>NC_092503.1:29539891-39539891 GCF_047511675.1 Marmota flaviventris
AGTTGCTGTCAATAAAATGGATCAGGTACCTGTAGCCTTTGTGAGAATTTGTTTAGATGCTAGATAAGATAATATTCTGCCCATATAGGTGATTTCAGGTGTGACTAGTGCACATTTCACTAACCAAGTTGCTATATTTTTCAAGATAAAAACATTTTCCTGAGATGAAATAAATGAGATGTTAATAATGTTTAAAGAAGAATGTCTTCATATTTTCAAAATATATTTTTGAAACCTAAAAACTATTTTTAATTATAAAATAATATGCATTTATTGTAGTAGAAAGTATGAAATCATTTTGTATATTCATCCATTTTTTTTAGGTAAGACTCTTATATTGGGTTATAGTATATTACTCTTTGTTTTTTAAAAATTGACAATGTTCTTATGCATATTTGCAAGTAATTAATAACCATTAGATAAAAGGTTATTTTTTATAGCTTTATTCTAGTCTGTTTTCATGAAGTGATTTATCTAAATAGGCCTGTAGTTTTGAAGATTTCCAATAATGTAATAAATTGTTCACTTTTTCCCTGTAAATTTGAAATACATTTAGTCTATGTAAAAAATTCTATGGCTAATACTTGCCAAAATATATTGTTATATTTTGTGCATGTATGAATATATGACAACAAATGCCACCATATGTACAACTATAATGCACCAATAAAAAATATGGAAAAATAAGTAAAGTTGCAGCCTTCCTGGACTGATCCATTAAAAAAAAAGTCTAGCACTGAAGATATTAGCTCTGTGGTAGTGTGCTTGCCTAGCCTGCACAAGGTCGGTTCAATGCTTGGTACTGGGAAAAAAAAAAAGAAATCTAGAAATATTGTTTATAGATTTTTTATTTCTGGAAAAATTAATTTTAGGTTATGTTAGTAGTAATACTTATATTTTGAGTTTTAATAGATTTTATACTTAGTAGATTTTATATTTATGTTTTATATAGTCTTGATTATATTTTATTGCAGAAATTTAAATTTTCTTTATCATGTTCTGAAGGATAATTCTAAAAATAAATCGGATCTTTATCAGGTTAATTGGCAACAAGAAAGGTTTCAAGAGATAACTGGAAAACTTGGACACTTTCTTAAGCAAGCAGGTTTTAAGGTATGATAATTTTAGATTCATTTGGCTATTAATTTCTAGAAATCATGAGAACAAACCTAAAACTTTCATATTCTTGGTTTTTTAATAATTTTTTTTTTGTATTTTATTTCCTCCTGCTACCATATATGTAATATATTCTTTGGGTTACTTCACCTTAGAAAATTGCATATGTTGAATAATTGACTTGGATTTTATATAAGTAAAAGAATTTCTCCCCACCTATTATGATAGTATAAGGTTTAAGGAGGTCACAGAACAATGTTGGTATAGAACAGTTTCTCTAGCCTGCTTGACCAGGTGAAAATGCTTGATAGTTATGGAATAAATTTGTGTTTTGCACAAAATCAAAAAAGTTGAGAACTATTGGATCAGATAACCTCAAGTTCTATGGTTTCTATTACCTTTAAAAAAATATATTGTTGCTTTTACAAACTTGGTGCAGTTATGGTAATGGTGAATCTTAATTTTTTTAAACATACTGTTACATATTAAACTTCATACATTTAATCTTTTTAATAGGAGAGTGATGTAGCCTTTATCCCTACAAGTGGTCTCAGTGGTGAAAATCTAATTACACGATCTCAGTCAAGTGAACTCACCAAGTGGTATAAAGGACTGTGTTTGTTAGAGCAAATTGGTAAGTAAACTGCCATTCTACTTTCAATGAATTTTAAACTTGACATTAATTATTATTTAGAGTTCTTATGGGAGACAGTAATATGTATGAAAAAGCATAGAATTTGTGGTCAGAGGAATGAGGTGACTAGTTTTGAGATTGTACGTTACTGTTGAACTCTAATACAGTTTTCCTCAACTTGCTTAATGAGGCTAGTGCCTGCTCTGCCTGTCACAACTATTCTTATAATTAAATGCGATAACACATGTGAATACATTTTATAAAAGTGTTATATGAGTGATAATCATTTGCTATTACTATTTGTGAAGTATAATTATTTTCTAGTAGAAGTGGACTATAATGGATTCATTGGAGTAAAAAAAAATCAGAGTCAGACATAATTACCCTATATACATGTATGATTACACTAGTGGAGTAACTCTGAACAATGTACAACCAGAGGAATGAGAAGCTGTGCTCCATTTGTGTACTATATGTCAAAATGCATTCTACTGTTAAATTAATTAGTTAATTAATATATACAAAATTGTTCAGTTTAAAACAACAACAAAAAAATTGCTTTTCTTTTAAAAAACCGTGGTGCTGGGGATCAAACTGAGAGCTTTGTGTATGCTGAGCATGAACTCTACCATTGAGCAACATCCACAGTCCCACATTTTAAATTAAACTTTGTTTTTTGTCATTTCTCTCAGATTCCTTCAAGCCTCCTCAGCGATCTATTGACAAGCCTTTTAGATTGTGTGTGTCAGATGTTTTCAAAGGTAAGTGCTACCTCTGCAGGGCTGCTTCTTTGTGGCCCCTTCCTTTCCATTCTCTTTTGTCCTCCTTCCCTGGACTAAGTCATTGTACTTTCTCCAGGTTCTTCCTTCCCCATTCCAATATAAGGATCAGTGTAAAATTAATCTTAAATGCATGGTTCTAGTTACTGAGCTCCTCTGCCTAGAAAGACCTTCAGTTTACTCACCATTTCCCATATTATTCTTATGTACCTGTTAGACTTAAGAAAACCTTATTCTTTATTTTTCTAACCTTGTAACCTTCTATAGTTAGATCCTTTTAGTTTCTGTGTCTTTCATCCAAACTGGATTTTTCACTATTTCTTGACAACCTGGGATCTTTATTGCCACTTCCTCTACCAGTGTTTTCCATATTTTGGTGTTTTTTTACTTGCCCATTTTCTTCCCATCTGTAACAGCCTAGGAACAGCTAGGAGATAGATACTACACATATATTAAGGGAGACTTACCATAGAGAATTACTAATTATGATAAAAGAATAACCATAAGATATAAAGAAACCCTAAATAGCATCCTAGGGAGAGGAAAGTCAGACTTAGAAGAGATTCATACTTTGCTGGGAGAAGGTATTGTATTGAATGCCTAAGAATATATCTATATCTATATATATATATATGTATATGTATATGTATACACACACACACACACACACACACAATCTTGTCTAGAAAAGTATAAAGTGGTAATAAACATCTCACACACACACACATGCACACACATAAGAATAATCAATACTGAAAAGATGTCATTTGCCCCCAGATTTCCATGATCACAGATCAGACAGTTAAGAATGGATTTGGAACTGAGCAGCAATAGATTGATAACTGGCATGCTCACCCACACACTTACCCAAGGCATCTCTTATTTTCTCTGTACTCTCTAACACTGATTTTTTTTTTAAGATAAGCCATAGATTAGAGAAGATGTTTGCAAAATACCATATAAGGGATTGTTATCCAAAGCATACATAGAATTTTTAAAAATTCAGTGATAAGAACACAAACAGCTCAATTATGAAATGGATCAAAAACTTTTGATACAGACACATCAAAAAAATGTGCGCGCACACGCGCGCACACACACACACACACACATACACACACAATCAGTTGGTTCTTCAATACATTTTATGCTAACAGAATGCCACCGACTTAATAAATCATAAACTATGCAAGTTTGCTTGTTTGCTTGGTTTTGGTTCTGGAAGTTGAGGTTATTGAGGAGGTGCCTCTGGTGAGGTCATTTTGAATCTGTGAAAGGCTGAAAGGTATCAAAGAGCACATGAAAGAGAGATAAAATGAGAGTAGAAAAAGCTGAACTCATCAGAATTGATTACTAACTTACTCCAGTGCTGACTCCCAGAAAAACAGCCTCAATCCATTTACAAGGATGGTATTCCCCAGATGTTAATCATTTCTTTAAAGGTCCCACCTTTTTTTTCTTTTCATTTTTTACTTTGTTCTAATTAGTTACACATGACAGCAGAATGCATTTTGGCACATTGTACACAAATGGAGCACAACTTCTCATTCCTCTGGCTGTGCATGGTGCAGAGTCACACCGGTGGTGAAATCATTTATGTATATAGGGTATTAATGTATGTCTCATTCTACCGTCCTTCCCATCCCCACAGCCCCACACTTCCCCTGATTCTCCTTTGCACAATCCAGAGTTCCTTCATTCTTTCCTACTCCCCACCACTCCCACTGTGGATCAGCATCTGCTTATCAGAGAAAAAAATAAGTGGCTGTCACTTAGCATGATATTCTGTAGTTGCATCTATTCACCTGCAAATGCCATAATTTCATTCTTCTTTAAGGCTGAGTAATATTTCATTGTAAAACTGCAGTTTTTAAATATATTTTTTTAGTTGTAGTTGAACACAATATCTTTATTTATTCAGTTTTTATATCATTTTTTAATTTTTATTTTAATTTGTTATATATGACAACAGAATGCATTACAATTCATATTATACAGACAGAGCACTATTTTTCATATCTCTGGTTGTACGCAAAGTAGAGTCACATTCTTCGTGTCTTCATACGTGTACTTAGGGTAATGATGATCCATCGCATTCCACTGTCTTTCCTACCCCCATCCCCCTTCCCTTTATATCCCTCTCCCTTTCCCCTTTGTCCTATCTAGAGTTCATCTAATTCTCCCATCCGTCCCCACCCCACCCCGCTGTCCCCCGCAGCATATTATGGATCAGCATCCTTAAATCAGATAAATCATTTGGCATTTGTTTTTTTGAGATTGGCTAATTTCACTTAGCATTATATTCTTTAGCTCCATCCATTTACCTGCACATGCCATGATTTTATTCTCTTTTAATGCTGAATAATATCCCAATGTGTATATATACCACATTTTCTTTATCCATTCATCTACTGAAGGGCATCTAGGTTGTTTCCACAGTTTAGCTATTGTGAATGGTGCTGCTATAAACATTGTTGTGGTTGTGTCCCTGTAGTAGGCTGTTTTTAAGTCCATTGAGTATAGACCGAGGAGTGGGATAGCTGGGTCAAATGGTGGTTTCATTCCCAGTTTTCCTCTGAAAGAGAAACAAGGAAAACTACCCCATTTACAATAGCATCAAAAAAAAACAAAAAAACAAAACAAAAACCTTGGGAATCAACTTAATGAAAGAGGTGAAAGACCTCTACAGTGAAAACCACAGAATGCTAAAGAAAGAAATTAAAGAAGACCTTAGAAGATGGAAAGATCTCCCTTGTTCTTGGATAGGCAGAATTAATGTTGTCAAAATGACCACCACCAAAAGCACTATACAGATATAATGCAATTCCAATCAAAATCCCACGACATTCCTTATTTATTCATTTTTATGTGGTGCTGAGAATCGAACCCAGCGCCTTGCACATACTGGGTGAGCATTATACTGCTGAGCCACAACCCCAGCCCATAACCCTGCATTTAAAAAACAATATTACAGTTGTTTCTGTGCTGCTTATTTCACATAGACTATGAACTCCTTTAGGGCAAGGAGCATTTGTATCTGCATGACCCAGCCCAGTACCTCACGTACCATACATGTTTAATAAGTGAATAAAAAATGAGTGAAAAAAAAATCAATGAAATTGAAATATATCATTATCAGCTTCTAGTGCCATAGTAGTAGACGAAATAAGGCAATGGTTTCCAAAATGCCCACTGTCTCTTAACAATACAACAGGTAGTTAATCTTTGCTGACTCTACATTCTTTTCTTTCTTTCTTTCTTTTTTTTTTTTTTTTTTGGTGTTGGGGATTGAACTCAGGGGCACTTGACTACTGAGCCATCTCCCCAGCCTATTTTGGATTTTATTTAGAGAGAGGGTCTCACTGAATTGCTCAGCACCTTGCCATTGCTGAGGCTGGCTTTCAACTTGCAATCTTCCTGCCTCAGCCTCCCAAGCCACTGGGATTACAGCATGCACCACCATGCTGATTTATCTTCAGGTTGCTTACTGGCTTTTGCCTGCACTACTCCCCTCAGGGTATTTTGGCTGAGGTCACCAGGTGACCTCTTGGTTGCCAAAGTCAGTACACACTTTTGTTACTATCTTATTTGAATGTGGCATTACTTCTAATGCTGCTAACCATATCTACCTTGAAACTTTTCTTCATTGGTGTCTGTGACGTGCTTTCTTCTGCTAACCTGTATATTCTCTGACCCCTCTTTAGCCTCTGTGTGTGCTACTCATTCTCTGACTCTGAAATGGTGTCCTGTTGCCTCAGTCCTCTTCTTTTACTCTGCCCAGGTATTCCAAGAACTGATGACTATAAGTTCCTCTCTTGCCTGCATCTTGAAGCTTTCTCAGTTGTCCAATCCAAACCTGTTCTTTTATCTGCACACACTTGTGGCTCACCACAGCTGGACATCTCCCGAGGAGTGTGCAGTTGGAATTATCATTCTTACGGATCATTGTGTAATTAGTGCTCCTTGGAATGCAACTTTGCCACCCATATCCCATAGACACTTCAAATTTGCCAAAGCTAAAATATATCTTGAGCCTTAATTTCCTGCATCCTAGGTAATATGTCATATCCTCACATTTCTCCATTATTCTTTACTTTCTTTATCACTCTAAACTTGTTATTCTTTATTCTCAAATTCTTGGATGTATTCCCTTTCTATATCAGTGTGTACATTTCCATCAGCCTCCTTTCTGACCCCAAAATACCATTATGTGACTTTTCTGTTCACAATTCCTTATTGGATTTACATTACTTAACTTCAGGAATGAAATTCAAACCCTAAATGTCACTTATGAGGCTCCTTTATGATTTCTCCCTTGTCTCATGTCTTGCCTCTTCTTCATTATTTCATATTACCCCTTATAAACAATACATGTGGCTTTTAGCAAATTCCCGTGTTTGGTTTTGGCTTTGCACATTCAGTTTCCTGGGTCAGCAAGTGTTTTCATTTTTCCCTCAATTCATACACACAAGGTGCCTGGTAAACTCTATTCCTGCTTCTTCAAAACGCACAGGTAAAGTGTATGTTCTCCCCATCATGAATTTGTGTGTGTTGTCTGTGTGTGATACTGGGGATTGAATTATGGGCTAATGCATGCTAGGCAAGCACACTCTACCACTGAGCTACACTTGCGGTATGCTATCATGGATTGTTTGTGATGTACCTTTTTATTTTAAATAGCATTTGTGTCTTAGTTCAATGTACTTGTTTTTGTCTTTCTTTTCACTAGTGTAAATTTCTTACAGGTAGGGTCTTATGTTTTCATTCATTTGTTTGTCCCAAGCTTGGCATAATGCCTGGTACCACTCAAATATTTGAGAAAGAAACGCACCTCTACTTTTTTGTATTGTGAATATTTTTATTTGCAAGAAAAAATGTAGAATGTGTATACCCGTATTTAGTAGAGATGTTTAAAATTCTGAAGGGACCATTAATTAATTAGCCATTGAACTACTAGTTTTATGAAACTACGTGGGACTAAATATTATAATACTAATTATTAGAAACCTGCTATGTAAGATTTTTGCATATTTTGCAGATCAAGGATCTGGATTTTGTGTTACTGGTAAAATTGAAGCTGGTTATATTCAGACTGGTGACCGACTACTAGCAATGCCTCCTAATGAAACTTGTACTGCAAAAGGTATTCATCTGCAGGCTGCTTTTGCTAATCAAGCCTTGAGACAGCAAATTTTTTTAAAAGTAGTTTAGGTTTAACCTCTTACTGAAATTGTAACTGACTGTCAAAATGATACTAACTGTTGAAGATTTAGATGTGAAAACATTAAACGATTTTTTTCTGTTGTGACTGTGTGTATATGTATACATATAGCATTCTAAATGTGGTAGCATTCTGTTTTTGACAGTGATTCAAGAAGTTTGGTTAGGATTGAACCAGATGTGTAGACACCTGACTGATAAATTTATAAGATCATACTCTGTAGAAAAAATTAAATCTAAGTGTAACTTGACACTAATTTGTCAGTGGCAAAGCAAATAGTCTGTCATTTTGAAATGTTTATTACATAACAAGTTACATAATAACTTATATCAATAAGTTATATAATACATACATATGCAAGACCTAAGTAAGATACAAATGTAGAAAATCCTAATGCTGAAAAAAATTAATAAAGCTAGTTTAAATTGCCACAGGAATCTGTTTTTCCATGATGGTTTATAACTGTTTCTGTCTTCTTATTCTTTAGCTTTACATGCATACATGTTATTCTTTTCCTAATTTGGTTTAATAGTTTATAGTTCTAGATTTATCTTAACATGACTTCAGTTAAATCTGAAGAAGTATCTTATGCTCTGAAATAATATTATTAGTAACAATTTGAAGCTGAAGTAAAACCTGTTTGGCATGTTAAAATTTTCCTTCATTATTCTTAATTTATAGTATACATCCAGCGTTGCAACAGACTAGTTTATAAATTTGTATGTATATATTTTGCTTAATTTGCTCACTTTAAAAGCAGATATCTTGCTTATTAGAAGAAATTAATGAGTGTGTTTAGGTAGCATGTTTAATCTATATTTAAAGATGAATAAGGGAATGAAAGCAAATGTTATTTCTACGTAACCTTTTTTTTTTATGCCTACTAGGGATCATGAAATTTCTATTTAGATTAAAAGTAATATGCACTTTAGAAAGTGTCACTTCCCATAGATGTGTTAATTTTATTTAATAACTTTATTTTATTTATTTATATGTGGTGCTGGGGATTGAACCCAGGACCTTGCACGTGCGAGGCAAGCGTTCTACCACTGAGCCATTATCCCAAACCAGATCTATTAATTTTAAGTGCAGCTCATTTCTTTCTTTTTTTAAAAAAGTGATCAAGAACTGCAATATTTCTGAAATACTAATTTCTACCTGTGTTAATGAGCTGTTGTGAGAATAATATGTATAAATATACATACGTATATGTATTTTAATAATCAGCAGTCATGAATTAAGACCATGATTCCAAAATTATCACAGACCTTGGGATGGACCCTCTTGTCACTGCTAGAATCTTTATTTGGTGACCAGTGAAAGTCCTACAGTCTTTACTTTTCTTCTCTGTCCCTTTCCCACAGAAAAACTCCAAGCGTTACCTAGAATCAGTGATTCTTAAAGAGAAACCCCATCAGAAGTACGGGGTAGAAACGCCTACTCCTTGGGAGCCTCTCTTGTAACAAGTGGGAGGTTCTCAGCCCTCATTTCTGACAGGGCTGCTTTTGCTTGTTTTGCTTGACTGTTCAACACACCCTTTTTGTTGAATACTTGAGTGCTACTGTGGCTTTCTAATTGGTAGTGTCCCAAAAAGGAGACTTGACTAAAATAGCAACCCCATATCACTTTTTTATTTCATTAAAATATCAAGTGCATGGAGTGTTATAAAAGAATTTCTTTTTGTAATATCTGGCCAATGAGAAAAGTCCTTGGAAGGCAAATATGGAGTAGTCTAGCATGATTGGGGGAAGGGAAAACAGTTGATATGATTCTCTTTGGAAATTTTTATAGTGTTCATTGAACTTGTAACATGAAAGCTTTTCAAAATCTTAAGCCAAAGGCAGTCCCTGGATAAAGGACATCAAAACACACTTATATACATAGCTATTGTATGTAAATAGCTAGCTTCTAGTTTTAATCTTAAATTTCATAGCAAATGTCAGACATGATCATTTTTAATTTACATTTTATAAATTGAACTTAATTACTTGATATCTGACAAATATTCCTTAATACCATAATTGCTAACATATTTGGAGTCAAGAATCCCTCTTTTCAGATTAAGGCTGATGCATGTATGAAATTCTGCACCAAAACTGTAGGTTGTCTCCCCCCAAATCAGAAATTGTTCCTTAGAAATATGCTGCATGGGAAATAATATATATTTCAGAAGGAAATATGAAAATTGTAGTTCATTAAAATTATGTCAGTCCAAAACTATCGCACAGTCATTGTCCTGTACATTCTCTTCATCAGAAGACTCAGGTTCCAGTGGAAAGAACTTTACTAATAAACTTAACCCATAAAGGCAGAAAGAAAGTATGGGATATCTTTAAAAGCGTTTGACTAAGGTTGCTGAGTATTGTCCTCTGGAACTGCTCTCCAGGGCAGGATTGTGTCTAGATAAATAGGTGTCTATTTCTAGGTATAGAGCAACACTAGGGATCTTTTTTAAATTAAATTTTCTTAACACTATTTCCTTAATATCTTTCTCTTCATATAACCAGTGATCAATATGCAGATTCTGGGAAGAAGTTCTCCTTGAGCCAGATGTAGTTAAGGGACCTCTGAGAGGACCATTTGAAGTTCTGACTGAGCACTTTGCCCCATGAATTATTTAGAGAACACATGTTATGTTTGGGTGGTTATCTAATTATAAGCTAAGCTCAAGAGATTAAAATACTACTAGGCATCTCCACCAGTCCTATCTTTTTTATGTCGTTAGGAATAATTTGAACTTTTTATTATACCTTCCTCTATTAATATAACAAAAATAATGGAATGGGACCTGTTTAATGACTTCATTGTGTAAATTAATTTAAAAATCTTGGTTAAATAAGCAGAAGTCAGCCTTTTATGGGCAAATACAAGTCACTTTATGGTTAGGGTGGTGTTATAGAAAAGTCAAGTCTAGAGGAAGTGTGTTTTCCTCAACGCTCACAGTTATATTTCTCACTCTCAGTCCATTCATATTGAAAATGATGAGTAGTGACTGATGAAGCACAAACCAGCCAAACTCTTTTGGTTGTTATGGTTCAGTGTTGAGGTGTTTCACTGTATGCTTTGGTTCTTACTCATTTCCAGGAATCACACTGCATGATGAACCTGTTGATTGGGCAGCAGCAGGCGATCATGTTAGTCTGACTTTGGTTGGGATGGATATCATCAAAATCAAGTGAGTAAGAAAATAAGTTTAAGTAACCATCGCTTTGGAATAAAGGACATCAAAACACATAGATTTTGCAATCTACCAGCTCAATTTTGAATTTTGAATTTTGGCCAAAAATAGACATTTACAGTATTAGCAAATGTTACTTAAAATTGGAATCAGTACCTGTCCCCGTACAAACTCTGCATGTTGATGGAAAAACTGTAATGCATAAAGTCATGCTTTAACCTTGAAGAGAGTATTTTGGAAAAGTTCCTACTTAATTTTTCTAGTTTTTTTAATAAATGTTTTTAGAAGTACTCCTGTTGGATGTAAATTTATTTGTCCTCCAACTATCCTCCCTCATTTACTTATTTTTGTTGTTACAGTGTTGGCTGCATATTTTGTGGCCCCAAAGAACCCATTAAAGCTTGTACTCGTTTCAGAGCCCGAATTCTCATCTTTAATATAGAAATTCCTATCACTAAAGGATTTCCTGTAAGTTTCAAATATTTTATTGTTCTTTAAAAAAATTCAAAGTAGTTTACCCAAAAAGTAGTAACATTTTATGAGTCTATCTTTATTTTCAATTAATGTCTTGTTATTTTCATCTAGAAAAACAAGTTAGAATTTGAAAGTCATTTTTATTTTGATCTTTGAGACAGAACTTTTTAAGAGAGGCATTGAAAAGATATTTCATAATCAATAGGATGCAAACTGATGATAATAACTAAATTTGGAGATAACAATTGATCAGTTCTTACTGTAAAGTTTGTCTAATATTTTTGGACTGGAACTTTCTGGCTTTTTGTTTTATTTAATATGCTTATTTCTGGTGCTTCTGATTATGAAAGAAATGGATTGTTTTAGAAAATTTTGGAAACCACAAAAAAATGCAAGAAATAAGAATGTTCTATATTTGCATAAAAAGTAGATAACCGCTCTTTACTTTTCATTATATTTTCATGTGTACATATTATCCACTCAGTATGTATACATTTGATATTTATGGGTGTATCCTGATGATCCCTTGACATATGGTAAATTTTAATTGTGCTAAAGCAGCATCACATTCAGACCATGCATGCTGTGATGTTGGTTTAAAGTATTCATTGATCAGCAGCATTTGAACAATAAGAAGGGGATTTTAATACCATAATATTACTTATCCAGGAAACATACTACTTGTGACTAGTCTGAATTTCTTGTTTTATATGGAAATTATTTTTTCATAAGTTTAAGGCCATACTCCATAGGTTAGTACCTTGTTTTGTAAATTAACAGGTAAACATTTTTTCATTCGACTTATTTTTTCTGATAGTACAGATTTTGTATGACAAGGAAAAGTGTTTCTCGGTGAAATTATATACCTTGCCTTTTAAAATATAAAGTGACTATTTTTATTCGATGCATCTTTTAAATAAAATTGAGATAGTTAAGTAATTGTCCCTTCAACTTTTTAAAATTATTGTTTTAGAAGTTGGTAATAAATTTATTTAGATAATTCAGATTCATCTTAGAATAATACTACTACATTTGATATAATCATGTACTTTACTTGTCATTCTTTAATTATTTCTGTGTAATTTTGATGATATAAAATTATAAGATACTGTTTAAGTACCTTATATATTACATTTCTTCTATATACTAAAAAAGGAATAAAAGCATGTCACAAAATTGTTACAGTTGAAAATATTAAAATTTTAATTATATAATATTTATATAACAATGGGGAAGTAACTGCAAATTAATTGCTTTTGGGTGGATGGAACTCATTCATAGAAAGCAGTGTGTCCTATGGTGGAGAGGGTAGTTGCTGCATGTTTTTACTCAGCAATAATAATATTTGCCAATGGAGATGTGGAGAGGTCAAGAGGTCAGTAGTCACTTTGAATACTAATGCTTTCTTCCTGTTTACAGTAGTTTCTTAAAAGTTGGCATGAATTGAAAGTTTTTTGGCATAGCTTTATGAGATTCTACTTGTGTATATTGATTGACAAATGCCAGGATGAAATTTAATTTAGAAAAAAATGGTTGTATTTGATCAGCTCACTCCCAAGGGGAAAAAAAAAAAAAAAACTTCCAGAGAACTTTTTAAATTATTATTATTATTTTTTAAGCATCAGAAATTTATTGGTTGCTCAAAACATTACATTGATCTTGACATATCATATATCATACATTTGTTTCAAATGGGGTATGAATTCTTATCATTTCCCCGTGTACAGATTGCAGAATCATGTTGATTATACATACTGCCAAACAAGTGTCTGTTGTATTCTGCTGCCCTTCCTATCCCCTCTCCCCTCCCCTCCCCCAAGAAAAGGGATCTGTTTTCTCTACTTTCTTGTTTCTCATCAATGTGTATTTTCCATTTGGTGGAATGGAGGCAAAGATTAATTTTTTTTTTATAATAGCTGAACTAGTGAGTGAAAATGGTATCTCATGGTGGTTTTTATTGCATTTCTGTAATGATTAATGTTGTTGAGCATCTTTTCAGTGCTCATTGGCTATTTGTGTATTTTTGGAGAAATATCTGTTCAAGTCCTTTTCACATTTTTGAATGAGATTATTTTGTTATTGTTGAATTACAGGAATTCTTGATTTGTTCCATATGTTAATCATTTTATCAGATATATGATTTAAAAATATTTTCTCCTCCTCTGTGAGTTATCTTTTCATTCCCTTCAATGATAATAGTGTCCTCTGATGGGCTAAAGTTTTTAATTTTGAAGAAGTCCAGTTCTTTTTTATAGTCGTTGTTGCCTATGGTTTGGTGTCATGAACTTTTGCCCTGTTTTCTTCTAAAAGTTTTATGATCTTTAATCTGTTTTGAGTTAATTGTTGGATATGCCATTGGGTAAAGCTTCACCTTTTTTTTGCATGTGGATATCCAGTTTCCCAGCACCATTTGTTGAAAAGACTTTCCTTGCACTAATGAGTGGATCTTGGCAACCCTTGTTGAAAATCTAATGTCTATATATCCATAAGTTTTTTTAAAATATAGTTTAACTAGAGGTTTAAGGAAAATAATAGCTTATTTTGCCACCTAACATTATTTAGCTCACTATAATTTATAAAACACTAATTTGATTCTTATAACTCCACATGAAGCAGAGTTCCTCCGTGAAGCCCTTTAAGCCAGTGTATCTCAGAATTTAGAAATGTTCGGATATTGGAAAGGTAAATGCTATGTACATATTATATAAAACACTTAACAAAAAGTGAGACAGCACCCAATATTTTATAATGAAACACATTGATATTCCTGCACCAAAACTTATTAACACTATATGAGATACACAGGACTCTAAATTGCCTCACTTCAAGTCCAATTTTGCTGCTTAAATATATTTATAACAGACTTTGGAAAAAGAAACTTTTAGGTTTTCAGTCTTTTGGAATTACAGGTAAGAGATTGTGGAGCTGTCAGTATTGTCTTTATTAACACATAAGGAAATGGAGACTCTGAGAGATTGTAACTATATGACTAGAAGTGGTTCAGCCAGGGCACATTATTCATCACTTTCATTATGAAATCCAGTACTTTTTCCCCCTGTTACATTGTGTTGCACAATGGTTTGAATTATAAATGACCTTGTTTATATATAACATGAATGAAAATGTCAAGGTAGTATAAAACCACTTCTTTCTTATTTTAAGCATGTAGATTCTTTTCACTTGTATTTTGTTTGAACTACTTTTGGTGAGATGCTGTGGAGATAGAAAAATAAAACCTAAATACATACTGCCACAACCATTCTTTATCCACCCTAATTTTACCCCCAAATCCACACATAGCTCAGCTGAAGGTAGAAGGAACTTAATTAGGTTCATATGCCTCTTTTTTTTTAAATTTGGCAAACCATGAGGACCAGTTTCTCTTAGTTGCATCTGAGCTGAGTGAAGGGAATTCTGCTTACTTATCTAAGTTATTATGAAAGAGATGTTTCTTAGATATTTAAAGTTAATAGAGTAGTATATGAGACCTGAATGCACAAAAGTATTTCTCATCATGTTAGCCTGTGTTTTGGCATTTTTTTCCCCCAGAGTCAGTTGTTAATTTTTTGTAATATTTGCAGTTCACTATCATCAATTGTCATTGAAAATGAAAGCCAGTTTGCATTTTTGGAGTAATGGTGCTTCAATTGTGCCTGTATTTATTTATTTTATCACTTGATTTTTCAGAAAAGTTTCCAAAGACTAGGACTGTGCATTCACAGTCCCCCTTGGATTAGTCTTCTTTTTTTCTTTTGTATTCTATTTATGTCTTCTTTCTTTCGGCCTTTGCTTTCTGGGGATGGAACTCAGGGCTTAGGCAAGTGTTCTATCACTGAGTAATACCCCCAGCTCTCATTTCTGATTTCTGAATGTACAATCTATTTTGACCAGGAAATTCCAGATTTGAGATGGTTGTGTTTCTGCAATCAAATAGCCTAAATTGATGTTTATGAGTCAATTAAACTTTGATTGATTTATTACTTCCTAGGAATTTGGTCTTCGTACTATACTCGAACTATAGACGTATTGCACACTTAAAGCCTATTATTTGAATGAGGATATTTGGCCTATGTTCTGGTGTCTAAGCCTTAGCTTTCTTTTTATAAAACAAAAGGTTCCATATATGCAATTTTTATAGGCCCCTAGTAAGCTGAAGTGGGGGAGAGCTAGGGACTTGTAGCTCCAAAACTGATGAAAGGGTAAAATTCAGCTCTTACATATAGTACCATGGCCCCATTGAATTACATTGCTTTTTGATATTAGTTTTCCCTACATGTAAAACATGGACAGTTATAGCTAATATATTGTCTAATGTATGGTCATCAATTAACTGATTGTTTACCAAGTGGTGGGAACCACTTGAAAATGCATTATCTGAATTTTCTCATTTTAGTGAGAAATGAAAAACCTGCGGCTGGGACTTTGCAGGTAGAGAACTGTTAAAGAACTTGCCCCAAAAGGAAGTGATTTGAAACCAGATCTGTAAGACTTTCAAAGCCTAATTAAACTTCCATATACATAAGATTTAGTAGTGTATATGAATCACATCACACAGTGCTTGGCACTCAGGGGAGCTTAAAAATGTTATTTTCCTTCCTTCTTCTGTATTTATAATAGTTTATTCTCATTACCTAGTAATGAATATGTATTATTAATTGCTGCTAAGGCTTGGACAGATCCTAATCCAAACCAAAACTATCTTTGGATAATAGACTTTAAGTATATAATATGTATGTAATTTGGATATAGCTGAAAAAACAAATTCCCAGGAAATAGTAAAGTTATCAAAGTTTAATTGATTTGTAAACACCATATCCCCATTCCCTCATTTTTAAAATGAAACAGTTAACAGTTGGTGAACATCTACTATTATAGGTACTGTGTCTCATCATATTTAATTCTTGTCACAATGCCCTAAAAGGCTTCTGCTGTTACCAAGGGAAAATTGAGGCATGGGCAGATTACAGGGGGAAGAGTAGGGGTTCAATCCCAAGTTCTTTCTATACTACTCCTTAATAATAATGACTGTACATAAACAATAATAATTGTTCTAAATGATAAAGTCTCCATCTTTACAGGAACCCTAAGATGCTGTCATCCTCTACTTTTACAGAGGAGAATCTGACAGGAGGGTTATGCAGTTTAGAAGTAACGGGGGAGTAGATATTTAAACTGCCTCTCGTGACAGTTTCTCCCTTAGAAAGTTAAGTGCTACCTGCTTATAGTAGGGGGATTCAGGCAACTGAGGACATGGATTGACCTTAAGTAGCAGCACAGAATTGAGCATAGTTAAATGTAAGTACCAAAGAGAAAGCCAGAACTGCTGTGGTAAATGCTTTTTCCGGTTTTCAGTTTATTTATTTATATATATATATATATTTTTTTTTTTTTTTAAGGTGCTGTTACACTACCAAACTGTCAGTGAACCTGCAGTTATCAAACGATTGATTAGTGTCTTAAACAAAAGTACTGGCGAAGTCACAAAGAAAAAGCCTAAGTGAGTATTTTAATGCAGAAATCATAAATACTAACAACTTAAGCAAGTTCCTTACAGATAAAGTGATTTGTATAATATTTGAAGTAAGTGAAATCCATTTTTACTTGTTCTAGAAAAAATTTTAATGGCTAGATTAAAACAAGCATAGCAACAAATATTTAATTTCCTGTTTGTGTGTGAATGTTAGATATAATTATTGTAATGCATGATGATTGGGATGTGATTTGTAAGTAAAAAATATAAATATAAATTTATGTATCAAGCCCTAGACACTGATGATGTAAAGATAAGGGCATTGTAAAAACTCATCTTACATTTTAAGAGATGAATTTGAATTATGTCTAGCCACTGGTTCCACATTTCAACTTTGCACTTTCCCGAACTGTCTCCTCACCCACATACTCAGCTCATGCCCAATACTAAGAAGAAAGTCATTCATCTATATAATTTGCAGTGCCTCATTTTCCCATCTGGAAAGTCTTTTCTGCTTAAAACTCCAGATGGAGCCTTCAGCTATGGTGATCACCACCATTTGATCCTCTGATTACCATTGAATATCCAGGCCTATGTATGAATGGTTTCCCTTTGGCTGAGACAAATTTGAAATTTTTCAAAGGAAGTACTTCTTAAGAAACTAAGTATTGTAAATAAAAACAAAATACAAAAGGTTAAAGATGAATGCTACAAAATACAGATTTCTTATACTAATTGAGCAAAAAATCTAATCACAGTTTGTCTTGGTGCCTCAGCTTTGGTGTTTTCTTTAACCTCAACCCTAGGGGGAATCCCACCTAAAATCCCCTATTTTGTCCTTGATTGTTCCTCACCTTCTGCACCTGCTTAAGCAGCCCACAGTGGTTAGTGGTTTAATGGGTTGGCTGCAAGTGGAAGAGAATCTTCACGTTGCAGCTCTAAATGGGCAGATTTTGTTTCTAGCATTAGTATTTGCCATCATGGTATGAGAAATGTGATTTATCTAAGATTTTTGTTCTTTTTCTTCTTTTTCCAATGTTAGGGATCAAACCCAGGGCCTGTACATGCCAGACAAAGTACTCTAGTACTGAAATGTTTCCCCAGCCCTAAGACTAACATTCCTTGAGGACAACTTTTTTATAGGCTCTACCATGAATGCTTTCACATGTTTTATATTCTCAACAATCATGTGAAGCAGCGTTCAAAGTAACAGAGTTTACAAATGGCATAGTCAGGGTTCTGATCAACTCAGTTGTTTTATCATTTTTTTTGTGCTGGAGTCAAGGTATTTGACCCAGAAAATTGACTTGGAGAATCTTCAAACTGAAATTGGCTTGTCAACTCTAATCCTGAGTTTTCCCTTGCCTCCTCCTGCTACACTGTCTTAGCTGAGTAATGCTGGGGTTTAACATATTCTCATGTTGGTTTTCCTTGTCATCTACATGTAGCTTTGTCCTTTTATTTTACACAAAACCATTTGACCTTTCCCCTTCATTCCATTTCAGACACATCATAAACACAGTTGCTTTATGCAGAATGGAACAGAATTGTATTTAGGAACTGAATTAAGCATAAGTCATGAATATTAGATTTTTTCCTTACTAAAGAATTAGACTTTGGACTGAAATTAGCCAAAGCCAATAATTGGAAATTTGGGGGGTTGTGTGTTTGTGTGTGTAATTGTGTGTGTTTTTAAGGAACTTGTTTGGCTTAGTCAGTCTGTCCCTGAACTAATCTTTCAGAAGGAGAATTTATGATTTCTATCCTTGATCCTTCTATATTAAATTAGAGGACATTTCCAAAGTGTTCCTTTTTTGGGTTGCACCTTTTTCAGTAAGTCTGGATGGGGCCCATGCCAGGGATTTTGTTTACTTATTTGTGTATTATCATTTATAATGTGGCCTTTCATTTTCCTACAAATAACATTCCATATATGATCTTGTCCTGAACCCCTGCTAAGGAACCATTATTCCTAACACGGGGAAAGAGGTGGGGAAGAGATTGTCCTCTTTAAAGATAACTTCTGGACTGGGGAGTATAGCTCATTGGTAGAGTGTGTGCTTAGCATGAGCAAGTCCCTGCACCTAAAGACAAAACAATAAAGGTAACTTCTTAACACACATTCTGCAAATTATAATTACTGGGAAAGACACAAGGCCTTGCAGTTCTCTTAAAATGTAGACACCTCCTTGTAGAATTAGCATTACTTTATTAGATAATTAAACTTCTCAGTTTTTTCTTCAGGGAATGAAAAGGAAAGCATTGATTAGGAAGGGCCTTGAGCATTTTATGTTATAGTAGTTCTTCAAGGGATAGAGCTTTATTTGGATGATAGGTTCCCAATACTTATATGAACTAACTAATGTATGAATTACCTGATATATAGGAACTACCTAATGTTTCTTAAATCTAGAACCTCTCCTCATTTCTTTTAAGTAATCCAGAAATATTCAAAGGTATATATTTTCCTTTAAAAATGCACACACAGAGACACTTAAACTTTCAAAAACCAACTTTCTTTTGGTTTTTGAAAGTTTAAGTTGATTCATTGATTGTGAAACATTCGTTTTTCAGGTTGTTATTACACTTACTCATATGTGTCGTATGTCCATTTGTTCCTTTATTCTTCTTTTCTTAAAAGGTTGTTGACTAAAGGGCAAAATGCATTGGTAGAGCTACAAACACAAAGACCAGTAGCCCTGGAGCTCTACAAAGACTTCAAGGAGCTAGGGCGGTTTATGCTGCGCTACAGTGGTTCTACGATAGCTGCTGGCGTCGTCACTGAGGTAATTTCAAGTGGCTACAGGGTTATGTTGTCTTTTCTTTTTTACCTTTTAAGGATAGTTACTGTGATTTTATGGTTTAAGAGAACCACAAGTAAGGAATTAGAACAAGAAAATGAAATTTATATTTTAAAAAAATTAAAAGAACGATGGGTAGAAAATGTTTGATCTTAGACTTTCTCATACTGAGGCTTCCAAACTTTGTTGTTCATTGGTGAATTGTTCAGAGTTAAAGGGAATCTGTTGAAAATAGGTGTTAAAAATGCAGTACAAATTAGAATATAGAGACTTGGAATTAAGTGACTTGGGAATAGTGATTTTTGTTTAATAGAAGAGCCCTCATTAATTTTTTTTTCAAAAATTTTTTAGTTGTAGATGGATAGAATAATATATATATATATATATATATATATATATATTTTTTTTTTTTTTTTTTTTTTAATGTGGTGCTGAGAATCGAACCCAGTGCCTCACATGTGCTAGGCAAGGTCTCTACCACTGGGCCACAACCCCAGTCCCCCAATTTGTTTTCTTTAACTAACTATCAGTGCATTTGAAATGATTTATTCAAAAAGTTTAACTAATGTAGTAGTGGTGTTTCTGGAATGTGTCTATTATATAATGCAATGTACAAATAAATTTTGGAGAAAATGGAAGACATGAACAAGGAAACTTTAGTAATTTGAATTTTCTTCCACATTATCATTATTAATATGAATCATAGTTATTATATTTTAAAGGAGACTTTATTACTTCATATAATTTATTATTTTCTGCATAAAACTATTTCATTAATTTAATTGAATATATACTTTGAATATAGAGCTTTTAAGTTGCATCAGAATTTAGTGACGCAATTACCCTATATACATGGATTGCACTAACTTTGTGACTCTTGCACCATGTTCAGCCAAAGGAAAGAGAAGTTGTGCTCCTTGTGTACAATGTGTCAAAATGCATTCTACTGTGATGTATTACTAATTAGAACAAATTAAAAAATGAAATAAAAAGAATCTACTGACACATCTTTTACATGAAATATATGTGGTGGAAGGCTGAGGGATATGACTCAGTGGTTATGTGCCCCTGAGTCCAATCCCTAGTACATATATATATGTATATATATATATATCTTTGGAGTTAAACCACCCATTTGTGTTCTTGCTCCACTGACTTCTAGTATACATTTCTCCTTCAGTTTGTCCATGCATAAAATTGGAGTAATTGTTTTAAAATGAAATGATCCATTTAAAGTACTTGCCACAGTATTTGTCACTGCTTTCAATAATATTAGCTAATGTCACCATTGTCATCAATCGCATGTTTAATCTATAAATGCATTCTTGATAAAAGAACATTCTAAAAGTGTGACTTTCTTGTGGAAAATAATGGAGAGATTAGAGTAAACCTTATAAATTGCCTGATGATGGAAGGTAGAAAAATGTTTTAGAAAAAAGATAAAAATTTCCTCTTGATACAATAATTATCTCACTGTCATTTTCTCTTTTTTATTGTTAATTTTCATTAATATGATTCACTAAATTATAGCAAATATCTTTTTTTCCTCTTTACAGATAAAGGAATGATGTTTCTGAATTTCTACCACGATCCCAAATGGAATGAAATATCTGACCACTGATTTTAAAGAATCATCCAGTTATGAAGTTAAAGAAACAATGTGCAATTGATATTTTTTTAATGAGAGAGAAAAATTAAAGCTAAAATTAGCTACAAAGAAGTATTAATAATCACTCCTGCAAAATTTCAAACTGCCAACAGGCAAAGAAAGGCTAATATTGCACTTTCATTTAAGAACCCATCTTTCCCTCTGAAATGTTAGCAAATGGATTTACTTTGCTAAGATTTATGGAAAGTATCAGAAATAGTGTTAGAAGATATTGAAATTATCATGAAATACACTCTACTTCCAGCCAAACCACAAAATATTTGCAGTTTTCTCTTTTCATTCAATTGTACTGCACATGTTTTAGGGAAAAGAACAAAATTGGGCTTTTGAGGTAGTAGATATTTAAGTTAACTTATTTTTTTAGTTAACTCCAAGATTTGCTGAAGATTATAATAAAGGTATTTTGTTTTGAGTATAAAAATGTTCCCCTTCTAACAAGTCAACTCTTGAAAGTATAGTTTGGAATTAGTGGAAGCTGTGTTCCTTTGGTGACTAAGATTTTATTTAAGTTGTAAAGCCACCTAATAAAATGCCTTAGTTGAAGCATAATGCAACGTGTGTTTTGTTCCTTAGACATTTATGAGAGCTCTATGATTTTCACTAAATATGACTTGGGAGTTTTGTGGGATCTTTTTCACTTAAGAGTTTCCTGGATCTTTCTGAATTCTTGCTTGTAATCCTAACAGCAAATCAAATTTAGTCTCACCCATTTGTAACCACAACTTCATTTTCCCATTCTTTCTGTTAGACTTACATATATAATGACTATATCTGTATCTTACTTACCTTAGAGATTATGGGTCTTCTATGAGTTAGAGTCATGTTTTTCTTTAAACAGCAGACCCTAGGGTTTGCTTATTTGACAAGTATTTGTTGGGTTGCCTCTAAGGAATGTTCAAGTAGATTTTGTCTTCCACTAAGCCTAGGACTCTGATCTGAGGGACTATTTATGGTAAGCCTTTTTTTTTTTATTTTTTTTTTTTGCGGGGGTGGGGTAAAAAAATGGTGTGATTTTGTACATTGATGGTGTACCATATACAACACTGTTTCTTCTTAATTGAAGAATAACATCCATGTAGTAAAGTGCACAGATCATAGGAGTGCTGCTTGATGGATGATTGCCAAATGGACACACCCACACAATGTATTTCTTTACTAAAAAGTGTGGCATCACTTCAGAGTAATTGTGCTGAGCCAAGAAGATGTTGTATTTATGTATTATATAAATTAGGAATTTAACAGATGGATATGGCAGAAACCTAACAAAGTAACTTAAGCAACAAAGGAAATTTTTTGACTGACTGACTTAAAAAATTTAGAGGTAGCCCTAGCTTGGATCAGTCTAGATTGATACAACTCACAGTGTCTCCAGGGTTTTATCTCTCCCAGCTCCAGTGCTGGTTTTGCTTCCAGGCTCTGTATAGAATCCCCTTCCAATGCCAGGTTCTAGACAGGATATGAGAATTCCAATTGTGACCTTAGACCCTCCATCCTAGGCAAGGACAGGCCCCAAAGAGCATATCTTTTCCGGAAGTCCTAGAACTGTTCTCATCATTGACTATGATTGGTTTTTATTTCCCTCTGTGGGGTATTTTCATAGGGGGTTGTGAAATGAACATAAAGCAAAGAGCTGGACTGTTGAAATTTAGGGTGCTATTAAGGGGAGCAGACTGGGGAACTTAGCAAGAATAAGACAAATTGTGTATCTTATAGAAGATCATGGTAGATTGAAAAATTTTAATTAAGAATTTAGCATTAACTAGTGGTAATAGTAGTAGATGAAATGGATGCATTTATTCATTTCTTCCCCCTTAAATTGTGGTGAAGTATGATCTTTTTATTTGTACTATGTTTATAATGGATTGTTGTTTAAGGGAGTGATGAAGTTATTAAAAGGAACCACTGTGAGAGAAGAGACTGCCAGTGGATGGTTGGTGTTAGTTAGTGATAACAAGGTACAACAAGCATGCCCAAGCATGGTTGTGATCTGGTTTCCTTGTTCTGGCATTTCCATCCAGGTGAAATAGTATTCTATTTTATCATTTTGCTTCAGGTATTTCTTGACTTCCTTTTCATGGTTTGACTGTTATATCTTACCTTCACTTTGTCCTATGACCTTGACTTACAGATTTAATGCAATTCCTATTAAAATTCCCATGATATTCTTCTTAGAAATAGAACAAGCAGTCATGAAATTCATTTGGAAAAATAAGAGGTCCAGAATAGTCAAAGCAGTCCTCGGTGAGAAAAATGAATAAAGAGGCATCACAATATCAGATCTGAAGTTATACTGCAGAGCTATTGTAGCAAAAATGGCATGGTATTGGCACCAAAATAGACATGTAGACCAATGGTACAGAATAGAAGACATAGAGACAAGCCCACCTAAATACAGATATCTCAGACAAAGGCACCATAAACATACATTGGAGAAAAGATAGCCTCTTCAACAAGTGGTGCTGGGGAAACTGGAAATCTATATGTAATAAAATGAAATTAGACCCCTATCTCTCGCTGCTCAGGTTTGTAGTGGGAAATACGTTTTCTTTAAATAGCTATTACTTAGTATTTAAGATGTAAGAGAAAGCTAGTGTGTTGAGAAAAGTATTGGGATAGGTTAGAAGAGACTAGGGATCCTAAATCCTAGATTCAGATACTCAGTGAAGACTGGAATAGATTGAAAAGGTAGAATTGATAGAGAAACTGACCTGCTAGAATGCAGAAACCATTGCTGCAATGCATACAGATGAAATTATAGACAGCTGAATTTTGCATGTGAGAGCGCATTGCATTTTATATAAGTCACAAAGGGATTACAACTGCATTTTTTTCAACAATTTTTAAATTGTAAGCAAGACAAAACTACTAAAAGAATTATTTGCAAAGAAACAAAATGTTAACTGCCTCAAGCTTTTCAACTTCATGTTAGAAGAATTGCAACCCACAACTTCACACTAGCTCTGATGTTGTTCAAAGACAAAGGTCAGAAAGTCTCAGGTGCCCTGGCAGAAGGGTGAAGGGATGGAGGAGGATTGAAGAATATTTGGATCATAAAGAGGTAATTCGAAACCTTAACTCATTTTGTTCGATCATCCCAGATGTGGAACCCCTATAAAAACTTAAATTGAGCAACAAATATACTACTTCTGTGACTTTGAAATAATATTTGAATATTATGTTCAGAGAACTGAAAACTTGGAATTTAATGGGTTAAGACTGGGCAGTGATGGTGGAAAATCTGCAGTAAGTATCTGTTGATACCCACAATTTGTTGGTGGCATCGAAGACCACCAGGACACAAGTGTAGTCAAAATTAGTTTTATTGATGCTCATTACAGCAAGAGAGATTGCAAACCATAAGAAATTGTAGGTGCTTCACAATAAGAAGTTGCAAAGAAGTGTTTGTTACAGAGTTCAAGCAGGTGCAGTCAATTGAGGGAGGACTCATGGGAGAGAGTTTCTTCTGGATTGAATGCTGTCCCAAAGTAGGGTACCTTAATTTTTACATAGGAGTTGGAAGACTGGAAAGAAGCAGCAGTCCCTCATGCGAACCACAAGAGGGGGTTGTTTAGTCATTTTTATGGTCTGCGAGTGACTTTATGCCTGCACTTTGGCATGGTAACAGAGATTTGGGAATTATTCAACAAGAGAACTCCCTGGCCTAGCTGTGAGTGCCAAGTCAGCTCTTAGCTGTCAGAAGCTGATTTTGCCCCCTCACATGGAAGCCTTTTAAATACATAGAAGTAAATTAATAATGAATTGTAACATACAGTGTGGAACAAAATAATGAAAAAGTGAATTATCTCTCCAGGTATGGAGACATGAAGTGGAAGAAAAGGCATTGAGTTACTTATAGTCCATAAAAGGACTAATGTTTTTTGTTATTCTGACAATTCATAAAGTTGTAAGACTAAGGTAACTACTAATGGAATTAATAAAACTATATCAATGCAGAAGACAAAAGCAAAGCAATTTAATCTGTAGAGAGATAGAAAAATAGCAAAGTTAAATGAAGACACAGGCAGCAATTATAATAATAGGTGAAAGTAGTTTAGATTTTTCTCTTAAAATGGTATGCTCAAACTGCAAAGTTAATGATATTTATAAAATCATGCCTAAAATTATGGATGGAATGAAAAAGGAGCCCAAAAATAACTAGTTGGGTATCTACTATGTTTTAGGCAAATTTTGTACACTAGTTCATTAAATATAACATTTATGTAATTATGTGAGGCAGGCATTATTAATCTCAGCCTATAAAGGAGAAAAGTGAGAGACAGAGGGATTATAAAACCTTGATTTGAGTTTAAATCTGAGGCATGATCACTATACTGACTCTGCAGAAATCATGAGTAGCTATTAATATTGGGCTAAGAATTTAAAGTAAGCAAATGAAAAAAAAATAAAGAACATTTCATCTTGTTAAGAGGTATAATGAACAGTTAGTATAAAATTAAAACTATCCAACTGTATAATGAAAGTTTATTAGAAATTAAAGGACTAGTGGGTGCAGTGGCACATGCCTGTAATCCCAGCGACTTGGGAGGATCATAGGTTTGAGGCCAGCCTCAGTAACTTAGCAAGTCCCTGTCTCAGAACAAAAAATAAAAAGGCCTGGAAATGTAGCTCAGTGGTAAAGTGCCCCTGGGTTAAATCCCCAGTACTAGGGGAAAAAATATAATTATTGAGGCATTCTCATAATATTACCTTATAGATCATGCAAACTAAGTTTGTAGAGGACTTAAATGCCAAAGTAGAAAGAATACAACGATATATACAAATAAAAAAATATATATATATACACAAATATATATATATATATATAATATATGCAAAGAGAATACACTGTAATTCGAGTTTTCTTCAAGAATTTGATGATATAAATAACACTGATCCTGAAGAGTTAAATGTTATAAAATCAACTCAGTGATCAACCCACAGATATGGGTGTTATCTTTCAGCTTTAGAAGTCTTAAACAGATTTAGCTGCCTGTCTTGGACTATAGATACTAAAATTATTAGTTAGAGAATAGCTGGATGAAATACTAACTCTTAACATTTGCTGAAGAAGTGGAAATGTGAATACACAAGACTATATAAAAATGACCAGACATGTTTTACAATCAATCAAATATAATTTTTTGATGTAAAAAAATTTATATAAACTAAAACTAATAGATTAAACAAATTATATATCACCAAAATATAATAAGAGTGACAAAACATAGATGAGAAAATTTAGCTAGAATATAGTGCAGAGAAATAAATATGAAAAAAATCATGTTGAATGAAGAATATATGAGAAGGCATATATTATATAAAATCAATTGTAGAAAGTGAGAATACAGAGAATACATGTACAAGAATATTCAAAGTGATAATAGCTAAAAATTTTCCAGAACTGATGAAAGAAATAAATCCACAAATAGAAGTAAACCTATTCCAAACATGGTAAATAAAAAGAAATCCACATCTAAACACATTGTAGTGAAACCACAGAATACCAAAGACAAGGATCCTAAAACTCATCAGAGAGCAAAGTCAGATCTACATAGAGACAGGGAATTATCCAAACCAGAAAATGGAAATAGCAGACTATCTCCAAAAGGTTAAAGAAAGTCTGTGCTAACCTATAAGAGAGTTTGGTTATCTATGGAATCTTGAAAAAACAAATAAAAAGCAACACCTTTCACCCATTTGAATCCCTGGAACTAATGTATATACCACACACACACACACACACACACACACACACACATGTGTCTTAGATGTACATGTTTTATATATACATGTATGTCATATATATATATATACATATATTGTGTGTGTATGTAAAAGTAGGTAGTTGGTTACATGAGAAATTTATTATCATTCTGGAGACTCTGGAGTCCAAGATTGGGGTGCAGGCAGATTCAGTGTCTGGAAGGCTCCCATCCTCCCATGGCTAAAGGTGCCATAGTAGAAGGGTCCAAGGGACACCACTGTTTTCTCAAGTTCTTTATAAAAAGACCATTAATTCCATGCATGAGGGAAGAACTTTTATGGCCTAATTGCCCAAGGGCCCCACTTCTAATACTATTGAATTGAGGATTAAATTTCAACATAAATTTTGAAGGGACACAAAAATCCAAACCATAGCACCCTGTCTGGAAAAGAAGGCTCCCTGACTCCCAAGGCCAGGCCACCCAATGAGAAGGTTACATCATGCTGAGATGGATTTTAAATACTGTTAAATTTAGATTTATCTAATTTCCCTTCTTATTCCTCATTTGTTCATAGCTTTCTATATCTGAGCTTCCTAAGTTACTCTGCTTAAAATGAAAATAAATGTGCTGATGTGTGAACTTTGGATATTACTTTTACAAGTCTGATTATTTGGGAATTTAAGTACTTTGATCAAAAGAAGAGAATGTGCCAGGAATGGCTCAAGAAGCTGGGTTTTCTGATAGTTATTTCTCATAGTATGTAAATAAATTAGAAGGTTTTTTGTTAAATAACATCAGTCTCATGAGTTTTGCTAAGGACCTATTAATGCATTGACAAAATCAGGCCACAAAGCCCATAAGCCAGATGTCGAACCAAAGTAATTTTAACAAAATATATTCATGCTATGGAATCTCTATGGCATCCTATGAGTGAATGAATGTACATTGACATTTTCATCTAAGAAATTTTACCTGTTCTTACAACATTTATTTCCTTAACACCTTATAAAATTTTCATTTTAAATATGGAAACATTCTGATGAATAAAACCTCAGATTATCAACAGCATGATGTTCACAGTACCAGTATAATAAAAGTAGGATAAAAGAACGATTGTGGTGTTTAAAAGACAAATAACTGCTAATAGGAGAAAAAATTTAAGATATTTAGAAAAAGATGGAAACGAGACTACTACAATACTTGTAAACCTTCAGAAAGCTGTATACTGATGAAAGTTCCCTCTGTTTTGGCAGCTCGGAAGCTTATAGCTAATTGCCTCTGCTCAAAACTGTTCAGTGTCTTAGGCATTTTAGAAACTGTCTTTACCCCCATTTCTGGTTTGCAAGCCCTTATTTTCCATTCTTCCCAAAATATATTTTCCCACCACCTCAACCTATTATAATTTGTATATTTTTTATTTATGTGTCTTCTCAAATCATTTGTGGAAAGCACAGAATACGAGTCTGCAGAGTAAAAAAATAAAAATAGATATATGTGTAATGTATATTCATGTCATTATATGTAACATGTATTATGTGTATATATAAGTATATAATGTATTGCATATGTATAGGTGTATGTTTGTATAATATTTATATATCAAAGGATAATCTTAAATATTTTTATTATCCACATACAGAAAAATTAGCTAACTAATCATTTCATTGTAGAAACCTAGAAAAGAAACAAAACCACTCACCTCAGGAAAATATATCCATGGTTCCATGCTAAGATAAAAAAATATAGAAAGGGGAGAAGAGGCAGGTGTCCCTTGGAAAAGCATTCCAAATAGTTCTTGGTAGACATTCTGCCCTCAAGGAGGTGGAACTTTACCCCTCTCTCTGAAGCGTGGCCTTAGCATGGTGATTTCTTTCCCAAGAGTGCAGTATGGGAAAAGATTGAAAAGGCAAAATAATTTTATAGTGGAGAAACCTAACTACTACCTCAGCCAATGATCAAGGTTAACATCAACAGCAATAAGACATCTTGATTATAGGGACCGATGTATGTAATGATATGGGATGGAAATGACACTTTACCTCTGTGGTCTTCCTCTCAAGAACTCGTAGCAGCATCTAACCATGAGAAAAACTTCAAGCAAATTCCAGAAGGTCTTCCTACAAAATTTTCAACTAATACTTATCAAACCTGTGATGGTCATCAAACCAGGGAAGTCTGAGAAACTCATTGCTGAGAGGAGCCAATGTAACATGGCATCATGAATGAGATCCTGCAACAGAAAGACATTAGGATAAGACTAAGGGAACAGGAGTTAACTACAAATGTTGGTTAAAGTAATGTATTACTACTGGTTCATCAATTGTGGCAAACTACTACATGAATTTAAGACACTAATAATGAGAAATGAGGTACAGGGTTTCTGTAAATACAAACTTTTTAAAGATCTATACATATTCATTCTTTAATTTTTATTATGTAACACTTGATATAAGTGATATAAATATATAATTCATATGTAGATTAAGAACAGTAAAATATCCATGAATTCATTTCTTTACTAATGAATTAGAACATTATTAACAAGTACCATTGAAGTTACCCAAATCCATCACTCTGCCTTTCCCCACCCATGACCATGGTTCTTAATTAGAGTTTAACATTTCCTTTTATTTAAAAAAATTTTTACATATATATATCTGTGGTATGAGTATGTGCATATGATATGATTCCACTTTTTCTATTAAAGATTTTTGGAAAATATTAAGCAAATGGTTGGGAAAGTTCCAAGTATGGTACAAAGGACATTTTTCTAAACCTTTGGGAGTATGTTGCTACATGATGTCACATCACTTCTGAATATCCTGAATATATATTTCCTACAAAAAAGAATATTCTTTGGCATAACCATAATATAGCTATCAACATCATGAATCATGTATAGATTGCTGCTATCCAGTCAGCCCCATTAACATTTTACCCATGGAAGCAAAAAAGCCTCTATCCCACTTTGTTTCTGCTATGGGGAGGTTGTGGCTATTCTCTGATTTGTTCTGAAGTTCTGGTAACTGGCAGCTGGGGGAATTCCATACTTATTCCCCACTGCCCCCCAACACTTTCCCAGTTCTTCATTGATCAAGGATTGCAGAACAAAACCTCAACTTTTCTAGCTCATTTTCCAGCTATACCTTATAAATTAAATTTAAATATACTCCAAATAAACTGTTTTCTGTAACTAGTACAGCCATATAGAGAACAGTATGGAAGTTCATCAAACACCTAAAAATAGAGCTAACATATGATCCATCTATAGCACTCCTATGTATCCACCACAAGGAAATGAAATCAGCATATAAAAGATACCTGCATACCTATAGTTTTTGTGAATGAGTCAACCTAGGTTCCTGTCAACAGATGAATGAATAAATAAAATATGATAAACACAAAATAGAATATTATTCAGCCATAGAGAATAAAATGTAATTTCCAAGAAAATAGAGATGGAGATCATTATGTTAAGCAAAGTCAGACACCAAAAGAAAGTATCATGTTTTCTTATATATGGAAATGAAAAAAAAATGACATAAAAGTAGAGGAGGAACTACTAGGCAAGAGGAAGGGAAGAGAAGGGAGGGCAAAAGAGGAAAGGAGGGAGGATAGATATGACTAAAATAACATGCACTATGGAAACAGCAGTGAAACCCATTAATGTGTGCTAATATGCAGCCTACTGGGTAGTAGAGAGCTCCAGAACACTTCAGAGCTCCTAAGTGAGGATTGCTTGCTCACCACTTTCAAAAACAATAACTTTGGCCGGTGAAATAAAAGCACCACATCCTCTTCTGGAACACTCTAGAACTATTAGTTTTTCTAAATCTTAGTATACTTAATACCTCACATTTATTTTATTAGATGAGCTCAAGGTCTTGAGTTCCCTGTCCTCACTGTGTAGGCTCTGGCACTGGTGGACAGTGGGCAGTCAAGTTGCTGCTAATGGAGTATGGTTCATCCATGGGTAAGCATGGCATTCCAGGGGCATGGCAAGAGTAAATGTGTATTCAACCAGATGTTGTGCACTGGTGAGCAGCCAGCCACCCATGGAATTCAGGAGCAGCTGGTGCCTGGATGCATGGTAAGACAGGTGGAACTACTTTGAAGTAAAGTCTCAATGCCTAGGCCCAGTTACAGGGTTTCATTACTCTTTAGGGGAAACAGAAAAGAGCTTAGGGAGAAGGCCTAGAGGGCTCCAAGCAGGTCAGAGGTCAGGAATGAGGACTGGGGTCAGAGGACATGGCCAGGCTCTCCCTGGGGCCTGATGTTGCATCCTGCACATCTGATTTTTTCTCCCATCATCTGCTGAGCCCTGACTGCAGAGTAAGGCCTGTGATTGACCTGAAGGTGGGATCAAATAGTTTTGTTATGGTCAGAAAAGGGCTGACAGGACAGAGGGACATATAAGGTAAATATGGAAAACAAAAGAGCAGATGCCACTAGTATGTTCCTGCCCAGAGCCAGGCCTGCTCCTGGCGAGGCATTCCAAGAAGCATCAAGCAATTTTCAAAAGCCCTGTGTCTGGTTTCTGACCCTCTTCTGCAGTGAAGTGGCAGAAGAAGCCAAGAAAAGCTCCTTTCTGCAAAGAGTTGTCCCTTAAGCCCCTGATTAGAATTTTGTGGCTCATTAAGAAATACATAAAAAGATAAACACTCTGCTTAATCAATCAACATTATTCTGAGTTTCTCCAGTCATATAATATGATTTTTTTCCCCTTAATAGCTTGGGTGAGATGAAGCTAAGTTGAATGGTTTGGGGAAAGGGACTGTGTTGCTCTAATTTTGAGCATGAAGTGCTTGAGATAAACTTCTAAGAGCCTCTGAAGGAGCCAAGAGGGCAGCAGGAGCTGGCAGTGGGAGACTCAGGAGGAGGGCTACAGAATCTGTAATGTCATTGGCCATCTCATCTCCAGGTCCTCTTCTCGGTCCTTTGTAGTGGGGATCCAGGCCTGGCACCTGCAAACCATATTTCTCACATCCATCACAGGTGGCTTATGCCAATGGGAGGCCCTAGAAAGAACCTGAGGGAAGAAGAGGATGGAGAGACCACCTCTGGCTCAAGCCCCCGTGGGTGTCCCTCTAGCCACAGCTGACGTTCCTATTCCAGCCTCCAGCTACAGCCACAAGTAGGCCTTCAGGAGGCAGCACCAGCTGGGGGCAGGGACAGATGCTTTCCTTCAAGCTTCTGTGTTCTGGCAGCTGTTTCTTCCTTTTTGTCCCCAGTCTAGATAATGGCAACTGCTCTTTGCAGCTGCTAATAGCTGGGTGACCTCAACAGCCCTTCCAGCCCCCTTACATCTGCACAAACACTTCCGTGTATTCAACACTGAAAAATCTACTGAAGTTTCTGGGTTCTGAAGGGACCCTGTTGATTTATTTATCCCTCATCTTGTATATTTATTTAGATATGACTAAGAGTCAGAAAAGGGTTTCCAAAAAAGTAAAGCACTATGATAAAATATCATTAACATGAGATATAAGAAAAGAAAGAGTGACCCAGAAAAGGAACTATTAAGAACTTTAAGCTGAGAAAAAAATAATGTTCATCTATATACTGCTTTCTTTTTTTTCTACTGGGAAAGGGGAGCCCTTCCCAAGAATATAATTATATAAAATAAAATAAGCTATATTTCCAAAGTTTCTGCAGGGGTTTTGAGCTGCAACAAGAAAAGTTCAAGAAGTGAATCTTTTGTTCAGCAAAGCATCATAGATAGTTTTTAGAGACCCAGAGAAGCCTGCAGCTTAGCTGTATAGGGATGGGTTGCCTATTGCTTTGTATCAATGATTAACAATAATTTTATAGAATATCTAGAAAGACTAATAATAAAGATGGAAGTAGATTTTACTCCTCTCAGCTCCTATGATATTATGACTTTAATTCCTCCCCCTATACTCATGTTAATGACCCTGTATGATTACTTATCTATGATTGAGCATGTCTTAACTCTTCAAGTAAAATCTAAGTTTCCTGGGGGCACATTTAGGCCCCATAATTTGGAGGTTATTTTGCCCAGGAAAAATGTCCTGAACATCCCAAGAACTCAATAAACATCTTGTGGATAATGAGAGAGAGAGAGAGAGAGAGAGAGAGAGAGAGAGAGAGAGAGAGATTGAGATTGAAGCAGGCAGGGCCTGAGGAGGTACACAGCCAGCCAATGTCCCCTTCTGATAATGAACCTTAGGATATTGACTAGGGTTCACAGAACACGCTATGGGGACACTCTATGGGGACTTGCCAGGGTCAATATTCCACTAAATTATAACTATAAAAGTAACATGTTAACATGAGTTCATCATAAATATTCAAGCAATTAAAAATATTTAAAGTAAAAAGCCTCCTTAATCTCCTCAACTATATAGGCATCCAAAGAGATTGTACCATTCATGTTATTCACTACTTGTCTTTTTCTCACACACATAAAATATATTTATTTTCATACACATATTACATTGCTCTGTTGTACAAGCTGGCCTCAAACTCCTGGGCTCAAGTGAGTCTCTTCCTCAGATTCCCAAGTAGCTGAAATTTCAAGTGTGCACCAGTGTGCCCAGCAACAACACACCCTTCTAATGGCTAAGTAACATTCCTTATTATGGATCAAACAATTATAATATTCTACTACTGATAGATAGATTTCAATTTTTTTAATTACCATAAGAAATAATATCTAACAATTTATCTACTTGTCCATGAGCAAGTTATTCCGTAGGGCATTTCCATGAAGGGAAATGGCTAGACTAAAAGCAGACACAGCTCTGGGGTTGTGGCTCAGTGGTAGAGTGCTTTTCCCCATGCGCGTGTGAGGCACTGGGTTCAATAGTCAGCACCACATAAAAATAAATAAATAAAATAAAGGTATTGTGTCCACCTACAACTAATATTAAAAAAAGAAAAAAGCAGACACATTTGCACGTTGACACTGGCAACGTGCCCCACGCTCGCTCCCTGCGGTGTTCTGTGAACCACAATCAAAGGCAATGCCTGTGCTTCTCCACACACACCACACAATGGATGTTAACCTTTAAAAACCCTCAAGTCTGATGATCCAGCAGGACACCTCTTTGTAGTTCACCTTCCTTGATTATCAACGAGGCTGAGCATCCACTGATACACTGGTTAGCCAATCACATTCCCTTTGCTATGAATTGTTTGTTTATATGTTTTGCTCACCTTTTCTGGTGAGTTGGTCATTTCTCTTAATCAGTTTGTAGAATTGCACACGAATGCCTGGTTTGCTATGTGTCTCATACACTTTGGGGCTTGTATATTCATTTCCATGGCTCATCTGGGAAGACGTGAGCTGCTGCTGCAGCCCTGGTGTTGGGGTGGAGAGAGAGCTTTTCAGAGAGAAAGGCCGCCAAAATGGAAAACACAAAGTAAAACAAAAACAAAACAACAACAGCAAAAAACCCAGACCTGATGAGCAATGGAAAGAGGGTGTGTGTTTTTACTCACCTCCGTGGGGATGAGAGCCATAAGTTAAGAGCTCATGACTTGAAGACCAGCGTTCCATGGTTCACTCCTTGCTAACTATGTGACCTATCGTCTCTTCCTCTCTGAAGAAGCTCAGTTTCCTTGTCTAAAAGAGGGGAAATAATGATATTAATTCATGTCATGCAGGATTATTGTGTGGAATAAGTGAGGAAAATCATGAAAAGGACTTGCTTTATGTTTTGGCACTTAATGAGTAACGAACCATTTACCGTGTGAATCTAATAAAATCATACACACAGATGCCTTTGAATGATTTTAAGGGCAATGATCATGTAAGTTGATGTTAGTATGTTAGCTTTAGTTGGTGTGTTATCCATTTCTCATCATGGACTGGAAGTCTGTGGGGTATTTGAGAGTTGTCTTAGTTTGGAGGCTGGAATGTTCTCTGAGGGTGTCAGGTCTCCTCCCACTTCCCTGACTGGCCAATGTGGATATTGGAACTGGAAAAGGAGAGAACAGCTCAGCACTGGGGGCAAAGTTGGGGACAACTCAGGGAACAATTGTGAAGGGAAAGGCAGCAGCACTTCTTCTCCGTTCTGGAACGATGGAACTTTTGATGCTGGAAAACTTCATAGATGGGAGATTTTTACCTTGTCACTCGTATATAGATTCTTATGATCCATCCACAGGAGAAGTGTACTGCAAAGTGCCAGATAGTGGAAAAGAAGAGGTGAGTCTGTTCCCTTAGAGAAAATAGAAATGTATTTAATGAATTGGCAAATTATGAATTACTTCATTTTCTAAAAGAGGAAGAGGTTGGAGGAAAGTATAGAATTGTGAGACGGAAGGAAGACACTAAGGTTTCTCTTGTAACAGGACATGTCTGAGACTCAAGCAAATTTCAGGTTACTACATTCAGAATAAAGTGATTTTTCTAGCCAACTGGTGTATGTATAGTCTTTTAATGCATAATATATTATAATTACTTTTTAAGACACAAAACCTAGATTATCTAAAATATAATTATGACCTTCATCTATAAAAATAGGTTGTATGCAGATTTCTTTGAAGAACTCAGTTATTTTTTTTTCCTGTGAAAATTTCAAGTCTGTCTTGCATTAACAAAACCTTTAGACTTGTGGATTAATGTTGGCAAGTATTGGCTAATTTGTTGGTTAAACTATAATCTGCAATTTTGTTTGTTTTAAAGGACCCAAGATAGCTGTGGGAAATCTGGTCTTGTCTTTTCCACTCCTTCTTGTTTCACAGTGTTTTCCAAAGTGAAGTTAAAAATGACAAATATGCCAAATTCAGGTTGAATATTTTCTGCAGCTTATACCTTTTCAGAAAATAGACCAAAACTGAAAATAGTAGCTGTTACTACAGTAATAAATATTTTTTATTTCCACAAATCCAACTCACAAGTATTCTATCTGATCCCGTAAATCCCATTTTATTTTCCTGGCTTAAAAAAAAAAGGTCACTGTATAAATTACATGATAAATTTCTCCAAATAGTTGCTCACAGCAAATCCTGCCAGCGCTCAGGGGTTCCTCAGTCAGCTTTAGTTATGTGCTTTGCCTTCACCAAGCTGCCTTACCAGGATTGTCCCAAGGAGCGAATTATAACAACCTAGAAATTAGTTATCTGTTATCGTCCTTATGTTCAGAGGACAGAGTGCCGACACTTTGGTGTCTGGTGCCTAGGTCAATGGGTGTGTGCTGGTGTGCATGCTCAGACACACACATATGTACACTTGTTGTAGCCCATTTGTGTTATGGCATTGCAGACGGAAGCACAGGCCAGAGTCAAACTGCCTAGGTGCAAACACCCGTTCCATGGCTTGCTGCCTGTGACCTTAGAGCTGAGCCTCTTTGTGCCTCAGTCTCCCCATTTATGAAATGGGGATAGTAATGATTCCTCCTTCGTAGTGTTGTTCTGAGGATGAGATGGACTAATCCGTGTAAAGCCCTCAGTGCTTGGCCCTTTCTAAGTATTAGCTTACAGTAATATTATTGTATATGGTAGATTAATATGCCGTCTATATTGTACAAACATAAATCAGGTGACATAAGACAATTTAGAAAACATGAGTGGACTTGAATTTTCTAAATGTTACATATCAGAATTGAACATGACCCACTGTAGGAATGGAGCCCCTCTGGTTGGCTGGCAGTAGATTCTCCATGACTGCAGATTGAGGTGACAGTCACCAAAAAGTCTACCTCCCTTCCTTCATCCTGCCTGCAGGTCCACATTAGAGATTCAGTCTTGGAGGTGAGGCTGCCATCCTCAGACAAATTTCTACTGACGATGAGAATCTTAATCTTCAGTGGTTGTTGTTGCTGTGCTAGGGATGGAACCCAGGGCCGCACACATGCTAGATGGACACTCAGCCACTGAGCTAAACCCCCTTAATAATCTCATGCCTTACTTCAGCTCAGCTGAAAGCAACTTTTTTTTCCAGAGGGAACAAGGGACACATTGGTGGGGTTCTTCATGAGGGGGCTAGAACAGGAGTCTGGATGGTCGGATCACATGACCCAAGAAAGGCGCTCCTGACTGTCTGAAGCCTGTGAAGAAGGATTCTGAGGCTGAGCTGGGCCCAGTAGTGGGAGAAAGGTGTAAGTGACTGTCTATCATGCACAAGCAGAGGAGAGGGGTGGCACCTGGACTACAGATTTGCCATATCTGGAAGAGGCACTGATTAGACATTCCCTGAATGGGAAGAAAGGCAGAAGTAGGAGAGCACTCCAAGATTCACTTTGCCTGAGTCACATTTTGGTCATGAGTTGGCCCTGCCCGTACCTCCTCATGTTGCTTCTTTGGGGATGTAGCTTCCAAACTAGAGATCTAAGATTTCTGTTCAACCCTAGATCCCCTCCTTTCCAACAGAGACCCAACCCTTCCATTGCACACTCGGCTTTGGGCAGGGCCAGTGGTTATGCCATAGCAAGTCAGCTTCTGGTTTTGGGAACCAAAAAGATCTGTATTTGTATCCTGATATGCATTTATTTCTTTTTAAAGATAGAGTGAGAGAGGGAGAGAGAGAGAGAATTTTAATATTTATTTTTTAGTTATCGGCGGACACAACATCTTTTTTTTTTTTTTTTTGTATATGGTGCTGAAGATCGAACCCGGGCCGCATGCATGCCAGGCGAGCGTGCTACTGCTTGAGCCACATCCCCAGCCCCATGATATGCATTTATTATCTGTGTCACCTCTGGAAAGTTAAATGAGCTTTCTGTGCCTCACTTCCTCATCTGTAAAATGGGCATAAAATACGCATGATAAAGAGGCTAACTGAAATAATTGGTATATTTAGTAATATTCCTTTAGTTATAAAATTATTCAATAAATGACTAACATAGGATTAGTCATTCCAAGGACCAATGACATTCCAAGGATAGGATTTCATACAAATTTAGATTTTATACAATGTTAGAGATGGATCAAGAGCTTTAGAGATTCCATACATCTAAAGTAAGTTTTCCCTCCTATTCAATATTCAAAAAGGTCTGTTCTTTGGAAAATGATGGACATTGCATATCTGTTGAGATTTGAACAGCTTCTTTCTGATTAGCTGACTGCCGCATTCTAGCTCCTTTGATTGAGTTGGAGAGTTTTGCTTTGTTTTTGTGGTGTCTGTTTGCTGGTGGCATAAACACCTGTGTCGCCCACATGTGGTAGCCCAGCACTGGGACATGTTGGATAAAAGGGAGCTGTGGGTTCTGGATTCCTCCAGTCCCTCAGGAGCAAAAGCTTTAAGCTGACCTTCCTCCCTCTTCTGTTTCCTCCTCAAAGATCGAGGCTGCAGTGGAGGCGGCCAGAAAGGCCTTTCCCAGCTGGTCATCCCGCAGCCCCCAGGAGCGCTCCCAGGTCCTGAACCGGCTGGCAGACTTGCTGGAGCAGTCCCTTGAGGAGTTGGCCCAGGCAGAATCTAAAGACCAAGGTAAGAGCCATTTCTAACAGAGCTGTGGTTTGAGTGTAGAGGTCTTGTACTAAATGCTTATAAGAACAGCAATATGTTACTCAATATTGACCATGAGTACCCTTCTTCCAGTTTGTGAGGTGGTCTCTTGACACTCAAATGTGATTGATGGAATTCAGGGCTCTTTGTCATTATTCATATCGACCCTCCTGGGGTGCCAGGCAGGTGCTTTCTTACAGCAATGGCAGAGGGGGAGGCAAAACCATCCAAGGCTGTGGAAAGTCATGGCTTCCAGCTGGCTGCTCCTGCCCCATTCACAGCAGTCATGAGACTGAACCCAAGGTCAAGGGGCAAAGAATTATACTCTGTTCCTTTGGTGGAACAAAATGCAAAGATCCATAGCAAAGGGCATGGATATGGGGACAGATGAGGAACTAGGGCTGATCACTCAATCTTCCTCCCATTCTGAATAGAGAGTTTCAAAGCAAAGATCATTTGAAGAGCAGTGCCACAGTCAAGTTATGTAGAAAGTGCTCTGATCTTATCAGTCACTAGTCTACTCCTAACACAATCTCCCAATTTTTCTCCTTCCTTGAATAAATGTTTGTAGATTTCTGCAACACAGTCTATTAGGAAGGGCCAAAAACTTTTAAAAAATGTATGCATGCCATAAATCAACCTAGAGTTAGGAAGCAGCCTGGGGGAAGCCCTTGGAAAGAAAATGTTTGCTCTCCACCTTTCTTGGTGGCAGAGTTTCCTTGCCTCACTAGAGGGCACTCAGGGGCAATCCAGGCAAGCTCATGCTTCTCCTTCCACTCCATCCAGGACTGGGGACATGTGACAGGTGAGCAAGTGTCACACAGCATCCATGGCTGGGATGTTCCTGTTAATCCTTCAGATTACCACCATGTGTTAGGAGGACACTTAATATAACTCACGTGTTTGTGTGTGATGTGCAAACACAGCTATCTCAATACCCGTTATTTCAACCCCTTCACAGCACTTACAAAGCCTGGTGATTTGGACTGGCAAGAGCTTGTGTGGGTGAAGTGGTTGCATCTGACAAATTCACGATGAGAGCTACAAAATGTTCAGTCCACAAAGCAAAGATGATCTGACTCAACTCTGCCCCAGTCCCTGCTGATATTATAACCTCATACCTAATAATTTCATAGTTTTACCCATCCATGGTCAAGGAATGCCTCCCCAGGGCTGGAAGGAACTGTGAATTGTGAACAGTGTGAATTGGGATATGGTGTGGTGACGGTTGATGGACACCTCTGTCCATGTCTACTCACTCCACTTAGAACACACTTGGAAGTGCTTTCTTCCCTACAGGGAAAACCCTGACGATGGCAAGAACTATAGACATTCCCCGGTCTGTGCAGAACTTCCGGTTCTTCGCTTCCTCCATCCTGCACCACACGACAGAGAGCACACAGATGGATCACCTGGGCTGTCTGCACTACACAGTGCGGACTCCGGTAGGAATCGGTAGGTGCTGGTGGGAAAAGCATATGTCATGATCATGCACAGAGGTGCTCAGAAAATTCTGTAGAATTAATCTCAAGGAATGGACTAAGGAAAAGGAAGGAGCCAATTTCTCCCTTTTTACTGAAAATTTGTTGACCTCAAAAATCTATTTCTAATTTATTCTCTTGGTGTCAAATTCCCTACAAATTCCTGGAACACTAGTTTTCAAAATTGCAATTTTGGAAAAGAATGATGGTAGGAGTAAGTTCACATGCCAGAATTTTTTTTTTTTTTTTTTGCCACCAATAATTAAACAGCAACCAACCAACAAACCCAAAGAGTACAGTGGTTTTGACTCAAGAATTCTGTATGCTTTAGTATCTTCTCTGAAAACCTGGGATAGTAGTTTATCCTTACATATGTTTTAATAACATATGAATTAAATAAATCATAGGTATAGGATACTTAGAATAATAACTACACCTATGAATTTGTTTAATTAATAATCATTGGCTGAGAATGCTGTACTTCCCCAACTCAGTTCTTTGCCTCCTGTCCTTTGAAGAAACATCTAAAGGTCTGCAATCACTGGACATATCCACTAGATGGCAATGTTTCCCCTGAAAAGAAACCATATTTTACTAGTTAACATTTTATGAATATAAAAGAAAAGAAAATGAGACATTTTATTGTTTTGATTCTTCGAACTTTTTGGAAATAACATTTTTAAGGCATTGTGGAGAGCCCTAACTGCTTTCTAAGAAGAATGATAAAGTATTTTACTGAAACAATATTTTGTTATACCCTGAAGAACAGATTTTTTTCTCCCGCTGGGAAATTTAATACTGTAAAATACACATTTACTTTCATAACACAGGTTTTAGGGCAGAGTTTAAAATGAAGTGAATGCATTTCCTTAGTCATGATAGAGGCTTTAGATTTGTTGAGTGTTGTGGTTAAGAACCTGGATAGTTTCAGTATACCGCATGGAGACACACTCTAGAAGTTGGTATATTACTTATTCAGGAAATCTATTGGGTCAGGATACAGGTGAGAATCTAGAGAGAATTTTTATTTAAGAATATTCTAAACAGCTTAGATGGTTTTCATGATCTATTCATGAAAGTTGATTGGCTTTACTGGCAGGAGGGCCCCTACCAGGACCATCTAGAACAGTTTTGATCCTACTTTACAAATAATTCTAAGAAAACTTGAGGTATTATGTGTCAATCCACAACATATTGGAAACAGAGGTGAATAAACTTGTTAAAATAAATAGCAGCTGAACAGCTTAGTAAGGAGAAAGGAGAAATTTTTTAAAAAAGTAAAGCCCAGTTTATAAATCTCAAAATGCATTACATTCTGAAACTGTTAAGCAGTAGATTGGTGACAGCCTTGTGGCCTTGGGGCTTACACTGTTGTTCATAATTATAATTGTGAGCCATCAAGAAATGGGAAAACTGTTTTGAAAGGCACAATTGCGTGTAATAAATTTTAGATTGATTTACTTGAAGTTACCTATAAATAAGCCAAGTCTAGGGTTTTTAAGAGTAAATAAGTTTCATGCAGCATGAAGGAGTTCTCAGTAACCTTATTCGGCCAACCTGCCACTGAAGGGCATGTCACCATAGAAGTGCTTCTGCTCTTGTCCTTTAGCGGGTCTGATTAGTCCTTGGAATTTGCCCCTCTACTTGCTGACCTGGAAGATAGCTCCGGCCATCGCTGCTGGGAACACTGTGATAGCAAAGCCCAGTGAACTAACTTCAGTGACTGCATGGATGTTGTGCAAGTTCCTGAATAAAGCAGGTAAACAGGTGTTGGGGGGCAAATTTAGGGGAGGTGCAGAGTTGTATTACATACAGATCTTCCACTTGGCAAGAATATCCAGTCCAAAGACATCTATGGGATTTGTCTCCCTGATCCTTTTCTGAGAAATCCTCTTTATCCACAGCAGGGCATTCTCACACTGTTCCCTCTATTCAACTGCTACTGCAGAATAGACCCACCTCACAAGGTGGTGTCTTGCAGTGCAAGAAGCATAAAACAGTAAACAGTATTGCAAACTTAAAAAGTCCTGATCTAATCAAAGACATCAGCTGGCTGCAGAGTATCTTCAATGGTCAATTTAAATCTTAGGTTTAAGCCACAAGTTAATCTTGGTGAAAAGGAGAAGATTGCTAGGTATTCCTATAAGTTGTACAAAATACCTCATAGTCACAGACATTTCCAAAAGATTTGAATATAAATCCTGTGGCTTTCCTTGATTTGGGATCATTACTCAGAAGGTGAGAGGCCACAGCCTATCAGGCTCGAACATTTGCTCCTTGTGTTAGTCAGTTTTTCATTAGTGTGATTCAAATACCTGTCAGGAACAATTTAGAGAAAGAAAGAATTGGGCTCACAGTTTCAGAGACTGACTCCATTGCTCTAGGCCACAGGTGAGACAGAACATCATGGCGGAAGAGTGTGGTGAAGGAAAGCTTCTCAGTTTTCATCAGCCTGGAAGGAGAGAGGGAGGGACAGTATGCATGTGTGAGAGGCCAGCGACAAGTTATAATTCCTCAGAGTTTACCCCCTGTGACCTACTCTTCCAGCCACGCTCCACCTGCCTAGAGTTACTACCCAGCAATCTATTCAAATTCTTCATCCATTTGATGGATTATTATCAAATGGATTAATCCATTGATGAGATTATAACTCTTATACATTTATTTCACAACGTTCCATGCGTTGCCTAATATATGAAGTTTCAGGAGCCATTAATGACCCAACCATAATATTTTACCTCTGACCCTCCAAATCTTATGCTCATCTCACAGTACAAACTGTATTCACTCCTTGCCTTTTTTCTGCTAATAGTTTAATGGCCACATTCAGAGTGCAGTCCTGGATTTGTTGTAAAGTACAACTCCACACAGACAGCCTGACACTGAACTGGGGTTTGGAGGTCACGGGCAGGAAGCCCTGCAGGTAACCTGTGAGAAGGCCCCTTGCTATTAGGTCAGTTGGCTCCATTGCTTTTGGGCCTGTGGTGAGACAGTACATTATGGTGGGAGCACATGGGGGGCTCATGTTCACCACAGTCAGGGTGGAATGATGTCTGGGAGCTGGGGACAGACTTTCATCCTTCTGGCTATGTCGGCTCCTGTGGTGTCACTGACTTACAGCACACAGAAAAGGCACTGCTGGGCTCTCCCATATTTACAGAATGGGCAGTGGGTACAAGCCTATCCTCTCTTCCTTCTGGATAACTTTGCTCTTGCAACAAAGACATACACATTAGGGTCCAGTGAAATTTAGTCATTTCTCTAGAATTCTAATGTTAGGTTGATACTGAACCTGTTTAGAGCAGGGCATTGGGCCAAAAGACCCTAGTATCCTATAGAGGAATGAGGTCTCCCAACCCAGGTCATTGGGGGTAATGTCTATGGAAGCCCTAGTCCTCTAGGGGGAGTGTATGGCTTGAATGTACCTACCTCTCCAATGTCCCAGAATGTATCTGTCTTTCCTAACAAAAGTGACCACCATTCTAATCCCATCTTTTGCAAAACTGAGTCTCTGGTGTATGCAAACTTATGGGATATTTCTTCTTAGCTGGTGACGCAGGTTCCTAGAAGGATTCAGGATTAGCTTTCTGTTGCTATGACAAATACCTGAGATAAATCAACCTAAAAAGAAGAAAGGTTTATTTTGGCTCACAGTTTGGGGACTTCATGGTCAGTTGGCTCCATTGCTTTTGGGCCAGTGGTGAGACAGTACATTATGGTGGGAGCACATGGTGGAAAAAACAGCTCGCCTCATGGTAAGCAGGAAGAAAAGAGAGGAAGAGGTGGGTTTGGGGTCCCCATATTCCCTTCTAGGGCACTCCCGTAGTGACCTAACTTCCTCCCACCAGCCCTGCCTCTTAAAAGTTACACCACCTCCCAGCAGTACCACAGACTGGAGCCCAACCCTTCAACACGTGGGCCTTTGGGGACATTCCTAATCCAAACTGTGGCAGGGACTTCACTCTCCTTTGATCTCATGGAGGAGGGGATGTGAAGCCCTGTTTTCCCGGGCACTCTCCTGAAACCACACATCTTGATCTGTGATGCGTTTTCTTTCCCCAGAACCTGGTCTGCACGAGAGCTTTCCATTTCCCTCTATTTTCCCAGCTTGGATCTTGCTTGTGAACAAACAGTCCTGTAAAGCCAAGGCAGCTCTTCTCCTTCCCCGCTGGGCTACCTTTGCCAAGCTTTTCTCCCCTGAAAAATACAGAGAGGTGCTGCTCAAATCTCACCTTTCTGAAGCCCTCGGTTTCTCCACTGGGATTTGGAGGACGTGTGAATCACAGCCAGGAAATCTTACTGTAGAGCAATGCAGGAGGGACTTTTAAGAGTGTGATGGGGGACGTGAAAACGAACTGCTAACATATTCTGTATTTTAAAGAGCTAGCTCCTCTAGTCCCTGGTGTAGAACTATAAGTAAGTACCTCTTTGGGAGTTTGGAATATTTGTGGGTTTTTTTTTTTTTTTTTTTTTTTTTTTTTGGTGGTACCAAATGTTTGCCCTCATTCCTGGAGAGTCTCCTGGGGGTTTGTGGCCTTTTCCACTGTTCTTCTTGCCCCTCGCTCTATTTAAATTTAAAATACTTCTCCCTGCCAAGCACTAGCAGTTGAGAGGGTTCATTCTTGTCTGTTCCTGTGTTCCCAACTTGCCTACTAGCTACCTCCCCTGATTTTTGCTGAATATCTGTTTGCCAATTTAACCAACTGCTTTCCTTCTCTTAGAATCGGAATCTTTTAAGGGTCAACAGGCAAATATCTGTAAAAAAATTCACTAATGGCAAAATGGTCCTAAGAAATCACGGCCAGCAGATACCTCTTTACATCTGAACATGGGTGCCACAGAAGCAGAATCAAAGGTTAACATTGCTTGTGGAAGGCAATTGGGCTGCCGAAATGAGCTCACTCTCCTGTGGTGAGAAATATGTGGTGTTCCTGTGTTCCTCTCACCCTCTGTTAAAATGCTGCTTCACACAGGAGAAGTGATTCAAGTCATTTTCTTCTTTCAGGATGTATTAACAGTCCCCCTTCCTCTCCCACTCCCCCATCCAGCCACACACATGCCCCATATTGGATGGAGAGGCCTGACCCCATCTAGGAAATGAGGAAAACCTGTCCTTGTTTTCTCCTCATCAGTTGTTCTCCTTCCAGACTCTTTGCCCCACCCTGGAGCCCGGGGCTTTCACGTGGTACCAGGCACACCTCTGGTGATGACCTGGGATCCGGAAATGACCTGAGCTAGATTCAACAGATGCACACACTGAGGAGAAGTGAGGGGCTGTTAGAAGGGAGGTACTCCATGGCACTGAAACTTCTTACCTTAGGGTCTTCTGTGGACGAACCTCCATTGTCCCCTGAAGGTGATCAGGCTTAGGCAGTGGCCCTGTGGAGAGTATTCTTCATGATAACTGATTGTCACTGTGAAATTCTTATTTATACATTAAGCGCAGATTCTTGAAGTGTTGCTAGGAATTCCAGAGAGGGTTTCTATTGAGGAGAGAATGCCTTACCTGGGGCAAGGGAAGGAGACAAGGAGCAGGCAGCTCCAAAAGCTTTATGATGGAGGACTTCTGCACTTTACTATGGTCTCCTAAAGAAATGGATTAAATTCAGCTATCTTCCAGCAGACCCTAAGAACTTCTAGACATGATGTGATTGAATGTGAGTTCTCTTCTGCACACATATCTTCCTGTATTCACAAGCCATTTCTAATTTGGATACTGGACTTTAAGCTTTCATTCACTCATTCATTTGTTTAACAATTATTTATCAACCTGCTCTGGACAGTTTTGGTATTTACTCTTTATTAAATCTTACTTTGCCTCAATTTTCTCACCTGTAAAGTGAGGATAATAATACCAAGTATCTTATAGGGTTTCTGTGAATTCTAAAAATGGTATAGTAGTCCCTTTTTAACTGGAGAATAGGCTCCAAGACCCCCAGTGGATGCCTGAAACCATGCCTAGTATTGGGAGATATATCTATATATCTATATCTATCTATAGATTATCTCTCTCTCTCTCTCTCTCTCTCTCTCTCTCTCTCTCTCTCTCTCTCTATATATATATATATATATATATATATATATATATATATAAAGTTTTCCCCTTAGGTACAGAAAGAGATAAACAATAACTAGTAAGAAAAGTAGAATAATTTTAACAACATACTATGATAAAAGGTACATGAGTACGGTCTCTTTCCCTCTTGAAATAGTAAAGACAAATGTTAATATTTTCAGAGAGTCACTGTGAGTGGGTTATTGAAACTACAGATAATAAATCCATAGAAAAGGAGGTGACTACTATAAATCACTAATAACAATGGCTGGCCCACCAATAAGGACTCACTCAATTAATGTGAGTCCTTATTGGTGTTAGTTTTATGTGACCAACTGGCAATACAACAAAGAACAGAAACCACATGTCATTTCTGCCCTTAGTGAGCACATCTTCTGGTGGTGGACAGGCATATATAGGTAAATCCAGAAAACACATAAACATATACATATAGATTTAGGACAATAGGATCTAGTGATATAAAAGATTGGAGCATCTATTTTTGGGGTACTCTTGGTACTTGTAAGTTGGTTTTAGAGTGCAGTGGCTCTGTTCATAATCATGGAGCACAGGACATCCAACTCAAATCTCACCCTCCCTGGGAAACTTCCCCTACTTCCCTGGCCAAGGTAGTCAATTTTCTTTGCAGATTTACATATCCCTCTACTTAATATTTTCCACCTGCACTTTAACTCCTAGATACCACATTGGAGCAGGGCACTGAGCCCCCACTGGGATTGACCTGCCTGAGAATATATGTGCATCTGGAGTGCTTAAAGTATAGTCACTGCTGTGGGATGCATTACCTAGGATGTGAACCTATGAGCACCAGAGAAATCCCACCTAATGGGTTCTATAGGCAGAATCGACTCTGTAGTCCTTGCTTTGCTATTAAACTGGAGGCAGCCATAAAAGCTCTGAGTGTTGTAAAACCTATCAAGTGCTTCTACCATTCAAGCTATTGTAAGTTCAAGGAGAGTCTTTGTGTAACCTTAAGTCCTCAACACACAGAGGAGAATTACTATCACTGATACTGTTTCCCATTCAGGTGTTCCACCAGGTGTGGTCAATATTGTGTTTGGAACAGGGCCCAAGGTAGGTGAGGCCCTGGTGACCCACCCAGAGGTGCCCTTGATCTCCTTTACTGGGAGTCAACCCACAGCTGAGCGGATCACCCAGCTGAGTGCTCCCTTCTGTAAGAAGCTCTCCCTGGAGCTGGGGGGCAAGAATCCTGCCATCATTTTTGAGGATGCCAATCTGGAGGACTGTATTCCAGCAACTGTCAGATCCAGCTTTGCCAACCAGGTATGTGCTCTGGGTATTTCCCCACCCCATGGCCCTATCAACCTGAATCTGTTTTATCACAGTTCAAATCCCAGGAGTGAATGGGTAAATCCAGTCACTTCCATGAAAGGAGGATCAGTACACTGATATTCCAGTGTCTATCAGCTTCTGTTCATTAAGCTCCTATGGTTGTTTATACAATTTTTATCATGTACCACACATGGGCAGAATGATTGAGTTTGCTGTTTCAACCTCCTCCACTTTGTAAGTCACACATTTGCACTATCTCCTCTTGCTGCTCACATGTCCTATTTCTGGTGGACCTTATTCTCCCTGAAAGTATTTTAAATGCATTCACACACTGTTACCATTGCCTGTAATGTCATAGAGAGCTTCAGGCCATCTTGCATCTCCCAGAAATTACATAACTAATGGTTTTGCAGGCTCTGTAGTGTTACATTCTTCAAGGTCATGGTACCCCAAAGGATTAAGAATGCTAGATCAGATCAACTCTACAGCAGCTTCGTGAAGATGGAAGCAGTACCTGTCTCTGTGCAATAGTTTTAGTATCAATGTCTGCATAGTTCCTAGCAGATATGTGTTATTACCGAATGGTTTGCTCCAAGAGCTAGTTTTATTTTAGTAGCGAATAAAGGCTTACACAAAACAGTTAGAACTTCAGAGCAGTAGGATGAGACAGATTTGCATTTTCCTAACTGGAGAAACATTGGATGTTGCATAATCATTTGAACCTGTATTTCTAAACCTGTAGAATCATCTGAGCTATAACAATCCCTTCTGATAGGATTTTGCAAGTGTAAAGTGAAAATCATCATCATCATAATAATTTATCATAATAATTAATAATAATAATTATTATTATTATATTTTTACTATTTTTATTTTAGTGTCACATGGGATTGAGCCCAGGGTACTGTGCATGCTAGGCAAGCATCCTTCCACTCAGCTACACCCCAACCCTATAGAAAATTATTTTAAAAATGATTATAATGGTAATTATTTGATTTACCATAATTCCTAGAGAAAATGGCTAGAAACACAGAGAAACTTGGGATCAATAGAAAAGGCCTTTTTTTTTGATACAACTGATTTAATCATTAAAATCAGAAAATATCAAATGGATAATTGAATTCAGTGTTTTGATGATTTCCAGATAACAAAAGAGATACAAATTCCAAGGATTTAGAGTTGAGGTGAGAAAGGAAGGCATGTTCTCTGTATTAAAGTAAATGTGTACTGAGCTTGGAGGTGTAGACTTCTGGCTGCTCAGTTACTAGAATCATGCAAGGGTTTGAGTGTGCCCAAAGAAACTTCCTCTTGGGGTGTTTTAAAGTATCAGTGGGAGAAAGATCAGGGGGCTAGTCCAAAGCAACAAATGGATTTTAGGAACAAATAAAAAAAAAAGTAGCTTGATTATTTCACTTTAGCTAAGTGATGAGTCTCATGGAAGACATACTTCCTTCTTAATTAAACATAATTGGCTTATTGGGGGAAGCATGTCTGTACAAACTTGGGCATATATTTCTTAACTGTAAAATAAGAATGCCAACACATCAGAGTTATTAAGGAACGAGTATCCTTGGCAAATGGCAGAGACTCGATAAACAGTATCATCCTTTTTTCATTTCCTCTGAAGTCATCCTCCCAGGGATTTCAGTATTCCCTTGCTTTCCTGGCATTGAGTAACGGGAAACTTGGTAAACTCTCAAGTCTCTTTATCACACCCTCCTTCCTCATAGGGCACAGGGCACTTGTGCAGATGAACCTGACAGGTGTTGGTCATTGCCCAAACCAGATAAGCAGATGGTTTTGATTTATCCTGTTTGCAGAAAGAATTGGTCATTTTGAAACATTAACTGTTTAATTAATATAATAAACCTTTTTTTACAAATACCAAGGTAATTAGAAGCATTCTGTTTCCTAGGATGAAAATAGTTATTTATGCATCTGTGTCCTATCTTTAAGATATAACCTGCAATCTATAACTTCTCCAGTGCATCCATGCCTGTCTCCTATACTTTTAGGGTTCCATACCCCTGTAAGAATCTTAAACTCACTAGATTTCTATCACTTCTCTCCGTCTCCATTGGTGGCTTTCTGGTCCAAGCTACCTCCACTTATCTGCACTTTAAAATAGTCTTATAAATCTGTTCTCTGTTTCCACTCTGATTTCCTTCTTTTCTATTTTCTACACAGCTGTCAGAATCATAACTTTAAAATGTAAATCTGATTATATCACTCCTCTGCATAAAACCTTCCATTTTCACGATACTGAGACTAAAATGTAAGCTCCTTATGAGCCCGTGAGGGTGCACCACATTGCCTTGTTCACCTCCCATTCCTGCCTGCACTCCCAGCCTCACCCCACACTTCTTCTTGCCCCACTCCCACACCCGCTCCTTCCTGCAGCAGACCTGCATGCTTACTGCTGGAATTCCCTCCTCCAGATCTTTGCTCATCCAGCTCCTTAATGTCGATAAAAAGCTTGTTCTCCAAATGTCTCCTCTTTGCAATGCCTTCCAGAATGCCCCTTTAGTAAAATAGTTGTCTCCTCCTCCATCAGCTTTTATTCTCCTCCTCTGCCTAATTTTCATTTATTGCTTTGATTACTACCTGAAGCTTTGTTGTGTATTGAAAGTGTTCATTTGTGGTTTTGTCTGTCTTCCTACAAGACTGTGTGTTCCACATGGTGGGGACTTGGTCTTGTTCACCACTGGATCCCATTGCCTAGACTAGTGCCTGATACATGACAGGCACTAGAAAATGATGGGGGATCTACCATGAAGGAAAAGGCCCTCTAGTCTTGTCTTGTTCACATTCTTGACAGGGTGAAATCTGTCTCTGCACCAGCAGGATCTTTGTTCAGAGGAGCATCTATAATGAATTTTTAAAGAGGTTTGTAGAAGCTACCAGAAAGTGGAAAGTCGGCATTCCTTCTGATCCATCAGCCAGCATGGGTGCCCTGATAAGTAAAGCACATTTGGAGAAAGTAAGTACACCTCTGTCAAGTAAGTTACAGAAAGTTTTTGGAAGAGAAGCTCAGCACAAGCATCACACACATCGGCCTTAGAGATACTGTAATTACTTCTGGAAAATTATGGGCTATGGGAAGTTGTCTCTGGATATAGGTTCTAGAAACTTTAGATTTGAATATGCAAATGGAGTTCCTTGACTAGAATGGAAGCTCCATGGCCAGGTTTATTCATTGTGTCCTCAAAGCCCAGAAAAATACCTAGAACATAGAAGGTGCATAGTATTAGTTGGGAAAATGACTCAAATTGCACCATATTTTGTGTTTCAGTTATGATCCAAAATCAAGTCACCCATTTTCCTTGAATACTTTTAGATTCTCGTCTTAAACTACCTGGTACTGGGTCCAAAGGTGCACAGGTCCTGGCCATCTTTCCTGCCAGCATGGTTTAGCATCAAGATTCTGAAAAGAAACAAAGCTCACGAACCAAGCCTCTTTTAAGCCTCTTTTCAAGAAAGCTCATCTGTCATTATCTTGGAGTCATTGGGTTAATTTATTACACACCACACTTTGATTTCCATTGTAGTTAGCTGTATTATATTAATTATCCAGATGTAGTTTCAGAGTATAATCAGTAATGAGACCAAAAATTATTTTTCTTCAAAGCTCAGATATTGAAGGACATTCTGGCCTATCAATCTTACAAATCACTCACTTCTCATTTATAATGGACATCACCCCCCCACCCACCCCCAAAAAAGGGATAAAATATTCTTTCATGTATTTAACTACAGAATACACCAGAGTATGAATTTAACTTTACTTTTTATTAGCTTCATGAACAATGTATTCTCTCTGAGGCTCAAATATAACATCAGCAAATAGGAGTAATAAAGATAAAGATAGTTGCTAGAGTTTTGAGAGAATCAAGTGAGGATGTAGGCAAAGTAAGAATCTGAGTGTCTGACACTTAGATATTAAATACATTCCTTCCTTCCCTGGTGCATGATGGCTGAATGCCTACGTGATGGCTGCCCTAAGGTTTAGCAGCTGAGTGACAAGAAAACCCTAGGCTTTCTTAGCCATGAGCTTATCCTGCTTTCTGATGATTAGGAAATTTTTTTTTTCTATTGATTTGTGTGAAGCTAAATAATGAGAATTTGCTAACTATGTTTGTTACCTGCCCAGGTCAGAAGTTACATCAAGAAGGCTCGTGCTGAAGGGGCCGAAATCCTGTGTGGTGAGGGGGTAGATAGGTTGAGCCTGCCCCCCAGGAATCAGGCAGGCTACTTCATGCTTCCCACGGTGATAACAGACATTAAGGATGAGTCCTGCTGTATGAAGGAAGAGATATTTGGTCCAGTGACGTGTGTTGTCCCTTTTGATAGCGAAGAGGAAGTGATTAGAAGGGCCAACAATGTTAAATATGGGCTGGCGGCTACGGTATGGTCAGGCAACGTGGGACGCATCCACCGGGTGGCTCAGAAGCTGCAGTCGGGCTTGGTCTGGACCAACTGCTGGCTGATCAGAGAGCTGAACCTGCCTTTTGGGGGGATGAAGTATTCTGGGATAGGAAGGGAAGGAGCCAAGGACTCTCATGACTTCTTTACTGAAATCAAAACCATCACAGTTAAGTACTGAATTTCGCCCATGGGGAAGCTGCTGTCGTCACTGCCTTGCAGCAGAGACCCCGCTGTCAGTGTGATGAAGGAAGTGCAGGTGTCCATCGCAGCACATCCTGACGGCAGGAGGCTCTCTCTAGCTTACCTTGGAAGGCTCGTGAGATGCTATCTATTTTCAATGTGGACTCAGAAGAGAATACTTCTGAATAGGAAGTCACAACAAGGAGGCCACACGATCATCATGTCATGTCTTCATAGTATTTTTTTCATCATCTAGATTGAATTCTTGGAATCCTCAGTAATCAGATATTTTCATTTACAAATATGGAGTAAAAAAATCCGCAAAGCTGGAGAGAAACAACTCAGCATAATTTCCTGCCTTTAAGGGGACTGTGGAGATGTTCTCCTGGTCCATTATCCACCTGTGTGGCTAAGCGATAACTGGCTACTCCTCATTATGTATGGGGATGTCGAATGTTTATGCACTTTGTTAGAGGAGGTCTATGTGGTAGGTTGGGCTAAATATATCTATACAGGGACAAAGAACAATAAAATTGCTACCACTTTTAGAGGAAGCTTGGAACAAGAAGAGAAAACTAATCCATTTCCACTGTCAAGTCTATCAATTGTTAATAAGGCTGATCATTTACTAATCCTAAAAGAAACAATAAAATATTATCAATTTTAGTAAAAAGTATGGAATTCACCTTGACTTGTCCATTATCCCTCCTTATGTTTATCCTCTTAAAACTATTTCTAGTTGCTTATTTTTATGGATCCCCAAATGATTCAAGGAGAAAACTGAGTTTTAGCCATTAAATAGCACACTCAAGGTCATACAAATTGTATGGGGTGGAGGTGGGCCTGGATCCTCAGACTCTGAAACTAATGATCTCTGAACACCTCCCACCTGTCTTGGGTCCTGCTCCAGAGGGAGCCAATTATTGATGATTCAGGGCACATATCACGCTGGGTCCTTCTCCAAGTCTCCCTCTTGCTTTGCTTCTTCCCTCTTGCCCAGCTCCATTTGGCATGAGTGAGGGACCCACCACAGGGGCCATGCCACCCAGGACTTCCTGGAGCCCAGTGTCTTCCTCACTGGCAGAAGCAATCTGTTTGCAGTCTGACCCCACAACGGGACAGGAATGTCAAAGGCCCTGGGTTGTGTTATTATCCCCACAAGTCTCAAAGCATAACACCTGGCACACAGAAAGTACTCAAAACTAATTCCAGGAGGGGAGTAAGGTGTTCCTGGTGCTCTGGGGTATTTGTTGCATTAGTTGTGTCTGGGTGGGGGACTGTGGATAACTGTAGGGGGAAGACTATGCTTTATAACTTTGCTTGGGATTTAGGCATTTTGACTTGTTTACAAGTGCTGAGAAATCAGTTAGCCTGTTTAAGATCAAGTGATGGTGTGAATTATACCTGTTCTTAGCTTTTAACTCCCCTCCCTTCTCCTTCCCTCACCACCTCTCTTCTTCTTTTTTTAAAAACTATCTTTATTTTATGTGTTTATTTTTATGTGGTGCTGAGGATCAAACCCAGGGCCTCGCACATTCTAGGTAAGCTACCGCTGAGCCATAACCCCAGCCCACCACCTCTCTTCTTAACCTTGATTACTTTAGTCCAGGACCAACTCTGAACATCAGCAGGAGGAGTTTCAGCAACTTCAGTCTCATCTTTGCTCTTATTTGTGGTCTGGCCAAAGTCATCCTTATTCCTGAGACTCAAATCACTTCTTTTTTTTTTATTTCTTTCTTTCATACATAACAATAATGGAATGCATTACATTCATAATGCATTCCACTATTCACAGCACAATTTTTCATAACTCTGTATATGAATTGTAATGCAAAAAAATTCAAATCACATCTTGATTCCATATTCTGGCAGCTGACTCTCCTTGTTCCCTGTGTCTGAATACCTGCCTCCCACTCTGCTTGCTTTCTGCCTGAGAGGTGGCTCTCAGGACCTGAGCCAGCTCTGCTCTTGTCAGTTCTTGTCCTGGCTCTGGATTCAGCCTCTGGAGGGATTGCTTCTTGCTGACATTCTGGATGCCTTTTTCCTGCCTCTGTATCTCTTTGAATTTAGCAGCTCCTGAGATAATCATGGACCCCCATAAGGACAAAAACAGATGCATTCCTAGGTCTTGGATCATAGCCTGACAAGCCATTAAAAGGTCCCAACTTATAGTTTGTCGAACACCAAATGTGGCTCATTTATCCATCCTCAAAGAGTGTATCAGCTTTAAAGATCAGGTGTATTGTTAGAGCCAGGTGCCCTCAGCATCACTTTTCCAAAGCTAAAGGGTAATTCTGTTGAGGAGATCCCCAAATGGCAGATACCCAGGGCCTTTGACTTGCTACCTGTTCTTTCACTTATCTCAGTCTTATCGCAGGGCTGGGATGCTTAAGTTCCAGTGCCCGCTCAGGTTGAAGTGCGTATAAAGCCAATTAACATGCCAAGCCCCAGTCCACCCCTTCAGGTGGTGGTACTTCTTTCTTTTATTCAATGGAACTCATCTGACCCTTCCTTGTCAGAGTGGCGTCTTCCTCCCAAGCTGAGGCCCCAAGTAAAGACGGCCATATGTTAGTATTCACATGACTTAATATCATTTTTATCATCATTAGGTCAAACTTTCCTTTGTCCAACATCACTTCCGGACTCCTGGTCAGTCTAATGTATGTTTGACCAAATGCTATTCCTCTACTCTGACACTACGCCAGCTGACAGATATAACCATTATAACCATTGCTTATGTAGTTTTCTCTCCTCACTTGAGCATTTCCAGCTTTGTTCCAGTGGGTAAGTTCAGATCCAAGCTTTCCTCCTCTCCCACTTCCCCATACTTTCTGAGATCCTCACAGCAACTGGTCTGTGTTGCATAAGACAGAATCTCACTGGAGTGAATTATCTGTGGCTATGGGGCTGCCACACCTCCATCATGCTGCATTTAGCTGTCCTGCTGCATTTAGCTGTCCTGCTGCATTTAGCTGTCCTGCTGCATTTAGCTGTCCTGCTGCATTTAGAACTGACAATGAAAAAAAGGCAGAGGGGGTGATTTACAAGGGGTTATGGTTTATATATGAGGTTTCATCCAAAAGTTCATCGTGAGACAATGTAAGACTGTTCAGAAGTGAAGCAATTAGATTATGAGGAATGTAATCTAATCTGGATTAATCCATTTATATGAATTAACTGGGTGGTAACTATAGGCAGGCAAGGTATGGCTGGAGGAGGTGGGTCACTGGGAGTGTGCCCTTGGTTTTATATTTTGTCCCTGGTGAGCAGAGCTCTCTTTCTGCTTCCTGATTGCCATGTCCTGAGCTGCTCTCCTCTGCCACACCCTTCCACCATGATGCTCTATCTCACCTCGGGCCCAGAGCAATGGAGTCAGCTGATCAGAGACTGAAACTCTGAGTCAAAATAAACTTTCCCTTCTTTTTAAGTTGTTCTTATAAGGTATTTTGGTCACAGAAAGGAAAAGCTGACTAAAACACAAAGATTGAAATTCTATTTGTAAACTTTTATTTCTAAACTAGGTTATGTACACATGGGGGTTGACTATATTATTGCATATGTCAGAAACATTTTTATACCTAAAGGGAAAGTAGGAGCACACTGAGAAGCAGGCAAGGGAGATGCTGAGCAGAGGGGGGATGTCTCCTCCTGGTAGAGTCCCGGATGGAGCTCCCATCCTTGATCCTTGGAAGCATGAAGGATGCAGGGCAGGCACTGATGGGGAAGGGACAAGCATATCTGAGGAGCAGAGCTTCTCAGACATTGATGTGCTTCTGAATCACCAGGGTTTCTGTTAAAATATAGATTCAGTGTCCCTAAGTCTAAGGTGAGGCCTAGGGAACTAGGAATATCAAGGAATTAGAAGACACTTTGCAAAATCCCTGGCCCCAGTGCTTCTTTCTCACTTTCCAGGCTTCAGGAGTAGCAGGCTGCAGCATTTGACTGCCCCCGCCCCCCGACCCAGGCAAAGGTAGGGCTCAAGACACCAGAGTGAAACATATTCTGGGAAAGGGTCTACTGTGGTTACTGGCACAAAGTTTGAGCTAGCTCGCTTTCCATGAGACTCAGGAGGAGGGAGAGAAAGGCAACGGTCCCTCAGTACCCACCAGGGATGGGTTTCAGGATTCTTCCTGCCTCCAACAGATACCAAAATCCATGGAGCCCAACATATTGTAAACACGCTGTAAACAGTTGTTGCACTATATTGTTTAGACAAGAATAAGAGTCTGTGCATGTGTTATGGTTTGAATATGGGATAATAATGCTAGACATGAAAAGACTAGACTATGGAGCTGTAACTGAACCAGTTCATCTTAGTTTGAATGGCCTAACTTGGTGGTAACTGTAGGCAGACCTGGGAAGGTAGGTCACTGGGAGAGTGCACTGGAAAGGTACATCTTCCTGTGGCTTTGTTCCCCAATTTCTATTTCCTGGCTGCCATAAGGTGAGCAGTTTTCCTCCACCATGCCCTTCCACCATATTGAAATAAATAATAAAAGAGAGTGAAACAAATACTAAAAGATAATTTCCCTAACCTAAATAAAAAGACTTTTCAGATGGAAAATACTCAGAAATATCCTGTTAACACTTCAAAGTTCCAATAGTAAAGCTTGAATAGGATGCCTAGGAAAATAAGCATAAGATTGTCACCACACTTTTTTATTCATAATATTGATGCTAGAAAGCAGAGGAGCAAATCTCCAAAGTTCTCACGAAAAAATTACTTTGAACCTAAATTCTATAGCCAGTCACATGACATGAATGAAGACAAAATAAGATATTTAGTGACTCCGGAAGTTTCTCCCTGTCTGTCCTTCCTGGTGTGACTTGAGCATGCAAGGCAGCAAAGGGAAACATGAGTCCACTGAACAGAAGAACTGCCTGAGGAATGAAATCACATGAAATTTTAAGTTGTTGGATGTGAAAAAGGCCTACAAATGGGGAAGAAGATGGGGAAGGGAATGTTTAGCTGAATGGGAGAGGGAAACTTTTTACTTTCATTTATCAATGGTTATTTTTATTGATTTATTTTTATATTTTAACATTTTGTGATCAGTTTTTGATTAATAATGAAAGAAATTTTTAGACATCTTCTGATTAACACTTTTTCTCAGGAGTGGGAACTGGAAGTTTGTGCTCCCTGTTATTCAAAGCTGTTCCAGCCCTAGCTCTCCAACCCCAGCCGCTTTAAGAGGTCTGATGTCACCTGATGTCTTGGGAGTCCCAGTGCAATTGGAAAGAACACTTCCCTGCAGAGACACCCTGGGAAACCTGCCCAGGGTATACCAAAGGAGGACAAATCCCCCTAGTGCCCCAGTGCTTCCAATCTCTGAGCAGGAGGATCTGGGGGTCAGAGCCTGTACCCTGCTGGTCTCCACAGCTACCCCTTCCCTCCTGCTTGGCACAGGGAGGATGGGGGATGCTCTAGCATCACTTACTTGCCTTCAGGCCATCCATATTGGATTTTCCCTTAAGCTTAAACCCAGACTTTAAAAAGAAAACTCCAAGCCCTTGGTCCTTTTGAACTTTGGAGCTATTTTTCTCCTGGGAATTTCTGGCATCCTTTGCTTGGGCTCTTTGCAGCTGACTGTTACCAAATTAATAATGGGTGGATTCACACCTGGGATGCCCCAGGATCAAACATCACACTTCAGATCTGCAGATGAGGGTTTCTGGGTATAATTTAGGGAGACATTTTTTTTGTTGTTGTTGGGCATCTAAAACTAGCTTTCTCATCAAGGGAACTTTATTTTTATTTTTTGTGGTGCTGGGCCCCACACATACTAGGCAAGCTCTCTACCACTGCTTGAACACTCTACACCTCCAATCCTAAAATTAGCCTTCCGGAGTGCATCTTGGCATGCGTCAGTCTAATAGTCCTGAACATTCATATTGTCAATCTCTGTGGCCAAGATTGGCAGCGCCTGAACACTGCTGACTCACCCAAGAGCTTTTGCAAACCATCGTCATCACTACTCTGAGGCTTCTGCCAAATGGATGATAGGCGGTGCTTCTGGGAAGAATCGGATTTCTGATTGCAGCTTGCCATTCATCAAGTGGTAAGAATTTGCCTAATTGCATCCATTGGCCTAGAATGTGCCATCTCTGCACATTTGATTACTGCTTTCCCATCCCACAACTTATTCCACTCCTCCTCCATGTTCCTCCATCCAGTCTTTTCTCTTGGAGGTATCATTACTCTCCAGCCTCATCTTATAATTGCAATTAATTCCAGTGGGATGCAACAATTTCCAACAAAGCATTGAAAAAATAGTCCTTGAAGGACTGGCTATATTAAGTTACTGAATCATAACATAGTAGATTGCCAGGGATCTTGAGATCACTCTGTGAAGCTCTCTCCCCTCTCCCAGATGGACAAATGTGGCACAGAGAGGTTTGTTAGCTCGCCAAAGATCTTACAGCAGTAAGTCCTCCTAGGTGGTACTGGGATACAGAATGTACAGAACACCCAGAAACGTACAATCATCAAAGAAATAGAGGTCTTCTGAGGACAGTGAAAAAGTAATTGCAATTTCTGATAAGTAAGTATTTTGGAGTTTCCCACCCATATGCAGTAAGCAGCTGGCCTCTATCTCCACTGAGGACAAGATAAGGAAGGAAAAATGTTCTTAATTACAGCTGTTGGGATTGAATTTATATATGAAACAAGAAGAGCTTTATATTAATAGGGAAGGGAGTGTTTAGCTTAATGGGAGAGGAAAACTTTTACTTTCATTTGTATCAATGGTTATTTTTATAGAGTTATTTTTATATTTTAAGCTCAGACATAGCGAATAATATGAGAGTTGAGACCCATTTTCTGTAGGTCTCTAAGGTCGGGTAATGTCAGCAGCTGGGTAGAGAGCAGTCTCTGATTCTGTGAAATTTGTGTGACAGTCGGAGAGCTGAGTTGGCCCTATGGTGCTGAGTTGGCACCTCCAGGTACCGATGCCTGTGTGTGTGGAACAGGTTCCTTCCTGAGGGATAGGGGGTCTTGCTTTGGAATCACATGCATTCAGAGTTCATATACAGGATCACAAGGACCACCCCTGGGAAGTACCAGCAGGAGCTCATGAATTTCTAAGTAGGAGAAATCTGATTTCCATGCCTCATCCTTGAGAAATCAAAGCCAGTGAGGATCACTGAGAGAGATAAAAATTTGAATATCAGCATATTTACCTCTTCAGGGGGATTTTTGAACGATTTCTCTGATTTGAAGTTCAGCAAAATATATGCTTCTGAAGTCCTTTTGGCATTGATTTTCAGTACCTTGGAGGGACTGCACTCTCCAGCTTAAATAGTGATAAATCACCAGAAAGGGGTTCTGAGGGGTTATTTATACTCTGAGTTCTTGGGGCCATGGGCTGGGTCTTGGGTCTGTGTTCAGGCTGAGTTCCACCGTGAGGGTGGAAGCTGTACTGTCCCTCCTGTCCCTGTGGAAGCGATACTAAAATGCTAACTGAAGCACTGACTCTGAACCGTGACCTGGCCTCTCCCGCCCCTTTCTCTGGGATCCCAAATGAAGGGAGAGAGAGTTCACATCTCCTGGACAATATTTGCTGAAAATGTTCTGCAACGTTTCCCCAGGATGTATTTAGTGCATCCTAATCTTGAGAGAGGCCAACTCCCTGAACTTTAAGGTCAGGAATAATCAGACAAGAAAATCCCTTCTCTGGATTTCATGTAACTGTCAAAAATGGTGAATAGCGGAAATGCTGCTTCAGGTCAGCCTTCTCACTCCCCTGAACCCTTGCACTATATTGTTTATAGAAAGAATGTGACCTCCCCGTGGCTTGATAAGGTGAGTGTTGCTATTTCTGCTTATATTTCTTTATGAATTCCTGTCATAAGCAGAAGTCTGGAGAGATGGCTGAAGACACCTTAAATAAACCCAGTGATGACTGGGGATTGTTAACTCACCCTCTCATTCACCTTTCTTTTGCTGCAGAAAATGACTTTTTTTTTTCCTTGATAAACATGTTTTGGAAAAATGATTTAAGCTTTTGTGGCAATAAATAGTTTTTTATGTCCTATTCTTGTTGCCTTAGAGGTCAACCTTACAGAAAGCACCATTTCATTTCCACTTTCTATAGGATCTTAAGGCCTCCTCCTCCTCCTCCTCCTCCTCCTCTTCCTTCTCCTCTTCCTCCTCTTCCTTCTCCTGCTCCTCTTTCTCTTCATTTGATTTCTTCATTTTTCAGATGATTTCTCTATTTTGAAACACATACATATATCATCTCTGTGCTTCCCATACACTCTTCCATTCTCCCTAGAGTGCAAGGTCTCTGACTATGGGGGTTGCTTTTCATATTACATCCATGCCTGGAGTGCTATTTGTCTACTTATCTGGGTTCAGTGCCTTAGACAGAGTAGAGGCTACACAAAAGTTTGCTGCACCAAGTAAATAAAACTCTTACTCACTATATCTGTCTTGTGTCCTGGAGACATAGCTTGTTTATGATAAGGCTGGATCAAGTTTTGATCATTACTTCAGTTTTCACTGACTTCTGATAAAACCCATACATCCCACAAGTGGGAATAGAGAAGTCAGATGTTCTGGCTCATCAGGCAATGCAAAATCTGATTCTCAATGCTTGTTACCTGGTAAACGGTTGGGGCCCAAATTCTGGGGAAAGAAGCCAGAGTCCTCTGACCACTGTTCAGAGATACAGGGTCTGGCCCAGCATATTGTTCAAGTAAATTGTGTTCAGAGAGTTCACTAAATGTGACTCTTCCCTTAGCAGTATGCCTGAGGCCAACTCCCCATTGGTGGCTGACAGGCTTTGGTGACATGGCCCTTTCTGAAATGTTCTTCAAATTGTATGCCTGGAGCTTAATTGGGGAAACATCCACACTACTTTATAGATGAAAACTTAGGAGGAAGAGTAGGTACCAATAAATCATTTTAATAAGAAAGAAGTAGAATTGGGTGGACGGACTAATATTTTGTAGGAATTTTAAATCAGGAATTTAATGATGCAAGTGATTTTTTAATTAAACTTATTAAAGTGATGAATTCATCTCTTATGAAATGAAATCTCCCAGTAAAAAGATCTGAATACTTAATGAGGAGATAATACTGTGCCAGGAAGTCTCTGGGGCCAAGGCTCAGGTATGCACCTATACGGATTTTAAACTTCTAAAACCCTTGAAGCCATTTCTTCTTTTTTTCTTTTAATCCTCTCATAGTTTAGGTGTAGGCATCCCCCAAAAGCTCATGTGTGAGACAATGCAAGAAAGTCTAGAGATGAAATGATTGGGTTATAAAACTTTTAATCTGTATATTAATCCCCTGATAGGGATTAACTTGGTAGTAACAGGTAGGCAGGTAGGGTGTGGCTGGAGGAGATGGGTACCTGGGGTGTGTGCCTTTGGGGTTTATATTTTGTCCATGTTGAGCAGAGCCCTCTCTCTTTGCTTTCAGGTGCCATAATTCTAGCTGCCTTCTTCAGTTACAATCCCCCACCATGATGCTCTGCCTCACCTTGCACCTGAAGGAATGTAGCCGGCTGTCTATGGACTGGGACCTCTGATGTGGTGAGCCCCCAAATAAACTTTTCCTCCTTAAAATTGTTCTTGTCAGATTCTTTGGTCACAGTAGCAAAAAAATATGACTAAAACAAGGCCTGTGTTTATTCTATAATCATGAAAAGTGTCCAGTTTTGAGTTTGATCTATGCCTGAGAAACAAAAAGTAGATGAACATGGCTTTTGTCTTATTTCTTAGGGGAGGAAAAACTTTTCCTGTACCCACTTAGGATCTATTATTGAGCCCTATGAATGAAGCTGACCAAGGAAAAATGAACATGAAGGAGGCATACAGAATGTATTTTTAACTTAATATGCACGGTGGTTCCACAAAAGAAGTGAAAATCCTAAGAAGCAGTTAGACTTGGGGGCTTATAGACCATTTTAACAAAGGATGATAAATTGTGAAGAAGTGAACAAAAGAAAGAGGGCTTGGTGGTTAATGTGGGAAAATAAATATATGAGGGAAGTAATGGTAGATAAGGGTTATTTAGTAAGTTTTATTCATATAGACTCAGCTCCGTGCCTTTTCTGTCTCTGTTGATGAGTAGTTTTTCTATTCCCAGCATGTGATGCTTTTAGGCAGAAAAAGGGAGGGCAGAGGGCTCTTTCTGTATCTGGTTTTTCTTCATTGCTTTCATTTCAAAATAATCCTCATGCCAAGAAGCATATTTTGTGATGGCATATTTTGATATCCTTCATTTCATGTATCTCCCACCTCACAAAGAAAAAAGAACTACTAAAATTTCTAAGTGAAGAAATATTTGGAATGTTATGCTTGGGTGAACATATTCTGGGAGAAAAACATACCTGGTTAGAGGAGAGTGATGTGGGTGCCTTGAGTAAAGTGGGGTTTCTCCGCCTCAAGCACTCAGAGAGCAGGGCATGACCCAGGATCAGACACAAATGCTAATACAAATTCTGCATGTTATGGGTTTCAGGCTCATTCTAGAATCGGAATGAAGCAGGTGAGTCCCACTGTGTAGAGCCATCCATTTTTAGAAGCTCTATGTCAGTCAGCATTTTATTACTATAATTAACACCTTAAGATTATTCAATTTAAAAAGAGGAATGGCAGGCTAGGGCTGTGGCTCAGTGGCTCAGTGGCAGAGCACTTGCCTTGCACATGTGAGGCACTGGGTTCGATCCTCAGCACCACATAAAATAAACAAACAAACAAAAAATATTGTGTCCACATATAACTAAAAAAAAAAAAAAAAAGGAATGGCTTAGTTTGGCTTACAGTTTTTGAGGTTTTAATCCGTGGTTGGTTGGTTCTATTGCTTTTGGGTCTCTGGAAGGCATAAAGGCCGGAGCACATACTGGAACAAGTTGTTCAGCTCCTGATAGCTATGAAATGAAAGAGAAGGAGGAAGAGGAGGGACTAGGTCCCCCTAAATCTCTTTCAAATATATGCCTCAATGATTGGCAGATCTCCCACTAGGCCCCACCTCCTGAAGGCTTCACCATCTTTAAGTAGCATCAGGGGCTAAGGACCTAGCCTTTAATACATGGGCCTTTGCTGGACATTGCAGATCCAAAGTACTGCAGTCTATGGAAAAGGAGTTGAACTAACCCACAAGAACTCTGCATACCTAACTCTTGGTAGCCTATCATAAGAAAATGCACAGAGCTCAGATCGTAAGTGCAGAATAAGAGTGAACACTGTTCCATTTTCTATGAAAGTGGGTACTTTTCTTAATAATCTTTTCAGTAATAGCTTAGAACAAAGACTTCACCTAGTGTTTTATTTTCAACACATTATCCTTTCAATATTCAATGGGAATATTCTAGGCCCCCATCGTCCTTATAGGATCATACAACAGACACAGAAGGAAAGCAGACTCGCTTTACAGAGTTTCTAAGTGAGGGAGACAGAAAACAATGACTAAAGAATGAAAGCAAAATTAAACAATACATACTCACACACACAAACAGAACAGAAAAAAACGGTGGCGATTATCACAACTTGGTATTTCCCTCATGAGAAAATGTTAGGAAGCTCTGAAAAAACCATAGGTTTGGGTTGACGGGTAGCAGGAGGAGAACTGGAATTCTGGGAAAGGAAACGAGTTCCTGAGCATGCAGGCCATTTTAACACATGATTGTGATTATTCTGCCCTTTTCTAGAGGTTGATTCATCCTTTGGGAACTGAGGAGTTTACTGGCATTTGCCAAAGAGGGTCTCTTCAAAGCAGCGATATCTTTTATCTCTTCACCCAGTCTGAGGCAATTGCTAGCGAATTAATTGTGTCCAATGTAGATGTCTTTGAAGAAGCCAAGCCCTCTGTGGCAGGATAACTCAGCAATGCATTTTGGTCTTATCAATCTCTGCTCAATTCAGGGTCCACCATCATTTTCTCTGGTTCTGTGAACCTCTGTTTTATTTGAGGACCATCGTTGTCTTCTCTGGAGCTATTTGTTTCACAGTGAATCATGTCTCACTTCCTTTCTTCCAGGAACTTCTGATCTCCAGTTAACTTTTGGTTGGCCCGTTAGCTATTTATTTTTGAGCCCAGAATTTCCCAATTTCCTCCCTCATTTTTATTTTTGACTTGACTTTTAACTGAATATAGCTTTCCTGGATTAAATATTCATCCTTGAAGATATATATTTTGAAGATCAACCTCTTTTCATTGGATCTTGAGTTCTTTATAGCTTGTTTACAAACTGTTCTACTTCTGTGGCAGGTTTACATTAAATACGTCAGACTAAGATTTTGAAGGGCTAATTCTGCTGTCCCTACCACATGCCATCTCTGAAACTATGAGTATATCTAAACTGGTTGAGTTTAGGGGCCACCATGTCTATGTCCTATTTGATCTTTAAACCTACTTGGTTCTTGAGGTGATTTCTCTACCTTTACTATGGATAGTAATGCTGAGGGTTGCCTGGGAGTGCAGGCCACCTTGGAGGTGAATTAACAAGGTTTTGATAGTGCCAGACGTCTGGCAAGTGACTTGAAGCTAATAGGAAAGCAGAATCCTGAGATGGACTCTCAAAATCCAAGTCCTCCTGAGATGGACTCTTAAAATCCCAGTCCTCCTCCTAACATTAAGTAACTGCATTCATGTGGCAACTGCTCAGAAAGCTGTGGCCATGATTGCATTCAGAGCTTCATTGTTTTCTGAGTTAACTTGTTTGCCCACTCTGGTGACATCTATCCACCAAAGTTGAAAAGACAGAAGTCAGTCCTTTTAAACTTTATTAAACTCTCTTTGTAGATCCAGGCAGAAGGCCAGCAGTCAAAAGTCTGCTGGGGTGTGTGTTACCTTGGTGTAGACACCTAATCTGGGGTGGGTGGGGGAGTTCTCCTTACTTTCTTCCCCTCTTTTTTAGTTTATTTTGGGGGGGGGTACGTTTTGCACAGTGATTTTATTAGTATGCAGATCTCTGGATTTTTTAATATCAGGATCATTAAATATTCCACCCCTCACACTCCCCGCCAACTCTGAGGTATTTCTTAGATACCGTCGGAACAGCCTGTACTCAGAGCTCAGATCATAGGCTCCCCAGAGATCTGCACATGCATTTGTGTCACTGAGTATTGCGAAATAAGATGAAGTGTTCAGATTATGGGGATTTGTATTAGGTTACCCATTCTGAGACATCATGTGAGGTAGCGTGACAGCTAATGTTCCCTGGCACATTTTCCTAGCTCGGGCTTTCTGCAACCTCTGATGTTTTAAAAGAAATGGCTGAGTGGTTTCGTTTTAGTTGAGTGGCAGGGAATGGGGATACATTAGGAGACACCCCTCTTATCTTCTTTTCAAATAGTGCCAAAGATCAGGTACAGGGAAAAAGTCAGCCTGGCTGGTTGTCCTTACTATTGACCTGGCACATGAGTCAACCCATGCAGTTATGACCTTCCTGGTAGAGAGGATTGTTAACAGGGCTGGGCAAATATGGACTCCCTATTAGCTAGAGGGTTCCCTGCCCAGGGCTTCTCAGTCTCAGGGAGAACCCATGCTTTTCACTTTCCTTCTGCCTCCCCAGGGCTGGGAGAGCTGTGCTGTTGAGAATTGAGCAGAGAAACTCTGCAGCCATCTGCAGCCTGACCCCATGGGAATTCTGGTCAGCTTCAAGGAGGGGAAGTTGGGAGATCTGGTCAGATCTATTTGTGTATCCTGATCTAATCATCATGGCTCTGGGCCATTTGGCTTGGGGTCCATGGTCTCTGTCAATCTGTAGGCAGTTTAAGTTTCATCAGGCTGAACATGACTTCATTACAGAATATTTCTTGACCAGCCAAGGAAATGTCAGACTGAGGAACATCAGGGCTTCTCAGGTGGTGAAAATAAAAACCCTCTCTATCACAAATTATTTTTTACATCTGAAGAGGAGCTCACAAATCCCAGTTAACAGAGCTGCTTTTATTGACTAGTCAAAGGATTTAGATGGAGTGTGAAAGAGCCGTGGACAGGCTGCAAGGCTGCTGTCTTACAGCCTGGTTCTAGCATGACTGGACTATAGCCTGGTTAACTGCATTAACTCGTTAATGCAGAATCTGGGACTTCTCTAAAACCTAATAATTCTTGGCCTTAAAGTTCCAGGACCCTGCACTGGATGTTCCTAAAGGGCCGAGGCTGGTCCTTAAGGGCCAGACATCCAGCAGAGTTGTGACAGTAAGTGACAGCATAATTGTGGTGTGACCACTGGGCTACTGGAAGTAGCTGGAGTCAGAAGGGCACCTCCTGTCTTACTAGGGATAGGACATTAAAATGGTAAATAAGCAGAAGAGGTTCCTAAACTCTACCAAGCAGTAAGGCCTTTGGAAATCTGGTGGGGACTGCTGGGCTCTGATGGAATTCAGGGCAGGCACTGATTTCCAGCAGGGATATAAGAAAAACCAGGCAGAGCCCAGGCCCTGTTTGGAATACCAGGAAGTTTCCCAAAAGAGCTGTCACAGAGCCTGGGATCAGAGTCTCACTTTAGCCATCTGATTATCAGAGCTGAGGCACCAAATTAGGGTTAAGTTATCCACTATCAATAAAGAGCCAGAAGCTCTTTTAATCCCTCAATTCTCCACCAAGGTGAGGCCCCACTGGGCTAAACCTGTAGGTGAAGATCAAGTGGATGGTATGTGTGCAGAGAAAGGGAAGGAAATGGGGCAAGAAATGGACTGTAGAATCTGGGACTTCTCTAAAACCTAATAATTCTTGGCCTTAAAGTTCTGTTGAGAGTTCAATGTTAGATATATCAAAACAGTTTCAGAAAAAAAAAATCCATGTGAAAACTGTTAGGTAAATTAAGAATGAAAGTACTGAAATTTCAGGAGACAGAGAGGCTGAGGCATCTTTTATTATAGAGCTTTTGCCTATTTCATGTTCTACAAAAACCCTTCCTCCCCCACAGCACCCAATCTCCTACTAGTCCATTTAGGGAAATTCTACTAAAACTCACGTCAATCACTGTCTCCCAGAGAAACCTTTCCTGCGTCCCTGACCAGGTGACAACCTCCTTCAAAGCTTCTCAGAACACTCAACAGATGTAGAATTTCACACATTCTTGCCTGAGTAATAATCGCCATTGGTTTCTGCTAATAGCAGGTGTACTTCATGAGGATGGCTGGTATATGTGCCCTGCTTGCTGCTGGGTCCTTAGAACCTAGTCCAGAGCCCGGTTTATTTTAGGTATACAGTCTTTGTTGAATGAATGAATATTTTAAGAGACAGAATTTTTTTTTTAAGGAGAAATCAGGAAGATGACTGTCAGTATTTGGTTTTGTAGAGAGCTCTTAGGAAAATAGATAATTGTAGAAACATGCTTCAAAGATTGCCAGGAAATTTAGGGAGGACAGAATGAAAGGTGTAACAAATCCCACGAATATAGACAATTAAGTCTGTATATGTTTGGCCCAGATTTGACATTAAAATAAGCAAAAGTGAATATAAGTAGGTTCTTAAGGAAATTCAAATTCATCTACAGGGCAAACAGATAGCACAATATACCAAACCTATTTTCCTCTCTTCCAACCCCCTGTATGCTGCATCCATTCCCCACAACAGATGAATGGATGAATAAAACGCAATCCATATATACAATGGGATATTATTCATCCTTAGAAAGGACTGAAATTCTGACACGTGCTACAACACAGATGAGCCTTGGAAAAATCATGCCAAGTGAAAACTTCAAATGCAAAAGGACAAATGTATGATTCCACTTACCTGAGGTTCCCAGAGTAGTCAAATTCCTAGAGAGAGGAAGTAGAAAGGAGTGACCAAGGTAGGGACCACTGGGCTCTGATGGAATTCAGGGCAGGCACTGATTTCCAGCAGGGAGATAAGAAAAACCAGGCAGAGCCCAGCCCCTGTTTGGAATACCAGGAAGGTTCCCCAAAGAGCTGTCACAAAGCCTGGGATCAGAATCTCACTACTGGGAGAAGAGGGGAATGGGAGCTATTGCTTAATGGGAACAGCATTTCAGTTTGGGATGAGGAAAAGTTCTGGAGATGGACAGTGGTGAGGGTAGCACAACAACATGAATGCGCTTACTGACTTTGAGCTGTTTACCTCAAAATGATAAATTTTTATGTAAGAATAAAAATAAAATGAAAATTAATAGTGCAGGGCAGGCAAAACCAATCAGTGTCAAGGCAAGCAAGACCCCAAACCTCCCTGAATCCCTTTTTCTCACTTGAGGATAGTAACTCTGGTCCCATGACCTACTTAATGGAAATTGGGTTATTCTGAGAAGTCATTTGGTAAACTTTAAATGTTCTATACAAATGGGAACTGTTAGTACCTGAGGGAGTGGAAAAGCCCCTTGTCCTTCCATACTACAGTGGCCTGGGGGATTGGTGGATACTAACTATCACTTTCTTATGTTAGTATCCTGGAGGTGGCTATCCAAGCTGATGGAAAGGGTTAGAATAAAAATAAGAGCAACTGTCCTGAATTGCTCTCCCAAGCTGCTAGTCCATTAAGATTTTTAAAGCCCTCGGTGGAAGACTCAGACATACCCATTCAGTGGAGCAGCTGGCTTTTCTAACTGTCTCTGAATGGCCTGCCAACAATGGAGCTATAAATTAACATCCATAAAAGCCAATAAGGGTGCCTGTTGGATACTGATGTCTGGTATAGGGTTTGGGCAGATAAAATAATGATTGGTTCCTGGCAAATTCCCAAAGGTTTCAGTTTTAGAAACCAAGGGTCTATTTCTATGCTGATTATTTGCTAACATAAGATGCAAGATGGAGGGTTAAGACGATTTCAATACAAAATAGCTCGACTTCTGTCTCCTGCCTAGATTACAACCTTCAAAGAGGGTCCCTTATTGAGATATGGTCTGCTTAGGCTCTGAGGATATCGGAAGCTTATAGCTTTATGAGTTTTGAGTCGAGTTCTCTGGTCACTCCCCTGTGATGGCAGATGACTTTTTCCCTCTTGGCTTTGGGCACGGAGGCCAGTTCCACTACCTGCTGAAGCAAGAGACTGGGGCTCTAACTGCAGAGCTTCACTAGCAGAAACATTTCTCTTTCCTAAGTGCCCAAGGGCCTTAATGCCTGCTCGCTGTGTGTCTTTAAAGGTTTGATCCTCAAGATTTTATTTCTTCCTTTTGACTATATTATGTAACTTTTACATATCACATCTACATCTATACACACTCAGATGTCCCCTCCTTCCAGTGATTTCCCATTTTCTGATTCAACACTGATGGACTTCAGTTGTTCTGTACTTTGAGTTTTTATTGTAGTAAAATAAATATTCAATAGCATTTGCCACTTTAATCATTGCTAAGTGTACAGTTTAGTGACATTAAGTATACTCATACATATGTAAGATTTTTTAAAACTAGTGTTTCTAACCATTCTATATGTTGGGAGTGGAAGGGGTGTATTCTATACTTGTTCAATCTTCCATCTCGGATGGGGATAGAGCTAGGAACTGGTACTAAGTTCTGATGGCTTTAGTGTTTGGCCATTCTGGGAGCCACGGGGCCATGATGGCACTACTTTCATGGAGCTTGGTGTGTCCTCCATGGGCTGGTGATTCCTGATACCACAGTGGCCAGCTTGTGACCATTTGGAGACTCAATGCAGCCTTTCAGGAGAAGAGGGCAGATCCTAATCTTGACCAAAGACTTGTCCTTTGAAGGCATTTAAATTATTGCATAAAGTGACTCATTTCCATGCATTCAGTAAAAGACAGACCAGGGTTAGGTTGAGGATTAGGGGAAAGAGACATGATACAGGAAAAAATGAATGAGTCAGAAAGAGGAACAGAGAGAGAAGAATAAGAATGAAGACAAGGGAAAAGGAGGCTCAGCACAAGATGGATTGGTACAAGACGGAGAGAAGAACAAGAGGGGAAAGGAGAGGGAGGGAGCCATGGGAGCAGGCCCACTCCTTTCTGCCCAGCTTTCCCCTGGAGGGGTAACTCCCACTACAGCGGTCAACTGCTGGCAGCAGTAAGCCTCCATCTATGGGAGACCAACCTTACACGTGACTGAGTCACACTCCCCGGCTGGGTGCTGAGGCGCTCAGTTGCAGAAATGTGGCAGAGCTTTCCCCACCCTTCTTGGGTTTGAGGGTCTGTGTCTCCTGCATGGGTGTGTCTTGCTACAGCCCTGTGGGTGAAGCTACGCTCACCTGTTCCTTTGTAATATAACCGCTTGCCCTGTTTAGGATAGAATCTTCATGGAAGTGCCTTGTGTGTGTCCCCTTCTCTTACTGTGCCCTTGGGTGTGGCCTACCCAGGTGTCAGTCAACCTGCTGACAGTGGACATCATGAAGATAGACTCAGCCCCCTGAAAACTGACCCCTTGCCTCATTTGAATAGCTTCCCCTCAATAAAAGGGGTCACGTGTGCTCTCTCTCTCTCTCTTCCTGCGGACCCTTAAGGTCAGAGGAGCCGTCACAGTGACCCCAAATAAAAAGGTATTTGTGTCTCTTGTGTGGTTATTTTGCTCAGCCCAGTCAGCCCAGTTTACCTGGAGTGACCCCTGAGCCTTTTAGTGGTTAGAACAGAAACCCAACATCCATCCTGGTGACATCTGGCTGAGGCGCTGTGGGGAACCCTCTCCAGTCCCCTGTCTTCACTTGTCAGACTCTTTCTAAGTCAGGCTCAGATGCTGGAGCCTGCCACCCAAGGCCTGAGGGAAGTTCATTTTCAGTGAACACATCACCCAGGAAAGCAAGCAGTTGTAATTTTTCACAATTTCTGGATACTGACTTTAGGGCAAGCCTGCTACAACCATTTTTATTTTTGTTTTTGAGTGGGGAGCCCAATTCCAACACCTCTGGAGAGGTGTGGGGGCTGGCTGGGGAAAATTTTCAACCAACTCAATTTCCATGTAGCAGGGAACAGCAGTGGCATTCCAACATGCCAGTGTTTCTAAGGAAAGGGTTTTGACACAGTTCTCGAGTGTTCTTGAAGATGTGAGGAAGCCATCTATCTGACCTGCATTCAAACAATCTGCCCTACAGATTTTGCCCCAGCACACAGAATTAATGTGCCGCCGGTGAGTTGCGAGATTGATGGATTCCAATTAGATCTCTCTTTAAACAGCAAGTTTTGGAGTGTGTGGTGCTATTTAGAAACTTCTAGAATCCTATTCTATTTATAAATTTCTTTTATAACCATAAGATTCAAAGACTGAGAGGCACTTTAGAAAGGCTGTGATGAAAAGAGCGCTTTCCGGTTCCAGCTCTGAGACCCAATTGTTCGAGACCTTGAATAAACCACGTCACTTCTCTGTGCTGAACTCTCCTCTTCTTATAAAAGAAATGCTTGAACTGACTGTGAAGTTACTTCAGTTCTCACATTCCTTTATTCCCAGTGAGGAACCGAGGCTCTGAGTGGTTAAGTTCCTGGCCAGGGCTGCACCTGTCAGCGTCAGTCCCACCAGACCCTGTCTCCCTACTCTTCTCACAGTACTTGCCTACATACTCTGGGGTGCAGTGCTGTTCAGCTCCCATGCGCCCAGAGGACCAGTGCTGATCCATGTTGACTCTAGAAAGTGAGCTGAGATGGGGTCCCTTTCTTGGTGGGAAATGGACCTAATTCTCAGAACTCACCACATTTTTTCCTGATACATTTTTGCTGAGGGGGCCAATGTCTCAGCCACAGAGTATAGTCTCTCTTGCCTCAGAAGGAATGAGGGGTAAAGTTTTCTAATCTGAACAGCAACACTTTTCAAGTCAATAAGATGACTTGCTCACCTGCAGCTCGAGGCTGTTCCACTTCTCCCTTTGGCTTAGACTTCTAGATGCTGGTGACCCATCACATCAGACCTTGAACTCAGTGGAGACCTGGCCTCACCTGATTGCCCCTCCTCCTTCTATGTTTTCCACATCCATTGTCACAGTTCCCAGCACTAGCATTAATCCAGTAGCCCAAGCAGGATACATCTAGGTCATCCTTTATCCCCTTTCCTGGCCATCCCCTGGACTGGTCCCTGTGTTAATTTCCCAGGACTGCTGCAACCAAGTCCCACAAATGGAAAGGATTAAAATGACTGACATTTATTTTTGTGGTTCTAGAGGCTAGAAATGCAAGACCAAGATGCCTCTGGAAGCCTAGGGCAAGGTCAATCTGTGCCTTTCTCTTAGCTTTTGATAATCTTGGTGGCCCTTGATTTTTAGGTACATGACTCCAAAACATCACATGTGATATTTTCCCTGTGTGGTCTGTGTTATTTCTCCTTTTTATAAAGACAGCAGTCATATTGTATTTATGGCCCTAGATGGAGTATCTGCAAAGGCACCATTTGCAAACAAGGTCACATTCAGAGCTACAAGGGAGCAGAACTTCGCCATATCTTTTTGAGGGACACAGCTTGATCCATGACAGTCCACATCCCATTAATTCTACCTGTTAGCTCCCTCTCAAATCTGTCTACCTCTCTACCCTTACTGCCATTATCTGTTCAAATCCTTCTCTGGATTTATTTAGTCTCCCCATTTTCTCCTTCTGCCTCTGTACTGATATTGGGGAAATTATCTCCCAAAAGCCTTAGATCATGCAATTTTAAAACAATTTCATACTGGAAGTAAGTTATTGGTGGAAAAGGCACTTGTCTTTAAAATTTTGATAGATACTGCCAATTGTCCTCCAAAGAGCTATTTAATTCTGTAGTACTACATAAAATGTACAAGAATGCATTTTTCTGCATATTTTTTTTTGCCAGTAAGAGATTTTATCTGCCTTTTAAAACTTTTGCCAACTCCTCAAATACTGGTGTTTTCCTGTTGCACTTGTATTTTCTTAGTCACCAGGGACTCAGACCATGCACCAGTTCCATGCTGAATGGTGATGGTAGTGATGGTGGGCGGTGCTGCCTGATCCCACTGCTGCCTCTCCTTCTACAGGCAGCTTCTGTGCCTCAGAGCCTCCCAGGTGAGCAGCAGGAGCCTGTTCTTCAGCTCCAATAGGAAGGCATACATTGCAGGCTCTTTTGCAAAGTGCCACCGCGGACTAGGCATGTAGCTCCACATGGATTGGGGGATTAGAAGTGGGATCCTCAGTCCTGCTAAAGTGCTGTCCCTTGTGCCCGCACCTTACTACCTGGATGATTCTTTTTTTTTTCCTTCATGAGCCTGATCTTCTGCTTCTAGAGCTAGGTGGCTGGTGGGGAGAGGTAGAAGGACCAGTTTGGCAAATTTCTATGAGGCCAAAAGGTTTCTGGGCCACTCCTTGGTATTACATTAATAACATGTGGCTTTGTTGACACCATTGGCTTTAGTTTGGGGGCTATATCCATGATTTCAAGGCAAAAGGACATGGAGGCAGTGTTGGTATCAGATGTAGAAAAGACATCTGCGAGGGCTCTGTGCTGACTGAGGGGTGGACCCCCTGTGACTTCCTTTCCCTGGTAATGTTTAACACGGGCCATTTTTAGTTTGGACTTTATACAGTTTTATATCACTTAAAAGTTTAAAACAAACATTCACTAATTTTGTACATACAGAAACTTCAAACATTTATAATTGATTTTGGGGGATCCCCTTTACTAGGTGGGAGAAAGCAAAAGTATCAAAGCATTGTTTTTTCAAGAGGAAAGGCTAAATTATAAATCATTATCGAATGTTCGGCTCTCTGGAACAGAGGTTACTACATGATTTTTCTTTCTGAAGACCCACAAAAGCAAGTACCAAAGGCAGAAAGGGAAGAAAGGAAGGAAGGAAGGAAGGAAAGGTGAACAAGGAGGAAAGGGTGGATGCTGGGAAGGAAAGCAGCCAGGCTGCCTGAACTGACTAGTCAATGACACTGGGAACCCTGAGGACTGTGAAAGGCTAGCTGGGCTGTCATCTTCTCTTCATACAATACATCTTCATTGTTATTTAATTTTATCTTTCAGCAAAGATCCCATTGCTGTCTTTCTTGCTCATCAGATGGCTGCCTCCAAGACCTCTGAGCTGTCTTCCTCTTAGGAGATGACTCAGAGAACTCTACAAGTCTTTCAATTAAATTTTGTGTCCAAGGGCTATTTGTATCCAAGAGATTTGATTGTGTTTCTAGAGTTGGTGAAATGCCTGCAAGTGAGTTGACTCCAACTATGTTGATTCTGACCTAAAATGCAAGCCTGTTTTCCTGGCTGATTCTTGATTTCTAAACTTGAGTTTGAGCCTGGGATCCAGGAAAGCTGAAGGTGAGCCAGAGCTTGCTTCTCAGAGAATTTATCTGAATTATGTATTAAAAAGCCAAGTGCTCACGAGAGCAGAATGACATAACAATATAAAAAGTCAGTAGAAAAATTATCCAACATCCTTAAATATATATTTATTTACAATGTGCACATTTTTTCACTGATCAAATTGACAAGATTTTAAAAATAAAAAGGAAAGAAACAATTATTAAGAAGTCACTCCTATATTGCTACTAGGGGTTAAGCAGAACAAAATTCTTGAAGTATAATTTTTTTATTTGTTTATATATGTGCATGAAGGATGCTATTAAAAGTTTATTTCAGAAGATCTGCTAAATATGCACAATGATTTAGTTCCATGGCTTTAAGAGTAATGGAGGGCTGGGGATGTGGCTCAAGTGGTAGCGTGCTTGCCTGGCATGCGTGCGGCGCTGGGTTCGATCCTCAGCACCACATACAAATAAAATAAAGATGTTGTGTCCACTGAAAACTAAAAAATAAATATTTAACAAAAAAAAGAGTAATGGAACCTGGATATGAACCATAAATCCAACAAAGGGAATATGATCGAAAATTGTGGTTCATCCATAAGTGCTCCTTAGCCATTCAAATGGACATGGTAGATTCCCATTCCAACTATGTGTCACGAGTCACAGATCCCGGGGGTGGGGTCTCATGCAAGGATATTGAGGAGGCTCCAAGCCTCTCGGCTGCCCCCCTCCAGCCAGAGAGTGGACACTCTGTGGGTGGTCACTGCCAGATGGAGATACTTCAATGGGAGAAAAGGTGCTGGTGGTGAAGTACGAAAAGAAAAAAGGCAACAAGCAGTATGAACAGGTTAAATTTACTCTGTGTGTACTCTGTAGTGTGTGTGGTATACGTGTGTGTGGTGTGTATGTGTGTGTGTGGTGTGTGGGTATGTATGTGTGCATGTGTGTGTGCCGTGTGTGTGGCATGTGTGTGTGTGTGTGTGGTGTGTGGTGGGTCTGTGTGTGATGTGCCCTTTGTGTGTGGGGTATGTGTGTGTGTGCGTGTGCGGTGTGCCTCTGTGTAGTGTGTCTGTGTGTGGTGAGTGGTGTAATGTGTGTGTGGTGGTTTTGTTCTTTCCACCTCAGTTTTCCCTTCCTGAAGCATTTTTTTCTCCCCTGTGAGGCAGTGCACATGCAGAGCATAACAGCAGGGAACCCAAGATGGAACTCAAAATGGAAAAAGGAGTGGGGGGGGAGGGAAAAGGAGAGAAAGGGGAGAGAAAGACTTTAAAGCATGATAATATAATAAAATAACAAGAAAGTTTTGCTAAGGAGTATCAAGTCTGACAGACTGAAAGATCCCTTTTTATTGCCCTTTTTGTTTTGTAGGTATTTCTTTCAATCAAAATGGGTCAGAACTAGGACCGGGGATAGCTCTGTGGTAGTGTTTGCCTAGCATGCACTAGGCCCTGGGTTTGACACATGCACACTTGTGTACAAATTGGTCAGGAATACATGTCCCTCACTCCCTCAGGTCCTGAAGCATTAACTAGCCAGTCTGATGAGCCAGCCATGAATCCAGTTGGCATGCTCCCATGAAGTTCTGTGGTGGGGGGGGAGACACAAGCCCAGAGTACCTCTTATGGGTTTTCTGGAACTAATGCCCACTAACGTCAATGCTGGTGAAGGAAATTTAAATCTAGGTAGAAGACAAGATCCATTAAAGATCAGTCTGGGGCGATTTGCTCCTCAAATGCCTTTGTGTCCTCATATTCAAAATCTGCCTGCCTGTGACAGATGCCCATGTCTACTTGGAACTACACGCAGACTGATGATGCTTCTTAAGAATGCTGGAAAATTCCCAGAGACCAAAACTGATTTAAAAACTGTTATCAAAGCATATTTGCCCATCATATAATTCATCCTTTCAAGTGATTCTTTTTTTTTTTTTTTAGTAAAGTTACCAAGCTGTGCAAGCATCACCATAAATCTGTCTTTGAAAATAAATAAATAAATAAATAAATCTGTCTTTGGCCATTTTCATTACCTAATATGATCCCCCAGGCACATTTACTACTAATCTCCATTGTCCCCTACCTCTGGCAACCTCTAATCTGCTTTCTGTCTTTATAGCTTTACCTTTCCTGGATATTTTATATAAATAGAATCACATAAAATTTCACATGTGGTCGCTATGGTCTGGCTTCTTTCACTGACTATAAATCCAGGTCACGGCACAGAGCTGTAGCTTGTTTCTTGTTTTTTGCAGATTCATATTCAGTTGCATGGAAACACAAGTAGATTGACTCTTAAGTACTCTTTACTTGTATAATTTCTGTTATGGTTTGGATAAATGTCCCCCCCACCCCAAAGGTCCATTTGTTAAAGGTTTGGTCTCTAATGAGGTCTACTGGGTCACTGGGGCGCACCCTTGTGGTCGATAATGGGAAACTGCTCTCTTCCCTTCCCCTCCTCTTTTTGCTTCTGAGACCATGAGGTGAGGGGCTTTGCTGGGCCACAATCTCCCTTCATCATGTGCCCCTAAGTCAAAGGCCTAAAAGCAATAGGACCAACTGATCGTGGACTGGAACTTCTGAAACTGGAGTCAAAATAAATCTTTCCTCTCTATAAATTAATTGCCTCATGTTATTTGTTATAGTGATGGAAAACTGACTAATGCAATTTCCATAAAGCATACACAAAAAAGACAACCAACCTAATGAAATTTTAGTAGTATCACAAAAATTTATGTACTTTTCTTGTGGGAATAGAACATTCATTTTATAACACATCAATAACTTGATCTTTCTCTTTAAAAATAAATATTCATTGATCTCATGTCAATTGCTGTTGTAGATTTCAGTGATGTGATTATGGATAAGACATGATTATTGCTCTAAAAAGACTCAAAATTCTTATGGGGTGATAGATAACATAAAGGGAAGAACTAAAAAGCTGTGTACTGGTGGACTATCAAAGTAGCGAAACCTAAAATTCTCAATTGGAATACTTGTACACATTTAGGGCTCTCTTAAATTCCTATTCTAGGTTCACGACAAATAGCAAATTGCTCCATTGAATGGGAAAACAAATCATTCTTAGGTTCTACTCTGAAATTGTATACATGCACGATTTTGATGACCTTGAATGAAGTCACACAAACATATGCTTATGCAATTATACCAGGTACAAGGAATGTGTGATGGTCACTTCCCTTTGTTGACCCATTATCCCAAGTCTCCCTCTTTGCTATCAGGACCCATGATTGTTTGGGTAATAGCAGAAGAATGACTCATGATTGTTCTAAATTCATGATAACTTTATAATTCACCATTTCTAACACGGGCCAATTACACGATGGGCTAAGAAGTCAGCAATTGGTCTAGGAATGATTATGTGGGCCAGTTTTAGTCAATAAAATGCCAGGGTCATTGCTAGGTGATGCTCTTGACACTATTAGAAGGTATTGGAGCTTTTACAAATGAGGTCTTTTGTTTTCCTGATACGAGGGGCCCCGTTTCCCTTCCCCTTGTTCTTGCCGGCAACATGTCTATGGTGGTACAGTTGTGAAAGGCATGTTGAGACCAAGAGACAAAAGCCAAGAGGATGAAAGCATCTTGTTAAGGATGATGGGTCTGAGAATATGGCAGGAAACTTGGTGCTTAATGGCATCACTGAGTGACACTGTGAACCCAGGGCCACCTGCTTTTAGATGTCTTTTATGTGAAGAAAATTTATTTGTTCAGGATTTTGTGCTCAGACTTTTCTGATACTTGCTGCCCAAAGCATTCCTAACTGATGTAGTATGCTTATTGAATTCTTGGCTGTTTAGAAACTGAGATGAAGGGCAAATACATTTATTTGCTCAAAGAATGAAAATTTGAAACACATTCATTGATTTATTCATCCACCAAATACTTATTAAATACACACCAGGTAGGAGGTCCAATGATAGATCTGGGATGAAATGATATCAAAAGGAGAAAACTCTATAGAGAGTAACATAAAAATATGTCCCTTTTAGGTTTAACACCATCAAGGCCAGAAAGCATAGAAGTATAATCACCTTGTTTACTAGAGTTGTCTAATGAAGAGTGCTTTTATTAAGTCTGGCATGGACCTAAACTAAGTACCACCTCAAGGCTACGTTGTATGAACCAAAACAGGGAGAAGTTATCTTGTTTAATGCTTTGATTTTTATAGAGCTTCTAGAGCTCAGGATTGACCCCTCATTTTTAAAAAGTCACTGGCAAAATAAATCATCTAAAATGATTGCAGTGATCTAACCTTAGGGGACAAATGAGTGTTGGGAAGTGTTGGGAAGAGGTCTGCCTCTGACTGTTTGCCTATCTCTGGATGGTCCACTGACCTTACATCAATAGACTCCACACCGAAGCTGGAAGGCTATTTATAAAGATGTTGCACAAATTTTTACTTTCCTGAGAGGGAGATGATTTTTAAGTTCCTTTGTGCCCAATTCTCTATAATGACAAAAATTAAATAACAAGCAGTTAATTCATTATGCATTATTTACAACGTATAATGCCTGACCAATCTTTTCCAACTCCTATTCTTCTGGAAATATCTTAGGTCTTTAACACATTGTCATTGCTTTCTCTCAGGCTTTGGGTCAGAGTCCTTCTCTTTTCTGGCTCCTTTTTTCCTCCATATACGTGGGCACTCTTTTGGTTTAATATTCAGAATTATTTCAAGTTAGTATGTGTTGATTGACAGAAACCTATATCAGAACAGCTTCCATTTTTGCTTTTACAAACATATTGTGACCTTAAATTCCTTCTTTTAATCTATCTTCTACACATTCATCCTTCACATCTTGTAATCATTTCATCCTGCTTCAGATTGCCAGGTGAGTATTCTTGAAACTCGGTTCTTATCATTTCATTTTCCTTCCCAGAAATCCTCAATGCTTTTTGATTGCTTACAGGAATTAGCTCAAACTCCTTATCCTTGCATTTACAGAATCATCTAATCCTGTCTCAATTTCCCTTTCCTGTCTTATCTCAAACTATTCTCTTAAAAAATCCCACTCAGGTTAAAGTGATCTTCCTGGTGTTTTCTTAAGCACATTTCACCTTCTTATCAAAAGCATTTAGCATTTTTTCTGCCTCCACTTCCCCCCATCATTCCTGAACATCATAAAAATCCTTGACATTTTGCCAGATGCAGTTCTATAAAACCCTCTCTGGTCCCCAGCCTGGAATACCAGTTCTCAAAGTAGTTAATGTCCAGATGCCCTCAGTCATATTTTATTTGCCGACTGGCATGATCATTTGCTTTTTATAATTGCTATTTTCTACGTATATTTTCATGTCGAGTTTCTGAAGTGAGAGATCAGGAGCATGTCTTACATTTTCCATCAAGCCTTCAGTATGTCAAATACCCTGTTTAGTAGAACTCAAGAAGTACATGATTTCCCCATGCGGCTGAATTCCAGAGCTGGAAGGAGACTTGGAGGTCTGGTGTATTGATGAAGAGGTTGATTGATTAACAGCATCTGAACTAAAGGACACTAGACCTGTGAGTCTAATTACATATTCTAAATGACAGACCTGGACTAAGTGGCTTTTATAAGTACATACCACTAAGACTGATTTATGAAGATGTATAGCAGGAATGAATAGTGTGTCGTGCAAATAATCTAAAACATGGATAAAATGTGGGAAAATCTTTCCACTGTCTGGTGGACTTGTCAAAGTTTAAAAGCTCAGTTTCTGATGAAGACTAATGCTCCTGATTCTCTGCTCAGTCAAACCTCAGGCTGGTGATTTTTCATCACTTACCACAAGCAGCATCACCTCATCCCAGCAGGTGGCGCTGTTTCTCCGCAGAATGTTTTTGGAAGGTCACCAGCCTTTCTGGCTCTCATTTGCTTTGTTCCTGCTAAGGCTTGACCCAGAAAACAACTTCAGTCTTTTACGCCAGGGGAAATAGGACATTTATTATATACTCCTTGATAGACAAGCATTTCAAAAGGGCAAAATTTATTTTCTACTTTTATTTTGGCCTTTCTGACCTTGGGAGACTTAGTTTTTTTCTAGTATTCCTGAGCCCTTCCTCACATCAAGAGTGTCTCTCAGATATTATCCTCTGAGAGGACCTGATTAGGCATCTATTCCTGCCCCTCCCACTCTCTGTAGGTGAGCGCTTGTAGATGGGACCCCTTGTCGAGGTCATTCGTAAGGTCAAAGGCAGAGCTAGGTCTAACTCCCATTGCCTTCCCTGTCCCATCCTGTCTTGGCCTTGACCTTGCCACTTAGAATCAGGTGTGGGTGCCACTAACTGTGATGTGACAAAACCAACATTGGTCTCAATCTGAGAAGAGGTCAGGAGACGTTCTAAAATAGGAGAGCTTTGTGGACACCATTTGTGTGTGTGTGTGTGTGTGTGTGTAGAATGGAGATTTTGTAGAATTATTTTTGTCTCATTCTCTTTTGCAGCATCAGATCCATGTAAGTCCTCAACAAGTATTTATTGAATGAATGAAAGATGGAATGAAATAAAGGAACACAGGAAAGGGAAGTTACAGGCTGAACTGTGTCCTGCCCCCATATCTCCAGCTCCTTTCATATGTTGAGATACAATCCCCCCAGTGTTTCAGAATGTGATTGGGCCTTTGAAGAGATGATCAAGTTCAAATGAGACTGTTAGAGTGTGCCCCAATCCAATCTGACTGGTGTCTTTACAAGAAGAGGAGATTAGGACACAGAGAGACATCGGGGTATGTGTGCACAGAGGGTCCACTGTAAGAGGAGTGGGCAAAGGATGGATGTCAGCAAGCCGTGTTGAGGGGCTCCAGAAGAAACCAACCTGGCCGACACCTTGTACTTTGACTCCCAGCCCCTCAATTGGGAGAAAGTAAAAGTCTGCTATTTAAACTACTTGGTCTGCGGTATTTTGTTTTGGCAGCCGGAGCAAATTAATACAGGAGGGAAGAAAGAAAGCGAGGAGAAATAGAAGGGAAAGAAGAGATGAAAGGAAGAAAGGAGGGCAAGAAAGTCAAAGAAATAAGAGAGGGAAAGAGAGAGGGAGAGAGCAGCCCCAGTGACTTTATCGACTAATTATTGGAGACATCTGGCAGATCCTGAGATGATTCAAGGTGGTTTGGAGAAGTTCTAGGACTGACTGGCCAATTGAATTACTTTATTTGCTCTTATATCATTACTATTTTGACTCAGGCAATAAATTAAACAGTGAATGTGGTGGCTTGTGATTCTGGGAGAGGATAAGTCTTCACCTGCCACTTGTGTGGAACCCGGCAGCTGCCAGCAGATATGACGCAGGAACCCGCGTTCCTTCCTCTGACATCATGGAAACCAGCCATTCAGGAGGCAGAGGAGCAGGCAAGATTCTTAGGAACAAGTCCACATTCACAGTCAGAACATTCCAGGAAATCCAGACACAGGGGTTTATTAGATTCATGTCAAGAATGAGAATGATCATTCTAAGTGGGAGCAGTGTGAAGAGGCCGGAGCTTGGGCAGGAAGCACAGCCTCTCCTGCTTCTGACTCAAGCGTAAATTATTCACATTTCTTTCTTGTAATATATTTGATCCTAGAGGCAAAGCCTAAATGCCCTGAGTTGTATTTCTCTGGTTTTCCTTCAGAATAGATGCCTCCATGGGGCAGTGCTGATGCTATGGATCTCACTCAACCTAATCACGTATCAAAAGTCACCTGCTTTGTGTCCCATTCCCTCATGACCCCAAGAATTGACCAAACACATGATGTGAACTGAAGTGATAAAGCTTGTCTTAGAGAACACATTGGACTTTTAACATGGGACTCCAAAAACACAATGCATAAGTACAGGAGATAAATCCATTCCACCGGTGGAGAGTTCTGGCATTTTCCATGTTGTGAGGGAAGTGCATTTGAATCTCTTCAGTGCTCTGTTTGTGTTGCCTGCCAATCATTCCATCTAGGAAATAGTATCTTCTTGTCAATAAATTGAGAGGTCATGTAAGAAAATCCTTCATTTAGCAAAACAAAAAACAAAGCAAAACAAAACAAAAAACTGGTACTATGTACCAGGCTGTGTGTAATTAGGAACTGAGGCCTGAGACCATGGAGGGCAGGCCTGATAGGTCTATTCTGTGCCTTCAGGGATGACAGAGTGCTGAGTGCTAGAAAGAGCAGCAGTGGTTATGAAGAGATGGGGGTGAATTTCAGGGTTATCAAAGAGGTGGACTGCTGGAAACAGTAGCTTTTCAGTGTTAACAGAGAGGGAGAGGACAACTCCCAAACTTATTTGGGAAAACAGGTGAGTAGAATAAAGTGTAGCTATAAGGGGAACTCCATTGTGTTTGCTTGTGTAGGAAAATGTGAGTGTGTTGGGGGATGGCTATGGTGTCTTTCCTGTTTAAGGGACTAATTGTTTTGAGACAAAGAAAGGTAGACCTACTCAAGAGTCTTCATTAATTCCAATCACATTCTTTAACAATCAAATTCCAGTGATTAAATGGTCAGCCCTGGTTTTCTGTTCACTCTGTATAAGGTCCAAGATGTACAATAGCTCTAATGATTAAGGCTACATGTGTAAGGACCACAAGGACAGCTGAGCACACACACTCACCTTGGTACCTGCAATGTAATTATCAGTTGGATCATTTTATTTAATTCTTCTCTGGAGGGTGCTTTTTCTAGTGAAGGCCTTTGCCAAAAGATAAGACATAAGACAATATGAACACAAACATAGGACAATATGAAATATGAGACAAGTCTTGAGGGACCTTCCTCAACCATCCTCATCACTGAAAAGTCAGCCTGTGGCTCACACACACAATCAGACCCCTGCGGTACTCGTGTGCAATTCCCTCACACCTCTCAGAGGCTAGATGATGAATCTCACTTCACTTACTTTGTCATCTATAAATAAAGCATTTTAACAGGCCCCATGACATTCCAAACCACAGAGCTCTCAGGACAGATGATGGGATACGCTAGAACTGGAAGATGTCTGAAATGTCTGCGAATGTGGTCAGATTGTTCCGTCCAGCTCAGTTCCATCTTCTCTGTGTTATGCACTTAAGAACCATACATTTCTTAATAGATCTAAGTTTTAAAAAATGAATAGGAAAACTGATTTTTCAATGATGACAAAGAAGTCAAACACCCAGGATCCTGCCCCCCTTTGAGAGCCCATATCTTTTGACAAACAATGCAACACATTGCTCAGAAGGAATTTATAATTAACAATGGATATTTATAGAGGAATCATACTCAGAAACAATCTCATGTCTTTGAGATGTGTGTGTGTGTGTGTGTGTGTGTGTGTGTGTGTGTGTAAGACAAAGGCCTTCACTAGAAAAAGCACCCTCCAGAGAAGAATTAAATAAAATGATCCAACTGATAATTACATTGCAGGTACGAAGGTGAGTATGTTCTACATGTAACTTTCCTTCTGAGCCAGAAAGCATATTTTGCTGGGATCCTGGGCAACTACCAGGCTGTCACATTTCAAGACATACAGCTCACCCCCAAGGTAATGGAAGATCCAGAAAAGAAATTCTAAATATTGTGATTGTTTTGGGTCTTAGTGCTTTTGGGCTGCTACAACAAAATACCTTAGATGAGGTAATTTATAAGTAACAGAAGTTGATGGTTCATAGTTCTGGGGAGTACAAAAGTCAAGGCTTCAGCAGACTCAGAGTCTGGTGATGGATGCTGTGTGCTCCCAAGATGGTGCCTTCCTGCTCCGAAGATGGTGCCTTCCTGGAGGGGAGGAGAATCTCCTTCAAGGATCTTTTATAAAGACATGAATCCTGTTGAGGAGGGCAGCATGCTCGTGACTTACTTACCTTCCAAAGGACCCAACTGAATACTACTGTATTTGGTATTAGGTGCCAACATAGGAATTTCAAAGGGAATACAAATATTCATCCTATAGCATACTGTAAGACACATTAATAGATTAAAATAAACATAAATACTGTAATTCTAGCTGTCTGGGAGGCTGAGACAAGAGGATCATGAGTTCAAAGCCAGCCTCAGCAACTTAGTAAGGACCTAAGCAACTCAGTGAGAAATAAAATACAAAAAAAGGGCTGGGGATGTGGCTCGGGGGTTAAGCGACCCTGAATTAAAGCCCAAATACCAAAAAAAAAAAAAAAAGAAAAAAAAAAAGGAAAGAAAGAAAAAGAAGAATAAAAAAAAACACAATGCAAAAAAAAATAATAAAAACAAACATAAAGATAATAAATTAACAAAACCTCTGAATCACCATGCCAAGTGTCTTAAGGCCACTATGTGTTAGAGAGACTATGTTAGTCGGGTTAATGACTCTATTGTCTGCTGTGACATATTCCAGGGTTGGACTATGGCAGACATCAACAGCATCTTCAAAAGCCCAGTTCCTGTTAGAGCTGCACTTGAACCAGGCCCACTCCCCGCACTGCTCCCCACATGTGTAAGGCCTAGGGTGGAGCAAAAATGCAGCTGACACAACTATGGTGTAAAATTGAAAAACAAAAACTTCTAACCAAGGAAACTGCTAGGCACAGTGTATTCTGTTCTCCTGCCATACCAGATATGTCATCATAATGACCTGGGAGGTCAACTTTGAATTTAGGAGTTTGGACTCCTTGGAGTTTTACAGAATGTGGCAGGTCTGTGGTCTTCTCTTCTTACCTCACCCCCAGCATGATCGCACATGGCATTTGATTGCCAACCTGCAATAGCTATACTTGGCTAGCTCTGGAGAGGATGAGCCAGGAAGGGAGATGCTGGATAGTGGAGAAATGAGCAGTTGTGGGGAATCCTGGGATTACTCTCTAAGAGCAGAAGTGGTGTGGGCTCTGGTAAACCTTTGCTTGGCCTCCTGGATTATTCTCCTTTTGAGGAGGGGCACAGCAGAAGTGCTAGGTCCTTCTTGTTGGGTAAGAACAGTGCTGGGCCTGTATCCTAATCCTAGCTTTGTGGTCAGGTATCTAGACAAATTATGACCCATCACTGGGATGCAATTTTTTCATGTTTAAATTCTAGGAAGTGGAAGAAATCTTGGTTCTTAGGGCTGGCTATGCATTATACTCAGAGATATAATACCTAGTTTATCCTTGTTACTATTTAGGATGGGTTTCTGGGCTTCTGAAAGGGTCTTTAATGATCACTGAGTTGAATCCTTCATTATTTTAAGTGAGGAACCTGGTGATTAATGAAAGTCATGCAGTTAGCTAATGAAAAAGTGAGGCTTGAAACAGGTCAGACCTCTGGTCAGCACTGTTCCCTGTACCAAATGGCCTCTCTATCTTTTGTCCTTGCAGTCCATTTGAGGAGAAAAGCCTCATGCTATGGAGTGATTCTTGCCAGAGCAAAGAGAAACTGTGTGTTGTGGTCTAGGCAGAGTCCAGTCATTAGCAAGATCTGGATTGTTTTTCTACATTTCATGCTTGTTATTCATATACGTGTTTTTGTTGTCATGGTAATAGAGAGTTTATTGGGCCTGTTTTTTTAAGACTAGCAACAACCACAACATACTCTAAGAAAAGTGCACAAGACAATCGTATCCTGTATAATTTGGTTATACAACACACAGAGCTGTCATAAAACACACTGATTCCAGACATTTCCAGATATGTCACCAGGTCTTAATGCTGAAGGGGACCTGAATGTGTCACCTCAAGTTATGCTATTTTGTCATAAGGATTATTTTGAACTGAAAGCAACTGAGAAACAGCAAACAAATCAGAGCTCCCTGCTCTCCCTTTTCTGCCTGAAAGCACAAAATGAATCTCCTTTTGTGAAGAGGTCTAGAAAGTGGAGAGGACTCACTCCTGGATATGGCACCAAATTGAGTCTGTGTAACAAATCTTACCAAATAACCTATCTTCCATTAGTTTCTTCCAGATATTTACCTTCCCAATTTACTGCCTCTAGGAGCCAGACCCCTTTTCCTTTACCTTTTCACTTCTCCAAACCTTATTGTCCTTTGTTAAAATGGTACATAACACCTAGGCCTTGCCTCCTTTTGAGGCTTTCACTTTTCTGTGAGTCCCTGTGTGCACATGAAATAAATCATCTGTTAATCTGTCTTTTGTCAGTTTAATTCATAAGTCCCAGCCACTGAACCTTTGACGGTAGAGGAAAGGCTTTTTTTCTCTCCTCTACAACATCAATGATCAATTCATTCTTAAATCAACATTATCCAGAATAGAGGATGATTGGCATCTATAGGGTCCAAGAACTTCTGTAGGAAAGAACCCCTGACAGACTTCCAGCTACAGAAGTATCTACTGCAGAGTGTGAGGACATATTATGGTCTTTCTCTTTTATGTCTCCCACAAATTCTTTAGTGAAATCGACAGTAATCCCAAATGCTTTGGGGTTAGCAGTGTGAATTAATGTTTTGGGGTGCATGTGAAGAGTTGCTGGAGTGTGGCAAAAGCCTACTTTGTGGGGACAGCTGACAAGAAGGTTCCATGGACAATGCAGAGGTAAAAAGTGGGGCCAAGTGCTGTGGGAGAGGCTGAATGCAGGATGGAGAAGGCCAAGAATGCTTCCGAGAAATCATAGCTCACTGAAACCTGGAGAGGTGAATAGGAGATATCCAGGTGTGTCCATTACTACTGCCATGTAACAGGTAACCAAAAAGTGTAGTGCCTTAAAATAACCATGCCATTCTGCTCACAATTTGGAGGGTCAGAAAATTGGAAAGGGCTTGGCTGGGAAATTCTTATGTGGGGTGTTCCTAGTCAGATGATGGCAGGGTGGCAGTGCATTAGCTTCTGAGGACTGTCATAAGTATAGAAAACTAGATTGTTTTAAAGAGCAGAAATGCATTTTCTTGGAGTTCTGCAGGCTAAGTGTCCAAAGTCAATGTCAACAGAACAATGCTCTTTCTGGTGGCTCTGAGGGAGGCTCCTCCTTGCCTAGCTCCTGGTAGTTGCTGGCAATTCTTCACATTCCTTTGCTTCTAGATGCATCATTGCAGTCTCTGTCACCTTCATCACAGGGTCATCTCTCTGTATATCTGGGTCCAGATCTCTCTTTCTCTTTCTAAGGACATCAATCATTGGTTTCAGGCCCTCTCAATATAGCCTGACTTTATCTTGATTGCATTTACTAAGATTCTATTCCTAAATCATGTCACCTTCATAGGCATGATGGGTTAGGTTTTGAATAGAGAGTTTTGGGGTGAGAGAGTCACAATTCAAGCCCCAACATGATCGGGGGTGGATATTCAACTTGGTTCCGATGTTTGGCAGTGGAGAACAGTTGTCTGGAGCTCAGCTGAGGCTGTCTCAGGGTGGTTGAATGTACACAGTGGCACTGTCCACTCCCCTTTCCCTCAAGTAAACATCTTAAGAGCTAGGATCCTTTCTGACCTCACCTCATAAATCATATAGCATTGTTTCCGCCAAACTCTCTTCACTGAAGTTTTCATAAAACTGCCAAGATTCCAAGTGAAAGGACATGGGCCACCCCTCTCAAAGAATTTGCAGAGGTGTTTTGCAATTGCCACATGAAGCAAAGGGTTTGTGATAATCATGCTAGAAATACACAAAACTGGAGACCTAAGAAAAAGCCAAATCATGGGCTCTTTGCAATTTGTGGACAATGATTTTTCTAAAAAGCTCCAAGGCATTTTATGTTAAAATGCTCAAAAAAAAAAAAAAAAAGAAAGAAAGAAAAGAAAAAGCATAACACCTCTGTCTTTCCCTCTCACTTTTTTCTTTCCTTTCCTCCCTAACCCCTTCTTCCTTCCTTCTACCCTCCCTCCTTCTCTTTCTCTTTTCCTTCCCCCCGCCCAGGACCTCCACAGCCTATAGTAGAAGCATTAATATCTCATAACAGAGAACCAAGCTTAGGCACTATATCTGTGTCCATCCATGATCCTAATTACTTATGATAAAAATATACACAGTATCTTATCCCATAAATTTATCAATTATTCTTCTTTAATATGTATGATAGCACCAAACAAACACACATATTTCAGACCAGGCAAACCTAATGACTGACTCGTTACATTGCTTCAGTTTAAATGAAAAGATACATTAAAAAATCAGAGAAGTATACACATAAAATATTAATCACCTGAAGGTGCTGGCATTTTGGAGAGACTTAATTTTCTTCTTTATAATCTATATTTCCCCAAAATTACCTTAATAGTCTCTTAATAACTTTGGAATATAAATTATTAAAATGTTCACGATTCCAATTTTGCTTCAAAGTTAGAGGCAATACGTTACTTTATTTTTTCAGTAACTCAAAAGTTACGAAATTTGTATATGCCTTGAATAAGTGCAAGTGGGTTTTTAAGATCAATGGAACATGGAGGGTGGGCTGGGGAGCTGGTTTAGTGTGTTCAGGAAAAGTCTCTTGAAAGAAATGATGTTTTTACTGAGTCTTAAGGAAAAAGTGTCCCTCAGTAAAAAAGCAGATCCAAAGCATTTCAGGCAGGGATAGAAGCAAATTGCAATACCTTGGGAGTGGGAAAGTGTTCAGCTTGCCTCAGGATGAGGTGACAGCTCCTGTGGCTGGGACTAGGAATTGACTGGGAACATGGAAGGAGAAAGTGAGAAGTAGAAGGTACCCATTGACCTAGATTCTCTATGGCAGGGATGACAAGCTTTTTCTGTAAAAGGCCAGAGAGTGACTATGTTAGATTTTATGAGCCATATAGTTTCAAGGTAAGTCAATTTACCTTTGTGCTGAGAAGCAGTCAGACAATATATAAGTTAGTGAACATGGTTATGTATTAATGCACTTTATTTCTTCATACTGTGACTTTAATTTCATGTATCATGAAAACTTATTTTGAATTTTTTTCAGTCACTTAAAAATGGAGAATTCATTCCTGTGCCACAGGCTATACCAAACCAGGCACTGGGCCAGATTAAGCCCAGGTTCTGTAGCTTGTGAAGCCCTGCTCTAAAATCAGTATTGAAAGTAAAGATTTTTCCTGATAGCAGTAAGAATTTGTTGAAGGGTTTTAAGGTAGCTTGGGGAAGGCATTAGTTATTTATAAAGTTACTTTGGAGATTGTATGGAGAGAGAATGTGAAGGGTTGTGAATGACAGAGGCGCATTGGAGTTAGGAGCAGTGTCCAAGGGAAGAGTGATGGTGTGCTAGATGAGGATGTTGGGAGGATCTACTGAGCAGAAGCAGCAGCTACCTTGGTGTAGAAGGGAGCTAAGGACCCAGGTCCCACCATGCATCTGTGCTGGGTCCTCCTGTCATCTCTTTATATGAAGCCAGATGTGAATCTCCCCATTCCAGCAAGCATCCCTCTTTCCAACTTTAAAGATACCTGGAATTCTTGCCATTCTAGTCCTGTATCTCAGTGTTTCCATTGTCCCCAGAAAGCTTCTATTACCTGGGAGATATCTTCACAGATGATAAAATCAAATTCCTTTTCATTTATAAATTGTCAGATAATACTTGAAAGCAGAAGGCATGGGCTGAAAGAATGACCCATTTTAAGGGGATGAAGTAAAAGAAGACCAGTGCATAAATGCCGTCCTTTGAAGAAAGCATGGCATGGGTAGTAAGGGAGAAAAGATATAAATAGTGACTCTTATTGATTGAATTGTGTTCCCATAAATTCATATGCTGAAGTCTAAATTCCTATTACCTCAGAAAGTAGATGTATTTGTAGACAGGATCTTTAAAGAGGTGAAAATTAAATCGAGACCATGAAGGTGGGTCCTAATCCAATGACTGATGCCCATGTAAGAACTGAAGATTCGAATACAGACAGGTACCAAGGAAAAGTGCATAAAGGGACAGGAAGCAGAGTCCACTTTCTGCTACTATAACAAAATGCTTTTGAGAATCGTAACTTTATAAAGAAAATATGTTTATTAGTTTATTTAAGCTCAGAGTTGTAGAGGTTTAAGGGCATGGCTTCTGCTTGGCTCTGGTGATGGCTTCATGGCAGATATCATTATAAGTTGGCAGACTGTGTTAGTAGAAGATATAATATGATGATGAGATAGGAGCCAGAGAGTAACTGGGGTCTCATAAGGAGAACTATGTTAATTCCTGAATTTCAGTGACCTGATGACCTCCCAGGGGACTCCACTTCTTAAAGGTCTTGTCCCCTCTTAACATTGCCACACTGGAGACCAAGCTTCCAACCTGTAGACTCTTGGGGGACATATTCAAACCACATCCAAATCATGAACCAGCCAAGTAGGGAGGCTTAAAAACAACAACAACAACAAAACTACCCCTTGGTCTTGGATTTCTGACTTCCAGAATTGTGAGGAAGGGAATTTTTTGTATAAGTTATCCACTCTGTGGCATTATGTCACAGCAGCCCCAGCCAAGTAACACCCTAACCCAAGGCATGAGTGGAGATCTGCTCATTGTGTGGAGATTCTTGGGGCTAGATTTGGTTGCTATGATAATTTTGCTGTGTTATACTAGGGCTGGGACATTGTAACAACTTTGTGATATTAAAATGCTTTTTCTTTATCTTTGTGCCTGTCAAGGAAAAGCTCTTACCCTTTACTTTCTGGTTGGTTTGGCTCATGGGAGGTATTAGTAGAGGAGGAAGGTAAGCAGAGTAAGAGCTCCTGCATGCCTTGCCACCGTTCTGGAAGTTTCTCTCCCTGTGTCTAGAGCTCCTAGTGTTTGATTCCATGAACAGCCCCCTTGCCCCATCTTTGTTCTTGCAGGCTTAGTGGGCCAAAGATCTCCTGTCTCCTCTCTTGTTAGTTCCTGGATGCTTTATCATTCCTGTTGGTCCCCTCAATTCTGCCCACATCTTTCACCACCCTATTCTCAGTTAAAACTTTTGAGTTTAATTGTTGGGACTCTAACTGACACAGATTCAGGGCTCAGAGCACATCTGCTTTCTTAAACTTGATGCTGAGAGCAATTATGTATTGTAGCACTTTGACATCGTTTCTCCTTCTGCCTACTTGATGGACAGGGGATATAGAACAGGTACCCATTATTGATCTCTAAGTGAACTCTTATACCTTTGAGTCATTCGTGCATTCTTTAGGCACTGAAGCTAGGGTGGCAAGGAGTGTGGAAGAAATTTCTTGTGGAAGCTGTAACAGAGGTATCTATATCTATTCAATGGTACTCTGGTAAATGTTTGAAAAGCAGCTCCGAGTTATGGCCTTTGCCATTTTCTGTTGTGCAAATATTTTGACCATGTTGATTTTAAGCCATCGGTGTCATGTTATTGAATATAAATTGGGAAGAGAGGCTACATAGTAAATACCAGTTCTTGAAAGCTGATATGAGCAGGTTCCAGGACACCACAGTTTACGTCCAGTTACAGATAGACTGAGATGCATGCGTTTATACCGCAGTGGGAATTTAATAGGTTAAACCATTAAAGTAAAGTGGTTTGTCAGGAAATATTATTGTGAGACAAAATGGGGTATTAATTCTTCTGCAGGTGAACATAAAAGGAAGCACAGGTGTGTTTGTGTTCTCAGTGGAGGGCCCGGATGCTGTTCAATCAGAAGCAGAGCAGAGGCTACCTTGTGATCCTAGAATTCTGTTTACCTGTCACAGGAGCTTTTGAAGGTGACTTACTAGTTGCAAATAAAGCTTCAGTTAGAGCTTGAAGCTTGTTTTCTCCTCTTTCAAATTAGTTGTATGTCTAACTAACAACAATGATACCTGGGTGAAAAAAATGATGAAAGAAAGATAGAATAAGCCTCATGGTTTTATTGATGTGCTCTGAATATATTCCTGAAATGGGGAAAGTCATGTTACTAAATCTGGGAATCTAGAATCTGAGAGGCTGTGTTGAATGCCTAAAAGATCAAAGTTGGAAGAGAGCAAAAGGTAGAAGTAGTAAACTACAGATATTCAAGTTGCAGTACTGATACCCCTTAATGTGGGCCATGATGAAAATAAAAGTAGGTTCCAAAAGTGGCCAGAGAAATTTGGGGATGGAAGGAATAACAGAAGTTATTATGGAAAGCTAGTTAAATTTGAAGTGAATATCAAAATTTCTGAAGTGAGATAAGTGCTAACCAAGATCCCCTGCATATTATATCTTTAATTGAAACTGCTAAAAATCCAACAGGGGCCTGGATAAACCATTGGGAACTTATTCTGATATTTTTAAACTTATGTGAAAACCAAGTTTCTGTAACTACATGTTATATTAGACCCATTAGTAGAACTTGGTGGGGTGCTAGGAGTGATCAGCCCTGTGCAGCAATACAGAGACACGTTGTTTATAGGGGACTTAAAAACAGCAATAAAACTGACTACAAGTCAGTCTGGTTTTTATCATCAAATGCACTAGCAATTCTAAACCATGTCTGTGATGAAATATTTCTTGAAGAAAATCTGTTGTTGGTTTAAGCTCTAAACAATTTTCATGGTTACTACTATGTTTCAAAAATGTATATATGAGTTTGTAGCTAATATATATATATATATATATATATATATATATATATATATATATATATATATAATTATTACTTGTCCTTTAATAAACATTGTATTCTACATGGAAGTTAATTTGGAAAATTACCAACCATCCGGTCACCCCCCTGTACATGTGGATTTAGCCTGTCTAGGCCAAGTTCATGACCATGTGGAGTTCAGGGTCACGCTGACAAGCATGTTTCTCCAACTCTGGGATAACACACACATGCCTGCACTGAAATAGGGGATTTGAAATAAACAAGACAGTATAGAGGTTATGAAGATGAAGAAAATGAACTTGAGTTATGTCCATTCTTTTTCTTCTTCTCCTCTCACACCCCCCGGGATTCTTCTTCTTCTTCTTTTTAAGATTAAATTAAACAGTAAAATAGTGCTAGCAGTAGGGTATAATGTTTTTGTTTGGTTAGTACAAATCTAATTCTTATAAGATAGAATTTTCTGAATTTAACTCCCTTTTTAAGATAGAAAAGTATTCTTTTAAATTGTTAATTGTTTTAATTAAATAAAAAAACTAAATAAAAAAATCAAGAAAATATAATATTAAATCAGTGGTATGATTTAGAAATCACCCACATTTTTAATTTTATAGATATTTTGGCTGAATAAGATTACTTTTATTAATTTTTATATAAACTAATTATACGCATGAAATTAAATAAAAGAAGAGTTTAACTGCCTGCACTTATTTTATGTTATTATTTATTTCATTTTATATTTTTACTAAAAGCAATTTTGTTATATAGAGGATGGGGTAAAAAAAAGCTATGTTGTGGGTATGTGTGCTAGGTGAGAAATCTAAATAAATAGAGTAAGCACTGATTATTTGAGGGATCCACAATAAATGTTTTTATATTGACACCATTTGTCCCTGCTTTTTAATTACTATATTTTATACATTGTAATTAATACATCCAAGCTGGTTGTGGTGGCACACACCTATAATTCCAGAAGCTCAGGAGGCTGAGACAGGAGGATTGATAGTTCAAAACCAGCCTCAGCAACTTAGTGAGACCCTAAGCAACTCAGTGAGACCCTGTCTCTAAATAAAATACAAAAAAGGGCTGGAGATGTGGCTCAGTGGTTAAGTGGCCCTAAATTCAATCCCCACTACTAAAACAACAAAAACAACATCAACAAAAAACCCCAAAAAACAAAAAACAAACCATCCGTAGTAAGCATTACCATCCTACTCTAAAAAGTTATAGGTGTAGTAGTCTCTGACACAGAAATAGAAATCTCTATTCATGGAAGCCAGCCGGAGTAGACTCAGGTGCACAATCTGGGTTTCTCTTCCTCTCACAGTGGTCACTGCAGGATCAGAGGCTGAAGGAAGGTCCCTGGAAAATTATAAACTCTTTGCTAAGGTAGTCAAAGGTGAGGCGACAAGGAAGTGCAGAAGGTGTCCCCAGGCCAGTGGTGAACAGCACAGATGTGCACACACATGCACACAAACACATTTTGGTAAGACAGCATCTTTTTTCCTTCGGCAACATTATCACTCAGCGAACCCTGCCCATCTATAATTCACATCCGAGTGATGTGAGGAATCAGGCTATCTCATCACTGAAAATACTAATTGTAATCCATTCTATGATTCTCTGCAAAAATATAACACCGGAGATGGAACTTTTCCTTGGAATCTTTTACCAGTAACCAGTAAAATGAAAATGTTGTTCCTATCATATTTGCCTCTTCAACCCACTATCTTAAGTTTTTGAAAGAAAATCACTTTTCACATCCGGAGTGAGAGCAGGCAATTGTGCGATTATGTTCAGTTACTGGAAAAATGCTAGCCTGTATTCAAAAGCAGTTTTTATAGCAAAAAAAAAAATTCATATTCAGAAAAGCTTAAAATTGAGATTTAGTTTAAAATTCTTATTTGTCATTTCTTTGAGAAAACATGAGGTATGAGAGCAATACATTGACATCTCAGTACTAGTTGAGACAGATTCCTTGAGTTTCTAACTTAATGTACTTTAACTTAATCATGCATGGAATCTGTTATTTTTTTTTCTGAGACTTAAGTCTATCAGAGGTTGGCAGCATCTCTTGGTTGAAGAAGCTTAAGAAAAAGATTAAAAACAGTAATAAAAAAATTTAACTCCTTCATGTGTCAGATTATTTTTTAAAGCATGGAGTGGAAGATGGGAACATTATTTTTTAAAATATTTTTTTGTAGTTGTAGATGGACAGAATGCCTTTATTTTATTTGTTTATTTTTATGTGGTGCTGAGTATTGAACCCAGTGCCCCTAGGCCATGCTAGGCAAGCACTCTGCCACCGAGCTACAGCCCAGCCCTGGGAACATTTTTCATACATTTCAGGAAGTATAATTTCTATTTCTCTACTCTTTTCTCAAGTAATCTTTGAATGCAAATTTAGAGTTTATGATCACAGTAAGTAATTCTTCTAAAAAGAGTTATATTGTAGCCCAGAGCCTGAAAGATGGATACATTTTCTAAGCTAAAGCCAGACTATCTGACCACAGGTATGTTTGTCATGTCCAATTGATCAGATGTCTTCTTGCCTTCAATTTAGCTACTTCTCAGTATCTTTTATGCTACTAATGATACGGGGTAGAAAATTGCTCAGGGATTGGAAAAACCTGATATGGTGATTTAAGTGAGACTGAAAACTACTGTGGATGTTTCAAGGGGCATTCACTCCACAGGTTGGTATCTACGTTGGGATAACAAACTGGAGAAATCAACCTGCGTGTTCTTTTCTTCTTTGCGTGATCATACCTTGTTTGAGTGGGAGGTTTGGGGAAGTTATCAGGACTGTACTTGGGAACAAAGAAAGCAAATTCTTAATTTTCTAAGTTAAAAACTACTGGTCCAAGGACAAGACAGGAAGAGCTCCATAGACTGTTGTGTCTGCTTGCCCAGTTGTTTCTATTCCCTGCTATCTTCCTCAGGATGGAGAACTACCTCCTAAGCTGGGCTAGGAGTGAGAAAAGAATTTGGAAATAAGTGTGGGATGAGTAACCAACTTTGTAATATTTCTTTCTATTTGAGAACCTGAAAATTGTGCATACATGTCCCTTGCCTGCAGGTTCAGGCCCCGGGCAGTATGGGCCTGTGTGATTGCAAATTGTCTGCCACATGTGATGCTGGTAGCAAGGGCAATCTTAAGCTGAACATGCTGACCAAGGTTCCTGGAGTCCCATAGTGTGTGAAGTGACATTTGGAAATTACTGAGGCACTAGATTGGCCCAGTAATTAGAGGGATCTTAGTTTTTTAGTATTTTTTTTTTTTAGTTGGAGTTGGACACAATACCTTTTCATTTATTTATTTATTTTTATGTGGTGCTGAGGATGGAAGCCAGTGCCTCACACATACTAGGCTAGCGCTCTACCACTGAGCCACAACCCCAGCCCCTAAATTCTTGATCTTTATGTTATGAAGTTTCTGTAATAAGTGGCTGATAAGACCCGGATCAATCTGATCCATGAGTCAGACCTGTCTTCTGGTTCCTTCCTCAGGGCTCATCTAGGGCAAGTGAACTTGTAGTGCCTCTGAGAGAAGTTACTGACCCCAGTGGTGGAGAAGCAGTCAGGAAAATGGAGTATGTTTATTTGTAATGTGTAATGAGCCCTCACTGAGCACAGTGTCAGGGGATTGCTGTTTATTTATCATAGAAATACCACTGCTATCTGAGGACCTTGTGGAAAGTTCATGGTGTTTTTGGCTGTTACCACACGATATTGCTGGTTTGCAAGAAAGGACAAGCTTACAACTCTTCAAGTTATGCAATAACCAAACCCTAAATTTTCTCTGTAATTTGTACTTTTAAAATTTCAAATGGGAAATTTTGGCACTTGTGATTTTTTCCTTAGTTTTTTTTCATTAGTTTTCCACAATACAAATTAAAAAAATAAAAATCAGCACCATCCAGTGGGATGCTCTGCCTAGATGGAAGTGTTCTGTGTCACTACCAATCATATCACTTTTACGTACTTAAAGGTGATTAGTGGCATGGTTATACAAAATTACATACAAAAGGAAGTGAGGGGAAAGGGAAAAAAAACAAGGGGGAGAAATGAATTACAGTAGATGGGGTAGAGAGAAAAGAGGGGAGGGGAGGGGAGGGGGGATAGTAGAGGATAGGAAAGGCAGCAGAATACAACAGACACTAGTATGGCAATATGTAAATCAGTGGATGTGTAACCGATGTGATTCTGCAATCTGTATACGGGGTAAAAATGGGAGTATATAACCCACTTGAATCAAAGTGTGAAATATGATATGTCAAGAACTATGTAACGTTTTGAACAACCAACAATAAAAATTAAAAAAAAAAAAAAGGTGATTAGTGGGACTGAAGAGCTGAATTTTTAGTTTAATTAACTGTAATTTTCATTTAAATGTCCACATATAACTAGAGTCTAGCATAACCGGATAGTGCAGAATTAAATTAATCTGTTTTCCCTCTAAAGTTTGTGTAGAAAACAATTCATTAAATAGCCATAATTGCAGTAAAATCTGCATAAATTTTATATGACATGGATTCCATTGCCCAGTCAACACTCTTTCTCTTGGTTTTATTCATTATAATTTTATGTACTAGTGCTCTGACTCCTCAGTAATCTACGCATTCCTCAAGGCAAGCTGTTGTCTATTATACTATTTGTATCCTTCTTGCATCTTCCACAGAACTCTTTGGCCAAGAGTGGGTATCAAGAAATATTGGTTGAGTCATAATGTGACTATCAAGTAATGGCATCGATTTTATACAGGCACATAATAAGTAGTTGATCCTCTTTATTTGAAGATTCTGTTTGTGAATTCATCTACTTGTGAAAATTTATTTTTAGCCCCCCAAATCAATACCACATTGCTTTTGTAGTCAGCCATAGACGTGTAAGTTGGTGACAAATTTGAGTTGACTACTGTGCACATTCCCAGCTGAGGTCATGCAAGGTGATGCTCTGCTTTCTTCTTTCAGTTCTCACACAGTGTCCTTTAAACAGTCTACACGATCTATTTAGCGCTACATTTTTCTCATTTTTGTGTTTTTTGATAATTCGGGTTTTTAAAATAGCTCCAAGCAGAGTGCTAGTGCTTCTAGTGTTCCAAAGCCCAAGAAGGCTGTTTGGTGCCTTATGGAGAAATCACATGTGATAGGTCAACTTCACTCAGTCATGGGTTACAGCACTGCTGCCTGTGAGTTCAATGTTAATGCATCAATAATATATATTCAGTAAGGGATCCTTACACAGATACTCATATATATAAGGTTAAGTGTATCGATAGGTTAACAAAGATGTGACAAGAAGCTGGCAGGGGCCTAGCCCCATTTTCTCCTTAGGAGCAATGTTTCACTATTTGCGAAGATTTTTTAGAACATAAGTGCCATGAATAATAAGAATCTACAGAATATGCACATGTGTGCATAAGCACACACACGCGTGCGCACACACACACACACACACATACATCCATACACACAAAATCTGGAGTTGGGGGTCTATGAAACAAGTCCATTACTTTACAAGCCCACCATTGTTGTGAGGCTGGGGAAGGATTGACGCTGCTGGGTGACTGGTAATGACAGTGAGGTGAGGGGATCCTAATGGATGACATGTTAGTTCTACTGATCTCATTTGTATCTTCCTTTCTACTCCTTGGACTCTGGTCAAGTGCACTTGTTTCTCTCCCTTTAGGCTCTGTAATGATGAACAAGTAGAAAGACTGCCTGATAGTGGGTATCAAATACAGAGGCCCATAGTTTAGGTTCATCCTAGTGAGGTTTGGTGAGGTTTACTACAAGGCTCAACATGTCACTTCTCAATGGTATGACTTTTCCCAACATAGTGCCCATTATTTTACACTCCTTTAGGTGGAGGCAGGAGGCAGGAGACAGGAGAAATAAAAGACTACTGCAGTCTTCAGTCCGTGGGCAGCAAGGACAGTAAAACTAATTCCCTTGAAATTTGCCATGTTGCCATTTTTAACGTGTCCCCCAACATCTCATCTTTGAAAGGAATGAGAGCAAGAGTCATGACTGACGTTAGCATGTGTGAATCCTTCAGCCATTGATTAAGATTCTGAGGATCCAAATGAAGAAATGGAATCTGTAAGAAGCTGGAGGGAAACGGAAGAGGACAAAATAAACATTTTTTCCACCACAGTGTTAAGTAATCTAGTTTAAGCTCAAAAGACATTTGGATAGAAGTTTACTGTTCCTGAAGGAGAACAATTCGTTTTAACCCAAATCAAGTCCCAGCCTTAGGTAAACCACACTTTAACACTGCCTCTTATTTGGACAAAGATAAAATTTATCAGGCCTGAAGAATTCCTAGAAACCAATCCATTCTCCTGATTGCAAGCATTTATACCGGGAAACTGGCACTTTCCATCCCACAGCCTCTGTTTATCAGCACCAGTGTGAATGGTTATGTTTACTTGAGCAGCTTTGAAGTGAGCTGATTTCAGTATCCTTGTCTCCAACCTTAGGGGTAGTGAGACGTACCCTTAGCATTCATACGACGGGAAGCTGACAATCTGCCACCATTGTAAGCAGTTGGCATTTTATTCGTATTTACTAACCATATTTTATTTGTAGAGGGCAGATGCATATATCTTTTTTCCTTTGACTTGTTTTTATTTTAGGAAGGCATCTGGTACTTTGTTAAGTGTGGAAATGATTTCTAAAGTCAGTTGTCAAAGTTTGTTAGCAGCCCTCCTTCTCCCTTCTGATTCTTTCTCTCCCCCAACACTTCCAGGGCTGGGTAAGCATGGAGCCAAATATTCAGGTGGAGGATTGTGCGCCATTCAGCAAGATTTTCCTGGGTAGAGGCGAACTTACCACAAAGTGAGAGGAGTCTGAACTTCAGGGCTCACATACATGCACTTTTTGCAAGAACACGAAATGCTTCCAAACAATATGTTTAAATATATCTTATGAATATGTATTTCTGTACATTTTGTAGTTTCACTTCCTTAAAAAAAAAATCCACCCCCAAATACAAATTCCATAAAACCTGGGTCCACTGCTGCCCCCATGGTACTTGGGTGACTCCTAGACATGTGGGACATTTTTCTTCCTGTAATGGAGACAACCTCTTCTGGGTTAGGAGGCTGACTGATCCTACATTGTTTCTGTTGCACCATCCTCAGCAGCTGGCATAGGCCTATCTTGCTCAGTTAGGGACCTATAATGGTTATTGATTATGCTTTGTTTTCTCATATATTCGTGTTCTTCAGAGAAGCAGAAACAATAGGTTCAATGTGATGATAGAGGCTTTCAAGTTCAAAATCTGAAACACCCATGTCCCAGTTGAGTCTGAAGCCCGACAGGCTGCTGTGGAACCAGGAAGAGTTGATGTCCCAGTTCAAATGCTGGCAGGAAAAAAGGAGAATTCTCTCATTCCTGGGGGAAAGTCAGCTTTCCCCTTTTTTGTTCTATTTATGCCTTTGATAGTAATGGGGTAACAACATTATGGAGAGCCATCTGCTTTTCTTAGTCTGCTGATTTTAATATTAACCCCATTATTATTAATATTAATCCCATCCAAAAAAATTCTCTCATAAACACTCAGAATAATATTAAGCCAAATATCTGGGCACCTGATGGCTCAGTCAAGTTGGTACATAAAATTAATCATCACGCTCTATTAATTCAATTAACTATTATTTTCATGAATGACCTGTTTATTCCTGGATTCACAACCCACTTTTAAAACTATATGTATAAGACAGATATTATTACCCTATATACATGTATGATTACACTAGTGGAATGACTCTGAACCATGTAAAGCCAGAGGAATGAGAAGCTGTGCTCCATTTGTGTACTGTATGTCAAAATGCATTCTACTATAAAACAAACAAATAAATAAATAATAAAACCCCCCAAAACTATATGTACAATTTGCTGGGCACGGTGGTGCATGCCTCCAATCTCAGTGACTTGGGAGGCTGAGGCAGGAGGATCACAATTTCAGAGCCAGCCTCAGCAACTTAGTGAGGGCACTTAGCAACTACAAGATCTTGTCTCTAAATAAAATATAAAAAATGGGCTGGGGATGTGGATCAGTGGTTAAGCACCCCTGGTTCAATCACCAGTACAAAAAAAAATCCTGAAAAACTCTATGTACAATTCTATTTTAATAAGCATATGTAAAAGGTTATTGTGTGTCCTATACACAAAAGGTAGAGAATAAAATGGAAAATGTCTTGTTTGTGAGGAATTTATTATCTGTGATTAACCTACTCATTAAAACAGCTCAAAGAATACAAAGTCCAGGCAATGACTGAGTTTAGCTCAATCTGTTGATTCTTAGGAGTCTTCAAGGGAGGCAGAACTCTTCCCAGACAGAGACTTTCAGGAAAACTTCAGGTGAATTTTGAAGGTAAATTAAAAATAAAACAACATAAAGCAGTTGATTTGATGGACCAGGAAGAAAGGATTTCTTTTGGACATGACCACTATATGTAAAGCACAGTGTGGAGGCCTGGTGGAGGTGTGGCCAGCTTGGTGGGGCATGAGTTGACAAGAATTCAGTATAGTAACTGAGAGGTGTTGACTCACCACCAAGAATTGATATTTAACTTTTAACTGAAGTCAAGATAATAACAGCTTTGTAAAATGAGCAGAATTCTTATGGCAGTACTTTTTTTTCTCTTTGAAAAAAATTCTGAGAGATTAGCTTTTCTTTATAATGCTAGCCTCTGACTTGATTTTGAGAACTATGATATATCCCCCTGAGGCTAATTGAAAACTGGCCGCATATACAGGTCATCATTTTGACCTTAAAACACTTATGTTATTATGCTTCCTATTGTCTTTAAAATGGTGAATTTCAACATTAGATGGTTAGATGCTCTTTTCTATGTCAGTGGTTTCAAACTCTGTGTCAAGAATACCTTTGGGGAGGGGAGGGAAAGCACCCTGTTTCACAAACTGAGCTTCTGTCTAAGAAACTGAAGAAAGGGAATTCTGAATTCCTAAAAATAAAAACCATGACCATGGATTAAAATTGATAGTTAAAATAATTGACGGGGAAAATAAAATCTGGATTAATAAAACTCAGAAACCAGGTGTAGTGGCCCACACCTGTAATCCCAGTGGCTCAGGAGGCTGAAGCAGGAGGATCTCGAGTTCAAAGCCAACCTCAGCAACAGTGAGGCACTAAGCAACTCAGTGAGACCCTGTCTCTAAATAAAATACAAAAAAAAAAAAAAAAAAAAGAAGAAGAAAGAAAGAAAAGAACACTGAGGATGTAGTTCATTGGTTGAGTGCCTCTCTGTTCAATCCCTGGTACCTCCCTGCCAAAACCCAAAATCAACTCAGAAAAGTACATGCATGAGTGTGTGTTGGGTGGGAAGGGCAGGAAGGAGAGAGAGATGAGATAGAGAGGTCCTTTGATTTACCAAAGCATGTGAATCATGTTGATTATATCTGTAAAGCCCATCTATGAAGCACAATTGTACATTTTAAGAGTGACATAAATACTAAAAAATGCATATATTAGCCATAAACTTTGTGGATTAGAGCAGAAACTTAAGAAATTGACTTTCGTTTCATTTCTCTCTGTAGGACATTCAAAGCAAAATTTGGACTTCCTTTTTTTATTTAGTCTACAATCTAGTTTTAATTATCAGTTAGTCTAGAAAACACCTTTTTTGTGGTACTGGTGGAGAGTTTGAAACCACTGACATAAAAAATTTAACTCAAGTCTACTCTACCACTGAGCTAGTCCCCAACCCATTTTTATTTTTTTGAGACAGGGTCTTGCTAAGTTGCTCAAGCTGGCCTTCAACTTTTGATTTTCCTGTTCAGCCTCCCAAGTTAAAAAGAATAATTTATCTCATCCTTTCAGATAAGTCAGGGGCCTGTCAGAAGCTTGCAAAATAAGACTGTGGTATGTTGACAAAGACTCTGGATTGGAAATTCTTAGCTTTCTACCCATCCTTATGCTCCTTTTATTTCCACAATTAAAACTGTGATTTTGACCCATTTCAGATCTTCTGTCTGGCTGGGGCAATTTATCCACCCAAACCCTTATTTCACCTCAATTGGTAGTTTTTGACCCTGGATGATTTTTCACACATCTCTGCCCCCAAATACTTGCCAATGTCTGACTGTCTGGAGATAGTTTTGTTTATTACAATGGGGGGGGGGGGCGTTGCTATTGGCATCTAGGCAGAAGAGATAGGAGTGCTGCTAAGCAGCCTGCAACACATGGGAGAATACTTCTCAGTAAAATATTGCCTGGCTTCAAGTGGCAATAGTTCAAGGTTGAGAAACTCTGGTCTATATAGAACAGTCAAGTACCACTTATTCTAGGTGTCTGGTTGGTGATCCATTTTTCAGAGCATTCTTTGTTGTAAATCAATCGATCAATCAATCAATCAGCTGTAATCTTAGCAGAAAGATATGCATGTAAGTATTCAGCCTTGTTGCAACCTATAAAAGCTGTGCCTGTTTTAAGGACCCTTAAAATGATCAATAAAAGTCAAATCATTCCAGGGCTTGCAAGTAATGTTAACAGACATCACTTCTACCCGAGAGAGAAAAATTTATCAAGGAATTTCTAAATAGTAAGAATAGCACATTCATGGATACCACATTGAAAGCCATTTGCTACTTAACATCTTTTCCTTGATTGACCTTTAGCTGAGATTGCTGACAACTCTAATACGAAGAAGAAGAAGAAGAAGAAGAAGAAGAAGAAGAAGAAGAAGAAGAAGAAGAAGAAGAAGAAGAAGAAGAAGAAGCAGCCAAAGAAACCATTACTTTGATTCTATGAAAAGCAGAGAGCAGTTTACACAAAATTCCACCACCCACTTCAGCATAGAGGACAACACCCACCTGCAAGCCTTGTCCTTACAGGATTCAAGGAGAACCTTTGTGTTTTGCCCTCCCAGCAGCAGGGGATTGAGTGTGTCAATGGGTGCTCAATAAATATTGCCACAATATAAATTTACAAACGTAAGCAAAGGGATGAGATTTTTATCTTCTGAGCATTTGCCAGTAAGTGCATGATCACACACTTAAAAATTATATTTCTTACAACAGAAGAGAGGGGTGTTCAAAACAGCCCACTGGGAACTACTCGTTCAAGTTTGCTTGACCTTGTTTTGACATCATTGAGTACCCTCTTATCTGCCTCATGATGAGAGTTTTTCGTCAGCTCCTGCAAAATATTTTGGCTACAATGAAAGGCGATCTATCTCGCTTTGTTCAACTGGATTGGGAAACAAAACTGGGTAAAAATCTCAGGGACAGAAAGGAAGCCCAAATGGATGGGGGTTTGCTTTTTATCCACGGGTTCTATTTGTATATGTCACCATTTATAAACTGAAAATGCAAGCTGCATTTAATCCTGAAAGACACTGTAAACACATTTACATGTAAACTGTGCAATTTACACATCTGTTCCTGAATTGTCACAGTGTACTTTGGAGTGGCTGTTCTGGAGAAGTTATAAAACGGGTGATACCCAGCCTTCCAAGTAGATACAGTATGTACAGTAGGCCTCATATCCCTTTTGGGCTGGGTCAGAGTGTAATGTGACCTCACTGCAATCGGCAGGCTTGGTGCTGTAAAGGAATGAATGTCCCGGGATCGTGAGTGGTGCTTGGATAAAGAGGGCTGACCTAGAATGAAGAAATCCCAGTTGGCCTGAGTAATCATGTAATCAGAGAAACCACAAGGGCAATGGGAGTCTTAGCCACTGGCATGAAAGGCAGAGTCCACTCAGCTAACAAAGGAATCTCTTCCAGGCCTTCAAATAGGGAAGGCCAGTGTGTGACCCATAAAAATGGGGCCTAACTCTAGGCCTGTTATAATTAGCTTGCTGCCACTTGGGTACTACTCACCCAGGGTGTGTTTCATGTTCTCTCCTCCTTCTTGTTGCTTGACTGTCAGCCAGCTCTGAGCTTAACGCCTTCAGAAAGATGTTGGTTTTCCTAGAGAAGTGTCAGGACACTCTGTGCCTCTGAACAATTAGAAAACAAGGGTGATAAGTGCATCTTTATTCTTGATCCACGGCTACATTAAAAAAAAAAAAAAAGAAAAGAACCAACTTTCCATTTTAATTGTATCCTTGCTTGACTGAAGACCAGTAGCTTTCTGAAAAATTTATTCAATTCTCAGTGAACTTGTTGATAAGCAGAAGCTCAGTGGGACAGAAGTCACTGCTTGCTTTTCCCTTCCCTAGACTTCAGTCTGATTCCAGGAGCTTAGGCCTGAGAGTCTTTGCAATGTGCAACATTCTTATATTAGTTGTTAGTGAGAGAAACTTTTGTAGATGCTTAGAGCTAGAGGAAGGGTCTTGGGGTCCATTGTTATTTTACATTTCCAAAAGACTCAGCTACACAATATTAATTCAGTTTAGCATGGGTTTAATGGGCTTTCCTGAAAGACTCCTAGTGGGTTGTGATGCTCTCTGATTGGCAGGCTACTCTCTGAGGCTTTCCGTGGTCCACTGGCTACTTGGGGGGAAAAGACTGAGGATCAGGAGGTCGATGATACCTCCTTCTGTGAATTCATGGCTGTAGCAGCTCCCCTCTATCTCTTAGTTCTCCCCTGGGATGTATGACACAAGATCTTGGGGATTTGAGAAATTAATACAACATACTTTTAATTTTTTTTTTTCTCAAGCTGGGAATGGGGTTAAGATATCTTCCATTCTGCATTCTTTGTAACAGCCTTGTTGGGATTTTCTTCCTAATAAGCAATTCAATAACACCCCTGGGGCCAAAGGATGACCTCAATATATTTTAAAGCAAGAGCAACTACTGGTGTGATTTAAACCCATGGAGTTTTTTAGCCTGGGCTGCCATGAGTTCGAAGAGTTTATCATTTCATGAAACTTCTATCAAAAATCTCCTCTAGGTCAGGTCTGAAGGAACAGTCTCTGAGCAGGGGAGGAAATCAGTCAGTAATGAGACTTAGTCCTCAGGGTTCGCTGCAGACCTGGGTGGATGAACCTGGAGAGAAGGAGGGTGGGGCAACAGGCCTGCTGCTCTGCGTCTGGATTGTGCTATGTGGGATGGAAAATGAGCTTCAAAGCTTAAAATGTTTCAAAACCCCAAATCAAGCTGAGCCTCCTCCTGCCAGCCCACTGAGAGGCTGTTACCATGAGCAAATGCAGCTGACACTTATTATTTTGAGGGGGTGTGGGGGGGTGAGATCCTGTTGTTTTGCTTCTAAAGTATCAAGACTTCTTTATGGTTGTATCATTTCCACAAAAGGCCTCCTAGTGGATGATTCCATTTATATGAAATGTCTCAAACTAGCAAATCCTTAAAGATGGAAAGGGAACTGGTAGGTGTGAGAGTGGTCGGGGGAGTGACTCCTCTTGGGCTGGGCTTCCTTGGGGAAATAGAAGACAATGATGATAGATCAGACAATTAGGATGGTTGTGTGACATAGCCAAAACAGAATGGCTCACATTAAAGAGGTAAATTTTATGTTATGTGAATTATATCACAAAAAATTAGTTAATAGTTGTGTCATCTTAAGATGTAGACCTGTGAAAAGTGATTTAGTGGGGGGTGACAACTGGTCCTGCAGTACTCTGGTTGACAATAATACCAGCTCAGGCTTACTGTGCACCAGCCAGTCTGAGGGTCTGATCTACTCCCCCATTTAACTCTTGCAACATTGCCCTGCGGTGGATGCTATCATTACCCCCCATTCTACTGACGAGGAAACTGAGACACAGGCAGGTCCTGTGACTTTTTTGAGGTCACATAGCTGGGGCATGGCAGAGCCAGGCTCCCCACAAGGCAGTCTGGCTCTAGAGTCTGCAGCTAGACCTCAGGGCTGTCCTATTTCTGGATTCTAGCAAGGCCACTGCAGGCAGGATCCTGGAAAGGCAATTATGAAAGGTCATGTGTCAGGGTTCAAAGTGGGCCAGTCTGAATGCTGGCATAGGCTTGGTCAGCAGCAAAGGTTATCTGCACAAACAGATTAGCCCTCCTGGCTGGGGTGACAATGTTGTGACTGACTTCAACCCATGCTGGCTCTTATTTGTTTAAACTGGGTCCCACAGGTATCTCTCACTGTAAATTGGTCTGAGTGACACATCTCTGCCTCTCCTAGAGATTTCTGGAGGGGTCCCTCCAAGGGGTGAGAAGTAAGAAATAAACTGTAAAATTACTTTGCATATTGTTTTGGGTTGTAAAGTCATACATACTGATCTCTGAATAAAAGAAAACGAATCACGTTGAAAAAATTTAAAGTGTCCTTCATTTTGAGCCAACAATACATGGAAGCAATAATCTATTTTCTGTTTCATTAAATACTTCAAAATACATAATTTCTAGGGTTCTAATTTATCTTTAGATTGTCATTTCTGTGCTTTTCCTAAGCAAGGAAATGTAGGCACGTGTTTAGCACCTGGAGCACTAAGCCCTGTGAGCTGAGCTGAGTGGTGAGCCGCTCAGTGGTGAGTGGGCTCCTTCCCTGGGCTTAGAGCCATGGTCCACTTGGCAGTGTGTGATTTTGGGCAGCTCATTTTGAGTCTTGGTACTTCTGTTTCCTAAGCATAAAATGGGGACAATCACAACATCGACTTCATAGTGTTTTGAAGTTTAAAAGAACAAAGCTTAAACAAGTTAAATCAAGTTAACTATCTTAATTGTCCTTATTTTGAATTCCAGAATGGGACGACATTTTATTCCATGAAATTTGAATAAGTGTTCTGATGGGCTGAGCAAAGAGAATGGTTTTTATAGATAGAAGAGGGCTGAAAAGGGCAGGAAAAAAAAAAAAAAAAAAGAACAGTTTGATCATTCCAAAGTTAATTTCTTGTGATATGGATACAAATCAATAAAAATGTAATTGACTGGTTAACATCAGCTTACTTCAGGTTTCTTTTTTGGGTGTAAGCATTAGGCAGAGGGGACCTTCATTATCATGCCAATGGAAACGGTTTTGTTTGGGAAATTTGGCTGTTCTGGCTCCCCCTGGATTTTGGGGGAATTCACACAGCAACTTAGTTTTGGTTTGGTGATGTGGAGCTTTAATGTGAGTGACTCCACTGTGATTTTTAACCTGGTCTGTTGGGGCCCAGTGCAGGAGCAGTTCCAAGCAACGGCCTGCTACATGTGTATTTAACAGGCATAGTGAATGCAAAGCACTTAGAGAGGAGCAGGGACCAGGCATGTATTATACCTGCTATTCATATTAATCTGAATATTCAATCTGATACATAAACAATTAAAACAGCAACAGTGAGCCCTACATTTGCACCAACCTAGACCCCTCCAGAGCATCTGTTCATGACCACATTTGATTCTAATGTGGTTCCCACTTGACCTTTGGGGCAATGGAAAGAAAGAGAGGCATTGATTCAAGTTCACATAAGGAATTAATGTTTTACGTGGTCCCAGAACTCAATTCTCCTTATTTCTTAGACTGGTTTTATTCAATATTGAAAATAATCTTTCTGTATAATTTATTATTAATTTCTTAGTAAGAAGTTTTTTTTTTTTTATTTTTTATTTTTTATTTTTTTTAAAGGGAGAATGTGTTTTAGGATTCAATAATATTTCAAAGTCAAACATCAGAGGTACATTTCAGGGACAAAATCTGAGTCCACAAGACCAGCTTCTTGGGAGTTACACGGCTTCTAGCAAAAACCTCTGCTCGGTTGTGTTTATTCATAGACAATAGACTGTGAGACCTAGGAGGGGTATTGAGCATAGCCAACCATGCCATTTCATTTTATGGATCAGGGAACATTTCCAGAGAGCTGGTATGATTTTATGGAGATTGCTTAGCGAGTCAACATAAAATCTGAGAATCCAACATATTGGTCTAGCTCCAAGTCTGATTTCCTTTCCATTTTAATGAATTCCATCTCATTGGTAAAGAAGCACACTCAGAGTGTTCCCAGTAGTACAGCACCAGGACCAGCAACTGTGTCCCTTGCAGCCTCTCTGTGCATTCCCCTCCCCCCCTTTTGCCTACTAACCATGAGGGTCTCAGGTGGAGGGACTGCAGGAAGTAGGCACCTGTTTGTGATTCTCTTGAAAGTCCAGGATTCATGCACATACAGCAAGTAGGTTACAATGAAGTCCTTTGTTCTTCTGCATCCAACCCTCTGCCATCTATAAGCAGATTTGACAGATCATTAACTTCTCTAATTTTCCTATCCTAAAATAGATACATCCATTTAACAAAGTTTTTTGAGTATGAAATGAGCTAATATGTGTATATGACTTGTACAGTGTCTGGTGTATAGATTGTACAGTTTATATTGTCACTATTACTTAGGATTGCTCTTCAGGTTCATCTTAATAAGAATAGAAAGTCTTTGTGGGAGTGAGGACAGGAGGTTTGCTCTGGGCTCCCAATCACTTAGGTTGTGTCCAGCTTCTGGTTTCCCCAACTTCATTCCTCAGCATTCTCTAAAGAGGACTGTAATCATCCCTTTTTGCTCAATCCCTAAAAAGAGTGGCTTGCTTTCTTCTCTGATTGGAAGATATAAGAGATGTATTATCATACTCATCCAGAATGCTAAAGAGAATTGTGCGTGCCTCCTATTGGAGAGGAGTATCCACACATGGGCACTGAGAATTCTCTAGGAACAGTGGTGAATGGGTTCATTTTCCCTTACAGTGTTCTGCTCCTCTGCATTGAGAGTCCCCTTTCAGCCAAGCATGTCTTGATGCCTTATCTCATGGGTGATATGCAGGTCTTTGCTGAAATCTCTGCATTCTCTTGCCAGGCCCCTATATCAAAAACAGCATCCAATTATTTAGTTTTGGGGGCTCAGGCTGGTTACAAGACTCATCATAGTTGATTGAATGGCTCCTTGCTTCTCTGTCTGCTGCTAAACCATGTGTCCCTTATCAGTAGAGATTATCTTGTTTATCTATCCTTTTAAAATAAATCACTGTCTAGACAAATTGGCAAGGAAGTATCCATAAACCTGGAAAAAAAGAATGAAATTGTTTTGAACTATCCAGGCTTAGAAAATAAGGCTTGGCCTGGCCACTCCTTATCTCATTCCGCTCTCCTCCTGGCCCTCTCTGGGACATTACTCTGCTCTCCTCTCATTTCCTGTGTTCCTCATCTCCATTTCTGCCACACAGAGCACACCAAGCTGTTCAACTAGGCTACTGCACCAGAGGATGAGCCAATGATGTTTAATTGAAATGTATCATCCATAAAGCCACGAGTGCTACTTGTAGCCACATTAAAAAAGCAAAATTGAGTTTGAGAATTTTATATTTAACCCAGCATTACCTGTAATGTTTTAGATCTGAGGTGTCTCTCAGAAGCTCGTGTGTAAGTCAGTGCAAGAAGATTTAGAGGAGAAATGGTTGGGTTATGAGAGCCTTGACCCAATCAGTGAATTAATCTTCTGATGGGATTGACTGAGTGGGAACTAAAGGCATTTAGGGTGTGGCTGGAGGAGGTGGGGTCACTAGGGGTGTGCCTTTGGGGTACACATTTTAGGTCTGGTGAGTGGAGTATCTCTCTCTGCTTCCTGATCATGTTAGCTGCTTCCCTCCACCACACTCCTCCAACATGATGTTTACCTTCACCTCGAGCCCTGGGGAATGGAGCTGGCTGTCTGTGGACTGAGACCTCTGAAACCACAAGCCCTCAAATGAACTTTTCATTCTAAAATTGTTCTTGTCAGGTCTTTTAGTCACAACAGTGAAAAAGTTGACTAAAACAATATCCAAATAGTTTCATTTCAACACAAAATCAATATAAAAATAATTGAGATACTTTGTTATCTCCCTCCCATACCAAATTCTTGAATTCTAATGTGTGTTTTGTACTTAAACGACACAACTTAATGTAGACAAGTCACATTGAATGTGCTCAGTAGCCACACACGATCAGTCATGATAGTATTAGCAGCCTAGGATTGTGCCTCTGATATTCCAGATACTATAGAATCATAGAAACAACAGTTTTCCGAAAGTTTGCAATAAAAAAAAAATCTGCTTTTAATACAAAATTAGTAAATTATAACAATTTTGCAGTAGAAGCATAGGGTCTGGGGGAGGTGGTAAGTTTTCTCTAATTTGGACAAAGATGCAGTCTGGGCTAGTCCTTTGCAGGACCTTTTCACATGCCATTCCCTCTTCCTGGACCTCCACCATCACCACCCCCACCCTGACTATTCAACGTCTGCTCACGTTGCTATTTCAGTGCCACGTCTTCTATGAGGCCTGAGTTCTGTCCTGTCTTAGCAGTTATTTGGATTTATAATGATATGCGATCATGGATGAGGTGGTTTGATTAAATTCTGTCTCTAGCACAAAATAGCTGAATTTTAGAAGAGCAAGTTAAATGGCTTTGCTCAACACTGAGTCTCCAACTTGGGGCATAGCACTTGGCACATAAAAGGGGCTCAGGAACGATTCACTGAGCCACTGCTGGGCTGACCATGAGTCAACGTCAACCCGCCCGAGGAGTTTGAGACACTCATGTTCACGTGGCCCTGGATACAGACATCTGATGCTCTGTATCCAGGATCAAGTAGAGATTAGAAAGCCATTCAGGGTCTCTCCAGGGAAGAATGCTGTCACCTGTCACTGCTCAGACATGTTTCCTGGTCACAGTGGTGTCCAAACATCTGATCAGTATCCCCTTTAGTTATACCCTGGTGCCATTGCCCTATTTCCCTTACAGAGCTGAGTGGACCTGAGTTTTGTCTTTGCCTCATTCAGGAAACTTAATCTTTAATGACCACCTTAAAACAAGCACATTTTGAAAGTAGGTCAGTTGATGATATGAAAAGCTAGTGACTCAGGCCATAACACATCCTGCATTTTTGAAACATTCAGGATTGTGTAAGTTTTTATCTGAAGTCTAGGAGCTGGCAGGCTGGGAAATTTACTCTGTTGCTTCACATACTATCCTCTCCCTTCCCATCCTCCTAGTTTTCCCATCAATAAGTAAAATCCACACATGGGAGAGTTACAAATAAAATGTATAAAATGAATTATGAGCATGAGGGAAAATTTCTTCTTAATCAATAAGCATCAGATATAGTGTTCAGGGTAGTGGTTAAGATTTAGAACTCTAGCTGAGCATCATGGCACATGCTTGTCATCCCAGTGGCTCTGGAGGCTGAGACAGGAGGATCATGAGTTCAAAGCCAGCCTCAGCAAAAGTGAGGCGCTAAACAACTCAGCGAGACCCTGTCTCTAAATAAAATACAAAATAGGGCTGGGGATGTGGCTCAGTGGCCAAGTGCTCTTGAGTTCAGCCTCTAGTACCCCTACCTCTTCCCAAAAAGATTCAGAGCTCTAATGTCGTCAGACTATTTGGGTTCAGTTTCTGGCCCTGTTATTCATTCATTAGTTATGTGACCCTGGGTGGGTTACTTAACCTCCCTGGGGCTCTATAAAAGAAAGAAGTATAAGAATAATCTACTCCTAAGTATGTTTAGAGGCTTAAGAGAGAAACTGACTAGATAGTACTTGTATGTGGGACGCAGCACAACTCATCCCAGAACTTGTATTTGCATCTATATGACATAGAAGAACTGGTTAAGAATGGAGACTTCAGGTAATTTGTGTAGACATAGCCTCAATTAGTGGGGCATGTCCAGAACTCATTAATATTTTGATTGTTCCTTAATAAGATCTTACTAAAAAAAGTTTTATCAAAGAAGGACCTTCCATGAATAAAATAAAAATAGGACTGATGGTTTTAGGGTGTTGGGCTAACTGTCACTGAGGCCCTATCCTGTCTCTGGAATTTAGAACTCTGAATCCCGTGTGGCAGATGGGAGAAATAGTTAAGAGATATAAAAAGCAATAGAAGGATTTCATCAAATGAGAAATGCTCAGTGCTGAGATTAGCCCGTTTATTCTAACTGGACTCTTGTGAGCGTGGTGGGTAGCTTGGCTCAGTGGGGAGGGAAAACTACTTTTAATTAAATGTTTCTTGCTCTATTTCCTACCAGGGTTGGCAAGATGCATGTAAGGTGGTTTCTTACACAGTGAGAAGTGGATGCTACCTAGACATGTCTGGCTCAAGATGGCGTCTGGTACAAATCTCTTTCCAAAATGTCCACCAATCTGACCATTGATGGCACTGAGTTATTTTAAAAAGCTCTTCATTTATTCAATTTATTTGATATACTGTTTTTGAAAATATATTTTATATACTTTACTTATTTGACCATGAACTAGGTTCTGTGAAAAAAAATGAACACAACAAAACAGATGGAAACAGTAATGAAGAGGATGACAAACTTTCCTCCCTTTCCTGGAGCTTGCATTCTGTGGATAAGGAGAAAAGTAGACATAAACAAATAGTAAGATAACTTCACCCACTATAAACATGCAAAGGTGATAGATGATAAAATTAAGGGATACGATAGGAGGGGCATTGTTTGGAAACGGGGGCTGGAATATGGGAAGTGGGTGACCAGTTGTAAGGCAGAATTAACATTTCAGAGAAATTTACCATACAAGAGTATAATAAAAATGATAGCTTATTTATCACTTATGGATATTTGCAGCCTACAGCATCTTTAATATATCAGAATATGTTTATAAGAATTTAGGTGCATTTAGTTTCTATGTGGGAGAGTATTAAAAATTTTATATATTATTTTTTAACATCTCCTTATTGATGACTCCCAATCTCCACCTTTTCCTTGTCCCCCCATGATTTGAGTATTTTAAAGCAGACCCCAACACTCTTCATATTCTTTAATTATTTGAACCATATCAACACATCCACCACTTTTTATCACTGTATGGTGGTGGGAGGCAATGTGTTAATTTCCAGAATTATCTTAAGATCTTCACACAGCAACAGGGTCACTCTCACTCTCCCAAAGTCAGTATTTTCAGTTGTGTTTTTCACATCTGCCCTCCAATACCAGGACATTCAAAACCATTTGTAAATGGTCCCCAAAACAAACAGCCTTCCATCATCTTTTCTTAATCCAACTGGGTGGAGCAATGCAGATGGATTCCTTCCACCCATCTTTGACTCTTCTTTGGAGGGCTTAGTCTTAAGACGTTTTGTCCCTGTGACTTGGTTACATAAGGACATAGTAAATCTCCTCTTTCAGATTTTATCAGCTTTGCCTGGTGCCCACATCTGTTTCAATAGCTTGAAATAACAGTGTGTAATATGTGATTGCTTTTCTTCTTATCTTAAAGTCCAGTTTGCACTAGATTCATTTATCAATAGCCTGTCAGCAGCTCTGCCTAAATATTCCATAGGCTGAGAAAGTGATCATCAAAAATGAAACTCTTATTTCCCCTCGGATTGGTTCTACTTCCTGTGTTTCCTCTCTTGCTTAGTAGTCTCCCCCACTTCTATCACTGCAGCCAGAATCTCCCACTTACAGAGGGTGGCCCAATCCTATCACTTCTGCTTCTTCAACAACTCCAGATTCTGCCCTCTCCTGACGGTGCTGTAATTGTTCAGCCCTCCTTGGTCATCCTGAGCTAGTTTTAAAATCATCCTTCAAACAGCTAATGGAGAGATCTTAAGATACAAATCTGATTATTAAGTACTTTGTTAATGAAAACTCTTCCAGGGTTTTTAGTCAGCTACTGCAGGTTAAGATGCCTTGGTATGGTGCACAAGCCCTTCCCTTGCTAGGGTCCTTTGTAGACTCATCTTGTGCTCTTCTGTGTGGTGGTATCAGAGACCATTCCTATCATCCTTGGGCTCTTCAAGGTGTGCCAAGGACCTCCCAAGTGTGATGTCACTTACTTTTCACATAGTTTATGCAATATTCACAGCACTCCTATCAGGTAAGTACTATCATTACCACCATTTTACAGCAGGGATAATGGGGAACACAGAGAATTGAGATTTAAATACAGGTGTGCATTTTCAAGACTGAGTTTATAACAACTTGTCCTTAAATTATGTCTACTTCACTTAACTGTGACATGCTTCTTCACCTCCAGGGCATTTGCACAAACCAGCACACTTGGTCAGTTGTGCCTTCCTCAACCTTGTCACACTCACTTTCCAGGACACTCTATTTAGACAGCATATCTACAAGGCAGCCTGACTCAGTGGGACGCAACATGGCCTTTTTCAACTGCCATTGTGCCCCACCTCTCCTCTGTTGTAACTCCTACAGCTGTCATGGTGCCTATGTTCCACATATTCATCTGTCCCTCTGGGCTATATGTTTCTTAGGAGCAGGAAGTGTATTTTATCATTTGTGATACTCAGTACCTGAATCAAGGCAGGTACCCAACAAATGTTTGTTAAATAAATAAATGACTATATGAATGGAAAAATAAAGTTAGGAAACAGGATCAGAATTTAACTTGCCCACAAGCTTCACTAAAGTGAGTTGATATGTCTTTACATGTCTTTGATCTGCTATATATAGAGAATTTTACACACTTTATTCTCTCATTCATTCATTTTTTAAACATGCACTGAATGCTATTAAGTTCCAGCTAAATTCTGTGATGAAAAGATAAATAAAAGGAATTTCTGTCCCCAAAGACCTCATAATGTAGGGGAATGAAGACAACTAACTAGTCAATAGATGACTATATGTTATGGTTTAGATTTGAAGAAGCTCATATGTGAGATAATACAAGAAGGTTCTGAGGTGAAAATTATTAAAATTATGAAAGCTATAACCTAGTCAGTGTATTAATCCATTGATATGGATTAATTGGGTTGTAACTTTAGTTAGGTAGGATATGGCTGGAGGAGAGGTCACTGGAAGCATGACTTTGGGGTTTATATTTTGTCTTTGGTGAATGGAGCTCTCTCTCCTTCCTGATTACCACATCCTGAGCTGCCTTCTTTTGCCACTTCATTCTGCCATGATGTTTTGCCTCTTCATTCTGCCATGATATTTTGCCTCACCTCGGCCTAGAGCAATGGAGTTGACCTACCATGGATTGAACCTCTGAAACTGTGAGCCAAAATAATTTTTTCCTCAACTAAGTTGTTCTTGTCAGGTTTTTCAGTTATAGTAAAGCTGACTAACACACTAATACAATGAAATATTTGCTTAAAAGAATTATATAACATATCACCATTTAACCAAGCTGGCGACCTATGCTGGGTTTACAAAATCTGACTACTTCAATAACTTAAGAAAATGGCAAAGAAAGTATGTAGGCACACAGAAGAACCTTTTCAAAATCCAGGGACAGCTCTGCGGCCTTAGGGGTCCATTGGAAAGAGAGAGAGCCACTTTAATCCTTCATTCTTAAATAGGGGACACACAAGGCAAGGTTCCAAGGAACATTCTATCCAAAAAAGTTCAGGGGTGGTATTCCAAAGGGACAAGAAGGCAGCCCACTCCATTGGGTAATGACCATTCCTGAAGCTTTGCTCCTCTGCTCAGCAGAGAAGAAGATCCACCTGCTTCCTGATTAGGGAAGCCAGTCTCCACATTTCCATCACTCAAAGCTAGGAGGCACTCAGCTCCTATTGGCAGCTCCCAACAATAACATATTAAGTTTGCATAATGAAGTCAGGCTTTAATCCACTTAAAAGATAGCAGGGAGTGATTTACAAGAGGCTGATAATTTATATATATATAATCACAGTTGTCAAAATCAAAATGGAGTTGCTTGTGTCATCCCTAACCCAGAAAAGACAGCAAATACAGCTAGGCAGTTATAAAGGAAAGTTTGTCATGTATGATTGTCTGATAGTAACTATTGTAAGACTCTGCCAGAACCACAAGCATGTTCAGAGGCCACTGCAACCTTCTATAAAGAACACTTTTACAAGAACATGTGCCCAGCAACTTACTGTTCAACTTCGGACTGATATTACTCTTAATGCTAATCCTTATGACCAAGAATTATTGTTTCAAAATATCTAACGTAATCCTTCTAATTTTTGTTTTTAAAAACTTCCCTTGCCTCAGCCCCTTTGACATGCCCATAATTTATTTTGACACATATATTATCATTGCAATGTTCTGCTATTCCCATTTCAGGGCTCTGTTATTCCCAAATTATTTTTTCTTGGAGAATTTCTGTACAGTTGTTTTTATTATGTTAGATTGACATGAGTCTAGAAAGATGGGTAGAGGTCAAGCAGCAAATGTAGGAGGAGAGACGACCTGAGAGTTGGAAAAATGCTTAAAATGAATGGTGTTTGAAGTAGCAAGAGGCTGAAGCTATGGGCTTATGAAATGTGGGAGGTGGTCTCCCAGAGTGGGAGGAGGACACAAGAGGCAGCCAAGGTGAAGGTCCACACAACTCTAGAGATTGTGCCCCAGCAGTGCAGACTTGACTTTGTAAAACCAGGAGCAACTCTGGAGGCCTTTGAGTAGGTGAGTAAAGAGATCCCACACATCCCCTTCTCTGGTCTGTTTGGTTGTCTTGGCTTTTAGAATGATCACCCAGGGGTCCAGGTAGAGAACGGATAAGGTCCCGAGTTAGGACAGCTTCTGTGGAGATGGAGAGGAGAGATGGATTTAAGAAATGCTCAAGAGCCAGAACCAACAGAACTTTATAACTGAATAAATGTGAGGCAAGCCCTGAAGAGATGTAGGGAGGAAGAGAAGTGAGAGCTGGGCCACTAATTGAGCCTGGGGCACATGGCTCTGTCTCCTCAGGAGAAATAATGATCTGGCTGACACCAAGAGGCTGTATAATGTTGTGGAAAATATAGTCATTTAATTCACTGAAAACATTCCCTTAACATTTTTATTTCTCATATGTTGCTTTTCAAATATGTAAATACTTTTGTATCTGGGATATCGTCCAATAATATTTAATAGTTTAATCAAAGTTACTGGTTCTCCAACTGGGGTTTTTCAGAGTCTTAGACCCTTGAGAACCAGAGGGGTCTGAGCAGGTAAGATCCAGGCCATCATCTTTGGGCTTCATTAGCCACAGTACCTTCACCCTTATTTCTTCTAACACTGGTCTTCCACTGGAATTTCAGAAATGACTCTGGAGATTTACAAGCTTTGAGATCACCAGTCTAAATAGCATTAATTCATGCAATATGTTTTATTGCATGTAAGTACTTGGCTTGATTCCTGTGTCATGGGTGGTTCTTTGTTTTTGTTTATTGTTTGTTTCTATCTTGGAAAATGGAGACCTTGTCAGGGGAGCTATGCTTGTAAATCTAGTATGTTGTGCTTGATTGTTTTAAGTTGCAGATAAGATTGCTTCACTTGCCACAGTAAACGCGTAAATATCTCAAGCCACAACACTGCATGTTTCTCTTAACAATGGCATTAGAATAAAGCATCTGCCACCAGAGCAGGCCACCGGGACCCTTCGCTTTTCTGCTATCAGTCCCAATGGCAAAAGAGGTGAAGAGTGAAAGCGAGCCATGGATCAGCTGAAAATTAACACATGGTGTTGTTTTTGAGTTTTCCAAATATTTTCAAACTCCCATTGTGTGTTTTTGTGTTTTGTACTCCAAACCCCTGCCAAAACCTCCTCCAGCGGCATTCCTTCCGGGCTCCCTAGTCCTCTGGATAGCAAACAAAGCTTCTCATAGGTCATTAATCTCAAGGACATATTTATATGAGTTAAAGATGAGGAGTTGACTAGAATGCATATTTTTTGACTTGGGGTCCACAAATTTATTTTTTAAAAATAAGAGCTATGCTAGCTGAATTCATATAATCTACTTCTGATTTGCATTTTTTGCATAGTTTTCAACTGAGCAAAAACTCAAAATGCATCTAAAATGAAAGTCACACCCCATGTGGAGTTGGTAGGTGTAAAAGTTGAGGAAAGGACAGAACAAGAGAGGACAGAAAGCTGGGTAACCTTAACTAAAAGAACCAATATAGGCATGCTGCTCTTTCCTAGATATATAGATTTTACTGCAATCTGTTCTTGGAAAAAGTCTTCTACTTACATCCCCTTTGTTGAATACTTTGAATTTTCAATGTGCTGAAACTATCAGTAAATTCTCTAGATAACAGAGATAGCCTTTCCTTTTTCTACTTATATGTATGGGAACTGTTTTAATTCATTAAAATCAATCATGTTTGTTAAGTATTAGTTGCACTTTTAAAAAATTGTGTTCCCAAGGCCAACATAATAATGTAGACCTGGATGTCTTTGTGCCCTAGGGTGACAGAAAACAGAGGTTGTCCATCTTTTCCCAGGAGGTTGACATCTTGGTCCATATTATCATGGGACATCTGGGAAAAGTTGCTTCTCTTATGTCTAAATTCATTCCTGCTTTTCAACTAAGTGACTGTGACCTTGGTCCTTCTCTTACTAGAGCTAGATAATATCAAACCTCAGTAACTCTTTACCCAAAATGCACTTAAAATAAAGGTGTCAGAAAACAATAGATTCTCATTATAAATTTTCCACAGACCTCCTGTTAATTGCCCTTGGGACATGTTCTTCTGTTCCACTAGATTTTCCTCTCACTTGGGCATAGTAGATGTTACAGCCATCCAAGGTCTACCAAGGGCTTAGGCTTGCTTTGTTACTAATTATAGGCAATGTGGTGGCAAGCTTTTTTTCAATAATACACCTTTCACATTTCATATTATCTCACTAAATTTTAGACCATCTAATAAAGATCACTAACTTAAACTTGAAAATTATTCTGTATTTTTAAAGAATATGAAAAAATTGGGGAGGAAAAAGAAAAATGTCTCTGAACACACTCATTTGAATCCCTTTTAGTATGTACAGAAGAATAATCTGTTTTGGTTTGTGTGTGAGATCTTGATTATGTAACAATGAATTATCTAAACAAAATTTTCTCAACGTAAAGAACAATTAATTGCCTGAAAATATAAATAATCATACTCTTACTTTTGAGGTTGTGTCATTGGCACTATTGCTGTCATAAGGAATACTTCATTCTCCATGGGCCTGGCTTTCAGACTTGCTTTTTGGTTGAGAATTCTAAGAGTGCCAGTTAACAAGTTGCTTTAGGTTGAACCTCTTGGGTGAGGAAACAGTGTCATGTGGAAATTCTACCCCAGAGCACAACCTTCAGGTTGCCATTGGTGACATTCAGATCTACTCTTGTGAAGACAAATGTCTAAAATTACAGCATCTGGTTGATCACTTTTCCATGAGGGAGACAGTATAGGAAAATAGCCTCAGGCTCTAAAAGTTGTTGGAACTTTTTCTTTAACTACCTTTACTTAAGAGTCCAGCTCAACTCTGGGCTAATGCTACCTTTTTTGTTTTTCCTTTCTGAAATAACTCTTACTTATGAGCTGGTTAGCAGGTCATTTGAATTCCTTTACTGTACACAGAAAAGACTCCTGGGTTGAAAAGAATGCAAAGTAATCTTTGTTTTTTCTCTCTCTGCTTTTCTCCCTCTACCTTCCCCCATCTCTGTATCTCTATCTCCATGAGATTGAAGAAGAATCCATCCATTTATGAGTAAATATTAAATCCTACACTTGTGACTTGTGTTTAGAGTATAGGATTTAATATTTACTCACAAATGGATGGTTTCTTCATGAGGGCAGATTTCATTTGATTTAATATTTTTATCCATAGTTTATTTTTCACATATTTTATTGGTGCATTAGAATTATATACACTGGTAGGATACATGCACACCATATAGATTGGGCAATATCATTTGCCAGTATTTCACCTTTGCCTCCCCTCCTCTTTCCTAATAATAAGCATTTTAATATGAAAGACAAAAGAGGTTCTTTGGAGTTGGGATGGGTTACAGGTTGGATGAGAGTGGCATGCAGTGATCATCAGTTCAGCAGGGGGATCCAGGATGGCATGAGAGAAGCACAGTACAGTCACGAGGCCATCCTCAGGGCCTCTTCAAGCCTTCTGACAGCTGTCCGTTTCCAAGCCCTGCATTTTGAATTGAATTTACCCAAAGCTTAGAAAACTCAGAGAAGAATGACCAGGATGATTGGGTCTCCAAATACTGGCACTTGTGTGACAAATGAGGAGCCAGGAAGGATTCCATTTAGGATCATGCATAATTATTCTTCCAGATGTTTGAAGAGCAGTATGAAGGAGAGGGGTTACATGTGTTTTCCATGGCTGCAGAAAGCAGAATTCTGACCTGCAGCTAGAATAGAAGATATGTACATTTCACCTTAAGGAAAGAAAGCCATTTTTTTCCTCTTTCTCTTTTTTTATTCTACTTTTTTATTTAATTAATTTATTTTATTCTAATTTGTTATATATGACAGCAGAATGTATTAAAATTCATATTATACATATAGAGCACAATTTTTCATATCTCTAGTTGTACCCAAAGTAGAGTCAAACCATTTGTGTCTTCATACATGTACTCAGGGTAATGATGTCCATCTCATTCCATGTCTTTGGAAAGGAAACCATTTAAAAAAATACTTTTTTAAGTGTTGATGAACCTTTATTTTATTAATTTATTTTTATGTGGTGCTGAGAATTGAACCCAGTGCCTCACACATGCTAGGCAAGCTCTCTACCACTGAGCCACAACCCCAGCCCAGGAAGCCATTTTAATGGTCCTCTGAGGTAGTCAAGAGCTATAAAATATGATGAGTGCTTGTCAGCTAAGGGGAGCAGAGAGGGTGGATGCTGATTTTGGAGGGATGTAGTTGGAATTGAACTGGAGTCTATGGAGTCTCTCAGTGGGAAGATTCTCCAATTCTGTTAGTAAACATGAATTCTTAGTGCTTCTAAACATGCAAAGTTTCACCCTATGACCAAAATGAAAATACATATTAGAAAAGCAATTGGCTAAATTCTTGGGTTCCAGAATTAGGCTGCCTGGGTTTACCACTTAGGAGATATATAAATCTCTCAATTTCCAAGTGTGTAAAATTGGGCAGTAGGAGAACATATCTTGGAAGGTTATAGTAGGGATTAAAAAATTAATAAATGCATATATGTTAGATGGGGCAGGCACAAGTAAGCTCTTTATATAGTTAGCTGTTGTGATCATTACTTAGGCTCTCTGTGGATGGAAGTACTAAGTTAATACTGCATCTGAACTGAATTCAAATAATAACACATTTGTAGGGTGGAGTCCTGATGAATGAGATTCTACTGAGAAGAATGTCCACATTTAAACCTTGGCCTTTTGAGAATAAATGCAACACATCTAACTAGAGAACTTTTTTGACCATTAGTGGACAATAATTTATTTTGACTTAAACAAACACCCAAATGATGTACTCTTGTTCAGCAAATGGCTTTTGCAACAAGCCAAGCAACAATTTAGTTAACATTTATTGATCTCATCTGAAACATTCAGTTTTCCAACTCATCCATGCTGGCTAAACCCTTAATTATTATTCTAGTAATAAAATTGGGAACAGTTCAGGAAATCAGTGTGAAATGACTTTCTCCAAATTAAAAAAAAATATAGTGCTTAATTTTAGAGGTAAATGAATTAGAATATATTTAGGGCAAACGTGTACTGCAGCAGAAAAAGGATCCAGCAAAAAGAGAAGGGGAAATTTTGGATGAAGTGACAAACAATAGCATGTGGAATAGGTTATTAACTCTGCACCATTTGCTGACTCCCTTAGTAATGTTTAACAAGCTTTTATTGATTACAATAGCCTTGATTTGTAAGTGGGAACGGAAGATCACATTGTGGGCACCAGACCAATTCTTGTATAGCATTTGCAAGCCAAAGACTCCATTAATAATTGATTTTAGGGGATAGTATAAGCCCATATGGGCCTGTCTTTTGCCAACATACTTCATCACAATATACAGCTTGATTTATGAATAACTGTAGGATATTAGTTCTGGAAGGCACCATGGGCTGGAAATTGGAGGACCCAATCAGTGGCAGAGCCAGATTTCCTGGCTCCTATTGTAAAGTTTTAAACACTAAATATGTGTGGATTCTTTCATCAACAGAATCTGAACCTTGGCTATGGATATAAAGAATCTGACAACTCAGTGCGGTACAAGATTTCTCCTAGCAGCTCAACACAGATGACCTGCATATATTTCTGACTTCATTTTCTGAGCTTCCCCATGAAGCTGTATCTTTATCAAAGACCATGAGGTTTGGGTTTTAGAAATTATTCAGTAAGATATACAATTCTTGGCAAGCAGGAAATGACCTCAAATGGCCCAATTCATAGTCCAGAGCTCCATCCAACATTGCATATCATACTTCCTTGGAAACTACAATTTTTATTACTCACTAACACTCAGAAAGTGAGGTGGGATTAGCAGGTCATGCCTGCTCTGCTCCTAACAGCCTCGCTGTTCACCTGTGAAGAAGGCCACCTTTCCACACCCACAGCTCCAGAGGTCTCTCCCAGCTCTATCTCCTAGCATGCATCTGGCCTCTCTGATATTTAACATATTGCCTTGAATATTTATGGATTGTGTTTCTAACTTGCCCTTTGTAATGGCTGATTCATATGGACTACCTGCTTGGTGTTCAGCGGGGCCCTGGTCATTTTCAGTTCCATGATTTGTGGGCCAGTATCAAATCATTCCTGATTCTACCTGGATTATGTCTGACAACCTTATTTGACTCTTATTTATCTTGGAGGGGAGTTTTGATGTTCAAGCCCTGATTTTCCAGTTACATGAATTTATTGTAACTCACTGCCCAGGGCTATGGCTATGGCTCTGATGAAAACATGTCCCTGGGGTTCTATGGCATTTCTTGCTGGGGGTCCTTCTTCAGCCATAACTGGCTTCACACTGCTGAGTACTCTACCTTGAAGGAACTCAAGAGCTATGGTCTCCTGCCTCCTGTGCTAGAAGGTGGCCTCTGCTCAGCAGAGATGAGGGTGGAACTCAGGTTTCCCATGGATTACTGGCATCTTCCAATTAGAGCACAATGAAATGCTTCCTAGGATTACAAAACACCGTGGCTGTATGTGGCAAAAGATAGCTAACAATATTAGCTACAGGTCTCATGGTTGGTGGGAGGAGGTGAGAGGATGGTTGCACTGTCAGGACATGAAGCCTTGAAATAAAAATGTGGTGCAAACTGGACTGTGTGAAAAGCCTTGGGAAGGCCCCCTGAAAACATTTTGGTCCATGATGCCCAAAGTCAGCCTTTGCAAAGCTCTGCCGAGAATAAAAGTTCCTCTTAACCTTTCCCTACCACCAATGGGCATGTTGATTCCCTGTTCTCTCTCCTTTCGTAGAGGGCTTCTCTTGCTACCTATAAGTGCCTATACCCTTGTGATATCAGTACTATGGTTCATTGTCATGTAGGGTAGCTAGCCTGTGTTGGATAAGGTTTTCTTTTTCTTTGCTTATCCCTTGGGGATTCTCCTAATTTCCTGGCTTCTGCCTAGGATGCATCCTCGTTCTCATTGTCAAGAAGGGTTTCACATCATACTGAAGTGTTGGATTTGGAGATGTTGGGTGACATCATGGACCAAGGTCTGCTCATTCAGACTCTGCTTTCTACTTCCTGGAAGAGGTGGACCCTATTACCTCCTGTTTGAGGGTAATGGGGGTGGTCTCTGGAAAAACTAGGTCACTTTTTTTTTTCTGGAGCTACTCATCCTGTCCTCTGATCCCTCCACTAACCCAGCTTCTTAGTTCAATTTGAATTACTCTAACAAATACCTGAGGCTGTTTAACTTAGAGAGTAAATAAGGTTATTTATCTCACAATTTCAGAGGTCCTAGAGCATGGCACCAGCATCTACTTGGCTCTGATGAGGGCCTTCAGTCTAGATCACAACATGACAGGAGGTATCATGGCCAGGGCATGTGCGAAATTATGAGCTTGCATGGTGAAAAGAGGAACAGGAGAGATCCAGATGCCAAGCTTACCTTTTTCATAACCACCTGCTCTTGGGGGAAATGTATTCATACCTGCAATACCCAATCCTTTCTGTAAGACCAGCATTAATCCATTCAAGAAGGAGCCTCATGACCTAATTACCTTTCCCATCTCTTACAGAATTCACCAACTTAACACTGTTACACTGGTGACCAGGATTCTAGTGCATGAACCTTTGGGGGACAAACATAGCCAAACCATAGCACCCAATTATCTTTTGGAGAATGATATCCTCAGCTTCTGTCATCCACAATACTTCTGCCTTCCCATCAGCTTCCACCTTCATTAGGGCCTCACATCAGGAATCTAGGCAAGCATGCCTCTCCTATATAAGCAGGCATTTCCTGTTGTAGAGGAAGACTTGACCCATTGTCTGGCAAGCTATTGTGAGCTCACATGTATATTTTTGGCAGTTTCCTTTCTAAGTGAACATATTCTACTTTCTTCTTGTTGTTGTGTTAACCTTTATTTATTTATTTGGGTAGTGCTGGGGATCAAATCCAGGGCCTTGTGCATGCTCAGCAAGTTCTCTAGTACTAAATTATATCTACAGCCCCTAAGTGGATCTACTTTTCTGAGTCTGATTTTGCTGTCCCTCTCACAAATACGTGGCCACACTGTGTGAAGGGGGTTCACCAGGCTCTCCATTTCCTAGAGCCAATATGTACCTGTCTGGCATATCACCTCCTGGTCTGAAGGGCTGTTGTCCCATGAGGAACCCCTTCTTACATTTCATGAACTTGGTTCATGCAGGCTCTATTAGCTGTGGCAGTGAGTGACAAACTTTTTTCTCATAATATCCGGATTGTAAGTCTTTTAGGCTTTATGGGCCGCACTTTCTCTCTGGCAACTTCTCAGCTTTGACATTGTAGAGCAAAAGCTACCCTAGAGAATATGAAAATGAATAAGTATGGCTGTGTCCCCATAAAATTTATTTACAAAACCAGGCAGTGAACCATTTGTCAAAGATACCTGAGACATTGCGATACTTCTTCCCAGGCTGTTCTTGAGAAATGTACTAATCAGTTTTGCATAGTTTCAGGACCACATTTTATAGAGTTCAATAGGCCATATTATGATGGACAGAATCTCGGCTGTTCTAGAATGGCAGCCCTGCCCTGGTCAATCAAAGATATCTATTTTTTTCTGGGATTTTCCCCTTCATTTCTGTGTCTTAAGGACCTTGATTCCCTCTACTCAGTTTTACTCAGTCTGTTTAAACACCACTCTTTATTTTTTTAATTTTTTTAAAATTTGTTTTAATTAGTAATACATGGCAGTATAATGCGCTTATATACTTTGATATATCATACCTAGATGGGATATAATTTCCTCATTTTTCTGATTATACATATTGTAGAATCACATTGGTCATACAGTCACATACATACATAAAGTAATACTGTCTGTTTCATTCTACTGTCTTTCTTATCCCCACATCTCCTGCCTTCCCCTCCTTTCACTTCCCTCTACCTAATCTAAGGTAACACTATTCTTTTTTTTTTTTTTGCATTATAATTCTTAATACACATATATACCACAATTTTTGAATCTCTGTTTGTATATAAAGTATGTTGACACCCAATTCAAGTCTTCATACATGTACTTTGTACTTTGTATAATGATGTCCATCACATTCCACCATCCTTGCTAATCCCCTGCTCCTTCCCTTTCCCTCCCATCCCTCTTCCCTATCTAGAATTCATCTAATCCTCCCATGCTCTTCCTCCCAATCCCACTATGAGTCATCCTCCTTATATGAGAAAAAACATTCGATATTTGTTTTTTAGGGATTGGCTAACTTCCCTTAGCATTATCTTCTCCAATGCCATTCATTTACCTGCAAAGGCCATGGTTTTGTTCTTTTTTTAATGCTGAGTAAAATCCCATTGAAACACCACTATTTCTGCAAGGCTGTTACTGGTTCAAATCCTAGGCCAGATTTTATTTGTTGTTGTTGTTACATAAGAGTGGACCATAATCATTTTCTTTCATAGTAACAGGATCATGGTAGGTGTCTATTTATGGTCTAATATATTTTACAGTCGTTCAGTTGAACTTATTCTCTATGGTTGCATCTCCCAAAAGTGAATAATTCACTGAGCTCAAATGAGTGAATAATTTTCTTTGGCAATGGCTCCTATCTCTTTATGGCTACCCTGGAGGTCCAGAGCTTCTGCCTTGTAGTATACTGAGATCTGGGGCTGATGTTTTTTTTTTTTTTTTTTACAGACTTGGAATCTCAGTGCACACAGTTCCCACCTCTCTTTTGAATGCTGAGATTTTTCATTTCTTATTGGTTGAGCAGTTAACAGCACAGAGCTGACACTCTCAGAAGGCCGATCGTGAAGGTGAAATGCTTGTGGATTCCACGGTCACTTGCTCTGTTTATAAGCGGTGCTCCAACATGGCCACACAAATATCTACATAATCCAAGTTTCTGAGAGCTGTTAGGCCCCCAAGGCAACTCTGAGAAGGGCAGAGTGCTAAGGGAACAAGCTGTGTGAGTAGGAATCTGGGGAGGCAGCCTGACCTCAGGTCATTCTCTTCTCCCTGTGGTCAGCCAGCCTCAGTTGCCACTTTCTTGGGAGGAGAATTTAGAAATGACACACCCAGGTCTACAAGTGGACTCCAGCTGGACCAGGAGAAGCTGCGTAAGTCTGGTTATCCTTTGTGGTCTGGCAGCTTCAGAGACATGGCTGTCGATCTTTGTTCCCTATTCTGTTGGGTTTGTGCTTGATGAATGGAATGCTAGGCGTGACATAAAATATTACCGTAACAGTATCAGCCAACGCACTATATCATGCGATTTTAGCTTTCAGCTCTATGCAAAATGTCTGGCATTCATTTGGAGAAAAAAAAATTCAGTTCAAACACATATCTTGTATTTTCTATTGCCAAGACACAGGAGATAGAGTAGAGCTTTGCAAAACCTGACACTTGAACGAATGTAGCCAATAAGAGAAACAATAGTAGGAGGGGCAGAGTTGTCTTTGAGTCAAGATTTCAGTAAGTAAATATGGTGTAAGCAAAGTAAAAATAGAAAACACTGACCAAGCTCATAAAGTTCTTATAGAAATGATGGCCTCTAGATTACCAAGTTAATTTATCACCAGGATGTCTTTTAGTGACTTATTTACTTTCTTACTATCTTTTCTTCTGATATCAATAGCACTGACAAAGCCAAAGGAACTGGAACTTTCTAGAAATCTTTATACAGCTAGGCTTTTCTCACGTTTCAAGTGACCTTCTTTCTTCTTTGGCCCATGGTGGTTTACTTTTTCCTTATTCTCTTTACCACATCTTTTTAGTCTGAAAATCTCTAATTTTTAATAAGAACTTTAAAATGGAAACCTACCTACCTGATTTTTCTCACTTACCCATTTTTGATAAGGATGATATGATTCAAAAGGACAGTTGTGAATATTTAAGTGTACTTTTAAAGATTTGCACAGGAACAGAATTAGAGAAAGACCTACGACATTTCTAACTTAAAATTATTTTATTCTTCTAAAAATATTTCATGCTCTTACCTAACTTTTGGTTACAAAGAAATGGGTTGAGATCCAATATGTTCATGTTTTTGCCCCAACATTAACAAATAATTTATTTTTAGGGACTATGTTTCATTAACTGTTAGATGAAGGGGACACTTTTATGGGGGAAAAAAGCTTTAAAATAACTGGGATGAATAAAGTACTTTAACAGAATCTTTTTGCTATGGCATATAATTGATGGAATCTACTTGCATATAAAGGCCAAGTTCTCATGGATCATATCAAATATCTTTTTATTCTACTTCTAAATTGCCTTTCAGCCTGTATGTTTTCCTTAGGCCCATAATCCTTTATGATACAGTGAACTCTCTTGACTCTGAGGCTTCGACCCTGCTAGTTCCCCTGGCCCAGCATACCACATGCACTTCTTCAAGAACCAAGGTGGCTGAAGCAGGATGGTTGAAAGTTCAAGGCCACCTCAGCAGCTTAGTGAGGCCCTAAGTGACTTAGTAAGACCCTGTCTCAAAATAAAAAATATAAAGTGTTGAGGATGTGGCTCAGTGGTTAGTTGAGTTCAATCCCTGATATTAAACCAAACCAAGCCAAATACTCAAAAGAACCAAGGTCTGCTTATCTTCAAAAGTTAAACCAGTTTCTTCTCTTTTGCAAGTTTTTCTAACTTCAGCAGTATGAGTTTCCCCCTTTATTTTGTGCTTATTTATAGCAGAGCAATTATCACATGGGAAAATATTTGTTTGCTACATGTTTGTTTTTCACCTCCAAAGTTAAAGTCTTGAGGCTGGGAGAATGTGTCTGGTCCCTCCAACCTGGTGAAACTGGCAAGTGGCTGAGAACATGGAAGAAAAATGAATAGATAGACTTGATTGAAGCTTTCCACATGCTTGTTCACAGAACTGACCTAGAAGTATTTCAAAGGCAGCCAAAGTAGGAGGGGAAAAGCAAGTATTTGCATTTGTGTGGCTGAATGAAAACTTAGTCTGGATCTTCAGAAGAAAGGAGGAAACTTTATTTGGCACAGCAATTGCTAAAAAGGCCTGAAGCCACGGTTGACAGTGTTATTTTGCTTAAAACACGAATCAGGAAAGAATCAAAGGACAATAGTGCAATGAATCTGGCTCGTGAAAGGTGATTCCTTGATGCTTCCTTGGAAAGAAGAGACTGAAAAATGTGGCTGAGAAAGAGGACTGTTGAATGGTGTTCCATTGGGATATTTTTGGACTTTGGAAAACCTGGGAAAGGGAAAAGTGGTCTTGGGAAATTAGGGACCACCAAGATGGGAGAGTGATATGTTCAACATGCAGTTGAGCCATAACATGTACAGAAAATCTGACAAATTGCCACTAGGTGATGCTGTTTCCCCATTTGCTGAATGAGACTTGTTTCTTACAGACACCAGACTGCAGAGCAAGGGTGCACCCCAGGACCTGGGATCTGGTTCCAGCAAGGAAAGGACCTGAAGTCCCCCCCCCCCCCACCACCACCACCGCTATTCCTCATTTGTAAAATAAAGGATCTCAGACTGAATAATTTCTGAAACCTCTTCAATTGCTTTTTGGACATTATTTTAAAGTTAGAACTTTAAAATACTTTGTGTTTTATGCAAACATATACTATTTATACATAAATACCAATTTTTATTTAACCAAATATCACTTGAATAATCAATCTCTATAAAGCATATAGAGCAAGAATCCAATGCATAATGCATACCTGTCTACAGGTGTGCTTCCTGGGCCTACACTTTTCCCATGTAAAATCTCATTTATGTACTCAATGAATTGCAGAGCCAGAAAGAATGTAAGATTCCACAGACAGCCCAGCCCTTTGCATATCTAATATATAAGCAAAGCTTTTCTGGGGAGATAAATAATTCTTGCTTTCCGTTGTCACACCTTCTTTTAGGCTCAGTGCTTCTAGAATGATGTTCTTGGCTCCAGGTCAGTTCTATACTATATTTTTTTTGCATGAGTTATTAGATTTGACACTTGAGTTCTGAAGCTTGCTTAAATCTCACTGAAGCACTGAGTTCCTGAATGACGTCAATACCGAGTTATTGTGTTGTAGCTAATTTTCTTGCCTACTCTCCTAACAGAGATCTGCAAAAAGTGCATTCCTCTTTGTTTACTTCAGATATATGGAAATTAAACCCCAAGCAAGAACATGGTGGCGGAGCCAATCCTGTCACTGTGCCCATTCCTTCCCCTGACCTGGAGGAAATGTCCAGTTTCTCATTTCTGCCCTATACCCTTAGTGAAGCCCCATTCAGTTCAATACAGAAAAGTTCACTGCTTTTCTTGGAGGGCACTGAGGTCATTTGTGTGCTTCTTTTTACAGTGATTTTAACAACCATTTATCTCCTGCAAGCAAACCTACACACCAACGTTAAAAGGTTACCCCAATAGCACGAGAGAGTTGCTGACTATTAAAGACAATTAACAAAATAGAGGGAAAAAGTAACAAGGTTAGAAACTCTAATATTTTAGTCTACATCTTACAAATGTGCATTCTTTTTCCATCTACAAGAGGCGATGGACTTCAAATTTTTCTTCCTATACCCAAATTAGAGTAATTATTAATAAACATTCAAGTTCTCTTGCTTTAAGAACAAAGACAAGAAAGGCAATGATCCCTCCATGTGCCAGTGATCCCCTCATCTACCCTATGACCCAGCAACTCCTCTCACTAGATCAGTTCAGCTCCAGTGTTCACAGTTAACAAGGTTTCATTAGTGTTGAAAAAAACAATTTGCCTTTGCTTCCAAACATCGGGTTGAGCTCCCATACAGCCTCAGCAGGGAACAGATCCCCCAGCCCCCCTTTTTTTCTTTCTGCTTCCCTGGTGTGTAATCTTGTCTTTTGAAATAGTTGCAATCAGAACAAATTACCTTAAGAGCAGGAAAGGAAAAGACTCCACAGTCATTGTGGGTATTTCTTTAGTTTTCTTTAACCATTGGCACCTTCTCTTAGTAACTGAAAATGATCCAGGAAATCTGTATGTCCTTGGCAACGCTTTTCTCAAGTGTGCAGCTCAGCTTTTAAGGTGACAGCCATTGTTTCAGTCAGTGCAGGGGAGCTCTGAAAAACCAGAGACCTGCATTTTGCCTGGTTTTCTCTCTTGACAGGGATTGCCTGTGGTTTCTGGGACAATTGCTGCTATGGTTGGAGATTCAGACCAGGAAAAAGGAGAGGGCTTTGTGGCTTGTCTAGAACCAAATTCCACATGTCCTACATCAGGGTGTGTCTGAGTGGGAATCAGTGCAGGTCATCTCTGCAGATGTATTCGATTAAGAGAGGCACTAGGGAGCTAGGAGAGGGTACTGTCTGAGGTCACAAGCCCCAGCTTTTCAATGGCTGAGAGGCTGCCAGCGAAGAGGACAAAGACTGCTGCTTCTCAGAATCTGTCCTTAATTTGTCCTTTGTGCTCTCGTTCTACTAGGACCTGGGTTATCAGCAGGAAGGTGGCCTTGAAAGACAGTGGGTGCTCAGATGCAGCATGTCCTATGTGCGTAGGAAAACGTGTCTTTATTTCCTGGGGTCAGGGAGATGAAGAATGTGCCTGGTTCACCAGCATGCAGCAGGTGTTGGGACCTCTGAGAAAAGAGACTGAAGAGTTAGTGTAGGAGTTTATGATATCCTTGAGGGATGCTTGGAGAGAGCACCTGCCGCCTCAGGTGTCATTTCTGAACTTCAAACTTGATGAACTAGAGATGTGTGGAAATAGGGACAGCCTAGATGTGAGTTTACCTTCCTGGACTAAGCCAGGTTGGCCCCAGATTTATTCAGAAGATTACAAGAAGTACATGGAACTGGGTGTCAAGGGAAGGTTTATGGCCACATCATAATGGTCAGTCAGGTAGAGAAGAGCTAGCACTTAACAAGGTATGGTCTTTCTGTGCTTAGTAGGCCTCTCTTTCTTTTCTCTCTGCAGGGCTCCAAGTGTTGAGTCAATATCAGCTTATAGTACTTTGAATATATCACTGTTAACTGAGTGAATACACGAACAGAGGATGGAAAGACTCTTATTGGGACCTACTACATTCGAACTTCATATTATCCAAGTCTAGTGTGCTTTACGGAATGGACCATATCTTCACAATCTGGGGAGACTACAGGTGGTGATAAAGACTCATTTGTGTGTAGCGATAGGAATTTAAGTAAGAAATTATCTTGGACAGCAACTTCAGAAAGTAGATCAGCACTTTCTAATAGGTCAGGACATGAATACCTAAAGCAACGTAGACGTAATAGATCTAAATTGGGGTTGTCTGCGTGACACTCAGTGCAGGTCATCTCTGCAGATGTATTTAATCAAAATGAGGCACTAGGGAGGTAGGAGATAGCAGGGCCTGGGCACAACCTCAGTCTTTCAGCACTAGAGGCTGGGTCCCTGCCAGCCTGCTCAGTCATGAGGGGACAGAATGCAGGGTGGAAAGTTTAGCAATTGGTGGTTGTGAACTCCAAGGTCAGAGCAGAGAAACCATTTTTATCAAGGTCATTAGACCAAGTTCAAGATAAGGCCCAATGTTCTATCCTCTCCCTTGGAACAATGCAGAAAGTCTATTTCCTCCTCAAGTTACTTTAATGCTAGGTGTTTCAAATATTCATTTTTGTCTTCTGTTAGTTGATGCTCTGCCAAAGATCTATTGAAATGTCAGGATAATAGGGCTCAGATAGTAGGGTTCAGAGAAATTTCTAAAATACAAGCCAGAGTATAAAAATTATTAGATTTTTCCATACACATAAAAGCAAGTAACATTACTAACATCAGTTCAAAGGCACATCATAAAAAAGAAGTGGAATCATAAATTTTAACAGCTGCAACTGAACTACGTTTCACATGGATTCATAAAGCAGCCCATGCAGAAAGAGAGGTGATGACTCACATGTGCGTTTATATCAGACTCTGAATAATACGTCCATTTCTAAAATTGATCTTGAATGTATTCATGTCAGAGTCATCTCAAAGTGGCTCTGATATGAGTTTTATGCTAAAGAGTAGAACTTTTTTGGAGGTGTTCTGACTAAGGTTATGAGAAACCTGTTGCAACAGAGATGGTACAGAGCACTGTCCATTCTGCTTCACAAAAAGCAGGCCGTCTATGGTGGGTCAGAGAAGTGCTAATGGTGGAGAGGAAGAATGGTGAAGAGACTGTTTTGGGCACCTCTGCTGTACAACTCCTTGAACTTGACCTTGAACTTTTGAGCTTCTGAAGTTTCCTCAGACTACAGAATAGCTGCAGAATACTGATAGTTATTGGATCTTGGTAGTAGGTCAAAACCAGCTAAAAAGAGAGAAAACTTATCCATTCAGTTCTAAATGCCTATAATTTGGCCTATTTTACACATTTACATAGGACTATTATTTATATTTCTAGTAGGTAAGAGAGAGAGAGACAGTGTGTGTGAAAATGGTAACGTCCCTAAAGATACTACTTTTTTTTTTTTCTTATCACACTAGTGCTTATAGTCTGGAAAAATTGCATTGAGATATGGAAAATAGACAACGAGAACCCATTTTCCACTTTATAGAATGGGCTTAGAAAATGACTCAGTTGAATTTATATAAGAACAAGTAAAAATAAAAAGTTACATATGCCATGAAACTCCAATGAGCATTGGTCCTAATCCTAAGGTGTGCTCAGAGATATGCAGTGCACCCAGATCTCCTGGTAACTCTTGTTTGAGAAGAAATGGCGCTGGAATATATCATCTTCACTTCAGTAATTAGGTCTTGTTTGTAAGTTACGAATCACGTGTCTAAGTACTTTCAAAGGTCTGTGTGGAAACTCATTAAGGCTGGAGTGTGCGTACGCATGTGTGTGTGCGCACATGTGTGCATGAATGTGTTCTCTTGATGCAGGAAGTATATTGGTTACTCATTTTATAGAATATTAATTAAAACTTGAGAACCCCCTATTGATTAATTTAATAAGTTCATGCAATGAAGAACTATTCTTGAGGTACTTTTGTGAGTCAGGTACTTTGGTGGCTGCAAAGAATGAAGCCATGTGGTCACTGTCCTCATGAGGGTCTCACACCTGTATGGGAGCAAACATGAATCTAAAGAACCACACACGTGACCATGTAATAGCACATGCTGCTGTGTGCCATGGGAGAAGGTAGCGTGCTTTATGAATGTGTAGTAAGGCATCCTCACCTAGCCTGTGAATCAGGAAAGTGGGAATGGTGGGAAGAGCACCAGTTTGAGGGAGATGTGCTCAAGTCAACTCTGATTTCAGGGACAAACATGGCACTTCAGAAGTCCTGTGAGACCAGGGAGTCTGGAGAATAAAGAAGAGAGAGACTGGTGAGCAGTGGAGCAATATTGTCAATATCAAGTTCAACCCTGCAGGGCCATGTATCCCATGGAGAGAATTTGTTTTTTATCTTAGAGTGAGGGGAAAGTCTATTTAAGGGTTCTAAGCAGGGGGACGAAATGATCCAATTTACACTTTTAAGGCAATCACCTTGACTGGAGTCTAGAAAATGAATTAGAGCAGAGCAACAGACTGCGATGAGTCTGTTATGAGACAGACTCTGTGCCATGCGTTGGGAAGGTGGAGGTGAGTTGAATATTATCTGATCCTCTTTAAAATCACAAGCTGTAGGAGTTAGACTTGTAAGGAGATGATGATGCAGTGTACTGACTTTCTTATTAAAGGTGAGTAGAACACAAACCCAGCACAACAGATAAGGCCATTACACTTGACTCTAAGGGTTGGGGGGAAGCTGCCTGAGGAGGCACCTTCAGATCTGAGGAGTGAAGAATGAATAAGAGCCAAAGAGAAAATTCCAAGAGTAATTTCAAAGTAAAATCAAATTGCCCTGAACTTCAAGGAATGATCATTAGTCTGATGTGGCCACCTCATTGCCAGTCCACACACTTTCCATCCCAGAACAGAAGCTATCAGAGGATTGCCTCCAGGATCTTGACTTCCATAATGCTTTGATCACATGTGGGTCAAGAACTCACCAAACCCTACAGCTTTCTTCTGCCTCTCCCACTTTGTGAGCTCAGTTGCTCAAACTCAATCCCATAAATCATCGTGAACATCATTTTCTGGTAAAGACCCTCAGTTCCCTGCACCTTCTCTAACTTTGTGATAGAGATGAAATAACCTTCAATGCTGGTATTCTCCAAATCTGCCTACTCTACCTTACACTTGAGCAGCTGCCCTAGGCTGGAGATGAACACATGTTTGTAGACTCTTGTCCTAAATCAGATCAGAGACTCTAGGGAGCTCTCAGTGCAGCCAGGCCTGCTTATGATATTTCCTGGTTTATTTCCTCCCCTAACCTCCTAGATCACTTTACACTTTCTACTCTCTCCTAGAAATGCCAAGACCTTCGTTCTCCCTCTCATTGGGCAACTTAGTTTCTTGTTTCATTGAGAAAACATTGACTCTATTTTCTCTCCTACTGCTATGGATGAACTGTCCTATCAAAGGACAACTCCTTTACCCATGCACATTTTTTATTTCTTTTTCAAGGACATGGTGCCAAAAATTACTCTGTTCCTTTCCTTCATCATTAATTCTCCCCTCAATTCATTTTCATCAACATGAGATAAATTATAGTATCTCTCATATTAAAAAAATTCTAGCTGCATGCATTTAATCCCAGTGGTTTAGGAGGCTGTAATGCCTGTAATCCCACTGGCTTAGGAGGCTGAGCCAGGAGGATTGTGAGTTCAAAGCCAGCCTCAGCAATGTAGCAAGGCCCTAAGCAACTTGGTGTCTTGTCTCTAAGTAAAATACAAAAAAAAAAAAAAAAGGCTGGGTATGTGGCTCAGTGTTAAATTGCCCCTGGGTTCAATCCCTGGTACCCAAACAAATAAACAAATTTAAAAAACCTCAATCTTTCTTGACCCCCACATTCCTAGAAGCTACCCCATTTCTCTGCTCCCCGTTACAACAAAACTTTACTAAAGATGTCTTTCTTTGTTGATTCCAGTTCCTCTTTTATTTCCATTCTTTCTTAAATGGATTCTTATTATCTCCCCTAATAACTTTCTTGAAATCACTTTTATTATCACGAAAGTCTATATGTTGTTTAATCCTGTTGTAGATTCAGTCTTTATTTTACATAATTGTCAATTGCATTTGATGTTGAAAGGGCACTTTGCAAATGTCCTGTCAGATGTAATTTATCAACTCTTTTCCTTAAAACCCACTCTTTACATTCTTCTGAATCCAGATTTCCCTGGTGTTTTTTCTTCCTTTTTAGGTTGCTCCTTCCCAACCTTCTTTGCTCCATCTTCCTCTTCTCACAATCCTCCAAATGTCGGAGAGTCTCAGGAGTCGGGCTCTGAACCATTCTTGTCCCAACTTTTATTCATTTTGTAGATGATCTTACCTAGTCTCATGGATTTAAATACCACAGTAGACTTCATTTATTTATTTATTTGTTCTTATCAGCCTGGATCTCCCCATTGAAGTATATGCTCAAAAATCTGCCTACCTGGTGTTTCCATTTGGGTCTTTAAGAGTTACCTCCACTTAGAACTGCTGATAGTTACCTTCAAGTCTGCACCTCTGTTTCCCCACACCTCACATCTTATCCATCACCCAGTTCCATCAAATGATCCTGAGATCTGAGCATTTATTTTTGTCACTTCCACTGCTGTTATCCTCATCCCAGACACCAATGCTTCTCCCCTGGATTTTTGTAGCCACTTCCACATATACATCCTCACACAGCATAATCTCGACTCAATGTCCAGAGCGATCTTTTCACAATATACATGTGTCCCTCTTCTTTTCAAAATCTCCCAACAATGTTTCATCTCATTCAGAATTATACCTCCAAACCCCACAATGGCCCCAACAGTCCTATATGATGGACCCTGTGTTTCCTTTTTGGCCTCATCTCCTAGAGACCACCTCCCTGATCACTCCACTCTGGGCATCCTGGCCTCCTTAATATTCCTTGGACATAGTTCCTTTCTCAGGACTCTTTAACTCACTGTACTTTCTTTCTGCAAAGTTTACTCCAAGAGCTTCATTTGACCTGCTCCCTCTCTTCTTATAGTCTCTGCTCATATTACTGGATCAGGGAGGTCTTCCTTGACCACTCCATTTAGATTAGCCACTCTCCTCACCTGTTGCTATTTTTCTCCATAGAGCTTATGTCCACCTGCCATATTAGTTAGGTTAATGAGAAAAACCTATGAACTTTAGCACCCTTGTTTCTGCATCTTAACACATTTCAGGTTTATTACATGCTTCCTTAACAGTTCAATGCTGATGTTCCTAGTGGCAGGTGGTTTGCCTTCATCTGGGTTTCTGGCTCACAGATACTTTCATCTTGAAGCTCTGCATTCAGGACTTCAGAGTCCTCTGTATCTAGCCAGACTCAAGATAAGAATAATGAGTAGAGAAGAACATCTGTTTTTTAAGAAAATCTGTTTTGGTAGTTACACCTCTTGCTTCTGCTCACATTATGTTCACATGAATACAGCTGGATGGGAGGGAGGCTACTACTGCCTGCCAGTGACCTCTCCACCCTGGACATCCTGGTGCAGAAGACCATCCCTGCCACACATGCTACATATTTACTTGTCTACTGATGGTGGTCCTTCATTAGAATGGAATCTCTATGGAGAAGTGATCTTTTTTTGTTTCTATTCCCTTTATAACTCTAGGACACAGAATAGTTCCTGGTTCATGGTAGGTTCACAGTGATGATTTGTTTTCATTTTTTCTTTTGTTAAAAGGCCAGTGATTTGAGGACGGGGTGGGGTTAAAGCCAGTGTGGGAGTGGAGGCTGAAAAAATAGTGTCAGATCATCAAAGATCATGACTGCATTGACTGTACCATCATGGGTATGCCCAGATCACAAATTGGATTAGAACCAAAGCATTTGGCCACATTTTCCCCCCATAAAACCATTTGGACAATATTGCACAACAGGAATTTCTCTATTGCCATCCTGTGGCTTTGTAGATAAGCAGCAGTGAATCAGCCAGGACCAAAAAAAAAAAAGAAAAAAAAGTAATTCTGTTTGATTTGACTGCACTTGTATACACATGGCCTACGTTCCTCCATGGGAAAGTTTTGCTTTGTTCAGTGGACTGCGTGTTAACTCTGTGGCATAAATCCAAAATGTTTCTTTGGCTTTTTCCTCTACATGTTCTCTTAATTGAGGCATGAACTGATATAACACAAGTAAGTGTAAAGTATGCAATGCCACCAGTGCCCTTTAAATTGAAGTGGTGTTATAGGGTTGACTTCAGATTTCCAGCTTGGAGGGTCTTACACAACCTTCCCTAGTGCCACTGTTCAAAACCAAACACTGAATTTGGTAGAGTGTGTTTTTGTTTTAGTTCATGTTGGATTCCTTTGAAATAGTTCATGTTGGGTTCCTTTAAAACACAGCATGACATAATGTGTCAAACTGAGAGACCATACACATGGAGAGTTGGTTGACATGTTGCCAAATATCCAGATATTTGGAAATGTTACATAATTGGCTGAATACTACTTATGTTCACATAATCTTTGTGCACTTTTAGATTGGTTTTAATTGGTCACATAGCTTATCTTGCATCATAAAAGTCACCAGTGAGATATGCCCTGTAAACAAATTATGTCATGTGAATGATTAAAATAAGTATAAAATACTGGTTTTTCAAAATTTTAAATTAAATATAAGAAATATGCTTATTGTTTGAAGAGATATTGGTCCAAAGGGCTCTTCCACCAAAATGTTGGGTGTGAAGTTATAAGGATTGCCATGCAGAATCTGAGAGAACTGACACATGCCTCATAGACTCCTATGATATAATCAGAAGTAGTGTTTGAAAAACTAAGGTGTGTTAGGGTCAATTTCTTTTGTAAATAATTTGCATCTTGAGGCAAAATTCTTTCTGGAACCTCTCCTTGGACTTTGGGACCTACCATCTGATGTTCACAAATAGTTGAAATGCAGTTACATATACACTTCAGATTATAAGATGGAAAAAAAATGGGAAGCCCATCCATCTAGAAGCCTGGTAGTGCCAGGATATACCATTGGGAGTGGGATGAACTGTTGGATATTGACTATCTATACTGTACAACTCTGATGGTCACAATTAGAGACCTATGGATGTTCCCCTGCTAAATAATAGGGATAACTATGATAATGTGTAGTTATTATTCTTCCAGTTTTTCTTTTCTTTCAATAGTTTTTCCATTGTATTTTTCTTTACCAAAAAAAAAAAAAAAAAGTGATTTGGACTGAGACAACTATTTCTCTGAGCTAATTAATTATAGAGATACTAGCAAGTATAAAGAGTGATGACTATAAAAATCACCTTTTGGAAAATTGTTTATTGATAAATAAGGAAACTTATTTATTGACATAATAAATAAATATATTAGTGGTAACCAGCAATCTGATCATCCAGGTGGGAAGTGTTTCCTACCTGTGTTATTTTCTAGGGATGTTATATAGAAATACTACAAACTGAGTAGTTCAAACAACAAAAATATTTTGACTCAGCTCTGAAGGGCAGAAGTATGAGATCAAAGTCTTAGCAGGGTTGGTTGCTTCTGAAGGCTTTGTGAAAGGTCTGCTTCATACCTATCTCCTAGGTTTTGGTGGCTTGCTGGTGGCCTTTGGCATTCCTTGACTTGTTGGATTGCCCTGATCTCTGCACTAATATTTGATTGGCCTTCTCCCTGTATACCTGTGCCCCAATTTCCCTTTCATTGAAATACACCCATCATATTTGATTAGGAATCCATGTTATTCCCATCTGACCACATCCTCACTCAATACATTTGCAACAACCCTATTTTCAAGAAAGGTTGTACTTGAGATGCTGATGATGAGGATGTCAGCATGCGATTTTGTGAGGATGCAATTTAACTCTTAACAACCAGTACTCTCAGAGAAAGGAGAGGAGAGAAGGAAAGGAGTAGTTGACATTTACATTCTTGGCGCTCTATGTCCAAACTTGGTTTTATTTTACGTGAGTGGCACATTTTTACCTAAGATGGTGAAAAAGGATACTTCAAGATTCCTACCCCAATGAACTTGGTTTCTGCTTGCATCTAAGCCTTCTTAACACATGTACCCCATGTTTCTCCCAGTAGGCATCTATGAGGAAATGAAATAAAGGACACTGCAGTACTTTGATAAAAACACAATGAATCCTATCTCCAAGTTGTAGATTTTTTTTTTTTTTGTTACTGTTGTTGTGAAAATCAGTGTTTCTCTGATTGGATGATTATGAAAATTGCCTCAAGAGATTTGTATTTATGGAGATTCCTGTACTCATCCCCAAATAATCTATTCAGAAGACCTGGAATAAGGTCCAGGAAATATTATTTTTAAGTCCTCTCTGGATAATTCTAATGATTAGTCAAGCTTGAAACTAGTAGTCTTGGACATTTCTCCTTTAAGTGGGAGCACTGTCAACAATGTGTCTTCACTATATTAATCACATAAAAAGGAAAATATTCACTGATGTTTCCAATAATGGCACAATCAATTTCTGTTTTCAGGAAAGCAGCAGGTATTCAGTGGAAAATTTCCAGGTTGTTCCTGGATTTGAATCTTTTTTTTTTTTTTTCAAATTTTTGTTTTTAGGTACTAGGGATTGAATTCAGGGGCACTCGACCACTGAGCCACATCTCCAACCCTGTTTTGTATTTTATTAGAGACAGGGTCTCACTGAGTGGCTTAGCACCTCGCTAAATTGCTGAGGCTGGCTTTGAACTTCAGATCCCCCTGCCTCCACCTCCGGAGCTGCTGGGATTACAGGCATGTACCACCCCCCCTCCCCGTCCCCCCACTGCCCCCGCCTGGATTTGAATCTTGACTCTACATAGAGTATAATGCTTACATATACATTTATTAAATGTAAATCGGGGCAAGCAACTTCTCTGAGCCCTAATTTCATTATTCTTAAAATGAAGATAATAATGCCTACTTTGCAGGATTAGTGAGATAACTAATTGGAAAGTCACTGGATTTTAACAAATCTTTATTAAAAGATGATTTGTAGAAAGTTTTAGAAGTGGGAAACATTTAAAACTCTGTAATTACACACAATGCTCCCTTTGCTCTTCCTTTTTTATCTTAATTTTTTTTGTATTAAGAGGTTTAAATGTGAAAGTACACTTAAATTACAGAGTTTATCAGGTTTCAACAGTGCTATATTAATTTTGTGGAAAAGTGACAAGGTTGGCAGTAAATTCTGAATTCTGGGAAAGTGGGTGAACTAAGAAAATCCAGTGTGATGAAAGACCCATTAACTCTGGGAGGTTTGGGTACATGCTGCAGGGCAGGACTGAACTGAAGGCATTGGACCATAGTGTGGTTAAGCATTAAACTTTGAGTGGGGTGGGGAAGAGGCCTCCACAATTTTCCTGTGGAATGTTGTAAGTAAGCATCTGGCTTTTAACAAGTCACCATTATTACTGAATGACCAATCTTTCCCCATTAGAGTCTTTGTTGTTGTCTTACAGCAATACCTCTGTGTACCAAGAGTTTTCAAAATTGGAAAGAATATAGCAAAGAACAAGGGAAATGCAAAGTTTACTTGAAACTGGTTGGGTCTTGGAGAAAGAGCTATTAAACTTTTGTACTCTTTTTGTCAGTTAGTTCAGGTACCCTTTGCGATACCCAATCTAAACTTCTAAGAAAGTCAACTTGATTTCACTTTCCTTTTATGCACATTAATGGCAGATGTTAGCACCTGTTCTTGTTCTGGGACTTCATTTCAGGTTTTCCTGCTTCTTGAGGGAATTCTATGTTCTTGCAAAAGACTATACTAAACAAACAGAAAACCTTCCCAGAGCATGGACTAATAATCTATTTTATTATTTTTAATAAATCAATTACAATCTAGCTAGAAAGATTTCAAATATTGTAGAAACTTCCATGTTTTACTGAGCTGTCCTTGTGTGTATTTCAGAAGTTATTGCTCCATCTTTTTATGTGTGGTCCACAATGATGGATGAGGCAGCACTGAGTTGATGGATATTAAAAGTACAGTCAGGTTTTTCTATAGCAATACACTAATGGATGGGCTTTCATTCTTATTGGCAGATAACAACAGAGGGAAAGTTTTCACAAAGAAAATGACTAAAGAAGAAGAAGTAAAAGAAAAGTAAAGAAACCTCAAGGAAAGAGGCCTGTAGTTTCCAGGCAGGCTCTCTTTCCAAGTAGGCTCAGACGTGATGCAATTTTCTCTAAGTCTACGGGGGTAAGATAAGCAACACCTCTAGATAGGCTGACAGAGACAAGCAGGTTTGGGATCTAGAGTTTACAGAAGGCTCCTATTAGTTACTGATAGAACTGGAGATTGGAATTGTCAGACCAGGAGGTAATGATCAATGAGAGGCAAGTTTTGAGATGAAATCAGTGTATAGTATCCATGCATTTCAGTTAGATTTTGGCATACGACCAGTAGGGGAAAGAAAGTTGATCATTGAAGACCTTGACTGGGTAAGGCTGGATCCCACGTGTGGGGCGCCTTGGTTCACCAGGTAGCCTGATTGTCTTTAAGTGGGAAGGGGTCAAAGTCAATGCTTCTCAGAGAGTACAGAGAATAACACATCATAGAGAAATAGATGTTCATTGAACTGGACTCTGGACCTGGCCAGTAGCCAGGATGGCAGAAGCTGAAGGCTTTTGAAGGTCAAGCTCATACATGAAAAATGGGGCGAGTAAGACCCATTTGCATCCCAAAGGTTGATGGCATAGGCTGCAGCCAGAAAGAAATCATATCCAGTAACAGGTCCTAGAATTTTACTTTAAGATACTCACTGGTTTAGAAAAGCCAGGGCTTATTTTCCTTGATTTCAGAAAAATGAATGACTGATTAAACAAGACCATGATTGTCTTACATCTTGAAGCGAGCAAATCCTGGGAACACTGCAACTTGACTCTTCTGCAATGCAGATTGGTGCCATGGGAGTTCTTTGCTCAGATGCCTGCTATAAAAAGCCTGTGAATGTCTGAGATGGTACTTGGGCTGGTGGTGGTGATGTGGAGGTTCTCTGCAACTTTGTAGTTTTATGCATAGAAATAATGACTTGGATTAAATGTTATATGGAAAACCATCCTTAATATTACCAAGCAATATATGCAATAGTGTATTTCTTCACTCTGGACTGTTTCAGGCACTTGTTCAACCCATATCTGAGAGCTCACTGTGTTGCAAGAATGGTGCTTTTCTGGACTTGCTGACTGCTTTTGCACTGATTATTGCCCTGCAATTGGATATTTAATACCATTTAGACAAAGATAGAATGTAAATATGGCAGCAAATTATAGATGAAGCCAGTTCTTTGTAGAAGGAAAGATTCTAGACATCTAAGGACATCAATTATTTCTATAAAAAACCAGAGCATAAAAAGCTGTCTTCCATCAACAAGATTTGAAGAAAGAGATTTATTTATAGGTTACCAGGGCTCAAGCTTTGGCTGGCCAATTCATTTTTTCACAAAGAAATCCCAGGAGAATCTACTCACTTTCTAGTCTTTTTACATCCACAGTGGGAGGAGCCACCTAACTTTACATTTACATTGTAAATTCTTCTCATCCATGTAGAGCTTCTCTAGAGCATAAAATGGAAAGATTTACATGTTTCCAAATGCAACATTAAATTAAAATAAAACTTGAAAGCTGCATGAAAGAGGAACAAAGAATTGTTTAAATTATACTTTTTTGGGGGGGTGGGGTGGGGAAATAGCAACATTTCCTGGCTGAGATCAGAGCACATTTCTCTCCTGGTGTAATCCAATGTTAATTGTGGTTTACAATGTACTAATTGCTTTATACATATAAAGTCCTTTAACCCTCATACCTACCCTAAGAGATTGCCACTATTGCTTTCCTTATTTTAAATGAGGAAATAGAGGTGCAGAAGTCAGGCAATATGGCCAAGGGATCAAAGTGCTGGAAAGTGCAAATCTGGGCTGTGAACTTGGATGACCTGGCTTGAGAGTGGGTACTCCTAACCACTATCCTCAACTAGGAGAAGCAGTGGGTACAAAAATGTGGTTAGTAGGCATCAGTTCTCTTCCTGTGGTCATGTCTTGATTCATTTCCGATTACTTTCTCTACTGTTTATAATGAGAAGAAATTGAAATACAAGAACTAGAATGATATGGTGGTGTTCTCTCTCTTTGGTCAAGGACTCCAGTGTGAGTGTTGGGGGGTGGAGGCAGGCAGTGAGGAAGCTATTTAGTCTAGATGCCAGCTCCAGAATAGGGTTGTATAAATATGAGCCCTGAAAATGTAATAAATAACAAGCCTCAGCTCATTGCTTTTTATCTCTGACTTAACTCAGACTTTATCCTGGTGGCAGTATTGGTGGTTGGGGTTGGAACAGGGATGCAACTAGCGAGGGACAAGTGACAACAGGATAAATTTAAAGCAGATGCCTTCCAGAATAGAGAGATTAAAAAAATCTGGGTACAGTGGCAGAACTGAAGAATGTCTTTCTTTATGAAGCTCAGTGGCCACTGCTGGGCTTCAGTACCTGGGCTAGTGAGTGAAGGCCACAAGCTCACAGTCAGGGCTGTTACTTTTCATTCCCTGTACAATCAACAGACCTCAAATGGAAAGGACTTCTACACATCTGCATCTCGCCTTGACTCCCAGAAAAAGGACATTTTATTGGCCTAGAAAGTCCTATCTGTGACCTGCAAGAGTTTGGCTTTCAATCCAGTAGGCAGGCTCCTGAACAAGCAGAATATCACTGGGTAAAGAAAAAAAAAAAAGTCAAATGTTTGTTTTATTTCTTCATTAATATCTACAAAGTTTGCCTTTTGCCATTGGGGTTTTAAATAAATATACTCAGTGATGGACATTTACGTCAGTCACTTTATTTTCTCTTCAAGGTATGTTGAGCCTATGGAAGGGGCCAGAATGAAAACCAACTGTTTTATCCAGGTCTTTCTTCCCCGACAGGCTCTGATCTGAGAATTGCCAACCCCAATCGTCTGAGCACGTCTCACTTAAGGAGAAGGGAAAAAAGATGTCCTTAACAGTTTTTTTTTTTTTCTAAGTAGGGCTTCTAAATAAATCCTTTGCATGTACTTTTTAGAATATTATTTACTTACAATGGGCTATGTGGACACTACGATCTGTCCTGAGAAGAGAGAGAATATACAGAAACTCTGGTGAATTTGAAGGACACCCCGAGGGCCTTTTGGCTCAGTGATAATCTGATTATAGATAGCATTGTGCTGCCCTCCTGTCTGATCCAACATTTCCATCCTGGCAGATGCTTCTTCTAAGACCTAAAACAGGTGAGGAGGGAAGGTAAAGCCAGAGGCCTGGGGTGGCAGAACAAGGCACCAGCTTAGCTGTGGGCTGTAGCTGTCCTGAGGGCTGAACCCACACCCACCACTGGCTGAATTTATAATCATGGGTAACTTTTAACCCCAATGGGGCTAAAATACCTTACTGGGAAACTAGAAGAAGCCATACCAACTTCACAGGATTGTGCTTAAGATCAACGACCCTTGTTCCCACCCCCACATTTGAGTGAGACCAGTTTAGCCTTTTTCCTCTGGCTGAGTTGTCAAGTCCTCCAGGAGCCGTCCCCCGCCCCCCCCCCCGCCCCCCACCTCCGGGCTGTATGGAAGGAATCTCTGCTATGGCCCCTCCTCCACTCTCTGCTGCTGTCACAGCTATTTTCAGGTCATCTCACACTGTCTCTTGCCCTATATTAAACTATAAGCCCTGTGAGGACAGGAAAGTCATGTTGTATTATCTCTGCCTATCACAGTTGATGGCTCTTGCTATTAAAAATGCTCTTGCATGCAAAATACTCAGCAAGTGTGGCCCAGGGAGGTCCCTTTCCCACTCCTGCTTTTCTTTGACACATGACAATTCTAGGTGGAAGCATGACACTTTTATAGTCCTTTGCTCTCAGAACTGGATTTATTTTCTGATCAAATCTGTGCCTAAACTTAGATTTTATTGATCTATTTGTCTTTGTAAGCACACATCTACATAAGATTGCTTCTGGTTTACATCAAACAGTTGTTCTGAAATTTCCCCAAATTTTATGAAAAACTGATTATGGGATATGATACCGAGTGAGATAATGTTAGGTAAAGAAGGAACTGGTAGTTAGGTTAGAAGACCCTGCGCAAGTCAGTCTCAGTGATGGAAAGAGAACCCAGGGAGCAAAGAAGGCAGAGCGGCCAGATTGGATTGGGTAGGTAGGGGGATCAAAGAGAGAGGAAGGGAGGAGATCTGGCACAGAGGCTACTGACCTGGTACTCCCAGCACAGGTTTAGCAAGTTAAAATATTGAAACTAAGGTGACACATTGTGATTCATCACTAATATTTTTTTCTGAACACAAAAAAGGAGAGGAAGAAATGGGATGGAGAAGTTGTGGCAGCGGGGTAGCAAAACTTACTTTTGTGCAACCATTTACCCTAAAACAAACTGGGGCCTGTCTTGAATAATGGTGATGCTCACTGTTGTCATACTGCTTGGCTCATAATCAGTCCATGTGACACTGCCTGGGTCTGCCCCTTCCTGTCATCTGGCTCCCACTGCAAAACTGGGCTGGGTCTGAAGAGTTTGAGTTCTTTTGAGAAAAAAGTCAGTTCTCTTGTCAATTTTAAGTCATACTGACCTTCTTTAATAGTTATTATTAACTTCATGGCCATCGCTGAGAAATGAAAACTGGTGAATTCTCAGGATTTTAAAGAAATCCCAACCTTTCACCATTTATCTGTGGGAAAGTTCAATAAGGAAAGGTGAAGGAGATAAGGCAAAGCAGTTAATGTGCCCTAGCAGAATGGAAAAGTAAGGAGTGTCTCTGTAGAGAAATTAATAAACATAGTTTATTAATATGAAATTAATAAACATTGTTTAAACCACCTGTGCTAAGGTATAGAGATCAATAAAAAGTGTAAGTTGAGAAAAAATTTTCAGGGTTCAGTCACCTGAATTTCAGTGCACAGTGATGGAAAATCTGGTGGGGAGTCTCAACTGCTATCCTTCTTTATTTGCACTTTCCATATACTTCTCTCTCTCTCTCTCTCTCTCTCTCTCTCTCTCTATATATATATATATATATATATATATATATATATATTTTTTTTTTTTTTTTTTTTGGTCTAACCAGCTTCAAGTACTACCAAGTAAACTGACCTTCTTACATGCATTTGTGTATTCCAAGTATTGTGGTCCCTAAATCCCAATATCCACCATTATTAGCCTCTAATATTCTGCTACCTTCACTGACTTAGTGAGCCATCTTACCCAATACTCCTTGAACTGTCACCCTTAGGGATTTACTTCTCTGTGCTTAAGGTAAGACTCTTGCTTTCCAATGCAAATACTTCAGCAACCACCCTCTTCAGCTCTTATCAGCTTATCATCACTGTGAATAAGCTTGCTGGATAGCCCAGATCTGTGTACAGTTAGAATGGGTGAGGATGGATGGAAAGGGTCAGGTCACTTAGGAAACTAAAATTCTTCATATGAAAAGTACAGAGTGACTAAACTGTGGAGCCAACCTAGATGCCCTTCAGTGGATGAATGGATAAAGAAAATGTGGCATATATACACAATGGAATTTTACTCAGCAATAAAAGAGAATGAAATCATGGCATTTGCATGTAAATGGATGGCATTGGAGAAGATAATGCTAAGTGAAGTTAGTCAATCCCCAAAAAACAAATGCCTAATGTTTTCTCTGATATAAGGAGGCTGACTCATAGTGGGTTTGGGAGGGAGAGCATGGGAGGAATAGATGAATTCTAGATAGGGAAAGAGTGGAGGGAGTGAAAGGGAGGAGGCAGGGGATTAGCAAGGATGGTGGAATGTGATGGACATCATTATCCAAAGTACATGTATGAAGACACGAATTGGGTGCCAACCTACTTTATACACAAACAGAGATATGAAAAATTGTGATATATATGTATAATAAGAATTGTAATGCAAAAAAACATATGTACATGTATAAAGACAGGAATTGGTGTGAACATACTTTATACAAAGATATGAAAAATTGTGCTCTATATGTGTAATAAGAATTGTAATACATTCTGCTGTCATGTATTTAAAAAATAAAATCAATTAAAAAATATATATATATATAAAGAAAAGTACAGAGTGAAGTGTGTAGAATGTGCTGTGATCAGCATTAAGAACTGGGTGCCAGATGTGCCTTGGAGCTTGGTCAAAGGGCACTGAGAAGGGAAATGTGGGCCAACCAGCAAGAAATGACTCTATCTCAAAATTTCCCCTGTGGATCCCTTCTACTTTAGATTAGGAAGAATTAGCTGAACAAAGTCTTTCTGACTATCCATCTGGACTTTTGATTCTCCTGTTTTGTGAATGTTCCAATGGCTTTGCCCACCTGAGTTGACTCACTTATCTTTGAAAAAAAATATTTAAAAAGTTGAAAAGTGTCTTAAGTTGGTGAGGGTGGGTGGGGGGTGGTTCTGATATATCTATACTTGATAAAGGATCCAAAAGGGTAAAAATCAAGGTACCCTGATAAGAGTTGAAGGCAGGAAACAGGAAAATATGATAAATCTCTTCACCTACAGGCCTATTTCATGCTATCCCTTAGTGCTCAGTTTAGGGTGTAAGGAGGTAGAAAAGGAGGAGAGAGAAGATTTAAGACTAAGAGAGCAAAATACCAGAGGGAAAGGTCTATGGTACATTCCAGGGTAGGAACCATCTCAGAGTGACAATGAAATTTCCCCAGTATTGATATAATTTGGATGGAAGGCCGATTGTTCCATAAAGATCCTCAGTTTCTCTAGATTGGGCCTTTGGGTCCTAGAATGTTCTGGAAAACTACTTTATTATAGAAACAGTATCATGGGCTATACAGTGGCTCATTCTTATTCATTCTTACCATTTAGTGGTAAACACTCTTAAGGAATGAAAGCATAATTTTCCAACTAAAATATTATATAAAACACAATGAAAGAGTTTAAGATAATTAAAATTAAGATGGCATCTCTCTGAGTTTCCGTTTGGATTGAGGGTGTGGTAGATATAATGAAACTTGCTCTTCTATTCCTAGTATAAATTTTCATTCAGTCAGTCAAAAAATACTCGTGTAAGTGCCTGGCACAGTATAGAGCACAACAATGCTCATCTTTGGGCACATCTGTTTTGTTAAAAGAGGTAGATATTAATTAAACAATCACCTGAGAATATGATTACAAACTGTGGCACGAGCTACTACTGCTAGACACTCAAACACGTTCCTGCAGACTGTAAGACATGGGATGTTGATCTGGTAGCCATGGCATGCTCTGGATGGAATGTCTGGGCTCCGTGGAGACCTGTATCCAAAGGTTATTCTTCGTGCTGCGAAGTTGAAAAGAGGAAAATGAAGATGAACTCAATTGCTAGAGACTTACTTGGACAGTAAAACTTTTATTAGACTCAGGGCAATATTCTTTTGCCCAGTAAAGCTGCTAGTAATCCTCTTCTAGGGTCACTGGGCATTCAAGTTAAACTGACATGACTTTGGCTCCAAATCTGTGAGGTTGAGGCATTTTCTGTCCTTGGAGAAAAATTAACTTTACAAAGGCTCCTCAGAATTTCAGATAATATTAAGCTGCTTTCCTTTAGTTAGAAATAACATTTAGTGCATTGACATAAATGCTGGTAGTAAAAAATTTAATTAAATAATAATTAGTATAACAGCCAAAATAAAAAATCTAATTAAAATAAGAGTAGCTATAAACACATATTTTAACTCTTCAATGGGATTTTAAAATTGGCTTCAATAAATTCACAGGAAATTAGATTTCCAATTTTATGGTGAAACAATAAATTCTAAATAACATAAATGAAGAAACATTTCGTTTGAATCTCAGAGCTTATAGATTAACTTTACTGTAAATTAAGTGAACATTTAGAATTTTTCAAACATTAAAAAAAATAAGAAAGTTAAGACTAAAATCTGTTACTTTCTTTATAATCATATTCTCATGGAATTTTAGAACTTTAAATTTGTGATTCTTTTAATTAATTGTTACCCTACATCAATTTTTCTCTTCGGACTGTGAAATCTTTACTTTCCCTGTTCCTGATAGAAGACACCTACGCCTACCATCTTTTCATTGTTGTCCTGTCCACTTACTATGTCACACATTAACCTGTGTAAAGTCTACCAACTATTAATGCAGTAATGGAATTTGTACTTTATTGGAGTGATAAACCTTTTACTGATATTTCTGTCTGTAACAGGAATTAACTTAGTGCTCAGCTGAGGGCTTAAGTCATAACTACACATGTCAGAGTGGGCTCATTTAGTAATGTCTCATGGTTCTGTTTTGATACGTTTTTTAGCATTAGTAGCTTTATGCTGCCCAGGCTGACATTCTATTTATAGCCTGAATCATTTACACTAATCCTAAAAGTCTGGACATTCTCAAGAGGCCACCAGTCCCTATGACAGGTTGTCAGTGTCTACCATCTCTTGCGTCATTCACTCTCCAGTCTCTGTATAAAGAAAGAAATGACTTGCTTTCTAAAAGACTGGTGATGAAGGTGTTTTCCAATTAGATGAAGAGTAGGGGATTTAAGGATTTGGCCTTAATATGAGATCCTGTTTCTTTAATCATAGACGTTCTAAGGAATTGTATTTCTGTTGCAGCTTGACACAGAGTCAGATAACCAATGGTAGACCTTGTCTCCTCAAAGAACTTCTACATGCCTGTTATCAAGTCCTATGTCCTAGACACTGTGTTTTCCCTTACCTCCTCATACCAATTTCCAGTTGCGGGAATATATACACTGGTACTAATCACCAAAGATGAAATAGCTTTTGCCTTATACTGAAAGAAACCATAAGAAATAGCCAATGAAAACTGCTTTGGAATCCAGTTCCATGCTAACATTAATGAGGATGTCATCCATCATAACTCTCAGCATCCAGGTTAATAATTTTTTTTAAACTTAAATATTAAAAATGTTTCGCTGTTTCCAGGAAACTGGTGTTTTTCTTCTGATGGACAATGTGAGAAAATCATGTAAATGTCAGTATTTCCATTTTTACTTTGGGTCACAAGAAACTCTGAAACAGTTTGCAAACCATCCATTGTTACTCTGTTGGATGGTTTGGCTTATAAATTGGGAATCTTATTTTTTTCCTTCTGATTCTAACAATATATTCTAAATTGTGTTTTTCTTGGTGTGTGTATGCATGTACGTGTGTGTGTGTGTGTGTGTGTGTGTGTCTATTTTAGTTATATGTATTTTTAAGTAACTTCAGGAACTTTGTGACTTAGAAGATTATCAGTCCATAAGGAAGATTATAAATCAATTTATAAGAAATTTAGGATACGAGTTTCTAATCATTCTTCAGTTTTTTAATACCATTTGTGACAAATGATCAGACCTTGGTTGTTTTGGGATCAGTATGTAAGAAGGAGGAATGGGGAGGAAAAAGTTAGATTTCTTAGACTGTTTAAAGGGGCAGCTCATTTGTCTCTGAACCAAGCTCTTAGAATTTTCAGAGCTATGCCTCACTGACTTGGAAGTTAAAGTACCCAGACTGGAAAGAGGCCATTTATCTCTTATAGGGAAGTAAAAAGATCTAACTTTTCTGGTATACCATCTTGGGAAGTTTTAGGTTAATTTTGTTTTCCTCTCTCTCTATTGGCAACCTAATTTTAAAAGCCTGTGTTATTTGAAGGGATCGTTTTTACTTTCCTAGTTTCCTATCTTCTGTAACATTCCAGGTTTTACAAGGTAAAAACAACAATAGCTACAACACCTTAGAAGAAGGGTCACTTTCACACATGCCATTCTCTGGGGCAGCATCTCCCTGGCTTGTAGAGGTCTGTACTTGACCTTGAGATATTCCTCCCCAGCCCCTCTATCCCACCCAGACCCAGGAAATATAGTATTAAATCTGAAATTTAAAAAAAAAATTATTTCAGGTTGAAAACAGACTATGGAAGAAAGGATAAATATTTTCATATTTTTCTTATTTTAGTAACCTTAAAGGTACTGTTTCCCCTGGTTTTTGAACAAGAGCCACTGTTTTCACTTTGCACTATGCCACAGCTGGCCAGCTCTAAGAATTTAGGAGCAAGTAGAATCTCCAGCTCCATCCCAGACCTACTGGTGTGGTTTCAATGTGTTCCATAAATTTCATGCATTGAACATCTAATACTCAAATTCAAATGTTGAGGTACTTGGAGTAGGAGCCTTTGGAAAATGATTAGGATTAGCTAAGGTATCAGGATGGAACTGGTAACTTAATAAGAAGAGGAAGGTGGTCTCAGATGGAATACACATTCCCTGTTTTGCCACATGATACCTTTTACCAAGTTATGCAGCATGAGGTCTTTAGCAGATGCAAAGCAGATGCTACACCAAGCTCTTAGACTTCCAGCCTCCAGAATGGTGAGCTAAGTAAATTTCTGTTCTTTATAAATTATTTGGTTTCAGGCCTTTTGTTATAAAAACAGAAAATGGACTAAGCCATCTACTAAATTAGAATGTACATTTTCAAGAATTCTTGATAATTCATGTATACATTAAATTTGAGAAACATGGATCTAGGTGTAGTACTGTTCAATAGGGCAGCCACTGGCCATGTGTGGCTATGGAGTACCAGATGTGACTAGTCCAAATTGAGATGTGTTCTATATGCAAAATACATACCAGATTTTAAAGATGTGGCTTGGGTAATGACAGTTTAAAAATGTAGACTATAACATTAATAATTTCTATATTGATATTGAAATTATAGTATTTTGGGTATATTAGTATTAGGTAAAATAAACATATAGGTAAATATAATTATGCTTGCTTTTTAGTCTTATTCATATTGCATAGTGCCCTGCATTTGTGGCTCATATTTGTGTCTTACATCATATTTTCATAGGACAGCAGTGACTGGATCCCTTTTCTACTCACTTTCCCATCTATGCTATTTATCCTGTCTAATTCTTTCAGGAACAGTTTCAATGCTTAATATGTTAAACTGGCAAACTCACTCAACTTAAAAAGTGCTCTTGTCAATCTAGTAATTCAACATGTTATCACTTCTAGGTAACACTCAGTTTTTACCGAGATCTTTAATGCTTTATTCTACTGCCATGTTTTTACAAGTTCAGCTTACATCAGCATCCCCTGGAGGGCTTGTTAAAATGCAGATCAGATCGCTGGATCCTGCCCCCAACGTGTCTGACTCAGTCTGTGTGAGTGGGGGCCCAAGAGTTTCATTCCCAGCAAGTTACCAGGTGATGCTAATGCTGGTTTGGGATGCACATGATGAGAACCAACTGTCCTCGTGGCTCTCAACAACCCTGGCTGCTCACTGAAATCACCTGGGTAACTTAAAAAACTTACTGAGGAGTGGTGCCTCAGTCCCACCTCCTGAGACTGTAATTTAGTTGGTTTGAGATGTGGCTTGGGTAATGACAGTTTAAAAATCTCCCCAGGTGATACTGTCATGCAGCAGGATTGAGAATGAAAGCCTTAATTCACAAAGAGTAATGCGTGGGAATTACAGGTAATGAGACAGGGCCGGAGTGAGGATGCTTTTCTTTTTCTTTTTTTCTTTGGGCTTGGGGAGAACAAACCATATATTCAATCTGCCATGACTTGGTGGGACATGTAGGCTGACTTAGGACATTTTAAACTTTATCAATGATGAAGTGAAGGTTCAGGGAAATGCAGTCATCTGCCTAAATCACACAGGAAGATCATTGAGCTTAGTGTTCCCTCTTCCTTCATTGAAACATCCTCTACTAAGCTCCTGATGTGCAAGTAGGTCAAGACCTGGGCATTTCCTATATATCTCTTGTGTTGCCCTGTGTGGCTCACACCTCTCAGTGCTTTTGAAACACATGGCCCTGTGTTGGGCAGGGAGATTTGATTTACTTAGGGAAACTTGGCATCAAACAAAGCTACCACTTTCACTTGCAAGTCTGATGTGTTTGTCAAAAAGATGGATTTTAAAAATAATTTAATCTCTTGTGTTTTCCTTCAAGCATGGAGAGACATGAATATGAATTCAGTTTAATGATGAATCACAACTTGGCATAGACTTTGATTTGACTGACTCATCTGGTGTATGATTCATGTGTTGTTGTTGGATTTATATTGTTTGAACATGGATGGTCCTGACTCCTGGAGAAGATGCCTTTTCTTCTTAATTTTGAAAATCATTGTTCATAGTTTACAAAACTTAAAAAGGCAACATAAAGGTTAATAATAACATAATGCATGTACAAATGCAATTTTCCTAAGGTAGAGAAGGTCCTTCATCTTGACTAAATCAATAACAAAGAGGTTTCATGTCTTAACACAAATGGTGGATAAGCATGATCACCCATCCATGGGATACACTTTTTAAGTTGGTTGGGTTTGAATGAAAGCTGATTTCTCTGCTTTCATGGCCCCAACGATCCTAGATAAAGATTCTCAAGGTGAGTGTGGGGGAAGATTAAGAATGTGTGCGTTAGTTCAAATTCTTTAGGTTTGTTTCTTGAGTTTTGACTTAGATTTTAAGAGTTATACTAGTTATCTACACTTAGGGACATCATTATCATATTCTCTTCTCTCTTAGAGCTATATAAATCAAGTTCCATGTTTCCTGTGTTCTAAATTTATCATTACCCCACTCCCTTGCCTATGATACTTTCTAGAAGAGGTGAGATCTAGACACTGAACCAGATATAATCCCTGCAGCCAGAGCTGCCCTTGACTTTGCCCTTGAAAACAATGATTATTTTTCACCTCGTGAGTACTCACTTCACAAGAAGATATTGCTTCTCCAGACAAATGGTAGGTTATTAAATAGCAGAAACCAGTGTTTTAGATCAAAGCACCCAAAGTCATATGCTGAGAATTTTAACAACATATATAAGATGACCAGAAATCAATACTCTTTTCTTGTGCAAATCCATGAAATACAAGATATTTTAATACATGATTTGGGGCAAATGTTAACGATCCAGAAGAAAATAAATTAATTTTGGAATCTAAAATAAGCATCTTAATGAATTTTTTCCAAAAAAAAAAAAAAAAATCATCGTTAATACCATGGGTAAACAAAATCTCTAAATAATACAGAAAAACCATTTCAACTTATAATATTCTCTCTTGACACACTATTTCACAAAGTTAAATAAAACTGTGAAACTGACTAATTTGAATTTTATTGACCTTTTCATCTCTTAAACTTGGGTGAAGTAAAATATTTAACATGACTTTAGTAGTTATGCAAAGTGCCCACTATGTATTTTTTGAGTGAACAATTTAGATTGTATCTGAAAGAGTTAAATGGCAGACATCTTCAAATCAATTCAATATAAATAATTTGTGAGTAACTAGAAGAAAAAAACTGCTAAAACAACCTGGAAAGTCTTCACAATCTGCCTTTTAAGACCTAGATAACTGCATACATGGCTGACACCTTTAATTTTCCTGGAACATGTTTTGTTCCGTTTGTTTTCTGATCTGTCACAGACAGGGCTTCTTAGCTGCAAATAACAGAAACCCCATACAAATTTCCAGAAAAGGAAATACTTTGAATTCAATGTTCTTTCTCTCTCCATCTGGTGTCTCTGACTTCTCTTTACGTTTTAGCCTCATTTTTATCTATTTTGCAGATGACATATTTGTCATGGCTAGGAATGGTGAGAGTGGGCTACTCCAGATTTCATTTATCATGTAATTTGCCACCTGAGAGAGAGGGAGGCCCTTTCTTATGACTTTTATGTAGTAAATCTCGACAAACAACCAGGCCAATCCTTACACAACTGGGTCTCCCTCACAAGGTCTCCCTCACTGTCCAATCAGTCTCCTCCAAACAGCATAAACCTTTTTAGGAAAGATATGTACCAGTTACCTGAAGAAGAGAGAGGAGTGCTGGATGTAAAAATACAAGAGATGACAATATCTGGCCATTTTATCATTGCTTTTATAAGCCTTAAGTTTAGTGGCAAATCTGTCTTGTCTGTTTAGTATTTTCAACAAATATTTTTTTGGTGGGGTGGAGTATATATATTCTTAATAGAAATGTTCATTTTTTACTGGGAAGAATCTTTACTAGCTCTTAAACTCTGCATATCCCCAGACTTGGCCCTGATTTGAAAACTCTAAATGGTGAATGATCTGTTTAATAGCTATATGGAGATGGAGGAGAAAAGAGCAAAAATATAGTGTACAGAGTGAGTGATCAATTCTTTATTAGTTTGTCTTGGATGTAGGCAAACTTCTTCACTATGGCAAAAAGTTAAGGTATGAACTATTTTTTTTTTGAAACCAAAAGTATATAAGAAATTTTAATATTATGTGATTTTAAAATTTGACTTCAGGATGTTCTAGAACTCTGCAGGAGACACAGTATACAGGCAGAGTCTAAATGTATTATGACAGTTCCATGAATAGACACTTCTTGATAACAGAGGCAGAAAAGCGGACTCAAGGAGTTGTCTGTCAGTGGTTATAGAAATTCCTGGAACTAGCTTGTCCTTTGGAAAGGGAGCTACTTTTCAGGCTGGAAGTGGTAAACATGAAATGAAATTATAGTAGAGACCAGGGAAACCCAGGATGTGTGTCCTGAAATAAAACAAAATAACAAAACCAAAAACAAAACAAATCTCTGCCTGAAAATTAAAATTAAACTCCATTGAGTCCACATAAGTAATTAGAAACACCAGGCTCAATTGCACGTCCCAAATGTATTTTATTAATGGTAAGAAGAAATCTTTGTGGAACACAAAGAAAGAGAGATGGTCCTGCATGTGCTGCGTGCCCAGGTGGCAATGACAGAGGAATTACAGGACAGCAGAGATGTGCAGGAAGGGAAGAGGGGCGATGACACAAGGCTGTGCTTGTCTGCAACAGCACAGGCTGAGTACAAAAACGTTTGCCAGGGACTTAGCTTCAGGCTTTGTTGCAAAGCAATAAAACGTCTTCAAAGAAAATCTAGAAAAGCCAAACTTTTTTTTTTTTTTTTGATAATTTGTTTCTAGGCCTCAAACCGTATGATAATCTCCAGATTAACAGAAACTCCTTTGGGAAAAAATCCAGAGTGTCAAGAATAAATCCACTTCAGTCATTTTCTGTGAAATAGAAGAAAACCTGAAAGATTGATTGAGGGTAGAAAAGGTATTGAACTGTGAGGTGTTGAAAACTCAGTGACATAGGATGTCTGTTTTTCAGTATTTGTCCCTGTCCCTGGAGGAGGGAAGACTGTTCCTTTCCTGTTTAATCTTGATGGTCTTGCTCTGAACTCCCTCTCTACTTCATTGGAATATGGCTCTAATAGTTTGATCCTTGACAAAGCCTGCTAGTTTCCAACCTGAGCTCGATTTGTTTTTTGTCTTCTTAAGTAAAAAACTCAATTTTATTCTGGAAGACAATGTGCTCAACTGTATTTCCTAGTCTCCCTTGAGAATAGAAATAGCCAATGAGAGAAAGTACAAATCATAGAGTAGGAATTCTAAAAAAGCATTAAAAGAGGCTAAGACATTTAGGAGGAGTCTTTTCCCCCTTCTTCTCTTTGTTCTTTTTGGAGCTGGAAACCTAGATGTGATTGCTGGAACTCCAGCAACTATTTTTGATCATCAGAGAAACTTAAAGATAGAAGATGTGTTATTGATAGAGAAACATCAGCTCCATGATGTTTGTTTGATGAGCTTTACTTTCCAGTTGTACCAATCTCTCCTTCTATTTAAAGATTCTGAATCTTAATTTTTGATGCCACTTTGAACCTCTTTATTTGACTATCCTATTATCCTTTGGAAATCTTTATATGCCTTTATAACTATCCTATTATCCTTTGGAAATCTTTATATGCCTTTATAACAAATCAAGTTATGATGACATTTCCTCAAATAAAAGTATAAGGAAATGTCATCATAACTTGATTTGTTTCTGTAGTGAAACCAAAAAAGTTAGACTTAAACAATTTTCAAATATATAATTTTTAGATACTGGTGTCTGATTTGTTTCTATTTTTTACTGAAATTAATATTAGAGAAAGAGACAATTATTTAGGGGGACTTGAAAATAATAATAATAATGGCTATACCCCTTTCACTTGACAATAGAATCATTTTACTTGGGACTAACTCTCGGAGACTCTTTTTCAAGATGAGAACAAAACAGAAGAAGCCAATATTTCTGATTCTCAACTGTGTCCTTGTTTGATAGATGGAGTAAAGCCAACTGATTTTATTGGATATTTTGATTGGAATGTTTCTCTTTTAAGTATGTAGTCATAGTAAAAGGCATTCATGTTTCTTCAAAATTTTATTCAGCATCTACAACATGTGAGTCACTAGGTATAGGTGCTGGGCTGAATGTATATGGTTTCTGACCTCATGGATCTTATCATCTATTAGGACAGCTAAATATTAAACCATCAGACACACGAACATTTTAGCTATAAATTATAAGTACTCTAAGGAAAAAATACATTAAAAAGGCAAGGGAACCTAATATATATTGGATCATCAGAAAAGGCGTCTTTGACATTTGAATTAGGACTTGGAAGATGAGAAAAATTTAGCTAGGAAAGTGGTTGAGGGAAGTATATTCCTGGCGTAGGTAGAATGTACAAATGTGCTTGGCAGAAAGCAGCTTAAGAGCACTGAGAAAACTCAAAGCATCCCTGGGGTGTAAGATGCCAGGAGAATTCCTGGTGGGGTTAGGCAAGCAGAAGAAGAAGACGCAGCCAGATTACGCACAGCTCCATGGACCATATTGTATCAACGGTCTACCACTGTGTAAAAAACCAGCCTAAAATTCAGTGGTTTAAATATCAACCATGTATTTGCTCCTGGTTCCATAGGTCAGCAATTAGAGCTGAGTTCAACTGAATGGTTTTCTTGCTGGCCTTGCCTGGACTCACTCACACATTTGTGATCAGCTGGTGAGTATAAGCTGGTGGTCCTGGATGACATCATTCATGTGTCTGGCTGCTGATGCTAGTTATTGGCAAGACCTCTGTTTTCCTGTACTCTTGCATCCTTTTAGGGGCTAGCATGGGATTCTTAACATGGCCATCTCAAGGTAGCAAGAGGGAAAAAGTGGGTGCAGAAGGCTTCTTGATGCCTTGGAAGCTGTATGGTGCCATTTCCACTTCATTCTATTGGTACAAAAGTGACACAAGGCCAGTCCAGATTCAGGATGTGGGGAAATAGATCACACTTCCAGATGGGAGGATTTGCCAATAATTTATGGCCACTTTTAATTCCTTAGACTTATTGCCATATATGAATTTTAAGTGTAAGGAAAAACAATTAAGAGTCATTAAACAATGGTGTGATATCATCTTCCTCCATTCATCCCCATCTGGTCGTGGCATATGAGTTTCACAAGGATCCTGAGATGCAAAGGGAGATGGAAAGGACTCAAAGTGTTGTCATGGCTTTGACGGAATACATGACATCTAAAAATGAGGTCATTCTGGTGGGAGAGCCACAGAACTCTGGTGCTTTTATTTGCAATGGAACCTTCAGTCCTCTCCCTCTGGGATATCAAGAAAGGTTATGGGGGGAGGGCAATATTAGAATTCCTATATACCAAGGGATGAGTTAGCAGCAACCTGTGTGTGCTAAAGATGAAAATAAGGTGCTAGCATCTCAGCAGATGGAGAGATGATAGACAGAAGTCAGGTGTTTGCATGCCTGAAGTTAACTCCTACAAAGTTACCCAGAATTAGATGCACCCCAGAGACAAGGGAGCAGAGAATCAACATAGAAATTGAGTTATATAAAATAAGAAGAGATCTAGTTCTTGGACACCGTTAAATTTGTGGTTAAAAATTGAACTCACTGCATAAACATGGTGTATATACTTTCAAATCAATCTTTCATTGAAGTAGAATATATATGTAGAAAAAGTACACAAACAAGAATAAAAGTAAGTGAGTCTTACCATGTGAACCTCCTTATATTGCTGTTCCCAGATGAGGAAAGAGAACATCTCACAAAATCTGCCTTCTCCTCTCTTTAGGCTGCCTGTTCTGTGTCTGCTGCCATAGATTAGCTTTGACTGTGTTCTCAATGTACATTAATGAAATTATATAGAGAGTGTCTTTTCTGTGTTTGGCTTATTTCACTCAATGTTGTGTTTGTGAGATTTGTCCATATAGTTGAGTATAGTTTGTTCATTTTTTGTTACTCTTCAGTAGTCTATTGTATGAATACAAAACATTTTATTTACTCATTCTTATTCTGTTGTTGGTGGATATTTGGGTTGTTTCCAGTTTGGTATTATGATGAAAATATACTATGTACGTTTTCACATAAGTAAGCATATGCATATGTTTCTTTTGTTTGTATACCTCAGAGAGAAATTACTGGTTTAAGTGTATATGTTCAGTCAACTTTAGTAGATGGACCACATTGCTTTCCAAAGTGGTTGTGCTAATTTACACTCCAACCCCAACCAGAAATTAGTAAGAATCTTAATTTTCTTTGACATATTATAAATTTTTGTTATTTTAGAAGGTATGAATGTATTTTTTAATGTGGTTTAAATTCGCATTTCCTGATGAATGTAGTTGAGCATTTTTTAATGTGTTAAAAGTCCATTTCAAAATTTTTGTTCTGTGGACTACTTGTTCATATATTTTTTTGCTTATTTTCCCTTCTGGATTCTCTTTATTTTTCTTGGGAACTTGTAGAAATTCTTTATAGATTCTGGACACAAGACTACACACACACACACACACACACACACACACACACACATTTTAATTTGCTCTTTAAGAATCTTAAAGGTGTTATTGGATGAATATAAGTTCTCATTTTATTGTATTTCAATCTACCTTTTCTTTTATCATTAGTGCTTTGTACCTCTTCAAGATCTACTGGGTATTTTGCTCTTTGCATTTCCAAATACATTTTTATGATCCACTTGTCAATTTCCATGAAAAGCCTGCTCCTATTGGAATTGCCTTGAATTCAAATTTTAGGAAGATCTCTCTCAGAAAGTCACCTTTAGGCTTAGCCCTAAAGGATTAGAAGTAGCCACTTACGTAAGGAGAGTGAGGATTGGAGGGATAAAGAATTTTCTAGGTTAAAAAAGAAATTCTTGGGCAAAGACTCAAAGAATAAAAAGGCTTTAATGAGGTCAAGGAGGAGAAAGGCGGCCTATGTAGCAAAAGGAAAAGGACTAAAGTGTGGTTGGTGTGTGAGTCAAAACCAGGATCCGATAGCCTTGAAGGCCCCAAGAGCAGTTTAGATAATTAGAGACTTAGAAATTGTGGCTTTGTTTGCCATTGAAATGTTTTGTTTTGAAACAAGGTTTTACTTTGGCATTTATTCAACTTCTTTTTACCAATAGTTGATTTAATTTGAAAAGGCCTCAGAAATCCACATAGCTATAATTTGATTCACTTTGACTGAAAACAAAAACTATAATGTAAGTTTTGTTGTGGATTCTTTGATTCAAACTTGGGCTGAATACATCTGTGGGTACTTTCTGAAGCATTGTAACTCCCACAATTCCTTATCCGGAACTCGCGCATTAAAACATTTCTTTGAAAACTTAATAAAATGTCCCAAATATGACTCAGTATATATTCACTTCATTTCCACTTTCATTCTTGTTTGTTCACAGGAAGAGCCACAAAAGAGATGAGTCAATTGTACACCCAGGAGTGTAAATCTGTGCCCATTATCCTCAAGCATCCATAGAAACACTTGTAACTAAGAACATTTATCAAAAGGTCTTTTGTTAGTTCAAGGGCCGTGCTAACCTACACAATGACCATAGGTTTTTGACTGCTTCAAAGAATCTTTGCTAGAAATAATGTGACTGCTTTAGCAATTGCAGCAGCACTGAACAAGAAAACACTATCCAAGCATGTTCAAGCTGTTATATTCATGTCGAAGTGGCAACCTTTACAATAGTACTTTATATCAGAGTGATTGAATATGATTCTGGGAAGTAAATTCTTATCACTTTATCTTCATATCATAAAAAGAATGTATGTAGTTCAATATTTGAGTACCACTATGGACAAGTTACCTCCTGAGGATGTAAAAATAACAAAGGCCAAAAAAAATTAAAAACAAACAAACAAACAGATATTAAGGGCCTTATCTATTCCAGAGTGTAGTGGGGTGGGGTGGGATATACTTAAAGAAATTATTATGGAAAAGGAAAGAGGAAACAGAATAACACACAAGTAAGGGAGAATTTACTATGTACCAGTGACTTACCCAGAGAAGAGTATTTTCAATCTTTGATTTTTCCAGTTCTATGGGGTCTTCCTAGCCTTGGCCTCACCAATAGATGTGATCTAGAACACTCTTGTCACCTGAAATCAATGACTTAGTAGACCAGGATTACTTTCTTTGGAGTGTGATGTTACTGTGGATCTGAGCTCCACTCTGAACTCTTGAACCCTTCTTAGGCTTAGCCTTTTTTTTTCTGAAGACATGACCATGTCCTCCAGATACTCAGTTACTGTCTGGGCTCTCTAGCAAATGGTACAGACCCCTGGAACTCACCTATTTTTCATCCCACTTGATTTCCAAAGGTACTCCTGTCAAGAGGCTCTGACAGTTACTAGACCTAGGTACACTCATACAATTACTAGACCTAGGTACACTTGGGGTGGTGCTGGCATGCCCTGCACAGATTGTCAGGCTTCCTTGGACATTGATACAGGTGATAGGCTTATTTCTTTGCAATGGGATTAATATGGTAGTTTTATTTGTCCCTTAGCTCTAAACCTGTCGAATTCCAATTTTCTTCACAGTTCTTAATGAGGCATATTAAAGGTGTTTTGTTCCTGGTTACATGAAGATAGGCAAGCCTAAATTATGTATAAGAGAATATTGGGCAGTTTGGCTTGAATGTTGAGTGAATGAAGTAAATTGTAGAGATGAATCTGGAATGATCTGTTGGGACTATCACAAGAATGCCGTCACCTACCAAGCAAAGGATGTCTATTGAGCTTCATTTAGCAGGAAAGGGGTGAATGATGTTTTTAGGGCTGTAATTTAGCACTGCCCATATGTGTAATGAGTAGTGCAGTCAATGCTGCATCCTATGCTTTTGTGTACAAACAAGCTGTTATAGTCAGCTTTTTCACTGCTTGTGACTAAAATATCTGCCCATAAAAATTGTAGAGGAGGAAAAGTTTATTTGGGGGCTCACAGTTTCAGAGGTCTCAGATCATGGACAGCTGGCCCCATTCCTTGGGGCTCGAGGTAAGGCAGAATATCATGGCAGAAGAGTATGGTGGAGGGAAGCAGCTCACAGATGATCAAGAAGCATAGAGAGAGACTCCACTGGCCAGATATAATATATACATACCCTAAAGCCATGCCCCCAATGCCCACCTCCTCCAGCCACACCCTACCCGCCTTCAGTTTCTACTCAGTAAACCTCTATCAGGGGATTAATTCACTTATTGGGTTAAGATTCTCACAACCCAATCATTTCTCCATCTTGCATTGTTTCACATGTGAGTTTTTGGGAGACACCTCACATCCAAACCATAACACAAGCAAACATTCTTATATTCTAGAATCAATTTAATTTTACTCTCAAATCTCCCTTTAATGGTAGGAAGGAGAGAAAATAATAAATTTGCCAATTAACGGCTATCCTGGTCTAGAAAACTCTTCAGTGAGGGTATTCTATCTGAGATAAATATTCAGTCCAGTTCACAGTTTGAACTTCTTCCTGGGATGTTCACATTCTTCCCCAAGTAGTGTCTGGGATAGGCAACTGTCTTCATGTCCGTGAAGGGTGGCAGTTTCACATATTGGTCCTTATGCTGAACTTGAGGTCTTTACTGGACTTATTTGAGATATCCTTTCCTGGCTTATATGTTGAAATTTGCAACTGTTAAACTATTGATATATTCCTGTGGTGTGTCTTATGATTTTCTTAACATTTCTCCCACCCTATACTTCCACTAACTTGACCCCTTATTGGGTTTTACTTGTACTATGGTTTCTTAAGAACTTTTGCCATATCTAATAAAAGAAGTTTGGATAGAATAAATATCAGAATGCCTACCAGTAGACATAGCCTATTTTGGAAGGGAGGATCAGGAGGACACTGAGGATTTCTTCATACTTATCAATGTAATAAATCAGAAACAATAATATGATCCTCGATGAAATGCAGAAATTATACCAAGCAAATACAAATACTGGGAAGGTATTACTTGCTCACTTAATCTTCAGTTTGGAATTTATAGAAGATACATAGATTTGAGAATACTGGTGGATTATCATGAGCATAGTTAAATGATAACTGTAAATACTACTACTATAATAGTCTTCTATGGACAACAAAACAGTATTTAAAATATATCTGCTATGTAGTTTTTGATATAGTAAATGCCTTTTTTTCTTTATTTCAATAAACAGAAGACACTAGAAGTTATTTACTTTCATCTGGGCTGGTGAGAAACATTCCTTGACTATCCTATCCCCAGGTAATTTTGGTTTGCAGATTCTGTGACACACACACTTTTGTTTTTGGAGATGCTGATTGTCTCACAGTCCTCTAGGGCACCATTTTAATTTGCCATATTGATAATATATATAAATATTTATATATGGTGGGAGATAATCCTTGGAATAAAAAATTGGAGCTTGGTACCTCTAGCATGCCAGTACTATGGGGAACATTCTGGGACATCTCTTTCAAAAGAAAAAAAACTGCATTTTAATTTGCTACACCAGTCATTTCTGTCTTGCTAAAAGTGAGAAGGATGCTTAGTGGTGTGTTGACACTCTGGCTCAGAAAGATATTCTGAGTTTGCAAGCTTGGTGGTGGCAACAGTGCCAAACAACTCTGAGGGTCTTCACTACCCCACCCCTTATGACACTATACCCTAGAGAAACTAGCCTGCCTCTTGACTTTTCCGGTCAACCTTAGTCAACCTTAGTGGAAAGTTCCATCATGGGAGGGCTATCAATTTACCCTTATGATGTTAGGTAATTATTCTGAATTTGAATTTGCCTTTTAGGTTTCTGTCATGAATTTACAAAATGCTTCCTATATATTCTTGGTGTCCTATACAACATTGCCAGGAACTCACTTATAGAAAAAGATACAAGTATAATGTCTTTAAGTTCATTGGTCTTATCCGCTCATGTCTCTGAAATATCTGGCTTTATAGAACAATGGAAAAGCCTACTAAAAATTTTGTTAAAATACCAGCTGGATATTGTTTTTCAAAGCTAGCCTTTGTTTTGCTGGATGTAGCACTTACTAAGAGTCAGCAAATAGTAGATGGTACTATTCTTCCAAAACCAGAAGACATAGGTGTATGCAAGGGATGTCAATTGAAATGGTTCCTTATGGGAGGCTTGTAATAATATACCACTTTCAAAAGTCTTTCAACTAATGTCTGAAACTCTGAGCTCAGCTGATTTAGAGATTTTAGATCCCAGGGGAGATGAGCCTCCACCAGGAAACAGCAGTGTTTCTGCTGAGTCGAAAATTGAGCCTCTCATTTATTTACCTGGGTTCTTTGTCACATTAGGTGAATTGGCAAATAAAGGGGACTGCCTAAAGTGGAGGACTTTCATTTTCAGTTGAAAATATGGTTTTCACATTAAAGGAGAAGCAAGGAGGAAAATAGCAGAAATGAATAGATGAAACTCCTAGGATCCTTGGAAGCCCCTTCAAACTACCAAAACTCCAGATAAAAATTAGAGAAAAATTTCAGGAACATGTAAACAGGACAATTATAGGTCTCAAAATTCCTCAAGAATAAAGCTCTGGCTAGGCGTGGTGGTGCATGCCTATAATCCTAGCAGCTCAGGAGGCTGAGGCAGGAGGATCATGAGTTCAAAGCCAGCCTCAGCAACAGCAAGGGTGCTAAGAACTCAGTGAGACCCTGTCTCTAAATAAAATACAAAATATCACTGGGGATGTGGCTCAGAGGTTGAGTACCCCTGAGTTTAATCCCTGGTACTCCCCCCAAAAAAAGAATAAAGCTGTGTTTGAAGTTTCCCAAGTGGTAGAATATTGACTGAAGAGAAAAGGTACATGAAATAACTGGGCAACATAGAAGCAAGTAAGAAATAGCAGCTATGGCCCATGCACATTCACCAGGGAGCCTCTTCCCTGTATCCTTCATTGTTGTATTATTACCCCTTCTTGTTCCTCCCCCAACTACTTTGTTTTGAAGTTAAATTTATAACTGAGTCCATAGGTTTTGAAGACCAAAGTGGAATAATGATAACCAGAGGTGGAAGAATCTAGAAATTCTAGGCTTAGAGCTGAATTCAGAGACTGGTTAATTTGGGGTTTTCTCAATTTAGGAAATGGGAGAGTGCATTTTGTGTGTGTGTGTGTGTGTGTGTGTGTGTGTGTGTGTGTGTGTAGGGGTGGAGTTGCATTATCAAAGGGAGAAACATTATTTATTTATTTTTGAAGAAAGGATTTGGTAATGAAAGTGTATATAAGCGCTGGACAGGGGAAGGTAAGTGAGTGAGATGGTCATCTGTTGTGTTTTTGACTGTCTAACCATGGAATCTCATCTCCATTTGGAGGAGGTTTCACATTGGGTTAATCTTGGTGAGGGGAGTAACTTGCTTTTCATTAAAGAGGCTGAGAAGCAGCTGCTTAAGGCTTCCTCTCCAATGAAGACTGGTATGCAAGATTGTCACCTCCCTTAACCAATTAGAAGCTTGTTTCCAGACATAGGCAAATGAGTGTGGGAAAGATAAGCAGATGGCTAAAATTCTTTTGCAGTACATTTTCCTATATTTTAGGAGTTTTTAAAGCTGTGGATCCATGGAAATAATCTAGAAATCTATTTGATACCTCATCTATGATCATCCCATAATTGTTGTTACATAAAACATTTTTTTGTTGCCCTGGTTTATTTTTTTTTTAAATTATGATCCCTCCCCCAACAGTATGATGCACTCAAAATAAATGTAGAATAGTACTGGGGTGTGTGTGTGTGTGCGTGTGTGTGTTTTCCCCCCACTATTTATCCCTAACATCTAATCTAACACATTGTAAGTGGCTAACAAATGGCTCTGTGAATGGATTTCAGAAGCAAAGAAATATGGTATTATGAAAAGAACCCTAGTCTGTTGCATTCTTTGATGTAATAAAGCTGGTTGCTTTATTTCGGCTTTATATATTCATCCTTAGTGTTATCATCCTTAGTGTCACCTTTGCTTATTTCTGCAACCAATGCTTCTTACTTGTTATGTTTTGTAATACTTTACCTTTCTGATATTCCTGATAGTTCTAATGAAAGTAATCATTCTTCATCAGTTTAGAGGTTAAGCTGATGGGATTTATTGTCAGAATTCTTTGAAATATGGATGGCCCTATGATGATAAATTTGCTGATTTTTTTTTCTTTTTTTCCTTGTCACTGACTTGGAATCATCCCAGCTGTGCAACTTTTTGCTTATACTATTAAGGGCATCAAGGTTCACTGTTGATTGTCTTGAAAATTTGATAGACTCCCAGAAATGCTTTAATGTAAAGTGCCTGAGAGCTGAAAACAGATTGAATATGCCCATAAACTCCCCAGGAACATGTGTTTTTAGAAAATAGAAGCATTCTGAGTACAGCTGTACCACATCAATCAGAGAAAGCAAAACGTGGAAGAAGTAAGAGTTGAAGTACCTCTCTAAATCCCTCTCATTTATAAAGTTAAAATATTTTCCTCATGAAAAAAGTGCTAAGGTGACTTTCCTGCAACTGGGCTGAATTGCAAGACAGTTTAGTTTCACCTTGATTAAGAAACCAGTGGGAACAACCTCGACACTCAGACATTACTTTAGTTTTAGATCTGTCCTTCCATCAGGGTACACAGACAAGTCACTGAATCTAAGTATCAGTTCTAATCTAAGTATAAGTTGCTTTTCACTGCAGATAAACCTAGTTGGGATCTTCTCGGACTACAGGAATACTCATTAGCATATAATCACCTTCCATGGTAAATATTTCAAATATGATTTGAATCTTTAAGTTAATCAGCACATCTGGAAGTAGATATGTGACAAAATTTCTTTTCCTTTTGTACTATGTTTTAAAAGTGTTTTTGCAGACTTTTCTTATCAAGAATTGATGGTAATTTTAGTGCTACTATCTGACTAAGAAATATAGCACATTTTTCTTTAACTCCTGCTTCATATCTAGCACACATTCTACAAAGGTACCAGAAGGCTGAAGAGATTGGTGAAAAGTCAATAAACTGCAAAACTTGACGACTCTTTTCCCAACAAAGGAAGTGATTGTATTGAAGCTACAGCAATTTAATTCCAATCATGGAATTTGTTATTGAACTGCCCCTGATAGCAGGTGACAACATTCATTGCAGGACTTGCATGACAGGAGCCAGAGAAACTGCTCCTGGCACCTTTTGACCGTGTGCAGTTACCTCTTAGACTCTATTAAATTACAGCATCTTATCTGCAAATTAAGTTTCTTTTAAAAAGTGAGCAAGAGGGAAAAAGAACCAGTTAGAGGGAAAATGAATGCTCAAGCAAGATCAGCCCACAAATCTGAGAGGCACAGCGAGGCCATTGAAGGATTAAAGAAAGATGACCTTCTCTGAGGACACGTTCTTCTAGAATTCTGTCACACTGCCCCTGCAGATGCAGAAAAGTACAGACACCAGGGTAATATGCAAGGATGTGGGGGTCTGCTGGACCAGTGGTCTCATGGAAGCATGCATGGCAGGTGGACTTTCCTGCAACTGGGCTGAATTCCAAGAGTTTCACCTTCACTAAGAAACCAGTGGGAACAACCTGGGCACTCAGACATCATTTTAGTTTTAGCTCTGACCCTCCATCAGGGTGCATAGGCAAGTCACTGACTCTAAGTATCAGTTTCCGAGAAGGTTTTGAGGATGAGGTAAAAAGTACTCAGCAAGTGCCTTGAATCAGCAAAGTTTTGATAAATGGTATCAATGAAAATGAGAAGGAGGAAGGGGAGGAAGAAGAGGATGATGACTGGCTGAAAGAACCAAGTATTGGCTAGGGCTAACTTTTCCCTGAACTTTGGATGAACCCCACTCACTGCCCAGATGAAGGTGTTTTCTTCCCCATGCTGAATGTGATCTTCCTGTTCATCTTTCTGCTTTCATAAGATTTTACACACATACACACGCATGCACGCACACACAGTCATTTCTACCATTTCTAGCCTCATTCTAAAATTCATAAAAACAAAGAATAGCAGTCTTCAAATAAAATCAAGTTGTTTCAAAAATAAATTTGGATAACTACTTAATTTTTAAATCAGATTTTCTTAACTTCAATTTTTTAAAGCATTTCAAGTATCATAAAAGAACAGAAAAACATGTAGCAAAACTAGTATATGAATTTGGCCTTTGACTATACTCTGCATTAATTTATCAAATCAATAAATGTTTATTTTTTGCAAGTAGAATGTCACCCAAACTGTTAAGCCATGCATAAGACAAGATGATTTATAGTCATATCTTATTTCTGAGAATTCCTTAAATGAAGACACTAGCTCCATGGTGGTGGGTGAAGAATTTGAGGCCCAGGGAGAATATTGAATGAATCCACAGTTTTTGTTAGGGAAAACTTGCAGGAGAAAAATCATGCATATATATGTGTGCATATACATGTACAGATATACACACACAACATGCACACTTAAGATCACACTGCAAGTTCAACTGAATTTTGCTCTAGTCTTATTACTTCTCATATCTACTTTAGTGCTTATTAGACAGCATCTTTGGACTGCAACTTTTCTGCAAAGTTACATATCAGTGCAGGAGAGCTGGGAGGATGTGGGTGGGAAAATTGTAGTTAAATCATTATTGTGGTTTCTGAGCTGAGTGTGGTTTGCTATGGTGGTGCTCAATGAATGCTTCAGTGAACAATTAAATAGGTGATTGGGTGGATTATACCTAGCGAGAGACTTGAAGATACCTTGTTCTTGAAATGCAAAGTGATATGCTTTGCTTTTCATCCTCCTACCCCAATACACCATTTGTTCTATGGGTGTCTGTCTTAGGTAAATCTGGGAGCAGCCCCAAGTGTCTTGGACTGGGTTATCTTATAATGAAATTGCCAATGCATGTGTCTGAAGCAGGAGCTGAACACTATTTGACAGTAAATACCCACAGTCCTGAAAGCCAACAGGTATAACTGGGAGGATGTGAGGGTTTGAGGAAGTTTAACAATAAAATTCAAATTTCCATCAAGATTATAGACTTCTTAACACTCAAGAATGTCATACCTTTCAAGAAGCTTTTCTTTGCAAATTGTGTACTGACAGTTGAGCACACAGCAGTAAAACTGATAATCAAGATAACTGGGAGTATAAAATGCTCATGGAGAGTTATTACATTAGAACTTTTTAAATGAGTAATGTACTCACAGAGATAAGCTTTATTGCAGAAAAGTGATTAACAAGTTTATCGTCTGTGCAGAACATGTTCTTGCTGGATGCTGAGGCTACAGGAAAATGAGAAGAAAAGGACGTTTGAAACATTTTCCTTAGCATTCCTCAGTTATCTTGTTCTTTCCAAGTCCTTGTATGTGGATGCTTGGAAATTTCCTCTTATCAATCTTGTGATATAGGTATTTTCTTCCTGTAGTCTAAGTCAGTATGATTTCGGAGGACTGTAGAAGTGATTTTGACCAAGTTTATCATCTTAGTCCCTTTGTCTACTGATATCAGCTGTAAATTGTGGCACTCTATGTTGAAGGGCTAAAGCAAAATAAATAAAGGTTTAATATAGCAGGTGGCCAATCTCTATTTGGAGTATCCTTCATTTAAGAAGGCATTTGTAGAAGGTTTCTCAGTGAAAATTAATTCTTAAAACATTTCTATGACTCTGAGTCCTCCCTGCCAAATGGGTATAAAATTTGGGCCATCTTCAAGCACAGAAAAGCAAAATGTTTATTATGGTATGCTTTAAGAAAGAACTTGTCTGAGTAGGAAGCCATGACTATTCCATCTTGCGGAGAGTAGTAACTACAAGGCTGGTCCTCCTTGTCTCATGCATGAGTTGTGCCTGCTGTATCTGCAGCAGCTTAGTTAGCACCCTGGCTGAAGGTTTCTGTGCCACCAGATTTACTACATGGTGTTCATCAACTGGTGACCCAATCATCTGGGTTAGGGGACAGGAAGAGTCACAGAACAAGACCAGGAGCCTAATTAATTCTTTTGGTCTCACCTTAGATAATAAGGTGACAAAAAGCTACAGGTAGTGAAAAAACTATCATCCTTAAAAGATCAGGGTTCTGGCCCCAGGTGTCCCTCTGAAAACACTAAAGAACTCACTTCGACACACTAAGACCCAGATTTTACATCTGCCCTTTCGCCAATTGTATTACCATACACCTAAGTGAGATAGCCTATAGACAACTGTCCTACACAATATAAGATTGTATAAGTGTAAGGTATTGTTTCTCAAAGTTACAACAAATCTGATCGGTGGATATGCTGAAGAACTGCAAAAGAATTTTTATCCAGTTAAAACCATTCTAAGTTTCCTATTTCTGGCACAGCTACTTTAAACAAGATTCCTTGGTAATTAGTTAAAACACATTCAAAGCAGAAATAAAATGTTTTCATTTCTCTTTGGCTGTTATAATCATTGTATAAAAAACATTTCCTGGGACCTTTGTTACAACCTAACAGAATTGGAAAAGGAGCCAGAAGACCTGAGTCTGTGTTCATATTTATCATGAACTATATACTCAGAAACACCTGAGCCTGTTTCTCAAACAGACAAAACAATAGTGCTACCCAATTTGCTTATCCGACAGAATTCTTGTGGAAAGCCAATGAGAAAATGTATATAACCACTAGTAAGCTACAATGAAAATCTGCCAAATATAACAACAGTCTCTTGGTACTACTACTAATAGTAGTTTGATTATATTTTAAAGGGACTTTAAAAACAATAATAAAAACTATTAATAATAATGTTTTTTTCATTTGGGGGATTTTTTCCAAATGTACCATTAAATGAAACTATTATATTGATGTTTGCCTGCAAAAGCCTGTAAGATATGGTACTAAAATATGCAACATCTCTAGTGTAATATCTACTCAAATGTAATTGGAATTCATTACTTCAAAGTATTAGAAGATGGACCATTGGCTGTTTGATTATTATTGCTAAAAATAGTTTTCTCTTTTCTCTGTATAAAAAAAAATATCTCTTGGGGTAGAATTTCAGTATTATAAGCAGTTAGTTTCAAACTTTTAAGCAATTTGGTTAGGTAACTTGGCTTATTTTATACAATGCAAGATGAAATGTGAAAGGGCCAATTCCCCAGAAAAATCTAGACAATTGATCTGAATAATTCTTATTGTATTTCACCTCTTAATGTTCATGTCATTCTTATAGTTTCTTGAGTAACTGATTCAAATCACCACTCAAAAGTTTCTCTGGGCTTCAGATGATTCAGAGAGACTACATTGATCCAACAAATCAGATAACTGGGGAACAAATATCAAATTGTCTTTGTATGGTGTTGATGAAGCTTCAGAGGCAAATTGTTGAATATACCTTCCAGAACAAAGAAAGATTCATCCAGAAAGAACAGCATGTAAGGAGAATGATGTTTTCCTCAAATAACCCAGGACTCTCATATTTTAATTTTAAGAAAAAAAATAATAAATCAACATCACATATTCTTCTCTCCCTTGAGTGCTTTTAAAAGTTTTTTGCTAATATGCCTTGAATAATAAGGTGATAGTTTCTTTATCAAAAAAATAAAAAAAAGGCCATTTGCCATATGATAATGACACCCTTTAGAATTATTTATACTGGGCTTCTTACTGGAAAAAGCCACAAGGAATATTGGAATGTCTTGAACATTGAATTCCTAATGGAGTGGAATGTTAAGTAAACTGAAAAGGACTCATTTTCAATGTAGTAGTTTATACCAGTTCAATTCTGGGAAGCAAGAGTTTACGATCTATTTCTCTTCTTACCAAGGAAACACTTTCTCCATTCTCTCTCCATTTGGAGGTGATCCCCAATCCTGGAGACTTCATCTTCCCCCTGTGCTGTCCAAGGTCATAAAGAATGGTCAGCTAACAGCCCAGAGTAGCTCAGAAGTCAGGGAAGAGAGCTGAGTATGCTCTTGGCAAAGCAGGACATCTTCTGTGGAGACCTAAGAGGAGTCATGGAAACAGCCCTGGCAGCCTGAGATCCAGGGGTTTCAGATGTGAGGCAGATCCTGGTCACAGACAAGGGCCTCTTGCTTGCAAAAATTTACCATTGGCATCTGAGGGATGCCAATAAACCAATAAACACGGTTGAAAACATTCTTAGGTAACAATTATATGTGCAAGTCATAAAACTGATTGCACTGTCTTCTCTGTGGGGTAGAAAATTAAATATAGTGCATACTTGGGTTGTTAAAGGATTGAGTAAATAATGGGATTCACTTAAGTAAAGTTGAGCTTTGAAAAACTGGAGTTTGAATTGTGTGCACCCCCTTTTTAAAATTTTTTTTAAGGATTTGTGACAATTTGAAAAAGCTAGCAAACTAACTATGTAGATAAGAAACTGGGGAGCAAATATGTAAAACAAATGTGTAAAACTGGGGAACAAATGTAAAAGAAGTGATCACTCAAGGTTCTTGTATACAAAATTTAGTAACATATTTAATTTCATTGGTAAGGCTTCCTATCAATAGCAGGCTATTAGTAGTTAAGTTTTTGGAGAGTCAAAAGTCATGTAAAGCTGGGCGCAGTGGCACATGCTTGTATTCCAGCAGCTCAGGAGGCTGAGGAAGGAGGATCACAAGATCAAAGACAGCCTCAGCAAAATCGAGGCACTAAGCAACTCAACCTATCTCTAAATAAAACACAAAATAGGGCTGGGGGAGTGGCTGAGTGGCCGGGTGTCACCGAGTCCAATTCCTGGTACCAACCCCCCCCCCCAAAAAAAAAAAAAAAAACTAAAAAAGTTATGTGAATTTTCCAAAGCAAAAGGTATGGTTTCCCTTAATCCCTGAGTTGTTCAAGGTTCAATCAAATATAGCAAAATCTTCCAGTTTGCATTCAACTGCCCTCAAAAAGGGTTGTCAACTTGTATTTCTAATTCTAAGCTGCTTGTAAAATAAAGATCACATGGTAAGGATTCACTGAGGCCAGAAGTGGCCAGGAAAACTCTCCATGTGATGGTCATGCAGCAGGGTTTGTCATTTTAATTCTTTTTTTTTTGATGGTGATTCTGAGTTCTCCAGGCAGTAGAAGCCGAGGCCTCGGAAAGCAGTACAATTGACAAGTTCTTTGCTTTGTATCTTTTTGGCCTCTGTTAAGATGCAGATTGTAACTCAGCAATGGTGAGGTCTGATATTGTATGGTTCTGAAAAACTTCCAGATGATCATGCTAGTCCAGGGTGTATTTTGAGTAGCATGACTCTCAGCGTTGGCCTCTCTCTCCACCACTTCTTAGGAGGAAGACTGATTTCCCTAATCAAGGGAGGAGCAAGAATGTGACATGTATTTGCCCATGATCCTTCTGGGAAGAGAGCTATGGGGGAAGAGGCATGTGACTTGCATGTGACCCGCCACTTTTGTTCTCTTCTGTTGCAGCTGCCCTACCCAGGAAAGGTAGTTATCACCGCCACCTGGCAACCTCCCTGAGCAACTTCTGCCCATGGGGACAGGAAATTTATATCTGGACCCATGACAGAGATGGGTCTGGAAAATCAGTCACTTGGTGAAGGCTGCATCTGAGGAAGTCCCTTTGGCCTAATTTGTTCCAGCAGTGCTGGAATGAAGTTGAGATGTTCATCCTCATTTGACTCCTGTGTATTTTTCTCAATTTGTTCTGAACTTGATAGGGAACTGAATATAATTAATTAATCCTTTAAATGCCAGTTGATTCTGTTAAATTACCCAACTTCTGATATAGGGGCTCATCTTGGCTGCTTGGATATTAGGGTTAGGTTATCTAAATGTGTGGGTTTGTCTTTTTCTAATGGGCATCAAGGAGAAGACCAGGATGAGGGTTATTTTGAACAGGGTTTTTAAGATGGGATCTGCTTTGCTCTGTTGCTGAGATTCCTACATGGTCAGAACCTGTTGTACAGGTTTGAGGTTTAGATTTCATCTAGATTGCTGGTATTCAGAACAAAAGAGAGGCTATGGACTCTCTGGAAAAGCCTTTGGGCTTGGAGCAACTGCAGGTGTGGGGTTTCTTCCAGGAAAAAGGTTAGAGGCTCAGAAGTTGACTCAATCAACATTTGGTGAGTTAGGTTAGACAATGCCCCAAGTTTTTAAAAACTTTATCCCATTGGCTTGCCTCTTTGAACTCCTTGTAGTATCCTATACTCCTTCTCCATCCACATGCAAGTCTGCCTTCCCTCAGTTTCTATGGTAACGTGGCCTTTAACCCTTGTCTGATCTAAAGTCTAGATCCTCAGGCAACCATCCCCAATTGGCCAATTTTGTATTCTTTTATGATAAACAATTATGTTGATGCAGATGAGCTTGGAATGGAAGGATTTGTGGCATATTTGAAAGAATATTGACGATGGTATCAGATAGACCAACATTCAAACATCAGCCCTTTCAACAACTAGCTGTGTGTTCCAGAGTTAAGTATTGTTTAACATCTCCGATTTCCTGTGTATTCATCTAAAAAATGGGGAAAATGGTCAGAGTTAAATGTTACAAATTATGTACACAGCAAACATCAAATAAATGATAGGTTCTATATTAATATTATCAGAAATAATACTCAATATTCCCTTCTTGCTATTCTATATGTTTTTGGAGAATATTATCTCTAATATCCATGTTCTGCCTCAGTCCTTAACACACACACACACACACACACACACACACACACACATACAGCCTACTAATTTGATTATCAACTTAGAAAAATAAAGTCATTGTGTCACAAAATATCATGTACACATTTCAGGATTATCAGTTATATTAACAGCTCTAGTGCTTTCTTCTAATCTCTCCAACTTTGATGTAGAGAAATATTTGGCAAGGTGTCTCTGAGAACTTAAGGTCAAGAACTAGTCTATGAATTCCACTCTTAATAGCCAATTTCAGAAGAGTGAACTCACCCACAAGTTAATTTGATTCCTTACATATTGAAAGAGGACAAATCCTCAATGTTGGCAACAGGATGTTACCTCTTAAGATAAAAAAAAATGAGGAAGTTATTAGGAACATTAAAATGTGACCCAGCAGGTTTGATAGTAATGTGCAAAAGTAGTGTGTTACATTAAGAAACATCTTCCTTTTCCTTCTTTGAACACCCATAAGGAAGTCTCCCAATGTCTTTACTTCTTATAGTTTTTTAAAGAGCCTTTGGAAGGCTAAATTTATCCCTCTAAATTTTGGCTCTTTTAAATGAGATATTGCCATAATTGAGTGCTCTCAAAAATCTATGCTGATGGATGCTAGAGACATCTGAATCTTGTTTCCATCTCTCATGCAAAGGGTTGTGCCAGAACAGAACAACCCTCTTTGTATCCTGACAGTTCCAGGAGCTAAGTTTGAGTCAAGGATCCAAAGGTCTTTTTGATCCAAAGTTCCACGTTAGTTTGAAACACTCAGGAAGTTTGTTCTCCCCCAGAGTTTTTGCCCTAGATCTTAAAAATGATTTTAGAAGGTGCCACTTTAAGACGATTCCAGGATTTTCCCGGAGATGCCAGATATCAGGACGCCTTCACTGCAACCCTGGCCTTTCATCTGGAAGGAGTTGAGCAGGGCGAGATGATGATGATGATGCTTGAAGGGGCCAGAACAAGAAAATCTCACTTCAGCTTGTCTAGGGCTCCTGGCAGTACCAAATATTTTGAAATACAACCAGGGAATAGTCAATTGTTTTATTACTGTGAGACACTAGTTCAAAATTCCCTTTCTTTTCACATTACAACCAGAGGTTTCTGCCTGGTGCACAGAGAGAAAGGGACATTATTGCTAATACCCTTGGAGTTCTCATTTCTTTCTGATTTCATGTATAATATTTCAGCTACATTATCTTCATGGCAAAGAAAACCCTGGAAACTAGTGATAGCAACTCCTTTTTAAAACTTTTGGATTATCAAGTGTAAATGGCTATAACTACTCACAGTCAAAGTTCTGATTTCATAGAAAAGCAAGAGGTACATATATTCCATATATCTGGGTTTTCTTTTGGGGGACTGGGGATAAGGAGAGCAAAGTTGCTTGATAAAGACCGTGCTGAGCCTACATATTTGAACTGTTGGAAAATAACTTCTTTTTGGAAATACTTGATAAAGAGAAAAAAAATTAAGAAAGGCGTTGACTTAAGATAACCTGGAAATTGGCAGAAATGTTCACACTTTTGTGGCCACACTCTTTTTCTGTTTTGTTCTTAGACATGTGCTCAATGCCTAGAACAGTACCTGCCACTCCTCATGTACTTGATAAATATTTGTTGATTGAATTCAGGGACTAACTGTTTATTTACAACCAATCATGCTATTAAGAGCATTAATCTCCTTCTTCACTTGCCACATTGGTAGATTCTTTTACTCTTTCTTAAAAAATTAAAAAAAAAATAAAGGGGGGATAAAGAGATTTTTCCATTTCACCATGTGAACCAATAATTGTTCTTAATGAAGAGAATGTGAGAATGCACATTAACAAGTTCAAATCTAATTACAACTCAATTTGGTTCTCCTCTTGACCTGTCGGAGACCCGTCAAGATTGTGTCCCCATCTGGGTTTCCTGGAATTCTGTCATCTTGGAGATCTTTGCTTCCAGCAGCACAGATAGGAGACAGTATGGAGAATCCACAAACCCTATTAAGTGCCTTGGACCATCAAGGACTCACCAGTTCAATTCACATCCCTACTGATGAGGATTCAGTCATGGGATCTTCACTAACTTCAAGGGAGGCTGGGAAATGTAGTGAATGTGAATTGACTCTTCATCTCAGGGTCAGTTGCAAAATGATATCATGAAAACGGGAATGACTTTGTACAATCATTAGAGAGGCAAGAAAAGAATCTGGAGGTCAATGATTATCTCCCTAGTCATTAACTTGGCAGAGTTTCCTGTGAAAATCGGATTCTCTAGATCTCAGGGATTATTCCATAGGCTCCAAGTGCTTTTTTTTTTTTTTTTCTATACCAGGGATTGAATCCAGGAGCACTTAACCACTGAGCCACATCCCCCAGTCCATATTGATTTTTTTTATTTGAGGCAGGGTCTCACTAAGTTGCAGATTTGATATTTACATGTGGTTTAGAGGAGATATCTGTAGTGAGTAAGGGAGGAGTCTCTCATTTGTAGCTACTGATATATTTTGGTTTTTTAGCCAATTAAAAAATGACTTGGGGCTGGGGATGTGGCTCAGTGGTATAGCACTTGCCTAGCATGTGTGAGGCCCTGAGTTCAATCCCCGGCACCACCAAAAAAAAAAAAAAAAAAAAGACTGTGGACTTTTATTCCCGCTGATAGGCATTTCTCTGGATCCTGTTAAAATGCATTCCTTCTGATAGGTTACTGGCTTACAAGTAGCTCCCATTAATCTCTCCCTACTTTTATGAACAGAGTAAGCTTTTTGATTTCCTTGATGCTGGTTTTAACCAGCCCTACCAGAATGCAATCTGGACAAATGTGTCATTAGTTCTTTAACTGATCCTGGAAATTGACTAATTATGTTTCCAAAGTAGATGTACTTTCCCCTCCAGATGATAATGGGAAACTGGGAACATTTTACCCAGCAATTCAAAAGAATATCCAAAGATTAATAAACGATAATAGCAGCAACAGCAAGAATAAGAGCAAATAATTTTTTATCATTCAAGGACTGAGGCCAGGGCACATCTTTCCCATTGCTCAAGTACCCACTTATCTAATTTATACCAAATAGGATGGTTTGAGTGGTTCCGAAACTTGTATCTGTATGAGTCTCAACAGATGGTTTTATAGGTTGCTTTGTCTTTTTATCAACAACTTGAAAAGCTTGTTCTATAGTAATGGAATTGATTTATAACAGTGATTGAATATGATTTCTCATCCTACTTTAAAATCCTAATCAAATTATTGTGTGATTATTTCCCCTCTACCTTACGTGTAATTTTAGTGAGTGTGTAAAGAAGCACTTGGAGCCAGGTGTGGTGACACATGCCTGTAATCCCAGTGGCTTGGAAGGCTGAGACAGGATGATCACAATTTTAAAGCCAGCCTCAACAATTTAGTGAGGCACTAAGCAACTTAGTGAGACCCTACCTCAAAAAAATAAAATAAAATAAAAATGGACTGGTGGATGTGGCTCAGTAGTTAAATGCCTCTGGGTTCAATCCCTGGTATAAAAAAAAAAAAAAAAAGCACTTGGAGTCTGTTGGATAATCCCTGAGATCTAGAGAATCCAATTTTCACAAAAAAGCTCTGCCTAATTTAATGATTAGGGAGATAATCAATGGCCTCCAGATTCTTTTCTTGCCTCTCTAATTCTTTTCTTGCACAAAGTTATTCTCCTGTTTTCATGATATTATTTTGACTTTCCAAATCCAAGGGCAACTTTTGCTCTAACAATTCTGGCTTTGAACTTCCTGCATAGTTTCTTGTTTAAAACAATTTAGAGCCTTGGGTATTTAGGGCTATCTCTTTTGATTACGTTTTGAATATCTCCTAGATGACTCTGCACAAATATTTTGAATTAGATGCATATCTGTACCTAGGAAACTTGCTGGTTTTTATGTTCTCCCACTTATTTTCGTTTTGAAATCAACACAGTATTTTTACTTCTGGAGATTTTCTCAACATATCCTGTGTATTCTCGAGGCTGAGCCATCCTCTATTTGAGAATACTTATCACAAGCTCCAGGGAGGACAATGAAGTAATTGTGATGAGCCACAACCAGAGTCTCCTGGGACCTAAAGTTTGGGGACATTTGCTTCCCTCACTCTCAGAATAGTGATGGTGGAAAGGAAAGAGAAATTGAGAAACAATGTGATAAATTTAACATAGAAATGTGTTATGAAGGAGATCTGATAAAAACGAGTAGGAAAACTTTAAAGCTGTTAACTTGAAAAATGTTAAATCACACGCCATACAAATCTATTTGAAAAGTTTTTGTGACTCAGAAGAAATAGATTTTTTGATGTGCTACACACGGTTTTCCTTTTAGGTTAAGGACAGGAGACAGAAAGGAGACCAAGAAATAGAAGGTTAAGGAGGATTTGCTAATTAATTTTCCATCTAATTTCTAAGTGATATAAGATTTTTGTCTTGCTGACAGCCTATTTGTGTTCATCTAATTAATTTCTGCTGTCACCACACAAAGTATACAGTACATGTTTCATTATATGGTAGTCAAGACTAGTTTACTTCATGGATCGGGACACAGGTGATAAATGCACTGGTTTCCTACACCATATTTATTTCCTATATGTTCTTTGGTAAAAGAATTCCACACATTGAGTGGCAATGTACCTAGAATCACATGCAGTTAAGGCTGTCCATATGACCCAATTTTAGCCAATAGAATATAAAAGGAAATCCAGTAAGTGGAGCTTCTGGGAAATAAACCCTTCCTTTTTTTTTTTTTCCTAATAAAAGAGGATAAGCTCGGCTGGCATGTGTCTTTTGGCCTTCCTCATTTTTCCTACCTGCAGTGATGACTTATGCCCAAAGGTGCAGGAGCCATCCTGTGATCATAAAGACAAAGCTCACCTCTTAGGAATGACAAAGCACCACACAGAAGGAAGCTGTTTCCCTGGACAGTTGTCTCATTCCTGGATTGTTCTCCTTTAGCATTCTTATAAAATGAGATCTCTAGCCGCCTGTTTGTTCAGGTAACTCTACTTGGTTTTGGGTCTATGCAGCCAAATGCAGTCCTAAGTGACTAACTTAATTTAACAGCTACTTCCCTGGTAAAACTGGCAACCAACTATTTCATTGTTTGTTTCAATCTGCCTAGAATTGGAGTTACAAATTCAAAAAGGCTCAAGTTATTTTGAGGGGTACCTCCTTAAGGTACCTGAAACAGTTGGCAGGTAGAACTACAAGCATAGTATTTTCTATGTTTTTTTTTTTTTTCCTGTTTTTGGTTTGACCCTCTTTCCTTCCTTTAATCTCCCTTTTGCCTCTTTTGAAAAATGTTTGGAACTGCTTTTCTGTTCTTCCTATCCATCACAGGCTATGCTAGACACCCCTCTCCAACCCTGCCAGCCTTTCTTTATGGGTTATAGCAAACACATAGTTTTCTGGGCACGTTTTGCAATCTATTTTACCTCTGAAAGGACCTGCGAGATGGTTTACTTCAGTTCTATCATTCCACTGAAGAGGAAACAAGGAGAAAATATAGGAAAATAATTGCCCCAATGAAAACTTCCAAATAAAAAAGTATTATTGACCGTCCTTTGTGTGTGACAGACACCAATTACAATGGCAAACATTGGTGGTGCTTTGACTGCACATCAGGCCTACTGCTAAGCATCATTTATGCTCTATCAACATTTAATCTTCCCAACAGCACAATGAGGAAAGATTTGTAAGTATTTTTATTTAACCAAAGAGGAAACTTGGGAACAGAAGAGTGAAGTGACTTCTTGATGTCATGTACCTAGCTATGCTTCACTCCAGAAGAATCTGAAAAATGGAATACTGAGTTTCTCAGCCTTCATCATAATACATATTAATCACATTGACCCACAGAATGAAGATGGAAAATAATGTACAATTAGTCAGTCTAGATTAATTAAAAATTTAAAATATTTTCTTGTCACATATTAATCCTTATGGGTAGTTTGAAAATAGTAAAATTTTTATTCATTCACTTATCAAAAGACCGGCTATTATATTTCAGGTATTAGCTAAGCCCTGGAAATATAACACGCTATAAATCCCATTTCTTGTCCTCAAGAGACATGTTCAATGGGAGGAGAGTGAGAAGTCAATAGGTAAGCAAGCGATTTCCTAGAGGATGCCACCAAAGAAAGGCAGGTCGGGCAAGACAACCTGCAGGCTGTGACCTCTAAGCCATGAACTGCAGGAGAGCAGGGTTTCAGCAAGTTAAGGGGGAGAGAAAGCACTACATGGATGGGAAAAACACATGCTGAAGCCAAAGGGTAAGAAACAGCGTGGTGTATTGTGGGATGTGAGGAAAGAAGCATGTCTAGAATATTAACTAAGGGATTACACAGCCAGAAATAAGCTGGAGGGCTGGTTGGACAAGAGCAATGGGAATCCATCAGATGGCTTTAATCAAGGGAGCGATGTGATCAGACACATATTTTAGAAAAATCAGCCTGGATTCTCTGGATAGAAAGTATTAAAGAGAGATTTTCGATGAGGTTTAAAAAATTTGTACTGTCTTTTTTTTCACATTTTTTTTGTTTTCATTTCATTCATAACAAATACTAGAAAGTTTTAAAAGAAAAAAAAAATCCCACAAGATTCTTTGCTTTATCACAACTACATCAGGGCCCTGAAGTTGTGTAGGAGGAGTAGAATTGTGTGTGTGTTTGTGTGTGTGTGTGTGTGTGTATGTATGTTTGAACAATTTGGTATAATTTGCTTCCAGTGAATAAGAACTACTCTTATTGTGGATTTGGGACATTGAAATATCTTAAATATTAATGCACATCCACCTGTGTGTGTTGAAAACTTTCAATGACTGAGCAGGAAGTGCAATATAGTTTATGCTGACAAATAATAAACTCCATTTTCCAGACACATACATGAAAAGATGAAAACCTTTCTGATTTTCTTGAAAGGTCAAAGGCTCTGCCTTGAAGATTATTTCTTTAAACCAATTCTAAAGCTTTCTTATCACAGTTGAAGGTAGTTTTTCTTTCTGTTGATGTTTGTAGGGCTAGAAATCAAATCCAGGGCCTTGCCAATGTGAAGCAAGTGTTTTCATGGAGTCACATCCTTATTTTTCAAAAAATAATAACAAATGACAGTGACTTCTCTTTGCTACCTCAGAATTGTGAGACTAAAACTGTCATAGGTAATTATGTAAATGGAGGCTTCTCCAACTGTAGCAAATATTCCTTGAGTTCTTGGTGTTCAGATCCATTAACATGTAGGTCACTGGCCTCTCTAGACAAATGTAGAAAAAACAAAACCTCACTTTCATCATCCTTTCCAATAATGATGAATATCTGCAATAGATTTCATCATATGACACTAAGTACATGTACAATAAATATTGAAAAATATGGAGGCATTCTTAAAAGATAACACTGTACCAGATTTATCGTCAGTGAATAGAAAACACTTAACTTGATCAAATTCTAAGATTGCAATTTCTGAATCTGGTTGTGATCTGCATTTGACCTCTCTAGATGAAAGACTTATTAATCAGTTTAGAGCATAAGAAAAATCCACAAGTTAGTGCTAATTCTATTTAAAAGAGAGCTCGTGATTCACTGAGAGGAAAAAGGAATCTGATATGATCAACTCTATTGTAAAGCAAAGTTATTGTTAAATTAGCAGCTCTTTCCTAAAGTTCATAGCAGGCAAGTGAAAATCCTATATTTAGCTCTTATTCTTCCCTTTGATATATTTACAAATAGTAATGGTTTCTTGTTTCTGGTCCTCCTCCTCCTCTTTTTCATATAGTGCCTTTTACCAGCAGTGTGACTTTGAGCTACCCAATCTCTCTAGATCCCTATTTCTACATTTGGATTCTATAAAATATGGGAAATACTACCATAGGGGACTTTTAAGAGGATCAAAAAAGATAATATTAGTGAAAGTGTTTTACATAATATCTGGTATATATACAATTCTTAGTGGAATTTGCACCAAGTCACTTCTCTTTGGAAAGCAGAGGTTACATGTCAAAGTCAAATGAAGGTAAGGACAGCAGGAGACACAGGTAAGCTCTTCTCACATTTTTGTTACCTTCTTCCAAATTCAAAGTGAAAAATGCCATCAAAATCACTTTTATTGTGTGCACACACTTAATTTTATGAAGGTTAATGGGGATTTGAAAGAAATTTAAATTAATAGAATGAGCTGCTGCTATATGATTAGGCTACATTTTCTTACTCTGATACATTTCTTCCCAATTTTAATAGTAAGAGATGCCATATTGCTTTATTTAAAAAACATCAAATTAAGTGTGGTTTTTCTCCCAATCTTGAAGACATCAAGGTTTGGATCCTGGGATCATAGAAGGACCTTATGAAAAATGAGACGTTGAATCATGGCTGTCACTATCTTTACTGTTGCTGCTCTCAGGCTTTACACTCCACTCTATGGAAATACAAACCTTGCATAACTTCTCAGATTCTCCAAGTTGCCTCCTCCTTCATCTTTCTTGTCAACTAGTGCCACATTTAGACCTCACTGCCACTCTATTTCAGGCTTCAGTGATATACCAATGGCAGGATGTAGGATTTGACTTACTGGGTGCCAGAACAGGAGGGCTGATGGTGGTGATATGCACAAATTCAGAGGCAATGGCTCCCTATGGGGTGAACCTGGATCAACGGGAAATGGTAAATTGGAGGCATATGTATTAGTTAGCTCTGTGTCACTGTAATGAAATACTGGGCAGATATTGCTTATGAAGAAAGATTTATTTTGTCTTGAAGACCTGCTTCATGTCCAAAATCGGGATGCCCCATTGGTTTGGGCCTCTAGTGAACATGGGTATCATGGTGTGAAGGAATACACGAAGGAACAGTTGCTGAAATCTCAAGCCATGAAGCAAAGAGAGGAATGAAATGGGCAGAAACCTACAATCCCATTCTAGGGCATTTCCTCAGTGACCTAAGGACTTTCCACTAGGACTACCTCATACAGGTCCACAATACCTCCCATTGCCAGTACCCTGAGAACCAAGCCTTTAACTTATGGACCTTTCGGGGTTATCACCCATATTCAAACCATAGCATGATCCAAGATAATTTACCTGGTTTTGTTTTGTTTGTTTTGTTTTGATTTTTTTTGGTGTTTTTTTTTTTTTTAATAAGGTATAGTTCCTTCTTGCAAACCTCACTGGAGAAGACCTTCATGCCAAGTGAACATACTTTTGGAGGACCATGCAATCTTTTTTCATGGCTTGTGAATTGGTATCCAGCTAGTAACTCATAGCATTGCACTGTCTGAATCTTTCTAAGACTCTGCCACCCTTTTTTTTTAGCTTCATTAACCTAAGCTTGCAAACTCTGAAAAGAGTTTCCCCACCTTAAGCTTGGCTTTACAGACAGTGGGATCTAGATATTGCAGTCATTCTTTATCAAGCGTCATGTGGGAGTGAGACATGAATCTTTGCTCTAGAGGAGACCACCTTCCCAAATTTCTCCCTTCTCTGTTTTAGAATACTCAGTCTTTCCATAGCAGAAAGCCTTTTAAATTGGGTTTATATTTTCAAATAAAGCCTGAGTGACTTGTCTGCTTTACACATCTATTTCTGAAAAAAAAAAAAGTCATAAATTGTTTTGGTAGAGCAGATTGGACTTGGGACTGAAGTTTGGCTATTATCTTAAAATGGAAAAGAGAAAATACTTTTTCTTATACATATCTGAGAATACAACAAAAAATAATTCTCACTTCATTATCTTTGTACTCTATCAGCTCTCTGTTTTAGTATTCTAGATAGGAATTCAAACAACTGGCTAAAGAAGAATATTTGTTAAAATCTCCCAGGATGCTTCAAAAGTGCCTGTGGTTTCACTGAGCTTCCTGGAATTCTAAGATTTATAATTTGTCTATGGAGTCATGAACTTTAAATATAATCTGTCAAAACTGCTAATTAAACAATTAAAACAACACTATTATATGGGAAAAAACCTGCTTTTATGTTTCTTTTGTTCCTAAAGGTAAGATACTATAGTAATCTAGAGAACAGGATTATTAGAAAAGTGAGACATTACCAAAGTACTAATGTTAGGGGTTTGATCTATATATTTATATCACATGTATTTATATAGAAATGTAATATATATATATATTCTAGAGATACTAGCCAATGCAATTAAATAAATAAAATAAATTAGGTTATAAAAGAGAATGATATTATCATACAAAAAATCTGAGATAATCAATGGAAACAAATCAATAAGAACTAAGAAAGATATTTTCAATTAATAAACCAAAATCAAGATTTTTTTTTACACAAAAAAATTGGCAAGAAAATATATTGGAAAAAAACATGTCCCATTTCCAAAGACATAGAAAGAATAATATGGTTAAGATCTACATAAATACAATTGCAAAATTCTACTGAAAAATATTAAAATAAGTGAATAAATAGAAAGTCATATTTTATTCCTGGATAGAAGCTTCCATATCACAGAGGCACCAGTTCTTCCTAAATTTTTGCATTTATTAAAACTGAGTCTAGAGTTTATATGGGAAAATAAATATTGGAGTATTGCTAGGGCAATTCAGAATAAAAAAGAATGAAGAAAGAAAACTGGCACTACAGAAAACAAAGCCTGCCACAAAGTTACAGTAATTAAATGGTATGGTATTTATTAGTGGGACCAGGCCAGAGTCTGGAAGTAGAACTAGGTACACGTGAGGGGAATCAAGCCCTCCTAAGTGCGGTTGGTCCTGATGTGAATTGGTATAACCTTTTTGGAGGACAATTCTACAATACCTAGTAACTTAAAAATGCAAGTACTAGGATTCCCAGTGCTATTTTTAGGAATTTATCAAATAGACTCAGACACATTCAAATATGTACAGCTATAGTTACTGCAACAATTCTCTAACAGCAAAATAACTAAAAGCAAAAATAAAAGCCAATAAAATCTGAATGTTTGAAACCAGACAACAGTTGTTAAAAAGTTAAGTAAATGGAGAAACAGCCATACAATGGAATATAAACAATCATGAAAGTGCTTCTTAGTGATCTGTAATGCACAATAGCACACTAACAGATCTGAGAAATCCATCTTTGTTTCCAGTTTTTACCATTTTCCTCAAATTTGGCCCTAGAAACCCTTTTCTATATGAGGAAATGCTGCTGTGCTCTCATCAAGGATAAACATCTGCCATCTTCCTTATATTTTGCTGCCGTCTGTATTTGTCACACATATGATCTGGTCTGGCGTTTGGCATGTCAGGCGCCATCACTGCTCCTGGAATGACAATTAGATCATGTACTAAGATGCTTCACTTCCTTTAAAGTGGGATCCCTGCTGGCCACCAACCTCTCATTTCAAATATCAGTGGTTTTCTTGGCTTGTGAAAAAATAGGATAATGTGGGAAATGACTGAAAAAATGACTTCCATCTGCTTTTGCTGTCACACTCTCCCTTGAGGCTGTTCGTCACTGAAAACGTGATGAACATACTCAGTCTGTGATATGAAGGTCCTGCGCTCCCCACCTACTGGCCATCTGGGGCAGGCAGCAGAGGGGAGTCAGAGAATTACAGTCTCCAGAGGTCGTGTTTGACAGTGATTAAAACACCTGGAAACATGGACAAGAGAACTCCGACTTATATTTCATGTTTTATATACTGATTGCTGACCTTGCTTTGCAACTGAGCCCAAGTGTGTGTGGGTGTAATGTGAAACTAGGTTTAGGTCCTGTCTTAAATTGAATCGTACAAGGAAGAGGTGGGGTAGAAGCTGAACTTGTACTGAACTTGTCTGCTTCCTGTTCAGTTGGTATGAATATAGCATTGAGTAGCCTGAAAAAAAAATATTTTTATTGAGATTTAAATGGCCTTACTGCAACTTGACCTGGTCTTGCTGCCACCAAGACATCCACGTATTAGCATCTGTGTTTTGGGGGTCCTCTCCACTGGCTGTTGGCAGGAAGGGCTGTTAGGGAAGAGACCAAAACCAAAAATAAAGGGCGATGGGCAGGAACCCTCCATTAGTGAGGACCTATGCAATCCACTGGGTTTCCCTTGTAACCTATATTTTCTGACCTCTAAAAATCCCTTCCATCATTCTTTCTGCTCAGATCTTCAGAAAAATACCTGTCTCTTATTGTTCACTGCTTTCCTAGAACACGCCACTAAAAATCTCTACTTGAAGTTTCTGGCAGGACATAGACATGATCTGCAGGTAAGAGGCAGATGCATAAATCATGTGTTTACATATGCTTCAAGTGAAGAGGTGTCTTGCACCATGGAGTGCTTCCAATTCCAATCGACTGACTCTAGATAGAAAGTATTCATTGGAGAGTTTCTTTTTCTTTCTTCCATTATTGAGGAACTTATCTTAAGCACCAATTCTAAGAGCCAAAAAAAGCTGAAGAAGGAATTAAAATAGCATCATCATATGTAAAGATTGGAAGGGAAGTGGGAAATGTCAAAAATTAGAAGTTATACAAATAATTTGGTAATCTCTAACTATTAGGAAATTTAACTCGGGTCCCCTAGGCAATGGTGGATACTGTGTCTGCTTGAATGAGAATTGAGTTTGGAATGCCAACCAGCCTCTGTGCTTGCTGGTTTGAGAAATACCACCTGCAAAACTGGTCTTGGTGGGAAGTTCAGCCACCATAATAAAGTGTCTGATGACTCTCCTGGCTCCTTACACAACTCACAGATGCCCAGGGCATTCTGTGACAATGTTTTCTTCCCCTCTGTCATACAATGAAAAGAAACAGATGGTACAACCCATGATGGCAGCTGGGTGCGCCTTCCATTCCTGTTCATGATTGCAGTTCCAGCTCAAGTACTTTTTAAGAGGAAATAAATTTCCCTCATGCAACCTGAAAGAGTTCTTAACACCATTTTGATTTTGTCACCTCCTACCATATTGTATTTTCTCCATTTAATTGAATAAATCTGATCATGTAGCATTTAATGAATTTCCTCAGAGTCCAGATCTCTTCTTCCAACCTTTCACCTGCACTCAGACATCTTACTGCATGGGTAAGAAAATACCTGGGAATCTCTAAAGCTATGAATTAAATAGGAAAAGATTATTTTTCCTTCTCAATAATATTCTCTTCCTGACACTTTTGCTCTGTTTTAGTTTGTTACATATAGCAAATGGTATACTGCATTTTTTTTCTGGCATTAAAAATTTACTGAATTTAAAGTCCAAGTTAAATAAAAGTGATGCCTGTATTTCAGTAACCAAAGAAATTGGATTCTAAAATATATTAATTGCAGTGGATGAAAATCATTCCTGTGAGGGTGGAAACATGTTTTCCTGGCTTTTCCTCCCAGACTTCAGGCCTTGGTAAAAGTTTATTCCATGTTCTCTCAACTATTTCTGGTAACCCCCAAGGTCAGGGCTATTGGTTATATTCAGTTCCCACATGACTTCTTTGAATTTTGCCTGCTTTTTCTGTTCTGACATCTTCATGATGAGTATCTCCTTATCCAGTGACAGCCAGAGTCCTTGGTTCTGCAGGACCTCTCAGGTATTTTTTCTCTTCCCAAAGGGATGACTCTCCCCCATTGGAAAATGCCTCCACTAAGTGACTGCAGCCCCAGAGGCACTTCCAGGTTTGGTGGTCTGTGGTGGTGCGATGCACCAGAGAGGACCTTTCTCCTTTTATCATCTCATGTTTGTCTTCCCAGAATTCATATGTTGAAACCCTAATCCAATGTGATGGTATTCAAAGAAGACATTTAGGAGATGATTAGTCATGAAGGCAGAACCTTATGAATGGTATTGTGCCATTATAAGGAGAGGTCTGGCAATTAGCTAACTCTTTTCTTTGAGGATACAAAGAGAGGTTGGCAGTCTGCAACCTAAAAGAGGACCCTCATTGGACCTCAATCATACCATCACCCTGATCTTGACCTTTCAGTCTCCAGAACTGTAAGAAATAAATTTCCATTTTTTTTGTTAGCTACTTGGTCTGTGGTAATTTAGCACAAATAGCAGCCTGAATGGACTACAGCACATCCCTTTGGCTGTTATTCTCTGTTAAACGAATACAAAATCTCTGCAGCTTGTGTTCCAACAGAACTCGTGGTAAAACAGTTTTCTGGTTTCTTATCTTTAATGTTTTCCTTTCACCATAAGGCTCAGACTGATAAGTCTACAGAGGACCAAGCTGTGGATAAATGCTGTGCTGGAGTCAAAACTGTCTCTCCCCTCTAACAACCAAAGTATCGCCACAGAGCTGGAGATTCTCAGGCCCTCTTACACATGGATTTCAGGCCTACCTTCTCCCAGTTCACACGTATGCAAGATGTGTCTGAAACTCATCAGAGTATATAACTGATAAGCAGTTTGAAGCCCCATTCCTCTACAAGAATAAATAGAGAAATAAAGAATAAAGACATTGGGAACTCTAAAAGGGTGGTAAAGCACATGGCAATAAGGGAGGAGAACTCTTTGCACAGTAATACCTTCTGTGAAAGACTAAGGAAGTTACAAGAACATTAATCTTACAACACTCCTTTAGGACCATCTTGGAGAGGCGAGATGTAGTTCTTGAGAGGGACCAGCTGAGGCAGCAAGAGGAGGCAGTGGGAGGAGGGATGTGAATTGGAAGTGGGATTCTGGATATGGGAGCCAACAATTCCTGGTTCTTTCAATTTATTCATTATTTAAAAGTATTGATATACACAATTATTCCTTTACCAGTTCACAAAGATCCAAGAAGTGATAGTACTCAATTTATGGAAAGGAATAATAAGAGAAATTCTCTCTTTCAGTGAAAATTTATTCCTTTTTTCCACTAATAATGATATTTTCACTAATAATGATATTTTATACATGAGATAGAAAGTTGAAAATAAAATATTGCTCTATGCTATATCCCAGGGAGAAATTTAGGTCAGAGCCTTAGCAAAGCAGAAATTTCTTTGCTTTGACCTTTTCCTGTATTTAATAGGGCTTTATGAGCAATGATGTCTGCGGCTAGAGGACATGTTAACAGCTTTTCACTTGCTGTGGAGAACTGTGCTGAAGCTTCTTCCACATCTTGCAGAAGGTACTTGACACCAGAGCCAGTTTGACTCATTTTCTTGAAGGCATTTAAAGTCTCAGGAACAGCTTTTTATTTTGACAGAACAAAGTTGATGGAGATATGTAGTGGCCTCTACCAAGTTGTTCATGATTAAATAAATTAGATCCACAAATAGTACTTTCTAATTATTAAGAAAATTGCTTTTAACTTACTTTCAGATATACTTTAGAAAGAAACCTTTGTCCCATCCAGTCATAGTAAAATTGGTTCTATTGTTAATGTAATGGTGCCAAAGGGGCTTTTTCTTAGGCCTTTAAAACTGATTTTGCAGATTTGTGTGGTTCACTAATTGGTTTCCATATATGGCTTTTCAAGTGGGAGAAAATCAGAAATGCATTATATTTTAATGAATGGATGAGAAAGGGAAGGATTCCAAGAGTAAATTGTAATGTGAGTTATCTACGTTTATCAAGCAAGAACATTTATTCTTTTACAAATAGAATCTTTAACTTTATTTTCTTGGCAATGAATAAATATCGAAAGGAAATAACACTATGGGAAATAAATGAGCCCATATATGCTTAGAATAACTGTTCCCATGTTTATTTGGTAGAGAAAAAAAATTGTCTGGTGTTTTGTATCAAGTAGCTGAGAAGTAAATAAAGGTTTTAGGTTCTTTCTGTGATTTTTATTGTACATCAAAATATTTGTCCTATTATTTTTAAATGAAGGATGTACATGGATGTATGCTGACTTTCTTTTAAGGGAATATTGAAAATTCTTTCTCTCACAGTAATGCAACAATTGTATTTTTTGCATGTTTCCTGTACTTTCCATATGTTTGTACATAAAATATAGTTTTACGAGTATGATGCACAGTATTCAACTGTGTAAAGATTTATTATTATTTTTTTTACCCAGAAATCTAAGAAGCACACATTATATCCAAATGCTTTACTAATTTCAAACCTTCATATCTAAGATAGAAAGTTCCTTTAATAGTGATAGTTGCAAAACACCACTGCGACCTCACCAACAGGAGGCCTCACTTCTCCCCTTCAGGAATCTCCAAGATGGTCCTGAGATCTCTACTGGTATTTTTACTCCTTGCAGACATATGAAATCCATATTCATTATTTTTACTTTCTAAAGTCAGCCTTCTAAGAAGTGTTTGCAAAGGTCATCATCATATGATGATAATATTAATTGTCATAAGAGCATACCTTCATTGAAACCCTCTCCTCCTTACACTTCCACAGCCCCAATCTGTTTCTCTCACTTGTTTTTCCTTTTGGTGTCTCTTCTTCAGTTCCATTTCCCAGTGCTTTCTGCACTTACTGTCCTGTAAATCCTTGCAAGGACAAGTGGCACTAGCAACACCTGGGAGCTCTTAATGTAAATGCAGAATTCAAACCTCATCCCAGATGTAGGAATCTCTACTTCAATAAGATTAATAGGCAATCCATTTCCATATTCAGATTTGAGACTAATGGGCTTAAATGATGCTGTTCATTAAAGCCCTTTCCTCTGTCCCTTTCTACCTTTTTTTGGATATTCACATCAGTGCCAGACTTTGACATATATAGCCTTATAACTTTCAAACTAACTTCATTACCTAAATCTTTGAGAGACAGGCATTCATTTGGATTTGCGTAATGACTTGCATATCCCATAGGCATCATGAACTAAATATGTCTAATATGGAACTAATTTTCATTTTCTCCTGTCTGCCCAAATACCCAAGCCGGAAATCCATTATCCTTGACTCCGCCTTCTCCCTCAGTGGTAGAACATACTAATAGAGAAACATCAGCTATAGAGAATACCATGGGAAATTTTGAAATTAAATGCTTCTATTTTATCATAAGTCAGTTTTTCCGCTTTCCTCCATCCAAAACGAGAGGAAAAAAAATCTATGGAGGTCAGTTGTCAGACCTGGTTTGCTGTGGCTTCCTGAGAGATTGATTGAGAGAGCATGAATTGTTTTCCAATGGAAAGCTCCTTTAGTTTGTTTTTAATTGTTTGAAATCAGAATCAAAGAAGAGTTGAACTCTGAACAAGTCAGGAGTGGAAGTAGAGGTCTTTTTCTAATGCAAGAGATGGCAAATAGGTAAATGGAAAAAAGATCACTGGTGGGAAGGGAAGTAGAGGTACTATGGACTGAATTAGAACAAAATATATTTCATGCTTTTATAATTATGTCATGCTTTTATAATTATGTCATGCTTTTATAATTATGTCTACTGTCATGTATAATTAAAAAGAACCAATAAAATCTAAAAAACAAAAAAAGAGACGACAAAAATGTATACATCCTGGTTTGCTTTCTGACAATTATTTCAATGCTAGAGTGCTCTGGAAGTTCACCAGATGTTGCTCTTGTCTTATTTTTAAGCAATATGCTTTCAGGAACATTTATGTTGAAATTTCTTATATAGGGCTTTAGTTGTCTCCTGAATAACATCTAGATTTGAGTTACTCTGTTTGCAATTAGCTAAAATTACACGTGTCGGGTCAGAGACAGCTGGTTGCCAACAAATATCTGGCATCCTTCCCTCCTCTAGGCAGAATCCTGCCTTGATTTTAGGTGACCTCTCTTTTGCAATCAATATGGTTAGGGTTAGATGTGTGTCTAAATGAACAGCTACATAGCTTAGCATCTCTGCCACCACTACTATCCTCCTAGCACTCTCAATAGAGCCTCAGAGCCTAGGATCAATCATGAGACACAGAGAAGTCTCAGTGCCAGCACAGTGGGACATGCTCTAGGCCCCCACTCCTTTGCCATGGAAACAGAGGTAGAGAGCTTAGTGCCTCTAAATCTCTTAATATCATCACTCACCTGAGTAGTGTATTCGCAGTCATTTGCTATCTGGACTGGATAAGGAATCACCATCTGTAACACACTTTGTATGGAGGAAAATGTGTTTGGCACTTCAAATATCTAATTTACTAAGCAGCATTTGCTGCATGGCTGTGTGTGTAAGTGGATGCCTGCCAGGGTATGTGGACTGAGATGAATCAGGAATCAAGAGTCTTGAAGTGAAAAATGGATTTGATTCCTAAATATGGTTGTGACTATGCATAGGAACAGATTTAGGGGAGCAAAGCCCATAGATGGTTAAATTCAGTGAAGTGGGGGTAAGGAAACAACTAGCAATTTGATGTAATTCAGCTATTTCCTCCCTCACCCATTCTACTGGAACCAAAGTGGTTTCTCATCTCCTTTATCCAATGCTCCACGATATCCTCAGATAGAAATGCAAATCAGGCCACTGAGTCACACCTGCATCCCGAGAGACGCTCCTGCATGATTAGTAAGGGGCAGTGCTTCCATGTTTTCAAATAGAAATTTACAAAAGAACTGGCAGAGAAAACATCTCATTTGGTATGGTTTTAACTCCTTCAAACCAGCTCACAATATCAGGCCTTTATCATTCCTGTTTTGTTTTGTTTTGTTTTTAAGAATAGTAAAGCAAACAACTTGAATTGCACTGGTTTCATGGTATCCATCTGGGGTTTATTTTTTATTTTTTTTGTAATTTACCAATATCTTGTAACTGGCCAAAGCCTTGCTAGAGAATTAGAAATATAATGAAACAATACAGGAGAAATAGCAATTTTCTATTGTTTTCCCAAAGAGATTGAGAAGCATGAACTGATTAAACAGGTGTAGATGAAAGAGGCTGACACCAGAGGGAAACCGTAAAGGGGATGATTTGAATAGATGATCATTCTGGAGAGGCTAGGAGCCATCTCCTAGAGGTACCAGGCCATGTGCAAAAGCAGCCTCTGCTACTTCCTGGTTGTTGGGCTTGGGGAAGAGACTGAACATGTTCCAGCCTCAGTTCTGCCTCTGTAAAACAGAGATAGCAACAGTAAAGGGTGTCTGCTGCTATATTGTTGGTCAGAATAATTATCCCATCCTTGAAATACTGGGATAAAAGGCCTACTTCAGAACATTATTATAGTTCTTTTGGGCTTTGATGGACCAACCTGTTTGGAGCCAATTTCATATTTATTTTTGAGATTTGACAGAAAATCATTTTCAGAATAGGAGACACTTGGTTTTAAAAAAATGCATACTTGAGGCTTATTCTTCATAGCAAGAGTCTTTGAGATCCTTCTCACCAAAAAAAAAAAAAAAAAAAAAAAGGAGCAAAATTGTAACAAATCCCTCTCATTATTTTTTTTCCATCTTATTATTTTAAAAGGTGATTTCATGCACTGCTTTAAATCTCAAAATGAAGACCAGGTTTTATGTTGCTATAACAAAATCATATGAATCAATGGAGATTATTGGTTTATGCTCTTTCAAAGTTTTTCTACTTCAAAGTCATGGGTCATGGGCCTAACACCCAAGGTGTTAGGATGGTGTCATCTACTGAAAGAAGAAATATTGGGTTGGACAGAGCAGTGAGATATGGGCATAGGTTCTTAACATACAGGTTTGAGACACCCGTTTGACATCGAAATGTAGACACCGTATCCATGAGCTATGGAGTTGTTTAGGAATAGCAATTGCTTTATGTTCTTTGAAGACCTGGAAACTTCTCGGAGAAGGGCACCGAGGTGAAGTAGGGAGAGTGATTCTGGGTCTCTCTATCCTACCCCATTTCAATCAGAGCATTCTCTATTCAGTTTACATCTTGATTTCCATGAAGCTTCATTAAGAAAGGAAGAAGAGACATTTTTGTAGTTTGTTTTTTTAAAGTCACTGAACTGAAAGAATAAAGTAGTGACTAAATATATAAAATATTCAGATGGTTACTCATTTAAGAAACACAAGGATGTATTGTTTGGTCATCTAAACCAATTAATCTCTGGAATGGAAGATGAGAGGGAGAAAAAGGGACAGTGGAATGATTTTATTGAGCTGATTCATTGACATCTCTCCTAGTCAAGTGAATGGTCTTCAAAAACACTACGTGCATCTCCCACATGACGTCAACAGTGACCTATTTATGTATTATTTTTAAAAATTCTTTGTGTTGTGAATCCAATACAATCTCAAAAACCCAAGCAACACAAGCAACTTCTCTCAAAGTGTCTCTCTTGTCTCACCTTCTTCCTGACAATTTTCTGCTCTTTCCACAATTTTTATTGCTGCATTATAGTTGTACATTGTGATGGGATTTGTTGCTATATATTCATTCATGCTCACAATATAACAATATAATTTGCCCAGTCTCACCCCCTAGCACTTCTTTCTCCCTGCTTTTTCTGACAGAATCACCTCCTTACCAGTGCATAGCCTTGACTCTGTGATTAGATATCTTCCCAACCCACTTCAAAACTTACAGTGATAAAGCCGATTTTCTATTTCTCTTATTCTTGAAGAGGCGTATCCTAGATATTTAATGAAAACACTCTCAGTACCTTCCAGATGGAGACCAGCAGGAACACATCTGCACTTGAATATGGTCTGCTTAGGTTTCATTGAAGTGAGGGAAAGCAGTAACTTGGGGAGCCATGCAGGGTGACAGACGTGAGTAATTTTAGGATTTGGTCTTGTATCAGGTGATTCTGGGGCAGGTTTAAGGAAGGAAGGCTCTATTGTGATTGGATGGTGTCAAGAAGGGGGTTGATCCCTTGGTTGAGGAGCTTAATACATCTTATCAAGAAGCCAGGACAAGGGCTGGGGTTTGGCTCAGCGGTAGAGCGCTTGCCAAGCACATGTGAGGCCCTGGGTTCGATCCTCAGTACCACATAAAAATAAATAAATAAAACAAACAAAGCTATTGTGCCCAACTACAACTAAAAAATAAATATTAAAAAGAAAAAAGAAGCCAGGACAACCAGGTTGAGGCTAAATCTGTGATTGGTAAAGCAGCAGCAGTCCTCAGATTAGCCAGAATAGCAGGATTTGGGTCATTTCTGTGACTTGGACAATGTTCCCATTTCTTTGTGTTTAAACATTATTATAGAGTGGTCTGGTTTTTGTTCTGATCCATCCTGGTCACAGAGGAGCCTTGTCTAGGGTTGGTCTTCTGTGAAATCATTGACAACTAACGTCAGAACACCAAGGCTCGGCTGGGAGTGCTGGCCAGCACCTGCGTGGGGCTGCTTTGCTTTTTGTCAATATTGAGTTGATTTTCAACAGCATTATGTCTTAATTAAAGCTCCTTGTTCAACATCCTGGGTGGGTGGAGAGCATTCCAGGAGCTAGGACCTCTGAGTGCTGATCTCTTTCTTTCTTACACTGAAGACATTATGTGATTTCTTTCAAGGCTGCCTTTTGATCTCTGGAAGGGAGCTGCCTTTAATTTCAAGGGGGTGTCCGTATTCTTTTAACTGGAAGTCCATGGCAAGCATCATATCCCAATTCCTTCTTTATGCTAACAAGGCTCTGAAAGCTCAGCCTTGGTGTGGTGATTCCATTCTTCAAGAGGTCTGGGCTACTGTGAGAATGAGATGAGGTGGTGGGCAGGGGGATGAATGGAAGGACACAGTGTAGTCCTCCATGCTTGAGCACTGCTTTCTGTACTCACCCACTGTGGCCATTTTATGTCAGTTTGGAAGGTTTTGGTAAAAACTAGTCATTCCTGAAACATTTGTCTGTAATGAAAATTGGTTTATACCCATCTGCACCATAGACTCAAAGGGAGCTTTTAAAGAGATTCTGCTTTAATGGGTCTGGTGTGGGGTCCAAAGTAGCTGTTTATTTATTTAAAAAAATACTCTTTAGTATGTTATAAGGAGACTCACTGTGAAAAATAAAAGGGTCCTTTGCCCTTAGCTCTGAGGAGCTCAAGAAGACTCTGTGACTCTTAGTAACCAGGCTTAGTATTATTAAAACAGTGGCAATATTTTACCTAGCTCAATGAATTTTAAGTGACAGGCCGTTAGAAAAGCAGTATCTAAATAAAGACCCAACTGAAGACTGAGTCCTCTTGGAGCAAAGCTAAACTTCCTGGTTTCTCCAAGTCTTTGGTAAGTTCAGATAATTCTGTGTCTGTGGTCATCCTCCCTGGCCTATAAACAGGATGAAGGAGCAGCCACAGTGGAAAGGGGACGCCAGTGCCTGGCGCAGGGTTGACAAGCAGACTCATAAACAGAGTCTTGGGAGGAAGCTGTGTTTATAGTAACTGGAAGGGAAGCCCTAACCTCCGATGTAACTGGGGGACTTTGGTGCCTATAAATAGTAAGTCAGGTTATTTCCAACATTTGGTAATCACTAGTCACCAATAAAGAGCTTCTGTTATGTATTGTAAATTAATCATTGGTTTGACACTCATGCAGCTGTCTATTGTACTCAGGGTTTCTGCAAAAATAATTATAGACTAAATCACATCACTTCCTAGTGTATAAATAGCAATATGTTTCAAGCAACTGACTTATAGCACAAAACCTCTAAGAGAGAAGGTGCCTGAGATGTAAATGTTGAGAACTCTTACTTCATGAAAGGGCCAACACTGAGGACCTTGAAAAGCATAATTGTTGGTACAATTACCCTAAGGAAAAATATATGTTGCAAAGAAAATGTGTAGATGAACAATTTTCTTTGCAGACACACACACACACACACACACACACACGATTCGTGGGTTGATGGACATGATGTAGACGTCAAAGGTATCAGACTCATTCCTTAAGTTGACACATTAGGTTCTAGGGATACCTTATTATATAGTACCTTCAACTGTAGTTTAAGGGAAAGCAATCAAAATTTTATTAAAATATGCTATATGTCACCCCCAGTTTCAAAGATATTAACTTTCACTTTTTTTTTGGAATAAAAGGAATGTATATAAGTGGTTGAGATGAGGGACTCAGGAACCAAATCTTATGGGTTTTTATTCTAGTTTCATCATCTTCAAGCTGTGAAAGGTCTTGAGCAGGTGATTTAAGGTATCTATACTTCTTCCTTGTCTGTAAAGTGGGGAGAATAATGACTCTCACGGAACTGTCATAGAATTAAATGATTAATATAATGAAGTACCTGGAATAGTGCCCTTGTTATAAATATCAGGTGCTTGGGATTTTGAACCTTTGAGAAGGTTGAATAGATGTGAAATGGGTTTTGATTGAGCAAGAAAACCAGCTGAGACTATTTCTGTATATTGAAAATTATTTTTCTAAAACAAAACCTTGTTCATTCTTAATCAAATTTAATGCTAAGTACCTGGTCTAAGGAATGAGGCTTAGGAAACCCCTGAGACAGGAGCTGTAGGCCTTTTTATCAATTTACCTTGTCCTTCTTATGACTTCTGAACAATAATTTCTTTGAACAAAAATCTCTCTGTTTCATTCTCAAGATAGAAAAAAAAAACTCATCAAGCCTAATTAAAATAATTTCAAAAGGTTTTTGTTTACAGCATGAATAATATTTAAATATCTGTTGTAGAAAGTGCTTTCATAAGCATGAAGGACCCTGAGGGACAAAGAGTATCTGTAGCCCTTTGTCACACATGCCTTTCATCTTCAGGGGTTTTACAAGTTGGACTTATTAAACTCTTTGATGACCTTGTCCAGTAGCAATACTGAGGCTCACTCACTGATTTTACTGGAAAGCAGACCCTGCCAGGAGTTCCACAGGAGCCCTGGGAGGGCCCCAGGCCTTGCTGGATTTGCAGTTATTAAGCATTTCCCCTAAATATGAATGGAGAAAATTGTATCAAGGTACCATCCAAAGGCCATGGGAGGTGGTAGGTAAAGTCTCCCACATTGGGACTGTCCACTGGCCTTTTTAATAAAGGAAATTAAACTGATATGATAACACATGAGCTCAGCTGCTACAGAATAAACAGAAAATATTTTAGGGATATTTGTGTGTTCCTATCTAAGGAGGCAGGGTAATTAGTTCTACTTTGATTACTTTTAAATGACATGGTATTGGAGTTGAAATTAAAGGTCCCATTATTTAGTGACCATTATCTAAATAATAATAACAGCTAAAACCAAAAATGAATGTTTACGGTACATTCTGGCATGATTCTCAGCTTTACATGTTAGCTATCACTTGTTTCATCCTTACAATCACCTCATAAGTACCATTATTAACTTTAGGTCCCAGAACGTGGGCGGTGGGATCCTGGAAGTTAGAAAATACGTGGTAGAGCAAGTGGGGCTAGATTTACTCAAAGGCTTAAGATGATTTAGAGATCAGAATGTCTGGATCAAATCAGGTATTCTGATCTCCTGCCTCATGATTTAACATGTCTCCAACTGGAGAATTTCAAAATGAGAGAGAAAGAATTCCTGAATATAAAAATTATTTTTCAGTAAATCTCTGTTCTATTTGTTTAGTGAACTTCATCGAAACTATTTTCTATCACTATTATAAAAGCCCACAATACATTCAAAGGTTTTTTTTTTTCCAAATGAGACAAAAAAGTTAGTCTTTTTATATGGTTATGGGCTAATCCCTGATGTAATGAGGAGGGGGAGTTTCTCTGCAAAAAACTAGATCCTGGGAAGTCAAGACTTTAGTACTGTCCCACAGTCCAGAGTGAATTACTTATTTCTTTATACTCCTCACTCTTCCATATTCCTCTGACCCTGAAAAAAACAGCTTCCTTTTCTCTCAGGGAAAGAAAAAGAGGCTATTAGTTGGCATCTGGGAAGACTGGAAAAATTACTGAGCTATTTACAAGCTCTGCACATGTGGAATCAATAGAATTTTCCATTGGATAGTTCAAAAATGTATTCAAATTATGCAGTTTTGAAATGCTAAACTTTGGAATTTAGTTCCTAATGGGAAGGTTTTAGATAGTTTGCCTGATGAATATCCCCATTAGTGAATTGGAATAGCAAATTGTTTATAATCATACACAAGCAATCTTTATTTGTGGTTTTTCTGTTTTTCCAGAAAGGCAAGTTGTGCCCTGTGTACTAGTGTTCCTTCTGTGTTAGGAAGGTTACTACAGAAAAATAGAAGAAAACAAGAACAGGGAAAGTCCCTCTATTCTATTTTTATATTTGCCCATGAATTTGAATTCATACCCAGTTATCTATAATCTGATTTTTGTGCAAGATTATTCCTCAAGAATATGATGGTGCTTAAGAATTTCTGGGTTATTCTCAACTCAGAGTAGATCAAGGAGAGAGGTATTAGACCAGAAACCCTGTTCCTATTAAAGAAAAAGCAAGCCCAACTCTCCATCATGTTGGCTTAGGCACTGACTTCCTCAACAAGATTCCTAAAGTGCAAGAAGTAAAATCAAGAATCAATAAATGGGATGGTATCAAACTAAAAAGCTTCTTCACAGCAAAGGACATAATCAAGAATGTGAGGAGAGAGCCTACAGAATGGGAGAAAATCATTCCCGCCTGCACCTCAGATAGAGCATTAATCTCCAGGATATATAAAGAAGTCAAAAAACTTAACACCAAAAACCAAATAACCCAGTCAATAAATGGGCAAAGGTAATGAACAGACATTCCCAGAAGAAGAATACAAATAGTCAACAAATATATTAAAAAATGTACAACATCTCTAGCAATTAGAAAAATGCAAATAAACTTTGAGATTTCGTCTCACTCCACTCACAATGGCAATTATCAAGAATACAAATAATGATAAATGTTGAGGAGGATATGGGGAAAAATGTCCACTCATACATTGCTGGTGGGACTGCAAACTGGTGCAACTATCATGGAAAGCAGTATGGAGACTGCTCAGAAAACTTAGAATAGAACCATTTGACTTAGTTATCCCACTCCTTGGTATATACCCAAAGACTTAAAATCAGCATACTATAGTGATGTAGCTACACTGGTATTTATAGCAGCTCAATTCACAATAGCTAAGCTATGGAACCAACCTAAGTGCTCTTCAACAGATGAATGGATTAAAAAAAGTGTATATATGCACAGTGGAATATTACTGAGCTATAAAAAGAATAACTTCATAACTTTTGCTAGTAAATGGATGGATCTGGAGACTATCATGCTAAGTGAAATAAGCCAATTCCCAAAATCCAAAGGACAACTGTTCTTGCTGATATGTGGATGCTAACCTACAACAAGGGATGACGGGGAAGAATTGAAGTTCAGTGGATGAGACAAAGGAGAATGAAGGGAAGGGACAAGAGATGGGAATAGGAAAGACAGAAGAATGAATAGGACGTAACTTTCCTGTGTTTATATATGAGTATACCACCAGTGAAACTCCACATCATACAACCACAAGAATGGGAACCTAATTAGAATAAGTTAGAGTCCATGTATGTTTAATATGTCAACATGCACTCTACTATCACGTATATCTAAAAATAAAAATAAAAAAGAGACTCAATGAAAAAGAATTTATCTCAGCATTTATCATTATTGTATATATTTTTTTAAATTTCCATAAGGCTTTTTTGTCAAATTCCTTTCAGATGATATACTACTCATTTAAATTAAGTGAAAATATAGTATTTAAAAAAATCATTTTCTATGAATTTCACCATTTGTAAAATCATGTTAAAAGTTCAGACCATATGGAGAGGTACAAGGAAGTAATTATTAATATTGCTTTCATTTATCTGTTCTTTTAATGCATTTAAACATAAAAGCATGAATTAAAAAAAGAAAGAAGAAATTAAGAAATCCTATTATATCTTACTATTTATAAATTGCTTTCTTTTTTTAATTTTTATTTTATTTTTCTTTTTTTTATTGGTTCAAAACATTACAAAGCTCTTGACATATCATATATAAATTGCTTTCTTAATGTCATTGATATATTTCTATGAATGTTTCATAATTTATAAAACTTTTCTCATTTGATGAACCTTTAGTTTTTTTCTACTTTTTATGATTATCATTTCAGATATTACTTTCTTCACTAAGCATTTCTTTGCTTCATCCTGTTCGATTTAATCTGTTTAATCTGTTTAAGATGGCAAATGATTACAGACTTTTGAAAAGCTTATAGCTTCAAAGATTAGGTAAAAGTGTCTCATGAATGATCAGACATTGATCTAAAACGCTATATTCAAATACTGAATACTTATACAAAGCATTCTTTTAGGTACAGCTATCTTAGAAAAAGAAACAATCCCTGACTTATGGAGTTTAACTCTTATGGTATAAACAAATATAAATGACTACAGCAAATAATAACAAGATACCTGACACAGGACATACAAAAACAAAGAACTACCTGAGATCAAAGGAAAAACAAATTATTGTATTTTTGATAGCTTTATCTATCCCGAGACCTTTGAAGGAATAAACTAAAGGTAAATGAATGGTAATGTAGAATTAGATATCTTTAAGATCTTTTGAGATGTAGCACCTCAAAATACAGCAGAATTGGGTCAAAAATCTATAATCTATAAAATCTTTAAAGTCAACAAAATGTAAAGTGATATTTCATTATCTGCCAAACAAGATCCATGTATCTGGCCAGCATAAACCTTTCACATGTGTTTACAATGAGGCTGATAACAAAAAAAGTGAACTTGGATTTGCTTTCAGAATAATAATTTATATTTCTGTAAAGCGCCCTCATATATGTAATTTCTTTTGATTGTCCTAATAGTCTCCCCCAAGTTAGGTGTTATTAATAGAGTTTTATAGATTAGAAAACCAAGGTGTAGAGAGTAACAGAAACAGTGTGTGAAAAACAGCATGATCAAATGGAAGAAAGATGGACTTCTTAATCAGACAGATGGATGATATATATATGATATAATTCCACTGACCTCACAGAGTTGTTGTGAGACCCAGAGCCAATAGGTAGGTTTAGCATTTTCTGGAAGGTGTGGAACTTGACCTTAGGAGACTCCAAACTCAATGCTACATGGGTATTTGACTGACGTCTCTTCTCTGACATTCACGAGATCAGGACATGCTTTCTGGGCCCTGGGCTGAAGCTACAGAGATCCCCTATTAAGACAGATCCAAGTAACCACGATCCAGAGAAATCCTCCCCTCCCCTGGATTGTCCATAGCTGTCCCCATAGGTGTAGGCCTGTAATAAAAACTGCATTGTCCTGCTGCAGAGATTTTATACACTTTGATTTTAGGTATTTTGTGGACACATGCTCACCAGCTGTAAGAAACTGCTCTACTCTACAACAGAATTCTTGCTACCCACAGCATGTGTCTACTGATCTCCCCCAGTGTACGCGATTAGGGCTGTGTGTGATAAGTGGGCCTCACCCAACTTGGTGTCTGGAAGACAACTGGAGCTTGTTAAATTTGCTCCTAAAATGGAGACGTGGAGGGGTGGAGGAAGATTACTTGTGTAATGTTACACAGACAGTCCATGGGGAAGCAGGAATGAGAACACATACTATTGACTTCTTGTCCAGCTCCCCATCCCGCAGAGAGGACAATGCTACCACAATTTCACTGTGCAATGACAACTTCACTCTTGTGCACAATCACTAGTCTATTTTCCACTGCAACAGCCTCTACCCACTCACATATTTAGCTCTGAAGACAAGAGTCTGCTTGACCTAGACTGAAATCAAAGGGGAGGCGAGACGGATGGGGCCTGGAAAGGAGAGGAAGAAGTTAAAAGAAGAGACTCTGTAGAAACTCCAGAAAAATCTCTGACCTTGAGGTCCTTAGAGAGAAGCCGCTCTAACCCCATGATGACAGAGTCGAATTAAAATATAAATGCTTCCAAATATCTGTTGGCAGGAAGCAGATGACATGCTAAATTACTCTGCAGATTGACTACTTAATTCAGCGATTTCCTGAGTCAGGAGTTGCCAGAAGAGCCATTTTGTCCTTTCTGGCAAAAAAGCTGCTGGGATTGCTGTCTCCAGTCCTCTTTCCTCCGCTTCCTGCTGTAGGAAGGCCTGTTTCCTGCAGAGAGAAGCCTGATTAGACAGCACTATTTTAGTAGGCAGGGCACTAGGTAACCGGTTAGGTCTTTCATTTGATACTGGTTGCGGGCAGTGTGGATATCATGCACATCACAGGGATACAAATTCTTTTAGAAAATGTCAAAGGGCAGGTCAAAAGCAAATGAGACAAGGGAAAGTTCTGAAAAATTGCATTGCAATACTGACATTAGTTTGATTTAAACATTTTTTTTTAATTCCTTGTTTATTTTGTGTAAAGAACCTTGTTTAGGTTTTGCTGCAGCTTCTCAGAACTGAATTTTGAACAATGAGATTAATGCTGCTGCTAAGGAGTCGGATGTCTGTGGGAGGACTGGCTGTGGCCAGAAGGTGTGGCAGTGGGCTGGAGGTTTAAGGCTCACCCCTGAGCAGGAGCAGGGATCTAAAAGATTATAGTGGATAAGCTCTTTGTGTCCTGCCTCTGTACTCCCCAGTAGTACCTCCACATCTTTAAAAGAAGTGTTTGAATCAGATGCATGTCGTTCAGCAAAGTCAGATAAATAAAGAGCTCAGAACATTCAGGCAAAAGAAAAATATGGGTAGGAAGCAAACTGGAGCTCCAAATGGATTGGTTCCCAACACATACAGTGAAGATGGATTTCTTCTGATACTTGTTTGGCATTGATTCTGTGTGCCCTTGTGTTCCTGAGCCTGTGCCCTGACCACTCAACTAGATTATAAGTTTTTCAAGGGCAAGGCCTCTGTCTTAGGCTGCTTTAAATCCCTCACTTTGTTCAGTCTCACTTCCAGTCTGTTTGCTCACGTGGTGGAGATGCTGAGTTTCTCCACATTCACAATGCTCTACCTTGAAGCACCCAATATTGTGACATCAATAAAAGTATCAGCAATTATTTCTACAGTTGTTATTTTGGCTCCCAGAATGTCTCAAATTATTTACCTTTAAGCAAATTTGGGGGCATCTTGTTGAATAATTTCTAGTTTCTATTTTTAGATTTTTGCTTCAACAGGTGGGTGTTGGTCAAAGAGCTCTCTGTCCCTGAAAGAGTTGGTGAAGGTAAAAAATGTCAATTGACCATGGGATGTCATGGAATTCCCACCCCGTGGGGGCAGTGGCTAACTGACCAGATGGTCCTCTCAAACTCCACCCCATCCTCTTTTACCATACACAATGAGATTTCAACTGAAGCTCCACAGTTTATTCTCATACTTTGCATTTCCTTAATTCTGAAGAAATATTTGACAGATGGCTTTCAAGTTTCTGCTCTTGATTTCTTTTTAGGGAATGTTTTCCAGTAAGAGGATTATTCAGACCTGCGGGGTCTCTAACTGTGTCATCAATCAGCTTTGGGATTTGATGTTATCTCTGCAAAAAGAGGGGATGTGGGAGGGTGGGGAGGAAGGTGTGTGGGGGAGAGAGAGAAACAGAAAGAGAAAGAGCAATTTAAAGCTTTTTCTTGGCTTTCTTCTAATAACACTGAAAAGTTTAAGGGGAAAGAAGTCAAAGATACTAATTTTTATCCAGGAATGCTATTGTACTCAGTATAGGTAATAATTCTAGAATACATCAATAATGGATAACTAATTCTGGTTTATACCCAGATAAAGGGAAACGTCTCTAAGTGAAATTATCAGCTCAGTTTATAAATATGATATGACTATAAATGTTATCTTAATTTGCTTTCCAAATTTATTTCTGAGTTGAATCCACTATTCTCCAGAGGGCCAATTTAAAATAGAGACATATCTCATCTGGAAGAATAAATAGGAATTAATGGTGAAAAAAATCATTTGGAAAAGAGAAATACTTGTGGGAGGTGAGGTAGAACTGTCTACATATTGTAAAGTTATAATATGGAAGTAAATGATGCTGACAGAAGTTGAGACTCCCTACTGAATCAACGTTGCTTAGGAACAGATCATACTGTGAAAGATTATCTAGTATCTAAAAGTAACATCACTAAACAGTTTGAAAAGAGAATATTTAATAAACAATATCAGAAAAATTGGTTAATTATTTGAATAAAAATACCACTAGATTTTCCTCTACTATCATGGATGACTAGATCAAAGTGAATAAAGTAGTTGTATACTAAAATGAAAATGTTAAGCATCTGCAAGAAGACATATGTTCCTATTTTCTTACTCTTACTGTGGACAAACTTCCTAAGGGAAAAAAATTTCAAAGGGAATTAGTTAAATTTGATAAGGTAAATAAAGGACATTTAGAAAATATGCATATCTACAGAAATATTGATTTTTAATAGCAAAAATCATTGAATAATATTGACATCATATATAATACACTGTCACTATCATTATAAAATGGCTCTTGTAAATCAACAAGAAAATATTAAAATACCAAAATATTAAATATACACATAATAGTTGACAATAGAAAATGTGCAAATGGCTAATAAATATCACAAAATCAGTCTCTAATAATGAGAACTGTAAATGAAATCAATGTGTGTTAGAGTCTGTAAACAAGTCAGGATGGCGCCTGGCATTTTGCCAGGGGGAGTGGTTTGTGAAGTAACGCCAGCGAGCCATTAAGTGTGGAGATTCCTTATTGGTTGACTGCTGTATCTAGTTTATGTTAATTAAGATAAGCTGTGTGGAATGTATATATACCCCTCCTGTCCTACAATAAACAGCTCCCACTCCTGCTGTATCAATCTATACAAGTTGCTCGTCACCCCCCGGTTATTCTGCCGCAGTCCAGCTGCAGCAAATGTGATATCTATTTTTTCAGTTAACTCATCAGAAATTCAAAAATTTTAATACCATGTGTTTTGAGGCACTGTAAGCACTGATGATAGGGATATAAATGGATGCAATTTTCTGAAAGGCAATTTGAAATATTCATTTTAAGTCTTAAAAATTTATCCTTTGATCCAGAAATTATATTTCTAAGGCCTTGCCCAAAGGAAGAATAAATTAACTGCAAGTATATTTGTGTTTTGTAATAGAATGTTATGAAACAACAAATATTTAACAATGGGAAAATAATAAAATTAAATGTGATAGATTTATATGATGGTGTATTGTGCAATTGTTAGAAATCATGTTTCTGAGAAGAAGGACAAAATGGAATTCTAATAATATATTTCTAAATTAAAACAAAAAGCAAAATACAAGACAATGTGATATGAATATTGGGGAGGTAGAGGGTATAGGAAAATAAGAAAAACAACATGTATGTGTATACACTAAGGAAAAAATAATAATAGGAGAGAAAAACAGAAGTTAACACAAGTTTACTTTTTTTATGTTGGGGGATAATGGGTTTATCTTACTTGATTTTTTATATTTTTCTAAAATTACCAAACTTCTATTTTTTTTAAGCAGAAATACATCCCACAATAAATGTTTCTTTCTTTCTTTATGAGAGCACACAGAAACACATTTCTAGGAGAGCTTTAGAAAATAAATTTTCCCAAAGAGCAATTTTCTGTTCTTTCCAGTTGGGACACCAAAAGATTGACAGCAAAGTTGGACGGGCACTTCTTACTCAAATGCCTCTTCTAAATAATATGTTGAACTTGGTGGTTTACATGGCCAATAAAAGAAATGGTTAAAAAAATGAACCACATTGGAAAAGAAACATGGACAGTAACCAGGAATGGCTATCATGATCATTCTTTCTTCTGTAGACCCCATCCTCTGTTGCTTTGGCTCATCTGCATTTCCCAGAGCAGGATAATGAGTGGGTTTGTTTTGTTTTATTTTTTATTTTTTTATACTGGGAATTGAATCCAGGGCCTTGCCCATGTCAGGCAAATGCCATGCCACTTGAGCTCCATCCCCAGCCCAGTGCAGGCTAATGAGATAAACTGGTGGACTCTGGCATTTATACCTTCTAGGCATGTCTGTCCAGAAGGGGGTTCATTTTCATGACCGTCAAGGATTAGAAGTCCCCTTGTGGAAAACCCATTTTACAGACCAATTTGCCCATCATGGAAACCTAGACTGTTGTCAGGAGCATGTATGGAATTTATCAATCAGAAAGGTCTCATCCTGGTTCCACTTGTGTCTGATATTCCTGTGTGGTTGAAGATGGGAGGATGGCAAGTAAATGATTATAAGTTTTCTTTTAGAAAATTTGCATTGTGGCTAACAGCATGTAACCAAAAGGCAAGACGCTATTTTCTTTCTTTGTTCTTCTTTTCTTTAAAGCTAGAATCAAATTGAATAATTTGATAATCAAATTGAATCCTTGGTTTCTATGCAAGACAGGGCTTGTTTGCTTATAATGCAATAATCTAGGAACCTACCACCCTATAACTTTTATTTAGTCAAAGATGCCCTTTGTTTTCACCTTCCTGAGATAACCACAGCCTGATTCTGTATTCATCGTTCTCTTGCTTTCCTTTTTTAAAAACATACTTTCAGCTCATCTCTATATATTCCTAAGTAGTATAGCTTGAATATATATTTTTTATTTTATATAAAAGAGTATCACCCTTAGGTAATCTTTTAGATTCATTTATGTTATTTCATCTTGCAATCATTCATTTTTTTTTCTTTGCCTAATATCCCATCATGTGACTATGTCAAGGTTGTTCTTCTACTCTCCTGTTGACTGGAATTTGGGCTATTTTCAATTTTTTTTTACTGTGAATCACATATACTCTTGTATATATCTTCTGGTCAGATGTTCAGTTTCTCTTAAGTATATCCTTTGGAATGGAATTACTGACTTGATGAATATGGCAGAGGAGTTAATACTAGAATGTTCTCCAGATAGTTTTATCAACTTGTACTCCCACCAGAAATACTGAAGAAATGCATTATGGACATATATTTCTCCAACAACAGGTATTTCTATCAGGCTCTCCAACTGTTGCTAATTGAAGGGCAGAAAAGGACCCTTTATTATGACTTTGATTTCTATTCCCTAAACACAGGTTAAACATCTATTCATTGACCATATGTGCTTCCTCTTTTGTGGGATGACTGTTCTTTGCTTTTTGTTTATTTTAGGTTGTTTGTATTTTTCTTACTGACTTACAGAATTGCTTTCTATACTCTTAATACTAATCTCTTGTTAATTCTGTATGTTTCTAATGTTTTATTTATGTTTATAATTTGTGTTTCCATTTTTAAAGGTGTCTTAACAAATTCTTTAGTTTTACTTTCATTATTTTAATGAGGTTGAGTTTATGCTTTTTTTAAAACTTTTATAAGTTAGCAGGTGTGTTTATATAATTTATCCTTTTATACTCTCAAGTCTAAGACTATTGACTAATAATTCCTACTAAGAGTTCTAAAGAACTGGTTTTGACTTTCAGAGAACTGTTTATTTCTACTTCAAACCAGGGTTGACATTGATTCCTTCAAGATCCAGAGAAAATGTCTATTGAATCAGACCATATGCAGCAGACAGGACCTGACAAATATAAGGTACTCAATAATGACATATTCCCCTCTGATCCAGGTGACAGGGCCCTAAATAGGAGTAGAAGAAAGAAGTTTGTCACCACATGTAACTTACCAGTTTTATAACCATGCTTGATTATGTACACCTGGGGAATCTCAAAACGACCAGGTGATATGTGAAGGACGTTTTTTATCAGATAAGAGAAAATACCAGTATCAAAGACCACTGAAGAAAACTGAGATAACCTCAGCCTGATTCTGTATTCATTGTTCTCTTGCTTTCCTTTTTAAAAACATAATTTCAGTTAATCTCTATATATTCCTAAGCAGAATAGCTTGAATATATACTTTTTATTTTATATAAAAGAATATCACCCTTAGGTAATCTTTTAGTTTTATAACCATGCTTGATTATATACACCTGGGGAATCTCAAAATGACCAGGTGATATGTGAAGGACGCTTTTTATCAGATAAGAGAAAATACCAGTATCAAAGACCACTAAGGAAAACTGAATTCCACTATGACAACAATATCTGTTTGTTTCTCTGAGTTCAATTACTTTTAAGTCTGGTTTTCTTGTTAAGGATATTTCTTCTACACATTTCTCTCTATTGCAAATGCTTCTTACTATGCATTGTTGTAGCAAGAAGAATTTTAGAGGAATCTATTATTTTAGTCAGGAAAAGGAGAATTTTATGGTCATTTTTCTAAGTTTCTCTTTTTTAACACTTTTTTTCTCTCTCTCAAGTTGTGTCCTGTTTCTTACCACCTTGTTGTTGTTGTTTTCTATTCCAGGCCTCCAGAGCCACCTAAGGTACTAGGGACAGCAGGTGATAATTCCCTTTTATGTGAGTAAGGCAGAACCAGTGGTTACACTCCCTGCTCTCTTGTCTACATTCATCCATTGTCTTCAAATGCTGCTTTTGATTCAAGTTGCAACATGTGTCTGTGAGTGGGCTCTGGGCTTCCTGTCTCCGGATTTGTTTCTGTTACACTTTGGACAATAGTTGTGGACACTGACACCTGAAAATATAAAGAATAAAGATTAGGTACAATTACATATCTCCAGACCTTAAAATAGCATTTGTATGCACTAATGTCTTCCTGTCAAATGGAAGACTGCTCATGACATTCTTAAAAAGGCAAAAACTCTTCTTCAGTTGTCAGCCTTTGCAAGTTAGCCTTTGAATCAGGGACCGGGCTTCTGACCTGAAACTGTTTGTTCCTGGCTATTAGAAATTCATATGCTTTGGGAAAATAAATCATCTTAACATGTAAAGTGTCCTATGGGTCTGTTATATTATGGTGATGATACTTAGCAAAAAGAAAGGAGAAAAATTTAGACAGTAAGTCACTTCTTAAGTTGTTATTGGGGTTACTAACCCATTTCTATCAGATCTTGAATTAACTCTAAAGTTACCAAAACCAAATCTAAAGTAAGGGCAAGTTTTCTAGCAAAGATTTGGCCCTTGGGTCAGAGCATTATATTTAGATAATACACAAATGATGAGGTATTCAACATCATTAGTGATCAGGGAGAGGTATATTCAAAGTTCAATAAATACTCATTAGTACCTACACAACAGGCAAATTTTAGAATCTAATATTATCAAATATTGGAAAAATCAAGGATCTCAATACTATTGTAGGAGAATGTATCTGTGAAATCTCTTTAGAAAATAGTTTGACATTATCTCCTAGAGTTGAACATCATATACCCTATACTCCATACCCCCCAGCAATCTTCTGAAACTTGTGTACCATTAACAGGACATGTGTATTTAAAATATATATAACAGAATTAGTCACTATAGCAAACAACAACAAAAGAAAACAAACAACAAACAAACAAACAATAACAACAAAAAAACCCAGGAACTAGCCCGGATACCCATTGGCAAGACTCTGGAGAAATGAATATAAAATGATGGGAAATTGTCAAAATCAATAAAAAATAATGAAAGCTAGAAAATTTGAATTTCAGCTGTCCCTTACTAGCTGTATGATCTTGAACAAGTTACCTAACATCTCTGTTTCAGTTTTCTCTTCTATAACTGTAAGCACATGAAATAACAGATGAGCTAAAGCTAAAAATAATGAAATGGAAACTTTGTGTTTTGTTGGAAATGCATTAGGTACAGTCATACTACCTTAAAAGAAATCAAGGGAACAAGCAGTGAAGGATTCAGGATGGCTTTACCTGAGATCTGCTGAGCTGGAGATTGAGAGGTGGGAACTCTGGACTTAGATGGAGTTTGGTGTCAAGTTTCTAGCTTTTCTTCTGGATGGCACACTCACTGTGATAATCATATTTATTAGAAATAATTAACTAAAAAACTAATTCAAAAAGCCATACATTGTCAGTGATAAGTATAATTATGGGTGATCTCATTCTGTCTACCTGAGTTTATTTTTAAAAAAGAAAATGTTTTATTTCTGAAAGTAACCATACAGGAAATTTATAAAGAACAGGAAGAAAGCAAAAGCACAGGGTTATCACAAATTTGAATTTCGGCTGTCCCTTACTAGCTGTATGATCTTGAGCAAGTTACCTAACATCTCTGTTTCAGTTTTCTCATCTATAACTGTAAGGTCAGGCAATGGCGCCCAAAAGGAGACAGATTTAAAAAGGCCAATGAACGAGGCTTTATTGAGATTTTGCTCTCAGGTGGAACTCTCAGACAACAGAGCGGATAAGGAGAGTGTCTGAGGAAAACAGCATGGGGGCTCGGACTGGAATCCTTGTTCCTAAGTCACCTTCATCTACCTGACAATAACATATTATATTAGTGCTTTCCTGATAGTGCATGATGAGAATTTATTAGGATCAGACTTGTAAATGGATTTAGCACAGTGTCTAAAACAAAAAATATTGGTTGACAATATTATTAATAGTAGTAAAAGTATACTTTGATTAATTAAGTTAAAAACTTCAGCTTCTCCTTTATTTAGTTCTGTTCTAATTCCCAAGTTTCCCAGTCTGTCAATCACTGATACCCTATTTTCACTTTTCAATCCCAGGATACGTCCCCCCAGACCAACTTTGGTGAAGTCTTTGCTGTTTAGATCCAAGATCTGAGATCTCTTCCTTCGGCTTTTTACTATAACTAACTCTGCAGTTCCTGTGGGAATAGAAACAGCTTTGACTATAAGGTGCTGGGCAGAGGCTTACCATTTCTTATTTAGGCACATTGGGTAATCATAGAAATGAGATGATAGAAAGGATGGTATGACTCTTGACAATGTTGGTATATAAATAAAAGTTTAATGGCTGAAATGGATTCTTTGGTAAGGTTTTTTTTTTTTTTTAACCTTTATTTTGTTTATTTATTTTTATGTGGTGCTGAGGATCAAACCCAGAGCCTCACACATGGGAGGCAAGTGCTCTACCGCTAACCCACAACCTCAGCTCTGCCACCCCCCCTCCCTGCCTTTTTTTAAGTCAGAAAAAGCTCATGTATGGTACAAAAAAAAAAAAAAGTATCCCTAGTTTATTCTCTGTGGCAATCAGAAATAATGCTGAACAGAGACTGGATTTTTTCATCTAGTGATATAGCTTTGATCTAAAAAGTATAGTATAGTCCATGCTTTCTGATAACAATTTAAATATAAATAAAAATCAATGCATTGATAAGAAAGTGATAAAATTACAGCTATGTGATTATGTAAAATTGCAAATATGATTTCTGTACTGGAATTTTAACCCATGTACAAAATGTGATACTAATTATATTTTTAGTAGTCTTGAGGTTGTTGTTGTTGTTTTTTTATGAGATATCAGTTTTGGTTTTATTTATTCTGTTGCAAGTCTTGAGTTTTAAATCCAGAAAAAAAAATGGCACAAATGAAAAGGAACAGAAAATTGCATACTATTTTGAAAATCACTGACTTTATAATTGATGGAATTTTATTGTTTCATTAAAAAAAACTGCATTAAAATGAATGATAAGAGTTTGCCCTTCCTGGAAATGTTGAATAAAGGAAATTCTAAAACTGCAGTAAAAAAATAAATAGATAAACCCTGTGTCATGTAATTTTCCCACTTATCTGTAAAAATCCCTAGTTAAGCTACTTCAAAAGAATTTCGTAAGGCCTCTGCCCTTGGCTCTGTGTGATTTCTCTTGAAAATGGCTTTCAGTGATTGTTAAGGAATTGTGGAGCCCAGGAGATGTGTCCTGACACTGGATAGGGATCAGACAATGTCCTAGTTTTCAGAAAGGGGAAGAAATTTAGACTATCCAGACCACAGATGAAAAAAAATTGATATTGATGCTGAAAAAAATCTTTGGAACAGATTGCCATTTTGAGCCAAAAGAAAGGAAGAAGCAGCCATTTAAGTCAAAGTGAAATGAATAAGAACTCCTGTGCCAGACCTCACTTCCTTTTTGATAGGGCCACTGAGCTGGCCGACTAACAATTCATGATGTCTTGATGATTCTGCCCCTGGATGGGAGGGCAAATATGCTGGAACCCAAAATAGCTGACAGGATGGAACAATGGGCCAAATCTAACAAGATAAAAAGTACAAGGGAGTGATGGAAAGGCTGCCCTTAGTTCTAGAAAATTCACAACACAAGCCTAGGAGGGTCGGCATATTGTAGAACTAACTGGCAGATTGAAGCAGGTTATATCCTGCACACAGGAGCTTGGCGGATTGAAAAAACAGGGGCTGGGTCTACATAAAGAGGGATGTCTTCTTGATTTTCAAAAGTACCATGAAGCAGAAGGGTGTGTGCTTGAAAAAATATCAGGTGGAGGTTTTGGCTACCTATGAGCTCAGTGGGTTATTAGTGCAATAGTTCACCAAGAGTTGGAGAGGGCATTTCTTGAAGAGCTGGGTTCAAAGCAAGGGTCATCAGGTCTGGGTTCCAGTTGATCTAGACGTATCGAGACCAGGAAGAGAACAATGGAAAACTAGGGGGAAAGGGTGAATATCTGGAAACTACAATCTCTGAGGAATGATGAAAAGAAGAATATTTAGTCTGAAGAAGGAAAGAACAGCCATGATGGAACCCTATCAGCAAGTTAACCATGTGCATAGCATGCCAGCCACATGGGGCATCAAAGGCCAAAAGGAAATTGAAAAATCTTTTAAAGAATGTGACATTTGAAATTGAAAAAGAAAACCTCAAATCTTTCACTAAGAGGAAATTCAGAATTTTACTTTGTTCCCCAATTTTACAATTTGATGTTTTTAAATTTTGGATTATCTACTGCCAGGAAGGCAGGGAACATGATAGTCTTTTTAAGGTTTAGGGTTTCTAGACTCTTAAGATCATACAAGATATAGAATTTTTCATCAATTTGACCTGTTCCAAATAAAATGACCAATGCAGTTTAATTTCTTGTTTGTAGAGCAGCTGAGGCTGAGAAGAGAGTAGGCACAGCTTCTTAGCAGTGTCCAAGAGGCAATTTGTTCATTAAAGTGTAGGGCTTGGGCTAGATGGTTTTTAAGATCCCTTCCTATGCTGAGATTCTATGATTCTGAGAAAAAGAAATTTCCCTTAAGAAAGAGGAAAACAGATCACTGATTTTTCATTAAGAAACAAATAGCAATGACAAAACAACTCAAAAATGAAAACAGAAGACTAATACTTGTGATGCAAGACTGTGGAGTATTCAGTATTTTCTTCCTCCTTTTGAGTGGTCTACCAATGGTCTCTTCCTGAGTCCCCTTCTCAGGCCTGGAGTGTTAGTGATTGAGGTTTGGGATGTAATACTGTAAGGACTTAGGTTTGATTCTGGTGAGGGCTAGTTAGTTAGATCTGAAGAATTTAAGTTCAATACAAGCAAATCACTTCACAGCTATTTTATGGATACTTTATTGAAAATAGCAACTTTTCTACCAAGTGTGCTCAGAATGGCAAGGAGGCAATTTGGATGGTGGGTGATTGATAAGTATCTTTCCTGTCCAACATCTTGTATTTATTTTCATCACAATGAAACTCTCATCTAGAGGTGACCATCCTTTGGATTGGGCTTTGAGCTTATTTTGCAAAAATATCAAATATTCATTTATTCATACCATACACACATAAAGAGAAGAAAATATATACAATGTCTGATTAGTGGTTTTTTTCTTTCTCAAAAAAGTAATGAAATGTCTAAAAAAGAATATCTCTTACTGTGTACAAAACTCAATTCAAAGTGGATCAAGGACTTAAGGACTAGAATAGAGACCCTGTGCCTACTAGAAGAAAAAGTGGGCCCAAATCTCCACCATGTTGGCTTAGGAAGTGACTTTCTTAACAAAACTCCTAAAGTACAAGAAGTAAAATCAAGAATCAATAAATGGGATGGTATCAAACTAAAAAGCTTCTTCACTACAAAGGAGACAATTAAGACTGTGAAGAGAGAGCTTACAGAATGGGAGAAAATTATTGCCACTTGCACCTCAGATACAGCATTAATCTTCAGGATATATAAAAAAATTAAAAAAAAACGTAACACCAAATAACCCAGTTAATAAATGGGCAAAGGAATTGAACAGGCACCTCACAGAGGAAGAAATACAAATTGTCAACAAACTACCTTGAGATTTCATCTCATTCCAATCAGAATAGCAGTCATCAATAATATAAGTAATGATAAATGTTGGGGAGAATGTGGAGAAAAAGGTCCATTCATACATTGCTGATGAGACTGCAAATTGGTGCAACCACTCTGGAAAGCAGTGTGGTGATTCCTCAGAAAACTTGGAATAGAACCACCATTTGACTCAGTTATCCCATACCTTGGTATACACCCAAAGGACTTAAAATTAGCATACCACAGTGATGCAGCCACATCGGGTATTGATAGCAGCTCAATTCACAATAGTTAAGCTGTGGAACCAAACTAAGTGCCCTGCAACAGATTAATGGACACACACACACACAATGGAATATTACTTAAAGAAGAATGAAGTTATGACATTTACTGGTAAATGGATGGATCTGAAGAATACCATGCTAGGTGAAATAAGCCAATCCCCACGAACCAAAGGCTGAATGTTTTTTTTCTGATATGTGGATGCTAATTCACATAAGGGAGTGGGGCTAGGGAAGAATAGAGGTATTTTGGATTAGACAGAGGGGAATGAAGGAAGGGGAGGGTATTGGGGTAGGAAAGATAGTAGAATGAATCAGACATTATTACCCTATGTGCATTACACAACTGGTGTAATTCTATATCATTAACAACCAGAAGAATGAGAAGTTATACTCCATTTATATATGATGTGTCAAAATGCATTCTCCTGTCATGTATAACTAATTTGAACAAATTAAAAAAATAAAGAAGAGAGGAATATTATTTTTCTTGGTTATATTCTTATTGTATTTATTGTTAGAGAAAAGGATAGAAGGCTGATGAGATAGGAATTAAAGGGATGGACAATAGGCTCTTACCTTTATTATCTAGTTGGTCCTTTCTTTTTTCTTCTTCCTTTTCTATAGTGCTGGGGATTGAATCCAGGGCCTCACACATGCTAGTCAAGTGATTGCTCAGTGAACTATAGCCCCAACCATTTTAAATTTTATTTTGAGGCATGCTCTTGCTAAGTTGCCTGCACTAACCTTGAATTTGCAATCCTCCAACCTTAGCCTCCCCATTAGCTGGGCCTATGTTATTCTTAATCTCACTATGGCTAGGAATATGCTGGGAGGTGGGAGAAAAAAGCTTGTGAGCCACCTGTATGGTAACAACATTAGTGAGACAAGACAGTGTAGCAACAGTGGTCTTGAAAGACAAAGAGAACTCAGAATGGCACAGTCTGAGTCTGTCACACCCATACAGTGACATTTGTCTACAGTGACCTTCTTCAAGAGCAGAGGTGAATCAGGGGTGGGTCTGCAGCTGGTAATACTATTCTGATTTTATATGAGTTATCATCACAATCTCAATAAACAATCTGAACTCCTCCATATTGTCCAAAGATCAGGCGGAACAGAACTTTACTGTAGGGTGGATCTGGAACAAACAGGGTCAGTGGAACTTGCTGCATCAGAGGAGCAAAGTCAAAGCTGGGGGACTTTGAGATGATGGCGTGCTTCTCCCAAGTCACAGCATGTTGCATAATAGAAAGACAAGGGCAGACCTGGTGATTTTAGGCACAGCCCTCTCCGTTGCTGATTGGTTGCTTTCTTAGGATTAGCGATGCTCTGAGCAAGTTTGTACTGAGCACATTAACTATTACTGTATAAGTGAAGTGAATCACTAATGTTTTGTACCTAAGGGATATGTTGTTAGGTAACCCGAACCTTGAACCTTCATCCCTTAATCTAAGTGGAGCTTTGCCTCTAGACCCACAATACAGTTATATAACTTTGCTACTTAAGCCTCTCTCTGTGTGACTGTTTTGTTGATCTGTCACTGTGGTTACCTCCTCAACTCGGACCTTACCTAAAGCTCTGTGAGGAGCCCTATGGTGTTTGGTGTGTCCCTACAGTGGCCGGTAGCCTTTTTAGTCTCGGGCATTTGTGATAAGAATTATTGAATGGGGGAAAAGAAAAAGAATACAGGATAGCATTTGAGAGAGAAAGAGGAGAGAGAGAGAGGGGGACAAAAGGAGAGAGGAAGGATGATGGGAGTCACATAACAAGCATAGAGCCAAGTGCAACTCTTGAGGTGCACCAGGAGTTTCTCCATCAGTGGATTTGGGTAGCTGAAGAGAGACAATTCTGAAAATTCCTAATGAATTCCTAGGCTCTGTGGCATACTTGCTCAGGGATTTAAGAGTATATGGGGTTTCTTTATCTTTAGGCCATGTTTCAATTATCTCCACTTTGGTAAACATAAGTCTCTGAAAAGCAAACTAGACTTTTTTCTTCTTAAGATTTTTTTTTTAGGTTGTTGATGGACCTTTATTTTATTCATTTATTTATATGTGGGACTGAGAATTGAACCTAGTGCCTCACACATGTGAGGCAAGCGCTCTACCACTGAGCCATAACCCCAGCCCACAGATTTCTTCTCCTTAAAGAGATATGCCTCATCTACAGTAGATCTCTCTAGTGACACAAATGGTTCCTGAAATTCCTCCCGGGATCATGGATTAGGCTGTGAAAACTTGGAATAAACATGTAATATGTGACAAGTTGCTTTGTTAAATACTGAAATTTTTGCTTGGCATTTAAGTTCCTGAGCAAGATGCCCATAAGGAACAAAGATGGATATCTATCTATCTATCTATCTATCTATCTATCTATCTACTTACACGTATGTATACACACACACACACACACACACACACATACACACACAGGACAACAAAATTCTGGAGTTTCTTTGGGCAGTTTGGGGGAAAGAACATGCATTGGGAAGAAGTGTTTGAAATGCTGGAAAATGCAGTGTATTGAGTAAAATGCCAACTTCAGTTCTTATTTGCCATCTTTCTTTGCATCTAAAAGTAATAAACTAAGATAAAATCTAATGAGAAGAATTTGATTCTTGGTTGAGAAGGCTGTGAAATTGAGGAAGGGAAAGGTGAAATTGTAAATCCCCATTACATCAAGCTTGGGATTGGAGAGAGCAGTGGAATTCTGTCCCCTGTCTCAAAGTCACCACTCCATAGCTTTAGCTCCCTCCGAGGCAGAGGGAAAGAAGATCGTCCCTGAGCACAGTGAGAAGGAAAGAAGGGACAGGGGAGAGGGGCTGGGGTGGGGAAGAACAGATTTTACAGAGCATTGCTCTAAATCCCCTCCAAAACTTACCTGTGACTACTTGGAATTCTTTCACTACTTCTGGTCACAGATAGGAGACTGTCAAGCCACTGAGTTTTTGGATTTGGAGTCTAGTATAGATAGGGGGTTTTTAATCTGATGACTTATTTTTAAATTTGCAACTTTACATGTAAATCTTAAATCTCCATGCGAAACATCAAAAAGCAACAAGTAAATTTCGGTGGGGTGTGTTTTACGTGAAATAGTACGGAGGATATGAAAGTGACACAGGTGAGGCGCTAAATCTACCAATCCTCCTTTACTCTTCCTCTCCCATCAAATATCTGATCTGGCTGCACAATTGTGCATCTTACAGCTATTTCCAGAGTCTCTCCTCTCTCCCTCCCATGGCAATAGTTCAGGTTCTCCAGACTGGACAGCTGCACCATGAAATAGCCATTGAATGTCCACTCTGTGTATCACCCGTGCTAAGTGCTTAGTTAGAATTGAAAAATATCCACATGAGTGCCTGCTTTCTTTAAAAAAAAATTAATTTTTTCTTTTTAGATGTTCATGACAGTAGAGTGTGTTAGGTAGTGCACCATGATCAAGTGGGGTTCCTCTGGGGATGCAAGCAGGGTTCAACATATGGAAATCAATAAATGTAATTCATCACATTAATAGACTTAAAGATAAGAATCACATGATTATCTCAATGGTGCCTGCTTTCTTAGAGCTTTTGGTTTGTGGAGAAGACAAAGTAAACAACCAGTTACATAATAGATTATAAATTAAAAGATGACAAATGCAAACAAGTGTAGGAAGCCAGGGAGGAGACAAGGGTGTGCAAGGACGACTCCCTTGGGAAACTAGTGTGGGCTGAGCTTTCCAAGGTGGAGTGGAATTAACCTGGTGCAGGGAAAGCCCAGGTACACGGAAGAACATTCCCAATGACCTTGAGGCAGGAAAGACATTTGAAAAGCTAAGAATGCTAGTGTGCTGGAAAGAGAGATGCAGAAAGGGACCAGGCTGAGGGGAGAAGCAGTGCTGGACCCATGAAACTTGCAAGTTGAAAAAGGTTTTTTCTTGGCTAACTCACACTCATCCTTTGGAGTTGAGTTCGTGTGTGTCCTCCTCCAGGCAGCTTTCCTTGGTGTCCTCTCTACCTCTCCACCTCCAAGCCATGTCCAGTGCTCATGGTTCATCACTGCACAAGACGCAACATAATGCAAGTACTGTCAGTTCTCTGCGTCCTCAGTCTCCACGTCTGTGGATTCAACAAACTGCATATGGAAAGTATTTGAAAAAACCTTTGGCTCCGCTCTGAACGTCTTCAGACATTTTTTCTTGTAATTGTCCCCGAAATAAAGCAGTATAACAACTATTTACATAGCATTTACATTGTGTTAGGTATTACGAGGAATCTAGAGATGATTCAAAGTATACAGGAGGATGTATATAGGTCATATGCAAATATTATACCATTTTATGTAAGGGACTTGGGGCTAGACAGATCTTGGTATCTGCAGGGGGTCCTAGAATCAATCCCCCACAAATGATTTTCCATGTCCCCGCCCCCCCCCCCCCCCCCGGCACTTAATGGGAAGCTTGCTGTGGTCAGAAAACAAGTATTTTTCATCTCTAGATAAGCCCATATTAAAGTTTTCCCAATATTCTCTGAGGAGAGATATTTGATGACAGTAAATACATAACTATAGTCCTGGGGGTGGGGAGGTTAAATTATGAAAGACAGAAGGTGCAATCTGTGATATCAGGATTTAAAAAAATTTTTTTGAAGTTCATTTTCAAGAAAGTGTAATTAATACAGGTGTTTAGAACTTATTTATATTTAAGTAGATATTTATGGGTATTCAAAATTAAATGGGAAAACATTGTTTTATCATAATCATCTCCCCTCTCCAAATGCATGCATCTGATTGATAAAGGAATGAGAATCTTGAAAGTGAAGGAGGAAATTTATTTTAAATCATATGGCTAAAAAACGGTGTATGAAATATGTTAGTTACTAGAAGACACATCAAATGAGAGCTACTGCTGTCCCAGCTTCCACCCTGCTATTGGCTGTCACTCTGGGCTGCTTCTCCTCTTTACCTGTGGGTTTCCTCTGAGTCTCACTCCTCAGTCTTCCTAGTGGCCACCCCTGACCACTGGAGATGTCTGTTGGCCAGGCATGCATGGGTTCCCTTCAGAGAGCCTTGGGTGTCATTTACATACCTCGACAGAGCCCCTGTGGTTTCTAAGTGTATTTGAAAGTGCCCCAGGTCAAATCACAAGTCACCTCTGTACTGTCAGAAAGGAGGCCATCTTTGTCTCTGGGGACAAATTATAATCAGAGATGACTTTTCCCATCAAGGTATGCCTGTTTCTATCAGACTTTCACAAAACTACAGTGTATCAGCTTTAAACTTCCAATAATCATTTAAGATATTAAAATTATTTGGGGGCTCAATAAATGTTTGCTAATATACTATTCATTTTGATTATACAAAGGACCCCAATTTGTTACATAGTGAACACAAATTACACTAAGAATGTGGCCTTCTTGTCATAAAATCAACGTAAAACTAATATGCTGGCTCTAAAAAGGCAGGTTTGTTATTAAATTCGGCAGTCTTTTTTTCAAATATGTGGTTGTTACAAATATATTCTGAAAACTATATATTCTGAAAATTATGAATAATAATAATAATAATTATTATTATTATTTTACCCCATCATCCTTGTACATTGTGGTAAACAAAAACACTGAAAATCATTCTTTTGACCTCAAAACTGGACTTTTCTTATTAGTCTTTAGTTCCTCCTTTTTATTTAATTTTTTCCTTTCTGTGTGAATGAATAAACAGCTGAATATTCAAATGTAGTTTTATTTTAAGCAAAATCAAATTAACAACTGAGAGGCAGGTTCTTGTCCCACAGGCACAGTGTTTTGTTTTCTAGTTACCATCCCCTTTCCCTACAGTGGAACTGGAGCTAGAGCCAAAGGCCTGCTCCGGTCTCCCACTCCTGGGAAGTTTTGATGAGGAAATACACTCTGGAAGAATAAGATCCCTGAAATCTTAATGTGTGGACCTGTACCAGTTGTAGTTGGTTTTGTTGTAAAAGATCAGTCTTCTTTTCTACAAGATATAATTTCTGTCCACTAGGTCTTCATGACTTATTGTTTTAAAATTTGATATGTCAAATACACAAAGCATGTAGTGATTAACAAAATTAATTCAGTCTTCCAAAGCCTTTAAGAGTCACTTATAATTTTATTGAGGCAACAAAATAACTGCATAATCCTTATATTATCTCTGCCCCCTGGAGAAAATCAGCAGAGAGCCTTCAAATTTCTTTTTAGACAATCCTGTCTAAATCCTGTTACAATATAAATACTAATAAGGAAAGAAATACAAAGGAATGGTGACTACAGAGGGAGACAGAGGAATAAAACATACTGAGTGGATTCTCTACAAACTAGGTAGTCAGTACTAGCACCATTTTGTGTGGGGGGGGGGGCAGCATGTTTATTTGGTGTGTGTTAATTCCTTGATTTTGCATAAATATTAAAAAGTCTATGCTCTTCTGAGGTTAACATGGATACAGAATGACTTTATAAGAAAACAGTTCATTGATGACTAAAGATCTGAATTGGCTTAGTCCAAATTTCTGATCGAGATATCCTGGTGAAGAGTGTTCAGTATGTTTTGATCCTGGCAGTCTTCATCCCAGGAAGTATATCTTACCTCTGGCTCCCACTTTTTGTTCCTGTCCTTGTCCTGTCATAGAAGAACTGATCTAAATATTTCCTTAGTTATTAAATAAATTGATTTTTCAAGGGTTGCAACGAATTGAGACAAATCTGCCAGTGGAACGTGTGTATCTTGCACTTTGATATTATGTTAACCTGGTCATTTGAATACGCAAGACAGACGGCCTGTCTCTTTGCTACAGTAAAAATAGAAGTGAAAATACAGGGGAAGAGCTAGGTGATACAATCATTTCATCTAAGCCAAAATGTTGTCTGAAAGAGAGCTGGTTATATGTGGACCCTTAAGATGGTTGTCTCTTTGTATAAAGTTAAATAAAAATAATTTCATTTTTCAGTACTGTATAAAACAGTATGTGTGCATCTAGATAAGTTTGCAAAGGCTTGATTGATTTTAAATTTATTTCACTTATAGGATAAGGTATGTCCTGATTTGTTCCTTTGGAAAACATGTTGAAGGGACACAAAAAAAATGGCAGTCAACTTTCTTTCTGTGAACAGATTGCAGTGCTATTATATGTAGATGCCCCAAGGCTGAAATTTCTTTAAAAATTTATTTTTAGACTGCTTGAATCTCCAACCTCCCACCATCCCCCATATGGCAAATTCTCATGGTGCTATTTCAAAGGAAATCCATGATTGGGATGTGATGAAAGGAAAGTAACATTCAAAGACAAGAAAAATAAAATTTATTTTAAGAGATCTTTATTTGCTCAGGAAAGTTATTTAAATATAAACATAAGTAACATATTAGCCTATTTTTCTTCCAGTCAAAATTAGGTATTGGACTCTGTGCAGTATTATACTTTCTTAAACCTACATTAATTTTGCTGGTTATCATAGTTGGATGTGAAATATTGTGAGTGCGTATGTCTTTTTAGCTCACTTTATAGTGATTGCTTGGGAAGCAGGAACCATGTTTTAGTGTTTCAAGTCCTAGGATGCTCAGCTTATGCATAGAGAGGATGGTCAGTTATCACCTAGTTTTGAATACAACATTCTGGACCTTTGGAGAAAACCAGTTGCTAGTAGGATAGCTTCATTTCATTTTATTTCACTGTGAAAGTCTACTTTCAGGAGATTAAGATCTTAATCTTTTGTATTTTGAAAGATTTTTAAGTTCATAGTACACATGCAAGAGCATCGTTGCAGTGGTCTTTCCATAGACATGAGGTAGAGTGGGTGTCATGGAGATCTTGATTTCTCATCTAAACTCAGGAGCTGATGCTCATCTCACCAGACTTGTGGGGCCCGGTCTTCAGTGTCTGGGTTCTGCACTGGCCACCATCTCAGTGTCTGGAGATTGGAGCAGCCTAAACACCTAGCTGCAGTGACATAGCAAAAAAGGGGACATTCAGCCAATGTATGTTATTATTATTTGTAGCACTGCAAGATCTATCATTGTCATTTAGGATGAAGCCTTTGTGAATGTCCCTAGACGGTCTAGTTCATGAAAAGGATGGATAAAATACTACCTGGTGAACAAACAACCTCATAAGATGAACTGTCTTTAAGAAGCGATGTCTGGGAAATTACACCACCATCCTTCAGAGAGTGTCGACAGTAATTTCAAGCATGGGGACGCCTGGGGCCAGACATCAGGAGTAGGTGTTGTAAACTGTAAAAAAAACAGCCCCATCCAGAGATCACACTCGGCATCCCTTTTGCACAGAGCTCAAGGAGAGAGATATTTCTGAGCCAGATTTTTCTTGACTCTGCACAGAGCTTGCTATGGGATGCTTGGTATTTTAGTTTCTCATGTTTATACTGCTTTTCTGTTCCCCAAACAGTAGTCTCTGGAACCACTGAGGCCGTGCACTTACCCCACTATGCTGTGACATCTCCTAGGGAGCTCTAGAAAACAAATGTATGATGTCTGAGCTCTCCCCAAGAGGTTCTGATTCCTGGGTCTGGGATGGGGCCTGCGCATCCATATATATTTTATGAAAGAGAGCCAGGTGATTTTAGTAGTGCAGAGGGACCCAGGGTTGAGAACTGCTTTGCAAAGTATTAAGAGGAGGAGCACAAGTTAAGGCAGCAGAACAGCTGACCAGGGCCCCGGACCTGGCAGCTGCAGTGACATGGCAGTAACTGCAACAGCAACAGGGCAATGACAGAGTAGCCAACTGGGCAGAGAGGATGCCTAGAAACAAGATATCTTGCTGATAGCTGAAGCTCCACCTGGCCCCAGTCAGGAGCACAGAATCATTCCTCAGGAGTTTCACACTCATTTGTTCCGTGAGTGCCACCTCCCCAGCATGGTGCTGAGATAAGGCAGACAGAAGAAGACAAGACCTCACCTCTGCATTTGAGTAGGAGAGACTGACAATACAGGAGCAAGATGGAAACATGAACACAGAACAAGGGACACATGGGAGACAGTGCTCATTCCACATGAGGTGGGAGCTGTGTGATAGGAAAGAAAACATATTTCTAAGTCCAGCAGGTGCCTGGGGTGGGGTGGGTGGGGCCCAGGTGGTGGTGATGGCCGTGGGAATTAGTGTGGAGGCAGAACAGCTGGCGTGTTCTGAGAACTCTCAGTGCATAGTGGGTCAGGATCACGCAGTAGGTCCCCTCAGCTATCCCTAGTATACAATGGGGACACAGGAGAGGGGCTCAGGAAGGGAGTCCTGGGATCTGTCCTCCCCCACCCTGGAGAAATTGCTCTGGGCTCAGGGTGGATAGTGCATTGGGAGGGAGCACTATGACACGGACAGGACCAGGTGAGAGAATGTGAGTGTCTGAACAAGAGCAGGGCAGGTGGGGTGAGAGGAGGTGGCTGATCAGTGAGATGTGGAGCATATTTCTTCCCCAATTTCTTTGGGCTCCTCACATTGACCCAGTGGCCCTAGTGCCTGTGAGTTCAATTAAACTAAGAAGCAAGGAGGGGCAAAAGATTAGTCTCTGTTGAGTGATCTTTGTGTTCATGAGTCAAACACTGAAAAATGTGCAGATAACACAATTCCTACTCCTCAGGAATTTACACTCCAGGATATTGTAATAGATCACATCCCCCAAATGCATAGTCATGCTCAATAAAGAATACTCTCCCCTCCCTTTGAAAGGCAAGCCTGGATTGGACCCAAAATGTAGGATGGAGTTGGTTAGAATTAGATATTTCCTGAAAAAAATCCATCAGGATATGTCAAGTGGTGAATCGATTTTTCTGCTCTACACTTTAAATACAGGGGGACATTCAAATGGGGTAGGAAGGAAGGGATGGGGAGCTTGCAGCTAGAAGGGCTTTGCAAGGAACCCACTCCTAGTGGTCTTCCTCCCACTCTCAGGATCTCTCCAGGAACCGTGGTTCCAGGTTCCTGGACATCTAATCCCCAGTCCCTGGCAGAGAGAGGCACCTCCGGCCCCAGGGCAGCACCCACAGGCTTCTCTGGTCAGTCTCCTGCTATTGGTATCTGGTTATTTGTAAAATCCCAACCCCTTCTCAGAGCTCCTTGCTCCCTCTCACCCTGCTAACAGTAGTCACACTTTAAGAATCTTCTTGGGATTCAAAACATTGTCAAGTGCAAAGAAAACTGTGCCTTGGACCTCTGAGCTCCTTGCTTCCTTTCTAGGGGAAGTATCAGTCAAGGTTCCACTGTTGGATGTCACTTCAGGAAAATATATCAATTTCCCAGAATAAGAGCTTGTCCAAAAAATAAAAATTAAAAAAAATCTTGGAGGGTGTAGAGAATCTGTCTCATTTAGCAAGATAAAAGCCAGTCTAAGTGAAAAATAGCACTTTCAGGGGACTAGAAGGGACAGCTCTGGAATTGTTAGTGACTGAGAAAGGAGGAATTATCCTGGTGATGCTTGTCTCTTGGTGATGGGGGACAAGTGACAATGACAAAGCATCATCACAGACCTGGGAAGCCTAAGACAGACACCAATTACTGCAGTCTCGGTTTCTGGGCTTGTCAGTATGGCACCTATAAGCTCATAGCATCCTTTAGATCCTCACAGAATATAGAGTTGGAAATGGCAAATATTTTATTAAAAAATAAAGTTCTTAAATAAGTTGTTAAATTTTAACTTGTTAACTTTTGGGAATTTGCTGTCCTCTTTTTTTTTAATTTATTTTTTTATTGGTTGTTCAAAACATTATAAAGCTATTGACATATCATATTTCATACAATAGATTCAAGTTGGTTATGAACTCCCAATTTTACCCCAAATACAGATTGCAGAATCACATCGGTTACACATCCACATTTTTACATAATGCCCTATTAGTAACTGTTGTATTCTGCTACCTTTACTATCCTCTACTATCCCGCCTCCCTCCCCGCCCATCTTCTCTCACTACCCCATCCACTGTAATTCATTTCTCTCCTTGTTTATTTTCCCATTCCCCTCACAACCTCTTATATGTAATTTTGTATAACAATGAGGGTCTCCCTCCATTACCATGCAATTTCCCTTTCTCTCCCTTTCCATCCCACCTCATGTATCTGTTTAATGTTAATCTTTTCTTCCTGCTCTTCCTCCCTGCTCTGTTCTTAGTTGCTCTCATTATATCAAAGAAGACATTTGGTATTTGTTTTTTAGGGATTGGCTAGCTTCACTAAGCATGATCTGCTCTAGTGCCATCCATTTCCCTGAAAATTCTATGATTTTGTCATTTTTTAGTGCTGCGTAGTACTCCATGGTGTATAAATGCCACATTTTTTTTATCCATTCATCTATTGAAGGGCATCTGGGTTGGTTCCACAGTCTAGCAATTGTGAATTGTGCTGCTATGAACATCGATGTAGCAGTATCCCTGTAGTACGCTCTTTTAAGGTCTTCAGGGAATAGTCCAAGAAGGGCAATAGCTGGGTCAAATGGTGGTTCCATTCCCAGCTTTCCCAGGAATCTCCATACTGCTTTCCAGATTGGCCGCACCAGTTTGTAGTCCCACCAGCAATGTACAAGAGTACCCTTTTCCCCACATCCTCTCCAGCACTTGTTGTTGTTTGACTTCATAATGGCTGCCAATCTTACTGGAGTGAGATGGTATCTTAGGGTGGTTTTGATTTGCATTTCTCTGACTGCTAGAGATGGTGAGCATTTTTTCATGTACTTGTTGATTGATTGTATGTCCTCCTCTGAGAAGTGTCTGTTCAGGTCTTTGGCCCATTTGTTGATTGGGTTATTTGTTTTCTTATTGTTTAATTTTTTGAGTTCTTTGTATACTCTGGATATTAGGGCTCTATCTGAAGTGTGAGGAGTAAAAATTTGTTCCCATGATGTAGGCTCCCTATTTACCTCTTTTATTGTTTCTCTTGCTGAGAGAAAACTTTTCAGTTTAAGTAAGTCCCATTTGTTGATTCTTGTTATCAACTTTTGTGCTATGGGTGTCCTATTAAGGAATTTGGAGCCCGACCCTACAATATGTAGATCGGCGCCAACTTTTTCTTCTATCAGACGCAGAGTCTCTGATTTGATATCTAGGTCCTTGATCCATTTTGAGTTAACATTTGTGCATGGCGAGAGGAGGGGATTCATTTTCATTTTGTTGCATATGGATTTCCAGTTTTCCCAGCACCATTTGTTGAAGATGTTATCCTCCCTCCATTGCATGCTTTTAGCTCCTTTATCAAATATAAGATAGTTGTAGCTTTGTGGATTAGTCTCTGTGTCCTCTATTCTGTACCATTGGTCCACCCGCCTGTTTTGGTACCAGTACCATGCTGTTTTTGTTACTATTGCTCTGTAATATAGTTTTAAGTCTGGTATCGCTATACCGCCTGATTCGCACTTCCTGCTTAGAATTGCTTTTGCTATTCTGGGTCTTTTATTTTTCCATATGAATTTCATGATTGCTTTATCCATTTCTACAAGAAATGCCGTTGGGATTTTGATTGGCATTGCATTAAACCTATAGACAACTTTTGGTAATATCGCCATTTTGATGATATTAGTTCTGCCTATCCATGAACAGGGTACATTTTTCCACCTTCCAAGATCTTCTTCTATCTCTCTCTTTAGGGTTTTGTAGTTTTCATTGTATAAATCTTTCACCTCTTTTGTTAGGTTGATTCCCAAGTATTTTATTTTTTTTTTTGAGGATATTGTGAATGGAGTGTTTTTCCTCATTTCCGTTTCAGAAGTTTTGTCGCTGATATACAGAAATGCCTTTGATTTATGCGTGTTGATTTTATATCCTGCCACTTTGCTGAATTCATTTATTAGTTCTAGTAGTCTTTTTGTAGACCCTTTTGGGTCTTCTAGGTATAGAATCATGTCATCTGCAAATAGTGATAATTTAAGTTCTTCCTTTCCTATTTTTATGCCTTTAATTTCTTTCGTCTGTCTAATTGCTCTGGCCAGTGTTTCGAGAACTATATTGAATAGAAGTGGTGATAGAGGGCATCCCTGTCTTGTTCCAGATTTTAGGGGGAATGCCTTCAATTTTTCTCCATTGAGAATGATGCTAGCCTGAGGCTTAGCATAGATAGCTTTTACAATGTCGAGGTAAGTTCCTGTTATCCCTAGTTTTTCTAATGTTTTGAACATAAAGGGATGCTGTACTTTGTCGAATGCTTTTTCTGCATCTATTGAGATGATCATATGGTTCTTATTTTCAAGTCTATTGATGTGGTGAATAACATTTATTGATTTCCGTATATTGAACCATCCTTGCATCCCAGGGATGAATCCTACTTGATCATGGTGCACAATTTTTTTGATGTGCCTTTGTATCCGATTCGCCAGAATTTTATTGAGGATTTTTGCATCTAGGTTCATCAGAGATATTGGTCTGTAGTTTTCTTTCTTTGAGGTGTCTTTGTCTGGTTTCGGAATCAGGGTGATGTTGGCCTCATAGAATGAATTTGGCAGAGCTCCTTCTTTTTCTATTTCCTGAAATAACTTGAAAAGTATTGGTATTAATTCTTCCTTAAAGGTTTTGTAAAACTCCGCTGTATACCCATCCGGTTCTGGGCTTTTCTTGGTTGGAAGTCTTTTGATTGCTTCTTCTATTTCATCTATTGTTATTGGTCTGTTTAAGTTGTGAGTATCCTCCTGACTCAGTCTGGGCAAATCATATGACTTAAGGAATTTATCGATGTCTTCACTATCTTCTATTTTATTGGAATATAGGTTTTCAAAATAATTTCTAATTGTCTTCTGTATTTCTGTAGCGTCTGTTGTGATATTGCCTTTTTCATCCCGTATGTTAGTAATTTGAATTCTCTCTCTTCTTCTCTTCGTTAGCATGGCTAAGGGTCTGTCGATCTTATTTATTTTTTCAAAGAACCAACTTTTAGTTTTGTTAATTTTTTTCAATAGTTTCTTTTGTTTCAATTTCGTTGATTTCCGCTCTGATTTTAATTATTTCTTGCCTTCTGCTACACTTGCTGTTGTTTTGCTCTTCCTTTTCTAGGGCTTTGAGATGAAGTGTGAGCTCATTTATTTGTTGGTTTTTCCTTTTTTTGAGGAATGACCTCCAAGCGATGAATTTCCCTCTTAAAACTGCTTTCATTTTGTCCCATAGATTCCGATATGTTGTGTCTGTATTTTCATTTATCTCTAAGAATTTTTTGATTTCCTCCTTTATGTCTTCTGTAACCCATTGATCATTCAGTAACATATTGTTCATTTTCCATGTGATGTAGGATTTTTCCTTCCTTCTTTTATCATTGATTTCCAGTTTCATTCCATTATGATCAGATAAAATGCATGGTATTATCTCCACCCCTGTATATTTACTGAGGGTTGCCCTATGGCATAATATATGGTCTATTTTTGAGAAGGATCCATGTGCTGCTGAGAAAAAAGTATATCCACTTGATGATGGTTGATATATTATATATATGTCAGTTAAGTCTAGGTTGTTGATTGTGATATTGAGTTCTATAGTTTCTTTATTCAGCTTTTGTTTGGAGGATCTGTCCAATTGTGAGAGAGGTGTGTTGAAGTCACCCATAATTATTGTGTTGTGGTCTATTTGATTCTTGAACTTGAGGAGAATTTGTTTTATGAACGTCACAGCACCATTATTTGGTGCATAAATATTGATAATTGTTATGTCTTGTTGGTGAATGGTTCCTTTTAACAGTATGTAATGTCCTTCCTTATCCCTTTTGATTAATTTAGTCTTGAAGTCAATTTTATTCGATATGAGGATGGCCACCCCTGCTTGCTTACGAGGACCGTGTGCGTGGTATATTTTTTCCCAACCTTTCACCTTCAGCCTGTGTATGTCTTTTCCAATCAGATGTGTCTCCTGGAGGCAGCATATTGTTGGATTTGTTTTTTTAATCCAGGTTACCAGCCTATGTCGCTTTATTGGAGAGTTTAAGCCATTAACGTTTAGAGTTACTATTGATATATGGCTTGTACTTCCAGCCATGTTTGATTATTTATCTTCTTCTTCTTTTTTTTTTTTTAATTTAGTTTGTTTCTCCATGGTTAGCTTTCCCCCCGCCCTCTGTCTTTATAGAGGCACTTCCCACTGATGGTTTTGGTTATTGTTTTTCATTTCTTCCTCGTGTAGTGTTTTGCTCAAGATGCTTTGCAATGCTGGTTTTCTGGCTGCAAATTCTTTTAGCTTTTGTTTATCATGAAAGATTTTTATTTCGTTGTCGTACCTGAAGCTTAATTTTGCTGGATACAGAATTCTTGGCTGGCATCCATTGTCTTTCAGTGTTTGAAATACGTTGTTCCAGGATCTTCTCGCTTTCAGCGTCTGTGATGAAAAATCCGTTGTTAACCTTATTGGTTTACCCCTGAATGTAATCTGCCTCCTTTCTCTTGTAGCTTTTAATATTTTCTCTTTGTTCTGTATATTGGATATCTTCATAACAATGTGTCTTGGCGTTGGTCTACTGTGATTTTGTGTGCTCGGTGTCCTGTATGCATCTACAATTTGTATATCCGTTTCCTTTTTTATTTCTGGAAAGTTTTCTGTAATTATTTAATTCAGCAGGCTACTCATTCCCTTGGTTTGAATCTCTGTACCTTCTTCTATCCCAATGACTCGTAGGTTTGGTTTTTTTATGTTATCCCATATCTCTTGGATGTTTTTCTCGTGGTTTTTAACCAGCCTTTCTGAGTTGGCTAGGCTCTTTTCAAGATGATATATTTTGTCTTCATTATCTGATGTTCTGGCTTCTACTTGCTCCACTCTGTTGGTGATACTCTCAATTGAGTTTTTAATTTGGTTTATTGTTTCCTTCATTTCTAGAATTATTGTTTGGTTTTTTTTTATAATCTCTATCTCCTGATAAAGATGCTTAACTTCTTCTTTTATCTGTTTATGTAATTTATTTTCAAAGTGTTCTTTCACTGTTTGGATTTGCTGTCTCGTATCTTCTTTAAGGTTCCATTCCATTTGTCTAAGGTATTCCTTGAGTTCTTTATATGACCATTTTTCTGCTGACTCTAGGTCCTCCTGAATATTTAGGCTGTCTTTCATTGTTTGTACTCCTTTTCTTCCTTGCTTTTTTATGCTGCTCATGTTACTTCTTGTTCTGTTTGACTGCTGAGTTTCTGTTTACTCTTATAGATTTATTTGATGCTTGGGAGGAAAGATATTAGAAGGGAAGGGAAGAAGTCACTAAAGAGAGTGAGAGTAGGCAGGTAGAATTCAAGGAAGGGGGAATAAGAAAATTGAAAAGAAATGAAAAGACAAAAGGAACAAAAATAACAAAGATTAGATAATAAAGAAAGAAAGAAAAGACAAGAAAAAAATAAATTTAACAAAAATAATAATGATAATAAAAAAATGAAAATTAAAATTTAAAAAAATAATAATAATAAAATAAAAAATTAAAAAAAATAGAAACATTGAAAAAAAGTAAAAGAACATCAACAAATAAAAATTGAAAATGAAAGAAAAAGAAGGAAAAAAGAAAAAGAAAAAAAATGATAATAATAATAATAATAATAATAATAATAATAATAAATGCAGTCCTAGAGTTCTATTAACTTCTCTTCCAGTAGGTGGAGCTGTGCCCACTGGGCCAAGCTTCTCCTCTCAGTAGGTGGGAACCATTCACTGTGCAGCAGCTCTTTCTCCTAGACTGGGCTGGTCTCCAATCCTGAGTGTCTAGGGCCTTGTCTTGTGTTTCCTCAAGCCAGGCCGTGCTCACCTGTGATGCTCACCACAATACTGTCTACACGCCAGGTCTGCTGCTCCTGGGAGCCCTGTTTTCATGAACACCTGGGCTCACTCTCCCTGTTTGCCTCCCTCAGACCCTAAGTTTGTAGAGCTTGGGGCTGAGATCCCCCAGCGAATTTGCTTGCCCTCCTGTAGCCACGTCCCCGGTAGCTGGTGCAAGAGCCCTCAGTTGTCAGCACTGGTGGAAGCGGTAGCCGGGAGTTCCGCGCCGCGAGTCCCGCGCCACTCCTGATTCCCTCGGTCTGGTTATTGCGTTCACAGGAGAGCTGGGAGTGGCCCTTAAGGTTTCCCCGCTATGTGGAGAGAGATGACTAGGGGATTACACACCTGTCGCGCTGGTTTCAATGCAGTTATCTCCTCCGCCCGTGACGCCATTTCTCTGCCATGGTGGTTTCCCATGCAAATGGTGACCGTTCGTTCCCTTTGCCGGGTGACCAATGCAACGGGTGGGTCCTGACTGTCTCTCCCAATCCCCGTTTCAGTCCTGTGGCCACTGCCTATGAAGGCTCGGTTGGCTTTTACCTCTGTAAGTTCCTAAGGGCCGACCAATTATTTCAGTGGGATCGTTAGTGCTGAGTCACATGTAGCAGAGCCGCCCTGGCCTCCGCAGCTCTTCAGCCCGGTGCCTGGCCTCTGGGGCCCAAGCGGCTGCCGCCGCGGCTCTCCGTCCCCCTCCTCCGGAGCACGGGTCCCTTGGCAGGGGGGTGCAGAACGACCCCAGAGCAGGCTCTGCCCGAAGGTGCAGCGGCGAACAGGCCACCGAGGCACTCGAGGCTGCAGTCCAGCCTTCGGAGGACAGGGCTCGGCACGCAGCCCAGCTCCAACCTCTAGGTGCGGCTGCCGGACAATGTATACGGAGCCATCAAGACAGCAAGCAGAAAGCAAATGGCGGCTCCCGCGGAGTGGATTTTCGGCACAGAAACCACAGCCCCGCCAACAATCCCAATCCACAAACTCTCCCTGTATAAAAAATATTCAAAAAGAAAAAAAAGGCGGGGCGCACTGAGCTTTCTTTGCCTCGGGTACTTACAATCCACTGCTGATTACACACTCAGCTTCTCTGCACGGAGCGAAGCGAAAGAGGAAGCAGATGGGAGCAAAGCGCCCGCGGCTCTGAGCAGCCAAGCCTCCGGGAGCCAAGCGTCTCTTTTTCGATCTCTTTGTTCTTCCTGCTGCTTGGCAAAGTGGTCCGCTACAGATTAATGGTGAAAGGAGCTCTAACAGACTGTGCGAAATCTCTATTAAAGCCGCTGTTCTGAGCACCACGCTCAGCACTTCAGCAACCCCTGTACGCAGCGGCCATCTTCCAGTCAAAATCCATACTCTTAAACGTGGCACTATACACAGATCACACGCTTGGCATTAGAACTAGAAGCCGATCTGTTCAACCTCACCTTGGGGAGCTCGGCAGCTGCCGAACCGCAGCTCGGGATTCCGACTGTCACAGCCCCTCTGGCCGGGCTCGGGGTTTCTCGGTTTTCCTTGCTGTCCTCTTTGAAAACCAGAAAGTCAGGCAGAATAGAGATGTGATTCTTATATAGCTTTTCTTTGCCAACAATGTGATTTCTCTCTAAGGAGAGGGGCAGATTGCATTGTATACTTGATTCCTGACCGCTGTCTCTGAGCAGTACATTCAAATTTTCACACTCCATTTATGAAATTGTTGGAAACTTTCATAACCCACTCCTCAGTTAATTAGATTGGTTCTTCTCTTACTGTCACACCTAAATTCAATTCTAATGAGGAAATGAATGTAGCAATTCTCTCATTTGTATGATTTCTAAAGCTTATGATTTGATCTCCCTTGCAATAGAAAATATAGTTCAAGAGGAAGAAGTTGAAACAATATTAAGAGGAACATAATATAGACTTCCTGTGTTCACATGCAGGGAGAGCTGAGGCACGTATGACCTCTAAGGATGACTTGCTCTCCTTTGCAATGTGACTGATCAGTGGCAGTTCTGTCTTTGGTTTCCAAGCATTTTGCATCAATGTGATAATTCTGGGATCTTGAAGAAATATATATATATTTACTATGGCCAGGAGAGTTAAAGAATATAAATACACCTAAGCTATATATACTCATGGTTAAAAAATTAGTTAATTCTTTGTAATATTTTTATGATAGGCAAACTGGAAACAACTTAGTTAAAATAGTTAATAAATGATGATACATTCATTCAATCAAATGTAATGTACTATTTAGAAATTGAGGAAGGTAGAAGAAATAACTTTAAAAAAATGTCCACATTATAGGAAATGAGTATTATTACAGAATCATACGTAAGTCATAATTCAATTTTAATAAAAACAACTCAATCTCCCTTTATATTGTATGTAAGAACATATATAAACACATACATATCTAACAAGGAGTGGCTGTGTGATATGTACACATATTTAGGGAAGGGTAAATAACTGTGAGAATAGAAAGTAGGAAGGCAGGGGTTACATAGTTTCCCCTTCCATCTCTCTATGTATCTATCTGATATATACACATATACACATCTTTCTGTATATATAAAACAATAGACATCTAATATTTTGTAATAAAAAATGTTGCCAACCCAGTGGATGTATTTCATCAAAATAAATGTATTATATTTTTAAACCACTATCAAGTTAAGATATTTTGCTTAAGGCTACTATTAAAATGTGGATGTGTCTGAGCCAGGGCCAGAGAGCCTGATAATGATGATATGTTTTTAAGGCCTTTTCATAGCTCCAACTGATTTTATTCATTTAGTGGAATGTACTTCAGTATTCTTCCTGAGTAATCCAGAGACTAAAATTGTGTATTTCAGCACCCAAGAAGAACAGTCATTATAATTTACAGACTATGGCTTTCTAAGCATGTTTTCATTGCCTAGTGTAAATATTTTGACAATAGCCTAGGTGCATTCATAACATTTTGCATAACAACAAAAAAATAACAGGTGCAGCAAATAGGGAAGCAAATTTCTTGAGGATACATTCTTAATTGCACATGCCTTGACTTTTCTAAAGGTATCATCATTGTTAGTATTTTTGTTGTGGTGTAATTGGTTGCTATGGATGACATATGGCAATGAGAACCTTCTTTTGGTACAAAATACGAACTGTATCCAGAAAATTCAGGCAGCCCTCAAGAATTACTCTATTCAAAATCTTACTTCCAGAGATGCCACTATCATATCCCCTGGGTTGATGCAGTCCCCAGAGCTCTGTTAAGCCCATGTTATTAGTGGCCAGGTAGAGGTTAGGCATATTATGGAAAACAAGCACTCACATTTGCTGATGTAGTTATCACAGGCAGTGCTAACAAGCATTTGAATCCACCACTTACTCTCAGAGTATGTGACAGAGATGTGCTGAAAGTGAGCAATTGTAACTTGAAAGGACACATCACCTTGCCGTCTGTCTGTCAGGACCAGAGAGCTCAACAAACTCTTTTTTTCAAGTAGATGGGTTCCCCCCCCCCCCCCTTTTAATGAACATATTGGGAAATACAGTCTAAAGTGAACTTGTGCTTAGAAGAGAAAACTATAAAATCACTTCCCTATCATGATAAAGTCATTTGGAAATCAAGGAAAGTGGATTGTTCCACCACCCCCAGAATTTTCAGAGATACAATTTCTGTTTGGATATGTAAAACAAACCATAATATTTTATGTTAATTCTTATCATGTGAAGTCAGCTGTAAAATAAAATTTAAAGAATAACTTAGGCTAATACAAAAAGATACAATCTGAAGAGCATTTCATCTGTTTTGGCGTTGAAATTTTTGACAGGAAGAAAAAAGCAAGTCTCTATCATTAAATGAAATAAAAGCCTTTGGTAAATTAGTTCAATAGTACTTATGTGATCTCCTGCAGAGAAAACAATCAAGCCAAGTTAATTCATTGAACATAAAGTAAATATATTGTTTTCCACCCAATTTTGAGGTTACTAGCTTTGGAATATTCATTGAACATAGTTTTATAAAAAAAAAAAAATGCAGTTTTCTTTTGCAGGCTTTCCTTTTTCCGTGCTGGGGATCACACCCAAGGCCTTTGCAGGTTACAATGTGATTTTCTGATTGGATACAGGCTTATGGTCTGTCTTTCTCTCTCTTTTCCTCCTTCTTCTTCTGGTTTTAAGTCACTTCATCTCAGTCACCCAAAATAATCTTTACAAACACCAATTACAAAAACAAACACTTAAAAAAATCTTTATAATCTTTACAAACACCAATCTGAAATCCTTGCATGAATCCAAGTGGAAGGCTGACACTTTAAAAATACTTACTGATTGAATCTTTATCTTGTACAGGATGGTGCAGGGTGTTTTGCTTATTCATTTAATTCTCTTTTAAGACAGATATGGATTTTATACTTAATGAGTTCAGTTACTAGGTTTGTAGGCTCTTGGTCCTTATAAGTGTTTAATGAAATTTAACAGTAAACATATTTTACTACAGAAGATATTCAATATAATCTCTCCTGACTGTTGAGATATGAGTCCTTACCTCTGACTTGGAATGCTATTGCTCTTCGGCATTCTTCTATTATTGATGAAAGAAAAGTAATGGACCCTCAAAAAGATTAAATGACAGGTGATAGATAGATCAATGACTGATGGAATACACCCAGTACTACATGTATAGTAAGAGGTCAATACTTGTTGAACAGATGAAAAAAAGTATTCAAGGTTTGGATCTCAGTCCTGTAAAGTGTGCACACAATCATACTAGGCTTAGAAAGTCCAAAAAAGATCAGGTTTCTACTTCTGGGAACCAGTTTAGGAGAGTTAAACTATTTCTTCAGAAAGAGAAATAGCCCATTACTCTGACTTAAGGTGATAGATAACTGAACTTGAACAATTCGCAGAAACCCGCAGCAGGAATTGAGTTGTCTTGGATTCTGGCATTCAGGGTGTGACTCAGGGGGGAAATATTATCCATAAATTCTATATTGTTACATGTGTGGCAATGGAGCATTAGAAGTTTGATTCTATTTGTCAGTTTTTATAACTATTTCTAGAAATACAGATGTGAATTAATTCAAGTAGAAGTACTTGGAAAGGCAGAGTTAAATACTTGTGCCCAATTAAAATTCTTTCAGGAAATAAATTTGAACTCCCTTTTTGGCTCAACAATTCTGTGGTTACAGAATTGAATGTTTCGGAGGCTGACTCATTATATGTTCTTCTGAGTTTGTAATATGTATTGCCTCTTAGCATTTTGAAAAAGTGACCACTCTGGTTTTGGTCAGTGGAATCCTTGAACCCTTAACTCTGTGCTAGTTGGTTATCACAGGGGGTTCAGGGTACAATGATGGGTAAGAGGGTAAGAAACCCTTTGCCTACAAGAGCTGACCCATTTTCAGGGTTTCTATTGATTAACTACATTAATGTAAGATAAGCAAAATACTAAGTTCTAGGAAAGCGAGGGGTTTACAAAATGTGTTTGATGTAGACCTATTTCCCAAGGTATTGAATATGAAAAGTGGAAGGCAGACTTCTGAACACAATATAAACAGAGATACAAGAGAAGTAAAAATGCATGATGGAGAGAGAAAATAATTCATCTTAAGTTTTTAGTGTTTTTTTTTAAATTTCCAAATGTAGAATTCCCTTCCTTGTCTTGCATGTGTAAAGATTTTTGAATATACGTGTTTTTAAAAATATTCTTTTAATGCATTTCTTACTGGCAAGAAAATAAGAGACTACTTTGAAGACCAGGAAAAGCATGTGTAGTAGGTGTATAAACTGACTTTTGTGGTGTTATTTGCACAAAACTTACATTTTTTGTAATATACCTGAATATTTCTGAAAATTTGTGATATTAGCCCTTAAAAAAGATCTGAAATTGTTTTGAAGGACTTATAGCATATCTATCACACTTTTTACTACAATGCAATTAAATTAGATAACTGAAAATGTTCTAAGCATTCAGAAAATTTAAAATACATTTCCAAATCAAAGAAGAATTAAGAGAAATTACTAGAAATAATGACAAAAATGCTTAATCAAACCTTGTGGGATATAGCTAAGACTGTGTAAAGAGATCGATTTATAGCCTTAAATTCTTATGTTAAAAAAGAAGAAAAGATAACAAATGAGCTAAATGTTCAATTTCAAAAGTAAGGGAGGAAACTCATTGAATGACACGTTGCTCACATAGATGCCACGAAAACTCAAGCCCTTTGGTTTGAGTTGGTGGATGGACTTCCCTGCAAGCTTCTGTTGTGGGCAGAACATCACTTCTGAGAGCTTTGCTCTTATGTGCTCTGCTTGCTCTTACTTCTATGACAGGGCTGTTGAGTATCCACTTTAAACATGTATCAAGACCACACAGCAGCCGAACTGGTGCCACTTACCTGTAATCTCAGCTGCTTGGAGGCTCAGGCAGGAGGATCGTGTGTTCAAAGCCAGCGTCAGTAACTCAGGGAGGTCCTAAGCAACTTAGCAAGACATTGTCTCTAAATAAGACCTAAAAAAAAAAAAAGGGTTGGGGATGTGACCTCAGTGATTAAGTGCCCCTAGGTTGTATCCCCAGTATCAATTAAAAAAAAAAAAAAAAAAAAACAAACAAAAAACTCCAACAAACCCACAACAGTTCCCAGGAGCAACAGTGATTTAGTGGAAAGGAAGGGCTCTTCCCAGACACTGTTGACAAAGATACATCAGAATCATTCTTGGCACTTACAAACCAAAAATGTTCAGACTCTATCCCTAGAATTGTGATTAACAGGTCAGAGTGGGCCCACAGATTTGTAATATTGATGTTCATCTGAATTGAACAATCAATTCATTCTGCTTTCACTCAACATTTTCCCACATCCTGACCCAGGCAGCCCTGTGCTAGTGCATGTTAGGGGATAATGACAAGAAAAATGTCTGTACACACGTGCTCCATTTAGATTAAGGGATGAAGGGTAAAGGTTCATGTTACCTAACAACATGTCCCTTAGATACAAAACACTAGTGATTCACTTATAAGTAAGGTATGTAACCCTTATCTATTATTATTATTATTATTATTATTATTATTATTATTATTATTATTATTATTTTGTGTGCTGTTGGGGATTGTGCATGCTAGACAAGCACTCTACCAACTGAGCTCTACCCCCAGCCCTCAATTAATTTAAAATATACAAATAATGCCCACTCTTTCATCCAAAAATGGCCCATGATCCAGGAAATGTTCTACATTAGCAAATAGAAACACAGGGTTTGAAACTAGCCAAGTTCCTCATTCTTAGAAGCTTAAATTTTCAGAGGGAGGCAGAAAATTAACAAGGGAACACATCTAAAAATTACAGAAAGTAATAAGTGCTCTTATTATATAAAGAGAAAATAATTAGGATGATGTAACAAAGTAATGGGACAGGAGGCTTTAGACAGGTGCCCAGGGACAGCAATGCTGAACAGGGAACATCAGAATGGAGGTTTTGAGGGTCAAAGAGAGAAGGTCATGCTCATAACAGAGGTGGATATTTTCCAGGCAAGAGCTATAGCCAAAGCTTTGCCATAGCAAAGAACTCAGCTTGTCCGAGGTTAGTGTGTGTGGAGCGTATGTGTGAGGGACACTGCAGAGGTGGATGCCCAGGGACTTTGTGTTCAGAAGGACTTTATTTAAGCACAGTAGAAAACCATGGAAAGCTTGTAAGTGGGAAAGGGTGAGGTGACATCAGGGACATTATGTTTCATAGATGACTTGGACTAATGTATGGAGACTGACTGTTAGGGGGGGTAACCGCAGAGGTGAGAAAATTAGCAGGAGGCTACTGCCATGGCCTTGGATGTGGCTGGTAGCCGAGGGCATGGTGAGAAACAGGCCATGCTAGAGTATCTTTGGAGGTAAAAGCAGCATATTTGTGGCAGAGTCATGGGTTCAGAATGGCTATGTGACAGTTGTAGATAAGACCACTGTGTCAAAAGCCACAGTGGCATCTCCTTCCTGTGAGGGTAAATTGCAAGAATGATAATTCATCTCACAGGTTCAAACTGCAAGTTCTCACTTGTCTTTTAAGACCATTAGAATAGCTATCACATCTACCTTGTTGTCTCCAATGGGTGAGACAGTGTTCCTGCCCAGGGATCAGTTTCCAGATACTGAACTCCATGTTCCAGGAACATTTATTGCTCACAAGAATATCCCCCTACGTCAGAGGTAGAGTGAGTCTGCACTGCATGAGCCCCTAGGCATCTGCCTTAGGTGTGGGGCAGCTCCTCTACGGGTATCCCTGGAAGATGTTAGTTCCATCCTGCACAGAGGCAGCACCAGGAGTCCTCACCTAAACTTCTGGGACCTACCGCACTCATAAGGCTCCAGAGCCAACCCACCTCTCAGACGTTTGTTCTGAACCAGAGTCTTTCAGAGTCCAGGTTGGAGTCCTGCCTCTCCACTAGTCCTCTACGTGGCTGGAGTCTTTTTGAACTCCTGCTCAGTCTCCAGAGAATCAAGGACTTTGGACTACCTAGAGGTCAGGGTCAGGGGAGGGAGTGCAACCTAGGCTGGGACAACTGTGAGCCCAAGCTGGAATGGAGTCCACATATGTCTCACTTCCCCATTTCCTGCCTGGAAAAATGGTGAAATATTGGACAGAACCACAATTCTTTCACAGGGTGCATGTATATGACCTAGTAGAACATTCTTAATGGAAGAAAATGTAAACAAACCAGTGTGTGAGTCAAATAACATACCTATTACCCTCAGCAGTAAAAAAAAAAAAATGTATTTTATATGCATCTTATTTTCAGGTTATGTGGATCCTCCCAAGAGTATGACCAAAATTCTTTAACTGGAAAAACCTTTTATACAGTACTTGGACTTTTATGTTTATGGCACTATGCAAGGGGTCAAGAATAAATTTAGAAGCAATTTGAAGACATGATAACTATAACCATATATTTGACAGTTTAAAAATATCACACCAAAATGTGGATATAAATGTGGTTAGAATGTTAAATATCATGTAAAGAACGTATTTAGGCTCTTTTGAAAAGTGACTCTCAGAACAATGCATAAAGTGTGAGTCATGTACTTGAAAAGTAAAAATTAAAAAAATTGGTGTTTCACTGCATCTAACAAGCCATCAAATGTAAGCTATAGCCCAATTTCAGAAATATGTGAAAACTTAGGCATTTTAAATTCAATAAACAGTTTTATAAATGGCTTTTATAAATGCTTTTAGACACAAAAAGTGTCAAAACAATATATTTTAAAATGTTAAGAGAGAAATGTACTTTACAATGTTAACAAGAAACCTCTAGGAGCAGGATGTGGGATAGGACAGATAAAGGTGCCCTACACATTTTTATTCTATATGCTTTTTTATTACTCAAATTTTTTACAGTGAGGATGTATTCGGGTAATTTTTTTTTGTTTGTGTGTGTGTAAATGATGCTGGTTCATATGGATAATGTTACTCGTAGATTCAGAAGCTTCGTTAATAAAAAAAAAATATTTATGGAACAAATAGCGTCATGGATCCTCATGTTATCAAGCATCACAAACACATAATTCATGGAAGGTCAAAGCAATTTTCTGTTTATGCTGCAACTGCACATTCCTACCTGCTGTGAAATAAACCCAACCTCTCTGTCGGGTTCTGTTGATTCAGCTTGGCCATCTGGAGCAATCCAGCATGAACAGTCTCAATGGAATAATGCTGCTTTGGTCAAGGTCTCTGCCGGCAGCAAAGTCTGTGGTGTATGGTGTTAATTACATTCTTTTCATAAAATAGCAAATCTTTAAGTATGGAGCTGGGTGGAAATGGTTGAGCACAAGTGACAGCCAAGATTCAGGATAAAGACAATTCCCTTGGAGTTCATCTGGCATCTCACTTGAGAGAGGAGAGAATCCGGATTCAGGTCAGCAGGCAAAAGGTTTGTGGGCAAGAAAGGACACCAGGCGAGGGAGCCTGGGAAGTCCAGGAAGTGGTCAGCCTTATTATTCATGAGTCCCGATGCTTCTAAGAACATTCTGTACCATGTGCACAGTTGACTTAGTACAAATTCCAAGGTCATTTTTTTTTATCACTCAGAATCTCATTTTCAGAGTAGACAGATAAGTTGATAGTTAAACATTTGTAAACCAATACATTCCAACCAAATCCACCCATTGGCCACGTGGCCAAAGGACATCATGGTGCTTTAGAGTCAAATTAGAAAGCTGCATTCTCAAGTCCAGATGGAAAAGAATATTCATTCAGTTATTCATTCATTTCTTTCTTTGTTGAAGAACTTTTTGAGTGCCCACTGTGAGCTGGGAATACACACTATTAATAATAGAAAGGCCAGTTTCTGCCTTTATAGGGTTTACATTTTGGTGGAGGTGACAGATAATGAACAAAGAAAAAAAAATCAGTGTGGATTGTGACAATGTTACAAAGGAAACAGGGTGACATGAAAGAAAGTGGGAAGAAACTGAGGAGTGGGGATTCTTCATATGGCTTAGGGGAGAGCAAGGCCTCTCTGGGGAGGTGACAGAAGTACAGATCCTACTGAAAGAGCCTCATCTAGACGTCAGGAGGCCTGGTAGTAGGTAGACTCTGTTCTCGCTGGCACGTGGTTTCTGTCTCTGAGGATCTCCTACCCTCTCTGATCTCTTTCCCCACCTGATATTTACCAATAAACTGAAGAACAACTTTTATGTGCATGTATCTTGAAAACTTTAAAGAATCATGCAATATTACTCCATTTGATCTTTGTAATAACTATTCTAGGTAGGTGAGATAAGGTTTGAAATTAGTTGCATACTGGCAGTTCTAGCTACATAACTGGTGTTGCACAGTGCAAAATGAAAAAGCAGCATCCTTTGTAAGAAATGATTGAGAATTTCAAGGTAGCAATGGCAGACAATTAAACCCAGTGCAGAGCTCCTCTGAGCACCAGTCCTGTGTTCCTGGACAGGTTGCAGGCTCATGAAGGCTGACCCTGAATACTGAACTATCATCAGATTTGCTGGTGGGAGAATGTTATTTTTGGTTGCCTTTATATGCAAGGTGCACGTTTCTGCAAAATACTGAATTGTGAAATACTAGTTTTTATTCATGTGACCATATCGTTAAGTCTTATTCCAGAAAATCTGGTTTGCTTTTTCATTGGTGATTTTACTCTCTTCTTTCAATAACTTAAAATATGGGAGAGAATTTAGAGGGCCAATAACTTAAAAAATCTGTGGTGCAGTTGAGTTACTTTGCTGCAAGTTGTCTTGAGAAATAATTTTTTTTTTTTTTTTGTGGATAACAGCTCCTGATTTGAAATAAGAACACCTAAATGTGACTCCTGGTTCTGCCCCTGGATATCTGTGTGATCTTGAGTAAACAAATCCATTCGTCTCCATGAACTTTCCATTTCTTCTGCAAACTCAAGAGCTCTCTCTTTATTTGTGTGTCAGGGATATTTTTATGGTTTTGCTAGACAGGAGGTTGGGGCTGTGGGTTCCTCACTCATCACTGATGTATCTTACTAATTAGATGATGATGCATTTAGCTACATTAAGGGAGACAGTTACTTCTGGCATTTATCAACTCTACATCAAATTTCTTCACTTGGACACTACAAGCACTGGGCAAAAAATTATATTAAATCAACACCTGCCTCAGACCTTCATGAAGTCAGCCGTTTTAAAGGGAATAATTAATGATATTTAACACATTTGAAATGTGCTAAATCACATCTACCTGGACCTGAAACATTCTATCCTCCTGAATGGAAAGCCTATATCCTCTAAGTGGCTATTTCTCATTTCCCCTTCCTCACAGCTCACAGAAACCATCACTCTTCTTTCTGTCTCCACATTTATATTATGAATATTTTATATTTTATAATATTTTATATTATATTCATACAATGGAATCATATTGTAAAATATGCCTATCACCTTTTGTTCTGGGTTCTTTCATTTAACACAATATTTTTAAAGTTCATCAGTGCTGTAGCATGTTCCAATACTCATTTCTTCTTTTAACTGAATAATCTTCCACTGCATGTATACACCACAGTTGCTGAATGTCTACATCATCTGTTGATGAAACCCTGGCTTCTTCGTCTTTTAAGCTATTGTGAAAAGTGTCATTATGAACATGCCCACGTATTTGTTTCAAAACCTGTTTTCAGTTAGTTTAATAGAAGTCAAATTGTTGGATCATATGGTAATTCTGTGTTTAACCTTTTGAGGGAAAAGACATGCAATTGAAAGTCAACTAAGTAATAATATAGCTTATTGTTAAAATAGAGTAATAGCAAGGAAACACTTTCATTCTTTTTCTTGCCTTTCTGTCCCTGATGCCAATTATTGCACTACTGCTTCCTTGAGATGAGCTGACCAAAACTGGGGACTTGGACTCCAGATCTGCTATCAAGACTCCTCCCAGAAGAAAGCTGTAATGAATAAGAGGGTGTTAGATCACAATTCCAGAACATTCGAGCCAAACTGCATTTTGTGTCTCCACCTTCTACCATTCCATGATGTGAGCTTGTTGCTTTTAGTAATCCCTGAGTCAGTCTAGTGCAGAAAACTATTAGCCAAGGTTAATTAACATCACTGAAATGTGAGTAAATGGAAGAAAGTGAGTCACGCACTAGTGTGATTTTACGATGATTATGAAGGAAGGGTAAATCAAATGTACAAATCTAAACTACAGGGAACATTTGAGCGGTTGAATCATAGGTCTGCATGAATATACTCCTTAACATAATTATCCCAGGGCATTGGCCAAATTATTCTCTTCCTGGAGCCCCAGCGGTAACCTCTCTAAACATACCAAATGAGCCCAAGTGCAGCACCCGCTGGGAAGAAAGAGCAGCTAAGTCCCACTTCTGTTTCAGTGAGAGCTAGTGCACATCCTGCCATTGGCTATTTTTTTCTGCAATTCATCCATTTTAATAAATCTTAGCTTAGAAGCCCAAGCAAAGCAGCTTGCAGGGAGTGCTTGGTATGAGGTGATCAAAGAGAAAGGACTGTGTTTCTGCAGCTCACCACCAACATCCTGTGTTTAACATGGATGAGTTCTTGCTGTCCAATCCTGGGTACCCTTCCATCTTACTCAGATTTATATTTGTTCCTTTCTTTAGTTAATTATTCGATTTTCCAAGTCTGCTCCAGGCACTATTTTAAGTGTTATAAGTATTTAGATAAGAATCAGAACGAACTGTTCTCAGAAAGCTTGCAGAGAAGAGGTTAGGCGTGCATGCCTATAGCTTTAGCATGGCTATGAGGGGCAGGCTGAGGTTAGAGGATGGACACTCACCTCAGACTGCCTTAATTTGCCTCCTCCTCCACCTTGGCAGAGTTATCTACCACCTCTGTCCCTTAGGTCTCCATGTGTAAGATGGGGATGATGACAGTACTATCACAGAGGTGCTTAGAAGAGGAGTTGTCACCAGGTGAGTGCTACATAAGGTCTTGCTAAACAAATAAGTGACAACTATCCTAACTGAGAAGTTTGTCTAACAGGAGGTTTGGGGAGTTGGAAGGCAGACTTGTGTACTGGCAGATTAGAAAAGGCTTGTGGCAGAGGCTGCACCTGAGAGAGGCCTTGGAGCTTTGGCTAAACTCTCTCGACAATGTTCTTTTTTCATTTGAGTCAGGGCTACCTGCATTAGATAAGCAGGAGTTTGCCAAAATTTCTCTGTGCATTCTTTCCAAGTTTAATATACAACTAGCTATTAAAATTTGCTTTCTTAAAATGCTGAAGAGAAGAATTATTTTTTTCATAGGGTTAGTTATTCTGTTTGCTAGACTTTAGGTAACTCACTTAGTCTTTCTGACAGTGGTTTAAATCTGTTTGAAGTAGAAAGGTCTAGACTCACTAAATAAGCATTATGGCCTTTTTAAAAACCAATCTAAATTATTGTGATTAATAATACCACTATGTGTTTTAGTCTTGTATCTCATTCACATTGTTTATTATAAAGAGTTGAATACAACTCACGTATTAATTAGGCTTGCATTTTAGTGACGGGTTTTGCTCTGAAGTTTTATATTGTATAGTCTTGAATGAAGCTTTCCAAAACCATAAGACTACCAAAAATTCTGTTTGACCAACCAAGTTTACAGCATCTATCCTCATGTTTACAAATTCTATTCTTATCTAGTCACCGGTCCTTCTGTCTAGTTATTTAGAAACAACTATTTCGCCACTGTAGAAAAGTCAGGGTTCTTCCTAAAATACAGAAATCTATAAAGGGAATAGAACTTTTCTTGGGGGTTTGTGACCTAATTTCAATTAGGCTCACTACTAATATCACCCCATTTTTGTTGGTTCATATTGTGATAAATCCATATATTGTATTGTACAAAGAAAAAATCAAATGTTCCTTTGTCCTCTATGGGCAAAGATCATTAATGCATTTTGTAGTATTGTTGTGTTCTTTAGTCAGGATACAGAATACATGTTGCAGACATCAAAAGCCATTGGACCTAGTTTAAGCAGAAAGGGAAGAGAACAGGTTCTGTCGTCTAAATTTTACAGAACCTACCCACTGAATTGGCCAACTCATTGCCTTTAACATAATAAGGACACTAGGAAATCATGAAGCCGACTCCACCAAAACTAGCTTAAGAATACTCCTCGGCACTGTACGTCATCACCAGTCTCTCAGCACCTACCAAGCTGGGGAATATACAATGGAAATTTTATTATTTTTTCAAGGATTTTGTAGCAAAGAACCACAAACTGGATTCCTTAAACAACAAAAATGTGTGATTTCACAGTTCTGGAAACAGGAATTCCTAGAACAAAGTGTCAGCAGGCTTGGTTTCTTTTGAGGGCTATGAGAGAGGACCCGTGCCATGTTCCCCCTAGCTCTGGCATTGTTGGCCATATTTACTCTTCTTTGACTTGTAGATGCATCACCCTAATGTCTACTTTCATGTGCACATGGCATTCTATTTGTGTCTGTCTCTTCCCTACATTTCCCCCTTTTAATTAGAACACTAATCATATGGAATTAAGGGACACCCAATTACCTCATTTTAATTTTACTATCTTCAAACATTCTATTTCCAATTAAGATTACATTTAACAGTACTGGAGGTTAGGACTTCAAGGTTGTGGGGTAGGGGTAGGCACATTTCAACCATGACAGGACTTTGCAACAACTGCTACAGAACATACCCCACTACCATGCACCACCATTGTAATGATGTTACTAGAAAGGGTGCAAGTGAAAGAAGGGACTTGGAATTGTGTTTTTCAGCTCTACCTTCCAAATCTCATGCACTTACATCTGGTCCAGTGGAAGGTAGGACTTGGAAGGAACTGGTGCTGTAAGTAAGTATGAGAAATTATTTAAGGTCTTCAGCTTTTCAGCTACTAGGATGCTATAAAATTTGTGACAAGGAGTTTAGGATGGAGATGTTTAGGCTAACATGGAGGTGGATGTGCCAATCTGTATTATCTTCCACTTAGGAAGTAAGAGATGCTGTGAAGACTCATGAGACAGTGAGTGATGGAGTTAAACAATAGAATCATTAGTTGCGAGTAGCTATTAAACTACTCTCAGTCCCACATCATGATTTATTAATTCTCTTTCTCAATTAATACAAGAAATTTATTTATGAACTAGGAATTATAAGTAACTAAATAGGCAAGTCATTTATTTTCTTTTCAAAGGGAAGAAAAATAATAGAAGCAAATCTCAATATGTTCTTGGACTGATTAATAGTGTGTACCCACATTTTCTTCTAAATTAGAAATTTTAGAAACATCCTTAAACTTCCTTTTCTTTCACTTCCTATCCTGGTATTTTCAATAAAACTTTGCTTTAAAGTGAATCTCAAATTCAGCCATCCCATTTCATTCCTATGGTCACTTTTTGAATTTGGTCCTTCATCACTTCCAGACAGATGCTTTTAATAGCCTGGTATTCTCACCTTGAGGATCTTTTCTATCCCAGGCCTTCTTTCATGTTATGGCTACAGTTATTCTTTTTAAAAACCCAATCTGACTGTGTTCAATATACTTTCCAAGTAGCTATTGTTTTAATTATTGTTTCTAATGAGTATTGAAAAAGGAAATTGTTTTTTTTTTTTTTTTATTTTTCTGTACTTTTCCTTAAGCTCCTGCTACATCTTAATCGTTTGTTTTGACAACCCCCTCTGATACTCTATGTGTAACAAGCCCCAGAGCAATGAGTTCCAAATTAAATTATCATCTGCTAATTTCCTATCTGGCCACATAAAGCAAACTAAATCCAAAACTTATTTGTCTTCCCATTTCCTACAATGTTTTTATCTTTCCACCAGCACTACTACCATGATGAAGCCTAGTAGCTTTGATTTTATGATAGAACTTGACAGCTTTTGAAGCCAGAGTCCAATTTATCAGAAACCAAGGAAACTGGTTCTCTTTTCTTGAACTTTAGAGGAATTAGGTTTCAAAATGATACCTAGAGATGAAATATTCTCATTCCTAGGATAAGCTTACCATTCCAATAAAACAAATGAAAACCAAAGGAATGAAAATGCAAAGAAAGAATGTTTTCATTAAATCGGGCTATATAAGGATATGTGGTTCTAATCTTGCTATTTCAGTCTCTTCATATTTTGATGGCTTCTTTTTGCCTACAAAATCACCAGGAGGAAATCACAATTTTAAACTTTCATACTCCAGTTGGTGGCTTTAAAATATTAGAAGCAAAAATTGGTGAAACTAAAATATAAAATAGAAAAAATATCATATTGAAATGCTTTTATGCTAACTGCAGATTTATTGAACAATATATATATATATATATATATATATATATATATATATATATATATATATATATATAATATTTGAGTAACAGAATTTGTAAACTTGATCTAATGAGCCTTTGTATAACACTGTACCCAATGAATAGAGGATAGAAATTCCTTTCAAGTACACATGAAACATTTATGAAAACGTATAATGTTCTGATCCATAGAGTAAGTCTCAATACATTTTCAAAGGAGGGCAGAGGGTGTTATACAAATCATACAATTAAATTGAATGCATACTACATGCAAACGGAGAGAAAGAGAGAAATTAGATTTCCTAAGGGAGGTAAAACCAAGGATATATTGGTCAAGATGTCCAGATACCTGGATCCAAATACGATACTTCCTCATTCTTCCAGAGACCAGACAGATACCCAAACTTGTAAGCTGAACCAACAAGATTAGCCATACCCTTAAGAGAAGGCTATCTGTCAATAAAAGGCCAGTGAAAAAAGATCTGTTTGGAAGGAAATGCCTAGCTTTTAAAACATGAAGATAATCTCAGAGATAAGAAACACAGAGTTTTAAATTATAGTTGACTTTTATATTCCTCTCTACAACTTGTCTGATGCTCCAAACCGCAAGCCCATCTACATGTACATGTTTTGGAGTATATGCATGTGAGGGGACATAGGAAAGAATTAAAGATTAACACTCTGCTAGAGAGAATGGTGAGGAGTATTTAGTTAGAAAAATCTGTTTAAACACTTTTTTTTTTTAAACTCTAAGGCTATGGTAGCCAGAAGAGCACCTAAGAAAAGTAACTGGAAATAGAGCATCCAGCACTATTGAATGAGTGAATGAATGAATGACAAAGCTCACTCGAAATCATAAAATATATTATAGTTGCAATTTCCTGATGGGAAAGATCTTTTTATACAATCTCTATTTCTTGGTTCATCTAGTCTATTGTTTAAATGAGAAAAATGACATATTCAGAGAGGCAATAATTACAGACACAGAGGAATAATGATGAGAATGCCATTTGGGCTGGAGGACTATCTTGTGTGTGACTTAGTTTGCTCTTTATAACATGGGAACTATCTCAGAGGCTGCTAGATATGAAAAAGTCCCAGGGTACCAGGTATGGGGGTATAAATGAGATTTTTTCCATCCACCTAGAACTGTTTTGGGTAATTCTCCTCCTTTCACCAGGCTTAGAGACCTTATCTTCCTGTTTTGTCAGGGTTTGAGAGACTCAGCTTCCTTCTGGGCATGTGGCTAGCAGAACATACAGATAGATCTCTAGTTGAGTGAACACTCGGCTTCCTCTTTATTAATTTGGGCTAGCATGCTTGAATCCCTAAGATGCCTGACTCCTGATAAACTGTGTTGTCTAATATAACTGAGGCCAGAACAAAGCTTTTCACTCTATTCTGAGAATTAAAAACACCAAAAGGCAGGCATCACGTCCAAATGGAGGGAGAGAACAGTCATCTTCTCTATCTGAAGGCAGACTGTTCCCAGGTGTCCTTACGTCATATAAAGGACTACTTGTCATAGGAAGTTAAGGGAAAAAAAAGGAGGGGGCAGGGGAGATGTCTAAATTTTCTATGAGGGAATATGTCCTTGAGTGTCACATACTGAGTGATCAGATTAGCTCTCCTACTGTGGGAAGAGCACCAAGGTTTGCACAGAGAGAATATAGCCTTCCTTTTCAGTGTCTCTTGCTTACAGTAGAGGGATAAAACCTTCTCCATGGCTGGCTACCATAAGTGGAGGAGGAGTAACAGAGTGCTGTTCTTTTGGATGTGGTTTGTCCCCCAAGGGCTCATGTGGTGGAAGCTTACTCCCCAGCATGGTGGTGTTGGGAGATGGTGTGAGATATTTAAGAAGGAGACTAATAAAGGTCATTGGGGCCCTGTCCTTGGAAGGGGTTGATATTGTTCTCATGAGACCCTAGTTAATTCCTTTGAAAGTGGATTGTTATAAAAGTATAAGACTGACTCCTTTCTGATGATTCTGTCTTCCTGTCTTGCCATGGTTTTTCCCTCTCCCATGTGCTGCCAACATGATGCCATTCACCATGTGATGCAGCCAAGGGGGCCCTCACCAGAGCTGTGCAGATGTTGATACTATACTTTAAACTTCCAAAACTGTGAGCTAATGTAGCTTCTTTTCTTTATGGCCATAGAAAATGTACTAACACACTGAATAACTGTGCTTCCTTTCAGCTGCTTTCTTTCAAACTTGGTTGAGAACTGTGCTAGTCAGCTTGTCATCACTATGACAAAATACCTGAGAAAATCAACTTAAAAGAGGAAAGATTTCTTTTGACTTGTGGTTTTGGAGGTTGCAGGCTATGGTATGCAGGCTCCATTGCTTTTAGATCAGTGGTGAGGCAGAAACATCATGGTAGAAGGGCATTGTGGAGGAAAGCTACTAACCTCGTGGCAGCCGGGAAGCTCAGAAGCAGAGACACAGAGAGAGAGAGACAGAGAATGTGTTTATCTGAGGCCTGGAAACTTGACCTTGGGTATATAGAGCAGGTTTTAAAAAATGCTTTTATTATTTCCTTCATTTTTCTGATCTTGAAACTCTTACTATGTTTGTGCCACACATTTCAGTTTAAAGATGCTCTTCTTCAAGGACAGGAACAAAATAGGAGAGAAGTAGTTCTGACATTTCTCATCTGTTAATTTTGTGCCATCTGCCTAATTAGTTGATCTTTTTCTTTTGTTCTTAAAAAAGCCTTGTACTTGGGTATTTGCACAAATACTTCTGTCTGTCCTTTAGCCTCTAATTTCATTCTGTGCCATGTTTCCTCCAACTCCCTTTTAGCTTACTTACTTGAGCCTTTGTCTTCTGTATTGTGAACTTGTACTTTTAACACTCAACTCCTCAGAAGGCATCTTGTGAGGCATGGGCCAGAGCACCTTTCCACTGCTGGCAAATCTTATGACATTGTCCGCTTTCTTGATTTCTCAGAGATTTAGTTCCCTCATCTGTAAAATGGGGAGGAGAATACATGACTTACAAAGTGTTGTGAAGATCAAATGAAATGATAACTGCAAAAGGTTTTGGTGAACACTATCAAAAATGCAAGGTCTTATCATCTAGGTTGGCAAGTAGTACTTTATAGAAGTCTATGGTCATAGGTTAATAAATTGATCCATTAAACCAACATTCTCAATTTATGGATTTTTGGAACAGATTTGGAGGGGTTTTTCAAAGTTCTCAGATGGAGGCTGCATCGGAGAGAATTTAAAACACTATGGATAGTGACCTGTCATCTGAGCCGTCACTGTGCAAATGTGCTTCTGCTGCTAAAGTTGTGATTCCTTGGTGTTGAGTTTGAAACAACCCTAATTTGTCCACTGCTCCTCATTGCACATGTAACCATTTGCTGTGTCTTCTCCCATCTTTTCTCAATGCTGTCCTGGTTGACTGAGACCAACATTCCTCAGACAGCCTTGCCTGCTTTGGGTTCTTCTTTTAAATGTAGTTGAAGCTCATCTCTTCTTCTATGGTCAGAGTGGATTTGTTTTTGCTTTTAGCCTTTTGTTTGATTTTGAGTCTCTCATTCTTCAATTATTTGCCATTTACTGACCAAGGACTTCAAAAGACATCAATAAAATTAATAAATAAAGCATATGAAATGGAAGTGGGGAAAGCTGGTATAACTTTGTTTTGAAGAAAATCCATACCGAAGTCAAATGAACAAATATATACTTAGTGCCTACTATATATGAGGTCTGCTGAACTCCAAAAAGGATACATAGATGTGTAACAGAACCCTCTCTCAAGGAATTTATGATGTCCTAAAAGATATGTTTTATATCTTGTAGGTAAATAATGCTATTTTTCACATGACTATTAATAATAGCTGCCAATTAGGGAGCATCTGCAGGTGGTAGGGGATTTCTGATGCATTTCATCTTACTTGGCATTAGAAATGAGTGCTGTTATTCCCACTTTATGATGGGGAGACTGTTTCAGAGTCTTCGAGTTGTTTGCCCTAAGTAACACAGAAATAAAAATGACATAATGAGAACTTGAACGTACATTGTCCCACTTTCAGTTTGTGCTTTTTATGAAAGTTTCATAATATACTTCTTGTTGTAAATTACATGTCTGGCTACACCCAGTATTATGAAGTCTGAGATGACATGCCTGTGTTCTCTAAAATTTGATTCATCCAAATAATTAGGGATAGAAGCAAGGAACACTTAATTTTAGAAAATCAGCCGATGGCTAGATGAAATTCTGCCAAGAACAAAACTAGCCTGGAAGTTTCCCATCCTTTCTCTGGATCTTTCCGTCTTTGATATATACAGATCAAACCGTTGCTTAAAATTGCCTTTTAAGGTATTATAGTGTGATAGAATAGCTAATGCAAAACCTTCATATCTTTATTGAAATTTTATAACTACAACCAGTTACTACATTTTTTTTCTTAGCAGACAAAACATGTATTTAATTTTACATAGGATGCACCAAATTAGCCAGAATTTCCTGAACTAGACACTCTTTATTCTGTCTTGCTTTAGCCACTGATTCTTTTTGGAACAAAGGCCTCTTTCCCTTGGCCTTTTAAAAAGAAAATTCAGATTTCAATGTCATTGTAGTTTGTTAAAGGGGAACTGGGATCAGCAGAGTAAACTTGTGAATCCATAATCTTACCCTTGAGGTTGTGGTGTTTGTCCTGTGTTCTAAAGATGGAGAAGGGAGTAGAAAACACCAATGAACATCAACAGTGTCCCTGGGATCAATGATGAAAGAAGATGTTACCATGTGAGGGTGATCTGAGATTGGTCTGGGAGGTTTGTTTATTTGTTTGTACATAGTGGCATAACATGGATGTTCTTTTCCAGACAGAGGGATTAGCAGATTTTTTTTTCTACAAAGAATGAGCTTCCACTTGCTGTTTATAAAGGTAAGCTATTTATAGAGCTGCTACATCTAAGCTGTCATATGGGGTCTCCTGCAGTGTCACTGCCAATAGAATCAAAGGTACAGTATCATTGGCTCCTGTACCTCTGTCCAACAAAGCAGAGGGTTTCCTCTGAATGTTAGATTGGGCAAATGGTAATAAAACAAAATTGGGCATCCATTACTTCTATTCTCTTTGGGGTTCTTTTACAGACTGACTATAAGAATCTGACCTTTATGTCTATTTACTTGTCTGAAAAATAACAGTCATGGGCACTTCAGATTTACCTACTTACCTCCTTTGGGGTGCATTGAGGATTTAAGATTTAAACTCCTTAGTTATCCAAATGAAAGGTTTGGCATAAGCAACAACTATGATTAAGAAAATGAGTAAAGGAACAGGTATTCCTGCTAGAAGATATTTCTGGAGTGAACTGACTTTACCTCTGGATTCTCCATGATGGAATCCAAGCTGGGATATAGTTTAATATTAAGCAGGTGGAATAAATTGCCTTTGTTCAGGCACTGAAGAGCTTTAGTTAATTAGGATTTGGTTTGGATCAAGGGAGTAAAGAGGTTTTATCAATGATTACTCTTGACACTTTTAAACAGTTTTTAAGTTCTTAAAATGTGCCTAATCCTGAATTTGAAAGAAAAGAAAGAATTATGGGGAGACAGTAAATCAGAAGGGATTATGTCCTTCCTATAAATTGCAACATCGGGTGTTTTAACAAATCTCTTAAGGCTCCTAAGTTAACTTTTGATCTTCTTACTGGAAAAAAATTGTGCAAGTAAGATGTGCTTCATTTTTTCCTTCTTGTCTATGGGATGTCAGAAGGGTAAGCCTAGGAATTTCACACTATTATAAAGCACTGTGGAAAGTAAGGAGAAAGAATAGAAACACTGACAAATGCTTGTTCCTCTGCAACATTTCCCCTGGAAGAATTATGTACTAAGTTATACATTTTTCCGAGAAGAAGAAATAATTGATTTCTTGGTTCCAGACTTCTGTGGCTTTAAATCAAGAAACATCAAACATTTACTCTATGTAGGTACCATTCCTGGGAGCTACCAAAATGCCAAAACTCAGATGCTGCACTCAAATTCCTTTTGTCTAATGGAGGAGACAGATGTGTAAGCACCAAATAGAAGGTGAATTAAAGAGTCTGAGTAGAAGTAGAACAAATGATGTGCTTGAGAAAAAGAGGAAGAAAAGATTAAATGTGGCCCCAATGGTCAGGAGAACTTTTGGGGAGGCGTTCACTGACTGGAGCTTAGGAGGGACTTGAGAGGGCATTTCCTACATAGCACTGACCGAACACAGAAGTACCTGTCTGGAAAATGATGAGAAGACTGTTGGCAAGGAGACCTGAAGACACCTGGTGAGCAGTCATGCTGGAGGAGGCTCCTATCAACAAGATCTATGAAGGCACTCAAGTATTTCAACATCTAGGCCATTTAGTGATAGGTCATCACTATGAAGTAGTTATTAGAGTTGGAAGCAATCATAAAAGTCACCTTGTGTTAGATTCTTGTTGCTGCTGAAACAAATTACCATAAACATTGTGGCTTAAAGCAACCCAAATATGTTCCCTTACGGTTTTGTAGATCAGCAGACCAAGATCAGTTTCACTGGGCTAAAGTCAAGTCGTCTGCAGGGCTGATTCCTTCTGGAGGATCTGAGAGGAGAATTTCTTTCCGGGCATTTTCAGCTCCTACTGGACTCTGGTGTCTGTTGGCTAATGGTCAATTAATTCCTCCATCTTCAAGTCCCACCATGTCAACCTTTGTTTCTGTCATCACATTGCCTACTCCTCCTTCTCTGACTCCTTGGGGGTCCCTTTTATCAGGATTACATTGGACCCACTCCATAGTCCAGGATAGTCTCCCTCTCTCAAGTTGAAGCCCAGTTACATCTGTGAAGTCTTTTTTGCCATATAAGGTAATATTCACAGGTTTCATGAATTAGAAAGTAGACATCTTGGAGGGCCATTATGTAGCATGCCAATAAACCCCCACATTTTATAAAGAGAGCTCATGCCAGCTTGGTCTCATGCATACAGGGTAACTAGTGGCAAAGCTGGACCTACAGATTCACAGCTCCTGACTCTCAGTTTTCTTCCCACTACACCATGATATCAGTCTTTCATGCTTTCCGTGAAGAAATGGTGGTGCTCTTTGAAGGACAGATTCCCTCTGCAGAGAGCCTCAGCAAGGATCCCAGTCAGCTGAGAGTAGAACTGACTAGGAGTATCCAGAGAGCCATTATTTAGGAGCAGAGATGTCCATTCACCCTTAATGTTAGTGGGCAAGGACTATCCCAAGAGAGGAATAAATGTTCTTTGTATAACCAGAAAGGGATGAGGAACTTCTTCCACTGAATGGAGAAGAGATTGGGGATGGGAGAAGAAAAAAAGAAGTATGCAAAAAAAGGAAAAAATAGAACAGCTAGATTGTAGAGAAGAGAAGGAGATATTGCAGTTGAGTGAAGTTGAAAAGAAAACCATGTCTATCCATCCCACAATAATGACACAATTGTGTGTGTGTGTGTGTGTGTGTGTGTGTGATGTTTTAGAGAGGAAGTATTCTCCAAAGACTCACATATTGAAATCTTGGTCCCCATCGCAACCATATTCAGAGGTGGGGATTTGGGTAGGTGATTGGATCACAAGGGCTCTGGCTTCATCAATGGATTAATCCATTCAGGGATTAATAAATGGATGGTCTATTGGGAGGTGGTGGAAATTATAGGAAGTGGAACATAGCTGAAGGGTGGGTCATTGGAGGCATATTCTTGGTGACTCTATCTGTCCCTGACTCCTTCTTCTCTTTCTGGTCACTATGAGGTGAGTCCCTTTGTTCTGCTATACCCATCTGCCATGATGTGCTGCCTTATCACAGGTTCAGAAACAAGGGAGCCAACTAACCATGAACTGAAACCTCTGAAAGTGTGAGTCAAAACAAATTTTTTCTTCTTTAAGTTGTCTTTCTCAAGTCTGTGTCCTAGCAATGACAAGCTGCTTAACACAGTGTGTACATGTATTTCCAAAATTAGCACAATCAGAACCCTGTATCTTCATTAATGTCTAAAGTTTATCTTCTGTATTGTGTCATTTCTGTATGTATTTATATTTATTGTTCACAATTTATGTTCTTTATTGATCCTTCTCCTCTCTAACAGATTCCCAAGAGAATAGTAATACTTTCCATTTCTTTGTAACCCCAGAGCACAAACAACTGCTTTATAGCAGTCATTTTAAAGGCAATATACAGAGTGTATGATACTACTGTCATTAGCATTTTTCTTTGAAAAAGTTCTGAAAAAATTCCAACTTAATTTTGTACTTTGAAAGAAGAGCTTGAGGCTAATATAAAGAGCACATTGTTTCTGAATCTAATAAGGGAAGTGAAGATAACCAAAACATAGCAAAGCCATATTGACATAAAGTTGGAAAGCAATGCAGGAGATGAAATGGAACGTTTGAGAGGAAAGGGACACTTTCAAAATTATTTATAACTACAAATGGAATAAGGGAAAAAAGAATATAAAATGTTTCTCGGTTATTACACCAGGAAACATTGCTGATTGATAGTACCAAAGAGGAAACAAAAAAAAACTGTTCCATCTTTTCCAAAAAGCGATCTATAAAAAGTTTCAGATCACATGGATTAGGAAGGAGGGAGATCAAGTTGAAAAGAATACAGACCATTATCAATATATTTATGAAGAAATATTAAATATATTCTAAGTTATAATTTCCTTTTTTTTATGTTTATTTTTTAGGTGTAGATGGACACAACACAATGCCTTTTTATTTTTTTTATGTGGTGCTGAGGATCGAACCCGGGTCCCGCCCGCGCTAGGCGAGTGCTCTACTGCTGAGCCACAATCCCAGCCCTAAGTTATAATTTCTATGTCTTATAATTTGCTAGCTTCTTAAAGGTAGACAAGTTTTATGTTTTTGGTATAATAGGTACTTAGTAAATTTGTGATAATGACTATTTATAGTAACTTATCCTGTTGAAAATATAAAAAACTGATTTATTTAATTTAGAATGTTAATCTATGACCATTGACACAGACTGTATTAAAATTAGAAAGAATCTAGCACAATGTAATTTGTTTTTGAATACTTTATTTCAGGCAAATACCTGAAAAAAAAATCCATTCAAATGATCATCTTTCTTGCCCATGGAAATTTTACCTATTCTTCAAGGTCCAGCATAGTGGATGCCTCTTCACAAGACCTTCTCTCATCCTCTAGGACATTTTTGCCTCTTTTAAATTTCTATAACACTTTAGATATTTTACATTGTCCTCATAATTACCTTGACAAAACTTCTATCATGTCAATTAAATTAGAATTCGTCAAGTCCATGACTAAATTTCTACCTGTCTATACCAAATGTCCTAGTTAGCTACAGGTGAATTGTGTAGATGCAAACACAAGTATGGCACAGTTTAGCAGTGGTAGTGACCTTCTCTTGCTGTCTTCTTCCACCAGGCAAAAAACCCAGCTGGTGTCTTCCATCACCAGCTTGCATTGCTGTGAAGTCCTAACCACGTGCTCCTGAGCACCCGCTGCTGCTGCTTCTAGCCCACTTGGATGCTGAGTGAAATCTTTGGGGTTGTCTTTGTTCCCAGAATTCCAAAGTTGAATTTCTGTTTTTGCTTTGAATATACATAAAAAAATATCTTTGGAGATAGGTGAATTTTTGAACTTGAAAAATCTGAGAATGATTAAAACGAAGGCTGATGCATGAAAATGCACTCCCCAAAGATATCTTTAAGTAATAGTCTTTGAATTTTTATAGGGTTTGAAGGAAATAAAGGAGATAGAAGCTATTGTTTAATCTTTTCTGTACTTATCCTTCAGAAGTAATATTCTAGTTTGTGAGCCCTTAAGAGCCCAATAATAGAGGAAATATTCTTAAGGTGTAAATTTTAAAAGAAAAAACTTCTAAATCCACCTACATTCTCCATTGTTCTTTCTTCCAAAGTTTTATTTAAGTGCAACTTATTTTTTTGTAGAGTTGAATTCATCTCTTAGCTTCTGAGTATTGCCTACCTACTACAAATCCTTAACAAGTGAATTATCGTCTTTAGCAAAACACATGATCATAAGTCAGAACGCTGATTTAAAATTTTTAATTTTAGTTCAACAATTGACTGCAGTATGGTTGTATTTTCCAAATGTAGGCTGGTGCCAGTCATGGTATGAAGATGACTTTTTGCAGGGAGGAACATAATAACTATGTTTAAAAGTAAATGGATTATATATAGAGAAAGTTCTGTCTTTTAAAATTCTTTCCAGTCCTTTCTTTCAGTGTTAGTACTTTTTTTCGACCCTTTAAAATTTGTTAATTTCCCTTTTTTAAAAATAGAGAACAGACCTTGGGCACAGAGTGCTTTCTTCATTTCAGCTGGAATGGCAATCACAGTACCATGTTTTTACCTACTTATTAAACACAATTACTTCTTATTCTTGATAAATGATGTTAGTCTTTAATTTATGCTTGGTTCCAAGTACTATTGAGTTCACTTATGGTATGTGATACAGTAGATGGGACACACGTGAGACACAGTGGGCCTGTGGTTACATAAGTGATAAAAACTTGGGAAGCATTAGTTCCTGGGAAATGTTAGGCCTGAGGGTTTTTAAACCTTGACTTTTTGGTTGATTTTTTTTAAACTAAGTCAACCAAATTATTTGGTGGTTTGAAGTAAGACAGATAAATCACTGGTGATTACCAACTTGCCCCTTATATTAATAAATATAACTGATCTTGAGATATTTATACCTAATGTTGATTTTTAAAGTAAAGAAAGTCTTTCAAGCTTCCCCAAATATAAGCGTCTACTGGTAACTCCAATCTGTCTTTAAACTTAAGGGAAGTCCCTGGAATTGGTCTCTTTGTATCCATAAGATCACAAATACAATGCCACTAAAGGCAAGGTATCTTGTGGTAGGGTAGGATTTGGTTAAAAAAAAAAATCATCATGTAGGTAATAAAAAAAAATGTTTGGATATTTACAAAAAGTATTATCTAAGTAAAATATTGAAATAAAATTTTTTATCCAATTTCTAGATTACAAAAAAATACATACAATACCCCCCATACCTCAGATATAAACATTTGGCATAGTATTGGCTTAACTATGTTTTCTAATTTCCTACATTTTTAATTAAAAAAAAAAAAAAATATATATATATATATATATATATATACATATATATATGTGTGTGTGTGTATGTATATATATACACATATACACACACACTCACATACATATATATTTAAGTTGTAATTGGACACAATGCTTTTATTTTATTTTTATTTTTATGTGGTGCTGAGGATTGAACCCAGCGCCTCACACATGCTAGGCAAGTGCTTTACTGCTGAGCCACAACCCAAGTCCTCTAATTTCCTATCTTTTAAGACTAAGAATCACTAAATAATATTGACCTTGAAGCTGAGATGAAAGAGAAACAATTGCTCTCCCTTGATAATCTGAACTCATGTTAACAAACCATATGATGAATTAGTATCACTGTTAATACTGGCTGAACCACTGGGCTCCAGGTAACAGAGGCACAGAATAGTAAAAGGCAGCCTTATGGAAGGATACCATGGGCTGGGAGGGTGCAAGGTGAGCCATAAGGAAAGTGAGATACGATGGAGGGCTTTCAGTTCACCAACCCACAGTTATGGGGATTTGAATGAGGAAAAACTCTTTTCAGTAGAGGAATCAAAACAAAGGCCTAGAACCGAGAATCAATACAAAGGCATTTGAGATGAGGTATAAGTAGAATTTACAGACGGAGAGGGTATTCTGGATAACCCTCAAGTTTTTATTGAGAATTTGCTCTGTACCAGGAGCTAAGGTCACAAATATTAAAATATAATAATAAAAGTCTGTTATAGAAAAATGTCTTGGTGGGGGACAAGGATGTAAACCAATTGCTGCTATACAATGTGTTGACTGGTGTAATAGATCTCTTTAGAAGCAATTAGAGAGGAAGAAATTAGTTCTGCCTGGGGAATTGGGAAAGCATTCATGAAGGAAATGAGCTTTGATCTGGGCTTTGAACGATGAATGGAATTTTACCAGATGGAAAAAGATGAGAAATAGGTTCCAGGCAGCAAGTACAACATGTGACAAGACATGAAGACACTGAAGAGGGCAGTGGGTTTAGGGAGGGTGAGAACTTTCTCTGTGGTTGGAGTGGGGTGGGGTTGGGATGGAAATGGGGATGAAGAGAGAAATTACCTTGAAAAACATGTAGGGATTAATTTGTGAAAGGTTCTATACGCCATGCTGAGAAATTTAAACTTTGTACTGTAAGAAATTTTTTAAGTCCAACAATGCAGTTCAGATCTTTGTTTGGGGATATCACTTGGTGACAGGATAGAGGTGGATACACAAGACATACAGGGGAGGGAAGGAGACACTATCTGAAGAGACGGCGTCTTGCATCGGATGACACTAGGAGTAGGGAAGTTTGGGTGAATTGCAGAGCCTTGAAGGCCAGATGGAGAAACTGGCTTTCAGTTCTATGGCAACGCCATGCATTATGAAAATTAACCTCAAGAGGATCTATGGAATAAATTAGCATGAAGAAACTCTAGGGTCAAGGACATAATTTAGAGTCCACTCAGACCAACCAGGCAGGAGATAGATGCAGCATACACTATTGGTTGCACCATACATTCTATCTTTACCTCCTCCTTCTTCACTGAGTCTGGTTTTGCTCCATGATTTCGCCTTGCTTCTCCTCCTCCCATGGACTTCAGAAGAGGAAGTGCCATCTTCCGAGAGAATGAATCTAGCCTTGGATTAATTCACAGAACCCATTTCTAACCGATGACATGCAATAGAAGTACTTTAGGGGCCTTCTGGAAAATGTCTTCTCCATGAAGAGACAATCTTTTCTGCTGCCAGAGGTAGATTGTTTCCATGTGACACTGAAACTGCCATGCCACCATTTTGATACAATAAGAGGAGCTAGTCTGGACAAAAACAGTATTCAAGGAGTTTGGTTCCTTGATGATATTGAGCAGCTGTTTTAAACAAACCTGGAACTGCCTTCCCTTCAGACATTACTTTAAAATTCTTATTGTTTATGTCAACATGAGTTGGTGTTTCTAACACATGTAGCCTAAAGCATTTATGTTAAAGCAAGAAATAATGCAATTTTGAATGAGAACTGAAGTAGAAGGAAAGTAGTGGAGGTCAAACACATTAGACCTAGATACAAACCTTTGCTGCAATAAGATTGGTGAGAACGGACCATCAACTGATTATCAATGGAAAGGAGAAATATGACCGAGAGTCTAGTGCTGCCTGGATCTTTGAAAGAATGGGGTGAAACACACAGACACATTTAAAAGATGAGCCAGCTTGGGAAAGAAGTTAACAAGGCAAATTTTTTGCATTCCTGTTGAGTGTCAGGTGAAAAAATGTGCAAGGTTCAGGACTAGCTTGCTAGAAAATAAGGCCAAAAGCCAAATACACTTTCTTTTCTTGCTGTGGATCTGGGGAAGTTCTGACATTATGAATATTTGTTCCTTACTGCACATTACCCTGTTAATTATTCATGTTTTCATAAGTATGATTAATGGAATTGATATCAATAATGATAATGGAGAATGTACAATGTAATAACAGGCAAGTTCTTTTTGGGGAAATTCAATTCATGATTTAAATACTAATGTTGGTGAAGTACTCTGATGTGATTTTAATTCACAAAAATGTCCCTATGTGTAGCACGGTAGGGAAGAAAAGTCACAAACCTGGTATCACACGTCTGTTTCTCCACTTACTTGGTTATTATTTGTTCCCAGCAAGTGCCTTAATTACCATGAACCTCAAATCAATTAAATTTTAAGTAGTTATCATAAAATTTACTCTGCAGGCTTTGTTCTTGGTAATGGTAATTACTGTGTGCACCCACATTTTCAAAATTGCTTTCACTGTTGTTCTCAAAGTTCTCTAATTTTTCAGTTACAGATTCCATTATCTATCCTTGATTCCCATTTTAGTTTTCTCCCCTTGAAGGTCACTGCTATCTTGAGAACCCTTCAGCTCCAGAAAGGAGGGGTCACAAATCTGTTTGTTGAGCTCAAAGGCAAGGTGTAGGCCATGCTTATTGTCAGGCAGGGTCACTGCCTCAAAAGTGTATGTGTTTCAGCCATTTTGTTTTCTCTCTCCCCACAGGAGTGAGCTTTTAGAGCTCCGGAGAGCTCCTGTTTTCAGCCTCCATAGTTGGGCTGTGGAGAGATGGGGACCTAGAGGTATAGCAAGGCCCATGGCCACTTGAACCTACAACAAGGGTTCCAGGGCACCCTGTCAGAGAGGCCACTATTGAGATACTGAAATCATCAATTTAAAATTTTCACTTGTTCTAAATATATTGCTGACCCAGGAAACTCACTAGGAATTGATTAAGCAAAAATAGAATTGGGGCTTTTCTTTTTGTGGTGTTGACTAATCTCACAACAAGGTTCCCCAAAACCTTAGTCAACGTTTGTACATTCTAACTTTCAACAAATTTTTTTAGGTATCTGCTCTGTGCCAGGCACTAACATAGACACTCACAGATCTTTTGTCTTTTGTTTAAATAGAGGCTTTTTCGTAAGTATGATTAATGGAATTTATATCAATAATGATAATGGAGAATGTACAATGTAATAAACAGGCAATTTCTTTTTTGGGAAATTCAATTCATGATTTAAATACTAATGTTGGTGAACTTCCTTTTGAGAAAGGAGGTTGTTGTTATACTTAAAAATCCATTTAACCCACCACCTTTCAGAAGTTCCACTTCTTGTTGGGCCACCAATAAGGCTAAATCTAAGTTCTATGTCTACAAATGCCTTAAGAACATAGAATCTTAATAATTATAACACTGAGATAAAGAGAACTCTAATCGCATCCATCCAGAATGTCAGAGATTAAGAAACTGGGAATAACAGGACTACACCTAGGTGACTCACCCGGTCCCCCGTTACCCTGTAACACAATTGCCTCACACACACATTGGTTTCCAGTAACCCAGGTCAGCAAGTGCTTGGTCCTGGTTCATGGCCTGGTTACTGATAGGGTTGACACATTTTAACAGGTATCAATCTTGAACACCTAGGCACATTCCCTTTTAATTTAGTTGTCATATATCCCCAGTGAGGACATGTGTGGCTTTTTATTTTTTATACGTCGGAGAGCTGCCTAAAAATATGGATGTCAGTTTCTTTTTGACATTTCAGAACAAGTTTTCCACTTTTCTTGTGAAATTAAAAATCTTGCTTTGATGACAACAAATTCATTACACAAAGTAAAATGTACTGGAAATATTTGGTCATTAAGTGATACCTTGTTCATTTAGAACCACTCCATTGGGGGTGGGGGGACATGCGCAGTAAATTTATTTTCCTCTTCCTGGGTGTAGCCCAGGAGGTAATCAAAACACAGTAAACACACTTGGGTGACTGGAAGGGAAAGCTTCAATATTTCTCTCCCAACCTGCACCCCATACTTCCTGTGTGCACTTGGGTTTGCTTACCTTCCCTGATTATATCACACTCAAAATGTGAGCTTTAGATGAATAAAGTAAAGGGAAATGAGACTGAAGCATTTATTTGAGTACATTCTCTGTCCACTTAAGTTCTTCCTTTTTTTTTTTAATAAAAAAAGCACACAGGCACCCACATATAAACATCACATTGTTACTGTATATGAAAATAAATGAGCTTAATAAATGCATATTCCAGTGCAAACCTTCATTAGCATGGAGATATTCTAAGCTGAGTGGGTTTTCTTGCATTTTTTATTCAAGGTTTCATGCTGAATATTGATATGCTGGAACTGTTTCTGGGAAATTGCACAGAAGCAAATCTGCTTCAATCTCTTATGGAAAATTTGTATTTGTATAAAATCCTAACTTCTTATTCTGGTCCACAAAGTCCTACATGAGCAAAGGGAGCTTCATCCTGGGGCTGACCTCATCTCCTGCCACTCTCTCTTAGTCTTCTTTCCAGGCACACTGGGTTGTCTGTCCTGCTTTCTAGCTCACCAAGATGGTTCCCACCTCAGATTCTTTGAAACTGTTGTGCTCCTCCTTGCCTACACAACTTAGCTCCCAGACATGGCCAATCCCTCTGAAGTGTCTCATCTCCTTGGGAGGCCGAGCCTGACTATACTGTTGTCAAATATATATATATATATATATATATATATATATATATATAAACAAATGAAAATGGTGAACCATATGTATAATTTTAAATTTTCTAGTAGCCTCACTACAAATATGAATATAGAGGTAAAATAGTTTTAATAATACTTCTGCTTAATCTATACAAAACATTATCATTTCAAGAAGTAGTATAAAATTATTAGTGAGATATTTTGCCCCCTTTCTCTTATAGTAGGTCTTTGAAATCCAGACCATCTCTTAGAGTACATCTCAATTTAGACTAGTAACATCTTAAACACTCAAGAACTACATGTGGCTAGTGACTACTGTGTAGGTCAGCTCAGACCCAAAATTAAGAAATCACTTCCAGTCACCCTCTCTCTTGTTTCCTTGGTTTACTATTACCATAGAACTTATTTGTGTTTGAAATTATCTTGCTTGTTTAATTGCATTATTGCCTTCCTCCCATTCTTTATCTGCCCCCCACTCCCATGGCCCTGAAATGTAAAGTCTAGAAGACAGGGGTTTCATTTTATTCTTTGATGTATCCACAAAGATTAGTATATTGTCATTTTTCAATAAATACTCATTGAAATGAAATGAATAAGAAACCAATGCACTGTTGATGCAATGGAATCCACATGTGGCTTTTGATTTTTAGTCTTTCCTCTCCTGTGCTACATTTCAGATAGGTGGGATAATAATACTGACCACAAAAAATTGTGTGTCTTCCCTTCCCCTTATTCACCCATGTCCTTGCAGAACTACCCTGCGTAGTCTGCACCCCAACCCAGGGTTGGCTCATAAAAGAAAGTACTTTCAGTCATCTTTTAAGCTACTCTAAAGTTAGCATTCAACTCAGAGGAGCAGGGACAAAGGATACATTTAAGCTGTATATGGTGGTACATGTCTGTAATCTCAGTGACTGGAGAGGCTGAGGCAGGAAGATTACAAGTCCAAGACCAGCCTCAGCCACTTAGTGAGGCACTAAGCAACTTAGTGAAGCCATATCTCAAAATAAAACAATAAATACATAAAAAGGACTGGGGATGTAGCTCAATGGTAAAACCCCCTGGGTTCATTTAATCCCCAGTTCAATAAAAAATACATATAATAAAATAAAATTTAAAAAATCAAACATCTGGACTTTCCCCTACTAACTATTACAAAGGAAGTCAGGCTACATGTTGTGTTTCTTATACTTTAAGCCAATGGGAGGAAACCCTGAATCTGTGATCAGTTGCAGGCCTTGGAATTGTCTCCTGGCATTCTGGGAATTTCCCTCCATCATTGCTCTGGAACAGTCTGCTCTGGTTGACAATGGGCAGCAGCTGCATATTTGTTTGTGCTTATTACCTCCATCTGTAAAAAAGAAAAAATCACAATTAAATCATAGCACAAGGCTGTAGAGAACATAACCACAGAGGACCTTAGGCCCAGCCATTAGAAGCAGTGGTGAGATTCACATAAAAAGTGGGCACTGACTTAGTACCTAAGCTTCTCTTCCACATGTAACTAGGACACCCAAAACATTCTGAGTCTGGGAAGGTGGGTCAGTATTGCAGGCAAAGGGTAAAAATCCAATGGGCTTTGAAAAGAATCATTGTTCTTTTTACTGTAAGAGAAGCTTTTGCATAAAGAGAAAAGTTTCTGAAGTCTTGTTTGGGCATTTAATTACATTAGCATGCAACCACTCCTCAGTAAAACAGAATGAAGAGAAGGTTGACCTACTTCTGTCCATTCCTTCCCTACCTTCTCTTCTCTCCTTTTCCTGGTTATCTTTGACATTGTACTCCATGATAAACCTGGCTGGTTTATCTGCAAAACCTAATAGTACGGTTGTCAAATCTAAGCAGGCTGAGTTTTCAATTCAGAATTCATTCATTCATTTTGAAAATATGCACTGTACTCTTACTATGTATAAAAACTGATCGGTACAAACAGAATAAGACCCTTGAGGGGTTTACATTTCAGCAGATCACACATTTATTAAACAGCAGTTTAATTATTCAGTTACAATTGTAATCAGTGCCTTGAAGGAGAGGAACCCTGTGGTGTCAGAAGAGTTAATGGAGTTCTGATTCAGAGATCCTTCGCAGGGAGCCTTTCAGCTATATTCTATAGGAAGGATAGGGTTGAGTGAGTGAAGGAAGTCAGGGAGATTTTTTAAGAAAAGGAGCAACTCTGCATGTGCGGAAGCAGGAAGCACTCTAGCATAATTAAGTGAGAAATGGCCCAGGTAGCACCCCACCTGGCTCCCAAATGGGGCAATAAGAACCAGAGTCGACTCTTCCTTTCTCCCCAGCAGGACTGACCATTACTGGCTTGAGTGTTCCTGTGTATTTATTTACCTGATACTTATACCTACCTGATATGTGAAGCCCTCAAAGTTGGGTTTTTTTTCCATGTGCCATTAGCAATAGACACAAATCCTAATGTCTAGGTCTCTGTTGTCACCTGCTGCAGTTGCAGACACTGAACACCAGGGGGCAGGAAGCATTCTCCTGCATTTGCTTTGATCAACCACCAAATGGTGAAAACCCATGAACTGATTTTGACCTTAAATGTTGAATAAAGAATTAGCAAATGAAGCCACTATCATAGTTGGAGGAAACTGCCTTTCTAATTTTAATGGAGCATTCCCCAAACAACAACAACAAAAAAACTATGAGTTTGTTGGATATGATTTAATTCACTCTGAATTTAACCAGAAAGCATAACTAATATGTTTCTTAATGAAGTTGTGGTATTCACATGGGTGATGATTTAAAAAACAACAACAACAAAGGAGTCATTTGAGAGGACTTCTTAAAATCTTGAACCAGGAAGAAATAAAGCACGAACAATATAAACATAGTCTTCAGCTCTGTCCAGATTGTTTCCACATAGAAATGAGGTTTGGGAGGAGATCTGAGGAAAGATGTAGAAGGTCTTAAATATGCAATTGGTGAGTCAAAACTATCTGAGAGTTGATAATCTATTATTAGGAAGAAAATGCAACTTCCACTTGGATGAAGCTAGATGAATTTCACCAAGTTTATGCTAAACTTCTGGGCCACTGTGTTTCCAACACATGAAAAATAATGATCCCTCCAGGGAAAACAGAAAAATAGACAAGGCCACTGACTCATTACTACAAATTGGTCATGGACTTGAAGTATTAACTTCACATTGATCGTTTCTTACTTATTACTGCAGATGGAAGTCTCATGCCATCCACGAGTAAAGCCAAAAAATTAGCAGATGTCACCAATGCCAATCTGCTGATGTTTAAAAATGGAACAAGTGAATCAGCGAAGTATTTAGGAAAGTCAGTCTCTGCCAACCATTCTGTCATCAGGAGCCTTGTATGGACAGTATGGTCTATGTGTCATCAGGGTCCCTCATCATGATCACGAGAAAGAAAATGGAAGCCTATATATCTCAAGCATAACTATGAGCATCTACTATGTTTATAAATGCCACATCGCAGAGATATTTTTAAAGTCTCAAACAGTATTTAAAGCTAATTACTAAGGCAATGGTTCCCTGTTATTATTGTCATTGTCAGTGTCATCATCATAAAAACAAATGGCACCATTTAAAGTAAGACACGAACTCTTTCCTTGGGAAGCACATATTTTGATAACAATACTAATTTGCATTGGGCAAGAAACACATAATAAGTAAATGTGCATGGGACTAATACAGCAAAATCTAACATAGGCACAATAAAAATTATAAAAGACAGTATAATTTATAGAAATTATACTGTAGATATGAGACAGAAATTGTGCTAGGCATTCTAGCATCATCATCACAGTACCATATCTCATAGCAATACTGTGGAGTTGGGTTTATTATCACCCTCATGTTACAGTAGACTTGGAGGAGTAGAGTAATTTACATGGCAAGTACCAGTATCAGATGTAGAAACCAGTCTCTGATGCTGACGGGGAATCTTGTTGATATTGATGGCCTAGTGCCCATCCTCAAATCCAGTCAGCACCTTGTGTTTCCTTTGGAGGAATTGCTCCTCCTCCATGGTGGGTAGTTTTGTAGTTCAAAAACTCCACACAATCTGTTCTTCCTCGATGAAGGCAAAGAGATGCCAGGAGTAGCCTGTGGCCAGATTCTTCCTGTGGCAAGGATCCGAATGGAAGGCTTTCTAAGATCCAAATCTGGCCAACTGGATTCTCCCTACTCAATCCCGACATAAGGAAGGAAGAAACTGTCCCTGCCAGGAGTCACTGTCCTGGTTTCTGTCCCACCTCTACACCTGTCTCCCCAGATGTCCATCAATTTGGAGTATTATACTCACCAATATCCTAATAAGTAGAACCAGTGTTGTTCATGACCAAAGAACCTAATGCTTTAAAGTAAATGTGCTTTCAGCTGATTCAATCCCAATCACTCCAAGAAAGTACAATATTTTTACCTTCATTTCAAATACTGAAATAACTGCACAAATAATAGAATAGATAGAAGTCCTTGTAATAAACAGAATAATTTACAAATCAAAGCAATGTTGACCTTTATTTTCATTGTAACTGATATTATTATGTAAATTCAGCATTGGGAAATTGTTACATCTATGTAATAGTTTATCCTCTAGGTAGAATTTTTCTTACTTTACCATTTGTCCTATTTCTGACAAGACCCCTGTCTTTGCAATACAACAGTAATTGCAGCTGCTGTGTTTACATTAAATAAATTTTTGAATGTGTGGGTAATGCACAGTGATTTTCAAGCTTGGAAATATGAAGAAACTGAGGCTTAGATAAATTAAGTAACTTTCAAACAGTAACATTTTTAAGAAACCATGAAGCTAGCCCTTGAACCTGGTCTGTTTGAGCCCAAAGCATTACATACTCCTTCTCAGCCTGCTCAGCTGCTGGGCTGAAAGCTTAGGCTCCTCCTCTTCACTATAACCACTCAAGGTTGACTTCATAATCACCGCTACACAGATATGAATATTAAGAGTTGGAGAAGTTCAATGTCCTGCCACAATCACATACATGATAGCTGAGTCTGGTACAATGAGAATGTCTTTGTAATATTAACATTATTACTGCACTGAGATACCTGGGAGATTTTGTGTGTGGATTTAGTAAAAACATAGTCGTAGCAGGTTGATAAAACAACCAGGATTCCCCTGGTGCATTTCCCTGGTGGTTCCCCTTGGTACTTCCAAAAAAAACGAAGTACTTTTCTCAATTACATTTGATTATTTTAAGCCAGGAAGTCAATAGTAGATGCTCAATTAAATATGAGCTGACCCAGTGAAGCCAACCTCATTAAAACATTGGTCTTCATCTAATGCTCTTTGGCGAACAGAGACTTCTGAAGTGAAAAGGGAATTTGGAATTGAATTATTCCTATTATTTTATCCCGGTGAGGAAAGTAAAGGCCAAGACTTATCAAGGTTGCAGAATTTCTGAGTTGCAAATGGGTAACTGGGCTACAAGTCTAGATTCTCAGGTGAGTGCTCTTTCCATTGGATACTTCCTCCTCGAGTACAATTTAAATGGAAAACACAAATGAGCTTAAGAGAACATCAGTGGCCTAATTAGGTTATAAAGTTGTGATTTAAAAAAAAAAAACATTTTTATGTAAAGCCATTTTCCTACTGAACAGATTCTGGGTGTATGAGTTCAGATGAATTTTAAGGTTGCCCAATTTGGAGCATGAAAGCTTGATGGTTAATTAACAAAATTTTAGAAGGAAAAATAACTAGTGTGATGAAGGTGGTGGGAGCAGAAAAAAAAAATGTGGGCTTCTTGCTCACATTCCCACCTCTAAACGTTCTCTAGACCCACAAGGTATTCCCTTTGTACTCAACTAAGTGATCTCCAGGTATTCGTTCCCTCTGACAGCTAAGCAATCTTAAGATTTTGAGATTTTGATTGGCGGTTCGTTTCAGTGCTCCCACACAGTTCTGTAGAGCTCTACCCCCATCCCTGAAGTGCACTGACTTAGCCCTTGCACTAGATATGCCTTATTTTCCATCTTCTCTCACATTTAGACAGGCGTTTAGGCAATTCCTAAGAAACCGTGTCTTTGTTCTTTTTCTTGTATAACATCTAGCAATATGACAATTAATGAACATGAAAGGAAAATAACAAGACACAGGCCCAAAAGATGATTTAAGCATCAAAACCATTTTTGGAGGTTTTGATGGTGACATTTTAAAAAATATATAAGGGAAAATAGAGGGACTGGCTATCATTTTATTTTTTCCTAAATTTGTTTTACAACACAAGGCCTATGAACCACAGTCTGTAACCCATTAGAATGGAGACTTGGACTGATCAGCATTAGCAGCTGTGGCTGCTCTTTAGACCTGGGACACACATCCAGCAGCTGGATGGGGAACTCCCTGGCTGAGAGCCAGCTAACTATTTCTTGCTGATGCTCTCAGTAACACACATTGCTTCAAGAGCCTATCTTTGCATTCTTCTCCCGTCTTGCCTGCACATCCTGCACATTTAAAAATTAACATGCAATCCCTTGAGTTCTGTTCTACCCACCCTATTTCCTCCCCCGGCATACAGTCCATGAAGGCAGTCAGATGGCACTGGCATGGCACCTCTGGAAAATTGCCTCTGGCTGTAAGCCCAGACCAAGAGAAACTTAGACTTGGAATTTTTGGATGGTAACTTTTGTTCAGTTGCTTCCCAATAGCACTCATTAGAGACTAGAGACAGATGGTTTGCAGCTTAGCCCTCTGAGCAAGAGTTGCCTGCTTTTGCATTTTGACCATTGAATAAAAGGGCTCGTGCTTAGCCAAGAATTCTGAACTGACTGTTGGGGTTAATTTGGTTCCCAGAAGTCTCCAAATGACTGTGGCACTAAGGACTCAACTTCAAAGAATAAATCCTGGAGAAAAGGCCCCAAATTCCCAATCTTGGGATTCCCTAAGATCCCAAGGTAGGGGGGATCTCATCATGCTAGTTGAAGCAAAGTTCATTTCCTTACATGCAGAGGTTTTCTGTCTAAACTGAGAGGTTGTGTTACTAGTTCAAGTTTGCACCTGTGAGTGGGTAGCCAAGTTGGGCAGAATAGCCAGGTCTAAGCTATACTCTACACTGCTTCCATTCTACTGATTTCAAAAAATGAATAAATATAAATTAGTTAGCTTTATTCTCTGCCTGGAAATTGTTATATTTTCATGTGAATAGTCTTATTTCCCTGTCAAATTATTAACCCTTTGTCAGGTAGCAAGTCTAATATTTGTATCCTCATTCTTGTACACAATAAATACTCTGAATAAATACCAATTAATGTCACAATAAAGTGCTTTCAGTGGTGTGTTTTTAGCCCCACCCATCTTATAACTTTTTGCTTTATTTTTACTACTTAAAAAAATACCTGCTTATCATAAAAAGATACTGTATATAAAATATTCATCTCTCCACTTCTGCTCCCTTTCAAATATCTGAAGTAATCATTATTGTTAGGTAAGTAGTTCTCCATACCTATTTCCATGTTCATACAAACATATTCAAACATATGGAGAGGTCTAACATATTTTTTTTTTAATTTTTAAAGACAAAATAACATTATCCTATTTACAGGATAATATAGCTTTTTAGCCTTTTTTTTTTTATTCACTTACGTGTACATCACGGTTATCTTCCTGAGTCAGTAAATATGAGCTTACTCATTCACTCTAATAGCCACATAATAGGCCCTCTAATGGGAACATTATGATTTACCCACCCGTTCTCATATCAGTAGATATTGCAGTTCCCACTGTCTCCTAAATAGCTCCCTATTTGATGAACACACTATCTGGCCTTTTGCTTACCGTTCCTGCTTTTATAACTAGAGGAAGGCCATGTCCAAAATGATATCATCCACTTTTTGGACAATTTCCTTCAAAGTTCTAGGGAATTTGTTTTCTATGAATTAAAATAAACATTTTAAGGGATGCCTTCTATTCTATAACTAAGGCTTGAGTATATCTGGACACTGTTATCTTTCAGTGTTTTGTCTACAGAGAATATATAGTTTGCACTAGAAAATGCAATATTCTGAGTTTACAAAAGAATTTTAAATCTTTTGTGACAGTTTCAAACATACATGTATTTGTAGTGTATGATTTCAACCCCAGTTTATTGCAATGACAGTAAAGAAGATTTGGGACTGCTTTTGGATTTTCTTTACTTTTTAAGATTTTTCATCCATCTAAATGTAAGCTCTATAGGGTTATAGGGTTTACTTCCTAACATGTTCCTAACGTGTAGCACAATGGCAGATGAACATAGAGGGGTCTGAATAAATACTAGCTGAGTGAATAAAAATCTGCTTTCAGATCCCCCACACTCTGAAACTCACTCTGGTCAGGAGAAAGGTGATCTAGACTGTAATTTTCCTTTCCCAAATGACATCAGGTGACTTGAACAGTTCTATACTCTGGAGCTCAATTAATTCTCAGCAGTCTACCCCTGGGGACTGACCATGATCACTGAGAGAAGAGGCAGGGACTCGGACACCATCTGAGAATATAACTTCCAGGACAACCCAGACAAGGAAAAGTGGTTTAAAGCTGAAGCTCTGAAGGAATTATTTAACCTGAATCTACAAATATGTCTGAAATAGTTAAATTTCATGTATTTATGTATTTATTTATTTTGGTGCTGCGGAATGAACCCAGGTCCTCATGCATGCTAAGCCTGTACCCCACCACCAAGATACACCCTCAGTCCCCTGATTAGAAGTATTTTTTTTAAAGATTTTTCTTTATGCTAACTTTTCCATTAAAAATATTTTTTAAGGAAAAACAAGGTCCATTTCTAAGATTATAAATATTATATAGGCCTTATTTTCCATCTTATCAAATCATAGCAGTTGTTTTAAGGAAAATTCTTTCTACAACATTCTGCTTGTAAAAAAGGACGGGGGAGCTACATGTTCCTAAAGTAACAGTAAGCAAGACTCTCACTACTGAAGGAATTGAAAACACAATCCAGGCAAACTTTCTGTTCTTGAAAGTGTAGATGACTGTGATTTACCTGACTAGTATGTTGACATATTGCAGTTTCAGGAAAACAGGCATAATTATTTTTGACAATTATAAAGAAGTTCCCTCTCAAAACTGACAACTGTTGTGTTGAAATATCTTACTTTACTCAGGTGCAGGGAGCAGCTGTGCATTGATTGGGTGAGCATTTGATTAGGGACAGGCAACATGGAAGTGAGTTTGCCATGATTTGTGATCATGTGATCATGCTTGTCTCAGATTGGGGGAGAGTACTTTTTTTTTTTTTTGAGAGAGAATTTTTAATATTTACTTTTTAGTTTTCGGCGGACACAACATCTTTGTTTGTATGTGGTGCTAAGGATCGAACCCAGGCCGCATGCATGCCAGGCGAGCACGCTACCACTTGAGCCACATCCCCAGCCTAGGTGAGAGTACTTTTAAATGAGTTTCCTAGGACTGGCCTTCACTGGTGTATTGGTGTATTGCTTCATGGTCCCTATTCCTTGCTGCTTATAAAAGTGACTAACCCTTTGCTTATTCCTCTTAGTTCTTCATCATTACATGCTAGGATCCATTATATTCTGGAAGCTTCTGGTCTGGTATAGAATATTGAATTAGCCTCAAATGGTGACAGTTAATGGAAAAATAGCAGGAATGGAATTAGAAAATGACTCTGGGCATTTGCAGCACTTTCCTAAAAGACCACGTACAATTAGTGCCTTGGGGGAAGACTGGTGTCCCCAGTGCAGTCTTGGCACATGGACACAGAACAATCTTGCGACCTGAGTTTCCTAACCAATATGTGCTAAATGAATAAATTTGTTGTGATAGAGGTCCCTGCTGCAAATATATACTTTCTGTCAATCTCCCTTAAACTATTTGTTTCATGCAGATTAACTGAATGAAATTGAACATCTCATCAGGTGTTTGTGGTAAAGTTCTTCTGAAGACAGATCTTAACTTTCTTTTGATCTCTAGAAAGATGCCTAGGAATTTTTGTTACTATTGATAAACTAAAAACAAATACTCACAAAAAATGTGAAACATGTACTACTGAAACGTGCAGTTAAATGATTAGCTAATAGCATGATTCTAGTAAAAGGGTACACACACACACACACACACACACAGCATTAATGGGAACCTAGACATAAACAGCAAACCTCTGGAGTCCAAAAGAAACTGTCATTTCATTGGAAGATTTGCATAATGTCTGAACTCACTAAAATAATTTTCTTTCTTTTCTTCCTCCTCCTCCCCTTTCTCACTATTTTAAAGCAACTAATGAGTCGAGCTATACCTACAGAAGGAGGTAAAAGTGGGGAAGGAGAAAGCTTCTGACTACTATTAGACTCCTATTGTATGTCAATCATTTAATCTAGATATTTTTCACTTCACATTTCTTTTAATCCCCACTAAGTTTTTATCAAGTAGATATTATTAGCACTATTTTACGGATCAGACAATGAGCTCAGAAAGACAAGAGACTTGCATAGACTTAAACAGCTAATAAATGGCTGAACTGGACTAGGATCCAAGTCTGTCTTAAAAACCTAAAGTTTTTACCACACCAGCTTTAATAGTGTGAAAATAGAAAGTTAACAGTTTTCTCTCAGAAGACTTAGTGACTTGGAAGGCCAAGAATAATCGTCATTAAACCCAGGAACAGCATTTTGCCTCAGCCTCCACCTCTTTGGCTGTGGTCTCTAGTTTTAAGCAAGTGGACCTGGAACTTAAGCAATAGAAAGGCCATGCTGTCTGAGGCGGCTGGAGTTGACTCCACACTTGTCTGGGTCAGTGTCCTTATTTAGTTCTTCCTCTTCTTAGTTTCAGGCCCCAACCCCAGTGCATGTGTCCTTTGCACAAGAACAGGTGGCCTTCCATGCTTGCACAGAATGGCAGTCTGCAATGTTTATGGTGATTCATCTCACAATGTACAGTACATTTTTTTATTGCACCAAAGATCAGTGGGAACTTTGAGTTTTGTACATAAAGGTGAAAGATCTCTCTGTCAAGAGCTGGGCACGCACGCTCTTGGTGTTTCCTTTAGTCTGCTTGACTTTTTATTTGTGTTCCTCACAGATGTCCTAGATTTAAATAACTTGTTTATTTTTCAGCTAAATTTCATGATAGTTAATTAACATTTTTCCTATGGCACAAATTAATTTTGGTGAGGTGATGATGTCAGGAGTGTTGGGCTTTTCTTTTATGTACCCCCCGCCCCACACCTTTTGCTAATGCTTCATGAATGTTAACTCATCTATTTACTCTGGGAGCTAAGAAGGTAACACTGGATTATTCATTTGATATCTGTAAAAAAAAAATCATATAGTATTTCTTACACTTAGGCTCCTGGTTTTCAGGACTTGCAGAAAATGGAAATGAAAATTCTTTTAATGGCTCATCATCATCTTCTTCACCATCTTCATCCAGTTGAGCCAAAAAAATCATCTACCTCAGGATAAGGAGCAGAATCATATTTTTCCTATCATATCCATATTTATATACAAATGTTACAAACTTGATATTTTATAGTACATGCTACTCTGTATCTCACTTTACTTAACCATATATCATGACCATTTTTCTCAAGTCAATAACTAGCTTCCTGAGGCATAATTTTTGTAGATTATGTACTGCTTTCAAGATGTGACATAATTTAACTAATACCCTATTAGTTGATATTCAGATGGCACCAAATTTGTTCTTGATATAAATTGTTAAAATTTTTTTGTGTGTATTTTTAGAGATAGCCATTTTTTTGGGGGGGGGGGCGGGTACTGGGGATTGACCCCAGGAGTGCTTAATTATTGAACTACTTCCCCATCCCTTTTTATATTTTATTTAGAGACAAGGTCTCACTGAGTTACTTAGGGCCTTGCTAAATTGCCGAAGCAAGAATTTACAATTATTATTGTAAATCTTAAAACTGATTAAAAGATACCAACTATTTAAGGATTTTGATCCATTCTGAATAAGGGTGATAATGCCAGACTTTGCTTTTTCCACCCGTTTTAAGGCCTCTTCTCCTCCTCTTCCTTGCTCTGCCCTGTCTCTGTTTACCTTCTGCTCAATACATGATTTTCTCCTCAATTGTATCTTCCTCCAAATAAACATTTCTGGAGTTAGAATGATATGAGTCCTCCATTTAGCATGCTGAATATCTATACCAAAAGTTAGACGATTCCACATGTGTCAAATTTGTTGTTCTTTGTGAAGCCCAGGAACATGCTAAAAAGATTATGGATAAGATTTCTCATTCAAGTAATTTTTTCCACCTGTAGAATGAATTTCATGCTTTTCTTCATATAAAATTGGTTAAAGAAAGCATATAGAATTATGTTTTTAAATAAATGCTTGGGATTCATTAGTAATCATTTTAAACATGTTTGTTCATCTGAAATATTTTGATCTTATGTCCCATCTATCAACTGGTATGTCCCTGTGCATTTAAATACAATGCCAATTCATTTCTCTGTCTACAACTGTATTTCTTGGCCAGGTTAAAGATATTTAGATAATGTTTGTATTGAGAATAGAGACAAGTGTACCAGATATCAGGTTACTATAAAAACATGAATCTTTGGCCTTGTGGTAAGAAAATAAGCCCTCTAATTTGGTGTATGCACAATGTCCCAAACAGCTATTACAATTAATTAAGTTTTCCATGTTGATGAAGGAAATTTTACCAGCTCTTAGAAAACTAGTTCCAACTAGCTTCTAGTCTGATCACACAGAGAACAAGTCAAGGGGAAAAAAAAAAATGGAAAAACCACATAACTAATCCTTTAAAGGTCAGTGGTGATTTTTTAAAAAGACATCTCCAGCTAGTTAATAAAGTTACCCCTCTTTCTGAAAAGGAGTATTACTGTATATGAGAATTTTGCATATTTTGAATCATAAATATTTGAGAACTATAAATATCTGAATATTTAATTCTAATATGCTATATTCATTACTATCTGTTCATATGTTGAAATTAACCAATTTTTATTACCTTGCACTCTTTATGACCTGAGAGTTGCCTGCTTTTAGCTCTGTTGCTGTGATAGAGTGGAACCTAACCACACAAAATTGGTTTTTTACCCTAAGTCATTAATCCCCATGCATTGATGTTTAAAGCTAAAGGACTCAGTTGAAGTTTCATAGTGGTAAACTGCCGCAGTCTGGCTGGGCACACAATCACGAGCCACCACACAGCTTGTAGATTCAAACAGCAACTCTTTATTCCCGAACTCACACCAGCCGTCTACAATCACCGTTCTGGGGAAATCCACGTTCTCTGCCCAAATCCACCTCCACTGGGCTTCTATCTCCAAAATATACTGTCTGAATCCCGTGAGAACTCAAAGGGAACTCAGGCAGCAGGATACGCCCTATTCCCAGCAGGAATAATCTTAAACCTTAAACCTGGAACCTAAACCGGGAATGCCCTAATCCGCCTTGGTCCTTGAGCAAGGTCACCTACATTCAATGTCACTGCAACATGGGGTATGCTGGCAAGGAAATTGTCATACCTACTTGGCTAATGGCTCCCAGCAGTAAACACTTAAATTTTTCAAGTATCTACTATGTGCCAGTACTTTGCAGTTGTTATCTAATTCTTCTGATGATCTTGCAAACTATTTGACAGACAGTAGCATTGAGCTTTGAGAGGCTAAGTCTCTTATTCAAGATCACACAGCTAGCCATTGACAGTAAAGTTGTTCAAATCAGTTTCTTTTAACTCCATAATTATGTCTTTTCCCTTCATAGGACACTTCTGAATGTTTTTATGTACCCATTTATGCTGCTGTTATACAGATTCCATTGAAGAAACCTCAGGGAAAGATGAGAGGCAGAGTTCATCAAGCATGGGTCTTTTCAGATGTCATTGCCAAGAGTTGTCAACCTTGGGTGGCACAGTCAAACTCTTGCTTTCTCAAACCAACTTTGAAGAATCAGAGACTGAAGATAAGCAAATTTTGCCTTTCATCCCACATGGGAACCTTTTGGATACTTCTGAGACATAGCATATAGAAAAGTGAAACACTGTAGGGAGATTAGAAACAGCACAAATGTAATCATTGCTTATATGCTTCTTACCAGCACACATGGAAAACACATTTGTCCTGTGTAGCAGTTAATAGATTGCAAGGACAATAAGGAGGAATGATCTGTTTTTAAATTCAGACAACAAAATCCAGCTGTAGTTTGTTAGGAGTGTTGGGAATGGGTGAGATGGCCTCGGAGGTTGAGTGATAGCAAAAACATATGAGCATTCAAAAGAACATTTCCTTAGCTACAGACCTTCTTTAAATTTTTGGATAAATTGATCTTTTCTATACATTTTTAAATAGTTTGATGTAACACCATAAGATAACATTTCATTGTAGTCATAAATTCTGTGTGACTGCTTGTTCTTGGTTGCCTGTTCCCAGCAAGAGATATTTCAGATGTAATGTTTCCTAAGGAAGTCAGCATGGCCTGGAGTATTTTGAGTTTCCACAAGACAGTAGTGATCACTTGCACACAATCCTCCTTTGAGGTTTGTATTACCATTGCACCCGATTTTCAGATGAAGAAACTGAGACCCAACTTTTTTATTTACATGGTAGGGAAATAGTAGAGTCAGAATTCAAACTCTGGTGGTTTGGTGCCAGAATCTAGTTACTTAAATGCCAAGTTATGTAGCTCAGAGGGCACTAGGCAAGTGGTTAGGAAGTTAATTGTTCTATGAATATGACTTTGTGTTCAAGGTCACAGAAAGGGCTCCTACCAAGGCTTCATAGGATCACCATGATCCTAAGCAATGTGCCAGTGGCATCATAGAACCAAAGAAATAAAAGGAAGGAAACCAATTAAGGTTGACTCCTGATGTTCTGTGAAACCCTAAAGACCCATGGGAACCGAGGGCCCTTGTAGGGCGTTGCTTCCTGTACGGAGCCAGGGGAGAGCTTGAAAAAATATCTGGGTGGAAAATTACTTCAGGCTTCATGAAAGGTTCTCATTGTTGGAAGGGATAAGGGACGACTGTTGCTCACCGTTCTCCTTTGAGTCTAGGCCTAGGGTTCTAAATGATTTCTTGACTTTGGCTTCTGGCATCTGCAGAGCAAAGCAGGCAATGCTCTTTACCCCCCAGCATGGATCTTTCCCACACATTGTGCTGCCATATGCAGGCACGCCCACATGGAGCTCCAGTGCTTTTCCTCTGAAAAACATGTAAGGTTTTAAAATTCTGTGGCCTTCCTTGTCCCCTCCCCTGGGTGGAGCTGTGAGCTTCTGTCATTGGGAAGCTTAGCTACAACAGGCAAAGCTGCTAATAGGTTAATCACAAGGCCATAACCGGATTAGGTCCATCTGCCAGTCATGCTCAGATATTTATGGCATGTATTTTCTTCATGTGTGTCCCTTTCCATTGTCCAGCTCAGAGGGATGAGAGAAGAAGGAAGTAAAACTGTGGGGTATTGCTTGAAGGTGGTTCACTGTCGGTATAATTTAGCATGGGGCAGGACACAGAGTTTTTGCAAAACAGAAGAAAAAAGAAAAGAAAAGGAAGGAAAGAGGGAAAAGAGGTACAATCATTTCTTCCTCTCTGTGATTGCTTCTGAGTTAAGTTCAGACTAATTTAGGGAGTCTCAGGATTATGTGTTGTAGTTATTTTGTTCTGTTTTAATTTGGTAATTATTTGTTTGATTTTTTTTTTTTTTTTTTTTTTTTTTGCTATTTTATTTTATTGTCGTTTCATAGGTTTGCTTTTACTTGAAGGAACCCTGTGGACACAAAAGACATTTTGGAATAAGTGGTATGTGTTGGGACATGATAAAAAGGAGAAAGGGTGAGCTAGGTCCTACTTTTGGCTGTTAAGAAACGTGACTCTGGAGAAGTCACATAATTTTTTCATTCGAAGAAGGTTTGAGATCATCTTTTCAGTGACTCCCATTTATGGCTACCCATCACACACCTAGGGAATGCTTTAGAATGAGATGTCTTCAGCAAAGGAACATGTGGGCACTTCCAGCCACAGCATGTCTGAGCAGGTCATTTACATCACACAGGGAATGGAGGGGAAATATGGCTAAACTCTAGGTTGAATACTCAAATAAAGCATCCATTCTGATCGATGAGCAGAAAATGTGGGAGTAGCCAGGAATTGATCACATAGTGGAAACTAGTGTGAAGATAAAAGCTATTGATTTTGGCTTTTTTTTTTTTTTTTGCATGAAAAATAAAAAGTGTTGTCGGGTGAGTCTGACACCATTCTCATAATAATATGAGAATGTCCAGCAGACATCAGCTCACTGATTTGAACTATGTTTAAATGTGGATTTAAAGAGAGAAGAAAATGCAGTCTTAGGGCTGACAAATATATTTTTTTGCACCAAGCATTAATGACTGAGAATATTGCATCCTAAAATTCAAAGATATATAAGACCTTCAGAATTAGGTGTTTCCCAAGACCATTCACATTACATTTGAGTCCTAGTAGTCAAATGGAGTACTGGAAATGTTTGTTTGAAAATTCAAGGAAGAATCCAGTTGGGATGTTTTTGAGGGATTTGTCTCAACCAAAGGACACTTTCTTAGGAATATCCTTCACCAGCAGACCCTTCTGATGAGGGCTTAGATTAGTTCGTTTCTATACCACAGCCACCATACCAGGATATAAGTGATGGAACCCTGCCAAAGGCCAATGTAAGCTTGACTGGCAACATTGTAAGACCAAGAAGAATTGTGCAGGGGCCAGAATGAATGCTCACCTGGGCCATGGAAAGCCAAAACCATGGGAAAGCTAGAATCAGGGGGAAGTAACTCTAAGTAGTAATGACGATAGCAGTGGCAACAATAATAGCCAAACTTCTGAAATGCTTCTTGTGTGCCAAGCTCTAGGTTAATCCTATCAGGTGGGTAATGTCACTATCTTGATTATAAAGTGAGGCAATTGGACTTGGATGTGATAGCTTTATTAAGGCCTCACAACTGGTAAGTGGCAGAGCTGCAGAGGCAATTCAGATATGCAGCTGTCAAGCTAGTTGACAAAATCTCTGCGAGCATTATTCTGCCTTCCAGGAAGCCCAGAAAGCAGCTGCAGTGGGAAGAGTGCAGAAAATGGACATGAGTGGTGAAGACAGGAGACACAGTGATACAGGGGGAAGGGCAGCTAGTCAACCCCACTCCTGGACCCTCAGGGGTCCCAGTTTGCATGTGACTCTACGGTTTTTGTGAGAGATCTATATCTTAAATAATCCTTCTTCTTCTCCTCCTTCCTGCCTCTATTTGAACTATTTCAGTGGATCTTTGTGACTTGAAGTCAAAGACTCAAACTGGACAGAGTATCTAAATGAAATGGTAGTGTTTACAGAACCATTTCTTAGAGGTCAAGTAGAGAAAATGATTCCACTCTCTCTGGTTGTGATACTAATTTCCAAACTTCTCAGATTTAGGAAGATGAGCACCTGCAGATCATTAATGAAATATCTTATCTAGGGAAATTCCAAAAAAGGGTAATAGGCTGCTGAGTAACCTTGGAATTACTTTAGCAATACACTTGCTAAATTATAGCTGCTCAATCCCATTTCTGAAGGTGATGTCTTTTGGGGATTATGCCCCAGTTTCTTTAATGGAATTACTTGTCTGTTTTTCAGAGGTTGTACCCACCAGCAGTTCCCCACATTCTATTTGTCACCTTTCTCAGATGCAAAGCACCATTTCAAAGAGTTTCCATTCTCCTCAGGGATAAAATGATGGAATTCTAACCTGTGTGCCCAAGTCTTTGCTATACTTTTGTGAGAACGCTGTCCTATAGCAGAGACAAAATGAGTTAGCAAGTTCAGTCACTTGCACTTGCCAGGGAGGATCAGACTGAGGGATTGGAGTGTGAGTGTCATGAGAGCCTTTCTCTTTGAAAGACTCTAATGGAGGTCTCTCAGCCAGAGAGAAGAGCTGAGGAGGGAGGATTCTCAAACTAAATAGCAAGCTGGTCACTGTGTGAATTTCAAAGCCCAGGTTCATGGGGTGGGGGGGCGGTTGAAATTTTAATTTTCAATGTGTGGAAGATGGTCCTTTTTTTTTTTTTTTTTGGTCAATTACACTGAAACACACCAGCAAGAGGACAATCCAGACTGGCCCACCTGTTTGTTTATTCTGATCTCTGATGACTTCCAAAAGGCTTCTATTAGTACTAAGTTCTCCATTCCTCTGAAGATTTGGGGAACTGACAACCTTTCCCTCTAATATTATCTTAGTATTCTTTCTGAATGGACCCACTGAGGACCTCAGCCTTTGGTGGCTGGAAAATACTGAAACTACCAAGCAGCTTCAGCCAGTTTAACATGGTATTAGGGCTGTTGCCAGGCAGGGAATGTTAATATATGAGCACCAGCCTGGGCTGCCAGGTTGGCACAGAGGCACAGGTTACCTCACCTGTCCTCTGCGTTAATCTTGTTATGTTAATAGACGTGTTTTCCCCACTGTGGAGACTGGATGTTCTTGGCAGCTGCACAGTGCCTTAAGGCTTGACTCAGGTATACCAGAACTTGTTGAGAACCCAGTTGCTGCTAGTAAGGGCTAAGGGCTACAGGAACTGCCTTTACCAGTGAGTAGCCCCAGAAGAACTGGGATGTGTGCATCTGTGGAATGTACAAGGCCTGCTCCAGGAAAAGCTGTTTCTGACACAAGAGAGAAACTTAGGGGTTTTCTTTGGTCTTCAGGACATATTTCACATTATTTATGGCACCATGGCCTTCTTTCCTTTTTTCAAGAGAGGCATAAATTCTCATAACTGTGTGGTACCCTAGGTGTGTTGTCCTAACTCTCTATGGGCTATTACATTTCTGTCTATCTGAAGAAGCTTCCCTAGAATGGAAATTAGTCTCATAAAAACATTTATGAAGCATTGTGCATTATGTGAGAAATATAGAGAACTAGATTTAAGGTTTCCTTAATTATGTGGATGGAGCAGCCTCCCAATACCTAGTAGTATTTATTAATTTATCAATTTCTCTGCTGTCCAGAGAATGATCTTTATCTTTTAAAAATTATGAGCCTCATCTAGTTTCACACTGCCTGGCAACATGAGGAGTTGACTTTTCTGTTTGTAGAGATCGTCTAGCAAGTACAGGAAGAATCCATTACTATTATTCTTGGCCTCATTTCTAACCCACAAAATGCTTAGGAGAAAACTCATCTGTTAGAGTCTGTAAACAAGTCTGGATGGCGCCTGGCAAAATGCCAGAGGGAGTGGTTTGTGAAGTTACTCCAGTGAGCCATTAAGTGTGGAGATTCCTTATTGGTTGACTGCTGTATCTATTTTATGTTAATTAGATAAGCTGTGTGGAATGTATAAATACCACTCTTATCCTACAATAAACGGCTCCCACTCCTGCTGTATCAATCTACACAAGTTGTTCGTCACCCCCTGGTTATTTTGCTGCAGCCGGACTGCGGCACTCATCTGCTAATAATGTTTTATTTTCTTATTTAGGGAAGAAAAAGTAAAAAGGGTGGAAGCATATTTTTGGATTGTGTTGAAAAAGTTGGATCATTTTTGGAACTCTGAAAGGAGATACCATTCAGCTCTTATGTGTGCACACACAGGAGCTAATCAAGGCACACTTCTCTGCTAACAGTTGGGGTCTTTGTTCCTTGAGGGGCATGTTGGAATCCCAGCTCTGCCTCTTCCTAGCAGAGTCCTTTGATTATATACTCAAGCCCTAAGCCACTTCAGTGGGCTGATATACAGACTAAATGAGATCATATTTGAGAACTGACCAGTCCAGCCTGGCACATAGGTCTAAATAGAGCATAGAGATTCCTCTCCAGTTACTTGTGCTAGAAGTTAGTCACCATTTTTCCAAAGGAGGCTTCACAAATCAGCAACTGGATTTTCTTTTCATAAAAATCTCTTCAAATCATAACAGAACAAGAGAGGGTCAAGAAAATACCCTCCAATCTTTTACATTAGGAATATCTAAAATCAACCTAGCATGAGAATCTCCTTTCACGTATGTTGTCCGTTATGGGTCTTGGTATCCAAAGTTATGTGGGTCATATTAAAATAAAGGGACATAAAGTCCTGAGATTTTTTTTGTCCCCGAAATCATCTCTAAGGAGAGAATTTGTGGAAGATCTGCATGGAGTGCGTGGTCGTTCTTGGTCATTCCCACATTGAGGGTGGGGGGATCATTGTCATTCCTGTCAGAGTTGGAGTTATAGCTATTTAACTAGAGCACAAATAATATATTCACAAATATGAGAATGTGCCCTTTCATTTGAATCATCGTATCTACCTGTTTTTGTTCCAAATGTTAATTTATTCTTTTAGTCCTTTTGAATAAAAGTGACTCTCCTCAGCTTTCCTGGGGCTCCCAGCACACGCCTGCAATTTGCATGTTTTATTCAAAACTGACTACATTTTTCACTGGGCCTTCCTTAGACTCTGAGATAATCAAGAACACTGGGTCCAACTCTAGTATTTTTATTGTTAGATGTACAGTTTGGACAAGTTATTTACTTTCTTTAGCTTCAGTTTCTTAATATAAAGAATGGTGATTGTTACAGTATTCAATCTCTGATGTAGGTGTTTGGGGAGATAAGTGAGAGGAGAAAGTTTGGAATGGTGTTGGCATATCTTAATAGTTCTGTTGTTATTATTATTGTTGTGATGCTAGTGTCTAGCATGGTCATTGACTCATTGATTTTTTTGTAGCTAAACCACAAGTCTGTTCATCCAACTCTCTGCCTGCTCTGTGTTTTGACCTACAGGGATGAATGTGGCTAGAGAAGAAAAACTGCCAAGCTCACTGGCCTCACTTCAAATTAATCTCAAGTGGACACTTAACACTGGCCAGCAACCATACTGTATTTCTCCTATTCAGGCATCCTCCCACTTTTTAAGGTGAATAGTTCGTAGTTATTCTGTAGCTGCAAACCTCCCCTATTTTTACTCTTAGCTATCAATCCTGTGTCTATAATATAATAAATAATATAAGAAAAATATAAATAATATAAGAAATAGAAGAAGCAATTAGAGGGGATGGTTCCCATTATTCATCCTTGCTTCTTCACCTACATGTCCTGGAGGCCCATGTATTCTACATTATCTCCTGTAATAAAGGATAGACTGCTATGCCCTTGGAAAAATTCAACCTCCCCACTCAAGTATTAGTCCCATCCTTGTTGCTGAAAGCTCAGTCCTTGTCTCTGATGCCAATCTGATAACAATTTTGAGTTTACAATTTTGAGGATACAGTTTTGAGTAAAAGGAAAAAGAAGGTTTATTGCTTTGCTAGCAAAGGAGAAACACAGGGGACTCCTGTCCCAAAGGCTATGATTCTGCCCATCAGCAGGAACAGGAGGCTTTTCAAGAGGTGATTCAAAGGCTGCATTCCTTGTGTTACCTGTTGGAGTTGTGATTCACTCGTTATCTTGGGAGATAGTTCCAAGTTCTTCTGGTGCCATCCCCTAAGTCTGGATTAATTCATTCATGTGGGTGTGTGCTCAAGGAGAGATTAATCTGCCTAGGATGGGGAAGAAAGGTAATCCTGTTTTCCCTGAGACTAGGGAGGAGAAAAGATTAGGGAGCAGCAGGGAGAGAGGAGGAGAAAGAAACACAGTGGCAGAGCAGGACAGGCTACATTCAAAGCATAAAGTGGACCACTGTTCCACCCCACCCACACATTGCCCCAGCAGTCTCCCTTCTCTGTGCATCATTGACATTGCTCATTCTATTGACCACTCCCTTTGGCATTTATATACTTTGATTGTTTTCTTCCCACCTTCAACGATCATATTTTGACTTTCTTTTTTCTTCAGTTACACCTCTATTTTTTGTCATTCCCTTTAAGGCAAACCTCCTTGAAAGAATTGACTGTCTCAGCAGTCTATAGTTTCTCTTCTTCCCATCTCTCTTGAACTCATTCCAATTAGGAGTAGGCCCTGTCACGCCCCTGAATCTATTCTTGTTTAAGTCATCCATACGGTTTGGATATGAGGTGTCCCCTTAAAAGCTCATGTATTAGGCAATGCAGGAAGGTTCGGAGATGAAATTAATCATTTTGAGAGCTGTAACCTCATCTATTTGATGCATCAATAATTTGAATGAACTACTGTGTGGTAACTGTCTGCAGGTGGGGAAAGGTTAGAGGAAGTAGGTCATTAGGGTAAGGCCTTGGGCTATATTTTGTCCCTTCCCTCCCTACAACCCCCCTCCCCACCAATCTCTCTCTGACTCTCACTTTCTGCTTCTAGATGCCGTGAGCTAAGAAGCCTTCCTTGGCCATACCCTTCTGCCATAATGTTCTACCTTATCTCAAGCCCAGAGAAAAAGAGTTGGCTAACAACAGACTAAACATCAGAAACTCCTACATTTATGTGACCTATCAGAAGCATTTGCAAAGTAACTACTTTCTCCTTTTTCCAGGAAAACATACACACCTGGTTTTTCATTTGCCCATAGCTATTTTTCTTCAGTTTTCTTTGATAATCCCCTACCTCTGAACAGTGGGGGAATTTCAGGACTTACGTATCTCTTTTCTTCACCCCTTATGTCCTTCCTACACTCAGCCCTGTTGTCCAGCAACATTAGCTTCACCTGGTAAAGTATGAGAAATGCTCCATCCCAGATCTATTGATTCAGAATCTGAACTTAAACAAGATCCCCAGTTGGTCTTTTTTTCACATTAATGTTTATAATCACCCTAAGTGATCCTATCTAATTTTTATGGCTTTAAATGCCACTTATTCACTGACTTGATTCCCAAATTCATCAAGAATCTTGGTGAAATACTGATGCATTCATCCAACTGCCTGTCAACATTTCCACATGGATGTGTAGCAGGCATTCTCGGCTTACCCTGTGAGTGCAGACATGAGTTCCCAGCTTCCCACTAAACCTGCTCCTCCAGTATTCTTCCATCTCTTCATTACCAGCAACTCCATTCTTCCATTGCTCAGGCCAAAACTCTAGGAGTCAACCTCTCCTCTTCCCTACTTCTGGTCTGTTCCCTAATTCAGTCAGCTCTACTGTAGAAATGCAGTCAGAATTCAATCGTTCTCATTACCCCTGCTACCTTGGACCAAGGTAATACCTGCTCCTTCCTCTAGTCAGTTCTGAAAATGGCAGCCAGAAAAAATACTGAGAGATGATGTCTTTTTCTCAAGGCCTTCCAGCGTTCCCCTCTGTAGGGTATGACCCATGACCTCTCATGGCCTGTTTCCCCAACTACCTCTCTGAGTCTTTTGCAGTCTCTCTTCCTTTTTCACTTTACTCCAGCCTCAGGTCTCCTTGCTGTTCCCCAAATGCAGGAGGCCAATCTTGCCTCAGGGACTCTTTGTACTTGCTGTTCTTTCTGCCTCAGTGCTCTTTCTCAGATAGCTGTGTGGCTCCCTCCCTCCCTAGTGTCTCTACTCCAAAGTCACCTTCTCGGAATGCCTCCCCTGGCCTTGCTATCTAAAATCTCAACCTTAGCTTGCTTCCTCACGTCATACTGCTCTATTTATTCATCTCTTTATTAGCAAATTGAACATTCTCTCCTTTTTCCACATATGTGCGTGTGTGTGGGGGGGTATAAGTACACAATATGCATAAATATATATCTATATGAACATGCAGACATTTATATACATCCATATTTTCTTTTATGCTTTTTATCATGTTCCAGTGATTTAATTTGTTGACATTTGTAAAAATACCAAACTGAGTAAATTACCACAGCCTTATGGAGCTCTTTTCTTCTTTGATATAGAAACTGATTTTTCTTGTTCCTCTGCTGTTTTTTATATATATATATATATATATATATATATATATATATATATTTCAGAATCAGTTTCTTGAGATCCATGAGATCCATGTTGGCATTTTGATTGAAATTACATTGAATTTATAGACTAATTTAGAGAGTGAGAATAAAGCTCAGTGGTAGAGCACTTGCCTAGCAAGTGTGAAGCCCAGTGCCAAAAAACAAATAAATAAAAATAAAATAAATTTTAAAAAATTATATATTAATTTAGGGAGAATTGACATTCTCATTACTGTGAAAGTTCTTATGCATGAAGTCACATTTTTCTCTATTTAGTTAGGTATTCTTTAATGTTGTCTGATAGAATTTTATTTTTTTCTCCTAAAGGTCATACACATTTTTGTTATGATTATCTATATTTAACATATTTTAATGTTATGTTTTATGACTATTTTAATAGGCTTTTTTCTTTGTGGATGATTTTTAAATTTATAGAAAGGCTGTAAGACAGAACAGAGGATTATCCTATACCTCCTATCTAGCCTGAGTTACCCTAATGTTATCATACTGCATTACCATGATATGTTCATCAAAGCCGATAAACCAGTACTGCTATAGTACTATGAACTAGACCTCAGTCTTTATTTGTATTTCATTTTTAAATTAATGTTCTGTTTAGGTGCCAGAGTCCCATCCCAGGTGCCATATTGCATTCAGTAGTTGTTTCCTTAGTCCCCTATGATTTGGGATTCTCAGTCTTTCTTTATCACGACATTGAAAGATTTGAGGAATGTTAAATATTTTGTAGAGTACCCTTCCCCAATGTGGATTTGTGTATTTTCTTATTATTAGATGGTGGTTCTGGATCTGAGAATGCTTGGCACAGAGGTGGAATGGCCTGTCCCATCACAGTGGTACTTAAGACCTTAACCTTAACTTCTGACATTAACCTTGATCACTAGTTAAGGTGGTGTTTGCCAAAATGTGTTATACATTTTACCCATTTACTTTGCACTGTTTGTCTTTATCTGTTTGGTTTTTGTCTTTCTAGAAAGTGAGCTCCATGATTTTCATCTTATTGTTCCCTGCTGCTTCTCTGATGTTAGAACAATACCTGGAACATAAATGTCAACAAATATGTTGAATGGATTTTTTTTTTGTACCAACTGATGATATTTTTAAAATTCTCAAATATTTCATCTAAATTTCAGACATAGGAAGTAGCCACAGCTGATTGGTCAGTTTTTCCAACATGTTGATGAAATTGGGTTAAATTCAACAAAAACAAGTTAAAGAACAGCACCCCAAGCTTTCAAGCTACCAGTGGGATTATTATTTGGGAAAGCTAAGCACATTTTGATGGACAAATATCTGATAGAAGATAAGTAAAGTCATTCTCTTTTTTAAAAAAAAAGTTATGTATGTAGCCACTTATTTTTAACTGACAAAATTGTATATATTTATGGTGTGAAATATGCAATTTATCATTCTTATAGTCACCATGATGTAAAATATATTTCCTGAATTTATTTCTCCTATCTAGCTGAAGTTTTGTATCATTTGGTCAACAGCTTCCCACTCTCTTTATACCCCTAGTTTTGGTGTTCTTAAACTTGAGAGCAAAGTAATACCTTTTAACAAGACACAAAATGTACTGTGTGACTCAGCTCATACCCTAGATGTGTTAAGAAAACAAATTTTAATATACAATTTAAAATGGCTACCTCCAAGTTCACCTCTTAACCCTCTTCCTACCCAGGCTGTGCTCCTGGCAAATGCAACCCTGTGTTCTTCTTTTAGGGTATGGAATTTTCTCCACTCACTTTTCCTTATCTTTTTTTCTTTGCTTAGAATATTCTAACCTTCTCTTTAAACACCAAAGAGATGTTCAAGGCATCTCTCTCTACCTCCATTTCTTTCTATAACTAACATTTCTACTTCCACCAAGAAGGATTCCCTAAAACCTTTAGACAGGGTCAGGTGCCCTGGATGTATCCATAGCTCCCTACATCTGTCCTTCTCAAAACACTTAGCCAACTGTACTGTGATTGTCTATTCACTTGTTGAGATCACTGTCAGATTGGAATTTTGTTCACTGTTTTTCTTTAATCCCTTATTGAACAAATGACTTGTTTACATTCTAGATCAAAATTTTTTTGTATCATGCCAAATACCCAGTATAGTATAATAAATTGCCAAGACACTAAAGATTCATTTATAATAATAAGGTATATTCATTTTCATATTAAAATAAATTGTTCCACTATGCTGCCTGATGGCAGCTTTTATATTATGCATAACTTTTTATGAAAAATTGTGTAATGAAAAAGAAGGATTAGGGATTGATTAGTACATGGTCAGATTACCCCAAACAAGAGCCCTCATTTGTAGCACAGTGGATCTAGTCTCTGGTGTTTGGAAATTTACTTGTCCAATTCCTTTTTTATCATCATGAGAATGTGGCCTTCATGATGGGATCAGAGTCCTTAAAGAAGAAGGAGAGTGAGAGATTTTTCTCTCTGTCTCCATATACATCAAAGAAAGGCCATGAGAGCATGCAGCTAGAAGGTGGCTGTTTACAAGCCAGGAAGGATAGAAAAGAGGCCCTCACTTGAACCTGCATCTATCAGCAGTCTGATCTCGGTAGAGGATTAAGAGGTGAAATTGGAGGTATTTTAAATTTAAATTGTATATTAAAATTTGTTTTCTTAACACATCTAGGGTATGAGCTAAGTCACAGCACATTTTTGTCTACTTTGCTCTCAAATTTAAGAATAGCAAAAACTAGGGGCAAAAAAAAAATTGGGAAGCTATTGATCAAATGATACAAAACTTCAGCTAGATAGGAGAAATAAATTCAAGATCAGAACATTGAGAAATGAATGCCTGTTGTTAAGCCACTCAGTCTATGATATTTTCTTATATCAGCCTGAGATGACGAAGGTATGTATCATATGTTCTACAGAGTGCTGAAAATTCTAAGGGATCCCTCAATGTTTCTGGAAAAAGTTACCTAAGGTAACTGTTTGGGAAAGATGTGGACATACCGGAGATTCCAGAGAACTCTGGCAAGATTCCATTCACTTGAGTGTTCTTCTGTGTTTTGCCCTCATAGTAAATCTCTTGTATGGCAGTAAGTCAGCAGGTACAGTGTTGAAATGATTGAAAAATTCCTACAAAGTTTTTATTTAAAAGAAAATACATGCACATTATTGTGTATAATTATAATTAATAAAAATAAATAAAAGAATAAAAAGAGAATGTATGTCCAATCTTATGGATTACTAGCATTCTCAAAGTTTTCTGGGGCCAATATTGTTCCAAGTTACCTGGATTCATAAGAAATTGACAATCGCGACTTATAACACGAAATATTCAATGGCTATATAGGGATAACAGAAGAAATAAACCAAAATTAATTTCTTCAATTTTTTGATACTTTGATCCTACCACCACCAAGAAACCAGATGTTTTACTATATCTTTTAAGTAATTTTACATATTAAGTGGTATCCTGAATGTTTTATGCCCTGATAGCACAAAAGATGTTCAAAAGAAATTTCAAGTATCCTCCATATTTTACCTGAATTTTAAAATTGAATTGAAAGAAGTAATTTTCAGCCAAAAAATATGTCCTTTTAAAAAAATGAAAACAGGAAGAAGTCTTCAGTTACCACTCTGAGAAGTGGCATATGTTACCCAGAAAAAAATATATAACAGTGATTCTTAACTAACTGAAGTATTTGAGATCATTAGACTCAGATATTATTTGATAACAAAGCGCCTCAGAACTTGAGGAGACATAGTCTTGCATTATCTGGAATCAAGTTGAAGATGCATCACTTAGGATAGGCTGGGTAATGGCTTGATTAAAATAAATTAATGACTCCACAATGAAAATTCTTATCTCTCCCATGTTCGCATCTAACGTACATCAGCAAGGAGCCCTGCTCCCTGTAATCATTCAGGTACTAGAACCAAAACAAAGGAAAAATAACTTGGTATATGGAGCACTGGCTCTTAATTGTTCCATGCAGAATTTTCATGTATCATTTCTCTTTACATTTATTTCATTGGCTGAAACAAGAAAAATGACCATACTTTAGTTAAAAGGGTAAAGATACATGAAAGTTCAATTCTATGATGTATCCAGAAGAATATTTCCAAATATTTCTAATGACTAACTTAGAGATCCTCTGACATGTGCTCCTGAAAACCCCATACTTACTCAATATTATTGATATATGTGTATATGTGTATAGGTACACACACTCAATATATGTGTATGTGTACACATACACATGGCATTATAATAATTACAGAAAATTAGAGTTAATGCTAAAGATTATACAGCTATGTTAAAAAGAAACTTGAATATAGATCCATGGAAAGAAATAATATCGCATTTACGTGTTTCCAAAATCTCATTCTGCTGAATTTCAGGAGATAAATCTTAGGTTCTGGAAACTTATTGCAGAGTATTTGAAGGAAGCTGAATAGCAGGTTGAAGTGGAATCATGTGGAACTTTCATATTTGAGTATACACAGAAATGAAGGAGACTGAGGAGAAAATCTGAAAGCTAGGGAAGAACCAAAGAATCTTGATCCAATGAAGTAGAAAATGTGCAGAAATAAGAAACGTAATTAACAAGTTCAAATGCAGAAGAGAATCAGGAAGCTAAAGACTGAAAGAGATCATCAAAGTAGGCACCATTGGAGGTCTTTGGTGTTACATCTACAGAGAACCAATTTCAAAGTCACAATTTTATGCTCATCCTCCTTTTCTCCAATGGTACTCCATCTCCTGCATTTTTTATTTTAATTTTTGGCACCTAGCCACCAAAACTAGAAAGCTGAGAATAATGATATGCTCTTGGAACGCCTACAGCCACTCAATTTTATGCAGTTTTCTATTCCTCTCTATTCCTAAATAGCTCTTGAATCCTACTCTTCTATTCCTCTGTACCCCCACAGCTCTAATTCAAGCTTTGTTGGCATTTGCATGGACTAGTTTATGACCTCCTAACCAGTTTCCTTCCCTTGGTCTTGTTTGGTTAAATCTATCTGTATTGGCTATCTCTGACGGCATGCTTATTCTAAAATGTTGTAACTTAAAACAACAATAAACACTTATAATTTCACATTTTCCTGGGGGCCAGGAATTTGGGAGATATTTAGTGTGTGGTTATGACTTAGAGTCTTCCATGACATTACAGTCAAGATGTTAGGTGAGTCTACAGTTGTCTGAAGCTTTGACAGGAGCTGGAGTATCCACTTGAAAGGTGGCTGTCTCATATGGCTTACATATAACTGATGTGAGCTGTTTATAGGAGGCCCCAGTTCCTCCTTGATGATCTTATCCTCAGAATTGCTCAAATGACCTCATGGCCTGGAACTTAGTCTTTACCAGAATAGTGACTAAAGATTCCAAGGAAGAAGCTTCAATTCTTTTTATAATCTAACTTTGGGAGTCATCTCTGTTGCCTCTAGAGAACTCTGTTGATATGCAGTCTGTTGAAAGAAGGAGATTACATAAAGGTGTGACGAGTGGAAGGCCAAATTCATCAGGGCTATGTCAGAGGCTAGCTCCTGTACCTTCTTCACTGCTGTTGGAGTGATCCCTTACATATGAATCTATCAATTTAAAGAGAGGTGGTGAAGATGCATGGTAGATAGAGAGTCTGAGGAGATAGTGAAGAATTGGCAGAATCACAGAATGGGAGAGGTAGCAGTAGATTATCATGACATACAAAAATATTTGTTGAAAGGAGCTGAGGGTTCAGCCAAAGACTAGTGCTAAGCTTTCTAGCTGTAGAACCCTGGGTCATATATTTTGGGTGTGATGCAGTGATGCCATTTCAGTCTCACAGTTGGTTTATGGCACTGACATTTGGATGGATTCTGCTGATATGAAACAAGGAAGAAGTAACATCTTTTGCTTAAGAAAGTTTCCCGGGGTAGGGAACAACTGTGAAAAAAAATCTAGTTTTGCTTAAGATAAAGTTGTTGTTGTTCTGTGAAAGTAGGTTTAGGAGTGTGTTTGTGTCTGTGCTGTGTGTTTTTGTGTCTCTATAAGAAAGTGAATCAGCATGAAACAGGAATTTCACAGAATCCAGCTGAAAAAATGTTGATAAAGGAAAAAGGTAGAAGAGTGAACTGAAGAAAAGGACACTGAGAGTGGGGAAAGTAGAAGAGGCTAGTGTTTCAGACAGTGGTATATGGGGACATCTTCAGTATTCTAGAGAAAAAATTGAAAAGATTTTTTATGGGGAAATTAAATTTTGCTCAGAATGTTAAAAAAAAAAGTTCTCATTTTCCTGAGGCTCCAGCGTTCTTCACAAAGTAGCTAATAAACTTCTATTTCCTATTTAGAGGAGAAACTCATACAACTCTGTCTAGAAATCTTTGCTCTAAATATCCTCTTAACTTTAATGGGGTACAAAAATAGTAATAGCTAAAAATTTATAGAGCATTTGCATGGTACAGCATAACATTAAACAGTTATATATGTTACTTTATTTATATTTTCCCAAGAACCCTCTGTGGTCATTAGCTCTGTTTTATTTATTTATTTATTTTGAGGGGCTTTATTATTTGAAAATTTTTTAATTTTTATTGTTGGTTGTTCAAAACATTACATAGTTCTTGATATATCATATTTCACACTTTGATTCAAGTGGGTTATGAACTCCCATTTTTATCCCATATACAGATTGCAGAATCACATCAGTTACAATCCATTGATTTACATATTGCCATACTAGTGTCTGTTGTATTCTGCTGCCTTTCCTATCCTCTACTATCCCCCCTCCCCTCCCCTCCCCTCTTCTCTCTCTACCCCCTCTACTGTCATTCATTTCTCCCCCTTGTATTATTTTTCCCTTTCCCCTCACTTCCTCTTGTATGCAATTTTGTATAACCCTGAGGGTCTCCTTCCATTTCCATGCAATTTCCCTTCTCTCTCCCTTTCCCTCCCACCTCTCATCCCTGTTTAATGTTAATCTTCTTCTCATGCTCTTCGTCCCTACTCTGTTCTTAGTTACTCTCCTTATATCAAAGAAGACATTTGGCATTTGTTTTTTAGGGATTGGCTAGCTTCACTTAGCATAATCTGCTCTAATGCCATCCATTTCCCTGCAAATTCTATGATTTTGTCATTTTTTAATGCAGAGTAATACTCCATTGTGTATAAATGCCACATTTTTTTTTTATCCATTCGTCTATTGAAGGGCATCTAGGTTGGTTCCACAGTCTTGCTATTGTGAATTGAGCTGCTATGAACATCGATGTAGCAGTGTCCCTGTAGCATGCTCTTTTTAGGTCTTTAGGGAATAGACCGAGAAGGGGAATAGCTGGGTCAAATGGTGGTTCCATTCCCAGCTTTCCAAGAAATCTCCATACTGCTTTCCAAATTGGCTGCACCAATTTGCAGTCCCACCAGCAATGTACAAGTATACCCTTTTCCCCACATCCTCGTCAGCACTTGTTGTTGTTTGACTTCATAATGGCTGCCAATCTTACTGGAGTGAGATGGTATCTTAGGGTAGTTTTGATTTGCATTTCTCTGACTGCTAGAGATGGTGAGCATTTTTTCATGTACTTGTGGATTGATTGTATGTCCTCCTCTGAGAAGTGTCTGTTCAGGTCCTTGGCCCATTTGTTGATTGGGTTATTTGTTATCTTATTGTCTAATTTTTTGAGTTCTTTGTATACTCTGGCTCTATCTGAAGTGTGAGGAGCTAAATAGGGAGCCCAGGATGTAGGCTCCCTATTTAGCTCTGTTTTATAAGTCAAGAAAATGAGACTCAGGCTATGTAACCTGTGTGTTATGTAACATGTGGTCACGTGGCCCAAATGTGGAGGAGCCTGGTTTTCAAAGCAATCTGAGTCTCAAGCCTCAACTTCGAAGATGGTTTCCTATTAAGGTGTAATTTACGTATGATACGATTCACCATGTTTAGTGTACTGTTCTGTGAATTTTGACTAATGCATGCAGTAGGGTAAGCACAAACACAATCAAGATGTGGAATAGTTTCAAAGCTCAGGAATGTTTGCTCCTGGCCCTTTGTGGTCAGCCCATTTTCCCACACCTTCTCCCTGACCACCACTGATCTGTTCTCTTGTCCTAAATGTCATACAAATAGAAGTCTCTTGAGAACATAGCCTTTTGAGTCTGGCTTCTTTCACTTAGCATACTGCATTTGTGAGCTTCATCTGTTGTGTCTCACATTTCAGTAATGCTTTCCATTTCTGAATAATAATACTCCATTTTATTGGTGTATCACAGGTTGGGCATCCTTTTACTAGTTGAAGTATATTTAGATTATTTCTACCTTACAACCAAAGCTGCTATAAACATTCATGTTTACTTTTTCTGTGTGAGCGTAGTTTTTAATGTTTCTTGAGTGGGGTTAGCAGTGAGTTCCTGGTTTATATGGTAAGTGTATGTTTAATTTTATATATATATAAAAAAAACCCTACACTTACGAATACGCCCATGGTTCAAGTCATTTTCCTGTAACTGATTTGAATGAAAGAAGCTCATCAGACCAGCAACAGACAAGTTAGAGGCAGAAAGATTAGAAAGCTGAACTCCAAAAGCCTGGCTATGAATCTCATCTCGTATTATATTATGTCTTCGTCTAAAGACTATTATTCAAGAATCAATAGGAAAGAGGAAGGATCATCATTCCTACAGGACAGTTCTCCTCATGGGATGTGAGAAATGAGTGTGTTTATAGCTGTTCTCTTTTCAACCATGTTTCCTTTCATCCATTTCACAAATTAAGAAAAAATAATAAATTTAAGTGACTAATAAATAATCTGAAGGAAAATAATAATAAAAAATTGAATTAAATTCTAGGATAAAAAGAGAAAGGGTAAATAAAAATATAAAATGATAGGAAACTAGAAAAATAACCAATAAGAGGAAAATAAACAGTTTAGAAATACAATAAACATACATTACAGTTCTATTTAAAAACTGATGTGTTATATTTAGGGACTGTAGGAGGTTAAGGAACAAAACTAGATTCTATTTTTATGGCAGTAAAGAAGTGGAGTAAGCTGAATGTTTACCATATGTGTATTAACTTGACATTTTGCCTTATTTTCCTTCTTCAAGATGTGGGGTGCCTCACAAGTACTCCTTGAGCAGAGCTTTTCCAGTCTGGGCAAAGGTACCCTAACATCTTCCAGAAGATTATGTTCAAATTGAGCAATGGTCCCATTTTAAGGTATTCATGTTGCATGTAATGTGCTGTGTCCACCTAGCTTTTGTTTAACCAGGCTGTGCCTGCCACCCAATTGGGATTTTCAAAGCACTTGTGAAGGTAATCAAAAATGCCAGAATAGATACACTGCTCTCCTTGGTCTGGATGAAGGGTGTGAAATCTCATTGTCTATTGAGCCAGGTAAATATGGATTCAAATTTTGGGTCCACTATGAACCATATTGTGGTTTTGATCTGGAGTTTATGTCTAAGGGGCAGAGATAAAGCTAGTCAAGAAAGCTTCACATGGAGGTGAATCTCAGGGGAAACGGTGGTAGAAATCACAGTGATGGTGAATGTATTTGAACCTGGAAGTGGAGCTGTACTGTATTTCGGGCAACTCTAGAAACCCCTTAGGATTATGAGCCTAGAATTTTACCATTGATATAACTCTGGCCCATTCCTCGGGTCTGTTCCAATTACCTCTCTGACTTCTAATTAAAATTGTCTTCATCCTCACTTCAGTTTTTCTAAGAGGAATGATATTGGCTTAGGTCAGTTTGATTAAAATAGCAGTCTGTACGTCAGAGGTTCCTGGCCAGCCTATTGTTGCTTTTGCCTTTTATCCATCTTTGGTCTGATCACCTGAGGCTAGATGAAGAGGACAAGGAAGGAACAGGACAACATCACATAAAAATATGTCTCCTTGGCCACAGGGGCTCTAGGAATGCTTGGTGTAAGAATCTGTGATTAGTTAATGCAAAGATATCTGGTATCTGGAGCCTTGGGTTCCTCTTCTGGAAATAAACATACTATCCAATGAATCAGGAAAGAGTAGAGCTTGGTGGCTAAAAGCAAAGACAGTGGTAGCAGATTCCTTGGATTTAGCCTTGAGCATTTGCTATCTGCTCTGTGCTTCAGCTTCTTCCTCTATAAGATGGGAGTACTAAAAACATTGGCCCTTACTACTTAATGAATATCTGTGAGTGGTTTAGACTAGCACCATTTAGAGTTTGCCTGCTATTGTTACCTTTTCAAGGTTGTTGTGAAAATTAAATGAGATCAGCAAAAGTACCTGAATCCAGTAGATAGATGCACAGGAAATGCACACTTTCAGTAAACTTCATGCCTGCAAATTGTGTCTTTGGCTATTCTTTCCAAGGCTCCCAAACTCAAGTACCTATGATGCAAACATCACTGTACTTTCATGAAAGAACATAAAGAAATAAACGCCAAATCAAAATCAGACAAGAATGTTGATGACAAAATCAAGTGATATAGTCTTAATTACAGTTTTGGACTTCTTTTTTTTATACTAGACTTCTTCATTTTTCAGAATTGAATTAAAGATTAATAGATAACAATGCTATGTTCAAAGAAATAGTTGCCTTCCACTAGTCCTCGAATGCAGTCACATTTGGCATGGCAATTTTAGTCCAAAATCTAACTGATATGGACAGAGGTCCAAGCACACTATAAGGTGTTCCCACACAGAAGGCGAAGTGAAACTGGGAAGGGGAAAGAGTGCTAACATCTCTTCTTCCAATCTGTAAACTCAAAAATCCAGAATCTCTCCAATTTCCAAAGCAAAGATACTTGCTTAGGAGATGCTGCGAATTTGAATTTGATCTGAGAGTATTTCCTTCTCTGCACACCATATTTTGTTTCCCCCTTGCAAATAGCCAATGGCAAATCTATGTGTCAGTCTAAATAGCTAGTAGAGGTGTTTGTCAAGGATGTATGCCAAGCAATTCAGAAGTAGCAAAGGTCTAAGAACAAGCTCTACACGGGGAAGCCTGTGTTAGGATGTCTACCACTGGGCAGTCATTCATCACTGAGTCATGGAGTTTCTTCTCACTCAGTATCAAGATTCTCAGTTCAAAGGAGTCCTTGGGGTGGTGCTGCAAGATACATTGCCATCAGAAGCCCGAGGCATCCCCCCAAAATTGACCCATGTGCAAGGCTGAAGGTGTGGGTCAGAATCTCAGCAAGACATAGAATAGACCCCTCTTATGAGACACTCATGGGCTTCCCTAGTAATCAATCAACCCCACAGCACCCCTTCTTCATGCCCACAGATACTCAATGACCCAGGAAGGTCAATGCTGCCTCTCTAGGTGCAGTAAATAGATTCCTGATCTGAAGAGGTGTTGGTGTAAAACCACCTAGACCTTCATTAAACGAGGAAAACCTCACTTATACTGTACATACTGAAGTCTCTTTTTCCACATAGGGTGAGACTGCTGTGCCCCAGGAGAATCCTTAGGTCTTGTGTAGCAGCCTCTGGTTCCTAAACTTAGGACCATTGGGTAGTTTAGAGTGCTGGTCTGGCAGGCTCCCTGTGGGACCCCTTTTAGGTGGACTTGCTCATTGAGTGAAACCCAAAGCAATGGTAAGCTTAACAGAATACCCACTTTGAGCATCTGGTGGTATCTTCTATTACTGCTCCACTTCTCCATGATGTCTATCTCTTTATTGCCTAAAGCAGTGTTACTGATTTCTCACATGTTCTACCACCAGCCTTGGCAAGACTACCTCATCCATCATACCACTGTCCACTGTATATAGAAGCCCTTCAGAGAGGACACATGTAGCTAAAATCCTAGCCATCTCCTCAGTCAAGGTATATAACCTGGGGCAAGGTTGTCCCTCCTGACAACATTATGTCATCTTCCAAAGACTGATGCACTGAGATCCTTGTAGCTTTGTGGCCTGGGGTTCATTATATATTCACAGAACTATCTTACCTTTGCCTTGTTTAGCCTCCCAAGCTCTTTTCTCCTCACCAGACACCTGCACCCAGCCCAAGCAGCCAGAAACAGAAGTCAAAGCTGTCTAGGGCAGGAGCACCAGACTTCCCTTGTACCATAACTGGCCCCTGCCTAGCATGGGAATGAAGCAAGCCATGAGAATCCACTTTCATGACTTTTGTGTTAGATTTCTATTTATAACCTCCATTTGAATCCTCTGTTTTTAATCTATATTCACATCTTAACTTTTCCTCCATTTCTTTTCCTTTTTTATTCATTATAGTTAATAGATACTACTGAGCTCCTGTTATGGGCCAAGATCTCAGCTAGGCCTTGTGAGTAATACAAAACAGATAAAGTAGATACAGTGCCTGGGGAACTCACTAAATAATTTTTCTGAAAAGTTAAATAGACGTGAAGCCTTTTCTCCATTGCTAAACTTGATTTGAAGCCTGATTGATTAGGGTGAACTAGAGTTTGAGTTAGACAATGAGTCAAGCAAGTTCTTGAACAGCCAGATTAATTTTCTATGAAGAAAGAAGCTTTGGCACTACAAGGCTGACAAAGCTACACAAAATAAATGATAAATTGTCCAACTTTTATTTATTTAAACATAAAAAAGGTTCCTAGAATTTTTTGAAAGAGATAAATAATCAGAACACAAGAAAATATGAAAAGAACAAAAATATTCTGAGGGAGAAGGGATGCATGGACTTTATCAGGACTTTAAATTCTCCAATGTTGGATTGGGGTCTATTGCCATACAAAGGAATCCTACAGAATGTAGACCAGTCCAACTAAAAAGAAAGGATCATTATCATGCCCAACTGTAAAAGATTCAATATGTGGTAGGTCCCTGCTGTAGTTTGGATATGTTTGAGTGTCTCCCCAGAGGTCTGTATGCTGGAAGCTTGGTCCCCAACATAACAGTATTGAGAGGTGGCAAATATTCAAGAGTAAGGACCGAGTGGAAGGTGGTTGTCATAGAAGTACCACCTTTAGAAGGGACTAGTGTAGCTTCTCACAAACTCATGTTAGCTTGCATAAGCATGGGTTGTTATAAAATGAAACCATGCTCTGTGCTTGGTTCCTTCTTCCCACAGCCATTTCCTTTTCTACTTCTATACCATATTGTGACAGTCAGGGGGCCCTCACCTGAAACAGCACGATGCTAGTTGAACTTCCCAGACTCCAGAATTATGAGTCAAGTAAACTTTTTTTCTTTATGTTATCTAGCAAAAAGTATTCTATTAAACTAACACAAAGGGACTAAGTTCCCTTCTCTGAAATATTTCACAAGGTGAGCAGGCCTTACCCAAGGCAGCTAGAACACAGATAGTGACCTGCCTGTCACATCACATTTGTCCCCATGTGTATCTTGGCTCATAGTCCCCAGGGTGGATCAGAGATGACCCATGTGGCTCCATCCATTTAAATGTTTTCTGTGCTCTTCCATTCCCTCTTTGGATGGGCCATGGGCCCTGTGTTGACTCTAATTCACGAAGAAAGGGACCGCCTGTGTGGCCCTGCGGGGACTGACCTCACTCATGTTTACTCATGAGGCAGGGAGGGCAGGCCTCCAGCTCCTTCTATTGCTTGTTTGTAGGGGATAGTCCAGAATGTCCTCTTTTGACAAGAACATTACTCATGCTTTTCATCTTCCTGACATAAATTCTGCCAATGTAGTGATCATTTTTATGAGTTGGTACTGAGCACTCCTACATATTTTGGTCCAAACCCATAGTCTCCTGTGCCTTTTGCTTCAGAACATTTTTTTTTTTTTTAATTGGTGGTAAATCCACTTCATTGCCTTTCTCTCACTGTAGCAAGACCAAACTTGAAATTGGGCTTTTTCAGTGAAGTTAAGAAAAACAAGTCGTGTTTAATCATATGTGATTTAAACACACACACACAAACACAGTAAAAATCCAGGTGCGGCATCGAGCATCTCTCCCTCTCTGGAGTTGTCGAGCTTCGGAGGTGATCTTGGCATGATGACCTCTTATAAACAACATGGTGCCTCCACCTTCCAAGACACTGTACTTTATGATTGATGATCTACCATTGCCTCCCTCACCTCCTATACTCCCTTTTAAAATTCCTGCCCACGAAAAGATTTCATTTTTAAGACATAAGATGCATAAAATTAACATTGGCAATCTTCATCTTCTCTTTTATGAGCAAGAGGTATTTCAGATGCCTGAGGCCAGGTAACTCTGATTTTAGAGTGAAGCATCATGAAGACTATAAAAGGAATGGTGAGGCCTGCTTGTCCCCAGCTGCAGAGCTTATACTTTGCAGCCCCAGACTGCTGAGCATGAACTGTGCAACCTCGGTCCTGGGCCCTGGGGAGGTGAGGGTCAGGGGTTCAGATGCTGACTGTTTTTCCAAGAAATAAATATACTGCAGTCATCATCTCAGATTTGACTGAGTAACACAGAAAGGATTAGGGAGAGTTTGATTCTTCTGTGTTAGAGATAGTTATTTGAAATGTTAGCATTAGTACATTTTTTAACTGAATTTTGGTACATCCACTTGATGGACTATTTTACAGTATTTTAAAGTAAAAATTGGAAGAAAGGAAGTAATCTAGGAGTTTTTATGATAAAACTGTAATATAAAAATCCAAAGGCCCAATTTCATCATCACAGCAAATGAGAAGAAATATGGAATAATAATAATTAATTAGGTGATATGTTATAGGGGGAGAAAATGTGGGGTTTTTTCCCTTTCCTATATTTACAATATTTCTCACAGTATACTTGCATTGCTTTTAAAAAATAGATCTTGCTCTTAAAGGCTTGACTGTGTCCTGAAATTCTTGATTGTTCTTTAGGGCATGTACTTAACAGAAGGCCTTCTACTCCCCCTTTCTTTCTCTATTTTAAATCTCCATACCCATGGTCAAGATGACTTCATGAAGTATTCATATCCTAATCTGGAGAATTTGTAGCAGAATCTCTGAAGTACAGATATAGTATAAAAACGACTATATTAAAATTTTTCATGAAAACGAACAAAAAGTTTTTGTCAATTTCTTCTAACTAGTATTTATTTTTAAAAAATAATATTTGATTTTAAATAATTATCAATTTACTGAAAAATTAGAAAGCTAGTACAGAGAAATCCTGTATTCCTGTATCCTAGGTCTCCTAGTATTTACATCTTACATTAGAATGGCTACATTTGTTAAAATTGATGAGCCAATACATTATTATTGACTAAAGTCTATTATTTATTCATATTTTCTGAGTTTTTAACAGTGTCCTTTCCTTTTTTTTAACAGTGTCAGAATGTCATCCAAGATGCCACATTTTCGTGCAGTTGACTTCTTAGGAACCTCATGGCTGTGACAGTTTCTCAGACTTTCCTTGTTTTAGAACCTTGGCTATTTTGAGGAATACTTGTTAGGCTTATTTTTTTTTTAAGGAGTGTTTCTCAGTGGAGTGTTGTCTAATGTATTTCTCCAATTTTTACTGGGATTATAGGGTTTTGTAGGGAAGACCACAGATGGAGAATCACTCCTACCTATTGCATCCAGAGTATGTGCTACCAACATAACTTACACTGTTGATGTTGACCTTGGTCACCTGGTCCAGGCAAGTAGAAGATCTTTTTTAAGCAACTCAGTGTTTAAGTATCTACCACGAGAAAGTAATCATAACAAACACGGTGGGGAAAAAAGCAACAAGCAAACAAACATAGCCAGACTTTAACCTGTGACCTCCAGGATTTATTAAGGACACATCATTCTTCTATGCGTCCCCTTTCTTCTCCTCCCCATATATCCACCTGCCCCAGCCCTCTGTGCCTGGACTCCTCTATTGGCTTCTATTTAGTCGTTAGTGAAATTATCTATAAATTATATTTATCCCATTTCAGAGATTAAAATTCACAGAGCCTCCAGCATCTTTTGGAGGCTCCAATGTTAAGTTTTGTGCTGTGAAGGACACAAGTCTAGATTTTATGTCAAGAGGGAGATTATGCATACAGAGATATTTTTTTCCTTCATGATGACAGAATGGATAAATTTCATAATGTTGTCAAATAAAAAATGTACTGTGACCGAATGTTCTCTCTGATATGTGGATGCTAAAACAGAATAAGGAGGGGGGGGGAGAATAGAAGTACTTTGGATTAGACAGAGAGGAATGAAGGGAAGGGAAGGGGAGTGGGAATAGGAAAGACAGTAGAAAGGCAGTGGACATTACTTTCCTATACTCATATACGAATACACGATCCGTGTAGCTCCACATCATGTACAATGAATGGAAAGAATGGTAAGTTATATTCTGTGTATGTAAAACATGTCAAAATACATTCTCCTGTCATGTATAATTAAAAAGAACAAAAAATTTAAAAAAAACATTAAAAAAATTTATTGTGAGTAATGAGAGCCTACTGCCTGACCATGCACAGCATTGCTAAAAGGTGAGGCTTGCAGGTTAAGGAGACATGGTAGGCTCACTTTCTAAGCAGCCTCATTTCCCCCCACTTAATAAAAACATGTTGAATGAATAATTTAATATTCTAATAAAAAGCTGAGGTCATATCAATAATAGTTTTTAGATCAAATCATCATATTTTGCCCCCAAATTATCCACAGTTAATATTTGTTAATTAAAAATAAGTTAATAACTAAATGCATGCATAAATTTTCCTAGAGATAACTGTCCACTCAGCCCTGCCATCAGTCTTTTTGGGAACACGCTGCATCCACACTCTTAGTTCCTTAACATCTTGAAATCCCGCCTGCACAAAAATTGAGCAAGCCTGATATTAGGACAGTCACTTCATAGGCTCATACTCACCTACCCCAGGGCGATGCACAAAAATGAATTGGATCAACTAGAACTTTCCTTTGGAATTTTGGACTAAGGAATAAAAGATAAATTGCCAGGAAGCAAAATTATTAGAGCTTTACAATTGCCATAGCCTCAAGTAAACCAAACTCACATGTAAGATGCAATTATAAAGTGGTGTGGAGAAGAGAGAGAAAAAGCTGGTTGGGGAAGAAGGTCCTTGAGGGATACTGTCAAAGATAGGCAATGTGAAAGAACATGAAAGAGACCAAAAGACAGAAATCGGGACTCACAACTGGGAGACATGGAGGGCCTGGTGACTTTCTGACAGGAGAATGTATTTTGACATATTTTACATACACAGAATATAACTTACCATTCTTTCCATTCATTGTACATGATGTGGAGCTACACTGATCATGTATTCGTATATGAGTATAAGAAAATAATGTCCACTGATTCTTTGTGGTTTATATGAATAGTCAGATATTCATGTATGAATAATTATATATTAATAGTTTATATAAATAGATAACACCTGCCCCACTTTGCTGAAGTAAAATGAGATCTGTTCCTCAGGGTTCAAAGAATATTATTCAGAACAGTTTAAACAGGCCCCCAAGCCATTAACAGGCTGATAAATTTTTCAAATTTAAATAATCTCCCTTGCAAAAAAAAAAAAGGATATTTTAAATGTCTTAGAGTGCCCCAAATTCCAAGTCTGCTGTTTCTCAAAATGTTTGTTAGATCTAGTACAGGAAAGATGGAGAGGATGGAAACCAAATGGTGGCCACACCCCTGTCATCCTTAGTAATAGTGTAGGCATGGTGTCTTTCCCAGAAATGATGATGTTTTTAATGAAATCAGTTATGTGCTGTTGAGTAATAAGAACACTGCACTTATTTTATAACTGTGCAAAAACATGACCCAATAATGTATTAAAATATGCCACAAGTAGAATGTTATGCATAGCAACAGATTTATAAAACATTAATTAGATGTTGCTAGCTATTCAGGCCAACAAAATCTTTAAAAATAAATATTTAAGTAATTATGCTTCCCTTCAACAGAGCCTCTGTTTCTTTTGCATAATAATTTATTTGTTTCCTTTCAAGTATATTTCTTTGAAACTTTCTTGGACTCAACTTTCTAACTTGGGAAATGTTTTAAAATTTAACTTATTTTTAAAAAATATAATTGTGGAGTCTTCAATAGATTCTTTTAAAAGAATTATTCTTTTCAATAATTAAAAAAGTTTGACACTTTTTTCCTTCATGCAATTTGAGAAGATTTTACTGAGTCCCATTTGAAAAATTGGATTATATAATTGAATTAGAATTAGATTTATATAATGATATCAGTTTTATGATCCAAGTGAATCAGAATTGTTTTTAAGATTAATAACATCTCCAGAGATAGTACCTAAGTTTGGTTAATATTCAAATGGATTTTTATTCAACTTTAGTTTTTTTAACAAAAAGCATAATCAAGTTCAGACCAAGATGTTAAGCAGATGGAGGGGAAAAATGGCAAAGCTAGGTTATTAAATTGAATTTTATTTTGTATTTGGTAAGTTGAGATTTCACTTAAGCTGGAGACAAACCTCACATTTTGGTCACTAAAATCTCAGTGAGAGTTGCTGTATCCAAAATAACAGAATATCCACCTGTTTCATCAGGATGACTCCTGGGGTGGCGGGCAGTGCTGAGTGGGGCTTTCACTGAATCCTGGCCATGAGGGATCAGAGAGCAGAAGAGGAGGCAGAGCAGGGTGTGTGGACTCTGCCAACCATCCACGCCTCTAGCCATTGTACACTCAATGCTTTGATTGATGTTCAGTGTTTCCCTGATGGAGGGACTGTAGAAACAACCCATGTTATTCCTAGGACCCAATAACAGCCCCAACCCCTTGATCCAGAGAATGCTTTCATCTATATTTGTTTTGTTATACAAAGAGTGATGGACACTTTATAGGGTGCACGCACAAGTCGACATGTTGGGATTGATGAAGGTTTTACCTTTTGGGCATTGAAGTACTAAATGAATAGACACAGGCCTTTAGAGCTCCTTTCTTGCCCATAGATAATAACCATATCACCAAAACCAAACTGGCCTCGGCTGCTATCTTCACTCCCTGTATTTATAATTCTAGGCATCATAATTTATGTTGATCTTGTCTGTTCCATTTTCTTGGAAGCTACTCATAGGTTAAAAACTTTTCTTTTCCTTAAAAGCTCCTCATACTGCCCTAGATCATGTTCTGTTCACAGAGAGTTCAACGAATACTGTGGTACTTAGGACTGATTTACTTAACTTCCTCCCTCTCTCTCTCTCTCTCTCTCTCTCTTTCTCCTCTCTCTCTCTCTTTCTTTCTTTCTCTTCCTTCCTTCCCTTCTTTCACTCCCTCCCTCCATTTATCTTCCCCATATCCTTCTCAAGAGATTGATGTTATTTTTCTCCTGCTTTTTAATAAACTGCTTTGTTCATGAGTCTCACATCAAGGACCTCTTTTCTATTTTCTTCATGTAATTTTTCTAGCCATCCCTTCAAATTATAAAAGTGCTGAAGGTATAAGCCCTTCTGCAGGCAGTAAGATAACAAGTCTGGCAGAACTTTCCTTTTGGCACAAGTAGCACTTGAGTTTTCTTTTTCAGTCTCATGTTCCATTTTTCCACCAAAGCTTCACCTCTGTACCAAATGACAAAGAATGGTCAAGAACACAAACCCAAAACACCCAGACCCAGTCTCAAATTGGAAGTAATTTGCTATAGGCCCAACATTTCCTGGATGTGCCCTGTTTTATTATATTTATTTTTATTTGTCTTATGATAGATCTCCACATTTGCTTTACTATAGTTTCCTCTGAATCTCTCACATAGGTGTGGATGCTCCCAAGGGTTAGATGGTGCTTTTCTGTGAGCAGGCTGCACACTCACATTGAAACACACTTCAGCAGAAGAAGCAAGAGCTAAGAATGCCTGAAGGCGGACTCTTTTGCTGTTCTAGACAATCAGCTGCTTCACCTACGCCTGACAGCATTAATGACATGTGATTTAAATATAAAAACAAAATTACCAAGTTATGGCATCCTATAATGAAGGCTTATGACTCTTGAACTTTTGTTGAGAAATACATGACAGCTTATGTTTGTAAGCTTTGCCTAAGAGTTTATTGAAAATAATAATAATTTTTAACAATCAATTTTTTTTTTAAAAAGGCAGAATCATGTGACCAAGTACTGTTCCAGAGTTCAAGAGTTTTACCACTTATCAGACCTGTGACCTGCACATGTTATTTCGCCCCCTATGTTCTTCAACTGTAAAATGGGAGTGATACTGCGTACTTTATAGGGGAGTTGATTAAATTAGTAAATTTAATTAAATTAGTAAATTACTACTTAGAAACTATAAAATCAGTGAAAAAAACATTTATACATAAATGAAATTGAGATTTGTTTTGTTATAGGAGTGGTATCAGGCAGTGTTGACTTCAGGGGCCTCAGAAGGTGGAACTCAGCCCCTATATTCCCATGTGAGCTAGAACTCCTGTTATCTCCATTGGTCCCTCATCATACTGTGACAACAGTGCACAACCTGCTATCTCTCCTAACTCTCTGTCCCCAAAGATAAGCCATGAAGCCATTGGAAAGAGGTCATCCATCATGACATTGCTTGGTATAGTTATTCTTTAGAAACTTAGCTCGCAGTCTGGGTGGGGTGTGTTGGACCAGGACGGCAGGAAACACAGCTGGACAGGCGCTGTCTTTCTGGCGCTATCTTGTCTCTGCATGTTATTGTTTCAGGACATACATTATTTTTGTTCTTTCCCAGGAAACTTTAACCTTTCAAAAAGGCAATGATGAAGATGCTCATTGACACTGACCTCAAAGACCATCTCTCAATGGAATCACTGGCAATTGATTTTTTTTTTTTTCTCATCACCTTGGCCCTTTATTATCTCCTGGTGATAAACCCTATGTGGCTATTTTTCATTGTGTGGATAACCTAGCAACCAAGCTTTGGGAGCCCATGTTTATATTGTTTCCAACAAGCCTGGTTTTCAGCTGGATCTGCTCCCACTACAACCCTGAGATAATATGCCAAAATGAAAAGGACCCCATTGTGGTTGTAAGAACATGTAACAGAAATAGGTTTCGTAAACAAGAGCAAAATATAGGTGTTGTATATGTGCAAGAACAATGAGAACAAAGCTCTCTTGATGATGTTTACACATGTGAACCTCTAAAGAGTGAGAAGAATCATGAACATTTGGAGTTCAAAGAGCCTACTGTGCGCAATAGTGGTATTCCCATCTGAGTGCAAGAGATCACCAAGGTGACTCTGTTTCCACTAGCTGATTACCAGCCCAGGCCTAGAAACTGCAGGCCAAGAAAGACTTCCTCAGGTGGCTCCTGAAACTTTCTCCTTTACTACTGAGCCCAAAAAGGTAGAGGCATAACAGAATGTTTAAAACAGTCACCAAATGGCCCCTTTCTTAAAAAGAGAGATGAATGTGCAGTCTTTTCGGCAGAAGATTCATGGTTATTAATATCATCAAACATATGAGTTCATATTGAGCCTGAACAATTAGATTTCTCTTATCAAAAGTTCAGGTACAGGGAGAAAGAAGGAAGCTTCTGAATTAGGGATTTGCTTATCGGAACTCAGGGTATGAAAAGGGGATATTTTAAGAGGGCTTTGGAGTCAGGATGACAAGAACTATCACCTTCATTCCCAGACAACCCTGGGTTCAAATCCTACCTCTGATACTTAGTGTGTAAAGAGTTTCTACCCTCTTTCAGTCTTAGAATCCTCCTGTATAAAATGAGGAAGTTTATAAAGTTCTTGTTATGTTTAAAAAAATAATGTATGTAAGTTTGTACATGATAGGTTTGAATAAATGGTATTTATGAATTAGCTCTTAGCTGAAGAAGACGGAAGAATAATATGACTTGTGATTTAATTTGGTATCTCATGTAGAGAAGACCTGCAGACAGAGTTACTTTGGTATAATTCTCCTGAATCAACTAAAGAAGCATTTCTGGAACCTCTACTATGTGCCACCATCCTCTGCTGTGTACTGTGGCAGGGATAGAAAGGAAGAAGTCACTCACACAGTCCAGGTTAGACATGTCAATAAACGTTCTCATGGGATTGTCTCCCATTTATTTTCATAATATGGTTTCTAACCTGTAGAGGGCAAGTAATAAATATTTGCAGAATGAATAAATGGGGCAGCGAACAAATATATTTATAATTAGAATATGTTTTCTCTACTGAAAGAAGCATGCAATTCAGGAGAGAAAGATGCACCTAAGAACTGTCGGAGAAAACCAGGAAAGGAAATAGCAGAATACCCCATCGGCAATCAAAATGTTTTAATAGTCTTACCCAGTGGAATGAGGATGCTCATGAATCCTTCAAATAGCTATGCCTAACAGAGATTTCAGAAAAAAAAACAAAAACAAAAACTGCTAACATATCAAATTGGCAAACCCTGGTATGGACATCTCTTGCATCCTAAGCCCAGGGCTAGACAAAATAAATACAAATAAAAATGAAGTTTAATGGGGACTCTTGAGGAACTCACAGGTCACTAGAGCTGATTGTTCTAAAGTCTTTATATGGTTACATGGGGTTAGACTAGAATTCCTACTGGATTGAGATTTTGCTCTGTATTTTACCAAATGTAAACAAAATATGCTTGCAAAATATGTTTGCAAAATATGCAAATATCCTTCTATGCCAAAATATGCTTAATGCCAGCAACTGATGGAAAACTACTTTTAGCAAGGTATCTATATAACTCAGAGAATAATAGAGGTATGTTTAATAGCATTGGAATTATATCTTTTGCATTTTTAAACACAGTGAACTTTACATATTTAAAATTAAGTAAAAAGAGAAACATTCGTTATGTTTTTCCCCTAAGAATTGTTTTCTCGTCTTAATTATTGGTTAGTGTTATAACCACTCACCACAATCCAGACCTCAGGCACCAAGCTTCTTCCTTTCCATTATATTATTCTGCTCGAGCAGCTTCAGCAAAAGTTTCAAATAAAGAGGAGAAGATGAAAAACTCACATCAGTAATTTGTCACATCTACGAATAGTTCTATTAAAAATTATATTATAGGCAGAAAAGTGAAATTATTAACTGATAATATTTTGAGTGATCTGGATTTGACCCTCCTGTCCATTTGGGGATCTACCAGTTCCCACTGTGGGCCCTGTGGTTCACCCCTCACCCCCACTTTTGACCACAGATCCAAGTTGTTCAGTGCATCTCATTCTCCCTCAACTCAGTTATTATTTCGGGATTTCAAATATGACACAAGTCAACAAAGCAAAATTCAATGCAATTTTGCTAGATTTTTTTCTGGGAAAGATATTATGAATTTTCCTTATGGATGTGGATTTAAGAGCACAGAGCAGCACACTGCTGCCATTTTATACCTTAGCCATGACGGCAGTAACATAGCTGAAAATAGAGCCAAGATCCCTTGCTCAGCATCTCCTGATTTTCCTGACAAGATTAGGCATAATTCCACCCCTTTGCAGTTGCTTTCTACTTCTTTCCTTCCTTCTGCAAAAAGTAACAGAATCAACTCTGCCTTTACCTTAGCCTCTTGCTCTCTACTTTGTTTGGTCTTTAAGAAGGAGAGAAGGAAGGAAGAAAGAAATGGAGGGAGGGAGGGTGGGAGGAAGGAAGGAAGAAAATAAAACAATAAAAATGCCACCTGTAACCATCAATCAGCACATGTACAAATACACCATGTATTTATGTCAAAATACACTCTACTGTCATGTGTATTTAATAACAACAAATAAATTGAAAAACCAATCAACCAACCAAACCTCTCCCTTCACTCCACTCCTTCCAAAATTCTGAAAAGAAAGGCCTACACTTACCATCTCCATGTCTTAATCTTTCCCCTCACTCCTTTACCCTCTCTCTGCACTGAATTCTAATCTCTTTCTTCCACCAAATTTTTCTTGCTAAGGTCATCAGTGACCTCAGTCACAAGAAATTTTGTGGCCGGCAGGCTAGTTCTGACTTTTCAGCACGTTCAATTTGGACACTCTCTGTTCCTTTTGAAATACTACGTGCCCTTGATGTCTACAATGTCACACATGTTCTGTTTTTCACTAACATATTTTACCACTCTTCTGTTTTACTTCACAAGCTAATCTGTCTTTACACAGACTTAAAATGCCAGAATTCCTAAAACTTTATGACTCTGTTTTTTTAAAAAATCAACCATCTATATTCCCTCCTACAGAAATCCAGCTAAGCCCATTGCCTCAATCACCACCTGCATGTGGTTGACTGAAAATCATTATTTCTGTCCTTTCCACATTCTCGTATATCTAGATCTACCTTGACAGTTATTCTCCAAATATCCCAAAAATTCAGCTCACCCTCTTTCTCATCCTTGCCCCCAAATCTGTTCCTCCCCAATATTTCCATCTCAGTGCACATCACAACCACCATCTTTGACCGTTTTAGCACAAATCCCTTATCCAGCTGCCTAAACATTCTATGTATTAATTACTAGAGAAGGATGTTGGAGTTTCCAAGTATAATTGTGGGTTTTTGAAAATTCATACATGCACAAAATATAGCAATATAATTTGGCCAATATCATTCTCCATTACTTTTCCTTTCCCTCCCTTACTCTCTCCCCATGTACCCTTTCCTCTATCCTATTGATATCTCTTTGATTTTTGTGAGATTTGCCCCCCATGTATCCCCCACTTTTCTTTTCCTTTTTTTTTTCCTCTCTGGTTTCCACATATGAGAGAAAACGTACAACCCGTGAACTTCTGAGTTTTGTTTATTTCACTTCACATAATGTTCTCAACTCCCATCCATTTTCCTGCAAATGACATAATTTCATTTTTCTTTATGGTTGCATAAAACTCCATTGAGTATATGTGTCACATTTTCTTTATTCATTCATCGATGGGCATCTAGGCTGGTTCTATAGTTTGACTACTGGAACTTGTAGAGCTATAAACACCTGTGTGCATGTATTACTACAGTATGATGACTTTAATTCTTTAGGGTAAATACTAAGGAATTGTTTAGCTGGGTCATAAGGTGATCCCATGCCTAGTCTTTTGAGGAATCTTCATGCTGATTTCCATAATGGTTAGACAAATTTACAACCCCATCAGTAGTGTAAAAGTATTCCTTCTTCTCCACATGCCCTCCAGAATTTATTATTATTTGTATTCTTGATGACTGCCTTTCAGCATAGTTTTGATTTACATTTCCCTATTTGCTAATGATGTTGAATATTTTTCATACATTTGTTGATCATTTGTATTTCTTCTGTTGAGAAGTACCTGTTGAATTCACTTGCCCATTTATTAATTGGATTATTTGGGTTTGGGGGTGTTATTTTTTTTTTTTTTTTGGTTTTTATGTACTCTACTACATAAAATGGATGGAAGTTCAGAACATTATATGAAGTGAAATAAACAAACTCAGAAGTTCAAGGGTTGTACGTTTTCTCTCATATATTCTTCGTCACAAGAATAACTCACAAAGATTTTCTCCTATTCTGTGGGTTCTCTCTTCCCTTTTCTAATTGTTTTCTTTGCTGAGTAGAAGCTTTTTAATTTGATGCCATCCCATTTATTAACTTTTGGCATTATTTTCTGAGTTTAGTGATCCTATTGAGAAAATCATACCTATATGCTGAAATGTTGACCCTATGTTTTCTTCTAGGAGTTTTATTGTTTCTGGTCTAATTCCATTTTGAGTAGTTTTTTTATGTGTGTGCAGAGTGAAAAATAAGGATTTAGTTTCATTTTGCTACATATAGATAACCAGTTTTCCAAGCATCATTTGTTTAAAAGGTTGTCTTTTCTCCAATGTATGTTTTTGGCACCTTTGTCAAGGATTAGATGACTGTAGGTGTGTGGGTTTGTCTCTGTGCTTTCTATTCTGTACTATTGGTCTATGTTTCTGATTTTATACCAGTACCATGCAATTTTCGTTACTACAGCACTATAATATAACTTGAAGTCCTGTGTTGTGACGCCTCCAGCATTGTTTATTTGATTTTGAATTGTTTTGATTATTCTGGGTCCTCTATTCTTCTAAATGAACTCTTTTAGAGCTGCTTTTTTTTTTCTAGTTCTGTGAATAACATCATTTAGATTTTGATGGGGATTGCATTGAACCTGTATATTGCTTTTGGTAGTATGTCCATTTTACCAATATTAATTCTGCCTGTCCATGAACATGGGAATTCTTTCCATTTTCTGAGGTCTTCAATTCTTTCTTCAATGATTTCTTCAAAATTATTCATCTATAATTTTCATTGTAAATGTCTTTCACTTCATTGGTTAGATTTATTCCTAGGTCTTTTATTTTATTTGAGGCTATTGTGAATAGAATTGTTTTCCAGTGTTTGGTGTTTTTTTTTTTTCCTCATCAGATTTCATTGTTGGTATATAAGAAAACTACTGATTTTTGTATGTTGATTTTGTAAACTGCTACTTTGCTGAATTTGTTTATTAGCCCTAGTGGTCTTTTGGAGGAGTTTTTAGGATCATCTAAGAACAGGAACATATTAACTTCAAACAGTGATAATTTGACTTCTTCTCTTCCTATTTTTAATCCCTTTTATTTCCTTCTCTTGCCTAATTGCACAAACCTGTGTTCTTAGCCATTGTGCTATGAAGTCCTCACTCTGCCATATTACTTGTGGAAAGAGTAATAATAATTCAAAGGGGATGAGATTGCCCAGGAAAGTGTCGTGAATATATGCCAATACTGAATCATGGAAAACACTAAATATGAGCAGTAGATGAAAGTAGAGGATTAGAAGAGACTAAAAAGCATTTGTATCTTTGCCTGTTTTTTTAAGGAACATCAGATATCTTAACAGAGAGGATATAAATGCAGAGCTCATAATAAACATTTTGATAACTTTGTTGATGATGAAACCATGAGTATCCTCAGGTAACCTAAGGTACTACTTCCCTAAATTTATTTAATAGCATAATGTGAATGTTTCCTCATAATATTTTCAGCTGTGCTAGATTTTTTAATTGCTGGAAATGGAATAAATAACCTGGAGATAATATAAGCTTTGTTAATATTTAAGAGAAAAAAAATAAGTGTTTTCCTGGTAAATGTTAAACAATGGACACCAATATGAAGAAAAATGCTTTTATTCCTATGGAGTCATCTTATTCTAACACAAATAAATGATGATGCAGTAGGTTTTATTTATATTTAAGAATGACTGTAATTTACTAATTCTTGGTGTTCCCAATCCTTTTCCAATCACATGAACAGATTTTAACAGTTTGAATTTCCCCTTATTTGTCAGTGAATAAAGACTGCTACTTTGGGCAGGATTACATTAATTCATGTTAGGAGACAGAAAATTAAGTGACTTCAATATAGCTGATAAAATAATATTTTGGAAATAATGTAGTCAATCATTGAAATAAATTTTGAAGACTGTGAAATCATTTGCTCTAGTTGCATATGCCTTGGCTTTCTGAAATGTTTGTTCTTGTTGAAAGAAATTTTGTGGGCTCACGAATCCCTGGGTATGCTAAAAGTTTGTAAAAACAATGAATTTTTTTTTCATTATCCTGTCTCTCAGTCACAGGATAACCTGGATATATTTGTGTGGTGTAAAAAAAAAAAAAAATCCTTTTCCCTTGAAGGAGGACCATCCAAAAGGATAACTTTATTATAACTTTACAGGACTATTTTAAAATAATGGAACTAAAAAGTACTTAGAGTAATCAGATGTCTCTGAACTCCAAGTAGAGAATAAAGCATTTGCATAAAAACCTGCCTGGGTCTGTGCTTTGCTCATCATGAGTTATCTCCTGCTTTTGCCAGAGGATGACAAGGGATGAATGGGTGGTTTGACACAGAACATGCTGTATGGATGCTGGAAAGACAGGTAGGCACTTTAACAAAAAACATTTTGAATGCTACCTATCACTAAATTAGGAGTTTGGGGATAGGGGAGAAAGAGTGTAGAAATGATACTAATACGGTGAGAAGGACTTTCATTTCATCATAAGGATGAATGTAGATCTGCAGCAATTTGCAAATAACACATAATTAGGGATAGTTTTTGTAATGCAAAAATGCACCCTCTAATTATATATAGAAGTGATTGCAGATAATGATAGTTATCTACTAGGAATAGATTAAAGGATTGAGGGACTTATTTTTTTCCATCCCATTCGGACCTTGAGGTTTCTGCACTGACCCGTAGGGTGGCATTAATGGAAGATGCTGAAGAAAGCCTGTCTGGATTGTTGCAGGGGCTTGATTTACATTCCCCAGAAGCTTCTCTGTCAGGAGGCTTGTAAAATGACATCAGTCTCAAATCATTGCAGGGTTGCTCACTAGTCAAATAAATGAGGTGGGGGACAGGCCTCTCATTTGGATCAGTTTTTAAGACCCCGCACATGTCTTAGAATTTGGGGCATTTATCAGAAAACTTTTTCTGATTCTTACTTTCATAGTAAGACTGGTCCCTCTCAGCTTTTCTTTCCTCTTTCTTTCCTTTCCTGTTTCTTTTATTTTTTACTTACCAGTATAATTCTTGACCTCATGTCATTACCATTAGCTTTGAAAGGCAGAAATATCTGAAAACAGTTGAAATTCTTGAGAAAACAAACTTATCTAAGGAATGCAAAACATTTCTACTTATTTTATTACCTAATAATATTATTCCCTGGCATAAATGATTCTTATTTTCAAAATGAAAAAGCAAATTTATGAAATGGATTTGGTCAAAGAATAGTGTTTGCTTTGAGTATGTTGGGATCATCTCTTCTGAACACAGCACTTAAATCCCACATCAGGTTCACCTGGCAAGCCACTGCCATAGATTTCCACCATTGCCCATGGGTGAGGGGTGAAAATAATGAGATACACATAAGTTTGCCTATCTAATATGCAGTTATTTGGCACAGTTGGACATTATCTCTGAACTTTGATGAACAATATTGCTTGGTAATGAAGTGTGGAAAGGGCTTACAAAGAGGTGAGGGTTCTATATTTCACCCCAAATGGTATAATACTGACACAATAGGCTGTGATAAATTATGTAAAACCAAATATCTGTAGCAATCACTGAAGGACTCTGTACAAAAGAAACAAAACTACTCTTGATATATCAAAATGAAATTAGAAAATACATTCAAGCAACTTATAGGAAGGCAATTAAAAGAAATCAGAGAAACAAAGAACAGAAGAAATTGAACCAACACAACAACAAAATGGCAGACTAAGTCCTAACTTAACAATAGTGACATTAAATGTAAATTGTCTAAATACACTAAGTAAAAGACAGAGATTGGCAGAGTGGATAAAAAGAAAATTATTCATAATTTTATATGCTTATAAAATTTTTTTAAATTGTAAGAAATTCACTTCAATATAATAGTATAGAAAGGTCAGTAGTGAAAATGTAGAAAAATATATTCCCTGAAAATATTAGTAAAAGCAAAATAAACAAGACAGAAGTGATGTATTAACATCAGATCAGATAAGACAGAATTCAGACTAAGGAAATTGCCTTCAACTATATATAAGGATAAAAGAATCAAAGAACCATACAGTAATCTTCAATGTGTACCCCTAAGTAATTGATCTGCAAAATATGTGAAACAAAAACTTGTAACAGTAAAAGGAGAAATAGGAAGATCCACAATTATAAGATTGTAAATTAGTATCACCACTATGGAAAGCAGTATAGAGGTTTCTTAAAGACTAAGAATGGAACCATCATTTTATCCCTCTATATCACTCTTTGGTATTTATCCTAAATAATTAAAGTCATCAAACTACAGTGATATGCATACCCATGTTTATAGTTGCACAATTCACAATAACCAAACTATGGAACTAGCCTAGATGTTCATCAATGAATGAATGGATAAATAAAATGTGGTGTATATACACAATAGAGTTTTCCTTATCTACAAAGAAAAAAAAATGAAAGAAGAAGAAGAATTGGAGGAGGAGGAGGAGAAGGAGGAGAAAGAAGGAGAACTAATGATACCCATCTCACAAATTGGTGTTGAGGTATAAATGAGCCTATATACATAGATTCCTAGACTGATTGGCCTTGATTTGTATGTCAGGGGTGACATGGGTAGACTATTATTTGCATCTGATATTTAATTTATTTAATAGGACGTGGGGAAAGATAAAAGCAAAAGCAGACTGTAAACAGAACTAGGATATAAAACTAGAAGGATGACCTGCCACACAATCAAAACCATGTTAAAAACATTTTTTTTGACAATTTTTGATAGATAAACAGAACAAAGCACTACCACCAAAAACAACTCAACTCTTCTACCTGCCATTTTCAGAATTCTTTAGTGACTCAGAAAATGGAAAGAGAGAGAGAAAGAGAGAGAGAGATTGAGATTGAGATTGAGATGGAAATACTATTACTTGTACCCAGGTGGAAGAAACAGCCAAATGGGGAAGAAGAGATCTCAGGAGGCATGACCTCTTCCAGGTCATACGCTCTTGGGTGGAATAAGCAGATGTTGAAAAACTGGGCACAATAAGTGGTGGGAACTCTGGACTCCCATTTTCAGAGAAGGATAGGGTTTTAGGGAGGGGAAGGGTACTGAATCTGAGAGAGTAACTAAAATAGGACCAGTCATAAAAAGGTGGCTATAAGTTGGGAGATCTACCACAAAGGAGTCCAGTGGTCAATGATGTCTTAAGTCAAGGACAAACTGGAAAAGAAGTAAACCAAGGCTACAAATAAGAACTAAAATTCTCCTCCCAGGTCTAGATGAGTCATTTAATACTGTTAGTCAGTTTTCCATAGCTGTGACAAAATAGCTAAGATAATAAACTTGAAAGAGGAAAGATTTATTTTGGTTCATGATTTTAGAAGTTTTTGTTCATAGTCAACTCCATTGCTTTTGGGCCTGTGCAAGGCAGAGTATGATGGTGGGAGCATGTGGTACAGCAAAGCTGTTCACCTAAATGATAGTTGGGAAGCAAAGAAAGAAGAAGAGTATGGGGCCCCAGTATCCACTTCAAGGGCTTGCTCCCCACTGACCTGACTTCCTTGCATTAGGCATTCCTCTTAAGTGGTCCACCAGCTTCCAGTAGCACCCCAGGCTGGTGACCAATCCTTAAATGTATAGGCCTTTGGAGGACATTTAAGATCCAAATAATAACAAATACTAAGACCTACAAATATGGGTAGGGATGAAAGAGTCTCCTGGGAATCCTGGGAAGTAGAAAAGCAAACAAAGGCTAAGGGGCAGTTGATAGCTAATATGCAAATATACTGACACCTGACATTTAAAGTTTGCTGAATTATTTATCCTTAACTTAGCTGTCAGCTTTTACTTTATTCCACTACATCTCTCTCTCTCTCTTCTTTATCTTTTTTGTTGTTGTTTTTACAGAATGTTTTGAACTTAGTAGGTAAAAATACTAGTGATCCTTGCAGACACCTTTTTTTTTCCTGCCCTAAAGCAGGTAGGACAGAGATTTATATACATCCACTTTATAAAATAGTGCCCATACAGAAACAATTCCAAATATCAAACTGAAAAAGAAGTTAAAAAAATAACAATTCCATCTTTTCCACTGATTTTGAAACTTAACCATGGGCAAACCCAGTTTGCACAGAGGTACAATATATAACACAGGCCCAAAAGGTCTTTGGATGAAGAAAGATGATGTTTGGGAACACAGAACCAGGATCTCTGCTGGATAGTTTCTTATCCTCAGCAGCACTCATTTCCTGCCCAGAGAGCAGAGTCTGGAAAATGACATTTATTTTTATTGTAATTCATAAGAATTATTTTATTTTTATTGCAATTCATAAGCAGAAATTCATTTTCTTCTGCAATTTAGCACACTAAATACTTACCCCTATTCTTTGAAATCCATGTTACATAGCTGCCCACTTGCACAGAAGAAATCTCCCATCTGATGTGCAGTAGTCAGTCTTTGGCCAGTTCTTCCTTTATTTTGTCATATGAAGCTTTGTCTTTCAACAGCATCTATCTATGAGCACTCTTTGATATAAAATTTTATTCTGGGAGCCTGTGCTTCGAGTTAAAGTATTTTACAGAACTCCGAACCTATGTACTTGGGCTATGTCTATGCCCAATTCCTTGTTGCAAACATTATCATAATAAAAACAGAAAAAAAGTACAATTAATTTTGGAAAAGGAAAGGTTGCTTGGAGCAATCTCGATGGGACTTGGGAAACAAATCACAAATGAGTTAAGCATGTGTTTACATAAAAGAATAACCCTAAAATGAAATATCTGATTGGGGTTGGAATGCCAAAATAAAAACAACTGAGCAATAAAATGTTCTTAGTAATAAAAATTGATTAAAGAAAAAGAAAAGCAAATTCATCTCAAACGAGCATATATTTTTCTTTTCTGAAAAGCACACTTATATAGGAATGAAGCATAGTTAATATACAAAGAAATAGTGTAATGGCAGGCATCAAACTCATTCTAAGATTTTATGTATTGTTTAACTTCAAAAATAAGATAACCAAATAAAGTGAATAGTGGAATTGTCCTTTTCATCTAGTGACTTATCTGTGGCACAGATTCTGTGTTCAAAGTCTGTCAATATTTAACTTGTGATCATAAACAACCACATCAAATTGGCACTAGGCCACAGTGAGATCGATTGTCATGAGCAAATGGATTTTCTGGTGAAGCTGATAAGATCATTAAGAGCCAGTGTGCCTGCAACCTCTAAAAAGGTTAATGTGATTTTGAACTGTAAATAGAAAAATAGTTCTGCATTTTACATACCAAAATCTAGGTTTGGTATTTGTGACAAAGGATTGGAGTTTCAATCTGATGGTACAGCTGGAATATCTTAAAATGAGATGTATTGTTAAGATGAGTGGACAGAATAGAATGCATGTCACCTAAAAAAAAAAATGGGAATATCCAATCTGGCTCGTAAGAGATTTGATGGTCATTCCTAAGGTCTGGAAAGCTCCACATATAGAAACGTCCAGAAACAGAATGAACCATTACAGAAATCAGAGTCCTGTAGTGGGGTGTTCCAACAAAGGCCAGGGGTCATTTGGTGGAGATATTTTAGTTAAGTCTTTTTCAAACTGTGGTTCAAGACCAATTTGAGAAATAAAACTAACAGTGTACCACTGCATTAGAAAAGGTACATATTATTTTATTTTTGCTTCATGATTCTTTTGTTACATATGTGAATTGTGTGCTAAATTGCAGAAGAAAATGAATTTCTTCTTATGAATTGCAATAAAAATAAAAACAATGAAGGTCACTGTTACAGTTATGTTCATAGTTCCTAGGAAAGGATCAGGCACATCAGGCTGTCATTTTGGCCACCAAACTTTTAATTATTAAACCCCTCTGTGGTTAAGCTTCTCTATTTGAAAAATGAAGAAAATCAGTTTTCTTTGAAATGTACATATATGTGTGAGTGTATATATTTTTTAGAAAACACATCAAATATTTATCATACTTTAAAGATTATGTAAATCATCATTTTGCCCTTCAGTGTTTTAAAATTACTTTAAAGAAAATCATAGTTTTCTTGTTAATCTGGTTCCTTGTGTTTCTTTGTTCATTGGCACCAACATGGACCGACGATACAAGCAGCCCTAATAAGATAAATCAATAGAACAACATCTTGTGAATAGGTTGCAGGGGTAAGGCAAGACAGCAGAGCATGGCTCCTCAAAATAATGACAGGATTCATTTTCAGATACCCAGATGCAGCCTCATTGCATTTTTCAATAATTTTGTGGGGAAAGGGAGCCTTTCCAGTTTTCTTCAATAGCTCTTTTGCAACTGTTCACTTTGGCTATTGGTGTCTGCCCAGCTGGGACTGGACATTCATGTTACCAGAGAACTGAACATCTCGGCCCCTCCAATATAAGCCCCATTGTCTGACCTAAGCTGCTGTGTAGGGTGCTGCTGTACCGTTGATGTTTATTGCTCTTTGGGTAACAAGAAGAAACCTGGTACTTTTGTTTTGTTCAAACACTCATCCTATTCACGGCCACTGTTTATACCAGAGGAAAATGTTCTTGCAAAGAGACCAATAATTTAGAAAATATTTGAACGGGAGGTTGAATAGTTTCTATTGGTGTCTTTATTAGTGATCTCTACTGCTGAATACAAAGCAACTCTGTCTTAAAGAGCTCTTCTCCACTGCGGATTTGCAGATTTAGTTTATTGCAAGCCAAATCTTGTTCCCTGAGTTCCAAATAAAATCATTGTCACAAGACAAAAATTCTGTAATGTGTAATTCTCATTTTCAAATTCTCAAATAATAAGATAAGTTGTAAATATATATATATATATATACATATGTATAAGATGTAAAGTATATGTGTATATATATATGTATATATATATACATATATATGCAGTTTTCATTTTAGAAGACACTAAATAAAATAAAGCATGAAGTATCATTGAAGATAATTTAAAAGTTCCTAAAATTCATTCTCATTAAACATATACAATTTCCCAAAGTAAAGCACTGAGTTGGGTAGATGCAGGAGATATTTAGGCTCAATACTGTCTATATGTCTGAAGGTTTGTGGACTACCATATTTCCTCTCCACTTTTGATTTTATTAAAAAAGTACTACTAAGGAAGACCAAATTATTTGAGATGCTTTTTATGGCATTTAGTGGGTTAAAAATCTTCAAAGTGAGATGTGCATAAATAATAATTTTACCTATGTAGGAATTTATTTAATGTCTATTTTGAGCCCCCATTTTCCTGGATTGTGTGTGGCATTTCCCCAGGCAAAGCTTCAAGGACAGCAGTGGGTCTGTGGGTCCTTTTCCTAATACTTGCATGCCCTGAAATATCCTTGATCCTGCTGACTGGCCTTTCGTGCATTGGTGCTGGGTTGTCCCATGTTCCCAAATGCAAAGATTCACAGCATTTTGTTCTCTCTTAGATACTACCAAGGCCCTCTAGGGGGCACAGAGGTCATGCTGCTGCTCCTGGACCATGCTGACTTCAGGAAACACTCTGAGCCTATCCATGTCCTGCAGACCTGGGAACAATTCTCACATGCAGAGGAGAACTTCTCAGTTATAAATCACTTTAGGACTTGGAGGGACTAGAAGACTCCCTGAGATCTGCACCTTTCATATTTTCAGATTTGTTTGCTTCATCCAAATTGACAGGATGCCTGGAGGTCGAGAGCTTTCTCTTTCTATCCATAATGTGCAGCTATATCTACTCTGGCCTTGCTCCCTCCCCAGAGCTGTAAAGGAAGAAAGGTCAGGTCCCTCTAGTCTCAGGTACCACAAGTTTATCTGGGATCTTAGCCTTTGGCAGGGGACAAGGAACAGAACTCATCTTTCTCAGAGGTGTACAATGTCTCTTCTTCAAGATTTTCTCCTCCTTCCTTCAACCAAAGACCTTCACCAGAATCCTGAGGATTGGGAAACCTTTGTTCTTATGCAATAAATACTCTCCCAGATATACCATCTAGCTTTTGAAACCCAAAAGCCAAGAACTGACCCTTTGCTCTCTGCTTCCTACTGTATCATCTAATCATGGAAAACTGTTGGTGAAAAACAAAAGGTCAGGGGGTATAGGAAATGGGGGAAAAAAACAAAAACCAAAAACAAGAGCCTAATTTTTTTTTTCTACAATGTTTTTGCCTTTATTGGTTATTTGGACTCTAAGTTTCATTATTTGAGGAGTCATAGGGTGCTTAGAATTATTAAAATGCTGTATGGATTGAACCAATCTTGCTTATCTTCTTCCTTGGAAGGGTACCTAGGCAGGGTATAGTAAGAAACTCTGACCATTAGACCAGAAAAAAGTATTTTAAAACTGTCATCTTGGGTCAGTAACCCAGGAACTAGAAAGCTCTGAATTTCACTTCTAACAGGAGCACATATGACCATACTTTGAAATATAATTGTAAGTAATTATAATAAAATTTATTTCTTTTTTTCCCAAGTGTGTTTATATCCTTTATTTTGGTACCTCTGTTCAAGAAAAAAGACCATATTTTGGTATTTTATAAAAGCTTCTTCGTATATTTCAGTGAGAAATTGTCCTCCTTGCAAATTTGAATATCTGGATCTGCTTTCCCACCAAAATTTCAAATTATATTACTTTTTAATATAGAGCAATTCATCAACCTAAAATATTTTGACACACAATAGACATTTTAGCTCAGACATTGGGACCACAAATATGTCATGTAGGTATATATGCACACATGTAAATAGTATTATCCTCTTGAGGGGAGTCTATCTCCTCCCTGGATTCTGACGGGCTTATAATTGCTTCAGAAAACAAAACTCAGGAGAAGTGATGCTATGTGACTTCAGAGGCTGGGTTGTCAGAATCAATATAACTTCTGCCTTTGTCACAGAACCCTTGTACTTGGAGCGCCAAGTAGCTATGTGAACAACAGTACTGTTGAGGCCTACGTGCTGTGAGGACACCCAGCCACGTGCAGTAATATATAGGTCCAGTGGACAGCCCTAGCTGAGCCAGGCTTTGAATCACCTCAGGGCAGGCATGGGACATGTGAACAGGGAAAGCTCCAAATTCCTTCTGCCCCCAGCCATTCCACCCCCCCACCCACAGTCATTTGAATTTTCCTAAATGAGGCCCTAGACATCATGCAGCAGAAACAAAACTCCCCTCAATGTGCCCTGTTCGAAGCTCTGACTTGAATCTGTGAACAAAATGAAATGGTTGTTTTCCTCACTACATATAGGAGAGTTGTTAAGTCATAATAAATAACTAGAACACCTCCCTACTCCAAGCTATTATCACCTCTTAGTTTGACTATCACAATAACCTTCTTTCTGCTCTTCTGCTTTCTCTCTTTTTTTTTTTTTTTGTTTTTGAAATTTATATATGACAGCGGAATGCATTACAATTCTTGTTACACAATTTTTCATATCTCCGGTTGTATAGAAAGTATATTCACACCAATTCGTGTCTTTATACCTGTACTTTGGATAATAATGATCATCACATTTCATCATCATTAATAACCCCATACCCCTTCCCTGCCCCTCCAACCCTTCTGCCCTATCTAGAGTTTGTCTATTCCTCCCATGCTCCTGCTCCCTATCCCAATATGAATCAGCCTCCTTACATCAAAGAAAACATTTGGCATTTGTTTTTTGGGGATTAGCATTATCTTCTCTAACTCCATGGTGCTGGGAAAATGGACTTTAAGGTTTCAAGAGTTACTCATAGTATTTGGGAAATAAGCCCACAATTATCATATTTGTAGACACTGTCCATCCCTTGGCCACTTTTATCATTGGGTTCTCTTATAGTTCTGATCTGGCTTTCTTGAAGTCTAGGGACAAAAATTTCACATAGTAAGATTCTAGCAATTAATTCAGCACAACTTTGAGATAATTTCCAGTACCCTTTCTAATGAAACCAGAAAGGATGGATGGTTTTGTATCCAGAGGATGTAGGACTATATGTAGAAATAGGTTGTGCTGATTCCAAAATGGCCTCCCGCACTTGGTCTTGGTCTGTAAGCTATGAGAATTTTGCCTGGGAGTTCAAAGTACACCCATGGTTTTCCTGTTCATTCACATGATCAAGTGAGGCATTGTCAGAGAAAGATGACAGGGTTGGAGCCAGAGGTCTGGGTTCTACTAATGGTTCCATCCTAGCTAACTATGTGATCTAGGGAAAGATCCCACTTCTGAGTCTTCATTTTATTAGGTATGAGAAACAATTAATAATTCTTAGCTCTCAGCTTTGGATTAAAGAGTCCCCCCTGTGTTAAGTAAAGTGTAAAGGTTAATTAATTATTGAAGCCACTGAGCCTCTTTGGGTTAGACATGGTACAATCTATCCACCCCTGCTTTAAGTAAGGAGGCTCCTTCAATCCAGGGACAAACAAATGGTGGAGTGATTAATGACATATGCTGTAGGCACAGAGCGATATCTTCAGCTGCAGAGCCAAGATGGGTTGTTTGGAAGATTTTCAAGAGAATCCAGGTATAGCTACTCGGACTCTAGGAATTTGATGAATTCCTTCATTCACTTGCATATACATTAAGTATTTATATAATATTTACTGTGTTCTGAGCATTGAGACATGAATCTGAATAAGAAATGGTCCTTGCTTTCATAATCCAGTTGGAAGTGAAGGGAAATAGAAATCTAAATAAATGATTCTAATGTAAAAAGAGAAATTCCAGAGTAGAGATATATCTGAGGAACTAAGAAAACACAAAGGAGGGGACTACTAATTTCTGCCTGGAGCAGTTGGGGAAGATTTCACAAAAAATTAGCTGTTTTGAACCAAGAAGATAAAAGTGTGTGTGTGTGTGGGGGGGGGGTGGTAAGGAGATATTTGAATGTTCATATTTGCTAAAACAAAATTGGCCATATTTCTATATGGTTCTATTGCTATAAAATGGAATAAAATCTTCTAGCTCTTTAAATCATTTATAGATTTCCTTCTTCTAATGGGTAGTATGCTTTTAGAAGAGTTTCAGTGCAGTGATCAGTGGACAGGCTCCTTCATGGATTCAGAAACATAACATGTCAATAATTACAATTCTATTTTTGACACGAATTCATGATTTTTCCTACGATCCTCTCTAGAGCAGCCCTATTCTTGCCATTCCTTCTAGCAAGGGTTTTTATAGCAGAGATTATCTAAGACCAAGATAGGATAACTCTGAGGTCATTCACCTCTCTAAGGTGGTCTAACGAAAAAACTAAAATAATTAAAAAAGCAGTGTTTTCAGTTCAAAAAAAAAAAATGGAGAGAGAGAAAATGGGATGAACTGGAGACCTAGACTTTACCTTGCACCACTGAATAATTAGTGGTTACTCTAAGATTTAAAAAAAAAGTACTGGTTTTGGAGCTTGTATTTAAATATGTCTCACACTTCTATTTCCTAATATTCTCTGAAATGGAATCTACACAAGCAGATTTCGTACCATTTGACTGTTTCCAGAATCTAAATAAAACCAAAACACAGGTCCTAAAAAGTATATCAGGAATAAAATGAAAACATCTAAACTCATAAAATATATTTTAATAAGAATTTTCATTTAATACCCATCCCTTACGTATCATGAGGATATAGTGAGCTGAGGATCGCCTCCTGAATGCCACAAGCAAGTCTATTTTTTAAAATTATAAGAAAAGCAGGCACATAGAGACATTCAGAAACAGATGAACCACAAAGGAGGCTAATGACTCAACATTTTTGACACTCAACAGTGGGTAGACTTGGGTTTAGTTCCTGGCACGGGCAAAGGTTCAAGTTGGATCTCACTCTATTCAAACTGGTTTTCCCACCATCTTTAGTTACATCGTGACAGTACTCCCACGACTCTGCCTCAAATACCAAACACTTTGCCAATACTTTTATTGGATTAAAGAAAAGAGACTGCAAGTAAACATGCTTGATACCCTCAAAGAGCACATATCTTTTTTCCACCCCATCAGTATTCCTTGAATTCTTCCTTCTTTTTAGGCTCCTTGGCTCATGTGAAACTAAACTCAGACCAGACAACACCTCTTTGCTGATGACAATTTTTGTAGGGGAGAAATCTGTAAAGTTTAAGTATGGACAGTTTACTGCCCATGCAAGGTCTGAACAGCTGCAAATACAATATCAGAACTTTCATACATCACTTTGTAGAAAGCATCTACCCTCTGTCCTTCAAAGTGATCTGCAGTCATTAAAATCTGCATAATCCAATAAAAGGCTCAGTTGGCCTGTCATATAAGAAAATAAAAGTTGCTTCATTTTATCTGAGAACCTCAAGGTATTCTACAGATTTGAAGACTACTGGCCCCCTTAGGTTGTCATACTCATAGTTCTAAAGCCATCCACTGCTCTTCTCCCCATGACAGTAGGTTTGCAATCCTACAAGGTTTGGCAAACTTCATAAAGCAAACTGGGCTTGTTTCCACAATCCCAGGCCTCTGGGCTGATATTTTTTACTAGCAAAAGTACACCTGGTGCATTTCCCCCTGACCCACAGGAAAAGGCAAAATACGGCTTTTATTAAAGTATTAAGAAAGGTATTAATTTTTGTTTGTAAATAATGTCTTAAAAGGTATCTCATTTCTACCTTTGCCACCCAAAACTCTGTTTGACATGAACCATTCACTCAAAATGACAGAACTTAGATTCTTTTCATTTCTGTTATTTCCATTCCAAATATCCCATACAAAACATGGTTCTTTTTTCTTTCAAAAACTGTTTATTGGGCTGGGGTTGTGGCTCAGTAGTAGAGAGCTTGCCAAGCACGTGTGAGGCACTGGGTTAAATTCTCAACACCACACAAAAATAACATCTAAAAAAAATTTAAAAAGAGCAGTTTATTTCCCCAAAATGCCTTTTAGTAGTTTCTTATAAGGTTTCCATGAACAGGTCTTAGGTTAGAATAATTTAGGAGTCAATGGCAGAGGACACAGGAATAAGAGGAACTGGAGTAAGTCCTATTTGAGGCCAAAATTGTTGTAAATGCTTGGAACACAATATGTACTAGAGTAAGTTATTCACAATGAACCCTAATCAGGGCAAGACCAATGGTCTTATTATGATCACAAAAAAAGGGCAGAGAGTTGAAAAAAGAAGACTAAATATTTTAGATATTTCTCATAGTTCATCTCCAAGTACACACTGAACACATCCAGTAAAAAAAAAGAAGAGAGAGAGAGAGAGAGAGACATAGGGTTCAATCAATAATTATAACTATTTTCAATGTGTGGTCTTGGAAGACAAAGAATGGGATTCTGCCAGTAACATATCATTTCCTTCTCAGTTATGCCGAAAGGACAAACAAGTTTATTTGTTGGTAGAAGAGTTTAAAGAGTTTAGTCCAACAATAAGCTTTAGTTTAAGAACTGGGATCAATTGCCTGCTTCTGTTTTGTTCCATATATGTGTCCTAGAGATGATTATGTTACTTGAAAGTGATGTGCTTCAGCATGCTCTGGGATCAGTCAGACTCTGAAGAGATTATATAAGCAATGCTTCTTATTAGACTGTCAATGACACAGCTGGTCAGCTTCAGTCCATACCCTGTCTGAATCATAGTCACATGGTTTCAGAGGTACTGGTTATGTCTTCATTCAATAAAAAGGTTTGTTACATACCAGACAAGCTATGGTAGAAAAGAGGCTAGCTGCAATGGTGGGATATAGTGTGGAAGAGGATATATCTGTCAGTACAGTCAATCCACACCTTAAAAACGTATGAAAACCATCTAAGAAATATTCTATTCATTCTTTAAGTACTCTCTGTCTTCAATGCAAAGTATACCTCCATGGCAATCAGAGAGAGAGATTCATTATCTATACTAAATAAGACTTTTGCAGATCAGATTGTTAAAAATTGTACTCAAAGCAGTAATTCTGGAATAGTTCTTATCTCACAAGAGGAGATATTACCAAAAGTCTGTAATGCCAAATAATCTTCAGGGAAACATTAGAGCTAATTATATTGAAATTTTCATAAAGAGAATAAAAGGAGGTAGGGCAATGATTGAATAGTAGTAAGACGGAAGATATTCTAATAGGGAATATCAATGAAAATTGTGAATAAAATTCAACAATATATTACCAAAATTAGCTAAAAAGGGTATAGCCTCCCAATCTTCATCAAATTTCTCTGATAGGAACAAAATAAACAGCAGGAGAGAAGGAAGTAAATGCACAAAATAATATAAGAATAAGTTGTCAAAAATCTTTAATAAAAGAAAATCTATTTGAATGCTTTTAAACTTGTTTTCATTGAAGTATGTAAGATTGTTGGGAAAGGGAGTAAATACCAATAATCAGCAACAATAAGTGAAAAGGTTGAGATAGGCACAGTGCATTTTCTTTCCCAGTATGAAATAATCAAAGTAAATTTACCAACCACATCAGGCTTTGAAATTCAATTCCTTTCAAACCCAGGGAGATTTTTTCCCCATATTTTTTGTATGAAAGGTTAAAAACTGAGTGGGTTGTCTGAAGTGATTCAGCTCCTTGATACCAAATATCTGGACTAGGTGCATAGAAGGAACTAAAATCCTGCCAGTGTGCCCACAGGAAAGGTAACTCAGACTCTTTCAGCAGCAAAAGCATATATTCGGGTTTTCTAATTTCTAAATGATTAAGATAAAAAAGAAGATACTTCTTCTTTTATTTTGGGTAGAAAAGGATCAGAGGAGTATGAACAATTAAGTTTTATCCTCACTAGCTATCAATTTTCTTTTCACTCAGTCAAGTATTTTCAAATCACGTAAAAATTATTCTACTACTATGATCTGAAATGAAAACATACCCATACAAACGACTAAACACTGAAGGCACAGGTAGAAGATGTTTGTCAAGAACATTCCAATAAAATTAAAGGTAAGGACTAGCATGACTTAAGAATCAAACTAACCCTTCTGGAAACATGGAGGCTACTTAATTGACTTGAAGGAACATAATTCTATCTATCTGTCTTTTGTTGAAACCATTCCTAGTCATTTGAGAAAGGATAAATTTAACATTGTCAAGGAAACAAACCTCAGCACACTCCTCAGGGATCTGTTCAGAAATGACTTTGCATACCATGGAGTGGCCTATCAATAATGGCCTTGAGGACCTTTATGCTGAGAGCCATAGTAAGTGGATTGTATCCAAGGTATTGCTTATGACCTTAGGAATATAAAAAAAATAACTGAAATTCCTCACCTACAAACAAGTGAGAAAGTACTTTTCAATCTGTTTTCTGGATGCAAGCTCCCAGTTACAGTAAACAGTGAAACAAAACAAAAATGTGAATTCTCTCTAGGGGGAATCTTCAATATTACATTTGGTAGCATGAAGTTAGGAAGTTAAACGCCAGATTTCTTTTTTCTTCTCTAAAGTAGATTTAATACAGAATGTAATTGATAGACTTTCTAACATTCCCACTGCATATGAAAGAGAATCCCCCAAAAATGAATTGGGATTTTTTTCTTTAGCTCTTTACCTGTGTTATCCAGTATTGTAGCCGCTAGCCACTGAGACTATTTAACTTTAAATAAGTCTACATTATTCAAAATATAGTTCCTCAGTTGTGTTAGCTAGCCAGGTTTCAAATGCTCAATAGACCATGTGGCTAGTGGCCACCATTATTGAGTGTCATAAAGTAAAGGACACTTCTGTCATTGAAGCAAAATCCACTGGACAGTCTTCTCTGTGGCATATGGTATTTCTAATACCGTACTCTGCATATAGCAACCTTATGAGTAGGTTGATATTATTATTTGTACTTTATAGGCAAGAAAATTGTGTTTCAAAGAAGTTAAATGACTTGTCAAGGCAACACAGTGAGTAGGGACTTAAAATACACTGAAAAACTGTCATGAAGTTGTGAGTAGCCTCATCTAACTTCTATTTTTCTAGTTTTTCACAAAACTCCATAATGACGAGCCCTTCAAATAAAGGATCAGTAAACTTATCCTTCACCTTGGTCCCCAAATAATCTAAATTCCCCATTTAGGATTTCTTAAAAAAGATTGTTAGAACTCAAGGTAGATAATCATGTGGTTATAGGAATCCATCAAAATTGCTTCTTGATTCTATGTTGAACTTTACACCTATTTCTTACTTCATCTTTTGGATCCTTTTGATTTGAATCACTCTTGACATCTTCACCCATCCTTTACTTTTTCCATGAATTTCTTTTAATATTTTACACAAGGGTTCTACGCCTTTTTGTTTTTTCTGGGATTCAACTTCACAGAATACACTAACTTGCTTTGAACTACAGAGCTTGAAGATTCTTCTCAGTATAGGACTCTAAGGACAGTAGATGACCCAAGAGCAGATACTAATACATAGGATCACTTGGCTCAGATTCCAATCTTGCAAGTGTTGCAGTCAATGAGATAACTATGAATTTATAAATGCATTCCACTTGACAGGTCACTGCAGGCTCAATAACTGTTTTGGATTTCTGATAATTGATATGGGTCGCCAAAACTTTACTGATAAAAAAGTTGTGCGGCAACAAATAGTATAAATGAATTGAACACATTATCTCTGTTTCTGAAACTTCTTCATGGATAGAGTCAATTGTATACACTCAATAAGGACACTAAAAATGAGGAATCTTAGATAAATTTGTTCAATGATATAAACTCTTATATCATTTCTTATTTCCTATGTACTCAATCAATTATTCAAAGATTGATGTTGATATTTCCAACTTAATTATAGATTTGCCTATTTCTTTTTAAAGTTTTATCAGTTTTGATTAATATATTTTGAGGCTTTGTTATTAGGTATGTGAATATTTAAAACTCATGTTCTCTTGATTAGTTGATATCTTTATCACAATAAAATGACTTACATTAGCCCTGATAATATTATTTGCTTGCATATCTATGTTTTCCTGTACTAACAGAGTCACTTGAGCTTTCTTAGACTAGATTTAGCACAGCATATCTTTTTCCATTTATTTATTTTTTTCATTTAAAGTATTTTTTTTTGTGGGTAGTGATAGCTGAGTCTTGCCTTTTCTTCAATCTGACATTTTCTCCTTTTGATTGATATGTTTAGACTATTTACACTTAATTATTATTGATATAGTTGGATTTAAGTATGCCAACCTGCTATTTGTTTTGTTTCTTTACCTAAACCTTTCATTATTTTTATACATATTTTTGTATATATTTACATCCAAAGTAACTACTGTTAAAAGTTCTTTAGAAGCCTTGTCTATTTGTCTGAATATTCCATAACACAAATGTATTCCTTTAAAGAATTTCATTGCACAGAGTTTCAGGTAAGCCTCGTAATGCAAGTGAACTCATTTGCATTCTATTCTCTATTGAAACCCTTTAAAACTGACAACAAAGGGATTTAATATTTTTATTTTCAAATAAATATAGGTTTATATGCTTTTATAAGACATAATATAGAAAGAGCCTACATGTCTTTCACAAAGTTTTTCACAATAATAACATTTTGTATAACTGAAATTGATGTTGATACGATCTACTAATCTTTCTCAGAGTTACCAATTTCATATGCACTCATTTGTTTGTGCAGTTAGCTCTAGACAACTTTCACTTATATAGATTTGGATAGGAACTATTACAGTGAAGATACTGAAGAACTTGATTACAGGATTCCCTGTTCTACCCTTTTATATTCATGACCACAATCTTCCCTGCCAGTCTCTGACAACCATTAATCTATTTGTATTTCTATAACTTTGACATTTCAAGAATGTTTTATACATGAAATCATGTCATATATAACCTTTTCAAACTGACTTTTTTCCTCAATTCCCATGATATTCATCCAAGATTTTATATGATTGCTAGTCCATTCCTTTATAATGATAAATAGTATTTCATGGCATGTACATGCTAGAGCTTGTCTAATTATCTACCCATTGATGGATATTTGTTTTCAGAACGAAAACATCCCGTAAATTTTTTTCTCTGCTAAAGACTTTACAAAGAGAATGAAAAGACAAGCTTTAGCAGGGTGCAGTGGTGCATGCCTGTCATCCCAGAGGATCTGGAGGCTGAGCCAGCCTCAGCAAAAGTGAGGCACTAAGCAACTCAGTGAGACCCTGTCTCTAAATAAAATACAAAATGATGAGGGCCACAACCAAATTAAGATGGCGCCTGGCAGTATGCTAGGAGGAGTGGTTTCTGAGTAACGCCAGCGAGCCTTTAAGATGATGGAGATTCCTTAATGACTGACTGCTGTGTCTAGATTATGTCAATTAAGTTAAGCTGTGTGTAATCATTAAGATGATGAGGATTCCTTATTGGTTGATTGCTCTATCTAGTTTATGTTAATTAAGTTAAGCTGTGTGTAATTAGTTGGGTATATATACTTCTCTGTCCCATAATAAAGCGGCTCCCGCTGTTTCAACCTTCACAGGTTGCTTGTCACCCCCCCCCCTCCAGTTATTTTGCCCAGACAGACTGTGGCAACAAAATAGGGCAGGGGATCTGGCTCAGTGGTCAAGTGCCCCTAAATTCAATCCCCAGTATCCCCTCCCCACAAAAAAAAAAAAAAAAGCTTTACTGCCATGGTTTGGATCTAGAATGTCCCCAAAGGCTCATATGTTAAACAGTCTAGGGTTTGGTGCTACTGGGGATTGGTGGAGCTTTTAGAAGGTGGGGCCTAGTGGGAGGTTTTAGATCACTGAGGGTATGCGATTGGGAAGGATAGAGGGACTCACCTATTCCTGTCTCTCTTTTGTGGTTCAGACCATGAAATGAGGGCTTCTTTCACCATGTGCTGTCACCAGGATGTTCTGCCTCACTGTAGGCCCCCAAACAACTATGGACCAATGGACCATGGACTGATTATAAGCCAAAAAATACTTTTATCTAAGTTGATTATCTAGAATAGTTTGTTACAACAATGGAAAGCTAATAGCTACATACTCACAGAAAATATTTGCAAACCATATATTCAACAAAGGATTTATATTTAAAGTATATGAAGAAATCTCAAAATTCAAGAATAGAAAACAATACAATTAGAAAATGGACAGAAGAGATGTACAAAAATAGAAAGATATGTAGATGACAAATGAACATTTGAAAAGATGTTTAACATCCTTAGTCATTAGACAGATGTAAACTAAAGCCACAATGAAGTAGCATTGTATGCCTATCAGAATGGATAAAATGAAAAATATATGATAATATCAAATGCTGGTGAGGTTTGTGCAGAAACCAATGGAAATGTAAAATGCTACAGATTCTTTAGAAAAGATTATGACATTTTCTTATAAACCAAACATGTGTTCATTGTATGACCCAACAACTGTACTCTTGGGCATTTTTCCCAGATAAATGAAAAGTTAACTTCACATAAAAACCTGCATGTGAAATTTTATAGTACCATTATTCATAATACCGCATAATTGAACTGACCTCTAGTAAGAGGTTTTCATGTTAATCTTCTAGAATTGGGCTGTGTTTTCAGTCTAAAGTAACTATAGGTGATGGAGGATTTGGATTCCTCCAGTTTTCTTTTCTTTCTTTCTTTTTTAAAAATCTGCCTCAAGAGCTTTGGCTTCTCCAAATACTCAAGAGCATTTACATCCTTTATTCCTAAGGCTGCATCCCCCAGGAATTGCTCATTCTCCAGCCCCAGCCTCTAGCAATTTATCAAAATTGCCATTTAAGTTCTTACCAGTTTATGATTCCAGAAACAGCTGCTTCTGGTGAGAAGATCTGAGCTGGATTCATCTCTGCATTCCAAATTGTATTTTGAGTGGGGCAGGGGGAAGTTTGTCCCTCATTTCTCTGATGTGTACAAGAAAAATCATGAGGATTTTATTCATAAGGATGATGGTGACAGCTTCTAAGATCCTTCACCACAGAGCTGAAATTGGAAATCTTCTGGCAAGATACTTTGATAGGTATTGCCAAATTACCCTCCAAAATTGATGTTCCGCTTCACATTTCATCAATAATATATGGAATGGCTTCAACATAGTTAAGTATCTGGACACAGCTAAGGACCCTTGCTTGGATTTGACCTTGAGACTATGGAACAAACCCTGAGAGTGTGAATATTAGTGAAAACCTTAAAAATAATACTTCAAAACTCAAAACAATTTTTGTTATGTTTTCACATAACTTAATAATTTTGTGATGTTGGTGGTAATTGTCTCTTTTCATAATTCCAGAAAAACTCATTCATTTCACTCCCTGGGAGTGGGGAGGGGTTTGTGTTCTCATGTATTAGAAGAGAAGTACCATTTCACCAGTTTTGCTCTTTTTAGTTAAAAAAAAAAAAAGGCATGAGTAAGAACAGTGATTTTGCTAAGAAATTGGTGGGTCTGTATGTATCTGGATTTACAAACATAAAATGTGTCAGAATTGTCCTAAGTTAGGACTCAGCTGAAATTCCTGACCTTGGTGTGGTTCTAGGAAGGTGGATGGCCAGCTACTGCATTCATACAGCTACTTCTATGCAGGAAGTAAGTACTCCTCCATGGTTTCAAGCCCTGCCTCTTCTTTCTTTTTCAAAACAGAAATATCATCCAATAGAATTTCTTTTTGTTTCCTTGAGTGTAGCCAGAGATGTGATGAGCACTTTTCCCCAGATATCCTTCTGTGTAGAGAGGATGAAGCAGCAGTGAGCAGATTTTTCTTTTCTCACTTGAATGTTATTTTTCCATAAATGCTTTTTCAGTGTGTGGAAAATATACTTCAAAATGCAGTAAATGCTTTTTTAAAGTCAGCCCCGGGAAAAATCATAGCAAACCAATGACTCTTCTATTGACAACAGTCCTTGAACTTTTCGTTTTACCTCATTGAAAATTTTATCTTGGAATTAGATAATCTTTGGTGTAAGGTAGGATGGATAGAAAGAAAGGTCTGATACATATTTCAGGATCAAAATGCCCCCCAAACTTTAGTCAACTAATTTGGTATAATCGAGTCATCTTAGGCTTTAATTTATTATAAAAATGAATGAAGGGAAAAGTGTTTTTAATGGGTTGCTGCATTCTTTTTAGAACTGTAGTGTCCTCAGTTCTCTTACTCTGGTATAAATGTTTGCAAATGGTAAATGAATTTTATATTCTTTGAATGTCAAAAGGCTCTCCAGCCTTGTGAACAATAAGCTATGGACAGGAAATGAAATATGAAGCAAAGCCAAAACTCTTACTACAGCTTTGTTTTGTTAAGCTCTGCGCTCACCAGATATTGTCAGCCACAGTGAAATGTGACTTTACTAAATGTTATCATTTAATGGCATTGAGGACATAAAAATAAAACAAATCACCTCAGATGCTGAGGTTGGAAAAAAACTGAGGGAGAAATTATTTCTACATTTCCATGATAGGATTGCTATAAGCAGTGTTGAAAACTGCAATATTCAGATTATTTTTTTTTAAAAAAAATTCAGGTTCAATCCCTCTGACAATAAAAATGTATGGCTTTAGTTTAAATTATCATCTAATACAAATCAAAACTTTCATCTGGATATATAGATCTCATTCTTTTAGACATTATCTTACTAAAAACAATATCAGCACTGAATGACTGGAATTATAGATGAATTACGATTTTCAAAAGAGTCCCTGTTAAAAAATAAAGGTGAATTATATAACCAAAATGAAAGCTTACCACATATACATAAGGTCTTTCATCTCAAATCTCAGCTTCTTTTTTAACAGAGTTTTGGAGTGGGAAAAATGTACTAAAATCTCCCACTTTCCAGCTCACTTTCCAAATCAGCAGCCTAGGATTTGAGGGATTTTACTTATGTGCAGATAGACAATAGTTGAAATTTTTCTACAGTCTTCAGAAATTATTCCTTATCTATTATCTTTCCTTAAGTCAAAAAAGAAGTTTCACGAAAGGTTTTCATGCTACTAAATCTTATGTTTCAAGATGTATTTATGTCATTGGAACTATTAGATATAATTTATACATCTTCCCTTTTTCTTGATTTGGATAGAAAATATCATTTCAGAGAAAGGTCTAAATCTTAAAAACTTTCTCTGAGAGAAATTATTCAACATCAATTGCATCACTTGGTTGTCCTTCCCTGCCAAATGAATTCCAGCCCTGAACTTTTGACATGAAACTTGAGGATGATCATCTAGTCAATTCCAAAATGATCTGCAAATTAATGGTTAGTTTGTGAATTTGTAAACTGAAAATTAACTACTTTCAACAAGTAGCATGTCAAAACTTTATGAATTAGATTAGAGATTCATTTTATTCTGTGCAGATTAAGAATAAGAGCAGGGTATGAGAAAATAAGAGAAATATAAAATAGAGTTGACTTTTGCTGTTGGAAGGATCCATTCTTAGGTGTGATAATTGAGGAAGTAATTACTTGTAACAACCAATACATGTTCTAGTAAAAATGGTGCTCTTGCCTTCTCGAGCACAGGTATAGAGGGTACCCAATCTTTTTAGAGGCCCACTGTCTCCTCTCTTCTTCATCAATCTGCCTTCATTGCAGTTGCTCCAAGAGTGTTCACGTCTTTGTCTTGAACCCACACTTTATTTCCTTTATGCTCCTATTAGGGATTTTCTTCTTTTTGAGATACTGTATGAGCATGTTGCAAAATTTGGAGTAGAATTCACCTAAAGAAGTCTATGAAGTTCAGTGATCTGATTGTTGAAGATATATTCTTCCTAGCTTGCTTAATGCTATCACATATACCATCTTTTGGTGCAATAAAATAGGGCTTAATGTGGAATGCTGAATAAGAGTTCAGGTTTCAATGTGAGAAAGTTGTGATCGTGTCCCATCTTTACTATTTGATAAGTGAGTGTTTTTAGGCAAAGTGCATTTATTTTCTAAGACTCTGTTTTCTTATTGGCAAATGAGTTTAATAATAGAACTTATTTCATAGGTTTGTGGTCAATAAAACTGAACTTCTTGAAAACTACATAAATAGAGCATGGGATAGAAGGGACACTCAAGGAGTGTTGCTAAACGAATCAACAAACAAAAACAAGTAAGTGAGTTTGAAAGTGTACCCTAAATGGAAAGAAATTTAATACACTCTCCATGCCTTATTTGTAGTGATCCTCTAGAGATGTGGTGAGGGGTTTAAGATGGGTTGATATTCACCTTAGAACCATGGGCTGAGTGTACAGGTTTCTTGGCTCACGCCACAAAGCAAAGGGCACAGAACAAAAGCCTACTTTAATTCTGATAAGTGAGAGAGCCTAAATAGAATCCATTAGTCATAAGGCATCAGATAAACTTGTGGTGTACTTAACATCAGTCATAATTAATTAAATTGGGTATTAAAGCAAGGATGCACCCTAAGGAGAGTTCCTTTCCCAAGGCTTTTATCAAATTGAGTTCCTAAAGCAAACATACCATTTTGTGAAGCTGTTCTCTGCAGACGGCCTTGATAAAATTTCTTTCAGAAACATCCCTTCTAGAATTATTGAGACTTGGCCTTTTGGCTATATATCATGACTCAGATTAAAAAGCTAAAGGATCTATAATTATTTTCTAGTCAATTACTTTTTGTTAGTTTTGTGTGAACTTGCATTTTTTTAAAAGCACAGTTTGGCATTTAAAAGATGTGTGCAATATGATGTGAGTATTCCTCAAGTAATTAGGCTCAGTGCTTAAGTTTTATTCTCTGTGAGCTCCTAAACTTGTATAATGTGGTCATGGGAGGTCAAAGCAGATCATAGCAATGATTCTTCCTTTGCTATCCTTTGTTTATGGTGATCCAACAATGATGTTACTCAGCCTTTGACTTTTATTCCTGAGGGTCAGCAGATAACATAAAAAGATATTAAACACTAGGTTGTAAGTCGACTCTTTATTAATGTCTAGTTGAAATTTTTAGGGAAATGTAGTAGTTAAAACAACTGTTTAAAATGAAAAGTTTGTGAATGATGGATTTTTTTAAACAATCTATTCTTTCCTTTTTTTTTTTTTTTCCTTTACCGCCAATTATCAGGATTTGGATATAAATAGCTCTCCAGATGCAGAGGCTAAAATTGCCAATCAGCTCCAGCAGAGTCTGTTTTGAGTTCCTGGATGTGTGCCCTCCCATTTTTTTTTTTCTGGTAAGGAAAATATGTCCAGCATGCCTTCTGTTGGGTACTTCAAATATTAACTCTTCTTCATTAGCACATCCTATTTAACTGTACAAAGTTTTAGGTGCTAGTTGATCTACATAAGAAAATTATATAAGATACTGATATTACCACCAAGAAATTTCTTTAATGCAAATTACATTCCAAGCCAGTGTTCCTGAAACAGTGGTATTGCAACTCAAAGGTGGCAAAGTTCCTTACATATTTCTAGGTTCTCCTATGGAGAAAAGAATTGTAGTCAGAACCATAGCCTTCATAGATGTCCTGTTGGTTATACCCAAGGGAGAAAGAATTGAGTTATATTTCTAGGGCTCTTTAAATTTCTCCTAAGAGACCATAAACAACTGGCCAAGATCTCAAAAATTGTTTACCCCTGCCTTTAACTCTCATTGTCATTCATCACCTTTAATTAAGTCTTTTGATCACAGCAAAATCTTGGTTTTGATTCCTTACCTCGAACTACCAAATTCCAAGAGTTTTAGCATCAGAAGTTCAGAGACCTCAATCTAATATATTTTACTTTCTTAAAGATTTTTAAATTTATTTTTACTTTTAGAAATATTTATATTTTTTATTTTAAAAATAAAAGATAGCGGGTCTGTCTTCATGCTTGTCTCCTGCCCCCAGGCCGTTTCTACCTTGTTCTTAAATTTTCAGGAATACCAAGCTACCTATAGCTCTTTGCATGTGCCTTTTTGTTCCAGGACCCTTTACCTTTTCTCACATTGTTTCTTTTATATAGATTTTCCATCCTTACCTTCTTCACTTGAACAATTTCTTTTCAAGCTTTAGGTATCAGCTCAGTCATTTCCTCCCTGGAAGCCTATCTTGTTTCCTTATAAGACAAGTCCTGGACACACAGGTATTTAGTACATTTTTTGGCTGAATTAAAGTGAACTGCTCTACTATGATATGTGATCTCTCTTCTGGACATTACTAGTGTGGTCCTAGCCCATAAAATACACACACACACACACACACATGCATATATATATATATATATGCATATGCATATATATATACATTCACACTGTGCAGTATAAATTGTGCTTATAAGTATTTATCCACACACTTGCACTCCACAATCAGGAATAACATACTCAAGAAAGGGTAGGGAAAGGGAAATTGAGAACTTCCACTGTACCTACGTTTGGACAATCCATTCCCAAGAATATTTCATGAATACTCAACAAAATGCAGAAATTCAAGAATTTATTGCTAGCTCAGATAAAGATTGTCCACTTAAAGAGAAGTTTTTGGTTCTCTTCATGGGTTTTAGCTAGAATTTTGATTTCTTAGTACTTCTTCAGTTCATTTAATTCTTAGGAAAATTCACTACCTGGGTTATCATTTTCGTCAGTGTCTTACGTCAGTTACAAGATTGACGGTTTGTTCTTTCAGACTAGAACAAGTACATTGGATTCCAGGAAACATCTTCCAGGTTTTTCAAGTTTTTCAGTATGGTGTCTCCTTTTATGTCAGTCAATTCTACCTTGCCATAAGCACACAGACATTTGGAGGACTTTAGCCCTCTGGTGGTGATGAATGTCACCCTTATCTGTCAGATGGAGAGTAGATGCTTGTCCACATGCCTAGGGAACCTTTGCTTGGAACCTGAAAAGTGGGTTTTTCTCCATGTTTTGCTGCTATCTCTCTTTGAGGTTCAAAGTTCTCTAACTGTGCTCTGTCTCTGACTCCTACTGCTGGACATAGTCAATGCCTATATAACTTGGCCAGCTTTCTTTGAGAGTCTAAATGGGAACAAAAATATAGAGAGTTAAAAAAGTCCCATGGAAGGGAAAAGTAATGCTCATCTTTTTATCAATATTCAGAGTTAATTATCTCCCTTTGCATTATAGGCTGATTGGCTCAGATAAGTTGGAACAAAGAAGGAAGAGACAGTGATAGATGGAGAAAGGTGTCTAGCAAGAAAAAAGATGGACTAAATCATCTTTGCTTAGCTTCCTTGTGTTCTGTCTTAGACCTATTCTTAATCAAAGGAACAACTTTTCTGGATCCAGGCTGATTTTTCTCCATAAAAAAGATACATTACTAAAATTTAAAACAAGGACAATGGGATAGGGAGACTTCCTACCCATGATTGACACTGTAAATTATTTCCACCTCCCTTTTTTAATCCTTTAAGAGCCAGAATTTCTCCACAATGGACCATGGAGCCCACCCTGCTTCTGGGCAGGTTCTATTGGGTCCATACTGAGCCCTACTTTCAGTTCCATATTTGTAGCATGTGGCATTGTTCACAAAGTAGCCACTAGAGCAATGAATAGCTTCCTGCTCCTAAGGTCACCAAGCATCCTCAGGAGTCATAAGGGTGGCCTGGTATTCCTCTGCCCCCTCAGAAAGCAGGATGGCAGAGGACGTGATTGTTGTCTATTTTATTTTTAATGCTCCTCTACTCTCCAGACTCACTGGAGACATCCTGACACATAATGCCTTGCCCAGCACAATGTGATGCCCTTTACCTAGTAACAGGGTAAGTCTCATAAAGGTGCTGCCTTCCCCCCAGAACAAACAACGGAAATGCATCAGGAGAGCTCAGCTGCAGACAGAATGCACATCATGAAGCAGGAGCCACCCTGGGATTCCTCAGATGAAAGCCGATTTCAATGAACATTGTGTTTCAAAGCCTGCTTCCTCTTGCTCAGTAAGAGCTGTGGAAGGAACATCCCACTTGCGTCTGCTGACACAAAAGAATGCTGTGGCTAGGAGATCTTATCGAGCCTTCCTGTGCCACAGCAACAGAGCCCCAGTTGTGTCTCCTAAGAATTGCTCATTGTTTCAGGAGGACGACTGGCTCCTTTGGGTGGGATCTGATGGCATCTCATGGAGTTGGAGGTAGGTGGTGCTGGGAGGTCAGCCAGCCACGTGACCCAGCTTGCTGGCTTCACGCAAGTCAGAGAGGAGAGCAAACATCACCCAGGTTTCTGGATGATGAATAGCTAAACACTTAAAGTTTAAATTTATTTATATTTATTAAAATATGCATATTTTATTTTTATTTATTAATATATGCATATTATAATAAATACTAGTTAATACTGTTTACTTGATGATATCTTCAATTGCAATTAAAAATGGAAGTAATATCCAAGCTTCCTTTGTTGGCAAAAGCTCTTTTTTCCCTTCTTTTAACCTACAGCTGTTTGAGTCTGATAAAACTTTAAAGAATAAAGAAGTGATCTAAAAACAGAAATCTAATGATTTATAATCATCTCTGGATAATTAATTAAAACTTATTTTTTGGTTCTGAGAATTGGATTGAACCCAGGGGCAGTCTACTACTGAATTATATCCCCAACTACACCCCACCCTTTTTTTTTTTGAGACAGGGTCTCACTGTTGCTTAGGTCTTGCCAAGTTGCTGAGGCTGGCTTTGAACTCATGGTCCTCCTGCCTCAGTCTCACAAGTCACCAGGATCACAGGCATGTGTTGTGGTGCCTGGCTCTCTGATTTAGAACCAATGTGTGATTTAGAGCCTTTATGATATAAATCTCAAAAAAATATACTATGTGCCAGGTATAGTGACAAACACCTGTAATCCCAGTGGCTTGGGAGGCTGAGGCAAGAGGATCGTGAGTTCAAAACCAGCCTCAGCAACTGTAGCAATCAGTACATATAAGAAGTATAAAACATATCCAGGAGTAAGGGTGACCACGAGTTTCCAAAAGAAACATTTTTAATACCTCCTTCCCAGCTTCACATGGAACTTTCTGATATGCCCTTTATCATAAAAATACTCATATTCAATTATTTCCACAGAAAACAACAACAAAAGAATTCTCCTCCAATTTTGTACAAGGTTCTGAGGATCAATATATTTACTGAAACACCATCTTTGTTGTGAAAGTACTTCTGAAATAACCACGTTATAATTAGTCATGAATAAGCTTATCTTCCATCAGCAAACTGTGAGCATCTTGAGAAAAGGAGCTAGGTCATATTCATCTTCCAATTTCCAGGTTTACACATAGTGTCTTGTACATTTTGGTATTTAGTCAACATTTACTAGGTGGATTGATGGCTGGCTGGATGGCTGTACTCTGATACCTTGCATAGTTTCTAATGTAGATTTGTTTCAGACTATGTAGTTCTTGGCATAACCACACCTGTTGGTCCTCTGGGCCTTTATTATTTCATTCTTAGATGTGTAGAATATAGAAGTTTCCAAGATCATATAGTCTGATTCCTTCAATTTGCAGTTGAGGAAAAGAGATTCAAAGAGAGAATCTGATTTATCTGTAGTCACATATGTAATAAGTAAGTGACAGTTCTGGGTTAAAATCCAGATCTCTTGATTGGCAGTAAAATGCCCACTGCATTATGTTACTTTCCATGACTCACTTTGGGAGGTTTTAAGGCCCCCTGTGGAGCAATCTGTCACTTGGCTCATCTGAGCAATGTGGGAACAGTGTCCCATCCCTTTCTGAGATAACCTCTGAAGATAGTGCTGTCTAGCTCTATTCCACTGGCCAAGATTTTTGGAGGAGTCCAGTCTTTGGAAGCCCTTTCCCAAGAAACTTATTCCTCTCCACTTAATGGTAAGGCTGATGTAATGACACTATAAATCTTCCTGCTATGAGGAAATACTCCCAACATATCACTTCTGACTGCCTGGATTTTTGTTTCTCTAAATTATGCTCAGTCACAATGCATCTAAATGCTTGTGATTGTCCTATAATTAAGCAAAATGTCATTCATTAAGAATTTAACCTTTCAGAATAAACTGCTTGAGAATGAACAAATAGCAACACTGAGGAATCTCAAAACAATTATGCTGAGTGAAAGAAGCCTGACAAAAGAGTATATAGTGTATGATTCTACTTACATAAAACTAAGGAATATGTAAACTAATCTAAAGCAAGAGAACACACATTGGTGGCTGTCAGAGGAGGCAAAATAGGAGAGGGAGGGAGGGTTAGAAAAGTGAACAAGAAAACTTTTGAGGGTGATGAATATGCTCACTGTCTTGATTGTGGTGTTGGTTTCATAGGTATCTGCATATGTCAAAACTCATCAAATTGTACAACTTAAATACGTGTGGTTTATTAAATGTCAATTATACCTCAGCAGACTTTTATTTTTAAAGTCTGTTTTATTGTAATCTTCTAAAATTTAAACAAATTACCAAATGAGCCAGTGTTCAATAAGAGAAGCAGAAATGTAACTGTGTGTGTGTTTTTGCAGGGATTTGACCTTACATAATTGTAGTGTGTGATGAAATCATCTGTAAAGCTGTTGTCTTCACATTGATGCTGGGGCTTGAAATTTAAGGATAGGCTGTGAGGAAAGGTGGGTGAGAGCCAGAACATACCAGAATCCTGGACACAGCTAGAGCTCATGAACACAGGCCAAATATTATCTCAATTCTTAAAGCCTCTGACTTTGATTGCAGGGCCCTTATCAGAGCCTAGCACACACACCTGGCCCAGGAGTTAGAAAAGCTTAAAGAGTATCTATCCAGGAGAAGGTGGAACAACAGCAGGTCTGGTGGCAGGAGGTTAAGTGAGCTGAGAGGACACAACATGCATGAGATATCTAATGGCTGCCACCTCACTTCTGCCTCTGAGTCTTGTCCAAGAATCTCACTGGTGACCCACTCTATCTAGAAACATACGGCAAAGGGAATTCTGGGGACCAGAGTTCAGCCTGGTCAAGTTCGCTCATTAGAAATCCACCACCCCTTGACAACATGGCACTCTGACGTCTCTTTAAATCATACTTGATTTCCAAAGAAAGGTGAAAACAGAGTCGTGGGCTGGTTTTGTAGCTCAGTGGTAGAGTGCTTGCCTAGCCTACATGAAGCACTGGGTTTGATTCTCAGCACCACATGTAAATAACTAAAAATAAAAGTCATGTTAACATCATAAAGACTATCTATGCTAAACCCCAGGCCAACATCATTCTAAATGAAGAAAAATTGAAGGCATTCCCTCTAAAAACTGGAACAAGACAGGGATGCCCTCTTTCAACACTTCTATTTAACATAGTTCTTGAAACACTGGCCAGAGCAATTAGTCAGACGAAAAGAAATTAAAGGAATACATAGAGGAAAAGAAGAACTGAAATTAGCACTATTTGCTGATATGATAAGATTCTATATCTAGAAGATCCTAAAAGTTCCACCAGAAAACTTCTAGAACTAGTAAATGAATTCAGCAAAGTATCAGGATATAAAATCAACACCCATAAATCAAAGGCATTTCTGTATATCAGTGACAAATCCTCTGAGAGGGAAACGAGGAAAACTAAAAAATATTTTTAAAAAACCCAGAATCATGCCTCTACCTACTGTGATACAACTATACCCACTTGAACTTTTCTATAATAGAGGATCCAATTTTTTTTTAATTTGGATGATGTTCATTCATGTAGTTAATTCACACTTCTCCTTTGATGTCTTATAAATTGTACATTGACATGTCAAGTTACTACTGTCAACATATCTTACATTAGATGATAAGAGAATGAGGAGAAAGACAAATACAAAGATAATTGGTTAAGCAAATATGTATATTTGTATATATATATACTTATATTCATATTTATACAGAGCCATAGCAAAATGAGGAATAGATATTCATAACTCAAACAGTATTTTTGTCTACAACTGGTCATGTGGCCCTAGTGGTCATTTCTTCCTTTTGTTCAGCTGATTATGGATCCTTGCCTGGTACAATGAACCAAATCTTCATTCTCAAAGGCACTGGGTCACGGGCAATCTTTTAACTGAGTTAATGTGGTTTTCTACTGACTTTAATCCCAGGATGTGGGAGTGCTAAGTGGCCACCTAGAAGATCTTTAATTTTCAGGACGTACTCCTCCTTACTCCCTTTGTGTTGAAGCAGCCTAGTTACAATCACTCCCTTTCTTGCCTGACAATTCAATGACATGAGTCAAAGTGTCAGGTGGCACTCCAGTTTAATCAGATAATTATCTGTACACCAATGGAAGCATTCCTCTTTTTGGAACTAATACCTCTTGACCTTGAAAGTCTGATGTCACATGGATGGAAAGCAGAAGTTTTGTTAGAGAATCACTAGGGAAAATAGAGGATTCTCTCCCATTTCCATCCCTTGAGTCCCTAACCCATGGATACCGGTAAGGGAGAAATAGAGATTTATATGTTAGATGCTGATTTAGAGCATTTTTTTTTTATCGTCAAAGACTATAAGTAAGCCTTCAAAAGAATGTTTTACTATTCTGTCAAGCCAGCTGCTTCTGGGTGATGAGGGGCACAGTAAGATCAGTAGACTATGCAAGGCCATTTCCACATCTTATTTGCTGTGAAATAAGTTCTTTGGTCAGAGTGATGCTGTGTGAAATACTCTGATAGTGAATAAGTCATTCTGCACATGGTTTTGGTGGTGGGTTTTGCAGAAGCTTTGTCAGCAAGGAAGTTATATGTATATCCATAGTAAGTGTCTAGTCTAGTTAAGAACCAAACTTTGCCCTTTCCATGAGGGAAGTGATCCAGTGTAATCAACCTGCCAATCAGTGGCTAGCTAATAGTTGAAAAGGGTGCCAAGTCAGGACCTCTGCTGTTAGCAAATCGGGCACACAACAGTGACTATAGCTAGACAGGCCTTGGTAGGTAGAAGTCCATGTTGCTGAACCAAAGCTGAAGTTCTCTCTTCCACAATGCTCTCTGTCATTGCTACATTTTTTATGATCTGGTTTGATAATGACAGGATTTGCTGGGGAAGGAAGAGGACTGAGGAGCACAGAATGGCTCTTCCTATCTGCTTGCTAGTGAAAATCCTCCTTTGTTGAGTTCATTCTTTGTGAGCATGCACATGGAACACGAATATCCTAACACACCTTGCCCACTTGGAGAAGCCTATCAGCTACCTCTCCAGCAGATTTCTTCATCACCAAGTTTTTAATCATGTTCTTTCCAAATCTCTGACCCATGAATTATTGAAGATTTGCCCTTCTGGACATCTCTTCTTTCAAGTAAAAGGAACAACAGATGTACTGCTTGTCGTTCTGTACACTGGAAAGATTTCCCTTCACTGCTGACCTACAGGGCCATCCCAGAGTGGGATTGTTGTGTTTCAATTGTCCATTTGGTTTTAGCTGTCCACTATTGAGAGGTGTCTTCCTAATGTGCAGAATCATCTGGAAGCTTGGTCTGAAATTTCATTTTTTCTCTACTGATTGCTCCTAAGAAGTTCTCCAAGAGGTCATAGGTGTAGTTTGAGAGAAAGAAGCAATATAACAGAAGTAAGGTGGTGGATACATAGGCAACGTGCTTGTGCAATACATTAGTTCCTTCAGACCTCCCTAAGCCCAGATCACATATCCCACTTCCATTTGTTAATGGAGCACTGCCATGGATGCTCAGCTTTGTGGCCTGGTAGGTCAGACAACACTAATAAAGGGTAGCTCAAGTCACAGAGTAACTGAGTGACCCATGTCCAAGCATCCGTCTGTTGAAGAATGCTCTAAACTTCATTCGTATCTATCACTGACATTCTACACACTATTAGATCTTCTGTATCATATGGTCCAAGTGGCAGAGCTGCTTTAATAACAATCTAGATTTAGAAATCTTGGGCCCCACTCATAGTTGATAGCTTTTTGATTTAGAAGTGGTCAAAAATGGAACCCAGCCTGCCTCAGACTAGACCCTTAGATATTTGTGGGATTTATTTTCTACCCTCTGCCATTCAGATGTCTTACATCTGTGTCCAGAGCAGTTGCTGTTTTCTACTTACCAGAGAAGGAATCAGGAAGCCAAAGGAGGATCCAAAGTGAGATGCAGCTGCTGTAAGCTTGGTCACTGCCTCACAACAGAGAAGTGAGCCAGGAGGGGGGCCATGGCATGAGGGAGCTACAACGTGGCTACTGCTTCCCTTCCACCCTCCTAGCTCAAACAAGAACCTCTCTGTAGCTCACTTTACCTAGAAGCATACAGGAACAGGAATTCTGGGAAATGTAGTTCAGCCTAGCCAAGCTGACACATACACACCACAAACACAGTTGATGGCAGATTATTATGGAGATGAGAATTCTGTTTTAAAAATAAGAGAAGCAGCTGGCATCTCCTGGCATGATCTTCCTTCCTGAAAATTCCATCTGACACATTTCTTTTCTCTTACCTACAAGGCACCAATTCCATAGAATATATGTATGTGTTCTGGCCCTGGGGAGGTTAACAAAACAGAGTTGTTTCAGGCAACATATTTTTTTTTTTTAATAAATAAATGCTTAACAGTGTGAAAATGTATTCACAGTTTGAGTGTATTATTTATCAATTGCTTTTCCAGAGAGACGAAAATGTGTTTAGGTTCGAGGTTTCTTTCTTTTTTCCCTTTTTTTGTTTAATGTTCAGTCTTCAAAGAATTTGCTTTTGCTTTTAAGTTTAAACATGTGCTGCCGGCAAAAGGCAGTGTGATATGCACCTGCATCGTAATGAAAAGAGAGTCTCAAAATTTACCCTCTAGGCTGCCAGTAATGCTATTCATTATAGGAACTGACCATTACAGTTTCCAGAATTGACTGTCCTGGAAAGGTGAAGCATCTCAAATTGGGGACCTGTCCATGTGCTAATACTAGTCCTTTTTTTTTTTTTGTTCCTAGTCTGTCATCTCAAAGAGGGCTGATATCAACCTGTTCTCAATCCGTGAATCTTTGTAGAGTTTCTCTTAGAAAACAAGTAAGATCGTGGCTCACAAGACAAGCTTTGCCATGACTAGAAAGACAGAATTCACAGTAGAGAGCAGGAACACTAAATACCGATGAGACGAAGGAGAGGGTGGTTCTCAAAGCAACCGTCTCTCAAACCAATTTTGTGATTTCCTGATGAAGATATATGTCCACCCAACAGTGCTGGTGTTTCTAAAAATTCCCGTCACAGAACAACAACTGTCAACACCTGCCTCAGACATAGGAGTTAGAAGAGAGAACAAATGGGAAGGAGGCAAGTGCGGAAACGATTTTGCCACTTTAGTGACAAAATCACTCCTATCAGTTAATTTGCTGAATTGAAGAATTAACAAAAATATATATAGTGCCTTTGATATAGTATTGACTGAATAATTGCTTAACAAACATGGGTTGACGGACTAAGGAAGTGAGAGTCACCCTGACTCGTCATGTCTGGCAAGTAATTGGTCCTACACCAAACAAGTTCTGATTTTTCCCCATCATTTTGATCTTTGAAGTTTTAAATCTCAAATAGTTAATCCTTAGGATTAGTGCATGTGGGATCACAAGGGACAAAGATCCTGAATGAGTGAACAAAGGAGGGAGGAAAAAAACAGAATGGAAAAATTTATGGAAATTTTCTACCCATGAGTAAGACACACCCTTACGCAAACAAAGCTTTTGAGCTAACAGTATATTTCATGAAAACATGATAAAATACTTGCTAAGCCCTGAGAGGGTACAAACAATAGTTCTTCTTTTTTTTTTTCCCTCCAAAATTCAGTCCCACAGGCTGAGCAGTTAAAGGGAAAGAAAGACCTTTGTTCTCTCTTTTTCAAAATTTCTATTTCCTTTCTAGAATCCAAAATTTTGAACTGCCATCAAAAGTGGAAGAGCATGTGTTGGCAGCTTTGGCTCTGTGGCTGCCCTTGTTCTGACCACATCTGCCTGTCACTGCTATAGCTGGTTCTGAAAGGACACTGGGCTGAATGGTTACCAGGAGTCATCAGGCAGGTGCTCTCTGCTGTGTCTCCATCTCTGCAGTTTGCTCCGTGTCCCTCAGAAGCAGACACAGAGACACAAATGCAGAAGCCCCATTGCCAGCTGTTTTTCTTGTCCCCAGCTCCTGTAATAGGGAACCAAATGGCCAAGGTCCCTTTAAAACACATTTTAGTCATGAGCTCCTTGCTTCCTTTCCCAGTGCCTATTGGGACCACTTTGTCCCCAAAAAGAAAAGAAACAAACAGAAAGAAGAAAGAGAAAGCAAGCAAGGGAGGAAAGAAGGAGGAGGAAGGCAGGCAGAAAAAAAAAAAAGAAAAGAAGAAGAAAAGTAAAAGAAAGAAACATCTAGACTCAGGCTCATGATACTAAAAGAAAATTCCTAGTTCTGTTATTTAATATTAAGGATTCAAAAAATACCATAGGTGGCCTTAAAAATCAGGCTGTGAGTAATAGGACCAGCAACTTATTTCCTTTAATATGATGGGACCCACCTCTTCCATTTTCCTTGTGTTTGGCTTTTCAACTGCCAGGCCAAAGAACGGCATGCAGATTACTTGTGGTCATATGTTACATGGTACTTGGGTGCTTCACAACGTTCACACAGAAATGATCTCATCAGATCCTCAGATAACCCCATGATGTGGATAGGGTTGATGGATACTTTATCAACATTTCCCATTTGAGGAAATGAGTAAATAAGTTATATAACGTGGCCAAGGTCACTCTGAGCTTCTGTGGTGGAACCAGATTCCAGTAGAAGCACAGGACTTCTAGACAAGGTGTTTGTTTGTTATTTTTTTTTTTTTATCTCTTTCATCACCCACGCCACCTTTGTGAGGGAAAGTTATGTGCATCTTCATAATTCAATACTTTCAGGTTCAATGTGGACAAAATTTTCTACAGGAGTGAGACTTTTTTGTTGTTGTTTCGTTTTGTTTAAAGACAGACTCTCACTAAGTTGCTCAGGCTGTCCTCAGACTTGCCATCCTCCTGCCTCAGCCTCCCGAATCCCTGGGATTACAGCTGTGTACTATCACACCCTGGTCCTGATGGCATTTTAAAAAAATAAGTCAAATCTAACAATGGACAAAACAACAAAGCGAAAGAGATGGGATGGCCATTTTGGCACTCACTCTATTATTTCTCTGATTGTTCTTGGGAAGCTGAGTGTCAAGAGTTGATGGGGTGTTGAAGTATTGACTAGGCACAGCTGCACTGAGATGCTCTGTATAAGGTCTTTCCCAGGACAATGGCTTCTTAGCTAAAGAGCCATGGCTCTATAGACACGTGTGTTCTGAACAAAGCTGAATAATTAGTAATCATCACCAATCATTTTTACTTCTATACTTTTACCACCAACAAAATTATATCAACCAATATTTTTAGTAAACTTTAATTGTAGATTTAATTTGATATTTATCGCTTAAAAGAAGCTGCTTGCTGAACTGATTACCCAAATCTAAAATGATGCTTCTGAAGATAGAAATAAAGCTCCCCACCAGTAATAAACAGGCTTTTCATAAAAGATTATCTGCCTCTTGGCAGAAAAGGAAAAAAAGGGAGGGGGGAATGTTTCTAGGCTTCTCCCACCTTTAATGTGAAGATGAATATTCATGGGGGATGGCTTTAGACTACCTATTGGAAAATGCATATCTAGTAACAGATGTATAATTTATGGAACTGATTGCTTTAAGCAGAGAAGCTTTAAAATGGATTTTTGCAACTCAGGTTGTTCTCAAGGGGAGGCAAACATATGGTAATTATTCAGAATTGAAACCTGCCTGTGAAGTATATGACAAAAAGGAAAAGGAACTCAGAGAAATGTCAATGAAGCAAAATGTTCCCCCACTCATAGAAATATTTTCTTGTGTCCTTCTATAGGAAGGGTGATCAATGTTCTTGGGAGCTGTACGATATCATGAGACCTGAACATGGCAGGTTTCTCTTGGGGCTGTGCACCAGTGTTCTGTGGTGCTGTAACAGGGACTCCAAGCTTTCTTGGGCTAATGGATGAATGGATCTATCAAGAGGAGTTGAGAAATGTTCCCTAGCCAGTCTCAAGACATGAGAGGGACATGGTTTGATTTTATTTATGATTTTGGTGCATTTGGATGAAATCATCTGGATTGTTTTCATTTATGAAATTAACCCTTCAATAGACTCAAGAACAAAAACCCAACAATGAAGATGAATAATATAAAATTATCAGTCAGACTTACTGTATGTTTAGAACTGGATGATAAAAGTTTGCACTGTCAGCAGCCTGATATGTGCAATGAAATTCTCCCAGGAAGGTCCCTGCCCAAATGCCCTCCAATGTCATCTGAGACCTATTAGTACCCAAGTGCACTAAGTGTTCTTAGCCGGCAGGGCAGGGACAAGGAACGAGGGCAGTCTCCAAAGTAGTTAGAACCCTTCAATCACATGCAGAAACTACTGATTTGAAAACAACAACAAAATACACAAAAACGTACAGATCAATGTCATAGCAAGTCAAATTGAACACAATATGAAAAGCCAAACTCTATATTCCTGTAAGAACAAGGAGTTTCAAAGAGACATACCGAAATTTTGAAAGTTCTACTAAGACCAGTGCATCCTTAACTAGTTTCTTATTTTTTCATTTCTTGTCTCTGTTTCAGTAGTAGTTTTAATGCTTTCTTTAGAAGAGATGATTTTTCTTCAATTTAAAAAGAAAGAGGAATGGTTTTTAAATGTAGAATAGATGACATATAGTAGAATATTACTGTTATGGTTTAGATATGAGTTGTCCCTCAAAAGCTCATGTGTGAGACAATGCAAGAAAGTTCAGTGGTGAAATAATCAGTTTAGTAGAGCCTTAACCTAATCAGTGTGTTAATCCACTTGAATGATTAAATGGGTGGTAACTGTAGGCAGGTAGGGTGTGAAATGGAGGAGGTAGGCCACTGGGGGTGTGCCTTTGGGGTTTATATTTTCACTGATGATGGTGCTCTGCCTTACTTTATGCTCAAAGCAACATCTATGAATTAAAACTTTTGAAACTGTGAGCTTCTAATAAACTTTTCCTCCTCCACATTATTCTTGTTAGGTCTTTTGGTCACAGCAGTGAAAAGCTGACTATAGCAACTATGTAAATGAATTAGCTACTAGCTACAAGCAGCATCTTGGATGTATCTCAAAAACATAATATGGAGCATATTCACAGAAGAAGATACATAATATGGTTCCTTCCATACAGAGCTTAAAGGCAGGTAAAATCGAACAATTTATTTTTAGAAACACATACAAAAGTGGAATAGCTATAAAGAAAAGCAGCAGTGACTAAAATGAATATTAGAATTGTTTTATAGGAAGTGGGAATAGAAAAGAGGGAGGTATGGTGGAGGAGGCAGAAGGAGTCTCATAGTGTCAGTGTCCTATTACTTCTGCTGGTGACAGGTCCCTGGGTGTTTGTTTTATTTTTCTTCCTTGACTTGAGAACAAATATTATCATAAACTTCTTTGAATGTATGATTATATGCTTGATGTTTTCCCCCAAAGAGATGAGTCAACTTTTATATAATTTCATTTCTTGAAATCCTAGCATACCAATCTTCCAAGGGTAGACTTTATTCAGAAAGGCTCCCAAGCTGTGGTTTCCAGATTTACAGAAAAGGATGTCATAAAGCAAGAAGTACATAAATAAAATGGAAACAAATCCTTGGTTGAATAATTGGTTTTTGTTTTGCTTTGTTTTGTTTTGTACCTGGGAGTGAACCCAAGGGCACTTAACCACTGAGACACATCCCCAGCCCTTTTTATTTTTTTATTTAAAGGCAAGGTCTCTCTAAATTGCTTAGGGCTTTGCTAAGTTACTAAGCCTGACTTTGAACTTGTGATCCTTCTGCCTCAGCCTCCTGAGCCTCTGGGATTACAGTCATGCACCAATGCTAGGGGAATGCTCTACCACTAACCACTGGGCTACATCCTCAGTCCCTGAAAGATTTCTTACAATTTGGCATTCATTCGGCATGATGTTTAAAGTATGTTGCCGTCTGACCTCAATCTCCCAGAACTTCCCTGTGGGGTCTTTTCCTTGTGAGCATGGTTGTCTGGGCAACCTTACATTTTCCACCTTTGGGCTGTGGCTGTCTCCATCCCCTTAACTGCATTTCCCACCCTATTGCTCATTGACCAACATACTGTGACTTCTTCTGAGGGGCCACCATGGTAACCTTGATCCAAAGGACTCTAATCCCTTCCTGAATGCTCCACAACTGCCTGATTCTTCCAGCAGTTAACCTGTGTGCCATGGAACACCTGCATTTTCACCCACCAGATCCCTTTGCCTCCTGGGCTCAGAGCTTGGCTGCATTTCCTATCCTTTCTTACAGGTCAGTGTCATGAAGTTCTACCCACCAGGTGGACATGCCTCCTCACAGCCTAATTCTAACAACTCCTTCCCTCCTCTGTATTGGTGGTTGCTTGCAAGGGAACCAATGATTTCAAAACCCTAGGAAACTGCAGAGTATATCCAGGGTTAGAACCTTTTCCTGTAAAAGGTTAGATGACATATCTTTTACACCTTATGTAGTATTATAAGTTTTCTCTTCTACTTCTACATGCCTTCCTCTTTTTTTTCCTTTTCCTCCTCATTCTCCTTTTTCTCCCCCTTTAAAATGTAAAATCCTGTCTTAGTTCCCAGGCCATATTTTATCTGTGGGCTATAGTTTTCTGAGCACTAGAGGAAAGGATCTTGAGTTTCAGGATGACAGGCAGAGCAGAGCTTTCTCCACTGCTTCCACTCCCCACTGCCTTTCTTTGCAACTGACTCATTCTGGTTAATGGGTATGATGATTTATTTTCTCTGAACAGTAGATATGGGACCCTCTGTGGTCAAAACCACTAAAGAGGTAAACACTCACTGTGAGTCTAAACCAATGGTGAGTCTAACAACTATAGTGAGTCTAAACCCATTCACCCCATATATGTTGATACACCCCGTATATCCCATTTATTACTTCCCTTGGTCTAGTCCCTGTCTGGGGAGCCATCATGATCAAACCATCGGGGCAGGCCAGAGCAGTCTGCTTGAGAATCATAGCTTTAAAATCCATCAGAAGACATTTTCAAGTGTGACAGAGAATCAAGAAGAGAGCCTGCAAGAATGAAAAAGAAAGAGGATGTGTGCTTCACCACATAAATGGAATCTGCAAAACATCCAGAAGCCACAGGTCTAGCTGACTCATGATACTTATGTCCTGCCTAGGACCCCCCAATTACCTTCCCTCCCTCCACTTTTCTAAAATAACCCCACTTGTGAAGTTTCTTCCTTTGTTCTTATCCCCAGTCCCTGATGATGCGTGGAACTCTGCAGAGTCAGTGTGCAGACCCTCCTGGAAGCAAATCTGAGTGGGGCAATGAAAGGTCTCTGGGAAGCAGGTCAGCACAGCTGGGTTCCCTGGACATGCACCAGGATGGCAGTTTTCACGTGAAGGAAGTTCTCCTTCACCTGCATCAACAGGTCATTCCCCCTAAATAGCAGATTGCATTTGTTTTGTTACTGAGCATGTTGCTATTTCCCTTTCTCTGCTGACGTTTGTTTTGTCCCTAGACATTGCAAACTACCTCAAGAGCAAGATTCTTTTTTTTTTTTTCTGCAATGCATGCTATCCTCAGTTACTTACAAATGTGTGAAGCTTGAGAGGCACAAAAGGAACACCAACCCCCAGAAAGAGCCAACAGGCTCTGGTGCTTGCTCTTACAACACACTTCTAGAACCAAAAGAGAGAGGGCTCATTTTAATTGAGATACAGAAGGTAGAGTTCTATGACACAGGAAAGGAACTATAGTTTATAACAATTTACTATTTATTTTAGAAAGAACTAGAAGAGAGGCATTTAAAGGTTCCCAGCACACACAAACACCACAAAATGGTAAATGTTTAAGGAGACACAAATATCAATTACACTGATTTGATCATTAAATATTGTATATATGAATCAAATTATCACACTTCACATCATAAATTCATATAATTTTTTAAAAGTAGGAAAATTACAGTTTTCCTACAAGTTGGAAAAAAAAGTTTTCTTCTTTGCTTTGAATGCACAGCTTTCTATTTCTGAAATAATATTCATTTATAGGTCCTTTCACTGGAGTAGGCCATATATTAGATTTAATTCTAAGCAATCACAGATAAAGCACTCTGAACAGCTTATTTACATGTGTCTTCTGACGTCACCAGCCTTTATTAATTATTTGTTAAGCTAATATTAATCAAGTGTTCATAGCTCTTTTGTTAACTCTTCTAGGGAACCAGCTTTGTACTCAGTCATCTGAGAAATCGTCATAAAAAGCAACAGAAAACACAACTGCATAAAAACTGACCTCCTTTCTTGGTTTCCCTGGTGGAGCATGCTTAGAACTTCAGCTTTCATGGTACCTGTATTCTGGGCTTTAACAGAATTGCCCATACCTCAATCTATGGCCTCCAGTTACCCCAGGTTGAGTTGGGAGGTAAGGTGAATGGAAGATTGGTTCTCATCATCCCAGGAATGAATTTGTTTGGAGCAGTATAGATTTACCTAAATGGGTTGAATAGCATTGGCTTTGTGTTTAATTTCCTGTCTCTATTCTAATGTAATTAGTTGAAATACAGCTCAATAGAAAAGTTCATTGTGTAAGTCAGCTTTTGTTACTATAACCAAAATCCATGACACAAACAGTTTAGAAGAGGAAACATTTGTTTTGGCTCACAGTTTCAGAGGTTTTAGTCCCTTGTCAGTTAGCTCCATTGCTTTAGGCCTGGGATGAGGCAGAGCATCATGACAGGAAGGAATAAAGGAGGAAAGTTGTTTATCTCATGGCAATCTGAAAGCAAAGACAGAGACAGAAAGGAGCCAGGGATAAGATATAGCCCCCAAGGATATGTCCTCTGTGACCTACTTTCTCCAACCATGCCCCACCTGCCTACCATTTCTGCCTCCTTCCAGAAATCCAAATTATTAATCCATTAGATGAATTAATCCACCAATGAGCCCTTATGATTGAATCACTTCCCCAAACCCCCACCTCTGGATATTGCTGCAATGGGGACCAAGACTTCAACACATGAACTTTTTGGCAACATTTCAAAAATTCAAATCATAACAGTGTAATTCTCCTGCAAGTTTTTGAAATGCTTAATACATAGAAAGATTTCCATTTATTTGATTAATTCTGAAGAATTTATAACTTGGTGTTTTTTTCCCTTAAAAATTGGATGAAGATATCAGCAGTTTTAAATTTTGAGTACCTTAAGAGAGATCTTGGTCCTTATTAAATTTTATTTGAGGGAATTCATAGAAAGTTGCTGGGAAGCATCCATACTCTTAGAAAGCTTCCCATTTGAAACTCAATTGGGTCAGTCCTGAAGTTATTCTGGGAGCTGGGTGTGTTTGTTCTCTCTCTGAATCACAAATTCTGACATGTTATTTTACAAGTTCTTGGTCTTTTTCTAAAAATTGATAGGCATATGAAAAAGTTAATAATTCAGTAAGTAAAATATGCTTATGTCTGCAAACAACAGAGATGTTAAAAAAGGTGCCCTATTTTTACTGTGAATCTTCCTAAGAGCATTAAAAATGCAAACCCAAACCTGACATAGAAAAGATGCAAGAGCTTTTGGTTCTTAAATCTCTGCAGTGTTTCATTTTGTCATGCAATGTTTTAATTTTCCTTGAGACAAGACCACTTAGATTTCAGTCTTAGATCACTATGCCCTATATTATAAGATCTAAACAATTTAAAAAGGGAACGGGATTCTAAGAAAAATGTGACTTCTGTGAAATATGGCCACATTTTATCAGAATGGCTATTTGTATTTTATTTCTGGTATAATTTAAAGATAAACTTGGGGATGGTTGTCTTATAAATTATTCTAATGTTTCTTATGAAGCACAGATGCAAACCAGATCTAACATCATTTAAGGAGATATAAGTAGGACTTAATGACATTTCAGTTTATATTTGGTAAGTAGCTATTCAACTATAAAAATTGCCTCCTGGCCCATAAGACAATATACCATCTTCAAACTAAAGAATACCTTCTTGACAACATTAAGTGGCCCCATTTCTTGGGTTGCCATCCCATCCATTCATAACTTTACAAAAAATTACCCACCAGAAGCCCAAACTTAGATAATGTGTGCAAACATAAACTCACAGGAGAAATAGAAACTCTTCATTTTGACAGATTTTTGCTGTGACAAATGGGATGAGGGAAAGTTCTCCCTTTCCTGGAGCCTTTGCCTGGGATCCTCATCTCTTATTTTGTAAGACTACCTTTTTCTTGTATTTGGAGCTCAGTTTGATTACACCTGGAATGATCTTTCTACCTAATCTAAGTGCATGCTCTCCTATATAATTGTCCATGCAGCACTTATCACTAACTGACATCCTTGGGTTTTGTCTGGTTAGTGTCAATCTCCTTGCACCTGCAGAGAATAAACTTTGTTTTATTCACACTAACATCCTAGTACCTAGAACAGTGTGTGGCAGATGTAATGTGTTGAATTGCATCTCCCAAAAGATATGTTGGTGTTCTAACTCCCAATATCTCAGAACAGCCTTATTTGGAACAGTATCATTTCAGATACAATTAGTTAAGGTCCTAAGAAATAAGGTGCATCTTTAATCCCCCAAGACCACTATGCTTATAAGAATAAGGGAGAGATACACTAAAAGAACAGAATATAGAAGTGAGCCATGTGAAGCTGAGGTTAGGGATCAGAGTTACACAGAAATAAGCCAAGATATGCCTAGGGTCATTAGGAGCTGGAGATACAAGGAAAAGAGCTCCCAGGCAAATTTTGGAAGGAGCATGATCCTGTCAAACCTCAATTCTGTTTTCAAATCCTGAGACCTGACATTTCACCCTTGAATCAGGAACCAGATATCTCCTTTAAAACTGAAGCTAAAGTAAAAGTAGGATTTTTTTTTTCAATAAAAACCTGCTGTAGGAGGTGGACTACCATTCTACTACAGTTTTTTACTTTGACTTAAAATAATATTGCTATGATTTCATCAGAAATACTTATAGGAGGAAGAGTTGCACCATAGCACTGTGCTCATTGTTATGGTAAATTTGCAAGTTTCATCAGCATTTTTCAATAATTTAAAAATAAAAATACATATATTTAAATATATATATTTGCAAAAGTTTGGAGCATACCTTTGGACCACTGTAGGGAATGTGATAGCTGTATTGCTGTATTTATACCAACTCCATTTTTTCAGATGGGCAGATTCAAAAACAGGATTAATCAGTATCGAATGTTAAAAAATATTCTGGGCTCTTAATTCCCAAGGTCTGCATGATTAAAACGTTAAGAGCTCAGAAAATACAAATTCAAAAGGTATTCGTTGTTCAAACTGCGTTTTAGTGATTGCAATTTTAAAGTCTGAAATCCCCTGAAGGATAGCCATATATATGTGTACACATACACGTGTGTATATGTATGTGTGTGGCCTGACAAATTTTTATTATGAGGCCCTTTGTGAGGCTGCTTTCACAAAACACCTTGAGTTTATATTAAATGTCTCCTCATAAATCAGTGGTAAGCATCTTCCTTTGTTCCTTGATAACATGAGAGCAGTTTCTTTAGTAGGCACATTGTCCTATAATTGCAGTTTTCTCTCTGCCTCATCTGTACGTTATACATAGAATTAAGCACAAAGAAACAAGTGGATGTACGGAAAAACAAAGAGCAAGCTTTGCAGGGAGTCATGTGCAGGGTCTGAAAGCATTTCCTGTCTCATAGAGAGGAAACGTTCACATCGTGGCTTGTCATCTTTGCTGTCTGGCCCAGTGTCTCCTAACTTCCTGGAATAAAACCAAACTAAGCAAAACAATAAAAATGACAGTTTCTCTGGGTTCTGGAATTCTAAACTCCGGTTACTGGAACCTTAAATCTTTCAACCCTACTGGATAATGTGCCTTCCAAAATTAACGGTGTTTTTATGGCTTGGTTTTAAAATGTAATGCTTCCAATCTATATTCCATATGTTATAATAACTAATTTGAAGTGTTATTCCCAAATTCTGCTAACCCTTGCACCAAGAGCAAAATATTGGCTCATTAAAATTAACCTTCATTTTTTACTTCTGTATGTGGTTTGAGCAATACTCTCTCAACTAAATTTAATTGAGTTTTAAATAAGAGCAAATAGTAAAAGCAATTGATCATTTATTCTGTGAAATTATCATTCTTGTCCTCCAAATGTACTTGCTGGTCAAATGGTTTCCAAATCTGATAGGTAATTTTCATTTGACTTTATGAGAAAGCATCCCATATAAAGAAAGGTTATGTCTTATCAGCATGTCACCAACACCCATGTTCCCATCATCACTTTTCAATTTGTAGAAAATCCAGCATTATCTGCCAAGCTGGCAAGATGTCAAAAGTGTATGGATTACTATAATGGAAATAGCAGATTCTGATCTGGATGGATTTTGGGAATTCACATCAGGTCAGGAGTCAACTTCTGTGTCATAAGTTTCCATCTCATACAGACTGATAGAGTAATAGAATAGTACAGACATGGAGCCCTGAAGAATTCAACCAAAGCCTCTGCTTTTCCAACCAAGTTGAGAGTCCTTCTTCAAGGTTATCCTTGGGAATGCACAGCATACTAGGTGTGCCCAGAGTAAAAGCAGAAACAAGAACTACATGAAGGGATGAAGAGAGAGGGGGGAGGGAGAGAGATTGTATACACATGCATGCATAAAGAGAGATTTAGCTAGTAGATAATTTAACAACTATGTTCTAAATATATTTTTTTAAAAAGTCAGATTATGGAAACTAATGCAACTTTTAAAGGAGATTTTAGGACAAAAAATGTTTTATTTTAAAGTTATTTTCTATTTGGAGCAAGCATTCAGACCCATAGGGAGTACAAATTCATTCAGCAAGGGAAGAGTACTTGAGAGGCTTTGCCTCAAGTACCTTCATGCTGGTGAGGAGCAAGGTGATTTATCAGGCCATTAGAATCCAGGTGGTTCTCTTTTTGTTTTGTTTTGGGGGTGCTGGGATGGAGCCAAAAGCTACATGTATGCAAGCCAAGCACACTGCCACTGAGCTACACCCCATCCTAGACTCCACGTGTTTTGACTGCCAGATCTCAGATCCAATTCATAGCTCCTTAAAGAAAGAGGAAGTACAGAATTAACTTCTATTAAATTTTGCCTGAGGTACAGAAACAATGAGAGTTGCCAGGCATTGTCATTGTCGCAAGCAATGGCTAAGAGCTCAGGGTCCCAGGCTTCCTCCATAGGAAACTGGTTCTGCCTCTTAACTATGTGTGTGACCTTGGACAGGTCAATTTAAATTCTTCAATTCCTATTTTCTCCATTATAAAATAAATATCATAAATGAACCTTCCTCACTGAAAAGGATTAAATGGGATAATTCTTACAAAAGTTTTAACAGTGCTAGCAATACATGTTGGCTCAAAGAAGATTAAAAAGGGCAAAAAAATTATTTGTGAGAAAGATGGTGGGATGCCGTGAGGGCAGATTCTATGCCTGTTTTACAGATAATAAAAATTAAAGTTGAGTAAAATTCAGTAATTTGCCAAGTTACAAAACCAGAATGTGAAGCCATATCTCCTTGAACCCGGGTTTGGGTGCATCTGCTGCACCACAAGGCCTTCTGCTGAGAGAAGCAGGGAGCTGGTAAGAATGCTGAGACCATCCACTCTGGGAGCTGGCTTCTGCGCCCTTGCTGGGTTCTGAAGGCCCTTGGCAGCTTCCCAGTTCCTGCAGCACTCTGCCAACATCAAACTGGGTGTCACCCAGGTGGCAGAAATCGATGAGAATATTCAGACGATGGTGCAAATGTCCCTCTAGGCTGAAGCCTGGAATGTGACCTTGGCCTCCATTAGCTAAATCTCAATCAGTTCTCAAGGACGGGTGCTGTGTCCTGGCTTTCTGCAGGACTCACTCACCCCATGCCCAACACTGTAAAAGACTGTTGTCTCAGCTCTGCCAATAATGTGACCTTGGGCAGGCTACTTACCTCTTCAAGGCTGGATTTTAAGATGGATCCTCAAGTTATAACCCTGACCAACTAACTCAAATTCTACAGGATGAGACCCTGAAATAAATAAACGTGCATCACACACACACACACACACACACACACACACACACACACACACACGATGAACTTTCCATTGAAATAAAGCTTACATCAAAAAAATGTTCAAGTCCTATAAATGTAAAAATTAATTTTTATGAAGTAAGCATAGTCTTAAATTAAGTAATAGAGAAATCTTGCCCCCAAAGATACTCCTACTAGCATGGTGCTCTCAGGATGACCACTGTATTCTAACTTTTAACACCATAGCTTACTTTTGCCTATTTTAGACAAATCTCAAAATGTAAATGGATCACACAGCATGTGCTCTTTTGAATCTAGCTTCTCTCTCTCAAAGTGTGTTTGTAAATTTGTCCATGCTAGTGCAGGTACTTATAGTTTATTTCCATTGCTGTATAGTAAAAGACCAAGCTCCTGATTTGTAAATAAAGTTTTATCACAAAGCTGTCAGGCTAATTTGCGTATTTTCTTCAGCTACTTCCACACCACAGTGGAAGTGTTTAGTTGCAGGAAAGATCAATTGGCTGATTCTGATCCTTTAAACAAAAAAGTCTGCTGAACCTGCTTTGTAGTATCCAGTCCCATGAATGCACTAACATTTCCTCATTCATTCTCTTAATGTGACAAATAGTGCTTTTGGTGACATTTCTGTTGGATGTATGAAATGTGTAATTTTAAAAAATTTCCAACCAATTCTCACATAGAATAGGTTTGGGATCTTCTGCTTGTGAGATATAATGTAACCCAAAGTGTTGAAATTGTCTTACCCATAACCATGCACAAAACCATCGGCAGACCTGAGATTGATAACCAAACTCCTATTTCCTCTTTCCTTCTGTTTTCTTTTCCACCATAGTTTCTTACTCATTATCTTTATAACATGAAATTAGAAGGATCCTTACTTTAGTCGCTTACAAAAAGCAAGTCTTTTCCACTCGATATGGTTGGACATTTCAAGAACAGGACAGTCGCTGCCTTAAGAGAATTTTAGAGCAAGAAGCAATTATATTAATCCCTTAGTCAAATCACTTCATACTATAAATTAGTAAATTGAGATTTAGAGAAACTAATAATTTGCCCCAAATAGTTTTGACTTTTATCATGTACTACAAAATTATTTTGAACCCATGTTATATTTTATAGCCAACTGACACATATAAGTAATACATATTTATTTTGACATTTAAACATTACAGAAATGTTCGAAGTAAAACCAACAGTCTCTCCCCTTCCATGGGTGTAACCTTTCCTTGCTGGGAGAGGCAACCATTTAACAGTTTGTTTTTGAACTATTCATATATAAATGTATGAAAATGCATGCCGTTGGTGTCAGTCCACAACTTTGACGAGGGATAAATATAATTTAGTTTTTCTCTAGCTCAAATGAATTTCTAGTTGGAAGCTCCTGCTCATCAATTAGGGGAAGATTCACTCTCAGTTCTTTTGGAATATTTTTCCTTTCCCTGTAGTTAGACAATAAATTAATTGCAAAGTCAAAATTTAATTGCTCATGGAGCTGCTTCTTTAATGCAATGCTTTCTTCTCCCCCAACTTTTAATACTTATTTGTATCCAGCTTTAATTTTAAAATGTTATAAAGATACAGAAATTGTCTATTCCAGGATTTGTTACAAATGTGAAGGACCTGAAGCTTACTATTTGTTTAATGCCAAAATATTAATTAATTTTCCACAAAACTCCATGAATAATTTGGTTTTTATGAATTTTGACTAATAATCTTTGTTTGTAAATGTAGCTGCCCAGGCATATTACTCTAGACAAAATACCTATGTTCAACTAATTAAAATAGAGCCCCTCTGCATATGATTCCATTTATAAGCTGGAATTGGCATAATTACGGTTCAAGCACAGTAATACCAATCACTGCCTGCTACAAAGCCTAGGAAATCTCTACATTTTCAGAAGAATTCTCCTTTAATAACCACCACAGCAGGTTTTTACCCTCACTTCCTTTGTATTTATTCTGGGTGGTGTTTGCAAGATGATGAGGATCTATTTTGGTTGGGGACACTGTTCTTTTCCTAGAGGAGGAAGTGAGAGCTCTGGGCCTTGTCTCCAACTCCTGAGCTGGTAGACAGATCAGACAGGAGCTGTGTCAGGCAGGCTCCAGGAAGGCTTCTCCCATCTGATGGGACAACCAAACAATTGTTACTATTTACAATGGCCCAAATGGAGAAGTATTCTTAGAACAATAAGAAAAGGGAAAGTCGGCCACCAGGCAGGAAAGAAGGCTTTCAAGCAACATCAAACTCACAGAATGTGCACATTCTGTAAATGTAAACAGAGGGCCACAGCACTTTGCCAAATAACAATGTGAGGAGTGTTCTTGCCATGTGCCAGGCGGGCGCTGGACATGCACTCTTATCTCTAATCCCACAACATTAACAGACTCTGTTCTCCCAATCTGACATCTGAAGAAACCAAGGCCCAGAGAGATTGGAATAACCTGGAAAGGTTTCTATGACTGCTAAACATAATATTAGATGCTCTCAGTTATCACTTTTAAAACTTAAAAATAGACGAAAAGTTCACCATTCTTCTTGTTACAAAAAGCACAAGGTAGTATTTTTTTAATATAGATTTTTAACAAAGCAGTATTGAGGGCACCATTAACAGTTTTAAGCTGATTATTATTATTATTATTATTATTATTATTATTATTATTATTATTATTATTATTATTATTTAGATTCTCTGAATGTTTTAGAGACAATGGGAACCTGAAGAAAACTTGCTAAATGCTGTGTGTGGTGACACAACAGCCTCCCTGGTCATAAAGATCCCCTTGGCTCTCTCTTTGACTCCACAAATACACACAAGACAGACTTTTCCTCTGCTTACAATAACTTTAAATCTTGGAGACTGTGTACAGATTTAAGATCTAACTCAACAATAATCAAAATACTAATTTTCCAGACAAGCTGAATTATTTACTGAGTAAATGTGATATACGCATCTGAAAAATCAACATCGGTTGCTAAATATTTGTTCTTCCTTCTGGTAGAATTGTAACATTTTGTTCAATGTTTCTATTAAATGCTACATCAATGAAGCAATTCTTTAAAGATTGGCAAGAAGTCTCAAAAAGAAGAATATCACGTTTTTTTCTCATATGTGGAATCTGGAACAAAAGGTTGACATGAATGTAGTGGAAAGAAAGGGGATCAAGAGGAAGGGAGGGAAGGATAAGAATGAATATGGGGCTGGATAGGACCGAGTGTTATATGCATATATGAGTATTACACAAAGAAACTCATAATTCAGTATAAATAATATGCACCAATAAAAAGCAGTTAGAAAATAATGGATCTAAAAGTGAGTTCATTATATTGTTTAGGAGTATGTCAGAATATGAGAACAAGTCAGTAATTATTGACTTGAGGGCTATAATGGGCCAATAGAAGTTAACAGCTTTCGAGTTGTTTACAGGTGTAAGAACACAAATAATTGAGCTTTCTGCTAACATTTTCTTAGGATCCCTTGGGCCCATCCTGAGCAAACTCTATATTTAGATGAATTAGGGAGATAGTATTATTCAATGCTATCCATTTCACTGCCCAATACTCACTCCAGTCCCATTCCAGATTTTCTTATTTTCAAGTCCTGGCTGGCCACCAGCTACAGGAACATCCACCATGTAGAGAAGAAGGAAACCTCATGCTCTCGCTGGCTTTTGTTGGTACCCCACTCTAAGGGATTGGTGAACTATTCCTTAGATGCCATCACAGAAATGAGGATTCTGGGCAAATAAGTCAAACAGAGATTAGGTATGTCGTGAAGTGAGGTTGGGATGGTAAGTCTGGGGTGCTTGGTGCCTGGAACTCTATTCAGAGCTACAAACATAAAGAGGGTGAATTAGAATGGGAAAGAATGTTATCATGCCTCCCCCAATTTATATGTGACATCCCTGATTCTATATCTGAAGATGGGTCCTATGGAGACATAATTAGGTTTAGACAAGAGCATGAGGGTGGGACACTCATGATGATTAATACTTGTAAAAAGAGACCAGAAAGTGTTCTCTCTCTCTCTCTCTCTCTTTCTCTCTTCCACCCCATGTTGGAACACAGAGAGAAGATGGCCATCTGAAAACAAGAATGCAGGCTTCACCAGGAAACCAAATCAAATTGGATGGCACCTGATTTTTCAGTCTACAGAACAGAGAGAAATCAATTTCTGTTGTTTAAGCCTTCCACTGTATGGTATTTTGTTATGGCAATGTAATCTGATTAATACAAATAATAAGAAAGTAAACATTAAAAGAAAAATGGAAGTTGGGCTCTAATCCCACATGATGGAGATTCGGTCCTACTTTTTCTTCTATTAGATGAAGGGTCTCTGGTTGTATTCCTAAGTCCTTGATCCATTTTGAGTTGAGTCTTGTGCATGGTTAGAGATAGAGGTTTAATCTCTTTGTTGCATATGGATTTCCAGTTTTCCCAGCACCATTTGTTGAAGAGGCTATCTTTTCTCCAATGCATGTTCTTGGCAACTTTGTCCAATATAAGATAATTGTAGTTTTGTGGGTTAGTCTCCTTGTCCTCTATTCTGTACCATTGGTCTATCAGTCTGTTTTGGTGCCAAAAAATATGGAAATTTCTTGGAAAATTGGGAATGGAACCACCATTGACCCAACTGTCTCTCTCCTCTGTCTTTACCCAAAGGACTTAAAAACAGCACACTACAGGGACACAGCCACATCAATGTTTATAGAAGCACAATTCACAAGAGCTAAAGTGTGGCACCAACCTAGATGCCCTTCAATAGATGAATGGATTAAAAAAAAATGTGGCATATATACAAAATGGAATATTATTCAGCAATAAAAGAGAATAAAATCATGGCATTTGCAGGTAAATAGATGGCGTTAGAGAAGATAATGCTAAGTGAAGTTAGCCAATCCCAAAAACCAAATGCCAAATGTTTACTTTGATATAAAAAGGCTGACTCATAGTAGGATAAGGAGTGAGAGCATGGGAGGAATAGACGAACTCTAGATAGGGCAAAAGGGTTGGAGGGACAGGGAGGGGGCATGGGGTAATTAATGATGGTGGAATGTGATGACCATTACTATCCAAAGTACATGTATGAAGACTCAAATTGGTGTGAATATACTATGTATACAACCAGAGATATGAAAAATTGTGCTCTATATATGTAATAAGAATTGTAATGCATTCTGCTGTCATATATAAATTAAAAAATGAAAAATGGTTCTTTAAAGAGGTGGTAAAGGATTTCTTCATACTCTTTGTGTAAGTCTACACTATATTAAAATCATAGATCTACAGGGCATATCAGGCCTAAGATGGCAGCCATACCTGTGGTCCTCTTCAAAAGGCAGTCACTATATCTAAACACCTGCAGAGGAAGTTATTCTCGGAAGTTCATTAGGAGTAGGTAACCACATTTTGTTCCACATCAGTCTGATACCCACAGAAAACTGAGCTAAGGTATGGTAGATAGGGTGTTTTAGTCAGCTTTTCACCAATGTGACTGAAAGATTTGACAAGAATAATTTTAGCAAGAGCAAAAATTTATTTGGGTCTCATGGTTTCAGAGGGCTCACTCCATAGTCAGCTGTGCCCAAGATGCGGCAGAACATCATGATGGAAGAGTGTGGAGGAAAATGACTCAGGGTATGATCACCAAGAAATAGAGAGAGACAGCTCCATCCTCCAGGGACAAAACATATTCCCCAGGGCAATGACCCATCTCCTCCATTTACATCCTACCTGCCTATAGTTACCACCAAGTTGATCCCTATCAAGGTTTTGGTGCACCCATTAGGTTAAGACTCTCATAACCCAATTATTTCACCTCTAAACTTTCTTGTATTGCACACATGAATTTTTGGGAGACAACTCATATCTAAACCATAGCAATAGCGTGCATACTTAGAGTAAAGGGAGCTGATGATGCCAGGCCATGAGGTGTGGTCTGACTCTAAAAGCTTTGCTCTTTAGGAATGATGGAGACAAGTCAGACCTACTCAATCCTCTCTCCTGAGACTCTGAGCTTAAGTTGTCTAGTTAAAATTAGCTAGATGGTAGCAGAAAATTATAAATACACAGAAATGCAGAGGAGAGACAATACTGAAGAGATCACCAGTGGAATAACCCAGTCAGTCCTCAGCACCAGAGGAGTCAATTTCTTCAACATTAACTGTGTTCCAATCTATGTGAGAAACTAAAATCTTGTGATTTCTGGTTGTGAGCTACCTTCTGGACTCTCATTTAGATACTAACCTTCTGAAGAACAAACATGGTTAAGATTCCTGTTTTCTTTATTTCTGTAGGTGTTTCCCTGGAGTATGATCCTTTGGCCACATTTCTTGGGGTAACAAGTAAATCTTTTCCTTGCAATAAAAAAAGCCACATAAGCTATTATCTAAAACATGTCATCTAGGCCAGGCGCAGTGGCACATGCCTGTAATTTCCGCAACTCAGGGGGCTGAGGCAGGAAGATTGCATATTCAAAGTCAACCTCAGCAACTTCATGAGTTAATTGCCCCTGGCTTCAATCCTTGATACAAAAACAAACAAACTATAAAATGTCTCATCTATATGTTTTCTCTATATTAGGTTACATAAAGGATTGTTAAAGGATTGAGACTTTTCCTGTTATCTTGGAATTTTAGGTTAAGGTTTAGTGATGAGAAAAAGTAGAGAAAAAGAACCCCCACATTCTTAGGAAATATGCTGGAAAAAAATTGTTAGAAAAAAAGAGAACTAAACTAATCCAACAACCACATTTGGATTAATACATCAGAGTAAAATTTTTAAAACTGTAGGAGAAAATGCATCCCTACCAAGAAACTCCAAGCCAACTATAGGGGACTATCAAAATAATAACTGTTTAAGTCAGTGTTCTCCTGAGAAACAGAACCAATAGTATGTTTGCTTGTTACTTATTTATTATTATAAGGATTTGGAATTAAGTTGGACAATTCTAATCTGTAGTGTGGGCCCACAGGTTCAAGACCCAGGAAAGCCATAAAAGAAATCTCTATGTCATTACATTAATAAAAAGTCTAAAGGCTGTCTGCTGTCGAATACCTTCTTGAGGTTTTTTTGTTTTATGCAGACCTTCTACTGATTAGATGGCACCCACAACATGAATGGGAATCTGCTTACTCAAAGTTCTTGATTTAAATTTCAATCTTATCAAAAATACCCTCTGAATTGACACATGAAAGTAACCACCTGACAAGCTATAAAGATTTGAGGGAACCACAAAGGGAGACAAACATCTCCACATCTAGTTGGTATGTGCTGAGCTACAGAAGCTCCAACACTCTGGTAGAGTGGGGAGAGAGAATCCTTGGGAGAGCTTCACCTGGACATCCTGAATTTGATGTAACTTCATGCACAGAAGAATTCAGAGGGAACATACCTGAAAGAAAGCAGCCTGCACAGAGGCCGCTTGAAGGGGAGCAATGGACCTCCAAGAGACCTTGGATTTCTTTCTCCTCTTGTACATCCTTAAGGATTTAGGTATTCTTTCTAAACTGCAAATGTAATCTCATCATCCACCCACATGTTTGTGGCTTCTGGATGTTCACAGAATAAGACACTAATTCCTGTGAATGGCTCAAGGGCCCCTCTCTATCTGTACTTCCTGCCACTTCAGGAAGTACATTCCAGTGGCTGTTCATCTCAAGGAAAAGTACTGGTACTATTAAGTTCCAGCCTGAAGTAGCCACTTTTTGTCATAAAACACTATTTTTATTTGAAAGAACAACTGACAAGCTATGGTTTTTCAGACTTTTATATTTGGCAGATGTGTTTTTGAAAGTGAACAAAGTGGGTCTGTCATTTCAAAAAAGACTTGGCATTATCAGTTTTAAATGATAAAATCTTAGCTTTCAAGAGAAAATTAGAATTTTTTTTAAAACTTGTAACTGCTATTGTGAGCTTGACAGCATCAAAACTTGCACACTTTGTGTTTTTGTTGTTGGTCTGATGAGACTGATGATGTGTTTTTTTGAGATTTTTATAATGACATTTGCTAACATTAAGTTCTACATACATCATTGAGTCAAGTTTTCCAGGTGACCAACTCTTGATATTACAAAAGCATTGAATAAAATATTTGTTTAAAGCAAAAGATCAATGAACTTTTTTTTAGACCAGTGAATTTTGATGTAATGAGGTACAGAGATTTCATTGATATAGTTTCAGATTTCATGTTCTAACCTTTAAGAAATTATGACTTGTTGAGTTTTTGTAAAGAATACCCATAATTGTCTGAAAGGGCTGATAGAAGAGTCCTCCCTTTTCCATATCTGTATGAAGTCAGATTTTTCTCATGTAATCAAGGCACCACATAATTTTATTCAATGAAGGGACACATATATGAGCATGGTCCTGTATGATTATGTCATCATAGCCATCCTAGTATGTGTAATGACACTCTGGGATGTCCACACCACAGAATCACCTAATAATACACTTCACAAAACATATCCCTATCATTAAGAACACATGACAGTACTTTAGCCAAAACAATACAATAAATTGAATGCAGAAACAAATACAAAAATCTAGCTTGTCTTATAAGTCAGACATTTTTTAATGTCTGCAAAATTGTAAAACAAAACCACGCTTCTCTATAATTATTTTTGTTTTGGAAAATATAGTTGCTTTGCAGAAAATGTATTATTTATGCTAGCACATATTTAGTTTATTATTACTTTAAATGCACTTATAAAGATTTTAAAGTTTTTGGTTTTAGTCTCTAATATGATAACTGGCAATAGACATTATCCCTACAAACAGAAGTTCTTTAGGTTTCTCAACAAATCTTAAAAAGTGTAAAAGCAACATGAGACCAAAAACCTATGAATTACTAATTTTCTCTTTGTTAATTAATTAATTAATTAATTTTGTAGTACTGGGGATTGAACCCAGAAGAACTCTACCACTGAACCACACCTTCCAGAACTAAAATAAATAAATAAGTAAATAGGTTAATAAATAAATAAATAAATAAATAAATAAAAAGAGTGGTTATCTCGTTTCATCATATAGAATAGGTAGGGAATTCTAAAGTAGGACAACACCTCTGTTAACATTATAAAAGAAAAAAAATCAGATATGAAAAAAATATATAGAAATGCTCAAAGTGAATCTCTGTTTGGTTAAGACCAAAGTTCCAAGTTGCACATATGAAAAATAAAAAAGACCATATGCAAATACTGTCTGGCATACTCTTTTCATTTTAGCTGGGAGTCCACCTAGCAAATGAATGCAGACTCCTCTAGTAGGTTATATTTAAACTAAGAATAATTGCCTAAACAGGCTTAATCATTAAATGTGCAAAATAATTTATCTAATTTGAATCAAGTGAGATATAATTCATATTTTCAAAATATATTTATTCCTTAGTGCTACCAGATTTAGTTACAAAAGAATTGGGAGCCAAACAATGATTTTATTTGCATTCTCATATTCATGTACAATATTCAGATAACAAGGGTAAATTTTAAAACTTGTACAACAAATAAGTGCTCACCATTTATTCAAAATATATGATACTATAAGGAAGATATTGTTTTGGTGAAGGTGGCAGCCTGCCTGAGATTCGGTTAAATGCTAAACATTGCAATAAATTTATTTTTTTTTTTAAGAAAGAGAGAGAGAGAATTTTTTTTTTAATATTTATTTTTTAGTTTTCGGTGGACACAACCTCTTTGTTTGTAAGTGGTGCTGAGGATCGAACCCGGGCTGCACGCATGCCAGGCGAGCGCGCTACTGCTTGAGCCACATCCCCAGCCCCACATTGCAATAAATTTCAACATGATCATCTCAATTAATTTGCATTATTAGAATTTATTTTGTCAAATACTTGAAATAGGCTTTTATCTTTGATTTAAACTGTTTAAAATTTTCATATATATGTGTGGTCATTTTATTAAATATCTGAATGATAGCTTTTAGTTTGCTGGTACAATATTGATGAATTCTTTTCACCAAGTTAGATATAGGTGTCTTAATACAGACTCTTGCAGACTTACAGTGCTTGACCTGCTGGGTATTATTATAATTATACAAATAAAGAACTAAAATAAATTTATAAACTAACTACATAAACCACTTCAATAAAATTCAAGTTAACTTGGAGAGTCTAGTGTGAACAATGATGAGGCTTTACCAAAGTTACTAGTAACCAGCATGTGGTTTTCTCTATTGCCACAGCTACTTGGGCTTAGCTTAAGAAAATTGCTACTAAACTAGCTAATGACTGCATTCACTCATGCGTTTTTGATTTTTGTTTACAGCTAAGGCTTCCTATCTAGAGGATACCGTGATAACAGTGTTCTTTGCCATTATACCTAATGTTCTACTGTGGTATGAAAGTTTATGTATTCCCTCTCAATTCATAATGTGAAATCTTCCCCCACAAGGTACTGACATTAGGAGTTAGGGCTGTAAAGAGGTGGTCAGACTCTGCCCTCATGCATGTGATTAGCACCCTTATAAAAGAGAGACCCTTCAACTTTCCACCATATGAAGACACAGCAAGAAGCCTATCATCCAATGAACCAGAAAATAGGTCCTTACCAGTCACTGAATCTCCCTTGATCTTGGTCTTCCCAGCCTCCAAAACTGGGAGAAATGAATTTCTGTTGTTTATAAACTATCTGATTTATGTCATTTTGTGATAGTAGCCTAAATAGACTAGCTAGAGCTCTTGAATTCAGAGAACACCAAATTCCTGTGACCAAACCCACCTTGACAGTGATAACCTACATAATGCCGAATTTGGTCATAGCAAATAGATTTTTATCTTTAGAAATGAAAGCACGAAACTTAAAAATTTTGTAAGGAACCGAAGTGATTTTAAGTGATTTTTTTTTTTTTTTTTAGGGTCCAGTTTATGAAAGAATCCTTCAGAGAAAGAAGACCTGGAGCTGAAGAGCACAACCAGCCTGCAGGTGAGGGTATCAGGTAGTTTTTATTCTAGAAGCTGGAAATTTGAAGCATTCAGAACTAACCTAATTAGAAGGTCACAAGATAGAGAATCCTTTCCTTAAAATAAGATCCTTTCTCTTGGGAAAGTGAAGTGGTACATATTAATTTTCACTTCCCAAGAAGGAACTGTACATATTTTTCTATTAAAAACAGTAAGTTTCCATGTCAAGAACACATTTACATCCAAAGTTCATATAAAATTAGTAGCGAGCCAGTTCTGTCAACATTTGCCTTATTCTGAAATCAGTGCAGCAGCCAGCAAACTCTACCATGTGAGTCAAAGGGCCCACTGCTTGTTATTGTACAGGGGTGAGTTTAGAATATTTTCAACATTTTTAAAGGTTGTTTAAAAAGAAAAGAAAAAATAAACGAAAAGAATATGAGACTGAGAATGTGGGTGGTTTACAAATTGTAGATTAGTTTGTATCTGTCCTTTTTATAGAAAAAAAAATTGCCTTTCCTTGCTCTGAAAATTGCTTTAAAAAAACATGATTAGTCTTATCTTGGGGCACAGGTGGGAGGGTGTTATATTCTTTCTTTTCTATTTTGTTCTTCACCTTCTTTTATTCTCTATTTACCTTTCCTAGCTATCAAACTAATGGCTTTTACTATATTGCTGTATTTGTTAAATAATTTCTAGTATTCAGTCTTTTATTTTAAAAACAGGGGAGAAGGTGATTTCTATTAATCCTCAGTATTTTTCAAAGGCATTAAAATAAAATACTCTGCTTTTGATTCATTTTTCTGGAAGTTAGTCATTGTTAAAAGAAAGAAAAAATTGCTACCTCTATACCTTAAATGCTTACATTAAATAAAAACTATTCCTTAATATTTTCAATTTACATTCTCACTCTTTTGTTAAGCAAGGATAATAATAATGAAGTGGGTCACTAATGTTCATCCAGTTTGGGAATAACCTGAAGAATGTTCAGCCTTCCCTGGGAGCACCCCAAATGAAGTGAGCATTCATTAAATCAGGGAAGGACAACTGAGCATTAACCTCATTTTCTGAATCTCTTTTCCCAGGAATTAAAGTATGAATAATATTTGTTTGGTAAAATTTAAAGAGCTTAATACTCTCTAAGCCTGTAGAGAAATTCATTTCAGAGTTGCAAAATGGTTTATAAGCTTCATTAATAGTTGGTTTTAAGTATGATTAAGTGTTTAGGACATTGTTAAATGCCCAAGAATTACTTGCTGTTGATTAACTATTACGATGTCCTTTACCTGACTCAGAGAATACATTTAGATAGCCAAAGAAATGTTGTGATTACTCACTAAGGAAATAAAAAGGTGGTGCATATATGGATTCCTTTTACCCGTCAATAGATTGTTACAGGGAGAACATTTGCAACTGAGTCCGCAGGGACCATGCTGTTGCTGAGGAAACACAGATTGCTGACGACAGGATTTGGTTATGAGAACTGAATCGGAAAGACTAAAATGAATGATGTTTTCTTCCCTGAAGGCAGATGGGTACTTGTTAAGAACTTCCTTAAGCAAGAAAGTTAGGATTCCTGCCACATTCTCCACCCCCTCGCAGTCTCAGTTCCCTCCTTCTGAAGTTTTCCACAGGAAGCAGGTCCCAGTCACTAGAAGAGATGCTCTTGGCGGGGTCCTCTTGGTGTATGTGGACTTGGTTGGTGTATTCGTCAATGTGCTGCCTGTGGACTGAGATGGTGAGTCCCTCTTAACCAGAGATACATTGCCAGATGTCAAGGAGTGATGATCCAGATCTTGGCCCCCAAACCCCTTGTGGTCCTTAGGGCTGCACCCAGCACACCCTAATATTCTTTTTCTGATATGTGTCCAGCAAACAGCAATATAATGATTTGGTGTGAAATTGTGTCCTGTAGGCCATTGTTCAACCTCTCTGAGAATGGAGAAGGCATCGCCTTTCCAGCATCAAGGAATCCTACCTACCTTGGACCCCACTAATCTTTCCTGTAAACTCAAGGCCTGAGTAAAAGACCCCCTATGGCTTGAAACAGCTAGTCCTCACCAGAGTCTGAGGCCTCTGCCTGCTTCTTTGGGATCCTGGATTCCTAGCTTTTTGCCTAACCTCCCACTCCGAGCTCCATTCTTGCCTGATTCCAGAAGCCAGCTTGAACTTAGACGTGACTTGCCCAGGCTCTTCTTTCAAGTGTGCACCAGGCCAGCAGGAATTGCCCCATCTTGAGGCACCTCCCCCTTCTTCTTACCTCCAGGACACCTCCACCTTTGCTCCTGTTGGACTTTGACCTCTGGGAACTCTGAGCAGCCAGCCAACTTGAATCTGAGCTTTGACCTACATCTGAAAGTTCAACCTTGCCTTTTCCTTAGATCTAATGTTCCTACATTTGTTCTACTAATTTGTCCTCCAGCACTGAGCCCCAGCTCTGCCTTGGTCTGCCTATTTCCTTGCCACACAGCCAGGCTGGCAGATTCTCTGAAGCCAGTCCATGCATGCCTGTTTCCCAGGCTTGCGGCATGCTCCAGATCCCAAGAAGTCTACAGATAAAAGTTGAAACTAAGGGAAAGAAAGTAATGAAGAGGAAGTTGTCTTAGTAAATTTCCCCTATGAATGCCAAGTAAGGGCTTGCTGGAAAGAAGTTCTTAAATTACCTCAGACAAGAATTCTTAAGGGAAGTTTGCTAACAGAGTATGGTAGAAGCCTAGGTTTAGAATGAAATAGTCACTGGAAATAAAACAAAGCTGAATTAAAAGATCATCTTTTTACTGGTTCCTCTTGTACATGAAAATACAGAGGAACAAAAATGTTAACCCATTTGGCCGATATCATAATGGTCAAAATTTAACAGTTTGCTTTCTGGCTGGGAACTGCACTCTCTACTTATTCAACAAGTATTCACGGAGTATCAACTCTAGACCATCTTATTTGAATTTAAAAATTTGGAGACATATAATGCCTAAATAATAAAATAGATATTTAAAAAGGTAGCTGTTACAAGGGATGTTGATCTGATTAAAAACTACATATTAAGTTTTTAAAATAATCTAAGTTTATTTATGCTTGTATGGTAATAGGAGTATATGCAATAAGTTTTTAATGGGAATTTGAAAGACAGGTTAAACATTACTAACTCAAAAATATGAAATCCAAAACTGGAAGCTTTTTGAGCATCAACAAGATGCCACACATAGAAGATTCCACACCTGACCTTATGTGATGTGTCAGAGTCAAATATTGTATAAAATTATCTTCAGGTTATGGATATATGATATACATAAAACATAAATAAATGTCATTTTTAGACATAGGGCCTATTCCCAAAATAGCTCATTATATATCTGCAAATATTTCATAATTCAAAAATATCTAAAATCTAAAATATTCTGTCTAAAGCATTTCCAATAAAGAATACTTAACCAATAAAAGCTTTAAAATTGGGCCATGATTCTCAAGGAAGACTTCTTATGTTGAATGATATAGAAAATAAACTGGGATTCAAGGCAGGATTTAGTTAAGTTGAAAGCAGAGGGGAGGTTTTTAGGAAGAAGAAACCAAAGTTTTGTACTGGGATTTAGAAGAAAAGGTTGTATAATTAGTTGGAGACAAATTACAGAAAGCCTTGGGGGAGAGAAAGCAATCAAAAGTGTTCAGGGGAGCCACTGAAGTGTATAACAGAGTACCACGAAGAGGCACAGCTTCGGGAAGACTGATCTAGCAATGTTGGACTGGGGTGCGGGTGGGAGGTTGGAGGAAAGAGGGAGAAAAGTCTAGAATTAGAATGACATGTTACCAGGCTATTAAAACAATCTTCAATTACAGAAGATTCTTAAAGAAAATCAAATATATCATTCTTCAAGTACTTGGGATAATGTGATCTCATGATTAAAACATAACTGTCACCTCTAGTCCTGACAAATCGGCGACAAGGAATTTAGGTTGTGCATTGCTGCCATGAGGCTTACGTGGAAATGAGCAAAGAAAATGCTCAAAATGTCTCTCATAGCTGTGGGAGCAAAATAAACAGTGCAAAATAAACAGAGTTAGTTGATGCTCACATAACTAAAAATTCTCCATTGGGTGAGCATTCGTTAATCCATTAAGAACTTAAAAATACAAATAACGTTAAAAGTAATTTTAAAACATAAAAATAAAATTCACTCCATCTCATTGCTCCAACACCAACTGTTTTTCATTTTTCCCATGTTCTTTTTTCCAGGCTTCGTTCATATGCTGCTGTCTCTTTTTACAATGGTGAAATTATGTTTACCTATAACAATAGAGGTAGTAAAACTGACTACCTTTGTCCATAACCTAAGAGTAATTACCCTACTATTCTCAAATGAGATTTGTCGGTTGGTAGATGACAATATAAATTATGAGTTTTGCTCTCTTTGGGACTCTTCAAAGTAAAATCCATACTGTGGTATCCTCTGGAGGAGACCTGATTAAATCCAGCAAAAGGGTCTGTATGGAATGATCTTCTCCAACCAGCTGACTGAATGATCAAGGACAACAGTCATAGCACTTTCTTTGTGTGTGTGCTTGCGTGTCTCTGTTTTAATTGCCACATTAGACACTAATCTCCCTAGTGAGTAGAATATTAAGTGGGTTGCTAGGTTTTATGGAAAAAAAATCTGCATATCGATTTTAAATAAATTGAATCCTGGTTATTTATTACTGAGATCTGTCTCAAATCTAGTCGTCATTATTGAAGGGGAATGTTTCAATATTTACTCCAGTAATATATGTGTGCTGTTATGTTCAGTCTAGTGATATAGATTGTGTACACAGGTTTACTTGTTACCTATTGAGTCCTTACCCCTGATAAACCAGATTTGGCTGCCTGGAGGCAATGGTCTATGTTGCATCAAATTTATTTAGAAAGTTTGATTTGTTTGTTTTAATAAACCTTGTTTGCAGAACCCAAAACTTGATAAGTGTCCAGATCTATGGCCAGAATGTAGATGTGGTTCCAGTCTGGTTCCCAATGACCTTGATTTACATATACCTCATGATCTTTGCTTATGATTAATAGAAATAAAAATGAAACTAAATAATATTACTCTTAGCAATCGATTAAGTAAAAATGAATAAATAATTTTAAAAAGAAGCAAAAATTTTTAAACTTTGATATAACTATCATAGCGGAGATTCAATATCATGGTTATCTGTCATGAAGTTTACCCCACTGAAAAAAAACATGACTTTTGTGATTTTTTTAAAAAGAAACTGAAATCTATTTGCATAGTTCAAACCAAAATTTATCTACGCAAGAAGATATTTTTATAACAATGCTCTCGACTAAAGTTAAAAGTGCCATTTTATGTGACTTTTAGGGAGATAGCAGGATTTTATACAAAAATATTTTTTGCCACAAATTAACTTTCTTTGTGCTTTGCTTTTTTTAATCCTCTGCTCTGAATATTTTTATCAACAATAATAATAAATTATAATAATAAAATAAATTTAAATTGGAAACTTTCTACCAAGACTATCTAAGTAAATTCTCAACAAAATCTTGTGAGGTAGCAACTATGGATGTGTCAGCATATGGAAACCTAAATGAATGAACCCTTTTAATTCTGATAATGAATAAATGGAAAACCCATACCTTGAATTTGTGGCTGGTGTCCCAATACCTTTTTCTCTTCCTAAGCCTTGTATAAAAAGTCTGATTGCAATGGTGCAATGATTGAAAGTCCACAAAAAGGTTAACTTCAAATTGCCTTATTGCTTCAGTCAATATTTCATCATGGTCATGTGGAAATCTGCACTCTGTGCTTCCTCTACTTTGATCCACCACCTTTGCCTAGCATAGTGGTAAAGTCCTCTCTTAAAGTAGAAACTTGGGCCTTCTCTCTTCTCTCATGTCCATTCTCCCCTCATCTAATATCTTCCCTCTCACTGGTACAATGCCACATCTGATGAGCCTATAATTATTTTTAAACTTCTTTCCATGAGGTGATATCTACATAGCAGTAGAGAAGAGAATGTAATCCATGCTGCAGAAGTTAAACCATGGGTCATGGGAAGAGCATGAGGTGGTAAGAAGGGCATTTGATGGAGCCCTCTATGGAAAAGTTGAGCTCAGGATATGTCCATGTAGCTCCAGGTTGGAGAGTTCATAATGGTCACGCTAAAACCAACCACTGGAATCCCTCAGGTTGGGAGAAAAATGTCTTCCAGATGAACAAGAAGAAAAAGAAAGAGGACAGAAGTGAGGAAAGGAGGAAATAAGGGAGGAGAGAGAATAAAAAGGAAAGAGAGAGAAAAGAAAGAGAGAACTGGAGAGAAGGGGAGGGGAGGGGAGGGAAAGAAAGAAGGCAAAATGAAAAATGGGAGAAGGAAAGAGAAGAAGAGAAAGATGAAGAAAGTAAAAAAGGAAAAAAAAAAAAGAAGGGGAGTTGTGCTTTTTGTACAGACATGTTTTCCTGCTCTTAGAAGACAATAACTTTCAGGTAGCCAATAAAGGTAATTTTTGTTAGAAAATCAATTGCATTTGTCCAATGGCCTCGTTTCTGCAAATTCTTATCAGAGGTTATTAATAGAGGAATAATGCCAAGATTAAAGAATTGGATAAAAGTATAATCTATGCATATTGAAGTATAACAAAAGGACCCACGAGCTAGCTATTTGGATAACTGTAGAATACCACAGATTTGTTAGGAAAAGTTGGCATGCAGGTGGTTTAGGGTCTATCCAAGGTAAGAAAGGAGGATTGCAAAGACCTGCTTCTTGAGCATCCTTCTATGAGGAAGCACTACCATGAGCTACTTGGATCCAAGCCTGAAAACCATCAGTGCATCACTCTTTCTTCTTGTCATGCCAACAAAGGGAGGCAGGAGAAAGAACTCTCTTTGTGACTCACTGGAAGGTGAGCAGGCATGCCAACTCTGCCGTCTTCGTCCTTCTCTCATGGTTCTCCACAGAGTCTTGCTGGGGCTCCCCAGCACTGTGTTATAGCAACAGTAGTTTGAGGCTTTCTTTCTCCCACTAATCCTGCTAACATGATCTTTCCAGAACACAAATAGGTTGAATTCCCTTTGCTTAAGAAGCTTAGACTCCTTGGATGTCCTGCCCTTGCCTCGGGATAAAATTCAGACACCTTAAGCGAGCGCACAAGGTCTTTTGTGAGTCAGCCTCTATTTAATTCTGCAGTCTCCATTTTCTTTCTTTTTTTTTTTTTAATTTTTTTATTGTTGGTTGTTCAAAACATTACATAGTTCTTGATATATCATATTTCACACTTTGATTCAAGTGGGTTATGAACTCCCATTTTTACCCCGTATACAAATTGCAGAATCACATCAGTTACACATCCATTGATTTACATATTGCCATACTAGTGTCTGTTGTATTCTGCTGCCTTTCCTATCCTCTACTATCCCCCCTCCCCTCCCCTCCCCTCCCCTCCCCTCTTCTCTCTCTATTTTCACTGGAGCTTGACCTGAATACTAAACGAAATTGCTTGCAGTTCTAGAAAAGACATTTTCTGGTGATGCCATGTCTGTGCCTGGGCTGCTCCCTCTGCAGGATCATCTTTCCATGCTCTCTCACCTGGCTGGCTCCATGTAGGCCTCAATTCTTTCATGAAGTCTCCCCTCCCACAGCCTGCCCCTACCTGCCCCTACCCGCCTCCTATTCCCACAGTCTGTTGAGGTGTCCCTCTGAAGACTGCTCCCATCTTACACTGTAATTTTCTTTATTAGGCTGCCTGTCAGAATTTGTTTATTTTCTCATCCACACTAGGTTTTTGAATTCTTTCCCAGCAGGCACCTAAACACACTTCTGGTACAGAATAAGGGCTCGATACAGTAGACCTTTGTCAAATAATAAACCAACAAACAACATGGCAACCAAAATACATGAAGTGTGGGGAGGGTGGTGGTAGAGTAGTTTCTCTGTGGTGTTACCTGAACTGGACAAAGTAGTGAGAATCCAGGAGAACTGGGCTCTCGTCTAACTTCAACATGAATTAAATGACCACCTTTGGGCAAGTCATTTAACCTCTCTATAGCTCAGCCAGCTTTTTTTAGTAAATAAGAGAAATGCCATGGTTTTGTGAGGATAAATGAAACCTGCAATACACAGTGCCTGAAATATTATCTAGAATATATTAAGGATCTAATAAGTAAAAGTCTAATCATTAAGAATCTAATAAATAATAATTATAGTCCCTTGAAGTTTCATTTTTTTTTTGATCCTGATTAAATCAACTAGATCAACTCAACAAAATCAAAGGGATTTAGACTAGGAATTTAAAATAGAGAATTATCAATCAAGCAAATGAAAACTTTCTGGCACGTAGAGGAGAAGTACGAAAGAGCAAGCAAATGACAGAAGGATTAAGTTTCAAAATGGATGGGAAAATCTATTTCACATGAGTGAGAATATCTCCACTGTCTTTTCTCCTTTTCTTCAGTGTTTCACTTTACTACATCTTATAGAGATAAAATTTGTATACAAATATTAAGCATACAATTTGGGTTGGTGTGGGGGTACTGCGGATTGAACCCAGGGGCACTTAACCACTGAGCTACATCCCCAGCCCTTTTTCATATTTTATTTAGAGACAGTGTCTCACTGAGTTATTTAGGGCCTTGCCAAATTTCTGAGGCTGGCTTTGAACTCCTGATGCTCCTGCCTCTGCCTCCCGAGCTGCTGGGATCACAGGCATGCACCACCATGCCTGGCTTGAAGTATACAGTTTGATGAGTTTTGACAAATTGGTATATCCATGTAATCAATAGTACAGTCATGACATAGAATATTTCAATAACTTAAAAAAATTTCATATGCCTTTGTTTGATCAATTCCCCCTAAGACAACAATTATTGAAATCCCCAGACTCAGAGGACTTTACTGGGTAAATTCAATTAAAAATTTAAAGAAGAACAAGCAGAAGATTAAGAAAAGAAGAAATAAAGCTATCTTTATTTACAGATGACATGAAAAGACTACTAGAAATAATTGATCTTAGTTTTTTGAGAATGCACAAAAAATTATATACTAACGGAAAATAATTGGAAAAGTGAAATTGTAAAAAGCAATTAAATTTGTAATAAATATTAAAGAACATAAGATACTAAGAACTGAAGTTTTCAAAATAAGTGTAAGGCCTTTGTATTAAAAACTACCAAATATAAAACATTGCTGAGAGAAATGTAAGAAGACCTCCCAAAAAATGGAAAGAGGGAGAGATATACTACATTTATAGACAGAAATTGTTGATATTAAGAATAAGTTTCTTCTTGCGAGCTGGGGCTATAGCTTAGTGACAGAGGGCTCACCTAGCATGTGTGAGGCCCTGGGTTTGATCCTTAGTAACGCATAAAGATAAACAAATAAAAGAAAGGCATTCTGTCCATCTCCAACTATAAAAAACATTTAAAAATAGTAAGTTTTTTCTCAAATTAATCTATAAAATCGATCTAATTCCAGTCGAGCTCCCAATAGGTTCTTTTGACCACACTAAGTAGTCAAAAGATTCCTCATATAAGTGGAATCATACAGTATTTGTCTTGTGCCTGTCTTGTTTCACTTAAAAAAAACCACTCAACTTTCATTCATATTGTAACATAAGTCAGAAATATAGTAGTTGCTTTTTGAAGATTGGACCAACCCTGCACAACGGGGGTAGACATTACTTGATTGTAATGTATTGTTCTTTTTATAGATTGCTGGATTTGATAATATTTTGGTAAATATTTTTGCATTGATGACCATGAGGAATATTGGTCCATTATTTTCTTGTAATGCATCAAAAAGTTTGATATCAAATTAATCTAGTATCATAAAATTGACTGAAAATTAATTTCCTAATTCATAACTTCTAAAGAATTTTCTAATGTGAGAGACCATCTAGATCTGGTATTATTTTTATTTACAGGTTTTTAATACAAATTTCATTTTCAAGCCAATTTTGTATAATTTGGACTTACTATTTTTTTCTGTGTCAGTTTAAATTAAAATGTTTTTCATGGAATTTGTCCATTTCCATCAAAGATGTTAAAAATCTTGACATAAAGTTTTCTAAAATATAATTTTTTGGTCCTTTTAAAGACTAAATTATCCAGTAACATTCCCTCTTTCTTTTACAATATTAGCAAGTAATATTTGTCAGTCTTCCTAGGTTATCAATTTTAGAAAGTCTTTTCAAAAACAGTATGGAAACTCCTCAGAAAACTTGGAATGGAACTACCATTTATCCTAGTTATCCCACTCCTTGGTATATACTCAAAGGACTTAAAATCACCATGCTATAGTATTCTAGCCACAACCATGTTTACAGCAGCTCAATTCACAATAGCTAAACTATAGAACCAACCTAGGTGTCCTTCAATAGATGAATGGACAAAGATAATGTGGTATGTATACAGAATGGGATATTATTCACCCATAAAGAAGAATGAAATTGTGGCATTTGCCTGTAAATGGATGGAAACGGAGACTATCATGCTAAGTGAAATAAGCCAATCCCAAAAAACCAAAGGCAGTATGTTCTCTCTGATATGCAGATGCTAACACCCAATGAGGATGGGGGGGGGGGGGGATAAAAATTCAATGGATTAGACAAAGGAGTAGTTTTAGGAACAGGAAAGACAGTAGAATGAATCAGACATTACTTTCCTATGTTTGTATATAAATGCATGACCAGTGTAACTTCACATCATGTTCGGCCAAGAGAATGGGATCCTAATTAGAATAAATTATACTCCATGTATGTATAATATGTCAAAATATATTCTGTTGTCATGTTTGTTCTGAAAGAACAGATTTTTAAAAACCACACTATAAAAAAATGAAAAATAAACAAATGTAGAAAATCTTAAACAAAAAAGAAAGTCCTTTTAAAGAATTAACTTTTGGCTTTTTAAATTTTCTGTGTTGTTTTCTATTTTATTTATTTCTGTTCTTTTATTTAAAATTTTCTTTCTTTTAGTATAAGTTTAATTTTTTCTTTTTCTAGTATTTTAGGGTAAAAACTTAGATTATTGATTTTTAAGGCTTCTTCTTATATAAGCCTTTAAAGCTATACATTTTCCTAAGGGTTGATTTAGTTTCAAGCAATAATTTCAATGTGTAATGTTTTAGTTGTCATTTAGTTTGGAACTTTTCCTTTCAGCCTCACTGGGATATAATATATCAAAAATAAAATTCTCCCATTTTAAGCGTTTAGTTTGATGAGTTTCAGCAATTTTATAAAACCACATTACTGCAACTAGAATCACATATTCCTATTGTTATCACCAAAAAAAAAAAAAAAACCTCCTCATACCTTCTCTCTTGGTCCATTTTGGGCTGCTATAACAGAATGCCTGACTGGGTAATTCATAAAGAACAGAAATATATTGGCTCATGTTTCTAGAGATTGGGAAGTCCAAGACCATGGCACCTGCATTAGGCAAGGGCTTTCTGATTGTATCATTCCATGGAAGAAGGTACAAAGGTAATAGAGGGCAAAAACAAGCAGGGGTCAAACTCACCTTCATGACAAACCCACTCCTGTGATAATTAATCCACACATGAAGGCAGGGCCCTCATGACCTATATACCTCCCTGTTTTTGTCAGCTTTTTCAGTGCTCTGACTAAAAGAGCTGACCAGAAGAATAGGGGAAGCAGCTTACATCATGATCAGATAGCAGAGAGAAACTCACTTGCCAGATAGAAAGTGCAGAACCAAAGGCACACCCCCAGGGACCCACCTCCTCCAGCCACACCATACCCATCCTCAGTTTGCACTCAGTTAATTCCATCAGAGGGTTAATTCACTGATTCAGCTAAGGTTTTCATATTACTCCTCTAAAACTTGCATTTTCTCACACATGAGCTTTTGGAAGACACCTAATATCTAAACCATAACACTCCCATTAGACCCCACTTTCCAACACTATTGCATTGAGAATTAAGTTTATTTCTGGCATATGAATTTGAAGGACACATTCAAATCATAGCACTCTCCTTTAATCCCTGGGCCCCACAATCACTATTCTGACATAATTTTTATCTTTTCTAGGATTTAATATGCATGGGATCATGTAGTAGATAGTTATTGTGTTTGACTTATTACACTCAGCATAATTTTAGGTTTTCAGATTATTTATATTAGTATTTTGCTCTATTACAATACTGAGTAGTATTTCCTAGTACATACTCACCAATCAGGAATTGGACTCGTTTTTGCCTGTATTATATTTGTACCTTTCACCATGGAATGATACAATCAGAAAGTCCTTGCCTAATGCAGGTGCCATGGTCTTGAACTTTCCAATCTTCAGAAATATGAGCCAATAAATTTCTGTTCTTTACAAATTACTCAGTCAGGCATTCTGTTATAGCGGCACAAACATGGTATTTCTTCCACATTTCTTCTTATAAACAGGGATGCTCTAAGCATTCACGTAGAAGTCTTAAAGTGGACGTATGTGTAATTTTTCACTTTAATACCCAGGGATGGGATGCACATTTTAACTTAGAGGATATCAACACACTATTCTCCAAAAGACTGTCAACGTTTTTGCATTTGCACTATGACAATTCCAATTACTCCACACTCTTCACCATCACTTGGTATTGCCAGTCTTTTTAATTTTAGTCATTGTAATTGGTGTGTAGTGGAATATTATAATGGTTTCATTTGCATTCTCCTGACTAGAGATGTTGACTACATTTTCATATGCTTATTTGCCATCTGTACATTTTCTTGTATGAGTCGTTTGTTCAAGTCTTTTGCCAAATCTTTCCTCATGTTTGCTTGCCTGCTATGGATTATAAATAATCTTTATGGATTCTGGACACAAGCCCTTTAGCAGACATATGCTTTGCAGATATTTTCTTTCAATATGCAGCTTGCCTTTTCATTTCTTGCATTGTGTCCTGAAAGAATAAGTTTTAAATTTCATCCAATTTCATTTTTTTTTTGCTCTTTTACTATCAAAATAGTGCTAATCGTATTAAATGAGTTGAATGGTGTTTTTCTCTTTGTTTTCTGAGTTGTTTTAGGATTTGTTTTATTTCTTCCTTAAATATTTAAGAAAAATATCAAGATTTCTCTGGGTCCCAAATTTTCTCTGTGTAAAGGTTATAAATTGTGGATTTAAATTATGTTATTAAATAGGGATATTTGATTTCTCTAATTTTGTGGCAGGATATAGTTTGGTAACCTGTATCTCTCAAAAAAAAATCTGTCCGTTCCATCTGGATTGTCAAGTTTATTGGCAAAAGTTATGTTTGGCAGTATGTTATGGTCTTGCTACTTTTTATAAAATCTGAAATCATCTCCCATTTTTTTGATAACTACTGTTTCATCCTTTGGCTGGACTTTTAAAAACATTTTTTTTAGTCATTGATAGACCTTTATTTTATTTTATTTATTTATATGTGGTACTGAGAATCGAACCTACTGCCTCACACATGCTAGGGAAGTATGCTACCACTGAGCCACAGCCCCAACCCCATTTGGCTGGACTTTTATTAATTTTATTGATGTTTTTAAATAATGAAGCTCTATTGTGTATCTTAGTTATGTTTCATTGATTCTTATTGTTATCCTTATTATATCCTTCCTTCTACTGATTTGGGCTTACTTTTTGCCTTTTTTATTCTTATTTCATAAGGTTGAAATGTAGATCATTAATTTTAGATCATTTTCTTTTCCAAAAATAAATTAAAAGCTGTAAATATTGCCCTTAACACCATTTTCACTGCATTTCATAAATGGAATGTGGAATTTTTATGATGTTGCATTTTTGTTGTTATTTAGTTCAAAATACTTTCCAAACTCTCTTACAACTTTTTCTTTAATATATGAATTATTTAGGAAGATGTTGCTGAATTTCCAAGCATTTGAACTTTTCTTAGATATCTTATTCTTGCTGGTTTCTAATTCAATTTTGTCATAATCAAAGAACACATTCAGTCTGGTTTCATTATTTTAGAAAGCTGGTGGTGACATTTTTCACAGTTGAATATTTCATCCCTCTTGATAAATGTAGTGTATTGAATTTAAAAGAATACATTTTTTGTATTTTTTAAATACTGAGGGTAGGGTTCTATAAGTAGTAGTTAGGTTCAGATTGCACATTTATAAATCTATGTGATTCTAATTTTATTTTGTCCTCCTGTTCCTTTAATTGTTGAGAGAAGGGTATTAAAACCTCTACCATGATTGGGAAATTACAATTTTTGTTTCCAGTACTTTGAAGTTTTATTGTTGGGCCATAAACTTTTATTAGTGTCATATTTTTCTATGAATTGACCCATTTATCATTACGAAATGTCCCTCTTTTCCTCTGGTAATGTTTATCTTTAAATATTTTAACCTCATTTTAGTATAGCTGCTCCCGCCTCCTTATACCTTCTATTTTCATGGTGCATATTTTACACTCATGTACTTTTTAATCTATTTTTCTCCATATAGTTAAAGTGCAACTCTAGCTGGTAGCATATATTTGAGATCTTACCCTTATATATGTTCTGACTATCTTTTTTTTATGTGTAGTTTTTAAACCACTAGTGTACATATTGATATATTTGTGACTGGGTTCTCCATTTAATTATTTATTTTATATTATCTCTTCTAACTTTTCTTGCTGTCTTCTCCTTTCTTGACTTTCCTTAGATAGTTTTTGTAATTTAAATTTTAGATTTATTATTGGCTTCTTAGCTTTATGTATGTTGGTGGTATGTATAAACACACACACACATTCCCACACAACAACCTTTTCATAGTCTACTTCCATTTACACATTATTTTGTTATATAAAATATAGAAGACTTGCATCTGCATAAGATCTGTATTGACTTCATCCCAGTCCTTTCTCCTGTAACTGACAGGTGGATATGTTACAACTCCCACAAGATAATGATATATTTCACTTTAAAATGTCATACTGATCATACAAAAATTAAGGTGAAAAATAATAAAAAAAATAAGTCTGTCTGTTTACCCAATTATCATTTCAGATGCCCTTCATTTTTATCTGTGAATCTGAGATTCTCATTTTTTTTTTTTTATCATTTCTCTTCAGTCTCAAGAACTATCTTTAGCATTTCTTGTAGTGCAGTTCTGTTTGTGCCAAATTCTCTAAGTTTTCTTTCATCTAAGAACATATTGCTTCTTCGTTATTAAAGGGCACAAGTTTCTGGTTGGCACTTTTTTTTTTCTTTCATTTTAAAAATGTTGTTCCACTCTGCTGCCCTCCATGGTTTTTCATAAATTATCAGCTTTTAATCAAATTATTGTTTTCATATAAATGAAGTGTCATTTTTCCCTTGCCACTAAGATTTGGATTTTAACACTTTTACTTTGATGATGCCTATTTCTGAAAGATTAGCTTTGGTAAGAAATAAAATTTCATGTTAAATAAGAGCATCCTAGATTCCTTTAATTGTCAGAACACAAAACATGTAGAACCAGGTCAGGTTTCAAAGGAGCATTTGATTAAACTTTTAAAGAACATTCTATGGTTTAGGTATTTGGTGTCCCCAAGAGCTCATGTGTGAGTCAACAGCGAGAAGGTTTAGAGGAGAAACCTCTAAGGATTGATTTATGAGAACCTTAACCCAATCAGTGAATTGATCCCCTGATGAGATCAACTGAGTGGAAACTGAAGGGCGTGGCTGGCGGAGGTGCGTCACTGGGGGTGTGACTTTGGGGGCCCATATTTCGTATCTGGCAAATGGAGTCTTTGCTCTCTGATCATCATGTGAGCTGCTTCCCTCTGCCACATTCTTTGACCATGATGTTCTGCCTCACCTGGAGCCCCAAGGGATAGAGATGGTACATATGGACTGAGACCTCTGAAATGTGCACCCTCAGATAAACTATTCCACCTCTACAGTTTTTCTAGTTGGGTATTTTTGTTGCAGCAGTGAAAAAGATGAGGAAAATACATCAGAATATTCAAATGCTATTGAGATTGTCTAAAGGACATGGTTCGTATAAAGCAAATATAATGTTATTTCCAAGGTCTAATTTTAAATTGACATAAAAAGAAAACTAGATCTATTTTCCATATCACTACTGGAACAACACATTAAAAGATAATATACCATATACATATTAAAAGATAATATACCATAACCAAGTGAGTATAGTTTATGAATTCAAGAATTCTCAATTACTAATCCTCAACTACTTTCTTCAACTGTTTTCATAATAAAACAATTTTATGTCCACTATACCACTATATTTAATATAAATTTAATATTTAATAATATCTTATATTTCATCACAGGTATTAATTTATGCTATTGGAAGAAAAACAGTGGCATTGGAAATGAAAAGGGAGAGGTTAAATTCACATTTGCAAATGATATATTTTTCTTTCATAAAACACATAACAGAATTGATTGGAAAAATACTGCAATATCAGTAGCCAAATTTAAATTAATGCACAGCAATCAATAGCTTTCATGTGTGCAAATATCCAGAAAAAGAAGATGTTTCCAATATTTACCATAGCAACAAGAAAGATAAAATCTAGGAAATAAGCTTTCCATAAAATGGACAAAACCTACATGAAGAAAACTCAAAATATTCCTGAGAGAGAAGAAATACACCTGGACAAATTACAAAACACACATAGTGTTTCTTGATAGAATGACTTGATTTCATTATAAAGTTTATTCTCTATAATAAATCTAATAAGATCTGAGTAAGAGTATGAAGAAAAACTTGAAAACATTCAGATTCTAACACATTGTATAAGACCTTGCTGATTACCACACTGTAATGTTGTCCTCTCGATGGACAGACCAGTGGGACAAAGTAGAAATTTCAGAAATGAGCACCAAATTTGAATTGGTGTGGACAGCATCTCAGGAATTTGAATTGGTATGGACAGCATCTCAGATCATTCTTAGTAAATGGCATATAGACAAATGAGCTGAAGGTAATGTCAGACCCACAGTTCTCAGCACACTTCAGGATAATCACCAAATAAATAAAAAATTTAAATGTAAAAAATGAAACCAAATAAGTACTTCAAAAATATAAGTAAATGTTGTTATAAAACTATAGTGGGGGAAGATCTTTCTACCAATGACTCAAATTTCAAAACCTAAATAAAAAATAATGATAAAATTAAATACATAATTGTGAAAACCTTAAGCATGGCTTAAAAAAAACTACAAAATCCAAAGACAAAAGAAAAATGGATCAAAATATTGTAATTCATAAATAAAACCTGATCTTCTTAATAAGTAATAGCTCCCAGAATTAAAGACTAAAGAAACCAACAATAATAGAAATGGGAAAAGGACACGGAAAAAAGTTCACAAATGACCCTTAAAGCTTGTATTCACCGTAAGAAATCAGATATGAAAACTACACTCAGATAACATTTGTCTCCTATCAGATTGGCAAAATTTGAAAGTGTGACACATGCTCCTTTGGCAAGGTTGTAAAGAAAGAAACAGTTATTCTCATACATTACTGGAGAACAAAAAATGCTCCAACCCTAAGGAAAGGAGACTGGATGTATCTACCAAGACTGCATCATTATATTAACATTGAATTTACCTTTTAAGCCAGTAATGATACACCTCAGAATCTAGTCATTAATGAAAACAGTATACATACAAAGTAGTATATGCAAAAGGTATCACATGCAGTATTGTTGGCAATAGAAAAAAGTGGAAATTAACAAGGAGTTCAGTGTACAGTTGTCTGAAAGAATGAGGAGAAGGTCTACATACTGATGGACAGAAAGCTCTATATTAAGTGGAAAAAAGAAAGCAAGGTGCAGATTACAAAGCTCTACATTTTGCATAAAAAAGAGAGGTATAAAAATATTCAACCAAATGTCTATAACAAATAATGTAAAAATAAGCAGACACTCAATAATAATGTAGCATGGGTGAGAAAGGAAGATGGTAGATGGGACAATGGAGAGCAAAACTGCCGCAGTCTGGCTGGGCACAAAATCACGAGCCACTCAAGCAGGAACAAAGTTTATTTTTTGAAACTGCCGCCAATGTCCGGTATGCGCCCGGGAAGATTTTTTCCACCCACGCGGCCTCCTCCCGGACCCGCAGAGAGAGCTCCTCCCCCGGAACTCCCTCCTACTGTACTTCCCCAACCAATGGGAACTCTCCAGGAGTCCCGTAGCCGGCCTAGGTGAACAGCAGGAGTCCAATATCCATATGAATGCAAATCTTAACATAATCATATCATCTCAATGGCTAGCTGGCGTCACCTTTAGACTAAAAATGCCATGCATCATATACTTGGCTCTTAGCATCTCCCCCCTTCTGTTTAAGTAACAAGCAATCTGGCTAGGGACCGTGCCTGTTAGGTTTGTCCAATTCAACATATGGTTCTTACCCGTCATCGGAAAACTGACTTTTAGGCGTCAGCCTCCTGTCTTAGGTTGATACCACTGCAATTAGATCATACCCGTCACTGACTACCGGTCCAGCATATAGCCATACTTGTGGATAGGCCTATGTACCAGTGGGGGGATGAGGTTCTTTGCCTCACCTCTGTTGGCCCCCAAATTTGGCCCTTGGTGTCGGTGGGGGGGTGAGGTTCTTTACCTCACCTCTGTTGGCCCCCAAAATTAGACCATCACTAGTAGAAGGGAGGAGGATACAGAAATGTCATGACACCAAGTCAATTAACGGCTCCTAGGAAAAATTACATCACTGGTGACACATCAGCAAAGATACGCTAGCACTACCATAATTCGCTGCATCAACAAATAGATCACAAAGCATACAAGTGATACATAGTCCAGGCAAATTCTGTAAGCAGTTCAAAGCAGAGGAATCTATCAATATGTCCATATCCTCCCAAAATAAAGCATACAAGTGATACATAGTCCAGGCAAGTTCTGTAAGCAGTTCAAAGCAGAGGAATCTATCAATATGTCCATATCCTTCCAAAATAAATCGACTCATTGATTGAGCATTACTTGTTGAGTTATAAATCATTGATGTATCAGTTTACACAGTTTGTTGTGATAACTCTCGAAGAAGTTGTAGTTTGGTTTTATCTTTGTCTTCACCGGCACTGGGATGAAAATAGGAATTTTGACAATGATGCTAAAAAAAATATGTAACATTTCAACAGGTACTAAGAGAACAATATTTAGAACAATTTACATTATCCTGAACAGAATTATTAAATATAATGAAAAGGAAAGGTGAAAGTAAACAAACAGATCTGTTAACCTTCTATTTGTTCATATATTAAAACAATCCTCAACAGCTGTTTACCCAAATTAAATTAAACTATTAAAATCACGTGAATAATAATAAAAAAAAAAATTTTTTGGATCCATGTGCATGAGTGCCCCTCATATGTGATACATGGACATACGCACATACAGACATACAACACAAAACAGAAGTGTGCACACGTAACATATAACACATAAGACAATAGTAAAGGCCTTGTAGCTTTACCTAGGTGAAATCTCCATTGCAATGTTCAAAAACTCCACAGTCAAAAAATAAAACTGATCAGAAAAAACATTAACCTAGGTCTGTATGAGCTCAAAAATAAAATAGAACTTTATGATGTGGGAAAAAGCAATAATAAAATAGATATTGAAAAAAGCATCCTGGTTAATCACTGTCGCAGATGTAAGAATAGCCAAGCTGGAGCTCTGGATATCAGCTGTTATGGATTTGAGTTGAATCATTTTCCTTTTGTTCTGTAGAAATTGTTTTAGTTAATCTCTCTGGAATCCAAATTGGCTGCTGTTCTCCCTGTGGAAAAACACAAACAGAGCCCCGACTCCAGACTATCACTGGGTCAGGACCTTTCCATTGTCCTGTTAGAATATCCTTCCAAAGTACCTTAGGCTTATGTACATTTTTTGGATACAAATGTCTTTCCGCAGCACTAATCCCTGATGAATCCAAATTTAAAAAGTTTAGAGTAAAAAGGGTTATTTTAAGTTTATCTTTGGGGGATATATACCCCTTTCCAATTCCCTCCTTTTGTTTTAATAAGTACATTTTAATAGTTTGATGAGCTCTTTCAACTATGCCTTGTCCTTGTGGATTGTATGGAATTCCTGTTATGTGAGTAATGCCAAATGATGAGCAAAATTGTTTAAAAGAGGTGGACGTATAACCAGGACCATTATCGGTTTTTAACTGTTTTGGAACGCCCACAGTGGCAAAATTTTGTAAGCAATGAGCTATAACATCTTTAGTTTTTTCTCCGGCATGAAGGGAGCCCATCAGAAATCCGGAAGAAGTATCAACTGTAACATGTAAATATTTTAATTTTCCAAATTCTGGCAAGTGTGTGACGTCCATCTGCCAAATATGGTTAGGTATCAGTCCTCTAGGATTGACTCCAAGATTAATTTGTGGTAAAAATGTCACACAATTTTGACATTGTTTTATTATATGTCGGGCTTGTTCTTTAGTTATTTTAAAACGCTTTTGTAAAGTATTAGCATTGACATGGAACCTTTTATGAAAATTTATAGCTTCTTCTATTGTGGAGAAAATATGTATGTCATGTGTAGATTTATCTGCTAACTCATTGCCCAAACTAAGGGCTCCAGGCAATCCTGTATGTGCCCTGATATGTCCTATAAAGAATGGATCTTTTCTGTCCCAGATTAGACTTTGTATAGTGGAAAACAAAGAGAAAACAGTAGAAGAAGGGGAAATCCTACCAGCATCTTCAAGGGATACTATAGCATTAACTACGTACTGACTATCAGAAAATAAATTAAATACAGAATCTTTAAACATCATAAAAGCTTGTAATACTGCATTAAGCTCTACCTTTTGAGCTGATTGTTTGGGTACTAAAAATGTAAAAGTTTGATCAGGGGTAACTACTGCTGCTGTACCATTATTTGACCCATCAGTGAATATATTTGGAGCATTCATGATAGGGGTTTTTTTTGTCATCTTTGGAAAAACTACAGGATGTTTAGACCAAAAAGACAACAAAGGATTAGACGGTAAGTGATTATCAAATGAAACATTAGATTTACACATGATTATTGCCCAAGAATTTAACTCATTAGCTAACTCATCAATTTGATCTATAGTATATGGAGTAATAATTTTATTGGGAGAAATCCCAAACACTCCCTTGGCTGCTTTTATTCCTTTGAGTATTAATTGTCCTACAGCCTCAGGATACCTAGTAAGAATAGTGTTAGGAGAATAAGATAAATGTATCCACAATAATGGACCTTCTTGCCAGAATACTCCTGTAGGAATATTTTTTGTTGGCAGTACAATAAATAATAAAGGCAAACTTATATCAATTCTATCCAAATGCATATTTTCCATATATGTTTCAATGATTTTTAATGCCTTTCTTGCTTCAGGCGTCAACATGCGGGGTGAATTTGGATCTGATGGACCTTTTAGAATATCAAATAAAGGTCCCAACTCTCCTGTTGGTATGCCTAGATAAGGCCTTATCCAATTTATGTCTCCTAATAACTTTTGAAAGTCGTTAAGTGATTTGAGTTGATCTACTCGTATTTGAATTTTGGGTGGACGGACCATGGTTGAGGATAATAAAACCCCTAAATAATTAATTGGAAGATTTAATTGTACTTTATCTATTGCTATCTCTAGATTATAATTTTTTAATAAATTTGTAAGTGTGGCATAACATTCTAGCAATGTGTTTTTATCTTTATGTGCCAATAACACATCATCCATATAGTGAAATATTTGTAGTTCAGGATTTTGATTTCTAAGTGGCTGGATTGCTTTGTTAACATAAATTTGACACATAGTTGGACTATTAGCCATCCCTTGAGGGAGTACTTTCCATTCATATCTCTGATCAGGACCTTCATGATTTAGTGCAGGGATAGTAAATGCAAAATGTGGACTATCCTCGGGATGAATTGAAATTGAAAAAAAAAATCTTTAATATCTATAGCTAAAACATACCAGGTTTTTGGTAAAGCAGACAATTGGGGAATCCCTGATTGAGCAGGTCCCATAATAACCATCTCATTATTAATGGCTCTTAAATCTTGTAACAATCTCCATTTACCAGATTTCTTTTTAATGACAAAAATGGGAGTATTATGGGGAGATACGGAAGGTTGTATATGTCCCTCCGCTAATTGTTGTTTGACCAGGTCATGGGCTATTTGTATCTTTTCTTTAGTCAGGGGCCACTGAGGAACCCACACTGGTCTTTTTGATTTCCAAGTAATTTTGATTGTCTCAGTGGCCCTTTCTGAAAACCCAATCCATGTCTATTTGTTTTTTGATCTATTTGAATTGGTGCTGTCATACCTTGTTCTTGTTCTCTTAATCTTTCTTCTTTCCTAAAGCCTTGTCTAGCTCTAGTAGTGGGCGCATTAGGATTGATGTTATTTGTTAATGTCAAACCTAATTGATCTAGGACATCTCGTCCCCATAAATTTATAGGAAGATGATCCAATACATAGGGCTGTATAGTTCCTTCACATCCTTCAGGATCCTTCCAATCTAATACCATTGCACTTCTATGGGGATTAGTTGCCACTCCTAGGCCTCGAAGCGTTTGAGTGGCTTGTTGTAATGGCCAGTATTTTGGCCATTCTTGACGAGATATTATGCTAAGGTCTGCACCTGTATCAAGTAGCCCATTAAAGTCATGTCCTTGAATATTTAGTTTTAGCATTGGGCGAGAATCTAGATTTAAAGACAGCATAGCCCAATCTACACCTGTGGAGCCTAATCCCCTGGAACCTCTTTCTACAGTACGACTGGAAAATTTATCATGTAGGCTGGGTATTATTAATAACTGTGCTATTCTATCTCCTGGTGAAATTACTGATATACCTCTTGGAGAACTAGCTATAATTTTTATTTCACCTTCATAATCGGGATCAATTACCCCAGGACTTATCATAAGTCCTTTTAGTGTTGAAGAACTGCGTCCCAATAATAAGCCTACTGTTCCTTGGGGAAGAGGTCCTTTTACTCCTGTGGGAATGATTTGAACTCCCATCTCTGGAGTTAGTACTGCTCTGGCAGAGGCGCAGATGTCCAACCCTGCGCTCCCTCTAGTTTGTCTGATGAGGGATTTAATGGATAATGCGTCCTGGGCACTACCTTGATGGTGTTGCTGGGTTCCTCCACTGCCCCGTATATTTGTGGTTTTGGGCCCCGGAGCATTGGGCCCTCCAGTCCGTTTTTTGGCAATGGAGCCTGATGTCTTTCTCCATGATATCGTGGGTAAACACTTGGTCCTTGTCTGTTTTTTGATAACGGAATACCTTCTATGGTGGTTTGAGAACGGCATTCATTAGCCCAATGTTTCCCTCTACGGCATCGTGGGCAAATACCCGGTATTCTATTCCTTTGATACCTAGCCTTGTTAAACGCTCCTCCTATGGGGCAACTCCTTTTAAAATGTCCTGTTTGATCACAATTATAGCATGTTTTTGGCCTGGCATCTAAAGCCTGTTGTACTGCTGCTAAGACTTGAGACTTGCCCTTGTTCATTAATGTCTCTACATAATTTAATATATGTGTTTAAATCTTCATGTTTCCATGGTCTGATGACCTCTCTGCAGCAACGATTTGCTTGGTCATAAGCCAGTTGTTTTATAAATGGCATTGCCTGTTCTGTATCTCCAAATACTCTAGATGCTGTCTGAATAAGCCTATCTACAAATTCAGCGTAAGGTTCATTAGCTCCTTGTATTACCTTAGATAATTGTCCTTGTAAATCTCCATGCCCCTGTAAAGTTTTCCATGCCCTAACTGCGTCTGCAGCAATTTGTGCGTATACGCCAGGATCATATTCAATTTGTTGCCATTGACCCTCATAAGGTCCTTTTCCTAATAACATCTCTAGATTTCTTTGAGGGTAACCGGCTGTTGCATTTCACCTAGCTGTCTCCATGCAAAATTCCTCATTGGCAACCTTCCATAACAAATATTGTCCTCCATTTAGCACAGATCGACACATGTTAGCCCAATCTGCTGGCGTCATGTCTAAGTTGGTAATGGATTCGACCATGCTCACAGTGAAGGGTGCTTGCGGCCCGTAGGTTGTTACAGCCTCCTTTAATTGCTTCACTGTTTTGAAATCTAAAGCACGGTGAATTCGTTGCCCTCCTGCCTGCTCAAGTACAGGGCATGCTAATCTTTGGGGTCCTGCCTCAGGATTCCGTCCATCAACTACGGGAGTTGAGGGCCGCTCAGCTGTAGATGGAGCTGTTGGTTGAATTACGCCCTCTGGTGATAGAACGGGGTTAGTAGCAGCCTCCTGTTGTAATTCCCCGCCTGATGGTTGTTTTTCCTCTAAGCTTTCTTTCTTCAAATCTTCCTCTGTCTGACTAGCTTGAGAGACCTTCTCTTTCGCTTGACCTAACATGTTTTCTACCATAGTCTGGACCTCTAACAATTTACTTAACAGTCTTTCGGTTTGTTTTTTACTAGTTTCTAATCTACTATAAAGGTAACGCAACCCAATAAGATAGCATAAAACAAAACCGAAACAGAATGAAACAAAAACCGAACAAAGAATAGTTGTATCAATTTTCTCTTTCTCAGGGCCGAATAACTTCAAACCTTGAGCCAACCAATTTTCCCAGTTTGCCTGAGAAAATTCTAGGGATAGGCAGCTTGAAACAAAAACAAGATAAATCAAAACAAGAACACATTGTTTTTTGAAATGGTCACCCATTTTGTTGCCTTCCCTCAGGGGCGAGCAATTTTACTCACCTCCAAGCTTCAGGCGTTCCCCGTACGGGCCACCAGTTGCCGCAGTCTGGCTGGGCACAAAATCACGAGCCACTCAAGCAGGAACAAAGTTTATTTTTTGAAACTGCCGCCAATGTCCGGTACGCGCCCGGGAAGATTTTTTCCACCCACGCGGCCTCCTCCCGGACCCGCAGAGAGAGCTCCTCCCCCGGAACTCCCTCCTACTGTACTTCCCCAACCAATGGGAACTCTCCAGGAGTCCCGTAGCTGGCCTAGGTGAACAGCAGGAGTCCAATATCCATATGAATGCAAATCTTAACATAATCATATCATCTCAATGGCTAGCTGGCGTCACCTTTAGACTAAAAATGCCATGCATCATATACTTGGCTCTTAGCACAAAACTTCTCAGGGTGTTTATTAAACTGTTTCTATGACTATAATAAAATACCTGAGGCTAGACCCCTTATAAGAAAAGAGGTATATTTAATTGGCAGTTGTGAAGATTCAGTGGCATGGCACTGGCATTTACTCAGCTCTGGTAAAGACCTCACAACAGTTTCCTCATGGTGGAAACCCATGCAAGAACAAGAGACCACATGGCAAGACAGGAAGCCAGAGAGAGGAGAGAGGGCAGCAATGACCCCCCACGAGACCCTTCTTAAAGGTCCTAGCACTTCTTAGTATCATCACATTATGGACTAAGCTTCCAACACATGAAACTTTGGAGGACTACCCACATCTAAACCACAGATGTGTACTTCTTTAGTTTTGATTCCATGTTTAAAAATAATTTTTGGAAGGGAAAATAGTCAAGGTCCACAGAAATACTACAAGGGTGTTGCTACTTGTAAAATATACAAGGATTCTAGCCTTGTGTAGGGGAGGTGGTTGCACAAGCACAACCTCACCTGGCTGTGAAGGTGTGGCAGGATTTGGGGACCAGCATTCCCTGAAGTGCTCTCAGAGACAATGCTCACAGGGTGGTAGCCAGGCACCAACTCACCCAGAACCAGCAGGACACTAACCCAGTTTATTTTGGCCCTGAGCATGGCTTGATTTCACTCATTGTCTTGGTTCCCTGTGATAGTAACTCTGTCATGGAACTGCTTGGGAAAAGAAGTAATAAGTTAACCAGGTCTTGAGAAACATTAGCAAGTTTTTCCACCACTTTCCTTTGAAAGGCCTTTCTATAATTACCATTTCTTTCTCAGGAAGACTGCTCCATTGCACCTAATCTAAATTTGGGTTTCCTAATTCCATTCCGTTTCTTATGGAAATACTTTAGACAATCCAAATAATCATCCCTTTGCTGATGTTTTAAGGAGGCAAAGTTCTTCAATGCTTTCTCTCCCTAGGGCTTCTGCTAGCTGTCGATGCACGCCCTCAATCATGTTCCTTGGTAAGCTAAGGGAAACCAGAATGCTGAGATTGCTCACACTCCAGCATACTGACCTTTCTGGGAGAGGAGACTAAAACATAACTAGTTCTGGCATTATCCTTCAGCTTTGACCCCGAATCATCCTTTAATAGACCATAACCTCTATTATTCACAGCAGTGGAAGATAGCATTGCTGGTGAAAAATTTATAGGTAAATGTCCCAGGGCCAGGACAGATACCCGTAGGACCAGAAAAAAAATACTGTCTTGACTCAAACAGAACAGCAGAGGGATGAACAGCTTCAAAGAACAGTCCTCCCCACATGCTATCTGCTTAGAAATATGCAGCAAATGAAAATACATGCACAACCCAGATGTGAAGGTCCTTCTTCCTTCCAATTGACAGGTCCTCTGACTCTCTCTGCCTCCTCATTGTCACATACTTTTCTTCGGCCTCCCACCTGGTATAGCAGCTTCTAATTCCTTGTTTCTTACTAATACATCTTTCTCTTTTTAAAGATCTGCTAATTGTGATAAGGTCATTTTTAAAATTATTATTTGAGGGATTCCAAGATAATATGCACTAGATAAGATGAGGAGTCAAGATACCTCATGTAAAGTCCCTCTGTTTCCAAGCAAGAATGTCCTACAACTCCTTGCTGCTGAAAGTGCTGTCTGTAGACCAGCAGCATCAGCATCACAGGGGAGCTTATTAGAAATGTGGAGTCTCATATAACAAATTAGAATTTTTTTAAAAATTAAATTAAAAAAAATGCAGAGGCTCAGATCTGCTGACACAGAATCTGCATTTTAACAAGATCCCCAGTTGATTGACAAGTACATCCAAGTTTGAGAAGTGCTGTTCTAAACTACCTTTGGAGTCTTACTCCACTCTTAGCCCAGGAGCCATACATAACCCTACGTGGAAGCCACTGGAGTGAGCAGGTGGGATTAGTCTGCCTTCCTTGGCCATCATGTTCATTCAGTTGGTGCAAAGCAAGAACACCAGTGAGCAGTTCAAAGAAGATATCCTCATTCTAAAAATTGGAAACAGTTTTAGAAGCACTTCCTAAAATAGGAGAACGTCACTTTCTTAAAGTATATCCATCTCAAGATTCCTCTCTTCAATGCCATCCACCTCCCAAGACTTGGGGTTATGAGTCCCACTAACTCAAAGGGAGATTTCATCCTTTCACCTTTGCAATGGGCCAAATCTGTGACATTCTTTCTGAAGTTGTGAACTTCAGCTAGCGGGTGTTGATGCTGGTAACTCCAGGCCTCTTGGTGGAGCTGGAAGTGGAGGTGGAGATGGAGATGGTACATCTCCATCTCCATTCTGATTTAATGTGCTGCTTCACTTTTGCACCCAAGCGAGTTCAAAAGATGAATTTCTCTAACTAAAGAACTTATTAAAATAGCCTGTCATAAAGAGGCAGCTCAATGAAATGGAGCTAGACTCCCTGGGTCCAGCTCCACTTAGAATAGTACCTGGTAGGCACTGGATAAGAATCCTCTATCATTATGTGAATGCAAATAATTTCTGGAAATGTTTCAGAATGCTGCTGCCTTGTAAATTTAAAAAGCAATTTAAAGTGATTGTCTTTAACTTGATACAGGTTACCAGAGAGAAAAGTAATATTTATGCTTAAGAGCTCCAAGACCATTTGCACGAAGTAGGAAGAGGAGTCAAGATCTCTTGTTGCGTCTTCCTCAACCTCAATCTCTTGACTTCACATGCAGGCTTATTACTCTCAGCTTGAACTGCTTAGAAAATTGACACTGCTTCCCATGGCTTCAATTGTCCTTGTTATTTCACTCGAATATTACAGTGCTCTTTTCCTATTGCAAAAGTTTGTCAAGTGGAGCACTTTCATTAACTTCCTTTTAAAAGTAATGGTGAATAGAGAAGTTGGCATGAAATAATTTCCATATAATTGTAGAACTATAGGAATAAAACTAAGGAATCAAAGAAGCTATATTCAGATAGGCAGAGAATTTTAGTATAGACATTTCTCTTTTTAAAGATATGCTAATTACAATAAGATCTTTTTTTATTCAAGGGGTACTTAGAATAGCTCTCAGCAAATTTGAATCTTGGAGAACAATACTTGAAGTCACTAGGTATTCTGTGGAGTGAGTCAGCCCTGGGGTGACATCCTAGGGTGTATCAACTGGCATTGCTTTGGAAATTATTGCCAAACTTGTTAATGTGGTCCAGGTGTTAAGAAGGTAGGAATTCTCGTTTATATTATGCAAATATATAAAATTATGGAGATCTTAACCATCAAATCAGATGCAATTTGCATATGGGTTTAGAACATTTTTTTCTATGAAACTTAGAAAGTTATTTTTAATCTTCAAAGTGGTGCTAGAGATGTCTAATGAAGTGGTATCTAAAGAAGTAGAGAAAAAGAACTATACAATATAATTATGAAAATTATAATTTAGAGAAATTTTAAAAATCATCTACTGCAGTATTTCATAAGATGTTTTATCTGTTAGATACTTGCTGCAGTTTGCTCTATGATATAGCAGGGAAATACATAGCCCCAGGAACTAAGTGGACCAGGGCTTAAATATCAGCCCCATCAATTTCTGGGTATTTGACCTAGTCCGAGTTGCTTAACTTCTATTAATCTCAGTTTTCTCATCAATAAAATGGTGCATTAAAACTACTGTATGTTATAAGTCAGAGTTGCATGAGATAATATGTATAAAACACTTAGAACTAACTAACTAACTAAATAACAGTTAGTTAGTTAGTTATATCATAAAAAAATAACTTAGCCATATGAAGTGGCCAAAATAAAGAAATAAAAGCAAAAATCATACAAAACTCTAAGTGTTACGAGCCTTTTTCCTTGGCTAGCTCCCTTGAAGGGTGGTTCTTAGGAATACAGTAATAATATTGAAAACACCTAGCACTTGGTGAATGCTAAGTAAATTGTGTGGGTCATTGTTATTTCTCCCAGGTGATCATTCATTCACTCATTTATCAAGTATTTAGGAAGAATTTTCTATGTGCTACTGGTTTGAGAAAACCCAGTGGATGATATGTCCCTTATTCAAGTCTGGAGGCAACTGATATGAGGCAGAAGGAGGCCAGGAGTTTGGGGCTAAGTAACAGGTAAACAGCTGGTGGTGCCATTGTCTGCCCAAGAGCAGGCTGGGGAGAATAAGACTTGGGGGCAGGAGATGAAAAGGGAATCAGTAGTTACATTTTTCATAAATCAAGTATGAAATATTCATGAAATATCCAGATGGAAGGCCACAGAGATAGTTAATATTTGAGGCCAGAGAGGAGATTTGACAAAAGAAAGCAATGGGTTCATTATGACATATATGTGGCATTTAAAATACTAGAACTTGATGAGGGGTTGAAGAAAGCATGCGTAGAAAGACAAGAGAGGCCCACACTGAGATTGAAGGAGTTCTGATGTTCAGAACTTGGAAATCAGAACTCCCACCATCTCAGTATCCCATGGTACTAATTCTGGCCCAGAGACTAGGAGCAAATGACAAGTGTCATTTCTAGTCAGGCAGAGGTCATTAAGATCTGGTGTGATGCTATAGCCTTTTATTCCCCTCTAGCAGCCACTGTGGAAGCCACGTCACATGTTGAGATGGCACCAGCCCAGGTAAAGGGAGGCTGCATTGTTCAATCTTGGGATAAAGTGGAGTCCCTATCTGTCTGTAGGTGAACAATATTTTTTTTTCTGAGCCACGGAGACTTCAGTGTTAATTTGTTACCAAACCTTGGTCTGTGCTGCCCAGGGCTAAGCAGAAACAGCAATTTCTAGGTAAAGGGAACTACCAAGGGAACTAAGTCCAAGCCATCACAATCCACTTTCTCCTCTTTCCTTTCAAAATAGCATATATACTTTAATACTACCTTATTCATGGAGGACACATTTCCAGATTCCCAATGGGTGCCCCAAACCACGGATAGTACGAAATGCATGGGTATACACGTACATGATACATATTCTATCACGATACGCATCACGTTTATTCTTATGTTCTCTACAAATCTGCTTGAAACCACAGAGAACAAAATCATGCTAGTTACAAATGATGAAACACTGTGTTTCTCCCATTTAAACTGTGTCTAACTTCCCAAGAAAGTCATTTTTGTTTATTTTATAATCCTTTAACTTTTTCCTTACTTCTTGTACATTATGTACCAAAGCTGTTGAGCCCTGGTGGGAAATTGAAATGCACATAGTAGGTAGATATAAAACAGTGGGCAATGAGGAAGTTGCAAGTGGAACAGAGAAAATACAAAAGGGTTTAACCAATTAAAAGAATTCAAAGCAAATCAGTGAAGGTACCAGCTCCAGAGAAGCAAGAGCCTTCAGACTCCATGAGTGGGCCACTGGCAACTACAGCCTGCAAGTCTCAGAATTGCTGTTGAAATTTTAGTTTGCATGAGACAATATAACTATGAAGCCATTTAAAAAGGTGATGTGGAAGAACAGTAACTGGCAAAAACAAAACAAAGCAAAACAAAAAACCTGCTTACAACCATGTACATATTCTTAGAATTACAAAACAGTTGAAGTATGATGTGATTTTGTAAAATAAAATGTGAGAAATAAGTCTAGAAGTAGAATTTCTCTACCTCATTACGCAATGGGTCTTTCTGGGTTGTAGGTGATTCTTACTGGCTTTCTTTATATTTGTGTATTTTCCATCTCTTTCAACATAAGCCGTGATTGCTTTGGTAGTGATCAGTAAAAAGTGTCACCTTAAAAATTCACACTTAGGAATAAAGGGAACATATAAAAATATATTAACTATGAGAATTATTCATTATATTATTCTAACTACATAATGTATAATATAGTATGTCTTATGTTTTAAGTCCAGTAATGGTCGTACTAAATTATATAAAAACTAACCTGTAACTGCCACACATCTACAAATCCTAGTGAAGTTGAAGCATACATGTCTACTGTCCTTTATACATTTCAAAAGAGAATTTTACTCATTTTCATGACCATCATAACTATCTTGCAATGTGTTGCAAACTACAACCTAAAATCATAGCCACAGGGAGGCAAGATGTAGCAGACAATAGAAAATATCTTGTAAATACAGCTGTCAAAAGAATGCAAATAATTAAGAAAACTTTTTGTTCTCCAAGTTTTTGTTCCACTGTTTGTTCACTGAAACGACTTGGCACTTTGGTAGTTCACAACAGGCTGGAGACTGGTTCATTAGCTCTAATCTGATCAGGATTTTTTGTTTCTTTGTTCTGTGTCCTGGGGTGGTAATTTTGGCTGAACTTTATACATAATTTTTGCTCTGTGTCTAGATAGAGGAACATGACTTTGCCTGTGTATTACATAATAAGAACATGGTTCTCAGGCATCAATCCTAAATTGGCCACTCTGGTTAACCAGCTGGTCTTCGGTGTGTGAAGGTGAACTGGTGGTACGCATGCAGTACCTGCAAGTGCAATCTCTGATGGATAGTCAGCCATGTCTTCCCAGAGCAATTACCAGGTAAGCAAGTCACCTTTTAAAAATGGTAGGAAAGTTTTCCTAAATAGATAAGCAAAATTTATTAAAAAAATTTCAGTAAATATAACTTAAATAAAATAATCTATTAATAATAAATAGATATAAATAACATATTAACTTAGAAATAAATTCATAAGTAAATTCCCTAAATATATTTCAAAAATTTGTAAATAAAATTCCTAAAATGTCTTCATTTATTTAGACACTTAGCAAAATAAATAAAGTAAATGTTCATTTAATGTGATTTGAGGTCACATGGCAAGACGGGTAAAAAACATCACTTGTCCGAAAAGGGGACTGCAAAGTCAGGTAACTTGTGTAAGGAGACTCACAGAATCATCTGGAAAAGGTTATAAATTAGACACTAAATACAAGTAGGACCCAGTAAACTCTTAAGCATTGAAAAGCAAGTATAATTCAGTTTGCATGTTGCTGGGCAGAAAAGATTCTTGGGGGAAAGAATGGCCACTAGGGGCTGACACAACGGTCCTCCTGGAGCATCCCATGGACACAGATAAGTGAAATAAATATACAACAGGAAATAAATTCACCCAGACTTTTATTTTCAATAAATAACCTAGAAGACAATTATTCTGCTATCAGCATACTTATAAATTTTATGTTATTTAAAAAATAAAATTAGATTTTTACTTATGCACTTAGGAGCATAGGGACTTTAAAAGTCTTATTCTGGTCTTGAGGACAATTCAGGTGACCTGGGAATGAAAATGAAGTCACATATCATGTGAGGTCCCCAGACTTTACAGGTTTTGGCCAAGATGTCAGTCCTCATAGAGGTGAGTAGGCTTGAGGCTGTGGATGGTGCTAAGGGGGGCTGTGCACTCTCTTCGGCCACAGTAGAGGTAGGAGACCTCACCCAGTTTTCAGGCAGCATCTCATCATCAGGACACACAGTCCTCAGCTCCTGGAGCAGCAGCCTGATAATGGAGAACGGTGGGACACAGGCAACACTTGAACTGCAGTCAGTTTGGTAAAGTACATGGTTGGAGCTGTTAGGTCCATTAGGTACTAGCTGAGAAATTGAATATGGGAAATGTATGCCAGACTGGCTGTCACCCTGTGAATGACGGACAGCATCATCTGATCAAAATAGACATGATGACAGGGCCTCAAATTTGATCTAGCTAAGATCAACTCAAGTTTCCAAATGACACCTAAGTGAACTGCCCTCAATCAAAAGGAGCCAATAAATCTTATTCTAAAATCTACAGAAATGCACCTGTGTTTCCCATGACTGTACCATGACTCCAGTTTCCAAATCTGCAATACAGTTGAAAGAGACAGAAAATCCCTCTCTATCTTAAGCTTCAAACCACTGCAGACTTGAAGTGCAGATAAAAGAAATCCTTCTAGTCTTTTTTTTTTTTTTTTTTTTTTAGTTTTCCTTGCTTAACTGGCCATACTAACACTAACAAGCTTAGTTCCATGAAGCACCTTCTGGACCAAAAGATAAGAATGCCTTTCCTTAAATCACATTTTCTCAAATATTTTTCAAAGCTGAGGTATAAGCCTTTTAATAGAATTATGCAAATTTTGCCCTGACTCCGAATGTTTTAGGAACTAAATGCCACTTTGAAGAGTCATAAATTTGCAATGTCCGCATTGAAAAAAGAAAGCTAGGGACTATAGTCAATGATGAGGATGGGGATGACACCCCAAGGGGGATTTTATTTGCCTCTAAGGTTATTTTTTGCAAACTTTGAGGAACCTCAGTTTTTGAAAGGTCAGTCCAACTTTGGGGAATGAAAATGCTGACCGGTCATGAGGGGATTATTTTCTTGGCAGAGTAGAAGCCCAGCTCAAATGCCCCTCGCTCCTGATTTGAACTGGCTGATGGAATGAATCTCAGGCACAAGCCAGGCAATGAACTGTGAGGCAAAAAACTTGTGTAACTCCTAAAACTGAGATGCGATAGTGGATTTCAAGAAAGGCCATGGCTGTGTGTAAAATAATATCCTTTGTCCTGGTTTTTCTTTAAAATAATAGAAGACAACTTTCTTTTAAAGAATACTTAGGAAAAAAAACTATTATAAACATCTTTCAGTCCAACACATGCTTAACATTACAGACTGGGTAAGACTCCCTATTGAAGGGAAAATTAGTAAATTCACTTATGGAAGCTGTATTAGATCTATCATGGAACACACACACAAATTGTTCTGATTCTGCAATTTTTGGACCTTTTGCATGTGGGTAAACAAAAGCAGTCATTTGAAATAGCACAGGCCCAGAAACAATCTTATCATTAAAGAAACTCACAACTAAAAGACAAATGGCTGACGAAAGCAGTGATTTATTATTTTTTTCTTTCTTTTTTTCTTTTTTTTTTTTTTTGCTAAGGTTACATACATAGCAACAAAAAACGGATTTCTAGCCCCAGAGGCTCAGTTCCAAAGCAGTTCAAAAGTCCCAGCTGGCCTTTTCTCAGCTGTTCCCTCTTCAGGATGAAAGGTCTGTTCTCCCTAAAAACAGTGCTTAAAGGTGGAATGTTTGGCAGAGCAGTCTCAGGACAAAGGAAGAGCATAGCGGAGGTGAGCAGTCTATGGGGACCTTGGCCAAGTGATTATTCTTACCCCAGTTGAACTTTTTGAGGGACACTAGCTAAGGTGATGATTATTGCTAGCATGCCATTTCCCAATAATGTGGCCTTAGCTGAAAATCCTGCTGCAATCAACTTTTAAAAACTCACTTATGTATTTAAAAACAAACCATGGCAAAATCTCTAAACTGCATGCCTCCCCCCTCCTGGCACTGCGCCTGTCTGCCTTGGCCCTGTGGATTGTGTGCCCTGAGAAGCAGAACTTGCCCACAGCTGCGAGGTACACTGCTTGCCCAAAGGTTGTTTGCTATCATCCACCTATGCTATGTGCACACTCAGCCGGTGTTTCTGCCAAGAAGCTAAGGTTGAGAACACTGTCCGTTTCAAATATGTGATACATATTTCAAAATAAAGTTCCCATGCTTGTGGCACCTGTGAGTATCCCCAGAAGCAGTGGGCTTTGCTGTCACTCTCCCGATTGCTGTGTAACTTCTTTTGCAAGTCGCTTGATATTGATCTGGCTTTAAAGCGGACTTCCCTAGGTCATCAGAAGTTGAGGAGTTTCCTCCTTGATTTATTTGTTCTTGTTCATGTTCAATCATGATTAGAAGAATCCACCTCTGCACAGCTGCTCTGCAGTTTTGAACCATGTTTGTTTTGGGGATTTCTTCTGACAGCAACTTTCCATGGAATAGCATTAATACGACAAAAAGGGAAACCGTATTTATAGTGAAGTAGATGGTGTTTTGTTTTTAAAATTGCCAAAGGCTGGAGTTTGTAGGTAATTATTTAATTGCCATGAAGGTTAACTTTATTGTATATTTTTCCCTAGGGAAAATTTTACTGAAGCACAAAGATAAATATGAAAAACTAAATCAAACCTGATACACACTTACCAAACTAATTCTAATCCTAATGGTAGCATGCTTTCTGCTGCTAATGTATTCCTGAAAAAAACGTAGCTTCCCACATTGGTCAGAAATGATGTCAGTTTATAAAAAGAAAATATATAGCTGGTAGTGGGTTGTTGCTTTTATTCTGTTTTATTCTGTTTTTCTTGTTTGTTTGTTTCCCCCCAAATAACAGGAACTCCATAAGGCAAGCTTCTTAACTCTTTCCAAAAAAATTCTGCAACAGTTTTCACCTGGGGTTATATTACAATTCTAAATGTTAATAACTCAGCAATGAAAAAATAGGATGTGATTTTGGCTGGTACATGTGGGTATTAGTTTGCAGTCTTGCAAGCTAAATGGATATCCATAGACCCTGGATAGACTCCAGAGAATGGCTTTAATTCTCTATCTGGCTCAAACTGGTTTAGTTGCCTGAGTTAGAAGTGTTAAAAGGGAACAGAAAACAAATCTCCTGATTGGCTACTTTATTTGAGCAACATCACATAGGGCACAGTTGTGAACGGTCAGGAATGACAAGGGGACAGAATTTTGCCTCTCAGAAACAGTAGGTCAATTTTAACAATACAGGTTGACTATTGTGTAAAGGTGACCAGAAATGTGTGTGATTAAGTGAATTGTTTTCTAGTTTTGTTTCCAGAATTTAAAAATAATTTAGCATGGCAGATTCAGAATAAATAAGTTTTCCTCATTGTTATCATCTTCTAGCACATGACATGTTAGAAATATCAAAAGTTAGCTTCTTTATTTTCTTCCTCCTCTGCCAGAATGTAAGTGCTAGGGAGCCTTTGTTTTATTTACTCCTCTATCCCCAAACCTGGACTAGTGCCAGGCACAGTTGTGCAATAAATGTATGTTGAATTAGTAATGATCAATCCCTGATTGTTAATATGTGTATAGCTTCTGAAGCTGCCCTACATTATTCCATATTCATGGAAAATTAGAGGCAGGATCTTTACCTTTTTATCTCCACATGCAGTACAGACTGCCAATACCTTGAGATTCTAGTATTATTTCTTTTGGAGGTGGGGGACAAGGGATTGAACCCAGGGATGCTCAACCACTGAGCAACATCCTCAGTCCTTTTTACTTTATATTTTGATTTTGAGACAGGGTCTCTCTAAGTTGCTTAGGGCCCAAATTGCTAAGGCTGGCCTTGAACTTGCAATCCTCCTGCCTCAGCCTCCTGAGCCACTGGGATTACAGGCACGTGTGCCACCAGGCCCAACTTTAGTATTTTTTCTTAAAATTAGTTGAGGCTTCCTCCTGATTTGGAAAATAACTGGTTGGTTATCAATTTATTGTCTTACAGGTTATTTCTTTAGAAGAGACCAGAAATAACACTGAGATGAAACATTTTACAGAGTTCTCTTGTGAATGCACCATTCAATTAAGGAATGCTGAGAAAACATTACATCAAAGTGCTTTTAAAAATATGAAGTCAGACTATGTATACAACCAGAGATATGAAATTGTGCTCTATATATGTAATAAGAATTGTAATGCATTCTGCTGTCATATATAAATAATAAAAAATGAAGTCAGATTTTGCACATAAATAGAGTGCTGCTTTTATCTCATTATTCCTTATCTTATTATTTTCTTTCATTTCTTTTATTATTATATTATTTCCTTAATTATTATTTTCTTCATTATTTTATTTAAGCACTTATATCTGATTTTAATAGACTGTTGATAGAGAAATCTTGTTACTCCTAGGAAGAAATGAAGAACAAATGCTCTCTTACAAGTTATAAATTTCAGCCTGAATTCTTGGGTTATGGGGCATAAATATATCAGCCAGTGTGTTTTCTCAAAAAGGCAGATTCCTGGGCCCAACCCTGGAGCTTCTGGCTAATAGGTAATGGTAGGGTACAGTAAACAAAACTGCTTATAACCATGCCACATGATTTAGATACTGTCTATAGACTTCACCATTAAAAAAAGTTTAAAAGTGAAAAGTATTTGTAAAAGATCCTATAGGATTCTCCTGGTTTCTTCTTGACCTCTACTCTTAATAGATTGCAACTCAGGTATCTGGCTACCAGATGAATGTAATTATTATAAGAGAAGCAAAATGGTCCAGAGACTGTTTTGAAAGGCCCCAACAGTTCTAAAAATGTTAATCTTTTCTATTCTTTAATAGACTGAGGCTTCTGTTACGGTTGATTCTACAGATATTGGGATAAGTAAAGGATTAAAAAAAGTAATAAAATATTTATTTTGCAGTTGGAAAACTAGGAAGATCTTCCAACATGTCATCTGATTTAGTTAGATTAGATGGAGTTGGAGCAGGTGTGGGCTCATCTAACCTTAGACAAAAGCAAACAGAGGCCTGGAAAGGTTCTCATTTGCCCAAAGCCAGATAATAGAAATAAGTGGCAGAACAGCATTCTTCCTAGGATGGCTCAGGCCTAGTCTAGCATTTGTTTATCTACTCCTCATTATCTCCCCTGTACATCCAAATGTGTTTCCTAATTGTCTTTCTTCCTTGATACTTTCATCTCTAGAGACATTGCATGGTGAACTCAGTACTGTACTCAGCCCACAGGAGGAAGAGATAGAGCATTGGATGTTATTGTTGTGCTCAGGATTGATTGGCATACTATAAGTAAAAATTCTTTGTAAACTTATTAACCATTACATATATATACATATATACATGGATATACATATATGTATATATATGTAATGGTTAATAAGTTTACAAAGAACTTTTACATATGTATATATATGTAATGGTTAATAAGTTTACAAAGAACTTTTACATATGTATATATATGTAATGGTTAATAAATTTACAAAGAACTTTTACATATAGTATGCCAATTAATATACAAAATATACATATACAAATGTCCACATACTATTGTATGCATGTGTTAACATTATTACTCTTGCTTTTTTTTCCCCAGACATTAAGTCTTCATAAGGGAAACTTAGAAGTATTTGAGGGAAAAAAAAGATATTTACCAATAACACATTGTAAAACAAAAAAATGGAAACAGAAACACCTGAAAAACAAAAACAAACAAACAAACAAAACAACTGTGTTAAAAGAGAAGGAGGGGTCTGGGGTTGTGGCTCACTGGTATAGCGTTTGTCTAGCATGTGTGAGAAACTGGGTTCAATTCTCAGCACTGCATATAAATAAATAAATAAAATAAAGGTCCGTCAACAACAAAAAGTATTTTTAAAAAAGAGAAAAAATAAGAAACTAAAGTATTCTGAATTTGGAGTAACTGCTGAAATGTGGTTGAAGTTGACACATAAGCACCAGTAAGCTTAGAACTTTCCATTTTATCTTCTCAGAAATGTCTAGTAGTTGAGTTTGAGTCTTCCCTGAGGCATTGGACTTTTCAGAGGGACCCCACAGATTGGCACCTGTGCTAAGAAGTATACTGACTTGACAGTGTCTGCAAGTGGCTTTGATACTCTGAGTGTGAGAGCCATTTTCAGTAGGATCATTTTCCTACTTTGAGTCTGAAGTGGGAATGTAATGCAGACTGTCTCACTGTCTTGTTATTTTAGTCTCTATGTTTCCTGGACTCTGTGCTTCATCTCCTTGCCCATAATTCCAAATTGCTAGTTGTAATCAAATCCTGCCTTGAAATGTCAGACCTGAGCGGGATGAGCACAGTCATTCTGACAGCCACCACTCTGTTCTCCTGCTGTGTGAGGCCTGTGTTAGACAGTCAATTGAATTACCAGAGTCCTTTCCATCAAACAAATATTGCCTAATAGTGGTGGCAAAGAAACACTGTGATTATTTGATCAGGACAATTGTTCTGAGTAAGAACGAAGCAAACATTAACTTATCTAGTTGAGTATGAAAAGCAGAAAACAAACCGAAGAACCCTCGTCATTGTTGACAGACTCAGAAATGTCATGCATCTTGCAACACGGGCTGATTCACATTATTATTCTGACTTTCCGTTGTGTTTGTAGTCTGGAGTGGATTCAATTTAAGACAAAATCTAAATCACATAACATCTGATCTGTTCACTCCACAGGTGGCAGCATCAGCTCTCACTGCCACATTGATCCCAGCTAAAATGACCAGTCAGGAAATTCATAAGTCTCAGTTTCTCTAAAGGTTCATAGATCTCCTTGAAGTTCTGTAATGTGACAGTAGGTATTTGCATGGTAAATTCAAACAATGTATATTGAGATATAAAACTTAACATGTTACTCTAGGGAGGGCACTCACTTCTGTTTATTAAACAGAAATTTAAAAATCACTTTGGAATGACCACTTTCCCATCTTCTTGAGTCTCATGACGTGATTGAAAGCAAAGGAGATTTCCTGTGATGTTGACCTTAAATATAGATGCAAAGAAGTACCTTGAATGTGTTCAGAGGATTCAAAAATCTTGGCCACCAACACTTGGTAATCTGGTCTTCTTCTAAACCACTAATAAGTCAAAATATTTCAGATTCTTTAAAGACACACAAAACTTTAAGCAGGCTCATCTTTTCTAGTCTTCCTCTTCCAGACATTTTTTATTCCCATACCTGAATAATCTTTAGAAGAATAAACATTAAGAGCTCTATTTATTAAGCATATACTATGTGCCACACCAGCACACAGACCTCACAAACACTATCTCCTTTGGCATTCTCTGTCTCTTTGAAATATTGTTTATACACCTTGGAGATAAAACATGAGGAGCATAAAAAGTAGGTATCTGTTAAAGGCAACAAGAGCTAGGCAGAAAGTTTGAAATCAGGTCTGTCTGATTTCAAAGACTTTGGTGGTGGGAGTGTCTGGACATGCACATGTTTGTATAATTTGTGATACTAAATTTATATTTGATCTGGATTCTCTACTTAGTAGTTATTTGTCCATTAGTTAGTCACCTTCCTAAAAGGTTCGTTTCTTTGAAAGATGGAAATGATAATTCTTGTTCCAGGTACTTCAATGCATAATTGAAGAAGTGAAATGAGGAAGCATATGTAGTTTTTTATAAACAAAAAAAAAAACTTTGAAATCATATGTATGTATTTATAAGAGTTAGGTCTGGCTTCCCATAATAGAAAGTTCCAATAATTGTGGCTTACACAAGAAAGAAAGCTACGTCTCTCTCACATGAATGATGACCTGAGGTAGGTAGTTCCAAGAAGATGCAACATATTCCTAAAGTCCAGAACCTAGCACCCTCCAGCTTGATGCTCTCTTCCTCAGTATGTCACCCCCTGGACATAGAAGGAAGAAGATAGGCCAAAATAAGATGCACCTCAAATGTCCCTGACCAGAAATTTCCCACAGTAGTTCTACATTCTTCATTTCCCCATAATCCTAGAGACCCATCAAAGCCCATGAAGATATAAAACTTATGTGGAGATGATGGGGATTAACTAAGTGGTAAGAATGTGTTATTTCCTCCCAAGAGCATAAACTATGCTTTATGAGTATCTTTAAGAGAAGATGCACATCAAATACTATCCTCAATTCACAGGTTGCAGAAATGAAACAAAAAGTTGCTATAGAGCTTGATAGCTACACCTTCTACACATTTTACTATTTATTTTATTTTTTAATTTTTTTTTTTGCACAAAACAACTACACAGAAAATTTGACCCAATCAGCCCAATGTTGGCAGGAGAAAAATCCAAACATCCCCCAAACTGACTTAAGTTTGACTTTGCATAAACATCACTGAAACCAGGGTTTTTAAAAATAAATTAGAATGCTAGTACCTCAAATCTAGCACTTGGATTATATGTAAGGGAGAAATAAAAATTATACCTATGTATATCTATAGCTCCTTCAACTTTGCTTCTTATTTTCAGGTTCATTTTTTTTAAATTTATAGTTGTAGATGGAAAGAATGCCTATATTTTATTTATTTATTTTTACGTGGTGCTGAGAATCGAAGCCAGTGCCTCACATATGCTAGGCAAGTGCTCTACCACTGAGCTGCAGCCCCAGTCCCTTCATGTTCATTTTAATAAAACAAAAGTATATCTTCTCACTATTACTTTGGACAATCCCAGCTTCATCATGCTGGTGACTGGCACTTGGGCAATGATTGATGTAGCAAAATACATCCTAATCTTGAGGTATATGAACTTAAATAAAAATTATAGGAAGCCACAGGTTTTGACTAGGCTCCTTCACTGGACCCCCAACAAAAACAACAAAAAAATAAAAAAAAAAACTAAAATTCCAAATAGAATCACTCATATTCAGGTTTCAAACTGAAAACAATTGAGTAACTGACCTTCCTCAGGAGAAAGAGAGCAAAATTTTTCCAAACAGGCCAGTTGGCATAAATCACCTTATCCTTAAGTCCTTTCATCTTTACCAAAAGTAACCTGAAGTCAGCTCATGTTAACCAATCAGTTATTTTTCTACTCTCCAGTCTCTCATCATTTACAGAACACTACTTTGAAGTGACCAAACCACTTTTCATTCTTCATTTCTGCTTTTTTCAGTCCTTCTCTGTCATAAAACTAACCTTTTCTGTTCAGCCCATGAGAATGCTTAATCTGTTTCGTGGAATGAAGAATTGCCCAATTAGGAATACAAAATAAAATTGATGAAGATCTAAACTGTTATAATTTTGTCCTTTGATATGTAGAAAGAGCCTCAAGGTCGCACAGCATATACATAGTCATAACAAATTATTTTTATAATAAAACATACACATTGTAGTGTAGACTAAAACATTGTGCATGAAATTCAGGCTAAAACATAAACTCCAAGACTATGACAGGTGCCTAAGCTCCATCTCCTAGAGAGCCAGAGGTCACCTCACTCATCTCTCATGGAGGTGTCTTTGAAGGATCTTTGAAGCCACTGTCTGTGTGGCTTCCTCCCGTAACTCATTCAGGCCTCCCTTTAAATGTCACCTCCTTAACATGACTTCTTCAACTGCCCTGACTAGAAGCCATACACAACCTCTATACCTCTTTCACTCACCTGGTTTAATTTATCTCATGGCACTTAATACTTACTACCTGACGGGCTGGGGATGTGCTCAAGCGGTAGCGCGCTCGCCTGGCATGCGTGCGGCCCGGGTTCGATCCTCAGCACCACATACAAACAAAGATGTTGTGTCCGCCGAAAACTAAAAAATAAATATTAAAATTCTCTCTCTCTCTCTCTCTCTCTCTCTCTCTCTCTCTCTCCCTCTCTCACTCTCTCTTTAAAAAAAAAAAATACTACCTGACACTTTATGTGTACATGTGTGTGTGTGTGTGTGTGTGTGTTTATTGTTTATCCCCAAAGAAAAGAAGAGTTCTGTAAGGATAGGATTGGGCTTGGACTTGTTGACTGCTGTATTCCAGTTTCTTAGAGTAGATCCTAATATATTTGTAGAATTTAAACAAGAGAATGAACATTGAGAAAGTTGGACATATAATAGATCAGGGAAAATAATTGTTTGGACAAGTGATCCCTTAATATGTTCCTTAAATCATACCTTAGACATCTCTAATGGCATTTAGGAAATCCTTCAGTCAAACCTTAGTAAATCTTATCCAATGCTTTGTCATTAACATGAAGAATGTCAAGGAAGTCAGTCATTTCCTTCAGGGTCTCTGACTGATTACCATTAAGGTCAATGCCTTCACAATATTTCTTTAGGTGACTGTTAATAAGCTCCCCCTCGACTCTCAGAGCAGAGGATGCCATGTGTATTCAAATTCACTTACTCATTCATTCATTTATTTATTCAACAAATTCAAAAAATTACTTTTGAGTAATTACTACAAGTGAGGCAGCATTCTACACCCTGAGGAGATAGCAGGAATCAGAATCCCTGTCTTCATGGAGATTAAATTCTAAATGGAAAATAAACAAATAAGCAAATAAGTATATATTTTGAAAGGTAAGAAATGCTATGAAAAAAAAATAGAGCAGAGCTAGAGAGATAATGAGTTGGGTGGGCAATCTATTCCAGCTCAAGAGATTATCTTCTGGTGATCAAAGAAGGACATTTGAAGAAATAAGGGAGCTGAATACTGCAGAAATGGTGGGGAGTATCTCAGAGGGAGAGGGGCTCTGGGCACAAAATATGCCAGGAGAAGTCCCTGAGGTGCTAGTGTGCTTGGGGTATGCTGGGGAAATGCTGAGATGAGCAAGGGGACAGTGAGGAGGGAACTGTGCCTGAGGGGTCATTGGGATGGGGTAGACCTGGAGTCAGCATGTGCAGAAAGCATCAAGTGAGGGAGTGTCTACTTAACAAAGTCAGAGTTGGCAAACCAGTGAGCACCCCTTTTGGAGCCTTGTAGGCCACTGCAGGATTCGACTTTACTCAGTGGAGTGGGGCCTATCAGAGGGTTCTTAGAAGCAGAGCACCATTATTTGACCTACTCTATGGAAAATCACTCTAGCAGCTGTGTTAACAATTGGCTGCAGGGGCTCAGAACATATGATGAAAGACCAATTGTGACAATACTGAGAGAAACTCAGAGAAATGAAGCCTTGGATGGGCCTGAGCAACTGGTGAAGTTACCATGCACTGAAATAAGGGAAGAGGAGGAGTTTGGGGGCTGAGAAAATTGGGATTTGGGGCACCCAATTGTAAATAACAGAACTTCTTCTGCTTATTTTAGTAGCAAAGAAATCAAGAAGCATTAGAGCTGCTGCAGGAAAGCCAGACTGGAAATCTGTACAGCACTACAGCTGCCCCAGGGAAGTCCCCATGGCTGAGGCCTCTGGACAGGGGCAGGCCAAGTTCAGGCCCAAGTCCAGACACTGGACACCAGACACTGAAACCTCCACCTCTGCTGCCAGAAGCTGCAGTCATCACTGTCACCTTCACCAGGAAAATAAATATATAAAGCAATAAAGGACTTCACACTGTTCTGGCTTTTCACTTCCCTCTGAAGTGTGGGAAGTCTGATGGGCAGCGGTACACGGCAGGCTGACGGCAGGAGCCCCAAAAAGCCATTCAAGAGTTTTCACCACAAATGTGGCAACCCTTCAGAGATTCTTGCAATCACTTCTTTGCTTGTTACTAAATACTCAGTGAACAATAGTTTCTTAAGGATTTGAATTTTTTCCTCTGTCTCCAACTTTAGACCAGGTTTCTCATGGAAAGTGTATGCAACCTTACTCCAAGCTGCGGAAAGGCCTGAAGTGGGTGATGGAAATGATCTCCCTGCTTACGTTATAGTTATGGGAGAAAACAATGTGTTTGGAACCTGCTGATAAAAAGTTCCAAGGAAGAATTCATTGTCTTAAAGCACAAGGGGAACATATTTCAAATTAATAATAAATGGATAGCTAATGTCAGTATTATGTCAATATTCAAAACACTGGACATTTGGGAAACCTTAGTGTAGTGCTTCTTAACAATAATCATTATCACTAGATAATTATGAATTAGTAAGAATTTATTAACTCCTTATTCCTATTTTTTATTGAGAGGTTACAGTTGCAACGAATTAAAGGTTTATTTTCTCCTTGAGTTCATGTGTTAAAATCCTGACCCCCACAGTGATGATAAGCTTAGAAGTGGAGCCACTAATTAGGTTAGGAGGGCAAGATCACTGTTCTTGTAAAAAAAGGCCAGAGAAAACTGTCATCCCTTCTGCCAGGCCAGAATAGAGTGAGAAGTTGCCATCTGTGGGGGCCCTTACCAGACGCTGAACCTGCCAGCATCTTGACCTTGGACTTCCAAGCCTCCACACTGCAAGAAATAAATTTCTATTGTTTGTAAGCTACTCACTTGTGGGATTTTGTGATAGCAGCCCAAGTACTAAAAGACCAGATATGGTAATTTCATTTATAAACAAATACAGATTCAAACAGTGCTTAACAATACTGTTCACAAAGCTTATTTTCAATAAGTTATTTGATTCTCCAATAGGTAGGATCAGGCTTAGAGAATGCAACTTATCTAAGGCTTAGAAGATGCAACTTGTGAACATACACACACACAGACACACACACATTTTCTAGTTTCCTTTGTGAGAAAAAAATCTGGAAATCTAATGTCATCAGTTAAGAACTTTATCAATAAATTACAAAATAGCTGTAAAATAGAATCCATGTTTTTTTTTTTAAAAGCATGGGAGTATCTTTAAGATAAACTTTTAAGTTAAAAATATCTAAATGGAAAGAAATAGATATGGTGATTTCATTTATAAACAAATACAGATTCAAATGCTTATAGATGCATTAAAAATCCTAAAAGTACAAATGGCACTCTTGAAGTGAGGAGGAAAAGGACTCATACAGGGGAAGGAAGACTTTTGTCTTTAGTTGATATCTTTCTGCATGGTTTCTATTTTCTACCTTGTATAGAAATAACTTTTATACTTATCTAAAATGAGTGTTTTTAATCCTGAATGTGTGAATATTGTTGAGTCTTCTGAAGAAGTTAATTTAGGGCTTTATACAGTTCATTTTAAAATTATAAAGTTGTATAGAACTTTGTGTTACTTCAACACCAAATGTTTTTATAAGCCAGATTTCTTTTTCAGTATTTATTGCTAAAATGCATAATGATGATATGCACTGTAAATGGTCATAGTTTTCCTTTAAATTAAAAAAAAATAGAATTATAATATCATAGCAAGAACAATTGGGAGGAAATTTAATCTCATAGCTTAGACATTATTTGGTACCTCCTCAGTGCCAGGCTCCATGGAAATTTTATCATTCATTTCCTTTTCCTAAATCTTCATAACGATACAACTATGGCACTTGCCTTGAAAATTTACAGAGAACTCCAAGATAGAAATGATTTACCCATGGGCATGAAGCTAGCAAGAGGTGAAAACAGAAGAGCCCAGAGATTCTGAACCTGAACAGAGGGGCTCTTGTGTAAAACATGACCTCACAATCTCCCTAGTTCAAACAAGTTAGCCCCTGGAAAAACTGCTCCCAAAGAAATTTAATTCATTCCCACTTATTGCACATATATAGTGAAATGCAAAGGAGCAAACACTAAAAGTGATTTAACAGTAGGATCTGGGAATTTTGGGGCTATACATTATCACCCACCCACCCCCACCCACTTACTGGTGAGTGAGAAGCATCAAATCCCCCAGTGGAATACAGATGGTACTGAATCCTATATAGACTAGGCTTTATACATACAAATAGATGATAAAGTTTTATTTAAAAATTAGGCACAATAAGAGATGAATGATGATAACTAGTAATAAAATAAAGAAATTATAATACTATACTTAATAAAAGTTATATAAGTATGATCTCTTACACTGTCTCTAGAATATTTCACTTAATAATTTCGGACCACAGAAAGCAAAACCAAGGATAATGAGGGGCTACTGTATATTTATATTTATATAATATTGATTGTATCAACAGTGCTTAGTAGTCATGCTATAGATTACTAATAAGCTGAGTTTTTCATACTCCAAAAGTAATCAGAGTACACTGGCTAATTAAATTTCCTGGCTACATCAGTGATAAATAGAAAATTCCTTTTGTTCTCATCTTTACTACTGAAAATATTTCTGAAACACATTTTCTTAGTAAAAGAGTAAGATCTTTGGATGAAAGAATTTCTTATGGAATTATTATACTATTAATAATCATCACTAAAACCTATTAAGCAGAATTTGTATTGAAGTTATGCTATATCCACAAAATGCCCTTTTTTATAGTAAGTCATTAGTGTGGGTTTGTTTTAGATAATTTCCCCATGTTTTCTAAAAAATAGAATTTTCAAAATGATTCTGGCTAATTGGATTCCAGTTAATAAGGTTTGACTACATGCTGATGTTTCAAACAATTCCACAAATGCCTATTTTTGTGACTTGCTGGGTTTTGAGAAAAGCTCTCCAGTGAAAGACACTAAATGCAGTACAAAAACTGAAGGCACTGGAGAAAGGAAGGTGCTAGGTTTTTCCATAATCTGTTTCTAACACACCCTACACCCCTCTCCCTCCTGCCAACCAGATCCTCCTTCAAACGTGTGGCTTTGGTGATACATATGCACGGTGGAATTTTACTCATCCATAAAGAAAAATGATATTATGTTATTTGCAGGAAACTAGATGGATCTTGAGAAATAAATGAAATAAGCCAAACTCAGAAGGTCAAGGATTATATGTTTTCTCTCATATGTGAAAGCCAGAGAGGGGAAATGGAGAAAAAAACAGTGGGGAAGATCTCGTGAATATCCAAGGGAGATCGGTGGAATAGATTAAATTGGAGGGAGGAGGGATGGAAAGAGAAATTACAGGGGAATGATATTGGCCAAATTATATAGTTATATTGTGTGCAGGTGTGAATATCCCACAAATCCCACCATTAAATATAACTCTAATGGCCTGTAACAAATGTGGGGAAAATAAAAAGAGGGTGACTTTGGCCTCCCAACTCCCCCTTTAAGTTCATTCACTAGACAGAGTCAGAGATACAGGATCCTCAGAGTCCACAAATTTCTCAGTGTAGACATGTCTCTGACAGTCTTTCTGATAGACAAAGATCCAGTGTGAATGATAATTATTCTCAAATTATGGAGAATTCCTCATGTTATTGAGTATTGCTTCCTTTGTCAGACAATTATAATTTCCATAATTGTTCATCCACTAAAACAATTAATGAACTAGTTCTGGCACCTGGAGTAACTCAGAATAAGAGCATGCATTCTTCCCCAGACATCCCAAATCTTCTCTGCCTAGGAACTTTCCTTATCCACTTAGGAAGTTATTAAAAATAAAAAAGCAGGAATTGTAAGCTCTAGACAAAATAGTTTTGGGGATGTATCACCATATATGACATCCCAGACTGAGCTCATATTTGACATGGATGAAAGTCATATAATTTTCCATTATGAAATTGAACAGAAAGAATGGATTGTTCTCAGGGATCCTGTCCAATAAAGCTATACTAGAAGCCACACAAAATACATTTTAAAGGAACATCATACCATTTCTTCTAGCAGGTGCCTAGTAGAGTCAAGTCCTATGCTCACAGGATGAATAAATGGAGCCTGAAAGATACATAAATAAATAATCTCCACACGGGATCATCAACACACTGAAAGACAGCAGGGTGGTAAGAGCCCAAGATAACAAACAGGTAAAATTTTCATAATTAGGTCCTTAGTTGTGAAAGATGTGTGTCACTTGGTGATTTGGGGTGTAGGTTCACAAATGTTCACCTCTCTGCTCTGCCGGGAGTTATTAACTATCCAGCTGGACAGGAGTGCCTTGTTTTATGCCCTGTTGCAATTTGTTTTCTGAGTTCTAGTAAAAAGTTGTTTGAAGCATTGTGTGAAGCAGAATGCTGGTAGCTTTTGGAGAGGAGAGGATTATTCGAGGTTGTATAGCTGATAAGAAAAGGTTCTCTTGATGTCCACAGGTCAGCCACAACCCAGGAGGGTAGGGAACAGCCCTTCGCTCAGATATGAATGGTGGAGTATAACTCAGTGAATCAGTTTTCCCTTAAGAATTCTCAAACACTTCCCACCACTCTCTTCCTTTATACCCCCTTTAGATGGGGGTGGAGTTCACACAGAAACCTATGCTGTTTGTTCTGAAGCCATCTGAAGTATTTTATTTATGGACAGTAAAATGAAGAAACCATGTTGCCTTATGGGAAAAGCATCAGCCTTTAAATTATCAAATTTAGAATCAAATCTCAGTTCTGCTACCATTAGCCCCATGACCTCAGACCCTCTCTGGATCTCAGTCCTCAACTAGAAAAGACTGCTGTGAAATTTAATAACTTACATAAGACACCCAGAATAATGACAAGTGGAGTGGTTTTCAAAATGTGGCCTGGGGCCAGCAAGACCAGTATCACCTGGAAACCTGTTAGAAATGCAAATTGCCAGCCCCAGTACAGACCAAATGAACCAGAGGGGGACAGGGAGGAGGTGGCAGCAACCTGTTTTTAACAAGCCCTCCAGCTGATCTTGATGCATTAAAAAAAAAAAAAAAAATTGAGGCACACTGTCCTTGCATATAAAACTCCTTGATAAATGGAAACAGTTATATCATAAAGTATTTTATATCTTATGAATTTGCTTTTCTGATTAAAATACCATCTACTTTGTTCACATTTGCAATCCCAGATTTCTACTAATTTGCAGAATTTTCCTAAGGGAACAATCAGAGATGTTTAAAAAGATTTATTTGAAGAATTAATTATGATAGTGAAAATTTGGAAACTAAAGTGAAATGAACAATATAAAATTGATTTAATAAAATTTTAACCCATCTCTACAATGGAACACGGTGCAGCAATTAAAAATTATATTATAGAATTTGGTGCTTGTCACAGTAAGCTCTGAGGATCAACATCCTCAGAATCACCAGGTATGTTTCTTAAAAAATGCGCATCTCGGGCTGGGGTATAGCTCAGTTGGTAGAGTGCTTGCCTCACATGCACAAGGCCCTGGGTTAAATCTCCAGCATCACACACACACACAAAAAAAAACAAACAGGGCTGGGGATTTGGCTCAAGTGGTAGTGCGCTGGCCTGGCATGAACGAGGCGCTGGGTTCGATCCTCAGCACCACATAAAAATAAATAAAGATATTGTGTCCACCTAAAACAAAAAAATAAATATTAAAAACAAACAAACAAACACAAACAAACAAACAAAAACTATACATCTCAGGCTGGGCACAATGGCTCAGCGGAAGCTGAGACACAAAAGTTCAAAGTTCAAAGCCAGCCCTAGCAACTTTAGCAAGACACTAAGCAACTCAGTGAGACCCTGTCTCTAAATAAAATACAAAATAGGAATGGGGATGTGGCTCAGTGGTTTAGTGCCCCTGAGTTCAATTCCCAGTACAAATATAAATAAATAAATAAATAAATAAAATAAAAAAATGCACATCTCAGATTTATGAGTACCCGCTGAGATTTATAACCTCAGTGAGTAAGGGACCTTAGCATCTTTATTTTCCAGTTGAACCTTATGCACTAAAAATTTTTGAAAATAATGTTTTAGATTAATAGTAATATGGAAAGTATTCATGATATATTATTGAATGTATAAAAGTATGTTACAAAGTAATGTTTGCAAGATCTCAATAATACATGCACCATAGCCAGATATGTAAAAAAGATGAAAAATACATATGCTTAAATGTTAAACAATTATTTCTGAATGGTAAGATGGTGATTCTTGTTATGATTTTTTTCTCCTGTGCTAAATTTTACACATTTTCTGTAACATGTATAACTTTTCCATGAGGAAAAAAAAAAAAAAACTACATTATTTCAAAAACCATTTAATAGTGCATGTGTCACTGAACTATGGAGAGGGGACTTCATGTACCGGGTGATAGAAAACACTAATAAAAACACAAGTGAATAAGAAATAGAGAAAATAAAAAATAACAAAATCTACACATGATGGACAGTAAAGCAAATATACCAGTTTGTCAAAAGGAATAGTCCTTCAGTTTGCTTGTGGAACGAGGGTCAAGATAAATAGAGAATTAGGCTGGAAATCATCCCTTCTGTCCTCCCATTTCTCAGCTTTGCCCAGTGGTTACAGAGGCAAAGTCAGCCATCCAGGAGGCAGTGCTGGTGACCAGGCTTTCCCTGAATTTCCCTGTGATCACTGCGGACAGAAAGGAAAGAAACCACAGTGATATTAACCTAGTGCAGAAGTGATAGAGCACACTGTGTAGAGTTCCTCACCTCTCAAAAATGATGTAGGCTGGAATCCTTCTGAAGTCAGAGCAATGGTATGAATCACAGATGAATGTCATGGCCTGCTCCCTCATTTCCCCTGTAGTGGACACTGGCAAGTATGTGATAGGAGACAGTCTTAGGAAAATGCTCCCTGATCCCAATGGATTCAGGTGAATCCAAAGCAACTTGTAGCTTAAGAACTGCTTCCAGCAAGTGTACTGTCCATCCAGGCTGGTCCCAGAGGAGATATAAACGAGGTAACAAGTAAAAACTGAGGCCAGCTGTATGGCATGACACCAGGGCAACCCCCACTCCCAAAGCAGCCCTTGTGCTTAGGGCTTGATGATCTGCAGTTACCGCTTACATTTTTAAGGAACTTTATCTTTTACTTTGGGTTTCATTCAGTGAAGTGCAAAGGGACAAACAGCCTGTGAGTAGGAAGGTGCTTGTCCCTGTGAGGCGGTTGGCCTCTGGTTCCTCTTCCCCTATCCAAAGACTACAACTATTTTCCCTGGCCGGAGCCTAAGCATAGGTGCAGAGAGGGTCAAAAGTGCATCTATGTACACACATCCCATGCACCAAGTTTCTGGACAGGCCCAGGGGTATCTGGAAAATTCTGCACTTACTTTACACAGGCCCCTGTGCCACTGGGAACATGATATTAAATAGAAAATTAAAAACATTGTGACAGGTAGAGAGAAACAAAGAAAGGAAAGCTCCTTTTTTCCTGATCTTTGAACAAGAGATCCTGAGGGGTTTTATGTCCTGAGTTCTGCAAACGAGGGAATCAACCCAAATGAGGACACATAGGAGCATGAGAGATTGATGGACATGTATCAATTAAATGAACAGGGAGGACTTATGAGAAGAAGCTCCGCCCTTCGTGATTATTTCTGGTCTGTCTGAGAAAGCAAATTTAACCCAAGAAGGGTGTGTCCCTGAAGACATCACACTGCAGAAGAGATTATGTGGTTGTCATAAGCATGTTCTCCAAAGGGATTCTCTAGCTATCATAAACCAGGACACAGCCCTTGCATTGCTTAATTACATGCAGAACAAACAATTCTTCTAAATACTCTTTTCAAATACTCTTTTTCAAATAATAAATAGCTGTAAAGCCAGAAGTAACTAGAAGTATTGGAAGCATCACAAACAAGTTTTTCAGCTTTTGTGAACAATGTTGGGAGGAAAAATGTGATCATAAAAAAAGGTGAATTTATCTTTTTTCGGCAAGAATTATCCTTCCAAATTCTTTCTATTGGTCCCATGTTGAGGAAAGAGTTGATTTTTTAAAATGCACGTATATGTTTTGCTTGTTAGAAAATGTACTATAGCACATTGTTCATTAGCAATCTGGAAAGTACAAGCAAAACACATGCACGACAATCACAATGCCAATGCTTGTTAGTGCAAAATATATTATATACATGTTTATAAAAATCAATTACCTTTCATGGCAATTTCTAAATTATCCCTGCAGTATTAAAAACCATGTTCATTTTTTAATAAATAAAACCTCAACTTTATTGCTCAATAAAACTGAGAAAAATCCATTAAGTTACTGAGTCCTGCTGAGTGTCTTGGTGTGAACCAGTAAAAACTTAATTACTCAAATATGGAAGGAGAGGGGTGTGTGTGTGTGTGTGTTGTAAGGCACTCTCTCAGGATCCAAGCCTTTGCCTGCTTATCCCAAATCTCATGAACTTCTTGCCTTTCTCTAAGAGGATTTGTCAGGGTCCTCTTGCCTACATGCATGCATGATAGATACATATGTAAAATATGTGTCCTATAATATAGACAAAAGGGTGTGGGCTTAGGAGGTGGCTTAAGACAGAGCTGTACTTCCTGTCAGAGTTAAGACATAGCCCATTACTGAGCCTGTTTGATGAACTGGTGAGACAAGATTTCCAGGCAGCTCTGCCCTTGAATACAGGTAAGGTCCTGTGTCTTTACTGTCATTTCAGAAAACAAAAATCCATGAAGCCAAGGGAATATGCCCACTTGGAACCAATGTACTTCTTTCTGGCTCCTGTTTTGGGTACCTTGAACTCAAATTTTCCTTCTAAATGCTCCAGCCTTCCTCCAGAACCTGTGTAGATTGTTCTTCAAGTCACAGAATCACTGCTAAAACTGCACTCCTTGACTGAGGGTGGCTAAAGGGCCAGTCTTTGCAGGTCTCCTGGGTTTGAGCTGTAATGTCCATATACATATGAATCCTCAAGTCCCAGGACTGAGCAGCAGGTAAGAGAACAAGAACATCAGGCCCAGTGTTGGAAGAGTGGGACTGTCATTTTTATTCCTGGCCCTGTCTGTGAGTATTGGAGCTGGATCTACCAGGAGACCATACTCATGGGGGCCTAGGTGGAGAATATCCTAGGTGGAGAATATCCTAAAGGAAGAGGGAGTGAGGGAGAGAAGGTTGGGCCTACGATGCGCACTGCTCTAGGGACATTTGTGAGGACAGCATAGGGCCTGTTCTTTAAAATGCATCGTGTATAGTACTAAACCCTATTGCACAGCATTTCACTTGATGTAGGAAATGTTCACCAAACTATCCAAAGTTCCTGGACATGTATTTTAACTTTCTGGAGATGGCTCCAGTGAGGTATGGTACATCCAGCCACTAACCACTCAACATGGCAAACTGAGGCTGCCAGACCACAAACTATACTAAGGGCTAAGAAGGACCCCTTCCTTAGTTGCCCCTCGAGCTTCATTCAGAAGCACAAGGCATCTACCTTCTGTCTAAGGCTATTTCCTTGCTTGCCTCCCCTGAGGCCTGAAGTTACACCCACAGCGGATCACTCTATGGGTTCAAATAAAAACACTGAAATATGGGATCCCCATTTCAAGCTTTGCTAAGTTGAGAGCACAGTCATTCTTCCCAGAAGCAGCTTGGGATATGAAACCCCATCAGAGTACTGGGTTCCTACATGGCACTCAAATAAAAAGGCAGGAAAATCCCGGAAATGAGACAGAAGGAGCTCAGACAACTAAAGTCCCTTTAAGAGGCTTGCCCACTGCAGACTCTGTAAATCTGTGTACCGTAGTTTCAATTTAGATTTAGTTGCTGAAAAATCGAGGCTCTCTATATTGAAGAAACAACAAACATTTTTTAGTTATTTTTTTCCACTATATAGAAATAGGCTCCTTTTTGCTTTATTTTCTTTTTAAAAACCTATGCACTATTTGTGAGATCCATCTCAGAATCACCTATATGGTACCATAAACTTGATACCAAGACTGTACCTTTTATTATTTCTTTGTTGATGTGTAATCCTCAAATAATTCGTGCTTTAGAGGCATACAATTCAGTAGTTTCTAGTATGTTCACAAAGTTGTGCAACTGGCACTACCCTCTGATTCATTCCCACAAAAAATACCATCATCCATTAGCATTCACTCCCATTCTTCATTTCCTCTCAGCCACTGGGAACCCTCTTCTGCTTTCTATTCATATGGATTTGCCTAATCTGGAAATTTTGTACAAACATAATCATGCACTATGTGCCCCTGTATGCCTCATTTCCTTCACTTAGAATAACATTTTCAAGGTTCATCCATGTTGTGGCATAAGTTCTCATTCCTCCACATCCCCTTCAGTGTTAGAGATGGTACCTAGTGCCCTGTACACGCTAGGCAAGCACTTGGTCACAGAGCTCCCTCCCCAACCCCACTGCATTCCTTTTTATGCTGCATTCCATTATGTGGATGGATCACATTGTTTATCCATTTATCAGATGATACACATTTGGGTTTTTTTCTTTTTCACTATTATGAATAATACTATTGTGAATACTTATGTAGGTTTTTATATAGACATATGTTTATGTGGCTTCAAATCTGTTGCTTATTTACCTAGGAATAAAATTATGGGTCATGAATATCTCTTTGTATCTTTTAAAAACTTGAAGAATTAAAGTTGAAATTTGGTGCAATGGAGCAAACTTGTACTTGGGTGGCTGAGGCAGAAAGATTGCAAGTTTGAGGCCAGCTTCATTAATTACTGAAACCCTGTCTCAGACTTTAAAAAAATAAAAAAAAGGGGCTTGAGTATAGCTCAGTGGTAAAACACCCCTGTGTTCTATTTCTAATATCAAAAAAAAAAAAAAAAAAAAAAAGTTGGAGAAGGAAGAGAAAGAAAAAGGAAAAAAAAAAAAGTTGATGTTTCAGATATAAGCCTGAGTCTTAGGTTTTCATATTCTACCAAGAAGTCATATGGCATGAGTATGGAATTTGACTAATTTATTCTCTCCTTCTGTGGTTGGTCTAATGAATGAACCTCCAATCCATAGAAACAATTGTTTGTTGAAACAGATCTGAGCAGGTCTCTCTTGACAAAAGTGATGACTATGGCACTTTCTTTCCTCAACTTGCTCCTGGTGAAACATTTTTCTAAAACAAAATATGTAAGGCAATATACTTCCTTTTAAAAAGTAAGAAGTCGTGGGAACTTGTGAAGCATTCAATGCAGAAATGAGGTGTGTGTGCTTGCTTGGATGTTCGTGGGCCTTGAGGACCCAAACCACACAACACCTTGGCAGAAGAACACAGCAACTGCCCCAGTGCAGTGAGCATGGATTTCCTCCAGAGGACCCTTCAAACCTTCTGAGTGAGGATCTAGAATGAGGGACCAGGTAAACCACATATGGGTGAATAAGAAGAGACAAATATTTTTTACCTGCGTAAATAGGTGACCTGATTATATACCAACTAGTTAAAAGTAAAGACAAATTAGCAACAGGTCATTTAAAAATAATAACCCAGTATTATTTTGGGTTGAGTTTTCTCCCCTCAAGCTCGTTCTGTTTGTAGACATAGCTACGATCTGAAGAACAGAATGTGTCCTCAGACATGTGCCACGTTGATAAATTATGCCACAAAGACAGAAGCAGGGGATATTTTTGACTTTGCGATTTGACTGCCTTTCTCACTTTCTCTTGAGTGTCATCATCGCTTTTTTCGCGTAGGTTTTTCGATTCTCTCTCCCTGTTCCTTCCTTGTTTTTCTCATTTTTGACCCCGTAGTTCCTGAATCACCGTTTCGCCATTTGTGGTTGTTTTCAAACTAATGCGCTTCACACATACGTTTCGGGGCTGAATCCATCAGGAGAAAAAAAAATGCAAGTGCCAGTAAAGACCGTCTCTCTCGTTTGTTAATGCATGTCTGAAAAAAGACAAAACGTGTGAGATGAGGACAAAAATAACTTGAAACAGAAGGCTGAGGAGCAGGAAAGGGAGAAAATACACATAATAAGTAGTCTCTTGACTCTCTCCCCCATGAACGAGCCCACGTGGCACTGCCTGCCATGAGCTTCTTCTGGAGCCTGCAGGAGGCACCCACCCGTGGAGCTTCAGGTCATGACGCCCAGGATTCATGCTCATCAGGCGGTGGGCATGTTCCTTTCCTCTGCTAAGAGATGGAATGTTGTCACTTCATTCTAATCTCAAGTTTCCTTGGAAAACTTTCTTGGAGGCCCTGCAGTCCACTCAATGCAATGTTTCACCAGAGATAATGGAAATTTTATGGGGCCTACAATGATGACTTGTATCTGTGATCCCTGTGATTTGTGTAAACATTAAGTGTCCAAAGTTCCAGAAGAGTTCGCTGCTAGGTAGTGTTTGGGTGGCCGACAGAGCATAGTAGGTGCTCTCTGCATGGTGGAAAAGAATAATGTACATTTTCCTCAGTTTAACTTAGCAGGTATCACTAGGAACAACACTGTTCTGAACAGAGAGGAGTTGCAAGAATTACGTTTTGAAAAGCAACCTATGAAAAAAAAAATAGGCCTAAAATTCAGCACTCAGTACATGCGTACATCCTGTGGAGGTGTAAAATGTGCATGCAAACGACTAGAAAATGAGGAATTCGTTACATGGAAATAATCTGGCAAAACTTCACTAAGGTCTAATGACTAAGCAGATCATTTAGGAACTATAGGAGTTAGTTTGGTGAAGAAGAGACAGAACTCCATGGAGCTATGAAGTGGGAGTGAAAGTCGCAAGATAAATAGTGAAAAGACCTGGCTATATGGTCGAAATTTAAAATTGATCTTTCCCACAACGACCTCTAGTAAAAGGTGGCCATGTGAGCTCATTCTGGCCAACAAGTTGGCACAATTTTCCTGGGCACCAGAGTGAGAGAGCTTTGGTATCTATCCTGAGGTCAACCAGGAGGATTAGTTGGCCATGGTGGTTCTCAGCCTCAGTCCTGCATGAAAAGACTTGCAACAACCTCCAAAGTTATAACAGCAGTCTCCAATGTAAAGGAAGAACCAGAGGAGGGTGCAATGCTGCTCCCAGTCCTCTGGGTCCTCTTTCTTAATGTCAGAAAAATAACCCCTCTTAGCTGTGAGTCACATTTTCTACTACTAGAAATGAGCATATTCCTTGTTGATATTCTTAGGGTAGTGAACCCATACAGACTCCTTTTCCTTGCCATTAGTCTCCTCAAAATACAGTACAACAACTATTTACGTGGCATTTACTCCTCCTGCCATGACCCATTTCCAGCTACCACTCTGACGTTGGTGACATGGAGTTTGAAAAAGATGTGCACAGTCTTCTCTTCAGAGCCAGAGGAGGCCAGATGCCCCCTCCCCAACACTGTGTCCAGCTGTCTTTCGATAAGAGGAACTGAGGCCACAAGTCAGGACAGTGGTTGTGGCTGGAGCCACACTGCAAGGAGCTGGTTACTATCTGGAGAAACAACATTAATGCATTTTAAGGAAGACAGCCTCTGGTACAACTGCAAAGAGGTATTGATTATGTATATCTTAGAAAAGCTAATACAAAGAGGACAGGGAAGGGAAGGGAACAGAAATATTTAGAGACCCCAAACATGCCAACAAAAATCAACCAATCCCCAAACAAGCAAGTGTATAGATACATGTTTTCATTTAGTCAAAATACAACAAAAAAACCCTGGATCAACTTGCAATTCAAATCCACAGTATTGCTGAGTGCCTTCAGGACATTCAGCTAAGTTTTCACATCATAGGTTTTGTTTTCTTGAGCTCTTATTGTAGTTACTTGTATTTTTTTTCCTAGTTAAAACCTCTTCTGATAGGAGTCACACTGGGGAGGGCAAGACAAACAGTCCCTTATGCCAATGCAAAGATGACTGTATTCCATTTGCCACAGGCCACCAGGTAATTTTTATTATTATATTTGACAAATTACATAGAGACAGACTACACATAATCCCACATAGCAGATACCACTGTACAGATCAATAACTAGAGCCTAAACAGCAAAAAAAAAAAAAAAAAAAAAAAACTTACATCAGTTGGACATGTCATGGGAAATAGTGTAAACATAAGAACATTATTGCTCTTCTCATTTAAAATGATTACAGATTATAATAGAAGTATTGCTTTCCTACATAATTAATAAACAATGAAAGTAAAGTTCAAAGGGAAAAAAGACCCAAAAATGTGAACTTCCAATAATGGGGAAATTCAGGTACCATACATATTTCTATTAAAATGGCCTTTCTGTTAAATTCCCATTCTCACCTGATCTCTCTCTTAATTAAAAAAAAAATACTTCTACTAATAAAAAAATATTTTCCTTATCAGGCACAGTGACACATGCCTGTAATTACAGAGACACAGGAGGCTGGGCCGGGAGGATGGGAATTTTAAGGCCAGCCTTAGCAACTTAGCAAGACCCTGTTTCAAAATATAAAAATAAAAAGGACTGGGGATGTAGCTCAGTAGTAAAGCAACCCTTGGTTCAGACCCCAGTGCCCCATCCCTAAATTTTTTTATGTTATTACCACTCAGTAACTCTCTTGAAGAAAAAAATTCTTTTTTTCTGAAAAATATTAATTCTTTGCATCACATACTTAGCAACTATTGTATAGGATCATAAACACCTATAATTCAGTTGATGGGTTTTTTTGGTATTTTGGTATTTACTTTCTTTTGTTTTTTTGGTATTTACTTTCTTTTGTGATTCATTGCAAAAATATAACGAAAATCCAAAGAGAAATTCTGCTTAAATGACATTTAGCAAAACTTAATCAATAGGTTTGGAAACAGAAAGAAGACCATGATGAAATCATCTACATAAAACAAATAGGCAAAACCAAATATTTCTTTTTTCCTTGGGATATTTAGATATTAAATTGCAAATTCTTTGAAGGTTTTTCTTCAGCTTACCTGGTAAATCCTAGAGGTTTGATATGATGTCTACAGAGTACCAATTAATTCAAGAGTCACTTATAATAAATATTTATTGAGCACCTATGACATGCAAACTCCTAGACAAGACCTTGCATCTATAACTACATATAAACTTCCATTTTTTTTTGAACATCAGAACTAAGCTAAGAATTCATTATCACATCACATTTAATCCAAGATAAGACAATCCAGTTAGCTTAGAACATGGCTGTAATGAGGAAAAAATAAATAAAAAGGAGGAAATCTCATGAAAATAGAAGACCAATAGAGTAGAGGAAGGGGATTGAGATGGAAGGAGGAGAGGAGAGCAGAGGGAAGTACTTGGGAACATAATCTACTGAATTATGTCCGTGTACAAACCTCAACTAATTCCATATGTGTATATTTTTTCACTAACTAAAATAATAATAATAATAATAATAGAAGGGAGATCAATAGAGTAGAGCAAGTGGATCAGGAGAGGGAAAAGAAAGGTACTGAGGAATGAAACTGATCAAATTAGGTTATGTGAATGTATGAATTTGGCATAATGAATCCACTACTATATATAATTATAATGTATGAATAAAAATATATAATATTGAGTGTGGTGATGCTTGCCTTTAATCCCAGCAGCTCAGAAGATTGAGGCAGGAGGATCGCAAGTTCAAGGCCAGCCTCAACAATTTAGTGAGACTAAAGCAGCTTAGTGAGACCTTGTCTCAAAATAAAGATTAAAAAAAAGTGCTGGGGATAAACCAGGCATGGTGGCACACTCCTATAATACCAGCAGCTCAGGAGGCTGAGGCAGGAGGATCACAAGTTCAAAGCCAACCTCAGCAAAGTGAAGTGTTAAGCAACTCACTGAGACCCTGTCTCTAAATAAAATACAAAATAGGGGTGGGGATGTGCCTCAGTGGTCGAGTGACCCTGAGTTCAATCCCTGGTACCAAAGAAAGAAAGAAAGAACGAACGAACGAGCTGGAGAGCTGGGGATATTTTTTCTCTATATAAAATAACAACATATTATCCTAGTACTCCTTACCACCTTCTATTTTTTGTACCACTTATTGCCATATAACATATTCTAAAATCTATTTATTGTGTTTTTAAAAAAGAATATGGCTCTAATAAAGTCTTGCACCCATTATGCATTTCTGACAATAAAAAATTGTTTAAATGTCTTGGTCATCAAGGAGATACATGAGGATGTGAGTTCAATAGATATCGATCCTCAAACGAAGAACACCACGCTGAACACAGGTGCTGAACAAAGGGCAGATGTTTTTCCTGCACTTTCTCTAGATGCCAACTTGTACCTCAGGTTTGTTATGCAGATTGAAGTAAATGACCCATATGGAGAATCTGTGAACTCAGATCACCGTGCAGGTGTAAAGAGATATGATTATTATCCCACACAGAAATTCTTACTGTCAACTTCGGAGAAGCTCGCAGTGTGAAAAGGTACATTCCTCATTCAGACAACATTAAAACAGGTCAAAATGTCACTTTTTAAAAATTTCCCATGGTTAATCTAAGCAAATTGCCATTTCTCTCAGCTTTTCTTTCCTTCCTTATTTCTCGGTCCCTGGCTCTATCTGTCTGTTTAAAGACCTTCCCATCCCCAGAAAGCCTCAAAACCACTATTATTATTATCATGAATTTTATAAGTGAAAGAGACTGAGTGCTGATGTCATCCAATCATTCCTTCAGGTTTCAAAGAGACTGACCTAGCATTCTTCAATGGTGTATATAGTCAAAGAAATAAAATTGTTATCTCAAAGAGATATCATCATTCCCAAGGTTATTGCAGCACTATTCATAATAGCCCAAATCTGGAATCAATGTAAGTATAAATCACAGATAAAATGGATAAATGCATAAAGAAAATGTGGTATTTGTATACAATGGAATACTATTCAGCCATAAGAATGACAAAATTTTGTCATATGTGACATCATGGGTGAACCTGGAGGATATTATATTAAATAAAATAAACCAGGCACATACAGGCAAGTACCACATGATCTCATTTATATATGAAATCTAAAAATGTTGATTTCACATAAGTAGAGAGTAGAATGTTGGTGGCTACAGGCTGAAGATGTTAAAGGAATATGGGGGATAGGGAGATGTAGTCAAAGAACATGTAATTTCAGTTGGATAAGAAGAGTAAGTTTAAAAGTCTTTTGTAAAGCATATTGACTATAGTTAATGACAATATATTGTATTCTTTAAAAATACAGGGTAGGGGGCTGGGGATGTGGCTCAAGCGGTAGCGTGCTTGCCTGGCATGCGTGCGGCCCGGGTTCGATCCTCAGCACCACATACAAACAAAGATGTTGTGTCCGCCGAGAACTAAAAAATAAATATTAAAAAAATTCTCTCTCTCTCTCTCTCTCTCTCTCTCTCTCTCTTTAAAAAAAAATATAGGGTAGTTGTTAAGTAGTATGCAAAATAAGACATTTGTTAATTATCTAGATTTAACCTTTCCTTACTGTATATGTACTTTTAAAAAATCGCATTTTACCTATGAAGAAACAGATCTATAAGTTCAATGTCAGTCAGAGACAGTGGCAAAGATAAGCCTAAAGCCCAGATTGATTTAAAGTATACTGCAGGATGTGCATACATTGTATGCAAATTCTAGACCATTTTATAGTAGGGACTTGAGCATCTGCAGATTTTGGCCTTGGAACCATCACCCATGGATTCTGAGAGACAACTGTATTTCTGCATGAATACTTTTTCCATATCGTTTTCAACACATGGAGTCATAATTATGGTGAAACAATAGAACCAATCTGTAAGTTTTCCCCCAGTAAAACCTGAAACGTTTCTTTATCATCATCCATTGACATATGATTTCAGGTACTGTATTTTTCACTTCTAAAATTTCTATTTAGTTCTGTTCTACAGCTATTTGGCCAAAGATTCAACCTTGTCTTTAAATTCTTTAAGAATATTAAGCATAGCATTTTAAAATAAATACCTATAGGTGCAGATAGATCCATATTTGTCTGTTTCCATGGACAGTCATTTATTTTGCTTTGTATACTTATGGCCTTATTTCTTTTTATGCTTGGTGATTTTTGACTGAGTGCTGGACATTGTATATGAAGAATTCTAGAAGTAATTTTAAACTCTTAATGTCATCCTTTTTCTCTAAGGGTGATTTTCCTCTTGTTTCTAGCAAGTGGTCAGGTTCAAGATACTAGTTCTTCAAGGTCACTATAAATCCAATTATGGATTGGACTTTGGTCTCCATAAGGGCTTATGCATTATTGGAATTGACAATCATCTCATTTGGAAAACTGAATCCCAAACACCAGAATCAATTCTCTGTTTTTCTTCTTTTCAATCTTTGTCCCACAATACCTCAGCATTAATATTTCTCCACTGTAAAACTAAGACATCTTTTAGAAAACTTCTGAATGCCCATAGCTTCATGTATAATCATGCATTCCTTAATGAGGATCTAGTCTGAGAAATGCAACATTGGAGATTTTTGTGTTTGAGTGTTTTCTCATAAACTAAGGCAGCTACAACAGCGTTATATAATCTTATGGGATTACCAATGTATGTGGGATCTATTGTTGACCAAAATGTTATTATGTGCCAAAAGACTATATTTAAACATTGGCTACTATATGACATACTTTGATAGATTTGATATGATTTTCAAAACATTTTGAGCCATACAATTAAAAAGGAAAATTTTGGATAGGCCTTAGTTTACTTTTATCTATTTTTCTCTAGCAGTATTCAACAATTTCATATCTACCAAATCTGAGATTATCCTTCATGAGGTCTTTTGAGCTTTTTTGAAATGGCCACATCCCCCAAGGAATCTGGTATGCTCTGTTTGTGTGCTAACTTGAGCCTACTTCTTCACCTGTCTAGGCTTTTTCTCTATTCTCTCCTCTCTTAGCCAACAATTACAATTCTGCTTATTATAGCATTATATCTAGACAAGACAATTCCCTGAATATTTTAGGTTGCATTAATCACTACATTTTACTAATTCTCTATTGGTACATGCAAAGAATTCATTCTAAAGTATAATAACTTTATATAGTTTGACATAGACTTTCTACAGAAGGATTGAGAAGGATTTTCAAATGAGAAAGTAGAGCACATTTTAACCTGTTGGGAAAACAATGATACAGAAGGAATAACTGACAAGTCTTGCCAGAACAATGTCTGTATGGGCAGCTCTGGACAGTCCTCCTAATTTTTGTGCTAGAATTATAACCATAAGAAGGTAGATATATTTTAGAGAAATAAACAGGAAGTAGATCAACTATACTCTTTTCTCTTTTTATTCCCCTGAGTTTTTTTTTTTCTCATTTTGTCAGTTATATGGGGGACCATATACTTGTCCCCTTTTAGCAAACGTGGGCAGAAACAGTGAGAACTTTCACTTTGTCTCTACACCACACTGAAATGCAGATCATTTCTCTCTCTAAATCCCCAGTTCCCGCCACAGGAACTGCCAATGACTCTTAGAAACTCTGTGAAGAGAGGAGTATAACTTTTGTTTGAGTTATTTATTTTACCCATATCCTTGTCTTTCTGTTGATCCAAAATAGTGGAACTACTATACACTGAGGTAATACTGTAGACTTTCTGGAGTTTATTGTACTTTTTCTCTTATATAATAGAAATGTTTCCTTTTCCAGGGCCATAGAAAAACTTGAGGAAAGAACACATTCAGGTTGTCCCATAGTGGAATTTTAATCTGTTACCTAAGCTACCAGAGGTCCATACTCTGTATAAACTAGGGTGATGATTTAGCCCATCCAGCACTCTCTCTATCCTTGTTTTTGTAATCACAGGTGCCCTAATTACAAGATACCTAATATGGAAGGGAAATCGTTTTAAGAAAGAAAAAATGTTTTCAGTGTGTTGACTCATCCTGGAATCTGCAACAATAACGGAATTTTGTTTTGTTTTGTTTTGTTTTTTGTTGGTGCTGGGGATGGAACCCAGGGCATTACACATGCTAGGCAAGTGCTTTATTTTTGACTTATATCCTTCAGCCCCAAATAGCAGAATTCTAAATAAAGTTGGTAACCACCACATATGTGTCAATAGAGGAAAATCCAAAGCCAAAGGACAACATCTAATGTGGAAAAAAAAAAAAAAAACCCACAGAGGAGAGTATTTTCAACTTTTCCTTCACCAACACTAATATGAAATGTAGTAGGGACTCTAAAAGCCTGGAACATTATTACAACAGTACAAAAGTGCCAGTCACACTTATGGGTGTCAGAGATCACTTCGTTCATAGCTAAGAAGTGCAAGATGACTCATACATCTTTGCTGTTAATATAAATAAAGCACCATAAGTGGACACTATACCTTAAGAGAGAGACAGAGAAGGGACTGAGTGTGTTGGAAAAGGAGTCACTCTGCCAGCCAACTGCTGCCCAACTGTACACAAACATGTTCCTGCACAAGGATGGAAATTTACTCCATAGGAGGTGCAAACACCCTAGTTTATACTGAGTGTGGACCTCTGGTAGCCTAGGTAACAGATTAAAATTCCACTATGGGACAACCTGAATGTGTTCTTTCCTCAAGTTTTTCTATGGCCCTGGAAAAGGAAACATTTCTATTATATAAGAGAAAAAGTACAATAATGGTGTACCTAAACTCCAGAAAGTCTACGATATTACCTCAGTTTACAGTAGTTCCACTATTTTGGATCAGCAGAAGATGTTGGCCAGAGTCAGGGATTAACAGCAAATCTTAAATGTGAGCCTTTGGGGTCCTTTATTTAATTCAATCCTTTGGAAATGGTTGTGTCATTGATTCCTTTCAGGCACATCACTGTGTCTGTGTTTGGAGTTGACTTCCCAGAGAGAGAAAGATATGAAAAAGGAATATTTTAATCCAGTTGTTATTTTTTTTTTAATCTACACCTAGATTTTGTAAATAGTTTGTGTTAATTGAGTTCTGCTTTATCTGGTTTTTATGATAAGGATGAGTTACTCTGAAAGACATATTGTTTATTTACAATTTAAGCCTAATTTGGGTTTCTTAAGATTGCTCTTCTTACTATAATGCACTAAAAAAAAAAAAAAAAGGCTTTTCTTTCAGTCTCATATTCACACTAACATTTTTCATACCCATAGTAAAAGGAAAAAAAAAGGCAAGATTGTTATTTGGGTATGCAGGAACACACCTTGCGACATGGCATTTCTTGGAAGAAAGGAGAATGGTGTTAGGTGCCTGCTGGGTCTAAAAAGGTGCGGTGGGGAGTTCTGTCATTCACAGCTACCTGGGAGGGCTGGAACAGGATGCAAATGCTGTGACATGGAGCATGCAGGAAAGAATAGCAGGGTTGAACAAGGCATTGCCACCATTTCAATCTTCCTGGGCTTTCAAAACTTCCTTAGACAAAAGATTCAGAGTATTTTTCAGCAGTTGTTGTAGTGCAGCACACTTTGCTTTTTAAATCAAGCTATTGTTGTTGCCCACTTCTGAGCAGTGTGTAGCTTTACTGTAAAAGTCCACAGCTTAGTCACTCAACCCACCTCCTCTTCAATGGGCATTTCAGGGGTGTGTCTGCAGAGTATTTGCTATTGAGTCACCCTAGTCCCCACACTCCATGAGCACTCAGTGTAGAGTGACCAGGAAGATGACAGCATCTCCTCATTGTTTGGGTGCTCAGTAACTAGCAAACATTGAGATCTTGTTTTAACTACAAATCAAAACAAAAAGTTCTTACATTGCTTTTTTCTTGAAGTGTGTAAAAACAGAGGTGGATATTCTTTTGTGTAAAGACACAAACATACCTGGTAATTCAGATAGGTATGGGAAGACTCAAGAAAGTCATCCTCTTAAGATCTAAGGAGAGGTAGAAAGCAGCTGCCAGGTAAGGTTCATTGCCAAGGAAACCTAAAGGCAATGTATGTGACAATCTGCCCATTATGGGTTTCATATGACCCTTAACTTGCTCATTTCAACTAAAGGATTCCCTTTGGCCTATTACCATTTTCAAATATAGTATTTTCATGATTCATACAATTTTTCTGATGTTAAAATGAGAATTATATGTATAAGAGTTATATTTTTTTAAAAAATTGGAATTCATCTGTACAGAGAATTTATCTGCTCTCATTTGTTCAATTCATTTATCACTTGTTTCGATGACTCTGGGCACATGGGTATCTGTTTTAAACTTTGAGTTATAATCTTATAGAGTATTATTCATTTCTTGCTCAAATTGCTTCTGTTTGAGCCACTAGGGGCTTTCTCAGCTGGTTTTATATTGCTTTGACACATCCTCATCATGGCTGGGATATTTGTTTATTGTTTTTGTTGTTGCTGCTGCTATTGTTTTTTGAACACTTCCTTCCTTATTTGCTGGTACTGCAAAGTGCTACAGGCTTACTTTGTGGGTTTCTTTCTCCATTCCAAAAATTAGCCATTTCTCCAATAAGTCTTACTTCCTTTTATTGGAGAATAATATTACATTGTGTTTAGGTCCATTGACAGAACAAGGAAATATATGTGTGTGTTATAACAAGTATATGTACACATACCTATGTATTTGTTTTATATGTATTTGTTTGTATCTATATTAAGCTGAACATAAACTCATATTGATGTTTCCTACTCTAATCCAGCACCATGTGGATCATTCTAGCCTTTCACCTTGTCTATAATCTCCCCCTCCAACAGTGAGGAACCTTGCTCCCAACATCCACCATTCATTGACATTTATTCAATCCCAGTACACATGTGTGAGGGCTTCAGATGTCAACCACAGTCTCCAGGGATCCAACTTCCATCAACCAGAGGTCCAGTGCTTAGGTTTAGTTTCTTTTACCTTTAGGCTTATAGTCTCCATACATTTCCAAAAACTACATAGGTCACAATACCTTTATTTTATTTATTTACTTTTATGTGGTGCTGAGGATTGAACCCAGTGCCTCACACATGCTAGGCAAGTGCTCTACCACTGAACTACAACCCCAGCCCCTAAATAGTTCTTTTAAATTCATACACATTAAGGTTCACAAAAATCACTTTTATTGCTGCCAAGTTCTACTTCCTGCTTAAAAAGCTGGAGCATAAACTCCACCCCATTAAATATGGGCTGTGCACAGTGACCTTCCAAGGGGTAGTATGTGAAAGGGGAGGGGGTGAGGAACAGAATTTGACAGTAGAGAAACCCAATGAACTCTCCCTCAGCCAGGTGACCAAGGTCAAGTACGTTGTGGTATTGAGAACTGCACTTAACCTCTGTGTCCTCTTCTCCAATTTAATTATGAGAAAAACACCCAGGAAACCCCAGTGGAGGGAGATTTTACAAAACACCTGAACAAAGTTTTTGAAACTGTTATGGTCATCAAAAAAACAAGGAAAGTGTTGGAAACTGTCACAGTTTAGAGGGACCTAAGGAGACAAGGTAATTACATGTAATATCCTGGATAGGATCAGGGAACAGAAAAGGGACCTTTGGTTAAAAATGGATACCTCAATATGAAATGGACTTAATGTTGTTAATATTGGTTCATTAGTGACAAAAGTACCACACTGATATTAGCAATAGAAAAATTGGGTGAGGAGTTCATGGGCCCTATAGTTTTTTACTTTTCTTTAATCTAAAACTTCTCCAAAATAAAATTTAAACAGTTATTTTTAAAAAAACACAGAAAAGTTAGATCTGATGCCTTAAAAAAAGGGATTTGCAAATTTAAATAAAAGAAACTACTGGGGATTTTATTGGGAAAGTTGCTTCATATGGATTATAAGACATATTTTTCCAACTAAGAAATCTTACAGGGTTTTGACTTTTTATTCTTTTCTTTTTTTCAATTTAAAAGTAGGGCACTGGCTATAAATCTAGGAAGTTAAAGTGGCCCAGAAGAACTATCTCCAAAGATGCATTTAGATTGGTTTTTTTTTTTTACATAAAAAATGAGTTGATGACCCAAAAACCTTATTTTAACTGCTGATGAGCATCTATTTAACTGCAAATTGTTATATTCTGAAATATTGTCTGGGTCTCATAATCAGTAATTAGAATAGAAGTTCATGCCTGTTTTTCTCTGGTGTTATTTCCTTGAAACACAATAGGCTTATTTGAGGGGGAAAACTGGATTAATCAACCCTATTGTGCTCAAAAGCTACACAATAGGTTTCTTTATTGTGATATACGTATGTATATATGCATAGACACACATATATATGAATATACATACAAATATACATATATATATATGTGCATATACCTTATATTTATAAACCTATTATGTGGAGCAGTAAGAAAGTGGAAACAATCCCAGTGTCTATCACTAAATACACAAAAGGTGAATGGGTGCAATTTCTGTTCTGATGGGAAGGTTTTCAAAAAGTGGCCAAGGTTGCTCAACACTGTAAATTTACTTCATACCACTGAGTTGTACACTTAAAATGACTAAAATGTTTTTTTTCTTTTTTCAGTACTGGGGATTGAAAACAGGGGTGCTCTATCACTAAGCTAGATCTCCAACTTTTTAATTTTTTTTATCTTGAGACAGGGTCTTCTAAGTTGCCTGGGCTTGAACTTGTATTTCTCCTTCCTCAGCCTTCTGACCTTCTGAGTTACTGGGATTACAAGCATATAACACTGCACCTGTCTTAGCATATATATGAATATATGTGTATATATACATATACACACAATATGTATTTGTTGTTTCCACTTTCTTACCGCCCTACACAATAGGTTTTATAAGTTTTGTTTTTTTGTGTTTTTTTAAAGAGGGGGAAAAATGTGTTGAATTCTCCTGCATTATAAAATTTAGCTTAATTGTAGTTGGCCTCAGTGCCTATCATTTGAAGTCAAAAGAGAAGTGAATACGCTAGAAATGAACATAGATTTTAGTGGCCTCAGGCCAAAGTCATAGTTGAACAGGAAAACCCTTCAGAGAGGCTTGCTTCTGTTGTGCATTCATTTACGTTGGTTTTGCTTTTACTTGAGTCTTTTAAATGGTACACTTTCATCTTATTCTGTTTCTTTCTCCCTGTTGTCAAGTCTATACTATTGTCAATGAGCTCTGGTAATCACACTTGAGTGACGTTGCTTATTAATCAACATGCCAGTTTGCTCCTAGAGTATATAAACCAAGTTCTACTCACTGGCATAACTAACCAGACTGTATATGCAATGAGAACTTGAGCTTGAGGAATTGTGACTGGTGGATTTGTTCAGAGAATCTGCTTGCTCAGTTGCAGCTTCTTTTTTTCCCTGATGGAGCAAGATTCCCTCCCTTACTTGGACACATTACCATTGATCTGATTGCCTGAGAAAGGCCCCAGGAAATCATTCTTGCCGTATTCCTCTTTATGACTCGCCTTTATAAATCCAGCACATTTTGCCCTGTACAGTATTTTTCAGATTGTCCTCTCCTCTTCACTCCTCCTTTCCCAGCCTGCACAGCTGCAATGGAAGCCCTAGGAAAACACATTTCCTTATCTCTCTCTGAATCTTCCCTCTTAAATTCCCAGAACAAAAACCAATGCTCTCTGAAAACTGTAAGAGGCTGGGATTGTGTTATTACCAACATGAGAGGAAAAATGATGCTTCCTTCATCTTGGAGAGGAATTGCAGTGGTAGGTGAGAAGTGAAACTAATCAATAAGCTAGCTATTATGGACTGAATGAATGGTCTGTCCATTATTCATTTGTTGAGTCTTAACCCCCAGTAGCTCAGAATATGAGTATATTTAAAGAAAGGATTTCTAAAGAAGGAAGAAAGTTAAAATAAGTCCATTAGGATAGGTCCTAATTCGTTAACATGATTGATGTCCTCGTAAGAGGAAATTTGGGCATGGTCACACACATAAGACCATTTTCTAGATACATAAGAGGAAAGACCATGTGAAGGCCCAGGAAGAGGACAGCCATCTCTAAGCCAAGGAGAGAGGCCTTAGGAGAAACCACCCAGCAGCCTCCTTGATCTTGTTCTTCTGATGTTGAGGAAATAAACTTCTGTTGTTTCAGCAACCTAGTCTGTGGGGCTTTGTAAGGACAGATCTAGAAACTAATACACCAGAGTTCTTTCCCTCACATAGCATAATGTAATATTATTTCCCATCAGTGCCATTTTCTGCTTCTCCTTGTATTCTCTTTTATTATGTTTCCAGGAGCACATGGGCCTATGATGGACAGGACTTTATCCTGGCCCTTGTTTTGCTGTGCCTTTCCTCATAGACATAGTAGTACAAAGGGCTAAGACGTGCTAAACTGAAGGCATACCTCCTCCCTCACTCTGCCGATCTTCCCATCTATGTAGCCCTGGGCCTACTACCAAGGTCTATTCAGGCCCTTGAAGCTTTCCTCCTAAAGACAGACTGCTGCCACCATGCACATCCCTAAGCCTGAGATACAGCCTGGAGCAGCTACTTGTGTATTGTCTGTATGTCCACCTGCAAATATCGCAAGTCCCCATATGACAGGATGGAACTGAAGGTGGGGAGATAAGAGGTGAAGTATGGGGCTGGGGGGCTGGAGATGGGAGGCCAGCTTACTACAACCTTCTACCATGAGAGGCCTGAGAGTTCTAAATCTGGACCTGACCTTCTAGATCATTAAGAAGGATATTCCTTCCAGCTGTGGTATGCCATGCCTATAATCCCAGCAGCTCAGGAGACTGAGGCAGGAGGATTGCAAGTTCAAAGCCAGCCTCAGCAATTTAGCGAGAACCTAACCAACTTAGTGAGACCCTATTTCAAAATAAAAAAACAAAAAGGACTGGGGATGTGGCTCAGTGGAAAAGTACTTCTGTCTTCAATCTCTAATACCAAAAAAAAAAAAAAAAAAAAAGAAAGATATTTTTCAAGACCAGATAACAGAATGTATTTTACTTTATGGTTTCTTAATATGATTTATAACTTTTATATACAGTCATCCCTTGGTATCCATGAGGGTTTGGTTGAAAGACAAAAAAAAGCAGAGTTTCCTAAATCTCTTATATAGAATGGTGTAATATTTTATATGAATTATCCACATGCTCCAGCTGACCTTAAATGATCTCTAGATTACTTATAATATCTAGTGCAATGTAAATGCCATATAAGCAGCTATCTGTATTGTTTGGGAGGACATAAAAAGAAAAGACTTCACATGTTTAGTACAGATGTAATTTTTTTCCCAAATAGTTTCCATCTGTGTTTGGTTGAATCTGCAGATGTGGAGCCCACTGATACGGCCAGTCAACTAAATTTAGACATTCAATATATGGATCTTCATAACTTGTTTCAGGTTCACAAATATAAGACTAGGCTTCTGGTTTTAGAGAAAATCAAGGCTTAGAGCCTATTGGTCAGAGTTGCACAGAGAGACCGGGAAATATTTTGCAAGATTAAACCATTCATTTTTACACTTTAATTTGTCTGTATTTAGGCCTAGATATGTATGAAACGTAATATGAATTTTAACATAAACAATGAGGCATACACTAAAATAAAAATTGCAAATAATTATGTTTTAATAAGGAAATAATTATTAAAAATTTTTAAAAATATAACCCAAATTTTGTCTTGTTTAAATAATTTTGATTTAAATTTATCACATTTTAATTATAATCTGTATTTTGCTTTTAATAGATTAATTAGTTCAAAACAAAAATACATTTTAAATGTATTTTACTTCCTTTAGTATGATTTGTATTTTTGGATGATAAAAATACATTGAATTTTACATACTTTCATTATAATTGCATTTTCTTTTTATTCCTCAGAGTAAGCAAAAATTGAGATTATGATAGAAATAGAAAATACAGCAGTGGGACTCAGAAAGGAAAAGATATAAAAAGAAATAGAAATTTTCAAAGATGCAGTCTGCTGAAACTTTTGAAAACTGCTTTTTATTGAGCGTGTCCAACATAAAAGTTTTGGATTAGAATTACAAATTCTTTGTTATAAAGAATTAATTGTTGATAAACTCAATGAAAATTAGTGAGAACAAATGCCTTCATCAAACCTACAATTGCAGGCCTGTAACCCAGCAACTCAGAAGCTGAGACAGAAGGATCACAAGTTCCAAACCAGCCTCAGCAACTGAGTGAGACTCTAAGCAACTTAGCGAGATCTTGTTTCAAAATAAAAAATAAAAAGAGCTGGAGCTGTGTCTCAGTGATTAAGGGCCCCTGGGTTCAATCCTTGGTACCAAAAACAAAACAAAACAAAACATACAACTTGGGAGGAGGTCAGATGAAATCCCTGTAAATTCATATTCTCTAATAAGACTTAATTACTGATGGGAATAATCAGAATCTCGATGATTCTCCTGTGACATTTGCATCGTTACCAAACTCTATACTAGAGTGGGCTCTCTGACCCCTCTTCATGACACCCTCCTTTCACCAATTTTCCAACACATAAAGCTGAATTCCAGGAGGGAGACAGGTCCAAATGAGCACTGACCACATGGGGTCCATTAAATTGAGGGGCAAAAGGTTCTGCAGCTATACCAGTTTGAAAAACAGGAGGTACAAACCTTTCATTTCTGGAAGATGTTTCAAAAATTAATACATCAATCCCATTTGATGCCCCAAAAGGGATTATATAGTAGGCAGATCCCCCAGGCTTTTCCACAGAGCAGTTCTTAGAACTGACATTCTTGGGAAAGCTTGTCTAGAGTTGCCTTTTCAACGTGGGCCTGTCAAGCACTTAAAATGTGTCTGATCCAAACCAAAACATGTTCTAAGCATAAAGCACACTGAGTTTCAAAGACAATACAAAAGGACAAGATAACCTATCTCAATAATAATTTGATACTGAATACATGTTGAGCTGATATATTTTTGATGTATCAGACTAAATAAAATGTATTGATAAAGCTAATTTTACCTGTTTTCTTTTACTCTTTTAATGATGTTACTAGAAAATTTAACAATCCACCTGTGGTGTGCATGATGTTTCTATTGAACAGGATGATATAGAGGACATCATGGTATGAAGACCATCTAGGATCTGACATCTGTCTATCAGGATCTGACATCTGCCTATCTCTCTAGCCCTCTTTCTTGACACTGTCACGTTGAGTTCCAGTCTGTCCACATGACCAACACCACCAGCAACAGCTTCACACATCTATTCTTTGCTCATTCCAGTTCCTGGAATAACATAATAATAAGGCCAACCCTTATTCAGCATTTATAGGGCAAGCATCAGTCACTCACACGGGAAGCCTGTCTGGAAATCTAGGCACACCTATGTCCTGGCCTGATTAAGTGCTCTTCTTTCATGCACCTTTAGACTCCTGTGCACACCTCAACCTGAACTCTCTAAGTAGTCTTACAAGCATCTATTCATGTATCTCTCTCTCAGTACATTGTGAGCAACTTGGAGACAGTGATAGGCCTTACTTATTCCTATATCTCTAGTATCTGATCAGAGTACCTGGATACTTTTTAGCCCCTCAACAAATGTTTAGTGGGTGAGTGCATGATTGAAAAATAAAGTAGATATGGCTACTTTTCCTACCAGGGAAGAGGCTACTCAATAGCTCAGTGAGATGAAGTCAGTGTGAGCTAAGAACATGCAATGGGAATAGAAAAGAACCCCTGAGGATGTGGAATCAATGGCATTTGGTAGTCCATAGGAGGTGGGAGGGAATAGAGGGAGAGAACTCAAGGATGGCTCCCAGATTCTAGTGACTCAAAATATTTTTTTTTCCAATGTACAGATTTTTTTCTTTGTGTATTTTCTTGCCAATGGAGCATGAACAAACTCCACATTTCTAACTAATTGGTTTTTATTCCTGAGCTATTACATCATCCAAATATAATCTTGTCTCTAGAACATGAATGTTTCTATTAATGGGAACTTTGCCATGGTCTTTTAGAGAATGTGCTGGGTCTTGCATTTTTGGCAGAGTTATCAGTATAGCCACAGAAAAACTCTGCTTCCTGATGTCAAGTGAATCTCCAGCAGGTGCCTCTGCTTCTCATCAACATCTCACAAGAGCATCATGCCACAGAGATCATTTTTGCCATATTTGGACACAAGACAAGGATGACTCAGGTCAAGTAAAAGAAATCCATAGAAAATAAGAGATCCATAGCCAAGTTTTCTGACTTCATGCTCTAAACTGTTTCCATCAAATGATTTTTGCCTTAGGGGACTAGAGAAGGAAAAGTTGAACCAACAGATTAGCTTCACCTAAGTGTTTCTGAGTTTTCTTCCCTTGCTCATCATTTTTCTGGTCTTTGAGATGGCTGAAAAAGAATAAAAAATAGTACTGTGAGTCAAGGAAAAGAGAACTACAATAGTAGAAGGGTCATGGTATTCATAAGTGAGTCCCAGAGGGGGAAAGATTGGGCAGAGAGACATGGATATGACTAGAACATGGCAAGATCATGAAGAACAGCCCTACAGGCAAAGGTTTCTCCTTGGTCTCCCTTGTCAAACCTCCTTTGCTTAGTCTCAGTTTTTCATAGCATTTATGCTTTTTTGTAGCATCATCTGACACCATCTTGATTATCTATAAATTACTAATATGAAGCAATTGTTGTCTAGTTCCTGCATTAGATTATCAACTCCTCCAGAGCCAGGACCACGTTATTTTGTTCAGTGCTCCATCCCAAGAGACTAAAAAACATCCATAGGTAGTAATCACTCAATAAGTATTTGTGGAATGAATAATACCTTTTAAAAAACTCATTCACCCAGTGGAAAATAACTTTTAAGCATTATGGTATAGATAAAATAAATTAGCTGAGTTTAATTGTTTTATTTACCAACTTTGGTTAAGGAAGACTGTGTTTATCTAAAACATGACGAGTCATTTTGTCATTTGTTTTTCTATATCTAATGCCAGGAATCCAAAAAACATAAAACACAGTCTTGAAAAGCCCTGAAAGTTATGCAATTCATTGTAGGGAGATGATGTTAGATAGGTTATTATATTATAAAGCATTATTAATAAGGAACCTTATAAACCACAGTGTATTTTAGTGTTAGAACAATGTTAAATGAGTTTCCCAGAGAATCCTTAAGGTATCTGAGACCTCTCATTTTATTGAAGAAAATCCTAGCCATTAATACTACACACGTTAACCAAAATTCAGGAGCCAGCAGTCAAACTGGAAACAATACCATCTTTATTTATAGACAGTAAGCCCTCAGCCATTGACCTTCTTCAGTCTCTTATCTCTTGTGTATCTTTTTTGATGCTATGCAGTTTTTACCAAAAACTGAAGTTATTTTTATACATATTTTATCTTCCCTCCTAGACTCTGCATTAACTATTCTTCTGCCCCAAATTGGATTCATCTTGGAATTTGAAAAGCAGAGAACATTTCCTATAAGACCTTAGACAGCCTTTTTGAGTCATAGGATGAATGTGAATAAATAAAGAAATAGATACCAAATTCTAAATAATTCATTTACAGAGTTTTTCGTTTTTAAAGCATCACCAGTGAGTAAGCTGGAGACTGTATTCATGTTTTGTAAACCTTATCTCATAAACATGAATTGATTAACACAAATCAGCTTTCCAATAACCCATCAGTATCTCTTTTTGCTTCCTGGAAATTCTTTCTTGTGTGAAACTATGTATTCTCAAATTTACATTTGGTGGATTCTTCAAATAAGTCAACAAATGTTATCTGTAATGATTGTCAAACTCTCCTTTTTCCTAAATTCTGCTTTGTAGTTTAATAAAAATGGTCACACACTCACAGACCCCTACAAAGTCACCTAAGAATTCTCTTTTCCAGCAGACTTTTCCCTCTGTGTCATTTATCATGGCATACATATATAATGATGCATGTGTGAATTTTAGGTGAAAATCCAAGTCTGCATTTTTCACAGTCTAAGTGTAGGTCATGACTTAAAAGCATCAGATTACAAAATCATATATTTCCAAATAGTAAAAAAGAAAAATTCTCTTTTCTCTTTTTCCCTTAGAAATATTAAACCTCAGGTATCCATCCTCCATAGTTTTTGCACACAGTTTGCCTATATTTTTATATATATTTTCACTTTTATATTAGAATCAGAAGATGAGAGGTTTTATTAATGCAGGAGCAAGAACATGCAAACCAGCCCCATTTCTACCCCACCCCCACCCACCCAGCAGCACCCCTACCCAAACTTCCCCAGACATGGCCATAAACTTGTCTATCCACTTCTTAGTTCTCTCTTCTCAGATCCTCCCAACACTAAAAGTAGCAGCTTTACTAGGAAAATACCAACCCTGTTTCCATCTGAGTTCCCTGGGTCTGATGTAGACAGCTGAGTAACTGCCTCACCAGCTGAATCACCTCACAGGGTACTTGCTGACTTATCACCGTCATCACAATCTAATTTAGAGGTCATGGAACACTCTGTCCATCTGGTCAGAGAGGTGGCTAATATTGTTGAACATTTTTTTTTTCCCACAAAAGCAAATGTTCCATCTCTTTTATTCTTGAATGGAATGTGAAATCTCACTTTCTGAGAACTGTTGCCCCTGATTGAGGGAGTTTGCATGTGGTAAGAAATTGAGGTTGGATTAAAGTACGTAGTGATAGTTGTTTGTGCTTCTGTTTTGTTCTGACGGTGCTTGGAGATGTATTGCTTCAGCGTGTGTCTGAATGGAATTCTAAGCATAATTGGGAAATGAGTTCAAAATTCCAGATAAAGATCAGTTTTGGACTTAACCAATAAAATAGTGGAATGAGGAGGTTGGAGGGAAAGATGGAAAGAAAATACATTCTCCCTGGTACAAAGTAATCCTCTGGTTCTTATTAAAGTTACAGAACAAATTTACTAGCTCTTCTATGTTAAAAGTAGCCTCAGATTTTTAAAATCACTATAATATTAGATAAATATTACTATAACAATTCCTTTTCTAAATCAAGAGCAAAACAACATTATTATATCACTCTAACAAGTCAATTGCTTTGATTTTCCCTAGGTTGAATACTTGGATCTCTTTTAGATTGTTATTAGATAAAACAAATATATGTCTGAATTATATGATTTACTTCCTCCCCAAATCCTTCTATTTATTTAGGACAAGATAGTTTGAAAGCATCTAAAGATCTGAAGCCTCATGATAAAATAATATCTATTGAACATCTCCCCTGGCCCCACTGGTCAAGAGTTACAATAGGTGCACGGGGAGATACAAAGACTTCTGCTTTCAGGATTTGATGCTTTAATGTCAAAGGCAAAGCAAATACATGCAAAAATAAATGTGTGGGGATGTATTCCCATGACACATCCATGTTTAAATGAGGAAATGACATAAGCAATGTGAGGGCTGAATTCCATACATCAGTCTCAGGTCCAAGTTATTTGCTGACTAGGGAAGATAAACTGAGATATTACTGAGCTATGTGGGCAACTATCACTACAGAGAGCATACTAATCCAAGAAGAAAAAGGGAACAAAAGCAATTTTCTCTCTATACAGAGTGAATCCTTTCCTTTTGATGCCTGAGTTTTTCCTGCTAAGGATGAAAAATCTAGAACACAAATGGCTTGAAGCCCAATTCAGAGACATCAGAAGATAATAATAGCAGCCATAGGGCTGGGTTTGTGGCTCAATGGTAGAGACTTGCCTAGCACATGTGAGGCACTGGGTTCCATCCTCAGCACCACATAAAAATAAATAAATAAAATAAAGGTATTGTGTTTATCTACAAGTAAAAAAAATATTTTAAAAAATAATAATAGCAGCGAATATCATGAAGTAAGGCCCAATTTAATAAGCACCATGTAGGTACATTTACATATACAGGGCATCCCTAATCCAAAAATCTGAAATCTAAACAGCCCCCAAACTAAAACTTTTTGAGCATTAACATGACGCCACAAATGGAAAATTCTTCACCTAACCTCATATGACAGTTCAAAGTCAAAGCACAGGTGCTGTAAAATCGTGTAAAATTACCTCTAGGCTATGTGTATAAGGTATATATGAAAAATAAATGAATTTCATGCTTAGACTTGGGTCCCATTTCCAATATATTTTAAGTGTGTATGTAAATATTTCAAAATCTCAAAAAAAAAAATCTAAAATCTGAAACACTACTGTTTCCTAGAATTTTGGAAAAGTGATGCTCAATTTATACATCTCACTCAAACTCCATAACACCCTGAGATAGACATGTCATGTAGCCCATTTTATGAACAAGGAAAACAGAGGACCAGAGGTGTTACATTTAAATAGATTGACCAAAGATCACATGCCTAAACTATGGATGGCAAGGGTTTGAACGACTAAAAAGTCATTGCTTTTCATTACACAACAAGAAGAAGAGAGCTGGTTCTTCCATTTCCCGGGGATGAGCAGTTCTTCTATGGAGGAGACACAGACATTCACTCAATGCTCAGTGTTATGGTTTGGATGTGAGGTGTCCGCCAAAAGCTCATGTGTGAGCCAATGAAAGAAAGTTTAGTGGTAAATGATTGGGTTATGAGAATCTTAACCTGATCTGTGCATTAATCCTCATATAGGAATTAACTGGGTGGTACCTCTAGGCAGGTAGGTGTGTCTTGAAAAGGTGGGTCACTGGGGGCATACCCTTAGGGTGTATATTTTGTCTGTGGTGAGGGGCATGTTCTCTCCCTCTCTCTCTCTTTCTCTCCTTCCCTCTCTCTCCCTCTCTCCTTCTCTCTCTCTCTTTCTCTCCCCCACCCCAAGTGCAATATCCTGAGCTTCTTTCCTCTGCCATGTTCTTCTGCCCCCAAATAAGCTGTTCCTCCTCTAATTGCTCTTGACAGGTCTTTTGGTCACATCAATGACAAAACTAACTAAAATACTCATCTACAACAGGGAAGGGGAAAAAAAAAGTTGGGAGGAGTCAGGATCAGGAATGATTCCCCAAGGCTGAGTCATTGACCCATTCATTTAACCCAATACCAATTTGTAGTAAAGGTCAAACAGATGCTGGGTACAGAAGACACAGTAAAAAAGAGATGCCTCATGCTGCCCTCGGGGAACTTACAGTCTCACGGGGAAGGAGAAGACAGACCAAGAAGACAAGCCCGTCAAACAAGGAAACAAACGGGATGCCAAAACAGGGAATCATGGGGGAGGAATACCATGGTCACGATTCCCCTTCCAGTTCTCTAGAGAAAGTGACATGTTAGCTGAGCATGAAAGAATGAAGAGGAGCTGGTGTGTGTAGAGCAGAGGGAAGAGTGAGCTAATGAAGGAGAGCAATCAGAGGTTAAGTGCTCATAGCCGAGTTTAAGGAGGTCTAGTTTCCTGGGAATTGCCAACTGGTCAGACTAGTGGTGCCCTCATTTGTAAGCCTTAGCAGGTGTCTCTAGACCACCTTCTTCTCCAAGGACCGAGGCTTGCCTACTGAACTTGGCTGAGGACTAGCAAGAGCCCTGAGCTTCTGAGGGTCCCAGGGGGAAGCCCACAACACCTATGCCCTCTCTCTGGGGCAAGGTCCCGGTGCCACTTCTCAGGGATGTTTCCCTCTGTCAGGAAGCAATGTCTTCTCAAACACATATTGTTTGGAAACAGACGGGTACCCAAGACCATTTATTATTTTTTTATGAGTGTAACTAATATGTGATATGTATATATATATATATATATATATATATATATATTTAATCATTCACACACAGGACTGCACTCTGCATTGATTGATTGATTGATTGGTTGATTTTTCAGTGAGAAGAACTCACCAAATAAAGTTAAGAGAGGGAAGACTTATTAGAGGGACACACTGCAAAAAAGCAACAGGGACATGAGAAAGACATTTGTTCCTGCATTCTGGATTTATACCTCAGCTACTTTTCACTACTTACTGGCTCTTTGACCTTGGGTAAGTTGCTTAACTACTCTGTACCTCAGCTTAATCCTTTGTAAAATGTTTCCCACTCTTTAGGCTTTTGGGAGAAGATAGACATTGATTCCATATAAAGCATTTAGAGAAATGTACCCACAACTTAAAAATATTTATTATTGTTATAATTTATTATTATTATTATTATTATTATTATTATTATTATTATATGCTAGTTACCTAGGTAAGGTGGTGGGCACATCAAGACAAATAAATCTCTAGTTAAATGTGTCAGACTAGTGGGAAAGATGGGTTGCACCCCATTGTTTCTAACCAGGGTGACGAAGCAACAGGGAAGTTGTCTATAAGGTGACAGGAGCCTGGAAGAGGGGCAGCTATGTTGTTGGAAGGATGAGTTAACTTTTCCAGGTGAAGGAGAGGGAACAATGACAGGGGGTAGAGAAAGCTTCCCCCGCAGTCTGGATGCCCTGCGTGAGAGCAGAGGAAAGGAGCAGAGGGTGGAAGGAGCAGAGGACACATGTGGTCTTGGTGGAGAGAAGGGTGGGCAGGAAGGCAGTGTGCTGGATCCTGTGTGGACAGAGCCCCGTCATCCGGCAAGTGGAGGAGAGCCATCTAATCCTGAGCAGTGGAGACAGGGCTCTGCTTCTGAGCCTGGAGCTGGGGGTCTGCAGCATGTGAGGAATGGAATACGTCATTAACTCTGCAGCAATTCAGGGACTTTGTCTTAAATAAGCTATTACGTCCTCGCTTGGCCCCCAGTTGCCCTCACCATTTGTAGTAGTGTTTGTCTTTGAAAAATAGTGCTTTTAATTCTGAACTGCCTACAGACAAACAAACTTTTGGGAAACAACTTGTTCATAAAATGAAATTCTCCTGCTGAGTATGTGGTCATGAACCTCTGGATTCTAGTTTGGAAAAAAAGAGAGAGAGAGAGAGAGAGAGAGAGAGAGAGAGAGAGACCCAAACCACGTTCTTTCAAGGGTTGAGAAGAACAAACAAAGCAATATTGACTTATTCTGAAGAGATCAAAAGGTCAGTCAGAAACCTTGCCCTAAAACCTGCTTTATTAGATTCATTTGTTACCCTCAAATTGTGAAACTATAGTCCATTAATTGTGAGAGCTGTCCATTCAACATGTACCTGACTGAGCCTGGGCGCCATGCATTACCCTAAGCCCTTTATACATGTTACTTGGTCCTTATGACCTTCTAAAGGTGGTATCATCATCCCCCTTTTCAGATGAGAAAAGTGAAGCTCAGAGGGTTGGCTGATGTTACCAGTGACACACAGTCACCCATAGAAGAATCAGAGGTAGGATCTGGATCTGTGCAATTCTCAAATCACTCAGTCACCTCCCTGGACACTTCTGTGGATCAATCAACATTTAAACAATTTTTATTTGGTCTCCAACCTTTAAAAACAAGTGTCTTTTAATTGAGTGGCTGTCTCAGGTAGCAGATGCATTTAATTCTGTTGTTTGTCCAAACTGCTCCCTTCCCATTTACACCAACCTTGTACAAGTACTCAAACACAATATTTTCTGCATGCTTTTCAAGTGTATCATTTTACATGTTTGAAATCTCACAATATCACTCAGTCATAAGTAAATATTTACGTCCATCAGTTATAGATTTTTAAACTGAGTTAGAAACAGGATGAATAGCAGGTTCTGGGATGTAGCAGAGGTGGGAGGTATCTCAGCAAAACAGCAATGGAGCCCATAAAGGTTCCATAGACTTGTGAGTCAACAGGGAGAAATTTCCTACATGCAGTGACAATCAGGATGCTGAGACGTCAGGATGCTTGCTTGGCTCCAGAATGACATTCTTCCCTTCCTCCTTTTACTACATGAATCATAACAATATAAAGAGTCATATTTATATGTCCTTAGTCTCTTCCTGGGAATCCTTTGGTAACGAATAACAGAATCATGAATAATTTGTTTTCCAAGTCAGAATAACACCTTGTATCCAACGAAACTAGGTTCCACTTAAGGAATTCCATCCAGTTTGACTCAGGACTACAACTACGCAGTGTTGACATCAAGACACACAGAGACCCTGCAGGAGGAATAAATAGGTGAGAGGACAGATTAAGCACTTGTGTACTTCCTGAGTCACCTCCTGTGAGGTGCAACCCTGAATAGCTAACCTTGGAGAAGGCCCCAGAAGACGGAGAGCTTATCTTGACGTACTTCTACTGAATCACAGCAATTGTAACAGTATGTCAGTAAAAGGCAAAAAGAAACCACAGATGTGTAAATCAAAGTGCCCTCAGGTGGCTTGCTCTGTGACATTTTTCTCGTGTATTTTAAAGAAATTCAGTGTCCATGTGTCACACTCCCTAGATAGTTCCAAACTGATGTTTGATCACAGACTCATTATATTTTCAAGTGTATCATTTTACATATTTGAAATCTCATAATACCACTCAGTCATAAGTAAATATTTACGTCCATCAGTTATAGACTTATAAACTGAGTTAGAAACAGAATGAATAGCAGGTTCTGGGATGTAGCAGAGGTGGGAGGTATCTCAGCAAAACAGCAATGGAGCCTCATTATGTATCTCTCTATACACACACACAAAAAATACAATATATATGTCTATATATATTGTATTTTGTGTATATACCTATATATACATAACATTTGCCATTTTACATTGTCCTAAATGCTGTAAATGTGTTATACCAGTTAAGCCTCACAACTACACTCCATGACTTGGAAGGTGTCACCATCACCATTTTACACACAAGACAACTGAGGTGAGGGTGAGTTGCCCAAGGGAACTCTGAGAAGTTTCTGGGAAGAAGGGAGTCAGGGTTTGGGCGTGACTCACTCTTGAACATCCCACTCCAGTGATGCAGCTATTGTGAAAAAAGACTGTTAAAATCTCTGTTGCAAGGGATGTATGATCTGCTGACTTTGGCTTCCTTATTGCCTAAATTAAGCCACTTCTCTATCTAATCCAATTGCTCTTCCACAAGCAGGCTCACATGAAGTGGGCAGCAGCGGGTAATTATCTTCAATATATAGCTAGAGCTGATGTCCACAGTCCCACCATAATAATTTCGATTGTACATCTTAAAATTTTTCCTCTTTCTTTCCTTTTTCCCCTAAGAAATACCAGAGAGTATGTTCTATACAACTGATAGCCAAACTAAAGCTAAAGAAAGATCACGTTAAAAAAGCAAATGTATTCTAGCAATTGTTTACACTAATAATGCACGACATCCCATTAATGCCCAGAGGAAAATTTATATCTTGGTTTCTACTATTGTATATGTCTCTTTCTATCCCTCTCTACTGCAGACTCCTCAGCCTTCTGGAATTCCTGAATGGCCTCTGCTCCTTCTCCTTCCCTTCCTCCAGGGTACGTAAGATTCACAGGCCTCAAGGAAGATCCGGTTTTGCTGCTGTGCTGTGTGTGTTGAACTATTTTTTACTAAACAGAATCTAAGTCAAAGATAGAGAGGAGAGAGAAATGGATAAGAGAGAGCTTTTTTTTTTTTTTTTTTTTGGTGGGGGATGGGGTACCAGGGATTAATCTCAGGGACACTCAACCACTGAGTCACATCCCCAGCCCTACTTTTTTATTTAGAGACTCAGTTGTTTAGTGCCTCACTTTTGCTGAGGCTGGCTTTGAATCACGAGATCCTCCTGCCTCAGCTTTCCAAGCTGCTGGGATTATAGCCATGCATCACTGCGCCCGGGAAGAAAGAGAAGGTTTTAAACCCCCTTTTATTTAAAAAGGAGGAGGAGGAGGAGGAGGGAGGGAGGGAGGGAGGGAAGGAAGGAGAAAAGGTAGCAGGTTTAAAGGAGCAGACAATACCCTTAGAAGAGTTTCACAGCTCCAGCTCCAGCTCTTACCAGGTGAGTCCTTGATCTATCTTAGCCTCAGTATCTGCATTTTCAAAATAAAAACAATAATGTCTAGCTCACCAAGTTGCATTAAATAAGATAATACATATGAGTGCTTAGCACATGGTATTTCTAGAAACACCAACATCTCAAAAAGATGGAATTCTAACTAGAAGAAGAGGCTTTGCTCAAAGAATCTAAGCAAAAGGCTAAGGCTGGGTCCTTTGTGCAGAGAACAGAGAAAGCAGTCCTAGTCAGGCAGGGTAGAAAGGAGAAATATATATATATATATATATATATATATATATATATATATATATATTTATTTCTGTATCTTTTGTTTTATTGGCACATTATAGTTGTCCATACAGAAGGATTCATTTTTACACATTCATGCATGCACACAATATAGCAATATTATTTGGCCACTATCATTTCATAGGATTTCCCCTTTCTATCCCCTGTCTGCCCCTGACAGTCCTTTCATCGAAGAGGTGAGGGTTCTATTGATAAGTCCTGGGCTTCCCACAGTCTGTGTCAAATGCTAACCAGTCTTTGAGTAGAGAATAATTGGTTTTGAGCACACCCTATATAAGCGTTTTTCTGGGTAGGACTTTGCTTTCTGGAGAGAAATCTGCTTTTTCCTCAGGGCTTGGAAAGGGAACTTGAAATTGAATCAGATGCCCTCATTTAATAGAAGAGGAAACTACTCCAGAATGCATCCTTATCCAACCCCATAAGTTATTGAGCCAATCCTGTCACTGAGGTTCCTGATTCATGGCCCCAGGACATCCATACCACACATCACATGCAATGCCTTGTGAAAAGAAAATGGGGGGGCTGAGGAATGGGTGAAAATGAGGCCAAAGCAGGCTGTACCCATCTGCTTTTCCTATTCCACAACAGCAGTTTGCAACGTGAGGCTGAGGGTTATGCTGGCAGCATAATAGAAAACACAAACCTTAAAAAGAGGGGGACTCATGTGACAGCAGGTGCAGGGAAATTAAAGACACCACAGAGCCCACATTATGAACATGTAATGATAACGTGGGCGTCTGCTTTATCTCTCTGTGGAACATTGTGATGAATTATTACTAAAATGGTGTTGAAAAGGAGACCTATTTTTGCCTGACAAATTTCAACAAATTAGAGGTGGGGGTCTTTCACTTTTCACTCTGGATGTTGAGAATAGGTGAAAAGCAAAAGTGTAAATAATACCAGTGCTTTTCATAAACTCATAAAAAAAATGGAGGGAAGACAAAGTTTGAAACAAAACAAGCAAGTTTGAATAAAATTAGCTTCAGAAGAATTGTTCTATATTTAGCAACATACCCTCACTTGACTTTAATCCTGGAAGATAAATTTTATATTTTAATACAGAGGACAGTGCATTTAATGAGGCTCTTTCTCTATCAAGGAATAGATTTCCTTTCTCAGAGTCCTGACTTGAACTCTGAGGGATAGATGGTATTAGATTTATTTTATTTAGTACTTTTTTATATGTTTTAAATTTAATTCTGTGTTATTTATTATTTTCTTTATTTTTATTTGTTCTTTTTTGTATTCATTTTCAATGTACTTTATTTGGTCCACAACATTTTCTTCTGTCTTTACTAGTCAACACTGAAGAATTAGGAGACTTAACAATAAATTTCAGACCTTGTCTTTTGGAAGAAACTAGAAAAATCAGAAAGTCTTAGGCCCAGACTCCAAAACAGCACTGAATCTACTGCAGTCAGGGAAAGCGGACCCTGTACTGTGTGAGAGCTTCACATCATTCGGGAGCTTCTCTCCCAAGCCTTCCTCCTAACCCTCCCCAACCCTCCTCACACATGGTCTTTCTCTCCCCTGCCTCAAAACACATTTCAATCCACTCTAGATCTATCCTGTTCCTTTCAAGAGAGCATAGTTATATCTTCTTTTCCAGCCCTTCTTTACTTGTTGAATTTAAACCCAAATGAAAAAGTCACAGGTAGACAGAAGGCATTTTACAGAATAACATATTATTGAGCTTCTACAGCAATGACTTTATCTTTTTTATGGTGTTTTCACCATGTTTAGTGACTAAATGTTTAGTGTTTGCAGGAGAAAAAGCAACTTGCAAGACCTCTGTCCTTCAACTCCATATATCTTCATTTCTGCACCTTTTAGGGAAAGAAAAAGCATATAACATATGTCATCTAAGAATGTTAAAATAATTAGCAAGGATCAGTCAGTTATTTAGAGATATAACTGATGTCACAAGTTTCACAATTATTATTATGGATACTGAAAGAAGAGAGTCAATAACAATTGACTGTTGATGATATTGTGATAGAGCCACACAATCACTGACCCCCAAAGATGGGTGTGGTATCTAGCAGAAGAAGGGAACAAGGTCTGTTTGCTGTGTCTTGTAGACCCCAAGAAATAGAGCTGTCCTTTCTTCAGGTCTATGCTAGCAAATGTTTCAAGATCAAAGGATGCACTAAACATGGAAAGTTGAACTTCCTGCCAACAAGGTCTGCACCTGCACCCCCCCACCTCAGCAAGCTTCTTGGTCATGAAGTTCTCCTCCAAGCCGCCCAAAACTTCCATGATGAACAGAAACAGAACCATGGGGGGACTTCCTTGTTCTCCAACTCTGTCTTCCCTCTCTTGAGTCTTCATCTAAAGGAGACAACCCCTTAGGCTTTTGCACCCTAATTATTTGCCATATTAATAGAGCAGAGGCTAGCTAAGCCCTCAGAGCCTATGAGAGGAGGGATGTAGATTTTCCTGAGACACCTTGTGTGAGCGCATCCAGAACCAAGTTTTACAGGTTTCTAACTGTTCTATGCCCTGGGAAGTTGACCCTTATTAACTGTAGCCATAGGCTCTCTTGCCACTGAATTCCTGAACTTTGTTCTCATGGTGGCACCAATGAAAGACAATAGGTAGGAGGAAAGGGAGAGCCAGGCATTTATGCCCCGAGATTTTTCTCTGCCAGATTGCTATAGGTTGGTCACCTGTCATTCAAAAGTGCTTAGGTGCTGATAACGTCAAGGTCGCGGGTTCGATCCCCGTACGGGCCACCAAATGCCGCAGTCTGGCTGGGCACAATTCAGGAGCCACTTGTCAAAAGAAATGAACTTTATTTTTAGAACCACACACACCAAACAAAAAAGCTCCTCAGGAAAACCTTCAGAGCCCAACTGCCACCACCGGCTTCCCACAAGCCTCTCCCCACACCCCAAGCCTCTCCACCTCCCACAATCCTCCTGCTCTTGAGGCCGATTGGCTGGGTCGCGTGGGCAGAGCCAAAAAAGTCCCCCAATGAGCAGCTCCGTGGTCTGAAAGGGCAGGGAAACAGCCCAATGAGCATCACCAAAGAGGAGCCAATCAGCTAGATGTTGCTGGGGCCGCTGTGAGCCAATCATCAGCTGGCAGTCTGAAAGTTTGCTGGGGCCCCTTCGGCTGTGGCTCTCAACAAGGCAGCACTTTTCTAAACAGCTACTCTGGAAAGCTGGGTTCCAGCCCTGGAGGTCACTGTTCCTAGTCCTGGGGTCCTACACGATCCTTAGTGTAGTTTCCTTAAACCCTAATAGTTCCTTTGCTGAACTCTCCTTAAATTACCTAGTGGGGCTGTGGAGTGTCTTACCTACTAGGATTCACATGTGTACCAACAACATGGGAGGCTGAGTCAGTGGGATGCTGTTCACTGATTACATTGTAACCTGGTTAGCTTTATAATGTGGAGTTTGGGGAAGCCCTGTTTCTTGTTTGGAAAATGAAATGTCCTGAAAAAAATAAAAAATGTAATTCTGCTTCTGTACTTATGAAGTGGTTTGGAAGTTGGAAGGCATGTATGAATTCAAACACTCACTATATAAAAATGACTTCATCAGGCTAGACATGTCCTCATAAGCTGAAATAAAATTTGGAAATATCAGAGGTCCTGGGACCATGAATTAGTCTTGCCTGCTGGAGGATGGGTGCGACTTGAACTTCTGGAAAAGGAAAATTTATTCTAATAATTGAGTAATGGGCTTTCTATGATTCCCAGTATCACCCGAGAACATGTTAGAAAGGCAAACTCAGGCTGGGAGTGTCGTTCAGTTGGAGAGTGCTTACCTAGCATGGCCTGTATTCCATCCCCAGCACTGCAAATTTTAAAAAAAGAAAGAGAGAGAGAGAGAGAGAGAGAGAGAGAGAGAGAAAGAAAGAAAGAAAGAAAGAAAGAAAGAAAGAAAGAAAGAAAGAAAGAAAGAAAGAGAAAGAAAGAAAATAAAAGAAAATAAAATAAAAGAAATTTAAATGTCCCAGTCTACAGTTCTACAGAATCAAAAACTCAGGGGTGGGGGTGGGGGAACCTCAGGGGTGGGAGCCCTGCACTCTGTGTTTTAACAGCCCTCCAGGGGATTCTGATGTACACTGAAGTTTAGTACCACTGGACCTGTGAGGTCACTATAACAACAAGCCAAACATCAGGAGTCTAGGTAAACATCTGGCATCAGAGGGCCTAATAAATAGTGAAGAGTTCAAGAGCAGGTGAATTCAAAAACAAAAAGGTTTGCTTTGGAGAGCTCTGCTGTCTGGAAATAGTACTAGGACTCCTGTCTACAGGTCAGAGCAGGACTCCAGTCCTTGTAGGGTATATGAAAAGCAAGTACAATTAAGGCAGTACCCCCAATATTCCAAGGACTGTGGGCTAAGCAGCCTTGGGCATTGGAAATAAGAAATGTAGGATCCTTATGAGGACTGGGACCCTTGTCCATCTGGGTGTCTGAAATAGCCACAAGACGAAGTCATTAGAACTGGAAATGGGGGTGAGGACTTGAGAAGCATTTTGAGTGACTCAATGTTTGGGAAGTGAATATTTGTCTAGAGTCTTCTGATTCTGTTGTGATTCAAATTAAGGCAGGTCCCCAAAGCCACAATGTAATTATTTATTCTAGTGACAATCAAAAGTAGTGGTGTGGGGGAAGGGGGTGTGGCAGGGGTTGGGGGGGTGAGTACAACAGCAGGGCCTGACCACCACCTCTCCACACCAGTCACATGCAGGTCCACTGGCTTCCTGATTCAGATCATTATTTTTCAAATTAACTTGTGTATGTAGACGTGTGGTTTGTTCAGTCTCCAGTGTATGGCAGTGTTTTTTTGTGCCCAGGCTTCTGGTGTATTCCTCCCTCAACAGCTATTGCAGAGTTTAATACAGAAACTGCTGGAAGGCAACATCTCTGCTGACATCTGGGAAAGCTGAAGATTACTGAAGGGCAGAGGGCGGCTGGGAGCAGAGGCAGTGGGCAGAGCCTTTAGAGGCAACAAGAAGAGGAGAGGCATGTCTCAGATTGGGAATGTGGCAGAGTCCAGGGACCCACAAAAGTGCTGCCAGAGGTGGCATGACCCCAAGAGGAAGGCCCAAGTCACATTTAATGAGAACTACACCTTCAAATCATTTAGAGCTCTTGAGAGAGTCCTATGCCCCAATATGGTCAGGAAGCATAGCTCTGGATACTTTTTCTGGAGTGAATGAGCCTCACATAAAGTATAGCTTTCAGATGGGTAACATAGTCCCCTGCTAGGAAATCAGCATGTAGAGGCCCATCCCAGACCACCTGCTTCAATATCATCTCTAGAATAAGAATTCTAAATACGACATCCCAGTTCTTTGTTTCTTTAGGCCCAGCCACTCACTCACCTCTCGAGGAGCAAATCCGAGAAAACTTCTCTGTTGATTCCAGAACCCATAATTTTCTCTCTCTAACCTTTATTATGAACAAAAAATCATAACTAGTGAACATTAAAGTAGGCACATCAATTTTATAGTCCATACAAATCATTCATCAATGACATAATATCCTAAAGAATAATGGTACTACCGCTCCTGCACTATTAATTTTTACTTTAATTCTTCCTCAGTCAAAGTGAGTTGCCGCAGTACACTCTAAAAAATGTAAGTATTAATGTCTATCTTTCCTCCTACATTGTGAACTCCATAAGAACAGGGACCATTTGTTGTGTTTAGTCAAACTTCATATTTGATACCAAACATGTTTATGTCTTATTATAGATTCATGATAAACTATGTGTAACTGACAAAGCCCTAGAGGCAGATAATGAACATTTAGAGGTAGTATGTATCCATTTAATTACCATTACAGAGCAGCTGGTTATTTTACATATATCATCTTACTGCACTCTAAAGAGGTCAAGTAAAAGTCATAACTAGCATTGAGTTTTCATCATAACTTAAGAACTCTGATTTCACAAGCCATGATGCAGTTTCTGTTACACCCCACTTGTTCAGTGTTAGGGATCTGGCATCTCTCGAAGCAACTGAGTCTCCTCACAGTGGTTCAAGACTCCAGGAAATCCATTGCTTCTACAACACCTTCTTCTGACCTTAGAAATTCCCTTCCAAAAGGATGCCTGGTGTTTGGCTGTGCCTGTATAAAAATACTCCTACATGTAAGGTGATTCTCCTTTCCACTCATAGTATCATTCCTGCAAGTGGAAGAGAAAAACCCATGTGTGGTCTACTAAAAGGCAGGTTGTTTTTACCCCAAGAATGCCAGAATGTCTCTGCCAACCAAACTCTGAGGACACCAAGGGTGATTTTCCAAGCAGAAATTATTTCATCTTGCTGGAAAGTTATTTCTTCAGCATAGTTGTATTCTCCCTGGGAGCACTTCCAGATTCAACTTAACACTTTTAAAAGCCAGAAGGAATGTGATTGATTCTGTCACTCTGTTATTCAATTGAATATTCATGCATTCAATCGACAAGCATTGATAAACATTCTGTGCATGTTGATAATAAAAGGATTTATTCAGTCATTAAAAAAAAGCATTGATATAGCATCAAATACAAGAGAGACATGTGATAAGAAGTTCATCTAAAAGGAGTGATATTACCTCTGATCTCTACAGTAAAACTGGGAAGGTTGAAACATGATTTTGAAAAGGTTGAAAAACATTTTTTCAACCCCTGAATCCTGCTTGTCCATAGTTCATTTGTTGACATTTGAATTAATCTTAGTCATAGAAATACATATACCTACATCTTGGATGTGACTCATCACCATCTTAATTGATATGTAAGTGTCCCTTGGCTACATGTAAAGTTACACTAGTTAAAAGACACATCCACTGTATCTGACATAAGATCTGATATTTTAAGTGTGATGTACTATCTCTTTGTTTTACTGAGGCTTTGTAAATCCCGATGCCAATTATATTAACAAAAGTTTACTTCCTTCCTGCTCTGCTCATTAGAGCACAGACACTGATACAAAAGAAAATGCCAACTTCCAGCAGGTTTTTAAGTGAGGTATTTTTGCTGGGATCACTTTAAACAAAGACCAAATTTCTCCTGACCTTTCTTCCCGGCATCCTCCTGAGATGGAATCATACACTCCAGCTGATGATTCATTATAGATTCAAGTCCAGGTGGAGAATAAACTCAAGCAAGAGATCAAACCTCATTACAGTTATACCTGCAAAAAGAGTCACAGCAGTTCAAGGTCTATTAGAAAGGTTATGCTTGTCCATAAAAATTTATCTTTGGGCTGAAATATGGCATATGAATTTTTAGTCCATAAGTTCCTTAAAATCAGAAAACTCAATTATATACTCCTAAATTAAATGGTTGCTAAGTGGCAGAGGATTGGATTTTGATGTTTTAAAACTTCTTGCCAAAAGCTTTGTAAGCATTTTAATATTTTTAAATATAGTGGAAAATATAGCATGACGATGAGACCCAAGTAATGAATGAGAAGTCAATTCGAATCCAGCTTTTCCTGTACCTTGATAACATGTCCCCTTGATTATGGGAGACACTTTGTAATAGTTTTAAGCTGATGTTTTCTCAGTGGATGACAGTGATATTATCTCTTTCAAGAAGGAGTCAGGGAGTCAATTTAATAACTCTACTTCTCTCATTAAGTTCAAATAATGCACCCTTCCAAGGTTGGAGGCCAACAAAAATTCTCCTTCTATGTCAGGCAATGAAGCTACAGCCAACCCCAGAGGAAGTAGGTATCCTCTCTGCTGCTCACATTTCCTGGGTGCTTAGAGCCAGAGGGGATTATTCCTTTTACTAATTCCCAGCAGCTCATGCCTTAGGAAGAGTGAAGGACTCAGGAGGTTTACTGCCTTGGGTTTGAAATTCATCAGTTTCTAAATGGGTGGGCCATTTTCTTGTTTATGAAGCGAGGATAGTTATTTGTGAAGGATGAATGAGAGAACACGTGTCAAGTGCCCAGTGCATGGTAGACAACCAATACAGTGGAAAGAGTGAACACCCAGAGAGCGAGCCCAGCCCATGACCACCCACTGGCCAGTCCCAAGAAGATCAAGACCTTCCAGGTAGGTGACTTTCTCTCACCCCCATACCGAGAAGCAAAAGACTTGTTTGAACTGTAGAAATAAACACTGAGTTAGAGAAGATGCGTGGGAGATCAAGGATATTTTCACATCCTAACAATGTAATGGCTAGATTTTCTATCCAGCAGTATGGCTTTTCTTTTTAAATAATTAGTTTTTATAATGATTTCTAATATGAATTTGCTTATTTAATGGAAATACAATGTGCAATTCTTTCTTTTTTTATTAACACTCTGAGGAGCAATAATAGTCAAAGCTTGGAAAGCTTATTAAGACTAATACCCGAATGTGGTTAAATGCATTAAAAAGCCTTAGTAAAGAATATGCACTATTGATCCCATTCACAGCCTCAGCTTTTGCAACAGCCCCATTAAGGTACAGCGTGCTATCAATGCAAATTAGTCCCCAATGTGTAGCTTTCCTCCATTTAAAATGAGGCAAACCTGAAACGGAGACTGAAATGTGCTGGAAACTGCTGAATAATTATAGCCTGTTTTTAATTCCTCTTCTTTCTGTGTTTAATTTACTTATACAGGATTGTCAATGCTTCATATCTCATGTGTGAGCAACAGTTTTTTAAATAGGCTAATAAAATAAAATACACTTTTAAAATCTATCTTAAAAATTATTTTATCTTTCTCCTTAGTGTCCCAATGCAGACGAATAACAGACACTTGATTAAGATACAAACAAAATGTGTATTCCTGAATCCTCATGGTCCGACATTTTGTTGAAGAAAACAAAATGTTGTATAGACTATTATTTTCTACCAGAACCAACCAACCTCTCTCTTGAGGTAATTATTCTGGTTTCATTCCCCAATAAGCAGCCCATCAGAAATATTTTTAAGCATCTTCTGCTTCTCTAGAAAGCACTAGATACAATTTGGTTTTTCCCCTCTGCAGCTTTTCTTATCATGAAATTCACATAAGAAAAAAATAAGCCATTATAAAGTGCATTTAGTATATTTGAAATGTTATGCTACCCAAATTTCTATTCTATTTCAAAACATTTTCATCACCCCAGAAGAAACTCCTGGTACATGTTAAGCAGCTCACCCCAGATTCCAGTCTCTGGTAACCATCAAGATTTGATTGCTTTAAAGCTGCTGATAACAGACTAGATTTAGAACGCTCTATGTCTTTACCCTGGGAATAATAGTAATGAACTGGAACAATTAATAAATATGGAGATTCCCAGGTCTCTGCTTAAAGAAGCCAATACAGTTAGTATTGGAGGCCATTTTTCCAGCCCTCTCAACACAATGAAGAACTTTCTTTATCCTTAGTAAATACCTTTAGTCTAATAGGCTCACTGAGATGAAAAGAAGAGAAGGTCTCTTTAAGAAGTTTCATCTGATAGACATGGCAAAATAGGTGCACAGGAGAGTCAGTGGGGACTGTTTTGGAGGATGTGGTAAGTTCTATGCAGGATCAGAGATGTGTGCAGAGAGGACATAGATGTGAGCAGAGAGGACATTGGAGTATCATCTAGGGAAGGAGAGAGGGAGCTAGGAAGGAAGGAGGGAAGGGAGGGAGGAACAGATGGTATTCTATACACCAGTGACCAACTTTTGTTGGAAGAAGAACTGGTGGCATGTTTATTATCAGGGGAAATGAAGAAAGATGTCAGTGCAGCTGGTGGATTGGGTGGTGGGGAGATGAGGTATTTCTTGACTGATGTTTTCAGCATTCTCTCTGTGGTGGAAGTTGTGACTTGCTGAGAGTGGGTGGCAGGTATGTGGGAGTGGGTGTGGTTCCTTACAGGAGAGCAGCAGAGATGGGAAGCTACAGAGGGTGAGGGCAAGCTTTCCAGAGCAGCAGAGCAAGTTTGCAAGGCTGTGCTGAGGGTATGAATGAGGGCGATCCTGGTTGAGTAGGGGCAGGTCCAGTTCCACTGGTTGTAGACTGCTCTCAGTAGGCTCAACACCTCAGTACAGCCTGGAGGAAGCAGGTGAGAAGCTCATTCCCAGTGAGATTGTGCCAGAAACAGAGAGGAGAAAGGGCGTGAAAGCATTTGTGAAAAGAAAAGAAAACAAAATCAAACTCTCTCAAGAATACAGGGAACTCAGAGAAGATTTGCATCATGGATAAGAGTGATGGAACTGGTGAGATATTTTCCCCATTCGCCCCAGTAGCTCTTTTATTACTTAGCTCCATCAAAAATATCCCCTTCATGAGGGGTAAATTTTTAATGGATTTCGAAAAAAAATATACTTATCATGAAAAGACAGTGCATATAAAAACTAACACAATTAGGTTTTTAAAAAAAAAAGATGAGAAAAGATGTAAAAGTAAGTGCTTTGCTCACTTGCCGCAGTCTGGCTGGGCACAAAATAACCGAGCCACCACAAAAGCCTTGTAGATTCAAACAGCAACTCTTTATTCCCGAACTCTCACCGACCCTCTGCACGCACGTTCTGGGAAAAATACACTCCCTCCACCGGTCTCTGCGTACCAATACTCTCAGAACCCCGCGAGAACTCAAAGGGAACTCAAGGAGTGGGCATCTGAGGCAGCAGGATACGCCCTATTCCCAGCAGGATCCACCCTAAACCTGGAGCCACCCTAATCCAGCAGGATCTACCCTAAACCTGGAGCCACCCTAATCCCTGAGCAGGGTCACCTTTCAACCAAAAATGCCATGCGTCATTCCTACTTGGCTATGGGTCTCAGCACTCACTAGCAAAGAAATTAAGATTCCTGTTGAAAATAGAACTACATTTTTTAAATAAAGGGGATGTGTTGATATTGTATATCAATGTGCCTTTTACCCTTATTGTAACTGAATCTCCTTTCCCTACACACATACTTGAGAAACCTGCCCATGACCGAGTTCCCCAAGATATTCCATTCACAGCAAGCACCTTAGTATCCCTGTAATTTCTTCATGATGCCTCTTTGCTCAGAAGCTACCTAACAACAATTCTGTTCTTGTTAAATAATTAACAACAAGCAACTTATTAAGCTCTTATGCCCTAATAATTTACTAGCTGATTGAAAATAATGTGTATAATTTGAAAAAATAAATAATTTTATAAAAAATTATCATACATTTTACTTTCCTAGTTATTAATCATAAAATAGAAGCAATAAACAGAGTCAGATCAGAATTGGATGAGTATCAACAACTGAACCACTGATACTTAAGCTCAGCACCCTATTCCCTAAAAGCAAAGAAATGTAACTTATTCTCCTGTGACAGGTGCTGAAATGATTTCTAGATTCATGAAACTCTGGGGTATAAAAATAGTTATAAAAAGAGAGATTAATCTTTCAATCCCTTCACTCATTTCAGTCCCTTCCAAGGCTTTAGAAAAAGCCTTTGAAAAGTGTTTACATGGTTATATGCTTTTAATAATTCGTGAAAGTAACATCTTTTTGCTATAGTTTGTTAAGTTTCTAACATCTTTCAGGTAGAAATTTCCCAGGTGTAGTGGTACAGGCCTGTAAACCCAGAAGCTCAGGAGGCTGAGGCAGGAGAATCGCAGATTCAAAGTCAGCCTCAGCAACTTAGTGAAGTCCTAAGCAACTTAGTGAGAGTTTCAAAATTAAAAAAAAAAAAAAAATGACTGGGGATGTGGCTTGGGAGTTAAATGCCACTGAGTTCAATCTTTGGTACCAAAAAAAAAAAAAAAAAGGGCAAAAAAGAGAAGAAAATTTCCTCTATTAGACTTTTGCAGCCCTTGGAGTTGCAGTGGCTACATCTACAGGGAAGTCCAATTGGGGATATCTTTATTTGGTTTTATTGGTATATATTTATGTGACTCATGGTCACTTCCATGTTGTTAATGTCAGTTGTCCTGGTGTGGGAGTCACTTTAAGGGTGTTTTTACAGCCAACTCATACAGCATCGTGACATCAAAGGGCAGGGCCAGAAGTCATGTCACTATATGAATATTCTCTATGATGCTGAACACTGTAAGTTGGCCAGTGATAAAGAGGACACAACTTTTGTATCATATGGAGCTAGAAGCTGTCTGTAGAGAGTTCTTCAATCATCAGATGTTTAAAATTTAAAGTGGAAGTTCTCCTGGTATTTAGTTATGAGACAGAAATTCTCTTCTGTTAAGACTTACTTGTTAACGAAGTATGTGTGATAATAAACAGAACATGCTTCTTTGCCTTTCCTTTTTTAATAATTATTATGTGAAGTCGCCTTTATCTGATGTCTTTTTGTAGAACACAAATCTTTAGCAACACCACAGCAGAGAATATATCTCTGTAAGAGGTTGAATGTTTTATTAATCTCAATTATCAATAAAAATTTTCAAATACTACTAGATGACTAAATGATCTTTCTATTTTCTTAATGGAAAGTGATTTCAAAAGTTATTATTGTATGAAAACTCAGAGGATGCAATGAAGATATGTAGGAAAGAAAGTATTATAAGGGTATATCAAGCAATTAATTAATCATAAATAATATATATCTTTTATGGATTGTGTGATATTTGAGATATTTGTCATATGTTTACACTGTAATTTGTTGAGATTTATTTTCTAAATCTAAATGTGTTTACTTTCATAATTACATTTTTATACTTTTTCATAAAGAAGATCTATAGAATTATAGAATTCTATAGTTCTCACAAAAAAAAAAAAAAAATCAGGTCCATTTCTGAGGACAAGCATCTCCTTGGAATGTAATGTCTCAGATAAGGGTCAGGAAAACTAAATGTCTTAATCCAAAACAATGTAAATAGGTTTTGAAATAACTTCCAGAGAAATCCCCACCCATAGTGCAACCACTGAACCAGATCCATGCAGAGGCTTCAGTGAGATTCAGAGTAGGTGGTATTGCTGATGTCCAGCTGGGTGCTTGCCCTGAGGATCCAGTGTTCCATGGGTAACATCATTTTATCTGCTCCGCCAACAGAATGGTCTATAGGGTAATTTTAAGACTTTCTCAAATAAAGAAAATAAATCTACTTCTATGAAATATATTCATTCTCTACATGAAAATAAAGGGCCACAGTTGCCCAGCAGTGATAGGTAGATTGGTAGGTAGGTAGGTAGAGAAGTAGAATAACAGGTGGATGGACAGATGGATGGATAGATGGATGGACGGACGGACAGACAGACAGACAGACAGATAGATAGATAGATAGATAGACCAAACAACCAATGTATGGATGGAAAGGTAGATAGATACAGATACAGACAATTCAAAAGATAACTTGGTCAGATGTTAAATGTCTTTATCTTACACGGAAGTAAACATTTTCTCCAAATTCATCGCAATTCCACAGTTCTGATTGCACACTGTGTCTGGAATACTCCATTTTGCATTAGCCATTCTTAGTGACTATGAAAATGCACTTATAAGCTCTGCTCTGGGAAAACAAATAACTGCTATAAACCTTCATTGTGTCATTAAGGGACAAAAAGTTATGGTCATAGACATTATTATCACTCAACTCAAACAATAAGCGAAAGCTTTTGAAGAAGGAAGGTCGAAAGGATTACAGGAGAGGAGGAATGAGGAGAAGTGGAGAGCTTGGGGCTGAGATGACAGCAGCAGAGAATGAGAGAGGTGATGAGCACAATCAGAACAGAGCTGGGAGAAGCTGGTGAAATCACAGGAGAGGGTTCCACTCACCTGCTCAGAGCCTGGACCTAAAGGGATCTGCATCTGGAGTTCATGTGGTGCCCAGAAGGAGTAGCTTCATCCTGTATCACCACCCAGAGGGTTTCTAGAGGCTAACATGGAGTAGTACAGCTGGAATTGATGCTCTTGTGATTAATACGCTTTAATTGTCTCAAGTTCCCACTGTGTGGCTCTAGAATCTGCTGTTCTTTTTGCTCTAGAGTCTATCTGGGGTCTTCCTATTAGAGAATGACCTTGGAAACATCAGGACAGGGGATGACTCTGTCTATAAATCTGACTCTACACAGTGAGGAGGGTGGGAAATGGGAAGCAGGCACACAGCTCCCTGACTGCCATTAGTCTGAGCAGGCACTAAGGAGAATGGAGAAGACCAGAGAAAGAGTGTGGAGGAAAAATGAAGGATGTTCAACATACCAGCCTTCTTGTGCTTCTTACTGACATCAGCCTCAGAATGAAGCTGATGTTGTAACTTTCTAAAATATTCTCTTCAGAGAGAAAATTTTGTCCTCATTTTAATAATTTTATAAATCAATTCAGTGTTGGTACAATTCTTCTACAATAACATCTTGTATCCAGTCTCCTGTAGTTTAGAAGAAGGAAGGAGAGTGAATCATGTCCTTCCAAAGCTCTGGCATGGTCTGGCTGGATCCCTAGAGCAGTTCTGGGGCAACCCACAGAGAGGGGGGACTGTCACCAAATCCACCTTCTCCCAATTTGGGATCAACTTCTGGAGCCAATTGTTACTTGCAAAATCTTCTGAATTTTGATCTAGGGATAAAATAAATTTCCACTGATGAGTACAGGAAATAACATTTAATTTTAATTTAATACATAAAAGGTATTTAATACATATAAGGTCATATATGACCTATGTAGTTTTATTCTGATTGCTTTCTAGCAAAAGGAAACTTAATGTATAAAAAAGAGAGATTATTTTTAGCCAGGCATGGTGATATACACCTGTAATCCCAGTTATTTGGAAGGTTGAGGCAGGAAGATTGCAAGTTCGAGGAAACCCTGGGCAACCTTGTGAGAACCTGTCTCAAAATAAAAATTAGAAGGTCTGAAATGTAGCTCAGTAGTAGGGTACCCCTAGGTTCAATCCCCAATAGCACACACACAAAAGAAAAAGAGAGAGGAAGAGAGTTGGGAATGAGGGTAGAGAGAGGAAGTAATGAGGGGAGAAAGAAAAAGAGATATTTTTCAAGACAAAGGCATGATTCTGGTATTTGGATTAGTCATCCTAGTGTTTATGTAATTAACTAATTTAATTTACCACTGACAAAAAAACACCTTTGTTTACTTTACCATGATGTCCAGCAAAATGTCATGCTGTAATATCATGTTCCTCCAGGTACAAAGCAAAGTTGCCTTTCCATTTGGCCCTTCAGGGGTGAGCATCATAGTGGCTAGCATAATGGGTTGACATCTGTCCCTCCTCAAATGTCAATTTTAGCTGATTGTGGCAGTTCCTTTCCTCCTTCACTGACTGGTTCAGGAATAGGCCTGGCCCCTTGGAGCCAGTGAGAAATGCAGGGAGCCTTTCTCAACTTCTGCTATAGAAGCTGGTCTCTCTTTCTTCTGGTTATATAATGAACATGGTTGATTTGGGCAGGCTGCATTAGTCAAGGTCTCATCAAGGTAACAGTTGCTATAGTCCCATTGGACTAACTGAGGATGATGTAATGAACTATTTCCAAGGACATGGGCAGGGTGAAGGGAAGGCCCATAGGGTAAAGCAGTGCTCCAGAACAAGGAACAGAACTGTCATCACACCTGCACCCAAAGGCACAGTAGTAGGGGTGTCAGAACCAAGCAGAGACTTTCAGAGACAGAGCTACCTTGAGAGGAATTGTGAACTTGTGTTAAGAAATGTGTTTAGCACAACTGGTCACCTCATAAGCACTGGCAGAGGGGCAATGCATTACCATGCTGCTTAAGACCTGTGAGGTGCATTTCCTGAATTCTCTGTGAGACTCTCCCTTCCTTAAGATTTAGGGATCTGAATGAAGTCAGGATTTTCTTGCCTTGCAAGGAGGCACTGGCAACCAACAGTGTCTTTCCTAATGCCTCCTTCCTTCCTCTGGATTCTGCCAGCAAAATAGGACTGCCTCATCAGAACAGGCTGTAAGACTTTTGTAATGTCAGCTCATTTGGAAAGCTCTTGGAAAATGGGTCACTGTGTGCTTTCTCCACAGTAGATAAAAGAAAAAGAAAACTGAGGTAGCAGAGACAAGTGACTTGACTCTCTTAAACTTTTGCATCAGCCTTTGACTACAAATATTTTATGCCAAATGCCTACTAGTGTGAGACTAAAGATGTTCAGGATCTTGAGTCAATTAGAAAAATGGCCAAGGACGTAGAAAACTAGTCAAATACAAATTAATAGATGAGTGAGAGGAAGTCTAGTAGAATAAGGAGGGTGGAGGCACAGAAGAGGAGAAAAAGGGAAGGATCATGAACTGAAATGGATTTTTATGCATGTATGAGTTTGTCCAGGTGAAGCCAGCTACAATGTATAACTAAAAACTCTAATAAAATAAAAATACTAATATTTAAAATAAAATGGCCAAGGGTATTTCAAATTTTGTGTTAATTATCTACACATCCATGTTTCGTAAAATCTCAAGAGCAATTCCAAGTGGATCTATAAGGCATCCATGTATGCATCTATGTTAAAATATATATGAAGACTAAATTAGCTACCTAGTTGGTTGACATGATCTCCTGAATATGTCTTGCCACTGAGTCACCTTATTATTCAGAATGAAATGCTGTAAATTCCTAGGAATATTCAAAATTCCTACTTGAATAGTGAAAATCTTGCTCCTATATTCTTACTGAAACCAGTTCCTTTGTTTTGTGCTGTATCAAAGCTATTTTATTAAAACTTAATAGTAGGGCTGGGATTGTAACTCAGTGGTGGAGCGCTTGCCTCACCTGGGTTCGATTCTCAGCACTACATAAAAATAAAGATAATGTGTCCATCTACAACTAAAGACATTTTTTTGAAAAATTGAATACTGGGGGCTGGGGATATAGCTCAGTTGGTAGAATGCTTGACTCACATTATGCAAGGCCCTGGGTTCAATCCCCAACACCATAAAAAACAAAAACAAACAAACAACAACAACAACAAAAAAAAAAAGATTTAAGCACAAGATCATTTGTTGCATTCTTTTCAATAACAAAAGATTGGAAACAAATTGGATGTCTGTTTATAGGGGATTGGTTCCCCCATTAATAAAATATTATACAACCATGAAAATAAGATATTCTTTATGTGGCAATATGAAATGATTACCTAAATACAGTAATCAACAAAATCGAGACACAGAAAAGTATTGTAGTCTCTTCTATTTAGGAAAATATTGATAAGATTGAATAATTTATATTTCTTTCTCTGGAAAGAAGCCCAGATTCTGGTGATGTTGATTATCTCCAGAAAGTTACTGGTTAGCTAAAGAATAAGAGTGGGAAAGTAATTTTTTTCTACATAGCCTTTCAAAGTTTGAACCTTGTGAATGTATGTATTCAAAATAAATAAATAAAAATTAAATATTAAAAACACAAAAAAATAAATAGATATAATGTGTCCATCTACAACTAAAGAAATTTTTTTAAAAATTTAATACTGGGGGCTGGGGATATAGCTCAGGTGGCAGAATGCTTGACTCACATTACACAAGGCCCTGGGTTCAATTCCCAGCAACACACACACACACACACACACACACACACACACACAAATGAACACCAACTACTTAAAATATTCAAATTGTAAATTTTCTGCTCTAAATATGACTATTTTAGCAAGTGTTCCTGCATTTTTAAGAACTCAGAAGTTACTAAATGACAGAATATTAGCACAGCTCATATTATGTTTAAACTTGCCTTGAACTAAGATGCTCATGCTATAGATATTATGTAGTAATGATGGCTAATAAATACAGGTCACCGGCTCTAGTGGGTGGTGTACTTGACATTTTCCAGGCATATTCTCATTCAATTCTTCCAACAAGTCTGGGAACTAGGCCTTCCTAGTAAAATTTTAAGTTATGAGGTAACTTATTAGGAAGATTAAGTTAATGTTCCATGGTTATTTTTATCTTACATTTAAAAACAATATATTTTAATTGTCAAATTTTAGGTCATTTTTATAAGGTTGAACCAAATACTTTATATCTGCTGAAGGTCATGGATATTAGAGATATGATTCACTTAGTTTATTTAGGCTATTAGAGCCTTTTGGCTATTAGAGCCCTGGATAAGTAAAACAAATATATTGGAAGGGCACAGAGTAGCTCAGAGTCCAAGGTGAACAACTGGATCACTGGAAGAAATAAAAAAATAGAATAATTCCTTCGATACAGGATGCAGGAATGGATGAACCAGTTTATACAGAAAAAAAAATACCACAGGGATAACCAGCTCCAACCACTTCCTGTGCTCATGGCTCACAATTTGTATTTGTGAGGTTGAATCTCATTGTCCTAGCTTGGCTTACATGCCTTATTGTCTTTAAGGGAACAGAGATTTGATTATTGGCACAAAATGTGGGAAGGAGTAGTTCCCTGTCAGAAAAAGGAAGGTACTATTTCCAGAAAATGGAGAAGTGGGTGCTGGGCTGGCAAAATCACTAGATGTCCAGGACAGAACTGGGATTCAGACCTAAGCCTCTAAAATCCTTTCCTCATAACCATTTTCCTACTTCTTGCTCCAGTTAGTCCTAAAAATCCCAATGGAGCAAAATTAGATAGTTATATGATGACTGCCCCGCAGGACTTGGCACTGATGTGTATGAATTCAGCGATGAAACCAGCAATCAAAGAAAGGCCGTAAAGTCCAATAGCAGGTCTTAATAGTGCTTTCAGCTCTTGTCTGCTGGTCTCCATCGCACCGTGGCCAGCTTGCTGGGCAGCGTGTTAGCAGCCAGACCAGCATCATCCACCAGTCTGGGACGGGTGAGTTGTCTGGGCTCTCAGTTCAGCTTCAGAAGTGCCTGCTTCCTATTTCAGGCAGGCTGACGTCAGAACATTGACATTATTGCTACTATCAGTATCACCCAGCAGTTTCATTAACGCTTGGCTGTTTCAGTATTAGCTCTGGGAAACAAAATCTCAGTTTATATCTCGAAAATTCCAAGTTCCTTTTTGAAGTAGGGATTTGTTTTTTTCACAGAATTTCCATGGTTTCAATGAACATGTGAAGAAAGAGACAACATAGGTTATAAAATTTTCTTTTTAAGTTAGAGATGTATTTCAAGTTACAGTCACCTGAAAATCTTTTTGATATTTTAGTATTCTCTTTATCCAACCTCTTCATCCTTTGAAGCTGTAAAGTGTATTATTTTGAAAGAATGGAAGGCTCCGTTTGTTTTGTTTTGTTTTGTTTTGGTACCAGGGATTGAACCCAGGGGCACTTAACCAGTGAGTCTCATCCCCAGCCCTTTTTATTTTGAGACAGGGTCTCCCTAAGTTGCTTAGCGCCTTGCTAAGTTGCTGAGACTGGCTTTGAAGTTGTGATCCTCCTGCCTCAGCCTCCTGAGATCCTGGGATTACAGGCATGTGTCACTGCATGCAGCTGAAGGCTCCATTTGGAGCTATGAAAACAGCCTTCTTGATTTCTTTAAAAATATTGTATGTGTTTTATCCCAGCTTGGTCCTGGTGAATAAAATAAAATAGAAAAATTCTAGGGGAAAAAAAAAGAAAAAGAAGGGAAGGAAGAGAAATGAAGGGAGGGAGAGAGGGAGGCAGGAAAGAAAGAATCATCTAAGAATTATTCTTTACTATCACTTATTGAGGGCACAGGGTGGGGTACATGTCTGTATACCCAGTTTTATTTTATTGGCAAAGGAAAGTACTGCTAGAAAATAAATAATGTAAATAAAAGGGAAAATACCAGCTAAGCCATTGATTCAATGGAACGGATCCTGGCAGTGCTGAATTGAAGAATTTAATAGTTACTAAATTTTTATTTTTTAAAAGGCCTCTGAAGGCTTAGTTAGACTTATTGAGATGAGGGGCTAAGGACATCACTAAATCTTTACTATAGGGCACCAAACGCAGTTCTACTGTTCACAAGCTGTTTGACAAATCAAATAATACCAAAAATTACCTCAGCATGCCTCAGTTTTCTCATATGTAAAATGGGGTAACAGAGCCACCTACTACATAGCTCTGTGGGAAGAGGGGGACAGAGAGAGAAAGAATATGTATGTCTAAGGTACTTAGCATGTGCCTGAGATTTGCAGTATTTTATCTCAGAATAGGATGCTAAGGAATCATAAAAATTAGATTGTAAGAATAATACCTAGTAGAAAGATTCATTATGAAATGGAGTATAGAGCATAAGTCTAATTTTAATTTTTAAGATATATACCTAAGAACTAAGGGTATAGCTCAGTGATAGAGTCATTGCCTAAACAATGCACAAAGCCCCAAGTTTTATACTCAGCACTGGAAAAAAGAAGAAACACAGACACTATACACGATACCTATGTCTATCTAGTTATATTTTCCATTTGCATATTAACAAAGGAAGCACAGACAGTGTAGTGTTAATAGTGGTTAGCTCTGACTGGTAGAGTTATCTTCATGAGTTTGGATTATGAGTGATATTTACTTTACTCATTATGTTCTTCCATATTTTTCCAAATAAATCTAATGAACCTGACTGGTTTTATAACGAGGATAAGACATTATAAATGAAAGCTGTATTTTAAAAAATGGTTTCTTCTAAGTAAGAAATTTGATGTCAAGTAGAAAAGGGCCTTTCCATTTTTATGACCAAGATCAAAGCAAAATCAGTAGAATTTCAGAGGTACAAAAATTTCTGAGGCTTAGTCCAAGTATCTGCAGTGTAAGAAAAATAACACAGGATTCAGATTCAAGAGTATTTAGATCTTCACTGCAAAGCAATAATTGTGTGGCCTTACATAACAACTCAACATCCATAACCTCAGTTCATTTCTAAGTTCAGGCTGCTTGATTCCTGATGTGGGGACAGATGAAGGATATTCAAAGGTAGGCATATAGGAAGAATTCAATAATAGTCTCTCGATCTTATAAGCAGTCCTTTTATTATCTTATTCATTAAAGTTAAAAATTAGAAAAATTTTATATACCTTCCTACCATAAAGTGGAAAGTAAGTAAACTCATGAATGCAATAAATAACTCAATAATCTGTGTTCCTTTTATTAGTATATGAGTCCAAAGGGCAAGAATGAACTCAATTTTTAAAAGAGACTATTTCTAGCTGATCTTTATTATAACTACTAGCATGTGATATAAAAAACTGAATTAAGGGCAATAATTTAGCTTAAAAACAAATAATAGTAATTGTACTATTTACTATGTGTCATTCACCTTGACATGACAGGGATTATTTCCATTACTTTCATGTCTCATGCCCATGCAGTCGCATTTATCTAAATAAATGGGAACAAAAAGGAGGAAGAAAGAAGTCACTCTGATGTTACCTGTTCTCAAATCTTATTACCAGAAGCTGTGCTTCTCAAAGTTGAGTGTGCATATGAATCCCCAGGGTGTTTGACTTGACAGGTCTGGAGTATGATCTGTAATTTCATATTTCTAAAAAGTACCCAGGTGCCTGGTGTGGTGGTGCAGGCTTTAATCCTCATGACGCAGGAGACTGAGGCAGGAGGATCACAAGTTGAAGGCTAGTATTGGCAATTTAGCAAGACTCTGTCTCATAAACCAAAAAGGCCTGGGACTGGGGATGTAGCTCAGTGATAGAGTGCCCCCAGGTTCAATCCCCAGTATGAGAGGGATGGGGGGACACCTAGGTGATGCTGATGCTACTAGTCCATGGGCCATTTTATTTTTATTTTTATTGTTGGTTGTTCAAAACATTACATAGTTCTTGATATATCATATTTCACACTTTGATTCAAGTGGGTTATGAACTTCCATTTTTACCCCGTATACAGATTCCATGGGCCATTTTTTGAGTAGCTGATTCTAAAGGGCTTTACGTGATTTAAATGCTCCTATATTAACAAATTACATAAGTTGAAGAAGAGAAGTTTCTCATGATTTTTGTCTCTCTCTCCAGCCCCATATTGTTTTTAATGCTTCCATCTTTTTCTCTTTTTGTTCCTTCTGACTTCTCTAAACTCCATCTCCATTTGGTAAGCTGCTGCTTACCCTTAAGATTGATCTCAAAAGCTATATCTTTTGGGACAAGACCTGCTCAGTGTATGGCTATAGTCAGGTCCCTGACAAATCTCCATGTGCTAAAAATATAGTTTCTGCTACCATTAGTTCCTCTTCCCATCCTCATTTGACTTATTTGCTCAGCACCCATCAAAGAGCCACAAAGAGCTTCTTGGTTTGAACAGGATGCATTTAGGGGCATGCTCCTTCCAACCAAGCATTTCACAGATCCACAGCTTTTTGGGACATTGTTAAGAGGGACCAGTATTTTTTTTAACCTTTAATGTTTGCATAGTCCTTTGAGTTCCTCCAGGAGAGCCTACCTATAAAAACACAGGTGATCAACAATATTCAAATAACACAGTAACATTTATAAGAGCTGTGTTCTTTAAAGCAGATAAAAATATCTTCATGAGGCTAAATCTCTCTCTTCTCCATCTACCAAGGGCAAACTCAAAAGCACAGAAGGATCGGGAAGGTGACACGAGTCAAGGTGGTCAGTTGGGTAAGACCCTGACCCATCTAAACAGGGCAGCAGCCAGTCATCTTTCCATGAGGAAATGCTGCTCAGGGTCTCCAGATCTCCCAGATGCCAGATATCCCGATTTTTATATGCAATCTCCTACATCCACAAATCCAATTTTTGGTTGTTGTTGTTTAAACACAGTTAGAGCCAAACCAAACAAATCTATGGGCCAGATGCAGCTGGTTGGGGGAGGACAGGAAGGAACATAAGATTTTTTTTAATGTTTGTTTTAAAATGACTCTGCCTTTGAATTAATTTGTATGTCTAGCCTGTTGAAATCAATTAGAGGGGAGTATTCAGCTTACCAGTGTTTCATAGTCTGCTCTCAGCTTCTCCCTCAAGCTGGGATGTGAGTGTTAAAGTGCAGTCTTATTCTAGGTGCTCTCAGGCCCCATATGTATAACTTACATACACGGCCAAAACACCCACAGGCATCTGGGAAGCCAAGTTCTTATATCTGCATCACCTGTTACACTAGTGTTTGTCCTAGCTTTCCCATGACACGAGGATTCACAAGGCTTGAGTGAGTGCATCTGGCTGTGATCCAAGTCTACATGGGCCGGGAAGCATCTGATTCCCATTGATGGTGTAGCAACCTCCCAAGGCAGGCATGGATGCAAAAGACTTTAGACAGATTTAAGAAATGCCAGAAATAAATCTATGAAACTTCCCTACATTGACCAATAAGAAGGGACGGAAAATTAGAAGCTGTACCAGAAATACATTTCACATCATTCTTAACCAGCAGTTGTCTTGAAAATCAAATGAAGGCTCCTATCAAAATATTATAATCAAGATGCCTAAAACATTCTTTTTATTGCTTCCACTTTTGTGATTTTTCCTCCATTTTTATCTCCCCCCCCCCCCCGATTGGAAAACAACCACCAAGATATCTGAAATAATGGTTTCATGTCTTGTACATCCTGTCATTCTTCTTACAATGCAGCAGAACTTCAAAAAACATTTGTCAATTGAACAAACAGATAAATATATTATTTTATATCACATAGGCTAGAACAACGACCTTTTTTTTACCCTAGCCTATGTTCTAGGAAACAAATCATTATGTCCATTTGTTGCACATAACAATGAATGAATAACAATGAACAGAGAAGCAAAAAAAGTGCCTTCTGATCATTAAGAGGCAATGTAAAATTTCAAGCATAATATTTGTCACAAAAGTGTTAATATGTGATATTATGAGGATGTATAATAGGAGGATTTGATCTAGTGTGGGAAGTCGGTGAAGGCTTCCTTGGGCTTAAGCTTAAGGATGTATAGAACTATTCATTAGGAAAGAAGATCAGAAAGAACAGCCTAGGCCAATCCAGGCTAGCAAATTGTGGTCTAATGGGCCAAATTCAGCCACATCCATTCTTTTACATACTTTCCATTGGTGATTTCAAACTACAGTGGCAGATTCAAGTACTTGGGACAGAAATGGTGTGGTTCACAAAAACTAAAGTGCTTTATAAGCCCGATTCTAGGCAGACAGAATAAGATATGCAAAAACCCTTTGGCCAGAAAGAAGACAAGGAGTAGAAATGACCAGAAGAAGGCCTGTGTAATCAAAGCAGGCAGAGTGAGGTGAGAGACGGTAAGCAGGAGAGTAGGAGGGACGGAGAAAAAGTGGAAAGGTGGGATCAAACCCAGGTGAAGCCTCAAAGGCTATGTTAAGGAGTTTTGGCTTTGTCTTAGTAGTTATCTGAGGCAAACTGGGCATGATGGCACATACTTGTAATCCCCATGGCTTGGAAGGCTTAGGTAGGAGGATCAAAAGAAGTAATTTGAGGCATTGGGGTAGTTTAGGCATGTAGGGGATAGGAAAGGAGTGGCACAGTCAACATGATTGCTTTCCATGGGGAGACCACTGAAGCCACACTATGAAGAATGGATTGAAGGAAGACACATACCCATTTACGAGACTTTAACGAGACCAATATATTGCTCAGAATAGGCCAACTGCTGTAACAACCCTCAATTTTTTGTGACTCACTGTGGTGAAGGAGAATTGCATACTCACATAACAGTACAATGTGAGTTGGTGGGAGACCCTCCCTCCTCTAAGCTATCAGAACTCTCTGTTCAACCAGGAGCATGTGTGGGAAGAGCACCAGGGTGGTTGTGCAAAGGTTTATTTGGACCAAGCATCAAAGGCACACACATCATCTCCATTCACATCCTTGGCCTCAATCATATAACTGCATTTAATTGCCAAGGAAGATGGTCTAATTTTATAACCAGGAGAAATAGATTGTTGTGCTGGATACTGATGAGCACAACAATCTTCAACATAGCTGAGTCTACTCTAGGGAAGCAAAGAATAGTAATGAAGGAGACTATGCCAATGAATCTTCACTGGGAGACTCAGGATCAACTGCAGTGGGACTTAAGGATGACATTTCTCTTTCCATCCTAGCACAGCATGCAAAGCCAACTAGTCAGTGGCAGACGAGTCTGTGTCCACAGTCCCACAGCTCATCCACTGCATTTCAATTCCCGAAGCTCACATTAGGTGCATGCATTGTTGAACAGCCTTCTCTCCCCACAATTCAGACCAGTTAAACCCATTCTCAGCAAAAACACTGTGTCCTATGGATGATACCAATATGAAAAGGTAGAGTAGGGTCCTTGCAGGGGACAGTAGTGGCTCATGGTCTAAACTTTCCTTTACTATGACATAAGTGATCAATATTACTACTAATTTTAAGAAGCAAATATCTGCAGTTGTTATAACATGGCTCATTGATAATTAGGTACACCAGTCTAAGGCCAAATAACTACTCCTGTGTGTGTGTGTGTGTGTGTGTGTGTGTGTTTGATAGGTTATTGTTGACTTCAAACAGTATTTTTCAAACTGCAGGTCACTACTCATTAGTGGGTCCTTAATCAATTGAGTTAATTACAGCCATATTTTTTTTAAATAGATGAGATTTTTTTCTCAAAATCTCAAAGCAAATAACATGTAGTAAAATTTTTCTTTACATATACATTTACTGGATCACAATAAGAAATTTCTTCAAATGTATGATATGTCAAGATTGTACTGTCATGTGTAACTAATTAAAACAAATTTAAATTTTTTTTAAAAAAAGAAATTTCTTATTGTTGATCATGGTCAAAGAGATTTGAAAAACACTGGCTTATAAGATAAGTTGGGACACTGTTTCTAAATTCCAGTAGACTCCCCAGGTACTTTTTAAAAAATCAATAGTTAATCTATGCATTATCTCAATTGATCTGCTCCAGTATTTACCTTTGTAGTCTCGTGCTATTTGCAAAGATCATCGCATGGAAACATTCATTTCATTTTAGAAAATAAAAAGAAAACAAAATAGATATAAAAGTCCTAAATCTTAAAGAAAGAAAGAAAGAAACCACCCCCCCCAAAAAAAAAAATAAATAAAACATGCAAAGAAAAATCAGTTGGGAGAAGAAATCCAACAATAAAAATAAACTGGAGGCCAAAAAGAATCCATCACCAAATTCTAATCCTTCCTCCAAGTGCAAAGGCCCAGACCACTGACAAAAAGTAAAAGGTCTGACCCACCATTTCTGTCCCTAATTATCAGCTTTCAAATTGCAGCCTGATAATAGTCAATTCAGTTTTGGAGAAATAACATGAATCCATATTCTGCTAAATCATTTTGATCCCCCATTCATCCATTCCTCATCTAAGCCACACACACACACACACACACACACTCAACAGGACACATATATGATTAAAGAAAGCAAACAAAAATGATATTGTCAGTCTTTGTTGGAATCCATTTCACTTAATCAGCCCACAAAGATCACAACACTTATCAAAAAATTTTTTTCAGGAATTTGAATAAATGCTACACAGTTAGTTAACCAAGCTATCACGAGAGGACATTGCTCACTGCATTGCATGATAATTGCACCATGATAAAGTACGAAACTGTGAACAATACAGTTTGAGGTATCCAGTGTGAGCATGTCTGAAATGATCTTGTGTATTTTACTAATGTACGTTACCCAAAGATAATGAACAGTAGAGTTTTAGGGCCGGAAAGGCCTTACTGGTCATACTGTCTGAAATCTTCATCTTACTGATAAGAAAATTCTGTGGTGAAATGACCCAATGGGATTCAGCCCAAGCTCTCATCCATCAATCAAGTACAATCTGCTGCTGCTCAGTATCGACACTCATGTCTGTTCAAGGCTGAGTTCTTTCTTCTATCGTCTGCAATTCTAATTTTCTGAGAGATAGAAAGGACAAAATCTAAGCAGCTGGGACTACTTTCCACCAGACCTGCTGTGCTCCGAGTGGACTGAGGAGCCATCTTGCTGCCGCATGCAGCACACGCTCTGTTTCACACAAGCAGCACCGAAGGCAGCCAGGCAGGTGAACGGAGCAGATGGTCCCCTGATGCACTCCACTTCCCAGATTCATCCAAGGACAGTCTGAATTCCACTCCTGCATTTTAAGGATAAGCTGTCCTTGGATATTGTACACTGTATGTGCCTATATAGGTATGTGCATTCATTTATTCAAGTGATATTTATGAAATATTGAGTATATGCTATGTACCAGTAACAGTCCCAGGCCCCTCAGGGAGAACAATAACAGTTAAGTGCAGGGTAGAAATTACAAATGACACCATAAAAGTGCAGACATACAGTAAAATAATACACAACAGAAAGAATATAAATATGCATTGAGAATACACATGCAGCAATGGATGTGTAATTGATGTGATTCTGCAATCTGTATATGGGCTAAAAATGGGAGTTCATAACCCACTTGAAGCAAAGTGTGAAAGATGATATATCAAGAACTATGTAATGTTTTGAACAACCAACAATAAAAAAAAGAGAGAGAATACACATGCAGTATAATATTAGTAATATAGAGCATTAATATAAAGTATAATAATATATACAATTAAGTTGTATGCATTGTACACATACATACATGTAGCTCTTGAAGTAAGATTAAAAGGCTTCGGGTTTTCTCCAAAATTATTACCAGCCAAGTGAATTTTCATCGGCTTGTTCCATATTTTCTAGTCACAAAAATGTCTCTGGAAGCAACTTGGCAGTATTTAGAAACCTGGCTTTGTGTCCTGGTTTAGTAAAAGCATAGTGTCGTTAAGGCCCATTGTAAGTATTCATGTTAGTCCTGTGTATATAGACAAAGAAAGTGAGAGGATGCCTCAGCTTTCCACCTTAGAAATGTTTATTCTTCCTATTTTTAAAAGCACTAAGAATAATTTTTCCCATTAGTGATATGTCATCCTCGAAATGAGTTCAGGCAGCATCAAAACAATTTAGAAACTGAAAGGTCATCTGGGTAGAGGAGAGGTTAATATCTACTAAAAATTACCAAAAGAAGGCTCCACTTCTTTTCTTTGGGTTTCTTTGGCTCATTTCTGAGTGCTCAAGAATTCTTTGTGGGGCTAGCTTACAACCCAATTGCTCTTATGGTTCAATTCAAGTAAATAATTCTTGACTACTTTTTATTTTATTTTATTACTTTATTCAAGTGACTTTTCCAAAATAACCATTTTTTGTTGTAGTTTATGCAGTTGCTATTAACACAATAGTTTGTATGTGAAGAATTCAAAACTTAATATTTTATTTAGTGAAAGAAACTGAGCACAAATAAATACTAGCATTCCTCAAATCCAGACTTGTTCAGTCAATACTAAGCAGACTATACAAAGAAACATAGTTATTTAGCTCAGAAAATGAATGCTCATATTTTAAATTATCAGACTTATTATGGTTTTTTAAATACATGTAGAAAACAACAAGAAAAAATTAAGAACAATTTTATTTCAAAGGACAGAGAGATGCAAATGAGATGTCAAAACATCAACTATAATAATCTTAATGAACACCTCTGCGCCTGCTGCATATTTAAAGGACAGTTTTCCTGGCTCTGACTAAGTGCTATTCTGACTAAGTGCTGTTCTGGGAAGACCTGCATGTGTTGTGTAATATTGATGAACTAGAATTTGGAGCCTCTCTTACTGTGCCTCACTATGAATAATAGGGCACACATGAATGATTAAAACAAAGCAACCAGAAACCTGATATTGCCATTCTTCCATGGGATCAAATTCATTTACCAGCCCACTAAGGTCACTGACCTTGATTTCTCAGGGCCTAGAAAATACAATGATTAATTGATCTTTTCTCTCATTTCACTCAGTTAATTTGAAGTGGGGAAAGAGTAAAAATATCTGCAATGAATTGACCTGTAAGCAATTGTATTTAACTCATTGCATCCTCTAAAGCACACATTAATGGCAGTGAGAAGCATCAACACATATTAAAGTTGAAAAAGGAACCATGAGTTTTTGTATCTATCTTCCTCACATTATGAACTTGTCCAAAGTGTGATCCTCTCCCTCCAATCCTCCTACTTCAAGAATTGTACAAATATATATATTTGAATATACTGGTAAGTATAGAGATCTTATTGGGTTTCTGTAGAGGAAATAAAGAATGTTTAAAATATCACAGTCATCAATGGATCAGTCTAATGGTGGGTAAAACAGAATTTCCCTCAGAACTGCAGCACTAAAGTTGTCCATTTGAAATTTCCTGCAAAGGTAAGAACACAAGAAAACAATAAGAGCATATGTATGAACTAGTTTATTTGGTAATAACCAAATAAAGAAGTAATCCATTCTAAGCATCTAGTTTTTTAAGTGTCTTCAAAATTGTGAAAATGACTTAAATGGATCATATTCACTGATGCAATGTTAATGTTTTTACAGCTGGAACAGAGGCTGGGGTCCCGATTTGTAGAATATAGTGATTTCTCTGGGTAAATGCAGTCACCATGACTGATTTCAAAGCAACCAACATAAAACCATTGAGCAGTGAGTTAGGCGATGTATTGTAGTAGACTACTATGTGGTATTTCCTAAATATAGACTCTTCTAGATTTCACAAATAAAAACTCAGGATGCCTAGCTTTTCAGATAAACATAAATAATGATTTTAGTATAAGTACTTTCATGCGATATTTCAAATGTACTGGAACATTATTCACTTTCTGAAATTCTAATTTAACTGGGCATTTCTGCATTTTACTTTGTAAATACCATGAAAAGAAATAACTTCAAGTCCATAAATAAGAGAAAAACATAGTGATAAAGTTGGGCATTCATTACCTTTCTTTGAATATAGTTTAAATTTTATCTTTATATAATTAGATTTTTAATAATGACTGTGTTTGACAACCAGCTGACAAAGTTCATGAAAATTTAACAATTGGTGTTGGCAAGCCAGCTCCAGCACAGCCCTGACATAATGTTTAAGTAGAATAGTTCCATGCTAGAATGTTACATTTGAAAACACAATGAACCCACAGATTGGAAAGTGTATTTCAGTTTATAAAATTCATATGATTTTAAAATGGCTTATGGAACCTGGCTTTCTGAAATCTCACATGAAGTAAATTCCAGTGTAACAGAACTCTCCAATTCCTTACATGCTTTCTTATCTTAGGGAAATTTCTCTATACCAAGGATGAATACATGTTTAGCATGTTTAGATTTTTTTTTTCAATACTAGAATGGATGATTTCTTCTTTTCTATTTGTAGGGGTTTATGTATTGGAGACTCAGCCTTCCTAGTGGTTGTAAGGATAAGGCTGTAACTTGGAAGCTTCTGCCATCTTTGTGTGGGCTTGGGCGTGGTTGGGAATTGAGTAGAAAGTCCTGTTGTTCTTGTATTTAGCTGAGAGCTTTCGTCAGAAATTCCTAGTGCAAAGATACGCCTGGAATTTTGTTTGGGGTAAAGGTGAAAATTTTGCAATGATCCATGAAAAAAATAATAGAATTAGAAGTGTAGGGAGAAATGAGATTAAGATGAGTTTTGGAGAAGAGGATACCTTGGTTGGAGGCCCAATCAAGGGTTTACCTATTTTTTTTTTTTTTTTTTACAAATTCAATAAATCAATAAATACCTAAAGAACAAAGGAGTCCTTCACTTTAGACAAGGACATTTCACTTCATTCAAGCAATATGTACAAAATGATATTCAAAATTTATTCCCTTTTTGACATTTGAAACATTCTTATTTTATGGTAAAAATCTGCAATGTGAATTATAAACCTATATTTAAACTTATTTTTATTAGTTTAACATTTATTCTGGGTTTTCATAAAGTGTGGAACCCCCAGTACAAGTTCTATTTCACATTTTAAATTTATGTATGATCTAGTATTATTCTCAGTAAACATTTGTCCTAGATGTTAAGTCCAATTGTCTTTGGAGAACATAAAAATATATTCTAAATGTAGCATTAAAAATAGTTGTTTCTTTTTTATGTCAGAACCTGTCACTGACCAAGATAATTGCATGAAAAGTAAACCTGGATATAATGCCTGGAACCAGCTACAAAGTTCTATAAATTAGTTCCTTTGTTAATTTCCTCATTTCTACTTTTAGAAAATGACATCATAAACAAGAATAGTTACTAAAAATGTTTGAGGTTTTGGGAGCTTTTGTTTTGCTTTGTTGGTGCTGGGGATTGAATCCAGGACTTCAAGTGAAGTCTCTTTTATTAATTTGAATAGTAACTCAGTAAAATTTTATTAATTTGAATAGGAACTAAGTAAAATATTCCTATCAGGTCTTCACACTTGTTTATCAACTTTAACTTTCAAACTGAGTTTTAAGCATACCAAAAAAATGATTGTATTATTTAAAACAATTGAGCCAGAAAGAATTAAAATTTTTCAGTTTTTTCATTAGTGTAACAGGGTTTTAAAAGTTCTTCTAACCACTTGATTAAACTGGTATTGATTAGCTCAAAGGAGCAACCTAAAATTATTAAAGATTGCATTATTTCAAAACTCCATTACCTAAAATACCAAGTGATGAAAATTAATCTCCTTGGTCTTTACCTTTGTGAAATGAACTTGAAGCTATTTCCATTTTCTCAGTGAAATGGAAGTTAGATGTACAAATCAAAGAGAGATATGCTAAATTTGTCCCAGATAGAAATGCAAAACTAATTCAAAACTTTAAATAAAATGCTTCACAGACAGTATGAAGGAAATAAAATAGTAAAAATACAAGAGAAAGGTAAAAATAAATTATTATATCTGGGGCTTGCATTCATGCATAATGCAGTTATTATTGTTATTTCTGTTCTTTTCTCCAACTGTTTTTTTACTTAAATCTACTACTGAGGTCATAGCGCTTCCTATCTTGCAATAATGAAAAGGTGACCAAATACTTGGGCCAGTGCCTGGTCCCTCTAGGTCTCAATTGTCTTTCCTGAAGAATAAAAAGTTAGGTTGGAGCAGATATCTTCTAAGCTTCCTTTTGATATTTTCACTTAAAAACCCTGTGACTCTGAACTCACTTTGAAGGAGTAGAGTTAGTTCCTCTAATGACTCAGCTCCTTGCAAGCATTTAGGATGATGAGTGACAAGACTTCACAGCTCTCTGTCAGCTCTGTTTCATTAGAGGAGAATCTCATTACTTTTTTATGAATTCAGAATATTAATAAATGTTCATTTGATAGGATTGCTAGGGGAAAATGTTCCATATTTTGAAGAAATTTATCACAGGTTCCATTTTAACACCAGAGCAGTGGCTTTGTTATCTAGTCACAAATGCTATAAATCAAATTCTTTGCAACTATTTAGTATTTTGAGTTTTAAAATAACATGATGATTGCTTGATTTTTAAAATGTGGCAAGAAAGCCAAGTGTGGTGGTGCATGCCTATAATCCCACAGTTTGGGAGGCTGAGGCAGAAGGATAGCAAGTTCAAAGCCAGCCTCAGCAACTTAACAAGGCTCTAAGCAACTTAGTGAGACCCTGTTTCAAAAAAAATAATAATAATTAAATTTTAAAAAGGGCTGGAGATGTGTCTTAGTGGTTAAGTCTCCCTGGGTTCAATCCCTGGTAGGAAAAAAAAAAAGGGGGGGGGAGGGGAGATGTGCAAGATAACATATAGATTTTCACAAATTTTAGGGAGTATCCTTAAAAAAAACATCTAAGGACTGCTTTTCCAAAGGGTCTTGTGTTCAGTGCTTTATTCCTAATTCCAAATACAATGCTAGGTACATGATAACCCTTAACAAATTAATTAAAATAGAAGTAATAGGTTTCCTGATATGTTTTAGTAACTCGAGAGGCAAACAATGACAGAAGTTTGTGGATGAATTAATAAGTAGTATATAAGACAGAAAATTAGCCAAGTGAAAATAGATTTATTAGTGAATGAACAAAAAGTAGTATGATAGGAAAAGTTGTAATATCCAACAACTATGTAATTATCAAAAAATAAATAAAAATAAAAATACAGCTGGACACAGTGGAGGACACCTGTGATCCCAGCAACTGGGGAGGCTGAGGCAGGAGGATCATAATTTCAAAGCCAGCTTCAGCAACTTAGTGAGGCTCTAAGTAACTTGGTGAGACCCTGTCTCAAAATAAAAAAATAAAAAGGGCCGTGGATATGGCTCAGTGGTTGAGCACCCCTGGTTCAACTCCCAATACTACAAAACAAAGTATCTACATAACACATTATGAAATTGCTGAGAAGATACAAATAAGGTATTTTTGTATTTAAGACAAATACAGTTAATTTGAATTTTTACATCTGATAGAAAAGGCAGGTGGTAGAATATGATTCCAAAAAACTTCTTTATATAGTTAAGCCAGTGGATACCAGGTCTGATGCCATAACTCTGATTCCTGGTCCAAATGAGACACTACCAATGGACCCCACAAGCAGATGTATCAATTATAGCCCAGAAGGAAGCCAGTGACACACTTTGGGGGACTGTTGATGGGATGTAGGCAAGGTGGGGATGATGGTCCAAGCAGTAGAGAGAAGTGTTCGGGCTAGCAATGACAGGTGTTGAAACCCTCAAGTCACAAGAGTTAGAGGAGGAAGCGACCCCAGCGAGCCAGAAGTAGAAAGAGTCACTTCTAGAAGACTTATGACCTTGGAGGTCATTATGTAGCCATCCTAGGACAGCTCTACACGGGGGAAGCAAGGGGATGTGGGACCTGACCTCCCTTTCTCTTCCAGCTGGATAAACCAGTGGGATAAACAACAACCTAATCTGCCAGTGAGTTTATTAGCGGAACCTACACAGGTCTGCCTGGGAGGTGAGGACTTAGTGCAAATGGGTGAGGAGAGGCTGGGAAAGAGGGGGGAAAGTGGATATCTAGCACAGGAACATGGCGCACACTATTCCATATACTTTATCCCACTTTTATACTACTTTTTTTAAAACTGCTAATTATTACATTAAGGAAATACCTTCTCTTTCTCACAATGGAAAAGTTTTCCTTTATTTTAGTTTGCTTTGGGTATAATGAGGCCAAATAACAATAAACACATCTTTTCTAAAAATAATTTTAGTAAAACATTCTCTAGGCATCATATTTGAAAGTTTTATTGGATTTTGGATGTGATCATAGGCAGAAAAGATAATGTAGTGTGGGGAAGGGCCAGGAATAAAGGAACCTTTTTGACATGCATTTGAAGGACCAGAATTCATATCACTTGGGGAGAAGAGAGTGCTATTTGATTTGGTTTTGCAATGGGACTGGACAGATAGAGGAAACCCTCATCCTGTGGGGCAGGTAATGCTAACAACCTGCAATGAGACACTTTCACTACTTCCTGATTCTGAAACACAATGGAAGTCTGATTCTAGCTCTGAAAATACAATATTTTCATTCTTAAGTAGGTTGCCATACACTGACATCATTCAGCAAGTACTTATTCATCAGACTCAGTGACAAGCAAAATTCTAAAGGCTATTGACACCATGATCAATAAGTCAGAATTGCCCCAGCCCTGATTAAAGCTTTGTTCAGACAAATCTTGTGCAGAAGTCCATTATATTTACATGAGGGAGAGAAGATGTATGATAAATATATAGCTGCTCTGGTTTAACCAAGTGTAGGGAATCTGAGAGCTCTCTCTGTTTGCATTCATTTCTTCTGTTCTGTGGTACTCAATCCAGAAGTATAAGTCACTGTCCTTATCAAGTTCATGTATTTTATCATCCCCCATTATACTACAACTATAATTTAAAAAATTGATTGTATCATTAGGCATTTAAAGCCATATTCCTACCTAGAATGGACACTTCAAAAGGCCACATTCTCTCGTTTCTTCACCACTGTTCTCAGTGGTTTACATATGGAAGGCACTTGATTATTGATAATAAGATAATAAAGGTAGAACATTCCACAACTTCATAATATAAATAATTCTCTAAAAGTATTAAATGAGAATGATGGGCAAGGATGTTTCTGGGATTATTTGAGCCCAGATCATCCAGTAGACACTGAGATGGTTTTGCTATAGTATTAATGAGTGCTGAGAGGGAAAGTACTGGATGTTTTGAGAGTGTGGGGATCTGAAGGCTCCCTTGAAGGAATGACATTTGGGCAGCACTAGTTGATTAGTAGGAATTAATTAGTTCAGGGATTGTAAACTCAAATTCCTTCAAGGGAGCAGGCAGGTAACACCTGCCTCCTTCTAACAGGAGTGGAACCACAAGGAATTTGACAGCCCAAGGGAGACTCTGGACCTTCTGGCATTCAATTCAAACTTTTAATATTTCTGGGCTGGCCAAACAAAAGAGGTCTGCAGCCAAAGGCAGCAGAAGGGCTGGCACCAGTCACAATGACTCAGACAGGAGGAACAGCAGGAGCAATGGCCCTGAGGCAGGAAGGAGCCTTCTGTTTTGATGAACTGAAAGAGAACAACTGTGGATAGAGACAAGGCCCAAAGGGAAGAGAGTGGCTCCCAGGGGCAGGGACACAGAGAGAAGCCATGTCACCCAAAGCCTCCTTGGCAGGTAAGGGTTTTGGTCTTGATCCCAAGTAATTGGGATCATTGAAGGACTCTAGGCAGAGAAATTAATTCATTAAACTTGTGTTTTTAAAAGCTCAGAGGACAGCAATGTGGTAAATGTTTGGAAGCAGATTAGTCGTTCCCCATCTCTCTTTCAGTTTTTGGTGTACATTATGGGAATAATGGTGTTTTTCTTCATTCAGTCTTATCCCTTGATCCTCACCCTAGGTGACAAGCTAGATGTTTTCTTCTTAGGTCTTTTGCTCTGAGAAAGTGTCTACACCCTGGACAGGATTGAACTAAAAAATCTAGCCCCACACAGAATCTTCTGCTGGCTTGCTGATGTAGCCTCTGGTTCTCTTACTAAAGCCAAGATGGACAACTGTCCTGTCCTTGAGAGATCCACACAATTGAGAAGAGAAACACAAAAGCCAATATTAAGTGCCATTGGTACCATCAATAATAATGTCAGTCCTACACATCATGGAACCTAATCTGCCAGACGTGGAGAATAAGGCCAGGCTCCACCTGCAAACCTAAAACCCAGACTTTATCATTTGGTTTAGTATTTAAGCAACAATAAAACAATTCTTAAGCGAATTGTTTAGAGATACTCTCATGCAGATTTTTTGCCAATTAACATAAATGTATCTTACTAAAAAGAATAAATAAAAAAATGTATCTGTTCATACTTTTTGTATGCATTAATAACTTGGGTCTTTAGCTTGTCCACTCTCTTGGTAGCACTATTCTTGGTTCTTCCAGAACCAAATAAAGGGAAGTGCTGCCCTGGAGACTGACTGTGAGTCAGCAAGTTTCCATAATGTTTATTTAAAGGTGAAATTTTGAGGTTAGGGAACATTTGAGTAAGCTAGACACATTTGCTTCTTCTTTTAAAAAGTGGAAATGACAAGCTCTTGCAACTTTCATACATAGCCGGACATGATGTATTTGTGTTTTTATTGTTATTGCACAAGACAAATTGGGTGAGCATTCCGAAGTTAAAATTAACTCACTTTTTTCCAACTCATTTATGCACAGCTATATTTGGGCTCAGGATTAATTTCTTCCCTCTTTCCCTCCCTACCACTTTATATAAAACATGCTCATATGATATTAATCCTACAAATAAAGTGCTGTGATTAGAAGTCATATCCCTGGTGAAAATTGCTTCCCTTGCCACAGGAATCATTCCTGTTTATGATGCCTCTAAATCTAAATTCAAAACTCTCCAGGTCTGAATTAAAGTTTCATTTTGTAGCTCTTTTGCCCTTCAGACAAATGACAAAAAATCATGTGGTTTTTGGAAAGTTAACTTTCCTGAAAGGATCATTTATATCTGGTCATGATCAAGGAAAGGGTTCTTTGCTACAACCTCTGGGGAGGAGAAAGACTTCCAGTGCTTTGTACAATGAACAGATCACACGCACACACACAAAAAAAAGAAAGAAAGAAAGAAAGTGTCTTCAACACAAGAATTTGCACCTTTATTCCTCTGAATATTAGTGAAGTACAGCTTTGGGACAGCAGAGCTGTCAGACAAGGTTGGGTAACATCGTGCTGACTAATTCGTTTTCAGATTGTTGCCCTGATATCTCAGACACAAGCCCAAACTTCTGCCAAACTGCTTTTTACCTCCAAGTGACAAAAATAAAAGAAAAGAAAATGACAGTTGTCATCACCACACTTTTTTATCCTGATCTATACAGTCCTTAGCAACCATAGTATCCACGTTGGAGCATGTTGCAATGTCTGTCATAACTTTGAAGGAACCAAATCTCTAATCTTTTCCTGAAAGATCTGTCAATCTTTTGATGGCAAAAAAGCATTAAAATCCAAATCTGAGAGGCAAAATATATCATATTCTACTAAAAACTCCTAGAACCAGATAGTTGGCAGCATGTATTGTTAATAAAGGCAAGAATAGCTAGTGACTACTGTGTGGAATGTGTTAAGACTTCTAAATATATTCCATTATTGCATTTAATTCTTGCAACTATAAATGGTAACATAAAGGGACTAAGTTTTGTTTTGATGTTAAACATGTTATAGTTTGACTACACCAAAAAGCTTAAGATGATTAATAATGAGATAAAGTATTTAGTACAGTGCCTATCATATAGGAAGCATTAGATGTATTCATTTATTCAAAAAATTATTCATGAATGATTGCTTCAAAGATGTCTTTTGACTGATATTTCTTCTGATATGGATATTTAGTTGTCTTTAAAGAAAGAATATATTTTGAGAAATATCAACTAAGGTGAAAGTTTTCTTTCTTTGCTCTCAATCTGACGAACACATTATTCCAAAAGTTAGCCATGGGAGGCAGATGCCACAGGGTGGAAAGAAACAGAAGCACTGGCTTTGAATCTCACACCTACCTCCTACTCATGAGTCCTAGCCAGCAGCTGGCAGTTGGGTACAGGAGTTTCTCCCCCAAAAGAGCTAGATGGAGTGCTAGGGCCACATTCAATAAGCAGAGGTGGAACACAGAGCCCCAGCACCCAGACAGTGTGTGTGGGTGTATGGCTGTTGGAGATGAGACTGAGGGCAGCCAGGCGTTAGGAGCTCCCCAGGTATACCAGGTCCAGTCTGGAGAAGGCCAAGGCTCCCAGGGTATTTCCTGCCCTAGAGGACTTGGCCCATTGTTTCTCTGAACCTGGGCTTCTAAACTGGTGACATTCAAACTCCTTAGCTTGACAGCAAAGTACACACAGGATCTTGTTAAATGGGTACAGTAGATTTAATGGTGTGTTCCCCAAATTCATGACCACCTGGAGCCTCAGAATGCAATCTTATTTGGAAATAAGGTCTTAAAAGATATAGTTAAGATGAATTTATAGTGGATGAGGGTGGATCCTAAATCCAATATCACTGGTGTCCTTATAAGAGGAAAAGAAGACCCCAGAGATATACAGATACATACAGAAGGCCATGGGGAGACAGAGCTAGAAGCTAGAGCCATGCAGTGACAAGCCAGGGACTCCCATAGATTTCTGGAAGCCACCAGAGGCTTGGAAGAGACCAGGAAGGACCCATTCCCAGAGCCTCAGAGGTAGTGTGGCCCCGTCTAACACCTTGCTATTGGGCTTCTAGCCCCCCACAACTGTGGGAGAATAAGTAGCTATGGGTTAAGCCACCCACTTTATAGTGCTTATTACAGCAGTCCTTGGAAGCTAATACCAAGAGTAAAATTTGAATTCCCTGGCTCAACACCAAAGAACTCGCAGGAACTCTCTCTAGTAAATCTTACTTCTCATAGCTCCCAGGCATGTGCACTGCATCATAAACTGTATAGGGGTCCAGAAAGAGGTTCACACTTTCACAAGGCTTTGAATTTGCTCTCACTCTTCCCACCATCTGGTGGGCCCCATCTCCAGTCACCCACTGACCATTCCAAGTAAAATCCTTCCCTCCTTAAGAGCTCAGTGCAGAGGCTAACTCCTTATAGAGCACTCCCTGAATCCCCGAAACCAGATATGTCCTTACTGTCTTCGGAAATCCCACATCTCTCCGGGTGTAGTGGTGCAGGCCTGCAATCCCAGTGGCCTGGGAGGCTGAGACAGAAGGATCGAGAGTTCAAAGCCAGCCTCAGTAACAGCAAAGCACTAAGCAACTCATTGAGACCTTGTCACTAAAAAAAAAAAAAAATACAAAAATGGGCTGGGGATGTGGCTCAGGGGTCAAGTACCCTTGAGTTCAATCCCTGGTACAAAAAAAAAAAAAAAGGAAAGAAATCCTACATCTCTGTCTTCACATATTTCACATTTGCACTTTCTACTTTGAATTAGTTATTTGTATTCATAATTCAATCTCCTTTACTATACTAGCAAAGGAGGGTGCTAAAGCGAGCCTTGCAGTTTTTTGTATGGACCACAGAACCTGAGCTCAGTGCCTGAATTGAAGTGGCTACCCAATAAACACCTATGGAGGGGATCATTGTCTATGTTATTGTCTTGCCTGTTCTGCTGAGACCCAATAATGCATGTTTCACATATGTATGCACATTTAATGGGGAAGAATGACAAAAGTAGGGAGAGCTGACAATTATACAGCAGAATTTAAACGATGATACATTTATATAATATTTTTGTGCGTTTAATTTGATAGAAAGATAAATCGCTAAAAGGTAACAATTTTAAATCAATTTTTAGTGAAAGCACCAATTTTCTCAAAGAAATAAGAGGAAAAAGGTGAAAGTGAGCTTGAAGATAGCCATTTCAGACTCCCACTGGGGCATGCTGCAGATAGGCCAACTTCCCTCCTTCAGTGGAAATGGGACTATATGATCCTCTCATGGAATTCATTGTTTCATGGTCCCAGTCATCCCTATTCTACCAAGAAAGAGGAGTAATATCACTGGAAAGTCTGCTGCCTGCTTTACCCTTCTCCCAGGCCCTCCAACAGGGACTTCCCTCCCTTAACCTAGTAAGACTTTGCTAGCACAGGCAGCTCAGCCACTTCCTATGGTAAGTGGATAGAAGCACCAAAGTGAAGGTCATAAGTCAAAGCATATGTCCCAAGGTAGCTTGATGGAATTCACTGTGTCATCAACCTAGCTAATAAAGAGGGCAGAGGTGGATCAGTTAGTTCCATTTACCTGTTTTCTATAATTCAGATAAAGTACCTTGCATGGCTGTGCAAGAATGATTTTCATTTTGGGAATGCATATTTAGTTATTGTTTAATGTGTTGTCAAAGTCCCCATGGCTTTTGTTCTCAAGAGTGTCGGATGCCCTTGAGAAGCCAAATCCTGCAGCACAAGTTATTCAGGCGCCTGTAGTTAAGCACAACCAAAGGTTCAGAAAGAGGAAGCTTTAGACTGGTGCTAGGGAGAGCCCCAGGCAGTGGAGAGTGTTAAAATTCCCTACAGGTACTCACATTTTCCAATTCCAACAACCAAAGAAAGATTGCCTCTGGAAGGACCTGGGGCAGTTGACCCTGGCTGATGGAAAGGTCCTAAAGGAGAGGTGACAGATCTCCATTGCTTCATACAAGGAAAACTTTGCTTATTAAGTAGAGGCCAGGGAGTCAAAGCATAAATAGAAACACAAACAATTTAAATGAGATAACTTAAAGTATAGATATAATGAAATTATGTAAATCAAATCCCATGCACTTTCACTCTAAAATTCTAGTCATTAAATCTAATTACTTCCCCCTGTGACTTTGGCTTTAAATGGATGTTAGCAATGATCACAATGAATTCCTGCTCCCTGCCCACCTTTCATGACAAAGGTGCAGTTATTAAGTGATTGCAGCTGCCAACTGCAAGTGCCTCCAGTTCCAGGACAAGATAGGAGGACACTAGCTGAGGAGGATGTCGAAATTAATGCATTTATGATTCTGATTTTTTTTTTCTTTTTGCCCTCTTCTTGTCTCTAACCTCCCCCAAAACTTTATACATGTGTGTGTGTCTGAGATTTTCCAAGGGGTTAGCAACTTGCTCTGATAAATTCTTTACATTTGCCTACCACCATCTTAACCTACAAGTCCAACTTGCCAGATCCATCACAGCACCTTGAAAGGAGCACCAGCAGTCACGAGGCAAGAAGGGCAGTCTTACCTCCTCTGTCTAGACAGGTGAGCAGTGAATTTTGACCATCAGATGAACCTGCTGGAATTGTTGTTTGAGGCAGCCACTGTCCTCAAAAGCCAAACCAGCCTCCTATTTACCTGTTCTCCTCCTGGAAGTTATTAACTTTGCTTATTAAAGGACAAAGACAAATGTGGCCAGATGGAGGTTTCACAGCTTCGACTGCTTCTGGGAACATAGATTTGCTCGAAACAAAAGTCCCCCCAAATCAATAAAATGTAACCAAACTGCATAAATATCACAGCTGAGTTTGTTACACATATTGGATTTTAGAGACCAGATTCTATAAAGCTTTGAAGATAGAAATTTCATGACAAATTGAGATAACAAGCTTTCTCTGTGCAGTTCTGCTTCTAAACATTTAAAAATGCAAATTTGGGGATTATTATTACTACTTCTCCATTGTGTGATGGAAAATCATCTCTGTATATCTTTTTGGGGAACTGAATCCTAGAATTTTACTTGTGTCACATAAATTATAAAATGTAATCAAATTCCCAGAAATTTTGCAAGCTAAAAATAATGCCTACATCAATTGTTGAACTCTAGGATATTGGGTGTTTGGTGGGGGAGGTGGTTGATTTGAATATAATTGACTTTTCTAAGTGTCCTGTCATAAAGCTAGCAATGGTCCTTAACTTGAGCTTAATGTTTCACCTGCATCTGAAGGAACTCCATAGACCAGGTGACTGCAGAAGATCAGGTCCTGATTGTCAGAGGGTCAGAGAGGCCAGGGAAAAACTAGTGGTGGTGAAGAAAATGTTCCCATAGGCAGTAGTTATTTGTGAAGCAGAGAGACTTCAAGATGGTAAACAGGATACAAGAAGGCAGCTCCTCATACAGGGAGGGAACAGAATAGAGGCCATGAAAGCCCCCAAGGGTCACTGGCAGGGTAGGAGGAAGACAGAATCCCTTGCCCACAGCACATTCTTGATGGAATGGTCTGAGAGGAACAGGCTTATGGAGATTCAGATAGAGATAGAGATACAGGGAGCAGAGACAGAGAGAAAGGGATGGTAGATAAAATAAGGCTTCTGGAGGCAAATAGCTAAATTTATTGAGCTTTTATTACTCCAAGTGACTCAGGAACTTGAGATAAGGCACAAAAAGGTCAAGTAATTTGCCCAAAGTCCTACCAAACTGAAATTCAAATAAAGCAGGCCATCTGACTACAGAGACTGCATGCTTAACTACTCTGCTTCAAGACTGAGAAAAGACAGCTCTCAAAGCTGGAGTACATTGTTTTATATGCATTTTTATTGTGCTCTGCTATCAAAAGCATCATCATACTGAGGACACAAATATATGGAGAGGTGAAGAGAATTTAAAATAGTTATTATTTTTTTTAGTATGCAAACTGGTAGGATCTGGAAGCTAATGATTAAATAAAATTAAATGAAACAAAAAGGCTGCTTACTACCTTCCAATAATTTAAAATGAGGGAACATTTTAAACATGAGGTGAAGGCATTTTGTTCACCCAGCAATCACCAGGAGAATTAAAACGAGCCCTAATCTCTGTCTTTCTGATTGTTCTCCATCTAATGCCAACAGACCTTTCTTGCTACTCTAAAACAGTTACCTATGGGGTTAATTTATGTGATTCTTTTTCTTAACATTTTATTATAGAAATTTTCAAACATACATAGCAAAGTTGAAAGAATTTTCCAGTGAACCTCTGGTATACTCAGCACCTAGGCTGACCATGCTGATTAATCCAGCATGTATTTTAGGGGCAGCATTCTTGATTCCCCTCAGATTCATCTCTGAGTCATCTCACAGCATCCAGCATGATGTTTGATGTTTGTTGAGTCATTTGGATGAATGCTGATAATTCACTGTGCCTTAGGCAGGGATAAGTGATGAGCAATCGATTAAATGCAGAATCCAAAGAAGCAAAACAAAGATTCCTTTGCATAGTGTGCATGTTATTACTGGTAAATTCTCTGTGTATACTTATGACCAACAATCTCTTGGTGGTAAAAGATTTGAAAAAATATTATAACATGGACACATCAAGCCAAGCCAAGATTACTTATAACCCTTGGTCTCCCTCATTTTATTCTCTTTCTTTTTATTCATCCTTTGTACTGGAATGGGATAGAACTAACATGGTGCATAAAGGGATATTTACTCTCACATGCTGGCCAAGAAATCCCATGTGCTTTTGAAATTCCATTCCTACAATGCTACTCCCCCACATATCCATTTGAACATGGAAGCCACATTTATATACATCTCAAGTGTGTTCTCTCTCTCTCTCTCTCTCTCTCTCTCTCTCTCTCTCTCTCTCACTATGGATTGAACCCAGGGGCACTTAACCAGAGAGCCCCATCCCCAGAACTTTTTAAATATTTTATTTAGAGACAGGGTCTCACTAAGTTGCTTAGGGCCTCTCTAAATTGCTAAAGCTGGCTTTGAACTTGTGATCTTCCTGCCTCAACTTCCCAAGCCACTGGGATTATAGGCATGCACCATCATGCACAGTATTTCAGTATTTCTGTGCGGGTGAGGGTGTACCAAGGATTGAACTCGGAGGCGCTCGACCACTGAGCCACATCCCCAGCCCTATTTTGTATTTTATTTAGAGGCAGGGTATCACTGAGTTGCTTAGCATCTCACTTTTGCTGAGGCTGGCTTTGAACTTGTGATCCTCCTGCCTCAGCCTCCTGAGCTGCTGGGATGACAGGCATGTGCCACTGTGCCAACCTGGAATGCATTTTAAGTGTATTGGGAAAACAATAGAAGGTTTTATTTGTTTTGCAGTTCTAAAAGATTATTCCAGCTGCACACATAAAGGATTTATTGCAAATAGCATCAGTTTGGAGGATTTTTAAGATTCTCAGTGACAGGTGATGAATTCTTGGATTTGAGGGGAAGAGTACGGCCGGTTGACCAAAGCCAAGATAAATTTTGAAAATAGGTGTAACAGGACTTGTGGGTGAACTGGATAAAGAAAATGATGAGGCAACTCAGGAGTTATTTAAGTTTGGGATTAAGTAACTGGGCAAGTAGAGGGGGAGTTTATTGAGATGCGGAAGCTTGAAGGAGGAGCAGGCCCCAAATGGTGGAATTAGGGTTTATTTTAGGACGAGCATGATGTAAAATATCAAATAGATGCCCCATAGGGAGTTAGGCAGCAAATGCAGAGCTCAGCAGGAAAGTCAAGTCTGAAGCTATATATTCAAAAATCAGTGGTGTATAAATATAGCTTAAAGCCACGAAGCTACACAAAATAATTTAAACAATCAGTTTAGAGAGAAAAAACAGAGCAGGGATTGAGGTCCAGGTGCTGAGCATTACCAAAATGCAGAGATTAGAAAAGAAAGAATGGCCAGGAAAATAAATGAAGAAGGAAGGACTAAGAAGGCAGGAGTGTGGACTCCCAAACTCAAGACAAATCAATAAAAGTTTCAAGAAAGAGGAAGTGACTGACTATGTCCAAAGCACTGAGACTGAACTTAGTGAGGACTGGGCTTGGCCAGGCATTTGCTGGTCACTGGACAATGGTATCTTTGGTGGAGTGATAGGGAGAAAGGCCTGATTGAGGTGGGTTAAGAAGATGATGGGAGGCAAGGAGTGAAGGACACCAAATACAAACCATTCTCTGGGCACATAGGCCTTGGGTAGGGTGGGTATGGTAGCTCAGTTGTAAAGCACCCCTGGGTTCAATCCCTGATATTGCAGGAAAAAAAAAAAAAGAATCCAATGAAGTATACATCTATAGATGTGGAAACTGAGGCAAGGTAATTAAGTCACTTGCTCAAATTCACATAGAAGCACAAACGGATTTCTTGGAGGCTAAGGAAAGCTAAGCATCAGAACTCTCCTCTTGCATGGACTCCTTCTAAGAACCTAGAAAAGGAAGAGGCCTCTCTGTGTGTTCACAAGGTCACAAGTTTCTATAAAATTTGTAATAATGAAATATTTTCATTATACTTTATGATGAAATCACAATTGGCAAATATTACTGTTTCTTTCCACTCCAATTTTCCCCTCCACTGGATTTCTCTTCACGATGGATAGTCTTGAGCATTTTTAGGATTCAGCTAACAAATGTTGACTTGGGGACATGTGTAGTTTTACAGGATCCCTTCATGTGGTCTAAAGTCACTTATGAATATCGCTACAATAATACCAGCCCTCCTTGTTCAGGAAGAATGTGCTTCTCTTTCCACTACTCCTCTCACCCTCCCTGTGTCAACTCCTTTGGCTTCTACCCAAAGGTTGGAGTGCTACGGTTTGTCCTACAGCATCTGGCACTTGAAGGGTGGGGATATGAGTGTTGGGAAAGAAACAGGATTCTATTGGACTTTCATTCCATTCTCTTTAGAAAATCATTTTATTTTGAAGAGGATACAGTCCAAAAAAATTAAGATTTTCAGTGACAGTTGTGTGGACTCTTACATAAAAGTGTCAGTTGCTTAATAAAAAAACAAACAAACAAAAAACTCTGCTGTCATAGTCCTAGCAACTCTAGAAGCTGAGATAGGAGGATCATAAGTTCAAGGCCAGTCTCAGCAACTCAGCAAGATCCCCAGAAACTCAGGGAGACCCTGCCTCAAAATTAAAAGTTCTGGGGATATAGTAAAGTACACCTGGGTTCAGTCTCCAGTGCAAAAAAAAAAAAAAAGTAATATTTACTATTTCTTTTCTCATTTTAAATAAATATTCATTTTCATACCTAATTTAGTATTCTTTTTCTTCAAGAAAGAGCCTCCCAAAGTTATATAAACCCTCTTAATAGTTACAACAACAACAAAGTATTCTACAACCTAGACTGACGAATCTCTCAGCCTCTCAGATCTTCCCAGTCCATTTATATGGTGTCAGAGAAGAAGGTACAGTGGAAAATCTGACCAGTGGTAATTTCCATGAGGAACAGGTCATTTTTTTCGAATGGCATACCCATGCAGAACATTTTGGTATCATGAAAAGATTGAGAAATTCTCCCTTCCCCACCCCAAACCTTCACCCCAGTAGTTTTCCTTTTCACACACGCCTCTGCATTTCCTGATTCTGGCCTGGACTTGAAGCAAAGGCACCTGAATCCAGCCAGGAAAGCTGTTATTACAATAGTTTTGGCCTAATAGGAGCAGGAAATACCAATAACCTTATGTGAGCTCTTCCCCAATGGACAGCCCACCTCAGTGCATAAATCGGTACTGTTCTTGCATAATTCCGATGATGCTCAGAGAAGTTCTGGATATTTGCAAACACATTTTCTCATATCTTTGAGGCCAAGGGTCACAATGAAATGTGTGTGTGTGTGTGTATGTGTGTGTATTAATGCAAACTTCTAAAGAAGAAAAAATAACATTTCTACTGGGGAAAAGTGTTCTAAATACTAACTTTCCATCTTTTTGATCTGAGGTCTTGCTATGTTGTTCACACTGGTCTCAATCTCCTAGGTTCACATGATCCTCCCACCTCCACCTCCAAAGTAGGTGGATCGTAGGTAGGCACATACCACTATACCCACCAATATTAACTTTAATGGTCAAGCATATGGGGGAAAAATGATATTCATTCAAACCAGAAGATTCAGGTCCTATTTCCTGAGAAAACAGATTGCCATATTTACTATTCAATCTTTGTACAATTAAGTATGTTCAATCAGGCCCTGACTCCCAGGTAAAACAAAATAGAGTTCCTTTCCCAATGTATTACAAGAAACACACACACACACACACACACACACACACAATTACCCTTGCAAACTGCCGACCCTCCCCCAAAGACCATAAGCCAATACATCCTTCAAAGATACCCATTTTTCTTTCAGTCAACCATATTACCAACTACCTGAGTTGTAAATCTGAAACAATCCTACTCTTCAGCCTGACTCAGGTATTTATGATCACCTCTTTCTTCCACCTTGGGCAATTTTGCAACCTTTATTGTTGTTTGCAGTATTTGACATAATTGTTTTGTAGTTCTGTTTATTATGCTAGTGGAACCAGCATTTTAGAACTGGAATTGGCCCTGTTGTGACCTGCCTGATGAATCACCCTGGTTCTACCAACCCATGGGTTCCCAGCACTGACACAAGGCTGTTTTTCTGCATTAATTGGGGGATCTGTTTACACTAGTTCAGTTGCATGCCTGGGCTGGGCTGCTAGTACTGCTTCAGGAAAAAGCACTAAGGCTAGGCCTGTGGGTAGTGAGTTAGCTCTCTCCCAAAATTTAAGTGGTAGTAGAGGCTGTGGCATGAGATTTTCAAAAGGACTCCCTCACAGAAAGCCTAGCATTTTTCTTTGTAAAAGTAGTTCTGAGCATAATTCCTTGGCTTCTCTGTGTCTAGTTCTTAAATATATTGGAGCTGATAATGTCCACTGGGGATGTTCACAGAACAGTGAAATTACACAAAAGGGTGCTAGTGACCAGAGGTGGCCTAGTTATAATACATCTACTGTTAAATCCTTCACTCAGAATAAGAACCCAAGTCTGACCGGGCATGATGGCACATGTTGGTAATCCCAGCAGCTCTAGAGGCTGGGGTAGGAGGATCAAGAGTTCAAAGGCAGCCTCAGCAATTTAGTGAGAACTTAAGCAACTCAGCAAGACCCTGTCTCTAAATAAAAAAGGCAGGATGGGAGTTTGAGGATGTGGCTCAGTGGTTAAGTGCCCCTGGTTCAATTCCTAGTACCAAAAAAAAAAAACAAAACACGTCTACATCTGAGAAAAGATGGCTGCATGAATAAAAGAGTGAACACACTAAAGAATGAGCAGAAATGGGATAAGCAACTATACTTTATTGGAAATGAGGCTCTGCCAATTCAACATAACCGCTTAGATGATAGCAATGAGAGCCTGCTAACCCTAATGCCATCTCGGTTTGTAATTGCCCATCCAAAACACCCAGATTGGGGCTGGGATGTGGCTCAAGCGGTAGCACGCTCGCCTGGCATGCGTGCGGCCAGGGTTCGATCCTCAGCACCACATACAAACAAAGATGTTGTGTCCGCCAAATACTAAAAAATAAATATTAAAAAAAAAAAAAACCAGATTGGAGTGTAACCGTGGTCCACTTTATGCTCTGCCACCGAAACTTATTTTTTAAACGGTCATGTTTCTTTCTCTTCCCTTCTCCCTGCTCCTCCTTAATCTCTCCCCATCCCTAGTCTCAGGGGAAACAGGATTACCTTTCTTTCCCATCATAGGCAGAGTTATTGTCCCTGAGTAGAACCAGAAGAACCAAGTAATCCAGACTTTCAGAATGGTACCTGAAGATCTCAGAAATGACCATCTCCCAATTTAACAAGTAAATTACAACTCCAGACAGAGAACACATAGAATGTAGCCTTTGAGTTGCCTCTTTAAAAGCCCCTTGTTCCTGCTGATGGGCAGAATCACAGCCTTTGGGACAGGAGTCCCTGTGTTTCTCCTTTTCTAACAAGGCAATAAACCTTCTTATTCCTTTTTTTCAAAACCGTGTCCTGGCTATTGGATTGGCATCGGGACAAGTACAGAGCTTTCAGCAACAAGAGGTAAAGGATGACATGCCTTGCCTTCATTGTATTATTACTAAATTAACATTACGACCACGAATCATCCAAACATCAAACTATGGATTCTGCTAAAATCTCTATTTTACACTTAGACTACCTCTGACTACTGTCTCTAATACTATCTACTGTACCTAAACCCACCCACCATTGACCTTTTAGCCTCTTCACTGTTCATTCCAATCTCCTCCCAAATTAAAAGAATAAGGGAGTGGCTTTTAAACCAGTTTGTCTCTTAATTAGAAATTCCAGGAAATGGGAAGTGGGTGGGGGAATGGTAGAGAGAAAAGACTGAAAAGCAATTTTGATACTGCTGTGAGTTTTGGGTTATCACAGGACAACCTCTCTCCAGATACCAGATAAAGAAGAATAGAAGAAGTCAGACACTTACAAGTCATTTATCTCCTTCAATAAACCTAGAGTTTATCCATCCATCCTTCACATTCAGCTTAATCATAACCCAACTCTACCAAATCTGGGGATGGGAGTGGTGTGGATGGAAAACCAACAAAACCAATGAAACTTACTGCATTACAAATGAATGAGAAAAACGCCCTTAAGGGGATGGGGAATAAAAGAACCTGTGCAGCTTTGGGAAATCGAATTTCTTCTATATATTAAAATATTGAAGACAAAGGAACTGCACACAAATATTATGCTCCAATAAATTGGTATCTGTCATGGGTATGAGTTAGCAATTCTGAAACTATTTTATGTGCTATACTTAGGAATGAAGAAAAAGTAAATCTATTGTGCATAATGAGAGCCAGGTTTTTCACTGTCAGAGAAAGGAGTTAGAAATTTGGAAAGAAGAGGGAAGCTAGAGAAAACCAGATAGATCCGAAACAGAGGTGTATGTTATGGGGTGGGGGAGGTGGACTACTTTGAGCAGAGTTGATCTACAGCCACACCTCTCCCTTTTTAGAGAGTTTACCTAGAGTCCTTTGAGAAAGAAGGGGAATTTTGTCAGTGTGGTATTTATTTATTTATTATCATTGTTTATTTACTTGTTTATTTATTTATTTATTGGTATTGGGAATTGAACCTATGGCACTTTAGCACTGAGCTATATTCCCAGACCTTTTTATTTTTGTATTATAAGACAGGGTCTGTCTAAATAGCTGAGGTTGACCTCAAACTTGCAATCCTCCTGCTTCAGCCTCCCGCACTGTTGGAATTACAGGCATGTACCAGGTGTGTCAGTATGTTTTTAAACTTAGCTACTTCACACTTCAGAAGTGTTATTGGAAGAGGCACAGAGGGACAGAGAAGCTGGAAGATGCCAGCAGGAGCTAAAAAGACCCCTGTTTCCAAGATGACATATCCAGAGCTTTGTACAGTGGCAGTATCGTAGCCAATGAGGTTTATCCAAGGTGCGATTATTGCTAATTGAAAACTTTTCCCAAGATGACATATCCAGGAGCCCAGTTCTAGGTACTGAAAACATTTACTTCATTTCAACTCTCTAAGATTATTTACAAGTTCAGAGACCACTGCTGAATTTTAGGTCATGCTTTTGACCATTAAAATGTCTTTAAAGGGAAAAAAATCTCCTGATTAAAATTTGTAGGAAAAAAGCAATCCTAAAACTTTTAGGGAGTCTTTTGAGCCATTTTTGGATTATCCTGAGGCAGATCTCAGAGATTCTCATACAGGCAGACTCAGGAAACTTATAAGCAATTAAGTTACTTTCTCTAGGGAACTTTCCCATCTATTAGTCACTTACACATCTTATATGAGAGATTAGTCAAAGAGGCTAGATGCCACACTGAGTGAATCACTCCCCCTTCAACTCAGAGAAGTCTCAGGGGTACTGACAAGCAATCCACTCCTCTGTTTCTAAGGAAGGATTTCTCAAGGAGAGAAGATGACTTCATATCAAACTGAAGCTTGAAAGAGAATTAGCAGGTTCCAAAGACCTATGTAGAACCAAATGTAGTGGAAGCTGTCCTTTATAACAGGAGCACTATGATATCTCTGACAGATACCTACTCTGATAAAGGATTTTCTTGTTTCCCCCTTACCACTCTCTTTGAAAAGCTTCAGTTCTATTAAGTCTCCTTGTCTTGTAACTTCTTTCTTAATCTAATGGACAGCTTCATGAGAGACCACAGGGCTAAAATCAAACTGCAGTGGGTCTGCTTCCCTTGCCCATTGTGGTAGAACCGTCTGAGGGGTTGACAGTAGGACTACATCGGGAATTCAACATATATAATCATACCTAAATTATAGGGTAAAAGACCCACCCAGGAGCTAGGATGATCTACATAGCCCTGTTTTGGGTCTCTGGCCATGAACCTAGGAAGAATACCACTATTTATAAAGTTCATCCCACACTTACAGAATCTGAGAGTTCAGAATTGAAAATTTATTAGAGAATTCAGTTGAATGGAAGAGATTAAAATGCATTGAGTATTGTATAGTATCTTCTAGAATTCACCCATCCAACAAATATTGATTGCTTACCATGTAGCAGACTCTGTCTAGTTGCCTGAAAATAGACAGACAAACAAACAAAAAATGTCCTGGCTCTCAACAAGCTCATGAATGGGAAGAAGACAGATAAAGAACAAGAACAAATAACCTGGTACCACTAATCTTGTGAGAAGAATGCGGAATAGTATCAAGGAGAGAACGTGAAGCTCTGGAGATGCCAGGAATGGAAAGAGAGGGCCCTGCAGTACTGACACTGAGCTGGCTCTGAAGAAACAGTGGTCACCAGGCATCTTTAGGGGAAGGGAAGCGCAGAAGCAAAGGGGGAAGGCCCAGGCTTCCTTGAAAGCAAAGAAAATAGCAAGTGCAAAGTGATGAAGGCATGAAATAGTATCTTGTCCTGTAACACTTGACATCTGTGTTATTGGCAAGTTCAATGGCAAGGCAACAGGAAGCAAAGAGGCACCTGGAGTGAAAAGAGCAGGTGCAGCTGGAGGGCCCTGGGCAGCCAGTGCCACCTGTACCATGCCCATTCTCATGCCCAGCCTTGATCCAGCTGGCAATGGGAGGCCAAGGAAACACTTTGAGAAGAAACGGACAGATATGCATTTTGGAGAGATGTCTTGGGGTGAAAACAAACGAGAGAAACCGTGGGGATGGCGTAAAGTTATAAGCGTTTCTCAGCAGTATCTTTTTCATCTTCTAAGTTATATGTAACAGTACTAGCCTGCATCTTCTAATCCTTCACACTCTGATGAAGCCTCTTTTTTGGGGGGTGGGGGTGGAGGGGTTACCAGGATTGAATGCAGGGGCTCTTTAGCACTGAGCTATATTCCCCAACCTTTTATTTTTCTATTTTGAGACAGGGTCTCACAAACTTGTTATCCTTCTGCCTCAGCCGCCTGATACACTTGGATTATAAGCTTCTTGCCCCACTCGGAGATGCTAATGATATCTTTTATTCCCTAAAGTCAGCATTAGTGACTTGGAATGACAGACTGCTGTCACTCCCCACCTGCTTGTTATCTGCTCCCACAGCTAGCAACCCCCATGTAAATGTTCCAACTGGGTAAAGATATTGCACTACCTCTGCAAGGGTAGCTTCCAGACAAGGCTCTGGGCCCCTTTGCCTCCACCTGCAGCTCAAAGTTCTCAATATACAAATCCTGGGGCATCACTCAATATCAAGCAATGACAAAAGTGGATCGTATTCTTAGATTCCTTGAGACCCTAGAGGTCTCTTCTTACACAAGGCCCAGTAGGAAACCCCTTATCAGAATCCCATTGGTCTGTGATGATTGAGAGAGGAGGGCAGGGCAAGGAAGTCACCATTAGTTGTCACCAATTGGTTTGGTGTATGGATAATCCTCAGCTGAACTTCACAAAAGTCTTTTTCACGCATGGACTGCCACATAGGCATATTCTACCAGGAAATCAGAAAGCCTAGAATAGTTCCATAAAACACAGTGTTGATCATCACCAGAATGAATTTCCTGTAGTGCTTTTAAAGCATAAAACTAATAGCTACTCATAAGTAGCTTCCTTTGTTTTATGCCTTTTAAATAACTTTGGTGAAGTCTAATATGGAACTTCAATTTACTTTTTTGAGACTATAAATACTTTGTACTTGTCTTCCTTTTCTTTCCTTCTTTTTATTTTTTCACACTTTATTTTCTATTTACCTCTTACCAAATAATAGATTTTTAATAAGTAATTAAATTTTTTTCAAAAATTAGTAACAACAAGGTGAGGTAAACATACCCCACACATCACCTTTTTCTCCTCTCACTCATAGGGCTGCCACATGAAGCAAATAAAAATAAAGATGGCTTAATTAATTTAAATTTTAGATGAACAAAAAGTACTCCTTTGGTGTAAGTATATCCCATGCCATACTTGGTACCTACTCATACTAAAAGAACAATTTTGCTACTTATCTGAAATTCACATTTAATGAATAATCTATATTTTATTTGTCAACTAATCAAATAAGTCTGTTTTAATGATATTTTTGTTAGGGCATCTGGCTTTAGAAAAAAAAATCCACCCAATTTTATAGAATGAAATATAAACTAGTGTTACTGTATTTTAGATAAAGAGTAATTGGATGTCAGCAGATAGCAAAAGACATTTTATGATATGTGTAGCCTGACATGGGAAAAATGCACATTATAGGTTAAGTGAGAAGCACGAGATGCACAATTACATAATAGTAATAAAACAATAATAACTGGGCTTTACAGAACACAAACTATGTGGCAGGCATGTTCTAACTGCTTTTTTGTATTAACTTGATTAATGCAAACTATGAAGTAGAATACTATGATTATTCTCAGTGTAAAGATGAAAAAGGTAAAGGCTTCCACAGGTTTACCAGCCCACTAAATACTATGTATTCACACATACACAGAGTATGTTACCAAAAAGCAGCACAAAGGAAAACAAGACTAGCAGAAAATAAAATAAGCTGTGACACTCATCATTTTGTATAACAATATAGTGATTTCTGAAATCTGAAATCTTCTTCCCACATTTTTTGTATTTCCCATAGGAGTGTATATTGCTTTTCAAATACAATAATATAATTCAAATTTTTAAATCTATTTATTGGAGAAACTCTATTCTGGTTTTGTTTCTGTTTTTTAAATGTCATTCCACTTACCTACAACATACATTATGATGCTAGTTTAGGAGAATTTCATCATTCCAAGTTTCTTCTTCTTCTTTTTTTTTTGTACTGAATTGAGCTCAGGAGTGCTTTAACTTACATTCCCAAACCTTTTCATTTTTTATTTTGAGGCAAGGTTTCACTAAGTTGCTTAGGGCCTTGCTAAATTGCTGAGGCTGGCCTCCTCAGCTCTACAGGCATGCACCACCATGCCAAGCCATTCCAAGTTTTAGCCCTCCCAAGTCTTTACCAGGCAGATGTGGGCCACTGTCTTTTAAATTGATGTCTCCCTTTATAATCCATTAGTTAATTCAGTTCTGTGATTCCAGTGGTCACTATACATTCCAAAGTTTGTTCAAACAAGACCTGCTACTTCCTATAGGTAGACAATTTATCAGCCTAAAAATGAAAAATTAAAAAAAAAAAAATGAAGTTCCTGCAGCTTCTTATAGACTTTCCATTAGATGGAGCAATCCTGGCCGTACAGTCAGCAAGGAAAGTACAAGCTTTAAACATGCCTCTACCTTGTCCCTCAGCATGTTCTACTTTGTCCAGTCAGCCTTCAGAGAATTATAGATTCATCCTCGGTGAGGTCACTGTGTTGGTGTTGGTGCACTTGGGGAGCAGGTTTGTCAGCTGTGTACCACAGAAAGGGCTTCAGAAGGGCATGGGCAGGCTCCAGGCTAACATGTCCAATGGCTCTTCTGTCATCAGTAATAAGAGAGTTATTTTTACAGGAGACTATCACTAGCAAAACATAAGCTTCTGGCTTTTGCTTTAAAGGAAAGATGCCAGCTTCTAAGCTTCCCCTTTAATTGCCTTCTATGTAATAGAAGAGGTCATGAGTGTAGCACACAAGCCAGAACTGGGACTTAGAAGACAACTGTTCTCTATTCCTGAGGAAGTTCGCTGGGAGGTGAGATCTGAGGCCTCCAAAGCATGCAGAGATTGGGGGAGAAATCCCTTCCCATTCAGGCCCACATCATGGTATACTGCCTTCCTTCCTTTGCAAAATAACTATCGGCTGCTTCTCAGGGAGATGCTAGGAAGATGCCTCTGAGAACAAGAGTGAGTCACCATTTGTACAACCCAGCGATGCTGCCAGCCCGCCTCTGCTCTCCCTCACAGTTTTTGTTTTCTTGGTATGATAATTAGTTGTTGGCACTGTGAGTGTGTCTCCTGAGCTTAAAAAGAAAAAAAAGGAAAAAAAAAACTGGGCACCTGTTATTTCTGGAATGAGTGTTCTATGCATCCTATTGAGGTAAGCTGCTATTTACTCCAATCCAAGTGCTGGCCAGCATTGGTCACCTAACACTAAGTGTCCCTGCCCTCATGTTATATTTTTATAGTCCAGCATAAAGGAATGTGATCTATGGCTCCTACCTCCTGCCTTCTCCTGAGTTAAAGAGTGAGTCTCTTCAAAAAAATGCAGGGACTCTAGAGTTAGCCAAAACTTAAAGCTTATCGCCCAGTGATTTCCAACTTGGGAAACACATTAGAATTTTCTTGGACCTATTTAAAAAATATGAGTGTGTGAGTCCTTCCCCAGGACAGCAGGGCCTATGAGGCCACTGGTGTTCTTTCAAAGCTCCAAAGGATTCTAGTGGGCCGTTGAGGTTGAGAACCACTAATCTTGTCCATCAAGCCCTTCCAGAGGGAATTGAGACCTGGATAGGATGATGGGCTATCCCAGGTTCCACAGCTTGTTAGTCAATGTAGCTTTATCTGTGTGTCTGTCTTCTAGACTATGAGACCTTTGAGGCCACTGCAATAATGTTTGAAGGGGGCAGAAAGCCAGAAGGGAAGGAAGAACCAGGCCATGATCTTTTCTTCTCTTCATTCCATAGCCTCTTACTGAGAATAGCTGTTCAGATAATCTTACCATTAACTCTTTCACCACCAAATTGTGTCACTAAATATCATATTCCCCAAACTCAGGATTCATTCATTTCTGGAAAAATTCAGTAAGTCAGAATGCCACCAAATCCCAAGTCAACTATCTGTACCCTAATTAATTCAACAGTTTTAAGCTAAGTGCTTGACCTTGCTCCATACCCCGTGCTTCACAAAGCTCTTCGTTTGTGGATTCTCATTTACTTCCCTAATTCAACTTGGCTGCTCAAAATGGTGTGCTTTTCTTCAGTATTGAGACCCCAGAGTGAAGCAAAGAGGTGTGGAAAATATGTGCTGCGATTAAGACAACGTTGATCTGGAATTCAAGGTGTTGCCCAGGCCCCAGCAATGAGTTCCAGAGGGTTCCACGGTTTTACTGGCTCCAGCCACCTCCAAGCCACTTCTTTTCTCCTAGTCGGGTACAATTCAAGTCAAATCCAGCCAGTGCAGTGTGGGGCAGGACACATGCTTGGGACCCTAGAACTGGGCAGCAGATATTTTGGTGTCTGAACCCTGATCCCTGACCTTGACCCTTTTATTGCCTATCGCGGCCAATGTGGAATGTGATCTATGGCTCCTACCTCCTGCCTTCTCCTTCTCCAAATGTCTGTATCTCCATACTTGCACACCTCTGACCAAGGGTTTTCTCTGTCCTGGAGGACCACCTCACCCACCCATATGGCAGACTAAAAGTGCCAGAAAATGAACATCTCCTCACTTAAATGTGGGCTTCAACCAACACTGACAGGAATTGAGGTTTTTAATCCCTCATCCCCCTCATATAAGACATGAGGCCTGGGTTGAGTTTCCTTGCAGTGCTACCTGCTGCTAGAGTTTAGATCTGAAATGCCCCCAAAGGCCCCTCTATTAAAGATTTTTTTTTTTTGGCAGTATTGGGGTTTGAACCCAGGGCCTTGTGCATGCGAGGCAAGCACTTTGCCAACTGAGCTATATCCCCATCCCACTAACTTGCATTTTATTAACAGCCTCTTCCTGCTCCCTTTCCCACTTCATTGCTGCTATTACTGAAACTTATCTCCCCCCAAAATTGATGATACCCAGTGTCATGATCTACTTCTGAGGATACCTAAGACAGACTGAAATCATAGCCGTTTGATTTTTAAAAAGCCATTAAACCTCTCTGATAGTGACTGTTCTCCATTTTAAAATAAGGAAAAACTTCTGAAGGCCCATATAGTCATAACAGACAGCCAAGGGCTGCTTCATGAAGCTGCCAAAGCCCTCCCTGACCATCCCTTTCCCTTCCCTTCATCTCAAAGAGGGTCCCTCCCTCCTCTAGACTCCCCTTCAACCACAGGGAGTTGTTTGAATTCTTGAAATGTGCCATGTTCTCACTTGCTTTTGGGACTCTTACTCATGCTGTCCCTCTGCCTGGAACACTCTTCTCCCTTCTGTCTGCTTGGCTCACTCATATGTATCCTTCAGCTCTCAGCTTAAATATCACTTCCTGTTGAGAAGCCTCTTCTGACACCCAGGCTAGGATCACGCTCTCGTTATATGCTCCCAAATATAGTGCCCACCATGGCATTTGGCATGCTTTATTATACTTTCCATTTCCTTCCCTGAGTCCATTCACCATCCACCATCCACCATCACCACAGGCCTTCATGCTCCTTGAGGCAGGAACCTAACTCATCCTGCTCTATATGCGCCCTAGCCTACTGTCTGCCGTAGTGGGTACATAATAATTAATTGTTGAATCAGAGTTGGTGAACAGGAATATTTGGGAATAAAAGTTAAAACAAAGATTCCCAATGTAGGCTTTGAAAAAAAGCAAACACCAAACAAACAAACAAAAAAGAGATGCCCTTTAACCTGAAAGAATAAAATACTTGAGGGACACTATGTTAAAATCATCTATCCTAGTACTTGTAACAATGTGGAAAGTGAAATTTGGCAAAGAATAAATCTATACAATAATTATATGTCAATTTGAAAAGTGAAATAAGTTTGGAAAAGAAAGGTTAGGAGCCAACACTGAACATGAACCAGCTTGGGAAGTAGAAGATACCCTTTGCTTGTCAGCGTTAAGGACAATGCAGACTCCCCAGGTACAGGCCCCACTGACATTCCTTTATCCTTGGAGGCTGGATAAGCTTTATCTCTATAATTCCTAGGTTCTCCAGGACTGTGTTCAGAGAGCCAGGCCCACCTTCTTCCAACCACCACCTGTCCCAGAGGAAGGTCCAAATTGCTAGCCTGGTGTTGAGGCTTCCCAGGGCCTAATTCTGCCTACTCTTCTCTCCTAGCTCATCTTTCTGAATGTTCTGACTCCTATGTTCCTTCTCTATTTATTTGCAAGCATAATGCTGTTCCTCATTTCTGAATAGGCCCTGCTATTCACCCAAGGGCAGACCTCTTCCCCACCCTTCCGTCAATTTGGCTCACCAACTCCTATTCATCCTGGAAACTCAGTTCCAGCCCAGTGCAGCCTCCTCTGAACTCCCAGTTGCTCTCTGTTTTCCCTGCCTCCTCCTTTTTCCTCAAACACTACTTTTATGTTTTGAAAATACTTTTCTTGCTCTTGCCCACCAACTTCACCCCAACCACTTTATCAACTTTTTTTTTTTCCTGCAGTACTAGGGGTTGAACCTAGAGGTGCTCTCCACCTAGTGACATCCTCAGTTCTTTTTTTTTTTTTTTTTTTTGGGGGGGGCGGGTACCAGGGATTGAACTCAGGGCTACTCAACCACTGAGCCACATCCCCAGCCCTATTTTGTATTTTATTTAGAGACAGTGTCTCATTGAGTCGCTTAGCACTTAGCTTTTGCTAAAGCTGGCTTTGAACTTGCAATCCTTCTGCCTCAGCTGGGATTCCAGGCATGCGCCACCCCACCACCGCGCCTGGTTTATTTATGACTGAAAATGCCTAATTCCTAAGGAGGCCATTTTCCACTTTAATCAAATCGAATGAGAGTAGCCCTTTGTTAAGATGAATGAAGTCTGCAATCAGACACTGGAATTCATTTCCAAGGGAGGGGTTATGCACGGAGCCATGCCCCAGCTCCTCCCTGGCGCCTGCCCTTAAGAGCACCCAAGGCCAGCATGTCCACACCCGGGCCAGGAAAGGGCAGGGCAGCTAGCAGCAGCAAGGGAGCCTGTGGCAGGATGCTCAGCCCATTCGAAATTCAGCCACAGGCCCTGGGGAGGGGAGGCTGTAACCCCACTACGTTTGTCCCAAATACACAGCATGGCTTGAAGTCTCCTGTCATTGGTTCTGGGCTCTGCCTTGTGCACACTCCCATGTCCCCTGTCCCCACCACCCCCATACATCATAATAGCTATGAGCTAGCTAGCTGTTCTTTGACAGTGTGCTGCATGTTAGACTTATATCTACCTTCACACGGATGGAGTAACTAAAATAATTTTTGGAATAATTTTCCCAAAGTTGGTGCAGAGCCGTGCTGACCTAACACCTGGGGATCTGAGCCCAGAAGAGCACTCCTGATGGATGCTGTATTACAATTGTGATGACATTTTTGTTTTTCACATATATCAATTCATTTAATCCCCACAAAAGCCCTTTTAAGAAGAAAAAATCCTTTAAAGATGAAGAAATTGAGGGGCTGTAGCAATTGGGATGGTAGGCCACCTACTATCTTCTGATTCAGAGGTCTGTCCACCCCATCACATAGGCATGCATCCCCCAACAAGTACACACACACACACACACACACACACACAATATTTCACAACTGGGAGGAAGGAGACAGGTGACAAGAGTTTATAAGGGACCAGATGTGTGCTTTACATAGCTCAGGATACATAGCCAGGGAACATGAGAAATAAATGATGAAATTCCTCATTGATAATTTAGCTAAAAGCAAGAAGATCTCGGTTTACAGTAAAGATGGCTGAGTTTTGCCCCAATTTCATACTTTGCTCTAAAGCAAAGACTACAATTATGATAAGGAAAATATGTTTGCTATTTTAGCTTCAAGAATAAAAGCATTCGAATGGAATTCCCTGTTAACACCTGGAATGTGGCCTTAAATGAAGACTCACTGTCTCTCACAGTGAAGGATATGATGTCTCCAGTTATCTGAGGATCTCAAATGTCCACTTAGTCTAAAGACCCAACTGTTATTACACTGCAGTAATTGGAGTGTGGCTGGGATGTGAGCTGAAGATAGCCCTTGAGAAAATGAGCTGCTGGTCTCAGGAGACGCCCCAGGGAGTGGAGTGCACAGGGATGAATAAACCCTGCAGTCGCTGTGCCACTCACTGTCTTTGGAAGAACAACGCTACTGGCTCCTGGCAATAGCCCTAATGCCATGACTGCTCTTCCTGGATTAGCCTTACTTTGATTAATGTTAGTTTAAAGTAACAGCATGCTGGGTGTTGACTTCCATGAAGATGCAAAGCCACGTGAATCTGACGAGGGGCATGGGGAAGGAGGCATGATGTGGAAAAGAGCCCCCTGACACCTTGTCGTTGGGGACTTACATCACAAAGAAGTCAGGTCACAACAATTTCTTTTTTAATTTGCCCATAGACAATCACAAATTGTAGTCACTCACTGCATCCGGTGCCAAATGACATAGTATCAAAGAAACTGCCAGTCCTGCTGGAGTGATTTAGTGCTCTGCTTCCAAACAAGAATATAACACTATGTAGAAAATTAGGTCAGTATTTAGCTTGAGTATCTTCCAGAAGTAGATCATCTTTTTTTTTTTTTTTTAACTAAGGTTTATTTTGGGGGGTGGGGGGTAGGTAATGGGATTAAACCCTGGGGCACTTAACCCCTGAGCCACATCCTCAGCCTTTTTTTTATATTTTATTTAAAGACAGGGTCTTGCTGAGTTGCTTAGGCCCTCACTAAGTCACTGAGGCTGGCTTTGAACTCTTGATCCTCTGCCTCAGCCTCCAGAGCCACTGAGATTACAGGCATGTCACTGCACCCAGCTGTACTCAGGACTGAACCCAGGAGCACTCTACCACTGAGCTACATCCCCAGCCCCTTTTCTTTTACTCTGATAAGATAATATAATATAAATATAACCATGATCAGCTGATTTTATGCCGGTTTACTCTATTTCTTATCTACCTCTCCACACCATAAAAGCAAGGATTTTTGTTTTTGTTCCTCACTGTTAAAATCTCTGCTCTTAGATGAGTTCCTAGAACACAGTAGTCATTCAGTAAATGGATGGATGGATGGATGGATAGATGGATGATCATTGGAACCATGAACTCTTTCAGTTGGCTGGAATCTGACACAGAGGGTACAGGTCCAGGAGTATACAAAGAACCAATTGACTTCTCAATTCCTTTCTCGCTGCTTATTGGCAGTTGTTAAACCATCCATCATACAGGCTAATCTACCATTCCAGTCCAGAACCTGTGAAATCGTATCACTACATGGTAACTTCTCCCATATCCAGGACAACCATGTGGTCATGATCTTTGGAGAAATTTCAAAACAATAGCCTTGCCTGGTTTGGTTAAAAGAAATGGAAGTGGTTACGGAAGATGTATCTGTGGAATCTTGAGTCTTTATATGGGCTCAAACACAGTCTCTGCTCTCGTGGGCAAAACTCTATATTCAGGTTAACAGTCTAATTGTCAGTGGTACTTTCTAAGCACTTAGAACTATCCGAATTTGCCCATTTTGAATTTAGTGATGCTTGTTTCTATAACTATTTTTTTTTCTTCTGTATGTATTAGGAATAGTGTGACCACCAATGTCCTCACTGAAAGGTAATTCCCAGTTGGTTCTGTTGGGCCCTCTTTAGTCCTGTGTAACTCTGCTCATTTTCATAAGACATCCATGGGCTTCCTCCTTAGACCCAGGCCAAGTCTACTGCTGTTCCGCTCCCTGGTCCTGTAGGTGCAAGGACTGTGTTTGTTTGTTCCTCACCTCTCCTGCTCTTCCTTCGGCAGTTCCAGTGACTCTTCCTTTGGCAGTTCCAGTGACCCTTCCTTCGGTAGTTCCAGTGACCCATCAGTGCCCTCTTGTCGAGATCCAGTTTGATTTAAAGGATGATGTAAAACTGCTGCACACACTAAAGGGCTCACACGTAGGATGCTACTTTCTAGGAGTCTTTGCTTCTGTTTCCCTGCGGCTGCAGATGAGGAAAAAGGCTGCAGAGAAAGGCATATTTAGAAAATCCACAAACAATTATTTCAGAATGTAATCTCCCCATGCTTAATGAAAGCCTCCATGTCCTTTATTCTGAGACCCACTCCTTCCTCGAGGCCTGATTGCACTCCTCCAATAGGCACCCTAATTCCCTTCTCAGAATTACCTTGTCTCTACCATTCACTTGTCTCCATGTGCTTAATCATTCCTGGCTCCACTACCGTTTTCATTTGTTAAAGCTTCCTGCATGACACCTCCCCCTCCTCCTCATAAAATGCCCAGGCCCTTCTCACCTCTGTTGATGATGAGAGAATGTGGACTTATAGGAGTTTAGTATCCAAAGATGGTAAGCTATTCACAGGCAATGAAGTGGGGAGAGGCCATTGTTCAAGGGTTGGCAGTGAGTGGCACCTGGGGTGTGCTCATTAGACAACATTTTTTTATTATTTATTTATTTATCTATTTGGGTACTGGGGATTGAACCCAGGAGTGCTATCCCTGAGCTACATCCCAGCCCTTTTCATTTTTAATTTTGAGACAGGGTCTTGCTAAGTTCCTGAGGTTCTCACTAAGTTCTTCAAGCTTGCAATCCTCCTGCCTCAGTCTCCCAAGTTACTGGATTTACAGGATGCATCACCATGCCTGGCTTAGACAGCATTTTTTAATTCAGTTTTTGGTTTGTCTTTCCAACTGTTATTAACTCCTTTAAAACAATGAATATCTATAAAAGTACTTTTTAAGCTACTGTGCCTTACACACTGGAAAAATCTAATAGATCCATTGAGTTTCATTCTCTGACTAAGGGAAGAGAGAAACAAGTTGATGTGGCATATATCTTGGTCAATATTATGTGTTCACTTGACAGGGACACAGAGTACCCAGACATTTGGTCAAACATTTTGTTGGGTGTGGATGTGAAGGTGTTTCTATTGAGGAAAGCTTACTGCTGTCTCCAGTGCAGATGAGCAATATGAAACCAGTTGAAGGCCTGAATTAGAACATAGAGACTGACACTCCTGTGAGTAAGAAGAAATATTCTCCTGCCTGCCTGCCCACCCTCAGACACAAACTGAAACAGTCTCTTTCTTGGTCTCAAGCTTGCCAGCATGCAGACTATACCACTGGCTCCAGCTTGCCAACTGCTGATCTTGAGACTTGTGAGCCTCTATAATTGGACAAGCCAGTTTCTCATCTGCATCTAAGTGTGCATCTCTATATTTCTTTGCTGGGGATCAAACTCAGGGCCCTGGGCGTGCTAGGCAAGCACTCTACTGCTGAGCTACCCCCACCCTATGTCTATATCTTTATCTGTCTTAATTAGTTCTCTTTCTCTGGAGAATGCAAACTAATGTAGAGTAGTATTCCAAAACCTAGTGTTTAAAGAAAATCTCCATTTTGAGTATTATCATATGAGGTCCCATGTTAATTAACTTTCGCTGGCTGCAACAAAAATATCTGACAAAAACAACCCAGAGGAGGAAAAAATTGTTTTGAGCCCATAGTTTCAGAGGTTCAGTCCAGTCCAGTCTATGGTCAGCCAATTTCATTGCTCTGGGCAATGAATGGTGAGGCAGAACACCATGACAGAAGGGCAGAAGAAAGCTTCTCAGCTCATGGGAGCTAGGAAACGAAGAGAAAAGGAGGGGGGAACAAAATATAATTCCCAAAGACATGCCCCCAGTGACCTACTTCCTCCAGCCATGCCCCCCCACCTACATTTACCACCTAGTAGTACATTCAAATTATGAATCCATCAAATGGATTAATCCACTGATTAGATTATAGCTCTTGTACTCTAATTATTTCACCTCTGAATATTTCTGCATTGCCTAACATGAGCTTTTAGGGGGACACCACATATCTAAACCATAACAGGTCCTAATACCAAATGCAAAGTAGAACTCAAAACAACTTAAAGAAACAGAAGGAAAGTTCTAGAAGGAACTTTACATTGATGATGATGATATAATATTTTCCTGTTAACTATGTTTCAGGTACGATTCTAAATGTTTTCCATGTAAAATTGAATGTAACCCTAACAATAGATAGTCTACATGATCTACATTTATGTATAACATAACTGAATAGACTCAATATGAAAAAGCAAAATAAAAATTGAAAGGGATTAACTTTTTGAGCTACTGTCACTTTTCTATTTAAAGTCTTAATTCTCACCCCAGGGACACTGAATGTTACATGATATTAAGACATTTGCATTTTTGTAGTGGTCTAAAGCTCTCCATTACCAAGGAAAATGATTTCAGCTCAATTAGATCATGAAGAAGAGGATTATGCAATTTGAGTCCCAAGATGTAAAAGGCTTAGAGACTGTATCTGGGTAAAAACTAATTGAAAATAAGAAGTCGTGTAGTATGATGTGCATTAATACTGTGGAAAGAAATAGTAGAACCAGTGGAGATATTTCTCTTCCTTTGATCCTTCTTGTGGTTGCCTGACTACTACCACTCATTTCCAGTAGAAAAGAATCAAGCATCCTGAAGCTGAATATTGTCACCTGAATCTAGAAAGTTTGGGTCCATGAGTAGCCCACAGTCAAATGTCTGCAGTTTCATTGCTTACTTAGGGTGTAAATTAAATTTCTGAGCTGATACAAACTAGTGAATAGACAGCAGGCTGAACTTATTGTTATAGAAAAGGATACACACAGCATACCCTCCAGAAACATGTTAGGATATAAATGTGAGTAGGAAAAAATGCTGGCATGTTTATTTTTGAGTGTTGTTACTTAATCCGATTTTTTTCCAGGTGATTCAAGTTAATGGAAGCTAAGACTCAAGAAAGTAAGGAAATATTGAAGGAAGTAGTATTAAATTCTCAGTCTGATTTGGTCGTTGTTTTCTGTTCAGACCCACGATAAATATAATAACCTCTCTTTGTTTCATTTTATTATGCATTTCAAAAATAGTTGTAACATTAGGACAAATCATGGTGTTTTATTCTCCAAATGAGGCTCTGCAAGTTAAATCATTTGATAAAGCCATGGAAGTCATTAGGACAAGGTTGCACACCCTGAAGCCCACATGAGTCCCTTTGCCTTCATTGCCACCCATTGTACCCCCAGCATATCCCACCATTTGTCACTAGGAGGACCAGATGAAAGAGCATAAATAGAGCAGTGTGTAGTTGATGTTCAATAAATAGTTATTGAATGGATGTTTATTGAAATTACAGCCTCAAGTGTTACATTTGGCAGTAGTTACCCATAACTGTCATCCCTTTTAAGCTAAATTTGGTTTTCATATTGTAGAATATATATTAGGATGAAACAATACGAATCTGAATGATACTAAAAATAGTCATTTACATGGCTAACCAGTCTGAATTGTTCCATGACATTTGAAATGTGATAAATGTCACCATCTGTGGAACATTCAATTACCAACTCCCTATACACACACACACACACACACATACACACACACACACACACACACACACGGTTTCCAGGCCTAGGCACCACCCTAATCCAAGCTACACTATACAGCAAAACTGCCCATCCTCCTACCATCCCAGGGGCCTCGACTGAGAACCACAACCTGCCTGAAATTGGCTCCTCAGAGCCAAACAATATTTTTCTCTCCGCTCTTTTTGGTGGGGAAACACGAAAGAAAACCCTGTTTTATGTCACCTGTACTAACAAAGAACCTCACAGAGGACTCAGAAGAATAGAGACAAACTTGCAGACCACTTCTTTGGTTTACATTATAAAGAGTTTATATACTGGTGATATTTTACATACACTTAAGGTTTTGCACCTTCTTTAGAAATGTCAGATCTCACACCACTGGACTGATATTTCCATGTGGTGATAATTGGTTGAAGCTGGGTAGCAGCCACATTTTTTAGGGGTCCCCACTCACCTTAGCTTTTTTTCAGTTGGTGGCTTAGCCTAAACTTTAGAGGTGAGAGTTGGAGGTCTGTGACCATGGAAAACACAACTCATAATAGCAATTAATTTATGAATATGACTATAGGTAGCATTGGCCCCTAGACATCTGGTATATTTGCATTCACAACTGCCCTCTCTTTCAATTTCCCACAGCAGTAAGCAAATCAAAATTCATATATTAATCAGGCATGGTGACCCGGTAATCTTAGCTACACTAGAGGATGCAGCCTGAGGATCACAAATTCAAGGCCAACCTCAGCAATTTAACAAGGCTGTCGGCAACTTAATGAGACCCTGTCTCAAAATAAAAATAAAATATATTGTGGATGTAGCTCAGTGGTAAACCCTGCTGGGTTCAATCCTCGGTACCAGAAAAAAAAATTCATATATTAACTCATTTCAATTTTCAAAAGAATATTATGAAGTAGGTTTTCTCTTTCCTCCCACCCTCCCTCTCCTCCCATCCCCTCCCTCTACTCCCATGCCCTCCCTTCCCCTCCTCTCTCCTCCTCGGTACTAAGAATTGAATCCAGGGTCACTTTAGCACTGAGGTACATGTCCAGAGCTTATTTTGAGACAGGAACTCACTAAATTGCTAAGGCTGGCACTGAACTTTCAATCTTCCTGTCTGAGCAACCCAAGTAGCTGGGATTATAGATGTATGTTACAAATACTGAAGTAGGTACTATTTCTTTTCTTTCTTTTTTTTTTTTTTTTTTAGAAAACCATTTTTTTCTTTTTAGAGAGAGAGAGAGAACTTTTAATATTTATTTTCTATTTTTCGGCAGACACAACATCTTTGTTTGTATGTGGTGCTGAGGATCGAACCCAGGCCACACGCATGCCAGGCGAGCGCGCTACTGCTTGTGCCACATCCCCAGCCCGAGGTAGGTACTATTTCTATCTCCATTTTTCAACAAGAAAAGTAAGGGAACAGAAGTTAAGTAACTTAGCCAGGCATGGTGGCATACACCTATAATCTCAGCAGCTGAGGAGGCTAAGGCAGGAGGATCGCAGATTCAAAGCCAGTCTCAGCAATTTAGTAAAGTCCTAAGCAATCTAGTCTCAGAATAAAAAATAAAAGAGCTGGGGATGTGGCTCAATGTTTAACTGCTCTGGGTTCAATCCCTAATACAACAAACAAACAATCAAAACACAAAAAATAAAGAAGTTAAGTCACTTGCCTAAGATCACATTGTTAATATGCAGCAAGACCAGGAATCAAACCCGGGCAGTCTGATTCCAGAAACTTAGCTTCAGGCCAAAGAATAGCTTAGCTTCCATACCCTACATCCATCCACTCAGTTATAAATTCAATGCTCTCTGCACACAGTGGCACACACCTGTAGTTCTAGTTATGGGAGAAACTGAAGCCAGAGAATTTTGAGCCCAGGAGCTTGAGATTAGGCTGGGGAAAACAGCAAGGCTCTATCTCCAAATAAATAAAAATAAAAGATTAATAAAAATTCATTTTTTCAAACTCCCTCTCCATGTTTGTGAAAAATACTCTGAATACCCAAAGCTAAAGGCTTTTCTCGGGCTCCCAGATTTCCTGTGTTCACTGCCGTATAATAGCTCTCACCATACAGCCCTGAAACTGGCAGCTGAACTTCCTGTCTAACTCTGAAGCAAGGACAAAAATCTTACTCACCATCATGTGATACACAGCAAGCATTCAGTAAGTGGATGTTGAATGAGAAAATAAAACATGTGCCTTTTGACTTTTCTAGTACTTCCCTTTCAATAAAATTGCCTTTGTGTCAAAATTGGACCAATTCAGAGCCTACCGAATGGTCTCATTGCTTCTATACTCCCATCTTTCCATAGCAAAGCTCACCCCAGTAAGTGTAGATAACATCTTGTTCTCAAAGATGTTGTGGGAATTTAATGATAAAAATGCTTATGAAGTGCCTGACACTTAAAAGGTATTCACCAGAAAGTATCTACTGTTCTAGATAATCCAAGAATATTTCATTCAACAGACCCAACTTAAACTGTTAAAACTCCTGTTTCCAATCCTACGCACATGACTTCCTTCTCATTTTCTTCCTGTGTTTCTGCATCTAGAATCAATGAGAAAATTCCAGAATAAATAGGTTTCAGTCCTTATCAGGAGAAATTGTACTTGAGGATTTGGAAAGCAAGATGAAGGAAGCATATTAACCCCCATGAGTGTATATTATGGAGTCTACTGCAAGGTTTGCATAAATTTTTCAAAAGAGAAAACTTAAAGAAAATTCTTACTGGAAGATGACTGCTTTAGGTTAATACTCTCAGACCCCTCTAGAAACCAGGTCAACTGCCCTGTGAACGTTCTGTCTAACATTCAACAGAGACTCAAAGCCCTTCCTGACTTCAAAGCTCTGAGGGCTCTTCAGTAGCCACTGGTATCAGCAAGAATCTGTTCTATCAATATTCCAGATAACAATAGGGTAATAATAGCCACATTGGTATCCTGTTAAGCAACTGACCAACACTGTATCTTCTACTTTTTAAGAACTCAGAGCCATATGTACAACTATCATTTTTAATTTTTTTTTCTATTTAAAGTGGAAAACATGCTTGGAAGGCTTAAATAGTGTGTCCCAAGTTCCATAGCACAGCTGTCTTCTGGCAAAGACAAAATTCAAGTTCAGGCATCATTGTTCTTAGCCATTAGGGCACATGGCCCCCCGGTCTGTAGCTCACTGTTTTATTATTATTATGGCTTTGCTTTATACTTGCATATAAATACTTGAAATAAACAGATAACATTCATGTCCTTTATTTAGACTCTCTCCTTCCTCACCCACACAGTGGTGGTATATATCTAGTAGATTAAGTACCGCTTAGCATATATACCGTTAAAAATAGACGGAAGTTTTATTTTAGACCTTTTCTTTTTCCTGAGGACTTGATGTTTGTACACTATCTAGAAAGTCTTGAAATCAGACACAAATTTGTGTGACGTTTTTAAGCCTTTCAATGGTCCATTTCATTATAAAAATAGCATATACTGGGTTAAAAATAAGAGTATTCTATCCTAAGTACATTTTAAGCCCTTACAAAGAGGCTGAAATATTGGTGCTCAGATCAGCCAAATCTGAGAAAGAATTCTAAGTAGAACTCACTAGCAAAGCCCCATATTAAAAATTAAAAATAGAAATATAAAGTCATAGGCTAGATAAGAAATGCATATTTTAAAATATGAATAAGCAAACAAGAAAGTTTTAGAAGAATATATTTGGTTTTTTCTCTCCCTGTTTCATAACAAGACTGTGGAAGAAAAGGCCAAATCAAATAAGAAATATGGTCACTAGTATGTTTAACCAAATTTAAATGATCTGGGGATGCACAGAGTAGCCAGTTTCTATTAAGAATATATATTATTTTACATATATGTGTGTGTGTGTATATATATATACACACACACATACCTAAATACACTACACATACCCACATAAACATGAACATAAACATAAACATGCTGGCCTCCAAGTTATGATCTTCCTGCCTTAGTCTCCCAAGTAGCCAGGATTATATGATTGATTGATTAATTGATTGATTTTTGATATTAAACCCAGAGGCACTTAACCACAGAGCCACATCCCCAGCCCTTTTTTGTATTTTATTTAGAGATAGGGTCTCCCTGAGTTGATGAGGGCCTCACTAAATTGCTGAAGATAGCTTTGAACTTGATCCTCCTGTCTCAGCCTCCCAAGCAGCTGGGATTACAGGCATGCACCACTGCCCCAGCTTACACTTTTATTTTTATACTTATGTATTCATATACATATATTTTTTTAATTAATTAAAAATTAATTAATTAAATTTTTTTTTGCAGTGCTGGGGATAAAGCCCAGGGCCTCATGCATGCTAAGCAAGTTCTCTATTCACTGAGCTGCGCCTACAGCCCTGTTATTATATTTTAATTAAAAATTATATTTCCATGTCATCTGGAAAAGTCTAAACTTTTCATTCCACTCTTTATAGACCTTTGTAAATTAGGAACTGACGAAAATCTTATTACTATGAAAATTCACTCAAATTCCTAATCACTATCAGAATATTGTAGGGATGAATTTTCTGTTTTGATTTAGAAAGTTACTTAGTAGGAAGAGGCTGTTTGACTGATTGTGGGATCAATAATGAAAAAAGAAAAAAAAAAAAACAGCCACCAAAATGAGAAGTTACAATGTATTAATGTAAATTTTGTTCTATAGGCTGCTATAGAAATAAGATTTAGCTTGGTGCAGTGGTGCACACCTATAATCCCAGCATTTTAGGAGGCTGACAGGAGGATCTCAAATTCAAGGTCAATCTCAGCAATTTTTTAAAAAAATATTTTTAGTTGTAGATGGATACGATGCCTTTATTTTGTTTATTTATTTATTTATTTTTATGTGGTGCTGGGGAACGAACCCACTGCCTCACATGTGCTAGGGAAGCGCTGTAACCATTGAGCCACAACCCCAGCCTCTCAACCTCAGCAATTTAACAAGACCCTGTCTCAAAATAAGAAATAAAAAGGGCTGTGGATGTGGCTCAGTGGTTAAGTGTCCCTGGGTTTAATCCCTGGTACCCAAAAAAAAAAAAAAAAAAAAAAAGGAGGAAGTCTTTAAAAAGGAATCAGAGGGGCTGGGGATGTGGCTCAAGCGGTAGCACGCTTGCCTGGCATGCGTGCAGCCTGGGTTCGATCCTCAGCACCACATACAAAAAAATAAAGATGTTGTGTCCTCTGAAAACTAAACAAACAAACAAAAAAAAAGGAATCAGAACCTCAAGAAATGTGAGAGACACTTAGTCCTGGACTCAGTGCCTAAGGAATAATTGAGTCCCAACAAACAACTGGTTGTCTTGTTGTTTCTAGTGTGGATGGGTTTCACATATATGTGCCTATAATTGACTAATTCAGAATAGGAATGTTATTTACTATGCAGTGACTTTAGGCAAGTCGGTCTCTGTCTCTGAGCCTCAATTTCCTCATCTACAGAATTAAGACTTTGGATTAGAAGACATCTAAGTTCCCTTCCAGCTGTTATGTTCCACAGTTCAAGATACTTGCTGTGGTCAAGCACTGTTCTTGTAAATGTCCTGGTACCTCACATAATGTCTAATATTTATGACATATACAATCAAAAATGAACAAATGGAGACTTTCAAATAAAGGAAGTAAAGTATATGGTAAAAATGAGACAGGGTGCAGAGTTAAGCCATGGGATTTTTAACATTTTTCAACATTGTAGTAATACACCCTTGTAATAAGTACAACACTGAGAATCCTCCATTCACCCCCTGAAGTAAGTAATTTACAACTTTTGATACACATCTCTGCATTCCTTTCTCTATGCTCATACAAAATAAGATGGGATTTTCCTTAGAAAACATTAGGATTATATATTTTCATCTTGTGAATTGTCTTAGTCCACTTTCCATTGCTATAGCAGAATACTGAGACCATGTGATTTACAAAGAAGAGAGGTTTGTTGGTGGCTCATGGTTCTGGAGGCTAGAAATCCAAGAGTATGGTGCCAGCATTATCTTGGCATCTAGGCCTTGTGCTGCATCACAAAATGTCCAAGGGGCAGAAGTGAAGTGAATATGTGTGAGAGAAGAAGAGCTTTAAAACAGCCACTTATAACTTCCCATTTTCTCAATAACAATCTCACTCCTGCAAGAATGGCACTAATCTACTCGTGGGTGTGGTGTTCTCATGACCAAATTATCTTTTTAAAGTCCTATCATGTCTCACAATTGCTACAGTGGGGACTAATTTTCCAAAACATGAATCTTGAAAGGCATGTTTAAACCATAGCAATAGTATATAAAGAAAGATTTAAAAATTCATTCTTATTAACAACTGCATAATATTCTTTTGTATGGCTGTACATTTAACCATGCCCCTATATCTCAAAAGTCTTACTTTTATGGCCAATCCTGTAATATTGTTCCTTCTACATAGAGTCATGCATACGAGTGCTTATATTTTCAGAGTTTATTCTTAAAAGTAGGATTACCAAACTGTGGTGCGAGCCTGTAATCCCAGCAGTTTGGAAGATTGAGACAGGAGAATCTCGAGTTCAAAGCAAGCCTCATCAGCTGCGAGGCACTAAGCAACTCAGTGAGACCCTGTCTATAAATAAAATACAAAATAGGATGGGGATGTGGCTCAGTGGTTAAGTCAGGAAAAAAATAAAGTAGGATTATCAAGTCCATGGATAGGCACATTTTTAATTTCATGTAAATATGGATCAAAAAAAATTTTTTGTACCAGGGATTGAGCCCAGGGGTGCTTAATCACTGAGCTATGTCCCCAGACGTTTTTATTTTTTATTTTGAGACAAGGTCTCAATAATTTCTTAGGACTTCAGAAAGTTGCTGAGGCTGGCTTTAAACTTTCAATCCTCCTGCCAGAGTCTCCTGAGCCATGGGATTACAAGTGTATGCCACCTCACTCTGCCCATCAATTATTTTTGATAATATTCATATTCCCCTCAATCATATGTGAGTGCTTATTTCCTCTGAGTCTTATCTGCCTTAAATGGATAACTTTTTAATAATTTCCTGTTTGATAAATGAAAAATAGTATCTTACAATTTTTTTTTTCTTTTTCTTTAGTACCAGGGAATGAACCCAGGGGCACCTAAACACTGAGCCACATCCCCAGCCTGTTTTATATTTTATTTTGAGACAAGTTCTCACTAAGTTGCTTAGAACCTTGCTAAATTTCTGAGACTGGCTTTGAACTCATGATCTTCCTGCCTCAGCCTCCAGAGCCTCTAAGATTATAGGCATGAATCACCACACCTGGCATGTCTTACATTTTCTAAATTGCATATTCCTTTTGTGCATATTTTTCTTCTTTTGCAGTATGTATTTATCAACTTGATGTTTTATATCCCAGGCAACTTTCCTATAAGTTATTTATCTTTTTCTTATAAATTTGTAGAAGCTTTTAGTATAGAAGTTATATCAACCCTGTGTCAAATGTGTTCACATAAATTTTCTAAATAGTCCGTACTTATCACTTACTCAGCAAGCAATATTATTATATTCACTTTTTGATAGAAAATCAAGAGCACATCAGCACCAAAAATAGTTTCACATGATGAAATAAGTGCTATGGGTTGAACTGTGTCCCTTCAAAATCCCTATATGATGGAATTTGGAGATGGGCCCTGAGAGATAATTAGGTTAGACAAGGTCAAGAGGGTATAGGGAACTCATAAGAGGATTAGTACCCTTGCAAAAAGAAACACACACACTCCGCCCCCACCCTGTGAGGACACAGTGAGAAGCTGGCCATCTATAAGCCAGGAGAAGCCCTCACCGGAAACTGACCATACTGTCACCTCGAAATTGGATTTATATTTACATTTATAGCTTCAAAAACTGAGAAAATAAATTTCTATTGTTTGAGTCAGCTAGTAGCCTATGATGTTTTGTTACGGCAGTCTAAGATGAACAAGACAAAAACAATATACAACCTCAAAGATTATGTTGCAGGCTAGGCACAGTGGTGCACACCTGTAATCCCAGCTGCTCAGGAGGCTGAGGCAGGAGGATCGAGAGCTCAAAGCCAGCCTCAGCAAAAGCGAGGCTCTAAGCAACTCAGTGAGACCCTGTCTCTAAATAAAATACAAAATAGAACTGGGGATGTGAGTCAGTGGTTGAGTGCCCCTGAGTTCAATACCTGGTAAACCCCCCCATCAAAAAAAAAGATTATGTTGCCTATAATTTTCCTATGTCCACATATAAATACATGACCTGTGTAATGCCACAACCTGTTCAGCCACAAGAATGGGATCCTAATAAGTTATACTCCATGTATGTGTAATATGTCAAAATAGATTCTACTGTCAATGCAAATTTTTTAAAGGAAAAAAATTTAAAAAGAAAGGACAAGGCCTGGGTTGTGACTCAATGGTAAAGCGTTTGTGGGGCCCTGGGTTCAATCCTCATCACCACATAAAAATAAATAAAATAAAGGTATTATGTCCAACTACAACTAAGAAATATTTTTTTAAAAAAAAGGACAAAAAAAATTTATGTTGCCTAAAAGAGAGCCACATGTTTTAGTTTCACCAATTGTTGATATCTATTTAAACACTTCTAATTCAGATTATTAACTGTTGTTAACTAAATATTTCTGTTGGAATTCAAGGTTCCTTTATGTTCTCATTTATTGAACATGCACCACAGTCCAGGAAAGAACATAAAACAATACTATCTTATTATACACACAGAATCTATTTCTGTCCCGTGAAGTATAAAACCTCAGGTGAAAAACCTCAAACAGCTAGAGAGACTCAACTATTTTTGGGCTGGAATCCTCTGCAATTTTTCACACTCGTATGTCTGGTTTCTAAGCTGGACAACTTGAAGCTGGGTCAGCTGAGACAGTCAGCCAGATGCCTGCTTCTGGCCTCTTCATGAGGCTTGGGCTTCCTCACCTTATGGTAGCTGCTGGGCAGTCAACCTTCCTCCATAGTGGCTCCAGGATCCAAGTGAGAATGCTTCAGTGGATAAGGCAGAAGCAACATGGCCTTTCATGACCTGGCCTAGGAGGTCAGATAACATCAGTTCTCCTGTGCTATATTGGGCCCATACAGATTCAAGGGAAGGAGACAATCCCCACCCCCAATAACAGAAGCAGAATTGAAGAATTTGAAGTCATCTTTTAAAACTGTCACACATAAACACAAACATACAGATAGATATATGTACACATATGTATGCATGAAGTCCCCTATAAATGCCCTTTATTTCTTACTATAAACAGATTATTGGGTAGCATTTTGTTATTTTGTCTATTTCAGCTTGCCTAGGGTCACATAGCTGGTAGCATAAGGATTCAAGTTCTCTTGTAGCAAAGCCCATGCTAAATCCACTAAGCCATATAGACTAGAGGGGGCACCTCATTAGTTTTAATGGTTGTTATTGTCATTTCAATAATTTTGAGTTGATACCATATTTATATTGGTTGATCTCTGTTGAGAATAAAATAAGCTGGGTGAGATAGAACTGTGTTTAATTTAAATAAGCATAATTTACAGAACAGATCCACCCCAAGTACACTGAGAGAGTTTCAAATTGAAACCAATTGTACTTAGGGATTGATTGATCCTAAGGCACATTTTCTAGAATAATAGGACATGAGGCTCCTGGGTATGTATTTGTCTCTGTGTTGGGGCTGCTCCTATTGCTGGACTTATCTTCCCAGCTTGCTCGTCCTTCTCTGCCAGCTTCTGCTGATTCAAATTATCTGAGAAATTGACTCAGCTTGTTGTTTTACGGCACACAGAGATATAGCCAAAGATCGTGCCTCTGGAATGGAGAGAACAGGACTCTGGCTACCCGTTTCCCTCTAGCAACTTTCGATCAATACCAATCACAACAGCCTGTTTGTCATGTACACAGCATCATGAGAGGGTTGACAGGAGCAACCCTCCCATGCCATGGTTCATTTGTGCTGAACACAGAGAAATAGCTAATGAACATCTTTTGGACAAGTCAAGTTGAAAATATAACCTTCTGACCTATCAGTTAATAGATTATTTGAACCTTATCTCAACAGTTGAATGTTGAAAGCAAAACCAGGAATAATTAATAATTCCAAAAAATGCATCTTAGGAAAAGGCTATAAAATCCATTATCCCCGGTAGCTTCTATTTCATTTCTCAAAGTCATTCACAAGGTCCTCCAATTTGTAGATGATAATGACCTTAGTGGGATGCTCTGCTGATCTACGCTCCCCACTGAGTGTGTACATATGTGTGTGCTTCTGCATGAGAATGGATATCTGTAAGGTTTCCAGTTCTCTGTTAAGGAGGTCACACAATGATAAAGTCCTGCGGCAACGTTGAAAATGCCCTGACTGAGGAGACAAGAGATTGCTATAACAAAGAGGGTCAGATCAAATGAGTTCAAAGGAATATTATTTTCCCCACATAAGCAATCTTTGCAGATTCTAAATCCTTTGTAGTATTCGAACAAGAGAATAGAAATAACTGTACAATGGGAAATCTGAGAGAGCTGTAATATTCATCATCAAATGAATTATCACTAATATTCAAATAAGCAATTTCTAACAAACTGATTTGCTCCCCTGCCACCCCCCCAACACACACACACTCCTGCTGGGCTACCTGTTATCACAGTGCCACGAGAATTTCTTTATGTCTTTTTGACCAAACAGACTATGTCATAAACATGTTTGGCACCATTTTATCATATAGAATCAATAAGAAAAAAAAATAGCAAGGTGTGTGTGGGTGCCTGTGTGGGAGAACAGGCCCAGATGAGAAGCAAGAACAGAGAGGTGCAGGGGGGCGGCATGCATTTTTAATCAGCTGCTACAGCTTCTCCTGAACTAAGAAACTGCATTCCTGAATTCCAACCTGAAAATGTTTCAGGTTAATAGGGATAAATGAGAGTCCAGATATCCCTTGGGATGGGGGCAGTGGGGGACCGGACAATATATTCCATATGGATTAAGCACTATGATTAGGCAGGATTTGCCAAGACACACGTGTGTTGCTTCATTGAATTTGTTGCTGAAAGCTCCGTCTTTATCCCCAATGCCAATCCAGCACCGAAGATATGGTTTTGAGAAAAAAGGAAAAAGAAGGTTTATTGCTTTGCGAGCAAAGGAGAAACACTAGAGACTCTTGTCCTAAAGGATGTGATGCTGCCCATAAGCAGGAACAAGGGGCTTTTAAAGAGGGAACTCGAAGGCTACATTCCATGTGTTCTCTTAGAGTTGTAATTCACTTGTTAATTTGGAAGATAAGTCATTTCTGAAATTTTCTGGTACCATCCTCAAAGTCAGGATTACTTGGTTTCTCTGGTGGGTATGTACTCAAGGACAGATAAAACTGCCTAAAATGGGGAAGAAAGGTAATCAATCCTGTTTCCCCTGAGATTCGGGAGGGGGAGAGATTAGGGAAGAGCAGGGAGAGAGGAAGAGAAAGAAATTTGTCCATTTTCAAAATGAGTTGGAGGGGCTGGGGTTGTGGCTCAGCGGTAGAGTGCTCGCCTAGCATGTGCGAGGCACTGGGTTCCATCCTCAGCACCACATAAAAATAAAGGTATTGTGTCCAACTATAACTAAAAAAAAAAAAATTAATGAGTTGCAATGGCAGAGTAGCAATAGGGTTATATTCAAAGCATAAAGTGGACCACTGTTACAATTTGATCTTTCTTATAAATATAATGACTTATAAGTGTAACATACTTGATGTTCCATAAGCCTACAATTATTTAGCACTGGAAATACTGCTTGACTTTGTGTCCATTAGAGTAAGCTGACTGAGGAATACTGACCCTATCGGGAAGTTGTCTATTTACAAACCTACATGACTTTTTTCAACACAGTGAGAGGTAACAAAGTGCTGGCATAGACCATTTAATCCCTCATCTCTTGTCTACAAAAAGAAGCATAATCCTTTGTTACTTGCACTTTTTTTTTTACAATATTCCAATGCTTGATTCTATTATTGATTATTTTTACTTTTATATACTTATTCTCTCAAAGAAAAAATGAAACTGATGTTTTAGATTTTGTTTTTCTTTTGTAATCTTTCCTCTATTTTAGGCATGAATTACATGAAAAGAAATCTAATTTGGTGAAACCAAAGGGTTCCACATGAAAGAAAGAAAGAAAGAAAGGAAGGAAGGAAGGAAGGAAGGAAGGAAGGAAGGAAGGAAGGAAGGAAGGAAGAAAGACATAAACAAACAAAAAACATAGTCCCCAATGGAGTTTCCCAATTCCTAATTGCATATCTCACTAGGACAGCAGTTGGAATTTCAAGGATACCATATGATCAGGTCATCTAGGTCAAAGAGGAATGTAAAACATTTTACTGATGTAATCTATTTGTATCCCTTTCTCCTTAGGGACATTTGCTTCTAGGCAAGAATTTCATTGCTTATTAACTTCTAAGTTTTCCAGGATGCTATATGGAAAAAAAAAATCACATTCCATTCAACAACTAAATGTATTAACAAAAACTTTACAGAAAGCTAGACTTTTTAAAAAGTATTACAGCACTATGGTAACAGCGGTCCACAATATGCTTTGAATATAACCCTTGCTGCTCTGCCCCTGCAACTCATTTTTAAAATGGACATGTTTCTTTCTCTTCCTCTCTCGATGCTCCTCCCTAACCTCTCTGCCTCCCTAATCTCTGGGGAAACTGGATTTCTTCCCCATTTTAGGCAGATTTCTCTGTCCTTGAGCACACACCCACCCAGAGGAACAAGTAATCCAGACTTTGGGGATGGCACTGGAAGATCACAGAAATGACTCCCAAATTAACAAGTGAATGACAACTCCAATAGAGAACTTGTGAAATATAGCCTTTGAGTCTCCTCTTTAAAAGCAACCTCCCCCCACCACCCCCGTTCCTGCTATGGGCAGAACCAGAGTCTTTGGGATAGAAGTCCCCTGTGTTTCTCCTTTGCTAGCAAAGCAATAAACCTTCTTTTTCCTTTTTCCTTTTTCTCAAAAATGTGTCCTCATTATTAAAACAGCATTGGGGAGAAGGACCGAGCTTTGGCAATACTGCCTCTTGCTTCAGGGAAACCAAAAATATAGAGAGAGATTTATTGATTGCAAGGCCCTTTCATATATAATTTGATGCTGATAATTCCCTTATCAGGTAGGTGGAAAAGCATTTTGTTATTATTATTTTACAGACGAGGAAACTGAGGCTAGTGAGTTAAAGGACCTTGTTGAATCTCACAATTAGGGAGGGTGGTTAATATACAATCTTCTAAATCAACCCAGCATTCTTCCCCCTCCAGGAGTATACTTGTCATCATTCCTACCTGGATAGTAAATTTATTTATCCTACCTGGATAGTAAATTTATTTTATTATTTGTGTTGAACTTCAAACAATCTCCTGGGGAGAAAGAGTGGATAGGCTTTGAATATAGTCCTTGCTGCTCTGCCACTGAAACTTGTATTTAAAACAGACATGTTTCTTTCTCTTCCTCTTCCCCTGCTCCTCCCTAATCTCAGGGGAAACAGGGTTACTTTTCTTCCCCAACCTAAGCAGAGTTGTCTGTTCTTGAGCACACACCCACCATAGGAACAAAGTAATCCAGATTTGGGGATGGCACCAGAAGATGTCAGAAATGGCTATCTCCCAAATTAACAAGTGAATTACAACTCCAACAGAGATCACCTGGAATGTAGCCTTTGAATCCCCTCTTTAAAGACTCCCTGTTCCCCAGATGGGCAGAATCACAGCCTCTAGGACAGAAGTTCCCTGTGCTTCTCCTTTGCTAATGAAGTAATAAAACTTCTTTTTCCTTTTGCTCAAAACCATGTTCTCGTTATTGGTTTGGCATCAGGGACAAGGACCAAGCTTTTGGTAACAGATGTACTACAAGACAGCAAATAGGAGTTCACAAAATTCTTTTTAATATTAAAATTTTCCATTAAAAAAACAAATTAAAAAAAAAACAGAGCAAGAAGAGCAAGAAGTATCAATGTCAATAAGAGCTAGGCGTGGTGACAGCAGGATCACAAATTTGGGGCCAGTCTCAGCAACATGGAGAGACCCTATCTCAATAAATAAAGGACAGGAGAGAGGGCAAGTGTTGAGTAGAGATAAAAATAAATAACTAAAATAAAAATTAAAAAAGGGCTGCGGATATAGCCCAGTGGTAGAGTGTCCCTGGGCTCAATCTGCAGTACTGCAAAACAAAAAGCAAAAAATGTCAATGAGGTCTGTAGAAGAAACCTGAGAAGTGAGGGTCACTGGTTTTTACAAGAGCTTTGGTTAGTATGGAAGTTAATGTAATGGTTTAAGACTCTCAGGGGTATTTAATGATTCCTGCAAATAGTCTAGTTTCAGGGTCACTGATGTCAGCTTGGCTCTTTATTTAATTCATTTGAAAACCATTCATAGAGTACCTAACCTGGCCCAAGTATTCCACTGTGTGTTGAAGATATAAAAATGAATAAGAATTCTTAGGAAAAAAAAGGGTAAGTAAAACTGTTACTTAAATTAAAACAAGCTTAATATATAAACACATACTGCAAGAATTCAAGGGTTAGTTTCCTTTTTACTTTCAGAAAGAGCCTAGGGTCCTTTGTAAACATTAACAATGAGCTGTCAAAGGAGACATCTAGTAAACAGTAGCCCCCCTGGGCCTACCTGTAGGCAGCTAGAGAATGGAAACAGAGGTGAGAGTGAGAAGAAAGATGCCTTGTTTCAGTTAACCCAATTCTCTATTATTGTACTGACCAAAATATAGTCCAAAGTCATGGGTGACTCTAAGTCCTCATCCTATGCTTCCATTCCTCCATCTGGTTAACCTTTGCCCCTTCTGAGCTGTGCACTAACATCAGCCATTTGAGGAACTTCTTAAGCTTCCCAACCCTCTGTTCCCTAACCTACCCACTTCAGAGCCTGTGCAGACCTGATGCCTGCATATATGCATACAAATGCACATGTTAAGCTCTGCACTGAACTGAGTTTCCTTAGTGACAGAATCATTGATCATTGTATTCACAGGAATCCAGCATAGACTAGTTGGTAATGGCAGCATCACCTCGGGGTGGCATGTGGAGGGCAGGTGAGATAGCATTCAGTTTTCTTTTTACCTCCTCCCTCATAATTTCTCCTGTCTTCATCACAAATAAACATAATCTAAACAAAGCCAAATAAATAAATAAACAAAACCAGGATGTATCATAGAATGATGCGGAATCAGGACAAGGAATCAAGCTTCTCACTAGATTGCTTAAAGAGCTCCTCTTCTATCACTATGTATCACTGAGACAGAAATAAAAGTCTATTAAAATACTTTTTGGGGGAGAATAAATGACAGGAACATGAAAGAACTTGAGTGGCCACTATTTTATTTTATTATTTTTTATTTTTAAAGAGAGCGAGTGAGAGAGAGAGAGTGCCGCAGTCCGGCTGGCTGCAGCAAAATAACCGGGGGGGTGACGAACAACTTGTGTATGTTGATACAGCAGGAGTGGAAGCCGTTTATTGCAGGACAGGAGCAGTATTTATACATTCCACACAGTTTATCTAATTAGCATAAACTAGATACATCAGTCAACCAATAAGGAATCTCCACACTTAATGACTTGCTTTTGTTACTTCTCAAACCACTCCCTCTGGCATTTTGCCAGGTACCATCCAGACTTGTTTACGAACTCTAACATTCCCCTGGCAAAATGCCAGGTGTTATTTTGACTTGTTTACAGACTCTAACGAGAGAGAGAGAGAGAGAGAGAGAGAGAGAGAGAGAGAGAGAGAGAATTTTAATATTTATTTTTTAGTTCTCGGCGGACACAACATCTTTGTATGTGGTGCTGAGGATTGAACCCGGGCCGCACATATGCCAGGCGAGTGCACTAACGCTTGAGCCACATCCCCAGCCCCCACTATTTTATTTTAATGAAGTCTGTTGAGGTATAATTTACATGCAGCAAATATGTTCACTTCTGGGGCTGGGGATATAGCCTTGCATGCATGAGGCCCTGGGTTCAATCCTCAGTACCAAAAAAAAAAAAAAAAAAAAGTTCCCTTCCCAGTTAGGCACGGGGGCAAATGCTTGCAATCCCAGTGACTTGGGAGGCTGAAGAAGGAGGATCATAAGTGTGAGCCTGTCTAGGCAATTTAGCATGACCCTTTCTCAAAATAAAACAAAAAGTACCAGGGAAATCCCTTCCATATATATAGTTTGATGCGTTTGGACAAATGCATGGTCCTGTAACCACACCATAATCATGATTAAGAGCATTTCTAACATCCCAATAATGCCCTTTGAACTACCATAATTTTAATGAACCTTTCAGAGGAACCACAAAACCTATAAATATCGCAGATGACCTAATACAGCATTGCCTCTTAGACAATTTAATGCATCTCTCCAAAATAAACTTTGCTTTCTCTCAACCAGGCCATCATTTGCTTGTGCTGCATTTTCCTTTTTGAAAATCTCAAGGCATTTAGCAAACAAGATTTCATTGTTACTCCCCCCAAATCTGGCTTAACAGAAGAGATTCATGCTTCACTGCAATGATACCATGTATTGTCTTCCTGAATTTACCTGCCTGCTTTTTCTGTCATTTCTAGAGACAACTATGCAAGTGGTTGAGCAGTGTTAGATTTGTAGTTCTTAATGAGGTGGCCATCAGTTGTGCCGAGTTGACATTGTGCCTTTTCCTTACTTATTGATTATTCTCCCTTGGGATGACTCTGAAAAAAGCTCTACATCCTGGGGACACTTGCTACATTTGGATTTTATTTGATGGATTAATGGAATGATACAGGGAACAAATCAATGACTAAATAAATGAGGGAATGAAGGAACGAGTGGTTGCCTCCATTTTATGGATGAGGCAGCGTCTGAAAGGCAAAGTGAGGTCAGGTGACTGGCAGAAAGCCACACACTGATGTCGTAGCAAGCCTGACCAGATGCCAAGTCTATTTTCTTTGCTTTCTTCATCTAGCCATAAGCTTGGTTTAAAGTAAATAAATAAATAAATAAATAAATAAATAAATCCCTTAAAATGTCAACATTAAGGAGTGAAAAATGAAAAAAAAAGTCATATGCAATTAAATGGTTTTAAATGAATTTAATGTGCAAAGGATAACAGCATTTGGTGGTAAATTTTGGGTAAGGATTTTTGGGTAAATTTTCACTTAATAGAAGTAAAAATAGGTCTTTATCTACAAGATCTTCTGCTCCATTAAAAGGAGCCAGTAATACTTTTTGGTAACACTCTATGTTTGTTTGCATGTGTGTGTTTTGTTCGTAAAATTTGGCATAAATAATTCGTGTAGGACTGTGTGTGTGTGTGTGTTTGTTCTCAGGATTCTTTAGTGAAAAAGACACAATTATTTACCCCGTTGCCCACTACAATATGATCAGTAAGCAATAGAATGCTGGGGAAGATTCTCGTGGCAAGAGATCTTCCATTGTGATACCTATGCTTGCACTTTATTGCAGTTTTCTCCACCTTTGCACAGGTCAGGAATACGTTGGATTACATTTCTGCTCAAAAGCTTTTATACTAGAACAGGTATCAAAAAAAAAAAAAAAAAAAAAAAAAAACTTCGAGAAGCAGAAAATAAAAAGTGCATTTTATATGAAACTCTGATTTAAATGGTCCTCACAAGAAAAAAAGAAAAAAAAGAAAAAGCTGTTCAAGTGGCCCTCCCAGGGGACTCAACTGCTCTCCAGCGCGACCTGCGCTTGTGGTGCCTTTGGTCCATCTTCTGCTCCTGCTCAGATATGCATGAATCGTTGCTTCTCCCAGCCTGGCTTTCTCTCTCCCTCTCCCTTTCTGGCGCGGCTCTCCCTCCCTCCCTCTGGCTTCTGCTCTTTCTTACTCCTTCTCTCAGCTGCTTAACTACAGCTCCCACTGGAACTTACACAATCAAAAACAGTTCTCCTCTCCAGCAGCCTCCAGAAGCGCATCACCTGGAGCAGCAACTCGCTCCAGCGCCGGCCCCGGAACTGCGAGGTAGCTGAGGGCGGGGTGGGTACCCACCTCCCGCCCGGTGGCAGCGAGAGCATCTCCCTGGAGACTTGTCGTATCCCGCCGTCCGTCCCCCGGAGTCCTGCAGCGGTGATGCTTATGTTTCGGAGCAATGATGGAAAGAGAAAAGCCACTGCTGGTGGCAAATGAAAGTGGGGAGAGGTTGCTGCAGTAGCTGGTGCTGCAGAATGTGCGAGTGAAGAACTGAGCCCGGCTAGATTCTCCATCCCGCTCCTTTTTCATTCACTGTTTGCAGGAGGGAAACCGGGGAAACAGATGCCCTAACCAAGCGGGTGCCACCCTGGATCTATAACTGTGAACTCCTCACTGTGGAAAATGGTAAACAAAGACATGAATGGATTCCCAGTCAAGAAATGCTCAGCCTTTCAATTTTTTAAGAAGCGGGTAAGGACAGGTTGTGTTTGTTTCTTTTGTTTTCTGTGCTTCTCTTAAATGCTTTTGAATGCTCGCCTGGGGTAAGACTAAGGTTTTGTTGCTCAGCCCTTCCTGGAAGGCTTGCTTGTGGTAGCAGTGGTCAAGGTGAAAACAGTCCTTGCCTTGATTCAAATTTGTCCGGGTGGGGTGAAGTGGAGGGGGCTAGCAAGAGTTGCAATGGGAGGAGGGGGTTGGGCTGAGATGCCTTAAAAAGGGTTTGAGCTGGGAAAGGGGGTTTCTCAATCAAAGCCAAGACAAAGATTACAAGGTAGTTTCAAAGAGAAGTGATGTGTACAGTTATGGCTAGTAATTTAGTCAGGGCTGATTGAGTAGTGTTCTCTCTCTCTCTCTCTCTCTCTCTCTCTCTCTCTCTCTGCTATCTTTGAAGGGTTCAACTTTTCCACACCTTTCATTCACCGGTCTCCAGTGCTGCATTATCATCTTCGTTGGTCAGAAACAGCAGCTTTGGCTCTCCAAATCCATTCAGCCAATAATTTACTGTGCCTCTATCTATGATATAAATAGCAAAGGACTAGAGTGACCTTTTACAGAAAAATGATGGAATCCAGCATTTAAATCCTCTATTTCAAGTTGCCTCGATTTTGCTTAATGTATCCACCTTTCACCTTTTTTAAAAAAGACAGAACAAGGGTGGTCTGTACTTGAGTAATAATTCAGGGTTATGCTGCTGTATACATTTATTTGAATTCCTTGTTCTTCATGTTATTAATAATTTTACATGGGTAGTAAATGAACAAATGTCTTTGTGTATGTGTGCGTGTATGTTCCGCAGTAAACTCACTTCATTGTAATGGCCACACTGGTGGTCTGTAATGCTGAAAATTTATACACAGGTAGGGGGTAAGAATTGAATGATTGTTAGAAGAATTGATGACTGACATTCTTATGGAGAATGTTTCTTAAGCAATAGAAGCCTCCTCCAGCTCCAGCTGCCCCATCCTACTTAATGCCCTAGGGCAATTCTAGCAAAAGGGTTCTCTCCATTCATTCTTCCTTGCCTTCATTCAGGTCCTTTCGGTGCCACGCCTGTGCCTATGAAATGCAGTCCTTCAGTTAACTTCCCAGCACAACATAATGAATTATAGGCTGGGCTGGACTATCTCCCTGCACCAAATGGGCAAGCTGGGAAACCAGGCCTGGAGGTTTGGCAGCCTCTTAGGCCCAGCCACAAGGGCAACAGGGGCTCCCATGCACCTTGACTGAGTGCCTCATCAGTTAAGAAAAATCTCCCCTAAAGTCCATGGGCCAAACCACACGAGTATAAACCAAAAGGAAACCAACTCATGGGGCTAGAGTGCCAGGTGAGGTATCTAACTAGTGGAGGACTGCAAAACTGAATGAAGTATGTCAGTGCAACTTCCCAGAACTCCCCAAATGCCATTTAGGTTTCCAAAATATTTCTTTCCAAGTGAAGGGCCTTTTGTGCAGATTAATTTCCAAAAACAAGTAGATATTTGGTTAGTAGAAAGTATCAGGGCCCCTTTATATAGTAAACTCTCTACTTCCTTTGGATATATTAAATTTTGTTGTTCTTTGTGAGAGGAAGTCTCCACTATGCTGCCCAGGCTGGTCTGGAACTCCTAGGCTCAAGCCTGCCAAGTAACTGGGACTACAGGGGCACAATACCATGTCTAGTTTAGTTATTCCATTGTGTTGGGGGTATTTATTTACTTATTTATATATTTTTTTCCTTTTTGCAGTGCTTAAGATCCAACCTTTGGCTATGTCTCCTTATCTACACTCCCAGCCCTGGGGGTATTTTAGAATTCTTTCAGTCAGGTATCCGGAAATGACAATGTAGCTGGGCTTAGACTTTTTAAAAAGTTATCTCTTATTATTTTCTTTGACATAGAAATGGACTACTGGAAATACTAACTTGCCATCTGATTTCATTTTGCTTAAAAGCATAATTTACCAATATACTTTAGTTAGTACTCTGGCAGACCTTGAATTTTGCAAAGAACATTGATAGTAATGTCTTATTTGAGCACTTGCACAAAGAAAGAAGTTTGCACCAAGATAACCAGCAGGCAACTCCACCTGCCTACTAGTCTGGATCTATTAGTTGCTAGAGATAGGATCAGAAGTCCCTCCTTATTCTCCCCTGTCCTTGCTCTTCCAGGAAAGCTAAGTAGAATATGACTTAGTCAGGTCATTGACAGCCCCAGGAGTAAATTCCTTGATCCTTGTCTACCTTGCTTTAGTCCATGTTTGGTTTATTTTTGCATTTAAGTGTTCCTTGCAGTTTGTACCATGATTTTGTTGCTTTCGTTTTGTTGTTGTTTTAGTTTGCTTTTGTTTTTTAACTATCCACCAACAAAAATGCAAACAAATGTGTAAAGTATTAAAACAATACTAAAGTGTATTTCACCTCCTCCACAATTTTCCTCCCTTGCCAGAGGTAACTGTTAACATACTCATATTGCTACTTTCCGGGCCTTTTTATGGATATTACATACACATTTATATACTATAATGCCTTTGTTTTCAGCCAAGAATTATCCATTTTCCTATGTTCTATTGTTAAAGCTCCACACATTTCTGCATATTTTATTTTTAACCTAGCTAGACAGTCTTACAAAGTGAACCTTTGTCCAGTGCCCACGTTGAATCATGAATAGATCTTGGTTTTTGAGGGCTCACTAGCAAGACTGAGGATTAGACCCAAATTTTGGTTGTTAATGCCTAGGCCTAAGACATTTGAAAAGGAAACAGAGAAGCTACAAAAAAGAATAGTTGGCCTGCACTGTGACTATCCACCATCACTGCTTATTTGTGCTGACTGATTCAGATACTAATGTATTATCTCATTAATCCTCATAGTAACCCTACGCATGAGGTAGGAAGAATTACATGTGAAAAGTGCAGCTTAGAGAGATTAAACAACTGGCCCAAGGTCACATACCTGAAAAGTAGCAGAGCTAAAATTTAAATTTTGTTTGACCCAAAGGAAAGTCTGGTGTTCCAGATGTGTTCATTTCAAACCACACGTCTCTCCTCTTTCTCTCTGCCCCTCCTCTCTCTCTCTCTCTCTCTCTCTTTTTTTTTTCCTGAAGCCACTACCAATGTTTAAAAGCTATTAAGACAGCCAAACAAACCTCTCATGGCTCCTGTGTAGCCCTCAGCAGTGACAGTGACCAGAGGCAGCTGGGGGTAGGGGCAGGTAGACTTTGGAAACTATCTGAATAAAAGCTGTTCTGATGCTACTCTCACAAAATCCTCCAGACTTAATGTTTTTTCACCCTCTAGTTCTAAATACTGGACTAAATCAGCTTAATTTCATTTAGCTGAGAATTGCTAAGCTAAACTAGATAAGAATCCTACTTTTATTCTCTACGTGTTAATGATAAATTAACACTAAATGTGTATGGGTTATGTTTTATTCTTTGAGTCTCCAAAAATTCATTTAAGATGAGTGGGCAAATGTCCTTATCAGTTTTCTTCTGACAATCCCGGAGCTTTAAAAAGTATCAATCCTGCTAAAAGTAATCCATTTTCATGGATTTAAAGAGTTGGTCATGGCTCAGATTCTTACATAATGACTCCAAAAACACAGGAAAATGACATCATCTTGAACTTGATAATTCTTTTTGGAAATACACTAGGTGTGTGAAAAGGATCCTATAGCCAGGTTACATTACCTTTATCAAATTTCAAAGACTATCTAGCCATATTGAATTTGAGATTTGGAATGAACTTCAAAAATCCCCTCATTGACCTCCCTGTTTAAAGATATGAAAACCTAGTGCCTGCCAGGCACGGTAGTCCATGCAACTCTGGAGGCTGAGTTTAAGGCCAGCCTCTGCAACTTAGTGAGACCCTGTGTCCAAATTAAAAATGGAAAGTATCTAGGGATACAGCTCCGTGGCAGAGCACCCCAGGGTTCAATCCTCAGTACCAAAAAGAGAAAAGAAAACCTAGTACCTGAAAAACAAATTGCCTGCTGGAATTTGAATAGGGCTAAGCTGAGCTTCATGTTTAGGGTTTCCCGGCACATCTAGAAGACTCTTCATTGTGCCATCAAACGAGTGAAGAATTTCACGTCTCATTCATTTTCAATGAATAGGGTTAGGACAAAAATGCAATATTTTTGTCTTCGTGGGATGAACTGCCTAGAGACTACCAACTTTGACAAGACACTTGCCTTGACTCAGTATTTCATGACTATGCACATTTAAACAATTCCTTGTATTGTTCTTTCATAGCAATAGATTTTTTAATCACAGTCACTATGTGGCACTGATCTTGTGGGGCACTAAGAGCTCTAAGTACACTACGTATTTAAATTCTCACATACAAAAAGCCAAAAGTAGGTACTATTATGATCTCAATTTCACAGATGAAAAAAGTATGGTAGGGTTAAGGAGCCATCCCTAAGTCACATAGCTGGTGAGGGCAGGATCAGGGTTTGGATCCAAGCTCTGCGTCCTTCCTTGACCACTATACATCTGGCCTCTGGTAACATTAAACAATCCAGGGTGTGGATCAGAGAAGTGGAAAGGTGTGACTATGTGGCTTCCTCCTTTCTTTAACAATGATAGAGAAAAGGAAACAAAGGGTTTCAGTCCGTTAGGGTGTTTATTCTCACAGAGCTGAGATTGAAATTCAGCCCCTCTGCAGTATTCTTTACCACTGTTCCACAAACACCATCCTTTTACATTTTATTTCCCTTTACTATTCTATTAAGTCTGCTTAAATCATCTGAATTGAAAAATAAAGGTCCTTTTCTTATGGGAAACCTCAATGTCTTCTGAAGAGGGTATTTATTGATCACTTACTAAGCTCAGGCACTGTCCTAAGCCCTCTGCTTATGTGATCCTCACAATCACCCCCCTAAGACTCATTTCCTCACTAAGGAAATGAGAGTCAGAGAGGATAAGTAACTTATTGAATGTCACAGACCTGAGAAAAACTGTAGCCGAATTTAAACTCAGGCAGTCAGCTTTAACTCCACCAGTCTTAACATGTATGTCATTAGAATACACTACTGTGACACCAATACTGTCCCAGGCTGGCTGTCCTCACTGGACAATGTATTTATGTCCACTATCCAGAGACAATTCCCCTTCCCACCACACCGGCCTCCCATAGCTATGGAGAGGAGGTATGTTTTCTAAGTGACTTCCAAGTGCAGCAGGAATACTTTGTAACCAATCTGAAGTCTTAGATTTCTACAAAACGCATTTGGTCATACTTCCTGGAAACATGGTACAGACCCCAGTAACTTCCACCATGCTTTCTTCAAAAGTAGCTAACATAGGAGTTTTTTCCTAGACCTTTCTGGCATGCTCCCCCAGCACAGCACGGAGCCCACCTGCCCTGCACTATTTATTAGTCTGCAGCTCTCCAGGGCGGGAAGGTCCCTAGGAACGGAGAACTGGCTACCTACTGCACCATGCCTCCCTACTTGTCAAAGTGTGTTTGTTAAATGAAAGGATTCATAAGTTGAAGAGTGAATCTTTGTATTAACTTGTCCCTAAAGCATTGACTTCTCCTTCTCCTTACTTTCTTTGAACAGGTTAGTGGCTTAGGAACCTAATAAATTCTAGTTCTGTGCTTCCATATAAATGAAGACTAAAAAGTAATTTAAATCTGTCAGGGACAAGTTTTCACTACCCCTTAGCAACTGGCAGGTATTTTAAGGAATTTGACCTCGGTTTGTTTGCTTATCCAGTGTCTATACCACAACTTATGCACATTGTTTCTCCTGTCAGTCCAAACAAGACAGACATAGTGATTCACTAATGTCTGTCTGTCTGTCTGTCTCTCTCTCTCTCTCTCTCCCTGTACTAGGGATTTAACCCAGAGGGGTTTTACCACTGAGCTACTTCAGCCCTTTTTATTTTGAAACCTGGTCTGCTTAGGGCCTAAGTTGCTTTCCTAGAACTTGCGATCCTCCTGCCTCCGCCTCCCGAGTTGCTGAGATTGTGGGTGTGTGCTACCATCCCAGCTGTCCCTTCTAATTTTACATTAATATAAATTACTGACTTCAGTATTACATGGTATCTCCATTATGTATTCTTCCACCTAGAATTCTGAAAAGTTCTTTCAATTTTTGGTTTTTATGGGTTTTGTGTGTGTGAGTGTGTATGTCATTTTGTTTTTTAAGGATTTTTTATTGCTATTTTTGTTTTTGATTTTTGACACTGGTGATTAAACCCAAGGGTGTTTAACTATGAACTACATGCTCAGACCTTTTATAGACAGCATCTCACAATGTTGCTTAGAACCTCATTAAGTTGCTGAGGTTAGCCCCAAACTTGTTATCCTCCTGTCTCAGCCTCCTGAGTCACTGGGATTATAGACATGTGCCACCAGGCTTGTTTATTTGATGTTGAAGACTGAACCCAACGCTCTTTTTACAGAAAATTCAGTCTTGTCCCCCTGCCAATCCAATAATGAGTACATGATATTGAGGAAAAAAAAGAGTTTTGTTGCTTTGCTAGCAAAGGAGAAACATCGGGGACCCCTGTCCTTGAGGCTATGATTCAGCCCTCCAGAGAGAACAGTTTTTTAAAAAAATTATTCAAAGAAATCATATTTAGTAAGGAGAGATTAGGTAGAAGAAGACCAGGGAGGAGAAGATTAGGGAGGGAAAAAAACAGGTCAGTTTTAAAGCAGCAAGGGATATATATTCAAAGCATAAAGTGGACACTGTTACATCTTGACATATTAAGCATGTCCTCCACCACTGAGCTGCACCTCCTGCCTATTTTTCTTCGTGATTCAATGTGGTCTTAGGGACGATGGAGTGTAAAGAAGAGATTGAGCTCAAGATGGTTTTTCCACATTGACTGCAAAGCTTGGAGGCTTTGGACTGGAGCAAGGGTGAGCTCTGTTGACTGGGTCTGACTATTTTGGGGAATGAGCCTCCAGGACTTCAGAATGTAGATGATGAGTGGTTTCCATGAAATGGCTATTTTGTCTCCTTAGCATCTCTCAGCAAAGTCCTGTGGTAGGCTCTTTCTCTGCTCAGAGTTCCTTGACACTGTTCCACTTTTAAAGAACAGATGCTAAATTGTGAGTGCCATATCCAACACTGAGGGGAGAGAGATTTGGAGCTCACTAGTACTTTATGATCTGTAATCACCAGGTCAAGCAGAGTTATGTAGGGGGAGGCTCCATAGATGAGCTTGTCCCCAGTTGGATATTTCTGTTTATGAAAGCACAAGGGGAAGAATTGTAAAGGGCATCAGATCAATAGAAAAGTTTAATTAGTAATTTAGGGCAAGCTTAAGAGAGTTCATTAGACGAAATATTGTGGGAGTATATTTTTATTTTTATTTGTTTGGAAGCATATTTTTAGTGTGATGTTTTAAAAATACATGCCAGCTAATTGTTTTAGACATAAGTCCAATGTTAGATGGTAAGTATCAACATGCCTAATATGAGTAGAGAAGGCTTCTAACCTTCAGGTTGGATCCTGGCTCCTTCCTCCTAACAAAAGCCGGAGCTTCTGGCTTGTCAACTTTCTGAGTGTGGAACTGTTGAATACTCATCAATGTGAGGATGAAGACTTGTTCCACACCAGGAATGAAGAAAGTGCAGATGGCAGTTTCCTTAAAGTGCTTTCACTGAAAAAAAATATGCATGACATCTCTAGAGATCTACCTCCTTCCGACTGGAAATGCAAACTGTTCTGGACCTTAACCCCAGAGCATCCTTCTAGTTCAGAAATAAGAACAGGTGCAGTGACCTACCTTGGTGCTTCACTGAGCCTCGTCCTTGGTCTCAGAGGAGGCTAACCCAGCAAGGGGCCAGGTTCTCTGGCAGACTGCACATATATGCTGGCAAGTTTATAAAAGATCATTTGTGGAAGAAGGAGGAGAGGGAGGGACAGTGGGAGGAGGAGGAGGCAAGGACAAGCAAACAGTAAGGCAAGTCTTCGTGCTGTTTTGGTATCCTCCTGCAGCTGCTCCAGCCTTTGGAGAAGGGACTACTATTACAGTTTGTTTACTCTCACACCTATTTCTCCTCAACATTCTGAAATGACTTCATAAATGTTTACAAGAGGAATGAAAATCAAAGATGTAACTAGAACAGGAGGAGAATCTTCACTTAGTGTAAGCTGCCAAAATAGTATTCTAAGTGCTTTCTAGAGTCTGCAGTGACATTTTTCTGGGAAGAGTCCATGTAGCTACTTCTGTCGCATTGGGGGTCACCTTGGCCTCTTTTTCCTTCCTAGGTCAGGGCATTCACCCAAAACACCATTTGCTTGGGGAAATGACTAGTCATGTGGTATCCCTCTTCCTCCTCCCCCTCTCCCTCTTGCTCCTCCTCCTCCTCTTCCTCACCCCCCACCTCCCTCCCGTCATCTCTAGAGGATAAGCTTATAACAAAGCAAAAAGACGAAAATTAAGTGAACTCCCCTAGACTCATGCCATATAGAACAAAGAATTCATGTCCTAACCCAGTGGCTGCAGGAGCATCTCGCTATCCCCAAGTCTGTTGCAGTGAGGTCAGCCAGTATGCAAGACCTGGATAGCTCAAAGATTTTGGTTTCTAGAAATAGCAAGATAAAAAGGATTCCCTAAATCGTTAAAACATTTAGAATCAAGTCCTTGTAGGACCAAAATTTTAAATGTTAAGGAGGGACAAGAAATAAAAGTTAAGGATTTGAGAATTAGAAATAAGTGTTTGTTTGTTTGTTTAAATGTTTAAAAAAACATTTATTATCTGTGGATATATTTTTTTCTCACAGGTAAAAAATTTCAGATTAAATTTTCTGAAAGTCAACTAATTTCCTTAGAATGCTGAGTCTTTCTGGGCTAGTGCATATTTGGATTATAATATAGAAAAAATATGAAAAAAAGTGAATATATAACTTCTAAGGTGGTTTAAAAGATTAGGGTGAAAGAGGATGTACTAGGTATTAAAATGGAGCAAACTATGTCACATGCACTTATATCAAAATGAACCCCACTTCTGTGTATAACTATAATGAATTATAAAACAACTGTAAAAACGATTAGAATGAAGTTAAAAAAATACTGGCGAGGTAATACAAACCCTCCCATCTTTTTTTTTTTTAGCAATGGAGAGTAAGCCCACATGTGCTTTATGACTGAATTAAATCCACAATCCTTTTCATTTCTTATTTTGAGGCAGAGTCTTGCACTTTGTTATTACTGAGGCTGTCCTCAAGCTTGTGATTCTCCTGCCTCAGTGTCTTGAGTTTCTGGAATTATAGGTGTGTGTGTGTCACCTGGCAAAGATAATACAAAATTAAAGACATTCAAAAGAACTCTCTCGTGAGGCTCACTTGGCTTCTCTGAAATCTGGAGACTGGAGACTCAAGACTGGAGACTCAAGGCAGGACCATATCTGTCTCACACAGAACTTTGTCTTTATACCTAGTACATAGCAGACCCACAATAGATGTTTGATGACTTAAAGACAACTTAGTCAAGGAGTTTGAAGATGAGGTATTACATGCAATTGTAATATCATGACTTAGGTTAATAAGCAGTATTCATGAAGAGAAGTAAGAATTTAAAGAAAATCATGGAGGGAATTTTTATTGCTTCAATCAGTGCTGTTTGACATTCCAACTAAAAAAAGCAAAGAAGCAGTAGCTAATCCTTTAATGAATTAATGTACTCAAAAGCAGGTAATGAAATTATACTTTGGTTAGGCTTGATAGAAACTAGATTTGAGCATTAAACACTAAACTGGGCTCCATTTGATGAATAATTTTGCACTTTATGATATTAAATATAAATTATTATTATTATTACTACTGTTTGTTTAGGGGCATAAACCTAGGGTTTGTGCACACTAAGCATGCACTCTAACCACTGTGTTTCCCCTCCAGCAAGAAGTTTTGTAAATGCCCTTGAAACAAATTGGAGAACATAATTTGTAAATACCCATATCTTTTACATAAATTTTACTATGATTAATAAGGAAATATTAATAATGTATCAAAGAATGTTTAATGAAATTACAAACTTTATGAAATTAAGAGAGAGCAGGTGTGGTGGCACATGCATGCAATCCCAGTGACTTTGTAGACTGAGACAGGAGGATCACAAATTTGAGGCCAGCCTGGGCAACTCAGTGAGCCACTATCTCAAAGTTTAAAAATATTTTAAAAATACTAAAAATGCTAGGGATGTAGCTTAGTGGTAAAGAATCCCTGGGTTCAATTCCCAGTAATAACAACAACAACAACAACACATACACACACACACACACACACACATATACAGAGAGAGAGAGAAGAAAAGAAATTAAGAGATATTATCAAAGATATGATATTTAGGAAACTTATGGAGGTAAATTACAGAATTTCTAATGCATTTTTGGATAAGAAGTGACACATTTACAGAAAATATCTTTAATTTTAACAAGAAAATAGTGGTTGTATTAGTTTGTGAGGGGCTACTGTTTACAAAGTACCACACACTGGGTGAGTTAAACTACAAAATTTATTATCTCAAAATTATGGAGGCCAGAAATCTGAGATCAAGGTGTCAACAGGCCTGGTCCCCTCTAGGTGCTACAAGAGAGCATCTATTCCAAGCCTCCCTGCTTAGCTTATAGGTGATCATCTTCTCCTCATGTCTTCATACAGGGATTATATGTCTGCATATATCTGTCCAAATTTACCTTTTTTATAAGAAGATCAATCATATTGGATTACAGCCCCCCCCCATAACCTCATTTTCACTTGAATACCTCTGTAAAAAACCCTGTCTCCAAGTGAAAATCTTGAGTGTCCCTCAAAGACTATGTATATATTGAAGGGTTGGTTTCCAGCCTGTGGCATGTTGGGAATCAGTGGAGCCTTTAAGAAGAACCTAGTGGAAGGAAATTAGGTCTTTGGGGGTGTGCCCTTGAAGGGGATGTTGGGACCCCAGCACCTTCCTGTCTCTCTTCTGCTCCCTGGTTGCTAAGATGTAAGGAGTTTCCTCTGCCACATTGCTTCTGCCATGATACCCTGCTTTGCCACAGTCTCAAAGACAACTGGGTCAAGTGATCATCCAACTGAGATTTCTGAAAGCATAAGCCAAAATAAACCTTTCCTCTATATACGTTGATTATCATGAGTATTTTTGTCTCAGTGACTTAAAGCCAGTTAACACAGCCACATTATGAGTGTTGGGGTTAGGACTTCAATATATAAGTTGGAGGAACAACTGCACCCGTAACAAAAGTATTCCCCTTACTGACCATTTAAGTCCTATTTTTATCTGAAATGAAGCATCTGCAACAAGATAGACTCAAAGGTAGTTTTCTTTTAAAATTATTAGACTGTAGGAAGCATCAAATATTGCATACACACACACACACACACACACACACACACACACACTACAGAGCCTCAAGTGGAACAAAGAGGCAAGAAGATTTTTCTTGGGCAAGAAGATTTTTCTTTTAAAGTACTGAGGATTTAACCCAGGGGTACTTTACCACTGAGCTACATCTCCAGTCCTTTTTATTTTATTTTATTTTATTTTTTGAGACAGGATCTTGATAAATTGCTGAGGGTCTCAATAAATTGCTGACGCTGACCTCCAACTTGGAATTCTGCTTCCACCTCCCAAATTGCTAGGATTGTAAGCGTGAACCACCACACCCAGCTCAGGCAAGACAGTTTTACAAAAAAGGAGGATGGGTAATGAGGTAGAACTGAGTAATTGGCATGGGGAGAAGTGCTGCTAAATGTTATATAATAAAGTTTAGGAAATTAGATGGCTGATAGCATGCCTAATAACTTTTAAAAGCTCACAACTAAATAATAGCAATCGGTAAATGATTTTCTCCAAGAACACTGATGTAACAGTTTTCCCATTCAACCACTTGACCTCAAAGATTAACAACTAAGACCTGGCACTCCTCCTACATAGGGCCTTAGTTATGAGCTTTGGCAGAGCAACAGTATCTAATTTATTCGTCTGTTAATCAACTTTTACATAAAAAGGCCCAAATTTTCTCTACATTGTCACTAATAAGATGGCAAAGACATTGCTAGTAATTGGGCTTCCAGCACAAAATGAACATGTTGAATTAGTCTCTTGAGATTAACTCTTCAGAACTAATCTCAGTCAGACAGAATTTCAGATTGTGATTTTTTCATTCAATCCCTTGCCAGTTATCTCTTGCAGTGTATATTTTATTCTTTTCTAAAAATCAGAGAAATACTAATTCCTAATGTCTTCCTTCCTAAATTCATTGTTCATGCACACCTGTAATCTTGGTGACTCAGGAGGCTGAGGCAGGAGGATCACAAGTTCAAGGTCAGCCTCAGCAATTAAACAAAGCCCTAAGCAACTTAGACCTGTCTTGAAAAATAAAAATAAAAAGAGCCTGGGATAAGGCTTAGTTGAACACCCTTGAGTTCAATTCCTGGTACAAAAAAAAAAAAAAAAAAAAAGGAAAGAAAGTCATTATTCTCACAACAAAAGATTTTGAATTATTTCAGAAGGATGGTTGAAATTCACCCCAATTTCCCTTAATATTCTCAACATCAACAATCAACATGAATTAAGAATATTTATGTGTCAGGCATTAAGGTTGGAAAGGAATATAAAAAAATGACATGTCTCCTTCACTCCCCCGGCCACACTCCTTTTTAGCAACTTGGATCTTCTCCCCCTTTATGTGTTCTTTATGGGCCTGTGTACCTTTTTATGGCACTTGCCAGTTTATAATTACATATTTGTATAGATTTTTAATTAAATGTCCACCAGGGCTATGAGCTCTATGAGGGCAGGCACCTTCTTTCTCTTTTACTTACAAATACACATTAAGGACCTGGCTCCTGGAAGATTATCAATAAATACTTGTTGAAACAAAAAGATAAGCAATTATGAAAATTGAAATTTATGGCAGAGCTTTTGAGATTTAAGAAAACAGCTTTAAAAAAAAAAAAGATATAAAATTCTATCTCCAAAGAAGAAATAAGAGTAAATCTAAAAAAAATAAAATAAAATAAAAACCCACATGGAAATAAAAAGTCCTTTGCATTTTATTCTGTTTAGTTTATCTTAAAATTCCATCATCTAAGACACATTTGTATTCTAAATAGCATGTCATTTGAAGGCATTGTCTCTTCTACCATTTATTGTTCCCTATGAAGGGGATCATGGAATAAATTATTCTCATAATGTAATTGTAGGTTAAAGATCTGTTTTTTTTTTTTTTTTTTTTTTTTTAAGGAATCGCTTTTAGCATGAGATAATCCCTTAGGCTTGCTCCAGTTGCCAGGAAACTCAAGCTAAATTTAAAGGTAAATTTCAGCGAACAAATTAGACAAGTCTTTAAAAATAACTTCCCAGTTGCTGAGTTTGATTTTAATCTTGTATTTTTATTTTAACTCTCCTGTTATGTTGTAAACTGCCTCCAATGTTTTGGGGAGTGGAGGAGAAAGCATGTAATATAAATAGAAAAGCAAAAAAACAATGATCAGGGGTTAGTTTCAAACATTACAAGTAGATAATCATCCTGGTAATGCATTCCTATGATGATAGCCATCACCTATGGAAGAAATTAAGTTCTGAAGGACCTCTCCAAACTAGGTTTCCTTCCTGAAGATACTTGCATCAGATGAAATTAATCACTGAGTCATAGATAACATTCAAGGGTAGATTTCTTATCTCAGGTATTCAAGGTAAGCCATTTGGACTCAAAGAACAGCTATAGGAATGTTTCCTAAGTGTCCCACCAAAATATAATGTAATTCCCCAAATTCTATTCAACCATATTAAGTTTACTGAATTGCATAGAATCTCATTAATAACCGATTATATGTAAGGCATAAGTATTTGGGTATTTCTTCTGAGGACATATAAGTGGTTTCTGATGCGATTCTACCGAATTTAATAAATTTTAAAAATTTAATAAGAAGTTTTGTTTTCTAATCTGCCTTGCCAAGTCAGGACTTGAAATCCATTTGAAATTCAAAATCATAATTCAAGTGACTCATCAACACTCTGAAATTATCTTTAAAATCCTTTCATTGCTCCTGTTCACTAAAATATTTCTCATTAAAGGCTTGAAAACAGTATTGGGAAGCATTTCATCTGTTTTCTTTGACTTTTAAGATCAAGTTCTTTCATCTTCTTTTTGTCCTTGACTTCCCCTTTCTCACTGGCCTCCCTGAGGGCTACTCCTCTCATGAAAAGCTCACTTGCCATTTCTGTGGCACATGCCCCAGGTCATCCTCGACCTCTGGGTGGATTCTTGGTTTCCTTTGAGGCTCTTCCTACTACTGATAAAAGTGTGGCTCAGGCTCAGCCTTTGGCTTATAGGCCTCCTCTCCATCTCTTTCTATCTTATTCTTCTTATCCCGTTTTCTATCTTTCTCACTTTCCCATGTACTCTCCAACCCCCACCTTCCCACTCCCTAATACACAAGTTCATTCATTCCTGTACTTTAAATATAATCCACTAACTTTCATAAATTTATCAATTCTTGCAATGCCAGAATGTTTCTTCCCAGTTGCCTGCTTAATAGCCCCATTGAAATTTATCAAAAATATCTTGAACTAATCATTCTTCAAAACTGAACTCTTGATTTTTGCTTCCTAACTTTATTTCTTTCTCAATTTTCCCAATTTCAGTACCTGCAACTCCCACTACTGCTTTGTTAGAGTCAGAAATCTGAAAAGTATTCCTCTCTCCTTTTCTTCCAATATTAATGCAATTCATCAACACATCCTGATGAGTTTTCCTCCAACACATAATATTTTTTAAATTCCTTTTTCAATATGTACAGGACCTACACCTCAGTGTAAGCTACTACCATGTTTTTTGTTTGTTTTTGCATTACTGGGGATCAAATCCAGGTACTTGTTCATGCTCAACAAGTGTTTCTACCACTGAGTTTCATCCCCAGGCCTTTTAATTTTTTTCTTTGAGGCAGGATCTTGCTAAATTGCTGAGGCTGGCCTCAATACAATCCTCATGCCTCAGCCTCCCCAGAGGCGGGGATTACAGGCATGCAACACCTGACAATGCTACCAACTTTTACCTGGTCTTTACTCCTCGCTCCCCTTATCTTCTTTCCCTGCCCTTCCTTTGTTTAGCCTTCTCATGAAGAATTCACTGCACTTTAGACAAATTAACAACTTTGCCATGGTAGGAGATTTCCCTGAAGAAGCATGGCATAGGCAAGGCAAGACCTTGCCTAGAGCCTCATTTACATAGAGAAGCTGCAGACAAGACATCACAAGCCAGCTTCCTGCTTCATGGTGATAAAACCTCTTATTCTTTCAGATGATTACTGTTGTTATTTCTATTGTGTCTTTCTTTTCATTTCATCTTTCTTTTACTTAGATCAATTCTATACAGTTTTCCAGAGCCAGCCATAATTCCATGTGATCCACGTTGCTTACCCAGCTACCATGGATTACACAGGTTGCTCTCTTTAAACTCCTCTTTGACTCTTAGTGAGCACTGATTTATAGTAATAACTGCCCTTTATTGATTGATTATGATATAGTAGCATACGTAGCATTCCCAGAGCACTTAATTTACAAAGTCTTTAATGATCGTCTCGCCCTCATTACTCACAACTCAGGAACACAGGTGTCCTTAGCCTTGCCTTACAAACAAGGCTATGGAGCACCAGAGGGCATGAATAATTGCCCCCACAGTCACACAGATCAGAAGACCCAGACCAACTGATGACACTGGAGATTCTCTTCCCGACTTCTCCATCAACTGTTGTGGTTTTTCATTGGGCATTCTATGCTGACCATCTACTACTGTAGAAACTTGAGAAAATGGAAATGAACTTCTTTGTTCTCATGTTCCCACTGTCAGTCTTCAGTGTATTAGTAGAAGGGAACCCAGTGTTGTCAGTTCTCCCTTCTGGGCAGCTTTTGTTCACACTCTCATTTCCTCACTGACAGTCTGCACTGTCATTTCCTGGGCTCAGGCCACCTTGATCTTTCTGAGGAAAAGAACACCACATCCTAACTGACCTCCTGCTGTCAGTTGTGCCCCAGGGAATCCTCTGAACTGCTGTCTAGGAGGGACTTCTAAAACTCAAATTAGAGCATGATTAAAACCTTTCAATTAGTGCCAGGGTTGGTAGTGCACACCTCACCTGTAATCCCAGCTATTCAAGAGGCTGAGGCAGGAGGATTGCAACTTTGAGGCCAGCCCCAGCAACTCAGGAAAACCCTTAGAAAGACCCTTCCCAAATAAAAAATTAAAAAGGGCTGTGGATATACTTTAGTGGTAAGCACTTGCCTAGTCTGTGACAGGTCCTGGGATCAATCCCCAGGACCAAGAAAAAGAAATTCAGTGGTTCATCTTGGCTCTCAAAGTCCTACTTCCTTAGCACTGCAGAGAGATTTCTAAGATGCACCCTGGCTTAATTCTCTGCCCTTCACCCTTTTTGTTCTTCTCCTTCCTCACCTCGTGAACTCCATTCTATATTCTGTATGCTGAATAGCTTATTCTTTTCCACCCACCCAGTGGCTCTTAACCCAGGGTCCAAGGACCCCTTGAGGACAAGGGACTGACTATGGGTGGAATTCAGAACTTGCATGGAAAAGATGCATTTGTTTTCATTAACCTTTTACTGAAATCTACTGCCCTCTCCAATTATAATATAACCAATAAACCACAGTAGTATTAGCAGGACCTGCAATTTTGTTACTGAAGTACTTTCATGTTACATGACAGCTACTGAAAATGCCACATATCATTTATGCTCATGGTTACTGGGAAGTTTACAATAGTTATTAGTCCTCTGAATCCTGTTATCTAATAACATCAATAAAGAATCTCATAGTACTAAGTTGGTTTTTTGTTTGCTTGTGTTACTGAAGATTAAATTCAGGGTCTCATGCATGCTAGGCAAGTGGTATACCACTGAGCTACATCCCCTTTTAATTCAATGTTGAGACAGGGTCTTGTTAAGTTGTCCAGACTGCTTTTGAAGTTACAAACCTCCTGCCCTAGCTTTCCTAGTAGATGGGATTGCAGGTGTGCACCATCATGCCCAGTGAACTAAGAGGTTTTTAAAAAATATTATATTAACTATAGTTTGATATAATTGATGGCCTTTGTAATCCTATTTTACTTTATACATTAAAAACATATGCTAGGAAGGGACCCATAGTTTCACCAGATTGTCAGAGAGCTCAAGAAAAGTCAAATATCCGTTCCTTAACCGTGTTCTTCTGACCTTCTGCTATACACCCTGGACCTAGGCAACACCCATTCCTCCCTCAGGGATTGGTTTAAAGGTGTGTCCTTGGAAGTCCTGTTCCCTGACCCTCAAAGATAGGAAGCCCCCTCTGTCTCTTTAGCAGTGACCTTTCCCTACTCTGGCTCAGATTTCACTGTGGTACAATGACCTTTCCACGTTGACTCTAGCACAGATACAGGTCCTTAAGGCCAGCTCTGTGGCCATATTCCAGTAATCACACATAGCTAGTGCTTAGGAATCCTCTGTTCAGTGTTGGCTCATCTAGCCCATTGTAACATTGTGCTGCATCCTGAACCGTTCATTCATTCATTCATACAAACATTTATTGAGTATCTATTATGTCCCAGGGACTTTTCCAGGCACTGGGAATAGAGCAGAGAACAATACACGTAAAAACATCTGCCCTGCATGCTCACATTCTTAAAAAATAAGTCAATAAACAAAACTATAAAACATTCTGGTGAGAAAAGAACAAATATTCTACATTTCCACTCACAGGAGGTACTTAGAGCAGCTCAATTCACAGATAGAAAGTTAGAATAGTCATGGCCTGGGCCTGGTGGTGGGAGCTGGGAGAATGGGGTGGAGGAGTGCTGTTTAATGACTATGAGCTTTTCAGTTTGGGAAGGTTGAAACTAGAGATGGGTGGTGGTGATGCTGAATGTACTTAATGGCCCCTGAATTCATGTTTAACAATGATAAAACTGGTAAGTTTTGTGTTATGTATATTTCATTGCAGTAAAAAAATTAAAGTACAGTATATTAGGTGGAGAATGTGCTGGAGATCAATAAGGATTGGAAGAGGAGGCAGAGAGAATTGGGAGGTCTGAGGCCAGGACACACCTCAGTGCTGCAAGGTGTCTCCCTTGCGGCTTTTGCTGGGAATCTGCACTATTTGCACAACCCTGTGTTCTGAAGATCCAGCAGGACTTGGATCTTTCCTGGAGTGGTCAGTGGAGTAAAAGGGGCAGTTGTTACTGTGTTGCCAAATCCCTCTGAACAGGGTTTCTTTCCCCAGCTCCTCCTGGATACACAGGAGTGAGATCCTCAAGTGGAGTATTGGGGTCGCAAACTGTTAACACGAGCCCGTTGTTCATCTTCTCACAACCACATTTTAATTTAAGCATTTTTCTGTCATGCATCATTAAGGAATTATGAGGCTATTTGAGGCGGTAAAAGCGACTAGTTTTTGAAAATCAGATAATTATATCTGATTAATATCTTCCGAATCTCTCTAAATCATTTTAATTGCCGTGCCTCCTCGAGTTTGGCTTTATAGTGTTTACATTTTTTTTTAACTCATAAAATATAATCTATGTGGATTCCTGAGTCTAATTGTCATCTCTTACAAGTGATCTGGCTTCTGTTCTTTTTGACATTTAAGTAGAAGTATTCCCCCCCCCACCCGTCCCAGTACTGGGGATTGAATCCAGGGCTGTTTTACCACTGAGCTGCATCCCCAGCCCTTTTAAATTTTTTTATTTTGAGATAGGATTTGGCTAAATTTCCCAGGCTGTCCTCAAACTCGCAATAATCCTTCCTCAGCCTCCTGAATCACTGGGAGTACAGGTGTATATATGGCTTAAGTAGAAGTTTTTATTGAAGTAAATATTACCAAATTGTTGCTGAATGCACAATCCTCGTCCCTGATGCCAATCTAATAACGAGGACACAGTTTTGAGAAAAAGGAATAGAAGGTTTATTGCTTTGTTAGTAAAGGAGAAACACAGAGGACTCCTGTCCCAAAGACTGTGATTCTGCAGATCAGCAGAAACAGGAGGCATTTGTAGAGGGAACTCAAAGGCTACGTTCCACAGTGTTCTTTGTTGGAGTTGTCATTCACTTGTTAATTTGGGAGATAGTCATTTCTGAGATTTTCTTGTGCCATCCCCAAAGCCTGGATTACTTGGTTCTTCCTCTGGTGGGTGTGTGCTCAAGAATAGATAACTCTGCCTTTTTAAAATGGGGAAGAAAGGTAATCCTGTTTCCCCTGAGATTAGAGAGGAGGAGAGTTTAGAGAGGACCAAGGAGAAAGGAAGAGGAAGAAACCTGTCCCTTTTAAAAATGAGTTGCAGTGGCAGAGCAGCAAGGATTATAAACAAAACATAAAGTGGGCCATTGTTACCAAATCTTGAGGTTTCAGAGTTTGATATCAATGTTTAAACTATACAATGTCAAAACAACTATTTCTAAAGTGAAATTTATGTCCATTCAAGGCCGTTTTGTCCTTATGATGTCAACCATACTGTATAGTTGTTTTGTTTGTTTTGTGTTTTTCTTATCTGGCCAATAAATAATCACTGATCTTCCAGGTGTCTTGTTTGCCTCTAAGGTTTCACCACTAGGGACACGGTGACCAGCAAAACCTCATGGAATGTTAAGTCTAATACCTTCTGCAACGTTATCTTAATTATAGCTATTTGAGATATTTTTAATTAAAAATTTTTTATTGGTACTAGAAATTGAACCCAAGGATGCTTTATATCCACACTACATACTCAGCCTCTTTTATTTTGAAACAGGATCTATCCAAACTGCTGAGGGTTCTGCTAAACTGTCCAGGCTGGCCTTGAATTTGCAATCCTCCTGCCTCAGCCTCCAGAGTTGTTAGGATTCCAGGTGCAAGCCACCATGCCCGGCAAGATTTTTTAAATTTTTTTCTAATATAATAGTTAGACTTGTGCAACTTTTTAGAAACTGCCATCTAGATCCTAAAGTACAGATTGCCAGAGCTTAATTCTTCCAAAATTAAAAACATTCTCTCCCTCTCCTCAACTTCTCCCTCTCCTCAACTTCTTCTGAGGTGCCTGAAGACAGTTAGACATGGAATTTAACTGAATACACCCAGAAACAAGTGGGTTATCCAATTATGAAGCTGAAATATGACTTTCTTTCTAAAATGTGTAGCTGAAACTCTACAGTGAAAATAATGGTTGGGGGAGAGGGACAGTTTTCTCCCCAGGCCTTCAGAAGGCTAAGCATATGGAACATGTGGTGTGATATGACAAACATGGCAAGTCACGGCTGCTGACTCAGGCGGGTTTCTCTGTTTCCAAAACAAGGACTTTTATTACAGTGTATGGAAACATACCAGGACAAGAGGATCCTTGTGGTTCTCACAGTATCTATGGGAAAAAAAAAAAAAAAACAACGAGGTGAAGGTTTAAATTAAACTGACGGCCGAGGAGCCTTTGTAGTTACTATGTTAGTTCTGGTTGCTCTAGCTAAACTCACACTGATCACCATGAATGGGGTTTACAAGTGGCGCAATACCATGGGGTTTCCTGCTAATGGATGTTTCCTAGTGTTGACTTGGTCTGCTTTCATGATGAGACCAAGACCAGAGAAAATTATTAAGAGTGTAGAAAACAGCAGAGAGAACAAAATTATTAGGATGCCAAGCATTTCTAATATGGGAAAGAAGTTATTTAGGACTTTTTAATACCACATCTATAGTTTTATGGGTTATTTTGTCATGGCTGGCTTCTGGTTTAGCAAGTCGCTTTAGGGTTCATTGAGACTTTCCCTGCGGGTGACTCCTTTTTGTATAAGAGATCTTTGAAGATAAACAGACATATTTCTCATCACAAAACGACTGGGGACACCTGTCCTTGCCACCTGCGCATGTCACCCTACCTGATCCGCTCATCAGCACAGCATAGCTGAGGCCTCACATGACTGGGGATCCTCACATTCCCCCAGTACCACCCAAAAATTTAAATAGCAGATATGAATTCATTTCAAGTGCCATCCCTTTCACGGAAAACCTCTTCCTCTTCCTAAACTACATGAAACTTGTATTAGAATAATTTATGTCTTTATCTCTTCTACATACTAAACTTATAAGGTCCATGTGGCTTTGAAAAGATATGTATACACACACATAATTGTACTTATTTCTGGGCAGACTCAGAGGGGAAATTGAAATTAAGGGGCATGATTTGGCTGATACCTTTAAACTGACCTTTTTGGCACCAACAGGCTCCTAAGGTCTGGGACACATTCAAATGAGTTCATCAGATTAGCAAACAGTCATTTTAGAAAGTACTAACAACTTAGCCCTGTGGGAAAGAAAAAAGAAATGGCCTCAGTTGTGGGGAAAGAAAGGATATCAGGACTGTAAAAATCCCTCTTTGATTTCAGGGTTGGGGAGACAGAGAGGGGGGAAAAATCAGGAAATGAGGCAAAGCTTGTTCAGTGGTTCTCAAAGTATAGTCCCCAGACCAACAGCATCAGCTTTGCCTGGGAACTTGAGAGAACTGCAAACTCCACTGGCAGTCCCCTCCAGCCCCACCCCACATCATGAATCAGACTCAGATGGGGTCTAATAATCTGTTTTAGCAAGCCTTCCATGTGATTCTGATGAGGGCTTAGGGGTTTTTGTTTGGTTATTTTTTTGTTCTTTGGTTTGTTTGTTTGTTGTTGTTTTTTGTTTTTGTTGTTGTTTCCTAAACACTTGGCCACAAGGGAAAGCCTAAGTGTGAGAACTATTGGCCTAGTGGAAATTGAGAGGACGACGGGTGTTGTATGAGGTGGGAGAGAACTCTGTTCGGGGTACAGCTCCTGAGACCAAGGCAATAGGAGTCCTTTCAGACCCGGTTTATGAAATGCCTCTTCTTTCAACTTTGTCCACAGTGTGTGTGTGTGTGTGTGGGGGGTCCACTAGCCTTGTACATCTGAGTGTGGGGAATCCAGAGCCAAACTCCCAGCATCCTTGTGGGATTTCTGAACAAACCAACCCAAGCCCAAGCTGACTTTCAGGCTACACACAGTTGCGGGCAGGGTTGGGGTGGTAAATTGGTGCCCCATCTGTGGGGTGGAGTCCATGGCCTGACTGGAGCTCCATAGCAAATTTTGGTAGATGCCAGGCAACCCCAGGTACTGCTGCCCACATTAACACTGGTGTCCAGGACAAATCAACCACTCACAGTTTTATCTCAGGGCCATCTAGGGGACCCAGGTGAAATTAGCCTCTGACCCACTGACAAGACATATGATAATCATTGCATCTTTTTCTTAGGAAACTCCTAGTCCTTGAGAGGAACTCAGGAACTTCTATGAATATTGATGATATTAATATAGAGAAGAGAGAAGTTAATTCTTTTTGTGCCTGCCTACTTAGGTGCTATGACCTGAATTGTTTATTTAATTGCCTCTCTAAAGTATCATTTCTTTAGCTGTTTATTCTATGTATTATTCTAAAATAAAGTTTGAAATTCTAGGTTAACTAGAAAGTAAATGTCTATTGAAACTGAATTTTATAATAACCTCAAATTCCAAATGAATGAATTTATTTTTTAGTCAAAAAACAAAAAAAAATATATATATTTTTCACAACATGATAGCTCTGGAAATTTTTAAATATGTTTTTTAAAAATTTCTCCATTTCTAGGAAAATAGGAAAGGGCAGACAACTGACAATACTATAGAGACTTTAAGAACCAGAATATAGTGAAAATATATTCAAAGACAAGATTTGTTATTTCTGTTTAGATTGATACCAAATAGAGCCTTTCCCTTTTAGAAATTCATCTTTTAAATTGTTCCAAGTCTACATTAATTCAGTAGAATTAATATAATTATATATAATTTAATAAACTAAAAGAAAGTAGGTAAAAGATTATGTTAACCAGTACCAGAACACACACGGTGTCCTTCACGGTGACTAGACATGCAGAGTTGAAACATGCATAATTTCCACCTAAAAACTAATGATTAGAGTTAAAAGGTGTCTCATTTCAAATGAGGAAATCCATTACATTCACCTTTAGTGGCAAGGGATTATTATTATATTGTAATTATGCTTTATATTGGCTTCATATTTCAGCCAGAGTTGCTGAAGAGTAGGAAAAAATAATTATAGCAAGCACTCCCATCAAGGGTATATTGTAAAGAGTAAAATCATTAGAGCAGCCTTTCATGAGCAATGTTTGCATGTTGGCATGCAGGTTGACACTCTTAAAATATGCATTTTTTTCATAGAGTGCTTAAGTCCCTGGGTTTGATACTTAACATTGCAGATGTGTGTATGCATGTGCACACATGTGGACACACACACATACACACACACACACACTGTTTGGCTGCTTCCTAAATCACTTGTGAGCTTTGAACTTATTTGTACAAGATTTCATAAGATTTGCTCAATAGTTTTTAGAGACACAGGGAGTATCACTAAGCATTACAACACAATAATGCCATTTACGCATTTCAAAGACAGCCTTTTTAAAAAAATCCACTTCTTGCTGCTATGCTTATCTACCATAGAATTTGTTTTGCTGGCTCCAGTCCCATAGAAAAATTTGTGGAGATTGGACTTGACTAAAGGCATTTGGATGAGAGATGCTGCCCAGTTTGGTAAGAAAAACACTGTCTGTAAGTTTACAAACTTGTTAACCTTATCAGAGTCTCAATCTGTGACAAAATGGTTGAATAGCTTTCAAAAAGCATCAGCTTTATCTTCTACAAAATGAGAAACACGTGAACAGCTTTCCTGGATGTATGTGTCTAGAGCTTCCTGCTTTATCCACTGGTCCAAGATCATACTTTTATATTATATTTTACGTTTAGATGAGCCACAGCAATGTTCTTGGAAAAAGGGTTATAAGAGCAAATAAAATTCCAAAAAGCTATAAAAGGGCTATAAGGAAGACTCATTTAATGCCTTGGAACCAAAAACACATGATTTTGACACTTCAGAGAGTCAAAGATTGGCCAGACTTCCTTTTCCATCTGCCCTCTGCAAGGCAACTGCCTCCTTTGAAAGAAAGCCCCATTTAACTTTTGGTATATGGGAAGCCTAAACATGTCTTCCTGTTCCCTCCATCCATTGGATCATCTTTCACAGCATAGCTATTCAGATCTTGGAAAACTGTGGTAATGGTCTTTTTGAGTTTTTAACCTGTGCCTTTCTTGTTTGATCTCCATATCAGTGAGGTTCTCCAGAGAGAGACAGAACTATCAAGAGATAGACTTGAGAAGAATGAACTGAGATTGTGGGTCTAAAGTCCACAGAGTAGGCCAGGAGACTAGTGCTGCAGTCCTAAAGGACAATTCTTTCTCAAGGATACCTCAGTTTTGCTCTTATGGCCTTTCAACTTCCACCCAGATTATTAAACTCTTTTATAGTCAACTGATTGTGGATATTAAGCATATCTACAAAATAATTTCACAGAAACACAAAGACTAATATTTAATGTAATAACTTGTGAAGTTGATGCATAAATTGGCCAACACAATTTCCTTTTCTATTCTATGTGTTCTTATTTAGATGTTTCCTCCTTTGTCAATACCCCCCCACACACACTAAAATTAGAAGAATGTGAACAGACCTAGGGTTCCAAGTTTGATTTAGCAGAGCAGAGGCCAATGTTTCACTTCCCCCTTTCCATCCTCAATACCTCTACTGATATAACCTAATCCAAGTGGTCCAGAACATGGGCTAGACCTTTCCTATCAAGCTTATGAATCATAATTTCTAAAACTTTTTGCTAATTTCTCTCATTCCGCAATTGGGAGGAGAAGAATTATGAGTTTACCTCCAAGGGCTCAAATATAAGCAATATATATGGTTAAACTTTATTATTATGTGAGAAACTTTTCCTAGTACAAATTATACAGGGACTGTAACATATCAGAATTGAACAAGGTCATAAGAATTTGACTTCCCTCTGCCCACACTTGCTAAGTCCTACAACTTTCTCTGGAGTATTCTAATGACTAAAAACTTCTTGTCTCTTCAGATAGCTTTATCTTTGGGAAGCTAACTGTGAATAATTATAAAGTGAATTATCCTTTATATTGTATATTCATTTTACATATTATCCACTTATCTTCCAATCCTTAGAACTTGTTACATATATATGCTCATTTCCTCTTTAATGGGTGAGAAAACAGAGTTAGAGGTTAAGTTAATTGCTCAAGATTGCACATCTATTAATTGGTAGAAACAACACATAAAATCAAATCTTCTAACAGGACTAAGACACTGAGGTTAACACCAAAATAGACAAAAACTGAATTATGAAGCAGTAGGTAGATGAGAAGGTTGAAACAGGGCTTTAAAATGTAGTTAGGAGCTAGATTCAAGAAAGGTGGAACAGAAAATGAAGAGTGTGAACTCTACAAAGATTTGAAATGCTACTTCAATCAGAGCCTGTAGGGTGATAGGTACACTCTTAATTGAGAGTGCAATTAATGTAACTAAGGTCATAAGCAACACAAAGACCAGTTTTTAGGTGATAGATATGAAGCGATTTATTTTGATAATTTGTCTCATTGATTGTAGGGATGGAAAGTCCAAAATCTGTAGAGTAGTCTGGAAGACTGATGCTGTAGTCTTTGAACAAAGACTGCTCCAGGGGGAAATCTTTATGTAGACTGAATTTACAATCCAATAAAAGACACAAATCAAGAAGTTAAAGCACCAGAATACATTTATCTTTTTTTTTTTTTTTTTTTTGCTTTGCCGTGTGTGTGTGTGTGTGTGTGTGTGTGTGTGTGTGTTGCTCAGGAGAAACATAAGGGACTCCTGTTCCAAAGGCTGTGATTCTGCCCATCAGTAGGAATAGAAGGCTTTTAAAGAGGGAACTCACAGGCTACATTCTACATGTTCTCTGTTGGAGTTTTAATTCAGAGGACACCTATCTAATCCTTTTCTTATCTATTTATTCATCAAATGCTTAGGAATTTCTATGTGTCCCCATGACATCCATGAGTGAGATGTGGGCTATAAAATATCAATAAGAAGTATATTCTTAAGGGTACACACACCCTTCTCCAGAGAAAGGCCACTTGTCAGATTGAGCGGGACAGGAAGAAGTTCAATCCAAGGGAGGAATCTGTTGGAAAGATGAGGAGTGCTCATAAAATGAGCCAAGCTCTCCTACCCAAGTTACGGAAGTGTGTGCCTCTAAAATCTCACGCTGGTCCTCATGTGTCTCCAGAGGAAAATGATTCTGCAGGGAACAACTCTAGCCATGCCAAAGACTTCCCAAAAGGTGGTGAGTGAAAATATCAAAACATGATATAATCAGGGAAGCAAAGCTCATGCCAAGGGATGGGATGGCAAAAGGCAGCTGGAGATGAAGCTATGAGTGAACTCCTGGCAACTGTCCACGTCAAATAAACGTCAGTCAAATAAATGTTCTGGAAATCATTGGCCCAAGGATTTGCTAGAAATCTTCCTACAGTCCCTATGCGGTCTGATACACCCTGTTCAGAAGGGAATAACTGATAGTAGTGACATAAAAATTAGATTTACAGACTAAAATCTCACAGTATAAATGACATCTTTCCATTTTCTGCACATGTTCTGAGTTTTTTTTTTTTTTTTTTTCACTTCACTCTCCTATTGTGACATTATGGCAAAAAATATTTTTGTGGGTCTGAAGTCCACAGGGTAAGTGGTATCCTATTCTAAATTTTCTATAACCCCAGGATTTCAGTTGGTAATCATCCATGAAATAATTATTAGCTGAGATGATCAAAGATTATAAAAATCATGGTACTCCATATCTTAATGGATTCCTATGAGAAGCATAAAGTATAAAAGGGATTCAAGAAGGAAGACACTTTATAGAGTTGTAATAAGCATCTGTGAAGATGTTTTTAGAGCAAGGTTTTCAAATTAGGGAAAGATATGATCCAGCAAAACTGAAATGGAGTAAGGAATAAAGGGAACACATATTGACAGGCATGCAGAGCAGCCAAACGCTCAAAGGTGAAAAAGTGTAGGATTTACTAGGGGAAAAAAACAATCGAACAATCTGTTTGGTCTGGTGCATGAAGCAAAGGGTGGCAAGTGGTAGACAACAGAATTATAAATTGTGCTGGTTTCAGAGCATAGAGAGGCCAGACAAAAGCTAAACAAACAACTTGAATCATACTGTAAGTAGATAATGAAGTCATTGATGGTACCAGGCAAGGAAGTAATATGGTCAGAACTGGGGAAGATGGATCCGTCAGTAAAGTGTAGACTACCGTGAATGGGAGCATAGGAAGTAAAGGAAATGAGTAAGAAGGCATTCACACTGTGATGGTGTTTAATCATCACTTAATCTGTGGTTCTTGTGTTCCCAGGGGACTGAGGAAAGACCGTGTGCTCCTAAGCTAGTCACCTGCCCATCACACTCTTTCATCCGACCAATAGCATTTCTTTAAAATTCAGCTCATAGTAAACATGTCTGCATTTCAAATTTCCTATTTTCATTAATACTTTATGTTTTTGTTTTGTTCTGGATTAATGTGTGTGTGTGTGTGTGTGTGTGTGTGTTGCTCGGGTTTGAACACAGGGCCTTGTGCATGCCAGGCAAGCATTCTACCCCTGAGCTACATCCCCAGCCCCTGGATTAATGATTTTATTAGCCAACATATCTACAAAATTCACCCAAGAAATTTTATTCCATGTTTTCAGGCTCTTCTTCCTTATTTTCTCCTATTCATTAGAATTAATTTCCCTTATGTTCAGAATTTGCTCTGTATTTCTTTATAAAACTTAAATGCTTATTTTAACACTGGTCATGGAAAAATAATTTTCTTTTATATCCTTTATTATCTTTGGGCATTTAGTGGAATGTTCAGGATTGTAGAAAAGCAATAAACCCATGGCCATGATCAATTGGCGACGTGATATAAGACTTTAAGAATCCAAACTGCACAACTTGAGTTCAAGCAATTTGGCAGTTGTTTCTGCCATGGACAATCTATATCAAGAAATCTTGCTGGGCATGGTGAGGCACGCCTGTAATTCCAGCATCTCGGGAGGCTGAGACAGGAGGATCTCGGGTTCAAAGTCAGCCTTAGCAACACCAAGGTGCCAAAAAACTCAGTAAGACCCTGTCTCTAAATAAAAATACAAAAAAAAAAAAAAAATAGAGCTGGGGATGTGGCTCAGTGGTTGAGTGTCCCTGAATTCAATTCCCAATACCAAAAAAAAGAAAGAAAAAAAAAAAAGAAACTTCACTGTCACTTCCACAAAGAACAGCACCAAATCCATTTCATCTTTTCTCAAATTAGGGCTCACGTTTGGCTTGTATGTACTGATAAGTCCATAATAGTTCAAAAATATTGAAATATTTCCACAATAGTTATTTACTAGCTGCTACCCAGGGTTCTCTGAGTGCCTGCCCCAGTAAAACGCAGCAGTTTCTCTCTGTCTTGGAAGACTCTTCAACAAATCTCTCCCAATCCATCAAGCAAAGGGGTAAAACTCATCATACCGGGGACCCTCAAAAGTCCCACATGGGTCCTACCACCACTGTCTATGGTCGGTACCCCCACTATTTACTTTGTGAAGTGTTTTAAATAATTATGTCTGCCTAAAATTCATTTTTCCCATGCAATTTTATTCCTTGCATTTAAGTACAACATGATACACATTTTAAAATGCACAGTCATTCTGAAATCTGGGTGCAAAGCAACTCTGCCTCTCTTTCTTCTCATTAGGTGCACCATTATCTCAAGCTCTTTCACTTGACAAAAGCTATGGCTGCTGATCTTCCTCAGGACTTATCCTCAGAACTTGCAATCCAAAAGGAAAGAGAAGACTTTATCCCCCAGCTTCAGTATGCCCCCATCCCCCCCCCCCCAAAAAAAAAGCACAGAAAAGAATCTGATTGCTTTGCTTGGGTCACATGCCAATACTTGGACCAACCATGATGAACATAGGCGTGGAGTTTTGTAATTGTCTTTGTTTGAATCATATATTTACCTATCCTTGTAGTGAGGCATCCATTGAGCTGTACTTGGCAAGACTTCAAAATCATAATATTTGAGATGAGTAGTTTCCAAGTGAGAAAGTGGATGTGGAGGTGGAGGTAGGGCTGCAGTTACCATGAAAAGGGTCAAAGGGTACCAGAAGAACTGCTTCCATCACGGGACTTTCTTCTTTTTTTTTTTTAATTTAATTTTATTTATTTTTATGTTTTAGTTGTAGTTGGACACAAAACCTTTATTTTATTTATTTATTTTTTATGTGGTGCTGAGATCAAACCCAGGGCCTCTCATGTGCTAGGCTAGTGTTCGACCACTGAGCCACAACCCCAGCCCTTCTATCACTGGACTTTCTAAGCAAGCTAAGCAAATGTTTATATTTTTCTTACCAGATTGCAATACAGTGCTTACTGAACATCTGCTAATTTCATATTTGTATATAGACTTAATACATGATTCATTATGAGCATTAGTTTTATAGTAAAGATTGGCAACAAGCAACATGATCAGAAGTTTCTAACTCACATTTCTCCATATATTTTCTCTATGAAGTTCTCCAAATAAAGCCAAGGGCTTGCTATTTTCTTAATGATAGATGTGTAAATGTAATTCATTAAATGCATACATAAGGATTATAAGTTAGTTATATGCTTGGTTCCATTTCCCCCCATTTGACAAATTACCTTGTGCTGTCCGGTATTGATGCCTACTGGCACAATACACCATATCTGAAGAGGGTGGGATCACATCACAGGGATAATACTGCTGGGTTTTGCTTTGATCTGAACCTTTAGCTTTGTGATTATTATAATTATTTGTGCATCTGTCTTGAAAAATATCCTTTTTCTCCCTCTCCATTTTCACAGATGAACATTAAGCGTCATTTTCTTCTGTTTCAATTGTTCTGAGGTCAGGGGGTTTTTGATCTTCCACAATCTCTATGGGGTCTTTGAACATGTGCAAGTCATTCAATCCATTTACCCCTCTTCCACATTTCAGAACTAAACACAGTTCTTGGACATAGTAGCGTCTCAGTAACTATCTATTTATTAACTCCAACTTTCTTCTTGTTTTCAAGGAACAATTAAATCTTACCATTTTCTTCATTTATAAAACATGATGTGAGGGGAAAAATAGAATACAGAAATAGAAACCATTACGAATACAGCACAAGCATAATTTGGAGGAAAGCTGTTTTTGTATGAAATGGAAATGGAGCATGTTGTACAGATTTTTATAAGAGGACTCTGCACGAGTGAGCAGATATGTCTGAGAGTGGTAATAAGCCCCCCATTTGAATTTTAGTCATTTTTCCTTTCATTTACCATTTTCAATTTAATTAAGTAATGTACACAGTTCCAAATAATGAGACTTTCATTCAGTCTTTATCTTTCCAATTTAAATGGATTTTCCAACAACTGCCCTCAAGACCATAAAATGATTTTTAAAAGCTTTGTGGATTCTTTTCAGTTTTTCTAATGGAGGAAATGCAGATATAGGATGCAGATATAGGAAGAACGTGATTGGAATGACAAGCTTAGAGACAATGTTCTAGAGGAGAGCAAATGCTTGATCATTCATTCATTCAACAAACCTGTGCTGAGCGCTGCATACCACAGGGGTTGGGAGATCCAAATCATTTTAGCAGACTCCAGGGGGGGGAAAAAAAAAAGCCTTGAGTCTGAGACACAGCCAGAAGGCTTTGCAAGGATTACCTGCTCCACGACCTTCACTTCATAGATAAGGGCACTGAAATTCCAATGCAAAAAGTGTCTTGCTCAAGGTAATCGCAAAGCATGAAATAGAATCCAATTCTCTTAATCTAGTTAATCATTCACTCCCATATAAAAATCATCTTTATATCTTAGATTTTTTTTATTCAGTGAATTATAAGGAAATCCAAATCATTTGTAAACTGACTGCTTAACCTCAGAGCAATATACAAACAATATTATATTTGCTGCTTAGTGATACTTTGTGCTTTATACTTGACCCTATTTTTACCCACAAAAACCTATTTAATTCACAGTATACCTAGATCTTTTTAGAAGCTAACACCTGTAAGATACTACTTAAATTTGAGGAGGGTAGAGAATGCAAGAAAGGAAAGAGATCTTTGAGGAGCACTATTGGTAAGCTCCAAGTAGAAATGCAGAATAGCATTTCGTCTCTGTTATTTATTCTCACCTGCTCCTCACTCTGCCCAGTGACCCTTACCCTGCCCAACTCCAAGACCTCCAAGATCCCAATTATTTCATGTTCCATTTAGTCTTTCCTGCCCTTCATTCATGTCACATAGAGTTAAAAAATAAATCTTAAAACATTTAAAAGCCACTGGTGAACTTGAGTTTTTTAAAGTTTCTCTGGCATACCCAAGTTTGGAGATGGACCTTCTTCCCTGGGTCTAGATTGCTTTTCCCCTGAGCCTGCTCCAATCAACAGTATAGCAAATCTGATGCTATCACTCTGCAGTCTAAACTCCTTCAGGCTCCCCTTCCCCTGAGCTAAAGATAACAGCTAGTTATTCAAGCATTCCAGTCGCTTTGCTATCTAACCCTCTTACCTGTTTGGCTTTCTATCTTGCCATACAAGCTTTACTCCAAGCTTGGCCTTCTCTACCTGCGAGCCTTGAAGCTTTCTACCCTGCATCCCTCTTGCCCTCCACAACCCTATCCCACTTGTAATAGCAAATTTTACCATGACGCCACACACTGGACTTGTATCATCCCAGGAAGCCCCAAGAGATAGGTACAATTAATTGTCTCCCTCTTCCAAATGCAGACATTGAATTCTAGAGAGGCTATCTTTTACCTGGTGTCAAGATGATGGTTCTGGGCTTTTTAGCCAAACAGAATTATTCTAGAGCCATGTTTTTACCAGTTTGCTATGCAATACACTGACTGTGCTGTGAGACCCATAGGTTCATGTGCCCGTCTTTGAAATGCAAGCATCCTCCCTCAAAGATCAACATTATAGCTGGTGCAATGGCTCACCCCTGTAATCTCAGCGGCTCTGGAGGCTGAGGCAGGAGGATCTGGAGTTCAAAGCCAGCCTTAGCAAAAGCAAGGCACAAAGCAACTCAGTGAAACCCTGTCTCTAAATAAAATACAAAATAGGGCTGCCTTATGGCTCAGTGGATGCCTGCGTCTGAGTTCATTCCCTGGTAGAAAGAGAGAGAGAGAGAGAGAGAATTAGAAAGAAAGATAATATTTCTCTACAACATAATACTAGGCCCTTTGTTGAAACTTTTAAATGTTGCAGAGTACAGGAGGGCGGTGGGGAGGTGGGGACCAATACCCAATGGTGGACTGTGCTGCTAAGCTGTGATGTTTGGCAAAGTAGGTGCATTAGGTGCAGTTCTTACTTACCTTATTTTCACTTTACAATGGGTTTATGAAGACATGACCCCATTGCTAGCCCAGGAGCCTTTGTATGTATAATTGAGATGAGCACAGAAAGGTATCTGTTGGCATCTTGTAAAGACTTGTCTCACTGGGTGAGACTTTCTGTTATATTCTTCACTTTAGTCCCAGCAAATATTAAGTGATCCATAAATATTGCTTACTGAATAAATTATAATCAGTTGAGGAGAAAAATGTGAGATGAAAAAATGGAGATTAGTTTTTTTCATAAAGCTTGGCTAAAGAAGGAAAAGATTTGGGGTGTGGGGAAAGGGGGTGCTGGAACAAGGCAGAGTTTGTGGGTGTGAAAGGGCTGTTTTTAGTTAGCTTTTAGAGATATTGCAAGAACAATGTGTTTAATATGCTAAGAGACAAGTATCCTCAAGAGAGAAGTTAAAAAATACTGGAAAAAAAGGATTTCTTGGAGAAAACAGGAGAGGAAGATTATAAACTGGATTAGCTGTGGACAGAATGGCCAGGTCTTTCCTAGGGATTAGTCCACCACAAATAACACACATCCCCCCTATGATATAGTACCTGAAATAATTTTCTTCTACTTCTTTCTTTTCTTTAAAATTTTCTAAATTCAGGACTGTCTAATCCAAACAAATAGGACCATCCCATAATTTAAAGGAATGAGAAAAACCACCTTCACTTAAAAAAAAAAAAAAAAGACTCATGTTAGTGAACTCTTGAGCATTATTTAACACTTGGTGAGGTGGGTCTTAATGGGAAGGAAGAGAAAGGGGCTTTATAGTTACTGAGCCAGAAGTTCAGGGAAAGAGCACTTTGTGTCTAATCCTCATGACAAGGTATTGTGGTGGAGGGGAGAAGCTTGGCAGCCCTCTGGGCTATGACAAGGGTAGAGAAATGTGTTCCCTCTCCTTCCTTCCTTTTCCCTAGAATCACAACCTCCATCCTATCCCCCAGACCAGTCCTGCAGAAACACAAGGATAGACCCTGAAACCCTAAAACAGGATGCAACTACTGGTCAAGGCCAAAAGGAAAGAACTGGGAAATCCCAAGGGCATCAACATAAAAGGATGGGGATTTCCAATGACCATTCAGTTTTCTCAGGGCACCTGCTCCAGGGCAGGCTCTGCTGTAAGGAAAATTGTCAACTAGAGCACAGTTCTTACCTTGATGGAAAGAACACCTTAGCAAAGCCTGCTGATAGTCATAAATAAATAAATATAGTTATCAGAAAAAATAATCAAGCAAGTCCTATTTTTGTTGCCTATTTTATTTGTAAGGCCATATGCTAGTCTCTAGGGAATAATTTTATTTTATCTTTTGTATTTGTGGGGGGACAGTACTAGGGATCAAACCTAGAAGCACTTTACCCCTGAGCTACATCCCCAATCCTTTTTATTTTTCATTTTGAAACAGGGTCTTGCTAAGTTGCTGAATCTGACCTCAAACTTGTGATCCTGCTGAGTCTCTGGGATTACAGGCACCCACGCCTGGCTATGGAATTATTTTATAAAGAAAAAAAAAAAACTAAAGCTGTTGGTAACATGACATAAGCATAATAGCAGAACCAGTTAGCATAAAAGTACTGTGGCTTTATATAAGCAATAGACACTGCAGATGTTCACAGAACAGAAGGCTATAAAAGGACCATGTATAGCTGAGGTGAAGAGATCAGATTACTATTACCAACCTTATATTATAGCATTGACATTTTCAGAAACATGCTATGAAGTAATCCCAGGCACCAGTGGAAGAGAAATGTGCTTCCAGGAGCCTGAATTTTATTCACCACGACTCGCCTGCTAACCGGCACGGCACCCTCCGGAAAAGTAGTGGATATGGGGGAGAAGGGTCCCTTTTTATAAGGATTGAAATTCCAGGTAATCTCACTAGAAAGTTGGGTCAACAATTTCTGAATTAAAAGTGATCATGGCATCGTGCAAACAGTCTGTTTTCTATAATGAAAAGATGCCTCTTTGGAAATTGTGAAAGTTGCATCCAACTTTCAGGTTACCCTGTCTTTCAGGAGACAGCTCCTCGCCCCAGGAAAGAAAGGGTGTGATGGGACAGCAGGTGCTGCTGTCTGAGTTCACACAGAAGTGCCTCCTGCTCCATCGTTCTTGTGTATCAGTTGATATAATTATCAGCTAAACCATTTTAAATTAAGAGTAATATCTGTTTACAATTACATAATAGGAAAAAAACCACAAGTGGAAAATCCCTAGAAGCTGGCCAATCTCCTTCACATCTGGCAATCTTTTGGTCTGAGGGATTATTGCTCAGGAAAACATTTTTTTTCCCCCAAATGAAGAAATTAATAAAACCAAGGCAGACTGGATTTAGCAAATAATTTAGTTTAATATTTTATGTATACACAGTTTATTCAGAATATCTGCACGGTTAAAAGAAGGGCCTTGCCTTTCTCCCCAAAGTCTATGGAGATAGTTATTTCTAAAAGTTTGAAAACAGGCTCCTGTGAGCCTCAAGCATGAAAATTCTTGATTTGTGCAAGATAAGAAGGATATTTTGCCCACGTCCATGTTTGTTTACAACACTCTCCACAGATGAGTTGTGTAGCTCTGAATAAAACAAGGGCCCAGGTGGCCACAGGGCCTGGGCTGCCTCTGTATCCGGGCATTCATGCTACTCACACACGCAGCTGCTGTCCTCTCCCGGCCATTGTGACTGGTCTCAGAGGGGCTCCCAAATCCATTCACCGACACTCCCTCCAGCAAAGCAATTCACCGCCTGAAGGAACACAATGGGGCAGTTGTAGCTAGAATTCTCTAAGGGCCAGGGGGAGGGGTTCTCTGCTCAGCAGATTTAGAGGGCACCTTGCAAGACTCCAAGGTTTCCAGGGAGTCTCTGTCCACTCACAGCCCAGCTACTCTCTCAGGATCAAGTAAACATCATAATCTGGTCCTTAATTGGGCCTGTAAAAGCCATTTGTGAGGCCACAAAGCTAGTGAAAAGTGTCAGGGAGGAAAATGGAAGGGACATATTGAAGCCAGGATAAGCACTTAGCCAGAGGAGATCAGGTATTTCAAGACAAAGTGCACAATAAAAGCCAGCAACAGTCCCCTTGGAAGATGCCGCCCTGTATCCATGTTTATGAGGAACACCTTACAAATGCCTCTGGAGAAATGGACTGTTTCTTCACTTCTCTTGCCACACACTCTCTGTGGAAAGAGAGATTATCATATTCTATATCTGTAAGAATCAGAATGGGTTAATTTGTCAAGGGTTTTTCAGGATCAGGGTTCAGAAAGACTCCCACCCACACCTTGGCCCCCAGTGGAATGAATTAAGGCGTCAAGTACACACCTAGCTCTCTTAAGTAAAATGTATATTTCTCTAAGCTTTAATGAAATGCATAAGATTGATTCTAACAGCAAATCTCCAGAAATATGGGGTCAACACGTAGACACATACTTCCAAAACAGTCACAGAAGTCATTGTTTGCTTTTGTTTGTTTTCCTGGAAGACTTCAATAATATGTGGCTATTTGCTTTAAGTATCTAATTAACATTTGCAGTCTAAATCTTCCCCAGAAATCCACGCTTGGTCATGCACCCTGCTCACAGTGAGTGTCATGTATCCACCACTCTGTCCTTAATTCTCAGGTCTTTACCAAAAAAAAAAAAAACAACAACAAAAACCACCTTCTCAGTAAGGACTCCTTATCTCAGACCATGTAAAATTGAAACTTCCCACCCACAATGATCGTGTTCACCCAACCCTGCTTTATATTTTTCCTTCTGTGCTAGACTTTTGTTATTTATTTTATTAGGTAAATAACATGTCCTTTTTGCGGGGGGGGGGGGTGTACCAGGGATTGAACTCTGGGGCACTCAACCACTGAGCCACATCCCCAGCCCTATTTTGCATTTTATTTAGAGACAGTGTCTCACTGAGTTGCTTAGCACCTCACTTTTTGCTGAGGCTGGCTTTGAAGTCTCAATCCTCCTTCCCTCCTGAGCTCCTGGGATTTCAGGCATGGACCAAGAAACCCAGCTAACATGTCCTATTAATGAATAAATGTGTCCTCCTCAAGCATACAGACTGGAGCTGCATTGGGCAAATTTCTGGTATCGTGCGATTGATCTATATTTCAAGATACCAAAAATCTTAATCAGCCCATTCAACTTACAAATATATTTGAAGATAAATCTATTTAAATCCTGTTCATACTAACCACAAAGTTAAATCTACTTGGCAAAGAATATTGAGAGAAAGTAAAGCCAAAGTAAAAATGATTAATCTTAAATTCGCATTTGGAAAGGAGTACCAACTCCAACCTCAAAACCCTCAGAATAAGAATAATAAAAAATATTTTCCATCTCTAATGAAACTGAATAGTTTCTAGATTAATCAAAAACACATTTGGGACTAAGAACATCAGGAGAGATTTTATTATAGTCTCAATCTTTGAGTTTTGTTTAGACTTTCATTAATACATTAAAAATGCACACATACATACACACACACACACACACACACACACACACACCCCTTTTCTGGGGATGCAAGGGCCTCATGCATGCTAGACAAGTATTCAACCACTGAGCTCCATCCCCAGCGCTCAAATACACTTTTGAATACACCTACTAATATACTTATGGAGTCTTATAGTGCAAGAAATATTGATGGAAACTCCCAAATTTGACTATTAGGATAGTAAACTCAAAAGGATAGTTTAAACAGCTATTGTAAAGGGTATATGTAAATAAAGCAAATAAAGTACACATATGTAGCCAAAGAAAGAAATTGGATTTTAATTGCTTAAGCTTCTTGTAAACTTAAAAAAATTATATTAAAAAAGTAAAGGACAGTATGTTATAAAAGGAGGAAAAATAAAATACTCATGATCCTAGCAAAAAATAGAACAGTGTCTATTTTGTCTATACTTTCTTGCTTTGACTATAAATAGCATCCATGTTTCTACATTTGTAATTATAGTGATCAAACAATTCTCTATTTACATTTTTCCATATAATTGTGTTCTAAACATTTTTCATATATTCACTGTCTTTCTAATTTTTATTTTTTGGTGATTACATAATTATCCATCAGTAATAAAGCAAATTGCCTAAACTTTCTACTGTTATTACAATTTTAGTTCATTCTCAGTGTAATTTTAAAAATTGCTGATAATATAAAGTTCTATATGGTCTTCTTTCTTCATCTTTTGCTATATGCTAATTTCACTAATTGATTAACTCTAAAAGAATCTATAGTAGTCTTTTGTGGGGAAGGAGGGATTCTGGGAATCAAACCCATGGCTTTGTACTTTCTAGGCATACTCTCTACTACTGAGCTATACCCCAGCCCTATAGGAGTCTTAAAAAGCAGGGAAGTGATATATTGAATCAAAATAAATCTCAAGCATTTGATGGCCAGGTCTTAGAGTATGCTTGTAAATTCTGGTTGCAAGATACCTAGGTCTTGCCTGTGCTCCATCATCAGTGTACCCTGGGGAAATTTGCTTCTTCTCTTTGTGCCTCTGTTTTCCTGTCTATAAAATGAGATTGTTAATAGTAGCTATCTGGTAAGACTATTCTGAGGATTAAACAAAATGATACGTGTGAAACATTTAAAAGAGTTGTTTTGCCTATTTAAAATGCTATAAAACATCATCTCTTTTAATATTAGAAAAACTGTATGTTTCCCCTGTACCTTACAGGAATCCTACATGTAAAAAAGACAAGTGGTGAGTTTTAGAATTTTAAAAATAAACTTGAGAAAATTTCTCAGCTAGAAGCAACTTCTTTTATAATCAATATTTTGTAATATTAAAATACATATTAACTTGTTTAGAAACAATTAGCTTCTAAACTGTGGTTAGAATTTCCCCTAGTAAGCATAACTAACAATGTGCTTTAGAAATGTGTGAGCTCTCTTTCCATCTGCATAATCATAATACTAAGAGTCAAAGTGAAATAGTCACCATCTAATCAACACCAAGTATATGCCAGGCAAAGTACTTGCACATTTAAAAATACTGTAGGACTGGGGACATACTTCAGTGGTAGAGCACTCGCCTAGCATATGGGAGGCTCTGGGTTTGATCCCCAGCACATAAAATAATAAAATAAAATTAAATAAAAACACTGAACAATTTTTCCAACCATTACCCCAATCTTAAAAACAAGAAGATGGCTTCATCACAAAGAAATGAACAACAAATAATATATGCTGCTGGATAGGGACTGATCAGTATTGACCAATTTGGGTTGTGTGAAGACTTGGAGGAGAGAGAGGTCATGAGACTGGATTCTCTCTTTATGAGAGAATTACCAAATTTCCCAGCAGAGCCACATTGCACATCAAAGAAATTTGAATGCATTTATTTTCTCTCTCTCTTTTTTTTTTTTTTTTGCACTTTGTAGGTTCGAAGATGGATCAAGAGCCCAATGGTCAGTGTGGACAAGCATCAGAGCCCCAGCCTGAAGTACACTGGCCCCTCAGGGGTCCACATCCCCCCTGGGGAGCCAGACTTTGAGCCTGGCTTGTGTCAAACATGCCTGGGTGACCATGATTTCCATAGAGGGATGCTCCCTCCAGAGAAGGAATCCTGCTCATGGGAAGTCCAACCTGGGTGTGAAGTAAGTTTTTTTTTTTGTTCTGGGTTCATTCTTCTGGAAGAATTGTAAACCTTTTTGTTATATTCATGCCAGTATGATAAAAAATAATAATGATCATTTCTATTACACCTTTATAAAGCTTCTGAGGAAGAAACAGAATTGTGGTCTTCATTAGTTTGTTAATTTTTTTTTTTTTAATAGAGTTTATAGACAGACATGGTGGTGCAAGCCTGCAAATCATCTACTTGGCAGGCTGAGCAGGAGGATCAGTTCAAGACCAGTGTTGGCAACTTAGTGAGATGCTGTCTCAAAATAAACTATCAGGGGCTGGAAATATAACTCAGTGGTAGAAGACTTGCTTAGTATGTGTGAAGCCTTGGGTTCCATTCCCAGTATCACATTAAAAATAATAATAATAATAATAATAATAATCAACTTTCTAGTTTACAGCAGTTTCAGGTTCAAAGCAGAAGATACAGAATGTATCTTTTTTCCCTACACATGCCCTGTTTCCTCCGCTGTCAACTTCCCCAGCACTGTGGTCCATTTACTAAAATGCATGAATCCACGTTGACACATCATTATTGACCAAAGTCTATAGTTTACATGCAGTTTTTGCCTTTGGTGTCATACATTTCTTGGGTTTTGATAAGCGTATAATAGTATCTACAAGTACAGTATTATACAGAGAAATTTTACTGCGTTATAAATCCTCTGCCCTCCACCCATTCATCTCCTCTTGCCCTAATCCCTGGCAACCATTGGTCTTTTTACTATCTCCATAAACTTGCTTTTTGAATGTTGTATAGAAGGAGTCAGACAGTGTATTATACCAATTTTATGCTATTCTAACACTGATACACCAGTGTGTTTGTCAAATTCCTCATAAGTTGGGCTGGGGATATAGCTCAGTTGATAGAGTGCTTTCCTCGCATGCACAAGGCCCTGGGTTCAGTCCTCAGCACCACAGGAAAAACAATCCCCACAAGTTTTTAGTTTTTAGGTATATAAAAATAAAAATATAAAAATATAGCCATCTATAGATTTGTAGCTACCACTGGAATATTTAGTTAAACATGACTTGACCTATGTACAAAGTGCTATTATCAACTTTTCACTATTTTTTTCCAAGTTCATATATACTCATATTTTAATGATTAATTTTTCTCTGATACTCTAAGAGTTTCTGTTGTTGTTGTTATTTGTGTTAATCTAAAAAAAAAAAAAAGCCAGGTAACTGACTTATCTGGCAGGTTTCAGATTTTAAAGTTTGAGATTGTTACTTAATTTATAACTTAATTAGCCTCATATTTACTTTCATTTTTTAAACCATTAGGTAAAATTTTCGTTATCTTCATTGCCATTATACTGACATAAAAAGCACCATTTAGGAGACACAGTTTATTACTGCAAATTACAATGAATTGCAGGTGATCTCTGTAATACTATTTCAAGTCGATGCAACATGAGATGACAAATGTTAATAACCACCACCCCTATTTTTAATGAGATAAACATATTCCAGAGGAAAAGTTGTTAAAAGATTGAAAGCATCAAATCTGAGTTCCTTTTAACCCTGGTATATCATGCAATGTCTCCAAGTCTTTTTCCTCTGGAAGGTAGTACTTGCCTGTCTACTCTCTAGGGTTAGTGGAAGTTCAGAAAAACTAATACATAAGAACCATTTCATAATTCACACAAGTGCTCTCCCATTGAGTTACACCCCTAGCCCTACATTTTACAACCTATAAAGTTCCACGCAAATATATGTCATTATTACTAATGTTTGCTGATTTGCATGTTATATGTGAATCAGACTTTGGCTCAACTCCAATTGGTCATAAGGGGCAATAAATAGATTTCTTTTTTTCTTGTGGTACTGGAGATAGAATCCAGGAGTGCTCTACCACTGAGCCCCACTGTAAACCCTTTCTATTTATTATTTTCAGACAGTCTCCCTAAGTTACCAAGACTGACCTTAAACTTTCAGTTCTCCTATCCCACCCCACTGAGTTGCTGGGATTACAAGCAGGTGTGTGCCACCACACCTGGCTAATAAATAGATTTTAAATACAAAGGTTGGTGAACTTTTTCTGTAAAATGTTAGTAACATTGCTTCTCTGTCATCTATTCAGCTCTGCCCTTGTAGGGAAAGCAGCCATAGGGTAATTAGTATTTAAATGAATTGCCTGGCTGTGTTCAAAGAAAATATTTATTTACAAAGCCTTGTGGCTAGTCCACTGGCTATAGTTTGCAGACTCTTAGAGTCTAGAAGAGTTTGCCAGTTCATTAGGATCTAAAGAGCCATTCATGATTTCAAGGCAGAAAGAAGGCCCTACATATTCTACACAGAGCACAAATGTCTAGTCTAAATATTTACTTGGGAACCTACTATCCTCCCCATTTGATAGGAACTGGGGATACATTAATGGATAATGGACTTCCATGAGAGAGGAAACAATAAACAAGGAGCTGGAAGGAATTTAAAGCAGTGTTGTGTTTTATTCTTTTACTTTACCTGGAATAAGAGGTAAATCATTGAGAATCTCCAGTTTACAATGGATTACCTGGTTCTCAGACTTTGCTGGCTTTGCTCATAAGGTCACTACCAATCAAGAAGACTCTTACATATTAACAGTTAAAAAGTAAAACTGTATTTCATGTTCCTATAGGGATAAAATGATGATATGGTTCCTCGAGAAAGTCATTCTGTTCTTTTAAAAGTGGAGTTGTCAGGCTGGGATGTAGCTCAGCGGCAGAGCACTTGCTTAGCATGTACCAGGCCCCTGTGTTCCAGTCCTCAACAACAACACACACACACGCACACACACACACACACACACAGACATACACAAACACAGATAAGAAGAAAACTAAAAAGTGGAGTTGGGTGGCAAGAACATGGAGAGACAGTGAGGTGTTGGAGATGGTGATAGAAAGGGTGTTACTTGGTAGGAAAAACCCCATATTAGTCTCTTGAAATCTTCTGGGGTCAATTCTTTTAAGCAAATCATTAATTCATCTTTCCCACTCCATGATCCCTCCTATAAAAATTGAGGTATTACATGCTCGCTATTATATTTCTTTCTAGGAGTTATTTTTTTAATGGTTTGCAGATGTGATAGGATCTTTAAAAATCTTTCATATAAGAAATAAGTTTATGTGCAAATTGTGTACTGGAGGTGGGCGACCTATATTTTGATGCCAGTTCTGTGCCAGATCAATGGATCAAGTGACAAAACCTCTCAAACATCACATGATAGGCCTAAGCTAAGTAAAACTCTTTTTATTATCTATAGTTGGAATTCAATGACCAACAAATGAAAATAAACTCCCTTTGATATATAAAAATAAAACATAGAAGGCTGGGGATGTGGCTTAGTGGTAGAGCACTTGCCTAGCATGTCTGAGGCACTGGGTTCAATTCTCAGCACCACAAGTAAGTAAATAAAATAAAGGTCCATCAACAACTAAAAAAAAAAAATTTTTTTTTTAAAAAGATAAAACAAAAAATGAGGTGAGTATGTTTTAAGTAAAATAAGAAAACAAAATAAATCACATCCTTTATAAATAATTGTGAGGTGTTATTTTTACAGTTTTTAAAAGAATATATTCTAAATGCTACTTTCAATAGTCCGAAATTACTAAGAGTTAGGCCTTGCCCATAGTTGAGTTGGTGGCCTTCAACATGTTTTTCCCATGGAAGAAACTGGGGTATTTTTATTGCCAATAAATTGTCCAGAAGAAGAGCAATATTGTGATGTCACTGGCAGTGCTGTCTAAAATGGACTGTTTATAAATTAAACAGATCTTTCTGGGAATGAGACGGGAAAGATGATGACTTAGACTGTGAAAGCTGTTACTGAATATTGCATGCCAATGGAATACAACTTGTAGCATTTGGTCTGCAATAAATTTATAGAGAAATGGAGACCAAAGTAATTTTTCAATGGGTGCATGCTGACTAAACATGTTCACAAATTCTACCATATACCAAATCTCTCACAGTACCTTCAGTATCTGAATCAACCATACTGGAAGACAAAAAAAAAGAAGAAGAAAGAAAAGAAAGAAAGAAATATTTTGGAGTGGAGGTAGGAAGGAAATCCAAAGTTGGGGAAGCAATATAAATATCAGACAAAATGCAATGTAAGACAAAAATATTGAAAAAACCAAAAAAGAAATATTTCACATAGATGAAAGATTTTTACCAAGAAGATGAAACATTCTATATGTCCTTAACATGAAAATATTTATAGCAACAACTAACAGAAATACAAAGGAACTGACAATTCATATACAGGATATTTTTAATTATACTTCTCCCAGAAATTACTAGTTCAAGACTGAGGGATCAGTTGTAGTTCAAGGTGGAATGCTTGCCTAGCATGTGTGAGGCTCTGTGCTGGATCCCCAGCACCACAAACACACACACTAAAGAAGACTGGAAATACATAAGGGTATAAAAAAATCAAGATAGTAGAATGAATCAGACATAACTTTCCTATGTTCACATATGAATATACGACTAGTGAAATTCCACATCATGTACAACCACAAGAATGGGATCCTAATTAGAATAAGATATACTCCATGTATATGTAATATGTCAAAAATACACTCTACTATCATGTATATCTAAAAAGAACAAATAAAAAGTAAAATAAACAAAAATATTAATTAACACAATTAACCAAAATCTGATTTTTGTAGAGATTTGTATCTAATAAACAAATATACATATTATTTTAAGCATAAATGGAGGAGTTGCAAAAACAGACCCTAAGTTAGATCATGAAACATATCTTGTCAAATTCCAAGAAGGAAAAATCATACAAGCCACACAATTTGATCACAGTTTGATAAAATTAGAAACTAAGAGCAAAAATGAGGGTCAACCACCATCCCCAGCCAATTGATACACCTGGAATTGAAAATCACCATTCTTAATAACCCTGGGCTTACATAGAAAATAAAGGAAATTAAAAACTATTTTTAGTGTTTATAACACCACCAGGAAAATGCAAAATGAAACAATAAAATCCCCCATTTGTCTTTAATCTTTCAGTTACTGAATGTTGAATGATAATATTATGTTGGTTAAAAGTATAGGAAAAGCAGTGTTATTGGAATAGTTTTTTAGCAATGTTCCTCTATTAAAAATTTTAGAATCTCATACTTTTTGATTTAGCAAATCCATGTTTCCGCATCTACCCTAATAAATATTTGCTTATGTGATAACGGGGAGAAACAGAACAATATCCATTGCAATAGTGAAATAGGGAAAAAATGGAAACATCAATGGTTAATAGAAATGTAAATTCATAGGGATTGAATTATGGTTTGTACCTAATATAGGCTACTAAACAGCATTTACAAAGAAGGAGATATGCATGTGCTAACATATTCCAAGGTACATTAAACTAGAAAACCAAGTAAAAAATGAATATGAATATGGCATTATCACATTTATTTTTTAAAAAAAAAAAACTTTATATTTCTTTATCCATGCCTTTTGTGGTGTGTGTGTGTGTGTGTGTGTAAGTGCAAGTAAAAAGATCTGGAAGTACATCAGATCAAAATGGTGATAGCCATCTTCCAGGGATTAGAATAAGCAGGTAATGAGATGGGGAAGATTAATCAAGAGGGCTATATGTTGTTTGAATTTTCAAGACCATATTATTTGTGGGTTTGGGGTAATTGCTATGCCTACTAGGAGACCCACTGTAGACAGTAAATAGTTACAACTCCACCTCATTGGTTAGGTACCATCAGAATTTCACCCCATGAGATTATTCCATCATTACAAAGAAAGACAGTGGAGAGAAATGGAAAATGCAATATTTATGTTCCCACAGCACCCTGATTAAACTCAGTCTGTCAATTAGCTATCTCTGGCCCTGTGTGATATTTGTTTGGGTGCCCATTTATTTGCTAAGCTTCTTACAGTCATGAAATCCAAGGTGTTCATTTTCTCATCTCCTCCCAGGGCTTGCATATATATTATAAACTTAGTGTGCTCTTTTTTCTCTTTCCCTTTATTCATTGAAACTGGCATTTTGTTCATACAAATGTTTTTAACATAAAAAAAGAGAGATGAAGACAGAAAACTCTGCAGCCCATGCTGGCTGTAAAAACCCATGCATTCCAGAGGCTGGGTGCCAAGGGCTCACGGCTGATTCTCATTAAGTTTGCCCTCTCAAATGGGATAGATTTGGCTGAGCAAGGATTTCCTCAGACTCCTGTGTCTGTCTTTCAATTGAAGGCAGCTTGGAAAGTGCTTAGTCAGCACCAAAGGCTGAAGCCAGGGCACTGTGTGCCGTTCTTAAGGACTAGTAAAGTCAGAGTCCTCTGGAAGGAATCAGGCAGTTTAGTTATGAACCACTTTACTACAAGCAGTTGACGTGATTAAATGTAAGGTCACTGCCTCTTCCTCTCCTCCACAATTTAGCAAAGGCAATCATAGAAGACACTTTTAATTAAATAGACTTCACACAATTCAGGGCTGGAGTCTGGGTCTCTCCACTTGCTCAGCATTTCAGATGCCGCATCTTCATCTGTCAGGCAGCCAGTACTCAAGGTGTATTGCGTCCTCATCTCTCTTCTCCAAATTGTTGAGCGGTTCCTTTGAAGCACAGGAATCTTGGAAGGGAAATGGTCAGCTGGGGAATAGTTTCCATACTGACTTCAATATCGTTTTGAGTTTTTCTGATCTTTCTTAAAAAGATGCTATAAAAAATATACTTAAATCAGCCAGATGGCTTTATAGATTTCTGGTTTCTTTTAATTTACACTATAATTTTTTTTGAAGCCTCATAGAGATGAAAATAACAGTGCTTTAAATTGCCTTCTTCCCCCAGTTTTCTGCCTTTGACACGATGTGTTATGGTCTCAGGGGCGGGAAGGGCTGCTGACTTCTGAACTTGTCACCCACAAGTATGCTAGTTCTTCACAAAGTTCTTCCATATTATCCTTAAGACAGTACTCTTCACATACAACAAAAGGTCAGCACACTCAGAGAGGGACAAGCAAATGCCCTTTGCTTTTGTTTTGTATACCTGGAATGTGACCAAGTAGATGACATTCCATCCAGACTCAGAAAACCTGAGCTCTGCATGCCACTGGCAGTTCTCATGACCTTACACAAACTACCTGACCTCCTGAGGCTCACCTGCAAGAGAAGACAGCACTTCCTGCCTCACTGGGCCATTGAGAGTACATGACTTAAACCAGAGTACACATGTGTAGAAGCTCTTAAAATATAGACATATAAAAAGCATTTGAAATAGAGCTAATTGGCAAATAACCTAAGGGCACTTAGAGCTAAAAACAGTTAGAACCAGTGAATCCAAAACAAGCATCACATTTCCAAGCTTTCCTAATATATATATATATAAATACACATACACACACACACACACACACACACACATATATATATATATATATATATATATATATATATATATATACATACTACCTAAAAATAATGTCTTGAGAAATATTAAAAATAATTAATTAACTTGCTCGTTAACATAGCAAAAATCCCTATAGCTTCTATTACCAATATTTACCAGTATATTATTAGTATAAACATAATTGGAAAAAAAGATCATTTAATCTCAAAAAGAAACTTGCATTTTTTTTTCCTCTGGAAAGTCAGCATTTACAAATATATGTTTATTCCCAGGGTTATATAAACAGAGGAAACTATTGATTTCTCTTTGAGTCTTTAGATTTTTTTTTCCTTTGGTCTACAGTAATTGAAAATGTACTAAGTAAACCTTCAATTCAAGCAATTCTTTTTGGATAAGAGCTATAAAATTATTACCTTGTTATCCTATAATTTCTAGGAGCTATTGGTTCGCTGAAATGTCCATTTTCAGATTTCATACATCTTTTAATATAAATCCACTTGATTTATATAAGTCTTGACTTTTTCCATGACTTAAAAGTTATGAAAGAATTTTTATAATAGCATTATTGATACCTTTAATAATACCTTTAGGGACTGAGGCTGTGGCTCAGTGGTACTGAGCGCTCACCTAGCACGTGTGAGGCCCTGATTTTATTATTGTGCGTTCTATTTTTCTCCATGTATATTCGAGTTTTTGTTTGATTGCATGCTTGTTATTGTATATAAGAGATAGTAAAGCTACATTTTCTTCATTTAACATTAGACACATTCGTACATTGTAACATAAATTCAATAATTATGATTACAGTTAACATTGCATCAGATTGATATGTTATATAACTACCGACCTATTAGCCCTTTCTTTTTATTAATTGTGTTCTTTTTTGGATAAGACTGCAAATTATAGGTTTTTTACTCAATTTGAATAACCTTAGGATAAACTGAACCTTATTATAAATTCCCAGGAATGGAGTGGTTTGAAGATAATAGTGCTTGTCAAAATACTTTCCAGACCAATATAGAAAGAGCTGAATCAACAACAATGCTACCAACATTGTATGAATGAATCTATTCCATTAGCACTTCCCCTGTTGAAAGTGGTGGCATGCTTCAATTTTTGTTAATTTCATTAATTGATACATCTTTGATTTGATATAAATTTCTTTTATTATTAGTATGTTAAGAATATTTACATTTTTAATTTATTGCTTATAATTCCTTGTGAAAATTATTTTTCTGTTTTTGCCTCTGTGTTAAAATTTTGCAATTATTTTCATAAATGAAAAATGAATCACCCCCCACACACACACACCACCACCACCAATACTGGAGATTGAAACCAGAGGTGCTTTACCACTGAGCTGCATCACCAGCTCTTTTTTTAAAAATGTTGAGACAGGGTCTCAGTAAGTTGCCCAGTCTGGCCTGGTGCTGGGAAAACTGGAAATCCATAAGTAACAAGATGAAATTAAACCCCTATCTCTCACCATGCCCAAAATCAAGTCAAAATGGATCAAAGACCTAGGAATTAAACCAGAGACACTGTGCCTATTAGAAGAAAAAGTAGGCCCAAATCTCCATCATGTCTGATTAGGGCCCTACTTCCTTAATATGACTCCTGTAGTGCAAAATCTCCATCATGTCTGATTAGGGCCCTACTTCCTTAATATGACTCCTATAGTGCAAGAATTAATATCTAGAATCAATAAATGGGATGGATTCAAATTAAAAAGCTTCTTCTCAGCAAAAGAAATAATCAGTGAAGTGAATAGAGAGTCTACATCCTGGGAGCAAGTTTTACCCTTTGCAAATCAGATAGAGCACTAATTTCTAGGGTATATAAAGAACTCAAAAAGCTAAACACCAAAAAATCAAATAGCCCAATCAATAAATGTGCCGGGGAACTGAACTGACACCTCTCAGAAGGTGATATACAATCAAACAACAAATATATATAAAAAAAAAAAAGTTCAACATCTCTAGCAATTAGAGAAATGCAAATCAAAATTATGCTAAGATTTCATCTCACTCCAATCAGAATGGCAGCTATTAAGAATACAAACAACAATAAGTGTTGGAGAGGATGTGGGGGGAAAGGTACGTTCATACATTGTTGGTGGGACTGCAAATTGGTGCAGCCAATATGGAAAGCAGTATGGAGATTCCTTGGAAAGCTGGGAATGGAACCACCATTTGACCCAGCTATCCCACTCCTCGGTCTATACCCAAAGGACTTAAAAACAGCATACTACAGGGACACAGCCACAACAATATTTATAACAGCACAATTCACAATAGCTAAACTGTGGAACTAACCTAGGTGCCCCTCAATAGATGAATGGATAAAAAAAAAGTGGTATAAATGCACAATGGAATATTATTCAGCAATAAATTAGAATAAAATCATGGCATTTGCAGGTAAATGGATGGAGCTGGAGAATATAATGCTAAGTGAAATTAGTCAATCCCCAAAAACCAAATGCTGAATGATTTCCCTGATATAAGGAAGCTGATTCATAGTGGGGTTTGGAGGGGAAGCATGGGAGGATTAGACAAACTCTAGGTAGAACAAAGTGGTGGGAGGGGAAGGGAGAGAGCATGGAGGTAAAAAAAGATGGTGGAATGAGATGGACATCATGACCCTAAGTACATGTATGCAGACTTGAATGGTGTGAATATACTTTATATACAACCAGAGATATGAAAATTTGTGCTCTATATATGTAATATAAATTATAATGCATTCTGCTGTTATATATAACAACTTAAAATTTCAAAAAAGTAACCCATCCAAAAAAAAATTTTTAAAAAGAAAATAGATAAATTAAAAATGAATCCTCCCCACCAATACTGGAGACTGAAACCAGAGGCATTTTACCACTGAGCTGCATCACCAGCCCTTTTTTTAAAAATATTGGGACAGGGTCTCAGTAAGTTGCCCAGGTTGGAGTAGCTGGGATTACAAATGTGTGCCACTGGACCCTGAATTATTTCTATGTAGATTTCAATTCTCTTTTAATCCTACCTATGGCAATTTTTTTTTCTGATTCTGAGTTTTGCTTATTATATTCACAAAAATGAACTAGATCTGGTATCCTTACTGTTAGAGAAATATCTGTGTTAGCTGAAAGCTAAATAAAGCACATTATCTTTCCCCCCCAAAAAAAACTGAGCAAGCAAGCCCTTGTTCCCAACAGAATATTGCATGTGACAGGATTCAAGTAAATCCAGCTTGCTTTCTGTCCCATGGGCACATTCTGTGACTCTCCAGGTAACGAGTAACCAGGAAGCTGCATCCCTCTCTTCCAAAAGTATTGTGTGTTTCCAGTCCTGTTTTCTGGGTCTATAAGAGCCAGTAGGGCACCTCCTTCAGATTCAATGTTACCCTTCTCTTCCAGAGGTGAGGGCTGGGAATCTAGAGAGTTCTCTTTGGATCCAGGATGGAGAGGAGACAGTAGGGATTCTGGGTCACTCTCTCATCTCATCCCTCTAGGCAAGGACCAAACAATTGCTTTACCTACCAAGCAGCACATACCTCTGCTGTATTTAGAGGCATGATCTAAATCATAAATTTTAGGATGAGGACTTTGGGGTAAAGCAAGCTTATGCCTGTACCCATAGCTCTGTTCCTTTCTATTATGTAAGCTCTCCTACGAGTTACATCCCACGAATATGCCACGTTCCCAGCAATGAGTCTGGAAAGGGATATGGAACTTCATCCAGACTACTTAGGCTATAAAATATTCTAGGAAAACTATTCCCTATCCTCTCTGGGAAATCTCTTGCCAGTGGTTATACTCACCATTGGGGTTGAGCATATTTTGTTGGCTTTTGTTGTATGTAACCCAATCTTTCCTGCTTCTAATTAAATTTATTCCTTTTAGTATAGTTCTTCCCAGAAACTATATGGCTGACTTCCACTAAAATAATATCCATTCTTAGTAATTTTGAGACTTTTAAATTTTTAAAAGAAGACTTTTTACAAACTACTAAAAATCTATAAACAAGAACAGAATTTAAGGGATAAAGCAAAGTTGGATTACATGTCACTTGATTTTTTTTTTTTGTCATTGTTTCTCTTTTTCCACAAAGTTTATAATTATTTTTTTCTGTTTGGCTGTTCATTGAAATGATAGAATTTAATTGTCAAGAAACATCTCTATCTGGGTGCAGTGGCACACACCTGTAATCCCAGCAGCTCAGGAGGCTAAGGCAGGAGGATTACAAGTTCAAGGCTAGTCTCAGCAATTTAGTGAGGCCCTGAGCAACTTAGTGAGACCCTGTTTTAAAATAAAAAAGGCTGGGGGATGTGGCTCAGTGGTTAAGGGCCGTGGGTTCAATCTTCAGTATCAAAAGAAAAGAAAAGAAAAAGAATATCTTTATACTGTAAACTTCAGTATAGAGAACAAGTTAAACAAAAATATGAAGAGTTTGAAGAAAGTTGTAATAATAATTTCTTAGAATAGTATAACTTAATCTAAAATTTCCCTTTGAAAAGACTCTTCCTTTAAGTCTTCTGAGGAAAAGGAAATAAAAGATATGAATATTCCCTTGATATTTTTCACTCACACAAAGTAAATTGCTTCTCATTCTTTCTGCTTCCACAGAGAGCTTGGATGAACACCTAAGTGTGCTGAGATACACATTCCCCCCATAGTATTCAGGGTAAAGCAGTCATTCTATATTCAATGGTCTCTGACATTAGATTCCCTAGTCTTTGTGAACTAGTAAATAAATCAAACTATTTCTAGGTAAGATTCTAGCAAAACTTAATTTGTATGACACCATCTCTTGGAAGAATTATCAAAACCAACAGAAATACACTGATAAATGACTCAATTCTATTCGACAGTAGATCAAACTAACTTATTGACCACAAGTAGCAGCCACTGGTATAAAAACATATTAACAAAGTCTTTGAAGTCCAGCCAGATTCCACAGCCTGCTCCCTATAATTTAAGTTTACTTTTCCAATGTCCATCAGCCTTGATAGCTATAAATACACAAGTTTAGTCTCAATAAACTTGTCATTTATTTTGGTGGATATTTCCTGTTGTTTTCCTTATAGGTTGGGTTTTAAATGACTATTTTAGAAGATTCACTTAGATTTCTAAATCCAAGGGAAAAAAATGCAAGAATTCAGCACCTTTGGCCCTTTTAGATAAGCAACAGATAAGTGGCTCCTTGGGTAACACAAAGAGCAGAGGTTATAGGTCTTTACAGATTAGAAAATGCTAAATGTATTAACTTGGGAGTAGCAAAGGGAGGAAAAAAAAGAAGGAAATTGATGACAGTTACATTTCTCTTTTTGGTTTAGAATTCCTTGTATCAGCAGCCCTGGGTTATTTTTAAAACAAACAAATCTGATATCAGCATGAAGATAGATCTCTGAGGTAGTGACCATTTACCTATGTGACATGGTAACAAGGACATCAGGGTGCTGAATCTCATTCCAGCCTGTAATAGAGTCTTGGTTGGTTCTCTCAAGTGTTGTTCATTGAGAATTTCTGTTGTAGATTTGGCAGTTAGTACCTCATGCAGTGCTTCCAGGAGAGGGAGAGGTTCTGGTAAGGAGCCAGCTAGCCATGTGCTACCACAGTGGAAGGTCTGGAAGGCTCAGAAAAGGGTCCCCAGGCTACCATTTGGAAGCCAGTCAAGCCTCCCCAGAAAAAGAGAGATCTAAGCAAAGAGGTGAAGAATGAATATATTAACAAAATAGGGAAGGGTGAGAAAAAGACACACAGACAGATGGGACAAATAATCAAAGTCCTGGAGTCCTGGAATACCACAGTAGATTGGAAGTCGGGAAAATGCAGCTCAACGGGAAAATAGAGTTCAGATCACTAAGGGTTTTCACAAAAGTCATTTAAAATAATTTTTCTATATATACTTAGGAAATGAGGATTCATTTAATGTTTCAACCACCAAAACTATATCAATAAGAATAAAAAGTAGATGAGAGACAGAGTTGAATTCCAGAAATTCTTCCATTGGAGATTTATGGCTTTGGATTAAGGTTTATGGCTCTGACCCCATTAGGGATAAAATATGCCTGAGATTTAACACAATGAGCTTGATTCTTGTTTTATAAAGACAAATACAGATTCCAGATTTGAGAAAGGATAAGATTAATTGAAGAACTCTCAGCACTAAAATGGGAAAAAAAATATTAAAAGAGGCATTGAAATCACAAACGAACTTTATTTACTATGTTTGTTATTACTTATTGACTGATGGGAAATTTAAAATGAATTTAAAAGCTTCTCAGAAAATGGTAGGATGAACGGAGAGGGGAATAAAGAGGAAGGGAGGGGAAACCTTTCAGGTATGACTTAGTTGAATACAGGGTACCCTCCACTTTATGGTTGACCTGAGAACTCAGCCTACCTTGATCAGTTAGGAGTTTCTCTGTTGAGATTTGTTAAAGATGAGTAAATAAAAAGTCTTTAAAAAGGCAGGAGAGATCAGATGTTTTTAAGATGCTTCTCCACATGGTTTTGTGGAGGAATAAGTTATTGGTCTTATTATCAATGTTGAATGTACTTTGAGTGACACTTGTTAATTTAAAGAATGGACTTGTATACTCCCTTGCCTAATCTCACAGACTAGACATTTTTAATTGACTAGGAAGATTTTTCTGATATTCCTTGGGCTTGAAGGGGCCTTGGCCTTTTAGCACAGTTCTGTAATCCCCCTATACTAATCAGACCCACAGACTCTGATATACATGATGAAATAAATAGCAATGTTTAAAGAAGTGGGGGGTTTTGAGCAATATTTAGCCTCTGGAAAATGCAAAGTTCCAATTTTCTTCATAGTTGAAATAGTAACAGCTGTGAGAATTCTGCTGTTTATCTAAGATATGAACAGAAGCCATAGGCTGTATTTCATGCATTAAGACTAAAAGCTGTATTTATTTTCATAAAGTATCATAATGGATCAGTAATGATTATTATGGATTATAATATTTATTTAGACAAATCAGAGATACCAAGTAAAAAAGGCATTTAAAGTAAAAATGGCATAGACCATTTTGCAAATGCACAGGCTGAAATTGTCTATAATTTCAGTGAATAGCATAGATTGTATGACAGAGTTGGCTCCCATTTCCATTTTCATGGTACGGATGGCTTATAGATCAGTGACATGACTCATGAGTCTCAGGCGTGGTGCCACAATCTAGCACCTGCTTTCCCAATCAGTCAAGTTACATTCATATCTAAACACAAATAACTGCATTATTAACCTCAGTCACAAAAATTATCATTCAGTATTGAGAGGAGGTGCAAGTTCAAGCTAACAGGGTTCATTTCCTCCTTGTGACACATACCATCCGCTTAATTCATAAAAACAGTACTATTTTTTTGTTGTTGTTCAACATCTCAAACGTGGTGAATGCCATTTTGAGTCCTGTCTTTGTGGCTTTGTGTGGGCCACATATAGGCAAATTTTGCAAAAGTCCACAGCAGGTGTGACTTTGAACTAAGGCCATGTGACAAGCAGTAGCATGTCACCCTAACCTCATTTTGGGGAAATCCAAGCTTCACAATTGCTAAACAGGATGTTTCGTAAAAAGGGATTTTCCCCTCTGTAAAAAGGGAAGATTTTGCTTCCCTTTTTTTTAGCACCTTTACAGTACCAAAGTATTCTCAAAACAGTTACCCTGTCCTGGGTGAGTGGATGGAGATGGGGGATGAGGAGGGGAGGTAGACTGGAATATTGGAGAATGGAAGAGGCAGGAAGAATATCGTGTCTCCAGGCATGTTACTTGCTATTACCCAATATTTAGGGGGGGAAAAAAACTATTACTGGCCCTTGTATGAGGAGGTCTGCACACAGACATCATTTTTTTCCTCTTTATCTCCCCTGTTTCTACACCAGTTTGCCCACCCTGGAAACTCTAACGAGCCTGAACTATGTGTGATGTGCTCAGTCTCCTACTGCCCATTACATTGCCAGCGGGGTCTGCCGGAAACAATATTTATTAATCTTAAGCCTGTGTCCTATATCTTTTTGTTCACCAAAAAGAGAATTTAAAAAGAGGTAGAGATTTTAAAGCAAGAACACCCCTGAATAAGCTTGTGCCAGTGTAGCTTTTATAGAACAAGTGAGACTTGTTCCAGTCAGGGCACTGATTTCTAAGCCATGTTAAGATTGTCTCATTTCCCTATCTCTTTACCTAAAACTGTGGGAAAATTGGAGTAAAGATCTTTTAGTGTGCCTTTGTCTACAACAAAAATTTGAGGATTGCCATCCTTGTTCTAAAGGTTATTTGCCATAAATATCTATTTTTGACAAACCTCAAAGAGTATTTGTCTAATCCACATGGTAACCTGAAATGTTTTCATAGAAAACAACTTGGGGGCTAGGGATATAGCTCAGTTGGTAGAATGCTTGCCTCACATGCACAAGGCCCTAGGTTCAATCCCAGTGCACCCCCCACCAAAAAAAAAAAAAAAGAAAGAAAGAAAGAAAAAGGAAAATGAGGCAACTGGGATTTTATCCCACAGAATTGCAGCCACCTATGGAAAGGCAAATTGTTGATATAATCTCCAGAGAAAGCATCTCAAGCACCTTACTTTTAATTCAAGGAGAAAATCTCTGCCTAGAAGACTAAACTATTATGGCCTAAAAATAAATAAAACCACAGCCCCTAGAGTTTTCAAATTTGGTTTTATTTATTTATTTATTTATTTATTTATTTATTTATTTATTTGCAGTACAGAAATTGAACCCAGGGGTGCTCTACCACTGAGCTACATCATCAACCCTTTTAATTTTGAGACAGAGTCTCACTAAGTTGCTAAGCCTGGGCTTGAACTTGTGATCTTTCAGCCTCAGCCTTGGGAGTCACTGGGATTTCACACATGTGCCACCATGGATGGTAGTTCTATTATTTTAAACTTTAATCTCATCAAGACTTAATTTCCTTCACCTGTGTAGATAAACATAGAGTTTTAAAAATATAGGTAACAATTACTTATAGATTGATGACCAACACCATGAACTTTCTGAGAACAAACCACATAGCACAATTCATTAGCGCAGGATTAATGAATAATTATAAGAATTTCCATTAAAGAATAATTATTGGAAAATCACCAATGATCTAATTTTTGTTTTCGGGGCAGGGGATACTGGGACTGAACTCAGGGCCATTTAGCCACTGAGCCACATCCCCAGCCCTATTTTGTATTTTATTTAGAGACAGGATCTCACTGAGTTACTTAGCACCTCACCATTGCTGAGGCTGGATTTGAACTCTCGATTCTCCTGTCTCAGCCTTGGGAGCCGCTGGGATTATAGGTGTGCACCACCACACGCAGCTAATTTTATCAAGTATAATATTTTAAAACTGTAAGGTACAACAAAAATATTTCCATAGGCCATAATGAATTGTCCCAATTTTATCATTTATATTTATGCTTTATCATTTATAAGTATTCTTCCAACTCAGACAATTTACAAATAAAGTTAATTATTATTGTATTAAATATAGGCATATATTATTTATTATTTGGCCATGATTATTCATCCTCTATTTCTTATACCAGAAAGCAAAAGCTAACTATGGAAAAGTACTGATGATAACACATAAGACATGAAATCACTTTAAGATTTTTAAAATATTATTTGGAATATCTATTCAGACTGTCATTGTACAATCTAGTTCACACTCAAGGACAAATTACAGGTTTGAACATTTTCAAAAATTCTCAGTGTTCAAAGGGCCACTGTACCCCAACTTTTTAAGTCCCTCACTTTTACTCCTCTCAAAATACCATCAACATGGAGTTGCAGAGACGAGAGTCTCCATTGCCTTGCCGCCATATCATCTCCTGCTCTTGTCTTTCCACTTGCTTCATAAACAGCAGCTCCTCACAATCACGTTTCCCATAGGTTTCAAACCAAAGTCCATGGCCTATCCTTTTTCTCACCCAGTCTATCATTAATCTCCTGTTCTCCCTTCCCTCTGAACTATTGTCAATAAACTACATTAAATCTAACTCTCCTCAACCCTTCGTGCTGTCCTCTCATCTTATGCAAAATAATGTTTCTGGCATTAAAATGGTCTATTGGCCACGAGAGCTTTGAGAGAGTCAGGTTAGATGTTTCACAACCCTCATTTAGGTAAGGTGCTATATAAATCTGCAAGAGGAAAGAACCTAAGTGTTTCTCACCTACCTGGACCAAAAACCTGCTTAGGAAAGGGCTGCTTTAACTGAGATTTGACTTCCTACCAAAGATGGCACTTCTTCTCTGACACCCTCAAACAAAAATGGCTTCTTCTCCAGTCTCTGCCTCAGGGTTTGGAGCTTGGCAAGCATTCTCATAGACTTTCAGAATGTCATCAACTCTGCTCACCCACAAACACCGTTCCCTTGCCTTTTATTGTCTTCCTTTACTAACCTCTAAGAACCTTCTTCATATTTTTAATAATTTTGGTGCCTGAAGTAATAGTTTTCCTCTCTACTCTTCCTAAGCAAATATACTATGCACATTCATGATTCAACTAACAATAACAATAGTAGTAATAATGATAACTAAAATATCATTTTTTAATGTCTACCAAGGACCAATAAACATCTTTAACCTTGATACGCATTATCTTATTTAATCACCACAAGCATCGTACAAAAGAGAAATTATTTTCAATTTGCTCATGAGGAAAACAAATTATTTAACAAGTCCAAGGATGTAAAGGACATTTAGAAGCACAACCAGGATGTGAAGCTGAATTCAATAGACTAAAATATCTTTCATTATATTTTAGCTATTCAGACTCTTTCACCATACTTCTCCAGCTCTAGTCTCCCATCTATCTACTGGTCAAGTCATTTGTTAGGTCTTAGGATTTTTCTAATTGGCTCCATGTCTAAGTGTTTTTGTCTGTCTGTTTTGCCCACCTCACTTCCCTCAGGATCCCTGCCCTCATCCTTCATCATGGCCTCTAGACATTCCCCTTACCCTGCTACTCTTCATCCTGCAGCCGCCATCTTGGCCTGCGGAAGTCACACATTCTCCCTTCATCTATCCAAGATTCTTTCGGTGGTGTAATGTGGGTCAGACCCAGCAATCAGTACATAGTCTGCAGGTAGCTTAGAACAGGGATGACACCTTAGTTTTCTGACAGCATAATACACATTTCTCATCATTTGAGAGGTCATCTCTGAGTTCAGCCTTCTTCCCCAATGGTCTGATGCCATCCAGCAACTTGCTCTCCTGGAGCTGGCTTCAAATGTTCGCTTTCATTTCTTGTTCTTTAGTAATCCTTTCTCTCTGTACTTAGAATGTTTTCTGTAAAATCACAAAGTGATGGAATGTTAGGATCAGAAAGGGCATAAATTTCATGCTCTTCAGCCCTTTCATTTTACAGATGTAGTACTGAGTCTTGGAGGAGCCCAGAGTCTGACATTATCAACAGAGATTAAGGAAATATTAAACAAAGGTAGCAGATTTACCCCATGCCATTTTCCAAAGGATTGGTTTTACGAATATTTCTCATCTGCTGGGTTGTGGACTTAGATCCACATCAGCTCGTGAGCACTTTGTGCACATGTATCTCTCTTGATCACTCACCAATTGAGAAGTTGGTGTGTTATCAGAGGGAAATGCAGTTGACTGCTTTTCATAGCAGCACAATAAGTTTCTTTCTGTTGGGTGGGACACTTTGTCCAGATTTCCTTTGTACCAGATGGCTGGCCCCCAAAGGTCCCAAAGCTCCTGGGATCATTAGGATTCCAGATGTGCTTGCTCCTGTAGATCTGGGGGAGTGTTATGGTAGTTCTCTTGTTGCCAAGTTTAGCTGCTAGACTCTATTCAGAAATGGTGTTTGGCATGCTTCTAGCATATTTTGTAATTTTCATTTTCAATTTTGATCCACAAAATAGACTTTGTACTGTATTTCAGAACACACTTTAAGTAGCTAAGAACCTTAATGTATGAGTAGTGTATTCTCAAATTGGTGAACATCTGAGATGATCTAAATCCCAGGTACTAGAGTTCATGGCTTTTCCTTTCTTAATACATCAAACTTGTTCTGAATCCAATTATACTCTTGCCATTTTGCAAAATAACTCACTTTGTGTGTTACAAAGTAGAGTGCACTTTGATATTAGGGAAAAAAAATGTTTTTACTTTAATGTGCTCCAGATTGGAGATCCTTATTAAGGCCAGTCTGCCTTATTTCCCAGTTGTACTAATTAAAAGTACTAATTATTTCCATGCTACTATCTCAGGACCATCTTTTAATGCATGAAAGTTTTGAGGGAATTTTTAAAAACCTTATTTCTGGAATCATGTGAGAGAATTAATATTCTTTAGTCCCAATTTTAAAAATAAAGAGTTTTATGTCAGATCATTAGGCAGTTGCCCCCACTCCTTTGGCTTTGGGTTGTTTCTGGATTTCTGCCATGAGGGAAATAGTTGCCAGAATCCCCTTTCTTTATATAGCAGTAAGTGTAATTAGTTCTGAAAAGAGTCTTACTTCAGCTGATGCTACTAGGCTGCTCAAAAGTAGTTTTCATATCTAATTCTTGTCATTTGTGAGGGAATTCTCTAATTTCCAAGATCCTTCTCATCTGAAGGCAGAGTTTCTTTAAAACCTTATGGTCTACTTTCTTAGTTCATAATTCAACCCATTTCTTGTTCTCATGAGAAATAATCCAGGTAGTTATCTACTTTTCTGATGCAAAAGGTGAACGAATGAGAAAAGGATTCTCTTTCTAGCTGGAAGGTAATCCTTTCCTACAGATACAGTTAATCATTTTTTTTTTTTTTAAAAATTCTGAACTCTAGAATAATTATATTCCAAAAAAGGAATTGCTAAATCACTTAAAAAAGGCAAGCTATCATATTGGGGAATAAGATTTCTATTCACCCTTGTACTGGTGCAAAATTTTGTGAGTTATATGTTATTTTACAGTATATCATTCTCAATGACTAGTTTATTCTAATTTAAATTGTCTGATATTGCAGTGATATACCATTTTATTCCCTTCAGTATCCTGTTGCTTGAGAGAAGAGAATATTTTAGTAGAAACCTCTTTCAGTGGAGTCAGCCTATGCAATAGGGCTGAAAAAACAAAGCTATGGTGGAAAATCACTCTCCTTAAAAAGTGTATATAAATGAAATTGAGTTCATTTTATGGAAATAAAGCCAATAAAACTGAATTCCCAAAATGGGAAGTATTCACTCAACAATGAATTCATTTATAAGTAATATAGCAGCAACCTTGGGGATGATTGCAGAGGGTGCTTTCTTGTCCAAATATAATATTGGTGGGAGGAATAGGAAAATTGAAAACAGCATTGATGGCTTCTACCTGAATCCCATTAGCACTTGGAAGTTAATAGCCTTCTCATTTTTGAGAAGGGGAGAAATTGGAACTCAACATGTAGCAAACCATTCTGTTCTGCAATTATTATAATTACTTTGGAAAAAAAAGACCCTTTAACATTCAATACTTAGAATATGCCTATTTTAGGCATTTCAGCTGTTGGCAAACCACCTAACATAGACATCCCTTAATGAATTTTTAAAATCATTTATCTAGGGCTATTGATGAAAACAACAAATGAAGCATAGAAGCAATTATAGGAAGAAAAAAGTATCCAATATTATGTAAAATGTGTTGGAACTGAGTCATATGCAAATTTTTAAACTTCACTCTTAAATTCGAGTTCCTGGAATCCCTCCTTCATGAGTGACTCACGTTCTATTTTGGGACAAACCTGTCAGTACTAAAATCCTGTCACTGTACATTAAAATTTCTATAGAAAAAATCACGGGCTAATAACAAGGGACCTCACATACTGTGGCCCTGTACTAATACTGAGCTCATGTCCTCAAAGTCAGGGCTGCTCACCTATCCACGTTTTCTGATGCTGTGTTTGCAAAAATGGGTTAATTAGAAATCCCTAGTTCACAATTTAAGTGAAACACTTGATCACGTTCTTTATTTCAGATATCTATTTTTCTATTTCTTTCCTGTCAATTTTTTCTATATTTTTATAATGAACTTTATTATTTTAAAGTGACCTTCTATTTTTTTTTTTTTCCTAAAAAGTATCCAGGCCTATATTTCCCTCTTGATCCTCGCTGTCCTCTCCTGTTTTCTTAATAATGTTCAGTTCATTTGCTTCAGAGTTGACACTGAGTCTAACTTCTCCAAGGACATGGACCTTAGGCTGAGAGACACAAGAAAGTAGGACACAGCTCATGCCTATCCCTCAACACAGTGACAGAGAAGATACCAGCTTTAGTTCATGGCTGTAGAGAATACTGCAGAACCTCAACCGTGTCCCATCAGATCATTTAGTTAGTCTTACCAGAGCATTTATACTTCAAACCCAGCCTATTTTCCTTTGTGTTATACTCACTGAAGATAAACAATCATCTCCTTCCAAAGAGCTTTCTATAAACTCAAAGATTGTACTCAATTGCCATCTTCTCTTTAAGAAAATTAATACTCCTGCTCATTTCCCCTAGTTGGTCTTACTTTACAAAACTTGAATTATTTTGCAAACTATGTGTTTGTATTCTAAATAATTTACAAGTTCTCCAAACAGTCTTTCAACCTGGGCCCCAGAAGTTCACAATTACGAAAAATTCCAATGTGAGATCATCTAACAGCTCCTTAGTAGCACCAGACTCTCATTCTGAATTTATTTATTTACTTTTTATATTTTCCAGTGTTGGGGATCAAACTCAGGGCCTACTACATGCTAGGCAAGTGCTCTACCACTGAGCTACATTCCTGGCCCTATATTAATTGTGGGGGGGGTATGGGGGATTGAACTCAGGGGCACTCAGACACTGAGCCACATCCCCAGCTCTATTTTGTATTTTATTAAGAGACAGGATCTCACAGAGTTGTTTAGAACTTTGCTTTTGTTGAGGCTAGCTTTGAACTCGAGATCTCCCTGATTCAGCCTCCCAAGCACTGGGATTATAGGTGTGTGCCACCATGCCTGGCCCCCTATATTAATTTTTATATTAGTCTTTGTAAGTGTCTTATTATTAAAACAGGCTTTTTGTTTAAATTTGGGTTTGATTTTAATACAACTGATTGGTTTCAGACAAGTTTGTTATAGAGAATTGAGGTCACACTCATATTTTATCCCTCTATTTAATTTTTTTCTAATATTTTTCCTCTATTTAACCTTGGATAAATTTTCCAGGTTCATGTTTTTCTGGCCAAGAAAAAAAAAATCAACTCTAGTTGCCTAATACTAGTAGAATAACTATGACAATTTAGTTTGGCAACAGTGTGATTATGAACAAATTTAGTTTTTAGAAATGTATTCAGCTATTTCTGCATGATTATATTTAAATCCCATGTTTATTGTTTTCTTTCCTCCTTCTTCCTCCTCCTCCTCTTCTTCTTCTTCTCCTTCTCCTCCTCCTCCTCCTCCTTCTTCTTCTTCTTCTTCTTCTTCTTCTTCTTCTTCTTCTTCTTCTTCTTCTTCTTCTTCTTCTTCTTCTTCTTCTTCTTCTTCCTTCTCCTTCTCCTTCTCCTTCTCCTTCTTCTTCTTCTTCTTCTTTTTTTTTTTCTTTTTCCGGAAAGCAGGCTGAAAATGATTACAACACATGCAAGTATGCAACATGGGGTTCATTAGTTCCTCTGAAGGCTCAGGCCCTCAGAAGGGTAGCCGAAGGTAACCTTGTCTGGCATGTTCAGTATTGGCCTTTGGGAAATTCAACACAGTGCTTCCCTGGCATGCAGATTTACTTTGGGAGAGAACCAAGTCCACAGGGGAAAAGTCAATAGAAATAATGATTGAAGCCCATGGCACTTAAAGGAAATCCCCACAGGGGAACTTTGACACTCCCTGTCCCTGTATTACCCATGACACAAAATGAACCTCTCATGGATTAGTATCAGAAGGCCTTATTTTTGCACAAACCCAGAGAAACTCTACAAGAACTCCAACATAGAACTGAAGACTGTAAGTGAAATGAACATGCATTTAAGTTCACTGGTACTGTTCAATACTGAAAGGAATATGAGATTGTCACTTAAAAACACAAACCATTTATTAAACGCACACACACACGCACACACACAAACACACATACACACACACACACACTTATTTACTTACTTTATTTATTTATTTCAGTCCTGGGAATTGAACCCAGGGACTCAAATATGTTAGGCAAGTGCTCTACCACTCAGCTACATCCCCAGCCCTTTTTAGTATATTTTGAGACAGTATCACAACATCACCTGGCTTCCCTCAAATTTAACAATTATCTGCCTCCAGAGTAGCTGAGACAACAGGTGAGTGCCACTGTGTCTCACTCATTTATTCTTTTTTATAGTAACACTTTACATCAGGGATTTTTCCAATCATGACATTCCTGTCTCAAAATAAAAGCCTTGGGGAGGCAGCTCAATGGTAGAGCACTCCTGGGTTCAATCCCCAGTAAACCGCCATCCGCCTCAAAATCTGGAAAGCTAACCAATCATGACATTCGTCTCTCCACCCCATTTTCTGACAAGCTCTTGTAATAGAGTAGCTTCCAGAAAATTAAAATGCAAGCAGTCTTTGAGAATACTTTTTTTTTTTTTCTTTTGGTACTGGAAATGTTGCATCCCTGGGTTCACCAGAGATGCTTTACCACTGAGCTCCATCCCTAATCCTTTTTTATTTATTTATTTTTTTTTAATTTTGAGACAGAGTCTCACTAAGTTGCTGATGCTGGTTTGGAAATTGTGATCCTTCTGCCTCAGTCTTCTGAGTTGCTGGGATGGCAGGTGTGCACACTGCATCTAGCAAGAGAATACTGGTTTTGTTTAACCCTAGTCAGCACTGAATGTTACCATTTTAAAAAAATAGTTCTATATGTTACTGTGGGTATTATTTTCCTTTCTAAAATGAATAGTCCAACTGAATAATATCATTATTGCTAATTCTTTCTCTTTACCTGGAGAAAGAGACAAAAACATTGTTTGAAATATATTTTACATGCTAACTTTTCAATGAGTAGCTTGAATGATTTGAGGAGCGTGGTAACAAACCCCTGACTGCCCTGGGTATCAATCTGCCTGGGTAGTCTTTGGGGCCAATTTTCCATAGCATCAAGCCTGAGTCTAACTCATCTTTAGGAGAGATATGTAAACTGTTGTGATCTGAGTTCTCCTTCTCCAGTCTTTCTTGGCTTCTGATTATTGCAAGGTCAAGTCCTGTTAATTATCACCCAGCTGTACATCATACTCTTTTTTTTTTTTTTTTTGTACTGGGGGATTGAACCCAGGGGTGCTTAACTACTGAGCCATGGCCCTAGCTCTTTTTATTTTTTTGTTTTGAGACAGGGTGTCACTAAATTGCCAAGGCTGACCTTGAATTTGCAGTCCTCCTGCCTCAGTCTCCCACGTCGCTGGGATTACAGGGATTACGGGCGTGTGTCATCATGCTCAGTGTGTACATCAAACTCATTCTCTGAACAGAATGGGTTTTTTGCAATAGACTTTATCAGTGACTTTAACTAGGGAACAAATCATTACTCAAAAGAAGTGTCAAACTCAGAAAAGAAATTTCAAAGATTATAATCAAGACATTTTTCTTTTCACCTGATTTTTCCATCCCCGGCCTCCAGGCCTCTTTCTTGCTATTCTCTACAGAGAACAAAGCACAAATATGTACGTGGGAGTGCACAGGCAAACATACAAAGAGGAAATCGTTGCAAATGTATATTTGTGTGCATATAATGTAGTATTTTCTGAAAAAAAAAAAAAACAAAAAACAGAAACTGTTGGTGGTTAGAAAGGCATGGGGCTGAACTTGTCTTCCCCAAGCACTTCATCTGATAATGAGAGATTACCTTTCACCTCTAAAATCATCTTAGTGTAAAAATGGGTAACTTTCATGAATGTTCAGAAAAGATATTTGTCCATGTGTCTTTTAAGAAAACTTGTGGGCATTTGTGACCAATATAAATAGAATCAGCACTTTGGGCAGTTATACAGTAAATGTAACAGAATAGAAGGACTTTAGCAGATATGTAAGTAATAGACATTAAGATTTGTGTACTTGAGAGTTACAGGTTTACTGGGTCAGTGGGAAAGTTAAGAGAGATTTGCAGGTCAAATTAAGATGACTAACAATCCCCAAGTAGTGGCACACTCCTGCAATCCCAGAGATTGCAAGCTGAGACAGGAAGATTCCAAGTTCAAAGCCAGCCTCAGCAACTTAAGAGGCTTTAAGCCACTTAATGAGACCCAGTTTCAAAATTAAAGAATAAAAAGTCCTGAGAATGTGGCTCAGTGGTTAAGTGCCCCTGGGTTCAATCCCCGGTAGCCAAAAGAAAAGAATAGGGGACATAAAACTTTGCAATTCATTTGCCCCCTAGCATCTCTTTTCTGTGATTATGGACTTGAATTTTTGTTACAACTACAAGACTTAAAATTTTGTTTCTTTTATAACAGCATTCGGAACTCATGGGGGACCTTGGGATGCACTGCAAATGAGGTAGCATAAGCAAACTTCTATATCTGTTTACAGATATAGAAAATCTACTTCTGGTGTTGAGCATAGCCCAATAGTAACGTATGTATACAGGTAAAACAGAAGTTTACCTTTCATTCATTTAACAAATATCTATTGATTGATTATTATGACCAATGTTAACATGTGACTATGCTCAGTCAATAGAAAGTGGTTTCTGAATAATTTAGGACACAATCCCTTTTTCTACAGAGTTTACAGTCTGGAGATACCTAAATGATAATAAGCAATACTAATACTTTATTTTATTCAAATACTAATGCTTTATTTTATTCAAAATGCTTTATTTTATTCAGATATTTTTACTTCCTTTGCTCTCCCCCTCCTGTTTTTTTTTTGTAAGTCCTAAAAATAAAGGTTTGTCTCTAATTGTTCTTAATCTTAGTTTTATAAAAAGGTATCCTAGTTTATTATCTTCATTTTCCCACAAGAAACTAATCATTAAAACACTAATTTATTTTGTCCTGTCTAGGAAGAAAATGAATACTCATTCTATCAAGAATGAATTCCATCCATTCTTGTCTTTCAAACAGGTTAATAAGGAAGAAGTAAGCCCTAAAGTTAAAAGGAACTGAATTTCAAATAAGACTTTATGAACGGCCAGGGATGGTGGTGCATACCTTTAATCCCAGTGATTTGGGAGGCTAAAGCAGAAGGATTGCAAGTTCAAAGCCAGCCTCAGAAACTCAGGGAAGCCCTATGCAATTTAGGGAGATCCTATCTTAAAAACTAAAAAGGACTGGGGACATGGCACAATGGTAAAGCACCCCTGGATTCAATACCTAGTTAAAATATATATATATATATTATGAACGTACTTATTATATAAGTAATCATTGCAATCTAAGCCATGTGACTTCAAATCTGTACATATTTGGAAGCAATGTGATGAAGTAATTAAAAGCCGGGGTTGCTTTGATCCCCACCAGGACCAACACCAAAAAAAGTCTTGAAATTTAAAAAAAAAAAAAAAAAAGCCTGAACTCGCGAACTGCATGGACCTTTCCCAAGTTACTTCAGTTTCCTCCTCTGTAAAATGGGGATGATGATAATAATTCTTCCCTCCTGGAGATACTGTATAAGTTAGTTATAATAAAGCACAGAGAACAATGTGCTTTTCCTCCTCAGCTTCAGGCATAATCTTTCTTCACAGGCAGCAACAGATTGCCCATCATCTTTGCAAGGTTTTCCTTCAATGCCCTCTACTTTTCTAGCCTGAGGAAGGGACAAGCACGTTGCACTCTGTGTCTTTCAGTTCCCAGATAGGTTAGAGAAGACAAATGCCAGACCCAGGGACCTGGAGAAGGAACACCAATTCCTGAGACTGACACTGAACTGGGGAAGGAGTGGGTATGAGCAAGTGAAAATACCACAAAGCATTCCTACTAGTTTTAGGAGAACTTTTCTTTGTGGGGAGTGGGGAGTGCAGATTTCAGCATTCATTTGGTTGCTATAAGTTTTCTGGAATGTTAATAGGTTTGATTCTGACAGCTTCTGTTTATTATTTTATTTTTGATGTTTCCATTGAGAAATGAGAGCTTAGAGCTGCTTATTCCACCATTTTGCTGATGCCACCTCCCCCGATAAGATTTTAAAGGTTACCTTTGTCTGATTCCCCTTCCCCCAAAATGGAGCTACTGAAAGTGCCCATTTGTTCAAGAGATTAGCTAAGAAAACAAGATAATAAATGTGTCCAGCCCATCGTAAATACTCTATAAAAATATTATTAATAATTATTATTCTGAAATATAGTGTGAGTTGAAGTGCTCAATGTTCTAGTTCTAGGAAAATTTCAATACCAGATTGCAGTGGGATTTACTTCCTGTTTGGAAACAGCTAAAAGTAGTTTCATTCATTCCTCAGCAACAGCCTCTTGCCCTCAAATATCTGGAATGTCTATTTGGTCCCTGACCAGGGTCTGAATCCACAATTATACTTCATAAATATTATAAGATAAAAGCTGGACCTGAGAAAAAGGAATGATAAAATATAAATTAAATTCATGTAAGGATAAAGTACACATGTGGTATATTATCATGTTCCCCAGAGTCCTCTAAAAAATAAAAAGAAAAGAAAATATAGACAAAAAGGGCAAAAATAAAACTATATCTGATGTCCTGCCAGAACACCTAGCAAAAACACATGGAAATGTCACAGAAAATACCTGTAAAGGGAAGCCACTTAATACAGGAGCTTCTTGGAACACTCCCAGACTTGCATTTTTATTCTTGACTTCCCAGAAGTTAAGAGCTCAAGGGATCTGGCTGGGTTCAAAACTGGCACCTCTTAAAGTTGAAATTCAGTACTTAGTAAAACTAGCCACTTCACATGTTATATAGATGTTTTTCATTCCCTGGACATTCCCCCACTTATTTCTTCATGAGACTAATGACCTACCCACTGAATACCAAAGAGATGTTGGAGAAAGAATCATTGTGGAGATGTGTAATTAACTTGGCTAAATGCTAACTCAGTTTCACAATGAAAACCTTACATGGCTGATATTTGAAACTTTGGAAAAGATGTATACATTGTGTTTTTGCTTCTGCAGAAATGTGCAGTTCTTATTTGTCAGGTATTGTGTTTAACATGTGTTTCATATCAAATACAAGAAAGGTCAAATGAAATCTTTAAAAAAAAAATGCTGGCAGGATCTGCTGTGAGCGCCTCTTCCAGCACATCTGGGAGCCTCTGTAAAAAATTAACTCAATATTCTGGACTCTTGGGATGGCCAAATTATTAACTAGTTTTGCAGAAGCAAGGCATATAAGAAATATTTTAGATTTGTAGACCATAAGTACTGTACAGTCAACCTGCTACATAAAAAAAAAAAAAAAAAAAAAAAAAAACCCAGCAAATAGATTAACTGGATATCTAGTTCCATTTATAACAGAAGAAATAAACATAGCATTTGTTGACTATTGCATTTGGCAGGCTAAACTGTATGGCTAAAATGTTAATGGAAGATTAATATCAGACTTTTTTTCTCCTTAGAAGAAATTAAACATTGTAAATTATAACGTAAAACAAATTATAATGCCACACCTGCCTTGACCTGATATAGCTTCTGAATAGGGAATCAGTAGGAACAAACGTATTTCTGACAACTTCACATAAAGTTCAAATACAGATTTCTACATTTTCCCCTCTTGTCAAGTATCTTTTTAGAAGTAAACTCAAGGAGAGACATACTAATGATTATGTCGTTTGCCAAAAGAGATACTTAAAACATTTCTCTCTTTCCCAATAAAGCCCTGACTGGATGTTTGCTTATTCTTTAACCTAGGCTTGGAAATCATCTCTCATATTATCCTCATTACCCTGAAATAGCCATACTCAGCTTCTCGACTGTATTAGTGGGTAAATACCACTCATTCCGTGTTACTTTTATTAGGCAGAAGTGGATTTAAGCCAGTTAGATACCCCTGGGGAGCTTAAAAATATTCTGATACCTCAATTCCCCCACTTCCGTCAGTCATTACTAAGTTTTTCTAATGAGTATATTTGATAATAGATGACAGCCCAAACAGTTTTCTACTTCCTTATGCAAAGAAAAAAAATAATACTGATGTGTAGTATCGCAATCTTACTGCTAGGCTGGGGAGTGGTTTCTTTTGCATCCAGTTATTTACAGAGACATCAAGTGCTCTAAGCTAACCATGCTATTTATCAATTTATTGTCTCAATGCCAGAAATTCAAGAGGAATGAAGACACATGTGTTAAAAACCATAACATTTTGGCATAATGATTATCTCCTTAAATTCTAGTGGTTCAAGTTGAATGGGATTTATGATTCTCATTTGAATAGTTTAGAGAGTAATAACTTATTAAACAAATATTTATTGAATGCCTCCTATATGCCAAATACCCCTTTAGGATTCAGAAAATTTGCAAGAGACCACAAACAAAGAAAATAATAAAATAATATTTTAGGACATATTAAGTATCATGAAAGAAAGTATTAAGCAGGAACAGGATAGGAAGTTGCCATTTAAGTAGGCTTTACCCAGAAGTTGACATTTGAACAGATACCTGAGTAGAATTCTGGGGATATCTGAGCAAAGCAAGTTCTAGGCTGAGGATTTCGAGAGCACAATATGTGCAAGCAACTATTTTTGCTTTTGCTATGCTTCTTTCCATGTAGATTTTCTTTCTATCTATCTATCTATCTATCTATCTATCTATCTATCTATCTATCTATCTATCTATCATTTGTTTTGCTCCATGTAGATTTTCAACAAACGGCCAACTTCTCTCAAAAAATTTTATCCCCTCCAGCCTCTACCTGAGTCGTTGCACTCCTGTTGACATGTTTGATGATAAAACCATGGATAATAATAATAACCATTGCCAAGAATTGAAACTTAGATGGAGTTAACTCTAACCCTAGCCTTAACCCTATCCCTTAACTTTGCCAGTTTTTCCAATAAGGAGACTAAGGGTAGAAAAGATTAAGTACCTTTCCATGGGCCCTACATAGTCAGGACTGGGGCTGCCTTAATTTTACTCTGCGTATATCTCACTCCAAAACCCATGCTCCAAACAGCTTTGTCTAACCATATCTACCAACTGTGTTCTAAAATAAATGCATTATAAATGGAAATGACTTCTGACAATCTGTGTAACCTTCCATATGTCATTTTTTTGTATAGTTGGACACAATATCTTTATGTTATTTATTTTTATCTGGTGCTGAGGATAGAACCCATTACCTAGGTGAGCTCTATACCCTGAGCCACAACCCCAGCCCCCATATGTCACTTCTTTCAGAATCTGTTTCTCCTCTTAAATAAGAAGACTGAATTAAATCACCTGTTAAATACTTTATAGCCACAAAACTATGATTCTCTGATAGCATTAACTTTGGCTACTTTAACATAGTTCGAGTCCTACCAAATCAATGATGTCAAAAGACATGTATTAATTGCCTTCCCTCAAAATCAAGCACAATCTACCAACATTATGCCCCAAGTAATTTTTTCTTAAGAAGTTATTGATATGCTTTGGAATAAGATACAGAAAGGTTTGCTCTAGATACCTTGGCTTTGTGTCGACTCCCAGGTGGAAACTCAAATGCCTGGGAGTCCAGGCAGGAAATTTAAGTGGGTGAAGTGAATGTTGTATAGATGTGGCTCTGTGCCAACTCACAGCAGCCATGTTAGAAATGTGGAAAAGCTGTGTTTCATTCAAACGAAACTCTGTTGCCTATTTTGCTGCATATTTTAACTTACAAATTCAGAGACTGATTAATTCTGATGATATTATTGAAAAAATATGTAAGAGTATACACCCTTAAAAATCCAAAATGACCAAGTGTCACCTCATTCCCTACTCGTGTCAACTGCCTCCACAGGACCCACTTCAATCAACAGCATCAGAGAATAAGCTCCATGAAAGTGGGGACTTGCCCTTTGTTCACATCTATGCTGTGGTTCCTAGCCCTGTGCTCACTGTATAATAGATTATCCACAAGTGCTTACTGAATGAATAACTGAAATAACTTTATTTTTTATTTTTTTATTTTTTGAAATAACTTTAAAACTGGACATACATCTGAGTTTTAAGAAACTAATATCAATTCTCATCTGACATTTTAAAATAGAGACTTGGGCTGTAACCTTCATTCAGTCACTAACATAAATTATGCTACTCTCTGGTAATCAGTTTTCTCAACCATCAATCAAGAGGGGATGGTGAGAAAAGGTCCCTTCCAGTTTCCTAAGTCTCTGATCCTCTGAGCTCTAATTTTGGTTTAGAATACAGACAACATTTAATATGGACTCAGTGTAGCTCTGTGGTAGAGCACTTGCCTAGCACACGTGAGGCCCTGGGTTCAATCCCAGAACCATCAAAAAACAAACATTTGATTTAGTAGAAGTTTGACCTGGATGTCTTGACCTTATGTAGACTGGAGTTGAAAGAAGTGCTTTCTCGGCCAAGCAGGAAACATAAATAAGAGAAGTGGGCTGGGTGATGGCTGCCTTAAGCAATTCACAATCACAAGGGCCAAATTGAAAAATATCAAAACCAACAAGAGGGCAAATGGAGGAGCATTCGTCTAGCTGGTTGGCATCACAATCTCTTCAGAGGTCAGGAATAGTCCCTAATCTCCATGTTATATGATGTAATTTAATGTTAAGCAACTGAACCAGGATAAATCATTAACTTGCAGAGATCAAATTGATTGCTGACTCTTCACTAATCTCTTGACCTGAGTCCTGCTGTCCTTGTCCACACTGCCATCTTCATGAACGCAGAGGTTTATGATGACAAATGCACAAACTGTGGGTGTGGTTAGCTGTAGTGGAGTGGTGGGGCACATTCTCATCCAGCTGTGGGAAGTGGAGGATGGTGGCCCAGGATAGAGCATGAGAAGCCCACTCGACTGTGTGGGGGAAGCCCACCACTGAGCACTCAAAGGTGACACAGTTCAGTAGGTCAGAGACGGAGCCAGTTCTCCACAGAGGATGGCCACCAAGCACATGACCAGGGCCCACCTGTGTTCTGTAGGCCTGCAGCACCAGCCTGAGCACAGAATAGCTTGCTTCCTCCAGCAACCAGAGACTGTGGACTGCTTTGACCCTAAGTGGTCACCAACTTCCAAAGCTCTGAAACATTTGAGACCCACCCCACATATTCTCACATGTTCTGTCATTCCTGACATGTTGTCCCCATCCTGCTCATGATCTCATTAACCCTCCTCTGTGATTACAACAGCCTCCTAATTATCCTCAGGTTTTTTTTTTTTTTTTTTTTTTTGAGGATATTGTGAATGGAGTAGTTGTCCTCATTTCCATTTCAGAGAATTTGTCACTGATATACAGGAATGCCTATCCTCGATTTCTGTGTTTTCAACTGTGGTCCCTTACTCAGAGTGCAAGGACTTCCAAATTCCCACAGCATGAAGGAACACACTGATATCGAAAACCTGCCACGATCCAACTTCTCTCTAGTTTCCAATCATTTCTCCCATAAGTTTTCTATTCCCATGATATTGTTCACCCAGCTGTTGCCCAAACATGCCTCATTAAGTTCTGCTCCCACACCTATATTTGTGTTGTCCCACCCACCTTGGACACCCTTCTATGGCCTCCTCTCTAAGCCAGCCGTCATCAGTACTTTAGAAACCTGTTCAAGTCCTACTTCCTCCTTGAAGCCTTGCTCAATAACATCACCCACAGTGTTGCTTCCGCCTTTAAGTTGACAAAACTTAATAGCTATACCACCTACTTCACATTTATAGGAACTCCATCTTGGGCTCCCTGTTTTGTAGATATGTATGTCCTGCTCTCCAATCGGAATGTAATGTTCAAAGATCAATGAGTTTGCTTTCTGACTTTATAGCAATCAGGATAGTTGCATCTTGGACTTAATAAATACTTGTTGAATGTCATAAGCCCATCAAAATGAGATGATAAACCAAATCTTTTTCTCCTTCTTCATACAAAGAACTGAACTCAGAATTAGTATTTGCAGGACAGTGTTATATGCCGTGCTACCAGGAAGGAGCTTTTTGCAAAAGTCTGCAGCAGTTTGAGGAGCAAGCTTTCACTTCCCTGGATGTAAAATATTCTGCAACTTTTGATCAAGCAACTTGGGATGGAAGAAAAACAACTTCCCAGCTAATAAGACAAATATTTTAATAACTTCTATTTCTTCTTAGGAAGTTCCTAAGTTCCTAAGAAGAACTTCATTTCTTCTTAGGAAGAAATGATGATTTTATAATAAGCTGCTAAAGAGATTTATGGAAAGTCATATGCAAATTACTACAAATAATTTTAAAAAATAGGGGACAAATACGTATTGTTTGACAATTCTTTTATATCAATATCACAGGTTATTTTAAATAAGTTATTTGTGCATATATATGTTATGTTATGTATGCATTTTATCTTTTTGGACCAATGTTCTTAAAATAAGGATGAGGTAGCCTAGAGAAAAATAACTCTAACTACCATCTTTATACTATTGCCAAAGCTGTTCAACTTTCCATTAAATGGAGGCATTTTAAAGAATTAATATGTAGATTTGTTTCTCATATAAGTAGATATAATAGTGATTTATTCCCAGGTTCGTTTCTTAGAGTCTTATTGAAAATTTCTGAACATCTCCTTAAATATGATATCCTGATACCTTTCATCTTCTGATGGTCAAATCAGCCAAAATGGTGTTTGTAGGTTTCACAACTATAGTAATTAAGCATTTAGCAATTACTTTCTAGGAGCTATTTTTCCTCCCATTCATGCTCCAATATGTCTTATTCTCTCAGATAAGGAAATTTCCTTCCCACCCTCCTTCCATTCTTCCTTAACCTTCTAGAATTCTTTTGAAATAAGTTGAAAAAAAAAATACCACTTCTATTAAATAAATAATTTGCTAAGATTCCCATTAAAAAAAAAAAAACCTATGAGGATTTAAAGAAGTAAAGCTAAGTTCCATTGATTATTGTGGAGCCTGCAATTTTAAAGTATCTTCGTAAATAATTTATTCAAATTATTCTGTCTACAAAATAATGCAAGCACTCATTCTGTTTTTCAGAATGCACATGCTTTAATTTATTAAATAAACTTTAATAAATCAAATTATTGCTAAAATGATTAGTTATGACAATGGCATGATAATTATACCACAAAAAGGAAAAAAAAGAAGTTGTCAGTCTGAACACATTCTAAAAAAATTATAGGTGAATTTCTGTGATGTCTAGGATTTGCTTTAAAATATTTCAGCCAAAAATAAAATGATAAGTGAAAATAAGATTGGCATGATTTTGATAATTATTAATGCTGGATGATAGGTTTTAATAAATAGGTGCATAGAGGTTTACAAAATTGCTTAGTGCTTCAAATTTTCCAAAATAAAATACTTAAAAATTCTGTACTGCTGTTCTACTGCTCATTATATTGTCACCCCCCGACATACAATTAAACCCCAAAATGGGAGATCCTATTGGAGAAATTCCCCTGAGTCCTTATACCAGGGAAAGAAAGAAAGAAGGAATCAAAAAGCCCATTGCAGATTCTTCCAGCAGTAAAATCCTAGGAGTTAGTCATTCCTTCAACTTACATCTTTTTTTTTCTGAAATGTAAGTGTTTCATGAACACATCTGATAATGAATTTTTTCTCTTTTGTAAAGTACCTAAAGCTACAGGATTTAGTCATTGAGCATTGCCTACTGATGATTACAATGCATATAGTGACTCATGGATTTTTGCTTAAATTATACTGTATGAAGCAGGCATGGTGGTTCACACCTGTAATCTCAGCTGTTCAGGAGGCCAAGGCAAGATGACCACAAATTCAAGGTCAACATTGGCAACTTAGAAAGACCCTGTCTCAGAATAAAATAATAAAATGGGCAGGGAATGTAGCTCAATGGTAAAGTGTCCCTTGGTTCAATCCCCAATACTGGGGATACACACACACACACACACACACACACACACACACATACTATATGAGCTGTCTAGATAATTTTCTATGAGTACTTTGGTTCTTATGAATCTTGAAGAATGGTATGGTTATATTTGCACAGTAACAACACAAAGAACAAGAAGAAATTTTTGATGACCCTGGCTTTATACAGGGGCATCTTCCACATGTAGAAGAATTAAAAAAAAAAAAAAAAGAAATCTTGGTGAAGAATCATTCATGAGTAAATGAGATCTAGAGGAATGATGTTTATTTTACACAAACTCTGCAAGGACCTGAGTAATTACAAAGCTTAACACAGAAAGCAAACTCTCATATGGCAGTTTTCCAAAATGGATGCATAGTTGTGAAATCAATTAGAACTTTTGTAATTAAAAAGTGTAAAAAAAGTGGCAAAATCATATAATATTCTTTACTCTCATGCCGTGTTAAATTGATAAAGGTGTTTAGGAACATTTTAATTCCTCACTCTGGAGATAACACAAGTAGTCCTCCCAGGGAGCTATACCTCAACATCAGTCCCTTATTTCAGTGACTGTTATCTGGCCCTAGCTGGGAAGCTCCCAGGGGACTAGCAGACAATGCCAGAGAAGACTTAAAACCATTTCATAAGGAACTGTGGAAGGGAAGAAAGCCAGTTAGGGGAAGGGGAAGCTAAGGCAAGACATAATCGTGATTTCAAATATTTGAGGTATATTACTATATAAAAGAGAGAGCACAACTCTTGTGTGTAACTCAAGAGTGAGCTAGAGTCAAGTTTCAAGGATCCATATGAGATTCAAACTGTGAAGAGCTACCCAACAATTACAATGGTTCTTTAGAGAAATAGGTAACTCCTTGGAAGGAACTCTTTACTGCTCAGTGGAGTATGAGGGTGGTTTTACAGTGCTGCTCAAAATGTGGCCATGGAATGAGATTTATTGATTTGATTTATTTATTTATTTTTATTAATTTTTGCAATGCTGAGGATCAAACTAAGCCCTTACACATGCTCTGCAAGTGTTCTATCACTGAACTCGAGATTTAAATTTTAATGAAATTTTTACTGTAGTTTTTTTTTTTTTCTTTTCATGTTTCCTGTAAATGAAAACCATATTACAATTGCCAGGAAATTCCATTCCTATATTTAGAACACTTACATATTTATGTGTCAAATATCTTATGTGCTTTTCTGATACACTAACAGACATAGGGTGGTAATCAATTCCAGACTGTTTAATTGCAATAAGAACACAACATGGATCTGACCTCTTCACAAATATTTAACTGTACAATATGGTTATGTGAAATATAGGCACAGTGTAGTACAGCAAGTTTCTAAAACCTAACCATCTTGCATGACTAAAACTTTATGCATAGTGAATATCAACCCCCATTGCCCCTCCTCACAGCCCCCTACCCCTCCCCATTCTACTCTCTTTATCTATGTGCTTGACTACATAATACACCTCATGTAAGTGGAAGTATAGTATTTTTTCTCCTGTAACTATCATTTCACTTTGTATAATGTCCCCCAAATTCATTCATATTGTCACTTAGGACTTCCTTCTTTTTAAAGGCCAAATAACATCCCATTATATATATATACACTGTGTTTTCTTTATCCATTCATCTGTTAATAGACATTTAGCTTGTTTCCTCATCTTAGCTATTGTGAATAATATCAAGTGAATATGAGAGTACAAATGTCTCTTTAAGATTCTGGTTTCCATATGTTCTCTGATACTAATCCTTAAGAGAAGGAGATTATGCCAGACTGAAAATTCATACACTGCTTCCTTCAATAATGTCTTGCTATAGAAAGAAAATGGTAGTGAAACCAAATAGTGTCTTTCATGGCATTCTTGAGCCCTTTGATTATTACTGCAGTGGAAATAATTTACCCATTGAGTAGTTAATAAGACTAGAGACATTTTACAGTAATCAAATGATTGCACTACAAAAACCAGATAAGTGGAAAGTCCCTTTTAAAATTAAGTTCTATATTTCACTGGTTGAGGATACATCTGAAAGCTACATATCACAGCAGTATACAGTTGCCAAAAAGAAAAAAAAAAAAGCTTCACTGCCATCTTCTTGAGCTTATTATAAGGAATCTTTTAATTGGATCTACACTAAAAAAAACCCTCTAAGTTGAATAAATAACACATATCACATGTGTACATATGCTACTATTTAAAAATATAATGATTCTATTAGGATCATAAAACAAGAATTCATTTTAAACTGCTACAGAATTCAATTATGTATTTTCCCAAGCAGTATTTACTAAAAATATCATTTGTTATGTAGAGTTCCAACATGTTTTTTAATGTCAGTTAGTATCTTTGTACAAGCTTTGCTAACTGATGGCTTCTGTATACAGCTGTGTAGTCAGAGTACTGCATAGGAAGCAGGAGCAAGTGGAGGGCTGAACTCCAGCCCTCATGGGCTTGCCCAGCCATCAGCCCCAATAGTAAAATTGCATCAGGCCTAGCCAGGGTCATCCACCTTTGCAGTTACCCCAGGATTAAAGATTTCCCAGGATACTAGACTTTCAGTGCTATAGTCAGCTGAGTCCTAGGCAAACCACCCTAATCACAGCACAGGTGTGCTAGATGCCCCAGCGTCAGCCTCAAACCCCTGTTCTAGAACCAAAGGCCACTGCAATGGTGACGCCATTTTCACATCACCTTTTTTTCTCCTTATGTTTCCAAGGTGAAAGAGCCATGTAGTCACGCCAACATCCTGACCAAGCCTGACCCAAGAACCTTCTGGACTACTGATGATTCAGGTATCATTGGGAAAATACACTTTGATCCTGTGATGTGCAGGATGCATTCTGTACTGTTTGCTGGCTGGCTTATACCCAGCTCACCACTTGAATGCACTTCACAAGCTATTTCATGATCATAAAAGTCTTTTCCATTGAATCTCCTTTCTGAGTTTCAGGAACATATATAGCATTAGGTGTAGCATCATGGAGTGTGAACTGTGTTCAAGTGTCAGGGGAACACTGGAATGAGTTTATTTCCTAGAGTCAAGGAGAGAGGAATAGAATAAAATGGGCAAATGCATAGTTCAAGTCCCCCCTCACCCCAGGATGAAAAGGGGATTTAAAAAAACTAACTTGAATCAAACTTCAGAATACTTAACAGGAGGCAAATCTGCCTTTTTGTGTGAGATCCAGAGGTAAAACCCTAATCAGGCTGGGCATGGTGGCACATGCCTGTAATTTCAGCCACTGGGAAGGCTGAGGCAGGAGGATTGCAAGTTCAAAGCCAGCCTCAGCAAAATTGAGGCGCTAAGCAATTCAGTGAGATTCTGTCTCTAAATAAAATAGAAAATAGGGCTGGGGATGTGGCTCAGTGGTCAAGTGCCCCTGAATTCAATCTCCAGTACTGAAGGGACGAAAAAAAAACTAATCAGAATCAGACAAATACCATGTTATGAGCTCAGACTGTGCCCTCACCTTACACAATTAAAAATCAGACAAAGGGTAGGGCTTGTTCTTACAGGAAAATAAAGGTATCTTTTGATTCTTTTTCAAAACACATGTGAGCCATGAGGACTAATTACACTAAGTAGACACTAAAGATGGTGGCGGGGGAGGCGGGGGTCAAAAAGAGCTGAAACACTTAAGAGAGTGATAATAGAGCTTTCACCTCTTCTAATTAAGTGGGGCCTGATGAAACAGAAAACCAGTGCTGTTGCCTAATATTTGTATTATGCCTCACACTTTTATGAAGTGTGTTCACAAAAATCTAATTTAGTGTGTTGCAGCAACGCTGTGAAATAGGAGGGGCAGTCTGCCCTCACTATCCCTCCTTAGAAGCAAGATAACAAGCTCCAGAGGTTATCTGACATAACCAAAGCTCACAGCTCCAAAGTAAGAGAGCTGGGAATTGGGCAGAGAGCCGCAGGCCTGTTCTCTCATCCACTTCCGAGGAAGAAGCAGCTCCTATGTGGAGCCGCACAGGCTAAATCTGTGCTTTAATCTTCTCTTTGTAAAAGAGTCCGTCTGTGCCTCTTAGCAGCAGCAGAGAACTTGAGAAGGGAAATGAAAATCTCTCTGATGGCTTTTTTTTTTTTTTTTTTTTTTTTAAGACCAGGCTTATGGTCTAAACTTATTATTAATTTTATCTGTCAATTTTTTTCCTGTTTTGTTTTTTATGTATTTCCTTTGAAGAAAGATGAAGAAACATGAAAGTGAACTGGCCTCTTTTTGCCATCATTTCGATCCATTAGCAGTGCAATACCACAATAAAGAAGCCATCTTGCTGGCTAATACTGCTATTAAGATTTGTAGCCTTATGTGATGCAGGAGCAAAATAGAAGGAAGCATCATAAATGAAAATTAAATGATTTGTGATGTTATGTAAAGAGATTAGAATGGGACAGGAATCAGCATAGGGTAGGTCCAGAAGATGCTGCCTGGACACTTGGAGAAGCTGGAGAAATTAAGTTACAAAAAAAACTAATGCCAGGTGCAATGGCACATGCTTGTAATCCCAGTGAATTAAGACACTGAGGTAGGAGGATTGCAAGGTCAAGGTCAACTCCAGCAATTCAGCAAGGCCCTGTCTCAAAACAAAAACTAAAAGGGCTAGGGATGTAGCTCAGTGGTGGAGTGCCTGGGGTTCAAGACCCAGTACAGAAAAAAATATTTTTTCAATGCAGAGCAGGTAGAGAAATGAGAAAGCAGATGAAGTTTTCCATGTCTATTCACTTTCATAACTTTCATGATTTGAGGATCATCAGTGGGGTTAAAAAGACTTAGTATCCTTCTTCCTTCATGAGAATTTTTCTTGACAACTAAGGCATAGACTAAGATCTGTGTCTAGAGGGATTTTTTTTAAAATTCTTTTTGCCTAGTTGTTCAATCAATCTGACCAGGGTGTTAAAATCTTTACCTATGGTGGTAAAATTGTCTTTTGCAGCTTTAATTCAATCAATTTTGATTTTTGATCAAATTTTGAAGTTGTGCTATTGCACATATATCTTTATGAGTGTCATGATTTCCTGATGAAAGATCATTTTGCTGTTAGAAAATATGCTTCTTTATCTCTGGCAAACGTTTTTATTTGAAGAATATTTTAAAATATATATTTACATAGCCAGTCCAGTCTTCTTATGGCTTTTCATCACGTGGTAGTATAGGTTTTCTATCCATTTAATTTCAAACTATCCATGTCATGGTTAAAGCACTTCTCTTCTAACCATCATGTGCCTAAGTTTCCCTTTTAAATCCTGTCTGACAATCTCTGTTCTCTTTTTAATACAAGACGTTTAAACCATTTATGTTTAGTTGCTGACACAGATTAAGAACAGGCAAATAAAGAAAAGAAGGTATATATAGAAAACAAATAGCAAAATGGTAGAGTTACTTTCCTGACTTCTCTAAAATTATTTGAATATTTTTTATACTTTAATATAAATTTTTTTGTGATACTCAGGATTGAACCCAGAGCTGTGTACATTATAAGCAAGCACTCTACCACTGAGCTACACCCCTAAGCCTTTTTTTATTATTTTTATTTTGAGACAGAGTTTCATTAAATTCCCAAAGCTAGCCTCAAACCTATCATCCTCCTGCCACAGCCTCCTGAGTAGCTGGATTACAGGCATGCCCAGCTGATGTTAATTTACCTGTTGACTTTCTAATTATACTTCACTGCATTATATTTTTAATGGTGGCTCTAGAGATTACAATAAATAACTTTAAATTTTCAGTCTATTTCTGAGACCTTGAAACATTGGTCCATTTACCCAACCCCCACCTTGACCTTTCATATTATGGTTGTCAGGTATGTTACCTTTATAAATAAACCCTAGGGCACAATATATTTAAAGGGCAATGTTATAGTCATTATTATAAAATGAATTTTATTATTACAGCTTTTTTAAAATTCCTGATTTTGTGTGTGTGTGTGTGTGTGCCAGGAATTGAATCCAGGGGTGCTGAGCCACTGAGCCATATCCCCAGGCTGTCTTTATATTTTATTTAGAGATAGGGTCTCATTGAGTTTCTTAGGGATGAGCTGTTGAGATTACAGGTGTGTGCCACCATGCCCAGCTCCTGAAATAATTTTCATAAAATGTTCTTATATTTCCTATGAAAATTATTTTAAGTGATTGGAATCTTTCCTTTCAAAGCCAGCCATCATCAGAGAGTATTTTATTTACTGAATTCAATATGTAGTCTCTTGATATTTAGTTCAAGTAGAATTGAATATCAAAGGAAACTAGTCCATCTTGCTTGATAGAAATAAAATTAATAAAAACATTTCTTTGTTAAGAACTAAGGAATTATTGAGGATTAGCACATCTTGAAATCCCGTGGGACTGGCTAATTTTTGCATTCAGTGTCTTTGTGCTTGAATACAAGAGGAAAAGACTGGTGTGCTCAGTTGCCATATGCAGATATGGGTACACAGAGAAACAAGTCATTTTTAAAAAGTCCTTTTATTCACAATTATAATCAAAAAGTGGCATATTAGGCAAAAAAAGGAAAATAGAGAAATGAAGGAAACTAATCAGCCATAATCTTACCACCTCTACTTTTGTTCATTGAGCTCTTATGACTTCCCAACATTTGTTCAGACAATAAGCAAACAGGCTGCACAAGTTTAGGCTCTTTCCTGTAATCTTTGTTTTCAGGCTCTGAAACCTGAGTTGTTTGTTTTTGTACTCCTTTGCTTTTCAATTGCTGGTCCTGCATTGGCTTATAAATTAGAATTTCAAGGTAGGATGAGATTTCCATACTTTAAAAATTTGTGTTTTTCCCCGTTGTTGTTATTGGTAACACATATAATGTTCATTGGTTAGAAGTAAGTCACATAAGTCAGTCAACAATAGGATTTCTCTCAAAGGCCATCATTCTTACTGGGCACTTATTTTGTTAGGTAGGAAAATATAACCTCTTAATATTCTCCCTACATCCTTTTACTTGAAGTTTCCTTTTTTTTTTCCTTGTGGTGCTGGGGTTTGAACCCAGGGCCTTAAGCATGCGAGGCAAACACTCTATCAACTGAACTATATCCCCAACCCCCTAGCCCTTATTATTTTACTTTGAGACAGGGTTTTGCTGAATTGTCTAGGCTGGTCTCCAACTTGTATGCTACCATGCCTGGAATGAAGGTTTCTTTTAACAAGACAATTCTACCCTGGAGGTTTTGAAAATGCCTAGATTTATTTCAAGCAAAAATTAAAGTACAAGAATCATAATTGTGCAAATTTTTCCCAGAAGGGAAAGTTGAATGTTCCCTTTTATTTCCATGATTATGCATTTTTTTCTTTATATTTTCTAATAATGTATTGCATTTTAAAATTTAGTATAAATTTCTGGGTACTTAGGAATCACTATAAAGTGGCATATTTATATTTATTTAAGAGCAGTAATAGTTTATGTGCTGAATATAGAAATGAAGTGATTCATAGTTTAAAAACATATGGACTACAGAAGTATTTCAGTATTTCAGAGAATATGTAAAATTAGATCACTGAATTAATATAAATAGTGGGAGGAATTTATTATAAATTTTCAAAAATGAAGAAAACAGTTTTCTAGATTTTTTTTTCTTAAAACACACATCACTCTCGTATTTATATTTACAAAATAGTTGCTTTGTCCTCCAAAGTATAGCATTATCTATTTAAAAAAGAGAGAGAGAGGTAACTAGGATAAATGTTAACCATGATCTGCTGACACAGAAATTTTCCATCTGATACATGTTGACCAGTGTATTTATGGTAGTTTTTGCCACTTGATAATCATTTAGTAAAATGCCTATAAATACATAAAAATCCTTAAAGTAGACTGATCTTAGGTCAAAGTACAAGAACAGTGGCTCTCGGTAAAGTTATCCTATACACAGTGAAGAATCTCAGAGTCATATAATACCATTCTCGGGAGTAAAAATGAAGTCGGGTACTAGAACACAGAGAGGCACCAGCCTAAGTACTTGAAATTGTCCTTTGACCTAAATCTTGAATACCCTCTCCCTCATTAAGCATAAAAATCCAATACAAAGGTTGATTTCCTAAGAGACTATTCTTATGGCTCTTCGATCATAAAATTTGTCCTACTATCAACTGTCATTTATTCCATTTTTGCTTTTTGTGTTGAAATTTGATCAATAACAACCTCAACATAACAATGGCTGTTGACATTATTGATTGATTAACTCAATGAAAGTCACCAACCATAACTTTTTACACTATCAAATGAAAGATCCTCTTCAGACTCAGCTTATCCCATGTCAAACACAAATAAAAACATAACACCCTTCTTAGCTGGGCACCGTGACACACACCTGTAATCCCAGAGGCTGGGGAGACTGAGGCAGGAGGATAGCAAGTTCAAAGTCAACCTCAGCAAAAGCAAGGCACTAAGCAACTCAATGAGACCCTGTCTCTAAATAAAATACAAAAAACAGAGCTGGGGATGTGGCTCAGTGGTTGAGTGCCCCCGAGTTCAATCCATGGTAGCCCCTCCCACCCCCCACCAAAAAAAAAAAAAAAACCCCACAAAACATAAAAACCTTCCACAAAGAGAAAAGAGTGTACCATATCTCATGTAAAAGTCACTAACTCCTTAGACATCTCCCACTGCTCCCTAAAATAATTGCCAGGACATTCAATGTTTTCTAGAGTCCTTTGCACCTGGAACATGCCTGATCCTACATTGTGCTGGGGAAATGAATACAATGAGTTCTCTCCAAAATTAAAGAAGGTTCATTTTGAAAGTCTTATTGAAGACCTAACCCTTTAGAAGTACAGAGATCCAGTCTGCCACACATATGCTGTTTTTTTTTTTTCACATACCCTATTTTTCCAACTCAGACTTTTCAAAATTGAACTTTACTTCCATTACCTCCATCTTAGAACCAGAACCCACAGTCATTCTCATTTTCCTGGACCACACCTCTTTTAGGGCAAGTAAACTCCCCATAAGAGTTAGTTGACCAGCCAATCATTCAAAGAACTGCAGGAAGCTGCTCCACAGTTCAGGGTCCGTTGTGTGATTAGTGTGTGAGCTTGTGAGAACTTTTGTGCATCCATTTCTTTCATCTGCAAAAATGGAAGAGTAATAATTGAGCATGGAGTTTTGTGAGAGCAAAGATAATGCAGTAAAGTTACTTAGAACTGTGTAATGTATATTTAGTGGTCAATTTATGTTAGCTCTTACTTGGAGAAAGAATTATATCACTTATGTGGGATTATGTTTGCACAGGATTTTCTGGGTTAAAAGAAGGATACATTTTATCATTATTGTTTCTATTTATACTTTACTAGATGTATAGTTTGTTTTTTATTCCTGGACCATGAAGCTCATCATTTACTGTATTCCATTATCTGCAGCCTCAGACACAAGACTGATAAGCTTCCTGGAAATAGACACATGCTGGCCCTAAAATCCTTGAACTGGAGATAACATTAGACATTACCAAGTCATTTAGATAAAATATCTCATTCCTTTTTTACTTTTAACTAGTTTTAACCTTAAAGCTTTTGAAGGTGTAATCAACCAGATGAGAGAACTAGGGGGTATTTTCTTACACTTCATGTGTAAACTCAACTTTTAGGTTCTTCTTTGAAGTAAAACAGATTCTTCACTGGTTACAGAGTAAATCCTGAATTGCAAAAATTCGTCTCCCATTCCCCATGACCTCCCCCACCCAACCCGCTCATGGTTTAATCCAGGCTGCCACAATCAGACAGATAGAAGCATGAGAAAACTGTTTTCTTGCATCTCGAGTGAAAACTAGAGCAGAAAATATTGAATTCGTAAGCGAGGATTTGCAAAGCAAAAGACACTTAGTTTTGCATGACTTTAACCATCTACAATGGATTAGAGGGCTCCAGGTTGAAGGTTGGGTTATCTATTTCAGTGAGTAGTGAAATATCATTTCTAACCTCTGTTGAAAGATACTTAAGAGTCATGCTCATCTAGTATTTGAGTTAGGTTTGGCAGCAGAGAATTTATCAAATCCAATCCTCACAACTGTCCTGCTGCAAATGTGTGCATATGTGACTATAGACTCAGCTCAACAGAAAAGCTCCCTTACTTTCCTGTGGATTGTGTAAATTAAGGATTTAGCCTTCTGAAGCTTTTCAGATGGAGCAAAATCTGTTCATGCCTTTGTGGAGATCACAAATTTTCTCTTTGTTGAGATGAATATTACTGGGTACTTTTTATTGTTTGTTGTTGGTTTTTGATTTCTTGGTGGTAGTAGGACTTAAACCCAGGGTCTCTCACATACTAGGCAAGTGCATTATCACTGAGCTACAGCCAAAGTCTTTTCTTTATTTTGAGACAGGCTTTCACGAAATTGCCCAGGCTGGTCTCGAACTTGGAATCCTGCTGCCTCAGCCTCCCAGATAGCTGGGATTATAGACAGGCATGTTCCACCCATCATGCCTGAACAAAATTTCTTATTACTTCTGCTTTTAATTAAAGGGTAAACTAAAAGTTTTTTCATCATGGATGATTTTCTTTCTTTCTTTCTTTTTTCTTTTTTTGCTTGTGTTTATGTGTGTGTGGTACTGAAGAATGAATCCAGGGGCCTTACATGCTAGGCAAGCCCCGTACTGCTGAGTTATATCCCTGGCCTTTTGAAACAGGCTGGCTGGACTGGAACTTGTGATCTCCTATGTCCAGAGTAGCTGGGATGACAGGTGTGTGCCACCACTCCTGGCCAAAATGGCCAATTTTTCTGATTCCAAGGATTCTCTTAACATATTTTCAGAGTACAGTTGTTCTACCACTTACATAGATATTTGCATCTCTACAAACCCTTGTAGATTGAAAATATCTCGATTGAAAACGCTTTTACTAGACTTAACTTACCAACATTGTAACTTGGCCTATCCTACCTTAAATGTGCTCAGAATAATTCAAATAGCCTACAGCTGAACATCATGAGTAAGTATCTTATTGCATAGCTCTACCCTAGGAAAAGATAAAAAATTTAGAAACACAGTTTCTACTGAATGCATGCCAATTTTGTATCATCCTAAAGTTAAAAAAAAAAATCAAAAGTTGAACAATTACAAGTTGGCTAGTGTCTATTTCCTTGTCTATTTTATTCAGATTATTTATTTCATGCCCAAGATCTTTGATTTTCATCATCTTAAATAAGATTTTATAACTAAAATGGTACCTAGAAATTTTGTCACTTAAAAAAAAAGCAAGAAAAATAGAATTAAGTGTACTTCATAATCTTGGAAAAGTCATTTTCTCGTATTTTAATGAAGCTTTGCTCATTTTATTAGTTTACATCAGACTAATACAACATAGAATCAAAAAGATCTAGTGGATACCAATTGCAGCTAAAGTTTAAATGTCTGATATATATCATTAGTTTGAACATTCCACCTTTGACAGTTTTCTTTTTGCCTGAAAGAATTTCTCATAATCCATAATATAAAGTGCTGTTAAATTTTTTTCCCACAAATTAAATTTGAGTTTATCTGAGCAAAGAAAAGTTCTCAAATTTGGTAATCTTCAGAACCAGTACGAATTCAGGGAATTTGCAGGGTGGAGGACAAGGAGTATTTATAGAAAGAAAATGAAATTGAGATACAGGAAATAGCTTGATTGATTACTTCTCCAAGTTTGCTTATTTGGACCTGTTCTGATCAATTTGCAGTCTGTGGTTGGCTAATGTGTGACTGTTGTGATTGGCTGAGACTCAGCTGGTTGTTAAAAAAAAAAAAACTACACACACACACTCACTGTACTCCTAAGTCAGATTTTCAGTTTTTTCACAACCAGTTTAGGCTTTAGTTCCAAAGGTAGGGATATAAAGGTGGCCACGGGACAAATTTATTTTGCTTTAACAATACACAAGACAATATATCATAGGAAAAACAAATGGAAAAAAAATTTTCTGAATTTTTGTTCTTCAGAGCAGAAACATTTTATTTGGTTAAATAAATTATAGTTTTTAACCATCTGAAGAAAAATTATTTTACAACTTTAAGACTGTACACAGTTAGAAAGATAAGCCCCAAAAATTAGTGATGAAAAGACTACCAGGAATGAAAAGGCTGATAGAGAGGGACAGATGAGGAGTAGGGAGTAAAGGTAAATGAGACCTGGGTGGTGGGATGGGTGGGTGTGAGAGGAATGTAGGGGGGTGGAGGTGTGTGTAAACAGGGTGTGCTTAGATATGAAAATTAAATTGTTAAGACAGAGTTCCCCAAAAAACTAATTGTTGACCCTGAAACTCCTTTATTTCATTAAGAAGTGAATCAACTGTAAATAGAGAAGTCAATGGGATTTAGGAAAAGATTGGCTCAGGGTGGGCTGCATTAGTTGGAATAGACTTTAGTGAGCAGGGTAGCTCCCTTATCTATGTGCCCCTCCCTTTTCAAAAATGCATGACAATCAGCTCTTTCCACTCCTTAAAATTTCGGTTCTTGCCAGCCTCAGCAACTTTGCAAGGCCTTAAGCAATTCAGCAAGACCCTGTCACAGAACTTCTTTGGATGTGACTCAGTGGTTAAGCGCCCTTGGTTTCAATCCCCAGTACAAAAAAAAAAAAAAGTTTGGTTCTCAGAGGAAAATTTTGCATTAATAACTAGGTTGTGCTGTTCTTGTGGGTATTAAATTACATAACCTACTTGAGTTTTAAAATTGTTCTCCCATACCTAATCTCATCTGATCTTTCCAATCATTCTGTGGGATTAGCAAGATGGGTGTTAACCCTGAGGATACTTGAAGAAGTTAAGAAATCACCCAAAGCTAAATGTTGGATCATAAATCTTGAGACAGAACTGAAAAAGTCACATTTCCTGGAAACACTACCAATTCTCCTCCAACTGCTACTTTGAAAAGGTAAGAGTACAACTATGCAATGAAAATAGCTGGAGTATGGACACAGGGGTTTGGGGAAAGGGTGTTAAGTGAAGGGTAAGATTCAAACTATACTGCAGTTTTGTTCGTGGTGGAGGAGAACTGGACAGGGAGGAAATGAAGACAGACATAAATGAGGTACACCTTTCAACTCGGCAATGGGCTAAAGAAGGAGGCAAGCGTTTTCCCTCTTTTTATTGGGGCTGGGGGCGGTACTGGGGATTCTGAGCCACATCCCCAGCAATATTTTGTATTTTATTTGGAGGCAGGGTCTCACTGAGTTACTTAGCAACTTGCTTTTGCTGAGGCTGGCTCTGAACTTGAGATTCTCCTGTCTCGGTCTCCAGAGACCCTGGGATTACAGGTGAGCTCCACCGTGTCCAGCTTAGTTTTCACTCTTGAGGGCTCAAGTGGATAAAATGGACAGGCATGGCTAGAAAATGAATAAAGTAGCATAAAATACAAGTTATAATGATGAGAGCTGTCTAGACATATGTGAAGGACTGTCATTTAGAACAGATCAGGATGAACGTTACAGACCATCCTGATTGACCCATGATCTAATTCAAGAATTCTTTCACTTTCTAATGGGGTGAAAGTGATTCCCAAGCTCAGAGAGAACTAGAAGGTCAAATTTCCTGCAAGCTCCTCCGACTCTTTTTCCTACTGCTTCAAAAAGGATAAAGTGGAACTCTTAAGAGTACAGTCAGTAGAAATCATACTTTGAATTTTGAATTTTGATCTTTTTCTGAGCTAGTAATATGCACTATGATATTCTCTGATGCCCAACTGGGCTGAGGTAAGCGTTTGAGGTAGGCAAGGCTAAACTAGGATGTTCAGTGTATTCTATAGGCTAGGTGTGTTAAATGTATTTTCAATATTTTAAACTTCTGATGAGTTTGCTAGGTTGTAACCCCAACATGAGGAAAAATCTGCATTTTACTGATTGAAAGCAGGGCTTTTGGTGTCACGGACACCTGGTTTGCTTTCTGACTTTGCCATTACTAGCTATAATATATTAAAATAATATCTCTTTAAGCTGCAGTTCTTAAGAACATAACAGTTTTTCATAAGATCATTAGAGGGGATAAAGTGAGAAATGGCATAAAGAGCACAAAATATAGTGTCTGCCACTTAGAATAATCATTCAATAAGCCTTAGCTAGTATAATAGATGGGTTAAACTGTGGAAATGACAGAGAGGAGGATGTTCATTTGTGCTTATCAGAATGTCCTAGGCCCCAGCATAGATCTGGCTATAGAATGTACAGAAGAGTTATTTTTTTATAAACGAGGATATTTGAGCCTAGCCTAAAAAAGCTCAATTGCTGCTGACTGAAAATGATGAAGACAGATCTTTGGTGATTTAGACAAGTTCTCAATAAGTGACTACTAGGACTATTGTTGAGAGGTGGGGAAGCTTGTCTTCCTTAACACTAGGACAGTTCTGTTCATATTTTCTATGCATAGTGTGAATCGAGACTGGCAGTACTGTTCAAATAAAAAAAAATCCAACTTGCATGTGTATAATATCTTCAGACATTAAAACAAAGAGAAAGGAAGGCTAGCGTGGTGGTGCATGACAGTAATACCAGCAACTTGCCAGGCTGAGGCAGGAGAATTGCTAATTCAAGGCCGGCCTCAGTAATTGAGCAAGGTCCTAAGCAATTTAGGGAGACCCTGTCTAAAAATTTAAAAATTAAAAAGGGTGGGGATGTAGCTCAGTGTTAAACTATACCCAATCAATTTCCAATACCAAAACAAAACAAAACTGAGAAGCACACTATGTGCTTCCTGTGAATTATCTTTTACACTGGACACAGCCTGAGGTGAACATCGAACACATAGAGTTGTTGTTGTGTTACTTTTAGAAATGGCAGAGTTCTGCAGTGATCAAGCCCTATGCTTTTACCCAATCTCTTTGTGAGTCAAATTTCCAAAAAGCAATTTGAAACTCAGAAAGGATTTCTGTCTGAGGAAAAATAATTAGCTTGTATGGAGAGACTAAGATCTTAGATTCAGTAATATCATGTCTTAACAAGCTACCTGTTTTAGACATGTTTGTTCTTATTCCTAGAAGCAGTCTAGCTGCCTCTAGTGTGCTTGTTATCATTGTTCCTCTTTGACATCTTTGTGTAAATGTCTTTGCTAATATTTTTAATGTGTAGTAGTAATTATAATTCTATAAATGATATATGTAAATATTTATATATAAATATGTAAAAATTTAAAAATATTTTTTGTAAATGGATAACAGTCTTGGAAGATTTTAACAAGGTCCCTATCAACATTTCAGAAACCCATAATCCTCAGAAAAATGAAAGTCCTAAGAAAAGAAACCAGGAAGTGGGAACGGATAGGAGGAAAGAGACAGAGAAGAGTGGTGATTAAGAGGCAGGCTGAATAAATAAATGTAGGTCAAGTAACCCAATTAATAACCAGGCAAATGAATTAAACAGATACTTCTCAAAAGAAGAAATGCAAATGACCAACAAATACATGAAAAAAAAAGTTCAACATCATTAGCACTTAGGGAAATGCAAATCAAAACTACACTGAGATTTCCTCTCACACCAGTCAGAATGGCAGTGTGAGAATACAAATAATAATAAATGCTAGAGAGGATGTGGAGGAAAAGGAACACTTTTACACTGTTGGTGGGACTGTAAATTAGTACAACCACTATGAAAATCAATATGGTGGTTCCTCAAAGACTAGGAATGGAACCACCAGATGACTCAGCTCTACCGCTCTTCAGAATTTAGTGATATGTGCATACCCATATTTGTAGCAGCACAATTCACAATAGCCAAACTATGAAACCAGTCTAGGTATCCATGCTTAGCCAATGGATGAATAGATAAAGAAAATGTGGTATATATACACAATGGATTTTTATTCAGCTATAAAGAAAAGTGTAATTATGGCATTTGCAGGAAAATGGATGGAACAAGAGACCATCATGTTAAGTGAAATAAGTCAAACTCAGAAGGTCAAGGGTCATTATGTTTTCTCTCATGCAAAAGCTAGAGGGGAAAAGAAGTTGGGGTGAATCAAAGGGAAATCAGTAGAGGAAAGGGACCAAGAGGTAAGGAGTGTTGAGAGAGTGCTAGGGAGAGATATTGGCCAAATTATATTGTTGTATCATGTGCATGTATGAATATGTAATGACAAACCCCATCATTATGTATAACTATAATGCTCCGGAAAAAAAAAAAAAGGTAAAAACAACAACAAAAAAAGAAGTATATATTGGGGCACATTCCTGCCCTGTGGTCATTTGTTCTCATAATACAGAAAAAGATCAGAAGGCAGTGAAGCATTACTGATGACTGCAGGTTTAGTTCATAGATACAAAAATAATAATGCAATGAGGAAAGAATATTTTTACTTTTAAAAGGTAAAATCAAGTTTTATTAAGCAGAACTTGCCACTTAAAGTAATGTTGGTAAACAACATGATTTGAAAAATGAACTTCAAATAGGTCTACCATGATGATATGTTTGTATTCTAAGGCTTTGGATTGGATTTTTAAGCAATAATATGTGGGTTATGAAGTAGAATTATTATAGATAATAATTGATGAAAATAGTTTGTCTCTTTGGAATAGTCATCTGCACTAAATGAGTATGGAAGACCACTGTCATTTTATTTTTTATAATTTTTTTTTATTGGTACTGGGAATTGAACCCAGGGGTTCTCAACTACTGAGCCACTTCCCCAGCCCTTTAAAAAAATTTATTTAGAGACAGAGTCTCACTGAGTTGCTTAGGGCCTAACTAAATTGCTGAAGCTGGCTTTGAACTTGCAATCTTCCTGCCTCAGTCTCCCACGTCACTGGGATTATAAATGTGTGCCTCTGCACTCAGCACCACTGTCATCTTAAGCAGTTGTATAAATAATTAACACTAGAGTAGTACTTTTTCTTTTTTGATACTGGGAACTGAACCCAGGGCACTTTACCATTGAGCTATATCTACAGTCCTTTTTGAGACAGGGTTTCACTAAATAGTTTAGAACCTCATCAAGTTGTTGAGGCTAGCCTTGAATTTGTGATCCTTCTGCCTCCTCCTCAATCCCTGGGATTGCCACCAATCCTGGCTTAGTAGTACTTTTTTAAGTGACCATAATTATTTAGTTTAGAAGGTTAGATATTATTCATGATTACAATCTCTTGCTCACATTTGTTTAATTTGTTCACTGTCATTTTCTTGTGGTCACAAAGGCTTATTTTTTTATAAGATTTCATTTATATTTTTGTGAAGTGGAAATTATGAAACAAAGTTGATGTTATCATATATACATAATACATCTGAAACCCTTGATCCAAAATCATCAAACAGTTCTTTGGGGAAAATATCTTATTTGCTAAACAGTTTCTGTAATCACAATTAAAAAACAAATAGTTTTTTTTTTTAAAGTGTCTGATTTTATGATGATGTGCTCTCAAAAAATTAGGCTATAAAGATGAATCATAGAAGTTCTTTTTTCCCCATATTTTAATTAGTGCATTATAATTATAGTAATGGTGAGATTCATTGTTACATGTCCATACATACACACAATATAACAAGACAATTGCTCAATGTCATTCATAACCCAGTATTTCCCTTTTTCCCTCCCTCCTCCTTCCCTCGGGTCCCTTTCTCTACAGATCTCTCTTCAGTTTTCATAAGATCCACCCCCCACCTTTCTTTTTCCTCTTTCTTCTTTAGCTTTCCACATGAGAGAAAACTACAACACAACCATTGACTTTCTGAGTTTGATTTATTCCTCTTAACACAATATGCTCAAGTTCTATTCATTTTCCTACAAGTGCATAATTTCATTCTTTTGGCTGAATAAAACTCCATTGTGTCTCTATACCATTTTCTTTATCTATTCATGCATTAGTGGAACCTAGGCTGGCTCCATAGTTTGGCTATTGTGAATTGTGCTGCTATATATACATAAGTAAACATGCATCACTGTAGTAAGATGACTTTAATTCTTCAGGATAAATTCTGAGGAATGATACAGTTGGATCATATGTGATTCTATGTCTGGCCTTCTGAGTAACCTCTGTACTGATTTCCATAGATTTTGTACTAAATCACAGAAGTTCTGATGCTTGTAAAATCTAGGATATAATGATGAAAGCAAAAATTGATTTATTCCCATGAACTAGTCTACAATAAATATCTTCTGCTGAAATGTGACTTTTAGAGTTTTTAAGCTGAGGGGGAAATTATAGTAAACATAGGAGCAAGGGGATTTATCCACTAAATATCTCCAGTATGTACTAAACATTGATTATGTCCAAGATGTAAATTAAGAAGTAAGGAAAGAGGCATGCACAGAATCAGCCTACCTTCTAGTGTCTCCAAGTGCTAGGGAAAAGGTGAGCATGTACAGACTCCTGAACTCCCTGCCAAGCTGCAGGGATAGCTGCAAGAGGAGGGGACAGCAGTGGAGGCTTTTGTGCTCTTGAGTTGAATAAGCTTCGAAACTTCGAGATGAGGTATGGCAAATCTCCTGCAATTCTAGGAGTACAATAGACACTTCCTGAAAAGACTGGTATGAAGAAGCCACATTCTCTCAGGGCTTTCTGGTCATCAGAAGAACTAATGTGCCCTATCCAGGTATCCTGGGAGTGTGGCAATTTCACTTTGCCATGTGGGGGTAGTGCTGTGTGAAAATCAAAATTCTGTCTGGTGCTAAGACAATGTCCTTCATATTTTTACCTACTGTATTTAAATAGATGAGAGGAATAATACGGCAGCATAGTAATTTGTCTTTGAACTTTTACTTGATAAACTGGTGCAGTTCCCGATTTTCATAGAGTTACAAATAACGAGCTGCAAAAGGACACAAAGAGAGCAGCCTGGATAGAAAGCAGGAGAATAAGAGAAGAGGGTGGAGAGGCCAGCAGGGAGGTGACTAGAGAACATCATTATTAGGTGGGTGAGAAATATGAATTGTGCTGTTTGATCTTCAAGGAACCCAAGGCGCAAAGATGAGCCAGAGATGTAAATAGTTAAGAACGCAAATTTCCCACCTAAAGGCTGCAGTGACAGGCAGGCAGGCAGGCAGGCCGGCCGGGGAGTAGGTGTAGAAGGCACATGTTCTAAAGGATTAGCTGAGTGTGGGGATTATTCCGGAAGCCATGTGAGGTGGTTCTGGGCCTCCAGAACTTTCTTTTGCATTTATTTTTTCCCCCTAATATCACAGAATCATGTGATATATGAGCTGCAGAACTTTTAGCTCATTCTTTACTTGAAAAAGTAGATATTCTAAATGGTCAAGTATGCCCAAGATTTTATTTTTATGGCTTGGAGATGTAGTAGGTAGGCCTTAGGAAAGAGAGCAATCTCTGTAAATTTACCTTTGCTTTGTGGAATGCACAGTTCATTTTAATAAAATATAGACTGTTGCCCTCCTTGTGTGCTGTATGCCACCCAACCTGGCATCCTTGTTAAACCCAGGACTTGGCAGCATTGGCCACAAAAGGCAGGCGCTGCAGAGATCTGAAAGATTAAAAATAACAGAGACAGGATCAGTGGGAGCTTGCTCCTCTTCTCTTTCCTGGAAGATAAGCGGATGACCTAGAAAAGCATCTTAGGCTCAACTGGTCCTCTTTGACCTTATTTGAGACTCCACCCTCTCAATAAGCCCATATTTACCTTCTATTGTTTCCCACCTACCCTGAACAATTAAAAACTTCTTAGGGTTAGCTTTTGGCTTTTTTACCCAGAACCGCTGGTTTTACTTCAAACACTTGGTAAATAAGTATTTATTTGGTTATCATGGCATTTAGTTCTTTGATGGAGCCCATTCAAGGGTGGAGACAGTGGCTAAGGGGGGAGTTAAAGAACAAAAAGTACATAATCTTTTAGGTCCTTTTCCATGGAATTCCTACCTTTGGCCTAGTAGATTAAGTGGCCTTTAATCACAGCACACTCATGAATTATTTTGACTTATTGGAAACCTTTCTATTGTATGAGGTGTTCTGTTTGTAGTTGCGATGTGTGTACAGTGAGGGTGGCCAATAGAGATGCATATTTTTTATGTGAGATTCCAACTCGAAAGAGATTAAGTTCTTTATTTCCGTTATTTTTCACAATTTATGTGAGGGAAGTAATAGTGTCCTCACTATACAGAGGGTAAAGTTAAAATACATGGAGCACGTTGCCTAATTCTTGCAAGAAGGAGGCCTCAGTTACAGCTAAGTAAAGTAGATAGTAAGAATCCCTTCCATAAGCATGACACACTCCCAAGTTTCCTGCAATTGACATATAAAGGTATGGAGCTTATATTCAGGGTTGAAACCAAAAGTTAGCTCACTGAGCTGATGTCTTTTAAAATGGCGCCAATCGGTCAGCTAGCCATGCCTGCCTCTGGGTTTTCTATTGATGGTTACTATTACGTATATCTTTTGTTCCTACAATTTGTAGGCAGGGTTTATAGGAAACAGTTCTTAAGAGTGCCCTGAACTTCTGTTACTTCATCCTAGATTGATTATAGGGTCAGAAACAAGAGAGACTTTGAGGAGATGCTTACACTGAGCAAATTAAAGCTTTCAAATTTGACAAAAGATGTCCGCCAGAAATCCAGATGCCTTATTTACTACTGGCACTTTGTAAATAAACTAGGAGTGAAAGAGAGTCCTTTATAGCCCATTGCCAGTTCTGACTTTGATATGTGTGTCTCAAGAATGGTGCAGCCTGTAAAGAAATTCCAAGTCCTGTGCTGCCTGGCCTCTGACCCTTGATTGCAGGGCTTGTAGGGAAGTGGATGTACCTTGGACCTGGGAAAGGGACAGAAGGCAGAGCAGGCCAGAGAGAATGGGGAGGCTACTAACACCAGGACTCTCTGACCTGCCCCTTGACATGGTGCTTGACATTTTTTATCATGACAAATTAATTTCTCTAAGTTGACAAATTGCCTTTTAAAAGCCGTATCTATAGTACAGAAGGCTTTCAGTAAGGCCACAGTCCTTTTGAGTCTAGAAAATCACAGGCTGGGTGCAGTGACTCATTCCTCTACTCCCAAGCTACTTGGGAAACTGAGGCAGGAGGATTCTGAATTTGAAGCCAGCCTCAGCTACTTAGTGAGACCCAGTCTCAAAAAATTAAAAAGGGTTTGGGGTGTAGCTCAGTGGTAGAGCACCCATGAATTCAATTCCCAGTTCCAGGAGAAAAAAAAAAAAAAAAAAGAAGGAAAGAAAGAAAGAAAAGAAAATTCACAGAGAGCATTGAATTTTGACTTAAAGATTTTTCCAAGTTTCTCTTCTGTCCAGACCATTGTATTATTTTTCATAATTCTGTAGAATGTTCCCAGACATCATTTTCCAGGTAAATCCTAACAACCAAATACAAAGCTGTGAAATATGTATAATTCCTTCCCCTTCATATTGTATTCTAGTTGATGGGCTTTTAATTTTTTTTTTTTGTCTTTCATCAGATTGGATTGTGCTAAATCAGACATTGGCAACATTCCAAAGATGGAAAGAAAGTCATAGACCCACTGCTTCTGTCTATCATTCTTCCTTGTCAAGAGCTCAGCAACTTATCTGAGACTCTCAGCAGCTTTGTAAAAATAATAAAAGGACTGGGGTTGTAGCTCAGTGATAGAGTGTACCTGGGTTCAATCCCCAGTATCAAAAACAAACAAACAAACAAACAAAAAATCCCAGGGCTAGGGATGTAGCTCAGTGGCAGAGTTCTGGGTTCAATCCCCCGTGCCAAAAGAAAAAAGAAAAAGTCTTCTCTTGGTTATCTTACTATATTGCATTCTTCTTCATGTATGCCAATTTTGACAGTCATGAATAGGGAAGGTAATAATCTCTATAGAACCTGTGTTCTGTAAATAGACATTTAAATAACCACCATTGCTGGTTACTTGTCCGTAATAGCTGTCATGAATAAACCTATTTGTCATCATCATTTTCTATTCAGTGAATACTATTTAAAAACACATGCATTTAGTGACAGCCTCAACAAAACCTGATCCATTCACTTGTTCTCTAGAGTAATAATTATGTTTTCTGGTATTTCTCTGTAGTTTCTTTGAGGATGCTCTAGGGAAAGGTTTCTATATGCATCACCCAATGAAGAAAAAAATATGGGAGCCTAAACTGTGCATAGGATTGTTCTAGAATTTGTGGCACTTTGAGCAATACAAATTAATGGTATTACCTTATTATCAATGAACAATCAAGACTAACAGAGCACTTAAGAAATAGTGCAAGGGAGGGTATAGCTGAATCCTTTTTTTTTTTTTTATTGGTTGTTCAAAACATTACAAAGCTCATGACATATCATCTTTCATACATTTGATTCAAGTGAGTTATAATAATATATTTCAGAGTATTTCCTCTAATGTGTTGTAATAGTAATTGGTGAGCCTTTCAATTAAATGGGAAAAAAAGATATTTTAGTAAAGGTTTTATAGTCTATTCTTAAGGAGAAATAATGGAGAGAAGCAATGAAACAATCTTCTGAAGTATTAAAGTACACATGCCCTGAAAAATGTTTTGTTTCAGTGCAAAGTTTATATCTTGGTGCATCATTTCCTTTAGAGTTTTGATTGCAGGTTTCCCCCGCACTGAGGCATAAATGTGATACGATTGGCTTGGGGGCACTGGGGGGGGGGGGTAATTAGCAGGTCTCCTATCAAGACATCTGTATTTTCTGTGACTACACAAGACGTTGTGGAGAAACTTTCTGGGACTGATTAAACATCCGGAGACAAATGGGGGGATTCGTGGAATCTGAAGTGGTTCTCCCAGAGAACACGATCGCCCTCTAGGTTGCATTAATCAGCAGCGTAAGGCGACTCCGGCAACTTCACTACCAGGGAGGAACAGGGAAGGGGCCGGATCCCTCCCGGTAGGAGGACTATCTGGACCAAAGAAAGAGGCTGGCGACAGGAAGGAAGAACAGATCAAGCGCCAGAATAGCGGCCACAGGGCAACCTAAAGCCTGTGCAGTGTTAACGGGCGCGTCACACACAGTTCTCCCGCTTCCCCTCCCCACCACCGCCGTGTGTCACCTTCCTGTTCGGAAGTCTTAGTAGGTTGCTGGGACAGAACAGGGGGCGCCTGCTCCACCCATCAGGTATCCGGTTGGAAGAAAAGCCAGTCTCAACAACTTGATTCTCTCTGCTAAATGATAAGTTTAGCAGACCATCGGTCTGGTCTCCAAGAGCTGAACATTAGGGTAGGGGGAGGAAGGAGCACATCAGACTGTTCCTTTTCTGTTCCAACCACAAATATATGGTTGTGCCTCTTCTCTATCCACTTAGAGTCCTCTAACTTGAATTCCACATCCATCCTGGAATGCATGCAACAGAGCTTCTTTGAGAAAATGAATCCTGTTCATGTGTTTTGAATTTTTCTGGACTGATTTGTGATGATAATCAGTTAAGTTACATTTCTTGTGTGTATTGCTGGAGGTGTAATAAACCTAGGACGCTGATGACTGTAATCTTCTGGATGGTGTTGCAAGGAGGGGGAGTGGGAATAAATGGCCCAGTGTTGAACTTTGCAGCTTGTTCCCTTCCTGTATGTAAATTCCCTTTATATAAAGTGGGGTTCATAACAACAAGGACAGCTGCCTGTGTCTGATGCTCCCTTGTCATCTCAGAGCTTCCAGTCTTATCACAGGCACATAGCTGGGAGGCTACTCCAGCCATAACTGACTTCTCTAGCCTCCAGAAAAGAATCCAGAGCCTTCATATTTTGTGCAACTCGAAGAATGAAAGAGGAGGTTATTAAGTCCCCTTGGAAAGGTTTGTTCTTTGAGAACTATAATGGGGTGGGTAAAACAGATGCTTTAAGGATTTGGGGTTACTTGGCATAGGGAAAGTACATGAGGCAGTGTGTGGGGGGGAGGGTCTCTGATGGAAGTTTTCTTAAAGTTTTAAATAAGCAAATAACTTTGTGAAGGTTAGTGTTTCTGGGTGATCTCAGGAATCTCTGCTCAAGAGGATTAGGAACAATGTGGGTCTGAGCAGGGCTGGGATGAGCCCTGGGGGGTGAGACGTGCAACAGGGGGGTGCTGCCAATAACAAAGTTATATGCTCTTAAGAATCCATGCATGGGGAAATAGTCTTGGATCAGTTAACCTGATTTGCAATTGAATTCACCTTGCTTTGGGTTGGAGGATCAATTTCAGACAATACTAAATGCTTTTATTTAAAGTGGGTGCAGAGCAAAATTTGCCAACCACAGTCTCTGGGAGAGGGAATGCTATACTCTTCCCAGTTTCTGACTGCCCCAACTGATCAACCCAAAAGCTGTTGAGACTAAAGATCATATTAGGGCAAATAAGGAGGCTGTGCCTGCAAAACAAACCCCTTTCCAAGACCAAGGGAAAAGCGCTTCGCATGCTATTCCTGGTTTGACAGCTGGTAATTTGGAGTGTGTCAGCTCTAAAGTAGCAGAGTCCTTGGCAGCAAGGGGTCACCGCAGGGCAGCCACAGCAGACAGCACCAGCAAGCGCCAGGTACCGGTGCTGCGAATATTGGTAATATGTAGCCGTCTTCCCTGCCCCTGGTCCAGTCGCGGTGCTTAGTTTCCCGGCCAGCGCTGGCGCGCGTCCCCGCACCAGCAGTCAGACTTCAGCTCCCTATTGCGGGGTTACTGTAAGGCACCGGCCTCGCTGCCCTGCCGTGCCAGAGCCGCCGCCTCCCACCTTCCCTCCCTTCTCTGTTTCGGGAGCGGAGTGTCTTGGCTTATCTTTCAGGAGTTAGTGATCTTCGTTTATATGGGAACTTGTGAGAAAAAGCGAGGTGGCAAATGACTCGGGTTAGCACAGAGATAAACCAAAAGAGGGGTAGGGAATGTGAGGACAAAGGGGGTTTAAAGCAATACAATGTGACCTTCAGGTGGGAGAGCGGGAGAGGAGCAGGCCTCATGAGAGGAACAGGAATCTAAGATGCCAGGGTCACCCCAGGTCGGTTCCAAGCGAAGTCACTGCTCCCCTCTTACCACCTTCTCACGTGTTCTTGGCATGGCGGGGATTAAAAATGTAAGGGAAAAAAACGTGCGGAACGGACAGAATGTTCTCAGATTACTTTAGGAAAAAAAAAAGTGAAATGCAGTTTGTACTTTTCCCCCCTTTAGTGCAGAGACTTATTTTATTTCCGCCCCCTCCCCTACACATTCCTAATCCCCCCCCCCTTCCCTCTTTCTTTCCTTCCTTCCTCCTCTTCCAAGTTCTGGGATTTTTCAGCCTTGCTTGGTTTTGGCCAAAAGCACAAAAAAGGCGTTTTCGGAAGCGACTCGGCCGTGCACAAGGGCCATTTGTTTGTTTTGGGACTTGGGGCAGGAAATCTTGCCCGGCCTGAGTCACGGCGGCTCCTTCAAGGAAACGTCAGTATTCGCCGGTCCCTCTTGCTAGCTGCGCCCCGCAGTCCGCTGCCCATGGGGGAGATGCAGGGCGCGCTGGCTAGGGCCCGGCTCGAGTCGCTGCTCCGGCCCCGTCACAAAAAGAGGGCCGAGGCGCAGAAAAGGAGCGAGTCCTTCCTGCTGAGCGGACTGGGTAAGCGCCGCCGCCCGTCCCGCTGGGGACTCGGCTTCTTGGCCAGAGTTGCTCGGCTACTGCCCGGTTCGCGGGGCTTCAAAGAGGGGCTGGGGATGCAGGTCCTGGTCAAGGGGCGGTGGGAGCCGGGGGGACCGCGCCAGGCGCCCGGGACCCACTCTGCCGGCGCAGATTCGGGGCGCTAAGCCGCATGCACTCGAGAAGTAACTCTGGGCGGGTCGCGCCGCGGAGCCAGGGCTGGGGGGGCCCCCGGTGAGGATGTTAGGGCCGAGAGGGTGAAGCAGCGAGGAGGCTGCGATCGGGTCCAAAGCCACGCCGGTTACCACGCCGCTCTCCTGATTTTTCTTGACTCACCCAATAAATGGGAAAAATGGAAAATTACCCCGGGCTCCCCAGCCCTCCCCGCCCCCTCTGCCGACGCTGTCCTCTCCGGACGGGAAGGCTGATAACCGCCCCGCGCCCGGCCCTCCCCACACGGTCCCCGAGCTCCTCGCCCCCTCCCGGAGCTCGGCTGCTAGTAGGGGACCCTACCGCCGGCCACCAGTTGCAACGCCGCGGGCTAACCGCGGGGCGGCGGGGGCGGGGCCGGGGCGGGGCCTCCCAGCGCTTCCTCATTGTGGCCCAGGCCCCGCCCCCGGAGGCGCAGTACTTATAAAGGCGCCCGAGCCGCCCGAGCGCAGTGTTGGCCAAGCCGGTCTCCCGTCAGCCTAGGTTCTCTGTGCTCTGTCGGTGGCGATGACGGTGAAAACCGAGGCTGCTAGAGGCACCCTCACTTACTCCAGAATGAGGGGAATGGTAGCGATTCTCATCGGTGAGTGTAGGAGGAAGGCTGGGCTTCTACCCTGGGATTCGCTAAGTGGAAACGTTTTGAAGGTCCGGGATCGGAATGGCTTGTGTGGCGTCCGACGTTAGGAAACGGTCTAAAGGTTTCTTTCTCCTCTTTAATCCACAGCTTTCATGAAACAGAGGAGGATGGGCCTGAACGACTTTATTCAGAAGATTGCCAATAACTCCTATGCGTGCAAACAGTAAGTTTCGTGGGGGGGGGGGGGGGGAATTGGAGGCGATAAAAGACTTATATCAAAGACTTCACTCAGGGAAGTCTCCTTACGTTCTCGTTTATTGGAAACGTTGTAAACATTAAAATTATCTGAAAACTGAGCTTGTCCTGGCGAGGTAAAATAAATTTTTCCAAAAGTCTTATTTAATTCACAACCTATCGCCACTGACAAGCCTGATTTCTGTATTTAACTAGGTTATCATTTTCTTGAGCTATTTTCTTTAATTTGGATGTTTTCAACTTCAATTACTGAATTGTCCGGGAACATTTGAATCAGAAGTTCACTGTTTATCTCGGTGTGCCCTCTAGTGGCGAGTTAGGAGTTTCTAAATTGTTCCTTTACTCTCTGCAGCCCTGAAGTTCAGTCCATTTTGAAAATCTCCCAACCTCAGGAGCCCGAGCTTATGAATGCCAACCCTTCTCCTCCAGTAAGTACTCTTTATTTGTAATGCATCTGTGGAGGAAATTTGTAAATTAATATTTCTGCATTTAAGATAGCACTTATAGAAATTGGCTCCAAGGCAAGAATGCCTCATTAATTCATAAGTATTTAAGTATTAAGTCAGTGAAGCATTTTTAAAGGCTTATTCTATTAAAATTTTTATCTATTAGTGGCAGCATGATTGTATTAGTGGCAGCATGACTATAATTTTCGTACTCATTTTAAATGATGTGTGGGTGAAGTCATTTTTGAATGTGTTTGTCAGTGTTTTAGTAACTTCTCTTGGTCATTTGTAGTTGTAAATCTTTTTCATTGCCTGTACTTTATTTTAGACATCTTCCTTTGAATTAATGATATTAAGAGAGAATGTTTTATTTTCTAGCCAAGTCCTTCTCAGCAAATCAACCTTGGTCCATCATCCAATCCTCATGCTAAACCATCTGACTTTCACTTCTTGAAAGTAATTGGGAAGGGCAGTTTTGGAAAGGTAATTTCACATCCAAAGACTTTCTACAATATACTCTTCCATGTGATCATTTTACTTTCTCTGTGAATGAGGATTTTAAAAAATTATTTTTTCTATTGAAATTTTAGGTTCTTCTAGCAAGACACAAGGCAGAAGAAGCATTTTATGCAGTCAAAGTTTTGCAGAAAAAAGCAATCCTGAAAAAGAAGGAGGTATGAGATATACTGGTGGGTTGGGGCTATAGTTGGACACTTATTCAGTAATAAGTGTCTTGAAATTTTGGTGCCAAGTTGAAAATTGTCACTGAATCTTAATCATCCTTTTCATAGGAGAAGCATATTATGTCGGAGCGGAATGTTCTACTGAAGAATGTGAAACACCCTTTCCTGGTGGGCCTTCACTTCTCTTTCCAGACTGCCGACAAACTGTACTTTGTCCTAGACTACATTAATGGAGGAGAGGTGAGCTGGGGGAGTAGAAGTTAGTTCTTGGGGTCTCAAGGGGTTTGCTTAGTTTAAGTTCCAGAAAAAAATTTTTTAAAATACTTAGGGGAGAAAAGTTACCAGAATTAGCATTTCCTTTAACCTACCAGGTTTTAAATCATTAATAGATTATTTAGAGCCACTTCCTGCAATTGTTCTCCTTAGCTCTCTATGTCAGGACTAAGTAAATGCTTTGGAAGCCCAGACTTATTTTGTTCCTGTGTCTCCTGCAGCTGTTCTACCATCTCCAGAGGGAGCGCTGCTTCCTAGAACCACGGGCTCGCTTCTATGCTGCTGAAATAGCCAGTGCCTTGGGTTACCTGCACTCTCTGAACATCGTTTATAGGTGAGACAATGAATCCCATAAAGCCACTTTCCAGGGTAGAAAAGAGACATATTTTAGACTAACTTGTGTTTATATGCAACTTGATCACCTAAAACCCTGTTCCTCAGCATGTGAGTAGTCTTGACTCCTGCCACTAGGGAACCAGCCAACTAAGATTGCATCTGATCCAGAATAGATTAGCATAACAAGGATTTCCTTTTTTTATTTACTATACTACCATGATGAATTAAAAAATGCTTGTAATATCTGTAGCAACTATCTTTACAGAAGATTTCTTATGAAGTAAAATTAACCTTTGCAACCACTTTTTTTTTTTTAACAGAGACTTAAAACCAGAGAATATTTTGCTAGATTCACAGGGACACATTGTCCTTACTGACTTTGGACTCTGCAAGGAAAACATTGAACACAATGGCACGACATCCACCTTCTGTGGCACACCTGAGGTAGGAGCTCTTGATTTGGTCCCTGGTCTTCCCCCTCCTTCCAGGAGAGAGATATGAAATAATTCTTTCAACACCCAGAGAATAAACCCTAGAGATTTCTCAATACAATTCAGTGCAAGTAAAATACACTTACTCTTTGTTGCAACATGAGAAATTACAGGACTTTGTTACTTTAATTGAAACTAGCAAATTGTAAGATCCATACCATAAAAGGTGTCTGAAGACCCAAATAAGATACCTGTGGGTGTCCAGTTCCTTCCTAAATATCTGTACACCTTGCAGGCCAGTCAGCCTCAAAGAATACTGAGATTTTATTCAGAAGTAATCTAAAGAAATATATTCTCCAAGTTGCACCCTTGGAGAGTTGCACTCTTAAGTGTTGCACACTTTTCAAAGTCCATTCCTGGTTTTGCAATTGCATGGTTTCAAAGCAGTTTCTAAATTCTTGTTTTCCTGATTTGCCTTGCAGTATCTTGCACCCGAAGTACTTCATAAGCAGCCTTATGACAGGACGGTGGATTGGTGGTGCCTGGGGGCTGTTTTATACGAGATGCTGTATGGCCTGGTGAGTAGCACCTAGGGAACCATAGGACACTACCCATTTCCATGACACTCTTGCCAAAATCTAGGCCTAGCTTCTGTGACTTGAGTTTGAGAGTAAGCTTATCTCAAACTGATAAGAGGCATATTGGTCATTTTATAAGAATATCTGAAGTCCAGCTTAATATATTGCAGTTACCTTTTTCTTTGTTGGTAATATGCTATACCAAACTTCCAATTCAATAGAAAATAATCCCCCCCCCCCTTTTACAGCCTCCTTTTTACAGCCGAAACACAGCCGAGATGTACGATAACATTCTGAACAAGCCCCTCCAGTTGAAACCAAATATCACAAATTCTGCAAGACATCTCCTGGAGGGCCTCCTGCAGAAGGACAGGACAAAGAGGCTCGGTGCCAAGGACGACTTTGTGAGTCATGTTTTCCTGTTCTCCTGGGCCCTCTGAGAGGTACACTAGACCTCACTGCCTTTATTGAATTCTGCCTGGCTAAATTAATCTGGTTTCTTCTCAACAGATGGAGATTAAGAATCACGTCTTCTTCTCTCTGATTAACTGGGATGATCTCATTAATAAGAAGATAACACCCCCTTTTAACCCAAATGTGGTGAGTATCTCCCTGTCTAAGTTACTGAGACCTAAAGGCCATTTTTTAAAAGTCAGATTTGTTGGGTGTGGTGGGGGAGGACTTGAAGAAATAAATTATGGGGAGGGCACCTGTCACCTCAGTTACTCAGGAGGTTGAGGCAGGAAGAACCCTAGCCCAGGAGTTAGATTCTAGCCTGGGTAACACAGCAAGATCCCATTTACAAAACAAGGAGAAAATTGGCAGATGTTTTATCCATAGACCCATTATTTTCCCAGAGAAAAAGTAGAGTTTTTATTTCAACAAATCTTTTTTTTTTTTCAAACATATTTATCAAAGCACCAAGAGACAAAAAGTAAACATTAGTCTCATGGTTTAAACTATTTATGGCCTTTGGGGTTTTGTGCTTGAAGTGGAGGATTACGGGAATTTTTGTATGCATCCTAAAGACTTGAGCTTCCAGCATTTGAAGCCCAAAGGTTTCCCTGTCAAGTAACCATGTGCATTCTGAGACTGTATTTTTTTTCTTCCTGTAATAGAGTGGGCCCAGCGACCTGCGGCATTTCGATCCTGAGTTTACCGAAGAGCCTGTCCCCAACTCCATCGGCAGGTCCCCTGACAGCATCCTCATCACAGCCAGTGTGAAGGAAGCTGCTGAGGCATTCCTGGGCTTTTCATATGCACCTCCCATGGACTCTTTCCTCTGAACAGTCTTAGGGGTGGTTTTGAAGGATTTCATGTGTGTTTTAAATGTTTTAGTTAGCCTTTGGGCAGAGCTGCCAGCTGACAGGACATCTTAAAAGAGAATTTGCACATCTCTGGAAGCTTGGCAATCCTGTTGCACACTGTTTCCTGGAAGCTTTTCAAAGAGCACACCCTCCTCTCAGTGAGCTCGTGAGGTTTTCATTTTTATCCTTCCTTCCAACGTGGTGCTATCTCTGAAATGAGCATTAGCGTCCCGCCCTAGACAGATGCAACGATCTCCTTAGGAGGAAGATGCTGATCTAAGAAGGATCTTCTGTGGGTCTGTCTGGGCTGTGATAAGGAATATTCTGAAATGTGCCTTTTCTGCTGAGATCGTGTTAGCTCCAAAGCTTTTCCTATCGCAGAGTGTTTCAGTTCTTTATTTTTCCTTGTGGATATACTATGTGAACAATGGTATGAGTGTGGTATGCCTGATCACAGATGGATTTTGTTATAAGCATCAATGTGACACTTGCAGGACACTACAATGTGGGACATTGTTTGTTTCTTCCATATTTGGAAGATAAATTTTATGTGTAGACTGTTTTTTTTGTAAGATATTGTTAATAACTAAAATTTATTGAAATGGTCTTGCAATGACTTGCATCCAGATGCTTAAAAGAAAGCATTGCTGCTACAAATATTTCTATTTTTAGAAAGGGTTTTTATGGACCAATGCCCCAGTTGTTGAAGCCGTTTGGTGTTTTCATTGTTTAAAATGTCACCTGTAAAATGGGCATTATTTATGTGTTGTTTTTTTTTTTTTGGCATTCCTGATAATTGTATGTATTGTATAAAGAAAGTCTGTACATTGGGTTATAACACTAGTATATTTAAACTTACAGGCTTATTTGTAATGTAAACCACCATTTTAATGTACTGTAATTAACATGGTTATAATATGTACAATCCCTCCTTCCTACCACACAACTTTTTTGTGTGTGCAATGAACCAATTTTGGTTTGCAATAAAACCTTGAAAAATATTTACAAAAATTGTGGTTTGTGTTACTTTACATAATTTCATGAAGAAGCAATAATGGATCCATTTAAGATTTAAAACCATGAAAATGCTGCTGTGATATCCAACTTACTAGTTTATACTTCCAATAGCAGCAGTGCCTTCTGCCTCCAGGGAAGTATCAACAGGTGTCTATTGTCACCGTAGGCTGCAAGCCTATGTATGCATGAGGCCTTGGGTTCACCATCTTCAGCAGTAGAAAAAAATAAAGAGAACATTTTTTTTTTGGTGGGGGGTGGTGTGTGTGTATGCATGGTACTAGAGATGGAACCCAGTGTACCATACCACTGAACTCAGTGTACTAAACCACTAAGCCACCTTCTGAGTCACTGGGATTACAGGTGTGTGCCACCACACCTGGCTATTCCATATCTTTAGAAACATTTTATGGTGTCAGTCATGAATCCAAACAAATCCTTTTCAACTTACCCATCTTACAAGACAGCTGTGAAGTAATGTTCCCTATATTTATTGCCTGCTTTTTCAAGTGGACTGTTTGTCCTGACATTTAACCTAAGTAACAGGTAATTCTTTTAACAAATATTTAAGTCTCCTGGGGGCCAGGCTCTATTCTGAGTGCTAGGGATTTGCAGTTTCAAATTGTACAGATCACTGTCCTTTTAGAGCCTGCTGGAAATGACAAAAGAAGTATTGAAATGTAAATCAAAATAATAGTTTGCAAATTTAGGAGAAAGTTCTAATGAGGGTTAGGATATTAGTTTGCTGAAGGGGCAGTAATGGATTCATTTAGAATTAAAACAATGAAAACACTAAGGCAAGGTAAGGTATTGGTTTCTAAAAGTACTCAGGGCAGTCTCCTAAGAGGGACCCTGCAGGAACACTATAATGACAGGAGCCCAGGAAATCCAGCACTGCAGGGCTCAGCATCATCTAGGCGTGGTCTGCAGAGCCTTCTCCTGGAACTCATGCTGCTAGAATTTGTACTGTGGGAGAAAGGAAGGTGGCATGATATTAGGAGATCATCTCAAGTTCAAACTGTTTGAACTTTCTCATTTTTCTAGGCCTTTCACACAAGTATCTGGCAAATAGAGTCCCCAAAGAGTGAATCTTACCAGTACAATCTAGCCTACTGCATACCCTCTAACCAGACCTCCCTGAGGGAAAGCTGTGGCCTTTTTTCTTCTTAATCCTCTTGAAATCCACCTCCCTTTACTTTACTTCCTCCTCTCCACACCCAAGGCTTCTAAGCATGGAACAGATGTTTGGAGATCTCTTAGTCCTTTTCTTAGTCCAGCAAAGGAGTGGGATCAAATTGAGTCAACAACTTCCTTCACAAGGTAGACCAAAAATCAGACTCTGCAGCTGAGATACTGCTCTATGGACATTAGCTAGATATTAAAGTCCCTATCAAACCAAATGCAAAATAGATCCCAAACCATGCATTTTCCTAGTAAAGATTAGTGCCTGCTGGGGAGATGTTTCACATATTTCCCTTTCATTCTCATTATCAATAAAAGTTATGAATTCCTCCTTGAACAAAAATGCTTAAATCACACTTTTATCTGAACACAGTTCTTGCAGTAGGAGTTTATACTCTAAGTATAGATAATTCAGGAAGCAGTTGTAGACCATGAATTTTTTAACTTTTCAAAGGTAAAGATCCAATTTATTGGTTTATAGTCAGTTATAAGATCTGCTGTGCATTTCTCTAGAACCCAGAGATGCCAGCTGAGTCCCAAGTGTTGTCACATGAATGGGAGATTAAATCTAGCACAAGTGGGTGGGAAGGGAACAAGCCAAGAACAGGGAAGTCAAGAAAGAACAGGGATCAATAGACAAATGATAAATATTTACTAAGCTCTGTGGTTTCAAATAACCTACATGCGGAGATATCTTTGATCTAAGGGAATGGGACATATCCCTGCAAGCATATTCCCAGAGGCCCAGTCAGCCCCCATTTGAGTGTGATGATTGAAAGCAAGACAACACACTTCATGGCTCTCCAACTGCGGGTCAGCTCAAATATGGGTTAGAGGGAACACACTCAGCTAAGATATCCATAAGTTAAAATGTGACTCTTAAAACCACTGCTACTATGAAGAATAAGCCAGTCACTATCTTCCCTAATCTCCTTGGAGTGACATGCACCAGTGCACAATATACAGCAGATGGTGAATGTTGAGTAAAGGGAACTTTAAAAGTCCAGAGACTCTCTATGGGGTTAGGTGCAGGGGATGCCCTAAAATTCTTATTAACCAATTTTAGTTCTAGGGACTTCAATGGCATGTGAACTTTAAGGACTGGACAAGGACAGTAATAGCTAACCCCACTGAGTTCTTACTATATGCCAGGCAGTGCTTTCAGTATTTTATGTTCAATTTATTCAATCTGCTTAACAACCCAGTGATGTTAAAAGTGGGGAAACTGGCTAGTAAGTTGGTCAGTTCAGATGTCATATCATGGCAGTCTGGGCCCAATGCCCATCCATGCTTGAAAACATGTTCCTAAGAGGTGACAAATGGATATAAAAGCGAACACATGTGTGCTTGTTATGACTACTCATTTATTAATGCACGAGATTTTACAAAGGTGCCTTCTAGGTATCATATAATTTATGCCCTATTAGTTCCACTTATATTCAATAAAAAAATTTTCAGGAGCTACAGATATCACTCCTATGAGCACTTCCCTGGCAAGAAGCCTGGGGTTTGGTCCACAGCTCTAAAATACATATATATATATATATATATATATATATATATATATATATATATATATATATATATAATGTGTATATATGTACATATATATGTATCTATATATTATATATTTTATATATTATATATACATATAATACATATCTGAGTGTATATATATATAATAATGTTTATAGTAATATTATCAAGTTAACTCCAAAATAGAACAATTCAAAATTATAATTACCCATCAATAATACAATGAATAAATTAGTGTGATTTCATATAATGAAATATTATCCAAAGGAAAGGAATGAAGAATTGCTATACATAATAGAAGGAAGAAATCTCACAAGCAGAAACAAGACTGTCTGATTTGATTTATATAAAATTTACAAGCAGGACAAACAAGATAAATGGATTTGGAAGTCAAGATATGATTACCCTTGGGGAGGACTGAGGAGGTAATGATAGGGTGTTTACAAAGGGGACGGTTTTCAGGGTGCTGCTGGTAGGAGGTTTTGCCTTTTGATATTTCATCAAATTATTCACTTATGTATGATACATAAACTTTTCTTTATATTTGTTATATAACAATAAACATTTTTATCATAATATGTGCCTTGATGAAAAAAATTTATGAGACCATGTAGGAGGGACACCTGACACAACTTAGCAACACAAAGTTGCTGAGTTCTCAGATTGTTTAAGGAAAAAGATGCTTTCAGGGCACGGTGGCGCATGCCTGTGATCCCAGCAGCTTGGAAGGCTGAGGCAGGAGGATCGTGAGTTCAAAGCCAGCCTCAGCAAAAGTGGGGTGCTAAGCAATTCAGTGAGACCTTTTTTCTAAATCAAATACAAAAAAATAAAAAAATAAGGCTGGGAATGTGGCTCACTGGTTAAGTGCCCCTGAATTGAATAGCTGGTACCAAAAGAAAAAAAAAGATACTTAAAGAGATAGGGATGATACAGACAGACTGTCCAAAATCAAATGGACCTTGAAAGTGAGGCTAAAGCAGAACTTAGTGGGCTGGCAGTGGTGGTAATGGTGGGTACAACTTGCATAAGCACAATGCATGGGACATTTGCCAAAGGAAGAGACTCTGAAGACCTGGATCAAAGTCCCAGGTATACTGACCAGCTTTCTAGCTTTGGGCAAAACTGCTAATTTGGACCAGCCTCTCCTAACTTGTCTCTTTGGGAGCAGAAACGCAGCCAGTGTCCATCTTTTCACAGCAATCCCTGATCAAGGCCAGAAGGACTTGGAATTAAGCGAAAACCAATCTACTTCTTCCTTTACTACTCAATGCTTTTCTCAGTACCCCCTCTTCTGTCCTAGATTATAGGAGAAATATCCTAAAAAGCTGTCAAAAAATCATTTTTGACAAGGAGATGGAGCTATTCATGCTATTCATGTTGCTCTTGATTCACATTCTTGAAAACCATGTGAAGGAGAAGGTCATCTACCAGTGTTTTCAACATCAGGATATAATGAATCAACCAATTTCATCTGCAAGGCAAAATGTTACAGAACGTAATCAAGCTTTATCCTATCCTTTGAAAGAATTTCTCTTCTCAGTCACCAAAAGTTCCTAAAATCCTATTCCACATGCCTTGCGCCTTGTATTGGGAAGAGAGATGTTAACATCTTTCTAGGTGATAATGGGAATATTACTTTTATTAAAAGAAGCATGCTTATCCTAATCAATTAAGCCCAATTTGATAAATTATTTAAATGTTTTTCTTATTACATGGAAATCATTAACTTATTACCCAGACCAAAAATGAAATCATTATTGCTTAGACCACTGTGGCTAATTTGTCTACTATGCACTTGGCTAGATGAGTACATATTTAATGTACATATTTTTTTTTTTTTTTTTTTGCTTTCCCCTAGTTTTCTGTGAAGGACTTTAGCAGCAATGCTTATAACAATCTTTAATGTTTATTTAGCATTTACCTGTTACATTGTGTTCAGACAGATATCTTTGTGTATTTGGATGTCTTGGAAACCATGGACTTTGATGGGCAGGGTTCTGTTTCTTATATTCGGTGTTCTCTGTCCTGTGTTCCACCTGGTGTGTCCTGGCTGGCATGATGACGATTCAGTAATGACAATACAAAAGGTACAGACTGTTCACAAGAAAATATACATGCAGACAGGTACTTCTTGTAAACAGTAGACCAAGAGTCATCAGCATAAAACAGTGTCACGTTATATACACAAATAAAATGGATGAGTGTCTACCAATTTGTTAATCTTAACTGGATTTCAACACAATCATGCTTCATCTTAGTTTCCCACTATCTTGATAGACTCTGAACATAGCATTCCAGAGGTCAAAGTCATTGCACTTCCCAAAGTGAACAAGACCATTTAATTCCAAGTACATTACAGTGTTGCTATCAAAGTTTAGCACAGATCTACTATTTTGACAATAATAAAGTTAAAGTTTATTTAATTAGATCAATTAAAATTAAGCTGAAAATAATTTGGAATCAAAATTGAAAATAATGACTATATTTCCCTCTGAAAGATCACTTAAAAAGAGAGAAATGATCTCATGATTGAATTATATTACGTGCTACCTAATAATGAATACCTTGGGAAAAATTTAGAGAAAATGCATTTTTTTTCAAATCAAATATATATAAATTATTTAAAAATATATCAAACAAAAGATGGAATAATGAGGAGGAAAGAATGTTAACGAAATGCTGTTTCCTTAATTTTTAATTTTTATGCATAGATAACCTGCTTATGGTTACATAAATAAGAACCAGATGGATAAAAAGTAGATAATAATCTTCCAATCATCTCAGTTACTTCTATCTCAATTTCTCATGGCTGAAAAGAATCAATACAACTAGTTTTTCCAACATATCCTTTCAGAAATGTAGTATGCATGCACAAGCAGAAAAGCATCCAATAACAGGTGCTTCTAAATTAGAATTTAAAGGAATCAATCTTTTGGCTAAAATTAACATAGAATTTTAGAGGCGGGGTCTGGTTGATTCTTTTAAAAGTTTTCCAAATTGTTTGTTTTTTTAAAAAGTTCAAAACCTCACTTTGTGATTCTGGTACTTAACAAATTTGGGTGCAACATAACCTTACAGGGCATGCTGACTTTTTCTTTTTTTTAATTTTTATTGTTGGTTGTTCAAAACATTACATAGTTCTTGACAAATCATATTTCACACTTTGATTCAAGTGGGTTATGAACTCCCATTTTTACCCCGTATACAGATTGCAGAATCACATCGGTTACACATCCACTGATTTACATATTGCTATACTAGTGTCTGTTGTATTCTGCTGCCCTTCCTATCCTCTACTATCTCCCCTCCCCTCCCATCTTCTCTCTCTACCCCATCTACTGTAATTCATTTCTCCCCCTTGTTTTTTTTTCCCCTTTCCCCTCACTTCCTCTTGTATGTAATTTTGTATAACCATGAGGGTCTCCTTCCATTTCCATGCAATTTGCCTTCTCTCTCCCTTTCCCTCCCACCTCTCACCCCTGTTTAATGTTAATCTTCTTCTCATGCTCTTCCTCCCAACTCTGTTCTTAGTTACTCTCCTTATATCAAAGAAAACATTTGGCATTTGTTTTTTAGGGATTGGCTAGCTTCACTTAGCATAATCTGTTCTAATGCCATCCATTTCCCTGCAAATTCTATGATTTTGTCATTTTTTAATGCAGAGTAATACTCCATTGTGTATAACTGCCACATTTTTTTTTTATCCATTCGTCTATTGAAGGGCATCTAGGTTGGTTCCACAGTCTTGCTATTGTGAATTGTGCTGCTATGAACATCGATGTACATGCTGACTTTTTCATCTGGTGTTGAATATAGACACAGTGATCTGGTTATTGCTAAAAAAAAAAAAAAAAGCGTGAACATGCAAAAGTGGAAGGTTCCCTGGGGCTGGAGCATTCCCTTTCAAGGTTGTCCTTTGCAACTATGTATTATGTTTGCCTTGCCTACAAGGTCTTCAGAGCCTTTTACAGGTCACCCTTCCAAATGCTACTTTGCCCTAATTACAATCTTTCTAAGCCAGCATGGACACCATCTTAGTTTTTCTGTCATTAAATAGCTCTTCTATGTCTTAAGGCATACCTGGATATTATTCCTGACTTTCCTGATTAAAATATATTTTCCCTTCCAACCATTCTTGCGAGTCACTCCGCTGTGAACTATCCTGACCTTTCCAATCACAGAGAATAAAAATGTCAGACTGGAAGCCACCTCTGGTTCTAAGGGGTCATAAACTCCATGCCTTCAGGAACCAGCTTGCACATCATACCAGAACATGACAATAAGATAAAATGAGTCTGTGCCCAGAAACATCTAAAATTTTTAGTCTGATTTCACATGCAATTATGTAAAATTCAATGAGTTTTCCCCACTTCCTTGTTCATTCCTTATCTCTGACACACACACACACACACACACACACACACACTTCTAAATGTTGAGGATTAAAAATTCTTTGCATAGGTGAAAGGAATGGACTTCTACTAGGAATAACCATTTGGCATTAAATGACACAAAGTCCACCCCTCTCAAGTTGAGTGTATCTCTGGCTTCTAATGATGTTCACATAGCTGGTAGCCCCAACTTCCATCAGAATTCCCTAACCAGTTTTGGAAAGGAGATGAGTAGGCTCTTAGTGTGCAAGAATCATTTGCTAGGCTCCCTTTATAGCAGACTATTCGCTCTCACAGGGAAAATGGGATATGTCTACGATAATCTGAAAAATTGTCATTTCATAAAAGGACAAGGAATCAGTGTGGCCAAGCTGTCCTGAGTTGCAATGATCATGAAGCCAAGAAAATATTGAGGTAAAGGAGGAAGCATAGTAAGTTAGAAAACCTCTGGCTTTTGAAACCCTTCCTATTTTTTATTCTCTCAGAACCTTGACTACTTCTTTCCCCAATTGGTACTAGAATCACTTATTTTGTATTGTAGAAGATCTGAGGTAGCATGTGCCAGGGATGCGGATGTATGGTAATCTCTAACAAGCAGATAAATGATGGTGCTACTGGCACTCAACTATGGAGCTGAGGACTTTAGACCTCATGGCATTTTGTAACTTAAAACACACCTTTCAATGAACACTCTCAGTGTTCATCTGTAAAAGCTTTGAAGACAGCCAGGTGCCCTCTGATCCTTAGACACACACACCTTTCCTGCTTCTCAGAGCAAATAATGAAAAATAAGATAGAACATTTCAGTTAGTGACTCCACATCTTGGTTTTATGGAGTCTTTTAATTATTCTTTAAATTATTATTAATTTGTATTGATGGAGACTTTTATTTTAGAACCTGCGGTCTCTGGGAGTCTTTTAAGACTTTCTTAGCACATTGTCCCATTGAATTTTGTTACTTAGTAGAAGTCAGGGTTTTTGGTTTTTTTTTTTTTTTTTTTTTTTAACACATCTCAATGTGTATGTTTATTTGAATTGACTTTCATAGAGATTTTAAAGGATTTTTTAAAAGAAATTAAATCCCAGAAATTGAGTTGTTCCCTACCTGGCTAATCTTACATACAAACACATAATTTAAGTAGGGGATATGAAAGATGGTATTAAATAAAGTCTAAATCATCATTTCCCCATTCTTGAAGCTTTATGTAAATGAAAGTCACACACTGGAGAGAGAGAGAGAGAGAGAGAGAGAGAGAGAGAGAGACAGAGAGAGAGACAGAGAGACAGAGAGAGACAGAGAGAGAGAGAGGAGATTCAACAAACAGTAAGCCTAATTGAGAAGTTCAGCAAAGGGCCCTCAAGCAGCACTGACCTTCAAAAACCGATAATCTATGCTTCTGTCCAGGAGTAAGTTAGAAACCATAATGGGAAAAACATATTTTTGTTTATAGTTACAGAAAAAAATGGTGAAATATCAAGGACTCGATTAGCCTAACAAAATATGTAAACATTTTATAGAGAGATAAAAGAGCACCTTTATTAAAGGGATTAGCTGTTTAAAAAAGATATATTATGTTGATAGAATGTTATAACATTGCAAATATATTGATTTTTCCAAAATTTATCTATAGGTTTCAATAGATTCCCAGTGAATATCCTGAAGGGATAGTTTTTGTGGAATAGGACAAATAATTGTCAAATGTTTGTGAAAGAGCTGGGCACAGTGGCACATATCTGTAAACTCAGTGACTCAGGAGGATGAGGAAAGAGGATTGATTGCAAGTTTGAAAGCAGCACGAACATTTAGCAAGATCTTGTCCCCAAATAAAAACTAAAAAGGTCTGGGGATGTAGCTCAGTAGTAGAACTCCTTTGGGTTCAATCAATATACTCAAGAATGTATATGAAACAGTAAGACATACAAATATTTCATTAAAACTGATGTGAAAGAATAGATGCATTACAATACAAAGTGGACAGTAGAGAGGAGAAGCCAGATCAACTGATCTTAAGACATTATAAAGACATTAACAGTATTTAAAACAGCATGCCATTGACATATTGACAGACAAATAGATAAATGGGGCATGGGACAGCACACATTGTATGAGAATAGTGGCACCCTAAATTAATTGGGAAACTACATCATTTTGCAAATAATCCTAGGAAATGGAAAATAAGTTGGAGCTGTACTTCACATGGCATTGAAAAATAAACATTAGATGATTGGCAACCTAAATATGAAAGCTGAAACTGTGAGGCTAATAGGAAATGTCCAAGAATATGAAGGCACATGATTAGCTAATTAATAAATAGGTAGACTACAGGCACATCAAGTTTAGAGTCCAGGACAGACACCTTATGGTTCAAGGGGCCAAGAGAAGCTTCCCTAGGGGCTTTTGGTTGGAGCACTATGAATGTGAATGACGGTGGAGTAGGCTTTCAAAGAAGTAGTGACCACATACATTCCCAGAGTAAATTATGTTACCACATATTAACTCATCTTATCTTCTTATCCGGCTAGAGAGTCAAACAGATAACAGATTTCTATTCTCTTTTAGGGTATGATGACATACCCTAAACGCTCTGAAATCATAAAGGACTGATCTGTGGAGTAGGTGGAAGGGCAGGATGGGGACCCGCTGTTTCTGACACAAGTTCCCTCTCTCTTCCTCAGGCCTCCTCCTGTCAGCATCATGGAGCCTTATTTACTGAGCAGCCAGCAAAGGAGCCGCCACAGAGAAGAAATGGGCCAGCTATTTTGGTTTCTCTTCCATAGAGATTGCCTTTTTATGAGGTAGACTCTTGTAACGGGAGAAGGGAACCAAAGTTCACCAGTTAATAACTTTAAAACATGTGGCTCCAAAGTGAATGGGCCATTTTAAAGTGAAAAGCTCCATTAAAATTTGTTAGGAATCTCCTGAGAGGCAGTTTCTTGTGTGTAATGATGTCTAAGCTTTGTGCTTTTAAAGGATAACAATACCACACTGCATTCCTCACAGAGGTGTTATGGAAATCAAATGAAGGAAAGGGGTTTTGCATATAAAGACTTACTTTCACTGAGTTTGGTGGCACAGGCTTCTAATCCCAGCTACTTGAGACCCTGAGGCAGGGAGATGGAAAGTTCAAAGCCAGCCTCAGCAATTTAGCAAGACCCTGAATCAAAACAGAATTTGTAAAAAAAAGGATTGAGAATGTATGTTAGTGCTTGCTTAGCATGCATGAGGCCCTGGGTTCAATATTCAGTATAAGGGGGAAAAAAAGTACTTATTTCACTTTGACATTGGTAAATTTATGGACTAACACTAGCCTTTACCGCCACCCAGTGGCCATGAGGATGAATGATTTTGAGTTTTCGTGTTTCATGTTTTTATTTCTCCTATTTTTACATTTTTACTATTCAATCCTTTTACTCACATTCAATATATTTCCTTTTGGATTTTTAATTTTTAAAATTGTTTGTAGAAAATTTTGCTCATGAGTTTTATAGTTTTCTTCTTAATTTTTTAAATTTTAATTTGTTATATATGACAACAGAATGCATTACAATTCATATTACACATATAGCACACAATTTTTATAGTTTTATTTTTACAAATCACAACCAAAAAAAAGCAGCCATATTTAAGAGCAAGAATCAATATTTTACCTGGAAGACTTCATCCTGTATAGCTGTCCTTGTCTGAATCTTAATTCTGATGTTTTATCTTCTAAAACAGCTGTCATTTAACACAGGAGAAAAAGTTGAGGATATCGTTGAAAAGTTCTATTTCCTTTTTGACTTTGCTGTAAGTTGTACTTAAAAAATTATCAAGTCCCTACCTGAAACTTTTTTTATTTGTTTGTTATGGTTCACTCAATCATAAGCATATTACTGCTTCCATTAAAAAAAATACTCATGGTTTTCAATTTTGGCCACCATGCTTGGTGTTGAGGATACAATGATGAGCAAAAATAAATGTGGTCCCCATCTTTGTGGAGTTTTCAATCTAGTAAGAGAGATATGCAATAATTAAGTGACCACACAAATATTATTGCCTCCCATATCTCAGAAAATAAGAACATTTGATTTGTTGCAAAACACAAAGACTCAATTTGTCCTCATGTTTAACTGGGTGTCTGAGGGTCGTGGGTTTATAAAAGAAAAACCTGAAGCTCTTTTGTTTAAACCTGACAAGCAGCATGAAGACAAGTTCCCTCCGTGGTACTGAGTTGAGCATGTTGAAGTGGGATTTGGAGGCAGAAACTCAGGGTTTAAATCCTGTGGTCCCCTGAAGTCATAAAAGGGACACAGGGCTAGCAAGGATAAGTAGTTTTACATGATGAATGGAAGATGCTCAATTTAAGACAGGTCTTGCTGACCTCATATTTCCATCACTTCCCAGGCAGAAGAGTGAATGGTGGAAAGAGCACATGCTCCTCTCTGACCTGAATGTAACTGCTCTCCATCAGCTCCCATGTACTGTGCACGAGACATCCAGACGCCCTCCGACAGTCTCCACAGAGGGAGGGAAGGAGGCTCAGACTGTTCTCAGGCTGTTACTAGAATCAAAACATGCCTTGTTAACTTAAGTACACATTATTTTATATTGTCTGCTTTGGGGAAACACATATTTACTAGGTTTTTACTCACATCTCTTTATTCTGGCCAAGGTTTTGTCATATTTATTCTGCATCAAGGACGTCTGAGAAGAACCCCCTGGGCGGTTCCTTTTTGGCTGGTGTTCTCATTATTTAATATGGTCTGTGAAGGATGAAAATTGGAAGCCAAAGCTAATCTGAGTAAAAGGCTGCTATCACTAGACCTGGGGATTCATTTTCCAGATGACTTTGGGGCTGAGTTGGCACTTCTTTTTTTTTTTTTTAATTATTATTATTAGTTGTTCAAAACATTACATAGTTCTTGACATCATATTTCATACATTTGATTCAAGTGGGCTATGAACTCCCATTTTTACCCCGTATACAGATTGCAAAATCACATTGATTACACATCCACTGATTTACATATTGCCATACTAGTGTCTGTTGTATTCTGCTGCCCTTCCTATCCTCTACTATCCCCCCTCCCCTCCCCTCCCCTCCCATCTTCTCTCTCTACCCCATCTACTATAATTCATTTCTCTCCCTTGTTTTTCCCCCTTTCCCCTCACTTCCTCTTATATGTAATTTTGTATAACAATGAGGGTCTCCTTCCATTTCCATGCAATTTCCCTTCTCTCTCCCTTTCCCTCCCACCTCTCGTCCCTGTTTAATGTCAATCTTCTTCTCATGCTCTTCCCCCCTGCTCTGTTTTTGGTTGCTCTCCTTATATCAAAGAAGACATTTGGCATTTGTTTTTTAGGGATTGTCTAGCTTCACTTAGCATAATCTGCTCTAATGCCATCCATTTCCCTGCAAATGCCATGATTTTGTCATTTTTTAGTGCAGAGTAATACTCCATTGTGTATAAATGCCACATTTTTTTTTATCCATTCATCTATTGAAGGACATCTAGGTTGGTTCCACAGTCTAGCTATTGTGAATTGTGCTGCTATGAACATCGATGTCGCAGTATCCCTATAGTACGCTCTTTTAAGGTCTTTAGGGAACAGTCCGAGAAGGGGAATAGCTGGGTCAAATTGTGGTTTCATTCCCAGCTTTCCAAGGAATCTCCATACTGCTTTCCAAATTGGCTGCACCAATTTGCAGTCCCACCAGCAATGTACAAGTGTACCCTTTTCCCCACATCCTTACCAGCATTTGCTGTTGTTTGACTTCATAATGGCTATCAATCTTACTGGAGTGAGATGGTATCTTAGGGTGGTTTTGATTTGCATTTCTCTGACTGCTGGAGATCTTCCAAACAAAAGTTGAATGAAGAAACTATAGAACTCAATAATACAATTAATAACGTAGACTTAATTGACATATATAGAATATACCACCCAACATCAAGCAGTTACACTTTTTTCTCAGCAGCACATGGATCCTTCTCAAAAATAGATCATATATTATGTCACAGGGCAACTCTTAGAAATTATAAAGGAGTAGCGATAATACCATGCATCCTATCTGATCATAATGGAATGAAACTGGAAATCAACGATAAAAGAAGGAAGGAAAAATCCTGCATCACTTGGAGAATGAACAGTATGTTACTGAATGATCAATGGGTTGCAGAAGACATCAAGGAGGAAATTAAAAAATTCTTAGAGATAAATGAAAACACAGACACAACATATCGGAATCTATGGGACACAATGAAAGCAGTTCTAAGAGGAAAATTTATTGCTTGGAGTTCATTCCTTAAAAAAAGAAAAAACCAACAAATAAATGAACTCACACTTCATCTCAAAACCCTAGAAAAAGAAGAGCAAAACAACAGCAAAAGTAGTAGAAGGCAAGAAATAATTAAAATCAGAGCTGAAATCAATGAAATTGAAACAAAAGAAACAATTGAAAAAATTGACAAAATTAAAGTTGGTTCTTTGAAAAAATAAATAAGATCAACAGACCCTTAGCCATGCTAACGAAGAGAAGAAGAGAGAGAACTCAAATTACTAGCATACGGGATGAAAAAGGCAATATCACAACAGACACTTCAGAAATATAGAAGATAATCAGAAATTATTTTGAATCCTTATACTCCAATAAAATAGAAGATAGTGAAGGCATCGATAAATTTCTTAAGTCATATGATCTGACCAGATTGAGTCAGGGGGATATACACAACCTAAACAGAGTTGGCACTTCTGTATGACATGGATCAAAAGTAAGAAATAAGGATATCCAGAGGACCATGGCCACAAGGACACGCTCGTACTGTGAGGTAGGAGCAGTGCACAGGCTTGCACCCACACTTAAGCACACACAGAGCTCTTTAAGCAAATGGGACTTTTCAAAAGGGGCTAGAGTCAGCCCTTCATATCAATGGGTTCTGCATCTACAGAAAACCATGAATAAAAATGTCTTGGGGAAAATTACACTTGTGCTGAATATATATACACACACATATATATTCAGAATATTTATACATATTCTGAATACATTTATAAATGTGTGTATATATATATATATATATATATATATATATATATATATATATATAGTTTATAGTTATAGTTATTTCCAAAACAATGCAGTATTACAACTATTGGCATAGTATTTACATTGCATTGGGTATTATGAGTTATCTAGAGATGATATAAAGTCTGTGGGAGCTGAGCATAGTGGCACATGCCTGACATCCCAGTAGCTTGGGAAGCTGAGGCAGGAGGATCTCAAAGCTAGCCTCAGCAACTTTGCAAGGTCCTAAGCAACTTAGCAAGACTCTGTCTCTAAATAAAATATAAAGAAGGTCTGAGGATGTGGCTCAGTGGTTAAGGTCCCCCCCAGGTTCAATCCCCATTACCAGAATAAAATAAGTCTATGGGAGAATGTGCACAGGTTATATGCAAGTACTATGCCATTTTACATAAGAGACTTGAGCCTCTGTGATTTTGGTAGCCACAGGAAGTTCTGGAAAGTATTCTCTGGTTGTGCTTTGCATTGTTCCTGTGCCTGTTCAGCCTATGATTATTGTTTTCATGTGCCCTTTGAAATGAAAACCCCTCTGAAATAGCCTGTAAAAGACCACCAGTGCCGGAATGTGCCAGGCGTGGACTAGAGAGGGGTTATGTTCTGGGAGAAAATTTCTCCCAGTGTTCTGGCACAAAGAGCCATGAGCAAACCTAAGAAGTCCTGTGCTCGGGGCCAAGTACCAGAATCAGAGAGACAGAAACCCAACTAGATTACAAAATCTCAGGACCTGGACATGCTGCTCACACTCCTACCTGTCTCCAAGAATTTCCATTTGCTTATCCCTCTTCCTGAAGGCTGCCTCACCTACTTTCCACCTTTTTGGAGAAGACACGTTCCCTCTCTCCATCTAAAGTAACTCCTCTATAAATTATTCTTTCTCTCCAACATCTTTGTTTTTTAACAAACCGCATCCTGCAAAATATTCACTTATTGTCTCTTCTTAAATATAAGGGCAAAGACCTTATAACAGTTCTCTGTTAAATCCTAGCACTATGTGTCCAACATACAGTAAGTGCTCAATAAATGTTTGTTGAATGGATAATTCACTTGATAATTCTTTCCAGACATTTTAAAAATATTTGTGCTCTAGAAAAGCAGAGGTGATAATACTTAGATCCATGTCAACTAATCAATTTGTCAAACAATAAACATTGATAGTCTGTAATTAAAATTTGAGAGTTAAAAAAAATAAAAGCTAGAACATGGTATATAACAGAATCAGAATCCAAAGATTATTGAAAGAATCAAACATATTTCATTGGTGATAAGTATAAAATTTCAGACCAAAGCCCAGAGAATCAACCTTGCAACCATAAAATGGACCAAAAAAAGGGGGAAGGCTTAATAACACGTGTGAAAATTAGAGATTTAATTGATTGTGACCTCAATCGGAGTCAAGAACAAGTGAAATGTATAGCAGTTGTATACCAGCCACTAACCAAGTTTGTTTGAGGCAGGTGTTTCAGAAAAAGCATTTGGATTAAAACAAGCAGGATGAGAAAAGTTTTTGAACCCATGTTCTTTAAGCAAAATCTGTGGCTATCCCAGAAAAGGGAAGTTTGGGTGGCATTTAGCTGGAGAGGGAATGAAGAGGGTGCAGGGATGCATAGCACAATGGCCACCCAGCATGATGGCCACCCAACACAATGGCCACCCACATACATTTGGCTTTTTCCTGCTATGCTATGCAGCAGAATAGAAATGCAACAGGTAGAAACAGAGGAATGCCGATTTTGAAGCAATTTAAAGAAATCTGTTGCATTCCCCGCTATCTAAGAAAACCCTGAGATCTTGAGAGCTGGAGTGAGCCGTTGTGGGTCCATGACCACTTTGGGGAGTGGTTAAACTGGAATTTCTGTCTCGGGTAGGGGCCTGGGCAGGTAACCCCTAGACTTTTTTTTCTAGCTTCAAATATTTTGTTTCCAAAGTCTCTCAGGGATATTGAGAGCTCTAAATAGAACTATTTAGAAGTATATAAAGGTGCTCCGTAGACATAACCAATTCTTCTTATTTACCCTTAAGATTTTACTGTCTATACTGTATTATTTAAATATGAATTTTCTTATAGTTCTTTGATATAACTAGGAAAGAGATCTAGAATAGAATTATAGCAAAAAATGAAAAAAAATATTTAGTTAACTATTTAAAGCAATTGTAATATAGAGGTACTGTTACAGGGCTGGGGTCTTTTGAGAAACTGAGGCAGCATGAAAGCCCCCTTCAAACCCAAATTCTTGCAATCAAGTCATAAAGTTTTCAGACAAGTCCCTGAGAGTTACAGGCATGAGTTTATTAAAAGGGATGGGAAAGGAGAAAGGGGACACTCTTAAGGGAGAGACTGGGTCCTCTCAGAGAGAAGAGGGACAGTATGCCTCTTCTGCACTCTAGTTTTATTGAGATCCCAGGGGAGTTTACAAAGAGTCCTAGTCCTGCCCAAGTTCACCTCTTGACATTTGACTGGATGACAAGGCCACATCAGACTTTTGAATCCCCACTGCCATGACAATTCTAGGTCACTTTGGCCCATGCTGACCAGCTATTTCTAATTGAACCTATTCTTACAGATTGTATGGATGGGCAGAATTATCTTTATCTCCCAGAGTTCTGGGATCTTGTCTGTGTAAAGGTCACCGATTCTCTCCCTTCCAGGTACCTTCTGTTCCTCTTATCAGAATTAGTTTGGATCTGCATTTCTCTTGCAGATAACAGGTAGTTTGTTGTGGAATGTAATATGTCCTGTTCACTGAAGTTAGGCAGGACTGCGGGTAAACTGCTCCTTAGAAAAGAAAGCATGTGGGGGTCAGCACAGTGGGTCCAGTTTATAGAATTGTTTTTTAAACCTCAGTGTTCCCCCACTCACAGCCCTCTGTCCCCTATGGGTGCCACATCTGTAGTCTACTTGCTTGAAGAGGCTGCATTGAGGAGACTCCTGGAGCCAAACCCCACTCTCTGGAAGGCCTGGTAGCAGTGCTTTTATTTTGGCCATTAGTGTTTCACAGTAGACCCCTCAGAGAAATTAGAATTAAGACATTTTCTGGGAAAGGCCCCGTACCATTCATTTTAAACCAGTGAAACAGCAGCTGCCAGATCAGCATGGGGTACATCCTGGAAACAGACCTTCCCTGGACCTTCTTCACTCCATTGTCCCATTTTCACCCAAATTCACAGGGGTGAGAGTATGCATCTCATTGCACAGCAGAATTTTCTGACAGTGTGGATTTTGCATTAGGAAACTTGAGGGGGGTGGCTAAAGAGAAAATCCTTCTGTGGAAATGATCATTCATTGGGGCTGATATGAGGCAGGCATCCAGGGCTAGACTGCTTCTGTGCTTTGCAGAGCCCCCAGGACACACTACTGGCACCTGCATCAGGGCTGCTGAACTAAGTTACTAAAACCACAGATCACTGTGCTGTGATAAAATGAGTCACAGTGGATGCTAATCTGTGTTGATGCTGAGGTCAGGGAGTTACTAGACTCAGGTGGAGATGGAGTCCTCTACATTTTATAGTGGGTGAATACGTGCCAAGTACATCACATTCTCTCTGGAAGCAGTTCACGCTAGCCCTTGCAATTCCCTGAAATTACAGATCAGTTGCCCATGGAGCTTGCAAAATTCAAGATTGAAAAAGTAAAATGAGCCAGCCGGGTGCTCCTGTAATTCCAGTGGCTGGGGAGGCTGAGGCAGGAGGATCACGAGTTCAAAGCCAGCCTCAGCAAAGATGAGGCACTAAGCAACTCAGTGAGACCCCATTTCTAAATAAAATACAATATAGAGCTGGGAATGTGGCTCAGTGGTTGAGTGCCCCTGAGTTCAATCCCTGCTACTCCCCCCCCACACACAAAAAAAGTAAAATGAGCTGTTTGTAACCCTTAGCTCATGACACCCAACTTCCAAACTCCAACCAGTAGCTACTTTTCCAGAAGAAAATTCCCAGAATCCTTGAATAATTTCTTAGGGGCAGGGAGGGGTAGGGCAAGCCATTCCTAGATAGAACCTGGACAGAGCATAGGTTCCAGTTCTATTCAAGAGACTGGCCATTGCTTCTCAAGCTCAGCGTTTCTCTGAGACTACTCTGGATGTTTATGTCTGCTTCGCACCAAAGCCCCTGGCTTCTGGCTTCTTCCATCCTGTTTTTCCACTGGAGCCCATCACAGAACTCTGGAATCCCAGAATGTGTAATTTTTGCTCACACCTTAATCTTTTTTTTTTTTCAGGAGGAATACCGGGGACTGAACTCAGGGGCACTTGACCACTGAGCCACATCCCCAGCTCTATTTTGTATTTTATTTAGAGACAGGATCTCACTGCTTGCTTTTGCTGAGGCTGACTTTGAATTCCAGATCGTCCTGCCTCAACCTCCCAAGCCACTGGGATTACAGATGTGTGCCACTGGGTCCAACCACACCTTAATCTTAAAATCAATCTGATAGGCATTTGATTACACAACACAGTATTGTATTTTTGAAATCTCTTAACTCTAGACTCTATTGTGGATATATTATCAATTGTTCTATCTCACATTCTTCTGTCTTCAAAAAAGTAGGATTTCGACTTTTATAAATAAAAACACAAGCAGTATATGAAATTTTTGTCACCATTGCATTTGGCACAAATTCTCAGGTCAAGTAACTACTAAAAATGTTGTTTAATTTTTCCAAAGGACATCTATTCATGGTCCATTAGTCCAGTGAGTGATGTGGAGGCATATTTTTTTTTTCTTTTTTTGGAGAGAGTATGGTACTGATGATTGAACTCAGAGACACTTTATCACTAACATCTCCAGTCCTTATTTTTTATTTGGAGATAGAGTCTCACTATTGCTTGGGGCTTCACTCAGCTGCTAAGGCTGGCCCCAAACTTGTGATCCTTCTGCCTCAACCTTCTCAACTGCTGGGATTATAGACATGCACCACTGCACCCACCTCTAAATGTTTTGTTTTGTTTTGATCTAGGAGTTGTAAATGTTTTGTCAATGTGGCATTGGTTACCTTTATTGGTACTATTATCCTTCTTATCTCACAATTGAGAAAAGTGAGAGGTTCCACATCATAAAGAGCATCTATCTCCCCAGCTGAGGCCATTGTTGACTGCTCAGCTCCATTTCACCTTCAGGGACCTGCTACTCCTGTCCCTAGACGGAATGAACTTGGGCTTTTGGTGTAGAACCTGCAAAAGGCCAGCTGGTGCGTGCATCCTATAAGGATGACAAGGTCTGAGCTTCACTCCTTCATGACCACAGCATTGCTCCAATTCTAAAATGTGTACTGACAGTGCTGAGGAGCAGAGGGGAGGGAAAGCCTGACCTATTTGCTTTGGATTGTCATTCAATGAGACCAACGTTCCTCCCCCACTCCACACAAAACTTTTATTAGTCCAGTGACAGCAGCAGCAGCAACAACAACAAAAGCAAAAGGAAAAATTGTCAAATGGACCTTACCATCATGGATAATGCACCAATGATTTTTTTTTTTTTTTTTTTTAAGAAATTGACCCCTTGTAACTGCACCTCATGGACGATTCGCTGCGTATTTGCCAACCCCCAGACTGGTCTCCCTTCCCATCTAGGCTTCCTGTCATCTGTTGGCATGGTTAGGAAATGAAGACAACTTTCACTCTTAATCTCTATAAAACACAGAGCTGATAATCATCTGGAGCAAATAGTATTTATTATTTCTCAGAGTAAAATATGTTGATATTCCTCTTGAACTAAATACTTTAAATTGAAGTATTTTCTTCTCTTCCTTTTTTCAAGAATTGATTGTGTACTTAAAAATTTTATATCTACAGCATGAAAGTATGAATGCACTACCAATCTTGAATTATACAGATTATATACAAACATTTTCCTTTTAGAAAATCAGGATTATAGGTAAAGCTAAATTCCTCTTGATAATATCTCTAATCTAGTTCCTTTCTCTCAAAGTTATCAAAATTGTTATCGATTGTTGACATGTGCTTCAAGATATTTTTCTAAGTACTAGATGTATTTACATATAGTCATAAAAATATATAAAATATGATTTAGTCTATTTTCCACATACATTCTATCATAGTATATACACCAAATTGCCTTTTACTTCACAATCATGACATGATGATTGTTAATTACAGTAAAAAATATGGAAGGAATGAATTATTATATTTACACTAACTTTGATTTATGGACATTTCAGTGGTTACATTTTCCTTTATTACAAACACTGCTGCAAAGGACATCCTTATACTTGGGTGTTCCTCTTTTTTTCTGAGGTAAAGGTTAGAAAGGGAATAGCCAACTCATAAGGTGTGAATATTTAGAATGTTAATAGATAATACTATTAGTTAATATTTATTGAGGAATCACTATCTACCCTCCTCCCTGCTACTATTTTAAGTGTTTGACATTCACAAACTCTTAAGAGAACATTTTATCTTAAACCTTTTTACAAGTGAGAATACTAAGATATGGCAAAGGTGAGTGACATGCCCCAGAGCACATAGGGAAGTGACAGAGCCAGGTTTGTCCCTGAGAGTTGCCTGCTAAGACTCTTTTTATTTTTTTAAAAATTATTGATACTGGGCATTGAATCCAGGGGTACTTTACCACTGACCTCTATCCCCAGTCCTTTTTATTTTTAAAATGAGACAGGGTTTTGCTAAGTGGGTGAGGGTTTAATTAAGTTGCTGAGGCTGGCCTTGAATTTGCCATCCTTTTGCTTCAGCCTCCCAAGTTGCTGGGATTACGGGCATGCACCATCATGTCCAGTGTAGACACTGTCTGTCCAGGACACTCTACTGCCTCTAGCATTGTGTTCATTGTTTGCCCAATTGTTTGTACTTATTTCTTATAAGCAGAAATCTATTTATTTGCGGGCTAACCAACTTTACACAATTTACATGTAAATTTGGGCGGGATGTTCCATTTGAAAAGTCATTTTAATACTAATGGCCAATCAGAGTATGGTCTTGTCAAAGATTTCTCATAACTTGGCAAATCAAGAGAATAGATATTGTCCCTTTGCCACTAGTGTGAAATGGAATGAGGTAAAGAGATGAAAACCTGAGAAATTTTGTGAAAAGGGACCCAAGTTAGGTCCTAAGCAGTCTGTGTTCACCAGAGAGCTCCATTGCCAATGTTCTGGTTTGGAACTGGAATGTCCCATAAAAGCTCATGTGCAGGGCAATACAGGAATATTCAAGGTGAAAAGATTGGAAGGTGACAGCCATAACTTCATCAGTGAATTAATCCACTTGATGGATTAATAATTTGAATGGACTACTGGGTGGAAACTATAGGCAGGTGGGGTGTGGCTAGAGGAAGTAGATCCCTGGGCATGTGCTCTTGGGAACTATACCTTGTCCCTGGCTTTCCCCCTACACTACCCCTCTCTCTCTTCTTCCTGGCTGCCGTGAAGTGAGCAGTATTTCTCTGCCATGCCATTTCACCATAATGTTCTGCCTCACCCTAGACCCAGTGCAATGGAGTTCACTGACCCTGGACTGAACATCCGTAACTATGAACACAAAATAAACTTTACTTCTTCTAAGTTGTTCTTGTCAGGTTTTTTGATCACAGCAATTAAAATCTGACTAACACATCCAATCTTTAAATTCAGATACTTAATCTATAATATCTGTGTAGACCAAATTTATTTAAGCCTTCCTACTTATCCTTGGGATGTTCCTTGAAAAGCTAAAAGGATCCTCTTTGTGTGCTCTGTGTACAATGTTCTATCTGATTTTATTCCACATTTTTTAAATGGTCTCAAAGAGAAGTTGCAAGTCAGTACCAGAAAGTGTTGTCCCGAGTTACTTGAGAGAACGTGACTGGCACGTGGCTCTATCACTCCCCAATATTTCAGTATATATTTTCTGTGAACAAAGCCTTTCTCTTTTACAGCTACAATCTGCCACCAAAACCAGGAAGTTAACATCAATGCTTCACTATCCTCTAATTCTCACACCTGAGTCAAGTTTTATCATTTGTCCCAATGTCCTTTACAGCAAAAGGATCCAATTCAGAATCAAGTCTTGTATTTAGTTGTCGTGTCTCTTTAGTACCTTTTAATTGGAACAGTTCCTGAGACTTTCCTCACCTTTTATGACTTTGTATTAGATGCATCAGATGTCAAGTCAGTTATTTTGTTGAACATCCTTCGTGTGTCATTTTGTCTGATTAGATTTAGATTATACCTCTGCATATCCCAGAAATGATGCCATGTCTCATTATATTCTATTAGATGACTCACAATTTCAAATTGTCCCATTACTGATAATGCCAATTCTGATCACTTATTTAGGTAGGTCTGCTATGGTTCTCCACTGTGAAGCTGTTTCTCTTTTTTCCCTGTAATTGATAAGTAATGGGAGGGTGAGTTTGAGACTATGTAAATATTCCATTCCTCCTCCAAATTTCCATATGTTCATTCATTTCTTTACTTATTTTAGCACATATTCATTGTTTTTCAATAGGTTATAATCTGTTATTATTATTTATTCTGATGCTCAAATTACTCCAAATTTAGTATGTAAAAGCCCATTCAATTTTTTTTTCTGTGTTCTTTTGACATGTCTCCACATTCCTTGACCATTTCTTTACTTTCTGTGAAAAAAAAAAAAAAAAAAAGATGTGGACTAAGACCTGAAATCCACCATTTTTCCAAGAAGCTCTGGTTCCTTTTAGTGGAGAATGGTATTTAGAAGCCAAGGATGGCATTAGTTAACTATTCACTCCCCTCCCCCTCTCTTACACACACAGTCTATCTACTTCAAAACCCATGAATTTACAGCTCTGTCTCTACTTCTGGTTCCATTCATTCCAAATTCTTCTAACTTCACAGTTTCCAAAATGCACACAAGTTAGCACTCCCCCACATGGACACCCTGTTGTGCCCTGATCTATCATTTTAAATCTCACGTAATAGTTTGGACCATATTGTTCAGACAGAAAAGAGGACAAGTGGGTGTGTCATTATAAGAATAATTCTTAGTTTACCTCTTTTGATTTATTTTTGGCTATTCTTTCTTTGTTTCTTTATTTTTTGCTTGTGTGAAAAGCTACATTTAAGTTACCATAGCTACAGTTAATCACTGACATTTTAAATCAACTTAATTACATACATTCATTTTTGCATCATTTAAAGTTCTGAATCTTTTCTGTCTTTTTTTTTTTTTTTTTTTTTTTTGTACCAGGTATTGAACCCAGGTCACTTAACCACTGAGCTATATCCCTGATATTTTTTTTTATTTTTCATTTTTTTAAGACAGAACCTCACTAAGTTGCTTAGGGAGTTAATAAGTCACTGGCCTTATTAAGTTGAGGCTGACCTTGAACTTGTGATCCTCCTGCCACAGCTTCCCATGCACTACCATGCTCTGCGAGTTGTGGATCTTTTAAGATAGTACAAATAGTGTAATAAACTAGTATACTATTATAAAATAATATACTGTTATATCATGTTACATATAAAATATATATTTTATATTATATACAATACATTTTACATGATATATCATCACTATAATAATAATATTCAGTATTATAACACAATATTTACTATTATAGTAATAATATATACTATTATAATATAGCATAATATTCACTAGTAATAATTTTTACAAATAATCCAAAAAACCCATGTTCAGACTATTTGTATCATGGTGGGTCTTTAAAAATCTTGCTTCCTGATGTTCCTGTCCTAAACATTTTAGTTTTTCCATGGAGGTAACTTTATCTCTCTTCATACTCCTCTGTTCCCAGCATTTCTCAGGCTATATTTCTGTCCAAGTATTTTTAAGTACCACCCCCCATCAGTTTTTTAAAACTCTTACTTTTTGTCCCACTGTATAAATATTCTCATGAAGCTACGAATTTCACAAAGGACAGTTGCAATGGTTTGTGGAGGATGTGAGAAATGTAGGTTACACAATTCCATGATTCACTGTGGAAAATCAGTAATTCACTGTTTATAAGCTGGACAGACAATCTATGATATGTTCATTGCCCTTTTACTCCTGAGGGAAAGGCCATTTTATTAGCTCAGACCAGTAATATGCCCAGGATCCCCTGGTGTAAGGACATCTGGCCTCTCCAGAGTGGTGCATACATCACAGAGGACCATTCCCAACTATGTTCTCACAGTACTCCAATGGCAAATGGGAAAGAACAAGAAAAAAAAAAAAAAAAGAAAAGAAAAGAAGGAAGGAAGGAAATGAGGGAAGAAGGGAGGGAGGGAAAGAAAAGGAATTCCAATCAAGGATATCAAATCCCTTGAGTCTATGCCAAAATTGAGAAGAGAAATCAGAATGGAATTGTTACTACCAATTTCCAGTAACTGAATGTTCAGCTTAGAAGGATTTGGCATTCATTTGAGTCAGGCTGCTGATCACTTGTGAACTCTTAGGTTTATGACTCCCAGGGCCAGTTTCTGTGCAGAATGAGAATTAACAGGATTTCTTCCTTAACGGAGATATTTTTCTCTGCAGGAGAACATACAAACAATCTCATTACTGTACAAATGGGGCAGAATCACAAATAGCTTAAAGTCACTTGCTGCTAAATTTTCCTCAAATGCAAAGTGATTAGTAAAAGTACAATTCAAATGAAAACAATTGGCACCTATAGAAGCTGTGAACACACTGCATCTGAACATGAAGGAGGAAGGTGGGCAGTCCTTTGAGAGTTGGCCCTAGGAGGTCAAGACATAAGACTGGACATGGGAAAATGTGCCTGTGCTCCTTGTTCAGGAGAACGGAAAAACACAGGGCAAGAGAAGACATTTAATAAAATGTCATACTTTGGAAACGTGGTTAGATCGGCAATCACTTACTCCATGAAGAGATGGGGGTCAGAGAGCGAAAAAAATTGGAAAGGAAGGAAATGGATCAAGCCTGGGGGGAGAGAGGAAGTGCCTCCATGAGGTTAGAAAAATGGCTGACTCCAGGGAAGATTCAGGGTAATTTGTGCCACCAAGTAAGAACAGCCACAGGGCCTTGAGCTAAAATTACTACTCTTACTTTATTGGCCTCTTCACCTCAAAGAGAGTTCAATTAAATTCCATTCTTCCAGTGCTTCCTGAGTACCTGCTGGCTGTGTGGCTTACAAGACCATTTAGTTAGTGTTGCCAGGGCTTCCTTCCATAACAGGCAGTTCATTTGCAGATCATCCCCCCACTTGCAGCCTTGGGGACTTTTCTTATTTCTCTTGACAAATTTTAGTATTCCTACAGTAACGAAGTAGGCAACAACTTTCCCATGAGATGATTGAACTGTTCTAAGAGGATTTGGCTCCTGGCATTTTGAGAAGTCCACATAATTTGTGTAAATCCTCTTAGATTTCCCTTTTAGGCCATTGCTGCTATTCTACTAGCCAGGAAAGAACGTGGCCTCTGTCTACAGGAGAGGAACAGCCAGAGACTGAAGTCAAAACCTCTGCTACCAAGAGGGCTCCTAAAATGGTATTGGCTTCCTTTTATGGAAGATTGCTGGGTACTTTGTACATAATTCTCAGTAAATCTTTTTAGTTTATTTATTGAAGAATCCCTATCATTAAATTGGACCTAAGGTAAAAATACAGTGAATGAGGTCATTATAACCAGTCCTTGATTTGGTGTACAGGCTGTTCCGTAAACCTAAAAATGTTTCTTACCTTCACTGTGCCTTCAAATACAATGGTGTAGCTCCAGCATATCATAAATGCTCTTTAATTTGCTTTTTATTTGTTAATGAATTACCATGGGTCAATGACTACCTCTTCAAAAGATTTGTTATGACTGGTGATCTTCATCTTCATTTCATTTCATTTTTCAATTAACTTATAAGCTAATAAGATCTGAAACAAGCATATCTTAGAAATTTCATCCATTTTGCTAGACATACAAGTTGCAAGGAATCTAGCCCTACCAATTGGCTGGAATCTCATGCAAAAGCTCATGTTTGCTGCTCAACGGATTCTGCATCTAAAATCAGCATTATCATGAATGCATTGGGGAAGAGCTGGATGTTACCATTAGAGAAAAGGGGGTCAGAATTGCCTTTTAGCTGGGACAAGGGTAAGGAAACACATACGATTTTTCCCTGGTATATTTCAGACATTCTCAGAGTATTAAGACATTTCCTACTCACCATGGAGGGATATGTTTTCTCCATCTTATAGATGAAAAAAATTCAGGCTCAGAGAAGTTAAGCAACTTGTCCACAATCACACAACTAATAAATATATGGTAAATTCAGGATTGGAACTAAGAAATATTTAGATTTAGAAGCTGGGATTCTCTCAAGTAGAAACAAGGTACTCCAAAGTAATCCTTTCCTCTTCAAATGACCATTTTGCTGCTAACGCAGTATTATTATTGCTTTTAGATCACTTGTTCTGTCTTTCTATATATATAAAGAAAAATTATATCCCTGTCTGTCTGCCCTAAGCACAGACATAGCTTATTGGAAGATGCAAAAACATTATTTCAAAAATCAGTCACAAAAGCCTTTTAATATTTTTTTGATTAAGTTCATTGGCTTTGAATCCTATCTCTTTGAATACATTGTCAGATACTACAGCAACATGAAGTGCATTTATAAAAGAGAAAAACCAAGGTGAAAAATGAAGTATTCAACAGTAAGGGAAATTTTTAGAGAACTGTAAGTTGGAAAACAGAAACCAGCCAAGCTGTTTTTCTTAATTAGTTGTTCAGTCTTATGATAACAGCTGGTTGTTGAATCATATTAGTAATTCTTTAAAAATCAGTTATGTGCTGAATTAGATATGGTCCAACATGGTTGTAATTCTTAGTTAATCTAGACAGATTCTATGGTTGACTAGTCATTACAAATGAGATCACTTCACATGGATCAACACTTGATATTCTGGACTCCCAGCTGCTCTATTAGTTAAAAAAACTAGTTTACAGTTCTTCAAGAAGAACATTTTGAAAAGTCACCCAGGTCTATGGATGTCTCTGAATCATTACAGGTATTTCTTTGCTACCTGTTAGGGTGTAACAATTATAATTGATTCATAAGACCAGACTCCCTAGCTGTGGGGAATTTCTCATTGTCTTCAGCTGGTTTTTAATTTTTTAAATTCACATACAGTATATTACATAGATCACAAGTGTATAGATTAGTGAATATATGTACACACACACACATATATATATATGCCTACATATCTATCAATCTAGATCTAAACAGATAGATCAATAGAGGTATATATGTATGTTTATATAAAACCACAACCAAGATTAAGATACAAAATGTTTTTGATATCCCGAAGCCTCTCTGGTTTCCTCCCATTCAACCTACCAATCATAATCAGTGTTATACTGTCTATCACTGAGATATGCCCTCTGCCATGCCAGGAATCAAAACAGGACTGTGCATACACTAAGCAAGTGTTCTATAACTCCAGCTGTGTTTTTCCTTATTCTTGAACTTCATGTATGGGGACCATATTGTAGATTCTCTTTTCTATTAGATTCTTTCATTCAATATCATTTCTATGAGATCCATTGATATTGTTGTCCATAATAATATGATTTTGGTTTTTTATTGCCAAATAGTATTGTACAACATGACTATATCAAAATTTATATACCCATTAATGTGTTGGTAGATATTTTTGTCATTTCTAGTTTAAAAATAAAACTTCTCTAAACATTCTTATACTTGCCCTGTTTTGCACATATACACTCATTTCTCTTGGATATATATCTGAGACTGCCATTGTTGCATATGTAGGAAGTATATAATATGCATATCTGCATTTACTTATGGACATGTAAATATTGATTGATGGAACATAATGTTTCCTTTTATTCAGTTTGAGTATATATTGCCGGTTTCTAAAGTGGTGGTACCAGTTCACAGGATAGTCCTCATCTTGATCCTGGTTGCACAGAAGATGTCTTACCATGATCACTTTTTAGATGCTAGATACTCAGATTGTCTCTTTAAAGAGAGAAGGAAATAATACAACATCTTTTTGTGTAAAGAGCAAGTGGGGTGGGGCCAATGGCAAAGCTGCCTGCTCTGGCTTATTTGGGTTCATTTAATTTCATACATGCATTTCTGCTTCCTTCTACAATGATAGAGCTGATAGATGAGATATAGATAGCCATGTGCTGTATCTGCAACAACTATTCTTGTTTCAGTTGAAGGCCTTGTTTCTGAATCTGATTTGTTGGGACAGGCTCCTGATTCACTTATAAATAATTCTCCTTTAGGAGCCCTGTGGTTACTTTCTGTATTCAAGGACCACCTCAATGCATTGATACCGTAGGTTATCCTTGACCTTCAGAAAGAGTTCACATTTCAAATTTTTTCAAGGCAGGACTCCAATATAAAGTTGTAGATTAAAGTAGATAGATGGAAGAAGACAGAATCCCTGTCACCCTGCCAGTAATAGCCAAGACTATACTACAGTTTTCTGAGATTGATTGCTGGCCTTTTATGATGCCTTGTGAACAAGAGGAAAACATCATTTCAAATCTACGAACAGTTTCCCTGTTTCTCTGCACAGGGAAGCTCCAATAAACAGCTCCGCTTTTTCTTTTCTTCTTAAAATTCTTCTTCAACTTATTTAATTTTTTAAACAGAAAGCAATTTAATGGCTATTGGTTATTCAAATGTAAAGAGAATATGTACTTTCGAAACTGCAAGTTGAAGAAAAACCTGAATTATTCAACATATTAATGTCAGAAATGTTCCTCATCTTGATCCTGGTTGCACAGAAGATGTCTTACCATGATCACTTTTTAGATGCTAGATACTCAGATTGTCTCTTTAAAGAGAGAAGGAAATAATACACACTACTTCACAGAAATTGCTTCCTTTAGTGACTATGCTTTTTATTTTTCCTTTGGTGAAAAATACTTGTTTGGTAACTGTCCCAGGAGGTGGGGGAGTGGAGAGGTAAAGTAGCTCCTATAACAGGGCAGCAGAAGGGAACTAAAGAAAGAGCCAGTCAGTAGGAGACTCTGTAGGCAGCTGACCTGCAGACTCTGGAGCAGGCTCAGTGAACTCAGTTGTTTATCTTCTCCTCAACTGTAATTCTGTCCTATTATTTCCAAACCTTAAATAAAGTTTTGCTAAACACCAGAGGCTGATTTTAGCTGCAATGTGGGAGTCAGAGCCAGGCCTATGTCCACTCTTGCTAAGCTGCAGAGGATGAGGAGAGAGGTGTGTGTGTCAGGTAGTGAAAGTCGCAGTCGTGGGCGGATGCACAAATGCAGATGCCCCTCTGGAACTTCTCGGAGATAACAGGGAGGGAAATTCACACACTGAATTTGCTGCTACCACTCATTTTGCAGACTTGGGTTATTGCTATAGAGATTAAAGATAATCGATGCCAACAATCATAGAAATTTTTGTTAATAGTTTTGGGTGATTCATAACTTTACTTGAAAAATTATTTGGCCAAGAGCCTGGCCCAGTGGCACACACCTGTGAGTGATCCCAGCTGTTTGTGAGGCGGAGGCAGAAGGATCACAAGTTCAAGGCCAGCCTGGGCAATTCAGCAAAATCCTTCTCAAAATAAAAATAAATAAATAAATGAAAAGGGCCAGGGATGTAACTCAGTGGTAGAACACCCCTGGGTTCAATCCCTGGCACTGAAAAATAAATCATCTGGTCAAAATGTCACATTGCACTAGAAACCTTCTCCAGTGTCCCCTGCAAGGCTGAGCTCCAGGTCACCTAGAGTGCTTAGCACACTTGCTTCCCTACTACCTAATATCTTTATGGTATTGTTCCATACAGGGAACCCACAATGTCTGACTTGGTCAAGAGAAATCATTATGTGTGTGTACAACAATCTCTTTTTTTCTTCATTTTCCTATACTTGCGGTGTCAGCAATAATTGGCATGATCATTTTAAACAAGTATTAGAGCTAAAAAATAAATTTCAAAAGAAGTAAGTTATCCATTCCAGCGCAGTTAAAATGTCACTATACAAAACTTCTGGTGGAATCCTTATATATATATATGAGACAGAGCACATCTTTTCCTCCCTTTGATGCGGTTACTCAGGTCTCTTGTGATGAGAACTGGCTGTAGATGGAGAGTAAGTTCTCTCACAGAGTTTCTGGGTTTCTGGCTCAAGCTTTTGCTTGGGATTGGCACCTTGGGGGAGTCACCAAAGCCCACTCCTTTTCTAAACTCTGATCGCTTGTATTGAATGCTCTATCAAGTTATTATCATCTCCCTGTTTCTGAAACTATAACGCATAGTCCCTTTGATTCATTAGCTTCTTATGATACAAAATTGCTTTAGACAAGGGTTTCTCATTCTCAGCACTGTGGACACTCAGGACTGAACAAGTGTTAGAGGAGCTGTCCTGTGCATTATAGGATATTTGGTAGCTTTCCTACTCCCCTATCCACAAGATTCCAGTAGAAGCCACCAGCTGTGACAAGCAAAAATGTCTCTAAACATCATCAAAATCCTTTGAGGGGCAAAATTACCTCCAGTTGGGACCGCTGTTTCAATGATTAGCTTTTACACTCTTTGTCAGTACCACTGTATTTAGACAATCTCTGTATTATCCAGTCTGAGAAGCAGGAGTGAGGGGCTTCCTTTTTTTGCTCTAAACATTAGTCCTTCATTTGTCACTTGAAAAGAATGCTAGGTTGAAAGAAAGAGTGTTGTTACATGACCACCATCAAGAAAAACACAGATTCTCTAAGAATTTTTATCTGGGACTGTGATACAGAACCAGATTTCTAAAACTCTTGTAATAGGGCTGGGGATGTGGCTCAAGCAGTAGCGTGCTCGCCTGGCATGCGTGCGGCCCGGGTTCAATCCTCAGCACCACATACAAAGAAAGATGTTGTGTCCGCCGAAAACTAAAAATAAATAAATAAATATTAAAATTCTCTCTTTCTCTCTCTCTCTTTAAAAAAAAAAACTCTTATAATCACAAATAGTTACACATAGGTGCACATACATGCATGCACTTGCTCTCTCTCACACACACACACACACACACACACACACACATCCTTTACATAAAAAGACAGCAAAACTACCCCTTAAATTGAGATGGTCTTTCAAATAACAAACATTGCTAATTGTAAGAAGTTTTTTTTTTTTTTTTAACTCTTTGTATCTTTCAACAGTCAACAGTGATACTCCTGCATGGAGTGGTGCATGCCTGTAATCCTGTGACTTAGGAGGCTGAGGCAGGAGGATCACAAGTTCGAGGCTAGCCTCAGCAGCTAAGTGAAGCTCTAAGCAACTTAGTGAGACCCTGTCTCAAAATAAAAAGTAAAAAGGGCTATTGATCTAGCTCAGTGGTAGGGGGCCTCTGGGACCAATCACCAATACCAAAATCAAAAACAAAATAGCTATGATACTGAACATCATTATTATTGCTATCATTTTAATTATTAATACTTAAATTAATACTAAACTAATTACAATCTTCTACATAATATGGGATGCACTGTGACATTTCAATGATACTCTTTTTTTAGAGGAGTGGGTCACTAAGTTGTCCAGGCTGTCCTTGAATTGGCATGGCAATCTTCCTGTCCATCTCCCAAGCAGCCGGAATTGCAGGAGTACTACTGTGTCCAGCTCTGATACTGGTTTGTAGGCTCACTTTAAATTCAAACTTTTTAACAAACTGGACCAAAATGTAGATATGATTTTTATTTCCTGCTAAAAATAGAGCCTTTGGATATTTATGTTGGATTTTGACTCCCATTGGAGGAAGTGAAGGAAACTCAAGACTGCTGGGTTGTAGAGAGGACCTGTTTTGCAAACAGTTTTCCTTCGCCCTGCCTTAATTTGAGCTAGCAGAGGAGTCATCTAACAGTCTTCCTCTGGCATATATCTGTTCTGCTTCACTCCTGTGGGTGAACCAGAAAGTTCTCTTAAAATATTAGTAGCTCTTAGAGAGATTAAAATTGAAGAGACTTTTATATTCTCTTGTAATGTGAATCTTAAAAGAATAAGAACAAGAAAACCAAATCTGAAAGGGAAAAGTCACAGAAGTCCATTTGTGTACCTTAGACAAGAGTTATGATTTGGATAAATGTGGTTCATAACCAAGCTTGCTCTTTGACAAACCTGCAATCATTTTACTTCAGTGTGTTTAACCTTTTGTTTAATTACATTTATGTTTCTATTGTTAACTCCTTTTACATTGATTTTAAATGTACATTTCAAAGGTTTTTAATTTATTCATAATTATGCCACTACCACAATCTACTTTTTAAAAATCTCACCGTCCCAAGAAGAAGTCTTGTATCCATTTGTAGCCACTCCCTATTTCTCCTTCTCCCCAGCTTCTGGCAAATTTTAACCTAAATTTTGTCCTTATGCATTTACTTATTCTGGGTATTTTCCAATGAATAAATTATATGTGGTCTTTTCGACAGGCTTCTTTCATCTACCCGTGTTGTACATTCATCCATGTTGTAACTTGTGCCGATATTTTAGTCCTTTTCTGTCAAAATAACATTCTGTCATCTGGAATGTTCTGTGGGAGCACATTTTGTGTATCCATTCATCAGTTGGTAAACATGTAGGTTGTGTTGACTTTTTAGTTATTGTAAAAAATGCTCCTCTGAACATTTGTATACAAGATTTTTTGTGGATATATATTTCCATTTCTTGCATCTGTATAACTAGTAGTGGAATTTCTGGGTCATGTAGTAAGTAGCTCTTTTTAACCTTTTGAGAAACTGTTAAACTAATTTCCAAAGTGGTTACCTGACTTTACATTTCCACAGCAATGTTTGGAAGTCCCAGTTTCCCCATATCTTTGCCAATATTGGCTATCTTTTTGTTTTACTTGCCCTAGTTGGTATGAAGTAGAATATCACTATTTTGATTTGCATTTCTGTAATGACTGATGACCTTGAACATGATTATAACATTTTTATATGATTATTACCATTTTAATATCTTCATTAAAGATATCTCTATTCTAATCCTTTATCCATTTTTTAATTGTATTGTGTTTTTATTGTTGAGTTGTAAGAATTCTTGGTATGTTCTGATACAAGTTCTTGTCAGAGATGGTTTCCAAATATTTTATCTGTTTCTTTGTGCTGTCTTTTCACTTTCTTAATGGTGTTTCTGATGCACAAAAGTTTTGTGCATGTTGTACAAGTTAAGTTTTTAGTTTTCACTTATGCTTTTGATGTTATGTCTAAAAACAATCATCTAATCCAAGACCACAAAGATTTAGTCATATTTTTCTATTACTTTTATGATTTTAGCTCTTATTATACAGCTGTATCTGTTTTGAGTTAATTTTTTTCTGTTAAAGAAAGGTTTGACTTAGCACTTTGCATGTGAATATCTACTTTTCTCAGCATCATTTTGTCAAAAATGTTATTCTTTCCTTCATTAAGTTGTCTTCTCTGGTCAAAAATTAGTTGACCATAAAGTATAGTTCTTGACTCTCAATGCTATTCCACTGATCTGTATGTCTTGTCTTTTACCATATCATCTGTATGTCTTGTCTTTTACCATATCATCTTGATTAGCTTTGTACTAAGTGAATACTTTAGCTTTTTTCTTCAATTTTAAGATTAGTTGGCTATTCTCAGTCCTGAGTCTCTTGAAAGTCTATGACTTTTAAGATCAATTTCTCAATTCCTGAGAAAACAAACAGAAACCACCAGATACACAAATGCCTGAGATTTCGATAGAAATTCTGTTGAATCTATAGCTCAACTTGGGAATATTACCAATCTTAACAATGTTAGTTTTCTGATCTATGAACATGAGTCATTCACTTAGACTTTTAAAATTTTCTTCTAGCAAAGTTTTATGGCTTGGAGTGTAAGTCTGCACTTTCCAGGGGGAATCGATACTGGGGATTGAACTCAGGGTCACTCTACTACTTTGCTATATCCCCAGTGCTTTTATTATTTTTCTTATTTTGAGACAGGGTCTCACTAAGTTGCCAAGGCTGGCCCCAAACTTGTGATCCTTCTGACTCAGCTTCCTGAGTCATTGGAATTACAGGCATACACCATCATTTCCAATAAGTCTTGCACATTTTCTTATTTTTTTTATAGTAGGTTTCATCAGACTTGTGGGTTTTTTGTTTGTTTTAGTTTTACATGACAGTAGAATGTATTTTGGCAGAATATACATACATAAAGTATAACTTACTCTATTAGGTTCCCACTTTTGTAGTCGTACATGACATGGCGTTACCCTGGTGGTGTATACAAATACAAAGATAGAAAAGTTATGACCAATTAATTCTACTGTCTTTCTTATTCCCCTCCCTCTTTTCTTTCATTACCCTTTGTCGAGTTCAATTTCTTTCTGTTATTCCCCTTCCCAACCTCCCTTGTTTTGGGTTAGCATCAACAAATCAGAGAGAACATTGGCCTTTGGTTTTTGGGGGACTGGCTTATTTCACTTACCATGATATTCTCCAGTTCCATCCATTTACTTTCATTCTTCTTTATGGCTGAGTAATATCCCATTGTCTTGCATTTCTTTGCTAAGCTCATTTCTTGACATATTATTCTATCTTACTGTTATTAAAAATTAGATTGCTTTCTTAATTTTGTTTTACATTGTTCATTTTAAATGTACAAGAATGCAATTGATTTTTGCATATTTATCTATACTCTGCCACATTGTTTAGCCAGTTTATAAATACAAATAGTTTTTAGTGAATTCCTCAGGATTTTCACTGTCCAAGATCATATAATCTGCAAAAGAGAGTTAGTTTTACTTCTTTTAATTCAAATATCTCTTACTTCTTTTTCTTGCATAATTTTCCCAAACAGAGTCTTTAGTTCAGGTTGAAGAGAAATAATTAGAGTAAATATTCTTGTTTTGTTTCTGATCCTAGTGGGAAGGCATTCAGTCTTTCACATTAAATAATATGTTAGCTGTGATGTCACAGATCTATGTGTATAGTTTACAGTGAGACCAAATTAGTTTTAAAGTATTTTTAAGATTTTTATTGAAATTTATTTTTAAATTATAAAAGTCATCTAATATTTCAGAATAAAATTGACCAAATTGTGTTGTACTATTGTGTGCATGTACAACTAACAATGCATCCTACTATTATATGTAATTTTAATGTACCAAATGAAAAAATAAAAGTGATCCAAATTCACACTAGAAAATTTCAGGAAGCACAAAAAAATATATATATGTTGAAAAGTAAATATCTTACTCTCTATTTTCCATTTTTCATCATTCAGGTTCCAAGTCCTAATTTCTAGAAGTATCCATGTTAACCAATTTTTTAAAAAATTAGTCAAAAATTTCTGTCATGCATAAATATATATAACATGTATGGCTTCAAATAAAAACACTTTATACTTAATCTTTAAGTTCATATAACTTAATTTCATTTAATATTACAATAAAATATTTACTCTGCTTCTCACCAAAGTAAAAATATTTGATTTTTCTCTTAAAATACAATAGATTCTGGACTGTCAGATTTTGGTGATTTTTTTCCCTTTGGTTTTTTTTTCTGCAACATATAAATCATATACAAAAATATGTGTTTTTTTTACAAAATTAATTCTATAATGCTAGTATAATTACATAGGCACTAACATATTAAATGATTTCCCAAGCAATTTCTTCAAACTGTGAGCTTATTTCAAAGCTTTTCCACTCAATATCTGAGGGCTTGCCAATGTTTTAGAATGTAGGCAGGCACATAAAAAACATTTGACAAAAAAAGCAGTATCAGCTGTATTTATTATGAACTGGTACTGCTTTCAATCTCTTGAAAAAAATTCTGCAGGGGCTGTTTATCCACACTGAATGAATAAATACAAATTCTATAGCTTTCTCAAACTCTCCCCATCCTAAAGACTGGAAATACTAAAGAAAGAAAAAATACTAAGCAAAGAGTGAAAAATTCAATAAATTTGCAATAATGTAAAGCAAGATCTCTAGAACTTGAAAATATAATTATTAATGTAACTTGCAAAAGAAATTTTATTTTCTATTTATAGTGACCACAAATAACCTATGAATACCTCTGCAATTTTTATGACTTCACATATAAATGAGTTTTAAACAACCCTGACAGTCAATAAAATGAATGGTCAATAAAAGGATGGAAAACACACCCTCTATAATTGATGAAGGGGATTCTAAAAAATCTCTCTTCTCCCCAATATATCTCACACCGACTGCCCCAAAATGATAGCCATTATCTTTCTTTAAGACATGTGCCAAAGATCCCAGTTAAAGTACACAATTTATCCATGAAAGATAATAGATAACTGTTAATGTAGTTTATAAGGAATAATCCACTGGTATGAATGAGACAATCATCTAAAGAAATAGATCAATGATGGATACACTTAGATGAGGCTTAGAATCTTAGAGTTTAGAGGCACTGTAAGAACATAGGCTGAACAGATGACATCAGGAAAGTCCTTGGCAACACAGAGGGGACAGCGGGAACCAAGGGAAAACAAGGGGAGCGGCCACGCGGTACTTACATTTGAACAGGTTTGGTCTCGTGGATAAAATCAATGTCTGTAAAAACTTAATTGAAACTCATTTTTAAGCTGGGCATGGTGGCACACACCTGTAATCCCAGTGACTTGGGAGGCTGAAGCAGGAGGATCACAAGTTAGAGGCCAGCCTCAGCAATTTCGTGAGGCCCTATTTTTAAAAAGCAAGGACTGGGGATGTAACTCAATGGTAGAGGGCCCCTGGGTTCAGTCCTGAATATACAAACATACACACACACACACACATACATACACAAACATGCATGCACAGTCTTTCCTTTATATTTTTATATTTCTAAAATTTTTTACATCCTTTAAAAATATTGTACATGATATTATACATATTTGTGGGGCACCATGTATTTTTCAATACATCTGTACATTATGTAATAGTCAAATCCAGGTAGGCCTAAGTTATCTCCCTCAAATATTTGTCATCCTTTTTATTTTTAACTTATTTTTAAGTATATTAGCACTAACTGAATATATTTTCATTATAAAAATTTAAATAGTTAAGATGAATCTAAAGCAATTCTCAACCATCATCCATAATCCTAATCCCTTGTTAGAGATAACTATTAACTTTGGTGTTTGATAGTAATCCTCATCACAACTGATACAGTTCTTCTCTGTGCTAAGTTACTTTCAGGAGCTCCTTTTAAAGATAATTGTTTGATTTAAAAACACTTCAAGAATTTTTAAATACATTTTGGAGATGAGAGAGAAGCTTGGGTTTTAAAGCTTTAAAGTCCAATCATTCTTTTTTTTTCTAGTTAAAAAAAAATGCACCAATTTAATAAGCATGGCAGGCACTTATCAGAAAATTGAAGGGCATGAACTCATTTTTTGAAGTTTTCGTTGAAGAAACAAAGCATGGTAAACAAAATCCACTTCATTAAGCTGTAAACATACTTTGTTGGCCATAAACTAATGTATTGGCACTCAGGTTAAAAAATTCAGTAAAATTATGTTTATAAAAACTACATTCGTTATTTGTTCTTTGTATTTTTATATTTTAACTGTACAGTTATACATGACAGTATATTTTGACATATTATACATACAGGGAGTTTAATTTCCCAATGGTCTTTCTTCTTGGTGACCAGTCAACCTTCAGCCTTCTCCCCCTCCTGGAGATTGGTGGGAGTTAAAAACCCCAAGCTTCTAGTCGTGCCCTTGGTCTTACTGGTGACAGCAGCCCTCAGACCCAGTAATTTCATTGAAATACAAAGTCCAAGAATTTTAGGAGCTTTGTACCAGGAAGTGGGAAGAAAGACCAATGGGAACATGATGCGGAGTTACACTGGTCGTGTGTTCACATATGAACATAGGAAAGTTGTGTCTGATTTATTCTACTGTTTTTCCCATTCCTATCCCCTCTCCTTCCCTTCATTTCCCTTTGTCAAATCTAATGAACTTCTTCCCAACCACCCTCCAGAAGAAGGCTTAATGGCATAATTGTCAAAATGCCTGGGTGTGAATTCTCATTCTGTCACTTTGTGACTGTGAGAGTTTGTTACTTCCCTTCCCTCTGTTTCCTCATCACTGAAATGGAGGCAATAAAGGTGTCATGAATCTCAAATGAGGTCATACATATGAACGCTTTGCCTGGTACCTGGAGCATAGAGAGCACTCTGTAAATGTCAGTCATTGTCATCCCCATCATTAACATCTGTGAGTACAGCAAATGAAACACAATAGATGAGAAAAAATAATAAGAAGGAAACACACTATTTTGGACTAGCCAAAGAACTATTCCTAAAAGCAAAGAAAAATAAATTCAATAAATTTGCAATAATGTAAAGCAAGATCTCTAGAGCCTGAAAATGCAACTATTAGTTTAATGAATGAAATAAGCTTTAACTTTAAAGACCTAATTTTAAAAATCTTAAATTTAAATTAAATGTCATAAATTTGGTGATATCTGCTGGGAGGAAAGTGAGTTATTCAACTCATATACTAAGCACTTATGATAATATACTCAATTCAGTAATTTTTCTGGCATGAATTTGGTATCAGGTTCTTAGAAAGGAAGAAAAGGTCAATTTCTCCTTCTATATTTACACAGCCTACAACATCCGATATCAGACATGTGGGAGAATCTCCCCCATATATGCAGCAATTAATTCTGCGGCAGACACCAGCTGGATGTTGATAATTGAGTTCTGTTCTGACACTGTCTACCTGGAAGTAGTGTCAGATCCCGTATGTTGAAGTTTTAGTCCCATAAGACTTGTCCTACTTCAGATGCCAGTCACAATCTCCAAGTTGTGATCTGTGCTTCTGGCCACCAACTGGCTAGAAATCCAGATTCCCACAACCCCTTCCTTGGGTTGGATGAATTTGCTAGAGAAGCTCATAGAACTCAAGGGAAACATTTTATCTATTATTGCCCATTTATTATAAGGTATATTACAAAGGATACAGATAAGCATCCAGATGGAAGAGGTGCATAGAGGAGGCTGTAGGAGAAGGAATGCAGAACTTCCATCCCCAGTTTGATGTGTCACTTTCTGGGAACCTGCCCATATTTAGCTAGCCAGAAGGTCCCCAAACCCAGGGCCCTTGGGGTTTTATGGAAGCTTCGTTAAGTACACATGACTGGCTCTATTGCTGGCCATTGGTGACCAGTCAACCTTCAGCCTTCTCCCCCTCCTGGAGGTTGGTGGGAGTTAAAAATCCCAAGCTTCTAGTCGTGCCTTGGTCTTACTGGTGATGGAGCCCTCAGCCCCAGTAATTTCATTGCAATACAAAGTCCAAGAGTTTTAGGAGCTTTGTACCAGGAAGTGGGAAGAAAGACCAAGTATATGTTTCACAGTCTCACACAGATGCTTTGCTAGGTTCTATAAATACAGTGACAATTTCCAGAATTTGAGTCTAGAACCTCACCTATAAACCATCTGCGCTTGGGAAAGGAAAATAAGTATTACTACCATGGACCTGTCAATTCTGTTGAAAAAAAAAAAAACGAGATCTAAAACTAAGAAGAAAATAAATAACAATACAAGATTTTTGCAGGATCAACTTCCAAAGTGAAAACTATCAACAGGAGAGCCATAGAGTATGGGGAGAGATGATATGGACCAACCAATGGAACACTCATAAATCCATGCAAAAGATTGTGTATGGGATTCCTTTTCATGATGTGAGGCACTGGAACATCTAAATGTTTTGTGGTAGAGAAGAGATGATGAATCTAGCATTCTAGGAAAGTCGACCCTTTGACATTCTATTGGATGGATCGGTTTGGGGATAAACTGAAGAAGAAAGACTGATTGGGATGCTGAGATTATGAACAGCTGAGATGACAAGGACCTGGACTCAGCTGATCTCAAAGTAGAAGAATCAACAGTCATCTTGGCAAAAGGGATTCTCCCAGACTCTTCCATTTTGTGACACACACATGAAAACACACGTGTTTCCACAAAAATGAACAAATGAATGTATTTCTACAACCACATCTTTCTGGCAATCTCAGCCACTTGCTTATTATGTAATTTATACTACTGTGACATCATACTTTTAAGTACTTTTTATCTCCACTTGTTGAAAAAATTGTTCTTCTAAATATAGAACAGGTTAAACACAGCATAAGTAGTTAGTTCACAAATAAAAAAGTACTTGGGTCTAGTTCCAATCTCGCATGGGAAACAGGTGTGGAAAAGAATCTTGACCCATTTTATGGACTAAAAGTTTGTGTTCTCCCAAAATTCATAACTTGAAATCTCGTCCCCAATGTGATGGTATTGGGTAGTGGGTTTGAGGAGCTGATGAAGGTCATGAATAGGATTAGTGTCCTTATAAGAAGAGGCCAGAGAGATAGCTGATTCTTTCCCCCACTTGAGGATACAAGAAGATGGCTAGGTGCAAAGCCAAAAGAAGCTGTCATCAGAACCTGCCCATGTTGGCACTCTGATCTCAGACTTCTCACCTCCAGAACAAAAAAATTCAGTTTCTGCTGTTTATAATCTATCCAGTCTCTGTTACTTTGTTATTGCAAGCAGCTAAGCTCAGACAATCTACACACCACAAATACAGTGGACTTATTCACTCAGACTTCAGAAACATGAACTGAAATACTCAAGGAATGCAATTCTAATTGGCCCAACAGAATGCTTAAATAAGGGCCAAGCATTGTTTTTGTTTTAATTCAATTCATTGACAATTTTCCAAAAGAGATGCTTTTTTTTCTGAGTAAGTCTTTCTGTCTTACTAAGAAAACATACTTTTATCTTTCTTTGGTTTATTAACTAGCAATACCTCAAGGATTATGGAAGAGTTGACAACATAAACTATTGTCCAAATCAGAACAATTTTGAGAGTGAAAGAAGGTGAAACCAATGTTAGACTGAATGGATTGCTGGAGTCCTCAGACCTGTGGACAATCAGAATGTATGTTTGTCTTGGTCATGATTGGAATTCCCCTCGACTCCTCTGATTCCATCCACCAGAACAGGCCATAAAAGTATCCATCCTCTCTTCCATGGGTTGGTCTCTCTTTAGTTCCATTTGGCCTGAGGTACTTTTCCTGCATCTTGGAGGATTTACAGTAACACACAGCTTCTCAAACATAGGAAACAGCAAGTCAGCCAGTTAGCCTTGAACACACGGTTAAATCTACCTCAACTGTGGAAGGGAGACCTTTTCATTTCTCTGCAGGCTCAAATAGAAAAAAAGAAAAAGAAAGGCGGGGGGAAAGGAGGAAGGGGGAGAGAAAAGGAAAGGAAAAGAAATTATAAGGACCAAATGAGATATGGAGTGTAAGAGCGTTTGACACTATTAAGTGATACATGAATAAAGAGACATTGCTAAGGGCCAGTTGGGAAAATCTGAGTCCGTGGGAATAGTTTTCTCCAGCTGCTGTTTGGTGAAGCAGTTGTCTGTGGGAGATGGGAGTGAGCTTCCCTGTACCATTCAGCTAAGTGGTTCTCTCTGGTGCTCTCAGGACAGTACATTAATTATACTCTTCCAATTCACTAACCACAGAAGCACAGTCAGGAAATCTCAGCTGAAGATTTGTTGTTATGATGTATTGAAAAGAAAAGGAGACATGAAGCCTTGTGAGCAGCTCCACAGCCTGAAAAGAAGCCACCACAGAGCACATAACAGGGCTCTTGTGGTCACCCCCCTCTCTGGGGACCAGCTGCAAGTCCAGGAGACGTCTTTGCAGAAGCTGATATCAGTTCCTTCCAACTCAGCATTTTGCTTCAGCATTTATTCCTTGGCTGCTTCTCCTGCTCCTGTAGTTAATGGCTTGTCTTGGCATCTCTGCAACAGCACAGGCTTTTTTATCCAGGCTCTCTGTGCCTCTTGGCTTCTGCTTTCAGCAATTCTTTGTGAGCTTCCTAATTTCTTTGTCACTTACTGTGTCCATTTCTGAATATCTCCCCTTCAGCCACCCCAGATGAAGGGCTATGATTGATGGAGTATGTCACCATTTATAGTACTCCTGCCTGATCAGGGATCTGGTGCCAAACAATTTTAGAGACTACTGGCTAGATAGCATAGAGCTGCTTTATGTCAGATGCTGAGCCGAAGGGACTAGACGAACAAGTGACTGATGAATGAAAAATCTTCAGTGAATTACTGAAGGTGGCCTTGTACAAGGAAACTCTGGACTATATCATTTCAAGCTGCATTTATTTATTTTCCTTTAAGATTTAGTTCTATTACTTTATTTCACTTATTCTACATGTATATTTTCAGGTCTCAGCAATTTCTTACTCTCCACTAAGTCATAACACCAAAAATGATCAAATGTGCCATCTAGGAGTATGAACAACCTTTTATTCCATAATTTTTATTGGTGCATTGTAAGCACGCATAGTAGTGGGATTTGTTGTTACATGTTTGTACGTGCACACAATATAACAATATGAGCACCCTTCCTTTATAAAATAATAACAATGATCATTATTGAGTTCCTGTTATAAAGCACATTTTACATATATTAATCTGTTATTTAACTATAGCAACCTAAATAAAGTTTTTGCAGCTAATGAAAGTGTCTTCAAATAAATAACTGGTTTAATGCTACAGAGCAAGGATTTCAATTTAACCCTGATTCCAAAGCTCATGCAATTTCTTCTCTATCAAAGTGACTTTAAAGTTTCATATTCTGTTCTCTTATTTATCTTTTCATTTCTTTCTAACTTCACTTGAAATCTGGTGGGTTTTTTTTCTTTTATTGCATTATTATATCAGAATATATGCTATGCTATAATTCTATACAAAAAGTTCCTGAGATCTAGATATCACTTAATAATGGTTAGTATATTTTTGGGTAATTCATTTTCATTTTTCAATGAAAACTTTAGTGCAAAATATTAATTCATTATCCATTTTTCTCCTCTTCCATATTTAGCCTATTTCTTCTATAGGGATGACTAAGTGAATGCTTCTAGGAAACATTCTATTTAACTCCCCCTGGTGGCATGGCCATAATTGGTGCTAGTTATGAATGCTATTAAGACTTTCTTACATAGTCTTAGTGTCAAGACTATGGGTTTTGGGAATGTATGGATCTTATCGAAGGCAATGTCATTTTGGTTGTGATACCTATACTACCAGGGCTGCTTCAGAGATAGTAAGAGGAGACTAGTTTTACCACAGAAAGGTGGTACCATCATAAAACCATGTCATCATTTTTGGAGAGGTGTTGAAGCAGAAATCAAGATAAGAGAAGGATGAAAGAAATGCTGTAGTTCCCTTTCTTTGGGACTATAAAAAAAAAAAAAGGTTCTTTCTTAGAATGAATATATGGTCTTGCAAAGTAAGGTTACCCAGGATCCCACATGGGAACAAATCTTTGGGGGAATTTTTGACCTGGTTTCAACAGTAGGACCTGAGGACTCATGGATAAGCTCTGACACCATTCTGAATGCTTTGGGAGATGATGGCTAAACAGTGGGCTGAAACTTGGAGCATGGAATGGGCTGAATTGTGTCTCCTCCCCAGAATTCATAAGTCAAAATACTAACCCTCAGAACCTCACAATGTGACCTTTTTTGGTAACAGGGTCAGATATAATTAGTGGAGATCATACTGCATAGATTGAACCCTACTCCAATATGACTGGTATCCTTCTAGAGTGTGGACGTTTGAAGATGGATATGTACACACAAAGACTGGAATTATGCTATCACAAGCCAAGGAATTACCAGGCCTGGAACAGACTCTTCCTTAGGGCCTGCAGAGGGAGCATGACTCTGCCAACACCTTGATTTCATACTTCTACCTTCCAGACCCATAAGACAATAAATTTCCGGTTTTCAAAGCCATGGCAGTGATAGCAGAGAGGAACAACTGTGACCCATGAGAAATAGGATTGGAGTCAGCAGACATCATTGCACTAAGGAATAAAGGTTTGTGCTCAAATCCAGGATCAGTGCTTACCAGGAAACATCAGTGGCATTTAAAAAAAAAAAAAAAAAGAAAGAAAGAAAAGAAAGAAAGGAAGGAAGAAAAAGAAAGAAAAAAAACAACATATGGTACCTACAAGTGTCCAGCTCCCCCTGGTGTTTGAAAGATAAATGACATCTTTAACAATGGAGGAGAAAAGGAGGTGAGTAGTTTATATAGGATTGTGTGATCGCAAATTAGAAACAGGGAAATTGCATATCCTTATTCATCAAATAACTTTTTATTATATAATATGAACCAAGTATTGTTCTATATTCTAGGAATAGAGCATTGAGTAAGATAGATGTTTCTGTTCTAGTGGGGCTTTTAAGATGAGACCCCATTTCTCCAGGAAGCTGCAAAACAGGGCCTGTCCAATGCCACATGGAAGATGGGCCAAGGAAATTGTGATAATTTATAATGGCTAAATCATATTTGAATTTGCCTCAATTTCTAAAAGTAAATGCATCACAATGGTAACTATGATATTTGTCATTTCTCATTTATAAGAGTTTTCATTCCTGGTTCACACCTAATTAATTTACCTTAACTGAGAAACAATACTCTTATTTTGATCTGATTATGCTGTCTTTAATTAGTCTAGGCTATAGTTTTCAATAAGAAGGAACAAAATCTTTTGTGTGTTTTATAAAAAGATAAAATGCCCAGGCCCATCCTTGAGATTCACCATTTCCTGGCTGGAGGTGAGAGGAAAGAGAGAAAGCAGGCTTGGTTCATCATTTAAGCATTTACAGAGAGGGCTGGTGTTGCTCTAATAAACTACTCTTATAAAGCAACATCACAACCTTGACTGTGTGTTGGCCTCACCTAGAGAATATTAAAAACTATTGATACCTGGCTCTCATTCCCACCTCACTCCACTTCTGCTCAAAGTTCTGCTTACTTAGATTGGCATATGGCTTGGGCATCAGAACTTTAAAAGGAGATTTGAATGTTCACAATATTTGTGAACTGCTGTTCTATGACATGGAGATCCATTAAATATTTTTCAGTTGTGATTGACAAGATCAGAACTTTGCTTTAGGGAAATTAATGTAGCAACAATGTATAGGAAATATTGATGCCCAAAGAAGTCTCAGTGAGAGGTCATATCAGAGACTAATGTTTAACAATAAAGTGACTAATGAGAGCCTAAAGAGGAGAAGACAGGTGCAGTTGAGAAAGCAGATATGTAAGTGACAGGGTATTAGAATAAGTTTGATAATCTAATGATCTTATGATCAAACAATGTTAAAATAATCTGTGCATCTAAATAAGGAGCTGTCTTTCAAACTGATAACACTGATGGATTTCTTTTATAAAGATATCTTATCAATATTAATACCTGAACTGAATTTTACATTTCATAACAAAATTAATAGAATTCAGTTTTGTAAGATGAATTATGGAGATCTGTGTTAATCAGTTTGTTGTTGTTGTTTGTTACTGAGACCAAAATACCTGGCAATAACAATTTTTTTTTTGCTTATGTCACCTTTTCAATGAGTAACAATAGCTGTTAAATATACATTTTCAAATTAATGAATACTAGTTTTTCACTGTGAAGATTACTACTCTCCACTTATTATAAACTTCTGAATATTTTAAAGACAAATATGTACAGTATATATTTATCTCTTTTCGATTTCCTGAATACCCCTTACAGACACACACTAATAAAACACTAAAACATTAATAATATCATTGGAAGCAAGGAAATTCAAACTTAAGTGTCAGCAAAGGCAATAACAAATTAAAAGAAGACAGATTTATTTTGGCTCGTGGTTTCAGAGATCTCAGTCCATGGCTGACTGGCTCCATTGCTTTGGTCCTGAGATGAGGCAGAATATCATGGCGGAAGGGCATGGCAGAAGAAAGCTGCTCAACTCGTGGCAGCAGGAGAGCAGAGAGAGAAAAAGAAGAAGGGACCAGGAAGAAGATAAATCCTTCCAGGGTACACACCTACTTCCCCAACTAGGCCCACTTCCCAGTAGTGCATTCAGTTATCAACAGATCAACCTACTGACAAGAGACTTCATGAGCCAAATATCTGAATAAAATAAAATAAGAAAGGTTTAAAATTAATTATTTTAAATAATTTACTGATATAACCCGTACAATCCATGTAATTATATCTGGATTTGTACATTCCCCAAATTTCAAGATCTCTTTCTTTTTTTCCAGATGCCAACATTTCTACACTTGAACATTTGGGGAGTATAGTCCTGCAGATAATATAACTAGGAGTCTCAGAATTGCTTCACGTTTGGTGAGTCACTAGAAGTACTTACATGACCCAACAAGTTATATTCGTGAATAAAGTTTCTTACTACAATGAAAACAGCAAAACATCAGATGAAATGTGTTGATGAATACAGAAAGTCCAGAGGGCCTCTGAGTCCCTCATCGAAGGCCACCCAAGGTGTACATGCTATCTTACAGAGAATCACAGTGACCATGTGGAGTGTGGATGACCAGGAAAGTCTATTCAAGTCTCAGGGTCAGAGGCTTTAAGGGGTTGTTGGCATTGTCTGTTATTCAACCAGCCCTGGTCACCAAAACTCAGAACCTCAACAATGAAAACAGGCTCACCTTATCCATCTTGATGTTTGTGCAAAGCAACCTGACAAAATGGTCCACTGCTCCAGGAGTAAACAATGAAATCATCAGTCACCAACACGAAGAACATTCTGAGGGCGACATTCCAGGGGCTGGCCAAAGGTCAATCTTGGTGAATGGAAAAACAACGGATTTCAGTGGAAAATCCTGAAAAAATTAGGCTCCATTGAAATGGTGAAGAAATGTAATATAAAAATACAGTTAACAAGGATACATTTAAAAACTTCATCAAAAACACAATTGGAAAGTTAACACAAAAACTCAAATAGTGGCAGCATAAATTTGATGTATTAACAGATATATGGTATAAGTAAAAAGTAGACTTTTGAAAATAAATATTATTAAGTTCATTTTAATAGTATTGATTTGACTTTTTAAAAATTTTTTTATAGTTGTAGATGGACACTTTTATGTGATGCTAAGGATCAAACCCAGTGCCTCATAAGTGCTAGGCAAGTACACTTCCACTGAGCTACAGCCCCAGTTCTGATTTAACATATTTTAAGTAAAATTAATATTATGAGCAAAAGAAAGAAGGAAACAAAATCCGATTTACCTCATGGTTTTGAAATCATCAAAAGCACTAGCAAAGTGAAGAAAGACCAATAAGTTTTGTTTATGATGTATAATTAAAACTAAAAAAAGAAAGACTGTCTGATGTTATTAATGCCATCTCTGTGGGTAGAAAGCTAGAAATATCATGAAGATTTTCTTCAATTGTAAATTAGAAAGTTTGTCTCATCTATGAGCCAAAACTCAACTTCAAAATCAAATTCTTTGTTGAGCAAACAGACCATGGGAAGGAGGTGAAGAAAGAAGGAAAGGTACTGGGGCATGAGATTGATTCAGTTATGTTAAGTGCATGTACAAAAATTGCATAATGAATCCCTTTATTATGAATGATTATAATATACCAAAAAATAAATGAATTAAAATTTTAAAATCAATTATTTTTCTACATTGGCTAAAACTACTAAAAAAAGAGTTACTACATCAAAACATGGTGGTCTTTTCAAAACTAGATGACCACTGTGATCCACAGAACTACTGTAGCTGTGTAACAATTTCATTTGACTGCTGACCATAGGAATGTTAAATTTTATGGGCAGCAACATAGAAGTACTCCCTTTAAAATTTTCTACTGTAGTACAGTAAAACTTTGCAGGATAATTTTCTGGAAGCATTTCTGGAAACTTCCTTTCACTATTACAGCATACACGTAACAGCCAAAATTGGTCACCAGTGGAGAATGTGGTTCATCAAAACTAAGGTTTATCAATAATGACATAATGTCTACCATGTCACAAGAATGTCTTCTTGTAACTGATTCTGTAAGAAAAAGATATTGAGGCAAATAAACATTGAAACTATTAAAATGAATTTCATTTTTGTGGGAGAAAAATGTGCAATGATTTTGTAACAAATTGTTAGAGTTTAATTTAGAATGACTAATTATTGAAAGTAAAATTCAGACACATATCAATTGACTTGCTTTGTATCAATCACATAGAATATCATGTTGGTTTTGTGACTACTGTCATTCTTACCTCCATCCTCCCACTATTCATGCCCATATTCATGACAACTCGAGCTAAATTCCTTGACGGGGGCCTAATCTTTTAAATTTTGTATTTGTTCTTTTTAGTTAGACATGGCAGTAGAATGTATTTTGATACATTATACATACATGGAGTATAACTTCCCTTTTTTTAAGAGAGAGAGAAAAATTTTAAAATATTTTTTAGTTTTTGGTGGACACAACATCTTTTTTTAATTTTTTATATTTTTTATTTTTATGTGGTGCTGAGGGTCGAACCCAGCACCCCGCACATGCCAGGCAAGCATATTACCGCTTGAGCCACATCCCCAACTCATAACTTCCCATTTTTATGGTTATACGTGATGTGGAGTTACACTGGTATAGAAAACTTATGTCTGGAATTCATTCCATTCGGTTTCTTATTCACATCCCTGCTCCCTTTCCTTCATTCCCCTTTGTCTCACCCAAAGTATTTTTATTCTCTACTCACCACCCCAGAGCTTACTGTGAGTTACAATCCTCATATCAGAGAAAACATTTGACCTTTGGTTTTGGGGAATTAGCTTATTTAACTTAGCATGATAGTCTTCAGTTCCATTTATGAGCAAATGCCATAATTTCATTCTTCTTTGTGGCTGAGTAATATTCTATTATGTATATGTACCACATTTTTTTTATCCATGCCGCTGTTGAAGGGCTCCAAGTTGGTTCCATAGATTGCTATTGTTAATTGAGCTGCTATAGACATTGAGGTGGCCACATCACTATAGTATGCTGATTTTAAATCCTTTGGATATCTGCTGAGGAGTGGGATAACTGAGTCAATGGTGGTTCCATTCCAAGTTTTCTGAGGAATCTCCATAGTGCTTTCCATGGTGGTTGTACCTTTTTCCTCAAATCCTTGCCAACATTTACTGTTACTTGCATTCTTGATAATTGCCATTCTGACTGTAGTGAGGTGAAATATTAGAGTAGTTTTAATTTGCATTTCTTCTTAACAAAACAAGATTTCTCCAGCAAAAAAAAAAATCTAGAAAATGAAGTTTAAGAGTAGCTGGTGTTTGCTGCCACTAGGAGGCAGTACAGAAGAACCTGTGCCCTGCAGAGCAGAGTTGGCCTTAGTTTTTTCAACAAGTGTCAGAGGAGATGGAAATGTACCTTTTCATCTTTCTAGTCTGGTACAAAAAGCACTATAAATTATCCTGCATTAAAAAATTTAGCTCTTCTCCCTCCTAAGATATGATCAAAATAGCAGGAAAGGGATAAGAATATGATATCTGAAGAAGCATGCCATCATGGAAACACAAATTAAAGTTTCCAACCTCTGTGGGCAACCCCAAGATCATGAAAAACCCAGCCTGAACAATCACCCTGTCTCACTCTCCCACAGCCCTGATTTTGCATTTACAAATAAACAGGAGTCAGATCATATTTGAAAGTAGAATCTATAACTTGCAGCAATATACCCAGGAAACCAAGCCAGTACTATAGTAACCGGCCCAACCTGCATTAGATCAGACTTGTAGGAAGTCAGATCACAATCCCTAGTAACATTCCACGAAGTTAAACAGTGACTCTGTCCCAATTGGCCCCCCAAACCTGAATGTGGTTAAAAACTAGCTTCCATAACTTTTTCCCCATTCCCAACTTAGGACCAAGAAGAGAAAGTCGAATATACTCCTCAAGCAATCACATAGGAGGTCCCACTACTGGTTACTCCACCTCCACCTTTCCGGGCCTCCAGTGTCCAGTCAGGGCCCACCTGAGACCTTCCCTCTCTCCTGCTCTAAACTTTCCACCCCTCTGCCTGCCTTTGAGTCACTTCTAAAATGCATGTGATGGTGGCCAACTTCCTGTGATAGCAAACCTTTGCTTTCCTCATCTGTACAACCAGAACAGTTCTCCTGGATAAGTGAGCATCTGCTTGACTCATCTCCTAAGTGGAGGCCTAGAGGTGCAGCATGACGAAAGCTCAGTAGTAACTTTCAACTCATCCACAGAGCCCTGTGAGAGCAAGACCCAAGTGTGCTCCCCCTGAGAACAGAAGGCAGAAACCCAGAACTCCAGAGAAGTCTTTGCTTGGCAACTGTGAGTGCTTCACATGTCCTGCTTATTACTAGGGTATGTGTGGCTGTCCATCCACTTGTCTACCCACTTACACAGTCCTGGTTGGCCTTCTTATTGAGAACCACCCATCCATGGTTTGCAATTTACCTCTAAATCCTTCAGCTTGGATAGTGTGATATGTGCATGAAATATGAATACCCTGGAATAGGTTCCTTGACATACGAAGCACATTGTCCCTCGTCAAGAATAAGCACTCAAGCTGAGAACTGTGCACACACCAGTAGTCACAGCTACTGGGCAGGCTGAGGCAGGAGGATTGATTGCAAGTTGGAGGTCAACCTCTGCAACTTAGCAAGACCCTGACTCCAAACAAGAAATAAAAAGGACTTGACATGTAGCTCAGTTGAAGAGTGCTTGACTAACATGTGTGAGGCCCTGGATTCAATATCCAGCACCAGAAATAAAAATATTAATTAATTTTGTATTGTTAAAATGAATGGTGTTCAAATTACATAGTTTGCTTTAAAATATTATGCAGGAACATTTGTCCTTTTGTGAACTGGTATATAAAAAACTAATGAGCACAGCTGTCTTTTAATTTTTATTTATTTATTTTTAGTCATACATGACAGTAGAATGTATTTTGACATATAATACATACATGGAATGTACATACATCAATCATATTGTCTATTCTATTCTGCTGCCCTTCGTATCCTCCCTACTCCTCCCCTCCTCTCCCATCCTTTCTCTCTATCCAATCTAATGTGACACACTTTCTTTTTCTTTTTCTCATTACAACATCATATATGTATTCCGTATAACAATGAGGGTTCTCCTTGCATCTTCCTGAGCACAGCTGTCTTTAGCTTTCAAAATTCTTATTCTTGGACACCAAATAAGACTTGGACACCCACTTCCAAAAAAAAAAAAAAAAAATCACCTCATCTCACTAGATTAGCTAAATTCTTTTGCTAGAATATTATCACATGCAGTAAACTTACCATGCAAGTTAGTCACTGAGCTTATAAAAACAGATTATATATCTGTTACTATGCCAGTTCACTATCTAATCTGTTTGAATTAAATAATTCAACCTGAAACTTGCTGTCATTAATACATATAGTTGATGGTAGGGTGGGGTAAAAAACACTTTAACTCTCTACTTTAATCACTGAAAGCTACTGATATCTTCCCAAAATATCTTATATCAAATGGCCAAATTAGCTTAAGGCAATTTTAATCTAGAGAAAAGCTTGTTTGGAAAAGACAGCTACACAATGTCTGAGAAACTGTGTGCTATTTGTATATATTGATCACCAATTTTCTTAATTTATGAAAATGAATATATCACCAAGGTCACAGGGAACACTTTCAGGATTACTGTGAAAATGAAATCAGATAATGCAATTAAGCACTTTGGATAGTATTTATTATTTTATAAGCACTCTATTAAGTGGTAATTATTACTTTTAATAATGGAGTTTAATAGTGCAGTTTGAAAAAAGTCAAATGAATCCTAACATTTCATTAATTAGTAACTTTCACACAAATTCAGTACATTTTGTAAAACTTCTCCTATATGCTAGGCCCTCTTTGGGGCCCTGGGAGTACACCAGTGAACCTTGCATTGATAAACTGTACATCTTAGGATGGAGACCCAGCACCAACAAATGCACACACAGTACCAGGGTGTAGTTGATGATCCAAAGTATCCTGGAACCAGTTCCATGTAAAGAGGATAGGGTCAGGGATGAGCAAATATGGCTTCTTTCCTTATCACATTTAGGAAAGGCTTTCCAACTGGGTCACACCTAGCAGTGGTGGGAGTGGGATATGGTGTGAGGGAGCATGTCTTTGCAGCACCTGGAGGAAGAGGACTCCAGGTAGATAAAACAGCAGTGCAAAGGCTCTAAGGAAGGAATATTCAAGAAGAGTCAGGGAGAGTTCAAAGGTTAGTGAAACCAGGCACAAGGTGGAAGAAGTCCAGAAAAAAGTCACGTCTCCTTGGCTACTTTTTGGAGGGTCTGGGGACATGGCAAGTGCTTTGATAATAGAAATGGGTCAGTGATCTGGTTAACATTCTTAAAAGATATTTCAGTGGTTCAGGAAGAGAAATTGACAGTTCCTTCTAAAGAATCATCAGGGGGAAGGTTAAAAACGTCTGATGAGATATGTATTTTGAAGGGTGAGTTGATGAGTTATCTATGGATTGATGGCGATATGTGAGACAAAAAGAGAAACGAAAGATGTCTCCTATGTTTGACCTGTGCAATTAGATGACAGGCAGTGTGGCCTGTTGAGGACCCTCCTTGCGGAAATAGAAGTAGGGCAAGGAAGAGCAGGTTGGGGAGGGTACGTGGGTGTGTAATGAATCAAACACCAGTGTTGGATGTGCTGTAGGAATCCTTGCAATTAATATTTTTAAAAAAAAAAAAAGGTCACAAGAAAAGTGACCAGGATCCAGGATGGCTTAACAAAAGGAAGATTCACAGAAGAAGACAAAGCAGAAGTAAAATGAGCACAAAATTCGAGTCTAACAAGACTAAGGCAGAAGCATCTGGTAAGTTTCATTAAGTCTCTGGGGAAGGGGAATATGGGATATTATTTGAACTATCCTACACATTATTTGAGATTTATGGAATATGTATGAGAACAAGGAACGAATATTAACATGGATATATCCTCTCATCCATGACCTTCCAGGGGGACTTTCAAGGGCTCTGCTTCATTCTTGGGCATTTTTTGTATTGACCAGAGTAATCAATGAAGAGGAGGTTTGGCAGGAGCTAAGAAAAGACAGGCAAATTTACACTGGAAAGGGCATGAGTCTACAAAGCAAATTGTAAAGTGCAGAAAAGGGGACAACATGGCTGATAGGAGAGAAGAGGCGAGGAAATGTCACCATGGATTTCAGATCAGAGACTTTTCCAGTGGCTGGTTGTTTCTCTTCTGTAATGGCATCCACACTCTAGAAGCTGCTTTTAGTAATTATATGCTGCATTTTCAAAACCATTACTATTTTTTATTTGCTTATAGTTATCTTTTCCAGATTTTTATCACCATAATAAATTGGGTTTAGAGAAAAATATGAAATTAAAAAAAAATACTTCTTTAAAAAGAAGTTTTATCATGAAGTGGCACTCCTATATGAAGACCTTGAGTAATTTTAAGAGGTAGAAATAAAAGTTTTAGTAATATTTTAGATTTTCTTTATGTTCTGCTATTCTAAGGATATTAAACAAAATAGGAAATCTCTTAGAAATCAGAAATGTTCCTAGAAAATAGGAAGCTTTCTTTTTGGTTTACTTTAAGGAGGAAATGTTAATTGTTATAGCACATATTTCGTGTCAGGCACTGGCCCATGAATGCTCATTTCAACTCACCAAAGTCACACAGGTAGGTAATAGAGTAGTCATGAACATCAGTGTTCATAACCACTATACCAAATTGTGAAATTCTTTCAAGCAGCAGCCATGCAATTATTTCCCTCCCTCCCTCCCTTCCTCCCTCCTTCCCTCCCTCGCTCTCTCCCTTCCTTCCTTCCTCTCTTTCCTTCTTTCTTTCTTTTCTAATTTTCTTAAGTGAGCTAAGTTGCCCAGGCTAGGCTCAAAATCAGCAACCTCCAGGTAGCTAGAATCACACCCATGCAAATTTAAATGAAATTTATAAAACAAACCAGAGCAAAGCTAAAGCGAAGGTTTCCTCCTTCAGCAATCCAAAGTTCATTTCAGAAGATACTGTAGCGACTCTACCAACAGATGGCAATGTTGTCTTGGAAATTTTTTACTATAACAATGCAAACAATCCTTACGGAAAATTCTGTCCCTAAGCAATAAGCAGCTGTTTACAGCTTTTTAAAAGAAAATTTTTGTTTTTAATTGCAAATTGTGTTTAATTTAATTTTAATTGTGTTGCTTTATTATTTTATGATTTCTCTCTAATCTTCAAACATTAAGTCAGAATTGGAGCACAGGAAAATTCTAGAATCTTCAAGCACGAGATTTCTGAAAAACTACTTGTTTGGACTCATGAGATATAAACAATGTGTGGATGAAAACAGAAGTGAAATAGGTTTATATGTCATTTCAAACAACATTCATTTTAATCTTACTTACTAGAAAAGAAAAGCAAAACCATTTTCCTCAGGATTGAAGAATTCTAAGATTTAGATGCTGAAAGGTAAGTAAAAATTTCAACTTATTATAATGTAGAATAGCTAGAAGCTAAAGTAGATAATATGAATAGAAAAAACCCTCACTTGTCATGTGATGTACATGTTGTTTGCAAATATTTACTTGTCTCATTTCCCAAGGTGCTTAATTTTATTGCTTAACCTATGTTTCCCACTAACAGTAGCTAAAATCACCTTTGTAATAAACTGGTATCAACAACACAATAAATACTGGATGTTTCAGGGAGCCACTGCAGCAAAGTTAAAGAAAATGTCCCTAAAGAGCTTCATGTTGAGGTCCAAATACTAATTTATGTGCAATTACCTGTTGTTAACGCCTGCTACAATTTTTTAAATCATGGAGTTTAGACGGGAATAAATCCTTGGACTTAGTAATACAGTTTTAGCTGATAACGTCTATTTGGGGATTAATCATTCTGGGGTTTTCATGGCCTGTGTTAGTGCTAGCAGAAGATAAACATGTATAGTAATATTTCTAGTGGAGATAATAAGAATCGACACAGTGGCAGAGAACTTAGCCCTATGTGTGTCTTAATTTATTCTTCCCTCAGTCATTCATTTAGTTAGTAAATGTATGTTGAGCATCTAGAAGCGAAGACAACAGGACTGAAGAAAACTGAAAGCTCTGCCATGGAGGAACTTGCATTCCCAGCAGCTATTACCAAAGGCTCATATCTAAATCAACTCTGAGACATACTTGCTGTTACACTGCATTATACTGACTGCTTTAAGCAGCACTCTCGATCTTCACACTGAATTTATGAGGTTGGTACTAATTTAATCAAGTGAATAGTGAATTGGCTTATGATCTTAGCAGTAGGATATTTTGACCTTGGAAATGGATGTGAATTTCTCTCTTGGTTGCTAAGAAATGTCATTTGGATAATTGGGGGGGGGAGGGTCTGTGGTTTAGCTCAAACTGATTTTTTATCTGTCAAAGAAAATTTGTAGAACAAATACTATATGCTAATACTATGTTTTAAATTAGTTAAGAAATGTAAAATGTGCCCCTTCCCATAATGAACAAATATTCTAGGTATATTACTGTATTTATTTTTATTCCCTCCTTTTAAGTGGCATCTAGTGAGGAGCCTTTGATTCATACTTACCCTTCTTTGTATTAAAATTCTAGGAAAACAGAAATAAAGGAAAGCTCACAGTGCTAAAAATGAACATTAAGAGTATTTCAGACCCTATGAGAAATTTTCCTCAACTCTGAGGTGTAGCCTGGGAAGAAATGTGCAGCCTGGGTTGTGATTGAAGAAATTGAGGAACCCAATGCCACCTAAACCCTCTGCCCTTGGTCCAGAAACTCAAGGTCTGGGCTGAAACAAACAACAAAAAAACAAACCAAGAAACACAAATAAGGCATCTCTTCCTCTCTGCTGTGGCTGTCGACCTTTTAGACTGCCAAACTGCCATACCCAGCTCTACCAGCCTTTCCATGTGTCCCTTGGCACCTTGCTTCTTTCTCTTAGGAGCTGCAATTCCCAGAAGAGAGCTGAACAAGATGGGAAGGCTTTGGATCTTGGATTACGTAACCTCCCCAAGTCAAGTATTTCTGGGTAGAGTAGCGGCTCTGGAGGGAATCGTTTTTCATATTCTTTCTGTGTTTGGTGTCAGAGAGGTAGAATAAAAATCCCATCTACCTCACAAAACAAAGCTAGATAAAATTAATCAGGCAGCTGCTAGAATCTGGTCTTGGAGCCAAGTATACCAACCTACTAAATAGTTGGGATCTAAAGGGAAAATTTAACAAGCACCCAATCATCAAAGTGAAACCAAGGACATCTATACATTCTCTCTGGCAAATTTTGGGTCTGGGTGGTTAACTAATCCCTCTTGGGGTTATGAATGAACAATCAAATGAGAAAATGTGGTGTACCCATTACCAATTGATGCATTATGACCAGTCACAGAGTCTCAGTGGCATATGGTGATAAGTATTTGTTCTCATGGATCTGTGGGTCAGTTAGGGGTTGGCTGATCTAGGCGTGGCTTGATGGAGTATACTCCCCCGTGAGGCAAATATTTTTAAACAATAATATAGTCTACTATATGCACTGACAAAATCATAGAAATTTTAAAAGAAACGAAGAAGGAACTCAAGAAATTGAAAAACAAATAAGCAAAATAGGTGACCTCCAAAAATGATTTATCAAAACTAGAAGAAAAATTGAGAACTCTTCAAAGTTTTTAATTAGGTTCAAAATGAAATAAGACCATAAAATTATGACAGAAAAGACTGAAGTTTAAAAAAAAATCAGACAATGAAAGTAGGAAGACAATGGAACATTTTCAGTGAGTTTTAAAAATATAGAAATAGAATTAAACATCCACATTTAAAGCAATAAAAAGCAGACATAGCATTGGATAAAGTCCGGTTGGTGATATATAGAAGCCTTTTCATAATAAAGAGATGATATTAAAGAATAAACATCTAGGATAGGAATTTAAGAATTTCCTAGGGAAAACTCAGGCAATTGAAACAAGCAATAATTAAACACATTGTTGAAAAAAAAAATCCTGTTAGTTGGGTCAATGCATTTTAGCAAGAGGTTACCATTGAAGACACATTGTTAAGCAAAGGCGTTTTTATTGACAAACAAAGGTATTTTTATTTTATTATGCAGCAAAGAAAAACTCCCACCCTGAGGATGTGGAGGTATGTCAGTCAGAGGGTAAGAGAAGTATAGGATTGAGTTTTGTTTTGTAATTTGGGCAACAGTTCAAGCAAGTAAGATTTTTCTCTGGATCAGATTCTGTCAGATAAAAGGCTATTCCACAGCTGGGTGTTTATCAATTCCTAAGGGCTATACAAAGTACCACAAACAGGTGGCTTAAACAATACAAATTTACTGTCTCGTGGTACTGGAGGCTGCAAGTCCAAGATCAGGGTGTCAGCAGGGCCAGGCTCCCTCTGAAGGTGCTGGGGAAGAATCCAGCCCACGCCTCTCTCCTAGCTTCTGGGAGTACCTTGGCTTGTGGCTAGCGAACTCTAATCTTTACATGTGTTCTTTCTGTGTGCCTGTGCCTGTATCCAAATTTCCCCTCCCTCTAGGGACATCGGTCACAATGAATTAGGCAATGAACCCAATTGAACTATTTCCAGTACAATGACCCTATTTCCATGTTTCCAGGTTTTGAGGTACTGAGGGTTGGGACTTCAACATAAGAACTTGGGGATGGGGACAAGAACACAATCCATTCCACAATAGATATTCTAGTGAATTTTATCTAGAAGCAGAGACGAGAACAAGGACAAAGCTGTTATTGATACAGAAGAAGCTGTCACTTACCTGAACCAGGTCATCAAGGTCTTTGATCATTTTGTTAATTTGTTTGTTTGTCCATGGTTTTGTCTGGATTCAGGAGTGATTATGGAAGGGACTTGTTTTTTGTTCCCATCTATCCTGGTCATAGAATGGCTTTTGTCTAGTGTCAATGTTCTGTAAAATTAGTTTTGCTCAACCGAAAAGGACAACTTTTAGTGGTGGGTGCCAGCTGTTATGTGGCAGCAAAACCAAGCCCTCATTGATGTCCCAGACCAGCATTCTGCTATCAGGGCTGCCTTTCTCATTCTCAGGCACCCCACTTCCACCCCCAAGAGATGAAATCAGGACAGAGAACACCAACTTACGATTTCCAGATCTTCACCATAACAGAGATGTTGTGAATCAGGAGGGTACCCAGACAACATAGTCTGTATTTCTATATTTCAATTAAGAGGCCAAATGGACTTAAAACTCTCCTTCAAGCAGTATGAAGTTCTTTTTCATTTCTCCAAAACAAATAACACCTTTCCTTTGATTTAAGAATTACAAGTAGAAATACAAAACTAGAAAATGGTCTTTAAAATATATAAGGTGGTCAGTCCTGTGTTTTATAGAGTGAGAAAGACTGAGTCCAGTCTGTGGAGAGTCAAGGGCAGACAGCTGTGCTTAGCTGTGCTGAATGTGGATATATGAAGCCTCAGAAAGCTTGTTTCATTAAAGAAGTTCTGAATTACTGTGACAGTCAGAATTGCTTCTTTCTAGTGTTTCTGCAATGGTGAAGGGACAGATTCTGAGTCCAGGCATTGTTGAGAACCTTTTAAATTAAAGCTGTGCAAAGCCCCGGATTTATCAGTGACCAAGTGACAAATAAATTTATTCTAAAGCTGGATTGGCGGAATGAATTTTATTTTATTACTACGGGCTGATGCAGCTGCCTCATCAAGTGTTAACTGTAGGATGAATAAAAATGTAATTTCTGATAGAAATTGGTTCAATCATGAGATGTGTAAACACAGACTATTTTATGAAAAATGGCAAAGTTTAGGATTAAAGAAAACTCATAATCAAGACACTGCTTCTAGAGTACATTTCATCATTTTGTAGACACATACTTAGTATTCCCATAAAATATGACATTGGGGTGAACTTCACTAAACTACAAAAGTCAGTTCCCAGGTGTCTTCACTTTTGCATTACTGCTGACTGAGAACCCAGAACCACTTCAGTAAGATGTGAAATGATGCCATCCCTACCTGTTTACACTATCCCTTTCCTCCACTCCTGCCTCCCCATGCCTCTAAGGAAGTTCTGTAAAAATAGACTTTCATTGTTTTAAAATAATATTTTGTTGGTGCATTATAATTATACATATTACCAGATTCATTGTTACATATTTACATGCACACACCATAATTTGGTCAATTTCACTCCCTAATGCTTCCCCTTTTCCTCCCTTCTCCCTCCCACGGATCCCTTTTCTCTACTGGTCTCCCTTCTGTTTTTTTCCCCCCATTTTTCTCTCTAGTTTCCACATGTAAGAGAAAACATATAACCTTTGACTTTCTGAGTTTGGCTTATTTAGCTTAACCTAATGTTCTCAACTTCCATTCAGCATTAATTTTCCTGTAAGTGACATACTTTTATTCTTCCTTGTGGCTGAATAAAACTCCATTTTGTGTGTGTGTGTGTGTGTGTGTGTGTGTGTGTGTGTGTGTATCATGTTTTCTTTATCCATTTGTTCATTTAGGGACACCTAGGCTGGTTCCATAGTTAAGTTATTATGAATTGTGTTGCTATAAAGATAGATATGCATGTATCACTACAGTAGGATGACTTCATTTCTTTTGAATAAATACCAAAGAGTGGACTATAGTGACACAGCCACATCAATGTTTATAGCAGCTCAACTCATAATAGCTAAACTATGGAACCAACTTAGGTTTCCTTTAACAGATGAATGGATAAAGAAATTGTGGTATGGAATGGAATTGTGGTATGGAACCCAATGGAATGTTACTTGGCCTTAAAGAAGAATGAAATGATGGCATTTGCCAGTAAGTGGATGGAGTTGGAGAATATCATGCTAAGCGAAATAAGCCAATCCCCCAAAGCCAAAGGCCTGAATGTCTTCTCTGATATGCAGATGCTAATTCACAATAAGGAGATTGACAGTGCTAAGGAAGAATAGTTACTTTGGATTAGGTAGAGGGGAGAGTAAAGGGAGGGGAGGAGTATGGGGATTGGAAGGATAGAATGAATCTGACATTTTTAGCTTATGTACATATGTGACTACAAGACTGGTGTTCAACCAGAAGAATGAGAAATTATGTTCCATTTATGTATAATGTGCAAAATGCATTCTACTGTCATGTAAAACTAATTAGAACAAATTTTAAAACTAAAAATAAAATAAATTCATAAATACTAAGGAGTGGTATAGCTGGGTCATATGGTAGTTTCATGCCTAGTCTTTTAAGGTACCTCCCTACTGATTTCCACAATGACTAACAATTCTGTCAACAATATATAAATGTTCCTTTCCCCCACAACCTTTCCAGCATTTATTATTATTTCATAATGGCTTTCATACTATATAGGCTCTGAGGCTTTAGATAAATTTTCAGGTATTCAGAGTCCTCGTCTGTAAAATGGGAATAAGAAGGTAGTTTGTGGGGATCTACTGAGATCACGGACATGGGACAACACATACTAGTTTTCTTCTTCCACAACAGTGTGTGATATAATTATACTAACCCATAACAGACAACACTCACATAGACTCACTAGGTGCTGTGATATATATATCTTACTCATTTAAGCAAAGATCATATGAAGGAAAGGAATAGGAAGACCCTGAATTCTCCCTTTTCTCTGGCCCTTTCTGCTTTTTCTGTCTGCTTCCCCATCTTTTGGCTTTAGGTTTCCTGTTCTTATCCTTTTTCCCTTTGGGCCTGAGTTCCCCCGTTCTCAGTCTCATGTGGGTCCTGTTTCTCATGTATTTTGGGCACTCCACTCCACCTCTGATAAAGTGCCTCGCTTACCTTGCACTTCATAGACCAATGGACCTTTCTAAAATAGGATAGAGTATAATAAAGATGCCCAGTTTTTATTTAAAATGGGGGGATTAGGAGGAAAAAGCCAAGCAATTGCTACTTATTACTTTCACCATGGTTTTCTTTTTTGTTGTTGTTGTTGTTTTGTTATTATTTTGCTATTGGGAATTGAACCCAGGTACTTTACCACTGAGCTACATACATCCCCAGTCCTTTTGATTTTTTATTTTGAGATAGGGTCTCACTTGCTGAAGTTGGCCTCAAACTTGTGATACTCCTGTCTCAGCTTCCCTAATTGCCGGGAATATAGGTATGCACCACTATACCCAGACACCTTGTGGTTCTTTTCTTTTCTTTTTTTTTTTGTACCTTGGAGTGAACTCAGGGGCACTTAACCACTGAACCACATCCCCAGCCCTTTTTTACATTTTATTTAGAGACAGGGTCTTACCAAATTGCTCAGGGCCTGGCTAAATTGCTCAGGCTGGGTTTGAACTGGCAATCCTCATGCCTCAGTCTCCCAAGACAGTGGATTACAGGCATGCGCTACCACTACCAGCTCCACCATACTTATAAAATAATATTTTAATGCCAAAAAAATAGAAGAACTCAATCCCAGAAAAAGGAAAATCCTTTAAATTGAGTAATTTACTGCCACAGTCTGGCTGGGCACAAATGCCGCAGTCTGGCTGGGCACACAATCACGAGCCACCACACAGCTTGTAGATTCAAACAGCAACTCTTTATTCCCGAACTCACACCAGCGGTCTACAATCATGTTCTGGGGAAATCCACGTTCTCTGCCCAAATCCACGTTCTCTGCCCAAATCCACCTCCACTGGGCTTCTATCTCCAAAATATACTGTCTGAATCCCGTGAGAACTCAAGGGGAACTCAGGCAGCAGGATACGCCCTATTCCCAGCAGGAATAATCTTAAACCTTAAACCTGGAACCTAAACTGGGAACGCCCTAAACACGATTATCTTAAAACCGGGAACACCCTAATCTGCCTTGGTCCTTGAGCAAGGTCACCTACATTCAATGTCGCTGCAACATGTCAGCAACATGGGGTACGCTGGCAAGGAAATTGTCATACCTACTTGGCTAATGGCTCCCAGCAATTTACCTTTATGAAAAACTTTCTAAGTGGTTTTAATTTCCTTCATTTTCTTTCAATCTGAAAAAAAATTGTGGCTGCCTCTGCTTTTTTGTTGTTGTTCCTTCTCTTCCTCTTCCTTTTTCTCCTTTAACTCCTCTTTTTCTTTCTCTCCTCTCTTATCACAATGTAACCTCTTTGCACTCAACTTTTTTTAAAAGCCTACTTAGTGATAGGAGTTAAAAAAATAACACTTATGGTGGATAATAGTTCAAGTATTACAACTCTTTGCCAAATATGTCTATCTACTCATTGGCTCAAATAATACAAGTATTTTATAGGCTTGTAGAAGTCAAAATTTTGAAGGCTGGATAGGATTGGGTTGACTTGTTAACTTCAAAGACGCCCATAAAGACCCAGCATCTCTCCTTTCCTTGTTCTAACTGCCGTTTCTGGTACCAGCAGAAGGCCTTCTCTTTCAAGGGACCTTTCAAGAACATTAAGAATTGACCATTTTATAATTGGCCAGAGTCCCAACTTTCCAAGACTTTCTGTCACCATACAATGATTGAGATCCAGTGTGAAATCCTCAACAAAGCATAAGGAAAAGCAAGAGGGAATTCTCTTTTCTTTATTATCAACCATGAATTTTAAAACTCACAAAAATGCTTATTATTTAAATTGCAAATGCTACTTTAACAAGGGAAGCATAATAAATTGTCGGAATATTTGTGTGCATGTTATCCCTAATTTTGTCGGAAACCTAAAGAATGGGAGTTGTTTTCCCTCCTTTTACATCCTGAGAAACCAGATTCAGACTCTGTGTTCTATCACTTCAGGATATCTTTTTATTACAGTACCAAAAACAGAAGGAAAGCATTCAGAATAAACGAGTCTGCACCACCTACCCTCAGGCTCAGCTTTTGTCCTTGGAGTAAAGCCCATGGAGAAAGGCTGACGCTATGATTGGAGAAGCCAGAACTGAGCAGAAAGGATACAATGAAGGTGAGTTTCCTTGTCTGAGGGGGTACTGGTAGCTTGGGGCCCATGATGGATAGGTGCTTGTGTCCCAAGAAGACATAAGACCTCTCTTATGAGGTGGCTCTTAAATGTAGAAGAACGGAATACTCATCTCAATAGAAGTGTCTTGCTTCCTTTCTTGGTATTTCCTCCCATGTGGGGAGACTGCCTAAGAGTCAAGAGTCAAGCACCCCATCTTTCTCCACTCATCACTATCAGAATTCCCAGAGGAGGAAGGAACTAGACCTACACATCCTACGTCACCTCCCATTTTCCCTGCTCTACTCTTGGTTTTCCAGGCTCTGCCCCTGTTGGAAGATGATGCAGCTGCCCACAGCAGTCCTGGGTAGGTGGGTGAGCCTGTCTAACTCTGATATCTAATATTAGCCAAATGTTTGGCAACCCTCCCAGCATAGCCTTATCAATATCAAAGTGACATGTGGTCCCCTTCTGCACTTTTCACACACCTATCTCTCAATTGGTCCTGAATTCCAGGAGAGGAGAAAAGGGAGACACCTACAGACACCAAGACTAAGGATCATGGCTTGGGACACTGAGGTAACAGATCCTCCCATCCACTCTGAACAAATCATCCAAGCATTCACTCATGTATTTGACAAATATTAGCTGACTGCCCACAGTGTGCAGGTCATTGCACTTGGAGGTGGAAATAAGGTAAACAGTTGTCTCAACTATGGTAATGAAATGAAGACAACTAGATGTCTTTTCTACATATGGGACATTATGTACCTCAGATTCTTAATGACACCCCCAAAACATGACTGATTTATTTAATCTAGAATAATACCATCTTTCTCACATGTAACTACCATAGATCAATTTTATAACTTGCTAATAATTTAAATTTACATTGAAAGTATAGCCCAAGTGGATGGCCCATCCACTTCAACCTTATTATGGTCTGGGCCCCACTCCACCAGGATTGGAAGGAAAAAAAAATTTCCCTTAAAGTATAGGACAATTTAAAAACTGATTTTTTTTTTTTTACAAAGTGACTCTATTACATGGGGGGAAATCCTAACCTCAGGTAAATTTGGTTCAAAATGAGGAATGTAGAATACTTGTAAATAAATAAATAAATAGTTAAAATGCAACTCCCTGTTCTTTCCATATAAATATTTTTAAAGTTATTGCAGAGAAAAAGGTCTTTGTATGGTTTCAGTGGTTCTTAGATTTAAAGTAATATCTTAATAGTTGAATGGCCAAAATGCCATATTTATGTCTTTATTTGACAAAATAAAATTGACAAAAAAAAACCAAAAAACTTATCTTCCTCAATTCGTTTGAAAAGTAAAAAATTGTAGTGGCTATAACTTGCTCATTTTAGAAACTCCAAGGAAAAAGTTTTTGAACCTAGGTTATTATTATTCTCATTTTTAATTCTTATCTAAGACTAGATCAAATGCCAAAAACATTTAAAAATTGCCCATTTTCTTCTCACTTACCATAATGTCTGCCAAATCTAAAAGTGAAATTCAAGAAATAGCTTTAGTTTAGTAGAAGACTTTTAAAATATGTGTTAGAAAAAAAGACATGTTACTGTTCCAATTTTTACCATGTACTAATCACAGAAAGTTGGATTTAATTTGCATAATAGCTATTGCAAAACTCATTCCTTGGCAGTGGCTCTGGCTCTGTGCAAAGTCGTGCAGTAGGCAAATTCTCTTTTGGCCCATCCACTTCAACCCTCTTATGGTCTGGGCCCCACTCCACCAGCTATTTCATTATGGTCTATTTCCCTACTAGAAAATTCCAAATTTAGGGTTGGTGGCTCTCCCCAAGTAAATTTTAATTTTAAGGAAATTCAAGTAAGAAATGCAAGAGAAAAAATGAGATGTAAAACCTTCTATTTGATTTTGCATATATGCCTGAATTATGGTGTCACCGTGTGCTGTCATTATTTCTTCACATGTCTGACTTAGGCAGCACAGACTTGATCTCATTTACATCTGTATTAGTCAGCTTTTCAACGCTGTAACAAATACCTGAGAAAAACAATTTAGAGAAAGAAAGATTTATTTTGGCTCACAGGTTCAGAGGTTTCAATGCTTGGTAGGTTGGCTTCATTGCTTTGGGCCTGAGGTAAGGCAGAACAGCATGGCGGAAGGGCATGGTAGAGGAAAGCTGTGCACCTCATGGCAACCAGGATGCAGAGAAAAGAGAATGAGGGAAAAGGGGCCAGGGACAAGAAATACACTTCCAGGGTTTGTCCCCAGTGGACCAACTTCCCTTCCTCCAACTATACCCCATCTCCTGTGGTTTTTACCACCTCCTAAAATGCATTCTGTTATCAATCCACTGATGAGGTCAGAATCCTCATGATTGAATCACTGCAAGAGCCCAACTTCTGAACATTGTTGCATTGAGAACCAAGCCTTCAACACATAAGCCTTTGAGGGACACTCCATATCTAAACTTTAATATTTGAATCCCTCATTCACTCCCAACTCAGACCATGGGACAGTTGATGATAAATTAATTTTTGATTAATTAATAGTGAATGTTTATTATTAACATGTCAGTACTTGGACAACATAGGTGCTACCTATGTTCATCTAAGAAGCTACCTCTTATTTCTCTTTCATCTTTTTTCAAAAGGTACATTTGAAATCAGATCTAAGGAAGAAGAATGGAATGATAAATTTGATAGAATGAAAGCAGAAAGCAACAGCTTTATTTTTCCTCTTCATTGACCTTTCAAATCTGAAGATGAGGTATTTCTCTGTCTGTTAGAATCTAAGGCAGGCCTCAAGAATCTTTTAATTCTAAAGCTACAGAAAAGACCTCCATATGGTCACATTCATTTATAATGAGATTTATTTAAATAATTGAAATATCTAGTTCTACGTAAAGTAAAAAACTCCAACCCTATTTTAAATTAAGTTTTTGGCCTCACCCAGCTCAGGCCTCCTTTGGACTAGAAACTAGCCATGGAAAAGAGAGGACTGGTCTATTTTTTTTTTTTTTATTTCCTCGAGTCTCTCCACACAACCACCTGCTCTGGGGCTGTAATTGGGAGTGGGTTATGGAGGCTCCAAGATGACCTTTTTGAGTGCTCTTGGCAGCTCTTCAGAAGCTCCTATGAACCTTCTACTGCACAGTTCTACCAGTAGATGGTGCACTCTCTAGCTGCACCCAACAACACTTACTTAAGCACCTGCACCAGTGGTGTTCCCTTGCTCTGATGCTGATGAGACCCCTTTACTGGCTGCTCTCCTGTGTTGAGTTCCTTCCAAATAGATCCAGTTGCAGTCCATTTATAGCTCACTTGGTTCATGGTATGATCAAGCATCCTTGAGCCTCCCTCCTGCCCCACCACAGCCCTCCTTCCTTGCTCTGTGGCTTCAGCTTCACCTTTTGGCTGCTTAGCTGTGGGTCAAACACATTGTCAAACTCTCACAAACTTATCAGTCTTTCTAAGTGCCTCTAAGCCTTGTCACTGGGCCTCAGGTGAAGGAAAGCATCCTTCCGGTAGCCGTATGTCTGGGGGTGGGGGGAGGGGGGAAAGGTCTCAGCTTGCCAGCATTTTTTCATAAGAACACCCTCCTCAATCTCAACCTCTTACATCCTTTGGTAGATGGTAGGATGAGGAAAGGATGTCATGAAAACAGGTCTGTAGTGGGTAAAGGGAGTTTGCCACTAGAGGGCTTACACTGCCCAGAGTGACGCTTTTGATCCTCTCTTTTGCTAGTGTTACTTAGGAGGCTCAGCACCTCACTTGGAAATATGGGAATATTTGCCACCTATTCTTTTTTTTTTTTTTTTTTAAAGATCAGCATTTATGGAGTTGGGATTTAGCTCAGTGGCAGAGTGCTTGCCTAGCACGCCCAAGGCCCTGGGTTTGGTCCTCAGCCCTGGAAAATTAAAAAAAAAAAAAATCTGCATTAATTTTTTTTGTACTGGGGATTGAACCCAGGGTGCTGAACCACTGAGATATATCCATAGTCTTTTTTTTTTAATATCTTTTAGTTGCCAATGGACCTTTACATTGTTTATTTATATGTGATGCTGAGATTCAAACCCAGTTCCTCATGAATGCTAGGCAAGCACTCTGCCACTAAGCCACAACCCCAGTCCCCCACCTATTCTTTTTGACTCAATCTTCTAAGGCAGAAATTTTTTAAAATGTGAGGAAAAGTGTCCTTTTTTGCATCCTATTCAAACACAAAAGGCAGGGATTATGGTAGCCTATTGTTTCAAACCCAGGCTCTATTTGCAAATATTAGCCCTAAAGCTCAGGAAGTAATGCCAAAAGTTAATAAATGGGATGCCATCAAATTAAAAAAGCTTCTGCACAGAAAAGAATCAATTAAGAATGTGAAGAGAGAACCTACAGAATGGGAGAAAATCTTTTTGTTAGTTACTCTTCTGACAGAGGATTAATAACCAGAATATACAAAGACCTGATTTAACATCAGAAAGTAAATAACCTAATTAATAAATGAGCAAGTAAGTTAAACAGACACAGCTTAAAAGAAGAAATAAAAATGACCAAGAAATATATGAAAAAAATGTTCAGACTGGAGTTGTGGCTCAGTGGTACAGCACTTGCCTCAGATGAGTGAGGCACTGGGTTTAATTCTCAATATTGTGTATAAATAAAATGACTAAAATAAAGGTCTGTCAACATGGTCTATAAAAAAATGTTCAACGTCTTGAGCAATTAGGGGAATGCAAATCACAATTACACTGAGATTTGGTCTCACTGCAGTCAGAATGGTAGCCATCAAGAATATAAACAAGGGCTGGGGATGTGGCTCAAGCGGAAGCGCGCTCGCCTGGCATACGTGCGGCCCGGGATCGATCCTCAGCACCACATACAAACAAAGATGTTGTGTCCGCCAATAACTAAAAAAATAAAAATAAATTTTAAAAAAAGAATACAAACAATACAAATGCTAGAGAAGATATGGAGAAAAACACACACTTTTACACTGTTGGTGGGATTGTAAGTTAGTACAACTACTATGGAGATCAGTATGGAGATTCCTCCAACGACTAAGAATGGAACAACCATATGATCCATATATACTCCTAAATATTTACCCTAAAGAATTTAAGTCATCAGACTATAGTGATACATGTATACCCATGTTTATTGTACAATTCTCAATAGTCATATTATGGAACCCTTAGGTGTCCATCAACAGATGAACAGATTTCAAAAATGTGGTATATATACACAATGGAGTTTTATTTAGCCATAAAGAAGAACAGAATTGGGGCTGGGGATGTGGCTCAAGTGGTAGCGCGCTCGCCTGGCATGCGTGCGGCCCGGGTTCTATCCTCAGCACCACATACAAACAAAGATGTTGTGTCTGCTGATACTTGAAAAATAAATGAAGAAGAAGAACAGAATTGTCCTTTGCAAGAAAATGGATGAAACTAGAGAATATTAAATTAAGTGAAATAAGCCAAACTCAGTAGTCAAAGGTATGTTTTCTCTCATATGTGGAAACTAGAGAGGAAAAAAGAAAAAGAAAGGTGTATGTGTGTGTGGGGGGGTCTTTTGAACAAACATGGAAGGGAGATCAGTGTGAGTAGAGGAAAAGGACTAGGGGGAAGGAGTAGGAGAGGAAAAAGGGAAATACCGGGAAATGGTATTGGCCAAATTATATTGTTATATTGTGTGCATTTTCAAAAATGTAACAACAAATCCCATCATCATGTACAAACTATAATGCATCAATAAAAATACAGGAAAAAATAGAGGGGTTAGGTTTCCAGGGAAAAACACTGGGTGAGTATATGAGACAACTAAGGAAACAGAGAGGTGAAAACAACCATGACAGGCAATGGGTGGACTACAGATTTACTTCTGAACTACAGTGAAAAGACTGAGTAGTACTGAATGAGAAGACAGGCTCCCGAGACTGTCAGGAGAAGGCTGCGGTAGAGGTGGGCGCTTTTCACTGCAAGCCCCAGCGAGTCTCTAAACAGCCTTGGCAGGGACAAGAGCAGAGGTGAGAGGCAGTTGTTTATTGGAAGGTTTTTGCCGGAACAGCTAGTGGCTGCCTTCTCCTCTATTTTCTCCAATCCCACACTCACCAAACAAGTAGCCAGTAGTGTATTTATTCCTCAGGGTCACAGGGATCACTGAGATTTAATTTCTAAAGAAATACAGTGTCCTATCACACTGGACTTAGGGCTCTAACAGTGGCCACTAACATACCAGAGTAAAGCCCTAGCTTTGTTGTCAACAAAATTAGCCTGTATGTTCCCTTTGGGTTTCCATCCAAAAGTAAAGCCTGTCATTCCGTTGTATGTACGTACACACACACACACACACACACACACACACAGGCTGCCCATCTCAGGCAAGCTATGTTGGGGGAATAGGCCTACACAGGTGCGTAGGAAACCAGGCCAATCGCATATGTTAACCAGTCTAACCCTTCATGTAAACATCAGAAGGAACACCCAAGAGTCACCAAAGGAATCCTGCAAACCAGAGGCTACATGTGGTGGAAGCTGAGAGCAGAGAGTGCTTGGGGACTCACATGCGGTTGAGGGCCATGCTTGATCTGTGGAGTAGCTGAACACACAGTGGGGTGGGGCTCCAGTTGGAGTCTTTGAGTTCTTGTTGCTCTCTCTTTGCGTGAAGTGAGCATGATTATGGTCTTGAACATGAGAAATAAACATTTGGGCTTCGGTCACTAAGATGGCTGAGCTCAGGTGCTGATTATCTCTGGGAAGTGCCAGCTGTCAGCATCTGGAGAATTTGAAGGTGTCTGCTACCATGAGAAGTTGAGTTGGGTACCAGTCCTCCACCTGGATGCAGAGGAGCCCTCTATTGCGTGGGAAAATTCAAGCTGTTCCCCTGGGAGGCGTGAGCCATCAGTCTCAGCTAGCTTGTTGCCAGGTAACCAAGAACGATTTCCCAAAATTAGTGATCAAAGGGAAGGACTGGGAGGAATAAACAGAAAGACTGATTCCAGAGGAATCAAACTTTACCCAGAAAACCAAAGATAATTATTTTTTAAAGCCTAGAAAAGATATCATGTGCACCACACTTCCACAATAACATCTGCCCTCCTACCCACTTTGGTGGTAGAAGGGTTAGATTGTCAGAGCAGAAGTACTTGAATCATAGATCTCACCCAGCATCAAATTTCATGTGCCACAGTCAAGACCCAGTTACAGAGGTAGCATTTCTTTTGGGGAGAGACCAGATCAGTCTGCATTTTAAAAATATGTCTCTTTCTCTGTCATTAGGATGCGTTTTGTTTTTAGATTAAAAATTGTTTTCTGAACAGTGTGCATAGATTTATTGTTTTCAAAGAAAGATGTTTAATTTTGAGCTTTCTGTTCTTCAGCCCATCATACCATATAACTCCACAAATTCCAGGTGAATTTACAATAAGCCATCTTGACCTATTACCTTCTTTTGTTTTGTTAAAATATAGCCTGAATTTTTTTTTTTCAGAAAAATAAATGGTAGAAAACCAGCATTTATATCCCTGGATCCTGGCACATATCTCCTAAAAAGCCCATATTTCCTGAGTATATGTTCGTGGAGTGACTTTTGGAAAGCCCCTACAGATGGAAAGAGGCTGTTTTCAGGTGACCGTGTGATTAGAGTTGGAACTTTCAGCCCCACTCTCACAGGAAATGAAAGGCTAAAGATTGACTGGACCACCAATGACAAAATGACATACTCAATCTCTCTTTTGTAATGCAGTCTCCATAAAAGTCCAAAAGAATGAGGTTGCAGAGCTTCTGGGCTGTTGAACACATGGAGGTGCTGGAGGGTGGTACACCCACAGAGGGCTCCGTAAACCCCTTTCACATACTTTACACTGATTTCTTCCATCTAACTGTTCCAGAGTAGTTACCTTTTAAAATTAATTGCAACAAGTAAATTATTTTTGAGTTCAGTGAGCTACTCTAACAAGTATTGGAAACTGAGTAGGAGCTTGTTGGAACTTCCATTTATACCAGGCGATCAGAGTAGAGATCTGGACTTGCAACAGGTATCTGAAGAGGGGGATGGGATTGTGGGACTGAGCCCTACATCTGTGGGGGCTGTACTAACTTCAGGAAGATACTGTCAGAATTGAATTGAATTGTAGGACACCTGGTTGATGTCCAGAAAGGATGGTAAAATTGCTCACTGTAGGAAAAAATCCACATTATCTGCTGTCAAAAGTAAAGATGCAGTAGTAAGAGATTAATAGAGGAAAAACAGTTAATTTTGTCCATTCAGCTCTGCATGCCTGAAAAGTTCTTTATTTTGCTTCATGTTGGTGTGGATCGTTATATATCTCCAAGATGTCTTAATTGATCATTTTTGACACCTGGTGGCTGACTGTCTTTCTGACAGATATCATTAACATATTTATAAGGAAGTCTGGACAAGGTCAATCATTCCTTCTCTCCACATCTCAGTGGGAAGGAAGCTTTATTCCCGCTACTAACCTCAATTCTCAATTACCACTCTCTCTTTCATTATGGATAAACTGCCTAGGTTCCTACCTATCTATGGCCAATCTCTCCACTTATGTACCACATCTTGTCCCCTTTTGTTTATGGAAAGTCATTGCTCTAGTTAGTATTCCCTTTCTCTCTGGAATCATTTCTTCTAGAAAACTAGTGCCAGGGACTCTTTTTCCCCAGCTGGTTTTGAAGAAGTGAACAGCCACATTTTGAGGATGCTATGACAAAGATCTGAGGGTGGCCTCTAGGAGTTGATGGCAGCCTCTAACCAACAACCTCCAATATGCTGGGAATTTCCATCCTGTAGCTGCAAAGAAATCAATTATTGCCGCAGCCTGGCTGGGCACAATTCAGGAGCCACTTGTCAAAAGAAACTAACTTTATTTTTAGAACCACACATGCCAAACAAAACAGCTCCTCAGGAAAAACCCTCAGAGCCCAACTGCCACCACCAGCTTCCCACAAGCCTCTCAACTTCCCCCACTCCTCCTGCTCTTGAGGCTGATTGGCTGGGTCGCGTGGGCGGAGCCAAAAAAGTCCCCCAATGAGCAGCTCCATAGTCTGGAAGGGCGGGGAAACAGCCCAACTAGCATCATGGCAGAGGAGCCAATCAGCTAGATGTTGCTGGGGCTGCTGTGAGCCAATCATCAGCTGGCAGTCTGAAAGTTTGCTGGGGCCCCTTCGGCTGTGGCTCTCAACAAATTATGCCAAGTTTTGAAGCAGAATCTTTCTCATCCAAGCTGTCCCATTAAATTGCAGCACAGCTGACATCTTGACCACAACTTTTTGAGTCCCTGAACAGAGGATGCAGCCAATAGAAGCTGAAAGGCAGTAAATGTGTGCTATTTAAGCCACTAAATTTGTGGTAATTTTCTATTTATTTTAATTTGTTATAGATGACAACAGAATGCATTACAATTCATATTCCACATATAGAGCACAATTTTCCATATCTCTGGTTATACACAAAGTAATTTATGGTAATTTGTTATGCAGCAATAGATAGCTAATATATCTATTTATCTATCTATCTATCTCCCCTATATATAGTCCCTGGTACTATATATAGGAGATCAATCCAAAACCTAGTCAATGGGAGTTCCAGAAATAGAAAAATAGAGATATAAAGAGAATGAAATAATAAATAAAAAATACCAATAATATTGCTAAAATATTTTTTTTAAATCTAGCCTTAGATTGAAAATGTTTAGAAATATTAATTGATGGAGGGGGAAAAGATTCATATTAAGATATAAAATTTCATAATAACATAAAATAGATTAAAATTTTTTGAGAAGTGAACAGCAAGAGGATATAATGTCTTCAAAAGGAATAAAAATCAGATGGCAACAAATTTCTTGTCCTATTATTGGATGCCTTTGGATTTCTGAGGAAAGGTTATTGTTAATCTAGATTTATATACCAACCCACATCTTTACTCATACATGAAGACAAAATAAAGATATTCTCAGACATGAATAACTCAGAAATTTTTCTACCAATTACCCTTCAAAAATATTGGAGCAAATTTCAGCAAAAGTTAAAATGAATTCAAAGAAGATAGAGATCAAGAAAGAGCTGATTAACCAGTTGTTACAGAACTGGGGCCTTCTGCAACACCAAGGCAGCACAAAAATCTCTCCTCAAACCCTGATTCTTACAATCATTCCAGAAAGATTTTAGATATATTGCTCAGAGTAACAGGCATGAGTTTACTAGAAGGGATAGAAAAGAGTAAAGAGGACACTAAAGGGAGAGTGTCTGTGAGAGGAGAGGGATAGCACACCTCTTCTACCCTCCAGTTTTATTCAGGGGTCCAGGGAAATTTTCAGAGTCCCACGGAGGACTTTTAAGTCCCCACTATGCAGGACAACTCTAGTTACTTTGGCCCATGCTGACTGATTTTAATTGAAACTTGTTCTTACAGATTTTATGGTTAGGGGCAATTATTCTTATCTCCCTAAATTCTGGTATCTGGTCTGTAAGGGTCACAAAAGTCTCTACCTTCAGGGTAACTGCGTTCTTATTGGCATTTTATGCCTGCACTGTTCCTTAAGATAATAAGTAGTTTGCTGAGGATTGTAACATATCTTTTCGACTTAAGCCAGGCAGGACTGCAGGTAAATTTATTTTAAAATAGAAAGCATGTGAGGGTCCACACTATGAGCCCAACTTATAGAATTATTCCCTTAACCCCTTGCTCCCACCACTCACATCTGTCTCTACAATGATGAAGATTATGTAGCAGACATAGAAAGCAAAACCTGCCCAAGTTAAAACAAAAAATCAAGGAAGATCAATGGATTCACTTGACAAATATCATTAAGAAGCTAAGTGACATTTGTGAAAAGGATAGGCATATTCTTTTGTTTGTGTGTGTGGTGCTGGGGGTTAAGCCCTTGTGCATGCGAGGCAGACACTGTGCCACTGAGCCATATTCCCAGCCACAGGCATATGCTTTTCTTAGCAAAAAAAAAAATGGCAATTAGAAAGTAAAAGAAAAACAAACTTACCTATAATGAAGTCAGGTTTTCAATATGAAACAATCTAAAATGTAGTATATAATTTTGAGCAATTGATATAGTGTAAAGAGATTAATTATTTGACTTCTACACTTGGTCATATCCTTTTTCTGGTATCACAATTTTTAGTGACATGAGAGTACATTTCTGAGTCTCATAGTGTAGGGAACAGACAGATGAGGATGGTGGGAACATGAGGTTAACAGAATAATTCTATAAAATGGGCCCATTATGCTGACCCCTACATGCTTTTTTTTTTTTTTTTTCCAAGAAGCAATTTACCTGCAGCCCTGCCTGGCCACAGTGGACAGGATAAGTCACATTCCTCTGTAAACCACCTGTTAACTGCAGGAGGAATGCAGGCCAAGATAATGTCAATGGGAGGAACCCAGGAGACTTCTGTGACCAGATCCTGGAACTCTGGAAGATAAAGGTAGTTCCTCTTAACCACAAAATCTGTAAGAATGTATAGTTCAGAATCCAATTAGAACCAGTCAGCAAGGGCCAAGGTGACCTAAAGTTGCCATGGCAGTGGGTACTTGAAAGTTTGATGTCTTCTTGCTTCAAAATTCAAGAGTTAGACCTGGCAGGACTTTCTGGAAACTTTTCTGGGATCCCCAATAAAACTGAAGTGCAGGAAAGGCACATTGTCTCTCTCCTCTCTGAGAGTATCCCCTTTCCCTTTTGTTATCTCTTCAATAAACTTAATCCTATTACTCTGAGGAACATGTCTGAAATCTGAAATCTTTCTCACTTGATTATAAGAATTAGAGTTTGAAGGGAGAGTTTCACCTTGCCTCAGTTTCGGAAGACCCCAGCTGTGTAACAACTGTGTTGTTTAATTAAATTCTACAGTGAATAATATACTCATAATCAAACTATTATAAATGCTACATGGTGAATACTAGTTTTTAAAAATTAATTTATAGGCCAAATGAAAATCAGGATTGGGTCCTTGTTCCTCCCGTGTTGAAGATTAAACACTGAAGAAATGCTGAGGCAGGGGCAAAAAGTTTTATTTAAAGGATAGAAGAGAGAGAGAGAGAGCCCTCTGGAGAGGAGAGGGTCCAGAGCTGGTGCCTGAGGGTGTAGGGATGTCCTGCTCCTGTATAGATTTTAGGTTTTCTTTCTTCTCATGTCCCCCCCCCCCCCATCTTGTCTGTGTGACCAAAAGTAACCAAAAGGGCAGGAAAGCAGCCATCTATGAGGTGGATTTGCTGGTGTTGGAAAATGTGATCCTTCCCCTCCTGTGGAAGTTGTTAGCAACCAGGTGAAGGGGAGTGCTATCTACCCATTTCCTTTTCTTTGACAACCAGCTACCTGTCTTTTGCCCCTGTCTCACAGGCATGAATGAGTTAATTAGATTTGGAGAAACAGACTCCATTAAAATTGATAATGTAAAAATAAGTTTACTTACAGACCTTGGAGGCAGAAAAGAGTTAAAAATTACTGCAATGGATTGGCAGGAGAGAGGAGGATTGGTAACTTTGTGTAGGTAAAGGAGCCAGTGGGAACCAAATCTAGTCTGTAATCTGCACACCATCCCTGGCATAAGATGTCTTGGGGCATCTTTTTCTAATTTCTATAAGGACTGGGTGGGGAGAGAGGAGCTGCCTCAGTGGGTGAACCAAGAATCCAATCCACAGAGATTCTGCCTTCTCCCCTCACCCAAATGTTCAAGGTGACAAGGTATTGTAAGTGTGTTGAGGGGAGTGTTGCTTCTCTAGGGGTGGGAATCACAAAGGCCCCATTCCCCTCCCAGTTCTGTAATGGAGCTCTTCAAAACCTCCCATTCCTGCAGTGGCTGAGGTCTTTTCAACCCTGCTCTCTCTCCATTCTCTCTCCCTCTTAGGCAGAGTAATTTCCCCTCCATCAGCCCTGGCCTAGTCAAAACAAAAGCCAGGAGGAGGGGTATCTTCTCGGTGCTTGGCAACCGCTACTTCCTGCAGTGCCACACAAAGGCACCCCGTGGCAGGCTGGGAACACAAAGGCCTGGCTATCTTCTAGGTTGGGGGAGGTAAACACACTGGGGCAGCTAGACTGAGAAGCAAACTGATACATTCCCAAGAATAATTTTATATCATTCTCTTCTTCTTCTCCTTGTCATCTCTTAAGCAGTTGTGAGTCTCTGAAAAGAAAATCCTGAAATTTCTACCTGGATACAGTCCAAAAGAGCCAAGTCTGGGCTTCCCAGGATGTTAGCTCTACCACAGTCACTTGGCAGTAGGTGAGGGATCTTCCCCAGAAGTCCTCAGGCCTAGGCAAGGGAGCCCCCTCATCTCACTGTGCATCTCCATCTCAGAATTTTCTTAACCTGATGAAGCCCTTAGTGAGCTTTAGGAAGCAGGATTTGCTTTAAAGGCATTAGAAGAAAAAGACAATTAAATTGTAGCAAAAATAAATCTGGTCCCCCTGATGGAGACTCTCCTAAAGTTCTGAGGCATTCGGAGGCAGTGTCTGAAGAAAGGTTTCTCTATGCAAAGAGTCTGTGGAAGTTATCAGAATCAAAATGGAGTCACCCGTGTCAAGCCTAATGGAATGAATGAACAAATAAATAAATAAAGCTGTACAGTTATGAAGGAAGGGACCTCATTCACACATATGCTTTAATAACAAGAGCTAGCACAAAAGACTGTCAGAATCACAGTCTCGCACAGAAATGCTTCTTACAAGAACATCTGCCCAGCAACGTTCTGTTCAACCATGGACTCACAATACCCTTGATATCGACCCATAACCAAGAATCATTATTTCAAAATGAATTAGTATAACCCTCCTCATTTCACCTTTACATGCACTTGTCTTCTTCTATTTCCCTGAATATGCTCAAAGCTTACTATGACATCATCTTCCCATTGCATTGCAATGTTTATACCTTGAAAACCTTTATTAATCTTTGGGGGATCTCTCTCTGTTAATGTAAGTAGACAAATCCACAAAATCTAGATTTTTGAAGCTGTGACCCCAGGACCTCAGAAGATGGCCATATTAGAAAAAGCATCCCTAAAGGTGGACAGTTATTAGTTAAGAATTGGTGGAGTATGAATTCCTAATCCAAAATGACTGGTGTTCTTAAAGAAGAAATTTGGAGAGGGTCACACACAGGGAGAACACCCTTTGCTGCCATGAGACAAGGAACCACCAGAAGCTAGTACAGAGGTCTGGAATAGAACCTTCTAGAAGTGTGATTCTCCTGACACCTTGAGCTTCAACTCATAGCCTTAGCAAGATGAGACACTAAATGTATGCTATTTAAGCTACTTATTCATAGTACTTTGTTTTAGTACCCTAGGAAATGAACACATCTTGGCTATTTCATTTGTTGATACTATTTCTGGGCTTGGATATCTGTCACTGTGGCACCATCTACTTAATATTCCCACTCCCAACCCAAGACCTTCCATGGCTCGTTTTCTGATTGATTTCTGCCAGGGGCTTTTCCCACCACCAATCCCAGGAGCTTAGTCTAGAATTCAGGCAGCATGGCCATGCTGGAATACAGTGGGGCTGCCCTGGTGTTCCTGGAGGAAAGTTATTTTTGAGAAAAAATTCAGAATCTGAGACAGTGACCTTAAAGATGACCATCTGTGTTGTTCCTTGCTATGAATTCTCCTGAGGTATATAGCAAATTGCTTTCATAAACCCTAGGAAGGTTGTCTTTGTGTTCTTTCTGACATTTTTATTAATATCTCACCTTGTGTTTGCCCAGGAGTTTTGAAGCATTTTATAGGTCTTTTAAAAAGTATTATCTCAAAACCCACTGATTTTCCCCAAATCAACAGTAACTCATGAAAGTTCTCACTCAGCCTTGCTGATCAATTCTCCAAAAATCTTTGTCTAAAGAATCAATGGCATTCAACTTTATGGGTTGCAATCAAATGGCAGATTGCTCAAGAGTTCAAATACAGCCAATCATGGCACTACAAAGCCTTCTGTCTCTTCCCCAAATCCTCAAAGCTCCATTGGTACAGGGGTCGCTCCTGACTCTTTACCTCCATGTCCCCCAAAATTCATGTACTTCCTGAAACTTCAGATGGTAACCTTATTTGGAAACAGGACCAATAAAGGTACAATTAGGGTTTTAGTGTGGGGCCTACTCCAGTGTGACTGGAGTGCTTATGAGAAGAAGAAGAAGAACAGGAGACAGATAGGGATGTACAGGGAGAAAGCCAAGTGACGATGTTCAGGCAGAGATTGAAGAAACTTGTCTAAAAGCCAAGGAATCCCAGGGCTTGCTGGCACTCCTCAAAAGCTAGAAGAGGTGAGGAAGAATTCTTCTCAACACCTTGACTTTAGATTCCAACCTCCAGACTGCAAGAGAATAAATTTCTGTTGTTTTAAGCCACCCAGTTTGTGGATTTTTTTTTCTAGGAAACACCCACAAACCACAAGCACTGGCCGCTCTGTCCTCTGTCTTTTAGATCATCCAGAACAATCCATTCATCTGGACTTGAAAAAAACAAAAGAAGAAGGAGGTTTGCTTCCTCAGTGCCAGATCACCACCACTCCTAGGCTGCTGTGTCACATGGGCATGTGCATACAAATGCACATGTGCGCCTGCGCGCACACACACACACTCTGAAGGGAAAAATGCTGCTCTTAGATGATTATTTAGATTCCGATTTTTCTATCTCCAGATATAGTTGAACCCAACAAATATGGTATTGTTGTGCACACACAAAGAGCTTAATATTAAAAAATAAGCACACTCAGAATACTGCTTCAGTCACTTAAAAGAGCTATTATGGGTCTGTACATTTTATTCACCTGGGAGGGGCCATCACCCCTTCTCTGCAGGCACAGAGCCTAGTTAAGCATACAGGTGCTTTTCAGTTAACAGTTTTCCTTTGGCAGCCTTAAGCTTCTTCCTGGGTTCCTAGTGGAAAGTTTTGATGTTGAAAACAAAGACCACAGGACAAGAGAGAAGTGAAAGCAGCAGTCCCTCAGGCCACCCGGGAGTTCAGGACTGAAGCAGAGAAAGAGAGGCAACTGCTGCCATCTCTCAGCCTTGGTCTTGAGCATGTCTTGAGCACAAAGCATTGTCTCCCCACAATTTAGCTGGGTCCAGCTTCCACCCCGAGCCAAATCTGCAGACAGGTTGACACAAAGAATAACTTACAGCAGCTGTCAGCTCAGGGACCTAGGGCTGGCCTCCTGCCACCTCACTGACACCCATCCACTTGCCTGTGCAGAAACCACCTCATCTCACTGCTGGGCTTCACCAGCAGTTCTCTGGGCACATCCTTGCCTCTCTGATTCTAGAATCCTACTTCTCACAAAGAAAAGAACATTTTCCTTTTTTCACACTCAATCTCATCCTGACCTCAAAGTTCTCATTTTTTGGTTTGCAGATCTGCCCCTGCTGGGGATGGAAATTTGTTTGCTTCATGGAGCTGCATCCCCAGTCTAGGGGGGCTGGCCTTCTTGGCACCACTAGACAATGATAAGACATGGTAGACCAGCATGGCATTGTTCCCAGGGGAGAATACTCAGCCTGGTATTACACCACCTGTGAGCATCAGCAGATCACCTCTGATTGAGCTTGACCAAATCTAGTCCAGTGCTTTCTCTTTTTTAGAGTAGACTATACTTTTCAGAGCAATTTTATGTTCACAGGAAAATTGAGCAGAGAGCATAAAGATTTCCCATATTTCCTCAAACTCCATCTCCCCCACTATCAACATCCCCCACCAGAGTGGGACATTTGTTATAGCTGGTGATTCTACACTGACACACTTTTAGGGTCACTTTTGGAGTTTTATTTTCTGTGGGCTTGGGCAAATGTATAAAGACATACGCCCACTATTATAGTGTCATGTATAACTGTTTCACTCTCCTAAAAATCCTCTGTGCTTCCTCCTTCCCCACTAAGCCTAGGCAACCACCAATTCTTTATTGTCTCCAAAGTTTTTGCCTGTTTTAGGATGTCATATAATTGAAATCGTGCCATACGTAGCTTTTCAGATAGGCCTTTTTCCACTGAGTAATACATTTTCAAGTTTTCTCAAAAACTTCTCAGAGACTGAACTCCAGCTGCTTTTGCACGATTTTTTTTCAATTGAGAAATGCAGGTTGGGCCTGCCTGTTCCTCCTGCAAACCACAGGTCTCAAGTTCAACTCAAGATAGGTCTCCATCTTCCCATCTAATATCGATCTAATTTAGAAAAAGAATCCAGGAATGAGAATACTATCAGAGAACACATTGATGTGTTTATTTGAGTCTAAAATGGAGCTTAAGAGTTTCCTGGTGGAAAATGTCTATTATTTGTCTAGTTTGACACTGAGGCCTATTAGGATATGTAGCAGATGTTATTCATATGTTGGATCTATAGTTCTTGTTTTAATTCACATATTTAAAGAATATATACATTATATGGTACCCTGGAAAATACAGACTCTGCAACTATTTTAACTAATGGTAAAACATTTACATAGCAGCTTTAAAATGTATGAAAAAATTTTCACAAAGTTTGTACATTCTTTTATGAGGTTTATGAACGAAATGTTTCGAGGACCTCCATCGAGACACAACTGAGTGAACAAGCAGAGCTGGCTTCATAACTCACACATCAGTTACTCCTCAGGACACCATGGTAGGAAAACAGAATACACTCATTACCCAGAATAATCTACAAAATATTCATTCTATTTCATACCATATGTTAACCAAGGCAAGGAAGTGCATAATGAATATTAAGATGATGGTTAAAACAAGATTGCTCTCAGAATAGTTACAAAACACTTATTCATCATTGATTCCTTAACCACAATAAATTTGGACAAGATGTATATTCTTAATTTCCCACCATGATGTTTAAATATTTCATCATATAGGAAAAAAAATCAGAAAGAACAAGGGGAAAATTATACTTACTAATGCTTGATGTCTGTCTTCACCCTATTCCTCACCCACTTCTTGATCTTGAACAAGCTGCTTTCTTCCTTGGTGGTCCTTTGTTGGGTAAGAAAAAAAAAAAAAAAAACAAGAATTGGCACCTGCAGGGCCCAGGGCACAGGTTTTGAGGCACAAGTGATTTGGAATTTAATGGCTTTTGATAATTTACAAATCAAGATAATGTGAACTTAATAATTTTGCTACCTACTAATTAGTGATTTCTTCATAAATTGAACCTGCTGAGTGGGTCACTGGGGGCTAATTATTTAATTGTGTAGGGCCTCAGTTTCCCTACCTGTCAAAAGAGGACACTGAGCACTGGGCTAGGCAGTCTCTGAGGTCACACTCTGTCCTTACATGTGATTCTTGGTGATTTACTTATAAAGTTCAAAAGAAGAAATGACCAGTGATCAGTTTATTCAATCATGATTGTACATCAGAATAAAGAAATCTGAACCAGTTCAGCCATCAGTAGAACACTTTTGGAAAATATAAATCTGCTTCTCCCAGGAATAGTGTTCTGGAAATAAATCAAGAAAGGTATCTCGGTGTTGCTCTTCTCTAAAAGGTATTCACTCTGAATTAACATGTTTGTAATTGTTAGGTCTCTTAGACATACTGATCTTTGAGCCTTGGTTTTCTCTTATTTCATTGTGGAACATTTAATTAAGGGATAGAAGGATCATTCAGAGAACAGTGCAGTTTGTATGGGATGTATTTATTCTCCATAAAGGGAACTAGGATAGATTATGTGTACTGTGGAAGGGCTTAAGACAAATTGTAATGAAGGTGAAATTTTGAAGAGAGAACAAATTGTGGTCACTGGTTTTGTGAACAATTTTTTAAAACAGTTTTGGGTGGAGAACTGGGGACAGGGTCTGGGAGATGACGCTGTTCCTGATGAGCTACCCATCATAACAGGAGTTCTAGTTCTTTTGCTTTTTTCAGAAGACTGTTATAATTTGCTGTTTGCACCTGTCTGGCAGAAGTTAGGAGAGCAAGAGAAAAAGATTTGTTTTTGTCCAGCCCATGAATCATATATAAGAGCTCCAACAGTGAGGAAGAGTTTAGACAGCTTGCCTGCACATCAGACCTCTCAGAGCCCCACGCCCAGCAGGTTGTTTTGAGAGCAGATTGTGAGAGTCTGTTTACTTCTGCATGGTCAGAGAAAAAGAGAAAGCTGCCTCCCCCTTCACCTGAATCCTATTGGTCAGTAAATACCATACAGTGATAATGATTGAAGTGACAAAGTATCTCAATCTTGGGTAGACCATTCCATGGTGCCCTTTACTTGGGGAAGTCTTTGAAATTTGACAGAGATGCCTCAATGCCACCTGGAAGTTGCTGTGAATTTAGAGTTAGCCAGTGGAGGAATGGAGGCCTAGAAACTGCCTCATAAATCTTTCTGTAGAAATTCTAAAATGTTCTAGTGTGGGATGATGACACATTTAGGTCTTAAGAATTACATTAAAATTCTTTTCCATAGTGACCCTTTCATGTGCAGGACAGCCTCAAATGGGATATTCTGTGACCTAGATTCTGCTTCAAATCTCAGTACAAGCCAGAATGAAATCAGAATTCTGTGGACAGTGAAAATTATATAACCCTAAGGAGGCCATTTATAGCTTAAAAAAAAAGCAAAGTATTCTTATTAAACAGTGTTTGGGATCTGGGAAGCTGTGGAAAAGATGGTTACTGAGGGCTGGGGATATAGCTCAGTTGGTACAGTGCTTGCCTCACACGCACAAGGCCATGGGTTCAATCCCCAGCACCACCACCAAAAAAAAAAAAAGATGGTTGCTGGGTGTGATAAGAAAGAAATCTAGATCAAAGATGTCAGTCTTTGCAATTGATATTTAGACAAAATGGGTATTAGAATCAAAAGACACAGACACAATGAGAGTAGACAGATAGCTTAGAAATGTCTCTGATTCTTCCAAAAGAGTGGTTCCCCCTTTACTCTGTTTCCATCACCTCAGTTTGCTAGGGTCACAGGTAACATTTGGATGAGTTTCTGAAAGAATGCCAATCTTCCCATTTCTTTAGGACTCAAGAGAACCTGAGGAGGCATAGATACCAAATAAACAAGCAGACAACAGGTTCCACAAAACTGTACAGAGCAGTGGACAAGAGCAACTCCCAGGATTCAAGTGGCTCTTTCTTTCCCAGTACAGGATACTCTGGCAGCAATGTTCAGTTTCTCTCCTCTATCCATTGCAATGGAAATCTGTTCTCCCCTCATCTATCAAGTGGGGGCAGCAAAGAAGAGAAAATTCAGGTTCGTGACCCTATGAGCTAAGCCACCCCACCACCACAAATATCTTAAAGCAGATTTTCCAAGCTTTGTTGCAAACGTCAATGGCATTTTGATGGGAGAAATTAAGAAGCCAAAATCCTAAAATGTGCCTACACATCTATTCTGCAAAATGTCTTAGATATTGTGTCTTTCTGATGTTCTGAGAACAGCATACAATATGAAGAATTTTGCAATCTTTTTGGATGACACAGCCCCCTCATTTTTTAGTTGCTTCCAATACCTATTACAGCTTGAGGAACCATGCAGCTCTGCAGAAGACAAGCTCGGGAGTGCCATCCTAGCAACTGCATTCCTATTTTTATGCTGAACTTGATTATCTCAGCTTTGGGTATCTGTTCTATTTACCAACAAGGAGAGGACCAGAACTTGAACCAGTGCTATTTCGTGGAGTAGAAGGTCTAAAGATGAAGTGTGAAAAATATAGGTCCTTTACACTTACTGCATTTCTTCCCTGGCTGCTCTTTTATTACCAATTCTGGGAGAAAAGACAGCTCCCAAATTTTCACCTGAGAATTAAAGATCCTGAGATTTGGGTATGTGGTTCTCTGAAATGTTGAGTCAGGTCATGCTATTGTAAAAGTTGCGGATGCATGGACCTTTCTGGTTTATCACCACTGTATGGGTTGCCAGTCTACTGTCATATGTTGCTTCCATACTTGTTTAGAAAGAGAGAGCATAGTTTGAATGGATACATAGATTAAGCATTAACTCAGTTCTCTTCCACAGTTGCAATTGCTCTAATCTTGGGGAACAGATTATATTTATATAGTACCTTGTCAATTTTTTGGCATTTCAAATATTTTATCTGATTTTATCATAACTAAAATCCTTTGAGAGAGTTTATGTTAGAGAAATTTTAGACTCTGGGTAACACTAGTCAACAGTGAATTTGTTGCTTGGCTTTAGATTGGTTCATCGGGAGGGAGGTGGGTGGGCATTGAGAGGTACTGGGGGACAAAGGCTACAAAATTATGCTATATCCATGTACAAGTATACTGCAATGGATCCTGCTTATAAACAGATGATAATGGACTAATTAAAATATTAATAATACTAATATTACTACTAATAAAGGTGAGATCAGTGGAATAGAAAAAGTAGTTTAGAGGAAGTAGGAATAGAGGAAAAGAGAAGAAAATTGAACAAATTAGGTTATGTGCATGTATGAATATAGCATAGTGAATCCTACTATTATGTATAATTATAATGTACCAATTAAAAAAAGAAAAGAGTGGTTCATAGAAGTAACGAGAAAAATAGGGAAAACAAGTCTTGGGAAGAACCAACTTAGTTCAAGAAAACCAGGTAAAAGGAACTAGAATACAGTCTATTCTGAGTTCTGCCACTGGAAACCTTTGTTTCACCCATTCTTGTGCCACCTCTCAAGATGTCCCAGGACACAATATCTAATTGTCACAACAGGCCACCACAAGCCCACACATTAACTAGGGAGTGGTATAGGTTAACTGGCAGGAATCGCAAGCCTACCACTTGGCTAGAAGGTGGTCCATAATCATTGACAGGTTCATAAAAAATGACATGCAATTGCCCAAAAGAACATTTGAGGAATATTGCCCAAAGGAGGGAACTTGGCTTCTAAGCAAGCAATCAGCAGCTTTATTCAAGGCAAGTGTATGTATCCCTCCAATCAGGGATATGAAGAAACTAGGTCCAGGAGGGATTATTTGACTTACTCAAAGTCATGTGAATAATAGAGATCCAACATTAGACTTTCTATTATCTTACTCCTGAATATGTGATTTTCAGTTATTACTTTATACTTCTGCAAAGTCCCTGGGAGGCAACAACAGTTACCATTTATTAAAGGTCACTATCATCAGATACTTATCTAGATACTCTGTATATTAATTCATTTAGACCTCACAAGATCCCTAGGGATGGGTGGTATTATTATAATAATGGGTATTATTATCCCATTTTTGAGATGAGAACTCTCAGGTATAAAGAGGTTCCATGGCAAGCAGGTGGTGCAGACAGAATGAAAACCAAGACTAGTCCTGGAACTCACTTTCAAAATGATGCAGCAATGAAACAATGTTGGGTTGAATTAAAATTTTGTTGTTTACATCCTCTTCTCCATCATTCTCTCCTGTATTTCAACAAATATTTAGTGAGCAAGTCATGGTTTCAGACACCCTGCCAGGCTCTGGAGGAGTGTGAATAAGGTGGCTGTGACCTTGGTTTCAAGTAGTAAATTATTACAATGCAGCCCTCTCTGCTTGAAGCTCTGAGTTCTGGTAACTTGTGCCCTGGGAGCAGAAAGGAGAGGCACGTGGCCCGGTCTGGGGAAAAGGAACTCAGAAAAGACGGGAGCACCTGGCAAATGGGGATAGGTAGGGGGTGACAAGGAAGGGAAAAGAGTTTATGGGCCAGTCCCTTGGGTATTAAAAGACAAGTATGAAACACAGCTGGACCTCAAAGAAACCCCAAACTAACATCATACTCATGTGACCATAGAGTTCCACCTTTCTGCTTCACTCTGGGAGTTTCTGTTCTTCTGCCCTCTCTGAATTCACCTTTCTCATGTGTTGCATTTATCTTGCTCCAGCTGTGATACCTCTGGTTTGCGCAAGCTTTGGCCTGACTCTGATCAGCCAAACATTCCCCCTCGTGGTGTACACAATGGAGCGGCCCTCTTTACCTAACATTCTATCTCCCTCCAACTGGAGAGAACAGAAAACAACATTTCCCAGACATCCTTGCTATAGTACTCTGGATACCAGTTAGATGCATCTTCATGAAGATGGATATGATGAGGAAGCTGCTGTCTTTGCCTGTTTGTGTTCCTTCCCAGGGCCAGGCAGACATGAGGTTTCCCTGAGGCAGCATCCAGCATCTAAACCTCCCTGGAGAATGCAGTTCTGGGGGCAGAAATAATTCAGTGCCTGGATTAAAGCAAAACATTGCTCCATTAGGCGGCTTAGTTGTAGAAGCTCAGCTGGTGATTCAGCTTGGTATTATTCTGATGAGTCATTTCTGCATGGTTGGAACCTGATCTTTCAAGCCTTCCAATGATATTAGAAGCACCAAATGACCTGTGTTAAATTCCTTCCTGCTTAAAGTTCCTGCACTGAGCTCTGACTGATAGAATCTTTTTTTCTAACTTAATTCAGAGAGAAAGGATCTGAAAGAGGAGACCCTAGCCAGGTACGATGGCGCATGCCTATAATTCCAAAAACTTGGGAGGCTGAGGCAGGAAGATTGCAGGTTCAAGGTCAGCCTCAGAAACTTAGTAAGACCATGTTTCAAAATAAAAATAAAAGAGAGGGAAAGTGTCCTGAACTACCCTGTAGGTACCCTGAACATGAACCATCTACTCCTGGTTTATTTAGTTGCATTGTGAGAGGTGGAAGAGAACCACAGTAAGAAGCGAGACAAAGGCATCCAGAAGGGAACCAGGTCAAGGAGGCAGTGATTGGCTGATCCACCATATAGTCCAGAATGAGACCAGATCTCAGAGCTCAAATCAGAAGTGGCAAGAAGTGAGTCTGTAGGGGCCAGCTCATACCAGATTGTGAAGGCCATTTTAAGCCTCATTCAGGTATTTTGGCCAATTCTAAGAACAACTGGAAGCTTAAGAAAGGTTCAAAACAACTGGAAACCACTTAACAATCTAGAATTCAGGGGAGAAAAAACATCTTGGTTGCAATATGGAAGATGAGCTTCTGGGAGCAAGACTGTAGGCAAGGAGCCCCCAGAGGCTATTGGAGCTATCTGTGGGGAAGGTCTGGAGGTGGCCTGAATTTAGGCAGTGGAAGTATGCATGGGAACAAGTGAGGTTTTTTAGTTAGCATGGTCATCTGGAAAGAATTATATTTTCAATAATGTATTCTTCTATAATGTATTTTCAATGTAAAATTGGGACAGATCCAAGTATTGTAGTGCCTAAAATTTATAAAATTGAGGGTTCCTATCTTATGAATAATAATACAAAATTAAGTATGAAAGTGAAAAATTATTTAGATAAATTAAAAATGTAAAAAACCTGCCAATTATGACAAACATTGCATAATCTGGAATTGTCTAATATACCTCTGTAATACTTCTTTACCTCTATTTTGGGGCTATATACCCTTTTCATTTTTTTTCCTGGTACTGGGTATTGAACCCAGGGACACAACCACTGAGCCACATCCCAAGCCCTTTTTATTTTTTATTTTGAGACAAGATCTCCCTAAATTGGTTAGGGCCTTGCTTAAGTTGCTGAGGCTCCCTCAGCCTCCTGAGTTGCTGGGATTACACATGTGCACCACCATATGCAGTGATTGTATGTGTACATTTTTATTTTCTTTTCATAAAACAATGTTTTTTGTGTGTGTGACATTACTTTCTATTGAAAGAGTAAAAAAACCCAGCCTGCCTCCTTACAAGTCCTTCCTCTATGGCCCTAGGAGACAGCCACAGGACTGGATAACATGAAGGGGACATCCTCTAGCCCTGTGACTTTTCATCTTTGGGCCACAGGAACAATAGTGTGAAATATGTGCAATACAACTGGCACTGTGGAAGAATTCCTGGATGTCCTTCTTATACCAGAAGAGCTACAAGAGCTTACCTATATACTAAAGTGTCTGTAACCTCAGTAATAAACCAAAAGGAAATATTTTTCCAACTTCACTGATTCTAAGTCAGTGGCTGAATACTCCATTGCCATGTCTCTGTCACATGACACAGAGGAAATTTGACAAGAGTGACTCCAGTCCTGTCCTGAGCTAGTCCAGCCACCTCTGGGCACATATCTAGTAACTCTGAATACAACTTTTTGGCTTAATGCACTGACACCATCCTTACCAGATGGGGCCTGTAGGTACTGCTACTTTGTGCCAGCAGCTTTGGATATAAAATTCAAGGTATATGACCTACTTGGCAAGCCTCGTCTTAAATATAAAGTGTATAGGCTCAGAAAACAGCTTTGGTATGTTGATTACTTTAAAATGAAGGCCTAAGAAGTAAGGTCTGTGGACTTCTATCTCCTCCTGTTCTTTCTTCCCTGAAGTAAATCTCAGAAACCAGAATTATTCTTCTTCAAGGGACATCATAGGAACTAGAACTGCTCTTCTCCAAAGCAAGCCATAAATCTAGAAAGGTCATACTCTCTCTTTTCCCATCTCCCTTGAAGATTCTCATTCCAGAGGTAGCCTGGCCCACATCAGGGAAGAAGGAATGTTACACAGAGAGACCAAGAGGAATCTGAACAGACAGGCCTTGCTGGGTTCACTCATTTCATTACCATTAGATCACACTCTTGTCCAATCACATTTCTACACTGTTGTCCATGTTTCATCCAAACTAAGCATGAATATGCACAGGGTCTTCATTTCTGAAGGCTCCACATCATGCAGAATTTTGATTAAATTTGCTTTTCTCTTCTTAACCTGCATTTTATTATAGTTCTGCCCACTGTGGCCCTCATGATGGGTATGGAAAGGTAACTTACCTTTTGCCCCTACAGAAGGTGTGAGAAAAGGCCTTTCCATCATCTACTTAGGAGACAGATTCTTCCATACAGAGGGCGGTCACAGAACAGAAAGGTCTTCAGCTGGGTGTCCTAGAGGGAAGATGAAAATCCACTAAAATCTCTCATATGTATGCAAGTGATGAAATTTGATGAGTTGGTCTTAAGAAGCTGAACATGATATTTCTCCTTAGGAACTTTCTACTCCTTAAATTTCCTCAAGTTTTTCAAGTCATTTATTTTTGGAAAATAGTCATTTTCCACGTAGTGCCTTCCTCATTGACTAGCAAATAAGAAGACACCTGTAATGAAAGAGGACCAGACCCCTCAAGCCAACCAGGGCTGCCTATGATCATAGGTAATTAACAACCTTTCCATCATGGTATAAAAAGGAAGGTTGACCTCAAGGGAAGAGTCAATCAGTGAGTGACTTTTTGTGGATGCCCTCCACCCAAGCACATGGAAAGAGCACTGAGGAGAGTTTTTAAACTAGAAATTATTTATTTGAAAAAAATAGCTAGTCAAAGGGAGAAGGATATTCATTTTATATAGCTAAATACTATAAAAGCAGACACAGGCCAAATTAATATATAAGATTCTGATGTGATTTCAAGAGAGATTATATTTGAACAGCACTGGTAGTCACCCAAATGCATCTTTGTGCAAATAAGGAAAAGCTGCCCCTTCTTTAAGATATTTTAGAAAAAAATGTTTTATAAATAACAGTGCCATCTGAAGATGCAAATGACCCACTTACTTGACAGCCCTAAATATGGAAAGCTTTTATTTAGGTTTATGTTATTATACATACACTATTATAATGATATTAAGAAACTTTTTTGGTATGTATGTGGTGTTGGAAATCTGAACCCAGGGCCTTGCACATACTAGGCAGTGCTCTATCATTGAGCTATACCCTCAGCAAGCAAAGCAAACATTTTATAACTGAGTATTTTTTACATATGATTTGCCACCCCAATGTATCAATTATTTTCAATTTTTTCAAATGCCCTTCCAGACCTGAACAATATACATGTATATTTTAAAATGTTGTGATAGCATTAAGTATTTAATTTTCCAATAGCTTTTCTACTTAAAATAATAGAAATAACACTTTATCAGATTTCTACAAATCTCTCACTTAATGACATATAATATTATATCCAATAGGCATAAAAAGAATTTAACTGTGATTTATTTATTTATTTGTTTGTTTTGTTACTGGGGATTGAACCTGGGTTCCTCTATCACTGAGTTATATCACTAACTCTTTTTATTTTTTTAAATTTTAAAAATTTGTTTTAATTAGTTATACATGACAATAGAATGCATTTATGCACTTTGATATATCATACAGAGATGGGATATAATTTCTCATCTTTGAGACAGGGCCTTGCTAAATTGCCCGGGCTGGCCTCATGGTCCCCTTGCCTCAGCCTCCTACATATCTGGGATTACAGGCAGTGCCAACAAGTTTCAGTTTATTTTAGAATTTTAGGAACTTTAATCATTATATTATGATTGGCACCATTTGAAATATAGGAAAAAATGTCACATTAAAAACCTTTAGAGAGTAATTTAAATAGCATAGATAGATGAAATAATACATATTCTTCAATCATACTCTGGTATTTTATTGGAATACAGCTAACACAGAATTGAATTTGTATCTGACTATTTTGTTTATTTACCTAAATATCAGATTTACCCATTTGTATTTGCACTGTGAACCCGTCACTTCTGGAATAAAACCTCAGGAGATGCATTCCACACAAATATAGTGCACTGCAGAGAAGCAGCAGGGTGTAGTGGAAAGCACGTAGGGTTGGAACCAAACAGACTTGGACTGCTGTGCTTTGAAATATTATGTTCATCAAAAAGATTTGCACAAGAATGCTCATAAGCAGCTTTATTTATAATAGCTGAGGTAGAACAGTCCAGGCACCCATCAGTAGGAGAAGGGCTTAACTTTGGTATATTCACCTATGGAATATCATTTAGCAATAGACAGAATGAGGTACCAGTATACACAAAAACATGATGAATCTGAAATCATGCTCCGTGAAAAAAGTCTTACCCAAGAGTAATTACTCAACAGTTCTATTGCACGAAGATTTAAAACAGGGAAAGGCAATTTATGTAGAAAACAATTAGAACATTTGGTCACTTCTAGAGGTTGGTAAAATTGATACAGGAGACATGAAGAACTTTCTGGGATAACAGTCAAGTTCTGTCATGTAAGAGGGGTTTGGATGGTACATGTATGTGTGCTTTCTGAACACATCTAATGGTAAACTGAGGATTTGTGCTCTGCATTTTAGGTAAAACTTGCCCCCTCCAAAGCACATAATTCTAAACAAATATTGATCTCTAGTTAATGCTAAGTATTCCAGTTTGCTTTAAAATACATAAAAACTAATATAGATCAATGGATAAATAGAATAGTCAGTAGGTGGGTAGATGGGCAAGCACAGTAAAATGTTATAGCAGCTAGGTTTTTCTCTGTGACTAAAAATTTTCATAATCAAACATTAGAAAATGTCTTTTGATCTTGGATCTGTTTCATAAGCTTCTTAGTTCTGATTTCTGCAAAAGGAGGTAATAGTATTTACTTCATAAAGCAAAGCACTTAGTTCACTTCTTTGTTAATTTTAAGTCATGATGAGTGTTTTGGGATTTGATAACATTGCCTATGAGCAGTGGCTAAAATGGTATGTAGCTAAATTTTGGGGGTTATGAGCAATGAGCTGTCTGCTGATGGCTGATTATATGTTCCTTGAGTGGAGAAATAGCTTTTAATGATGGTAGTAGCTCCAACTGCAGTGACTTCTGGTGATGATACGTGCTTTAAAGAGGTGGACAGAAAGGAGAGAGGAAAGACGAAGTATCATTAGCAATCATCACATGAGTTTTCATACTAAAAATCTAAAGAGTTATTTGTTCATTAAAAGTTCCTTTTGTGAGCAATCATTTATTTTAAAAAACCCTGATATTGTCCTAGAAACTGGGGATACAGAAACAGATGAACATATATATATATATATATATATATATATATATATATATATATATATATACACACACACACACAAACAGAGGTGTCTGTCCTCTTGGAGCTCACTTTCTAGTAATGATAAAGTTCACTACTGGATCAGTCTGTCAGCTGAAGGGGTAGAAATGTGAGATATTTCTCCTTCCCTATCATAAGGGTCATGGCTGGCATGACTATAACAAAAGTCAGATTAACAAGAGAAAAGCATAATAAATTTAATCAAACTTTTGCGTGACATATAAGACTTCAGAAATAAGACCCAAAGACCCAGGTAAAATTGTCCATTTTTATGTTTAGGTTTGGTGAAGAATGGACATGCCTATAAAATATGAATGGACAAAAGAATATGATCTCATCATAATAAAATGAGTGGGGAATCACAGCATAGACTGTCCAGATTCTTCTTGGCCTCTCCATATAGTATTCCTCCCTACTGATTGTGGGGCAGGACCCTCTTCAAGGAAGAAGGGACAGAGTGTAACCTTTTTAGAATTTACAGCTTGCTTTGGAAAAAAGCAATTCTAGTTTCTATCACCACCTTGAGGTGCTGGGAGCCATTAGCCAAGTAGGTATGACAATTTCCTTGCCAGCGTACCCCATGTTGCTGACATGTTGCAGCGACATTGAATGTAGGTGACCTTGCTCAAGGACCAAGGCAGATTAGGGTGTTCCCGGTTTTAAGATAATCGTGTTTAGGGCGTTCCCAGTTTAGGTTCCAGGTTTAAGGTTTAAGATTATTCCTGCTGGGAATAGGGCGTATCCTGCTGCCTGAGTTCCCCTTGAGTTCTCACGTGATTCAGACAGTATATTTTGGAGATAGAAGCCCAGTGGAGGTGGATTTGGGCAGAGAACGTGGATTTGGGCAGAGAACGTGGATTTCCCCAGAACGTGATTGTAGACGGCTGGTGTGAGTTCGGGAATAAAGAGTTGCTGTTTGAATCTACAAGCTGTGTGGTGGCTCGTGATTGTGTGCCCAGCCAGACTGCGGCATTGAGGAACAGGAATTCTGATTTCTATCACTTGCTTTATGGGAGGATGAAGGGGGTGGGAGGTAGGAGGGCAGAAGAAGGTCAAAGAAACATTGCTTCTGATGCCTTTCCTTTTGAACTTTCTGTTCAAAGTACCCAGCATGCCACAGGACTAAGCTTTGGAGTATTCTTATATGAATCCTAACAGAACCAGGAATATTTACCAAGAATTTTTTTTCTGTACAAGGCACTTGGGATGCTACAGTAAACCACATGGGCCTGGTCCATCGTTCTTGGAGTTTTTGATCTAGCAAGGAATATAGATGCAATCAAATCACTGTATGTAACTATAATAAGTTAGAAGTATGAAAATTTCTGGGAAGGAGTATAGGGTCTTGAAGGGATTTAGAGAAAATGTCCCTCTTTTGTTTGGATGAAAGAAATGTCCCCCCTCTAAACTTTTCTCTGAGTTAAGAGAATGAAATATGCTTCAGATAGCCAGTGGCCCTTGTCGGGCCAACAATAATAGAAAAGGAAGAGAATTAGGTGTACCTATGGACAATATGGTTAGTCACATTTCGTTATTTCTCTTAACTTCTGATTGATTTATACCCATGGAGAACCTGTATAGTTCAGCTACAGAAAGCAAAAGGAGAATTGTTGAATTCCTCCTAAGCATGATTTGGTAATCTGGAATCAGGTTTATCTCGTGCCTACTCAATTGTTATAGCAAACAGTCCAACACTTCCACCTTGCCAACAAATTGCTAAAGACACGGGTCCTGAGGGTCATGAAACAAAGCAATTATATGACTCACCCACAGCAAGAACATTGTCTCCCCATACCAATACTAAGGTCACTGGTTCCAAGCAGAGAGAAGATAGAACTCAAGAGAAGATGGAGAACTGATAAAAAGTACGTGTGTCTCACAGACTAAAAACTCCTGCTCCTACCATCATCACACATCCTGGGAACAAATTAGAGCACTTGTCTAAGCATTGTTGTTGTTGATGTTGTTGTTAAGTGGGGACAAGCTGATGTGTGGGATTTGTACTTCTACCCTGTTAATCAGAACAGGCCTGGGCCACACTAGAAGGACTCCAGTTTTTCTGCATTATCAGCAGATGTGTCTGATTCCCTAAAGGATAAGAAAAGTACAGAAATATCTAGTGATGAAAAAGAATTTTTAAAAATGGTGTTAATGAAGAGCTTGGTGGTGATCTAGTAAAAACGTGGAAAGGAAGCAAAGACAGTCATCTTTTGCCTACACAAGCATGGATTGGTTCCCTGTGCAGAGGAGTGACTAGGACTATTGATCACACTTCAGGGCATCTTCTTAAGGTCAAGAAAAGGCAAGTTACTCAGCCTCCGTTTTCTCTTCAGTAATAGTAGCACATGCCTCACAAGTTTTTATTTTTTTCAGAAGAATCATTTGAATGAACTTAGCATTATTTCTGGCACATATGTATTAGGTATATTTTAGTTTTCATTCAGAATGATTTTCTAAAATAATCCTAGGTTCCTCTATAAAATTTTCAACAAATATGATTTGCTAAATGTATACCAAAGGTAAAAAAAAATCACAGCTCTGAAAGACTATATATATTTGCATGAATAAGAAAAACAAACCTCCCTTCACACACTCTGATTTGTTTCAGATTATATGACCATCACACCCACACAGTGGATTTTTTCCACCCGCCAGCCTTCCCCAACTAGGAGTATCCTCCTACCCAAGCAATCAAGCAACCTGACAGAAGATTCAGGATTAGTGCCTCTCTTAAAGACAGTTACACGTTAAAAAGCTACTTTGTTATAATCTCAGGATATAATAAGTCTAAAGAATCTATGTATTCTGAATTGGTAGCAAGCCTTGATTTGTTGGACAGGCCTTGGAGAGAGGTAAATAAGGCATTTACCTAGACCCAATTTAGGCTGAAATATTAAAGACGTTTTATGCTTTGTTTAAGTTGGTAAGTGTTATGATTCCTGTAACAACAGACTTGCTGAAAACTTGACACACTTTTCCTTCTGGTGTGTCTTTGCATAAACTGTTCCTCTTCTGCAAGATTAACTGATAAAATCTGAGTTATTCTGTCCCCACTCTCAGCTTGCATTTAAATCTGTTTCTTTTCTCTGGCTCTTTTCAAAGGTGCAGGCATACAAGAGCTAGCCCTAGCTAATGGCCAAACACTGTGTCTGAGTCCAGTCCCAGAGTCTTTTAACCTCTTGCTTCCAAGTCCGCATCTAAAGGCAAAAACAACCCTGGAGACGGGGCCCTCCCCCTGGCTGTGATAGGCTGCTTGGAATAGCAACAGCCTGTGTCACCGAAAAGGGCAAAGCCTTCGGAAATAGAAACAAAGTTGGTCACAAATCACATTGGCTTTGCCCGAAGTTTTTTTTTTTTTTTTTTTTCCCCCCTCACTCTTCTTTAGCATGCTACCATGGGACAAGTGACCACTCCTGTCCGCGGGGGAGGTCGGGGTAGTCTGCTGGCGAGGGAGAGGCTGTAACTCTACGTGACCATGGTACCTGTTGAAAACACAGAGGGCCCCAATCTGCTGAACCAGAAGGGGAGAGAGGCGGAGACCGATGGCAGCTACGGAGCCAGCGGCGGCCGGCATCCTGCCTGTTCGGGAGGTAAAGTGAGAAGGCTGGGCTAGCGTGACAGACCAGCGGGGCGAGCTGTCCGTTTGTGTGCGTGTAGGTGCGCGCGCGTGTGTATGTGTGTGGTGTGTGCGCGTGCGTGAGCGCGCTGGATGCGTGGACAACGGGGAGAGTATCTGGTGGGACGCGGAATGACCTAGAGCTGTAAAGCGAGGATGGAAGTCTGGTTAGGACTTTTTTTTTTGGTAAAAATTAAAAAAAAAAAAAAAAATGAGTTACATACCCTCTGCTCGTATGATGGGTTCCATCAACTGTGTTTACACAACACAATGTATAAATCTTTTTCATTTTGAAAAGTTTGGTCAACAACTTCGCTTGTAAACACACATACATTTTTTTCATTTATTGTTGCAAACGGACAATACATAAACAAGAGAGCATTATAAGCACCCTTTTAAGAAATCAATTTTTTAAAGTGGGGTTCATAAAAATTATTAGTTATGTAATCAATGAACACAACTTTCTTTTAAAATTCTTTGCATATTTGTTCTGAACTTATTAACCCGAGCCTGAACCCCCTACTTAGCGTGATCCTTCTTTCTTTAAAACTAGTCTTTCAAACTGAAGTTTGTGGAATACTTTTTCCTTAGGGAGGTGAAATTTCGAAAAGTTTTAATTCACTTCAATGGTCTTTGCTAACCCAAATGCTTTTCTTTAGTTCCACCTTGAGGATTTCCACAAATACACTGCACACTTCTGACCACCTCTTCCTATTCATTTAGTTTGCAAAGGAATAGAGACTGATTGTACTATAAAATAAAATCATTGACAAGTAATTCTCTCCTTCCTACTGCTCTCCTCAGCCCTGCTCTTTCTATCCATGTGTAATAGTCCCAGTTACCTATGGAAATGTCATCAGTAACCTAAAATGCTAAACGATACAAGGCCTGTCACCCTGGAATAAGCCTACATTCGCTTTTTATGTTATGGGTTTGCCTGGCTTTGTTATAGAGTCCACATACCCTCCCACCAAGGTGAAGTGGCGCCTCCTCAGGAATGAAGAAACTGTCATTCTTCCTTGTCTTGTTCCATGCTCAGCTTCCCCTTGCTTTCCCACTTTTACTCAAGCTAGCAGGGAGAGCTGGGGCCATTTTTCAAAATGGCCTCACCCTCTCTAAAACAAAGCTGTCCCTTCCCTAAGGCTTTGCTAGCTGATTCAAAGTTCCTAAGAGCAGGCAAGAAAAAATCTGTGCTAGGATGATGGGGGTAAAGAGAAAGAGTTAACAGTTCTTTTCTCTAAATCCCTGAGAAACTGAGCTTCAGTGTAGACAGCAGAGGAAGCCCAGGTGATGGTGACAGCCAAGTGGGGTCAGTGTTAAGATCACAAAAATGAAAAGAAATTCTGTCCAGGAGGGGCTTTTATAGTTTCCATGAAAAATTGATTACCTAATTTTGATATGATTTTGAAAGCATGGTAGACCTTAATAGCTGATGTTGTACAAGTTTGAAATTATCCCCCAGAAAGGCGATGGGTATTTATGCTTGTAAAAATTGACTCCATGCTCATAATTTAACCTCAAGTGCAACTGTAGACAAGTGATAAATGAATGCTGTAAATTAGTGTTCAAGTTTAATTTTAAATGAACCTCCGTTATCTAGAAGAGAAGCCTAAATGTTTCCCTAAAGTCTCAGATGAATACAGATTTGATCTATGTTATATGTAGTTTAGATTGAGATGGATTCAGAATCTTTTATTATTACTTTTGTAAATTTTCCTAACTTGTCTTAAACATCTCTTGGCACTCATAAGAAATTATACACATCTATGTGTTAATGAATGAATGTGCATTCTTGCTGTACGGTTTTGACAAGTCATTTAGCATCTCCATTCCTTAATATTGGTCTTTTATGAAGATGTTGAGGTTGGATGAAATAATATTTGTCAAATACTCGTCTTAGCTTCTTTGCAGGTTAATTTTCCATAATTTCTTTCATCCAGGGAATTCAGAGGATTTAAAAAATGCTCAGTTCATGAAAACCAAAGGGAGATGAGTCAAATAGAGACTGTTGCTCAGTCCTTTTGGGAACAGAGAAAAGGAGGAGAGGAGGGAAAGAGGTAACACTGGGGAATGATGATATTGGCCAAATTATATTGTTCTATTGTGTGCATGTACAAATATGTAACAATGAATCCCATCACTATATACAACTATAATACACCAATAAAAAATAAAATATGCTCAGTAATTATCATCATATTTCTGTATTTGAAGATAGCAACTTTTCTATATTCCTAGATGGAAAAAATCAGTCACAAAGAGGGGTGAATTATATAACCCAGGACGAGGTGATTAAATCATGTGAGATACTGAAAAACAAAACAAAATGAAAATCCTAAGCTCCACAATCAAGTCTGCCTTAATACGATTACACATAATGAAACATTTTGGCAGGTCTTCCGTGGCCAACTCTCTTAATTGGAAAGAATGCTTTGTTCCAACGACTAGAAGTTAATGAACTTAATTCATTTTCAAGAAGCTCTGACTCAAAGTGGTACATTGTTAGCACAATTTTCAGTGTTCATGGACCTATTCTAATTGATCTTCTAGGACAGTGCCAAGTTCAATTTGAAATCCTGGTACCCAGAGTGGACAACAGATGCAGAGAAAGTGAGAAACTACACACCAGAGAATCTCACATCCAAGGAACATGGGGCCAAATGATGGGCCATTGACCCAAGTTCACGCAGAGGTTGATGTGGAACTGACCTGGTGACCCCTGGCCCAGGAGCTTTGATGTCTCCTAGGAAGAGAGAGTTCCCTTAAGTCTCCTTTTGCCCTTATTAACAGTGCCTTTTCCTCTTCTATTTGTCCCCAAAGTCAAAAACCAAGAGCAATATTTGTTGTATGAGTGCAAGTCCTTAGCACTTCAGAGAATACCCTGGAACCTAGAATACCCAGAACTGGGCTCCTGGACCCACCTGAAAACTGCTCTTTTTCTCTCAGAAGATGCCTCAGTCAGGAACTTAAAAAATAACAGAAGGAAACTCTTGAGCAGTTGTTCTCAAACACCCTGTGAATTCCTGTTGGAAGCTGAGGGATGATCAGTATGTTAGATATCATCGTAGATTGGCTCCTACGGAGGGCTGTTATCTTAGGTTTAGCTTAAACTGGGCCTCCTAAATTCAGTCCAGCCCAGAGGAAGTCTTCTTGTCAGAGAGATGGAGGAGACTTCTGGGAACAAACTCATCCCCAGGGAAGAGAAAGTCAGTCCAACCAGCTTGCCTGACAATAGAGCTTTGGTTGTGGGAAGCAGGATTCTAACAACAGGTCAGTTAACTTGGGCAGAGCCAGCCTGGAGCCAGGGCCTCTCAGAGTTTGTGAGAAGTTAGGTCATCCCCATTTCCCAGGCTTTCTATATATTAAAAACGCAAGTGCCAAAACCTGTGAAAAAAATTGTTAATTCTTTAAAAATGTGCAATGAACAAATGGGAGACTGATAATAATAGCAACAAATTGTTGTGTGTATCATGATATTCCCAAGAAAATGACAGGATTTATAGACATGTCAAGTTATGAAGAACTAGAGCTTCTTGTGTCTGGTAATGAGATCCGATTTAAAGATAAACATCTCCCTCTTTAGTCCAGTCAGCACCTCTCTAAGACTGTATATTTAAACTTGGAAATCACATCAAAAGTCTAAATTTGAGACTTTGCATGACGAGGAGCCTTGAGCAAATGACCCCTCTGGGGCCTCCTAGAAAGGGAGAAGGCTCTAAACAAACATGGTGGGATTTGTTTCACCGCAAACTCCCGGTGGTTTTTGGCACACGCAGCAGGAGCAATGCTCTTGTTGCTCTCTAAGGACACGTCACCCAGAGAGGCAGAGAGGTTGTCTCTTGCCACAGACCCCTCCTAACGACAGCAGCAGGAGGCAAACAGGCCTTGGCAGGGCCTGACAAACATGGATATGGCCAGCCCAGGAACAGCCAGCCAAGCCCTGGGGCCCACCTGCACAGGCTGAGCTTTAGCCGGCACACACCAGCATGCCTGAACTGGTTCTTGCAGCCAGTGTCCATTCTGATGGCCAGAAACCTCTGTCCAAGTGGCTGAATATTTTCAACACCACTTGCTCTCTACGAGGTGGGCAGCAGTAGTGGAGGCGGCAGAGGTCCCAGGAATGGAGTAGCTGCTAGGACCCTGAGGTGGGCCCACTAGTAGAATCCCTATGCATTCTCAAAGAGGTAATTTTTGGTTTTCTATCTGACACCAGCTGATAGAAACAAAGCTCATAATAAAGTGAATACACTGTGGGACAGCCTGAGGAAACAAATGTAATGTGTATATATAAAAGATGAAATCGGCCAATTTTAAAATATAGCTTTTACTTGCTGTAGATATGTGGGATTTTTTTCATTCAAGAATAGCTAGTCTTCGAGCCATAATTTTATAGGTAGCATTTTCTCAATAGAAAGAACCCAAGTACTATTTAGCCTCAAAGTTAAAAGAAAGTTCTGAGAGCACCAAAGGGACCCTCCACTAGTATGCAGCTAGCTCTGGCTGCTAAGAGTCCCCGCAGCTATTTACTCAGAGTGTATGAGCAAGAACTGGTTTTATGTGACATTTAAGTTAAGCCAAGTTGAAGCTTTCTAGTTCATTTTTTCCCCCTCATAAACAATCTCTGCCAGAAGAGTGCATTATTGAATAATTTAAACGATGCTCTGGAATGATGGTGAGAAAGAAGAAGTTGGATGACTCCTTCCCAAGGGACTATTTGACCATACCACACAGGACAATTTCTCATCCTATCTTTCCTCAACAAAAGAACCTAATTTCAGTTAAAATCATAGAAATGGAAATTTCTCAAAATACTTCCCAGTTGAAATGAAGTCAAATAACCTTCATAATAAATCATAGATTTATATGGGTAATTTCTGTTTTCTTATTGGCACTATTTTCTTTTTCCACTTATAGCACAATCATTTATGTATTGCTAAATGGCTATGCATCAGCAATATACTAATTATTCTATACAATTTAAGTAAGTATAATAAGACTAAAATAATTGATCACCTTAATCTAAGTTTAGCAGTTTCTATTGTTTTTGAACAATGACTCATTTTTCAATGACTCTGCCTAAGTATCAGGGAGGAAAATGCAGTCCTTTGTTTGACTTACAGGAATATTTTTTTTCCTTAAGTAAATCTAGTTTAATTTAACTTTGAACTGTTCAGTTGTGATTCCCTTGGAAGTAATTATTTTTCAAACAACGCATGACTCAGGTCTGCCTGGCAGTTTGGAGCTGTTAGCAACGTCTATATCATTATATACAAAATGTTTCCACACTTTATGGAAGTTGGAGTTGAAAGCTATGCGCTAAGCTCTTTTAGAAACTTACTTGAGATGATATCTCAGCTTCAGAGGTGCAAGACTTTTTAAGAATGGGAGAGAGCTGCAATTTAGATCAATTTGTCCAATGAGAAAGCAGCCCTACACTAATAAAATGTTGATTTTTTAAAATTTCCACTAAGAAACTGAAAATGTAGAAACCACAAGGCAAAAATCACATGAAGAAACTTTTATGATGCAAGTCCAATCATGTAGGTGCTGCCAATTTCGAAAACAAAGGAATTCAAGAATTTATGAAAAGGCACAATTGTTAGGTTGGAAACAAGGTATCATTTTATTTCCTTTGCAATCAGCAAGACAGATTGTTTCAAAGTTTTACTTTTATATTATGAAGATTTTAGCACATGGATTCAGATTAAACAAATTTTTGTTAAATGACTGTGGGCCAAGTGCTTTCGTTACTATTTTTTCCTTCTTATCTTTATTAAAATGAGTCCATGAGGTGTATCCCAGCTCACCATTGGGAACTGAGGCCAGCGGCAGCTGCCAATTCCCAAGCACTGACTGCCTTCTTCCTTGCATTCTTCTATCTCATTCATTCTCACAACTCTACAGATTACACAATACTGTTATCTTTGTCTTACCAGTGAGGAGCAGAGGAACAGAAAGATTAAAGCCTTGCTGGGCCTGTCAAAGTCTAGCTGGCAGCTATAGGCACTCTGATTCAGACTCTTCACCATTCAGCCTAAAAACCTGCTGGAGAAAAGCAAAGTGACTTACCCCATGTAGTAGGTGACAGCGTGGGGATCTGAACCTCAATATCGTAAACCCAGTCCAGGGTTTTGCCCTCTTGACTAATAACATCAGTCAGCATTCTTTACTTCCAGCATGTCTAATCTGGGAATTTGGAAACCAGTTACACTCATTTCATAACCGATTGGATTCAATTTTAGCTAGTTCCCTATTTTTTCATGTGGCCTTTTGTTTTCTGTAAAATTTTAAGTTCCTGGATAAAATATATATTATCATACGTATCAGATTTCTGAGCTGACTCATTGTGCTTAAAAAGTACTGTGTAATCCATAGTAAATTGGAATTATGCTCCCTATATCTCCAACCTATTCATTAGTGATAACGTAAATGTGGCAATGAATCCAAATGTGACCTAGGAAACATCTCAACATGGTGCTTATAACCACCAAGGCTGGTTTTGCTGACCATCTGGGTAAGCCTTGTACATACATGCACATAGTACATACATGTTGGTTATATGAGCACAGGAGTGAAGAAGGGCTGATTGAACTGAACTAAAAGGTATTTTAATCCATGAAACATATACTGTGTGAGAGGCGCAGTTGAATGCTTCAGAGTAAGGATATTGAGGACATTATCCCCATCTAGAGATTTTACCAACTCATCAGAAAGATAAAAGACTACATAGCTACAGTCATGCACTGTGTATTGATGATTTGATTAACAATGGGCTCGTACATGATGATGGTCTCATAAGATTATACTATACCTTTAATGTACTTTTTCTATGTTTAGATACACAAATACCATTGAGTTATGATTGCTTACAGTATTCAGTACAGTGACATGCTGTACAATTGTGTAGCCTAGAAGCAATAGGATATGCCATATAGTCTATGTGTGGAGTAAGCTAGACCATCTAGGTTTGTATAATTAAACTCAATGATGTTTGTATGAACAATGAAATTACCTAACAACATATTTATCAGACTATATCTCTGTGGTGAAGCAAATATTGAGAATCTACTAGGAATCATATATGATGCTATGTCCTGGGGCCCAATGGTAAATAGAAGACATCCAGGAACTGCAGATGCTGATTGAAAACTGGGGAAAAAAAAGAGAGGGAATTCTACAATGGAGAGGTGGCCACGTACATAATACCATGAAGATGCACAGAGGATTGAGTCTGGCCAGTTCCTGAAGCCTCTTGGAAGACAGTATGACTAAGTTGAGTCAAGAAGGCATAACACCATATAAATACAGTCACCTCATACTGTACAAAGTGCCAAAAACATATAGCCTCTTCAACAAACGGTGCTGGGAAAACTGGAAATCCATAAGTAATAACAAGTTAACCCCTGTTTCTCACCCTGCACAAAAATCAACTCCAAGTGGATCTAAGACCCAGGCATTAGACCAGAAACCCTATATCTACTAGAAGAAAATATATATCCAGTACTTCAACATATTGGCTCAGGAGCTGACTTCCTTAACAAGACTCCTAACGCACAAGAAAAAAAAATCAATAAATGGGATGACATCAAGTTTAAAGGCTTCTTCACAGCAAAAGAAACAATGAAAAAATGTGAAGAGAGAGCCTACAGAATGGGAGAAAAATCTTTGCTACCTGTGCCTCAGATAGGGCATTAATTTCCAGGATATACAAAGAACTCAAGAAACTTAAACCAAAATGATAATAACAACAACAACAACAATAATAATAACCCAATCCATAAATGGGCAAAGGAACTGAACAGACACTTCACAAAGAAATACAAATGGTCAATAAATATATGAAAAAATGTTCAACATCTCTAGCAATTAGAGGAATGCAAATTAAAACTACATTGAGATTCCATCTCCCTCCACTCAGAATGACAATCAAGAATACAAGTAACAATAAATCTTGGCAAGGATGTGGGGGAAAGCGTATGCTCATACATTGTTGGTGGGGCTACAAATTGGTGCAATCTCTATGAAGAGCAGTCCAGAAATTCCTCAAAAAAATTAGGAATGGAACCACATTTGAACCAGTTATCCCACTCCCTGGCATATATGCAAAGGACTTAAAAATTAGTATACTACAGTGACGCAGCCACAACAATGTTTATAGCAGGTCAACAATAGCTAAGCTATGGAACCAACCTAGGTGCCCCTCAACAGATGACTGGATAAAGAAATTGTGTTACATATACACAATGAAATATTACTCAATCATAAAGAATGGCTTTAAGACATTTGCCAGCAAATGGATGGATCTGGAGACTCTCGCGCTAAGTGAAATAAGCCAATACCAAAAAACCAAAGGTAGAATATTTTTGCTGATATGAGGAAGCTAAATCACAATAAAGGTCGGGGGGAGGGAAGAAGAGAAGTTCTGTAGGTTAGACAAAGGTGAATGAAGGAAAGGGAGAGGGGATAAGAATACAAAAGACAGTGGTATGAATCTGACATAATTTTCCTACATACATATGTGAAAATACGTAAGTGAATCCCACCATTGTGTACGCCCACTAGAATGTGGTCCTAATTAGAATAAGATATATTCCATGCTTGTGTAACTTTGTCAAAATGGATTCTCCTGTCCTGTTTAACTAAAAAGAACCAATATAAAAAAATAAATAAATGATCAAAAAGAAACAAAAAAAAATAGGAAGTATAACTGAGGCCAATAGGTTTACCTACTATCTAAGCTGAGAAAATAGCATATATACAAGTTGGAGAAGGGAGAATGGCATATTCAGGGAAGTGCAAATATTTTGGTAGGATGGGAGCACAGAATGTAAAATGAAGAAAGAGAACAGCACGGAATCTGAAGCTGTACACAGGGACCATGCTGAGAGACCTGGGTGTTGACCATGAAAACAGGAACTCCTGGGAAGAAGACCATATTAGTTTAGAGAAATCAAGACAGCTGCTGCAAGTGATGGTATAGAGACAGAATTGAGTTTTCATTGAAAACCCCACCACATGCCTCCTAATTCTGCAGCTCTAAGGGTCACCATTCTTTCAATATTCAAATAAATGGCTACAGCCTTCATGTGGTTAAACCCACACATGCCTCCTAAGTCTTTTCTGCCCCTGCCAGCCCGTGGTGCCCAGCACACCTGAGGTGCTGATTCTTCTGATGCTTCCTGGACCCTCTTTCTGCTTTCTCTGGATTCTTGCCTTCACTTCCAGCCACTGGTCTTTCCCGTTAACCCCACTCTAAGCCATAAGTAGACCATAGCCCTTTGCCCTTTGCAGTCCCAAACCTAATCTTATAAACCCTTTGCAGATCATTACTAATGATTTGAAAAGGGCTATACTGTATTGGACTATTAGGTGGGCCCATTCTTTAAACTTCTGTTGTTTAATCCCTCAAGGAAATTTCTCATAAAATCACTTTCCTAAAATCAGCCTACATTGCTCCCTAGGCTTCTCTCTCCATCCCCATCCACACAATTTGACAACTTATCCTGACCTTTTCTTCCATTTCTCCTGTTTCTGAGCTCTTTTAACTTTTCTTTACTGATATCATTCTCATTCTCTTTTTCTCCTCCCTCTTTCTTTCCCTCTCTCTCAAAAAGTCTCCCTCTGTATTATGTAAAGCCCCTCAGCCTTTTCTCCCTCTCCCTTCTTTCTTCCCTGAGTCTACCCACTCACCATGAACATGCCCTGTGAGCCTCTGCCTTAGCATCCACCTGAACATCCAAACATTAATTGTAATAAATACAGCGTTCTTCCTAGAAGGAAGAACTGTAAATCTAGCAATCCTTCTGCCTCTGCCTCCTCAGTCCCTGGGATTATAGGTGTGTGCCACCGCACCCAGTTTTAGAGGCTGAAAGTTCAAAATTGGGGAGGCATTAGTTTTGTCACTGGTGAGGATCAAAATGCAATGGCAGGTGGGAGGAAGAGATCACATCTCTAAATAGGAATCTAAAGAGTCAGGGGTCAGGTTCAAGTTTTTTTTAACTACTCACTCCCACCAGAACTCACTCCAGGAAGCCTCCTTCCTTTCCAAGGGCAGCACCCATGACCTCTAACCTCTACTGCTAGAGCCCACTTCTTCCATGTTCCCACCACCTCCATATCACCACACTGGAACAAGAACTGCAACGCAGGAACCTTTGGGGGACAAACCACATCCACACATAGCAACCTCTGATGATGAAGAATAAATTAAGGCAAAGGTAGAGCTAGCTGAGAACCGAGATGCAAACAGAGCTTTACAAGACAGGTGGAAGAGAAGAAAATTACAAAAGCAGAATAACTGTCCCAAATCTGGGCTGTGGAGGATAAATATGAGAGTGTAGACGAAAAGGTCCAGAAGATAGATATGAAAAAGGAAAGGAACATATAAATAATTAATCCTAAACAACTGGACCAAAAATAAATTAAAAAAATAGAAAACTTTTTATTTTTTGGTACTGTGGATTGAACCCAGAGGCACTGAGCCACTGAGCCACATTTCCAGCCCTATTTTGTATTTTACTTATAGACAGGGTCTCACTGAGTTGCTTAGCACCTCGTAGTTGCTGAGACTAGCTTTGAACTCACAGTTCTCCTGTCTCAGCCTTCCAGGTGGCTGGGATTACACATGTGTGCCATTGCACCAGCCAGAAAACCTTTTTTTTTTTTTTTTTTTTTTTGAGTGGAAGAACTCAACAAGTACCAGAAAAATTTACAGGGAAGGAAGGTAGAAAGGAAGGTGCCTATCTTTTTTTTTTTTATTTTTTATTTTTCTGGAATGTCAAACAATAGTTGGTATTGAGGGAAGCCAAATTTCTGTTGGCCTGAGTTTTACTGTGTGTTAGAGGGAAGACTGGGGTTCAGAGAAGAGGTGGGGATAATTGTTAGGTAAAGGCTAGAGCCTAATATTACCACCACATGGGGCACCATATGTGGTCCAGGGCCCAAAGGCAGCATCTTGGACCATTGATGGGCTGGAAACCCTGTAGCACATTCTCCATGGACATGTCCTCTGGGAGTTTGTGGCAGAGCAGTCTTTTAATCCAGAACACCTTCTTCATGGCCTATCCTAGAGCCTCTCCTTAGCATGGCCTGTGATATGCACTCTTGCTCTTAAGGTGTTCCCAATCTAAGGCAGGAGACAGAAATAATTTAATATAATCCAGGTTGCTGTCATACGATGCAAGAGAGAGGAGAGAGAGAGATCAGTGCTAACCCAAGAAGGGAAGTCTGGAAGGTTTTGTAGAGCTGGGGATATTAGAGCTAGATCTTCCAAGATGAATCAGGTTTCCCCAGGCTGTGGAGGAAGATGGAAGACACTGGGGTATGGGGTTGGGGCGGGGGGGCAAGGGGCAGCATGATGAGAAGCACAAGTAAAAGAATGCAGAAGTTTCTGGAAATAGCAAATGGTGCAGATGGGCCCAAGAACTGGTATGTGTACAATGATGTGGAGCTTGAAAACCTGGCTCTTGAAAGGGAACTGCTAAACACTGAGTATCATTAGACTAAGGTCCGCCATTACCTAATACTATGCATTGACCTTAGTCTGACAATACAGCTGTGGGAGGTGGGGACCAAGTACCCTGGAGTAGTGTTCCTATTCATTCAGTCATTAACTCAACAAACAATGACCATTTTCCTTGTGCCAAATGATTACAGGTGAGAACACAGATATGCATAAAGCAGGGTTTTACCTTCAAGGAACTTTCTGTCAACAGTAAAGGCAAATAAGTCCATCAATGAGTGCCTTACCATGGGTCAGGCTCTCTGAAAATAGCCTGTGCACAGAGGGAACACAAAAGGGCTGGGAGCCACACAGCAGAATATAACAGAGCAGGACCCGGAAGTGACTAAGGGTGGTCTTCTAGGGGAAGGTGGCGCTTGAGATAGCTGCTGAAAGATGAGTTGACATCAAAGGTATTTGGGGAGAAAGAGCCAAAATAGGCGGAACATAAACAGCAAGTCTATTTGGACAATTGCAAGGTTTTGGGTTTTTTTTTTTTTTTTTTTTTTTAACAAAACATGAAGGGGAGGGGGTTCTTTTAAATTTGTGAAGCATTCATAGTTGGTCAAGCTGTATGTATAATTACCTGGCTGCCTGCCAAAGCAACCTGTGTGTGCCTGCTTTTCAGCCTGCTGCGGGATTTAGTCAGGCGGCAAGTTTTTATTGTGTGCCCATTATGTCCATACACCATGGTAGGCATATGGGGGAAAAAGGGAAGGAGAAAGCAAGCAGAAAATCAAATATTGTGCAAAATGGAGCGTTTTTGTGTTGAGTGCTGGTTCCAGTTGGAGTTTCATCTGACTCACCGAGAGCAGGGACAATGCAGCCATTGTGGAAGCCAGAGCTGCAATCTCATGGCCGGTGCTGCCCCCTGCGCCTTGTGCTGTGGGTCTCACCGCTGAATTGCCTAATGCCTCTTGTGAGCACATCTTCATACTACCTTAGTGAAGCGAGGTCACTGCCTTCGGAGGCACGCTGGAGACTTTCCTATTGCAGTGAGTGGTCTTTGAGCCAAGTGGCCAGAAGACACAGAATGAGCAGAACCAAACAGTCCATGGGCACCAGACAGTTCTACCTTGGTGATGTCCATGAATAGCTGAGAATTCCCTATGGCACTTTTGGGGAGAACAGGGATGTAAATGAAGCAAGGCCACAAGTGAAATAGCGTTGAGGGCAGAGTGCTTAACTTCGGAGCTGGGGATTTTCTGAAAAGCAGTAATTTCAAATTCTCATTTTACCTAGTCCTGGCTATTGCTTCTCAGTGCACTCAGCTGCCCCAAACTCTAGCAGCTATGTTTAGGCAACACAAACCCCACCTTCTTGCCATCCCTTCAGACCACATCCTATTTCTTCTGCTCACTGCCAGATCTCTTGGAATAGTTACTGTATTTCCTGGCATCCATAGAATGACATCTTGCTACTATCATCATCATTAACCAAAAAGTAGACACTCTTGATGATTTTTATATGGGAAAGTAGCAACAGCCTGTGACACCTCAAGACTTTATCTGTAGCCCCGATGGTGTCCTGAGGTGTCAGAGGTTGCAGTCTTGGAATTAGGTAGCCTTATACATTGAATTAGAAATGCTGAAAGGATAGCTTGAGGGTTGTGGTGAAATATCAGCAGTGGTAAGTCCCAGTAGTAAGGTGAGTGAGAATGCTTAGTTTGAGGCAGCACCCTTTAAAGCATGGAATAGGGAAGATAAATAAAATTCAGACTACTAAAGCTTTAGCTTAATTCCATGGCATACAACAGCATGTTGGTAAGCTCTCCACATGGGACTAAGATCATAGAATGTCCTAGTGCAACTTTTCAATCTTATAGGTCTTGAGATAGGTAAAATAGAAAGACAGGTAATAAGAAATTAATCTGTTATATAACATTGAAGGTAAAATGTTTCATACCAATTTATGTGGAAATAGCTTTATTATGTCTCTGAAGTGGCTCAGTGTTAAGTTTCAGGGACTCTGACAAACTGGGATGGCTTCCAGACCCTTTGCACACATCCCCGTTTGTCAGTGTCCTACAAGCCCTGGCTGAAGAACTAGGCAAATGACCTAAGTCCAGAAAGCAGCGGCAGAAGCCAGATCTCTCTTCTCTCAGGAGGTAATTTCCCCAGACTATAGGAAGCAGGCTTTGTGACCCCCATTCTTTTAACTTACTTCCCCTACCCCTGTCCAAGATATGATAATAGAGCATCAAAGGAAGGAATCCTTGAAACTTAAGGAGGGTTTTTTTTTTTTTCATTGAAAGAAATGCTCTTTCTCATCTAATAAAAGGGAAAGCAAGGAAGGGGAAGGAGAAGGAGATGGACAAGGTGGCAAGGACAATCTTGTACTACACAGTCATTCTGGGATTCATTTCCCTGTATCCTTAATTCAGAGGCCCTGGCTGCCCTTGTTCACTCCAAATGGCCTTCCAATGCCTCACTTAATGTGTCTTCCAAGGGTTTCAAGCTCCAAAATTTCTTCAATCAGAATATCAGAGACCAATTACCAATTGCCAAAGACACACAGGAATCACATACCAATCATGGATAAAAGGAGTAGTAAGTAAAGGTAAGAATAATAAAATATTCTTTTCCAAATGTGAAGATCCTACCTACTCATTCTGTGGTCGAGGAACTGTTGATAAGGGTTTTAAGACTATATGGGGAAAAGAATATGTGGAAACTGAAGGCCTGAATGATACTGAATGGCCTAAAAGTACTTTATATAAGAGACCACTTCAAAGTCATTTTGCATATAAAACCAGTACGTGATAAATAATAGATAATGGAAATATCATCGGGTAGTTCAGTTTCTTGGGAGAAAGGGGTACATTTGTTTATTACCACTATCTATATACATGGTTCAGCCTGTTATAAAATGGTGATGAATATTTATTTTCTGATTAGCTAGAGAAATTACTGATTTAATTTTAAGTTAATGGTCTAATGTTCACAAATCAGTTTTATTTAATAAGAATTATTGCATTCTTATTTACCCCTCCATCTAAATATTCAGTGGTTTTTGTTGTTGTTGTTGTTTGTTTCTATTTATGGAATTTTGGAATCTCCCAATGACCATATTCCACCAGGACCCTGTAGATGGAAAATACCTTGGAAAATCTGTGATGAGAAGAGATTTAGATCACCTTCATTTGACCTGCTTATTCCAGGAGAGCAGAATAACATTTCCAAAGAACACTCTCCTCTCCTCCAAGGCAGGGTTAAATGGGCCTGCTGACTGTCTGCCCTAAGCAGTTGTTTCTGGCCCATGTTCTGCTTCTTCCCCTCCTCCTTTGCTGGATCCTCTTCCTTTAATGTCAGAATTCCCCAAGACCCAGTCCTAATCCTGCTTATTCTTTTCCCCTATTCTAAGTGATCTCACCCATTTTTCTATTTCTGACTCCCAAATATATATATCTCTAGCTTTGATCTGCCTTTTCAACTCCAAATCTGTACATCCAACATCCACTACTGGACATTTGTACCCAAATATCCTCCAGGTAAAACAAGCACAGCATTTTAGTTAAGTCCTAAGTGTAACTTTTGATGTTTGTTCCTCTTTTTATCACACACACCCAGTTCTTCCCTGTGGTGTTGTATCGTCCCATGTGGTATACAGTACTGCATACAGCAAGTCAAATACTGTGCTGCAAGCACAGAGCCATCTTAGGTCCAGAACATTCACCCACCTTCAATTCATGAGCAAGAATAGTCATTTTTAGCTCCCAAATAATTCTTATATCTGTCCCCTTGTCTCCAGTTCCACTCTGAACACCCAGGTCTAAGTGTTCCTCTTTTGAAAACCAAGGCAACATACTTCTCTCTGCCCCTAATCTTGCCCCTTGAAGAGCTAGTCTCCAAGCAGCAGCACGTAGGAAAACAAGAAATCCATAGTGTGAAATGTTGTGAAACCATTCAGTGGGTGTTGAGCCTATTATACTTGGAATATAATACAATGAAAAGGTGTCACTGTGACCTTCAAGGTCTACATGAAGTGTTCCCTCCCTGCCTATGCAAGTTCACTCTCCATATCGCAGCTACCTCTCCAGCCCCACCTTGAGCCCCACACACGATTTGCAGGCCATTGACAGTTACTAAGACATGGCCAGAGCTTTCCTGTCCTGCACCCTGGAAACTGCCCTATCCTGTGCTAATATGCTTTTCCCTTTGCCACTTTAAAAATTTTGGTTTCTATTTTGACATATAATAAGCACCTGTGCACCTACTAACAGAAATTAATAATTGCTGGCTGTTTGACCTTTTCCCTAGAATGTTAACATTAAAAAAGAAAGTTCTCCCTGATTCATTCCCTTTCCTTCTTACTCAAAGTGAATAATGAATATTGCTGGTTCCCTACCCTGCACCCATCCCCCCGCCATTCTTTCCTTCTGACACAACCTTGACTTTGTGAAGGCTTTTACACACCTCCCATCCCACTTCCACTTCCTGCCCCAACATCCTCACGTTCCTCAGCGAAGCCAGTTACAGCCCCATGTGGCTGGGGAGACAGGAGTGTTTTGGAGGCTAGTTTCATTTGGTTCCCGTGTACTGCAGGGAGCTTGTGGCCCTTCTAAAGGCTCCTACCCACCGCATCTTGCTCTCAGAAGTTTGTCTTTAGAGAACTGGAGTGGGACCAGAAGCGCCAGGCTAGCTGAATTTCTAATCCAATGCCAAGGCACAAGCTAAGCAGTATCCTTGTTTGTTCAGTCTTTATCATCAGTCACATGGCTGTCTGCTCTTAACTAAAAACAACATCAATATCACAGATAGAGGAAAACTGGACTTCCTGAATATCTCCATGTCTTTCCTCCTCAACAAGAAAGAAAAAAAAATTCCTTCTATAATCTTTTTTTTTTTTTTTGGGGGGGGGGTTGTGCATGATTTTCTGTAGTTGTGTTTAAACTCATTGTTTATAAGGTTAAGCCTCCATTCTAAACACACAATGTTTAAAATTACAACTTGGAACAAATGTCCGTTTTTTCCTCTCCTGTAGGTTGCAGCCTGTTCACTTTCCTGACATCGGTCACTGCAGCTCTCAGTGGCCTCCTGGTGGGTTATGAACTTGGACTCATCTCTGGGGCTCTTCTCCAGATCAAAACCCTACTAGCCCTGACCTGCCATGAGCAGGAAATGGTTGTGAGCTCCCTCCTCATTGGGGCTTTCCTCGCCTCTCTCACAGGAGGGGTTCTGATAGACAGATATGGAAGAAGGACTGCAATCATCTTGTCATCCTGTCTACTTGGACTTGGAAGCTTGGTCTTGATACTCAGTTTTTCCTACACAGTTCTTATATTGGGACGCATTGCTATAGGGGTTTCCATTTCCCTGTCTTCCATTGCCACTTGTGTGTACATTGCAGAGATTGCTCCCCAACACAGAAGAGGCCTTCTTGTGTCACTGAATGAGCTGATGATTGTCACCGGCATTCTTTTTGCCTATATTTCAAATTATGCATTCGCCAGTGTTTCCCATGGATGGAAGTATATGTTTGGTCTTGTTATTCCCTTGGGAGTTTTGCAAGCAATTGCGATGTACTGTCTTCCTCCAAGCCCTCGGTTTCTGGTGATGAAAGGACAAGAAGAAGTTGCTAGCAAAGTTCTTGGAAGGTTAAGAGCCATCTCAGACACAACTGAGGAACTCACTGTGATTAAATCTTCCTTGAAAGATGAATATCAGTATACTTTTTGGGATCTGTTTCGTTCCAAGGACAACATGAGGACCCGAATCATGATAGGTCTAACACTGGTATTTTTTGTACAAGTCACTGGCCAGCCAAACATATTATTCTATGCATCAACTGTTTTGAAGTCTGTTGGCTTTCAAAGTAATGAGGCAGCCAGCCTCGCTTCCACTGGGGTTGGGGTGGTCAAGGTCATCAGCACCATCCCAGCCACCCTTCTTGTAGATCATGTTGGCAGCAAAACCTTCCTCTGCATTGGCTCCTCTGTAATGGCAGCTTCATTGTTGACCATGGGCATTGTGAATCTTAACATTCACATGAACTTCACCAACATCTGCAGAAACCACAGTCCTATCAACCAGTCCTTGGATGAGTCTGTGTATTATGGAGCAAGAAATCTGTCAGCTAGCAACAGTACTCTCAGAGATCACTTTAAAGGGGTCACTTCCCTCAGCAGGGGCTCGCTCATGCCCATGCAAAGTGACATGGATAAGAGAGGGGAGGTCACCTCCACACCCTTACCAAATGCTGGACTAAGCCAAACTGAACACCAGATAGTCACCGACCCTGCTGATGTCCCAGCATTTTTGAAATGGCTGTCCTTAGCCAGCTTGCTTGCTTATATTGCTGCTTTTTCCATTGGTCTAGGACCAAGTAAGTATTTTATTCTTTATCCCATTTCTCTCTTGCCTTATGAATGTCTGTGTACTGTTTTTAACTAGTCAGAGCATCATACTGCTATAATATGTTGCTACATATAAGTACTAGAAGCAAGACAAGGGTAATAATGACTGTCTGATGTTTCTGCTAATGTGGTCAGTTTGTACCTGCTTTTGAAAAGCCCAGGACTTTTGAAAAGGATAAGTAAATATGAGGATACTTTAATACAACTGTTTGGGTATGAATCAACCTATAAAGAGATTTATTGCCCAAGGACATTGTATTGTTTTATGAAAGCAATGTTTTCTGGGATTATATTTTCCTGCATACCATTTCTAAGTTTCCTTGTGGGTGGAAGCAAAATAAATCAAGTGCTTATATTTTCTTAAAGACATGACGATAAATATATTCAGGTAATAATGACGAAGAGAGAAATTATGAATATAGAAGAGGATGCATTCTTTCTCTGAGTAAATTGTATTTGCTACAATAATCTTTTCAGGGCACTTCACTCTTGTCTATTAAATAGAATAATGGAAGTTTAGTTAGGTCCATTCAACACAATATGAGCAGCTAACAGGGAACATTTTCTGTTTTTTATTTTTTAGATCCAGTCTGTTCCCATAAGAAAATCCAAACACTTCTTGAGTAAACTCTTTTAGAGATGGATCTGCTAGAATAGGTTGTTTGTGCAGTTCTGCAGACTTTTAGCCTCAATCCAAAGTTGGAACTTTCTTGTAGTGCGGTTGAGAAAGTTCTTTTTAATGCCTCATTAGGAAAAAAAAAGTGCTAAATATTGAAGGCAGTTTTTCCATACCACCCCTACCTTCATCTCTTCTTTCTCTCTTTCCCCCTTCTCATTCCTCTCCCTCCTTTTCCCCCCTTTTCTCGGTCTCTTCCTGTTACCGAGTTAGTTTTGAAACTTATTGACAAGAACCAAGGAGGCAAACAAATTGGCTAAAATAAAAAGAAACGTTGGAAGTTTCAGACAAATAAGAAGAGATAGGGGCTGTGTTGAAGAAGGAATTTCATGGCAAATGTAGGTCTGCTGGACGGGCTTTCTAGAGGAAGGACAAGTAAGGGCTTGCTCTCTCTATTCAATGCTAACTCATTACCTGCATTCCACAGATATGTTGAGTGTCTTTTTTTTTTTTTTTTTTTAAAGAATAAATAACCATGCAAAATGCTAGGGAAATGGTGATGAACAAGCAAGGCCTCATTCCTGTCCTCATGGAGATTGCAGGTGTACTATATCCAGTCAGGTTTTTCCAATCAGCAACCACTGGGGTTGGCCTGCTCCATCTTTGGGCACTAAACTTGTATATGCTGATATGGCCTCTCTTGCCCCAATTATACCTCTTCATTGTTCAGCTTCTACTCCCACTTCTAAAACCTCAGCTTCTACATATTGATTTGTTCAAATTCCAAGAGATGAGGAGTAAATCTGATAAACCCTGCTTTTTGCTATGCAAAGTCAGTGGTGTCGGTTCAAGTATAATCAACAATGGCAAGGTTTGATTGTAGGTTTCAAAACGTGGGTGACCAAAAGCTGGCCTGTTCTCTGACTCCATATTTCCCAGAGAAGGTTGTGTGGGGCAGACAGACTAATATTAGCATGCCATTATCCTTGGATTGCTCTGACTTGTTCCTGAAATTTGGTCCTTCTTCTTAAGACTTATCAATGATAAAATATCCTTAATGAACACCTTTATTAGGATTCAATATTTTGGGTATATATCTGTGTGATATTTATGTGGCTACTCTGATACTTTAAGCTAATGACATCTGATCAAGCATCTTCTTTACATTTTTATTTTAAGTTCTTCATAGTCTATCAGAGGATCAGGTCATACACAGAGGAACAACTTGATCTTATTTGTGAAAGTTTCCTATATGAGCAAGTAAGTTGGGCTTATTTGAGAAACTTCAGGTAGTAGGTTATCAATCCATTGATTTCTTTTGTCAGAATTATTTTTTTCCATGTATGTTCATTATAAAACTAAAAATATTTCCTTGTACATCAATTTTCTTGACCCAATGTTTTGAAACTCTCAGGTTGAAAGAGTTTGTGTCATGGCATATATATATATATATATATATATATATATATATATATATATATATATATATATATATGATAGTAATCTTAAATTTCCAGAATCAACTTGTTCATGGTTAGAGTCCTTTCAATCTCATGCTAGTCTTCTGCCTTTGACTTCTGAAAATTTTTGAAAAATGCAGCAAATTTTGCAGTTTTTAACCCATCACTTGATACCACATTGCATTAGATCATGAATTCCCTTTTTCAGGAAACCTAGTTTGGTTTTGGAAACAATTACTAGAGACTGTTTGTTATTTACCTTCTAGGATTTCTTAAACAACATTCTACTCTAATTTTTAAAAATATGATTAAAGTTTAAAGTCAACCAGTATGTACTGACACCTCTTATGTTACATACTGTGATAGGCAGTTTTCACATATTTTGGAGTACTTCATTTTACCTTCGTCACTACCTTGTGAAGAAATAATATTCACTGAATTTTAAAAACAAAGACACTGAACCTCAAAAAAAAATTGAGCAACTTGTTGGAATAGATGAAAACATTTATTGTATTTCGAAATTTAACATTAATTCCCCAGTCCAAGACAAGAATAGACAGCAAATTTTAACGTGCTAGTCACCTTTCCATTGCTGTGTGGAGCAGAAAAACCAATATAAAAGGAGGAAAGATTTATATTGGCTCATGGTTTCTGAAGTTTTAGTCCATGGTTGCTTGGTTCTGTTGCCTTTGGACCTGTGGCAAGGAAGTACCTCATGGCAGAAATGTGTGGTAGAGGAAACACCTACATAGCGGTGGCCAGAAAGCAAAGAGAAAGACAGGAAAGGACCTGGATCTCAATATTGCCTTCAAAGACATACCCCGAATGACTTCATTCCCTTCCACTAGGCTCTACCTCCTAAAGGTTCACACCTCCGATAGCACCCAGGCTGTTGTCTAAGCCTCTAACCCAGGGGCCTAGACATTCCAGATCCAAACATTATCTGTTAATTATTTTTAGTTCAGCCCTCTCCTGGAAGAGACATTGAAAGTAGGAATGAATAAAAGTAGTTTGTCATTGTATACTCACCAGGCTATCACATGGGCCGCTCTGTACTTTTTGCAAGGTAGAGACACAACTGCTCTTTTTTTGCAGCTTTGATAGGTTGAGTATGCATTTTTTTTTAAAGGCCGAACTATAGGAAAAAAGAGAAGTATAATAATAAGAAGAGAATTTTTGATGTGCATTTATTTGGATAACTGAACCTGATTTCAAATATGTTGAATGTAAGTATTGTTAAAAATTAGACTCAGCTGATATAAATTAAAAACCAAAATAACAATGGCTTAAGCAAGTTAGAAGTTTCTTTCTCTATCACTTACCAGCTGGAGCTTGGGTAGTTCTGGGTGCTGGTAAATGCCTAGCGTCAAGCACCCGAAGTCCTAGTTGTCCCACACCCTTATGTTAATATGTTCCTAGTCTATCTTTTATCTTAAGTCTATGTTTATCTTAAATTGTTAAGATGCATTTTAAAATGTTATTATCCTTTAGTTGTAGCTAATGTTCCCTTTAGAATAAGTACAATATGCTAGGTGAAATCACTTCAAGGGAGGTTGGGTAGGGAAATGCCTGGGTAAATGTAACCACGTGAACAACTGCACCAGAAGAACTACTGTGTGTAATATGGTAAGGGATTTCTCATAGGGAATAGACATCACATAATTGTGGAAGAAATCAAGGAAGCAAGGTCTAGAACAGGACAGCTAGAGGAAAGGCAAAAACTTACTGATCAGGGCCACAAAGGCTAGTGAAGATGTCCTTGGAAGACTGTTGCCTATGCGTCTGATTGCAGCCTAGAGTCTCTGCAGACAGAGGGAAAACAGGATTCAAAGCAGAAGGAAGAAAAAGCATTGAACCTGCTACAACAAACTAGAGTCCATGAGAAGAGACTGCAGTCTGCATCTGTCGTTCCCCACATCAGGTCCCGGGTTTCAGGCCAGCTGCAGAAAAATGGCCACCTTTCTCCAAGAAATCCAACAATGTACCTCCCTGGCCTGGGACTTAGAGAAGATGTAGGAAGAGATCTAGCCACAATCCCTGCTCCCCAACATTGATAAGAGAGCCAGTGATGAGCAACATGGTATGCATACCGTAATCATGGCTAGAGGCAACCAAAGCAAGTCCAGGACTGATGTGTCACTTTGGTCCTAAATTGATACAGGATTCTCATCTCAACTCTCATCCAGAACTGCACAGGAAGGGAATTCTGGGAAATGTAGGTCCACCTTAATTGAGGTAACACAGTATAAAACCACCACAATGATAAACTAGGAACTCAAATAGGATAGATATGAATACGGAAAAATACATTTCAAAAGGCCAAGGGACCTGAATTCGGTCTTCAGTTTCTGTAGTAAACATTTCTAAAAAATTAAAATGTTAATTATTAAAGTGTATAATTAGCTTCCATTCAAAACACTTCTAAAAAAAAAGTGAGGTCATTTTATTAATCTCTTGGCTGCTGTTTGTTTAACTATAAAACTGAAAAACACTTTTTGGCTAATGCATCATAAAGGTTTTCATGTTTGTTTTCTCAGGAACATTAATCATCTCCCTTGAGCGGATGGTTCTCACTTATCTCCAGTTCTGTCATCTCACATGACTTCCTGTTCCTTTTTTCCCCAATGGGTATGAGTCTTTTCCACTTTGATGCTTCACTGTCAGCCGAACACAACAAGCCTGAAGTGGAATTTTTTTCTTCTTATACCAAGTCTCTTACCATTTCCCTTCCTTTTACATGGGGTAACCACTCCTCCAGCTACTTGGAAATGATGCTTTGGGGCCTTTACTCAATTTAGTCAGTAGCCAAATGTTCTTGGATTTTTCTTCACAAATAGCTCCCCCTGTTTATTGTTTCCTTTCTATTTCTAACATTCTTTTCTAGCCTTATGTTCTCATTCCTAGATTACTGGGAGGTCCTTCCAGTAGTCCTCTTCCCTTCCAGAACCTTCCAATGCCTACCCATCCTCTATTTCTGTATTACTTATATACATTTTCCATATGTCGCCCGTGTTCCCGAATTTTCTATTCTTTCCTACTTTTTTTTCTTTTTTTCACCATAAGTCAGGTGCCTTTCAAGGTAAAAAGATTAGAAATTATTTAGTCTGACATTTTCCTTTTATAGAAAAGAAATAAGATGGTACAGCAGATTAAGGTCACACAGATGAGGACTAGAATTTTAGGCCCTGTGGGCTAATTCCATACTCTGTATGACTCTATCAACCATCTTTGAGAGAAGATATTTTTCAAGGTCCTTCATTATCTCACCCTATCTTTCAAGGCATCTGAGCACCATTTACTTGGCAGTGTATGGAACTGTGCTCCAGGTCCACCATTCTCAGAGAATTACCTCCAGAAGTAGCGAATGATGCCCCAGGCACTGTGCAACCAGGCAATTCTTGGCCCACCTGGGCTTCTTCATTTCCCTCTGCTCCACCCCCAGGCCAATAAACACACAGCACTTGTAGTGGCCTCTTCCTTCCCTCTCTACTCTATCCATATCTTTCCTCTCTTTGGATCTTAATGGAAAATCTTACCTCCTCTATGAATCTACACTTTTTCTCACAGATCTCCATTCATATGAGCTAGTGAATTTCTAGCACAGAGTCATTTGACTCTAGGTTATGAACAGACCAAGTGAAAATTAAAAAAAACAAAAAAACAAAAACAAAACCTGGATTCTAGTCTCAGCTCTTAGTGAAGTCATTCCTCTTCTCTAAGCTGTTTCCAATCCATGAAGTGGGTCTAATAATGCCTGACCTATCTTCCAGAGCCTAGGTGAGTCAAATGAGCTAATAATGTGTATGGGAACACTTTGATGCCATAGAGTAGAATACCAGTGTTGTAATAGAATAACTCAGCTTCGTCCTTAAGGACATTATGAATTGCTTCTGTGTGTGTGTGTGTGTGTTGTTGTTGTTGTTTTGGAGGGTGTATTAATTAGAATAGAGTTACTGGATTGTTTTTTGAAGGAAGGAACCACATCTTGTGTTTTTCTTTCTGTCCTTTTAAATAACCATTATATAAGTCTGTTTAAAAATGATGCTGGGTTACATTTAGGCTGCTGAGGGAAAGTGGAGAAAGACTTTGAAAATAACCATGCAGATGCAGAAAAGATCTCAGTGTGCTCCTTTACTTGTGTCAAGTTCTCAAGTGGGCGGATGAAGGCCCCAGTGAGCTAGAAACGCTAGACTGCCAAGAATGTCCTGTAGCTGCCAGAGACCATCACAAGGATTTTGCAGAACAATCTATCACTTGGACATGATTTTAAAAAATCTCCTTCTACTTTTGTCTGTAAGAAAAGGTACAGAGGAGATAGTAGTGCTCAGAACCAATCAATGGGAGGCAGTCGGGCATTTCTTTAATTAAGTTATAGATAGCTATTTGGACACAGAGTATCTGAGAGTCATCCTAGAATTTATGTGTGTGTGTGTCTGTGTGTGTGCACATGCACATCTGTTTTTTTTTCGCCACAAAAACGGAGAGAGGCTTTTGGTCGAACATGTTGAGAATGTTATAGACCAAAAGTAATACTAGCAAGATGGAGACTATTGGAATCATAGGGAATCTGGATGTGAGAAAGGGAGTAAGTCTCCCATCTCCTGGTTTGTCTAACTTATAACTGTAGTACCAAGGGCTGACCTGGGTGTTCACATGTCCCGCTGCATCATGCCATTAGAGATAGACATCTGAATCACCCTCTCTAAAGGAACAATCATTTCTCACCATGACTTGTACTACAGATTTTCCTAGTGGTTTTAGGAGAGTCTGAATAATTGTTCTTCACCCCCACCCTTTGCTAAGAGTTAGTCATTTATATCTACATTCATGTTGTGATTTTTCTTTTCTAAAGAAAATGTGCCATAGGAATTTCATTTCAATCCTTAGAATTGTATTTTAGGTTATTGGTTTAAACTAGTTGGAATTTAAACAAGGTCTTTATTAGGAGCAGGATTTTTATACCAGGTTTTGAATGCATTTTAAAGCTCATTAACCTGATGTGATTATTGCTCAGGTATTTCATTTAGAGAGTTTATTGCTTGTAATCCAAACAAATCTCTTGTATAAACAGAGGTTTAAAGGGTAAAGTATGTGCTGTTCTCACATAACAGCAAAAGGAAGATTAAACCATCCTTATTAAATCTTCTTAAATATGGGTTGGCTTAAAACAACATTCCTTCATTGTATTAGATCACAGCATGGTTTTCTTCTGCCAGGAAAGTGTTTCTATTTTGAGGCTGAAGTATATGCACTACAACATTTCACTTTCTGGTCCTTTGTTTCTCTAACTGTAAAACAACAAGATTGTCCTGGAATCTAGAATTCGGGAGGGAAGCATAAATGGAGTAACAAGTAATTTTATTTATTTATTTTATGCATGTAAAATATTTTAAGAAGGAGTTCATTAGCATCAGTAGTCTGCTGAAGGGGTTTATGGCCCATAAGAGGTAACAGCCCCTATCTTCCATTTCTCTGTAATTAATATTAAAAATTTTCCATCACGTAAAATCAGTATATGTAATCCACTGTCATTATTAGAGGCTTTTATTAAATATTCTGTGTCCATACTTCATCGTTCATTTCAATATACATTCAATATCTTAACCTCACTTTCTACTGTGTTTCTGGATGGTCCTAAAGGTCATTTTAGCTCTTTTTAACAACTGGAAATTTTTTAGCATTAAATCAGTGGTTCTTGACATTGTGAAGAAATGGAGCATGTGAGGATTTCTCTTCTCCTCACACTTCAGAAGTAAGAGAAGATGAGCCAAGATTCAAGGCCTGATGAGTTCATTTAAGGTTATACTTGTGTAGAGACCCAGACTTCCTTAAAATAGCCACTGTAACTCAGAAAAATGTGTGTGACTGTTTTTTTCCCCCACAATGATTATTAGGACTTTTTCAATCCAACAATTCATGTGTTTATAAGTTGGTTAATGAACCTCTTCTTACATGTCATTATTGGTATCTTTTCATTATGAGCAGATAGAAAAAAAATTTGCCCAAGATCTCAAATTAAGTTAGAAAATGAGATTATAGCCATCATCTGTCAACTACCTTTGAATCACATAATCAAGTGGAACCTCACACTGAAGGCTGAATGTCAGTGACACCAAATAATCCCTCCCAATCTCTTACCAACTCTGAGGACTGAAATAGGCAGCAGTAAGTATATTGGAGTGACTAGGAAAAGAGGGAGAAAGCGTGGGGATTCATTGATTCACTCTCCCATCTGGCAGGTGTGTATCACTCAATGACATATATTGACATATATGGTGCCAGGGGCTGGGGATTCATAAATGGATGGGAGAGATCTACACCTTGTCCTCATGGAGTTAGTGGTGGGGACAGGTGATAAGCAAAGAGTGAATACATGTAGAATACTACTTCAGGAAATAGGGGTATTGAAATTTTGGTGGAAACAAGTGATAAAGAAAATTAAAGAGAATAATACGCTTGGAGGAGGGTTAGTTCAGATATAATGGACACAGAAGACATTTCTGAGGTGCTGACATTTGGGCCACAGCAAAACAAAACAAAACAAAACATGACAATCTAGGAAGATGGAGATGTAAGCAGAGATTACAGTAGATCACAAATGATCTTGAGTAGGATCCAAATAAGACTCTTGCTTCTCAGATTCTCTCTCAGAGCTTCAATTTCCTTTCTGAGAAGATGGGGCAATAATCCCGACCTCACCACAAAATCGTGGAATTAAATGAAGCAATCTGTATACGGTACCTTGAGCTTAGTGCCTCATGTACACTCCATGACTGGTGGTATTAAACATCTGGTCATGGTCTAGACATGAGGAGAATGGTTCTGATGATGTCAGCACTGACCTCAGCAGGTATTTTGCTACTTGTGTGTCCACTCCACACCTAATATCTTCACCTTCCTCTATAAACTATTCCAGTTGGGTTAAGACTACAGAAATGGATTTGTGGCTTTGAGAAGCCTGTTTTAATCCTGGATCACCTACAGTCAAGAGAACTTCCTAAGAAACCAGACAGATTTTACAGGAAATCATGAAGCTTTGGTGAAAGGCAAAAGGTGTGATTTCAAGAAACACTCAAATGCTCACTCTTCTAAATTGGTGTGACTAATTTAGACTGTATGACCTGTGCTCATGTAAACTCTGCCCTGTTCACTGTGGCTTTCCGAAGCCTAACATAGAACCTGGCTCAGGATAAATACTTGTTGGATAAATTAAAAAAATTTTTTTTTAGAACTTTTTCAATTTCTGTGAGTAGAGGAAAGCTCTCTAGTCTGGGGTTAATATATCCAGATCTCCCTTGATATGAATCAGATCCCATATCTAGAGAATGAGATAATTGTGAATCCCAGGCACATTTGGCCAAAAATTATATCCAAATAAAGCTATTTAATTACAGATGCAGGGCCATCTCTAATATTTGATGACTAAAGAAGTTTCTTGGTTTAAATTTACTGAAATTAAAGCCATTTAAAATTTTTATGGTGCTAGACAAAATATTCATTTCCAAGTTTTTCCATTTTGTTATCCAAGTATGAAACAGACTTCCCTGAAAAAATAAAAAATTAAAAGATAGAGGTTTTCCATAATAAGGTATCCATAAGGTAGGGATAATTATTCCTACTTTGATTTAGCAATTGAATGCATTTAAATATGACTCTTTAGAAAAAAAGATTTGAGGTAATTCCTTTATGGTTTTCCTAAGAGAAATATGTAAAAATCTAAATCTGGAATTTGAAAGGGAGATGTTTTTGCTTACCTAATTAGTAGTAGATTTTATACAAATATTTCATTGGATTAGCATGGGCTTAAAAATCAGATTCAATTCCTCAGATATGAATGAGCAATCTGAAGTTAATAATAGTAATAAAACACCTTTGAAGAAAAATCATACCATAGCTGCAAAATAATCAAACTGTCAATAACTATAAAGGGCCTGAGATTTTGCCCCACACGCAAGCTAGGAAGTTAGCCTGTTGTGCTTTCACGGATGTTGATAAAAGATACAAGACTCCTGGAGCTGGGGTTGTGGCTCAGTGGTAGAGTGCTCACCAGGCACGCATGAGGCATTGGGTTTGATCCTCAGCACTACATAAAAATAAAGATATTGTGTCCACCTAAAATAAAAAAAAAAAAAAAACAGATTTTTTTTTAAAAGATACAAGACTCCTTAGTTAGAGTCAAAGGGCAGCTTATTATTTATAGCAATAGCAATTTTAAAAATATCAGTATTTGTGCTAGACCCCCATCCCCACAGGTCACCGTGAAGAGGGCTAGATGATGCTTGCACATATAACGGGTTGTGTAAGAGAGGAACCCCACCCTTAGAGAACACAAATCCTTTATAAGACAGTAAGCCTGCTGACTTCTTGGAGGCAGATGTTATCTTTACTTTTCTGGACAGAAAACAAAGCTGTCCTTTCCTCCAGAGTGAGACACTATCAAGTAGTCTTAGAAAGAGAGTCTGGAACAAAAGTGGTCAGTGCCTTTGCTCCCAAGTCATGTGGAAATAGCAGAGACCCATTCAGCATTGTCTCCCAACGCAAATATCCGAAAACCCAGACGTCCTCTTTTCTGTTTTCAACAAGAGACTAGAATTTTTAGATTCAGAGATTGCGGAGTTTAGCTTCTTGTTTGTTTTATCTTATGGAGTACAACTAGTCTTTCGGAGATTGGGTATCAGTAGGAAGTATAAGAGGAGTCATCTGCCATAACATTTAAATTTAGATTTTATATTTAAATAAACTCTGGCTCTTCAAAAAATTGTTCATGTGATGTTTGCACAGTTCAAAATTATGACAATTACAGGGAGGTGGAACGGTTCTAATTTGGAAGTTTACTTAACTGCTTCACTCCAAGGCAGACTGAGTTTGAGACAAAGAGGCTTACATTCCAGAAGCACATCAAGTGTTTCAAAAGAGATTTTGATATTTTCATATTTCCTCCTAGGCTGCAGGCCTCTAACACTCAGAATCATCACAGTCAAAGGCTTTTAATGTGTTTTATCTTTCTTTTCTATCATTCTTATGGGATAATTATCTATATAACTTTAGAGAAAAAAGGTATTTTGCATAAATTGTTATTTTATTACCAAATATAGCCATTGCACAGTAGTATTCAGATATTAGATTTGGGTTCAGTGTTCTGACCTTTAAAATTTTTAAAATGCTTTTTTTTTCCTTTGAGATCTTAAGTTTCAGTTATTACCAATATTCACATAATCGCTGTCCTTTTTTTCCCAACTACCTAGGTTAAAGGTCACTTTGATTGCAGTGGGGATTGTTTGGTTCTCTGGCATTTGTCATTAAAATAATGCAAAGTATGTTTAAGAAGCATCCATATAGTTCTTACACTAACTTTATATCCAAACCACAGAGGAAAAACTTAAAGAAATATATACATTTAACTAATAAAATCCTTTTTCCTGTTTAGAATTAGAGGATGCAATAGTAGTACCTCACAGAACCAAAGATTTTAACACTGCAAAATTTTGCACCATGCACAGGGCTAAGCACAGAGAAATGGCACCATTGATTCTATCACCATGAGCAACAGCTCACATAAGACTTCAGTGCTTAACTTTCCTCTCTGACTTACTTCTATTATAGTCTTATGTCCTTAAAAATTATAAATATTGGACAGTACAGATGCTGAAGACATAGACTAAGGTTTTAACAGTAACAATAAACACAAGCATTCATTTGTTACTAGTTTCATCACTTCAGTAACTCAAAGGAAGTCAATTTCCAGAGCTTCAAGTTCAAATAAACATGTTTCTTAAAAGTTCTTCATCCCCATCACCCAAGTTGTAATAATTCTTCCATTTAAAAGAAGGCTCATTTATTACCCATCGGAAATCTTATTATGACACATATCACAAGTTATAAAAACCCAAGAATACTAATCAAAGTGACATCTGGAAATATTGGTGTAGGTGTTAAGAAATGACTCAAATGACTAGATAATGGTTCTTTCATAAGCCAAGATATTTCCAATTATTTGCTTTCAACAAAACAATAAAGGATGACCTAATCAAGTTACCAGCTATTATATCATCACGAATAACTTTTGTTGTTAATTCAAAGAACTGAGTGGCATTGTTATAATAAGATCCCTTCAACTCTTCATCTACTTTATTTATTCTTGAGAATAATAAATTTCATCTATTTAAAAAGTAGAACCGAATCATCTTACTCTAGAAATAGATGACATTCACCCCCCACCATACATAATAAAAAAAGTCCCATTCATTTCATTGAGGTATTTGCAATAAATTTTCATTTTCATATTTAATAATCATTGCTAAAATTTGTAAGATATTTCTATGATTTTGATTTGTTTTGTATTAAGTATTGTTTTGATAACTCAATTCAGAAAAAAATACTTATACTCTTTTAGAATAAATAAAACTAAACCTAAAATTTTAATTTAAGGTCTTTTTTATTTTTTTGAGGAGAAGCATGGTAGGGTGTTAAGTGAAAGATTTTGAGGCTTAAAAATTCATTAGTAGGATAAAATATTAAGTCAAGTGAAAAAGAAACTCTGTAAAATTTATGCTAATTCTTTGTTCCCATATTTTTTGGATGGATGATGGTAATAGGTATCAAACACTTATCATATTTAAATTCTGCCAGAAGCATTTAAAAAAGTGACATAACTATTTTTCTTTAAATGCTAGAATGTAAATACACAAGAATTTGCATCCTTTGTCACTATTTAAATTCATGGTAAAAAAATGTTAGATATTAGCTTATATGTGGAAAAAAAAACTTAGCTTCCAAATTGCTTTAAAGGCAACACAAGCAAGAAAATTGAAAGCCCACTGACAAAGTTCTTTCCTATTCTCATCTGATACCTGATCACAAATTTTAACATTGGCATTTTTTTTTTTATAAATTGAGGGTTACTTCACTTAGTCCAATTTTCCCTAAAATACTATTTGAAAATCTTTTCAGTTATTTTGATTTGAAATCATTAGGGCAAAAGATTGAGGAATACTTTATCAATTTTCTTAGCTTGTGACTTAAATAATCCCAGATAATATTTTTGAATAAAGTATTTCTTTTACTAAAGTCCACAAGTGGCACAACTCAGTGAGCACAAGAATACTGAGACTAGTTGGGCATGGTGGCACATGCCTGTAATCCCAGAGACTCAGGAGGCTGAGGCAGGAGAATCACGAGTTTAAAGCCAGCCTCAGCAAAAGCAAGGCACTAAGCAACTCGGTGAGACCCTTTCTCTAAATAAAATACAAAATAGGGCTGGGAATGTGGCTCAGTGAACTAGTGTCCCTGAGTTCAATCCCTGGAACACCCTGCTCCACACAGACACACACACACACAAAAAAAAAAAAAAAAAGAAAAAAAGAATAGTGAGACTATAAAAAAGAAAAGAGAAAAAAGGAATTTGATACATGATTGCTGATGTTGGAGTTGGTGGCCTATCATGGAGTCTATTTTTAAAGACCATTTTTTTCCACTTAGGAAACTTATGAGGCCAGAATTTAAACATCTGGTTGGAAGGGATGGCATGCTCCTACTCAAAATCACATTTTAAGTACCCCCTTTCAGAGAGAGAGCTGGGTGTGCTGCATCCTACTTGCAAATACAATAAAAACCATAGGATTTGGCTTCATTTCTACAAAGCACAGGACATAGCTTTCCTAGCAAATCAAATTGCTAAACACTCTGTAGCTTGAGTGTAGAACTGACTCCAAAGTTGCTAGGAGTTCTCTGGCAAGAGTTTCAAGACCTCTTTCACACTCTGGGTGAGCATGCCAGGTGGTTCAGGAAGAACCCCAGCCAAGTGGAAATGTGCCTAGAGAACTGCAGGGTTTAAATCTGAAAGTGCAGGGGGTTAAATGACAATGGTTTATAGGAAAAATTAGGGCAGTGACCAGAAATAAGGAGATGTATGAAAATACACAGGGTAACTTACATATGGTAGGGCTGTTATCTCTATGGAGTGCCCCTGTTAACCCAAGTCTGTGTCCCCAACTGAAAACAGAGGGACTTCAACATATTGTTTCTTTTGTGATCTTTTTATGACACTCTGTGTAGCCATAAATGTTCTGTCTGTTTATTTCATCTAGACCGGGCAAGTTCTTATGGGCGGTCCTCATGACTTAATATCATGTGAAATATGAGTTTCATATCTGTGAACAATTACCCCTCCCCAGTGGCCCATGCTAGTCCAAATTTTCCTCAATCACTGTAGCATACAGCAGACCTTAAGGACATGTAGACTCCGACATTTATGGGGAGTGCAAATTGCTGAGGTGGCCCTAGAATGATGAGGTTGAAGGAGAAATAACAGGGGTCCAGGAGAACTGTTTATGAACTGCAGCTGCTGGGCTCACTGCGTAGGAGTTCACTAAATCTCTGTCACTGTCATGAGTACTCTGCAGATCCCCCTCCGAGACAATAGGACAATGCATCCTCTGTTGGTTTATCATCGGCGTAGGGAATAAAGAGGATGCTCAGGGGGGCCACATCTCCTCCCTGTGGCAATGAAAAGGAGCCCTCCCTTTTAGTAATAATTGGATTTTACTTGGGGAGAAACTGGGTCACCTTCTTGGGAAAAGAAAACATAGTGACTTTAAAAAAGCTTCCACCCATTATTATAAAAATCGCCATATTACATCCCAATGTGGTGGTTTATACCTCTATGTTCTTTACTTATGAAAAGAAGCAGAGTTTCTTCATTTCTTCAGTTTGGCCATTCACAACATCTTTTTGGAGAACCATGAAGACTATAATATTCTCACACTGTCTTGCTCCCAAGACTGCCATGGAAAGACTTTCTTATCACAAATGCCACTTTCAGGTTTTTATTTCACTCTTCCATATCTGAAAACTTGGAATTTTATAGCTCTGAAATCATTATTAAAACAATATTCTCCATCTTGGGATGGCTGAAGCATTCCCTTGTCAATTGTTGCAACATCCAGTTTATTGATCGTAATCAACCAAGGCATTCATTGTTGAATTCTTCCCATTCCATGGAAAAAAGGAAGCAGAAGATTTTAGCAATGATACATTTATTTTGGGAAATGTCAGGTGCAGGGTTTGTCTGACAAGTTCCCACTAGAGCATAGACTGAAGGAAGTCTATTTTTCGACCTTTGATTCATTATTCAGAATTTTATATTGCCCAAGGACTTGGCTTAGCTGCTGAATTGAAGGTATGCCTAGGATAGACTTTCAGTAGCATCTCAAGTTTTTCAAGACATGGAGACCCTGGCAATTCAGACAGAGAACATGCAAATTGTGCTCTGCACAAGCACCTGTCTTCATGTTGATGGAATCCATCACTTTCTATAACAGCAGGATCAGTTCATTTTCATCTGAGGCCAATGTGGTTTTGATGAGCTCAGCAATGTATCTACTGAATGCCACCAGATAATTCAAAAGTCCATAGGGATGAAAGGTGAAGTCAGAAACAAGAAGGTTAGACAGGTGTTCAGGGAGGGCTAGAATTTGGATCAAGAAAATCTGAGCTAACTCCTCTACTAGAAGAAAATGAAGGATTTCTCCCCTCTTTTCCCTCCTGTTACAGCATAAGGTCTTAAGGGACCCTTAGCTCCAACTAATCTGTGTCAAATGCCCATGTCAGAAAGGGACATGGGTAGGGTATATGTCTGTGGCATAGATTATTTACTTTATTTGACACAAGGCTAGGTCCCCTTTGGAAAGCTTGCTTTGAATTATTCAGTCTACCCAGAGTTAGAGCCTCAATTTTGCAAAGCTCCAGATAGGATTACCTAGGCACTAAGCTCACTAAGAGAAAAGAGATTCCACCAAGGATACAAATTAGTAAAGGTCTTTGGGGGTGAAAAGGAGTGGGGGGAAAAGGTGAGGTGAAAGGGTGGGAGATAAGGATTTTTTTAAAAACTTCCCATCAATGAAAACAATAACTATGTTGTTTTTGTTATAGTCACCTTCCGTGTCTTCAAGGTGACCCTATATAGACTCACTTGGAGAATATAATCAAGAAAAAAGAAATTTTTGATTCAGTTTATTTATTTATTTATTTTACTGTAAAACAGCACATTTACGACGAGGAGAACGTGATCTTGATGTGAGCAGCTAATTGTTCAGTGAGACGCACAGCTGACTGCTCGGTTCTGGTGCTGGAAGTGCTAGAGGTGCTGGCCAATGGGACCCCTCCCTGGCTTATAGCTTCTTCTTCTGGGCTGGCATTATGCAGCTGGTCCTTTTACAAACACTGGCTTTCTGACACATGGCGCCTTAGCCAGCAGGGGGCCAAGGCTGGGCAGCTCCAAAGTCCTTCTTCCACAGAATCAAATGTGCTTGCATTCACAGTTATTTATTAATAAACAAATATTTACTGTGCCACTATGAAGACAGCACAGTGATTAAAACACGAGTTCCAGAGACTGACTGTCAGGGTTCAATGCTACCTCTGTCACGTAGGAGCTCCGTGATCTTGGCAAGTCATTAACCCCTCAAAGCCTCAGTTTCTTCTTCTATGAAAGAGGAATAATAAATACTTACTAATTATTCAGGGTTAGTGAGGATCAAATGACAATGTTATTGGATGTTTGTAAAGTCAGCTCCCTGTAAGAACTTGCTCAGACTTTACTAGGCACACTCGGTGGCTGGGATATGAGAGGAAGATGAGTTAATTTTCTCGCTTCTGTTCTTTCTAATCCTATTAAGCGGATCCCTAATGCTCTTTGTCACTCACAGAAAATTAAAAAAAAAAAAAGTGCTCTGATTATTTTGGTGCCAAGAAGAGTCTTTCTTCCAGAAATTCAAATGTCTAGTCTGGTATAATAAACACATTTGGAAGTTCTATTGAATTTAGGGCTTCCCTCCACCCAGCTCACCCAGGGCCAGGAGGTTCAAGTGGAAGAAGGGAGAGTGGCAGGTATCCCTTGTCCTTTTAGCTCCATTTCCTACCCACTCCTTAGCTATGACTCTAGACTTCTCCCAGGTCCAGGGGAAAGGAGGGCATAGGAAAGGACACCATACGGTAGCAACTGCAGCTGGTATCTAGCCTTGAGGCTCCTGAGCTGGGTGGCTGTTCAGAGTCAGCCCTTGGTTGCCCCAGGCACTGCCCCTTCCTTTGTGTGTCGAAAGCCTGTGTCCTAGACCAGTATTTCATGTTCCGGAGGCCCATTGTCTGCTGTCTCCCTTGGCTGAAGGTGAAGAGAAGGCATGTTCCTTTTCTGGGCTGTCCTGTCCTGCTGTCACAGGTATTGGCCCTGGCACAGAGAGATCAATGAGCCAGCCCTCCATCACAATGGGTTTTCCCTAATTTTGCTGTCTCGTCACTTTTTCTTTCTCCAGTGCCCTGGCTGGTGCTCAGCGAGATCTTCCCTGGTGGGATCAGAGGACGAGCCATGGCTTTAACCTCTAGCATGAACTGGGGCATCAATCTCCTCATCTCTCTGACGTTTTTGACTGTAACTGGTAAGAACTCTTTGTTTTCCTCTGATGATTTGTATCCTCTTAAGACAAACATTAGGGATGGACATCCTTGTAAAAAAATTATTGTGGAAAATTTCAAACACACTCAGAGGTAAAGAATGACAATGAACCTTCTGTACCTATTACCTATCTTAAAGCTGTTCTCAGTCTTAATTCATTTATGACCCCGCCTGATCTTCCTCCTACCAAATTTAGTTGTATCTTACACATAATGTCATTTTTGCCTGTAAAATTTCAGCAGGGACCTCTAAAAAAAAGATATTTAAAAAAATAGGACCACAGTATAATGGAAAATTTTAATAATCATCCTTAAGTATCAAATATCCTGTCTGTGTTCACATTTTAGTAATTGTCTTATAATTACTTTTTATACTTTGGCTGAATCACATTCAAATATATAACCTACAATGAAATGTATGAAACACAACTTTGTCAGTTTCATCTCCATTCCCCTCACCTTTCACCCCACCTTATATTTTTATGAAGAAATTGGATCATTTGTTTCATAGAATTTTAGAGAGTCTGGAATTTGTAGATTGTTCTTATATCACATGTCCATCTATTCTTTGTGTTTCCTGTACATTAATATTTAGATCTAGATGGGGACTTGAGGAGGTCTAGGTATTCTGGTTTGTTTGCAAACTCCCTGGTAGGTGACAGCGTTTGTCCTACCTTCAGGAGGAATGTCAGGAATGGTCTCCTACTTTGCCATGTTAAACTGCTGTGAGCCACTATTTTCTAAACCCACTATCTTTATTCTACCATTCCTTCTATGTTTTTATATGGAATACTTCTCTAGAGAAAAATTTCTTCTTAGTGATTTAGCTAACCTGAAGTGTGGATTATAGAAGACAGGCAAGATGAGTGCTTGGAACTTTATTTTTAGTTCCCAAAATAATGAGGTGGTGCCCCAACATCCTCTAAAATTGACCAGTGAGGCAGGTATCATCCCTGGTCTCCAACCATAAGTCCAGGCAGGACTAGGGCAGAAAGAGATCAACGGGTTTTTCTTATTTCACATATATTTAGGGGTCATTCTGGCTACAATAAATAAAAAAATCCAAATTAGAAAATTTTATTAAACAAATTACCCAGTTTCTTCAATTTGTATGTGTAGTCTGCATTCATATTTATGTGTATGTTTGTATAGTTTATTTTCAAAAGTGGATATTTACTTAATGTGCACACACATGTTTATATATGAACATATGTATACATAAATATATGCATACACACATATACATATGTGTATATATTTAGTATATTACTTTTGGAATTAGCTTTTGAAATTGCTAGGTAAGCATGATTTTGGTTTTCATATAAAATTGTCAAATCCTTATGTCCTACATTTTTAGAAATAGCCTAAGATTGAAGGAAACTACACTGCTGGTTATTAGCATTGGCCATACCTCTCCTGCTCAGATAACTCACATAAATATGTGCCCTTCACCTTCACTCACCCACACACATTCACACGTGCGCACACACACTTCATTCGCTGTTTGGTGTGAGGAAAGAAATATTTAAAAAAAGAGAGAGAATTGGAATGTCAAGGCATAAAAAAATGACACAAACCCTTGGGAAGGCTAGCTAATATATTGGATGAGCTAATGAAGATTTGAAGTTCTCCAAATGGGCTTTTTAGAACAAATGTTAGGAAAAATGATCCAAATTTTTAAAAGCCTGGAATGATCTAAAACTTTTAGATGATATTTAATGGGGGTACTTGAAGATTTCTACTTATTTTTGAAAGTCAATTTTCCAAGTATGGGTTAGAAAGACCTTAAAGATGTGAGGCTCTAGCTGGCAACAAGCCCTCAGATACCAACATTTTGATGAAATTTCATTTGAATCAATAAAAGCAGACTGTTCCAGATAGGAAAACATATTGTACAGTGGGCATGACCCAACTGCAGTATTGTGTTCAGCTCAAAGCATTCTGAAAAGGTTACTTAAAAATTGCAGTGTGTCCACCCAAGGAGGGCGACCTGGATAACCAAGGCAGGTCACCTATGCTCTGAGAAGAATGGAGGGGAGTTCAGGATGTTCAACTTGGACAAGAAAGTCTCAGGAAAGGGACAGAGTGCATTCAAATATTTGCATGGCTGTCATTAAAACGGGGTTGTGAACACATATTTATACATATACATATATGTATGTGCAAAGTGCACACATGTATACACATACACCTATATACATAAATATATGTACACATATACGTTCATGAATATACATTTAGTATATCACCTTTGGAATTTACTTTTGAGGGTCTTACTAATTAAGCATGATTTTGGTTTTAATGTAAAATGGTCAAATCATTCTATCTTATAAAGCAGAATGACTAAAGGGTAGATTCAGGTGACAAAGAACTTTTGAGCAGAGCGAGCTGGATCACCGTGCAGGGGGAAGCTTGGGAAAAGGTGAGCTCCTTGCTACTGAAAGTGCTCTAACAGAACTGAGGTCAAATTCAATGAGACAGCCTTTTGGGGTTTTCAATTCCATATTCAAGTTTACAATTCAGAGAAAGAGAGAGGACCAATTCTATAAGCACTTTATTAAGCAATAAGTCAGGCCGAGCCCTGTACCAGCAATGGCCAAAGGGACTGCTCTTCCTGCTCATCCCACCTCAGCAAAACTCACTCACATGTGATTACTATGCTTAGATCTTTCCACACTGCACTTACCAAATCAGCCTCAGTATACAACCTCTTCATTTTCCTGCCTGACCAACTGTGATTTGTGGCTGCAGCTGTTAAGAGCTATTTGCAAATCTTATCTACAGTTGGCCTGAGCTATGTATGTGCAGAAAGAGCCAACTACTTTCTCACTACTCCTTGTGACACGGAACTTCATGCTGCTGAGCCAGGAGCCAGCACAATGCAAGTGGCTAGCACAGTGCAAATGGGGAGGGGTGGCACACCTCATCACTTAATGTTCCTTGATATTGGCCAGTGACTACAAAGGGATTGTACCACTGGCTAGAAGTGGTCAAGGGAAAAACTAGACTGGCAAAGTGAAACCCATCAAAATCTTGAGGATCTTGCTTCTTGATGCATCTTAGCTCACTGGTGTCTTTCTTGGACCCAATATCACATGTTTTTCCCTCTGGACCTAGAAAGAAGTATTACAAAGTATACAACTGACTATTAAAAAGTGATCAAATATTGCATGAAGTAAGTTACTCATATCACAGTAAAATAGAATGCACCCAATCTAAGAAAAGTCCATCTGTATAAATGTGTCACTACAAATGTCCACCAAATAAAAACCAAACTGCTACAGTGTCAATTCCCAAGAGGGAAAACTATGGAGGGTGAGAAGAGAAATTTTATCTTCTGCATTGTATTTTTCTGTATGGCTTTAGGATTTGTTTTCACTATGACCATGCCCAGCAAGAAGATGGCAATTGAATTTAAATTGGGTTAGTCACAAGATTATTATTTACCAGAGAAAGCTGACATCATTAGTAAGAACATGTTTCCAGAGCTGACTACATTTTAAATTCATGAATCCTATTTCGCTGGATACTACTAGCATTTGTGAAAATACATATGGCTTTATATATGCTTTAAAAAGCATTTATAAAATGGGATCCAAGCAACACAAAACACATTTCTAATCAATTTCTTTTGTTCCTTATAGATCTTATTGGCCTGCCATGGGTGTGCTTTATATATACAATCATGAGTTTAGCATCTCTGGTTTTTGTTATTGTTTTTATACCTGAAACAAAGGGATGCTCTTTGGAACAAATATCAATGGAACTAGCAAAAGCGTAAGTATTTGTATGCATTGATCTTTGAACAATAAATAAATAGCTTTTAGTCAAACATGCAGCTTTTGCCAGGTATAGTGGCTCATGCCTGTATAATCCCAGCAACTTGGGATGCTGAGATAAGAGGATTGTAAGTTTAGAGCCAGCCACAATAATTTAGTGAGGCCCTAAGCAACTTAGGGAGACATTGTCTCAAAATAAAAAATAAAAAGGACTGGGGATGTGACTCAGTGGTAAAGCAACCCTGGGTTCAATCCCCAGTACCAAAACAGACAACAACAACAACAAATCCCCAAAACCCCAAATCCACAACTTTTATATACAGTTAAATAGTAATATCTGAAGTTCTTTCCAGATATTCCTTTGGTGTAAGACTGTCTCAGTGCATAATCTGGTTTCCCTGCCCTGTCATCAATGTGGGTGATTCAGTCAAGGAAGTGGAAAAAGCACTGCTTTCCAGCAAGTGAAGCTCTTTTTTGGGGGGAGGGTAACCAGGGATTGAATCCAGGGGTGCTTAACCACTGAGCCACATCCCCAGTCTTTTGTATTTTTTATTTTGAGACAGTGTCTTCCTAAGTTGCTTGGGGCTTTGCTTTTAAAGCTCTGTTCAGTAAGGAGCAGAGAACCTCAACCATCTCTCTAGCTTTTGGCAAAAAAAAAAAAAAAGGCATTCTTTGAGACCTGGGGTGGATGTTGGGATAACATGTCCACCCTGGGCCAGGACCATGGCTTCAGCCCTTCATCTGTTATCAGACTTAACAGATCTTTGATCCCTAAGCACTTATTAAGGCTGTCATTATCAGCCTTAATAAAACTTTTGGGCCTAAACATCCATAATTGTTCAAAATATGGCACATTCTAGGCAATTTTGAGACAGAACGAGTGTTTCTTATATGATATAAGCATTTAAAAAACGGGGTAAATGAATTTAAATAATTTAATTCAGTAGTGGGCCATGGAAAACTTTCTTTTAGTAACACAACTCAAAGCTCTTAACTGCCAAAATGGATGGCCTGGGGGAAGAGGTGACACATAGGAGTAGGAATGAAGGCCAACTTGTTTCTTTCCTTAGGATCAAATCATTACACATAGAAATGTAGGGATATTTATTATTGGGTATTAATATAACAGGAAAAATCACATTGTTGACTTGTGATTCTTTTATGAGTTGTGATTTTCATTTAAAAACGTTTAATACACTTAGAGGGAAATATGCTTACAGAAACTGTGGGCATACTGATCCTCTAGTTTTTATCTGAAGGAAGAATAAGCCTGATAGGTGAATTGATGGTGGGTATATATGTTGAGATTTTAAAAATATTTTACTTTAGTAAGCAGAAAAACTCTTCTTAATTTAAGCCATAAGGTAATTATCAAATGGTAGGGCTAAGTTTTGATACAGATGAGGTTATTTTTTTTAAAGTAAAATAAAAACAAAAATGATTCATTTACAGTGAGAAATACAGAAAGGCTATATATCCTCAGCCTGACCAGCACACTGCCTGGTTTTATGCAAGCTGAAGTCAAATAATTAGCATAGGCTCTGAACAAGATTATTAATTACAGATATTTGATTTGAATCATTACTGGCCTCAGACCTCAGTAACTCAATGCCTCCACCTGGAACTGGAAACCTTCCTGACAGATTCAGGCCATTTCCAGTACTGAGATACCAGGACACCAGTGACTTGCATATCCATTGGTCTCTGCCTTTGCTTTTCCTCCTTCCCTGTTCTGGTTTCACTTCAGTTACCTATTGCTACATAACAAATCATCCCACTATATTGCCTAACACAACAGCTGCTGTTTCCCATGACTCTTTGGCATGGCTGGGTGGTGCTGCCTGTTTCACTTGGATTCACTCATGGGCTATGTGGGTGAGATGGTCAGATGCACTGCAAGGCCCATGATCACATCTGGCTGCATTGAGTGGGTAGGTGGTGGTAGGTTCTGGTGGTCAGTAGGGAGCTTCAGTGCTCCTGCACATGGCTTCCCATCTTCTAGGAAGCAAATGTGGCTTTCTCTCATGCAACACTGCAAGGTGGTGGAGGCTGAAACTCCAAGGCCCTTTTGCATTCTGAAATTCATATATCTCATCTGTTTTCTGTTGCCATTAGAAGTAGTAGACCTTACTATTTTTTTTTTTTTTTTTAAGTACTGGGGACTGAATCCAGGGCCTTTGCATTTGCTAGGCAAATGCTCTACTACTGAGCCATATGCTCAGGCCCATACTTTATCTTTTGATGGAATGAAGGGCAAAGAATTTTTGACCACATCAAATCTACCACACCTACCTTATTTATTTATACATGCTGTGGGTTGAACTCAAGAATACTCCAGCTCTAAGCTACCCTCCCAGCCCTTATTACTTTTTTGAGACAAGGTCTCTCTAAGTTGCCCAAGCTTGCCTCATACTTGCAATCAAACTAAGTTTCCCAAATAGCTGGGATCACAGGATAGGCTACCATACAAAGTCTACTCCTCCTTTTTTTTTTTTTTTTTTTAACTCTCTCTTTTAGCTCCCATGAAACAATCTTCTTGCCTAAATTTCCTTCTCCTCTCTGTCTTTTATGTCCTTATTTCTCCTTCTATTTCCACGTTAGTACTATCTCTCAAGACTTACAGCTACATCCCTATGCTTTAAGAGTCAATTCAAATCCTCAGCCTAAAACCCTAAGTAACCCAAACCTGGGAAGAATTCCTTTTTCCCAGACTTTCAATATTTCCTAGTCACATTTTCTCCTATTTTGCCTTAGCTAGCACTCTTACAATTAAACCTCTTTAGGTTGATGAAGTTTTGGTTTCCATGAATGCTCTTTATCCATTATCTTTCTTACATAACCTCGATAGTATTTAGCGTCACACTGATTCCTAGCAGATGACTGAAAAATATTTGCAATCTACTGTGATAAGTTACTTATATTGAAGGAACTGGGACATCTCCCAAGATTCAAAGACTAAACTAGTATACAGTGTCAATCACTGATTTGAGACACAGAGGGGAAGAAAGAACAGGTTCGGGAGTCGGAATCTGGTGGGGGTTTAAGGGTAATGCTGAGCTCAGTTTGTACATATTACATTTGAGGTGACTATGGGACAGGAAGATGGAAGGGAAGGAATGCAAGCCCCATCAGGACCGGAGTTTTGGGGAAGTATCCACATAGGGGATAGAAAATGGCTGTTCAACATGTAGGTATTAGGTATGCAGGCAAGGTCAGAGTAAGGTACATTTTGTGGAGCCTAAGCTTTTGAGAGTCCTATTTAAGAAACTATTACAAGTTATGAAATGCAAAATTGGGTGTGACTGTGTGAGTCTTGGAAAAGGCTAGGAAGAGAGAGGCCTGGAGGCTCTCACTGGCCTCATCATCAGTCCATTTGATGCATATGCCCTCTCAAATTACCCATTTACTATCTTCAGAAGGCAAATTCCTTTAAAAACAGAGGTTCGTTAAAATTCTTGTTAAGGACTGGGGCTGTAGCTCAGTGGCAGAGCACTTGCCTAGTATGTATGAGGCACTGGGTTTGATCTTCAGCACCATATAAAAATTAAAAAAATAATCTTATTAACAGCACTAACTAAAAAATTGAGGCAGGGAGAAAGCAGTAACAAATTGCTACTTGAAAGAATTATTATGTTTATTCTATGAATTGAATGAAACTAAGGGTCTGTTACTATCACTCCCTATTTTATTTTACTCTTTAAAGAGTCAAATTAGAGCTGGGTGTCGTGGAGCATGCCTTTAATCCAAATAGCTCGGGAGGTTGAGGCAGGAGTTCAAAGCCAGCCTCAGCAAAAGTGAGGTGCTAAGCAACTCAGTGAGACCCTGTCTCTAAATAAAGTACAAAATGGGGCTGGGATGTGGCTCAGTGGTTGAGTGCCCCTGAGTTAAAACCCTGGTACCCCTTCCCCCCCAAAAATAGTCAAATTTGAAAGCAGGGAGCTGTGCACAACTGAAGATCAAGAGACTTTCAGATCTCTTTCATATAGGGTTGTCAAATGTATCATATTGCAAACCAAATGAAAATTTGAAGACAGAATTTAAGAAAATGCAATCTTTTCATCTAGTGGGCTTCCAGAATGAGACATTTCTTAAGAACATATGATTTGGATGTCTAAAACTCAACAAAGCTTATGAATTCAGAATCTAGGGTGGGGAAAGAACCTGTCTAAAGAAGGACATTTATGACTTGTGAAATGTTTCTGAAAGAATCATGTTTCTGTTACTTTTGAGTTGTGCAATTCCTCAAATGCAGGCTCCCTCAAAGAAAGCTGTAAATCATAAATTAAGAATGTACCAAAGCTGAAGGTATGGTGAACCTAAATGACACTTTGAGGTTTGGGCTGAAGGACAAAAATAGATAAGGACATTGGGGCAGAGAAATATGAAAGATAAGACAGAAACAATTCTGCACTTTCAGTTCTAGCCACAATAGAATACTAGGTGTGTACCATAGGGAAGCCCAGTACTGAGGGCACAAACAGAAAATAATTTACTTCTAGAAATCTTTGTTAACACCTATTTATGCAATACAAGAAAGCCCAGGGTTTTTCTTTGCTTGATGCAGTAGGTTAGCAAAAGAATTTAAAATAAAGATGAAAGCAGACTAAATTATGTAAACTGACCAAAGTATGTATGAAGCATATCTCAAACAAGCTTCCCTGGAGAGAAATGTCCAAGCGAATAAAATAAAATAATCACAAAAGTCATGGTATTGATGAGTTTTCAAACAGCTAAGGAAATGAGGGGCAAAGCCCATGGACCTTGCTAGTACAGAGAAGCTGCAGTGAACTTGAAGACTAAGGAAGCACACTCCTAAGCTAAGGAAGTCTTTAGGAATTTAGAAGTTAATAAAACAGTGAATCAACTTTTGAAATCTGTGATAAGTTGTCCTAAGGAGTAAGAAAGGAAACTATTTATAATATTAGATGAACTTCAATTTTGATACTACACTTTGCTTAATATTTTCCTCTCTCACATTTGGAGTTGGGTTCTTTTACTTCTATTTCTAAAAAGCTGAGAAAACAAATATTCTTCCAAGGATGTTAAGTTTCTTATAAAATAAACAGTGACTCAGCTGAGAGGTCAGAAAAGATTTCCCCAACAATATAATTTGAAAGGATTTTATTTTGAATATCTGCCCTGCCAGCTACAAACTCAGAATGGGACATTTGCCATGTTTGCTTTTTCAACTGTGATTTTATTCTGCTCCCCCAGCCCCCAATTTCAATGGGAATAAATAGAAAAAAACCCAAACAAGTTAATGTGTTATAAATATTTTAGTTCAAAAGCTTAAATTACATTTCACTTCTAACAGTCAATGTGATGTGGCCATTCTTTCATTCATTCATGAGACTATTTATTTTCAATATTGATTTAGCAGCTGTTATGTGCCAGGTACTGATTCTAGGTACTGAGACACTATCAGTCAGAAAAACTGCCACAAGAATGAAAATAGAGTAAGTCTAAGTGGTTAGGGGATCATTTGAATGATAATCCAAGAAGGTAGCCTGAGAGGTAACTTTTAAGATAAAATCTGGGTGATAATAAAAGACAGGAGGAAAGAGAATTCAGGCAGAGAACAGTAAGTGCAAAGGGTACTCAGAAACACGCTTGGCCTGTTCCAGGAATGGAAAGAAGTCTTGGAGGCTGTTGCCTTTAAATTAAGTTAAAATGCAGGTGGAGACCAGTTGAGTAGGGCTTGGCTGGCAGAGGAGTTTGGGCTTCATTCTAAATGCAATGGGAAGCTACTAAAGGGTTCTAAGTGGGACAGTGATAGGACCCAGTGGGCATGCTAAGGTACGTCCAAATGAGCATCTGCAGTCACCTAGCTGAGTGGAGAAGCACAGAAGCACAGTGCTAGACTTATTTTCGGTCATGGCCACTGACCTCAAGTGACCCTCAGTGCTGCCAACACATGCCCCTTGGTTATTCAGTCTGCCTCTGCCCTGGACAACTGCTCAATACCACCTTTCCCTGGAAACCTCTGGACCTCCTCAGTATCTAACCATGCTCTTGCTTTTCAGGTTACCAAGAAAGTGGACATAACCAGGAAGGAACTTCCACCACCTTCCACGTCAACCCATGCACCAGTATTTGCACCCACCCCTCAGGGTTCTAAGTATCAACTCCATCACTCTTAGAGGCCAACCCCATCATGCCCTCCCCTCTCACCTTCTCTAGCACATTCTCCAATCTGTTCTTTACATTCTTTCTGCCCACCCCTGAGTCATCATATTTTTTATAAGGTCTTCTGACTGCACCTTTCTTTCCAGCTTTTGTATTTATAGCAAAGTCCTTCTAAAGTTCTGTCATCATTCTTGTGTACCAACTCCAATGAGGATTTTATGACCTCCACTACCCTGAAATGGCTCTTTTTAACACCTTAAAGTCCTCTCAGTCTTATTCCTCCTCTTACACCATCTTCACGTCCATCCCATGGTTGGATTGAGAAAAGTCCGTCCTCCTTGCCAAAATATCAGCTTCACTGCCTTCAAGGACTCACTTTTTGGTTGGGTCCACACCAGTCCCTGACTCAGCTTCAGCTAGGGCCATCATCTCTCTCTCTCAGAGTTGGTGAACCTGGGGGCTTAGTCCTGTGACCACTTCTCTATCACACTTACTGGCTTGATGATCTCGATGGTCTGTATTATCAATATGCCAGGGACTGTAAGTTTACAGTCTAGCTGTTTATCTAAGTTTATCTCTAGCTCAGATCCACTCCTGAATTTGGACTCCAATCGTTTTCCGAATGTCTACCAGATAGGCTTAGCATGTCCTAAATTAAACCTGTGTTTTGCCAAACTTATTCTACTCAGTTGTCAAACTTTTACTTCTCCTTGCTCTGCCACAAACCTTGGGGTCTCCCTGAATCAGTCTCTCTCTCACCCCATGTTCAGTCTATCAGGACGCTGTCTTGGCTCTTATTTAAAGAGTGTATCTTCTGCTACTACCCAGATCTGAGTAATCATGAACTACCCAGATCTGAGTAATCATGAACTCCTTTCTGTGTTACTGCACTAGCCACCCTACCTGATGCTTTCCCTTCCTCATCCCCCTTACATCTTTTCTTTACACAGCAGCCAGAGTGATCCCTTTACTTTCTATCTAGCATAAAAGCATTACCACAGCCTCGAAGCCCTGCTCTGCTCCCCTCACCCCCTTTACTCTCACAGCCACTCTGGTCTTTCTGCTATACCCCAGGCTCACCAGGCATGTTCAAGACTCAGGGGCTTTGTATTTGTCTTCTGTCTAGTTTCCTTCCTTTAGATATCCACCTGTCTCACTGTTCCAGTTTCCACTTTTTCTGTCACCCTATTTAAGATCACTATTGTGTCCCAGACTTTCCAACTTAAGTTTGGAAACACTGAAAACTGAAACGCTCATTGACTTGGCTTATCTCATTACATTTAAATTTGTTGAGTGCAGATAATTTTGTGTATTTTGTTCACTGATGTTTCCCAGCCCCTTGGCATACAGCTGAAGCTCTCTGTCGGATGAATGAATGAACTGGATACAGGCGTAGGCAATGGAGTAGTTGGCATGACACATTAGCATGGCATGACACATCAAGTTTTAGTTTGAGAAACTGCACGGATGAAGGGATAAGGAAGCCGAAAGAGGCCTAGGCTTCAGGGTGCAGGCGACGACAGAGTCTGTTTTGGATATATTAATTTGGAGATGTTCATTAGACGTTGAGTAAAGATACAGATCAGTAAGCAGTTGGATACCTAAGTCTGAGACCCTTTAGAGTAAATGTGGGTGGCCATCAGTTTGTAGGTGGTATTGAAGTCATGAAACCAGAGATCATCCAGTTGGAGAGCAGAGAGAAAGGAATGAAGCCCAAGACCAAGTCCTAGATTATGTCAACACGCAGGGGTCAAGCAGAGGAGAGGGAATATCAGAAAGGCCTGGAAAGTAGTGAGGCTGGAGGGAAGCTAAGAATACAAGTCACTGAGGCCAAAAGACTTTTGTTGTAAGTGGCAAGACCAGGGAGGCCAAGTATAAACAGGGAGGTGATCACCGGCATGTGAGGCTAAATGTCAGTGGAATAAGAACAGAAGGTGACCAAAGAGGATGGAGATAGAAGTGAAGACACCAGCTAGAATCCGTTCCCTGAAGTTCTGCTCTGAAGGGGAGCAGACAAGTGGGTGGTCGTCACACCCTCCGCTGTCCTTACCCATCACTCCTACCACTCACCAATACCCCACTCACTTTTGCACCCTTCCTTTCTGGCTTTCTTTCTCAAAAACCTGCACTTGGACAAATCTTGACAACCTCCCAGAACTGGAAACCACTGGGCAGCCACTGTCCATGTTCTCACTTTCTTTCGTTCTTCTGCTGCTCAGGTCCATGGATGGCCACCATAGCCATTCCCTTTTCTGTCTCTTTTCCTTCCCTTGCCCTCCCCTGACTATCATTCGGGCAAACTTCAGTTCTGATTAAACCAAATTTTAGCTTATTTTATCCTTTATCTGAGGAGCTAAATGAGGCTGTAGAAAACATACAATTACGCTGACCAGTCTTGTTTTAAATTTACAAGAACAATTTTCAAGCAGGTCTTTAGGAATGCCCTGCAATCTACTGTGGCTCCCTGGTGTGCTGACTTTCCTATTTTACAAGGTGAATTACCTCACAGCTACATTCTCTCATCAAGCCTCCAGAACTGCCTCCCACTTTCTGTTGATGACTCTTTTTAGTGTACTGAGAAAACAGAAATAAAAAAGACCACCTCATCCTCTTGCCATGAGATCTACTAACCTACCCACATCTGTGCCTACTCTGCTGTGATGCAAAGGCCCGTGCTTTCATTTGTGCACAGACCCACTACCATCCATCTCCTCTTTGGTGGGATTTTTTCTCACACAAAAAACTGCACTATTCTGCACTAAAAAAAAAAAACAAAAAAACAAAAAAAAACTTCCCTGGACTCAAATTCCCAAGCACCAACCAATATCCCTGCTTGTACCTTTCAGTTCTCTGGAATTCTTATCCCAGTTTCTGACCTAATCCTCCCCTCCCCTACCCAGGGTTTAACCCAGGGGCACTTAACCACTGAGCCACATCCCCATCCCTTTTTTATGTTTATTTGGAGACAGGGTCTTGCTAAATTGCTTAGGGCCTCTAACTTTGTTTTTTTTTTTTTAATTTTTTATTGTTGGCTGTTCAAAACATTACATAGTTCTTGATATATCATATTTCACAATTTGATTCAAGTGGGTTATGAGCTCCCATTTTTACCCCATATACAGATTGCAGAATCACATCAGTTACACATCCATTGATTTACATATTGCCATACTAGTGTCTGTTGTATTCTGCTGCCTTTCCTATCCTCTACTATCCCCCCTCCCCTCCCCTCCCCTCCCCTCTTCTCTCTCTGCCCCCTCTACTGACATTCGTTTGTCCCCCTTGTATTATTTTTCCCCTTCCCCTCACTTCCTCTTGTATGTACTTTTGTATAACTCTGAGGGTCTCCTTCCATTTCCATGCATTTTCCCTTCTCTCTCCCTTTCCCTCCCACCTCTCATCCCTGTTTAATGTTAATCTTCTTCTCATGCTCTTCGACCCTACTCTGTTCTTAGTTACTCTCCTTATATCAAAGAAGACATTTGGCATTTGTTTTTTAGGGATTGGCTAGCTTCACTTAGCATAATCTGCTCTAATGCCATCCATTTCCCTGTAAATTCTATGATTTTGTCATTTTTTAATGCAGAGTAATACTCCATTGTGTATAAATGCCACATTTTTTTTATCCATTCATCCATTGAAGGGCATCTAGGTTGGTTCCACAGTCTAGCTATTGTGAATTGTGCTGCTATGAACATCGATGTAGCAGTGTCCCTGTAGCATGCTCTATTTAGGTCTTTAGGGAATAGACCGAGAAGGGGAATAGCTGGGTCAAATGGTGAGGGCCTCTAACTTTGAACTTATGATTCTCCTGCCTCAACCTCCTAAGCCACTGGGATTGCAGGAGTGTGCCACTGTGCCCGGCCCCATGTTACTGTATAATACAATCTCTCCCCCAAAGTCATTCTTTTCCCTTTTTACTGCTTACTTTTCCCACCAGCACTTTTACTTAAATTATATGCTTACATGCTTGTCTCCCCTGGGAAAACCTAAGCTTTGAAAGCAGGAGTCTTTATGCAGTTCCATCCTTACCACCTACCAGGGCACAGCCACTTGATTAAGTGGTTAAATTATAGAAAAAAGATATTTGAAAGATATTTGTAAAATAAAGATAAAATACTAAAGCATATTTTATGCTGGTGGGAATAACCTTATAGAAAAGAACTTATTCATGCAGAAATGAGTGGATAATAAAGAAGCCAAAATATACAGATGTAAATACAGGCGTAGTGGTGGAATCGGAGAAATGGAAGAAAATGAGATAGGACTTGGGATAAAATCTCCACTAGTTATTTTTTATTTTTTGCAGTACTAAGGATTGAACCCAGGGCCTTGTACATGTGAGGCAAGAGCTCTACCAAATGAGCTAAATCCCCAGCCCTCACTGGTTCTCTTTCTAACCCTTGGAAGCCTGGCCTGCAGAGTCATAGGAGTTGTGTTCTGAGAACACACCCTAACTTACACCTTACTTTTTGCAAGAAATTGACCCAGGTTCTAGGGTTTATATATTTCATGATATAAGAGGCTTCACAATAAAACATTTTTGCATAGCTAAAACATTAAAACTCCAGGGTGATTTAAAAAATAAAAGCATGCCTATTTTTTTCAAGTATGGAAACTAAGAATGACATTTTCATGAGTGCTTCTTTCTCTTTCAGGAACTATGTGAAAAACAACATTTGTTTTATGAGTCATCACCAAGAAGAATTAATGCCAACACAGCTTCAAAAAAGAAAACCCCAAGAGCAGCTCCTGGAGTGTAAAAAGCTGTGTGGAAGGGGACAACCAAAGCAGCTTTCTCCAGAGACCTAATGGCCTCAAGGCCTTAGGAATGCTGATACAGGATGAAAGCACTACCAGTGGCATATTTACCCTCCTCTCCCCACGCCCAGGTTTTTATTCAGTGTCGTAAGCTATTTTTAAAGGGACACCTGAAATTATAGACTTCCTTTAATTCCCTCTTCCCCAAAGGAATCTCAAAAGGTAGATGAGATACATGGCCCTAATTTTTTTTTTTTTTTTGAGCAAGATATCAGGTTAAAGAAAATACTGGCTGGTTCAATACTTTCTCCTTCACACCGCAGGCTTTTAAAGACTAAATCCTAGTAAAGAGATCAACCTTTGCCTTAAGCTATGTATGGAGGCCAGTTGCAGCTTTATTATTCAGAAACATAAGTGTTCTGGATCCAAGCTTACATTTTTGCCTACTAAGATACTATTTGCACTGGGTCTCATGTAAAAAAGAACCAGGACACGCAATGTAGACAATTTAGTTACACACGTGTTCTAGATTAGGATAGGCTCCCGGCTAGGATTTTGTGGTAATTCCTAGTTACAGTTCTACAAGAATAAAGATTATGGGAGCTTATCTTATGAATTATGAAGTAAAATTTAATGCAAAATATACTACTATTATGACTTTCATGTTAATATAAAATATTAAAAGAAAATTCTGTGTAATACTTGAGAAAAATAAGCATTTTCCATTTTTTTAAATGATTAAAGAGGAAAATTTTAAAATCTTGGGACCATATTTATTTAGAAGTAGCTATTAGTAAAACACCAGAAAAGGAATCAGTCCTTTAGGTTATTTATCTAAATCTCTAAGCAATTAGGTTTATGTTATTAGGTCAAACCTATAAATTTTCTCCTTGGAAGACTCTCATAATTTTTAGTAATCCATGGTTTCCTGCAATTCCTCCCATGTCTCAGGAATATCTCTACCTCAGGTTATGGCAGAGAGGCTATAAATGATGCTGACGTTCAGAACAATACAGACATAATAAATGACATTCAGAAATTAGGACAATTCCCTATGTTCTTCTCTGTGATGAAACAAGAGATGGCCAACCAAACCAGCAAACATCCAGTGGGTTTTTTACCCAACAGTAATGAATTGCTCTATTCTGCATTTCTCCAGTTGAATTTAAGACTAGATAAGGTATTTCATCAAGAGAATTCAGAATGAAAGAAAATCCATAATAAAGAATCTAGAACCACTTAAGTAGAAACCCATTAGATTACTAATATAAACTATGGAAGACACACAAAAACTTTTAATGCATGAACAACCTAACTTGAAAAATAATTTTTAAAAATGATTGATCATAAGAGAATCCTACGTATCAAAACCCCAGTATTTAGCTAACAAACTGTCCCAGTTTGATAAAAGGTACATGATCTACTAAATTCATTTAAAAAGTGGGAAAGACTATAAATCTATATAAATAGTAAATCATTAATATCAAAGACTCAGGAAAATGACTAAAAGTCTGGTTCTGAGATGTACCATCTAAATTAAAAGTTGGTAGGAAGGAGCAAAATAGATATTGATTCCCTCATATGCAAATTAGAGTGTGCTTTTGTTTTGGAACAAGAAGGCAAAATGTGTTCTGCAGTTTAACTTAAGAGTTACATGCCAGGATTTTAAAAATACAAGTCAGGTTTTCATGTTATCTTGGTTTTGTTTGTTTTTTTCTAAGCATCACAGATTGTTTAAGGTATTTTTTTTTTTTTAAATTGTAACGTAATTCCTTTCAAGTTCAAACACCATTTATACTTAAGCTATTTCTTGGTTTAGCCATTCATTGCAAATGGGCAGAAAATAAACCAAGATGGTTTACTACTTGTGACTTCAACTTCAGTGTCTTAAACATTCTCTTACATTTTCCTTTTATCATCCTGAGTCTGTGAGCAGGCCATTTTGTCTTCAGATTCATTTTTACCCAATACCTGTCCCCCACACCCACCAAATGAAGCCTTTTGGTTTTCAAAAATAAAAAGGGGGTAATACTTATAATTTGTATGTATATATTCACAGCTTTTATTTATATAAAAAATGTACAGTACTTGTGGAAAGCCAGAAGACATCAGACACACTTGCTTCTTCCCAGCTTTGTCATACTTAGTGGATCACCCACAAACACTGCCAGGTGGTGAGCATACATGTAGCAACCTAAATCCAGACTTGTTCAGGCTAGCTTTCCTCTCCATCAGATAAAGCATTTTCATTTCTACTGATCTGCAAGGTTCTCAAGTCATCTGAATACTGAAAATGTTAAATTGCCTGGATCTGCACCTTAGTTGTATAATTCTTTCCCCCCTACTCTTTTTTGTGAACACTGCAGGACAGTTTACTTATGACTGTTTATTAAAACTAAGTGGAAAAATCTCAAATTTAAAAAAGTCTACCTATAATTCTTTCATCTAGTAATATTCTTTGTATTTATGAGTTTAGCTATCCTACTGATCTTGAAATGAAGCAAATAAACACAAATGTAGGGGAAAAAAAGAATAAAATTCTAAAACACACACTTGAATCTTTCATAAGAAATAAAGTATAAAAGTTAGCTTTTGCCTCCTACATTTGAGGGAGTGACAGGGTAGGGGAAGGCTTTGAGAGAAAGAAGATAAAAATAAACAGAAAATATATTGTTCAGTGCAGTGCTTAAGCTAGGTTTTCAAGGTTTTATAATATGGTATGGAAAATGTACTGAACATGAAGGTTCAGATGTTGTAAGATTTTACAAATGTTTCAAGACATTTTGGTAATTCAGGTTTTCGGGACACTGTTGGAATACTGATTTTACTAAATTTCTACCGAGAAGCTGATTCAATTCTACACAGCTGTATTTCTTGGTAAAACCACTGTTAATTATGCTAAACTCCTAAATGTAAGAAGAGTGCAACTGCAGACTGATCGATCCTGTGCTACCATTCCAAGGCTCAGGGTGAGCCAGGGGCCACTGCTTCATAAACACTTATTTATAATAATTTTAAGCATTGCAATCCTATACACTGAATTGCCACTCTTTAGCTCCATTAAATAAGACACAGTAAAGGGAAAGACATAACTTGCAAAATGGCTTTCAAGTTCAAGTTCAACTATATTATAATTATACTGTGGCACAGAGGCAGCTTGTGGGCACTTCTTGTTAAAACTACACAATGTTATCAACTTCTGACAGGACTCTTAATATAGCCTTGAGCACCAAGAACCTTAATCACTTCCCTACAACTACAGAGTCTCTTCAGAATAACAAATGTAACAGATGAGGTACCACCCATCACAGCTTCTTTCTCATATTCATCTAGTGGGAAAGAGGCTTCTTTTTTAAAAACTACAATTTCTTAACTCTTAAAAGTTATTTAACATTTTCTATCATATTAAATTAGTAACATAAAACATTATCCTTTATAAAGTCCTACCCAGTTCCCTAGAGTATATACAAGTGTTTACTTCTAATCCCCAAGAAAAAAATTTCCTATTTGTTATTTGGTAACAGAGCATGAAAAGATACTTTACACACACAGCATATACATATATATATATATACAAAATACACTTCAAAAATAAGCTAACACACTTTAGCCGAAGTCTAAACTTGCATAGATTAAAAAAAAAAGAATTATGAATACAATTTTTGTTAAAATAGAAAATGGGGAATAAAAGTTACAGAATGGATATGAATAAAGATCTTTTCCAAACTTTTATTTGTGCACATTCAATTGAAAAAGATAACTTTTACAGGTTCTTTGGTGCCCATATTCAGCATACAAAAATGTAAAAGACTATTCACAAATAAAACACATTAGCTCAAACTGGAAAAAAATTACAATGACAACAATAAAACAATTTAAGGTAGTGCACATTGTGACAGCTCTGCTTATGGGGACATGAGAATTACTGCGAAAATAAATAGAATGTCCTTTTGTAAAAGCAGCAATGTCATGTCTTGTAAACTTCCTTTTTATATTACAGCAAAGTTTGAAATAAAATCCAAAGGGACTGGAGCTTACACTGTAGCTGTGAGTGAATAAAAGAGTCTATTTCCTCAATTACTGTTGGTCCAGTTTTCCTTTTGCTTTGAGTCCAATGTGCAGCAGGTTTTAAAAGGTGCTCAGTTAGAGATTCTAACCAATTAAGTGATGAGTTATAAAATTTCTTTCCTGCTTTCAAACACAAATGGGTATATTTGTTCCACAGCAGTAGCCACAGCCTTTACATTGGGCCCTGAAATGAACACAATTGAAAAGGTTGAGAAGAGCTGAGAAGCTAGGAAATACTGATTTTTCAGTTAAAAATATCATCTACTTTAGAATATCAAATTCACATACATCATCATACAAACAACCACAAAAAGAATCAAGAAAAAAATTTTAATAAGAATCAGAGAACACAATTTTTTGTGTGTGCATAATTAAAAGAAATCTGAAATATCAAATGTGTTATTCATTTTGTTTTAGGGTACCAGTATGAAAAGAAGTAAAAATAAACAAACAAAACTACGGAGGAGAATAAAAAGCACAAAAATATGCACAGGGAAGAATAATACACAGAACTAGACACACACTATCTTTTTTGGTTACTGTTTTCTGGCTTTTGGTTAGACTACAACTGAGACTCAGAGGAATATGGAGGAACATAGCAAAGTAAAATAAAGTTGCTATTGAAATATTGGCTTTTTTATACTATGTAGTCTAAAATTCCTCATAAATTTACTACTACTTGGAATGCATTTTTATTACTAATTTGGTCCCTGTAACCTCAGAGTTTATCCAAATCAATGAGTGGGGAAGGCAGTGAGGTAATGCTACATATAAATTAACCTGTACAGCTCTGGAACAACTTTTAAAAATATAATCTTTTATTTATTTAAGTAGCTAAAAACAAACAAAAAAAAGGTATAAAAATATTTTCACAAAATTTCGAATAAAATGGTTTCACCAATGTATAATTACCCATTTTGAAAAACTGTGAATATTTACAGATCCACTCATTGTAGACTCTGAAGGTTTTGAACATATCTTGTATTGGTCTCTTTTCTGACTCACCTCACCTCACCCCCTCCATATAGAATAGAACTTTCCTCACAGAAACCACTCAGAAGGTGTTTCACTGAATTGTTAACATTTCACAGGATATTCCAGGTGTCCATGTATATTGCATGGTAATTAACTAGGTCGACTGTATTCAATTTGTTGTTATATTGTCTAATTGTCCATCAACTCAATAAACAGATTTTTACATATGAGTTGTTAACTCTATACTTAGCAGGACTTAACAGTACATTGTGGATATTCTTAGAAGTTCAGGCTCCAAAGTATAGAAACAGATAGCTGAAAGGGAACAAACAGACTTGTTCTCCACCACCCTGTTTTTAAGATTCAGGCAGGATCCTGGCAATTGGCTTTAAAAGTCCCCAAGGAAGATGTGAAAACCCACAGATGGTCAAAATTAAAATTTACTTGTTAATGTTTCTCTTCTAAGAATTAAAGGAATAAAAAGCCATTTTCCAAGACTAAAGAATTGTTCCTCAACTCAATTTTGCCTAACATGCACCTACTGGCTCTCATGCAATGCCTCTGCTTGATTCACAATCACAGCACCTTTAAGAATCATCTTGTATGCTAATGCTGCCCTTTGACATGTTTGCTAGTCTCCCAAAACTACTCCTTCCCAAATACTTGTTTTAATTTCAAAAGATATAACAAAACACATGTAACAAATAGGTACCAACTATATTTGGATATTCTAATTATGTAAAAATCTCTATGAAATTCAGAGACTGGGTTTCTCTTTGGTATTTTATAAGATATCATAAATTTAAAAAAATACTATGAAGATACATATTAGAATGTTCTTAAAAGCTCCAATCTGAAAACTAATGAAACGCCTATGGAGTACATTCGGACATTGGATTCTATACAACAATGAGAATGAATGATCTCACTAAGATAATGGAGAATGAAATTAGACACAAAACAGGATATAAAATGTACAAATAGTACAAAAGGAGGGAAGACTTATCTATAAGGTAAAAAGAAGACTTAGGGCTGGGGATGTGGCTCAAGTGGTAACGCGCTCGCCTAGCATGTGCGGGGTGCTGGGTTCGATCCTCAACACCACATAAAAATAAAATAAAGATGTTATGTCCACCGAAAAAACTAAAAAATAAATATTAAAAAAGTCTCTCTTTAAAAAAAAAAAAAAAGGTCAGAAGACTTACTGCCCTTGAAGTGCAGAAGTAGTGACTGAAAGGGGACAAATTAGACATTAATTCTATCTTAGTGTACACATCTCTTATATTATTTGGTCTGTAATTGACAAGTTTGGTTTCAATATCACACATTACCTGTTACTGTGATACTTCCTGTTGAAAAAATCTGTAATGTAGCTCTTAGAGATTTTATCCGATAGCACACAGCAGGATGAAGTTCAGGTTCATAACTACATTTTAAAAATGCCAAAATTAATATGAATATTTACAGTCTGATGGGTAATCTCAAATTTTTAAGTTATCTTGATTCTTCAAAGACCTACCTGGCATGAGGTCTATTGTTCTTTGTGAATTCTGGCAAACGGATTTCAAAGGGCATGTTACAAACTGCCAAAACATTAACAACCTTAAAATCTGTAAATATTACCTTTGGGAGAGAAGTGAAACTCAGTGAATTATTTTGCAACAAAAGAATCTGCTCATCATGGCACTCTTTATTAACTTTCTACTCTTATATAGAGAACCAAACATCCTGAGCATGAATTTAGTATTATAAGTTGTTTAGTATTAAAAGCTGTAATTCAATGAAAGAAAAAAAGCTCAAAAACTTCATTTAAAAAAATAGTAAAATCTGAGATATCTGCATGATTAAAATGGCACATTTGAGGATTTTTAAATCTTGTATATAATTTGTTAATTTAAATGAGACAGTTTGAACTATCAAAGAAACAAGAATAGTAAGGAAAAAAATTAAAGCAAGAAATAGTAAAGAAAAAAGTTAAATTAATTCTTCCTTTTTAAAGGAGTCAAAATGGAAAAGCTGTCACTTTAAAAAGTCAGTAAATGGAGAGATTGTACATTGGATTCCAAAGGTCAGATGTCTTTCTAATATTCATTAAGGTAAAAAGACATTTCCTTGAATGTAACTAGAGGTTTATTTTCCTTGGGGGCTAGAATGATACACTGTTTTTAAAAAGCTGGGTTTGCCCTCAGTGTTTCTAATGCTATTCTAAGAAAAGCAGTTCCCAGGCTGAAAATGTTCTCTTCACATTAATAACTTCAGCCACTCCTACCAACATCTTGAATTGTTTCATCTCCTTATCTTTTCCAACATTCCTCCTAAAACCACAATTTTGGGTGCACTGTCTATCCTCCAAGTCAGTATTACTTACACAAAGCAGTAGAAAGCCAGAAAAGTGTCAAATGGCCTCACTATCACATAGCTTCACCTTTAGACTTCTACTGCCACTCTCCTCAAGTGCCAGCATCCCCCAGACCCTGCCCCACTCCCCACCCCCACTCCCCACCAGCAGTTCAGCTCCTTCTAAGACTTAAGGTCATCAGAAAGAAACTAAACTTCCCAACACTATAAACATCCAAATCCCAAACAGCCTGGCCCACACCTTCAAGGACTATTTCGCCCTTCTCTTCCACTTAGTCATCATTTGCAAGTGACCTAGCAGGTTCATAATAAATAATAATTTATTTCAAAGTTTTGTTTGTACAAATATTTGAAAAGGCCGACAGCAATAAGCCTGCTAACCAGTGTGTCCACATCACCAGGGCCTTGCAGGTCTCAGCTCATCATTTTGACCTGGCATTTTTGACAATTAACTTGAAAGGGAACAAGTTTCTTTATAGGAAAGGAGATTAGGAAAAGCCAGGATCTTTTTAAAATATCCACACAGCCAAGTTTTGCTACCAAATTTTCATGCTGAAGGGCAGTATATAAAACTCAGAAAAAGTCAATCATACGAATTCTATTTTACAAAAATAAATCCTTGAATATTTGCAGTTTTGTGTAATTTTTGAAAATGTTACCTGAAAACCTAATTTCTGCAGACTGCGGGCTAAACGTCTGGCACCAAATTTAGCTTCTTCTTCGCTATGTTTTAAGGAAAGAAAAAGACCAAGTTACACAGGAAAAAATACTTCACACTGAGGAACATAACCAACTTTACATAGAACTTTGTTTTTAAGTCTACGAAAAGCACCCTTTCCATGGGGGGAAAGTAAAAAATAAAAAACTAAGAACCCAAGAAACATTTACCTTGTTGCTCCAGTGCAAATGATTTTTCCTGAGGACCAAATTGTAGCTGTAATTCTAGGTTTTCTAAGCTTCATTAATACTTTCTGAAAAAAAATAATCTGATTACCTAATGATTGTTAATTTTCATGTATGGTTCTATTTTGTATAGCCATGCCAATGTCTAAGTATTATTCCAAGCTTATTCAAAGTTAACTTCTCTCTAAATCACCCAAAATGAAATTTAGTTCAAGACTGAATAGAGAACACAATTAATCTCATTAAATATTTAATTAATTAAAAAACAAGATCTACATAAATCTCTCACTACATACTTGGTATCAACAAACTATAAAAACATAAACAGTTCAACTCTTTCTACTCTAGTCATATCAATGGAACTTTCATGGATCTTTTAGAAAGGAAAGTGTGAAACATTGCTCTAGTATTTTAGCATGATGACATGGAGAGATTTTTTTTTTCTAGGAAGGTTGACTGAGAAGTTTTAGGTGATGGAGAAACTGGTGGTGAGAAACATTTAAATGCAATATAAACTCAGTCCAATGTTTCTCAGTCAGTCAGTCGTGTATGAAATTTTATAAGGTATTTTATTTATTGTCATTTTTGGCAGTTTTAAGTCTCTCCAAATTTAGTAATGTTCTAATTTGATAATATTGCCTATGACAAAAAAACTAAAAATGTAACTAGAGTTTTAAGGAGACATGCCTGATTTATTATATTACTTTATCCCAGTAAGCATTTATTTCTTTCTTACACATAATAATGGGCATGTAATAAGTATTTCCATAAATGAAAAGTTAAAATGAAAATTTAAATTTACATATTATCTTAGACCTTAATCCTTGACCTATTAATTCAGACTGTGTAAATAATTTTGTTCTATCCCAGACCTTTAAATGCCTTTTATATATAAGGAATCTAAAATTACATTTCTCGCTCTGACATTTTTCTTGCTCTGAAGATTTCAGTGAGGAGCTTGAGTATGTAACAGGCATCTCAACTCTAGGATGCAATATAATGTAGTGATGGGTACCATGAAGCAGAATAAAGCAGGGCTACAAATTAGAGAACAGTGAAGGAATAGGTGTTGCCATAGATTGATCAGGGTCGGTATGGAAGTCATGTGTGGTGAGAGATCAGAATGCAGTGAAGATACTGAGGGAAGAATGTTCCAAATGTAAGACACAGCTTCTCCAAAGCTCCTGATGTGCAAACATCAAAAAGTATATATTAGAGCACTATTCAAATATAATTAAATTTAAGTACATTTGAAATATAAAGGTCCCTTTCTTCAGTTCAAAGACATTGAGAGATCTGCCTGTTGAACAAGCTGTAAGAACACTAAGGAAACACATTTTTCTCCCTCTCCATCCACACATGCCTACTCCCCCAGCCCTAGCCTAGATTCTAGAGTTGAAATTGCAAGAGAATCAGTGATGATTTGTCACCTTGGCAGTAAAATCTTCCTAAAATTCACAGCCTTTTTGTAGATTCAACTGAGTTATATGAATACACAAAGAAATGTATATATCTATACAGGTATAGATGTATAAATTTACCAAAAATCCTGATAGAAGTATATACAGGAATCGTGATTTCTCATTTTACAAGTAAAAGGTGCTTTGCAGATAAATTACAAACCAGAAATATTATCAAAGTAGTGATGGATGACTGGTAAACAATCTTTAGAATTATTTCTGAGGATAATTTTAGCAGTTCTAATGACGCTTTCTTAAAGAATGCTATCTTTCTGAGTGAAACATATGTCAGCAGAGCCAGATAAAAGTCTAATAAACACATATCTAATTATTTTTAAAAAACTGAGAGAATAACATGTCTAACCAATGAATTCTTTGCTAAGACTCAAAGATAGGTAATTTCCAAAATTTGCTACCTCCATGAGAGGAGGGGCCATTGTCTTCAGGACTCAACAACCTATGGAGTACAACTAGCACATAGTAAGGTATTCATAAACTATCTGTAGTATCATTCATGGAAGTATAAAATTAGGTTATGATAGTACACATACAAAATTCAAATACTTACCCCAACATCACGCTTATAAATTACATTTGCTCCCTCCAAAGCAATCTTTCTTAAGTTCAAATGGCATCTTGTTCTAAAAACACAGACTACATTTGTAATTAGAATGTCCAATGCAACATCACTGTCTGCATCCATTGGGGTAGTTTAAAACTTAGCTTCTGGCCACGAAGATCACATCCTGAGAAATAAAACAAAATAAAAGTCATTAAACTCCTTTACTAGGCATTCATTAATTCTTTACTCACTGATACTTCCTGTTATGCCAAGGACACTAGAGGAAAAAAAATGAATAAGGCAAACTGTGTTGTCCTCAAGGAGCTCACATACTTGTGTGTATAAGCAAAGCTCTAACAAATAGTTATGCAAAACCAGTATTAATTTTACAAGACTCCTATGATAACAGCATTGATATAAATAAATAGGCAAGCCCTACTTTTTACTGAGCACATGATCTATAGCCAGCTAAAAAATGCTATTTGGGTTTTAGCATTTTAAAAAATAAACAATGGATATCTGCCTTTTCTAACTCTCACCTTCCATACATACAAATCAGCAAATATAATAATATACTATGATTATTTTATGATACTTTGAAGACAAAATATGAAAAACTTTCTATACAAGCATTTGAGTTATTATATGACTAAAACAATAAGCATGCCAAGAGATCAAAGAGAAAATTCCTTCTTTTTTTGCCTTTTAGTTTCTAATAAAGCAGATAAACAAGACAGAGCAAGTCTACTTACCATCTCTATAAAACCACATTTAATTTTCTATCAATTGTTCCCACACTTCACTAGATTTGCTTTTACATTCCCATATTCCCTTTACTGTGAATATAATTTTGTTTTTGTTTCGTGTGTATGTCTGAGCTACCCCAAGTTATTTCTACGTACACGAGGTGGGGCGAGGGTGGCAGTGGACTGCTGTGCCTTAGTGCTGTCATTTGTAACATGAAATAGTGCCTACCAGAGTGGTGTGAATATTGCATAAAAACTGAATGAGAGGGCTGGGGGTGTCGCACAGTGGTAGAGTGCTGCTTAAAACCATGAAGCCCTAGTTCAATCCCCAGATTAGAATAAAAATTTTTGAAAATGATAATAATGTATGAAAAGTAGGAAACACATATATTTGGAAAATAACAACACAGTAAATGATAGTGGCTGTTGATGAAAGTTCAAATCAACAGGCAGATCAGAGATTTCCTCATATCACTTGCCATGATTATACTATAGCCAATTTATCAAGCCATCTGATCACTACCAAGCTTTTTCCTACAAAAACTGTGATGGAATATGATATGTCAAGAAATTTGTAATGTTTTGAACAACCCACAATAAAAAATTAAGAGTGTCTTGAAAAAAAAAAAAAAAAAAAAAAAACTGTGAAATAACTGTGAGGCAGAGGCTCTAGGGTGCTCATTCTAACATCAATTTTACTCTTCCTTTATAATGACCAGATGTCTAGCTGGGTAGACTGTAATAGAAATAAAATACTAGAGAATTCAGGCTCCTTGGCTACGGACACAGTCAAGTGGCCACAAGACTATGTTCTGGTTCATGATATACAAATAAAATGGTTACTGTTTCCTGGGATGTCTGCTTAGAATGACAAGCTAAGCCACCAAGGATTCCTTTGCCTTTCTGTCCTTCATTCTTGCTGCCTGGAATTTGGTTATGAGTGCTAAAGCTGAAGTAGCCATTTGGGACCATGGAACAATGAGATGAGACAGAAGAAGCCTGCTCCTGATGCTGTGCTCTTATTATTTCTGTACTTCCTAACTCTAGATCTCATATGTGTGAGAGAAAATCAATTCCCCTCATTTTGAGTTTTTGTTATATGTGGCCCAATATAAGCTGCTACAAAGCTCTGAGGCTACAAAAACCAAATACTTAAGGAGAAACTTTAAATGAAGAATAAATAAAGTTTACTGTTTCATGACATACTTTAAAATATATATATATCTCAAACAGGTTAAAACAAACTGACTCAGATTTACTACTTGAAGTTTTAAAGCTACTAAATTGCCTGAGGGGAACCATACAAGGACAATATGTAGGATTAAAAACATAGGAAATACGAGGTAAAATAAATCTTTATGAATGCAAAGAAGCCTTGAAATTAATCCAAGATTGACAACGGTTTTTACATGCCAGCAACTTAAATTCTAAAAATGAAGTCATAGGAATAGTTCATTTTAAATTATAAAGTGGTTATATTTTAGACAGGTAAACTGGCATGCAGGTTCAGACAATACTATAGCTTCTTAAACATATACCCTTTTTAAAAAGGGTAACTAGAAAGGCAGTCCAGTGAAACAGACAAATTTCAATTTCTACAAAGCATCTAGGGGCCTATTTTATCTCTTCCAGTTTTAAGTGTAAATAATATATCAGAGGGTTAAAAATGTCTACATGAATATTAGTAGTCCAAAATGCTTACGTTACTCCTGAAAATATACACATATAACTTTGCTTAAAATAAAACAACAAAATAGTTATAAGAAAATGGTAAAAACTAATTCCTACTTGGGAAGAAATATTCCAAATTGCCTCTATTATGTTATCTATGATTTGGCACCTAGATCATCTATTTCCCACAAATTTTAAGCTTCTTGAGGTCAAATACCACATCTTAAATGTGGTATTACATATTACATATGGTATGTGTCCGTAAGTGCCCACAGCTCAACACTGCATGTGGCAAAGTGTAAATGTTCAATTATTATTTGGAAAGGAATGGTATAAAATCCAACATTTCAACCCCATATCTATATCTAAACAATTTCTTTTTATTCTAGGAATGAAAAAAAAAAAAAAGAACTTGTTAGCAAGGCTGAAAACATTACCAAAGCCACCTATTTTCATATGAATGTGAAAGAACCTTCTTCTTCCCAACAAGCCCTTTAACACAATATCCATGAAAATGTGTATGAAAAGTATGCTATTATACTTATTTTTTTACTAGTTTGTACGGCTCCAAAAGGAATATTTAAGCCATTCTACAGAAAATGAGGTATTTTTTATTTATATGACAGCAGAATGCATTACAACTCTTATTACACATATAGAGCACAATTTTTCATATCTCTGGTTGTATACATACTGTATTCACACCAATTCATGTCTTCACACATGTACTTTGGATAATAATGATCATCAGGTATTTTAAAGTAACTCACAAGTTGTCAAGCCTGCTAACTGAAGTATTACTGCGTGAAATATTTAATATATATGAAAGAGCAAAAAGAATATTACAATGGACATCTATGTACCCACCATTCACCTTCAAAATTAAACCTCACAATTTATGTTTCCCTGAAGGTACTTCTCCTGTTATCACATTCTCATCCCTCCTCCTCTCCACAGTAAACTTCTACTATCAATTTTTATCATTCTTATACATTTTTCTTAAATTTTTTTACATGTATACATATTATGTCCCAAAAGGAATTAAGTCATAATTTTTGAAAAATATACTGATGTATCTGATTTGCTAATACTTCATTTAGGACTGCTACACCTATATTCAGAAGTAGAATTAGCCTATACTAGTCTTTTCTTATACTGTCCTATCTGGTTTGGGTCTGGAGATTATGCTAGACACATTGGACAAGTCAGGAATTTCTTTTCATTCTTAAATTCTCTGGAAGACAGTTCAGAAGACCTTATTTTAAAATTATGTGGACCTGTTTCTTGCTTGTTTGCTAGACAGATTTCTAGAACACTAATTCAGTTTTTTAAAGAGTTTTTAATACAAATGATGTCCTAATTCTTTAATCAGTTTTGCTAAACTAAATATTCCTAGGAAATTTTCTATTGTTAAGTATTTTAACTTAATTTGGCATGTAATTCTTCATGGTTTTCATAACAATCTTTAAAAATTTGTTTTGGTACAGTTAAATCCTTTTTAATTCTAGTATCCCTTATTTGTGCTTTTTTGTTTCCCTCAATCTTGCTGAAAGGCTTTACGACTTTCTTCAAAGAACAAAACCATAAGCATTTGATCCTCTCTGTTTAATTATCTGCCTAACTTCTTATATTGGAAAATAAGGTGAATGCTTACTATGTAATTTTATTTTTTCCTCTTTTCTTGCATAAATACTCAAGGCTACTGCAACCCAGTGTTTTAGGTATTACTAAAGTTGGATATACAATGTTTTCATTGATCCCTTGCTTTTGGTAATATTTAAATTCCATTATTATTTTTCTTAGATTAAGTTAGTATTTATAAGTTCTCTGTATACACTCACACATACACATATTAAACTTATGAGCAACTGAGAAAATGCTAACAAAAGAATAAGATAGCATTTATTCATACTGGTAAACACCAAGTAGTGCTGACAAAGGTGCGAGTAAACCAAAAATTCTCTTAAATTTGGAAAAAAATTTCTTCATGATTATTCAAGTAATTTAAAATGTCAATATACATATATGAAATTGTAGTCAAGCTTGGTAATAAACATGCATCTTGATAAACAACTGAACTGAGCAAATTATAAACAAGACTATACACAGAAATTCTGCTAAAAATATGACAATCTGTAAGTCCATCTAAAAGGAACTGCTTAAATAAAGTACAAGTCTCATATAATATACTGATAAATGTATTTTATAAAGTATAAAACTACAAGGGCTCAGACAGATCCATAATGCTTGTTAGAGTAACAAAATATTACCTAAGTCTAATGATAGTTCATTTTTTTATCTATGTAGGTATGCATTTCTATACTTATATCTGCCAAAATGTTAACAATTATTCTACTTAGAACTGTCACATCAGTATTTTTATTATTTTTCTTCTACTTTGTTTAGTAGAGTTTGATTTAAAAAAAAAAAACAGCAAATATGTTACGTTTACTATAAAGAAAAATAAAAGTTACTTCCATTTATATATAAACATCAACAATTTGCTCATGGCCATAATCTAATACTAAGATTTGGTTTGATCAAGTGTTTTTGTCTGTTTCTTGAATAAATGCCTGGTATGAGTTGGATTTGTTAAATGTTACCTCCTAACAAAAAGTCAAATTCAAAACTCCAGATAGGAAATAGAAATAGATTTCATAGAAATAGATTTCTATGAAAATGCACTACAGAAACTGCAACAGCTTATTCCTTGCTCAATGGTGTTACGGACAACAATATATTTTCTGTATTTTAGGTCCTATATTTTAGGACTTTTGAGTGGTATTACAAAGCATTACTCCAGCAACTACTACAAATGCAACCTCCAATTATCACCTGGAAAACACTGCCATCTCCTGGCTCTTAAGATGAATTTCATCAAAGGCTACCTCAATTGGCTAATACAGCATGAACACACAGGATCACTATTCTAAAAGTATGATATGCCATCCAAACTAACTTCAGATTCTTTATAAATTTCCCTAAATAGCACAGCACATCAGAAAATGGACAGTCCCTCGACTGTCAAGTAATGAAAAATAGCATTTTGTCTTTTAGAGTGTTCTTTCACATCTGCCTGACTGTACAGTATAAACCCTACAAAAGACGGCTCTTACCTAGAGTTAACATTTAACTGTGCAATAACATCATCAATTACTTAACTTCTAAGTCTTCATTCCCTCTTCTGTAAATTGGAGATACAATCATTTCCATCTCCAGGGTGCTTTAATGAATTAAGTGTGGTTATCCATGTCAAGTACATAGCATAACACCAAGTGTGTATTAAACAGTAGCTATTAACTGCTTGGTAGATCCATAGTTGAGTATTATAACTAAACAGTTTAATGAATTAATAAAAAAACTTGAGAACTGTCAGAGCAACAGATGGGAAACAAAACGAAACAAACTAGATCACAAAAGGTTTGGCAGGGTTCTGCACACTACAGCCAATGGACCCGTCTCTGTTTTGTAAAAGTTTATTGGAACACAGCCATGCTCATGTGTTTCTGTACAGACTATGTGGCACAGTTGAGTGGTTCTGACAAAGATCAAATCACCCACAAGCCTAACATATTTACTGTCGCTGTTTAAGACAGTTTGCTAGCTTACATCAGAAGGATTCTTAACTGACTTCTACCAGCTCTTTTAAGAACAACTAATACCAACACTCCTCAAATTGTTCTAGGAAACAGAAAGTGATGGAACACTTCCAAATTCATTATATGAAGCCAGTAACACCCTCACACCAAAACCAGATAAGGACACATCAAAGAAAGAAAGCTACAGACCAATATTCCTGATAAATGTAGATGCAAAAATCCTTACTAAAATACTAGCAAATCATGTTCAACAATATATTAAGAAGATTGTACATCATAACTAACTTGGTTTTATCCCAGAGTTGCCAAGATGGTTTAACATATGCAAATCAATAAATAAAATTCACCACATCAATAGGATAAAAATCACATAATTATTTCAAAAGATGCTGAGAAAGCATTTTATGTTTGATAAAATCCAACACCCATTCATGATAAAAACACTGAAGAAACTAGAATAGGAGGAACTCAACATCATAAAGCCTCTACATGAAAAACCCAGAGCCAACATCATAGTGAATGGGGAAAAACTGAAAGCATTTCTTTTAAAATCTGGAACAAGACTAGGATATCCACTCTTACCACTTCTAGTTCTTGAAACCACAGCCAGAGCAATCAGGCAAGAGAAGAAAATTAAAGTGATACAAATAGGAAAAGAAAAAGCTAAATTATTTCTGTTGCTGATGATCTGATTCTGTATCTAGAAGACCCAAAAGACTCCACCAGAAGACTGCCAGAGTTCATAAAGAAGCAGTTTACAAACCTGCAGGTTACATTATTGGTGTTTAGGAAAGCTATTGATTTTGTATACAAAATAATGAATCTGCTGAGAAAGAAATAAGGAAAACAATTCTATTCAAATAGTCTCAAAACAAATCCAAACCAAAAATAAACCCTAGAAATAAATCTAACCAACAAGGCAAAAGCCCTCTACAATGAAAATTTAGAACAGTGAAGAAAGAAACTGAAGAAGATACAAGATGGAAGGACCTCCCAGGTTCATGGATAGGCAGAATTAATATTGTTAAAATAGCCACATTAACAAAACCAATGTCCAGATTTAATGCAATCCCCATCAAAATACCAATGACGTTCTTCACAGAACTAGAAAAAAAGCAGTGCTGAAATTCATTTGGAAGAATAAAAGACCCAAATAGTCAAAACAATTCTAAGTCAAAAAAGCAAAGCTGGAGACATCACAATACCTGATTTCAAATTACACTGTAAAACTTCAGTGACAAATGAACTAAACAGACACTTCTTAAAAGAAATACAAACAGGTATACAAAAAAAAAAAAAAGTTCAACATCTTTAGGGAAATGCAACCCAAAACTACACTTGAGATTTCATTTCACTTCAGTTAGAATGACAACCATCCAGACTACAAACAATAATAAATGCTAAAGAAGATGGGGAGAACAACAATTTACACTGTTGGTTGGACTGTAAATCACTATGGAAATCAGTATGAAACTCGAAGACAGGATGAAAGCACCATATGACCTAATTATACCACTCCTTGTGTTTATCCTATAGAATTAAAACCATCATAATATAGTGATATATGCACACCCATGTTTATAGCAGCACAATTCTCAGTAGTTAAACTATAGAACCAGCTCAGGTGTCTGTCACTGGATGAATGGCTAAAGAAAATGTGATATATATACACACATACACAATAGAGTTTTATTCAGCCATAAAGAATGAAGTTATGTCATTTTGCAGGAAATGGATGGAACTTGAGAACATTATGTCAAGCTAAATGAGCCAAACTCAAAAATTCAAGGGTTGTGTGTTCTCTCTCATACGTGAAAGCTAGAGAAGAAAAAGAAAGGTAGGGGAAATCTCATGGAAATCAAAGAGTAGAGGAAAGAAACATGGAAAAGGAAGGCGGAGATAGAAAAGGAAAATATTGGGGAATGATACTGGCTAAATTATATTGTTACACTGTGTGCAATTGAAATATGTAACAATGAATCCCACCATTATTTAAAAGTATAATGCACCATTTCCTAAGTCTTGAGCAAACCACTATGTTTTTTTTTTTTTTTTTCTTTTTCTTTTGGTACCAGGGATTGAACTCAGAGCCACATCCCCTGCCCTATTTTGTATTTTTATTTAGAGACAGGGTCTCACTGAGTTGCTTACCACCTTGCTGTTGAGGCTAGCTTTGAACTCACCATCCTCCTGTCTCAGCCTCCCGAGCCACTGGGATTACAGGTGTGCACCACAGCACCGGGCTTCACCATATTTGATCAACCTTAATCCAGTCTATACTCAAAGAAAGGGAATTATATAAGGATATGAATACCAAAAGGTGAGGATCATTGGGGGTCATCTTGGAGGCTGCCTACCACAACTATTGTTTTAAGATTTACTTCTCGTTGTTCCTGAAAAGCAAGTCCGGGGAGCCTTTGTGGTTCATATATCAGAATATACACCTCAGTTTTTTTTAATGATATGGTGAATCATGTTGAAGTAAATTGAATAAATATGTAAGCCAACTTAAAAAAATAATGCACCAATAAAAAAATGGAAAAAAAAAAAAAGAAATAGTTTGCTGGTCACTGAGCCAGCCCAATGAGGAACTATCAAAAAATAACATTTAGCACTGATTAATGTAAAGTCCACATTTTTTTATTAAATGAACAAAATGTGCATATAACATGACCCTTGATAGGACTGTCATTGAATAAACCAGTATAAGAGACACCTGAGGGAAATCTGGCAGGGTGACATTAAATTATGAGGACTTTTCTGTGCTGGGCCCAAGAGCTTATTCTTTAGAAGATAGTCCTCAGGGTTAGCATTTTGGTAGTCTAGTTACATGAAAAAACAGTATGCCTGGACACACAAAAGACAAGTTAAAGGTTTTTAGTTCTATTCATCTTGCTGTGAGATTGCTCCTTAGTCCATCTAACTTTATCCCTCTATCATCCCTCTGAACCTGAATGCAAGGTGAAGAAAATGTAGGAAGTTCAGCTTTGGGATGATGATTTATCTAAACTAAGCGAAAGAATTACACAGTGTACCACCCATATTATACAAAATATCTAATAAATGCTTAAGTAAAAGCAAAAGTATTTGATGCACAAAATCCTCAATACACTAAGTTTAAAAGAAAATTAATCTTCACTACATGTCTCCATCTACTATTTATGACAATTTAGATATTAAGTCTATAGATTGGTAAGCAGGTACCATTATGTGAATAACTGGCATCATAATAATTGTTATGATTTCTCAAAATCTATTTAGAGAGCCATGATGCTATTTTCATGGAAATCAACAATTCTGAGGGTTGACAAAAACTATCTATTAAAAAAAAAAAACCCATACACCAAAACACTAAATAGGAGCATATTTTATGTTTTTGTCAATGAAAAATTGCAATGATGCCTAGAAGATGGTGAGAGAAGATTTAAATAATGCTAATTTTCTGAACCATTCATTAAGGAAAGATACAGTCAATGGCTTATGTTCTCATGAAACAGTTTTGTTGAAAAAACTGAAATATTATGAAATATAAGAATTCATAATTTAATACTAATCCTATCTTAACAATGTTTAAACAGCAGCCTACTTAAGAATAAAACTGTTTCAACACAGAAACAAACTTATCTACAAAGAAAACCTGGATGTAAAGACAACAGACATGATCCTAACAGAAGCTATGTAACTATGTACTAGCTCTGAACTGCTACTAATCTCACTTGTAAAATGCAAACATCATTTACTGATGTTCTGAGGAATTACTGAGCACCTCACAAATTATAATATGTTCTATTTAAAATAATGTCATATCAGTCAATGCTACCATTAGTTATACTATGGGTAACACAGGGGAGGGAGACAGTGTATGAAGTTCCTCGACTTACCATGGAGTTCACCCCTAAAAAATCCACCATTAATTGAAAATATCATAAATGGAAGATGCATTTACTATACTGAATCACTGAGCATCTTAGCAACACAGTCCACAGCAGACACTGGAGGTTTACCATCTTGATCAGATAGATGGCTGACTGGGAGTTGCCCAGAATCTCAAGAGAGTATCCTATTACATACTGCTTGCCAGGTAAAAGATCAGAATTTGAAGTACAGTTTCTGCTGAATTAATATGACTTTTGTATTTGTGCAAGTTGAACCATGATAAGCCAGGAACCTTCTGTATTTTATAGAATACAACTTTGAACTGGGAATACAAACTCAAAGGTGAAAAAGTTGGTATACTGTATAAGCAACATTTATTTTGAACAGATATCTTAATATTTCTAAATAAGTTGTCTTAACATATGACTTTCAAAAAGACAGTGTTTCATTCTGATTACATAAGAAAGAAAAAGTTGCTCAGAATCATACTACAGTGATAATTACTGCTAAGTATTATCATATAGACACGTTATTAGATTATTAAATCAATGTATTTATCTGTGCAAATTAACTAGGACCATATATATATGTTTTCTTATCTAGCCACCAAAGGATTTTTACAAAAACCACTGATAACTTGAGGTATGAAAACAAGCAACACTGAATTAGCTGATTTTTCCCTGGATACTAATGAGGGTGAACTTCTCCAATATTACCAACCACTTATATTTCTTTGAAGGTAACTACTTCAAAGTACTCACATTCACTGTTCATTTTCCTTCTGAGATTTCTAATTTATAAAAGCACTTATATGTAAAAAAATATAATCTCTTCCTTTGGTTAAAAATGATTTATCTATACCTCCACATGTGGCTAACTCCTACTTGTTCTATAGTTAGGCATTACCTTTATTGAATCAATTCTATAATAATAGACTGGAAATCAAAGTATTAGGCCCCATGCTACAATACAGGGATCCAGCAATGAACAAGACCTGAGGGAATAGCGTGTATTCTCAGCACTGAGGGGAGTTAAGAATATAAACTGTTCAGTACTTGGTGTGTGTGTGGGGGGGGGGGGGCAGTATAGCCAGTGTTGGGAGAATTAAAGGGGAAAATGCTATAAAATTAGGCTAGAGATGAAGGAGGGTCCTAATTGGGTTTTGTGCTATGTTAAGGATTTTCATTTATCTGAAGAGCAATGGTAAGCTAAAAAAAAAAAAAAAAAAAACATGCATTCACATTTAAAAAATATAGCAATACCCCTTTTGGAATAGCATTGGAAGATAAGAACAGATAAGAAAACCCACTCAGGATATAGTGTAGCAGTCCAGAAGAGAAATGACAGCAGTAACATGAATGAGAGTGGTGGTACTGGTTGAAGATGGGAAGAAACACACAGAAAAAGACAGGTATTTTCAGGAAACTGAATAAACAGGGCTTTGCATTTGATATGGGGATGAGGAAAAGGGAGAGGGAGGATAACTTCAGGTTTATGGTTTAAGCTACTATTTATTGACAGAAAACACTAAAAGGAGGGCATGTCTGCAGGGAAGACAGGGAAAGGAGGAGGGTATTCTGAATTGAAGGAACTAGTGAGACATCTAAGGAGAGATACACAATAATCAGAGAAGAGTGGACTGTTCGGGACTGGTCTAGGTCTAGAGATTAGAAATGAAAATGTGGAAACCCTAGAATAGAAAATAATTAAAATTATCATGGGTAAATGTTTCTTAACAAATCAAAGGAACTGAGAAATCTGATTCCCAAGACTAAGCCAGTGTCACCATTCTGAGTCCCACTACCATGCCATCATGCATACCCCGACCATAGCAGTTTTCCACACCATGCTCAATATCCCCATCTGTAAAATAAGGCAGATAACAGAACCTACCAGAGTGCTGTGAAAATTATGTAATTGGACACAATACCTTTATTTTATTTATTTATTTTTATGTGGTGCTGAGGACTGAACCAATGAAACCACCATTTGACCCAGCTATCCCTCTCCTTGGTCTATACCAAAAGGACTTAAAAACAGCATACTACAGGGACACAGCCACATCAGTGTTTATAGCAGCACAAATTAAACTGTGGAATCAACTTAGATGCCCTTCGGTAGATGCATGGGTAAAAAAAATGTGGCATAATATTCCACATAATGGAATATTACTCAGCATTAAAAGAGAATAAATCATGGCATCTGCAGGTAATGGATGGAGTTAGTTAGGGAGAGGGAGGATGACTTCAGGTTTACGGTTTAAGCTACTATTTATTGACAGAAAACACTAAAAGGAGGACATGTCTGCAGGAAAGACAGGGGAGGAGGGTATTCTGAATTGAAGGAACTAGTGAGACATTGAAGGAGAGATATACAATATCTCTGGAGTTAGAGAAGATAATGCTAAGTGAAGTTAGCCAATCCCCCCAAATCAAAGTTTTCTCTGATATAAGGAGGCTGATTAATAGTCGGGTAGGGAGGGGGAACATGGAAGGAACAGACAAACTCTAGATAGGGCAGAGGGTGGGAGGGAAAGGGAGGGGGCATGGGGTTAGAAATGATGGTGGAATGTGATGGACATCATTATCCAAAGTACATGTATGAAGACACGAATTGGTGTAAATATACTTTGTATACAACCAGAGATATGAAAAATTGTGGTCTATATGTGTAATACGAATTGTAATGCATTCCACTGTCTCATATAAATAAAAAATTATTTAAAAAATTTTAAAAAGAACAGCAAACAGAAAAAAAAGAAAGTTAAGTAAAATTTCATATTAAGTGCACAGCACAGTACTTGCACATGGTAAGCATTTAAATTTAGCTATTCTCACTGTTACTATTATTATCCTTTCTTCATTTTCCATGGACAGAGAAATGTTCAAAAATGGCAAGGATTTCTAGTTACTCATTGCAGTCCTCAAGTTTTGGAACACATTTCTTCAAATTTAAAAGCAATGGATAAGATAAAAGAATATAATTTTGACGAATCTGGTAAGTGAAATTAGTATTAAAAAATGCCTAAATTTAACCATGAATTTAAAAATATTCAATAACAAAACCATTCCAAATCAAAACAAATAGTAGTTGATTGTGAGGTTTTTCTTTGGGGAGGCAATATACGAGGAAGATGGTGATAGAAATAGAAAAAGAAAGACTGACCAACTACACATTATGAATATTTTGCTAAATTTTACTTAGGTAACTGCATAAGCAGGAAAATTAGAATACAATAGATGTGGGTATTAAATTTGAAAATTAAGTTTTAAGATGTTCACCTCAATTAAATTGCAAGGCATCAGTTTTTAAGTAAGTTTCACACATGTCCCTAGTTTTACTTATTATAGATGGCCATTTAAAAACTGGAAATTTTCTTTCTTTACAGAGAAGTTTGACATTTGTCCTAAGTTACCGATAATAGAAGACTACAATTTATGAGGTTAATTTAGTCATTAAACTAATATAATTTAAAAAATTATTTTTATTTACAAGTATAATTGTTAATTCACTGGGTAGCTAATGGCAGAACAAACACTCTTCTAGCTTCTGGTCAGTGTTAGGGCTGGTGTCCATTAAGATCAAACTTCTCTGTATTCTGATTTTTATTAAGGGTTTGAATGCAGGTTCAAACTTGAGCCATTGACAGCAAGAATTTAAGAGAAAGCACAGCAAGATGAAAACACAAGTGAAATATCCTATTTGAACAGTTTTCTTTCAACTGCTTTTATAGGGTTACCTTTTATATAAAAATTTGCTTTAGTGTAGACAACTCATTTCAAGGTCTCATACATGGATGTTAATTTAAGAAAGGGATTATGAAATTAATTAATTGGAAAAACAGTATAAAACTTTTATAGTATCAAACTTTCCTTGTTAAAAAGAGCAAAGATTAAAAAAAAACAACATACATAAAGCAAACAGATTACAGAATATTCTTTCCTCATGTAAGCACCATTAAGAATTTCTTGTTTGAGAGTTGAAAGTTACTTTAAAAAAGACAAATACAAAGAATGTGGCTAGAGATCAGAAGAAAGTCAATTTTTAAAAAATTTAAAGTCTGGACAAAGTCTTTAAATTAACTTCAAGTAGCACAACAGTAAGGTAAGAAATTTGGTGATAATATTCAAGCAAAAGGAAGGGTTCTTACACAGAAGATAACTGCAAGAGTGATAAGGAAGTTTTTCAGTTTGAGCTATATTAACTAAATTGCCCTTACTGTAAACAAATTACCCATGGCAGACTAACTTTATAAAGAAAAGGTTTACTTAGCTCACACTTTTAGAGGCTCAAGGGCATGGCATGGTATTGACATCAGTTCTGGCGAAGGTTTACTTACTTACTGGCAGAGTGCGGAGGCAACTGAGAATCATCACATCATGAGACAGGGGGCACACCTGTTTATGTGTGTCTGTTCTCTGTTCTGTTTCTCATAAGACCACCAGGATTTAGTCATGGGGACTCCATCCTACCTTATCTAAACCTAATCACTTTCCAAAGGTACCACACCCTAAATAACACAGAGAGAAAAAAAATTTTCCACCCTCAAACCATCATTAACATAAAACTTTTGGATCACACTCTTGATTGAGTGAAGAATGGGGACCATATTCAAACCATAACAGGAACACTGGGTAAGGGGGGAAAAAAAGAAAAGAAACAAACAAAGACTATGAAGAAGCTCCCCTCCCACTACTTCCAAAATATTAACTAAATTTGATAGGACTCTAATTTTTAAACCCATTTTAAGATGCTTCTAAAGGGGAGCTAGTTGAGAACCTACTGGGTTCTCAAAAAAGGTAATCAAAATAATGGAATTTTCTTTTCAGTAAGTCCCTTAAAATGGGGCTATATTCTTACATTATATCATAGACAACATCAAGATTTCCACCCTCTCTTTACTAGGTCTTGTTTCCTGAACTCTGATTTATACTGGAAACTAACAATCTCCTTCTGCCTCTACACAGTATGTAAAAATGAATGGCTTGTTGCTGAATCCAATGGCACACCTGAAACTCCCTCCTACCAGACCTTTCCAGAGCCTAAAGCACCGGGAACCTCTTATTCTCAAAATTCTCCCTCCCTCTCCCTCCCCATCCCTAGCTTCTGAGGCATGTCCCTTAGGTTCTCTACCCATCTCAAATACTTTTCTGTGGGCCCCTTACACCAGAACTTCTTAATTGAAGTCTAGGACAGTTCCTGAAAAGCTTGAAACAACAGTTCCTGAGGTGAGGAACCCCTTTGAAATTGTATACAGATGAGTCTGCTTGTGTGCCTGTGGAGGCCACTGTTTTCCCCACATTCTCAGACACGTCTAAGATACCTGCATGTTACAAACCACTGCCTTACATCCCTGTCCTCTTGAAGCTTTCCAGGCTTCAATTGCTACCCATAAGCTTACAGCTGCCTATGTTAATCCTGATCTATCAGAGATTTGATTCCACATTCCCAAATATTTATTAGGCCTATCTATTAAATTAAAACAATACATCCAAAACAAAGCTCATTGATCTCCTTAAAAATACTTGTTCTCTCTTTAATTTTAGTGAATGGAGCCACTATCCAATATTCACATGCCTGAATCAGAAATTTCAAAATCCTCTACCCGGTACTCAGAATCTTTCATCTTTCAATTTTTCTTTATGCCCAGTTCACTTTGATTCTAGCTTCTTTTCTGCATTCAAATCAAGGTTTATTTTAGGCTTTCTTACATATCATTATGGCTACAACCCTATAATGGAACTAACTCTTCACTGCAGATAGTCTCCAAAATCTAGTTCATCTACCAAACAGCCACCAGAATTATCTTCCTATTTGTACCATACTCCTACTTAAAGAAATATCTCTTGGCTCTTTTAGAAAAATATAACAGAATCTAATCTGCTTGGCTTCAAATGCAGTGTGCATCCCATTTCCAATTTTCTTTTTATAATCTAATCTTTCACTTCCAATATACCTTAACATTCTCAACTTTTTACTATTCCAGCTTACAATGGCTGACTTTCAAGATTTTATACCTGCCTAGAATGCCCTTTCCCCACTCCTTCAAATAACAAACTCTTACTTTTAATTGCACTTAGTATGTAACTGATGTGAGCCACAGCCTGTGGGTATACACTGGGAATACAGCTCAGAACAAAATCATCAAGCAAGAAACCTCATAACAGTTATATTCGAGTGGAAGAAAACAAGCAATAAATAGGCCAGCAATTTTTTAATCAGAGAATATGATCGAGGAAACAATATGATAAAAGAAACTTTAGGAGGAATGATCTGTGGAAGGCATTTCAAACATCTTAGAGATAAGAAATGATTTTTAAAATGAGATCTTGATGGATAAGAGGGAGCCAATGAACACTTGAAGAGGACTCAAAAATGAGAAGTCCTATCTGTATTACAACAGCCTGCTAGATCACAGGGACCCAGCTTCCTGAAGAAAACTGCTTTGTTTATTTATTTATTATTTATTTATGGTACTCTGGATGGAGCCCAGGGTACTCTAACACTGTGCTACATCCTTTTTACTTCTTTTATTTTGAAACAGGGTCTTGCTAAATTGCCCAGACTGGTCTTAAACTTGCAATCCTCCTGTCTCAGCCTCCTGTGTTACCTTGATTACAGATCTGTGCCACAACACCCATCTGAGAACTGCTTAATTTAAATATGTGTCTTTAACTAGATCTTGACTCAGTAACTAGCACTTGGTTCTAAACGCAATAAAATATTGCTAAATTAAATAAATATTTTAAGGACAAATTAAGGAAAGAATTGTGGGGCTGAGGGATAAGTAGAAAATGCAGACATTTATCATGACAACAATAAGAATTTTAAAGATTAGGATTTATACTTGTATACCTGATATAGTGGCACATTGCCTATAATCCCAGCTACTCCAGAGGCAGAGACAGGAGGATCTGAAGTTTGAGGTCAGACTGAGCAACTTAGTGAAACTCAAATCTTGAAAATATAAAAGGCTGGGGATGTAGCTCAGTGGTAAAGTAGTTGTGTAGAATGCTCAAGGGCCTGAGTTTAATCCTCAGTACTGCAGGGGACTGGGAAGATTTACCTTGTAAAAAAGAATAAATCAAGAGGCATGCATTTGCATCATTAATATATGCATGAATTAAATGATTATCCAAGTAGTTTCACACTATACGTGAAAGTGGAATTTGCAGCCCCAAAGCACTCAAATTTTCAATTTGTCTTATGTAGCTGGAATTATCAAATTATTTCCCTGATTAGGTAACCTCAATATTTGGTTTTAGCTTTACTAGAAATAAAGCTACCTGACCAAGCCAAGTTATTACGTGTTTGAGTTAGGACTTCCAAATTCTAAAGGGCAGCTGTATTCAGGAATATTTGCAAATACAGAAATACATTTATGATACAAGAAAATATTATTTTAATTAAAATATACACATGGACTTTCAGCACTATTTACATTCCATTTCCTTCCCCCTAAATGTTAACCTCTCCTCTATTTCACCCCCCAGGGTCTAACTCATCCATATCTTACAGTGATTCCATGAAAGCTGAAGCCATCATACAATGACTGTCCTGTCAGTCACTTTCAGGATATCAGTTACAGAAATTGATGATAAAGTCATTACTCTTCTATCTAAAAGTAAGAGTGAGGATACAACACAAGACAAAGATATAGATTCAGACATCTGAAACACTTTCAAGTTTAACAGGCCCAAACCAAAAATCTAAAAAGGGTAAATCAAGAGGTACACATTCTTAATGCATACACGGATTAAATGCACTCATGTATTACTTGTCAGATAGGATATATCCTGAGAAATGTGTCAATAGGTGATTCTGTCACTGTGCAAACATCACAATATACTTTCACAAACATAGATAAAATAGCTTCTGCTACACACCCAGGGTATATTGTATATATAGCCTGTTGCTCCTAGACTACAAAATCCACATAGCACTTTACTGTCTGAATATTGTAGGTAACAATCACACAATGAATGGTAAATATTTGTGTATCTAAACATATATAAACATAGAAAGGGTACAGTAAAAATGTGGTAACAGCAATTTTTCAATTCCATTATAATCTCAAAAGACAAGAGTAATACATGCAGCCCTTCATTGACCAAAATGTCATTAAGCATAACTATAATTATCCAAGTAGTTTTGTACTGCATATTGAAGTGAAAGTTTCAAGATTACTGGTCAGTCAAAGGTTTTCTTTGCTACACTGACCTAAAGATTTATGTTAGCAATATGCTGCTGAGAAGATGATAAATTATTCATAAATATGTTTAATCTACTGAGCCATGTCATATCCCTTACTTCATATCCCCCAAGAATACAGAACAGACTGCTTTTGAGATTAGCACACAAAATCTGAAGAAGGTCTCATGAATTGGTGACTGGCTTTAACATGGTTGTGCCTCCTGTGACCACCAAAGGTGCCCAACTGTGGTCAATTAAGGGATCCCAGCATAACTTCAGTAGGCTGTACAGACACACAAGTAATGGGATGCCCAAGAAATGCACTGGAGCCATAAGCAGATAAGAGAAAAGGGCTCTATGGCAAAACATAAGTATCTGACAAAAAGGATGGAGTCGTTTTTGTTCTATAAAAGCATCAGGTTCACCAGGAGTCTCAGCTAAGGTTCAAATAATAATTTGCTCTATAAATGTTGACTATTGCCATAAATCAAATACTCATCTTATTTGCACTTTGGGGTTACATATTGGCTTTACTGTCTTGATATTTGAAGGACAGCAAGCAACATCTGTCCCTGAAAAAGACTGTGGTGGAAAGGACAATAGGGAAACATTAACAATGTGTTAGACCTTTGCTCAAAACTGGGAAGTTTTATTATAGACAATAGTATTGACATCCTGGAGACTTGCTGTATTAAAAGTTTCCCGACACAGTCCTCAGGGTATCTGAAATTAAAGAAGCTCTATCTCTACATCTATAATTTTTTTTGGCAAAGTAGTTGTGATCATTTCTTCTCTTTTCTTAGTATTTTTCAGATCTATAATAAATAATGATAACAATATTATATCAATACTAAGCTAATTCTTGCCAATCTAGTTGCTCAACTAAATCAATGGTCTCAATTAGAATTCACTTTCTTTGAACAGAAAAACAAAAGCCACACCTCTGAAGAGAAAACAAATTTGCTAATCTCCTTAGTGTGTAGAATTTTATAAAAAAAAAAAAAAAATAAACCTAAAATGAATAAAACTAGCACAACATGGAAAAAGGAATTACAAAACATTATCTCTTCACACTTAAAGAGCAATACATTTAATAGTATATTTCATATACACTTTATAATGTACATTGTATAAAAATGTATTTCAAGTAATAAACAAGACCTGGATATTAGACAAAACAGAAAAGAGTTTAAAATTCATTTTGTTTAAGCAGAAACACTTTTTGTCAGTAGTTTCAAATGTTCATACATTTAAACCAAAACATTTGGACTTAACTTTAAAAGTTCACTATCTCAATAGCAACTTAAACAAAGCTGGAATTATCAAATTATTTCCCTGCGTAGGTAACCTCAATATTTGGTTTTAGCTTTACCATAAATAAATAATTCTATAATCCTACAAAGTCATTCTTAACCACTTGAACTACTGGGGCAAAGCAGCAATTTCAGCAACTTCTAAAATTACAAGAAGGCTACCATTTAGAACATTTACAGTCACACAGAAAACTCAAAGTTAAATGGACTGGCACTAACAAGCTTCAAGTTTACCATCAATTAAGGTTGTATAAGTAAAAAATAGTGTCTTCTAAAGACTAATTCTGCTAAATGAAACCAGTGGAGTCTATTCCTTTTATTCAGAAGTACCATACTGCTAAATAGTCAAGTCCACAGGAAAATAGATTTCAATAGTTGCAACTTGGTGCATCTGGCTTTTGTTGGCCTTCCTTATCCAAGAAACATAGATGTCTCTCTTTACTTAGCCCATCTGCCTCAAGTGATAACCCGATGCCTGTGTGACTATTCGAAATTTTTAAAAAGTACTCTCCCCTTCCAAAATCTAACAGCAGAGATGAGTCCAATGGTTCAAGATCAAAAAGAACAGAACTTCAATGCTTCAGTAAAAAGCCTATGAACAAAAGAAACAAAGCTTTCAAGTGATCTAATGGTTCACCTTTAACACACTACCTAGTACCACTGCTGACAGCACCTGCTATGGTATCTGCTAATATTTTTTTTCAAATCAAACTGAAGTTCTAAGTGCTTCACATTTAATTCTCACAGCAACCCTGTGAGGTAATATTAATATTAATTCCACAGTGCGGATGAGGAAACTGGGGCTCAGGACAATGAAAAACACTCCCTAAGACCTTACCATTATTGAAAAGCCATGATGCAGAACACTGGCAACTTGTAGCCATAGTCCATACTCTCAAAAGTTATACCAACTCTAATCCCATTTATCAGGAGGAAGAGTAACACCCTATTTTTTGGAACTATTTAAGTAATGGAAACAAATGGTTTACTTTAAGATATTCTAAGTACCCAGAGCTAGGGAGTTACACCAAATCATACCAAGGCCAATATCTACAGATAGATACTTATTGTGCTAGTCATAATTCAAAACTAACATCACCCACATATATCCTGAGAAAACTCTGTCCTTAACTTCATCTGATTTTCAGTATTCTTTATTAATGGATAATGCTTCATGGTAAAAGTAACCTAAAACCACACTTTGTGCTCCCTTTTTTGATGAAATTTTAAAGTTTAGTTATTGACTCTCACATGAAAGTATATCTGAACTGTGCCAGAAATCACCTCAGTGATTTTTAACATTTAATAGGATCCCTAGCATAATACCTAGCATAAAACCAGCCATGTAAACCAAATTGCCCTTTAGTAACAACAAATAAGACCAGATAAACAAAACTTTTGTTGTGACCTGATTCCTTTCCACTAATAACATAATACTGGAATCTTGTTTTTTCACAACTATACAAAAACCCACAACTCCATCTCTCTCCTAAAGAAAAGCCTGCGTCATAATACAAAAACCAAACTTGTCTGTCTGGCCTCAAAAAGATCTTAGATATGTATATAGACTTTCACCCTTTTGAAATATCCCAAAGTGGTAGTCATATGATGACAGCAAATCCTGTATCTGCTCAAGTTATGGCAGCCAACCATTGTTTTTATTGTTTCAACTGGTTAAAACAAAGCCCTAGTCATGTTTTAGAAATTTTGGCTGCTTGTAACTTGCATCCCTAGAGCCACGAAAAAATTGAAATTTTAGGCATCAAGAACTAGATTCCAAAAAGGTTCTCTTCATCCACTGGATGAGTGCCTGAAGCAAAATAAAAATAAACATATTTATCATCAAAATACACAAGGATACAAACAATACACTGTGATGGTGACTCATAGACCTGACCCTCAAGAAACTTGTGTTTTAGCAGGCAAGATGACATCCATACACTAGTAATTACAATACTAGGCAGTGTGTAACAAAGTATTAAAAAATTCAAATTTGCGTCTATAGTGTTTTGTTACCCATGTTTTGTCATTTCTCTGGGATAAGTGCACAAAAAGTACCTGAAGGGAAACATATATTTCATCCAGCTTTACACACCTGAAGAGGCAGCAAGCATATAAAAGGTGCAATAAAATGAGTATAAATTTCAGAAAATCTTTATATTAGTCCAAATGTCACAGTACAGCTAAATATTCAAAGCACTACAAAGTTTTGGTAGTGACCCTATGAAAACATTTTACTGTAAATTTCTTCTAAAATCAATTTAAACTTTATTTTTCATAGCAATAATTTCATCACATGGTCTATGATGCAACAGAAGGAAATCAATCACCAGGTTATTACTGGCCTCCTTTACTTAAAAACAGAATTCACCTACTCAGCTAGACTGTACATTATTTGCTGATTAAAATAACATTTCACACCGAAGGTAAGAAATGACATGTTCCCAAAATATTCAGCTATGTTTTGCTATTTATTTTACTTTATAGCAAATTCTGCATATTCTATACATAGATACATTCTCAAAGATTTCGGTGTAACAATTTCCCATGTGAAGAAAAATGTGCAAAATTCACTTAAGCAGTTCCCTCAAATTTGGCAAAATGTAACTTTATTCAAATACATGCAAAATGATCAAAAAGAGTTGTATTAATTTTTTAGGATAAGAATTAAAATATATAGCAGACTCTACATTACCCTTTTACTTTTAAAAGAGTGATTATATCTACAACTCCAGTATTACCACTTGGACTTCTAAAGGCCTTTTATTTTGAAAACTTCAAACATTTTCCCATGCCTTATTTCAATATGATCTTTTGATTCTTGGATAATTTTCTTACCTGTTATATTTTCAGTCAATAGTTATTCAAAATGAACACAGGTCATCTGATATGACCACTCCAATTCTCCACTAAAGGAGAAAAATTCAGAAGGAAAATAAAACAGATGAAGTAGCATTAATGAAAGTATATACAGGCTAAGGGCATATATTGAAAATTCCATTAAAACAAAACAAAAAAACACCAGAAAAAATACAAATGGTATAAAAAATCATTTTTGCTTGGAACACAATTAAGTAAGGAGAGAAACTAGGACAATACCAAACGATAGGAATGTTTGGGCAGAATGCAAAAAAAGCAGAAATTGTATTATTAATAAAGGTGGAAGCTAGGTGTTGATCCCCTCTCACACTCAAAATGGACAGAAGACTCAGCAAACAAAGTCCAGGGGAAGTGAGTCAGATGGTAGCCCTGAGGTCAAAGGAGTTCATTAAGTCTCATATATACTATGAAATAAATCTTGGGAGTCAATATCCACAAACTCAAGTGAGGTCATCTCAGAATATCATTCATAGAACAGCCATATTAAAAGATTAAACAATAGCATTTGATTCATTAATCCAAAGATCACAATATTGACTTTTTCTTCTTAAGAACGCAATTCATTTCCCAATGTTCACATTTCCCATTCCTGTTAAAGGAAACCACCCACTTCTTCACACATACATTAAATTACTTCAACTGGAGACACCGAACCTCAATTCCAGATTAAATATAAATACTTAAAATGAAATACAGGACTCAAAACTCCTATTCTGGCTATTCCTCATTTAGGAGAGCCCATAGTAGCAGGTCATTACAATTACAATACATTACATAACATGAAAAGTGAATACATAGCATGAAAAGAAGTGGGACTGGGGGTCAAGATGACACTTTTTTCCTTAAGAGAAGTCAGTCTTAAGCAAAAGAAATGGAGGACAAAACATAAGCTGTGTTGGACATAATTGCTTCTGTAACAATTTCATTTTCATCATTAATCTTCAGTTTTACATAAAGAGCTTTGTTCCCACTGACCACAAAAATGTTATTATTGCAGTATGTATATGCGACCTTTCCAGTGTGCCACATAAAAGTCTCATTTACTGACCTAAAATGGTTTAGGAAAGTATAAAACCGTTAAGTAGTTTGTAAAGCTAAAAAGAGAGCATAAACTAATGAATAATTGGGTATTTCAAACTCTGAATAATTCTTTCAACCAGATAGTGTTAAAAGTCACTTTTCAATTTGAATGAACTGCCATTTTCTGAGACTTTGAAAGAGACAGAAAATGTTCTTAACCCTAAACACAGAAGCTCACACTAGTTACTGCCAGTGTCGCTTTGGATCTGCAGGTGACAGATGCAGTCGGAGTTCACAGATGTGGACTCGCTGCAGTTTGCGTCTTATTGCAATAAACACACTGAGAGAGCCTGCAAATGCACATCTCCTCAGGAGAGCTTTTTTAAAAACCGTCATTCCCTATTCGATTTATTTTTAAGGCTCTTATTGGCTATTACTAAGCTATTATCCCTACTCTCATTCTTACCCTATCCTACCCACAATTCGGTCCCAGATCCTTATTCATCAAGCCTAATTTTGGTTCAGTAATAACAATGATAATAAACTGGGGCTGTTAACACTGGCAGCACCAGGCGCCCCTAAAGCCGCTATCTGGGAGCCTTCCCGCTGCTGCAGAGGCCACTTGAAGTTTTCTGGGAAGCAACGGACCCCAAGCATCTTTGCAGGGTTCCTCTATTCCCAGGTTGAGGGTTCCACAGAGACAGACGGGGAACTCCCTTCCCGGTCTTTCCCAGGGGTGGTTTACCCCACACCCGACTCGATAAAGATCCTAGGCAGGGACGCCCCACCCCCACCCCGTTATCCCTAATGAGATGCCCCCAAATCATTCCCGGTCCTCCTAAGACTGGTCCCTCCCTCGGCCACCGGGCCAGTTTCCCACATCTCGCTCCTCTCCTCCAGTCCCCGCCCCCGCACACTCCACCCGCAGCGCGGCCCTGGCTCGGCACACGCCCGCCCGGCGACCAGACGCCCCGCGGCCGGCGCTGGGGCCGCCCAGTGGCCCGCCTCCCCCCGCCCAGGATCGCCGACGGGGTTACCGTGGGAAGACGGGGCGGCCGCAGAGGACGCGGCGGCAGCGCTGCTGCCGGTTGCGTCGGATGCGAAGGAGAAGCTGGAGCACAAGAATGAAGATGAGGCGGGCGCGCTCCCCAGTCTCCATGGAACTCCCGCCCCGGCCCGTTGCTAGGAGCCCCCGAGGCTCGGGCTCCGTCTTTCGTGCTTTGTTGTTCCGGGTACAGGGCGGCCCCTGCTTCCCCGCGACAATAAATAGACCAGACGCGGAGGAGCATAGAGACGGCGCGCAGGGGCTAGAGCGCCACCGGACAGGGCGCTCTGGGGCTCCTCGCTAGCCACTCATTTCCGGCTCTCTCTGCTCCCGTCACTTTTCCCCGCCCCTGTCCCCTTTCCCTTTTCCTCCTTCCTAGTACCAAGAGTCCGGCCTCTCCTGACCTCAGGTTTAGCGAGGCTGGCGTGACATGGGGCGATGTGTGGTCTTTGGCCGGACTTTTTTTTTTTTAACTTGAGAATCGCTTGAAAAGATTGTAAATAATCCGCATCCCTCGTATATTTTTAGTTGATTTCTAAACGTGTAATTTCTGGGTACTTTATACATAAATGGACTTTAAATTTTTGTCAAACCTCAGAACTTTCTTGTCCGTTCAATTTATGCAAAATGCCTTTCGTATCACGATTAAAGTAGTCTTTAACCACTAAACGATTCTGTCACTATTTTAGTCAAACGCGTTAATTTACGACGTCGCGATAAAGCTCTTACTGAGAAATTCGAATCCTAGTCCTAGAAGAGAGCGGCAGGGGATGATAGAAGGATGGAGAGAGAAAAATGGACGGATAACGAGGGAGCTTATGCCACTTCTGCCGCCTGTTCCTTCGATAGTCCTTACTCGGGTTTACGGTCCAAGCTCTCCCTCGGGCGGGGGCGCTTCGGAGGCTTTTGCGCAGGGTAGCCGGATGCCGGAGTGGGAGGAGGGAGAGCGCGGCTGCCGGCGGCGACCGGCGCTGCGGGGAAGCGGCGGATCTGGCCGGTCGGACTTTGGGAAGGGGCTCCCACTTAAGCGGGGCGCCTGGAGACTGAGACCCTCCTGCGGTTCTGCGCCCAGGTAGCCCTGCAGCGACCCGGGGAGCCCCGGGCGCACACTCGCCGGTTTGAACGGTCGCACCGGGACCCGAGTGCGATCTCGGGGCTCCTCGGGGGTGGCGGAGAGGAGCTGCCCGCGGGAACGAGACTCAACGGCCCCGGGAGCGCCGCCGCGTGGAACCCCGCTCCCAAGCGGGCGCGGGTCTCAGCTCCCCCAGCTGGCCTGCAGCCTTTGATCCCGGCTGAGCCAATGGGTAGCCCCGATTTAATTATTAAAAGACCATGCATGAGATGGATTCATAGGTGCCTGGCTTCCGATTGTTGTGAATCAAGAATGCAGATGGAAATGCCACTGAACATTTGAAGAAAACACAGGCAGAATTCTGAGGGGAGGTTGCAGCTACTGGGGTATTTAATTATTTATCGGATCTCCAAGGATACCTCTTGATCTTTTGCTTTCCACTGAGTGTGAAAAGCACTTTAAAGCTCTGTAGACCGATTGGATTTGTTTCGAAATCTAATTTTATTTTTAAGGAATATTAAATAATTGTATCTTGTCTTAGATAGAATGAAGAAAATAAGAAACTGGGTTAGAAAATAATGTTTGTATTGTACTTTTCAACCTATTTCTAAAAGAATGGGAGTTGGAGGGAAGCACATATAATGTTCCAGGCAGAGTGAACAGGATATGTGAGAGCTTGCTGTGCTGGGAAATTAGCATGGCTAAGGCATCTGGAACATGGGAGAGAGAAGAGTGACAATAGAATTTGAAGATACATTAGGACCTTAAAACCCGGCAGTACCCTGTAGGCCATAAGAATAGTTTGGGTTTTCTTCCAAGTGGTAGGAAAAGTAAGGTTGTAAGGTAGAGAAAAATATGACCTATTTACCAAGGCAAAGGCAGGAGCAGTGGAATGCTCTATTCCAGTAACTATTGCCACTGCTGAAAAGTCCATTTTATAATGGTGACCTATTCCAAAGCCCTTACAAGACACTGTCCTTTAAGGAGACCAGCAACAAGATGGCTAGAACCAAGCATCCCAATTTCTTTGGGTTCCCTTTTGTCATGGATAAGTCAACCATTTTCTTCTCTACCATAGTTTCTCATTATGGAGGTGAATGTGGTTTCACTGCAAACGCCATTTTCTGTTAATAATAGACTTTTTGAATACTTATATGCTATCAACAACTATTTCTCTAACCAAGAAATTCACTTCAAATGAAAGAAGTAAGACACTGAGATAAAGTTCATAGGACTCATTGCTTTTTTAAAGTGCCCCATTATTCATATGCCAGGTAAGAAACAATGCACTCTAAAGTAGAATACACTATGTTCTAAGGCTCTAGATTAATATAGAAGTTGACATCTGGAAATGGGTAGATGGAAGGTCCAGTTCTAACATGTAGAATTGGTTTAACCAAGGTGCATTTGTAATGGTGAGGAGCCATCCATCCAGGCTAGAAAAATTGCAAGTATTATTGGTTATTTCAGTGCTATTGAAAATGTAATATACAGACCAAAGCCAATCTGCAAGCCATAGTAAGCAGCAATGTTATGAATATAGAATGTTCCTCTTAATAGAGGAAAATTTTAAAACTTTTAACAATTTGACATTACAGTGGCATCCAAGGAAGCAATTTTCTATTTATGAAAGCATTGGTGATGGGTTGGTAACTAAACAACAACAAATGAATCCTTTATCATAGACAGTTTGAGACATTGGTACATCATTTGTTATACTCAGTAAAGATCTGGCTTTAGGGAACATGACAAAAAACCAAAAACAAAACAACAACAAAAACAACAGGCTGTTAGGCTGTTGGGAAATATTGACTGCTTCTTGTCTCCCTTAATGCTAAGAGGCGTGTGATTCAGCATGGCTTTTCCAAAAGAGACAGGCATTTAGTGGGTAAAAAACATATTGCATTGTTCCGAAGAGTTCTTGCTGCCAGTGGGTTAGTTATCCTATCCTGACATTATGGTTTGGATGTGAAGTGTCCCCCAAAAGCTCACATGTGAGATGGTGCAAGAAGATTCAGAGGAGAAATGATTGAGTTGTGAGAGTCAACCCAATCAGTAAATTAATCCCCTGATAGGTATTAACTGAGTGGTAACTAAACTGGTAAAGTGTGGCTGGAAGAGGTGCAAATTAGGACATGGCTTTGGGATATATATATTTGTAACTGGCAAGTGGAGACCTCTCTCTGCTTCCTAATCTCATGTGAGCTGCTTCCCTCTGCCACACACTCTGCCATGATGTTCAGACTCACCTCAAGCCCCAACAAATGGAACTGGCCTTCTATGACTAAGACTTCTGTGAGTCCTCAAATAAACTCTTTCTCCTCTGTAACTGTGCTGGTTAGGTCCTTTAGTCATAGAAGCAAAAAAGGTAACTAAAACAACGGATAAGGATCATATATCTGTTCTGCCAGTTGGAGTAACTAAATTTCTGCCTCACATAAAGTTATTACACTAAGTATGAGAATAGAGAGTATAGAGTCAGGGATGCCTTGTTCCTCAGGATTCTCCCCAAATATTTTCTGTTATGTTCCTTCACCATAAAGATAATTCCTCCCATTTTGTCACTTGAGTGGTGAACAACTTAGGGATGGAGTCTGATGCTATGACCTGGCTTTATAACCCAAACATGTTTTCTCCTCCTCCCCTCAGAGAATCTGTGACAAAAGTCACTGAACTAAGATCTCTCAGAGATTATCAAAAGTTGCTCGGCTAGTTTCAAAGAGGTAGAAACAGGAAGGACAAGGTCCATATTCAAAGCTTATTTCTCAGTGAGATTTTTGATAAGAAGCTAATGGATTTCCCCAAATGACTCTGACTGGCAGCCAAGTGAACTTTTAAGGTATGACAGAAAGTCTTCAACCTGGAAAAAGTTACTTACTCTTGAACTTTCTTAAAGGCGATGTCCCAGGCTTCAGATCTACCATGTCCATCCTTCTTACTACATATTTAAGGCAGTGTCTTTGAGACGAGGGAAATCTTGGAATTTTGATGGAATAACCAAAGATCTTAGTTGTCTGCTGGAGAAGTGCAGTCTTTCTTTTACTGTTCTTGACTAGCAGGATATGGAATATCCTTACCATCATTGCATGCTGTTTTTACTTTTCCCTTTTCTTATTAGTTTTTGTCCTGTTTTCCCCTACTTCTCATATATTTGTGCACTAGTGATAATTTTTCTAATTATCATTTAGCCTGATGTGGATCTGATCAGAATTGACAGCACTTGAAGCTCCCAAATTTAGGGCATAATTCAGTAGCTGGATGTGATTGAGTTTTCTACTACTACTGTAGTAGGACAGTTGCATATATTTGCAATGGCAAATGGAATAGTTGATTTATATTAAGAGGAACTAGAGATATAAGGCAAAGGTATGTGTGTGCATGCACATATGTGTCCTTTTGTGTGTGTGTTCATACATGCCTTGAGCAGCCAAAGAGTGAAATGTAGGGGAAACTTTTCTTTATTAGCTTAGAACTCATCTCCTTTTTGGGAAGAGTGTTCTTCTCCCATGTTTTGAGGAGCTACTTCTCTCTGCCTAGCCCAAACTGACTATAGTGTCCTTGGTGATTATAGAAAAGTATGTTTTTGATCTAAGTTGGGCCAACTATATAGTATCCATGCTGTAATTGATTTATTGCCTGTCACTTCCAAATTCATTGTTCTGTGAAGTTGGATCTGGACTCTTAAGTTCTCTTAGTAAAGAATGATGGCTAAATATTGAAATAAGAAAGTTCAAGCATGTCCGTCAGACAGGCTCCTGCAATAAAGAAGTCCTATCTAGAATCCACCTTCTGCAGCACAAGTGGTTTTCCCAGCCCTATTCAGGGGTCTAAAGGATAGTGGTAAAGGAAACTTCTATTTGGCATAATTCAGAGTGTTTGTCCAGCATATCAAGAGTGAGAGATCCAGAATTGGCAGTTGCTAATGTGTTTATAAGGTTAAGTCTTAGGAGGAATGGGATTGGAAAGTAGGTGGCAAGGAAGTCTGGGGAAAAGGCAGACTTCTTCAAATGGGTGCAAACTGTTAAGATATTTATGTCCTAACTGAAGACACACCAAAGGTATATGCTGTGGAGCAGACTGTTAATAGCTAGGTGGATAGAATGGCACACCCTGAAGATGTCAGTCAGCATCTTTACTCAGTCACTCCACTGCCTGATCAATAGACCTATGATCTGCCGCAGTCTGGCTGGGGACAAGTCACGAGCCACTGAAGCAGGAACAAACTTTATTTCTGAACTCCACCAGCACACTCCACACACACTCCCCGGGAACTCTCCCGAACGCCACGCGGCTCCTCCAGGAACCACCAACCAGAAATCCCTCCTCTGGCACTTCCCCAACCAATGCGAACTCTCCAGGAATCCCCACGAGAACTCCAAAGTAGCACGAGAACTCCAAAGTAGCGGCCCAGGCGGATAGTAAAGGTCTAATATACAATTGAATCAATTCAGCATCATCTTAATGGCTCGCCTCTCAACGAATACTATTGGCAAAATGCCAGGAGCCATTCCGACTTGGCTGTGGCTCTCAGCAATGATCAAAGTGGTCATGGTGGTGGGAATGGAAGTTATGCTCATGTTCAACAACCTGGATGTCTCCTTATTAAGGCTCACCTTGCCAACACTACTGCCAAATGCTTAATCCCTCAAGAGGAGAGAACCACTGTGAGTCCCTAATATGCCACCATTCCCGGGGACAATGAACTAGCCATCTGGTGGCAGGTTGATTACATTGGATTTCTTCCATCATCCAACAAAGATTTGTCCTTATTGAAATAATCACATATTCTGGAAATTGCTTTGCTTTTACTCCTCATAATGTTCCTGCCAGCGTGACTCTCTGGGAACTCACTAAATGCCTCATCTACTCTCAGTGAATTCTACTCAATATTGTCTCTTCTTGGGAACTCATTTTACATCAAAAGTGCCTACAGAATTAATTGGGCTGACCAAATACACCATCATAGGGAAGCAGCTGGCTTCACCGAACAGTGAAATGACTTATGGACAATTTAGTTATGGTCCCAGCTGGGAAAGAGTGCCCTAGAAAAATAAGATTCTGTCTTACATGACATGCTTTGAGTCATGAGGCACTCTCTCCCATAGCTAAGACACATTTGAATCAAGATGCTGCAGAGAGAATGACTCATCTCATGATATCGCCTAACAACCTTCTCTTGGAATTTTTTCTTCCTTACCTGGGAAATTAGCTGCTGGTCTAGAGATCTTAGACCCCAAGGGGAAAGTGCTTCCGTCAGGAGATGCAACAATGATTTCACGAGACTGAATGGCAGACTACCACCTGACCATTGGGTTCTTTATTCTTCTAAAGCAAAAGGAAAAGGCAAAAGGTAATCTGTCTGATGGAGTGATTGATCCTAATTACCAAAAAGAAATTGGCTTTCTTCTGTACAGTGGAGGCAAGGAGAGCAGTGTAGAATCCAGGGTATCTTCTTAGTGTTTCCCAATATCAAGATCAATGAAAACTGACAGTGACCAAAAATAAAAGGTAGAGTGTTTGAGGAGTTGGACCCTTCAAAACTGACCATTTTTTTGGATCACTTTACCAGGTAAAGAAACCCAAGCAGCTCACATTCTGACTGAGGTTAGGGGAAATACAGAATGAGTGTGAAAAAAATGAAGCCATAAATATCAATTTTAGACTTGTGGGACAAGGACTGTAGAAACAAAGACTAGTATCTTTGGATATTTTCTATTGACTTGTTCTGGGTATCAATTTGTATTTACTAACCATTTTCTTCTCATCACTCCTCGCCATTTTTATTTATATCCAAATTGTTGGCAGGCGTATTAATTTTCCAGAGTTCCTATAACAAAGTACCATAAATTCAGTGGATTAAAACAGTAGAAATGTATTCTCTCACAGCTCTGGGTAATCCAGATTCCAGATATTTATAGGTTAGTTCCTTTCACAAGCAATAAAGGAAAATGTGTCCCATGCATTTCTCCTAGTTTCTGATGGCTGCCTGACAATCTTTGCATTCCTTGGGTTATGACTTATCACTCCATTCTATCTCTCCATCTCCATATCATTTTTGTCTCAACCTCCCCTTTTTTCTTGTAAACACCAGCCATTGATTTTAGGTCCCACCCTTCAATGCAGGGGGACTTCATTTTGACACTGAATTACCTTTGCAAAGACTTATTTCCAAATAAGTTTCCAATCACAGGCACTGCGAGGTAGCACTTAGGTTTTTTATTTTTAAAATAGATTTATTCATTTATTGAGATATAATTCACCTATCATACAATGAATCCACTTAAAGTGTGCAATCTAATGGTTCTTAGTTTGTTCACAAAGTAATGAAACCATCACCACAATCAATTTTGGAACATCTTCATCATCCAAAAAAAGAAACTCTGTGCCCATTCATCATTTTTCCCCCTGTCTTCAACTATCCTTTCCCCTTTATACTCTGGCCACTAGCTTATACTTTTAGACATATTTTTCAAGGTCACAATGCGACTCTATACAGAAGTTGACTTCACTATTAGTCTTCAGGTAATAGACTATTTGGAGGAACTATGAGTGAATTTGAGGATTAATTTATATATCCAGTGATGGATACAATAACTCCTGGGATTCTAAGTTTCCTCATTTTGTGGAAAGGGCCAACGTCACTTGTAAGAAAGATAGCTATATCTATCACTAAAAAATCTAGCACCGTTTGGGTGTAGAAAGGGGCATGTGGAAACTTAGAAGTCAGCCAGGTGCCTGAAATGTATGTAGCTGCTATGTTATGAGCCACTTCTCCAACATCTGACTCCTGCAGCAATGACCCCCAACCCCAACCCTTCCAGGGAGAGTGCCTCTAGAGAGAAACCTCCCTGTCATCTGCTTTTCTTACCACACAGAAGGTCGATTGCCAGTGAATTCTATCTGTGAAGCATTATAGGTTCTGTCATTCAGGGAGCCATGATCATGTCCTCTCCAATAAGACCTGAAGATCAGCCACAATGGTGCAGGTTAAGGTGAAGCAGATGGAGGGAGGCTCTGCTTTGTGTCCTCCATCTCAGCCCTAGGGGTCTTGCCTGCTCCTTCTATGTGTTGTTTTTATATTACTTAGAGTTTTCTTTATTTCTTACTAGCCAACCCATTAACATTTCCAGCACCCTGTTAGAGATTTTTTTATATTACTGTTTCTGCTTAAAATTACTGTATGATTTATCTTTCCTAATTGAATTCAATACCCCACCTTCCTGAACTATTATGAATGGATGGAAAGAAGGTATGTGATCAAGCCAGCACATGTTATTATTTGGATCTGGAATATTTCCCAGAAGCTCATGTGTTGAAAGTATGGTTCCAGATGCAGCAAGATTCAGAGGTAGGGATTTTATGCACTCAATAATTGGCTTCTGAGGGTTCTGTCTTCATCAGTGGATAAATTCACTCTAATGGGTTAATTCATTGATAGTTGGATGGACTACTGGGAGGTAAAACCTTGTTCGAGAAATAAGTTGTTTTAGTCAGCTTTTTCACTGCTGTGACTAAAAAGACTAGAACAACTGTAGAGGAGGAAAGGTTTATTTAGGGGCTCATGGTTTCAGAGGTATTAGTCCATAAAAGGCTGGCTCCATTCCTTGGGGGTTCAAGGTGAGGCAGAACATTATGGCAAAAGAGTATGGCAGAGGGAAGCAGCTCACATGATGATCAGGAAGTAAAGAGAGACAGAGAGAGAAAACTCCACTCCAGATACAAATGTATACCCCAAATCCACACCCCAATTCTCACCTTCTCCAGCCACACCCTACCACTTCAGTTACCACTCAGGTTAATCTATCAGGGGATTAATTCACAGATTGTGTTAAGACTCTCACAACCCAATCATTTCTCCTCCAAACCTTCTTGCATTGTCTCACACATGAGCTTTTGGGGGACATCACATCTAAACCCTAACAGTAGTTCACCAGGGATATGGCCTGGAAAAGTTTATCTTCTTGGAGGCCCCCTTCCTCCTACTCTCTTTCTCTACTTCCCTACTGCCATAAGTGAACAGAATTCCTCCACCATACCCTACCACCAGGTTGTTCTCATCCAAGACCCAGAGGAATGGAATCAGCCAGCCATGGACGGAAACCTCTGAAACTGTGAGCCCAAATAAACTTTTCCTCCTCTGAGTTGTTCTCCTCAGGTATTTTGGTCACAGCAATTAAAAGGTGACTAACACAGGTAGCCTACTGCTGTATTTATTAAGGTGCAGCTGGGCGAAAGAGCAATTTCCTTTTCTGTAGTGGAACTGGGAGGGTATGAATCCAAAGCAACAAGTTGACATTTCCTCCTCTGTGAAGATGAGGATTATATTTACAGATAACAAAGCTGGCATAGACAGAAGCAGAAGTAGAATGAAAGATTTAAAGAAAAGTGAAACAAGTGTTAAACTGCTTACTTACATGGGAAGACTCAATAGTGTAAAGATGTCAGTTCTCCTTAAATGCAGCTATAATCATGATCCAAATTAATAGCCAATGACAATTAATTATGAAATTAATCAGATTCAGATTCTAAATTTAATCTGAAAAATAAAATGCAAAAGCATAACAAAATTTTGCAAAAGAAGAACATCAATATTGCCAGATAGAAAAACACACTGAAAAGCAATAATAATTAATACAGTTTAGTGATGATACAAAGATGGAGAAGAATGTGAGTGGAAAAGTTCCATTTATTTAAAGAAATTTAGCAAATGATAAAGGTGACATTTTAATTCTATTCGGCAAGGATACATTATTAACAAATGGTATTAAGTCAATTGGCCAGCCATTAGATAAAATACATACGTAGTAAGTTCTTATTTTATAACAAAAGTACATTCCACATAGATTACAGATCCCCTCTATCTTTGATTATAGCCCCTACTGAAGGAGTTCTTATAACATTTTTCAAATGTATAAATTTCAAAGATCCTCATCTGTGTTAGGTTTTATTGTCAAATCTGTATCCTTGATTCATATAATTTATTTATAAATGATTATGCAACTTCATTTTCTACACAAATAATACATGAACACATTTTCTTTGTAGAAATGCAGAACTTACACACACAAAATGAAATCTCCTTGAATCTCCTCTGCCATCTCATTCTCCTCCTCAGAGTTATTATATTATATGACATCTACTTTATATCCAGAAATTCTCCACTGTTCTAGTTTTCAGGTGGCCCCCAGACTTGTATTTAGTGCTTTTATAAATTAATTTTCTTTTTATTTCTTCTATTAATTTAATTGGATTTCAGAAATATAAACAGGTAAATATGTGTTGTTAGGCCAAAAGCTCAGTTAGGCATTTTAACAATTCAATTTATAACAAAAGTTAAGATAAATATTATCATTATTTTAAAATATACAACATTTTAAAAATTATTTTGATATGCATTTTAATCTTTAATGTTGAAAATATTACTCGCTATATTTCTATTCTGGAAATTGTATGACACATACTTAGCAATTCAAATTGGGGAAAAGAGTTGCATGTTGAAGCAAGAAGAGTCCTTAAGACTTGTACTGTTTGAAAGAGAAGTTAAAGTATGATGAATTTTAGATCTTATTGTTAGGTAAGGGAACTAAAACAATATTATCACAAGAGAATCAAACAGTGTACAAATTCCTTTCTAGCAGACGAAAGAAAGTGAAATAAAAAAACAAGTAAACAAATACAAAGTAGAGAGGAAAAATAAAGCATAGAAAAGTAGAACAAGTAGAAAGCACAAAGCTAGAAAGTGGGAACAAATTTTAAATTTTTAGGAATTATAATATGTGTAAATGCATTCAATTGACTCAAAAAGTCAGAAAGTGCAATAATGAATTAAATCAATTATATTATGTGTATAAATATATTGCGTTCACCAGTTAAATGACAGGGATTTCCTGGCATAATGGCTCATGCCTATAATCCCAATGGCTTGGGAAGCTGAGGCAGGAGGATCTCGAGTTCAAAGCCATCCTCAGCAAAAGCAAGGTGCTAAGCAACTCAGTGAGAACCTGTCTCTAAATAAAATACAAAGTAGGGCTAGGGATGTTGCTCAGTGTTTGAGTGCCCCTGAGTTCAATCCCTAGTGCCAAAAAAAAAAAAAAAAAAGAAAAGAAAGAAAGAAAGGACAGAGATTGTGTTCTGGTGGGTTAAAAAATAAATAAGTAATTAAAGAAAGAAATTGAAGAATATACAAGAAGATGGAAAGACGTCTCACATTTATGCATAGCCAGAATAAATATTGTTAAAATGGTCATTGTTAAAATACTACTAAAAGTAACAAATGATTCAACACAATCCCCATCAAATCACCATTAACTTTCTTCACAGAATTAGAAAGAACAGTCCTAAAATTTATTTGAAAGAATAAAAGACCTAAATAGTAAAAATAATTCTAAGTAAAAAAAAAATTTTTTTTTGGAGATATCACAATACCTGACTTAAAATTATACTACAGAGCTATAGTAACAAAATTTGCATAGCATTGGCTTAAAAACAGACACACAGACCAATCACACAGAAAGAAAAAAACAGAGACAAGCCCACTCATTTATAGCCATCTGATCCTTGACAAAGGTGTCAAAAACACTGAAGAAAAAGACATCTTTTTAAACAAATGGTGGGAAAACTGGTTATCCACATGTAGTAGGTTGAGACTAGATGTTTATCTGTTACCCTGCACAAATATCAACTAAAAATGAATCAAAGACCTAGGAAATAGATGAGAAATTGTGCAACTCCTTGAAGAAAATGTAGGGTCGATACTCCAGCTTGTAGGCACAGACAATGAATTTCTCATTAGGAACCCTGAAACTCAGAAAATAATGTCAGTAGTTAATAAATGGGATGGCATCAAATTAAAAAGCTTCTGCACAGCAAAGGAGACAATTAAGAATGTGAAGAGAGAACCTACAGAATAGGAGAAAGTCTTTGCTAGCTACTCTTGTGACAGAGGACTAATGTCTAGAATATATAAAGAACTCCAACAACAACAACACACACATTCACAATACCCACAAATAACAAAATTAATAAATGGGCAAATGAACTAAACTGACACTTCTCAGAATAAGAAATACAAATGGCCTACAAATACAGAAAAGAATGTTTAAAACCATTAGCAATTAGGGAAATGCAAATGAAAACTACCCTGAGATTTTTTTTCACTCCAATCAAACTGGCAGCCTTTGAGAATACAAACAATAATAAGTGCTGGAGACGATGTGGAGAAAAATGAACACTTTTACACTGTTGATGGGACTGTCAATTAGTACAACCACTATGGATATCAGTAGGAGGGTCCTTAAAAGACTAGAAATGGAACCACCATATGACTATACCACTCTTCAGTATTTATCCTGAAGAATTAAAGTCACCTTGTCTTAGTGATACCTGCATACCCATGTTTATAGCAGTACAATTCACTATAGCCAAACTAAGTTGATGTGTCCATTAACAGTTGAACAGATAAAGAAAATATGATATATACACACAATGGAGTTTTATTTAGTCATAAAGAAAAATGAAATCATGTCATTTTGCAGGAAAATGAATAGAACTTCAGAATATTATATCAATCAAAATGAATCAAACTCACAAAGTCAAAGTTCATATGATTTCTTTAATATGTGGGAGCTAGAGAGGAAAAAGGAAAAGAAAGGTGCATGGCAGGGGTCATGAAAATCAAAGGGAGAGCAGTAGAACAGAGACAAGGACCAGGGCGAGGGAAGAGGGCAAAAAAGGGGAAAATACTGGGGAATTATATTGGCCAAATTATACTGTTATGTTGTTTGCATGTACACACTATATGTAACAACAAATTCTACTATTATGAACAACTATAATACACCAATTAAAAATATGTAAATCTAAATAAATCTATTGCAAACCTATGTATGAGTAAGCTGGTCTCAGTGGCAGATGCCTGTAACCCCAGACACTCAGGAGGCTGAGGTAGGAGGATACCAAGTTCAAGGCCAGCCTGAGCAACATAGTGAGACTTTACCTCAACAAACAAAAAATAACAGCAAGAGTGACTCAGGAAGAAAGGAATGGACCTGTGGATTTTGGAATTGCCCAACCCTACTGATGAAAACTATGAAAAATGCTGAGGGTGGAGGTGGAATATCTAGATGACTTTCTTTTTTTTTTAATTGATTTTATTTTTTAAATGCATGACAGTGGAATGCATCACAATTCTTATTACAGATATAGAACACATTTTTTCATATCTCTGTATATAAAGTATGTTCACACCAATTCATGTCCTTATACATGTACTTTGGATAATGATGTCCATCACATTCCACCATCATTGCTAACCCCTTGGCCCCTTCCTTTCCCTCCCACCCCTCTGCCCTATCTAGAGTTCATCTATTCCTCCCTGCTCCCTATCTCTACCCTACTATGAATCAGTCACCTTATATCAGAGAAAATTCGCCATTTGTTTTTTTGGGATTGGCTAACTTTACTTAGCATTATCTCGAAGACTTTCTTAAAAGCAAATACTAAAATACTATGAGACCAAAATTGAGAACAGAGAAGAAGGAAGAAAAGAAAATGGGCATTGGAAAGTGCTTATACCCTGTGGACGTTTGCCCATCCTGAGATTTTAAACCTTCCTTTTGATATCTAATTGCCCAGAGATTACACAAAGAGGAAAGTTGAATGGGAGGCCCTCCTGACCCTATGGTGGGATGGACATAAAAGGGCTGTATCCTGAGGGTAAGAATTCACTTGAACTCGATAACTCCTCCTGTGGTTGTTTCCATTGCCTTGGTGGTCCAAGGGATTTCAAACTTTGAATTTAGGTTAAGATGATCTCAGGCTGATAGTATTCCTAGTTGCATAGCAGAAACAGATCTCTCTGGGAGACAGATTCCTGGTAGGCTTCAAATTATTCCCACAAGTGCCTTTCCAAGTACTAATAGCAGCACATAAATAGTCAGGTTTAAACAGGCACAGAAGACTGGAAGGTAACATGAGCAAGAACCAACAGGAACAACAGACAACAGAAACAGAACCACAGATACTTGATATTTGTACCTAACAGATTATAAAGCAAGCAATAAAGTGACTATGATTATTTAATAAAAGAAAAGCTATCTTAAACAGATTAAACTTGTAAAATAAAATGAATAAAGAGCAAAGAAAAGTGGGCAATAAAATAGTAAATCTAGCACATACTGAAATTGAATGTATAAAAGAACACACAATAGCATGGCATCGAAAAATAGAAAACTAATGTGTAATAGCATTTATGTTGGGAAGGAGTAAATGGAACCAAACAGTCTAAGCTTGTGCTATTAGGAAGGAAGGTAAAGGTTAAGTATGCATGCTTAGTAGGATAACTGCTCAAAGAATAGAAACAGACTATGACTTCCCACAGGTAAAGAGCAAGAATCAAATGACTCTAAGAAACGGTCCACTGAAAAGAAGCAAGAAAGGAAAGAGAAGTATATAATGAACAGGCAGAACAAAACACTCTCTCTCTCTCTCTCTCTCTCTCTCTCTCTCTCTCTCTCTCACACACACACACACACACACACACACACACACAAATGGTAAATTAAAACCCAGATATTTGGAAGGTTACATTAAATCTAAATAGACTAAATGCTATGGTTAAAAGTGAAATTTATGAGAAAAGCATCTGTATTCCCAGCAACTTGGGAGGCTAAGGCAGGAGGATCCCAAATTCAAGGCCGGCCTCAGCAACTTAGTGAGAACCTAAGCAACTTAGACCCTAAGAATAATAAATAAATTGCAGAATAATTTAAAATCCAGATATATATAGGGTATAAGACACATCTAAACATAAAGCTATAGAAAGACTGAAAGCTAAAGTATGAAAAAGTCTGAAACAATGTAACTTGCAAATCCTAACCAAAACAAAGTTAATATAGCTGGACAAGACAGCTTTTAAAAGCAAAAGCATTACCAGAACTAATAAAGATCACTATGTAATGATAAAATATCGGGCTGGGCATGATGGTGAAAGCCTGTAATCCTATTAACTCCTGGGTAGGGGGTAGTAGTGGAGGCAAGAGGATCGTAAGTTTGAGGCCAGCCCTGGTAACTTAAAGAGGCTATAAGCAATTTACTGAGACCCTGTCTCAAAATTCAAAATAAAAAGAAATGGGGATGTGGCTCTGTGGTTAAGCCCCCTGGGTTCAAATCCTGGTACCAATAAATAAATAAAATATCAGATCACCAGGAATATTTGACAATTTTAAATTTGTATGTACCTATTAATGTAGCCTCAAAATAAATAAAGCAAAGTGAGGGAATTAAAAGGTGGAAAATACAAATCCATAACACTATTGGAAGATACTTATACCTTTCTTAGAACTTGATTAAACCAGTATTTAAAACAAAGCATTCAAGAAATAGAAGATTAGATCAATAAATATATGAAAAAAATGTCCAACTTTTCTAGTAATTAGATAAATGCAAAACAAAACTACTTTAAGATTCCATCTCAATCCAGTCAGAATGGCAATTAACAAGATTACAAGCAACAATAAGTGTTGGTGAGGATGTGGGAGGAAAGGTGCATTCATACATTGGTGATGGGACTGCAAATTGGAACAGTCAATCTGGAAAGCAGTGTGGAGAATCCTCAGAACACTTGGAATGGAACCACCATCTGACCCAGCTATTTAATTCCTTGATCTATATTCAAAGAACTTAAAAACAGCATATTACAGTGACGCAGCCACAGCAATGTTCATAGCAGCACAATTTGCAATAGACAAATGTGGAACCAACCTAGATGCCCTTCAATAGATGGATGGATAAAGAAACTGTGGTATATATACACAATAGAATATTACTCATCATTGAAAGGCAATAAAATTATGGCATTTGCAGATAAATGGACGGAGTTAGAAAATATCATGCTAAGCAAAGTAAACCAATCCCTAAAAACCAAAGGCCAAATGCTTTCTCTGATAAGTGAATTCTAGTCTATAATGGAGGTGGGGGAGTGTATTGGATGAGTGTAGGCCAAAGGGAAGGGAGAAAAGGAGAGTGAGCATGGGGATAGGGAAGATGGTGGAATGAGACAGACATCATTACCCTAAGTACACGTATGATTGCATGAATGGTGTGACTTTACTTTATGTATAACTAGAGAAGTGAACATTTGTTCTCCATTTGTGTACAATGAATTGAAGAGCATTCTGCCGTCATGTATAACTGATTAGAACAAAGAAAGAAAGAGAGAGAGAGAGAGAGAGAGAGAGAGAGAGAGAGAGAGAAAGAAAGAAAGAAAGAAAGAAAGAAAGAAAGAAAGAAAAGATTAACATAACACAAAGAAAATGTCTGAGCTAACCCAAACGCGCGCGTGCGCGCGCACACACACACACACACACACACACACCCCATTTGGGAACAAATATTTTTAAGCACATATAGAACATATACAAAAATTGACTAAACATTGCACCATACAGCAATTAAAAAAAAAGTCAATGGATTGACAACATTCAAACATGTTCCCTTGAACACAATATTTAAATTAGAATCAATAACACTAATATAACATGAAATTCTTATATATTTGAAGATTAAGAAATTCCATTTGAAATAATTTATGGACCAATGAGAAATTTTAATAGGAATTAGAAAATATTTTAAACTTAATGACATTAAATATGCTATTGGTAAATTCTGTGATCTAGCTGAACTATAGGGAGTTTAAAATCTTTCATGCATACATATCAGCAAATAAAGAAGGCTGAAATTAATGAATTTTGTCAGCAGTAAGAAATTAAAATAAACAAAGTAACCTTACAGAACATAAAGAGAAAAAAATATTAATTATTATAAAATAAATTAATAAAATGAAAGTAACCATAACAGAAAATTAATAGGGCCAAAAGTTGGTTCTTTAAAATAACTAATAAAATCATAAATATCTGCTTAATTAAGATTGAGAAAAAAGAAGGTAGAAATAATTTATGTGGAATAAAAAAGGAAACATTATTACAGATACTCTAATCATTAGACAACAATAAAGAGTGTATGATAAACTTTATACAAAAGAATTTGAAGATATAGAAGATAAGAAAAAATTCCTAGCAAACATTTTTTTCCATAATTAAGATCTCAAATCAATGGTCAAAACCAAATTTTATGAAGAAATTCCAGTTCCATATGACTTATGTGGGTAGCTTAACCAAAGAAGAAAAATAATTGTGATCTTTTTATTTATTTATTTTTATGTGGTGCTGAGAATTGAACCCAGTGCTTCACACATGCTAGGCAAGCCCTTTACCATTGAGCCACATCCCCAGCCACAAATAATTTCAATCTGACATAAAAATAGAAAAATAAGAAATACTAAAAAAAGAAAAAAAAATACTTCCAGATTTCTTTTATGAAACTAAAATGTCTTAGTATCAAAGCATAACAAAGGAAGTGCGAGATATGAAAATTACCAGCCTGTGGTAATATGTAAAATTCTTGAACAAAACAGTGGAGAGGTGATAATTTCTTCAACAACCTGTGCTAGAATAATTTGGTAGCCAAATGCAAAAGAAAAAAAAAAGAAGTTCAATCCAATCCATATCTTCATACCTTGTACTATACATAAAATTAATTCAAAATGGATCCTAGACCTAAAACTATGGAACCTCTAGAAGGAAACATAGGGAAAACCTTTCTGATATTGTATTGGATAAGTATTTCTTATATATGACATTAAAAGAATACCCAGTAAGGCTAAACTAATACACAGGACTTTATAAAAATGAAAATTCCTACTCTTTGAAAAACATTGTGAAGAGAATGAGAAGGTAAGCCAAATTTGGAGAAAATATTGCAAATCACATATTTTATAAATAGCCCTAAGAACTCAATTATAAGCAAACAATTCAATAAAGTAATAAACAAAAGATTTTCACAGACATTTCACTGAAGATACACAGCTGGCAAATAAGCATGTGAAAAGATGCTCAAAAGAATTTGTGAGCAAAGAAGTGTGAATGCAACCACAATGAGATGCTGCTGAAATTTTAAGAAAGAGATCGTACCGAGTGGTGAAAAAGAGATGCAAGAACCAAAACTCATATACTACTGGAAGAATGTAAAATAGTAATGCCACTTTTGAAAACCATTTGGCAGTATATTAAAAAATTAAATCTGTACCTCTCATCTAATACAACCATTCTACTCCTAGAAATGAAAATGTAGGCTTATATCAAATCTGCATAGCAGCTTCATTTGTAACAGAAGCGGGAAACAATCCAGATATTCACAAGCAGGTGAATGGGTAAGCCAACAGTGACATCTCCACAAAGTAGAGTACTACTCAGAAATAAAGAGGTCTGAATAATTGATACAGGCAAGAGCAACTCCGATGAATCTCAGAATAATTATAATTATGCCTAGTGAAAAAAGTCAGGTCTAACTAAGAACATGCTGCATGTTCCAGTTATATAAACTTCTAGGAAATTCAAACTAATACATAGTGACAGCAGATTAGTGATTCCTTGGGGATGAAATAAGGGAGTAGGAAGAGAAAAGAGATTCCAAAAGGGCATATGGGAACTTTGGGGAGTGATGAAAATGTTCATTATCTGATTGTGGTAGTGGTTTTATGAGTGTATACATATGTTAACATTTATTGAATTATACACTTTAAATATGTGTGGTTTATTATATGTCAGTAATATGTCAATAAAACTCTCAAATATTGTTTTCACATGACAAAATAATTTTTGCATTAAATTAATAGGTTAAAAAGGAAAATCAGTTGACTATTTTAGTAGATGCAGAAAAGCACTAGACAAACTTTAATATGCATTCATGATTTAAAACATAACACAGGGTCAGAAATAAAACCCAGTTTTCTTAAACTGATAAAGAGTATTTACAATAATAATAACATATCAAATGTTGAAATGCCAAAGACTTTGCCTCTAGAAAAAGGATTAACAAGAAATGAGGCAACACACCTGCCACCACCATCACCATGTCGAGATACAGCACCATCCATGTTGGGACACCAGGCAGGGCCTGGAAGTCCATTATCAAGGTGCCTGCAGGTTTGGTTACACCTGAGGTCTTCCTACTAGGTGTGCTAATAGCCACCATCTTGCTGCAGAGGTGGGAGAGAGTGGACTTTCCCCAGCTCCATAAGTCCTAAAGCACTTGGCAACTGATGGGGCTGGCTACAGTGATTTGGAAGGTTGGAAGAGGGTGTGAGGGCATCGTGCTCTCAGCTCATCTGGTACCCATTGGGTTCCCAGGGCCCACTTGGGTTGGCACTTTGGGCCCCAGTACCAGCCCAGTCCCTGACTCCCTCCCCAGTTTGGCATCCCCCCATTACTTGGTCCCACCAGTTCTGGCATCAGTTTAGCACCCAACATGGCCCTATGGCTCCCAAATTTCCACTCTCCCAATCCTGTCCTAGAAACCAACCCAGCCCAGTGCTCACAGCTTCATGGCTGGCCTGCAACTCTCACTACCTAGCCCTGATCTGCTTGATACAGAATAGCTCTCCACAATAGGCTCATAGAACAGGTCCCAATGCTCAGCCCACAGGAATGCCTGGGAGAGAAGTGCCTGATCTCAAAAGGGTGGGAACTTTAGACACCGAATTTAGAGACTAAATCAGAGACCAGAAATTGTGGGGTCCACAGGTGACATAATGGGCTAAGATCAGGCTTCTACATCACATGAGTGGAACTGAAAGGAGATTCCTAGGGTGCAGTCTTCCAATGTGGACCTTGCCTCCAGGAGTTCTACCTCCAGGACTAACTCTCCAACTATATCAACCCTCATCATCCTGAGGGTGGAGCTACCAGCAATCTCCAGACAACCCCACATATTGGCCAAAAAGTGAAGCTGAGAAACTTTTGAACTCCAATGGAAACAATTGCTCAATTTTCCTTCAAGATTTTTTTTTCTTTTCCCTCTCTCACATCCCCACCATTTTTGAGACCAAGTATTATTTATGGATCAGTTTATTGAGGACTGCGCTATCTGAATTACATATTATAGTTTTTTGCACATCCTTTAATTTTTAATTTTTTACTTCATATATATTTTTCCATTCACTTATCTGTTTTTCTGGATTCTCTTTCTCTCTTTTCTCCTGCTAACAGCCAACTTCTATTGATTCCTTTTTCACACTTCCTATAATCCTTTACTTCTAACTTCTTTCTTTCTCCCTCATAAAATCACATCCTACACCATTTCTCTCTTTGTCCACCATTAGACATGATAAACCCTTTTGCAAACCTACTGTTTATATTGCAGATAATAATTGAACACATCATTTCTGTTTATCATGACAAAACTGTAGACATCTTAATAGGAGCTATTTGGCTTAAGGCTGTATATTGTTTGCATTGGGTGGGGTTAATATTGATCTCCCCCTTAAATGTGAGGTACTAGTGTCCCCTTCAGGGACACTATAAGTCTACAGGGTAGAAACTGCACTACCTCAGATTCATACTGCTAGATAGGAAGACACACAGATAAAATGAAAAAATAAGGGAACAAAGCACCCCAAACAAACTAAGATACTCCAAAATAGAATCCATGACAACACAGTAGAAGAAATGTCAGAGAAGTTCAGAATGTATATAGTTAAAGTGATCTGTGACATAAAGGATAATGTAAGGAGTGAGATCAGAGATAAATTTCGAGAGGTGACAGATCACTTTAAAAAAGAGATAGAGATTATAAAAAGAAATCAAATAGCAGTCTTCAAAATGACAGAATCAATAAACCAAATTAAAAATTCAATGGAAAGCATTATTAACAAACTAGTGAAACCTTAGGCAATGAAGACAAAATATACAACCTTGAAAATAAAGTTAACCACACAGAGAAGATGGTAAAAAACCATGAAAAAAATTTTCAAGAATTATGGTATAACATGAGAATATCAATTTAGGATTTATTGGAATAGAGGAAGGTGTGGAGATACAAACCAAAGGAATGCACAATCCTTTCAATGAAATAATATCAGAAATTTTCCCAAACCTGAAAAATAAAATGGAAAATCAAATACAAGAGGCTTATAGGGCCCTAAATGTACACAATTACAACAGACCCACACCAAGTCACATTATAATGAAAATGCCTAGCATATAGGACAAGGATAGAATTTTAAAGTTTGCAAGAGAAAAGTGTCAGATTATAGAGAGGGGGAAACCGATTTGGATCTCAGCTGATTTATCAATCCAGACCCTCAAACCTAGGAGGTCCTGGAACAACATATACCAAGCTCTGAAATAAAAATGGATGCCAATCAAGAATTTTATATCCAGCCAAAGTAAGCTTTAGATTTAAAGATGAAATAAAAACTTTCCGCACTATACAAAAAGATAAAAGAATTCAAAACTAGAAAGCCTGCTCTATGAAACATTCTCAGCAAAATATTATATGAAGAGGAAAAGAATAAAAGTGAACAGCAAAGGGAGGAACTACACTAAAGGAATAGTCAATCAAAGGAGAAACTAAGATTAAAAACCAGAAATAAACCAAAATGACTGGGAATACAAGTCATATCTTATTAATAACCCTGAATGTTAATGGCCTAAACTCATTAATCAAAAGACATAGATTGACTGGGAGTGGTGGTGCACACCTGTACTTCCAGTGTCTTGGGAGGCTGAGACAGGAGGATAGTCCAGAGGCAGCCTCAGCAACAGTGAGAAACTCTGCAACTCAGTGAGATGATGTATCTAAATAAAATACAAAGTACGGCTGGGGATGTGGCTCAGTGGTTGAGTATCCTTGAGTTCAATTCCTAGTAATCCCCCTGCAAAGAAAAATACATAAATTAGTAGATTAGGTTAAAAACCAAGACCAAACAATATGCTGTCTCCAAGAGAATCATGACTTACCTCATAGACAAAGACATCCACAGACCGAAGGTGAAAGGATGGGAAATAACATATCACTCACATGGATTGCATAAAAAAGTAGGGGTTTCCTTTTTCATATCAAATAAAGTGGAATTCAAGCCAAAGTTAGTCAGAAGGAACAAAGAAGGACATTTAGTACTGCTGAAAGGAATTATACATCAACAAGACATAACAATCATAAATATTTATTCCCCAAACAGGAGCATCTATGTACATCAAACAAACCCTTCTCAAGTTTGAAAATCAAATAGACCACAAAACAACAATACTGGGTGACTTTAACATGTGTCTCTCATCACTGGATAGCTCTTAAAAAAAAAAAACCTAAATAAAGAAGCTATAGAGGGCTGGGGATGTGGCTCAAGCAGTAGCATGCTCGCCTGGCATGCATAGGGCACTGGGTTTGATCCTCAGCACCACATAAAAATAAAATAAAAATGTTGTGTTCACCAAAAACTAAAAAATAAATAAATTAAAATAAATAAAAAGAAGCTACAGAACTACATAATACAATCAATAATTTATTTATTTATTTTTAATTTTTTATTGTTGGCTGTTCAAAACATTACATAGTTCTTGATATATCATATTTCACACTTTGATTCAAGTGGGTTATGAGCTCCCATTTTTACCCCATATACAGATTGCAGAATCACATCAGTTACACATCCATTGATTTACATATTGCCATACTAGTGTCTGTTGTGTTCTGCTGCCTTTCCTATCCTCTACTATCCCCCCTCCCCTCCCCTCCCCTCCCCTCCCCTCTTCTCTCTCTGCCCCCTCTACTGACATTCATTTGTCCCCCTTGTATTATTTTTCCCTTTCCCCTCACTTCCTCTTGTATGTACTTTTGTATAACTCTGAGGGTCTCCTTCCATTTCCATGCAATTTCCCTTCTCTCTCCCTTTCCCTCCCACCTCTCATCCCTGTTAAATGTTAATCTTCTTCTCATGCTCTTCGACCCTACTCTATTCTTAGTTACTCTCCTTATATCAAAGAAGACATTTGGCATTTGTTTTTTAGGGATTGGCTAGCTTCACTTAGCATAATCTGCTCTAATGCCATCCATTTCCCTGTAAATTCTATGATTTTGTCATTTTTTAATGCAGAGTAATACTCCATTGTGTATAAATGCCACATTTTTTTTATCCATTCATCTATTGAAGGGCATCTAGATTGGTTCCACAGTCTTGCTATTGTGAATTGTGCTGCTATGAACATCGATGTAGCAGTGTCCCTGTAGCATGCTCTTTTTAGGTCTTTAGGGAATAGACCAAGAAGGGGAATAGCTGGGTCAAATGGTGGCTCCATTCCCAGCTTTCCAAGAAATCTCCATACTGCTTTCCAAATTGGCTGCACCAATTTGCAGTCCCACCAGCAATGTACAAGTGTACCCTTTTCCCCACATCCTCGCCAGCACTTGTTGTTTGACTTCATAATGGCTGCCAATCTAACTGGAGTGAGATGGTATCTTAGGGTGGTTTTGATTTGCATTTCTCTGACTGCTAGAGATGGTGAGCATTTTATCATGTACTTGTTGATTGATTGTATGTCCTCCTCTGAGAAGTGTCTGTTCAGGTCCTTGGCCCATTTGTTGATTGGGTTGTTTGTTCTCTTATTGTCTAATTTTTTGAGTTCTTTGTATACTTTGGATATTAGGGCTCTATCTGAAGTGTGAGGAGTAAAGATTTGTTCCCAGGATGTAGGCTCTCTATTTACCTCTCTTATTGTTTCTTTTGCTGAGAAAAAACTTTTTAGTTTGAGTAAGTCCCATTTGTTGATTCTAGTTATTAACTTTTGTGCTATGGGTGTCCTATTGAGGAATTTGGAGCCCGACCCCACAGTATGTAGATCGTAGCCAACTTTTTCTTCTATCAGACGGCGCGTCTCTGATTTGATATCAAGCTCCTTGATCCATTTTGAATTAACTTTTGTGCATGGCGAGAGAAAGGGATTCAGTTTCATTTTGTTGCATATGGATTTCCAGTTTTCCCAGCACCATTTGTTGAAGATGCTATCCTTCCTCCATTGCATGCTTTTAGCCCCTTTATCAAATATAAGGTAGTTGTAGTTTTGTGGATTGGTTTCTGTGTCCTCTATTCTGTACCATTGGTCCACCCGCCTGTTTTGGTACCAGTACCATGCTGTTTTTGTTACTATTGCTCTGTAGTATACTTTGAAGTCTGGTATCGCTATACCGCCTGATTCACACTTCCTGCTTAGCATTGTTTTTGCTATTCTGGGTCGTTTATTTTTCCATATGAATTTCATGATTGCTTTCTCTATTTCTACAAGAAATGCCGTTGGGATTTTGATTGGCATTGCATTGAACCTATAGAGAACTTTTGGTAATATCGCCATTTTGATGATGTTAGTTCTGCCTATCCATGAACAGGGTATATTTTTCCATCTTCTAAGATCTTCTTCTATTTCTCTCTTTAGGATTCTGTAGTTTTCATTGTATAAGTCTTTCACCTCTTTTGTTAGGTTGATTCCCAAGTATTTTATTTTTTTTTGAAGATATTGTGAATGGAGTGGTTGTCCTCATTTCCATTTCAGAGGATTTGTTGCTGATATACAGGAATGCCTTTGATTTATGCGTGTTGATTTTATATCCTGCCACTTTGCTGAATTCATTTATTAGCTCTAATAGTTTCTTTGTAGACCCTTTTGGGTCAGCTAGGTATAGAATCATGTCACCTGCAAATAGTGATAATTTAAGTTCTTCTTTTCCTATTTTTATGCCTTTAATTTCTTTCGTCTGTCTAATTGCTCTGGCCAGTGTTTCGAGAACTATGTTGAACAGAAGTGGTGAGAGAGGGCATCCCTGTCTTGTTCCAGATTTTAGAGGGAATGCCTTCTACAATCAATAATTCAGACTTAACAGACATATGTAGAATATTTCATCCATCAATGAGCAAATACACTTTCTTCTCAGCAGCACATGGGTCCTTCTCTAAAATAGATCATAACTTATTCCACAAAGCACCTCCTTGCAAATACAAAAATATAGAGCTACTACAGTACATTCTATCATATCATAATGGAATAAAATTAGAAATCAATGATAAAATAAAAAAATAGAAGGCAACAACTGGAGACTGAATAACACACTATTGAATGATGGATGAATAGCAGAAGAAATCAGGGATGAAATGGAAAATACTTAGAGGTAAAGGAGAACACTGATACAACATATCAAAATCTCTGGGACACTATGAAGTTTGTGATCAGAGGCAAGTTCATTGCACTGGACTCACTCCTTAAAAGGATCAAAAGGAATAAATAAATGATCTAACATTGCATCTGAAAGCCCTAGAAAAAGAAGAACAAATCAACATCAAAAGCAGAAGAAGACAGGAAATAATTAAAATCAGAGCTTAAATCAATGAAATTGAAACAAAAGAAACAAGTAAAAAAATGACAAAACAAAAAGTTGTTTTTTTTGAAAAAATAAATAAAATTGATAAACCTTTAGCTATGCTAACAAAGAGAAAGAGAGAAAAAACTCAAATTATTAAAATCTGTGATGAAAAAGGAAATATCACAATGGACGCTACTGAATACGGATGATAATTAGAAACTATTTTGAAAATTTATCCTATATTCTAATAAAATAGACAAACTCAAAGACATCAACAAATTTCTAAATTCCATCAAAAGCCTACCAACAACGAAAAGCCCAGAACCAGACGAATTCTCAGCTGTGTTCTACAGGACCTTCAAAGAAGAATTAACACCAATACTCCTCAAATTATTCCATGAAATAGAAAAGGAGGAAACCCTCCCAAATTGATTATATGAAGCCAGTATCACCCTGATATCAAAACCAGACAAAGACACATCAAGGAAAGAAAACTTCAAACCAATATTCTTGAGAAACATAGATGCAAAAATTCTCAATAAAGTTCTGGCAAATTCCATACAAAAACATATTGAAAAGATAGTGTACAATGATCAAGTAGGGTTTATCCTAGGGGTATAATGTTGATTCAACATATGGAAATACATACATGTAATTCATCATATCTCTAGACTTAAAGAATCATAAGATCATCTCAATAGATGAACAAAATATATTTGACAAAATTCAGTACCCCTTCATGTTCAAAATACTAGAAAAATCAGGAATAATAGGAATCCATCTCAACATTGTAAAAGCTATCTATGCTAGGCCCAAGGCCAATATCATTCTAAATGAAGAAAAATTGAAGGAATTCCCTCTAAAAACTAGAACAAGACAGAAATGCCCTCTTTCACCACTTTAATTTAGCATAATCTTTGATACTCTAGCCAGAGCAATTAGACAAAAGAAATTAAAGGCATATGAATAGGAAAAGAAGAACTCAAACTATCATTATTTGCTGACACCATGATTCTATACTTAGAGGATCCGAAAAATTCCACCAGAAAACTTCTAGAACTAATAAATAAATTCAGCAAAGTAGCAGGATATAAAATAAACACACATAAATAAAATGAATTTCTGTACATCAGTGACAAAGCCTCTGAAAGAGAAATTAGGAAGACTACCCCATTTACAATAGCCTCAAAAGAAAAAAAAAAAAAACCCTTGGGAATCAACCTAACAAAAGAGGTGAAAGACCTAAAAGAAAGAAATTAAAGAAAATCTTAAAGATGAATAATCTTCCTTGTTCTTAGATAGGCAGAACTATCTAAAAACCACCATTTTACCCAGTTATTCCACTCCTCAGTATATACCCAAAGGACTTAAAATCAACATACTACAATGATGCAGTCACATCAATGTTTACAGCAACTCAATTTAGAATAGCCAAACTATGGAACCAACCTAGGTACCCTTCAACAAATGAATGGATAAAGAAAATGTGGTACATATACACAATGGATTGTTACTCAGCCAGAAAGAAGAATGAAATTATGGCATTTGCCAGTAAATGGATGGAACTGGAGACTATCATGCTAAGTGAAATAAGACAATCCAAGCCAATCCCGAAAAACCAAAGATGGAATGTTAGAATCTCTCTAAAACATGGATGTTAACCCACAATAAGGGAGGGTGGGGAAGGGAAGAATAAAAGTTCATTGGATTAGACAAAGAGGAATGAAGAGAAGGGAGGGGGGATGGGAATAGAGAAGACAATAGAATGAATCAGACATAACTTTCCTATGCTCATATGTGAATACACGACCAGGGTAACTCCACAGCATCTTCAACCACAAGAAAAATGAAAGGTATTATAAACAGAAATTTCAGAATACTGTTTACCTTTGGCCAGTGCAAGGGAATGGGATAGGTATGAAGTAAGACTTGATCATTGTGATGTCTTCCATGTTTGGATTATTTGTGAAGCCTGCATTCGCAGTATCTTCATTAAAGCTAAGACAAGGGTACCGCTTGTCATCATTCTTTCTTGTTTGTTTGTTTGTTTTAGAAATTATAGCCAATACAGTGAGATAAGAAAAGGAATAATGGAAATAAAGGCAGAGTAAAATTATTTTTATTTCCACATAATGGTATTGTCTGGAAAACCATTATAATCCATTTAAAAATATCCATGAAAACTAATAAAACTTCAACTAAGTTCTTGGTGGCAATATCTGCTATTTGTTGAGTACTCCCTCCCCCCTGAAAATTCTACACAATGCTTATTTTTATTGTCTCAATTACTCCTCAAAAATAGCCTAGTGTGTTATATTATCTCTACAAATATGAGGAAAAAGTTTAGGTCGAATAACTTGCTTAAGTGGCCAGAGATTTAAAATTAACTGGTCTGATTCCAAAGCTTGGGCTCTGAAATACTTTGGTATATTGCCTCCAGTAAATATTGACACTAAGGTATTTTTATCACAAAAATAATCAGTGACCAGGAAATTTGTTCAAAGAAAAAACTCTTGGCTATTTTTGGTGTCAAACAATATTGACCTAGGATAGGATCTGTCTTATTCAAAATAGACCAAATTTATATGTAAGGTGAATAGGACTTTAACTGCTAAACAAATCCACAGAAGACAAATGAAATTCTTTTCTGTCTCTTCTTTTTTGACACCATGGAGACTGCTACTTTTCTGTTATTTTTTTTCCCAAAGGAATTAAGGTATTATTGATCGGGTATTGGTATTCCGCCCAGAAACTTTGCTTTTATTGAGTAGGGATGGTTTTGTATTTCTCTTCTAAGCAGCTGTTAGACAAATAAGTCTATTAGGAGTTGATTTTTTTTCTAGCTTTCATCTAAGGTGGTATTTTTATTTAGTAAGTATTGATTTTAGCACATTTAATAGGGCATGGTAACAGAAACTTTGACCTGTGTTTTCCAACATTTTTTTTTAAAGACTCTAAATTTTATTTTGTCTATTTGTTTGTTGCTGTTTGTATGTGAAGCTGAGGATCGAACCCAGGGCCTTATTCATTCTAGGCAAGCACTCTACCACTGAACTATAACCCCAGCCCTGTTTTCCAACTCATTTTTAAACTTCTGTCACTGTCTTTCTTAATTTGTTTTGTCCTGGAGATCTTTGAACTTTCAAGAGGTTTGTTGAGCTTAATGTTTTCCTACTTTCTATTTGGAAAATGCTGGAACAGCCTCCCTCCTACCTCCCATGTCACTTATCTCTGGAGTACGCCTGTAGAGCTTGCTGGGGAAATCTTCCTATATTTATCTTCTTCTCACTTCTCAGTCCAAGCTCAGTAGATCCATGTTTTGGATTGAGTCAGGTTTAGAATCATAAATTAGAGCTAGAATGGACTTTAAAGGTCATCTAATTTATTTTTTACTAACAAGAAAACACAGGCTCCCATTATTTTTTTTCTATAAATTTCTTCTAGAATGTGGTTCTGCATCAGTTGGGTTTTTTAAATTTTATTTTTATTAGTGCATTGTAATTATGCATAATTGTGGGAGTTTATTGTGACATAACCACTTATGCATATAACATAATTTTGCTCCATTTCATTTCCCAGTACTTCCCTTCCCCTCCCACCCCCAATCACCTCTACTGGTCTCCATTCTATTTATTTTTTAAAATTGGTGCATTATAATTATACACAAATGTGGAATTTGTTGTGATATATTCATACATGCACATATCATAATTTGGTTGATCAATTACTTTTTCAGGGTTTTGCTTTTTTCCTTCCCAAACCCCAAACTCTGTAACAATAAGGATCCCTGAGGGGAGGGGGGATAGTAGAGGATAGGAAAGGTAGCAGAATACAACAGTTACTAATAGGGCATTATGTAAAAATGTGGATGTGTAACCGATGTGATTATGCAATCTGTATTTGGAGTAAAATTGGGAGTTCATAACCAACTTGAATCTAATGTATGAAATATGATATATCAAGAGCTTTGTAATGTTTTGAACAACCAATTAAAAAAAAGAAAAAAAAATATTTACCTCCCACAAAACAAAACAAAACAAAACAAAACAAAAAAAACAATAAGGATCCCTGATGGAGAGAGCAGAAGAGGAAACAAGAAACAAGGCTGCCCTCTTGTGGTTTGATATGTGAAAAGAAAGGAATGATTTATACAGAAAAATTTGAGAAGGGGGGAAATAATGCAAAATGAATTTTCATAAACTATAACAGTAATTTGCAAGAATTATTTCTTTAATTGTTATCATGACCTATTGAGATTTATGAGAACATGAAATCCTTTTTACACTACATCAGAAACTCCTGGCACAGCCATTAGACCTGGGTATGAAGCTACCTTAAATCCTAGGAAGATTTTATAATCAAAGTTTACATGGATTAAGAGATCTGTGTAAGGCCCTTCCAAACATATTTTTACTTAAAAATATGTATTTTATTTAAAAATTTAATTTAATATGAAATATTATATTAAATTCTTAAAATCTATGTTTTTGCTTGTATCTTTTTTCCACAAAGAGTTAAATAGAATTTAACAAATGCTAAGTGAAAAAAACATTTAAGTATTATATGTTTAAGTAGGTTTTGTTTTCCATAGCTTTGTTTAAGTTTGAATGTCCCAGAAATGTGTGCTGAAATCTATTTTTTTTGCTAAACATAAACTGGAGGTGCTATAGGACCCATTGCTTTATAAAGCTGTTCATAAAGACCTGCCCTGTGGATGTGATGCTTCTACGAAGCAGACCCAGGGTAAGAAGCAAGGGAATAAAAAAATCAGTCATTCTAGACAATTGCAATCTCTGCCCTACTGTTAGAAATGGGCTGCTCTCTGTAAGACAGCACAACATTCCTAAAGGATGCTAATCATCTCAAAGGGGCAATTTCCTTTATTAATTGAAAGCAGCTAGCTGGGCATGATCATGGTGGCACATGCCTGCAATCCCAGTGGCTCAGGAAACTGAGGCAAGAGGATTATGAGTTCAAAGTCAGCCTCAGCAGCTTAGCAAGGCCTGAAGCAACTTAGTGAAATCTTGTCTCTAAATAAAATGGTTGGAAATGTGGCTTAGTGGTTAAGAGTCCCTGGGTTCAATCCCCAGTACCAAAAAAAAAAAAAAAAAAAAGAAAAGAAAAGAAAAAGAAAAAGCAAGCAGCTGAAAAATACATTATGTCATTATGTATTTTAAAAATATTTTAAAGCATAAACATCTAGACTCTTTCAAACTAAGAAAACCTTCCAACAGAGCAGGGAGAACAAAGGGTTACTGGGTCACACATGGACCCTGACCTCATGGCATGACCAAGAAGTCAGTTCAGCCAGAAGTCAGACCTATTTGAACTCAAATCTCAGTGTCACCACTTGGTGATAATTATCATCAAGTTATTTAACCTTTCCAGTCTTCAGTTTTCTGAACTGTAAAATGAGATAATAATACCTGGTTGTGGCAAGGGTTATGCATCAAAGGCACAACTTAGCACACGCCTAGCTCTCAGAGTTCCATAAATCTAGACCTCGAGAACCACCTAGCAGTAACAATACGTATACTGCTAAGAGCCAAGTATATGATGCATGGCATTTTTGGTCGAAAGGTGACGCCAGCTAGCCATTGAGATGATATGATTATGTTAAGATTTGCATTCATATGGATATTGGACTCCTGCTGTTCACCTAGGCCGGCTACGGGACTCCTGGAGAGTTCCCATTGGTTGGGGAAGTACAGTAGGAGGGAGTTCCGGGGGAGGAGCTCTCTCTGCGGGTCCGGGAGGAGGCCGCGTGGGTGGAAAAAATCTTCCCGGGCGGTACCGGACATTGGCGGCAGTTTCAAAAAATAAACTTTGTTCCTGCTTGAGTGGCTCGTGATTTTGTGCCCAGCCAGACTGCGGCAACTGGCGGCCCGCAAGGGGAACGCCTGAAGCTTGGAGGTGAGTAAAATTGCTCGCCCCTGAGGGAAGGCAACAAAATGGGTGACCATTTCAAAAAACAATGTGTTCTCGTTTTGATTTATCTTGTTTTTGTTTCAAGCTGCCTATCCCTAGAATTTTCTCAGGCAAACTGGGAAAAATGGTTGGCTCAAGGTTTGAAGTTGTTCGGCCCTGAGAAAGAGAAAATTGATACAACTATTCTTTGTTCGGTTTTTGTTTCATTCTGTTTCAGGTTTGTTTTATGCTATCTTATTGGGTTGCGTTACCTTTATAGTAGATTAGAAACTAGTAAAAAACAAACCGAAAGACTGTTAAGTAAATTGTTAGAGGTCCAGACTATGGTAGAAAACATGTTAGGTCAAGCGAAAGAGAAGGTCTCTCAAGCTAGTCAGACAGAGGAAGATGTGAAGAAAGAAAGCTTAGAGGAAAAACAACCATCAGGCGGGGAATTACAACAGGAGGCTGCTACTAACCCAGTTCTATCACCAGAGGGCGTAATTCAACCAACAGCTCCATCTACAGCTGAGCGGCCCTCAACTCCCGTAGTTGATGGACGGAATCCTGAGGCAGGACCCCAAAGATTAGCATGTCCTGTACTTGAGCAGGCAGGAGGGCAACGAATTCACCGTGCTTTAGATTTCAAACAGTGAAGCAATTAAAGGAGGCTGTAACAACCTACGGGCCACAAGCACCCTTCACTGTGAGCATGGTCGAATCCATTACCAACTTAGACATGACGCCAGCAGATTGGGCTAACATGTGTCGATCTGTGCTAAATGGAGGACAATATTTGTTATGGAAGGTTGCCAATGAGGAATTTTGCATGGAGACAGCTAGGTGAAATGCAGCAGCCGGTTACCCTCAAAGAAATCTAGATATGTTATTAGGAAAAGGACCTTATGAGGGTCAACGGCAACAAATTGAATATGATCCTGGCGTATACGCACAAATTGCTGTAGATGCAATTAAGGCATGGAAAACTTTACAGGGGCATAGAGATTTACAAGGACAATTATCTAAGGTAATACAAGGAGCTAATGAACCTTACGCTGAATTTGTAGATAGGCTTATTCAGACAGCATCTAGAGTATTTGGAGATACAGAACAGGCAATGCCATTTATAAAACAACTGGCTTATGACCAAGCAAATCGTTGCTGCAGAGAGGTCATCAGACCATGGAAACATGAAGATTTAAACACATATATTAAATTATGTAGAGACATTAATGAACAAGGGCAAGTCTTAGCAGCAGTACAACAGGCTTTAGATGCCAGGCCAAAAACATGCTATAATTGTGATCAAACAGGACATTTTAAAAGGAGTTGCCCCATAGGAGGAGGGTTTAACAAGGCTAGGTATCAAAGGAATAGAATACCGGGTATTTGCCCACGATGCCATAGAGGGAAACATTGGGCTAATGAATGCCGTTCTCAAACCACCATAGAAGGTATTCCGTTATCAAAAAACAGACAAGGACCAAGTGTTTACCCACGATATCGTGGAGAAAGACCTCAGGCTCCATTGCCAAAAAACGGACTGGAGGGCCCAATGCTCCGGGGCCCAAAACCACAAATATACGGGGCAGTGGAGGAACCCAGCAACACCATCAAGGTAGTGCCCAGGACGCATTATCCATTAAATCCCTCATCAGACAAACTAGAGGGAGCGCAGGGTTGGACATCTGCGCCTCTGCCAGAGCAGTACTAACTCCAGAGATGGGAGTTCAAATCATTCCCACAGGAGTAAAAGGACCTCTTCCCCAAGGAACAGTAGGCTTATTATTGGGACGCAGTTCTTCAACACTAAAAGGACTTATGATAAGTCCTGGGGTAATTGATCCCGATTATGAAGGTGAAATAAAAATTATAGCTAGTTCTCCAAGAGGTATATCAGTAATTTCACCAGGAGATAGAATAGCACAGTTATTAATAATACCCAGCCTACATGATAAATTTTCCAGTCGTACTGTAGAAAGAGGTTCCAGGGGATTAGGCTCCACAGGTGTAGATTGGGCTATGCTGTCTTTAAATCTAGATTCTCGCCCAATGCTAAAACTAAATATTCAAGGACATGACTTTAATGGGCTACTTGATACAGGTGCAGACCTTAGCATCATATCTCATCAAGAATGGCCGAAACATTGGCCATTACAACAAGCCACTCAAATGCTTCGAGGCCTAGGAGTGGCAACTAATCCCCATAGAAGTGCAATGGTATTAGATTGGAAGGATCCTGAAGGATGTGAAGGAACTATACAGCCCTATGTATTGGATCATCTTCCTATAAATTTATGGGGACGAGATGTCCTAGATCAATTAGGTTTGACATTAACAAATAACATCAATCCTAATGCACCCACCACTAGGGCTAGACAAGGCTTTAGGAAAGAAGAAAGATTAAGAGAACAAGAACAAGGTATGACAGCACCAATTCAAATAGATCAAAAAACAAATAGACATGGATTGGGTTTTCAGAAAGGGCCACTGAGACAATAAAAATTACTTGGAAATCAGAAAGACCAGTGTGGGTTCCTCAGTGGCCCCTGACTAAAGAAAAGATACAAATAGCTCATGACCTGGTCAAACAACAATTAGCGGAGGGACATATACAACCTTCCGTATCTCCCCATAATACTCCCATTTTTGTCATTAAAAAGAAATCTGGTAAATGGAGATTATTGCAAGATTTAAGAGCCATTAATAATGAGATGGTTATTATGGGACCTGCTCAATCAGGGATTCCCCAATTGTCTGCTTTACCAAAAACCTGGTATGTTTTAGCTATAGATATTAAAGATTGTTTTTTTTCAATTCCAATTCATCCCGAGGATAGTCCACATTTTGCATTTACTATCCCTGCACTAAATCATGAAGGTCCTGATCAGAGATATGAATGGAAAGTACTCCCTCAAGGGATGGCTAATAGTCCAACTATGTGTCAAATTTATGTTAACAAAGCAATCCAGCCACTTAGAAATCAAAATCCTGAACTACAAATATTTCACTATATGGATGATGTGTTATTGGCACATAAAGATAAAAACACATTGCTAGAATGTTATGCCACACTTACAAATTTATTAAAAAATTATAATATAGAGATAGCAATAGATAAAGTACAATTAAATCTTCCAATTAATTATTTAGGGGTTTTATTATCCTCAACCATGGTCCGTCCACCCAAAATTCAAATACGAGTAGATCAACTCAAATCGCTTAACGACTTTCAAAAGTTATTAGGAGACATAAATTGGATAAGGCCTTATCTAGGCATACCAACAGGAGAGTTGGGACCTTTATTTGATATTCTAAAAGGTCCATCAGATCCAAATTCACCCCGCATGTTGATGCCTGAAGCAAGAAAGGCATTAAAAATCATTGAAACATATATGGAAAATATGCATTTGGATAGAATTGATATAAGTTTGCCTTTATTATTTATTGTACTGCCAACAAAAAATATTCCTACAGGAGTATTCTGGCAAGAAGGTCCATTACTGTGGATACATTTATCTTATTCTCCTAACACTATTCTTACTAGGTATCCTGAGGCTGTAGGACAATTAATACTCAAAGGAATAAAAGCAGCCAAGGGAGTGTTTGGGATTTCTCCCAATAAAATTATTACTCCATATACTATGGATCAAATTGATGAGTTAGCTAATGAGTTAAATACTTGGGCAATAATCATGTGTAAATCTAATGTTTCATTTGATAATCACTTACCGTCTAATCCTTTGTTGTCTTTTTGGTCTAAACATCCTGTAGTTTTTCCAAAGATGACAAAAAAAAAAAACCCTATCATGAATGCTCCAAATATATTCACTGATGGGTCAAATAATGGTACAGCAGCAGTAGTTACCCCTGATCAAACTTTTACATTTTTAGTACCCAAACAATCAGCTCAAAAGGTAGAGCTTAATGCAGTATTACAAGCTTTTATGATGTTTAAAGATTTTGTATTTAATTTATTTTCTGATAGTCAGTATGTAGTTAATGCTATAGTATCCCTTGAAGATGCTGGTAGGATTTCCCCTTCTTCTACTGTTTTCTCTTTGTTTTCCACTATACAAAGTCTAATCTGGGACAGAAAAGATCCATTCTTTATAGGACATATCAGGGCACATACAGGATTGCCTGGAGCCCTTAGTTTGGGCAATGAGTTAGCAGATAAATCTACACATGACATACATATTTTCTCCACAATAGAAGAAGCTATAAATTTTCATAAAAGGTTCCATGTCAATGCTAATACTTTACAAAAGCGTTTTAAAATAACTAAAGAACAAGCCCGAGATATAATAAAACAATGTCAAAATTGTGTGACATTTTTACCACAAGTTAATCTTGGAGTCAATCCTAGAGGACTGATACCTAACCATATTTGGCAGATGGACGTCACACACTTGCCAGAATTTGGAAAATTAAAATATTTACATGTTACAGTTGATACTTCTTCCGGATTTCTGATGGGCTCCCTTCATGCCGGAGAAAAAACTAAAGATGTTATAGCTCATTGCTTACAAAATTTTGCCACTGTGGGCATTCCAAAACAGTTAAAAACCGATAATGGTCCTGGTTATGCGTCCACCTCTTTTAAACAATTTTGCTCATCATTTGGCATTACTCACATAACAGGAATTCCATACAATCCACAAGGACAAGGCATAGTTGAAAGAGCTCATCAAACTATTAAAATGTACTTATTAAAACAAAAGGAGGGAATTGGAAAGGGGTATATATCCCCCAAAGATAAACTTAAAATAACCCTTGTTACTCTAAACTTTTTAAATTTGGATTCATCAGGGCTTAGTGCTGCGGAAAGACATTTGTATCCAAAAAATGTACATAAGCCTAAGGTACTTTGGAAAGATATTCTAACAGGACAATGGAAAGGTCCTGACCTAGTGATAGTCTGGAGTCGGGGCTCTGTTTGTGTTTTTCCACAGGAAGAACAGCAGCCGATTTGGATTCCAGAGAGACTAACTAAAACAATTTCTACAGACCAAAAGGAAGATGATTCGACTCAAATCCATAACAGCTGATATCCAGATCTCCAGCTTGGCTATTCTTACATCTGCGACAGTGATTAACCAGGATGCTTTTTTCAATATCTATTTTATTATTGCTTTTTCCCACATCATAAAGTTCTATTTTATTTTTGAGCTCATACAGACCTAGGTTAATGTTTTTTTCTGATCAGTTTTATTTTTTGACTGTGGAGTTTTTGAACATTGCAATGGAGATTTCACCTAGGTAAAGCTACAAGGCCTTTACTATTGTCTTATGTGTTATATGTTACATGTGCACACTTCTGTTTTGTGTTGTATGTCTGTATGTGTGTATGTCCATATATCACATATGAGGAGCGCTCATGCACATGGATCCAAAAAATTTTTTTTATTATTCACGTGATTTTAATAGTTTAATTTAATTTGGGTAAACAGCTGTTGAGGATTGTTTTAATATATGAACAAATAGAAGGTTAACAGATCTGTTTGTTTACTTTCACCTTTCCTTTTCATTATATTTAATAATTCTGTTCAGGATAATGTAAATTGTTCTAAATATTGTTTTCTTAATACCTGTTGAAATGTTACATATTTTTTTTAGCATCATTGTCAAAATTCCTATTTTCATCCCAGTGCCGGTGAAGACAAAGATAAAACCAAACTACAACTTCTTTGAGAGTTATCACAACAAACTGTGTAAACTGATACATCAATGATTTATAACTCAACAAGTAATGCTCAATCAATGAGTCGATTTATTTTGGAAGGATATGGACATATTGATAGATTCCTCTGCTTTGAACTGCTTACAAAACTTGCCTGGACTATGTATCACTTGTATGCTTTATTTTGGGAGGATATGGACATATTGATAGATTCCTCCGCTTTGAACTGCTTACAGAACTTGCCTGGACTATGTATCACTTGTATGCTTTGTGATCTATTTGTTGATGCAGCGAATTATGGTAGTGCTAGCGTATCTTTGCTGATGTGTCACCAGTGATGCAATTTTTCCTAGGAGCCGTTAATTGACTTGGTGTCATGACATTTCTGTATCCTCCTCCCTTCTACTAGTGATGGTCTAATTTTGGGGGCCAACAGAGGTGAGGTAAAGAACCTCACCCCCCCCACCGGCACCAAGGCCAAATTTGGGGGCCAACAGAGGTGAGGCAAAGAACCTCACCCCCCCCACTGGTACATAGGCCTATCCACAAGTATGGCTATATGCTGGACCGGTAGTCAGTGACGGGTATGATCCAATTGCAGTGGTATCAACCTAAGACAGGAGGCTGACGCCTAAAAGTCAGTTTTCCGATGACGGGTAAGAACCATATGTTGAATTGGACAAACCTAACAGGCACGGTCCCTAGCCAGATTGCTTGTTACTTAAACAGAAGGGGGGAGATGCTAAGAGCCAAGTATATGATGCATGGCATTTTTGGACGAAAGGTGACGCCAGCTAGCCATTGAGATGATATGATTATGTTAAGATTTGCATTCATATGGATATTGGACTCCTGCTGTTCACCTAGGCCGGCTACGGGACTCCTGGAGAGTTCCCATTGGTTGGGGAAGTACAGTAGGAGGGAGTTCCGGGGGAGGAGCTCTCTCTGCGGGTCCGGGAGGAGGCCGCGTGGGTGGAAAAAATCTTCCCGGGCGGTACCGGACATTGGCGGCAGTTTCAAAAAATAAACTTTGTTCCTGCTTGAGTGGCTCGTGATTTTGTGCCCAGCCAGACTGCGGCAGTATACAGCTAGACTAACTTGATAGCTTCACAATGAAGCTATCAAGTTTCATAAAGAAATCTTAACCTCTATTGCACTTTAAGGAAGTTACAGAAGACATTTGTCATCTGAAAAGTAAGAGTTGACTGCCAACAGGATTTCTCAAAGTCAGGACCTTAGTGGAAGCACCATACTCTCCATTTATAACCTGGATTTTCTTTAGCAGATCACAAAAACTACTTTCTTGTTGAGAAATTCATCCTGAGTTAGAGAATAGAGCACTGATTTTCTAGTCACCTGGACACAGGTTCAATTTTTTTTTTTTTAGATCCATCGTTTACTATCTATATATCCTTGAATTTCAGTTTCCTCATTTGTGACATAAGAAAAGCAAGAGTTTATATACTGCTTACAAAAAGTATGGCACTCATTATATTATCCTTCATCAGGAAGATAGTCTATGTAAACAACCAATCCTAGAACAAATCTCAATAAATGATTTTCATTCCCTTAGAATTCTTTAATTATGGCAGTGATGGTACCACGGTGGTGGTGTCTAGAGAAACCCTAGGATTCAGGAACCTGGAAAATTTATTTACAAAGCCATTTTTGTCTGATAGAAAAATAAGAATGCGGGAATAAAATGGTTTGGCAGTATTCCATTTATCAATTTGTTACTTCTCAACTCCCAAAACACCTTCCATTGTTCAACTCCAAGTTCACTGTCCTGGGACTGCACTTTAAAAGCATCTCTCCTCTGCAGTGGGCTCCATTATAATTTTGTCAGTAGAGGGCGCTAGAGGGACACTGCAGGGAAGATGCTTCTCTTTCCTCTAAGCTGTTCCTTTGGTGAACCAGCTTCTTTTGCAAGCCAGGCTCCTATGATAGCTTTGGTAACTGGTTGCATCTGGTGGCCAGAGCATAGCACCTCCCCACTGGAATCTCCACTAAGCATCTTCTCCAGTGACTTCTCAAGTGTGGCAGTCATTTCTTATGAATGGCTTTCCCTTGAACACCAGAGGGCAAATTCCCAGTGATACCCAGCAGCCATGTTTCCCAGCTTGCCAGCTTTTGCCTGCCTGCACCCCAGAGGGATGTTTCCTGCTTGCTGTGACCAGTTGAAGCTTCTAGTTTACCAGTATCTTCTGAGACCTGTTGTGGGCCAGCTTTGGCTGGAATCAACCCAGGAAAATTCTCCAGTGAGGTCTGAACTCCAGCCTTGGGAAGGGGACATCTCTTCCAAATTGTTTCCTTGGTAGATATAGTCTTTCAGCCCTAAGATTCTCCCTTTACAGTTAATCTGCTGGTGTAGCTTATTTTTAAATGAAAAATTTCCTTGTTTAAATTACTGAATGGTTTCTGCCCTCTGACGTTGAATGTAAAGGTGGGTCCTCACATGAAAACCCAATGAACTTTATTCACTATTAAAGTGCTTTTCTTGTGACCATATTTCCTCTGTCCCTCATATTCCTGTGAATTTCTAAATATATAATAGAAAATTTGTTTCTTTATGTGAATCACATCTTTGTGAATCAACCCATGCTGGGTTCGGAAGGGTTAATTTCACTGAACAGTAAAGTTGATATTGATAGGAACCTTCAAGTGTTGTCTCTTCCAGTCACTAGTTGATTAATTGGCTGATTCATGCGGTTCTAGTGTTAGGGAACAGACAGATGTGAATGGTGGGAACACGAGGTTAAGAGGAATGTTTTATAAATGAGCCCACTGTGCTGACCTCCACATGCTTTCTTTTCCAATAAGCAATTTACCTGTAATCTTGCCTGACCTAAATGGACAGGATATGTCACATTCCTCAGCAAAGTGCCTATTAAATGGAGAAGAAATGCAGGCCCAAAATAATGTTGATAAGAGGAAACCAAGGTCTCCTAAAGAGGTAGTTTTTGTGACCAGATCCTGAAACTCTGGGAGATAAGGATAATTCCTCCTAACCATAAAATCTGTAAGAAAGTATGGTTCAGAATCCATTTAGAACCAGTCAGCATGGGCCAAGGTGACCTAGAGTTGCCATGGCAGTGGGTACTTGGAAGTCTAATGTCATCTTGCTGTCAGTCAAAAGTCAAGAGTTAGACCTGGCAGAACTCTTTGGAAACTTCTCTGGGCTCCCCAACAAAACTGGAGTGCAGGAGAGGCACATTGTCTTTCTCCTCTCTGAGAGGACCCACTCTCTCCCTTGATAGTGTCCCCATTCTCTTTTTATTCTAATTTGTTATGTATGATAGCAGAATGCATTACAATTTATATTACACATATAGAGCACAATTTTTCATATCTCTGGTTGTATAAAAGTATATTCACACCATTTGTGTCTTCATACGTGTACTTTGAGTAATGATGTCCATCTCATTCCACCATCCTTTCTAACCCCAAGCCCCCTCCCTTCCCCTCCCCTCCCACACCTTTGCCCTATCTAGAGTTTGTCTGTTCCTCCCATGCTCCCCCTCCCTATCCCATTATGAATCAGAGAAAAAAAATGTCAGAGAAAACATTCAGCATTTTTTTTGGGGGGGGGATTGGTTAACTTCACTTAGCATTATCTTCTCCAACTCTATCCATTTACCTGCAAATGCCATGACTTTATTCTCTTTTATTGCAGAGTATTATTCCATTGTGTATATATACCAAATTTTTTTGATCCATTCATCTACTGAAGGACACCTAGGGTGGTTCCACAATTTAGCTATTTTGAATTGTGCTGCTATAAACATTGATGTAGCTGTGTATACTGTTTTTAAGTCCTTTGAGTATAGACTGAGGAGAGGGATAGCTGGGTCAAATGGTGGTTCCATTCTAAGTTTTCCAAGGCATCTCCATACTGCTTTCCAGACTGGCTGTACCAATTTGTAGTCCCACCAGCAATGTATGAGGGTACATTTTTCCCCACATCCTCGACAACCCGTATTGTTGTTCGTATTCATAATAGCTGCCATTCAGACTGGAGTGAGATGAAACACTTAGAGTAGTTTTGATTTGCATTTCTCTAATTGCTAGAGATGATGAACATTTTTTCATATATTTGTTGATTGATAGAATATCATCTTCTGAGAAATGTCTTTTCAGGTCCTTGGCCCATTTATGGATTGGGTTATTTGTTTTTTGGTGTTCAGCTTTTTGAGTTTTTTATATATTCTAGAGATCAGTGCTCTATCTGATGTGTTGCTCTCATTCTGTAGGCTCTTTATTCACCTCACGGATTTTTTTTTTTTTTCTGAGAAGAAACTTTTTAGCTTGAATCCAGCCCATTTATTGATTCTTGATATTAATTCTTGGGCTATAGGAGTCTTAGTAAGGAAATTGGGGCCTAATCCATCATGATGGAGTTTAGGGCCTACTTTTTCTTCTATTAGATGCAGGGTTTCTGGTTTAATTCCTAGGTCCTTGATCCATGTTGAGTTGAGTTTTGTGCATGGTGAGAGTTAGGGGTTTAATTTCATTTTGTTGAATATGAATTTCCAATCTTCCCAGCAACATTTGTTGAAGAGGTTATCTTTTCTCCTAGTACATTTTTGGCACCTTTGTCAAATATAAAATAACTAATTACATGGGTTAGTCTTTCTGTACTCTATTCTGTACCATTGGTCTACTGGTCTATTTTGGTGGCAATACCATGCTGTTTTTGTTACTATTGCTCTGTAGTATTGTTGAGAGCCACAGCCGAAGGGGTCCCAGCAAACTTCCAGCTGCCAGCAAACTTCCAGCTGCCAGCTGATGATTGGCTCACAGTGGCCCCAGCAAACTTCTAGCTGCCAACTGATTGGCTCCTCTGAGGTGATGCTCATTGGGCTGTTTCCCCTGATAGCTTTTTCTGCTCTAAACTTTCTTCCTCTGTCTGACTAGCTAGAGAGACCTTCTCTTTGAATTGAATTTTTTCCTGTCTGACTAGTTTGAGAGACCTTCTCTTTTACTTGAATATTTCTACTATAACTATAATACAAGCCAACAAGATAACGCCTAACAAAACTGGAACAGAGTGAAACAAAATTGGAAAAACAAAAAATCATTATAATAGCCTCCTGAAATGTCCATCTATCCTTTCTCCCTATCTGTTCCTCAGATGTGAGCAGTTTTTCTTCCATCTTACACATCTCCAGGGACAGGCAACTTAAAACAAAAGTGAAGCAAAACAAAAGAAGAATCTTAAAATGGCTACCCATCCTCTTGCCTTGCCCTCAAGGGCGAGCAGTTTACCTTATCACTTACCCTCAGTCGTTCCCCTTGCGGGCCACCAAATGCCACAGTCTGGCTGGGCACAATTCACAAGCCACTTGTCAAAAGAAATGAACTTTATTTTTAGAACACACACACACACACACCGCACCACACAGCTTTTCAGGAATTCCCTCAGAACCCAACTGCCACCACCAGCTTCCCACAAGCCTCTCAACCTCCTCCACTCCTCCTGCTCTTGAGGCCGACTGGCTGGGTCGTGTGTGCAGAGCCAAAAAAAAAGTCCCCCAATGAGCAGCTCCGTGGTCTGAAAGAGCGGGGAAACAGCCCAATGAGCATCACTGCAGAGGAGCCAATCAGTTGGCAGCTAGAAGTTTGCTGGGGCCGCTGTGAGCCAATCATCAGCTGGCAGTTGGAAGTTTGCTGGCAGCTGGAAGTTTGCTGGGGCCCCTTTGGCTGTGGCTCTCAACATCGGATTCCAGAGAGATTAACTAAAGCAATTTCTACAGACCAAAAAGAAGATGATTTGGCTCAAATCCATAACAGCTGATATCCAGAACTCCAGTTTGGCTACCCTTACATCTGCGACAGAACCAGGATGCTTTTTTCAATATCTATTTTATTATTGCCCTTTCCCACATCATGAAGTTCTATTTTGTTTTTTGAGCTCATACAGACCTAGGTTAATGTTTTGCTGATCAGTTCTATTTTTTGACTATAGAGTTTTTAAACATTGCAATGGAGATTTCACCTGTAAAAAGTTATAAGGCCTTTACTATTATGTTATGTGTTGTATGTATTATATTATGTGTGCACACTTGTGTTTTATGTTGTATGTTTGTATGTACGTATGTCCATATATTATATATGATGAGCGTTCATGAAAAAATTGATCCAATTTTTTTTTAATTCATGTGATTTAAATGGTTTAATTTAAATTGGGTAAACAGCTATTGAAGATTGTTTTAGTATGTGAACAAAAAAGGAGGTTAACAGATCTGATTGTTTACTTTCACCTTTCCTTTTCATTATATCTAATAATTCTGTTCAAGATAATGTAAATTGTTCAGAAAATTGTTTTCTTTTAGTGCCTTCTGGAATGTTACGTAATTTTTTCTTTAGCCATTATTGCCAGAATTCCTATCTTCATCCCAGTGCCAGTGAAGACAAAGATAAAACCAATCTACAGCTTCTGCAATAGCTATCACTGAACTGCTTGCAGAACTTGCCTGGACTATGTATCACTTGTAACTCACTTGTATGCATTGTGAACTATCTGTTGGTGCAGTGACTTGTGGTAGTGTTGGGGTATTTTTGCTGATGGTGTCATTGGTGGTGCAATTTTTCCAAAAGGAGCCGTCAATTGGCTTGGTGTATCTTCCTCCCTTCTGCTTGTGATGGTCGTTCAGCTAAATTTTGGGGGCCAACAGAGGTGAGGCAAAGAACCTCATCCCCCCGCTGGTATAAAGACCTATCCACAGGTGTGGCTGTATGCTGGACCAGTAGTCAATGACGGGTAAGATCCAATTGCAATGGTACCAACCTAAGACAGGAGGCTGACGCCTTGAGGTCAGCTCATCCGATGACGGCTAAGGACCATATGTAGTACTGGACAACCTAAGGCAGGCACGGTCCCTAAGCCACATGCTTGTTGTTTAAACAGAGAGGGGGAGATGTTGAGAGCCACAACTGAAGGGGCCCCAGCAAACTTCCAGCTGCTAGCAAACTTCCAACTGCCAGCTGATGATTGGCTCACAGCGGCCCCAGCAAACTTCTAGCTGCCAACTGATTGGCTCCTCTGCAGTGATGCTCATTGGGCTGTTTCCCCGCTCTTTCAGACCACGGAGCTGCTCATTGGGGGACTTTTTTTTTGGCTCTGCACACACGACCCAGCCAGTCGGCCTCAAGAGCAGGAGGAGTGGAGGAGGTTGAGAGGCTTGTGGGAAGCTGGTGGTGGCAGTTGGGCTCTGAGGGAATTCCTGAAGAGCTGTGTGGTGCGGTGTGTGTGTTCTAAAAATAAAGTTCATTTCTTTTGACAAGTGGCTCGTGAATTGTGCCCAGCCAGACTGCGGCAAGTATAGTTTAAGTTCTGGTATAGTGATGCTACCTGCTTCACTCTTCTTGCTAAGGATTGCTTTAGCTATTCTGGGTCTCTTATTTTTCCAGATGAATTTCATGAGTGCTTTTTTTTTTATTTCTATGAGAAATGCCATTGGGATTTTGATTGGAATTGCATTAAATTTGTATAGTGCTTTTGGTAGTATTGTCATTTTGATAATATTAATTCTGCCTATCAAGAGCAAGGTAGATTTTTTTCATCTTCTAAGGTTTTCTTTGATTTCTTTCTTTTGCATTCTGTAGTTTTCATTGTATATCTCTTTCACCTTTTTGTTAAATTGATTCCTAAGTTTTTTTTTTTTTTTTTTTAGGTTATTGTAAATGGGGTAGTTTTTCTCATTTCTCTTTCAGAGGATTTGTCACTGATATACAGAAATGCCTTTGATTTATGGGTATTGATTTTATATTCTGCTACTTTGCTGAATTTATTTACTAGTTCTAGCAGCTTTCTATGGAACTTTTTGGATCTTCTAGGTATAGGATCATATTGTTGGCAAACAGTGCTAATTTGAGTTCTTCTTTTCCTATTTGTATCCCTTTAATTTCTTACATCTATCTAATTGCTCTAGCCAGCCTTTTAAGAACTATGTTAAATAGAAGTGGTAAAAGAGGGCACCCCTATGTTTTTCTAGTTCTAGAGGAAATACCTTCAATTTTTCTCCATTTAGAATGATGTTGGCCTGGGGCTTACTGTAGATAGCCTTTATGATGTTGAGATATGTTCCTGTTATCCCTAATTTTTCTAGTGTTTTGAACATGAAGTGGTGATATATTATGTCAAATGCTTTTTCTGCATCTATCGAGATGATTATATGATTCTTATCTTTAAGTCTATTGATGTGATGAATTACATTTATTGATTTCTGTATGTTAAACTAACTTTGCATCCCCGGGATGAATACTACTTGATCATGGTGCACTATCTTTTTGACATGTTTTTGTATTCAATTTGCCAGAATTTTATTGAGAATTTTTGCTTCTATGTTCATTAGAGATATTGGTCTGAAGTTTTCTTTCTTTCTTTTCTTTTTTTTTTTTTTTTATGAGTCTTTGCCTGGTTTTGGAATCAGGGTGATACTGGCTTCATAGGATGAGTTGGGAAGCGCTGCCTCTTTTTCTATTTCCTGAAATAAATTGAAGAGTATTGGTATTAGTTCTTCTTTAAAGGTGTTGTAGAAGTCAGCTGTGTATCCTTCTGGTCCTGGGCTTTTCTTGGTTGGTAGGCTTCTAATGGTGTCTTCCATTTCATTGCTTGATATTATTGGTCTGTTTAAATTGTGTATGTCATTCTGATTCAATTTGGGCAAATCATATGACTTTAGAGAATTTTCAATGCCTTTGGCATTTTTATTTTATTGGAGTATAAGTTTTCAAAATAATTTTTAATTAACTTCTGCATTTCTGTAGTGTCTGTTGTGATATTATCTTTTTCACATATGTTAGTAATTTGAGTTTTCTCTCTCCTTCTCTTCATTAGAGTAACTAAGGGTCTGTCAATTTTATTTATTTTTTCAAAGAACCAACTTTTTGATTTGTCAATTTTTTCAATTGCTTCTTTTGTTTTGATTTCATATCTAATTTTAATTATTTCCTCTCTTTTACTGCTTTGGGTGATGATTTGTTCTTCTTTTTCTAGGGTTTTCAGATGGAATGTTGGGTCATTTATTTGTTGACTTTTTCTTCCTTTAAGGAATGAACTCCATGCAATGAACTTTCCTCTTAGTACTGCCTTCATAGTGTCCCAGAGATTTTGGTATGTTGTGTCAGTGTTCTCATTTACCTCTAAGATTTTTTATCTCCTACTTGATGTCTTTTGCAACCCATTGTTCATTCAGCAGCATATTATTTAATCTCCAAAAATAATTTAAATTTTTTTTAAATTTTGTCATTGATTTCTAATTTCATTCCATTATGATATAATAAAATGCAGGATAGTTTCTCTACTTTTTTGTATTTGCTAAGAGTTGCTTTGTGGCATACTCTATAGTTTGTTTTAGAGAAGGATCCATGTGCTGCTGAGAAGAAAGTGTATTTGCTTGTTGAAGGATGAAATCTTTTATATATGTCAGTTAAGTCTAAGTTATTGATTGTGTTATTGAGTTCTATAGTTTCTTTGCTCAGCTTTTGTTTGGAAGATCTTTTCAGTGGTGAGAGAGGTGTGTTAACGTCACCCAAAATTATTGTGCTGTGGTCAATTTGACTCTTGAATTTGAGAAGAATTTGGTTGATAAACATAGATGCTCCATTGTTTGGGGCATATATATATATATAATTGTTATTGGTATATGGTTCCCTTGAGCAGTGTGAAATGTCCTTCTTTATTGCTTTTGATTAGCTTTATCTTGAAGTCTACTTTATTTGATACGAGGATAGAAGCCCTTGCTTGCTTCCATAGTCCATGTGACAGAGATGATTTTTCCTAACCTTTCACCTTCAGTCTGTGTATGTTTTTCCTAACAGATGAGTCTCCTGGAGGCAGCATATTGTTGGCTCCTTTTTTGAAGGCTGGTCTCTCTGTTAGTCTCTAAACTATTGTGCCCTCTCCCTCTCCTTTAATAGTTTCCAATTGAAGGACCTCACTGGGGCTCCTGTGGGCAGTGCCCTGGTCACACTGCACACCCAGCCCACTGAGATTTGTTTTGTGTTGGGCAGTTACTGTGCCACTGGGGATAAGGGGGAGTTGGAAACCAGGTACCTGGCCAGCTAGAGTTCCAATCTGGGAGCTGCCCCCACCAAAGATGGCAAGGAAGGTGACCCAAGATGGAGGCAGGCTGTTTCAAGCACTGGGGTGTCCTGTGTCGGGGGAGCTGTGCGATGGTTCTGTGAGATGTGTTCAGAGATGAGCTCTGTGGCATGCAGTGTTGCAGCTTTTGGCTGTCTTCAGAGCCTATAGGATGTCCCTAGGTGCAGGCAGACTACCACGGAGTCACAAGAGGGAGGCGACCTGGGGAGCCCCAGGTTGGTAGATGGAGTTCCACAGGCGAGTGGCAGCTGGACTTTCTGTGGGTGGATAGCAGCTGAGAGTCCTGCATGGGAGTAGAAAGTTATCTGGAAGTTCTGCGCATGTGCTGATAGGTGATCCTACTAAAGGGCTCTTGAAGCCTGAGTGGACTAGTATTCAGAAGTTGGGTGTCAAGAGCTGGGAGTCCTGCTCTAATGCTGAGGCCCGGAGCCCTGCTGTGGGAACAGCACTGGTGATTTCCTTCACAAGAGCAGCAGTGTAGATGTCCTCTATCACTTTCAGAGAAGGAGTATTCCCACTAGTTAAGACCCAGGTCACAGAGTGACACAGAATGCTGCCTCTCTCTGAACCACCATCTTGGATCCCTCACCCCCTTCCTCTTTTCCTATCCCCTCAATAAACTTATTTCTGTTACTCTGAACAACATGCCTGAAATCTTCCTGACGTGGTCACAAGAATTGGGGTTTGAAGGGACAGCTTTGTGCTGCCTCAATTTCACAGAAGACCTCAGCTCTGTAACACTAGAATCTAGCTTATTCACATTTCAGCTTACATTTTCGGGCTGAAATGATTAGGAAAGGCTTTCTGGAGGAGGTGCCATTTAAGTTGGACCTTGAAGGAAGGATGGGATTTTACAAAACTGCAGTCAGTATAACTTCAATCATGGGAATCTTTAAGACAGAAGGAAACATACCCATTTATCTGGAAGAAAATTATAGCTTGGATGTGAGGTGTCCCCCCAAAGCTCCTGCTAATAAAGGAATATTCAGAGGTAAGATGATTCAATTTTTGAGAGTTGTAACCTAATCAATCCATCCTAGTTAGAATAAACTGACTGGGCAATAACTATAGGTAGATGGATGTGGTTGGAGGAGATGGGTCACTGGGGTGTAGCCTAAAAGGGTCATCTTCATGGTGGCTTCTCCACCATGTGCTTCCTGACCCCGCAATGAGCTCAGCAACTTTCCTCTGCTGTGTCCTCCCCCCATGATGTTCGGCCTTATCTTGAGCCCAGAGCAATGGGGTCAGTTATGAACTGGAACCTCTGAAACCCATGAGCCCCAAATTAAACTCTTGTTCCTTTAAGTTGTTTTTTTTTCTGGTGGTTTGGTTATAACGAAGATAAAGCTAACCAAACACAAATACATTGGATACGAAAACATAGAAATAGTGTTGAAAAAATGTAAAGTTAGCTCATGAAAGGCTTTGAATGTGAGGCAGATAAATACGGGGAAGTATCATGATTTCATAAGATTTGCCTTTAATGTAGCATAGATTAAATGGAAGCATGATCCTAAAATCTAAGCAAAGACAATAACGAGAAAACTATCATAGTAATCAAATATGACGCAATCTGGACCCACAATAACAATTAAAATAGAGGAATGGAAAAGAACAGATGTGTAATAACAATGAAAAGGAGCAATACATTAGGTCTTGAATGGGTGGGTCTAAGAAATGGGACCTTGGCCAATTCTAGGCTCCAGTCCTTGTGTGGCAGCAGAAGCAGGGAGTCAGAGGGAGAAAGTGTGAGTGTTGCTGTTTCAATCTGGTAGTAACATGCTATGGAATGGAAAGTCCCAGTAATAAAGAGAGCTGGGGTGCCGATGTCATCCAAACACACCATCTACTTGTTTATCCACTCTCCTATTGCCTCTTTAAAATGGGTGCAGTGGGGGAAGGTATTTCCCTGAACTAAAATTTGACAGACCCCGTAATTTCTGTGCTAACTCTGAGATAGTATACAGTTCTGAGTGTCACAGAGTATCTGTTCAGTAATTAAAAGGTCCAGCTGAAGATATTTTATTTTTTATTTTTTAATTTTTTATTGTGGGTTGTTCAAAACATTACAAATTTCTTGACATATCATATTCCACACTTTGATTCAAGTGGGTTATGAACTCCCACCTTCACCCCATACACAGATTGCAGAATCACATCAGTTACACATCCATTGATTTACAAATTGCCATACTAGTGTCTGTTGTGCTCCACTGCCTTTCCCATCCTCCCCCCTCCCCCCTCCCCACCTCTCCCCTCCCCTCCCCTCCTCTCTCTCTACCCCCTCCACTGTATAACCCTGAGGGTCTCCTTCCATTACCATGCAATTTCCCTTCTCTCTCCCTTTCCCTCCCACCTCTCATCCCTGTTAAATGTTAATCTTCTTCTCCTGCTCTTCGTCCCTACTCTGTTCTTAGTTACTCTCCTTATATCAAAGAAGACATTTGGCATTTGTTTTTTAGGGATTGGCTCAGCTGAAGATATTAATAAAATGTTTAAACTGTATCATGTGTTAAACACTAACATCCCAGCACAGATCTGCCTGAGGCTGAAAGTGTAACAGGCCCAGGCCCATGTAGTTGGCTTCTTTGCAGCGCTCTCTCTTTGCCCTCCACACCCCCCCCTCACCCCGGCCACCAGCCCCTCTGCTCTTCCTTCTAGCCCTACTAGTTTCTGCACTCCTAGTTGAAACAGTAAGTGGTGGGTCTGGAGGTCCATAATGGGACAGGAAAGATCTTACAAGAACAGGGCATCATTATATTTTGGCTTCATGTTCTCTGGACCTGCAGATATTGGTGATTTAAACATCTTTTTCTTTTGGGCACTGTCTAAGACAGATGCAAACTTCACTTCAGAAGGCCACTGGAGACTCTGTGTGATGACTTTAACTCACTCCTTGGGTGCCTCTGTCTTCAGGTGGAGCATGGATTGAGCCCTAGGTGACCTACTGCCTTCTCTCTCTCTCTTCTCCCCCTCTCCGCCCCCACTTCTCTCTCTGGTGAATGACAAGCTCTGGGTACGTAGATCCCAGCACAGTATTTCTATCCTGGTTCTGCCCTTGAGGAAGATGCCTTTGTGGCCTCCAGTGGGAAGCCCTTTCTTCCTCTGCAGCAATAACATCTGATGGCTTCTGAGTAGCCCTTGGGATCCTTCCCTTTCTGTCTCCCTTGGTGTGGGGGTAGGATGGAGGGGTAAACTGCTCATTCCCACACCACCACACACAATGTCTTCTTCCAAACATCTTACAAAAATTTCCTTTCTCTTTACACTTTCCTGACTCTTGATTTGATTGAAGAGTACAAGGGTCATGAAGCCAATTTTTGGACCATTGTAATAGATACTTCATAAGAGGCTCTGCCCTGAATCGTACTTCTGTTATAGTGCATTACTTTTTGGCAGAAATTTCTGTGGGATTATTCTCTTACTCAAATGCTAATTCCTCAAATGCTAATTCCAATGCTATTTTTTTTTTCTGAATTTCTTTTGCAAAGCACAAATTAAACCAATGTTCTAACATTTGAATTAAAGTTTACATATGTAAATTTATGTATTTTATAAACTAAATGTGTATGTAAATATATGAGTTTACATGTGCTTATAAGTTAGATTTACATACTTTTTATTCATTATTCCAAAAAAGTATTTGAATGGCTTACATATTAATTTCTCATTGCTGCTGAAACAAACTTGACAAACTTAGTGGTTTATAACAGCAAAAATTATTATCTTCCAGTTCTGGAGGACATAGTTTTAAGCCGGTTTTACTGGGCAAAAAACAAGGTGTTAGCAGGGATGCATTCTTCCTGGCAGCCTGGTGAAGAATTTGTTTTCATGGGGCTGGGGCTGTAGCTCAGCAGCAGAGCGCTCGCCGTGCATGTGTGAGGCCCTGAGTTCGATCCTCAGCACCACATACAAATAAGTAAATAAAATAAAGGTATTGTGTCCAACTACAACTAAAAAAGAAATATTAAAAAAAGAATTTGTTTCCTTCCCTTTTCTAGCTCTTAAAGGCTGCAATCATTTTAGACTACGGCTCTTTCTGTTTCTATCCCTCCATTGAATTGCATTTGTACTTTTCAAATCTGCCAATGGCTGGTCAGTCAAGTCTTCCTGTAACAGATTCTTTTTGCATCCCTCTTCCACATTTAAGGACTCTTGTGAATTATTGGTCCCACCTGGATAACTCAGGATATTTGTCCTCTCTTAAGGTTAGCTATGGATGATTAGTTAAACTTAATACCTCCTGCAACCTTAACCTCTTTCACCTGTGTATCAAAGGTCAATCAGAGAAGCCAAATCAATATGAGAGGTATAAAAAATTTATTGTGAGGTGATTCAAGATAACAGATTAGAGAAAGGCTGAACTTGGGATTCAAGCAGAGGGAGTACTGCTTCTCAATGAGGTGGATCAAAGAGGATTTCACTAACATTCAATGTGTACTGATCAAATTAGGGAAATTAGCATTTATTTCCACAGTTAGAGGGTCTAAGAGATTTATTGTGAGGAATTAGCTTATGTGATTGTGGGAGCTGCCTAGGCAAGTGTGAAATGCAGGCTTTTGTGGTCCTGGAGGACATGCACAGGGCATGCTTTTGTACCTGAGGTTACCAATAAGGCAATGCTCTTGTTTCTTCGCTCTCAGAGGTGACCAAAGTATGGAGCCAGCAGAGGGCAATGCAATCAAGTGCAAGAAGCTCCAGCTCTGGCCAGTGGACTGAGTTGAGAACCCCAATTCTGGCACTTAGTGGGATGGCCTCAGGCAAATAATTTTTTTATTGTTTTATTTTTTAAAATCGATGCATTATAGATGTATGTAAAAGTGAAATCCATTGTGATATGCTCATACATGCACATGTCATAGTTTCGTTCGGCTTTTCTGCCACTTTCCCATCCCCCTATTCCCTTTCCTCTACTTCACTCTTCTCCCTTTTATCTTCATGGGATCCCCCGTCCCTTTCGTTTAAAAATCCCTTATTTCTCTCTACTTCTGAATATAAGATAACACGTTCCACTCTTGCTGCATCTGAATCATTTCACTCAGCATAATGTTTTCCGGTTCCATCAATTTGCCAGCAAAAAAAACATAATTTCATTCTCTTTATGGCTGAGTAAAACTCCATTTTGTATCACGTGTGTGTGTGTGTGTGTGTGTGTGTGTATATATATATATATCACATTTTCTTTATTCAATCATATATTGAGAAATACCTAAGCTGGCTTCATAATTTGGCCATTGTGAATTGTGCTACTATAAATATTGATCTTCATGTATCACTATAGCAAGCTTATTTTAGTATTTTTAGATAAATACCAAGGAGTAGGGCAACTAGATCATATAGTAGGTTTCAGGAAAGTCATTTAACATTTTCAAACATCCTTTTCACTTAAAAAAAATCAAATCTTTTGTTTTGCAACAGTTGTAGTGTTTTCACTTTTGTAAAATAATGAAACCAAATTACAAAATGTTGAAAGAAATCAAATATCTAAATAAATGGAGAGACATACCATGTTGTAATTTTCAGCACATAAGCCCTATTCATATTTTGTTAAATTTACTCATAATTATATTTGAGCAATTGTAAATGTCATTGTATTTTTCATTTTATATTTATATGTTCATTATTAGTGGTTCAATATAAGTGGTTTTGGAATATTTATCTTGTATCCTGTGACCTTGCTGAACTCTCTTATTAGTTATAGGAATTTTTATTTATTTATTTATCTATTTATTTAATTAGATCTTCTACACAATCAGGTAATCTGTAAATAAGAACAGTTTTATTTCTTTTTTTTTTAATTTTTTATTGTTGGTTGTTCAAAACATTACATAGTTCTTGATATATCATATTTCACACTTTGATTCAAGTGGGTTATGAACTCCCATTTTTACCCCATATACAGGTTGCAGAATCATATCAGTTACACATCCATTGCTTTACATGTTGCCATACTCGTGTCTGTTGTGTTCTGCTGCCTTTCCTATCCTCTACTATCCCCCCTCCCCTCCCCTCCCCTCTTCTCTCTCTACCCCCTCTACTGTCATTCATTTCTCCCCCTTGTATTATTTTTCCCTTTCCCCTCACTTCCTCTTGTATGTAATTTTGTATAACCCTGAGGGTCTCCTTCCATTTCCATTCAATTTCCCTTCTCTCTCCCTTTCCCTCCCACCTCTCATCCCTGTTTAATGTTAATCTTCTTCTCATGCTCTTCGTCCCTACTCAAGAACAGTTTTATTTCTTTCTTTAAAGTGTATATGGCTTTTATCTTTTTTTTTCTTGCCTTATTACATTGGCTAAAACATCTAACATTATTTTAAGTTAAAGTGGTAATAGGAAATATCTTTGCCTTGTTTCTGCTATTGAGGAAAATATGCAGTCTTTTTTTTTCAAAATAATTTATTTTTATATTTTCAATTATTTTAATTGTACAAATCTATGGGGTACACTGTGATAATTCAATACATGTATATAGTATGTAATGATCAAATAAGGGTAATTAACATTTTCAACTCCTTAAACATTTTGTTTTTAAATTTTTTGGCTGATGTAATAATTGTGCATTTTTATGGTATACAGTGTGATATTAGAATACATGTGTACAATGTGTACTGATCAAATCAGGGTAATTAGCATTTCCACAGTTTTTTTTTTTTTACTCTGTGTTTGGAGTCTTTGAGCTCCTCTCTTCTAGTTATTCATAACACATATAAAAGGTAACTGTGAGCTATAGTCCCATGCCCGTTGTACTGTGGAATGCTAGAATTTATTACTTCTATCTAGCTTAGTTTTAGTACCCATGATCCAGTCTTTGATTATCCTCTCTTCCATCACTTACCAGCCTCTAGTAATCACTATTATACATTCCCAATCAACTTTTAAAAAACACTCACATTTCTTAAACATCTACAGAGAACACACAGTGTCTTTATGTATCTGATTTATTTCAGACTTTCTTCATTTCATCGAAGTTTTGGAATTTATATGTGTCAAATGGTTTATAGTATTTCCTTTTTGTTCTTTTGATTTTACAGGTTCAATTTGTGAATTACAAGTAATTTGTGAATTACCTCTATATAATTTACAATATTGAGAATTTGTGCCTTCTGTGTTTTGCTAGAAGGTTGTCAATTGTATTAAACTTTCCAAAGAAAGTTTGGTTCATTGATTTTTTTTGTTGTTATTTTCTGCTTTAAATTTCATTAGTTTCTACTCTGCTATGGTTTGAATGTTTCTCCAAAACTCACATTGAAATGTAATTGCCATTATAATAGTGTTAAGAGGTTGGACTGTGAAAAGATGGCCAGGTCATGAGGACTTCAGCCTCATGAATGAATTAAGGCCATCATTACAAGAATGCATTCGTCAATGAGGAAGTGGTTTCCCTGTAAAAGAACTAGTCCAGTCCTCCCCTTTTCTTATGGAGACCCTCTTGCTCCTCAGACTTCTGACAAGGGATGTCACAGGAAGAAGGCCTTTAAGCAGATGCCTTGCCAGCCCAGGAATCTTGATCTTCTCTGCTTCCAGAACCATGAGACAATAAAATTCCCAGTCTGTGGTATTCTGTTAGGACAATGCAAATCAGACTAAGACATATTCTTATCTTTATATTTTTTTCTTCTGCTTGCTATAGGTTTATTTTTCAAGATTACTGACAGGTGTTAAGAGTGTTGATTTAAAATTATTCCTCTTTTATAATATATGCTTTTAGAATTAAAATTTTTTACTGATTTAGCCATATTCCACAAAATTTAAAATTTTTTATTTATTCTTTTTAGTTATACATGACAGTAGAATGATGCAAACATTGAATAGATCTTATTCTAATTGGGATCCCCGTCTTATGGATATACATGATGATGAGATTCACAGTGGTGTATTCACATATGTACATAAGAAATTTTTGTCTGATTCATTCCACTGTCTTTCCTATTCTTATTCCTTTCTCTTCTCTCTATTCTCCTTTGTCTAATCCGCTGAACTTTGATTCTTTGCCCTCTACCCTTGTTGTATGTTAATATTAGCATCCACATATCAGAAAGAACATTTACCTTTGGTTTTTGGGATTGGCTTATTCTACTTAGCATGAATAGTCTCCAGATCCATCCATTTACTAGCAAATGCCATAAAGTCATTCTTTTTTTGTGGCTGAGTAATACTCCATTGTATATCACAATTTTTCATATATTGTATTTTCACTTTTATTCATTTCAATGTATTTTTTCATTTATTTTCCTCTTGGTGTTAGTTGTTCACTGCTGCAACCAAAATCTCTCTGTCTCTCTTCTTGCTTCCTGGCTTCCAGGAGAAGCTTATTAGTTTTCCTTTACCATTCCCTTTTATCTTAATGCTCTTCCTCACCTCAGAACCTAATCAATGTACTTGGTTAAACAGAGACTGAGACCCAGAGAGTCAGAGAGACAGAGAGATGTGTCTGTATGTGTGTAAGGGCCTGGGGCAGATAGAATCCCCAAGGCCATGCCTACTTCCTCTAGCCATACCCCTCTTGCCTATAGTTACCACCTAGTAGTCCATTCAAATTATTAATTCACAAAGTGGATTGATTCACTGAGGAGATTATAGCTCTCATGATCCAATCATTTCCTAAAAGCCCCACTTCTGAATCTAGCCTCATTGGGGGACCATGCTCTAAATACATGAGCTTCGGGGGACATTCCAGGTTCAAACCATAACACTCTTTGACTTATAGATTATTTATATGTGAAATGTTTCATTTCCAAGTGTTTGAAGATGTTTCTGTGGTCAAAGAACACACTTAGGCTAGAGATGTAGCTCAGGGAGAAAAGTGTGTGCTTAGCATGTACAAGGCCCTGGATTTGACCCACAGCCCTACAAAATAAAAAGAAACAGTGGAGGAGAGAGAGAGAGAAAGAAGAGAGAAGAAAGAGAAAGATAAGGGAAGAAATACACTCTATATATTTCAGTTTTCTTTAATTTGTTGAGATTTGTTATATGGGCCAGAATATGGTCATGAGCACTTGTAAAATGTACATTCTTCTGTTGTTGAAAGGAACATTTCGTTCCATTGTTCATTTATCCAGTTCTTCAGGTTCTTCTATGTCTTTGCTTATTTCCTATGTAGTTATTCTATCAATTGTTGAATTTGGAATGTGGAATTCTATAACTATTATTGTGGATCTACCTACTTATCTTTTCAGTTCTAGCTTTACATATTTTCCAGTTCTTTTTTTTTATTCATATGCAAATGTGCTTTTTGTATATTCTGGCTGAATTTGCTCTTCTTCTCTTCTAGAATTAATATCTCTATTTTTGGTAATTTTCCTTGCTCTACAATTTACCTTTTATATATTAATTCTAGTTATTTTTAAAAAGTTAATGTTTATATGACACATATGTTTATATTTATATGACACATATTTTTCATCATTTAAAAAAATTACCCATATTGCTATATTTAAGTAGGTTTTCTTTAGACAGCAGGTAGTTGAGTCCTTTAGTAGTTAGCTTACCATGAGTATGACAAACTACCTGAGATAATCAAGGTATAAAGAAGGAATGTTTTGGTTCACAGCTTTAGAGGTTTTACTTCATGGTCACTCTGGACCTATGGTAAGGCAAAACATCATGCAGGGAGCATGTGGTGGAACAGAGTTGCTCATCTCTGTCAGGAAGCAAATAAAGCTGGGTAGTAAATCTCAACATCTTCTTTGAGGTCATGCCTTTAGTGACCTTACGTTCTTCAAGAAGTCTCCACCTCCTAAAGGTTGCTTCACTTCTTAATAACACCATAGTCTGGCACCTAGTCTTCAGTGCATGCCTTTGGAGACATTTTAGAGACATTTTGTATTCAAATCATAACAGGTTGCATTTTCAAATCCATTGTGAAACATGCATGAGACTCTTTGTTTGATCCCCCACACTACAAATAGAATAAAATAAAATAAATCCACTCTGGCATCCAGTAATCTGACTTTTAGCTGTTATATCTAGATTATTTACATTTAATGTAAATTAATGATATGTTTCAGGTTGTTTGCCATTTTTGTTTGTTTTTCTCTGTTTTTATTCTTTTTTTTTCTGTTTTATTTTTCTTGACTTCTTTTAGGTTTCTTGAATATTTTCAGAATTCTGTTTACTTATACTGTATTTTTGCTTTATCTCTTTATTAATGGTTTCACTAGATATTACCTTACATACACACTTTGTTATAATCCACTCATATTATTTTGCCAACTCAAGTGATGCATAGAAATCTTTCTGCTCTTTGTGTTCACTTATCCTCCTTTATTTACTTTATAGTTGCCTGTCTTAAATATTTTCCCTACATGTATTAGAACCACATGACATTATTATAATAATTTTTGCTTCAACTGTTAAACATAATTTAGAAAATGCAAGAGGGAGAATGGAAGTCTATTGTACTTATTCATATTTTCCCTTTTTTTTTGGTTCTTTTTTCTCCCTGATGTTGTTTTAAGGTTCTTTCTTTTGTCATAGTCTTTCTATTAAAAAACAAACAAACAAACAAATAAAACAAGACAAAAACACCTTCTGTAGCCAGTTTTTAGAATTGAAATTTTAAGTTGAAATTTCAATTCTAGGGCTGGGGATGTGGCTCAAGCGGTAGCGCACTCGCCTGGTATGCGTGCGGCCCGGGTTCGATCCTCAGCACCACATACAAACAAAGATGTTGTGTCTGCCGAGAACTAAAAATAAATATTAAAAAATTCTCTCTCTCTCTCTTTAAAAAAAATAGAAATTTCAATCCTAAAATCATTGAAAATTAATCATAAGCTTAATTGTCTTAGATTTTGCTCATCTGAAATTGCCTTAATTTTTCCTTCATTTCTGAATGAAAAATGTTTTACCTGGGCTTAGAATTCTGTCTTAACAATTTTATGTTATCTCATGTCTTTCTGATCACCATTATTTCAGATAAATGAAAACATTGGTATTAAAATCATTATATCCATACAAGTAAGATATCAATTTTCCTTGATTGCTTTTGAGATTTTTTTTGTCTTAAAGTTCTCAGAATTATAATTACAAGGTACTCAATCCTAGATTTATTTGGATTTATTCTTTTGGGGGTTCACTCCTTTTCTTTAATTTGTAAATATTAATCTCTTAGCAATTTAATAAAATTTCTGCCATTATTTGTTCAAGTACTTTATTTAAGTATGTAATTACTTTATTTAAGTAAATTATTATTTTAAGTACTTAAGTACACTATTTCTTTAAGTAACATTTTTTCAATCCTGCCTTTTTTCCCTTCTCCTTATAGGACTGAGATGATATTAACAACAGATCTTTTGTTATAATTCCACAGATCCTTAAGGCTCCAATCCCTTTTTCAGTATTTTCTCTCTTACGTTCAAAATTTTTATTGTCTTATCTTCCCATTCACTAATTCTTTCCTCTGTTCCCTCCATTCTGCTATTAAGCCTACCCACTGAGCTTTTAATTTTGGCTTTTGTATTTTTCCATTGTAAAATTTCCATTTTTTCACTTGGGAATCAACTTAAGGAAAGAGGTGAAAGTCCTCTACAATGAAAACTACAGAATGCGGAAGAAAGAAATTAAAGAAGACCTTAGAAGATAGAAAGATCTACCTTGTTCTTGTATAGGCAGAATTAATATTGTCAAAATGACCATACTACCAAAAGCACTATACAGATTTAATGCAATTCCAACCAAAATCCCAATGGCATTTCTCATAGAAATAAAAAAAGCACTCATGAAATTCATCTGGAAAAATAAGAGACCCAGAATAGTTAAAGCAATCCTTAGCAAGAAGAGTGAAGCAGGTAGCATCACTATACTATACCAGAACTGAAACTATACTACAGAACAATAGTAACAAAAACAGCATGGTATTGCCACCAAAATAAACTGGTAGACCAATGGTACAGAATAGAGTACAGAGAGACTAACCCATGTAATCAGTTATTTTATATTTGACAAAGGTGCCAAAAATGTACTAGGAGAAAAGATAGCCTCTTCAACAAATGTTGCTGGGAAGATTGGAAATTCATATGCAACAAAATGAAATTAAACCCTTATCCCTCACCATGCACAAATTTCCACTTGAAGTTTATCAAGGACCTAGGAATTAAACCAGAGACACTATGTCTATTAGAAGGTAAAGTAGGCCCTGATCTCCATCATGTCAGATTAGTACCTAACTTCCTTAATAAGACTCCTATAGCACAAGAATTAATATCAAGAATCAATAAATGGGATGGATTAAAACTAAAAACTTCTTCTCCGCAATAGAAACATCAGTGAGGTGAATGGAGAGTCTACTAATTGGGAAGAAATTTTTACCCTCACACATCAGATAGAGCACTAATTTCTAGAATATATAAAGAACTCATAAAGCTAAACACACACACACAAAAAAAACAAAACAAAACAAAAAAAAAAAACCCATTCAATAAATGGGCCAAGGAGCTTACCAGATACTTCTCAGAAGATGATATACAATCAATTAATAAATATATGAAAAAATGTTCAACATCTCTAGCAATTAGAGAAATGCAAATCAAAACTACTTTAAGATTTCATCTCACTCCTGTCAGAATGGCAGCTATTATGAAGACAAACAACAATAAGTGTTGACGAGGATATAGGGAAAAAGGCACACTCATACATTGCTGGTGGACTGGTGCAGCCAATATGGAAAGTAGTATCAAGAATCTTTGGAAAACTTGGAATGGAACCACCATTTGATCCAGCTATCCCTCTCCTCAGTCTATACCCAAAGGACTTAAAAACAGCATACTACAGGGAGACAGCCACATCAATGTTTATAACAGCACAATTCACAATAGCTAAACTGTGGAACCAACCTAGTTGTCATTCAATAGATGAATGGATAAATAAAATGTGGCATATATACACAATGGAATATTACTCAGCAATAAAAGAGAATAAAATCATGGCATTTGCAGGTAAATGGATGTAGTTAGAGAAGATAATGCTAAGTGAAGTTAACCAATCCCCCCAAAGAAAAACAAATGCTGAATGTTCTTTCTGATAGAAGGAGGCTGATTCATAGTGGAGTAGGGAGGGGGAACAAGGGAGGAATAGATGAACTCTAGATAGGGCAGAGGGGTGGGAGGAGAAGGGGAGGGGGAATGGGGTTAGAAATGATGGTGGAATGAGAGGAACATCATTATCCAAATTTTACATGTATGAAGACACAAATTGGTGTGAATATACTTTGTATACAACCAGAGATATGATCAATTGTGCTCTATGTATAATATGAATTGTAATGCATTCTGCTGTCGTATGTAAATTAAAAAATAAAACAAAATAAAATAATTTCCACTTATTTCTTCTATTTTTCCCTCCCATTCTTCACTTCCCCCTCTTTCTTCCCCTCTTCTTCCTCTTCCCCCTCTCTTTCTCTCTCTTTTTGGTACCAGGGATTGTACTCAGGGGTACTTAACCACTGAGCCAAATCCTCAGCCCTTTATTATATTCATTTAGTGATAGGGCCTTGCTAAGTTGCTTAGGGCCTCACTAAGTTCCTGAGGCTGGATTTGAACTTGAGATCCTCCTGCCTCATCTGCTGGGATTACAAGTTCTTCTTTGCTGAGATTTTCCAACTCTTTGTTGAGGTATATATATATATATACACATACATACACACACATATACATACACACACAGATATATATATATATATATATATATATATATATATATATATATATATATATATATATATTTGTTTTTGTTGTTGTTGTTTTGTTTCAAGTATGTTTGCAATTGCCCTTGAAGTATTTGTATCATGGCTGCTTTAAAATATTTATCAGATGTTTTCAGTAGCTCTGTTATCTCAATAGTAACATCTATTGATTGCCTTTCTCCATTAATTTTGAGATCCTCCTGCTTCTTGGTATAGTGATTTTTTTTTTACTTTAACCAGAACATTTTTATGTTATGAGATGCTCAATTCTACTTAAACCTGTTTTAGCTGGCTTTCTCAACATTACTATGGCAAAGTGAAGGGGTAGCCACCTTATTGCTTTCACGTAGAGGTAAAAGTCCAGGTATCCTACTTTGCCTCTGAGAACACATGAGAATGGGGTGTTCCTTGTTACAACTAGGTTTTGGTGGGAGTTCTGGTTCCTCTATTGTCTCCACTGACAATGTAGTGGGGATGGTCTTATTATTGCTAAATGATGATAAAGTTCTTGACTCTCCACTAAACCACTCTCCACTAAACCACTAGCACTACCCTAACAGGGAGGGGGAAGGCTAACATTATTGTTGGGTGGAGATGGAAGTCCATTTCTGCCCATGGTCTTCACTGGCACTGTATGGGATATTTCCCATGTTGTTCCTTGGGTTCTGAAGTCCCTAGCTAGTTCAGGGCATGGTCATGCTCAGTTTTTTATTCTCTCCAGAGAAAATGATCTCTCCCATATCCTCACACTGTTATGCATTTTGGCTCTCTTTCCACTTGCTTTCCCTGAAGGTGATGTTTTTCTTGAGGCTGTCACTATCCTCCCTGAACTCTGGGTTCCCATGGGGACTCTCAAGTTATCAGATATGTATTTTTAACTCCAACCATAAACAGAGTTCAAATTATCCTCTCACAGGACTTCTGAGTTCCATGTAAACCAAGGAGTGCTACTGGGCATCTGTCCTACATGTCCTTCAATACTTTAAAATAGTAAATTTAATCAAGAGGCAAAATGACCAGACCATATGGAGGGTACCTAACTATCTATAATTGACCACAGTGGAAACTCTTTGTCTATCTTCCTATTTCTTGGTAAAAACTATGTAAGTCACCAAAACCTGGGTTGAAAACTACCTAGAAAAACAACAATAAGTACGTTTGCCAAAGATTTAGACTTTCAGTTGAAAGTCAATCTTATAATTGGCATTTTTTTTTGTATTGCAGGTGAGACTAGAAATGGATAAAACCTTTCCGTAAACAATTTAGCAATATTAATTATATAAAAAAAAAAACTCTTCTAGAAATCCATCCTAATAAAAATAATCCAAGGCAATCAAAGATGTAAGGATGTATAAGGATGTTAAATATAGTGTTACTTATCATAGGAAAAAATAAAAACAATTTAAATGTTGAAATGTAAATTATGATTTTTTTTTGCATTAAATAGAATATTTCCCAATGTTTAAAAATCATGTTTCCAAAAATAATTGTATGATTTGACACAAAGGTGATACTGTAATATTAAGTGACTGCTGTAGTTTGAATTTTAAATGCCCCTCAGTGGTCCATGTATTAAAGGATGGGTCTTTAGAGAGATACTACTCTAATAGTAGGAAGCTGGTGGAACCTTTGAGAGGGTCTTGGAGATGGAATGGGAGGGAAAAAACAAAACAAAAAACTGGAAGCCAGTTTACTTTCTCCTCCAATAGCTTCATAATTGTAATAGTTTTCATTATTTCATGTTATCCTCCAGCCTTTGCCCAAGAAACAATCTTTTTAAAGTTGCAAGTTGGCCCTAAAGGGATGATGATATCAATTAGTAGAGAAGAGAGAAACTCATTTGTCCTAACCCATTTTTCTATTTATCTGTGCAATGGTTAAACATACAGTTAAATTTAAATCCTGTTCAAGTAATGAACTAGGCAATTGGTGGTGGGATATAAAATGAGATGCTATTTGGCAACACATATCAGAAATCTAAAATTGGTCATGTTCTTTGGCCCAGAATTCTACTTCTAGAAGATGTAAACTTGGATTCAAGATGAGGCTCATGGATGAAGTAGAATCATGCAGTCATTCATAGCCTAATATTTGAAAACCATGGAATAGCTGTATAAATGGTGGATGGAATGAGTGAAATATAACAAAATATTAAAGGATTTGAAGGTTTAAGTCCTCAGAGTGCCGTGCCCTTGTGTCATCCTCCTTCTCCTCTCAGCCCCTTGTTGCCTTTCCAGTCATCGGTGAAGATAAGCCCCAGTTGTGGCACCATATAGTAACAAAAAAATAAGCATTTCATTTTAAAATTTTCTCTTAATGTTACCTAACATATGGAAAAGGAATTCATTCTAACGAGAGACAGAGTCTTAAAGGACTTCATATATTCTCTGTTTTGATAATCAAGGCCAGTGGAGGGTCTAAGACCACTGGCATGTAGTCATGGTACCTGCCATCTCAGACTTTCTGCAACATCCAGTTGAGACTTAGTGGGGCATTTATCAGGCCAAATACCAGCAGTCTGCCTCAAAAACCACAGGATTTTCTCTAGAGTCATATTTTGCTTACTTGTTTGTTTTGTTTACTTTTAATTGGAAGAGACTTTAGAAATCTTACTGGTGAAGAAACCAAGTCATGGAGAGATTAAATGATTATGCTGGGGTCAGAGCCATTAAGTAACACATCTTCCAAAGATCTGTCTTGCATATGAGCAATTGAAAATATCACTTTCTTAAAATATTTATTCTAATAAGTTTGAATGTATCTGATAAGAAATACAAGAAAGATTGTGGAATTCAGTATAACATGCGAGTTAATTTATAAAATTCAAAATAAGAAAAAGCAAAAGAGTCACTGAAGTCACTGAGGTTTGGGAAGTTTAAATTGCTTGAAGGGAAGTTCTCTAGGATGATGGCTTGGCAGGTGGGGAACCAAAAGTTAAACTCAGCTGTCACAGAATTGTAATAGTTAATTACAATTATGGTTGAGTGATAATATATCATTCATAGCTTTTGAGTCTAGTTTTTCAGTAAGTGGGGATAAGTTTCTGCTAAGGCATCCATCATATACTGAATTTTTTTTTTTTTTTTTTGCTTAGAGTATGTATTTGCAAAACGGCTGCCTATATCTGTAGAAGAATGATTTCCCACCATATATAGCTCATTCCAAAATGGTATGAAAGCTAATTTTAGTGTTGGAAAAATAAAAGTATGCAGTACAGATGCAGGGAAGACCTGTTGAAGTCACTTCTAGACACTTGGCCACCATTGGAGAGTGGCTAGGCTGGGGTAGAGGCAGTTGGAAGTGCACCATGATAGGCTAGCTTCATAAATGAAAGGTAAAGGTTTTGCAGTCTAGGGGTTGGATTATGTGGCAGGGGCATCCAACATGTCCTGGTAACTGGGTTTTCTGGAAATTGCCATAAATTAGTGTTTTTCAGAACAGAAAGCTGTTCTGTCCTTTCAGGTCCTTGAATAGAAGATATTCAGCAATTACTGAAAAGACTCACACTAAAGGCCAAGAACATGTCATCTTGCGCATCTATTTCCAATGCACAGAATCATGCATGTAGTGGACATTCATTGATGATACAATTTCAGAAATTAAATGAGGTACTGTATATCAGCATTCTACCATGTACTTTCCTCTCCCACATTTTTGCATTTCTAATATTGTGATATTACCTTAATATGGGTCTCTTTGTTTGACTTTTTTATATTTTTGGTAGTACCCATGCTGGATTTAATTGCAGTCAAGAATGTATTTTTAAATATTATTCTCCATTCTGTGGCAGTTATAAAGAATACAAGCAACAATAAGTGTTGGTGAGGACGTGGGGGAAAAGGCACACTCATATATTGCTGGTGGGACTGAAAATTGGTGCAACCACTCTGTAAAGCAGTATGGAGATTCCTTAGAAAACTTGGAATGAAACCACTATTTGACCCAGCTATCCCACTCCTCCGTCTATACCCAAAGGACTTAAAATCAGCATATTATAATAACATAGCCACATCAAAGTTTATATCAGCTCAACTCACAATAGCTAAACTGAGGAAGCAACCTAGACGCCCTTCAATAGATGAGTGAATAAAGAAACTGTGGTATATATACACAATGGAACATTACTTAGCGTTAAAAGAGAATAAAATTATGGCATTTGTAGATAAATGGATGGAACTGGAGAATATCATGTTAAGAAGAGAAAGTCAACACCCCCAAAACAAAGGCTGAATGTTCTCTCTGATAAGTGGATGCTGACCCATAATGGGGGGAGGGCATGACAAAAATGGAGGAACTTTGATTGGGCAAAGGGGAGGGAGGAGGGGGGAGGGGGTATGGGGACAGGAAAGATGATGGAATGAAATAGACCTTATTACCCTAGGTACATGTATGACTGCACATATGGTGTGACACTACATTGTATACAACCAAAGAATTGAAAAGTTGTGCTGAAATTGTGTACAATAAATCAAAATGCATTTGGCTGTCATATATACCTAATTAAAATAAATGAAAAAATTAATTTAAAAAGATTATTTTCTATTAGAATTTTTTTCTAAATTTTTCTATGCTTTCTAAGGAAGGCATAGAAATTGAGAAGTAATGTATAATAACAAAAGCTTGTATCATTGAGAGATTATTCATAAATCTGTATTTTCTTATAAATTAACATCCAAGAGCTTTAAAAGATGTAAGAAAGGAAGTAAACCATAAGTAGATGTCCTTGTCACATTTTGTTACTGAGATATATGTAAAGGACTATCTATAACATACTGTATTAGTTTCCTGTGGCTGCTGTAACACACAACCACAAATGTAGGGCTTTAAAATAATGGAAATTTGTTCTCTTTATTAGTGGAGGCCAGAAGTTCAACATCAGTTTCACTGAACCAAAACCCAGGTGTCAACAGGCAGGATGACACTCCCTCTGGTGGTTGGAAGGGAGAATCCTTTCCTTGTGTCTTCCAGCTTCTGGTGGCTGCTAGTATTCATCTGCTTGGGGCTATATCACTCCAATCTCCATCTCTATCTTTATATCACTGTTTGTCTTCTGTGCATTGAATTCCCCTCTCTGTTTTTCTTATAAGGATAATTGTGATGGCAGTTAGAGCCCACCCAAAAAATTGAGAATAATCTCTCCATTTTAACATCATTGACTTACATCCAATAAGGTCCTTTTTGCAAATAAAGTGCCATTTACAGTCTGCATGGGTTAGGTATCTTTGGGGCCACAATTAGCACATTATACATGCCAAGCAATGCAACTAGGGTCAGAGAAATTGCACATTTGTAGTCATAAGTAAAAGAAAACTTGGTATAACTCATTTATGTTAGTGTCTTCTTAATTTTCTAAGGTTCTCTAAGAAAATCAAGAAAGGTTCAACACTAAAAGAGAACATGTATTAGTGACTGGGAAGAAAATCTCAGTGATAACAGAGTACTCTTCTAAGAAATGCTCTTAATAATAGCACAGAGGACAAAATTGGGTGCAAATCACTAAATATTGACAATTCAAGGTGCAAAATGATTCAGAAGGGCTGGACCCCGTTTATGAAGAACTCTTAGGAAAATCTTTATATGGTATATTAATTACAACAATGTTCCCAAATTTCAACTCTACAATGTCTCCATGCATTATGCAATGTGACTTTGCAGCTTCTGTCATTGAGAGATAGAATGTATTTCCCCATCCCATGCATCTGAATTGCCCTGGTGACCAGCTTTAGCCAACAGAACACAGCAGCAGTGATACTATGCCTGTTGTGAACCTAGAACCAAGAGGCCTTGTGAGCTTCTGTTCTCTGCCCAGTCGTTATGAGACCCAGTATCAGATAGCCTATGGGATAATGAGAAACGCATGATTCATTCACCCTCATACCCCAGACAATAACCAGCCAGCTACCAGACGGTGAATGAGGGCATCCTGTATTATAGAGCTCCCATCCAAATCACCAGCCAGCCACAGACAAATGAGCAAAGCCAGCAAGAACAGTAGAACTCAGCCCAGATCACCAGAACCTCCCATGACTCCCAGACTTAGGAACAACAAAAGCTTGTTGCTAAGCAATTGAGTTTCGGTGTAGGTTATTATATGATAAAGACTAGCTGACATATATATGAAAATTACCAGATTTTAATGACTGGGGATGAATAAATTATTCAGAATAAATTTTATTCTGAATAGAAAATACTTTCTGGAATGTTTTAACTTATTTTGCTTATAAAATTTTGGATAAAATATACTAATAAATATATCTTTCTGTTGTTATAACAAATACTCGAGATCATCAACTTATAAAAACAAAAGTGTTATTTTGCCTCAACATTTGGGAAGTTTCAGTCTATGATTGTGTTGGCCCTGTTGCTATGTGATTTTGACACCCATCACGTCAGGAGAAGCATTTTGGAACAAAACCACTCACCTCATCATTGGGTAGCAAAAAGAAAGAGAAAGGCACTGAAGTTTGATTGTGCCTTCAAAGTCATTTCCCAATGACCTAATAATGACATAAAGACCTCTCCCTAGGCCCATATCTGAAGGCCCATATCTTAAAAGTTTCTGCCACTTCCCAAAGCACCATGAGCTGGGGACCAAACTTTTAACACATGGATCTTTGGGAGACAGTAATCTAAACAACAGCAAATTCAAAATAGATCTTTAAATAAGCATAAAATTAAAAGCTTCAATTTAAAAATCAAAGTTTCATGTCATAAATTTATTAGAAAGAATTATTTCTCTTTTAGGGGTATACCTTTCTTAATATAGTCTATCCTGGGGACCCTTTGTTCAAGGCAGGAACCCATTTCAGTTTCTATGAAATACAATAATTCCATACTCAATTTTCTGCCACTTATTTACTATATGGTTCTTGGAGAAACCCTCTCTGAGTTTCCATTGCCTTACGTGAAAAATGTGAATGATAATACCTCCTGGTCAGGGTTGCTTTGAAGATGAAATGTAAGAGTCCATAGAAATGTGCTTTGTGAAATGCAAATGGATGAAGAAAATTTAAAAAGATTCATGTTTCTGTTTCTTAAATATAGCCAGCAACAGCATCTTATTGGTAAAAATGTAGTGGTGTCTTTCTTAATAAAATTGTTTAGTACCATAAAGTACATCACTAGGTTATGTGAATATTTTCTTTTTATCATTATCCCAACCTCTTAACCCATGATAGACATCATAAGACTTTAGAACTTGGCCATTTCCCTAAATCATGTTACTTCCCAATGATATGGCAGAATAACACCAGGTGGTTCATATGTAGACAACCCAGTTCTGATTGCTTTTTATGACATGTATAGCAAACAGATTCAAATTTCTTTTCTCATTCAGAGCCCCCATATCAAAAGATCTGCCCCAGTTAAAAACCGTCCTGTCCATCCACCTCCAACTGACTTGGGAATCTAATCAGAACCTCCTAGAATAAGTCAACAGTGGTCCCCATCCTGAAAATTCAAATTTAAGACATGTGTGATAGACAATTTTGACAATAGAGTACGCAGCTGAATCTTGTAGAATTGAGGTCACAGGGAGCAGCTTAAGAAACCAAACCCATATGCAATACACATTTGGGAACAGTAGAAAGTTAGCAGGCAAAGAAAATCAGTTTACAGAGGAAAAAATGGATATAAGCAGAGAAAACAGAGATAAAGGCCCAGAGAGCCCCCAAAGAGGATATTTACTTCTGACTTTTTCAGTTTTTTTCCTAAGTCCTGGTTACTGCTAGTTTTCTGCTCTAAAATGTCAGCCAGATTCTTTGGAGTATCCCTTTTCATTTGAGCCAGTTACAATGAATTTTTGTTTTTTGTAAATAAGTAACTCATGCTGATTAAAAACAAAGAAATTTCTTGGGTTTAGAGCTCTCTTGGATTTCTGTATTTCCTTATTGAGAAATGTAACTTTGTTACATAATAAGAAATAGGTATTTGGTCTTTGTCCTGGTTCCTGGCATAAGAGTTTCTAAGATACCTGAAACCTTCTGAGTGGTGAGTGTCTTTTTGCCTGCTAATGAAATGACAGATGGTTGGAGTCAAAAGGTAGATTTAGGAAGGGGCTGGTTACCTGAGGAAGTACCAACCTTGTGATTAGAGGGTTAGAACCTTCAACCTTACCCCACCTCCAAGGAAGGGAGGGGGCGGGGGGCTAGAGGTTGTTCAATTATCACTGGCCAACTATTTAATCAACCATGACTATATATTGAAACCTCCATAAAAACTCTAAACTACAGGTTGGGAGAACTTCCATTTGCTGTACACATTTGTGTGTGGAAGAGAGGAACACACCAATTTCACTTGGACAGAAGCTCCTGTGCACAGGACCTTTACAGACTTCTTATGACCTCTTCTTCTAGATGTTCATCTGTATCCTTTACAATGAGCTGATTTAACATAAGTAAATGGTTTCCTAAGTTTTGGGAGTCATTATAGTAAATGATCAACTCTGAGGAAGGGATTATGGGAACTTATGATTTATTGCCTGTTACTCAGAAATCTGGCATGTGAAATGGGAGCAGTATTGTGGAACTGGGCCCTTAACCTATGGGGGCTGACTCTAACTTTGATAGACATTGTCAGAATTGAATTGAATTATAAGACACCCAGTTAATCCATATAGAGTTGAATAACTGGTTAGTATGGGGAAAACATCACAAGTATTGTGAGTATATTGAAGAGTTCTTTCAGGAAATAAAAATTTATTTGTTAAGACAAAATAATCGTAAAGAAAAGAGTAATTGAATGAGATATAGATGTATGAAAGTAAGATTTGAGGGCAAAGAAAAAAAGATGGTGGTATTCACATGAACTACAGAAGAAGAAAAATAATAATAGACAAAATTTGTTAGTTGCCACAGTCTGGCTGGGCACAAAATAACTGAGCCGACACGAGGTACTTGTAGGTTCAAACAGGAACTACTTTATTGCCAGAACCCCACCAGAACACTCTCGAACTCCGCGGAAAACCCGTGAGAACCAACGGGAACTCCACGGAAACCCTGCAAACCAATCAGAAAACTTTAAATGTGACGGCTCCTTGGTGATGGTCAGAATGCCAGAAGGAGGCACACATTGTGTTGAAAGGCACAGGGTTTATTGTGGACCCTTACCTGGGATGTGGTGCTTTAAAAGGAATCCACATGTTTCATAATTGAAGATGTTGATAATATCAACATAATTGATAATATATTTTTTTATTATAGTTTCATCTATATTACAGAGTGTCAGATAAATGCCTAAGTACTGTGGTATATTACCAAAAAAATTAGACAATGTATCTAAGCCAGTATGTGGCCCTAGAAGTGCAATATAACTTTAATGAGCAGACTTGGGTATCTTTAGCAAGCTTGTTATTAATCTTTCTGTACTCCTCTTTGAGCACTTACCTGTACCTGACACTATATTATTAGATACTAAGAAAGCAAGGGAACCAGCTAGACATGGTCCCTGCTCTTATGTAGCTGGTGGAGATACACACAAACTAAGTAAACTATGAAAAAAAATAATAGTTACTTATTATGAATAAGGTGATAAATGCTGAAATACAGAATTAAGGGAAGGATTTACTGCAAATAAGATGGTGAGGTCTCAGTGATGAAGGAGAATGGAATGATAACCTCCTTTAATCACACTCAAAGTGATTTAGTGCAATTATATTGTCATAAAATTCAGTAATTGTTTAGTATTGTATAGATAACTAGGGGAAGGATAGCATTCTTTCAGTCATTTTTGTAACTAATGAACAGAAGAAGGGAGGAACATCAATTAGAGTCTTATCGTGTGCCACGCATTGTCCACATGTACATTATTCTCCCCAAGCAATCACTATTATACTCATTTTACAAATGGGAAGAACTAAGGTTCCGGCAGGCTTAGGATCTTATCCAAGGACTCAGTCAGAAACTGTTTCCACTAAACCAGAATTGTATCTATATCTGTAAAAGGCAACAAATTACTTCCTCATTCCCAATTGGATTAATTTTAAAATTAGAACATGTAAACATTATGTTCTTAAAAAGTATCCCAAATTAATTCCATTTTTAAAGTACTGTTTAAGCAAATATATATTTTAAAAAAACCTAATAATATCTTCTACTGGAAAAAAGAAGGAACACATTTCATCTGAGGTTTGCAGGAGGCCAGTTCAAACATCCCATTCCCAGTTGATTCCATCAAATCTCATCACATCTGCTTGCCTTTTTAAAAATTATTATTTTCCTCTCAGATATGCACCTAGACTTCAACAAAAGGTTAAAATTCTGTGTAACCACAGGAAGGGCCCCACCAACAATCCTCCATCTTATCTCCTGCCTTCTCCATGCCCTCAAAGAGTTAAAGATTCATTCACAGTTCAACATTTATGGAGGTGTCAGACAGTACATACTAAGTGCTGGGCACAAAACACTATGTGTCTTTCCTCTTGAGAAGTCTGGTCTTCTAACTCCTGGACCTTCTAAACGGGTTGTTCTCTCCGCCTTTTCCCATCCTTCCTCCTCCCTCTGTCCTGGGAGGGGTTCTGAAGCTTCTTCTTGGGGTGGTTAACCGGGAAGAGGGTGGACCCGAAGAGCCTGCCAAGATCTTTAGGTGCGCGGTGCCAAGACGCCTGGAGGAAGCCAGACTGACTCTCAGGAATGCCATTGGCACCCAGTGAGTTTCCACGGGCAGTTACGGAATTGTGAGGAAAGGAAGAAAAGCTAAGAAAGGATGTTCAGCCGGCCAGCCATGGCCAGCTCATGCCTGCATTCCCCTTGGGGTGTTGCAGTAATCCAGAACCCGCCATCGCTGCGTCTCTGCGCCTGGCAAAGCCACAGCATCGTACTTACCCTCTGGATCTGAGACCTCTTTCCCAAATGGACATAAATAAAGCTGCATAGGCTCGGGTACCGAAATGTAAGCTTCCCTCCTGCCTCTTGCTTCCAAAAAACTTTTTCTCTTTGGTGTAGGAAAAAAAAAAAAGTCTTTCTCTATTCCACCTCTCTGCTCCCTCCAGAGCTCACCCCTGGGGCCCCTTCACCCCAACCATGGGTTGATTTCCCCTATGCTCAGGGTGCTGAACCAGAGTGAACCTGATTACTTCCATTAGAGTGATGCAGACAACTTTTATGGCCTGCGAATGACCTGAGGGATCCTTTTGCAGGGGGTGTTGAGTCCAGGGTGCCCTGATTTTTCTCTCCATTAAGGGTAGCAAAGGAGTGAAAAACAGCCTGGCTCTCTCTCACCCAGATCTTTAATTCATCACCTAATGACTGCAAATGTATCTTTGAGGGCATTAGATGAGGATACACAGGGTCATGCACCAGGGTTTAACAAATCTTATTTTTCGAGGACTAGCAGTTTGATTTCCAGAATGGCAGTATTTGGAGTCCATTGCATGCCATCCTGGAGTAAATACAAAACTGAATCAAGTTGGAGCCCAGAACATGCATCCTCCCTTTTAAAAGACATTCTACTTTGCAGCATTTCCTTTCCATCTGCATTAATTCTTTATATTTCCCTAATAAGACAGATCTAAAAAAAAAAAAAAAAAAAAAAAAAAAAGCCCTAGTCAAGATGTCCTTGGCAAAATCATAGAATTTTCAGGGAAATGGATGGCATTAGAGCAGATTATGCTAAGTGAAGCTAGCCAATCCCTAAAAAACAAATGCCAAATGTCTTCTTTGATATAAAGAGAGTAACTAAGAACAGAGTAGGGACGAAGAGCCTGAGAAGAAGATTAACATTAAACAGGGATGAGAGGTGGGAGGGAAAGGGAGAGAGAAGGGAAATTGCATGGAAATGGAAGGAGACGCTCATTGTTATACAAAAGTACATACAAGAGGAAGTGAGGGGAAAGGGAAAAATAATACAAGGGGGAGAAATGAATGACAGTAGAGGGGGTAGAGAGAGAAGAGGGGAGGGGAGGGGAGGGGAGGGGGATAGTAGAGGATAGGAAAGGCAGCAGAATACAACAGACACTAGTATGGCAATATGTAAATCAATGGATGTGTAACGGATGTGATTCTGCAATCTGTATACGAGGTAAAAATGGGAGTTCATAACCCACTTGAATCAAAGTGTGAAATATGATATATCAAGAACTATGTAATGTTTTGAACAACCAACAATAAAAAAAAGAAAAAAAAAGTTTAAATGTATAACCTGTTAGAATATGGGATCTTTTCTCTAGAAAGGAAGCTAAAACTAAAAGGGATCTTAAAAATCAACTAATATAATTAAAGAAGAAACTGCTGCCCAGAGATTAATGGTTTGAATTAATGGTAGTATCTAAGGAATACACAAGCCAATTAGAAGGAGGCTCCACTGGCCAAAGACATGACAATTTGAATATAAAAAGAAATAACTGCAACTGATTCAAATATGTCAAATCTATAAAGTTCATGGATTTATAATGAGTTGATAAATTGTTCATCCCAATCTCTCCACACCTGGCCTCCAAAATAGAGAAAAACTCTGGTTGAACCCAAGTGGAGGTTGCTAGGATCCCAAATGCATATTCTAAAAATTAATAAATAAAGACTGAGGAATGTGAAAAAAAAAAAGATGTCCTTGGATCAGCAGCAATGGCATCAAGTGGAAACTCATGAGAAACTCCAATTGTCAGAGCATCCGGGTCATTCTGAAATGTGCAAAAGAACCACTGGCTTAAAAGTTCCCCCTATGTAGTGTTTTCACTAATTGAATACACATAACCAGTGGATTCCAGGTTACCTTGTTCACTACTTCTCTTTTCAGGGAAGAGAACCTATTCTTTAGTTTTCTCTTAAAAAACAAAAATTCAATTTGACAATGGGAATACCTGCTAAAAGCATACTGAATTCCCTGTAGAAGACATACAAGCGAGGAGGGGGAGAGAGGAAGAAAAGTGAGTAGGGGAGGAGGCAGAGTATCCACTGCTACAATATAATTTGACTATGTATACTCTTCTTGCAAACTCACACACTTTTTTGAAGTACTTCATTTTTTTTTCAGGCATTATAAGTGACATCTTTAGTCATTCCCCTGGTTCTTCCTGAAAGTTTCTTCTAAGATACTTTTTGTCACCTATACCTCATAGGTCACTCCCAACTCCTCACTCCTGGCTATATTAGCTTGGGGTAAAGGGGTCCCCTATTCATGTTTTGCAGCTGCTTGTCAAATTGCAATTCAAGTAATTAGACTGGGCACAAGGGAGTCTGGGGCTGTACCTTTGGGGAAAGATGCAAGGTGATAAAAAAGTGCAGGGAATCTAGATATGGTTAGTGTGGGCTTACTGGTGATCTGAGACAGGAGAAGAGCCCGTGGAGAAAGATTTTTCAACTGTGGAGGTATGGTGAAGGTGTGCAGAAATGTTCATGTTGTATTCTTAGAGCTAATGGTAATCACAACCCAGTCATTCCCTTTCACACTGTTTGTTTCATTTAGTCTACAACTGTGGAGACCCAACTGTGCTCAGGCACCTTGGTTCTGGCTCCTGATGAGATGTGTCCTCATCACTAAACATCAGTGTCCTCTTTCCATATGCAGCTCTTAAGTTTTGTATTTGTTATTTGAGTTTTTCTGGATTTTAGATTTCTAGGAGTCAGCCTACTAGACACTTCTGAGCAAACTTGGAGAACATTGGGGAGAGGTGGAAGGTAAGAAGGGTTCAATACTGCATGGAAGAGACATGTTGTAGTTCATACAATAAAAGATCTTTGCCTATACATTATAATGTACACCTTTTGAGCTTCCTACCTAGATGCTTTCATTTGGGGGCCTAAGAATATGCAGTTCACCACCTGCCATTTAGTACAAGTATCTGACATTTGCAAGGAGTCTTTCATTTATGAAGAAATTGCATTAATAGAACCTCATTTGAGTCACACTAAGCCTTTGTACAGTAAAAGAGAAAAGCATGAGTGTGGTTATTACTATCGTTATCACCATCTTTATTTTTTAGAGAGGAGAGAATCAAGGGTTGGCTAACTTAGGATATAGCTAGCTGGATGCAGAACCAGGACTGGAATCCGGGTGTGTTCCCTTTTCATAGCCTTCTGCCTCCTGACTAAAGCAAAGGCTCCAAATTAGAGCTAGGAAGCACAAGGACTTTAAAAAATATCCGTCAGCAGTTTGGGGCTGTCAGAGAATGACGAAGAAGTTACTTCTCTAAAGGGTTGCCAGAGTGGAGCGCTTAGAACGGGGGGCATTCATCTGTGTGTGCGTGCGAGCGTGCGTGCGTGTGTGTGTGTTTTAAAGAAATTGCTAGAAACTTGGTAAGATTGTTGAGTGTGAAAGGCAAACAGCTGAGTGGGCTGGTACCAGTCTTAACGATTTGATTTGAACTCTAGGCCCGGGAGGCGAGGGTTCTGTCCCTCCAGTAGAAGTGAATTTGGGGAAAGTGGAGCGGGCTGGAACTGGAAATGCGCTCTTGAAAGTCAAATGCGGTGTGGGTAGAAGGTAGCCTGACACCTTGAAATATCCTCCAACGTGCAAATGACGTGGACGAGGAGGCACCAAAGTTCCTAGCCTCGGGAGAATGGACGCTTCACGTCGGTGCGACACAGCGGGATCCTGCTGACCCGGCTGAGAGCTCCACCCGAACCGCGGCCTTTGGGGTTGGCTGGATGCGGGAGAAGGAAGGGAAAGTCCCTACGCCAGGTACCAAACAGTCCAGGGAAAAAAAGGGCGGGGTGGGGGAGAATGGAGGATCGAAAAGAAAGAGCAAATGAAGCGGAAGTTTCAAGGCCCTCTACAAGGAATAACAGTATAAATAACCGAAGACGTCGTGTAAACACTGCGGTCATAACCCCGAACATTAAACAGCCCCGGTGGCATCTGGCGCATCGGCAGCCGCGGGCTGCGCTGGGGCAGCCAGGGAGCCCGATCCCAGGCTCCTCTGCCTCGCTTCTCTGTTTATCTCAACTTAATCTTCCTCTGCGAGCTGTTCCGTAGCCTGGAAGATGTTTAAATTAAAAACCAGCCCGCCGGAAGTCGTGGCGGGACAAGGGGTAACCTCAACCCAATTGCAGGCCTAAGTGAGTTAAATAATGAATTATTAATAAGAAATATACAGGATATGTTGCAGCATTTGGTGATGCACAACACACCCCGAGGGCTATGGAATTTACATCTTTCATAGTCCCCCTTATTTTTTCACTCGTTTGCAAACGTGGATTATTGGGATCACAAACACGCCTGGAAATTATACACCGTGGAGTTCACTTCCCTATTTGTATCGCAATTATACCGTAGAATACTTGAAAAATAGAATTTTCCTTTTCCTGCTTTTTCCCCCTCCTGAATTTAGTAACAAAATAATCCTGCTCTTTCTGTTTATAGTTCAATATTTCTCATGATCTTAAAAACAACTTGTAAGAGTTTCTTTTTAGGATTTCAGTACAAAATATGTTCCGCGCCTTCATAATGGAAATAACATTTAATCCTTTTCTAGAGGTTTGGAAGAACCATTTTAATCAAACTTCCCCATAGTTTTTCATTTTTCTTTCCAATTAAAAAAAAAAAACACACCAGTGTTTTTAGCAATATAAAGAAAGATTTATTTTTGAAAGTAGCAAAACTTGTTTGAAAAAAATATATATCTTTAAGTGAATTACTTTATAAATGTGACTGTCAAAGTCAGCTATTCTATGATCTACATTTTACAACATATTGTACAAAAGATACACATTGATAGGCTCTTATTATCTATTTATATATTTATAATTACATATTGCACTTGGACCAGCAAGGCTCGAAGTCATTCACGGTAGAAGTTAATAAAGTTAAATAGATGGGAATCTGTAAGCACGATTGATCTCCTCTGGTTTGGAAACGAATCTCCTCGTCGCTGTAAAGTGTTCTCTCGGGGTGAGATGGGAGAGGAGCGTTGCGAGGGGGAAGCAGAGACAGAGAGCAGGGAGGGCAGGGGTCGCCTCCCGGGGCCGCTCCCCGCCGGGAGCGCGCCTTTCCCAGACTCGCACCTCCAAGGTCAGGACGCTGTGGTTCCACATAAGCGGCTTGCGGTCACCACTTCTTTCAGGTCACTCTCGGGTTTTCCGGCCACCATAAAGGGCCACGTCTGCAGGAGACAAGAGGGTGGAGGAGGTAAGTAGCCCAGGAGGAGAAGAAAGGGTGGGTTCGGGGCTGAAAAGGAAAGGAAGGGGTGCGGTGGGGTAAGCATTGAGCAGGGGAGGGCGGTTATCTCTGCGATTTACTTTGTGTCCACGTGGTCCCTCTGTTGAATAAAGCAAAAAAGCTGCCTTGGTGCCAAGGTGCTCGAGGTGATGGTGGTTGGCCTTTTAGAATAAGAGCCCAAAAGGCCCATGCTGGGTTCCAGTTGAAATCCAAGAGAGGCCCCGGGAAAGCTTAGTGTGCGGTGGCACAACCGGGAGGCAGATGCTCTAAATAGCCTGAGCAGAGAAACTCATAAGGACCTTGCAACTAGTGGGCACCTCCTAGAAGAGAAGTGCCCTTTAAGCCCCTTGGATAAGACAGTGGTCAGGTTTCAGGATCCTCTCACCCTCATCCCCATCTATCTTCCTGGTGCAGACTTTCTTCTTTCAAACTCAGGATTTGACTACAGTTTTAAGTTAACCACCAGCTCTGAAAGGGGAAATATTGCTAATAATAGATATATGGTCGTTTTATTTAAGACCGTTTTCCTACTATGGAGAAAGCCAAACTGTCTCTTCCTTTCTCTGGGCTCTTTTATAATACAGCTTATTTAAATTTTTATTCAAAGATGAAGACAACAGCAATTGTAAGTATTCTAGGAAATATTTTCATTTTAGTTTCATGAGGGCGGGGGACCCTTTTAATTGGAGGGGAAAATATTTTTCATGGCAAAATGTGTTTGCATCCCCTGCCCCCAACTCCTGAGACCAACTGGGTGAGATGACAACTCAACCCTCTAGGCACTAGTGCTGGACGATAAGACTTGACTTTTAAGAGGAAAGTCTCATTCTTATCACATCTAAACAGAAGTTCTAGTAAGTTGTTGTTTTCTTTAGAGCCTGCACCTTTTAAAGTGAAATCAAATAAAAGGGGAATTAAAACATATTTCTTAAACAGGGAAATACATTTGAGAAAAATAGTAGGCTCAATAAGCATTAGTTTTTTGTATTTAAAAAAAATTAGATTCAATGGGCATTACTTTTTAAGAAAACAGGAATAATGTCTTTTTAAATCTCAGATGAGAGTGACCTATTATTTTAGTGTTATTCGGTACACCAATACGTGTGCAAATTTGTTAAGAATGCTGATATCTAACAGAATTTATGCTATTTAAAAATGTCAACCCACTCAGAGAAGAAACAGAATATTTAAGTAATTGGGGGACTTCCGTTTATAAGAAAGTGGCCATGAATGGTCCTATATATACTTGGGAAAGGAACGGAATTGGAAGTTTATAAAGAAAAATCACGTTTTTACTCTCAGCTAACGGAAAAATAAAGGGATTAATAAGATGTCTCTTTGGTGCGCAACATCTTGTCAACGTTCCCTATTCTGCACCATCCCCTTCACGCTAGCGGGAGCTGCTCTGGCACCCGCGCGGGGGATCCCTCCTCTTTGCCAGCTTAATACACATGGAAATCCCTAATGGGGCTGCCACGTCAAACCCTCGCATAAATCATTCCGGTGGCGGCACTTAGGGCAGGGAGCGCGGGCGCTGTGGGGAGCGCCGGGAATCGGTCCCTAGAGGCACTACGCCGGCGGTGCCTAAGGTGTGTAGGGAGGGCGCACCAGTGCCGGCACCCCAGTCCCAGCCGAGCGCACACGCTAGCACTCACACCCCGCGGGTCAGACTTGGGGCGCGCAGCACCGCCACAGCACCGCAGAACTCACCAGGTTGACGGGGTGAATGTAACCGTTCTCATACTTGTCGTTAGCCAGGATCTGCCTCAAATGGGCGATGTAGCTGGACGCCAACCTAAGCGTGTCCAACTTGGAGAGCTTGGTGTCTGGGGGCACCCAGGGCAGGGTGGTCTTGAGCCTGGAGAAGGCCTTGCTCAGCACCCGCATGCGGGCCCGCTCGCGCGCGTTGGCCGCATTGCGCTGGACCTGCTTTCCCTCCTGGCTGACCCCGCTCAAGGGGCTCTTTTTGGTGGGCGCCTTCCTCCTCTTGCCCAGGCCGCCGCGGCCTTTCTGGGGAGACCCGTTCTCGCAGTTGGAGCTCTCCTCTGTGCTCTCGTTGGAAGTCACAAACTCCTTGTTGGAGTCCACTTTTAGCCCTTCGCATTCCAGCATCTCCACCTCCTGAAGGTCCTCCACATCGCTGAGGGAGCCGGTGGACATGTTGAGGGTAGGGGTGGAGAGACTGAGCAAAAAAGGAGAGAGAGCAAAAAGGAGAGAGACGAGAGAGAGAGAGAGAGAGAGAGAGAGAGAGAGAGAGAGAGAGAGAGAGAGAGACCCTGAAACCAATGGGCCTCCAAGTACGGAGCAGCTACCTCCTGTTGGAAATTAAAATTGGGGATCTGGCTGCTTGGGTCTCACCCCTTCCCCTTTGCAGAGTTGTGAAAACCAAGCGCGAAGGCTTTCTGCAGGAAGGGAACTGGCGATCGGTTTCCCCACCCCCGGAGTCGTGGCCGCAGAGGAGTGTGAGAGAGCGCTGAGGAATTTGGTGGACACTAGGAATTTATCTGGGGAATAGAGAGGCGGATCCTTGCAGTCTAGGGGAGGGGCCTGCTAGGCCAGCAAAGCTTTTGGACCCCTTTCACAAGCAGAGGAGACACGCGTGAACAAACTTTGGTTTCCGACTTGTAAATCGACTCAATTGTAACGCACACCTACCAGTCTTCTTCTCCCACTTTGGCCCAGCCGAGGAGGAGCTAGCCCTACTCACAGCTAATGTCGCTTGCCCATTTCCTTAGGCCTTTTCTCTGAAGAGGCCTCAACTGGTTGCTACTGAGAAGGGTAGGAAAATGTCAAGATCATTCGCTGTTTCTGGGCCTTCCTTAACAAATCTCACAAAGGCTCCATGCCCCTCTTCCTTCCTCCCAAGAAAACAACTAAAATCCAGAGAAGATTCAGTTTGCTTCCTGCTAACATCCCATAAGACTCCAAGGTTTTAACCACGGTATTTTCCCATTTTACCTGGGAAAAGTTAAGAAAACAAGTGTTTCACAGAGAAAGTACAAAAAAAGAAAAAAAAAAAATCCTTCTGTACTTGGTCCTGTAAAGATACCAGTGGATTAGACAAAGGGGTATGAAGGGAAGGGGTGTGGAGTAATATAAAAGACAGTGGAATGAATCTGACATAACTTTCCTATGTAGATATATGAATATGCCACAGTGAATCTCCTTATGATGTACATCCACAAGACTGGGATCCTAAGTAGAATAAGGTGTACTCATGTTTATGTAAATATGTCAAAATAGACTTCACTATTATGTATAATTAAAATGAACAGCAGCAACAAAAAGATACCAAGGAACTGCAGTGTGTACTCACATTTGACCATTGCACACCTACACACAATTTGGTGGGGTGGGTAGGGAATAAAATAGAATAATACAAATGTGAGGAAATATTTTATTAGTTAATAATCTTGATGGGCGCTGGGGATGTGGCTCAAATGGTAGCGTGCTCACCTGGCATGCGCAGGGCACTGGGTTCGATCCTCAGCACCACATAAAAAATAAAATAAAGATGTTGTGTCCACCAAAAACTAAAAAATAATTATCAAAAAGTTCTCTCTCTCTTTAAAAAAATCAGTAAAAAATAATCTTGATGAAATTAAAACTACCTGCAGTTTATTTCCAAAAATGCTTTTCTTGTAGACATCACAGTCTCAGTTGCTCTAGGACATCACCTTGCCTGGGACTTCTTGTCATGCAAACTTCCTCCCAATGCTGCTGGCTTCCTCTTCTCCTATCCTCTTAAATGCCAGGGTTACTCAAGTGAAGCAGACACATTCTAAAACACAAAGCAGGACTATACTTTTGAAAAAGGTTCTTTTTCATCCTTAATTCCAGCTTGGACCATCTTTCCTGGAGAAGAAAAAAATTCTTCTAGGGAGTTAAGTAGGTGAGGAAAGGGAACTGCAATGTAGGGGTTAAATGAAAGTGATGCTATCAAACTAGGAAGACTGAATGCATGACTCTCCCTTACTAATACATGAATCTCTCCTACTGATTTTGTGCTAGATTTTCTTTCCTTAAAATTAAGCATCAAGGAAGAGGGGCTGAAGCAAAACTCAATAGCATCTTCTGAACCTTTGACTGATTCTGAACCCCTCAGCTACATTAAGATATCATATCTCTAATCCTGGGCTCAGCTGGGAATTTGCTAACCTCTAACGTTTTGTTTTGTTAGCAGGGTCTTGTTTGCTTTCCCCCTATGCTGTAAACTAAACAGATTGTCAGCAAATCAGTCTTTATTAATGAATTAGTGAACCCTTCCCCCCTAATATCTTTGCTAAGGATCCAAAATTTGTTAATCACCAGTATAGAGATTTATGAGCTCTTATTTTCTGTTGTTTGTGCAGGTGGAGATTTAAATGACCATATCCACTACCAAGATTTATTGCAAGAGTGATTGATGTTATAAACCAGGAAAGGGACTCTTCCCACAGCAGGGATGACAGAAATATCAAGTTGAAGTTGCCTTTGTCTTCATGCACAGACGACCCAGTACTACAACAGAGAACGTATAATAATTTAATCTGAGGCCCAAGATAGCATTAAGAGAACACCCAGCAGGCCTGTTAAAAGTCCCCCCTGCTGATTCCCAAACTAGTTTTCTTTGATTTGCCTTCATTTTTCTCAGTCTTGGTAAGACACGAAATTCAAAGTTATTTTTAGACTAAGAGCTATGTGAAAATGGGCATTGGCCAGTACTTTGTGAAATGTGCAAGTGTATGTGTATTTGTGTGTGTGTGTGTGTGTGTGTGTGTGTGTGAGAGAGAGAGAGAGAGAGAGAGAGAGAGAGAGAGAGAGAGAGAGAGAGAGAATGTGGTGTAGCTACTGAGATATTTGCAAATAACCACAAATAATTTATTTATTTTTACTCTGGATGGGATGATAATTAAGAATATGAACTACTGCCATACATAACCAGACTATAAACTGTAAAGATTCTTCTTCTTGGAGTCACATTGTTTTTTCTTTCTGTTATTTTGGGTCTAATTCTCTGCCATACCTCAGTAGATAGGCTGCATAGATCATTTGGGGGATAGTGACAATCACAGTAACATGGACCTCCAAATAGATTGCTGCTTTTTATAATTCTTTTCAATGTTGGAAACTTAAAAACAGCAGATTCTAGAATAGAGCAAAACTAACCTCATGCCACGAACTGGCCAGCAATTATTTTTTTTATAGCAAAATAGAAGTATAGGAAAATAACATCTCTTTCAATTGTTTTTCTTTATAACAATGTAAACTATAATTAAGTACCATGTTTATTTATCTTGCAGTGATACATTCAGAATAGGGAGGACTAGTATGTTGATAATGAACCTTGGAGTGTTTCTAAAAATTCTGTAGGGGATAGTTAACAGTTTGGGAACAAAAACTGAAGAAGGCTATCATCTGAATATGTTGAAGAAAGTATATTAATGCTTTTTTTCTCTTGAAATTTTATGTCGATCTCTGCTAATAAATACTTGGGGACAAACAGGTGAGGGAAGTGGCTTATTGTCAGATTCTACTGAACAAATCGTTTAAGCTACAACTTAAAAACTGTGCCAAATTTTCCCAAAATGTAAACTATATTCTGTGAGAAGAAAAGCCCTTTTGAGATGCTTACTAACTTACAATAACGGGAGAAAGAAATGCTTTGAAAATTAACTGTTTCAAAGCACTAAATAGAAAACTAGTGCTTTGAAAGTGTGAGATAGTTTTTAAAAGTTCTTACCTTACTTTTTAAGTAACAGTTTATGCTTCAGAGACATCTGGCCAATTTGCTGCACACTTCTAACAATTTGTTTTGCAAGGACGGCTATCTTTGAAAGATTTTAGTGCTAAGGAAAATTTATCTTCAAAAGTTGTAAAATGAAGATTAGTAATGGAATGTATCCTTGAACTTAAATCCCACTTTATCAACTGATAAATTTTCAGGAAGTTCAAATTTGATTCAGTTGCACTTGGGATGGAATAATTTGCTTCCTTTTTTTATGTGAAAGAAGACATTTCAGGCTTCTTTTGAACTGACTTTGTATGCCATCATATTATCTTTCCCAGAGAGAAAAATATGCCTTTAAATTCAAATGGTCATCTTTTTATACTCCCTATGATGAGGCCAGGAGGTATCTTATCCTGGAAAGTCAGCAAAACTGCCAATTTCCTTTTTCCTTCACTTCTAATGAACATCTCCAGATATTTTATTCTTTTTCTTTGATGGTAACTGCCACCAATTTGCTGAGCTTTTATGCAAGTTGGTGCCTCTTTCTCAATTTTATATAACTGCCACTCTATCTTTTGTTTGCTGCCAGTTGATTATACCATCTGTTCCTAAGTCCATTGAAGTCTGACTTTTTAAAAATTAAATTTTAACTTCATTTCTTATATTGAGAATTATCTCCCCTTGTTACAAATCATAGTGGTGCCAACTTGTTGCACTTTGTCTGCTAGGGTGATCATAACTAGTTAGACTAGTTATTTTCTAAGGAGGTCAGTAATGGGGATGCTGGGTGTTACTGTGACCTTTCCCTGGCATCAGCCCAGGACATGAATCTATTCAGTAATCAGAAGTTCCCTTGGAATTCACTGTACCCTAACCCTCTTTTCACATTTAGCACAATGAATTATAGATCTGACGTCAACAACAATAAGATTTAAAGTTGGCCAATGCCAATAAAATGTAAAGACTCTTCATGGTTCTTTGGGTCCAAAAGTTAACCTGGCATTCCATACTCTCCATGACGTAGCTTTGAAAGCAGCCAAGCCTGTATTCGTGAAGGATTAGGGTTTATGCTTCAGGAACAAGTGGCTGAATGAAACTCAGACAATGAGAGGTAAGAACTTATAAAGCCAGTTTAATAGTTTCCTTGTTTTCTAATATTAGAATAATTTTATTAGAGCCTACTCAGTTTTAGGAAAGAGAGGGGAAAAGATGGAACAAGCCTTGAGTCTCTACCATGTAGGGCTTTTTGTCTTCATTTTTCCATTTCATTTAGAATCTTTCTTTGGAGACTGACTACTAAAGAAGAAGATGTTATATGAAATGAAAATCTGAATTGAAATGTGTGCCAGAGGATTTCTCTTGTAACGATGAAGTTTTAGAAAAATTTGCTTAAGTGTACTTTATTTTCTGTAGCTCACATTAAGCTTGGAAGCAAAATCTCTATAGTATTCTTAAAAAGAAAACTTGTGGATCATATTGAAGACACCTGTAAAGCACTTAAGTGTTAAATATAGCTTTTGATGGGTATGAAAAATAAACTGGTCAACTTGCTGTCAGCCTATTTTCTGTCAGGACAGGAGAAGATGGGCATTAAAATAAAAGAGCCTTTCTTGTAGTTATTTCCTTAAGATTATTTCCTTGAGGAGTAGAGTTATAGAGTTTCAATCCTGGGATCAACAAGAAAGTTCTGAGAGTGCAAATCCTGATCTTACAAATATAAAATGATGTAGCATTTTAAAATAAGGATGCAAAATAATATTCTGCTAGAATTGGAAAGGCGCTGAGAGCCAGTGAGGCCCTACACAGTCAAGAATTCTGTTCCCATGAGATGAGGGTAACAGTATTGCTACTTGAACCTGTGACTCGATTTGCCTCTGTAACCACGAGAAAAGTTTGGAAATACTGTTTCTAAATACACTCTTTAGATTCAAGGAAACTTGGGGTAGGGATTTATTAGTAAAAAAGAAGGAGAGTGAATCCCAAAGTCGTGGCTAGTGTATTTATTGTATGAAATATAAAGTTAACTATGTAAAAGCATGAATATTTTCTTTGACCTTGATGAAAAATTCACTTTATGTATAATCTGGCTTCAATGATGATATGCAGACCACAAGCTCTTTGTGAATTTATAAATAGTCCAAACCAACTTCAGCTCTTATCTGGGGCTCAGAATCAGTTTTTTAAAAAATTAACCTGCTTCTAGTTATGTGTCTGAGAACATGCACCAATGGAGCCATTCCAACTAATGTTGTCACTAACTACCTTCAGTGAAACAGCTTTATAAATTACTCCTTTTGAGGATAGAGCAGTAAAAAGGTGTGGGTTATTCATGCAATATACAAGCCACCTTTGGCATTCACTAAATTCCTTTAAGTTGCTTGTTTAATTTCTATCAATCTGATTATGCATCAAGTATATTTATGAGGTAAGAATGAATGGAAAGCTTTTTCTAATATAAAATGTTATATAGATTTTAAAAAAATTAATAGTAGTTTACTGTCTTAGGAAGCTCAAGCTACCATAAGAAAATATTATAGTCTGGGTAACTTTTCTTTCTGCAGACAGAAACAAAGAGACATAGAGAGATACACACAGAGAGAACACTTCTTATAAGGCCATCAGCACTATCTGGTTAGAACACTCTTAATACCTTAAACTCATCTACCTCCTAAAGAGACTATCTCCAAATAGAGTCATATTAAGGGTTGTGATCTTCAATATATGAATTTTGGAGAGACACAGTTCAATCCATAGAATTTGCCAATAGAAATTATAATTGGAAAATAGTTCTTGTTTATTATTTCTAACTTTCACCAACTCAGGATGAAGTGAAGATATACCTAAGATTTTTTGCCATTGAGGGGTTACTATAGATTTTATACCAATGACACAAACAGCAAGAATAACAGTAAACCTCAGAATATATATATATATATATATATATATATATATATATATATATATTATGAGGAATCATTATGATGAAGAGTTATATAGCCAGATTCTTGGCCTTTGATGAGGAGGGTCATCTAACTCTCATTTCTAAAATTTGGAAGGGGGGCAAGAGAGAGGGAGTGAGGGAAGAAAGGAGGGAGGGAGGGGGAGAGAGAAAGAGGGAGAGAGAGAGAATATTTTCTAGTTAGAAGCTCTAAATCAATTTTAAAGAACCATTAGATAAATTTTTCATCCAGTGCATCTGAGTACAACACATAGCTCCCACATAGAAATAGATGTGGGTTAGATCAATTCAGTAATAAAATTTGTCAAATGTTTTTGAGCCAGTTATTCCATAGACAAAACAGTGGATTGACTTCACTGGGGTCTTTTCAACTGGTCACTCTGACATATTTTAGATAAAGCCAGTATTATTTTAAGTTAGAACATTAGGCAGATACTAAACTTCCTCCTTTCACATGAATAATAATTTTTTTATTTTAACCTAATTGCAAAGACATCCAATATGAAATGATTTGCCAGGAAGAGTGGGGTCTAACATTTATCAAATGAATTTGAGTATAGAAGAGTGAATTAAATGTTAGGTGGAAAATGTAAAGTTCACATCCTTCAAAATGTAAAGCATGGAAGTCCTTAAGATAATTATGATTTTGTTTTTTCATATTTTTCTCTAAAGTTATTGTGGCTCAGTATAACATTCCTGAACAAAGTTCAAATTTTGCTTTTACAATTAACTAGTTGTGTGAATTTGGACAAGTCCTTTAACTTCATTGGGATTCAGTGTTTTCTCTTTAATGTGGTGATAGCAGAGATGGGTCCCATTGTGTTGATTAACAAGATAATTGTGAAACAATTTCACTTAAGGCCTAATATATGGTGTTTTAGTCAGTTTTTGTGTTATATTTTGTGACCAAAAAGACCTAACAATAACAACATGGAGGAGGAAAAGTTTATTTTGGTTCATGGTTTCAAGAGGTATCAGTCCACAGACAGCTGACTCCATTGCTGTGGGTCTGAGGTGAGGCAGAACATCATGGCAGAAGGGTGTGGTGGAGGGAAGCAGTTCAGGACCCAGCAACCAGGAAGGGGAGAGTTGGCAGGGGTGGGGATGGGGGGTGGGGAGTGAGATGAGAGAGAGGAGAGGAAGCTCCCTCACCAGGGTCAAAATATAAACACCAAAGGCCCACCCCTAGTGACCTACCTCCTCCAGCCATACCCTACCTGCTTATGGTTACTGCTTAGTTAATCAGTATCTGTGAATTAATCCACTGATTAGGTTATACCTCTCTTTATTCAATCATTTCACCTCTGAAAATTCTTGCATTATCTCACACAAGCTTTTGGGGGACACCCATATCTAACCCATAATGTAGAGTAAAGGCTTATAAATATTGGTGTGATGGTACTTGTTGATTATTAACAGTGTCTAAGGTCCCTTTGGACATTGGCATCCTCTGCCACACACACTTTCTACATTGGGTTATGGGCAAGATTTTACAGGATGTAAGACTTTTAACAACAACAAAGAAACACCTTCTTTTAAAACTAAGTACTAAAAATGTATGTGTGTTGTGGGGCGGGGAAGAGCATTTCCAGTAAAGGCAAGAATTCTATTATTTTGGATGAAAACATTTCATGGTCTCAGGCACAGAATTAAAAATCTATTTGTTATTAAGCTATAATTACTTCAGTCATTACCTTCACTTTTGATGACTTAAATGATTGTGTCATTACCAATTATTTTCCCACCAAATTAAATTCATTAAGTCCATACCATGTAGAATATAGATTAGCATATAATGTAAAAGTCTTATAGAAGGCACTGGTGTCATGAATCATTTGACCATAGAGGTTAAAAAAAAAAAAGTAAGTCGCAACGTTTTTTTGCCATGATGTTATTTACACTTTTTAAAGAAAAAGCTTAGCCTATCACCAACTAAAATGCAGAGTAACTATTTTTATTAGGACTATTTCTTTCACAATTGATGCTAGATTAGCAGCTGTCTTGAATTTTTTATGGTTTTAAAAGAATGGTGGAATTCTATTACTATATGATTTCTCATATTTGTCTAGATATGCTGCCAATCATAAAAAAAGTACTTCAGTTTCTGAGAAAAAAATAAATATTCACACTGAAGATGATCTGTTTTCAGGTCTTTGGTATTACACCACCTACTTTTAAAATTAGTCCTCAGTAAAAATACCTAGTCTCATCTGGAGTTCATATGGTCACATTCTAGAATTCTGGCCTCCAATTTCATTTGTATAAAGAGAGGCCAATATTCTGAAAAGCTCTTATCTTTGTATTCATGAATGATGAGTATATTTAGAGATTTTAAAGCACAACTCTTAGTTTTCTAGGCTTCCATAATAAATTATCACAATTTGGGTGACCAAAAACAAAAGGAATTTGTTCTCTGATAGTTCAGGAGATAAGCAATCCAAAATCAAGGTGTTGTCAGGGCCTGACTTCCTCTGAAAACTTCAGGGGAGAATCCTTACTTGCTTCTTTTGGTTTCTGTGTTTTTTCGTGTTCTTTGACTTGGGACAACATAATTCTAGTCTCTGAATTTATTTTCACATGGCCTTTTCCCTGGTTAATTTCAAGTGTGCACTCACTTGGGCTAAGGGATGCACACATATCAAGTAAAATATTATTTCTGGGTGTGTCTATGAGGGTGTACTAAAAGAATTTAACATTTTAATCAGTAAACTGAGTAAATAAAATCATCTAAGGGTAAGTCTCATCTATTCTGTTGAAGGCCCAAGTTGAACTAAAAGAGGAAGAGGAATAAATTTAACCTTGCTTTTGCTGAGACACATATCTTCTCCTACCCTTGAGCATTGGCATTCCTGCTTCTTAAGTCTTTGGAGTCAGACTGGATCTCACATCATTGGCTAACCTGTTTCTTAGGCCTATGAGTTTGGACTGGAACGTACCACTGACTTTCCTGGACCTCCAGCTTGCAGATGGCAGAGCATGGAGTTCTCAGCTTCCATGGATACATGAAACAATCCTTGTATTGAACTCTTCACATCTATATGCATATAAAATATGTATAAATAAATTCTGAAATTCTTGGTGGACATTAATTTTAGGAGGGCACTATCCAGTACCCTCAATTTTTGCTTTGTGATTTAGAGTATATATGCCACAGACAAGGATCAAAAAGTGGGCTTCCATGTGTGGAAGAATCAAAATGAGTGAAAGAAGATATTTAGTCATGTGGTTCCTTCATGGAAATATTTAGACTTATATTGGATCTTTAGAAATAGGGAAAATGGAGCCAACTTTTGCCACTAGTGATGGGTTAATTCTCAAAGAACAAACCAACAAAATATGCTTTTTAAATGACAAATAAAGCAAAAAAAAAAATTAATGGCACTGTTGAATAAGGACTTTAAACTTATAGACCAAAAGGGAAAAATAATTATACCCCTCTATTATATTTACATATGACTTCCCATTTAAATGGGGGTAGGTGATAAAATATTCAAGCCTCAACTTCAATGTTACTCCAATATTTCTTTTTATTTTAATTTTCATAGATGTATTCATATTCATATGTATTTTCATCTTACCAAAAATCAAGTATTAAAACATAATATAACAACCAAACTAATTGCATTTATTGTTTATCATTTTGTCTTTAAGGAGGAGTTTTTAAAATATATAGTTTATTTTTATCTCATAAAAAGTATAAAAGGGCTGGGCATGGTGGCACACATTTATAATCCCAGTGGCTCAGGAGGCTGAGGCAGGAGGATCACGAGTTCAAAGCTAGCTTCAGCAAAACAAGGCACTAAGCAACTCAGTGAGACCCTGTCTCTAAAGAAAGTATGAAACAGGGCTGGGGATGTGACCAGGTGGCTGAGTGCCCCTGAGTTCAATTCCTGGAGCCAAAAAAAAAAAAAAAAAAAAAGTGTGAAAGGCTTAAGTTTTTTAATCTTCAGTTTTTAAATTTTAAGCAAGTAATCCTACTAGATTCTATTTTTTTGCAAACCTTTTCTCCCTCTTTAATTAGCTTTTTTTAAAAAAAAAAAATGTTCAAAGTCAATTATAGCCAGAGCAATGAGGCAATAGAAGGAAATAAAAGAGATAAAAATAGAAAAGGATGAAGTTAAATGATCACTGTTTGCAGATGATACGACCCATATGTAGAAAATCCAAAAAGCTCCAAGAAGCAAGTTACAAATATCAACATACAAAAATCAGTAGTTTTGTTATATACCAACAATGAATCTTCTGAAGAAAGAAATCAAGAAAACAATCCGATTCACAAGAGCCTGGTTGGAGCGGGGGGGGGGGGGGGGGCAGTAAGAACCCTAGGAATAAATCTAACCAAGGAGGTGAAAGACCTCTATGGTAAAAACCATAGAACACTGAAGAAAGAAATCAAAGAAGATACAAGAAGATGCGAAGACCTCCCATGTTCACCGATAGGCAAACAATATTGTTAAAATGGCCATACTATCAAAAGGAATATAGAGGGGCCGGGTTGTGGCTCAGTCGTAGAGCACTTGCCTAGCATGTGTGAGACACTGGGTTCCATCCCCAAAAACAAAAACAAATAAATAAAGGTATTGTGTCCAACTACAACAACAAAAAATATTTTAAAAAAGGTAATATAGAGATTCAATGCAATCCCCATCAAAATACCAATGACATTTTTTTTTTACAGAACTAGAAAAAAAACAAAATATATATATTTTTTCTAAACAAAAAATGCAATGCTGGAGGCATAACAGTAACTAATTGCAAATTGTACCACAGAGCTATGGTGACAAGAACTGCATACACTGGCATAAAAGCCAACACAGACCAACAGTACAGAACAGAAGACACAAAGACAAGCTCACACAAATAAAATCATCTGATCCTTGACAATGGTGCCAAAAACATACATCGGAGAAAAATCTTTTGAACAAATGGTGCAGGGAAACTGGTTATCCATACGTGGACAATGAAACTAGATTCTTATGTCTCATCTTGTCCAAAAATCAATTCAAAATAATCAAAGACCCAGGAATAAAACTGTAAACTATGCAACTCCTAGAGGAAAATGTAGGGTAAACACTCCAGCAAATAGGCATAGGCAACAATTTTCTCAAAGGACACTTGAAACTCAAAAAATAAAGCCAAGAGTTAATAAATGGGATGACATCAAATTAAAAAGCGGCTGCAGAGCAAAGGAGATAATTTAAAAATGTGAAGAAAGAGTCTTCAGAATGGGGGAAAATCTTTGCTAGCTACTCTTCTGACAGAATTAGTACCTAGAATATATAAAGATTTTTTTAAAAACCTTACACCAAAACCCCAAATAATCCAATTAATAAATTGACAAATTAATTAAACAATTACTTCTCAAAAGAAGAAATACAAATGGCCAAAAAATACATGAAAAAAATATTTAGCATCATTAGCAATTAGAGAAATGCAAATCAAAACCACCCTGAGACTTCATCTCACATTAGCCAGAATGGCAGTCATCAAGAAGACAGTTAATAATAAATGCTGGAAATGATGCAGAGAAAAAGAAACACTTTTACACTGTTGGTGGGGTTGTCATTTAGTACAACCATTAGGGAAATCAATATGGAGGTTCCTCAAAAGACTAGGCATGGAAATACCATATGACCCAGCTATACCACTCCTTGGTATTTATCCTAAAGAATTAAAGTCATCATACTATAGTGATACATCCATATCCATATTTATAGCAGCATAATTCACAATAGCCAAACTATGAAAATTGAAGGAAGATCTGTAGAGGAAAAGGACCAGGGGAGGGAGGAAAGGAAATAAATACTGAGAATCATATTGGCCAAACTATATTGTTATATTGGGTATATGTATGAATATACAATCACAAATCTTACCATTATGTACAGTTATAATGCATCAAGAAAAAAGTGGGAAAAAGTGTTCAAAGCCAATATCTTAAAGATGGATAATCCTAGAATAAATGCGCTTCACCTATTCATTCCTTGAGGGTTTTTATCCAATGGATCAAAACGTTTCATGAATTTCCCAAACAATAAAGAAATAGCCTAGGGACTTCACATAAATTATGTAGGTTAGCAGTATTTCCATTAAAAAAATTCATAACCATTTGTTCCCATTGTATAAAAAAGACTCCTGATCAGACTGATGTCTTTTCTTCCCCCTTTGGGCTCTTTCAATTTGTGTTATTCTTCTGTACACCAAAAGTGAGGATAGCTGGACACAGTGACACACACCTGCAATCCCAGTGACTGAGAGGCTGAGGCAGGAGAATGGCAAATGCAGGTCAATTAGCAACTTAGTGAGACCCTATCACAAAATAAAAATGATTAAAAGGGCTAGAGATGTAGCTCAGTGATAAAGTGCCCTTGGAGTTGATCCTCAGTTGTGTGTTTGTGTGTGTGTGTGTGTGTGTGTGTGTAAAAGTTAGGCTATACTCTCTTTTATAGATTTAAAAAAAATCCTTAAAAGACAACCTGAATATAATGTTTTCAGTTCAGATGCATTCTTTTTAAAAATGAAATGTTGGCATATGGACTTCCATACTTGATTCTGGAAGTGTTACTGAGACATATTATGTAAAACTTGTTAAAAGATTAATATTTTATATTTTCTGTAGGCATTTTTGGTCCTTCACTTATAAAAATAAAATATAGAAATAAAACATTCTTTCTCCTTTCCTAGAATACTTAAGAACTTTTAAATAAAGTAACCTATATCTTTTAAAAAAATCTTTTTATAACAGGAAAGAAGAGTATGGTGAGGTAGCTGATGGAGATTTGTGAGATAGCAGCACACTCTGTTGTCACAGTTTTCTTTACAGAGAAAGTGTTAGGAGTGATAATGTCCTTTTTTTTTTTGACTCTTTGTTTCTGGAATGTTAAACTCTAACAGGGCACTATACTTACAACAATTCTATATGTACAAAACCATCAGAGGAATTTTCATCATTAGGATAATCCTTGCCAATTTTTCTCATATTTTGGAAAAGAGCTTAAATTATCTAAACAATCACCTCCCTTCTCAGTTTCATGAACACTCCTGCATGTTTTTTAAAATATTTAAAAATACTTTATATTTCTTTTCTCCCAATGTACCATTAGGTCTCGGTCATATTTAGAGAAAACTCCTCAGTTTGATTTCAAATGACATCTCAAAGTGTATGATCAATTTGATCAAATCATCCTTTTGTTCCCAGCTTCCTCCAGGTTGGTTTCCTTTGAAGACATGTGCACTGTCCTACTTCAGTTACCTCTTCACCACCTGAACTTGACTGAGACTTGCAAACTTGTGGAAACCAAAACCTTAAACACCCCTGACAAAAGCAAAGTGGGTTTTAAAAAGCAGGCAAGACATAAGTTATAATGAGGGCTGTGGGTAACTCTATAGCGCAAGTAGCTATTGACCTGTCCATGGAGTTACTGAAACCTCTCCCAGAGCTTCAGGAAGGAAAATAAAGTGTTAGAGGTTTCCTGTAATCCTTCCTCATCCTGACATAAGATCCCTTGGGAACTCTGCTGCTGTTTTAGGATTTCTATGTTTCTATGTGGAGTAGTGGTTATCTTTCTAAAGCTACTTTCTGGGCCTCTTAGCAAGTAATCTGACTCATTCCTTCACTCAGATTTCATCTACCGGAGCAGGTCTTCTCAAATTGCTGTTTTTTCCTATTCTAGTTTTATTTCAAAATGGGCACATAAACAGTCCATGTAAGTGCCAAAATTCAGTGGACTGAAGCTGTTTCTTCAAAAGGCCAGACAACCAATATATTGCATTAAGATAAATAAAAAAATATGCCAGATTTATATTTCAGTCATTGTGACAGCATTTCCATTTTTAGCAGCTTTATTGAAGCATAATTTATATACCTTAAATCCCCCCTTACAATTCAATGATGTTAGTAAATGTACAGGGTTATACAACCATAACTACAATCCAAAGTTGACTGCCCCCATCACACACGAATTTCCACCTGCCCACTTAAAGTTCATCCTCATTCCTGTCCTTATTCCCAGGAAATCATTGATCCATTTTCTGTGTCTGTAAATGTGCCCTTCCTAGACATATTATATAAATTATAAAGTATATCATATAATATGTGATCTTTTACATCTTCTTTAACTTAGCAAAATGTTTTTAAAGTTCATCTATATTATAGTCTAAGTTAGTGTTTTTCTCCTTTTAATTGTTGAATACTCTTCTTGCATTTCATTTTTTAACCAGGTATTTGGCACAGTATGGAACACAGACCATCCTTAAGAAGATGTGATGATCAGTTCCTCATAATTTCTACTTAGGTTTCTTATGATGATAATACTGCAGTTTGTTCTGGGAAGCCTGTAGCAGATAGAATCACTGTTTGTTTCTTCCCATCAGTAACTCCCGAGGAAAAAAATCTTTCTTATTACCATGATCTTCCCATACAGACAATGTCTGGGAAATATTCTTTCTGACATTAGGTATAGAAAAAGAAAAACAAGTTATATAACAGAACAAGATAGAAAAAAGCAAAGGCTTTATGTTATACAATGAAGAAAATTACATGAATGACAACTATATTCAACATCAAGGGTGAATCATGGAACATGTTGAATTATAGAACTCTTGAATAAAAAATCAAGCCATAGAAAGCTACATATGTTATGATTGTTTAGGTCTGCATATATGAATGATGAAACTATATAAATATATAAGGGATTGTTGAGCACAAAATCCAGAACAGTGATTTTTACCTGAGAGGGCTGTGTGGAGGTATGTAATTGTTTATGTGCATAAAAATAGATTCACTGATTTTGGCAATGTTGTAGTTTTTATGTTGTGTGGTAGTTCTAGGTGTATTTCATTATTTTGTTTCATACCTTACAAAAGTATTACACAAATTTATTTTTTTTGGTGTGGATTATATATTACATATTTATATCATTTCCTGACATAAAAAACATAAAACAAACCCAACACAGACCCACAGATTTTATGAAGTCATTAATTTGAATCTTCTACAATAATGCGCAAACATATTTGTATTTATAAAAAGGATAGCTATTCTTTGATAGCATTGAATAGTGCTCATATTAGCTTTCAAAAGGAATGTACTATCTTCTCTCCAGAAGCATGCCAGAAAGATTAACCTGTTGAAAGAATTAACTTCAGTGAGGTCAAACAATTTTTTACCAACTTGACTGAATTTCTTTGGGGTTCACTGCTTTAGCCTTTGGGATTGATCGTGCAGTTATTTTTCCCATTCACCCTTTCAGACTTTTCACTACTCATTAAGCAAAGGAGAGGAGGTGAAATTCAAAACGCTCAGTGTTATTACATTGTTGGCTAGCAAGCTGCACTGGTAAGAGCTATGGGATGGAAACCAAAATTAATTGCTAAACTAAGTTTTTTGGATTAACTCTAAAATTAATGCTAAGGGTTCTTTCTTACATTATGTAGACAGAGTCCCAAATGAAAATAGGCTTTTCGGATGAGTTTTATATCAGGTGACTGGAAACTCCATCTGATTTAAGAAAGAAGGTAGTAATTTATTGGCTAATACAGGTAAAAAGTCTGAGGATATAGTTGGCTCAGCATAGTGAGGTTTAGAGCTTCTGTTAATTATTAGAATTCAGGTCACATTTCTCTCTGTCTCTGTTGGTTTGACTTCTGGGTTGTCAGATTCCAAATGGAATCAGACTACTGCATGGTGGTCTAGATGTATTTCTTCCTGTGTATGACTTAGGAGGAAGAAGGAGAGAATGCTCTTCTCCTGAGACTTTAGCAAGAGGTTCCATGGTGACCCGTGACCATGGCTGGCTCACTCGATGGCACAGATTTAATTTCGAACAAATCTGTGGCGAGCCTATTCCCTCTATCTATTCCCTCCAGGAAACAGATGAAATCTGTGACACCCCACTTTCATCTATTCTCACTCTGGGACCAGAATCCTTTCCTTACCAGTATTCTAAACTTGCTCTTCTAAGACCATCATCACATTTTAAATGAAAAATTATAATGACTGTTCTCCTTGGTTTCCTAATACAGCATTGGTATCTGGAGTGATATTAAAAAAATATATGATTTATTCAAATTTTACAAAATTAGTGTGTGTGTATGTATGTGTACACACACAAACACAGGATTGGACCCGGGGCACTCTGTCAAAAGCTTAAGTACTTTATCAAAATATGAAAATCACCTTCATACTTAGTGTCTTCTTTCTACTGGTGGGCAATCCTAAAGCCCACTATATACTTAAATTCTATGAATATCTACATCTATCAATCATCCAACAATGTAGACATATAGGTATTCATGTATGAATATATAACATACATATGTATTATGCAATATTTCTTATTTTCCTCTTACCTATTTAGGATTGTACAACATACATATTTCAAATGTATTTAATCATTTGTATTTTTCTGTGATTTCCTAATGTGGCTTTGAAATTTTTCCATGCTAGCAAGCATAGATATAACTGACTCCAGTGGTTTTCTAATAATATTCTATTGTATTGGTGTGCCATAACTTAATCACTTCCTGGATGATCATTACTATCATTTTTTTTTTTTTACTTAAAAAAATGATACATTAGTTTCTCTATTATTTTTTGGGGAGGGGGTTACCTGGGACTGAACCCATGGTGTTAACAAATCCCCATCCCTTTTTATTTTTTATTTTGAGACAGGGTCTCACTAAGTCGCTGGCTTTGAACTTGTGATCCTCCTGCTTCAGCTTCCACAGCCGCTGAGATTATAGATGTGTGCCACAGAGCCTGGCCAGTTTCTGTATTTTTAAAGTTTTCCCTTTGTTTGAATCCTACAACACTATACACTTTATGTTGTTCTCATGTTGTCTTTGGTTACCTGGTGTGTCTTTACTGTGTCCTATTCTTACATAAACCACCTACTGCGGGTGGTATTCCCCAAGGTCTGAATACTCATTTCCTCCCATTTAATGATTCCAACCATTTTCAAGTCTTTAATTAGTATTTCTGTATGTATAGTTCTTCAAGTAGGCTTTACTCTGGATTTAATTCCCAAAGTCCAGGAAAGAATGTCCCTGTCCCTTTTAGTCATTTTCATATGTCACTACACCCAAAACTATACTTCTTACTCTCTCTTTCAAACTAACTCCTCCATGTCAACGTTGACTATTGAGAAGAAAGCCTTGGTTATTGATGAGAAAGAATTGAGATTACAATGAACCCGAGTAACCATCATTTAGGAAGTGATTAAGTTTCAGACTTTCAGAGCCTCAAACCAGTTCAGGTTATGCAAAAGGATGAAAATATAGTTATATAATGATTATAAAACAACTTTTTAAAAAAAAGTATTCAAACTGAAAAGCAAGAATCAAATAGAAGAAAAGAAAAAGGTCATGAGATATCAAAAATTATCAGAATTGTCAAGGCTTTGTATTCTTTGGCAAGTTATGGTGGGTAAAATCCAGTCATCCAAAGGGGCCCAATATTGGTTGGGATTCAAGTCACCTCGGTTGGTGTGAACAGGTACTATGTTCCAAACAAGGAATAGTTGGTTAATAAACCAGATTAACTTTGGTTGGTCTGAAATAATAGTCGTTTCTGAGTCTTGTAATACTACTGCAAAAACACTTAGTGGTTAAAATTGAAATATTTCTATTCAGGTTGGTAAATACCCCCAACCTTGTCACATGCCTCCTCAATCCACCAAGTATTCTGATATTTAGCTACTTAAGCATTTATGACTGTAAAACTGAGGGAGTGAGCAGAATTCAGAAGCTTCATTCAATACAATTGTTATCCAATAAGTAGGGATTCTAACAGTTATTGTTGTGAGGATTAAAAGGGATAATATGTATACAATCTATTTTGGAAGTCTTGACACATAAAAAGAATTCAGTAACTCACAGCTGTCTTCATTAGGTTCTTTAGTAGTTAAATGACATACAAAATTAAGTAGACCTATATAAAATATTTTCTTAAATGCCATTAGTTAGATCAAGAAATAAGATCTGAGCAATGTAACAGTTGGTATTGTTCTCGCATTTGAAAAAATTTTAAATTAGAAATAACAACAAACATAACCATAGATAACTAACGAACCAAAATAATTCAGAAATTACTTTGTCCAACTAAATGCAAACCTTGATGATTTGTAGAAAAATAAACTGAAACCAAAGATTCAGATAAATCTAGTAGTTCTTAGAAGAATTAAAAACTTGTTAAGACTTTACACCACCACCTCACTAATAAAGTAACAGATCTAGATCTTCCCGCCCCCCCCCCCCCCCCCCAGTACCAGGGATTGAACTCAGGGCCACTCAGCTACTAAGCCACATCCCCAGCCGCCCTTTTAATATTTTGTTAGAGACAGGTCTCACTGAGTTGCTTATTGCCTCGCCATTGCTGAGGCTGGCTTTGAACCCACAATTCTCCTGTCTCAGCCTCCTGAGCCACTGGAATTACAGGTGTGAGATACTACGCCTAGTTTAGATAATTTTGTCATATAATTCTCTTGCCTCTAAGGGACATATGACTCCATTATTACTTAAACAATTTCAGAGGATAGGGAAAAGAAAGTTTCCATTTTTTTTTTTTTTTGGTGAAGCTAGCATGACATCAATGACTAATTTTAATAATGCTAATGCACTTAAATATGTGCATACATAGTCATCCATCATCCCTAAAAACTCTGTTTCATGTTTATGCAAATCCTTGCAAAGATACTAGTTAAAATGTCAGAAAATATAATTCAGCAGCACATGAATAAACTAATGTGATACATATAAGTGCATTAATAAAAATGTATGAATACAATGGTATTTTAGCATTAGGGACTCTATTAATATATTTATTATGTTAATAGGTCAAGAAAAAAACAGAAAAAACAGAAAAAAAATATGTGCTGAAGTCATTTGACAAAATTTAACATCCAATCCCCTAAAAACTTGTTGAAACAAAATTGAAGCTTCTGTAATGTGACAAAACATGTCACAGAGCCTAAATATATTCTCATTAAAGTCAAGGAGAAGAGAACACATTATCTCTGCTGTTATTTATTATGGCTGTGGAAGTCTTAACCAAGGCAATTACTAGAGAAGCAAATTAATGAATTGGTAAAATAGCATAGGTGGAGAATAATTTATAATTTTTTTCAGATGAAAAATTTCCTACCTGGATAATTGAAGAGAATCAATTGAAAAATGATAGAAAGAATAAGAGAATTAATAAAAATGAAAGTTTATAAATTGATATATAAAAATAGCATTCTTCTTAATCTGAGTGATAAACTGCTTTAGAAAACAAAAAGAAGATTCCATTTATAATAACAAAACAAAAGATAAAATACTTAGGAAAAAAATCAAGAAACAATGTTCAGTGAGGAAACATTCATTGAGAAGTTATTATTGCCAGGTTTTAAATGTTTCTAATGAAGTGTTTCATTTAATCCTTATTATTACTCTCTGAGACAGGAGCCAGTGTTATTTCTGTTTTATGTGGAAGAAAATAGGTATAGAGTATTTATATAACTTGCTCATGTTACATTAGCATGAGAAACTTTATTCTTAATCACTATAATTTCTGCTGGTCAATACTGAGGAATATTTTTTTTTAAATGAGAGAAGATAAAAACTCACCATAAAATATACTTGCTCTTGGGTCCCAAGACTCAATATTTGGAAGATGTCACTTCTCCTTATGTAAGCAACAAATTTAATGCAATCTCAATGAAAATATGTGTAAAATTTTTTTAAAGCTAGGTTAACTGGTTCTTCTATTGCCAGTAACATTAAAAAAATAATGAGGTAATAGGGGAGGAATATTAACATATATTATGAATATGTTGATTTAATAATTGTGTGTTGTCACCTGAGTAAATGCACACATTTGTCAAACAATACAAAGAATCCTGAAATCCAAATATAAATGAAAACTTAATTTAAGGAATAGGTGGTATTTCAGATTAATGGAAAAAGAGATTCCTAAGTAAATAATTGAATTATATTTTATGATGTCTATTTTGTTATTCAAAAAAGTTATAGACATTCTTGAATGTCATAAGTTTTTTTCTGACATAATTGAATGACAAAATAATTTTTCATGTTGCATATATTCATTTCCAATTTTTGTCCTTGTGATATTCCTTAGGTGAAATTTTTGCAGATTCTCAATTCTTTCTGTCAAATAAATTCCCTAAAACAGAACTGCTAAGTTAAAGTGCATAGGCATTTTATTCTTTTAATAATAACTTTAGACATTCCTAGGTTGTTGTATTTTATAGACTCTCAAGTAATATTTGGAAGTGACTATTTTGTTGGATTCTTATCAAAATTATTTATTACATAACTGTCTAGACTAGAAACAAGTGAACTGATCATTTTAATTTCCATCATCACTAAGTTAATTAGTTTAGGAATAGTGCCACAACCTTAAGTAGCTCTTGTGGTCAAGGAACCTACCTATGAGATTCATCCAGTACCAGGCAAAAAGAAAAACCTGGAATCTTCTTAGAAATTGGATAGCTGACCAGGGTTCTTGCTGATGGTAGAAATTTTGCAACTAATTCCTACACTTTTTTTTTTTAAAAAAAAAAAATCACTTCCTCATTTAATAAACCGGATAATTTACTACTTTCCCTCCTATGGGATTGGTTTCATTTTCAATGGTGAAGGAAAGACACAAACATCTTGGTGTTACATTGTCAATTAAACCAAGGTGGAGGAGGGGGAGGGCGGGTACAGTGATAAATGAGCAGTCATTTCAATGTTTTCTTTCCAGCAGAATCTTAGCCAGATTACACTTTATCTCGCCCTGACTTTTAGCAAGACAGATAGCCACGCAAAATTTTCAGGTTCAAATAATCTCCATCAAAAGAGCTAAAACCCTCACCTTCGGGCCACACTGGAACTTTCATCTTCTTTACTGAAGGGATCCGATTTTCTTTAATGAATAAAAATTTTATTCAGATTATGATTATTCAGTTTTAGGTCTTTAACCAAAATAAAAGCAAACAATTAAAGAAATAACTTCACAGCTTGTGGCAGAGATTTTCGGAGACTGTCAAGAGTTTGGTTTCAGATCTGAAAGCAAAGTGATTAGCCTGAGTTCTTATTCAGAACCACATATTTAAATTAGGTATTTAGACCTGCATATTCGCATTACTTGATAAAATAGAGTTGGCCTTAACTCTGAGGCAACAATAAATTACATTAAAAATAGTATATCACTGGAGAAATAATTTATTTTGATTGCATTGGAAGTTAAAAGTTTGCCTATTTATTTTTGATGGTGTATAATACAAATGTCTTGGCTTTAATAGAATCTTAATGAATTAGTTAACATATTAATGACAAATAAATTCTGAGAATAGCAAGTTCATAAATAAGAAGGAATGGATATGGCAGTGGTTCTGTCTTTTCAACGTGAGCAGGAAGAGCGAGGACTGCAGGGCTTTTGAAGCCAATCTACTGCATATACGGTGACACTAGGGTTGTTATGGTCAATTAAGAAACAGTATATATATTATAGTCGTATTCCTTATTAAATGGAATTAAATTTCAGGTTTCGACCACTTGTCAATGTTTCCAAAAATGACTTCCCAACAACCTTTCACATGCGTGACTAGGAGGCTGCCAAACAAAACGATTTTTTTCCTCAGGTTGGACGCTTCAGGGTACTGGGTCACCTGCAGGACACACGAAGCAGGGAGCAGATTTGGCTATCTTCCCGGAACCTGGGAGGAAAGTGTCGTTGGAGAATGAGCGGAAATCTTCTTCTGAGAATCGCAGACAGCGGCTGGAACCCCTCAAGCCGGTAATGGGCACCCCGGCGGGCTGGGGCGGGGGTCGCTGCTGCCCCCGTGGGCAGGTGAAGGCGCTCCGCTCGGGGTTGGGAGCAAGTGGGAGGATCCTGCCTTCCGCCCCAGCACCGCCGGGGGTCAGAGCGAAGGTCCTCTCTGGCACTGCCCGGTCAATTTGTCAAGGTTCCGCATCGGATAAATAGCTCTCTCCCCACACCTTTAGAGTGACCAATCCAAATAAATCGCAGTCACTTTTACTATGCGCTTCAGATGGCTGCCGGGCTTTAATGATCCTGCCTCCTGGACCTCCAGGGAAGGCCAGCCGCGGCCTCTGCTCCACTGTCAACGCCCCTCCCTGGTCGGCTCTATAGCTTCGGCCTATCCACGGGGCTCCCTGGAGCCACTGGGCGAAGTGGTAGACCATTCCCGCGGTGCTGGCCTAGTCTGCAGGAATGCCCTCGGGTTCCCCGAGTTAAACGTGTGGGTCAAGCCTCCCATCTTCCCCGAGGTCCTGTGGTCTCTCCTCTGGGATCTTGTTTACTCCTTACCTTTCCCCTTCCTTCCCCTGCTGTTCCAAGCCTGAGAAATTAACTTAAAGCCCTTTGGCAAATCAATCCGGATCTGACCGATTTCCTCTGGAATCTTTAAAGCTTTGATCCCCAAACTCACAGCTCCATCTTTCCTACCTTATCCTTTCCCTCTGGGATCCCTCCGGTTGCCTGCTCAAAATACCTGCTGGCGCCAGAGGAAATTCACATGTAACAGATACCCAACGAGTGTAAAACCAACACTCAGCTTTCAGGGTCGTTTCCCTCCCCATCTTCTGCCCCATCAACTTGTCGCTTAGAGAGCGCTAACACCGGGAATTGAAGTGGATCCTGAGTGCGGGGCTGGGAGATTTGGAACCCTTTTAATAGAGCTGATGATTGCTATCTTGCACGTGGCATGGAGCGCTCTGCCCTTCCCTACTGGGAGCAGCGCTGGGTGAGCGAGTCTGTGAAATTAACCTGAGGCTCAGGATTGGTCCACAGGTAACTTTTGTGAAGTCAAGAAAGACTTTAAACTTCCAAATATTCAAAATAAGAAAATTGTTTCATTTGCTTCTAAAACCGTTATTGGGGTAAAAAAAAAATATTTGGAGAAAGCAGCGAATCTTATTCATTTTTTGAATGATAATCAAACGATTAGATTTTAACAGGTAATATCAATTTTGTAATGGTTGTTCTTCCAGAAATACATATATTTGTTTTTCATGTATAAAGTGAATTGTCCATGAAGAAATCAATGTTATGTGGATGCAGATGGCCAGGCTACTCAAAGAAATAAAATTGGTTTCAGAGAGAAATGACATATATAAGAAGAGACACTTTCTTTTTCTATACATTTGTGTCAAGTGGGTTTTATTTCCATAAATAACATTATTATAATATTTATTACAATATTTCTTTGACTAATCATTTTTTTCATTCAATTTCCTTATCTAATATCTGATTCCTACCAAATTTTACCTTTTACAGATCATTTTGCAGGAATGTGATTATTATGCAAAGCTCTTGAACTTTAAAAAGTACTAAAAGTAAAGTATATGTTGTGTTAATATTTTTAAACATGAGTTTTCAAGGGAGATAGTGGATTATTCTAGGTGATTTATTTGAAACTTCACCTGGAAGTTGCAAAGGAGACGTGGCTTTGGAGTTGTTTCTGCTTGTCTTTGCCTTTGTGCTGCTAAGCAGCATTCTAAATTCTTAATTAGATGAAAAATTCATTTTGACTGATAGTCAGTGATGATGGTCTATGCAAAGGCCTTACTTCAACTTCATCTATGAAGCCACCTGTATCAGCTTCAGATTAGCTCAGCTCTTGTGATGTTCAGCTTTCTGTCAAGATCCATGATGTTTTCCGATTTACTTTCTTGTCTTTGTGTCAAGTGTGTTTTATTTCCATAAATAACATTATTATAATATTCATTACAATATTTCTTTGACTAATCATTTTTTTTCATTCAATTTCCTTATCTGATATCTGATTCAGTGGCATCACTGAAGTTCAGGAACATCTGGAACTCTGTTGAGCTGAAAGTTTTGCCATTAATAAATCAGTTTTTGAGGTCTTGTCTGATTTGTTGGTTAGAGGTGAAGTTTAAACTGTAGTTAAAGGTAAGGAATGGATATACATTAGCAGTTCGTAAGACATTTATTCCGGAAAAGATTTGCCACATTTCAGAGATTTGGAGCCCTTGGTGGAGCTGAGTGACAAATGATTGTTGGTGCCTGAGGTGTTTATTATTTGTAAGGTTTTCCAACTTGTTTCTCTGCCAAACAAAAATGGTAGAAAAAAGCTGCATATATAAACATTGTAACTAGAAGACAACATCTTCTAGGTTCTAGGAAAGCTAGGGTGATTTTACAGAGAGTATCAGTGAGAGCACAAGAAATACTTCACAGGTTGCAGCTAGATGTCAATGTTGTAATTGCTGCTTCTTGAACCTTTCAGAGGGAGGAACTGAAAGGGAGTTTCTTAGGATTACCAAATTAGATTTCTAAGTTGTCCATTATAGAATTTACTTGACAGTTAAACTGTGTAAGGTCAGTTAAACCAATTGAGATTTTTCTTACTCCAGAATATTTTGATGGGTGACAGAGCACAACAGTGTTGTGTTAGATATTATTAACTTATACTGAAAAAAAAATAGTTTTGATAACGCCAAAGGTAAAGTGAATGTTAATATTGACAAGCATGAAAACAAAATTTCATTTTGGTAAAGTTGAAGCAAATTCATTCTTTTTTTTGCTAAATTATTTAATTATTCTAATTTGTTATACATAATGACAGAATGCAATTCATTTCATATCACATATAGAGCCCAATTTTTCAAGTCACTGATTGTACACAAAGTATTTTTTTTAAATTTATTTTTTTATTGGTTGTTCAAAACATTATAAAGCTATTGACATATCATATTTCATACAATAGATTCAAGTTGGTTATGAACTCCCAATTTTACCCCAAATACAGATTGCAGAATCACATCGGTTACACATGCACATTTTTACATAATGCCCTATTAGTAACTGTTGTATTCTGCTACCTTTACTATCCTCTACTATCCCCCCTCCCTCCCCTCCCATCTTCTCTCACTACCCCATCCACTGTAATTCATTTCTCTCCTTGTTTATTTTCCCATTCCCCTCACAACCTCTTATATGTAATTTTGTATAACAATGAGGGTCTCCCTCCATTACCATGCCATTTCCCTTTCTCTCCCTTTCCATCCCACCTCATGTATCTGTTTAATGTTAATCTTTTCTTCCTGCTCTTCCTCCCTGCTCTGTTCTTAGTTGCTCTCATTATATCAAAGAAGACATTTGGTATTTGTTTTTTATGGATTGGCTAGCTTCACTAAGCATGATCTGCTCTAGTGCCATCCATTTCCCTGCAAATTCTATGATTTTGTCATTTTTTAGTGCTGCATAGTACTCCATGGTGTATAAATGCCACATTTTTTTTTTATCCATTCATCTATTGAAGGGCATCTGGGTTGGTTCCACAGTCTAGCAATTGTGAATTGTGCTGCTATGAACATCGATGTAGCAGTATCCCTGTAGTACGCTCTTTTAAGGTCTTCAGGGAATAGTCCAAGAAGGGCAATAGCTGGGTCAAATGGTGGTTCCATTCCCAGCTTTCCCAGGAATCTCCATACTGCTTTCCAGATTGGCCGCACCAGTTTGCAGTCCCACCAGCAATGTACAAGAGTACCCTTTTCCCCACATCCTCTCCAGCACTTGTTGTTGTTTGACTTCATAATGGCTGCCAATCTTACTGGAGTGAGATGGTATCTTAGGGTGGTTTTGATTTGCATTTCTCTGACTGCTAGAGATGGTGAGCATTTTTTCATGTACTTGTTGATTGATTGTATGTCCTCCTCTGAGAAGTGTCTGTTCAGGTCTTTGGCCCATTTGTTGATTGGGTTATTTGTTTTCTTATTGTTTAATTTTTTGAGTTCTTTGTATACTCTGGATATTAGGGCTCTATCTGAAGTGTGAGGAGTAAAAATTTGTTCCCATGATGTAGGCTCCCTATTTCCCTCTTTTATTGTTTCTCTTGCTGAGAGAAAACTTTTCAGTTTAAGTAAGTCCCATTTGTTGATTCTTGTTATCAACTTTTGTGCTATGGGTGTCCTATTAAGGAATTTGGAGCCTACACAAAGTATTTTCACACCATTCATGTCTTCATACATGTACTCAGGGTAATGATGTCTAACTCATTCCACCATCATTTCTACCCTCTTACCCCCTTCCTACCTCTCCCTCCCCTTTGCCCTATCTAAAGTTCCTCTATTCTTCCCATCCCCCCGCCCCCCCATTGCCATTGATATGAGTCAGCATCCTCATATCAAAGAAAGCATTAGGCTTTAGTTTTTGGGGGATTGGTGAAGCAAATTCTTATAGCCTAGAAGAGAAAAACAGCAACAAATGAGTGGGGAATAAAAGATTACGATAAAAACAACAATGCCAGTTGTGATTATATCACTTTTTTTAAAAAGAATTTTAATATTCATTTTTTTTAAGTTTTCGGTGGACACAACATCTTTGTTTGTATGTGGTGCTGAGGATCCAAACAGGGCCGCACACATGGCAGGCAAGCGTGCTACCGCTTGAGCCACATCCCCAGCCCTGATTATATCACTTTTGAGTATCCTCTTTTGACATTATTTTTAAAAACATCTGCTGCTCTTTCTAAGTGTGTCAGCTTTTTAAATGAAGTGACCAAAAACCTTTAAAATAGGTTTGACATACAAGAATTGCAGTGTCACACAAAGCAGAGGTGATAATAATTTTCTAGTAAATTTGAGATATGTAGAAAATGAAGTGGATGATTGTATCTCCAAATAAATCTAATTTACTACAGTCTAATTTTAACCTTTTTCATCCCCCTCTCCCTCAGAAACCTCTTGTTCATTGGCAATCACTCTCATCCCCACTGCCAACCTAGCTCTAGGTGACCACTGATCTACTTTGTCATTATAGATTTGTCTGTTCTGGGATTTAATGTAAATTAAATAATATAAAGTGTTTTTTTGCAACTGAGGTTTTCACTTAGAATATGTTTTGAGGTTCATTTATGTTGCAGTATATACAAATGCTTTATTCCTTTTTATGGCTGAAAAGCATTATATTTGGTGGATATGCTACACTTTATTTATTCATTCATTAGTTGATGGATATTAGGGATTTTTTTCCTCCTAGTTTTTGACTGTTGTTAATACTTCTTCTATTCACATTCACATGTAAGTTTTTGTGCTCTGTAAGGCCAAATACTGCCTGATCTGTATGTCCACATAATATTATAAAAATTTGTACTCTGTCTTGAAGAAAATTAAGTTCTACTCCACATTTTCCTGGTAATTTATCATACTGTGCATTGTTTCCCCTGGTGTATGCATGTAATTTATTTCTAAGAAGCACTGTAGGAGTAAAGAGCTACTTAATTTGTCTATTCATTGGAACCAGTAAGAAGAAATGAAACTGGGAAATAAAAAATTCTATTTCATTTTTTTTTTGCAAAAACGCAAATTAATAAAATTAACCAAATCAAGCTATATTCAAGTATTAGGAATTTACTATATTTAGTTATGGAATTCCATCTGGGGCAATTAGAATGGTTATGTTTTGACTTTGTTAGTCCTAAATTTTTGGATGTTTGATATTGTAATTTTTATATCTCCACAGCATATACTTTAGATAGTATTCTGTTCTTGATAAGGAAAATTTCTTTGCTTTTTTTGGTTTGGTCCTATCAGTGAGTATTTGATTTCTGTAATTATAGACGATGGGTAGAATATTTATGATATTGTGCCCTGTAACATGGATAAATCTTACTCCAACATATATTTTAAAACATTTATCATTTCTGAAGTTATACTTCAGGAAGATAACATGCTACCAAACTGGGATAACTCTTAGCACTTGTATGTGTGAGCCATACCTTCATTGAAAAAGTATTCATCTAGCAGATGTTCATCTAACACTCAACACAGTACTGATATTGTTGATATTGATGAGTTTCTTCTTTGCTAGTGTAAGTAAGGATTTATATTCTCCTCTGTACTAAATTTCTAAACATAGATATTAAATCTTTCTGCTTCAGGATATTATAAAATGATATTATATAGATTCACTAAGCAGCTTTTAGTACAGGTACGCTCTTTTTAGAATTCAAGAACTACATGGAACATAATCTATAGTACACAACAATTTACTATTTGTGAAAGAACTGGCTTAATTCCAACTGTAAGGTTTACATTATACAGAATGAATAGTAGAGTTGGTGTTTTTTTGCTCTGTAGTTGATGTTAGTAAATGCAGATAATGCAGAACAATAAAATTCACATTGGTGGCATCAGCAACATGGTTTGCACATATCTCAATGTGTGTGATTTTTCAAAGTAAATAAAGTAGATCTCCTTAAATTTGCAAGAAAGAATTTTAAAGAGATAGATTATAGTTATTCAGGTTTAGCTATGGCTACAGTCATAATCCCTCCTCCTCTTAAAGATATAATTGACTCCTTTATTATCTCATCATTGCAAATCCAGCATTATATTTCATTTCAAAGAAAACATGGGTATTCCTAAGCTATATGAAATTTAGAGTTAATGCTGTGAAATTCTACAGGATTCAGGGCTTTCCAATTTCCTTTCCTTCATATGGCAGTTTGATTAAATTACTTCTAAGTCTGAACCTGGACACAAGTTATATCCCTTAACTTGAAGTCTCTTAAAAACCTGTTTAGGCAAGGGGTGGCTTTGGAACTGGGTGAGTCAGTGGTTCTGAGAATAGAAATTTGAACATGACGGCATAGTTTCTAGAGTATGGTATAGTAGTACCATACTAAATTGACATCTTATTGGCCCAAACTCTTGATTCTCTTTTCTTTTATAGATAACATCATAAGAGGTCCTGCACAGCTAACATTCCCCTGAATTTTGGAAAGCTTTTCCCAAGTGTGCTTCTTTACAGGACCAAGCATATTTGGGTATTATATACTATATAGAAGGTTGCTACAGTGCAATGAAGAATCTTAAAACTATTTGACAATGTATTTATCTATCTCATGTATAGGATTCTTTATTACAGAATGATTCTCCAATAATTTTCTTTGCAAGAAAAGAAATTAGACCTGATATCCTTTCATAGATATAAATAAACTTATTCATAGAAGCTCTACATGTTTATCTTCTTAATTACACAGATTTATAACTTTGTGGAATTTACATATTACAAGACAAGTAGTATCCTAACAAACTGTCTTCAAAATAGGTTACAACAATTATGGTACATCAGGATACTTTCTATAGGAATATTAATATCAGTAGCATACAAATTGCTCTCTGAAACCATTGAATAGGTGTCTTCTGGCTTCCAACTAAATGTAGAAGATACAAAGATAAGTGAATAAAGACAATGTATGATGGAAAATGTATGCCATCAAATCCAGATATCTGTTATCTTTATAGGAGGGAAGGAAATACTGGCAATAGATTTGGAATCTAGTTATGTAATTTGCATTTCACTCTAAGGATACTTATCATCATCTCACTTGTCTCCTTGCAGTGTAAACATAATAGTCATTATTATTATTGCTACCTGGATGGTTACAGAGTTTGGGCTACTTTATTATATATGCAGTTAAGTTCATGGTCTAGGAAGAATAACTGGAAAATCAGCATATATCTCATTGAGGATATAGAGTTTTAAAAACTAGTTTTGGAGATTCTTTTTTAGTGCATATTAATTATGCAGAATAATGAATTTCACTGTGGTACATTTGTACACGTACAGACATATTTTGAGCACATGCACTCCCTATCTCTCCTTACCCTTGACTTCCTCCTCCCCATGATTCCTTTCCTCTTTTCTTAATTGTCCCTCTTATACTTTCATACAGTTTCTTTTTTCCCCCTAGATCCCACATATGAGAGAAAACATACGTCTTCCTAAGTCTGACTAGTTTCATTTAATATGAAGGTCTTAAGTTTTATTCATTTTCCTGCAAGTGACAATTTTATTCTTCCTTGTGCCAAATAATACTCTATTGTGCATATATAGCACATTTTCTTTACCATTCATCCATTCATTGATGGGCACTCAGGCTCAGTCCATAATGTAGCTGTTATGAATAGCGAGGTGATAAAATGGATATGCAGGTACCTCGATAGTATGCTGACTTTAATTCCTTTGGTATATAGCAAGAAGCAATATAACTTGGATCGTATGATAGTTTTATTTTTAGTTTTTTGAGGAACCTCTGTACTGAATTCCAAAGTTACTATACTAATTTACATTCCCACCAAATAGCATATAAGGGTTCCATTGTCCCCAAGACTTCTACAGCATTTATTGTTTACTTTGTATTCTTTTTTTTCTAAGTTTGACCTTGGACTTGAAATCATCCTCCCTCAATCTTTTGAGTTGCATGTGCCAATAAACCTGGCTTTGTTTTCTGTATTCTTGAGGATAGCCATTCTGACTAGGATGAGATGGAATCTCAATGTAGTTTTGATTTGCATTTCCTTAATTGTTAGGGATGTTGAACATTTTTTCATATATTTATTGATCATTTGTGTTTCTTCTTTTGAGAAGTTTCTGTTTAGTTCTTTTGTCCATTTATTGATTGGGTTTTTTAATTCTTTGTATATGCTGGATATTAATCCTCTGTCAGAAGAGTAGGTGGCAAAGATTTCCTCCCATTCTCTAGGCTGTCTCCTCACTCTATTGTTTCTTTTGCTGTGTAGAGTTTTAAATTTGATACAATCCCATTTGTTGAATCTTGCTAGTATTTTCTGAACTGTTGTAATGCTATCTAGAAAATCTAGAAATTTAGAAAAAATTGACTGTGCCTATGCCTTTAAGTGTTTCCCTTTTGTTTTCTACCAGTTTTAGGTCTTTAATTCATTTTGAGTTGATTTTTGTACAGGGTGAGAGATAGAGGTCTCCTTTCAGTCTTCTATATGTGGATATCCAGTTTTACCAGCACCATTTTTTAAAAGGCTGTCTTTTCTCCACCATGTCTCTTTGGCACCTTTATGAAGAATCAAATAGCCATAGCTGCATAGATTAATTTCTGTGTCCTCTGTTCTATTCCATTGGTCTATATATTTGTTTTCATACCAATATCATGCTGTTTTTGTTACTATGGCTCTAGTATACCTAAATCAGATAATGTGATACTTTAAGCATTGCTCTTTTTGCTGAGGATCATTTTGGCTATTCTGAGTCTTTTATGATTTTTGGAGATTTTTGATGAGGGGGGCTGGATGTTGCAGAAAATAGGGAGAAGAACAAAGAAAATGTGGTCAATCTTTGTGCTTTGAGAACATGGGCTCTGAGTACCTAGAGGCAGGCCCTGATCTATAACAAGTATTTGTGTTTCACTTAACTAGTTCAAGTATGAGAGAGAGAGAGAGAGAGACAGAGAGAGAGAGAGAGAGAAAGAGAGAGACACTAACAACATGAGTGCCCAGAAAACTTCCAATAATTGCTTGAATAATTACCTGTGCCCAGATACATAATTTGTGTGTGTGTGTGTGTGTGCGCGCAAGAGTCCACATGTGAGAAAATAAGGGTATATAAAAAGAATTTGAACTTGCTACTTTCTAGTAATGAATAGACCTAGGAACACAAGTGCTCATAATAAAATTTCTTGATTAGTTTTTTTCAGTAGGAAATAAAAAGACAGTTGTTAAATGAATGGTGTGAAAATACTTTGTATACAATCAGTGACTTGAAAAACTGTGCTCTATATGTGCAATATGAAATGAACTGAATTCTGCTATCATGTATAACAAATTAGAATAAATAAATAATTTAGTTAAAAATAAAAAGACAGTTATTAAAATGTTAATTTTGTAATGGGAGAGAGAATAAACTGATTTTCACTATAAGCATTCTTTCTGCAACAGTCAAAATATCAAGTAAAAACCAATTTTACATTTTTTTTCCTCTACAGGAAAAGAAACCTCATATCTTTGGTTTTTATTCCTTCTGGATTTTTTTTCTTTTTTTAGAGATGGGCTAGGAAATTGATGGACAAGGCCTTGGAATTTTAAAACCACAATTCTAATTTATTTCTTTTAAACAAAATAGGTACATTTAACCCATATTGGAAAATCTGACAATGTAGAAAAATAAAGAATAATGAATGATTTAATTCTTAATACATTTTCAAAACTCTTAAAAAATACATAGGCGACTCTTTAATGTCCTTATGATCATGCAGCACCTTCTTTCTGTTACATATGTGATGGAACATTATAGAATATCATTGGGCAAAATACTGATGTAAATGGATGTTTCTTAGAGTCTCTACTGCTTTGCATGGGTAAATAGAATTGACTTCATAAGAAATGAGCAAGTAGGAAAACATTTGCTTCTTTTATTTTCTGATTTTATAAATGAGAAGAATACATCCAGCCACTGGCAAGGGATGCATGTTGTTTTATATTAGAGGAAATGGACATTAAAGAATTATCTCTGTTCCTTTTGGCTGTAAAAATTTCAAAATATCTATTAAAACAAGAAATAATAAATCATCATTCCTTATAGCTTTTTTCCTCCCAGGATAGAGCAGTGGAAAGCTGAGGAATTATTTTATTCAGTTCAAAAGAAACTTTTTTTGTGAAATAAAAGGAAATCACCCTCAGAAATTTTGGTTTCTATATTTTCAATAACCTAAACCTGCCAGGCTAACCAGGTCTACAACATCACTTAAAGTTTACTAGGGAAAAAGCATAAATATGATTTTTAGTCTTATTACTAACCATTGTGCACATAATTATAATTTATTCAACTCAGAGTTTAAAAACATGTACATATCACTTAATATTAACAAAACTTCTAAAAATTGTCAAAATGGCCTTTATTTGTTTTTTCTGGCCATTGAGCAATAGGATATACTAAAAGAAGACAGATTATCCTCTTTCCTGATAAGAGTGACCAAGAAGACCATCTGTAAGAGCAAGGTTGTGGGGAATTTATTTTTTTAACCCATATCAAAATATATTAATATACATTGCCCTGGGCAGATGAGATATGTTATTTCCTTAATAAGTTTGAGGAGATTTTCAGAAAAGCAGTGAACATAGGCACTTGTTTACCTTTTGAAAAAATAGTAAAAAAATGGAAATTCCAGAAAATGCCTATTTCTTAGAATAAAATCCCTTTAAACTTTTCTAGTGCATAACAAAATACTTAAAACATTTTTAGCATTGAACTAACATACTCTGTCTTAGCAAATATATGAGAGAAACCTGGATTTAGGGAGTTTAGAACAAGTCTTTGAAGTATCTCAAATCTCCTTGAGACCTAAAAGTCTGTTTACAACTAAGCATTGCTTTGTAAAAACAATATTGATGAGATGTTTTAAAATTATCTTGTTAAATTTTTATAAGAATATTTGTGTTCGGGAAAGGAAGCAGCCGTATTGCAAGATGATTTCACACAATTGATTTTTTTAATTTCAGAAATGGAGAGCAGGATGTCCTTCAAGGAAGTTTATCAGTGGCTTTGTACATGAAGAAATTAAAATATGGAAAGTCACATCAACTTAGAATGGGCCTAATACTTTTAAATTATGAATATAAAACTAGTGATCCAGTATCTTTAATAGATTTTTGTCCTTTTTTGTTTGTTTGTTAGATTAATGGAAGCAGACACTGCTTCACAGAATCTGATAGACAACGAAACTTTCGAACAGATCACATCCACTAGTATCCGTTTTTCTGCAAAGTTTTACTTTTGACAGAATTGGAATTTATTTAAAACAGATCTCACAACTTGCTTGGGAATAAAGTTCGTATTAGTGTTTTAGACTATTGATAGATAAATAATTTTTTTTCCTAAGAGAAGCATTTCAGTGTTTTGCTGCAACCACTCTTGGTTAGATGCTTTTGTAACAGTCAGAGAGGGCCAGGAGTGAAAGGAGGGAACAGCACAGAATCACCTTTCATTAAGTTGATTTCTTATTCTCAGTTTTGAACAAGTCTGCTGATGATTAATTTCACTAATTAGAGCCCTCAAGGAAAATTTGAACAGAAATTTGTACCATTGCTGAATCTGAAATTAATTTTTTTGCAAGTTAGTTATTGATTAGTCAGAGATTTAGTGGAAAAGAAGGTTAAAATAATTGACATTTTACTAATATTATTAACATGTACTTTATTTTTCTAATGTATAAATACACTTAATATATGTTAATATGTAAATGATATTTATTTTTTTCTCTTTATAATCACGTATACGTTTTGATTTGGTTATAGTGGCTCTTCTGTCTTTCCCCCCATTTTCTCTAAGTTCACTATTCAGACTACTACTACCTTATATTCTACAGGATTTTGTCCTTATAGTTAAGTGACATTCTTCATGATATAATAAATGTGTTTTGATCTGTTTTTACTTCAAATTTTGAGGTATTTATTATTACATCCTAGATTCCTTAACATTTTGAGAATTTTATCATTAAATTACCATGTGATTTGGAAGAGTCATTTTTGTGGGGGAGGATTGCTTAGTATTTTTTGGATTCTCAACAATATAATCGTGACAGCCTGGATATATTCATCCTTATGTTGAATAAAGTGAATTGAAATTAATCTTATAGGGATTATATCAATTCACCTTAAAGTACCTAGTATTTATTGAAAAATGTATTAAGTAAAAAAGTCAAACTATAAAAAATTACATTGGGTGTGATTTTTTTTTTCTAAAAATGATATATTTGTACACAGACAAAGAATAGGAAGGATCTGTCTCAAGATATTTGGTGGGAATATGAATGTTCATAAGATATTTTCCTCTATTTATCCATATTTAACAGATTTAATTGATTTTGTAAGTATAATTTTTATAGTCAATTTAAAAAAACTGATCTGCTATTGAATATAAAAAGCTAGTCACACAGGAACATCCTAGATTGGGGTACAATTGATCCTTTATTAGCCATGTCCTCATCTAACAGCTGGAATTGGGGGCGAGAGGATGATTATAATTTAGAATCTATTGTGATATAGGTATGAAATATCCCCCCAAAGACCCATATGTTGAAGGCTTGGTTCTCAGTATAGCAATGCTCTGAGGCGGAGCTTTGGGGAAGTGATTGGATCATAAGATCACTGACCTCATCAAAACATTAATCCATCATGGCCAAATGGACTATGGTGAGGTGGCAGAAATGTAGGTAGTGGTGTCCAGTTGGAGGAAGTAGGTCAAGGGTGACATGCCCTGAAAAGGTTTATCTTATCCATGATTTTCCACCATGATATTCTGCCTCATCTCAGGCCCAAAGGAATGGAGCCAGCTAACCATGTAGTGAAACCTCTGAAACTGGGAGCCAAAATAAATTTTTTCCTCCTCTAAGCTGTTTTTCTCAGGAATCTGTCACAGTGATAAAAAGTGGACTAACACAGAATTGATGCATGCTCACCTTGCTAAGGACTCCAGAGGCTATTGCTAGGGAAACCTACTCATCCATCTGCAGATGATGTCACTGAAGCCCTAGATATTAGGTCACATGCCCAAGTTCCCATAGCCACATAGTCAAGCCTGTTCCAAGAAGCTCTTTTCCCAGAGGTCACAGACTTGTAAAACATTTTGGCTATTACACTTGCAGGTCTACATGATATTATAGGAATTTGTAATTAGTGTCCACATTTAAAACTCACGAATAGTCACATTCAGATACATGTTATGAAAAAAAGTTTTAAAAAGCCATACTTCATGTTCTTCTCATAAGGTGGCAGTGGAATGGGACAGTGAATGTCTACCTTATGAGGGGCACCCACTTTTATTCTACATTGACTTCACATGAACCACTTGACCTTGTAGGTCTTTGAGCTTGTACCTTCTGTATGATAGTGAAACCAAGAGGGAGCAAGTCTTCATTGATAATACTTAGGATTAATCTCAGAATACCTCAATTTTCTTCCTTGTACCTTCAGTACCATTTGGAATTTACCTCTTGGGAATTGAAAAAGAAAAAAAAAAAGACAAATGAACCTAAACCTCATCTTGAAGTTTTATTGTTCGACTAAGTTAGGAAACATGGCTTTAAGCGCCTGGTTTTGTCAATTCTATGACTCATGGGTAGTCAGAGGCAAGCACCAGAGGCAATGGTCTTGATCCACTGGGTTGTCCTGAGACCAATTTGAGACAGCTGAAAGTAAGCGTCATTCTAAGAGTCTTCTTTTCTGGACTCAAAACTCTTACACTTACATGCATTTACAGTAATTAATACATTAGCTCCATGTCTGGTGGGAACTCTGAAATAAAACCCATGTTTAATACCATAATGTGCAAAATGCTCTGCTAAGTCAGAGAGGATGTGTTTTACTATGATGATATTTCTAGTCTACTTGTTCTGAAAGTAAATTATCAAGATTTATTAAAGCTATTTAATCATAACACGTCTGCCAACCTTCTTCCAAGATGGAAGTCAATTTTAAGGTGGATGTTGAGATCATCCACTTTCAACGGGAAGTGGCAGAATATTTTACACAGAGGCAAAAGAGAGCCATCTACGGCTTCAGTGGAATGCTAGTTAAGGTATCTGTTTGTCCCACACTGTATAATGTAGACATATCCTGAAGACATTGCAAATGGATTTGTTTTTGGGTTCCATTATTGGTTGTTATACAGACTACAATTTATATATGTTCTGTGGTTGGAAATTCCAAAGTATTTTTAGTCATTTAATGTTTTTCTAACACAATTCTTACATCTTGGCTCTGAATAATCAAATACCTTACCTACTGTAGATTTATCTTCACAGCTACAATATTTGTCTAGAAACAGTCTTATTTGCAGGAAAACATTAATTTAAGCAGAAGCATTCAGAACATATGTGTAGAATCATTTCTTCTAGCAACATTTTTTTTTTTAAATTTAGTTCACATCATTTAGCAAGTTGCCTCTAGCACCATTTTCTTGTTAATCTAAACAGGGGAGTCCTCTTCAGTCCTAAATGACTGTTTACATAGCTATTGACTAGTTTTGTTTGCATTTTTTAAATTGCTAAGGACATTAAGCCTAAAGAGAATATTTAAAGCATAACACTTTAAATATGCTTTAATTTAATAATTAGGAAATGAACAACTGAATCCTAAATAGTTTTTGGCTTAAAAACATAAAGTATTTTTTTAAACAAAATGCTTAACTATGACTTTTGGCCAATGTTTATGCCTTGCATGTCATTTGTGAATGCTTGCAAATAAAAAATGTGCATAGCTGCATTTATTTATTTATTTTCTGGTTTCATAGGCAGCATACAAGAGGTTTCCATGCTTAGTATATCTTTATTACAAAGAGAAGTAATGCTACTTAAATTTTAAACAAGTCAAGGGTCTCAACCAGGTTTGTATTATCACATCTGGCCATTCTTTGCATTAAAAAGGTCATTCCCAGTGTCTTGCAATGTGCATTTCTTGGGCACCCAAAACATCAATAACAAAACAAGACTCAAACAAAGAACACAGAGAGCAAAGAATAGCAATGAAATATACTTTTATCTCTAAAATGGGTTTTTAACATTTTGGATTCATGGATTCCTCGGAAAATCAAGTGAAAACTATAAAGCCCTTTCCAGAGAAACACACATGCAATTGAAAATCTAAATATGAGTAAGGTTCATTGTGCTTCTAGTTTCATAGATCACAGCTTAGAAAATCCTGTGAAAACCAATATATTATATCTATATATATATACACATATACAAAGATATGTACATGTATTATACCATATAGTATATATATATGTGTGTGCATATGTATGTGTGTGTGTGTGTGTGTGTATATATATATATATATATATATATATATTTTTTTTTTTTTTTTTTTCTCCTTTGAAATCACCCAAGTAGTTTTGAGCTTGTACATCTTGGTTATTTCTATTTAAGGGTTTGTCTAGTTCCATAGAATTCCATAGTGCATAGGTACTATATCATAGAACATAAGGTAGAGTTACTGACCGAAATCAATATTTTAATGAAGTAAAAAAGCATGTTTCAAACAATGAAACTACAGGTAGTCTATTCAACTGGGTGAGATCATATTACTCAATTTTTTTTTTATAGTGAGGTTTGAACCTAGAGGTGCTTAACCACTGAATAACATCCCCAGCCCTTTGTATTTTTTATTTTGCCAAGTTGTTTAGGGCTTCACTAAGTTGATGAGGCTGGTTTTTGAACTTGTGGTCCTCCTGCCTCAGCCTCTCAAATTGCTGGGATTACAAGTTTGCACCACTGCATCTGGCTTACCCTTGTCCTTTTAACAATATATATATATATATATATATATATATATATATATATATATATAAATAAATACATACATATATTTACCTCAAATGTTCATGAGATGCCAATTTTCTAGGTAAATCTATAAAGAATAGATATTAGGTTCATTATGGTATCAGTAACATTTATTTCAAAACACTTCTGATTTTTCTTCTGATTCTTTCTTTGGACTCAGAATAAATTTAGAAGCCTGTGTATAATTCTACAATTACTTAGAAATGTCATAGTGTTTTCATAATTTCTGAGTATGTGGGGCTTTTATATATTTGTTTTTTATTATTGTTTTCTACTTTAATTCCATTATTGCCAGTAAACATCTGTTAATGTTCTGACAATTACTGAGACTAGAGTATTGAAATCTCCAAATATAAGCATTGTATTAGGTTGAATTGTGTCTTTTCAAAATCCAAGATCTATGCATGTGATTTTATTTAAACATGAAGTCTTTGCAGGTGTAGTGAGGTTAAGATAAAGTCAGAATGGATTAGGATGGGCCTTAAATCAAGTATTGGTATTCCTATAAGAAGAGGGAAATTTAAACATGAAGAAGGTCACATGAAGACAGAGACTGAGTGAGATTGGACTTATGACACTAGCCAGGGACTGAAGGACAGCCAGCCACCTCCAGAAGTTCGAATAAGTAAAGAAGATCCTTTCCTAGGTTTTTGAGAGAGTATAGCCTTGACCACACCTTAACTGTAGACTTCCATTCTCCAGAACTGCATGACAACAAATTTCCAAAATATCAGGGGGAAAAAAGAAGTTAGGATGTGATAATTCTTTTTTGCTTTTTAAAAAACATTAACAGGTTTAAATTTTGTTTTAAAATTTTAATTTATTATTAAATAATAATAAATTAAAGTGCTGTACCACTAAGTTACACTCCCAATCCCCTAAACTTTTTTTAATAACAAAAATACTCTACCATGTTTCTCTTAACAATCAAGAAGTAGATGCTTAAGCTAGCTTAATCTTATTAGTTGTACGTATAATGGGTAAGAGTATAAGATTTTCAACAAGGTAGTAAATATTTGTTGCTTTTGCAATTATAAGTCAAATTCAAATAAACGAACATACATGTGGAAACCCTCCCCAAATCTCGACCTAGGTCATTATTTATCAAACATCAGTAGACACTGTCCATGTTGTATCTTTGCAGGATTCAAACGCGAGTTAAAGCAACCCTGGTCTCAAGGAGCTCTCTGCATAGTGTAGGGAAAGAGCTATACAACCACGATGCTATACAGAACATAAGCCGTTGGTACCACTAAAGGTAAGCAGTGTGATGTTTGGGAAATCCTTTCCAGTCGTTTCTTTATTGAATATATTTTTTTTTCTCTTTCTGCTCTCTTTGACCATTTTTAGTGAATCTCGAAGGGGCAGAAGGAAACTACCTACAAAGTTTGTGTGGGGGAGGAACATCGGTCAGAAAGCAACAAGAAGGGGGAAATCAGCCCCTCCTATCCGTGGAGGGTAACAAACCCAAGAAGCGGACGAAGGATGTAATAAAGTAGGACACCTGCGTCGCCCACCGTCTCTCCCTGGGTAAAAATCCAGATCTCCTGAGGCCACTGGCTCAGAGTCGGGGGAGCGGAGCACCTGGTGGAGCCTGGGCGGAGCTGGAGCCTGGATCCGGGAGGATTGCGCGCTCCCATCCAGCCCGGATGGGTTTGGGGACGAGCACACAGAGCACACCATGAAGGGACAAGGGCCAAAGGCAGCACAAAGATTTGGGGCAGAGATCCTGGACAGCACCTTCCTTGCCAAATCCAAATCACACCCAGTTCCCTGCAAACTACTCACGAGTCCTTCGTAGAAGTGGCGCCCTCTGGAGGACAAGAATAGAGGGGTGGAACTGGAAGACAGCAAAACAGAAATAAGAGCACCAGAGTATTTACCCCAAACAGACCACTCCAAGTAAAAGGCAGGGAGAAATTGCAAATTGTACACAAGCTAAAGTCAATGCCAATCCATCTTTCGCACACCTCACTTCCAACTACCCTGCAGGATGGAGATGTATTTTGGAGAAATAAAGCAGATGGATTGTTTAAGTGGTTCCAAAGAAGCTGCATTTTCTTCCCAAGTGTTTTTGTGAACACTTCAGAAGCAAAGACTGCTGCTTGCCATTACATGTTTTCATTTCTACTTCCCAATTTTCCCTGCATGAACAAGGCAAAAAAGTACCCCTTTTTATCGTCATATATGTATAACTCAATTTCTGGACATTTGCATTTTATTATTCTAATCATTCCATGTTGTCTAATAAAGATCAGAATGTCACCTTTTTCTGCCTTTGCTTACCTCTTTTGATGGTTTGATGGTTCTCTTTAAAAGAAAGCAGAACCGTGTAACTGATCTATAGTATAATTGATCACCACCAGAGGACATGTCAGCAAGGGCGCATTCTAGAGCATGGGCTTTGTGGAGTCAGAAATAGAGATGGATTCCTCAACAGATGGAAACAGGTTTTTCAGGGCACTGGCTAAGCAGAGCACTCAAATGAATAGGAAAAGAAAGGAAGAAAACAAATCATGGGGAGTTGCCAAGTCTGGGGAGGAGCCACCCTCATTTCATGGTACATGTAACTTTTGAATTGTTTGAAAGATGCAACTTTATTTGGGATTTAACCTTATTTTTAGTTTAAATTACATAGAAAAGCATCCTCAATGTTTAGTGACCATTCCATCTGAGAGAATTGCCTGGCCTTGTGCAGAATAGCACAGATTTTAAAAAGTGACAATAAGTGAGGATAATTTCCTATCTGATTTTAAGAGGTCATTTGTTTTCTTTTTTTTTTTTTTTAATTAGGTGCATTGAGAATGAAAACATTACATTTTCTTCATTCTTAGAAAAAGGAAGAGCCAGGACCCACCCTATAGCAAGTATCTCCAAGTATATATATATATATATATATATATATATATATATATATTTTTTTTTTTTTTTTTTTTTTTTTTTTTCTTGTGAGGGGACTATTAAAATCTGATTAGGATGTGTAGTTGAGTTCCAATAAAGGCCTCCTCCTGGGGACCTGTGTTTGTTTTGTGTGTGTCTGTGCACGCATACACATACACATGTGCAAGCCTGTATGGTGGGCAAGGGAGAGAGGAAGGTGAGACCCTCCTCCTCAGACTAAGAAAGTCCAGGTCCAGGAAGGAAGAAAAGAAATGGGGTGTGAGCTGCACAGCATTTGAGGAATGAAACCACTATGTTTGTGGCTGTGAAAACCACTAGGCCTCCAAAACCCCCACTCTGCATCTGTAGGGGTTGAATCTCTACAATGGACAAGGGTAGGATGCAGATTTGGATTTAAACAGGGAGGTGATAATTCACATTTCTTTCTTTCAGGACACAGTGAAAGAAGTAGGAAAATCATCAAAATCAAAATGGTGTTGCTGATGTCATCCCAACAACAAAACCAACTAAAGTAATACAGTGTAGACAACATGAGGGAAGGGTTCACATGCCTGGTGGCCCGTTAGGACTTATCACAAAAGACTCTACCAGAACAAGAAGCTTGCACAGAGGCCACTACAGTTTTCTACAAAAACAAGGACATCTGCCCAGCAGTGGTCTATTCAACCCTTGGCTGATACCACTCTTGTTATTTGTTATTGTAGCAAAGGATTAAAGTTTCAACATATCTGTTTTAATCCTCCTCATTTTTGTCTTTAAAAACTTTTCCTTACCTCCACCTTTTGGACTATGCCTTCAGTTTACTATGGCATGTGTATTCTCATTGCAATGTTCTGACATTCTCTTCAAAATATTATTCTTTGCAAAATCTTTTTCTGATGACTTTTTTATTTAGGTTGAGAAAACCAGTTTTTATTTTTACATCCAATAGTTCAGCAACACACAGAGACTTGTCTCAACTCTTTCTTTAAAAAATGATATATGTGTGTGTGTGTGTGTGTGTGTGTGTGTATGTGTATATATATATATATATATATATATATATATATATATATATATATATTTTTTTTTTTTTTTTTTTTTTTTTTTAAATAAGACAAGGGAGTGTGTATTCATGTTGGGATATGTTTATACATGCATGTATATGCACTCAAGTACATTGTGGTATTTCATAGAGTAGAACTCAATTATCTTTGTTAATCCTGAGACATCTAGAGATTATCTATGAATTTATGCTATTCTCTTTTTAAGTGATATACTATAAACTTGTAAAATGCACCCAATTACCTCAAAACAGCTAGTGAGTAGTAATTGGTAATGCCCGTAAATAATAGCAGATGACGTGGAAGTGTCTGCCGTGCTGGACAGTACGCCAAGCACTCCACTTACATTACCTCACTGGTTTCACCACCCTGATGATATTAGCACATTTCTGGCTTCTGCATGTGCCAGGCACTATGGGAATCACCATGACATGCACTATATATGATTTATTCTTTCAACAACCTTGTGAAATAGAAACTGCTATTAATTTTACTTTGAAAAAGAGAAAACAAGTTTGGGAGGGCTAAAAAATTCACCTAAAGTCCTACTGCTGGTAAGCTGTGGCTCTGGAGTTGAGCAGACAGGTTTATCTTAATCACCTTGTTACTATTAATCACCATTTTATAGAGGAGTTGGTTGACGCTTTTCAGAAATAAGTCAAATCATGTTGCTCTTGTAATCAATACCATCAAGTAATTTCCCATTTCAAAGTCATGTTCTCTGTTATGAACAAGGCCCTCAGTGTCCTAGTTCCTGTGCCTCTGACATTACCTGTTCCTATTTTCTGTTCTCTATCAGGCATATGTCTTTTGCTGATCTTTCAATGTTCCACGTAAGACCCTCCTCTCTCAGGGCCTTTATGCTCACTATTTCTCCCGTTGGCAATGATTCCCCCAAGTATCCATCTTGCTCCCTCTCCTACCTCCTTAGGTCTGGTGGAATGTCATATCAGGTGATTCCTGACTATTCTATTCCAAGTTGCCACCTTCTCCTCTGCACCCAGTCTTCCTATGCTGCACTCCCTATCCTTCTTCTCTCATTCCTTCCACTGTTTTCTTGAATGTCTATTTATATTTTTAAATTCATCTACTTATTAATAGACATCTCCCCTCTCCTAAGTATAAGCTTCTCTGAAGGCGAGTATTTTTTTTTTTTTACTTATTTGTTTAAAGCTCCAGCATTTACAACAGAAAATGGCACAGTAATGGGTGCTTAATGAGTATTTGAATGACTGACAAGGGCTTAACAAACTCAACAAGGTCACATAGATAGTAATAGGTAAAGTGAGCTTAGTCACAAATCCAATATTGAGTTTATCCACACATCAAATGCATGAACTATCTTCTGGGCTCTTCTCCTAAGTCCCTTGGTCTTTAATTATAACAGGCCTGGTGAACATGAATAAACAAACCAAACAGGAAAAAGGCAGCATTTGTTACTGTCTCTTAAAGTGGGATACTTTAAAGTGAGATCAAATCAGAGGCCAGGTCAGGGAAAGGGGACACTGGTCTTTAACAGAAAGGGAGTTGACAAGTGATGAAGTCAGGAATGTGCTGATGTTTCTGGGCTGGCGAAGGGCAAAGTGTGGGAAGGTCCCGATGAAGGTGGTGCCGGCTTAATTAATTAGGGTGGGATGCCTGCAGTTAAGGGGAGGAAGGAACCCAAAGATTGACTTGGAGTGGACTGGAGTCTCAAGTAGCAGTTACAAAGGATCCTGGAGGCACAGGAAGGATGGGAGAAGTGTTGGGTACAGCTCAATTTGGCTGGTGGCCAAGGAAACATGTCAGATATTAGTGAAAACAGGCCACAGCTGCTGCACTTTACAAGCTACATGGCAGGCCTTCACTTAGCCCTCCCCCAGCCCACCCCATCGTGTGTCCTGGAACAGTTCTTCTCTCTCCACCACAGCCAGTCATAACTCAGTTCTCACTTGAGGGCAAACGAGAAGGCTAGGGGATGCTCAGGCCTTGTGGTTAATGGAAAAGGTCTCAGCACTAACAAAGCTCAATTTCTCCTGAAACTTAGAATTTACATATTAATGTGCTGAAGTTCCACCCTTTTTGTTCCCAGTTTTAAAAATCAGGGTTATTTTTCTTTAGTCTCACTATATCTAATTTTTAAGACTTTCACAACATATAAAAGTTTATTTACTCCCTTCTCAAAATGCATTGATAAGTTTTTTTTGTTTTTTTGTTTTTTTTATATACCAAGATTGAACCCTGGGACTCTTAACCACTGAACTGAATTACATCCCCAGCCCTTTTTTCTTTATTTTTATTTTGAGACAGGGTCTTACTGAGTTGCTTAGAGCCTCACTAAATAACTGAGAGTGGCTTTGAACTTGCAACCCTCTTACCTCAGCCACTGGGATTACAGGCATGCACCACCATGCCTGACATTACAAATATATTGTATATGGTTATATATTTCTTCTTCCTAGAAAAATTTTTTTAGATATTTCAGAATAAAACATATAAACATAGGTGTGTATACATATATGTATATACTCATGTGTGCATATATACACTATATCTGAGAGTTTAAATACAGAAAGAATAAAAACAGTTAAAAGTATTGTTATTCTCAGTAGCAATATGTTACTGAGAAATACAGTTTGGTTGAATTTCCTAATAGTATCTCTCTCCTTCTCCTTTCTCTACCCCCCTACTGCTACCCCATAAGCTTAGTGATTAAGTGCTTGGACTTGGAAGCGCAGGGCTAGGTTAAACCCAGGCTCTGCCACATAGTAGCTGCATGACGGTGCTCAAATTCTCAAATTATTTAGATTTTATGTTTCTTAATTTTCCTTATCTATAAAATGAGGCCTAAAAGGAAGCCCTTAACTACGGGCTTTTGTAAATTTAATTGAGTATATATGTATATTTATGAATATATGTATATTTAGCCCTCCCCATATGTAAAAATATATATTATACATATATGTATATATATATATTTATACATATATTCAATTAAATTTAGTTAAGGGCTTTTGTGTATACACATATACACACACACATAGACACTCGCACATATATATTTATGTATATCTATGTACGTACACGTTACATGTTATGCATTTTTTTGATACCGAGAATTGATATCAAATAACACTCAATATTCAATGTACTATTATTTACAAACACTGTAAATTCTTAAGTGATTTTTGTGTGTATTTGGAGCCTCATGTTAGTTGCTTATTGCTTTTTGAGTTCAAAGGTAATAGGAAACTGCTTTCTTGCCCTGTTTTATGCAGCACTTGGGGAAGAACTCATACAGAGGTACTTTTAACACTTTTCATCATGTTGAAGAAATGAAAATATTTTGTAATAATTATAATTAAAGTTCTAGCCAGTTGATGTCTCTCATTTTTGATGAAAGATGTAAATGTATATGGTCTATGGAGGACTCTTCTATTTATAGGAAAATAAAAGTCAATATAAAATTCATATTTTATACAGATTTAAATAGATTTTTATAGTCTCCAACATTCAGGAAGTGAATTCCATTACTTTTTCCTATTGTTACATGTTTTTTAAAAATTATTTGGTAGACCTTTATTTTATTTATTTATTTATATGTGGTGCTGAGAATTGAACCCAGTGCCTACACATACCAGATAAGTGCACTACCGTTGAGTCCCAGCTCCAGCCCCTTATTACATGTCTTTGTGTTATTCTTTGATGCTGAAAAGCTTATTTTGACTAGCACACATCTCATTTGCCTATTGAAATGGAATAAAGTCCTGACGTCTAAGAACTACACATTGTTTTGGATTGAGAAGGTGGTAGTTTATTAAGCAAACCTGCTAAGAAAGAAGAATAAATCATTTTCTTCCTCAAATTTCTTTTAACATGAATTGACACTTAGCTAAACCAAACTAAGTCTTATATAAGTCATCAATGAATAAATTTACTTCAAGCTGATAATTTTGAGAATTTCATTGTTTAACTTGATGATCACTTGCTTGAACTGAACATTTTTAACTGATTCTTAAAACAAGATGCAGGACACTTTGAAAGGGGTCCATAAGGTAAGTTGAGTGAGGCAAGCCCTGCCCTCATCAAAAAGCAGTTTGCTATAAGAGATACAAATAACCTACCTTTAGTTGTAATAAATATCACACAGCTACAGAATCAGTATGAATATATGACTAGGTGATATTAAAAAGGGAGGGGCTAGTTCTGCTGAAGTGTGGGCTGTGGGTAGTCTGGAGAAATGAATAGAGGTAATACAACACAACCACAACTCAAGGACAGCCAGAATATTGGGCTTCAGGTCCATGGAAATAACTGTTGAAGCAAAAGCACATGTTGCATGGTGGAGATTGGCATGATATGTGACTGGAAAAAAGATAAAGCCTAAAGTAATGGCAGTGAAAATGGACAGACATTTTATTTTACAAAAATTTTGAGGTATTATAAACAAGACCTGGTGACTAACATCTGTGAAGGTTTTCGGGAACTAGGAATTCTACACAATGTGGTTTGGGTTTGTGACATTATCTGAGAAAAGGGACATAGCACTATTTTATTATTGTTATTATTATTTTGCTTTGCTTTTGTTTGGCAAAGATGTGTGCATTGCTAATTGGATTGAAGGTATTTTGAGTTTGAATATTTTGTTTCCATGCAAGCAAAACTACCTTTGTCCTACATTTCCAGTACTCAATAGTTAGTATTAGCATCCTCTGAATAGATACTTGCATTATATATGCACTATGCTAGACATCTCTTGGCTCACTTTCAGTCTTCCACAGAATGGTGTACCTTCTTCAGAACTCCTGGATATTACTTGTAGGAAGAAGCAATAGAATCGACTAGCACAACTTAAAAAAGCCAAATACAAAGCTCTTTCCATGATTCAAACAGAACACATATCCAGCTACAGTAGCACATTCCGCTGGGTAAGGTATTCCAGGTGAGTATTTGGGCCTTGCAAACTTCCAGGTCCCCAAATAAGCAAGAGAATTAGCAAAGGAAAGGAAACTGTGCATTTTAGTAGAGCCAGGAACTTCTCTTAGGTCACAGATACATTTCTACTCCTGTGAGCTATGTACAAGTCAATGAAAATTTAGCAGAAATACAACTAAACAAAAGCTGAGATTTTAAAAATCACTCAAGAATATGCACATGGCACACTGTTTGGCAGGAAACACCTGTGAATTTCTTTTGTGCTCTATCTCTTTATATACTCTGTTTAAAAATCAGCTTTGGCAGACAAACAAAAATTCTTTATTAATGGATTCTTGAGAACTTGAACCTATGGTCATAGTTTTCTTCTTAAATCCAATGCCTCAATTCACCCTGCTGATGGATGGGCTATTATTTTCTCTTTAAAAATAACTTTTTTTTCACTAAAATAAAAACTGAAAAACATCTAAATTTTTTTCCACTTACACTGCAAATATAAAAGTCATATACATTAAAAGCATGTTTCAAGAATTTTTTGAAACTGATAAAGGCAAATATTCTTTTGGTTGGTCGATTGTATTTAGATGGCAATGTCAGAATATTTTATGCAAGGTGGGGTGGTACATACCTGTAGTTTCAGTGACTGTGGAGGATGAGGTAGAAGGACTGCAAGTTCAAGACCAGCCTCAGCAATTTAGTGAGGGCCTACGCAACTTACTGAAACCCTATCTCAGAAATAAAAAATAAAATGGGCTAGAATGTTACTCGGTGGTAAAGTGCCTCTGTGTTCAATTGCTAGTATCCCCACCCCCAAATATGTATTTATATTTTAAAATACATATTCTTGTGACTAATATTTAATTGTAAGGAGTAGGTACATTATTTGTATACCCAAGAGATCAATGGCTTTCTAAAATTTCGCACTAACTGTCTTACTTTTGGTACTGTTGTCATTTATTTGTATATTTTTTCAGGATTAGGATAGAAAATAAAACTTGAATTAATAAAGTTTGTTCCCTCGCTAGGGATAGAGCTCAGTTGTTAGAATGCTTGACTTGCATGCACAAGGCCTTGGGTTCAATCCCCAGCACCACCAAAAAATAAAAAAAGAAAAAATAAATAAATTTTGCTACCTGAATGTAGCTCTAGTGTAAATGTAGAGATGAGATTTAAATTTCTGTAGTCCACCAACTGGATTTAAAATTTCTAATAATATGTGCATTTATATTTATTTATGCCAAACCCTCCAATTACTATGCATAATTGAAAAAGGATTCACATTTTAACAGTCATAAATATTTCAAAAATGTCTTTACTGGAAAGAAAGAAATATGGAGCATAATAATTTGATAAATATAGTTTCTTTATAAGTAGCTAAAAGTCTACTTATTTAAAATCACCTATTGCTCCAAGTGTTGGTCTAAAATTTTTTGTGGTTTCCAGAAGAACTGAGTCAGAAAAATTGAGCAGGTCATATCATAAGGGCTCCTCTCAGTTATCTTGCTAATTTTTTTTTTTTGCATTTAATTAGAGAATTTAATAATTTTAAGGAAAAAAATCAATTAAAATTATTAAAGACTTAAGAGTTTTTTTAAATTTTTAAATATTTGAGGGTTTCATTTAAAAGTAAATTTCAAAAGTATGGCAGAGTTCCTGTTAGTTTTGAATAACTTGATTTCCAATTTTTAAAAATTTGAACTATTAATACAGACCCTAGTAATAATAAAGTTAGTCATTTAATATTGGCTAAAAGCTGCCTGTATATTACTTTGAATTGATAATTTCACTGTTATTTTTCATTTGGTTGAGGTGACCACTGAGGAATTAATCCTTAACAAGTGGTTGACAAGTGAACTTTTCCTGCACAGGTTCATTCTCCTTTGGTAACATGGCTGGAGACTTCATGTATTTCCAGATAAACAATATTTTTCACTGCAGAGCCTCCTGACAATGTCCTGGAATTTGCTTTCATTTTTCTCCAGTAAAAAGCTTTCATTATCTTTCCCCTTGGTCTTGAATTCTGTTCTTAGACTATCTTTAAAGCAATATACATTAATACACCAATATACCCTGATAAGTTTTACTTTCTGGGTTACATCCTTCTACACTGCCAAGCCAAAGACATTCCTGTGGAAAAAATCAGGAGTCCTTTTTTCAAGTGAAGCTTTTTCAATATTTCTCTAAATCATACACTTAAGGATCTGCTTGCCTGCTTTGCATTGTTATTTCTATAATCCCATTGTTATTTCATATAATTCCATGGTGTTTTTTAAGTCACATGTTGCAGACATACAGGAGTGCTGACTATCCTGGTACTGTCAAACTCTAAACAGTAGTTTTCAATGGGGTCACTGCTATGCCTCACTCCCCTGGAGATATCTGATAATTACTGAAGACAGTTTTTGTTCATAACTGTGGAGGGCTACTGGCTGGCACCTTGTGAACAGATGGAGATGCTGTTCGGCATCCTAGAATACAGCATCCTAGAATGCAGCCTCCTACAACAGGATTACTCAGCCTCAAATTTGAGTAGATCTAAGGTTGAGAAATTCTACTCTTGGCAAAATCATTATAGCATGCAAGAAATTAATCGGACCAATAGGCTTTCTTCTTTAAATCTGGAATCAGAGGAAAAGTAAATTTTTACTTTTTACCAACACTGGTATAGATGTTTATGAAATGGTCCCTTAAGTTTTGCTTTGTTAGAGATGAGAAATCATAATATATACAATTTCAAGTTTTGATTTAAATTCATCTGTCTATAATTAAATAAGAAAGTTTCAAGTTATGCTTGGATCATTAATTTTATAGTGTTAATGTTTTGAATGCTTTTTTAAAAAGTGCTATTTAGATTCTCTAATTCTTTTTGTTTTCTCTAGTTTGAGACAAATAACTCAGCAATCTCTTTGGGTTTGTGTGAATGCTTAATATATGTTAACGAGTACCATATTTTTCTCTAAGTCCGTAAGACTGGACCTTTCTGTGTTTAAGTTCACAGTTAGAGTCATTCATTGATTTGTTCATTAAGTAAATAGATGTATATTGAGTGCTGAGCGACCCAGACATTGTTGTGTATGATAGACCCACAATAGTGAACAGGGTAGAGTCAGGAAACCTGTGCTCTAGTTCAGTGAGGGGGCAACAAATAAAAACTACCAGAAAATTACAAAGTAACAAATGCTGTGGAAACAAGCCACCAAGAGAGGGAGAGGGTGTCAGAGTGAAGAGGGAGGTGAAACTTTAAACAGAATGGTAATAAAGACTCAATTCAAAGGTGAAGTTTGAACAAACACCTGAAGAAGACAAAGGAGACCAGTTAGAAAAACATAAATGGGGTCTAGGCTGTCTAGCAATGAGAGGCAGCTAGATCTATTGATGGACTAGATTTTTTTTTTTTAAAGAAGTCAAGAATTTTAGCTGGAGCAACTTGAGGACCAAGGTGGTAGACTGTTTCATTATTTACCAAATATTTTAGTTTCCCTCAGTGTAGAATTCCTTCTTGTGAAAGGATAATACACTTCTGCTCTTGAAAATAGGAGGCCATGTGATTTGCTTGACTAATAAAAGTGGGCAAAAGCTTTAAGCATCAATACTAGATTTTCTGTGTCATTTTTTTTTTTCTATTAGAAAAAGACTGCTCAGTCATTCTGATTCCTAGGACGAAGATGATGTGATAACTACAGGATACATAAAGAGTTTATACACCCAGAAATGAACCTTTGCTATTGAAAGCTGATAAAATGTTTAGCTTATTTATTACTGTAGCAAAACCCAGCTCAGCCTGACTAATGCTGATATGGTTGGCATCAGCAGAGATGAAAATGTCTGCTATAAAAGAGAATGGTTTTGTTTGTGTAGAGAGAGATCAAGAGTTCAGTTTAGGCATGAGAGATTTGAGATGCCTGTTAGAAATCTAAGCAACACTGTGAAACAGCTAGTTGGATAGAAAGGGTTAGAATTCAAGGAAGTAGTATAAAGATAAATATTTGAGTCACTCGTCTGAGATTGAATGAAGTTCCCATGAGAATGAGTAGATTGAAAAGAGACCCAGGAACTAAATCCTGGACTATTCCACTAACAAATAATACTGAGAATGAGTAGCCATCAAGGCAGGAGGAAGACAAGGAGAACTTGTTAACCTGCTAGCAGAAGGAAAAAAGTATCTCAGGAAAAATTATCTGTGTCATATAGTACTGATAATTCAAGTGAAGTTAAGACTGGGAATTGGCCTTGGAATGTAATGATGTAGAGGTCACTGATAACCACGACAGAAGCAGCTTAGGTAGAGTGGTCTGTAGGAAAGCCTGAATGAAATGGGTTTAAAAGAAAAGGTAGGAGAAGAGTCTGTCAAGTATGGACAACTCCATCAAGGAGTGCTCCTGAAGTGTGGAGCAGAGAAATGATAGCTGTGGAGTAAAGTGGAGTCCAGAAGGTGCGTGCGTGCGTGCGTGTGTGCGTGTGTGTGTGTGTGTGTGTGTGTGTGTGTGTTTCAGAAAGATCCGTGAAATTATAGCAAATTCATGGATGAATGAAATGATCCAAAGTAAACGGGGACAACTGATGAGGCAAAAGAGAGAAGAGACTTGCTGAAGACATGTAATCTAATAGGCCATACAGTGTAGATTTTGGTACACAAGAGGAGATGTCGGCCTTCAATAGGACTACGTGCAGTTCATTTATGGGAACAGATTGGGAGAAAAAATATGTGAATATCGATGTAGGTATGTGGGTGGAGGGTGAGAGCTTGTGGAACTAATGATTGCTTTTTTTTTTTTTTCTGATTGAAATTGGAAACCAGGTCATCCATGAAAAAGGAGGAGGGGGAAAGAGCTACTAAAAATTAGACACAGTTGTCTGTCATTTAAAATTCCATATTCAGTTGGATGTAGGGTAGGTGTAGAGTGACAGAAAGGTACATTTAACCATGGTTGGAGGTTATTCTTGCAAATCTGAAAACAAAAGAGAATGAAAATTTGAGGCTATAATTTCGTTTTTGTTTTTGTATAGGAGATTGAACCCAGGACCCTGAGGAGCTGTTTGGAGACAGGGTCTCACTGAATTGCTTAGGGCCCCACTAACTTGCTGAGGCTGGCTTTGAACTTGTGATCCTCCTGCCTCAGCCTCCTAAGTCGTTGAGATTCCAGGTGTGTGCCACTGTGCCTGGAAAGGCTATAATTCTAATGACTAGCACAATTTTAGCTGGGTAAGGAGAAAGGTCAGGACTAAGGGAACTGAAAGACAGTGACAAAGTGGTCCTACCAGTGGATTCTTGAAATTGAAGTAGGAGAAAGAATAAATGCCAAAATTAGAAGCTGCTGGTTGGAGAATGAGCTGCCTAAAACTGAGATCATAGAAAGGCTGCAGTAGCTGGTAGTGACCAGGTCTAAGGTGTGTACAGGAGCAATTAGCTGAGTGAAGTACAGGACAAGATCTTGGAAGTTTTTTGACTCTGAAGTTACTCTAAGTAGTCCATTTTCTTAAACACTTCCCCATTTAAACTCCTTAATTAAACTCACTTGTGTTCTATATGGATTTGAATTTACAATTTAGTTAAATTAATGATTGAAGCACAATGAAGAATTATTTTGGCTTACTTTATATTTACACAGAATGAAAATTTACAAAGTCAATGAATAAGGAAAGAATTTGGGGATATTATTTTAATAATTGAGAGGTGTTCCTATAAAAATACAGCTAATCATTCATTAAAATCCCTGAATTAAACACTTAAACTCGGTAGTTTTTCAGTAGTGACTCCTGTTACCATCACCCATTGAATTATAGGTATTAAGATATGGGTTAATGGTGGTACAATGCCTATTATTGTGGAAATCAGACAGATACAGGAAATATTTATTGAAAAAGGTGAATATAGTTTATTTTGAACATTGGCACAAGTCCTATTTTATATTTGACAAACCAGAAATCTACGTTAACTTTGAAACATCAGGGCTACAAGTCAAGTTTAAATGTTTAGGAAAAGCTGGTAGTAAACACTGAACTTACATGAAAAAAAAAAAAAGAACACAAATAACTAAGCCACTCTGAAATTAAAAATAGGCCTTACAACAAAGTAGAAAATAGGGTTGCTGATCCCAACCTCATGGACTTTGTCAGTTTTTTCCATTGACATATAACTCATATAAATCCCATACAACCCCCAATTTTGTTTTCCCAAATGATTTTTAATTAATGAAAATTTGCAACTTATATCATTTGTCATATAAATTTAACTTGATGCACTAATGGATAGTAAATGCCTCTGTGGCAGAAGCTATTATTTACTATGCTAGACAGCTTTCTGTCATTAGAACGAATACCAGAGATTATTAGTTTATAAAGAGGAAAGGTTACTTGGGCTCAGTTATGGAGTTTCTAGTCCATGATCAGGCAGACACTTGACATTAGGCCTCTGGTGGGGGTGCTGGATGACCAAGGCAGGGAGCATGAGGTAGAGGAAAACCACTCACTTCATGGCCAGAAAACAACAGAAAGATGAAGGAAGGGATCAGAGTCCCACAGTCCCTGTGGAGGTATGTCCTGGATGATCTCTTGGTAGGTCCCACCTCTCAGAGGTTCCACTACCTCCTACTAGCGCCACCCTGAGGATCAAGTCTATAATAACACATGGGTCTTTGGTGGGAGACATTCAACACTCAAACTGTAGCATTCAACACCCAACTCCCCTTCCCTCCTTCTTTAATATAGATATATATTTTTTAATGTTTTTATTTTCACACTTTGCAGCTTGGAGTCAAGACTGCATTTTCCAGACCCAATCACAGCAGATGAGACTATGTGTCTAAGTTGGAAAAATTTTGATGTTCTTCCTAGGAGCTTTCTTTAAAGTACAACTTTCCTTTTTCTCACTTGCTAGTTTCTTGCAACTCACTTGTGATATCTGGAGCTTTATCAGCCATGTTAGATGATGAGATAAAGGCAGCTGCTGGCATTACATTGGCAAAGGAGAGCTGGAAGTTTCCTGGGTTGCTGAAGCCACAGTGTCAGTGTTTCAAGAACAACATAAAGGAGGAAAAGTTTATTTTGGTCCATGATTTCAGAGGTTCAGGCCATGATCCACCATCTCTATAACTTTGGGCTCAAGAAGAGGCAGAACATCTTGACAGAAGGGTGGGACAGAGGAAAGCAGCTCAGACATGACCTCAGGAAGGGGAGAAAGAGAAAAGGGGGGCAGAGAGAAAAATCCTCACACCAGGGACAAAACACAAACTCCAAAGTCATGTCCCCAGGGATCTGCTTCTTCTAGCTACACCCTACATGCCTACAGTTACCATCCAGTTAATCCATATGGGTGGATTAATCCACGAATTAGGTCACATCACTGATATTCTAGCATTGTCTCACCCATGAGCTTTTGGGGACATCTCATCTCATAACTATAGCAGTCAGTGTGCACTGCTAGTTTTATTTTTCAGAATGGAATTTTTCTGTGTCAATCACTGCTTTCCAGGCCTCTCTTAATTGCAACAACATCCAGTTCCTAATAGATAAAATATCATCCATTCTCCTCCCAACAGCATGGCCTTTTAAGCAACTTTCCTGTTATTGACTGCTCTTCTGATACTTCCTTGTTTCTTTTCCTAGAAAAGGGAAAAAGTCTGTCTTTTCATTCTCAAGGTTTCTAGCCATGTTTGTTGGCTCTAGCTCTGTGACAGTGGTTTGGTCTCATGTTAGGAAGTAATTACTTCACAGTAGTTCCACATGAGGAAGAGGGTAGGGTAGGGGTTGTAGACCCAGTTTGGGAAGTTTTTCCAAACTACACATTCTTTGCTCCATTATCTCTTCAGATTCTGATATTCTCCTACCAACTCCCATTTGAGAACCACTTATCTATAGCACATCCGCAAGTTTTTACTTGCTTCCAATTGGCAAAATTTAAACTAATAGTTAAAAAATGACTCAGAATTTTGGTGAGAGAAAAGGCATAGAAGGTTAACAGATATTAGAAAAGAAATATCACATTTTTCATATTTTGAAACCCAGTTAGTCACACAACTTTTTAATTTAAATATATATATTTTGAATCTTGATTTGAAAAGTTCAGTCAAATATCCACAAGCCACTCTACATATTTTCTCCACTAGGTTCTTCCTAGAATTGTTCTTTCAAGAATATGGGGAGGGAGTGCGTGTGGGGAAGATACTGTGCCATACATCTGTCAAACCACTATTTTTCTTTTTACTATCAAGCTTTCAGGAATATTTATTAAACATTGTGGCATATGTGTTGCTGTGCTAGGCACTATTTGCACTTGCCAATAGCAAAACACAATTATCTCCTGTTTCCATCGAAAGCTCATCCAGTTCTCTGTGGGAGGAACTGGAGTCTTCTTTTTCCCTCTCTCAGTGGGTGGCCTGTTGATTTGGGCTGACACTGCTCCGGTATGTACTCATTTGGCTAAGCTGTAATTAGACCAAGACTGTGGCATTACTTGCTTTGTCTACAAAACTTGGTGACAGAGAAGACAAAGATTCAATAATGCACATTTGATCTATCGGAAGCAGTAGTAGGGTGATGGGGACAGGGAAGGTCTTTACAAATAAAAACACTCTGAAACAGAAAACTGAAAAGAAAGAAATCAGGATTCTGTGCAACAAGGAAATCATTCAAGCTCGGATGTGTATTAAGGACACTGTAGATTCTAAAATTGAAAAGAAACTATATTCTGCTTGTGTGATTGTTCCCTGACCACAGAGAACACTGAGATCAGGAGGCAAATATACCTGCTGTGCACAGAGCATTGCTGAACATGGTGCCCGCGCAAAGCGTATGCTTAGGGAGTGTGTATTACTGATTGCTAAAATTGAAAAAGTAAGTAGGGCATTGAGGGTGTGTGGCTCAGTGGTTGAGCATGCACTTAGCATGCATGAGGTCCAATCCTTGGCACTCTCTCCACCAAAAAAAAAAAAAAATAGTAGAATTTTTTGTGGTTGTTAAAATGAAAATTTATTCCAGTTTAACTTTGACTATGACTTTGATTTTAAAAATCTTATTTGGAGGAAATGGAAGGAGACCCTCATGGTTATACAAAATTACATACAAGAGGAAGTGAGGGGAAAGGGGGAAAAACAAGGGGGAGAAATGAATTACAGTAGATGGGGTAGAGAGAGAAGATGGGAGGGGAGGGGATGGGGTATAGTAGAGGATAGGAAAGACAGCAGAATACAACAGACACTAGTATAGCAATATGTAAAACAGTGGATGTGTAACCGATGTGATGCTGTAATCTGTATACGGGGTAAAAATGGGAGTTCATAACCCACTTGAATCAAAATGTGAAATATGATTTGTCAAGAACTATGTAATGTTTTGAACAACCAACAATAAAAATTAAAAAAAAAAAAATCTTATTTGGGCAATTTATATCTAAGTGTACATAGTCCTATATTCTCACTTGGTCCTATATTCTCATTCTTTTTGAAGTCAGAGATTTATTATTATGACATTTAGTGTACTAAGCATTTTTCAGTAGATTTGACTTTTCCCTCATTGATGAAGTCTTAAGCTTTAAGTAATGAATTTGACAGAGTAGCTGTGTCACCGAACTCCCTAGGTTTGGCCCCACCTTTGTTTTATCACGAGGCAAATGCCCAGACTTCACATCCTATTATCCCTTGGCTTTTTTTTTGAATACTAATTTTTAGTTGTTGATGGACCTTTATTTTATGCATTTATTTATATGTGGTGCTGAGAATTGAACCCAGTGCTTCATACATTTGAGGTAAGTGCTCTATCACTGAACAACAACCCTAGTCCATCGCTTGGCTTTTGAGTGGACTAACTTGAGTCATATGCAGGCTGGAGATTTTCAGAAGGGTCCTACATATTGGCCTTCAGCTTCAACCAGTTGCATTCAAATGGTGCTTCATCTCTAGAGGACAGCAGAGCCACACATGCTTTGTGGAAAGAGTCTCTCTAGCCTCAAGAGTAGTCCTGTACTGTTGCATGTGTGAGGAATGAATTTATATTGCCTTTAACTCACTAGAACTTTCAGGCCAATTTATTAGAGCAGTTTATCTTAACTCATACAGTTTTAAATCTTGGTAAAAATTTAATGGTAAAAATCAAGCATTCAACCATCAAAATACATGCTTAAAGTAGAAAGAGATGTATTAGGTACTACATGATATGTATTAGGTACTACTAAGTACAAGGAAGTGTTATATATTATGGAAACTTTCAAAGAAGAGAAACACTATGAAAAGTGGAATTTGGGGGTACAAAAAACGGGACAGTTACTGTATCTTGAGGAAAGGTTTGGATTGCTGGTGCCTTAAAATGACCTGACTCCTAGTCCTGATTTCGCTACTCAAAGAGATGTGTAATGTCAGGGGGATTGGGCTATGATCATCAGACGAAGGTGATTAGACTACTGCCACCTCCAAAGAACCTAAATGTAGGGAAGAATCCTAATTTTTGAAGTAAGAGTTGCTGTAATTGGCCAATTTGAGAAGGTAATTGATTTTCAATAGCTTTGTCCTACCATAGTTTGACTCTCTTGCCATATAAAAAACGAATGCTTTGTGAATTATAAGTAGAAAAAATTACTTAGCTTGCTTTCTGCCTGTTTCTTTAGTATGTTATTTTTCAATATGCAAAATTAATAGTGCATGGAATCAATGCATTTATTTGTATATTTAACAGCATACTAAATAAATGTTTAGTATGCTAATTTATAAATATTTAGTAGCATATCACATAAATTTAATAATACTAATAGCACATTGAATAAATATATTTTCTCAACATTTGGGTTTAGTTCATGAGGAATGAGTTGGATTATCTTCTCTTTAAGGTTCTTCTATAAAAAAATCAAGATATAGTTTTTACAGGAGAAAGTTTGCCAAGCACTGGACAAAGAAGAAGTGGACAGGCTGGTCAGCTCCAAGACCACTAGAGCCCAGAAGTCTTTGCTTTTGCAGGATGATCTCTTTTTAACCCAGTGGCAATGGTTTTAGGATATCCTATTCATTCTCAATCTTCTCTGCATCCATCCTATTCTGCTGTACCACGCTGGTTCTTTTGCTCTAGGAAATTCTCTGATTTAAGTGCTCAGGACCTAATAGAGCTTTGCTTCTCCATCTAAGTAGGTCTTGACATGACCCAGCCAGCTGAGTACACAGTGCCTTACTTGTCCAGTAGGAGCGCTGGCCACACTGTATTTGCTTTAATCTTATTTTTCCTTTGGGTCTGTGGTTCAAATTATGTACTAAGTTATTATTTTTTTTTGTAAAGAGTTCTCCCTAAACACATTTCTATTTTATTTTAAATCCTTATTTTTTATCTACTTATTTTAAATCCTTATAACACCTTTATATTAGCAGATTTCATATAAAGAAAATAGTATTTGGGGCTCTGAGTTCTTCTTAAGTATAGAGCAAGGCATTTGATTTACAATACAGACCCTATAGGGACTCCTAATTGTTAAAAGCCAAAGTCATCATAAGTGAATTCATAATAATCTAGAATCCTATCCTCTGCTATTGTTCTTACTAACTGGTCTGATTTTTCCAACACCCATGTGTCTGCTCATTTTTGTAAAGGGTATTTGTGAGCCATGTGCTGTGAATGCAGTGCTTTCCTTTTCTTTTGGTTTGTAGCTGAGAGGGAAGTCTTGACACTGCAATGACATTACCAAAGTCACACAAGAACCCCTTCTTGAAGGAAGGTCCTTCTCTCCCACTGCTGACTCATTTGATGTGTAGACTGGGTCTGTACAGGTACTCAAAGGTCATTATAACACAGGAAAACTGGAAAGGAGAAAAAGGGGGTCAAAATAGATCCAGGACCCTCTCAGAGAAGCTAAAAGGCAAAAAGTTAAAGTTTCCTTGTGTATGTTTAAAAAAAATTAATGAAAGAAGACACTGTTTTTATGTTCTGTGTGTCTAAGTGTTAACAGGATGAGAAACACTTTTTGTTCACATTCCCTTGTAACCTTGAAATGAGAATGTTGAAGTTCTTTTCTTTCTTTTTCATTGCATCCCACAAAAAGGTTATTCTGAATACACTTGGCAATATTCAGACAAGCTATTTCCTAATCCTCAAAATAGCTTTTGTTTTGAATGTTTCCCAAAAGTCTTAAAATATGTTCATGAACTGTATATATACTTCATTTACTAAATTTTTGGATTGCAAATCCTTAAAGGAAAAATAAAACTTGAAGTGCAAAGATTTTAAAATACTGTAAATCTAGATGAGTGGAAAAACACATTAAAATATCTTTTCTTAATAAACGGAGAGTGATATAAATTTACATACTCAAAAGAGAGTCTCAACAACACTAGGAAGTTCATTTTTGTTGTTCCTGTTGTGATTCACACTAACTTACTGGTTTTTAAACCTCAGAATATTGTTATTTAAAATAAATTTACTCATCGAGTAGCAAACACAAATATTAAGAACTGATTCATAATTGAAAGTTCTTTTTTCAAACATTTCAAATGGTATTTTCTTCTAAGGAAATACATTCTTTTTCCTGAGTTTGTAAACTCATCATTTACTCATTCAACAACTACTTGGTGAGTGGCAGCTGGCATTGTATTAGTACTGGTGATATAATAGTGGAGATAATAGACATTAATCCAATAATCACACACAGAGTATATCATCAAAGATTGGTATAAATGATGAGAGAGAAACATGGAGAGCCTTGAGAGACCTGATTTAGGCTGAGGAATAGGGAAGAACCTAGTGAAGAAGTAGCCACTGAGCTACAGGATGAAGTGTGAGTAAGAGGCAACCAGGAAGAGAGCATGTGTACTGATGGAGTGATGAGAAGATGCATGGCTTATGTGAAGCCCTGAAAGGAGGCTGGCATGTCCAGTGCACGTTAACCCAGGGAGGAAGTGTCTGTAGAGGTCAGTCAGGCCTGGGTCTTATTGAATCCAAAGCCTTGGTAATGATTTTGATTTTTATGGTAAACTCAAAGGAAGTTCTTACTTAAAGCAAAGAGGTGACAAGACTATATGTATATGATACACACACACATACACATATATATACATGTATACATATATATATGTGTGTGTGTGTATCATATACATATAGTCTTGTCACCTCTTTGCTTTAAGATATATATATATATATATATATATATATATATACACACATATATATGCATGTATATACACACACATATATATGAATTGAAAAATCACTCTCGTACTGTGGAGGAGCAATTAGAGGGGGTGGTAAGTGTGGATAAGGGAAGGTCAGATAGGGAGCTATTCAAATGGTTCAGAGGAGAATTGATAGTGGTGAATACAGAGGGAAGCAGAGAGATTCAAGAGATTTTAGAAATTTATTCGAAGATAAAATCAACAGGAAGTTTCCAAGAGTTCTCACCTAGTGAATCTTAGAAGCATGAACTATGCACAAGTTGATAAGGCAGCCACCTTCCCCATGTTGAGGTGTAGGTGGCATTTATGTGACATGAGCAAAGGTGGCTGCTAAAGAAAGTAGACAAGTAATAGACCATCATGTGGTAAAAGTTTCAATCAGAAACAGGAAAGCCAATGTTATGGCAAGACGGCAGCGGCCAAGCCAAGGTCGCAGCAACAGCTGGGAACTCTCTGGGGAAGGCTTGTTGAATACAGAAATAAAGCTTGACATCCAATGCTGGTTATATATTGGGTGGCTCCTGATTCCCAGGCAGCTCTGCTCATGCCCCAAAGTAACCCAAGAAAGCTAAACAGGCAAGTCACCTGACTTACCTTTGTGACAGCTCTATGTGTTCTCAAAACATCACTCTCCTTCTAGGATGCAACACAATAGTGAAAGTTTCTCATCCTTCACACACAAAACTTAAATTGGTGTTCTAGAAATTTCTTGGAATGGGGTGTCAGTAGAAGATCTGGGATGAATATTGTCTCCGAACTTTTTTAGTAACATAAAATTTAGGGACACAGTATCAATGTATGACAATATGCACAGAGTATTGTCTACCAGGGAAGCCATCTGGTATTGGTGTCCAGTTTTTAATTGAGTGCTATCATGTGGACATGACTGCCCAGATAGTGGTCTCAGTCTCCAGTGGTCCACTGATGCCACTTGACCCAAAGTCTCTACTAAATTATGTTGTTATTATCAATCAATCGTAGCCTAAGACCATCTGGTGTGGCCAATCCTCACTCTAAATTCCACTCTCAAGACTATCCAGTGTGACTTAAAAGCCCTAGGCAATCTATATTTTAAATTAAAGAATTCACAATTTATAGAGTTTTAATTTTAATTGTTACCCATATTCATCCATCTACATGAATTTTGAACATTTTGCTAAGGGTTGAGGATGAAGTGATTAAGATGGGTTTACTAGATTATCAGATGTATTATTTGGGATTTTAGTTGCAAGTAATAAAATTCTAGTGACTTGATTTAAAATGCTTTAAAAAAGGATATTATGAGGATGGGAAGTAGTTTATGAAATTCAAAGCCAAGAATCCTTCATTTCTCTTCCTCTTCATGCTCATTCCTCCAATCCAGAAGGCGGAACTTGTTTACTCTACAATTCAGAATATACATCATTTAGTTTAAGATATTAATTATTTCTTTTAGGGTCCATATTTTAGTTAATATTTTAATCACTGTGACTAAAATACCCAACAATAACCAACTTAGAGGAGGAAAAGTTTTTTGGGGGATCACAGTTTCAGAGGTTACAGTCCATTGCTCTGGGCCAAAGGTGAAGCAGCATATCATGGGGAGAAGAACTCAGTGGAGGAAGGCTGCTCAGCTAATGGTGGGGTCAGGAAGTAGAGAGAAAAGGGAGTGGGCAATGGGCCACAGGGAAGATGCCCAGGGCATAACCCTCACTGACCCACCTCCTCCAGCCTTGCTCAACCTGCCTACCATTACCACCCTGTCCATTCAAACTAGGAAGGGCTGGTTATGTTACATTTCTCACAGTTGGATCATTTCACCTCCAAGCATTCCTGCACTAACACAGGAGCTTTGGGAAGACACTTTATATCCAAACCATAACAGTCCTGGTTTCAAACTTATGTCCGGAGGAGATGGATGGACTCAAGTTGAAGGAACTGTTTAACTTTGGGCCAATAAACCATGACCAGTGGAATAAGACCACGAGGTGCAAACATGGAACCAGGAATATGGCAGGGGAGAGAGCCTATTAGATATTAACTGTAGGGCTCCATAGCCATAAGGGCAGAGCACTCATGAAGCATCTTGCAGAGAAAGGGCTCATCTGTTGCTTAAATACAAGGGAAGCTGGACTAATCGATAAGCCCTGGGATATCAAGAAGGCTGCTATGCCCTACTTTTTATTTGACCACATATTTACAATATTATGTTATGCTAGACTTTGTATTATCATGAGAAAGACATGGCATTTGGATACAGAGGAACCACATCTTAGCCTCTTACAATGTCTAAATTATCTTCTTGTAGTCTTTGTTAACTTCTTTATTAAATAAGGAATTTCCCAACTCATGAGGTTATACCAAATAACAAATGACATTGTGTATATAAAAGCCCTTCATAGAAAGCTGAGCATATAGTAATTCTTATCTTTTGTATTTTTTATTATAATCCAAAGATTTTCTAATTTGTGTAATTGGGAAAATATATGTAATGATCCTAAGTATTTTTTTTTAATCTTACATTGTATCTTTTTTTAAAAAGCTTTTTTAAGTTACATACAACACCAGGATGCACTGACATTATCACAAAGGTGTGGAACTCTACAAAGGAGCTGGCTGACCATGGACTAAATCCTCTGAAACTATGAATCCACATAAACTCTTCATCTTCTAAGTTGTTCTTGTCACATATTTTGGTTACAGTGATAAAACAACAACAACAACAACAAAAGCCTAACTATCAGAGGCCAAAAATGCTGGTGTGAAAGGATTTCCATCCTTGGTAATCTGCTACACCAGCTCTATCCCAGAGAGACAATGTACCCGGCACCATGAGTGACATTCAGTGCAAAAGAAAAGTTCTACCTTGTTACACAGAGATGGAAATAACATACTTTATGTCTTAAAGGTCATTTAGAAGACAAAATTTTGTAATAACTGCTTCATCTCATTCACAATTAACCAAATCTTGTGTTATACAATTATTCTTTATTGTTACCTAATTTTTCTTTGTAATTGTGGACATAAAATGCTGGGGACATATTGGCTACATAAAGAAGAAAATAAATTCAATGAAGGAAACTCAGGAATAGAAAACTGACAAATAGAATAAACAACTTTATCATATTTCCAAAGGGAGAACTCAAGGGCTTTGCCAAGAGGATTGTAGAATTTTTTTTTTTCTTTTTACTTTGGGCTATGTAAATGTGTAAAATAGTTTCTAGGAAGTTCAGCCACTTTCTGGTATAATACTGCTAAGTTATGTGGAGGCCAGACAAGTAAAAAATATTTGCAAGCAACTCAGAACACGTTGATGAGCCTTTGGTGTTACACACCATCTTCCTGGTTCCTCCTTATCTCAATTTGTTCTTGGTTTCATAAAGAAGAATGTCATGCCTCCTTGTTATTTAAATCAGGCAGATTTCCTTGGAAGGTTTCCTTCTCACACATCTTCAGTGAAACAACAGATATTGGCTTATTTCAAAGCTGCCAAAACTCTGTATCAGTAACAGAATGTAATAGATATCAGTATTATTATCCTTTCCTTTAAAAACATATTTGAGGGAATGGCTTTTTGTGTAAAATCTTATTTTGACTTTAACTAGATTTGACATAGTAGCTGATATATTATTATTCTTCTGGGGTCCCCCAAATCTGTGAAAACCTAGTACTGGGGCTTAATCTTCTCTTTATGGGGTTTCTTAAATTATTTCAAATTCACCTTCTTTTTGACATTAATGACAACAGCTTGAAATTGAGTTATGGTGTGCCAACAGGGAAACTTTTGGGATAAGTGTGAAAGGAAAACCACAAAAAATAAAAATGGAACACTAGTGTTAATATAAAGAAGATTGTTCAGTCCACTTCCCATCTGTATTCAATTCCACTTAGAAAGAGAAGGACTTTCCTACAGAAAGGGATTGGATGATTCCACCTCCACCATGGACATTGAGAAGGGGACCCTTTTCCAAGGATTTTACATCTATTACTTGTACGATCCATGCAACTTCTCACAAACTAGCAAAAAGCAAACTTTCTCTGCATTTGGTACACATGAGAAAACTGAAGCCTGTGTTTACACAAAGCACATCTCAGTTTGGAACAAGGATTCCAGAGACGCTGTATGAAAATCATGCTTTTAAGGATTTGGGCCATCTGTGTCCAGGAATGGCCATGAGCGACGGAGAGAAGCAGTGAAAGTGACCTCAATGAGGCCTACCACATTTCCTCATCTCTAAGAAAGCAAAAATTTTTATCATCTCCTCTGTCATCAAACTTCCAACTCCACCTTCCCATTCTTCACTATCAGCTGGTGACCTCACTGATTATTCCATTGAGAAAAGAGAAGCATCCAGAAGAGGATGACCTCATCTCAGCATGACTGTGGGCCTAAACTTTCCATATGCTTGTCTGTCAACTCCCCTCCTCTCCTGAGGACGAGCTTCCTACTCCGCTAAAGTCACTGCCCTCATGGCTTCTTTCTTCTACAACCAATTGTCTTCTCTCTCCTACACGGTTATTTTAGCTCTCTCGTTCTCATCAGGCTTCAAGTATCATGGTTCCTATCTTAAATAAAAACAAACCTTTTGATCCCACACCAACCTCTAGCTCATTTCTTTGCCCTTTGTTAGTAAAATTCCTAGCATTGTTCATGATATGTCCTTAATATTTTGCACCCAATCAGATTTTCACCTCCAGCATTCCACAGGAGCTGCTCCTGATAATGGAACTACTTCTTTCTAACTTGACAAGCCAAAGGTCAGTACTCTTTTTGCTCTCACCAACATTTGGCATTATTGATCACTCTCCTTGACATTTTCTTCTCTCAGCATCTGGGACACCACTCCCTTAGGATTTGTTACCTTACTGACTGTTTCTTCCCCTGTAGGAACACCTCTTCTGCAGCCTGATCTCTCCAAGTTGGCACCACTCAACGTTTCAGGCCTTAGCTCCTTCCTGTTTTCTCTTTCTTTCTCTTCTCCCTTCCTCTCCACTTTCTCCTCCCCTCCCCCTCCCCTTCCCCCTCCTCCTTTTTCCTACCTACAAACTTTTCCTAGCTGACCTTGTTGTCTGTAAGTTTTAAACATCTTCAGTCTGCTCAAGTTTACATTCTTTTTCCACGACTTCCCTCTTGAGGTTCAGACTTGTCTATATAACTGGTCATTTTAAGTTTCCACTTGGATGCCTAATAGGCATCTCAAACCTTCTCATGTGCAAAACACAACTTACCCACCAAAATGTACCTTACCCATCACTTCTCCAATTGCACAAAGAGCATTATGTTTTGTTCAGTTTCTCTAACTAGGAAGCACAATTGGTTTCTTTCTTCCCCAATCCTCTACTATCCAATCCATTAGCAAGTACTGTTGGGTCTACCTTCCTAGTAGATATTGAATTTGACCACTTCACACTACTGTCACTGCTGCCACACTTTTTTTGGAATAACCACTGTCATGCCATGTCCTGACTCCCATCACAGCCTGTGGCTGGGCTTCCTGCTTCTTTCTCAGCTGCCCTACAATCACTTTTCCATTGGTTCCCATTGTGATTGGTATAAATTTTGCTATTGCATCTGGTCCTTGCAAAATACTCCTGCCACCTTCTCTTTGATTCCCCTCACTTGAGCTGCACTTGCCCTTCTGTAGAGCTGCCCCATAATGCTGGCCTCAGGGTGACATGCTCTTCTTCCATGCCTTCACCTAATTCAGGTTTCTAGTTCAGATGTCACCTCTTCAAAGAGGGCTTCCCCAACTGCGTGGTAAAATACGACCATCTCCCTCTCTTGTTGGTTTCATTTCCCATATGTGATTAATATTTTTTTCATGGCCTTTATTGCCATTTGAACTTATGTTATTTATTCAGTTTTTGAGGCTTTCTTTCTTTCTTTCTTTCTTTCTTTCTTTCTTTCTTTCTTTCTTTCTTTCTTTCTTTCTTTCTTTCTCTTTTGATGAAGTGTCTGTGCACTGATATATTTGTAGTACTCTTTCTTCAAGCCCAGTCCTTTCTCAAGGTCTGGGATGGCAAGCTGTTATGATTGCTTTCCTCCTCTAGAGCCTGACTTTTGCCCTCCCATTACATAACTCCAACAGAAGAGACTGGGCCAAGGAATCTGGAAATGCTAGGCTGGGAGAATTGGGAAATATTTAGGCTGCTCAGGGAAGTTCAGGTTCAGGCCAAACTAACTCAGAGTTGCAGCCAGGTCTTCTCCTAGAGAAACAGCACTGGGTGGTGGTCTTAAAATGAGTGGTTCAGACTCTCCCAGCCATGCTCTATAGCAGCACCTCCTGACCTTAAAGCCAACGTGTTCTAGGGGCAGACAAGGTTCTCTGATGGAGCCTATTGTTTTTATTTCCGTGTTCTTTTATTATCTTCTCCTCTCCTGATGTCTGTGTTTGCACTTGGTAAGGTTTAACACATGGGCAGTAATCACTCATCAAGTAGTAAAATATATGTGATAGGATCTTATTCCAGAACCTGAGGTTAAAATGGTGAGGAAAAAGAGACTTTCCTAGAGCTCACAGAATAGTGGAAGAAAGAGAGAGAATCTGACCACCTAAATGGATGTACACACACACACACACACACACACACACACACACTCACACACACATAAACTGAGATGAGAGTTATTTATGATTCATGACATTGCATGGAAATCATCTAATAGCCCTAGGAAGTCAGCAGTGGCTTCCCTAGAATTCAGATAACCTTCAAACTGGAAGGTTAAGTGAAAGTTAATAACTACTTTGGTAATCTGGGTCAGTTGCTCCCCATTTACAAGTGAATACTCTTTTTTTGTGCAGAGCAAGAAATCAGAAATATTAACTGTGTCCAAGATCAAGTTTGAGAAAGCAGCAGAGGATGGGGTGGAGTCTCTGGTTTTAGGTTATCCAGTCCATAAACATAGTTACAGGTTTGTCTTAGTTTCCTTGGAGACAAAACAACCACTCTGGAAGCCATCTTTTCTGTGGTACAGGCTCAGGCCAGTTATTCCCTCCAGATGACCTGGAGCCAGAATGTCAGATACATAGCACCTTTTTGGAACCCATTTTCTGTATCAGTTATGAAAATCAATTTGTGTGGAGTAAAAGTCACCTAGGTGCCTTCTAGGTTGTTGTTTCACAGCAACCCATCCTTAAGGAAATTGGCCTGGAAATATATCTCTGAACTTTAAATACATACTATCCTTCTGATAAACAATCTCTTTTCTCCAAGTGCACCTATATAATTTGTTGAGCTGGGTGCAAAATGAAATAGGAGATCCCTTGCTCAAAATGCAGGATAAAGGGTTTTCCTTTTTCCTCCATTCTGTCTTGACCTGTCATGTTCTTTGTTATTCAAAACCTGCCTTCCATGGCAGTGAAAATGCAGGCCCTCCCTGGCATCTGAGACCATAGGCCACAATGACCACAATGTAGTGCCTAGACTAGACCCTGACTTTTCCTGTACCCTTGTCCAAGGACCCATCCAGCATGAGGACAACAGCTGTTGCTGGGCAGAAGCAGGGGAACAGGCAGCTGTTCCTCTCCTGGTGGGTTAGTGAGGGGGTGGGAAGCAGGGTCCCCTGAGCAGATGCTCCAAGCCCCGGGTTGATGCTCATTGTCCCACAGACGTCACTTACTAAGAACAAATTCAAAGATAAAATTATTATGTTTTAAATTAGTGCATATTAGTTTTACAGAGTAGTGAGTTTCCTTGTGGCATATTCATTCATATATACGACCCACCCTCTCAGTCCCCTCCTTTAACTCCTCTTCCCACTCCCCCACAGGTCCCATCCTCTTCCTCTTCATCTAATAGTTTTCCTTCTACTTCCCTGTCATCAAAGAGAAAATTATTAATAAAAACAGTGACTGTAGGGCATTGAGTACCAAATGCTCAGGAAGCTGCTCCAGCAACCGCACCATCAACAATCCTGGTGTCTTCTCCTTCACTGAAAATCGCTTTGTTGTAATCTAGTGTGACTTTCAATGGGTTGGCCACCAAAATCACATGTAGAATTTTTACAGATAAAAGGTTCCCTGGGTCATACTGCAGAGATTTCTGTCTGTTTACCCATTCATTCCTTCACATCTTTATTGAACACCTCCTAGTTTCTAGACCTTGGGTAGTTTAATGGATAGAATGAAGAGAATAATATCTAGCCCCTTTGTCTTCATGAGTGCATAGACCACTAGAGGAGAATGACCTGAAAGAGATAACAAATGAACATGAATCTAACTACAGATGGTAGAAAAACCATGGAAGAAACATCCCAAGGTGGAGGAGTGACTGGGGAGGGTTCAGCCTGGGGTTAAGTATGGGTGCTATTTCACTCAGGTTTAAAGCCTAGAGTGAGATTCTTCCTGATTATTTATAAGAACTTTTAAAATAATTCTGATGATTAATCAGGCTTGGGTTTAACAAAAGTCTGATTGCTTTCTACCTTCAAAATGTCAGAGGAGCTTTTTCTGGTTTGCAATTTATTAAGGTTTGGATGTGAGGTGTCCCCCAAAAACTCATGTGTGAGACAATGCAGGAAGGTTTAGGGGAAAAATGATTGGATTATGAGAACCTTAACCCAATCAGTGAATTAATCCCCTCATGAGATTAACTGTGTGGTAACTGGAGGTGGGTAGGGTATGGCTGGAGGAGGTGGATCCCTGAGGGTGTGACTTTGGGATATATCTTTTGGATCTGGCAAGTGGAGTCTCTCTCTCTCTCTACTGTCCAATCATCATGTGAGCTGCTTCCCTCTGCCACACTCTTCCACCATGGTGTTGTGCCTCACCTGGAGCCCCAAGGAATGAAGCCGGCCTTCTATGGACTGAGACCTCTGGAACTATGAGCCCCAAATAAACTTTACCTACTCTAAAAGTGTTTTTGTCATGTCTTTTAGTCACAGCAAAGAAAAACTGATTAAAACACATTATGAAACCCAAGAAAAATAGTGTAAAACTACTATACTTTCCCATATTAGAAATACTTCTTAGAAATTTCTCCCTCCCACCTCTTGTTTGCAAATCTGCGACTCTACTAGTCATACACACTCAGTAATGACGGCACATATAACAAGCCCCAAGAAGGGACATTAAGGGCCCAGGCAAAGTTGTAGTGTATGACAGAAGTGTGATATAAAGGGTCACATCTCTTAATTCCCAGTCTATGCAGATCATAGATGTCATCACATGTCCCTAACACTTAATATTGAATGTGAAACATCCCTGTTTCCTTCATAGAATCACTTAAATCTGTCATAGTATAATTAGTGGAGTTGTTGCAAATGGGCCAGTATGGTGATCATCCTTTTTTTTTAACCACAGAAAAGTGGGGGAGACAGTGCAGTTTCTCAAAATGCCTAAAAATTCCCTAAATACATTATCTCAATGGAGCTCTCCTTCTGTTCTGTCACTTTTTTCATATAGCACCACAATTATACTGGAGCATGAGAAATCATGTCCTTGAGCTTTCACTCATGAAAAGGACAGGGGACTGCCTCTCTACATAAGAAATTAGATTTCCAGACTAAAATGCTTTTGCTCTCAGGGAGGATTTACATTTAGTTTGTTTCTTGAGGTTGGTTAGGCCAAGCACCTGCCATCCAAAATGATTTCACTTTAAGTTTGCATAGCAATCTAGATCTTTGAAGCTATAACAGTGTTTTGGTTCCAATGCTCAATCTTAAGGCTTTATTAATACCAGGCTTCACCCCCCAGGTTTCTTTCTTCTTCTGGATATATGAGAAAGAACTAGTAAAATGGAATAAGGATTCAAAAAAATCATTTTAAATGCAATCAAGCAAGCTACACTCACAGGAAACACAAGTGAGTGTTATGTTTTGGATATGACATGTTTCCCAAAACTCCTTTATAAGGGCAGGAATATTCAGAAGTAAAATTGGATTCTGAGAGCTGTAACCTAATCAGTCTATCCTAGTTAGAATGGGCTGACTAGGTGGTAACTGTAGGTAGGTAGGTGTGACTAGAGGAGTAGGTCACTAGGGCTAGGTGTGGAAGGGTTGTTCTTCCTGCACCACCTTCTCTCTCTCTCTCTCTGCTTCCAGACCCTGACATGAACTGACCAGCTTTCCTCCCCTGGACCCTTCCCCCATGATGTGCTATCTCACCTCAAGCCCCAGAGCAATGGAGTCAACTGTTCATGGACTGAGACCTCTGAAACTGTGAGCCTCAAATGAATTTTCCCTCTAAATTGTTCTTGTCAGGTGTTTTAGTCACATTGACCAAAAGGATAACTGAAGTAGTTGGTTAACATTTTTGGAACATAGAAGGGGAAATTCTAATAGATGTTTCATTAGAGTTCCAGAAATAGAATGGTGGAAAGGCCATGTGCAAGCAAAACTCGGTGATTGAATTAAAGAGGCAGATCATCAAGATTTCCTCATCAGGATACATTACAAAAACCTAATACTAAATATGTTGTATTGGAGCATTGGAGTATAATTTTAAATATTAATCAGGCCAAAAAAAAAAAAAGCAAGAGAAAGAAGAAAAAGGAAACCTGTTCCAAGATCGGGAGATGTAGTACAAAATGAATTTACAGAAATAAGTCCAGATTTATCAGTAATAGTAATTACTATGAATTCAATCAACTTATAGTTAAAAGTCATGTATTGTCAAATGGGATTAAAAAGAAATTCCCCAAAATATGAATACACAGAAAAGTCAGAAGTGAAAGAAGAGAAGACGTTATGCTAAGCTAAAACCCACCAAAATGGTAATAGAGTAGATAACAGTTACTTATGCCAGCTAAAATAATATTTGAGACAAAAATTATTATACATGAAGAAGAAGATTATCGAGACAAAATTATTACACATGAAGAAGATTGTTACACGATGATAAGAATTTAATTAGGTGCATAAACATTGTAGCACAGCCTCAAAAGGTTTATAATAGATAAATCTATAACCCGAGTGTAAGATTGTAGAAATACTCTGAATAACTGATGAATCAAGTAATAACTTTTAAACATATGAAAAATTTGGATAATTTGAGATGAGGATAAGGAAACACAAATAAAAGAGTAAAGCTTGTTCTTAATACACACAAGGAAGACTATCCTGAGACGTACTTTCATAGAATTTTTATCTTCTGTACCATTTTTCAATAAATTAGAAATAAGTAATAACTAGATATATAGGAAAAAAAGCATACTTTTGAAAATTGATTTTTAAAAAGACTTTCTAAATAACACATGTATATGTATATCACACATGGCACTAACTTTTTCAAGAGATGATTTCTAATCTTGATTAAGTTTATTTAACAAATAAAAGAAATCCAGACAATTCATTTCTTCTTTAATCAGTTAAGTTGTAGTTTCTTGAAGAAATTTACATTTTACCTAAGGTTTTGTGTATTTGAGAAAAGTCTCTATTTCATAGCATCTTCTTATCTATTTTTAGTCTCAGTAGTATCTATAGTTGTCTTTTTTCATTTTTAATATTGTTTATTTTTGCTGTTTCATATTTTCTAAGAGCCCCCAAAATGTCTACTTTATTAGTTTTTTTTTCAAATACTGAACTTTTGCCTTAGTTGATTCTCTGTACTGTATATTTATTTTTCATTTGATTAATTTCCACTCTTATCTTTATAGTTTCCTTCCTTCTGCTCTCTTTGTGTTTATTTTGCTGTTCTTCTAATTCCTTAAGTTGGTTAGCTCATTTGTTTTCAGCTTTCTTTTTTTCTAGAATGTTTAGAGCTATGAATTTGCCATACTGTGTGCTTCAGTGCCATACTGTGCTTCAGTTGTTTGGCCATATAAAAGGTGTCTTCGTTTGGGTCTTCTTAGCAGTAGACATGGGGATGGGAAATCTAGTACCTCCTGTATTCCAGAGGTGACTTCAGGAAACACAATGAACCTCACAGACATAAGCACATGTATATATGGTACTGTCTATTAAACTTCACCAATAGGCAAAATAGCACTTTACTTGCTTAGGGATTTCTGTGTGTATAGTGGCAGTTTAAGAAATGCCAGGAATGGTGCATGTTGAAGTTCACAATAGTACATAGATCTGGAGTAGGTATACAGGAGAGTTCTTTCAGTAGGAGGAAACAAAGATCTGTATTCTATTGGTGAAGTTTACTTTGTTGAACCGAGTAGCAGTAGAAACATGTTCACAGAATTATTGTTCATGCTTTCCTAAGTAATGCCTTAAAAATGCAAGCGAGACTAAAATACATGTAAATATCAAGGATATAGAGAATCAGACTACCAGTATAAATAATAGAGTTATGTAACTAGAAGTTTATTAAGAAGGCAATGCATTGTAATAGTGATGGAGAAAAGGAAGAGGCAGCCAGGGGATGGACATTTTTTCATATGCTTTGTAGAATAAATGCTTGCAAGTGACATAAACCAGAAAATGTAATAAAATAATTTATGAAGGTTATATGCTAGCAAATTTGAAAGGTTACAGAAATATAAAACACCAAAATTGGTACTGGAAAAAATAACCATTAAAGAAATCAACCTAGAAGATATATCCCACAGATCCTTAATTATAAGCCCAAATCCAAAACATTTTTTTTATATAAAATTTACCAAATTCCTTGAGTTGTTCCAGAATATAGAAAAACGACTGTTTGGCTGTTGATATGAGATTGATATAAGGTGACATCAAAATCGGAACAAGATAGTACAGGACAAATCTCAACTCAAAGTGGATCAAGGACCTAGGAATTAAACCAGAGACCCTCATCTAATAGAAGAAAAAGTAGGTCCTAATCTCCATCATGTTGGATTAGGCCCCTACTTCCTTAATAAGACTCCTCAAGAATTAAAATCAGGAATACATAAATGGGAGGGATTCACACTAAAAAGCTTCTTCTCAGTAAAAGAAACAATCAGTGAGGTGAATAGAGAGCCTACAGCTTTGGAGCAAGTTCTTACCACTTGTACATCAGATAGAGCACTAATCTCTGGGGTTTATAAAGAACTCAAAAAGCTAAACACCAAAATAACAAATAACCCAATCAATATATAGGCCAAGGAACTGAACATACACTTCTCAGAAGGTGATATACAGTCAATGAACAAATATATGAAAAATTGTTCAACATCTCTAGCAATAAGAGAAACGCAAATCAAAACTACTCTAAGATTTCATCTCATTCTAGTCAGAATGGCAGCTATTAAGAATACAAACAATAGTAAGTGTTGGTGAGGATGTGGGGAAAAAGGCACACTCATACGTTGCTGGTGGGAGTGCAAAATGGTGCAGCCAATATGGAAAGCAGTATGGAGATTCTTTGGAAAACTTGGAATAGAGCCACCATTTGACCCAGCTATTCCTTTTCCTCCGCCTACACCCAAAGGACTTAAAAACAAGGACACAGCCACATCCATGTTCATAGCAGCACAATTCACAATAGCTATACTGTGGATCCAACTTAGATGCCCTTCAGTAGATGAATGGATAAAGAAAATGTGGTATATATACATAACAAAATATTATTCAGCAATAAAATAATAAAAATATGACATTTGCAGGTAAATGGATGGAGTTGGAGAATATAATGCTAAGTGAAGTTAGCCAATCCCCAAAAAACAAATGCCAAATGTTTTCTCTGATATAAGGAGGCTGATTCATAGTGGGGTTGGAAAGGGGGAGCATGGGAGGATTAGGTGAACTCTAGATAGGGCAAAGATGAAGGAGTGGAAGGGAGAGGGCAAGGAGTATAAAAAAGATGGTGGAAAGTGATAGACATCATTATTCAAAGTACATGTATGAAGACAGGAATGATGTGACTATGCTTTGTATACAACCAGAGATATAAAAATATGTTTAGTATGAATTGTAATGCATTCTGCTGTCACATATAACAAATTATAATAAAAAATTTTTAAAAAAGATAGTGCAGTAAAGGTAAATTGTGGGCAAATAATACTTGAACATAGGTGCAAAGCTGCTAATTAAAATATTAGATAACCAAAATGGGCCTAACAGGCATATATAGAATATTCCCCCCATGAGCAAAAAAGTATATATTCTCAAGAGTACTAGAACATTCTAAAGGATAGATCAGATGTTAGGTCACAGATCAAATCTTAGCAGGTTTAATAAATCATATCAAGACTTTTTTCTGACCAGAATGAGATGAAACTAGAAATCAATAACAGAAGGAATTTTAGAACATTAATCAGCCAGTGGGTCGAATAAAAAAACTAAGGGAAATTAAGAAATATCCCAAGACAAATGAAAACAGAAACAGAACATACTGAGACATGGGATGCACCAAAAAGCCATTCCAGGAAGGAAGTTCATAGCAATAAATGCCTACATCAAAAAAGAAGGAAGGCTCCAAATAACCAACTTTACAGCTCAAGGAGCTACAAGAGGAAGAACAAACTAACCTCAAATTTAGCAGAAGGAAGAAAATAATAGAGATCAAAGCAAAATAAGTAAAATTGATACTAAAGATTAATAGAAAAAATCAATGAAACTGTAAGTTAACTTTTGAACAGTTCAAATTAAAAAATATTTATCCAGAATAAGAAAAAGAAAGAAGACTCAAAACCAGAAATAAAAGAGAAAAAATGACAACAGAAACTACAGAAGTATAAAACAATCACATGAGAATACTTTGAATAATTATATGCCTTTAAATTGTATAACCTGGAAGAGACGATGAATTCCCAAATACATCCTTCCTATCAAGACTGGCCCTCAAGTGAGGATGCAGAGCAGTGAAGTGAGGAGTGAAAGGGTGCTAGGTATGTTGTTAGAATAATGGAATAAATCACAGGAATAAATAATGGAATAAAACTCAGAGCCTCCGGAGGATACACGTCAAACTCGGAGAGTGATGTGAAATGGAATGACAATGGTGGCCCAAGAGGTCTTCAGTGTTATCTGTGTTTTTCAATGTTACCTCTTCCTTTGGTTCCCTTCCTACTCTGCCCTCATCCCCACTCTCTTCTTCCATTTTCCCTTCTTTTTCTTTCTTTATCCTCCTCACTACTTCTCCATCCCCCTCTCCCTTTATCCTTCATTCTCTTCCATTATGAAACAGGATTATATTACTCAGATCATGTTTTTAAATATACGTGCAAAAAAAAATCTTGCAATAAATGAGACTGAATGTTAAAAAATTTTAAAATTCTGGGTGGTAGGAATCTTGGTGTTCATTCCTTTATATTCTGTACTTCTTCAAAACTAGAAATGAAAATGAAGCCTAGCTTTTGCTATTAGCAGATGTTCTTGATGAACTACTGTGCTCATTTCTAGAATTAGTCCAAATTTAGGCATCATTGCTTATTAAGAATGTATTTTACTGTGATTATCTGTAATTGTTAGCATATCATAAGAGCACCAAATTATCAGCATAGAATTCAGTTATTATTGAAAAAAAGGCAAATCAGAGAAGAAAATATGTAGTTGCATATGAAAAGTTTCACTTCTTCTGAATATCAGAAATGAGTTCATATTCTCAGGGATGAAAGGAAGGAATTTAGCATCATTAAAAGGAATCTTGCATTAAAATCAACATGTGTACATGAGTTCTCTCATAAAGTTAGTTTCCCCAGCCTGGCAACCTTTCCCACAGCCATAGGAAACCTTGGTTATATTCAGTCCCTGGAAGATTTCCTCATGGCTTAGTCAGAGTGGAAAACAATCACACTGGATAGCATCTCAAGGTGATAATGACCCATTCTTTTCTGTTGAAGAAAGGCAACAGTTCTCATATACACTACTGCCCATTGTTGAAAAGAATGTTCATGAAGTGATACTATTTGACAAATGACCAACATTAAAGTTGTTTTTTATCCCCCCAGGAAACACAAAATGCACACTTGATTCTGATTTCCAAAAATGATTTTACTGTGTTCCAGTGATACTTCAGAAAAAACTAGGATCATGGGTCAATTGCTTTCTGGTGGCAATCCTACAAAAGAGGAGAAGTATTGGTGCGACTCCAAATCTCTTAAGGTCAGACAAACTGGAAATGGGCATAAAATTGATCAGGTTGTTGGGGAGCTTGATTAATGCATAGAGCACAGACTTTAGACTTCTAAGGTGACCTGTCCTGGGTTTCTGGTGGTGCCACTTAATTTTCTGTGAGCTTCCTTGATCTCATTTGTGGAACATGGGTAATTATAAGTTTTCTTAAGGTTGTGATTGAAAAAAAAAACAATGAAATAATAAATATAAAGTGCTAATTGTGTTAAGGTGTGTTACTTGGATAAATACATAAGCACATCTTGGCAATTTTGCTATCTTTTCTTTCTCTTTTATTATTCATTCTATTTATTTGCAATATGTAGCATTTTCCCTTGGATGATTTCTTACCTATATTAGAAGCATGATTCTATTAACTTTCTGTCTCTCCAATTCTTTGCAGAATATGAGAGATGAATAACACTTTGTTTATTAATAGCAAAAATTTTCTGTTTTAGACTTGTGGACAAGATTGAGTATGGATGAATTAAATTAAGTGAATCAATATATCATGAATATATGTGTACCTTTGCCAAACAGATATAGACTTTAAAAAATATTCATATTTTTATTATTTCCCACAGTGCAAATTGCAGTAGTTTGATACATTGCAAATTCTGGAATTTGGCAACCACAAATTCTATTTAATATTTTTAGTAATAAAACTTATTTGTCTCCGATCTATTGCTTGTCTATATTACCTGCTTTGCAAAATAATGTGATATATTTATAAATGCTTCTACCAGGCATTACATTACTATTTTTTTTTCTTTTCAAGTTTACACTTTTTATTTTTATCTGCAACAAGGTCTCTCATTATTCTGGAAACAGGTTTTTGGACATTGTACTCTAAATAAAGTATAATACAATTAGATGCTATAGTTTTGTTGTGCTCTGCACTGCCTTTGAACTAGAAAAGTAATGCACAAAATCAAAGAATGTCTTTTTATTATTTTAGGTGGTATTGTTGAAACAGTTAGATGTATAAATATGAGGTTGATATTACTACAAACAGGTCAGTTCTAATATTGTTTTCAGGCACTTGAGTCATGTTCTTTATTGGGCTGCATTTCATTCCATATTAGTAGAAGGTGAATTCTAAAGTGACTTTGGGTTACATATACATGTATAAATATACTTGTACATTATATATGTACTTTAGTTTAAAAGAGAAAATGTAACTTGCATATGAATCAATTTAATAGCTACAAAATATTTTGAGTATAGGCTTAGAAATCTTCTGAGTGCTTATATTTTTTGAATCAAGGATAAACCATTAGAATTTGCCATCATCCAAAATTTAGAGTTTTTTTTTAAGATCCTAGACCTTTGGACATTTTTTTCCTCTCCAGCTGAGATCTACTAGGTCACATGTCCAAGTCTGAAATGTGAATTATTGAACTTTTTGCCATTCTGTTTCACACTTTAGTCCAAGTTGGCTTGAAACCAAACTCAGTGAAGTTGAAAGTAGGCTTAAAGGTAAACTTAACAGAAATTAAAAAATACTTTCCACCTAAAATAATTTTTTAGGCATCTGGAATTTCAAATTTGAGGTGCAATTTTTTTAAAATTTGAATTTTGGCTTAGATTCCCATATTTTGATATAAAGTTCTGTATTTTTTCTATATTTTCTTTAATTAAAAAAATGCATAGTAAATGTTAAGAAAACATTTCCAACTGAAGAAATTAGTTAAATTTTTCACCATAAAATACATCCTAAGGGAGTTTGAAAGTAAAAATAACATTACTCTTAAAGAATAATCAAAAAGGCTTGTGACAGGTGATTTCAACCCATGTTCAAAGTGTGTATGAAGAACTGTAATTTTGATGAACACAATACCCTCTACTGCGAAGTCAGAAACCAAGCTGTGTCATTGAATACTGCCTGAATGACAAAGGCTGCTACGCCTTATGGAAACAATTTCACTGCAATAATCCTGACAGCTTTAATTGTTCAAGAGAAAGCAGGGCATAGCAGTTAAACCAGTGGCAATGTTGTTCTTGATACAGTTGCTATTTAAAATTTTTTTTAAAGTGTAAAAAATTATATTAAAATAATAAAAGCTCTTGGTTAAAAAATAAAAATCAAACAAGTGAGAATGCAATAAACAATAAAAATTTCGACCGACTCACCCACTCATCCTGTTTCCTAGTGGAGGCCTTATTAACATTTTGATATGTGTCCCGGTTTTTTAATCCAATAACACATCATATAAAAATATGTGAAAATATGATCTTTTCTCACTGACTAGGAGAAAACAGGAAGGTCAGAATAGTCAGTTCTTTTCTGCCCAGGGTATGCTCCTGTATGAAATTTGCTGAAGTGACTTTTGACATATTTCTTGAACAGTTGTGTCTGCTGCTCCTATCACCCCACCTCACCCCACCAAGTTTTACTATTTTCTCTAGTGTAGAGAAGCAATTCTGAAATATGTTTCATTTCCCATAGTTTGCTCTTTGCATGCCTTAGATATATGCTTAAAATAAATAAGTTGACCTTTTTTTCCTTTTGAATTCTATGTAGGTAGCTTCTTTGCCAGATCTATCAGTTCATGGTGCACACTGTGTTTTTCTCTTTTCTGACTTTCGCATATATTTTATTGGTAATATTGAAAAGCTCAGAAGCAGCAAATTTCCAATAATATTTTAAAAGAATAGATGTTTTTCTCATTTCTAAACTTTTTTTTGTTATACACATTTTCTTTTCTTTTAAAGCACATTTTTATTAATTGTTAGTTTAATTGTACACATTTATGGGGTACAGTATGATAAATCAATACATGTATAGAGTTTACAATAATCAAAGAGCAGTATTAGCATTTCCAGTCCTTGAACATTAAAAAAAATGGGTTAACACAGTAATTGAAACTTTTTTCAGTGGTCATATGATATAGTAACACATTTATAGGATACATGCTGATAAATTAATACATGTATAGAATATATGTTGGTTATATTTATCTCTTTATCATTACTTTGTGTTGGGATATTTGAGCCCTTCTTTTCTAGTTATTCATACCATTATTGTGAAATATAGTCACTGCATTGTACTATTAAACACTAGCACTTATCATTTTTATCTAGCTCTGTTTGGTACCTGTTATACAACCTCGTTTATGTCTTCCCCTTCCTTTCTCATCCTCTGTTAATCACTATTGTACATTCAATTTAACTTTTTTAAGCATTCACATATGAGAGATCATTTTCTATCTTTCTATGTCTGACCTATTTACTTAACATAATTTTCTCTAGTTCCACCAATTTTGTTGCAAATGACAGGATTTCATTCTTTCCTAGGGATGAATAATATTACATTGTGTGCACCCTTTACATTGTCTTTATTCAGTAATCTGTTGATGGGCATCTAAGCTGATTCTACACCTTAGTTATTGTGAACTATATAGCAATAAATATGAGCATGTAGGTATTTCTGGTACACTGATGTCATCTCCTTTGGATATATACCCAGAACTGAGATAGTTGGATCATATGGTAGATCTATATTTAGATTCTGAGAAACCTCCATACTGTTATCCATAGAGTCTGTACTAATTTATATTCCCACTAACAGTGAATAAAAGTTCTCTTTTCTCTACATACTTAAACAACATTGGTTATTTTTTTCTTTTGGCTAATGATCATTCTAATTTGGAGAAATAAATACACCATTTTGTGATTCTGGTTGCACTTAGCTAATTGCGAATGATATTGAGCATTTTTCATAAATGTTTTGGTTATTTGAATTTATTGTTTTGAGAAATGTCTCTTTGTATAATTTGCTAATTTTTCAATAGGACATTTTTGTTACTGATTTTTTGTAAGGATTATTATAAAAATGTTAATTATTTTTCAGATGAATATTTTACAATTTTTTCCATTCTATAGGTCAGTCTCTTCACTTTGTTGATATTTTCCTTTGTGTAAAGATGCTTCTTAGTTCAATATAATCATTTTGTCTATTTTTTCTTTTGTTATTTGTGCTTCTGAGGGTTTTACTAAAAAACAAAAAAATCACTGACTGTACCAGTGTCTTCGTGAATTTCCCCTATATTTTCTTCTAATATTTCCATAATCTAGAGGTCTTTGATTCATTTTGAGTTGATCTTTGTACAGAGTGAAAGGTAGGGGTTAAGTTTCAATCTTCTATGTGTGAATATCCAGTTTCTCCAGCATCATTTATTAAAAAGAACGTGATTTCTCCAATGTGTGTTTTTGGCTCCTTTGTTAAGAGTGAGTGGGTTGTAAATCCTGGGGTTATTTCTGGGCATTCTGTTCTGTTCCATTGTTCTGTGCCTGTTTTTATGCCAGTACCATGCTATTTTGATTTCTATAGCTTTGTTGTATATTTTAAGGTCAGGAAATATGATGTTGATGATGCAAATTTTCTATTTTCCTTGATTCTGCTGGCAAGACTTTAGCTAACTTTCTCATTGCAGAGAAAGGATCTACCTTTAAGCTCTCACTGGCACTCTCTTAAAAGGCCATTTGACTTTTAAAATAGTCTCCTCAAGGCTTTTCCAGTTTTGCTCACTACTCAATACTGAGTCTCAAAGTTGATGCATTTGGTGGTGGTGGTGGTGGGGGGATGTTGTAAATTTTTAGCAATATTCCACTTCCAGAAAGCAAATTCTGTTTTTGTTACTATTGCTGTGAAACAATTTATTTTTAAACTTATCTAATTGAAACAACATTTTTGTTTTGCTCTTAATTTTGTGGATTAGGAATTTGGAAAGTCCTTGGAGGGATGATTCTCTGTTGGAATCTCCTATACGCAGGCCAATATTAGCCTGAAAGTTCAGTAGGGCTGAATTGTTCACGATGAGTCTTTTACATAGCTAGTAACTGATGTTGGTTGTTCCCTGGGAGCTAACTGAACTTCAGCTGAGTGCCTACACATGTAGTTTCTGGTATTATGGTTTTAAGGTAGTCAGACTTCAGAGTGTCCCAAGAAAAGCTGTGTGGCCTTTTCTGACTTAGCCTTGGAATCACATCACAGTTTATTGGCTGTAATCCATAAGTTTTTCTGGTTTTGAGGGTATGGGACATAGAATCTACTTTTTGATAGGAGCATCAAGGAATTGGGAGGGGGGCATTTGTTAAATCCACCATACTCGGGTACACATATTAATGATGACCTTGATAACTCATTTACTAATTTGACACTAGAGTAAACTGCTCAATTCAGCAATATCCTTCATGCCATGTTGATTAAATTATTCCTGCTGTGGTTCCAAATGTGGTTACTATAGCAGTACATCATTTTCTCTAACCACAGGACTGCTGAAAAAGCTGGCTGTAAAATATTAGACTCAGCATCTTGGCGAAAGAAAACAGGGTCCTCAACAAGGCATATCTGGTGACAAGAACAATTTTTGGAACTTTATCTTTCAATGTAGACATGTGGTTTACTCAATCTTTTTCTTAGTTTATTGAATAACTACAAGGGGCACACCTAGACTGTGCCAGCTTTTTTTGTATGGTGATGATGAAGTTTCAGGCAGCTCCTGCAGGATAACATCCTGTCTTGACTAGTAAGTAACAGTTTTTTATGTGTTTTACAAAGATAAGCAGTTGAATCAGAAGAATGCAGATTTAGGTTTTCCTTGCTTGGACAATGATCAGAATCCACTATAAACATATCTATGAAGCATATCAAGACTGTCACTAAATGCAGAGCTGACAAGTGAGAAGCTCACAGAGGCAGCTTTCAATCTGAGAGGAAAAGCTTTTGCAATTGTGGACCAACTTGACTGTGCTTTCTCAGGATGGTGGTTGGCATCACGGCTGCTTAGATTGGCATATTGCCTTAACAGGGTAGAACTGAAGATCAGCCAAAGCATTAAATTACTAAGTTAATGAGATATCAGAAAGGAATTCAAAGTGCTGAAAATTATTTCAATTAAGAAAAAGATAAAAAGAGTCAGAGTTCCCTCACCATTAATCTTCTCATACTCTTATCTCTATGTAGTCCAGTCTTGTTCTTTCCTGGTGGTCTGGTGACTTCTCCCCCCTTCACCTCATGGCTCTCCACCTAATCATTCCCACTGGAACACTGGATCTTTACATTTCTCCGACATTGTTAAACTTTCTATAGAGTGCTACTTCTGTTTTCTCAATTTAAACAAAACACTAGTTTGCTCTGAAGACACCCCTTCCTCAAATCCAACTGGAATAGAGGTAATACATTCTCTCTCGTTCTCAATCCTGGCCTAGAAGATTGAACCAACTTTCTCCAAGTTCTCTTTCTTGAACTTTCAATGATATTGGCATGTATCTTTAATTTCTTCTTTTTAGAACTCTCTGTTCTCTTGACTCCAAATAGAATATTCTCTGCAATTATACCCTTTCTTCACAGATTCTGTATTGGTTCCTTTCTTTTGCCCTGCCCTCTTAGGATAGGTAGTCCCTTGGGTTTTTTCCCTGTCTAAATGATGTTTCCCTATCTCCATAACCATCTATGTGAATACTAAGGTTCAGTCAGTGATCACATATGGAAGATGATACGCCTAAAATATTTTTAAAATATTTTAAAACTCATACTTCATCATTCAATAAGTGCCATTATCTTAGTTCAGACATAGTTTTTTCATTTGATCTGGTAAATCTCTTGCTTGACTTCACTGTTTGGAGCTCCAGCAGCACAAACTCATTTTTCATTAACAAACCACAGTGATCTTACCACTATACCAGTAGAATCATGCTATTTTCTTATTTTGAGTCCCTGTGTTCTTGTGTTCTGCAGAATTAAATCCATTACACCAGTCTAGCTTTCAGGTTTCATATCTTTCTTGTTCTTAGCTTAATGGAATAACTTTCCACTTCTTTCAAATACCTGGTGTAAATGCTCTTTCAACTTCCCTGTGTTCAGAACGGATATTCCCAATATCTAGAATGTTTTCCATCACCTTCCCTTTGGAGAATGATATTTTCCAAGACATGGTTCAAACTCTACATCTTTTGTTGAATTTTCTCTATTATAGCACCCAGGGAATAAAATGAGAGTTAAGTATTTGCCAAAGCATTTTGTCAAGTGTTTAAAAATTGTTTTTCCATTTAATCCTCACAATAACTTATAGAGTAATTATTATTACCTTATTTTGTAGGTGAAGCTACTAGGCTTTAGAGGGGGTGAATGACTTTTGAGAATACCTATTTACTGAGGACAGGAACTGTATCTACTTAGTTCTGTGTCCTCAGCACCTTATCCACAGGCTAACAACATAAGCACCCAGTAAATAGGTAGTGAAGAAAGAAGGGAAGACTATTTTATTAAAGCATAAGCTACAGAGGCAGAAGTTGACATCAGAAGTTCTCAGAATAATTGTGGATATTGTAACATGGGACAAGAAATAGGAATAGATGCAGAGCAGAGGAGTTATATGGTTTGGATGTGAAGTGTTTCCCAAAGACTCGTGTGTTGAAGGCTTGGTTCCCAATGCAGCATTAATCAGAGGTGGGATGTTGAGAAGTGATTGCATTATGAGGGCTCTGACCTCATCAATGTATTAATCCATTGAGGAATCCATACTTGAATGAACTACTGGGAGGTGGTGAAAACTTTGGAAGGTGGAACCTAGTTGGAGGGTGTGGGTCCTTGGGATTTTGCCCTTGAGGAGTGTATTTTTCCCCAGCCCCTCTTCTTTCTTTTTCCCTGTTTCCATGAGGTGAGCAGTTTTTCTCTGCCATACCCTTCTGCATTGATGTTCTGCCTCACCATATTCCAGAAACAAGGAAGCCAACTGGCCATGGACTGAATCCTCTGGAACCATGATTCCAAGTAAATCTGTCCTCCTTTAAGTTGTTTTTGTCAAGTATTTTATCACAGTGACAAAAAAACCGGCTAATACAGGAGAAAAAAAAATTCCAGAAAGCAAATATAGTTCTTTGGGGCTGTAACACTTTAATGTTGATATCCATGGGAATTCACTACTTCTTCTTCATCCACAGGGGATATGTTCCAACACGTAAATAGATGGCTAAATTGAGGATACTACAAAACTACACACACACACACTGTTTTCCTATACACACTTATCTATGATCAAATTTACTCTATGAATTAGGTATAATACAAAATTAAAAACAACAATAAAATCAAGCAACTATACCATATTTAAAATTATCAGCATCATTATTTTTGTGCATTGGTGCCATTATTAGTAAAATAAAGTCACTTGAACACAAACATTGCAATACCATGAGGGTTGATCTGATATTTGAGAGAGATAACAAGTGACTAATAGGTGTGAGCACAATGGAGAAAGGTATGATTCCTGTCCCAGGTAGGATGGAGATAGACAGTGTGAGATTTAATTATATTACTTAGAATGCTGTGCAATTTGACACTTATTATCTATTTCTATAACTTCCCATTTAATATTTTCAGAATGTGAAATATTAAAATGGCTGAAAGAAAAATCACAAACTGGTTAAGGAGGACTACTATATATGAACATAATGAATAGAAAAAGATTGTTCTCTGCATATAATTTTTGCCATCTGATAATGTACCAAATGAGAGCTGGGTAAAATTGAGTATAAAGTGACACTCAATAATTTATATTTTCCCAAGTTGACATCATTTCTCAATAGCTTAAGACACAAAATCAGATGATTTAGTTTTTATTCCCTTTTAGCCTGATTTATTATGGTCTGAATATTTCACAATTCAGTCAAACCCTTTGAAATCTTTAAGTAGGAAGGATTATTCTAAAGTATTTCTAGAAATTATAAACTTAGAAATTTCAAAGCTTTAAGTCTTTTCAATGTTTTTTTTTTTTTAAACTATGTACTGATGTTTACTGAAATGATATTTGAGATTTATATAACTCCACCTTGCATTTGCTTTCAACATTATAAAATTTCAGGTTGATGACATTTGTAAAATTTATAAAAAATATTAAAACCCATGTGAACACTTTTTAAAAGAAGAAAAAAATGCAAAATAAACATGAAACTTGAAGGCAAACAGGCGATATTTTTGTGCAGGACATTTTTGTATAGGACAAGTTTTATATTTTTGATTAACACTATAATTATAAAATGAAAAAAACCCCAGTTATTTAACAAAGGAGGGAAAATAGCCATCTAAGCTGGTGACACTGGAGAATTGGCAGCTAGTGTGGTTGGTCAAGGAAGGGGGGGATTCACTTAGCCTGTGTTTCCATCACCTTTCCTAGAATGGGTCCCAGGAGGACCAACATTGCAGAGTTAGAGGCATAAAATATGATAAATATCCCAAAATTATGCCTTGAGCCTTTAACTCAAGGAGTTACAAGAAACATAACCTAGAAAGAGGCAATTAGGAAGGATGTGCTTATCTTAGGTTTTCCCGGATTATATATAACCTTGCATTTTAGTATAAAACTGCCAGAGCCAGTAATACTTTGGTTTATTTTTTGGGGGAAGGGAGGGTGAATATTCAGACAAGTCAATTAAGGAAGAAATTCTTGCTTAAGAATTATCTTTATGGCTCATAATTGTAAGCTGTTCTATATTCTCAATTTACAAAAATAAAAAATTATTATTCATGGACTACGCACTTCTTTTCATGCTTGAGTCTTAAGCTTTTCCCCAAAGGGTCAATGGATCTGCTTTTACTCAGACCGGGTTTGAAGATTTCCAGAAACAGGGTCCTTGCCTTTCTCCCACTAGTACTTATCCAAAGCTGAGGTATCCAGCTCAGGGCTTTTTTAGAGAAAGCTCTTTGATTTGTCCTACAGCTGGACAGCTTCCAGTGTTGCTGCAAGATGATTAAGTGTGCTTTTACCTAAAAAAGTTCAGAAAAGCTTAAATTATTCTCGAAAAACAGAAAGTGTTGTCAGACTTTATACACAATTTGAAGTCCGGATAATGACCAACTTTTCCTACCTCTAGATGGACAAGTAGGCCAATCAACAGCCCAGGCAAGACCCAGATCTTAAACCAGGTGCGACATGGTCTACCGACATTGTCATCAGGTGTCATTGCACTTCTCTGTCTCCTGCCTTTTCCTGACCTCTCTTCTGCCCTTTCCCCAAACCCGATACTTATTTGAATTTTTATTACACCAAGTACATTCATGGCCTTATGAATCCACATAGTTCATTCTGCCTCCATCACTGTTTTTTTTTTTTTTTTTTTTTCAAACCAATACAAGGGCTCTGAAAGATGATTACTGTGAAAGAATGAAAAAAGTCCAGGTAGGTGCAAAATGCAGGAGAGGGGAAAAGAGTTTATTTGAATTTAGGAGATAATAAAGCTAGGGTCTTTCATGTCTTAGAAATACATAGTACATATTATCTTATGGAGTAAACCCTAAGTTCATATTGCCTGCTCATGATAGGTTGTATCACTCTTTAGGTACTGTCTTACAATAGAGAACTAAAAGCCAAATTCTGCTACTTCTCCAATCTGCTAAATCATATTATTATCTAACCCCCAACTTGGCCCAACCCTTCCATTCAAAATCTTTCTATTTGTATAACTCACATTTTGGACCCTAGCTGTGAAAGGAACATTCCCCAGTCCTGAATGTACACTCCATTTTTAAATTTTTTTTTTTGTCTTTTACTGAATTACACAGCAGATGCATATAAACAAAACACCTCAGCATCTCTGAGCTTCGTTTGCCTGAAGTCTGCTTGATCAATGCTGACTAATCCCAATAGCCCTCTTGGTTTGGTCATGAAGTTGGTAGCTGAATCTAATTTGATTCATCCACTGTTATTTACCAAGATTTTATTCACCTTCAGTATTGGCCTAGAGTAAGATTCATTCTGTCATTTATTTACTGGTTTGATATGCTTCAGCTGTTAGGGGACATAAAATGAATGAGATAGATGCTGTCTTACTCTTTGGAATTTAAGATCTATTTGGGAATAAGATAAGTGAATAGGTGATTGCACATTTCTAAGTGCTGGGAAAGAGAAAGAACAATGTGTTATGTAGTCATGGAGAAAGAATGCACGATCCAGCTGTGAACATCAGAGAGAACTTCCTAGAAGAGGTGGTAGGTTAGTTGAGACTCCAAAGATGAACTGGAGTTATACTGGTGAAACTGTGAGAAAAGAACACTTCAGATCCATAAAACGGCATGCACAGATGTCTGGAAAGAGAGGTAGTGAAGTATTTGAGGAAAGGAAAAAACTCAGCTTTAGGAAATCAGAGTGCTGTGGTTTACAGGCAATGGTGCAGCTGGGAGCTGGGGTAGCAGCATAAGCAGAGGCTGGAGAAAACTTTGTGAACCACAAATTTTGTCGTGGGGGTATTGGAAAGCTTCTAAAATAGTGACATGTTTGGACACATTTCTGTTTTTAAAAAGATCCCCCTGGCTAAAAGAAGGAGCAGCTGGTAGCGCAGAGTTAATAGGCTACTGAACAAGTTCAAGAAGATGCAGAGGGTTTTCCTAATTTAGTAGCACGGAGGCTGTAGAGAAGTAAGTGAAGAGGAGAGAGGTTTAGGAGGTGGAATTGATGGACTGGATGATTGATGAGGTGCAGGGAGTGAGTGAATAGCAGGCACACATGATGTCTCCATTTCTGGGTTGCACGATAGAATGAATGCAATGCCCTTTTCTAAGGTACAAAGGAAAAGCATTGGGTTCTCCTGGTTTGCTGGGATCAGACATACTTTCTTAACATTTCTTCCTTTTCTCCCCCTCTTCCCTACCTGCTCTTGCCTTTCCCCTACTTCACTGTTTTCTTGCAGGTAGTGGCTAAGTTCACCTGAAGGAGTTCCTGGTATTGCGCCATTTCAGAGGTGTTCACCTTCATATGGAAAACCTTGCCTCAGTCCTCATGCCTTTGAACCTCCTTGATTCTTGGTCAGAAATGCCCTGAGCCTTTTGGTTTTCAGGCAAAGTATGCCAACCTGTTTAGGGACAAATCAACTATGACCTAGTGAAGCTCTTTCCAGCACTCTCAGGGGAGAACTTTGAGGTCCACCCCTGTTCCTCCACATTGCTTTGTCCATAGCTCCACAGCACTTCCTATCTGTCTTCTTCCTACCTCTCTTCCCGACCACTCCATACCTCAACCAGATTATTATTAGCTTCTTGAAGGCAGAGATTTGATCTATTTTATTTGTCATACCATGTTCATAAAAGAATGAACTTGCACACAGTAAGTGTTCAATAAGAGTTTAGTGATACAATATAAATGATCTACCCATATGCTTTTCTTTACAAATTGCTTCTAACATCCCTCAAAACCATTTTCACAGTAAATTCTATTCATTACCCAGTATACCAACACACATTTGAATCTTTCTGGTAATAATTGTCCTTTTATGTGAATAATTAACCCAACTCTATAGTGCTCATAAGTTTGTTTGTAAAATGGTTTCTTCTCTGAGAACAAACTTTGTACAATGCTGACAGACTAAATTTGCTAATACAGTGTAGAGTGTGGCAGAAATATCAGTTAGTTGTGACATCTCAGATAAATTACTTAAACCTTTCTAAGTCAGTTTTAAAATGGTAACAATCCCTATCCCATTAATTTGTTGCAAGAATTGAGAAAATGCATTTACAGCACTTAGCATAGTACCTGGAACATAGTAAAAACACTCAATAAATGCCTCCTGTTCTTAATCTCTTCTTTCTTTTTATTTAAAATTCATGTTTTTATTATTCCTGAATTTTTCAACTTTATTTTAACACATTGCTGGTTATGTGTGTGTTTGTGGGTGTGTGTATTATGTGTGTGTTTGTGGGTGTGTGTATTTAACAGATGTAGGTAATTCATTTTAAAAGAAAGCAGGATATTTTAAATGTATCACATTGTTCAAGAAAGCTTTCATGGCTTGTATTCTTGTCTTTTGCAATAAGCTTGTGAAATCTTGTTTTGCTGTTAATTTATCATCTAAATTTTGCTTATATATTTCTTCTTGTTCCAGTGGGAACCCTATCTTCTATTTCTTTGGATCCCTGTAGTGCCAAGTGCTATGTTTTGTGCTTATTAGGCATTCAGTAAATATCTGAACAACTCTAGCCTTGCTCTCTTGACCTGGAAATATGGGAGAAACTGTCTAATCTCTCTAGTTATGTCTACAAAGAGCCACGAGTCTCTGCAGGGAGACAGAAAGAGGTCAAGAGTGATCATTTCCCACTAGTGCAGAAAGCCTCTTGAGTCTTCTCTTCTTTTCCTCCTAGGTCATAGGGAGTTCTTTTTCCTCTTGCCATCGCTTTGTCTTTCAGAACCCAAAGTGAATTTTTGAGGAACAAAGGGAAGACAAAGGCTGAATCAAGATTCTATGCTAACCTCCATAGCTGCAGTATTCAGAGATCAAGTATCTGTATTCAGAAATGAGGATGTGCCTTATGATTAAATGCATTGAATTATGGCCTCTAATTATGCAATCCCCAGCCTCCTATGAGTATCCATGGTAAAGGGGCATGGAATGTAACCCCTCTTTCCTTTCTTCCCTTCTCCCTTCCCTTCCTTTCCTGTCCTTTCTTTTTTTCTGTTTAATAATGTGTTTGCTATTTTTGCAAAATGATGTATGCTTATTACAAAAAAAAAAATTCAAGGGGGGTAGTAAAACTGCATTTCCTCTCTTTTAGATTGTCTTCCTGATTTTTCTTAGATCACCTTTAGGACTAAGATGAGGACTTACTTTCATGATTCCTGCTTGCAATATATGACAATTCTGATGAATATGGTGTTCAGGTTGGCTTCAAAGGCTTCTCTGTGTCACAGCATTGCCTGTGCTGGGTCTTCAAGATACTCTGCTGATATACACATGGTAATGTGTTACTTCAAGATCTCTTCTTTCCTCCGTTGGAAAAAATATGCTTAGATGTGAGATGATGAAGCTATAAAAAGTTTTTGATACTCTGGGTTGAACCAGCTAATTTAACCTTCCTCTCTACTCCTTGTGTGTCCCTCTAGTCTGTGTTGGTAAGACCTCTGCGGAGGTAGAGCACCACCATTTGCCACTCCAGTGTATACGGGTAAAGGTGGCCTCCCTGATGAAATTCTTAAGCCATCTTGAAAAGCAAAGAGTTGTATACTCCAGCATAAATTCTGTTTCACTTTAAAAAAAATAGTCACATACATATCCTCATTCACAGAAACAGCTCTCAAGAATCATTGCATAAGATGCCCATGAGACCCTTAGGCCTGAATCTCAAAGTATTGCTTATCTTTTCTTTGCATGGATTATATCTCACTGAGTGTCATCTTATGGATATTCTGGGGGAGGCTTTGAGATTTTCATTACATTAAGTTTATGACTGTGATATCCAGCTGGAAGAGGAAGAAATGTACTATACCACTGCACAGAATAGGCAAACAATAAATACTACTACCTGACATTAAAACCAGGCCAGCACTTGAGCACTTTGATTAGGGTGACTTGATTAGCCTTCTTCATAGACCCCCTTAACATCAGGTGACTTGAAGATTAGGAAGGACTTTGAAGATTTTGGGAACTCACGATAGTTAACTTTGCAAACAAGGAATATCACTGGGACTTTGGCAATGTTCCAGGAGGGTTTACACTCCACTATTGCTCCCAAAAGAAGCTTTTCTTATAACTTGATTTTTTTTCTGTTTAAATCTTTCTTTTCCATGTGAACTTTGCTTTTTTTTTTCCTCATCTTTTCCTTGTGCCTATCCTAAGATCTGCTTGATTGTGATGCTACATTCCTTATCTTCCTACCCTGCAAGGAGATAATAAGAAATGCACATGCGGTGGAATGACAGTTCACACATAGTCATGGATCCTAAAATTGAATCTGAACTTATGAAACGGGCACGAGAGGGGTGGATAAAATGGAAAAATGTGTTGAGAAAGTTTATTCAGCATTTATTGCATGCTGACTACAGACCAGGTGCTGTGCTAAGTATAAGGATATGAGCATGATGGGTATGGTTCCTGCACTCAGGGCTCTGATGGTTTAGCTGGGTGAAGGCAGAGCTGTTATAAAAAGGCAAACTTTGAAAGAAAAAAAAAAAGCAAGAAAAGGAAAAATAAAAATAAAAAAGCAAACTTTGGGCAAGTATATCTGAGGGACATAACACAATCTCTGACCTATCTAGAGTTTGTCTATTCCTCCCATGCTCCCTCTCTCTATCCCACTATGAGTCAGTAACCTTATATCAGAGAGAACATTCAGCATTTGTTTTTTTGGGATTGGCTAACTTCACTTAGCATTATCTTCTCCAACTCCATCCATTTACCTGTAAATGCCATGATTTTATTCCCTTTTATGGCTGAGTAATATTCCATTGTGTATATATGCCACATTTTAAAAATCTATTCATCTACTGAAGGGCATCTAGGTTGGTTCCACAGTTTAGCTATTGTGAATTATGCTGCTATAAACAATAATGTGGCTGTGTCCCTGTAAAATGCTGTTTTTAAGTCTTTTAGGTATAGACCAATGAGACAGATAGCTGGGTCAAATGGTGGTTGCATTCCCAGTTTTCCAAGGAATCTCCATACTGCTTTCCATATTGACTGCACCAATTTGCAGTCCCACCAGCAATGTATGAGTGTACCTTTTTCCCCACATCCTCTCCAACACTTATTGTTGTTTGTCTTCATAATAGCTGCCATTCTGACTGGAGTGAGATAAAATCTTAAGAGTAGTTTTGATTTGCGTTTCTCTAATTGCTAAAGATAATGAACATTTTTTCATATATTTGTTGACCTTGATTGAATATTCTCTTCTGAGAGGTGTCTATTCCATTCTTTGGCCCATTTATTGATTAGGTTATTTGGTTTTTTAAATGAGTTCTTTATATACCCTAGAGATTAATGCTCTATCTGATGTGTGAGGGGTAAAAATTTGCTCCCAAGATGCAGGCTCTCTATTCACCTCACATATTGTTTCTTTTGCTGAGAAGAAACTTAGGAATAGATGAACTCTAGATTGGTCAGAGGGGTGAGAGGGGAAGGGAGGAGGCAGAAGGTTAGCAATGATGGAGGAATCTGATGGACATCATTATCCAAAGTATATCTATGAAGACACGAATTGGTGTGAACATACTTTATATACAACCAGAGGTATGAAAAATTGTGCTTTATATGTTTAATATGAATTGTAATGTATTACTCTGTCATTTATTTAAAAAAATAAATAAAAATATTAGCTTATATTAAAAAAAGAATTTTAGAATGTGGGGAAAAAACACAATCTCTGAGTTCTGCAAAGTGTTCTTTGGGGTGCTGACTCAAGTTGAAAAGTCTTTCTCAGAACTCAGTTGCCATTGCGATTGTTATGGCTCTTGTTGGGAGACTCAGTTACATTCCTGATATGTATTAACTATCAGGGGGCATGCATAATGTTGACAGTAAATGACTTGCATCTTCAGGAGAAGGCTGTACTACCACATAAGTGCAAATGTTGCCCAAAAGGCAGCAAATCTCAGTGAATGCTAATATTAACAAAATTATTAGAGGACTCATTTAGGAACGGTGAGCTATTAACCCTTGAATTATATGTTTAATATATTTTACTGGTACATTCTCGTAATTAGGAAACTCAGGAAATGTAACTCAGAAGTCTGTCACAGAGCTTTACTTTCTCACTCGACATCTGATGAATAAACAATCAAATGGGGATTGAATGGAATAGCATCCCAAATGTGTCTCTTGAGAAATCTGCCAATTTTCTGAGATAACCTGTATATTTTTCTCAGTGATTAGTGTCCTTTCTTCTTCCCTTCCTTCCTCCTTTTCTCCTTCTTTCCTCCCTCCCTTCCTCCCTCCATTCCTTCTTTTCTTTAGTTTCTGTAGCTTTTACAGTTATATTAAAATATGTGTACTTCCATAGAAAAGTATGCTAACCACTGCATATTACCAATATTATTATTGTTATTTCATAGAGTCTAATGAGCAATGACATAAAAGCACATAGGTACCAAAGTTAGGCAAGTATATTTTGAAAACTATTAACTATAAAACACCAATGCTTCAGGAGCTTTTTCTGCCTAAAAGTACCATAGATGAGGGAGGTATTTTTTTAAATGGTTCACCCATTTCACAGATTTAAAAACTGATATTTGGAAAATTTCCTAGGTTTTACATAGAAAACCAGAGGCAGATAAAAGCTAAAAAGTCAGGAATTTATTCCCCCATGTTGTGCTTAACCAATTGGCGACAGGCTGTCTCCAGACTATATTTTCTTTTTAACAGCTATAAAGTGAATGAACTCAAAGGACAGTCTAGTGTCTTGCTGCAATTGATATGAAAAAGGACAAGGGAAGAAAAGATTCCTCATTAATGGATTTATATTCTAGTGATAGGGTCAGGGGTTGGAAAGGTCATTTTGAAAAGTAAAGTGAAATATAGAGCAAGCAGGAAAATTATCTTGTTATCTGACTCAGAGACATGAGGCTGCACGTTATCCTCTGTTCGTTTATTTTTTCTCCTAGTTTTCCTTTTATTTTTAGATAAATGTGAGTCAGACAGATGAGACAAGAGTAATTTTTAGAAACTCTCTTTGTAAGCTCTTGGGAGGAGAGTTTTGCTCTTTTAATATATTCTGGTTGGAAGCCCCATTTAACTATAAAAGAAGGAAATCTAGAAGCACAAATTTGAATCAGAATTTGGGGTAAGATGGTAAAAGCAAATAAAATATACAAAAAATGGAGGTTACCCTCTTTTAATTAAGTACATTAGGTAAATTTAAAACTTAACTGAAAAATTGAAATTGAAGTTCTCTCCAGATTATGAGAGGCAGAGATACACACAAAGAGACAAACAGAGAAAAAGACATTGTAACTGAAAGGAATTTTTAGTATAACAAAGATTCTGGGATTAAAAGATAACTGTTTTGGTGATCTGTACTTGGTGACAGGTCCTTTCTATATAAACAACTTAATTTAACTTGCAACAATATTTGACGAGGGATGACCTATTTTTAAAAAAATGTAGATGAGTAATTTCAGGTGCCTAGAGTCTAAATGACTTGTCCACAGTCTCCAGTCTTGCTGGCTCTGGCTCTTTGCTCTTGTCCCTTCGGAAGGTCCCCTGAGAGGTCTGTTGCTTGGGAATGCAATGAGGAAAGCCAGTTGCACACCACTGGCTACATGTCCAAACGCACACGTGGGTGAGGACACATGACTCTTAGTGTCCCAGGCACACTCACAGCACAAGAGAGGGAGGGGTCAGCTGTGCTGGGGTGGAGGTGCAGCAGGTTGGTCAGGACATTATGAAAGAAGAACAAAAGTCCATTGAACTGGGTTTTCCTTGTTGATAAGTCATAGCAGGACATCTGAGATAGAGAGGGTAGTCTAAAAGAAATGGCATGAAACAGTGGCCTGGAGGGGTTTTTTGTAGGTTGCCAGATAATTATAGGTCACTCAAACTTCAGATACACACAAAAAATCATCTTATCCTATGCAAGATTTGGAATATACTTAAATATTTTATTGTCATAAATTCAAATTTAACTGGACATCTTGTAATTTAATTTGCTAAATGGAGTCATACTATGCATTTGGGCCTGTTGGAATGTGATGTGCAATGCTGGGGGATTGCTAGAGAGACATGTTAAGGCTTAATTATGGAGGAGCTAGTCTTTGTCATGTGCTGGGTAAATAGGAGGAAAAGCAGGATTATCCTATACAATGAATGGGATAATGTGTTCCAATTCTGAGTAAAAATTAATTTGAACAAAGTATTGACTCTAATGAAATGAACTTTTTTTTTTGTTCATTCATAAAGCAAAATGACTTGCAACAAACTTTTAAATAAATTCCTAATGTCTGATTCTACTTTTTTGACACGAAAGATATGTATAGAAGAAGAAATGCTGGGTTAGAGAGGGGAAATTTAAATAAAACCAGCAGGATAAAAAACAGACACATTTATATCATATATACAGTATATATGTGTTTCCTGTTTAAATTTTAAGCGAGGCAAAAAAGACAAATGGAATTGTCTTATCCACATATAAATCCTGTCTAAACTAAATCAAAGATATTCTGTTCTGACTCAGTAACATGAAATTCTTCCCCAGAGCCACTGAGGAAGGCATGACATGGGCACAACTGAGAATCACCCTGAGGATGGCAAGTAGCATTTTTTATATTTACTGAAGTTTTAAGAGTAATCAATTGCTTTAAAAGATATTTTATTATTGTATTTATGCTTAATGATGCCCAGTGTCTCTGGGCCACAGAGCCATGAAGCCCACCTCCCTACTATGCTTGGAGAATTCGTTCAACGGAGACATCTGAACATTTCAATATAACATTTGGAAAATAAAATGGTTGGTGAAAGTGGTGACTGCAGACCAATTTAGATTCCTCTCTCCCTCCTCATTAAATATGGGGCTGTGTCTTTTGTTGACTTTTCTTTTTGCCCCAGAAAGGATTTAAGGCTGCTCATAAATATGTGAGAGTCCTATCACTCCTACACATATGGCTGCTCAAGCATTTTGATGATCGTACATTTTAGTTAAAGGCAAATACTTCTTTATGGTTAGTGTGTGTGCACTTCTGGGGAAAGTTAGTATAATCATTTCATTTCACCAATGATATTACTTTATTCTGATTTCAATTGTGTCTAATGAATTCTATAAAAGCCTTAGAACAAGAAGCACGTTTTGAAAATTAGATACAAAAATTCTATTTTATTGGGGAATTTGCTCTGATTTAATTTTTATTTGATTGGATATTTCATTGTCTTTTGCTTATACCACTTTGCTTTAGTTGAGATTAAGGAAAAACAAAAATCTAACTATGGTAAACACAATCTGAGTTTCATCAGCAACACTATCAGAGAAAGAAAGAACAAATAACAAAGTAGATGTTGGTCATCATGAATGACTTTGATTCATTATGTTTCCCTGAATTATTTTTTCCTTTGGTAGATATGCTGTGCTATTTTAAAAATAAATTTTTATTAGTGCTCATGGATTACAGTTCATAAAGAGTACGCTAATTTTTTAATCATGCTGTGTTTGAAATTGTGCTTTTCTTGAGAAAAGATCTAAATGTCAGCAAGAATGGGTTAGGGGTTAGAAAAGCATATTTTTGATGAGAGGGAGAATGCAACATATTAGAATGGGCTGGTTTCCCAATGCTGTTTTCAGTGATTTGGGAGACATCTTGTCAAATGAGCTGGAGTCTTACTGAATCTGATGATGATGACACTAGGCTCCAAATAAGCGTGACATGCTGAATAACTTGTTGAACATCACAAGATGAATTTAATAGGAATACAGCATAAGCATATACAGCTTAATCTGAGCTCAGAAAACCAACTGGGAAAATAGTTTGCATTGAAAATGATAAAAACAATGTCCTAAGGCTTGTAGGTAATAGCACATTCAGTATAAGTTGACAGAGCAGCAGGACTGCTATTAACTTACTAGTATTTAAGTTAGTTTCACAGAAAACTTGCTAGGTTGAGGAAAACATGAGAATCATGATCTGCATCTCATAGTGCAATGGTCAAATTTATTTTTTAAAATCCTAAGTTCATATCTTAGCGCTGCACTTTAAGAGCCTGTTTTCTGGGCTTGTTGAGAGAATATGAAATCATGTCAAGAGAAGTGAAATAAGTCAATCCCAAAAAACCAAAAGCAGAATGTTCTCTCTGGTATGTGGATGTTAGCATACAATAAGGGTTGAGGGAGGGAAGAATAGAAGTTCATTGGATTAGACAAAGGGAAATGAAGGGAAGGGAAGGCAGATGGGAATAGGAAAGACAGTAGAATGAATCACACATAACTTTGCTATGTTCATATATAAATATACAACCAAGGTAATTCCACATCATGTACAACCTCAAGAATGGCAAGTTATTCTCCATATAGAAAATATGCCCAGATACATTCTACTGTCATGTATATCAAAAAAGAACAAATAATTAAAAAAAGAACAACTATTGGAATAGAAAATATTTGGCCTGAAGGAGAGAAGAGCTTTATTGTTAAAAAGGAAAATGTTGAGGTTTTGGGTTTAGCTCAGTGGCAGAGCATTTGCCTAGCACAAGCAAGGCCCTGTTTAGTCCTTGGCCCTGAAAAATTATTTACACACACACACACACACACACACACACACACACACACATATATATATATATATATATATATATATATATATGAGGAAAACATTTATGTTTTCTGATGTTGAATGTATACAAGAACCGATATATAGATGTTTCCATATAAGAATGAACTTGGAAGCAGTCCTTCACAGACAGAATGGTCTGCCATCTTTTACCTGGAAGGGCTGAAGAGAGATGATTTACATATTCAAACTAGGTCTAGAAACTTGTGGCCCTTCTAAATTTGCTATTCTGAGTTTCTGTGGCTATTTGGAATATTTGCATATATTCTCTGGTATGCATGTGTTCTAAAATAGTTATTTTAGGAAATATGGTGACATTAAAAAAACAAACAGAAAACCCCATAAAACTAGCTTTTACTATCATGTAGGTAAAGCAAATGGTTGAGTAGATGGAAATTTCAATTTGATGCTCAGATATCAAAGGCATGAAGCTTGTTTGTGGTTATTGGGTCCTCTTGTCTACATATGTGTCTTTTTCAGTATAACCCTCAGTATAAAAGGACACAGGGAAAATGAGTTACAAAACCCCCCAAAACAAACAACAAAACAACAACAACAAAACAATATGAAAACAAAAACAAATACAAAAAACCCAAACATATAAAACCCTTACCAAAGCATTCCTGGATCTGGGATTCTGGGATGTAGCTTAGCTGTAGAGCATTTGTGTAGCATGTCCAAGGTCCTGTGTTCAATCCCCGGTGCCAAATAAAAAAAAATGAGTTCCTAAGTACATTAGCTATAACATTTCATCACAATCAGAAGTTTTATGTTGCTTACACTTATGTATCATTGTCTCTTTCTGGCCTTTTAACCTATAGTGAAAAATCTCTGGATAACAAATACTTGTTTCCAGGAATATTTTATATCATAAAATACACACATGACAAAATAAGTAAGTCCATCCCTTAGAGTTTCTTTCAATGATTAATGGAATCAATTTTCTGATTTCTCTGTTTTTTTTTTCTCCTAATAATTCCCCCTCTATTTCATTTTTGCTAGCCACCAGCTGGCTTTTTTTCTACCCCCACCCCCCTTTTTTTTGTTCCCACCACATAATGACTTTAAGCTGCAAGATAATTATACAAAAAGATTTGCTCCAAAAGTTACATGGAGCCAAGTATGTCAGCAATGGAAAGAACTAGTACATTTTGTTTTGAAAATTTTTAAAAAAATCCTAGATCTGGCAATTTGTCTACTTAACCCTCCAATACTCTTGTCTGTAGAATTCCAACAGAAAATGCTTGCTTTTCCTTTTCCACCTATTTCTAAAATTGCAAGGTAAAATTTGTGGGCATCTTCAAATTGCATCTTTTGTAAAATACTGTAGAACATTAAATTATAGTACAAGTGTGTATAATAGCTACGCTATTAGATGGTTAGATGACTAGGATATGGTGCATGCATTGGACTTTGTATAACTAGGAATCAAAATCACACTAAGAATTTTGATTTATTCCTTAAATAAAAACACTTGGTATCAAATTTTCTTTGTATCTTGCTTCCTTTTCTTTCTTATCTTAATGTTATTACGAGGTACACTGAATTCCAGATTTAGAGATCAGTTGCAAAACTCGAGCCAGACTTGTCCAGCTAGGGTTATCTCAAATTGTTGTTTAGATAATGAACCTTTAGGTAGAAAAATAAGAGATGGGTTGCCTGCACAGTCTTCTCTATAATGCCAGCCAGTTCAGTTCACAGCATTCCAGGTAGTATATCCAGGAAGAGTTGATCCTCTGCATTCAGCTTGTGCCCTAAGATATAACCCCTTGGGAGTGTGGCAAAATGCATGAGAGTCAGATAACCATGCAGAAAGAGCTCCATCTTTAGCTCTCCAGGAGACTAAAATGGAGACTGTCTTGTTATCCTATGTTCCAGTAAACTCCCCCCATATTGAGGGCTTCCTCCAAAGCATTTCAATGTGTACTGTGTTGTCTAACTGAAGAGCAAATTTGTACATTCAAAGCATACATTTTTGGGAAAACAAAGTCCTGCTCAAATATGAGGTCTTGTGGCTACATATCATTTTAATGGAGCTACATATATAACAACATAACTTTTAATTAAGTCATGTAAAAGCTTAGACCCTGCAGGTTGCAAAGGATTAAGTTCTATCCTAATTACTCTCTCAGCAAAGCCAGTGGAAAATTAGATGCATCCCACCAGGCAATAAATATATCAGACTACACAAAACTTAAACTAGAGAACAATCAACCTCTTTTCTTTGTTCTTTCAAAGGAGAAGTGGATTAAACCTTTTAAGAAAAAGATCAAGAGCATTTTATGGGAAATTCAGGAAAAAAACTATTTGGACTGAAATCAAAATGTTATGAATAGTACTTTCTAAGTAATGACACATATCAGCAGCATTTGTAACCATAAGAACAATGTGATAAATTTTAATCACTGGGGACTCCAGCTCTGTGGGAAGTGCTTACTACACAGACATCATTTATAGGTTTCCAGTTATGACCTATGTCTAAAAGACATTTTAATGATAACTGAAGAAAGTAGATAGATTGTCTTCCTCGAGTGTTGAAGTTCCTGCTTGTTGTCATCCTCAGCTCTATTAAAGAGCAGAGGCTTTCAAAGGTCCTCTTCAGTCGAGCAGTCAGGGTACAAGACCAAAGGGATGGAACATCTAAGATAAAAAAAATGCCAGAAACGTACACTCCTCAGGATTTCCTGTGGGAGTCTGACCAAAATAAAGCAATATTAATAAATATAAATTCTGGAACACTATTATCAACAGAAACAGGGTCTTGAAATGTACCCTTGAAATTCTTCTAGTTTCCTCGGGCAGGTCAACTATTTCAGTGTAACTGTGCAAAATGTTAGACCTCCTGACAGGGACAATTGCTTTAAATTATATTAAAGACTCAAAGACTCTAATAGACATGTTAGAGGAAAGACTTTAATTTGTTGGATGCTCTAAATCTTTAAGCTCACTCAGGGTCCTTTGGCCCCTTGACCTTAAAAACATTTTGGGGAGAAAAAAATGTACTTTCAAAGCATCTGAACATTAAAAGCCATGCATTGGTCAATGTGCTTTTTATTGCTTTCCTTTTCTTGACTACATTTTTGGGAATAAAGGACATTCAGGTGATACAGAGGGGACAAAAAGATAACAGCAGTAGAGAAGATGTGTGTGCTTAGAAAATTGTCTCATTCCTTCAGTTCTCATCCCCATAATTTGAAAAACAAACCCTTGAATATAGCTCATAGTCAGATAAAATTCCTGATCCAAGGTTTCTCTGCTTTGTTTTGATGGCCTTCCCTGGCTTCCAAGTCATTCTGAAGAAGCAAATCATCTCTCTCAGTCAGGAAAGAGCCTTCCTGTAATGGTTCCTTCTGACATTTGGCCACCAAAAGCATGAGGAATTGGAATACCTCCTGGCTCTTTTATTTCTCATTGAATCCTGATTTCACAACACGTTATACACCATGGGATATAAATTTCCTTAATACAATTAAGGAAAACTTCACTCAAATTTAATCATTTTAAAGCCAGTTTAGGTTAAGATCTTTTGCTTTATAAGGTTATTTTCCTAATAGGACTAATCACAAATATGTTTGATTTTCTCAGATTTCTACATAATCAATAGCATACTAAAATTAGAGTGTTAAGAAGAGAAAAAAGAGCAAGTAATCAGTCTTCTTTTAAAAATTTTTTTTTAAAATATATTTTTTAGTTGTCAATGGATATTTATTTATTTATTTATATGCAGTGCTAAGAATTGAACCCAGTGCCTCACACATGCTAGGCAAATGCTCTACCACTGAGCTACAATAACAGCCCACTATTCTTATTTTTAAGAGTAGATAAAGGGGCTGAGATTGTGGCTCAGTGGTAGAGCACTCCCCTAGCAAGGGGGAGACCCAGGTTTGATCCTCAGCACCACATAAAAATAAAGGCTTTGTGTTATTTCCATCTACACCTACAAAAAAAAAAAAGAGTAGATAAATACACAGAACTCTATAGACTTCTGTTTTTTAGGTGGTAGAATGCTTAAGTTTCCTCTCTTGAAAGTGACTTATTTAAAAGGAATGAGTGAAGTGGTAGTATATCAAAGATAATGATAGAATCACCAAACATGTCACTAGATCCAAATTTTAGACCTCCATGAACTCTCATTATTACTGTCTTTTTTTATTATTTCTATATTAAAATGTAAGATCTGTGTAAACCAATCAAATAAGATACTTACAAATCAAAGTTTGCAGTAGGGTACATTAAAGCACCAGTATTCGTGATATGTTGTTACTTTTAAAGATCAGACTAGCACCCAACTGTTTTGACTATACAATGAAAGGCCAAGGACCAGTTCACCTAACAACTGTTCTAAAAATATATGGCCCTTCTTCAACCTGGCTGAGCTACAAACACATTGATAACTTGGCTCTGAATGAAGGGGCTCAAGTCAATTTAAGACACTGAAGTCACAGAATTTTCTCATTTTTGGTGACCTTAATAATCTAGACCTCTCTCCACACCTCCCATATCACCAAAAAATTATTCTATAACCTGCTTATTCTTCCAACCTAGGTCTCCAGAATTAGTGGTTTATTTGTTTTGTTTGTTTGCTGCTACAAACCACAACTATGATTAGCGTTTGTTGTTGAAAATTTTTTTTTTCAAATTCTTTTTCTTGGTTTTTAAAGGAAGAACTCTAACATAATGGGAAGTCATGTCAGTGGAAACACTTTTCTAAATGCCCTTTATTTTCTCTCAGTCTACTCTTTCAAGAATGCTTATCTTGGGAAAAAGGACCCTATCATGAACTGAGTGTCTGTAGAGCTGTTGAAAATATTGAATGATTAGAAAAAAGCAGAAGAATGACACCCAGCACCAACTTCCTGGTTAGGTGAACTGATCACGCATTCTTTGACTAATAAACTACCTGCAGATTAGCCATGAGAACCAGCTATTTAGCCTTAGCTATGGCCTAGCATAGCTGTGAGAGTCTACAAATCAAGAAGTCTTTTGAACTATAGAATACTTTTAATCTTTTGGTTTTGATTGAAATACCATGGTTGAGCCTTTTCTCTGTTCTATATTGTATGGCTGTGGATAAAATTTAGACAAAGGATCTCTTCAATTATTTATTTAATTCAAAGTCTCTGTGAATCAGGCAAATTGCAGGGCATAAAAATTGTGTTGCTATTTCAGTTTACAGGAGCTTGATTACAATTCTAGCGTGCTGACTAAAAAAGATGGAACAATAGTAATCAGCTCTCTTCCTGGACAAGGGAAGGTGAGTAGAAGGAAGGAGGTGAAAGAGGGTGGATGGATAAATAATATCTCATAAATGAAGATTCATATCTAAGTTTTAGAACCGGCATATTTATCAATTGATTTTGACTTTTTCATTCAGTGGGGAGGTATGTTGTTGAACAGTTAATCCAAACCAACCTGGACTTTTGAAAGCCCCATTCTAATGAGAAAGCCTTGTCAGAAAAAAAAATTGAATTTGTACAGATTTTAGAACTGATGCAAGACACTGAGTATTAAGGTTTACAGACTTTGAAGCTCAGATCCTCCCCACACACATCACACACATCATTCCAACACTCACAGTTTAACTCTGATGAATGGCTCCACTGAGACAGAAATTATTCAACAGTGTCCCATCCCCTTCCTCATCCAAAACCTCCTCCATGAATAGGCCCTCTTGAAGGCCTTTGTGGTCAGGGAAGAGAAGCAACCACATCAAGGGCCAGCAATCAATCGTCTTTGATTATCTGCATTATCACTGCCCGGAAAATAGACTCACAAGACAAGTCCTCCTAACCCCAGAAAGGCAAATGATCAATTTTCTAACATTCATCCTCAATTGAGCAGCATCTTTGTTTCAGTTTTCTTCAAATTTCATCCACATCATTTAAAACATCATTTGATTTAGGTAGGGTTTTGTGTGTCATAGATTCCAAGATGAAATGAAATTTTAATTATTACAAACAGAAAGCAACCATAAGATTTCTATCTCCAAATTCCTTTTCCTTCAATTTTCTTTGACTATCTAAAATAAAGTGTGGCTTATCCTGGGGTCAATAGCAGTCCACCGGAAAGGATGTCTTTTCTCTTTAATATAACTTTGTTGCTATCTTCAAATTACATGAAGCCATCACTAATTGGCCCCCAATTTCAGTTTCACAAGAACATGGTAGAACGTGAAAGATCTTTCTGATTGTCAGAAAGGAAAGATTCCTGTAGTAAAGCACACAATTTCATTTTCAAGTAAAACGGTTTCAGCTCTATTATGAATGACTGGAATTTTAAAAACAACAACAAACCATTCAGATATTTTTCCAAGACTCACAATCTGCAGCCTTCTCATTTAGCCAAACCTCCCACTAGACAAGTAGGAAAGATAAACAAAGCAACAGACCCCTGGGTTGTACACATTGACAAGATTGCAGGCCCTTGGATTAGAATGCTTCATCCCCATATCCAGTGTCTCCCAGGAGGACCTCGAGTAGGAGGAAGGAGGAAGCATGAGGTTAGGAACTTGGAAGATTGGGCAGATAGTCAAAGCACTGGATGGATGGGGCAGCCTGTAACTCATTAGCAGAGGATGTCCCAGGGGCCCTGTAAACTTCCTAAAGCCTGCAAAGAAAGCTAAGTTCTCTGATGGTCAGGCTAAGCATTATGCCTGTACCCACTGCTGGTCAGGGGGTTGCTCACAGTGTATTGGGAAGAGACAAGCACCCATTGGAGTGTAAAGCCTCAAATCAACATTTGCTGAATTGAAGAGCTCGTGAAAAATATCATGGCCATGGTTGCTTTCATGCAAGAGGCAAAAGGAGAATGGGAAGGAAAGAAAATGTGTATTGTGACATTTAAAGTATCATTTTTAATTGATCAGATGAATTCTTGATTTTCTAGTAGGCATGCTTCAGAAAGGTTGGAAAAAGTTCTTTATTTTGGGTGAGGAATTTACTGTCATCATAAAAGTGACAATGTAAAATGTAGTGATATAGGTGTATTTTACTGGCAATTCAAACACCATGAGAAACTTTATTTTTAGGATAATAATTGATTATTAGGTCAGTTTGCAATTTTGGTACCAGTTTTCATAGTTTGCATGCTGACAGTGTCCTCTCAATCATATTTTTTCAAGTATACTATGTTCAATAAAAGATTCCTCCCACATCCAAAGCTGAAACGGTCTCCCTTTCTTTCCCTATTCAGTTACTTGTCCTGGCACTCATTGATTTGCACTCTCAAGAGTGTGTCCACCTTGTGAACACCTCAACATACAGCAGACCTCATCCTCCTTTGTGTTCTGCCCACCACTGCTTGTCACAATTTAATACATGGTAGGGCCTTAGAATTGGTTCTCCAGTTTTATTGTTGAATCACTGACCTCATATTTGGGGATGGTGAGTATGCAGGTTTAGACCAAAAGAAAAACTATATTACACAAGAACATGAAGTGGAATGGAACCTGTAAGGATATCAGCCATTATAAAAATTTCATATTGTCTTTGAACCTAAGTAGATAATTTATCAAAAAATCCATGAGCATTGTAATCTCAACCAAAGGCATACTGATTACTTCAAATTAATTTACCTTGTTCACTCCAGACCAAGGCAGAGCACAGCTTCAAGCAACATGGCTGTTCTGGGGAACATCTGGGAAAGAACAACAGAGACATCAGTCTGGCTTGCAATGGTCAGGAAATGAAGTGGCTCATTCCTAGCAACGGCCCATTTTGTATTTTGGAGGCAGAGATATAAACAATGACAGACTCTGTTAAAAGCAGCTGTACTCACAAATCTCCCAACAAGCTTCATATGTGCAAACTACAGGAAGAACTCCTGGTACCATATTGGGCTTCTCAGTCACACAGAGAGAGAGGAGCCATCACTGTCAGTAGTGTCATCTTTGACTGCGACACAGAACAATGTGTCCATATCCCACTCGCCATGTGAGTGAAGGTGGAAGAGAAATGGGGTGGGGTCACTGACTCTGGCAGGTCATTTTTTGAAAAAAGTCCTTTATTAACCCTCTGCAAAATCTGAATAGAAATTTCATCCTTGAGCCAAAAAAAAAAAAAAAAAAAAGAAAATAAAAAAGAAAAAGAAAATCTAAGTTGAAAATAGTCTTCAAATTAAATCCACACTATTTTTATATGTTACCTCTCTCTTCAGGTTTTATTTTTTTCTGAGTGTCTGCTGATAGGTTGTCAGGTTGTTTGGGTTATCGCCTTCCCATCTGAACGTTTTATTGTGAAAGCGCAACATGTGAGACCTAACATGATGTATTAGGCATATAAGTAATCACGGAAAAATGTAGTTAAGCCCATGGATTCTTTGGAAATATGCATAAATATTTACAAATTATAGATTTAAATCCAACTTTTTCTGTAAATGAAATATATCTCATTTTTTTTTTTTTTGTAAATGAGAAACATCAAACTGAAGAAGGCAGCAGAATAGCAAAGCATTCGTTTACTCTGGAAAGTGATTCACAATCCCTGTTACCAAATAATTACACATAATTTTCATAACTCTAACACTTTTGCAGATTTACACATCTTTTGCACATCTGAGTTTTATTTATTTATTTATTTATTTTGAGCTTTAGGTAATCTGGGAATGAATTTTGATGATCAACTGTGTATTGGGACAAGGCCATTTGAAGTTGATGTTTACTTAAATATTAAAGACACTATTTATCACATTTCTGGCTTCTTGAGTTTATGATTCATGGCTTACAATACCAAATTTCCAAATAGTTGATTTTTATGACCCATTTTCATCCTCTTCCTGGAATTTTCCTCAATACAAAGAAGTGAAAGCAGAATTTGTCTATATGTTAGCAGTATGGACAATGAGTGGTCGTGTAGAAGTGACCCCCTCTAGAGTGGGCCACTGATCAGAAAGTGTTCAATAGCCACTGGTTTGTGTGGTTGGATTACATAGCAAATCTTATTTGGGAAAAGTAATTTTTAATTTAGAAGAGATATTTTTCCAATAGTCACCCATGGCTATTATATGACCTTTTGTTAGCAGCTCACATTAATTGACCAATCATCTAAAACATCTAGAGAAAAACAATACAAAGAATGGGTAAGCTGCACATGGAGTCCATGGGAGAAGAACATTATTTCGGAAGTATGGAGCATGAGCTACATAAATAATAAAAAATTATTTTGTCCTTTTTCTAGAAGCCAAAGATAAGTATGACTGGTAATGGCATTTTCTATTTTATCAGTGGACTTATAGTAATTATGTCATTTCTACTCATATTTGTCAGTTAGCTGGAGTGATACACATGTAGCAGTGAATGGCAGTGTTATGCAGAGTAATAAGCCATAGTGCCTCTCTTATCACACAGAAGTGCCTGCAAAGGGGGGAATACACAGTGGTTCCCCTTAATGAATGATTAAGAATCCTTTCTAAGGGTAGATACAAAATAATTGGACTATTTTGATTAAATTAATACATTCTATAAAAATGGGCAGAACCTAGGTGTAATTTTTTTTTTCAAAAAGGCAGCACAAATACTTTTTTGACCTGAATTAACTGGTTTTTATAGTTAATATAGGAAGACTATATTCATGTATAGAAAAATACTCCTAGAACCAGGAGGGTGGGTTTTGAAAGAAGTATATACAGAGATCAATGGTGATGGATTTCCAGGGATTTGGAGCTACATGCTCTTTCTCATGATAATTAGGTGTATATTTTTGAAAGTGACACATTCAGATGCTAGAGAAGGTATATTACAAGAATGACATATGGAATTAAGACAAAAAAGTGTCAGTTCTCACTTATATACCAATAATGTTAGCCAGAATTTGGCACATCATACTTCTCTCCCTTTTAGATTAACAGTATCCATCTTCAAAAATGATTTTTATGAGCAGAAAATATATTGAGAAGGGCAAGTGACAATACATTTGAATTCATTAACAACAACAACAACAATAACCCACTATGACCATTCTAAAGCATGAAACTTTACCAAGAATCTCAGATTCAGAGTCTTTGTAGGGTTGGAAGGCAGGTGACAAATAGATGGAGGTCAAAGATCCATTTTTCAAGTCTTGCTCCAGATGAAATAGTAATGTGGAATAAGGAAGTATCTTTACACAGAAATTCAGTCTCATTAGGATGGAGGAGCCTGTCTATGGTTTTATTAACCCCAACCTGCTTTTCAGCTTCATGTCTATCACACAATTCCCCACCCACTCTCCTCAAACTGGGCTGAATTGCAATGGCTGTTCACACAAATGGATTTGTCATGCTGAATCCACTATTTTTATTCATTGAAATGGGAAAGAAGTAAAAGCATTTGTAATATAAAAAGTAATCAGAACATATAGATTAGATGATAAATTTCCCTTTCTCCTGTAGAAGTTAGTTTTCTCAATAGCGTCAATTTATTTTTTCATGTAATGACTGAGAGCTTGCTCTATGTTGGGTGATATTTAAGGCACTGTGAACATCACACAGCCATACAGAGTCTATGTCCTAATGGAATTTACATTCTAGTAGGAAGATGAACAATAAAAAGGAAACAACGAAACAAATAGTTTAATATCTAGTGATGCTATGAAACACTCTGAAGAGAAAAGTGGAGAAAGAGAAATTGTGACTGGTAAGAAACTACTTTAGAAAATGTGGTCAGGAATTCTCTCTAAAGTGAAAATTGAAAAAGTATTTAACACAAGAGGACAAATTCCACTAGAAGTACCTTGATATACCAATATTTGTGTTATTTTTCAGGTATAAGACTCTCTGACACAATAATGTGTGACCATCATACTAAACATAGGGGTGACATCCGTAAGGTGATTGACATTCTTACTTCCTGGCAAGAATAACTTTTTTCAATGGTGGTAAAAAATCGTGTAACATAAAAATTTACCACCTTTACCATTTTTAAGTGTGCAGATCAGTAGCATTAAATATATTCATATTATTATGCCACTGTTCTCCAGAACTTTTTCACCTTACAAAACTAAAACTCTATACCTGTTAATACCCAGAGTTCTAGGAATTCTTTCTGTATTTTGGATATTAACCCATTACCAGATACATTACTTGACAAAATATTTTTTTCTTATTCTGTAGCTCACATTTTCACTTCATTAATTGTATCCTTAATGTGCAAAATTTTAAATGCCTGATATAGTCCCACTTGTTGATTTTTACCTGTATTTTTGGTCAATAAATAATATCCATATCCAACATCATAATTTTTCTCCCTGTATTTCTTCTTGGGTTTCTATAGTTTGGGGTCTTACTAATTTATTTCTGTTTAATTTTTTTATATATAATGTAAGAAAATGATCTAATTTTATTATTTTGAATGATGATATCCAGCTTTACCAATAGCATTTGTTGAAGAGACATATGATCTCCCTATTAGGTGGTCTTGGAACTTTTGTTTATTTGACCATATATGCTAGGATTTATTTATGGGATCTATATTCTATCACATTGGTCTATATCTTTATCATTATTCCAGAACTTCACTCTTTTGATTAGCTTTGTAATATGTTTTGAAACTAAGAAGTGTATATTCTCCAGTTTTGTTCTCCTCTAAAATTGTTTTGGCAATTTTGGGTTTCTTAAGATTCCATATATATTTTAGGATGGATTTTTCTTTTCTGGCCAAAATTCCTCTTGGTATTGGATTGGAATTTTGTTGAACATATAAATTGTTTGGTAGTAGTGACATTTAATAATGTTGTCTTCCAACCCATGAACATGGGATGTTTCTATTTAGTTATGTTTTCTTTCAGCAATGTTTTATATAGTTTTCAGTGTTCAAATATTTTACCTCCTTAGTTTTATTATCAAGTATTTTATTCCTTTCAATGCTATTGTAAATGGAATTGTTTTCCTTTTTTTTTGTTTTCTTAATTTCCTTTTAAAGTTGTTTATTGTTAGTACTTGAAAACAATTTATTTCTGTGCATTGCTTTTATATCTGCAATTTTGTTGAGTTTATTAGCTCTAACAGTTTGTGCGTGTGCACACGCATGTGTGTGTGTGTGTGTGTGTGTGTGTGTAAGATCTGTAGGGGTTTTCTACACATAAAGTTATGTTTTTTTGCAGATGACTTTTTCTTCCTTTTCAATATGAAGTCTTGCTTATTTGCTCTGGGTAGGACTTGCAATACTGTGTCAAGTGAAAGTGAAGAGTCAGCACCTACTATGGTTGTGGTTTGAGTGTATCCCCCAAAGATTCATGTGCTAGACATTGGTTCCCAGAGTGGTGATGTTGGCGTGGTGGGACTTTTAAGAGGTGGGTCTTAGTGGAAGGTGGTTAGGTCATGAGGGCACTAACTCAGAAATAATTGATTCTCTTCTCTTGGAGTGAATTAATACTTGTGAGAAGTTCAACTATTTTGCCTCCCAGCTATGATGCCATTTGTTATTGGCCCTCACTAGAGTTAAGCAGATGCCAGAACCAGGATCTCAGATCTTCAGATCTGGGAGCTAAATTAACCTCTTTCCTGTAAACATTTCCCAGTATTAGCTACGTTAGTTTAGCAACAGAAAATGCACTGAGACAGCACCTTTGTCTTGTTCCTGATCTTAGAGGAAATGCTTTCAGTGTTGTATCACTGAGTCTGATGTTAGCTGTGGACTTTTCATAGATGGGCTTTATTAATGTAGGGATAGTTCCTTCTGTTTCTAATTGTTGAGTGTTTTTTTTTTCTTGTCTATTTTTATTTATTTAAAAGATTTTATACTTTTTTCCCCAAAATGGACTACATAATCTACTGTTGGCTCCTTTAATGAACAAATAAAAAATAGTACAGCAAACATATTTCTCCCCCTTGTTTTTTTTTCCCTTTCCCCTCACTTCCTTTTGTATGTAATTTTGTATAACCATGAGGGTCTCCTACCATTTCCATGCAATTTCCCTTCTCTCTCCCTTTCCCTCCCACCTCTCATCCCTGTTTAATGTTAATCTTCTTCTCATGCTCTTCCTCCCTACTCTGTTCTTAGTTGCTCTCCTTATATCAAAGAAGACATTTGGCATTTGTTTTTTAGGGATTGGCTGGCTTCACTTAGCATAATCTGCTCTAATGCCATCCATTTCCCTGCAAATTCCATGATTTTGTCATTTTTTAATGCAGAGTAATACTCCATTGTGTATAAATGCCACATTTTTTTTATCCATTCATCTATTGAAGGGCATCTAGGTTGATTCCACAGTCTTGCTATTGTGAATTGTGCTGCTATGAACATCGATGTAGCAGTGTCCCTGTAGTATGCTCTTTTTAGGTCTTTAGGGAATAGACCAAGAAGGGGAATAGCTGGGTCAAATGGTTCCATTCCCAGCTTTCCAAGAAATCTCCATACTGCTTTCCAGATTGGCCGCACCAATTTGCAGTCCCACCAGCAATGTACAAGTGTACCCTTTTCCCCACATCCTCGCCAGCACTTGTTGTTGTTGTTTGACTTCATAATGGCTGCCAATCTTACTGGAGTGAGATGGTATCTTAAGATTTGCATTTCTCTGACTGCTAGAGATGGTGAGAATTTTTTCATGTACTTGTTGATTGATTGTATGTCCTCCTCTGAGAAGTGTCTGTTCAGGTCCTTGGCCCATTTGTTGATTGGGTTATTTGTTAAATTATTGTTTAATTTTTTGAGTTCTTTGTATACTCTGGATATTAGGGCTCTATCTGAAGTGTGAGGAGTAAAGATTTGTTCCCAGGATGTAGGCTCCCTATTTACCTCTGTTGAGTGTTTTTATCAGAAAGGTTGTTGAATCTTATAAAATACTTTTCAGCATCAGTTGATATGATCACTTAGTTTTCATCCTTCTTTTTGTTAAAACAGTGAACTAAAGTGATTGATTTTCATAGGCAGAACCATCCTTCCATCCCAGAGATGAATCCCACTAGGTTGTGGCATATAGTCCTTTAAAGGTGCTGTTGAATTCTGTTTTCTAGCCTTTTTTTTTTTTTGTGGATTTTTGTATTGGTATTCATCAGGGGGATTGGTCTGTAGTTTCCTTTTTGGGTCTAGCTTTGGTGTTAGGGAAATGATGGTTTCATAGAATGAATTTGGTAGTGTTTCCTCCTCTCCAATTCTTTGGGAGAGCTTGAGTAGGATTCATATTAATTATTTTTAAAGTATTTGGTAGAATTCTGTAGTGAAGCCATCTGATCCTGGATTTTTCTTTGTTGGGAGGATCATGTGTAACCACTGGTTCAATCTCTTTACTAGTTTTTGGTATATTAACATAATTTTTCAAAATGAACTTTATGGAAATATAGTTCACATGAAAGAAAATGTACCCAAAGTTCCATGTGTTTCTGACTAATGTTCTACTAGTACACTAGTATGCTTTCGAAACCTGTACTTTATATTTAAAATGTCTTATTACATAAAAACTCACTAAAAGCCAATGAATAGAATAAAAATGACCTAAGGACATAAACCAAAAGATGAGATAGACACTTAAATCAGGACCATGGTGGAGAGAATGTATCTCTAAGACTGAAAAAAATATATATTATGCTTCCAACTTTCATAAGGAATTGAGAACTAAAAGAATAGCAATATGTTTTTAGCTTATTGAATTAAATAAATTTAAATTTGACTCACATTTGTGAATTATTCACTGTCAGGTGCTGGTAAGATCCAAGGACAGAGACTATTTAGATTTAAAAAAAAACTTAAAAGGAGAGTGGAAGATAAGCATGTGAAGAGTTAAGTAGCCACTAAAAAGGAGGTAGTGGATGGTGGAGTGAAAGAGGACTGTCTCACTGTGTGTGTTTGTGTGTGTGTGTGTGTGTGTGTGTGTGTGAGAGAGAGAGAGAGAGAGAGAGAGAGAGAGAGAGAGAGAGAGAAAGAGAGAGGTGTGTAAGATAGTGAGGATTGGTCTCCTCATGACATCTCTTTCAAGGGCATTATGACTGTTGACTTGTAAAAATGGCTCAGTCTTTCTATTTGGCAGCAAGTCTACAGGAGATATTTCTGCTGCAAAGTTATAAAAGTAAGGGTGGTAGAAGGAAACAAAATGTGAGTTGTAGTAGAAGACAGAGAGATAAGTGTCTAAATACTGAACTTTTTGCCTAATGCTCTTGAATTATTCTGCTTGTGAGGTCTTACTTTTTCAACCCTATGAATTCAAGACTCCTTAATACTGACCCTCACTGAAAGGCAAAAATCAGAGAAAGAGGGGAACAAAGAGGGGAGACAATTGACAAAAGGAGGACATTCTTTATCTGCATGCTATAGTCATAGGTAGGACTGTTGCAAATCCTGGAGATTGGGAGTGTGCACCTGCACTCTAGTGTTTGTAAATGTGTCTGTGAGGCAAGCACATTTGGAGCTGGAGTCTCTAAGCAGACTGAACAATTCCAGAGAGCTGGCAGGTCACAGAGAAGCATTAAAAACAGCTTACTTCCTCTCTATAAAGGAGGAATTTGCTGCTCTGCAACACAGGGCAGCTATTATTTGTGCAAATGTCATTGAACTTAATGGATATTTTATAATCCCCATTTTATTTGTCCTCTCTGCAATAGTCAGTCCTCGTTCCCACAAGATTCTCCTCTTTTGGCTTCCATGATACTTCAGTTTTCCGGTTTTCTTCCTCTCTGCATGTTTTTTCTCAGGCTACTTTGCCAGATCACCTCCCTCTTCCCATGTCTGAAATGTAATTTCTTCCCATCTCTGACATGTAACATCACATTGTGTATCTGGTTTTGGCTTCCTTTTTCCTTCCATGCCATATGTTTTTAGGTTTTCCTGGTAGATTTCTTCTATTCCCGTGGTTTCAGCTCTCTGTCTGTCTGTCTTAATTTATTTTGTGTTGCTAAAACAAAATGTTTGAGACTCAGTGCCTTGCTTGAAGAGAGATTTATTTGGCTCATGATAGTGGGAGTTCAAAGTCCAAACAGCATGGTACCAATGACCTGGCAAGGGCCTTCTGGCTGTAACACAACCTGGTGGAGAAGTGGAAAGGAAACCAGGCACATGCAGAAGAGATCCCATGGCAGGACTGAACTGAAAGTCCTGGCACGGGCCAGTCTCAATATATTTTTCAGTTACGGGATAAAACCCAGGACCTCACATGTACTAGGTAAGTGCTGTACTGCAGAATTATATCCCCAGCCTGTCAGTCTTTTAATAAAAATCCACTCTTATAGGAACTAACCCACTCCTACTAGCCTTCACCCCCACCCATGATAGTATTAATCTATTCACCAGAGTGGAGCCCCCATAACCCAGTTACCTTCACCAGGTCCTCCCTCCCTTAGGATTTCCATCACTTCAACACTAGAGATCAAGCCATCAGCACATGAACTTCTGTGGAGCAAATCATATCCTAACCATAGCAGTCTCTCTCTCTCTCCTTCATTTATCATTCCATCTTCACTTGGATTTCCCACAGATGCCTCAAATGAAAGCCATTTTATTCCAAATCTGCTCCTCTTCCTTTGTTTCTTTATTCCCAAATGGTGCATTGTTCATCTCGTAATGCAAAACAGCATTTTCCGCCATACTCTTCCCACATGTAAACTCCCAATGTTTGACTAAATCATAGATCCTAAGTCATTGGGACCTCTCAAATTTGTCCACTTCCTTGCATCTCCACTGTCCCAACCTTTGATCAACCCATCAGCTTCTTGCCCAAGGATTGTTGGAAGTATCTTCTACACCCCTTGCCTAAAATCGTTGATTCCTATGTCATCTATTCTACAAACTGTGATCTCTCTAAAATGAAATCCTCTCCATACTGCTGCTCCCCACTGTTCTCAAGACCCGCCAGGCTTCACAACATGGTGCATGGGCCCTTCACTAACTGAGCCTTGTTCCCCTCTTCAGTCTTCTCTCTTGCTCCATTATCCTCAGGTCTGCCTACTCTTTGTGTTCCAGACCTTTTGCACTCTCCCCCATGTTTCAAAACACAGTTACTTAAGCACCCCTCGGTTTAGGTTGAGCACTTCTCCTATGTGATTCCATGGAACGGAGCCGTTCCCCCTCTCTGGTATCTTATTGTACTGAAGTTATGTGCTTGTTTGTCTGTGGCTTCCAATGAAATCTAAGAAATTGCCCTGTCCATAAAGGTAGTAATTTTCAGATATATATCTGCTTTATAACTCAAGTTTTCCCTACTGCTCCTGATTTATTTTTTTCCTGATATATCTTTTTGGTATCTCTAATTATTTCTGTAAAAAAAATAATGTTTTACTTATTGTGCCTATCCTCCGTTTCCATGCCAGATGTTTTTAGGTTTTCCTGATAGATTTCTTCTATTCCCATGGCTTCAGCTCTATCTTAATGCATTTTGTGTTGCTAAAACAAAATGTTTGAGACTTAGTGCCTTGCTTGCAAAGAAATTTATTTGGCTCATGAAGTCCAAATAGGATGGTACCAATGACCTGCCAAGGGCCTTCTGGCTGTAGGGTTTCACATCAGGCTAGACCAGAGCATATATTAGTTTTCTAAGGAATGGAAATCTAGATCTGTTAATACTTTCAAATAGTGATAGAATATACAAATCTATTTTAAAAATTTGTTCTTTTTAGGTATACATGACAATAAGTATGTTTTGACATATTATACATACATGAAGTACAATTTATTCTAATTAGGATCTCATTCTTGCAGTTGGACATTATGTGGAATTTCACTGGTCATCTACTCATATATGAACATAGGAAAGTTATATCTGATTAATTCTACTGTCTTTCCTATTCCCCATTCCTGTTCCCTTCCCTTAATTCCCCTTTGCTAATCTAACAAACTTCTATGCCCTCCTCCCCAAATTGTGTTTTAGTTTCCACCTATCAGAGAGAACATTAGGCCTTTGTTTTTTAGGGACTGGCTTATTTCACTTAGTATGATAGTCTCCAGATTCATCCATTTACCAGCAAATGCCATAATTTCATTCTTATTTATGGCAGTGTAATAGTCTATTATGTATATACACCACACTTTCTTTATCCATTCATTTGTTGAAGGTCACCTAGGTTGGTTCCAAAGCTAAGCTATTGTGAATTGAGTTACTATAAACTTTGAGGTGGCTGCATTACTGTAATACGCTGATTTTAAGTCCTTTGGATACATACTGAGGATTGGGATAACTTGGTTAAATGGTGGTTCCATTCCAAGTTTTCTTAGGAATCTCCCTACTGCTTTCTATAGTGGTTGCACCAATCTGCAGTCCCACCAGCAATATATATAAGTGTGCATTTTCCCTCACATCCTCACAAACATTTATCATCACTTGTATTCTTCATAATTGACTATGCAAATCTTTATGACACTCTGTCTCTCTAGTTCTCCTCTACCATGTTTCCATTTCTTAATTATTCTTTTACAAATTATTTGTGGAAAGCAAAAGAAGCATTTCTTATCCATTGCTTCCAGAACAATTTCACTCTACCTTCCCTCTTTTTGATACATTTTCATAAAAGTGACAGATGATGACATATGTCACTACATCTTAATAATTTTATAATTCATCATTGGCATTTTTCTGCTAAGCCAGGATGCTGAGATATTATGCTGTTTCCAAAATATTGGAGGTTAATAGAGCTGTTAGCTGATTGCTCTGTCACATCTTTGTACCACTCTATGAAAATTAACTGCCTGTGTCAGTGGAAGGGTCCTAGACCTGTGTTAACATTTGCAAGATAATAAGTTTAAGGAAAATTTAGCTGTGGTCTTTATACCACTCTGCCTCAGTGTTTATACTTTATACTGAACATGTCTATAATATTATATGTTTCATATTTCTACATTTTTACAAGGTCTTGATGAAAAGGAACATCATGTCTGTCCATCTGAAGCAGCACTTGTACCCTCATATGCAAGATAAGTAGATGTTTTATGACATCTTCATACATTTAATTATTTTTGGTGCATCAAAATTCAGCCTCCTCAATTGCACATGTAAATATTTGGGTCTAAAAGTTATTGTAATTCTAGTATTTTTGTGATAAAATCTTTTCAGCAGGAATAAAGGGATGTCAAATTCAGTTTATAAGCCAGGTGAATGTTAAGTGCTAAAGGTCTGTAATGTTTTATAGCATTGTAGCTGTGTTGGCAAGTGTGATATTGCATACCACGTGTTTATTTAAATTTATAGTTTTCCACATTGAAATCAGCTTTCTTCCTCTTAATCTCATGCTTATGCAATTGAAGTAGAGATTACCTTCATATTTCTGGTTTATATGTTTAAAAAAATCTCAGCTCATCTCAAAAATATGATTCCTTTTCTTTGCTTGTACAATATAGACTAAAATGGAATAAAGTTTGAGATTATTGTCAGAAATTAGTATCTTTTAAGGTATTTTTTACAGCTAATATTAAGAGTTTTTATCAGACCAGACCTTCCAGTTCTTCTGTTCCAACCTCCTTATCATCTGCAGTGCCCCCACCCCCTTTGCTAAATAAAACCACCTGGTCTGCACAGGTGACCATTCTGTACTAACATTGAAACTTCATGGGAAGCGGGTTATGGTGCTTCTTCATAGTACTTTCTAGTACCTTAATCAGATTTCCACTTCTGGAACAGCTGAACAAACTTCTACTAGACCCTGTTTTTTTTTTTCTCAGATAACAAGTGTAAATTCAGAAAAAAAAAATTACACTCAACAACAATCTCCTGATGAAGGCACTGATGAGTCAACCAAAGCAGGTGGATGTTGGAGGGTACAAGCGCTAGGATGAAGGGAACGGTGTGGATGATACATTGACCAGATTCCAGTGACTGTGACAAATATCTGAGGTAAATCATCTTAAAAAAAAGGAAAGTTTTATTTTGGCTCAGGTTTTTGGAGGTTTCAGTCTAAGGTTATTGGTCTTGTCGCCTTTGGGCCTGTGGTGAGGCAGCACATCATGGCAGGAGTGTGTGGCAGGGGGAGCTGCTGCCTCATGGCAGCCTGGAAACAGAGAGAGGGGGAGGACTGCAGTTCCAATAATCCCTCTAATGTACATTCTGATGACCTTTGAAATTTTGGATAATTTTATGACTGCACCACAGTCAAAAGCCATTGCATCACTCTGAAAGCATCACTATTTACCCAAGGGAAATGAAAATATATGTATTTCTTCCTGGTCAATCTCACCACTGCCCCTTTTTCTCAGTTCCCACCCTTATTTCCACCCAGAAAAAAACATTTAATCTGCATCCTGTCACCTTCTATTAACTTATTGTAGATAACATAATAGAATATGTGTGCTTTTGAGATTGGCTGCTTTTACACAGCGTGTTTTTAACATTTATCCATATCGTTGTGTGAATGAGTACTTGGTTTCTTTTTTGGTACGTGATTGTATTCATATACCAAGATTTGTTTGTCCATTCACCTGTTAATGGGCATTTAACTTACTCCTAGTTTTTGAGAGTTATAAGTAAAGATGCTGTAAACATTTGTCTACAATTTTCATTTCTCTTGGGAAAACAGGAGTGAATTTACAGTGATAAAACCAGTTTAATTTTTATTGTATAAGAAATTGATAAAATATTTTCCAAAATATCTCCACCAGCAACATATAGGAATATCATTTGCTTTATACACTTTTTGTACAACTTTTATTGGGTTGTTTGAGTTAGATAACAAATTCTTTATGTATTCTTTTTTTTAATTGGTTGTTCAAAACATTACAAAGCTCATGACATATCATATTTCATACATTTGATTCAAGTGGGTTATGAACTCCCATTTTTACCCCACATACAAATTGCAGAATCACATCGGTTACACATTCACATTTTTACATAATGCCATATTAGTGACTGTTGTATTCTGCTACCTTTCTTATCCCCTACTATCCCCGCTCCCCTCCCCTCCCATTTTCCCTCTCTACCTCATCTGCTGTTGTTCAATTCTCTCCCTTGTTTCCCCCCCCCCTTTCCCCTCACAACCTCTTATATGTAATTTTGTGTAATATTGAGGGTCTCCTTCCATTTCCATACAATTTCCCTTCTCTCTCCCTTTCCCTCCCACCACTCATCTCTGTTTAATGTTAATCTTTTCCTCATGCTCTTCCTCCCTGCTCTGTTCTTAGTTGCTCTCCTTATATCAGAGAAGACATTTGGCATTTGTTTTTTAAGGATTGGCTAGCTTCACTTAGCATAATCTGCTCTAATGCCATCCATTTCCCTGCAAATTCCATGATTTTGTCATTTTTTAGTGCTGCGTAATACTCCATTGTGTATAAATGCCACATTTTTTTATCCATTCATCTATTGAAGGGCATCTAGGTTGTTTCCACAGTCTAGCTATTGTGAATTGTGCTGCTATGATTCTTTATGTATTCTGAATGTACATTACTTATAAGCAGGATTATCAGAAAAAATATGCAATATTCAGTTAAATTTGACTTTTAGATGAACAATGAAAAATGTGTGTGTGTTTCCTACATTCCACATACTGCATGAGACAAACTTATACTAAGAAAATAATTTTTTGTTTGTCCAAAATTATAACTTGAATGGGTGTCTTTTGTTTGTTAAATCTAACAGTCTTTTTGCACAATGCATGTTTTGGGAGGACTTTTCCCATTCTGTGACTGGTATCACACCTTTAAAAAAATATTTCTTTTAGTTGTAGTTGGACACTTTATCTTTGATGTATTTATTTATTTTTATGTGGTTCTGAGGATCAAACCCAAGGCCTCACACACGCTAGGCAAGTGCTCTGCCACTGAGCCACAACTCCAGCCCTGGTATCACACTTTCTTAATAATGTTTTCCATAGAGTGGGTACTTTTAGCTTTCATATAAATTTGTCAACATTTTCTTTGGGTTCATGCTTTTTGTATCTTACTCAATAAATCTTTGCCTATTTCAGAGTCACAAAGATCTTGTTTTCATGCTTTTTATTTAGAAGTTTGACAGTATTGATTATTATATATGTCTGTGATTGATTTTGAGTTTATTTTTGTATATGGTGGTAAGGGTTGAAGTTCATTTGCTTCCTCAACACAATTTAGGAAAAGAACATTCCCATCTGTCTTAAAATGTCTTTCATCCTTCGTTGAAAATTAAGTGTGTATACTCCCCACACAGACATTCTCCTCTGAACTCAGAACTCTGTTCTGTTCCATTAATTTCTGTGCCCATCCATTGTTTATGTGTTTACATTACTAGAAGCCTTTGTTGGTTGCATAGTTTCATATTATGTCTTTGAAAATCAGATAGATTATGTCTTTTAACTTCAGTCTTTATTTTGATAATTGTCTGGGCTGTTCTAGGAAATTTACATGTTTTATTATGAATAATCTAGACTTCGTCTATAATGAACTTTGGTAAAGTTTCTGGTAGCCAGAATTATGTGAATTTTGGTAAGATTTAAAATTCAGCCAAAGATAGAAAAATAGGTCATTAAAAATGAACTTCAAAATAGGGCTTTGGAGTTGTTGAATAGTTCATTTTTTTTATCTGACATTTAATATTTCTTTTGTACTACTTACTTGGACTTTGATTTTCTCCTTTTTTTCTTTTTTAAAGGTAAAAGTAGAGAGTATTATTAGATCTTTTTATGTAAACATTTAACATATATCTTACAAATTTGATATCTTGTTTATTCAGTTAAAATGTTCCTTGTGATTTATTTTTTGACCTCAGAATTATTTAGTATTACATAACTTTCAATTGTTCAGAAAAATTTTCCAGATATTTTCTTCTTATTGGTTTATAGCTTAATCTCTTTGTGTTTATAAAAGATATTCTGCATGATTCCAATTTTTACAAATTTATTGAGACTAGTTTTTATTGGACAAATGTGGAATAAGTTGGGATTATATATATCTCATATATATGTATCTCATAAATTGTGATATATCTATATCTATCTATCTATATCACCCTACATGTAGGAGGTTGAATAAAGACCTCAAAGATGTTAGATAGAACCTGTAATTGTTACCTTATTTGGAAGAATTGTCTTTGCAAATGTAATTAAGGATCTTGAGAACTCGGCTGTGTATCCATCTGGTCCTGGGCTTTTCTTGGTAAGCTTCTATTTCATCACTTATTATTGGTCTGTTTAAATTGTGTATATCTTCCTGATCCAATCAGGGCAAATCGTATGACTTAAGAAATTTGTCGATGCCTTCAATGTCTTCTATTTTATTGGAGTATAAGTTTTCTTCAAAATAATTTCTGATTTTCCTCTGTATTTCTGTAGTGTCTGTTGTGATATTACATTTTTCATCACATATGCCAGTAATTTGAGTTTTCTCTTTCTCTTTGTTAGCGTAGCTACGGATCTGTCAATTTCATTTATTTTTTTTTTCAAAGAACCAACTTTTTGCTTTGTTAATTTTTTCAGTTGTTTCTTTTGTTTCAATTTCATTGATTTCTGCTCTAATTTTAATTATCTCTTGTCTTCTACTGCTTTTGCTGCTGATTTGTTCTTCTTTTTCTAGGGCTTTGAGGTGAAAGGGAGATTATCCTAGATTGCTCAGGTACACCTAATATAACCACAGGGGGGCTTATGATCCTTATAAGGATTATAAGAAGGAGGCAGAAGAGTCAGATAAAGAGATGTCAAAGTGAAGCAGAGATAGAGTGATGTGTTTGCCACTTTAAATAAGGAAGACAGCCAGCTATATAATTTCAGCCCAGTGAGAATTCTGACCTCTGGTACTATAAGGTAATGTATTTATATTTGTATTTGTGTTTATTATATTTATTTCTAAGTTTGTTGTAATTTATTAGAGCAGCAATAGAAAATTAATACTTATGGGCTGTGTGATTGTTTTTGGAAGCAATAGTTCTCAATGTCCCCTCTCTGAATTACCAAAGAGAAGGTAATAATTACTGAAGCATAGTTTTGTGAATTAAGGGAAATGCTGAATGAAAAAGAACATAGCCCGATTCTTTCCACAAAGTACGTGTTCTGCAAATATTGATTCCCTATGCTCTCCTTATATATGTTTGGAAGCACAGCATCATTATGCAGTTTTAATTAGCTTGGGGGAAAATTGAAACAATGCTTCATGATGACACACCCACCAGTCATGGAAGGGTACGCACCCAGGGGCTGCTGCAATCATCTCTGTATGGGCTGATGCATCCAGGGCTAAAGTGTTGAAAAAGGGAATAGAAAAGAAAGGAAATGTCCAAGACATAGTTCAGAAGAACTGGTGAAATGTTGAATGTGGGGAGTAAAGGGGAAGCAAGAGTCAAAGATAACTCTCAGCAAATATTTCCCTGACAAAGTGAAATCGTCTTTAAATCCTTTGGAGCTAGGAAGTAGATTATCACATTTCGATAAAGGCCATTGTCATCTCTGATTCTGAGCTAATGTAAGAAGCTTCTACAACTGGTACTCTGAATAACTATTCTCTGTTGCTCCAGTCTTCTCTGGTAAACTCTCGACTGTGAACCTATGGTCTAGGATAGTATTTTTCAAACTGTGCTCCATGGCACCAGGTGTCATGAAATTGGTGATATGAAAACAGCATGAAAAATGTAGGCTAGGAGAGAAGAATAGGTAAACTGTATGTGTGTTAATTATAACAATGGTAGGAATAATTTTCATTATACATAAAGGTTGCTTTGCAAAATCTATACTTTTTAGGTCATTGTTGAAAATGTTTGAAAAGTCTGGTGTTAGAGACACCAACCTATCCGTGCCCTTTCTACACTACAGGGGAGGTCAGACTCTGGGGCAACATAGAGATCACAAGTTCCTTTCATTCTTCACTGTCAGAGATTGATCTCAGGCTAGCAGGAGAGTAATAACCATTTAAAGTCTTTATTAATTGAGTTTTACAAGGCAAATCCATTAAGACTACATGTTTATGAGGTATGCCCTTAGATAACCTATCATTCACTTAAAATAACAGTCATTTGTTTAATACTTATTTGAGAGATGCATATTCTCATGGATAATTTGGTTACTTCATCCTTTATGATTTTCCAAGGTTTTTCATGCATATTATAATTCCTATGAGTCAATTATATCAGCATCCACTCTTCAGACATGGTTTAATGATGAATACCTTGACTTCATTCACGATGAATTTTGGTAAAGATTTCATTACCCCAAATCACATGAATTTTTGGTTTCACCTTTAATTTCTCTAAAGGGTAGAAACTTTTCCTTAGGTAAGTAGGAATGGGCCCCCAAAATGGCATTCGAAGGAATAAAATATTTGTAAAATTTATTAAGCTTCAGAATGCCAAATATCAATTTCATTAATCTTGGGTTCTTACTTTATGGAAAAATGGACTTTTTTTTTAAAGCAAAAATTCAGGATACTAATTGCAATCACTTAAGAAGAAATTAACAATATAAGAAATATTTTTTAATAATCAGGCAAAAAATAATATGATAAAATTGAAATGAACACAGGATAAAATGCTATTTGGAATAAGAACACTTTGGGGACTCTCAAAAGCAAAGTGATTGATGAAGTGTCAAGTTCAGTTTTTAAAGCAGCAAGATAAATCTTAGTGAGATAATTTCAGATCTAAATGTTAAAATTAGTACTTATTCAAATATACTAGAAGCAATCTTGACAGTAAAACAATGCTAAGTGATTCTCTGATCCACTTGTATGTAATTTACAATCCCAATCCTAAGAAACATGCAGGGAGACAATTTGTTACTTTGTAAATTACATTCTCCTCATTCTTAGGGGGGAGTTTGCTATGGAAGAAAGTACCTTGATTCTTGGTCATACATGTTGATTTTTATTTTTTTTTTTCCTTTTCATGGGATTTAGTGTTAACAGTCTCTAACATTTCGGTTTTGAACAGATTTCAAAACAAATCAACAGACACATTGGGACTTTGGTTATTTTGGGATTGTGTCAGATAAATGAATATTCCAGGATATTTTGACACTGTGCCAAATGTCTTTAAGTCTAAGTTATAGAGTCATGTATTTTTTGAAACTTTGAAGTTTGCCAAGAGGTACATTTTTTTTTTTTTACATTGTTACCCATAACCACAGTCAAAGGACTTGTCTACAGAGAGGTTGATAGGGGGCAGTCAAGTCTTTTTCACTGCATAAATTATATCATTAGGTGTCTGAACATGGATTGACTTGTTCTCAAGACCTAAAAACTAAACACAGCTGAGAGCCAAATCCTGTGACAAATGAAAGTTCAGTACAAAGATCACAAACAGCATAGAGCAAATGGAATTCTAAAAACCGCACTATCCTCTAATATACACCTGATAAATGGTCATCTAAAACTGTTAATTTGGAGCTGAGAAAGAATTTAATGTTGCTGCTTCAGGATACAAAATCACTTTAAGAAAAAAATGTAGCATATACATTAGAGGTAGAAAAGATGGATGCATTCAATTTTGTGTTCAATGTAAAGAAATTTTGGGTGGGAAGAATAAATGATGAAAGTTAATGAATTAGGCTGTTCCTCCTGTTATTATTGCTGGAAAAAAAAAACCAACTTTTGGACAAGTCAGCCTACTCCCTGTTAAAAATTATTTAAAAACATGTATCTGGTAAGGGGTCAGTATCTAAAATTGACAAGAGATTCATACAACTCAATAGGGAAAAAAATAATAAGCAATTAAAAATTTAGCATAGGATCTAATTAGGTATTTCTCCATAGAAGGAATAAAAATGACCAAAAGATATGTGAAAAGGTACTCAATGTAACTTACCATCAGGGAAATGCAAATCAAATCCACAATGATACATGGTCTCACACCCCTTACAATGTGCTTCATCAAAAAGACAAGAATTATGTTGCCAAGTATATGGCAAAAAGGGGACCCTGCGCAATAGTCAAGGTATGCAAACAACTAAAGTTGCCATTAATGGATAAAGAAATTGTGGTGCATCTCTCTCTCTCTCTCTCTCTCTCTCTCTCTCTCTCTCTCTCTCACACACACACACACACACACACACACACACAGGAATATTATCTGGTTTTCAAAAAAGAGATCCTGCCATTTGTGACCACATGGATAAAACTAGAGGACATTATACCAAGGGAAGTAAACCAGACCCAGAGAGAAAATACTGCATGGTTTCACTTATGCAAGGAATCAAAAAAATTAAATGCATAGAAATGAGTATTTGAATGATGGTTATCAGAAATGAGAGGGAGAGAGGAATGGAGTCGTGTAAGTCAACAGGTACAAAGTTGTGGTTATGTAGGATGGATAAGACCAGAATTCTAATGTACAACATAAAGGCTATAGTTAATATGATTTTGTTGCATACTGTCAACTTGCCATGGAAGTAGATATTCAGTATTCTTACCACACCTAAAAAAAAAAAAAAAAGGAAAGAGAAAGAAAGAGAACTAAGATAGCTATAGCATAAATATATGTTAAGTTTTGTAACTTCATGATGTATATTTATATTAAAATATCATATTGTACTCCTTACATTAAAAAAAGAGGAGAAAAAAAGAAAAAAACAAACATTCTCTACTATATAACGTAACATATTTAGCGCTGCTTTTAAGGATAAGACCAAATGGTCATGGATAAAATAAGGGAAAATCCAAAGGCTGTGCTTCCATAACTTTTTCCCCTAAAAGTGTTCTTCGAATTGTATTTTTTTTTTTAAAAAAAACTTTTCATTTTTAATAATAATAATATTTTAATGTAATAATAATAATGTATGTTACACAGATTAATCAATCAATTATTATTATTGTACTAGAGGGTATTGAATTCAAGGGTGCTTTACTACTGAGCTACATTCCCAATCCTTTTCACTTTATTTTTAGACATGTTTTTGCTGTTATCCAGGGTGGTCTTAAACTTGTCATCCTCCTGTCTCACCCTTCAGAGTAGTTGGAATAATAGTGTGTCACTGTGCCTGGCTAAGATTTTTTATTTTTTTGATCAATGACTTAAATAAACCATTTGGACTGAACTTCAAAGAGTTATCATTATGATTAATTTACAAAAACTTGATATCACCTTGCCGCAGTCTGGCTGGGCACAAATGCCGCAGTCTGGCTGGGCACACAATCACGAGCCACCACACAGCTTGTAGATTCAAACAGCAACTCTTTATTCCCGAACTCACACCAGCCGTCTACAATCACGTTCTGGGGAAATCCACGTTCTCTGCCCAAATCCACATCCACTGGGCTTCTCTATCCCAAAAAATACTGTCTGAATCCCATGAGAACTCAAGGGGAACTCAGGCAGCAGGATACGCCCTATTCCCAGCAGGAATAATCTTAAACCTGGAACGCCCTAAACCCTATTATCCTAAACCGGGAACACCCTAATCCGCCCTGGTCCTTGAGCAAGGTCACCTACATGCAATGTCACTGCAAAATGTCCTATTTCCACGAGTCCTTCCACTAAGCAACATGGGGTACGCTGGCAAGGAAATTGTCATACCTACTTGGCTAATGGCTCCCAGCATCACCTGAGTTATCTAGGTGGTATTATTGAACAGTCAACAGTCCATTTAATTATATTTATTTCTCAGATTTTTCATTCCTTAGGCATGACCTTATCTCTGATAGATAAAACATGAATAAGTTGGAATCATAATGTAAAGTGATTGAATTGAGATTAAAGGTGAACTAGGTACCCAAAATATGAATTTTATTTTTCTTTCTTCTTTTTAGGTATACATGACAGTAGAATGTATTTTGACACATTATACATATATATAGTATAACATTCCATTCTGTGGTTGTACCTGATGTGGAGTTACATTGGTCATATATTCATATAAACCATAAGAAAGTTATGTTCAATTCATTCTACGGTCTTTCTTATTCTCATCCGCCCTCCCTTCCTTTCATTTCCCTTTGTGTAATCCAATGAACTTCTATTCTTCTCTCCCTCACCCACCGCTACCCACTTATAGTGAGTTAGCATCCACATATCAGAGAGAACATTCTGCCTTTGGTTTTGTGGATTGGCTTATTTCACTTAGCATGATGTCTCCAATTCCATCTATTTACTGGCAAATACCATAATTTCATTCTTTTTATGGCTGAGTAATATTCCATTGTGTACATGTACCACATTTTGTTTATCCATTCATCTGTTGAAGGGCACCTAGCTTGGTTCCATAGTTTGGCTATTATGAAGTGAGCGTCTATAGATATTGATGTAGCTGTGTTACTGTAGTATGCTGATTTTAAGTCCTTTATGTGTATACCAAGGAGTGGGATAGTTGGGTAAAATGGTGGTTCCATTCTAAGTTTTTTGGGTAATCCTCATATTGCTTTCCAGAGTGGTTATAACAACATGCAGTCCCACCAGCAATGTATGAGTATACCTTTTCCCCCATATTCTCACCAACATTTATTATTGCTTGTATTTTTGATAACTGCCATTTTGACTAGAGTGACATGAAATCTTAGACTAGTTTTGATTTGCATTTCTCTAAATGCTAGAGATGTTGAACATTTTTCATATATTTGTTGATCGATTGTATTTCTTCTGTGAAGTTTCTATTCAGTTCCTTTGCCCATTTATTGATTGAGTTATTTGGTTTGTTTATCTTTGTGTGTGTTAAAGTTTTTGAGTTCTTTTTATATCCTGCAGATTAATGCTGTATCTGAGGTGTAGGCAGCAAAGATTTTTCTCCCACTGAGTTACATTTTTAAGTAATCAAATAAGCTATTCATTATGGCTAATCTATGGAACTAACATGTATGCTCTTCAACAGATGAGTGAACAAAGAAAATGTGGTATAAATACACAATGGAATATTACTCAGTCTTAAAGAATAATAAAATTATGGCATTGCAGGTAAACAAATGGAGCTAGAGAATATCAGGCTAATCAAAATAAAGCAAATCCGAAAAACCAAAGGCTGAATGTTTTCTCTGACAATATGAATGCTGATCCATAATGAGGAGGGTAAGGAAGAATGGAGAAACTTTAGATTGGCCACTAGAGGGGAGAGGAAGGAGTGTAGAGGTAGAAAGGATGATGGAATGAGATGGACATTATTACCCTATATACATGTATGATTTCAAGACTGGTGTGATTATGCACCATGTACAGCCAGAAGAGTGAGAAGTTGTGCTCCATTTGTGTACAATGTGTCAGAATGCATTCTACTGTCTTGTATAACTAATTAGAACAAATTAAAAAAAAATTCTTCAAATGGTGAATCCTAATTTTATTAGGGTATTGATTTAGTCTATGATGTGAATATAATATTTAAAACGAAAAAAAGAGAGATGCTAAACAAATAAATACAGTGAGTCTATGAGACAACAATTTGAATTTCCAGACTTCACAACATTTTCTTCAGTTCTCTGGTTTTAATCCTCATGCAAGCGAATGAACTGAGAATTTCTAAGTTTTAAATTTTAAAAATAAGATAACTGTGGTGAAGAGTGACATCTTTGATTCATGCTTACATAAATGAAATTTGGAGTACAAAACCAAGTTGCAGTGTTTTGAATTCATTTTCAATTTTCTTTGTTCATTCCTAATTAGACACCTTGTAATAACCTCATCCAGATTCTTTACTCAGTATCTTAAGCCATAGATGCATCAGCAAAGCAGAAATCACATTTATATATGTTCTATGTAGAGAAGTACATGGTGTCAGTAGAGTTTAACAGTACAGAGAAATTGTTGCTGAAGAAAGCCACAGTAAGACAATGCAAGAAACCAGAGTTAGACTTCAGCTGCTCACACCCTCAGCAAGTGGTTTGAAGGATACTGCTCTGAGTCACACAAAACCTTATGTTTGTCATCTGCTGAAGCCAAATGCCAGAGGGGCAATAATGGCCCTGCCTTTCACATATGATGCAAATACTTCTTGTTGGTGGGATCTGAAATGGAATCTTGATGGCAAGATTAGGTATAGGTATGGGTATAGGTTAGGTATAGGTTGGGTATATCTGTCTAGGTCCATCTTTGCTGCCTTCAGAATTTTAATGAGAGGTATAAATCTACAGAGTGCAGATACCTGGAAATCTATTCCTGACCTCAAGACCTCCATCAGTTTTGCATGAGAACTTGGTATTATTTTGAGTAACAATGTGTTTTAAAATATATTATAGAAATAGCCCTTTGTTCCACAAGGATGGCACAAGGCTGTTGGCCTCTGCTAATAGGTTTTACCTTCTGTTGGTTCTTAGATTTCCAGCAGGAGAGATGTTCTTATACTGCTCCTACTTTGTTTTCTAAAATTGTGTTTATCTTTGTGTCTCATAATTTTTCTTCCAATTGAAAATATTTCTTTTTTAAAATATTGGACAGAGTATTAGAAATCAAGAAAATATAGGTTTGAATTCAGGCTTTGTTACCTACTTATGTATTTCAGTTCTCAATTCTATAAAATGGATAAAATAAAACAAAATGTTTAGGATCTTTGTTAATTTTAAAATATGCAATGCAAATATAAAGCTAACATTATATCTGTTGTAAAATCCTAATAATATCTAATGTCATGGCTATTGTAAAATTTTTACTCTTGATTATTGACTTATGGAGTATCAGAACTGAACCATCTCTGTTTTTGTCAGTTTTATTTTTAATTGTCACAAAATTGTGCAAGTTTATGAGGTACAGCGTGATATTTCAATACATGAATGCAACATATAATGATCAAATAACAATAAATTAACATGTCCATAAAAAAAAAAGAAATCTGGAAGGTGTTTTTTTTTTTTTTTTGTATTCCATTTTCTTGTCCCTGAAAAAAATATATCAAATTCAGAGACTGGAGGTGTAGCTCAGTGGCAGAGCACTATCTAGCATGAAAAGACCCTGGATTTGCTCCCCGGCAACAACAAATTCAGACATATGTGCATGTGTAGATGTATACTTTGTGCCCTCTATATGTTATGCATAAATTATATAGCGACACATACTCATATTATATATATATACACTCATATATATATATATATATATATATATATATATATATATATACACACACACACACACATATGTGCTGTGAAGATTAACATTTTTTATTTATGCTTACATGTGTGAAGATTTAAAATGAAATATATATATTATATTATATGTATAACTATATTTAATACACACACAAATACTCACTGCACACACATGTATACACAGTGCAGGGATGGGAGTATGAGATCGTGGAATAGAAGCAGAGTGCAGATCCCAGCTTCTCCATATTTTGGAATCAAAACCTGAGAGTGAGGCAGGAGGATTGCAAGTTCAAAGCCAGCCTCAGCAACTTAGTGAGGCCCTAAGCAACTCAGTGAGATCCTGTCTCAAAATGAAATACAAAAAATGGCTGGGGATGCAGCTTAGTGGTTAAGTGCTCCTGAGTTCAATCCACAGTACCAAAAACAAACAAACAAACAAAAAACAAATTAAAAAAACCCCTGAGAGACAGCTCCTCAGCAAGGTGGGTGTCAGAGGGGATGCACCAAAACCTAACATTAGACTGTCAAGAGATTTGGAGAGACTCCGAAATTCTGAGTGCTGGAACAGAAAGCAAGAAGGATTTCATCAGCCCTGTACCTGTACCCACAGCTTTGAGGTAGGCCTTACTGGAGGTATGATAGAGAGAGGGAGGCAAAATGACACACTTACTGAGAGACAGCCAGGAAAAGGCCAGACTGAATTAAGTTGGAGAAGGAACTGCAAAGCAGGCTGATGCATGAAAAGTGCTCTGCTTTTCTCAACTTGGTAGAGGTCTGTGGCAGGCAGCCATTTTATAAAGTCCACACCTGGTGCACAGCCCTGGAAAGAATTATAGTCCCATACCTTCATCCCACCTAGAGATAGCAGCAAGTATGTTCACAGGGTCACCTTTGAAGTGGGACACCTAAGCAATTTATGTGGGATTGCTGTGAGCTGAAAGCCCCCATGCCCTGCCACAACTGGTGACAGCAGTGAGCACAGCATGCAGAACAGATCAAGTCCCATGGCACTGTTACCGTGCACTCACAACTGTGCCCACTGCAGCAGCAAACAGCTTGATCTGTCCAAGGAGGGGGATATCAAATGCTGGGATCCATTGGGGAACTTTCATAGCCACCTTGGCAGTGCTGGAGAAGTCTGGACTGGGTCTGTTCTAGTAGCCACAGGTGCAGCATTTCCCAACTGGGCACACATAGCTGCCAACAGATCCAGGGAGAGAACTAACTGCTGAGCCCCAGACAATATTGGACCAATCCCTGACACTTTACAAAGAGCTCTTAGGTGACTAGCATGCCGCAGAACTGCCAGAGCTATCTAGGTTCATGCAAGGAAGATGGCAGGCCTGAGTTTGATGAAGTTTTTGAAGCAAAATGCTGAGCTAGACAGGAAGAAAAACTTAATATACAGTTCCCCAACCCAGTACTAAGACAGCTGGTGGAGTCTCTACCTCCACATCTACAGACACTCAGAGCAGGTGCATCTAAGGCTTGGGTATTTACCATGCCTTCGAATACCTGGTGGAATCCAAGTCTGGAAGTTCCAGTGGGAAATATCTCTGTTTCAAATATCTCAGCAAGAAATTTAAACATTAGTTTTTGACTTCACTGATATTGTCTTCTGTTATTGATTTGATAGTTTTCCCCTCTCATTCTTGATATTGCACACTTCAATCCAATTTTATTTTTTATTTTAGTAATATTGCAATGTGTTGATGGGATTCATCTTTTTTTTTCTCTTTTCAAATACTGTCTTCTTCTTGATTTTTTTCTCTTTCTCTTCTCACTTTTCCTTTCTGTATCTTTCCCCCTAACCCTGATCTTTTTTTCCATTTCCTTTCCATACTCTATACAGTTTAATATTAACCTCACTTTCATTAATACATAATTTTCATTCTATTACAGAGTTTTACTGCCCTTCCCACTTTTGGAATAGTTGAGCTATAGAGAACATTTAAATTAAGTGTTATCACTTACTAGTATATGGTTTTCTGTCAAGTAGTTGGATTTACTGATGATTATCATCTCTTTTCAAAGGGGTTTTTGAGATTCATCACAGCACAGTGACCATGGTCACTGAGTTCTTGACACTGAGCTATATCCCAACCTCAGGATGGATAAGAGAAAGTAGATGACTAAAAGGCCCTCACATAACAGTGGAAGAGACATCCATCTGAGTAGATGTGCAAATCCCAACACAGAATTACTGGAAGCATGAGAAAACAGTAGTCACATGCCTCTAAACATCACACATAACCCTCAAATAACCAAATCCATAGGTATCAAAGTGGAGAAAGTGCCAAGCAAAGAGTAAAAAAATCAATTGTGAAACAACAGTGAATTAAAAAAAATGAACTTAGGAAGAAAACACAAGGTATAAAAGAACATTTCAATAAGAAGATGAGATTCTGATAAAGAATGATACAGAAATCTTGGAAATAAAAACCTCCCCCCCCCCAAAAAAAAAACTCATTGGAAAATCTCACCACCAGACAAAATTAAGCAACATAGAAAGAAATTCAGGGCTCACAGACAAGGTGCATGAATTAGTACACTGAGCAATAAAGGAAAAAAAAAAAACCCTATGACCAAATGTTCAAGATCTTTGAGATAATATTAAAAGGTCCAACTTATGACTCAATTCTTGAGAAAAGAAAGGAGATACAGACTATTGGCTTGGAAAACTTCTTCAACATAATAAAATCAGAAATTTTCACCAATCTTGGGAATGAGATGGACATGCAGGTACTGAAGGCATTTAGAACTCGAAATAGAGAGGATCAGGAAAGAACATCTCCACAATATATTACAGTTTAAATACCAAAAATTCAGAACAAAGAAGTAATTTTAAAAATTATAAGAGAGTATTATTAAAGTATGAATAGAAGCAAATTTATCAGAGTAATAGCAGATTTCTCAGCAAAACTCTAAAGACCAGGAAGACATGCAATGACATGTTTCAAGACCTGAAAAAAAAAATAACTGCCATCCTGCATAATTCTACCCAGTAAACTATCCTGCAGAAGCAAGAAAGAAATAGAAAGTTTCAAAGGTTATCTAAACGAATTCATGACCACTAAGTGAACATTGCAACAGACACACTCATAAAAGAATCCTACATAAAGAAGAATAAAATAAAAATAGCCAAAAGAACATGAGAAAGAATAAATCTCATTAGAATAGATAATCAAATGAGAATTAGAATACTAAAAAGAAGAGGAAATTCAGTAACTTAATCTGATCGTCTACTTCGAGAACAAATTGGAAATTAGATTAGTGTTATAGTATATTTATAATTATTTGTATAATTTATTAACTTCGGTTGACATGACTTAAATTCACATTTATAGTAAGAAAATCACATGGATGTCAAAGTCAGACAGACTTATGTTTGAATACATGTCATCTTGGAAAAGTACTTATCACTTCTTTGCCTTGCTTTTTCTCATCTACAAAGTGAAGCTCACAATACCTTCCTGAAAGGATTGTGGTAAGATTTAGGATAATAGATGTAAAGTGCATAAATACCATATATGAAGTTGACTTTTTGCAAAAGTGACACTGGGAAATGCAATGCAATATAAGATTATATTTTATGTAGATACAGTTATCAAACTTTAAAAAGACTCATGATATTAATTGAAAAGTGAATGCCTGTAAAATGTCATTTCTCATCAGAACAACAACAAAAAATCCATGAAGGATCATATGTGTGTTCTTTCAGTGCTTTGTTTCAGTCAATGGGAAGCGGCTGGAATATGGTGGCCACCTGACTAAAGGCCCCTGTCTTTCAAAATTTTTCTCTTGCCATTCTACTTCTCCATTTTTCTTCTTTTCCTAAGTGTGTTTGTTTGCCAGAGTAAAGCAGGCAAGTCATCTGTGACGATTATTGGGCTTCTGTCTCTGCAGTCTTTCTGAATGTTCATTCCATTGGATTCTCTGCCAAATGGCATCAACAACCTTCTCCTTATTCTGAGAAAATCCCAGTAGACGCCACTGAATCTTGATACCTTGCATCATAAATTATGAAGTGAATGTGGAAAAGAACTAGAAAAATTCATGCTGCTGATTCCCAGATGATGTAAGTGGCAGAAGAGCTTCAGAATAGAGGTGAGATCATTTTCCTAAAGATGAAAAACAAAATACTTTCTTTACAGATAATTCATTAACTACACTCACTTATCTAATCAGTCAACCAGCTAATAATGCTCACTTTATAGAAATGATAATTTCAAAAAATATTTTAAAGATGATTTTAATAAACCAAATTTAAAAAGCTGAATTATAATTTTTCCCCAAATCTCTTCCCCATAGCTTTCATTGCCCCTCTAAATTGTACAAAGAAGAAAGTAAGTAGTCATTGTTGACAAGCATGTTCCTTGACCATACTCCATATCTATCCATTAATAATAAACACTGTAGATTTTACTTAGGAAACTCTCAACAAGTTCATATAGTTTTCCCTGTACACTTAGTGCAAAGTACCATCGTTTATCATTTGGATCACTGAGAAGGACTTCTGAGCTGCTAATCTATGCTTATTCAATTCACCACTGCTCTAAAAGTGATCTTCATAAAGTGAAAAATATGGTCATAATATGTCTGTCTTCTTTCTTATCGATAGTCTTCCATAGCTCTAAAATACTGATACTCAATAGGATCAGAAATTGGAATAAACAAGGTCTGGCACCTGGAGAGAGACAGAGAAAGAAAGGGGGTAGGACAATATACTCTTCAAAGGTATGTCCCAGGAACCTACTTCTTCCATCTAGGTTCCACCTCCTAAAGTTTCCACCATGTCCCAATTGTATCATTATCTGGGTACTAAGCCTTTGACACATGAGACTTAGGGGAACATTCCAGATCCAAATTATAACTTTTTTTCCAAAGAGACTATAATAATATACTTCATTCTGTACATCCTTGAAAAGTGGCTTTGACATTCATCGCAACAAGAAGAAGAAGTTTTCAAGGTTTTCTCTTCCTGAATCCAAGTGAGATTGTGGCTAGAGAATAACTAATGACATGTGACTTTGAAGGTTAATTCCTAAAAGGTGACACAACATCCATTAAGCTTTCTTAGAATATACTTGGAAACCAGTCACCATTCTGTGAAGAAATCCAAGCAGCCACATGCAAAGTCATTTACTTGCATGAGCTCTGGCTCATAGTCTCAACTGAAATTTCACCTTATAGCCTATATCAACCACTAGACATGTGTGTAAATGAACTTTTATTTCATATAACTTTCATAAGACTTGATTTTAATTTAGATATAATAGAACAAATATAGTTCCCCAAATTCTTTTTTGCACTATCACAAGATGATCCTAGACCAAGACATCAGGTCACTCATAGTTCTTGTGTTTATAATTGAGGCCTCAGACATTGTGGTGATGAGGTCAATTGTCTACTGCCATTGCTTTGTTTTTTTACTGAAATTTTAACATGCAGAATTCGGGAGCATAACAAAGTGGGTGGGTGTTATGTTACTGAGATTGAAGTTGTTTTACATTAGTAGTAACTGGGAAACTGAACATTTATATGTAGAATTTAATATAATTTTTTTATAATTCACTTTTATTTATTTTTATTTTATATTGCAATAAGGACATTATACTGATTTTGTTTGTTTATTTTTTCCCTTTTGGTTCCTAAAATTTTACTTTAAGCACATTGACACAAAATCATTAGATGATCTAACATAGTTATTAAACAGTTTCATTGAGGTATAATTGATAAATACTGCGCACAAATTTAATGCACATAATTCCATAAGTTTGAATATATGCACAGGCCCATGAAACTATCACACAATAAAGGTGATAAACATACTTGTCACCTACAAATATTTTTTCATGTCCTTTGTTTTCATTTATTTACTGGTAAGAACACGTAACATAAGATCTACCCTCTTAACAAGGTTTTATTTGTATAATACAATATGTTCATGTAGGTACAATGATACAGCAGTCCTTTAACTTATTTGTCTTGCCTAACTGAAACTTCATACCCATTGAACAAGTTCCCATTTCCTCCTTTCCTCCGCTCCTGGAAACCACTATTTTTCTCTTCATTTCTGCGATTTTGATTATATGATATGGCACCTAATATATATTTGTGTCTAAAACGCCTCAAGATTTTTAAACAGTCAAATAAAGCAGCAAAGAACAGAATAGTATTGATTTAAAAAATATGTGTTATTAGTGCTGTTATGTACAGTTCTTCAGAGAGATAGAACCAATAGGAAGTCTATCTATATAGCTATAACTACAATTATTTGTTTTCTACCTTTCAAAATATATTTTTACTTTAGGTAAGTTAAAAATAAATTATAAAATCTAAAAGTTACCAATGTGGTTACATATTACCAATTCATCAATTTTATATGGTGCAATATAGTATGAAAAATTGTTGACTTAGTCAAATATTCTGATATATTCATCTTAGAAGAATAGGAAGAGAAACACCTGTGTAGCAAGTGGTAGGGTAAGGATTAATACTGATCTTCCATTACAGATAGTGAATAGATAATCGAACAAGCATTAAAGCTTTAATAAATGTCATTTGAAAGCATTTTCTTTCTTTTTTTTTTTTTTTTAGAAATCTGAAATATACATCAGAAGATATAGTTAAGAGATGAGTGTTTCTATGCAGTGAGATTTCAGGGTAAGGAGGCAGGCAAGAACTATTGTTTGTTTTTACTTGGGGCAGAGTTACAGTTAGTTAGTTATTCCCTAGCAAATAATGTAAAGTCATTATAGTTTTAAGGAGTAGGTCCCAATCTAGGCTAGGGACAGAGTAAGTGCAAAGACCAGCTGTCTCTAACCAAAGTTCTTAATCTAAGGTGATGGTGGGTGAGGAGATGGTGTAGGAAGTGTACAGCTAGAACAGTGAACTGTGCTCAGGCCCCGCAGGACAAGAGGCTGGGTTGGATTGAATGCCAGGCTGAGAGTTTGGGCTTACCCTGCAGGCATGGGAAGACTGCAGGTTTTGAGTGCAGATGACAAGTTAATGACTCTACCTATTTGACTTACGGTATCACTTGTCCTCCTAGTATGTAATTTTATCTCCATAAAAAGAAGTAAACCATCTTTAGGAATCATTCTGATTCTATGATAAAACAAAGATTCCAGGATGATTACTCCCTGGCAGTGAAACAGAGATCCATGCTATCAGACAGGACAATTTGGAGGCATTACAACTATTGCTTTGGGGGATCAGGAGAAAATATCAGCTATTCACTTTGGGGAGAAAATGAAAGACAGCAGTAATGTAAAAACAACGATTTTCAAATTCTTTGATCCCAGTAATTCTTTAAAAAATTAAAAACTTACTAAGATCCAAAAGAGCTTCTTTGGGGGCTTTATTGAGGACCATTTACCTTAATCAGAACAAAGCACAGATTCAATCCCACACAATTTTGTGTTTCATTGCAAAGATTACCTCAGCGCCCCTTGTGGCTAACCCAAGATTATATGTCAAAAAATGAATATGTTAGAGTTGGAAGTTAGAATAAACTTTCAAGGCAATTCTGATTTTGCTGGAATGATTTGGATAGTTCTAAAAAAAAAAAAGTACACAATTTTGGTTTTATGCTGCTGAGCCAAAAAAATTATTTGGTGTAAATCATGCTGCTGGGCTAGCTGACCTTTAAAATGTATCCAAATCTGAGATTATATTAAGCATGATTCATTCTTATTGGCTGGTTGGGCTATTCTGATTTCACTCTGTTATTGCACCACCTCTACTTCCCTGGACTTACGTCCAGTTGGCCTCAAGATTGTTCCCCAGGAACTGTAGTCATAAATTTATCTTCCAATTTCCTTTGCTTAATTTGGAAAGCATCTTGTGAATTAAAAATTCTATTTCAGATAATTCAGAGCAATGACGAATCACTTATTTATTATACACATACCTACTTCTAATGACAAGGAACAAGAGACAAAGTGTCTTTTGGCTAGAGTATCTCACTTTTACAATCCAGAATCTTTCTTAGCTAGTAAATTCAGTTTTTTCATTCCTTTCTACATCACTTTTTACCATAGAAATAGATTTCCATTTAAAAATAAAAGACATCTTTATCCCAGTATATATGCCAAATGAGCAAGTGCTCCTCTGCTTAGGAAAGACTACCTACTATGCCATAAGTCAGCATACATACATATTTTCAGAAATGCTAAGAACAAATCGTGACCTTGAACATATCATTTATTTCCCAGAACTTTTGAAAAAAACTTGGAGGCAGATAACTCATTAAACTTTAAATTTGTATTTATATAATATAAAACAGCCAGTTGCTCATGAGGAAATGCATTTCTAAATGTGGATTTTCCAATTTAGAGAAGATTTTATATTGGAAAAGTAAAAGTTCAGACTTCATTTTATGATTTCAAGCTTTATTATAAGTAGAGACAGAATCCAAATCTCTGAAAGGGTGGGAAGCACAATCTGTAGCTGTGCTGGGAAGAAAATTAAATTCATCTTAGAGAATCAGCAAATCTGATTTTCTCAAAATGAGATTTGGTTTAGTCTCAAACCTAAGTTAACTAAAAGCCACCAATTAGTAATGAATTATCTTTCCAAACACCTTTCTGCCTCATCCTTTTTCCTACCTAGCTTGAAATTCTCACCACTTACAATTCTTAAATGCAACCTAGACTTTTAGCCCTCTCCCACCAGTGCCAAGGCAGCCAGGCCTCAGTGAGTTGGTGGCTTGTTCTGAGAATAACAGCATACTCTAATGTCAGTATAGAGAGAAAGCCAAGGTTTGCATCCTGGACTCTTCCCTTGCACACACACCATGCCTTTTTCCTGATTGTTCCACATGGAAGGAACAGGTTTAAGAGCATCTGGCACAGAATCATCATCTGTGGGGATGCCCAGGAAAAAGCATCACCTGCTTTATGACTTTTCTGTCAGTGCAAGAGTCAGGGATCCCCAGAATTGGGGTCTTTCCTTCCTGATGGGGAGTCCTGGGGTGGTTCAGGAGAGGGGGATCTGCATTTCTCTGAGTCAGTCATGCCCTCCTCTCTGACAGGTGCTATGGGCCTCACCAAAAGAGCAGCAAAGGTAAGGAAAGTGCATTGAAAGGAAGGAATGCGTTGGAAAATGCAAGCTTGGGAGCTGGGGAAACTTCCTCACTGTGATTGCATTAATCAGCTCACTCTTTCAAGTTAGGGACAATTTCTTCTTTCTCTGAAAATAAATCTTCTGAGTGTTCAGATATAACAAATGGCAAAAGAACACGGATCGAGAAGACTTCACACATTGCTGGTAGAGCACTTAGTTTGGAAGAACAGACTGGCACCACCTTGTGAAGTGAAATATGAAAATAATCAGCAAGTCCATTCCAAAGTGTTCATGTTAGACTAAGAGCAGTCAATGTGCACCAAAAGTCATGGGCAAGAATGTTCACAGCAGCTCCATTCAGATTTCTAAACAGCAAGAAACTACCAATATCAATAGGGATATAAACTCCAGCCTAGTCATACTTAGACCTAGCCTACAACAGTGCAAGTGACTGAGCCCTACTCCACAGGACAGCAGGATGAACCTTAGAAACACAATTTAAGTGAAGAAAAGGTAATCCTAGAAAAGAAAAGCTAATGTGATACCATTTTTTATAAAATTCAAAACTAAATATTATGTTGTTTAAGTATGTAGACATACATGATAGAATCATTTGAAAAAAGCTAGGGAATGATAAACATAAAATTTTGGCTACTGGTCAACTCCATGCAGAGTTTGTGAGACAGGGGAAAGACTAGGAAAAAGCAAAAGATTCTGGGTGATGTTGTCATTCTTGGATCAAGGAATTCTTTATACATCATAAAGAGGTCACGCATATTCTTTTGTCTATATCCAACATCATCTTAGAAAGATAAAGAATAATGGAAGAACTTAGGCACTATCTTCTTGTCTCTTTCTACTCCTAATCAAGGAGAAATAAATAACTGATTGGTGTGGACAAAGTCAGATTGTTAGAGAAAGTGTAGTCACGTCTTTCTGGAGCCTCTTGCTGTCTTCCACACAATGCTTTCTTCACTGGAAGTGTCATGTGAAGCCTCACTATCAACTCTAAACATGAAGTCCATGTCCAGCAGGACATGGGAGGCTTTTAGTTGTCATGAGCTGCCCCCAGAGGATCCACTTATTCCACGTGCTTGTCGGCTGTGTCATAGCTCAATTTGAGTCTCAACATGATAAGCTCTTCAGGGAAGAACAATTCCAGCTGTTGTGGTCAGACAGCAGCAGGTTCTTATCTGAGGACAGCAGGGCCATGTGGCACACCACAGCCAGGGCAGTGTCAGGAAAAGCATGTGGTCTCTGTACACAGTAGCCGGGTCCAATAGACAGCAATTAGCACCACGAGAATGAAGATGAACGGGACATATACATAACCTTCATAAAAATGTCACAGGGAACAGGACTCACAAACCATATGGATCCATGCTGGGGCTCTCCCAGGCATGGCCTTTATATTCCACTAGTCCAAGTAATGGCTTTCTAAAAGTGGTGTCTCTTCACAGCTGTGTCGTCCTGGCCAGCCTTACCAAGGAAAGTAAAGAAATAGGCTGCTTATCTGATGTCAGATGAAATGTGGAACACACTTAAATCTTGATGTTTTGTGGCTTTCTGTGTTCTGAGGTTCTGGATTCGTTGTCAATCTGCATGATATGTTAATAGTTATTTAGGTGGATGACCTTCCCTTGTAATATTTTCTCTTTGGATTTCAGTGATGTTTTTCAGAACCTATAGGTATTTCAGAAATGTTCTCACATGTGTTTGAAAGACCAATGCTGGATATTCTTACTTTAAATCAAAGAAACAGAAACTCATTGGCTCATTTAAGTTGGAAAGTAATTATTTAAAATAATTTTGTGTCACATATGAAGTCACTGAGATGACTGCAGAATGAGTTTGAGGAAGCAGGCAGGCACAAAAGAAAACACTGAGCTAAAACCACACACACACACAACAACAACAACAACAAAACACCTCAGCTACAGTAGATAATACTGTTACCACAGTGACCACAAGATCGTGAGGTAATGGACATGCTTGCTGGCTTTATTGCTGCTGTCGTACATGCCCTCTCCTGGAAGATTATGGAAGTGGCCACCAACACCACAGCCAGTAAGAAAAATTATTTTGCCTAGTTTTGTTAGAAATTGGCTCTTGATTCAAAATCCAGAGGTCCTTAATTAATTAATATATACCCTGTACCTAAAATGCCTGACACATTGTAGGTGCTTGGGTATAATACTGAAAGAAATAAACAAACCCCTCCATCCTTTTAGAACTTACATCCTAGCAGGAGTAGGGGAGGGGGACACTAGGAGACAGACCATGAACAGTAGCCACAGTAAAGAAGTAAATGGTGTACAGTGATCAGTAAGTGATAAGTGCTTTAGGAAAAAAGGAGAGTAGAGCAAGAGATGAATTATTCAGTCTTCTTTGGGGAAACAGGTTGACACCCAAAGCTAAACACAACGGAGGCAAAGAAGCAGGGGACTTCCAGGTGACAATTTCTAAGTGGGGTGGTCGGATAGGTCTCATGAACAGGGGAAATTTGAGCAAAGATTTGCAGAAACATAGGGAGAGGACGTCTTGTTGTGGCCATTGTGGAAAGTGTAGTTGGGTATGTGGATGGTGAATTTCAGAGGGCACAATGAGATGGTTTCAGGATATAGAGAAGGTGGCTTGGGGGAAAGAAAGAGAAGTGTACTGAACCTCACATGGAAGAAAAACAGGAGATAAGGACCTGGCTGGAAGTACAAAAGTTCTTTGTGGTGATTGAGATAAACTTTCATAAGAGGTAATTTGGAGTAACAATTTCAGTCTCAGGTTGTAGGACCCTGGAAACAGTGTTTTGTAAAAGAAGCAAGAGAAGTGCTTGAAGTTCTAATGCATTTATTGGAGGAAAAGGATGCTTAATATAGGTGTTTGTTTTCTGTCTTGACATGTGTTAATGGAGTTGAGATGTTTGGAGAAGTTGGTGTTTAGTTGTGGTGGATGGGCCCTCTCTGACACTTGATGATGGGGTAGAAAATCCAGGTGATCTTTGTGGAGTAATCTGATTGGTTGCACAGAGATCATGTGCCTATTCCTGTTCTCCTCTGGGTAATAGAATATCTGACCCATGTGATGGGATGTCCCCAGATATTACCCAGGGGTTCAGATGCTGAAAGAAGAAAGATGATTAATACTTTTTAGTCTACCCTTTTTTAAAGTTACTGAATTTTTGGTATTATTCATTGTAGAGATACCCCTCCTATCATTGTCCTTCTTTTATGATATATTTACTAAAAAATGTGGGCCATTTGTCCTAGAGTTCCTACCATCTGGATCTTGTGGGGTACATACTCATGGTGCTTTTCAACACATTCTTCTATCTTTAGTATTTCCTGAAAATTAGCAACTGAACCAAGAATTTTGATCTGACTTAAATTTAATCTTTTTCTTTCTTTCTTTTTTTTTTCGTAAGAGCAGATCTGGGAGATCTAGCAGCATCCATAGTGGAATGTCTAGCAGGTCACATCAGAGGAGTCACAGCTCAGATACTGAGCATTCTAGAACCAGGTATGACGGCTGTATCAGAACTGCTTGTTTAACCGTGGTACCTGGTGTGTTCTAGAGTCCTTATTGAGTCTGAATATCTGCTTGTGGAACTCCAGTGACTATGACCAGGAGAAGAGCTGGTTGAAACCCTGGATATAGCACTCTCCCTTGAGATTCCAAACACTTGTACAGTGGCTGGTTACATCAGCCCTTGGAGGCAGCAGGGTTGTATCCTAACCAAAATTGACACCTACAGTGGGTTGACATCTACCCACAGTGTTTCAGCCACTGCTACCATCTGAAATATCACAAAACACCAATCCATTGTTATAGTTCTTCATATAACAGTGACTCAGATCAGGGTGCTCATTTTGTGAAGAGACAAGTGGCATAAAATTATAAACCCAAATGCTCAGAAGCAGCTAAGCTAAGGATCAGCAAGATAGGCTGCCATAATCTGGGATATGATATGTTGCTTATCCAGTAGCTGATATTTGGTGCTGAGTCATTAGATTACTTGAAACCAAAGCAGAAGTAGTAAATCTCTCAATGTCAGAATGACTCTCCCCTGGAATACATGTTTCTCACTTCTACTCACCAGATTAACAGTCCCAATTTCCAGAGAGGAAACACTTCGACTACAGGACATGGTAAAATTTTTTCAGAACTTTCAGTCCAACTGCCAACTATGGGTTCCTCATATTGGCAAAGAATGGAATGACTTTAGGTAATTCATCCTAATTTCTTTCTTTCTTTTTTTTTTTTTTTTTTTTTTTTTTGAGAGAGAAAGAGAGAGAGAGAGAAAGAGAGAATTTTTTAATATTTATTTTTTAGTTTTAGGCGAACACAACATCTTTGTTTGTATTTGGTGCTGAGGATCAAACCCGGGCTGCACGCATGCCAGGCGAGCATGCTACCGCTTGAGCCGCATCCCTAGCCCCACCCTAATTTCTTGAGGACAGCATCTAGGAACAGTCTGGGAACAGAGAAGGGTGTATCCAGACCACTGGGTATTTTGAGGACGTCTCTTAGTACTTCTGTGTGTGGGAATAAGGGTTAATGGATGTGTAGAGAGAAGCTATGTCACCACAGTAGACAAGCTGAGGCACAGGCAAAGGGCAAAAGAATTCTAGAATGGACAGTGCAGGAATGAAATGATAAATATTAGTTTTAGTCTCTGGACCAACTGCAACACCAGGGAACATAGGTTGTTGCACTAAGAATCATGTGTTGAGTCCTTAGAGCATGTAGTCATGACCTAGGAGGGAACTCCATTATGGACTTGACAGAGGTCCCAATTAGACTAAGAAGGCACAAAGGATGGACAGAGTCATACAGGTTTTGTGCATTGCTTCTGGTGATGCACACGCAGATCCCAACAACTTTGCTCAGGAGCTTCTTGACAACACGTCAGTCTGTCCTGCCCCATATGTCCCTTCCTTCTTGCCACAAAACATTTCTTCTGCTGGTATATGGGATGCTCGAATAAATCCACTTTGCCTTCATGCATGTCCAAACCAGAATTGCAGGGGGCATTAGTTCTTTGGAATTGCTCTTTTTTTTAATTATTCAATTTTACTTAAAAATTTTAGTATAATCTGTACTAGTCTATTTTGAGAATCTGATAATATGGCCTTTGATTGTTCTAATTGTCGTTTTTTTGTTTTATTGATTTTATTTTTTTTAAATACATGTCAGTGGAATGCATTACAGTTCTTATTACACATACAGGGTACAAATTTTCATATTTTTGTATATAGAGTATGTTCACGCCAATTCATGCCTTTATACATGTACTTGTTTTTTTGCATTACAATTCTTATTACACATATATACCACAATTTTTTATATCTCTGTTTGTGTATAAAGTAGGTTGACACCAAATTCAAGTCTTCATACATGTACTTTGGATAATGATGTCCATCACATTCCACCATCCTTGCAAATCCCCTGCCTCCTCCCTTTCCCTCCCTCCCCTCTTCCCTATCTAGAATTCATCCATTCGTCCCATGTTCCCCCTTCCTACCCGACTATGAGTCAACCTCCTTATATCAGAGAAAACATTCTGCATTTGCTTTTTTTGGGATTGGCTAACTTCACTTAGCATTATCTTCTCCAACGCCATCCATTTACCTGCAAATGCCATGATTTTATTCTCTTTTATTGCTGAGTAAAATTTCATTGTGTATACATGCCACATTTTTTTTAAATCCATTCATCCACTGAAGGGCATCTAGATTGGCTCCACAGTTTAGCTATTGTGAATTGTGCTACTATAAACATTGATGTGGCTGTGTCCCTGTAGTATGCTGTTTTTAAGTCCTTTGGGCATAGTCTGAGGAGAGGGATGGGTCAAATGGTGGTTCCATTGTTAGTTTTCCAAGGAATCTCCATACTGCTTTCCATATTGGCTGCACTAATTTGCAGTCCCATCAGCAATGTATGAGTGTACCTTTTCCCCCACATCCTCACCAACACTTATTGTTGTTTGTGTTCATAATAGCTGCCATTCTGACTAGAGTGAGATGATATCTTAGCGTAGTTTTTATTTGCATTTCTCTGATTACTAGAGATGATGAGCATTTTTTCATATATTTGTTGATTGGTTGTATATCCTCTTCTCAGAAGTGTCTGTTCAGGTGGAATTGCTATTTACTAAGGGGAAATGTAGCCAATTCATTTGGCTTTTTATCCCCAGGTTGAACAATTCTGAGGCATATACCATGAGGAATTCTGGAGCCACTATGGTGATGGCAATTCAGTATATAGGTGTGGAAAAATTTTCTCTTCCTCCCTGTCTTACTTCCCTGGTTCCCTCACTTTCTTTCTGGGATTACTGTCTGAATAAACTATTTGCATGGAAGGCTTCATTTTAGGGGTTACTTTTGGAGAAATCTAGGCTAAAATAGATTAGATGAGAAAAGAGCTGGGGAATAAAATTGACCAAAATTTTTATTTAACTTCTCTCACAAGGGACTGTAAGAAGGACATTTGGCAGTCTTGGATATCACACACTTATTCTGTGAACCACTAGGTATAAAGCTAGTACAGGTTAGCTGCCTGAAAGAGCTAGATCATTATTAAGCTCCAGATTACTAAGAACCCAAGGAATTTCTAGTGGGCTGTATAAACTCAGTCTGCCTCTCAGAGAACCCTCAAAATTCGTTTTTGTAGTTGTATCATATAAGAAACTGTATCTATAGACAAACTAAACTCTGTGCTTACCTTACCTACATAATAAAGCTGCTTATCCTATATTTGACAAGCATGATACCATCAAATCAATTGTAGCATTTTAACATTAAAATCTTTCCCTTCTTGTTAGGTCTGAAAGTGATAGCACATCATTTATAATGCCCCTGAACCAAGAATGCCCTCTTATAAAAGTCCTTAGTTTGTTTTTCCTCTGTAGAACAATATCCCTATAACCTGCAGAGAACCCACTGTTAAAACATGGAAACTTTCTTTGATGATTTTAACTGTACTAAGCAATAAAGCAATTTTGGTCCAAGTGAAAGAGAAAACTTTCTGCCCTCCTTTTATATCTGTCTCATTAAAAGAAAGACTAAGCATTAATTTTGTAAATCATCAGTATTAAATGCTAAAGGAGATGAGTGTTGAGGTACCAATAATTCCAAAATCTATCTTGAATATGTCAACATTTGATAAGAAGAAAGATTGATGAAGCTATTAATAACTGTGGTTTAGTGGTACCAAAACAGTTTAAAACAAAGGAAATGTATCTAGGTTTAACTGAAATCAGTTTAAGAGAAAAATAATGCCCTACTATAGGCCTCAGCCTGCCCTCTGGTTCCTTGTCTTTTCACAATGCTCACCTGGAAAGGATGTGAAGGTCAAAGCTATGCAAAGCCTCTTCTGTACTAGACGACTTCAAGTCCAAGAAATTTCTTCCCTTACAATCTAGATGTAATGTGATAAGGTCTGTTATTGTTTTCAGTTGTGAAAATATTAATCAAATTTTCCATCTGAAAATATAGCTGATAATTAAAAATGGCAGATCAATTATAATGAATCTAATATTTTTTAGATAAAAAAAGAAAGAAGTTTTGAAGTATGGAAGATGAGAGACATGGAAAATTATGTATTTCATATAAGACTAAAATGGCTCCTCTCACATATGATTGTTGCAGAAATAGTGAACTTTGAATTCTAAGTTAACTAAGTAATCACCACACATGGGTGGAAAATATTTTCCAGATGAAAAACCAGGATGGGAATTTTTTATTAGTTCTATATGTGAGAAGCATTCTAAAAGACATTGTTATTCTTGGAATAATTTGATAGTTTACAAAGAATAGAAAGAGTAATTTATGTTGTACCTATTCTTAGAAATCTCACCATTCACTTAAAAAGAAAATCTACATACCACAAATTTTTTTAAAGCATACAACAACACAGAGATTAAAATTAGTATTTAAGACTAAAAATGTATTAACATTTTCCCATAATTGGTATATTTATAAACATAATTCCTATACATAATCTATACTTTTACTACATATTATACTCAGTCATAAATAATACATAGTATTTTTTGTTTTAAAAGTGTCATGCAAATGACATTATACTGTAGTTATTCCACATGAAACTTATTTTCTTTTATATGGAATTATATTCTGGAGATTTTTACATATTGACATTTCCCAGGCCTGAGTAAATCTTGATTTATTTGTTTCCTTACTTAAGTTGGTATATGGATTATTTTTAGTTATGTTGTCTGTTTGTTTCTTTAACAAGCAGTGCTACAGTGAACATCCCAGTGCTTTGCTCTTGAGGCATGTGGGCTAAGCATGGCTAGGTTATAGAGTATACATCTTCAATTTTATTAGGTGTACAGAGACAGTAGATGCATTATCTGTATGAGTTCAGGTCTTACTTCTGTCATTTACTATGTGTGACCTCACTCTCTTTGACCCTGTTTCTTCACCTTTAAAATGATGATAGGACTAGTAACTGTCAATAATAGACTGCTTGTTGTACTCTCTACAAGAGTTTTAAATATGTCATTCTCTGTACAAGAGTTTTAGATGCACACAGGGCCAGCCAGACAAAGGCTTTATCTTCATCCTTCCTCTATTACTATGTTCTGGCTAATGAGATATGAGGGGTAGTAATATATGCCCCTGCATGTGTGTTTGCCCATGTCCCCACCTTCTGCTATCTAGGAAATGAGATACAAACACTGGCCCCAGAGATGGATTCTACATAGCAAATCGGGTGAAGTTTCCCTTAACCACCAAGCTCTTAACCACCTATTTCTGAACTGCAAACTTCTTTGTTATTTAATAATTAAATTTTTTCTTAGTTTTCTTTTTATAGAAGTCTAGCTTACAGCTTGAGGGTACATATTTCATAGCATTGTCATATTAAATGAGTTAAAATGTTCAAGCTCTTAGAAAACTGTTTGATAAGTGCCAATTATTTTTTATTATAGCAACTACCAAATTGCTTTTCAATGTGTTTCACTAATTTATAAACCTAGCACCTATGCTTAAATCTCCATGCTTCATTGCATGTTTTGTATTTTGGCAATCGGATGCATAATAAAAAAAATTATTAATTTATTTTTTCTTATTAAGACTTTAATTTATTTATTTATTTGGTACCAAGGATTGAACTCAGGGACACTTGACCACTGAGCCCCATCCCCAGCCCTATTTTGTATTTTATTTAGAGACAGGGTCTCACTGAGTTGCTAAACTCCTCACTTTTGCTGAGGCTAGCTTTGAACTCTTGATCCTACTGCCTCAGCTTCCCAAGCTGCTGGGATTACAGGTGAGCACCTCTGCGCCCAGCTTATTAAGACTTTTGAAAATGAAGAACATCAAACATTTGGAAAAGTGCACAAATCATAAGTATTCAACTTAATAAATATTTCCAAAGTGAGCATACATCTGTGATCAACACCCAGACCACAGGAGCTCCTGATGCCTCCTTTCCATAATTACTACTATCCTCCATAAAGACAACCTTTATTCTGGAGGTTAACAATATAGATGTCATAGGATGAATTGTCTACCCTCAAAAAAGAGGTAATTTAATTAAAGTGAGATCATATGGATGGGCCCAAATTCCCTGTGAAAGGGGTCCTTATAAGAAGAGGACAGTTAGGACACAAACACACACAGGAGGAAGACCATGTGAACACACAGAAGAAGGAAAAGTATTTACCAGCCTAGTGGAGAGTCCACAGAAGAAGCTAAGCCCATGGACACCTTGGGCTTAGACTTTTAGTCTCCAAAACTGGGAAAAAAAATTAATTTCTGTTATTTAAGTCACCTAGTTTCTGGTGTTTTGTTATGGAATCTCTGGAATACTAGCACAGATTTTGGTACAGGGAAATGGAGTGCTTATCATAATGAATATTTTAAAACATGTAGTTGGCTTTGGAACTAGTAATAGGAAAAGGCTGGAGAGTTTTGGACGTGCTAGGAAAAGCCTAGGTTGCCTTGAAGAGATTCTTGATGGAAATATGGATGTTAAAGACGATAAAATTTAAATTAAACAAAATAAAAGATGATTCTGATGAAGACTCAAAAAGAAAAGAGAAGAGCTGTAGAGAACACCTGTGTCTGCTCAGAGAATACATATATCATCATGAACAGAATGTTAGGAGAAACATGATCCTAACAGGGACTGTGCTGAGGTCCCAGATGGCAATACTGAACATGTTATTGGAAACTAGAGGACAGGTAATCCTTGTTACAAAGTGGCAAAGAATTTGCCCAAATTGTGTTCTAGAGTTTTGTGGAAAGTAGAAATAATCAGTGATGAGCTTGTTTAGTTAATTGAGATTTTTAAGCCAAATGCTGAAGACACGGTCTGCTCCTTGATGTTTCATAACTAAATGTGAGATGAAAGAAATATATTGAAAAAAAATTGTAAAGCAGAAAGGAGACAAAACTTGAGGATTTGGAAAATTCTCTGCCAATTCATATTGCAAACAATATACAAATATATTTTGGAGAGAATATCAACATGTGGGTAGACAGCAATTTGTTAAAGAAATTATAATGCTAAGACTTGGATACAATTAGACACCTTACAATAAATGTGGGTATCCAGGAAATATCTGTGGATAACCTTTTTTTGTCTGATAGCTTGGAACCCTGTCAATTGTATGGGAAACCAAACTTTTTTTTTGTTTGTTTGTTTTTTTAATCCTAATTCTAATTAGGATCCCAATCTTGAGGTTGAACATGATATGGAGTTACACTGCTCATGTATTCATACATGAACATAGGAAAGTTATGTACAATTCATTCTCCTTTCTTTCCTAGTCCCATCCACTCTCACTTCCCTTCATCCCCCTTTGTCTTAATCCAATGAACTTGTATACTCCCCCCACCATTGTGTGTGTTGGTATCTGCATATCAGAGAGAATATTCTGCCTTTGTTTTGGGGGGGATTGTCTTATTTTTTAGCATCATGGTCTCCAGATTCATCCATTTACTAGCAAATGCCATAATTTCATTATTCTTTATGGCTAAGTAATGTTACATTGTGTATATATACCACATTTTCTTTATCCATTCATCTGTTGAAGGTCACCTAGATTGGTTCTATAGCTTAGCTATTGTGAATTGAACTGCTATAAACATTGATGTGGTTGTGTCACTGTAGTATGCTGATTTTCAGTCCTTTGGGTATAGACAGAGGAGTGAGATAACTGAGTTAAATGTTGGTTCCATTCCAAGTTTTCTGAGGAATCTCCATACTGCTTTCCAGAATGGTTGCACAGATTTGCGTTCCCACCAGCAATGTATAAGTGTACCTTTCCCCACACATCCTCGCCAACATTTATTGTCACTACCAACAAGGTTTTTGAAAATTTTATAAGCATAAATGTTACCGGTATATACCCAATGGGACATGAAGGGGATGAAATGAAGGAATGTTTTTGGACTTCTGAGATTCTCCAAGATGGGCCAATAGAGCTATTCAGCCATGAATGTGTTTTATCTCTCAACAAAAGGAAAGAGCAACCCCAAAGTCAGATCAGAGGTCAGGAGGGATGACACTTTCTCCATAAACCTGAACAGCAGAGGCCCAGAGTTTGGGGCTGTCTTCTCCTTTGTTTTAGAGTGTGAGGCCATCTCTATGATTTCAGCAGGCCAGGTCACCGGAGGACAGAGAATCAAATCCCAAATAACTACTCTCAAGCCTGAAAATCTATAGCAGTTTTCTCTGCTGAGTTTCAAACTTGTTGGGGACCCATGATCCTGTTTTTCTTTTGATTTTTCCCTTTTGGCAAAGGAAAGCCCATCCTGTGTTTGTTTCACTATTGTACTTTGGATGCAGATGATTTGTCTGTTTGCACAAGTTCACAGCTGGAAAACTGTGCCTCAGAGTGAGTCGATCCTCATGTCTCACCCATACCTGACTTAGAAGGTGTTTAGATGATGTTCCGGTCTTGGAATCGATGCTGAATGGGTTAAGAATTTTGTGATTGTTGGATTGGGGTTAGATTTCCTTTGACCCATAAGAAGGATGTGAATTTGGAGGGAGGCAGAGTGTGAAGAGTCATGAGCTGAATTGTGTCCCCCCGCCCCCAAATATGTTGAAATCCTAAGAGCTAGTACCTCAGGATGTGACTGTACTTGGAGACAGAGTCTTGAAGGAGATAATTTACTTTATATGAGGCCATTTGGGTGGGCCCAAATCTCATATGACTGGTGTCCTTATAACAAGAGGAAAGTGAAACACAAGTACAGAGGGAAGACCATATGAAGACACAGGAGAAGACAGATATTTACTATCCTAAGAGAGAGGCCACAGAAGAAACCGACCCTGCAGATATTTTGAACTTCAAGACTCCAATTCTATGAGAAAACAAATTTCTGTTATTTAAACCATCTTTGATGTGTCATGCCTGGGCAACTAGGGAAAACCTACATAAACTCTCTAGCTTTGCTTGCTCTTAGTTGACTTACAATCACTAATTTTGGAGGTCATACATTTTTAGTCTCTCACTGGCTTTGCTGTAGACAGCACCTCCTATATGTAGGTTTTGGTGATAGCAGTTGCCTCGAGACCTGAAGACACTTTCGCTGAAAACACTAACTCTTCAGCTGGCCTACAGATGCCCAGTGAGTGACTAGAGCTGGATGAATAGGCTTGGCATCTCTGTCTTCATATTGTGTCTGTCTCCTTTGTTGCGTTAACCTTTGGGTCATTTCCTATTCAGCTCTGCATGTAGACCTATTGAACAATTGAGAAATATTTTGTCCAAAACTATAATATATGGTCAACTTGACCTAGACTTATCAAGTCTATCTTTCTCCCTGCTTTAAGGATAAAGACACCTACCAGAAATCATGACTGGAAACACCAGACTACAAAAAGAGTGAAAAGAAGTAGCACCCTAGTTCCAAGAATATCACTTCTTATTCCCGAAGAAGATATTACCGTCTTCCCCTTTATTAGCCTATCCCTCACCTCCATGATTCCTATCCTTTATCTGCTAACACCTCAATCTGCTGGAGTTGAGAAGCTGATCTGAGAGCAAATCTCCTTCATTCATTTGCCACCAAATAAAGCCTTTGTTTTTTTTTTCCCCCGAAACCCACCTCTCAGACACTGGTTTTCCATGGGATGAGTTTCCAAACCTGGGTTCAGTAATACTAATACTGCAGGTTAGTTTCACCCAGAATTATTAAGAGTTAGAACCAGCATCAGAGTCCAAACCTCATATCTTTCACTGAACATTGTTTCATTGAGTTTTACAACATTATTGAGAATGGTGGTGGTTGGCCCATCCTCATTGCTCTATATTCCAATATGTGAATATATGTTAATTTATTTACATATTTAATTTTGATGAGTATTTTAGTTACTTCCAGTGGTTATCTATTGTAAACAGTGTTGCTATAAAGATTTTTGTACATTATTTGGTTTATATATGAATTAATTTCTCTTGGGTATTCACCCAGGAATGGAATTGCTGCTTCATGGTATATACATATATTTAGTATTGTAGATTTCACTAAGATTTTTTTTCTGAAATATTGATCTATGCCCCCAAAAGCAGTATACTGCAGTTGTTTCACATTCTTTTCAATAAAAATACTTTCTGTATTTTTCATCTTGTCCATTATGGTATGTAGACAAAGAAAACTTATTGAGATTTTAATTTGTACATCCCCAGCTACTAATAAGGTTGAAAACTTGCTTTATGGACAAGCACGTGGCCAGTTTTCATAATGTCCCAAGTATACTTGAAAATAATGCACCTTCTGTGAAAGTTTGTGCTTTCACAGAAATTGACCACTACACTTGGTCAATTCAGTCAAATTGATTTGTCATGTTGCTGAAATCTTCTATATCCCTATACATTTTTGTAATAAAAATTCTAGTGATTATTGCTTTATCAAATCATTTTTAACATTCTTCCAATTTTTTATTTATATGTTTTGAATATTTATTAATTATTATATATACCCAATGGACTGGTACTTTCACCATTTTGAAATGTTCATTTCCAAGAACAATCTTCATTAAAGCCCACCTTTTCTTTTTTTTTTTTTTTTTTTTTTAATTTTTTATTGTTGGCTGTTCAAAACATTACATAGTTCTTGATATATCATATTTCACAATTTGATTCAAGTGGGTTATGAGCTCCCATTTTTACCCCATATACAGATTGCAGAATCACATCAGTTACACATCCATTGATTTACATATTGCCATACTAGTGTCTGTTGTATTCTGCTGCCTTTCCTATCCTCTACTATCACCCCTCCCCTCCCCTCCCCTCCCCTCTTCTCTCTCTGCCCCCTCTACTGACATTCGTTTGTCCCCCTTGTATTATTTTTCCCCTTCCCCTCACTTCCTCTTGTATGTACTTTTGTATAACTCTGAGGGTCTCCTTCCGTTTCCATGCATTTTCCCTTCTCTCTCCCTTTCCCTCCCACCTCTCATCCCTGTTTAATGTTAATCTTCTTCTCATGCTCTTCGACCCTACTCTGTTCTTAGTTACTCTCCTTATATCAAAGAAGACATTTGGCATTTGTTTTTTAGGGATTGGCTAGCTTCACTTAGCATAATCTGCTCTAATGCCATCCATTTCCCTGTAAATTCTATGATTTTGTCATTTTTTAATGCAGAGTAATACTCCATTGTGTATAAATGCCACATTTTTTTTATCCATTCATCCATTGAAGGGCATCTAGGTTGGTTCCACAGTCTAGCTATTGTGAATTGTGCTGCTATGAACATCGATGTAGCAGTGTCCCTGTAGCATGCTCTTTTTAGGTCTTTAGGGAATAGACCGAGAAGGGGAATAGCTGGGTCAAATGGTGGCTCCATTCCCAGCTTTCCAAGAAATCTCCATACTGCTTTCCAAATTGGCTGCACCAATTTGCAGTCCCACCAGCAATGTACAAGTGTACCCTTTTCCCCACATCCTCGCTAGCACTTGTTGTTGTTTGACTTCATAATGGCTGCCAATCTAACTGGAGTGAGATGGTATCTTAGGGTGGTTTTGATTTGCATTTCTCTGACTGCTAGAGATGGTGAGCATTTTTTCATGTACTTGTTGATTGATTGTATGTCCTCCTCTGAGAAGTGTCTGTTCAGGTCCTTGGCCCATTTGTTGATTGGGTTGTTTGTTCTCTTATTGTCTAATTTTTTGAGTTCTTTGTATACTCTGGATATTAGGGCTCTATCTGAAGTGTGAGGAGTAAAGATTTGTTCCCAGGATGTAGGCTCTCTATTTACCTCTCTTATTGTATCTTTTGCTGAGAAAAAACTTTTTAGTTTGAGTAAGTCCCATTTGTTGATTCTAGTTATTAACTTTTGTGCTATGGGTGTCCTATTGAGGAATTTGGAGCCCGACCCCACAGTATGTAGATCGTAGCCAACTTTTTCTTCTATCAGACGGCGTGTCTCTGATTTGATATCAAGCTCCTTGATCCATTTTGAATTCACTTTTGTGCATGGCGAGAGAAAGGGATTCAGTTTCATTTTGTTGCATATGGATTTCCAGTTTTCCCAGCACCATTTGTTGAAGATGCTATCCTTCCTCCATTGCATGCTTTTAGACCCTTTATCAAATATAAGATAGTTGTAGTTTTGTGGATTGGTTTCTGTGTCCTCTATTCTGTACCATTGGTCCACCCGCCTGTTTTGGTACCAGTACCATGCTGTTTTTGTTACTATTGCTCTGTAATATAGTTTGAAGTCTGGTATCGCTATACCGCCTGATTCACATTTCCTGCTTAGCATTGTTTTTGCTATTCTGGGTCTTTTATTTTTCCATATGAATTTCATGATTAAAGCCCACCTTTTCTAATAGTTATATTAACTTTCTTTTAGTTAATGTTTGAATGTGTATCATTTTTTCCTTTTCATTTAAAAATATGAACAAAATATGTTAAATGCATGTGTGTGAGCCACAGTGAAACCCATTATTCTGTATAATTAATACACACTAATAAAAAATTAAAATTTGCTTTCAACATTTGTACAGCCCTACCTTTAAGGTAAATCTTTTAAAAAGTCCAATTTAATGCACTTTATCTTGTATTCACACTATTCAGACCATTTACTTACATAGTTAATTTAATTAAATAGTAAGTTGAATTCTACCATTTTGAATTTATTTTATTTTTATTTTGTGCTTGTCTTCTTATAAGATGAATCAAGTAATTTTAATTATTCCATACTTATTCTCCATTATTTCATAATTCATCATTTTACTCTTTTTAAATGTATTACTCTAAAAACTAAAATATGAATCCTTAATTTTTTAGTTCTATTATATTATTATTATCACTTCTCCAACAATGTAAATACTCTTTTCCCAATTTTTTGATGTATTGATTTTCATGTATTTTACCTTTTAAAATATTTTAGACCACACAATATATTTAAAAATATTGTATTAGGGTTCTCTAGAGGAAGAGGAACAGAATCAAGAGGACATATGATTATAAAAAGGGATTTATTAGAGATTGGCTTATGTGACCAAAAGCTGGATAGTCCACAATGGCTGTCTGTGGGCTGGAGAGCTGGAGGAACCAGTATTTGCATAGTCCAAGAAGTTGAAGCCCAAGAACAAGAGGGATCAACAGTGCTTCCCTAGTTTGAGACCTAAGGCTTCTGGAAACTCCCTGGAGAATAATTTGCTTTGGAAGAGTGAAGAAGGGAGAGTCTGATGTCCTCAGGCAATCACAGCAGCAATCAAGAAGAATGGAGCTTGCATCTACTGCTGCTTCCTGTTCTTCCAACTTTTATTCCATCCAAGCCTGCATCCTATGGGATGGTTCTGCCCACCCTTAGGGAGGGTCAAAACTTCAGTTTGCTAACCCACATGCCAATCATTTCTAAACACACCCTCATTGACACACTCAGAAGTCTCTTAATCTTCAGCATCTCTTAATCCAATCAAGTTGACAATCAAATTAATCATTTCAAATACTATTGGCATACATACAGGTATACTCATAATTATCCCTTTTAGTGTTCTTTATTAGTGTACTTTATTTATCTTTCCTGGATTTTTATTTCTGTGGATAAAAGAATTGGCCTCCTGCAATTTGGTTATACTGTAAGTAAAAGAAAAAGCCATATGCTTGTCATTTCATTGTCATATCCATTCATCATTGAGAGATTGAGAATATTTTTGTTTATTTACTGGTCATCATGTTTTCTCTTCTGTGAACCCTTTGTCCACTTTTTATTGGGTTGTCTTTTGGTTTATAATACATGAAAAACTCCAGACACTATTTGAGGAAAAGGAGGTTTTTATATGTGTGTCAGTATCTTCTAGTCTGTGGCTTGTCTTAATTATTTTATGTTGTGTTTTGTCACATGGAAATTTAGTGTTTTTTTTTTTTTTATCCCAGAGATTGAACCCAGCAGTGCTTAATCACTAACCACATCCCCAGCCCTTTTTTTTAAATTTTGAAACAGGGTTTCAGTAAATTGCTTAGGGCCTCACTAAGCTGCTGAGGCTGACTTTCAATTTGTGATCCTCCTGCTTCAGCCTCCCAAGCTGCTAGGATTAGAGGACTGAACCACCAGGCCCAGTTTAAATTTTAATAGATAAGTTTCGAATATCCATCATGGTTTGTGGGTTTTGTGCTTGATTTGAGAAATCCTTCTGTATTCTCACAACATAAAGATAGCCTCCTAGGTTTTCTCCTAAAAGATTTTTAGGTTTAATTTTCATTTTCAGGTTTTTAATTTATGAGGCTTTTTTTTTTCCTGTGCTGTGTAATGTAGGAATAGCCAATTGTCTTAGCACCATCTGAAGAAATGTCACTTTCCTGTCATTTAGTAATGCACTGTTTTATTTTTAAAATTAACTGAATTATTTTAAAATTATTAATAGAAATGATCATATAAACTTAAAGTCAATGATCACACTCTATATTTTTTTAATCTGCCAAGCTCCTGAACTTTCATAAAAATTAAATATAAAAAAAAATTGTCCATGGGCACTTTTAGATTTGTTGATGTTACATATTTGTTAACATCATGACATTTTCTAGCTATCACAAAATTGATACGATTTCTATAGGTCCTGGGAACAAAAAAAAAATCAATATATGCAACAAAGTACTGACTTCTGACAATTCTAAAATGAAATTTCAAAAAAAGTAATAATATCAGGACTAGCTAACATTTATTGATTGCTTATTATGTGTCTGTTAGTGTTCTAAGAACTTAATCCATATTAATTCTAAGAAAACTATGAGTCAGCTTAATAGCATTATCTATAGTATTCAGATGACAAATAGGTATTCTGGAGTAAATTTTCACTCAAGTTTATAAAGATAATCAGTACAGAGCCCTTTTACTTATATCCACTTTATTTATACTTATAAATAAATGAAGTATTGCTACTACCTTTTAGGTGAACACTGGATTATAAATATATTTATAAATAAAACTATAATCTCTGGTATGTTAGAATTTACATTTCAATGTATAAATACTGTTTTAGTCCTAAATAATAATTTATCATGCTTACCAGTTTTGTGGCATTGGACAGGTGTTTATATACAATTGTCTTGAATCTATATATAACATTTGCTATGTCGGACCTTCATTCACCTTTCCTTAAAAATGACTGCAGCTCAAGGAATACTGCACTTTATGTGCTGCTCTGGTGGTAAAAGCGCGTTTCACATAAATGGGGTAAAGAGTATTTAATGAACTGCGCTCCATGCATGTGAAGCCAACAGCAATATTAGAAATGGTGTTTATTTTATAGTCCAGAAACTGCATTTTAAATGCTAGTATATGTTTATATGACAGTTCTATTAAATATAAAAGAATCCCATTACAAGGGAAATCCTTTGCATAGACATTTTATGTGGTCTAAATAGCATGCCCAGCCCTGCAACTCCTCATGGGAGACATTTTTAGAACCTTATTTATGTTCAAGCCATAACAAACTAGCAACTAGAAAACTATAATGGGCACAAACGGCTAATAAAAATGAGATTGTTGAAAATTCTTCTTAATAGCAACTTAGGAAGTATACTGATAAAACGAAGTCAAGGCCTGGTGTCTCTGGATGCCTGCCACCCAGTAATCACAGACATTTGGCCATAGGTACACCCCTTTCTATCTTCTTTGCTTTCTCATCTCAAAACCAAATAGGCAATGCGTTTTAAAATTGGTATTTGTCCTGCTTTTCATTCTATTGCCTACTGAATCCGAGAAGCTCTGGAGACATTTCTAGGATTTTTCTTTCTTCCTGCACTGTTTATTAATTGGGTGATTCCTTTGGAGAAATAAGACAGATACTCTGAAATTGGTCAGAAGGAGAAGAATATCCAAATGTGTTCAGGTTTTGTGTGTGAATCTGTGTGCACACAAGATACATGTATGTGCAAATGTGTGCATGCATGTTGTATATGTAAGGCCTGGACACTTGAAATCTGGATCACTTCTTTGCTGAACTGCTCTGTTTAGACAAACTGGTTAAAATGAACAGGTCAAACCCTTTATTTATAGGCTAAAAACCATTTAATCTGGGGTAGATATCAGCTCCACAGGCAAACATTTTGGACCAAAGTCACTTTTATTGCTGCATCTTGCAGAATTCCATGATAGTTCATGTGGCTCTTCATGTAAGCAAAGGAAGAAATCCCATAGAGGAGGGGGCCTGTCAAGTGTGAAATGCTGCTTGAATCTCCCAAACTTGCATGTGTTTATGCAATAAGACTGTAAAGAAGTAGAGGTAGATATCTTTCATTTCTGAACTGGTGGGAGCTTCCTAATGAATTTTGCCCAATCGGTCCACAGTGGTGTCATGATAAATGACCCCAAACCATCAATTTTTGGAGTTGGACTCACCTTCAAGGTCAATGGTATTTGCCTCTCAGTCAGTGTGGAAATTCCCTCCACAATGCTCCTGAGAATGGCCTTCCATTCTATTTTTGAACTCAACTTTGGAAAGCACATGACCTTAAAATTTTTCCAACTTCACTTGTAAAGAAATTCTTTACAAGACAGTTCCCAACCCCCATATGATTAATTTATGTAAGCATGTCACTTAAGTGAAAATGGCCACCCAGGAGCAGCTGGCTCATCTTATAAGCTTCCTACTGCCACTCTTGGACTTTCCCCCTACAACAGAGAAAAATTATTACTGCACAATTATGCATGTGTGCACACACATACGCATGTATTTTTCAGCCTGTATTCTTCTGTTCAGGTCCTAAGGGTTTTCATTGCTAGGTGAAGATAAGATCTAGAAGACCCGGGAGGCTCTAGGTTGACTTAGCTTGATAAGGAAAAGAGCCCTTTATGAAGAACCAGAAAGGATCTAAAAAGTTGGATACAGTGGTGAAGAGTTTGGGAGAGAAAAATATGAGAGAAATTGCTTGAAGTTGCAGACTTTGAGAGACAATAGTGCAGGGAATTTTAGGAATTGGGATACATGTCTGCCATGTATTGTCTCTTTGTTCTCTTTTCCAGAGACATTATAAAGATCAAGGCATTCAAAGTTTGTTTTCTGCATAAGACAGCCTACTTATTCTGCTTCCTTAAAGCCTCCTAGGACCTGGACTGCCCCTCAGCTTTCAACACATTAGGATCTCTCATCTGGGTAACACCAGTTAAGGAAACAAAAAGACATTGTTATCAATAGCATATGGATTTTGAAAGTATTAGTCAGTCTTTCTGAGTATGATTGACTCTGAAGTGTTACAGCAAGTTTTAGAACCTGGAGAACTAAAGCCTGCTTTTCAAATGTCTGTGAGGGACGTTGAGATACTGGAGCTATTGACTGGAGGCTGCCTATATGTCATCTCACACTGTGCCATGATCTCAGAAAAGGCATCAGGACTCAGAGACAACCCTCAATTTTAGCTGTTCAGAAATTTGTTGCTGTTTGTCTCAGAGTTGATCAGACTAAAAGACTAGTTCATATTTTCAGATGCACAAGATATTGAAGGATGAATTAGAATATCAATACTCTAGTATATTATTGCTGCCTGTTCACCCAATAGAAAATTGACATAGAAAAACCTCTTAGAAGTCTATTTTTACATGTGCGATTAAAGCAAACATGGCTGGTAGAAGTCTGTCTTATAAATCCACTTCTGCAAAAGATACAGACCTATTGAGGGTAAGATGTTGTGAGTGAGCTTCTATTATTTAACTTTGACTCTATGAGCATCTTCATTCTGTGGTCCTTTGCCAATCACTAATCCATCCTTTATCTCTGCACATTGATATCACCGAATTGCATAGAAAGATGTCCCATTCTAATTCAGTCTGGGAGACATGTTGCCCATTCTTAAACATGCATTTTATAATTCTTTTTTCATCAATTTTCATATTTTTAATTTTAACTTTGTAATGATTAAAAAAATAATTTTAAATGTTTTTAGTGCATTATAGTTATGAATAATAGTGGGGTTCATTTTAACATAATCATACATGCATGGAATATAATTTGCTCTACTTCCTCTTTCCCTCCCTCTTTCCCTTCCCCTACTCTTCTGCCTCTACTGGTATTCCTTCTATTTATAGATTTTTAAATTAGTGCTTTGTAGATACAAATAAATGTGAAATTCGCTTTGATACATTCATATGAGTATAATCTGGTCAATTTCATCCTACCATTCCTCCCTTTGACTTTGTAACCAGTTGTGCCTGATACACTGAACAAAACTCAGAGGTAATAAAAAAAAAAGCCATGTATAGTTCCATCCTTTCCTACACCTTTTTCCAGATCTAACTTTAGTAGATAGCTGATATACTGTTTCTCTATGTTCACACAGACATGTACAAACAAATGAAATCATCAGTCATCAATCTGTTTATAGCCTTTTCCACATAATGTAGAGGTTTTTCTCTAACTCATTTCTTTTACTATTTTCTTGTCCACATTTCTAATTGATGCATTATAGTTGTGTATAATAATGCAGTTTATTGTTAAATGCCTAACTCATTTTTAATAGTGTAAATATTCTACCTTACTGCTTTTCAACAATTTAATTAGTTCTTATCAATGAATATTTAAATTATTTCCAAAATTTTACTCCTATAAAAAATGCTTCAAAGAACACTCTTGTACAATTATCTTTTTGTCCTTATAGGAGAAAATCCCAAATGTGGAATTATTGGGTCAAAGGTTGCATACAGTCTATATTTAAATGATATTTCCAGAGTCCTTCTTAAAATATTCCTAAGCCATTGCACAAGAGAACTAACTTCCTCATGTTTTCAATTGCACTGTATTTTATCAATCTTCTTTATGCTATTCTGACACTTTAAGTTGTATTTCTGGCATTAGAGTGTATTTGAGTTTTTTCCCTAAAATCATAAAGAATAGAGATTTATTTTTTATCATTTTGGAAGCTGGAAAGTCTTAGATTGAGAAGCCTGCATCTGGGAGGGCCTTCTTTTTTATTTTTTATCTTTTTTTAAAATTTTAATTAATGTATTCTGGAGATACATATGTACATAGGTAAATTGGATCAGATTCACTCCATCATTTCTTCCTTTTCCAGTCCCTCAGTCCTCCCTCTCAATTTTTTCCTTCTGCTCCACTGATCTCCCTTCTATTCATGGAATCCCCCTTTCTTTTCTATTCTCTCCCCTTTTTTTCAGTCTAGCTTTCACATATCATAGAAGACATTCACCCTTGACTTTCTGGGTCTGGTTTATTTCACTTAGCATGATAGTCTTCAGATCCATTCATTTACAAGCAAATGTCATAGTCATTCTTTATGGCTGAGTAATACTCCATTGTATGTGTGTGTGTGTGTGTGTATCAAAATTTTTTATCCCATTTATCTAGGGCACCTAGGTTGGTATTGTAAATTGTGCTGCTGTAAATATTAAGATGGTTGACTCACTGTAGTATGCTGATTTTATTTTTTTGCTTTTTATCTTCCTTTTTAAATTTTCTTTCTTTATTTGTTCTTTTTAGATATAGATGGCAGTAGAGTATATTTTGACATATTATACATATATGGAATATAACTTATTCTAATTAGGATCCCATTCTTGTAGTTTGTACATAATATGGAGTTTCACTGGTGGTGTAGTCATATATGAACATAAAAAAGTTATGTCTGACTCATTCTACTGTCTTTCCTCTTCCCATCCCCGCTACCTAGAAGTTCAGTAGATGAGACAAAACAGAATAAAGTTTGCTGATTTTATATCCTTTGGGTATATTCTGAGGAGTGGGATAACTGGGTCAAATGGTGGTTCCATTCTTAATCTTTTGAAGAATCTTCATATGGCTTTCCGAAGTGACTGTACTAATTTACAGTCTGTCAAACAATGTATGAGTGTACCTTTTCACCCACATCCTCACCAACATTTATTATCACTTGTATTCTTCATAATTGCTATTCTGACTAGAATCATATGAAATCTCAGTGTTGTTTTGATTTGTATTTCCCTGATTGCTAGAAGTGTTGAACATTTTATTGTCCACTTATATTTCTTCTTTTGAGAAGTATCTGTTTAGTTATTTTGTCCATTTATTAATTGAATTTTTTTTTTTTTTTGGTGTTGAGTCTTTTGAGTTCTTCACATATTCTAAACATTAATCTCCTGAGAAGCAGCTGGCAAAGATCTTCTTCCTTTCTGTGGGTTTTCACATTCTTAATTTTTATTTTCCTTAGAAGAAGATTTTTAATTTGATGCCATTCCATTAATTGACTATTGCTTTTATTTCTTGCACTTTAGAAGTCTTATTAAGGAACTCAATGCCTGTGCCAATATGTTGGACTGTTGAGTTTAAATTTTCTTCTAGTAGTTGCAGAGTTTCTGGACTAATTCTTGGGTCTTTGATCAACTTTGAGTTAACTTTTGTGCAAGGTGATACATTGGATCTAGTTTTATTCTTTTACATATGCCTATCCAGTTTTCCCAATACCATTACGCAAACATATATTTTTGACACAGTTACCAAGTATCAGATGACTGTATCTATTTAGTTTGTCTCTGTATCTTCTATTCTATTCCTTTGATCTTCATGTCTGTTTTGGTGCCAATACCATGTTGTTTTTGTTCTTATAGCTCTGTAGTGTAACTTGAGATCCACCATTATGATGTCTTCAGCATTGCTCTTCTTTTTTAGAATTACTTTGCTATTCTGGGTCTCTTATTCTTCCAAATAAATTTCAGAACTGTTTTTTTTTTCTAGTTCTGTGAAGAATGCCATTGGTACTTTGATAGAGATTCCACTGAATTTGTATAATGCTTTGAACTGTATAATGCTTCTGGTAGTATGGTCATTTTGATAATATTAATTCTGCCTGTTCAAGAACATGGGAGGTCTTTTTTTGTCTTCTAACATCTTCTTTAATTTCTTTCTTAAGTGTTTTGTAGTTTTCATTACAGGGGTCTTTTACCTTCTTCATTAGATTAATTCCCAAATACATTATTTATTTTATTGAGATTATTGTGGATGTAATAGTTTTCCTAATTTCTTTTTTCAGCAGACTCATTATGATCAGGAAAGTGATCAATTTATGTATGTTGATATTCTATCCTACTATACCTCACTAAATTTGTTTATCAGTTCTAGAAGTCTTCTGGTTGAGTTTTTTGGGGTCTTTGCTGTCATCAGCAAACAGATAATTTGACTTCTCCTTTTCCTATTTGTATCCCTTTAATTTTCTTCTCTTGCCTTATTTCTCTGGGTAGGGTTTTAAGAACTATGTTGAATAGGAGTATCTTGTCTTATTCCCTTGTCTTATTCCCATCTTTAGAGGAAATGCTTTCAGGTGTTCTCCATTCAGTATGATGTTGGCCTTGGGTTTGTCAGATACAGCCTTTCCAATGTGGAAGTAAGTTCTTTTTATCCCTATAGTCTTTAGTGTTTAGCTGTACTTTGTCAAATGCTTTTTCTTCATCTGTTGCAATAATCATATGATTCTTATTCTTAACTCTGTTACAATTATTGGTTTACTTATGTTGAATCAACCTTTTATCCCTGGGATGAAACCCAGTTCATCATAGCATACTATTTTCTTAGTGTGTTTTTAAATGTGATTTGCCAATATTTTATTAAATTTTTTGTATCTGTCTTCATCAGGGATATTGCTCTATAATTTTATTTCCTCGCTTGATGTGCCCTTTTTTTTTTTGCTTTGATATGAAAGTGATACTGGCTTCATAGAATGAATCTGTCAGTGTTCCCACCTTTTCGATTTCCTGGAATATATCAGGAGGATTGATATTAGTTCTTCTTCAAAAGTTTGGAAGAACTCAACTAAAATCCCTGTGATCCTGGGCTCTTCTTTGTTGGAAGGCTTTTAGTAGCTGCTTCGATTTCATGACTTGGTATTAGTTTAAGTTTTCTATATCCTTCTGGGTCAATTTGGGTATGCCATACATCTGTAGGAATTTGTCAATCTTTGAGACTTGCTAGTTTGCTGGAATATAAATTTTCAAAATCCTCTGGATTTTAGTAGTATCAAGGGGATATCTTCTTTTTCATCTCTAACATTGATAATTTGTGTATTTTCACTCTCTTTCTTTTGGTTAGCTTGGTAAGGATTTATCAGTCGTGTTTTTCCTTTCAAAGAACCAATTGTTTGTTTCATTAATCCCTTGTATTGTTTTTTATTCTCAATTTCATTACTTTTGGCTCTGGTTTCAATTATTTTCTGTCTTCTACTTACTTATTTTGTATTATTCAGGTATAATGTTATGTTATTTATTTGGGATCTTTAGATTTTTTAATGAAGAAATTCAATGCTATAATCTTTTCTCTTAGAACTGCCTTCATATGATTCTGATATGTTGTATTTCTATTCTGATTTGTTTCTAGGATTTTTAAATTTATTCTATGATCCACTACTCATTTAAAAGTATATTATTTGCTCTCCAAGTGCTAGAATTACTGCTGTCTTTTATCTTTTTATTGATTTCTATTTTATTCCATTATGACATGACAAGTATGCAAGGAGTTTTCTCAATCTTTTTGTATTTTCTAAGATTTGCAAATTTGAGAATTTTTAAAAATCGTTTTTACTTCTTTGAAGGTATTTTACCTAGTAATATTTTTTGCCAATTTTTTTTTCTATTGGGTGGTTTTAATTCTTAAATTAGTTTATAGATTTACATTCTTTGTTTTAGCCTTCATTTTTTTCCTCCCTTTTCCATCTGTTTTTATTTTCTTTCTTCCTTTCTTTATTTCTCTCTCTCCATCTCAATAATGACAGGATGGTCTTTTTAACAAAAAGTGTTGGGATAAGTGAATATCCATGTGCAATAAGTAAGTAAAGAAAATGTTGATCCAAATGTCACACTTTGTGCAAAAATTAAGTCAAAACAAAGCATGAACATAAATGTAAAACCCAAAGCTATATAACTTGTAGAAGAAAAATAAGAAAAAAATTTCAATCTTGGGTTTGGTGAAGATTTCTTAAGTGCAACACCCAAAGCACAAGCCAAAAAAAAAAAAGAAATTAACAAATTGTACTTCATAAAAAATAAAAAAATAATTTTCAAAAAAAAACCAATTTTAAATGATGAAAGACAATCAAGACTGGGAGAAACTCTTTGCTAAGCATACATCTGTGGAAAGATCAAAATCTAGAACATATAAAGAGCTCTCAAAATTCAATAATAAAAGGGACCAATTTTTAAAGTTTGCAAAAATTTTGAACAGATGTTTTACCTAAGAATATATTCAGAAATAACAACTCAGAGCAAGAATTCAATATCTTTAGAGAAATGCAAATAAATATGAGATAGGTCAGTGGTTTTTCGTAGAGGTTACTTCAAATTTCTGCTTCAACTGTGCCTCCATGGAACTAACTTTTCCCTCACCTCAAACCCCACTCCAGTTGGCCAGCTGCTCTGATCCAGATTTATGACACCTGCTCACAGATATCTCAGCAATTTCAATGTCCCTGCTGTCTGCCATGTTGACTGTTCCTGTCTCAGGTTCCCAGGAACTATTTCTATGACCCTGAGAGTGCCTTAACTGCCAGATCAACGGGAGCTCTGCATCCTGTCTGCCTCTCCATGTCTTACCATTTGGACCATGGTGACGAGGCTTTGAATAATTTTAGCAAATAACTTCACTAATCTCATGAAGAAAGTGAACATTGCTGAGAAACCAATAGAGCCATAGAAACCACAGAGTGACCAAGTCTTCCTCAGGATATCAAGAAACCTGACTGCAACCAAGGGAGAAGTGGCTTGAATGCAATGGAGTGTGCATCACACTTAAAAAAAAAAAAAAAAAAAATGAACCAGTCACTATTAGATCAGCACAAAATGGCCCCGTCAGAAACAGATAACTCCCATGTGTGACTTCATTGAGGTGCATTATCCAAAAGAAAAGGTAAATCAATGAAAGAATTGGGTGACCACCGTAAAAAATTTACTTAAGTTGAGGGTCCTGGAATCTGGCATTGCAGATCATGTGTGACATGTCACCCTGGGAAACAGTGAGGAGGTTAGTTAAGCATGAGACTGGTTTCCCAACAGCCCCAGGGATGATTTCCTCCATCATTAAGGCAGTGCACGCACCTGGGTTTACCTTTACCTTTTCTGTACCACTGAATTCTTTCATGTGTACCATTCCTTCAAATGAAGTATTAGTATTTTTCCTTCCAGTTACAAAGGGATATCACTGCGCACCTATTAGAGCAGCTAAAATTTAAAAAGTTGACCGTACCACATTTGTAGCAAGGTGATCTGTTACAAATTACTGGAGAAATGTAAAATGGTACAATCATTTTGGAAGACAGGCAGTTTCTTAGAGAAGCTCAACATACTTATCATATAATCTAACCTTTCTTCCAGACACTTATCTATGACAAATGAAAGCACATGTCCATATAAAGACTTGTGTACAAATGTTCTTGAGATCTTTACTATAATAGCTCCAAAGTGGAGACAACCTAAATGCCTATTAATTGGTGAATACATAAACTAATTGTGGTTTATCCAGTCAGTGAAAACCTACTCAATAATAAAATGAATGAAGTGCTGATATATGCTACAATATGTATGGATCTCAAAATAAAAATGCATCCTGTATGACTCCATTTTTTCCTCCTTTGGTACCAGGGATTGAACCCAGGGGCACTTCACCACTGAGCCACAGCCACAGCCCTTTTTAATTTTTATTTTGAGATGGGGCTTCAGTAAGTTGCTTAGGTCCTTGCTAAGCTGCTGAGGCTGGTCTCAAACTTGAGGTCCTCCTGCCTCAATCTCCCAAGTTGCTGGGATTACTGGTGTGCTCCACTGTGCTTGGTAGGTTTATTTTTATTTTTTATTTGGAGAGAGAGAGAGAGAGAGAGAGAGAGAGAGAATTTTTTAATATTTATTTTTTAGTTTTTCGGTGGACACAACACCTTTTTTTATTTTTATGTGGTGCTGAGGATGGAATCCAGCGCCCCGGGCATGCCAGGCGAGCACATTACCGCTTGAGCCTCATCCCCAGCCTGGTAGGTTTATTTTTAAATGCCTCTTTTAAATATAGCTTTAAAGTGTTAAGCCTAGCACAATAGTGAGTTCAGTGTGAAGAGTGGTGACTGTTACCCTCACATGTCTCAATTCTAGATTGTTCTTGGGCATCTCGCTGTTCTCCTCAGATTACATGCATGTGGTTGTACATGTCTGCTGTTGATTTTGGCTGACTTCTTCCACTGCTCATCTTTTTCTCTCTGAGGTGTTTTTTCTCAGGGCTTATCTAACTTCAATGAGTACCTTTACCTTTTCTGTTAGTTGTACCAAACGTCCTTTAAGGGAAAGGTATGCATCAAACTGGTAACTACTTTGTTTACCCATTTCCTTCTTAAAACTCTCCCCAGTTCTTGTTAATAGCATTGCTTTTCATGTCTTTCAGGTTTTTTTTTTTTTTTTTTTGCCAAATACAATTACTAAACTTCACTTTCTATTTCAGAGTGTAGAAGTGAGAGAATTAGCAGAGTAAATGAGTGTTCTTTCTAAAGGAAATTGGCGTAAGTAGATAAATTCTATTAATTTAGTCAAAGAAGTAAGAAAATAGGAGGGTTGGCCCATAGAGCTCCTCTGGTTTGTGACTATCAGGTCACAGACCAGCACAGAGCCTCAAGTGACAAGGGCTTTGGCTCTTCCTGTGGAGAGCATGCATGAGTTTCGCAGTTTCAAGGATCAAAACTTGAAGAACCACAGATGAAGGCAGGACTCCATGAAAATCCTCCCCTTTCCACTGCCCCCACCCCCACATTAGTGGTGATGACCATGTGTCTTCCTGTGCAGGGCCCCTCTCTTTATCTCCTGTGGTGTGACTGTGTGTGGTCTCCTTGCATGTCTCTTTCTCCTCCCTCTTCTTTGACTGTCTTAACTCTATCATGAAGTTAAAATTTGTTTTTATTATTTTATTTATTGTATGGGATGTTCAAAATTGCTTTCCTTAAAAGCAGATGGGTGGCATATTTTATTTCTTCCTCCAACCCCTCCAATTATAATGAAACAAATAAAATCTAATTACTTTGTACTTTTTACTTATATGGCCTGAAGTTTGCCTTTTTTTTTCTTTTTGGACAGTGACATTGCTCTCTCCCTCCCCCTCCTTCCAGTTTTAAAGTAGCATACAACTCAGTGAATTTTTGTAGATCATAGACTTTTAGTATATCAAAAAGTGCATTATAGTAGAGTTGACAGTGTGTGTGAATATTTACTATTCTTATCTTTAAGATTTTTGTCTGTTTTGATTTCTAATGAAAATACATTGAGTAAAACAAACCTAAGTAAGTATATGTACTTGAAAAAAGCAGCTTATTGAACAAAATTGCTATAATGTCCCCCAACATGACTTGACAAGATTCATTTACGTTATAAAATCAGTAGTGGACAATGTGAAACATGAATTATTGATTTTGATTATTTTTTTCATCTTTGGTTGAGAAGGCAATTGTGACTAGAGTATTTGAACTGTGATACCATCAAAGGCATTGGATTTAGAAATTTGGTTTTGCATAAACTAAGATCCCTGAACTTCCAAGAAACTTTCTTCCATGGACTATCACTAATCATCTGTGAATCTGTTGTTCTACCTAGTAAAACACAAAGCCACGAGTAATGAACTTCATCCACAATTACAGTGCAGCATAATTCTTTAGAATTAAAATTAATTGCAAGAAGATCAGGAAAAAAAAAAAACACTGCTTTCATCCTGTACCTCTGCTTCTCTATTACATTTTATTATTTTAGGTAGAGAAAATAAACAGTATGGGACAGGAGAAGTTCTTTTGAAATACAAGTTGGAGAGAACTTTTGCAGTTCCTTCATTGTATTATCTTTTGTTCTCTCTCTTTTCCAACTCTGCTCTCACTCTCTGATTTTATAAAGAAAAGTTATAAAATTTCCACAATTACACCCACCTGTAACAGAATGATTTAGAGGTGGGAGTATTTCCAGAAGGAGAGTTTGGCCACATTCTCACTGACCTCTGGAGATACAAACAACTTTTAAGTATAAAGAGAAGCAAGGCCCCTTAAGAATAGCCAAAAAAAAAAAAAAAAAAATACCAACCATTCAGGGCGATCTCTCTCGTGCATCTCCTAACCTGTGGGTTTCCCTGTCCACATGAGAAAACAATGATATTTGAGCAATGAATACTACCATATTAGCAGACTGACTTGGTGATAGAACATTATATCACACTTGTAAGAAGAGGCCACCAGTGGAACTGCAGTGCAAGTGGCAGAAATCACAAGAGCATCTCTGGTAAGAACAGGCATTGACCTTGGCTATATTGTGGCAAAACCATATTCTTCTGGATGGAACAGCCAGAAGCCATGGCATACTTAGCCTGCGCCGGAAGCTGAAGGACCTATAAATAAGGGAGAGAATATGAAAGATGTTGACTTCCCTTGGATTGTTAAAAGGCAATCCCCAGCAGCAGGAACTGATGTGCATCTCCTGTGTTGCTGGCTAATGTCATCACTAGGCTAAGGATCCTAGGGTTGAGGCATCCTGGTCTTTGACACTCAGGTTGAGTCTCAACTCTGTAATTCTTCACTATGTATTCACCTTTGCCTTTCTAAAGTCAAGGGAATAGCTCCCACACATGTTACTACCAACTGTGTGGTCCCAAGCTTCACTGTGGGCTCTGAGCAATTACACATCAGGGTATAACCTCACCAAGCCCATCCCCTGGGAATGGTCTGAGCTCAGACATTTTCCCTGTCAGATGGCAGCCATCTTGGAAGGGACAGGATTTAGACTATCAAGCAAGAGCAGTAAGTATTGATTCCTACCAGGTGGGCCATATGGATTTGAGATGCCTAGTATTGGTGTGAACAAACATGATGATGTAATGAGAACCAATCAGAACCTATCCAGGTAAAAAAGATCTTTCAGGATTAAAAAAAGAAGTATTCAAGAGTAGGGCTAATCATATAAGTGATCATTATTTGAGAGCTGTTTATATTCCACATGCTTTACCTACATTTTCTCTAATCATGACAACCATACTACATAGATGTGCATTTATCTTAAATAAATATTTAGAGATAACATATTCTGTGCTAGGTCAAATGCTTAATTGTGAAGATGTAACTGAGACAAAAAATAATCCTTAATCTTTTGGAGCTTACATTCCATTTTTAAAATCCTCTTTATATTATAGATGGTAAAGCCAAGACTCAAAAAAGTTTAATTAACTTCCCAAAGATATACAACATGTAAATAAACCTGGGTTTGAGTGGGTTCAAACACAGATTATTTGACCCAAGTGTTTTTCTATTTAACTCTATACTAGCAATTTCAAATGCTTTTCCTACTACAATACACATCATATTTAGTATTCACAATGGGATACAATATCACAGCCTGGGTTGGCACTAATTAACCAGACTTCAGTTTTTCTCTCCCATTCACGTTAAGGAAAACACAACTTAGAGAAAACACACCTTAATAATCAAGAATCTGTTCTAGTTTATTTTATTTTAAATAAGTCCTTCAAAAACATCATATTGCTGCTACAAGTCTCACATTTTAGTGTTTGACATCAATTATCCCACAATTAATGAGTCATTTGCTAAACTGTGCACCTGCTACACTATCTTATGCCTAGAATAGATCAGACACGAGACATGGAGAAGTAGCCATAATATAAGTAAAACCAGGTTGAGTATATTTAGGTAGAATAATTCATATTGATCAGGTTTCAGTAACAGCAAGAATCACCAAAGGCAGTGGTATTGATCAGGGTTCTCCAGAAGAACAGAATCAATAGAATGTATGTATAATTATATGAAGGGATTTATCAGATTAGTTTACAGGATTTGAGACTAGAAGCCCCACAGTGATCACTTATAGGCTGGAGTTGCAGGGAAATGAGTAGCTGCTCAGGCTAAGAAGCTGGAAGCCTCAGAAAAAGATGGACCAATGCTATAGCCCCGGTGCAAGGCTGAAGACCTGGAAGCTCCCTGGAGAGTTGGTGCAAGACGATGTTCAAAGGCTGAAAAATCCGGAGTCTGAATTCCGTGAGCAATTGTAGCAGCAAAAATTGTACCCACTCAAGAAGAGTTAAGTGTGGGTGCACCCCTACAAGCTTGTCCTTGTTGTGGTTTGGATTTGGAATGTGTTAAAAGCATGGTCCCCAGGGCAGCAAGGTTCAGAGGTGGGTTTTAAGGCAGTGATTGGATTGTGAGGGCTCTGATCTCATCAGTGGATTAATCCAGCATCGATATCTGGGTGTACTACTGGGAGATGGGACCTAGCTGGAGAAAGTAGGTTATTGGGGGTGTCCCCTGGAAAGATTTTTCTTCTCCTTGACTCCTTCCTCTCTTTCTCTCTCTTCCCAGATACCAAAGGTAAGCAGTTTTCCTCTACTACACCATTCCACCATAATGTTTCTTCCTCAGAACAAGCCAACCATGAACTGAATTCTCTGAAACCATGAACCAAAATGCATCATTCCTTCTCTAAGTTGTTCATATCAGGTATCATGGTCACAGCAATAAAAAATGGACTCAAACCTCTTCTGCATTTTTTTTCCACTCCAGTTTATTGGTGGGTGAGGCTCACATTCAGAGTGAGTATTCCCTTTCAGTTCACTGACCCACATGACAATTATCTCTAGAACCAGTCTCTCAGACAAGCCTGTAAATGTACTTTACCCACTTTCTAATGCCTTTGATGAGTGAGGGACATATGTGGGTAGGGAGTTTTAAAACATTATTCTGCTTTCATAGAGGCCTCAGAGGATCCTCTGGAGTTCAGATGGCTCTTTAGAGCTGTCTTAAGTCCAGGAAGGTAGACCAACCCTTTGTCCACCAGTTTTGACAGTGATGGGCATGGGCTGTGCCTAGGGAACAGGCAAAGCCTTGAATGGAGCTGCTCAGCTCTTCAAAGGGCAGTGTCCAGAGAGGAACTCTTCTGCGAGCTGTCCACAGCCAACACGGTCACGTTTGGAAAAAGAATGTCTCATCCCTTAAGGGGGAATGTGCCTGGCAAACCACACCATTTGCCAAACCTCCTCCAGCAGACACTCTGAGGGAGTGAAGATACCCTAAGACAGACTTAGACCTTAACTCTGCCCTACTTAATAAAAATGTATATTTGCTTGGTGTTATTGATACATTCTACAGTATATTGTTTTGTTAAATTTTAAAAGTAAGAAACATTTTGATCAGTTTGTACCTATAGTGAACAATAAGTGTTTATGGAGCATGAATAGAATAATGTGTTTTATTTCAGAAAACACTCATATTTTTCCTACAATTATCTTCTAGAAATTTAACTTTGAGTATATGTTGCATGAAATACAATTATCATTCATGCTCTCTTATTACTCTATCATAGTATATGGGTAGCCCATTTTCTAGGCAACTTTATATACCTGGTATGAGAAGAGATTGTTATTTTCAACATGTTGTGTCATATTGTTATAAAAAATTAAAGTTTAAAATCTTTGAAAAGGAGCCTAATTTTATTTGTAACATTAATAGCACTTCAAAATCTTCAATGAACAAGATCTAAGTTTTATGAAATCAATCTAAAATGCTATTTGACAAGCCAAAATTAAAAGAAAGAATACATATTCTCAATTACATTTGTTTTAAGATAACTTACAATAAAAATCAAATAATGCATAAAGCATTTTAAGCAAAAAGGCCAACATGAAAGAGGCATAAATTTGAGCTTGTAGACTATCAAATAAATCAGGAAGCACAACCATTAAATAAAGTTACTTCCAAATGATAATATTTTAAGTCATACTGTTACATAAATACATGCACATAAAATTTAATGCATTTGGTATATAAGCCAGGTGATTAGAATGAATCAATCTTGCAACAAGAAGAGGAAAATGTTATTTGTAGCAATAATCAGTGAGGCTTCTTGAAGAAATAAAGTTAAGAGGGATTTTAAATAGATACGGACAAATAGAATGAGCATTCAGGTAAGGAGATTAGCTGCAGAGCCTGGGAAATAGAATCTGTACAGAAAAGTCAGGAAAGACTGAAGATAAATCAGATTATGATGACAATTTTTTTTGGAGAATATTAATGTACTAGTATCTTTCAGTGTTCACTAGATCTTTCTTCTTTTGCAAGATTGATATTAATAGTCCTTGAAAAACCCATGGGAAGTGTTTTACTCCTTTCTTCAAGTCGCATTTAAATCATCCTTGCATTTTTCTAACCTGACACACTTTTGGCTGCTGATCGAAGAACAAACTTACTAGTCACTAAATTACCCAGCAGTGTAACAGGGATTCACCCACATGAGCTGATTAAAGGGATGCTTATGTTTCAGCTGGAAGTTGAGAATTTAACATTTTTCATGAATTTGCATGGTATTTTGCCCCAAAAGTCCCCTATCAACTAGTAAAACAAAGTGGGAACATAGTAATCAGTTTGCAAAATTCACTTTGAGATTCAGGAGAATGTCCATCACAGAGATTAATTGTATGTGTCATGGCTTTTTTTTAGAGGTAGTCAATGTACTTCAAGTGACCCATGGAATTGACTGCATAGGATCAAAACACTATAATGGGGTTACAGTGAAGAAAGAGCATTATCACTGAAGAAGGCACCTTTTCAATTCCCTTGCCCTTGACTCCTCCAGAACAACCATTCATTCCAGCTAAGCTCCTCTCTCAGTGTGCCCAAATTACATGGCCTTCTCATACCTACATCAGTCACATGAGCCACCTCACAGCTGACCTCTGATTTTAGCCACAACTGTACCACACAGTGCCAGATGGCCTCATGTTCTCTCGGCTGACAATGTCCTACTTGGAAGATTTTTTCTGCTCGATGACCTTTCCTGCACTCAAGGGCAGCCCATACATATATGACAGTTTTAATACCTTGTGGCAATCCTCAATCAAGGAGGAACAGGAACCAGTAGGCAAATATGCCCTCTTCTTCCCATCCTTCATGGGGACAATTCTGGGAGCTGTTGTGCACATTTTCTAGCAGTTCCAGGGGAACTGAGCACATTGTGCAAAACAGCAGCCTCCAAGATGTATCATCAGGCTGCTTTCCCCTCCTTTCCTGCTTTCTTCTTCTCTCTCCTCCCACAAACCAAACCCCACACAACTACTGTAGCCACATTTTTGTCTCAGCTCTACTTTTGGGGAAACCAGACAAACACACTTCTGATTATTAGAATTACCATCATTGTTAGGCCATTCTATCACCTTAAACATTCCTTGTTTAAACTTATCAAATGCTAAGTTTTTACTTGTATTTGGGTCTATATTTGTAATCTCTTTTTTTTCCTTTCTTATTTATTTATTTTTGAACTCTTTTTTTTTTACCACTGATAAATTTATATATCATTTGTAATTGTGTTTATACAATACATTAATATATGGTGAAGCATGTTTTCCATTCACTTCTGTTATTTTTTATTCAAGATATTTATGACTCTTTTTTGGTGATTTATATTTTTAAAGAATCCTAAATTATCTAAGATAACTCACATTGTAATTTCAGTAAAATATTACTGAATTTCTGTTAAATTTACACGTTAATTATTATGGGAAGATTTGAACATTACAAATGATGTTTTTCATTTAACGGAAAGATATATTTTGACAAGTCTTCCAGGTATAGCTATTACTATTATTATTTTTTAAAATCTAAGTCTTATTCCTTTTGTATACAGTTTTAGGTAGTTTTTGCCTTTGGGTTGCTATTATTAATTGATATTTGTTTTCAATTTGAATGTTTAAAAGGTTGCTAATAAAAAATCTGTTCTGTGATTTTTTTTTTTTTTTGGTTTGGGTAATTTGCTAGGTATTTTGTTCAGACTTCTGTGTATTCTGGACATTTAATCATATTGTAGGTAGGTGTTAGTAACTATCTTCTTTAATAGTTATGTTGATTGTAACATTTCGATTTTCTAGGGCTTGCTGTTGATAATGAGCTAAATAATAATAGCATATATCTCTTAGTTCTGATCTTTCATAGAAATTACCTCAGTATTTATTTCCTATGCTAGAATCTTGGCAAATAGCTTTTCTTATATATAATTTTCTTCTTTTTCCATTTTAAATGGAGTTAATACTGCAGAGGTTGAGGCAGTGGGGTAGAGAGAATTCCTTATGGTTATTAGCAGAGAGAGAGGAGCCAGTAAGATGGAAGAGCTTAATGAAATAAAAGACTGAGACAATTTAACCAGGTTGCAGATGAGGAGAACTCCAAGCAGAGTTCATAGGGAGAGGCCGCCCTGAGGGACAGGAAGAGCCCCTAAACCCAAAGCAGAAGAGGGAAGAAAAGGAGCCTGAAGTCCCAGAGAAACCCACTCTGAGGAGGCAGATATGAGTATTTTTTTGTTTGTTTGTTTAAGAACCTCCTAGACTTTTATAGAGATTGAATCTAAACTAAAATGGACAGACCTGTGGTGGACTCTCTTAGATTGGTAGGTGTGAGTGACAGGGTTGTGCTAGAAGGTTGTAAGACTCAGAGCAGTGATCCCGACTGGGACATGGGAAGTTCAGGGGGAAGAAAGGAAAAAAGAGCGGTGGTGAGTGAGCCCAGGAGGCTCAAGGGAGAGTCCAAAGAGGCCCAGACATAAGGAAGTGAAGTCAAGATTCTATGAGACGCTCAGCTGAGCGTCCTACAAATCATCCTTAGTGACATTAAAACCGAAGGACTCCAAAGCAAGCTTTATGAAAGTGCCATTAAATGGTAGTTAAAGTCACTCTACATCAATGATAGAGATTTTAAAAGCTAAGGACCAAAATATGGAGCCAGGATCTGAGACATTGAGGAAGCTGGGATCTGAAGATGTTAATGAGGAGCCTGACAACAGGGAGCTACCATGAAGACAAGCCTTGGTCATGGCCCAGGGGGGAAGCAGAGAAGAAGGAGCACTCTGGGATACTGTGGGATTCAAATGGGAATCTAGTGGGCTGATAAATGGTGAGAGAGCTGGTTGGCCAGAACCAAGAAAGAAAGCGATGAACACTTAGCAGGAGTTTGCATGGGGATAGGCAGGCAAGGATAAGAAGAAAAAGGAAGAAGAAAATTGCCAGTGCTTGTTTTGTACTGGAGAGAGCTGGGAGGTTTCCCATATCTTATCAACAGAGAGCTGTGCAGAATTCCCAGCCTCAAAGATAGAGGAAGTTTAGAACTCCATGGGGGGTGGCTTCCCAAAGCCTTGTTTTAAGTATGCACAGTGAGTTAAAGGAGTCTTTTACTGTTTCTCCTGCCCCCCACCCTGTGTGTGTGTGTGTGTGTGTGTAAGAGAGGGAGTCAGACAGACATATAGAGAACAGGTATCAGGGATCTAAGCAGATGAGCTGAACAATCCTAAGCAGATGAGCTGAACTGTCCTTTCAATTTTAATATTTTAAAAGAGGAGTTCAGCATAAGTCATGAGAAGTATTATCACTCTGTTTCCCCAATCATTGTCATTTAAAAAAATGCAATTTATACTTATAAAGATTGTTTTAGATTTTTAAAAAATATTTTCAAGGTTTAATCTGAAACAGAAGTTCAATTTTTAATAATAGTTGCATTAATATTTACATGGTAATTCTTCATGCCAAATTCCTCCCAACATCCGCAACCCCTGCCACTTCCAAATAACACCAAATTTTGAGGGAAAATATTATTTTGGAATTTTGAGAAGTTTATGACACTTTAGTAATTCATATAAGAATCCTTGCACATTTTAATGATGACATTGTTGGTGTCAATCTGTGAAATACAAATGTAACTGAAGAACTGCTAACACGATTTCCTCATGGGAACAGAAAGTGATGCTTGTGGTTTAATGCACAAGCTAAAAATTATAGTTGAATTTTCTTAGATTTTAAAATATTCTGAAAATAAAACTTTTTCAAGCTAAAGAATCATTTATTTAGATCCCATTTTTGAAAATCAAAGCAGTCAAAAATTATGTGGGTTTAGTCAAAACAGAAGGTTTGACTATGCCTTGCAACAGTGGCTTCTGGCCATTCAGAGGTTATCTTCTCCACTTAGTGCCACCTCCACTTAGAAGAATGTCATCTGAGGTACGCACTGACCTGGGGTTCCTGCCAGGCTCAGTTTCTAACATATGTGTGAGCAGCAAAATTCTATCCAGTCGTCTTTAGAACTGTGTTGTGTGTTTCCACAGCAGTTCCCAGGGCAGAGCAGTCTGGTGTCCCTCTTCCTCGTCGTGGATATCCAATGACATTAGGTCTATTGGAGATTTTTCAGTTATAAGATCATGCCTGGTCTCTGTATCTCTCTTCTCCTCATAGATGAGTCAACTGGTATCTGTGATACCACTACCTGCACCCCTCCTGCACCTACAGGGCTGAGCACTGTGCCCTGACTCTAGACTCTAGACAAGGGACCACAAGCACTCAAGTTCAGTGCCCTGTGAATTGACAATAAGGAGATTGCAGCTGAGTTAACTCCATCATCTCCTGTGTGAGAATGTGGTTCTTTACGATTTCACATACCACTCATAGATTACAGAAGAGGGGATTAGGGATCAGAAAGGAAAACACAGAGTTACTAATGTTTATTGAGCTTCTACTTTGTACCTAGTACTGTGCAGAGTGCTTGATAAACATGACCTCATTTAATCTCACACATCATTATGAGAGTCAGAGGTCATAATATATATTTTACAGATGAAAAAAATTTCAGAAAAGTTATTAAGTAGCTTGTCCAAAAATATACAGCTGAAATGTTGAATGAAGAACTCGAAATTAGGATTTTGTAGCTGCAAAACCCATGCTCTGCATGGAGGTCAGTTAGCTGACCCACGTTTACCCAGCTGAAAAATGAAGAATATAGACTCTCAACTTAGGTTTCAATCTAAATCCCAGAAAAAATTGCATTTAATAAAACTGATTAGACCATTCAAAGTACTTTGATGTCTGTGACAGGTCTCCACAGTCATCAAGCTCTCATCATCAGTAAGTTCTGATAAATTGTGCATGTGAGGGTGCATGTGATTTTGGGAATACACTTAGCAAGTTGCCTTAAGAAAGATGCCAAGAGATCCTGAAGTGTGGTCTGCCAACAGCTTGCTTTGGCCCTAAGCCTTGGTGCTTAAATGTCACTATTTAATTCACATATTTATGGGGATTATGCCGATCACATCCCTCTGATAGAAGTCATGCAACTTAAGCACAGATTTAGGATTCTTCTAGATTTCAGAAGAAGCAGAACTCACTGTCCAGATATAAAGAGATATCTGGTTAGAGGTTGGTTAGAGGGGGTCAGTGAGAACCATTTCTTGGGGGAAAATTTGTTTCTAGGTTTAGCTTTGGGACTAATATGCTGTGGGTCTTTGGGCAGACTGCTTAACATCTCTGGGCCATAAGTTATCTCATCTAGATGGGGGCTGAGAAGGCCATGTCTCTAAGTTCATCCACTTATACAATTCTGTGCTATATTTATATTTTCTGCAGTTCGATTTCACCTGTTAAGAAGGAAACTCATGAAGTGGACATATGGCCATGGCTGTGATGGGAGTCTTATAGAAAGCAGTGTTGAGCAGTCATGGGGAAAACGACGTATAGATGGTACAACAGGCTAGGTTGACCTTGGGGGTCTTCTTTCCATCTCAGACATCCAGCAACAGCATGCATCCTCCCCACGTAGTGAGTGCTTAGTATATATTAAACAAGAGGACTCGGACATTCGGGGATGATCCATATAGTCATGGATGGCAACAGCTGTACATTTTTCCTATCCCTGAATATTCATAAGTGTTAAATGGAATCATGGGGTATCCTAGCAGTATGACTTACTTCCCAGACAGATGTTCTGAAAGAACATTCTTTCTGTGGTTCTCAAATCTCACCCCAGAAGCCCCCTCTGAATCATGAGTTGGCTCTCTGAGAGTAGGGTTGGCAGGACTGGGCAGAAGGCTGCCCATACTTGCCAGCATTTCTGACAGTGTGACCAAGAATTATTAGAAGAGCTACCATAGCTATATGTCTCATCACTTCCTTTAAAAAGTGTTGAGATGACAGCTCAAAGTGCTTCCACACACGAGGCCCTTTCTGAGAGACACGAGAGCCTAGAAGAAGACCTCCAACACAAGAACCCCCGACCCCGCACCAGTCTTGGGTGCTTGTCTGTTGGACCCTAGGCTTTCTGCTTCTTTTAACTTGAAATGAAAGATGGACGAAGACTGTGCATTGGTGAACTTTCTGTTCTGAAGTAATACTCTACATGTCAGAGTCCTATTATATAACTATTCAAAGGGATTGCTGTCCAAGTGTGAGTGGAAAGCCTGGATTTCTTTTTCAACTGTCCTGCATTTCCGTTTTGGTGAAGTATTAGGATAATGTTCTTTTTCTGGATAGGATCAGAAAATCAGAGACTGTAAACAAAACAAAACAAAAAAAAAAAAGAAAGAAAGAAAAAAGAATCTTTCACCAGTGTCTCATTTTGTTCCCTCTATTGAGTTTGATAGTCAGAAACCTGTGAAAGGTTTGTTATTATTAGTACAAGAATTTTCCCATGGCCTAGGCATTTTCTACTAAGTTCATTTGGCAACTTTTAACATCGCTATCTAGCGATGCCCAGTGCCAATGTGACTAATCAAACTCCGACATTTGAATGGTTGGATTGAATAACCAACAGGACTTTTTAATGTAAATCTCTAGCCTAGACAGGGATTGGTTTCAAAGGAAACCATGTCTTTTCTTGATTAGGACTTTTTTTTAAATAAGATACAGCAAATATTTTGGAAGACAGAACAGGGGATGGGCATATGGAACTTTTCTGTCTGGACAGAACAAGTGAATAGAATAACCCAGAGTATAGTTCAGAAAGCCAAATATGCTGTGGAAGCTTCCAGAACAGCTGTCTCCTGCAGAGAATTTGAACTAATACTGAGGGCTATCTGGTATTGCTTTTCCTATAACATTGATATTTTTGTGTTCCGCTCTTTCCAAGGGCAAAGCGCCCTCACTAACGGATTCTTTTGTGAATTGAATGAGCTACTAGAACATTCTTTACGGGTTTCCAGTGGATTTCTAACCATGCATGTGGCCACCTCTCTTCTATAGGAAAATGTTTCTCACATTATTTCCTATATTTATGGTGTGTTTCTTCATTCCATTTTCTCTGACATTTATCTCCTTTATTTACTTGCAACCAGAACCATCTCTTTCGTTCAAGGAACAGCCAAACAACTTCAGCAAGAGAAGAACAAGGTAACATAGCGGTGTTTGCAAGAGACATTAAAATATCAAGTACGAAAAGCACGAAGTGGGACGGACAGTGTTTCCCATTCCTCTTCCCAAACAAAGGAAGTAAGAAATTCTTTCATGGCTTTTATTTGTTTTTCAAATCACACTGTCCTCAACTTTTAAAATAATAATCTTCCTTGACAGTCGTTTAATAATTGTGAGTGATCTATGACTTTATTATAAAGTACTCATCTAATGATCTATTTCCTTTACCCCAGAGGCCAAGTACAAAGCAAGAGAATTATCTTGGTGATACTTTTAATAACTTCCTGTGGGATTGCAAGTCCCAACCAAAGCAGACTCTGCAAAGGAGTTAATCATGTAATTTCACAGATTAGACACCACAGGGTTACTAATGAGAAACTTCAGTTTGGTGATAAACTTTTTTTTTTTCCAGGAATATTTTGAGAGGCCTGTAACCTTTGGCTGACACCCAGCGAGGCCATTAGTTTAGGCATGGGATGCACTACAAAACACACGAGAATCAACAGAACTTCTTTTCTGGAAAGTTGATTGTAAGAATAGTTTTGTTATAAAGATTTCAAAAACAGATGGAATGGACAAAGGGGAATAAAAAGAGACAAGCGTAAGAAAACTTATCGACTTCCGTTGGTTGGCATAGCTTCAGCTCCTAGTGTCTCTTCAGCCATATGCTCAAGATGGAAACCGCAGTTCACATCTAAATGTCATGCTGCCCTCTGTTCCATAAACATGTATCATCCATCACTAAATATTTAGATCTGAATTGTTGGAGCTGAGCTCTGTGCCAGGGGTAGGGGGATTAATTCCTTTCAAGGTCCTCACATGATGGATTTTCCACTGAAGTAAACATCCGAGAAGAGCTCACACTAAAGCCATAAAGTATATAAATAAAATTTAAAGTTTAATTAAGTCAACATTATTTAAAGTGGTTGTCATATTTTATGGCAAACTTTTCATGTTTATTTTGTATGACTGCTAATAAATAGCCCCCTCCTGATCAGACAAAAGGCACAGCTAGGTTACGGCCAAGGGCTCCAAACTGAGGGCCGGAAGAAGATTTCTGAGTTGGGGATAGAGTGACCTTTTTCCATTACGCTCAGTTGCACAAACTAGCACGTTAGCTAGACCCTGAGTTAATATCCTGTTCAGAGAGAATGCTGGAAAATTCTTTACAGCTTTAATCATTTGGAACGTGGGAAGACAATATGCTCACATAGAAGGGAACACAGACTAGCAAATGAAAGAGAATAAGTCAAGAGAAAAAGATAACCTTCATTTTATTTTAGTTTTTAGTTCTTACCATAATAGAAAACATAAGAAGGAAGATGCTTAATCCAACCAAAATTCATCTTGGATTATTCACTTCTTGAAATTATTTTTCTTAAAAGATAAATCATTTAAATGTACATAGTGTTTCAAAAATCAGGACTCTAAGGCACCTGCTTTGTGTTCCTTAATATTAAATGGGAAAATTGCTAATCATGCACTCCTTCATGTACAATGGATACAGCATTAAAGGAGAAAGAGAAACTCAAGTGAATTCTCTGTTGGGTTGAGTCAAAGTTTAATTGCTACTCAGTAAGGACTTTTGTGTTGGAAGATCTTCTCAGCCTGATCTTGCATGACCTGTTTCTTCCCAAAGAAAGAAATTACTATACAAAGAAGTGTTTAAAGCTGTAAGGAAACTTTCAGAGTTGGAATAAACCTTTAGCACTTGAGGCCAGCCCTACTGTTCTGAAAGGAGAAAACCAAGGCTGAGTGAAGTTGATATCCAAGTTTACTGGTCAAAAGAGGTCTAGAACTCATGTTTCCTAATATGCCCATCTTACTGCTTTCTTGTGCACAGGGCTTATTTCATACTGCAGATGTCTACAGAAGAAGTTTATGGGAGGTATACCAGATGGTCTTAGAGAAGATGAACTAGCAAAGTAGGGAAAATTATAACAATTCTTTAAAGGTTCCTGGGATGCATATTTTCAGAAACCAAAGGATTTGATGCAAAGTCTTAATCACAAAGTGTCAGTCTCCTTGTGTTTAAAATACAAGTACTGCAAGGATTAGAGATGTATTCATAAAGTGCCTCCTGAATACCTACCTGGCAGATATACCCTTGATTGTATCCCTAATTGATGCATGTTTATATTTTAGAAACTATTAAGGAAAAAAAAGTCCTTCCAAATTACTAAGCTACTGATAGGATTGGGGTGATGTCATTTTCTCCCTAAGTCAAGGGTCACATTTCATTTTTGATAAGCCTCAATCCTTTATATAAATTAATATACATATATATGAATCTAAATCATTCTCTTTCAAAATAAAAATAAGTATAAAATGAGAAAATATTTGCTATCACAATGCTTATTATCACTTGGACTAAAACTTGCAATTTTAATGAACTGAAAACATTTTTCAAAAACATGCTGAAATTTGACAAGCAAAACACAAAATTCATTTCATTCTTTTCTACTGAGAAAATGTCTCTTTACATGTTCACACTTAGCATATTTAAATGTGATGATTAATCATACAACAAATGAATCAAGAAATAAAAAAGAAACATTAAGTTAGATATGTATACCTTAAGCAGTCTTTCAAAGAATATTGAAGGAAAAAAGGTATTAATGACAATATAAGAATTAATACTATGTCAAGAACTTCATTCACTACTCATAAACTTTCTAACTTCTTTTGATTGTATTAATTGTTCCTTACGTCCATGTATCATTCTGAATGTGGATGTTTTGTTCCAGATTATTTTCTCTTCATATTTTTTACATAGTTCTTTTTGTCCCAAATAACAAAAGAATGTTAATGCAATAGTACATTTTACGTGAGTGTATCAGTCTACTAAATTATCCTCTGAAGATTACATGGTTGAAGAAATAAACAGGTGATTAAAGGGAACAGAAATGGGAGTAAAATTACACTTTTTCATTACAAGAGAATTTCACATTAAATTGTCATTAAAGGACATAAAAGTATTATACCAAATGCAGTTGATTTTCTTAAAACTTGCATTCAAAATAATAAATCTAATTGAATTACCCACTCTTTCAACACCTCATAGGTCTATGGAAAGATCTATTTAAATACCTATTTAAAAATTCACTAAAATAAAGATGATAAATAACTCCTACTCACCTGATAGATGCTATGGTATTTATTTCACATAAAAATTAATTTACTGAATAATGGAATTCTTAGATGTACCATATTAATCTGCATCTTTTAAAATCATGTTTTTACTTTTTGTGCTGACTTTGAATAATATGTATGTATAAACTAATAGCTACATATAGCTAGACTAAGAAAATTAGCACTACTTGCTACCTTCTTAAAGGTAGAAGAAATCAATTCAAATAAGATAAATTGGCTCATATTTTTTATTTTCAATGAATGGATGACCAAAAACATCCATAGTGATATTTTAATAAATATGAAGAAAATACCATCCCCCCCAAGTCTGCTTTCTTTTCTACTTAGTTGCTTGCTAAGAAAAACCATCCCTTGCTTCACATCTAACCTCATCCAAGTAGCCTTCAGGAGTGTGGTTCAATGCTCATAAACTGGCGACCTAGAAGGCACAGTGGAGTGTGAGTTAATTTCATTAATGCACTCTCGGGGAAGCCCACGTGCAGCTAGTGTTTCCAAACCATTTATTTTGTCTAAACATTTCCTCTCACTGAGTTATTTATACATTATGTTGTGGAACTAGAGTGGGTGCTAAAGGTAGGGCCAGATGAAAATCTTTCTAGACATAACTCACGGGTAGTAAATGTCGGGCTTCTATCAAGGAAACTTTTCAGCAAGCACAGTGTCCATGCAAAAGCAAAGGCTTCTAGAATAGGACAAATTGGACCATGCAGACTTAATCTCTTACACTTTAGTTTCCAAAATGCTTATTACTAATACATTAATTTATTCCACAAATAGCTATTGACTACCTCCTAGGCAGAGAATGTGTTCTAGTGGAAAAGGAGGTTTTCTTTACCTTCAATCTGGAATGAAAACTTTCTTAAAGATTACTTGTGCATCTTATAAGATTATACATAATATTCATATTAATTGGTTCTTATAAAATACATATATTTGCACTCTACACAAAGATCACTCCATTTTGCATCTCTATTGTATCTAATGATAAAAAGGGAAATGAATGAAATTAAATTTCTATACCCTAATCAATCTAGAAATGTCATCAGTTTCCCAAGTTTGTCAGTTCTAATTAGAAGATATGGTTTCCATTTTAGATTGAGTTAACAAGCCTAAAAAGGAGACTTTTCTTCTTTCCCTTACTAGAACACCTTTCAAAGAAAAGAGCCAATAAGAATCTGAAAATTAATATAAATAAGGACGTCATTTGATTTACATCCCAAAGCTGGTGACTTAATAGCCACTTTTAAGCAGTGTAGATATTAATTTCATAAATGATCCACTCAAACTACAAGTCATGATATTTATACCTCATTAAAATGTAAATATCAGTGGAAAGACACTATATTCTCCTGATAATATACATCTTGACTTACTTGTGTTTTGACATTATTTCCAAGCTTAGTATGTAACATTTATTTAACTTTAGTATTAAGAAACTCATATCTCAGGTGATAACAAAGTCCAAGGACTTCATCCATGTGGTGTGTTGAAATCTTAGTGAAGTCCTGGGGCTACTCATTGCTTAAATATAAAACAAATCATTGTGTTTTGATGAGGATAAGGGGGCTATATGATCGTGGAAACTGTCTTAATATTCCTGAAACAGACAAGCGTTTAATTAGCTGAAAATTAAGGTAATGACTTCAGGTAATAAGTCATTAATATTATAAAAAGTAAAAGGAAAAAATGCAAAATAGAGTTTAATTGAAGAAAGTACATGCATTAAAAGCGAGACTCTGAGCATTTTACACTTTCCTCATTACTCCCCAAATTTGAGAAAACAAAACAACTAGATAGCACTCAGAGAAATAAGCTATTTTAGTAATAACTAAAATGACATCACAGAATGAGGCTGGTTTGATTATAACATACCCACATTTAAGCTATTTAAGGTCCTCAAAAACATCCCCGTTTCCCTTCAGAGTTGGCTGCATATCAGCAGTATGCGTTATGTCACCAGAGCATATACATCATTAAAAACACAAAATTCACAAAAGCACATGAAAGGTAGAGATAAAATTAAACCCAGAGAGTTTTGTCTGTAGTAAGGGCTCTGTGGTTGTTTATTAAATAGGTTATGTATTAATTGGCTATTGTCCATGATGTAATCATCATGAGGCCAAGAATAAGATCTGTTAGGAACCTACCAGTGGTTGGCACAGCATGGACTTCTCTGTCCTTCTCCAGCAACCCAAGTGGGAGGTGAGTTATCTTCATTTTGCAGTTGAAGAAAGGGATGCCCAGGTGAGTAAGCAGCTTTCCCAAGGCCATGTTGTTAGGAAGTGGGCAGGCTGCCACATGAACTTGGCCTGACTGACACACAGTTAGGCTTGTTCCATCACATGATGCTGTATACACTACAACTATGACGTAAACCCCAGCTTTAAAAGAAACACTGGGATTTTAAAAATTGCATCTCCATTCTCCTGACCTCCAGAACCAAACTAAGCTACAGTTTAAGCCATGAAGTGGTTTACCTGAACATAAAATTTTAAAAAGGTGGTGACATGGCAGAGATACTGACAGAGCATTTTGAAGAAACAGGTAGGTGTGGCAGATTGCCAAAATGGCCACAGACTCCTCTCAACCACGTATACGTGTCCCTGGCAAAATTATTTGTGGCTCCTTCCATTAAGAAGTGAAGTGGGTTCCTCCATCCCTCCCATCCCTCCCATCTCATCTTGACATTAAGACTTGCCATGGCCAAGGGACGTGGTAGATGTGACACAGAGGTGGGCTGTATTGCTGCTGGAGGTTTATACAACAGTGTGAGGAAGTCCAGTCTATCCCGTAGTGGAGGCCAGATGGGAGAGCACTCAGGCACCCTGCCCTGCACCCTGCCCACTCCTGCCAGCTGGGGAGTGGTACTTCCCGCTATAGTCAAGATGCAGGTGACTTCAGTGAGCTCAGGTGAAACCAGAAGAACTGTCCAGCTGACAGCTGAATTCCTGACCCGCAGATTCATGAGGGTCACACGCCCCACAGAATCCTGTCATTTTCTGTAATAGTGATGATGAATTGCACTGAATCATATAATTCTTTTGATGCCAAATTTCACTTTGGGATCAAGTCATGCATCTAGCCGATGCCTTGGTTGCCATGGAATTCTTTTTCTCTGAAGAAAGTTCACTGAATTCCTTAGTAATGAAACCCTGGATTCATCAGAATCCTGCTTCTGGAACTGAGCGAGGCTTGGCTCGGATGTTGTTTTCTCCAGGGTCTCTACAGCCAACCAAATGTGGGCAGACATCAGGCCTTGTAATGGCTTTCAGGAGCCCAGCCCTTTTGTCTTTGTGGCCATTTCCTCCCCCCCCCCCCCCAAAAAAAAAAGGGCATTTATAATTATATTTCAAAGATGAATATACTGATATTACATGTTAATATCATATTATATGATATTATATGTAATATACTGTTATTACATGTAATATTGAAATATTACATATTTCAATCGGAATAAAGATGAATATATTAATATTACACATTAAAATCCTTTCTTCAAATTAAATGATTCTTTTTTTCCCCTTTTAATTCTAAAAGAAACTAAAATATTTTATGGGTCCCTAAAAATATTGTGGGCCTTGGAAATGGGGCTTAGTGAGTCTAATGAATAAATCAGCCTGTGTGTGTGTGTGTGTGTGTGTGTGTGTGTGTGTGACATCCTCCTTTCTTTTACAATTAAAGTAGGTAAGTTACCTCTCTAGCCTCACCTACAAATATGTCTCACAATTCAGGGACACCCTGCATAGAAGCAACTGTACAGAGCTGCAGAGGACATAAGCATGAATATCCTACAATAAGAAGAAAAAAAAAGAAGAAGAAGAAAAAAAGAAAGAGAAAAAGAAACCCAACACTAGGGAATCTTCAATATAAACATTAATAGTTTCCCACATCTTTGTTTAGAGAATAGCCTGAGGATTTCTAAACTTCTAGATCTTATTCATTCCAGAAATGTTTCACTTATGGCCACATAAATCTTGGCCATTTAGAAGCTCCAAGATTAAGGCTCTTTGGAAACTAGAGTCACAGAAAACTCACAGGTGATCCATATACAACAACTCTGATTTGGGCCATTTAGGAGACATGACCTTTCCTAAGATAATTTAGATATAACTCTCATGTCAACTATAGATAATAGATTTAGAAAAGATACATGGAAAGAAAAGTTTGGCAAAAATTATATTATTCCTATTTTTTAATTACTTTGTATTATTTTCTTCTGATTTAGAAAGACAGACTTGTTCAATGTAGAAAATTTAAAGAATGTTTTTCTTTTCAAATAAGGGGTGAAGACCATGTGGCAGGGACTGAGCGAATGTCCCTCAAAGGTGCATGTGTTAAACATTTGATCCTCATGGTAGTACTACTGGTACATGATAGACCCTTCAGGAGGTGACAGGTCTTTAGATAATTGTGGGCACATCCCCAAAGGGGTTTTTGGGATCACTATCTTTCTCTTTGATTTCCTGGCTAATGAGAAGAGCATTTGCTCCTTCATGTGCGCTTATGGTAATCTGCTTCCCTCACCGGAGACCCAAAGAGTGGAGCCACTTACTTGATCTTGAACTTCCAGAGCCATAAACCAAAGTAAACCTTTTTTTCTTTTTAAGTTAATTGCCTCAGTTATTTATTATAGTGACTGAAAGCTGATTAATAAAACCAATATAATGCAAAAAATTTTATTAAAGCACTGACAGGCCAGATGTAACTACAAATTTAGCATTTTATACACATTTTACTGCCTTTAAGCACATTTCACTAGTGTTTTATTTTCAAAAATTTATTTCATCTTGAATACAGTACTAGAAAAAGCTAAACTCTTTAATGTATTCCAACATGAAAAGGTAACTGTTTTAAATAAAATTAAAATAAAAACTACTGAGGCCTCTGACCTGCCTTTCCCCTAAGTATTAGATCTCCATATCTTCTCATATGTTGTCTAGTTTTTAAATCTGTAACTTTCCTCCTGTTCATGCTACCTTTAAAGCGAAAAGATTATGAAACTACAACCACATATCTTCTATGATAAAAAAATAACTTATGAATTCTTCTCACGCGTGCTTGTTAGTTCTTTAATTTACTCCATATCTTCAATCTATTGATCCCTCTGCCTGGTTGTCCCTGTGGACCCATCTGACTTGTCTTTATTTCCCCTGGGTCTGGTCTCCAGGGCATGTCATTTTTACATGATTCTAATCATCTCTTCATTTTTGCTCAAACACTGGCTTCTGGGGGCTACACACATGTTACCTCTGACAAGCCCAACTCATAGGTCTGAATGAGAGTAAAGATCAGGGACCACATGTAACTACCTCTTCTCCCTTACTTCTCCTCTTCCTAGAAGTGTTTGAGAAATCGCTCTAAAAGTACAATAGAACAAGCCTTGTTTTATTGTCCTATCTTACTTCTCTTAAAAGCTACTGGAGAACCCTACAAATTAAAATATATTTACATCCAAACCATATTGTCAAGTTTCCTCTTTCCTCTAGGAATTATCTCAAAGCTCTGAATTTAGTTTGGAAAGTAGCATTGAACTCTGCTGCACAGGGAGACATGGGGTACAAAAAGCAAAGGATTTCTCCCAGCTATTACAGAAATGGTTTCCAGGTAACACAGCACAGCAAACCAAAACCAACAATAGGAAGAATAGCACCATCTCGAAGCTCATAGTGCATGACCAGAAGCTTCTCTTGTTCATTCCACCATTTTCATATCTTCTGAATTCTTGAACATATGCAGGTCATCTCTTAGGCTATGAAATCCACTCTCATTTTTTTTTTCTGTGAAAGTGCAGATAGTTTGGTAATGTGCACAAAGATGAGAATAAGCAGCGAGGAAATTGTGGCTTAAGCACAACTGTGGCCTGTATTCTTTAGTAAGATGATGCAATGAGTGTATTTAATAAAGTCTCTTCCTCAATTCAGTTGGTCCTAACTCCTGTCCCCCCAGCACATTGCCTTCAATGGGAACCAAGTTATCAGACTTGCTTTTTAGTGATTTAGTTTGTTATTTCAGAAGCATTTCTCCAACTGCATTATAAACTGGAAGGTCCTGTCCCTGAGTGACCTTATCTACTTTAATGTATATATCGGTCTTCCCGACATTTATGTTTAAATGCCTGTCAGTCATCAGTATTGTGCCCAGCCAGACTGCGGCACATGGATGTGCCACAGGAGCCTCAAATTCAATGTCCAATTTGAACTCAACATTTCTTCTAATCAACAGGCCCCGGCTCTCTTCTCTACTACCATAGGGAAGAGCATTGGAAATAGGAGCTGGGAAGCGCTGGCACCCTATTCTGACTGCTCCCCACAACTATCAGTCTATAAAACTTCAATTTTCTTAATAATTCTGGACTCTGCCATTCTTTCTACTCGCATTGATAGCACTTGTGAGAAACTTGTATTCTTTCCCAAACCATAGAATACAGTGTTGCCAGGCAGCTTTTCTAAAGTGGACACTGATTACAGAACACTCAAAATGATTCAAAGATTTCTTGACTATAGTCATCATTCATAAAAGCTCCAGAGAGACCCTTGGTGTATCTTTTTGAATATTGCTTTTTTGAAGGTAAATACTTCAAGGTATATTAAAATTGGTATAGAGTAGGTTACAAAATTCACATTTTGTAATATATGATCTTAAGAAATAGGACTTTGTTATAGTCAGCTTTGCATCACCATGACCAAAAGAGCAGCTTAGTTTACTTTGGCTCATGGTTACAGAGGAGCAGTCCCTGGTTGGTGAACTCCATACCTCTGGGCAGGAGGTGTGCATTAGAACATCATGGCAGAAGGGCCCAATTGAGCAAAGCAGCTCAGAATATAACAGCCAGGAAGCAGAGAGAGACAGAGAAACCTGCTCACCAAGAACAAAATATAAACTCCAGAGTCATGCCCCAATGACTTACTTCCTCCAGCCACAACTTACCCATCTACAGTTACCAACCAGTTAATCCATATCAGTGGATTAACCCACTGATTGGGTTACCCCTTTAATAATTGAATCATTTTACCTCTGAATATTCTTGCATGGTCTCACACACGAGGTTTTGGGGAACTCCTCATATCTAAACCATAAGAGACCTCAGGAAATTTTAGCAGGAGAAACAGCCATTTCAAGCTATGTTCCTGTTTCCCTGGAGGATAAAAACTTGCTTGTTTATGCTGTTAGGTATAAAATGAAAAATGATAACGATGATGATGATGATGATGATGATAGTAATAATAGTAATAATAATAATAATAATAATAGAGAATGAAGGGTAGGATCCAGATTGCTTAATATAATTTATAAAACTCATTTTTGATGTGGTCATCCTCATCCTTTCGCCTTCCATCATGTTTCCATGAGCCTCATCCTGGCACTCCTCCTGGCTAACTTCCACTTGTGTCTCTCTCTCTCTCTCTGTCATGGATTCACTGGACATCTTTCTTCTTTCTCACCTTACCCTAGGTTTGGACTTCCCTTCTCTGTGGTCCGCCGACAATCTGTGCATACCACCAGACTCACTACCTCATTATGTTGCCATTATGATTTCCTAATGTGATTTCTCCATCCAACTATAAGTACATTAAAGGTAGGAGTCATATAGCTTTGAAAGTTCACTGCCTAACAGCATGCTGGGCACTCAGTAGTGGTTGCTCAATGCATGCTGATTAGTTTAATAGTTATTGCCCACAGAACACAGGTAATCACGTAGATGCTTAGTTTCACCATGGATAATCAGGACATAGACATCTCTCTTTGCTAGAATTTGGATCTGTAATGTCCTGCAAAGGCCCATGTGTTGAAGGCTTCATCCCTAGCCTATGGCACTCTTGGGAGGTGGGAGAATTTTTAAGAGACCTAACGGGAGCAAATTAGATTATTGAGCATGTGACCTTATACGGGATATTGAATTCCAGGTCCCCTTCTTATTTCTTTGCTTCCCAGCTATGATGACGTGAGCATCTTTCTTCACAATGCCCTCTCTGTCATGAGGTGCTGCTTCTTTAAAACAAACAGGACCAACCAACCATGGACTGAAACCTCTGCAACCGTGAGCCAAAATAGACCTTTCCTCCTTATTATGTGATTACCTTGGACATTCACTACAGTCACAGAACGCTGACCCACATACTCATTAACTATCTTCCTTTTCCTTCAAATATTCACAGTGCTCCATCACTGAATTCTTAAAATCCAGTATCCTACCATTTAACCCAAACCTCCTGCTGTGAGGGGGAACTGCTCAGGGTAGTCACATGCAGATTTGTGCATCTGTAAATTTGTCCTCAGCTCTAGGTGGGTCTTTGTCATTCCTTAACTTTTTAAATTGTCCTTTTCCTTCAGCAGATATTTCAACCATTCACTGCTGTTGTGGATTCCACTGTAATTTCAGGATGCAATCTCACTTTCCATCTTTCTTCATAGATTCACCTTGAACTTTTGCTTTCCTCTTAAAACATGGAAAAATTCATCTTTAGCCTACTTATTCTCAATTTCTCCATTTAGGGAAATGTTCTCCTCTTCTTTTCTTTTTTCTTTTTTGTTTCCTAATTTCTCTAATTAATTGTTTATGGATTTGGGTAAATTTTATAATCACACAAGCATGTGATATAATCTAAAGACACCAGGACCAACATTTAACAAATTATGATAGCTATTTGTAATATTACAAATTATAAATTATGGTAGATTTATTTATTTCTGATCCTTACATGATTTAATTCTCCTTACTTGTTTCTGGTCTAGTTGTAGTGATGGAGACATCCAGAATAGTGCCGAGGCTCTAAGTCCCAATAGTTACCTGATGGCCCATTCCATACATGCCTCCCACTTTGTATTCTATGTGGTCACTATGTTATATTTGACAAAGTTACTGATCTTTTTTTTTTCTGAGAAACAATAGATAAATCTTTGTTTTTTTTCTTTTTTATTATTATTATTAGTTGTTCAAAACATTACAAAGCTCTTGACATATCATATTTCATACATTTGATTCAAGCAGATTATGAACTCCCATTTTTACCCCGTATACATATTGCAGATTCACATTGGTTACACATCCACTTTTTTACATACTGCCATACTAGTGTCTGTTGTATTCTGCTGCCCTTCCTATCCTCTACTATCCCCCCTCCCCTCCCCTCCCCTCCCCTCCCATCTTCTCTCTCTACCCCATCTACTGTAATTCATTTCTCTCTCTTGTTTTTTTCCCCTTTCCCCTCACTTCCTCTTATATGTAATTTTGTATAACAATGAGGGTCTCCTTCCTTTACCATGCAATTTCCCTTCTCTCTCTCTTTCCCTCCCCCTCTCGTCCCTGTTTAATGGTGATCTTCTTCTCATGCTCTTCCTCCCTATTCTGTTCTTAGTTGCTCTCCTTATATCAAAGATGACATTTGGCATTTGTTTTTTAGGGATTGGCTAGCTTCACTTAGCATAATCTGCTCTAGTGCCATCCATTTCCCTGCAAATGCCATGATTTTGTCATTTTTTAGTGCAGAGTAATACTCCATTGTGTATAAATGCCACATTTTTTTAATGCATTCATCTATTGAAGGGAATCTAGGTTGGTTCCACAGTCTAGCTACTGTGAATTGTGCTGCTATGAACATCATTGTAGCAGTATCCCTATAGTATGTTCTTTTAAGGTCTTTAGGGAATAGTCCAAGAAGGGGAATAGCTGGGTCAAATGGTGGTTCCATTCCCAGCTTTCCAAGGAATCTCCATACTGCTTTCCAAATTGGCCGCACCAATTTGCAGTCCCACCAGCAATGTATAAGTGTACCCTTTTCCCCACATCCTCGCCAGCACTTGTTTTTTTTTTTTTTTTTTTTTTTTTGTAGGAAGCACTGAATTTATTGAAATGTAGACATAAAACTCAACCACTGGGTAAGTATTGTCGGTTTTGAAAATAAAAACACGATAATAGTTCTAACAGAAATTTAGATTTAGAAGAGATATTGTAAGTAAGCAAATTTCCATATATTCCCTAACAGGAAATGAATATATACTCTGTGTGTATGTGTGTGTATAAATACATATATATATGCACACACATATAATATATTTACACACTATATATTCTAGATAATGTAAACTATATAGTTAAAAAATATAGTGTCCCAAGTTCCCTTAATATTCTGAGTTTTTTTGTTAACTCTAAAGAAAATCTTTTAGAAAAAAGATATTCACTCTTACCATGAAGATACATATTCATATACATGTATGTCTGAAGCTTATAAATTCCTTGAATGCCATTCATTTCTCTTTCCTGTTAAGTTCAAAGAAAATTCAATAACTCTCAGTTAATAATGATATGTATATCTTTGCTTTAGTAAAAGTACTACTGTTTTTCCACTTCTGTAAATGTAAATATGTATACACAAACACACACACACACACATATACACATATGTATAAAGATATGTCTAATCAGTATTTAGCAAACATTAATATTATTATTTTTTTTCTTTTTTTTAAATTTTTTTATTGTTGGTTGTTCAAAACATTACATAGTTCTTGATATATCATATTTCACACTTTGATTCAAGTGGGTTATGAACTCCCATTTTTACCCCGTATACAAATTGCAGAATCACATCAGTTACACATCCATTGATTTACATATTGCCATACTAGTGTCTGTTGTATTCTGCTGCCTTTCCTATCCTCTACTATCCCCCCTCCCCTCCCCTCCCCTCCCCTCCCCTCTTCTCTCTCTACCCCCTCTACTGTCATTCATTTCTCCCCCTTGTATTTTTTCCCCTTTCCCCTCACTTCCTCTTGTATGAAATTTTGTATAACCCTGAGGGTCTCCTTCCATTTCCATGCAATTTCCCTTCTCTCTCCCTTTCCCTCCCACCTCTCATCCCAGTTTAATGTTAATCTTCTTCTCATTCTCTTCGTCCCTACTCTGTTCTTAGTTACTCTCCTTATATCAAAGAAGACATTTGGCATTTGTTTTTTAGGGATTGGCTAGCTTCACTTAGCATAATCTGCTCTAATGCCATCCATTTCCCTGCAAATTCTATGATTTTGTCATTTTTTAATGCAGAGTAATACTCCATTGTGTATAAATGCCACATTTTTTTATCCATTCGTCTATTGAAGAGCATCTAGGTTGTTTCCACAGTCTTGCTATTGTGAATAGTACTGCTATGAACATCGATGTAGCAGTGTCCCTGTAGCATGCTCTTTTTAGGTCTTTAGGGAATAGACCGAGAAGGGGAATAGCTGGGTCAAATGGTGGGTCCATTCCCAGCTTTCCAAGAAATCTCCATACTGCTTTCCAAATTGGCTGCACCAATTTGCAGTCCCACCAGCAATGTACAAGTGTACCCTTTTCCCCACATCCTCGCCAGCACTTGTTGTTGTTTGACTTCATAATGGCTGCCAATCTAACTGGAGTGAGATGGTATCTTAGGGTGGTTTTGATTTGCATTTCTCTGACTGCTAGAGATGGTGAGCATTTTTTCATGTAGTTGTTGATTGACTGTATGTCCTCCTCTGAGAAGTGTCTGTTCAGGTCCTTGGCCCATTTGTTGATTGGGTTGTTTGTTCTCTTATTGTCTAATTTTTTGAGTTCTTTGTATACTCTGGATATTAGGGCTCTATCTGAAGTGTGAGGAGTAAAGATTTGTTCCCAGGATGTAGGCTCTCTATTTACCTCTCTTATTGTTTCTTTTGCTGAGAAAAAACTTTTTAGTTTGAGTAAGTCCCATTTGTTGATTCTAGTTATTAACTTTTGTGCTATGGGTGTCCTATTGAGGAATTTGGAGCCCGACCCCACAGTATGTAGATCGTAGCCAACTTTTTCTTCTATCAGACGGCGTGTCTCTGATTTGATATCAAGCTCCTTGATCCATTTTGAATTCACTTTTGTGCATGGCGAGAGAAAGGGATTCAGTTTCATTTTGTTGCATATGGATTTCCAGTTTTCCCAGCACCATTTGTTGAAGATGCTATCCTTCCTCCATTGCATGCTTTTAGCCCCTTTATCAAATATAAGGTAGTTGTAGTTTTGTGGATTGGTTTCTGTGTCCTCTATTCTGTACCCTTGGTCCACCCGCCTGTTTTGGTACCAGTACCATGCTGTTTTTGTTACTATTGCTCTGTAGTATAGTTTGAAGTCTGGTATCGCTATACCACCTGATTCACACTTCCTGCTTAGCATTGTTTTTGCTATTCTGGGTCTTTTATTTTTCCATATGAATTTCATGATTGCTTTCTCTATTTCTACAAGAAATGCCGTTGGGATTTTGATTGGCATTGCATTAAACCTATAGAGAACTTTTGGTAATATCGCCATTTTGATGATGTTAGTTCTGCCTATCCATGAACAGGGTATATTTTTCCATCTTCTAAGATCTTCTTCTATTTCTCTCTTTAGGGTTCTGTAGTTTTCATTGTATAAGTCTTTCACCTCTTTTGTTAGGTTGATTCCCAAGTATTTTATTTTTTTTGAAGATATTGTGAATGGAGTGGTTGTCCTCATTTCCATTTCAGAGGATTTGTCGCTGATATACAGGAATGCCTTTGATTTATGCGTGTTGATTTTATATCCTGCCACTTTGCTGAATTCATTTATTAGCTCTAATAGTTTCTTTGTAGACGCTTTTGGGTCTGCTAGGTATAGAATCATGTCATCTGCAAATAGTGATAATTTAAGTTCTTCTTTTCCTATTTTTATGCCTTTAATTTCTTTCGTCTGTCTAATTGCTCTGGCCAGTGTTTTGAGAACTATGTTGAACAGAAGTGGTGAGAGAGGGCATCACTGTCTTGTTCCAGATTTTAGAGGGAATGCCTTCAATTTTTCTCCATTCAGAATGATGCTAGCCTGAGGCTTAGCATAGATTGCTTTTACAATATTGAGGTATGTTCCTGTTATCCCTAATTTTTCTAGAGTTTTGAACATAAAGGGATGCTGTACTTTGTCGAATGCTTTTTCCGCATCTATCGAGATGATCATATGGTTCTTATTTTTAAGTCTATTGATGTGGTGAATAACATTTATTGATTTCCATATATTGAACCAGCCTTGCATCCCAGGGATGAATCCTACTTGATCATGGTGCACAATTTTTTTGATATGTTTTTGTATCCGATTCGCCAGAATTTTATTGAGGATTTTTGCATCTAGGTTCATTAGAGATATTGGTCTGTAGTTTTCTTTCTTTGAAGTGTCTTTGTCTGGTTTAGGTATCAGGGTGATGTTGGCCTCGTAGAATGAATTTGGAAGTTCTCCCTCTTTTTCTATTTCCCGAAGTAGCTTGAAAAGTATTGGTATTAGTTCCTCTTTAAAGGTTTTGTAAAACTCTGCTGTATACCCACCCGGTCCTGGGCTTTTCTTAGTTGGTAGTCTTTTGATGGTTTCTTCTATTTCCTCAATTGATATTGGTCTGTTTAGGTTGTCTATATCCTCCTGACTCAATCTGGGCAGATCATATGACTTAAGAAATTTATCGATGCCTTCACTATCTTCTAATTTATTGGAGTATAAGGATTCAAAATAATTTCTAATTATCTTGTGTATTTCTGAAGTGTCTGTTGTGATATTGCCTTTTTCATCCCGTATGCTAGTAATTTGAGTTCTCTCTCTTCTTCTCTTCGCTAGCATGGCTAAGGGTCTGTCGATTTTGTTTATTTTTTCAAAGAACCAACTTTTAGTTTTGTCAATTTTTTCAATTGTTTCTTTTGTTTCAATTTCATTAATTTCAGCTCTGATTTTAATTATTTCTTGCCTTCTACTTCTTTTGCTGTTGTTTTGCTCTTCTTTTTCTAGGATTTTGAGATGAAGTATGAGATCATTTATTTGTTGGTTTTTTCTTTTTTTAAGGAATGAACTCCAAGCAATGAATTTTCCTCTTAGAACTGCTTTCAATGTGTCCCATAGATTCCGATATGTTGTGTCTGTGTTTTCATTAATCTCTAAGAATTTTTTAATTTCCTCCTTGATGTCTTCTATAACCCATTGATCATTCAGTAACCTATTGTTCATTCTCCAAGTGATGTATTCTTTTTCCTTCCTTCTTTTATCATTGATTTTCAGTTCCATTCCATTATGATCAGATAGGATGCATGGTATTATCTCCACTCCTTTATATTTTCTAAGAGTTTCCCTGTGACATAATATATGATCTATTTTTGAGAAGGATCCATGTGCTGCTGAGAAAAAAGTGTAACTGCTTGATGTTGGGTGGTATATTCTATATATGTCAATTAAGTCTAGGTTATTAATTGTGTTATTGAGTTCTATAGTTTCCTTATTCAACTTTTGTTTGGAAGATCTGTCCAGTGGCGAGAGAGGTGTGTTGAAGTCTCCCATGATTATTGTATGGTGGTCTATTAGACTCTTGAACTTGAGAAGAGTTTGTTTGATGAACATAGCTGCACCATTGTTTGGGGCATATATATTTATGATTGTTATGTCTTGTTGGTGTATGGTTCCCTTGAGCAGTATGTAGTGTCCCTCTTTATCCCTTTTGATTAACTTTGGCTTGAAATCTATTTTATTTGATATGAGTATGGACACTCCTGCTTGTTTCCAAAGTCCATATGAGTGATATGATTTTTCCCAACCTTTCACCTTCAGCCTATGTATGTCTTTTCCTATCAAATGTGTCTCCTGTAGGCAGCATATTGTTGGGTCTTGTTTTGTGATCCATTCTACTAGCCTGTGTCTCTTGATTGGTGAGTTTAAGCCATTAACATTTAGGGTTATTATTGAGATATGGGTTGTTCTTCCAGCCATATTTGTTTATTTATGTTACTAAACATGGTTTGTTTTCCTCTTTGATTATTTCCCCCCCTTTACTGTCCTACCTCCCACTGTTGGTTTTCATTGTTATTTTCCATTTCCACTTCCTGTAATGTTTTGCCAAGGATGTTTTGAAGAGATGGTTTTCTACCTGCAAATTCTTTTAACTTTTGTTTATCGTGGAAGGTTTTAATTTCATCTTCCATCCTGAAGCTTAATTTCGCTGGAAACACAATTCTTGGTTGGAACCCATTTTCTTTCAGTGTTTGAAATATGTTATTCCAGGATCTTCTAGCTTTCAGAGTCTGTGTTGAAAGATCAGCTGTTATCCTGATTGGCTTACCCCTAAATGTGATCTGCTTCCTTTCTCTTGTAGCTTTTAAAATTCTCTCCTTATTTTGTATGTTGGGCATCTTCATTATAATGTGTCTATGTGTGGATCTCTTATGATTTTGCACATTCGGCGTCCTGTAGGCTTCTAGGATTTGAGATTCTGTCTCATTCTTCAAGTCTGGGAAGTTTTCTCATATTATTTCATTGAATAGATTGCTCATTCCTTTGGTTTGAACCTCTATCCCTTCCTGTATTCCAATGACTCTTAAGTTTGGTCTCTTGATGTTATCCCATATTTCTTGGATGTTCTGCTCATGGTTTCTTAACTGTCTTGCGGAGCTGTCTTTGTTCTTTTCAAGTTGAAATACTTTGTCTTCATTGTCTGATGTTCTATCTTCTAAGTGTTCTACTCTGCTGGTAGTATTCTCAATTGAGTTTTTAAGTTGGTTTATTGCTTCCTGCATTTCTAGGATTTCTGTTTGTTTGTTTTTTATAACCTCTATCTCCCTGTATAGTTGATCTTTTGCTTCTTGGATTTGTTTATGTAATTCATTGTTGAAGTGATCTTTCATTTTCTGATTTTGCTGTCTGATGTCTTCCTTGAGACTCCAGATCATCTGAAGCATGTATATCCTGAATTATTTATCTGACATTCCATCTGCTGCAGCTATTACTTCTTCTAAAGTTGAGTTGACCTGCATTGCTTGTGGTCCTTTCTTTCCTTGTCTTTTCATACTGTTCGCATTTCTTTCTGCTTGGTGAAACTGTTGTGCTATTGAATTTTCCCCCTATATATTTATATTGGTCTTGTATAGTTGCAAAGTCTCCCTTGCAGGCGCGGGCAGCGGCTCTGCCCCTCCTCCAATTGGGGCAATGTGCCTACTACGCCGGCGGGCCGCAGGTACTGTTCTGCAGGTCAGTAGCAGGTCTGCCTACCTTGCAGGCGCAGGCAGTGGCACTACCCCTCTGCAGGCCACTGAGCCTGTACTGCCTGTGGGTCGCAGGTCTGCCTACCTTGCAGGCAGGGGGGGGGGGGTGGCGGCTCTACCCTTCCACAGGCCGCTGGGCCTGTTCTGTCTGTCAGTTGCAGGTCTGGCCTGTTCTGTTGGTGGTTGCAGGTCCGCCTACCTTGCAGGCGCGGGTGGGGGCTCTGCCCCTCCGTGGACCACTGGGCCTGTTCTGTCGGTGGTCACAGTTCCGCCTACCTTGCAGGCGCGGGGGGAGGGGGCGGCTCTGCCCCTCAGCAGGCCGCTGGGCCTGTTCTGTGGGTGGTCACAGTTCCGCCTACCTTGCAGGCGTGGGGGGAGGGGTCCCTCGCCAGCACTTGTAGTTGTTTGACTTCATAATGGCTGCCAGTCTTACTGGAGTGAGATGGTATCTTAGGGTGGTTTTGATTTGCATTTCTCTGACTGCTAGAGATGGTGAGCATTTTTTCATGTACTTGTTGATTGATTGTATGTCCTCCTCTGAGAAGTGTCTGTTCAGGTCCTTGGCCCACTTGTTGATTGGGTTATTTGTTTTCTTATTGTTTAATTTTTTGAGTTCTTTGTGTACTCTGGATATTAGGGCTCTATCTGAAGTGTGAGGAGTAAAAATTTGTTCCCAGGATGTAGGCTCCCTATTTACCTCTCTTATTGTTTCTCTTGCTGAGAAAAAACTTTTTAGTTTGAGTAAGTCCCATTTGTTGATTCTTGTTATTAACTCTTGTGCTATGGGTGTCCTATTGAGGAATTTGGAGCCTGACCCCAATCTTTTTGCTGAAACCCTTGTGCCTTGGTCACAGTGATTTATTCTTACTCCGTAAGCTCTTTCTGCTTTGTGAATCTCCCACTGTTGGTGTTTTCTAGAATCCCATCCTCTGTGATTTTTCCATTATCTTCATCTATCATTAGTCCTTCTCTTCTAAAGCATTTAACTGCTACTACCGTGCGTTGTTTCTCAGATCTTTATGTTTGATCCTATGATTCCTAGTCACCTTAGCCTGGAAGACTTGGGGAGATTTCAAACTCAACAAGTACTAACTTACCATCTTTTTCTTATAGATCCTCTTCTCACTCACCTAAATTTTTCTTCTTCCTCCATTCTCTCTCTAAGTTAATTGTGAACATCATTAAATTGCCCTCTCAGAAGCCCGGGAGTGAGCTCACAGTGTTCATTCCCTGACTGCACTAGTTGAAGAAGACCCCTGGACAATTCTTCCACCAACTTCATTTCAGTTCATCACACCATCAGATTAGTCCACTGACAGATTAGTCCAGCCTTGCTCTCATTGTCTATCTCATGCTGTGTTATAATAAACCTTGTTTCCCTCTCAGAATTCTCCTTCTCTTTCCATTCTCCCTATGGCTACCAGAGTTGGTTCTCTGGGTCAGCCCAGAAATGGCTTCCTAAAGAAACTCCTGCAGCATCCCCTTCCCTCCAGGCCAGCAAGCTACTTCTGGTGTGTCTACACCATTGTACATAAAGGGCACTCTGGTCCACCATAATCTTGCACTCCCATCCATTCCTTTATTTTCTGTTCCTTCCACTTTCTCTCTCCCATTGAATTGAAAGCTCTTTGATTGCAGAGACTGTATCATCTTCAACAGCTCAATAAATATTTATTGAATAAAATGTTTATTGAGTAAATTCTTCTAATTCTTTACCCTGCTTCACATGATTTTTCCATTGCAGTTTTCAAGGTAGAAGAGTGTGTAGTTTTTTTAAGTTCATATTCTGAAGAGAGACTTCCTGAATTCAAATCTCAGCTCCACCACTAAGAAACCATATTAAGTTTGCAAGCTTCTTCACCTTTTCACACTCATTTCCTGATCTAGACAGTGGGAATTTTTAAAAAATAGCACCCATTTCTGGCTATTATGAGGAGAAAATGAATTAATATGCATACATTAAGATTCTAGACTTTTGCCTCATACACACTTACATTGGAAAGATGTTAGTTTTATTATTGTTGTATTTTTCTTTCTCCTCTTTCTTCCCTCCCTCCCTCCTTTCCTTTATTCTCTAATTTCATTTCTTTTTATTCTTTTTTTTTGGTTGTTCAGAATTCAGTTTTCTCCCCTTCTGTCTTATTTCCTTTCATATTTACTAAGGACTCATAAAATCACAGTCACCAGGAGGTCCTGTTCTGAGGAGTCACACAAACAAATTCCTCCTCTGTATGGTCACATTGATGGGACTTTGACAGATGGGTAAACAGTTACACTGTGGTAGAGATCGTGCTTAGGAATTTGACAGCAACATAGTTTCCTATAACATGGAATGCAGAATAATGACACTCGGAGTCCCTTCCAGGGGAAGGTGGGGCTGTTCAAGCATATCGTTTGTTTCTAGCTGCAGGCATGGTATCACTGCAAGCTTCAGAGTAGTTTCTCTGTGGTCAACACCATCTGACAACCATTTCACAACCTTGCTGTGCGTTGGTGTTTTCTGCTAGAGAAATGACAGTTGTAGCCTATATTTGGGGACCAAATGTCTTTAACCCTTAAAGGAAGATTGTTCTGGCAGCCTACTGGCTCTGATACTCCTTCTTCCAATATTCTGGGGAAAAAAATGAAAATGAAAGGATAACATTACTGGCCTTAGGAAAATATTTGATTGCTTATGGCCACTGTTAAAACAGCCAGGTTGAATGGTCTGTCTATGTGGGTAGGTTCACGTTCGGTCTTAGAAATGCCGGAAGAAAAGTACAGGAGTGTGTGTATATGTGAGTGTGTGTATATGTGTGTGTGTGTGCATGTGTGTGTGTGTGTGTGTGTGTGTATTTGATGTAGGGAGAAACCACAAGAGCAATTCTAAATTATGCTTAGCTTTCTTTATAGAAGTAATCAAATCCAAATCCAGAGAAGAAAGAAATTAAAGGTTTACCTATATGTAAATACTTAATTAGGTAAGTTTGGGGCAAAGGCTTTTATTTTTATATTTCTATGATTGATTTTTAACAAAGAATAATTAGACTTGGTCATTTAAGAAGCCTTGACATGCTGAATTAGGTAGCCTAGTTTCGTGCATACAGTAGTCACTTGCTAATTATTTGAGGGATGAATGAATAAGTGAAGAAATAAATTCATCATAAAAATGATTTATTATGTAACATGAAATTGTCTGGATACATTTTTCTGGAATAAAATACTTAAAAGGGCATCAGTCAAGGGAATTGGAATGAAAGAAAATGGAAAAATGAATGACTGTCATAAAAATTTTTTAAGGAAAAAAAGGAATTGTTATTATGAATTTAGAAATTAAACTTCAGTTACTATTAGCCTAGTGAGACACATGAAATATTTACAAGATTACCTTTTGTGGTAATTAGTGGAGACAAAGAATAACTTACAAATGGAAGCATGTTAGAAACTAAACAGAGTTCTAAACTGAAATAACGGATGGTCTTCCACAGCCTCATCATCCCCAAGATCAAGTTCTGTATACAATGAAAACCAGAAGAGAAAATGTTTAAAATGATTAGATTTAAATATTTCTCTATTTCAATATATTAAACTATTTATTTAGCAAATTTATTAAATAAAAGATAGTTGAAATTTTTCAAAAAGTAACTTTCATTCACTGAATATATAGGGCAGGGCTTAGGGCTTAGTGCTTCAAAGAATGCAGAAATTCAGATCTAGATTTTAAGGGATTTACTCTGTAAGGAAGAAAGATATTCAATAAACAAATTAGTATTGACAAAAGATAGACAAATTAGTATTGACAAAAGTAAACAAGGAAGAAAGGATTTCCATGAGTGTGTGTGTGTGTGTGTGTGTGTGTGTATGTGTGTATGAGTGTTTTGTATCCATCAGGGTTCAACCAGAGAAACAGAATCAGTTGTAGATATTAGAAGATATGCAAGGAATTGAATTATGCACTTCTGGCAATTGGCAAGTTCAAATTCTACAGGGTGCCCATCAGGAAAAGCAGAATGGGAGTTCTCGAAATGAAATTTTCCTTTCTCAAGGAACAATTAGTTCTGATTTTAAAGCATTTGATTAATTGATTCAGACCCCACAGCCTATGCAGGATAATCTCCCTATGTAAAGTCAACTTATTATGGAATTTAAATGTATCTACAAAATATTTTCACCACAACACTTAGAGTTTATTGAATAACCAGGATCATGTCTTGGCTGAGTTAACACATAAAAATAACCACAACAGTCCATTCCTTAATAATTTGATGTCCATGCACATCTGTGGAAACAATTTCCAAATAAAGAGAAAGGCAATGTCATACTGTTGTCTCACATGATTCAACTACCTTTTATACCATCACAAACCTTCTAATCCTTTTCCAAGAGGATGCAAACCCCCAGGCAATGTTTCTTGATATTCTTGAATATATTTATATAACTTAAATCCTGTGATAGAAGATCAATACTCCTTATGTTAGATGAAAACAGATAATGGAGAAGAGAAAACAAAAATAATTTGCTAAATATATATATATACTATTTATAATAAAATAAAGAACATATATCCATAATTATTAGAACCCCCATTTCTGCAACTGATCATTGACCTTAACTGATACTTGTAATATGTTCCTCCAATATCCATTCCATATTCCCTTTTCCCTCAACAAGCATTTTAAATGACCATGGTTTTTGCCTGCAGGGATGTCTCAAACTTTTATTCTTGACAAATCTGGGCCATTAGCAGTCCTGCTAGAATGGGTTGTTGGAATTTTCCATTGACTCTAATTACAAGACATGTTAGGACTAGAAGTCTTCCTAAGGGATCACCTGTAATCCAGACATAATCTTACTTATCTCTATTGTATGGTAGGACTCAAATTTCCCCTTTGGTTGTCAGTGGCAATCATTCTAACCAGTATAGTAACTTTTTTCTTTGCCTGATGATTCAGAGGCAGGCAGAAACAAAATGATCAGGTGGTAGTCTCAATTTCCAGTGCAATGGAATCAGCACTGAATGTCCTGGTGGAACCATTCCCCTCTTTGTTACTCTAGAGCTTTAAGTCAGCAAAAATTTTGCAACAAGATCACCAGGGACAATAATTAGTAGTTCCATTTCAATTTCTAGACTTCATTTCTGGTCTTGTGAATCTTAGCTATGAGGAAAAAAATGTACCACATATCAGATGCTGAGTAAGAGGATATAAAGCCTTCTGCTCCAATCCTACAAGGTATTGCCCCCAAGCTGACATTGTAATCTGTGTCTTCCAAAGGCCAGCCACTACCTATCAACTCAACTGCTTCAGGATGATGGCAAACATAGGATCATTGAATTCCATGAAAGTGGATCTATTATTGCACTTCATTTGCTATGAAGTGGGTTCTTTGATGAGAAGCAATGGTTGTGAAATACCCAGATGGCAAACAAAGGCACTCTGAGTCCATAGATGGTAACTTTGGCAGAAGCATAACAAGCAGGGAGGCAAATCCATATTCAGAGTAATTGTCTATTCCAATAAGGAAAAAATGCTGCCCCTTCCATGGCAAAAATGGTCCAAAGTAATTAATCTACCGCTTAATACCCCTGGGGAAGAGCACCATACTAGGTCCTCAGTGTGTGTTTCTGATGCTTACAAATTGGGCACCGCCCCCCCCCCCCGCCACGTCTGTAATCAAATCAGCCTCAGGATGTGAAATCCATGTTCATAAGCTCATGCAAAACTCCTATCTCTGGTATTGTGACTACTTGTTCCTAAGTCCATTGGTCAATAACAGGAGTGGCTAGGGAAAGATGCTGAGTAGCATTCATAGAATCAGTATCCACTTGGTTATTAAAATCCTCCACTGCTGAGGTCACCTGTGGATGAGCAATCACAAAGGGCACAAAATGTTCATATTCTTTGTCCATTCAGAGAAGTCTGTTCATGTACTTCTTCCCCAGAACTTATTGTCACTTATTTCCTAAAGATGTTCCTTCTGAGATCCTGATATCTCTCCAAACTCCTGGCAAATTGTCCTTGCAAGAAATATGAACAACCCAATGTACTTCTTGGTTTTCTTCTTACTAGGAGGAAAGCACTTCAGCACCGTCTCTTGGAGGATGTTTTTATAAGGAACTGCACTCTAGTTGTCCACTTCCTGGTGGTACCTACCTTCTATGGTTTGAATAATTGTGGTCATTACAAAATTTATGATAAAACTTAATTGCTAATGTAAGAATAGTAAGAGGTATGGCCTTTGGGAAGTGATTAAATCATTAGGGCTCTGGTATCTTGAGTGAGATTAAGTTAAAGGAAGTGGTCTTTGCTTTTCCATCCCTTCTGCCACATGAAGACGCAGCATTCCTCCCCTCTGGAAGCTCCAGTAATAAGATGCAATCTTAGAAGCAGAGACCAAGTTCTTCTCAGGTACCATATCTTTAAGTGTATTGATCTTGGAATTCTTAGCCTCTATAGTATTTACATGAGAAGTAAATACCTGTTCTTTGTAAATTATTTAGTCTCAGGTGTTTTATTATAGCAGCACAAATGGACTAAGACATTGCCTTTTGTAGAGAGCAATCTATAAACCAGGTCTTAGTTTTAGTTTTCCTTATTAATTGACCATAGCATACTCCCCATGAAGCATAGGTATGTACAGGAAGGCAGAAGGTAGTACAGTAGTAGTAGAGTCCACGGATATTTGGGAAAGTTCATATAACTTATTTGTGCCTTCAGGGTCTGCTCAGTCCCCAGGTCTGCTCAGTCCCCATTTCATAAACTTTAACCCTACAACTAGAGGAGATAAGGATTTAGTTCAGCACAGATATGAAAGCTTTCAAGTCCTTTATGCAGAGAGTAACCTGGGAATTTGAAGCCCAGGATTCTTCTCATTTTCTCCAGTTTATTTAGGATCAACCAGCCAATCCCAGTTACTCTCCTTAGTTTATTAGACTGTTCTAAGATACTACATATAGGATCACCCAAAACCTTAGAAACTTACCATTCATATGTCCTTGATGAAGACTAATCAATGATGATATTTTGCTCACTATTGCCACACCATGCCATGGACTATCAGTGTCCCGTTTACCACTGGAAATATAAAAATTAGCATCTTTAAGTATAATTGTAATAAGAATCAATTCTAGACAACCCAAAGCAATGCATACAATATACCTTAAGATTCTGATCCCCTAGAATTCCTCTTGGCACAAAAATCTGTATCAGTCAGATAAAATGAACTATACTGGCCTCCCACTCAATGTCCATCAAAACCTCCTATTGACAACCACATCGTCATCTCCTGATTCTGTCACCACATCACATAACCATTGCACCCTACCAGCCTCACACAACATCACTGTCAGCTGTACCACCATCTCATTAAACAACCATCACACCACACCCTCATCACGAGCCCATCAATAATGGTTTGCCCCTCCCCCAGCTTCTCCCCCCACATCACCCTCATGGTGCACCATCTTCACCAGCGCAGTGCCGCCATCATCACTCTTGCTACCAAAAAATTATGTTAATTTTAAAGCATATAGTCAAGTTCCAAATAAGAAGAAAAAATCAATTTCTATTTGTGTATATGCTCACCTTTCATCCCACTTTTATAATTCCTATTGATTCTACCGTTACAGAGTAACTTTTTCATACATTTATTTTTTTCAACTTAATCTTTGTAATAATCTCCCAAGATATTTATTATTACTGTCATGTAGTCAATGAGAAAACTGTGACTAACTTAGCTGATAAACTGCAGATAAACATTTGCCTGCCTCCAAATCCTGTGCTTGTATGCCTCACAACACATTATGACATTTGGAAATATATTTCGCTTTTAACAGCTTTTGACCAATAAATGGCTTTCATACCTCTGCAATATATTAAGACAGATGGGAAAATTCATACAGCAAATAAACTCACCTTTGCAGCTTAATTATGTGAGATAAACCCCCAAAATTGGTTCTAGTGTATAAAAATTTTTAAGTGTTTTTCACAGTATTGGAATGTTTGGGTGACATAGATTATGGCTTGTCCCTTATTTGACTTTCTTTGGAATAGAACACAGTGCCATTTTATAAATATATCTTGATAAAGTTTATTCCCCTCAACATTCATATATCAACAAAGTACATCCAAGGAAGTGGCATAGAGCCCAGCAACAATCCTAGAGCATTCTGATAGCCAACCTGTGATAAAGATCTGGTGGCAAATGCCAAATAACAGCATTCTAGAATTTAACTTTCAGGAGGAAAATAATGGAAATAAAACTTAAACCAGACAGTTCACCACAGAAAAAGAATTTTAAATGAGGGTAAGTAAAGTGCAGCAAAATCTGGAAAATGACTATAAACCTTTAAAACAACTAACAATAAATAAATGTTATCTGAATTGCACTGATGGGTTTTAATGGGCCATATGTAATTTATTTGTGTCCTGATGAGGCTATAATTTTCTCCAAAGCCCATATCCATTTTTTTTTCTCTTCATAATGAAGATAAAGTAGAACACATACCAAAAGTCATTTGAATGATGCTATATTTTAATCCAAAAAGATAGTGAAGGCCTGTGTCCATTTTGGGGGACTTTTATTTTATTGCATAACATAGTTTACAGCAAAAAGTTGGCTGTGGAGTAGAAGTTTACTCCATAAGCAGCCAATATATTTGCTACAACGTTTGTTCTTTTGGTCCTAATCATATTGTAATCTTTTGGGATTATTTCAGTAATAATAATTGCAACAGTTAATAATAACCAACTGAAAAAGAAAACTCATGACAAAGCTGCACTGTGATGCCTTATACAAACTTTATGTTTTCTGTATTTTGATGTTTTTCAAGCAAAAGAATTCATTTCCCTGATGCCTAAACAATTTGTGGGTGGTATTGAAGACTTCTGGTAAAAGGTAATAATAACTAAGTTACATACATAAATCTGATTTAATGCAAAGCAATAGAAAATTATAAAAGTAGAGAGGCCAGCTTGACTTCTACAATATACCTTTTCACAGAGTGGACCCATTTGTGATCACCTGAGCTATTGATAGACAAATTCAACTTCCCATGCAATTCCTTGTCTCTCCAAGGTGATTTTTGTTATCTTATTTTTAAATTATGCTTTTGATTTATTTGGTTTTATTTATGCTTTTGACTTTTATTCTTAAGATTTTATGCAATGAATAATCTAATGCATGAAATCTGAAATATTTAAAATATTCCAATGTGAAGGATGCTTCTCTTGCCTTCTACTTGGAAAAAGAGTGGTGTGTCAATAAAACCAATGTTTTCATTTTATTAAAAAGTATTTGAAAGAGGTACTTTTTCAGACACCTAATTGCTAGGGATACATATTGTCAGATATCAGTCATATATGGACCCTCACTTCAAGGAGCTTACCATGATTGAAAAAGATTAATGTGTAAATAAATAAATGTAATATAGTGTGTCACAGGTTCATGCAATGTACTGTGACTGAACAAGACAACAATAAACTCTGGAGGGAGAATGGGGACAGAGTTTTCTGTGGATGTACTCCTTGAACTAGGACCTAAGAGATGTTTCCTAAACTAGAGGAAATAGGTAATAACAGACAGAAAAGGGAGAACTTCTACCTAGGTGTCGGGGAGAGAAACAGTTCAGTTTCTATTCACATCCATTTTCTGTTGAATTTGAGACTGAATAATTTATAAAGAGAAGATGTTTATCTGAGTTCACAGTTCTCAAGTGTCAGGAACATGATGTTAGTATCTGTTCAGTTTCTGGTGAGGGCCTCTTGGCAGAAAGTGGAAGGGACGTGGGTGTGTGGAAGAGAGAAGCCAAAGGAGATGATCTACTTGATAGTAACCCACTGTTGCAGAAACTTCCATTCCTGAGACAGATACATTAACCCATTCATGACAGCAGATCTTTCATGACCCAAAATTCCTTTAAAAGGCCCTACCATTGCTACCATCTTGCATTGGAGATCAAGCCTCAACATGAGTTTTGTTGGGAACAAACCACATTCAAACCATAGCATTTTACTTGAATGCTGAGGAAAGAAGCAATATGATATATTTCACATCTCTTACAAAAGGTTTAGTCAATGAGGAATAGCATTGTGTTTCATAGTCATGAGCAGAGTGTTTCTGAACAAGATGTATGTTCCTAGCAATAGAATGTCAGGGGACCCATAAGGTTATGAATGGTACGTAATCAAGTGGTGTCTATGCAGCACAATCCAATAGGCCAACTTGCTATGGTCTGAGTGTTTGTGTCCCCTCAAGATTCATATGTTGAAGTCTTGACCCCTGTGATGATGGCATTTGTAAGTAGATCTTTTGGGGAAAGTTATTAGACCATGAAGGTAGACATTTATGACAGGTCTGGTCTCCTTATAAAATAGACTCAAGGGAGCTTATTCACATCTTCCACCATATGAGGTAACAGTAAGAAGCTGCTGTCTGTGAATCAGAGAACAACCCTTACCAGTCAGTAAATTGACTGGCATCTTGATCTTGGACTTGCCTCCAGAACTATGAGAAATACATTCCTGTTCTTATAAGTCACCCACTGAACAACATTTTGTCAAAGCAGTCCAAATGGACCAAGATACAACTTTTGTTGTTTCTTCACAGGAATTTATCTGAAAGTGGTAGAAATTTTGGAATATACGCTAGTAGAAACATTCGTGGACATCTTGATTAAATTGCTCGATTTCTATAATGTGATAGCAAAACTGTTTTTCCCTCAGTTAACCAGGAAAATATTGATTTGGAATATAAGTGAATAACTTTGAATGTGGAGGTCTGGAATGACTTTCTCCTCATCATCAAGGTTATCATCACTATCACCATTGTCATCTTTATCATATCCCATTCTCCTCACTCCACTTATGCCGTCTGGAATGCATGGAAACAGGCTTGAGTTCCAGTTCCTCTCGATAGATTACAGGTGATCATGCTGTAAAACCAGTCCCAGAATGTCTGCAGAGAAGACCATAAGAGTGAAATGCTGGACAAACACAGAGAAAACTAAGTCCCATAGGTCCCAAATGATGGTCACCTCCATCAAATCTCATATTAGCATTTCAGATTATCTTTCTCTCTTCCCTCTCTCTCTTTCTTTCTCCCTGACCCTCCCTCTCTCCCTTTCTTCCTTCTTTCATTTGTTCTGTGCTTTTAGTGCTTAAAAACATGTCTGTTTAATTTCCATCTTTTTTGTTGCTTTTCTTTTGTGTGAAAGAAGCAAAAAATAAGAGCATATTATTGTGATCTTAATGTCAATTTGATAATATCTATTGATCCAGTTAAGTAAAGAACATTAGATATATGGAAGTAAGAGGGGTCATTAGTAATCCTGTAGTGTAATGCACTCATTTTACAAGTTAGACAACTTCTTTCATAAGAGCTAATATATTTTTTTCAGTCATTTTCCAGTGAACTAAAAAGTCATGTGAATTCTGCTTATCTGTTGATGTTCTTTCTTTTATTTCTCACTGTGCAATAGAATTCTAAAAAAAAGTAGAATCTGCCTCTGGCTGGATGAATTGCATTTTTTAAAATCTTAAAAAAAAATTTTTTAAGTTGTCAATGGACATTTATTTTATTTATTATTTATATGTGGTACTGAATGAAATACTATTTTTGCTGAATGCAGATAATGCTCATTACACTTTGCCACAGTGTTTTTTTGCTTTTTTGTGCTTTGGAGACTAGTTACTTATTTATAGTTTGCCCCACCTGTGTTAGTTTATTGAAGGTCTCATCTCTGTATTCTTCAACACCATATAGCTAATACATCTCATATCAATCAATAATATTTTATTTACTGTCTGTGCATTTCACTGGGCATATAAATAAATAAATGATAACACTATGTGAGAAGATCAATAATGATAGTATCTTTAAAATGAATAGGAAAGTGTAGCTGAGTTTAAATAGCAGAGCAGAACATTTATTAAGTGTATAAGAGCAGAGCATAAAGAAAAAAGAAAAAATGATTGCTTCAATCTCAAATGGGAGAAATAAGAAGTGAAGAGAGTTGTGGAAAGTCAGGAGATTCCAAGAAGAAAAAGACTCATGGAGGAAACTGGGCAAAGTAGCTCCTAAGGTTCCCACAGGCATCCCCAGTGCTTGCCTAGAGTGGGAAGGGCCTAAGGTCTCACAGGGAGGCTCTCTCTGAAAGAAGGGTATGAACAGAATGTGGAGCAAACTGCCAAACTGCACAGTGGGTCAAGAGGGAGCTGGACTGAGTTTTGCAAACAAAGAAAATGCACAGCTGCTCCCAAGATTTTTAAGTTGAGGATGAGGAGTTACTGTGTAAATGAACTGGCATTTCCTGGGCAGGATTGTGCTGAGGTTCTGTCTTCTCCAAGGCCCAAGGGTTTTACAGTTTTTGCTTGCATTCTTGAGTGTCTATAAACCTTGTGTCTTCACCTCCTATATCTTGCAACTTGTGAGACTCAATCTTGATTTTACTGAAATTTTCACTGCTCTCCATAATGCAGTTTTCATTGCACTTAAAGGTAAATAGTATTATCATCATTTGCACTTAGCAGTAATGAAATGGGAGTGCAGAGAATTTAAGTAATCTAACCCAAGAAAGTGGTAAATAAAGAATCACAAGAGTAGGTGTGCTGCTTAGGAGGCCAGCTCTGTGCTAAAGAGGCATGGCTGGGACCTCTCACGACCTATAATTCTGTGATAGGAATAGTCCTGGTTGTGTATCCCCAGTAACTTGGAAAGTTTCCAAGGGACTTTTTTGTACCTCTCCCCTTTCCTCAGTGAGAAATGGCATTTATTTAGGCTCTCACTATATGTGCAAGACATTTTTTATCGAGGATTAAGGGAAAATAAAATGAGAATAGAGCTCCTTCCACCTAGCAGTTTAAAATATGAATCAAATGTAAACCTGTTTGCATATTAAAGACCAGAGCAAAAGTATTGTTTGCATTAACACTAACAGGCAGTATGTGATGCTGGGTGTTGAGTAAGAAGGAAACACTGAGATGATACCACTTTTCACAAATGTCACATTTATTCTCTTTATGACACCCTTTCCCCACCTATATATCTCCTCACTCAATGTCTTTTCTAATACTCTTCAATATTTGGCTCTTCCATAAAACCTTTCCTTACAGTGTCAGCTCAAATTCATCTTTCCCTTTCACAATTTCAAGTTGAATTCATTTTACATGTCCTTTGATGCCTTCTGTTTTGGTTTATAATTTGATTTGGACTAGAACTCCTATTTTGTGATGGACAGAAAGCCATTATCCTTTTTAAAGTGAACTGTAAAAATGCTACTATCTGAGTTTTAAATAGGTAGCTATGTGACACCTTGTGAGCTTCAAAACAAAGTAACCTTTGTTGCTTCAGAATCCTGGACACTTTTCACTCTGGCACAGAGGCAGGAAGTCTAGGCGAACCACTTAGGGTCTCTCTCCCTCGACTGTTACAGTATTGACAACTGTTTCTCCTTTATGCTAGGAAACCATGTCTGTGATGAGAATTTCTTCTTTCGTGTTCATCACAGGTTGTAGGTAGTATAACAGGTTTACTGGGATGTGATCCCATTGTAAGTTCAGGACCATATATGTGTGCTTTCCCACATCATTCCAAAGGTAGGCTTTTAGCATATGAAAAAAAGAATATAATCCCACTTTATGGATAAGCATTTCTTATTCCATATTATTTTTTTTTCTTGCACACAGCAAGGTTTGCCTTCAGCTGTCTAGATCCTTAAGCACAATTATCACTTAAACCAAGACAAATTTCCTGTGAATTTGAAAGGCAAAGTTTAACCTTCAGTGTTTCAACTGTTCATTCTATTTTTTTTAATCCCTTATGTCATAGATGTAAAAAGAGTCTGATAAATTAATTCTTATATGGATTTCTCAGCTTATGCTGGAGTATACTTCTTATCTTTTCCAAGTGTGAGGCCAAGTACAAATGGATAAGTTTCCCATAATGTCATATAAGATTTATGAGAGCCAGACTGTATCTATCTCAAGTGGAATAAAATAAACTCTCTATTACATATCCACCTCAAATAATGTAGGGGATAATTTTGTATCTTAGCAAAAGCTGTCCCCTATTCTTGGGACTAGATAGTATTTGATTGTAATTTTTTTCTACCCTTCCCCTTTCCTTTCCTTTCCTCTTGCTTAAGCAAATATCCAGCTCATAGGTTGGGCAAAATATAAGAGAGATCACTTTCTGTCTTGTGTTTCCTCAAGTCCAAGACCATCATAATACTCACAGAGCTTGTAGAAGGAGTGTAGAGGGGAGCCAGGATGGCAGTATTGTTCAGGGCATAAAAGGAAGAGGGTTTCCAGGTGGGGTTACCCTGATTTAGGAGTAGTGCAGCAGCAGAGACCAGCCATCTCCACGAGAACATGGGTATAGAGGAATATGCTGACATCTCAGATATTACACTCAGCAATGATCACGTTTTGCATTGCTGTGATCAAAACACCTAACAAGAACAACTTAGAGGAGGAAATGTTTACTGGGGGCTCACAGCTTCAGAGATCTCAGTTCATAGATAGTTAACTTTATCATTCTGGACCCAAGATGGGGCAAACATCATGGGGAAAGGGCCCAGTGGAGGAAAGCTGCTTAGCTATGGCAGGCTGGGGAAGCAGTGGGTCAGGGAAGGGGCTGCCGGGAAGATGCACCTTTCCAGGGCACGCCTCCCAGTGACCCACCTCTTCTAGCCACACCCACCTACCTACAAATAATACCTACTTAGTCCATTCAAACTAGAATGAATTGATTAGGTTATAGCTGTCATCGTCCAATCATTTTAGCTCTGAACATTCCTGAATTAAAGGAGCTTCTGGGGGACACCTCAATTCAAACCATAACATTTCAACCTTGTTCCCAAAAGCTCATGTCCATCTCACAATGCAAAATGCCTTCAGTTTGTCTCCGAGTGTCCCATACTGTTAACAGTTTCAACATTTTCCAAAAGTCCAAGCCCAAGGAGTCCTCTGAGATTCAAGGCCAACTGTGGGCTATAAGCCCCTCTAAAGATAAAAAGCAAGTTGCAGATAGCCAGTATACAGTGGCACAAAATAAACATCCCCATTTCAAAAGGGAGAAATATGGGCATGGAATGAAGGGACAGGGACAAAACAAGACTATAACCCAGCTGGACAAAAATCCCCACATTAATAGGAACCTTGAAAGGGGGAACACTAAGAATTGGTAAAACCAATTAAAGTCTTCCTAAAGGAATTTGTTGTATTTTTAAATTTGAAGGAGGTGAGAAATTAATATGCACAAAAGCACAGAGGCAAGAGTTAGGACAACGTGATGAAGGTGGCAAAGTAGAAACTCATTAGAGACACTTGGAGAGAAGAAAGAATGATGGATGCTGAGACAGGCCACTAGCATGAAAGGAAGTAATTGTATTTAGATGGAGAATATTAGTTATTACTAGAGAGACTGAGCAAGGACTGAGGTAATAAAAGCTCCTCCTACTTAATGACCCATGCCTACTGCATTTAGATGAATTTAAGGGGAAAGGAGATAACCACAATTCAGTTATAAACTGAGGAGAGCTGGAGGGTTGCTGCGAGTCTAGTAGGATTTTAGAAAAAAAAAATTAACAACCAACAATCATGATGGATTGGGGCACTGGCAGAAGAGAAAAAAAAGACGTTAAAGTGACTCAAGAATCAGGAATATGAAGCCTGGAATAGGTAATGTTGGTGCCTACATATTTGTAGGAGATGGGGAGGGAGAGAGGCTGACAGCAGGTAGAGAAGAGGAGCATAAGTGTAAAGGAAAATGAAGATGAGATCTTAGTTCTACTTATTAATCTATATATAAAAATGTTTGTTAGCATCTTCATAATCACTTGAGTTTTAAATTACTGAGAAGGAAACTGAGACCCAAGACAAGTGTGGCTCCTCTGCCCAAGACTGTTGAGCTGGTCTCTACAGGCACTGAATCTGCTGCCCTGACTCCACTAGGCCCATCCTGCACTGTAACTCTGGAGTCCTGGCTCAAGCCCACTACACCGTGCCACCTTCCCTCACCCTCTGTACTCATGAGGCCCTTTCCTCTCCAAAGTCAAACTTTCTATCACATTTCTCCAGTGCATCAAAAAAGTGCATCTGAGAAACAGAGATGTTTAGGCCTTAACGCTATTCCTTGATATTCTACCCTATGCCGGGCAATGCTTCCGTGCAGCTGTGAACAACATAGTCCCAACTCAGAAGGAGCTTCTAGTCAAGCTAGAAGAGACAGACAGGGAGCAAAACACAAAATAGGTCAAGTGGAGAGAAGTGCTGTGATAAACAAGAGGGTGAACATCAAAGGATAACTAGATGAGAGATCAGGGAAAGACACAGGGAACAAACACAAATGAGGGAAGGGGCAGGGGGATTCGTATGGGACCTGGAAGAAGAAAATAGGAACAAAGAGAGTACAGCAGATGCAGCACTCCTGGTGTGTCTGGGGAGTAGAGGAGGCAAGCAGAACTGCAGCAGATTGAACAAGCGAAGAGAAGAAATGAGGTCAGAGGGTCCACATGCACAAAGACCCAGGGAACCGTGCCAGCCACAGCCTTAGTCTTCTGTTGCAAGTGTAAGAAAGGCCATCAGAAGGTTTAAGTAGCAGAACAAGAGAACCTGGCTTACATTTAAAAGAATCACTCCAAGTACTGTATGGGGAAGAGAGTTTCAAGTGTACCTGGGTCAAAGCAAGCTGAGTGGTGTGGCCCATGTGATAGACTAAGTGAGAAATGATTGTGGTGTGGCTTAGGGAGAAGGTTGTAACAAATGGGAACTGGGCTGGTGCTATCTAGCTGGGACGCCTACATGTTCCTGGTAGTCTTTGACTGGAGAGATTTGATACCCTTTAGACAGTGAGTGGAAATGTTATGCAGGACTGGTCTAGATCAGGGAGAAAGTCAAAGCTGAGGATGCAAATCTGTCATTCATCTTGATAGCAAATTCACAGTGAGTTAAGTCCTGGTAATAAATGGAGAAGAGGAGAGATGGAAGGGCAACTTGTGGGGCCCTCAGTGTTTGGAGGTTAGGGGAAAGGTGAGAGAGACACAGCAAAGGGGAATGAGAAAGAACGGCTGAAATAGAGAAAAACTTAGAGAAAGTAGAAGCCAAGTAAAGAAAGATACAGGGAGTATAGTATCTGTGCCAATGTGAGAGAGGTTAGAACCTACGGATGGAGAAGAGGCCATTTTATTCTCAATGTGGAGGCTATTGGTAATCCAGGAAGCATAGTTTTGGTAGAGTAGTGAGGACGAAAGCTGGGTTGGAGGGCCTTCAAAAGAGACTGTGAAGGGACTGGAGTTGTGGCTCAGTGGCAGCATGCTTGCCTAGCATATGTGACGCACTGGGTTCGATCTCAGCACCACATACAAATAAATAAAATAAAGATCCATCAACAACTAAAAAATATTTTTAAAAATGAGATTGTGAAGACAGGAAGGAGAGATCATGAGTTTAAATAATTTCTTTGAAGAATTTTGTTGTAAATGGGGTAGGAACAAAGTGGAACAAAAGATTGAGAAAGATATGGGGATACAGGGTAAAAGAGGTTTTTGCCTTTGTTTTATAAGGGTGAATGCAGCATGTTCATGTGAAAATGGGAGTGATGCAATAGAGAGGGGTTACAGGCTGTGCATCAGGGATGGGACCCATGCACAAGTTCACCCATCACAGAAGGAAGCAGAGTGTGAGGTCCCACTGAGTCCAGGAGGGCTGACAGACCTGCAGGTCCTAGCACACGAGTGCTCACTTCCAGCCTTCTGGCAGTCTCTCTAAGAATTTCTTCAGGAAATAAGGAAGACCAATTAGCTGAAGGAGAACAAGAAAGGGACCACTCAAACTGGAAGTTCAAGAAGGGAGAAAAGGTTGTGAAGTACCCCTAGGAGACTGCAAGTGTCTTCTGCATTGACCTTCTCCTCTTAACACCCTCCATCTGAACAAACAAGGAACCTCAGAACAGAATTTTATTTTTAAAATGGAAATCCCCTATTTTTATACTTTTGAATAATTTCAATTATATGACATGTAATAAAAAAATTTTAGTTTCATTAATATAATGATTATAATTTTGAAAAATATTAAGCCCAGGAATAAAATAATTCCATCATATACTATAAAACCTAATTGAATTTCTGGATATTTGTTATGTCTTTAAAATTTTTATAACTTATAGTAGTCCTTCCTTATTTATGGGGGAACATTCCAAGACATTCCACAGATGCCTGAAATTGCAGATAGTACTTAAACCTATACTGTTTTCTCCTGTATATACATACCTGTGATAAACTTTAATGTATAAGTTAGGCACTGAAAGAGATTAAAACAGTAAGATAGGAATAATAATAGTATATGGTAATAAGAGTTATTTCAAATATGAATCATTTATTTCTGGAATTTTTCATTAGATATTTTCAGACCACGATTATGGTTAACTGAAACCATGAAAAATGAAACTGTAGGTAAGGGGAGTACCACTGATGGCACTACTCTTCTCACGTTTACCTAGAGACTTCTAAAAGTTGCATCCTCTAGACCAGTGGTTCTCAAACTTGAGCATACATCAGAATCACTTGAAGGTTTTGTTAAATTAGGCTGCAAGCACAGAAATTCTGATATTACTGTGTCTATAGTGAGTCCTGAAAATCTGCATTTCCAGGAAGTTCCTGGGTGACAGATTCTGCTGAACCAAATGCCATACTTTGTGCATTGCTGATCTAGAATCACAGGATCTTGTTGGTCTTCTTGTGTGTAAGGAGTAAAAAGGACCTGGGGAGATGACATAGATAGATCTCAACAAGATCTATTGATATGAAAGCAAATAATATGCCTGCCCTTGTCTGGATGGGATTCCTGACTGAAGAGCTTTCAGTCTTCATTTTTCGCTTTAGTCTCCAACCATGGCCCAGCAAGTAAAATCTCTATATTAGACCTAGAACCAAGATAGAATTTCATTTTATGAGAAATACTGAACTCTGTTGAGAATAGCTTACTATATCTGTCACGTCTGAAGTAGTTCCTAATATTTATAAATGCACAGATTAAAATAAAAACATGCTGCATGGCTAGAGACAATGGCCATTCTTTTAGCAGCTTGCACCTCGTGTATGACCTTGATTCCAGGTTTCTTAAGACAACTCTTCTCTCCATGCTCCCCCTTGCCCACTGAGGCCTAAGAGGCCCCTTGGGACATCCCCATCCATCTGTCAGGAGTTCAAGCAGTAAACATGCCACCTACCCCAGCCTGTTGGGAGAGCTTCTGCCAAAGGGCCTTCCACATCACGGCTCCCTTGGGCTTCTTGTTCACTTCAGTCCTCCCTGAATCTTTACATTTTGTTTAGAGTTGTGTACATAGTTCTCACACAGTAAATGTTGACTGATAATCTGACCAATGTCTATAGTAACACAAATGTGGGTGTTTTGTAATTTTAACAGTACTTTAAAAAGACACTTAGGAACTGGAAAATGTGAACTGTTTCATATACAATATCAAGTATCTGTAATATAGATTAAATCACAAAGAAACTTATTTTGTAATTGTTCCATGAGACAAAAATTCTAGAAGGTAATAGGTGCTTATTATAATTATCAAATTAAAAAAAATTAAAGTGGCTTTAAGGCCATCACCCATATTTAGAAACAGTGTGGTTTTAGCAACTAATCTTACTTGTTAGGTCTGTCATTAGTAATTTCTAACTTTTATCACAATACCGAACTCATTTAACATTGTTGACTCTAAATGTGTGAGTTTATCTTAGTAATTGTTGTAAGAATAATTCTTAGAACTGTTGTCTTAAAGGTATTAATGCATACTACCAATGGTCTTCTGGGAATTTTTTAACAATTTTGTTTCTACAGGAGATTGCTCATTCCTTTAACATTTTTATAAACTATAGTATAGCACCACCAATTTTACAAACACTTCTTTTAGTTTTCATTTTCTTATTAGATAAGTGACAATGAGTTTTTACTTTGCCCCATGTTATTACTCATTTATATTTTTGTGAACTTCCTAATATTATTTGTTCATTTTTCTACTTTTTCCCTTATTTTGAAAAATACATAAATGATATTTAATTTCTTGCCATGTTTTCCTGGTTTTCCCTTCACATTGCAATTTTACTTATGGATTATTTCTAATCTTTAATATGTTAGATATTGCAACTGATAATTTTATGTGTCAAATTGGTTGGACCACAGTGACCACACATTTGGTCAAATATTTTTCTGGATGCTCTGTGAGGTGTTTTTTGGATGAGATTAATACTTAAATTCATAGGACAAATAAAGAAAATGACCATCACTGATGTGGATGGACAATATCCTATCAGTTGAAGGCCTTACTTAATAGAGGAAAAAGTTGTCTCTTTCCTGAGTTAGATGGAATTCTTTAGATTGAAGCATTAGCTCTTCTTGAGTCTCAAGCTTGCTGTGTTTGGACTAAGAATAAAATATTGGTTCTCCTGAGTCTTCATCTTGGGACTTTCCTGACTCCATAATTATGTAGTTTGATTCCTTATAATAAACATGTTTATCTATATATGGATACACCATGTATGTGTATATAGATATCTATGTGCATATATATGTATGCATATATATGTGTACATATATATATATATATATATATATATATATATTTACATATGTTGGTTTTGTTTCTTTGGCAAATATAAATGTTTGTATCTATACACAGTCCTATCAATATTTGCCTTTATTGTTTTGGCTTAGGACATTATGGCAAAGAAATATTTTATGATATGAAGACTTCTCAAAGTAATATTGAAAGAAAAGTTTGGTCATTCTAAATAAACTTCTGTTATGTTTTATCTTTCGTTGACCAGATCTTGATCATTCCAGGGTTTACAACAAAGTTCTTCCTCAGCTAGAGTCTGTTCTCTGATATGACTCCAGAATGTGATTCTGGGAGCCAGAATGGCTGTGTATTGTCTCATTTGTTATTCTCTGCTCAACTCTGAACATTTTTCTTGATCTGTACTCTAGTTGATCTCTAACCCTCAATTTCAAAACCCCATTCTACCCACAACCTAAGAAAAAGCAATCATCACTGAAGCCCAACTCCAAATTAATTGGAAATACATATTCAGAATATTCCCTGGGAAACATCAATGCCTAAATCTAGCGAGAGAGAATCAGAAACATACCAAAGCATGTAGTAGGGAGCCCACCCCATGACTGCAGAGAGACTCCTTAGAAAAAAAGGATCAATATAATTTAGGTAGAGAACTCAAATGATATCTTCTATAATTTCTAAATTATTTTGTTAATATTTTAATAGAAAAATCTTAAAACCTACCTAAAACTCCAATGTTATGTAAATAAATTTAAGTAAATTTGGGTAACTAATCATGTATTGTGCTTGCTACAAATAAAAAGCTAAACAATCTCCATTAATTCATCCCACAGAGAATATGGTCTTACTTGCAACATACAATACACTTAGATATAAGACAGCAGGGCAAATATCCCCTTTGCTATTCCCCTGTAGTCCCTTTCAATCCTTAAGCTTTAATCCTTCTGGGTATCTCCTTCTATATACTGGATTATCTGTTTCTCTCTCCTCTCCTCTCCTCTCCTCTCCTCTCCTCTCCTCTCCTCTCCTCTCCTCTCCTCTCCTCTCCTCTCCTCTCCTCTCCTCTCCTCTCCTCTCCTCTTCTCTTCTCTTCTCTCTCTCTCTCTCTCTCTCTCTCTCTCTCTCTCTCTCTCTCTCTCTCCTTCTCTTGTACTCAGGATCCCAGGTGCATCCTGCCATAAGCCTCTGCATCCAGAAGGTATGTTCTGTGTGCCCCAGGGCTTCTTAAACATTGACACTTTCAATTTGTATTTTGACAATTCAATTTGTATGTTGTATTTCATCCTTAGTACTTTTTAGAATTGGTGCATATAAGACGAGCACACACTTTCTTTTCCTGATGCAGATTGTCTTGCAGAAACTTACACATCACTTCCCAAGGGTCCCTCTACAACCAATGAAGTTGCTGAGAGGATGAGAGGAATCAATACTTGAGTCTCAGTGATTGAGAAAAGCTAGTGCAGTTTTTATCTTAAAACAATGACAGAAGTGTTAAATGAGATAAAGACAAATATGCTATATCTTGCCCCCATAATATAATTACCTTATTAAAAAAACATTAAATGTGTGACTGGGGTATGTTTTAGCTCAACTGTTATTCTCACTAATTTGTTTTTAATGAAAATATCTACAACTGCAGGAGATCTGCAGACTATATATGAATAAATATTGAACTAAAAGTAAGGTTCTAGTTTTGGAACTTGTTACAAAGTCACAATATTTATGGAAATTCTTTCTGAGCCTCAGTTCACTTTTTTTACTTCTCTGACTCATGTGTCTAATCTAATAAGACCTGTTCTACTTATTTTGCAAGGGTAAAATGAGGTTTAGTCAACAAATTTCACAATAAAATACTTTGCATTTTATAAAATGTTTTATTTTCTACTCACTTGTAAGTTCTCTGGGAACTGGAAACTAGTCTTAAACATTTTTTACTGTTGCTCAGTACTCAGCCACGTAGCTGACCTCAGTCTGGGCTTGATGGGCACTTAGTAATAACTTAACAAATCTTTGACCCCATTGTCATTTTTTGCTTTGTTGTCAATATGGCAGATCTCTTTGGACTTCTATTCTTATAGCACCTCATATTTGCTCCGTAGTTACTAATCCTTCTCATCTGAGTTTTCCTACGTTGATTTGTTCTTTTGAAAAATATCAGCAATATATCTAACACCTTAGATAGGATAAGGGGAAAATCTATTAATTCATGTCTTTACATAATACAAAGGCACTAATACAATGTAATTAAGGAGAGACAGAGAAAGAGAGGGAGGGAGGGAGGGAGGGAGAGAGAGAGAGAGAGAGAGAGAGAGATAGATTTTAGACTACTAAACAGATAAGTAGAAAGAGGCTAGATGGATAGCCCCCTTTAAGAGAAAGCCTGGTATTTGTAAGGATAAAATCATGATATTTTTTATGTTGCATATTTTGTCACCTAAAAGCTACTACTCCAGGCTTCGGTGACTTTATTCCCTGTGTATACTTATAATAAAATATCCCCTAAAACAAGTTCCCATTCATTTTGCTTTATAATTCACAGCTCGATCCTCTTTCTCCAAGGCTCTGTGATCTCCTAACCCTTCACCAAACAATAATTTCAATTATTCTCTCCCAACACTTAGAGTTTTCTTTATAATATGTATAAAATATTCTACTCATGATTTGTGAAACACGAATAAACATTTTTAATTTGAATTTATCACTGTAACTTATTAATTAATTTGGCAAGTAATCATGTGAAAGTCACTGGAGGAGCCATGGAAATGCAGATATAATGACATGAAAAGTCTGTGCTTTCAAGAGTTCAAAGTCAAGAGCTAGGAATGATTGTTGATTTATTTAACACTTTGCATAACCACACAGAAAAAGTAAATGGGTCTATCTACCCAAAACATTTGAAATTTGGAAATAGATTCTGAAAAATATTGCTTACCACATATTACAGACCACACATGAAAAGTGCTTCACATAAATGTCTTATTTAATATTAACAAGAATTCTTTGAGACAAGTATTGCTGTCCTTATAGTTAAATAACCTAATGTCAGCTAGTGAGAAGTAGAATCCATATGACTTCACAGGTGGAACTGTTAACTTTATTTTATGCTTTCTCTGGTAAAGAAGATTGATGCTTAAGGGCTTTTCACAATTGGTAATAACATATGCATCTTTGCCCCAAACATCTCTGGATTTGATATTGACAAAATTGTGGCTTTGCTTTGGGTTGACCTGGAAGGTGCCCCAAGAAGTTAACTTTTCAGCTGAGCTCTGCCTCAGATAGCATAGGCAGAGCCAGGACAATGGAAGAATATTTTCCTGGTAATGGGGTCCTTGAATCTAGTGAAATCATTTCCAAAGTGTGGTCCAGGGACTTCTAAGGTCCCATGACATTTTAGGAAAACCACAAGATCAAAACCATCATCATAATAATACCACCATTTAGCCACTTCACTATCATGACATTGGCATTGATGTTGCAAAAACCAACAAGAGAAAACTGAAGCTTCAGTAGAAATCACGTTAGTGGAAACAATTTGTGTAGCGGTCATTTTTTTTTTTTTTTAATATTGAGCACACATGATTTTAAAAATGCTAATATCACTTAGTAACCTTGATGAAGCAGGAAAATGATAATTTTATCTCACCCCATGAGTACACAGCTTGTTAATATTTCTGTGTGAAGAAATGGGAAAGACACATAAGGCACCTGTGCTGTATAGCAAAGGGCGGTAATTGTCCTGGGGACAGCCTGTGATTTACCTTGGAATTTTAAAAGATATTTTCTTGCTGAAAATCTCAATCTACTGAAACAGGAAGCATCTCAGTCTGTTTGGGCAACTATAACAGAATGCCATAGACTGAGTAGTTCATAAAAGATAGAAACTAACCTCTCACAGTTCTAGAGGCTGGCAAGTCCATGATCAAGACACTAGGAGATTCAGAGTCTGAAGAGGCCTGCTCTCTCGTTCACAGATGATACCTTCTCTCTGTTCCTTACATAGAGCAAATGGGGAAGCAAACTCTCTTGGGACTTTTAAAAGGAAACTTGTTCCATTCATTAGGGTTCCATCTTCATGGCCTGATATAACCCTAGTTATCTCCCAACAACCCTACCTCCTAGTCCCATCCTATGGAGCTAGGATTTCAGCATAAAAATTTGGCAGAGGGGATATAAATATTCAGTCTATACCAAGAAATGATGATAGAATTAGAAAAATCACTATTTTATCACTAGTGATAAACCTGTGGATCTAAGCAATGATAACAAAAGGGAAATTCAACCAGAAATATGCTTTCTGAGGGAAAAAACTCACCACAACCTACAAGAAAATCTTGATCTGATAAAGCTTTTAAATCAAATTACCAACATACAGGAACTCTAGATGATAAAGGAACCTGGTAAATGACACCACGAAGATACAATCAGCAAAAAGCAGACAAGATAAATAATCTAATTTCTTCAATATAAAATTGCAGAAAGAAAAAAAATAGATGATATGGGTAACCTATAAATTAAGAGAATTTATAGGAAACATTAACTAATCATCATATCTGGATCTTTTTTGGTACCAACTTTAAATTGTAATAATATTCATGAGACAATTAGAATCTGATTATTGACTAAATTAAGGAATTCTTGTATTTATTAAATAGCAACTCTTATTATTATAAGAGTTTTTAAGTATTCTTAAAATTTCCTTATCTTTTACAGGCACATACTAAAAATCTTACAAATTAAAAGACAATTAAATTAATCCAAAATTGGCATCAAGCTAATGGTAAAACTCTAGGATAAAATGTTCACCAAATCAGGAAAAAGATAAACTTGCTTACTATTGCAGTTAAGTTTGCTTTGAAAGTGTTAATCAACCTCAGCATGAAACTAAATAAGAAGTATAATAATTACAATAGGAGAAGCAACATATCACAAATTTTAAAAAGCATTATTAGGGCATGAATTGAAAAACTACTAGAAAGAATAAAGAAAACAATATGTGTATTTCTTGTAATACTAATGTAAAAACCATTAATTTTCCTTCCTATAAGCAATAGACAGCTTTAAATGGCTATAAGGAGCAGCAAAATCCCATTTAAAATGGCGAAATATTAAAAATATATGGGACTATAAGTAACAAGGAATATAAAAGATTTAATTAAGAAACATTTGGAACTTTTATGAAATGCTTGAGAAATACACCGAAGAGACTAATGATGTAAAGAACAGCCATTTTCAAAGTCAATCTATATATTCTGTACATTCCTAAGTGCAAACCAATATGATTTGGGGGAGAAAACAGATTTGAAAACAATAAATGCTAAATTTCTTTTTCCAAATTAACAAGAATAACGAAGGAAAGAGCCAGATTTTAAATTATCCTTTGCCAGTCTCCCACTTTCTGAGAACGAAGGAAAGCAGAAGACACCTTGGATGTCCAGCCTTATGGGCTTACTCATGGGGACTTTGGCTCCTGCAGCCCCACTGGGCCCTGCAGAGCACAAGAGGACAATGTCAGCAGCTGGGAGCCCTCACACAACATCTCACTTAAAATGTCATGCGTGCTACTTGGTTTAAATTGTCACCCCTCCAGCAACCACAAACAATGCAGACACAGCAGATGTGTTTTCTATTTAGAATTAAACAGTTTATCTCAACCACTGTCATTGTTATAGGGAAAAAATAAATAAATATCCATCTTAATGTAAACTTCAAAAGGTACTTTCTGGCAACATAAGGTACTTTCAAATCCAAAGTCCTCTGAGAAAACTAGGACTTGACCACAGACATTTTTTTCAAATTGGGATGCTGGCAGCTCCAAGAGCAGTAAAACGCAGCCTGGTCAAAAGATTTGGGGCCAGATATTGCATACAATAACTCATGTCGTTGATGCTTAATGGTCCAAAACATTAAGTAAACATCATAAATGTCTTTTGTTATTAAATGTTCCATTCAAACATGTTGTTTAACTCTTGTGGAAGGGGTAGAACATAAGAAAGCTGAAGTAGAGATTGGTTCTCACATCGATCTTTGTTTCACCTCTCAGAGATGTCTTAAAAATGTATGCCATCTTCAAACTTCCAGCAATAAATAGCCTTTCTATCTTTAGAGCATGCATTCTATCTCTGGAAGTTAGGCTACTTGTAAGCTTGACTATGTTAGGTCAAGTTCAAATTACCACCCATGAGTTCAGAAGACTGTAACTTTGTTCTCTCTGGATTTGGGAGTCAGCCTTCCTCTCTGATAACTAAAGTAGAAATATGGGTGTTTTCTTAATGTGAGGTTACAAAGACAAGGAAAACGCTACTTTTCAAAGATCATTTTACAAGAATAACAATTGCTGCAATGAAAGGAAAACCAAAATTGGATTGTTAAAAAAAGAAGGGGGGGGGGCTATATCAAGGCAGTGATCGTCTGGTGCAGTACACCCAGTCCACAGATCTTGACATCAAATGCGTTTGTGTTTCCATAATCTGAAGGTTCCATTTAGCTGTTAAACCATGACTCATTTTATTTTGGATCTAACCTCAGATTTTCTCTTGTAGTGTTTTTTTTTTTTTTTTTAAATCTACAGCTAACACATCAGTGAGGAGCCTTGCAGTGGCTTTAAAATTGTTCTGTGGAGCTGCCTTTCTTCCAATTTCAGTAAATATAGTTGCTTAGCTACACTTTCGGGATTATATATTCTCCTAAACCCAAAGTGTTGAAAGAGTTATTGGGATGCTTTCTGTTTCTATCAGGGAGAAGAATATTAAATAGCACAAACCTAACTCATGACAAAAGAGGGTTAGAATAGAAGTTCATTGGATTAGACAAAGGCAAATGAAAGGAAGGAAGAGGGGATGGAAATAGTAAAGACAGTAGAGTCAATCAGACATAACTTTCTTATCCTCACATATGAATACACGATCAGTATAACTCCACATCATGTACAACCACAAGAATGGGATCAAAATTGGAACAGGTTGCACTCCATGTATGTATCATATACCCTACTGTCATGCATAGCTAAAAACAACAAAGAAAAAATTTAAAGAAAAACAGCACAAAATAAATGGGCACCCACTTATATACATAACTTTTATGTAAAGAAGATTTAAAATTACATATGGCACTTCACATCCCTCTTAGTCAATGAGAACTGCATGTTTTGTATCACATGCAGGAAGCCCTATCCTCTCATGGGAGAAGGGTACCTTTGGTTCTGTCAGTTTATAAACGTGACTCCAGGAAGTTGGGGTTTTTCACTGTATTTGTGATTCATTTGATTATTCATTCATTCATGCAGTGTTTCACCTGACAATGACCTACTAAACATCTACTATGCTGATACTATGCTAATTCCTTGCTACTAAGGAATTCCTGTCTGTGCCTTGATGCAATGCTAGTTGGATTCCAGCTGTTCTCCCATAGTTTTGTTCTTGCAAAACAAATGCAATTTTCTACATATAAAATTCATTCAGAATCCTTTGGCAAAATCATCTCTGTGTCTGTTATGGAATGACCAGGACCATTATGCTTCTCTTTTAGCTCTATTCCTCTGGCATCTAGGGCCACCAGTTCTTCAAATGAATGATGTAAAAGTAGAAGGGCTGCACAATTTTGTAATAGAGGAGGAACAGAAATGGAGCAACACTGACAACAAAAATGCTATTATTTTTCTTCTGAGCTTTGGAGAAATTAATATACCTAATATGTGTTTTAAAGCATTTGGATTTTTCATTGGCTCTAAAACCTGATAACTGAGTAGGTAATGCTAGAGCCATTTTTGAAGTATTTTCCCTAAATAAACATATAGTAAGAGAAAGTCATAATGTGTTTTTTTTTTCTGTACCAAAAAGCTTTAAATTAACATTTCCTGCTCTCAAACTATTTGAGAAGATTTGCATTTCATGGCTCAACTATATATGTCATGTTGCTATACTGTAACCAAAAGTATGTCTGGACAGAAATCAAATGTCATCAGTGGGGAAGGAAGAGGATGGTGATGACATATGAATAATAAATATAGCTGTATTTGTTCTTTTTATCTATTTTTATCACAATAGAAGCTTTATTGGAATTTTGGAAAAAAAATGTTTTAGTAATCCAACTTGTCAATACCTAAAAGAATTCCTTTTCCATTGAAGAATTTTAAGAAGGGTTTAAAGAAAGAAATTGGTCCTGTAATTACATGCAAATACTTTGTTTCTTGAGCTGCAGTTAGAATTTGATATAAATAAGACAAAACTCTCCCCTATATTAATTACTTATTTATTGATCTATCTGTTTTTTATTTATTGTGATGGGACAAGGTACAGAGTCCTCTAAAGAATGATTTTCTTCCTGATATTACAAGTAAATTATAAAACAACATAGGATCTATTGCCTAGGTTGCCTCCGAATTTGGAACCGAAGATCCTAACTTCAGGAGAGGTATTCTTCTTAATTCTCCCACTGTGTTCAATATGATATAGACAGTGTGAACATCATCTGAGTCTCTTCATCTCTAATATTAATTTCCCCTTGTTAGTGTGTAGTGAATAGTTTTCATGTAATGCACTTTTTCTGAATAAGCATCTGCTACAGTATGGATCTTAACACATATCCCGAGAGGCCCATGTGTTGAAGACTTGTTTCCAGAGTGACACTACAGGGAGGTTATGGAAATTTTCAGAGATGGGGCTAGAAGGAGGTCTTTAGGTCAAAGGGGATTGTGGTCCTCTGGCCTCTTCCTCTTTCTCTCTTTTGCATTCCAGCTAGGAGGTAAGCAGTTTTGCTCTGCCACACACTGCCTACCATAATGTGCTGCTTTGCCAAAGGGCCAAAAGCAACAGGGCCAACTGACCATGAATGGAAACCTCCAAAAGTATAAACCAGATTACACCTTTTCTCTCTAGAAGTTGATCATCTCAGGTATTTGTTAAGTAATGGAATAAGGATATTAATAAGGATATTGTGCACAAGTGTTCAAAGAAAGAAACAGATGTATGTAGGACAAGTCACTCCTACACCTTGATGGTCATTCTGACTTGAGCTGAAGCCCACAGCACAGATGTCCCATTTCAGTGTTACTTCTACGCTACCTTTCTCTTTTTAAAGAACATTTTCACATGAATATACAAAGTTTCCCAAAACTTGTTTCTAAGCACATGCCCTAAGACAAGCTGATGAAGCCCTCCGTTGTCACTAAGAAGTCTGAAAGTGGGAGTAACCATACTCTTCAATATCCATTAGTTGGAGACTACCTTATACAATACTCATAGACTCCAAGTCCTGTAACTACCTCAGTTAAGTACTTAGCAGAATTCCTTATGGGTTAGTGTCTCTACAGTAGTTAATAAGGGATTTAAAAAAATAATAATAGCTTTAAATTTTTCTACAAGATAATACTATAGAAATGTTCTTTGGTGTTTTAATGTAACTACGGTTAATTTCTCTGAATTTGTGATGTCAGAGTAATGTAATGCAGAAAAAAGGGGGGGAAATACAATGATTAGACAAAAGATTTTAATATGTCAGATTGTAAGTTTTAATATTTATTCATCTTTTTAGGAGGAGCTCACTGTTTTCCCTCTCCCTTGCTCGCCCTTCTTAAAATTTATTCATTTATACTGTAGTAATAAATGTAATTTTAAAATAGATCCCTTATTTTGAGTTGCCAGAATATATCCTTTAAAAGGTGTATTTTATAAATCATGTATGTGATTATAATACATGATTAAAATACACTGAGTACATGACAAACTAGAAAAATTCTACTTGTTAAATAGATTTTTAATTTTATTCTAATTGTTTGGAGAACAATGCTATTTCATTAGCTTACTTATAAGGCAATAAGTATATAAAAGTGGGTGTCCAGTTCTATAATAATCCAACTTCTATCCCCATTCGTTGTCTAAAAAATAGATTGGTTAGATATTTGTAAAAACGAAAGAAAAATATTTCACCATATGATTTCATTTTAATATTAAAATAGTTTAGTTATACAAAGCCAACAAAATGCAAAAGTTCTAGATTATGAGTTTTTCTCCTTAATACTATAGAGGAATCAAACATAAAGAATAAATAAACTACGTAATTAGAAGACTTGTTTTAAAATAATGATAAATGATGAGATAGGAAGCATATCATTTTAGGTACTGTGTTAGCCAAGTTTTCATTGCTATGACTAAAAGTCCTGACCAGAACAAATGTAGAGGAGGAAACGTTTATTTGAGGGCTCACTGTTTCAGAGGTCTCAGTCCATAGAAGGCTGGCTTCATTCCTCAGGGCTCTAGATGAGGCTGAACACCATGGTGGAGTGTGTGGCAAAGAGAAGAAGCTCACATCATGGTGATCAAGAAGAGAGACGTCTCCACTTGCCAGATATAAATATATATATCCCAAAACCATGCCCCAATTTTCACCTCTCCAGCCACCCTACCACTTCCGTTACCACTCAATTAATCCCTATGAGGGGATTAAATCACTGATGGTGTTAAGACTCTTACAACCCAATCATTTCTCCTCTGAACCTTCTTGCATTCTCTCACACATGTGCTTTTGGGGACACCTCACATCCAAACCACAACAGGCGCAATAGAATATAACAAGCCAAGACTGCCTTCGTTTCAAATGGGAAATGTAGTCTGCTGTCTTAAAAGAGTAGTTGGTTCATAAATTGACTATAAAGTGTTTCTTTCAGCTTTTAGTGAACATCCTTTTTAAAAACTGCATCTGTAGATGAGATATTCTCCAAGGTTCAAAGTGGTTCTGTGACTACAGGAGAATCTTAGTGTTCACATATTTTAAAGGATAGGAGGAGCATGAGGCAGTGGAATGCTGGACTCTCATCCTTGTGGTGAATTTTTTTATGATAAATTTCTTTCAATACTTGGAATGGCAAAATCTCTTCAGAAAGTGGATTGGCCAGAACTTTTGAATTTCCAGTGATATAAACCCAAATGAATTTCAGCTCATGTAATCTAACTGTGAAGGGTAAGGGTGGAGCCAGAGTGTTGTGATAACTCATCTTGGGTCTTGAATGTTGTCAATTCATTGTCTCCCCTGACTCCTTGTTCTACTCATTATCCTAGACGAAAAAGACACAATTCTCCATCCTTATGAGCTAGTGTTGCTTCATAAACCATTTTGCATGATTTTGGGTTAGTCAGACAGACATGAGAAAAGGGCATCCCAGGAGAGGAAGTAGCATGAACAAACAGACCAAGGGAGAAAAGTGCAAGTGAGAGAATGAATAACTAAAGCTCAGATGGAGTCAAATGCCCAGTGGCTCTGAATGCTATTATAAGGAGACAACAACTAAGATATCATTTTGAAGAAGAGTTAACAGAATTTGGATTAAACCAATTTTCCAGATTACCTACCTATGTAGTAACAAACATGACATTCCTCCAAAACTGACCTCAATCATTCATTATTGCCTCGACATGGAAGAGAAAAAAAATTTTCAACTTGGTGTAATGTCAAGCTCAGTGCATGTCCTAGTTTTAAAAATAAGACAATTATGCAGATGGAAAGAACAGATGGATTGTATCGGTGAGTGTTTATCATTTTTTAATATTTTGAAACCAGATGTGCTACATACACATTGCTGCTTGCCTTCTAAGGAAGCTTCATTGGTGGGTTACTAATCTTTAATAAGAAATTACAATGTTTTCATCCAGCTTAAATCAAGTATTTTTAATATACAATTGGACAACCACTGCTGCAAGCCTTTAGAAAATAGAAAACAGATGCTTAATAGAAGGAATACTATCAGCCAAGAAATTCCTGATGATCTTTTTATAAAATGTAAACTTACATATTTTATGGGTCCTTTAATGAACTGCTATAGAACAACTTCAGCAGTCAAAACATTTCATGAAAATAGACATGAACAATTTGTCACTTGTTACCATATTCACAGAAAATCTTTCAGTTGCACTCCTGGGAAAATGGGCATAGTAATGGCTCTTACTATGTTATTAACAACATCTGTTATGTGCCATAGACTTGATTGGATAGGTTAGGTAAAGAAGGAGTTAGGATAAACAAACTGATACTCCTCTATTTTTCTAGGTACTTTTGCTAGGTCTGGCAAAGATCCCTTGCTAGGTATGAATACTTTTGTGCTAATTGTGCTCACAGCAAAGAGGCACAGTAAAGTTCAGAGCAAGGCCAGAGAGATTATGTTGTGTCTTAGGGATGGCTTAATAGAGAAAAGTTCAGTGTAGACTTAGACCCTCTAAGCAGGATTGAGGGATAGGAGAATTTAAAGGGAGCCCTAACATTTGCCCATTGGGGCAACAATTTAACCAACTCTCCATTGGTTCAACCCTACTATGAAATGGAAAGGAAGGAGGTAGCATTCAGCTGTTGCTTATTTCTGTTTCTGAGTGGTACCTCTGCTGGATGCGGTTATGTGTCCCCTATATCTTCATAAACATAGAGCAGGGATTAAGACTGGGAATTAAACCTTCCCATTACTCTACTCTATCACCAATGCCATAATTTACCTTTCAGCATGCTAGTTTACTGAATAAGGGATGGAGAGAAGAAACAGAAAAGTAGAAGAGTTGACAGAAGAAAATCTAAGGAGCAATGCAATAATTTTTTCTTTCCATATCAGAAGAGGACAGGTTTTTTAGCAATTAAAAAGGAAAATAGTATTCTGTCCACTCTACCTTGCCACGGTCCCTGGAGGAGATGAAAGAAAGCTTGAAAATCTGATGGTATCAAGTTATCAAACTACTGGGAACACACTGAGTTGTTTTGTTTATTTTTTAAAAAATTCTACTCTTATAATCTTTTGAGATAGGGGTAGGGGGAGGGAGGAAGGGAGGGAGGGAAGGAGGAAGAGAGAGAGAGAGAGAGAGAGAGAGAGAGAGAGAGAGAGAGAGAGAGAGAATGAGAATATGAGAATAAATTAAAAACTTGGTGCAGTGGCAAAGTTTAGACAAAAAACAAGGAGTTGAAACCCCAATTGATGAAACTCTGCTAAAATACAACATCTATAACATAATGACAGTGTTTCTATCAAAGCAGATTTAGGATGGCCATAAATCTGAGCAGGTAATGAGAAATGGGTAGGATGGCCTTTAAGTATAGTACAAGCAAAATTATACTGATTATTTTGTTCAGTAAGTATTTATGAACTTTTGTATGTGCAAAACTCAAGGTGCACAGGTACAAAACATGCTCTTAAGGAACTTGCAGTCTTCTAGAGATGATAAGAATTAACATATGGTAGAAACTGCTATTTACCAACAGAATATCTCTTTGAGCATTCAACTACATGACTTAAAATTAGGTGTTACATAAAATCTATATTCTGGTTAATGAAGTGTAAGCATCTGTGTTGTTCAGGATTTCTGCTATGGTTTCCTAAGAGGAGCCAACTTAGTTGCTGGGGTGGCCAGAGGAGCTAGTTGCCACTTCCTCTCCCTCTTCCTCCTTTGAATTTCTGGAGCACTTATGGCCTAAGCTTTAGTAGTCAGCTTCAACAATCAGCTGATCTTCAGGATGGGAGTGCTGGCTGGGCAGGCTGAAAGAACAGGAGAGGGTCTTTCTGAGACAGGAATTTACACACAGATCTGTACACATGCCAACTGCTATTACATTAGGTAACGTTAATTGTCTTATTTAGGCCAAGTCTCATTTGAAACAATACATTAAATATGTAATTAACAATGGGAAGTTCTCAATGCTATTATACAGGTACAAATAATATGTCATCATAATAGAGAAAGAGGAATTTGGGTGATCAGAGAACACCTGCAAATGAGGTGGTAGATTAGTCTGCTCACTGACATAACAAAACACCACAGACTGGGGACTTAAAGAACAAATGGTTATTTTCTCAGTGCCGGGGGCTAGTAGCTAACGGTCAAAGATACAGTTGGCATTGGTTTATGGTGAGGCCTCTCTTCCTGCAGCAGCCTTCTTGCTGTGTCCTCATGTGGCCTTTGTTATGTGCACATACAGGGAGCAAACTCTGCTGTCTCTTCCTGATCTTACAAAGACACCTTCCTCTTGGACTAGTGTCTCAACTTATGACCTCACTTAACCTTAATTACTTCTATAAAGCCTCTTATCTCAAAATAAAGTCACATTGAGGTTTAGGGCTTCAACATATGATATTTGGGGAGACACATTCTGTTCATACCACATGGTATGTGAACTAGGCTCTTGTAAAATTGGATAGGAGATAAATATACAGTAACTTTCAGTGTGGAAAAAGGGTACTGAGTACTTCAAGGTAGGAATATCCAAGATATACATAGAAAACAGGAATGGTACTAACTGATTGAACTATAAGGGTCATAAAGGGCACTGGATTTTAATGGTCATTGAGGTTTAGATAAGAGGCGTCCTCCAAAAACTAATAAATGAGACAATGCAAGAATTTTCAGAGATGAAATCATTGGTTTATGAGGGCCTTAACCTAATCACTGGGTTCATTCCCTGATATGGATTAATTGGACAGTAACTGTAGGCAGAGGGGTTATAGCTGGAGGAAAGTGGTCACTGGGGGTGTGACTTTGGGTTTTTATATTTTGTCACTGGTGAAGAGAGCTCCCTCCACATCTCTCCCCTTCCTTGTCTCCATGTCCTGAGCTGCTTTGCTCCACCATGATCTTCTGCCTCATCTAGCCACAGAGCTATGGAATTAGCCAACTGAAGGCAGAAACTTTGAAACAGTGAGTCAAAATGAATTTTTCCTCATCTACATTTTTATTTCCAAGTCTTTTGGTCACAGTGATGAAAAGTTGACGAAATTAAGGGTCACAAAATGGAAGACAGAATTGGAAAGGTAGTTGGGAAATTGACTGCCAGGCTCAAATCTGGACATTATTGTTCAGAGAAGGAAAAACCATTGAAGGTTTATGAACTGAAGAATGACATGATTAGAGTTGATTTGTGAGTAGTGTATGAGAAACTGCAATGAGTGGAAACTGGAAGCAGAAAAGATTATTGCAATAGTTCAGGGAAGAGATAATGACTGAAAAGCTATATTCAGTTAAATGATATCATTGTTTTGCTTTTAAAGTGGAATTCTTAATATTTTTAAAATTATTTTTCCATTTGACCTTGGCATTCACATTTTTTCACTTGTGTTTTAGCTCTGTGTTTTGAAGACTTAATCCCATTATTAAGGAAGTCCTACAGGCAAGTACATGAGACCCACACCCAGTGATTAAAGAATATTGGAGGTTCACATGGAGAATAAATCACCTGCAGGAGATGGATAATACCTGTCATGCAGTTTGATTCATCTATCTAAAGGAAACCTACCACTCCGGTACTCATAAAACTAAATGTGTCACAATTAAAAATGTAACTATCTATCAAAAATGCTGAACTGGGCCCTTAAGTCTTACTGAGACATCAATTATACAACTTGACTACCAAATGAACAATCACCATGTTATCCATACCACTCAAAATAAACATCAATGTTTATTATATGAATAGGAATTCTAGAAAACAAAACAAAAATTCTCGGCAAAACTTCTTGTGTTAGAAAAACAGCATAATTTGCTTGTATTTTATCTACCATATTGTTTAGATGTTCATGTTTTTTTTTTTTTTTTTTCAAAATAAGCTCATTTCTTCTCATGCTGGAATTCTGCCCTTCATTCTATTCATAATGACTAGCACTCTGATCCGTTTGGCACTGGCCCAGTTGATCCTTCCCTGAAATTGTTTAAGTATTGTTTCCAAATAGCCCCTCGTTTATTTGCTGTTTTCTTTCTCATACTGGAAGCTCAGTGGTTTATAGCATATCCTTGTGGTTTCTCTCCCATGCCGGAATAGCAATCCACTCTCTTGGTTTGCAGAGCAATAGAAAATATCAATTAACCAATAAATAGCTACTGACTTAACATCATAAGCAAGACACCATCTTTCCTAAACATTTCCAAACAACTGAAGAAAATACTTCCCAACTCAATTTCATGACGACTCTGATGTTAAATCTGAATAAATTAATTACAAGAAAACTATAATCTCTAGGAACATTGATGCAAAAAATCCTCAACAAAGAAGATTTTGTATTCCTTTGGGATTATGAAAGGAACTTCTATTCTTTGATCCTTTTTTTTTAAATCTTTATTGTTGGTTGTTCAAAACATTACATAGTTCTTGACATATCATATTTCACACTTTGATTCAAAGGAATCAAGTGGGTTATGAACTCCCATTTTTACCCTGTATACAGATTGCAGAATCACATTGGTTATACATCCACTGATTTACATATTGCCATACTAGTGTCTGTTGTATTCTGCTGCCTTTCCTATCCTCTACTATCTATTCCTTGATCCTTGAGAATTTGTTCTAGACTCTCCCCAGCCAGAGAATTCTAAGAGCTTTGGTCCATTTGAAATTCACCTGGGATAGACTGGGCCTTCCTGGATGAAGGCCTGTGCATACCCATCCTTCTCCTCTACACCAGTGTTTCCTATGGTGGTAAAATACTCATAAGATTTTTCTTCTTATTTTGTCTTTTGTTTTTTCTTTTTTTGGTGGGGGTGGCAATCAGGCATGGTAAGCCAGTACTCTACAACTAAACTTCATCCCCAGCTCTCATCTTCACATGTTCTAAGCTTACAATTTAGTGGTATTAATGACATTGGTAATGTGGTACAGTCATCACTATATTCCATCTTGATAACTCTTTTCATGTTGTAAAACTGAAGCCTATCACCTACACAAAAAAAATCTCCCTTACCTTTCCTTTCAGTTCCTGGAAAACACCATTTTTTTTGTTTGTTTCTATAATTTTGACTATGCAATTTTTCCCATATGAGTGGAAATGCATATATTGTCTTTTTTATGACTAGCTTATTTCAAGTAGCTTAATTGCCTCAGGGTTCACTGATGGGCCATAAATCAGAAATTTCTTCCTTTCTAAGGCTGACTAATGTTCCATTGTGTGTATATACTGCATTTTGCTTATTCATTCTTTGGAGATGGACCATTGTATTGTTTCTATGTTTTAATTAGTACAAATAATACTGTTGTGAACTTGAATGTTCAAATTTGAACACTCTGCTTTCAATTCTGAGAATATACCCACGAGTGACATTGCAGGGTCATACAGCAATTCTATTTTTAATTTTCTGGAGGGGCTATCATATTGTTTTTCATAGTAGCTGTGCTATTTCAGATCCCCATGAACAGAGTGCAAACGTTTCAATTTTTCCACATCCTCAACAACATTATTTTTTTCTTATTTATTAAAGTAGACATGCTAATGCCTAATGAATTCAGTTTGCTAGTATTTTTAGGAGGGGCTTTACTTTGATGTTCCTAGAAATTGTAGTTTTTCTCACCTACCATGACTTAATCTGGATTAGGTATCAGTGTAATGCTGGCCTCATAGATGGAGTTTGGAAATGTTCTCTTCAATTTTTTGCAAGTGTTTGAGAAAGATGGTGTCACTTGTTTAAATGTTTGAATCCATCAGGTCCACAGCTTTTATTTGTCTGGAGATTTTTATTACTGATTCAATTTCCTTGCTAGTTGTAAGTCTATCTGAGATCTTCTTTTACTTTATGATTAACTCTTGTCAGATTTCATATTTCTATGAATTTGTCCATTACATCTAAGTTATCCAATATGTTGATATATAAATGTTTATAGTACTGTATTATAATCTTTTTTATTTCTATATAAATGCTAGTAATATCTACATTTTCACTGTCATTTTAGTGATTTGAGTCATCTGTTTTTTTCTTAGAACACCTGTGTTTTTTTCTTAGTCTTTCCAATTTTACTGATTTTCAAAAAGTCATATTGTGCTTTTCATTGACTTTCTCTATTGCTTTCTATTTTATTTTATTCATTCTTTCTTTAAATATTTATTATGTTTTTTCTTCCACTAAATTTAGGTTTAGTTTGTTTTTATCTTTGTCTTTTTCCAGTTCTTTAAGTTCCTATTAATTCATCTAAGTGCATTAGTCTGTTCAATTTTGCAGAAAACAAAAAGTATAATTACAAACTAAACTTACAACATTTGCTTTTATGATTGTCCATGTATTTGTTTTATTAAAATTATTTTTTCACACGACCTTAAGTGACTTTGTAGTTTCCTTTCATTTCACCCTTTGGAACTCTCTTGAACATTTCTTAAAGGCAAATCTAGTAGTAATTAACTCCCTCAATTTTTGTGAATTTAGGAATGTCTTAATTTCTCACATTTGAAGAACAATTTTGCTGAATATGACTTTTGGTTGACAGGTTTTTTGTTGTTTTTTTTAGCACTTTCAATATCTAGGCCTATTGCCTTCTGGCTTTCAAAGTTTCTGCTGAGAACTCTGATGATAATCTTATGGAGGATCCCATGTATATGACAAGTTGCTTCTAATCATCTTAAAAATTCTCTTTTTATCTTTGTGTTTTGAAAGTTTGATAATAAATGTGTCTCACTGTAGATTTTTCTTAGATATTTTTGAACATCTTGTTATATTAATGATGTTCATCAAACTTGGGTAGTTTCTGTCATTATTCCTTCAAATATTCTCTCTATTCCTTTTTTCTCTCTTTTATTCTCTAATACCCCCATAATTGATATGGTTTACTTAATGGTGTTCCACTGGTCCTTTAGATTCTGTTGATTTTCATTCAGTCTTTTTTATTTCTTATCCTCAGATTCAGTAATTTCCATTGTGCTACCTTCAAGTTTACCAATTCTTTCTTCTATCTGCTCAAATCTAATTTTGAATCTCTCTAGTGCATTTCTCATTTAAGGTATTGTAGTTTTTAGCTCTAAAATTTCATTTTCATTTTCCTTTAGATGTCCTATCTCTTTTTTGATCATTCCATTTTGTTTTTATATTATTTTCTTCATATATTTTTTAGTTCTTTGAGCATCTCTATGAAAATTGTTTTAATGTCTTTGTTTAGAAAAACTATCATCAGATTTTTTACAAGAGTAGTTTCTTTCTTTTTTTAATGACCACTACTTTCCTGTTTCTTTGTATGCCTTGTGATTTATAGTTGAAACTGTGAATTTGTATATAATACTGTGGCAACTCTAGAAATTAGATTCTCCCATTCCTTGGGAGAATTTGTTTTTTATTGATTTTGTTGTTGCTGCTTATTGTTTTAGGCTATCTCTATGTCAAGGACCAGTCTAACATGTAAACTTAAGATCTTCTCAGGTTTTTTTTTTTTTTTCTTTCTCCTACGCTTTGTCTTTGGTGTGTGCAGCCACTCTCTAATTTTCCTTGTATATGAAGTTGGTTTTGAATGGCTTAGTCTTTACAGTATGTATCTCAAAAGTAGAAAAAGAAAAATAATAGACTGAAAGAAAAGACAATATCCCAATGAGTCACCTGGAGGGGGAGGGCTTTGAACTGTGAAGAGCAGGAGGTACAACAACAGTTGTCACCCATGTCTTTGTGCTTCTTGATCACATGCAACAATCAACAATCAGAGCACAGATCCCAGATATTTGGAGGGGAGGATGATTTTTGTCTGTCCTGGTTCCTACCTATTCAGGGTGGGAGATGTGTGGCTGCTAATAGATCAAGAACTAAAATTGACTGAAATTAACCACAACTTACTGCCTTTTCTTGATACAAACAAACCCTTAATATACCCTAGAGTTACACTGTTGTTTAGGTATATATAAGAGATCCAAGGTTTTTTACTATGCTATCTTCCCAGAATTCTCTTTATGCTTGCCTTTTAATGTTTTTCTCCATTATTACATTCCCATTTTTGTTCTACAGGTCTGTCTGCCAAGAGATGCCAGTCATCTATGCAGCAGTCTGATGCTCATAAGTGTTGATTGATCTAGACCACTCTCAAGATATGTCCATTCAGGCTTCACTGGGCTCTGACAGAACCTTTTCACTAGACCTACACTACATGGACTGTAAAACCAAGCTTCTTGGAGACATCCAAGTCTCATAAATGCTCTAATTTAAATAAAATGAAAAATATATGTCTTTCTAGGGTTTTATTCCGATACTAGACCAAAAAGACCAACTTTTGGATTAATATGAAAAACTGCTCCATCCTCCCGTGTTGTACTCAGTTTTATTCTTTCCTCAGAATGAGCTACTTTCCAAAGTTTTCTCCAACCCTCCTGATATTACCTTGATGCTAGAATAAAACTGCCTAGGCAGAGAAGTTGGAATTTTCAACAATGAAACCTTAGCAATTCTTTAGAAGGCACCATTTCCCTGATATGTGTAGCCTCAAGTGGTCTTTTAACTGGGGGAATTGGAATTTTCCTTCTGGGTTGTGTTTTGGAGAGGATGGCTCAATATTAGCTCATAGCAGTTGGCTTTGTATTCCATGGAAAACTGAAACAGGGGTCAAGGAAATGGGAGAAAGCTCTACTGGAATAAACAAGAAACAAGTAAATGTATGAAATTATCACATTGTTCTAACTAATAAATAAACTTCTATCAAGGAGAAGAGAAAGCTGACAATATTCAGAATCTTATGCTGGTGAAGCCTTCATTTTACTACTCTAAAAAATCAGTATAAACTGGACATGGTGGTACATGCCTGTAATCTCAGCAACTCAGGAGGTTGAGGAAGGAGGATCACAAGTTCAAGGCCAGTCTCAGCAACCTAGTGAAGTCTTAAGCAATTTAGTGAAACACTGTCTCAAAATAACAAATAAAAAGGGCTGGGGATGTGGCTCCATAGTTAAATGTCCCTGGGTTCAATCTCTGGTACAAACAAACAAATAAACAAAACAACAACAACAACAACAACAAAACAACAACAGAATAAAAGACTTCCAAAACTAATCTTAGTTCAAATTTTCCCTAAAGGGTAATTGACTTCCCATAAAGGAATTTAGCTTCCTCCCCACCCTTTTCTCATACAAGGATATTTGGGTGAAAGTTCTGGTCCAAGACACAGAAGAGTTCTTCAATCCTGATTTAATATAATGCTCTAAGCATTAGATTTCAAGCATGGCAGTGCCTTATGATTTTTAAATATTAGAAGTAATAATATAATAAGAGTATGTTCTTAGAATAAATTTGAATTGGTCATTATGTATTATCCTTTTACATATTATTGTATTTAGTTTGGTAACAGTGTGTTCTTATAATATTCTTGTTGGGTTTTGATACCAGTTATACTGACATAATAAATTGAGTTAGGAAGGGTTTCTTCTTATACTATTTTTGAAGACTTTTGTGTGATATTTCTTCCTTAAATGCTTGATAGAATTAATCAAAGAACCCATTTGGTTGCAACCACTATCACTGTGGAAAACCGCTGGGTTTAGCAAGTTATCAAGAGATTGAGACCCTCCTTTGAATGTGCTTACTTACATATATAGGGTTATTCATAGTATTCCCTTCATATCTTTTATCCTCAAGGGCTGTGAGAGTGTCCTCTCTTTCATTTTTGATGTTGGAAATTTGTGTTTTCTCTTTTTTGTTGTTGGTCTGGCAACCTGATTGATCTTTTCTTTTCTTTTTTTTTTAAGAGAGGAGGAGGGAGAGAGAGAGAGAGAGAGAGAGAGAGAGAGAGAGAGAGAGAGAGAGAGGAGAGAGAGAGAGAGAGGAGAGAGAGAGAGAGAGAGAGAGAGAGAGAGAGAGAGAGAGAATTTTTTAATATTTATTTTTTAGTTTTCGGCAGACACAACATCTTTGCTTGTATGTGGTGCTGAGGATCAAACCCGGGTCGCACGCATACCAGGCAAGTGTGCTACTGCTTGAGCCACATCCACAGCCCCAAATTGATCTTTTGAAGGAACTATTTTTGGTTTCATTGATTTTTTATTGACTTACTGTTGTCTATATTGATTTCTGCTCTTTATATTTCATTCTTATATTTTATTCATATTTTGTGTCTGTTATTATATTTTCTCAGGCTCAACTTGAGTTTATTTCACTATTTTTACTTTCTTAAAGTGAAACTTTGTTTTTTGGTTTGATATTTTCTTCTTTTCTAATCTAAGCATTTAATGCTATGTTTTCTTCTAGGAGTTGCACAGTTTCTGATTTAATTTCTATAGTCTTTGGTCCATTTTGAGTTCACTTATTTGCGCAGTAAGAGAGACAAATGACATTAGTATATGAAGAATGCTCAAAACCCAATGAGAAGAAATTGAAAAAAGTGATGTAACACTTGGCAAGAGACATGAACATACACTTTATGAATGAAGGAATTAAAATGGCAAAAGAGCACATAAAAATATGTTGAGATCATTAACCACTAGGGAAATTCAAATTAAAACCACAACAAAATATAATTAAAGACTTATCAGAACAACTCAAATAAGAAATATGAACAATATCAATCTCTGGTGAGCTGACTTTGTAGACATGTGGAAAAAGTATGTATATCCAAGGAATAGTACTGACATTATTACAGAAGCAAAAAAAATTAAAACCAACCCTCACCCCAGCCCCTCACATGCACATATAAGCATAAATACATTCATTAGCATGGATAATTGTAGATGGATTTGCCGCAGTCTGGCTGGGCACAAATGCCGCAGTCTGGCTGGGCACACAATCACAAGCCACCACACAGCTTGTAGATTCAAACAGCAACTCTTTATTCCCGAACTCACACCAGCCGTCTACAATCACATTCTGGGGAAATCCACGTTCTCTGCCCAAATCCACGTTCTCTGCCCAAATCCACATCCACTGGGCTTTTGTCTCCCAAAAAATACTGTCTGAATCCCGTGAGAACTCAAGGGGAACTCAGGCAGCAGGATACACCCTATTCCCAGCAGGAATAATCTTAAACCTTAAACCTAGAACCTAAACCGGGAACGCCCTAAACCCGATTATCTTAAACCGGGAACACCCTAATCCGCCTTGGTCCTTGAGCAAGGTCACCTACATTCAATGTCACTGCAACATGGGGTACGCTGGCAAGGAAATTGTCATACCTACTTGGCTAATGGCTCCCAGCATCTCCCCCCTTCTGATTAATTAAACAACAAGCAATGTGGCTTAAGGACCGTGCCTGGTAGGTTGTCCAATTCAACATATGGTTCTTACCCGTCATCGGAAAACTGACCTTTAGGCGTCAGCCTCCTGTCTTAGGTTGATACCACTGCAATTGAATCATACCCGTCACTGACTACCGGTCCAGCATACAGCCATACTTGTGGATAGGTCTATGCACCAGTGGGGGGGTGAGGTTCTTTGCCTCACCTCTGTTGGCCCCCAAATTTGGCCTTGGTGCCAGTGAGGGAGTGAGGTTAATGTGGCTTAAGGACTGTGTCTGGTAGGTTGTCCAATTCAACATATGGTTCTTACCCGTCATCGGAAAACTGACCTTTAGGCGTCAGCCTCCTGTCTTAGGTTGATACCACTGCAATTGGATCATACCCGTCACTGACTACCGGTCCAGCATATAGCCATTGGCCCCCAAATTTTAGACCATTACTAGCAGAAGGGAGGAGGATACAGAAATGCCACGACACCAAGCCAATAGACGGCTCCTTGGGAAAAATTGCATCACTGGTGACACCATCAGCAAAGATATGTCAGCACTATCACAATTAACATGGGGTGCACTGGCAAGGAAATAAAAATTGCATCACTGGTTAATCACTGTCGCAGATGTAAGAATGGCCAAGCTGGAGCTCTGGATATCAGCTGTTATGGATTTGAGTCAAATCATCTTCTTTTCGATCTGTAGAAATTGTTTTAGTTAATCTCTTTGGAATCAAAATCGGCTGCTGTTCTCCCTGTGGAAACACACAAACAAAACCCCGACTCCAGACAATCACTGGGTCAGGACCTTTCCATTGTCCTGTTAGAATATCTTTCCAAAGTACCTTAGGCTTATGTACATTTTTTGGATACATATGCCTTTCCGCAGCACTAAGTCCTGATGAATCTAAATTTTAAAAAGTTTAGAGTAAAAAGGTTTATTTTAAGTTTATCTTTGGGGGATATATACCCCTTTCCAGTTCCCTCTTTTTGCTTTAATAAGTATGTTTTAATAGTTTGATGAGCTCTTTCAACTATGCCTTGTCCCTGTGGATTGTATGGGATTCCTGTTATATGAGTAATACCAAATGATGAGCAAAATTGTTTAAAAGAGGTAGAGGTATAGCCAGGACCATTATCGGTTTTTAACTGTTTAGGAATGCCCACAGTGGCAAAATTTTGTAAGCAATGAGCTATAACATCTTTAGTTTTTTCTCCGGCATGAAGGGAGCCCATCAAAAATCCGGAAGAAGTATCAACTGTAACATGTAAATATTTTAATTTTCCAAATTCTGGCAAGTGTGTGACGTCCATCTGCCAAATATGGTTAGGTACCAGTCCTCTAGGATTGACTCCAAGATTAACTTGTGGTAAAAATGTCACACAATTTTGACATTGTTTTATTATATGTCTAGCTTGTTCCTTAGTTATTTTAAAACGCTTTTGTAAAGTATTAGCATTAACATGAAACCTTTTATGAAAATTTGTAGCTTCTTCGAATGTAGAGAAAATATGTATGTCATGTGTAGTTTTATCTGCTAAATCATTGCCTAAACTAAGGGCTCCAGGCAATCCTGTATGTGCCCTAATATGTCCTATAAAGAATGGATCTTTTCTGTCCCAGATTAGACTTTGTATAGTGGAAAACAAAGAGAAAACAGTAGAAGAAGGGGAAATCCTACCAGCATCTTCAAGAGATACTATAGCATTAACTACATACTGACTATCAGAAAATAAATTAAATACAGAATCTTTAAACATCAAAAAAGCTTGTAAAACTGCATTAAGCTCTACCTTTTGAGCTGATTGTTTGGGTACTAAAAATGTAAAAGTTCGATCTGGGGTAACTACTGCTGCTGTACCATTATTAGACCCATCAGTGAATATATTTGGAGCATTCATGATAGGTGTTTTTCTTGTCATTTTAGGAAAAACTACAGGATGTTTAGACCAAAAAGACAACAAAGGATTAGATGGTAAATGATTATCAAATGTAACATTAGATTTACACATGATTATTGCCCAAGTATTTAACTCATTAGCTAACTCATCAATTTGATCCATAGTATATGGAGTAATAATTTTATTGGGAGAAATTCCAAACACTCCCTTCGCTGCTTTTATTCCTTTGAGTATTAATTGTCCTACAGCCTCAGGATACCTAGTAAGAATAGTGTTAGGAGAATAAGATAAATGTATCCACAATAATGGACCTTCTTGCCAAAATACTCCTGTAGGAATATTTTTTGTTGGTAGTACAATAAATAATAAAGGCCAACTGATATCAATTCTATCCAAATGTATATTTTCCATATATGTTTCAATAATTTTTAATGCCTTTCTTGCTTTAGGAGTTAACATGCGGGGTGAATTTGGATCTGATGGACCTTTTAGAATATCAAATAAAGGTCCCAACTCTCCTGTTGGTATACCTAGATAAGGCCTTATCCAATTTATGTCTCCCAATAACTTTTGAAAGTCGTTAAGTGATTTGAGTTGATCTACTCGTATTTGAATTTTTGGTGGACGGACCATGGTTGAGGATAATAGAACTCCTAAATAATTAATTGGAAAATTTAATTGTACTTTATCTATTGCTATCTCTAGATTATAATTTTTTAATAAGTTTGTAAGTGTGGCATAACATTCCAGCAATATGTTTTTATCTTTATGTGCCAATAATACATCATCCATATAGTGAAATATTTGTAGTTCAGGATTTTGATTTCTAAGTGGCTGGATTGCTTTGTTAACATATATTTGACACATAGTTGGACTGTTAGCCATCCCTTGAGGGAGTACTTTCCATTCATATCTCTGATCAGGACCTTCATGATTTAATGCAGGGATAGTAAATGCAAAACGTGGACTATCCTCGGGATGAATTGGAATTGAAAAAAAAAACAATCTTTAATATCTATAGCTAAAACATGCCAGGTTTTTGGCAAAGCAGACAATTGAGGAATCCCTGATTGAGCAGGTCCCATAATAACCATCTCATTATTAATGGCTCTTAAATCTTGCAATAATCTCCATTTACCAGATTTCTTTTTGATGACAAAAATGGGAGTATTATGGGGAGATATGGAAGGTTGTATATGTCCTTCCACTAATTGTTGTTTGACCAGATCATGGGCTACTTGTGTCTTTTCTTTAGTCAGGGGCCACTGAGGAACCCACACTGGTCTTTCTGATTTCCAAGTAATTTTGATTGTCTCAGTGGCCCTTTCTGAAAATCCAACCCATGTCTGTCTTTTCCTTGATCTATTTGTACTGGTGCTGCTATACCTTGCCCTTGTTTTCCTAATCTTTTTTCTTTCCTAAAGCCTTGTCTAGCTCTAGTAGTGGGCGCATTAGGATTGATATTATTTGTTAATGTCAAACCTAATTGATCTAGGACATCTCGTCCCCATAAATTTATAGGAAGATGATCCAATACATATGGCTGTATAGTTCCTTCACATCCTTCAGGATCCTTCCAATCTAATATCATAGAACTTCTATGGGGATTAGTTGCCACTCCTAGGCCTCGAAGCGTTTGAGTGGCTTGTTGTAATGGCCAATGTTTTGGCCATTCTTGATGAGATATGATGCTAAGGTCAGCTCCTGTGTCCAGTAGGCCATTAAACTCATGACCTTGAATATTTAGTTTTAGCATTGGGCGAGAATCTAAATTTAAAGACAACATAGCCCAATCTACACCTGTGGAGCCTAATCTTCTGGAACCTCTTTCTACAGTACGACTGGAAAATTTATCATGCAGGCTTATAATAACTGTGCTACTCTATCTCCAGGTGAAATTACTGATATACCTCTTGGAGAACTAGCTATAATTTTTATTTCACCTACATAATCGGGATGGTTGTCCATAATAATCCTCAAAAAAAGGAAGCAATTATCTTTGAGAAACAGAAAGATTTGATGAAGTAGAGGTATATGGGGGAAATATATATATTATATGTATGCTGGTAAATTTTTACTTCCTGAGATGGGTGGTGGCCACACATATTTTTATGACTTAAATAGTGCACAATATATTTCAGAAAGAAAGTAAAATAATTTAATAGATTAAAAAGATAAAATATAATATTATAATCATCTCAAATGCAGAAAATACTTTCAATATCACACAACCTTCATTTACTATCAAAATTCTTAGCAAAGGAGAGGAACGAGATGTCCAGAATATAAGAAGATAGCAAAAACTTAGCAAGCATCATATCTCCTGGTGTTAAGTTGACATCAAGACAAAGTCCCTTGCTTCCATTCATCATTACTCTGTGGATGTAGCTGACTCACAAGGACCAAAGATGAGGAGGCTTAAAACTGGGTATGGAATGGGAGACTCATGTTGCCTCCTGTGTGAGGTTCTCCTTGTTCCTTCCCCAAGTCCAAGCCTCAGGCAGCCCCCACCATTCCAGCTGCTGCGTGGGACAGTATCACAACTCCCTATTTCCTTAATAACCTGGTCCAAGAATTATTGCTATTTTTTTTCAACTTAACATTTTATTGCTATTCTCATAGGAAAAAAAGAAATAGAAAAACAGAATGTAGAAAAGACATTTACCATCCTTTGAACTAAACTTATTTTCTCCCTTTCTCAAATGCAGAAGCTAGGTGGCACAGCCCCACTGTGACCTCCACCTTGCTCAGATCTTCTAACTTCACATGTTCTGTCCTTGCTGGAGAATTGTAGTCAATGCCTTTCAGGCAGTGTTGCAGTGTGTAGAGTGCTCGCGCGTCATGGGGCATGACCCTTGAGGCCTCCTGTTCTCGTGATGTAAGGACTTGCTGTATCCTTGTCCCCTACATCCTTTTAAACACAGTAAACCAACAGTGTCCTCACATTCCTGTGGGGAAGTCAATCTTTCTTATTCATAGTGGGTAGAAGCAGAAGATTCTTCCAAGTTAAAAATCTCTTAAAACAATCTTCTTAGTATAAACAAAGAAAAGCAAGATGATTCAAGGAACCATTCATTATAGTAATAAAGTCTGTTATTTACAAAGCACACTACAGATTTCAAAGTACTTTCACATCCATTAGCTTGGCATTTCCAGACTCATTTGACCTTGGGATATTAACAATATCACATAGAAGTATAATAGAAAAATATGAGATATAAAGAATACATAGATTAATGTAAATAGCAAAAATGATCTGATAGATTAAACAATTTCCAGAAAATAATTAAAGCCATACTTTGGGAAACTGCTATTTCAAAATGTTTTAAAATTGCTTAAAATGTTTTGAGACTTGAGATGTCTTTATTTACAAATTGGAATTGCTCAACTATTTGTATGTTTTGAGTCAATTGCATGAGATTTTTAACACTGTGTAACATCGGCACAGCAAATTTTATGGTGTTCCTCACAAAAAAAATGTTATTTCTCTCATTACTGTTTCCAAATTATTAAATAAAACTTTTGTGACACAAAAAATAATAGGGAACACAAGGTAGAACATTGAATTTATCTGATGCTTTCATTCCGACGTTCCTTTCCCGAATTTTCCCACACCATTTTTATATGCATGGCATATTATCAATTCATTTTTTTATTTGGCAATATTGTTCAGAAAATTCTAATTATTTAATTCATAATTTTCATTTTAGTGGTTATATTGTATTTTAGAATTTGACAATCTAAAGTTTGATCTTGCCTTGTTGATTGTTGGGCAGTTAGATTATGTTCAGAGCAAATATATCAGAGAATATCCCTGTGTGCATAACTGTTTTCTTTCAATTTAAAATGTCAGAAAGAAGCAACATGACAAGGTAGTATGTTACTTTAGGCTAGTCTTTGCATTTTCAGCCCCTAAATAAGTGTATCAGAGGTGCTTAGTAATTTTTAAACTCTCTGCAAGAATGCAATTTTGTTTTTGAACTGTCCTGAAAAATTGCTTTTCAAAACAATGTTTTTAATATTTGTTAAAACTAGCAATGTGTGGGCGCATACCTGTAATCCCTGTGACTCAGGAGGCTGAGTCAGAAGGATCTCAAGTTCCAGGCCAACCTCAGCAATTTAGCAAGGTCCTATGCAATTTAGTGAGACTCTGTCTCAAATTTAAAAAAGTAAAAAAGGGCTGGGCTTAGTTATTAAGAACACGTGGGTTCAATCCACAGTGCCAAAAAAGGGACAAAAATTGGCAGAATGGATAAAGACACATGATAGAATTCTATGCTATAATTTTTTCTGGATCCAAAGGGGCCTGGAGATCAAACTCAGTGGTTAAGCACCCCTAAATTATACTCCCAGTACCAAAAAAACAAACAAGCAAAAAAACCACAAAACCAACCAAACAAAAAAAAACTAGCAACGTGAGAATATACTATACTTGATTCATTATATCTTCACTAAAACACTATATTTCATTGATTTCAAAGTACTTTCTTATTTTAATTTTTCTTGAATAATGCTTTGCAATTTATATTTCCTTTGTTATAATGTTAAACTGGTTTTCACATTTTTAAACTAATAATATTTGCTCTGTTGATTAGATAAGGAAAATGTAGTCGAGGGAGATTGGACAATTATTGAGAAATTTGCATTTTGCAAATCACAGAATAATTTCTGAATATTCAAAGTGGCTTCACAAGGAGGCAAAACATTTTGAAGGCTGGGAAAGAAAATAGTGATCTCAGCTTATCTTTCATAAGGGTTTTAAGGACATCAGGGTCCTGTTTTTCTGTGAGGAGGTTTCAAGATGACTAGAATTGAGGGAGAAAAATGAAAGAATGATATTTTAAGAGTTAGCCCCAATTCAGTTTTATCATGGCTGGGATAGCAGGAAAAACTATAGCTTCTCTAATGAATTGTATGTCTGCTTTTTAAGTGCTTAATTTCTATTACCTTTTGACAGTTTCCCTTACATGAACCCTGTTCAAATCCAGGACATTGGAGTTAGAACAGTGTGGGCAAGTTTAGCTGGAGGGAGAGATGACATGGACACAGCAATAGGAGATGATTTGAAAAATGCCTTCCCAGACAGAGTGAGCAAGCCTGTCCCAGCACCCTGGGATGAGTTCCATGCAGGGGCAACTAGGGAGAGCTAAACTCTTAGTCACAAAACCCCTCCTCCCTGTTTCTCAGTGAGATGGCTAAAGAATCGGGAATCAGATGATGAAATAGTATGTGTAGTCTCAGTTTTTGAGAGAATAATCATGATTTTTTAAGCGATCATAATTTGTACAAATATACACGTACATAAACACACACATATATACATATACGTAAATATGCACACAAAATAGCTCATTTCCTGTAATCCTTTACTTGAGAACTATCTTTTTCCTGGATCTTTGGAAACATCAAATTAATCAAGTAGATGGCTGCAGGGGAAAAAAAAAAAAAAAAAAAAATGCCCACTCCCAGCAAGGAGTGTGCCACAGCATAAAGGCAAAACCTGGTTTTCTAAAGCCTGGGAACACTCCCTCTCCACCTCGTCTCTAAACAATGCGCCAAACCTGAATAGCCATGACTAACTTCAGTGTTCATGGAGTTTGCATCAGTTTTGTGTAAAATAAATTGTGCATATCGTAGTATAATCACAACACCGCTTTTCTACAAGGCATGCTCTCTCTAAAGTCATTTTGTGGAATTTGTCTTGGATGAATTTGGTTGATTGATATTCAAGGGACTCTGAAAGGTTACAACAGAACGCCCTCTTGTGTTCCTCTGAAGTATTGCCAGAGGCAAGACCCAAACTGAGCATTAGTGAAGGGAAAGGGAAGTAGGTAGGAGTTTTCTGATTTGATTGAATGAATTTTAACAGTGGTTGGGTTTCTTCCTGGGGAAGTGCCTGGTGAAGTGTTCTTGCAAATACACCCAAAGAACTATTCTTATCTCACTCCTTAGGTTTCATCACTATGGTTTGTGTTACTGTTGTTCTTCCTCTGCCCTGAGCCAGTTTTTTTTTCCACTCCCAGGTTTTGGCCCTGTATCTCTTGATCCCAGAGAGCAGTAACTCTTGTCAGAAGTCAGGGAACATGTTTGTTTACCCTCTATTATGCGCCAGAAACTGTATTTAGTGCTAAAAGGAAGATGAAAAGTACACTTAAAATTTTCCATTTGCTCTTGGATTTCCAGTACCTGGATTTTGCTGAGTATTTGCTGAATCCTGTTTTTCATATTCAGCAACCTGCAGGTAAGGAATCAGCATCTTTATGCCCTTAGGGAATTCCAATCACATTCAATTTTTTTTCCTTTCAATTTGTAAACATTCTGTTATCTCAAAAATACTTGAGAATTAGTCTTTAGGCTATTTCCATAAAGCATCATCTCCAGAAGCAACTGATGCATGCATATCAAAAGTCACTTCAAATAAGAAAAGTGTTCTTCACCTCCATGTGTGCTGCAGACTCCTCCCTCCATGGCAGAGCTTTCAATATGTTGCTTTAAACTTTTATTATATTTTCTGTTTGTTCAAAGACTTACAAAATAGCTAACATTCTTCAGTGAAAGTTAATTCCCTGGAAAGATAAGGGAGACATCCATTTATATGGGGATCCAACTGGAAAAGGAGGTTGGAAAAGTCTTGAACATTGGGCACTCTTCAGAAACTGTTGCTTGGGGAGATTGATCAAATGCATGAAGCAAGGAGCCAGAAAGCATCACGAGGACCCTGGACATTTGTGATTGGAATGAGAAGATGTTGGAAAATGTGTCATACTGGCAAAGGTAAGCTCTATGGGCATTACAGATCAGATTAGAGGTGGGCTACCCAGAGGTGGTAGTGGTATTAACACAGGTGGTATTTCCCTGGCACTCCCTGCATGGATGGCCAGCAGTGCCCTCTGGGCCTGGACTTGGCACTAGAACATCATTGAAGTGGGCAATCCTAAGAGGTAATTATCAGAGAAAATGCCCACAGGATTTGTTAGCCAGCATTAAATAAAAGTGTCCAGAACTTGATTATAAAATCCAAAGAAAGAAAAACAAAATGGGGTTGAAATTAGACAAAGGATGTCAGGGGCTGAAAGAGCAACTGCCTTAATAAATGCAAATCTAGAAGAAATTCCAAGAGCCAGGAATCAGAAATCTGCATGACTCGTGTTTTAGGTTTTCTTGTTTTGTCTTGTTTAGAATGCTGGTGGCCCATGCACATTGTAGGCAATTGATATGCTGCACACACACAGCTGACTGCTGCTGATGGTGACAGATACATCATATATATATGGTTGAACTTTGGAAATTGACATTCTTCAAGGCCAATGACTTATAGAATGATATTTCATGTAAGATTCTAAAATATGTTTTACACAGTTTGAAGAAAAACTAGGTTGAAGAAGATGCAACTTACTAGTAAAAGTATGCTCCCTGAGAAAGCTCTGTGGACCATATCAACCATTCTGTTGTCGAGTGTTGTGTTTGTATATATTTTCTTCACCTGCAAAACTTGAGTCTAGGATACACAAATCCCTCCTGCTGCAGATAATTTGAAAAAACAAAGGAAATGATGGTAAAAAATTAATGGAAAATAAAGAATGAAGTAGGAAAAGAGACTTATAAAGGGGGAAAAAAGAATAACAAAACAAGCCAGATTTTACTCAGAACGTCAGAATGACAATAGAGAAGTTTAGGAAGTAGCCAGGGACTCTGGCATAAGGTCTATTATGGGCTGAGCTGAAGAACGAAAGTTTTTCCCTTTCCTTACATTATGGATAGATGTTAACCCAAAATGTAAAATCTAAAACTACAAAATTTATGGAAGGAAAAAAGAAATAAGAGAAAAGTTTGGGGACAAAGGACTTGGCGAACATTTTGTATATCTATGATACCAGAAGCATAGGCAACAAGAGCAAAAATGGACAAATGGGATGACATCAATGTTCAAACCTGTTCACATCAAAGGAGATAAGCATGAGCATGAAAGACAATCCCCAGAATGGGAGAAAATGTTAGCAAATCGTATCTCTGATGAGGGATTATTACCCAGAATATATGAAGAACATAGATAACACAATTAAAAGTGAAGAAAGAATTTGAAAAGACATTTCTCCAAAGAAGATACACAAATAACCATAAGCATATGTGAAAAGATGTTTACCCTCACAAATTATTAGAGAAATGAAAATCAACACCACAGTGAGATATCACTTCACATTCTCTAGGAAGGCCATGATCAAAAGAATAGAAAGTAACAAGTGTCATCAAAGAAGTGGAAAAATTAGAATACATGCTTTTCATGAAGGATGATAGTTTGATTGATCTTCAAAAGATTAAAAATAAAATTACCATATGATTCAGAAATCACCTTTCTCCCTCTTCTATCTCACTAGCCCTTGGCAAACACATGAATGTGTGCTGTTCATTATTAACAATAGTCATAAGTTGGAAAGCAATCCAAGTGTTCATCAGCAGAGAAATGTATGAAGAAAATGTAGTACACACACATACAATGGAATATTATTCATCCTTCAAAAAGAATAAAATTGTATTACATGCTACAATGTGGATGAAACTCAAAGACATTATACTAACTGAAATAAGCCTCTCATGGAAGGATAAATGCTGTATGATTCCACACACATGAAGCATCTAACTTACTTAAAATATCATCAAAACAGAAAGTAGAAGGGTTGTTGCCAAGGGCTACGACTCTGGTAATGGCAGAGGGGGGATTAGAGTTTAATGCATTTAGTGTTTCAGTCTTGCAAGATGAAAAACTTCTAGAGAGCTATTGCACATAATGCAAATATGTTCAAACTACTAAACTATACATTTAAAAATAATTAATACAGTAAATTTAATGTTACATGACTTGTACCACAATAAAAAGTAGTTGAAGCACATCCCTTCTCTTCAGTTTCCAAAGTTCAAAAGCATAGCTTTGCTTTGTGAGTTATTTAATCAATAATGACTCCAGTTTTACTGAAAACATTGGTGATGACAAAAATGATAGCACTTAATACCACCAAAATTTCACACTTCCAGCCATCTGCTTTTCAGAATAAATGAATCTTGAAGACAAATTAACATGTGGCATGTGAAAGAAATGCAGGGAAATTGGGATTCTGCCCAGACCTTCAAAGACTAGCACTATCCACCCAGTTTGAAAACACTTCTCTTACAAATGGGCAGGTCCCTTACAATCCAGGCCAAGCTATGCCTTTATTTAAACAATCTTCTGTAGTCAAATTCATCCCATGCGCCTCTGTTATAAGCATTCAGCTTCAGGCCCAGCAACCCACATGCTTGACTGACTGCATCTCTGATCAGATCCTTTTGCATCTGGCTTTCACACCCGACCTGTTCTTCCCAGGAGAAGTACAGGATGAGGGAGAATAAACAATAAAATGTAAGTCTCTATAGAGTTCGAGGAGCTGAGCTCTTCTGCCTAGAGATCTTTACATCAGCAATCGAGGTCATCCTTGGCTTTCTAAATAGATCAGTGGTTGGATCAGCAACCACAGCATTCCCTGGGAACTTTTTAGAAATGCAACTTTTGGAGACTCACCCCAGATCTGCTGAATCAGAGAAACCCTGGAGGTGGGGTCCAGCAAGCTAAGCTGTCATAGTCCTCTAGATGAGTCTGAAGCTAGTTGAAACCCGAGAGCCACTGCCCTGCAGTGGATCAATGGATCCTCTATCCCTATGTGACAAATTTGAATAAAACCAAAGTTCTAAGAGCAAATGTGGAGGGGTGACGGCAGGTGGCAGTGTTTGACTATTTCTGTCTTCTCAATTACTCTGAACTGTCCACAGAGCCATGAAATTTATTACTGAGAATGTGTCTGGCTATTGGGAGAAAAATATACTTCCTTGTTACTTTTCTTTCAGAAGAAGAAGAAGGAAAAGGAGAAGGAGAAGGAGGAGGAGGAGGAGGAGGAGGAGGAGGAGGAGGAGGAGGAAGAGAAGAAGAAGAAGAAAGAAGAAGAAGAAGAAGAAGAAGAAGAAGAAGAAGAAGAAGAAGAAGAAGAAGAAGAAGAAGAAGAAGAAGAAGAAGAAGAAGAAGAAGAAGAAGAAGAAGAAGAACTTTAGTTCTCTAAAAATGCAGAATCAAAATCTCAAACATCCTTTTTTGACCTTCCAGGAAAATTGACTTTGGGAGATATTCTTTAAATCCTATGACATTAAAATAATAAAATGCCTGTCCTGGAACTTTCTTCTTCATATAGAATCAAAGGAATTTGTATTCGTCCTCCCCCAACAACTGCTATCCTTTACTATATCTCTCCTTCCTACAACCATGACCGTTACCTAATTTACCTAGGTGTCCCTGGTGTGAATAGTGAGCTCAAGGCTAGTTTATATTTTGAAAGTGGTACCTTGCAGTGCAGTCCAGAGTTCAAATCATAGTCAAGGGAACAGACTTGGAAAGGAGCTCTCATTGTCTTAAGAGATTCTGTGACCTGTATATGATTTCACAGTGGGAAAGCCAGCCTTCCAAAGCAAACGATTCCTCTCCCCACTAGAGAATTCAGCCCCAGTCACTTTCTGATCATCAGTGGCTGGAGGGATTCAATCCTATCTGCCTGGAGCCTTCTTGAGGGCTGCCCTCCTGGTGACCCTTCCTAGATCACAGAGACTGTCCCCCTGCCCAGGGCTGCCTCAAAGAAGGAGCAGCAAGACTGTGGTGAGCTCCACTGGCCCAAGCCTCCTTCCTCTCACCAGACTCTTTAAGCACAATTTTTTTTTTATTTCAACACGATTGTACCCTGAAGGGCTTTTCTTGATAAATGGCCTTTGAATGACAAGTCTAATAGCATCCAGTGCCTTCTTGAAGACAATGGTTACTGCTAGTGACTGCTGCCCATTACCAAAGCTTTGTTTTCTGAAGTTCTTTATCTGTAACATCAACGGGCTCCTGTCAGCAATCATAAACTATCAAGACAGGATGCCACTGATGGGAGGCGATGTTTGGTCTTCTCTAGTGGCAGGTTAAATATATTTCCCTGATGCAATGTTGCATTTAATGTTGTGCCTCTGGGGGAGGGAAATTCATCAGAGCCTCTTCAGCTCACGGTCCTATCTTGTCTTGAGATCACGTTTCATTATTCTCCAGGCCAAGAATACACGAGGTTTGATCCACAGCCAAATAATGTGATTCTGGGACATAGATTGGGATTACTGAAGATAAAGTGGCCTGGCCATGAGGCATACTGTAAGAACACATGTGCTTATTAGATTGCATCCCATCTCTGCAGCGCCTACCCTCCTGCCAAGACTGAAGGCTACTAAGTACATACCTCCCCTCCCCTCCCATGTGGGTCACGAGTTTGCTTTCACTCCAAAAGCAAAACATAACAGTGAGAGAGGCCCAGTGCTGCTCATGAGCTATAAGCCATCAGTTCGTTTGGGGACAGAGTCTGCCTTCCAGCTGATGCAGCACCCCAATAATGCCAAGTGGCGCCTTCTGTGCTCTCACAGGTGCAAGCTATTTCTTCCTGGATGAATCATCGATTCTCCTCTCCTCCAAGTTCTTTGTGCTGCTAGTTGTTGCCTACTTCATAAACACACAGAGACTGCAAAGCCTCACACTTTGTTCTAAACTGAATCTAAAAGGAGGTTTTAGCCCAAGTGTTGCCCTCCTTGTACGGTAATGAGTGAGCTGCAAACCACACAGGGGGTCTTTTAAAGGGCCTTAGAAGTCAAAAACAGTATCAATAGTCAAAATCCTTGGAGCAGTTTTTAATATACAAAAAGGCAGTATATGGTCAACTATAGTTCATGTGGCATGACATAGAATTGACTCTCCTCATCTGCAGATTCTGCATCTGCAGATTTAGTCAACTGCAGATCGAAAACCACTGCATTAAAAAAATTGCATCAAAATGCAAAAATTGCACCAAAAATGGACGGAACATTTTTCTTGTGATTCTCCCCTAAACAATACAGTTTAACTGTTGATACAGGACTTACATTATATAGGTATTTATAGGTAATCTAGAGATGATTTAATATATATAAGAAGATGTATACAAGTTATAGACAAATACATTTTATATAAGGGACTTGAGCATCCCTGGATTGTGGTATCTCCCAGGATTGATTGTATAAGGAGGAATTTGTGAGCCTTAAAAGTACTTTAATATCCATGAGTGAAGCTCACTTGGTCCTTTATGGAGGCAGGAAGGGTCCTGACTGAATTTTATCCTTTCATTTATAGTCTCCCTTATCCAAAGGACCCTCAGGTGTGTGGAAAATCTCAGAGCTTCTTTAAGTATAGGTTGCATCAAAATCATCTGGAGTGCCTCTTAAAGGTCAACTCTACCCCACCCCCACATGCCTGCTGAATCAGAATCATTGTGTGTAGGACCCCAGGAATCTGTATTTTAACATGATGCTCATGAAATCATTTTAGACACAAAATACTAGGAACTATTTATCCTAAAATTTATTCATGGAAAAAAAATGTATCCATAGTTTTTAAAGAAACTTTTAGAGTACTAATAACAATGGAATTCTCTGAATTAAACCTTCATGCCAAATCGTCATGTGGAGGTAGCTGTTCTTACTGTGGGCACCTCATTCGCCAAGACCAGCATATCAAGGGCAATAATCAGGTCTTTTACTTCCTTTGTTTTCAGTAGTCGTACTGTAATGACAACGCCATTTTGAGTAAACAAGAGATAAAATCTTATAAAACAAGTCCTATAGTAAGTACAAGGACAGGAGAAAGTATTTGAATGTATTGCATTGCTTTTGAAGGACATCCCACTGGAATTTGCTTGGACTCCAGAGTAAATCTTGCCTGATTGCCTCATTTCACTAAAGCCCACAAGGACATGGTAAGGTTGCCAGGAGAGCTTAACTGGTTATTGGCAAAGTTGTTAATAAGACAGTCCTTGTAATCTAAGTGGAAGCCTTGAGTGATCCCAAAAAGTCCAAGTGCTAGAATAGAGCCAGTCTTACTAGGTGTTCAATAAATGCTTACAGAATGAAAATGAGAATGGGGTCTCCGTTGTTCCTCAATCGTTGCTGATTCATAGCTTCTTCGTGCTCTTATCAGACTATTTTATTTTTATTACCTTATATATTTGCCTTAGTTATCAGAGAATAATTAAATTTTAAATTAAAACATACAGTGGTGTTAAGAGAAAGGGTCACGGTGAATTCTATCAGACTCTTTTGAGGTTCCCAGTGGAAAGGCTAATCTTGCTACCACTTGGACAAGTAGATCTGAGCAGAATATTTCACGTGCACTTCCCGTGCAGTTCTAATGCCTCCCTCTATTGAGCATGCAAGATCAGTGAAGACAGGAACTAAAAATATACTTGGTGATCTTTATAGGCACAAATAGACCAGTAAGCAGCTTGCAGGCAGTTAGTAAATACCCAAATACCAGAATGAATGACAACCAGGACCCTGGCAAAAACGTAGTCAAGAAAAAGCACTCATGCTGGAGAGTATGGAGGATGCCCGTGGGAGGCACTTGTGGAAAGTTCTTGCTCAAAAAAAAAAAAAAAAGATTCAAGGCCAAAATGTTACTTGCTCCCAAGGACCAGCATGAGGCTGCACATGCTGTTCTGGTGGGGTCAAGGGTAGGGGAGAAAGAAAGGAAAAGGAAAACAAAACAAAAATGAGCCTCCAAATGACAGCAAACGGATTTGAGGCAAAGGTATTTATTTGTGTTCATTCCTCCAGCTTCTCATCCTCTGTTCTGTGTTGCCCACAAATGAATGACCCCTTCCCATCGGGAAACAGGTGTCTCCTGCCAATTAGGATTTAAACATCAACAGGGGCTTCTTGAGAGAATGATGACAAGTTTAATTGCAAGAAGCAGCTGTGGAGCCCTTGGCTACACCAGGGCGGGTTTTATTAATCCCCATTTTGCTAGGTGCCTGGCACCAAGCTGGGGTCAGCTCCCCTGTCACAGGGTTGAAGCTGTAAAATGTAGGGCGAGTATTTAATGACCTGAGCTCAGCAGGAGGGATTAGTGTGCCCTGCACTGACACACAGAGTTGGCCACATAAAAGTCAAGTGGACACAAAGGCACCATCAACAAGCAATAGCAGTTCAAAGGGTTGCCACCACTGTAGAAAGTGTCCACCATGTCACACAATGTCCTGTGACTTATTCCATCCACCATTTTTATTGACCCCCTTATCGGGATTCCCTCCCCTTTGTCCAGGCTACAAATCTGGAGATTTTTAAAGGGTAGCCTCAAAATGGTGACCAATGTTTGCTTTGGCAAACATACTTAGTCTTTTTTTAAAACAAAAAAGATTTATTTTTTAATTGTAGTTGGACACAATACCTTTATTTTATTTATTTTTATGTGGTGCTGAGGATTGAACCCAGGGCCTTGAACGTACTAGGCGAGCGCTCTACCACTGAGCCACAACCCCAGCCCCATACTAAGTCTTATGTTACATAAATCCCTCCCCCCACCTCTTTTTTTTTTTTTTTTTTGGTTTGAAGAGACCAAAAATGTGGTGGCAGTTGTGCACTGTAGGTATGAAATTGACAAAGCCGAGCAGAAATCAGATCTGTACATTTGAAAGGCCTGTGAATGTCAAGTTAATGAAAATTAACTTGAAAAGACTTCCCAGTGGCAGAGGCTTCTGATTACCCAGGACTCTTCTGAGTGTGTTCTTTGCACAGCCTATAGGTGAATACACACCCAAACATATCACTGCTGCATGGAGCCCTTCCTAGCCAGTGGACCTCCAGGGGCACCTTTCTCTTGCCTGCACACCAGCTTGTCTCTTACTAGGTACAATTGTACCTGGCTTGTTCTTTACTAGGATGCAAACTTTTGGAAAGTAGTGTGTATCTTGTTTTTGTATCTTTATCTTCTAAGATGGTACCTGGCATACAGTAAGTGCTCCATAAATGTTTCTTTATACTTCCACTTCCCAAACCAGGAGGTGTGGAGTCTATCTGCCAAAGCATTGCTAACAACTGCCAAGGCAAACATCATGCAATCATTCGGTTCTGCTGCCTGAGAAGTCATTCCTTTAAAATGCCAGTGAAGACAGGAAAGTCCAAGACACATTCCTCCGGAAACACATGCAAACATTCACCGTGGAATGCCTTGGCATTCTCTCTTAAGAATAGCTCAGCGAGCGCCCAGCAGACAGGAAAATGAAACCAGAGACTAACATTTGCTCAGAGAAACACACAGACTTCATTTAGGCAGTGCAGAGAGGTCAGGGTCAAGTGGAATTAATAGGATGAAGAGCTCTGGGTTGGGAAAAGCTGCAAGTTCCGTGAACATGTTAAAACCTACATGCAGACAAATGAATTCCTTTTTAACAAACATTTACTGGAAACTGACTCTACATTACCTTTTGTTCTGGCCAATAGAACTCAGAGAGGAATAAAATTTTGTCTTTGCCCATCAGCTGCATCCACCAGGGGAAAAACATTTAATAATGAGCACAAATATTTCAAATTCTGTGTGTATTTCCACAATGGATTGTAAAGCACAGGGAGTAACTGATGTTGGAACAGAGATGATTTTAGTGCGAGATTTTTTTCAGCTTGGGATGGGAATATAATCATGCTCAGAAGACAAAAAAAAAAAACGTTTTAGGCTGAGGAATGAGCATGGACAATGAAGGTAAGAGCGATTGAGGTTTAAATGGGATGAGAGGGGAGGGGGGAATGATGGACAAGACAGGTGCAGAGGAGGGTGGATTCAGCAATGCTGGCCCTGGTGTTAAGGAGCCTCCACTTGGTCTCTTAGGAGAGCCTGGTGTCATACAGACTGAGAAGCTGAGTTCTGCTTCTTTATCCTCACACAGAGGCTTAGGGGATGTGTTTAAAGGGTGGGAATGTCTTCCCATAACAATTCAACATGGTTAAGCATCATAACAAAAAGGGGTTGAAATTTTTAATTAAGGATAGAGCCAAAAGAATGAGGGGAGGGCAGAGATCTGAGGAATATTTCATGGATAGTGTTGGTATGCCTGAAGAGGGCAGAGAGAAGGAAAGTTAATGCCAAAGCCAAACCCAAGGCTTGCAGTTTGGAGAACGAGGTGCATGGTTATGGCCTAAACAAAGACAAGGAATGCAAGAGATGGTGCCAGTTCAGAGCTTCAGGTGAAAAGCTCAACTTTAAAAACTGTAAGTGCAGAATTTCCAAGGAAAGATGAACTTTTAAAAAGAAGACACAATTTTACATAGGGGTCTGAATCTATACTAAGTCAAGAATGTCTCTTAAATAATATATTTTAACATAACGGATCACTGTCTAAACAAAGAAGTCTGTACAACGTGGTAAATAAAACAAAAGATTCATCTTATGATTTCAGATATCTGTATATAGCATGGAAGCAGGAGGTCAACACACTCAATCTTAAAAGTACTTGCTTAAGGGAGGGAGAGTTTTGCCAGTTAGGCCAGTATCAGTGAGTAAAGAAAGATCTTTTGCACAAAGGGCTTGAGAAGAACTTGTTTGGGGTTTTTGTGGGTGATGAAGGCAGGAAAGGTTGCACTGACATGGGAACAGTGTTTAGTGTTGGGCACCGAGTGGGCTGATTTCAGCTTTAGGAGCACATTCATAGAGAGCATGTGCCACCTGATTTTGAAGTGTTTGCCTCCCAGTAGGGCACCATGACACACACCTGTATTTCCAGCGATTTGGGAGGCTCACACAGGAGGATTGGAAGTTCAAGACCAGCCTCAGCAATTAAGCAGAGGTCCTAAGCACCTTAGTGAGATCCTGTCTCAAAATATAAAATTTGTAAAAAAGAGGGGGGTGGTGGGGATGTGCTTCACTGGTAAAGCACCTCTGGGTTCTATATTCAGTACAAAAAAAAAAAAAAAAGAAAATATTAGGCTCCCACTGATGGCTTGGCTTTCACAGGCTTGTTAAATGCAACAAGTTATCTGTCACTAACTGATTCTGTAAGTTTAAAATTGGCTGTGGTGTTTCCATGGGCCTTATGCTGAAATTCATTGATTAGACAGGATTAAAACTAGTTTCTAATCATGACTCAGCAAACCTGTGGATTTGTGTGATCTTACCAATGATTCTACCATGATTTGACGGACAACTAACATCTTTTTATTTTGCTTATTTTCATGGTGTTTCATTGTTTTGTTCTATGGGGACGATTTCAAATTCAATGTGGCAGTGAGACAGTAGAAATTCAGAATGGTTCCTTGCTGAATGTAGGGATTATATCTGTGAGCTGGGAGGCAGTGGGGTACAGGGATAGGGTTAGTTTATGAATTATAGGTTGTGCCTGTCAAGTTGCCTGGATACTTTGAATTCTAAGGTAATTTTTGGTAAGGAACCATTTGGTTCCTGTACAGCTGATGTCTGGGTTATATGTGCTTCAGCTGCGATGCTGTTCCCAACAGGCTGACAGGATGCTTGAGAAGCGCGATATATAAACACATCTGTCTGTGTGCACATGCCTTCTTGCACGGGATCAGCAGAAGGCCTGCATTTTTTGAAATCCACTATACAGTTTATTTTGTGATATAGATTTAGTTTTAGTTTTTAACATGGCTGAAAATATCACTGAATTGGAAATGGCATTCAATTCCAGAAGCTCTGCCTTGCTCCTCCATTAGATCAGTTAGCACAGAGATTTGCAGTTGTTGTTAGGCATAAGTGTGCCCCTTCCCAGTCCTCAAAGGCCTCTGGGACAACGCCTGCTTCCTCTGCTGTCAGGTCCTAGTGCCTGGTAGACTTGACACAAAATAGATGTTCAATGGGAGTTTGCTAAATAAAGAAATCAGTAATTTTAATTTCAGATGCGAAAGTATTTCTTGAATGGAAAGTAACACATTCCTTTTATGATGCTCATTTGCAATTCCAGTAAGTGTGACTACTTAGAATACCCAAACAGGAAGAAATTTTGGAGACTGTCATTTACAATTCCACTATTTTATTCATATGTAAAAAAAAAAAATTCTCTCAAAAAAAAAAAAAAAAACTAGAGTGGAAAAGAAAAATTTTAGAAGGCACCAATGCAATCGGGAATAGGTTTCTTGATTCTGAGTCTAGCACTTTGGCTTTCCTCCCTCAGTGGTCTTTTAAACATATTTTTATCTTTCTCACAGTTCTAAATACTTTTGAAGCATCACGTTTATATCAACTTCATCAAGCTATTTAAATTTAGTCTTCATATTTTCACTAGAATCCGATTTAGAGAATCAAGTTCTCATGTACAGTTCTTAGCCAGTGTTAAAACAGGAAAACATTTTCCTGATGATTGCCACTGGAAACTTCAAACTACAATTTTCAGCCTCTTTCTCTACATGCATCACACACAAAAATGTCTCCAAAGCCAGGAATTCTAATGACAAAGAGAGAGAGGGAGGAAAGAATAAATTGCATAATTTAAAGACCCCTTTGGGCTTGATTAGACGCCAACACATGTTGTAAAACCAGGTCTTATTTGAAGAAGAAACCTTTTGGTTTTCTTTGACTAGTTACAAATTTCATATGTCAAATCACTTATTCCTTCCTTTCTTAACAAGGAGTAAATACTACAACTCTTGACCTCAGAGATACTTGGATTGAGGAGCAAAAGTAGAAGTGTGCCTGCTTGCAATAAGAATTAAATTAGGCAGAATATATGAGGGTCCATGGCTTTTATGAGTTGTTGGTAAACTGATTCTCACTTTATATAAATTGAAGAACTCTTATGATTAAATAATCTTGGCATAAATCTTTTGTGAGTGAAAAAATGATACAAATATAAAAGTGTCTATAGTGCCTGTCTGTCAAGCAGACACTTGGATGCTAGTATGGAAAAGAGGAAATAGGCTCCTGGCTTTCTCTTTGTACTAAAATGGAACACCCACTTATTCTGGAATAAACTAAAAAACAGCTCGTATTCCATTGCTCGAAGCAGCCCAAATCATTGCAAAGAGGCAGTGCTACTCACTTGTAGGCACAAGAGGAAGCCAAGGTGAGTTTAGTGAAAACCAGATAGTTTAGCTGAAAGATACGAATGAATTGCACAAACTCAGGTATTTCAACCCATTTTCTCTAGATATCTGCATCTAGACAAAAATTCAGAATTATTTACAAGGGTCAGATGCCTGAGATTTCTGGACTAACTACTTGGTGATATGGAGAAGTGTTCATATATTTGGACCTTTAGGTAGAGTCCAAGTGAATACAATGTTATTGTTCCCCTCCTCCTTTTCAGCTAGTTAAAGATGATATATTTAGAAAAATGATGATGAAAATAAATAGATTCTTGATGTCCCTAAGCAGGAATAGCCAGTCATCACCTGCAAGGCATGTGTAAAGGACTGATGCTGTGTGAAGGAGAGCACAGCAAGCCACTTTATGATTATGATGTATCCCTGCTCAGGTGTACTATTTCAAGAAAGCTGGACATTCCTTGTCAAAATCAAAGATAAGATGGTTTATTCAGAGTTATTGACCCTGACTATACATTATAATGTTCACAGAGGGCTGGGATGGAGACTTAGTGGAGGAGTGCTTGCCTAGCATGTGTGAGGCACTGGCTTCAGTTCTCAGCACCACATATATAAATAAAATAAAGGTCCATCAACTGCTAAAAAATATTTTTTTAGAAATGTTCAATGAATTTTTAAAATAAAAATAATTTAATCATAATATTTTAGTCATAATCCAGGTTTGACCTCCAGTTAATTGGATCAATATCATTAGAAATGGAGTTTCAGAATTTTAAAAAAAATTATTCCTATGTAATTTTAATGGACAACCAAGGTTTTGAATACTTTGTTTAAAATGTAAATTTTTAATTAAAAATTTAATTTAGTTTTAAAATTTAAAATTTGTTTAAAACTTAAAAATTTGTTTCTAAGGTGTGTCTACTGATAAGATGCTCCCTCACCAATTCCTCTTCTTAGAGAAGATTCCACCTGCCACTTTGCTTTGGGTCAAGTCATCTTCCCTGCTTTTTTGCTTTAGTTTTTGGTACTGGGGATTGAACACAGGGGTGCTTAAGCATAACCACTGAGTTACATCCCTAACCCTTTTTTTATATTTTATTTAGAGACAGGATCTCACTGAGCTTCTTAGAACCTCACTAAGTTGCTGAATCTGGCTTTGAATTGGTGATATTCCTGCCTCAGTTTCCCAAGCCACTGGGTTTACAAGAATGCTCCTTTGCATCCAGTTATATCCTATCCTTTTACAATTGTCTCCTAAATATTCTCCCAGTCTCAGTCCCTCCACATCTCTTCATTCTCCACAGTTACCAGAGGGTCTTTGGGAAAACCTCCAACATGCCTCAACTGAACCCCACGGGCTCTCCAGCAGCATCCAACATTGGAGCTAGTTCAAAGTCTTCAATCTGGAAATAAAAGTCCTGCCTAAACTTTCTGCTGTCTTCTTCAACTTCCATTGCTCTGAAAAAATTCAGTGTTCTTTCCAGGTTAGAGTAGCCTGGTAAAATATAGGGTACCCAGCTAAATTTGAATTTTGGATAAATAATAATTCAATATTTGGGATATACTTACACTAAAGATTCGTTAATTATCTGAAACTCAAATTTAGTGAAATGCTCTGTATTTGTTTTTTCTACTCTGACAACCCACCCAAGGGGCATTCTGGGATGCGACCCCTTCTCTGCCAGGTGGCACCTGCTGCTGGCCTCTCCCAGTCACCCCTTTCTTGACTTCCACTAGCTGGTTGTGAATCTGCTTCTCAGATCTCTGAGTCAGGTCCTCTCTCCTCTGTGCATGTGCTCTTCTTTCTACAAACTTCCTCCTCAAGTGAGGTTTGGCTCACTGCCTGTCTCCTCACCCCGCTCCCTGCACACTGGCCCCAGGCAAGACTAAGGCAACTTGACATCAGGAACTGATTCTTCCTTGTCTTTGTAATCCCAGCTTCTAGCAGCACCTAGCACTCAGTGCTCAATAAATGCTTGGGGTGTGACTCAACAGTACTCCAGGGAAACCCTGGCCAATCCAGCGAAGTAGGAGCCCTGCCACCACCCTGGAGTCTTCTTTGGCAACCCATACCTGATACACCGTGTCGTCTAGTATGGCAGACAATTTTTTGGATTCCTTTCTGTACAAGAGACCCCTCTTTTTTGTTTTCATTGTCAATTTCCTTTTGGGGAACCTCCACAGGGAGGAAAGGTCTTTACAAATCTTCCCATTAAATCTTATAACAACTGTATCAAATGGGCCATGGGTCAGAGATGGGAATTTTAAGGCTTGGGAGATAATTATTACAACCGTCTTGGTTTTGGAACCAGGTAAATCTTAATTTGAACCCTACCCTTTCTACTAATCGACTATGCTCATTCATTTCAATTCTCTGTTCTTAAGCATGAATGCCAGCTTCATCCAAGAATAAGTTAGCCTCCAAAATAGACCCAGGGACCCCAATTTCTTGGTTTCAATGCCCTGGTGTCATCCTTCCCACGGGGCATTGTTTGGGCTGTGATTAATTCCCCTTGGGTGCTTTCTCTTCTTAGCTTGGGCTGTTTCCTCCACTGGGACTTCTCATTGTGAGGCAGGCAAGCTGCCATGCTGGGACTAGTCTTATAATCAGGCCAACATGATAAGAACATAAGCCTCTGACCACGAGCCAGGGAAGAAACTAAACAGACACTTCTCAAAAAAAGAAACACAAATGACTAACATGCATGAAAAAAAAAAAATGTTCAGCATTGTTAGCAATTAGGGAAATGCCAATTAAAATTACACTGAGATTTCATCTCACGCCAGTCAGAATGGCAGTCATCAAGAATACAAATAACAAATGCTGGAGAGGATGTGGAGAAAAAGGAACACTTTTACACTGTGGTTGTAGTACAACCACTGTGGAAATCACTATGTAAACTCCTCAAAAGACTAGGTATGGAAACACCGTATGACCTAGCTATACCACTTCTGGGTTTGTAAGCTGAAGAATTAAAATCATCATATTACATGCCCATGTATATAGCAGCACAATTCACAATAGTCAAATTGTGGAACCATAAATGGATGAGTAGAGATAATTCAGCCATAAAAAATGAAATTGTCATTTACAGCAAAATGGATGGAACTAGAGACCAATATATTAAGTGAAATGAGTCAAACTCAGAAGGTCATATGTTTTCTCTCATATGTGGAAGCTAGAGAGGAAAAAGCAAAACAAAGTGGGGGCAGATCTCCCGTGAAAATCAGACAGAGAGCAGTAGAGTAAAGAGACCAAGGGGTGGGAGGCAGGGAGAGATGGGGAAATGCTGGTATTGACCAAATTACATTGTTATATTGCATGCACATATGAATATGTAACAACAAATCCCATCAACATGTACAACTATAATGCACCAATTTTTTTTTTTTTTTTTTTTAAAGAGCTGATTCTTGCCATCAACCATTTAAGTGAGCTTGGACATCTCAACCCATCAAGCCTTGAGATGACCAGGGTCCTGGCATACAGCTTGACTCTCATTTTCTGGAATCACCCAGTTCTTAGATCCCTGCCAGAGAAGACAGTAGGTGAGGTAGGGAATGCTTGATGTTATAAGCTACCATATTTGGTGGCAATTTGTTAACTACTACATTAGGTAAGTCATAACATCTTTTCCTCAAGAGATATTTTAATATAATTAGGTAGAAAAATCTCATGATCTCTAAAGTGATGCCACTTAGCCTATTAACTACATCAGCTCTTCATATGATGATGGATAACGACCTTGTCCTAAGCTGGAGTTCTAGAGTCCAAGCTTTGCTCCCAGTGTATCAATATAGAGAGAACATTGAGTGATGACTCCTTTTTTCACCAGTTAGCAACAGGGGAGCAAGCATTGCCTCTTAAATCCTTGTCCCCACCAAGGCACTGGTGGGTGGTTATTTATGGTTCATTCTGAGTTATTATTGCTGCATGCCATCTCCACATACAGTTTGCACAGTATTTTTTGAGCAGCCTTTAATGATGAATAGAGTGAGAAACACCAGGCAAATAATATGGCAATAACAGTACATAAATTTTATTTTCATTTAGCATGAAAACACCTGATTTCCTTCAACATTGTAAACATGTCACGTTATTAGGCAGTGAAAAGCTGATGAATTTAGACATTCATTAAGACATTGTTTTGAATGAAAATGTACATTATTAATTCCACTTGCCTCACCGTTACAAGTCATTTTGTTTTGATTTGTTTTATTTTACTTTAGTTTGTTTTAGTTAAAAAAAAAAAGAAAGAAAGCAACTGGAAAGTTTCCCAATGATGAGACTGGTTAGGGTAAAGCCATTTCACTTTTTATCCTACAGTGAAATAGAGGCAGCCTCAGAATAAAATGTTTTATGATAATAAACATGATTAAAGCTAAGTGGTTAGAAGGAAATTTCACTAAACTAGTTTTTAAAATGCAAAGAATGCACTCATTAATTATGTACAATTTCATCATTAGTTTAAAAAGCAGATTTGGGTCTAGGCAGGCAACTTATTTCTAAACATAATGTTAAAAAATATGTTGAGCTTGACTAACTGCTTTTAAAAAGCAAACATCTTGGCAACAGCCTCATTATTGTCAAGTTCATGATTTGTTATTTCATTAGCATGATATGTTTCTGGCACTAAGGGCTCATCAGTTGTTGCAATAGAAACTCCTACTTTTAAAGTTTATCATTCACTTGTTTAAAAAAAGCTCTGGTTGACCTTAAAAGCATTGTAAGTTCTCAGGATGGGTGCCAGTATGAGTATATTAAAGCTATATAAGAAATGGAAAAAGAAAGAAAACCTATACTTTCAGGGCTCTTTCTTTCTTTTTGTGTGTGTTGCTGTAACAAAATATCTGAGTCTGGGTACTTTATTTATTTTTTTTTAAGTCTATTTAGCAGTTGGGGTTGTGGCTCAGTGATAGAGCACTCACCTAGCATGTGTGAGGCACTGGGTTTGATCCTCAGCACCACATAAAAATAAATACATAAATAAAATAAAGATTTTTTAAAGTCTATTTAGCTTACATTTGTAGTGATCCAAAAGCTAGTTTCAGGTTCTGATGAGTGTCTCAGTAATAGAGGCAAATATGAGAGAGGTCACACAGCAAGAGAGGAAGTCAACCTTGCTCTGTAAGAACCCACTCTTGAAGTAACCAGCCCAGTCTCTGGAGAACTAATCCATTCCTGTGGGACAGACATTACTGCTTTTTAAGAGAATCATTATCGACTCATCTCTACCTCTTAAAGCCCTACCGCATTTCATTACCATTACACTGGGACCCAAACTTCCTAAACATAAACTTTTGTGAGACAAACCATACCCAAATCATAGCATACTCCTAACTACCCTTCTGGCTTTGTGCAGATGTTGAAGTCCTGATGTGACTCAGTATTGTCTTTTGTCTTTAACATGTTGCATGCCTATAGGTGGGACTATACTGACTAAGATTTATAGGCCAAAAGTTTTTCCGAAGAAAGAAAAATTAAGGAGTGGTCATAGGATCTGGCACCTGATTATCTAAGTTGGCTCTATGCATTTCATTTCACAGATTATTAGGAAATGTAGTCACAATGTGTGAGGTGAAGTAGGGAGGCAGATGGAGAACTCAAAAGGTACCAAATTAAAAGGTGACACAAAATGAGGTGCCTACGTTCATCCAGACGACCATCATTTAAAGGAGGAGAAGTATTTTGTTTTTCATCAAATTATTTATTTACTTTTTATTATAGTCATTGTTATAATTGTACAAAAATAGGTTTCACTGTGGCATTCCAGTACAGGTTTATATTGTGATTTTATCATGTCCACCTTCTCTTTTATTTTCTCTTGCCCCCCTGCCACTCAGAGAGGGTAAATATTTCAGTGTAATAATTTTAACCTGTTGTGAGATGTTTTAACCCTCCTTCCATGTAAATAAATAATCCTTCACTTCATGCCCTTCTTAGCCTCGTTACCTTGGCCACTGTATTGCTAGAAATGGGAGACATAGAGAATATCATAGTGGAGGGGGACCACTTCATCGACTTGGGGTGATCAATTTTAACCCTTTTATTCTCCCAAGCATTGATCAGAGGATACACTTTGGACTGGTGGCTCTAGGAAGAAATATTTACAAATGCATATTAGCATACTTTGTCTTGACTGCAAGTGACGAAAATCAAAGTCAAACAAGTTTAAGGAAGGGAAAAAGAAAAGTTTTGGGTTTAACAATTGAAATTTTCCAGCCACGGTTTTGAGTTAAATTTCTGTCTCCTGACAGAACTTAATAACATAAGGAGCCATGGACATAGGAAATGCTCTGACATCACTAGGGATTCCATCTCTCAGCCCTGTTTCCCCCTATGTTGACTTCAAATTCAGGTCCTGGAAGTCCATGTGGACATAATCACCAAAGATACTGATCCCAGAAAGACGTCTTTCCCAGTGAATTTGGAAAACAGTTTTTGGGAGAGTTTCTTAGTTTCTAAGTTTTCTTAGGCCTACTCTAGGTCTAACTAATACCCTTCTCTTTTGATAAATGAAATTATCAGTATAAATAGGATAAAGTATGCTGACTGGTTAAGGTTGAACCATATGCCTAGAAGTATGGTGGTTTCCTGAATAAAAGAACACTTGGTACACAAAAGAAAGTCATATTTTTTATGGAAGGTGGTGACTCAAGAAATGGGAGAAATATTTGGAATTCATCTATTGAATGAGGGGTTAGTATCTAGAATATAAAATTCAACAACAACAAAAAAATTTAAAACAAGCAACAGATTTAAATTTTCTTCCAAAGATATGCAAATGGCCAATAAACCATAATAATCAGGGAAATACAAATCAAAAATCACAACAAGATACCATCTTACACTCATTAGGATGATTGCTATAAACACATACACACACACACAGAGAAAGAAAGAGAACAGAAATTATCAGTGAAGATGTGAAGAAATTGGAGGGGGCTAGGGTTGTAGCTCAGTGGTAGGGCGCTTGCCTAACACGTGTGAGACACTGGGTTTGATTCTCAGCACCACATATAAATAAATATAGGTCCATTGACAACTAAAAAATATTTTAGAAAAAGAAATTGAGACACTTGGGAGCTACTGGTAGAAATTTAGAATGGTATTGCTGTCACGGTAAACAGTATGGTACCTCAGAAAATTAAATCACATATGATCCAGCAATTACACATTTGGCTATATACCCCAAATACGTTAAAGTAGGAATTCAAATAGATATTATTAGTTCAACCATGTTCATGACACCATTATTTGAAGTAGCTTAAAGCTAGAGGCAGCCCAATTGCCCAGGGATAGATAAATGGATAAATAAGACATTTTGTGTATATATACAATGAGATGCTATTCAGGTTGAAAAAGGAAAGGAATTCTGAACTTTAGGGTCATTATGTTCAGTGAAATAAGCACAAAACAATAAATACTATATGATTCTACTTATATAGTCAAATTCATAGACTCGGAAACTGGGCTGGTGGTTACCAGGGGAATGGGGAGGCCGTGGCAATATCCTGCATGGGTACAGTGTTTAGGTCTTGTAGGCAGGAAGTGGGTACTGTGATGGAGGGCAGTGATGGCAGCACAAGTGAAGAAACTCAGCATCACTGAAGGCGTGCTTAAAAAGTGGCTAAGACCCTAACATTCATCTGCATTTTACCAGGATTTTAAAAAACTCATCTCCATCACAGAGTTTTAGACAAAATAAAAAGCAGTTTTGAAAAACATTTTCTCTCTTCCTCTTTAGGGACTTCCTTTTGAACATCTTCATCAAGACACTCCTAAAGCCATGTTGATTTCTCAGACCTCCATGTGATTAGCGTTCCCTATATACATAGCCACAGAACCTTCCTAATGCCCCTTTCTGCCAGATGCCTGTCCAGGACCCTGCTTGGGACCACACTTTAGGTCAGAGCAGCTGAGTCAGTTGTGCTAAAAGCTGCTGAGGTACATGTCGTACCCAGGAAAGGTGATTTGAAAAGAGGGAATCTGAAAAATGCTAAACAATTCAGCAGCTTTAATTGTATATTTATCTCCTGGGTCTTCATAATAGTGTTGAATTCATCAGATAAGGACTTACCACTTTTATACAAAAGTAAGATTTCTCCTACCTAAAGGCCATTTCTCACATAGGCAATATAAGAGTTACTTGGATGGCATTTATATCTATGGAGAATAAAGAGTTAGAGTTAATTCCATTGCTTGCAATCTGGCCTGCTCTTGATTGTACTTTTGCACGGATTATAACTCTGTAAGTTCTGAGCAACTCAACTGCAGTAAATTCAAAAGCAGAAAGAGTGCAAGGAGCCTAATTTTGTGATCCAGATAGTGTCTGTCTGAAAGACCTGTGTTCCGATTCTGTGTTATACACAAATCCGATGACCTTGGGATTTCAACTATACAATAAAAATAATATGTAATATCAGTGAGTCTCAGGGATGGGATAATTAAATAAGGTAACATGGTAAGCTCTCTGGATCATTATTTCTTTCTTTCAATGTCAGTTTCTTTCCTCTTTCTTTCTACAACATTCTTGCTATAGAGTTTATTCCAAAGCTAGTGACTGAATCAAAGCCTGACCACCTCCTACATGCTCCCATTTGTCACCTTGTTACAGTGGTACCAGCTCTGTCTGTTCAATGAATATTGCCAAGGTCAGAGAAGTAAAATGATAGCTGAGTCTTCAAGGATACAGAAGAAGGTTCAGAGATGATCATCATTGCCCTACCTAGACAAAAGCAAGGAAAATGTCCCATTTTCCTTAGAAACAATTCTTGAGTGGAGCATGGCAACAACATATATTGCCCAATGGGACCAGTTTGTGGTGATAGGTTTTATTTGGGAAATCAGTGCATGCTCAAAATTTGGAAACTGCACTTGTTATTTGTAAAATGCTAGATAAAAGTTTAAAAATGATGTTATATCCCTTTTTCTTAGAGCTCTCTCCAATGTCTCTCCCATCCCACACATTGCTATTTCTGTAGCTCATGAGAAATAATGTTACACATAGGATGGTTTTCCAGGTGTGTGTTTGGCATTGATTTGCTTTCTATTCCTATACTAGAGAATACTGTTTGCTCTCAAATCCATCATGACTTGTATTTTAATGATCACCATATTTTTGAATACATCAATCTGTAAAATGATAAGTGACTGGATCATTTGTCGTTCTGTTGTGGACTTCTTTCCCTAATAGGGTTTCTTTCTTTGACAAATAAATTAGAGTGTCATATTTGTTTCCAAGCAGATGTAAGCTGGTAATGACTAGCTAGTATAAGCCACTGCATAAAAGTTCATAGAGGCATTTGAATCTCTTCAGGGTTGTAAATCTAGACATATTATTACTTTATCTTTACTGGAAATTGCAGCAAGCAGAGGATGTGAAAGCACAGTGTCAAATCAACTGGCAGCCCCAAATAATTCTCCCTGGTGCTCTTCCTACAGACACATCGACATTACTGGCATCATTCCTAGACTTTCAGCCAGGGTGTCTCAAGTTTGCACAAATGGTAAATGCTTTTTAAACGATTAACTGATGTGATTGGTGATATTATTTAGGTTCTTACTACTCTCAGAATAAGTCAGCTGTGACTTGGGCAAAACATTTAACAAACAACCAAATTCAGCTTTTCACCAACTGCTTCCAAATGAACACTTCCAAATCCCAGACTCAATATCTCCCTCCATTAACAAGCATCGACAATTACAAAACAAAAACTAGCAACCAGAATCCTTCTTCTTTTGTGTTTCTGAGCTCTTAAAAAGTGTAATGTGATTTGCCAAACTCCCTTTGTTAGGCAGCTTTTTGTTGGTATGACCCAAATTCCTGGCATTAACCACTTAAAGGAAAAAACTTTTAGTTGATGATTTCAGTAGTTTTAGTCAATAGTCGTTGGCTTCAAGGTAGAAATCTCACCTGTGAATGGGTGTGGTGAAGGACAGCTGCTCAGCTCCTGGCAGCCAGGAAACAGAGGAAGAGACACAGAGAGAGGCAGGGAGAGGGAGAGGGAGAGATAAAGAAACAAGAAGGGGCCAGGGACAAGATATAGTCCCCAAGGAAACATCCACAGTGACCTTCTTCCTCCAACTATGCTCCACTGCTTAAAGTTTCTACCACCTTCCAGAAGTTCATTCAGCTATCAAGAGATTAATCCACTGATGAGGTCAGAGCCCTCATGATCCAGTTACTTCCCCAAAGCTGAAAACCCCACCCATGGACCTCGCTTCACTGGGGAGCAAGCCTTCAATACTTGAGGTTTTGAGAAACACTCCAGATTCAAGTCATAAACTGCGCAAGCCAGAAACAGAGGTCAGATGGGATCTGCTGAGGACTCAGCAGCGGTGATTGCACCGCTATTTCTTTAAATCTATACATTTTTTCCATATTCATGGCCATCTGCTCATTCAGGAATCTATTGATGATTCTTTGGGATCCTCCTTGTGCCTACCTCTTAGATCCCTAATGCTCCCCAGTATGCCCAGAGTAACTGCTACAAAGTGTCAATAGGGACAGGTAAATCCTCTGGTTTGTGAGTCCCTCATTTGACACCTACTGATCCCAGGATATAATCAGACTCATCGATTTTATAATGGAAATCCTCATGATCTGGTGCTTATTTTCTAGTCTCATTTCTTCTGATTTCCTCTTCTCTTCACTCTAATGCTCTATAAACAAGAATTATGGGCAATTCCTTAACAATGATACTCTAGTCTTTTCTCTCATACCCTCTCTCTCATATTTTCTTTCTTGAAAAATTATTTACTTTAATGTGGTGCTAAGCATCGAACCCAGAGCCTTACATGTACCAGGCAAATGCTCTACCACTGAGCTACAATCCCAGCTCCTCTCCTATTTTCTAGTTTGTCTAGATGCTTCCAATCCTATCCTCTTTTTCATGGCCTCCCTCCTTTTGTCCTTAAGTTTCAGCTTGAGAGCCTTCCCTTTAAACCCTGGTCTGGTGCCTCCGCAAGCTTATGACAGGGCTTCACCACCAATGAACTGTGTATAAAAGTCTTGAGGGTCAGGAGCAAGTTGAGTTCTCTGCCATGGTTCTGCCTGATGGACTTGGCAGATCTTCTACCTTCTGCAATACACGCTCTCTTTTAATTTCATATCTTTTTCCTGAAGGCCCACTGGAGAATTCAACTAATACAATGAAAGCAGTTGCCAGGCACCAGAATCTAAGATACCATGACAACAAAAGACCATCCAGCACCCTGTAGCCATGGAGACACTGCTCTGCAAACAACCAAAAAATATCTCATTAACAGGGAAAATACTCATCTAGCTTCTATAATATTATCTGATTTGTTAGAGATTCTTGAACATATTATGTTTGAATATTTTTCAGATCCTGGAAGAGAGTCTCCAGATGAAGGAAAAATCCAAATGATAATGATTACTATTCTCAAAGTCAGGAGTTGGGTACAGTGAACACTTTTCCTTGTGGTTCTGAGACACACAACATCTTCATTAACATCCCAAGAATTAACATTGGTCAGTTCAAATTTAAGATGATTTTGATTAGTGGCTGGTCAGTTCAAATTTAAGATAGTTTTGAGTAGTGGCCTGTCTGTAACAACAAATGTACTTTCATAACACCAAATCTAATAATTTATTTTTTAAACATAAAAAACAATACACAGATATTAAATATTATTTATGTTTTGTTAACTAAAGGAATCATTCACTTTTCTTTCTTTTTTGTTTCAGAGATTTAGAATCATGAACCAAAGAGAATGCAGAGAGATTTGATTTTACTTGGCTTATTTGTGGCTTTGAATAATTTAAGTCAACTGAAACACATTGTTGCATTTTTTTTTCTTTTTAATTAACAAAAGAGAGGCAAGGAAGCAATCACCAAATCATTATAGGCTTCTTTTTATCTAGAGAATTCCTAGGTCTTGTTTGACCTCTTTCCAAGTACATCTTTGCTTATGTCTATCCTTGCTTTTTATAAATTATTATTCTAGTAAACACTCTGGAAAGTTGTAAAAACTTTGGTTTCATCCAAACTTACCTGGATGTTTTCTCCTTTTTCCCCTTCAAATCAAGCTTCAAATTACAAGTTTCTTTAATTCTAAAGTATGATCGTGCAAATGTTTTCTTATGATTTAGGAATTCACTCAACAAACACTTTTACCAATTATGGTTATACAGAAATAAAACAGATTTTTTCAATGTCTTCACAGGGCATATATAGTAATGGGTTAGTTATAACATAACTATCATATTGGATAAACCTAAGGATCAAGTACTATTTAATGATAAGGTGGAGAAATGGTAAGTACCAGGGAATCACATGCAATTTTAGAGCAGGGGACATAGTCAATCAGAAGGTGATCTTTGAGTAAAGACCTGAAGGAAATACAGGACAAAAGGACTGCAGATATCTGGGTGAAATTCTTCTCAAACAGAAAATGACAGTGAGAACAAAGGCTCTGTGGTGGGTGGGTGCAGGTATGTGTCAAGAATATGAAAGCGCCTAAGTTTAGCAGTGAGGAATGAAACACAAGATGGTAGAAGATGAGACAGTAGACAGTTTATGATCCCTGATTCATTCTCACAGGCCTTAGAGGCCATTGTTAAGGACAATAGTGCTAGAGATTTCTTGGAAGAGAAATCCAGCTGCTAGAGATTTCTGGGAAAAGAACATGCTCTGATTCTCAGTATCCTGCCAGCTACTGTGATGAAGTATACTGAAGAGGTATAAGGGCAAGAGATGCAGTTAGAGGTTGATGTCTCATCCAGGTGAGAAACTGATGACAACTGTGGCCTGGGTGGTAGTCCTGTGAGAGGTAAGAAGTACCTGGGGCAGAAGCAGAGGCTCCATGTTGCACATGTTGATTGACAGCCTTTTCATCCAAGCAGGTATCATGAATAGGCAAAGGGTGATAATTGTTTGGAGTTCTGGGGAGCATTGGGGAACGATACATAGAGTTTTATCGTTCTGACAAAATTCAACATTCAAAAGTAACTAGATATAAAAGAATAGAAAGGTAGTCTACATACTCAGTTTATTTTTAAATATATTTGTTGTATTCCCACAGGCCATGGTTGATTTTGCAATGACGTAAAACTCTCTGGAGTATTCCCACACAATATTCCACTTCATTATTGTTAACTTGGAGGCTTTTGAAAAAGTTATGAATGAGTAGAATTTGGTCCAAAATTTGCCTCTGATTTGTATGTGAACAACAGATATGCAAAATGTCAATACACAAGATAATGAAGGAGCTGCTAAATCCAGTTCAGAAAAAAATACTCTTATCTTCTTAGAAGATATTTATAAACTATGACTTAGAGCTTATCATAGGTACAATTCTGTTCATCTAAAGGGAACTTGCTCTAAATATTTTAATAAGCTTTTCTCTACTGTTAATGGTTTGTGTACCGTCTACTTGAATGAATGTAAAACACTCTGCAACCCATATCTACCTTAGTAAACCAGCCACTTTGAAGTACCAGTTTGTGACATTCTAGACTGTTGATCTCAGTTTAACTTAACTGCAAATTTTGCAACTTAGGCACAAAAGGAAAGGCTACATCAAGAGACCTAAACCCAAATTTCACATGACTTAGGATCAAAGTAAATACACACATAAAAACTCTACAAAATGGGAGGGTGAAGAAAATGAAAACATTTGCAAAGGGTATTTATTGAGAAATAGTAAAGATGTACATATTTTTACAAGCTTTTAATATTAATTTACATTTCTTTAAATTATGTAGGCCCCAATAATCTATACTTTACTAATACATAACAGAAACCCTTGACTTCGACTGTGAGATTTCCATAATGCTACCATAGTGGGGAGTCAAAATGCAACTTTGGCTCATGATGCTTAAGTTTGGTTTGAAAAGAAATACTAAATGCCATATTCACTGAGAATATAGGCTCGTCATAAATGTGCTGTACGAAGACAACTTCATAGTGGAACATGCGACTGACACTATTTTTAATCTCAGCTCACCAGAGATGAAGGAAAAAAAATTAGAGACGGTTATCTATATTTTGTGCATAAACTATATGATTCTAAGATATTATTTTTGCCTCTGAATTTGATCTATAGTTTTTTTTTTAGGGATAGAGAGTCTTAATCACAATATTACAGCCAGGCTACCTATATTGTTATTGAAATTACATGGTCTTGATAGTTTTATCATTCAACACAAGGTAGTTATCTTTCCTAGTAAGAATTCAAAGTTTGTATATGGAGTAGACAAAAACCCAAACTGACTTACAATAAGGCACACCATTCTACATGGAAATAGAACATGGGGACTACCAAATGGCTAATTTGTTTGTTTGTTTGTTGATTTATTTTATGTTTTTTTTTTTTTTTCTGACCAGAAAGAAAGCAGATTTACTTTCCCTAAGGTGGGGCAGGAGAGTTCTAGTTTGAGCATGCCCCAAATCACAGGCTGCCCTGAGGATGGCTTGTTGACCTGCACCACTGTTGTGCTGGAAAAACTGTTCTCCATTAATCCTGCATTTAGGTGTCATGGTGGCAGCCTCTTCTGAATATATAATTGGGAAAAAAGATGTGTGTGAGAAATAGCACTGCAGAGGCCATGCCCCTTCCAGAGGTTTCTTTCTGCACCTGCAGGTTTAGCAGCATAAGAAGCCTTGCTTGTTTGTTATGGAGCAGAATTAAAATTTTTATATAATGCCACAGTTGTATTATTTAAAGAAATGGGCTATACAGTAAAAATAATTTTGTTTTATTCACAGTAATGAATATTTAAGGTTTTAGTGTGCAAAATAAATACTGAGAATCGACGCAACTCTTCCATTTTTAAACTGCTATTTTCAAGCCAAAGCAGAAGATTTACCTTTATTTATTATTAAAAGTCTTTCAACCATATTTTGCCTGCCATAGTACTTGGGGGTAGAAGTAGCCAAAACCCACAAAATATAAGAATAAGTTTTATGAAATCACAATCTTATGTACAATTGGGATCTGATGATCTTTCTGCCCATCGTAAATGTGGCCTTCACATTCACTAAAGAAATGCAGTCTGACTACCTGGAGATATAAACTACTTCCATAATGAATGTTGTGATCTGTGAGCAAAGCGTTGACCTTAACTTGATCTACAGAAGCCTCAGTTGATGAACTGTCATGAATCAGCCTCTGGTTAGGAGCACTGATGAACAGCTGGATTCCACAATCCATATTACACTGCAAGTGCAGACACCATTAGAATACTCGAGACCTCCAAGTCTTAAATTTCCACAAGGGAAACCATGTCACAGAAAATGATAGGAGAACCTGTATCGTGTTCCCAACATGGGCTACACACCAAGAAGAAGAAGGAAAAAAAAAAAAAACAAACAAACAAACCCAAAACCATGCAAACACAACAATGACAGGTTCTCCCTGCAATGAATGCAACCTATTGTTCAGTAACAGTACAGGCGAAAACCAACATGCGCAAGTCTGCAATGGAGAGAGACTCAGTTGATGGGTTCAGTGAAATACCAGTGCATTTTCCTGTTGTAATTTGCTAATGCTGTCAAGGTCTGGCTCACTTGCTAATCTAATTTATGATGATATTCTAGGTAAAATATTCATAGACTCACTTCTTTCCTTGGGCCATCTGGGTCACCTGCCTTCCCTTACTGATGACATTTCATTTTTGCAATGGCATTGAGAATTAACATACTTAGCTATATTTTAAGCCATGTTCAGTCAACTTAAATTTTAACCTATGTCCTTGGCATATACTAAAAAAGGTAAGGAGATAATTCCTAAAGATATGCATGAAAATATCTTCCTTGTAAGCAACTTACACACATCAAAAAGTCTCAAATTCAAAACTGTGCAAATTGTCATGAATATGGCTCTTAGTTTTCTTGGGTAGAACTGTAGAAAGGGTACTGAGAATTCAACAAACATGTTTCTTTCTAAGTAAATGTCCCACAGTCTCTCTCAAACCTGCTAATGATTGGGTGTACAAATAGTTGCCTCATACAATCAATGGAATTATTAAGAACCCAAATAAAACACAAGCTTTCTCTTATTATTCTTGTTGGTTTCTTATTGCCACATATACTTGTTTTCTTGTTGATGTAGTGTTAAAACATTGATAGCTTGAATTTTAAATTTGGTCATGTGAAGAATTATCACAAAGTTTTTTTTTTTTTTTTGGTTTTTGTTTTTTGGTTTTCATTATCTACAGAGATTTTTAACCAAAGTTACATTGTAACACACAAACGCTGTCTTGTCTTTAAGGCACAACACATCAGTATGAACATTCTGTTTGCCAAACTTAAAAAAAAAAAAAAAAAAAAGACAATATTATATTCCCGTTTCCCCTCCCTCAACCCTCCCCAACAAATGAAAGAAAAATTGCATCCACTTTCAAAGTCAGCGGCTAATAAAGTCACAGTAAATTATTTTCATCAATAATTTACACAAATTACAGGTCTAGATAGGACTGTCCTTATACAGTCTTGAGTGCATTCCAATTCAGATTTTCTGGGCTAGGTAGGCTAAAGTCAGATTCAAACCTCAGGGCTGAGAAGAGATCCCATTTTGAGGAATGTTGGTGACCACCTTGTCAGAGGGAGCATAAGTGTTGCTGCCCGGGAGGGTGAGGGGTCTTTGCTAAAGCTGTGAATTCCAGTTAGGACTCATTCTCTGTGCATAGCAATCTCCACAGATTTGTTTTAGAAACCATTAAAGTGTTGTAGATGTAAGACCATAGAGTTTCCTTTCTGTAGCACTAAAGTTCAATTCCATTCAGCAATCTGAATTCTTCATTCCGGAATTTCCATTCCAAATACGATTTCATCCTTTAAGACAATTTATATGTGTAGAGCCAGAGGCATTGAATCACACACATAAAAATTCAGTGTACTTGAAATGTAAAAAAAAAAAAACAAAAAACAAACAAAACGGATCTCCAGCTAGAGAACACAGTTACAAATATTCTAATTCCAGTGCTTGATGTAGAGCCAAGAGGTCCGAGTGACTTGATATCCTCCAGAAGGGCATGTTGTGCTGTGTGGGCAAGAGAAGGAGGGATGGGAGAGAGAGAGAGGCAGGAGTGAAGAACAGAGAGATCATAGCCATTGCTTCAAGGAAGCAGCTGCACACAAGGATGTGCAGTCCACCCAGGTTTAAGGCAGGGAGTTTAATGGAGGGATGATCATATTTGAAGGTTTGGCAGAACCAAGGTGGCATTGTCAAAGTAACAGAGAAATAGATCTGAACTGGATTTAAAAAAAAATTTTTTTTTTAGTTGTAGATGGACAAAATATCTTTTTTTCATTTGTTTATTTTTATGAGGTGCTGAGGATCTAACCCAGGGCCTCATGCATGCAAGGCAAGTGCTCTACCACTGAATTTTAATGATAAAAGCTGAATTTTAATGATAAAAGAAGAAAATATTGAAATTTTACATAGTTTAATATTTGCAAAGTAGCATTACCAACCTTAGCATCTGGAAAAACAAGCATCAAACTCCTACTTGGCTGATGGAAAGCAAGCTCTGATAGGGACCTCACTCCTAAAGGTCCATCTCTCAGCTAAAAAACTAAGATAACTACAAACTTCCTAAGCCCTTTTGTGTATTTGAGAGAAAAACAGTGAATTCCTTTCCATGTTTAAAAACAAAGAAAGTGCACTTCAGCAACTGACAAGACAAAAGTATTATAATGTAAATTTGGGCTGAGGACACATCCAGAATATAGATGTAAGGAATATATTCATGTACACAATGGAAACACATATATACATATATACGGAAAAGGTATTTTATAAATAAATTAAGCATCAGAATACTCATTACTGCTATATTAAATTCTTTTCTGCTCCATATTTTGGCCACTAACCACATGTGGCTATTAAGCACTTGGTTAGTCCAGTTTAAAACGCATACTAAATCGCAAAAACTTAGAATAAGGAAAAGAAGTTAAGAACATCAATCAGTGATTTTTATATAGATTGGGTATTTATGATAATGTCTGGCATATGTTGGGTTAATTAAAATGTATTATTAAGATTAACTCTAGCTGTCTCTTTTTACTTGTATTTAACAAGGTTTCTAGAAAATTTGAAAATTACATTTATTTCTCACATTATATACTTGTATAGGAGAGTGCAAGTACATTCCTGCACTTTGAGATTTCTTCTTAAATTTCTCAAAGTATGTTTTATGTCAAATCAGAGCACAGAAATTCACCTGGAAGTAACATTTTTTAAAATTCAGCTCAGATCTATTTGTAATAACAAAACAGTATTTAATATTTCTGCACATGCGATTACTGCTACATCCAAAGAAAAGCATGCATTTTGGGTACCAGAGAAACCAACCACCTGTGTTCCAAAGTAGAATTTTAAGCCTTCACCATCACCAAAACTGCACCTACATAAACAACCATTCGAAACAGCATTCTATTGGATATTCTTATCCATTTGGAGTCACACTTTTTCTCCTGAAATTTCAGGTATAAACCAGAGGTATAGAAATGATTTACCAAGACTAGCCTTCTTACCAGGCATCACCAAAGGTGACTTGATAAGTTTTAACTTTCAAAGACTTATCCTGTTTTAAGTTTGGAAAAAAATGAATTTTATTAGTTCTGACCTAGACAGACGTGGATTTCACACAGGCTAAAAATCATGTACACATTTGCTGGGGTGGCCCAACCACTGCCTGCTTTTTGTTGTGCTTAATTATGGTGCCAATATGAAAACTCAAAACAACGTTAACTCAGGACAAGGACAAACTCCAGGAGACATTTCAATCGTGTGTGACTGGGAGCATTTCAAGTAGTATTCAACAATGCAGGCTGTGTTACTTAAGGCTGCAACCCTGACCTCGTGCAGAATGTCCTTGGAGCTTGTGTGCTGTCTTGGGTCACTGACACTGCTAATTAAAACCTAGGTGCTCTACAGGACCAGAGTCTGCACCAGCTCCCTTCCTGGGACAGAAAAGCATGGGGGATTTCAAGTATGGCTGCCAACACTGTCCCCAAACTTTTCAAATCAAGTGGAAGTGCTTTCTCTTTCTCCATGTTCCTTGACTTGAACTGACAGGCAACATAGATCATTTCCTCTCCCTTTCTACTATAGCCATAAACTCTTATATAAAACTGTTTATGCTGTCTTTTTGGGAAAAAAAAATTAGGAAACAGAACTCAGGTAAACCTTCCATCTAATAAGGATTTATTAGATGACATTTTAAATCACCTCAGGATAATAAGATTTTTCTATGTAAAACAAACATTAAAAGATGATATGTTGCTGCTTAAAAATACAAATTATTTTGTGTTTTCTGTAAATTCTATCACTTTTATCTTGGCTAGATAATGTTTTGCTATCATTCAGTGAAGGAAGCAATAGACCTCAGTGTTGTACTGACTGATAGAATGGTGGAGGGGGGCAATTCTGGTATCATTCCCCTTTTGATGTCTAACCAGCCACCTAATGTTTTTTTAATTGTCTTCATTTCTTCTTCAGAAATATGGGCAGATAAACAGCTAAATTAAATACTTAGGGCCTATGAGATCTTCTGAATATGTACAAAGCCAGCTGCTTGGCTTCAATCAGGTACCAATGGCTCATCCAAACGGATGAGTATCTTCTGGAAGATGTGAGACAAGCTGGCACAAAAGAACAGAATAACACATGCCATTTCCAATAGAGCTTATTAAAGTCTCTTACAACCATTTTTTTTCTTCTGCTATTAAATCTACCCCCAGCATTTATCATCATGGGGCAACACCTTTTTCCAGGTGATCTCAAGGACTCTATGGCACAAAGCACTCTAATCATTTTTCTATGAGCTGATTAAACTTATTTATCTTGTTGAGTTTCATGAGCTTAAAAACTGTTTTCCCCCCATCTTCCTTAAGAACTATGGGGTCATATGTTTCTGTGTGCATGGTATGTGTTTGTGTACCGTATATACATATATGCACACACAAATCTGTAATTATTATTATACATTAATTTATATCCACACAAACAAATATAAATTTTCCTACATTTCCTATCAAATTTCAGGCAAAAAATGCTAGACTCCAAATGTTTTTTTTTTTGAAAGTAAGTATTGACTCTCTCATGCTCTTATCGCTTGCATCTATATATTTAAATCAATTGTCAAGCTGCCATTGGGCCAAACTACAGGAATGCAAACAAAAAGGCTTGCATTAGAAGTACCACACCAACATTGTTTGAGACAGGTTACCTTTTTTGCTGCCTGTTCTTCTTCTACACCATCCCCAATTACAACATATACTACTTTTCTGCCAAACCTTTGCATTATTCGTTCAAAGCAACTTTCTTTTCCTGGAAGATAAATAAGATAAAGTTCAGAGTGAAGTTACCTGGTTAGCGGCATGTTCCTCATCTCGGCCATCTCCAATCACAACATAAGTTATGTTAGTGCCAAATCTGGACACTATACGCTCAAAACAGCTTTCCTTGCCTGAAAAACAATGCACTGTTTATTCTTCCAGCCATTGCATTCAGTAACCTAAAGATGCATAAAGTATTGAGTTAATATCTCTTTGACATCACTCGAGCTAGCTTACAACCTCTGGGTTGATGAAATTAACACACGTGTGTGAATAACATAACTCTTAGGAGAGATTACTAAACAAATGCATTTTATGGTTCAAGTAAGTCAGTAGGGTTAAGTGTTTGACCTAGAGAAATTGTTAGTATGTTTTATTCCACTGAAAGTGTATTGAAACAACTTTAATTCCATATACATTGTCTAATCATTTCAAGTAAGCATAAACAGTCAACTGAATATATTATTATGGGAAATTTAAGTTTCACTTTGAAGATTCAATACTAAGATGTGGATTTACTCTGATACACCTCTCCTTTTTTCAAGTGGGTAGGATCTAATATGTTCATTAATTATACTAAGGATGCTGTCCAATTGGGCCACAACCTGATGACACTAGCATCCTCTGATTATACTTACAAAAATACATCATAGAATCCCTGCATGTTCTTTGCTTTTATGATACTGGCATTATTCTCTGAATTTTATTCCCACAATGTCCATATAGCCATGGCTATTTTCGCTTTTTTTCTTAATCTCATAGTGCAGAACTCCAAAAAATACTAGCTTCAAGGGAAAAATTAAAATGATTTTTTAGACTAAATATAAGGAATAATTTAGCCAATAAAAAGGAATCTGGTCCTTAACTAAAATGTGTACTCTGGTATAAAATTATTTAAGTTGTCAAAAAGCAAAATCATATTCTCTATATGAATCTTGCTAGCATACATACATACATTTATATGAAAAGAATGCCTGGGGTTGGGACCTGGGCTCTGAATTGTAGTGCTATGACAATGTAGCATTTGCTTTCTGAAAGCTTGGCTCACTTGAACTGTCCTCCGGAAACAGCTGCAACTGGGGGCTCCTTGTGCCAGCGCCAATATCAGCCCTCCCAAAGGCCCAGGGAAGGCTATTTTTGGTGGGGGATTTTGGGATTTTAAACTTCTCTTGTCAAGGTGCCAAAGCCCAAGTCTGTTGACCTTCAGGGCACATTACACAACCTATTTATTTTCCCAGGCATTTCCTTGACAGACAGTGGAATACATGTGCTGTTTTAACTCTTGTAAGATGGACATGATGAAGTTTTTGAACATACTTTAGAAGTCTGACTCTGCAGAATACCCTTGAAGTCAAAGATGGCTCTACCTATAGATATAAACTAAATAAACAAGTTGTAGTCCTTGGGCTGCTACTATGTATTTTTGGAAATGTGGATTCTGGCCAATGATGTATTAACAATATTCCAATTATGTTTTCTGATTCATGAAATCTTCATTTCTTTCTGGATTTTTTATTTTGGATCCTAGTTGAATCTATGTGAGACTCTCCTGTAATGACAAAATCACTTTTTTATTTTAGATCTGGATTCCTGCACATGCAAGGAGGCAATAGTATATCCCATACCAATTAGACTATTAAATATTATGGATGGCAAGATTATATATTATTTAGATAGCATGTTCTGTAATATTCTATGAAATATATGGAATGAATCAGAACTACTGAGATCCTGAATTGATTATCCAAAAATGCTCATAAAATTTACACGTGTGTAATGAGTTGTATGCAGGGTATCTTGTTATGAGAACTTTGTCCATTTTGCTTGATATTCTAAAATTAAAATTGATGGAAAGGAAACCATGCAAAGACATTCATTAAGAACTACCCCCCCCCCAAGCACAGATGTAAGCACATTCCATACAAAATTTAAAAGAATTTCCTTACCTATTTTAGTTGCACTGTAAATATTCTCAATGGGGAAAGCACCTCCTAAGCTATAGAGCAGAACCTTTGCAAGTGCTGGGATCAGCTGGGTCGTCGTTACCAAGACATTTACACAATTACTCCTGAAATAAGGAGGAAATATCTGTATATGTATCTGTTTTCTAACACTAAATAACTTCTAATAGCACAGATTTAAAATTGTTATTGTGGTCTCTAAATTCTATATTAAATGGCCCCTTTTGATAGTCAACAGTCCTTGCCTATTACCAGACATTCCCCAAATAATGACAGACTACTAAAAATCATGCACAACCATCACTAAACTGTGACACTTAAGTTCTATATAATATTTTGTTAGAAAAAAGATGCTATTCAAGGTCATATGTAGATAAATGCTACAGAATAAAATCATGGTGAGAAAACAAAACTAAGGATTTTCAACTTTAGAGATACAGTTTTGAAATGAAGTATCTATTTATACTATGGAATATTTGGAGTTATATCACCTTGTTTTTAACTACAAACACTGTATGAGTTTGTGTATGTGTTTATAAGACAGAATTTGTAAAAAAAAAAAAAAAAAGAAATATAAGGAAGAATATGAAAAGTAAAGCTTCAATTATTAGTCACCAGCGATAACCACTTTCTCTGTTTTTTGAATTTATTTTCATTGTTTGTTTGTATATATATTTTCTCATTCAGATCATACTATATATGCAAATTGTTACTTTCTTTCCTTCCTTTCTTTCCTAAGCCTATCAACTTATTCCGTACCTCCCATTTTCCAACAAAACAAAATAGGTGGGTGTACCATATATTTTTTTCATTTTTTTAACTTTAAAAAAAAATTTTACCATATATTTTTGAAGTCCAGTTTTGATATTTAACATGGCTTTCAATTTTTCAATGTTATAAATAATGCTTATTAAATTTCTTCTACACCTTGTATTATTTCTTCCAGTTGATAGTCACAGAAGAATAAGGGTCAGAGGGTAAATTCAAAAAAAGTACATGTTTTTTTTTCTGTAATTCCTGACATTTTGTGAAGACTACAATAAGATACTATATGTAGATAGCTTAGAAAATTTCATAGTATTTGACTATTCAACATGTATTGATTTTTTCTCCATCACTTCTTTTTTATGCCTGTATTTTTTAAAATAACATATGAATATATTATACAAACTATATACATATATGTGTGTATATATTTTATATATATGTGTGTGTATATATATAAAATATATAAAATATATAAAATATATATATATACACACACATATACATATAAACCTATACGATAATGAAACAATCTGTTTTTTACTATCTAGAAGACATCTTTTAGAAATGATAAAAGCTTTTGACCTCCTCCTCAGAGAAATGCACATTCCACTACCCATGGCAGTTTCACGGGTTCAGGAGCCTCATGTCCCTGCCGCACTGAGTTTTGGTCTTCATATCAGCAGTTACAGAAAGTAACAGGCAGCAAGTCCCATGTTTAAGCAGCTTCAGTTGTTTGACACTTCTTCCTTACATTGTATTACTCTGTCCTGTCCTAGGATCCCACTCATTCCAACTCTTTATAGACACAGAGAATAGTCTAATTGATCTTCCACCTAACATCTTGAACTGCTAAAATAGACCGCTGTGTTCCACGTGTGACTGTTCTTCCCACAAGCTCTCTGGCTGCTCTAACAGTTGTTTTCATGTGATTCCTGCAGCTCTGCTCCCTGCTACCCCCAACTGCCACCACCATTTAGACTTTCTGTTCACAGTGCAGTTCTTGATCATTTCCAAGGGTCAGAAGCCATGTGCCAGGCTTGACACATACTTTCAAGTTCTCAATACTAGATTCTCATTTTACTTGGCCAAGATTTTTATGTATCTTCAATCAGTCCAAATAATATCTCTTTCTGTATATGTTCTGTTACCCACATATTTGCTAAGCTTGCTTTTTTTTTTACTTATTCATTAAAGTTGGAATTAAAACTATAGAATAGGAAAGTACAAAGATTAATCCCACCCACCAACGATCACTTTCCAGGTTCATATTACTTTACAAATTAAAATTTATGGCAAATAGCTCTTCAACAACTTACAAAACTATTTAAATTTATTATCTACTTAACAAGTCAGTGTGTCACTGGTAAGTTCAAACAACACAGAGATTAGAATTTTTTCAAGAGCTTTCTCTTGCTGTTTCTAGTGTACTGAAGTTATGTATGTTATCTATTATGGCCTGAAAGTCCTAACACAAGAATTTTTTTTTTTTCATAAACAGTACTGTCTTGTTTTTGCCATTATCCCTTGTACTCTGTCATCAAAAGAGTGCTCCCATTTTTATTATAAGTCATGTGACCTTTCTGTATGGTTATCAGTGGTTCTGAGGAGACAAAAGGAAAGATATAATCTCCTGGTTATTCTGAGAAGAAAAAGCGGCTGACCCTCAATGACACACACACACACACACACACACACACACACACGCACACAGAAATCACTGGATTCAGTGAACTAATTCCTCTGAACTCCAAATTAGCCTAGAAATTAATTTTTTTAATCTATGTTGTACTATTAGACCTCAGTCTTCCATATAATTAAAATAGAAAGGGCACTGATCCCACTTACCTAGTACTAATAATTGATAAAGACTTTAGTGCATTTGTTAGCCAGGAATCTGTCAGGCCTTCAATTTCTGCCCTTAACTGCAGCCACGCATCCCTCTTGGCAGGGCCAAGGAGTCCTGCAACATCAAAAGCAAGACAGAGTCAGGAGCTGAATATATCCACAAGAATATAAGTTTGGTGTCCCTTCTCTCTGGCATTGATAATTTTTATTTCAATTATATCAAAATGGAAAGACAAACACACATATCAATATTGATCTTCATTTCAGAACTGATTATTCACTCACTCATTCATTCAATGAATATCTACTAGACAACATCTAGGGGTCAGGCACTAAATTAAACAATGGGGACAGAACAGTGCAAGAGTGGCCCCCAGTTTCTGCCATGTCTGGGCATCTGCCACCAGAAGATCTTCTCAGCCCCCAGGCATGAGTCCCACTCCAAGAGGCTGGAACCCATTGGGTCTGGAGGAGTGGTGGGCTCCAACAGCCTTGGGTGACAAACCTCAAATATTATGGTTGCCTAAAGAGGTTTAGCTTTTCAATAATCACAATCATTTCCACTGTGAAATAGAAATAGTGGCATTATCATACATAGCAATTAGAATTTTTCTAAAAGTAGTGCTAGCACTATTATACTTTGCTTTTTTTTTTTTTTAAATTAAAACCTGTGTTTGCAATCCTGAAATATATAGCACTTTACAGATAATGGTGGAAAATTACATTGATGTTATGATAAGAAGTAAGCATGCTAATTTTTATTTTCAAAAGATGCAGCCTTTGTTTCATGATAAAACAAAATTAAATAAAATCCAGACAAAAGGGAGGTTTCTGATTTAAATTGTATTTCAGAATCCTGGGAGCTCAAATACAGGTGGACGATTTTTAAAGTAAAATTTAAACTTTCAAGCAAGTCTTACTTGTCCTCATTGTAATAAAGAAATACTGATGTATGACGGAAAATGGACTTTTATGTGGCTTCTTAAAACTTTCTAAGACAAAAGATTATTTATTTGCTGACTTATTGATTTTAAAATAATTTTAATAATACTCTAAAAGGGATATTATTCGACTCCCTTTAAGAAGTCAGAAAATAGTTATCATTCAGGTATGTCATTCTTTTCTTCATTTTTTATTTTCTTTTATTTATCATTTTAAAAAAGTTTTCATGTTTAAGTAACTTCTTTTTTTTTTTTTACTAGAGCTTCATAGTTTTACATAATAATTGGGTTCATTCCAGCAAACTCACACATGCATAGAATTCAATTTCAGATCCTCTCCCTTTTCTTTCCCTCTTTCCCCTTCTATTGTCCCCTCCAGAACTTAATCTTTATGCATAGGTAGAAAGAACCAATCAAATATAAATAAATAGACTAGCGAAAGGAAGTCTAGTAGAGGAAGGAGAATGGTATATTTACTTTAAAAATAAGCATATTACCTACAATTGATTTTAACTGGATATTCCATTTATTTGATTTTACAAAAGTGTCTTATGACCTGGGCACAGTGGCACACACCTGTAATCCCAGCAGCTCGGGAGGCTGAGGCAGGAGGATCACGAGTTCAAAGCCAGCTTCAGCAATTTAGTGAAGGCCTAAGTAACTCAGTGAGGCCCTGTCTCTAAATAAAATATATTACAAAAAGGGCTGGGGATGTGGCTCAGTGGTTAAGTGCCCCTGGGTTCAACACACACACACACACACACACACACACACACACACACAATCTTGTGAAGAGCATTGGAGTGAATTGGGAAACAGGAATTACAATCTAGAACTCTGGCCAGGTAGGACTCTGCAGAGTCTTCAGGATCCAATTTCCTATTTGGAAATGAAGGTCTCCACTGGTTCTAACATTAAAATTATCTATGGTTCTACATTGTTTTGTTCTCCTATAGTTCTGAGTACTCACTGAGCATCTATAATGAGCTTTAGTACTGGACAGATACAACGTGAAACAAAACACAGCCCTGCCCTCAGGATGTGTATGCATGGATGTGAGGTGCATATTATACATGGAATTTCATTTACTACACTGTATTCTATGACAAATATGAATATACACAGGTGTAGTATGCATGCATATATGTAGTTGCATCATTCCCTTTCGGATTTTGGATTATGATCTTCAAATATAATTTCTTTTATAAGAGAAACAAATACCCTGTGAGAAGAATTTTACGTGATCTCATAACTAATACTAAGAATCTTGTTGACCTAAAATTAATCTCAATAATACAGAACACACAGGTTTATTACATACAGAAACATATGTGGATCTTAGTTTTGATATCACTCCAAGACATATGGATGAGGGGGTTGGGGATATAGCTTAGTTGGTAGAGTGCTTGCTTCACATGCACAAGGCCCTGGGTTCAATCCCCAGCACCGCCGAAAATAACAACAACAACAAAACCACATATGGATGAATATAATATGGTTTAGATATTAACTACAGAGTATTTAAACTTTAAAAAATCATGATAATCTAAGTTAACACTATACCGTATGTGGGAAAGAGATACTATCAGATAATGTGATTTTTTTCAAAAGGAAAAAATAGACTTGTTGAACGTTTTTGAAATGATACGACTCTTTATATGTGTTCTAACTTAAATACCCTGCTGCAAATCTTGTCCGAACATTTGAGTACACAGTTTCACAAAGAATGCCCAATTCTTTGACAGAGGAGTTTTATTCTGTAGTTAAAATTTCCCCAACAATTCTAAGAAACTAAAAATTCAGGATGAAAGTTATTCAACATGAACTTCTGCAGCTTTATTTTACAGTATCACCATCTCTACCACGGACTGCGGCTGAATCTACCTATTCCCATGGTGCCCTTATTAGATGAAATAAGACACACATACCTCCAACATTGTTCTTGTAGGTGTTATATAATTCTTTCACTCTTCTGTAACGAAAAGCCAACTTCCTCATCCAGTCCACTCCTCCTCTCACACCTGTTGGCAAACAAAGGTTTGCACTACTTGCAGCTGCATGGAAGCCATCAGTTGCAAAACTGTAGGTACTGCAACACCCAAAATACATTAAAAAGAAATAATTACATGTGCAAAACTCCATAGCCGAATTTCTGTAGGAAACAGCATACTGAAAGGCATGGCTTACCTTAAGTCTTGTCCATTATCATCAGAGGAAACATCATCTATATGAACTTGATCACATTCCTGTTAAAAACATGAGAGATGTTACTTGTTTTCACATGACACTTGTTACCATGTGACACAAAGGTGTCCATTGTTCCTTGTGATTAGCCTATGGCCAGAAGATGGCAGCATTTGCCCATCCATCCCACCAATCCTATGCTTATTCTTTTTTTGCTGGGAAATGGTACCTTTTCTACTCTGTAAAATTGAAATCCAGAGGCATAACATAAGAAAGGTTCTGAAAACATGTAGCATGAGGGGTTTTGTAGACCAATTTACAAAATAAGTTTAATCTTCAAATCATCGATTAGGAATGAAGATTTACCACCCTACTTGTGCTATAAACTCCAAGGAAAATATAATTCAGGTTAGTATATCCATATAATATTGACCTGACTTGAAGTTAGCATATACTCAGAAAAAGTAGGTGTTGGGATTTGATTCCTTTTTGCTAAGAGTCTTGTAATATCTTCAAATAATCAGAAAAGGTACAGTGAAATATTATATGATCTGAAGGTGAAATGTGGATAAGGAATTTAAAATACCAAACTCTGAGAAGAATAAATCAAGAATTAATAATAATATATTATACCTTATAATAAGTAAATAACCCCAGACTAGACAGGGATTAGCCTTTGGGGCCTCTTTTATCTCCCCCAAATTAATTAATCATATTCACAGATTCTGACTCTATGCATGATATTTTACCATTCAAAATCTCTCCCTCCCTCTCTCTCTCTCTCTCTCTCTTTAAATCATTACATTTCAAAATAGGCCATACTAAGCAAAGGCTTTACAGGTGTTATTCAAATTCATTATGGGATAGGAAGTATCCGTAGTCAAATACTTAATGTCTAGTCTCTAGCTGTCTACATAGCACATATCATCCTGTTTCGTTGACTTGGGCTTCTTTTAAACCATAAAACTCAGTGACAGGGCCTAACAATACAATTTTGTTATGGAAATTGAAATTCTATACACTAATTTTAAAAGTTTAAAAGGTTTACATAAATTATGGGGTTATATTATTTTAAATTAATTTTTTTGGTCCTGGAGATTGAACCCAGGTACACTCTACCATGGAGTTATATCCATGCCCATCACCCCATTCCCCCCCCCCCTTTTTTTTTTTTTCCAGTTTGGAGACAGGATCTCCATGAATTGTCCAGACTGCATCAGCCTACCCACTATCTGGGATTGCAAGCATGTGCTGTGCCACTGTGCCTGGTTAATAATTTTCTTAAAAATCTCTCTCTACATTCATAGGGAAGGGCTCAGAAAACCTCCCTGAGCATGGTCGTTCACTCAACAGAATATAATCTCATTTCAGGCATAATCAGGAAGAAAATAATCACTTAAGAATTTTTCTTATAACAAATGGCCAAAGTCTAGACAAATGATAATTCTTATTGGATTTCTGCAATCATTTAAATTTTCTCATACAAAGTACGATGATATAAAAGAGTAATATTCTAAATGATGAAGACCTTAAGGAGACAATTACATCAAGAGTGGAGGGAAGGTGGTGGGAGGGCAGAGGCTGCCTAAGCTGTGTTCAAACAGACATTTTAACAGGCATTTTGAACAGGCATTTTGAAACACCCTATTTCAAAAGGATGCAGATCAAACAATAACTAAGCAGCATTATGCTTCCAGAAAAGTCTAGGTCAGAGTCTAGGTAGAGATCCTACCAGTTATCATGAAAGATGGAAATAAAGTTCTCCCAGAACATGGGCACACCGGAGTACTTCTAGAAGATGGAATTATTTCTTATTCAGGGATGGCGATGTTCTTAGCAAGTATGTTGATTAAGCTGAACCACTATCAAAACGGTATCATATAATGTTGCCCACTCCACTAGGTTCTGAAATTTTTCTTTGTGTAAATGATTTCCCTGTCTTTCTTTTGTAATAAACTAATAATATCCCCGGGGGAAACGTATCTTTGTGAATTACTCTGGGTAATCAGAAGTTATTTTTATATTTAATACTCTCTCATCTAATTTTTAGAGAAATTCCTCTGACATTTCGGGGATTAACTCACATGATTAATATGTACATAGGTTTCCCAAAAAATTATTATTTACTCCTGAGGACAACAGTATATCAAACTTATTGGACCACGTACTCTATATTTGAAGTTATGTCTGAGGTTTTTCCAAATCTAACTTCTTTTTAAATTTATGCCTAGTTAACTGTGCCTGTTGACTCTGGACTGTTGCCTGAGGATTACAGTCCAGTGAAAGAAACTTGAACTTCAATTACATTTTTAGGAAAAACTAAATAACCGTTCTTCAATTAGTTTTCATTCTGAAGAACTATGTAAGAATCCTTTTGGCCCAAACCTGACATATCTAAAAACGTTATCATGATTTAACAAATGTTAGTGGAAGACCTTAACCTTTTGATATAACTCTAGTGTTAATCTTAAATGTTTTGTCTTCTAAGGTAACCACAGAGTTGTCACTACTATTTTCCAGTTAAAATCCACAGCCATTTTCTCTCACTTTTGTGATCCCAACCTCTCTGGAGCATTCTTTTTGAGAAATTATTCTAACCTGAAGAACATTTTATTGAAACAGAATTCTCTTAGGGGGAGTGCCGTAAGCTTTGCCTTCTGTGCAGTTAGGCAGGATGTAGCAAACTATTACTAGGATTTAAATTGGTATCTTTTAAGGAATTATGAGACAAGCAGCTGCCACTACATATGTTGCTGTACATGTTGAAGAATTTGAGTCTCAAATTAGACTTTTAGGTTAAAAAAAAAGGCCCCAAAAGATTAAATATACAAGAATAAAAAGCATAATAAGCTAAAGGTGGAGTTACTCTCTTGTAGAAGCAGACATAATTTAATTCCAGTTAAGGAACCTTTGCAATCTTTGGTTTTAAGATGTTTATGGAAATGAAAAAATGTGCGAAAATAATGTTGCTTTCAAAGTCAGAAGCAGACAGATTGTGGGTATGTTAACTGCACTGAAAAACCCTGAAAGCTATTGTTTAGATTTCATTTCATTAGTGCTTGTTTATTTCACTTAAGTTAGTAATAAATTTTTAAGTATCCTTGGTCACTTCATCTGGATGTGCAAGAATGTATGTGCACATACATAATGAGAGTACAATCATTTTACATACACAAGTATTTTATTGATCAAGCATAATATTGTTAAATATTATGTTGTTTCTGGGTTTAAGTCAAATAGAATTTTTCTCACATCCTAAAACACAACCAGAAAGAGCAGAGTGAATAACAATATTTTCTTGGTTACTATTTCTACCGGAGATTCTGCCAGACAGTAAAAGAATACATTTTAACATAGTGTATTATCTTGAATAAGAAAGTCTTAAAACACCTTAGAGGATCACTACATGTTTTTAATGTACCAATATTCATTTCAAAATTGCTAAAGATATTTACAAATTCATCGTGTGCTACTTTTACCTTCTCACTTCAGTGTCTGGCTAAAAGTTGAACAGTATATTTATTTCATCTGGTTTCTAATGTGCCAATAAAAAAGCTAAAACTTCATTTATTCTAGTAAAATAAATTAAGCAAATTAGATAAATGTTATAAAACTTGAATAAAACCACATATAATTTCTTACTTCTTTTTACAGTCCTGAAAGAGCTAACCATCTTAGAATCTTCTTTAGAATGAAAGTCCTCCATATTAACAACAGGAAAACTGATCTAAAAAGTTCACTGTATATAAAAAATTCAAGTTCCAAAAAGGTCCAAATGTGTTTCTCATTAACAGATACATGTAAAAGCATTCTGTATACTGGACAGTAATAAAGTAGCTGGATTAATTTAAATCGGATTTTAGGGAGGTAATTATTTCTTATTACCTAAAATTGGAAAACATGCGTACAAATATTGATCTTTCATATTGCCCATTAAAGAAAAAATAAAGCCTCTTTAAACAGTCATTTTATTATCCAATAAAACTACTGACTCACTGCAGAGAGAGCAACAGTGAATGGCCATGGTATAGTAGATTTTCAGCACATACATTTGTGGGTTACATTGAGTCACTCGCTTTTAGTCTCACGTCTCAAATGTAACTAAATCTGGATTTAAGACCTTGTCAATGTTAAAAACTTATTTAAGTCATTTACTGAAACTTGGCTTTTCTTTCTCACAAACTTTTTAAAATTTCAGCACAGTAGGGGAGCAGAAATATATTCTCTGTTGCCAAATCTGCTTTAAAATCCCAGTTCAACTACTTAGCTAGCAGGTAATCCTGGACATGACTTTTATGCTGTGGATCCTACAGTTTTTTCCCTGCAAAAGCAGTGCAATACAGGTATTTATTTCAAAATCTTGTCAATTAATAAATGGAAGGTCTAAAATTAGGTGAAATTTAGTAATAATAATCTTCTCCTTTCATAATGTGATTATAGATAAAGACTTTCATTGTGACACCATGAGATAAAAAGTAAATTTTAACAGGTCATTTAAAAAAAAAGAAAGAGAAATCACCATTTTAGCATAATTGTAACTGCCAAAGTAGCACTCTTGCCCACTGCCAAACTATTTAATTATTTCAGTTTCTATTGTCTGGATGCCTAATATCCCAGCTTGTTAGCTGAGATTATAGTTAGATACTCAGAGGCTGGTTCTCTTTGCCCTTTCATTTTGTTGCTTTTATTGTCTCTTCTTTGTTATTTAGACATCATGTTGCAGGCTGAGGTTGGGAAATGAAAAAATTAATTTGAGAAAAGGAAAAAAAATGTATTTAAACTCATCAGATGTAATATGTAGGTAAGTCCAGCACTGTTTTTATCTAGAACAGGAGAAAATGCAGAATGATACTGTTGTCCAAAAATAGGGGGGTTCAAATTATCTGCAAAATTCAGTGATCCATGCTATTAGCATTAAGAGTGTCTGTGAACATTGTCTAGTGATGATTGCAAATAGTGTCCTCAGTGGTCACCTGAAAGGCTAGGGATGCTGAGTCTAAAGGTGCCAAAGGGTTGTGGTTAAAATATTAAAAGAACTAGGAGCACCATGTGAGGTGTTTGGTACAGGCCAGCAAAACAGAGCATCTCCTGTTCGTGGAAACTTTTTTCTTAATGTGTGCTAGTACATATGTGTCATTCATGAACACAATTTTGCTTAAAGATCATATGCTTGTACATACAATTTTTTGTCTTGACAAGAACTTTATAGTTCTCTTAAGCTATGTATTTATCTTTCAGTTTTCTGCACATATAAAACCATCTAAGAGTTTTAGTGTTGGAAACAATCATTCTTACCTTTTAAAATTCTTACCTCTAAATCATTAAAAAACAAATGTGTATCAGCAAGATTAAAGATCATTTCCTCCATTCGGAGTCCAAGGGTTACAGCCATGGGAGGGTCCTGAAAAGAAAATGCACACATAATGAGGTAAAATTTCAGAAAGCACAATTTTCATTAAAACAATTTTAAGTGCATACTAGTGTGTGAGTGTGTGAGTGTGTGTGTGTGTGTGCGCGCGCAGGGGGGAGGGTGTGAACTATGGACTTTTACTGAAGATTCCTAGCATGGAGGGGAGAATAGAGGTGGTGATAGTATAAAAATATTTAATCAGATAGTGAAGCCAGCAGTCAATACAGATAGGTAAATTGAGTCAAGTCACATTGAGTCAGGCCAATTTTGAGTGAGTCCCCAGAAGTTGGAGACTGTCCCCTGAGGAATTGAAATGTTAATTCCTTTAGAGTTCTTCCTAAACCCGCCCCAGCTCCAACCTGTTGCTAAGGTAACTTGTCTCAGGAATTGCCCCTCCCTACAGGGAGCTACATCCTGCCCTTCCCCCTTCAGCCCACCTGTTTCCCACCTTTTGGCCCTCCACGGAGCATTCCTGGGCCTAGTCACTCTATGCAGAAAGGAGAAAGATAAGGGGAAGAGGGGAGGAGAACAAAGGAAGCCTAGGACAGATAAAAAGGGCAGACCACCTCACTTCTAGGGATACCAGGATACCAGTTATGGCCTCCTTCTTTCTCCTGGGAGAAAGGGAGAAGTCTATGTTACCCCTTTTTAAACAAACCCTGCCTTAATGATGCTTGCCTTGGTGTGCTTCTCTAATGTTCAAACTCTAATGTTCAGACTGACATGTGGGGTCACTGATAATGGGCAGTATCAATAGAAGGAAAAAGTTTCATGTTCAATCAAGCAGAGAGATGAAAAATTGTGTTGTACATATGCAATAGGAGTTGTAATGCATTCTCCTATCATATACAACAAATTAGAATTAAAAAAATTAAAAAATTAATATTTATTGTAGATTTCAATACAGCCAGAAGGAAGGATTTTGAATGTTTCCAACACAAAGAAATGATAAATGTTTGTGAGATAACGGATAAAGTACTTACTGATTTGATCATTTCATGTTGTATACAGATATTGATATACACACTGTAAAATGTGTATGATTATTTTGTGTTCTTTTTGGGATATTACATATATGTATATGCAGATTTTCAATTATCCAAAAAGATGGATCTTTCCAAAGGGTTAAGAGACACCATATGTACAGATACATCTGTGAAGTTAAATACATGTAGAGCTGACTCAGGACACATTTTCACCTAAAGCTCTTCTTGAGAGGAGGCGGAAGAAAGCCACAGCCAGTTCATGACACAATTTACATAATCTCCATGGAAAGTCTTTTGGAGAAAGGTATTTGGGTGACTTGTTAAGGAATGGGACAAATTTGTAACAGAGAGGAAAAGGCTTCCCTTTGAGAATGGTGGCAATCAGAACTAGGAGACAGAACTAGGAGACTGAGAGGTTGAGGGGATGTTTGTAGGGTTTGAGCAGAGATTATGCTAAAATGGGAAGGGAGGAAGAAGTGGCAGAGGATGGTACAACCAGGACTTAAGCAGGAGTTGCATTTTGATCAACAGGATGAGTCTCCATCTGAATATGCGTGCAGTTTGGTTTAACTTGCATCTCACTAGGGCTGAAGAGAGAAGGTGGAGGACAACTAAAAGCATTCATTCCCTAAAGTAATACAAGTAGAAAACATATGCTTTGGGGAGCTTATGAAAATTAAAGAGATTAGTGAGGAGTCAAAAGGACTCAAGATTTTGGTTGCAGCAATCAAGGTCTTAAACAGAGACAAGGGGTTGAAAATTAGGACCAGGATTGATCCTTTACCAAGTTTCACTGCAGCTGAACACGTGGCACCAAAGGATGTAAGACTTTGGGAAGTAAGGAGAGTTTAGAGATTGGATAGGAAAGTAATTCACGCACAAACACTGTGATAAATTGACCACAGTTGGAACCATTGCTGAAGGAGAAGAGCTATAGGTGTGACTCTGGAGATACAGAAAGGAGACAATCTGGACGGGATGAATCCTTAGAATTTGAGACCAGATGGGGTGTGCACATGCAGAAGGATCTGGTTTTGAAGAAAGCTGACAAGCCTAGAAGGATACTATTGATTTTGGCTGAGAAATTATTTTGGAAGACCTCAGAGGGTGATTTGGGTTGAGTGGCTGGGCCAGGAGCCAGACTGTGGGAATTTGAGAGAAAAGAACTGAAATTGTGTTTTCAACATTCTAATAAATAGCATTTCAAGAAATGTATTTAAACAAGGAGAAATGTAATCGTAACTTTAATTTATGATAAAAAACATGCAACCCAGGCCAGGTCAAAGGATATTCATCTATACTCCAAACTAATTCTATTTGCAAGCAAAAGCAGCTCCTCATTCCATATCTGCATAGAATCAATTTTGTCCCTGTATTTCCTTCAATAATGCTACAGTGTAAACATATTTGAAGGGTCATCTTTGTATCTATAGCCATTGAAACCTAGATAATAGGAATTGCATGCTAAGAAATAGGAATTGAGAGCACAGGGATTATTGAGGTGTGTTCAGGAAAGCTAAGAATTGATATGGGAGTCCGTGGAAGGTGCAACAGTATTGATTTCAACATCTTTTCTAACATGTTGACATCTCCTTGGTGGAGATTTTTGTGGATTTTTTTTAATAGCAAAAGATTTTAGTTTCTCAAAAAAAGATGTGGATTGCTCATATGATTGATGGAACCCTGATACTATATCCCCCAGCCAGCTTGACACCACTGCCCCAAGTTTATCTGCCCTGCCTCTGTGACAAGGCCATTTAGGGCAACACACCTAAAGATCAACAAAATTCTGTTCTATCAAAGATATTCATTCAAAACTAAAAATGAAAACATTAACTAAATCTCTTTTTGTCAAAAGGAGTTTCAGAACTCAGAAGGACCTAGGTGTTTCCTGCAAGTACAAAATTTTTATCTTCTTGTGGTTCAGGTTTTATTATTGTTTTTAATGAAAGAAGCTCTCAATTTTTTTTTAATATACAATTTGTCTCCCCCTAACCCTTGTTAAAAAGGGTGTTGGTGTCTCTCTTTTTTGGGGAAGAGGTGGGCACTGGACAGGAGGAGGCCATAGAAAACTTGTAAATATTCTGCCTAGTCATGGACCCATGAACAAAATGTCTACAGAAATATCAAAAAATCATCTAATGTAATTATAGCATGAAAACATATAATTCCATTAGTGACGCTCTCTGCTTTTGAGGAATGTTCACTGATGCAAGACAACAAAACCGAGCTCCACACTCCTCTGCTGTTTCTGATGATTTCTGCCCTAGAGATATATATTTCAGATGGGAGTTCAAAAATATCTTATTTTAAAAGGTTTTCCTTCTGGAGGCCAGGTTGGTGAGATTCATATCCTACGAATTGCCATTCTTTCCTTCTTAAGTTTTCAATAAAATGACTGAATTTCTTACATTCATTCCTCAAATTCTTAGCATTTACAGATCGGATTTATAGGGATGGGAGAAAATATGCAGTTCCTCTTTGATTGTTACTTCCATTGAGTCCATGATTCTGAACTATACAACTTTCTATGCTACCAAGCAATGATAGGAAAATCCATGAAGAATGCATTTTGTGCATCTGATAAGCATGCAAACGAATATAGTTTTTTAAAAGAATGCAAGAATCCTCTAACAAGCAAGGACGGCATATGGCACAATGAAAACTGTATTTGAGCACTCCATTGGAATGCAATCCCATGGCTCTGGGAGGGCTGTTCATTTGTTTTTCAGGCTATGGTGATTCCACATCACACACCCTATCACAGCCAGCACTTACTAAGCATTTTGGCAAAATACCATGTGTTAACTAGGTAAGTTTAAGTCTGAGGTCTGTCAGAGAGTGAACTAACTATTTTACTAAAGCTTACTGAGAGCAAGCACGTTAAAGGGAAGTATTTCTTCGGCCACACCAAAGGCTTGATACAAATGAGCCAAGGACACTCATGCCACGCCAGGAAAACCCTACCAGTCAGAGCTGGTGGGGATCTTATTTCTAGAGAATGCCTGGTGAGGGTTTACTTTCAAATATCTCATTTTGCTCTCTCTCTCTTTTTTTTTTTTTTTTTTCCCCTAGCTTTCTAAGTCACTGGGACAGTTAATTCTAAGTCAGCAGATTATAGTGCTGCATTTTTTTTCTTTTCTTTTTTTTTTTTTTTTTTTTTTTTGCTGAAGGACTCACAGACCTATGAATTTAAGGAGGACAACTGCATCTGGTGGGTGTAGCCTTATGTCCTGTAATGTTGGGCACCCTCTGTCTTGCCAAAGCTCTGTGGAGGACTTGCCAGTGCCTGCAGTCTTGCTGTTTTATCAGGCATCTGAGAGTGAAACATACTTCTGGATGTAACCCAAGTTTTAAACAGAGATGTTTGCTCATTTTCATTAGATGTTTATAGAATTACGGGCACCTTATGAATCAAGAGCTGCTGCTTTTTTTTTTTTTTTTCTGTTTAAGTGGAGTGAGTGTTGAGTTTAGGATCTCAAATGAAGTGATAGCGAAAACTTGGACAGAGGAAAAAAGTAGAATAAAATGGCACTAGCAGGGGTTTGCAGAAGCTCTGATGCGTACAAACATACGTAATAGTTCCAAAGGTTCAAAGTGTCTACACCAGAGTTTAACACAGGGCAAACTGAATTCCTGCCAATTTATCCTGTGTACTGCTTTATCAAAATATTGAAACTGTTCCCAAGACATTTAATTGAATTCGGAGAGAGAGAAAAAGAGAAAGAGAGGGAAAGAAAGAGGAAGGTGAAAAATTTGAATAGCTGTGGCCTTTTAAATGTGTGATTCTGAGCCAGATGTCACCAGTGTAGAACCAAGCAAGGATCAAGTACGGAACTTCTCTAAATCAAAATGCTAACGCCTATTAGCCATGTTAGCGCAGAGCATAAATTGGAGCCAGACTGTCTGTCTATGGGCCTCTGCCCTGCGTTGGGCCATCAGCTGGAATTCCTCCTCTAGGGACACTCTGTAAAAATATCTCAGGAGAGGCAGCAATTATGTATTTTTAAAGAAACAGAGGGAAGACTTTTTTTTTTTTTTTTTAAAGATTAAGCTCTTGGAACACTTCTTGCTTTGGGACACAAACTACACTTGTAGACTTGCATGCACAGAGACAGACCATGTGCACACTCATCACAGAGGGTGAAAGACAGCCCAGCTCCACGCACCAAGGTGAAAATTACTCCTGGAGTTTTTAGAACAAATGAACTCTTTAAATATGTGGTAAAAGAGGAAATAAAATTCAGACGTGGATCAGGAGGGAAGCTTTGCCATTGAGATATTTGTCTGTGATGAATAAATAGTGGGCTTAAAATTCCTAGAGGGAATTGGAGAATGGCTTCAGGTACGTTTCTTCACTTATCATATATTCACCAAATGTCTACTATCTGTTAGACATTTCAAATTCTGAGAGCCAAAAAAAAAAAAAAAAACAAAACAAAAACAAAGACCCTTCCCTTGTGGGGTTTATATTGTTACAGGAGGAGACACTTGATACATAGACAAAGAACAAGTAAACATAAGCATTTCAGGTGGCGATGAGGCTGTCTTGGCAAAGGCCCATGTGTGGCGCTGGCTACTGTGAAGATAATGCAGAGAAGGTCCCTCTCAGCAGGAACAGAGGCCAGGAAAAGGTGAGGGAGATGGCCAGGCCCAGAGTGACATCGGGAAGGACACAGAGTTGGAGGTAAGCATGCATTCTCTCCTGAGGGAGGAAGAGCACAGGGAAGGGAAGTGGGTATTTTAAGAAACAGTGAGCCCTCACCTGAGTCAGAGGCACAGCAGAGTCCCCAGAAAGATAAACCAAAAGGAGCACTTTCTATGGCTAGAAGGTGGTTCCTCGAACTCTGAGAGTCATTTTATGGCAACTTGGAAGTGAACAGGGAAAGAGAAAAGCAACTGTAGGAGAATATGGCTCAAGAGGCCTTTCTTCTGACAGGAATATTACTGCATGTAATTGGTGGCAGAAAGCTTCCAGGAGGGGGGCCGCTGAGCCAGAGAGGTCATTTCAAGAGCAAACCAGAGCACAAAAGAGCCACAAGGAAGAAGGCAGAGTATATGGCCATAGGGCAGGAGTGCAGATTTGGTGGTTACTAAGATCAGGGAATCATTTTCTGTTTGTTCCTTCTACCAACCTCAGAAAAGGAGGAGGTTTGTATAGAATTGAAGACCTGAAGGGACAGCAGGCATGACATTGTCAGCCACGAGAGTTCATGAAGCCAGCACCCACTGGAGATGTGCGGCCACAGGCAGCTGCTGAAGGACAGGTGAAGTCCAGGATTTGGCAAGATGACTCTGGCAGAAAAGCCAAGGGGTAAGGATGCAAATGAGGGGTTACAGTGATACACAAGAACTCTATGCGGGGAGACAGGTCAAAGGCAAAGCTTCTACACATGACCACCTGTGAGAAACACAGGTGAGGTTTTAGAACTCCTGCTGCCCAGGCCACACCTGAATGTCTCAGGGCAAGGACCTGTGTATCAGTCATTTTAATCATCAATTCCAGTGGACACACAGGACAAAATCAGCAGAGGACCTCTGTGGGACCTTCTGGGGTTCGCAGAGCAGCAAAAAGTGGGCACTCAACACGAAGGCAGAATCACAATCACATGCTCTGCCCCCCCCAGCACCTGAATCTAAATCTACAGCTTAACAAGATTGCCAGGTGATTCATGTTAACATTTAAGAAGGCCAGGTCTTACAGTTCTCATGGCAAAGGTCTGGAATGGGTAAGAAAGACCATAGCCGGCATGATCTCTGGCTTCCCAGAAGTTCAGGGTCTCCATGACTTCAAAGGACTGCAGGACTTGAGTGTCATCAGTGAGTAGAACAGTGACACAGTGTGATATCTTGGGGACTAAACTTCTCCAGAGTGAAGTTATAAACTGAGTGCATTTGTCCACCTTTACCTCCAAAATGGCTACCTGTGGACTTCCGGAATCAGATGACCCTTCTGTCACCTTCTTAGTCACGTTGACAATTACCTACTAGGGATCTGGTAGAGGTGTAACACAAGCTAATTTTGCTCTGGATTAAGAGGATTTGTTCACAGCCCAAGTGTCTGATGTGAGCAACCCCTGGGCAACTGAATAATAGTTATTACTAAGCAGTCAGAAGCCAGGAAAGGGTCAACACCCAATTTACCTACCACCACCAGCTTCTGAGATTCCAGTCAGAAGAAAACCCAATGAATAAAACTCGTGAAAATTATAAAAATGACACTGGAATAAATATACTTCAAGGGGAATCACAGCAATAATACCTAGCCATTTAGCATAGCACAGTACTCAGAATGAATGGAAAGGTTGGTTGGGGAGACAGACCATGGAGGAAGAGCTAGGAAACACAGGGCTGAGATAAGAAGGCAAGGGCAGAGATGGTAGAAACATACCCAGCCCAGGAAGCCTTGGGACACAGGAAGAATACTGGTTGGTAAGTTGGAAGAAAGACATGAAAGGCTGGGTGAGACATTAATTAAGAAAGAAGGACGGATGATAATTTAAGGAAACCTTGGAGAAGTTAATGATCCCCCCATCTCCCCAAGATGTAAGACTGAATGATCATAAACAGAGATAAAAGGTCTTGAAAACTTCAGAAGATCCTTTTTGAAGGTTCTTCTAGAAGTTTGGGCTTTTAAGAGACTAACGACCACTCTCTAGTATATTAATTTCAAGTTAAAAAACTTGAAGACCCTTTCACGATCTTCCCCATGCTTGCTGGACACAGCAATAGCTTGATAAGGGTGGGCTTAAATAAAAGTAAGATATCTGGCTTTAATAATGCTATCAGTTAGTGCCATTCAATCCAACAGATCAAACCCGTTCTCAAAAATATATACTCAACATAAAGCTCTGAAAGAGTCTCTGAAACTCCTTCAGACAGAATTGTAGAAATGTCACTGTCCTTGATCTGACTTATATATGTGTATGAACCGTATTTACACATATCCTATACACATACAACATGCATATACTATCAACCTCCTTGAAAAGCCAAGAAAGATACTATTGAAGTTTTGAGACTTGAAAATTCCATATTCATTCATTTTATATATACTTTATATATACTCAAAACTACATTGTAGCCACCTTGGTTACAAATAGTGTGACTTTTCCATAGCACTGAGCTGGGTATCTCACATCATAGGTTAAAATAACAGATACAAATAGAAGAAGAAAATTTCCTTAGAAAACATACAACTGCCAAAATTTCAGGTTTACTTGGAACTAAACAAAACAAGTTAACACTTATTGAATGTTTATTCTGAGGTAGGCGAAGTGCTGAGTTTTAACATAGTGACTCATTCAACCCTCATAATTAAATAATTACTTTTACTGTTCTGTTCATCTTATACAAAAGATCATGGAAACTTATAAAGGCTACCCAAAGTTACACAGGTAGTAGGAGGCAGAGCTAGAACTTGGAACCTAACTCTATTCTCCTCCAAAGCTAAACCTTCCAATTATTATGCCTGGAGGGGATCGTGGGTGTAGCATTAACTCTGCCATAAGACACTTGATTAATTCTCATGGCACCCTAATAATTCCCACAAGTCATAATTATTTTCATGACTATTCTGCTATTCAGATATGTGAGTATGTATAGGTTATTTAATATAAAAGTAATCAATTGATTTACCCAGATGAACGTATCACTTCCTGAGTTCTGCCCTTATATAAGATGTAATCTGAAATGAGCAAATAGTTAGAGGAACTTGAACTTTTATTACATATCATAAGGCAGCTGTCCACTTTTCCTTCAGCCTTTTCTCTGACCTGGGATATTTCCCTTGTATCCTTACTATGGAATAACTTCAAAAAAAAAAAAAAATCATAGCTTCAGAGCACATGATACATTAATGCTCCAAAATAAACCAAATCCCTAAAGCACAATTAATTTAGCTTCCCCCTTCCATGAAAAAAAAGGAATCACTGCAACTTAGGTAAAATAATGTATAATTAATCAGGGAATAGGGGTAATCTTCACAAACTCTAACAGATGATGGATGACTCCTGGTCTACATCCTGTCAAATTTACAAACTCCTATTTTAGATTTTTGCAGTGATGAGAACTGTACGTGCCAACTGGTGCTCAGCTGCAGAACCCATTACCAGCCTCCCAAGCAGCAGAGCTCAAATGCTCATGTCCTTCATTTGCCATTTTAGTGCACATCCAGGAATAGTTCTGCCCAGAAGAGGGAGTGTTGACAACCAACAGAGTTTAAAAGTGATAACATATTAGAAAGATCCTTGGACAAGTCACATTATTTCCAAGACTATTTTTTAAGTTAATACACAAAAGTCAGTTATTACAAGATGATTTATGAGTACAATGGCATTCCTAAATGATTTTGTTCCCTGAGTTTTATTTTTATAGGGGGGAGAAAAAAATGAGACCAAAAGGGTATAGAGATTAAGACCATGTCAAAGAGAGGGAAGTACCAACTGGGTGCCACTTACAAATTGTGTAACAAAGTATCAATGACATAGGGTGGTGGTGAAAGCCAGGGGGATAATGCATTTAGCAGGATACTTGGTGAAGTGCCCCATACGCTGAGAGGTCAAAAATGGTACTTATTATTACCCACTATTGAAAAGTGGGGGAGAGAAAGAGAGACAGCCAGGTAGGTGGGTAGGTGTTTTAATTTCAGGCCAGGGTTTACATGGTTGGTGTGTACATCCTCAAGTCCTCTCTCTCCATATTTTAGCCCATTGCAGTAACCTTTTGTGCACAGTGAGAGTAAAAACTGACCTCCAGCCTGTCTGAAAACATCTATCTGCCTTGAGTCATTTCTCATTTGAGGAAAGAATGTGTATTATTACTTAAGTTTCTCTGACCAGGGAGGTAGATGATGGTTTTCATAGCCAAGTATCACTTTTATATATTTACATTATTTCACTTAATCTACACAAGAACTCCAGGGAGGGAACGGACTACAAACATGGGTTCAGAGGTCAAGTGGCTTCACTTGGGCACATCCAGGAACATCTTCTGACGTCTAGCTCAGTGCTCCTTTAGCTGTGTGACTGCCTTACAGACAGCCCAAGCTCTGGAAACCCTTTGCAGTGATTGAGAATGGTGGGGGAGGGAATTGGCTGAGTGGGGGAAATGAGATCTCTCTAGTCCTTCACCTGTTCCTTTCACCTAGAGCTGCTCTGCCCTTAGGTGTGTTTTGAATAAAAATGCTCTGTTTGGTACATTATGTGTATAAAGTGTCCTCTGGGTTAATATTCAGAATATATAAATAACTCAAAAAACTTAACACCAAAAAAATCCCAATTAATTAATTAATTGGCAAATTAATTAAGCAGACACTTCTTAAAAGAAGAAATACAAATGACCAACAAATATTTGCAAAGAATGTTCAGAATCACTAGGACCTAGGGAAATGCAAATCAAAACTAGAGACTTCATCTCACACCAGTCAGATGGTAATCATCAAGAATGCAAACAAGGGGCTAGGGATGTGGCTCAAGCGGTAGCGCGCTTGCCTGGCATGCGTGCGGGCCCGGGTTCGATCCTCAGCACCACATACAAAACAAAGATGTTGTGTCCGCCAATAACTAAAAGATAAATATTAAAATTCTCTCTCTCTCTCTCTCTCTCTCTCTCTCTCTCTCTCTGTCTCTCCCTCCTTCTCTCACTCTAAAAAAAAAATGCAAACAATAGTAAATGCTAAAGAGGATGTGGAGAAAAAAGGGACACTTTTACAATGTTGGCTGAATTGTATATTAGTGCAACCACCATGGAAATCATTATGGAGGTTCCTCAGAAGGCTAGGCATGGAAACTCCATTATGACTCAGCTATACCACTCCTTGCTATTTGCCCTGAAGAATTAAAGTCATTATACTACAGCTATACATACATATCCATGTTTATATTAGCACAATTCAGCAGCCAAAATATGGAACCAGCCTAGGTGTCCATCAACATATGAATAAATAAAGAAAATGGAAAATGTGATATATATATATATATATATATATATATATATATATATATATATATATATATATATATTCATTCCAAAGAGTTTTATTCAGCCACAAAAGATGAAATTATGTCTTTTACAGGAAAATGGATGGAGCTTGAAACCATTATGTTAAGTGAAATAAACAAACTCAGAAGGTCAAGTGTAGTATATTTTCTCTAATATGTGGAAGCTAGAGAGGAAAAAGGAAAAGAAAGGTAGGGGTGATTACATGAAAAACAAAGGATGATCAGTAGAATAGAGAAGGGGACTAGGTGGTGGGAAGTGGTGAGAAAGGGGGAAGTGCTGGGAGGGACATTGGCCAAATTACATTGTTATATTGTGTGCATGTACTAACACGTAACAACAAATCCCACCATTATTACAACTATGATGAGTCAATAAAAAATGTGGAGGGACATTCATTAACTAATTTTAAATGGAAAGAATGCTCTGACTAAAAAATGTGAAATATCACAGTCACATAGCAAAATGTTACATTCTAAACATCATATTGTAGAAATAAGATGGAGCTAAGAAATGGAAAGGACTGGGGATGCATAATAATTTCAAGCATAGACAGTTTTAAATAGTATAAATGTTCCAGAAATAATGGCCCTGGTCACTTTCATCATGAGCAGTGAAGAGTCCTGAATTGTCAACTAATCAACCAAAGTGACCTAATTTCCGTCAGTCCTCAAAGCCTTTACTGAATACATTAGGGAACCAATGGATTAAACCTGATTAGAGAGGATTCTTTAAAACTCTCAGGACTTTTGAGATGATAATTTCTACTGAAGAGCCATAAAATTTAAGCATCTCTAAAATTAACTGGACCATGGACTTTCCTCCAGACCTGACCCAGAACTACTTTCCTCAAGGTAAAAGTTTGGAAAATATTCTAGTAGTTCTCAAAAAGTGGTTTAGGATCACCAGTTCTCTGGAAATTTGCTCCAAATACAGTATCTCAGGCCCCTCCCCAGACTTACTGAATTGAACCACAGGGGCAGGACTCAACCTATTGTGTTTAACAAGCCCTGCAGGTTACTGCGACTCACACTAAAGGCTGAAAAGTACCATTCCAGCCTAAGCCACCACCATATCTTACACTCCTATATGGTCAATGTGTGTCCACCCTTGTTCCTTTAAATGCCATTCTCACCTGGCAGATGATTATAAACCATCAAGTCCCAACTCTGCCTAAAACCCTCCAGTGGCTTTTTATTACAACTAATGAAACTCCCAAATGCCTTTCCACAGAGGACAAGACCTACCTGCCCCTGTCCTTGCCTATCTCTCTACTTGCTTGTATGGATCTCCCACTTGTTTATACTTTCTAGCCTCACTGGACTTTGTATTCATGGAACACTGTCTCAGGGTCCTCTGTGCCCCACTGGGAGGCTCTTCCCCATTCTCCCTCTCCCCCTAGTCTGCCTGGCTCCTTGTAATTCAGGTCTCAGCACCAACGTTCCCCCTCTAGTCACACACCCAGGTCACTCTTTATATGACCCAGATTTATTGTCTTCATAGCAGTTGTTACTACCTGAAATGATTTTATTTGTAAGTCCCAAGAGTGCAGGAAGCACATTTGTGTTAATAATTGTTTGCTAAAGGGATACAATCTATCCAGGAGCTTTAGTTTCTACTTTACCATTTTCACTTGCCAAAGCCACTCAATGTCCTCTCTGTTCCCTCTGCAATAAGCCCTGAGCTGCATGTGGTCCAAGTTTCACAAGGTGACCTGATTTAACATCTCTTCCTAAGCTACATCTCAATAGGCCAAGTTAATAACATCTTATTGGCTAAAAGGCAATATCCATTCCCTCATCAACATTCAGGGAGATGTCAATAACGACTTTTAGAAAAATGTAAATAATAATTCAACAAATTAGGCAACCTAAATTGCTTTTCATGGAATTCAATAGGGCATCTTAAATTTTGATTAGGAAAAACAGCTTTAAAATTTTTTTTAAATTTTAATTTTCTTAAGTTGCCTTGAGTAAAAACATTGTTCAATATGGTCAACCAGGGGCAGGTCCCAAGAACACGGACTTGTCAAGAGACTGACCTGGTTTCCAGCATGCGTGCCAGCATTTGTTATTCTGCTACCTTGATTAAGTACTTAAGACCTCATTATCCCAGTTATCCATAAAACATGCATCACAAAACAAACAAACAAATAAATAAATAAATAAAAGACAGCAAAGTAATTGTGAGAATTAAATGGGATGATGATGTTTCTGAAAGTAATAAACAGCAGCTACAACATTCTTGAGCACTAATTCACAACCAACATTCTGCTAAACCCTTTAAACATGCTAGCTAGCTCTTTAATTCTCATTTTCCAGTAATGATGTTATTCCCATTTTATAGATATTAAGACTTGGGGATTAATCAACTGGCCAGAGTCAGAAAACAGTAAACATCAAAACTAAATTTTCAAATTTAGTTCATCCAACTCAAAAGCCCTGGCCCTTAATTACCACCATTGCCTCTGAAATGCCAGAGGCCGACACACATGGTGAACGTGAAGTTATCTTCTAATAGGGCACTATTAGAAGAGCACTATTGATGTCTGCTACATTCTATTTCATACAACATGTCTTTAGTTTTACCTCTTAATGGGAAAGAATCTCAGAGTCTGAGAGAAGGTAATTAAAATTAGTACAATTGAAAGAAGAACTCACACACCATCTGCATCGTATGTTGCTATTTTCACTGATTCTGGGAAATGCTCTTTATATATTGCATTCCTGGTGGATGAATTGTCTATGCCACATGGTGTGTTATAGCGGGAAGAACATAGCTTTTCTCTGGAGTCAAGAAGTCCAGGGTCCCAGGACTCATCTGTGTCACTGGCTGGCTGTGCAGCCATGTGCCCATTTAGTGACCTTTCTGAGTATGTTTCCTATCTACAGAGAGGGAGAACAAACTAGCCTTTGGCACTGTGTGACACCCACTGTGTGGAACATCACCAGCAGTAAATAGTGGTTAGCTCCATTCTTCCCCCTCACCTTGCTCTGCTCTTTAGGTATTACTGCTGGTTTTTCTTTCTTCTTCTTCTTCTTTTTTTTTTTTTTTTTAACTTCTGGAAGCATGCAGAATGTTCCTATTTTGGATTTAAATAAATTTTCTAGACAACACTTTGAAATAATGAAACATGGACATGTGGATTGCATAGCCAGGTGGTCATCCAGGGAGGGGACAGGTTAATGTAAGTGATGTACCACTGCTGGGAGAAGTCTGAGAACTTTGGAATTGTTCCGAAAGTCAGTTTATGAGTCAGCTGGGCAAAGCAGCTTCACCGCGCTATAGCAAAAAAAATAAAGCAAACATATATAATGATGTTTTTACCACGCTCTGTATTCATTGTGTTGAGTCCAAATGATATTATTTTTGTAGATAAAAATTCCCCCCCAAAAAAAGGAGATTTGATGTAAGAAAATATGTTCAAATTTTAAAGGTTATTAAAAAATATGATCTCCATCCCTGACTTGGCATAAGGGGAACAACATGGACATCTAGGTATAGCCCCAAATGTGATTATTTTGAGAAGACCTTTATTTAGAGCATGCATTCAAGGTAGATTATTTATTTTAAACACTTGTCTTAATATGAAACTTAGCTGTACAAAAATATTGCAACGAATTCAATAAGCCTTACTGGCTATTTCCTATAAGCCAATGCTATATCAGAAGAAATCCTTCAGATTATTTTTCTGAAAACATTTTAGATTGTATACTCCATAAGTAATAGTATTTGGAGTGAGTGTGTGTATCCCAAATTTGTATAATTTACTTACACATTATAAGCATATATTTTAATGATACTCATGTGTAGTGCTGTGGTTTAGATAAGTGCTCCTCAAAGGCCTACATGTTAAAGTTAAGGCTTGGTTGCCAGACAGCCTGTGACAATGTTGAGAGGTGGTGGTGGAACCTCTAGGAGGTGGTGCCCAGTGGGAAAAAGAGGCTATTGGGGACATGCCCTCAAAAGTGATATTGGGGGGCTGGGGATGTGGCTCAAGCGGTAACGTGCTTGCCTGGCATGTGCGGGGTGTTGGGTTCGATCCTTAGCACAACATAAAATTAAATAAAGATGTTGTGTCCACCGAAAACTGAAACATAAATATTAAAAAAAATTCTCTCTCTCTCTCTCTCTTTAAAAAAAAAGTGATATTGGGACCTTCACCCATTTTTTCTTCTCTCTTTGATTCCCAACTGCCACGAGATTAACAGCTTGTTCTACCACATGCTTACTCCCTGCCATGATGCTTCACCACAGGTCAAAGGCAATGAAGCCATGTCACCATGGACTGAAACCCCTGAAACTGAAAACTAAAATAAACCTTTTCTCTTCTTACAACTTGATCATCTCAGGAATTTTTGTCACAGTAATGGAAAAATGGCTAATACACATTGGTATGCTATAGACTGAATCTTTGTGACCTCCCCGAATTTGTATGTTGACATCTTAACTTCCACTGTGCTGATATCGGGAGGATGAGCCTTTGAGAAATAATTGGGTTATGAAGGTAGACACCTCATGAATGAGACAGATGTCCTTGTAAAAAGACAAAAGTCCTTGCTTTTTATTTCTCTTCTCTCCACCATATCAGGTTACAGCAAGAAGATAGCCATTGTGAAGCCAGGAAGCAGGCCCCCACCAGAATCAAATCTGCTGACACCTTGATCTTGGCCTTCCCAGCCTCCAAAACTATGAGAAATAATTGTTTTCTGTTTAAGCCACCCAATCTGTGGGCGATTTGTTATACTAGTTAGAGCTAAGAAAATGCATTTGTGAAGTATGTCCATTATGAAACAGGTAATAAAAATAAATATGAGATACAAATAGGTGTGTGGATATTCATTCTAGTATTTTCTTTCCTTATCCAAGTTGACAGTCTTGTGTATCTAATGCACATGTATTCATCTTACTTTAGAGATGAATGCTTTAGATGAAAATTGTGACAAGGGCCTAAAAGTCCATTTAGAAATGGTTGTTACTTTTCATATCTGTTTAGAAACTTCCATTACCTACACCCAAAACATGGTAATATAGATTCGCCCAAAGAGCAATTGAGGAAGAAGTTTCAATGAAATTGATCACTGTTTGTCTAGACGACAATTCTTAACATAACTGCTAAAAAACACATGTTGAGCTGGCCTGAGACACTCATTATCAATTAGTGTGTTGCTAAAAAGAATAAGATGCTTGTGTAGGTGTGATGTGTTAAGGAACCAAGTTCTATCTAACTTTAAGTACAGTAGTCAAAAGCAGACCAGCTTATTCTCAATCCATTCTGGTTAGATCATGAATCCTAAATTGTCAAGGTCTTAAACAGTAATGGCCTAAAAATTTGTTTCCAGCTGATAGGCCTCTTGCTGCTGCATCAGTCTTGGGAACAGCACTCAAACAGTGAATAACACTATGTTATAAGAAGCTGTTTAGGAAAACAACAGCAGGGGAGAAAGGCAGGGAAGCAAAGAGATCCTCTGTTGCTGACTATGAGTAACCTGAGGGGGTGTTATCTCTCAGGTTCATATTCAAGGTACAGAAACATTCTTTCATTCATCAATCCAAAAACTCTGTCAGACAAAAAAAGAAGGACTGCTTGTTTCAAAATAGAATCCGATAGTAACAGGTACAACAGATTTGTTCAATTTCTTCAAGTTCTCTTAGTAGGGAATAAGACATGGTTTCCAAACGTTTAAAAGTCTATTTTGATTCCTGATTTTTCAAATAATTGTGTAAGAGTAAGAAACTTGGTTTTGTTGTAAAAAGCTAAAAGTCATTATGAAGAACGAAGAGGGCATCCAATTTCTCATTAGCTTCATGAAGTGTGTCAGTTCATGTTAAAGTCCTGTAAGCCACTGGAAATAGATAACTAAGGGAAGATCTGACAGATTGCAATAAAAGCACTTAACAGTACTTTTAAGTGACCTTTGATTTTTGAATAAAATAAGTTCTAACAAGTACAGTAGAGCTAAGAACAAGTACTAGTTAAGAACAAGTACTAGTTAGAGCTAAGAAAATACATTTGTGAAGTATGTTCATTATGAAACAGGTAATAAAAATAAATATGAGATACAAATAGGTGTGTGGATATTCATTCTAGCATTTTCTTTTAACAAGTACAGTAGTTCTTGATTCCTTACCTTGCCGTACTTCTGTGCGTAAGACCCTGTGAGCAGTGAATGAAAAACAATTATGGTTTCATCCAAATCCCAGACAAACACACGCTGAGGGGAAAAAAAAAATCAATATCAAAAAATCACAAAGTTTAAAGGAAACAGAAACCTCTACATAAGTAGAAAACATCTCCCTACATTTTCAGGTATAATCTTGATATTGTTTTACAGAAAATTTTTTATTCCATTATTATTTTTCATTTGAAAACTCTAACTCCTGTAAATCCAGAAAAACATGAGTAATACAAGTGATAATAAGCTTAATATCTGATGATCTAAACTGCATAAATTCATTCAAACTCTTCTACTGGTAGTTAATACCAAAAAAAAAAAAAAAAAAAAAAGACACATTTAGACTTTATAATAAAAGTGTGCTTAACTTCTATATATACCTTAAAGTTTTAGACCTCATGGATTCATGGAATTTTGCAATTTACATATAAAGAATTGGGTTTTAAAAATATTTAAAAGAATCTGTGAGTAACCTCTAAATAGAAAATGCAAAGTGTAGACCGTTGAGTCAGATTAGGTCAATGAATATGTTGTCTAACCTGCGGAGTTTGAAAAGGTTCGAAATTATTTATCACCATTTCAAAATTAAGAGATTTCATCAAGCTTCAGAGTTTTGACTGTAACAGAGAAACTTGAGATTGGGGCCAGGCTGGCTGATACTCCCACACTGCAGAGATGGCAGGTCCCCTGCAACGGACCAATGACAGGTCCCCTAGAACGGACCAATGCTCTCCTCTTCCAGGGTCTGCTGGGCTCCCCAGTCTCATCACTAATATTACCTTCTAGGTTCTTGAAGGCATTTAAATTTGCTGCTATTGTTCAGGCAAAAGAATCACCTTTTATGTGGAGGTATAGTAAATCCGGAAATTAATTTTTTTCTCAATTGAAGCAGGAGTTTGTATAAGAAGTAACATTACGAGTAATAGTAGTTTTTCTTGATGTCTTATAATAAAAAAAAAAAAACCTGCTTAGTATACATGAATCTCAAAAGGGCTCTTAAATGAGAAAATTACATAGTTTAAATTTTCCCAGATATGACAATTTAAACCCATAAGTCAAATAAATGACATTTTCCTATTTTGGGATGATCTTTCTTTTCCAAACAGGTTATTTTATGTTTTAAAATATATTAACCCATATGTATAAGTCTTTCATTACTTTAATCCTACCAAATATAATGTTCTTAGGAAATGGTCCCACAAAATGGCTTTATTTTTAAAACTTTCTGCTTGTTTTTGCCAATTTGAATAGAAAGATGTGATTATCTCAGGCCTTAGAATTTGTAAAGTACTATTACTTTTGAGTTGTTATTGCTTTTCATTTTACTATTATAATGGTCATTCAATATGAAATTTCAGAACTTAGAGTTGTAAAATGCCTGTGACAAAGCAGATCTACTCAGTTCATGATATGTCTTTTTTACTTTAATTCTGAAATTTAATGGAAGAGTAAGCTAGAGAATCCATCAATCACTAAAATAGAGCAACAGACTGCACTCTTGAAGAATCAGCAGGCATACCTCCAGGTCACTGTCGGGAGGTGGGGAAGGGTTGTTTTTCCTGCCTCTGCCTCTGGACTTAGACCCAGAACTCCTGCATGTTCGGTCATCAAGATCTTTGATAGGTGTGGAGGGGCTTTGCACAGTATCAAACTCTCCTGCAAAAACATAACCTGTATCAAGAAGAGCACTTCATATTTAGATCAGGTATGGGCCTCCATTATTAATTATCTTAACAAATTTCTGTATAATAGAAATCTTGTGACAAAAAGAAAAAGAAAAGAATTATTATAATCCCAAACCCAAAAATTCTAATTGAGTCAAAATTTTTACTGGTCATACAGATCTCTTCTGTTTTAATTTATATGATCTATTAAACCCAAATACTTTTTATACATCACATCTTCAACTTTATCTCTGTGCCTTCACCTACATATTTATCTATATTTAGCTCTATTCTCATATTCTTTTTCTTTTTTTAATATTTTTTAGTTGTAGTTGGACACAATACCTTTATTTTATTTATTTATTTATATGTGGTGCTGAGGATTGAACCCAGCGCCTTGCATGTACGAGGCAAGCACTCTATCACTGAGCCACAACCCCAGCCCTCTATCCTCACGTTCTTTTTGGTCACAGTACAGAGGATGCCTTCTAGATCAATCCTATCCAAAGGGGACTCCCTAGCTCCACCTCTTAGGGAATCATGCCTGGTTAATCAAAAACCCTTTTTCATCTTTCCTTCAACCTTCTCTGTGGTCCACTGACAAATTTAGAAGTCCCTTCTCTTGACCTTGCATTTCCATCTTGATACTCTCTGCTATCTTCTCATTTAAATGAAACTTCTTAGAAGAATAATAGTTCATATACCAGCTCCATGAAATAGAAATAAATGCAAGCCACAGATATGACTGCACACATAATTTTATATTTGTTATGATTTAAATATGAGGTATCCCACAAAAGCTCATGAATGATACAATGCAAGAAAGTTTAGAGGTGAAATGATTGTGTTATAAGAGTTTAAACCCAATTAGGGATTGAGTGTCATGATAGGGATTAACTGGATGCTAACTGTAGGCAGGAAGGGTGTGGCTGAAGGAGGTGGGACATCAGAGGCTGTCTTTGTGGAATCTGTATTTGTCCTTGTTGAGCAGAACTCTCTCTTTGCTTCCTGGTGTCCTGTTCTGAGCTACTTTCCTGTGCCACACACTTCTGTACGATGTTCTGTCTCACCTCAAGCCATAAAGAATGGAGTTGGCTAACTATAGACCAAGACCTCTGAAACTATAAGCTGCAAAATAAACAATAAATAATTGTTCTGGTTATGTCTTTTTGTCACAGCAGTGAAAAAGCTGACTAAAAACATTTTCTAGCAGCCGCATTAAAAAAGTAAAAAGATATAAAATTGACTCACATTATTAACTCAGAATATGAAAAATATCATTTCAGCATGAAGTCAATATAAAAAATGATCAATGATATGTCTTCCATTCTCATTTTCATACTAAATCTTTAAAATCTTGTGCATATTTTACACGTATAGTATATCTCAAACTATGGTAAGCCACATTCTAAGTGTTCAATAGCCATGAATGGCCAGTGGCTAAAGTATCAGACAACACAATTATTTCCACTCCATGTATCTGATTTATCAAAAGCTAGCTTCAGTTCACCTAAACCCTAAACACCAGCCCTTCTCTGTCTAGGAGATATGGACTCCCGTCCTGCCATTCCTTATATGCTGGTATTGAAGAGATCCATTTTTTTTAAAAGAGATCCATTTTTTGATCACCATCCTTTTCACTCCATATTTTGGGTGACATTACCCTCTTATGTATTAATGAACCTGTATTGAATCACCTGTGATCAAGTTTATACCTCTATCCAGCCATATCCTAAGGTTCAGACTTCTTATCTAGCTGGTGTCTGTATCTCTCACAAATACCTAAAATTCTGACATATCTAAAGCTAGTGACAATATATCTTAGCAGGTGGAGGGTACCTCATGAACAGTGAAAAATTGTTAGAGGTTCTTAAGATAAACTGAGGCCACCATGAGAAAGGAGCCAGTCTTAATCTATAACTTCAAGAATTTCAATCTCTCTGAATCTGTTTCATTGTACATTAAAGTACCGGTAATAGTAGCTACTTTTTTGCACTACTGAGGGAAAATCAGATTTATGTTTAATTTGATTTAAATCATATGTATAAAATAAAACTTTCTAGGAGAATCAGATTGCAAACTATATTAAGTTTAAATTGCACATTTTTAAACATAAAGATGTTGTGGCTATCATGCTTTATCATTAAATTAAAGTAAAAGAATTCTCAAGGCAGCCAAGCAGAAATTAATCTAAATAAATAAATTTGAACAAACCAGGCATACTTATATACATTATTTTTTTTTCTTTCCTTTTTATCAGTGCTGGGACCAAACCCAGGGCCTTGTGCATTATCCTAGGCAAATGTGCTATCACTGGGCTACATACATACCAGTCACCAGTCCCTTCGGCATTATTATTTTTCTGAGAAACAGCAGTTTTTACATAGCCAATATCTTATTTCTTTTGATTATAACATTTTCTATGGAAATATTGTGCATGTCAGGACAGGATCAAAAAATATGTTTACACAAAAAATATGTTTGCAAATAGTATTTGCTTTTACAATATTGTAAGTTCATGGCATATGTTTCTCTGTTAAAGTTTTTTAGTTGTAGGGTTAAATATAGCCCTATTTTGTAGTAAATTATGTTTCAGCTTGCTTTTGCATGTGTTAAATGAGGCTTCAGTTATTTGAAAACACATCAACTTTTAATAAAATTACTTAAAATATTTTAAATTATTTTTTGAACCTTTCCTAAGGTTACTATATTCTGCAAATTGAATGTTCTCATTTAAGTAAAATGATGATGCAAATTGATATTCTCTTCTTAAGTAAGCTTTTAAAATTTTTTGGATAATAGTCCCTAAAACCTGTCTTGATATTCATTTTAAATCAATTTCTAGGTGTTATATACCATAAGGCAGCTTTGTTCTTCCCACAGTACAAGAGCTGAAAGAATAGAAACTTACAAAATCTCAATTATTGCCATCAGTTATGGGAAGTCAATTGTAGACTGGGTCAATAAAGAAGAAATTTAGCAGGAACAACAGGGCTATTTGAATCTGGGATCCAGTAAATGCCACAGTTGTGAAGGGAAAAGATGTGGTCATAAGAAGTATCTTGGTTTTCATATGCAGAAGAATTTATTCCCATTAATACTTTGCAAGTTACTAGAGGGTCTTAAAATATGCTCTAAGAATATGAAAAAAATGTGGACAGAAATGTTTTGATGGGAATAAAGTACAGCTTTTAAAGCAAACCATGAAAAATAGTTCTAAATTTATTAAACACTTAGAAAGTGTCATGCATTCTTTTTTTAAAAAAGAAATTTTCATTGCTCATTATGTCTTTGAGTTTATCCATATTAGACCTAGAACAACTCTGTTCTTTCATTTATGTGGCTAAAACTTCATGAAATACATATATTAAATTTTATCCCTCCTATTGAGGGACATTTGGGTTAGTGTCAGTGTTAGGTTATTATGAAGAAAGCTGCCATTTGTACTCTTGTACATGCTTTTGTGGATATAAGCACTCATTCTTCTTGAGTATCTATACCTCACAGGGCGATTACTGGGTTAGAGGGTAGGCATATGTGCATCTTTAGTAGACATCAACTTTTTCCAAAGTGAGGGTATTAATTTGCTCTCCTACTAACAACAAGAGTTCCAGTTGCTTCACATCCATGACAATACTTGATATGGTTAGTCTTCTTTATTTTAGTCATTGTGAATGCATGGTAGTATTGCACTGTCATTTTAATTAGCATTTTCTTGATGTGTAATGATGGAGAACATTTTTGCTATGTTTCTTGTCCATTTTATATTTTCTTTTTGATAATTGTTAAAGCTCTTGCCCATTTTAAAAAATGGGTTGTTCTTCCTTTTCTTATTGATTCGTCAGAGCTTTTCACTGTAGTATATGTGTATGCACATGATTTAAACTCACTCCAACAAAGTGAATTAAGTCCTTCATTGTTGTCTTTTAGTGATAGATTGGAGACATGTGAAACTTAACTAACTTACCAAAATTAATTAGCTTGTATTTTACAATTTTAATGTGACTTCAGAACTTCTGCCTTAATCATGAGGCTTTCCCCAAATTGCCATATATTTTCCAGGTTACAAAAAGGTCAAATCTATGCCTGCTTCTACACATCAAGGAATAATCTAACAACTGATCAGAATGCGAGAAAATATTGGAAAGCATACATCTGATAAGCGGTTAGTATTCAAAACATATAAGGAATACAAGGAACTCAAACAACTCAGTAGTAAGAGAACAAATAACCTCATTAAAACATGGGCAAAGGATCTCAGTCGATACGTCTTAAAAAAAAAACCTGCAGATGGGCAACAGGAAGATGAAAAAATGTTCAACAATCATGAGAGAAATTCAAATAAACTACAATGAGATATCTCCTCACACCTGTTGGGATGACTATTATCAAAAAGACTAAAGATAATAAGTGTTGGAGAGGATGTAGAGAAAAGGGAACGCTTGCAACTGTTGAATGTAGATGAAGACCCCCATTATGGAAAAGAGCATGGAAGGTCCTCAAAGAGTTAAACATAGAATTACCAAATGATTCAGCAATCCCATCCCTGGGTATATATCTACAGGAAGTGAAATCACTATGTAAAGGAGATACCTGCATTCCCATGGTCACTGAAGCACTGTTCAGAATAACTAAGATATGCTATCAACCCAAGGTTCCTTCAAAAGGTGAAGGGAAAAAGAAAATGTGGTCCATGTACACAGTGGAGTATTATTCAACCTTAAAAGAGAAAGAAACCTGTTGCTTGCAACAATATGGAGGTTATTATGTTAAGCAAAATAAGTCAGGTGCAGAAAGATAAATATTGCATGACCTCACTCACATGTAGAGTGCAAAAGTTTAGTCTCAGAAATGGAATAGAATGGTGGTTACCATGTGCTGTGAGGCTGGGGCCAGGGATTGGGAAGATGTCAGTTAAAGTATACAAAATTTCAGTTAACTTGGAAGGACAAGTTGAAGAGATGGTATCGTACAACACAGTGACCATGTTGACAATAATGTATATTTTTTGAAAATTGCTAAGATAATGACTTTTCAGTGTTATTACCACAAAAATGATGTATGTGAGGTCACAAATACATTAGCTTGATTTAGTCATTTCCCTATACATGCATATTTCAAAACAACATGTTTTACATGACAACTATATTAAAATTTGTCATTTAAAGCAATTAAATAAAAAAGTCATTATTGCTCTGTGAGAAAGGACCAAGGAATTCACTGAAAGGACTTCACTGAAGTGAAAAAGTACTTCCTGTGGAGGGCAGGTGGGTCTCTGCTCCTCCAGAGCCCATCCAGGTGAGACGGTATTGACCTCTGTACTCTCTATCTCCTGATAAAGAGTAAAACCAGAAACTTGGGCTTAACTGATCATTAAACATTTGTTGATACTATTTTTTTTTAAAGAGACAGCTGTTAGCTCTAGTGTCTGCTTTACTCAGGTCACTGTACAAGGGCATGGGATACTTCAAGAGGGGAAAATGTAATTTGGCAAAGTTCATTGTGGTCCATCCTCTGCTTGAGAAGCTAGCCTCAGAGAGGGAAGTGATTTACTATCTCCTTGACATTTCTGGAGCACTTGTTCAGTTAGCTAATGTACTGTAATGTTTCTCGTAGTTTTAGGGTAAAGGATAATACTGCTACAAAGTACTAACCACACTTAACTTTAAAGAAGATTAAAATATTTAATAAAAATAACTGTAAAAATCTTTCATCTTCACTTGCTGATCCATTCTCAAAACATCCTGCATGCAAATCATTTTACCCTAGATAAACTTTGTGTTAAAGCCAAAGAAAGGTCTTCATAACGATAATGAACTAAAATGTCTGTTCTTAATCAGCACAGTAGTGTTTCTTAAATCCATTGTCAAACTACCTAATAGGGTAAAATAAATAACTGAACGCTATTTGCAATTTCCAAATAACATCAGTCATTACCAACTGCCCAGGGCTTTTCTACATGATTGAATAATTATCCCTTAATCAGTACAATAATGAATAACTGCCCCTTGTAAGCTTTGGATATTTAGATCCAACTTTATTTCATTAGGTTTATCTCTATATCTGAACAACCAGCTGTCTCTTATTGAACATAGGGCATGTTTCTGTTTTAAAGATGGAAAACAGTGAAATGTTCTGTGAAAAATTGTGGACTTAATTGTTAGGTCTCTGCTATAAGTCCAAAATGCAGAATCAGTTAATGGGAAATTTTTTTCCTGCCCTTGAACTGAATCCATCAGATTTCATCATTAATAAAAACAAATTCATAGTTATAAACTTGCTTGCTTTTTGGAGGCATGCCAGATCTCAATAGGCATGAGTAAAGGTCAGAGATCACAGAATTCCTTAAAAATTCAGACGCGTGTGTTATGATTTTGGTTGAGAGAACAATGTAGTTACAAGTAGAAATACTTTCTTCTTTAAATTCAACTAAAAGTATGATGAAATATGAAAATTATGCTAATCCATATTTGTTGGCATTAGCAGCCACGGGAAGCCTGAAGAAATGGTAGAATCTTATAGCAAACACGAGAATGCACATGTAGGTGTGCTGCATTCGAAGTCCCCACTCAGAATATCTCCCTGCCTGCAGGTAGCACCTGTACCATGAATAAAACTACTATTCTGAATATGGAGTGTTCTTTAGCAAATGGAAGTCACCATCCATGTGTTTCCTGCACAGAAACCCTGCTGTGATTACATGGAAACTATAGCAAAATCAACCTTGGACCCAAGCGCCATGCAGCACATTCCGTCTCTGAGCATACAGTTTCCATTCATGGTAACTGTAGTCTAGTAACTTCAAAACACCCTATGGTCCTGTCTGTCGTTCAGTCTCTGACACTCTGATGACAAACACTACTGTGGTTCTGTGTCAGCAGAGTCCCCTCATTTGTTCTGCCTGCGCATTCACCATGGAGAAAAATCTTTCCAATGTGATGAGAGTATGACAAGCCTCCCTATCTACAGCATCTCCACCACTCGTGAAGCAAGGATTCTTATGTTTATTTTTGGAATTTTCCACTTAATATTTTTTGAATGCAGTTGATCATAGTTTACTGAAACTGCAACAAGAAAACCATGAATAAGGGAGAACTACTCTATTCTCAGCAGGAAATGAAAAATAATAGATGCTGCCCTTCCATCAATTCATGATATAAGCATAGTTTGGATGTTAATTAAAATATTGGTTTAGGGCTGGGCATTGGCTCAGTGGTAAAATGCTTGCCTAGCATGTATGAGGCCCTGAGTTCAATCCCAGCACTGCAAAAATATATGTGTGTGTGCGTGCATGCGTGTGTGTGTGTGTTTCATTGTTAGTTCTTTATGTCCACATTAGTTTACTTGTTAATATTTTAAATATAATCGAGTATTTTCCTTTTCTTAATACATCACTGTTAATTATTTACCTGATTTTTATCTTGCTTGTTAAAAGGACATTAAAGACATGCACAGAGTCTAATTCTAATAAGATGGCAAAGCTTTTTTTTTCATTGCTTAAGTACAAGTTTCTAGCTCAATGCTGGGACCTAATAGGAACTGAATAAATAGTTGTTTAATGGAATTGAATTATCTTGGCCCTACTTGTCCAGTTAGAATTTGCTGACATATGACCATGTTTTCCCATATTCTTTCTTTCCAAATCTAGATAAAAGACATGGGTGAATTTAGGTCTTAAAAATAACTAAAGGCAGAAAAATATTAAAACACATTGATAGTATTTACAAGTTTTTTTTTTTTTTTTTTTTGAGAGTTCTTTATGTATTCTGGATACAGGTCCTTTATCAGATATGTGTTTTGGAAATCTTTTCTCTGTGACTTGCCTTTTTCTTCCTCTAGTGGTGGCTTTCTAAAAGATATTCTCAGTTTGATGAAATCTAGTTTAACTTTTCTTTTATGAATTGTGTTTTCAGTGTCATATCTACAAAATCTTTATGTTGTCCAAGGTCACAAAGATTTCGTTTTTCTTCTAGATATTTTTTAGTTTTTAATTTTTACATGAAGGCTTATAATTCAATTTAATATTTTGCATATGGGTTATGAGTTGAGATTCTTTTACCTTTTGCATATTGATGTTCAGTTTTTCCAGTACCTTTTGCTAAAAGATACTAATTGTTCATTCAATTGTCTTTGCACTTGCATTTCTCTATGAATCTATACTTTTGATAATACTGTACTTTCTTGATTACTATACTTGTAAATCTTGAAATTATTCAGTGCAAGTTTTCAAACTTCATTCTTATTTTTCAAAATTGTTTTCACTCTTCTGTTCCTTTACCTTTCCTTGTAATTTTAAAATCACCTTTATAATTACTTCAAAAAAATCTATTGACATTTTGATTTGAGATTATGTTGAATCTCTATTAAAACTTGCCTTTAACTTTTAATACTTTGATATATCAAATATATGTAGCAAACATGATTCTACTAAGAAGATGGCAAAGCTTTATATAATGAGAATGATGATAGATTTCAAATAGCATACATCAGGCAAAGACGTTAAACTACCTGCCACTGATCCTATAAATGTGGACTTTTAGGAGTTACTGATGAACTAAGGGTGAAGGACCTAGGTAGTCTCTCTGGCAGAAAGAAAATATTATCAGTTATATTCAAGAAGAAAATATTATAACTCTGCTGTCAAGTTTTTGACAAAATAAAGAATAAGTCTGGCAAAAGGTCCATTCGCCCATATCCACATTCCTACATACATAGTCTCTTTGAGAGTCCAATCTCCTAACAGTTCCATATCTAAAAGGAGGGTTTTCTGAAATATCAAAAGAGCCTCAGTTTTTGCAATGAGGCCAATGTAGATTAAATATCATCACAATTATCTGAGAATTTTCAGGCATGTTTTTGAAAAGCCCATTTTCTTCATGTTATTAGAAAACATTTAACAGTATTTCACCTGGGTGAAGATCTGTACCTGGTTGGCTAGTCAGTCCTGGGAGAGATTCCTGTAACTGATAGGTGGAGGTTGATGAGGATGTGCCGTCTGCTGTGTTATTTGAAGTCATGTATGCTCCATAGGTTGATGCTGAGTAATACTGTGCATACTGGTTTTGGCCAAAGGCTGTGTAGGACGGATAATCCTGAAACAAATAATGGAAAAGTGTGTGCTTGGAAGAGAAATTACCATCCATTGTGCTCCAAACAACAACAAAAATAACAAGCAAAAAACCCAAACAACCCCAATCACCATGGCAATTGGAAGATCAGCTTTGGCTCCATTTGTTTCCGAGTCTAGAGCATTGAGCTAATCCTCACATGTGGAGATGATTTTGTTGGCATTTTGTACCTATATATGCACATGGTAATGAGCTTCCTATTATTATTTTTTTAAATATTTATTTTTTAGTTGTACACAATACCTTTATTTTGTTTATTTATTTTTATGTGGTGCTGAGATTGAACCCAGGGCCTTGCACGTGCTAGGCGAGCACTCTACCGCTGAGCCACAACCCCAGACCAAGCTTTCTATTATTTTTACAAGCCAGCTATAGAACAAAAATTTTAATCTGTCTAAAATTTGCATATACTTCATTTGCCTCCCTAATTACACTTATCCAAGGATTTACATCATTAGGACCTATGCCCTGGAAGAGGAGATGGGGAGCCAGAATCAGGTCACATTTATAAAATCAGTACTAAGGCCATCAGTAGGGGGAGTGTGGCTGCTCCCCACCCAGCTTCCACACGGACTGCCCAGTGCATTCTGTTCCCTTTCCAGGCGGCCCTTGATGATTCTGTCTTCTTGGCAGAAGGCACAGAGTAAATAAACAAAAGAATGAAGGATTTTTCTAACCTAGCCTCTCACATACCATGTGCTACCTGAGGCCTTGACTTAAAAAGGTTCAGTGAAGTGAGGTTTTTCAAACTTGTGGTTTTTCTCCTTTGTTTACAGACAAAAATGAAAGCATTGGGTCAGCTCCCCTGTTTTTTATTTTAAAAAATTTAAAAAGCCTTAAAATGATAAGAATGATTCTGCAAAATTCTTTTCTATGTTAAGATGGTGAGTGAGGCTGTTGTGATAGAGTTTGATATATCTCCCATGTGATAATCCAAAATGCTATCAGTGATGACAGACCTTTGGTCAGGATCAAGATCCCTGTTGAGACAAGTTCTGGAGTGAACATAGATGCATGTGGGATGTGGTTCCCCAAAAAGGAAATTCTCTGCGTAATACATGTATTAGCAGAAAGGATTAAGTAATATGTCAAAAAACTAAAATTCCACTAGGCTGTTAATTGCAGGATCTTATGTTCCCCACAGCTACCTGTGAGCCAAAGAAAAAACTCATCAATATTTGAACAAGTTCCAAGCAACCCGACTTTTCCAGAGTCAAAGAGAGAGCAGAGTCTTACGTATGGCTGGCTTTGTGTCCAGTTACTGTACTAAGGGCTTAAATAGCTTTGTTCACCTAATCTTCACAATCTCCTATGTGGTGTTATTATTACTATTCCCATGTTATATATTAAAAAGAAGACAACAGCACAGAATGCTTATGTGATTTGTGCCCAGGTTACACAGCCAACAAGCTTCAGAGCTGCAACTGGTACCTGTTGTTTGACCCCAGCATGGGTGTGAGGCACTGTGTGCTAATAAGCTACTGACACCCTAAGGAGGAGCTGGGTACACCCTGGGAAGTCTCCCATTGGTCTTTGGGGAATAAGGTGTCAAGTGCTCCAGTGTATATCTGAGATTTCTGCCTCCTTCATTCCCAATATGGTTACCCTGGTCTATACATCCTTCACTTCCCATTGCCACCCATTTTATTCACTAATCTACTTTATCTCCTGTTTCCATTTTTTTACTTTCCCCAAACACTCAGAAGCCAGATTACACAAAACGTAAATTACATAATGATGTAGGGTTCTCCTGCTTATGATCCTTTAATAGCTTCCTACTGGTTTAGACAAGGATCCAAAGGCCTAACTGAAACCCTTGTGGCTCTATGTGAGCAGGCCTCTGCCTACCGCTTCAAAACCAGCTGTCTCTACCTTCCCCTCAGCTCCAGCTAAACTCCAGTCCTCCTGGAGTTCAGTGACACATGGAGTCTTCCACCCGTGGGGGTCTGGTTCTTGCTGCTTTCTTGGCTTGAAACACTTGTGCCCTCTTTCCTCACCTGGCTCTCAGGAGCCTTGGCCTAAATGTGTCTCTCACAGAGAAGGCGTCCACCAGGCCTCCCTGTTCAAAATTATTTTCCTGTTATTATTTTTAGTGGGATCTTGTTCTCTCCATTCAAGCTTTTTAATTCTGGACATATTAATTTGTGTGTTCATTGGTTTATTGTCTGTAGGCTGTAAATTCCATGAAGTAAGGATAAGGTCTGATAGATTCTGGCCACCACGCCACTGTCCCCTAATGTTCAGACCTGTTCCTAATACTTGAGAAACACTCAGTATCTACAGAAATGATGAAGTGGTACTCGGCCCATGATCCAAAATACAAACTATATTTTATATGACATCCATTATACTTAAATTGTCAGACAAAATTGTCATTCCCACCATTTATTTTATGATTAAAACTTTTCAAATAAATATTCTTCTAATTTACAAATATATTTTAAATCCTCCCAAGTATAGTGGTCTTTCCTTTACACTACCACTCTGACTAGTGTATATTTTTATTCTTCTTTTTCTTTTGGTGGTACTGGGGATTGAACCCAGGACCTCGTGCATGCAAGGCTAGCACTCTACCAACTGAGCTATATCCCCAACCCATATTTCTATTATTTTATTATTATATTCCACCCTCTATCCAAATTGTTTCATTGCTGTTTCTTCATGAAGATTGTGTCCTTTGGAGAACATGAAATAAAGACTTAAGTATTTTTTCCATATTTTTATTGGTGCATTATAATTGTACATAATGGTAACATATTGAACATTCAATGCTTAGTCAAAAATATAATGTACAGCATGGGCTTAATAAATGCCTGCTGTATCAATAAATAAATGATCTAAAATTCTCAGCTTTTAAATAAAATATGCAATGACTCTGATGGCTACTTGACCAAGTATACCACACTTTCTAATGAATGCCAACTTCCTTCTGGCCTTTTTCTATGTTAATAAAACCACACAAAAAAGCAATGAATAGAATTCCTTCAGTAAATGCAAAATCCAAGCAGTTGTGCAGTAAGATATTTTAAAATACCGAAAGCTCAGCCATGACACTGAAGTAAAATAGTGCATTGTCTGCCCAGAAACCAGTTACCCTTCAGTCTCAACTACTCTGGGCATAGTTAAGAATCACTAAATAAAGACAATAGATTCTGAAGCATCAGCACAGATCACAAGTTCATCTCTGTGCCAAGTTGCTACTTCAGGAACCTGCACTCTTGTTCCACATGTCATTCCCACCAGCTAGATTTTTATTTTTACTTTTTTTGTGGTGCTAGGAAGTGAACTCATGGCCTTGTGCATATGAGGCAAACACTCTTCCATCTGAGCTATATTCCCAGCCCTCCACCAGCTAGATTTTTAAAACTCTCAAAACATTAGAAAAATATGATTAGGAGGAGACAGAGGCCTGCTCAAGATAGGCTCAGTGACCAAAGCCAAAATTATGACTATTAGGAAAGTGGGAACTAAACATTTATTGAAAGAAATTATAGAATTAAATACTTAAAAAATGAAAACCCAGTCTTAGTTCTGGAGGCATTTTGTTTATTAACTAGTGTTACTTTTTAAGATTGAAAAGTTTTAGCATCTATAGCATAATCCTGTGATTGATTATAGTTTGATCTACTAGTTAATATTCATCATGATAACAGTTTGTTAATATAAATAAAGTTGTGTTTAGGATAGTTTAAGATAAAAGTATGCAAAATATGTTTAAAAAACATGCCAAAAGAGTGCAACAACTGCAGCATTCATATTTAGTAACCAAGAAATCTAAAACAGTTAGAATAACACATATCCCAAGAGTTCTGGATAGGTAAATTTTTACTGTCCTGAGTTGCTATATGAATTTTAAATAAAGAAACTTTATTTACAGAGGATGTACACTTATAATTGAAAGTACTCTTCAATAATCTGCAATAGATATAAAAAGAACAAATACAAAAAGCTACTATACCTGTTGTGAACCACTGAAATTCGTTGAATTGGAAACTGAATTATTTGCATAAATGGTAGATGATGGTGCAAAACTAGAACCTAGAGATGAAGAACAAATTTTGTTTTAAAAACTTTCATACCAATTCAGTCATAAATAGGGTGCATCCTGTCATTTGTGACAACTCAGATGGAACTGAAAGATATTAAGTGAAATAAGCCAGGCAAAGGAAGACAAATGTCATGTGACCTCATTCATATATAGAATCCAAAGGGTTGATCTCATATAAGTTAAGAATGGAATAGTGCTTACCAGAGGATGGAAAGAAGAAGCTAGTGTGAAGGGTGGGGATGTTGGTGAATAGGAGAAAAAAATTCTGGTGTCTATTGCACACTAGTAAAATCCTAATGTAGATAATAATGTACTATATATTTCAAAAAAGTTAGAAAAAAAGATTCTGAAACCTTTCATCACAAATAAATGATAAATGAGGAGAAAGCTTTATTTGCTTTGGTTTCAACATTATATAATGATACACATATCAAAACATCACATAGTATCCCATAAATATATAAGTATTATATGTAAAATAAAAATGAAATTTCCATACAGACCCCAAATAAGTTTTCCTTGTTAAATGATAAAAATATTTCACTTCACAGAATTCAGTGAGAGAAACATATTTTGAATTTGGTTGTGAATGCAGTGAAATTTGAAGTTGGGAGACTCATAAAGAAAATGTGCTTAGCCATCTCATGGTGGCTAGTAGACTTGCCATGTGGGTTTGTTGGGTTATGCAGGAGAACATGGGGACAGTCTCACCAGGATAAAGCTGGCATTCAAGGAGAGGTGTCTACAAGAGCCAGAGTACTCAAAGAATAAACTACAAGACAGACAGAATTTTGGATCTTTCAAACTATTTCCACCACATTTGCAGACTGAAACTAACGTAGCTAAACATTGGGTGAGATTATTAGGAAATAAACATACAAGCCCCACTTAGAACTGATGCTTGCAGCAACCTGTCTCTGATACTTATGTCTCCCTTTAGAACAATGAAAGGTGCGAATTAAGATTCAGAGTCTGGAAAAGGTTCATACAAGTTTAAGAATTTAAGGTTTAAGGGCCTTCTACTACTTAACTACAAAGTTTAAAATTTATTTAATTATTTTTCCAGCTGGGCCCCAAACAAGGAAAGTATTAATTATAGAATTTTCTTTTTAAATATGTTCTTGTGGATTGTACTTATCAAGGAATGAAATGAAAAACTATTCAGGAAGTGGAAGACCTCTTTTATCAACGTGTTTTGACTAGCAATATATTATGTAATCAATGCAATTGACTTGGTCTGAATAAACCTATACAGGGGAAAACTGAATATGTTTCTATGCTTCATCACATTGCTCACGAAGCTCTGTGACTCATTGTGGCAATAGCGTATATGCAAATATGTTTCCACCTAATATTCCGGGTGGAAAGAGATTTGCTATTCCGACCAAAAATTTCTAAGTAAAGGGCCAGTAACCATTGGTTCAAATGTATGAATATAGCCCCCAAATTATGATCAATACTATAGACAAAATGACACAGAAGAACTAACTTTTAATGTTTTTTACCATGTCACTAAAATTGTTTCTTCAGCTATTATATAAAGATCAGACATAATTTTTTACAGGATCCAAAATTTTTTAAAAAATTAAATGATCCTATATTGATGATGGGGGCGGGTACAAATTATATAAAAGTCCTATTAAGAACTATACTACCAATAGGTAGTAAGTATTTAAGGAATGAACAAAATCCCTAGTCACTTAACAATCACTTGTTAAGTGGACCTTAGAAAAGTGCTAATTTAGTTTCATACAATCAAAATTGCACTACATTATTAAGGAATATTGAAAAGAAAATACTAGTTTGCACTATGAGTCTTTTAAATTCCTCACTTAAATAGACGCCAAACAAGTGCCTGCCTGACCTGGTGGCTGGTTGGAAGTTTGCTTTGCTTGGACTCTGTTTCCTGCCAATGTTATGTGGCTTAAAATTAAGTATTTACATTCAGTCTGAGTCATGTTTCTCCATGTACATTCAACTTTTTCCATCATGTTTCTGCCTCTTTGTTTGTCTTAAGAAATCATGTGAGCGGGGGTAAATTTAAACCTGTCTTTAGGACTGAACATTTCTAAGACTGAAGCTGAAGAGTCTCATTCAGAGAATTGGTTCTCACCTCACACGCTTCATGTATGGCTACTTACCTGGCATTTGATAAGAATATGGTGTCTGGCCTGGTTGTGGGGTTGAAAACCCTGGGCTGTAACTGAGGCAGCCACTTTGTAATGGGGACTGAGTTTGGGAAAGTCCACTCTCCGTCTTGATGGCTGGCAACATCACACCCAAATCTGTTTCCAAAATGCACATACAAACCATTTGATTAGTAAGATGACCTTCCTTGAGTTGGAACTTAACATCAGAGTATAAAACTACTAGCCAGCAAGATTACCCACTTATAACTGAAGAAGGAGAAGATAAAAGATGTGAAATACCGTAGGTGGGCAGGCTGTAGGGCTGTCCTGTCTGTGAGTAGGCTGTGTAGACCGCTGGCTGCTGCATCCCCGAATACTGAGTCTGGCCTGCGTAGGCAGACATAGTTTGAGCTGCTGGTGTAGAAAGAATGTGTGGATAGGGCCTAAATATCAGAAAAATAGCATTACTGTGGCAACAAAGACTGCATATTAATTCAGACAGCTTAGATTCAGTGAAACCCTACAATATTCAGGAAGTAATCCTCCTCTCTATTTACAACATAATTTTAACAATATAGGAGCAAATAAGAGTTTGAATGTCCGGAGCCCAGGCTCTGCTACAAAGCAATCTGGTCACCTTGGAAAAAATAATTTAAACTCCTTACGACTATCTCACCTGTCAAATGAGAAATTTGGTTTAGATATTATATCTAAAGTCTTGTTACAGCTAAATAGCACTCTAAATAATTTGTAGATGAGGAAAAGGGAGCACAGGCCAGTTAATTAATATGCTTACAAGCAGATTCAGATTCACTACAAGTGACCTAATGCTATACAGTGATTACAAAACTCTATTTAAAATTTCTTCCAAGAATTCACTACTGTAAATGGGAAATCTTAGAAAAAAGGAGAAGGAGAAGTCCTCCTGAAAAGAAAATGAATGCCATTCCCTTTATCATGTCACATTTTATCTGTGTTCCCAACTGGAGATTCAATCCCAGCTTATACTTAAGGATATTCTTGATGTTACAGACAATAACACATTATATATTAAAGTGTATGTCTTGGGAATCCAAATTAGGCACATCTTGTTGATTCCAAACAAATTGGGATATACACCCAATATAGTTAAATTTGAACTATCTACCATTGTCCTTAGTATGGTGACCACACTAGTTATAAAAACAAACATATGTATATATATTTTTCCAGAAGTATGCTTATTATAACTTGAAATCCAATAAAAATATTCCAATAATGGAATGAATTATGAAGTGTTGATGTTTGGATAAAATGTGAATTCTTTATATTTTCTTTAAACTACCCAGCATTTAAAATTTTTCATTTAAAAAAATAGCATATTCTAGTTTTAGTTTCATGTCCTGCTCAAAGTCCACAAATACCCAAAAAGAAGGGCATTATCCAGATAAAAGTGATGTCTCTATTTCTTTTTTAAATTATTTTTTTTTTTAGTTGCAGTTGGACACAATACCTTTATTTTATTTATTCGTTTTTATGTGGTGCTGAGGATTGAACCCAGGGCCTTGTATATGCTAGGCGAATGCTCCACTGCTGAACCACAACCCCAGCCCCTGATGTCTCTATTTCTAATATGTATAGAATATTTGTCTAATCTATCCAAATATCTATCCAGCTGCCTATGTTACATGTATGTACAGAAATTCTTGCCAATTAAAGTTGATATATTGTGTGAATAGAAATTAATAAATGTAATTCTGGAAAATGGTTCTAACAAAACTGCATCTACTGACCACTTACTTGGAAGGATAGAGCTGGGGAGAGTACTGATGTGCTGATCTAGGGCTGTAGCCACTGCTTGTGATTACTGTAAGACACAAAAAAAAAATGCACAAAAAAATTTGCTTCATAAATGCATTCCATTAGAAGGTATATAGCTAATTTAAAGAAATTGCCATGTTAAATGTTTCTAAAAATTTGTTCATTTTCTAAAATCCATTTCTTAAAATGTAACACTCCCTAAATACTTTTTCAAATTAAACTGCTTTGAATTTTGTTCTAAGAGCATGAAATAAATATTCCTCATTCAAATCATTCTATCACTCATCCATTTTCTCAAGTCAGCAGTATACTCTTACATATTGATACGTTATAAAAAAGTATTTTTGATTATAGAATAATTAAACTTTCAAGGTGTAAAAGTAAATTTTTAAATTTGAACACTTTACATTTTAAACTCCACATGATAGCAATACATTGCTTGCAGATTTATTCTAACTAAAATAATAATTCTAAAAAATATTTTTAGTTCTAGATGGATGTAATATATTTATTTTGTTTATTTATTTTTTTGTGGTGCTGAGGATCGAACCCAGTGCCTCACATGTGCGAGGCAAGCACTCTGCCACTGAGCCACAACCCCAGCCTTAAAATAATATTTAAGAAAAAATTCATGTTTCAAAACATCATTCATTAATTGTAAACATGCTATTCTTTTCTATTTTCTTTCATTTTACTAATCCGAGGAGTGATTAAAAATGCAGAGACCAAAGTACCCTAGAAATATTTGAAATGTACAGAGCAAACATGCAGGATGATGTAACACCTTCTATTAAGCATAATCACAAAATGCAGTAGCAATCATATTTACATACATATTTATAACTATCAGAGAAAATACTTTTCTGAAAAGAACTTAAAAGTAAAAGTCAGGTTCTATAAACATTTCATCCAAATATGCACCACAGACTGGAATATATCCAAAAGTATGGAAGTTTCTCTTTCCTTTAGCCATCTGCCTTGACTAAGACAGATGTATTGCAAATATATGGGTTCTAAAGTGTTGAGCCAGCCCCTTCAGAGCCAATCCATACTGGGCAAGCACACAGAGTGTCTTTATTAGGCCATCTGCTGTTCATTCACTTTTCAAAAAGATTAAAGTAGTACACAACACAGTGCTGGAATTAGTTTAGTCTAATCAATCATAGTTCTACTTCAAAGTACTATGACCTTCCTAAGTTGTTCATAATAATTCTGGAGCTAAACTTTTAGAATTGTAAAAGTGACAAATAGGTTTAAGTTGCTCACTATTTTATGAAATGTGATATACTTCTATATCCAAATGTTATTAAGTACTCTTGTGATCTATTGCTTCATAAACATACAGAATGTAAGGTGTTTAAAATGCTATTTTGCCTATAAGTTTGGGGTAATGAAAGTATAGTTTTCACAGCAATAGTACAATAAGCACATTTTCATGAATACTAGAAATCAAGTTTGAAAATAGTCAAATATGACTGAAGTATAATATTCTAAAAATTCTCAGGAATCAAAATTTAAGTGAATTTTCTATATATGTATATTAGAAATAAATTTATTGGTAAGCCATTAATTTTCTAGTTAATTCTTAAAAACTTAAAAGGATATTTAAAACTCTCAAATCAATTCAATGAGGGTAAACTTTGTACTACACTCCATGGGTACTAAATGTACATTATATAATAATAGTGCTTTCAGTCTAATTTATTAATTCACTATAGTAAATATTTTATTTATCAGAAAAACAGTTAAATAAGTTGGAATTAAACAATTAATTCCAAGATGTTTTGTCTCTTTTTTAAAGGACTTTGGCTATACATACTAATTATTCTCAAGACTGAAAAATAGGAGGATTTTCAAAATACACAGAATGATGAAAAGAAACATTCACTATAGCAGTTTTCATTAAATATGATGAAGAGCAAAATTCTGTATTTCAGACAAAACCTATATACATGAACACAATTCTGAATATATAGGATGTTTTTCTCTCTAATTAACAAATCTAGATATCATTAGAATAACGTACCCACAACAAATAAATTGTCAATTAAATTGAAATTTCTCACTAATGTCTATATTTTCACTTTCTAAATAAAAAACACAACTTTTGGTTTAGAAAACTAAGAGGCCATTTAAAGAACAAGATGGAGAATATAAGCTTCTTTATTAAAATTTATATATTTTATGCTCATAAATTTGCAGATGATAGAAAACAATAAAAAATGGATTCAAGTGAATTGTGATTAGTTGTTCAGAATAAAGACTGTTCCTGCCAAGGCAGCCTGATCTCCAGAAAAACGTATGGGACACCCTATACAAATGGGGAAGATCTTCTCTTTATCCCTCATTGTCTTTTAATTAACCCCAAAGCACTCAACTCAGTATATTTTAACTCAGTATATTTCAAACAAAAGGAAACAGAACTGCTAGTCTTCAAAATATCCTGAAAATTAATTTAAAAAGTTTAATGTCTATTAGTTTTCCAGATGATCGTGTCAAATGATTTTAGGGTTTTACTCTTACTATTAGAATACGTTAGGTCAGTGATTCGAAATGTGAAGCGGGGAGGAATTTATATGCCAGGAGAATGTTAAATATCTGGAGTTATTTTTTTGGTGTTATAACTGATGGTGCTACTGGCATTTGGAGCATATGTGTGGATGCTGCTGAGCATCTTACCATGCACAGCATAGATCCCTCACAATAAAGAATTAGCCCCCAATTTTAATAGTACTGCCATTGAGAACCCTTATCCTGGATCACTATTGAGAAGGAACTTCCCATGGTGTTGAACATGCTCTGTATTTGAGTTATCCAATATGGTAGCCACTAGCTACAGGCATCCATTAAACATTTGAAGTGTGGCTGGTGTGATAAAAAACAAAATTTTTATCTTACCACATTTTACTTAATTTAAATTTAAATAGTTACATGTGGCAAATGGCTATTTTGTTAGACTGCATAGCCCTAGAAAAGTTTCAAAAGAAAACTGGGAAAATATGTTTAAAGAAAATATGAGTGTATTTCAAATAGAATGATTGTTTACACATGTTTCTTTGTGTGTCTTTATGTTTTCCAATGGAGGACTATTGAAAGGACCCATGTACTACCCAGTTCTAGCCTCATTTGTACCAGTTATAATGCCTTGATCATGGGGCCATAACTACCTTTGACTTCTCTGTGCACCTTGGTATTCTCATCTGTAAAATGTTTCAGAGAGCTCTGACACTCCTATCGTTCTATAGTTCTGTCATTCAACTTTCCAAGTACTTGTATGCCCTTGAAGTATGATAGCAATCACTTAATAACTCCTTTTCTTAAAATTGCATTATATACATTTACTTTGCAGAATGTTTACAAGAGCTGAAGTAAGTGAGCAATACAGAATCACAAGGTAAGTCAGTGTCTATCTCTGGGAAGCAGGCAAGATGCCAGAAACGATGTGGATTAGCATAAATGAGTTTCTATGCAAAATTTATCTACTATACATTATTTTTGTTTGTAGTACTAATATTTATGTCAATATATGACAACTACTTCCAACTGGTATGAACTAATAAAACTGGGTTATCCACATCCATAAAAATTAAATGTGCTATGATGACATTATACTCAAACACATATCTCAACTCTTTTTACTTAGGGCATACCCACATAAAATCCTTGCACATAAGAACACGAATAAATGTAAAATACATTAAAGCAGACAATGGAACCGAGATTTAATTGCCATAACTGCTCTTCTAAGTTTAATTTTCATCTTTCTGATGTACACATTCCTTCTAAGGTTTTTTTTGTTTGTTTGTTTTAATCCTTTTGCCAGAAAATAAGCTAACCAAAATACTGTAATTAAAAAAGAAAAATATTTTACCAAGTCAATACTGTAATTAAAAAAAAAAATCTTTTACTAAGTCAATTTATTTCACACCCTTTGTGTCCAGCTGGGAGTTATCAGATATTTCTATTTAAAAGGGATTGATGTTTAAAGACACAAGGTTGTTCTCTTTGAAGCCCAGGATTGCTCCCTGAGTCTGGGTTCTAATGCAACCAGCATGTGTCCCCCGAAGCCCATTAACCTTTAATACTTATCACTCAGCTGCTTGCACAGGAGGGCTTTTTTAAACCCAGAGAGGAAGCAAGGTTATTTAGAAGGAATCAAATGGATAGTTTTACATCTAGGATGGGGGATAGAAGGCAGTTTTTAATGTAATTTAAGTGGGTGAGTTGAAGGAACAAAGTCGGCTGTTGTGACCTAATTATTAAATTAATTAAGCACTGCATAAAATCATGATGAAGGAAGCCAGCTCTGCTTATCTCTAATGAGAAAGTCATGGGATTGCTTCACTGTCAACTGAAAAGCTGGCAAAATGATTCCTACTATAATTTGTAAAAATACATAGTTTTAGGATGAATCTCAAAAGTGGATTTGTTGCTAACTTCATAAAGATTCAAGTTCTAATAGCTTTGATGTTCACGTTGCTATCCACAAGGAGGAGGCTGTGCATGAACCCTGGTGTGGACATAAGGACACACGAACTAAAGGCTTTACCTGACCCAGTAAAAGTGTCAAGCGCTCCATCTCCAGTCGTGCTTGTGGTTTCACTGCTGTTCAAGGGCTCTGTTTTGACTGCAAGAAGAGACACTACGTAGAAGAATAAGTACATGTGAGTTTTACTTCTAAATGTATATCAAAGACCCTGACTGTTCTATGACTGATCTCGCTAGCTATCATGGGCATGCAAGAGAAAACTTTGAGATGTTGACGAGAAGAGTTTTGTTAATTTAGCTTCTAAATGGGCATGCATTTATGGAGGATTTATTCTAGAATCCTCTGGCTAAGCTGGTTCTCAGAGCCTGACTTTTAAAGGCAGTCAACCTTCAAAAGTGAAACAGCAGTACATATATTTGCATTTTTAATTCACTTAAGCACACTCTGATAGAGTCAACAGACAGAAGAATCCAGTCAGTCACCAGCACATTTAATTCAAATCATAACAAAGGGATTTACTAGTTGATCTTTTATTCTTCCCAAGGAGATATTTAAAATAACAAAAATTGCATTAGAGTACAATGGAGGCATATACAAATCCAGAAACCATGAGCCTATTCATTGATGGGTGACAGATGAGACAATAAATTTTCCAGACTAAAGAAGACAAGGAGTCTTCAAGTGTTGGGTTTTTTATATTAATGATGTAACAATTTTTAATGTGTTGTAGAGCTAAGCAGAGAAGAGGTGACTTTGATAGCAGCAAGCCTATCTCTGGAAAACTGTTGTAATATGTTATTTCTACTTTGAGATGGTGTATTTGGGCAAAATCCTCTGTGGCAGCAATGTAGCCTGGCACACATTATTGCCATTATGAGACACAGCACGTGGGGCAGTGATAAAGCCTCTCCCCATTTGGTCACACCATATTTTCCCTTGGTTGCAAAGCTTTACTACATATATCACAGCAGTAAGGGAATAAACAAACTTATTTTCTACTTGTCACTTCTTATGTTTCCTGATCATAAATGGAATGGTGCAGTTATATAACTTAGAAGCAAGCAGTAAACTATAAAGAAAGCTGCAGACCAGCCAACCATGACTAAGTAGGCCAAAAGAGAATAGCAGGGTCACACAGTACCTACCAACATTACACCCGTGTCAGTAATGTTACTGTGTTAGAAAAGCAATTGATTGATGAAACAACATGCAGAAATGATTATGTGCTTTCCACGTGAACAGACTTAAACAGATCCTCAGTGAGTTCTGAGTTAACTTAGTATTCATGTTTGAAAAATGACATGATAATTTGCTGGTAGAGTCAGAGGTGAATTGTTCAGTTTGGAAAGAGGAAGTAAAAAATGGTTTACTTATCCTAACCAAAGGAAAATCGGAGGTTGACCTATCTTTCAATAGCAACCATGAGTAGAGTCTTATTATTTGCGTAATGATAACCAATGAATGAGTGATTAGTACATTTCAATAGTAATTTGCAGTTGTTCACATTACATTATACCTAATTAGCAATTGTGCTTACCACTATAAAAGTTCTAATTAATACAAAATTATTATTGAGAGCTTACTATATGCTAGACCATGTGCATTTAGCTAAGCCTTAAAACAACCCGATAGTTACAAATCACTTTTTTCTGTTTCATACACAAAGAAACTAAAATTCAGGTGACTAAGGAATCTGTGTCAGTTCCATCACAGAAGAAATGATCTGAATTTGGGAATTTAGAATAAGATCTGAATTAAGAAATTCAATTTTAATAATAATCTTTCTACCAGAACTATCTTCAGGCCTGAAAAATGACTTGCTTATTTATGTTCCTGAGAGTGTCTCTCCATGAAGACTTAGAGCATTATAAGAATATGGTTACATTCTAGGAATGCCTTACTTAAATTGAAAGCTGAAAGTACTGAAATAGGCTACTAACTTGTATTTTTTATTTCTTCCTCATGGCATATTTTAAAAGACAACAAGGAAAAAAAAGTAGATGATAAGAGCACACAATTAAAAGATGCTTGATACATTCCAGGGGCTTTTCCTGTGCTTTACAGGAATTAATTTATTTACTCTCTACAACAGTCAACAGACAATATTAGTATCTTCATTCTTCAGATGAGGAAATTAAGACACACGAAGATTAAATAACATGTCCACAGTCACACTGCTGGTAAGAACTAGAATTTGAGATCAGGTGGTACATTTGCAGAATCCAATCACTAAACCATTTGCCTTTAAGGAAGTACCAACTACTCAAGAATTCCTTTCATCTGTATAGAGACAATCCAGAGAATAATCCAGATGGATGTAAAGGTTACCCTCTGTGGTATAATGTCCACATTTTCCTTCTGACATTTATGACATAGTCGAAAGCTGACAGAAAAACTACCACAAGAGAGTTTCTTAGACTTCCAAACTAATTGTGGCTAAGTTCCTATTTACACATGTCTGTACCTATAAACAGTGCTTGTAAAATAGATTTATTATATTCCCAAAGATAACCTACTTCACTTGTTCATTAGGAAATGAAGCAGAATATGAGGTGAGTCTGATGAAACTGGTCTAGGAATCAGACCCCAAGATTCATATTATTACCTTGGATTGCAACTTTGAGACTTGATTTTAAAAATTCAGTATTGACTGTGATTATAAATCTCCTCAATTTGAAAACTTCAGGTGGTCAAAAGCCTTCAGAAAAACTATCATAGAAGGACAAAGAAGAAGGTGAGATCTTTTTATCTCATTCTTAATATTGGTAACATCTTTCATTAAAACTATAAAGGTCTGTATTTACTTAAAGGTAGACAAAGGAGCTGTGTGGGGTGATGCACACCTGTAATCCTAGCAGCTTGGGAGGCTGAGGAAGGAGGATCCTGAGTTCAAAGTCAGCCTCAGTGAAAGCCAGGTACCAAGCAACTCAGTGAGACCCTGTCTCTAAATAAAATACAAAATAAAATAGGGCTGGGGATGTAGCTCAATGGTTGAGTGCCCTTGAGTTCAATCTCCAGGAAGGGGGGTGGGGGGAGATAGAAAAAGGTGGACCATTTTACTGAGAAGAAGCATCCCTAGCAAGTACATGCAGATGCACAAATATCAAGATGTGTCCAGGATACAAAAGTGGAGGGATTTTAAGGTAAAAGTCAAAGAATAGATGCTAACATGTGGAGGAAAATGACAGACACTGATGTAAAATTATTTTTCCTATGCAGGTAATTATAGTACAGAAGATAACAGGGGATAGAAATAAATTGCACTGTCCAGATAAACATCATTTCCACATTAAGTGGACATTAACACATATCTCCTGAGCTCCAAATGAAATGCAAAGATATTTTTCTTTTATTTTTTTTAAAGAAAGGGTGTAATATTGGGTAATAACAAATAATTAGAATCTCTTAACAATAGAAAACTCAGAGAAGTGAAATCAGTACTTTTACTTATATTAAGTGATTAAACAGATATTAGAGTACAAAGGAGGGTAATATTGATATCCATAAAAAAGATAATAGCTATAAAGTATACATTACATAATAATTATAAAGCTTGAAAAATGGAAATCATTTTCCCAAAAATATTTGAAATGTATCTTATTTTCTTTTGTCTCTGCAGTTTAAATTAGATATACTATATTTTTTCCTAGTGGCAGAAAACTTTTTAAAATTAAATATGTGCAAGGCACTGTTAGAAACATGTTCATTAATAAAACAAATCTACTTTTTTTTTTTACGTTTCTCCTAAAACTTGCGAAAAAATTCTCATTCAGTGTATATTCAGTAAAATATACAACTATATCTTGTTTGTCTCAAATTAATATAGAGTTTAAACAGGTCTTTTTTACTCACTTTTCAGGTCACTATTCAAAATCATTACATACTATAAAATAGAAGCAAAAACCTTGTATAGTAGAAAAGGACCACATTTTCAACAAAATTAAAACCCACACAACAAATGCTTTGATTTCAAAAGCAGAAATCAGATTTTCATGTCCTACTTTGGAGAGTTCTGAGACTTTGTTCTTCTCCATGCTCAAAAGAAGTGAGTAGATGGTTCATGAAATTTAGGATAAAACAACTTTACACAGCCACAGCACTTTGTACAGAACTGTCACATTAAGAAATTCTTGGGGCTGTGGTTGTGGCTCAGTGGTAGAGCGCTTGTCTTATACACATGAAGCACTGGGTTCAATCCTCAGCACCACATAAAAAGTTAATAAATAATTAAAATCAAGGTATTAAAAAAAAAGTAAAAGAAATTCTTGCCTTGTCAGATCCCACCCTGGACTATTTGCAATTTGGGTGCTTTTCACATAGTCAAATAGTTAAAAAATACATATAAATACACACATATAATATACATATATTATATATAAAAACATATATGTGTAATCAGATTTTCCATTTTTTACTGTTTAAAATAATTAGTATCTATAGACTAAATCCAGATCGTGTGATTATTGTCATGTGTCAGTTGTAGCTACTAAGTCACTCTATGGCTGCTATCCTGCAACAACACCATGGCCTAATTTGTGTGGCCCACAAAGCCTGGCCAGTCATTTGTTTGCTAAGGTATGATTGTGTTCCTTTTAAAAGGGAAAAATCTTAGTTCCCATATAAATCTGCAGATATAATGATGCAGTTAGGACTAAAGTGATAAAACATCTTAAATTACTTTAAAAAATAACGCAATGTATTTAGGAAACACCAATGTAGGATCTTAAGGTGATGCTATTTATAGGTATTAAAACTACAGAATTAAAATTATTCTCAAAGTTAATGGAAAGGTCTTGAAAAGCCATTAAATTTATTTAGCTTATACTTTTTATTGGGATAATTTTACAAAGTGATTAACTCCAACAATAAAACTTTGAATTAAAAAAGTAAAACAGTTTATTCTCTGTGGAAGAGATTATATAACCAATGTGTGGTGTGTAACATAACACTTGCCATTAAAAATTCAATAAAATTCCTTAAAATTTCCAGTATCAGTATGCCATTAATACTATATTCCAATAACTGAAGTACATATAACACTTTGTTAAAAGTTTGCCTTTTTGGCCCATTTTACAAATTTCTCTATTCAACAAAAATGTTTATCTGACCAAATATTGAAAGTTCTTTAAATACAATGCAAATTTTTATTTTCCTTAAAAAACTTGCTTATTCATTATATAATTAATTATAGAAAGAAAGATGTAGCAGTATTTATTGCCAAGCAATTTGTATACATTATCTAATTACAAAATGCTTTGCCATTATATGTTATAGACTTCCTTTTTTTAGAGGAAAAAACTCATGCTCAAAGAGGTTAACTAACTTGTTCAAGGTGACACAGCCAGTAAGAGTAGTGCTAACATCTAGATCCATGGTACTCCTGACACATAAGTCCTTTTCCTTCCACATGGCCATATAAGACATAATATTTACCCTAAGAATCGAGAAAACTTGATGGTTTACACTTAGAAAAATGTTTCTGCTTGAGGTGAGATGAAAATTCCTAAATATTGTTGGACATATTCACTATTGTAATACATTGACACTACTTCAGAACAGTCAGTGAGCTATAATTTTTTTTAACATATGCTTGTCTAAAAAATTAGCAAAGTGAGCTGGGTACAGTGGTACATGCCTGTAATTCTGGCAGCTTGGGAGGCTGAGGCAAGAGGATTGTGAGTTCAAAGCCAGCCTCAGCAGCTTAGTAAGACCTTGAGCAACTCAGTGAGATCCTGTCTCTAAATAAAATATGAAAAAGGGCTGCTGATAGGCTCAGGGTTAGGCACCCCTGGGTTCAATCTGTGGTATCCCCCCAACCAAAAAAATAAGATAAAAAACTGGCAAAATGAGAATATATCATAACACAAGAAAATTATATGAAATTTAAATTTTTAAAATTTGGTGGTCCATAAATAAAAGTCTATTGGAACATGGCCATGGCCATTCATTTTTACCCTGCTTATAGCTACCTTTGCACTTCAATGTAGAGCTGAGAGCTGAAACAGAGACTGTGTGTTCTACAAAGCCAGACACATTTACTATCTTGATCTTTTCCAAAAGGGACTTCTGCATTAGAATTAAGAAAAACCGAATCCTGGCAACATATTTTTAAGTATGAAAAGTGTATTCCAAATGTGAAAATGAGAAATATTTGAAACTAAAACCATAAAAATATAAACAATGCACATAGTGCAGTGATATTTATATGGTGGTGATGTTTTAATTTGATCTGAGAGCAAGGCCAGCCAAACTGTGCCTATTTTGAGTACTTGCTTTTAATGCATCTTTCCAATAAATATTAGCTCTTTTTTTTAAGCCTAAAATGAGTGTTTCTGCAGTATTGTGATAGTTTAAATATTTACATTTTGGTAGTATATTAATATTTGATATGGGGAAAATTTGTGTGTGTATGAATATAAATATCTATAGATCAAAACATTTCAAGAGACTATTATAATTTTAAACATATAGGGGCTGGGGTTGTGGTTCAGTAGCAGAGGGCTTGCCTAGCACGTGTGAGACACTGAGTTTGATTCTCAGCACCACATATAAATAAATAAAATAAAGATCCACTAAAAACTAAACAATATTTTAAAAAATTTAAAACATATAGTTTCATCACTGAAACTTTTGAAAGTAATATGATATTGACTATTGACTTTGAAATATTTATCAAAGTCTGAAAACTAGCTACTATCTTTTTGCCATGTAAAGAATTTAATTTAAATCCTAAAAATCTATGGGTTATTAGGTAACTAAATTTTTATATATGTTTACTCCTTCAACTTGCTCTGATCAATGTGCCTGTCGCTGGGTCAAATTAACCGCATAATAAATTTTTTAGTCATTAGAAAAACCACGTGTTGTCCACGTATGTACCTTTTCGTGCCAAATTATGAAAAATATCAGGAAAAAAAAACCCACTGACATTCTTTACATTTAATCTTACATTCTTACATTCTTTAGAATGTAAGATTAGAGCATCAGTTGATAAAAAAAAACACAGCCCACTGTTACCATAAACAACTAAAGTCTTGTTCACTTTTCTCCTTTTTACATACTGAACCCCGAGAAGAGGGGCAAACACAGAAAGAGCAACAGACAGCAAACCAGAGGGGCAAATCCACACACCCAAACGCATGCAGTGTACCATCGTCTCCCATACTTGTTGCGGAAGAGGGGGTGTTGCAACTCAGTAACCAGTCTGCTGTATTTAAAACAGTCATGTTGTCCCCTGAGAACAGGAACAGTATAAGAGTTCATTGTCTGAATGCCTGCTCAGTGTACATGAGTAATCTTCAATGTCTGTGCTGGTTTCTGACCTTTAGCCAAATTAGCACTGCACTGTATAACTTCTGCATTTTGGTGTACCCAGATCTGTTTTAGTTCAGTAAATATATGTACAGGACGATTTGTGAACTTCAAAGTCTGATTTCAGAGGATTTTTCAATCTTATTAGTATCCTATTACAAGTTTAAATGTAAATGTCCATACTTTAGTCATCACTAAATATTCTTATATATTTGCAATCCCATAATTAATTAGCTGAAATTACAGATGCATGTTTAGAGACAAAGAAACACTATAAACAAGGAGAATGTTAATCTGCAAAGGGTTTGGTATAAAACATTATTAAGTACAGGTAAGTTGCAATGCACACAACTTGACAAAGAACAGTTTAGACTGCACAGTTATATTAAATGGGAAGAAGTGTAGAAAATTTATAGATATTTATTCAAAATTTAAAAGAAAATATGATGTGGCAAATGCTGATATCTGATAATAAGAATAGTTTACAAACTAAACCAAATTTCATATAAATTTTACTTTATTGATGAGACTAGACTTACGAGATTTTAAAATGGTTGTGAATAATTGAAATGCAATTTATATCATATTTATGAGAGTGTATGTATGTATATAGTCAATATATACATATGCTAGTACAAGAATTGGATCATATGTTCTGACAAGTTGAATGCATTCTATAAAAAAATTATATTTAAAAAACCAGAATTTTAGACAGACTAGTTGTTGTTGTGGAATAATTATGGCCTAATGAAATGAGAAAGTATCTAGAAAAAATACAATCCTTTTTTAAAGAAGTGCTAAGTATTATGGTATTATTCTCTTTGAAAAGAAAATACAGCAGATATGCATATTTTTGTATTTCCAAGATCATTTTTAAGAAAAAACATTCTTTACGAAAAATTTTGGGTAATCTCTTTTAAATCAAAATAAAACCCAAAAGTGGCATAAGTGGTGTGTGTGTGTGTGTGTTTATGTGTGTGTGTGTGTGTGTGTGTGTATTTGTACTAACAGAGTTCAAATCTTTTGATAAAAACTTTTAAATTAGTTGAAATATTTATAAGGAATAAGTAAAAACACAAAAAGAAAACCTTCTGTAGGCCCTCAAAATGTTGCTCAGGACTATCTGTTCTCTCTGAATGTTTCCACTATGGAGGAAGAACATATATTTCAAGAAAATCAACAGAATGATAAATGACATACTAACTCTATATTCCTAGGATATACTGCTGAACTGATAATAAGATAATCCTTTATTAGCAGAATCCTAATGTAAAATTAAAGCAAACAATGAGATATGATTCTGGGTATCTCTGGGGTGATACACTTACCTCCAGTTCCATTCGTAGTGACTGATGTGCTGCTGAGATTGGATTTATCCAGTTTGGAGCTACCAGCAGTATCACTAGGTCCAACAAGAGTATGAGGACTTGCTAGGTCCTGCATTTCCATAGACCTGTTGGAGTAGGAAGCAACAGAGCAAAAGTTGAAACTTCAAAAATTATTTTTTATTAAATTATATACATGATTCCATTTAGTACATGTGTGATCTCACAATAAATAAAGCCAATAGCTGAAACCTCTTTGTTAACCAGGTGAAAATACAGTCTATTAAAAATAAATAAATGAATAAGAAAAGCTTCCACAGTGATTTAGTTCTCATAATTTGATTGTTATTTGTAATCCTAAAAGTATTCCACATTATGAAGAAAAAAAAAAGCAGATTCTTTCATCTTAGCAGTTGATATGAACATCTACCTTCCTAAATTGTTCACCTCTGGTATAAATATGAAGAAACAGTGAAAACAGTCAATTCCCATAATTTGGCATACCCTGTCACCATTAAGGAAGAATTCAGTAACCAGAAATAAACTGGGAACTCAAAACCAGAACAGAAGCTTCTAGCTGACCTCATTGACCTAGGTGGCTGAAAAATGAGCCAAAGGCCTGAGAGCTGGAGTTGTAACACTTCTAATATCCATCCAGGAACAGGAGACTTTGATATATGTTTGTTTCAGAGAATGTGCTAGAATTGAGACCCTAAATAAAACTGGGATTCTTTTTTTTAAAGAGAGAGAGAGAGATGAGAGAGAGAGAGAGAGAGAGAGAGAGAGAGAGAGAGAGAGAGAATTTTTTTTAATATTTATTTTTTAGTTTTCTGTGGATACAACATCTTTGTTTGTATGTGGTGCTGAGGATCGAACCCAGGCCGCAAACATGCCAGGCGAGTGCACTACCGCTTGAACCACATCCCCAGCCCCAAGCTGGGATTCTTAAAAATGATAACCCTCTTCTAAAAAGGAACCTAGAAAAAAATTATTGCTCAGTGGTCCAAAGAAGCCAAACATGCTTTTATGAAAGAAAGGAAGCACAGATAAACAAAAATAGAGAATAATTTTTTTCACCTATGACCTGAATTAAAAAGGAAAAAAAAAAATACTATGGGGTGATTTCAGCTGAAAGAAAGAAACCAAATGAAATCTAAGATGTGCAGGAGGGAATGAAGAGTAACATAAATGTAAGAATGCAGGTAAATGTCAAAGATTATCTTCTATGCTCCTCTTAAATAATTAAAGACAGCTTTTTGAAGCAAAAATATGCTTCTATCTTTGAAGCAAAAATATGACACTATATTGTGAGATTTATAATATGCTATAGAAGTGAAATAAATGATAACAACACAAAAGATGGTCAAGTGAATGAAGTTGTATTTTCTAAGGTTTCTCCATTTGGCTTTAAATATTATATTAAACTTGGATAAATAGTAAGTTTAGGGTACATAATATAACTCCTGTCATTAAATATTAATAAGAAAAAAATATCAATAAATACAATAAAAAGCCATTAGGTCAATTAAAATAAAAACATAAAGAAATGACTGATCTCAATGAAGTCAGGAAAAGAGAAAGAAATAGCATATGAGAAAAATGGAAAATACACAGAAAAATGGCACACCCACCTAACCCCATTGATGATTACACTAAGTTTCAAGGGATTAGACACTCCAACAGAAAGCCAAGGTCATCATCTTGTACTACACAACTGACATTTAGCTATAGGAGAGTTACAAGAAGCATTTTCAACTATACACTGTAATGACACAGTGCACCACCCACACATTCAGATCTAGGCCTGAAGAACTCATTCCTATAGCTGCTGGGAGTGTTGCCAACTGATAGCTCTCAACTGAGTTCCTTTCCAGGACTTGCTTCAACTAACAGATTCTATGTGCCCAAGATCACATCCCTTTTGGGGTCAGCCCTCGAATACTGACAGGTCAATGTAGGAGTATAAACACTTTCTCCTGCTCCAAGGTGCATCCTAGTCTAGGGCATCCATAAAACCAGCTGAGCCTTTGTTGCAATTGAACAACCAAAGTTTCCTAGTCCAACTTTTCTTCCTTCCTTCTCCCAAAAGGTATTGATACTGAAAGCACATCCCAAATACACCCTGTGCATGAAATCTCCATGTCAGAGTCTGCTTCCTAGGAACTCTAAAAGAGTGGGAAGACCCAAGTACGTTGAGAGTAAAGGGGAATAAAGGCAAATTATATACCATGCAAATGAAAATTAACAGCAAAGAGATGTTTAGGCTATAATGCTATCACACAAATGGGTTTCAAGATGATAGAGAGAAATTAGAAAATGATGAAAACCAAAAAAGTTTCTCAGGAAAACTGGACCACCCAAACTGTGCAGGTACCTATAAGCAGAACTTCAAATTACCCTGAAGGAGAAACGGACATAACTAAAAGATGAAACAGGCAAGTCCATATTCATAGTTTGAGCTTCCTTTTATTCATTTATTTTTGGTAGCAGGGATGAGCCCAGGGGCACTTAATCACTGAGCTACATCCTCAGCCCTTTTATTTTGAGACAGAGCTAAGTTGCTGAGGCTGGCTTTGAACTTGCAATTCTCCTGTGTCCAGAACCAGTGGGATCACAGGCATACGCCACCAAGCCCACCATGGTTGGAGCTTTTATAATATACTTTTAATAATAACTAAAAGAAAAAAAATTGACAAAAATTAGTTTAAAATGCATACAAAAGATTTGAATAGCATTATTGCCAATGTGACCTAATTACCAGTTTGCTTTAGGATGCTAACAACAAGGATTGTAGAAAATAGGCTAGTTTCAAGCATACCTGGAATGCACACAAAGGACTATACCAGTATGTTTTAACATGGAAATCTTATAGAGAATGATATCTGATCACAATGAATTAATTTAGAAAGTAAACGTAATAAAATATATATAAAAAAGTCCCTAACATTTGAAATTGAAACACCATATCTAAGCAATCTTTAAGTCATAGAAGAATCCAAAAACAAATATAAAAAATAATTAGGACAAAACAATAATGAAAACTTTAAAACCTGTGGTATATAGATAAAGTAGTGGTTAGTGAGAAATGTATATTAAAAAGGACAAAGTTTTAGAAGTATGTGATCTAAGTTTCTACCTTAAGAAACTAGAGAAAGAAAAACAAATCGAAGAGAAAGTAAGTAGATTTTTATTCTTTTTATTTTTATAAAAAATAAAAATTGGTAGGTAAAAAATACATGAACAAGACATAAAATTTACAAATTTTATGGATTTTTCTGATAAATCCAGAAAATGATCATTAGAGATACTAATGACATTAAAAGGATATAGAAATATTATAAGTATTATGCCAGTGAATTCAACAATGGACAAAGTTGGTGACTTTCTTGAAAGACATTGTTAAAAACCCGACCCCAATAAAAAAATTGAAATTCCAGAGCATGTGTGAGGCATTGAGTTCCACTCTTAGCAATACACACACACACACACACACACACACACACACACACACACACGAAAAATTGAAATATAAATGATCAACTGAAGAAACTGAATTGTCACTTTCAGAAAAGAAAACTCTAGAGTCATATGATTTCCTTTGCGAACGCTAGCAAACATTTTAAGAAAAAAATACTAACAATCTTTTACAATTTCTGTTGGACAAAAACAAGAGAGAATGTTTTTTACTATTGTAGGAGACCAGAATGACCCTGACCCAGAATCTGACAAAGATAATCTCAAGAAGAAAGTTATGGATCCATATTACTTATAAACAAAGATAAAAAATATGGAACCAAGCATCACATCCAATCCAACAGTAAAAGGATAAACACATCATGACCATGTGTGATTCATCCCAGGAATGCAAAGCTGATTTAACATTGGGAAATCAATGTAATTCAATATATTAACAGAATATTATTTCATGGGTACAAAAATTACTTGACAATATTCATCATCCATTTGTGTCTAAGTTCTTGGCAACCTAGGAAATGAAGCATTTTCCTTTCATCTGATAAGAACTGTTTATGAAAAATCTTCAGTTTATATCATATTTAATGATGAAATATTAAATTCTTTCAGCAATGAGGCAAAGATGTCTGCTTTTCTCTCTTCAGCACATTTTACTAGCAATCTTGGCCAACACAAGGCAAAAATAAATAAATAAAATGGTGAAGAGTAAGAGTGTAGAGTATAGAAAGATAAAACTATAATTCACATATGACAATTGTTTACATAGAGAATTTTTAAAAATCTATCAAAAAACTCTAATATTACTAAAACTGGTAAATAAATTTATCAAAGTTACATAGATAAGGACTTTGCCATTACTAAATAAAACATGAACTAAAAATATCTGAAACTTCAGCAAATGACTCTTCAAATACTGAAATTTCAAAATAGTGGTTATTCATCTTTAAGAAGCACTGAATGGTCAGACACTCAACTGTCAGGCAGAACTTTCCTATTGGGGAAAATAAAACAAAACAAAACAGAAATGCTATGCTTTAGTCTCTACAGTATGTGTGTGTGTGTGTGTGTGTGTGTGTGTGTACACTCAAATATATAATGTTCAGAATACTATAAATATTCTGAAACATAAGAAGCAGAAAATGACTGGTATAGTGGTGCATGCCTGCAATCCCAGCTCCTGGGGAGGCTAAAGCAGGAGAATGGCAAATTTGGGGCCAGTGCCTGGGCAACTTAGAGAGACCTTGTCTCAAAATAAAATTTAAAAGGGCTGGGAATGAGTTCAGAGGTTAGAGCACTCTTCGGTTAAATAAATAACTAGTACCTAATCAAAGAGAGAGAAGTGGGGGCAGAAGAGTCATTCCTAGTAGAGTGTAAAAAATAGTAAATGGCAGACCTGAATATGGTCCAGGTTTTGGAATTATCCAACAGGGCATAGATGAGCCTCCATGCCTAGATACAGAGTTAAGTATTGTCACCTCAAGGTGCTGGGGGAGGTAAACACTGTTTCTACAGATCTACTGGGAAAATACAATTGGAAATGAACTCCTGGCTTCCCCTAGACTCTGCCCTGTGTACTGAAAAAAAATTATTTGTACCCTAACAGTTTTTCTGAGTGAGTTCTTTTAGTCAATTAACGTAGCTAAGGATGATCTTGGGGACACCCCAAGCACAGCCCTACAATTATTGAACTGTATTTTCACTAGAGTCATTAACTGCACCTCAACATAAGCACATAACTCTCTTCTGAACTGATGCAATGGATACTTGGAATTTGAGAGGATGAGGAAGCTAGAATTTGTGATATGAAAAAAATTGTGGTTGGGACCTGCTCTAAGGAGTTCCAGAAGTCTGTGCAGAATGTCCTGGAGATTCTACTGAATATTAAGTGGTGCCTGTTGAGGGTAACATTCTATGAGGCTGGGCAATGAACCATCAGGGACCTGGTAAGCAGAACAATTCTGAGAAATCACACAGAGTCTCAGTGACGTTGGCTCTCAGTGGAAAATCCCATAAGAGCTCAGCTTCAGTTTTTGGCTCCAGTGAAATCCAGACTCCTGAACAAAGTTTACAAACAACTCTCAATAAAGCCAAGCTGATCTATAAGCAAGTTAATGGTCTACCAGAACAAGGAGAACACTTTTTAAAAGAAACAAAAAATCAAGCACTCAGTACTGTAAAATCTCTTATTATCCAATTAAAAATTATTAGGCATGTAAAGAAGCCAGAAATACAATCCATTAAGCAGATAACATCAGAAAATAAAAACAAAACAAATTCATAAATAGCAAAGCTGGTGGAAATAGCAGACAATGACATGAAGATATAAATATTAAATACAGTTAAAAAGTGAGAGGCAAGTATGGACATAGAACGGAAAAGTAAGATATCAATAAACTGAAAAGTTGAATTGAAAGTTGCAACAAGAAAACTTTTACTGGAGAGAATTAACAATGGATTATAAAAAAAAAAGAAGAGTGACCTTGAAGATAAAACACAAGAAAATATTATTCAACCTAAGAATAAAATGAACAGCCAGGCAAGGTGGTGCACACCTGTAATCCCAGCGACTCAGGAAGCTGAGGCAGAAGGATTGCGAGTCAGCCTCAGCAAATTGAGGTGCTAAGCAACTCAGTTGAGATCCTGTCTTTAAATAAAAAAAATCAAAATAGAGCTGGGGATGTGGCTCAGGGGTTGAGTGCCCCTGAGTTCAATTCCTGGCACCCACACCACTACCACAAAAAAAAAAAAAAAAAAACAATGAATTTACAGAACCTTTGTGTGCCTGGGAATAATATCAAGAAACTTCACCTGTGTGCAACTGAAGTACCAGAAAGAGAGAAGAAGAGAGGTGACAAAAAAATACATTTAAAGAAATGAAGGTTGAATATTTTACAAATATGTTGACATACACCACTGAAGCAGGATACACTATATATGTGTACACATGTGTGCCTCTACTCACATGAAATGCAAACTCAGGTACATCACAAAATACATCATTCAAAGCCAGTGATAAAGACTAAAAATTAAAAATAAAATAAAAACAATCAAATAAATAGTTCACAGACTTTTTTTTTTTTTTTGGTGAGAAATAATGCAAGCCAGAAAACAATGGGATCAAGATGGGAGGAAGAAAATATGTCACCTTAGAAGTTTATATCAAGGAAAGTTATCCCTCAACAATGAAAGTAAAACAAAGACAAAGATTTTTTTTTTTTAAATGACCTGAAGAGCCAATCCAAGAATGTTAAAGGAAATTGCTCAAGCTCAAGAGAAATGATCACACAAAGCCAGGGATTTTTCTCAGTTTTATTCACAAAAGAATTCTGAATGTCTGAACAGGTATCTGGAACACGGTAGTTTCTCAACAGATACTTGATGAATGAATGGATGGATGGTTGGATGAATAATATGATGTGTCACACATAGCTATCTTAGACAAAGCTGTGAAATCAAGTGTAAACAAGGTAAATTTAAGATGTTTTAAAGTACGAAATGGGTTTTAATGGCAGTCAGGAATCACAAGATTTACCAACTTCAGTGAAAAGAGAAGAAAAACATATATGAAATTCAAAAACAAGGATGATGTCAAAAACCGTAAGACCTGAAAAAGTAGTATCTGTTAACAGACTTCATTACAGTGAACAATGATTTCATTATCTCCCACAGGACCTACTCAGCCCAAAGACAATGAATTTACTTAAAGTATTTTTTAAGTTGTTGATGGACCTTTATTTTATTTATTTATATGCAGTGCTGAGAATCAAATCCAGTATCTCACACGTGCTAGGCAAGTGCTCTACCACTGAGTCACAACCCCAGTCCTAAGATATAGAATTTAATGGATCAAGTTAATGATTGCTCACTACATGGGAAGCTCTGTCACAGGTGTTGGGATTACTGAGTGAAGCAAACATGATCTACCTACCCTCAAAGAGCTGACAATCTAAGTTGAATAGGCAGAGTCTGTGCATAGAAACTTAAGGTTTAAAATAGTAAGTGTCCACTGAGAGGAACACACGAAGCAATGTGAACTTTTAGACTCAAAGTTTCTGGCTGGATTAGCTGGATTTTGATGGATTCAAATAAAAGATCCTAGGGGAGGCCTCTGGTCAATGGTATCACTGAAGCCCCAAAGTAGTGTAGGGGCTCCTGGCCAACTTGGACCACGTGCAAAATGAGTAAGCCAGGAAAATCAGTCAGGAATGAAAGAATGGAGCACACACCACAGAGAGGAATGAAGAGGAAATAGAAAATGTTACTTCAGCAAAACAAAAAGATCTCCAGCAAAATAAACATAGCCTTAGCATGTTACATTCCAGTGCACAGGAAACCGAAATGCAATTATTTGGTTCTTTACAGTTTAGCCTTTTTTGCTCAAATTTGTTCTAGTGGGTTAGTGTTTCTTACAACTAAAAGATCCTTAAGAGAACAGAAATGTATTATTGCTACCAAAAATATACAGTAAGAATATTTCTGGACTTCCTTAAGTATGCTATGTAATTAATTTAATCATGAAACTTCAGATACTTTTGAAGTTAAATTTACACAAAATATATAAAATGTGAAGTTTACCTTAGGTTTAATAAAATGATTAACGGGCACCAATTTTTCCTGAGTACATTTTGCATGATACATTCTATGCTTGATACTTCATACATATATTATCTCCTTTCATTTCAAAATGACCCACTGATACATACATTATTATCAGCCTTTTCTAGATGAAGAAACTGAGTCTCAGAGAGGACATACAGAATGCTAGCCACACTAGAGAATTTGTACTCATTCATTTATGATGCCAGAGCCCAGGTTATATTGCACGTTGTTTGTTTCTAATTTTTAAGTGATTTTAATTCTTCCACACTGCAAAACCATATCTCTGAAATAAAACACTTTTAGAATATTTTTCAAAAAATTAGCATCTACCTTGATCTAGCTAAATCTACCTTGATCATTATGATACTTAAAGTTGATCCTCTTTCCCTCCCAAGGTATCTATTTCCACCCCTTTTTAATGATCTTCATGTCATCAGGCCATGTAAATACTAGCATCTGTCTGGACAATATAAAAAAGTGAACTGTTCCACAGATATAAAAACTCACTTACAAAAACAAATGAAAGAATTTGGAGGATACATGCAAATGGCGTATTGATCCTTTATGCATATTTTTTTTCTGCAGTATAGGTGCAATGTATTTCTATTAGCATGACATATCTTCTTCAAACTAAGGAAGGGCAAGATGTACATTTGTAAACATTAGAATTTGCTCTGACTCAGAAACCATGAATCATTCCGCACAGATCCTGGTAATGAGTCATAGCCCTTGTTTATTTATAGACTAGACTGACTCCATCAGTTGATCATGACCCAAGAAATGCAAAAGCATCCTAGACTCTCAAAGATACTCTCATGCCAGCTTTTCTTCTTTACATAAATTAGGCAGTATGGATGTATTGTTTATTCCCCGCATTCTCAGTCCATTTACTTAGCAAATTTGCATTTTTGACCAGGGGAATGAATTTAAGACAGGAGTTCTGGTATTTGATTTGCTACTAACACCCTTTTCTGTGCAACAAAAGCTTCAGCTGAAAAGTAAAGCATCTACTTCACCCTCAAGTAATTAAAATGTACAGCTTTATTAGAGCAGGGATTGCTTTCTATTTTGCTCATTGCCTCCCCCCCACACTTTAGAATAGTGCAGTGTATTTAGTGTATGCTAATGAATAGGACTAGAAATAGTGTGTGCTAATAAAATAGGACTAGAAATAAAAAGATGAAAAGATTTGAATTATTTGGACTCAAATGTAGTTCAGCAAATAATTCTTGAACATCTAGAAACACAAAGTATCATAAGAGAGCTTGTAGGCTACTGGTAAAACTCTGATGAGACTGTGTATACAATTTTCATTTTATTCCATGTGAAGTTTGAGATGTCCCAAATGAATGAGGTAGGTGTGTGGGGAGAGGCAGGGGACTCTGCATGGACACAGAAAGAGTTTGTGAAAAATAAATCTAAAAAAGCAACTTGGTCAACCTACATGAGGTGAAAAAAACACAAGAGCAAGTCACCACTGGTGCCAGTTCCTATTTCCTGGGAAAAGGACAGGCCTTTAGAAACATCAGGTAACAATACCCAGTCACCATGTAAGAACATACTTCAGATTAGGAGACACAGCTCCTCTGCTGCAGAGTGACTGCGTCAGTGACGATGTGGACAGGCACTGCCAACAGGAGGACCTCATTTTCATTAAAGGACATCTAATGTGCTTTCAGAGACTGAGATTCAATTATTTTAGCAGGTAGATAATTTGACTTTGTACCTATTGTGTCAGTCCTTTTTAATTTTTAAGTTCCACTTAAAAATAATCATTTCTACTCTTGCAAAATTCTCGTTTGTTCATCTTGCATAATATTTGTTCCTTATGAGGAATGTATTTTCCTTGAGGACCTCACCAACCCATGTTTCCCAACACAGCCAGATCTGAGGTCAGTTCTGGAGACAGGAGACAAGGGACTTCAAGAGGAAGACCAGGGATCAGGGAAGTAGGCTATGCAAAGAAGGGGAGCTGTACCCAAAATCTGCCACCGACCTCATGCCTGTCACTGAGGCCAGCATGAATGCTTGCAGTGCAAGTGACCCATCTGCCAGGGTGACCTCAGGCCCTGGAGCAACAGCAAATAAAGCCATGAACATACTGTTCTCTGGACACTTTCACAGTCCTTCCTTTCCAGGGCTTGCAGCTCTCGACCTGCGACCTGCAATGCTGGCCCTTTCTTAGCTAAGACTCTTTAACAACTTATTTTGCTAAAACATGTTCAATCTTTATTCCGCCAAGAATGTGAGTAAATATTTCAAAATAATAGGAGCATTTCTCTAACTTTTGATTTTCAAAAGCCTCTCTTCATTGGAAAACAAAGAACTCGACAAAAATCCAACAGATCCTTCAAGCATTATTTGAATGGTACAGGAGTCAAGTTTCTGTCAGATCAGTTACAAACCATGGTTAATGAAGCAGGAAATTATTTTCCTCTAAGCAAGTAGTAGGGTAAAGCCAGAAGGCCACAACCAAAACATTTAATGCCATCAATTATACTGAGAAATATATCAAGCCCTTTTCTAAGAAAATATATTCCTCGTAAGGAGCAAATATTATGCAAGATGAACAAATGAGGATTTTTCAAGGGTAGAATGTGGAACTTAAAAATAAAAAAAGTACTGACACAATAGGTACAAATTCAAGTTGTCTACCTATAAAAATAATTGAATCTCAGTCTCTGAAAAGACATTAAATGTCCTTTAATGCAAAATGTCATATTATGCTTGAGGCTGAGTGCATTGCTAATCAAACTTGAGTTTTTAACTCTGTCTCTGCCATTGGTCAGCCATGAGACCTTAGGCTCACAACATTCACTGTGGGAATTAAATGAGATGACTCACATAAAGAACACCGAGCTTGGTGCAGGGTTTACTCCTCATGCATATCAGCTACTGTTATAGGCACTTTTGCAACACGGACCATAAGTGTCTGCTTTGTCTGCTTGAAGACTCACTTTTAAGAAAACCCATTTCTTGAGAGGCAGCTATATCATTTGCAGATAACTTATATTGCTAGAAAGTTTTCTCTCCATGGTGTCCAAAACACAAGGCACCCATTGACACATGTCAAGTGTAAGGCTTTTTTTCATAGAAGACCTTTTCCCCATCAATGAGCGGTCCTGACCAAGAGCCCTTCTCCTCTCAGGTGAAGCCTCTCGTGTTTCTTCAGGGTGCTTGGGTCACTGCAAGCTTCTTGACCTGCCTAGTGTTCTCTTCTGAGGACATTCCAGGTCCCTTAAACCATGAGACCCACAGGTATATCGTTATGGTACAAAAGATGAACTAGATAAGCAACCTGAAGAGTGTGTGAACAATCTAAAATATTTGAGAGTCAGAGCTCTAGCTACAACCCGAGCAAGGAAGCCCTGACGTCTGTGTCCCAGCTGATTCTTTAGAACCAGGTATCTTCCCAGCAGCTACACACGCATTTGATGTTTGGAACACAAGTGAACAGCTTTTCATGTGTTCCTCCCAAAAGCCATGTTGTTGGTCTGAATCCCTTGTTTCAAACTATCCTGTTAAATTCTGATTCTGCTCTTTGTTGTACTCTTTCTCAGTGCCATGTCACCCAAACTTGTTTAGCCTGCCTTCAATGTCTTTATCATACAGACAGGATGAGCAGGCCAATGTCACGGACAGGACTTGAAGACAGCACTAGAAGGTCACCTCCAGATTCATATCATCTCCTTGGTAACAATTCTGGAACTAATAGTAGTACTATCATTTAGTCTATTTTTCTCTTTCCTTCATAAATATATCAAAAGCCTGTGACACATCACTTTGTTGGATTCTGTGTGTATCCAATGTAATACTAGTACTACTACCACAAAACTAAGAGGTTACTATGGTATGCCTCCAGTTTAGAGAACTTACACTGGATTCTAAACTGGTCCCCTAATTATTTACATTTAATTATTTTACAATTTCGTTTTATAGCCAATCTGACATAAGATGTTCAGTTTTAGAATTTATTATGTCCTCTAAAGAAACAATTTAAAAAGTGATTTTTCTTAAGTAAATATGATTTATAACATACACAAAAAGAAGGTGCCCTAAAGATATTGATATGAATTGGAAATCAGGAACACGAGTGTAAGTCTATGATCTATTTACTACCTTGGAAAAGGTCAATGGGCGTGTGTAGAAGTTTTCTAAATATCCTCTTGGGTTTATAGGACTCACTAAATAACTCTGAAACTCTTCCATACACAGGCATTCTCTACTCCTTCCTTTCTCTGCCAAGACATTCTGTATCTTTATGAGGTTACTCAACCCATTCACTTTGAGCACAAGGAAGTTAGCACCTGCTATGAGGAATCAGAATGTGAAATGTGATGACCCGGCCCTGTGATAAGTGCCTGACCTTAACAAACAGAAACAAAACCTCTGAGAAAAGAATAAAAATGCAGTAACATGCAATCCAGTGTTGTGAGGCCCTTCATAGGAGCCAAAATCAGTCATGGTGGAAGTGGTGCTTGAGACTGTGTACAATTCATGGGTCAGTGGCTACAGGATGATAGGCAATGGCTCTGTTGCCCCATCCTCTGACACTATAACATGATAGTTTCCCAGGAGGAAAAAAAAAAAGTCAGCAAGTTGTGCTAGCGATAGGAACCTACAGTCCATTTCTCATCTGGCGTAATAGTTCACAGATCAGGTCCACACACAATGTAGTGCTCTGGAAATCAACAAGAGCTCAGCACTCTGAACTGTGCCAAACAGCAAGATGAGGATTGGGGCTGGTATAAATATTCAATTGGGAAGTTATGGCCAATCGCCTTGCACTGTGTGTTTAGTGCAACTCAAAACTGCTCCACCTGGTCCCTTCTGGCTCCCTCATGTCTACCACAAACTGGCAGCTGGAAGGCAGGCTGAGCCTAGGAGATCTTTTAATTTGCAGCAGCACCAGGGGGCCAGGCAGGAGGAATGACAATACATATGCGGGGATTCAATTACAGAGCTGTCTTTCTCCCAGGTGGGAGGCAACACTGACTGCAGGGAATTCAATGCTTCCTTAAGGTCCCTCAGGAAAGAATCCATGGTTTGCAAATATTGGGATGATCTGCTCTCCTGATGAAGGTCTTGGCAAAAAAAAAAAAAAAAAAAAAAAAAAAAAAAATTAAGCAAACTAATGCTTCTTTAAGTTTAGGCGCAATCTTTACATTTAAACTGTTTTCCAAAATAAAGTCTTTCTATAATGTCTGCCTTGAAAATACAGATGACAGCTTCTAAATTCTGAAAAAAGCTACTGTTTAGCCTATATAATGTAGAGTAAGAGGAGCTTTGAGATCACTAGCCCATGAATGTCACTGCTGAAAAGGTTTTTAAACATTGCATATATTTAGATGCATTGAACCATGAATAATTAAGGGCAACACGCAGTGTTCTAAATTTAAAGCACTTGAGTAGTTCCTAGAAGCTTGACAAAAATTATTTACCATGCAATCATTTCTTTATAATAAAATGCCCCAATGTCATTCATTTTGAGGACACTGATTTCAATTATTGGTGGCAATTTGTCAATGCTGAAGAATGAAAGTGCACTTCATGTTTCACCTACTACAAAGCAAACCCACCAAATCAAGAGTAAGACTATACAAAAACACAGGCAACTAGAGTTCCCTAAAATACTTCTACATGAATAGTTATGTTAATCATCAACGAAAATAATCTATTTATAAAAATAGGCTTGTCAGTGATATTATAGACTGTCCTCAATTTATGATGGGGTTACGTCCTCAAAAAACTCATTGTAGATTGAAAATATCATTAAGTAAAAATTCATTAAATCTACCTAATCTGTGAAGCATCATAGCTTAGTTTAGCTTACCTTAATTGACCAATTATATTTTTTCATTGTGTGCATGTATGAATACTTAGTAAAAATCTATTACATATAATTGTGATGCACCAATAAAAATAAGTAAGTTAATAATAAATGAAAACCTAAAAGTAATGACATGCACAGATGGAGGAAGGAGTTTTAAAAATAAACTGTACTCTGCGTCTGATAGAAGAAAAAGTTAGCTCCGATCTACATATTGTGGGGTCGGGCTCCAAATTCCTTAATAGGACACCCATAGCACAAGAGTTAATAACAAGAATCAACAAATGGGACTTACTCAAACTAAAAAGTTTTTTTCTCAGCAAGAGAAACAATAAGAGAGGTAAATAGGGAGCCTACACCCTGGGAACAAATCTTTACTCCTCACACTTCAGATAGAGCCCTAATATCCAGAGTATACAAAGAACTCAAAAAATTAAACAATAAGATAACAAATAACCCAATCAACAAACGGGCCAAGGACCTGAACAGACACTTCTCAGAGGAGGACATACAATCAATCAACAAGTACATGAAAAAATGCTCACCATCTCTAGCAGTCAGAGAAATGCAAATCAAAACCACCCTAAGATACCATCTCACTCCAGTAAGATTGGCAGTCATTCTGAAGTCAAACAACAACAAGTGCTGGCGAGGATGTGGGGAAAAGGGTACTCTTGTACATTGCTGGTGGGACTGCAAATTGGTGCAGCCAATTTGGAAAGCAGTATGGAGATTCCTGGGAAAGCTGGGAATGGAACCACCATTTGACCCAGCTATTGCCCTTCTCGGACTATTCCCTGAAGACCTTAAAAGAGCGTACTACAGGGATACTGCCACATCCATGTTCATAGCAGCACAATTCACAATAGCTAGACTGTGGAACCAACCCAGATGCCCTTCAATAGATGAAAAGGATAAAAAAAAATGTGGCATTTATACACAACGGAGTATTACTCTGCACTAAAAAATGACAAAATCATGGAATATGCAGGGAAATGGATGGCATTAGAGCAGATTATGCTAAGTGAAGCTAGCCAATCCCTAAAAAACAAATGCCAAATGTCTTCTTTGATATAATGAGAGCAACTAAGAACAGAGCAGGGAGGAAGAGCAGGAGGAAAAGATTAACATTAAACAGAGACATGAGGTGGGAGGGAAAGGGAGAGATAAGGGAAATTGCATGGAAATGGAAGGAGACCTTCATTGTTACACACAATTACATATAAGAGGTTGTGAGTGGAATGGGAAAAAAACAAGGAGAGAAATGAATTACAGTAGATGGGGTAGAGAGAGAAGATGTGAGGGGAGGGGAGGGGGGATAGTACAGGATAGGAAAGGTAGCAGAATACAACAGTTACTAATATGGTATTATGTAAAAATGTGGATGTGTAACCGATGTGATTCTGCAATCTGTATTTGGGGTAAAAATGGGAGTTCATAACCCACTTGAATCTAATGTATGAAATATGATATGTCAAGAGCTTTGTAATGTTTTGAACAACCAATAAAAAATAAAAAAATAAAAATAAACCGGAGTATTGCAATTTTTTTTTAAAAAATGTGCTTCTGCTAACCTATGATCCAGCAAAATATAAAGCCTATTTTATAATAATGTGCCAAATATCTCACATAATTCTTTGAATACTCTGCTGAAAATGAAAAGCAGTAGTTTATGGGGTTGCACCAATGCAAAGTCAAAAACTATCTAACACTGTAAATTAAGAAGCATCTATACACAAGCTTCTCAGGCTTTCTTCCAAACTCCCTGTCCTCATTGTCCTGTTTCTATGCTTAAGTAGCTTTGATTTATTATAAATCCTATGAAAAAAAAAAAAAAGTTGCACTTGTTTCAACTCTGTCTCCCAGGATCACACTTGCCCTAATAGACCCTTTTCTTCCATGGCAGTTAGAGCACCAACTCACCAATCAAACCATCCTCTGGTCGAAGCCCTCTCCTGCCTTCCCAGCCCTCTTAGAGTCATTCAGAACTCCTCACTTGACCCCTCAGACCTTACTCCTTTGCAGGAGACCTGATGCCCCATTTCTCTGACTATCCTCTAAAGGGTTCCCCTCACTTGTACTTGTAGAGCTCCAATAACATCATCCCATCTTGGCAAGCTGGTTCTAACTGGTTGTTCTTCAAACATGTCCAATGCACTTTTTCAGAATAGGACCTCTGCACTTAATGTTCACTTTTCCTAGAGCATGGTTTCCCAGCTGTCCTTCTGTTTCTATGTTCAGACATTCCCTGTTCAGAGATCCCTTCCCACCCTTCTTATAGAAAATAGCATCTCTTCCACTCAATAACTGCCAGCTATCCCAGTACCCTGTTTCATTCTTCTATTATCTCTCTGATGTGAGAGATAATATTTACTTCTTAATCATCTCTCCACACAAACAGGGAATTTTTATTCATTGCTCTATCTATAGTATCTAGAACAGTGACTAGCACATAGTAAATGTGAAATTAACATGTGTTAAATGTATAATAAGTTTTCCAATAATTTCAGTTGACCTGCCGGGTCAGACCTATTTACCTAGGCTTTATTGCACTGATCAATCGGTATCGCTCATTTTTTTTTTGATGGCATAATTTTATTTTTTTGTACACACCATTCTCCAATAAACAAAACGATACAGTTCCAGTATAAAGAATTATATAATTTTGTTGACAGAATCAATAATATTTTTTTCATCTTTAAATATGAGAAATAGATTAGGAATTATTCATCTCTATCATATTTCAGGCACTGTGCTTTCTATAGTTCAATAAAACATCATTTAATATGGAATTACAAATTGTCTTGCATCCCCTTCAAAATATTAATTTTAGCCTAAAGCCAACCAATGAGAAATAATATATAAATTCTCTATTTTTGTGGCCCAAATAATCTACTGATGGCTTAGTGAAGTATATAACATTTCCAATCTTTCCTAAATACAAATAAAATATATCTTATTCTTTTCTTTAAAATTTTTCTAAAGTCCACCAATTCTATGGAATAAAAATACAGCCCCTTTCTCTTCTTTTGTTGAGAACTGAAAAAGATCTTGAGAGTTGCCCAAGTTCACATACCTGGTGGCTGGCAAAGGCTTCATCAGAACGGGTTTGAAGGCACTGTTATCCATTTGCTCCTAATCAAGCGTTTTTCAGTCATTTCTTTTTTCCCTGAATTCTTACCTTGACTCCTCTTGGGCACTTGTCTATGTTGATGGATTCTCCTCCCCAGGCTTACCTATACAGTGATGTCTGTTGCCTGGTGATTCAATCATGATCCACATTCCATTTCCTTTGACCTAAAAGAATCTGGAGTTTGGTTTAGGTGTTCATCTCTCCCCAACAAAGGTGATGAATTCACCCTCAGCTCCAGAAGAGGGAGCCCAATTTGTCTCCTAAATTAATGGTTGTTTCAGGATTCACTGGGTAATCAAATATGTGCCAATAGCACATGGGAGCATTTTGTTTTTGTTTTTTGGTGACTGTGGGTAAGTTTCTCTTTCTTCATCTAGGACAGCTCCCATAGCCAAACTGCCTCTTTGGCTGGATGTGAGTGAGGGAGCACGTGCCCTAAGTTCTACTTTCAGTCATGCTATCACCATAAGAGAAGCAAATGTAGGGAAAATCCAAAACTGTGCAAGGCAGAGCTAAAGGAGACAAAAAAAAAAAAAAAAAAAAGAAGAAGTAGTTTCTTGATGAAGTTCCTGAGTTCCTGGAGGCCACTCTACCTCTGGAATTCCAACTATGAGAGCCAATAAATTACCTTATTGTTTAAAGCTGGAAGGGCCTGGTTCTCCATTACCTGCCCTTGAAACCATTTTAAGCGATACAACTACTGTTTCCTGGTTTCTTGACGTCAGATCTGGCCATTAATTTTCATTCTTCTTTTGGGTTATTCTTGTCTTCTTAACCTTTAATGTCCTTATCTTGTGACCTGGGCCCTCACTGCATCTTGCTCAAGTAAACACCTTCTGGGGAAATTTCACCTGTTTCTATGTCTTTGACAAATATTCTTTTGTTGCTGTTGATCTATTCCAAATCCATCCCTCCTCAGCCCTCATATCTTTTCTGGTACCAGTCCTCATCTGCAATCCTGGTCATCTCCACAGGGATTTTTCACAAAGTCTTCTGACTTGTATGTGCACAGTTAAACTCATTATCATTCCTTTCACATCTACTTATACGATTATCCTTAACTAAATATTAAATTGGCAACTGAAATCAAAACTTTAGGTGAGTCCTCAAGCCCTCAATCTTTACATAGTTCTCTATGCCATTAATGTTTCTGCATAAATATCGATTCTAAAATATCTACTTCTATTCATCCTAATCATTATTTGAACTATGTCTTCATAATTCTTCATCTAAACTTTTCCTGCAGGCTATACTTATTATAGAGCATCTTGGTTGTTCGGTCATGGGTAGCCACATGGTTGACATCTAACTGCTATGAGAAAGGCCAAAGAAGTCCATGGGAGATATGGCTCTGTTGTTGGTGCAACTTCGGTAAGGCAAAATTATCACTAGAATTCAGGCAGATGGAAGAGAGAGGACAGGGTATTCAGGTGCAAAGATAAATATAAGCATTGGAAAACAAACTGGTCTGCACTCTCACCATGCGAAACCAAGAAGATAGGCTAAGTAGAATGGAGAATTTGTGTTGGAGAACAGAAGAAAGTTTGATTGCCAGAGTAGCTAATTTTTTTTAAATTTCAAAACATCCTTTGATTGATATATAATATCTGTACTTATTATGAGGTAAAATGTGATGTTTTGATTTAGTTATACCTTGGGTAGTGATCAACTTGGGGTAACTGTCATGATCTCATTTGGTGGAATCTAAACAGGTTGATCTCATAGAAGTTGAGAGTAGAATACCAGTTACTGGAGACTGGAGAGAGTATTGGGGAGGGAGGAAGGAGAGATGTCAATCAACAGGTGCAATGTTATTGTCTGATGGGAGGAGTCCGTTCTGGAATTCCAAGGTACAGCAGGGCGAATACACTTAACAATAATGCATTATATAGCTGCATATTTTGAAAGTCAAGCAGTGGACTCTGACAGGGGAATAATATAATCAATGCAGTCTTTGTAGGAGATTAGCCTAGATAATCTGCCTTAGTGTAGTTTAAAAGGAGGAAGAATTTATTGACATGAGTGAGTTAGGAAGCTGATAAAGCAATGTGGGCAGGAAGTTGGATAGCTTTGAAAACAAGTGGAAGATTTTGGCATATTTCAGCTGAAAAACTACAATTTCATCAGATTATTTAAATCACACATTCATTTGTTTTTATTTATTAAGCCTTATGGTTTGGGTTACTCATTTATAAAGCACCCAACATATTCATTGAAAATGTATTAGATAGATGCCATTTTTCATGTCACTAGCTTCAAAGGTAAAAAGCATATCCTCTGTGGCTACAGTCCAGCGAGGACATTATAATAGCAGCAGAGGAAAGGGCAGTGTGTGTACACTGTAGCATAAATGAGAAGTGACTAACTTTGTTGGGTTTGGGGTGAGTATTCATGTGTGCAGGGGAAAAAAAAAAGCCTTCGACTTGAATCTGTCCCCCACCCCATCAGAGTTGGTAAGGCATTCTGGAAGATGGAAAGGCAAGTTAACTAGAAGGCATGGGTATGAAATGGTGAGTGTGTTTGGGTGCCTGCACACCATTAAATATTTGTGCATCACAGAAGTCACAGACCTTTTCTTGTCAGGGGCAAAAGACAGAGCACTTGCAGTTCCATGTGGAGGAGTTTGAATTTTTGTTCAAAAGGCAAATGCATGCGTCAAACTGAACATGTTAAAATGTGTGTTAAAACCGAGCGCAGTGATGCACACCTGTAATTCCAGTGGCTCAGGAGGCTGAAGGCAGGAGGATTGTAAGTTTAAAGCCAGCCTCAGCAATGGCAAGATGCTAAGCAACTCAGTGAGACCATATCTCTAAATAAAATACAAAATAGGGGTGGGAATGTGGCTCAGAGGTCCAGTGCCCCGAGTTCAATCCCCATACTCCCCACCAAAGTGTATTATGTATAATTGAAGAAAGTTGATTTTTAAAAATAAAAATGAAGCAAACAGGGAGTTGGAAGCAATAGTTTGGCATGGTCAAAATGGCATTTCAGAACCACAATGTGACCACATAAAGGCTGACCTGGAGGCCTGGGGGCTCAGTGAGGCAAGAAAGAGGTGACTGGAGAGTGGGGAGACATGGCCAGATCTGAACACAAGCTGTGGGTAGGGTCAACGCAGCAGGAGCTACACTGGAAGCTGGATGGCCATAACCTGGGAACTGATAAGATGTGAACAGAAAGAGTTTCAAAATCACCCAGGTTTTGAACTCAGTGGTTTCAGAAGGACTGATCAAAAGAGGAACAAAGTAGAGAATGGGTTTTTGGTGACAGAACAGTGATTTGGTTGAGGATGTGTTTCTTTGAAGGAAGGAGAAGAGATGTCAAGTAGGCACTGGGGAGAGTGGTGGGATCCCAGCATTTGGGTAGAAAAGAATATTGCTCAGTCTAACTGTCCCAAGCTCTTTAATTTCTTAGGTTTGTTTCCTTTGTTTTTTTCCTAACTAGAACTTAAAATTTTCCAACAGTTGTCTAGTTCTTTCAAGTACACACATTTACTGTACACCTCTATCAGCCAGACACTGCCCCATGTAGTGAGAAGTAACAGGAATTATTTCATATTTAATGTGTTGCTTGGGAGAAAATTATGGGCATATATATTTTCCACTAAAAAATTAAGGAGTTAATGAATTAAATGACTTGGAATGATGCAAACATCCACCAACAGGTTAATATGTAGACAAAGTGTGGAACCAATACCCAGAGGAATGCAGCTAAGCAATAAAAAGGAATGACCCATTGATATACACTTAAAACACGGGGAAAGCCGAGAAGAATTATGAAAGTTTCCAGGAGTTTAGGTTGAAGAAGCAAGTAATAAAATACTAAGGGGCAGGAGCAAACTTTAGGGGTTAATGAACAGGTTGATCATTATGATTGCAGCCATGGCTCTACTGGAGTACACCTACGTTACATTGAATATTTTAAATAGGTGTGCTAAATATACCTCAGTAAAGTTGATTTAAAACAAAAATAATAGACATCTTTATGTAGTGGTTTATGGCTTAATTTTAATTTTTTCCCTTTGTTTGTTTGTGTTTTCAATGATACTATAAAACTATTGTCTTTTCAAATAAAATTCATTAAAATTTTTTAAAGTGATAAAAGTGCCCTGGTCAGGTACTCACTACTCTCCTAATAGGAGTGGGAATCATCAGTGAATTTCAATTTTGGAAAACAGTGAAATATTGTATCAAACATATCAGTACAAAATCAAATAAAGGTCAAGGCTAGCTGGAGCGTGGTAGGATGCCTGATTCTCTCACACTTCTGCTAGGAAATGTAAACTGGTGTAGCCAATTTGGAAAGAAATGTTGCTGTAACTAGTGAAATTGGAAATGCACTCCTATGATGAATGATTGCAATATCAGTTGCCCTTTTCCATTATTTCAGTAATTGGTACATTTAAAAGTACTGTCATAATTTTTTGCATAATACAATTTTAGACTTCAATATTTTAGATTTCAATAGCTTAGTTCTTCCCTTTTAAATTTCTCCCTAATCCCATTCATCTTCTCCTTGCAAACCATGCAGGTATTTTACTGCTCACAAAAGGTTCCTGTCTCTTATCATCTTTAATTTTTCACATCCCAACCACATCACCCACAGATACCCTCCTTCTACCCATAAAAGGCTCAGCACAGATGAAGTGCCACAGAAGACAGCTTTCCTCTGGAATGGAGATCAGTCAGATGGTAGGCAAGGTGGGCAGTGAGAGAGGACAAAACTGTTGCCAGAGGCCACAGTACCAAGAACATCACCTCAGGCCACATAAACACAGCTGGAAGACAAGAAGTTCAAGGGCTGGACAAGTCAGAAGGGACAATGCCAAGAAATGTTCCAGATGGAGGGAAGTAAAGACCAAGGAAAGGGCAGAGCTAGGAGTAGCAGGAGGAATATTTTATAATTTTTGCTTCTTAATTTTTCACTGAAATGTTTGAAATATTTAGTTTCACAAAATGTTTTTTTTAATAAATATACACATTCTAATAATGTTAAATATGTTATTATAATATTTATTACCCAATACGCACTGAGGCATTTACCATGTACCAAGTTCCTGAACTCCTCTCTTCTGTTTTTACCCCAGAAAAAATGATCCTATTAACATTACTTGTAAGAGTAAACAATTAAAAACAACTTATATGTCCATCCAGAAAAGAATGCATAGATAATTTGAGTTCTGTAAATACAATGGAATACTATATATTGGTTATAAAAATTAGATAGAGCTACAGGTATTAATATGGATAAATGTAAAGGATAAAATCTTAGATAAACAAGTCACAAAACTATGCGTAAAATTTTATACTGGTATGAATTTTAAAATTTGGTAGAAGTGTGGTCATGTTATTTCTAAATTCATAAATATATACTAATAATGTTATGCTAATTCATTCATAGGAATGACAACTTCTAAATTCAGGATAGTATTTTTCCCAAAGAGAAAGGGATTACATATCCCAGGGGAGTATACAGGGATCTTCAACAGAGTCTAAAAAGCATTTAAAAAATTTTATTTTTGGTACCAGGGATTGAACAAGGGGCACTTAACCTCTGAGCCACATCCATAGCCCTTTTTAATATATTATTTAGAGACAGGGTCTTGCTGAGTTGCTTAGGGCCTTGCTAACTTGATGAAGCTGACCTTGAACTCTCAATCTTCCTGCCTCGGCTTTCCAAGCCACTAGGATTATAGGCTTGCACCACCATACCCAGCTGTAATACTTATTTTTACTATACAAAGTGAATATAAAATGATGTTAAGATCTTACATCGGTAGGAGAGGAATACAAATGTTTATTTGTCCCTGTTCTGATATGTTTGCAAATCCACAACAGAAAAAGAAATGGGTAAAAATAAAATATAATTTTATTCCCTTTTAAAGCAAAAGGATTAATACTAAAACAATTTCATATTGTCTAATAGCAAAAAACTAAAGATAAAAGCAAAATTAGCCCTCAGACATAAAATGCCTTTAAAATCCCCTTATAAAGGGAAATAGTGAACTGTTCAGTTGTCACAGAGGTAATACAGACCGACTAGATTTCACTTCTGAATTCACATTCCTGTCTATGAATTTATGAACACTACAAGCACATGGTTATCCATAACTCTGTCCTGGGTAAGCTGATCATGCATATGGTTCAGCTTTTGAGAATGTGTATGCTCCTACAAGCAAAACATTTTTTCGAGCTAAGTTGCTATTGTTCAAAGTTAGCTTTAGGCAAAAACAATGATAAACATGGTTTCAATCCCACGCCAGAAGAAAAGTCTGGATTTTGCAATTTAATTATTGCTGTTATCACCTCAAATTGGGGGTGAGCTTCAGGATACCCACACAAGAATCATCCAAATACAAAGACACTAAAATGAAGACTATTTGGGTTGATCTTGAGAATACAGGCTAAGTAAAACATACCATAACCCAATTTGAGGTATATGGAACAAATTCAAAACACTGTGGCTTGCCACAAACTTGGTATATTAAAACTTATCCAGAATGAGATGTTACTTGATTTATTTGGATTCCTTCATATGTTTGGATTAATGTGCTGGCAGTTTGACCAGCACTTTTTCCTGAGTTCTAGGAGAATCATTGGATAGTAGAGCTAAGCTAGTTTGAAGGATATTTATATTGGAATACAACTCCAGGTGCAATTATAATCAGCATGTGATAGGAATAGCAATAATCTTTCTGCATGACACTCTTACTGAATACATCTGCCCAGAGGTAAAGTTAGAAGACTTGCTTTGACCTCTCTCTTGCATGATTGAGCTGTATTTAGTCTGTTTCACTGGAGAAGAGGCACTTCTAAGAACAAGTCAAATGGAGGAAAGGGGATCTCCCCATCTTCTTTCTGCTGAGCAGTCTGACTTTGGAGGGCAGCCTGCAGTAAGGGTGGTAAGTGAGAAGGAACATGAACCAGATAAAAGGTGGGTAAATAGTGGCCTATTCTGTACATGGTGTGCAGCTCTCCCTTGACCTGCTGCAAGCTGGCTTGTCTTGGATTAAATTGAGTGTCAGAGTTGAGAGCTGCTTGTCAGATTCCCTAGGCTCCTACCAGGACCAGCATTCACTCTAACAGTCTGCACAGCTCCGAGGCACCCATATCTGGGTGAGATTTCAGTTTACAGTCACCTGTGGACAAGCCAAGAGTTTGGCAAGGTGGATTTTCCTTGGGCTTATAAATGTGTTAAAGTTGTTCAAGGTCATCTAAGTCATACCTTCTTCCAGTGCTGTCCTAAACAAAGGTAAACAAACTCAAGAACCTGCTGTCAGCATCCTATTTTAAAAGTCTGAGTGAACAGACAAGAAGAATAACATAGACACTGGTCCTACCTCCACTTTTCCCAGGTCAGTGACATGACCCAGGCTCTATTGCATCCCAGTTTTCTCATGTATTTAAAAAAAAATAGATCTTGTCCTACATTAAAAAAACAAAAACAAAAACAAAACAAAGCTGGACTGAAGACCAATATATATTTATAAAGATGCTTTAAAAATTGTAATTTGTATGTAAAAAAAGATATTATTTGCAATAATGGCAAAACTAATAATCCAGAGCTAAAATATATTCTATATAAGTCCTTCCTTCTATAGTCTTTAAGTGATGTTAAGGCTTTTGCCAATATGCTGTCAGCTCTGCTTAGAGGGATGCTGAATAAGTGTTTATTGTCTTAATAATGGACATGAATAAGTGAGAACATCTCTTAAATTATGGGGACTTTTTGCATCTAATAAATTATGGGTGATTTTCTGAGAATGTTCTAAAGACAACAATTACAAGATTTCCTTGTAGCATCACCTGCTTAATCACATCTCTGCAACTTCTCCATGGCATCAGGCCACCTTAAAAATATAATCCTCATAGGTTATACTGATCCCATTCCTACCCTTGCACACACTAAATGGAGAACCCTAAGTGGGACCCCAAGAAGAGTGTAGTGTAAAACTCTCCTAAATTCTCGATGAGAGCATTTTATTCATTCATTTATGGACATCTGTGTTTAATGCAGTTTACTAGGCACTGTGCTAGGCACCAGAGTTGCAGTGTTTGTCTTGCATTATGAGATTGCAACTATTCATGTTGTCATGGCTGGATATATTGTTGGACTACACTGTACTCTTTTTAAAGTACACAGAAATAATTTTGGTTTGGGTAGTATATGATTCTTTAGTTTGCTTGGTTCTTCTTTGCCTTTGGAGGGGTGTGATGGAGGCAATATGGAGTTTATGGTTTATTTGCATGCTATCTTTCACGTCATGATTATTTGCATACAAGGTGAAAATATCTCATTCACTTACAGATATCCTTATCTGAAATGTACTTTATCTAAGGCATAGTTAGGGAATATCAAGTTTTGTACCTAGAATCCATTTCCCATAGGAGTTCACAGTTTCTTATAAAGACAAACATAACCATCATATAAAAAGACAATACCAGGCAGTATATCACAAAGGACTAGTGAAGAGGAACAGACAAGACTTGTCCTGAGGGGTCCCAAGGGATAAGACCACACTGACATCTTGTGAAAGATAGGGACGTGTGCTAAAGCGGAACTGTAATAAATCACAAAGTGCAAAAGTAAATTTTGTATATGTGAACTAAAGTTTCTACTTCCATAAAAGATCAGCACCTTTGGGAAAGTATAGCCCTCACTGTCACAGAGTGTAAAGCCAGCTGTCACACCATTCACTAGTTGATGTAAGTGAAAACAGTGCTACTGGATGTCATTGCTAGACTGGGTTCCTTATTCATTTGTAAGGCTGTGTGGAGGCTCCAACTGCCACAACCACACCAAGAATATTACTCAATTTAAGAAATCCACAAAAAGGATATTGAAATACTATTGTATAACTCCCCTGTGTTTAAGTAGAGAAAAGACCATGCCCTGTCCTATGAGTGGATATGATTAGACAGTCCAACAGTGGCCCAGAGACTAGAGGGAGAAGCAGAGTGTCATGTCATCCTATTCACATCAACTAAAGGAACAGAGGGCCACATCAGTAAACCTTCATCACTGTAGAAATTATGACTCCCAGATGTACTATTTTCTCTATTTCCAAGTACATTTCAAAGAAATATATGATATTTTAGTCTGGAAATATTAAAGTTGTAAACTTCATGAAGTTCTAATTTCTCTGTAGGTCTCTCGTGATATCAATTTGTTTGTTCTTATTTATAGAACTGTGCTTAGTTACTGTTCTACTATTTCTCCTGCTAATCTAAACTATACTCACTTGAACAAAACTTCAAGTTTATGCTTCAGGTTTCATATAATTGATCTGTATACCAGCTTTTCAATTATGCATATTTGAAATGTATTTAGAATATACATGGATAGTTTAATATTTTTGTATGTGTATATGAACTATCTATTATGTACATATGTATACATTTCATCATCCAATGTTCCACAAAAAAATGTCCCGTGTAATGCCAATAAAACCTTTCATTAACCACGCACACTTTTTTGAAAATCAGTGTATTCAAGGTGCTATGCTGGGCACTGTAGGGAGAAGAGATTTGTAAGACGTCTAACAGTCTAGCATGTACAAAACAAAACCCAAGGATGTGCTGCAGCTGTCACATCCACTTGGTGAAAAATGTGAGCTGTTACCAAGGCACCTCGCTGAAGAGGCAGCTCCCATGAACACAGTCCTTGCAAGCAATTCATCACAACTTGGCGGGGGGCTTGACTTTATACCTTGTTAGATGGTATATAGATTCAGAATGTGTACTGCTTACCGCCAGCTGCTGAAGGATGAAAAGCTAAAGAAAGACCACAAGCAAAGCAGCACACAGTGCAGGACATTTCTTAGTGTCACAGTGTTAGCTGTCAAACACAGGGAAGAGCAATAGTTGACAGCAACTTAAACCTGGAAGAATCAAAGAGGGTTCAGGGTATACGATTTTTTAGCAGAAGTGTTATGTATTGCCTACAATTAAGGGATAGATTGATACATCATGTTTCAAAATCAGTCACAACAGAAAACTCAGAAATGTTCTTTATATGACTTTAAAAAGTAAGAGGTTCTTGAAGAAAGATCCAGAGGTTTTGGTTGTGTGTGTGTGTGTGTGTGTGTGTGTGTACTGTGTTTTATTTTATTTTTTGTAGTGGGGATTGAACTACCCAGGGACACTTTACCACTGAGCTACATCCTGAGTCCTTTTTATTTTTTATTTTGAGAAAAGGTCTTGCTAAATTGCTGAGTCTGGCCTCAAACTTGTAATACTCCTGCTTCAGTCTCCTGAGTTGCTGGGGTTACAGATGTACACCATCATGCTTGGCAAAAATCCAGATTTTAATTTAAGAAACTTGTCAAGTCTAGCTCAAGTCTTCAATTTGTGATTTTAGGAAAACAATCTCTCTGAGCCTTATATCCTATCTATATATTGGGAAGGGTATATCAGTATATCAGTGTTATTACAAACATTAAAACAAAAAAGAATTTTTTGGTGATTTTTGTATAACAAGATGCCTGGCTATTCAATATATAGTTTATCTATATGTATGTGAGGATTATATCTGTAAATACATGCAGATATCCACATCCAACATTCCGCATCATATATATTCTGCCCACCACATGCAAATACTGTGCATTATCCAACTCATTACAAGTCCTACATCTCACCTATTAACCCCACATTTCCTTTTTCTTTCTCTTCTTCATAATCCAGCCCTTTCTCTCACTCAACCCAATAGCCCAATACTGTCCTGATCTCCTTGCCTTCAGCTTTCTTTCCTGATCTGTCAATAGATGCACTTTCCTAAAGGATGGCTTTCCTTTCCCTGTTCAGGTGTGGCATTGAAGAGGAAAGAGAATTAAAGTGTGATCCAAGAGGTTAAGGGCTTGTCTTGGCCCTTACCTTAAACTCCTGAAACATTGGAGAAATCATATAACCTCTCTGGCCTTTAGAAGTGGGTTTGCTTTCAGTAATCTTCAGTTCCCTTGCAACTGGAACTTACTTATTTTCATATTTCAGATTCAGATGGCATTTAAAATGTCATTTCAAAAATCTATAGTCAAAATAACCATCTCAAATGATCAGAATAGGATAATGGCAATAAACTGCTGTATCAGCAGATTGCTTTACCCTACTCTAAATGAGTAGCAGAGTTACGCATGTGCCCACATCCATGCTTATGCCCACAGTGGTAAAATTTCAGGAGCAGCTGGCCCCAGTCATCTCCCACTCATTCCCATGAAACTGTGTTTGGATGCTATAGGAAAATTATGCTTTGCCCTGTTTTCCCATTCATGTGTGAGCAAGGTACTGGAGAAGTAGAGGGACATAAGGATAATTTGCAATTTTATATCATGGACTGTGGTTCTATTATTGTTTGGCTACCAAGTTGGAAAGGTCATATTTGAGGCCTTTATTCTTTTTTTATATATTTTTATTAGTTATCACTGGACCTCCATTTATTTATTTATTTTTATGTGGTGCTGAGAATTGAATCCAGTACCTCACACATGCTAGGCAATTGCTCTACCACTGAGCCAAAACACCAGTCCATGAGGCCTTTATTCTCAATGCAAAAATACAGGTGTGAAAATTCTCATACACATGTAATTTTGCTTACCTATGATATCAATGTAATATAAAATATATATAATTCTTTATCTTTTCTAGGGAATGATGAAATTCTATCTGAAGCTCAGTCTGGTGTCACCAGGTTTCACCTTGACTTCCTCTCTCTCATTTACCCAATCCCATCAATTACAAATTCCTGACACAATTACAAATTGCAGCTGGGGTTATGTCATAACCTCTAGATTTTTCCTCTTCCTTCTCATTGTATCTTATTGAAACTCATGATTCATGCTGTAACCCAAGTAGTTTCTCCACAAGAGTTTATCTGACCATGACACTCCCTTACTGAGCATCCTTCCATAAGTCCACAGTACCCAGAGAATTATACCTTAATGGCCAAACAAGACATGCTCTTTCTTGACCCCATGTATTATTGTACAAAGACTCACTCTGCCTGGAATATCCTACCTTTTCTCCTTACCTGACTGACTCAGACTGATTCCTAGAACACCTGTTTTCTGAAATGTTTCCTAAGTCAACTCAGGATAAATAGAAGCTCCTGAGATTTCCTATACATATCTCTATGATAGTCCTTCCACACTGTTTTGTACTTGTGTGTCTGCATTTTCTTATCAGATTATGAGTTTCTGGAGACATTTTATCTGACACAGGACCTGGAACACTAGTGAATTAATTAATCAATATTTATTGAGCATCCTCAAATTACCAGGTACCATTCTAACTGAGAGGACATAGTACAGAGCAAGAGAAGCAGAGTTCCCAGTCCTTGGGAAGTTTATAGATGTAATAACTAAGCAAATTACATATTATTTCAAGAAATGGTCCAGTTCTATGAGAAAATGGAATGAAGATGAATGGTGTTAATGAGGACAGGGTGCAATTTACACATCATAGTCATATGTGTCTCCTTATCCCCATGAACTAGATTTGAATACAGTGAAGGAAAGAGTCAGGTGGATAAGAGGGGGAAGAGATTTCCATACAGAAAGATCAGCCCGTGCAAGGGCTTTGAGAAGGGGGACAAGGCCAGTGGGCAGAAGAAGACTGAGCAGTGGAGGAAGAGTGTGAATTGGGGTCCAACATACAACAGGTGGGGGGCTCGATCAGGTAGGTCTTTCAGGTTACTGTATGTTCCTGGACATTTAATCTGGGAAAAATGAGGAACTACTGAAAGATTTACTGACAGCATAGATAAGAAATGTCCTACTGAAAGTTCCCCTTCACATGAGGACCAGGGCACTGTTTCACTCTGGTGGTTCCCTAAGCAATAATGAGGCATCCATCAATATATCGGGGCTCTTGGGTTTATCCAACTAGCTGTGGGCTTCGGTGAGAAGAGAGGAAGGTTCAGCAGCAGACAAGCCTCAGTTTGAAATGCAGATGTTCCTGACTTTGTGAAACCTGGCTAGCTACATGAGTGTTCTGAGCCTGTTTGCTCATCTAAAAAACAGGATAATGAGCTTTACAAATAAGATGAAATAAATTTATTTACATTAAGCATCTGGCATAAAATAAAGGCTAAGAAATATTAGTTTCTGATTTCCCTTCATCTCTAAGTTGCTATATAAATAATCACCAAACTGACATATTAATGCCAACCATCTCAAACAAATAAAACAGGCATTGCAACTTCTGTTTTTACCCAACAACAGAGTGTCAGGGAACAGACTCTCCCACCTGAAACAAGAAAAAAGTCCCAAATATCAAAATATAGTAAACAATAGTTTCTCAAGACACTGAATATCAGGCAGCATAGAACAGTGATCACTGAGTGATGGAAAATAAATCTGGTAAGCCCCATGAGTCCTCCAGCTTACTCTCTGGAGAAAAATGTCAGGCCAAGGTGCAGAAGGGATGAGTCCAGGAAGAGAAAAGTGAGCTGAGGAGATAGAGCCTGGCATAGCAAGGGGCCTGACCTCTTTTTCCTGAATCTGTGCTGATGCTGAACTGGTGTTAAAATATTTTCAATATCCTCTGTTGATACAATGAGGCACACCGAGTTCAAAGTCTAGCAAGGACACAAACAAATCAACAGACAATTACAATACAATTTTATAATTTCTCTACAATATCAGTAAGTACACATCCTTTGGAAATATATAAGAGCAATTATTCATCAATTCTTAGAGAAGATCAAAGAAAGATTAGCAGACAAACCCGTAAGCCATCTAACAGTAGACAAAGGAAAGTGGGGTCTTCCAGACAGAAAAGACAACACATGGAAAAACCCAGATGTGGGAATGAGCATGAATAACATGCAAAACACAAGGGATGGAGAATGAGAGAATTAGGTAGGAAGGCCATCCAATAAAAGGGGTAGGTGAGAAGACAAAAGGACCCTGGGACCTTTAATTAAAGGATGGGCAAGAAGGAGGAACACATAAGAGACACCGGAAAAAGATGTCAGGAAAGCCAGGAGAGCATGGTCTTAGAATAAGTAAAAGAAGAATGTTTAAGAAGTTGTGAATAGTTCAAAAGTGACAAATGTAGCAGAGGTGAAGAAAACAGAGAAATATAAAAGGAATTCACCAGATTAATACCAACACTGACTGATAAACTCTGAAAGAATCTGGAATATAACTAGAAAAAATTGGCCTTTAACAGGATGAGGCACATGGGGTCAAAATAACAACAGCCAGGGCCAAAGAAAGATGTCTCCAGGTAACAGGTGAGAGAGGAAGGCTAAGGAAATTCCTGGCCCATAGTCCTACTCCATAAAGTAGGAAGCAAGAACTTCACAGGTGGAACTTGAAGGGACAGGTAAAGTGAAGCAAGCTCAAGGAGAGTACAGAAGGTTTTAAGTAAATACTACCAGAAATGGAGAGTTGTTGGTGAGACTCATAAATTTGTCAGGTAGGAATAAAAGGGCCTAGCTGAGAACAAAGAACAAACTGGTAGTTTTCTGGTGTCTTTCTAGTTGTCCCCAAATATGTCATGATTCCCTTCCTCCCTAATAATAAATAGGTTTTTTGTTGTGCTCAGGGACAGCAACCATAATCCTGCTTGTACAATCTCCCTTGCAGGTGGGATTGTGCACATGACTGCAGGCTATTTAGTGGAACTGAGTAGAAGAGAGTGTGCCATTTCCAATTGAAGTCGTTCTCCCTGTCTGTACCTCATCCAGTTGCAGGGCTGTAATGAGAACTAGAGAAACCACCTTGGACTCACCAATGGGAGTCAAGTGAAGAGGATAGTAACAGCAATTATCATCTACTGAGTATGATAAAAAGAAAAAGATATGGGGCCTGTGGATGTAGTTCAGTGGTAGAGTGCTTGCCTACCATGTGTGAGGCCCTGAGTTCAATCCCAGCACTTCCAAAAAGAAGAAAGAAAAAAGAATGGAATTTAAGACTATTGGTAGGCTAGTGGTTGAAAGGTGAGCCAGGAGATCTAAGCCAGGCAAAGAACAGAGTAATATCATTTGAAGAATACAAGTTACAAGACCAGACATCTTGAATAGATCTCACTCAACAACAAGGACACTTAACATTAATCAATGGAGACTATTACCAACATGCAAGTCCATATGGCAAAATGTACCAATAGGTATGAGTTCTGCAAAAATGAAGTAAAGCAAAAGGAGTCAGATACAAAAATATGCTAACATCATGCAAAATTTATACATATGGATGTATACACTAAAAAACAAGCAACTTAATTTGCCATGTTTTTAAAGCCAGAAAAGAGGATTTTGACTGGGAAGAGATAATGAGGGAGGATTCTGGGGACTGGACATGTTTAGGTCTTTTCTGCATGATGATGACATAGGTGTGTCCAGTTGAATGAAATTTATAAAACTGAACATTTATGATACATGTGTTTTTCTGCATGCTTATTATGCTATAAAATAGTTAATATCTAATAAACTAAAAATATGTATCAGTTCTGCTCACTGAAACAGCAAGACTTACATGTTTTTAAAAAACAGTAGTGCTCAATGCTGACAAGCATGAGACAGAGCACCCTTTTCTTGCTAGCCTTGACTTTAAATAAAGTAGTACAAGCTTGGTGAAAAGCTATCTGTTCTACAATAGGCACAGCTTTTGACCTAGAATGGCATTTCTAGAAGTTTATCCTAGGAAAATCAGGAATATGAGAAGATTTAGGAACAAATATATTCAATGAAGTAATTATAAGATGGAAAATTTTTGAAAAGAACAAATATCCGTAAATGAGGAAATGATTACATAAGCTATTATATACACTGTGATATGATGTTATGCAAGTAATTATCAATTGTATGGCGAGTTATAATTATAATGTAGAGTTTAAAGAGAAGAATTGAAAAGTGAACTTTCAGTATGATTTCAAATATATATAAAAAATGTGCCAAAGTGTGCTTGTCGCTCTGGATAAAGTGATTTTGCCTTTCATTTAATAAATTATGTGCTTTCTTGATTTTCTAGAAAGATCACAGAATGCTTCATTGACCATGGATCTAAAAGAAAATCATGCTGATGCTACTTTTTTACTTGCTTTTCACATGGAGTTTTATATCTGCTTCCCAAAACACAGGTAACAACTGTGTCCTGCTCCATAAGAGTTTTACAAACATATTGATTTTGTGCTACCTGGGAAGAAGGGTGTCTCACTCAACACAACCTTCATCTGTAGTGCCTTCTGAGAACAGAGTAGATGCTAAAAAAGAAAAAAAATGAATCAAAACTATAACAGGGCTTCACCTTGTCATCTTCTATAATTGTGCCACACAACTAAATGAACATGCAGCGCCAAACCTGTGGCTGCTTCTGTGTTAAAGTAGAAGTGAAGCATTTCTAACTGCACAGTTTATGATTTAACCACAGAATCCACTCCACTTTCTGGCTAGACTGAGGAGGGCAGATGGTCAAAGGGTTAGGGGTTCACTAGTGCCGAGGCCTTATGGGGGAGGGTAGGGGGAGCCAAAACAGGGCTAGGGGTTCAACCCCACCTCTAATGCTCCAACTACAGCCCCACTTTGATCTTCTTCCAGGTCCCTTTCTCTTGCCCCACTCAAAGCTGAAAGAGGTAAAATCCAACAATGACAAAGGTAAATCAACACCTGGGGGCAATAATTTAACTGGCTCTCTGGGGAACCAGAGCCCTGTTTGAAGTGGCCTGCAGGGGAGCCCAAAGGAGGAGAGCAAAGCCTGGCAGACAGAGGGACTGACTGTAGGAGCAGGTAGGAGCCGTCAAAGGAAAGGGAGAAAGCACATGATTGATAGAAGGAAATAAGATCTTATTTCAACAGAAAAATACAGTGTTTAATACATCTTTCACAGTTAAGTTGGGAAAAACTGTTGCTAATTTTCATATTAGTTGGTAACTTTCTAAAAATTTGTGACCTGAACTGAATCATCCAATGTCCTTAGTTAAATTGTCCTAAATAATGCTTTCTCAAATTTTTTTTCTCTTTTGTCTTCATATGAGGCTCTTTGCTCTCAAGTTTAAATAAATTTTAGAGGAAAAGCACCCTGTGATTTATATTTTAAAAATACTAATAACACATTTTCTATTTTAAAAACATACTTTACATTAACACCTCACTCATACCAAATTCCATAGGAAAATACCAAGTATGCCAACTTTTCAGTTTGCTTGGGCAACCTGTATTGTATAGTCTTCTCATTTCATTAAATTAATACAAAGTATTTAATCAACAGATATTGGTAGCACTTAGAAGGACATTAAGGTCATGATCTGACTTCATATCTTCATATTATCTTTCTTCAAAATGGTTTTGTAAACATTTAAAAATCCAGTGCGTTAAACTTTTAAAGATGTGCACAGGTTGCAGCGATATTTGAAGTTTTCCAAAAGCTGTGTAGCCCTTTGTAAATATCCATTTAAATGACCCTGAAGAAGGGAACAGAAAATATTTAACACATATATTTTATTGTATATAGATAAAATGTGCAACATGATGTTTTAATACACATACGCATAGTAAAATGATTACTACTGTTAATTATTATACCACTAATTACACATAATTACCTTTTGGGAGAATATCAGGGAGGTAGGAATATCTAGAATCTAAGACCTTAGGAAATTTCCAGTATAAAATACAATATTATTAACTAGGGTCCCTATGCTGTGCTGTAGATCTCTAGACTTATCCATACTACATAACTGCAACTTTGTACGTTCTGACCTACCTCTCATCTTCTCCCCCATCTCTATTCTCATTTCACTTATTTTTCTTTTATTCCACATATAAGAGGGATCATGTAGTATTTGTCTTTCTCTGAATGGATTATTTCATTAGCATAACATCCTCCAGATTCATTCACATTATTGAATGTCAAGATCTCCTTCTTTCTTAAGGTTGAATAATACTCATCTATGCATTATGTGATATATGTATACACCATTTCTTTAGTCATCCTTTGATGGGCACTTCAGTTGCCTCCACTATCTTGGCTATTGTGGATAATGCTACCATGAACATGGGAATGCAGATATCTCCATGAGATGCTGATTTAATTTCCTTTGGATAATGAATAGAAATTTTAATGCTTTTACTGGGCATGGTGGAGCATGCCTGTAATTCCCACAACTTAGGTGGCAGAGGCAAGTGAACCATACATAAGTCTGAAGCCAACTTGAGTGAATTAATTTTTTTAAAAAATTAAAAGGACAGGGTTAAATCCCCAGTTTCTCCCCCCCTCCCCCCCCCAAATAATGCTTTAATTTCTTTGAGTTGGGAGTAACAGATGTTTCTAATTTATTTTGACAATCTAGACTCCAGTATCTTCTTTGCTAGCTAGGAGCTAAGCGTCTTCCATGTAACCTGGAAGCTGTGGACTTAGGGTCTAAAGATCACTGACTCACCAATTTCATTTCACTCATATAATGAAACCTGAATTGGAACAAAGAATTTTGCAAGATCAAAGTATAATCAGTGAGGATGAACTGCACTGAAAATGACCATGTGACTCTGTGAGCCCTATCAAAAATAGCATTAAGCCAGGCCTCTGCCTGTAATCCCAGGGCCTTGGGAGGCTGAGGCAGGAGGATCTCAAGTTCAAAGCAAAGCCAGCCTCAGCTCCAGGGAGGGGTTAGAAGGAGTATCCTCTTCAGCTTATCAATGAGACCCTATCTCTAAATAAAATACAAAACAAAATAGGGCTGGGGATGTGACTCAGTGGTCAAATGCCCCTGAGTTCAATCCCCAGTACCGAAAGAAAGAGAGAGAGAGAGAGAGAGAGAGAGAGAGGAAGGGAAGGAAGGAAGGAAGGAAGGAAGGAAGGAAGGAAGGAAGGAAGGAAGGAACGGAGAGAGAGAGAAAGGAAGGAAGGAAGGAAGGAAGGAAGGAAGGAAGGAAGGAAGGAAGGAAGGAAGGAAGGAAGGATAGCATTAGGCTACTTGATAGGTAAAGTGAAAATTAATCCTAAATCACAAACACAAACACACTCAGGTCTGATGAATGCCATGAATATTACATATCATAATTAATACTTGCTGAGTTCTTACTAGGTACCAGGCACTGTCCTAAAAGCTTTGGGGGTATAAACTCATTCATATCTCATTTAGTACTTTTATGATTCGCTGATTTCAGGATGGGTAAACTGAGACACAAAGAGGTTAAGTATCTTGTTTGAGATCTCACAGTGAGTAAATAGTAAGTCTAGGCTTCACCCCAGAATCTTCATCTACATCCTTTACCATAGTACCTAATTGCCTTTATAAGGATGACTTCATAATTTTTTTTCCAAAACTAAAAGCCTCTAGGGATTCATTCAATTTAGTGTGTAGATTCCAGAGGATAGACAAGTTTTTTTAACCTTCGCATAAATCATTCAAGAGGACAAGACTATTCAGACAGTCTATCTGCAGTGTAACCACATAAAGAATTCTGAGCAAATCCAAGCATTAATAAGAGTGTGCATGGAATCTGCCAAGGAATATCCTCTCCAGCTTATTAATGAGAACTCTAGTAGGGCATTCATGAACAAAATACAGCCAAGCAATGGCTATTCTTTTTCTTTTACATTTTTAAAAATTTACATATAACAGCGGAATGCATTAAATTCATATTACACAAATAGAACACAATTTTTCATATCTCTGGTTGTATACAAAGTATGTTCACACCAATACATGTCTTCATACATGTACTTTGGATAATGATGACCATCACATTCCACCATCATTTCTAACCCCATGCCCTCACAATGGCTATTCTTCACCATGCAGAGTCTAAGAGAAAAATGTAGAATGTACTTAGCACTAACTTCCACATAGTAATGAATACTCTTTAGAAAAATCCTACCTGCAGTACAAACAATACAAGAAATGATAAAGGTATGCATGATAGTGCTGAGAAAGTTTGTATAATTAATAACTGAAAGGGGTTATCCTAATGCTCTTTACACATTTAGTCGTTAACATAGGTCAGTTTTACACCTCTCCCACCTCTGCCCTCAACTGCAAATCCTACCAAGAACACTCAGAAAAATCCAGGAACCCAAACAAGCAGCTTTTGATTTTCTGGCACTCCATCTGCCACTTGAAAAACAGACTTGAATTGAATGATAGATAGTGGTCTAGGAATTTAAGAAATACAGGTTTGATTTCAATAAGAAATACCTTCACAAGGAAGCTGGGATTGGAGAGGGGGGATTGGAAATCAGGAGCAGTATTTTTCCATTTTAAACAAAAATTGTTTTATTTATTCCAGAAAAGAAAATCAGTTACAAACACCAGAACCCTAAATTGAATCTGAATTTTTATAGAGTTCACTATGTGACTTACAAATTCTTACCAGGTTCAACTTAATTGAATTTAGGAATCTAAAATCACTGGACCTGAGAAGATTTATGATTGCATTTCATGTGTTTCATGGGGGGGTCTCTGGATTATTCAAGAGTTCAAGGGGAGTGGCAGCCTCTGAGCTGCTTCTGCTAAGCTTGTTGTAATGTGAAGCCACTGTGAGGAAAAGAAGGCTCTAGAACAAGAAAAAAAATCTCCATTATTTGTAAAATGTCTGTGTTTTGCTGTCCCTCTCCTTTTATCCCCAACCCACCATTTACCAACTACTCTAATCTTCTTTCAATAAAAAAAAAAAAAAAAAAAACTCTAACAAATTCCAACTAGACTAAGTAGAATGATCTATATAAACCTCTTCTGATGGATAGCTTTCCTTCAATTAGAAAAAAAAAAAATGCCAAGACTCTTTATTTAACAGTTTAGGTTAATTAAATCTGTGATAACACGTGGTTGATAAAACTGAATTAGTATTTCAACAACAAACTTAGTTCAATTTAAGATTTTAAAATAACATTTCCTTCATAAAAAAAAAAAAGAAAGTGATAACAATGTATTTTTTCTTTCTCTCCAAATTCAAAGAATTAGGGCTGGGGATGTAGTTCAGTAGTTAGAGTTACACGTGCAAGACCCTAAGTTTTGATCCCCAGTACCACTAAATAAATTAATTTAAATAAATAGTATATTCTGTATTCAACTGAAATATTACCATACCAACAGCTATCTGTAAAGCATACTCAAAAATAAAGAGTACAGCTAAAAGGTAAAAGTTAACTTTTGGAAAAGTCAGAACTATAAATATATTATTTTTCTAGTATATCACAAGTAGTCCTTAATTTTACATGATTCTGTGTTTCTTTCTAATTTGTTCTAGTCAGAAGAGCACCAGAAGGTTGAGTAAAAAACTTTACACTTCAATTTTCATTTTTATAGGAAAACTTCTAAAATTAAAAAATCATAATAATGTACTTAGAACTTACATATTTCAATCATATTTGAGGAACACATTTTATACTACCTGTTAATAGCTCTTTATTTGAAATATATATATATATATATATATATATATATATATATATATATATATATATATTTGGCTGTGCCAACTTAGCTGAGGGCAGGATTTTGAAGACCAAGGCATGGAACATCATGATAACTCTTAGAATATCTTTAATGGGGAGAATTTGCAAAATACACACTTGTATTCATTCAAAGTCATTCCAATACTGATGTAAGTTTGTCCAGGCTTACCATGTACTCCTGCCTTCACATCTGGATGGCAGTGATGTGCCCAGTTTGTATGATTGCATATGATGTGCTGTTGGCACTGCAGTGTTCTCAGGGTGGTGCTCAGTGCACTCTTCCAGGAAGTACTCACTTCATTCTCTCCTTCCTCTCTCACCCAGCCCATCTTGTGTTACTAGTTGTGCATTTACCTTACTCTCTCCTATTATTTTGAACAGAGACTGAATCATGCTCAATGCTGAATCACTATCTGCAAAGTTAATGAATGAAAATGTCAATGAAGTCTCATTGGCTACACTGTGTATATGAGGTAACACCTGAGTGGGGTACTGACAGGATCCCCTAACCAGTTTCCCTTCAGGCTTTCCTGAATACCTGTGCTTTCCATAGCGTAAAACCCAACCACACGTGGTTGTTTAAATACAAATCAGTGAAAACTAGAAATTCCATTTCTAAAGAGCCCCAGCCATATTTCAAGCATGTAATAGCCACATGTGATAAAAGCGTATCGTACAGAACAACAAGCATTATAGAACATCTTCGTTGCAGAAAGTTATGTTGGAGAGCACTGCATTACACAGAAAACAAAATGAGCCAATTAAAAACAAAGTTGTTCAACCCTCACCTTGAAGCCCTTCAATGGCTTTCTGGCTCACTCAGAGTGAAAGATAAAACCCTTAAACAACCTTAGCTGAACTGCCTTCCTCCCCACCCCTGGTCATACCATCTAGCAGCCCCTCCCATTCTCATTGCTCTTCAGTCATCTATACTCTTTCTAAAACCCAATGAGCATCAGGACCTTTGCCAATGCCTTTTTCTCTTCCTGGAATTCTTCTCCCAGGTATTTCCATGGCCAATCCCTTCACTTCCTCTGAGTAATGCTCTCTTTGAGGGCTTCCAGGGCCAAGCAATGTAAAACTGTGGTCCCATCCTTACACACATTCTTTTACGGGTTAGATATGAGGTATTCCCTCAAAACAAGAATGGTCAAAGGTGAAATGATTAGTTCATGAGAGTTGTAACCTAATCAGAGGACTAATCCACTGGATATGGAGTAACTAAATGCTAACTATAGAAAGAGCAGGTGGTAGTGATGGCTGGAGAATTAGGTCACTGGTGTTGTCATCGGAGTTTACATTTTGTTCCTGGTGGTGGAGCCCACTCTGCTTTCTGGTTGCAAGGTTCTGACCTGCTTTCCTCCACCACACCCTTCTGCTATGATGTTCGGCCTGACTTTGACCCCAGAGCTATGGAGTCAGCCATCTGTGGACTGAGACCTCTAAAACCATAGCCTCAAATAAACTTTTCCTCCTTTAAATTGTTTTTGTAAGGTATTTTGGTCACAGTGACAGAAGGTTAACTAAAATACATCCCTCTTCCTTTTTCCTAGTTTGTTTTCTTCTATAGCAATAGCACCATCTAATATTTTACATATTATTACATATATTTACATCTATCTTACATATCAATATTTATTAGGATATGCTCATATTTATTATTACTTGTCTCTCCCCATTAGAATATAAACCCCAAAGGGAAAACTTCTATTTTATACCTTGCTGCAGCCTCACCTAAAGCAGTGCTGACACAATTGATATTCAATAAGTATTTATTGAATTAATCTGTTAATGAATGAATGAATCAAGAGCAATAGCACTCCATAATAGGTGGTAGAATTATTGCACTGAGAATGATTTTTATCAAACCAGTGGAAAACTAGTCATATCATCATTGGGACAATACAAGAATAAGTCTGTATCCAGCCCTTAGTTTTTTAGAAAGGCACCTCCAACTCATGACAATGGGAAATGCTTCTCAGGGAAGTGGGATCCTAAGTGAGAAAGGAAAAGTAAGAGTTCTCCAGACAAGGAACCAGGAGAGTGAGTTCATACAGGAAGAACAACAAGCTTGAAGGCAGCCATGAAGGAGTGGGAAGGCTACTGCCAGGGGAGAGTTTTAAATAAAATGCAACAGTAGATGTGGGATCAACTGAACAAGGAATTAGGGTTACCCATTTCTTCTCACATGAAGAGCCAAGGGGAATACAAGCTGGATCTAAGTAATGCACTTGGAGGTGAGTGAGCAGGAAGGCCCACAGATGGGCATGAAGAGCACCACAGAGCTACACAGAGTGTGTTCTCTTAGTGACAGATTTATATCTGCTAATATTGAATACATAAGGAATTAACAGTTTTAGATAGTTTATGTTGAAAAAAAAACTTTTTTATTCAAGCCAATGCTTGGGATTATTCTCTATGACAGGAAGACTATAGGAGCTAAAACTATAGATGGCTTTTATTTTAGTTGGTATAACTCTGTGTATATTCTGTCTGAAGGATCTACAACATACTAGATTCATAATAGGAAATAATAGGAAGACAGTCATCTCTGAATGTTTTAAGAAAAATGTTCAACTAGAAACTACGGCTTGTTCTACCCAGTCAAGAGCAGACAGTCTTTTCTGTTTTTTCAATTTTTTTTTTTTTTTTTTTGTTCTGTGGTTTGAACCTAGGAATAATTAACCATTGAGCCACATCCCCAGGCCTTTTTATTATTTATTTTTAAATTCTGAGACAGAGTCTCACTAAGTAGTATAGGGACTTGCTAAGTTGCTTAGTCTGGCTTTGAACTTGGCAATCCTCCTGCCTTAGTGTCTCAAGCTGAAGAGTGGACAGTCTTTACTAAAGGAGCCCAATGACAGGGACAAATAGAGCTCTTCAATAAATACTGGCTGAATGATTTGAGTAAACTAATAGATGAAATTATTCACTACTTCAGTAACTGAAGGTCTTATCTGCTCTTGTCTCATCACCAAGCAACACCAGCATTCAAAAAGAGATACTAGGCTTGGCATTTTTCATCTCTCTCTCTTATTAGTCACACTCACTACACTGGAAAAAGTAAGTTAAAAGAGGAATCAGCCCAAAGATGAGTGTTTAAAATACCTGAGACACTTTTAGGAGTAAGAATTCAATAATAATAACTAACAAGTTAAGAATAAATGATTGAAAGAGATGTCTTCCAGTTCTGAAGTATTACTTGTGGAAGTGTTTTCCTTTGTTTAGTAAAAGACAGTCTGATTGATCAAAACAGTATGATATATTGAGATTCGGAAATATTATTTTAAGGGGCTGAACTCTATCATGAAAACTAAACACTGGCTTATATCAAGGAAAACCCTTAAAGTTAGATGTAATATTACATTCTTTTTTTTTTTTTTGGGGGGGGGGGGGTTGGTGGTACCAGGGATTGAACTCAGGGGTACTCAACCACTGAGCCACATACCCAGCCCTATTTTATTTTTTATTTTATTTAGAGGTAGGGTCTCAACTGAGTTGCTTAATGCCTTGCTTTTGCTGAGGCTGGCTTTGAACTTGCAATCCACATTTCTCAGCCTCTCAAGCCGCTGGGATTATAGGTGTGTGCTACCACACCCAGGGATATAATGTTTGTGAATAAACACTTTTGTAAATTGTCATTTCAATCTGGAACTAACAGTGTCTATGTGCACTACTCAAACTTATTAGAATTATCTTCCTTCAGTTAAAAAAGGCAAAAGTAGAAAAAGTATTTATTTTATATGACTATATTCTCTAAAATATTATTGCTTAGGCTGTTTCAAGAGTATCAATAAAGAAAGGTAGCTAGCTATTGTATAGTTTTCAACATTCTATCAGGACAACTCCTGTTTTCAGTATACATAAGTCAAGACGGTCTAAATGCTTATTATTATAATCCCTGAATCTTGTTAAACTCTAGGTGCAATAATACCACAAAAAATTCTAATTTAATATAACACTTCTGGCTGTTTGGGGTTTTTCCTATTTAATTGGCAGAATGTTAATATTCCCTTTCACATGAATGCATAAATATAAAAACAAATAGAAATAATAAAAATAGCACTTGATATGCTTAGCTGTGCTAAGTCCTATAGTTTTAGCTAATTTAATCCTCGCAGTCCTCTAGAAGCCAGGTATTGTTACCTTTCCATGATAAAACTGAGGAAACTGAGGCAGTGTGAGGTTAAGAGAAGGGTCCGAGGTGGCAGAGGAAGTACTGGACAAACTGGGTTCCTCCCTGTCCTGGCTCCCTATCCTCTCCCACTGCATCAGGCCATGTCTCCAACACTTCACAGAAGTTACTTATTAAGAATAGTAGTACGGTTACCAGGAATGGAGGTATCAAATTCCCTAACAATTAACAGCTTCATTCTGACTCTGGAATTTTGTTCTGATCCTGAGTCATTTTAAAATGTTACATTATTAGAAATTGACAGAAAAAGGACAGGTATTCTAGTTAGAGAGCTATTTAATTAATTATGAAGAGCAAATAGAAAATAAAGGCCTTATAAGTAAAAGCCCTCCATACAACAACTTAACAGATGCTCCAAAGTACTTTTCCCTCAGGAGGAATTTTGGAGAGGTTTTAATTCCATTGTCAGACATCCTTGCGCCATGATGGAATCTGTGGTAACCACACAGGTCAGGCCACAATGCCACAGTGGTATCAAGGAGATGTATGAGTGTCCCAAGAATCACATAGATAACTTAGAAACATAGAGACAGATAACATTAAAAAAAAATCTTTTTTTGACTAAAATTACATAGATGGCTTTTGGAGGAAAGGGTAAATCAAGTCCTCTTAAGAGTGACTATGGCTTGTCACAATGAGGGTGGTGAGCAATTTCCCAGCTCTCTCCTCTTCACCCCTTGGTTTCTTGTAGTTGTTTCTCAAAGGACATAAAAAATAAAACAAAACAGTAAAGTCCACCCAAGGCACTATTATTGGCTGTTACCTCTTCCTGTGTCTGCTAAAATTTTGAGTGTCTGCTATTACACAGCTATGCAGGAAAAGGTCCTCCATCCAAGGCTGATTATTCCCAAGGAAGCTGAACCCCAGTTTCTGACACATTTTAAGAGGTCAATTCATAACTCCTGAGGGTCAGTTGTATACACCTTGAAAGATAATAACTGCCTTTCATTGAGTATTTACTCTGTGTCAAATACTAAACATAGTGTCATCTAAACTAGTCTTCATGAAAACAGAAGAAGGAGATACTGGATTTCTGGGGCAAAAGATCAAGCTAAAAGAGGATATGAACTAAGATTCAATGAGATGTCAACTAAGATGTCAATAAGCAGGGGAATTGTATATGGATTCCTTTTGTGTCTAAGATGTAGACTTGTCTAAGATCTAGTGTTGTCTCATATTGTTTTCTAAGAGTGATAGGACACTACAGGAAAATTCAATCTGTGGGCAGTCTAATTGCAAAACTAAGCTGCCAATATGAACCATATCAGACTCATTAAGTTCTTACAAAAAGAAGTCAAGACAGTATGGTGGCACACGCCTGTAATCCCAGTGTCTCAGAGGCTGAGGCAGGAGGATCGTGAGTTCAAAGCCAGCCCCAGCAACTTAGCCAGGCCCTCAGCAATTTGGCAAGACTCTGTCTCTAAATAAAATATCAAAAAAAAAAAAAGGCTGGTTATGTGGCTCCGTTGTTAAGTGCCCCTGGGTTCAATCTCTGGTACCAAAAAAAAAAAAAAAAAAAAAAAGTCAGAATTGATTAAAATTTAAGCCAATTTGGTAGAAAATTTAACACAAAAAGGGACAGATGCTAATTAAAGTTAATTTAAACTTAAATAGAATATAGAAATCTAGATATCTAAAAATTAATGTTGTTAAAAGAGAAGGGAGCCAATTATACTTCCTGTACTGTATTACTATCCTTGACTTGAGCATAATATCACTCATTGTGTCCAGGGCACAATACTATCACAATACTATTCTCTATTTTCACAGCTGTTGCTAAGCAAAAATCCTTACAATGGCATTGACTATTTACATAAGAGGATTTGCATGTCATTTTCTAACTTTTTCTAAAATATATTTTTTGATTGTTGATGGGCCTTTATATATGTGGTGCTGAGAATCGAACCCAGTGTCTCACACATGCTAGGCAAGTGCTCTACCACCAAGCCACAACCCCAGCCCCCACTTTCTACCTTATATCTGTATTAGATTATACTTTAGTGACAGTGTACTACTAATGCACTACTAATGGTTCACTAGCAAAATGACAAAATAATGTTTTTTGCACATAATATGTATTAAGTGTGTGCCATTTTAATATGAAACTCTTAAGTAGAAACTATGAAAGCACACACCCACAGGCTAGAAATATGTAGATAAATATGCTGATATTCAGATGTGCAATTCAGAAACAACCACCACACAGTGTCAGAGAATGAGGGAAGGAACCCTTGTGAACACTCTGGCCTTTGGGAACACTGGTTTCTATCTTTTCAGATGTTACTGCCCAACTGCTCCTTCCATTCATGTTTTCCTGGCAATTATACAAGAGCTCCTCTTTTGACTATCTATTTAATTTTGTTTAAACTGTGGCAGAAATTTACACTCTAACATTAAACAAATATCTTCCCATTGATATTATTTTAAGAAACCTACTCTGGAAATCCTACCGGCACATTGCCAGTTACTTCTGTAATGTGCAGCAGAAAAACTGTGGTTCACATCTTTAGAAGTCAAGAGACTACTTTTAGAGACAGATAAAATACAAAACTATTGTCATTTAATGTGAACTTTGTGTCACGCCACAGTACAGACTCCTGTCAGAATTAAATGCTTCCCAACTACTTACATTTTTATTTTCAGCAGATGTAGTCAAAGTTGAAACATTCTCCTATGAATCATTAGAAAATATCTGCACTGAAAACATACTCTTGATTTACAACATAAGTGGCCTCACTGGATCTTTTTTTCCTTCACAAGATTGTATCAACCAGCTTTTAACCCCCTAACTTTCCCACTTTTATGTGTCACACACCAACATCTTGATTCTGTGAACTAATCAGATAATGAATCATATTGAATATTTGTTTCTCACAGTGATTTTTACTTGAAAAGGGGCCAAAAATAAAGTACTAGTTTAATGAAAGTAGTTTTCTTCAGTTCACTAGTGCTTCATGAAAGGTAATTTATGGTTGTTCCAAATTGAATAGTTTACAAAAATTTTAAAATGTTATCACATAAAAATACTTGATCTATCGGGCTGGGGTTGTAGCTCAGTGGTAGAGCACTCAGAGCACTCACTTAACATGTGTGAGGCACTGGGTTTGATTCTCAGCACCACATTAAAAAAATAAATAAAATAAAAGTATTTTTCCATCTACAACTAAAAAAAAAATCTTTAAAAAGAAACACTTGGTCCCTTGATGCTCAAAACACTACAAAAACTAGAGATAGTAGGAACATACTTCAACATTGTAAAAGCTATCTCTGCTAAACCCAAGGCCAACATCATTCTAAATGGAGAAAAATTGAAAGCATTCCTTCTAAAAACTGGAACAAGACAAGGATGTCCTCTATCACCACTTCTATTTGACATAGTCCTAGAAACTCTAGTCAAAGGAATTATGAAGAAGAAAGAAATTAAAGGGATACAAATAGTAAAAGAAGAACTCAGATCATCATTATTTGTTGATGACATGATTCTATATTTAGAAGATCCAAAAATTCCACCATAAAACTTCTAGAACTAATAAATGAATTCATCGAAGTAGCAGGGTATAAAATCAGGACCCATAAATCAAACACATTCCTATACATCAGTGATGAATCCAATGTAAGAGAAATTAGAAAAAACTACCCATTCAGACTCAATAAACTTAAACAAAATAAAATAAGATAAAATACTTGGGAAACAATCTAACAAAAGAGGTGAAAGACCTCTACAATGAAAACTATAGAACACTAAAGGAATACATTGAAAAAGACCTTAGAAGATAGAATGATCTCCCATGCTTTTGGAAAGACACAATATTGTCAAAATGGCCATACTACCAAAAGCATTATATAGATTTAATGCAATTCCTATTAAAATCCCATGACATTCTTCATAGAAATAGAAAAAGCAATCATGAAATTCCTTTGGAAAAAGAAGAGACTCAGAATAACCAAAGCAATCCTTAGCAAGGAAAGTGAAGCAGGAAGCATCACAGTATCAGACCTTGAACTATACTACAGAGTCATAATAACAAAAATGGCATGGTATCAGCACAAAAACAGACAAGTAGGCCAGTGGTACTGAATAGAAGACACAAAGACAAACACAAATAAATACAATTATCTCATATTAGACAAAATGTGCCAAAAACATTCACAGGAGAAAAGATAGCCTCTTCAACAAATGGAGCTGGGAAAACTGGAAATCCATATATAACAAAATGAAATTAAAGCTCTATCTCTCACCATGCACAAAACTTAACTCGCAGTGGATCAAAAGCTTAGGCACTAGAATAGAGACTCTGTACCTAATAGAACAAAAAGTAGGCCCAAATCTTCATCATTTCAGCTTAGGACTTGACTTCCTTAATAAGACTCCAAAAGTGCAAGGAGTAAAATCAAGAATCAATAAATGGGATGGATTGAAATGAAAAGCTTCTTCTCAGCAAAGGAAACAATCAATAATGTGAAGAGAGAGCCTACAGAATGTGAGACAATATTTACCATATGCACCTCAGATATAGAATTAATCTCCAGGATATATAAAACACTCAACACCAAATAATAATAATAATAATAACAACAACCACCACCACCACCTAGTCAAAAAATGGGTTAAGGAACTGAACAAACTTTCCACTGAAGAAGAAAATAATGGATCAACAAATATATGAAAAAAATGTTCAACATCTCTAGCAATTAGAAAAATGCAAATCCAGTCAGAATGGCAATTATCAAGAATACAAACAACAATAAATGATGGCGAGGATGTTGGGCAAAAGGTACACTCATACATTGCTGGTGGGAATGCAAATTGGTGCAACCATTATGGAAAGCAGTATGGAGATTGCTCAGAAAACTTGGAATGGAACCACCATTTGACCCACCTATGCCACTCCTTGGTTTATACCCCAAAGACTTAAAATCAGCAAACTACAGTGACATGGCCTCATCAATGTTTATAGCAGCTCAACTCACAATAGCTAAAGTATGGAACCAACCTAAATGCCTTCAACAAATGAATGGATAAAGAAAATATGATATATATATATATATATACACACACACACACACACACACAATAGAGTATTACTCAGCCTTAAAGAAGAATAATGAGTCTCTTCTTTTTCCAATATATATGGAACTGGAAAATATAATACTGTGAAATAAGCCAATCCCCAAAAAACAAAGGCTGAATGTTTTCTCTGATATATGGGTGCTAATTCACAATAAGGGAGGGGAGCTAAGGAAGAATAGAGGTACTCTGTATTAGGCAGAGGGGAGGGGTGATGGGTGCAGGAAGGATAGTAGAATGAATCGGACATTATTACCTTATATACATATATGATTACATGACCAGTGTGATTCTACATTTTGTACAACCAGAAGAATGAGACATTACACTATGTATGATGTGTCAAAATGCATTCTACTGTCATATATAACTAATTAGAATAATTTAAAAATATACTTGGTCTGATAAGGAAAAGATACTGAGAATGTACAAATTATGCTCAGAAACTCTACCAGCAAAGCAGGCTGATCTGATGCTGATCTGCACCGACCATGACCCGCTGTGGGCCCCACTGAGCTGGTTGGTGCTGGTCTAAATGGGATGAGGCGGGTGGGGTGGTGATGATAGTTGATGGTCAACAATCATGGCAGGGCACATTTTAGCCCAAAGACCAATAACCATGTTGTGATGTCATACCTTGCATTTATTTAATTCACCCTCATTCACATGCTTTATAATGTCTTTGTTATTGTTTTCTCCTTATTATTTGTTCCATTTATTTAATTTTACTGGTGTATGATATTTACACATAATAATGAGTTTCACATAACATAATTTGATTGATTTCATTCCCCAGTACTTCTCCTTTTATCCGCCTCTTCCCTCCTGACCCCCCTTTTCTCCTTTACTCGTCTCCCTTCTACTTTCACGAAGTCTTCTCTCTTATGTTTTTCTCTCTGGATTTCACATATGAAGAGAACATGTGACCTTTGGCTTTCTTAGTCTGGTTTATTTCCCTTAACAGGATGCTCTCCAGGTCCGTCCACTTTCCTCCTACAGAAGGTACCAAACACACCAGGTTTTTTCTCTTCCCTGTACATACACCACAGGTTTCATTTGAGGGTAAGATTTTACTGAAACCAATTTTAACCCACAAATTTCTTTTTCTTTTCTTTTCTTTTTTTTTTTTTTTAATCAAAGGAGCCATGGCAGGACTTCACTTAGGAAGCCTGTCCTTCCCATTTCTACAGTATGGCCAATTTACCAAAGAAATGTTCATACTGTCAATGAAATTCTGGACTCTACCAATTTAGAGGCTTCCCAGAGTTTTCAGATGAACCTTCCATAGCATGTATGCAAAAGGATTGGTTGAAGAAGTCTTAGAAATAAAAAATAAATAAATAAATAAAGGCAGACTCTGAGGTTCTGTTATTACTGAAAAAATAAACAGAGAAGTCAACTGGGTCAAAGCAACATGATAATGAAGAGAAAAGGAAGTAGTTGGGAAAAAAAAAAAAGTCAGGTGCCCAAAATAAGAAAAAGACTGAAACCTGTTCTCATAGTCACTCATTTAGAAAGAATTCAACCACTCATAATAGATTCAATTTGGTTGTCAACATTCAATCTAATTAAAAAAAAAAATCCATTACACAAAATTCTCCCCCTCTAAAAAGGGGTAAGATTATTTACAGAAAGTAAAAAACGAAAACAAAACCTCAAAATACTTTAAGTAAATTAATCTCAATAGCCCTCCCTCCCAGGCACACAGAATCAATTCACAGGGTTTGTAAAACTAGTTTGGTCGCTTGCAGGGATTGCACACAGGGGTAGGTACATTCTTTTGCTATTCGTCCAATTCTTGACCCAAGAACAAGGCCTAGTACTTGCACCAGACTCTTTTTTTTCCCCCATTTATATCTCCTTTATTTAACACAAAACATGCAGCAGCTACTCAGTTCCTTAACTTAATGGGCTCTGGATTCAGGGCCACGGGAGAAAGGACACATGAAGGATGAATGTGAGGAATTCGGTTGTATACCATATGTGCAAGGAAAATAAGTCAGTTCCAAAGATTTCCAACCCCTGGCTAGAGTATTGTACTGACAAATAATATATGAAGAGGTGTTATTAATATGTGAAAAGCCAACTATTTCCAATATTCATCAAATATCACTAAGTTCCATCACATGAATTAAAAAAAAAAAACAATAACACTTTTCCACAAAGTAAAATTCAATTTTATAAAAAAATCCATATGCTCTTCTATCAAGAACCTGTTAGATGGAACAGAACTGATAGATTGCAATGAACAGAACAAGTAAAAAGACAGTTGAAAAACTGGAATTTTGGAAAGAATTCTAAAACTTTACCTTACTCCTCTCCCAAGGTCAGGAAATGGCCTTGAATTCAGGCTCTGAAGCTTATTGACTCTGTCTAAGCCTCACCTACAGTCAAGTGTTGTTATTGGGATACTGACCTTGGGTTGTTTTTCTGAGGTATTGATGAATTCTGCTTTGCTGCCTACACTGTCACAAGGATGTCCTTGCTTCATTGCCAAGTGTCTGCAAGAGCCATGCCTGGGTTTAACTGTCAGATGCTGCAGAAGAAAATGTCCTTTCCAGGAAAGCTAAAGCACTCAGTCTGGGCCCTCAAAAGGCTGGCTTCAACTAACACCATTTTCTAAGCCTTGAATTTCCCAAGTCTTTCCCAGTCCAGAGACACCAGCAGCCTTCTCTGACCAGTCATGCATGTTGAGTAGCTTTGAAATGTTTGAAAACTGCCAGGAAGCTGGGATTCTCACAGTGATGGGCTACGACTGAGACCTATAAGAGGGTAGTATCAGATAATCCTGCATTTGTGCTGGTCTGTCCCACATAACAGAGAATGGACCTTTCCAAATGCCCCTTGGAGAAATCTGACGGGTCATCCAACTTTCAGTCACATTGCACATGCCCACATGCACTCACAAGTCTCATCTGTCTTCTCTATACCCTGATTTTCATCATTACTTTTCTAAAATAATTATAAGAATGCCTAAGCTGATAGCTATGCCAAGAGCACATGTGCAACATGATGGTCAGTGTTGGTCATGTCTGAGCACATCAGCCTGGTGTTGCCTCCCATCTGAAGTTATGTGTGATGCTCCTGTCTAACATCGATGATCTGCAGTATGGCAGCTGCCACACCATGGGTGTTGTGCATCTGTCTCGGCATTCTGCCAGCTCACATTCATCACTCCTTTCCCGGCTCTAGCATGATATCTCACACCCCTATTATTTGGGACTTTGGATCTGCATGTGAAGAATAACAGAGAGTGAGAGAATGGGTGACACAGGGAAAATATAGAAGATAAGACTGGATCCCTTCTTGTAATGACGATGTAATAACACTGTGTGTGTTCGTGAGAAGGTGGTATTAGTTTTGAGAAGTATAAAATTTCCAGGAATTATTTATGTGACAGAATGCAACAGATGTGTTTCCTACTTAAATTAAGCCTACAAAAACTGTTATTTCTTGAGCGGTCTTTTACTTTAAGGAGCATTTTCACATATTGTGTTTCTTTAAAGATACAAGTGCCCATGCTCTGTTATAAAAATCATCCTAAGATAAGATAGAGAAGATGAGGAAAAAAAAAAAAAAAAAGGGAAGTGGGAAAGGATAGAAAACGAGAAATTATTACGTTTTTTATCTTGAAAAGTTTGCTAAGGCCATGAAGATTTTAATTAAGTTAAATCCACTATTTATCATTCAAACTAGATTTCTCTGAAAGTAAGGGATGCTGGGATAGCAACTGTAAATTGGGATTGTACTTGAACAAACTTGAAATAAAGTTACCCTACCTTTTATAGTAAATTTAAATGTCCCTCTTAAATTTGATCTTGTTCACAAATAACGTTTAAACTTCATTAGTTATTACATGGCATACAGTAGTAACAACTTTATAGGTAAAAATATGAAGAATTTCCCCCTTATCCAAAAGGAAAAACTAACTGCTCATTCATTCATTCACATAAAAATTTATTGCACTCCTACTATGTGCGAGATACTGGGCTAGGTATAGGATGCAGACTGACAAAAATACCCCAAATGATCCAGATACTTGAATGCTCCTGTTAGTAGGAAAAAGGAATTGTTTGCAGTTTAGACTTAGGTGCACAGAAAGAGAAAAACTTACTCTGAGAAAACTCAAAGACACCTAGATGTGTCATAGGTTTTTCTTGTTTCTCAGCAGTTCTCAGGTATGACTGTGTGGGAGAGGACTATGAGATAACTGAGTTTGCCAAGTTTGTGGAGCCTTAGAAATTAACTACAATTAAAATGAGAGCATTTTTAAAATATAAGAATATATACATATTTTCAACTATTCTTACGTTAGATAGTCTTTCATTAGAAATTCACATATTGAAGAAAATTCAAATTCAATTTTAGTTACATGAATTTTAAGAATAGAAAGATCACTGTTTGGCCCAGTAAAATAACTCAAAAGACATCAAGTATCAGGTGCTAAAATTTCATAAACACATGAACCAAGACCACATTCATTCACTGGATTATTGAAAAACAAACGAAAACACTGTAGGTTGCTAAGACAACTGAAATATGATGATATAATGAGGAGAATCTCTGTATCTTTAGAACTCAGATTTTGGGGATTGCACTAAACCCTCATCTATCTTAAGACACAAACTTTAAAGAGTTTTATTATTTTTATTTTTTTCCAAAGGCTTGGCTGGTGAAGTCCTCCAATCAGGACAAAGATTTGGTCCTGGAGGGTGTGAGGTGTGGCAGAGGGAGGTGTCCTGCCTGGGAACAGTTCCATCCTGTAGTATTTGAGAGAGGAAGAAAAATGTATTTGCAACGCATTTAATAAAATTTCACGTAAATATTCTCAAAATCCCGGATAGGTGAGAAATGGTAGTTTTTTTCTAGAATATTGTTATTTCAGATCTTAAATTCTGGTCTCACTCCATCCTAGTGGTATTGTTCTCTTTGGAGTTGCTCATCCAATTTAAAAATCATCTATTGCTCACAATGCTCTCCTAATTACCTTCTAGAATACTTCATTGTCAATATACACTTCCTGTTTTGTTCACTAAATTATCTCAAACAATGCCTGTCACATAGTAGATGCCTGATCGATAGCAAGTTTAAGGGCAAAAATAGGTGTTGCTGTAATTGAATTGCTGAAAGGAAAGCCATCAGATCGTATTTCTTCCACCTTGAAGAGGGACCCAAAAAGTTTCTATGTTTCTACTTACATCAAGTTTATTATTATTCTTCACTAATAATGCCCCAAGTCTAGAATGACCATAAGGATATATGGCAGTTCAGTACCTCCTAAGCGGACCACCAGCTGATATGCTATGTGCTCAAGAAATGGGCATGACTCCCATTTGCAACAATTTTAATTCCCTGTGATGCATTTTTTTTTCTTTCTTTTTCTTCTTTCTTTCTTTTTTTTTTTTTAACTGGTTAGGTCCTTTGGATAAAAGTCACTAGACAGGGATAGTGACTAGTCACTAGTCACTAGTTCAGTGATACAGCACACATTTAGCATGCATAAAGCACTGGGTTTGATCCCAAGCACCAAGCAACTAACAATCTGCAGAAAGACTGTTTCATAAGATTTCATATGAGCTTAGTTTACTGTGGGAGAGGTTGACAAGAAACACAGCAATTTTCTACAATTAACATTTATACCTGTGGGGAAGTCAGGCCTTTTAGCATCACTGGAGAATAATGTAACTGTCAGGAAAAAGAGGCCAGAACCCTCTCACAGCCATTATGTACATTTCAGGCCAAATCTACCATTTCATATACATATCCATATACTTAGAACAAAAGAAAGAAATATTCAATGTAGACAGTTTGGAAAATGTGCTTCAATCACAAGAAAAAATAATGTGCAGTGTCTCTGAAAATAAGGACAACTTGCTAAACTTTCTCTGGGGCCTCTGAAGTCAGTCTCCTAGCTGGCGTCCCTGCCTCTAAGTGCCTATGTCACATCTGCTCTGTAATCACACACACATTGCTCTATTATAACCTGATCAGAAATCTATTGGTGACCTCTTTATGCCTATAAGAAGGCTTGCCAAAATTTCAAATTTGGGTTCCTGGCTACTGATTGCTGGTTCTAATTCTTAAGGAGTGTTTTAAAAGTTCAGATTTAGATATTAATTTTGGTAAAATTGCCCTCAGAAAGGTAAATAATTTAAACTATAGTAAAAATTAATTAAACAACATTAATTAAATGCATTAATTAAACAACCCATCAACTAGATTCATAATAGAAAATGCAGAAAGCAATTCACATTCAGACTGGCATTTGAGAGCAGAGGACAGGGTCCATTGGATACTAACTGATCAACCTGGAGATGAGCACAGGGAAGGCCCATGTTTGGTAAAAGTCTTCACACAGAGGTAAATGGAACTGTTCTTACCTGGAAGTTTGGCTGCCACTGCCCTTAAAGGTCTACCTAGAACAATAATATTCACTTTGCAGATTATAGTTACAAATGTCTCACCTATGAAATAAGTCTCCATACTAGTGAGATGAGTAGTCGTTGGATTATATCTAATTAAGGAATGGGGATGTGTTTTCAGTTTCCTTAAAATATGCTGGATTATATAAAGGAAAAGCATGGAGGTTGAGGGTTAGATAAAGGAAAGTGGTGGAAGGTAAAGGCCACTTGTTGGGTTATGAGCTCAGCATCCCTTTCCTGGAAGTTCTTCCATACCTCATTCATACACACCTGGTCAGGTCCACTAAAAGCCACACTTCTGCTTTGTGACCATGCCTCTCTGATAACCATGCCCTTCCCTAGAAGTCTGGAACTGAGATAAAGAGAGAGACTTTTCCACCTGGGAGGCTAAGGAGGTAAATGTACAAATCACACATCCTCCTACTGTGGGGCTTGGAGAAAAATCAGGCTGATCAATCAGTTTGTATCCTGAGAGATGGAGATACTGAAGCCACTAGGAGAGATAGCACAAGTACTGTCCAGACATGAACAAGAGGGCAACCCCAGGTCTTCACCTTCTGAGATTCAACATACCCTCATAAGTTCTCTAAGAAATTATATCCGAGTTTAAAAAAAACAAAATGACAAAGAGCAACATAAAACAAACCTCTCCTTCTCTGCCTTAACTGGCTTGTATTTGTAGCTACAGCCTATAAGAGTGTGATCTAAAACAACTGAATTCAAGCCAGCCACGATCTGTGCTAACTTACCTAGTTTCCAGTCTCCTCTACTATTTCTTCACATGAATCACATGGGATTCTTCATTTATAAAACACACCTTCCGTTTCAGTTTCTGGTGAGCAGAACATGCTAAGGTCCGAACCATGGCAAGAGTTGTGAACAGAGATAATATGGGAAAAGACAAGAAATAAAAAGAAAGCAAAAAAAAAAAAAAAAAATCAAGAATAAAAGATGTGAAGACAGTGAAGCAAAGGCCAAACAATTATCTGAATGAAGAGGTATAAATGGTAAGGTCTTAATGGTAGCCTCTCTGCCTCCCTTAATAGGTTAAAGGATGAGTCTTGTTCAATGTCCATGTTTAGAGATCAATTATTCTGTGAGGAGCAATATGTACATGCCTTTCACTCATATTATTTTACTCTCATCTGCTTACTCATTTAATCTTGGAAGATTAACTCTAGCAGGAAAAACAAAGAAATCAACAAGTATAAAGATAGCATTAAACTCTGCTTCCAGTAAGGATAAATTACTAGGAGTTTCCAATGAGAGAGAAAAAAAGATTGACAGCACACATATATAATAAGACATTTAGAAAACAATAATTTAAATTTTGAGACTGGTATTAAAATCTTCAATTGTCACTGCTATCAGGGATTTAGTTAGATACCTCAGACACTTCTCTGAGGAAGTCAGCTCAGAATGCTACCACGACCCAAAGGTCAAGATATGGTAGCTACTGAGGGTATAGTTAAAAATGGCAAAACAGAACACATCACTCATCCTCATCCAGGACTCCAGCTGCATCCACACCTGTAGGAATCTGTCAACATGTGCCAGAAAAGGAAAAGTGGATTCCAAAAAACCTCCAGCGAATACTAGCCTAAATGAAGACAATGGAGAGGAACCCACACAAGCTCACACTTTGAAACTAGACAAAACACTGCCCAAATCGGGAATAAAAGGATTAAATTAGAATATGTCTCATGTTAAATAAGTCAAAAGGAAATTAAATCACATTCTTAGAATATCTATCTATCCATCAATCATCTCTTATTTTCAGAAGTATAACCATATAACTTAAAGGAAGTGGTTTTAAATAACTAGAAATACTTGATAAATAGTTTGCAATGTGATTAGTAATTTTCTGTGTTTAATAGGAAAAACCAGTGGATGCTAACAACATGACTATGACCAACAAATGGTTACATAATTCCATGGACTGTACAGTCAGATTGTGTTACTGAGAGAATCTAGGGTTTATTAGAACTACATCCCAAAATATTCAAGTTTGAAGAACTGCAACCTGGAAGTCATGATTTTTTTTTTTTTTTAATGCATCTTGGAGATAGAATATTGGGCTAGACAGACCTCAGATTTGACACAGTAAAATAATATGCATGAAGGGCCCTGAGCTTTCCCTGCTGTGAAAAACAACATACTATTTAATTTTTAAGCAGGCAATTATAGGCAGATAAATATTTCAGTCTTTTGGAAGCACTGCAAAAGTTATTTTGCTGGCAAATAAATATGCATAACTTAATACTTTAACTGTTATACTGCTAAATCACAACTATTTACATAAGATGAATTAATTGCATTTTTAAGCTTTTACACTTAGATCTTCAATAGATAAACTTCTTGAGGCTCACTGAAATACTAGCTATTAAAGCAAAATTAATTTCAAAGCTTCTTTAAAGTTGGACAGTCATGTTGCCATTCACTTGATAATTGTGAAGTTAATCAAGTCCAGAGCAAGAAGACATAGGTCAAGGCCCCTGACAATTTCAGGTAACCACTAAGTTCTCAGCAAACTCAATTTCTTTAACCTATGAAATAGATAAGAGCCAACCCTCACCATTACACACAAAATCTTCTTTTTTCTCTACAAATGGAAAAACTACCATATTAGTTCCTCTGTACCTAGAAGTACTTCCTCTACTTTAATATTCTCCCTTGGATCTCATTATTCTACTGGTGATATTGAGGGCAGGGTGAGACAAAGCTATAACAGAAAAGATTTGGTGTAATTTCTAATTACTGGGCAGTGTACCAGTAAAAGGAGAGAGATCAGTACTGCCAGAACTGACATAGAGAAGCAGAACAAAGATCATGAAAGGAACCCAATTGGTATTATGGAGGCCACTGTAACAGAGTAGCATTCTAAGATATTTATACAGAATACAATTAAAGTATGAAATAAATTATATCTTATATCTTTACTTAATATTGGAAATAAAAAATAGAAAGGTTTTTTTAAAAAGGATATTCATGGAAACATCTGCTAAAATATTCACTTATCTAGGAACCATCTATTATATTAAACAAGAACCATGAACATTATTTTTTGAGTGACTCGAAGGAGGAACAAATCCCCATGAATGAATTCACCATGAATATAGGAAAAAACAAACTTAAAAATGTTTCTGCTTATCACTTAAGATGCTCTATCTAGTAGCAGACTTAATTTTCAAGTAAGGTAAAACATGACAAAAATTATAAATTTTAGTTTTTTCAGGTATATATTTTATGGTTAATATTAGTTTTAAGAACAAAGGCCAATAAGAGTATAATCTGGACATAGTTAACAACACAGAAGAAAAAAAACCAAAAAACATTCAAGTGGAGTAAATTTTTATATGAAGCTCTTTATATCCCTTTCCATAGGACATCAAGTTTAATAGTTCAAGGAAACTGCAAATACTGTCCCTGATGTCTGGCTTTTAGTGTATACATACTATCTTATTCCTAAGAAGATGGTTTTGCCCTACTCACATTGCATGGGTTTATACATTCTCTTTTCCCCAATCTGCCAGTTACATCTGCAGCCCAAGCATTTCTTTCCAAAAGAGGAATTAAGGCCAAGCAAGACAAAGAATTTGCTGATACACATATGTCACTCTGAGGATTCTAACAAAGTCTCCACACCCAATTTAATTACTTCCCTACTATAAAAACACTTTCCATCTGCATCTATTCTAATCATTTTGAATCCAAAACCAACACACTGTAAAGCTAGCTAAATAAATGAATGATGTTTGCTTCGGGTTCCGAGTGAGGCAGCATTTGGTATGGTAGTGGGTCTCTAGCTTATGTTTTATGCTGAGACAGTACTTCATTCTGAGTTCAATTCTTTACTTAAGATTTATATAGAATAGAATTATTAAGCTGCAGGTTTTAAATTTTAAATCTCAACTGAGTTTCTGTCTCATACCACACACATACACACACACACACACATACACACACACAAGGGTGGATCAGAAATGGGAAAGAGAGACTGTGAATGTTTGTGGTCTTAATGGGCAAAAAAAGTATCCATATCTATATATAATAAAATAATACTGCTTAGTGTCTATTATTTTTTGATAATTGTTATAAAAACAGAACTTCTATACATGCATATAATAAAAACTACTTTATGCTATCTCTGATGAGCGAACTATCCAGTAGTTATTATTTCATTGCAGAGTATTCTTTAGCATAATTAGTGTTCTTTAGCATAATTAATTATTTTCTTTGTGTTCCATCATTACATTAACTGAGTACCACTTTCAGTACTCTCAGACCTAATATTGCTGAATAAATACAGGATCCGAGAAGAGCCACATCTTCTGTCACTGACAGTGACTGGAGTGTGGAGACTGGGCAGTGTACCAGTAAAAGGAGAGAGATCAGTACTGCCAGAACATCTGGGCAGCCTTGAACCAATAAGAAAGCCCAGAGGTTCTCAAAGGCTTTTCCATATCGGGTTTTAATAAGATTGTTTGTTCATTTGTTTTCAACTGCACAAAGTTTTAAAGTTTTTAGAAAGTGATTTGTCTGATTTTACCCATGTATATTGCACATCCAGTAATTTTAAGAGTAGCTGGTCCATGGAAAACAACTGCTAATTTCTATTCAACAACTGCTAATTTCAATTTCACAGCAGCTAATTTTAAATTTCACAGAGATACATATTGTTAAATAATGTGATATATTTTAACAGTCTCTTAAAATAGCCATTATTTATCTTAAAAGTAAAGTTATGTTTTTCCTCTCACTTTTATTTTTCAGTGCTTGGGAATTGAACAAACAGCCTCCCACACACTAAGCAAGCATTCTACCAATAAGCTAACATCCCCAGCCCTAAAACTATTACTCTTGAGGTCATACAGATTGGAATTTTCTACATTGAAAAAAAAATGATGTCATTCTAAGATTAAGCTCATTAAGCACTAAACTCTGTTTCTTCTCTAACATACTCATGACTTCATGAACACCGAATCAATTTGGAAGCATTCTGCTACTTAAATTTTACTTAAGTATAAAATTATATGTCAAAATTCCTGTTCTCTTTTTTCTACTAATCCTCAAGACATGCACTTTACTAATTTATCAATGTATATAATCCTTGCAAAGTAATTCACAGATTGGTTACTCATAAAGGTCAGCAAAATGATCAGGAAGGAAGTCCCTACAAGGAATATAGCTTTGACCTTCCCTTCTCTGCATATTAGATTAGGATTCATTGGGTAGGGGGGATATCTTTGTTCACCCATTTCTTAATGTTCCAACAAGATAAATTTATTTAGTTCCATTTTGATAACTAACTATAAAGAACAAAGATTGAATGTCAATAATCCTATATCATATTACATTGCCCTTAATGATCCAAAGGAAAAGATCACATACAATCACTTTAATATGTAGAGGAATCAATTATAGGAACACCATGCTGTGTAAAATAAAGGAAAAGTTATTGAATGGTAAATGGATGGTACATAATACAATCTAGCTATCCAAAAGGAAATCATGGTACCATAAATATTTTACTGAGATCTGTATTTCTTTGTTGTACTAAGAGAATCACTACACCCATCATATGCTATGTGAAGAAGGACAAAATAACTAGTACCAACTCACAATTAAATGTGAATTTCTTAATCTATTAGGGTAAGTCATATCATTAGCATCAGATTAAGAACATAAGTTTATTATTGTCATGGTATTTATAATACTTTTACTTATCCATTTTAAATTCAGGCTTGAATATGGAAATGAAAGAAGGAGAATTGTGAGATTAAAACATATGTTGGGCATCTGGTCTAGCAAACAACTCAGTACTAGCAAATCCCTCAGCAGTAAGGATTGAACCCAGGGCCTTGTGTGCCCTGAACAAATACTCTACCATTGAGCTACATCCTTAGCCCTAGCACTAGGTTCCTGTGTGAAGTGGTCTCATACTTCGATTCCTCAGTTCCACCGGCTCCCAACAACCAAAGAGAGAACGCCAAGTTAATGTTGCATTTACTAATTTGATAGTATTCTAAAAAATCTAGCAGTGTTTCATTACAAAGAGAAATATTGTGGTTTTTATTTTTTGGTAAACACAGATTTGACTGTTATTCAATACCCAGCATAATTCCTGATAGAAATACATTATAAAAGATCAGATTGAAAAATGAAGTTTAACTTAATATGACATCTAAGAGAATATTTTTCAATCATTTCTAGAGATTTGTTGTTATTCTTTAAAACCAACTTCAATCACAATCTCTTTTTATTAATGTTATCATTAATGGTGCCCTGGCCAGGTAATATGTAATTTCCACACACAAATTCTGTAACAAACTCAGTGTTTCAAATCTCAGTTGTACCTGATATATAATATAATATTTTACTAGTTTTGAAGCTTCAATTTTTCTTAGAGGAGTCTCAATCTTTATTTTACTGTACCTGGAATTCTGAGGTTCTGAAACATCGGAATCTGTGCACGTTTTCTTTACCTGTAAGAAAAAAGTAGTAGTTATTCTCATATGAAAATATAACTTCCTTACTCAGGTTCACACACTTATTAAAGTGGATACAGCTCTGCTCACCAAGGTCTCTATAAAATAGTCCCCACATTTTACAGCAACAGCATGCAGTACTAAATAGTGTATTTCATTATTATCCCATGAACAGCTGCCAAATGCACTTCGCTGGTCTCCATCAGTATGTAAAATGTTCAGCATAAATTGCTGGGGACCAGTTGAATGAGGAACAAAGAAACCAAAGAACCATGTTTCCCACTTAGGAACGAGAAAGCCATACTGTTCTTAGTCCATTAGGAAGTGTTTTTCCAATGGATACTGCTCCTGTCTCCTACTAAAGCACACAATAATAAACACCAGGTTCTGGAGCACAGTATAGTGTTAGCTAAAACATTCATATATTAATTTTCATTTTCTTAATCCAATGACTGTATGTTTTATACATGTCTCAGCACATCAATTAAGTTTAGGCATTGCTCCTAGACTTTTCACATATATTTGCAGTATATTTCACAGACTATATTTCAATTTTGAGGTTTCTAACCTATGAAAGGTAAAGAATGAGAATAACTTTTGCTTTTCAGGCTATGCTATCCATTATGAAGAGATGTATGTTGTAACCCTCTAAATAAGGGAAAGCACATATCCATCTTCTTTCAAAATTTAACATCAAGCCCAGATACCTATTCTGATACCATAGTCTTAAAGGTATATTGTATTCATAGTAGAATAAACCTCAAAAATCCTTTCATTAATATGGAAAGTGCACAATATATATTTACAAGTCCACTGTCATACACTCCGGATATCCGTATTGTGATGGCCTGCCTATTTATGCAACCCACAGGATTCCAGCAGTTTCAGCTTCTAATATGTGACTTGGAAGTGAAAAAGTCTACTAGATATATACTGCATAGAGACACTTATGTGGTGTGAATTGCAAAATGAAAGGCACCACTAAGGACAAGTTTTAACTTGTACAGTATTGTATTTCTAGCTCACAAAGCAATTCTTTCCTCCTCTTAAAGAATGCTTAAAACATACACACATACTTAGAAGAATGCTTAACACACACACACACACACACACACAGCCCTACACTTTCAAAAATCTGTGTCTTTTGCTTTCATTTCCAATCATAGACATTTTTGTAATCTGGGAAACCAATTATTTGCTTGATTAACTTTGTACTCTCTTTTGCTTCCAGTGTACACATTTACACAATAGGAAAATCAAACTGAGAAGCAAAGAGATTGTCGTTCTGTTCTATTAGTTCCCTTACCATGGAACTCTAGCACCAGGAGACAGAGGAAGGAAGAAATGTTTTTAAGAGCAGGGGAAAAAAGAGGAAGAGAAGGAGAAGGACAAAGAGAATGAAAAAGACAGAAAAGGTGGGGGAAGAATACTTTTCTTAAAATGTGAATACAAAATTCACCAGAAAATCCACCAAAATCTCATATCCATTAAAAATTTGTCCAAGAAAAAAATAGGAACCAAATGGGAAAGACAGCAGGAAATACAATCCTTCCTTCCCACTAGTTCTTTCCTCTAAATCACCACCGGAAACCATCTGATCTGCCCAATGGATACACAAAAAACACTCCAAATGAATACTACTTTCCTTAAGACCATGGTGACTTACCTTTGAGACTGGCAGAGAAGCTCCAGAACACCACAAAAAAAAACAAAACAACAACAAAAAAAAAAAAAAAAAAAAAAAACATACACTCCCGGCAAGACTCAGAGCCAGGTAAGCTTCCTGTGACTTATTGACAAACCATTTTTTCTTTATTACCCTTGATTTTCCAAAGCGTCATTTTCCAAAAAAACTTACCAGAAAGTTCTGATTCTTTTTAATTCATTTTCAAAGTACTAATTATAATACTAATCTAATAATTATAATACAAATCTATTGATTCTTTTACTATCTAGTACCCATGAAATCCTGGACTTCTAAATAATAATTAGTATAAGTAAAAAATTAGATTTTTTTTCAGATATTGGTAAAGCTATGCTTTCATCCAGATGGTTGCAATTAGAATTTGTTGTTCACTTTGTGGTTGAATGAAGGAAGGGTAGTATTTAGTATACTGTGACTAGTATAGGGTACAACTATCTGAAGTGCTGTGTTTACAAAACAAACTCCTCCATCTCAAAGAAGAAGGGAAGGGAAAAAAAGGAGCAATTTCTGAACTGGTTCTTGAAAACTCCACATGGAGAACATCAGCACTTCCCTGTCCTGGGCTTGGCAGGAAACCACCTTATGAAGTCCTGGTACCCAGTTAAAGGGTCTAGAAATTAACCTTGGGCAATGCAGACCACTGAAGTGGAGATATATATATATATATATATATATATATATATATATATATATATATATATATATATATATATATTATATATTATAAATATTATAAATATATAAAATATAATATATATTTTAATGTATAATGTATATAATATATGTGTATATAATATGAATTTTTTATTTGTTCTAATTAGTTATACATGATAGTAGAATGCATTTCAACTCATGGTATACAATTGTAGCACAACTTTTCATTTCTCTGGTTGTACATGATGTAGAGTTGCACCATATGTGCAGTCATATATTATATACCTAGGGTAATCATGTTCATTTCATTCCACCATCTTTCCTACCTCCATACCCACTCCCCTTCCCTTCCTCCCCTTTTGCCCAAAGTTCCTTCATTCTCTCCATGCCCCCCCCCCACCTCATTATGGGTCAGCATCCACTTATCAGAGAGAACATTCGGCTTTGGTTTTGGGGGATGATAAACTGAGTAGTGCTGCCCTCGAAGACAGTGTGTGAGGGAACAAAGTGAAGGCTGAAGTATAGGCAAGAGTCTCCTGCAATGAGAGAGAATAGAAGTTCCATGAATGCAGAGATGGCATTGGCCCTAGACATACATCATTACATCCCAGCCTTGACTGGATGCTCCCTAAATGTTTATTAAGTGAATCACTCAATACCTCAGTGGAAGGTGGTGAAGGTCTAAATTCAGACAGGAGTCATGGGGAGAAAAGAGGATGTTTTTGACCAATATTTCTGACAAAGTATTGTTAGAATATTGTAATTGATTCAAGTATTATGTGGACTATGACCTAATCATCTTATATGTCTTTGCAAGGAAATTTCAGATTCACCAAAGACTAAATTAAAAAAATAGTCATTTTATGGCATCTACACATTGCTTCACAACTCATTTCTGAATTGCTTCACAACTTATTTCTGAAGTAATAAAGAGATGCTAAATAAATCATTAAAAAACATACATAGAGAGGTCAAGCTAACAGTTCTGACTAATTTGAATATAAACTCAAGTGAACTGAAGGCCAATGGCACTTCAGTGAATGGCACCATATAGTTCTGGAAGGATGGAACACTCCTACAGAATACATAGAACCTCTGTCTTCAATGAATACCAAATTACTACCAAATTTGTTTTGAAAGAAATGGAAACAAGCAGGCCAAGAGATGAGGCAGAACTTCATACCCATATTTGAAATCCAAATCCTAGTTTTCATAGATACACAAAGAGGTGGGCAAAAGATGGACCAAAAAGGAAAAGACCACTTAGGTATATATTATTTTTACCTCAGTTCCTATCTGACCATCCTGAGAACCAGAAAGATTAGCCTGAAAGTGGTTATGTAGCAAACTTCAAATTCAGATCTGTAAGAAAATTTTAACCAATATATGTGATGAAAATGAAATGTAGAAGCATATAAACTAAAATGTTTAAAATGAAAATCATAGGATCTTAATATGTAAAGTTCAATTTCTATTACATCACAATAATGATAATTACTGCCATTTATTAAGCAATTATTCTCTTTGGCACACTATATTAAGACTATCAATACGTAATCTCATGTAACCCATGAAGACAGGCATGATGGATAAAATCCTCAGTTTATAAATAGAAAATTAAGGTGTAAAGAGGTTAAATGACTTGTTCCATGTCCCACTGGGAACAATAACAGGGCAGGGATTAGAAATGAAGCCTTTCTTCCCCTCTTATTTTGTATTTGTCAGTTGAATCTATTAGGTTTTCTTACTTTTCTTTCTTTTCAAATATTCAATTGATTGAGGTGTGGTTGAAAAAAAAAAGGTGTACATATTTAAAGAACATAACCTGATGAGTTTGGAGATAAGACTATACCTGTGACATCATTACCACGATCTATGCCATGATCATGTCCGTCAACTCCAATGGCTTTTCCCACCCTCTTTCTTTATAGCACACACCCATGCATGAGATTTGTTCTCTTAGTAAATTTTTAAGTAGACAATGCAGTATTGTTAACTATAGGCATGACCCTGTACAGCAGATCTCTAAGCCTTATTCACCCTGCATGTGTGGAACTTTGTATTCTTGACTAATACTCTTCTTGTTTTAAAACTAAGATTTGAACTAAAATTCTATGAAATAATTGCTAAAGAATAACCTACTAGTTACTTCTTATAATGCATCAATTTTTAAACAAATATTTTAAATTGGACTACTGAAGTAACTGACTTTTACCAAGTACTGGTAATAACTTTAATAATAATAACTTTAGGCAGCACATGAAGTTGTTTTGAAAAATTTATCCAATTAACTCTAGCATTCACCCTACCTTGCCCCACCAACTTCCAAGAAAGGATGATCTAAAAAACAACTTCTGATTTTTTTGTTTTGTTTTTGTTTTTGTTATTTTGTTTTGTTTTTGTCCAAAACACATGATATTCTATGCAGCAAGACATTACTGAATGCCTGGGTAATGAGGCACTGTCTAGGCTTTGAGATGAAGTAGACTCAAGCAGTTCAATGGATTCTAAGTAGCCACTAACTACATGTGGGTATGTAGAACTTGAAACCTGGCTAGTCTTAACTGAGACATGCTCTATGTGTAAAAAGACACACTGTATTTCAAAGTCTTACTATGAAAAAAAAAAAAACATATCTCTTCAAATTAGATGATATTTTGAATATACTGGTTTAAATGACATAATTTTCCCTATTTTTCATTACTTTTCCCATGTAGTCACTAGAAAATTTAAAATACATGTATGGTTTGCATAAACTTCTGTTAATCAGCTTGACTTAGACCAACAAAAACCTACCTTCCTGGATCATGCATTCTAGAGAAAGAGAGGAAGAAGTACAGTAAATATGTAAGCTGGTAAACAAAGAATACATGGCAGTAGGGACTGATGCTGAGAAGAAAATGAGGCTGAAAAATGGGTAGATATTACATTAGTTGATTTTTATTTTAAAAAATCATTTTTCATATATCCTAATGCTATTCGTCCTTTAAATTCTTTATGCTAATATATATGAGTAACACAAAGAGTATAATTTTAAAATAAGTTATAGAGAATTAGAAATATGGTATTAAGAATGGCAAATACTTTTAATATCATATCTGGAAGATATATATAGAACATAGCATAATTTTCAGAATGTTTTACATCATGACAATTATACTGAAGTATAACAATCAACCTTATTTTTTTCATATATGTTTCACCCACTGGGTGTTTGAGAAGCTCACAATCTTTTGAGGAGAAACAGAATTAACTCATGAAAAATGCACAAAGAAGAACGAATTTCTTCTATCCCATCCACCATCTTCTAAGAAAAGCTGGAATCAATTATCCCATTATTTTCTACTTAATCTTGCTGTTTATAATTCCTGAAACATGAACAATCATAAAAATGTAGAGCATGGAATCACGGAAAAAGATTTTCCAAAGGCCTCTTTGAAACTTCATTTCATTTTGAAATGAACTCTAAATGATTAAGTCTTACTATATACTATGCAGTAATAACAAGAGACCAAGTCTGCATCCGTAAATCCAAGACGAAAACTTGGGAAATGAAAGTTTGCTATTGTAATGAATAATTTACTATATGTATTTTTATGGGTGATATGTAAGGCAATATTTTTTCTCTGAACAGTGTAGGAAATACAATGTAAATTAGATTTGAATATGCATTATTGCTTAAGGAAAACATGGATAAATAAATAGACATAAATTACACTTTTTAAAAATGCAAATTATATTGTAGATTATTTCATGCCAAACTGTGTAAATACAGAAACTGATACAGAAATTACTGTCAGCAACAATTTATACTTATCAGCTTTATTCATATTTCAAATGTGAATACTCTGTGAATCTGACTGCATAAATGATATTTATAAAAATACTGTAGTGCAACAATTTCTTGTATGACTGTATACTATGTTAAATGTATTTTTATGACTGGGTTAAATAAAATCATTGGACAATTGCTTGGTAAAGATGAATGATACCTAACTTTAATTACTTCAGGTTCTGACTTAGTAAAATAAAACTTCTTGAAATATCAATGGTTTTATTGAAAATGTTTTTATATATTTTCAAATAATTAGAAGTACTAGAAAAAGTCATGTCATGTTTAAATTTTGAATTAAATAATGAAATCTGAAAGTATTTTATTACAATTATTCCAACTTTATTCTAGGTGTTTAAATTATGGTCTAATTTAACAGAACTCATTTAATGACTCATTTTACAACATGGATTTTTTTAAAAAAAATATTGTAAATCAACTAATACACCCAGAGTTTGATGGACTTCCCAGATCATCCTGGACTCAGATGAGCTACATTAAATAAATACAAATTAAAATAAGTACTTTCCTGTCCTATTTCAGAATGCATATATAACATAAAAGATGTAAAAGTACATACATGAATTAATTAAAAAACTGAATCAAAATAGTAAGAGTTAGAATATTAAACAAAATATATAATTTTATAATATAGGCTCCTGTCAAAAATTATTTCAATATTTATTTACTTATAGCACTAAAAAAATCATTCTCTAAATACAATGTTACAAGTTAACACCACTCTAGAACATAACATAAGATGTATAATTTAATGTGAGAAATTATAATCATTTGCAGGTCCAAGTAAATATAATTTATGTTGAAAAGATCATCATAGAACTGCTGTATGTCTATGCCTGCATAGATGCAAACTCAGATACGCACACTGTCTCCTAGCTAAACTAAAATGTCCAACATATCTTAACCAGACCTATTTCATATTTTTTATAAATACCATATTCATTTCTTTGTCTTTCAAAAACTTAAAATGTAAAAACTCTTTAGAATACATTGTCACAAAGAATTTTTATTAAAAATGCACCTGTTTTAGGGGCTGAGGATGTGGCTCAAGCGGTAAGGTGCTTGCCTGGCATTCGCCGGGCACTGGGTTCGATCCTCAGTGCCACATAAAAATAAAAGAAAAGATGTTGTGTCCACCAAAAACTGAAAAATAAATATTAAAAAATTCTCTATTCTCTCTCTCTCTCAAAAAAAAAAAAAAAAAGTACCTGTTTTAATATATCCATCCAAATTTGAGAAGTTTCTCAAGGAAAACAAAATGCCATTTTGCCAAGTGGCTGTAAAATCTAATTATTAAACCATTTCATAAAGTATCTTTTTCCTCATAAACAAAAACCATACAGTTCTAAAATGCACACCTCTCTGAAATCCTTTTTATGGAGTTAGGGAAATTTCTTTGCACACCCTTCTCCCCCTCTTTTTTTTTATGCTGGGGATTGAATCCAGGGCCTTGCACATGTTAGGCAAGCACTCTACCAACTCACCTATATCCCTAGCCCAGCACACCCCTTTTAATCTCTTTATTATCATTCTTTACCCAAGTTTCTCTCTGCAGCCCTCTGAGTACCTCTTTTAAAACTACGATTTATTTATCTTAAAATGGGAGAACTGTAGTACGCACCAAAAGTCTGAATCTATTCCATTCAGAGAAGCACTTACTTAACTCTCTCTCTTTTAAATATCTTTTTAGTTGTTGATAGACCTTTATTTTATTTATTTACATGTCATGCTGAGAATTGAACCCAGTGCTTCACTCACACCAGGCAAGTGTGCTACCATTAAGCCATAGCCCCAGCCCCTGTAACTCTCTTTTAAATGCTATATCAAAGATACAATAGAATATTCTATTTTAAGTGCAAGAGTAGACAAAATAAACATAAACATGAAAAATTAGCAAGGTTAATATTAATCCACCACAAATAACCTAGATTGGAAATTCCTTTACCCTAGTGGTATTGGGCTGTTATAGGTGAGATCTTACTTGATATCTGGCCTTCAGTCCAGAGCCTTCCAGAATTCAAGTTTGGGAAAGGGAGGTTAGACAAAATCACACACTGGGGAGGAATTATGTTTTAAGTGGGAAAAAATCCTATCATCTATAACTCTTCATTAACTCCAACTGTCTCAAGAGCTTTCAAATTATTTGAGAGTTCATAGCAAGTTTGAATATAATTTAAAATCATCTTAATATCGATAATGCAGAAAAAGAAAGTGTAATTATTTATGTACAGTACATTAGCAAAGCCCAATGCCAAACACATTAACCTGTAAAATTTTAAAGTGCATTTTTCCTTAATTATTTCCTTAATTATTTGTCACCTGCCCTAAGCCCAACATATACTGCAAGAGTATTTCAGGAATATTTCAAACTCTTTCTAATGATATGTTTTTTCACTATCACCCAACAGGGCAAAGCAGCTCAGTATTCAAAATGTGACAAAAGTAACTATGAGATGCCTGATTGTATCCTGTTACAATTTAAGTTTGGAAATGAGACTAGATTTTCCAGCCTTAGTAATGCACATAGAGAAGTGTTAAAAGGAGTTTTTCTCACAAACGAGCATTATAAACAGTTTTAGGTATAGTTTCCTTTTATTTTGGTCTCCTTTATATTTTACTAGGTTTACTTGGTCTCCTTTAATTTGCTAGGATTTTTTTTTTTTTTTTTTTTTTTTTGGTAATTAAATTTGTTGTAAAGAAGGCAGTTGAATTTTTTTCCATGTATTACAACAAAAAAGTAAAATGAAATATTCTATTCTAAAAATTGAGGACTGTAACTTAATGAGCATATATTAATTCAGTAGAATCCATTGCAATTAAGTTAAAATTGCTAACTCTACTGTGCATCTTTACACTGAAGCAGGGAAGAATAATTTCACGAGTTTTGCATCCACATCTACACCTCTAAATTTCGTTCCATGAAAGTCAAGATTTATAAATTCTCAGAAATAATGGTTTAAAAATAACTTTAAGAATTTGCCCTCATTCCCTAAATAGAGAAAACTTGTTAATGTTTTCGGCAATGTCTTCTACATACTTTTTTTCTTCTTTCTTTTTCCTTTTTAAGATATTGGAATGTTTTGGCCACAAGGTTAAGAAAAACTACCACATTTATCATGACCTGCCAAGCACAACAGGACCGCAGACAACTCAGCCCTCCACCACTTAACAAATTCAGCTCATCTTAGTTGTGAAACTTCAAAAGAATTTGGCCACAGGCACAGATGAGATATCATATGTTTTAAAGCATAAATATCAATCATTGTGTAACATGCTCTAGTGAACCTAACATCATTTGCCTATTAGTATAACCGATACCTAGCCTTTCTAATCAGAACAACAATTGACTACAGAGTAAGTCCGGTTTATCAATACAAAATTGTTAAATTCACATGCAAAAGTTTCTGTTAAAGTCCCTATTGGGTTTGTGTGTGCTCGATGTGTGCATGTGAAGATTAAAAGAGATTTTCAGACTATAGAAAAACTCTTCTAATGTTCTTACCTAACAGAATTGTCATAACCCTTAAGGAAAATGGAGAAATTCTTTAACATTCAAAACAATTTAATATAGTGCAAATGAAAAAAATTAAAGGCAATTTTAAATGAAATAGCATATATCTATATATTTTTAAATTAATTTATATAGATATTTTTGGCAAGTGCATGAAGTATACAAATGTATACTTACTGTATACATTTGTATACTTAATTTTCCATTTTGGTAAATTTTAAATTATTGATCTTCTACTAAAATAATAATTTTTAAAAGGAAATATTTCTGAGATGTTAACCTTTGGGGTCTTTATTTTTAAAATTAAATCCCACACAATAAGAAAAAATGTGGCATATTTTTCACAATATTAAAGCAATACTTTTCAGTTTTAAAATATACTGTAAAGTGGTTTTACATTAAATCTATCTTGTAATAACCTTTGTTATGGAATGCTTGTAAATCACTTTTCCTCAGGCCTTAATCCTAAAATGAAATTTTTCATTGGCAGAGTTAATAAAACACAGACCATAGGTAATTTATGTACTAAACAACACAAATTATGTGCTTTCTGTTTGAGTAGATTTTCTATCAAATTAAAGTAACAATTTGAATTACGTGCAACCCCAGGGTTTAAGAGAAAACAGGTCCATGTGACACATATTTCACACATACCACTACGTGGCCAGAGGAAACAGCCCCATTAACCATGTGGCTTCAAGAAAACAAAATCCAGTAGTAGTTCATTACAAGAATCCTTAAATGAAAAAGCTCAGGTGGAAGTAAAATTTAGTCAGTTAGCTTCACAATATGTATATACTTTAAAGAAGTAAGGACACTCTGCATTCTAAATATAAAATGGGATCAGCACAGTAGGAAAACTCCGGGGTTAAAAAGTAAAGGAATTCTAGATTAGGTCTATCTGTAGTGAAGGTCTCATTCTAGGTAAACCTAATAAATAATTGAGGTGGACTTACGATTCTTTCCTCTTTGACCTCAATTAAAAAGGCTTTCTGAGAACTGGGTCTAAGGACAAGTTATCCTGGTTTCCTCAATGCTCACTTATGAAGTCATCTGGCTTTTACATCTCTTCAATAGCTGTCTTACCTTTTAAACTGTCTAGCACCATTTCCCTAAAGTAAAATATGTGGCTGCCCTTACACACACACACAGTCAACTTCCTCTCTGTGAGGTGGCTCTGAGCTCAAAAAATCAACCGTGTAACTTTGAATATTCTAACAGCTATTTATAAAGAAATTGGAGGAGGAAAGACAAAAATCAAAGTATGGATAAAAAAAACTTCTCTCTCTCTCCTATTTCTTCTACCCAAGAAGTTATAGCTCCAAATACTATGTGGTTAGGATATTTGCCTTTCTTGGTCATTTTTTTGATTAGTAATATTTTAGCAGCTTAGCAAACTTTGGGTTAGAAGATAAGCCAAAACCAAAACAGGCAGTGCAAAAATCTGACTCAATAAAGTAAGAAGCAATGTATTTGCAGCATGCTGCATTTTAATCAGTTTTTTTTCACAATAGTGTAACAACATTTTTGAGCATCATTCAATTGCACAGTGTTTTAAAAAATAGCAACTAAGAAAAGAAGCAGGAACTGTATAAACTCACTGATGCTTAGTAGACCCTGGAAACCAAAGGGGAAAAAAAAATATTGGCTGAGATAATTTACCCTCCCTTTCTTCTTTGGATTCCCTAAATACTCTAACTCTGGCAGTAAATCAGTTTTCACAGACACGCAGAATTAAGGGATATTTTCTCCTCCCCCCCACACCCTCCCACAATAGGAATACAACTGAACCAACACAGCAAACCTTCCCTCAGTTGTCTTGAATGAAACAATCTTTAGATACTTAATTACTGTGATAGTTAACCCAGATCATGTCCCTTATAGGCAGCAAAATAGCAGTTTACATACACTCTTTCTTTATGAAACTCAAAAGACTCAAAGCATACCAAAGTACCCCCGCTAAGGGCTTCCACACCAGTGTTTTAAATCAAAGCATATGCTCACGTATTGATCCAAATAAAGGTAAAACCAATTATAATATTAGGACTTCTTGAATAAGTTAAAATTAAACTTTGTCTTACTACTAGATTCTAGAAAAAAAATAATAGAATTCCATTAATGGAAGAAATAGTAATCCTCTTAAATCTATGAAACATTTAAGATTGAGAAGACTATATTTCAAATCTAATGAAAGATTCACAAACTCAGCACAAAACTTCAAAACATATGACTCAGAGGGAAAAAGCCCTTAATTTAAATAACTCATATTAGTTTTTAAAATCTTGCAGCATGAAACTATTAGAGGAAAGCTCCTTAAAGCTATCTATGAGCATTTTATAGTGGCATGTCATTTATTAATTATCAATTATCACATTACCTGCATTTCTCCCATCATTAACATAATGTGTAGGTGAGTTTTTTATGGCATGAATAAAGACAAATGTATTTCAAACTATAAGCATGGACAGATTAAAGACTTTCTCTAATTGACATTCTTGCACAATTTCTACAAACATATTTCTTCTAGCATCCTTATAATAAATACAAAAATTTCCAAGCTACTCATTTTAAGTAGAAAAACATTTTCCTCTGAGATATGACTGCCTAAACTTAAATATATGACTGTCCACATAACATAATAATAATAATGATGATGCTTCAGTCAAAAGCTAAATAAAACTTACCTCAAATTCCAAACACCTGAAATGAATTCCAGTTGTATTTAGAAGTGAGTTTTTTGTGTGCGTGTGTGTGAAGTTCAACAGTCAATAAATTCTAGTCTGTAGTGCCAATGGACTGAAACCTGGTTGGAAGCTTACAGAATGTTCTGAGAGGGTTATAGTCTGTAATCAACATTCAGGTAGCCTTAAAAACACCTTGCTCTGGCATGAACCTTCAGGCTCCCCCAGCAGTGCAGTTATGTAGGTTAACTAGGAGGAGACCTGGACAGTAAACACTGTTGGCTCCAACCAATGGCTTTCCACAGGCTTCTGTTTATAGTTAGATGACTTGCTTCCCAGGGTCACCCTCATCAACAGCTCCTGTCTTTCAGTGGGATCTAACATAGGTATAGCATTTATTCTGAAGTTCTTTCAATGAAGCCACTCTGATTACTAAGCTCTGTCGACCCACTGTCACGGGACACATTTACAGTCCATTGAGTAATGCCTCAAAGAATTAAATCCCTGCATTCTATTTGCAAAAAAAGCAGATTGCACTTTGAATTTCTTTTAAAGCAATTACTCTGCATTTCTTTGTGGCAAGTTAATATTGGGATGATACTCATTTAAATGTTCTCAACCAAAATTTTATTCTTTTAAAAAGCATTCTTATTTGTTTTTGGTTTTCTGGAAGGGTGACAAAGCATGTAAAATTTCACTTTCATTATTACTTCTCTCCAATAAACTCCAAAACTTTCTTGTCCCCTTAAGCACGTGTACGACAACAAAATGGAATGATCATTTTAGGCATTCTTTTGAAATTCATTTTAAACTGGATTTTTCATTTGAGATAGAGGAAGGGATGAATTAGAAATGTTCACAAAGAGGTTGTCATTTTATGGAACATGTTTTCTAAAATATAGCCATTTTATGTTTCAAGAAGAGAAGGGACATGTTACATCATAATAAAAAAATGAATAGCTAACCTTAAGAAATAAATAAAGATAGTGCAAGTAAGTCAATTGTCTGGTATTTATGTTACTTTTTTCTATAGTTCATGAGAAATACCATCTTCTTTATAGAAAACTATCATGCAAGTTTCACCTCTTATCTCATTACAAATATGCCTTGCAGAATTCAAAATAAATATTAACCCCATTCCATAAATTCTTCATAAATTTCATGTAGAATTTTCAGGCATTAAAGGAATTTTTGCCTCCAATATGTTTATGCAATTGAGATGATTTCTTCTTCCTTCATTTTTCTTGGTCTTTACATCTTGGCTCAAAATGATACAGTGACCTACAGGCAAGGAGGAAATACTTCATCTGGAGAATTTCTAGCACAAGTATTTCTTGAAGTGATTCTTGTTTTCAAAGAAGGAACTATGTAAAAAGTCATTTCCCTGTTTTGGTTTTTGGACAGCAGGACAGAGACCCCCAGTGGCCTCAGGAACTGAAGACAGCGCTGTCTCTCCATTAGTATCAGAGGCTGCTGCTGCTGCTGCTGCTGCTGCTGCTGCTGCTGCTGCAAACCAGGAGAGCATGTGCCTTCTACTTGCAACACAAGTTCGGCCTAGGTTTGGATGCCACTCCATAGTGGCTAGTCATAGTTAAATGACAGAGAGCTGCCTGACTGCATTTAAAATTCATAAACGTACTGGATTATGTTGGAGTGCTAGAGGTCCCATTTGAACAGGTGCTCCTAGTATGGTTAAGATCACTAAAAATAATCTTTGTAGCCAAACCTTCTCAAGGAGTTAGCACTACTTGGGTATTGTGGTTTAATTAGATTGTTTTTAAGTTCAACTGAATATGCTTTTGAAATGTCTACATTCTTAAGGGATTATAAATCATCCGATATTTTCTCAATGCTTATGAGCTCAAGAAGCACTCACTGAAGCAAAAAGTATATGTCTGTTTCAGGTACAATAGAGACCCAGTCAACCGTGCCTGGAACTCTGAGGAGGATAAAATAAGTTTCTTCATGCATTAAAGAGGGAGGGCTGGCTGGGTTGTAATTTTCTTTCCCAGTCTCAGGGAGGAGGAAGAGAGTAAGGACAATAAGCAAAATGCAATGAGAACTCTGTAAATATAAACATGAAAACCAAGTCCTTTACAGTTTCAGTTCTTGAGGAGTATAAATAACTACATTTTTTTGATGAAAAATATAATCTTTATCTCAGTTTATAGTAGGTCATCAAAGAATTCTTAGAAGCATAAAAGTAAATGGTATGCCTTCCCTTTGCATTGTAAGAACTAAGTAGGAAAATAATACAGATGATTTTAATTAACATTTTATGCACAGAGATTTCTGCAATCTCCTTCGGTGTCTAGCATACTATCACCAACTAGGTAAGTGACCTGAAACAGACATATAAACCATTCTTTCTAAATGTGTTTTCCCACCCATGAAACAAAAATTTTCTTTTCAAAGTGTGAGTGGTATAGTATTTGTTATATATGAACCACATATTTTAGAAACCTCTATCCAGCGAGTGTATTTCGGTTAACAATAATTTGTTTTTATTACTCCGTGTTTAAAATTAGGCATATAGCTGTCACTCAATGTGGCTAGTTATTGGGACATGCTATGATTCAAATGAGTTATTAAAATAGCCAAATCAAAGGAACTAGATGTTTTTAAAAGGCAGTAAAGCTTTATTATTGGTTTCTCTTACATTTTAAAACACTGAAAATGGTACCCTGACCTCCGAAAACTCCAGAGTTCTTCGTATTCCATCTGTCAATGATTTAAGCACACTCAATGAGGGCGAGACCTTGCCCCACATTCTGATAAAAGTGAAGCTATTATGAACTGCCGACAGATGATAACGTTCAGTGACTTGCACGTTGTCAGTCTACATTGGCATTTGCTGAATGCACAAATATATTTCCAAGTAATATGCAAAATGAGATTTAGTTGAATCGATCATGATATCTGTCGTTTGTTAGTCATTTTGCTACAGTTTTTTTTTTATTATTCAAGAAAATAAACGATTTATTGCAGTTTCATGGGGTGCATCCTTTACACTCACCTTGCTATTCATTCTCCATTACTCTCAGCATGAGGTGGACACCTCTGTACTCCTTGCTCTTCATGCTTTCCTCTCTCTACTAGACCCTCTTTTGCACATTAGATAGTAATCCATCAATCACCCTTCCTCTTCAAAATTCTAAAATACCTCCAGTTTCTTTTATAGCATTTCTTGCTACTTTTCATTATTGGCTTATTTAGTATAAGACACTTTTCTGAACAATTCCAAAGAAAGATATTTGAAATTAAAAGATAAAATGAGCCAATACAGGAGAACAAAGAGAAAATCAAACATATTGTCATATTGTATTAACAACAACTGAAAAGCCACAGGATGGAGAAAGTAAAATAATTTATATTTTCTACCTGTAAAATAAGCTCCCAAATTGCTGGTTTGAAAAAGACCATGTGTAATCAAAACTAAACAGAACCACAGGTTGTACCAGCTTCTACAGACAGGTAACTGATGTGATATCTACAAGAAAATATAAAATCCATAACCTAAGAGCCTATTTTAAGATAAGCCTTAGTAAATTACATCTATGTCACTGCACAATAAATATCATAAAGTATGAAAACAATAATTATATTCGCCATTTATGTAATAGTCTTTCTTCTTTTTCCATTAAGATTGACAAACTCAAGTACCTTCAGGGGCCAAGTGGATAATTCAAAGAGTGAGGCAAGTCAGGTAGAAGTGAAGCTTTTAGCAAATGTATGATTGGCCCCAACTCATTCAAATTCATACTTCCATCTGGTCTCCAATACTCTCTACTACTGTAGATACTATATTTTCATCACCACTAGAGAGCCATCCTCTGAATTTTAGATTCTCATATTCTAATTTATCTATAAATTATTCTTTTTTAAAATATTTTTTAAGTTGTTGATGGACCTTTATTTTATGTATTTGTATGTGGTGCTGAGAATCGAACCCAGTGCCTCACACATGCTAGGCAAGCACGCTACCACTGAGCCTCAACCCCAGCCCAATCTATAAATTATTCTAATTTATACATATCTCACAGCCACGCCAAATCTTATCATGCCCAGTGCCGGTCTCTTTATTACATCTCCACAAATCCTATTTGTACTGTGCAATAGTTTCCATATAAATAAAGCCAGAAACCAGAGTTAGTCTCTTTCCCCAAACTCTATATCTAAATTCATCTAATTTAATTGGTGTACATTTCAAACCATGTCTCAGAATTGCTCATTCTCTCCATCTCCCCAGTCAACCATTTAGTCAAAACCATCATCACCTCCTATTTAAATTACTACAGTAGCCCTCTAAGCACTCTTCCTGTTTTAAATGCATTTCCTTAAATTCTATATTTGTCTGTTTGGCATCCATTTATCACAAAACGAACTGTATGAGCTATATTTCTTATTCTGATATTCTGGCATTTGTGGTCTGTCTCCCTGACTGGGGAGAGACAGCCCTATTAGGACTGGCCAATTCTTAAATATAGCAAAGGGGAGTGAACTTTTCCTATGCAAACTTGCAAATCCAGGCACTACAATCTCAACCATCTCCTTTATCAATCACTTTTATAGGAAGCCAATACCACTCCTTCCCTAAATTACCGAACTAATATCCCAGGCCTGCTGAAATTATTCAAACTAGCCGATCCTAAACCATTTCCCTGCCCTGTCATACACTTTTACAGAAATCCTAATAAAGGCTTTGATTCCTGCTTTCCCCTCTTCCTTTTGCTTTCTGACCAAACCTCGTGCTTCCCCAGGTGGCCCTTCATGATGTGGCATGCCCCTTTCTCTTTAGGAAATGTAAGTAATAAAAATCTTCTTTTGATGACAATAGCCTCTCCATGTCATCACTCAGTCATCTCCACAAATTAAAATCCTATGCTACAACTGGTACACACCCCATTTCTAGCATTTGCTCTTCAATCTATTCTCCACTAAGCAGCCAGAACTATTGCAACCGGTGTCAGCAATTGTGAAAGACCTGAGATTTTACCATACTTGCAGCTAACAGGTTAGCTGGCCTCAATTTCATGGATGCTGGAAGAAGACCTGAAGATTCAGGGTATAGCAGCATTTGGTGATCAATTTGCTCAACCAAGTTATCAATATCATTATGGTTGAGGGAAATAAAATCCTACAAGAATATACAAGTGGCTGAACCAGAATAAATTTATGGCCCCCATTACCCTTCAACCTAGCTGCCATCAGGAAGGTATACCAGACAGGTGGCCTGGGATAGTCATTCTGGAAATAAAAATCTCATGTCTTGGAGGAGTCAGGATGATATCCCAAATTTTTAAAATTGTTCTACATAGTGTCTCATTCCTTAGCATTCAAAAGGAGGATGATTCCAAACTAGGGCAGCTAGATTCAGTGACCAAACTATGTTACTACTGTGTGTAGATAAGGAGATGGTCAGGGAGGTTGTTTTAAATCTTTTTGAGTTGATTATAAGAAGGTCATTCCACACTGAGATGTGATTAACATACCATAATATACACTCTTTAAAAATATCCAGTTCAGTATTTTTACTTGTGTAGACATCGCCACTATCTAATTAAAGATTATCCTCATTATGTAAAAAGAAAAAAAAAAAGAAGGTCATTCCAACACTCAACAATATGAAATGCCCATGCATATCAAGAACTATGTAATGTTTTGAACAACCAACAATAAAAAAAAAAAGAACCATAGAAGGATCCTTAAGTACCATGACTCTCAGGCCTGGCTTCTGTGATAAAGAGTACCACATTGTGAGACTTACATAAGTTTGTTTCAAGGGCCACAATGATATGGCTGGACTTGGCTAATTGAAATGAACCAGTAAAACCATAATCTGAAAATGTGTCAACAGAAGTAAGTCACCATTGACAGTTCCAAGATGGGTTTAGTGCCACTGATACATCAGGAATGGGCAGGAGTAGCCTCTTGCATGTATGCTAGGTCTTCCTTCACCAAGACAAACTAGTCCACTATTGGCAGGGTCACAAGTCTGCATGCCAGCCACCCCTACATGACAAACACAGAGTCTTTTATTTTGTACTCAGCCTGTGACTGTTGGGCATGTGAGCACAAAGACAATGTCCATCTTTAATTCAGAATAGCAAATGGAGAGGCTGAATAGCAACAGCAGCCCAGTGGATACTATCAGGTTTCAGGTTAGTCAATCCATAAGTGAATCAGATCCAGGCATTTAGGGGAGCCTCTGTGAAACAGACAGCAGAGTGCACGGTAAGAGCTACCACTTGTTCATATGAAGCTGTGTCACTGGTGCCAGGCTGGCTGCATTTCTGAACACACCATTTCCATTTGACAACTGAAGTCTGTGCATTGCCAACTTGCTCGCTGTTAAATATAAATTGACTCACCACAAAATGGGAACACAGGCTGAAGAATTACACAACTTCTATGGCATTCGGTTGAATTTGAAAGAGGATCAGACAAGTTCAGAACCCAAGGGAAGTCTCCAGGTGGAGGCCTCCTCCTTTTGCCAGAGGATCTAATCAGAAAAATCATCAGTTAATAGATACCTGAAGTTTCAGAGAGGTCCTTAAGATTGTGGGACCTGAATGTTACTAACTTTTCTACAAGCGGCTCTTCTAATCAGTAGACTCCTTTGGGACATAATAAGCATTCACAGTATAATTATGTAAAATTCAACAGTGGAAATAACAATGCACTGAACTGGTCCAATGGGCCTCACTCACAGGGTCTTGGTCTTCTAGTTGCCTTCTCCCACTGCAAGCCCCATTTAAACCACATTAGTTGAATTCAGGTGTCTCCTTTCTCCATCTACAGGTTAAGAGTTGAATTAAGTACCTAGATCTTAAAGAGACATGAAAGTTTAAGCTCTTTCCTTCTCCAGAGTTTCCCAGTGTGGTACTGTGACCAAAATACTTGACAAGAACAACTTAAGAGTAGGAAAAGTTTATTTGAAGCTCATGGTTTTGGAGATCTCAGTCCACATGGTTGACTCCATTGCTCTGGGCTCAGGGTGAGAGAGTATATCATGGGGGAAGGGCTCAGTGGAAGAAAGCTGCTCAGCTCATGGAGGGGTCAGAAGGCAGAAACACAGAGAAGGAGGGGGTAGTTGCAGGGAAGATGCACCCTTCCAGGGTAAGCCCTCTGTGACCCACCTTCTTCAGCTACACCCATCTGCCTACAGTTAACCACCCAATCAGCCCATCCAAACTGATTTGATTTCAGCTCTCACAATGCAATTATTTTACCCCTAAATATTCCTATATTAATAGGAGCTTTGGGAGGACACCTCATATCATAAACATAATACCCAGCACACTCAGATGGATGTATAAACTTTTGGTTATCCCTTGAGACAGGTAGAAATCAGCCTCCAATTACTCATTCCCTTAAAGTAGCTGAGGCTGGGATGAATCAGGAAGAAAGGAACAAGGGGCACAGAAGGACAGAATAGCTCTGTGTTAGTAAACAACGTTCATGTACTTTCAGTTTTGATTGGCAGTTGGCTCAGGGCTCAATCAAATGAACTTCTAACATTTTCAATCCATGCAATGCTCTGCATTTGGCAGCAAGATCATCATTGCTGACACCATCTATTTCAGTTTGGGAAACCCCTATACTTAGCAGCCATAACCACTTTCTGGCTGTGGTTACGGCGTTTGCTCCATTTGGTTGACTCCGGCTTGACTTGCCCAGCAGCAATTCTTTTTAAAGAGTCTGATTTAATTGAGGGCAGTTTCTGCTCCATTATTATGACAACATCTTTCAAGTTCTACTCCTGTTTGAACATAGAAGCTACGGGAGTTTCACAAGGCAAGAAGGTGACTCAGGAATTTATCTAGATTTCTTTGGATCAATTTCTCATTTTCCAATAAATTATACTTATCAGCATTATAATGGCGGTAAGAGCTTAAAAACTAATCAATACTTCATTTCTGTTTCCCATGGGAGTTTTTCTGTTTCAGGGAAATTTTGCCAAGAGGGACAAAACCCCCTAAAGCAGCCCAGATGCGCTGCAAAAACTAAGAGGTTTTACTCTTGTCTCCCAAAGAATCTAAGGTTGACCTGACAGACTGCCAGGAGGGCTTGAGCCATAAAATGGTCCAACTCTTGCCAGAACTTTAAGGGTGAATATATCTTTAACAAGAATGATACACTTGCTACCCTCATCTTCTAAGGGAATCAGTCATTTATAATTATAGTCATTTACTTGGTTTCTACACACAGAGGTTGCAAATTTCCTTCCTTTTAGACTCAGGGTGTGACAAGATGAAATTGTAACTGTTGCTTTGAGATGGTCAGAACCTTTCTCTAATCCAGGACCAATCCCGGGGCTTTTCACAATGGGTATATCCAAAGATACCTACCAGATTGTGAAATCACCATACCTGGAATAAGCCTAGCAACAACCAGGGGACCTTTCAAACAGCTCACCTCAAGCCTACTTCCAGGTACCTAAATTACAATCATTTTTCCAACTCTTCCTCATTATCACAATAAAATGGAAGGACATTTGTCCCAAAATTGACCAAACAATCTTGTCAACATGTTCATTAATGATGCCCATGGATTTTCTTCAAACCTGCTTATTTGGCCTGCAAGGTTCTCATCCTTTCTCTTCCAAAAAGTCATGCCTCTATTGTCATGTTATTCTTATCACCAAAAGTGCCAAGAACTGTGAAGGGTCTGAGGTTTTACCCTCTTCACAAACTATCAAGTCAGCCTGCCACAGTTTCATGGATACTGGCAAAATACACAAGACTTCTGGGTCAGAAACTTTACTATTCAGCAATAGTGAAAGCAAGGATAAGAGCATTTTCTTGATACAATTTTACAAGTTCAATTTCCACAGGCTGACATGACATCTATACAAGTAACGCGCTCCGTGACAGCAAGACAACCTTGTACTTAGGAAATTCAAATATTTCATATGAGGCTGTATTTGCTACAAATGAAGGAACTATCACTTTCTCCCAAGGTTGTGTACAAACATCCCTGAAAAGACAACCTTGTACAATGGCAATCCATAAAAATACTCTTAAGATGTGCAGAACTTTGAAGGATGCATAAGGAATTGTCTTGAATATTCCAATCTAAAACACTTCCAAGACTTCCCTAAACACTTATAATACAATTCTAATTTCCAAGCACACAAGAAAGAATGTTCTTTATTCCTGGAATATTCCAATGTCTCTCCCATTTCAGGATCTTGGTAGCTATGAGTACATAGGATAAAAGAAATGGAAAATTAAGAATGAAGTTCCAGTTCCTGATTTGAGATATGGAAGGCTTTCTGAGGAAAATCTGGAAGTATGTTTATTGGAGAGAAATATGCCCAGTCCTCCTCATCCTCAGGATCTCAGTTGAAATGCCACTTTCTATGGCATCACTGTTTACCATTGTGGCTCACAGAGACTGGGTAATCAGAACTGCTCAAAAACAGATTGCTATGTAAACTAACACTCATTTCCCACCCACCCCCCAGATGAAAACAATTCTTATTGGTTTGATTATAGTTATTAAAAAGATATCCAAAAGGTCATATACCACATTTCTCACATATAAGTAGGTACTCAAGTCTTTCTCTTTCTCCTCCCACCCTTCATGGTGACATATTTCCCTGACTAGAACATAAATTTATAATTCTCATTATAACAGATGAGAAAAATGGAGCTTATTGTGTTTCTATGGCTGATCTTAAATAATAAAGTCAAAGAAGTCTTAGGATTGACCTTTGTAAAGCCATTCTGTTAAATAATCCTATCTGGTATTAACTGCACAGACTCACAAGACACTGTGCCTATACTTGGAAATAATGTCTAAATGAAATAGAAAGGATTGTTTTGCTTTAATATAGAAGAAATCTTTTTCTTCTTTTCTTCATATTTCTGCCCCATTCCATAAAGTAAACACTTTCTTGTGAGTATTAATACTTCATCCTTCCTTTCTGACTAGTGAGAGAAAGGTTCTAGCATACTTTAAATTAACCCTTCCTAGGCTGTCTTCTTTAGAGGCAGTCTGCCTGCAGGATACACAACATTCTTCCTCTGTCTTCTGGTTTTAGAGACAAGAGTCCTGATTGCATTTGTTAAGTTCAATTTGGATAAAGAAGTAGTAAACATGATTTAGGCCTTGGGTCCAAAGACAACTCCCATTCTGGCTTTGTTCGTAATAAACCTGGTGTTGTCATCTTAAACTCCTCTGATATTCAGAATTGATTCAAAACTCTTGAGGAAATGGGATAAGATTGGTTTCTCAAACACCAGAAACTTCATGTAAATCTTGCAATATTGCCCCCAATGGAATGTGTTTTATTTGATGGATAGATTTTTTTCACCCTAAAATCAATTTTATAATGAATAATTATACATAACTGCTTGATCTATTAAGACAACAAAAAAATGAGAGAAAGAGAGAGAGAGAGAGAGAGAGAGAGAGATTCTCCCAAACACCAGGAATTCCTAAGACTGAACCCTCTCACAATTTCATCCATGAGGAAAAAACTAACAAGGGCCAAACCACCTGACTTCTGAACAGTCAGAAAAATATATCAAGGTCCACACACCCAAGTTCATGGAGTGTATGAGCAGAACAGGACAATGGGCCCTTACTCAGAGGTGACTGACACATATGTAAAAAGGAGCTCCTCAAAAACGGACAACGGAATTTCTGGCAGCAAGTGAAAGGAAAACACCACGGCAGAAAGAACAGAAAGGAGAATCCCAGAGATCTTTGTGCCTTCCACCCACAAGGCCCTTAGGTTCAGTTCATTAGCTAGTTGTGTAATGACGGCTCCAGGCATCAGTGAACCAGGAACATCTTCAGCCAGGGGATTTTCACAGCAGAAAAAGACCAAATCGAGGTGTCCGAGCCTGGACCTCTTATCCTGCCTACTGGAAAGGTGACCTTGTGCCTCCTAACTCTGTGTCTGCTCTTGGAAACAAGCAAACAATGTCTTGTGCATGTCAATTGGTGGCTTTAAGCTGCTTTCTATAAACGTGCCTTAAAAACGACACAACTCCACATCATATATCAGATCAATCTTCAAGTTTCCTGTATACAACTCACCCTGAATTTCTGTCACTTTCTAGAAAACAAAAAGAGCCTTTTTTTTTTTTTTTTTTCCTACCAAGGCCTCTCTTTCGAAAGTGGTGTCTGGAATGCTTTCCCCCACATTCTGGAAGATTGGCTGTTTCATGCTTCAGGTCTCAGCTTACATTTCACTGTCTTAGACACACCTTTCCTGACCACTCAACCAAAAGTAGTTTTCTTCTGTTCCTTCTCTTAGTGCCCTCTATTTTCCTCTCAGCACTTACCACAAATGGAATGTTATCTACTTATTTGTTTGTTGAACTGTCCAGTGCCTGTCTTCTTGCTGGCCATACACTCTGTGAAAGTTGGCCTTATGTCTGGTTTTTCTATCAGTTTGTATATAGGTAACAGTGCCTGGCACAGAATAACCCTGAACAATTTTATGTTAATGACTGAATGAACAAATATGTAAAGCAAGACAACAATATTCTTAAATTGCACAAAGCAGATGTATGTGAAATAATTTTTAGAAAAATGCTCAGCTAGAAAAGTATTACAGCTAGAAAATATTTGGTGCTTTAAATGGTAAAGGCTAGAACATCTGAAAATCCCAACTAAAATCAGTGATTACTTTTCACTATTAGTTTGATGCAGGTACATTTGGTACATATGGATGTACCTACATCCATAGGTACATTTTCTAAACACAAAAATGAGTTGTTGGTTTTTTTTTTTTTTTTTTTTTTTTTTTTTAGGTTTGCTTATTTCCTCATTTAATTCTGTGATAAAGATATTATCTCAATTTCATGGATGAAAATATTCACAAATTCAGATATTCAATGTCACAAAAATATTACTCAATAGTCAAGATTCAAAGTCCTTTGATACAAGTCCAGTACCTTCCAGTCCGCCATGCAATGTTAGCCTTAAAAAGAGTGCTTGGATAAGAGAGTAAGAACAGTTTCATTTCTTACTATCAAATTAGTTTCAGACCAGTGTGTTTTGCTATGCCAAAGCACAAACTTTAATAAAATTTACAGTGAATCAATAGCAGCTATGAAGTTAACAGTGGGGTTCACTTTGGGGTTCATTTACCTTTAACATTTGCCTTAATTCAAACCACATTGCAAGGAAAATGTTATATGGTAACAAGATTTCTCGATATCCAAGGTAAACAGGGCTTAATGATATATATACATAGATATATAGACATATATAGAGAGAGCTAGAATATATATTTTTCCAAATACAATAAGCATTTTATATCTCCAGTTATATAACTATGTCTATATGACTATGTAAGTATTATATTTACAAAATTGCTGTTTTTCAAATGACAATTGGCATTCCAAAATATGAAATCATTACCCAAGGAAAGACCCCTTTGGCTTCCCTTAAATATAAATATATCACCAGTAATGATGCCTCCCACCCGCTTGTGTAACTGTCTCCTAAGCAAAATGAGTACAAAGTCCACATGATGGACTCCTATGTGGATAGAAACTCAGAAAAAAAACAAGTTTAGCTTTTTTTTTTTTTAACCTGACCAGGAAACAGAAGTGTTTGGATTTATGTCAAATTCTGAAATGTATAGTGTAAGAATGGAAAGATATTTTAGAAATTATTATGAATAATTTTCTTCAGTTCCAAAATTATCTTACAAATAGATTAGGTGTCACAATTTAATTTGACTGAAAAAACTTACCTCTCTAAGGTCTTTGCTAGGAAATGAAACTGGTGGAGTTTTTATGTGGCTAAAAATTTTTCCACTCTTTTATGATAGGAAATAAACTCCTAAACTAGGAATACTTCAGTAGAGAAAGTTTTAATTTAACAACAACAAAAAAAAAAAAATTAGGAATCTAAGCCTGCTTAGGAGCTAGTTAGTAAGGGTTATTGTTACTCTAAGCATACAATAAAAATTACTGATTCAACTTTAAATATATATATAACAATTCTAACCAAATTTGTCATAAATTATGAATAAAAACAGAAATTTGAGGTATCTCCATACTGCTTTCCAGAGTGGTTGAGTCAATTTTCAATCCCACCAGCAATATATAAGTGTACCTTATTCTTCAAATCCTGGTCAACATTTATTGTTATTTGTAATCTTGATAATTGCCATTATGACTGAAGTGAGACGAAATCTCAGTGTAGTTTTAATTTGCATTTATCTGATGGCTAGAGATGTTGAATATTTTTCATCTATTTGTTGACCATTCATATTTTTTCATTTGAGAAGTGTCTGTTTACCTAAGCTATGAAGCCCATCTAAATGCCCTTCAACAGATGAATGGATAAAGAAAATATGGCATATATACCCTATGAAGTATTAGTCTTGAAGAATGACCTTATGATATTTGCTAGTAATTGGTTGGAACTGGAGAGTAAAATGAGCTGATCCTAAAAAAAATAAAAAAGTCAAATGTATTCTCTGATATGGAGCTAATCCCCAATGGTGGTGGGATTGGGGTTGAAAAAAAGAATAGAAGTTCAGTGTCGTAGACAAAGGGGAATGAAGGGAAGGGAGGACGGATGGGGAAATGAAAGATGTGGAATGAATCTGATATAACCTTCATGTAGAAATATAAATTAACCACAGCGAATCTCATCATTGTGTGCATCCACAAGAAATTAATTTTAAAAAACTGTGGATGAATAATGTAAATATCAGTAGAGTTGAGAAAAAGGAACAGGGGGTGGAGGGTAGGGAGGGGAAGAGGAGGCATTGGAGACTGAATTAGAACAAGGTATAGTCCATACTTTTATAATTATGTCAAAATGAATTCTACAGTCATGTATAACTAAAAAGACCCAATTCTTAAAAAAATAAAAAATAGAACTTTGAGACTGGAATCATAGTTAATACTAACTGAGTTTCACAATATGCAATTATATAAGACTATTGAGAATTGTATTTCTAAAAAAAAAAAAAAAAACATGTTCTTTATTTATTTTATTGCTTTTTATATTGAAGATCCTGAATTCTTAAAGTATAAAATATGTTCTATCAGATTAATCTTCAAACATAAATAATGACAAAATGCTTTTACAAGACCTTATATAAGGTAGTTATAGAGTAATTGCTGAGGATTAGTCACCCTAAGTAAGCTTAGGACTGGCATTCATCCTTAGGAAACTGTATACCTCCTCTGAAATTATGGGATCAGAAATATTTCAGATGCTTTTGGATTTTGGAATATTTACAAATACATAATGAAAAATACTAAAAGTGGGTCAAGTCTCAATGTGAAATTTATTTATGTTTCATATATACCTTAAACACATAGACTAAGATAATTTTTTTACAACATTGTATCTATGCTTGTGTGTATGTGTGTGTGTGTGTGTGTGTGTGTGTGTGTGTAATACTGGGGATCAAACCCAGGGCCTCATTTATGCTAGGCTCTGCCATTGAGCTACAATATTTTTAATAATTGTATTCATGAAACAATTTTTTATTAAAAAACCTTTCTCAAAACCAATTATTAAAGCCTTTTTAAAGGATGTCTACAGATCCAAAAGTAGATTTGCTATTTTATTGTCCAGAGTTATAGCAGTAGTCTTAATGAGAAGCTGATTATGTTTTGGGAAAAATCTAGGTCTACAGAAAGGCCTTGTTTTTAAAATTCTGACAAAGATTCATGTGAAAACATGAATGGGAAAACATTCATGTGAAAGTCTGTATGTGCAGGCACACATACACACACACACACACACAAAAAAAAAAAACCCTAATCTATTTTCCATCAATCAAAGTCATCCTTTTATACAGACATTAAATGCCTTTATAAATGGAAATGTTTTTCACATTTTTATTATTTCCTGGCATGACTTTTAATAAACTGAAGAACCGTATTCCTTTTCTTTCCCCATAAACTATTCTTGTTCCAAAATTCCAAAAAGGAATGCATTTTAAATTTTTATAAAAGATTTGACAGAAAAAGAAGCAGTTTGTGATAGAGGAAATGAGCACATATTTAGAACTGAAGCATCAAGAATTTGTCTTCCATATGTGCTGTGTACTAATTAGGAGGAATTCTGCACCTGAAAAAATAGCATAGAATAACAGTACCTGAGTTATTGTGGTGAATAAGCGAGGTGATGAACATAAAGCATACAGCATGCAGTAAATGCTCAGGAAACATTAGTTAGTCTTTTATTGCTATTTGGACTATTATGACTAGTATAATCCCTATGACACTTCACAATTGTCATTCATCACTACCACAGCTTCCAATATTAATAATAAGGGTGATCATGATTTCTGGCAGTATGTTCACTCCTAATAGATAAATATTATAACTTCACTTCTCTGAAGTTCATAATTATGCAAGATTCACTCAAGAATTTGTGGGTCTTTTGTCACAGAAGCTGTACACAAAGATATCTAAAACATATTCAGGTTGACTAGCTCCTATCCAAAACAGATGAGACATGACCTATTCCAGGTTTTGGATGTATTTGGATTGTAGAACACCTGTATGAAACATAATGAGATATTTTGAAAACGGGACCCAATTTTAAACAAGAAATCCATTTATTTTTCATATACATCTTAAAACATAGAATTGAGGTCATTTTACACAATATTTTGAATAATTTTTGCATGAAACAAATTCTTACACTTTAGAATTTTCCACTTCTGTTGTGTCAGCGCACTGAGAAAGTTTTGGATTATGGAGTATTTTACATTTTGGATTTTTGTATTAAGGAAGCTCAACTTACATAATGTACTCTTTAATATTGCAAACATATGTCCTATTATATGTCTGCAGTTTTCTTTGGAATACTGTAGCAATTTCAGTACACTCTTATTTGTAGTTTAATTAGATTAATATTATTACTGTAACATAACTATATTTAGAATTGAAGCATCAAGAATTTGTCTTCCATATGTGAAAGAAAAGCCTGAAGAAAGCCTACTATATTTTAGTAGAATATAGTTCACTGGTAGAATATATTATATTATAGTGAACTATATTAGTAGAATATAATATAGTAAACTATATTATATATAGTGAACTATATTAGTAGAATATATTCTACTAATATATTCTACTAATACAGTTCACTAGTAGAATATACTTCACTGGGGTGCTATAAAAGGTATTCTAGTATTTGAAACTCCATCAAAATTCATCCTTTTGAAAACTATAATATTTTTTAAATTTTTATTTATTCTAATTTGTTATACATAACAATAGAATGCATTTCAATTCATAGTACACATATAGAGCACAATTTTTCATGTCTCTGGTTGTACACAAAATAGAGACACACCATTTATGTCTTCATACATATACTTAGGGTAATAATGTCCATTTCATTCCAGCATCTTTCCTACCCCTATACCCCCTCACTTCCCATTCCTCTTCTTTGCCCTATGTAAACTTCCTCCATTCCTCCCATGTTCCCCCTATCCCCATTATGTATCAGCATCCACATATCAGAGAAGATATTTGGCATTTGGTCTTTTGGGATAAGTTTACTTCACTTAGCATAATATTCTTTTTTTTCCTTTTTTTATTGGTTGTTCAAAACATTACAAAGCTCTTGACATATCATATTTCATACATTAGATTCAAGTGGGTTATGAACTCCCATTTTTACCCCAAATACAGATTGTAGAATCACATCGGTTACACATCCACATTTTTACATAATGCCATATTAGTAACTGTTGTGTTCTGCTACCTTTCCTATCCTCTACTATCCCCCCTCCCCTCCCCTCCCATGTTCTCTCTCTACCCCATCTACTGTAATTCATTTCTCTCCTTGTTTTTTTCCCATTCCCCTCACAACCTCTTATATGTAATTTTGTATAACAATGAGGGTCTCCTTCCATTTCCATGCAATTTCCCTTTTCTCTCCCTTTCCCTCCCACCTCATGTCTCTGTTAAATGTTAATCTTTTCCTCCTGCTCTTCCTCCCTGCTCTGTTTTTAGTTGCTCTCATTATATCAAAGAAGACATTTGGCATTTGTTTTTTAGGGATTGGCTAGCTTCACTTAGCATAATCTGCTCTAGTGCCATCCATTTCCCTGCATATTCCATGATTTTGTCATTTTTTAGTACTGTGTAATACTCCATTGTGTATAAATGCCACATTTTTTTTTATCCATTCATATATTGAAGGGCATCTGGGTTGGTTCCACAGTCTAGCTATTGTGAATTTTGTTGCTATGAACATCGATGTGGCAGTATCCCTGTAGTATGCTCTTTTAAGGTCTTCAGGGAATAGTCCGAGAAGGGCAATAGCTGGGTCAAATGGTGGTTCCATTCCCAGCTTTCCCAGGAATCTCCATACTGCTTTCCAAATTGGCCGCACCAATTTGCAGTCCCACCAGCAATGTACAAGAGTACCCTTTTCCCCACATCCTCGCCAGCACTTGTTGTTGTTTGACTTCAGAATGGCCGCCAATCTTACTGGAGTGAGATGGTATCTTAGGGTGGTTTTGATTTGCATTTCTCTGACTGCTAGAGATGGTGAGCATTTTTTCATGTACTTGTTGATTGATTGTATGTCCTCTTCTGAGAAGTGTCTGTTCAGGTCCTTGGCCCATTTGTTGATTGGGTTATTTGTTATCTTACTGTCTAATTTTTTGAGTTCTTTGTATACTCTGGATATTAGGGCTCTATCTGAAGTGTGAGGAGTAAAAATTTGTTCCCATGATGTAGGCTCCCTATTTACCTCTCTTATTGTTTCTCTTGCTGAGAAAAAACTTTTTAGTTTAAGTAAGTCCCATTTGTTGATTCTTGTTATTAACTCTTGTGCTATGGGTGTCCTATTAAGGAATTTGGAGCCCAACCCCACAGTATGTAGACTGGAGCCAACTTTTTCTTCTATCAGATGCAGAGTCTCTGATTTGATATCAAGCTCCTTGATCCATTTTGAGGTAACTTTTGTGCATGGTGAGAGGAGGGGATTCAGTTTCATTTTGTTGCATATGGATTTCCAGTTTTCCCAACACCATTTGTTGAAGATGCTATCCTTCCTCCATTGCATGCTTTTAGCCCCTTTGTCAGATATAAGATAGTTGTAACTTTGTGGATTAGTCTCTGGGTCCTCTATTCTGTACCACTGGTCCACCCGCCTGTTTTGGTACCAGTACCATGCTGTTTTCGTTACTATTGCTCTGTAATATAGTTTGAAATCTGGTATCGCTATACCGCCTGATTCACACTTCCTGCTTAGAGTTGCTTTTGCTATTCTGGGTCTTTTATTTTTCCATATGAATTTCATGATTGCTTTATCTATTTCTACAAGAAAGGCTGTTGGGATTTTGACTGGCATTGCATTAAACAGGGATGCCCTCTATCACCACTTCTATTCAATATAGTTCTCGAAACACTGGCCAGAGCAATTAGACAGACGAAAGAAATTAAAGGCATAAAAATAGGAAAAGAAGAACTTACATTATCACTATTTGTGGACGACATGATTCTATACCTAGAAGACCCAAAAGGGTCTACAAAAAACCTACTAGAACTAATAAATGAATTCAGCAAAGTGGCAGGATATAAAATCAACACTTATAAATCAAAGGCATTTCTGTATATCAGCGACAAAACTTCTGAAACGGAAATGAGGAAAAACACTCCATTCACAATATCCTCAAAAAAAAATAAAATACTTGGGAATCAACCTATCAAAAGAGGTGAAAGATTTATACAATGAAAACTACAGAACCCTAAAGAGAGAAATAGAAGAAGATCTTAGAAGATGGAAAAATATACCCTGTTCATGGATAGGCAGAACTAACATCATCAAAATGGCGATATTAGCATAATATTCTCCAACTCCATCCATTTACCTGCAAATGCCATGATTTTATTTTCTTTTAATGCTGAGTAATATTCCATTGTATATACGTACCATTTATTTTCTTTATCCATTCATCTATTGGAGGGCATCTAGGTTAGTTCCACAATTTAGCTATTGTTAATTGAGCTGCTATAAACATTAATGTGGCTGCATCACTGTAGTATGCTGATTTTAAGTCCTTTGAGTATAAACCGAGGAGTGGGATAGCTGGGTCAAATGTTGATTCCATTTCAAGTTTTCCAAGGAATCTCCATATTGCTTTCCATATTGGCTGCACCAATTTGCAGTCTCATCAGCAATGTATGAGTGTGCCTTTCCCCCGACATCCTTGCCAACACTTGTTATTTGTATTCTTAATAGCTGCCATTCTGACTGGAGTGAGATGAAATCTTAGAGTAGTTTTGATTTGCATTTCTCTAGTTGCTAGAGATGTTGAACATTTTTTTATGTATTTATTGATTGACTGTCTATAATCTTCTGAAAAATGTCTGTTTAGTTCCTTGGCCCATTTATTGATTGGGTTATTTGGTTTTTTGGTGTTAAGATTTTTGAGATCTTTATATATCCTAGAGATTAGTGTTCTACCTGATATGCACGTGGTAAAAATCTGCTCCAATTCTGTAGGCTCTCTATTCACCTCGGTGATTTTTTCTTTTGCTGAGAAGAATTTTTTCAGTTTGAATCCATCCCATTTATTGATTCTTGATTTTATTTATTGTGCTATAGGGTTCTTGTTAAGGAAGTCGGGGCCTAATCCAACGTAATGAAGATTTGGCCCTATTTTTTCTTTTATTAGGTGTAGAGTCTCTGGTCTAATTCCTAGGTCCTTGATCTACTTTGAGTTTTGTGCACAGTGACAGAGTTTTAATTTCATTATGCTACATATGGATTTCCAGTTTTCCCAGTACCATTTGTTAAAGAGGCTACCTTTTCTCCAATATATGTTTTTGGTGCTTTTGTCTAATCTGAGGTAACTGTATATTTATGTGAGTTTGTCTCTGTGTCCTCTATTCTGTACCATTGGTCTACCAATCTATTTTGGTGCCAATACCATGCTGTTTTTGTTACTATTGCTCTGTAGTATAATTTAAGGTCTGGTATAGTGAAGAGTGAAGCCACCTGCTTCACTCTTCTTGCTAAGGATTGCTTTGGCTATTCTAGGTCTCTTATTTTTCCAGATGAACCATGACTGCCTTTTCTATTTCTATGAGGAATGTCATTGGGATTTTGTTTGGAATTGCATTAAATCTGTATAGTGCTTTTGATAGTATGGTCATTTTGATAATATTAATTCTGCCTATCCAACAACAAGGGAGATCTTTCCATCTTCTAAGGTCTTCTTTAATTTCTTTCTTTAGTGTTCTGTAGTTTTTGTTGCAGAGGTCTTTCACCTCTTTTGTTGAATCCCAAGTATTTAATTTTCTGTTTTGAGGATACTGTATATAGGGTAGTTTTCCTAGTTTCTCTTTCAGAGGATTTGTCACTGATGTACAGAAATGTCTTTGATTGATGGGTGCTGATTTTATATTCTGCTACTTTGCTGAATTCATTTATTAGTTCTAGAAGTTTTCTGGTGGAATTTTTTGGATCCTCTAGGTAAAGAATCATGTCATCAGCAAATAGTGATAGTTTGAGTTCTTTTTTTCCTATCTGTATTTTTTTTTAATTTCTTTAGTCTGTCTAATTGCTCTGGCTAGAGTTTCAAGAATTATGTTAAATACAAGTGGTGAAAGAGGGCATCCCTGTCTTGTTCCAGTTTTTAGAGGGAATGTTTTCAATTTTTCTCATTTAGAATGATGTTGGCCTGGAGTTTAGCATAGATAGCTTTTACAATGTTGAGATATGTTCCTGTTATCCCTAGTTTGAAAATCAGAATTTTAATGTCAGAAATGACCTTCCAGTGGAGAAAACAATGGCCTCTTGCCTAGCACTGTGAATGGCAGAAATGAATTCACACAGATGAAACTAGGACTATTCAAGGTAGGTGTATCACTAAGGTACTCTTGAGATGATGGACTTGGTAAACTCTTTAAGCATACCCAGACTCAGGCACAAACTATAGAAGAATCTGATTGCCTGATGCAGGCAATTTGGTAAATGAACCCTGTCTTTTGAATTTTATATTTGTTGAAGCTTTGGTGGAAGGTAGGTAGATCGGTCGCAATACCAAACATGACATTAGAGTTAGAACTTCCTTGAGCCTACAGAACAAACTATAAGGACATTATTTGTGTCCTAATTAAGCATTTTCTAATAAATGCTTAATAAATTCCTATATACATGACAAAATTTGGTTTAAGACTTCTTTCACTTTTGCCTCAAAGCAAAGTTTGGGAGATTGTATTAGTTGTTTTTCTGTCCTGGTGACAAAATACCTGAGATAAACAACTTATAAGATGCAGATAACCATTTTGCTTCATGGTTTTACTCCACATTGTTTGGCCCTATCACTTTGGGCCTGTAGCTGCACAGCATATGGCAGGAGCACATGGAAGAGCAGCCAGGATGCAAAGAAAGAGAGAGGGGAAGGGGCCAAGATGCCAATACCCTGTTTAAGAGAATGCCCCTAATGACCTAGTATTCTTCCATTAGGCTCTCCTTTCTAAGGGTTTCACCTTCTCCCAAGAGCACCATATGCAGGAAACCAAGCCTTTAACATACAGGTCTTTGGAGGTCACTCCAAACTATAGCAGAGGGAAAGTAAAAAGTCTTCACTGATCTCAACATTACCTAACAGAACTAATGTACTGTCATTTTGCACTCATGCACACACACACACACACACATACGCACACACGCACACACGTGCACACACGCACGCACACAGCAGCAGCTGAGGGCCTGACTTAGTGGTAGATCATTAGCCTAAAATATGTAGAGCAGTAGGTTTAATCTCCAGCCCAGCTATAAGAAAACAAACAAAAAAGGAACTCACACACACATCACCATACCATAGAAGCACAGGAACACTCACATGGTAATGTTGTTTGTTGGAAGATGTTAAAAATGGAATAATGACTAATAGGTAAGTGAGAAATTTACGTTTCAAATTAACATAGAGGAATGATGCAACAACAATCACAATATCTTTTTCTGGAAAATTCTTCCCATTGTACAATAAACTGACATTCTCAGCACAACTTAAGAGTCATGATTTTTTACAAATGCATGTAAAAATTATTCCAATATGCCTAGTGGAATTTTATTATAATATGCTTGGCTTTATTTATAATAATCGTGAACTTAATATCACTTGAACTTGTAGATACAGGCCCAAAATATCATTAGTGTTGGGGGGAAAAAGGTAATCAACTTTCACAACTGTCAACCATGATATTTTGAGCTAGAACATGCAGAGCTTCACTAGAGGTATTGAATTTGTTATTTTAGCTATGGGCGGTTGATTTTCCAACTTCCATTCTGTTTTGCAAGTGTCTTCTTTTTATTGGCTTTGATTTTTATTTTTTACATTGTCCTGCTTGCAGCTACAGTTTTGTGTTAGAGAAACTATACACATTATTGTTTTTTTCTAAATTTCTATAATTCTGGGTTCGGTGGATCACACCTGTAATACCAGTGGCTTGAGAGGCTGAGACTGGAGAATCATGAATTCAAAGCCAACCTCAGCAGCTGCAAGGCACTAAGCAACTCAGTGAGAACTTGTCTCTAAATAAAATACAAAAGAGGGCTGGACATGTGGTTCAGTGGTAGAGTATCCATGAGTTCAATCCCTGGTACAAAAAAAAAAAAAAAGAATCTAAATTTCTATTAAAATATTCCCCATATTATCTGTCACACCACTTTGGTATGCATGAATATGATATTTCAAACATTTATGGAAAAAATATAGAATAAGTACTGTGAATTATGATTTACATAAACATGTTTAATATTCTTTCACTTAATTTGAATATTATTTTATTTAAAAAACATTTTCAATGTTTTTTCCTCCAGAATTAATAATTCTGAAGTATTAATAATAGTGAAAAATCCAACACAAATTTCCTGTTAAATATTAGATTACTGGTCATAACCATGGCAGTTACTGAACTATATGATTATTATGTTCTATCAACTTCAGCTAAATTAGATCACACGGTATATACAAGATGATACTTAAGGTCCATAAACTATTAAAACTATTGACTTCATTGTAACACTTTCTGGCAACAAAAACAAAGACAAATAAAGTGTATACTTAAAATATATTTGGTAGCTTTCAAAAATATTAAATTAAGCTCTAAGTTTTTGACACAAAACCAGTGATTAAGATCTATGGTTTGGGCTGGGGATGTGGCTCAAGCAGTAGCGCACTTGCCTGGCATGCGCAGGGCACTAGTTCGATCCTCAGCACCACATAAAAATAAAATAAAGATGTTGTGTCTATCGAAAACTAAAAAATAAATATTAAAAACTTCTCTCTCTCTCTATCTCTAAAAAAGATCTATGGTTCAAAAATGACTACCAAATAAAGTAAGAATTCAATAAATACTATTTTTTTGCCTATTAGTTTTTTCTTCAATACAGCATGAAATCCTGCCATTTCTTCATTTAAATTGTCCCTTGTAATTTGTTTAGAAATAATCTAGATGGCTAGGGGACCTGGGAAGAGAGTATAGGCAAACAAATTTGGCATTCCATGGTTAACTTTTGAAGATGGAAAATGGGTATGTATTCATCAAGGTCCTTTTTCACTTTCATGTAATACAATAATTTATATTCTTTTCTGTTGCAGATGCCTCCTTTAGGTTCTCTCTGCTTCTATTATTGACCATTTGTTTCTATTCCAGTGAGAATTCTTTAAAATACGGTTTTAAAATGTTCGGGTTTGACTCTTTACTGGGTCATAAAATAAAAACTAGAATTTTGTTTGCAGTAAAATAGAACAGAAAATATCAGAGTGCTTTGTGCATGATGAGGTTAAATATTTTTCATAAAACTTAAAGTGTGTGTGTATGTGTGTGTGTGTGTGTGTGTGTGTGTGTGTGTGTGTGATTATATAAAAGATTTTTTCCTTTGGGTCTCAGTCAAAATGTTGTCTGAAGACCTTGCCCAGATTACACTTAAAGTCATCCAATGGCTTCCTACTGCACTTAATATAAAATCCAAACTCCACACCATGGGCTCTACGTTATTGATAATGTTGTTTCTGCCAACTTCTCCAACCTTGCCTCAAAGCACTTCATATGTTGATATTAACCTGCCTGGATCTTGATGCATTTTATTTCAGCATGCATTCTTCTAGGTGCCAGAAGAAGAAACTAGCACTAACTTGTAAATATTTTCAAATAAAGATACAAGTTTCTGATAAAGTATAGAAATTCATTCATTCTTCCATCCTTGCTCTCCCATTCATGCAGTAATCCAACAAGTGTTGACTGAGTGCTTAATGCATGAGAAGTACTACTCTAGGTGGTGTGTGTACGACACGGGATAACAACACAAAATCTGTACCCTCCTAAAGTTTTCATACTAATTATGGAGGTAGAAGAAAGAGCAACAAACAAAAATAAATAAAATGCAATATGCTAGATGATATTAATTACTATCTAGTAAAATTAAGCAAATATGGAGTGTGTCTGGGTGTTGGGGATACATAAAACTACAAACAGGAAGTCAGGGAAAGCCTCCTTCAAAATAAATTTTAATAAAGAACTGAAGGAGGGAAGGGAGTAAGTCATGCAGACACTTAAAAAATGAGCATTTGGGGCCAAGGAGAAAGTAAGTGCAAGGCCCTCGGATAGGTGTATGCTGGATGTATTTAAAGAATACATTCTGCTATTTTGATTAGGATAGAATAACTCAGGAGACGTAGGAGATAGTATCAAAGGTACATCCAATGGGCTGATCATTAAGAACCTCATAGACCATGGTAAGGGCTGTGAGTTTTACTTTGCATGAGGTTAGACGCCAGATTTGAGCAGATGAATGACATGATCTGACTTAAGTTTTTAAAGGCTCACTTTGGACACAGCAAAGAATATACCATACGGAGACAATTAGCTACTGCAATCATCCAGATGAACAGGAAGCCCCTTGACTGGGAAGGGGTAGCAATAAATGTGTTGGCAATTGGTTAAATTCTGGTTATATTTATAGTCAACAGGATTGCTAATAGATTAGATGTCTGCATATCCAGAGAAAGGTCCAGGCGGGAGATAAAATATGTGAATCTTCACTATAAAGTTGGTATTTAAAGCCCAGAGACTGGATGAGATCATGAAGGGAGGGTATGAAGTTAATAGATGAGGAAATGAGAAGGAAGATTGAACAATGGAAATGGAGGAAGCCTGAAGGTCTCAACTTATATTTAAGCAGGAATAGTACCAGAACAACTTTGTGTCACTGTTAGAGGTATAAAATACTTAAAATATCATCACCCCAATGAGAAAACAGGTATTTGATGAAAGAATTAAACTGACCAAAAATGTTATGTAATTAATTTTGACAGAGTCAAGATTTAAGTAGGACACAACTGATTCTTACAGGCTATCGTACAGAAAATGAATTTTCTAATCTAGAATAAGAAATACTTATCCATCTGTATCTCAGTTTCATCATCTCTAAAATGGACATAGCAATAGCTACCTACACATAGAGTTGAAGAGATTAAATAAAATAATCTATGAAAAATTCATATAGTGCATGGCATAGGGTAATGTATAATAAAGGATGGCATCATAATTATTAGACATTGTGTTACATCTGGGCAAATGCTTTGCCCTTTTCAGTACTTACTGCTAAATAGGAATAACTACAAAATGAAAGAGGAAGATATGGGGAGGCATAAAAAAAATCATCATTTTCTGTGCATACTACCATCACAATTCTTTATATTTTTAAAATATTCATTTTTTTAGTTTTAGGTGGACACAGTATCTTTATTTTATATTTATGTGGTGCTGAGGATCAAACCCAGTGCCTCATGTATGCTAGGTCAGCACTCTACCACTAAGCCACAATCCCAGCCCCACAATTCTTTATTTTAAGGATACAATTTACAAATTTTAAATCTCAAATGTTACAATTTAAAAGAGTTGAATATATTTATATTATTTTGAGGGAAAAAAAACCAAAAAATTTAGAATCATTGTTATCCTTCTTTGAGAACTTCATAAAGGAATATATACATTTTACATATTTATAAAAAAAACCAAACAAATGATGTGAAAATCAATTGCAATGAAACTGTAAGAAATAAAAACAAATGCATATGAAAATCAACTATGATGAAACTATAGAATATTATAGTATGGAATGAACAGAATAATCAGAAATTCATGTGAATTTAAATATAAAAAGAACATCACAAAATATAACAGAAAAATATTGTATCAAGGACAAGTATTTTGCCTTCCCATAATCTGAAGCAACTAATCTCTGAAGCCATCCACATGGCACAGAGTTGCCACATTATTTCTTGACCTTTGTGGTAACACACTGAACTCTCTCTCGCCAGTAAACATGAGCTCTTTGCAGTAGGGAGTGGATACTCATCTTTATAATACCAGTGTCACCAAAGATTTTTAAAATGTAATTGTGTTGCATCATCATTAAAACAATATTTTTACTTACATAAGATGCACAACTGGACCCAACAGGGAAATCTGTTTCATACATGAGGTTCATGCTCTGGCCATTATGGTGTGTGCAGTTGAGACTCGGAGCCCACAGTCAGTCTAGAGGAGCAAGATCCTTATCTAATCACTCCCTTACTATGTGACCTAGGGCAAATGATTACCCTAGAACAGCAAAATGGGCACCTTATCAGATAAAGTTGACAGGAAAATAAAAGGAAATAAATTATGAGAAACACTTAAGAAGCATTCAATAAACATGAATGATTCAATAAATGTAAATGATTTTAAGAATGACAATAATTAAGAAACTGTGCAAATCAAAGATTTCTATGATATCCTAAAGCTGTAATTGTGACTTCACAAGGTTTCTAAAAATAGTATTTAAACATAATAAACTTGGGAAAATTATTTTTCATTGATTTTGACAACCTAAATTGAGAAACAAAGAAACTGACTCTCCAAAACCAAAAAGAGTCTAGTGGGAAACAGTAAGAGATTGTGATCTGGGATACACATGCTATGGTGGACCACAGGTGCATCTGATGGACTTGGGGCAAGAGAAGCTTTTAAAGGAAAAGAGGGGAAGTCCACATAAGCTGTCTGGAAATAAACCTGGTCTACTGCAGAACCGCAAGATTAGGTGATTACTCTCTCACAGCACTGCTGTTGCGGGGGGATTGTCTTCATGGAAGTGTCTCACTGGAATTTTCATAGCTTGGGAGAGTACTGACAATAGTGCTTATAATAGGCACACAATCAGGAAGCCTCATGGCATCCTGACCCAACTTTGGTTGGCCTCAGTGAGTTCATTTTGGCACTGACAATTTTCACATTATTAATTCTATGTCGTGGAACCTGCAGAAGATGGTTTATTGATCTTTACGGCCTTCCCTCTGACAGCTTAATACCAATTTTAATAATTTTGGGTATTCTATTTCAGTTCCATGAAACCACACATTCTAAGTGCATGTCAAGAAAGATTATGTAGCTATCCTTTAGTTAAAAAAAAAAAATGTCTATATCGAATTCTGGCCCAAGATTGAAATTACTTAAATCTAGAATTAAAAAGAAAAACTTTTTTATTTCTAGAGCACATGAAAGATACTACCTCCAAAGTTCAAAAAGAATAATGAACAAATCAATCACTTCATTCATGTCAAGCAAGCAATCATTTCACTTAAAACAGTTTCCTCTCAGAATTCCTAAGCTGAGTATTGCCTCAGGGGCTGTGGCCAGTGCACTTGACGGTGGAAGGAGGAAGCAGGTCAAGACTCATCATTCTCAATCTACTTTCATGCTTTGATCATGGGTCCATAAACAACTGAGTTATCCATTCCAGGTAACTGGGGTTCAAATAATTCTGAATTAGAAATGCTTTCTGTCTCTAATGATGTCCTTACCATCTAGTAAGCATCTACCAGTGTGAAGAATATTAGTAAAATGTTCCTCAGAATGTCTTATAGTGGTAAGGTGATTTTCCTTGAAAATCTAGGGAGAATCTAAAGAACAGACTATTTTTATTTACTCCTTTCTAGAGAATCAGTTTTTTTTACAGTTGTATATTTTTAAAAAACAAATTAATGACTTAGTTATCATAACTTTTCATTTTAATTTTGGACACGAAACTAAATTGATTTTTAAATATATGCATTGTCATTTATTTCTATAGTAATGCCTACCCAAAAATGCCTTTAAATATGCTGCTTTCAGGGTCAGTGGTATAGCTTAGTAGTAGAATGGCTTGCCTAGCATGCACAGGACCTGAGTTCAGTCACCAATACTAAGAAATACAATGCTGCTTTTGAGTTGATTTTTTTTAAAAAAAGGAGAATGAGATTGATATTCACTCTTGTGGGTGAACATATATATCTATTCAAATATAAATCATATAAATTATACTTAGTACCCATACTCCTCACAAAATCATGGAAAATTTTAGGAGCTTTGAGAGCTTAGTTAAATAATCCATGCCACAAAACATAACTCTTCATACAATAGAAGTGATAGTTAATATCTTATAATTTCTGCAACTTTTCCCTATGTAATAGCTGTAGTATCTAATTAGCAAACTACATGGAAAGAGCACAATTAATGATTTCCTATTTTTCACACCATAACTTTGTGTAGTTTCTTCATTCATTTTTTTACACTGCTTAATTCTATTATATATTTCAAAAAGCTACATAAGATCATTGGTCCCACATATACACATAATTATAAAAATAGAACAAAGAGTGAATAATTTACCTAATTAAAAAAGAACAACTTGAAAGAATATCTACTCTTTTCAGAACAAGACTGTTCCTTTCCAAGCTGGAATCCACCTATTTAATCATATTAAGTAGAAAGGAGAATATCTTATGACATTAATGGCATAAATTTTAAGGAGATAAGCCATTAAGATTTGCATTTATGATACTGATATGTGGAGTAAGTACTACATTATTTTATACCATTCACATTGTTATAGATAATTGAAGATGTAAAATGTAAGAAAAGAGATCATTTTGATATGATTAAATACATATTAATCAAAATCCACAATTAGATTATGCATAATACCTGCAAATTTTGAATGCAATATGGAATTGAAATATAACTGCATAATGTTTACAATACATATAACATTCAGGTCAAAATGATCGTTTTGAATGTCATCTCATTTTTTAAAAAAAATGTCTAAGGGCAGGTTTCTTCCTTCATGCACTGAGTTCCTAAAATTGGTCAGGTCAAAATACACATGGAACCAAATCAAAATATATTGAAAAGCTAAACTGAGATCTTGACCAATCAGAGAATATTAAAATTATTAAATTATTATAGTGGTAAGAAAAAGCAAAATTCTCAAAACACCAAAATGTAGTTTTGAACTCTGAAATTTGCAAAATTTTGCTGTTTTGTTTTTTTTTTTTTTTTAGAAATCAAAACCATTAGAAATCTTTTCAAAATGGAAAGGGATTCAACATACCTTGTTATATGTACTTGAAATAACAAAATCCTAGATATACTTCAGCACACTTTAAATATGGAAACAGAATTCCCAAGATAGTCACCTAAGTGAAGGACTGGAGTCCAATGCCCTTAGCATGTAACCATGTCCAACTTTCAGCTAGTGTTCAACATGTATTCATCCCTTTTCTCATAATACTCTGGGTCACTGCCTTCATGGTTACCCACACTGAATCAAGAATTCCCTGCTCTCACTTCATCACAAGAAAGAAAAGTATCACTTTCATATGAACTATGACAAACATCTTCCATATAATAATTTCCTTTAAAATGAAAAATATTTGCTAATAATGAAAAGCAAATTGTAAGATTTTTGAGCAATATTTTTCTGATAATAAAACTTCTCACTTATCATAAGAGAGTCAATATATTTTTGATATCTTACTCTATCACAAGAACATATTTATAAATTACATACATGGACTCTATTTGGAAATATGTATAAATCTTTATAAAAAATATAGTTCTTCTTTAATTCATGCTTAAGGTATACAATTTTGTTCTGATAGACTTCTTTACCATAAGGCTTTGGTCAGGTTGGCCTCAGGGCACCCTCTTAAAAGAAGCCGCTCCTTTGCTTCCCAAGATAGTAGCACACATTCCATATGACACTTTAAAGATCAATTTATGTGCCACCATCTGAGTAGAAACTTAGAAAACTAATAAATCAAATGACTTAAAATATCCATTGATCTCTAACTTTTCATATTCGTGACAATATTTCATTTATGTAAAATGTATAAAATAAATAAATTCACCCTATCAAATTCATTAACAATCCATAAGCTTAATATAAATAATAGAGTTCAGAATACAGAACAGAACTATCAGGAAAGTATGCACCTAAGAGTCAAATTTGTACCTTTGTAAGAAATAGTAGCATCAAAATATTAAGGAACTTTCACTATTAAAATAAATCAGTGTGATTTTAGTATATGTCAAGCTATTTGTTGGTTCCAAATTGTTAAGTAATGCTTTCAAAAATACCAGTTCCTCTTGTCAATTGTCAACAATTCTGTTCCCCCTAGCCAGGCCCAGGTATAAAAACACTAACACAATAGTGTGCAATATATGTCTTGAATCAGCTTCAATTAAACCCAGAACATTATTAAGAATTACATATATTTCACTGAATACCCTAAATTAGACAAGAGTAATATACCCATTCATATGCATTAACAAGTAGGAACTAAATGATCTGAGTGAGTGAGTGATTCCTTCCCTTAGATGGATCCAAACAATTTTCCTGAAATTCAGCTCTGAATTTATTGTCAGTTAACTCATCCCTACCTTAGTACCTCTAAGTCAGTTCATCCCCTTGAAGGTCCCAACATGTTTCAAATGAACTTTCAAGATATTTTTGAGATAATTCAGTAACAATAGACCAAATTCTGCCTTATAATTAAACTTGAATTTGCCTATGAGAAGACATGTTACAAAAGTAAGCAGACTGAAAAAATTTCTTCAGTCACTTGGGGAGACTGGTGAAAATCAAATTTCAATAGATGCTATCCATTCCACACTATTTCATTTGTTGAATGGTAAGCGGTTTTTTTCCCCCCCTTAAGTGGTAGTTGGCTTAAAGCCACCATCCCCATTAGCTACATAGTTGGTGAGAAACAGTGGGAATTTTTTGTCCTGCTTATCTAGAAATCCTGCTCTCCCCCAGCTATTCATGTGTGAGTCAATTTTTTTTTTAATTCAACTATTGCAAAAGTCCTTTGTTTCGATGACAGCAAAAAATTTTGAAAATTCTGTTCAATGTTACACCTTTAAAACAGAATTTATTACATTATTTTTATTTGGAAATCCATAAAGCTAAATCCAGCTGGAATTTAAAATGTAATGTTACAGTGGACTTCAGAAAGGGCTCCACTGTTAATGTTTCATTCACATCTCTGATTAGTTCACAGGATAAACTAGAAAGAATAGTGGCTTTGGTCAAAATGCTGCCTGAGTGTCAACTCTGGCTTTTCCACTCACCTTTATAATTTAAATTACCTATAGGTTAAATTCATTCACCTGCCCATCATTTCATTAACATGTAATGGATATTGACAATGTTGCAGGCACTTTGTAGGTACTCAGAGATAAAGCAGGATACAAAACAAAAGGAAATCGTGCTTTTGTCTAGAGTGAGAAAGAAAGAAAGAGAACAAGTAAAATATATGACATGTCAAATGGTGACAAGTGCTATAAGAAAAATGCAGCAGGAAGGGAGGTTAGAGAGGTCAGGATGGAGGCAACAGTCCTAGCAAAGTGACCCTGTATAGAGGCATCATAGATGTGAGAAAAGAGAGTCTACGCGTATGTGGGAGATGGACAGGCCAGCCAAGGCTATGTGTGGGCTCCAAAGCAGACAGTGCTGGAGAATGGCAGAAGAGGACAGCGAGGAAAGAGTCTTGAAGCTGAGGTCACAGGGAGTGGTGAAATTTAGGACACTGAGCCCCATAGACCAATAAAAGACTTTGGCTTTTACTGTGAGTCACATGGGAAGCCATGGGAGGATAAGAGCAAAGAGAGGCACAGCTGATGGAAGCTTTCTAAACAACAATTCTGGCTGCCACATGAGCAAAGAAATTCAAAGGTGAAGGGCACACGCAACAAGTCCATGTTCAGCCTGAAATGAGAGGGGCTGGTAAGCAGGGCTTCAAACGTGGAGGTATTCTGAAGACACACAGCCATCTCCAAGCCCTCAAAGACTAGATTTTAAATGGAAGTTACAGTAACAAAACTCAGAAAATAATCAAATATCTAGATCCTCCTACATTAAAACTATTGTGGTATAGACCCTGGATAAGAACCCTGGAGGTAAAGACCCTGAACACACATTGTAAGAGTCTTCTAGTCTCCCAAGGAATATTGTGCCAAATAGCACCAAATGAACACAACCCACAGATCCTAGGCTCTCTGAAGGAATCACATTATGGATGAGTGAAGGAAAAAGGGATTAGGATCCCTGAAACAGCAATCTAGGACAAGCATGCCCATGACTTTCTAAATGGCACAAGCCCTGAGTAAAATATATATATGTTCAAATGGGCAAAGGCAGAATGAGAACCATTCTTGAATCCAGACCAGTGATCCACAATCAAGTTGGCAAAGAATGGGATATGGAATCATACAACCATCTGCTTCATTTTAAAATTGTTTTTCTGTCTATAACCACAAACCCCTAGTTAAAAAAAAAAAAAAAAAAGGTGTGGAGTAAACTTTTGTCCACATATTAACCCTATGTGAAGTTTCAACTTTGGAGATCATTCTTTTTCAACCCTTTTAATGGATATAATAACTCCCAACAGTAAGACTTAACATCATCTCTATTAGGTCATTTTACCTCTCAGCTTTTACCCCACTTGGTGGATAAATTCTATCAATTCCAGGATCAGACTTCCAGACTTGTTGGTTTTAACAACTGCTTCCACACTCCTGTAATCCATGACTGGTTGTGGTTTCTGATGATTTGACATTATAAGTACCTTAAAAGTACAGTCCTCACTGCCTCCAAGTCAGTGTCCTCCTGGTTCTTCAACACTTTAGCTACCTATGCACACCTCCATGCTATTGTCCTGACTTTTCAATAATCAACATATCAAATCTTAAACTCTCAATATGTCCTCTCTAAGTACTAAACATTCTGCCCTAAACACAGATGGCAGGTCCCCCCACCCCAAATCTGTCCTGTTTCATTAAACAGCCACAAACCCATGATCTTCCTTTCCCCAATTCAAAAAACAAATCTGATATTCTTCCACTGATGGATCTGTACTACTTCTATCCATTTAAATCAGTCTGACCCAACAGCATAAACCTGTTGGTCTCTAAAAGCAGGCAGAAACCCTCATGGAAGACTCCACAACTGCTTAACTACTTGAAATTATATCTTCACTTATTTTACCAGCTCTGTGGACTTGGCCTTTAAACTTGTCTCCTTCAAAGATCCTAACAAAATTGAGCTGATGGGCCTCACTGCCTTGGACTGCTTCTGTCCCTTCTCTTGGCATCTTAGAAGGTTCTCTAAACGGACGACATTCAAACTGTCACCACATGATAATTTCATCCACAAGGACTTAGGCAGAAACATAGGACAAGTCTGTGGCCCAGTTCCCCCCAAAGCCAGTTCCTCCCAATGCCCAGGACACAATTCCTTATCTTACTCTGCTTCCCAGCACTGATTTTGACGTCTCATAAGGTCTTCTAATAGCAAAACAAAAATGACTATATATCAATTTATAAAAGAACCAAATGACGCCCAGAGATACCATTTTCATAGGATAAATCTTAAAGAGTTACATTTTCAGTATATAATATATCTGCCTATTTCTGAAAAGACAATAAAAAGAAGTAATTGGTGTTAATTTTCTAAATTTTATTGCTTGTGTGCACACATGTATTTATGCAATGCAGTTTAGTTTTAGCAAGGACTAGAATTGCTCTCTTTTCTATAATCATTATGCTATAGTTAGTTCATCACCACCAACTGGGACTGCCATAATGTTTCCAAAGGCACTATTTTACAGCACTCATTGGGAGTGACTAAACTTATAATACAACCAAAGTGCTGTATCCGGATCCATGGTTTTAAATTATTTATCATTTGTTTATTGTATAGCTTTAATAGAAGTTGAATGAGTATACTACCAAATTGACTTGTAGATGCAAAAATAAAAGGATTACTTTTTATAAATTACTGTCATTGTAAATAAGCAGAAATCTTCTGACAGAACCACCGTAAAATATAAATACACATTCAAGTGAAGTTGAAAAAACCATCCAGTTACCTTCCATTGAATAAATACAGTAAAATATACAGACAGCACAAAAACTAAAAATTTTATTCACTATGTACAAAGTACAAATATAATTTGAATTTAAAACAAGTGTAAATTATTTACATCACTTTCTGGCAAAATTTCCTCATTAAAATTTTTTGACTATTTCTAAAATGAGTATCTATTACTTGCAATAAAAATATTTTAGTATTTTTTAGCTAATATTTAGATGTTCAGTTGACAAAGTAAGATCTAAAATAAGTATTTGACATTTTCTAATATATACAATGAAGTACTGTTATTTTTACAATTGGAAAAAAAATTAAAATGTAATATCTTAAAATAATTTACATGGATTAGTTTCATAAAGACTAAGCAGTACAAAAATGTGCTTATTAAAAAAGTCTGGAAACTGTTGTAAGTGAGACCAATTAAGGAAGTACACCAAATTAGTGCCATTTTGTGCAAAAGAAATGCACTGATCTCCTAAAGGTCAGCTTTTCTATTGTGTTTAACTACTCCAAAGAATCAAATGATACTTTGCTACTTTTATTTGTCAATGTATCTCATTATATCTAAAACTCAAAGCTTGAGTCTTTCCCAAACTTGTCAACCTTCAGAGTTTTGACACTCTGTGTTTGATAACTGGAAGTCATCCCTTATACCTCTCTCTATATATAGCTCTCTCCCTATTAACAATATAATAGTAAGCCTGGTCATTTCTTAGCTAATAAAGTATATTTATGTCTCACATTTTCTGCTTCTCTCTCTTATCACTATAACCCTGATCCAAAACTATCATTTTCTCTACTATCAGGTCTATTGCAACGGCCTCCTCCTAATTGGTGTTCCAAAGTCATATATTCTATGTTGTTTAAAACAAGCACCAACACTCTATTTATTGCAGTCATGGATGAGCTCAAAGTCCTGAATCAAGGACTATCCACTTGCCATCTGTCCTTACACCTTTTTAACTAGAATAATTTTCATACAGGCAAAAAATCAGAAGACTGGTACAATGAATGCTTAGGTATTCTCCCCTAAGATTCCACAATTCTTAACATTTTTCTATACTTATCTCCACTTCTTTCTCATATGCCGCAGTCCGGCTGCAGCAAAATAACCGGGGGGTGACGAGCAACTTGTGTACATTGATACAGCAGGAGTGGGAGCCGTTTATTGTAGGACAGGAGGGGTATGTATACATTACACACAGCTTATCTTAATTAACATAAACTAGATACAGCAGTCAACCAATAAGGAATCTCCACACTTAATGGCTCACTGGCGTTACTTCACAAACCACTCCCTCTGGCAAAATGCCACGCGCCATCTTTACTTGTTTACAGACCCTAACACTCATATTTATCATTGCTATTAAATCATTTGGAATTAAGTTGCATGTATCACATTACAAACTTAAATATGTCATCTCCTAAGAAAAGATGTGTTATCAAACCTACAAAAATTAACAATGCCATAAAATTTTCTAGTATCTCCATTGTCACGGAAAAGACTTTCATGTTTTTTTAAACCAAAAATCAGGATTCTTTCACCAGATGTTTTGCAGCTACATTTCTTTCTCTCTTTTTTCTTTTTCCTTTTTTTTTTTTGCTACAAATAATGTAAATTTATCTAAAAACAAATGCTGAAAAAATGATAAACATTAGATTATATAATACAATTAATACATGATATAAGAGAAATACTAAATGATACCAAATGATACAAATACTAAATAATATGGTGATAACCAAAACTAAATGACAAGCTTGGCATTGGGGCATGTACCTCTAATTTCAGTGACAAGAGAGGCTGAGGCAGGAGGATCCCAAGTTCAAGACTAGCCTCAGTTCAATTTGGGATTCTGGAGCTACATTTCTTTAATCTCTTTTAATATTAAACAGGCTCACCAGCTTTTTATCTTTGATAACAAATTTCTGAAACCTGTAGGCCAGTGTTTTTGTTGAACATTTCACTTTGTATTGTCATTTAATTTAACCTCCATTTCTTACATTCTCAAACCCAATCTATGGCTTGATTATGGTCAGGCTGTATTTGTTTTTACATAAACACTTCTTATAAAAGGATGAGTATTTCATACACATGACATTACAAAACCTATAACATCATGTTGTCCCACCATCTGTGATGTTTAAGATTAATTCCTCGTTTAAAGTGGGGATCCCCAGACCTCACCACTGTAAAGTCTCATTTTTTTCTTCTCTAATTAGTAAACAGTTTTCAGTGTGACATTTTGGCACTGTAAGATAAAGTATTTGACAACAAGTATTCATTTAATAGTTTTGTCTTTTTGTTAGTGATACTTCAATCACTATTGGCAACTACAAAAATGGTAATTTTCAGCCGGGTGCGATGGCGTATGCCTGTAATCCCAATGGCTCAGAGTTCAAAGCCAACCTCAACAAAAAGTGAGGCGCTAAGCAACCCAGTGAGACCCTGTCTCTAAATAAAATACAAAAAATAGAGCTTAGGGCTAAGGATGTGGATCAGTGGTCAAGTGCCCCTGAGTTAAATCCCTGGTACCACCACTCCCCCACAAGAGGTTATTTTCCATCATTCCTTCTACTTATAATAGATGGCATTTAAAAAAAAAATTAGTTGTAGTTAGACACAATACCTTTATTTATTTATTTATTTTTATGTGGTGCTGAGGAGCGAACCCAGCGCCTCACACATGCTAGGCAAGCACTCTACCCCTGAGCCCAACCCCAGCCACTAGATGACATTTTTATGTAAGGAGAATGTTCTCCACTCCACTTACTATAGTTTGGATCTTAAGTGTCCTTCAAAACTCCATGCGACACAGGTTTGGTCCCCAGTTTTGCGATATTGAGAAATGATAGAGCCTTTAAAAGGAAGGGCTATTGGGAGGTCTTCAGGTAACTGAAGGTTGGCTGACTGAGGACACAGTGGGACTCCAGGCCCTGTCTCTTGTTCTTTTTTTTCCTGACCATGACATGAGCAGTTTTGTCTGCTACCTGCTCCTGCCAAGATGTGCTGCCTCACCATATGCCCAGCAATGAGGTAACTGATCACAGACTGAAACTTCTAAAACTATGAGCCAAAATACATCTTTTCTCTTTGTAAGTTGGTTACCTCCAGTTACTTGTTATGGGGACATACCTCTTCTGCCCCCAAGTTTGTTATTAATGTCCCTTGTTTCTCATGCTCTACAGTGCAAAGTCATCTTTTTAAAAAATCTCACTCATTCTTCTCTCATTTTAACACTTTAAGTGGTTCCCATTGCTCTTATAGGATGAAGACAAAAAAAATAAGTTGACACAGCCTACAAGTGCCTGTCATCCTAGTCCCTACTCACCTGGACAGCTTTGTTGCAGTTTCTGCTTTACTTCATTCAAGGGTTCCATCTACAATGCTCCACCCCCCTAGTGAGTGAGCATACCACCTAGAATGTTCTCCTCAAAGATTTCTGCCTGCTTAACTTCTATTCATCAGTTTTGGTTTTCTACCAAACCCTATATCAGATAAACCTTTTAACTACTCACCTAACTTCGCAATGCTTAAGACAGTTGGATTTTGTATTTATGTGCATGGTAATTTGCTTTATCCCTATCTTAACTTGACTGTAAGCACTATGAGGGCAAGAACATGAGTCTGCATTTGCCAGTCTATTTAGTCACTCTTAGCAAGAAAAAACAAACAAACAAACAAAAACCCTTAGTGACCTCCACCAAATTCTTCATAAATAAATAGGCTATTAAAGCTCTATTATGTGTTCTCAAGGTCTTGATGAGTATACATATAAATATACATGTATGTATTTGTTCACCAGGTATACTGCCTGCCATATAATAAGATGGTCAATAAATTTTTATTGAATAAATGAATAAATTAACCTTATTATTTTTATTTGTTTTCAGCACCACATAAAGATAGAATGGGAGTGCCTGGAAAAAAGTGTAAAGTAGCAATCAAAGTCTTGACAACTTATTATTGAGTCCATTGATAATTAGCTAAAAAGGAAAAATAAAGTCCTGGACACAAAAGACATAGTGTTGGACCACTATTGCAGTAGGGGGGTTTTGTTTTGGTTTGTTTTGTTTTAACTTTTTTAAAGTTAAATAAATTTATAGTGATTTGGGTCAACCTACTGCCTTGGGGGGAGGGGAATGGAAATGTGGAAAAACTCTACCTACTCATCAGTCACTTCTAAATAAAATTTTCCTTCCTTTTGTAAAATAAATAATTCTCTATTAAAACAAACACCCAGTATCAAAAGCTATGTAAAATGGTCAGTGAGAACTTGGATGACATTCTCATACCTAAAACTAGCTAAAGGCTATTATTTATTGGTTAGAGCTGTATGTTGCTCAGTAGTGGGCTGGATATCCACATTTCAGCCATGAAAAGTGGCTGAAATTCTTAACCAAAGATAAATAAATCATATGATACTAATTAAATAAATACTACTTTATGTATTTATATGATACTCATTAAGACTGCTAGAGGACATAATGGAACCCTAATAAAACAGCCAATTTATTTTTATAAAGAATTTAGTGGAGGACACTAGGGTTCTTTTTTCCCACCCTTGCTAAGAGTGATCAGATAGGTGGATTGGTGAATGCAGACTCATGTAGGAAAACTACTGAAACAAAATACAACTTCTAGTTTGTGCTAAAATGTTCAGCCGTGGTGACACATGCCAACTGGACACTTGCTTAGCCGGAAAATGCATTCAGACAGAGCCTGCTCATCACAATTACTAATACAATTTCCAGATACTCCTCAAGAACAACAACAAAAAAATTCCTGCTCTGAAAGTCTTACTATCAACCTGCAAGCAAACAGATCATGTTGAAAAAATGTTTTATTCTGGACTGGACTGTTTCAAATCTGAGGCTGCAAAATGCTGAAAGCTTGACTCTCCTTATAGGTGTAAAGAATGTGAGGAAAGAATTACATGATTTTTGTTCCTATGAGCCTTTGAAACATATTGTGGACAATCTAGTCTTGTAAAACTAAAATTGAAAGAAGTTTCTTTGCCTTTAGTATATGCATCTGAAAATTCAAATATTCTCCTAAGTTTAAAGCCATAAAGCTACTTAAGAAATACACTCTCCAAGGATAGATTCATTGTCACTGAGTGAAGCTGCAAACTGGAATAAAGAACCTGAAGGAGGTTCAGTGTTCTGCTGTTTTTTCAATTACACTAAGTGGTCAAGATTGAGAGATAGCAGAGAGCAATGGAATTTTACCAATGAAAAGGAAAATTTTCCCTAGCATACATATAATCCACCAGTAAGACTCTCAATCACAAAGGGATTTTTTTTTTTCACAAGGCAAGGTCATTTATCTTAAAAATGCTTGTCCTTACATAGTCAAAACACTCAAAATGTTTAGTGCAACCAAATCTGATTTTAGAACATGACAATACTAACCACAATTATTATTTTCTTCCCTTTTTGTACATGCATCTCTATTCTAAGATATTAAGACAGATATTCTTACTAACACAATTAGTACAAGATAGAAGGAAAAAGGAATCCCAGGCATTAATTGTATTAGACATTGCTACGGCTAAAATATTGAGCCAGTAATTTCACTTTCACATGATACTTTCAAGAAATGCTTAAATAGGAAAATATGCAACATGAAGCAAATATTGACAGAGTTATAATATCCTGGAAATTGTAGGAATTAGGAAGCCACCATTTACTGATTATTCCTGGATATTAGCATCACCGCCACACAGAGTCGGGGTAAAATATTACAGACATCTATTCAATTCCTTTTCTAATGGGTGGTGGGGGCGATAATCATCTCCGAAGATGACTGCTTCATTACATGTTTGTGTAAATTCTAAGAAGGAAAGCAAAAGCTGCTGAATACATTGTAGGTCTAAAATAATTTAACCCAACATTGGGCAAATCAATGAATCATGAGACACTGTGACAAACAGGAAGAAATTAGAGGAATCTGGAAAGGCTGCTCAGGGTAAGTGATCTTTACACAAGGATCTGAAGGATGACTAGGAACATGTGCAGAAAAAAAAAAAAAATCCAAGAGAAGGAACAGAACGGACTAAACTGCATGTAATGAAGTAAGAAAAATCTTGGCACCTTCCATTTCCTAAAATAGTGTCACAGAGACTGTAGCTCAGTGAGTGTGCAGGGTGAGTGTGCAGGTGCTTCCTGTGGCTGCAGGGCTGAGCAGCATGGGCAGACTGAATAAAGCTGAGAAGTGGCAGAAGCCTTGTAGGCCCTATCTTTAAGAGTATTAGACTTTAAGTGAAATTAGGAATCTACTGAAGAGCCTTAATCAAGAGGGATGAGATGATAATTAGGTATTTTTTTTTTTCTCCCTAGCACTTTCTTATCTGTTTTTCTGTTAATCTGAACTCATCCCTCTTTTATGACGGTCCTTCATTCCTGCCATTAAGGGAAAAGAAAGCCACAATAACTGAGTACATATAGCTTCTGCTTGTCAACCACGGATGGCCAGAGGTTGAGGAGTTACTGAGTCCCCACTGAATTGTGGGAAATTGCTGCTCCACCTGTCTCTTGAAGCAGTACCCCCGCTGGGGAAAATCTGGGGTGGTCAGCAACTGACAGATATCCACATAAGAACACAGTTTCACACCTATAGTTGCTACCAAAGCAGGACTTCCATAACTATTTTTGGCCTTCAACAGAGACATTTATACTTGAATTAGAAAATTTACCCCACATTACTCCATAAATCATTTTTTTTCTATTCTCGTCATCTTGAACATATTTTAGAAACTGAAAACTGCTTCCACTAGAAATCAATGAGCCCAGTAAAACCACATATTTGAAATTCAAATCTGGAAGGACTGACCAATTGTCCTCTCTCGAGGTTCTGAAATAAAAATCCAGCCAGCGTCTTGGGTGACCACATTGTGAGGACTCAGCAGGACTGTGAAAGCACTGTTGCAGTAAAGTAGGTCCCATCTTAGAAATGGCACAGACAAAGGCTGGCATGTATTATGCATGACGCCTTGTGCCCATGTCAACTCCTGATGAATAATTAAAATTAATCTCATTACAGAAGATTTCATTACAGGACAACTTAATTAAATGATGAACTGGCTCCCAGATGCTACCTTCCGTGCCACCTTTTAAATAATGCTGATGATGACACAGGGGTTTGTGAGGTATCAGTGGGGCCTTAGGAAAGTGAATTATTTATTGGGTTCTGCCATTCTGCTGATAATAAATGATATTGATCACAACTCTGCATTAACCTTCCCCAAAGTCACACTTTCTCCAGATTTCTGATATTCTCATGGATGCTTTGAAGACCACTGGAAACTGAGGGTGATCATTTGGACAATTATTTTGTTGTTTCATAAAAACCTATCCACTTAGTAAAAATTTTAATTCATAGAATGCATGTATTTTGTAGGATACATGTAGAAGGGGTCTCAGAATTAACAATCTGAAATTTGAGTTTCAAAATTAGAATGAGGAGCCATGTGCTAGTTACTGCACTACCTTTGATGCAAAAATGAGTAAAATTATACAAGCTAGCCAAATAGGATTGAAATTTCAGAATTTTGTTTATTTTATTTATTTAAACAAAGTAACCAGTAAGGTCTTAAAAACTGAAGACAGTATTTTCTTATTGCCATGAACCAACATAAATCACAATTTTTGGATGTTTCCAGTTACTACATACTTCACCAATGTAAACATACTGCTCTCACCACACTTTGCAAAAGATATATATCCTGATAAATCAATGTCAGAAAATATCCAAACCACTAAACCAGACTTTGAGGTATGAAAAATACTTTAAGAGGTATTTCTTTATTTATTTGGGAGAAAATTGAGGTTTTATTTCATGACAAACTGTCTGACAGAATCAGCGTTATTCAAAAGTTATCGAACATGCAGATTTTGATTATTCTCTTTTGTTTAATAATTTCAAGTCCCCTCAAAAATATGTTTACATATTAATTTTCTGCAGTTTCTAATAACAGGGGGCAATATTCTTTAAACTGAACTTATGAAATTGAGTTGGAAAATATCACACAATATTCAGACAGAAAATGGATTGTTTCATTTACAAACCTCCAAAAATTTCACTCTAGTTAGTCAAGAAAGTAATTTATCATTACAAAATAAGCAACTGTGTTGTCATCTTGCACACACTGTATTCACTGGCTCATCAGCAATATAAATTGTAGAATTACAACATCACAGGAGCACATGGGCACACAGCATCACAAAGCGATCTAGTTTATCTTCTTTCCATTTTTATGAATTTCTGTGAAAAAAAACTAAAGTGGAATCACTCTTGACTATCTCTACCAGAGGACACTCACAGCTTGGCTAGGCAGCTTGTACCATTTTCAGTTAGCTGTTTGGAATGAGAAAGTTCTTATACATGCCCTTTCCAAATCATGTGAGAACTACTACTCCCTTCCCTTTTCCTCTCCTGTCTCACTATATATTTTTCATTCAATGGGCAAGTTCCTGACTCTGGCCAAACTGATCCACCTTTCTTGGTTAGCACTTATTCATTCCTGCACATCCTCAGCTCCTTCTCTGCCAAATCATGTCTTTTCTCCTTTAGAACTGATCCCAAACATATCAATGTAGAATTCTTTGACAATGCACCACCATTCACACACACACACACACACACACACACACACACATACACACACATGGCTTTTATATACATATTTTTATATGTATAATGATTTATAGGTAGATGTAGATAGATAGATAAATGAAGTGAAGAAAAATTATATACATATACATATATATGTGTATATATATAAATCATTAGTAGCTCTTATGTGCTTTGCATGGTGTCTATTAATAGGCAGATATATATTATAGCATAATGGAAAGTGTCAAGCATGAAAGACCCAGACATATGTAAGAACTGTGTTTCTTATGTGTTTATTCAGATAGAATACTAAACTGGATTTAATTAGAAGGCATATTTTTAAATTATTGATCAATAGGGGAAAATTATAAATTAATTTTAAGTCTGGGCCTTTTGAGAAACACCAAGCACCATTATATTCCATGCTATTAAAGAGGAGTAGGAACAGTTTTGCAAGAAGACACTATGACTGCATATGCAATTAAAATCACTCCTGGGCATGTGCATTTCTCACAAAAATAATTAATAACTCAATGATGACTGATGTTTCTGAACTTCTTCCATTAATTGATGTTTGTGGCTTGTTCATTCATAATTGATAGGTATTCATAGTACTGAAGGTTTGCTAAACTTTATAAAAGTATAAAAACTGTAAGTTGGAAAACGTTGTAATTTGTTTTCAAGCTCTCCTGCTGGAATGTAAGCTCCTTTCTAAGTGGTTACACAACACCATTTGATTTTCATTCCTCTCTAGTATCTGTAAAAATTTTGTAGTAGTTACTCAACAGGTGTATAGTCTCCTATGGGGAGTGGATTCGCTAGCTCATAATGAGACTCTAAAAGTGGATCCTATTCACACTGGGAAAATAGACATGGGGAAAATGTAAAAAGCTTAATAATTCTGAAAAGTTGGGTGGTATAAAAAGAGCCTAATTATCAAATTACAACATACTAGAATTGTCACCTCATTGGAGCCCAAGAAAGGTACAGTTTGAGGAAATTGGACTTCACAATTAAAGTGAAAGACCATGCTACTCTGAGAACTAAGACAACCTTCTAATTAAAATCAATGGAAGATACATAGAAACTGGATGAGTTTTACTGCAGTGGGTAGCCCTCTGTATGTTGAACTGAGTTGAATTTCCAAGTTTTGCAGTTGATTTAAGATGCAACTTTTGTATATACATCCAGCACCATTTTCATAAGCCAGACTTTTATCCATAATGGTTTAGTATTTTCTGTAAATCCAAAGATTGATCCGAATAATCCATCTTCAAGATTTAAAACTTCACGAGTGTTGAGTTTTGAGCAACAACTCTCTATATGCATGTCTCATGTTTCTTGGCTATTTGCTTATCCATGCAAAAATCTAAACTGGATTTTTTAAATCTTTATCAGTGGAGGAAAAATATTAATTTATTTTAATAATCTGCACACCCTATATTATATATGATAGATCTTACATTTGTGTGTGTACAAAACTTTCTCCCTAAAATCAGTTAGATCATTTATACTAGGTATTTTTTTCTCTTTAGAAAATGCTAATGAGTGTGCTCACTCATGATGCAAACACTATCAGTCAGAAGATTTCCTACATTTATTTGAATAAATACTATAACAATCCTAGATAAGCAGAAATTTGTCCTCATGATAAAGACTAAAACAAAGGGTTTAGTTAATTTTTCCCACAGTTATACAGATAGTAAATGGTAGAGCAAGGAGTAAATTCCATGTTTACATGACTCAAAATTATAGTCATATTTTAAATGTTCTAAATGTCTGAAATGTATTATTTCATTTCATCATCACATAACCAACCCAGTGAATTGTTTACTCTTAGGAGAACTGTTTTAAATATGATAAAACTAGGCTACAAAGGCACAGAACAGGGTGTTTTATATTCCCCCTGAATATACTGGGGATTGAATCCAAAGGCACTCTACCACTAAGCTTCACCTTCATCCATTTTTATTTTGAAAGAGGGTGTCACTAGTTTTCCCAGGCTGGTCTTGAACTTGTGATCCTCCTGCCTCTGCCCCTGTGTTAGTGGGATTACAGGAGTATGCCATTACACCTGGCTCTAAAACTGGGCTTTGCCATGAGGCAGCTGGACTCCTTGATAATGGTACCCTATGCTCTAGGGCTCACTAGATTACGATGTTTTTATCCATGATGCTGACCTTATTAAAAGTCTAGCAGCATGAGTCATATGGGTGACACTGGCCAGTTTTAAAGTCTTTAAAACTTTTTTGTTTTACAGTTCATACTTCCTATTGTGCCCAGCTTATTCTCTGGTCATTTTCGGTGGCCTGAACTGGTCTTTAAGCATGTAGCATTTAAAATCCTCCCTAGTTGGTACATAAAAGAAACACTCTCTACAGATTAACCTGTTAATAAGAGAATGACTACTTCTTTTGTCATTCTTAAAAGTTTTCTGCTATAAAAGTTAAAGAAAGCATTTTAATTTGATACCATCCCATTTATTGATTCTTGGTTTTATTTCTTGCACTTTTAAGAGTCTTGTTGAGGAAATCTGTTCCTAAGCCAACATGATGGATAGTTGAGCCCATTTTTTTCTTCTATTAAGCGCAGGGTCTCTGGTCTAATGCCTATGTCCTTGATCCACTTTGAGTTGAGTTTTGTGCAGTGTGAGAGAAAGAGCTTCAATTTTATTCTACTTCATATGGATTTCCACTTTCCCCAGAACCATTTGTTGAAGAATGTGAAAAGAGAGTCTACAGAATGGGAGAAAATCTTTGCCACCTGCACCTCAGATAGAGCACTAATCTCTAGGATATACAAAGAAATCAAAAACTTAACGCCAAAAAACAAATAGCCCAATCAATAAATGGGCAAAGGAACTGAACAGGCACTTCACAAAGAAGTGAAGTGCCTGTTCAGTCAAAAAATATATGAAAAAATGTTCAACATTTCAACAAGTGAAGTGCCTATTCATAGTCAAAAAATATATGAAAAAATGTTCAACATCTCTATCCATTAGAGAAACACAAATTAAACTACACTGAGATTCCATCTCACCTTAGTCAGAATGGCAATTATCAAGAATACAAGTGACAATAAATGTTCACTCATACATTGATGATAGCACTACAAATTGGTGCAACCAATTTCTCTGGAAAGCAGTATGGAGATTCCTCAGGAAACTTGGAATGGAACCACCATTTGACCCAGTTATCCCACTCCTCCATATATACCCAAAGGACTTAAAATTAGCATACTACAGTTAATGCAGCCACATCAATGTTTACAGCAGCTCAATTCACAGTAGCTAAGCTATGGAACCAACCTAAGTGCCCTTCAACAGATGAATGGATAAAGAAAATGTGGTATATAGACATGATATAATATTACTCATCCATAAAGAAGAATGAAATTATGGCATTTGCTGGTAAATAGATGGAACTGGAGAACACCATGCTAAGTGAAATAGGCCAATCTCAAAACACCAAGCCTGAATGTTCTCTTTGATATGTAGATGCTAAATACATTAGGGGGAGGGCTGGGTAGAATAGGAGTTTATTGGATTAGACAAAAGAGAATAAAGGTAAGAGAGGGAGGATGGGAATAGAAAAGACAGTAGAATTAACTGGACATAACTTTCCTATGTTCATATATGAATACACCACCAGTGAAACTCTACATCACGTGCAACCACAAGAATGGGATCTTAATTAGAATATGTTATACTCTACATATGTATAATACACCACCATACACCCTATTGTCATCTATATCTAAAAAGAACAAATTTAAAAATTTAAAAATAAAATAAATTTCAGTTAAACAGTAAAAATGGTAAAGGATGACTAGTCTCTTGTATGTAGTGAATTTACTACATTGAATGAAATACATATTGACTCTAGAATTGTAAGGTATTTTTGAAACAGAGATCCTTATCATTTAGGGGACACAACCCACTTAGACTCACTTTCATTCCCTGCTATTCTCACATTATTACTTGTACACCACAATCAGTACAGGGGTCCCCAGTCATTTCTTTGGTTTTCATTTATTTTAAGTATCTTTGATCATTGACTTTAAGCTTCCTTGAAAAAAAAATTTCTTAAAGTCAATTGCCTACAGTGATCATGAACTGTAAAGGTTAGAACAAAATAACAGACTATATATTTCTCCAGTGAAAAGAAGCAAGATAATCCTACCCTGGATGGTCCACAGGCTTTCTGGGATAGATGCCTAGAAGGGGTCAAGGAACAGAGGTGGGGAGGTAGAGCCTGCAAGGAAGCTCTAGGACTCTTGACTCAGGCCAGTGTTGGCAGCTGAGCAAAGAAGGCTTTGAGATGGAGGAGGGCAGCACCGCAGGAGACCAGGAAGCCAACAGTGGTGGTCAAAGAACAGTTTGCTGAGGGGTGCGGCCCTCATAAGAGCAGCACTGCAGTCATGGTGAAGATAACACGGAGCTCTGGAGAGGAGTGATCACCTATCCAGTTAGGCAGGCAAGGTCCAAATCCCATCAGATCAACAGGGTCTTATGTACCTGGGGATGGGGGAGGGGAAGGGCGTACCACAGTCATTTTTTTCATATTACAGGGATCCCTGTATTTTCCCTGAACTTCAAATATACAGAATGACTTCATAGTTTTTTTGCACTGAAATGTGTTCATAAACCACAGCAATGTTGATACTGACAAAATGATCCACACCAATAAGACATTTCAGTTGTGTGTGTGTGTATGTGTGTGTATTTATCCCCTCTCCCCAGACCTACCTGGTACCAGTCACAGCAGTAGAACTCACCCACACCCAGGTTTATGAGGCCCACGTCTCTCAGCACATGTCAAGCTCTAATCAACACTGGCTCTGGAACCAGCTTGCTGTGGGCAAGAGGTGAAGGGCAGTGCTGTCTTTATGTGTGAAAAACTGAGAAAGGACAGAGGCTCCACACATCTACCCAGATCTGATCCTACAAAGGGCTGCAGAAGTCCCTTTAGCCTCTTCATAGAAAGATGAAGCATCTGAAGCAGAGCTAGACCACCCTACAGGAGTCTGCAGAGATGGCATTACAGCAGAAGTACCCCGAGAAGGCAGTTCATGACAGAGAAAGCCTGGGCAGGGGACCAGGTCACCAGGAAAACCCAGCCTGTTCTCACATTCTCACTGGAAGAAAGGAGCAACAGGAAGTGAAGGCCACATACTTTCACAGTCACTTTGCCCAAGGCTGCTTCCTCACAGCAATGACAGAGCTCCAAAGCTGCACTGTGTCTCTACAGCCTAAAACACTCACTATGGGGTCCTCCACAGACATAGTCTCCTGACCCTTGCCTTAGGGAACTTCCATCATTCTCCATGCAAATTTATACATGAAAATTAGGGAGAACAATGAACATGTAGAACTGTAAATTTTGAAAGGATAGATTATAAAGATACCACCAAGTTTACCTTCCCAGCTAACCTGCTCTAGTCAGGCAGATCACAGATGTGGGTATAAACAACGGTCATTTTGTTACCAACAAATGGCCCAAAGCAATAATATGCACGCACTTCAGTTCTCTCACAAACATGTGCAAACACCTCCACCCTCCACGGGCATATATGTGGTTTTTCCCTCCCCACACCCTGTTTTCTTGTTTCCCTTCCCAAAATTGTAGCAATTCTTTCTTCTTGGAATCTTAATCATCTTTCCACCATTTTTCTACAGGATTCTCTGTTACCCACATAAATGTGCACTCTGTATCAATCATGCTCTGCAGTAATTTTTGTGTTTTGTTTTTTGCAGTGCTGGGGATTGAACCCATGGCCTTGCACATCCTAGGTAAACACAGCCCCGCAGTGTCCATCTGATGTGTGGACCCCTGGCTGCCCCTCAAGGGACACTTTGGTGAGCTGACCTGGCATCCTATAAATGCACCATCTGGCTTTAGGAGATCAGACTGCTATATAAGTTTCCAAGAAAAACTTAAAAAGCTTGTAAAGGGGTTCTGGGTGTGTTAATTTGTTTTTTTAATTTTCTTTTGAGATACTGGCTAATTTTCTGATTAAAATTTTTATTTTAATATACTATTATTAATAACCATACTCAAAAAGATTAATGCAATTTTTTGTTCAGTAAGTATTTGGTCAGGGCCTACTGTGTCCCTGAACTGTTCTGGGAGCCAGGTTATAAAAAAAAAGCCACCTGGTATTGATTTTCCATCTTTTCATACTGCAAGGATCCTCTTATTTTCCCTGAACTTCAAATATATAGAATGACTTCATAGTTTTATTGCACTGAAAAACAACAATTCAGAAACCCAAATAGTAAATACAATTATATATCTCATGGGAAGCAAAAAATTTTAAACCAAAGATACTTGAAAATCAGAATTTGATGAGTCAAGTATTATATTTACACGTCTACCAACCTTCTTGGTAGAAGGTTGAATTCAAAGCAAAAAGAAAGAAAACCCAGAAATTTAGGATCTTTAAGGACTTTAAATTACTTTGTTTTCTTCAAATCCAAAAGCTAATATTAAATTGTAGAAAAAGCTTCCAGTTATAGACATGGGTCAAAAATATATTTGGGATGGCAGAATACAAGTATAAATTTCTGTCATATAAAGAGAGGCACAATATAATAATAATTAATATAATTTCCTTAATTTAAAAATTTTAAGTATGTGTGTGCAGTGAAGCTACAGATGGCTGTTTTGGCATCAGAGGAGAATATATATGCATTATATATGAACTGGTGTCTAGTTTTCAAGTTGTCTTTGAAAAGTTGAAGGGCTGATCTTCAGAAGAAGAAGAAATCAATAATATTTGAACTTGTTTAGAAAATGGAATTTAAAAATTAATGGAAGGTGAGGTTTAACTCAAGGAAGTTCTTTTATTATGTGACAAATAGGAGTGGTCACCCAGATATCCAGCCATCACCTCATGTAAAGATCTATATTAAGAGACTTGTGTTTGTACCTCCTTTTTTTCTCAGGGTGCCTAGAAACCTAAAGGAGGACTAGTTCGCATTTGTAAGAGTACAATAATAACTGTGATGATTCTTTTATTATTTTTTACTACACTAGCATGTCAAAACTGTTATTGGAAAATAAGTTTTCAAAAGCATTCATCCGACACATTCTTTCTCTCATACTTATGAGTGTGCACACATGATAATTCTTGCTTCTACCAGAATTATCAACTCTTAAGTCATTACATATACACAATAACATAGATGTTTTTGGTGAACTACTGACATGAACAATTCTAATTTTAGTAAAAAATGAAAATGCACTGTGCTAGGATAACCAAAGACAACATAATTTTCTAGTGTCTAGTGCAGGTTAAAATATCAACATACTAGGCATTAGTTAAAAAAATTTTTTTGAAAAAACTTGCAGCAGGACCTGTCACTTTTTTGAAATTCAAACTCAGAAACCTAGGTGACACCCTGCAGTTCCAGTCTCAGAGCTCTTCTTGGAGCCACTTTAATTCTTAATGTCTTAATTACTTGCACTTATTAAATAATTGAAACTGTCTAACAAAAGATGAGATGGCTCTTCTATTTGAGCAACATGATGGCATGAGTTTGTTCTAAAAGGAGAAAAACAAGAATTATAGTCACTTGGGGACACTTGCTGTTGAATAGAAAAATTAAAGCCTGTTTCCATCATGAGTTTTTATTCTTAAACACATGTATGCACGCGCACGCGCACACACACACACAGTTTGTGTTTATGAATGTATAAATACAGGTATACAGAATAAAATTAATTCTGTCCTGGAAAACTGATAATACTCAGATTTAATCACTAGAGTCATAAGCCCTCAAAGATAACAGGATTATTAGAGTTCATTTTGTCACACTGTTTTGGTTTGGAAATGAGGTGTCCCCAGAAAGCTCATGTGTGATACAATGCAACAGGTTTGGAGGAGAAATGACTGGGTTATGACCTTAACTGAATCAGTGAATTAATCCCTGATAGGATTAACTGAGTGATAACTGGAAGCAGTGGGGTATGGGTGGAGAAAGTGGCTCATTGGGGGCGTGGCTATGGGGTATATATTTTGTATCTAGAGAGTGGAGACACACTCTCTCTCTCTCTCTCTCTCTCTCTCTCTCTCTCTCTCCCTCCCTCCTCGGCTTCCTGATCATCATGTGAACTGCTCCTCTCTGCCACACTCTTCCACCTCTATGTTCTGCCTCACCTTGAGCCCCAAGGAATGAAGCTGGCCTGCTAAGGACTAAGACTCCTGAACTAAGAACCCTGAAATCGTGAGCCCTCCTAGTAAACTTTACCTCCCCTACAATTGTTCTGGTTAGGCCCTTTTAGTCACAGCAGGGGGAAAAAGCTGACTAAAACACACAGTTCACCAGTAGTAGGCATGTGCTACTATATAAACTATAATTCACAGAAAGTCTAAAAAGTGTTTGCAAAATATGATCCTTTGATGTGACCAGGTTTAATTCAAACTGAAAAAACCAGCATAAGGATCACTGATCACTGGCCACTGGTCCCTTGTCATTGGTTCATTCAATATTTTCCAGATGCATCTGCTGTGAATTTCTCATAGGTTTCTATTTGTAAGATTCACTGGGAACTGCAGCTGTTATAGAAGTAAGATACAGTTTTACCCTACAATGTGACCACCAACCTTACCTCAAAAGCAGCGCCTACCACTGATATTCTTCCTCTACCTGTTTCTTGGGAGACTCAATTACCAAGAGATATGATGCCATAAATATTTTAAAGAGGTAACTGTACATATGTGCTGAATAAATTCATGAATAACACGACCTTCCGATTTATTCAAAGCACACTGTTCTTCTCAATCAATTTGTAATCCAAGTATTCAAAGACATTGGTCCTCATATTTATACAATGATCGTATGTTTCTTGTAGGAAAAGCCAACTTGTACTCTAGGTAAAATAAAAATGTTGATGGAAAGACTGTCTATGATTCTAAATCACAAATATTTATATGTAAAATTTAAAAGACACTCTTTTTACAGCAAAGCGATTATACAATTATATATTTCTCCGATAGCCGTGGTTTCATCTTATTGTTCTATATAAATATTAATAGTTTCTTCTTTAATTCTCAAAGTGTCATAGTTTGAATAATAAATAATGAAACTACTCAGTCTGAAAAAACAATGGTTACTCTCTTACTTCTTTTCTGTAATGATTCCCTATGACTAGCCTCAACTTCCAATCAAGATATTTTCATATATTCTATCACTGACATACTCCCTCTGACTCAAACCCCACAACAATTATAAACACCATATGAAAATATAAAGTCACAAAGTTATAGCTGATTTTTAAAACATGATAAATATATGTAGGCAGGAAATGAAAAAGTGGTAAGAGACAAAGTGGTCAGTGGCCCTCTGGCCTGTTCAAAGCAAGCAAGAATTTAGCATTATAGGCCTAAATGGGCTCAATACAACACAGAAGGCCACCCTAGAATGACTAAAACTAGAAGCTAGTATGGGGCTTATTTGCCTACTTTTGCTGAAATTCTCCTATTCCAAATAAGCCTGCAGACCAAACTCTTGAAATACATTAAAAGGAAACATAATCAATAAAATCAAATAGTTTGAATATGATTTTAGTCATATGAAATTTTTTGTATGGAAGTTAGTGTTAAATTTTCTAATAGATATATAAAAGAAAGTTTTCTTTGCCCTCTTCACTCAAAAATAAATTTTTTGCACTAACAATGGTCATAAATTTTTAAAGACTATAGGATACAAATATTACCCTCTAAAATACTGAAGAGGAAATTAAAAACTGTTGAAGTTAGCAGGCATTGCAGAGCAACTGAGAGGCTCCTCCATATACCTGAAAAGAATTTCAGAAAAGAAAAGATTGTAGATAAAGTCAGAGAAATGATATTTGGACGTATTAAGTTAGAGAATTTTAATAAAACTATAAAATGCCCTGAATCAAAAATTCACTCTGAATACCAGGTAGAATAAGCAAAGTTAACACTATATAAGGACACTGCAAACAAGACTAATCACCAAAAGCCACTAAAAAAGAAAGAAGTTTACTAACAAAGGACCAACAGACTGACAGCAGTTTCTTACCAGCAAGAATAATGTCATTCCTTCAAACATAATTTTGTTTCTTGTGTTTCAGGACATAGGCAATAGTACAACAATTTTAAAGTGCTTTCACATAGCTATTATACCCAGCTAAAATATTAAAACTGTAATTAAAATGAAGTCAAGACTATCACTGAATAAATTATTTAAGGATACTTTGTAGAGTGGTGGCATATGCCTGTATTCCCAGCAGCTTGGGAGTCTGTGGCAGGAGGATCTGGAGTTCAAAGCCAGCCTCCGCAAAAGCAAGGCACTAAGCAACTCAGTGAGACCTGTCTCTAAATAAAATACAAAACAGGACTGGGGATGTGGCTCAATGGCTGAGTGCCTCTGAGTTCAATCCCCGCTACACACACACACACACACACACACACACACACACACAAATGTGTTATTTATTTATCCATATTTAAAAAGAGTGATACTAAAAGAAAGGAAACTATAATTCATAGCTTTCAAAAAAGTAGAGACATTTTCACAGTCCAATAGAAAAATAAAGAATAAAAGAGAAGAGAAAATGATGTTAATAGAAAACTCCAAAAGAAAATATAAGTAAATACAGATAAACTTATAAATGTAATAAATGCAAATGATAAACTTTCCCAAATTATGAGTTACTTTTCAATTTAAGAAATAAAACTAATTCTTCTTAGAATAAATACCCTTAAAACAACACCATGCAAAACAAATTTTTAAAAAATGAAAATGTAGGGATGAAAAGAACATCTAACTAATACTAACCAAAAGAAAACTGACACAGCAATACTGATATAAAAAAATAAAGTTTAAGTTAAAAAAGCAATCCTACTAAAAAAGGGACACTGTAAATAACCAAAGGGAAAATATCTCAAGATTTATACTTATTATAACTATAAACAGGTAGCACAAACAGCATAGCCTCAAAATATGCACAGTAAAAACCATCATGGTTATAATTTTTTTAAGTATGCAATCCTAACAGAAGATATTTATTCATCCAGTTTCATGACAATCATAGACATATGACTGCATCTAAATTCTGCCTACTGATTCCAAACCTAAAGGCACAAGCCCTGCTCGTATCAAATTCTGAAATTCACTTTTAAAATGGACCACCCTGTGAATATCCTCAACAATTTCAGCACTGTCCTGATATATAGAACTCTCCCATAAGAATTATGGAGAAAGGTTTCTGAGATCTCAAATCCGGCAGGGGAGGAGGGAGCAAAAAAAGGAGATGGGTTTTATTCCACACAGATGGTGCCACACCACATACACCAGAAGGACTGACTAGATCATGTGGCTATGGGGCAACCTGCTACTTGGGCCATTAACCAGCAATGTTGTAAATGTGGCCTCCTGTAGGCAGATTCAATGCTTGGACACAATGCCATTGATTCAGACGGACTTTAGACAAATATTTTATGTTTAAATGATCCATTAATATAGTATGACTGAATAAAAATGTAAAAGATACCAACGGAGGTTAAAGAAAGTAGAAAATACAGTTCAAGACTTACAGGGAAACCTTAAATTAGAAACAATTGGGCAAAAATGAGAGCATTAGGGCTGGGACTGTAGCTCGGTGGTGGAACGCTAGCCTAGCATGTGTGAGGCACTGGGTTTGATTCTCAGCACCACATAGAAATAAATAAATTAAATAAAGGCCCATCAAATATATATATATATATATATATATATATATATATATATATGCATTAGATAACAAATGCAAGTGATAGAAGTATATGGTATATGTACAGTGGTACAAAACATGGTCAAATATACCAGATGTTTAAAAGGACAGTTAAGGCTGATAAAATTGCTAAATTAGTTGTAGAGGCCCTGGTGGAAAAAAATATTTTTTTTGTTTTGTTTTGTTTTTACTGTGCTCGGAATCAAACTCTGGGCTGCATGCATGCTAGGTAAGCACTCCACTGCTGAAAAACATGTTCTCAGCCCCATGAATTTTTAAAAAAACAATATTTTTTAAAAACAGGAAAGATATGGAGAGAAGAATAAGAAGGGATGTCTAAAAACAGAATAAACCAAAAATGCAAGGTTTATCAGGTAGGAAGGGCAGAGTAGACAAGAAGATGAACGCAAAGGTGCCATAGGAACTAGGAAGTGAAAATAACCAGGACAAGCAAAGAGAGGCTCTTAGCTCTGCTTACCTCCACAGACAAAGCAGTCTTTAGCAGTTTTATTCACTGCCAGAAAAACCTTTACATCAAATTCTAAACAATCAGTGAGGCCCATCTAGATCTAGAACTCCGATTCTAAATTTATGATAATTCCTTTCATATTTTCCCCTTAATTTCTATCCTCAGAAAAGCCAATAAACCAGAACCAGTCACACCCAGAGCAGAGTTCAACCCCTACCACAAAGCAAAGTGTAAACTTGCTCACAAAATGTCATGCTTTTTAAAAAAAAAAAAAACCTCAATTAAATAACTTCAACTTCATGCTAACAAATAAAGCACTATTAAGTCATTATTCTCCAGAATTGGAGATCAACAAACAAATACAATTCTACAAATGCAATATTTATCTTCAAAATTTCATGAGAAAACAAAAAAAAAAATCCAAGTTTTATTATAAGGTAAATAGTATGGTTCTACTTGTATAAGAGAATACAGTTGGATGAAGAGATAGGTGGGGGGATGGATAGATGGATGGATAGAAGAAGGAAGGGAGGGAGAGAAGATGGATAGGTGGACTGGTAGATAATGAGCATGAGACTGAGAATGGTTAAATAGAATTTTAGATGAAAGTATACCAAACTATTAATGATTATCACTTAGAAAATGGAAGTAACATGATATTATGAAAAGGAGATTCCATTTCTCTTTTATTTTATATATTTAAGAATGGTTTACTCAAAAATATCCAAATATATTATTTCATAATTATTTTGTTTATTAATATAAGCATACTTGTTTCAAATAATGGCATTAAAAAGTAAATATCAACTCTAGAATTGTGTTAAATTTGAGTAATCTGATATAAAACCAAAGGAGAAGATGAAAGATACATCATTAATGCATAAACAGTAGATAATCATAAATTCATAAGCCTTTTGGTCCCATTGCTTTTCCAGGAGAACTAATGACTGATAGAGCAAATGCAATTTGATCACTGTTTGCTTGACAGCAAAATTAGTCTTTGGTCATCTGCCTGTATGGGTCATTAAAACAACCCTCAAGTAAAAAACTGAGACTCTTTGGAGCAGCATGAAGATCTGCAGATAACTGTTAATCAATGGTTAGAGCTATGAGCTATTGAAACAAGTTGCACACAATTAAGTCTAATTTATAGTGTTTAAAGAGCCTTCTGATCTTTTCAGAGGCCAAGAGAATGAATGGAGCTGTACAATTTTCAGCAGTTGTTTGACGGTGACACATAACCTAGGGTAGATTTTGTCCCTCTAACTTACATTTCCTTTTCTCTTTATTATTTCTTTCTTATTCAAAAGAACCAAATATTTACATGAGGATTCAATGGTCCAAAACGAATAAAGCAATCTTAGATTTCTTTGTAAGCCAAAGGAAGAAAACAAGGTAAGCCACTGGGACACAGGGACGTCCTAGAGCCCCTTAGGGTGGATGGATATCAAGGCCATCAACAAACGTTCAGAAAGTGGCCAGGCCCTAACTCCAGCTGACAGACAGGCCCATAAACTAATATGCGCAAGGCAAAAGAAGTCTGTACCAGGCAGATCAAAATGGTGTTTTGAGAGAAAAGAAGAGAGAGAGAGAGAGAGAGATGGACACTTTATGTATCTGTTAGTGCAGAATGTGTAATAGTCAAAACAGCATTAATACATAGGCATATATCAGTAAGGAAGAGCCAGAAAGAGATAGGGTGAAAATCAGTGGAAAGTAACTAAAGAAGAAATGATGTAGCCTTTAAATAATATTCCAATTAAGCACAATGATTTTCTAAATTATCAAGTTCCTTAAGAAGAGCTCCAGTACTCAGCATGTACACAAAAGAACTTCACAACTCAGAAAAAATCTGCTCTAATAGACAATTACTCTTAACCAACAGCCATGCTAAAACCTATTCAAGGAGGTAATCATAAAACTATTACAGTGGTTAAGGTCATATATGTAAAGCTGTATGATTTTTGTGTTGGGGACTATAATCATACATGCCAAGAAGGCTGTATCTGCTGTAGTTTGAATCTTAAATGTCTCCCAAAGGCCCATGTGTTAAAGCCTTAATCCCCAGCATGGTGCTATTGGAAGATCATGGCAACTTTAAGAGGAGGAGCCTAGTGGGAGGTCTTCCCGTTGTTAGGAGTGTGCCCTTAAGAGGACTGTGGGACCCTGGTATTTCCTCCCTCTTTCACTTTCCAGTCATGAGGTGAATGTTTCTGCCTTGCCACAATTCTCACCATCATGCACAGCCACAGGTCCAAAGCAAAGGTACCAATTGGTAAAGGACTGCATCCTCCAAAATTATGGGCCAAAATAAACCTTTTATCTTTATAAGTGGGTTATCTCACATATTTGATACAGTAACAAAAAGCTAACTAAAACAGTACTGAAAAATTTAAGGGAAGAAATAAATGAAGAGTATGTATGTTTTATAGGACTATTAATACATATTAGAATAGTAAATAACTCTCAAAATAAACTTGACTCATATTAATTATTGCTGAGAAAAAATAAAGCTGCCTCTTTTATGAGAAGTAGGGAGCTCTCATGAGAATTACAAGAGGCTCTTCCACAGGAATCAAAATCACATGCCCCTCTACACAGGGACATTGGTGGGAATGCTATCCTCCAGCCCTGTGGGTCTGCAGGATGCCCCGTGGGAAAGCAGAAGTGTTTTCTGCTGTGTGCTGTGTAATGTCACAGCTTGCTCCAGTTACCCAGACTTGCTGCTGACGCCTTGAAAAACACTGTCTTGTTGATCTTATGTCTCCCCCTCTTCTGAAGTTACCGCTCTGTGGCTGCAGCTTTAATCCAATGTGGATTTCCACTAGAAGAGGCAAAACATCTTTTCAAGAATGCAATAGATGCAATAGAAAAAAAAAAAAAACTGCTTATAAAGTAAATAAAAGTAGGAATCAGTACACTTCATGAACCCTGAATGCGCAACACATTTGACACCATAACCCGATGTTACGAGCTTCCTGTTTGTGTCCATAGTTTAAATAAACTTCTACTTCCAGACCCTATGAGTGCATTTCAGTCACTCTCATCACTTCACTTCCTATCATTTCTCTGGTATTCTCCCACTTGTCTACTAGTGGCACTTGCCTGGCATTCATCTTCTTTTACCTTTTGGGAACCAGAATTTTTAGCTTATGTTCTGAATTTCAGAATATCTGACAACCCAGTCTCATAAGGAGGAAGGCTTTTCATTCTTGCTCAATAATTCCCACAAAATCATTATTGTAATGTCATTTTCTCAATTAAATTTATGTGCAACTAAATAAATATTTCATCTTAAGGTTAAAATCGCCCTAAGACGAAAGAAATATTTTCAGATTTCCCAGGAGACACTTAGTTTTTAACACTTGATGGGTTAAAAGTCCTCGGAAAATACTGAATAAAAAAACAGACTCTGTGGTTGCTGTTCTGAGTAATATCTGCAGCCTCCCCTGACGACCCAGCTGTTCAGGCCAAGTGTGATTTAGTGGCCTTAAAACTGAGAGTCTGTGCCACTTCAGGAATCAGTGCTCTTTACTGTCCAGAAGTTCTGTCAACCACATTCTCCAAGACACTGGCTCCCTTCCATGTGGGTGGATTTCCCCTCAGCTTAGATATGTGGTTTTCATTGAGGGTAGCTGGGGAGATGTGATGGTTTATATAGAACGTTCTTTAAGGCTGAATTCAAAAGTCAGTCACCACCCAAAATTACACACCCGTATTGGATGAAGAGGGAAAACCGGGTGACTCCTGGGATTGGTTCATTGTGGATTCCAATTTCAGTGAGAAGTTTCCATTGGTTTGAAATTCCTACCACCAACTACCAAAAGGAGAGAGCTATAGAGTACTTTATATTACCCTATAAAATGGTTTATGAGCTAAAAATGTTTAACAGTTAAAAGACGACGATGAAGACAATAAAATCAAAATTAAAAGAAACCATTTCTAAATATTAGCATTTGATTGCTCTAGTAGTAATATTGTTAAGTAAATTCTAGTTGAAAAAGCATGACTTGAGAAACTGAAATGTTTCATGCAGAAGGTAAATTACACCAGTTTGCCTGGAAGAAAAATTGTGTTTTATTATCATGTAGGAGAAGTAATCCCCTTGATAAAGTGGATAATAAAATAATAAAAATAAATACGTAAGTATATGTGTTTTCACACAAATGACATCAAGAATAGTTAACTTTTGCCATCCATACTAAAGGAAACAAAGGTCTGTATGGCTAATCTAAAAACCAAAGAATGTTTAACATTGGGGTTTCAATATTTAACTAGTCACACAGGGAAACATACTAGGCTACTTACATTTTTCTCATCTCTATTTTTCTCCTAGTATAACATTTATTCAGTAATGCTCAAATTATTTTTCAATTTTTAGAATCCATCTCAGAAGTCATAAGTAATTTGTATCAGATGAATGATTTGGCCATATTTATGTTTTCATCACTTTACCCACGTAGACCGTCATTGAAAGCTTCACTCAGATACCAACATAGAATCTATAAACTTTCCACAACTTAAAATAAATTTTTTAATATAGAAATAATTTTCAAATATACAACTTCGTAGTAGGGTTTAGCCATTTTCAACCCCATACATATATTTTTGAAACATGGAGAAATGAGCATTCTAATCAAAGTTAACACATAGCCTAACTCAGATCCTCATGAAAAGGGCAAAGTAATGTTTTTTTTGTTTGTTTGTTTGTTTTGTTTTGTTTTGTTTTTTGTTTCTTTCTTCGTTTTTAATTTTTGGTGGTACTAATCCGAATTATCTTTATTTCCAAATTATCTTAAAAAACACTTTTACAAAGTCAGACTCCGTCTTAAACCCATACACAGTGTACCTTCAGTCCCCAAACATGGCTTACATGTGTATGCAGCAGACATGTTCCTAGTAATTCTTACACGTTCCCTAATACAATTTCTAAGTAACAGGCTTAAATACAATAATGACACACATGAAGTTGACAGGAAACAAAACCCCCAATCTAACAATTGTGTAAAGAAAAGCAGCCAGAAAATTATCACATGTATTTATGTAACAATGAAAACCAGAGTTTAGAAAATAAAATAAAAATAAATTATATAGATCTAAATTTATCTAATAGTTGAATCTTAATTACCATATTTTGCAAGAGGATAACTAATTGTGGTTTGATTTTTGCCCTGGAACAGCAATAAACTCACACAGGTTTTTATTCTTCATTAAACTATCTTAATCAAAGTCTTAGTCTATTTTCTCTGTGAAATAGGCTGCTGATCAACCGGGATAAAATAAAATTGAAATGAAGGAGTCTTCATCTTAAATAATTTTTTTCCCCAAAATGAAGGCAATAAATGTTTAATGCAAATCAGGATAAGTACACAATGTGTCCATATCCTCAGTCTCTGCTACTTCTTAGCTTTCCAGGGGCAGTATGGAGAGCACATATAGGCAAGTGGCCTTTCCTCAGCCCCTAGGAGGGAACCCTCAACCAAAGGAAGACAGAGAGGACTTATGAGAAAGGAAGCATCTCCTCCTCCTCCGGGAACCAAATTGTCGAGTTCTCCTACATCAATGGATTCTCATACTGTAAGATTCACCTGTGACTCTACCATAGAAAACATAATAAAATAACATGTTATAGATGTGAGGTGTAGGAGAGGTTTTAAAGCAAGAAAACTGGTTGATAAAAAGAAAATGGAGGGGAGAATAGGGACAAGGGAAGGGTGGGAAAAGTTAACTAATAGGTACTAACTCACAGTTAGGAGTAAGAAGTCTTGGTATGCTGTTGCACAGTGGAGTGACTATAGATAACAATTATGTACTGTATGTTTTTTAAAAGCTAAAATACAGAATTTTGCATATTTTCATTAGGAAATAACAAATGTTCAAGAAAACATGTTTAATCTGATTTAAACATTGCTTAATGCATACATGTATAAAAAATCAAATGGTATCCCATTAATCTGCACAAATTTTTGTTTTTATTTATTTTGTTAAGAACAACTTTAATTACTAAAAAAGAAAACAGAAGTAGATATAAAAGAATATGATGGTCCCAGATGACTGTATGTCCCTCTATACTTAATCCTAAACCCCCATGTGGGAATACAATACATAAGAGGGCACAGTCTGAGGCTTAGTGCTGTAGGGGATCAAAAAAAGCACATTCTGAAAGTGAAATATGGAGGGAATAGAGTAAGAAAAAAAGTGAGGAGAGTGATACAAAAAAGAACAAGAAAGGAAGATAAATTTAATAAAGTCAGAAATAAAACATGGAAACAAGCTATTTTTTAAAAAGAGCAATAGTGAGCAAATTGGCTTCTTGTGAGCAAAGGCTGTCCGGTGAGGGACAGTATGTATGTGCCTAAACACTAAGTTGAAGACATACAGCCACATGTTTTAAAGTAGTAAAAAAGATAATCTATTATTTTATGATTTATAATCTGTACAGATTTTCAATATTTTACTTATTTTTACCAAACGGAGATGAGAATTTATCTGTCTGTTTTTAAAATGAGATGAGGAGGTGAGGAATCTGTAATTCCAAAGCTTAAGAGATTTGCCTAGTCTGCCTGCTCTGCATTCATACACTCATTCTCTCTCCCTTCCCTCCACACATACATGCGCGTGCACACATACACAGAACACGTAAGTGGCACTACTGAGACTTGAACCTGGAGCTTCAAACAGTGAGTACGTTTGCCAAATCTTAACCAGAAAACTAATAATTCTTCTCTTTTCATCGCTCCTCACTAAATTCAATCAATCAGAAAATCCCTACATGGGAGACAATACCATACAGAAATGGCCACTCCTGACATGGTCACTCTTGCCACCACAGAATTTGAACATCTATTTCCTTCTTCTGGAAAACTCTCCCTGCACCTCCTCAGCCCTGTCTCTCACATGAACGCTCATTCTCCCATTTGGTAAACTCTTACCCCAGACCATAATCTTTAGAGGATTTATCAGTGTTACATGTTGATAGGTATGTTTTGTATGATTCTTTGATGAGTATCTACCCTACCACTAGACTGTAAGTTCCACCAATACAGAGTCCACGTATATTCCCTTTTATGTTTTCTTCTCTTATTTATCAATTTATTGCTAGGTTTTGCAGCACTCAGTACAATGCTTGTGAAATACACAGGTTTTATAAATATTCCTGAATAAGAGTGAATGTCCTCATGGAATTTATAATCCAGGAGGGGCCAATCACACAGGGCTTACAGATCACAGTAAGGAATTTGGCTTTTTAGCTGAGAGCAATGGAAAGCTACCAAGGACATTAGGTAGAAGAGAAATATGATTTACTATAATTTTTAAATGTACTCCTTCCATTGCACAAGGAACAGACATGGCACAGGAAGGAGGAGAAGGAAAGAAGAAACTGCAATGGTTCAGCAGGAGGATTATCACCACCTGGTAGGGGCGAATGCACAAGTGGTAGAGCTTGCAAGATGAACAGATAGGGGACATGTTGGTCAAGAAAATGGGAAGGTTCTTGATAGTGGTGGTAGACTGTCCCTGAATAATGATCAAGAAGAAAACAGTAAAACCTAAGCTTAGAATCGAGACACTAAAAAGTCAACTCACAAGGTAACTTTAAATGCAGGTATGTCTGGAAGGAGCTTTTCTGAGAGTCTGGCGTCATCAAAAGAAACGTTATAAGACATGGAAATTACAAAAATGCCGTATGTCCTTCTAGAAATCTCAAGCAAAGGAGAGTTCAAAAGGAAAATATACATTTGTTTTCTACATAATTAATGCTAGGCATATAGTAAAATTATTATAATAATTGTATACTGTAGAAACTATTTTTGTATTTTTTCTTTGATTAAATACCAGACATCTAAATCAATGATTTTGTTATAACCTGTGATGCTTAAAATTTATTTTCAGGGTTTAACATTTCATTTGTCCTCAGTTCTACTCCAACTGCCTTTTAGAGTTGCTGAAGTCTTAAAAATCAATGGAAATGCTGTTAACCAAATATTAGTATCATATCTAAGTTCCTAAATCCTCAGAAAACTGCAATCAAAGTAATTGGAAATCATTTCCCATATCAGTGATATGATGCATTTTGCTTCTAACCAGTAGCAATTAGTGGCTAATAAAAAGTGGAAGAAAAACAGTAAAATTCAAACTAACCAAATTTGCAAACATACTATAATAAAGTAATATTTTAAAAAATTAATAGATGGGAGAGCAGGAAATATATGTTGTAATACCATATTAATGAAGATAACTAAAATTATTCAAAATTTGAAATAATCATACAGATGGTGAAGTTAAATTGTTTTCAATCAGAGTGAGATGACAAACACATAGGTGAGAAATAACAAGACACCAAGATCCCTATTCACCCATAAATACGTTACTAAGAAAAAGGCTTTTTTCCTTTTGTAAGTAGAAATTATTTAAGATGCTATCAACAGGAATTCTCAAAATTGATCACAGGGCTTTCGCAAGGCTAGCTTAAAATGTCAAATAAGTAACATTTACCCCCTTACTCTCCGGGCTGTGTGACTCCTGAGGATACTTGTGTGAGTGTATGACACTCTCACCCCAAGTCTCACCTTGGGAAGACCATCTATTTAAAGAATTGTTTATTGTCTGTTGTAGAGGTTTTCCCAGAGGTTTTCTTCTCTGTAGTCCTACAAACTCTAGAACTTTCTCCCTGATGCTTTCTTCATCAGAAGCAAATACTGTCTCAGAGTTAAATAAATCAAGTGCAGCTCTGAGGCAGACATGTTACGTGGCATAAGTGCAACTACCTTCCCATAGGCTGAGCTCCCTGGGCTTCCTTGTGCCAGAGAACATTGACATGGACAAGCTTCCAAAAAGGAAAAGAGATATGGTTTCAAAGTAAATAGGCATGCTAGTATATTATCTTATTGTGTGTGGTAAATCGTTCTATTATTAGTCTTCTATTTGGGTAAGGAAGCCAGAATGATAAGATTAATAGCAAATTAATGAGAAGCACTCTCAAGTATTTGTTTGAGTAGTACTGCCTTAAAAACATTGTTTGTAGTTGGACCCAATACCTTTATTTTATTTTTATGTGGTGCTAAGAATCAAACCCAGTGCTTTCCACATGCAAGATGAGCACTCTACCACTGAACTACAACCCCAGCCCAGTACTGCCTTTTAATCAGAATAGCAAAGATGTGTAAACAATGTCTATAAGGCTTTAAAACAGAAATTTTAAGGAAAAAAAGTGTAATGTTTCTACCTCATCTCATATGTAAAAAGCCATAACTACCTAATAAGTTAGAATTTAAATATTTTAAGAAATGACTATTATTTTTGCAATTCATTGGCTAGTTTATGTAAAAATCTTTCATCAAATTTCAAGGCTTTGGTGAGACTAAACTTACTGCATTTCTGAACTGCCATATGATTATTTTCCAACTTTACTTAAGCCCCAATATCATGAACTTTGTTCCCTGAAAACAAGTGTAGTATTTAAATTAAATCTCAATCTAATTATCATTAATTTCTACAATTTGAGGATTACCATAGCCAAGAAAAGAACACTCTATTGTTTCAATAAAGTAAAGTACACTTTAAAACAACCACTAAGGAAAACTATATTATACTGGATAACATCACAACAAAACTACATTTAAGTCTTTTCAAATGTAATATTTAAAATACATTGTCATGCTAATCCTATTATTATATTTTATTGTAAAAAAAAAACAACATTCTTGTCCCAATATAGAAAGATTAGTAGCTACAGAAAATCATCCATAATCACAAGTTTATATCCTTTCTGACTTAATTTAGATAAAAGTTTCTAAAAAAAACTTCCTTGATTAAAAAAATCTTAATTATATATTAAACATGTTTTAAATATTTTCCATAGGTATATCGAAGTACACATACATAAAGATATAAAATTGAAATTGAGGAAGCATGTTTCAGTTTAAAATTATTGAATTTGAAACCAGAGATCCTGGATTCAACTCCTGATTTTTCTATTTATTACACACATGATTTGAGTGAGTTATTTAACCTCCTTGATCCTAATTCTATCTCTGCTAAAATAGAATTAATGCCTGTAGTGTCATGAGGAGTGAATGAGAAGGCTAGCACTTACCAGTCATGCAACATTTGGCACATTACTTAGCTTCCCAGTACTCAGTTTCCTCACAGGTAAAACTCATAGATAAAATGGTAATTATAAAGTTTCTACCTCCTTAGATGGCTGCTATAGGTAGGCATAATTTATATTGAGTACTTACAACCATGCCTTGCATGTAGCAGGGGCTCAGTAACTGTTATTGTTTGTGTTGTCGTCATTATTTAAAAAGAATGGAACAAACCCAGTCCTAAAAAGGAAAATGTTCCAACAGACTTTGGAGCCAGTTAGACCCAGATTCAAGGCTTCCATGAAGATCGGAAATGCTTCTACCCACAGCACTTAGTGGGACTTGATTAAAGACCTACCTGCTATTATGGCAGACGGTCCTCAATAAAGGTGAGTGGAGTCTACAGTGACATTGTTTCTTCCCAACTGTCAAATCTTAGTAAGAACGTTTTTCAACAAATGGGGGATTCTGATGAAGCTTTTAAGACATAAAACTGAACTAACTTTATCTCTGTAGTCTAAAAGGAAATCAAAAGGCAATAATGTTTAACTTCATTGATTTAGTTCTTTATGAAGCCAGAAAAAAAAAAATGTCATGATCTATTAAAAACACTCCAAACCTCAGGGAGATGTTGGAATTCCTTCAAACCATGGAAGAAATGATTCAGGATGCAGAGACGTGCTAGGAGGCTCCTAATGAAACTCGGCTCACATTCATCATGCGCTGGATCATGGAACGATTTTGCTTTGTCCCAGATGGTGGCTTAAATACATTTCAAACTATTGTTGGTTTATATAGTACATGACAGAAGATAATTTAAACACAATGTCCCAATTGTATATTTGTTTTGGTTATAACACTTACTGTGCGTGCAATAAATGCCCCACTACAAAAATAATAAAAAACGTTTTTCTTGTACATAAATCATCCCCCGCTTTGTTACAGTGATTGGAAAGTGCGGATTAAATACATGTGATACTAATTTTTTTTAAGTCCCTACTGAGGATCTCTGTCAAGTTCAGTTCTTTTATGATTTAAATCTATGTGAGTTATAAATAAGACATGTTTTATTCCTTATGTTTGATTTTTGAAAAATACTATTTAAATGTAGCTCTAATATCAGTTTTTTTTTTTAAATGCCAAAGATTATAAACAAATTTGCAACATGGAAGAGAGAATATGAATATGCTGATTTTCTATGTAATCAAATATGAAACAACTAAATGGCATAAACTTGACATTCAAATTAAGGGTTCAACCTTTTTTTTTAAATCAACCTCCACATTAAAACCCAGCTCAGAAGCTTTGAGAGAATAAAAGAAATATTTACTTTTGCGCTAAGGAGACACAACTTTCACCAGGAAAAACACCTGATTGAGCCTCAGATTGAGGCTCTGAGACTGAAGGGCAAAGATTATAGGACTGGCTCTGCCAGTTACTGGGGGCAGCAGAAAATTCCATTAATCATAACCCCAGTTTCCTTAGAAGCAAAATGAGGAGCTCTGTCTCTAAAGTTCCTTCTAATGCCATCTGCCTATGACTATGCCTTATGTCCTCTTTTCCATAAGAACATGGGCTCTTGATTCACTCCATTGAGGAATTATAGAGATTCTGCCATCTGCCTAGGTAATAACTTTGGCAAATCAGTAAAACTATCTTTGTCCCTATCTCCTTCCTTGTAATTTGTAAGAAAAATCATGCAATACGAACTCCTTGTCTACAAACAGAAGAAAGGACTCAGAGCATGAAAGAATTTTGCAACATCATTAGGGAAAACAGTTATGTTTGGTCCAGTCTAAAAGAACAGGCATGTGCATGCACACACACACACACACACACACACACACACACACACCATATTTTAAGAACAGATAAAATCACTATTCCTTAAGAGTTAAAATATGGTGGAAATATATAACACAAATATATTCTCCATGTGTTATTTCCTTATATATTTCATTCTTTTGTATAGTCTAATTGAAAGTTTGAATAGATAAGAGTAGTAGAAAGAGACAGAGCTCATCTCCACTTTCTGATTCTATGGTCTTAAATGCACTCACCTTACCTAGGAGTCTCCTGAGTAGCACAGAAAACTGATGGAGCAATAGCTGCCACCTTGAGTTACTGATAAGATTAAGGAAAAAAAAATATGTTGAGAAACTTGCACCACCAAACCTTTCACTAGATTGTAGTAATATTATTTTGGTCAACAAAGTCTCCATTTTTAATGCCTAATAATAGCTGTTTGCAGGTAAGCTTGTCAAATCTCAGAGGGTTATGAAATGTACCTTTTCTAAAAAAAATGAATTTCAAAAAAAGTCATGTTCATTATGCTCATCATCTCTGGGGAGGGCACCATGATCAGCAAGAGAAGGTCAAAGAAGAATAAGTCACCATTAAATCCTCTCTGAAGCACTGATAGTTTTAACTAGCAACTGGTAGCTAATATTTTTGGATTGCTTACCAGGTGCTGGGCACTATTCAAAGTGATTTACAAGTTATTTAATCCTTATAAGCACCACTTCTCACTACTCCACTCTTGAAAACTGGCCTCTTAACTAGTCCTTCTTCTATCCTTGCTCAATCTAGAATATTTTTTGAAACAGCAGCCAGAGTGTTCTTATTGAAACAGATCATGTTACTGCTTGCCCCAAACTCTCTATATCAGTCAGCTTATGTCACTCTATTGAATGCCTGACACAGGCTACTTACAAGGTAAAGAGAGGTCTATACTGGATTATAGTTCTAAAGGTTCAAGTTCAAATCCAGTAGCCCCACTGGTTTGAGCCTCTGGCAAGAATCACACATTATGATGGGAACACATATTGAAAGGAATGTTCACATCTTGAGCCATGGAAGAGAGAGAGGAACAGAACTGGTAGAGTCCTATAATACTTTTTGAGGGCACATTGCTAATGACCTAAGGATTTTTACCAAGCCCACCTCTTAAAAGTTTAATGCCTTTCAACTGCCACCATGCTGGGACCACAACTTTAAAAATGGACCTTTGGAGGAAAGGGCCCAAATTCAAATAGTGCCCTCCAATGACTCACTCCACTCCAAAGCATAACAATGATCAACAAAGACCTATAATGACCACAAAAAGCTCTGGGTCCCATTACTTCACCTCCATAGTCACTCCCACTGCTGTGGCCCTAGTGACTCTTTATGGTTTCTCTGACATGCCACGCTCATTGCATCTTGGAGCTTTTGCATCTGTTCTCCTTCTACCAGAAATGCTATTCACCCAAATATTTTTATTGACTGGACCCCCATCTCCTTCAGGTATTTACTCAACCACCATTTCAAAGAAATCTTCCATGACAACTTCATTTAAAAACCACAGCCTCCTTTCTTCCCCATTTCTAGCCTGGTCCTAGGGTTCCCTATTCTCTTTCTGTCATTTCACACATTACATATTTTACTTATAATTGGCTGTCTATCTCCCCACCCAAAGGTAAACTCTTTAGGATAGTGACCGTTTTCATGTTTCATTGTTTAATGTTACATTCCTGATGCCCAGAATGTCCTAGAATACAGTGGTCCTCCATAAAGCAATGAACAAACCCTAAATGAATGAACAAATCCTAGAAGACAGATCATTTGTATCCCCATTTAGATGTGAGAAAAATAGAGGGTGATATAACTTTCAGGAAATGTAGACACAGGAATAAAACTCACACTGTGGGATGAATGCATGACCATTATGCTGTACTGCCTCTCTTGCTCTCCAGGACCTGCTCCAGCATATTTCTCCAGACCTGCCTCTGAGCCTCTGACAGCACACACCTGCTTGTCATCCCTAGGGATGCCACCATGTCTCATGCATCTCTGCTAAAACTAGTCCTTCAGTCTAAATACTCTTCCACTCTTCCTCCGGTGGTGTCCCTAGTCTGCCTGTGTTCATATTTCAAGATTCGGCTTGGAATCTAGAAGCAGGAGAGAACATTCATCTTCCTGAAACTGATATTCTTGAGTGTGATGCCTTTCTCCAGACTCCCCAGAACTCTGCACCCAGAGAGTACCTGTCACATTTTATTAAAGAACATATTAAAGTTTGTCTTCACCACTAGATAGTTAATTAATTAATGCAAATTATTATACATGGACCCACAAACTGAAATAATGCTTCACACTGTATTGATGTTCAATAAAGTTTAAACTGAATGATGGTCACAGAAACCCATTAGAAAGTTTATGCGTGTAGAGTCCTGGGAGAAAAATTGCTGCTACCAACAATGTCATGTTCACTGGCCTTGTTCCTTCAAATGGAATGCCCATTTATGCATTCATTCCACATATTTATTTGATCCTTCTGTGTGGGAAGATCTGTGTTAGACTTCACAGACACCATGAAGATGAAGGAGGTAAATTATCCCAACTTAAGCCCTGCACTCACCCCGCCCTAGGTGCTTCCAATCTCATATTAAATTAAGTGCCATACAAATTTCATCAGAGTGATAGAAACAAAGTACTATCAGACCTTGACACATGAGACTTCACGGCAGGGTCAGGTAATGAGGAAATATGACATGAAGGATGTAAATGTGTTTAAAACTAGAACTGGTTATATTGTAACATTTTAATTTTTTTTTACAGAGAGAGAATATGCCTCTTAAACCAAGTATTAAAAGATGAAATATTATATTTTTCATCCAATAATGTGGAGTCAGATAATCTTGTGTTTCCAAACTAAAATGTGACTGTGTGTTGGCATTCAAACTCTCTACAACTGACCCAGGAAAGTGGAAAGACAGAAAGGAAGAGAAGGAAGGAGGCCAGGCACAGGCAGAGCCAAGGGGGGGCGGTGAACACTGGTCTCTCCACATCTCTAACATCCGCTCAAAAACAACGCTGTATCATGCCTCCAACTGGCCTTTTGGTAAGACTCCCTCTCTGGTTAAGTGAAAATCTGAGATAATTACAAAGGAAAAGCCACACAGTCCAGTCACCATGAAGTTTAAATGAAAACCTAAAGATCAAAACAAATAAATTAATATGCCTAGTTCTACTAAGAATAAAAATTAATGTATATTACTAAGAGGAAATCACTAGTAACACATACTCACACTAAACACCTACTAGGACCATTGCATATCAATATGCTCACACTAAACACCTATTAGGACCACAGTATTATATAGTGTATACTTGCATCTTCTAATAAAATTAAGAATGAAAATAAGCAAACCAACAACAAAAACTTATTATAAAGCATGGGTAAGCAAAATATAGCCCATAAACCAAATCCATCCCATTACTTGTGATTGTAAATACAGTTTTGTTAAAATACATACACATTCATCCATCTACATATTGGTCAGAACTGTTCTCTTCTGATGGCAGAGCTAAGTAGTTACAACAGAAACTGTACAGCCCTTAAAGTTTGAAATATTCCTTGTCTTGTTACAAAAAATCCACATGCTATTGGATTAGGCTAATAGAATATATCTTTCATTTGTTACTGATGTTGCTGATGTAATATTTCTTCAAAACAGCAGACTTTGAAATTCTACAAACTTATCAAAAAGTTTTTCATCTAACAAATGTAAATTTTTTAGCATCATATAAAATAACACTATTATCTGTTCATGAAGATTTAAAAACCCAATTTTGAAAATTTATATCAACTTGGGATTTAATTTAAGTAGATAAATAGTAAATTATTGTGTAAACATATGTGTTTGTGTGTGGTAGGTATGTGTTTTCTTAAGTCTGAACTTCATAGTAGAAGTCAATACCTAGACTAATTTAAACCTAAATGGTCATTTGCTATGAATAATTTTGTTTCTAGAATACCAAAGTTTCCTGTGGAATAAGTTCCAAACTCACTCAATTGTAAAGCAACTATTTAATAAATATATCATGAAAAAGGTTATTAGTTTTTGTGCATGAAAATAATTAAGCCTCAATACAACTCAATTAACTATGATTTTAGTATTACGTTGGAATCCCAGGCACTCATATCATTTTTATCTCTTCGTATTCTGATGAGGACTTTAATGGAAGCTCTGACAATATATAGTCTGGCCTTCCATCTGTAAACTTCCCACTCTATTAAAACTCACACACAATTACAAAGAACTTTCTTTCTTTCTTTTTTTTTTTTTTAAGGATATCTAACTCTGTTACTATTTATACACTTTTAATGGTGCCTGCTGTTCACACTGAAAACCCCAAAACTCCTTCACCAGGTATCCAAGGATTTTCAAAATCTGGTGCCCAAGTCATCTGTAAAATCACTGCTTTGAAAATGTTGTCTTCACTTCCTGGAATTACCTCTTCCCCTTCTATACCAGCTAGGCTTAAATGTTACTCCTCTGAGAAGTCAACGTGATGATTCCTCTCTCTTCATTCCAGGTTGATGCATTCATAGAGCTTAATGACTGTCTAACCCAGTAGATATGACCTCCTTCAGAAGAAGGGGCATGCCATATTCATCCTTCTGCTTCAACAAGCCAGGACATCCGAAACAACTAAGCACCAAAATTCTGATAGGTAAATGAAATGTATCAATGATAACCAACAGAACAAACCAAATACAACATGATAGATAAGAACTTGGGTTCTGAGGGCAAGCACAAATCCCACTCCACCATTTACTAGCTCTGTGACATTGTATAAGCTACAAAACACCTTCAACATCTTGTTTTCCTCATCTACAAAAGAGACAAAAATAGCAACTACTTCATATGGGTATGTGAAGATTAAACAAGGCAGATAGAATACATAGCACAGTGCCTGATATGCAGAAACTGCTTGACAAATGATAAGGCAGTATTATCATATTAACTACTTTAATTCATTTTGTATTAGAATGTTGCTTCTGTCACACACACACACACACACACACACACACACACACACCAAAAGACATCCAAGACTCCTTTAAAATCTTGATAATCATAAAGTCATAGTGGTGCATCAAGAGAAAACCTGCAAATTCAGAATTTACCCAAAGGAAAAGAACTCACCAGCCAAAGACAACTGTGGTTAGAGTTTTCATCATGTGTTATTAATACAAATGTACAATGTTGAAATGATAAACATCCATTCATCATGTTTTCCTTAAGGAAATTCTCTATAAAAGATTTTTTTAAATGAATAGTTTACATAGCTAAGTTTCCTTATCAAGATGGGTCAATAGACTCTTATGATTATAATAATTACACATGTTCCAAAAACCCTCATACAGAGCATAAACACAAACACACATCACATTCATCAGCGTGACTCACATGGATATGCTAGTCTTATTATAGTCAAAAGAGTGTAAAATATGAAACATATGGTATGAAAAGTCAAGGCCTGGCTAGAGTTGGCCTTCGGCAAGATGTTTCTCAGAATTTTGCAAAACCTTTGCTTTTAATTTTATAAGCACTGGAAAAATAATTGAGCATACAGAATATACAAGGCAAACAGAAGTGCTGCAGTAATGATCTAACCATGGTATGCATTAGAGTTTTAAAAGACTACCTCATGAGAAGGTAACCATGAAGTTCCCCCACTCTGGCACATCCATCAACTGAAGCACTTTTGAAATCAATGGCAGCCATCATAAGAAAGAGAAGCTAAGCTGTAATACATTTTGTACAAATATTTGTGATTAATATAGGAACTGAATAAATATTGGAGTAAAGAGTACATCCAGAACTCCATCTTGATTTATAAATTAAGTTTCCTAAGTAAAAAAAAAACTAGCTTCTAAAGGAAGATCAGCTATCTTCAGCCACATATTTGAGTTATTCTGTGGTATTTTCATTACAGTAACTTTTGCAGGAGATGATGACAAAATTGTGGAATAAACTATCAACATAATCATGACACAAATTTCTATTTGTAGCAGTATTGTGAGGCTAATCGTATGTTAGCTTGATTTTAAGTGTTTATTGGCACCATTTCAATGGCAAAAATATTGTTATGGGATTGGTTTCTGTTACAGAAGAAAGATTGGACCAAAAAGTTTTAGAAAGCCAACAAAGGGAAAGTTGGGTTCTGATGTACAAGTTAATATTCCTCGTGTTATACAAATAGGTTCATGATTATTAAACCTTTCTGCTTGTGTAAAAATTGTGTGATTAATTGCACACATTGCTGCATGTGTGAGTTTTGTTTTTCTAATTCGCTTCCTAAGGATGGTCCACTGGATTTCCCAGGTTAATTCTAGGGTCTCCACTCTTAAATCCCTGCCTTGTCATTAATCATTTTTTAAATATTAATCATTATTTAAATATTAAAAAAAACAGTGGTTGGCAAAGGGCAAGGACTTGATTAATTTTTTTGTTTAATAAATGTATCAATAAATGATTAAAAACAATATGACACAGTAAACAAGAATCCTGGAGTCCAACAGAGCTGGATTTGGATTCTGTCACTGCCATTTTCTACGGAAATTTGGGGAAATTTTAACCACACAAATATCCCACTAATTCATCTTTCAAAAAAAAAACCTTAATACTGAACTCATAATTGTAATTTCTGCAAGGATAAAAACTGGAAATGTGTACATATTTTTAATATAAATCATTGTGGTTTATAATTAGTAGGTGCTCGATAAGTAATAGTGATCTTTCTTAACTTTGGGGAGATATTCACACTGTATGTCCCTCTCTCAGTCTCTGAGCACTTATTGACAGATTAAGTAATAATAAGAAAAAATTTTATAGGTTAGGTGAATGAAAATTAGGAACATGGACACTTTTGAGTCATAACAAGGCCAATTTCAACATAAGCCTTTAGAATGTTATGTGGACAGACAGCTGTCCAGGTTGGGCTCAATGAGATGCTTGCAACAGACCTCTCAATGCATTGCTGCTAGTCCAATTCAGAGTCCTAGCATTATTCAGGAACCCCATTTATCACCATGCCAGGGGAGCTCTTATACGCATAATCAGATAAAGAGCATAAATATGGAACTGATCCTTTAAATAATCATTTTTGAAATTCAGACACCGTTTGAAACATTAATTTTGAAGAACTTGAAAAAAATCTATCAATCCCAAGTTTCCCATGAATAGCACATTACAAGTCAAAATATTAACTTCGAAGCCACTGAAAGCATTTAAATATATTTAGAATTACACTTAGTACCTTGAATAAAGATAAATGTTTGTTCATATTTATTCAGAGTCTAACAAAACTGGAACAGAAGAAAAGCAGTATTCTGGATACTCAAATAAGATAGAAAGTTAAGCACTATCTCACCCATGCAATGTTAAGCAGTCATTTTAAAATGGCAGGATTAACCTCTATTTTTAATAATGGAGAATTTAATTCAATGTTGAATATGAATGTAAAGGTTGGGAGACCAAGAATATCATTTTTATTTTCCTTTTGTTTTGTCAGTGGACCAAAGCTCAGTCTGTGTCCTGGGGGACTATTCCAAGTACACATAAGTCACATGTGAAGATAAGCCCAGGAATGCCATACCTTGGGACAATTTACCAGGGAAAGAAACCTTAGTCATGTAGATGATGAAGACGATAATGAGTGTGATCATCCCAACTCACAGGATGCAACAGTTATACTTAAGAAATATACATAAATAAATTTATGTTTTACAAGGCCCAATTTTACTGGGACCCCAGTGGAACAGGCTGGGTGGGATGAAGGTTGTAGGGAAAAGAAGAGCTCACAGCATGAGGGTGAGATGGCAAAGTGACATGGAACTGAATCGGTGAGATGGGGCTTCAGAGCATTTTTCTGACCCTAAATACAGCATCCTTCCTAAAATACTGTGTTTCCTTTTCTTATTCTATTTAATAAATATAGCTGTCCTATTACCATCAAGCATTTGAGATTTTATTGATAACAAAAAATTTGCCTATTTCCTTAATGTTTCTTTTTTTTTAATATATATTTTTATTTAAGTTGTAAATGGACCTTTATTTTATTTACATGTGGTGCTAAGACTCGAACCCAGGGCCTCACACATGCAAGGCAAATGCTATACCACTGAGCCACAACCCTAGCCCCTCCCTAATATTTCTATATATAAAATGAAAAATAAATTCATCAAATGTGGCTAGATGTGTATTGAATATATTCTCCTAAGTAAATACACACATTTATATGTCAATTATATTAGAGGAAAAAAAATTAAGTGTTTGCAGGTGATGTTTCATTAAAAGCATGACATCTTTTCATTCATAAATCTGTGAAAAACGCATAGTTTGGGAGCACAGATTGGATGGTGAAGGCATGACAAACACAGAGTGAATTTTTGCAAAATAAAGGAATAGAAACTCCTGAGGATAAACAAAGAAATAGAAGATCCTGAGAACAAAGAAGATAAATTCAGAACACCTGAAAGAGACAAGAGACAAAAGAGATGGAGAAAGACAAGAGAAGTCAAAGAGAGAGACAGCCGGGAAACAGAGCACAAGACTGAGGCATGAATGACCAAGGCATTTTCACAAACCATTAAGTGTAATGGTGACTTTCAAGTTCTTTCCTATACTCCACTGTACTCAAACTGGTCCCCAGTTTGATCTCATTGCATCTGTGAGATGACAGTCGGACTGTGTGATCTCTGCTGTTTCTTCCAGCTTAAATATGTTAATATTCTAACAAAAGGTCAATGTCAAATTTCTAGGGATAGGTTAGTATGCATCTAGATGTGAGTTCAAAGATGTTTTTAATGATGCTTTAAAGTCTGAAGAAAACATTTAATACAATTTTTTTTTTCTATCAATTCCTAAATTTTCTGTTTTTTTCCCAAAGACAGAGTAACCAGGCATTAAGGTCCATTGTATAAAAGTTGACTTTCAGGTCCCTTGTATAAAAGTTGACAATTGAATATGACAGAATCTAACAGCAAAGTAACTTCCAGTTTAAAATTCCAACATGGACATTCAATCCATGTCCATGTAACAAATACCAATATCCTGCAGGCCTTCAATTAATTTTCTAAATGAACAAGTTACTTGATATTAAATGCTTAAGAATGAAAATCCTGTACATACGATTCCAACAATTGTGCAAGAAACAGTAAAATTAACTGAGGGAAAAAATTAGTATGGCATTAAAATATTAAAACTGTTGAACCAGAAACATTGCAGTGTAAATTTTATTCCCCTGAAGATTAGTAAGTTGACTCAACATTATAAAATAAGTACATATACTCAGAAATTATCACTAATGATTCCTGACATGAATTTATACACACTAGAATGTGTCTGAATTCATCCAAAAAGTAAGCAGATACCCTTACAGTAAGTACCATCTACCGTAGCCCCTCTTATCCCCGGGGGCGTGTGCCAAAACCTTCCGTAGATGCTTGAAATCATAAGTCGTATCAAACCCTCTATATACAACATTTTACCCAATACATACATAATTAAGGTAGTTTAATTTGTAAATTAAGCACAATAAGAGATTAACAGCAATAACTAATAAAAAATAAATTATAGAAATATACTGTAATAAAAGTTGCATGAATGTAGTGTTCCCCTCTCTCAAAATGACTTATTGAACTAAGTGTAGTGGTACACTCCTGTAGTCTTAGCTACTCAGGAGGCAGATAGAGGAAAATCACTTGAACCCAGGAATTTGAGGTCAGCCTGGGCAACATCAATAACTTTTCTCAAAAGAAAAAAAAAAATCTTATTGTTGCATACTGGACTGACCTTCTTCTTTTTGTGATGATGTGAGTTTTGATACAACAGCTACATGGTGAGATGAAGTGAGGTGAATGACAGGTAGTATTAGATATTATCAGGTTTTTTTATAATGGTTACTTGAGCACAAGCACTGAGATACTGGTATCAATACCACAGAGATTATCAGACTATAGAGATGGCTACTAAGTGACTAACAGGCAGGTAATACATACAGCTTGGATGGGCTAGACAAATGGATAATGCACATCCCATAAGGATGAAGTGGTGTTGGAGAAGATAAGAAGTTAGCCAATCCCCAAAAAACAAATGCCGAATGTTTTCTCTGATATAAGGAGGCTGACTCATACTGGGGTAGGGAAGGGGAGCATGGGAGGATTAGATGAATTCTAGACAGGGAAAAGGGGTAGGAGGGGATGGGAGGGGGGCCGGGGATTAGCAAGGGCAATGGAATGTGATGGACATCATTATCCAAAGTACCTGTATGAAGAATCAAATTGGGTGTCAACATACTTTATATATAAACAGAGATATGAAAAATTGTGGTATATTTGTATAATAAGAATTGTAATGCAAAAAGTACACATATAAATGCATGAATTGATGTGAACATACTCTATATACAAAGATATGAAAAATTGTACTCTATATGTGTAATAAGAATTGTAATGCATTCTGCTGTCATGTATTTAAAAAAATAAAACCAATAAAACTAAAAAAAAAAAAAAAAAAAAAGGATGAAGTGGGAGGACATGAGATGTCATTGCACCACTTAGAATGGCCAATAATTTAAAACTTATAAACTGTTTATTGCTGGAATTTCCCATTTAATATTTTTGGAGCATGGTTGACTGCAGGTAACTGAAACCTTGGAGAGCAAAACTGTTGATAAGGAAAGACTACTGTAAATGTTAAGGAGATGAGCACTCTAGAAAGGCCACTTAACCATCCACAAGTGGTTTAACACAAACATCTGAACACATCTTACAATTTTTCACAAAAGCTTTCACTCACAAATTATTTCCCTAGGATAATATGCAAGTCCTTTAATTCTGAACAACTTTCAAAATCTGAGATATCAAGCAAACAAACAAAATGAAGAGAAACAAAATCAGGCTAGCTGGGATCCCAGCCAATGAAAACTTTACTTCATGGAAAGAAAACAAGAAGTCCACAATAATCTCACAGGGAAGATGGAAATCATCACCCCAAGCACGGATCAGTGTGGACAATGTTAGGCAAATCACAGAGTCAGAAGAAAGAGGACACAGCCAGTTCTGAGGTGTGGGAGTTAAGGTGATCACTTTTGATACCATTCATGACATCTACTTCATGACATCTACTCCTTATTTTCATTATTGAATGCCATATATAACATATGGTCATATGTAGTTAAGAAATATACAAAAGCATATTTTATATATATATTTGTCACTTCCCAAAGATATTTATTTAAAAACCCCTGGTTAAAAACATACATTTTATAAGATTTGTTAAATAAGCAGAAAACATACAAAAACAAAATAGCCAGAGCTATTCTAAAATAAGAGTGTGAAGCTATGAAATATAAAGACATCCATAGCAATTTGTAAAAGCACCATAATATGCTTTTTAAATCTTTGTTGAGTAAATATTTTAACTTCCTGTTCACAACTTAAACCCATTGTTTAATTCCGGGTCAAAATGAAGTAACCCAAATATGCACTCTGTTATATAAAAGACCCAGAGGATGAAATTACATCTCTCTCTAATAAGGTCCTTTGAAATCCTACACTAGAGTAACTTAGCAGCCAAATTATTTTTCTTCTGCTAATGCTGATTGAGCAGTAAATAATAACTTGGAGAAAAACAAACATGTATAATAAAGTGTTCCACACCTTTGCTTGAGTTTTTTTTTTTTTTAATGACTCTGATCCATCAAATTTTGCAGAAGCTGAAATGCAATTATTTTGCCAACATTTATATAAGACAATAATTCAATGCAGTTTTGAGGGAGCAGGTTTTTATTTCCAAATGTTAAAAAAAAAAAAAAAAAAAACTCTACACAAAAAAAAAAAATGCTTTCAAATTTGGGTCTTGAGTTTGAAATCAATAAAAAATCCTTGTTTCCGAATGCAAAGCTGTCGCCAACACTCTTGCCCTGATAAAGAGCTTGGACTGTCTGTCTCCATTTTTGTATCTGTAGGATAAAAGATTGGACAGTGTAATCTGTCTACTACCAGCAAAAGAAGCCCTCTTGTGCTATTTATTAAATATGGTACTAAGCAAAGGAGATAAAATGGGCAAGACATTTAATGTAAAAGAAACAAGATACACTCATAAATCTGCCTTAAGACTCTGTTGTTGAAAAACCACTCAAAACTCCAAATGCCACCCAATCCCAATTTTTTAATCAGTAGAATGAAAAAAAAAATGGTCTATTTTATATTGTCCTCAGTTTACCTCTTTCACATCATTTCTGGTATGACATATCTGTGAGTTAAAGAAAATTTTAATAGGGGAAAAAATGAACACAGATCAAATATTTTTCTTCTTATGCATAAAAATTCAAAAAAATTCAGGCTTTTTGTTGAAGACACAAGTCAGGGTGGAGGATTGAAAAATAAATAAAGCATTTCCCAGGAGATCTTCTAGCAGTTAAGATTGCCAACTCCAGAGACAAATTTTCTGGGTGAAAATCCAGCCCCCTGACTCACTAACTGGGTGACCCCACATCTAGAAACTGGGAGACAGTAATTGTGTTCGCCTCATCAAATTGTCGTGAGAAGTAAACATACTATGTATAGTCAGTGTACACATATTTATAGCACTTAGCCTGTGGCATACAATGTGCATTACAAAAAAATGCTAGCCGTGGGCACCTGGGGCTCAGAATCTAGTTGTAATCTGCTGTCCACATGTGTCCTCCATTGCAGTTTAGGTAAAATTATGAAAGTAAAGCAAAGTAAGGTGGCAATATTTGTTCTTTCTTCTTGAACTCTAGATTGTTTGTTTTTCTTCTACAGACCTTTTTTACTCTGCTGTCCTAGCTCCTGCCAAGAGGACTAACATGAACTTTTTAACATATTAACCCTTACAGGGGTATTTGCATCTGCAGGAGGTCTGAGTAGAGATAACAATCCTAATTCAAAAGATATGAAATGACAGAATTTCAAGAATTTTAAGACAAGCACTTTTAAAATCTGTGCCAAATAACCTCAGTCTAACGCTATTAACAAATTGGACCCAATCACATCTATAAAAAATAGTTTTTAAAGACTTAGAGATGTTGGTATCCAAGAAAAACAAAGCAGGCAGTTTCTTCAATGTTAATGAAAGGCATTTTCATTAGTCACAGAAGCAGTCATTTCTCTCTTTTGTTTTCCTAATGTTTTCAAGCAAATAAATAAGTGAACTTTCGATGTCAACCCACAATCTGAAGTCCTAACCAATGAAAGTCATTTGCTAAAATAAAACTGAAAATGTCACAATAACTTATGTACTGAGTTCCAGCTGGTCACCTATCACTTTTTAAAACAATGGCTGAAGCAAATCTTCTTTATACCATTTAAAGCCCTTGATCCTTCCCTGCTTCCATGGACCATGACCTTGTGTGAAAAAAATGCAAGCGGGCTCCTGCTAATGCCATCCAGGGGAAGCACCTTAGAATTTTCCAGGATGCACACATTCTCTAACATTTCTAGTCAGAAGACCTTGCCCCTTCCCCACCAACTGATCTTCTTTCTATCCTCCACCAAGTCCCATGGTCTTCCTTCTGTAGCAACCTGAGTATATTATCCACAGATTCCTTCTCAAGCCCTGTCATCAACCATGCATAGCTCCTCCCTTTTTGGAGAAAAGCACTCCCTTTTATTACTGCCCTGTTTCTCTTCCTTAAACTTGTAAGCTCTCTCTTATTATCTTCCCTGTATTGAACCTCTGAGGTGCCTTTACTTGCCACAATTGCCATGGGACTTCATTCTGAAGTGTCACTGATAAGCCTTTATCAACAAATGAAGCAGTTTGTTTCTCTCCAGGGCTCTCTGCTTGGCCTCTTGAAACTAAAGAAAATGATGACCCCTCCTCCTGGAAGTGACCTTGACCCATGGCTCTGAGGAAGCATGGTCCTAGGGGCTGCCTCATTTTCTTACCTGCCTCTTCTCAGTCTTTCCTGGTCCATCCTCTTTCCTAGGTTTATCTTCATCCTTTTTCCCTTTTCCTAGACATAATTTCCTCTTATAATCTTCCCCTCAAGGAAAACACTATTCTGCTTCCCATAGCCAACCCAGACACGGTTCAACAAGGTTTCGACAATTGCTGGCTTGACATGTTCATAAAAATCCTAAATTCAAATACATCTTTTCTCAAGTCACTGGCTCCTGCTCCTCAACTCTATTTATGACATCTCCTGAGACTGAAACCTCACAATAATCCCTTTCCTTCTCCATGTCCCCCAGACCCCTCCTCCTATTAACCCTGTTCAGTCAGTTACCAAGTTAAGCAAAGCTTTCTCTTCAAGTTCCTTTCGCTCATTCTTCCCCCTTGATCTTTCTTCCACTGCCATTCCCTTAGTTTAAGACAGGGACTGGCAAAGTATGGTTAATAGTTTGCAGCATGTTTCTGTAAATAAGGTTTTATTGGATCACAGCCATGTACATTCAATTAATTTTTGTCTATGGCTGCTTTCACATTTCAACAGAAGTAAGTAACTGGTTCAGAAATTCTCTGGTCAGAAAATTCAAAAGTATTTAATGTCTTGTCCTTTATAGAAATTTTTTTTTTTTTTTTTTTTTTTACCAATCTCTGGTTTAAACCCATTTGAGTTCAAGCATAAACCTCTTCAAGGCCCATTTCTAGTTCCTCAATCTTCCTTAATTTTCCTACCATTTGTCTAATTTTCCTAAAACATCATTTGAAATACATTATTTTCTTGCACAAAAATTATATGGGACTTCCCATTATGTCCAAGAAAAAGTTCAGAAATACAGGACAGCATCCTACACTTGGTAATAAGCTTCATGCTACCTTCTCGGGATGTGGGTACATCTCAGCTTGATTCCAAGTGCTTCCCAGTCTACTCTCAGCGTTTCTCAGACAGCTTTCCTACCTTTCACATCCTCATGCCCACAAAGCTTCGGATTCAGTAATTTCAGTCCAGCCCTGGCTCCCAAGCAGGCCTTATTACCCTCTATTTTGTAGTTGTGAAATTTTACATCTACTACTTCCCAGGCCAGGATGGGCCCTGGGCATCCAAATTCATTTCACCTTTCAAGACCCAGTGAAGACATGGCCTAGTTTATCTATAATCCTTCTTGTCCTTTCCTGGGAGCATAGTGCTTATTACTCTGTTCTGATACTGTCACAATGTTATTTTGCTCTCTTGCTTGAATTCTGTATTGTACACCTTTGTCTTTTCATCTCAGTTATCTCAATAATATATTACAACACATTACATATTAAAAATTTAAGCAAAGCTCCTCAAATATTTTTAATAGTATGTAATCATCTAAGTAAATAATTCACTGAAAGCAGGTGTAATGTAGATCAGTGATTCCTGACAACCCCTCTGTCTACAGAAGATATTTAGTGATGTCTCAAGACATTTTTGATTGTCCCAAAAAGAAAGGGGGTGCTACTGACATCTAGTGGGTATATACCAGAGATGCTGCTAAACATCATACTGTATACTACAATGTACAGGACCGCACCTCCCTAACCCTATAAATAATTATCCAGCCCAAAGTGTCAGTATGCTGAAGCTGAAAAACTCTGGTGTAGATTCATTCTTTGCCAAGTTAAAATGCCTACAAATTATGCCCACAATCATAATAATCACAAAATGATAAATATTTGTTGATAGGTTGATCTAATTTATTCTAAAGAATTTATGGTTTTGATTACTTTGATGGAAATCTCAAAGAAGTAAATAATGTCTCAGGACCTCTTCAAAGCTGTTTCTGCCCTGATAGAGGTGAACCCAGTAACCAGTACCCAGATACATAATTTTGCAAATTTTGGAAGACAGCACATCAAAGAAGAATTCACTGAATATTGCCACATGTAGTCCTAGCATAACTCAATGCTTGAGGGTGCTGGGGCAAACAGGATCAAGTAGCTTTCTTATATAAACTGTCATCTCCTTGATCTCTAAATCTGGGGTGCTCAGTCCTTTTTATTTTTCTCTACCTTGACTTACATTCCTGGAGATTTTGGCCAGTAGCTCTTCCGGAATTAAATGCTTCTGAGATCTGAAGTCTCCCAAGTTTGCATTTGAAATTCAATAAACTCCTTCAAGTTCCAGATGATTACATTTGATTCACCAACATTTCCACTTTGCTCTACTAGCAGGTAAAATTTAACGTGTCTCTATTAGGTTAATTCATTAATATTCCTCCAAGAATCTGTCCCACATACATGATTTCAGCAATCCAGTTTTTTCTTTCCTAGGGCTCCACCATCTGTACCTGACGCCTCCTCCTCATTCATCACCTTCAGGGAACATGAATGTCAAAGAACTATGCAGAAGCTTCTCACAGCCTCAGCCTGGAAATGATACTCACATTCCTTCCCCTTGCATTTCATGGGCTAGAGAGAGTTATGCTGCTCTTCCTAATGTAAGGAGACTGGGAAGTGTAGAGTGGGGCACTAGAAGAGGGGAGTATGGAATGGGGTTGGTGAAAACACAGTACTGTTCCCAGTAAATTTCAGTTAAATGCCAACTCCACCCCTCCCATCTCACAGGACAAAGACCACCAGGAAGTCACCTTGGGCTTCTTTCTCTCACATCAGCAAGGCACTAAGTTCCATCTTCAAATCAGATCCTGAATCCAATCACTTCTCACCATCTCCACTGCTACTTTGCCCATTTTTCATCTAGATAGTGACAATAGCTGGTTTCTACTCTTGTCATCATCATCTATTTTCATATAAAAGTTAGGGTGACCTTTAAAAAACTTAAATCACATTATGTCCCATAAAAGCACTTAACATGAGCCCTATCAGTGAGTCACATAAAGGACTCAGCATGGTGTTTATCAATAAATATTAGATCTTTTCATTGGCAAAATTTTCTGCTTGCTGTATATCTTTAAACAAAAGTTAAAATGCATTCATTTTTCCCATTTCTCAAGAATTTTCCAGGCGCCTGTGAGCTCAAAATCCTCAAATTGCTTTACTTGTCATTCAGAGAAAATGCTGAAAATGCTCTGGAAACCCTTCCATGCTCCCATGGTGATTGCCTATGGCTTCTCTCTATTCTCTCCACCACTGCCCTGGGCAATGGCCCCTTTCTATTCCCAGGACATACTAGGCAAGCTACTGCCTCATGGTGATACCGCCATAATAGGTGACAAGTTCTGTTTCCTCACATGTTGAAGTTTGAATATTAGAGAGGCACACTGAGGCAAGCACATAATGCAGGGTTTATTTAAAAAGGGATAACACAGGCTTCTCCCAGGAGGGAGAAGGGGGCCATAGCTGGTATCCTGGCATCCCAAGAAGCAAGGTGTTCTGCCCTTTTCATAAGTCCTAGGCTTCCTTTGTTTTTCACTCTTCCCCTTTTTTCTCTCCTTCCTGCAAACATGACTAGGCCCAGGAATGCTTGGTGGGATGGCCAAAAGGAGGAAACAGGTGGGCTGAAGGGAGAAGGGCAGGATGGTGCAACCCAGGACACATTAACAACCTTATGGGTCCCTGTAGGGAGGTTACCTTGACAACAGGTTGGAGTAGGGACAGGTTCTGGATGAGGGTGGAGGAAAGGCTCTAAAGGAATCAACATTTCAATCCTTCAGGGGACAGTGTCCAACTTCCCAGACTCACTCAAAATTGGCCTCCTTGATCCACCTGACTCAATTCAACTATCTATGCTGACTGCCTGTCTGATTCTGGTTTCATTGGCTTTCCCAGGTATTGCTCCCTAACTGAAAGCCCCTTTCCCTCAGATAGCCACCTGATGCACTCCTTCACCTTCTTTGGGGCTTTGCATGACACCTGCTCAGTGAGGCTTCCCTGAATACTCTCTGAAAATTTCAGTTATTCCTCACCTACCCACCCTGTGCCCCCAAGCATTTCATATCTTTCTCTCTAACTTATTTGACTTTTCTCCTTGCATTTACTACTTTCTGACATGCTACATTTGTTTACTGTCCCCCATGCTACAATATAAGCTTTATGAGAAATTCATCTACTAAGCATTCCCAACATCAAAAAACCGTACTTCAAATACAGCAGCACTCCATAAATATTCTGGATGAATTAGTAGTAACCATCCAAATATTATTTTTAAATAACTGAATATTAAACCTGATGCAATATCTTAGGCTAAACTAAAAATTGAGGAGGAGAGGGATTCTATTCCATTTATTTTTCAATCCTTAGTTGAGCAAAATTCCTGGAAGGCAGAGAGTAATCCTTAAATATTAATTGAATTTGTTGAATTATCTTTCAGTTTTCATGCATTCTGCTATCTTATAACTTCCCATTAAAGTATATATTAATGAAGATTATTTGTAATCATGGTGGAAAATTTTACATTTCTCATGAAGTTACATGATATTTAAAATCTTTGTTCTTCATTTAAATAAACTGAGATTAAGTTGGGTTTTATTGCATACTTTAAAATACCAAATGTACTTATGGGTATGACAACTAAGTTGATCAAAGCAGGTAAGATGATGAGTTTAATATCATAGAATCTGATATAAGACTATATGAATCCACATTCCATCAAAATAGCTTTCTAGCTGCCACCAATCTTGAAAAAGATCCCTAAACAGTTTGATGAGCTATTCTTTAGACTAGAGTTATGACAGTGCCTGCTACATCGGGCTGTTGGGTTTAATGAGATGAATCATTGGGTTTAATGAGCTCAGTGTGGAGCTTCTCGGTGCATGTAAGCTCTTTTTATCAACGCTGTATTCCAACTGCTGAGTACTTTACAGCAGAAGTTACATTACATTTGCTTTTCCCAATTCTCAAGATTGCTAAGGCATAAAAGAAATTGATTATATTTCTATCATAAACAGTTATTTTACTTTTAATTCAAAAGGCAGAATTACTAGACAGGAACCATATCATATGGTTTAAGTTTAGTAAGAAACTTTCGTACCCAAAGACATAATGGCCCTATGCTATCTAATCTAAATTCTCTTCCTGACAACAGTCTAGCCCAGAATCCACAGGTATGAAACTCTGGTATACACTCTTTCATTTACAAAATGATGGTAGATCACACTAAATTGATAATGCTATTTTTACATAGGTTCTTTCTTAACATAGGCAGCCATTAATGACTGATCACAACTGGCAGAAGAAAAACTTAATATTCACCCTCCAGATCTTGGCAAATGTTACACAATTGCAATCCATATTTCCATATTTGATGTGTATGTTGAAATTTGTGAAAAAGTTTCAAGAAATCAAATTATAATTTTAGGTCATAAAAGACAATGGAATATTGTACAGAATTCTTAAAATCTCACGCAAGTACATAGAAATTCAGAGTTAAATTGTTTTTAAAGTAAGTGTAAGTTCATGATTAATAAAATTAAAATATATTTAATGGTAATTTCACTGTTTAGATACTCTGCCAGAATTACAAGTAAAGCCATAATTGGCAACCTGAGATTAACAGTAATTCTAAAATTGGAATTAAAAATTCTAAATTAAAATTCTAAAATTGGAATTTAACTTTAAGCAGAATTCCATGGAATTCTGTTTTATTGTTCAGTTGAATGATATAAAAATTATAGTTGTAAACATGATTCTTTTTACTAGTTTAAAGGTCACGTTCTTCCAAGAGAAATAGAAGTCTCAAACTGAACTGCAGCCTCAAAAGGAATGGTCCAATTTTGTTTACAGTTGAATAAAACATATTTAAAATAAAAGTATGGATGTTGCTCAAATCAATTTAAAGTTCATAAATAATATAATTGATTAATCAGATTTTAGGATTTTTCAGGTCATATTATAAAAGTGTCAGACTAATTTAAAATTAATTAAAATAGCTATATTCCAACATAGTTTTCAGAAACTTGAAGAAATTGATTATTCTGAAGTTCTATGTTGCGTTGATAAGTTTGATGACATATTTATTCACTTCTGTACAATAGTTAGTAATCTGTAGTCCCAGCAGCCTGGGAAGTGGAGAATCACAAGTTCAAGGCCAGCCTAAGCAACTTATTAGCAAGGTCCTAAGCAACGTAGCAAAACTCTGTCTTAAAATAAAAAATGAAAGGAGTTATGGATGTAGCTCAGTGGTGAAGCACCCCTGGATTCAATGTCCAGTATAAAAGAAGAGAAAGAAAGAAAGAAGGAAGGAAGGAAGGAAGGAAGGAAGGAAGGAAGGAAGGAAGGAAGGAAATATGTCCAAAAAATCTCAGAGACCAGTATGAGTTTTACAAATGTACTAGAAGCTATTTTGAAAATAATTCTATAGAACATCTAAGAACAAAAAAATTGAAAAATAATCAGTCATGCAATATCTAAGGTAGAACAAGAGAGAAAGAAGAGATTAATTTATTAAACTAGCTCTAGATTCTTAATAGCATTGTTAAAATAGCATGTTTGCTGCAAGAAAATACAAATACATGTGGATTTCCAGAAACACTCCTGAAATATATAATATGTAATATAGACCTAATGGATATGAATTTAGAACTCACTTATTGAACCATTTGGCAAATAATAAAAGTAAACTGATTTAGAAGAATGGTGAAATACACAGGAATTTTCAAGCCTTTACTGTAATATTCAGAGAGGGCAATTCTGCTGTGAGCTATAACTTATTCATTTGATTTCATTTTACTTAGTATTCACTAATATTTTATTTTATAATATGTACTACTTAAATTAACAAGCCATATTTCTTTTCAAACCTTCTAACTTGATCATAAACTTAGGCCAGAATCTGTCTCACATTGATATGAACAAATTAGATGATAAAAAATATCTGTGGTAGTATTCAGCTCCACCAAAAGAGCACTTTAAAACATCTCAATACATAGATATTAGAGACACTATAAAAATAATACATATTCTTCATTCTTTATTTGAACACAGGGAATATATACACATTTCTCAGTATCAAGAGAGACATTCTATGCATAACCTAGATTCATAGCCATTTCTATTGTAAAATTTGAAACTATACTAAACTATAATTGGTTATAACTTAAGCTACTTCTAAGAAACTCTAATAAATTTTAGCAAATAAAAACTTTAGGGAAATTAAGAAAGTTAAATATTATTTTCAATTGCTTATCGCCTAAAACTCTCTAAATTCTGCATGCCAGATCACAAAGTAAGAGCAAGACATATGCAAAATTTTTTTAAAAAAATAAGAATTAAACTTTGTTTTCTTTATGTGCAGTTAAACTAATGTTAGATCTCACGGGCACTGTTTTGAAAGTGAATCCAATATGAATTCATGAGTAAGTATAACATATTGGTATTTAAAATTTGTCGGGCCATTCATTAGTATACCTCACCAAAAATATATAAAAGTTTTCAAAGGAAACATTTATTAAACATCAGCAAGAACTATGCTAAGAAGGAAGGATACAAGCTGAGCAAGACCCACTAGTACTCTTAAGTAGTGTATAATCTAGTGGAGAGACAAGCAAACAAACGGATAAGATTTCAGTTCTAAGGGTAAGTGCTAGGGTAGAGGAGGATGCCAAAGAGTTAGGACAGCATGCTGGAGAGGGCCCTCACCCAGGCAGGCTCACCAGGCGTGGTTGACTGTCTGCCGGTGGTGTAGAGAGAAAGAAATCAACCTGAGAGGGGTACTGCGAGGGAATGAAACCTAAGCTGACTCTTCAAGAATGACAGGCTATCCTGGTGGGAAAGAGGCCCGTCTGGGAAAAGGTGTATAACACTTGCAAATGCTTGGAAGCCTCAGAGAACCTAGGAGGCCCAGGAAACTGACAGAAGCCAAAAATAAGACTGAGGAAATAAGGAAGCATTACATCTGTGTGCTTGACTACACACAGGACCCTCTCTCTTGAGGCCAAAATGGGCCCGAGATGAGTAGGAGTAGGGATGTGATCACATATGTGTTTTATTTATTTTTTTTTCCAAAATAATAGATATATTTTTATTTTTATTTTTATTTTTATTTTTTATTGTTGGTTGTTCAAAACATTACAAATTTTTTGACATATCATATTCCACACTTTGATTCAAGTGGATTATGAACTCCCACCTTCACCCCATACACAGATTGCAGAATCACATCAGTTACACATCCATTGATTTACATATTGCCATACTAGTGTCTGTTGTGCTCCGCTGCCTTTCCCATCCTCCACCCTCCCCCCTCCCCACCTCTCCCCTCCCCTCCCCTCCTCTCTCTCTACCCTCTCCACTGTATAACCCTGAGGGTCTCCTTCCATTTCCATGCAATTTCCCTTCTCTCTCCCTTTCCCTCCCACCACTCATCCCTGTTAAATGTTAATCTTCTTCTCCTGCTCTTCGTCCCTACTCTGATCTTAGTTACTCTCCTTATATCAAAGAAGACATTTGGCATTTGTTTTTTAGGGATTGGCTAGCTTCACTTAGCATAATCTGCTCTAATGCCATCCATTTCCCTGCAAATTCTATGATTTTGTCATTTTTTAATGCAGAGTAATACTCCATTGTGTATAAATGCCACAATTTTTTTATCCATTCATCTATTGAAGGGCATCTAGGTTGGTTCCACAGTCTTGCTATTGTGAATTGTGCTGCTATGAACATCGATGTAGCAGTGTCCCTGTAGCATGCTCTTTTTAGGTCTTTAGGGAATAGACCAAGAAGGGGAATAGCTGGGTCAAATGGTGGCTCCATTCCCAGCTTTCCAAGAAATCTCCATACTGCTTTCCAAATTGGCTGCACCAATCTGCAGTCCCACCAGCAATGTACAAGTGTACCCTTTTCTCCACATTCTCGCCAGCACTTGTTGTTGTTTGACTTCATAATGGCTGCCAATCTTACTGGAGTGAGATGGTATCTTAGGGTGGTTTTGATTTGCATTTCTCTGACAGCTAGAGATGGTGAGCATTTTTTCATGTACTTGTTGATTGACTGTATGTCCTCCTCTGAGAAGTGTCTGTTCAGGTCCTTAGCCCATTTGTTGATTGGGTTGTTTGTTCTCTTATTGTCTAATTTTTTGAGTTCTTTGTATACTCTGGATATTAGGGCTCTATCTGAAGTGTGAGGAGTAAAGATTTGTTCCCAGGGTGTAGGCTCCCTATTTACCTCTCTTATTGTTTCTTTTGCTGAGAAAAAACTTTTTAGTTTGAGTAAGTCCCATTTGTTGGTTCTAGTTATTAACTTTTGTGCTATGGGTGTCCTATTGAGGAATTTGGAGCCCGACCCCACCGAATGTAGATCGTAGCCAACTTTTTCTTCTATCAGACGGCGTGTCTCTGATTTGATATCAAGCTCCTTGATCCATTTTGAATTCACTTTTGTGCACGGCGAGAGAAAGGGATTCAGTTTCATTTTGTTGCATATGGATTTCCAGTTTTCCCAGCACCATTTGTTGAAGATGCTATCCTTCCTCCATTGCATGCTTTTAGCCCCTTAATCAAATATAAGATAGTTGTAGTTTTGTGGATTGGTTTCTGTGTCCTCTATTCTGTACCATTGGTCCACCCGCCTGTTTTGGTACCAGTACCACGCTGTTTTTGTTACTATTGCTCTGTAGTATAGTTTGAAGTCTGGTATCGCTATACCGCCTGATTCACACTTCCTGCTTAGCATTGTTTTTGCTATTCTGGGTCTTTTATTTTTCCATATGAATTTCATGATTGCTTTCTCTATTTCTACAAGAAATTCCATATGTGTTTTATAAAGACAACTCTAGAAGTAAATTAAAGCAGAACAGGGCAGTCAAGAGCTAACGGTCAAGAGCTAAAGATCCAAAATATGGGAGCTTGAGCAAAGAGAACAGCTTTGGGAGAGACTAAAAGTTAAGAATGGATGAACTTTTGAGATGGAGGATGGAGAATTGCTACCCATTTTCCAATGTAACATAATATGGCTGACAACAATACTGATCATGGAGATAGGTGATATTGCAGTAGAGAAGAAAGGGATGAAAACTGGGAGAGAAGGGAGCTGGTGAGTTCAGTTTTGATCTGCTGAGTTTGTGGACCGATAACTTTGCAGTCAAGGATGTCCAAGAGTGGTTAGCTATGCAAAAATGAATGAGTGCTCATTAAAGATCACTGATGCTCTCAAGTATTTGCAATAGCAGCTAGCTAGCATTTATCCAGTGATTCTAGTGTATGCACTATGAGTAATTTCGTTTTATTATCCTCCCCACTCTAAAGAGGAGAAAGAGTGTAAGTAGTTTCTCAGTAGTTATAAAGCATTCATCAGGCAATGTCTGATTTTAAGCTCAAACTCTTAACTACCATACTGTGTTGTATCTTGCAAAATCTTTACAGGCTTTAGGGCCAGGTAAAAAATGTGTTCAATTCTAATCTTGAGTACTTAACAGCTGTTTGATCTTGACACTGTCTAAGTCGTAGTTTCTTCTCAGCTACCAAATGGTGGCTTTTAGAACTTCATTTCAAGGATATAGTATGGATTGAAGAAGGTGTGTATAAAATGCTAGATGGAGTATTCACGTACCATATACTGCTGTGTATATGCCCAGAGAAAAAATTCTGCTTAAACTAAAATGACTATGATCTAATTAGATTCCTTTTCATACAAAGAATTTTATTTTAATTCTTCTCCCATTTATTTTCTGTCTCAATAAATACTATTATTTTTTGAAAAGCTCAGAGACATCACTGTATCCACAAAATTTAAGGTCATTTAAATAATTCATTCAAATAGCAATCATTTCAATGTTAAGGAGTTTTTAGGTCTTTTTAAAATATTTCTATAGTGATGAATGCCACAATAAGATACCCTAAAATGATCAGGCATGTTGATGTTATGGAGAGAGCTTTGGACTTGGAGTCAGAAGACCAATGTGAAGTCCCAACTCTGCCACTTACCAGCCATGCCAACATGGGAAAGTCATTTAGCAGTTTTAAGCATACTTTGCATGCTTATATATGAATATGTTGGTATATATGTTCTAAATCCAAATTCAGGAAATAGGGTCAAGCTGAAAGGCTAGGAAAATTACCCTAGATAGTTGATTTTCAAATATGGCTGCACATTAAAATAAGTGGGAACTTTTTAAAAACATACTTTAAAAAATGGCAACCCTAAAATATCACTGGAAGGATCCTAAAGATATTTTAAATATATGACTTGCAAGTTCTGGGAATTATTTTATGAAAGGTGATATGAAGAACCTCAGGTAATACCTCACACTCATAACAAACATAAAACCATATTCTCTTTAACCCCAATTGCTTAAAACCAAACAACTTTCTTAGTATGTACACAGCCTAGAATAACAAGCCGAATCACCCATGTTACTTTAGTATTGTAAGTTCCATATCTCCAGAAACCCCCAAGTCTTTGGAAAACAGGGACAAACGGTCACCCAATATGCACGCATGTACACACGTCCATACGCAGACCCTCTTAAGTGACCCTCAGTGTATTAGAGCAAAGTACAGATTGACAGTTCCACTCTTACAAAGCATCACAACTATGATGTTCCATCATTCACTAAACACCTTCAGGTACGTGGTCACACTTGAAGACCTCTGATTTTAGCAAGACTCATACATATCCAGAAACTTGGGGGAGACAGACAGCAATCATAATGACAAATATCCATTTATTAGAGTCCATACAATCAATATTTAACTCAATAACCAAAATTTTTAAAAAACTTGCTTTGAAGCCCTTGCCTCCCAATAATCATTTCTGTCTACTTTCCTAAAACAGGAAATGTTCAAGAATAACATCTCTACCATTTGACCGATTTCATCGTTTCACAGTAGTAGTTCCATAGCATTGTTTGCTACAGTTTTCCTAAAACAATGCAATACAAAATAAATAACAATATAATATATAATGAAATTAGACCATGCTCATGTCTATATTAAAATTAAAATACAACACCTGCTAAAAAACATATTAAACCAGTTCAGAATAGCAGGGATGCACCAAAACATACTTGGCTCTCTATTTTAAAATTAAATGTTCCATATACATTTTGTAGAACCATGTTATTATACACCACAATACTATCCTCTTTTGCCTGATGGAGCTCATCATCAATCTGCAGGAAGCACTCTTGATAAACACACATCGTCTTCTTTGAGACACTGCTAGTAGTCCCTATGCAGAAAAGCTTGGGGATGACAGTCCCCCATGGTGACTCTCCCAGTATCTCTAGTTACACACACTAAAGAGCTAGTGTCCTGAAGATACTACTAATGAGACAGGAGGAAAGGCCATGCAAAATCTTTCCCTTTGGAAAATCAATCTTAAAAGGATTGTCACCAAACTGGCGCATTCCTGAACCTACAATAAATCTTAGTGAAATAAGGAAGGGCCTTGAGAATGATGGTTTTCATTCATAAAATGAGCAACTAGCAGGCTACTAATATGCCTTCTAGTATTGAACTTCTGATAGTCAACAATATAAAAACTATTCAGTATATCAGGAATAAAACCTAATGAAAAAAAGCATACAATTATTTAGACCATTGAAAATACACAGCATGACTTCAACTGTAGCCTTTCAAGTACTGGCTTTCCAAGGGGAGAATCAAGGGAGACTTTGAAATGTGACAGCATCATTAAGCAGAAAAAGTGTACATCTCCAAACATGTTTATGGCGTCGCAAGGAAATTACAAAATAAACAAAAAATAGATTTAACAAACAAACAAAAGCCTTACGGCTTAAAATATATTTCTTCTAAGTATGATTTTGAATAGTCTTACAATAATTTTTTTAAATTTTTATTTGTGATTGAGATTGAATTAAGACTTACTGATTGTTCATTTAAATCCTGGGAGTCTTCCATGTGGTTTTCTCACTTCTCCTGCCACTCCCCAGTAGAAGCAGCTTCCTTGAATTAAAAATGGACTATCTAAAATAAAAAAAAAAACATAAAGGGAAAAAGGAAAAGGTTATCTCTTTTTCATTTATAAAATTATCAAAACATATTGAACTTTAGCATGATAGTTGGTAATTTGCAGAAGTATTTTTGAGAAGAAAAATTCATTAATATTGTCTCCATATATGATATGAATATAAACCTTTTAAATAATATCATGATAAAATTGGAGTATGTGAATAGCTACTCAGAAATCATTTATTTATTTATTTATTTATTTATTTATTTATTTATTTTAGTTGTAGATGGACACAATATCTTTATCTTATTTATTTATTTATTTTCATGTGGTCCTGAGAATCGAACCCAGTGCAAGGCAAGCACTCTACCACTAAGCTACAACCCCAGCCCCCTCAGGAATCTTTTAGATAAACAAAATATCTGAAGACAACTTTGAAGACACAGTCTACCCTAAGCAATTAGTACACTATTTTGACAAGAGCGTCTATTTTAGTAAGTTTCTTCACTGCTGTGACTAAAGGATCCAACCAACACAATTGTAGAGGAGGAAGAGCTTATTTAAGGGCTCACAGTTTCAGAGGTCTCCATCCATAGACCACCAGCTCCATTCCTTGGGGCTAGAAGTGAGGCTGAACATCATGGCAGAAGAGTATGGCAGAGGAAAGCAGCTCACATGATGATCAAGAAGCAGAGAAAGAAAGAGACTCCACTCTCCAGACACAAAATATATACCCCACAGCCCTGCCACCAATGAGCCACTTCATCTAGCCACACCCCACCTGCTTCCAGTCATCACACAATTAATCCCATTAGGAATTAATTCACCGATTAGGTTAAAGTTATAACCCAATCATTTCTCTTCCAAACTTTGCATTTTCTCACATGTGAGCTTTCAGGGGATATCTCAAATCCAAAACATAACATTCAACCCGTTCTACCCCCAAAAGCTCACAACCATCTCACAATTGCAAAATACACTTTGTCCATTCACAAGAGTTCTCATAGTTTCTACAGTTCCAAGATTGATCAAAGTTCAAGTTCAAAGTCTTCTGTGAAGCTCAAGGCAATCTCACTTTGTAAACTCTTGTAAAATTAAAAGCAATTTACAAGTATTCTATATAGAGAGGTACAGAGAAAACATTTCCATTCACAAAAATAGGGACATAGGGAAAAAAAAGGATGAGACCAAAGTAAGACTGAACAAGTCCTATAGTACTGTGTTCAACATCTGGAGCACATGGCATGATGCCCTCCCCAAAGGGCTTGTGTAGCTCCAACCCTGTGGCCTTCTTGGTTGTAGCCCAATTGGCCTCTCTCTTGACTTGTCTCTGCTCAATTCTTGCAGCTTTCCTAGGAGGATGTCCCACATTATTGGCATTTCTTAATCTTGGGTGTCTCTACTGCAATTTTGGCTTCCCTCTCAAATCTCCACACCTTGCTTTCTCAGGGAGTGCCCACAGGGATTCCGACTCTGCCACACATTGCCTGGCTTTCAAGGCCTTCCTTTGAAATCTTGGTGGAAGCCTCCAGGACACCTTAACTCCAGCATCCTGCATTCCTGCAGAACCAGCACCACGTGGTTGACACCAAGGTCTGCCCCCATCTTGAGCAACAGCCAAACCTCCAGGGACCCTGGATGCAGCAGACCCTGAATGTCTGGGTGGCTGGGCACTTTGAAAAAAACTTCCAAGGACTCCTTGTGCAATAAGGATTCTCCACTGGTCTCTTCTCCAGAGAAGTTTCACTTTTACTCTCTTGAGCTTAGGTTCTTGAAACCTCCTGAGATGCCCTGAGGCCCTCTTTCTTTTTGTCTCTGGGCAAAGTCTTTAGCATTTCTTAAGTGGTGGTAATGTCTTTAACAATTGCAATTTCCTTTAACTCCAGTTTCACTCCCACCTTTTAAGTCCAAGTTTTTCAAATCTTTCTACTCTGCTTTCTGCTCCTGATTATCACAATAAACTTGGCTAAAAGCCACCAACAATATTTAGGCCACTTTCTGGATGCTATGCTGCCTAGTCTTCCACCAGATTAAGAAATCCATCGCTTTTCAAATCAGTCTTAGGATAGGGGCAAAATGCAGACAACTTCTCAGCCAGAGCATAATATGAACAGCCTGTACTCGAAATTCCAAGAGTCCTCCTTCTCCTCTAAACCCTCTTGAGCCCTGTTTTCACTGTCCAGAGTCCTAGTGGCATTCTGGTCTTCTGAGTTACCACCAGAATTAGCCATTAAGCTCCGCTTACAACAACTTAAAGCATTTCCAACTTGTACTGCTAAGTACTTTCAAAATTCCTTCCACCAATTCCAAAACAGCTCCAAAAATTTTAAACCACATGGTCAGGACAGTCACAGTAACAACCCCACTTCTCAGTACCAATTTGTGTTTTAGTCTGCTTTTTGACTGCTGTGACTAAAAAATTCAACCAGCGCAATTGTACAGAAGGAAGAGTTTATTTAAGGGCTCACAGTTAAAGAGGTCTCCATTCATAGACCACCAGCTCCATTCCTTGGGGCTAGAGGTGAGGCTGAAAATCATGGCAGAAGATTGTGGCAGGGGGAAGCAGCTCACATGATGATCAAGAAGCAAAAAGAGAGAGACAGACAGATACCACTCTCCAGATACAAAATGTATACCCCACAGCCCTGCCACCAATGAGCCACTTCCTCCAGCCACTCCCTACTTGTCTCCAGTCACCACACAATTAATCCCAATAGGGATTAATTCACTGATTAGGTTAAGGCTACAATCCAATCATTTCTCCTCTCAACCTTCTTGCATTGTCTCACATAGAAGATTTTGGAGGAAACTTTACTTCCAAACCATAACAAGGCCTGTCATTAAGCAAATAATAGATTAAAAATAAGGATTTGTATTAATCATTCACTTTTGAAAGTACATAATGTAAACTGAGAAAATTTAGTGTATATTTTAGTATGACAGCTTTTATAATAAAATTTTTGTCTGAATTGCCAAATGAACCTACTCACTTACAAAGAATGTAATATTATCATATACATAACCAATTTTAAAAAGAGAATGAAAGTAAGACTATTAAGAAAAAGAAGAACTTACAAAAAAGTATGAGAAAGAGATTTAGTCAATAAACTATAGTGAGACAATCAGTAAAGTAATTTTTTAATGTTAATCTTTATTCCATACATTAAGATTTTTCCAGACAAATTAGAGTTTAAACAAACTCTTAAAGAAAAGGGCAATCTTTCTTAATTTGCAGATAGAGATACATTTTATAATAGTAGCAACAGAAGATAACCTCATCCTCTAACCTACAGTCAAACAAGATTAAAAAGTACATTGAAAATCTTGGAAGAAATATCTGCACTAAATCAAGCATGTGGTCTAATGTCCTTAATATATAAAGAACTCTTACAATTCAAAAAGAGAGGCAGGCAGACATGCCTTATGAAAATTCTGTCAAACTCACAAATAAATGAAATGCAATTTAAAACAGCAATGATACATCTGGAGCCCTCTAAATTCTGTTTTTTAAAAAATGAAATGAGAGTCAAGAAAAAAAGATTTTGGTTAAAAAGGTGTTCATCATAGGCATAGATCAAATCATTAAAATCACATTTTAAGAAATGTTTAGTGACATCAAATTTTTCTGAAAATAGAATTTAAGTGGAAAAGAGGTATTCCAATCTGCAAAACAACAGATACTAATTCAGTTTGTTAAATGTTCAATATATCAGAAGTTTTGTTCAGTTCTCATATATCCATTTACATATCCCTTACTATCACCAAGTAGACATGGCTTTAATTTCTTTTATTTAATGCCCTGTAGTATTTTCTGCAATAAACCTGCAACTTTTCTTATTATAATACAAGATGTTTTAAAAATCACAAGGGGAATTTAAAATGTGAATACTGACATGTTTTATACATGTACAAAAACACAGAGACACAGGTCAAAAGTCAAAAGTGTCGTGTTTGTGTGTGTGTGTGTGTGTGTGTATGTCTTTTAGATTTAAAAGTCAGAAAATGATTAACTTATGGATATTTAATGTGCATAGTCTCAGCAAGACAGTTATTTAAAATATTCAAAACTAGAAAAGCAACACTGTGAAGAAAAGTACAATTTCAAAGCACATATAAAACAGAGTCATAGGTTGTAAAGTGGATTATTAACCATATTGAAGAGTGCAGCAGTAGAGGGGTGGGCTAAGAAATGTTGACAGAAAAGACCCAACTTTGGGCCTCTTAGCTCATATTTCCATCTTGTTCCTCTCACTCTTCCTCACATTTGGGTTTCACCTAATCCTGATTCTTGCTCATCCCTGACTTGCTCTTCCTTTCCTGGCAAACCTCTCAGTCCCTGGTCCTATGCTCGACACCCAGGCTGAATGACCAGCACCACGCTGGCTCAGGGTCACCTTGTGTGTGATGCACATCATAGTGAGTGCAGGCCACTAGGCTGACCTGCCTGAAAACAGCTGCCCGTCTCATATCCTTCCTCCAGTCTCTCAGATGTTTTATGTTGTCTGTTCAATAAATAAAATCTTATTTCTCCCCATTATACAAGGATACTGAATAAACAAAATCAAATGATGCTAAAGTGGCTTTGAGGGTCAGTTAAAATTTTGACATAAAGAAAATGAATTTTCTCAGTAGACTCTGCAAATGACCTCTATGATTCCTTCTAAGATTAACTTTCAAAGCCAGAATAATCTCTTTAAGTAGAAACAATGTCAGTCTTATTTATGAGAATTATCTATAGTGCTAGCTCAGTGCCTGACAAATTTTAAGTGTATAATAAATATTGATTGAACGTCACAATGAATGACAGATGGAATGGTACAGAGTATATCTGATGATGCAAATGAAAAAAGTGGAATACACAGACAGATAATTTAAGTTCTAGAAATTGTGCCTCAAATAAATGACTATCTCAGGAAAAATCTGCTTTATTCTCACATTTTGAGGTACATGATTGGCTCCACTTGACTTTTAGCTTTGTATTAGGACAATAAGAAGGAAAACATTGGGAGAAGTTACTATTTACTAAATGGAATATTTTAACTTCTCCTAAAATTCAATATTAAAAATTACTTACCAGATAATTTCCTACTCATCTGACCTAAACTGAACTTTCAATGAATCATTATTGATAGTAGTTTTTAAACCTATTGTATTTTAAAACATAGCATGCTGCATTCGCTTTCTAAGATTGTTGTAGCAAAGTACACACACTGGGTGACTTTGAGAAACTGAAATTTATTCCATCATGGTTCTGTAAAGGAGATATACTAAATGAAGAGTTTGGCAGATCTCTGCTCCTTTGGTAGGCCATAAAGACAAAGAAGCCTTCCTCATCCCTTTCCGGCTTCTGGGGATTGCTGGCCATCTTTGGCATTCCTTGGCTTACAGACATATCTCTCCAATCTCTGCCTAATCATCACGAGGCCTTTCTGTGTGTGTGTATGTGTCTGTGTCCAAATTTCTTTCCTCTTTTAAATATACCAATCATTGGACTAGGGACCATCCTAACTCATTATGATCTCATCTTAATTTGATTATAAGGTCTCTTTCACAAGTACAGAGGTAAGGACTTAAACATGACTCTTAGGGGACACAGTTTACCCACAACATGCATACAGTTATCACACTGAAATTATTTTTAAGATGTGATCAATGTTTAAATCTAATATTTCCAGAAAGGATATACAGAAATTAAATTACAGAAATTGATTATCAGGAAAAAAAAAGTGATGATTTTTCAAAAGGATCCCTCTTGGTATTGTTGTCAACTCATGCAAAATTAAAATGAAGAATTCAGGAAAGACGGCATAAGAGAATTAAACAAAAACTAGCCCCACTCCCCAACCTTTTTTTTTGTTAATCACCAGCACAATTTAATGGTCCAGTTGGGGAGTTATTTGCATCAATGTTTCATGTTATAACATAATATTTTGCTTTATATTTCCTTGAAATATAGGTTAATTGTTACTTAGTTTGACTCTCAACAGTAACATGAATTGCATTCTTTGCCAAACCGGCTAAGGTACTAAAATATTATGAGCCTAGTGATTTTTATATTATTGAACCAAGTAAAACTACCTAGGCTAATTGCAGGCCCAGTGTTATTTTACATCATAATTTAGCAGTGGTTATTAGGCTAAATCCTTTAACATTTAGTTTTCACAAATATATGAGAAGAGGATGAGAACATTCTTCAAATCAAGTAAGAAAAGTATTTCCTTATAATAAAGGTATAAAATTAAGGAATAACAGTAACCTCATGCTGTTTTATGAGGCAGTAATCTAGTTCCCGGCTCTATCTCAAGGCTATTCTCCCAGAAAAGGTGAATTTTAAAGGGGAGTGAGAGCAACCTTTGCCATTCCTGCAGTTAGGTTTTCAATACAGAGACCATGCATCATATCCTTTTCTTTAACTCTGCTGAATTTGGAAAATTGGAGTAAAAAATTCAACCATTCTTCTAATTCAGATATATAATATGATACCCACATACACATATGTATAGAATTTTAAGACAATATTCAGACATTGGGACACAGCAGGCTTGTCCAGGTGATAGAAACAGCAATGGACACAGCCTTAGAGAATGATAAGAGGATGGAGGTGATTCTGTGATATGAAGTTAATCCTCTCTCTTTATAATAAAAACTAGATGACCCCTTACTCTGGCTGAAGCATGGATATGAAGAGGATCTCATCGCTATGCCCAAGCTGGTGTGGGAAGAGGACAGAGCTGCACCTGGGAACACTGGCACCTCTGGATTGTGCACACAAATGGCACTGCCTTCCCCCACCATTAAAGCCAGACACCTGAGCTTTGTCATTGATTCCTTGCCACTCACTCTTCACATCCTGGGAGTCACCAAGTCTCCTCGATATATCTCAGGGCACACCTGAAGCCCTCCATGCTTCCCTCTCCACCCTGCCACTAGAAGAGTCCAGGCCATCGTGGGCCATTCGTTGCCTGGTCAGGGGCAGCAACAGCTTTTTAACAGTTTCCTTCCCTCCAAGCCTGCTTCTTGGCAATCACTTGTCACAATGCAGTCAGAGTGACAGTTCTGCAGTGTATGTCTAACTACACTTTCTTACACTCAGAGTTTACTCCACCCTCAGGATAAGCCAGAAATTCTTCAGTTGGTCCTACTTGCAGCTGTTGTAGTATTTAGTGCACCTCTGCCAAAATGTCCCTTGAAGGGTCACGGGGTGGCGGGGGTGGGAGAGTCTGGTATACTTGTTCCCCAGGCCACTGTCCCAAAGTGGAAATTCTGAGCAAGACCTCTTCCTTCCCCCATAGACCCTGTTCATTGTCCTTGCCATTCTCTCACCATCACACTAACCTGCAGCTAAAGGCTGTACCTACATCAGGAGTGTCTGGAAGGGTGCAAGCACAGTTGAAGCTATCCTTATCTCTTACTGCAGGAAAAACGAGACAGAGAGAGAGAGAGAGAGAGAGAGAGAGAGAGAGAGGAGAGAGAGATACTGAGACTCTGACTATGCCCACCCCTGACCCCTAGCTCCAATCACCTATTATATCCTTAGGAAAAAATTTAAAGACCACGACTGCCTTTTTTTTTTTTTCAGCCCATGTTCAGATCCTGGGATGGGGAAGTATGTCCCTGGTTAGTCCTACCCATGACCTCTGATACAGTCCCCTTAAGCTAGGTGGGACTGTGACGAATCTTTGCACCTGAGGAATTGTTTGGGACACGGTAAGGTCCCCCTGCATTACATTCAAACATTCAGAATAGTTCATCTAGGCATTTGGATTTTCAAACTTATAATCAATTTTCAGAAGCATATTTTGTAAAATCAAAACTTGAGTTTTGCTCACATTAGAGTATATTATACACATTACACACACACACTCACACACACACACTTACATACATATACATCATGTGGATCTATATTCAGTTTAACCCAATACGTAGGTTCTTCCGGGTTTCTCCGGTTATAACAAATTACTTGTATCTGATGATTCATCTTTAGAACATGGGCCTGGGAAAATTTCAAGTTACTACTTCAATGGCAAAACCTCTACACTGTAAAACTTGGGAGCTCATTTCACCATGTGGAAAAAGCTGGTCAGGAGGGAGAGACAGAAGGGAACTCACCCAGAAAGAGAAGCAAAAAATGAGATGGCAAGAAAGCCCTGGAAAATCTAAGCACTTGGATCCTCTCAGCCCTAAAGTCTATTTTCTGCTCTTCCTGATGCCTGGTTGCCCAATTCTTCCTGGATTACATGGCTATCACCAAATCTTGACTCAGATTTTCTTCTTTATTAAGCATGTTGCCTAATATAAAACACAATTGTATAGGAAGTCTATCGATTTATGTCCTCATTGCATTCTGGAGAGAATATGGTTGGGAGCAGCAGTTCAAAAAGAGCACTGTTTTATAGCTTCTCTGCACCTAGTTACCTACAGTGCCCTCCATGTTACATTAATGGGGCTGTGAAGCTGGGTCAGCCACTAGCTGGCCCCAACTGCTCAGGCAGCATGCCAGAGAGAGAAGCCAAAGGCACAAACACTGAGCTCCAATTCTATGGCTGACTGTTAGGAGAGGTAGAGATGATCATTCTTTGACCATGCACGTGACTCTCTTCCCTGCCCGTAAAAAGGAAAACAGCACAGGTGTCCAAGAAACAGATCTGGATGAATAGTAATGAGCACCTTACCTGACATCAAGTTCCTTTCATCGAGCCAAGCTACAAACTAGCAGCTGAGCTATTTTTAAACTATTTATAAAGGTAGAACACGGATTTGGTGAAATGGTTCATTTCACACAAAATATTTAAATAGTAATTCTAATGGGATTAGGGCTAGGGTGTAAATCAATGGTAGAGTACTTGCCTTACATGTATAAGATCCTGGGTTTGATCCCCAGCACTACAAAATAATAATAAGTAACAACAATAATACTAAATAACAGATTAATATTTCTCATGCTAAAAAAAATTCAACAAGCTCAACTTCATGCTAATTATGTAGGTCATCTTTATAAGTTCACTTGGTAGAAAAAATATTTCTGAAATTATAAATTATGATCATTTGAACTTTTGACAAGCAGGTCCAGCCAAGGTTTTCTGTTTTGTTCATTCTTGCTAATTGCTGATGGTGTTTAGCCTAGAAAACACAGAAGTAGTTAAAACTGAATTGTCCCAGAGAGACATCTGAAAGAATACAGAGCCTAAGCAATTTTTGTTGACTTCATGAATGCTCAGCCATGTTCTGAAGACCACCTGCCCTTCTCTCACACTGCCTCCTGTCTCACCAGTACTCTGAAATTATACTGCTGGGCATTTTGCATATACTGTAATGGCACCACTGATTATCTTCCAGCCTGGCAGAAGAGAAAACATTCAAACCTTTCTCAGAAGCAGTTTGTTTTATTTCTTAGCCATAAATCTCTCTTCTATGTAACCAAGAGCCTTTTTTGATGAAGGCTAAGTGACTATATATATTATTTAACACACATCTGATGATTTTATGCCCCTCCTGAGGAAAATGTGTCACATTCTGAAACAATTTAAGAATAGCTCTCCCAAGTTTAGTATTTAATGCCTAAAACCCTAGCAATATAAAAGAGAGTTCTGTCAGAAGGAACATAAATTTGGAGACTCCATGTAGCAACTCTGCATGTGAATTCCTGCTTTAACACCGAGTAACTGCAGGACCTGGGAAAAGCGTATTGATTTCCCTAAATATCATTCTCTTCATCCACAAGATAGGGAAAATACCAACATCTGCTTTATATTTCACTAGGACTAAGTGAAATAAAGTATTTAAAAACTCTCTCTCTCTCTCTCTCTCTCTCTCTCTCTCACACACACACACACACACACACACACACACACACTTTGATTATCAGTGAGCATGGAAAATAATCTCTGCACTTATATTTTGTTCTTCATATACTAAATGAAAAGATATTAATATTCTTTACTGTCCATAGATTAAAACCTATGTAATTTCTTGCACAAATATAATGAATTTTAACGCTGCTCACTTGTTAACCTTATACCAATTAGCAATTTCTAGGAGCTGCATCAATCATCGATATTTTATTAGTAGTCAAATTGACCAGTCTTACCAATCCTCTGAACTCAGATGAAGCTTGCAAAGTGAGTAATAATGTAAGTTTTTAGCATTTACCACTTTCAGTTTGTTATTCTACATAACGTCAAAGTTGTGACTGGTTTCTTTAATACTGAGATAATGATATGGTCCATAACAGGATTGGAGTTGGGTATGTGTGAAAGAAGGGAAAACAAAAGCATGAGAGGAACAAGCCATCAATATTAATGAGATGCTAACAAGTTTTAAATTGATAAAATAAGGAGTAAAGCATAAAATATTAAGGAATAAAGACAACTGGTTATCACTACATTTTTATAGCCCTAAACCTCAAATAAAAATGGTTTATGTGATAACATTAGGGAAACAAATCAACTTTGGATTTCTGAAAAATAAGATGATCAGTACATCGAGTTAAGGGCAACTTAAAAGGCTGCTGCCATGTTCCAAGTGAGAAGTTAGAAGGAGCTGGACTGATGTTATAGCTCAAAGCCTGGAGAACAGGAGAATATAAGAGACAATATGAGAATTCAATCAGTAGGACATAGAAAATATACAGCTTCACTGGTAAGACAAATATGATTCATTTTGCATATGGCAAATTTCTCAGGAATGCAGTGTGATTCCTGAGAAATTGGTCATGTGGAAAAATTGAGAGGAAAATTTGTGTTTACATTTGCATTCTTGCTGTTGTTTTTGTTGCCTTTATCTTCGTTTCTGGAGATGGGCAGGATGCAAAAGCAAGAGTCAATTCACACAAGAAGGAGTCAGAAAAGCTTGTTTTTAAAAGCTTGTTAGAAAACTCAGCCCACCCTCAGGCTCTGCAATAATGCTGGCTGTTTGATGGAGCATTTGGAAAGGGAATATAAGAAAATAAGAACTTGAAATAAATCAAAACCTCAGCCTTAAACAAATGTAAATTCTAAATTTTCACTGTGTAGTATCGAAAACCTCAAACACAAAAATAAAATAGAATCAAGACTGACCTACAGGCTTGAAATGCCTAGACTTCAAAGAAAGCAAATGCAAAATTCTAGAGCACACAAATAATTCAGAGAGAAATTGATCAAAAATTATAAACTACATTTTAAAAAAAAGCATTGTGTATACAGCAAATGCAATAACAGGAGAATTACGCAAGTAAGAATTTAGATGATAGAATAATCAAAAAGCACTCTATTTCAAGGATACTTTAGAGGATTATAGAGTCAAAAGAAATAGAAACAAAATTAAAGGAACCACACATAAGTGCAAAATTTGGAAAAGAACTATATAATCAGGTTTTTTTTAAAAAAAAATGCACTTAAATTTTTGAAAAGAAATGAATGAACTACTTAAATAGCAAATTAGATACAGCTAAAGAAACAATTTGTGAACTCGAGGGTAAATGTTCTTCTTCATAAGTGAAGACAATGACAGCAAAAACACCAGTATATCTTTTCATCTCCATTTTTTTCATAACATCAGTTTCACAGGAATTAAGATATCACATATTAAAATCATATTTTTGATTATGGCAGGAGAGAGCTCCAATATAACAAAGTAAACATGAGTTGAGCTCCAGGGAGTAACTAAGTCAAGTTATTGATTTTAATTTTGCTTATAGTGAATATCAGTTAATGATTTAATTAAATATAATGCTCTTGATCTTCCTAAAATTTTAGCCTCCTGAGAATTTCCTTAGTCCAGGTTTTTAATTTAGACATCTGTCAATATTTGAATATCTTTTTTCCTTTCAATAAATTTCCTGGTAGCAACTACAGTATAAAAGTCATTGCCCTGTTCTTTCCTCTAAGAAAATGTCTGTAGCATTAGAGTCTAAAAATCATCTATCTTTCTTGGCTTTTATGTACATTCAGAGTAGAGTCAACTTTATTTAAAATAAATAAATAAACAAAAAAAAAAAAAAACCTTGCCATTTTAGCATGTAAAAATACAAAAAACTTTCTAAGGGTTAAAATAAGACTCAGAAAGCAATGTCTCAAATAAATGTGCAGCTGTGGCTGAACTCCATTTGCCATTTGCTCCTGCTGACTGTTTTAATTTTAAGGGCAAACTTGAACAGGAAGGGAGTAAAAGGAAGATAGAAAGGTAGAAGAATAGAGAAGGAAAGAGAGAGGGAGAATGAATGAATATGAGTGTAAATGGAACCCATACAGTTCTATTTCTTTATGTTGGAATCAGGAGGAACGCTGAAATAGGAGGGTTATTTACAGGGTAATCCCATTATTCTGTAGGCATATTACTTAGAGCTCGTTGGCCTAAGTAATAGGCCTTCTCTTTCTTTTCTTTTATTTTTACATTACTTTAAAAACTTATATTTCAGGGCTGGGGTTGTGGCTTAGCAGTAGAGTGCTTGCCTAGCACATGCAAGGCCCTGGGTTCAATCCTCAGCACCACATAAAAATAAATAAAATAAAGGCATTGTGTCCAACTGCAACTAAAAAATAAAATAAAAAGCAAACAAAAAACTTATATTTCACAACTTCTACTTTCTGGTCTGCCTGCTGGAGTCATAAAGCATAAACTGAATCCTGTTTTCGTATGTTTGGCAGATACCACAAACAAGTTGTTACTCATGTCACCCCCTAAGTCATGTTTTCCATAAGTACCCTTGGTTAATCAGACCACATCTTTATTAAAAAAAAAAAAAAAAAAAAAAACTTTGTTTCTCAATAGGGATTATGGGAGAGTCCAATCAGCCACAAAAGCATAGTTTCCTAGGAAATATAATAAATGGAAGGTAGATATGAATGAGGTCATAGTGCATCATTATTTTTAAGTCACATTGACATTATATTAATGAGGGTCAGCATTAATTTATGGTAAAGTATCACATTTATACCCTGACAAAAATATGAAGGAAAACTAATTAGTTGAAATGATAATCAATGACAATAAATTTTGAAAGCAGTAAGAATTCTCCTGTGGGAAAGACTGTAGGTTTTATTTGTTTGCTTCTTTGTTTAAAGCTGAATTATTCTTCAGGAAAACTAATTTTTAAATAAAAAAAAAATCATATTTAAGCTACAAGACTGTTTGGTTTGTCTAATACTTGGATGTGCCCAGGCTGTGAGTTGGGCTCCAGGGGGTGCAAAACTGCTCTGGGGCCTACAAAGCCTCCTGGGGAAAGCACTTTCCAAGGGAAGAACTGGGGAGTTACATAAGCGGAAGCCACGTCTGAAAGAAAAGAACAAGAAAATAAACTGAAGAAGTCGTTCACTAATCCCTCAGTGGCAGTGGGTGGTGGAGAGGGCATCCAGCGTTCTCTGGAGACTCGGTTGTAGGGTGTCCAGGGGGCCGTGCCTGGGGAAGTGCCAGAGACCCCTCATTTGAAGTTACTTATAGACCCTGCTATTCAGTTACTATAAAGAAATAGTGAGAGGTGAGGAGGGGTGAGGTCTGATCTTGAGAAGTACTATTTGCTTTAAATATGACCCTTCAAACTTGGGGAAAGGAATGAAGAGCGTGAAGAAAGGTAGGGAAAATACTGGTTAAACCAGTAAGGAAAAGACACACTAAATAAGAGTTTTAAATGTGAGAACCGAAACTCAGGAAGATGGAATAAGAAGTAGAATAATTCACCCCCTCTTGAATCAACCAAATGCAAAGACACCCAGCAGCAGGAGTTGGGGACAGCAGTCCTTCAGATGTTCCAAAAGAGAGATGTGGGTTTTCCTGGTCACCACCACTCTATATGCCTGTCCTACCTAGGGCTTCCTTCAACCAAGTTCTTATTCAAGCACTTGAACAAGCTATACCTGCTCCTGAAGGAGCTTCAGGTGCTGCGCATGAATACGGCACAGCCCACACCTTGTACAATCAATTTTTTTGTTTTGATGTTTTAATTTCTTTGCTATGATAGTGAAAAAAATGAATTGAGTTTTTTTGAAGAAAGTATCTTTGATATACAGATTTATAATATTAAAGTTCCTAAAGCTGCTTCTCACCAAAACATTCTTTTAAAAATATAGTCATCAATGAACAGACAAATTACTACATAAAAAACTCCTGAGACACATGTCAGGAAATGTGTAACTTTAAATTCATGAAGTTCCAGATTAAGTCAGGCAAACAGAATTGTCAATTTCTACGTTTACCATGACTCAATGCACAGCTTTAGGAAAACCTTGTAATTTCTCCATACTTCAGTTTCTCACCCCATAAAAGGAGTATATTGCTTGAAATTTAATTCCCTCACAGCAGTGAGAGTTTTGATTCAACATTTATAAAATGCTTTTCAGCTTCCTGATTAATAGGCAAAATACCATGGTAGTTGTATAATACACTTTCCAAAAAGAATAAAGGTAACTGGTTGGACCTGATGTAAAACAATACTTTACTTGAGAAATAAGTATCAGTCATATTTATTACCTCTCTATTCCATTTGCTAGGTAATAAAAATTACTTCTAACAGAAAAAGTATCAAATTAATATTCAAGCCAGTTGAAGTGTTATCATGGTGGGCCTCACCTACCATGGGGGAAGGACGGTTGTTTTGTTTTTCCAGGCTGCCCCACATGTTTATATGGTAAAGTCAGGAATGTTGGGCATGGTTTTGAAGGCCTCTAGCGTATTCGCTGGTTTCTGGCATTCTAATGCACTCTACTCTTATAACCATAAAAGTACTCTTGAGTGCTTCTGGAAATACATAACAAATCCTTAATCAATTTAAGAGTGTTTTAACTGCATGCATGACATTTCTTGGGAGGAAAACGTTAGCTATTCTACACACATATAGTACTTAAGTTAGCGAGAGAGTTCCTTCTCAAAGGCACAAAGCAGTTTCCCTATAGTAATATAATTTTCAGTTTTATGTGTGTACGTCCTATTGAATCCCTTAAAATAACAGGAAATTCTGTAGGAAAAAAATCCCACAAAAAATGATAGCCATATTTATCCAATGCCAGAGGAATATGTTAGCTATTTTGAGTTGGATTTTTGTTTAAAGGCACTAGATAATCACTAAAAGTTAACCATAATCAATTATCCAGAACTATGGGAACTAAATAGTCTGGATAGAGAATTTCCTTTATATAAGAATCTAACTACAAAGCCAACAGATTAATATACTTCATTTTAAACTTTATGTATCACATTACTTTAGCCAGGACTCGAGTAGCAGTTTTCTGTATTTTGATGAATTAATTCTAATTTTTACATTAAGCAGATTACAATAATATCAGATTTACAAATTCATGATTGATATGACATGGTCAATATTTTGATATATAGAAATATTTGTCAACACCGAATAAAGCAATATCATTTATATTAATATAATCCTATAATTTTATATGCTACAAAGTGTTTTGAAGTGTGTCTGGCACATAGTAGGCTCTCATAGAATAATATAATTTCATCAATCATATCAGAGTTCAAATCATTTCTCCTAAGAATTTCAATAAATATTTTATGATACCAAATGAAAAATATAGTAAAATACAAAAAATGACAGCTGATGAATTTGTATTGAATAATCAAACCAGATTGCCAACAACCAGTCTAAAATAAAGGGATACGTTCAGGGATCTTGTCTCCTGCCACCTTCCAGTTATTCCTCTCAAAGGCAACCCCCACTACGTCTGTTTAAATGTTATACAAAGTATGAATTCCTTCCTTCATTTAAGAAAAATGACTGATTTAAAAAAAAAAAACACCTTGCTTTTGCAGCATGAATTTCCCCTTTTTCTTTCTTTCTTTTCTTTTTTTCTGTATAAAGATACACTTATCAATTTATTTTTAAAAATTATTTCAACATATATACTGAACTTTACAGCAGGCCAAGCATTGAAACAAGTATGTTTCCTCTGTGAACTCAGTTATTCCTTCCCATAACTCGGTGAGACAGGTACTATTATTATTTGCTGTCTACACCTACCGGAACTGCAGCTCACTGTGGCTCAGAAAAATCACTTGCTCTAGGTTACAAGGTGGATGAGTGGCAGCACCCAGACATACACAAAGGTAGTCTTGACTCCAGTCTTTACCTTGACTCCAGGCTTTGTCTGACACACAGAAAGAGAAATAAAGGCAACAAGGTGGGAATTGGGAGCACGGAGTGTCTCTGGCACGAGGCTCTTCTGCTTCATGCTGAGTAACCGAGTAAATGTCACTCAATGGGGCATCTCATCTGCAAAATGGAGGGGTTAAGCTAGATTCCCCTTTTGCTCAGACTCTGATTAATAATTTGACCTACTAAAATACAGAGCAAACTTGCTTCATCATGGTGTACTTCATCCAAAAATGACTCAGACAAGGAAATAAAGCCACAATTTCTGAAATGATTGGAAACAAAAATCTTAATTTAATGTTATTTTTGGACATAGAAAGGACTTTTTCCCCCCTAAATAAGCAAGTTTGTGGTTTTGAAGGGTCTTGCTCATCTTTGAGTGGAAAATGCCTAAAAACAAACCACCAGAAACTTAAACAAAAATTTCTTCTTCCTCAATTGTGCCTGAAAAAAAAAAAAAAACCTAATTTCTCTCACCAAAAGACCACATATACTTGCAACAGATATATCTTGGAGTTTTTGATCTCCACATCTTGAAACAATGACAAAAACACAAGCAGAACATGCTTCCTTTCAGACAAAATCCTTAATTCTAAGAATTGAGAAGTTCTTTAAATAACATGAAATTCATCTCAGCAGAAAGCAACCATAGAAGCTGTTTGTTTCTGGAGAAAAGTGGGAGTATGAAGACCATAAGCCTCCACTAGAAATCTGCTTTTCAATCTCAGTTTATTTTAAATGCCAGTTTGCACTGGATATGTCTTTCTTCCACTACAAAATCAGTAATACTTTGCTACAAATGAAGCTTTACATAAGTGAAAGTAGAAAAATAACCAATAAATTGCTTTCATGACCATAAGCAAAAGAGAATCAGTTTTCTAAAATGTAAACAGGATTCACTCTTTGTGGATGTCTGGCTTTGCACTTGTGTCCTTTAAAAATGTTCATTGCAATATTGCAGTTACTTAATATCCATCAAGCCCAGCCTTCTGGGCTGCAAGGGCAAAAGGTGTGGTCTCTCCCCTCAGTGAATTTAGAATCTCTGCAGAAGACAGACTCATATATAATTACCCCAAACACATGTGCTGTTATACTAATAGCCAAAATAAAGTGCTATGGCATTACAGAGAGAAAAGAATTAATCCTGCCTGAGCCCTAGGGAAGGCTTCCCAGAGGAGGTGACATTTGAGATAACCCTTTAGAGATGAGTAGATTTTTTTTATCCAGGTAAGCAGCATAAGAGCAAGGCACAGGTAGGCTAAGGGAGCTGGGACAGTGGAGGACAGGGGACGCTGAGAATACCCCAGCAAAACACGTGCAGAATTACTCATAAGCCAGAAAACATTCATAAAAATAGGTAAGTGTCCCCACATTCAGACCCACAGTATAATCAACTTGACAAAGTAGATATGTGATACAACTACTCTGGGTGTGTTTCTTGATTTATGAACAACGGAATTGCTCATGTGGAAAACCAGAACCTCTGGCTTTGGGGCCACTCTCCAGTGACTAAGGGACTCCCAGATTTCCTGTTAGTGTCCAGCATAAAGGACCCGGGTGGGCATGAGGTGAGGTCCACTATGTCTCCTTGGGCTTCCAGTCAATAAAAGGAACAGAGCTCTCCTCTACTTTCTGCAAAGCCCTGACTTAACTTAAACCATCCCTGGCCCAGATGCCTTGCTATGGCCCAACACCCTCTTCATCTTTCTGCTAACAAGCAGCTGTGCAAGGTCCTGTTGCTCTTAGAAAGACACTGTGGTCTCATACATTGTGCTGTATTTTCATCCACTTTCTCCCCTAAAAATATACTTCAAAACTTAAAACATAAATCATAGGAGGGAGGAGAGAGAGAAAAAGACTCTACTTTGATTACTTGAATATGAGTTAATGAATGATGTGAGATTCTTAGATCAGTCTGATCACTTCCATGCAACATGATTATTTGCCTGACAGAATTAAAGTAAAACCACTAAGTTAGACAACATATGTGTGCACTTTTAAGCATTTTTACAATTGCTAATGAAATAAAAGTTCATCTACTGTTCAGAGCGCCTAGAAATGTAAGTGTAATCATCTACTTATAATACTAATGTTTCACTGTTGAAAAGAATTTTCACGATCAACTCAAAATTCATGTGTGCAAAATTATCATCTCACCTTGCGTTTAAAGTTTTTTTGTTACTTTCTACTAATTTGTGGATCATCTTTCAAACATGCACCTAAATCAGGCAGTAGTAGTATTCAAACTACATTGATATTTACTTACAGTCAACTGCATATAGGTTTTTAGATAAACTATATATGTTAACATTAACCCAAGAGAATTAGAACATAAAAGTATAGATCAGGTAATTTGCCAAAACAGAGTTTGTATATGCAACATTTTCATATTTACTTTTTTCAGGGCTGTACAAATATTATTAAATAGGTTCAGAATTCTCTCCCTCCCTCCAGATCCCCCCTCCCCCACCCCGGCCCCTCTTCTCTCTCTTTCCTTCAGTGTTATAGATCCAACCCAGGGTCTCACCTATCCCAGAAAAGCACTTTATCCCTGAACTATATACCTCCAGCCTCGTGTAAAAACTTCTCGTTACAAATGAACAAATAATTAAGCTAATTATTTTAGTGTAGACAGTGGTGATTATCAGTAACTTTATCCTTTCCAATCAAACAAGCTGTCTATAAGTTTCTTATTACTGAATGTTTGTCTATGGAAAAGTACAGGCAATTTTCACTATCAAAAAAAAAAAAAGACTCAAAAGTACCTACTAACAAATAACAGCAAAAAGTAAGAATAGACACAGAGGTGATTAAAATGTTTACTTCCTATATATTCTTCCAGGCATTCTTCTCCCTGCCATACATTATTTTCAGAAAAGGAAAATATGCTGAAGATGGTCATCCTGTCTAAATCTTATAATCTATAAGTTCTCTCTGTATAAAGTTAATCCATCCACACAGACCAATGAGAACTGTTTGATTTCATGTTTAAACTTGAGAGGAAGGTATTAGGATTCTCCACACTTGACTGGAAAAAGAACAATCCTTCTATGCAGAGCCCCGGGAATCTTGACTATATCAAGCGATATTAAGATCTGCTCATGTTACAAGTTCTCAGTTGGGGTAACTGTGGTTCCAGAAAACATCTGACAGTGTCTGAAGAAGTTATTGTTACTCTGTAGTAGCAGACTACTGGATTCTAGTACCGAGAGACTAGTGATGCTGCTAAACACCTGACTATGCTCTGGAGAGCACCCCCTCTATAAAAAAATTATCGAGTCCAAATGTTAATAACCAGAGCCTGTGAAATCCTGATCTAAATATATTGGTCACAAGGGGTTATCAGGCACAGCATTAATATTATCATATTTTTATACAGAAGTAGCCAGTAGTATAGTTCCAAGTAAACAGTAGAAATTAGACCTTGACATTAAACTGTTTAACTGTCCTTTTTCCCTCTATCCCATCCTACCTAAACCAAGGATCTAATAAGAAGTTCTGGACAGAGAGATGCTCATAACTCCTACTATGGATATAAAGGTAAGAATCAGCAATATCTGAAGTAATTTTCTTAAAAGTATACAATGAGCTCATCAAGCCCAACAACCAGAAAAATTATGAAGAATTGTAATTAGTACCTTCAGACTAAAAAAAAGTGAGGAAATTTAAATATTGGCTAAATTAACAATATAGCATCGAATAAAATAGGCTTCTAATTGCTTAAGGAAGTTGAGGAAACATATAAAGTCTAAAAATATTTAGGTGACTGACTGTATGTGCAAATATTTGATAAAAGAAATACCACACAATATAAATGGCTAAAACTGATTTTTGAGCACTTTGTCCTCCTTTATGGGGCTTAAAATGCAGCCTCATATTTTCCAAGATGACCTGAATGTACCAAATTTGAATTTGGCCCACTAGGGACTCAATTTATGGTTCATGATCTGAGACCCCCCAAAAGACTCAACTCTAAAAATCTCTGAAACTTTTTGGGTAATTTGATGAAAGACATATAAATATAATCAGAATAACTAATACTCATATTGATCATTTTGCTAAATGCATGACACATATGTACTCATCGAATCCTTATCAGAAACCCATGAAGTATGTGCTGTTACACACAAGAAAACTGAAGCAAAATCAGTTTAAGCAACATTCCTATGTTACAAAGTACTTGGTGTCATGGTGTCAGAACTGGGGTTTGAACCCAAGCAACCTGGCTCCAAATTCATGATACTTAACCACTATGCCATATTAAGAATTAGGTGTCTCAGTTTTCATGTTCCATGAAATACCCATATGTCCAGAGATTTTTCAGTATCCTTAGCTTATCCACTAGATCCCTGACTTCCCAGTAGTGGGAAATAAACACAGTCCTATATACACACAAGCATATGTGCGCGCGCACACACACACAGACATACATAAAACTACATTGCACATACATAACCTGGGTCTAGATTCAGATCTGAAATTCTGTTGGATTAATATCCCAAATCCCTGAGTTTCTTCTTCAGGTTTTCCCATGATATAACAATCACAGCTCTTTCTACTGTTTCTAGTCTCAGGGCAGTGATGTCTAGTGACACTACACTACTCTCACGTTCAGTTATTTTACTGATTCTCTCTACAGGAAGTTAGTGATCCCCTACTTACTATTTGTCAAGTAGAGTATAGTGCACTATGGATACAGACATGACACATACAGTTAGTTCCTCCAGCAAATTCTCAGCCTAGAGCAAGATTTAGATTAATGTAACCTGTTAAATTTCAATGTGGCAAGTACTAGACTAAAGGCAGAAACCAGGTACTTTGGGGGTAAAGAGAAAGAAACATTCAACTCAGCCTCAGTAGGAGGTCACATTTTATACCTTCAATCTTGATAAAGAAGTAGAAAAGGAAGTCACAGGAGCAGAGAAGAGATGTCTTGCATAAAGATATGCACAAAGAAAGAAAATGTGGGAATGACCAGGATGTATTTGAGAAGTGCAGTTTTCCATAGGGCTGGAGTAGAGAGATCTTGTAAGTGGATGGTGAGAGATGAGACCTGCAATCTGAACAAGGTTCTCAGCATGAGGCTGGGAATTCCACAATTTGCCTTGTTGGCAACAGAGAACTTTTAAAAGGTTTATAAGTTGAAAAGGGACCTGAGAAAAACTGTGAATGAATATGGCTGAACATTCTAGGGATGAGAGAATCTTAGACAGACTAAGCACAATCCAGAAGAGTCCAAAAGAAAGATATCAAGATAACCCATCCTACTTGCTATGACACGGGCAACACTGTGACCAAGATGACATAGGTCAAGTGTCCACCTAGATTTGATTGACTACCTTAGGATTAATTCTGTAACTTTGGTCACATTGATAACTCACTGTGCTAATCATTCCAGAAAAAGATATGTAAAATTATAACAACACATTAAGAGTTTCAAAGTCTTCAAAATTATACAGAACAGGAAAATAAGTCTATTTATCCCACATTTATTTTTGCATATCTTTTGCAATACTGACAATCAAAAAGCATTTAATAAGCATTTTCCAAGAGCCCAGAATTTTGCTAGTTATTTTTTATAAATGAAGCATTTAATAACTGAAGTTAATCACTGGGGATTAAAAATAGGCATAAACTAAAAATTGTTTGTGGATCAACTAAGAAAAACAAACCAGCATCATCTTAATACATAACATTCATATAAAAAAATTCAGTATGCTATTCTTAATACATCTACTGAGGTTTTTATTCTTAATAGTTACCTATTAGAAGCACAGTTTGAGATTGTTCAAAGACCTGACTAGAAAATGTAAATGTGATTCACCCACCTTGTGATTAAATACAGCCAGAATTACTAGAGTCAGAACTATACATAAATACACATTTGCATTCAAATATAAAAGTTTAGTGAAAAAAAAAATAGATTGAGATCTGTTGACTTTCCAAGTCATTACTATTTTCAATACTATTTTCAAACTAGTTTCAATACTGGACACATTAAGTTAGAAACATTCAATCTCTTAATCAGAACATGGGGGTCTTTTTAAATCCTTTAACATTAGGGAGTTCAAAGTCAGAGGTGAAATGTAATGAGTAGATCACTCCTCTGAGTATATGCAGAGGTCTGTGGATTGTGTACATGACCTTGTGGAGAATAAGCCCTCCCGGTATGTGGTACACCTACTTGATTAAGGATAGAATTTCAAACTTAATGCTGTTGCTTTTGTGAGTAGAATTAAACTTAACAGCATATGAATGTAATTTTTTATTATTTAATTATAGCCTTTCAGAAGAAATGTCAGTTTTTGTTTTATAAAGAAAGAAGAAAAAAATAACAGAAAGGGGAGATCCATTCATGTCAATTTAGGCCAGTGTGTTGTGTCTTCATTAATTCTTTTTTTTTTTTTTTTTTTAGTTGTAGATGGACGCAATACCTTTATTTTATTTACTTATTTTTATGTGGTGCTGAGGATCGAACACAGTGCCTCATACGTGCAAGGCAAGTGCTCTGCCACTGAGCCACAATCCCTGCCCCTTCATTAATTCTTTAAAGGAGAAAAGATGCTCAAATCAAACAAATCTTTGCAGGTAAACATCCTGTGCCTCAGTCAGACCTGAAACTGTATGTGGGGATCATGCTGACCAGTTTTTATGTGCTCAATGTTAAAATGAAGTTGAAAACTGGTTAACAGGAATATTCAAGTGATATAAAGGTAAACAGATCTGTTGCTAATGCATAACTGGGAGATAGTTTATGGTACTTGATTTGTCTGGTATGGGTGGTTTGTGTGTTTAAGAGATGGAGTTTCCCTACATGTTCCTCAGGCTGGCCTCCAACTCCTGGGTTCAAGTGATTCTCCAGACTCAGCACCCAGAGTAGCTGGGACCATGGGGACATGCCACCACTACATTCTAGTAATGACACACTAACATACTAGAGCAGGCACTATGAGTTGTGCCCTTTCCATAAAAGATATAACATTTTCACAGGAATTTTCATACATTTGAAGACTTTTCCAGAGAAATTTGGCCAAGCAGCAGTAACAATGGTAAGAGGGCATACACACACAGAGAAGGGGCACACTTCTCTAGTGAGCACAAATTTCCTTTGAAGAAACGGGCCTAAGAAAGTGGCTAAATACATAAATAAGTAAAATTGAAAACCACTGCCTCCTGTAACTACTTCAACATTTTAAAACAGGTTGTTAATAGGTAAACAAGAGTGCTTACCTAGAAACAATTCTTTAAAATACAAAGTTTGATAATCATATAATCTGAAAGTATTTAAAAAATATGGGTGACCACATTATCATTTAAGCCTACCTCTAGAAATCCATTATGCACTCTTTAATGCTTCTTCCCCTACTAGTTGGTTCAATGTGACAGTGTTGATTTGAGATTTTTAACCAGTGTCAGGCTTAACACAACAACAAAACCCTAAAACCAAAAGATAAGGCTTGAAAAACAAAGGACACTTTTGATGTAGGTTAAATATTCCAAAGAGCTCCTTGTAAGTTCTTGATAACTGGGCATCATCCGCAAAGTATTTCTTCAAATTTAGTCATTTGTTATCAACTTTCATTATCTTGGCTATATGGGTCAAGCACTTGTTCTTTGTTATTTAATATGTTTCTTTAAATAGGTACTTAAAAAAATTCTTTTACTCCAATGTTTGTGGCTTTGTCATAAACAATTTACATAAAATTATAGGTTTAATATGAAATTTAACATTTTTCTAGTATCTGGTTATCTTTAAATAACTGAAAATATAAAATGCTTTGTTTGTACAACGTTTAATAAAAAAAATCTTTTTTATTAAACCTAGCACAAAGCTTTATTAAACCTAGCACAAAGCTTAAGTTTAAGCACAGGGTGTTAGGGTAAGAGTGGGAAGTTGGAGTCCTGAATCCACACCATTATATGACTGGATCTCATCTTCCTCATCTGTAAAATGGGGATACTAAAAATATCTAATATATAGTATAGTTGAAAAGATTACACATAATACAATTAAAATAATGTTTTGCATAAAGTAACTCTTGAATAAATGTAAACTAGGATGTCATTATGACAATAACTACTCGTGAAAATAGAATGACTTGCACAGACAGCAAAATCACAATTATCCAGAGACTAAATTGGATATTTTTATTTAGGAATGTACTTTGACATATGAATGTACATAAGAAAATGTACCCTTAGATATGAAATATAAACATGGCACTTACATATTGGTGGAATGCAGCTTCACTTTGAAAATATTTAAATGTGATAAATAGCAATTAGACTTCACTCAAAAATTCTAACCTAAAAAAAATACTCATGGAGAAAAAATATTTTAAAAGTCATAACATGATAATGTAGATCTTTCTTCCATGGTCTAAAAGTACTCTAAAATATTAGTACATATAAATAAAAAGTTTTAAAATATAAATATATTTTATTGAAATATTTCATGTAGGAAAAAAATTCTGATATTTTAATATGGTGGCTTTTTTCATCAGCCATGCACCAAACTCTCAGGGTGAGAAAAGGGCCAGACCAGCACTGAAAGGTTTCAAATATCAAACTATACTATTATGTCAGTGCTAAGATCAATTAGCACCTTTCAATGACAGAAAAGGTTACAGTGAGACTCAGAGGTACTCTCTGAAAGTGTCTTAAACCACCACACAAATGTGATTTTGATGGCTCAAAAAAACACTATTTTAAATTAATCAGTTTCATCTCCCTTTCTGGAAGAAGGAAAAGAGGGGAGCAAGGATAGTGATATATTCTTTCAGTATCTCTTTACTAGTAAACACATGGATGGGGAAAGGATAAGAATCACACACTTCACAATAAACAACCTATCACCAAGGCATACACTAATGTGCGCCACAAGCAATATTAAGTGACTGTAATGTTTACAAAGTCTTCAAACCTCTTAAAAGCAATCAAAGTTGCTTGTACTCCTTTTGAATATGCGGCTCTTATTTATTTTCTTCCACTCAAGTTCAAAATAAATGATACCCGCATTGCCTCCATGTACAATTTAATGAACATGCAATGCCCCCCTTATAGTAAAACACATCTAACTGAAAAATTTGATGCATGTACTACAATAAAATACACCTTTGCATCTCACCCATCTGGAGGGCAAATGCCTGAAAGAGTACATTGGTTCTTAGTTCACCAGGAAAAATTCATGAGAAGCAGGTACACTGCACTGCTATCCATTCCCCCTGGTGTTGATTTCCTTCACCTAGTAACCACTGTAATAAAATCCCCCAACTGTAATTTCTGAATACAATTAGTTTAAGATACTCTACTGAGAGACACATTATAAGAATGTAGTATATGTAAGGATAATATCCATTTGAAAAAGAAACTGTCAGGATTATAGTCACACTGAAATAATAACAAGGTGTTTGACAGAGGTTTGTTCAGCTCCTCAATGAGAGGATTCAAATCCTCTCCTGCTTTTGATAGCACACTTTTCTATTTATTTCTTAAATGAGTGACCTGAAATATTTACAACCAGACAGTACCTAATTTTAGGTTTTAAGTGCTTTAACAGCTCCATGAAATATGATCAGCAGCTGCAATACTGAACTATGGTGAATAAACTCCTTATAAAGGGGGCCTGTTTTTACTGAATGTTTAGTGTTCTTGCATTTACTTAAATAAGAAAAAAAAAAAAAGATAATGAAAAACATAATAAATACTTACATTCTTAAATTACTTAACACTTCACTAATTCTCAAAAGGGATTATCTCCCCTCTTCTTGAATTCTTGAATAAAAAAATTAAAAAAAAACATAAGGTTCCACTGGGCGAAATAAGTTCAATTTTACTATCTGAAAGTCAGAATGTAAATTTTCCAACATCCTAACTTTTTATATAAAGAGTTTTATGTTTTCTACCACTTTACCTTTCTAAAAACTCTAGATAATCTGATTCCTGTGCATGAAATTTTAAAAATGAAATAACAAGCCCCATAAATATATTTTTAGACACGACATCAGTCATTGAGAGTTTTGCAACAGAGACTGAAAACATGAAACTGGACACTCTATTTCCCGTGGCTATGTAAAATTTATTTACACCCCAAATCACAATATAAATAAAAGGAAACAGAAATGGGAGAATCTGTTTTTCTTTTCTTTTTTAACTCAAAGGAAGTTTATAAAAAGAAAAAAATTAATTATTGCAAAATGACAAACCATTCTTCTGCCAGTCACTCTTTGAAAAAAACTTTTATGAAAAAGCAACATTTTTTAATCCAGCTTCTAGAATTCTTCTAGAATCCAGCATGTGTATTTCTCAATAAGATTAATGACTTTCTTTAAAACAATTTTTAAAAATTTTTTAGATGTTGAGGGGCCTTTATTTTGTTCATTTATTTATATGTGGTGCTGAGAATCGAACCCAGTGCCTCACCCATGCTAGGCAAACACTCTTACCACTGAGCCACAATCCCAGCTCAGACAATTTATTTGTATACAGATCTTAGGGATTTTTAATTTTTAAACTTGAACATATTACTTATACTAAATATTATGTAGGAAAACATACTTGTATAAAACTTCATTTTGGAAATGAGAATTTCACTATCTAATTTTCAAGAAAATTAATAGTAATAAAAAGGTAAGAATTGAATAACATCATTTTACTTTAGTTATAATGTGAAACATCTTCTAAATATGATGGCCTTAAAAACGTTAGTAAGTGTGCTTAAAATAAGCATACTTATTTTCAGGCAATTTATAAAGGAAAACAGACTTTTAAAAGCCAAATTGATTTTAAACCTTCCTTTATTAGAAAAGACAAGGACACATCCCTAGTAATGAGAGAGAGAGAAAAAAAAAAGAGTTTCCAGCTAATCTAATTATATTACTTTCAAAGCTATTACTGTCAAAAGTTTTAACATTCTCCTACAGACATTTTTTTTTAAATAGTTTTACTTTGAAAGACTTACAACTTTTAATCAGATGGAACAAAGTGTATGGTATATAATAAAAGTGGGTGTAGTTATATGTGCATTTGGTATAATCGCCATAAAACTCAGATTCTGTAAATCTCGCTCCACGCAAAACAGTTTGTTTTTTTGTTACTACTGATTTTTATTTGGGGGGATAATCTTATTTTTAAAAATACACAAATGTCTTTGAATGCAATCTTAAAATACACCATACCACATATCAGATATTTTGTTTCAGGAGTCTCTCCCCACCCCTTTCCCTAGTTTTTGGTTCTTCAGGTCTCAGCTTGCCAAAAACATTTTAAGACAAATGATTAAAAAGATGATGTTTCTGATTAAAACCAAGTTCTACCAGGGAAAAGATAACAAGCACAATTCTGGTGTTGAGGAGATCTTAAAAATAAAATTAAAAAAAAAAAACACCCAACAAACAAAAATAAAAAGGCTTCCTCAACTTTCAATCCTGTCATTCACCAACGTGTAAATGAAACTTCAGAAGCTGTCGATGGGAGCCCGCGGTTGTTAACCGCTCGGAAGACTCCCACCTAAATCCCGCAGGAGCCGCACTGAAACTGACAAACGCCCGAGGGTGCAAAAAGCGGCCGCTGATGAGAAGAGGAACAAAACACCATATTCGAGAAGATACATTTCGCTCCAACATTACGTTGATCCCGGGGTGCCAAGCCAAAAGGGGTAAGGGAGAAAGAAAACTGTTAAGTATGAGCTCTTAATGTGAAACCTAACCTGCTGGTTCTCTTAGGTATCAGATTTTGGAAGTGTCTGTAATGACAGCCAGGAAAGCAAATTAATGGCCAACGGCCCACTGGGTTTGAACACGAGACTCCTGTTACCTCCTCGCAGATCAAGTACATAACACACGCGCACACGGAGGTGCTCCACGTGGAACTGTCTGAAACCAAAACACACGCCCGGGAACTATTTGCACCTTGGCAGAAAGGACCAAGGGACCCGTACCTTCCTCTGCTGCCCTCAGGTTAAAATTCATGAATGACTCTGCCCGCTCAGCAGTGGCACGGAGAGGTGCAGGGGGGCGACAGAAGAGCGGACAGTCCCCAAAACACACCCTCCCGCACACGCTGTCCCCCAAAGCGCAAACCCCATTAGCCTTCAAGGGGAAGCGGAAAGAGGGATGGGGGCGCAGGGAGACAATACCATCCATCCCAACAAGGGAAGAGATGAAAAAAGTAAACTGCCCTCTAGTTTCTCCAACGCTTGGCTTCGAAGCTTGATCCGCAAATTTCCCTAACCGCTCCGCGCTGCTCAGAATCTTATATACAAAGGAAAGAAAATCTACCAAGCTGAAATGCGGGTTGCTGTGTGGCGCCGAATAAAACAAGCGCGCACACTGTCTACCTCCAAATCCCGCTTCACCAAGCGAAAAAAGAAAAAAAGAAACCTTTCAAGACCAGCAGCCTCCCCAGACCCAGTAGGCTTTGAAAGGAGAGCAAACCCGCTCTCCTCAGTCAGGTCCCTTCTCTTGGAGAAGTTATAATCCCTCCACGGCATCTGTGTCCCGAGCCAATGAACGCGACTCCTCTGACTAGGCGCCTCTAATTTCACGGACCCTGGCAAACTACAGAAGACACTCAGTCCACGCCACATAAAAACTATTAACGTGGTATCGGCGCAGTTTTAAGCCCGGTGAGTGCCTGAAAATTAGAGCACAATCACTGAATCTACACAAGTACCCCGTCTCGTGAAAACCCAGGCTCCTGGGCCATCTAGGGGGTCATTACAAAGTAATACAGGTCACAGGATGGATGTTGGGGAGACCCTGGTGCGCACTTTTCTGTGAGGCGGGGGCGGGGTGCAGGTAGGAGCGGTGCACCCTATGGCAGACTTAGCTGCGGCGAACCGGGTTCCACGCCGGTAGCGCTGCGTCCTGCAGCAGGCAGCGGGCTCCAAGGGGACCCTTTGGGATTCGGGTCTTCTGCTCCGCAAGAGCGCACCACCGCAGTTAAAGCGGCCTGGCCTCTCCCGCATAAGACACCCAGCCTTCGAGTGCCCCAGGAGCTCAGGAGCCCACACACTGCTCGGCTGCGAGTCTTCTGTCTTCAGCGCATTGCAGTCGTGCGCACTTTTTAGGGAAGAGTTTGGGGGCTTCTCCAAATATGGACCCTCGCAGGCTGTAGGGCTAAGGTTGGATGAAGAGGTATACTCACCTCCCGTCGCCCGGATCGCCTCGGGATCCCGAAGTCCAAGTGTCTGCCCCAGCCGCGGATCCTCCCGTCCGTGTTTAGGTATTTATTCTCGTTCCTTCCAATGTCTAAGTTTCCCCTTCGCGTCGTGTCTCTGGTGAAAACAGGACATCCCCTTCGTCCACCCCCAAAAAAACAGCCTACACAAGTCGGGGGAAAGCCAGGAGGTGGGGAGAAGCCGGCTCCGAGGTGGGGAGTAGGAGAGGGGAAGAGCCAAAACTCTGGACTGACGACAGGGGGAAAAGTAGAAGAAAAGAAAAGGAGCGCGCGCCCCGCAGCCGCAGTCGTCACTCCCCAGCTTTTCCCCGAAGCTCCTTCCCCCTCTCTAAGGGAGCGACAACTTCAAGTGAACTGGATGGAAGTTTTGCGCGGAAGCCGGGAGCGGCCCGAGCGTGCGCCGCGCGGCGGGCAGCCTCGCACTTGCGCGCGGAGTTGGAGGCGGGGGTGGGGGGGACGTCGCAGCCAGCGACTTCAGGCTCGGGTGGCCACTGGGGGCCTCGCGGCAGGCCGCTGGGCGCGCGGGGACCTTGGCTTGAGCGGGACCGATTCTTTTATATTCGACCTGGGGAGACTGCCTGCTGTCATCCTTTGCGGTTTCGCGTGGGGTCCGCTCGGGGCCTTGTGGCCCTGGGCGTCCCCGGTGGCGCCGTGGTAATCTCCGCGCCCTCTGCGCCGCCCCACCCCGCCCCCACCCGGCCTGCCCCGGGCTGTTGCAGCCTCTAGACTGAGGGGAGGGACCCGCGGCCTCTCTCCCCTCCCTGGGAGAAGGAATCACTGTCTGTCCCCACCTGCTTCTGCGGGGCAGTTCGTGGACTTGCCTGTATCCCTCCTGCAAACCGGCTCCAGGGTGTAGGCCACTGCGGGCTCCCTGCCCTGTCTCCGTGCCACTCACCCCAAGGGAGAAGACAGAAGGGACTTCTCCTCCTTGCAACAACGCAAAATAAAAGCCAACGCTCACCAGATTTGGTAGCTTTCACTGTCTGAAGATAATAAACTTTTCTGTGGAGATGTATGCTGTGAAGGAGTAAGCATTGTGCAGATCGGCTGGGGTGGAAAGGGCCTGGGCCCCCTCCAGCGCTGGGTGCAGGTATAGGCATCCCTCCCAGACGCTCAAAGGTCAGGCAACTAAGACTGAATTCCAAGGCAGCGTCAGAGCTTCCTCAGGCACATTGCTGAAATGACATTTCGTGCCTAAGCCTTCTGCGTATGCATTAGGTACCTACATAGGATTTAAGACTCTCTATATACACATACAAATAACATAATCGGGCCTACAGCAAAGTAAATCCATATATTTCATGTCCACTTAATCATCTCTGTCTAAAACCTATTATTTATTTCAGCAGCATCTTCTTTGTCACATTGATAATGATAAATGAGAATTTACTGTGGTCATTGTGTTGGTCGCTTATGGGACATGTGAGTGCATTTAGTTTTCACAACAACTCTACAGTTGTCTTTGTTATTAAGCTTATGTAAAAGATGAGGAAACCAAAACCCAAAGAAACCTACGTAACTTTCCCTGAAACCAACACAGTGGTCTCTACACCACAAAGCCCATGATTCAACAGTGGCCATGCACATTGCCTAATTCATAAAAATTACTCCCAATCAGGTAGCTGGAGATGTATCTCAGAGCCCTTGTATAACATGCACACTGCCCTGGGTTTGAGCCTCAGCATTGCCAAAAAAATAGAAGAAGAAGGAGAAGAAGGAGAAAAAAAGAAATGACTCCCAAAGAAAATTTAGTTTTAACATTGTATAACCTAAATTTTAACATTTTGTCTACTAACTTGTAAATTATACTGTGAAAATTTTCAGAAAAATATTTCATTCTCTTCTTCAACTTGGTTACATGCAACTGAAATGAGGACCGCCAAAAATAAAATCAATACTGAACACTTGTAGTTACAATTTAGTTTTTAATGAGTGGGACATTGTCTACAATAATTAAGAGGCAATGGAAAAGCTTGGGTTATAAATTTTAACTGATAAAGACACTCCTTGCTGCTTTCATCACTTACTGGGTGTTCTTTCCTGCTCATTTATTTTGGAGGGTGCAGGCACTGCCAGGCATAATGTTTCCTTTTCTGGTTCTCAATGTAGAAAGCACTCTGGCAGTGGGTTGGAGCAAAGAGGAATTGGAATATAGTCCAGAGCACATTCTGGCCTAAAGAGGAGTACCAGTTAATATACACTTAAAGAGAAAATGTCAATGGGCAGACTTAATTAATTTTACAGATCTCATTTTATCCATTTTACATGTGAGATTTTTGGCAGGCTGACCTTGCTTAGAAGGTTACTTTGCTCTCTCATAGTGTTTTATAAATCTATAATAAAATGCATTTAGAAAAGATATCAAAAAATTATATGAATATTATGCCATCCAAATATGACATATTCGTCATCCAAAACCTTTTAGTACCTTCTAATAATCTCAAATAATATAAGTAACATGGATATTGCTAGGAGTGAAATAAAATATATTTTCAATTCACATTTGAAAAAAAAAAGGTTGAAATTAGAAATCAAGCAATTTTAAGGTTGTTAAGCAAAAACATATCGTTTGTTTAAATAAAGCATGATTTCTAGTATTTCTATTGAATACCACTTGCTTTTTCACCTTTAATATTTTTAACTTAATAGATACATTTAACCTATTTCATTAAATAAGTTTATCTGAAAAAGGAAACTTTTTATCATCACCACAAAAGGAAATCCAGTATTATTTACCATGAGTAGTAATGACCTTGGAAATGAATATATATTGTGGAAACAACAGTTATTTTCCCTGTTTCACCTAAAATTACCTCACACACCAATTTGAAAAACATTGGTTTGTAGAGTTACAATCCATGTGTCCCCTCAGGCTTTGGAGAGAAATGTTGAATCCAAGTTACTTCTGTGCTTATTCAATCATTGATGTCCTTGCTTAAAATATATCTGAAGTCTCTGAAGTTGAAGTGTCTTTTAAATTAACATATTAAATTGTTTTTCTTACTTGTGGAAAAACGTAAACAATTTATAAGTACAAAGCTAAAAAGCAAATTACTCTGATAAAAGATTGTGCTAGTTACCCATCCCTTCATCCATTCTTTCCTTCCCTTTCCCTCTGCATATTAGGCTTTTACCACTGACTCTCAACCCCATGATAGCAACATCTATTGGCCCAATATGGTACTGCAACAAAGTTCTATAAGGCAATGAAGAATAATGGGAGAAACTCAAAGAGCTTGAAAAAAAAATTTGGGAAATTCTAAACTCAAAAACCTACTACCAATTTCTGAAAAAAATTTCCAAAATACTAGTAGATCCTACATGGTGTAAATTTAACTTAGAATATCTACAAATGTTCAACTCAATCTGAGAACAGACATTTGAGACAGTGTAGGAATATGTGACTTTATAGTGAAAATCAGTGGAAAAATAAGTTCCACTGTGAGCTATTCCCTTAACTCACTCCTCTGGGGTACAATGCCTCTGCCAATATCATTTACTATTTGTTTATTTTTCAAATATTTATGGCACTGTTTTGGCATTTAGTTTTGTTTAACTCAAATTAAACAAAACGCTCTAAGAGCTCATAATCCAAAACATAATTTTACTTTAATTTCATTTAAAAGCAAACTTAAGGAAAAAAATAGTACTATCACTTTAGTAAGAACAGATTTTTTAGGCTAAGAAGTGGAATAAGACACTATATTTACAAAAAAAAAAATTAACAGAGGACTGGAAATTTGGAGAAATAATCCCAAAGTGAATCTCTTGAGCACCCTTTTAGCGTACCTTTGAACTTCAGCTGGAAGCATGCACAATTCCTAAAAAATACAGTTATTCAGTTGTTTCTTAGTGAGTCCTAAGCCAAACCCTTTGAGCTTTAGAAGAATGAAGTTTTAAAGACCAGCCTCAATAAGAACAAGGTTGATCACTGTCTACTCTATCAATGACAGACTCTGAGAACAAATGAAGATAAACAGAAATCTAAACTCCTGAGCTGCTGGTTTTCTAAAACCTGTAAATAAACACACATTTAAGGTAAATTCATGCAGAGAAATCAAACTTGAGAAAGTTCCTAATAGTGTGTTAGAGGGAAGAAGTGAGACCTATCTATTATGCTAGTTACCCATCTATTGGGTCATTCTCTTCTGATGGACTCTGAAACTTTCTCATTCTTGGCAAAGTGTCTAAAGAAAGACAACTGCACATTTTCTGGAGACATTTTCTTTGTATTTACTTTTAAATTCTCTCTTCAAAGTTTTTCTCAAGTTAAATCCTTCTAGTAACATATTATTCAGTTCCAGTTTATCTTCCATGTTTACACCCAACCTTTGGATGTTTATAAACAGATATCATGCCCACTTTTAGTCATCTGTTTGCCATGTTAAACAAATGTAAGACCTTTTAATCTTGTTGCAGTTTAGTATCCCAAAGCCCTTAATCATTCTTATTGCTTGTCTCTGCACTATTTCCAATTTCCTAGATGTTTAATTCATTTTTGTTAGGGACATCCCACATCAAATTCCAGGTGTGGTCTCATTAGCATACTAGAATGTATCATACTTTTTTTTTTTTCCTTTTCTGGCATTACGTTTTGGCTGCCCTTCAAGTTCCCACCAACTCATGCTACTTTTAAATTCTAACAAACTTACATGTAATTTGCTTCTTTATTTTCACTGCACACAGTGTTTCTCTTGGCATACTATGCCAATCCTGATTTCTGAAGTACACCAATTACACATTTTGTCCCTTTGATTTTATTGGTTTATAACCATCTACATTTCAAAATAGAAAAATTTCACTTAATATCTTTTTAATACAACCCTTTTTATGTATCCTTATGATGTCTTCCTGCTCATGAATTTCCACTGATTATAATTTGAAAATCCTTAAGTATATAATCCAATGGTTGGTAGAAGAAGAAATTAAATTTTATAGAGGGAAAATAAACTGACCGACAACTTTGAAGTAATTATTTGACATTAGTAACTCTAGTATCTAATGTATAAAATCTTAAAGTTAGGAAGACTACTAAATTGCAACAATCTATGCTGAATACTTTTGAATGAAAATATTATAATATGATATTATTAGAAACTGACAAAAACTTTGTATTATTCCTTTCACTATATTTAATAGCACAAATACTTAGAAACAATTTATTTGTACAGTGTTTTCCAATTTCACATATTCTCAGCACTCTCCAACACACCTTTAAATTACTTTGCCTGATTACATGATTCCTTTATTCCACCACCCTCTCAAAAAAAGAAATCAGCACTCAATATATCTACTTTTTATCTCCTAATCCTACAAATCTGACTTTTGCTTCTTTTATACAGGATGATTCCTTAAGATCACCAGTGGTCTCCCATTTTTTGTTTCTTAGTATTCATGATCCTTGACATTCAGGAAGTATTTAGCATTACTGACGACAGGCTTCTAGTTATGCATTTTTCGGTTTTCATGATTCTGAGTTTATCCTGAGATTGCTGCTACTCAAGGTCCTACAGAGCTTCTTTCTTTGACACTCAAAATCCTCCTCGGCAAAGTTTCTCCTCTCTTTCTGCAGGATGCTCTCTTTACAACTGCATTCAGTTCCATCTCTTCTTTCATCTCTCAGTGGGTAACTTAAGGACATCGGTGTCCTTCCTAGAATCCTGGGTATCTTCCCCCGCAGTCTTGTCAGCATCTCAAGCTGAGCATGCTGGAACCTGAATGCTTTATCTCATTCTCCATTCTCTCCTCAGTCACCAGCTCTACGTGACTTAACTGTGTTAATGGCACCATCTTTGTTGAATTCATCCTTCATTCTTGACTCACTTTTCCTATGTAAGTAATGGAGAAGAGGACAACTATATCTTATGATGGCAGTGTCTCTTCATCTGTCCTTCCACTTTTTTAAAAATATTTTTTAGTTGCTGATGGACCTTTATTTTATTTATTTGTATGTGGTGCTGAGAATCGAACCCAGTGCCTCATGCTAGGCAAGCGCATTACCATTGAGCCACAACCCCAGTCCCACATCCTTCCACTATTGAATTATTGCTGCCTTTCAGGTCAGGGTATCTATGTCTTCTGTCATAATTGGCTTCCCCACAGTTCTTGGCTCTTCTCTGCTAATCCTTTAGGCAGAGATGTGAGTTTTTCCTTTCTCTATAGTATGGTCTTTTTCTCAGTTAAACATTCCCAGTAGCTTCCAAATGCTTATTTAATAAAATACAAATGTCTTAACCCAGCACTGATAACTACCCAGATCTCACATGGCAAACTGGAATCTTGTATCTTTGTTTCCTTCTAATGCACAGTGCTTTGTATCCAGTAGACACTTCATAAATGTTTACTAAAAGAAGTAGGTGCTAAATAAAAGATTCCAAATATTTAAGTTTATAAACTGAAACAATAGAACAGTAGTAACAGAACATTCAGTGTGGTGGGGGTCCCTCTTCTTGTGATCTGGTTTTGAGGAGTGCCTGCTCATGTAGCCCTATGGCCAATTTGATAAACTCTCTAAGCCCCAAACAAGTTTTCTATGTTCATTCTACTATTTTTTATTCTATCATTTTTTTCAACTTTTCCCTATCATCAGAAATAATATGTTCTGTATAAGTCCTGCAATTTGTGATCTATGATGAACAACTCTAGCTCCATGATTTAATTTCAAAAGCAATCTGTAAGTCCTTAAACAATAACAAACAAGCAAACAAAACCACTAGAGTAGGACATATGGCTCAGGGTTGAAGCTTGAAGACAACACTCTGAGACAAGAATCTTTTTATCTATAAGACAGGGAGGACTGGGTTAGAAAAAGGCAGGAGGGGAAGATTCAGGTCGGTTGCCTCTTATCACTTTCTCTATATTGCAGTACCTCAAGTAGTGCTGGGAAGATAGCACCAATTATTATTTCGTTGAACTAAAGGAAGTGACTCCAGTTGTAGTTTTCCCCTAAAAAGAAAGGCTGATCTCACGAAGTTTTATTTCAAAAGGAAATGAGAGAGTGCATGTAAACAATGCTCTGTGAACTCTCCAGTGCTAAAGAACTCTAAAAAACTCATGTGAGATGGGTGAGAAGGACCTCTGGAAAGGCTTTGTGTTCTTGCTTCTCAATTCTTCCCCCTCTGAATATGTGATTGGGTAAAATGCTACGCCATTCTTCTGGAACCCTCAAATAAGGACAGATATAAATGATAAGAACAGATCTTTCATCTCCATGGGAACCAATGAAGCTACTTTAATTATGAATGAAAACAAACAAACAAACAAACCCCATAAACCAGGTGCAATGGCCCATTCCTGTAATCCCAGTGGCTCCAGAAACTGAGACAGGAGGATCACAAGTTCAAAGCCAGCCTCAGCAACTTATCAAGACCCTGAGCAACTTACTGAGACCCTGTCTCAAAATAAAAATTAAAAAACAGGCTTTGATTGTGGCTCAATGGTTAAGCTCCCAGGGTTCAATTTGATACCAAAAACAAATAAACAGAACCATAAACATTTGATAAATATTTTTTTTCTCCAGATTGGCCTTATGGCTAAACAATGTTTTTTTTTCCAAAAAAAATATGTTTATTAGAAATGATGAATTCATCATTATGCTTCATTCTCATCTCAGGTTATTCCTTGGCTTTTCTATAAAAATATTTACTTTGAAATTTATTCACACAAACACTCATTTACTTAGTCCTGCAATTTACACCAACCAGTTTTAGTATTGTTATATCCATAATACTATGAAAAATAAACCTATTGAGAAGAGTTCAAGATCTGAATGCACTCATTTCGTTTTTAGATTGTGTGTGTGTGTGTGTGTGTGTGTGTGTATAAATTATGTAGAGTTGAAGTTTTGTATTTCACAAGTTACTTGGAGTAGTTTTTTCCTACTTCCCCTACCTCAGGTGACAACACTCTTCAATTGAAATACTGTTGCGTCCATTTGCTTCTGTTTGTTTTTTCCTCATCCCTGTTTAGCTAATTTTATTTTCTGCATATAAAAAAATATTATATGATTCAAAGAAACTACCAGAACTAAAGCCACCCAGGACACCAGTGTAGGGGAACTCAAAGACATTGAATTCCCAAAACCTTCTTCCCGACTGACAACTACTTTTTTGTCCTAATCAAGAGCAGTTCCTTGATAAGTGTCCCTGCTGACACAGCCCACCTTGGAATTTTCTTCTCCCTTTACTCAGGTCTCCTCTGGCCTCACTCAGTTCTGTCTGACCACCCTTTCTTCATCCCTTCCTGAAATCCTCTGACCACTCAAGTGGAGATTCTAAGCATTCTCTCTTACCATTCAAGCATTCTCACTTGAAGTAAGGAGATAGGGAAATGAACCTGGCATAGTTCCTGTCTTTTAGAACTTTCAGTCTAGAATCAAAAACAGGGCATTTAAAATAGTTATTACAGGAGAAAGAAAGTGTGGAGCTCCTTAGGGGAAATTCTGACAAATGTGCTTCATTCAGAGCAGAGAGAGTTTGCTTCCAGCCAAGGAAAGAAGGTGGTATCATCTGACCTCACCTTAGATGTGAAGAGTATTTATGCCTAGGAGTATGCATAATTCAGCAAAACAAAAACAGGAGCAAATGGATCTTCTTCCCTCCCTTCCAGAACAATACTCCTCTCTCTGTGGGCCTTTATTCCCTTAATGGGCCCTGTGCCCTCCCAGCTGTCTAGAGGTGGAAATGCGTCTGTTCATTCCTTGGACTTCTCTATCCAAACAGTTGCCCAGTTGTGTAGTTTCCACTTTGCTTTAATAAACTTTGCTTTATCCCCTCCTTTGTGCTTTATTTTAATGCTAACTTAATCTGGGCCTCGTGTTCTCTCACACAGACAATATAAATAGCCATGTAATTGGTTTTCCCGTTCATAATGCTTTTCCCCACTTATCCTATCGGATTACTCACTTTACAACCCAGTTCTGTTCATGTCACTCCTTTATTTTGGGGACAGAGAAACTTATGTGCACATTCCAGATCTCCAACCTTGAGTCCCACCCTGTCTTTTCCCCACTACCTCCCACCCTTCCAGCTACCAACTACAGGTGATCTTTGTTTTTTTCTTATGAACATCCTCCATAGTCTCAAGAGTCTTAGGTATGGATTATCGACTAGGTAGTATGACAATGTGTGATAACACACTGAGAGCAGACTATATTTTAAATTTCTCTATGGTGCTACATGCAGAACATTACACATAGTAGGCAGTCTGTAAAAATGTGCTGAAGAATTAATCTAACTCTTAATAAAATAAGTACATGCGGTTTGGGATTCCTCCTATTGCTTGGGCCTCACTGAAGGATACTTAAGTACATGATTTGGTTATGAATTTGATATAGATATTTTAAGAGAGAAAGTAAGAGTGGATACAGATCTACCAGAAGCTCAATAGTGGCAATGCCCAGGAGTCATTGCATCTACTTTATAGGCTGTTACTGAGAAAATGCTCATTGAATCACGCACTGCTATCATCAGAATTATAGGTTGCTTATGTTTTGAATATGCTGAAAATTGTGTAGCAAATCAAGTTTCTCTTTCTGACTTACTGCTAAAATTTTTAGAAGCATACTGAATACACACATCCAGCATGGATGTGGGCTGCTGTGGGGCATTTCTTTATCTCAGCTTTTCCCTACACCATTTAAGAACTTGTCCTACCTTCTTTCTTTTCTACCTACTTTTGTTTTTTAGTCATATTTTATCCACATCAGCTGCCAATGATTAGCTTTTAAGAAGTATTTACACTGTCTTGAATGATTCTATAACAAAAAGTAGCACAAAGTTCATCAAAGTAAATCTAGAGCTAGGAATTTAGGAATAGTGTCTTACTTCTGAAGCATTTTATAATATTTATAAATTAATTCCTTTCACATTTTCTGTAACTTGCTTATTCCACCTTTGTCATTAACCTACCCCTCAAAAAAAGCTTCAGATAACTTATTTCTTCTCTTTTTCAATAAAGTAAATAATTGTCATAGATCAGCAACTTTTATAAGCTTATAAAGATATTTGGATGTAATATGGCCCAAACTTTTCCTCCTTTAGCTCTCTAGTTGCAGAGAGGTTACATAACTTGTTCATTAATTGTTGGGAAAATGGAAATAAAATGCAGGTCTCTGAACTCTTCTATGACATGCAGAGTATTGTGCCTGTGGACAAGTTGTTAGCAAGAGCCTCTAAATATAAAATTATTTTTATAACATTGTGCAACTAACTGGGAAGTAACATAATTGACAAGACATCCTTTTTACATCCCTCTTTTTTTTGTTTTCCAGATTAATGCTTTGTAGTACCTTATATTTTCTGGTTCCAAAAGGAGATATACAAAATAATTGTTCAGTATAATTCAAAATATTACAAAGATGGGATGAAAGATCCATCTACCATGGTTCTCAAAATTCATAAGTTAAGATAATACAACCTGCTTTCTCTACTGATACTGCAGAGAGAAGCAGGCTATTAATTCAGCAGCAAGTTATGCCTAGCAAATGAGAGTGAACTACAAGCATACCTATATGTAACAACTTTTTTTTTAAAGAGAGAGTGAGAGAGAATTTTTTTTAATATTTATTTTTTAGTTTTCGGCGGACACATCTTTATTTGTATGCGGTGCTGAGGATCAAACCCAGGCCACACGCATGCCAGGCGAGCGCACTACCACTTGAGCCACATCCCCAGCCCCACAACTTTTTAATTTAAAATTTATGTTTAACTAATTAGAACAAACTAAAAATATAGAAATTCAAATAAAATTTGTTTACTATTTTTTAGACTAAGTCAGGATTTCAACTTATAGTTCTTATCTTAGCATTAAAGCAAAATTCAGATATGTTTTATAACACAACTTCTTTATCAGTATTAGATGACTTTTCTCAAATCAATGCCAGTAAGTTTTGAATAAACCACGATTTTTGAAAGGCTATCAAACTAAAAACAAAGAATGATACAGATAACACACCTAAGGACTGGTTACCACACTGAAACCACTGTAAGTACATGGCTTTAGGTACTCAAAGTATTCATTTGTATTTTTAATACTAGAGTTGTCAAAATGTTTTTTTTATTATGAAATTCATAACATTTCATAGCCTTTGATTTACAACTTTTAAAACACTCACTTTATGCTGACATTTAGATTATTGCTAAGAAAAAATGCCTAACTTTAAGCCAATTTGAAGAGCTTACATATTTTATGTTTGTGGTATTCCTCAGATGAATATGTAAAATTAAAAGTAGTTTTCTATTCCCAAATAGCAAACATCATGGCTCATCAAGACTCACACTCATTTCATAAACTAAGCCCACAACAGCTTTGTTTATACATTTAGTTTAATCTGCAAACAATGCCTCAGGGTTACTTCAAAACAAATTCATTATAACTTTGAAGTGTGTTCTTATATGGAACAGTTAGCTTCTCATGGCCCTCACTTGTATGTATACCCTGAATAAGTAGCTAAACTAACTATTAATTTAACTTACCACTTGATGTGGAGTTTACAAATGGCACCGTGATGCCATTCTTGATCAAACATTTGAAGGAAATATTTTGTCTCTTTATTTTTTTTTCAATCTCTACTTCACTAAGATCTCTTAAATTACTAAACATAGAATCTGTTATTCTTACATCACCAACATTTCTATTAAGGTAGGAGTGATAATTTTTTTAAAGAAAAACTCATAAGGGATTATTCAATTCAATACAAACAAAAATCTCATACTTTTAAGGACTTCATGCCATTCTGAAAATGAGTGTCTGTGACTTTGCTCTTGTTTTAAAATTTTCTGTATTACCTGAAATTTGAGAAAGCCTATCACATAGAACAAATCAAACCCTAAATTCTAGTTTTCATTTACAGCTCTTCTTATATAAATTAAATAATCTACACTTTAAAAAATCCCCCTCTCAGTCTAGCATTGTGACTCAGTGATAGAGCACTTGCCTAGCACGTGCAAGGTCCTGGGTTCAATCCTCAGCACCACAAAAAAATAAATAAATAAAATAATGGCATTGTGTACAACTAAAAAATAAATATTTTTTTAAATAGCCCCCTCTCTTGCAAAGACCATTGCCTCATTTTAATATTCTTAAGTGGTGCTTCATGATTTTATGACTTAAAGGACTTTTATTAGGAGACTTCCAGAACTTTCCTGTGAGGTAATAGAAGACTCCCAATTGCTATATAAAATGAAGAAATGGACACACACAATACTCCTTCATTGCAGTTGCCCATACTGGACCCTCTGAAATCTCATGAGATTTTTTTATGTAGTATGGCCACTAAAACTGTAATCCCATTCTAGGTACAGGTGAGGAAAGATGGAACAAACATTTCTCTTATGTTTCTACTATATTTTTGTTTGTTTATTTTTATTTTTTTGTGGTGCTGGGGATTGAACCCAAGGCCTTGTGCATGCAAGGCAAGCACTCTGCCAACTAAGCTATATCCCCAGCCCTTGTTTTTATTATATTTTTAAATCATATGAATAATACAACCAAATGCTCTGTGGTAGTCTCACCAGCATTTGGTTCAATTTCTTCAAAAAGTAATCTTATTTCAAGAGTTATCCCCCTAGGATTGTAAGCAATAATTTAGAAGTCATCATTCTAAAACATTATTTATGGTAAACTCTGCTAAGTTTCACTTGCAATGTATATCCAGAAATTCACCACCACAGAGCTTTTCCTGCATAAAATCCTAAAATATTCTTCTGAATGTTTACTTAACATTTATAAAATGAAATGGCTTCATGTCATTTAAAAGATTAGACCGTCAACTGAACATTTCTGTCTGTATATCATCTTCAAAAACATTATATGTCTTTTCTGTCCATTACTCTGATACTAAACCTTAGAATGCCATTTATACTATTCAGTTTCTCAGATGTAAGTCAGTATCAATGTCAAAAGAAAATAATTGCTTCTATTATGTAAAATGTGATCTTTGATACAGAAGGCATTTAGCTTCTAATCACAAATAGAAATAAAAGCAATAACAAAAACTGTGTTCTGGGGCTGGGGATGTGGCTCAAGTGGTAGCATGCTCGCCTGGCATGCGTGCGGCCCGGGTTCGATCCTCAGCACCACATACAAAACAAAGTTGTTGTGTCCGCTGAAAACTAAAAAAATAAATAAATATTAAAATTCTCTCTCAAAAAAAAAAAGTTTATTAAAAAAAACTGTGTTCTTTTTTTTCTCCAAAATGGTTTATATTTTAACATTTATTTGTCTTATCAGTAATTTTGTATGCTATTTTTTTGTTTGTTTATGTAACCTAAAAGTAAGATTCATCCATGTATTAGAGATTCGAGGGTTCCCTCCAAAAATTTGAAAAATTGAAAATTGCATTGCAACTCCACCAGATACTTTGTACCTTCACTGTTGGAATGATAGATAATACATTATACCAAACAATCACACAGTTTCATTATTAAGTTCCGTGAATCTCCTCAATCAAATCTGTGTGGTCCTAGTAATTTAGTGTACAGGTGCACATGGAGAAAAAAAGGATTTGGAAAAGCAGCTGCCTAATTAGGAGGAAGTAGAGGGGAGGGAGGCAGGATTAGATAAAGGGGTTTTATGTTGATCCTAGTGCGCTCATATTTAAGGATGCCCATGTCCCAAATTTAGTAAGAATTCCTTTGACAGCATCTATAATAAATAGCCAAATAGCACCAACTCAGGACTTGGAACATAACATATACTCAATAAAAGTTTATTACATAAAGAATTTAACCCAAACTGAAAGTTAGAGTTTGATACTATTGATACTTCCTTATGCTTTCTTGCCGCCACCTTTCTTGGTGTTTGGGGCAGTTTTGAATGCATAAGCATTAAGGGTTCTACATCACAAAACAAGAGAATTGCTCTGGTATACCTCCATCTAAATGGTAGCATATTTGGGGGGACAGAGGGAAGGAGGGAAGGAGGAAGAAAAAGAATAGAGTGAAAGTTTTTAATTATGAAGGACTGAGCATTCATAAATTTTTTGGATCTTTTATTATTTCAATTTAAAACTTAAATTTTACTTCTATTTACATTTTAAATTGAAGTAATATTTCTTATTGATGACATCATAATGAGAGAAGAGGATAGGATTATTATAAACCCCCTGCCACACCATTCAAAGCCCAGATGGTATTTCAGTTACTCATTAAAGTACACCATTTTGAATGTGCTGATTTGGAAAACAATGGCCTTTTGGGTCTAAAAGTTATTATTCTTATAACACTAAATGAGTGTCAAGAAATTAGTTCCCTCAGAACCCTTACAGAAGCAATGCCAGTGCAATTTGTTTCTGAGCCACTTTGATAGGTACTGTAAAGCTTTTTCATCTTGAGAGTGCTGGCATTGAGTAACTTTAATTGTTGGTTTCAGATATCAGTCGCCATCAGGAACACAGCTGGATACTGATAGATGTCCCTTGGGAATAAGCATTTTGGATTACTTTGAAGTCAATTGGTCTGAACATGAAAATTTTAGTGGCAGATTTCTCTTTAAGATATACTCAAGAAAAGTATCATTTAAAACAAAAAAACTCTCTAGAATAAGAAAGCTCAAAGGAAAATGTTCCTCTGTGGCAAAAAGTGTTAATCAAATAAACCAGAAAAACATTTTTCCCAAACCCATAATTTCCAGACTTTGGGTTGCTCTCAGTTGGATGCAAACTGGCTTTAACTCTTTCCATTTTGTTCCTGAGCTTTCTTGGTTTAAAAATAGGCATTTTTGTAAGTTATGAGGATGATAGCATACACCTGGCGAGGGAGGTACAGTGTTCCTTGGTGCCATGCTTGGGGATGCTGGTTGTGCCTGGCTGTGACTGATCATTCCCGTGTTCATTGAAAAACACGAGCCTCCCAATCAGTCTTAAGACTGATATCTCCTGGTCCTCTGAGTTGTCTGGTTTATACCAGTGGGTTAGGAGTGACTCATTTACTCTCTAAAGGGTATGAGAGGACAGTGAAGCTAGTTTCTGTCAAAGATTAGAATACCTCAATTTTGTTTCCTACTGGAGGGTTTCCATAAATCCGTTTTTAATTGAATAGTGGTTTATAGCAGAGTTTTCACATCCTTGAATTAGAATCAAAAGTAACATAGTATTAAAGTGCTTGGATTCCAAATCAGGGAGCATGGCAGAGCAACAATGCTAGACTAAGTGCTGTATATTGGCATCAGGCAATGAATTGGCACTTTTCAAAAAAGGAGAAGGAAAAATATAAATAAAAGAGGAAAGTCGTATGAAAATAAAGATAGATTGATTTTAATGTTTTTACCAAAATTATTTCCACCAGGATCCCAAATTATTCAGCTCTGTGTAACTCCAACTTCAGCACAGATAAGTTTGAATTAACACAAGGCTAATCACACTTTATTCTCTCAGTTTTCTCCATCTTGGTGTTCCCTAGAATACCACTAGAGAGCTTCATTTCTTCTTCATTGGAATCATGGAGAAATTTTGTTCCAGACATTGCATTTGTTGTAGGGTTACTGGTATACCTAGAAGCAGAGTGGATAGAGATGACTGTTATAGGAATATCTGCCATCAAAGCACATTTGTCTTAGCATCCAGTTGTGAGCCAGCTGCAAAACAAATGAATGTACAGTTCTTTTTAGAATTAGAGATATAAAGATAAACCACATAAATGGAAACTCAGTAGCATGGAGGCTGTTATGAACATCATCCAGCCATGGAATCAGAAGAATGAACTGGATTTTAAAGTTGTATGTCTATTACTGGAAGATGCCTCTTTTGCTCATGATTTGTGATAACACTTTATACAACTGTGCTTGATGCCCCTACTATTTTCTCTTTGACATATGGACCAGAGGTCATGGTCTAAGAACTTCACTAGGAATCCAGAGCCTAGGATATAAGCTTTGTTTTGTTACCATTTATTGTCACCTAACCTTTCTTTGTCCAGTTTCATAATATTCAAAGAAAGTGGATTTGGCTCAGTTATTCATCTATAAAATCTGCTCCAGCATTAGCTTAGTTTGGTCACCCCACTTACCCCTCTTTTTAAAGCTACTTCTTTGTCAGCCAATGAATAAGCACTTAATTGTTACCTAATATGTACCTAAGTTGGATGAATTTCTTAGTGACTAAATAAATCTGTTTCCCAACTGAGGCCAGTTCTATAAATGGCACGTAAATTAAACCAATAGCATAAGGATTGCTCTGCTCAGATGTTTTCAGATTTTCTTGTGCAGAGTAACTGCAGGTCAGGGAGCAATTGCGTGCATGGATCTGGCTGTTAATTTAGCATCAGAGGACCTGTGCTAATCCAGGGTAATTACTTTTCAGGTCCAGCTTATCATGAGTGTGTGAATATGGCTGTTATTCAGATGGTGTTTGGTAACAACTTTCAATTGATGTAAGTCATATTAGTAGACAAAATTACATTTAAGGAAAAGGTGGTTGAACTGTTCAGTGAAACCCATACCAATGTGCAGTGGATATGTAGAGCGTGTGTGTGTGTGTGTGTGTGTGTGTGTGTGTGTGTTTACATGAAAGTAAATATGTTTCATCAGGACTGGGATCACCACAGGGCTGTCTAGTCATTGGTGGGTTTTTAAGAAAACTTATTTTTCCCAAAATATCTCATCCAAAGCTTTCAAAAGGATTCCTAACACCACATTATTAAAAATGATTCTTGCCAGATGTGGTAGCTATCACCTATAACCCCAGTGACTCAGGAGGCTGAGGCAGAAGGATTGCAAGTTTGAGGTAAGCCTCAGTAACTTAGCGAAGCCTTAAGCAAAGAACTTGTCTCAAAATAAAAAATTAAAAAGGGCTGGGGATGTGGCTTAATGGTTAAGCATCCCTGAGTTAATTTCCCAGTAGCAAACAAAAAAAATATTCTTTTGAGCTAAATCAAGATTCATCTATCCATATGACTCTATCGGATCTTATTGGATATATCTTTGTTCATGACCCTTTCAAGCTAACCTTGTGGAACTTTCATGTTTTATCATGTAATATCCAAGTTGACTGCCATTAAGAATGTATTACATGATGATGGTGTTTTAATATGGGATAGAGAAGTACAGTATTCTAGGGGCCTGGCAAGAACAGATTTAGGAGAAGGATTCCAGGGAAGATAAATGGCAGGTAGGAAAGAAGATGAGCATCCGAAGGAGAGCCTAGAATCTGGGAGAACAAAGTGAACACAAAGGGAGAGAGGAGGATAACCAAAAACCTATTATTGATTTCTCTAAACCTGATGTAGAAATTTAAAAAAAAATGTTTTTCCTAATTTCTGCTTCTTGAAGCTCAATAGCTAAGGGATAGGATTACGGAACAAAAAAAACATTACCGACCTATTAGCAAAGTTCCACAGATAAATGTTTTGTGTAAAAGGAGTAATTTTTCTGTAGTATGTAAACATGGAGTAATACTAGCTATGTGCTTATTCCATGTGTTTCATGGATTATCTCCTCAATTCTGGTAGCAGCTCTAAGAGCCCTTTTTACAGATGAAAACATTAAAGCTTAAGGAGGTCAAGCCATAAGTGAGGCTTACTCTGCTCAGTGAGAAGCAAGCCCAGTAGAGACTCAAATCTAGATTCTTGGAACTCCAGGGATGGATTGTTAAACAATGCTGGAAGAGGACTCATGATGATTGGCTCACACCATTTGGGGGGTGGGGAACAAACAGACTAAAATCAAAGCCAAAAACAATTATTTGCTATGGAATTATAAAACCATGTGAAAATGCATAAGCTTATAGACTGCATTTAAATTGAATCAAGAATGAACCAGAATTATCACTAATTTCTTCAGCAGCCTTCCAAGCAAGCAGCTGAACTAACCATTCTACAAATTGAATTAAGGGGAGGCTGCCAACCTAGGAACTTATAGTAGGCCTGGGACTAAGTAAAGAATTTCAGAAAAATGGAATATAGCTGACAGTATTAATAATTTGGCATTATTGTTATGCTGTGTATTGCTGCCTGCCTTGTAGGAGGGGCACTGATGGGAAAATTCCTTGGGCTGGTTTGAATGCTGGGGGCTAATTCATTCCTCTGGGCGCCTTTCAATGAGGCCATGCTTTTGGTTACTGTGACCGCTCCTGTAGGATAACATTACCGTAATGGCATCCGTGGCCAAGAGACATGACAGCTAAGGCTGGGATGTTTATTCCATTCTACCCTCATGTGTTCCAGTTCTCTGCAATTGTTTTTCCACTTGGGTTTTGATATTCGATGTTAACTCAGCAGAACTTGGACTTCGAGCCAGATTTTTCTCAACTCCAATTTAAGATAAAAAGTACTGTAAATGTGTAACTTGGATGGTAAGTGTAAGTTCTAAGGTAGGGTGCACATAGGTGAAGATGGGAGCCATGTTCCAATGTTACCTAGAAGTAAACTGTGGGGCTGAGGCATAAGGCTGTACCTACAAGTAAGAACAGTATCATGTCTAGACGTCTCTCCAAGGCTTTATACAACTCGTTTACCTCCCTGGGCCCATGATTAGAATTCCTTTCTCAAATGTGATTATGCCTACAAACCAGCCAGAAAAAAGATAATCCCAGGAAAATAAACAAAAAGTCCTCTACAGACACTTGGTTTTAAAAAAAAAAAAAGTATATAGAAAATCAACAAATACACAAAAAGGCATTCAATTTTCTTATCATCGGCGTATTAACAATTAGCAAATGACGATTATGATCATATGAGATATGATCATATACATGCAACAATAACTAAAGGGAAAAAGCCAAAACACTTAAGTATTGGGGAGGATTTAGGGAAAAAAAAAAAAAACTCCAATATTCTGCTGCATGGATTACACATTGGTTAACCAGTATGAAATTCTAAGTCTCTACCAAAGTTGACATATGTGTACTCAATGACTCAGCAATTATACTCCTAGGTATATATCCACCAGAAAGACAAAGTTATGTTAATCAAATAAAGCAAAACAAATGAACATGGAAAAAATATTAATGGCTCGTAAGTCATTCAAACTAGAAGCTACACATATACCAATGTACAATAAAATTAACAAATAAATTGCAGCATATTCACACAATAGAATATTATGTATGCAACAATCACAATCACGGGCAACATTACAAAGGAATCTCACAAGCATAATGTTAAATGAAAGAAGGTATGGTTTAATTCAAGTAAAACACAAAAATGGGCAATATTTATGTTGTTGGAAGTGAGAATAGGGCATATTCTTGGGAGTACAATAGCTAGAAAAGTCTCGAGGACAGTTAGTACTGCTCTGCTTCTTGATCTGGGTTCTGGGTACTGGTATACATCCACCTCCTTGAGTTGGACATTTAGTACTAGTGTACCTTTTCTGAAGGAATGTTATTTTTCAATAAAATTGTCTTTAAACAGGAGTAAGAGACTATTTCTTGCAAAATACATTAATCTGAGTGTCACATCAACAAAGTTGTTCATCATGTTGTTTACCAGTACCCTTGAAAAGCAGAGAGTGGGAACAAGACATGATGTATCGCAGGACAAGAAAGTTTTGATATGGAAAGAAATATAAGACCTGTCTTAAAGGGAAGACAAGGCAGCTCACATTAGGTCCAGATGAGAGCTGTTGTGGATGCAGCTACCTCTAGAAGCAGTTTCTGACTCCTTTGGAGAGCCCGGATCAGGACAGGCATAAGTAGGCAATGGAAGAGAGAAAGAGAGGCTAGGGTACAAAAAGGAAATCTGGAGGGGAGGACCTAAAAATAAATTTCCCTTTTTTCACAATTTACTTATGTCTTAATTTACTTGAAAATAAAAATTGAGCCAGGGTTCAGTTGTGCACACCTATAATCCCGGTAGCTCCAGAGACAGAGGCAGGAGGATCTCAAGTTCAAAGCCAGCTTCAGCAAAAGCAAGGCACTAAGCAACTGAGTGAGACCCTGTGTCTAAATAAAATACAAAATAGGGCTGCAGATGTGGCTCAGTGGTTCAGTGTCCCTGAGCTCAATCCTTAGTACCCCCTCCTAAAAAGAAAAGAAAATTGATGTTTTTCCAAGTTCCATGGAGTTTAATTAAACTCTCCCTAATAATTCAGAACAGTGTTCCTCTCTCCCTGTCAGCCTTGGGCAGAGGTTGTATTATTATTCAATGCTTCTTTCTTAGTTTTGCACTAACTATTCAGTAGGAAATGGGTGAGAACAGAAGAAAGCAAGTGAGGGATAAATCCATGTAGAGCATTCATTCTGTAGAAGTTGTAGACAGTGAATTGTTAACAACAGAATCACCAAGAATTTTGCTTTTCAGATAACAAAAACTCAATACAATTCAACATGGTTTCAATATTAAATACAAGAGCTTTAATCAGTTAACATATTCATTATGTAATTTATTGTAAAAAAATTATTTTCTAAATTTATCATTCATTTTATTTCGTCTTTGCTGAAACTTTATCTTATGCTACTATTAGGTACTTATCCTCAAACTTAAGAGAGCATGAACTATTAAAGCAATCCCTCAAAACATTGGAGCTATAAGTAAAATATAAATCATAGGATTTTTAAATAAAAGAAGTGGCATGCACCCAAAATAGAATGTACTCTTTAAGGAGTCACTTCGATGAGTCAAAAATTATGGCAGAGAATCAATCAATAAATTAAAAAGCATAAAGTCTAGACTTCAATGTCCACGGAATATGTTTCTAATACCAGTTAAATATGTTTGCTTCACTTCGTTTAAGAGTATAGCCCTGTGAATCTCACGCCTCTGTAATGGAACTCTTCTGCTATTTATTTTTGTCTGTTTCAGTCACTGAGAATATTCAGGAGAGGAGTCACTTGTTTTCATCTCATTTTTCTGGGACCTGTTATTCTCTTGGTTTGCAGCAAAGACCACAGTTCCCTCAGCAGTTTTCAATCTCAACAGATTCTTTTCTTTCTTTCAAAGATCGCAGAGATGGCCTCCAACCAACATGTGCAAAGTCAAGTTCACAAGCAGGATGCAACTTCTCTCCTCTCTGAGCAATTTGTTCCCCTTGGCACCAAAGATTACTTTTGTCGTTCAACAGAAATATTATTTAAGGGCTAGGGATGTGGCTCAAGCGGTAGCGCACTTGCCTGGCATGTGCGGGGTGCTGAGTTCCATCCTCAACACCACATAAAAATAAAATAAAGATATTGTGTCCACCTCAAACTAAAAAATAAATATCAAAAAAAGAAATATCATTTAATTCCCACAGAATTTGATACTGAGATTCTTTTTGATCTCCTTCCTATAATTTGAGGAAATATGCCACTTCAGCATCACCAGGATGTCAGTTACATACTTAATAATCATTGGTCTTCAAAATAATTATTACTCCCATATTCTAGAGTAAAGAACAATTCAAGATTTCCAAAATGTCACAAAGACATAGAAATTCCTAATCATGTCCAGGTTGGAATGGATCAGAGATAGGTGTAGTAAATTATAAATTATTATTATCATAAAGAAACAAAATTAAAACCACCAAGAATTACATTGAAGGCTATATTTGCAAATTCAAATAGCATAAAATTCAATAAAAAAGTATTTCATCATCCAAGACATATTTTAAATAACCCAGGCTCTGAATTTAGTTCACCAGGCAAAAACAAATCCCAGCCTCATGAGGAGATCTGTTAATATTATTAGGCCTTAGTTATCTAATTTAAAAAAGAAAATAAATAATAATACTTACCTCATGAATTAAAGAAAATTATGGGACTTAAACATATAATGCCTGTAAATATTTACACAGGTCCATAGTTGACACTAAGTAAATTTTAGTTATTTTTATATTGTTATATACAATTATTAACCTTTTAATTATGGAAAATTCTTATTATTTTCAGTGATTCTGTTCTATAAAGTACCTTGAACCCTGAATTGTTAAGTACTGAATTATTGCCTCTAGGGAAAATTCAAAGTTTAGCTCCTGGAAGCCTCAGGTGATGATATTTTCATCAACTGAGCAAAGCCTTGTGTTATGTACATTGCTGTTTAGCTTCACCTTACTTGATATTCAGCTGATTCATTAACACTGACCTCACAGCCACAGCACCACAGCTCATACCTAGGTGAAGATTGTCTAACACGGGCATTTTCTTGATAGGCACATCACAGCTCTTTGGATCTTAGCAACATAGATAGCATTTCAGCACTATGCTTGGGTCCATTTTAAATAGTAGCATCCCCAACATTAAAAGGAGACTTTTTTACAGGAAATGAGAAGGCAGAATATCACTTTCTTCATCTTGAGTTGGGAACACACACTCTGGGCAATTGAGATTTTTCACTCTGCTGAGCATGGTGCATGTTGGTGATTGACTGTGAGAGCAACAATGGCATTGATGCTGCAATTACAGATAGATGTGAGCCTATAGACAAATTTCCAAATATAAAATCTGCAAATAATGATAAATTAATTGTATTGTAGTTTCATAAAACCAGATTTAGTTTGGCTACATAATACAGTTCAAAGGAAATCAGCAGGACAAGGAATTATAGATTAACACTGAGCCAGGAAACAGGACTAGGAATGAGTTTGCCAGGCACACTTTTAAGAAGTTAGTTCTTTTTCTAATAATAGTGAGGCACTTCCACTAAATGGTTTTGCTTAGAAGACTGTCATGGTTATATTTGTGTTTTATAAAGAGCACTCGCACATAGAATGGAAAACACCCCTAAAATTGTGCCTTGCACATTTTGTGCACTCAATATTTGCTGAAAAAATTCACCACAGACTGAATGAGTGGAGAGAATAGTTGGGGCGGGTGGCATATAAGATGCTGTTGCTATTCAACACGTGCTAAAGGTTCTAGCCAGGGGGATTGAGCCGAGAGAGAGAGAGAGAGAGAGAGAGAGAGAGAGAGAGAGAGAAGAAGAAGAAGAAGAAGAAGAAGAAGAAGAAGAAGAAGAAGAAGAAGAAGAAGAAATAAAAGTCAATCATATTAGAAAGAATGTAGTAAATCCATTTCTATTTGAAGATGATGTGATCTTACATATAGAAAATCCTGTGAAATCTACTAAAAACTATTATAACTAATAGTTTTAGCAATGCTACAGAATACAAAAGCCAACTGTATTTCTACAGTTACAATGAAAATGAAATTAAGAAAATAATTCCACTAAAATACTTGGGAATAACTTTAGCAAATATATATATATATATATATATATATATATATATATATATATATATATATAAAGCTTATACTCTGAAAACTATAAAAAAGTGTTGAAAAGAATCGAGACATAAATAAATAGAAAGACATCCATATTTAATGTTGTTAAAATAGTAATACTCCCCAAAGTGATCTACAAATTCAATATAATCCTTATGAAAGTTAGTTTTTTTTTTTTTTTAGAAATTGACAAGCTATTGCCAAAATTCATATGTAATTGAAACTGATCCAGAATAAGCAAAACAATCTTGAGGGGAAAAAAATAAAGGCTGCATACTTCCTGATTTCAAAACTTACAAAGCTATAGTAATCAAAATAGTGTGGGACTGACGTAAGTGCAGACATAAAGACCAATGCAAGAGAATTGAAAATCCAGAATTTAATACTCATACCACATAAAAATTAACTCAAAATGAACAGAAGGCCAGGCATGGTAGCACACACCACTAATCCCAGCATCTCAGGAGTTGGAAGCGGGAGAATCTCAAGTTCAAAGCTAGCCTCAGCAACTTAGCAAGACCCTAAGCAACTTAGCAGAACCTGTCTCAAAATAAAAAATAAAAAATCCTAGGGAAGTGGCTTAGTTCATCTGAGCCACCCAAGAGTTCACTCCCCAATATCAAAAAAAAAAAAGAAAATGAACAGAAAATCTAAATGCAAGAGTTGCAGATACAGAAAGAAAACTATAAATGTTTGTGACAATGACTCTGTTTGTGGTTTCTTATACAGATTGAGTATTGCTACCTGTGATGATTGAGATCAGAAGTGTTTCAGATTTTAAATTTCTTTGGAATATTTGTATAAGACAACAAGAAGATATCTTAAAGGTGGGACCCACATCTAAACACAACATTTCCTAGTGAAAACCTTAACAAAATGCTACTACACAACTATTCAGATGGCTATAATAAAAATAAATCAGCTAATAACAAGATTCAGTGAGGATATGGAAAAACTGAAATCTTCATACTGCAGTAGGTATGTAGCTTCTTTGGAAGACAGATTGGTAGTTCCTCAAAAAGTTAAATTCAGAATTATCATTTGATTCAGCTGTATGTGCAAGATAAATGAAAACTTATGTTTCTACTAAAGTTGTATATAAATGTCGATAGCAGCATTATTCATAATAGTCTAAAGAGGAAACGGTCCAAATACCCATGAATTGATAAATATTATGGTACATTCACACAAAGAAATATTATTTTATAATAAAAAATAATGGTGTACCAATATACGGTACAATATAGATAGACCTCAAAAACATTACACTAAATGAAGGAAGCCAGTTACAAAGGACCACTTTATTGTATGGTTCCATTTATTTGAAATAATGTAATAAGCAAATTATGGAGACAAAAGTGTCTCAGTGATTTTCAGGGACTGAGTAACTGTTAATGTGTTCAGAGTTTTTTAAGAGGTGCTGAAAATGCTCTGAAATTAGGTAGTGATAGTGGTCACAAAACTTTGTGAAAACTAAAAGCCACTAAATTGTATATTTCAAAATTCAATTTATGATGTATGAATTGTATTTTAAAAATTAACAAAAATAAATGGGAGTTCATAACCCACTTGAATCAAACGTATGAAATATGATATGTCAAGAGCTATGTAATGTTTTAAACAACTAATAAAATAAAATAAATAGGATTTTCCATTTCAGATCATAATAGAGTAACTGCTAACTACATTGTACTGTTAATCCACTATCCACATGGATAAAATTTTGATGGGGACTTGTGATGCTTTGGGCAAAACAGGTGGTTAAGAACTGTCATTTTGGGCTGGGGATATAGCTCAGTTGGCAAAGTGCTTGCCTCCCATGCACAAGGCCTGGGTTCAATCCCCAGCACCACAGGAAAAAAAAAAAAAAAAAAACCTCTTATTTTTAAGAAAAGCAAAATTATGAGATGAGCCCTGCTTTTGCCTTGGCAGTTTTCTGAACTTGAATGTATGGAACTGGAATCCATATAGAATGGAGTAATTCTGTGTAACTGAAAAGGCATATTATCTGATGTTGGAGGCATTGAAGAGATGAAATTTGAGAGTTACTTTTCCAATGTATAGGAAGCTACTCAGATGGAGGAAATAAGTATGTATACATGACTATTCATACATGAGTGCCCATGCTGTGTCCTTCCTGGGCTGTGAGTTGGTCTCTGCAAGCACAAGGTTAGGAATAAACTCCTGGAAGGCAAAGAGGTGAATGAAGAGTTTGAAGTTTTCTTTCTCTTGGGAAGGTGAGAAAGAAAAGGAAGAGAATGAGGAAAAATGGGTGAAAAAGAGAAGATAAAAGGGGGTCCAGCAACAGAGAACACAACATGACAAGCTTTAATTTTTCAAGTGGTCAAACAAAATCAAAATTATCTTAATAATCCTGGAGGTTATAGACAATGCCAATCCATTAAAGTTTACAGGAAATCAAAATAGAAATGTTAAATATCTATAAAGTTCCCCACTTACAGGACTCATTAACTGTTGGGAACACTACTGTACAGTGGGAATAAAAAGGAAGGTTAATTCCAAGCATTTGATGAAATTTTTATTTAGGTTGGCACATGTTTTTGTGATGCAATGGGCCAAGATAAGATGAATACTAGGCAAAAGGGAGAGATTCCAAGATAGTTTTATACTCAATGAATTGTTTTCTAGAACAGAATTCTTCTGAAATAAATTTTTACAACATTGATCCCATTAATCCATTCCCCTAGAGTGAATCCTTGGTTTAAAGTCAAATTTGGTAGTTATATTAAAAAAAACTCCTCAATTTTAATATAAGGATTGATGTTCATTAAAATACGAGTCTCCCTTCCAGTTAATATCTCACCCTGGTGTCCATTTAATTGGGGTAAAGAATACATCTGTCAGTTGCAAACATTTGTTCACCTATTGGCTGAACAAAAAGGATAATTGAAAATGAGGTTAGGAATAACATGAGCCTGGTCTTATCACATTAGCAAGTGATTTTAGAAATTGTTTTAACCTTGCAGTATGTGGTTAGTCATCATCAAGTGCACCACTAACTCAAACTAGATACTTGTTCTTTTGCCAAATAATGTCACTTCAAATATGTGCAAATATCAGTATCACAGTGAAATTTAGGCCTTAAATTCTGACAAGGTGTGACCACATGCATGTAATGAAATTTCATCTGTTCCCCTAAAATTTCTCTTCTAAAGATGCTTTATTTGAGGAGAAATGAAACCCATTTAAGTTTAAAATACCCATTCAGGAGAGCTATGAAAAATAAACTGTACTGAAAAAAAATTTTACCTCTGAGTGAATATGGATTCGTTATTCACTGTGACTCATTGGTAATGTTTTCTATGGGACCAAATTTTTAAATTCATTATGCATGAGAAAGCAAAGTTTCTCTGTATTGTATATTAGGTTAAACCCTTTAAAATAAATACTGGACAGTGAAATTCATCACAATATGCCTTCATTTAACATTTTCCTGCAGTTAATGTTCATTTTTTAACAGGTTGGCTAAGAGCCCAAAGAGGATCGTGTGTCACTGAAAAAGAAAACCCTACATCCCTGGAAAACATTATAGAGACATTCCAGTATATTTAATTTTTTAAAAAATGATATTTGTCAAATTGTTAGCCATCTATTAGACTGTGCATTCTGTGAATATGCCACAATTTAAAAGTGTTTATAATACATCTTATTGTCCTTCTCACTAGTTAAGAGTTCCTGCAAAATATTTTCCTACACGTAATGCACTGGTCATCAATCATGTCAAAAAACATTTTGAATTTGGATAATGAAATTCTAAGTAGACTATACTCAACAAATAACCAAAGGATATATAATGTTAATCACATGGCATTTTAAGCATGTTTAAATCAAGCTATATAACATGTAAGAATTTAAGGCAAAGCATTAATATTGATCACACATATGTAAATTTTAATCCAGCCTTATTCAGAATGGATTTCAAATGTGTGTGTGTGTGTGTGTGTGTGTGTGTATATATATATATATATATATATATATATATATATATATATATATCACATTTACTTACATACATATACATATATAGATTTAAAGGCTAGGAATAAAGAACAGCTTTAACCCAATATAAAATTATAAAATGATTTATACTCTGTTCTCTTTATAACATACTTGATATTTTATATATAAATACACTTTACATATTTATATAATACTTGTACATATAATGTATATATATTGTGTATTTGTGCATATAAAATACATACAATGTGAATGTATTGAATGAATGATATCTTTACTATCAGCTAAAGCAGATTTCTTCTCCTAGTCTGTAAATTACATTCACATTCTTGTGCAGCCATCATCACTGTTCATCTTTAGAACTTTTCCCATCAGCCCAAACTGATATGCACACTTAGCATAATGTCTTCAAGGTTCATCCATGTTATTGCATGCATCAGAATTTCCTTTTCTGGGGGACTGTATTGTTTATATATGCCACATTTTGTTTTTATATTTATTCATCAGTGGATGCTTGAGTTGCTAACTACCACCTTTTTTAACCTTGGTGAATGATGCTGCTATGAACAGGGTTGTATATCGTGGAGTTCCTACTTTCAACTCTTTAGGGTACATACCCCCCCAAAAAATTGTTGGATTCTTTGTTATATACTTTCAAAATATTTATTCCATAATTTAATTATTATTATATTATTGTTTCATATCTGTTATTATTCCATACTTTAAATGTGGTTGTAGCTGTTTTGAAACAAAACAGTACCTACATTTCCTTCCTTTAGAGGACACATATTCTTTCAATATCTTCTTGCCCTCAAAGTGTTGGTAAGATTTCTTACAAAACAATAGAGACTTCTTAAGATAGACTACCATTATTGACCTATTTATAAATTCAGAATATTTATTTTGCGTAAAGGGATTTATGTATTAGCTTTCAAATAATGAAAGTTGAAGAAATTTTAAAAAAAAGGAAGTGCTGTCCATTTCCCATCCTTCATGTGGAAGAACCTCACCCTGACTCAACGTTATTGTCTTCTACTGCAGATTTCTGGGAGACAAAATTTCAAAGCTTTTCTCATCAATCTGTTTCTATGTTCAACAGTTTCAAGAGAAGTTTCCACTTATCTAACATTTCTGTATTTTTCCTCCTCTGTTCCTCCCATATTGAATTTCACTTCACTACCCAAATGTACACTTTGATATTTGAAAGTTCAGCATGTCATCTCTTTTTGGATACCTTCTTTTAATTTTTTTTAGTTGTTGATAGACCTTTATTTTATTTATTTATATGGGGTGCTGAGAATCGAACCCAATGCCGCACACATGCCAGGCAAGTGTGCTACCACTGAGCCGTAGCCCCAGCCCCTTGGAAGACCTTCTTGATCTACCATCATGACTTACAGTTTTCTGGTCTGAAACATGTTCTTCCTCTATTGGTTGGCTGTGAAGACACAATGTAAAAAAGGAAAATAGATGATGTTTATCACTATATAAAACACATGTTAAGTTCTCAGTCCCAATGAGAATAAAACTTACTGCTAGATGAACAGCTGTCACTTCATGTCTGTGCATTAAATTTTTCACATATAAAATCCTTATTATTTTACCATCCAGCTGAAGTTTATTCTTTTGTCATTTTTTGTTATCTTTTCTAATAAATCTGTGTCTCTGGCCCTGTACTCATGCTAGCAGCTCTTCTTTGAGTCCTTGCTAAATTATCCTCATCTTCTTCAACTCTTCATCTCCAAATCTGATATGATTTACAAGTCTGGGAATGAAAACTGAAATACAATTGCATATGGGAAGAGGAGAGACCCTTATTTAATTTTAACTGCCTTCCATCTTTGTGGTGCTTATTCCCTGATACCATGTTGACATAATGGAATGTTCTTTTGGCTTTTTTTTGAGTCTCACACTCCTTTTATAAATGCGATAAAACTGCAAGTTGTCTTTTGACTCACAAAAATGTAACTTACATTTTCACATTAAAATTCTGAGGATTTATGGACCCCAGTTTGGGAAGTTCATAGATTTATCATGATATTTATTATATCATATGAACAAACCTCAGTTTTATTTTCCTCTGAAATATGCCTCAGAGTTGTCCTAATATTTACCTCCTCTGTTATCTCCAATCTACACTTCTTTGTTGTTTTGTAGCTGACCAAGATTAAGTCCAGTACTCTAAGATCTGAAAGAAGAACCCTTAGGGACAGAGTATGGCATTATATTTATGTACAAGGTAAATCATCATCTCTTTCCCCCTCATGCTTTTAGAACCAGTGTTAAGAAAGTCCTCTTTTGGCACATGGGAACACATGTAAATTTTTAAAAAAATTCTTTAGCATATTTTAAACTGCTACAACATAAGAAAGTTAAAGCTTCTGAATTTATACAACGGCTTCAAAAATTTAGTTTAATCCAGTTTCTAAAAAAATAAATTTTCACTATACAAAAACTGAACAAACCCAGTTGCTTTTGTAACTTTTTGTGAGGTACTAGAATAAATTGCATAATAATCTAATTAAGGTAGACTTCATTTGATTCGTGCAAGAGCTTTTATACCGTGAATGAGGTTTCTTTCTAGTCTATTTACAGATAATAGTTGTGTTTATAGATAATCTGCTTCCTTTGAAGGCAAAACGCTAATACAATTGAGAGCAAAGGAAACATAGGGCAAACTTTCCCTCATGATGAACAAGGTGACTTATTCTAAATCAAATATGTTAATTGCTAAAGAGTTGTAATGTTATCCTAAGGTGCTTTAATTTTAATTTTGGTCCATGCTGAACACAACTTTAACATTGGTTTAATTTTAATTGGCCTATCATAACTATGTTTTATTGGATGTGCCTTATTCTTATATCCTCAGTAAATACTCCAAAGAGGTAGCATGCAAAAGGTCAGCCATCTTTCTTTATCTCCTGCACAGCTTCAATAGTTGTGAGTTCTGTTATATTAAATATCATCAGCAACTAATTAGATGCTACAAGTGCCCCCTAAACAGCAGACATTTAGAGTCATTAGAACCCTAAGTTTTCATGAGTAGAAGCCTGATATTGTTAATTTAAGGAAATTGCTTCCAATCAAATTTGTGGAAAATTTGATGGACAGAAGGGAAGGAAGAATGAGGGCAATTCAAGTACAAATGTGGAGAGTCATTTAATTTCACCTTCTTATTCTGTAAATGAAAACATGAAGTAACTGATTACTCTTAGATTAGGACCGGGGATACAACTTGGGGGAAATATTAGTCATTTGAGATCCAAGAAACCTGATTCTAAACTTGAATTTGCCATTAATATTGTGCAAAATAGCTTTTCTCTGTCTCAGTTGCCACAATTGTTAAATGAGAGGATTGGGTTAGAATTCCATGATGCTAATCTTTAACTAGGCTGTTTTAATTCCCAAGCTAATACTATTTCTCCTCAGAATTTACATTCCAAATATGAATGCAGTGAATAGTAGTCTGCCAGCAAGTTAACATCAGGAAGTCCTGGTTACAATAGCAATTATAATTATTATTCAATTAATATTAACTATCATGACACAGATAATACGTGCTCTTTAAATATGGTATATTTAACTTGTGTTTCTTTGAAGTTATCCAGAAAATTTTATCTTCTTTTGGTGGTGTATTATAATTATACATGATAGTAGGATCTGTTGTAACTTTCATACGTGCACACAATTATTATTTTTGTTATCAATTATTATTGTCAATGCATTCTTTTTTATTTCTGAAAACTGTATTATGCACTTACTGAGTATTATCTATGTTTCTCCATCCTCAAAGATACAAAAGTCTATAGAAAAGGGCTTTCTTCTGTTCTCCAGAACAGAGTTCATAATATTTAAATAAGAATTAAAGATAATATCAGAGTGTGATAATTCCTTTTTTCTTATGAGGGAGCTTTAAAAAAAATATATATATATATATATATATATATCTTTATTTTATTCATTTATTTTTAATGTGGTGCTGAGGATTGAACCCTGGGCCCCACACATGGTAGGCAAATGCTCTACCACTGATCCACAACCCCAGCCTGTGATAACTCCTTTTATAGAAAGAAAACTGATTTTTTTTTGCCATTCAAATTGTTTTTCTTTAACAAAATCTTATTCTTTAAAACAACTACTTTTCATAATTGTCATGTTACCATAGTGAAACAAGATTAACAAAATGGAGAGTGAAAAAATAGAAACCAGATACATTTTGCAATGCACAAAGTTAATTAATGATACACAACAATGGAAAGAAAATTAATGTATTTGACCTAAAATCACAAGTAACATAAATTTATTTTCTCAATCCTTATGTTCTTTTTTCTTAATGAGTGCTGAATTTTGTCAAAGGACTTCTCTACATCTGTTGAGATGGCCATGTTCTTAATTCTATTTATGTGATAAATTATATTTATTAATTTGCAAATATTAATCCATCCTTACATCTCTGGAATAAAACCAGCTGGGTCATGATGTATCTTCTTAATATGTTGTTGAACATGCTTTGTTAATATTTTATTAAGTATTTTTGCATCTAAGTTCGTCAGGAATATTGGTCTATAATTTTTTTTAATAAAACCGATTTTTATAGAAACAATCTTGTTATGTGTCCAACAACGGAAGTTGTTGCTATAGATTGGATATTCATCTCCAACAAGAAGAAATTTAGGCTAAGGCATATATCATGAGAATAAATCAGTCATGCTAAAAGGCACAGAGGAAGGTGCAGAGGTCATACAGGGGAATGAGCTTGCCCTTCAAGGAACTGAAAGACAGCAAGTGTGGTATGATATATAGAGGTATAGGCTGGGGTGAACTTGGAGGAAAAGTTAAAAGCTTCCACTGAAATATTATCCATCAGTTACAGCTACAAAATTTTAAGGATTTAATATTAGTGTATCCAAGGTAAATTATATTTCAACCCCACCCAAACTTATGTAAATCTACTTTCTACAGGGCATGAATATGGGGAAGGTGGAGGGTGTGTGTGTGTGTGTGTGTGTGTGTGTGTGTGTGTGTGTGTGCATGAATATTTCTTAAGAGTGGAGTCCAACTTTTCTAAGCTTCTCGTTTCCTCTTGTAAAGATTGGCAAAATACGTAGAATGAATAAGACCCGAAGAAGATATTTAGAAGTTCACCTAGTGAGCTCCTATATATGCTTTGGAAACTGAGCTGAGTTTGGGTTTGGATCGAGAAAGTAGAATTATCTTGTAAAGGATAAGGGGAAGTCTAATCAATGTGACATGGCTGGGCTCCAACACACTTTTAATTAGAGAAATCACCTATATTAAAAAAATCATTATTGCTCTCAAAAGTGCCTGTCTCACAAAACTTTCAGCTTCAATGAAAAATATTTTTTTTTGTGAGTAAATCTTACTTCTTCTTCTTTTCTTTATTTCTTTTTCTTTTAGTTGTAGATGGACACAATATCTTTATTTATTTATTTTTATGTGGTCTGAGGATTGAACCCAGTGCCTCACATGTGCTAGGCAGGCGCTCTACCACTGAGCTACAGCCCCAGCCCCAGATCTTACTTTTTAAGAGAATCAAGGCAAAGGGCTGAGTTCCATGTTTGAGTTGATGCAGAACAGGGAACATGGAACTGATAAAGGACTCAGACTCCTGTGAAATCTGAAACTTGAGGCCAGAAGAGACCATGGAAATATAAGTCCCCCAGGAATGCTCAGAGATCTTAGGAAAAACATGGAATGGGTGGCTTGAAGTGTCATGTAAGTTATTTAAGTGTTTATTTATTTTAGCATTCGTTTTTACTATCTCATCTCTTAAAGAAAAAAAAAAATAATTCATGGGAAGAGGATGAGAGAAAGAGACTGACTTCTGTCTTAGAAACTATAAGTAGCCATGATGCCAAAATATCCAATCCAGTTGGCAAGAAAAAAAAAATCAAGTTGGGTTAGCTTTTTAATATGGAGTAGTCAAAATAATTGACTGATTGGCTAAGTTTTCCACTTCCTGGCCACTTGCTTTGGCATAATGTAGACACAGCTCAAAAATAAATATATAAGAGTAGAGTTATATTAGTTTTATTCCAAATTCTGAGAAAAATTCATAAACATGTTTTTAGTGTTATCAGCAAGAATCCATGTGAATAACTTGTCCCATTTGCTCTGGGATTCTGGAGTTTAAATGTGCCAGGTTTTTGAAGTGTTGAAAGATATTATAAAGCACTTACAAGTATTCAGCTAGTCAGACTGCTCAATTAGCTGAACATTTATAACCTCAAATTTTTGACAGAGCATGATTCATGTAGAAGTGGCCCCTTGGACAAACAGATGGCTTTATTATAGGTATGCTTGAGAGAAGGCATACAAAGCAATGGATTTGAAGGAAATAAAACTGGAACTTGCAAAAAAAAATGTAAAATTAAACTGTGTATGGATTGTACTCTTAAAACGGAAATTTTTGAAAGATTTAGCTGATATGTTTTTAATGATAGGGTGTTCTTTTTTATTTTTACTTAAGAATATTCAAGATATCATTTATAAAATATACCACAAAACTAAAATCGACCATAACTGATATCATTAACTTAATATTAAAAAAAAATAACAAGAACTGGTGAATGAGAACCAAAATGCCAACTAAAACCCCAAATCCACAACATTTTAGTCTCTCTTTTCCCTGTAACTATGGGCTGTTTACATTCTGGGAAGTATTCTGAAGAAGTAGTATTCAGAAATACTAATTCGAAGTATGTTTTAGTGCAGCTATACTGGAGCCCAGTAGAAGAATAAATACCCATTCCACAGCATGGGCAGCAACTGACTCTTTTCCTTCCTAGTCCCAGTTTCCTGAGGAAAGGAATTCGGGGTGAGCCTGGGATCAGCTCTCAGGGAGTCCAGATCCCAGGGCCTGCTGCCACTGGGCTCATAGAGGCTGATGTCCTTGGGACAGCTTTCCATTCACAGAAGAATAACTGAGGAGAATATGCCCAACTCAGGTGCAGGACAGTTAGGAGCCTCCTGTGTGGGTGATCAGCTTTCCAACTGTGCTGCTCCCAGCTTATAGGAGAGACAATCAAAGTATCATGGAGAATTCAAGGGCTTTCTGACTGAATGTACCAAGTTAGCCAAAGGAGGAAATGAACTCAGTTCTTTCAATTTAGCCCTTATTACCTCCTCACGACTGCTGTTTACTTACTAACAACATAATAAAGTAGTTCTCCTGCTAACCAACTTTTCTAAAGTAAGCATAAAAACATTAACAATGAAAAAACAGAAAGGAAGCAAAATCAAATTACTTTAAAGCCTCCCCCTGAGATTATTTGGTCATCCCCTCAACTTTTATAAATACTCATCCTTGATAGTTTATACAAACTGTAAACATACACTTTAATGTTTTTGTGCTTATTTGGCTTCTTATTAGAACTCTATGGAGCTTATTGTTATTGTTATTATCATTATTATCCCCATTTTATAGATTAAGAACCTGGAGCTCAGAGAAAATAATTTATCAAAAGTCAAAGTGCCGATACAGACTCAAGTTGATATTTAAATACAGAATTTCTGACTCTCAGTTGAATTTAATTTCCTTTCATTATGCACCTCTAACTAATAAATCTAAATATAAGCTTTTTGTAAAAGATTACTGATTACAAAACTTGCTACCAGCCCAATGGAGATATACCCCAAAATACAATACTACAGAAAATTTTAAAAAGATCTCACAAAAATATGTCAGTGCTGTGAAGATCATTGGTAACAAAATACAATTTTCCCCTTTCTAATGCTCATCATTTGAATGATCCAATACATCAGAAAAAGAAGCTAAAATGTCAGCTTCTTAGATGTTCACTGTCGATTCTTTAAACCCTTCCCCTTTTGCACACACATACATTTTCTGTTTATAGTGTGAAGCATGAGCAAACTGTTTGGGAAATTTAGCTATTACAGGAAAAACTGAACTGAAAGAGAAAAAGAAGTCTGGAGCAAGAAAGAAATCTAAATATTGTAGTGCTTTGTTTTTATCATGGCGATTTAGTTGAGAACAAAAATGAAATAGTGTGCTCTGCGAGTGAGCTCATGTGTCATTTGTATGCACAGAGTGAATTAAAATTGGCTGTGTCTACAAATGTCCATCAATGAACATTTAGATCAAAAGCAAAAACAAATGCAGCACACATTATCACTGAAAGAAAATACAATTCAAGTGCAGAACATAGTTACTTTAGTAAGCACGTCATGTCCCAAAAATTACTTACAAGGACAAGTTAAGTCCTACCAAGTCTTACATCCACTTTTATGTGAAATAGTCCTTGTCACCATACAGATTTTTTTTTTCCCTTTCTGCTAAATAAACCATAACTTCCTTGGCAAGATCGAATGTAAGTTATTCTTGTCAAAAATCAGAACTGTCATGATGATGATTTTTGGAATCATCCAAATTAATTACAACTTCAAGCAGTGACAACAGACTAAAATAGCAAGGGCTTCTGGTGATCTAAAACTACTCACAGCGTGTCCCAGCCAGTGCTTGGCCAGGAGCGTATGTAGCTTAAAAAAAGCACATAACCCTCTAGGCCCAGCAGGCAATTAAAGCCTTGGTTGAAATGTCAGGCACACGAAAAGACCTTCCGATTGTTTATATATGATTTTCTTCTAATTAGTGACAACTGATTTTAATTTTTTCCCTTCTATTCTCAAGCAGGACCACATGAGATCAAGTTTAGGGGGATGGTGCTTCATTAAAGAAAGAAAGAGTGAGAGTGAAAGTGAGAGCGAGAGTGAGCGCAGGACAGAGGCAGATGCCATCATTCTCATTGATTTAGAGACCCTGGTTCCTACAGAGATAGAGTAAAAGCCCCTTCACCTTCTCAAAGATGCCTAAGGAAAATTGCCTCAGGCTGTGCAGATACCATAATGTAAGAAATGTTCAGACTCATCTTGCAAACTATGAAAATAATCAGCCTGGGGTCCTGAGTTACTTATGCCTGAGTTATTGATGGTAAAAAAAAATGCAGGTTCTACTCCTCTGCTCTTTGATTGCCACATTACTTCTCAAATAACTATACATAAGATGTTAAATACGCTATAGTCAGTATCTTCAAATTACTTTTACAAAGCCATTTTGAACAGATTTTGAAATATTTGAATAGAATCCACTCTGAAATAATTGAAAATAGCATCTAATCGCTAATTTCAATCTGGTATTGGAGTATCTCCAGGGTATGGTTTGGGAAACCCTTCACAAAAATATATGCATTTCTTTTTTTTTTATTCCATGAAGTTGATAATGATAATAATCGTGATAATAAAATTTCACCTTGCTGAATTTTTAATTTTACTTCTAGATTTAAGAATATCAATACCAGAGGAAAGAACATTCTGTGTGTATATAAATATGTTTAACTTTTTAATATTACATTTTAATGTTTTTACATTATCCAATTATAAAGAGAGGCTAGAATTCATTTTCATATTTTATAAGTAAGGTTTAAAACATAATACCTTTCAGTTTGATTTATTTGTATTTATTAATTTTAAAATGTTAGATTGGAATTTGCCCAGGGGAGTTTCCAAAGGAGGTAGAGGGCATATGATATTTCTCCAGCAGTTTTCACACTATGCTAACAATAAGAAAGAAAGATTGACATAAGAGAAAATGTAAGCATTCACAGTTTTGTTACCATTTATCCCAACATTGTTACTTAAGACAAACTACCAAAACTTTCTTAAAATCTAAACGTATGGTACAAGAGCTCAACAGTACCCTCAGACTTCCACATGTGGTTTTAATTCAAATAAAAATCAATTTCACAAACTGAATATGGGTAACGATCCCCAGAAATCCCCCTGAATTCCCTGAATTGTTATATGAAGATAAGAAAAACAAACAAAAAACTAAAACCAAAACCAAAAAAAAAAAGAACCTAAAAGAAAAACAAGCAAACAAACAAACAAAAAAAACCCTGATAAAACAAAAAGTCCAAAATAAGTCAAATATAAAAACAAAAAAACCTAAATAGATTGTCAGAATTTTCATGCGTAAGATTCAGCTAGCTATATGAATTCTCCCATTTCAATGGGACGGAATAAAGAATTCAGTTAATTCAAGAAAATGAGCTTAAAAGAAGTATGTGGATATTTTTACAGGAGTGGGTGGTTTTCTCTTCTTACTTTCTCACATCTTCAGATTAAGCCAAACTGGGGAATGAAAGCACCCCAGAAGAGACCATCCTGGAATTGGGGCAGAGATGGACAGAACTTAGAGAACTTATATCCCCAGGATTCTCAAGACCCCCACCAGGCTGTGCAGCCCTGTAAGGGGCCACAGCTGCCAGGGGATTGTGTGAAGACCAGGCCTGCTGCCTTGGGCCTCCTCTTCTCTCAAGCTCTTAGGAGAGGTTCTACCTTCTGTCATCTGCCTCTGCCTGCTTTCTGCAGCTCACCACTTTTCTTTACAAAATATTTCGTCTCAGTTCTGAAGCTAACTGGCAAGTTAACTCTTGACTCTCCTATTCCTACCGCAGAAGTAAAATCAGGGAATCACAGTCTCATTCAGGACTCGTCTTGGGCAGCTCTGTTATTTAAAAAAGTGCTCTAACAATGACTTGGTTTTAAATAGTCTTCATAATTTATTCCAGATTCTTCCAATTTAAGTTCATCTTATATGCCAGAAGGACTTTTCTAATATGAAATATTTCCTGGTTTTTTTTTTTTATTTGTCTTTTCCTATTTGAAACCTTCTGTGGCTCCCCATTACCTATTTTGATAGAAGTGATTCCAAACACAGCATACAGTCCAAAAACATCATACAATACTCTTCATCTTCAACATACTAGACTTGCTACTTCTCCTACTAAAATGTATAATGTCACACACAAAGTTTAATAAATAAATATATCTACACAAGAGCAACAGACCTACATACTATTTATAAATGAACTGAAACAGAGTGGAGACCTTTCCCTGGATCCTAACTCATTTTTGTGGGTAGAAATGGAACAGACCAATTGACAATCAGTACAAGAGGAGCTGGATTCTGGAGTGAAGAGCAAAAAGGATTTAAAAAAAAAAAGAAAAGAAAGAAAAAGACAAGAACCTTGGGTTTGGGAAGGAAAAGACAAGGCAAATTTTCTCTGCCACTTCTGTGGATAGGGCCTTGTAGGTTCTCAATGCCTGTGGGGATCAGCGGAGGCAGTGGTGGGAGGGGTAAGGAGAAATGGCCACAGCACAGGGCCAGCTTCCTGGGCACACAGTCTGTGCAGTCACACAGCATCCCACACCCTGAAATGGCCTGCCCTTGGCTCGATGTTCTGCTGTTGCAGTCTTGAAATTCTTGATAATTTTATGTGTCTCATTGGACTTCCTCATGAGATGATTGAGTATACAGGGGAGTCTGGAGATAGGATCAGTATGCGTGGTGGTTGCTCCCTGTTTCCCATGAGTGGGAATTCCAGTGAACTCACAAAACATGAGAATTCAATGAGACACCAAGTGCAAGGTGAGCATGGGTCTTTACCTGAGTAAGCTAGGGAACTGGCAGTCCCAAGAGGCTACACTTTCCCTTAGGATTAGAACATGCTTTGAGCCCAGGAAGAAGATAAGGATGTTCTAAGAAACACAATGACCAAAGAATTCTCTCAAGATTTACACACTGTTGGGATTGTAAATTTGTCTAATCACTATGGAAATCAGTATGGAGGTTCTTCCAGAGCCAAGGAACAGAACCACCCATGACCAGCTATATTACTCCTCAGTGTTTATCAAATGAATTGAAGTCAGATACTATAGCAATACATGTATATCATGTTTATAGAAGTGCAATTTAACAGTAGCCAAGTTATGGTACCAGCCCAGGTGTCTGTCAATAGATGAATAAATAAAGGAACTGAGGTATATATAAAACAATAGTGTTTTACTCAACCTTACAGAAAAATTATATAATTTGTAGGAAAATGGATGTAACTGGAGAATGAAATTGACCAAATATGTTATGTGCATGTACTAATATGCTACAATAAATCCTACTATGATGTATAATTATAGTGAACCAATAAATATTTTTTAAAGAACCCTCTAATTTCCTCTCTTACTTGTGTTTTTTTCCTGTATTAGCCAATCACTATGAATGTTCAAAATGGTGCCATAGAAGGAAAAGGAAAGATTGAGCAAGCCACAGGTCTTTTTCTTTTTACTCCTTCCTTCTCTGCTGGTAAGCTGAAAATAGAGTATGGTAAGAATGTGGCCATCAATAAGTGAGATAGGAAATATGCAAATGTGTGTGAGTGTTAATTTCCTGCAGGGCTTAGTATCATCAAAATCATACCATAAAATACAAATTGTATGGTTTTGATGATTTTTCACATGTTTATTACGTGCTCTTATATTTGCATTTAAAACTGGCACTGCACAATATAAAAATTAACAGCAAAATTATGTTCATAATTGTAATTTTTAACTTTGCTTAAGACAATGCTGAACTGCAAATGGACATCTTGGTAAGTTTACAGAAAGGCTGAAAGAGAAGGGGGAAAGCTTAATATTTTAATACCTTTCACTCTGCTTTTTGAACAAGGGGTGTCACATTTTCACTTTGCACTAATCCCCACAAATTACGTCACCAGCCCTGCTTCTTCATCACTTCCAACTCTCATTTTAGACTCCATAGTTGTGTTGAGAATTTCACTCACTACCTTCCAAAGAAGACTTCATGATAGATTCTTCTCTACCTGGTGGCTTGACAAGTTAGTGCCTAGGCCATCTGAGGAATGGACTCAATGCTCCCTTTCTTTCATGATTGGGACATAGTGAAAACCATGTTTGGTGGAGCCAAAAGACTGGAAAAATTCATCTAATTCATCATCTTTTCAAAGAATTTTAAAGGCAATATAATGGCATGAAGTTTATTAAGACAATGAAGGAAAATTGCTGAGGACTCCCCATGAAATGTTCAATTGAAACATCCTGTTGAGAGTGTGAGTGTAGGCATGCAGGATGCATTTTGAGGGCAGTGACTGCACACCCTCACACAGGATGAAGTGAACACGCTACAGGACACTTGAGAAATGAATCCTGGAAGGGAAAGGAGAGATGCCTCAAATGGGGCCTTCGCACGGCCTGCAATTAGTGGCAGCTAGAAAAACTATGAAAATACTTCCCTTCCCACTTTTGCTATTTTCTAATTTTTTTTTTTCACTGAGAGAAAAAAGTAAAAATAAAGGAAAAGAAACAGGTAAACTTAACGTATCTATAATAAGAGGAAAAACATATCCTCTCTTTTGATTTAGGACTTTTGGGTAAGAATTGGATCTGTGAGATGCTTTGCCTGATGGGAAAGAAAGGGAGGAAAGGGGTGAGAGGAGAGGAGAAGAGAGGGCGGGGAGAGGAGAGGAGAGGATGGGAGGGGAGAGGATGGGAGGGAAGGGGAGGAGAGGGGAGGGGAGGGCAGAGGGGAAGGCAGTGGAGAGACTGAATTGCTATATAGGAAGGGAAAGGATAGATTTCCCAAGGTTTTCAGTAAATAGAGACACTGTCAAAGGCAATATTTCAAATGGTGGTTGCTAGTTTTATGATAAAATTCTCTCTCCGGTTCATCTTAAAAGAAATCTAGATTTTCTGCCGATGTTTTGGTGGAAGTAGATTTGGGTTCCATGAGGAAGGCTAGGCCAGGAAGAAGATCTGAGAGGAGGATTAGGAACAGCTGACAACAGCTTGAGTTATATAGAACTTAAAGGATTGTCTTTAGGATTGAAGAGGACAGAAACATAGCTTAATTCCCATTTAATAGCCTCTGTCTTCCTGATAACTTTTGGCTTTTCAGGTTGACTTCTTTCTGGGCACAGAATCAAGTCTCCTCATTCCTTGGTCCCTCTCCAAAGGAAAGAACTAAGTCCAGTGTCTCCAATTTTATCATCTAGCATTATGTCCAACAAGTGGACTCCTTGGAAAGATGATAAAAGAGAAATGTCAATAGAAATATGTGGCAAAGGCAGAGAGCATTTTCATTCTAAGGGAAAGCCTGTTTCCCTGGCCGCCCTCAATGGCTTGTTTCCTCCAAGCTAAGTATAGAACACCAGGGCTTTCCTCACACCTGCCCCTGATGCTGCCAGCTCTGGGGAACTGACTTGACTCCAGTTTAAGTTCAACCTTTAAATAATGTCTCAGCCATTCTTTCAACATATCAACATTCTTCTCTTTAACATTTATGCTAATGAAATTGATAATGTAACATTTTTTCTGTTTCTTTTAAATTACCAGGTTAGGGTTGAAATGTCTATCATTATAAGTGAAAAACAACTACAAAAAGAAGAAAAAAAAAAAAACTGTTCTTGGGCTGCCTTTGTATTTTGTATCTCATGTTTGAGAACCTTATTTAATGAATTGGGCAGCCACTCGCGGTCAAGTGCTTCACAGAGATGAATTGCTCTGACTCCAGTGGGGACCACAGGCAATCACTCACAGTTCTGCCTCATGTTGACTCACAGTACAGAGGTGGTCAAGCCTCAGGGGCCTCACATGCCCCTGTATCATGGAGAAACCACTTGTGGTTTTTGATCATGTGTGATTCTGCTGTGTTTCCAGCTTTCCTTTTCTGGTTACTCCATCAGAGACAAAGTCAGTTTTCTGTGACACAAATTGTGTTGTTATCTCTGTTCGGGTACTTTTAAAGTTTCCCCATGGACTTCAGAGAATCTAAGCATCTTTGAACAAGCATTCAAGGTCCTTTATAATCAAAACTCAATCTTCTTATCTGGTTCCATTTTTCTCTTCTCTTCCCCTCATCCACCCATGCCCGCTGTGTTTCCAAATACATTTTTTTTTTTAATACTCCAGTGATTCTACTCAACTGTCACTTGTAGTATCAGGAATATTCATTCATTCATTCAGTTAGCACTGAACATTGAATCATCCTTTTTTCTTTTCTTTTCTTTTTAATCCCTTTTGGTACCAGGGATTGAATCCAGTAGCATTTAACAACTGAGCCACATCCCTTCCTTCCTTATTTACTTATTTATTTTGAGACAGAGTCTCACAAAGTTGCTTAGGGCCTTGCTTAGTTGCTGAGACTAGTCTTGAACTTATGATCTTCCTGCCTCAGCTCCTAAGCCTCTGAGATTTTAAGCATGTGACATGGCACCAGTTAGTCTTCCTTCTTTATTCTTGTATTGAAAGAAGGATCAGAGATTGATGGAATGCTACCCATTCAGCCAAATGTTATTATTCAATGCTAACAAAAATCATTTGTGACATGTGGTAAAAAGGCAGATTTCATAATACAATGTCAGACCTAAATCAGAGTCTCTAAGAATGAGATGTGAGAAACTGAAGGCAAGGCAGTTCCTCGTGTCTATAAGATATACATAAAATGTTCTACATAATTGATATTAAAAACAAAATGTTTGCCTTATTAATAATATATTTTCTCAGGGGGTGGGAGGATTCAATGAACTCTAGATAGGGCAAAGGGGAAAATAGGAGGGAGGGTAAGAGAGGGAGCATAGGGGTAGGAAAGATGGTGAAATGCGATTGTCATAATTACCCTAAGTGCATGTAAGAAGACATAAAGGATGTGACTCTACTTTGTGTACAACCAGAGATATGAAAAATTGTGCTCTATATGTGTAATAAGAATTGTAATGCATTCTGTTGTCACATATAACAAATAAAATTTTTTAAAAAAGGAATAAATAATGCTTTTGTACTTACATAAGATCAATAGACATGATTTGGATGTAATATGTAAAGGAAGAATTGGGTTTCATTTTAAATGCTTCTTTTTGCGAGACAAGAGTAGATACAGTAGGGTAATTAATGCTAATCTAATTACATGCTATATTCTAGGACTTATAATATTTTATGTTAGAGAAGGAGGACTCCAATCCTCTCTGTACTGGTTGGATTTCACTTGAATTAGCCAATTCATGTTTGAAAAGGAGTGACACACTGAAAGCACTAAAGAGGGAATAACTGGGATACATGTATTTATCTACTCAGAATAATTAAAAATGAAAATGAAAAAATATATGCATATATTTTCTTGGTACTCTCTGTGCCACCCAAACATTAATTTTCTGCAAATGCTTACTGCATATGGTATCATGGATTAGACATACATTGACTGGAATAGTCATAGCTATTTAGGGCTCATGATTGATTGAATAAGAAAGAAAATATTAGATGTATGTACAGATATGATAAAGGATACAGGAAATGTGCCAGAATGCAGAGGTTTTGCTGGGATTCAGTGATCAGAGCTGGGAAAGTTTGATCTTGGATACTTTCAGGGAGACAAACATTTTCAGGGGAAGAAAAATCATTCCAAGTTTGGTAATGCACAAAAGCAAAACATGTAAAAGATTTATGAACCTCAATCAAGTTAAAAGTCCATCTTAGAAGTGATGAGAAAAAAAGTTAAATACAGGGAAGAAGATGATCTTCAATGAGCAGAAAGATTTACAAAAATGGAATTAGAAGTTTTTGATGGGGGATTCACCCAACAATTATTTATTAAAGATTTGATTTGTGAATCAATTTTGCTATATTGTTCCAAGAAATAAGGAGTTATCCAAAGACAATAATCAATATTCACTCAACAAATATTTATTAGATTCCATATACATGTCAATTATTGTTACAGAAGCAAGAATTCAGCTCCTTGAGAGAAAAAAAGCATACAAAACAGACCTCTGCCTTCATGCAGATCAACATAAACATGAGGACCATGCCAACATCCCTTCTACCCTTCCTCCACTGCACGGAAGCTGTACAGGGTAAGGAGTTTTCCATGGAAGCTGTACAGGGTAAGGAGTTTTCCTGTGTTCAAGCCAGTGGTGGTTGGGGGTGGGGGATGTCACCTGGAAAAGAGAAACCTGATCTTCTCTTGCAAATAGTTTCTTGAGAAAAGTGACATATGACCCAATTCTGAATAATCAGATGAGAATCAATGTTTGCCTTAGATCAATAAAGAAACAGGAAAAAAAAATCTTCTTTTTTGTTGGACAAGAAGATGTATATGACCTCAATAACTGACACTAGGGGAACTATCCTGGGATGAAACTAATACTGTTCTTGGAGGAAAAGAGATATGGAAATAAATTGCCCACCATCCCAGAAGCCTGAACTATGTCTAGTCTTTTTCTTGCATACACCATTTCTTCTTACAGAAATTCATTTCTTCACTGTTTAACCTTGAATAGTTTTACCTATGGTCAAATATATTTTAACTGATACACATGCATTACAGTATTTACAGATCTATTTGACCCTTAACAGACTTGTTCTGGAGGGATAGTCCCTTTAGCAGAAATTGAAAAGAAAAAACCTGAAAGTGAAGAAAAAAGCAAGCTAATAGTCATTAAACTTCTTCTGTATGCCAATGACTCTGCTAAGAATATCATAGATTATCTAATTTTAATGTTTATAAGAACTCTGAGTTCAATATTATTATCCTTATTTTTTCAGATGAGTGAATTAAGCCTCAGAGGGATTAAGAAATTCACCTGTCTACAATGTACTGAGCAGGGATACAAATTCATACTTTCAATCAGCAAATCTTTATTTTTTTCACTTTACCAAAACCCACCTCATACAAGACAAAATTTCCTGAGTGAGGCCTTACTATGAGTGAGAATAACTATTAGGAATGTGTAATGTTAGAATTTTAAAATGAGAGAATATTGGTGGAAAATAAGGGAGTCTTTGCAGTTAGAATGATGGTATGGTAATGGTAAGAACAATGAGACTTTGAAGAATAAAACTCTGATAAAAGTTGACTAAATGGAATTAGTAGGAATTTTAAAACAGAGTTAAAGTGCATATATGAAAATCACTAGCATATTGCACAAGTATCACAAATGAATCTTTGGGGAAGTCCAATGAAGGATATGATAATATGAGGAGCTAGACAAGAGAAATATTGGCTCAACTATAAGCAAAATCATATGCTAGATGTCTGGAAGAAAAGTTTAGAAAGGATATGAAGAAAGCCTGTCAAAATGAAAAATGGACTAATTCATCATTGCACTTTTGGACTCTCATATTCAAGACGTGGAATGGTAACCTTGTTGTACCAGGTTAATCTGTCTATCCCTTTGTGCAAAGAAGTACCTGGGAAAATCTTCTGAAATTTGGGAGGTTGGCAGAGACTAGAACTTCCATTCTCTTGAATTTCCAATACAATAAAGTTCCTGTTGCTTTGAGGGAAAGAAAAACTGTAAGGAAATTTATTCGGTGCCTGTTATACGGTAGCTCCTACTAAAAACTTTGTATATAATTCTTTGCATATAATCATGCTGTGTGGATCTCAGAATGAGGGTTCTTTATAAAATTTGTAGAGAAGTGATGGACATTTAATCCTCACAATAACCATTTGGAGGTATTGTGTTTGATTCTGTTTTAAAATTTAAAAAGTGAGGCTTACAGGTACTATGTAGCCATAGGCTGTATTACTTGAGAAGATGAATTTTGGATTAGAATATAAATTTGCATATAACTCCAAAGCCTTGTCTTTACCACTTCTTGCAGATCTGTCACCCAAACCTTGTTTTACATAGTTCTTCTATGAAAAAACGAATTGAAAACATGAAATGTGAAATGGTAAATAGCATTTGATGTTTACTCAAAGGATACTTCATGTAGCTCAGTGATGATACTCCTTTTACTTTTTATTTTATTTTTGCTTTTTTTTTTTTTTAAACTGGGGATTAGACCCAGGAATGGTTTACCATTAAGCTACATTCCCCAGTCTTTTCCTTTGAGACAGAGTCTTGTTAAATTTCTGAGACTGGCCTCAAACTTACAGTCCTCTGGCCACAGCCTCCCAAATCTCTGAAATTACAGCCATGTGCCAACATGCCTGGTTTCATTATACTCTTTACAGTACTTTCTAAACAAGATTTACAAATACAGTTTCTCCTAGACATACAATGGATTTATGTTCCCCCCAAACCCATTGTAAATTGAAAAATTTGTAAGTCAAAAATGCATTTAATACACCTAACCTACTAAACATAGTAATGGCAACACAGTGCACTTCATAGTATTGTTTTCTCTGTTTATCCTGTGACTGACTGGGAGCTACAGATTGATGCTGCTGCCCAACTTTGACAGAATATCTTACTGCATATTGCTAGTGAGTACATTTCTACTAAGTATGTGTTGCTTTTGCACCATCTCAAAGCTGAAAACTTGCAAGGTAGGATAAATCTATACAACATTCCAGATATTTTGCAGGCCTATGTAGAGTAATTAAGATTGAATTTACCACCAGGCACAGTGGCCCACTCCTGTAATCCCAGCAATTTGGGAGGCTGAGGCAGGAGGATGATGAGTTCAAACTCAGCCTCAACAACTTAGTGAGGCCCTAAGAAACTCAGTGAGACCCTATCTCTAATAAAATATATAAAAGGGATGGGGATGTGGCTCAGTGGTTAAGTGCCCGTGGGTTCAGTACCTGGTGCAAAAAATTAAATAAATAAATAAAATAAAGGATTGAATTTACCCTTCTACTTTGAATAACTAGAAAATGTACAAAACACTACAGATAGCACAGAGCAGTGATTTCTTAAAGAAGGGAAATGAATGAGGTGAGCTCCAGTTATCCACCAGACAGAGGCTCTGCAGCACAGTACAAGGCAAATGAATCCAGAAAGCGTGGAGGTCTTGTCAAGTTGTAGAGCTAGAGTTGGTAGTTTGGGTAGCTAGAATTTGAGTGACAGACTCAGAACAGAAATATCAGGACAGATAGAAAACTTCTAAGATCTATAGAGGATCTTCCTTAAATCTCTGGCTGAATGCTGTGCATGCATTAGAGAAAAATACCTGAGTCCAGAGAAAGAACCACTGGAAAGAAATATTTGGAAAAATTTCCCCAAAACTCACATATGGCTGGAAATACATTCAAAATTCAAAGTCATGTCCCAGTACATGGCACATGAACTCCACAGATTAGTAGTGATGACAAATTATCTCTAGATTAAAAGATATTCTGAACCCACTCTAGCAAAGCTTAAAGGCAAATCTTAAAATCAATTACTTAAAAGAAAATCCGTATGCCAAAATAAAGACTCAAATGATCAACATTTGGCAAATGAGAGAGAAGTTAAGTGGAAAAACACATGTAATTGGAGACTCACTACAAAAATGTACATCTAAATCCATTTAATGAATCACTAATTATGCTCAATATAAAGTTTCAATATAAATATATAATTTTCAACATAAAGTGCAATACATATGCAAATGCTGGTCACCATATGTCAAGTGCTTTAATGATTCCCATAGTAAATGAGAAATAAAGTACCTGTTGTCCCTGTTTTCATAATCTGTTTGGTGGCAGAAGGTAGTAGGTTTGCTGATTTGTCTGGTACAAGATAGAAGATATAAGAAAGAAAGAAAGGAAGGAAGGAAGGAAGGAAGGGAGAGAGGGAGGAAGGAAGGGAGAGAGGGAGGGAGGGAGGGAGGGAAACATAAGAGCCAATAACAAAGAAATGCTTTGTGAAATGGAGGATGCTTTAGCATCTGAATGATAATTATGGGGCACAGAAAATATATTCCAAATGTAAGATGGTCAAGGATAAAGGCAAAGGCCGGGCATGGTGGCTCATGCTTGTAATCCCAGCACCTTGGGAGGCTGAGGCAGGAGGATCATGAGTTGAAAGTCAGCCTCAGCAATTTAATGAGGCCCTAAGCAACTGAGGAAGACTCTTCCTTTAAATAAAATATTTAAAAGGGCTGGTTATATGGTTCAGTGATTAAGTGTCCCTGGGTTCAATCCCTGGTAGAGAGAGAGAGAAGAGAGAGAGAGAGAGAGAGAGAGAGAGAGAGAGAGAGAGAGAGAGAGAGAGAGAATAAAGGGCAAGGAGAATAAGGAGGTGTTTTCAGTGTAGCAAATGTTGTGGTGAAGGAGAAGGTCAAAACAGTTCAGAAGGTCAAAAAGTAGGGGTAGGTATAATACTTTTATATTCCTAATAATTCCCTACTCCCTTCACCAATTCTCACTCTGGAATGTTCTTTCAGAAAACTTAGGAAAAACAATAGAAATGCAGTCTGAATGTTGTGGAGTGTTTGAGTTTGCTCAGACTGCTGTTAAAATCCCATGCATAGAGTGACTTAAAAGATTACCTTAATTGATTACCTCACACTTCTGTGGAGTCTAAGCTCTAGTTCTTCACAGGGTTGTCTTGGAGAGAGAGAACCTGCTCCTTACCAGCCTCACAGCTCCTGGGGGTTGCTGGACATCTTGAGTGTTCCTTGGCTCAGAGACGTGTCACTTCAACCTCTGCCCTTATGTGTCACCTAGTTTTCTTCCCATGTTCCTTTATCTAAAAATTCTTTTTTTTTTTTTTAATAAGGGAGATCAGTCTTGTTAGATTAGGGACCCACTCTACTCCCATATGATCTCATCTTACCTTAACTAATTTACCATGACTCTATTTCTAAAGGTCACATTCTGGGGTACTGGGGTTTAGAACTTCAATGTATGAATTTTGAATGGGACAAAATTCAACCCACATGATTGTGAAATTCTGAGGCTTTTTAATGGAGAAAGGTCTTGTTCAGAATTGTGCTTTAGTCATAATAATCTGGCAACAGCACACAAATCAGCCTCTGAAGAGCTCTAACCACACCCTTCCTGCTTTCTCCTGTGTCCAAAGGCACACCTGCTCTGTACCCAAGCAATTCTTATGTTCCACCACACCATCTCCTCCTTCTTTGCCCTCCTCTGTGCAGATGCCACTCCTGGGATTTGTCTACCCCACTTAGGGCTAATGCCTTCTCTTCAGTGCTCTTCAAGTGTCTTAATCATGTTCAGAATACATGGGATTATGTCCACAATTTAGAAACCTTTCCTAAACATGTACTCCCCTTTTGAAAGGTGAGATTCATGATCCCCTTATCAATGAATCCTGTCTTGTGAAAACATTTAGCATATGTATATTTTCTTGTAATCTGTGTGTTCACTTTCTTCTCCATGAAACTGGGACACCTCAGGTTAGATCAGTGTCTCATTCATCCCTGATCTCTTGCAACTAGGTTTGTGTGTGTGATGCCTATTAAAAACCAAGAGACTAGAAGAGGCTGGGATGTTGCAAATTCTCCCTTATTCATTAAGGCCTATTTTAAAAATGAGTGTGGGGATTGTAAAAAGTAACAACTACATGGCACTTGCTGTATGTCTGACATTGTTCTGAGTGCTTAATGTGTAATATTCATTTGTATTATCCTATAAAGTGGATGCTACTCTTATTTTATAGATGATGCGTCTGAGACACAGGGGTACAGTAACTTCCCCTGGATTACACAGGGTAGCAAGTGATTGGCAGATGGTGTCTATAATCTAGCCCTTAAGCACTCTGACAGGCTGCCTCTCAAAGATATTTGCTTTCTCAGTCAAATTTGTTTAGATACATTTCCCTCTTGACCACTGTCTATGTGATTTAGGGTAAGTGAACCTCACTTCTCTGTACTTCAATTTCTTTGGTTCTGAATAAAGCTAACAAAAGTACCATCCTCACAGAACTAATACTTGTAAAACATTTAGCACAGTGCCCAGCTCTGAATAAGGCCATCTCTCTCTCTCTCTCTCTCTCTCTCTCTCTCTCTCTCTCTCTCTCTCTCTCTAGCTAATTGAAGCCATACTGCCTCCTGCTGATGATTAATAGTGTCTGGCTTCTGAAGAGGATAGTATTGGCAGATTTTTTTGCCTTTTTATGAAGGATGGGACTAAGCTGTCAGTTTCTATGAAAATAAGAAAGAGGAGGTCAGAGGTGTTTTTGATAGCAGCACAAAGGACCTTTATATGGTTTTAAAAAGGTTTGTAGTGATAGGATTCTGGGGTGTCCATGGCCTTCTAGTGGTCACCTTGACCCCCTCTCCCTCCTTGCAGAGGGGCAGTGGAAAAGCACCAGAGAAGAAGGAAGCAAAATTTAGAAAATATTTCAGAAAATAGGACCTTGAGAGGAAATGAAAAAAAAAAAAAAAAGAATTCTGCACAATAAGAAATCCTGTTCACTGAGCCTGTTGAACAGTCATCAACAATTCTTTAGAAAACTCCAGCAGTTTACATGTGGAGCCAGTTGCTTTCTAATTGCTACAGCAGGCTACCACTGGGAAGAACAAAGGAAATATTTAGCACATCGTAAATTCTTCTGCAGTCCTGTGGAGTGGCTGGAGTTCAGATTACAGGTTTATAACTAGCATTTGAGAGCAATTTCTACTTCACTTTGAGAAACTTGCTGGAGAAGCTGTTCAGCACTGTTCCCCCTAAGAAGTCCAGAGACATACAGACCAAGTGTTTAAATTTAATAATCCTGTTCACTTGTGTTGGGATACACTGAAGCTACAGGAATCTAACAGTAAAATTCATCTTCCTTCTAGAATTTGCCTTTAATGGGAAGTGAAGGGGTAGACACACTGGTGCAATGCTGTAACAGATCTCCAACCTGTGCTGTGGTCCTCTCTGAGGACCAAGCCTGAGACAGAAGAATAGACAGGACCTAAAAATAGATCCAGTTCATAGGACCAGAGAGAGTATGTGTGTGTGTGTGTGTGTGTGTGTGTGTGTGTGTGAGAGAGAGAGAGAGAGAGAGAGAGAGAGAGAGAGAGAGAGAAGGTAAATAAATATCTTTCATGTCACCAAAGTGGAATGAAGAAGCTGCACTAGGGAAGAAACTACTACCACAGTCCAGTAGTGACAGCAGAAGTGACCTGGAGGTCAAAAGTCAGAGGCCAGCTAGGATGGATCTTCACTTAGGATCCAGCCACGTGTGGGTCTGCTGGGTCTGATGCATCTACACCTTTGGCGAAGTTGGTTCAATTCTTCACAAATTTTGATAGGCATGCTTTTTTACCAGGTAGAAACACACTGTCAAATGAGTGTCTGAGAGTTGATCATTTATAAGTTGTCTTTGGTTTTAGGTTTTGTGGCTGGGTATAGCCATTAGAACTGCTCTGTCATTCTTCATTTAGATTATTCACGAAATAAGGGAGGTCATTCTCCCCTGTGAAAGTAAACTGACATTTCGCCAGCATCCACGGTCAAAGGATGAGATTGAGACTTTCCAATGGATGAAAAATGTGGGCTTTTCTGGACTTGTGGCTAACCCCCCCACCCCGCCCCATCAACAAATTGACAATCTTCTCTCTAATTTGCCTGAATTTTTAATTGCACATCAGCTACATTTGGGGAAAATTTTCAAATTAAGTAAAACCAACAGCAATAAAAAAATCTAGATGGATTTCACAATTTCTTGAGGTGAGATAAAATTTCTAGAATAAAATTTACATACATTTAAATGATGGAATAAATTTAATCAAACTCCTTTAGAATAAACATTAACTATCACCTCACTATCTTATCTCTGCCCAAATTTAAATTGCAGCTTTATTTTTGTTTTAGAATAAAATCAGTGAGTGTTGGATATGGAGGTAGTTTTTACGTTAAGTTTTGGTTTTGCTATATAACCTGACTATTTAAATTGAATAAATCAGTTATTTAGTTATTACATTTGTTAATTTAATATTTACTGTTTCTCTTCCAATATATTTCATAATTTTGTCCAATTATTGGGCATTAACTCAAATTATTTAATTATATGTATAACCTGAACCTCAGGAGCGAAGAATTAATCTTTTTGGTTGAATAATATATACTCTGAACACAATCTGGCCAGGCATGGCGGCACACAGCTGGAATCCCAGCCACTCAGAAGGCTGAGGCAGGAGGATTGCAAGTTCAAAGCCAGCCTCAGCAACTTAGCAAGACCCTGTTTCTAAGTTTAAAAAGTAACAAAAGGGCTGGGGATGTAGTGATTAAGGGCCTCTGAGTTCAATCCCCTGCTTCCAAAAAAAAACCCCAAAATTAAAACAAAACAAAACAAAAAAAACAACAAATGTGGTTAAGAAGTGAATTTCTTTCTTTTTTTAGTGTGGCATGATAAAAAAAGTATTAAAGAAAATTAAGATGAATATATACTTTAAAAATATCTGAATTGTCTTCAACAATAATGGAACTGTAAGAATTCACACATAGAAAATTTGGTTCCTTGAAAAAAAACAAAGCAAGAAAAGACTGCTGGAAAGAGGTAAACGTATTTTAAATATTTGAAAACAAATAAAAAGGTTGGAGTATATGAAGTGAGGAATGAAATTAAAAAATTAACTAAAATCTTGTCAAGTAATATTTATGAATGTCCGTCGTCAATTAATGTTCACAACAAATGAAAACACAACCTAAAGCACTCTAGACTCTAGCCAGTGACTCACTTATTTCAAGCAATACTTAGGACAAAATTCCTTGCAATTCCTTCCTTGTATTTATTTTGAGGGGATTTATTGTGCATTCATAGATATTAATATCAGTCTAGAATAACCAGATGTCTGTAGACATTTTCCTGAATAATTAATTAATTGCTATTTCGAATCCCGTATTCTTACTGGCGTTTTACTAGCTCAAGGAAATCCAAGTACTTAAAAAAAAAAAAAACAAGTGTGCGATAAGAACAACCCTTAATAAACATAATTCTAAAAAGGAATCTTTTATTGTTGTGAAGCTTATAAAATTGAAGGTCTCATGTTTTAAGAAGAGAAAAAAAGGAATTCTTTCTCTGCAGTGAAATAAATGGACTATCTCACCCATGAATAATGATTAACGTTCTTTCACTCAGAGAAAAGACTCATAGGAGTTCGCACCTGCAGCATTCATGAATTACGGGCCCCAGTCCCTTGAAAGAAACTTAATAATCACTATTCACAGGTGAAGTGTGCTTCAGTTGGATATAAAAGTTGAGATAAAACCAGTCTGCTTTGTTTCCAGTGCTGTTATTTTCCCAGCATTCCTTCCCTGCCAGTCACTGCAAAAATACTTGAGCAGCTTTACGGTTATCTGAAGGTGCTGTTGTAAATACCTTTTCTTCTCAGCTCAGTTCTTTCTGTATTTATCAGAGATTCAAAGGTGGTTTTAAAGGTCAGAAAAACAAGCTGCCTGAAAACTTGGATGCAAACTCAAGTAATAAAGTCTGCATTTCTACATTTGTACTCTCCTTATTCACATCCAGGTCTAAACTGGCCTTAAATTTCCTTATTCTGAGCCCAAACCTGCCAAGTCAAGTCATATAAGTATACATTTAAATAAAAATATAAATATAAAGTATATGTTTAAATATGGGCATGGGTATAAAATTAAACATGTAGATGAAAATCTGCATATAAATAGATTTTTCCAATCTGGCAGAAAAACTGTGGTTACTGTTTTTGCTTTCTTAAGTCAGAGAAGATGTTCAGAGCATCTTCTTTCATTAGAGACCACATGGACGGTCCGTGTGCCATCTGTGGCTTGTTTACATTTTTCCCTGTTCCCAAGGTGGGTTTTTTTTTTTTGTTGTTGTTGTTGTTGTTTTTACTAGTGATTAAACTCAAGGGTGCTTAACCACTGAGACACATCCTTAGCCCTTTTCACCTTTTTATTTTTTTATTTTGAGACAGGGTCTTACTGAGTTGCTTAGGGTTTCACTAAGTTGCTGAGGCAAGCTATGAAGCTGAGATCCTCCTGCTTCCCGAGCGGCAGGGATTACAGGTATCTGCCACTGTATTGAACTGAAGCCAGAATTAGATAGGCAGTCAATATAGATAGGTAAATTGAGTCAGGTCAGATGAGTCAGGCCAATTTTGAGTGAGTCCCCAGGAAGTTGGAGACTGTCCCCTGAGGCATTGAAATGTTAATTCCTTCAGAACCCTCCCTCTGCCCTTATCAAGAACCTGCCCCTGCTCCAAACTGTTGCTAACCTGTCTCAGGAATTGCCCTTCCTACAAGGAGCTATAAAGTTGTTAATTAATGTGTCCTGGGCTGCTCCATCCTGCCTTTCCCCCTTCCGCCCACCTGTTTCCCACCTTTTGGCCATCCCACTAAGCATTCCTGGGCCTAGTCATATATACAGGAAGGAGAAAGATAAGGGCAAGGGAGCAGGAGAACAAAGGAAGTCTAGGACAGATTAAAAAGGGCAGAGCACGTTGCTTCTGGTGATACCTGGATACCATCTATGGCCCCCTTCTCCCTCCCGGCAGAAGTCTATGTCACCACTTTTTAAATAAACCCTGCTTTATATGCTTGCCTTGGTGTGCTTCTCCAATGTTCAAACTTCCCCATGTGAGGAAACAGAACTTGTCACCGATAATCAGCGGTATCACAGCTCCCAGGATGTTTTTAAAAACACTGAGCCATCGTTTTAAAATGTTTTAAATATCTAAATTCCTCAATAACTTGAAAAGTCCTAAGCTCTAACCATACACACTCTTCTAGAAACCAACAGAAGCTGAGGATTGAGTGTTCCCTACAGACTCTGCTTCTATTCTTTTTTCAGAGTTATGTGATTCATTAATGGTTTCTTGCCTGAACCCAAAGTGTGCAATTCTGGAAAAACCAGGTTCTCATTCCTTCATCAGCCCTTCTCTCGTGGTGGGCTTGTTTATCACCAGCCAAGCTCATCACAACGCTTTTGAGTCTGTGCTCAGGAGTAAGGAGGCCTTTAGGTGGCAAATGTAGTTTACAGGTGCATTTCTTTCTATCCTTGACTTTCAGGCAGACATTATATGCATTATGGATGTAAAGATAATAAGGCAAATCTAACTTCTAAAAGACTACAATTTAATCAGAGACAAAGAGATATGCATTAAGAACAAATAAAGTTTTCAAGGTAAATATCTTTTTCAGTGACAAAAATATTGATAGGGGGATGGCAGCATGCAGAAGAGGGCTACCTGACTTACACAGGACGTAGAAGGCCTGACATGTTGAGAGGAAAGAGGATATGTTCAGATCTGAAGAGAGACATCCACTCTCTTGGGTCCTAGAGGTTACATAAGAGTTATGCCGTCCAAGGATGAGAATGCTAAGCAGGGTCACATGAGCCAGTTGCTTGGTCTTTTCTGTTTTTTTTTCTTTATTTATGATAATTATGTAAGTTTTTCTTTATTTGTTTATGATATGTTTTGCTTATATATTAGATGTTTTATTATAGAAAACAAAAGCATACTCAATATGCAGGTATACTTACACTTAAAGTATATAACCACTATTTCTTCAAATGTTCTTTCTCCAGCTATATATTCAACATTACAGCTAACACCACCATGCCTCTATGAACACTGATCATAAACTGTGCCACTGCAAGGTATGTACTTTCCAAATACATACTCGTCTCCTAGCCAAATCTGGGAACAGTTGATAAAACCTATGAGAAAAAGGAGGAAATAAAAACTAAGAATGTTCAGCTAAATGGGAACTGGCCACACTCACACACACACACACACACACACAGACACACACACACACACACACACACACAGAAATCTTACACAGAAACATAATTAGTTAGGAGCTAATATTATTAGCCACTATTGAGATTCAACAAAATTGACCTCAGATGTCCAGAAAGGAGGAAAAATATTTTTTTTCTAGTGCTCAGGAATCAAGTTTTATTATTTAATTGTAATATTTTGTTTTGATGAAGCCAAATTGTCCATTCATATTTCAAGTCTTAAGATTATAAATGAATTACATTTATGATTGCAGCAAAGAAGAATAACTACCAAGTAAAAGTAATAAAATATTCTAACTAGCTATAGGGCTAGATTTATTTTATAAATAATTTAGTTGTGAGATACTATTCTGGTTTGTGATTTAAAACAACAAAAATTTTTAAATAAATGGAGGTCTTATGGGTTTGGCCTTGGCATTGACTTAAAGGACAGTAATGCTTTTTGCATACAACAAAAAAGTAAAGTTTGTAAAGAATGAAATCAAAGTGTTTGGATACCAAAATTAGTTTTGAGACAACGTGTTGTCTTTTATTTGAAAGTAAATGTAATCCAGTTATGAAACACACCAGAAAGTGTTTAGTCTCTTCGCACATATTCTCCTTTTTGATGTACTAAAAACTCAAGTGATCACAGGCATTTCAAGTGCCACCCATGCGATAATAGTCAACTAGGTGAGTTCACATTGGCAGTTCTGAAGGCGCATTTAACTTCCAACTGCATTACCAGGTTTTGTCTTTGTTAGTTGTAGGAGTAGGTTTTTTCCATTCAAAAGCTTATGAAGTTCATAATAGTTAAGAGATAGTTCTGTGAAAACCTAAAAAACAAAGGAGAAGATGAATTCAAAAGCAGCTGCTCCTGCAGTTTGATTGCAATATTTCACTGCACGTTACCATGTCTTCACAGCAGCTTCTCTCTTAAAAAGATTCTGAAGGTTGATTGATTGTTCCTGAACTGCTACATAGTTTTATTTGATTAACCACGTATATTTTTGCCAATATGTCTGGCTACCTATTTAAAGTTAGTGCATTGCTGGCAGTATTACAAAAACAGATTTTAAGGATTGGAATCAGATTTGGCAGTCAAGGATTTGGTTCCAAACTCATAGGTGATCTTAAAATTTCATTTGACATAAAAAGAAAAACCTTCCCAGTCAAAAACAAAAGACTCCACTTTCATTGAAAAAAAAAAAAAAAAAGCTTCCTGGCTGCCAAACATGTTTATTTTTCCTGATTTTTTTCCCTTATTACTGATTCCTTTGAAGAAGGAACTTCCAGTGATATTTAAAATGTGTGTATGCACACACGCACATATTTAACCAAGATCTTTATTTAGACATGAAGTAAAAAATCTTCTTTAAAGTTTAAAAAAAAAGTAAAAAAGGCATCTTTTCCAAAGTTCATTGCAATAAAAGAATCTTTTGTCCTTCCTCTTGGCTTTTTAAGGTTTTAACGAGTTGTTTATATATCTCAATGGCTTGAAAAGACAGATGTATTTTATGTAATCTTCCATGTAAGCTTTTTTCATTTCCCTTATAAATTACTTTTCCATATTTTAAAATGTAGTTATGTTTTCAGAGAAAAATGGCCAAAAAATATGAGCCGTTATTTGTTGGCCACCATGAACCTTTAGATAAAGTAGGTATAAATCACAGTAAGCAATAAAATTCCACCTCAAGTATAAACCACAACTTTATTGAAGAAATGTCTATTAAGATTTTGTCTCATTTTCATTTTACCTGAACATTAATGTAAGAGTTTCATTTGAAAGCTAGCAGTTACCAACTGATGTCTTATATGCTAATTAACACAAAGGAGATCTGTTTAAATCAGAGAAAGCAAATTTTCTAAAGATTCAACTGTAAACCGCTTTTCTACTCTGTGAGCTAGGGCAGCAAATTATATACAATACACTGAGGTGGGGGGGTGGTAAAGAAAAAAGATGCCAATCCCTAAATATATATCATTGAATAACAACAATTTCAGTACCCATGTCAGGTTGTAGAAAGTTCAACCCCCAAAATGTAGACCCAATGAAATGATCGCTTGCTTTTTCATCTCCATAAACATTTTCTGATGTTTTTAACTCTTGTAGGTCGGAATGAAAAACAAACAGAGACCTTAACTTCATACGAAGTCCAAGTCCTGAAAACACACAAAACAACTTCTGAAGTGGCGTAAACAGATTAGTGGGTGCTCATGGATGATTAAAAAGCCCTGAAGTTAGAGGCACACAGCTGAGTGGCCTGCTGCACCATCGCTCTAGTAGGTAATGAGATGCCTCTGGTTTATAAATATCTGATTGTAATGAAATAATCCACCCGATCTTTTCAATTAAAGTAACATAAATTCTCCTGGTTGTGAGATACATAGAAAAGCAATGTGAGAGCTCCCCCTATTGACTCACAGCCGTGCACAACGTACCCTGAAATGTACTTTCAAATTTTTATAATCAATATAAAATTTCAGAAGTTTTAAGAAGTTTTAGAAATCAGTTAATCTGAATTAATCAGCTTATGCTTATGGAAATAAGTGTCTAGTGATATTTATTCTCATGGAACAAAGTCATGCCAGAGCTGGGATTGGATCCCAGAGTCTTTGTCTCTGAGCCCTATTTTAGAACCAGAAAAGAATTCTGGCTTCTTGAAAGTTGACCATAAATCTATGTACTCATCATACTTGCATGGTTTACACTTGATCTTAGCCAAAAGGCCGAGAAGCGATACTTGCATGGTTTAAAAATGTAAAGGCAACAGAGATGGGGCTATTTGTTTATCAAAGTGAAGTATGTATATGGCTTTGCCTCCCCTCCTGAATTTATTGTGTTTTTAAAATTCTTCAGCTATTACCTTTCAGGATCATTCCCCTCCACCATCTCAACCCTATTAGATAGAAACAGGCTTTTTAGCAGCTCAATGCAGGCAATATACAATATATTTTACCAAGTTGGAGAATTCGGTCATTGAATCCCAAGATGTGAAGTTTGTTTGGGCTAAGGTGTGACTCAGTGGTAGAGTGCTTGCTACACACAAGGTCCTGATAGAAATTAGATAATTATGTGTCAAATCCCACGTTTTAATTTTGCCTCTCAAGGAAGGTTACATAATGATGATTACAAAGTATGTTCATTACTTCTCCCATAGAGACATAACTATTTTTTAAAGATACCTACATGGCTTTCAAACTTGATGGCTATATAATGGAGGGAATAAAATATACCTCTGCCTTCTACCATGTCCAACATCTTTACTGTAAGTTTGATGTTTAGTTAACTATCTATGTCTTACCTTTTTACTTGGAAAAAAAATGTTTCAAAGTTACTAAACTGTGAAATTTAGGTAAAAAAAATACTTCAAAATTAATTTCTGGTTTTAAGAAACTTGGAATTTAGAATAAGAAGATGAAAGTCTGTCCTATCAGGCTGGGGTTGTGGCTCAGTGGTAGAGCGCTCGCCTCACACATGTGAGACCCTGGGTTTGATCCTCAGCACCACATAAAAATAAATAAACAAAATAAAGATATTGTGCCCATGCATAACTTAAAAGTAACAAGAGAAACTCTGTCCCATTAAGGTAACTTTGATGGTTGAACTTTTAGAATTGGAAAAAAGAAAAAAAAAAGAACTAATAGCATTAGAGCTTCTTAGTGTTAGTTCTGGCTATCTTACAATAAGAATGAATAATCTCTTGTATGATCAGGAGAGTCTGAGTCTGGTAAGAGAGATGAAGCAGAAGCAAGAAAAAGAAGGCAGATGATGATGCAGAGATGAACAAGGGAGCTAAGAAACAAAGTGATGTGGTACTTAAGTCACATGTCTAGAGAATTACCTAGTATGTGTGAAGTGCTAAATTACTCAAATCAACAAAACTGTCCGCTGACTTCATAACTGTAGCATGTCTATTCATGGAAGGGAGTATTAGTGAGGAGGACACAGCACAGACAAGATGATAAAACAAAGGCAGTTCCGCTCATAGTCCATTACTTGCCCTAAAATCTTTAAAATAAATATTAAGATCCTCTGACCTCATCCTGAGCTCAACAATGAGTCTCACTGGAAGCACAAATTTTAGCAGAAGAAATTCCTTAATATTATGAAGCAAACTCTTTCCTTCCATCAAAATTCACTTGCTTATTCCAAAACATGAAGGTTGTTGTGTTTAATTTGTGGAGTGAGCATGAGAATTAAGCAAGAAAAAATACATAACACAGGCAGTAAATTGTAACTATCACTTTCAGATAAAAATAAACTAGAATGAATACACGAGATATTGACTAAGTAGGGTTCTCAGAGAAGCTTATTACAAAAATACAATGATGTTTCAAGTATAGATATCCATTTCTAAAATACTTCAGAATAGTAGGTCAAAAGAAAAAAGTTTCATGATAGTTTTGATAAAAATCTTAGAAATCATTAAATAATATTTTATATCCATTTTGAATTAAAAATAAACTCATAGAATTTAAATATACTTTTAACATAGGTAAGTACATATGATTATTGGTAAAACAAAGTAGTACACTTAATATAAGAATAAAGCAGGAAGAAATGCTGTACCCAATATTAACTTTGGTTTTACATAGTTATTACACAAGTTAATGAAATATTATGAAGAATTGGCCAAAAAGATACACAATTATGTACACAGAGTATGACCTAAATCTGGAAATTCTAAGATAAGCCATGGAAAAGTTAGTAATGATTTTTTTTAAATGCATGGCTATTTGAAAGAAGAAAATAATCTTATTTTTAAAATGCCTTCTTAATGACAGTATTTATCAGAGACTAACTTTATGAACTATAAGAGAAAATATTTGTTTTTAACTATTTAAAAAAATGTGCCTGGTTGGGAAAAAATAAGAAATAAAAAAGGTTACAAATTAACTACAAATATTGACATGTCTGGAATAATTATTTTAAAATTAATTAGAAAATAAAAACAAAGCACAAAACAAATTTTCTCCCCTGTATCTAATATTGTTCACATAGAACTAATCTTATTCAGCATTTAAGGGAACAAGATTTCAAAAATCATACTTTATCTGTATTTTCACAGATTATGAAAAAGTTTTGAAGATAGTACATTGTTGTGTATGGGTTTAAAAAAAACTTAATTCCTTAAGGAATTATCTATATTGTTAGCAGAATCTACCTAAACTCTACAGCCAAACTCACAAAACAAAATATCATAACACATTTATTTCCATCTGTAGAGGATTATAATGTATTTATTTATACATTAGTAACTTTTTGATGCAATAACAAGATCTAGTAAAAATGACCCCAAGAAAGAAGATAAAAGTAACTGCACAGGGTGCTTGATTACATCAAATCAGTTCAACTGGCAGAACCATTTTTTAACTATAAATGGGAGAAATAATGCTCAGATGGAAAAGATTATTTTCTGTTTCCCTACCCTTTTAACTGTTGTTCTAAACTTTGGGAAACATTTAATTTTAATTTCAGTATTTTTTTTTTTTTTACTTTTGTCTAAAGGCATTTTTTTTCTTTCTTAAAGAACACGGTAAATTTTTATTTACTGTATGGAATACAGTTGTAATACAAGTATAGTTTTTTCATGTTGGAAATTCATCTGAAAAAGAATTATCAGGTAAAGTTGAAATAGACATTACAATTTACACCAAAAAAAAGAGAGAATATTTTATTTCTATTAAAAAGTGTGGGGATATGTATTTAGAGTGATTTGGAAGCTCTAACTGAATTGGTGTAGTTATTAACTGCTGCAGTCACTCAGAACACCTCCATTCTTAAACCACGCTGCTACTACCCACACACAGAAGTCTAGACTGAAGGATGAAAACCCTCATGAGCAGATGGAAAAACAAGTTGGTTCTGTGATAACATGTCTTACCACATAGTTATATTGTATGGAATCAGAGTAGCCAATAGATTTTATATTGAATTCTGGGTACACTTCTAAAAAAGTAAATTCACGATGGAGCACAGACAAAAACATTAGTAGTAAAATAAACTTTAGAAATGGGAAAAGTAAACCTTCATATTTATGATTTAAGCAATATTGTATGAGTAGAATCCTTTAGCAGCCTTTCCCCTATCTCATGAAATTATAAACTTATCGTTAGCTATTTTTTTTAAATAGCTTATTAAATTACTTTAATTACTTCCATGGATAGTTTCTGACTTTTATTTCTTTTTTATTATTTTTATTTTTTTCTTTTGATTTTTTTAATCTTTTATTGATTTTTTTTAAATACATGACAGCAGTGGAATGCATTACAATTCTTATTACACATACAGAGCACAATTTTTCATATTTCTGTATATAAAGGATATTCACACCAATTGATGCCTTTATACATGTACTTTGTTGTTGTTTTTTGCATTATAATTCTTTTTTTAATTTTTGTTGTTGGTTGTTCAAAACATTACATAGTTCTTGATATATCATATTTCACACTTTGATTCAAGTGGGTTATGAACTCCCATTTTTACCCCGTATACAGATTGCAGAATCACATCAGTTACACATCCATTGATTTACATATTGCCATACTAGTGTCTGTTGTATTCTGCTGCCTTTCCTATCCTCTACTATCCCCCCTCCCTTCCCCTCCCCTCCCCTCTTCTCCCTCTACCCCCTCTACTGTCATTCATTTCTCCCCCTTGTATTTTTTTTCCCTTTCCCCTCACTTCTTCTTGTATGTAATTTTGTATAACCCTGAGGGTCTCCTTCCTTTTCCATGCAATTTCCCTTCTCTCTCCCTTTCCCTCCCACCTGTTTAATGTTAATCTTCTCATGCTCTTCCTCCCTACTCTGTTCTTAGTTACTCTCCTTATATCAAAGAAGACATTTGGCATTTGTTTTTTAGGGATTGGCTAGCTTCACTTAGCATAATCTGCTCTAATGCCATCCATTTCCCTGCAATCTGACTTTTATTTCTGACAATATGCAGATTAAATGTCTTTAAAAAAAATCCCTCCTCTGGTACAAAAAAATTCTAAAAATGCTGGATAAAAGTTTAAAAACATCTTTATAAATACTTAGCTATCTTGGCAAGAAATAAGTAGACAGATTCAAACAGGCCCAAAAGAACAAGAAAGCATAAATCCAGAGATTTATTACAGCACTAAATTGGATGGCTACCCTGAAAGACATCTGCCAGGCCTTGGTGACCCAAAGCTTTCTTTCCCAAGTGAGTAGAACACAGGTGATAAAGACCATAGAATGATCAAGGTGGAAAGTTTAATTACGTATGTCCTCAGAACCTTCGAAAGGCAACACCTTTAGTACAGAAGGAACTAGAAATAGTACCAACCAAAAGGAAAAACTGAAAATATGTGGCTGTAGATAGAGGGGGGAAAGACATTTTTTTTTTTTTTTTGACAATTGTGTAACCACAGGCAAGGCATTACTCAGGCTCTGGGATAGAACTCATTCCATTTGTGTGGTCCAGAAACCCCAAGATGAAAATTTAGTTTAAATTGATGCTGGGTTGCTAGTGCCTCCAGCCACCTGGCAGAAGCAAACATTTATCCTCGGTGGGGGAATCCATATTAAATCAGGGCCACAAAATATTTCCTTATAAAGTGTTACAAATATGCAGTCTCAATTCAAAAATTATAAAACACACAAAGACTATAGCTTACTTATAAAGTACATACACTAAAGGCATTTGGATAAAAAGGTAGAAAGAGTAAGACAAAAGAAAAGCAGCCTATTCCATATGCTCAGGAATATGTAGGTAAAATAAAACAACCATTAGAACCTCTATGAATGAAAACTAAAGTAACACAGAATTTAATGTAAAAGATATGATACAGTTGAAGAGAGATGTAGCAAATTGGAAGATTTACAAGAGATTATCCACTTTGTTAAAGAGAGATAAGAAATATTAAAAGTTGGTGTTAAACAAGAGAATACTCCCTAACTCATTTTGTAAAGATTTACCTTGATTCAAGAAATCAGAAAAGGCTGAGTGTGGTAATCCATTCCTATATTCTCAGCTACTTGGAGGCTAAAGCAGGAGGATGTAAATTTAAAGTCAGTCTCAGTAATTTAGTAAGACCCTCTAACAAAACAAACAAACAAAGAAAAAATTAAGCTAAAAGGGTAGGGGATAGTTTGGTATTAGAGCATTTACCTAGAAAAGTGTGGGTCCCTTGATTCAATCAACAACATGGGAAAAAAAGTGAATAGGCAAATAAATCAGAAAAATATGAAAAAAGACAGTGTCACTCATTGATACAGAGAGAACAATTTTTTAAAAAATTATGTGAAGTTAGTGATGTCTAAACAGATTTTGTGTTATAACCATTTGGATTGCTGCAGGAAAAGTATATATTAATACATTGGTAAATGATTTAATGTAATTCACCATTTCAATTAAAAGAAAAAGGTGCTTCTCTCACATTAGAAACAATATTCAGTAACATTCAATATTTATTGATGCTTTAAAACAGAAGATAAAACAAACTGAAATCCCTTGGAAAATGTCCTCAAACTAAACAAATATAATATCTCAAAATATCCTATAATAAACATCATTAACTGTTAAGTGACAAACATTCTCTTTAAAGTCAGGAACAAGACAAGAATGCTTGCTATAATCATTTTTATTCAACATTGACTTGTAATAGACTTGGCTAACATGAGGTGAGAACATAAGTAATATACTCAAAATTGCAAAGTAAGTCAAGAACTGTCATTAGTCACATATAGTATAATCATCTGCATAGAAAACCCTAAGTAATTTATAAGTATATTACCAGAATTGAGAATTTTATGTTTTTGCTGATATAAGATCAGTAATCAAATTTCATTGCATTTCTATACTAAAACAAAAAAAAAATTAAAAATTTAAGGAAGTTATTCTTTTCAATAATATATAAAGTACCTAAGAATAAATCTAAAAAAAATTCTTTAATAACTTCACAGAGGAAGTTATAAAAAACATATAAGACCATCACAAAGGAAGTTATAAGGTGTAACATAAGACATTAAAGACTAGTAAGCAAGCAATATTTATGGGTAAAAAGGCTTAATGTTGGGACTATATCAATTCTTTCTAAATGATAAAGATATTTTGCTTAATTCCAATTAAAATCCCAAGTTGTTTTTAAAATCTACATACTGGAAGAGCAAAAAACTAAATACAGTCAAGAAAGTCCTTAAAAAGAACTAATGATATCATGGCTTATAAGAAATAGCAGTAATTTAATTTTTTAAGTTGTTGATGGACCTTTATTTTAATAATTTATTTATATGTGGTGCTGAGAATTGAGCCTAATACCTCACACATGCAAGGCAAGCACTCTATAGCTGAGCCCCAGACTTAGCCCAAGAAATAACAGTAATTTATAAGTGTGATATAACAAAGGGCTACAAAATGACAAATGACACAGATCAGAGATTCCAATGGACGCATAGAACATGGGAACTTCATATATAACCAAAATTGAATAACAGATTTCTAGACAAAGTGATGAATAAATGAAACTAATCCAGTAGGTTATCTGTATGTAACAAAAATCAAGTAAATTCTCCAACTCATGCCATAAACAAAAACAAATTGCAGATGGATTACGAACATATGTGAAAACCAAATTTTAAAACTTTAAGGGGACAGTATTAGTGAATATTAGGAAATCAGCCAAGCAACTTTGACATGGAGAAGAATTTCTTAAATTAGACACATAAATCATGAAAGGAAAATTATCTGCAAATTCAACCATAGTAAAACTAAAAATTATTATCAAATGATACCACATTTAAAAAGTGAAAAGACAAGCTACAAACTGGTAGAAAGTATTTGCAATTATTTATGGAACTCATTTTTTAAATTGCTTTTATTTAAATACATGACTGCAGAATGTATCACAATTCTTATTACACATATAGAACACAATTTTTCATATCTCAGTATATAAAGTATGTTCACACCAATTCATGTCTTCATACATGTACTTTGGATAATGATGTCCATCACATTCCACCATCATTGCTAACCCCCTGCACCCTCCCTTTCCCTCCCACCCCGCTGCCTTATTTAGAGTTTATCTATTCCTCCTATGCTTCCTCTCTCTACCCCACTATGAGTCAGTCACCTTATATCAGAGAAAACATTCATGGAGCTCATTTTAATAGTATTCAGGAAAACCAGTTGAGATAATCATTTTACACACACCAGAATGGCAAACAATTTGAGATATCTAACAATATCAAGGGCTAATGAGAAATTTGAAGCAATGCTAACTCTTATAAACTTCTGGTGGGAGCATATATGTAAAAACAATTTGGCAATTTCCAAAATGGTATGCTCTGTGAGCATTTCCATTGCTAGATAAATGTTTTGACATATTCACAAAATTTGTGGTACAACATTCTTACAAGCATTGGTTATAGTTATAAAAATCTGAAAACCACTCAAATTTTATCAAAAGGAAAATGAGATAGATATGTAAAAACACTAAACAATACTTTTTGAGAGGATACATACATCTGTGGCAAAACTATAAAGAAACATGAGAGAAGGAGGATAGTTTTTAAATGCAGAAGAATAAGGAAATAATTTAGGGAACTTCAAAGTATTGGCAAAATTTTCCATCCTAAGAAAATGGTAGATTTTATAGGCACATGTGCTCCATATATAAAGCCTTCCTTTGTTTATTGATCTTCTACGTTACTTCTACTATGAAGTGTCTCTTCAAGCCTTTATATTTTCTCTACTTGGTTATTTGCCTGTTTAAAAACTAATTTGTGGGGATTCTTTATGTATTTGGAGTACTTATCCTTTGACAAATTAAAATATTGCAAATACTTTCTACCAGTTTGTGGTTTGTCTTTTTACTTTTTCCCTATGTAAAATTTTGTAATTAATATATTATTTAAAAATACTGTTTCTAAACATTTGTTGTGTTTCAGACAGAAACAATATTTTTTATCAAAAGAAACTATATTTTTTGTTGTGAACTTTGGATACTGTGGAGGATGGATAAGCAAATACTGGCATTGCAAAGTTCAGTCAATCCTATTTTATACATGTGTGTAATTCTAAAAGATTTGCTCTCATCAGCTTTTATAAAAGTGTTAGTGCATATAATACATTCCCCTACTTTTAAAATAATTTAATAAAACTATGAATTTTATTGTGTACATATTAGAGAGATTTGATTGAGGTCACTGCAGTATTCTCATGATGAATATTGTCTGATCACAATATAAAACAAATTGTATTGTAAATATAATTAATTATAATATATATAGCTTATATATATAATTATATATAAATTATATATATTATATAATCAGGCATTGTGTCCTGCCTCTGGAGACTGATGTTGGGATTGTCCCATTCGTGTGCTATTTTAAGTGTTGATTCTGTATTTCTACAGGCATTGCTTTTACAGAAAATTTGTATGTGTAGAAACTGCATTGACATAAGGAAATCTTTCTACCAGTTTGATATTTTGATGGAGAGTTTGTGTGTGCGTGTGTTTACAAGAATAATATCATGAAGTAATTGGTTTCCACTTACATACAATAGAATGTAACCACAACTTTATTATTTAATCTAATAGGTGGAAAGCTGATAGTTTTTATTCAGGCTTAAACAAGGACTCTCCCTCAATATGTTAAGCTAATTTTTTCTGTTAACACAGGCAAACAAGGGAGCATTTATTTGGTGCGTAGGATCTCTGATAAACCAAAGCATATCTGGCAAAAACTTGCTCATTTTAAGGATGTAAAAAAATCCTAGTTCATGTTGAAGCAGGAATAAACTTTTGCAAGCGCATCCTGTTAATGTCTTGAAAAATAAAGTGCCTGTGATAAGTAATCAGATACGTTGTTATACACCTGTTAGAACAAAAAGTACTGTATGCTGACTGTCATAAGGAGTAGGAAGTAGGGACTGGATGCTTCAAGAGATTGGGTAATAATAAAGGGGGGAAAAAAAAAGCATCCTTTCAACTCAGAGGACAGTAGCTGGTTTTATTCCAGACAATGCTGGAGATGCTGGAACTCATTCATACCCAATGAGTAACAAGGGCTTTATACAGGCCACCAGATAGTATCGGTAGGTATCAGTTCAGAATCTGCTGGAAAGCTATCCAAACAGTCAAAGTTGGTATGAAGTATCAGGATACACTGGAAGCAGTCTCAGCACATATTTTTTTTAATCTACAAAACCAAAAATTAAGCCAGTTCTCAAATTTGTTAAAGCTAAAAGAAAAAGACATTATATATTTTTGTCTCTACCTATTTATTTCTACCAAATAAAAATACAGGAGGCCCAACTAAGTTTTAATTTCAGATAAACAATGAATATTACACATGTCTTATGTAATATTTGAGTCATACCAAAGATCTTTTTGTTTTTATTTTAGTCTATTGTTTGTTTTTATTTATTGTCCTGTATTTTAGCTGGCAACTCTTTTCCACATTTTCCCTAGTTTCTTTTCAAAATTTTTGCTGTAGTCTGTCCATAACAAATTTTTAAAAGCAATATGATGTGATGGTCCTGTATTAAGCCTAGATCTGAGAAAATAACTTTGAACATACAGAAAAGTTAGCTCATGAAAGTTTATTTGTTATAGAGCTGGACTATTAATGGAAAAATTATGAAGTCTCTAGGTTAGCCAGCATGGGTGGTTAATCTTTGGATTTTTGCCCAGAGGTTCATTAATTCTTCTTGGCTTGATTTGCATAGATAAAAAAGATTCAATAAGAATAGTGAATTGCAGTAACCTTTGCAAGATACTTACATTCTGTTTTGTTGCACAGTGTGACTAAAAGCAGCTGATCTTCCTGAAAAGAAATTTTGGTAAAGTGCTTGCCTCGCATGTGTGAGGCACTGGGTTCAATCCTCAGCACTGCATAAAAATAAATAAAGATACTGTGTGTTCATTTACAACTAAATAAATATTTAAAAAGAAAGAAAGAAAGCCAATATCAAGAGGGAAATGCTAAGTGTTTATGGATTGAAAAAATCATATCCCTTGGAATTTTTGTGTCATTTCCAATCACCCCCAATAAATAGTATAATTTAAATAAGTGTTATTTAAATTGTCCTTGCATCTCAAAAGGTAAACAAACTTGCCATAGTCAATCTACTTATAAGTATTGACATGTATTAAAGAAATCAAAACAAAAGAAGAAAATGTGTAACACATTGCTCTGGTCTCTTCCATGAACTATGTATCAGCCATATAAATGAGTTATAATAATCTGATAGAAGAGACACAGTGAGGCTACCCAAAGGCATTCAGGATAGTCAGAAACAGAGTAATGTTGTAGAAGGATTGTAGTACCTTGTAATTAGAACATTACACTGCACTTACTTTGAACTGCCTTGGAGAAGGCTTTGTTCTCTTATGCAGTTGTACTTTTCTCTAACTTCCTAAGCACACAACAGGAAATACTGAAATATTTCTCTCTGCTTAAGTAATCTGGCACCATGGTAGAACCCAAGCACACATTGTTGTTTCTTCCAAAGTGTGAGCTCTCTGCTCACTTTGGGCACTCCCAGACTTTATTCTGGAAGATAGCAATTTTCCAAATTCTATCTATAGTGGCTTCTTCTCCCAAGAGAACTTTGTTTAACAGAACTCACAGCAGCTACTCAGGAAGTAAAGCTTTACAGAAGGGCATGAAGGTGTGCTTCTGCAGGCATTGTTGTTGTAGAAAAGACAAGGTTAACTGGAAATAGAGAAGTTCTTCATTTCATCTCATGTTAAGATCAGTGTATGTAATCAAGGACTGTTTGGAGGTTACATTTATAGTAAGAGTAAGGAGTGACATCAGAAGCAAGGTAAAGAAATAGGAACCAGTTAATCTATACATACTCGAACTTTAACAAAATGATTTTCTGGGCTTAATTTCTAGCTAATAGTCATGTTTCAATGACAACAATTTGGCCTAAGGTTGTCCTTCTCAAAATGATACTTTCTGAAGTCTGATGATTATGGCAATTAAAGGTACTTGTGATGGTTAATTTTATGTGTTTACTTGATGGAGCCACAAGGTTCCCAGATTAAACATTATTCCTGAGGCTATCTATGAGGATGTTTCTGAGCAAGATTAGCATTTGAAGCCACGGTCTAAAGGAAAAAGTTTGCCCTCCCCAACGTGGATAGGCCCTTGATGACCCGCCCAAAGGCAGGGGAGGGAAGAATGAGGAATTTTCCCCTTTCATTCCTACATCAGCACTAAGCTGGGGCATCTCTTCTCATCTCATGCCCTTTGAATTTATTATTTTTTTTTTAATTTTTTATTGTTGGTTGTTCAAAACATTACAAATTTCTTGACATATCATATTCCACACTTTGATTCTTTGAATTTAGACTGAATCACACCACTGCTTTTTGGAGTCTATCCTACAGAAGGCAGATGCTGGTATTTCTCAGACTCTATAATCAGATAAACCAATTCCTTATAATATGTCATGTCCCCTTTCTCTATCTTTCTCTCTTTCTTTCCAATATCTATATATCTATATCTATGTCTATATCTATATCTATATCTACATTCTGTTTCTCTAAAGAACTTTGATGTACAATATTTATACTAAAATTCAACCTGGTGAATTAAGAAATGCATACTACCTCTTTAAGGCAATTATCTGGATTCAAAGCCAACTCCCTATGCCCCATTAATGATTCCCTGGGTGGACTACTCTGCTTTTGTCTTTAGCTGACAATATTAAATAGATAACTGCTAAATTTTCTTATAAGAAAATCAACCCAGTCATTATTCCTTAGCATGTATTTACTAAAAACAGATACAATGACATTTATCTTTATACATTTGATTGTCACTTTGACATTTCTAGAAAAGATGCAGATTGATAAAGAAGGATTTTTTTTTCTGAGTAAAGGGGCAATATAGAACATGGACCATTACATGAAAGAAATACTGATGTTGTTGATTCATTTTATATCAATACAGATTTTTCTTATGATATTTCTGACCTAATTGAAAGGCCATTCTCTTGAGACACTGTAGTACTTTCTATCATCCACAGAGTACCATTTTTTTTATTCCACTTAACTGGATTTAAAGTGATGCTCTTTTCATCTCAGCGTGACCTTACTTTTGATCCATGCCATCCTTTAGGTCTGAATACCCGCTTATGTAATTATGCCCACTGTAAACTCTATTAGTAGTTTCTGACATGACTGTGTAGACGAAATCTCTGGTGCTGACTCAGAATCTAGATCATCAAAAAGTCTCCTACCCAGAAGATTCTGATGCATCTGTGGACTTTATAATATTGGCCTGGGCTAGTCACACTCCTTTTTTTTTTAAGTTCTTCTTCAATTTCATTATCAGATATCCCAATGTTGCCAAAACTTTTGCTTTGCCTTTTTATAGTTTCAGTGTCTGACCTGTTCCTATCTCTTTTCACAAAACCAATTCTTACTTTGGATATTCTTCAGTGAGAAGCTTAGCAATGCCAGTGTTTATTTTCCAATTGAGACATGTTACCTGATGTCTCAAGTATTCCTCCTGTTACATAAGTCCTAGGCCAAAGGCCTTACTAGAGTGTCCCAGCAAGTCAGGTCCTACCATTTGTCCCCAAAATCACATGGAAAAGTAAGCTTTTCACCAAAAGCAGGAAAGGAACTTCAATGAATATAGCTATACTGGGAAGACAAGAGGACTCAGATTTCTAGCCCATCTTTAGTAATACTGACGTGAGCCCCCAGTTTCTATATGTCAAACTTTTTAACATATTTTCAGTTACTAATTGGATATTTGCAGTCCCAACTGAAGGGTCAATGTTTTTTGTGTTTTTAACAAAAGAAACCTCTAACTCCCCCTACTTTATAAAGCCAGGTGTTTCCTTAAAATCTTTTCTCCTTAATTTCCAAACGTTTTTTTAAAATAATTGTTCCTTTCTATTCCACTTAACTGGATTAAAAGTGAAGTCATTAAAAATGTCTTCTTTTTCTGTGACTTGTTACCTTTTGAAACTTGCTGTCCTAATGACTGGATATCCAGGTCTTACTAAGGCAGACTCCACACTATTTCCAGAGTAGCATTTGCCCTGCAGTTGCCACCATACACACTCTGTTCTGAGTACTTTTGAGCTTCTGGAGGGCAAAGATCATGTTCTGAGCATCTCTGAATCCAGCACCTCACAGAGTCCCTTGTACATGAAATATAATCAAGGGACAATTGAATGGATGACTTTACCTAGGTCTCCTTCTTGGAAATTGTCCCTTGCTTAGCTATGCCAGTGTCTATTTTCATATACTAATCTACTTGACCTGTCCAGCAAAAGCCTCATTCCTGGTCACTCACACAGCTACTGATTAGACTCATCTTTCAAGCTTAAACTATCTTAAACAATTTGTATTTAACTATTCTCTAACAAATTTTATCCCTTATTTGATGAAATCTATATCTAAATCTTGAGTTCTTTAAGGAAAATAAGTGCACTTAATATTTTGTGCAATTATTCTTAATGTGCATCATAAATGAAGTGTTCAATGATAGCTAGAACATAATCACAAGAGGGTCCTCTCGGGTCACTTCCCTCACGTCTTTTCTCAATTGTCACCTCAATGAAGCTCATCCTGCTCACCCCAGTGAAGACTCCAACTCACCCTTTCCCCTTTTCCTCTCCCTTACTAATTCTGTTATTGGTTATTTTTTTCATAGTCCTGATCACCTTCCTGTGATCTAAGTCTCGAAGACCATAGCCTGCTCTGTTCAGGTCTATCAGGAACACAGAGAACAGTGACTGGCAGCGTATGCTCAACAAATATTTTCACAAAGAATGGACCTATTTATAATGAGAACAACCTTTTATAAATTAGAATATTAGAATCCAAAAACTCTGTAATCTAAAACCATAAATATGATCTTGACTTTGCCTGTTAAGATTGACTGAAAAATAAAAGCTTTAAGTCAGGGAGAGGGAAGTAATTCTAATAGTAGATATCGCCTTGCTAAATAATTTCTTAATAATGGGTCAGAATGAATTCTTCTGAATGTGTTCCCAACAGGACCCACATATACTAAAATGATAACTCTTTGGAATCTTTGGGAAGTGAAACATCCTAATTACAGATTTCAACTATTGATCTGAAATATTTACAAAATGTGGCACCATATATTCATAAAGACTATTGTTATATTTTGGATTGGAATGTCCCCAAAAGGCTGATATGTTGAAAGTTTGGTCCTTAGCTGGTGGCACTTCTGGGAGGTGATGGAAACTTTGAGAGATAGGGCTTAATTGGAGGAAACAGTTTACTATGGGCATATCCTTGCAGGGTACATTGGGACCCCGTCTCCTTGTTTTCTCTCTTTGGTTCCAGCCACCACGAACTGAGCAGTTTTCACCCACTAGGTCCTCTGCCATGATGTACTGACCATCACAGGCCCAAAGGCAACTGGGCCAAGTGACTATAGACTGAAATTTCTGAAACCATGAGCCAAAATAAAACTTCTCTCCTTTTATGTCATTTTTCTCAGGATTTTTTCACAGTGACAGAAAACTTAACACAACCATATTACTGAATACTAGAGATTTTTCTGCAAGGACATATATTATAATAATACAGTATTCTGAAGAGCAAATGATTCTCTTGCCTTTACTAAAAATAAAATTTTAAAAATAAAGCAAATAAATACATTTAGCATAAATTTATATTATTCAGATACATACCCTTTAATTGATATTTTAGAGCATTACTTGCTTATTTCTCCTAAAAGCAGTTTCTAGAAAGTGACTTGGATTGAGGATTAATTTGAATAAAGGTTTAGTAGAGACATAAATTTTATTTTCCTTCCTTTCTATTCCTATTTTACATATTTTAAAGTTTTGTCTTTCCTCTGAGCTGTGTCCAATTTTTAGTTGGTTTTCAGTTTATTAGTATCCTGGCACCTTATCATCCTTAGATTAATAAAGACAAAAGACAAAGGGATATTGATGCTGGTGTGATGGCGCTCCAGGGGAGAGCCGAAGAGGCAGAGATAAGAGGTGGACATGGAGCAAGGTCAGCAGGCCCCAGGACACAGTGATGGGCAGCAAGAGGGAGGACACTTACCTGGCACTCTGGAAATCAGAACATAAGAAGTACCACCCTATGAAGCTGACTAATAATGGTGATGGGGTTGGAGTGGGGAGCATGAGAGGAATGAAGGAACTTTAGATGGGGCAAAGGAGAGGGAGGGGAGAAGAGGGGGAAGGGGGTAAGAATGATGGTGAAATGAGTTAGACATCATTACTCCAGGTACATGTATGAAGACACGGATGGTATGAAAATACTTTGTGTACAATCAAGATTATGTACCCCATTTGAATCAAATGTATGATATGTCAAGATCATTGTAATGTTTTGAGCAACTAATAAAAAATGTGCTCTATATGTGTAATATGAAATGAATTGCATTCTGCCATCATGTATAACAAATTAGAATAAATAAATAATTTTAAAAAAATTTAAAAAAAAGAAATACCACCCTATGAAGGTGAGAAGGAGTAGGCCACTTCCTAGTTCTGGGAGGTATGGCTTATAGCATGCTTCCCACTGCTGCTGACCAAGAGGGACCAAACCCTTTATCACATCACTGTTGAAAGTCCTGTGCCTACAAGAAAGCCCTAGTGACTCTGAAGTGCTTTGAAGACCGAGGAGACCATGCTTGTGTATTTATTCCTCTCTTTATCTTCTCTCTACCCAGTCATTTTTCACTTTATTTTATGGAAACTAAATTGACTATTCAGTCCTTTTCCAAAAGCACTGATTACTGTCAGTTCAGGTACACTTTTATAGTTCCAAATGTTCTTTACACTTAGACATAGAAAGGTAGAAAGGGAAAGAGGAAAGAGAGAAAAAAGGAGGAAAGAAATAACAGAGGAACAGAGTGACAGAAGGAGACTTCAAGAAAGAGAAAGAAAATGTGGCTTTCCCTCAGTCACTGCCACCCTGGTCCAACAGTGATTGTCTTTTTGTTTTAAAAAATGATGCGTGGGAACATTTCCTAATACTCCTAGCTTCTACTAGGACTCTGAATACTTATGGGGATCTGTCAGTATGAGAACAACACATCACCCCCATGCCAGTGTAGGCCAATGTAGTAAGCCAGTGCAGGCGGGAGTTCTGTTCACTGAGTCGGACATCATGGAGAGTAAGGAAAATGAGGTTCTTAGCATGTTCTCACAGGCGATAAAGTAGACTGGAGTTTTGGACTTCAGTGAGTTGGCAGGTATTTAAATATTTGGCTTTTTAAAATATTATCTCCTAGGATAAAAAAAAATTATCTAGAATATTTTCCATAAAAAATTAATAGGTACTGTCTTCAAGTTAACATTTTTAAAAATTTGTTGTTTGTTTTAATTAGTTATATATGACTGTAGAATGTACTTTAATACATCATATAAAATGGAGTATAATTTCTCATTCTTTTGGTTATACATGGTGTAGAATCCCACCAGTCATACAGTTATATGTGTACATACAATAATAATGTCTGATTCATTGTACTATCATTCCTATCACCATACACCCTCCCCTCCCTTCACTTCCCTCTACCTAGTCTAAACTAACTCTATTCTTTCCTAGCCCCACCCTTCAGTGTGCATTAGCATTCGTGTATCAGAGAAAACATTCAGTTTTGGGGATTTTTTTTGGATTGGCTTCTTTCCTTTAGCATGATATTCTCCAGCTCCATCCACTCACCAGAAAATGCCTTAATTTATTTATTCTTTAAGGCTGAGTGATATCCCATCGTATGTATACTGCAATTTTTTTAATCTATTCATCTGTTGAAGAGCATGGAGGGCGGTATGGAGATTCCTGAGAAAACTTGGAATGAAACCATCATTTGAACCAGCTATCCCACTTTTCAGTTATACCCAAAGGATTGAAACTCAGCATATTACAGTGTTGCAGCCACATCAATGTTTATAGCAGCTCAATTCACAATAGCTAAACTATGGAACCAACATAGGTGTCCTTCAAGTTAACTTTTATGTGCTTATGAATGTGACATAAAATAGAAGAGACTGTTAGTTCAATATTATAACTGGAAGAATTATGCAGTTTCCCTTTAGATGTTTACACTTAATACAAGAGGTTGTTCTCTGCTTAGAGTGACTCTGCTTCTGCCACCACCTACTGTTTTGCACCTACTACCTGTGCCAGCCTGTGTCTACTGTGTTTTGTTTGGATGCCTATCTCTGAACTCTTGACACTGATAGTTATTCCATCTTCATTGGTACCATGACACTTTGCTCATGAATATGTCTGAATTTATCTTGCTTTTGCTTATATTTATTGAGATGTTTACCTCATCTAAGACGAATTCCATAAAGGCACATGACTTAGATGTATTTCCATCTATAACGTACTTAGTTTGTGGTAGAATTTGAATAAATATTTTTTGAGTGAGCTACTGAAAGTCTCAAGTAATGTTAAATATAACATGTGCTTTGTAATTCAGTTCTAACTTGTGTTTTGCAATCCTGAGAAGCCAGCATCTTTTACTCTTTCCATAATGACATACCATTAGAATACATTTAAAATCAATATAAGGTACAGGAAAATGAGAAAAAAGCATGGATATTAGAAAGTTATTTTTGTACAATTTTAGTTGTATTTATGCTCTACACTTATTTTTATTCAAATTAAAACTATGTAAGAGAAAATGAACATATACTTAGAGAATTACTGTATACAGAATATGGTGTCACCTGAACTTTGTATGTGACATAGTGCATGATATGTAATTAAGAAAAATATGTTGATATGGCTAGTTTCCAAAGGTACATGGCAGTACAATTGTGTTTGATAAACTTTCTAAATTCTCAAAGATTTTATATGGATGCCAGATATCTTTGCCATAACAATTTCTCAAGCAAGATCATGATTGAAAACAAGTTCATGATTAAAGTTATCAAAGAAACTATGAAAAGCATTGGCCATAGTAAGATTAATTGAAAGATTATGTATTCTGCCTAATCTTCATTTCTGAGATTAATAGTTTAATAAATGCTTTCACTTTATGATACTTGAGCTAGTGTAACCACATTAAGTTTCTTTTTCATTATTCTTCGGTAGGTTAATGATTAGGGGTCACTTATGTACCAAAGGAGACATGTCCAACTACTGGACATTAGTTATTTCCAAATTGTATCATTGAGTTTGTATATCTTAGTATTCTCATTAATGGCTTTCTTATCAATATCAGTAGAAAAAGTATCACCTTTGTGTTTCATAATTTTAGCATAATATTTGTTGTAACTCTGTGGGAAAAAGTGACACAGATTATAATTTTGTCATGTATTTATTTTGGTGTTATATATGTACAACTTAAAAGTAAAATTTAATTACTCTCACAAATAGGATAGAACCATTACAAAATTTCTCTTAAGAAAACAGCCAAATATATGTTATTTAAATTATTATTGTAAAGAATGTTTCCAATCAACCTGTCTAAAATATGAATTGAGCCCCACAATAATGTGGGTTGATGTAAATGGACAGAGGTTTTTGTGGCTTTTCTGGGTAATGGCAGCAAACTGTCAATGACAGATGAGGTGAGAAGCCCATGACTGATGCCGTCAGATGAACACACAAAGTGTGGTCTACCTTCTGCCGCGATCATGTACACGCTCAGTGTTCTGAAAGGAGACTAATGCAGGAAGACTGTTGCCTTTGTCTACCCTTCTAAAGCTTTCGGATGGCCTCCTGAAACATGATGAGATCTACCTCACACAAGCTGGTTCATGATCTAGATTAATGAATGGGTCCCTAGTAGTAGCCACAAAATCCTCTGGGCCAGCAAGTTATTGTAAGGAAAAGCCACACACGCATTTTGTAATAAAGTTGTGCATTGTCTATTGAACGAATGAGCAATATATTTGATACTTTTATATAATGCCAGTTTCACATGTAATTACTTTTTTTGATGATTAATTAGCATACTAAAATAATTAAAAACAACTGAATTCATTCATGTCTTTTACCTTGCATAATTTCCTAATATAGGCAGAGAAAAAAAATCACTAATCGGTTCATATAATTTTTGACATTTAAAATAGGACCTTCAAACTAAAAAGAATTTCAGACTCGGGAGATTTATACTTTTTTTGGTTGTTGTTACTAGAGATTGAATACAGGGGTGATTTACCACTGAACTATATACCCAGTCTTTTCTATTTTTTATTTTAAGATGGGGGCTTGCTAAGTTGCTTAGGACCTTACTAAGTTGCTGTAGCTGGCTTCGAACTTCTGATCCCTCCTGGTCCAGCCTCCCAAGTCATTGGAATTACAGGCCTGTACAACTCCACCTGGCTTTTTTTTTTTTTTTTAATTCAAGTTTAATACTTAGTACCTTAATAGGAACAAATGTAAAACACTGTAACTTTTATGTGAAAATCATAATTTATGAATAAGTTTTTCATTGAGAAGCTCTCTTATGCTTTAAATAATGTATCATTCAGTAATAATATCTGTTGCTGCTTTTTTATGTTCTTGTAGGAAAAGATGTATAACATTAATGTTGCATTGTGGATTTAATTTTACAAAATTACAGCTTCATAAAATTCAATGTTAATTTGACTCAAGATGGGCTCATAAAATCACTCACATAATTAAGTATTTGGATTTTTAGACAGAATGCATACTAATAGGCTTGCAGGTAACAATACAATTTCAGGGAAAATAGAAGCTTTGTTAGCATCCCCACAAACCTTCTCCCTCCCAGATTAGCACTGACCACCATGGTGCTATTTAAAGAACTCTGTTAACTTTTGAAGTCATTTTTTTACCCCACAGGGCACCAGTGACTTCCTTGCTATTTTGTACTGAAGGCTAATTCTCAAGTATTGAAGGTTTGGAATGGAAACCAATAGTTTGTGTGAAGTTTATTAGAAACAATTGCTCATTTTCTGGAATCAACAAGTTGTTAATCAACAAGAAATACTTACTGAGCTCATCTTACCTGATTAATACATCTGATGAATTGACAAAAGCCAAATAGGCCATTACCTGAGAGGACTTAAAATGATCTTTCCTATCTTCCTCATGCTTCTGTGTGCTTAGTTTGCTGTACCATGGACATATTGAAGCGAAAAACCCTTCCAGCTCATGTATTTCAGAGAGAAATGGCTCAGATCCACTTATTCTGAAAGATCCTGAACCAGAAGTTTAGCAACTCAGCTGATTTTTGCTTAAATAACTTGCATATTATTACAGTCTTTTAGAGACTCCGACTTATTAATTCTCTATGCCTATTAAGAGCTCTAACATTCAAGACTCCAACATACATAGATTGAAGAGAAGAGATTGAAGAAACAAAGAATACCGAGGAACTCTGATAACACTCATAGCATTAAAATGCACTTCTCTGATTATTGATGTATAGAAATATAGAAAATTACAATTTTAAAGCAGGGGTCCACAGCAGGAGGAAAGTGGGCAATACACACAGACTATTTTCTCTCCTTTCTTGGCATTTGAGAATGAGAGTGTGGGAAGCTCTGCAATAGCCCCTTGCTGTCTGCAGGGTCGTTTCACATAGATTCATCAGCTCTGTGAACAGCCAGGGTCCTCCAGAGGGAAAAGGGGGAAATGGGACTCATTTTGCCCTGTTGACTAAGAGAGGAAAATCCACGTTGGAATCAGCTTGAAGGTTAATAGAGAAAAGAATCATATAAATGCATTCCTTTTCCCCAAGGTTAGGCTACTGTCAGCAAAAGATGATTGAGTTAGCAAAGGCATTTCCCCCCTTTTTTTTTTTCTAAAATTTTCAGCATCATGAATTCCACCCATGCATACTACCCTCTCTCTTCACCCCTCCATGCACACACTATAAAGACAGCATCTGAGTCTGCCAACTCCATAAACCTCCCCAGTGAACTATGCCAGATTTCTCATCAGAAACACATAGCATGATGGGGGAAATAGCTGAAATTGGCTTAAACGGTTTTAAATAGCCGTTCCATTATACTGGTGAGGAAGGAAAATGGGAAATGTAAACAAAGCAAATAATCGTGCTCTTTTTGCATCTATGAAATGGTGCTGAGAAAATATGCAGACTGTGGTTTTAATTGTCCTAAATATTCTCAAAAGAATGCTTCTATTTCCCTTACAGTTAGTGATTACCACAGGAAATAAAACCTTTAGAAGGAATAAATGACCATATTGCGCATGTTAAGCATTTGATTTTATTCATTAGTAGAAAAATTTATATATTATATATATTACAAATTTATTTTTTTTATCATTTTTCAGTGCTTAACCATCATGCCATCATATATATTAAAACTTTTACGTTTACTTCCGTAACAGCTTTTAGAGGAAGAAATTACTCCTTTTGTCTGGGTGCATTGGTAATGAAGATCCAGGAATACTATAATTCTCTTTTACTGTTCCATTTAAAAACATCCTACTAATTTTCTGCCTAATATCATTGGTGGAAGCAGTATTAGAACTTCTATTAACATCCTTAATGTTCTATCTCATTATTACTTCTTGCTCCATTACTAATACTCACAGATAGGACCTAACCACATGCAAAAACCATCTGGTCTACTCCAAATCATGAGATCCAGGAGGCCTTGCTATCCAAAAAGGACTTGATTCATTTAGCGTTGCTCATTTAAAATATTTTCTTTGGTTGGTCTAGTGCTTGTTTTAAATACTCAAGTGCTTCAGTTTAAGATTTATTATGCCCATTAGTATTGCTTTGTTGAAACTGTAGTATGCATTCTAACAAGTATCTACAATTTATTATGGTAAGTTCAAAGTTGTATAATTATTGTAGTAATTTCCAACTCATTCAGTTGTCATTTTTTATTTCCAGGCCTTCCCACAAAAACTTTCAAAATTAAAAAGACTCTTGCCCAACTTGGTTTTTCTTCAAAAGTTAATAATTTGAGTTTGTGGTGAAGTGAAACTCTGCCTTAAGATATATTATTCATGTTTTTCGTGTTTTACACATTGAGGATGGTCACCAAACCTTAGAAAAACTGGAAAAATGACTAAAATATTTAAATGGTTGGTCACTTTTCCTGAATATGATCTTGTGGATTAATGTTTTAGATTCAGTGGATGAAAGCATAGTGAGCTTTCCTCAGAGATTTTTTTTTTTTTTTAAATTTCAGCTAAGTTCTGGCCAGATCACAGGAAAAAAAAAAAATGAAGCTTAGTCTTCCTGTCCCACCTGATTGATCCACTCTGTAGATAAAGCCCCTGCAATTATGGAACAGTACCTACTGTTCTTGGGAATTTGCATCAGCATCCTGGTCCTCTAACATTGTGGTTTTTTTTTTTTTTTTTTGGCCATTGACCATTTTATAGTCAGTACTATGACATTAATTGAAGGATTTCATTTGCATTTCATAAGTCATTGAGGAAACAACTGGTCTATGGATTCAATAAAGAGCTTTGTCTTAGTGTTTTAAAGATTTTTTAAAAATTATATAATGAAATTGTCTCTACAGAACAAAAAGTTATGATAAACTGGAAATTAGAGTATAGTGCATATGTGTGTGTGTGTGTATATATATATATATATGTGTGTGTGTGTGTGTGTGTGTGTGTGTGTATGGAACATATAATGTTTTATATGTCTATATATACATATGAACTTTTTTGACTCACCACAGAAAATTATAGATTTTTTTAAGGGGAGGAGGGAGAGAAAGAAAGAGAGAGAGAGAGAGAGAGAGAGAGAGAGAGAGAGAGAGAGAGAGAGACTTCTTTTCCCTTTAACACATATATGCTCCATTGAAAGCTTTCATGAAAGTGGTTTGCCTATAAGTCATTCTACATTTTTCACAATTTGCTTAGCAGTGGAAATACTCCTCCAAATAAAATTTTATATATTCTAATGTATAAAAAGACAATGTGAAATTTCTTTGACTAAAGTAGAAGAAGGGATTCAGAACCTCATCAGTTTAGCCTTTCTTTTGTCAGTCAAGATGATTTCTGAAGCAACTTCATGCAGTCTTGAAGCTCTGCAAAACAAAGCTTGAAATTTATTCCAATGTTTTATTTTCAGTCTTTTGGATACAGAGGTAATGTGATTTAATAGGCATGAGGCAGATTCAGTGTCATGCAAATCAACATCACATGGGAGAGGTAGCTGGGCATGGTGGCACATATCTTGTTATTCCAGTGACTCAGGAAGCTGAGGCAGGAGGATCACTAATTGGAGGCCAGCCTGGGCAACTTAGTGAGGCTCTAAGTAATTAAGCAAGACTCTGTTCAAAATCTAAAAAGGGCTTTGATTGTAGTTCAGTGGTAAAATTTCCCTGGGTTCAATCCCCATTATTAGAAACAAAACAAAGAACAGGGAGGTAACATGAACATTTTTTCACTTGATGGACAGATCTAAATTCACATCTTAAACAAATCACATCACCTCTGTAGCATCAATTTCCTTCTCCGAAAGTCAGTATTTACCACCTACCTTGCACAGATGTTTCTGAGATTAAATGGAACAATAAAATATGAAAAACTCAGTACATACTAGTTCCCTTTCCATGCAGCTTCTTCTTTGGATAATTGAGTGTTTCAAACAATTTTGTAGATCATCTACAAATAACTCTTGTTATTATGCATGTTCACCACATTGTCTCCTACCAGACCATGATTTCTCACCTGAATCAGAGAACCATTGGTACAGTGCAGCGTTTATGGTGGAAACGTCTAGCATAATCTCTATGGTTAAGCCTGGTACTTTGTTGAGCCATTTTCATTATCTATAGGTCATAGGTTTTGGATTCACCATCTCTCACAACTACCACCTTCTAGTTTCCCATTTGGTGTTCTTATTCTTTGAAGCAGGTTGATATTTTAGTTATTTTCTCTAAAGAAAAAAAAAAAAGAAAAAGCATCATATAATTTTTTTTCCATTAATAACCCCAAATACTGAGAGATTATCTAAGTACAACAAATGTGAAAGTTACTTAGATTTTAGAAATTGCCAGGAGGCATCTAAGAAAGTGGGAAATCACTGTGGTAACCATTGTAGTCTCCATCACATATTGTAAATTTTGTTGCAGGTATACAGGTATGAGTCAAGGAGTTGTCAAAAGACCATCTTCTAAGCGCTGAAAAGTTTATCACAATGCCCTTCTAGTTGTATTCACATAGTTTTGCTTTGTTTAAGTCATGGCAGACACTAGAATACAGATAGACCAACAGAAAAGTACATACTCTGATACAAAATGTCTCAAACACTAATCTACAGAGTTGCTCTTACCCCTTCTGAAGCACCTTTCATTGTGATTCTAAGTGACCTATTCCCCATTGGGTTCTTCTGATCAGAAGTCAGATCTGGTAGAGAGGCTGCTGAGTTTTAATAGTCACACCTGAGAGTAAATTGCATGAGATTTTAAGATACATTCTCCAAGTTGGGTACTAGTCCTCCTGCCTACTCAGCCAGCAGGATTTTTTAGAAGTATAAATAATATATGTTGCACTTCATTAACGAACATAGGACCCCCTGTTGACTTTGATTTCATATGGGAGAAAGAAATGTCCAACATTATCTTGGTTGAAAGCAAAATGCAAATACATATCCTTTAACAATAAATTGAATAAGAAAAAGTTAACTATCAAATCTGAAGACTTTTCAGGAATTAACCTTTAAAGCTTTTCTTTAAATTCTGGTTCTAAGATCAATCCCTCTGGCCTCATTTATGTTATTCTTCTGGTTTTCTTGGTTTGTGACTAATCCTTGATCATTTAGATGAGACAAGAACCTCCTCCTAAAACCCTCCAAGTTCCTCCCTAAGCTCTGAGTCTATCCTGATCACTTCTGTCCTTGCTCTTCTTGCATGACTGCAATGTTCTCTCTTCTTCTATTCATTTTCTCTGATTTCTTCTCTTTTTCTGAAGTTATATCTCTATTTCCAGATGTTGTGGCTGTTTATATCCTAAGCCAGGACCTGGATCCCTCTTGACACTATCATCCCAAAGCCTGCTGCCCTCTACTGCTCTGTTTCTTTCTTTGACTTCCTAACTGCTATCTTCTTTTGTTCAAATGTCTTGCTGGGCATTCCAATATGCTCTTACTCCTAGTCTGAATGTCACATAAATGACACAATTAGAGCACATGATAGGACATTTTCTAAATCCAACAAATATTTACTCTTCACGTTCTCAAATCCATCAACTTCCCCTGGGTTCTTCCTAGTACAAAATTCAAGGGCCATCCAGGAGGGTGGTCTTCTGAGGACTATAATAATAGTTTTACAGTACCAAAATATCTCAAGCAGACAATGAAGAAAAATCACTATAATTTCCTACAAGGGAGAAGGGAAGCTTTTTCATTGAAGCCTTATTATAGGCTAGCATTTCTGAAAATGTTTGATTCTGCATAAAAATTGTTGCTTTAAGATCTTGGAAGCAATAGTCATGACAAAATTCATTATACTTTTGTTCAGTTTGGTGGCACTGAACATGTACGCCACATTTGCATAAGTTTTGTCTGTTTTCTGTATGCCAATATAATAATACTGCTTTAAGATCCAGAGTGTGTTTATACATAGGTTGCCAAAATGTACAAAACACCATGTAGGTGTCAAGTATTGCTATTACTAAGGCAAACATTGTCAGACATTTCTTTCATGGAAAGTATCAGCAAAATAAAAATATTCTGAAGTCAAAAATAGCTGTTACTGAGGGAATTTTCAAGATTAATTAGGATGATATATCTCCTGTGTTTGATTAACTTTGAGAATATATAGGATTAAGTATTGGATTTATTTTAACTTAGTGATCATCTGAGTTTGAGTAACTTATGGAATACAGGGGTACATAGGCTGAAGTATCAGATTTATTCAGAGATTAACTCTGATTACAAAGAATTTTCTCCAGTGGATTTTACATTTACATTGTATATGTTATCAGCTAGCCATAAAAAAAAATAGAACAGCAATTAAACCAATTTGATCATTCTTCCAGGGGTGAATCATTTGATTGCTTTGGAGGCAGATGTGAATAATATCAGATAAATTTATTATAAAGTTTAGAGTTATTTGGTTTTGTTTTCTAGGGGATCTGAAAGTTTCAGCTTTTTTTAATCTGGTAAGACAGAATAAATATTAATGAAAATATGTTTTGGAATCCTGAACAGAAATATGGTACTCTTACAAAAACCTCTGTGTTTGATACTCAGTGAGATGGTTTATTCTCAGCCCTTCTTCTGCTACTAGCAGAAAGGTGTCTGGTAGTTTTCTTTGGGATTATTTAAAGCATACTTTAATATCACAAAATATTACAGAGGAAGCCTTTTAAATGCCTGTTGTCTATATAATGCATATAGAAATCTATGTTCACTGGATTAAGCAGAGCATTGAATTGAGTGCTGAAGAAAAGGCTTAGACACGACTAATCCCTGGCCTTGCTTGGAGAAAAACAGCCCATGCCTTGATTGCTGGCTCAAATTTCAGTAGTGTAGATTGTACAAGAAGAAAAGCCACCTGCAAAGAACGGTCTTCATAATCTCTCAGGCAGAAGCTCAGGGCCTCTTCAACAATTTTTAACTTGGCATCGGGCAATTATGACCATTCACCTTGCAGTAATGTACAAGAATTGTATTATAGTCAGATATTTTAAGTATACACTTGAGATATTTTATGTATAACAAATATTTATTATAAATCATCAGATACTCAAAAGAGTGGGTTCTTACTACCTATAAAACACTTGAGTTAGGAGCTGGGGATACAAAATCTGGAGTCCATCTGCAAAAGACACCATATTTTGATTAAGAAATCAATGGAAAAGATAGTAAGAAATCTTCTCTGGTTTTAGTAAGACAGGAATTCGAGTAAGAAAAGACTTGAGAGAACAGGAACTTCATTGCATTATTGCTGAGGTATCCTTGCTCTTCAAGATTCTTCTCCCATGGGACTCCCTTTTTCTCCGTGACATGTCCAAACTCATCCTTTTGTTCTGTCTCTGGCTTGTGGTTTTGCCCCCACAATTCTGCTGCAAACTAAACTCTGCTAAGCCTTGAGGTACTTTGCCTGTCCTGCTCATCTCCTCTTAGGAAATGATACTTTAGACAGCCCTGGTTGTGATGCTTCAGTCCTCACAACCAGCCACCACTCCAGCCCAATTCTACACCTGTCCTAGATTCTCTTTGAAGAAACCACCAGAATCCTCAGTCTCTCTTCTTATCAGTGAAATGCATTTGGATGACATATCATCTCACACAGTAACTCACACATTAGCTATTTACTTAAAAAAATACATGCAATATCTTATGGTGTTTTTACTCCAGATTTAAATAAATTTTTGTTTTTCTGATTTCTGAAATTCTATAAGGGTTATTTTATATTTTGCTTTTGGTTTTTGTTTAAGGAATAATATACACAAAAGACTTCTCACTTCATGAAAAAAGATGCATATCCATAAATGGAATGCTATCTCAGTCCATTGAGAGTGCTGTAACAAATAACCAGAGACTGGGTGGCTTATAAATAACAGAATTTCATTTCTCACAGTTCTGGAGGTTGAAAAGTTCATGATCAAGGTGCTGGTGGATTTGGTGTCTGGTGAAGGGTTGCTTTCTGCTTCATAGATTGCTGTTTTTTCACAGTGTTCTAATATGATAGAAGGGGAGGATTCTGGTCTCTCTAGCCCTTTAAAAGGGCATTAATTCCATTCCTAAAGGCTTTACTCTCATACCTCATCACCTCTCAAAGGCCCCACATCCTAGTTCCATTGCACTAGGGGAAGGGGTTCAATACATGAATTTTGAGTAGACACAAATATTCAGACCAACAGCAGATGCTAAGAAGTTTTGAGAGTATAGAAACTATGCCTAATTCTAGGCACTCACTGAGATAATTTTTCTTTAGATATTGTAACTTCAAAATGCTGCTGGCCTGAACCTGTGGCTACATCCAGCCTCAGATTTCAGAATCTTCTGGTTGCCTAATCTCAAATTAGCACTATCACATGATTTACCATATTGGAGTTCAGTATGATTCATATCTGAATGAGCTGAAGAAGGGAGGGTAGAGCTAGTTCTTTGTTATGCTTGTAACTAGGCATTGTTTGTTGTATGAATGAGACTGTATACAGAAAAATTTTAAAGAACTGATTTTTGTTTATTTGTTATGTAACTCCATCCTTGTTTTCATGTCTTTGTGTGCTTCAAATTTATCTTAAGTTTATAGCACATAATAACAACTCACTATAATTTTCCTGGCAGTCTTATTTAAGATAATCATTTAGCTTTTTCAGTATCAGCCATAGTAGAAAATTGCCTCTTTATTCCATACACTGAAAGGAAACCAATCATTCTCTATATGTATAAAACTATATTTTATTCAATTATGCCTATTCCAGAGATGTGCAGGACTTTTCATGTTAATTCAGAATATTTTGGGTAAGATCATACTCTCTGAAACTCATGAGGTTGAAAGGCAACCAATTCATTTGTTTATCTTTAAAACAATTTACTTGAACTCAACCTTGTAATTTCCTCTTAAACTTCTAGTCTATCCTTTAGTGTACATTTAAGGGTAGGTTTCAGGGACTTCTTATTCCTCTGACAGAATTTGATGGTGAATAACATTGGTCATGTACTGTTGAAATGAATATTTTCCCCTTTGGTACACTGTGTAATGAACTTTAACCTGAAAGTGAACATCTGTACTATAGAAACAAGATGTGTAGAATTCTAAGGTCAAGTTATTGTGGATGGGAGGAGTGTTCTATGAATATCTGTTAGATTGCAATATTGGTTTCTGACAAATGTACAAAAGCATCTACATGGAGAAGGGATGATATTTTTAAAAATAGTGTTAGATCAATTATACGTCTACTTGAACTTCTAGTCATACCTAGTACAACATATAAAAATTAATTGATAATGTTTGAAGACTTGAATTGGGTGTCAACTTACTTTATATACAAACAGAGATATGAAAAATTGTGGTATATATGTGTAATAATAATAGTAATGCAAAAAAAACCCCAACAACATACTATATAAAGACATGAATTAGCGTGAACATACTTTACATACAAAGAGAAAAAATGTGCTCTATATGTGTAATAAGAATTGTAATGCATTCTGTAGTCATGTATTTAAAACAATAAAATCAATTAAAAAATAATCTCCTCATGCGAAAAGAAAAGTTAATTGAAAATGATCAGGACCAGTGGAGCATGTCTGTAATCCTGAGCAACTCAGGATACTTAAGCAGGAGGATCATAAGTTCAGAGCCAGCCTCTGCAACTTAACAAGGCCATAGGCAATTTAGTGAGATCTTCTCTCAAAATAAAATATAGAAAGGGCTAGATTAAGTGCTCCTGAATTTAATCCCTGGTACAAAAATAATAATAATAAATATTAAAAATGGATCACACATAAATGCAAAGCCTAAAATTATAAAATTCTAGAAGATGAAATAGAGTAAAATCTTTGTGATCTTAGGATAGGTAAAACTTAATTAGAAATTATGTCAAAATCATGATTCATAAGAAAACAAATTTATAATTAGATTTCATAAACATTCAAAACATCCACTTCAGAAAAAACATCCTGGGAGAAAGTATTTGCAATCACATATTTCATAATAGATTTGTATTCAGAATATCTAAAGAATTCTAAAACTTTAATAAGGAAAATTAAAAAACAATGCAAAATTGGCAAAATATTTGAACAGACATTATCAAGAAAAGATACACAGGTGGAAGATGGATGTGAAAAGATGCTTAATGTCAGTAACTATTTGGGAAATACAGTTTAAAACCACAATGAATAACACTATGCACACATTAAAACTGCAAAAATTTAAAAGTCTTACCATGCCAAGTGTTGGTGAGAAGGCAGAGGTACCAAAACTTTCATATACTATTTCTGAGATTCTAAAATGATGTAATAACTTTGGAAAACTGACTATCTGTTAAAGTGTTAAACATGACCTATTATATCATCTAGCCATTCCATGTTTAGGTGTTTACCAAAGACAAGAAAACCACATGTCCATACAAAGTCTTGTATAAGAACATTCATAGCAACTTTATTTGCAATATCCAAAAACTAGAAAGAACTCAGTTGCTCATCACTAAAAAAAATGGATTAAAACATTTTTGTATAACCATAAATTGGAGTAGTGCTCAGCAGTAAAAAGAAATGAATCATTGACACATACAACATTGACCAGTTTCAAAAATAATTATGCCAAATAAAGGAAGCCATACAAAATTAATATGCAAATGCCCTGATGTTTACATAAAATTCTGGAAAAATATTAATTAATCTATTGTGACAGAAGGAAGATCAGTAGTTCAATGGTTTTCTGGGCCTGATTGTGGGTGAGAGAAGGAAGGGAAGGATTGGGAAGAATCCGAGAAAACTTTATTGTGATTTGGATGCAAACACGTGGTTATGCAAAAAGATGGTTTATTGCAAAATACCTTAAAAAGGCTGTTTAAAAATAATAAAATAAATAAAATCATGTCACTTTCTGGTTAAAATCCTTCCGAGCCTTTGCAGTCTGTAATAGAAGACAGAACCCTGGCATGTCACACAGTGTTATGATGATATGATCTCTTATAATTCCTGTAAATATCCATTGTGCCCCTACTACATAGAACAATTTAGAGCTCCTCTAAGGAAAAATAAATTTTTATTCCTTCTCATTGGGCAGGCATTGATTTTTACCCTGGTTTAAAACCTTTATCTCACAGGCAGATAGACACCTGCTTATTTCTTTGAGACTCAGTTCAAACTGCTTTTATTGAATTTCCCACCTCAATTCACCAAGTAGCTGGGCCCTGCCTCTTTTGTAATCCTGTAGAACCCTATGATTACCTCTTGACAGATTGAAATTATATGTTTACTTTTTAGTACCCTCCATTAAATTGTGAGCTTTTGAAAAGAAAGCTTCTACTTTATTTGATTTTCTCACCAGCAAGTATCAGAGTTCAATAAGTTTTTGTAAAATGAATGTATAATCTCAAGACCAATAAGGTAAAAATCTCAATTGGTCATATGAAATCATGATACCTAAGAGCCAACTATTGTTACTGTTCTAAATATGTCCCAAAGGCAAATATTATCCTAAGAACCATCATCCAGCTTTCTCTCAAAGAGAAGAAACAGGTTTATGTCATCTTTTCCATAGCAATAAATTATTTTACAGGCTCCTCAATCTAGATTTGTATCTCTCTTTGAGCCCACCTATTTCTTGGTATCAGCACATCTCAAGTATCCTAGTTCCTACATTATTGAAGTTAAACAAATTTATTTGACTATTATATTTCCAGTGCTTTTAAGTGGAAAAAAATATAAAACTTTTAATAAGGGAATAAAACTGACTAACAAGCAACAGCACTTGTGTGATTAAATTCCAATTCATTCTGTCATATTTTCTTTAGGTAATCTTGAAAAACAACACAAGCTTCCATATCCTGATTTTTCCACTTTGATTTTGTGTAATGGTTGCTCTTTTTTTAATTAAAAGGGCTGCTGGAGGATAAAGAGGCAGTAATATAATCAGGCCAAACATTTTCAAATTCCCTTCTTTATTGCTTTCTACCTTAATGAAAACATTCTCACACTAAGCCATAGTGATAGCAAAGATCAACACAGCATTGCATTTAGCATTAGTGTAAATCGGAAAAAAAAAAAAAAAGTTTTGTTTTTTTTCTCTCTCTAAAGAATTTGAAAGATGACAATTCTCTAATTTTTAGTGCTTGAAATTGGCACAGGAATCCAATTCAATTCTTTCAATTAACTTTGCCATTAATTGCATCTTGATTATCTTCACCTTTGAATCATGAACAAGAGGAAGTTTCTCTTCAAGTAAGTTCAAGAGGCCAAATGACTGGTGACTGGAAAAATTGAGAAGGGGACAAAGTTACAAAACCAGCTTCAGAAGAGTGACTCCTAATCCAATTGATTATGCCTCAGAGAGTCTGTGAGTTCCTTTTCCATAGCAAAGCAACGCTTTTCTGCTTGGCTTTAAATGACTGTAAAATCCAGACTGGTGGAATGATTCCAATCTGTGGACAGTGTGATTAATTCAGAGAACTTTGGCATGGTAACGAAGTCAAGTATTTCTCACTGTGAGAAATTTCCATGTATTTCATGGATAAGACTAAACAGATTTGGAAGTACTCTGCTTCTGTGGGAAGAGTGTTAGGGAATGACACATGGTAAAGGAGGTGGCTTTTCCTTTTCATGGAGAACTGTTAGGAGGTCTCCAAGACCTGTTGAAAACCAGCAGAGGATAAGCCTTGAAATGTGTTATACTGAGAAGAGGGGACTCTTACTGACAAGCTCCAGTGTATACCCACTGATTACATATTGAGCATCTATTGTATGGAAGATGCTACTGAGAACACAGAGCCAAATGAGAAGGACAAATTTCAGGCCTGAGAGATTTTTTTTTCAAGGTGTGATTTTAAGACCATCTATAGCAGAACTACCTGATATGTATGGCATTGACCTGGGTCTCACTCAGATTAATGAATAAGACTTCTAAGAACTTGGGAATATGTAGTTTAAGCTCTCCAGCAATCTTTAGGCATATTCAAGTGTGAGAACTACTACTCTTGAGTTTACTACATTCAGTGAAGAAATAAGACAAATGAACAAGCCACTATAATAGACAGCATAAATTTATTTCCACAATAGTAAAGTTAAAAACTGCTATATAGGGTTAAAGAAGGAGAAAATTATGCCTGGGAAGAGGAATTGAAAACATTTAAGAAAGAGGGTTTAAAATAGACTTTTTAAGAGAAGATACAGGACTCCTGGGGTTGGCATTTGGATGAATTATGCTCCGGATGAACAAAATAAATGAGTAAAAGCAGACTGTGCTCATGAAATACTGGATTTTGATGAACAATATTTCTCAATCTTTGCATTACAACATCTGGAGACCTTTTAAGCTCACCAGCAGGATTCTTAATTCAGTGTCTTTTCTAAAGGTTTGACATCAGTGATTTAAAAATTATTTAATTATATCATATTATATATATAATATAATATATGTGTATATATTATATGTGTGTATATATATATATATATGTGTATATGTATATATGTATGTGTATGCCCCTGATTGAATCAGTTCTTTTTTTAAATTTCCTGAAATTTTTCACTTTGAGGGGAAAGATATATATATATATATATATTTTTTTTTTTTAAAGGAAAGTCAATAAATGAACTTTTGAGCCAGGGGAGAGACATGAGTTAGCCTGAGAGGTTATTAGGATATTCCTTCTGGTGGTCAGTTCTAGCTAGTTCAAGGAAGTGCAAATCAGAGTTCTAGTAAGAAGTTGGACCTAAACATGTCAACTTGGTGGAAGCTTTGAGCATAGATAAAGAAAGAGATGCAATTATGATTGAGTGGGGATGAGAGAACTAAATATTATCCTAGGCTATGGAATTGTTTTTGAATAGTAGCAGAACCTAGAACAAAGTGAAGAGAAGAAAGTTCAGGAGCCCTCAGATTATTATGATAATAATAATTATTATTATTTGGGAGGATCTGGGTACTGAACTCAGGGGCACTCAACCGTTGAGCCACATCCTCAGCCTATTTTGTACTTTATTTAGAGAATAAATAAGGGTCTCATTGAGTTGCTTAGGGCCTCACCTTTGCTGAGGCTGGTTTTCAGCTTGATATCTTCCTGCCTCAGCCTCCAGAGCTGCTGGGATTACAAATGTGCACCACCATGCCTGGCATATGATCATTATTAGTATGACCAGCTGGAGCCGAAATTTTCAGCATCTACTTCATGTTGGAATCTTCCAGTATACTGTCATATTTGAGGACCGCTGTACTATAGGGAAGTTGAGAAAGATGGAGATAAAAGGAGGGCATCAGAATTTAATGACTGGTGAAATTTGAGAGCAAATTCAATTTAATATTTGAGATTGAAAGCCAAATAGCAAAGGAGTTAAAGAACCAGAGATAGTGAAGAAGGGTCTCTAGTTGGACCATATTATTTTAGAAAAACACCTTAATATTCAAAGCCAGTTTTTAATATGCTTCCTCAAAACTACTTCCAGAGAAAATGATTATATTCAGAGGATGGCACTGAAAAAACTCAAACCAGTATATGACTTATTAGATTGATGATTCTAATTATTCTGGGGTCAGGGGATGGACAATATAAGAAACTGGGATGATATCTCAAATGTTGAGAATGTCCTTGGATGGAAATGATTCAAAAATGTCTTTCAAGACAATCCCCACTCTCTCTCTCTTCTTATAAAATCCTTTATCTTTCCCATTTTCTTCCTTTACTGTCTTGTTGTTATGTTACTCTTCTATAAGGGAAAGTGGCATGTCTTCAAGTGGGAAAATATAAGACTAAAATAGTATTTAATTTGAAATACTCCTATTAATTTTGCCCCTGATTGAATCAGTTCTTTTTTTAAATTTCCTGAAACTTTTCATTTTGAGGGGAAAGAGAGATCTATATTTAATCTATATTTTCTGGCAAAATTCTGTATAAAATATAAAAAGATTAAGTGCCCATTCTTATTTAGGCATATTAGAGTCACATATATATTTTTCTTTTTTTCCCCTTTATCTTTTTATGCTTAGATTTAGGATCCAAATATGTCAGAAAATAATGATTCTTTAATGTAAATGGAATTATAATTGATGATGTATTTCATTACTTGTTATTGATGCTTCTAGTATTTAATGACCATTAACTCTTAATTTACTTCAAACTGCTTCAAATCCTGTGGTTTCTTTTCTTTTTCACAACCTTTCTTCCTAATCTCACCCTCAAACCACCCTTATATCTCCTCAATTTTGACTGTTGCTTTTGTTCTGACAGTCAGTGATAGGTATCTGGGGTAGAAAGATTATGGGCACATAAAAGATACAACTATTGAAACAAAGTAGTGAAAAAAAATAGAAACATAATCTTATTTAACACTTTTATTCTAAACTCATTAGAAATTTGTGATAAAAATAGTGAACTTTTTTCTCCTAACAATCTTTTAGTCCTTATGAAATCTCTGTAAAATCAGAGAAGAGCACACAAGCCAATTTAATTCTCTCCTTTATCACTCCCCTTCCTGTTCCAATATAGGTGCGAAAACACCTTGAAATTATTGGAAGCCACACTGTAACCACAATGGAGAGCCTGCTAAGGTACAAAGTAGGCATATGGGAGATAAAGCAAAGAGATAATATAATCACTACCTGGAATTGCTCCAGTCACATGAAAAAATAAATATCCTTTATTTTTATGGTATTCTGGAATAAAATTTGTATTATTGGCATGAAAAAAAATCCTGGCAGATAATAGAAGAAAACCAATGGATTAGAAGGCAATAGTCCAAGTTGAATGTACATCACATTATTATCTGATGTTAGGAAATACTAGTTCAAAATCAAATTTTCCATGATCTCCCTATGTGAACTTGGGCAAATCACATCACTTTAATAACTTTTATTGTAGAATAAAATATTAATATACATTTCCATTAAAAAATAACATCTATATATATTTATATTTTCTGTGAAGATTATAGTAGAAATTAGCTATTATTAAAATTAATTTTGTATGTGAAAGACTGTTTTTTTGCATTTTTCTATTTTTAATTCTTTTTCTCTACTGTATTATTGAGCATTAGTTTTAAATAACATATTAGCTTTGATAAAAGTTTTATGTATCATATATACACTACATTATATTTGAACATATGAGTTTTATATCCATTAAGTTACTATATACTGTAGTATATTTAACACTTAAGTTCTATATACTTAAGAAACATAAGATATTTATTTTAGGGGACTGAGGAGGTAGCTCAGTGGTAGAGCGCTTGCCTAGCATGCACAAGACTCTGGGTTCTAATCCCTAGCACTGCCAAAAAACAACAAAAAAGATATTTATTATAAAATGGTTAAACAAGAAACATTTCATATTTAATCACAGCAGAGATTTTACTGCTTCATTATATTCCAAAAATTATAGTTCATTGTTTTCTGTGTTTCTAATATATTGTGATGTGTGACTATCATGTGAGTTGTAGAAAATAAACTAATCAGTAGTATTTAACTTCTAGACTTGTTTAAACAGTTTGAATTTTTTGTTTTGTTTTGTACTCTATTGTTATTTTGCTTATTTAACATACATTTGACACAATAAAATTAGATGTAATTGCTATTATCCAAGGCTAAAACTGAAAATTCCACTTTGGAAGGATTTGAAAGGTTAATAATTACTTCTTCTTCACTTATTTTGGGAAAATAGCTTATGTAGAGAATATAAATGATAATTTGAATGAGAAAACTTCAGGAATTATTCAGAAAACTGCAGTGATATTGGGATTTCTACAAATGTCAGAGACAAATTCATGTTTGATAGGTTGAGAACCGGTGATGATTCAATGGGATCTGTAGCTGCTGTCAGGTACAATTTGGAAATTGTGTAAACTCCCTAATGTAGTCGAAGAGGTCATTGCTTCAATGAGAGGGCAAAATCCATTTCCTAACCTCTTAGAGCTTTAAAGATTTCATGGCTCTCTCCATAACAATGTGACATCAAATTCTAGTATCTGCCCCAATTTCACTTGTACTGTCATTTTTTTTTCATCAGAATTATGGTTTTTGTTCAGATCTTAAGTACAGTGATCCAAGGTATTCAAACAAAGCCTGTGAGTCAGCCTGAGCCAACTCTTTTTCTCTTTGGGTTAGAAGCTGTGTTCTGAAATAGGATTATATTCAGAGTCAAAACAGGAATAATATTTCTCAGGGTATTAAAAGACCACAGTAAAGAGGTAATTGTCATCCCTCTGTGGTCAAATTTGGTGAGATAGAAGTTGATTATACATGTAGTATGAATAAAATTGACTTTAAAATCATATTATCTTCTGATATTAAAATTTTAGTATAAAATGTCTTTCATATTTTCACAGATGCTCTCAGAAGAGCAATTTAACAACCATAATGAATGTAAAATATAACTTTTAAAAGATAGAAATAATTCTTTAAATCTTGGTGAAAAATAAATCGTCAGAGAGAAGCCATGGCTTTAGATGAAGGAGATGGCCATATGATGTGTTATTTTCATTGTTTATTCCTGAAAAACCTGTTTTCAATTTTTCTGAGTAACAATTTTTAGTTATGACATAATGATGTACTCTGTTTAATGATCTTCTTTCTGTTTTGTAACCTAATTTCTTGGCAGTAAGTAGAGAGCATGTAGGAGGCATCTGAGGGTCGAGGTTTTTTCAAAAGACTTTCTTTTTATTTTTTCTTTTGAAAACATTCCTAAATTTGCCAAGGAATTTAGTGCAACTAACATAATGTCCCCATAAAATTATCCAATTGAGAAACAATAAAGGTTTTTTTAAAAATTATAAAAAATCACCTTGAAAGGATTGGAGCTTGAAAGAAAGAAATTCTCCTAATTTTTAAGATTTTCAGTAGGTTATGCAGATTAAAATATATTTGAATAATTTTTAAAAGACAGGGGTCTGTGATATACACAGGGAGTCTATGATAGATGAGAGATCAATTTGGGTACAATATGTGATTAGGAGATCTCACTTGGACTCCAGCTGCTAGCTGTAGGAGATACCCTGTGCATTTTCAGCACTAACTGAAAAAAAGTTTGAAGGACCAAGTGCAGGTGAAATTTAGCCATAATGACAGACATTAGAATAGTAGTTATTGTTTTGCTCAGGGCAATGGCTAGGAGGCTTGAGTGAGGCTCATTAGTCCAGGTAATACTCATGTTTTAATCTGGGTAGATGTTACACAGGTGTGTTCTCTATGTAGGAATTCATGGAATAGTTCATGTAAATTTGTATATTTTACTATATGTGATGTTTTAGCTGTAAGACCTCAAAAAAAAAAATAAATAAAAATAAACAAATCCGAAAGGACTCTACAAAACAATGAATGGAATTAGAGAATATAATGCTAAGTGGCATAAACCAATCCCCCAAAACAAAAGGCAAATGTTTTCTTTGATGTGAGGATGCTGACTCATAATGGTGATGGGGGTGGGGGGAGGATGGGAGGAATGGAGGAACTTTAGATAGGAGGAAAAGGGAGGGGGCACCGTGGAATAAGTTAGATATTATTACCTTAAGTACATATATGAAGATACAAATGGTGTGAAAATATTTTGTGCACAACTAGTGACTTGAAAAGTTGTGCTCTATATGTATAATATGAAATGAATTGCATTTTTCATCATATATAACAAATTAGAATAAATAAATAATTTAATAAAAAAATAAAAATTACTAATTGGGGCAGAAGAGATACATTTCTCATGCAAAAAAATTTCAAATAAATTATGGAAAAACTTCAAAGAGTTGGGCTACCCACACTCCTTTATTGTGGGCTGCACATGATGATTTTCATCCAAAGATACAGTAGGAGAAGGGGATTTTTACAAAGAAAAAAGTGAGTACCTTTATAGTGGAGAAACTTGGACAACACACTTCAGATGTGTAATCAGTCAACATTAACAATCATAAATCATGTTGGTAGTATTTACCCTTGAAATGATGTGATGAAAATGGCACTTCATGGTATCACTTTTTGATGAAAAGGGCATCTCTATGATCTTCCTCCCCAAAACCTACAATATCATTCTAATCACATAAGATATAATTAAAAAGGAAAAGTATATGGAAAAAAAGAGTCCTAGACTCTTTAAAATTCCATCACTAAAAAGAGACAAACAAAACAAAACAAAAAAAAAAATATACCAACCTGATATAATGCATGAACCTTAACTAGATTTTGGATAAGGGGAAAATAGATATGAAAACCTACTAGCACAATTGAGGACAAATGAATATGGAGTGGATTATAGATTATATCATAAAATTATTATTACTTTTCTTAGTTGTGATAAAGTATTGTCATATAATTCTCAGAATATTCTGACTAATGGGATAGATCTTTACAACCTGTGGCCCTAGCATCATGGCCATTGTCTTCAGGGGCCCTGATGTTACTGGCATTAACCATGTGAGACCTTCCACAGCTTGTCACCCCTCATGGTTGCTGCTGTCAAAGACCCGACTGCCATCAATGTTCATCCCTATGGTGAAGCCCAAATAATTGTCTCCCCCAAGAACAGTGCCACCAATGTTGTGGGTGTCTATGTTGCCATCAGCACTCATCCCTGCCGGGCTTCAGGATGCATGTCTCCATTGACATTGACCCTATCATTGCAGTTGCCATTGCTAGAGGCAATGCCACCACCAGGTATCATCTCTGCAAGGCAAAAGGGCATGTTCCTCTGTAGCCCATGCCCCAGCATTACAGCTGCAGTTGTTGCCATCAGAACATAACCTCTGCAGGGCTTGTGGTCATATACCCCTGACATCCATATTCACTGCAAAGTTAAATCACTACCTCCACAAACTACTGTAGTGTAGATCATTGAGTCTCTGACAGATGCTACTGACAGTGATTATTGCTGAAAAAAATTACATGGGAGCTAGATTTCTGTGACTCTCAGAATATAAGCCAAAGCACTTACTTAGCTTATACTTTATGACCAAGATAAATGAAAATGTCTTTACCTATGAGAGTTATTCCATAAAATTGGAAGAGGTGACTCTTACCTAAGATGAAAATCTATTAATATAGGGACACAAGAAGCATGATGAAGCACAAAAGCATAGCACCCCCAAAGGAACATGATAATTCTCCAGAAACAGACCACAACATAAAGGAAATCTATGGATGCCTGAGAAGATACTCAAAATATTTTTCTTGAGGAAACTTAGCCATATATATATATATATATATGAATAGAGATAGAAAATTAAACAAAATAAGGGAAAAATCATGATCTAATGGGAACTCCACCAGAGATGGAAATAATAAAAATAAAAAAGAAACAGACATTTTTGAAGCTGAAGAATTCAATCAATAAAATAAAATATATAATTGAGAATGTCAACAAAAGACTAGACCAGCAAAACATACAAACAAATACCTCTTAAATTTGAGAACAGGTCTTTTGAAATAGTCCAGAAAGTAAGAACTGAAGGAAGGAAGGAAGGAAGGAAATAAACAAAGTCTATGAAACATATGGGACATAATTGAGTATTTTGCATTAAGGGATTCCTGAAGAAGAGAAGGGAAAAGATGTCAAAAGCATATTTAATGGAATAATAACTAAAAAATTTCAGGTTCTGACAGAAATAGACATTCAGATCCAAGAAGCTTAAAGGACCCCAAGTAGATTCAACCAAAAAAAAAGAGTCTCATCAAGGTATATTATAGTTAAACTATCAAAAGTTGAAAACAGAGAGAATTTTATAAACAGCAGGAGATTCCCATTGAGGAATCACATATAAGGGAATCCTCTTAAAATTCACAGCATATTTCTTGGGAGAAACCTTAAGGGCCAGAAGAGAACAGGATGATATATTTAGAATCTTGAAAGAAAAAAAAATTTCCACACAAGAATATGTCCATCTTCAGAAAAAGAGAAGAAATAAAGTTTTTCCCGTACACAGGGAATTCATCACCCCTAGACCAGCCTTACAAGAAATGCTAAGAGAGTTCTATATCAGGAAGTGAATGGACAATAACTACCATAATAACAAGCATGGGATCTTTGAATGTGGGACATTTCCCTATGCTGTGTGGCTATCGCTATGAACTATAAAGAAGACATTCATTTATTGAACATACATTTCTTGGGTGCCATTTATGTGCCAATAACTAAAACTACAAAATTCCTTGTTCTTGGGAGTTTATATACAACCACACAAAAGAATAAAGCTCTTTGGTAAAACATACATACAAATGAAAAAAGGATCAAACCTTGTCACTACATAAAACAACCAAATCACAAAATTATTGTTTAAGAGAGAAATAAAGAATCTACAAAACAATCAGAAAATAATTGACAAAATTGCAGAAGTAAATTCTTATCTATTACTAACAATTTGAAGATAAACAGATTATATTCCTCAATAAAAAGATATGGACTGTTAGTCATATTTCCATTTCTATCAGAAATACCTGTGAAAATTAGTTTTGGAGGTTTCAGCCCATGGTCAATTGGTCCTATTGTTTGTGGGCCCATGGGAAGGCCTGGTGGAGAGTGCATGGTGGAGAAAATGTTTCACCTCACAGTGCCTGGGAAACAGAAAGAGAGAAAAAGAACAAGAGTCTGCCATCCTAAAGTCTCCTTTGAGAGCATGTTACACATGACCTAAAAGTTCCCACTAGGCCCACCATTTAAAGGATTCCAAATGTGCCACAATGAGAACCAGGTCTTTAATACATGGGCTTTTGGGGAACATTCCAGATCCAAACTATAGCAGACTTGTTAAATGGATTTTAAAATAATAACTCAGCAATGCACTGCTTATAAGAAACCAATTTCACCAGTAAAGACATTAGACTGAAAGTGAAGGGTATACATTCTACAGTCATGTATAATTAAAAAGAACAAATTAAAAATAAAATAAGAAGAAAGTGAAGGAATGGAAAACTATATTCTATCCACACAGAAACCAAAAGCAGGATCAGAATAAACTTTAAGTAAACATTTATAAAAATAAACAAAGGAGAACATAAATATATAGGCACTCAATATCACAGCACCAATATAAGGCAATTATTGAGTGTAAAAAAATAGACACCAATACAATAATAGCTGACAACTTCAACACTTGACTTTCAACAGTGGACAGATCATTTAGACAAGAAAACAACAAATAAATCCCAAACTTAATTTATATTATAGAATAAATGAACAAAACACACATCTTCAGAACATTTTATCTAATAGCTACATCATTCTTCATTCTCCAATGTTCTTCTGAGTAGTAGAACATTTTCCAGGATAGACCCTAAGTTGGGCCACAAAATAAATTTTAATAAGTTAAAAAAATAGAAATTATATGATTTGTCTTCTCTGACCAGAGTGAAATAAAACTAGAAATCAACATGAAGAACAATGAAAAATGCATAAATACATGGAAATTTAACAATGTGTTTTTGAACAATCAGTTCATTGAAGAAATTAGATGAAAATTTAAAAAATAGATTTAGATGAGTAAAAATTAAAACACAACAAACCAAAATATCTGAGATACAGAAAAAATAGCACAAAAAGGAATGTTTATAGCAATAAATTTCTTCATCAAAAAAGTAGAAAGATTTCAAGTAATCAACCTAATGCACATCAAGGATCTAAAAAAGCAAGAACAAATCAATCATAATCAGTAGAAGGAAAGTATTAATAAAAATTAGACAATAGATATCCAAAATCTAGACTAAAAACAAAAAAGGTAAACAAAAAAAGTTGATTTTTAAAAAATATATAAACAAAATTAACAAACCTTTAGCTGTACTAACAGAAATAGAGAAAGAGGTAGAGAAAACTCACATACCTAAATTAGAAATGAAAAAGAGCATAATACTACAGAAATTCAAAGGATTCATAAAAATCTACTATGAACATCCACATGCTGACATTTTGGAAAACCTAGAAGAAATTAATAAGTCCTAAGATATATAGAATCCACCAAGACTGAATAAAAAAATTAAAACAAATCAATAATGATAATGAGTAATAAATAGTCTCCAATCAAAGAAAAGCCCAGGACTTCATACCCCACTGCTGGATTCTAACAACACAGTTAAAGAAGTCCTAAATCCAATCTTAAATTATTTCAAAAGGCTAATAATGAGGAAACTCTGCTAAACTCATCCTATGAAGTTGGCACTTCCCTGATGGAAAAAAATCAAACAAAATCACAACAAAAAAGAAAATAACAACCCAGTATCTCTCATGAACATATATGCAAAACTTGCAAAATACCAACAAACCAAATCCAACAGCATGTCAGTAGGCTCACACACCATGATTGAGTAGAATTTATCCCAGGGATACAAGGATGGTTCATCATATGCCACTCAATAAACATCATACATTACATCAATTGAATGAAGAACCAAAACTATATAATAACTTCAAAAGATGAAGAAAATTTTCAATAAAATTCAATATCCATTCATGATAAAAAACTTTAACAAATTAGGTATAGAAGGATCATGCAACACCATTAAAACTACATGTGAAAAATCCACCCACCATCAACATCATACTGAATAAACACTGAAAGCATTTTCTCTAAGATAAGGAAGAAGAAAATGATGTCACTTTCACCATTTTCACTTAACAATGTTGAAAATCTTAGCCAGAGAAATTAGGCAAGTGAAAGAAATAAAATATTATATGTATATATGAAAGAAAGTCAAATTATACTTGTTTGCAGATACAGAAATACCTAAAGATTCCACCTCAAATCTGTTAGAACTGATAAACAATTCCATTAAATTTGCAGGATATCAAATCAACATAAAAAAGTGTTTTAATGCCAATAACAAATTTGCTGAAAAAGAAATCAAGAAAGCAATTCTATCCTCAACAGTTACCAAAAAAAAAAAAAAAAAAAAACTAATAAATTTACCAAGGAAGTAAAAAATCTCTACTAGGAAAATTTTAAAACTCTGATGACAAAAATTGAAGAAGACGCACACAAAAATGGAAAGGTATTCTATGTTCATGGATTGGAAAAAATAATATTGTTAAAATGTCTGTGCTACCTAAAGGAATCTGCAGATTCATGGCAATCCTCATCAAACTACCAAAGACATTTTTCACAGAAATATATATTTAAAAAATCATAATATTAATATGGAACCATAAAGACTCTAAATTCAACTGAATTAATCTAACCAAGAAAAGCAAAGCTGGAGATATCACATCACCTGTCTTCCAAATATATTGGAAAGCACTAGAAACCCAAATAGCATAGAACTGGTATAAAGACAGACACATAATCCAATGGAATAGAATAGAAAAACCAGAAATTAAACTATGTACTTATAGCCAACTAATTTTCAACAAAGTTACCAAGAGCACACACTGAGGAGAGTCTTTTCAACAAACAGTGCTGGAGAAAACAGATAAACATTTTATGCAGAGGAAGGGAACTAGAACCCTACTTCTGATCATATTCAAAAATCAACTAAAAGTGGTTTAAATACATAAACATAAGACCTGGAACTGTGAACATAAACATATACCTGGAATTAGTTATTAGAAAACATAGGGGAAACCTTTCAAAACTTTGGGATAGACAAAGATTTCTTTGGATATGACTCCCAAAGCAAAAACAGACAAATAGGATTATGTAAAATTAAGAAGCTTCTTCACAGCAAAGGAATAATTGCCGAGTGGAAAAAAAAAGCCTTTAAAATGAAAGAAAATACTTGTGAATATTCAATTAACAAGGTATTAGTATCCAGAATGTATTAGAAATGCAACAGCAAAATTCAAATAAACTGTTTTAAAAGGGACAGATTATCTGAGTAGACATTTCTCAAAAGAAGGGATACAATTGGCCAACAAAAATCATTAATCATTAGGAAAATATATACCAAAACCACAAAGAGATATAATCTCATACCAGTTAGAATGGCCATTATAAAAAAAAAATAGCAAATGCTAGTGAGAATGAGGAACAATAATAAAGAATGTAAATGAATACAACCATTATGACCAACAATGTGGAGATTCTTTAAAAAGCTAAAAATAGAGCTATCCCACTACAGGGAATGCAGCCAAAGAGAATGTTATCATTATAACAAGGAGATATTTTTGCTCTCATGTTCATTGTTGCACAGTTTACAAGAGCCAAGAGATATGGAATCAACCAATGTGTCCACTGATGAATAAAAGGATAAAGAAAATGTGGTATATGTACACAGTGGAATATTATTTAGCCATAAGAGTGAAATTCTACCCTTTGTGGCAATATGGATGAAATTAAAGGACATTATGTCACATGAAATAAGTCTGACACAGAAAGACAAATACCACATGATCTCATTCACTGTGGCAGCTAAGGGCTGATCTTCTAGAATAAGAGAGTAGAAGAGTGATCCCTAGAGACAGGTAAGTATAGGAGGGAGGGGGATAAAGAGTGATGAAGAGTGGTTAGATAACCAATATCAAGATTCAGCTAGATTAGTTCTAGTGTTCTGTATTACTTTAGGGGGTACAATCTATGATAATTCATGTGCTTAAAAAAAAACAAGAAGAGCATGAAGTGTCTCAACACATAGAAATGATAAAATATTTAAGGAGACAAAAATGCTAGTTTCCTGATTTGATCATTACACTTTATATACATGATTCAAATCATCATACTTCACACCATAAATATACACAAACATTAAGTGTGAATTAAAGCATTTTTAAAAGAAACTGCTTATTCATTTATTTACGTGTGCAATTTTCCAATAACTCAAAAATCTGAAGGAGTGTGTATGTATGAGAGTATATGTGAGAATAATGAGTGTGATTTTTTTACGTGAGTGTGTGAGGTACGTACACCAGTGTGTGATGTATACGACAATGTGAGCATGAGTTTGTGTGTGTATGCAAGTGTGTGCAAGAGGGAGCAGATCAGAGTGGGCACAAAATGTGAACAATTGTTATATCCAATTTTTTTATATTATAATTTTATTTCAATATTTGTTTATTATTTATTTTTTGGTATTAGGAATTGAACCCAGGAGCACTTATCCATTAAGTCACATCCTAAGGGGGTCACATCCTAAGGTGTCTGCCTAAATTGCTGAGGCTGGCCTTGAACTTGTGATCCTCCTGCCTCAGCCTCCCTGGTCACTGGAAGTACAGGCATGTGCCACCAGGCCCAGCCTTCTTTCAATATTTTTATGTTTTGCAAAAGTTTCCAAATGAAAAGGGCACTTTCAAAAAAAAAAAAAAAAAAGTAAGGGAGAAAATAGGGTGAAAAATGATCCCCTGACCCAAATCTCAAGGCTTGGGATTCCTGCGGAACTGTTTCGAGGACCAAGATGAAACCGAGTGCTCCAGAAGAATGCGCACATAATGGGCCCGAGACGCCGGATGAGTTATATTCTTCACATGCATGGCTTCTGAACACTCACCATCCTAAATCTTATTTTTATATGGCACACATTTAGAAAATTTAGGAGTGTCCTGGAAAGTTGTAACAGCTGGTCTGTGAGTGCTGGGCCCCGGGGCAGGGGGTGGATGAATGTCTCAGGAATTCTGGGGCCTCTGAGAGAAGTATGTTACAGAGAAAGGCCCCAAACTGCCTGGGAGCCCACAGTGTGAGAAACAAGCCACTGGACGGGCCCTGACAGATGTTATGAAAGGGTGGTGTTAAGTGCCTTTTTCAGGATATTAAACCAGCATCCTAACTGGCAAAAAAATGAATTGTCACTGACATTATGTCGGCCTGTTGGAGCCCCTCTCTGCTACTTTCCCTGATCTGGGAACCATTATACACAGGCGATCGATATGCTCCTGGGCTGTATTCTAAATAATGATTTCTAATAAAACCTATTTTAGACCATTCGGTCCAGGGGATAGAGACAAGTCACAAAATATAATGTACTAAAAGCCGCCCTCTCTCCCTTCCTCTCTCCCTCTCTCTCTCTTTTTTTAAAAGAACTGAATAATGGAAGCAAGATCTGGCGATAAGGCTTAAAAAGGCCTTTGGTGCTGGCCAATCTGCTTAGCTAATGGCTGTAAACTGACACCCCTAATGAAATAAAAATGTCTCAGTTCAAGTGCAGAGCGGCACAATTGTTAACAACAATTGGGACCAAGTAACAGGCTGACAATTTCCCATGACTTCCTTCCTCCCTGGCCCCTGCCCATCAAAAAGCAAATCAAGGAATCATGCCCTAAATTAAAGCATGAAGTTTTTAACCAAGGAGTCAGTGGGTTTTTTGTGTTTTTTTTTTTTGTTTGTTTTGTTTTGTTTTTTTATCATTTTTATCTGTTTTCTCTGCTTGTGAAAGTGGATTATTTGCACCTCAAATCCTGGGGCTGGTGGTGAGTCTTGGACATGAAGGGTTCTGTCCTGCTGTGCACTTTTAAAAAAGGCAAATGCTGTGCATCCTGAGGCTGTCTGGGCCCTTTACTCTGCCCTTGGCTGCTTCCTCTGAGCTGGTGGTGCAGACAGCAGGCGGAGGAGAAGCCCTGTCCAAATGTGCTAAGACTGGATGGCTGTGGTTAAACTGGTTTCCCCTGCTCTCCCTCACAGCTTGCAGTTGTCTGATTTCAATCAGTGGCAGTTCCCTCCACATGTCCAGCCATCAATCTTCCGCCGCCCCTGGATGAGTGTAGCACAACACGGGGCCATGTCCCAGTTAAAAAATAGCCTTTGCTGCAGCTTTTCTTCTTCAGCCACTGATAAGTATGCCTTTGATATTTTTATTAAAAAAGAAAGAAAACACATTGGGAAATATGTTTCATTTCTACAGCCTAGACCAAAGGTTGAAGAGGATTGAAGTCTGCTGAGTGGGGAAACAGAGGGGAGAGCTGAGCGACCTTCGAAATTCCAGGGTTTTTCCAGGTAGAAAAGACCCTCCCCCGCAACACACAAATCTGTGATTTCTAGAAAGGTGCTCCTGATACAGTGAGGTGCCTCTTAATTTTTCATAAGCATCAAACCAATGTCACAATTCTCCTTCAACAGGGCACACACTCAGTGGCAATCATGAGTCTGAAAATAAACTGTGCCCCCTCTTTGAGCTTGTTGTCAGGGATGGATGGGAGAGCACTTCCGATGGACTCCGTGTATCTCCTGCATCATTGCACACTCAGAGGCAGGATGACTGAGGGTGGCAGTGAGAGAGTGTTGCGGGCAGGGACGTGTCCCTCCCACACAGGGCTCTCCTGGCGCTGCTCCTGGACATGCCTGCCCACTTAGTCACCTCTAGGAGATGACACGGTAAACATTCTGTAGCCATGTTCGGCTGTCTGTTTTAAAATAGGCTGTTCCCATCTACTTACGATCAAGGGTCCACCTACCTTCCTGGCACAGTGACCCGAGAACTTCTGGAGGTACAGGGTTGCAGACATGGATCCCTTAATATCTCTACCCCCACCTCCCCGGCCTTTAGTGGCTCTCTAAGCTAAGGAGAAGCGGGTGTTGGTGAGGTTTATCCCACTTTGATTTTTAAATGAGGTCAGTCTCCAGTGCTGGGATGGACTTTTCAGTTATTACTCAGTTTTGTACCTGGCCACCTAAGGGTGGAACTTGAAGTAAAACAGGGTTTCCTGCATCCCATCCTCTTGCCTAATATTCTTTTTCTTTTTAATTTTTTAAAATGTTTGTTCTGATTAGTTATACATGAAAGTAGAATGCATTTTGACATAGTGTAACAAATGGAGTACGACTTCTCATTCCTCTGGCTGTAGGTGGTACAGTCACACCAGTCATGTAGTCACACATGTATATGGGGTAATAATGTTCATCTCATTCTACCTTTCTTCCCATTCCTATACTCCCCTCACTCCCCTATGCCCAATTCAATTTTTTTTAGGGGTTGCAAAATCATCTTCCATCCTTATGGTTTTATAGGGCTGTCTAATAGGGGTTCGAGTGCCTAAAACCTATGCATTAAGAAAGTGGGAAGGGCTGGAGATGTGGCTCAAGTGGTAACGTGCTCACCCGGCATGCTTGCGGCCCAGGTTCGATCCTCAGCACCACATACAAACAAAGATGTTGTGTCCGCCAATAACTAAAAAAATAAATAGATATTAAAAAATTCTCTCTCTCCCTCTCTCTCTCTCACTCTCTCTTTAAAAAAAAAAAAGAAAGTGGGAAGCAGCAGTTTCAAAATGGCACAGGATAATAATTTGAGCTGAAAATTCTGTAGGTGGGGGTCATTAATATTTTGGAAAATCTTAGAATTAGACATAACAGAAAAGAACTAGAAATTTGAAGCTGACAGAATTTATTCTAGGCATCTGATACTGTGTACAGTTAGAACAAGGCTTGGGACATGGCTAGCCTTCTGCCACAGGCAGGACCATAGACAATATGTACACCAGGTGGTATCCCCATATTAATTTATTTCATTTTGTTTTATTTGTTTGTTTATTTATTTATGCGGTACTGAGGATTGAACCCAGGACCTCACAGACAGTAGGCAAGTGCTCTGTCACTAAGATATATACCCAGCCCTTGGTATCCCCATTTTAAAGACAAAGAACTGATTTATGTTTAAAACAGGGGAGGAGGACAAGTGACTCAAAACAGGTCCAAAAAGACATGCAGGAAACAACTTTTTCAGTAAGTACAATATTAAACTATTTGAATGGCTTGCCCATCTGTTTAATCCTTCTATCATGGATCAACCAAATCCAGTAACTTCCCACACTTGTTAACTTGCCAAATTCCATAAAATTTTACTAGTTCTGAAATGTTAAAATTCTGAACAGATGGATGAATAAAATTACTCATCGTGTTGATATTGATGATTATAATGCTTTCCGTTTAGGACGTAAAGACTGGAACAGACGCTGCCCTGTGTTAGGTGGAGATATAACAGAAAGAAGATAAAAGGCTTCATGGAGTTTATATAATACAGGAGGAAACATACAATAAACACTTAGGAGGAAAAATAAAATGAATAATATTAGATATGTACTGATAAATTGATAAATGCTACTCCTACTAATAATAGAAGCAGTGAGGGATGGTGTTCTGAAAAGATTTGTTTGAAGAGAGAACTGAATGGTGAGAAGGAAGAAGCATCTGGGAGAAGAATGTTCTCTGCAGACAAACCAGCCTGCATATGCAACCATCCCAGCCTTCCCAGGGTTGAGGGGGATCCCAGGACAGAAGACTTTTGATGTTAAAACCAAGAAAATCCTGGGCAAACTGGGAATAGTTGACCACACTAGCTGTGATTGCACATGCTAAATGGAAACCGGGATAGGGGACAAGTTGGAGAGGTCAAGGGCTCAAGTTATTTCATTCTGAGTTTGATGAAAGGCTATTGTCAGTCGTCTGTGGGTCTCAAAAAGAAAAGATCCCTTATTGCATAATGGAATAGACACTGAAATAACTTAGTATTGAGTATTGAGTGGATGTGGGATTAGACTAGAGATATTTTCATGTGTTCATGAGGTTCTGTGGAATTTTGGAAAAGCAAAAATATGATAGACACAGTTGGAATGATCAGGAATTTTAATTTACTCAAGTTGTTTCAGCAAAAGAATGGGCTGGACAGGCAAGGAGATGACTTTGACTTTAATATTGTAGAATTCTATTTCTCAGTGGCTTAAGAGATGGAATATTTGTTTTCTTGGATATTGTAATTCATTTGTGGGAAAAGCCAGAGATGGGGTTCAGTCCATGGTAGAGACTATCTGTGAGAGTTTGATAATGAAAGGGGTTGAGCTATAAAATTTATCAGGTGGAGGAAACATCAGGCATTTACCCTGGCATTGAGTTACTTGGGGTACATCGGAATCTGTGCTCATTGTACAGCTCTTTCTGGTTCACTTGGGCAGAATTAGATCAGAGCATAAATCCAGATGGAAAGCAGAATGTAAGGTGACAATAGGAGACACAGTATAATGTTACCTTGGGGGGGGAATATTCATATCCTGTGCTCACTCCTGTTAGAAGCTTCTGGAGGGAACATTAAACAAGCATCCATAAGAGGCCTTGGGGAATAGAACTGATGGTTTCATTGGTCCCTTGTGGCTACAGGGTGGCCAGAGACTAGGAAAACAAGACCACAGTGATGCTGGTAGGATGTCACTAAAACATTTTGCTAAATTTGTCTCTCAAGGCAGATTGCCCATCTGTAGTCTAAGTTGAGCTGTTCAACCCTGCCCTCATCATCTTTTAAATAGATGTAAGAACTTCTTCCTTATGGTCACCCAAATTCCATACTTCCCTCCCAGAATATATTCTCAGAAAAATCAGAATGATCTTTTGAAAACAAGTAGGTTCACATCACACCTTGCTTTAAAAATCTGCCAGTAGCTTTCCACTGTGATAAGAATGGAGCCCGAGCTCCTCTGCCTGGCTATAAAGGCACTCCTCTCCTGGTTCCTGAGCTCCTAATGGACCTACCTCCTAGTACCGTCCTTTCCCTCTGTCACTCCACTCATACTGGACTTACTGTTCCTCATTAAATGTCCCCTGCTTGTTATGTGTGGAGGCCTTTATTTGCTGTAGTCCCACTCCAGGAACACGGTCCCCTTCCTACTTGCCTGGTCACTCCTGCATGTAGTTTAAGTATCTACTGAAGTGTCATTTCCTTAAAGAAACCCTTTCTGCCTAGTCACTCTGTGTCACCTCAGCCTGCTTCACTGTCTTCCTAGCACTCAGTGGCCATATGTTTCATTTAGTCTACAGTGATGGTGAGAAATACAGGGCTGCTGTAACCAGCTGTGGCCACCTCCGTCTCTTTTCTTGTCCAGAGAATGTTTATTCAAATACATGGTAGTTGAACCCAGGGCTGTCTGCTCCTCATGCCTAGGAAATTGTCTCTTGTTCCTCTCTCCCATTTGCTCTGGTGTTGATGGCTATACTTTGGAATTTATCTCTTCTTACACAGCAATGGTAAGATTGGAGTCTCGGCTTGCCCTTTAGGTTTGAAATTCAAAGAGCTCACATCTCGCCTGCTTTGGCTTTAAGTGGCCTGGACCTACCTGTAATAAAGTGAAACAACTTCTGGGCATTATCCTTCTTAGCTCACGAAAGTTCTGCCTTAGATAATTATTAGGCTAGCTAAGAATAAAAAGCATTAACTCTTACGTTTGCAAGTCACTATCTTGTACCCAAATCCCTCCCTGGACCTCCCAAGGAGCCACTTTTGGTCTGGCAGATGACTTAGACATTCCAAGATTCCATGCCCAACACAATATTAATGTCATCTCTTTCAGTATTGAGGTTTGCCAGAAGTGACTGGAATACTATTAAGGCCATCAGAAGTTGTTGTTTTTTTTTTTCCCCTAGAGCAAAGGAAAAACTCAAGTTATGTTAAAACACATTGAAGGCACTGCATATTATTTCTATCTTGTCTGTATGTTGTCCTTTTGGTGTTTAAAAGACCAAGAGCCTACTGATAATTAAAATGCAAATAATATCTTTACCATAGAAGAGTGCAAAAAAAATTTTTTTAAAAAATTTTGTTTTTATTTTGGAAATTTAAACTAGAAGATATTTAGCATTCACTCAATTTCTGTTTAAACTTCCTTCCCTAAATTATATTAATGTAGTTTTATAGGTGGTAATTAAATTTAATAAGGAAAATTTTTCATATTGCTTTGTTTTCCAGTGTTCATGTGTATTTACCATGGAAGCTAATTTTGTACTACATTTGAACCAAACTGTTGAAGTTCAAGGAAGTTGAACTTAATCTGTGTGGTCAAAATTGCATGACCTGGCTCCTGAAAATCTTCTGTTTAATTTGATGACCTTTGAATCATTTGTATTTGAAATTAATCAGTAAGAATATAAAATATAATGTCTTTACTCTTTTGGATCTTCTCTGTTTGCTTTTACTGGTCTAAGCCTACCTCTATGTTAATGATTTTATTATTTTTTCAGCTTCAGGATAACACCTTGCTCCCTGATTGCTTGTCTAGTTTCAGAGATAACTTCCCTTTACCTCTCTCAAATATGTTTTCATACTGTCCTTCTCAAAACCTTTTAGTATATAAAAGAATCAAGCACCATATTGCAGAAAATAGAGTGCAGGGGTCAAAAGCCTGGACCTCAAACCATACAACCTGGGTTTAAATTTCCAATCTACTATTTACTAGCTGTGAGAAGTGGAGCTATTGATTTTATTTCTCAGTTTCTTCCTCTAAAATGGAAACATCAGTGCTCATCTTATAGACACAGGTACTTACTTTAAATAAATGCATTAGTACATGAAAAGTGTTAATAACAGTGTGTGGCCATTAGTCAGCACCCAATACATGTTTGCTTTTATCATAATCTCCATTCCAAATCTTAAGTGATGCATATCATTATCCAAAATTGTTAGATTTGACAAATCTGGGCAATGCTATCGCTCTCATGTATGGTCTGTGTTCCTCTACCCAAGTGTGTTGGTTTAAATTGGAGTAGAATGCATTTTGTGAACAGCTGGGAAAGAGAAAGCTCATCTCATAGGAGTATCAACAGTGTTTCTAGAGAAAGGGAAGGGTGCATATCTACATTTGTCCTGAGTATGAAAAAGGAAGCATGGGTATGGAATTAATTTGGGGAATGGACTCCTCTGAGTGTTGGCTTAGGAGGCCACTCTGTTCTCCAGATTTCTCCTATAATGCAGCTCAGCCTATCAGTTCAAACCCATTAGACTGGAGATCTTAGGACAATCATTCAAATTGGATGAACTCTTGGGAGAACTTAACTTTCCAATATTGATTTATCATGCCATGTCTCAGTCTTCTGTTTTAGGTTAAGTGTAATATAAATATATAGTAATTAATATTTGTTCTTGAAAAATAGAATTTCTTTTTTTAATAGAAATAATTATCTGTCTCTACGATCAGTTTTTTACAATATTAATTCCCCAAGTACATGAAATTTACATGTATTATAAACGCATATTTTATCATTAAATGTTTTGAGTGATAATTCCTTTATCTAATGATTGTTGTCTAAACATTTGGAGCATTTAAATGTATCAGGATTTTGACTAAATTTTACTTTATTTCAGACAAAATTTTGTTGTTTTTGTCAAATTAAATTGTATAAAAATCATAAAAAGCCAGTTTGTTTATCCAGGAATCACTTTTCTTTTTATAATTAAAAAAAATTTAAATTGGCACATAAAAATTAGAGAGCCATTTTTCATTTGTGGGTACCCTTATGATGATAACAAAATTAAAATTAATCTAAGACCTATCTGATTTAAAAGTGCAACTTTGCTTGCATTTTCTATACAAAATCCTTCCCTACTGACCACAAGACAGCTGTAAATCTTTCTTTTCAGTAAGGAAGATTGCTTCTACACAAGTTTCTTTTCATTCTCAGTCTCTGCAAAAGCCACACTTTCCATCAACCAGCCATTGGAGGTGGAATGTCCCCCAGCACCTATAATTGCTTAGGACTTTCATGACACAGAGATGTGCAAATATTTCCTTCTGGCTCTAGCATCACAGGAAAAGAAAACAGTGGACTGGTATTGCACATCTACTAAAAGCAAATTTACCTCCTAGGAATTCAAGGCTATACAGTGTTCTTTCTAAATGCAATGATGTCACCAGCCATAATTTAATGAGTAGCAAACAACTGGACAGACACTGAAAATTACAGCTGCATCTGAGAGAACATTAAAGACATACAAAATAGTAGACACATTATTTTATGTTGTTAAGAAAATCCCATAGTGTCTGAAATCTTGCCCTAGTAACTTTTCTTTAAATACTCTGCTTTAACTTGCAGAAATCTAAGAATGACTTTTAATGATGCAATAAAAGAGAATACATTTTTCAAATAGTTGTAGACTATTGAAAATATACTTTATATTTATAGAAAATATACTTTATATTTATAGACTTCTGAAAATATACTTTAAATGAAATATGGCAAAACATCTCTTGGATATCACATGCATGGTTCAAAATAATTTAGAAAATGTTGTTTAATTTTACAACAAATCCTCTAAGTCAATAACAAATGTGGAAAACTTGAGAGTCCTGGAACCAGCCATGACTATTCAGTTGTAAGAGACAAAACTCCATTCAAATTAGCTCAAGCAAAAGATAAAATGTTTTGGCTCACCTAATGACAAACACTAGACTCTAATTTCAGGCATGGTTGGGTTCAGACATTCATGCCCTGTCATCAATAATTGTCTCCTCTTCCTCCACCTCTTCCTTCTCAAGCAACCTTTTCCCAGGTAAAGAGAAAGATAACCACATTAGCACCAGGTTTTTCAGGATTTACATAATTTAAAATCTAGAAAGGGGAAAGATTGTTTTACTCCCTATAAATATCTCCCCAAAGAATTCTGGTTGATCCTGTGTGGATCACGAGCTTAATTTAGGTTAAGTACTTCACTCACCTAAAGGATAAAATCACATACCCACCCTTGCAGTCAAAAAGTACAGTAATAAAGTTGATGTCACAGTATAAGGGGAAACTACGAGTATCTGCTACTGTTATTTAAAAATGTGTTGGAGGTCTCAGTTAATATCATTTAAACCCAAAAAGAAATCAGAGACATAAAATTGGGAAGGAAAATATAGAATTACTCCCTTTTGTAGATGATATGCATATGTACCTGGAATACCTAACACAATAAAGAAGTCTTTCAGACAATAGTATTATCAAATAAAACATCAGAATAAAAAATATAAACTCAGACCAACTTAGTCCCTACTTAAACAAGATGGAGGGGCCCTTGTCCTTTGGTCTTGTGATAGGAAATTCAAGCTACCAATGTTCTAACCCCTCGAGATACCAGCCTCTCCATCTCATGGCTTTAAAGAGTTCAATAGGATTTTCCACACTTGAAGGTAGTTCCAGAATGCTGCATGTTCAAGGCCACACTGGTATGACACCATATCTCTTTTCTCTTAAACTGAAGCCTGCAATTCAATTCCCTCAGGAAGACATCTCTGATTATACTCAGCAAATACTCAGCCTGCCATTCCTCGGCATGCCTTTAGCACTTACGGCAGCAGTTTGTCTTGTCCTAATTTGTGTTTACTTGCATGTTGCTTACTAAGTAAGTGTTAAGTGGTGCATGTTTTGTTTGCCCAAATAAAGAATTTGAGGGCCCTGCCTTCTGTATTGCCTCAACTTATAGAGTTTAGATATAGTAGTCTTTACTTAAGTATTCAATATATGCATCTTTTAATGTTTTAATCCATTTTCAAAATAGGGAGCATATTACCATAGTTCCAAGATTTAAAAGGATGCAATGACATACAGGAAAGAGTCTTTCTTCAATACTGTTCCCTATCTTTTCAGTTCCCATCATTATAAGAGGGACTGCCCAGTGCTATTTTGTTTATCCTTCTGGAAAAGCTTTATGCAAGGAGGCTAATACCATTATAGCTTCTTTTTTCTTATCCTTTTTATATAAATGGTAGCATATTCATTTTTCTAGAACTTGTTTTATACCTCAAGAGTATATTTTGAATATCTTTCAATTAATATATGGTGGGGGGATTCTTCAACTTTTAAATTAATCATATCATTCCATTATAAGTGTAAATCATAATTTATTTAACCAGTACACTATCAGTAAACATTCATATTGATTCCAATCTTTTGTGAATACATGTCTTTCAATTGGCATAACTATAAATGCAGATAGATTTGTATTGAAGTTGTAGATAGATGTGACATTAATTTGCAATCAAATTATATGATAATGGCTTATAATCATCCTAGCTCTCTGAGGCAATTTTTTTTTCAGATTTATGTCCTAATTCACACTCTGTTGTTTTTCCATTTTAGTATCCATAGATTCCTGAAGAAATTCTCCCTAAAGCCCATCTCCCATATTTCCTGCCTTTCCTACATGAGTCATGATAGAAATATAATATAATAGAATAGAAAGTCACTCATTTCCAATGAAGATGGAATCATTCAAGGAAAGGATCAACTTTATTCCCATAACTTGAGGTTGTAAAAATAGATAAGGTAGTTAATTTCATCTCTTATAAGAACTTCTTTAGTAAGGGTGCTATATCTGGACAAATAGGCTGATAATTTATGCATACTAAGGCAGTCAAAATAATAGCTAGAATTTTGAGCCATATATTGCTGGTGTTTGAGAACTTGGACATTGAAACCATACTACTTGCATCTGGGACTCTGGACACATTGGCTTACTTGCCTCTAAAGTTAATGCATCTGTTAAATGTGGGTAATAATAGTTCTTCCCTAGTGTCTGGTATAAGTAATACTATATAAATGTTAGTTATAACTATTCACCTTAAACATGAGCAAACATGTACTCATTTATCATCACAGCAGAATGCTTGCATTCTGCCTTAAGCCCCATAGAAGACACAGTTGAGGTGGGTGTTTTCAGAGGTTGTTTCCATTTATACCTGGAGTTATCAAACTCAATTAGAGTCTACAGAGTTATATGGTCAAACTCACCACCAGACTAATGTTTGCACCAATGTTTTTGCACAACCTCCATTTCTACATGCAGGCACATGCAGGAGCTTGTTTTTATGAATGAGCCTAACCTCCTGGTTGTTATATTTAACATAGTGATCTACAACTGTACTTGTTTCCCTGTAGTGCTCCCTGTACAAAAATCTAAGCTAAGCACCTTTATGTACTATATAAGTACGTGTAGTGTAAGTACTATGATAACTTTAACACCTACCTCAGCATTATTTCAGCACAGCGAGTAATCAAGCAACAAAGTCATCAGTAACTTAAAATGGAATCTATGGTCTAAATTAATATTGGTCACAAGATTTAAGCAAAGCATAACTAAATAAACAAACAAATCCCTCATTATACTGAGCAAGTTCTATTGCAGGCTTCAAACACAAAATTACCAATAACACTGAGTCTATGATATGACTAACCTTTCTTTCCCTGGTAAACTGGAGCAAAAACTAGATAGGTCTAAGGTCACTGTTGTAGAAGGTTAATGGTAAAATTGATCAATTTCATTGACTAGTTGCTGCCCATCAATTTAATGGTAGATAGTGTCTATGCTGGATCTAATGGCTTTTATATTTGTTTATTTGTTCTTCTCAGAACCTCTTGAGAAATAAATCAGTGTTACCCTAAGCACAATTTCTCCAATATATATGTGCTAGGTTGACTTCCCTAATTTTATACTTTCTAAACTGTCTCTGAAACAAAAAAGGAAGGTTAACAAATATGAATGAATGACTAAATATAGTCTGAATCATGGGTCTAATATACAGAGCTTTTAATTTCTTGTTTCCAAAAGAAAACTTACATAAAGCAAACAAAAATGCATCTCCAGGTTGGATCTTCTGCTGACATCTTGGAACCATTTCCACTCCTTCATTTGTTATTTCCTTTACTGCAAAAACTGAAGGAAGGCCTGGACACCACATTTCCCAGATGCTTCTGCCAGTGGGCTCAGATTGAAGGTCTGCCAGTCAGAAGTGCCTGGTGGAAGACTGAAAGGGCCATTACTGCTTCCATGGTAACAGGAAGGCACATGGTCATCAGCAGAAGGCAGTCAAGACGATTTTGCCAGCACTTCCTAGAAACTACTTACTTCCAAACTTTAGGCAGTAAGGTCATCAGCATTGGTTCCCTGAGATTTCTGTCTTTCTGGATTTGATTTTCCTGAATAGTAGCAGCATCTTCTTTGACTTTTATAAACCACACTCTTAGAATGCCTTCGTAAATCTTTGATGCCCTGTATTAAATCCCTTCCCATGTGAACATGTTCGAGCAGATTCAATTTTCCTATCTAAATCTGAACTAATACAAAGATTGGCACCAAAAATAAAAACCAACAATTTTTTCCTAACTTTGGACTGTGCCAGAGGTTACTTGGCTCTTCTTAGGAACCAATTTTCTATCAGGTATGGCTTTGCACCAAAGTACTGGCCAATAAAATAGGAGCAAACTCAGGTGCACCTTTTGGGCCTGCCCCTTTCAATTTTTCCAGAAGTCATTCTCCTCTTTTTTTCCCACCGGACTCACTGAATGGAGTGGACTCCTAAAGGAGCACAGAGCTCATATTGGGAAAAGTCTTACTGACCTTAGTGCAGAGCCCACCTGTTTATGCCTCTCTCCCCAGGCAAGTCTCACTGGAATAGGAAGAGTAATATTTTATTGTGAGAAGTAACAGAAATGTTGGGATTGCTTGCTATAGCAATTTTATTTTTTGCTTTTTTTATTGGTTGTTCAAAACATTACAAAGCTCTTGACATATCATAATTATACAACAGTCACTAATATGGCATCATGTAAAAATGTGGATGTGTAACCGATGTGATTCTGCAATCTGTATTTGGGGTAAAAATGGGAGTTCATAACCCGCTATAGCAATTTTATAAATTGAATTCCAACTAATGTATGGCCATTGAAAGCAAGGACTCTGTCTTAGTTTATTTTGGCTACAATAAAACAATGCCAAAGACTAGTTAGCTTATAAATAAGAGAAATTTAGTCCTCGTAAGTTCTGGAGGCTGGGAAGTTCAACATCAAGACTGGCTGAGGGCATACTTCCTGGTTCATAGATGGTGCCTTTTTGCTATATCCTCAAAGAGTGGAAGGGGCAAGGCAGCTCTCTAGCGCTTTTTTATAAGGTGCTACTCCCATTCATGAAGGTTCTACTCTAATGATTTAATAACTTTCCCAAAACTGCAACCCCTAACACCATATTGGTGATTGACTTTCAACATGAATTTTGGGTGTACACAAACATTCAGATGATAGCATGTTGTGTTCTATAATTCTTGTTTTTCCCATGGAACTAAACACATACCCATAGAGAAACTAGAGTCAATATGTGCTTTCTTTGTGAATGAAGACAAAAAAGAGATGGAGATAAATATACTAAAGTAAGGGTCCTGAATAATTGGGCGATCACCAGAGAAGGTTAACACCAATATATAGAACAGACTGAGTATCTATAATCGAGATATCCAAGATGCTACAAAATCTAAAACTCTTTGAGCATGGACACGATGTAAAACGCCACAGCATAAAGTTTTGTTTCAGGCAAAGAATTATTAAAAATATTGCATAAGATTAACTTTAGGCTATGCACATAAAATGTATATGAAATATAAATGAGCTTGGGTCCCCTCACCAAAGACTCTCATTACATATCTACAAATATTCCAAAACCTGAAAAACTCTGAAATTTGAAACACTTCAGGTCCCAAGTACTTTGATAATGGATACTAAACATGTAGTGATTATTATGTCACATATGTCTGTATGATAAAACTGTACTAGTTTCCCAATCTGTGTTGCATGTTATGGTTGCAGTAAAAATTAGTAAATGTTGCATAGAAGTTAAAAGCATGGGAGATTATACCTGGTCTTCCACTAAGTGATTATCTTAAGAGATACATAAACTCTTGAGATTTCAGTTTCTTTATCCACCATTTGATCTTGACATGATATTCATAACTATTGAGTTGGGCTGTTTTTGTGGGTCCCATGATTTCATACTCACATAGTAGTATGAAAATTTCCTGGCACATCATATTCTATTTGTTAGTATTAAATATAAAAATATTGGAAAGTAACCTAGCCTTTCTTGTCTCTAGGCATCTTTGGTTCTGTTTTTATTCTACATTATTTCTTCATCCTACATGGATTTTGCTTTGATTGCTATAGATTCCTTTTGAATAGAACTGAGGGAAATTTGGGGCTTTTCTTCATTCTTACAGTTTCCAGATTTATTCTGGTTTGCAAAAATCCTTGATTTCATTTCATATGGGTTTATTATCTCCAACTAGTCAATTTTGGATTCTGACTACATCAAGATGCCTCTTACTTAACAATGATGTCCTCTATCTTCTTTAAAAGCTTTAAACTTTAGTCAGTTTTTATTTTTCTCTTATGATTTTTAAGGGCCTTATGGAAATCTTTAAGAGATTTTGAGTGTTGTGGCCTATGTGCAAAGTCTATGTCACAGGTCATTCTTTTCATTTGTGTTTTGTCACATGTGGCACTGTTTATTTTCCTGTTTCTTAGAACACTTTTCTCTCAATTTCATGTTGTGGCATTCAATGTCTTTAACCTATTAGCCCACTCCTACATTATTCTTCGCACTCCCAGTTTTCTTTTCTGCACCTCAGCTAATTATGAGTGCCTAATTTGCTGAATTTAACATCACTCAGTTTTTCTCTTCTCTTCCTTTCATATATTTACCTCACCACACACAGCAGCTTTGGTCTCCTTTCTTCCGTGGAGCTGAAGTCAGCCATGTATCCTCAGATAAACCCTCATGCCCTCCACGAGAGCTGTTCTATGTGACTTGAAGTCTTTTGTCACAATCACAGACACAATCACAAAATGTTTTTAACACATTCCTCTCTGAATTGGAGATAGTGATCAGGTCAACACTCAATATCATGACAACTTTCAACTAAATATCACTTCTCCCTTCAACCCCCTAATATAGTCATATAATCTCACAGAAGGCAATGCAGTGTGGGAGAACCTTCAAGAAGATGACAGGCCCTGGATACCAGTTTGTTTTCTTCCTTCTTATCTTTCAAATAGAGTGATAGAGGCATGAGAACTTTAAACCAAATATTGAGGCCTTCTTTGATGAGAAAGAATCTTTGGATGAATTTTGTCATTGTTTATTTCTGAATTCAAAACAAGAAAAAAGAACAGCTCAAAATGAAGAAGATCTAACTTTGGTGTCCTAAATATTTGGCAGAGCAACAAAGTAGACCCTTTGCAAGTTTGCAATGCTTTTTTAAAAGTATTTATTAATATGTATTTGTTAAGTGTGTCCATTCCTTGTATTGGCTTAGGGATGGCGATGACCTCTCTAACATTTTAATAGTGCTGCAGGTTGTCTTCCGTCTCTCCTTGTCACGCCTTTGGCCAAGCCCTAGTGCCCTCTATCCTGTCTTCTCCTGATGCTCCCTTTCTCTTTCCACTAGATTCCCAGCCAACCCCTGGGATGCACCCTAAGTCTCTCTCCGCTGCTTTTTCACATTCTTCATACACATTTTCCTTATCTTTTTAGTTTCTTACTCAGTTACTAGTTTCTTGAGAGAAAGAACTAGAAATAATTTATACTTTCTTCCTAGAATAAGCGACACCATACCAGGATACAATGTTGTGCAAAGGTTCAATACGTGTTTGTCAGGGGGAATGGATAGTGATCCTGTCCCTCAAGATCTGGTGATTTGTGGGTTGACTTATAAAATGTGCATGGGTAATAAGGTGCTTTAAGCTTTCTAGAACATATTTAAATATTTTATTATGAAAACAAACACACTTATTTTGAAAACCTCAACAGAATAAAACTAAATAAAATAAAAATGTCTACTTTCTATACTCCAGCCTGTTCTTCAGAGAGCTCCATTATTGGTGCGTAGCCTGAATATGTTCTATGCATAGCCAATCATACAAACACATTTAAATGTATGAGTTGCTATGAAGACACATACAGTTGGCCCTTTGTTCCCACAGGTTCTGAACCCATAGATTCACCTAACCATAGATCAAAAATATTAGGAAAAGAAGTTGTGTCTGTACTGAACATATATGGGCATTTTTCTTGTCATTACTCCTTAAATAATGCCATAATAAGCATATATTACCAGGATATAGTCTAGTGCAAAGGTTCAATAAATGTGTGGTAGGAAGAATGAATTGACGCTGTCTCTCAAAGTCTGGCTGGCTAACAGGTTGACTAATAAAGTATACCTGGTTAATACATAAAAATATAATTTACATAGTATTTACACTTATTAGGTATTCTAAGTAACTGAGAAGATTTAAAGTACAGTGGACAATATGTACAGGCTAGGTGTAAATATCACACCATTTTTTATAAGGGCATGCACAGATTTTGGTATCCTTGGGTATCCTGGAAAGAATCTCCCATAGATACTGAAGGACAACTATATATATACATTTATTTAAACATAATCTTAATAATCTTTATATGAACAATTGTGAGAAAGTACATGAATGACAGTCTGGCCCATGTTCTTTGGCAGTGAATCTGGAACTGGACCTTTCCTTATGGCTCAAGCTGATCTGTATAAATATCACAATACACCAATAATTTAGAGCCTCCCGATTCCTGAAATCCTGTGATGCCCCAAAACTCTTAAGCTGGTAAAAGTTCTTCATCTATTAGTGAAGGGGTGTCTTGTGGTTTTCCTATGCCCAGTTTAGAGTCTCTGACTCCTGTTCAGTTGTCAGTTATCTCTACAGTTGTTGGTCACTTATTTCTTTCCTCTTAATTTGCTTCCCCTAGTTTATTATATGTTGAAAATTAAATCACCAGTCTTGCTGGTGATATACATGAAGTGAGGTTTTTAGACAGTGCCTCAGAGGACTTTTTTTCAAAATAAGATGCATATACATTTAGACATGGCCTTTGGGATTAGAGAGTTCCAGGCAGAAAAGTTCCATGTCAGTCTGCTGACAGGTAAAGCCAGTCAATACAATGCAAACTGTGTCTTAAAAAGTATTCCAAATGAGACTGTAATTTAGTACAACCACTATGAAAATCATATGGAGGCTCCTCCAAAGTCTAGGCATGGAAACACCACATGACCCAGCTATACCACGTCTGGGTATTTACCCTGAAGAATTAAAGTCACCTTACTATAGTGATAATTGCATATTCATGTTTATAGAGGGAGAATCCACAATAGACAAACTACGAAACCAGCCTGGATGTCCATCAACAAATGACTAGATAAATAAAATGTGTTACATATGCTTAATTGGTTTATTCAGCCATAAAAAAATGAAATTATGACATCCATAGGAAAATGGATGGAACTAAAGACCATCATATTAAAAGAAGTAAATCAAACTCAGAATATTAAGGGTCATATGTTTTCTCTCATATGTGGAAGCTAAAAAGGAAAAATTAAAACAAAGGTGGGGGTGAATCTCCCAAAAACCCAAATAGACATCAATAAAAGAAAGGGAGCAAGGGGTGAGAGGTTGGGAGGGAGAGGGAATGCTGGGGAGTGGTATTGGCCAAATCATACTGTAATATTTTTACATGTACAAATACGTAACAACAAATCCCATCAATATGTACAACTCTAATGCACCAATGAAAAGTGGGAGAGAAAAAAAGAAAAGTTAAGAAAAAAAAAAAGAGTGTCCTTAAGACAGGGCTGGGATCCCACCTGGAGAGTGAGGTTGGTTGGCAGACACTAGCAGAATTCAACTATGACCTAAAAAAATAAGACCATTCCAAAACAACAACAACAAAAAAACAACTTTCTGTCTAACAGCCCCAGTATTGCTTGAACGCTGAAGTCCTGTGAGTTGAGAATAACTCAGAACCACAAGCTTCAGCATACAGACATATTAAAGGCAAAAGAAAATAAAGGCGTGGGGATGGGGGAAAGCCCTGTCAGTAGCTTTGAGCCGAATCATTTTTTTTAATGGAAAAATTGTTACAAATGGGTTCTTCAGCATATGTTATTAATTTCATTATCCTGGCTTCTTGCCAGCTAAGCATCAAGCCCTGGTTTTTGTGATTTCAGTTGCAACTAGTAAAACTCATGTGGGCATTAACAAAAACAGACAAGAGAGCATTTTTTTTTTTCAAATCAAATCCAAGTGACTATTTTAAAAGCTTTTGTTTCATAAAACTAGTCGAAACAATTGTTTTTGTTGATGAGAAGAATTTTACTTTCCTAAAATATATTATTCTCAATCTATACCAAACTAAATTTGAAGGATTTGAATAAATTATTAAAACTGATAGGTAAAAATATTTATTTCTGAAATGTTTTAAAATGGATAAAACTTTATAAATTTTATAAAAGTTTTATTTTTTATGTTTGACTGCACCACTTTTTTTATAATAGTGAACACCATGAAAACAAAAATGCTTTTCTTTAATTGAAGAAATTATGATAAATACTAGAACAGAAAGGCAAAGGCAGTATTTCACACTGAAGTCTTCTTTATCATACCTTTTGAAATAGTATAATTCTATTATGAAAAGTCATCTTCCATGTCATAAAGCACACTCAGGAATTGGCATAAAATCTGGTTTTTAGCTGGCATTTGTTGAATATCAGTTATCAACAAAGGACTTTAATAATACTGCTCCCTGTTTTTCCGGCTATCATTATGTACCAGGCAATGGAAGCCTTCTACATAGTCTTTTTGAAATAAATTCATACAAACCTTTGGTCCAGGCATTTTCATCCTCAATTATAAATAAGAAACTAAGTCAGAGACAGTATGTCTTGCCCAAGGTAAAACTGCTAAAAAATATGAGTGGGAAATTTAAATCCTGGAAAACATCTGACTCTAAAATCTAGAGTGACAACAATCCCTGTTTGCCTGGAAATAAGGGGTTGTGTGAGATGAGTGATTGGGGATTGTAAAATTGGAAGGTTTCTAGAACCCCCAAGATGGATTAAACAACCTATTAGAAACTGCATTCTATCTGCTGTGCCACTGATCTCGTTCTGATCTCCTGCTTTTTTCCTTCAAAGCCTATCAATTGCCTGAATCTGTATTTTTTCTTTTGCTTTTAATCTTAAGTGATAATCCTCATATGATTTTATATTTTTAAATTTTGAAAGTCTTTCTAAGAACACAGGTCCTTTGAAATTTCCATATCTGTTTACAGATGCTTTTTCATCCTTTTGTTTAATAATTATTTTTTTAACGCCTTCCATGTAGCAGATTACAATGGTCCATGATACTAAGTCCAGTTCTTGTGGAGTTCCCAGAGTTATGAAGGGGTACGGGTAAGAATGCTAGTGAATACTAGAATTCAAGAATACTGGTGGAGCAGGGCAAGGACAATAGAAAGAGGTCAGTAGTGCTTATCCCATAGCTTATAATCAGGGAAGGTGTCTCTGATGGGTCTCTTTGGGGAGCTGGGCATGGAGGCCATGTGGCTAGAGCTGGCTGTTGAGGGAACAGGGTTAGTTCACATTGAACCTCTCAGGCTCTCATAGAGAAATTGCTTGGAAGAAGTTGTGCTTGAATGTGAGGTCTTCTCCTTTTGTTTTCTCTATAAAGAAACTATAAAATTAGAGATCACAAAGACTAGAATTGTGCTTCCCTGAAATCTGCTCTGCAATTTGGCCCTGCTGACTAGAATGAAGCCAGCAGTTGGAACTGGGGAGTAGAAAGAACCACAGGGTCATGGAAAAGAACGCCTACAATCCATTGTTCCTGATTTTCATCATGATTCTCAATGTATGCCCTGGGATTGGTGAATCTCAGTAATACAAATTGAGGTTTTCTCACACCACCAATTCAGATACTAATCCTTAGCAAGTTCTCTCAATTTTGTTGTGTCCTATGGTCTTAGTTGGTTAAACACAGTAGTAATGATAATAGCTATACGAATGTCTTACACTTGAGTAGTGATTTAATGCTTGATGCCTTTTTCTTAGCATTTCCATATACTCCTCACAAAATCTAATAGGAGCTGGGTATCCTGATGGCTTGTGCCTATAATCCCAAGTACTGGGGAGGCTGAGGGAGGAGGATTGCAAGTTTGAGGTTAGTCTGGGAACATTAGCCAAATCCAGTTTCAAATTTAAAAAAAAAAAAAAAAGGCGGTGGTGGGGGAGATGGGGATTTATCTCAGTGGTGAAGGGCCCCTGAGTTCAATCCCTAGTATTGGGCAATAAAAAATTGAGTTAGGTAGGCAGAGAACATGTTAATAATACCTTTTTATATGTAATGAGATTGAAGTTCACAAAAGTAAAATTTATGTGATTTGTACAAAGTCACGTTTGTAGGTGATGGAGCCAAAACTGGAACACAGAATATCCCATGCATGGTCTGCATGTCATTTTAAAGCCATGAGACTATTTAGAAAGTGTACATAGAAGGAAAACTGTGGTGTCTACACGTGCTTGTCTTCTTTGGCACCATCAAGCACCTGTCCACGGCAGAGCTGGATTGGCAACATATATTTCTGCCTCAGGTTGAGTTCTCCACTCATCTTGATCTGAAAGTGAGAGGACTCTTAATCTCATTGTACCAGGCACCTTCCTTTTGATCATCTTCAAATTCTACCCTTTCCTTCCATATACCTCTTCAGTTTAGATGCAAGACAGTCTATCAGCACCCCCCACCACCCTCTTTTTTTCCCTCCTATTCCCAGGAAAAAATTAGAACATATTTTCAAGCACATTGTTCTCTATTTACAAAAGTTTATTATTCCTTGTTTTCCCCCAATATTTTTACCTTATATCTACATGCTCAAATTTCATTTATCCTTAAAACACCATCTGTTTGATTCTGACCCTTCTTCAAATCACTTCCCAATCTCTCTGATTTTCATACCCAATTTTCATTTAAAAATTTTATTCTCTTTCTTTCTTCCTTACCTTGTTCTTACTTTAATCAATCAAATCATTTTTACTGATCAAATCTCCTAATCCCTTCCCGTTCTCAGAGATTGTTAAAAAATTTCAGACTTCTTTATCTCTCACATTGGACTCGCCCCTCCCTGGTTGCTTCCATCTAATTTGTTCTCACATTCCTGCAAAATGGTCTTCCCAACGCAAAGGAATCCTGACCATTTCCAGTTCAATGAAACCTTTGTTGATTTTCCAGACCTGAGCTATGTAATCCCAATTCCTTACCTTGGCACCGAAGACGCATCAACACAGGCTGATCCAAACCTCCTTTTCAAGCTTTATTTCCTGCCTCAATCATTCTTCCTCCTTTCTTAGCTCCTTGCAGGTGCAAACACTGTTTCTTCTGCCTGGTAAATGCTCATTCATCCTCTAACACCCAGCTCAAAGCTTACCCTCTCTCTTTCCCTCCTGTGATTCCAAAGTATTTTGATTATACCCTTTCAACAGTTCTCACCATATGGTAGTTCTCTTTTTCCAATTATGTGCCCTTCTCCCTGACTCCACTGCATTTGGTTCAATGCGTGACACACAGTAGGTTCTTCATAAACTTTTCAGTAAATGTTCATATGAATAAAGAAATGCATGAAGGAGTGGGTGAATTAGTTAGCTTAATTACGTAAATATCAACACTTATGTCCTTTTTTCACCTCAAGGGGAAAAAAAGTTCAACTTTACAATAAATCATTTATACGAGAGAGAAAGAGAGTGTTTGTGTGTGTGTGTGTGTGTGTGTGTGTGTGTTTATATATACATTTGTCCTAGTAACTATTCCCTGAGTGTATTTCAACTACTGTAGTTTTAACAGCTGTCATATATGTAAATATTGCAATAAATTTAAGGTTGCAGTTTTATGGCATTGAAGTGAAAATGAAAAATTCCAGTGAAACACTAGACTGCAGCAGTATTGTAGAGGTTAGACATTATAGATCACTATCACAAGTCGTGAAACCAGATGATGTAGTGAACCTTTTTTAACCTTTGATAAAAATGCACCTTTAGGGGACTAATAACACATAGTTTCATAATTAGATACAAAAAGATAGAGGCACATCACAGATGGTGGCAAATAAGTTCAACAAAATGAAATATCAGTAAAAGGTAAATTGTTATTTCTCTTTATTCATTTGTATTTTCTAATGAATTATGGGCATGAAGTATTTTAATAATGAAAAAGTGTTGTAGACTGTTTTCTATTGCCATCAGTGAACATCACAGGATAATTCATGAAGACTAGATGGGAAATTTCGCTCACAGTGAAAGTTGTCTTATTGTGTCATACTATGGTAGAGGGCATCACAGGACAAGACAGAGAAGCCCAGGGGTTGGGGTTATCTTTCTCTTCTTATAAAGCCACAAATACCATCATGGGAGCTTCACTCTCATGACCTCATCTAATCTTAATTATGTCCCGAAGGCTCACCTCTAAACTCCATCAACATGTGACTTTGAGGATTAAGTTTCTAATACATGGATTTCAAGGAACATACCTGAATCATAACATGAAGAACAATAGAAAATGATGTGCCTATACAACTGTAAACACATTAGGTCAAAGAAATAACTAAATATATCAGTAGCTAATATAATTTTTAGCCACTCACATTAGATATTTTAATTTTAAAACTGTTAAAATCAGGTCATTTTCTCCTAAGTTTAAGGATTTTTTAAATTTGTTTTTTGTAGTGAATTTCTGAGGATAAAGATAATAAAGGGATATTTAAACTACTCATACTTGTACTAGCAAAGCACTGTTAATGTGTTGACATATGACATTCATGTTTTTCTTATTCAGTAATTTGGCATATATATTTTGTATACTTCTTTCATTTTTACCCTAGAAATCTCTGTTTTCATTTCTGAGCATTTTCTTAGGAAAGTTAGCATTTGGAGATAATTCTCATACTAACATCTCTATTCCTGATCTTTTCACTGAGTTCCAAATATGAGTTTTTGTACAAAACATCCTTGATGACTTGAAGCATTTTCAAGTCTAGCAAACATCTTAAAGTCAATGGAGCCAAAGGAATAACTAACTTCCCCTCTCCCTGTTGAAACATTTTCTGCTGAAACTCTCCCTCCCAAGTGATCCTCATCTCATAAAAGAACCCCAACGTGAGCCCAGTTTTTAGGCCAATAAACCAGGATTTGTCTTGAATTTCTCTATTGGCACCTTTCTACATCCAAGAACCACCATCACTCTATCAAAAGCATGTCCTGCAAAGCTATTAACCTCTCTTCTTGTTCCTATTTCAACTCTAGTTCAGTCCCAATCCTCTCTTCTCTTTACTACTTCAATTATCTTCTCATTAGCTTTCCTGCTTGAACTCCTGCCACCCACAAAGCATGCTCCATAGTGCAACAGAACTCCTTTTGACTCATAATGTGGTTTAAAATGCTAATCATCACACTTAGACTGAAAGCCCAATTTTTTTGACATGATATTGAAGGCCCCTGCCTATCTCTTTAGCTCTTTCCACCAGTTCTGTGCTGGTAATGTTTAAAAAAGTAGGAGAAATAAATACCCTGGTTTATAGCATTTGCTGATTTCTTTCATTTCTGATAGATAGATGATAGATACATAGAAAGAAATAGATACATATTGAGAGACACATATATGTCTATCTATCTGTCCATCCACTTATCTGTCAGTCAGATTTTCATCACTGTGACTGAAATGCTTTACAAGAGCAACGTAAAGGAGAAGTTTATTTTGGCTATTTCACAGGTTTTGATCCATAATTGGTGGGCTCCAGTGCTTTGGGTCTAAGGTGAGGAAGAACAAGATGGTGGAAGAGCAAGATGAAGAAAAAGCTGCTCGCTCATGAAGCTAGGAACTAGAGGAAGAGAAAGCAAAAGGGACCAGGACAAGGGCCTGTCCCAAAGGAGCAACTCTTTCAACCAGATTCTACCTCCTACAGCCTTGTCACCTCTCAGTAGTCCATTTGATTATCAATGGAATAATCCACTGATGAGGTCAAAACCCTTATGATCCAGTCACTTCTCAAATGCCTCATCTCTCACCATTGCTGTATTGGGGATCAAACCTTCAACACATTAGCCTTTGGGGGAAATTCCAGACCCAAATCATGACACTACCTATCTGTCTATTGATCCATCCAAACAGACGTGCACACATACAATTAGCCCTCTTTGGTTGTTTTTCTAGAGAACATTGGCTAATATCTCATTTCTTCACAATTTCTATGACAACTCCCTGATAACCCTCTGGCAATATTACTCCAGTTTATTTTCTTCACTCTCTGTATCACTTCCTATAATATCATGCTTCCTTATTTATGGACAGGTTTACTGTCTGTTCTCCCCCTGCTCCACTAGAATACAAGCCCCTTAAGAGCAGGTGTCTGGTCTACCTTGATAATTGCTCTATCAACACCTCCTAGAAAAATGCCAGATACTTAAGAAAAATACTTTTTCAACGAGTAATTCTAAGAAATGTGAGAGTCAAAGCAGATTTTTTTTAAAGTCTAAAACTCTTGATGCCTTAAATGCTTTACAGAGCACTTGCCTCAATTAAAGCTCTTCGCATTTATTAGTATCAGAGTGGCTATCTCAGCATTCTTTCACTTTCATTACTTATTACTATTTTGGAAAAGCTCTGTCAACAAAACCAACCCCTTTACCATCCTGTCTTGCTTATGAATCCATTACTTAAAAGAAAATCTTTGAATTAGACAACTTAACCTACATGTGTGGCTCATAGGTAGGGACAAAACCAATCTTTGCAAAACCCTCTCAGTGACCAACTGTGCATACAGAGGCTATCACAGATGCATGCTAGGTAGTACCCCCTCTCCCATTTTTCCAGTTTTACTTTTTTCTCCCCATTCTAGACCCGGGGTCAAGAAAGGGGTCTCCTATGAAGAGTCATAATTCCACCAATAAGGAAACAGTTCCTCCAGGTGCAGTCTCCTAAGGAAACATCAATATTTACCAGTAATAAATAGCTTATGTGACACATAATGTTGTGCTCTCTTTACTTGACCAATATTATCAACCATACAGTAGTATCTCTAAAGGGAGTTTGGGTGGCAAGCTTCTCTGGTAAAGGGACGGGCTAGGGTACAGGATCTGTGACATCCTATTGTACCTTCTTTTCCCTTCATTAGCACAAGAGTCAAAGTAGTCTCTCTTTTAGTTGATATTTAGTTATTTAGTAGTGAGGGCAAGCATGTTTTAGTATATTTGTCATATTAAATATGCATATTTCTTGTCTGTAAATTTTATTTACAAGAGCTTAGTCATTGTACCACTGGTCCACTTACTGGCTGCTATGACTATGGTTATTGATATAACCTTTTGTAATTTTTCTGAAAAAAAAATTCTCAAGTTTATTGATAACCCCTTAATTTTGCTTTTGATAGGATTTGGTATATCACACTTTGGGTTTTTATGCACTAAAGTGTGCTGAATTTTTTTTTTTTAATTTTTTATTGTGGGTTGTTCAAAACATTACAAATTTCTTGACATATCATATTCCACACTTTGATTCAAGTGGGTTATGAACTCCTACCTTCACCCCATACACAGATTGCAGAATCACATCAGTTACACATCCATTGATTTACATATTGCCATACTAGTGTCTGTTGTGCTCTGCTGCCTTTCCCATCCTCCCCCCTCCCCCCTCCCCACCTCTCCCCTCCCCTCCCCTCCTCTCTCTCTACCCCCTCCACTGTATAACCCTGAGGGTCTCCTTCCAATACCATGCAATTTTCCTTCTCTCTCCCTTTCCCTCCCACCTCTCATCCCTGTTAAATGTTAATCTTCTTCTCCTGCTCTTCGTCCCTACTCTGATCTTAGTTACTCTCCTTATATCAAAGAAGACATTTGACATTTGTTTTTTAGGGATTGGCTAGCTTCACTTAGCATAATCTGCTCTAATGCCATCCATTTCCCTGTAAATTCTAGGATTTTGTCATTTTTTAATGCAGAGTAATACTCCATTGTGTATAAATGCCACATTTTTTTTATCCATTCGTCTATTGAAGGGCATCTAGGTTGGTTCCACAGTCTTGCTATTGTGAACTGTGCTGCTATGAACATCGATGTAGCAGTGTCCCTGTAGCATGCTCTTTTTAGGTCTTTAGGGAATAGACCAAGAAGGGGAATAGCTGGGTCAAATGGTGGCTCCATTCCCAGCTTTCCAAGAAATCTCCATACTGCTTTCCAAATTGGCTGCACCAATCTGCAGTCCCACCAGCAATGTACAAGTGTACCCTTTTCCCCACATCCTCGCCAGCACTTGTTGTTGTTTGACTTCATAATGGCTGCCAATCTAACTGGAGTGAGATGGTATCTTAGGGTGGTTTTGATTTGCATTTCTCTGACAGCTAGAGATGTTGAGCATTTTTTCATGTACTTGTTGATTGACTGTATGTCCTCCTCTGAGAAGTGTCTATTCAGGTCCTTGGCCCATTTGTTGATTGGGTTGTTTGTTCTCTTATTGTCTAATTTTTTGAGTTCTTTGTATACTCTGGATATTAGGGCTCTATCTGAAGTGTGAGGAGTAAAGATTTGTTCCCAGGGTGTAGGCTCCCTATTTACCTCTCTTATTGTTTCTTTTGCTGAGAAAAAGCTTTTTAGTTTGAGTAAGTCCCATTTGTTGCTTCTAGTTATTAACTTTTGTGCTATGGGTGTCCTTTTGAGGAATTTGGAGCCCGACCCCACAGTATGTAGATCGTAGCCAACTTTTTCTTCTATCAGACGGTGTGTCTCTGATTTGATATCAAGCTCCTTGATCCATTTTGAATTAACTTTTGTGCATGGCGAGAGAAAGGGAGTCAGTTTCATTTTGTTGCATATGGATTTCCAGTTTTCCCAGCACCATTTGTTGAAGATGCTATCCTTCCTCCATTGCATGCTTTTAGACCCTTTATCAAATATAAGATAGTTGTAGTTTTGTGGATTGGTTTCTGTGTCCTCTATTCTGTACCATTGGTCGACCCACCTGTTTTGGTACCAGTACCATGCTGTTTTTGTTATTATTGCTCTGTAGTATAGTTTGAAGTCTGGTATCGCTATACCGCCTGATTCACACTTCCTGCTTAGCATTGTTTTTGCTATTCTGGGTCGTTTATTTTTCCATATGAATTTCATGATTGCTTTCTCTATTTCTACAAGAAATGCCGTTGGGATTTTGATTGGCATTGCATTAAACCTATAGAGAACTTTTGGTAATATCGCCATTTTGATGATGTTAGTTCTGCCTATCCATGAACAGGGTATATTTTTCCACCTTCTAAGATCTTCTTCTATTTCTCTCTTTAGGGTTCTGTAGTTTTCATTGTATAAGTCTTTCACCTCTTTTGTTAGGTTGATTCCCAAGTATTTTATTTTTTTTGAAGATATTGTGAATGGAGTGGTTGTCCTCATTTCCATTTCAGAGGATTTGTCGCTGATATACAGGAATGCCTTTGATTTATGCGTGTTGATTTTATATCCTGCCACTTTGCTGAATTCATTTATTAGCTCTAATAGTTTCTTTGTAGAGCCTTTTGGGTCTGCTAGGTATAGAATCATATCATCTGCAAATAGTGATAATTTAAGTTCTTCTTTTCCTATTTTGATGCCTTTAATTTCTTTCGTCTGTCTAATTGTTCTGGCCAGTGTTTCTGAAAATCAACGATAAAAGAAGGAAGGAAAAAGCATACATCACTTGGAGAATGAACAATAGGTTACTGAATGATCAATGGGTTATAGAAGACATCAAGGAGGAAATTAAAAAATTCTTAGAGATAAATGAAAACACAGACACAACATATCGGAATCTATGGGACACATTGAAAGCAGTTCTAAGAGGAAAATTCATTGCTTGGAGTTCATTCCTTAAAAAAAGAAAAAAACAACAAATAAATGATCTCATACTTCATCTCAAAATCCTAGAAAAAGAAGAGCAAAACAACAGCAAAAGAAGTAGAAGGCAAGAAATAATGAAAATCAGAGCTGAAATTAATGAAATCGAAACAAAAGAAACAATTGAAAAAATTGACAAAACTAAAAGTTGGTTCTTTGAAAAAATAAACAAAATCGACAGACCCTTAGTGATGCTAGCGAAGAGAAGAAGAGAGAGAACTCAAATTACTAGCATACGGGATGAAAAAGGCAATATCACAACAGACACTTCAGAAATACAGAAGATAATCAAAAACTATTTTGAATCCTTATACTCCAATAAATTAGAAGATAGTGAAGGCATAGATAAATTTCTTAAGTCATATGATCTGCCCAGATTGAGTCAGGAGGATATAGAAAACCTAAACAGACCAATATCAATTGAGGAAATAGAAGAAACCATAAAAAGACTACCAACTAAGAAAAGCCCAGGACCAAATGGGTATACAGCAGAATTTTACAAAACCTTTAAAGAAGAACTAATACCAATACTTTTCAAGCTACTTCAGGAAATAGAAAAGGAGGGAGAACTTCCAAATTCATTCTATGAGGCCAACATCACCCTGATACCTAAACCAGACAAAGACACTTCAAAGAAAGAAAACTACAGACCAATATCTCTAATGAACCTAGATGCAAAACTCCTCAATAAAATTCTGGCGAATCGGATACAAAAACATATCAAAAAAATTGTGCACCATGATCAAGTAGGATTCATCCCTGGGATGCAAGGCTGGTTCAATATACGGAAATCAATAAATGTTATTCACCACATCAATAGACTTAAAAATAAGAACCATATGATCATCTCGATAGATGCGGAAAAAGCATTCGACAAAGTACAGCATCCCTTTATGTTCAAAACTCTAGAAAAACTAGGGATAACAGGAACATACCTCAATACTGTAAAAGCAATCTATGCTAAGCCTCAGGCTAGCATCATTCTGAATGGAGAAAAACTGAAGGCATTCCCTCTAAAATCTGGAACAAGACAGGGATGCCCTCTCTCTCCACTTCTGTTCAACATAGTTCTCGAAACACTGTGCTGAATTTTTAAAAAATATTTTTATTTTAGATGTTCACAATACCTTCATTTTATTTATTTATTTTTATATGGTACTGAGGATCAAACCCAGTGCCTCACGTGTGCTCAGCTACAACCCCAGTCCAATAATGCTGAATTTTTTCTTCCTTAGTGATTAGTTCTTCTACAACCTGTGATCAGACTACTGCTGATGTAAACTAGTTCTCTTTTATAGTTAGAGTTTTTGACATTCATTTTTAATTTATCTGAAATGTATTTTGATGTAATATTAGGCTCTAGTTTATTTAATTCACTGTCAGAGCATTATTCCTTAATTTTCTTTCCTTATGATTTATTAGATTTTCAAATTATATATTTAATAAATGATTTCATTTGGTTTGTTAGATTTATTTCCTTGCTCATTTTTATTTTTGATGGTGCATTTGTTATGTAGGAAATACTTGGAATAATTAGAGTTCATTTCTAGATTTTCTTCTCTATTTTTTTGATCTGTGTTTTGATTCTTGGACCTCGGCTGCTTTACCTTGTTAGAGTAGCTCTGTATTACATCTTTAATAACCAGTACAGTAAGTCTCCCAGCATTCTCCTTTTTTCCTAAATTTCTTTGATATTTTGCCATGTTATTCTTCCAGATGATTATGAATTCAAGAAAATTCCATTAAGATTTCTAATACCATACTATCTGTAAACTAATTTCAAAATTAAAATAAAAAGCCTTAGTAAAGGCTTAAATAACAAGGTCAAACTGTAGAAGGAATTTTAGGTAAATATTGCCAGATTTCTTGATCTACAACCATAATACTAATCTCACCACCCCTTATCCCCATAAAATTGGACAGTCTAACTTTTACTCCACACATACTCTTCAAGAAGAAAATATGTTGTCTTCTTTCAACTTTTAGTTATGTTTGCTGTACATTCAAATCCCTTATGTAAATTTTTGACCTTGCATCTACCAGATACCATGAATGGAAAACTCAAACTTCCATTTGAATGTAAAGAAAACTTCATCTCTTATAATACAGGAGGGAAATTAGAAAAGGAAAAAAGAAAAATGATCAAATTAAGCAAATCTCATAACTCTCTTTTTAAACAGAGGGGTAAACTACAGCTAAAAGCATTCCTACAGGGGAGTCAATTTTCCTGATGCTGCATAGTTAAAGATTGCGTGTTCTTCACAGAGCCTCCTTCACTAAGGAAACCACAGTGAATCTATTATGAGAGGGCTCTTATTTCAGGATGTTGCTGTAAGAATTCCTCAGGGCCTTTCCTGTAACCTTGAGCAACCCCTTTAGACATCAGTCACCAGTCACACTTCACTATACATAACCATACATTACAAAGTGAAAAAGTTTCCTTAATCTCCAATTAGATTAGAAAACAGTATTTCTTCAAAAACAATTTCAGTCCACTTTCTCTGCCCAAAGTTTATAACCATTTCTTTTATTTATGATTGTATGGAAAAACTGCAATTCTTAAATTAAGAGAAATTTTCAATGAACTCCAGGTCTGGCCTTTCTGCTGCATGCCAACATAAATACTCGATTGTTGTTGGATTATTTATGAAGGGTTGGACTGTGGGTTCTGTGTTTCCCATTGCTTTTTTTTTTTTTTTTTGTAGTACATGGTTTAGATATATAAGAAAAATTAGGAAAAAATACTAGAGTACACAAAACATAGAACCTAGAGCTTAGGAACCAGGAGAAATGTGGTATAATGAAAAGATGGAAAATTTCAATCTTGCTATGCTTTCAATATTGATTTACTTATAACTTTGCTGTTCATTTAGGGGGAGAAAAAAACCAACTTCCTGAGCCCAAATAAAAGAGTAAAATATTAGGAAATGTTTTACAGAGGGTTAAGGGCTAGAATTCTGAAAATTCTTCCCCAATTAAGGTTAAAATTATATTAATACATTAGATAATATATTTTTTTCTTCCCTCTGATAGTAGAATAGCTGTAAGTCTTTCAATCTAATCAATAATTAAATCCAATGTTAGTTGAATGTGTTTTTTGATTATAGCATATCATCTCTGTGTCTGCCTGTCAAGTAAACATGTTGCATTGAGAATTATTGTTTGATAAAAGTAATCAAATATTGCTGATTTCCCTTTCAAGTATTAGACTGAAATTTTTAGAACATCTTAAAGATAATTGCTGAGAAGGAAGAATTCTAACACTCACACACAGACACATCCATTATTTGAAAAACATAAGAGCATTCTAAACCTTACATTGTATAGTGAGCATATAGACTGTGTACTATAACTTCTATTAGTGGTATGAGATGAAATCAAGATTGCAAAAGTGAAAACTAATCTGGCACAAACATTCTCCGGAGGCCACATGTTTCTAAATTCTGTCATCATGTTCTCTGCTTTGCCTGGAAGAGTTTCTTCCATCTGGGATAAAACTGGAGGGACCTTTTATAATAATTGACTAAGGCATTTGAAAAGATGGCATTTAGAATACACTTGCACTACATGGACATTAGGCCTGTCTTGAAAGCAGTGAGTTTTACCTAAAATATTTGGATAATAGAATTAGGAAAAAAAAAAAAGATGCACGTTTGGAAAAAATAAAAAATAGCTGAAATTGTGTTTCAAATACGTGTTCATACACAAGGAAAGAAAAAAAATAAAGCAAAGTGTGAGAAAATCCAATCACTTAGTTTGTGATTAGTGGTTTTGTGAATAATTACCTGTAACTATTTAATAAAGCCACTGTGACATTTTTAAATGAAGAAAAATATAAATAAGTTTATAAGGCACAAAAATTCCTTACAACCAGTAGAAAAGAGATGATACACACAGTCACAGTGTTCATTTGACACATTTTTATTACAAATTTAATATATACCAGATTATGCTCAAAAACTTCAAAGCAATTGCCTATGACAGCTATGATTCTCATCTCAAGATAGTCACCAAGAAAACTTTAAAAAAATTGTGGAGTGATATTTGGCCAAGTTTTATTGTTATATTGTGTATATGTATGAATACGTAACAATAAGTCCCATCAATATGTACAACTCTGATGCATCAGTTTATTTATTTTTTTCTTTAATTTTTATTGTTGGTTGTTCAAAACATTGCATAGTTCTTGACAAATCATATTTCACACATTGATTCAAGTGGGTTATGAACTCCCATTTTTACCCCGTATACAGATTGCAGCATCACATCGGTTACACATCCACTGTTTTATTATATTGCTATACTAGTGTCTGTTGTATTCTGCTGCCTTTGCTATCCTCTACTATCCCCCATCCCCTCCCCTCCCATCTTCTCTCTCTACCCCATCTACTGTCATTCATTTCTCCCCCTTTTTTTTTTCCCCTTTCCCCTCACTTCCTCTTGTATGTAATTTTGTATAACCCTGAGGGTCTCCTTCCATTTCCATGATGTATCAGTTTAAAAAAAAATGTGGAAAAGTATGTTAGTACCTAAATCTCTCCATTGACTAATTTAATCAGTATCTCTGGAGGTGGAGTTCAGGTATTGGTATTTTTATAAAAACTCTCCAGTGAACCTAATGTGCCACAGGGTTGAGGTAAATACCAAATGTCTGCTACTCAAGACATGGAAGCTTGGCTCCCATCATTTTCCTGTATGAATTTACTTCAAACTCAGAATGATTTAAGAACTATTTGTCTTGCATTTCCCAATTCCTGGATACATATTTGCCAATATTTTTCCATTTGTGGACTCACCTTATCTCATACCAAAATCTAAACACCTTTCAGGCCCTTATTCAAACTAGTAACTGTTGAGCTCAAACTCATGCTCAGGCTTCTCATTCTCTAGTAGTATTTACATTCCAGGCAGTAATCCAGTCCACGGCCAAGTGTTGAATGCCAAGAGCTTGAAAGGCAACAATAAAATGGGGCTGTGGTAACAAAAATAGAAGGTTACACAAGAGCACATTGCATGGGCTCCTTGTCCCAATTCAGAGAACCAAGAAAGCTCTTGAAAGGCAGAGGCCCAAGGAATGAGTGAGAGTCAGTTAGAAGAGGGTGAAAGCCAGTCAGGAAGAAGAAAAGGTGTGCGAGGTCGGGAGCTAAAACAGCACCTGTGCTCCTTCAGGGCTAGGGCAGGAAGGGCAAGGGAAGAAGGGCAAGGGAAGTCTAGAAAACAGGGGTCAGACTCAGAAGTGAGTGTCAGCCTCTGTGCAAAGCCTGGGCTTTAACTAAAGAAAAAGCCAACAAGGGAAGAGTCTTAGGAGAGTGGTTAGCACAATATCATGCAGTTTGTGAAGATCATATTTGCTGTGGTGAGGAGGCACTATGGATTGGGGTGGATCAAGCCAGAGCTGGGAAAACAGAAGGTTATTGCCATAATCTAGATGAAGATTGCAGAGGATGGAGCTGGGGTGGGGCCAGTGGATGGGGCTGGGACACTGTCTTGCACTCTACTGGAAATGTAGGATGGCTCTCTGTAGGAAACTGCCTTGAAAACACAAGATGAGGAATGACATAAGCCCAAAAGTAGAAGAGCTTTGTAAGAATGAAAAATCGGGTTAAAGAAGAGAATCTTAGGAAATGCCGACCTGAAGAGAAGGGTCAAGAAGAGGCAGGAGATGAAGAGCAGCAGGCAAAGCACTGAAGAGGATCAAGTTAATAATGTTGACTGAGGCCAGTGTTTTAGAATCCACATGAAAGAAAATTTGTCCACTGGTAGCTCAGGCATCTTCTCTTGCATTATATTGCATATCTAGAAATTCTTCATGACATTGGAGTCAAGATTAATTTAATTGTGCATACTTTGTCTTAAACAGGCTGAAGTTGAAGTCATTATAGCATACCCTGTGCCATTTCTATATAGTGTAATTAGAAAAAGGAAAAATAAAGAATGGTAATTTTTAAATAATAAAAATTTTCAAAAAGTGAAGGCAAGAGAAGATAATGTCAGAAAAAGAGCACAATCTAACAATTGATGGAGTTGAGGAATTGTAAACATACTCCCTAGAATTTCATCAAGATGGTAGCTACAATGAAGAGCCTTCCCAGACCTCTTGGATGGGATGTGCTCCCAGACCCTAGGATTCACCTGTAATGCACTCTTGAAAATTGTCACCACATTTATAATTACATATCCAGCTACCTAAAGTGTGCTCCCACCTCTGGCTGAATATAAGTCTCCAGAGACCAAGGACTGAATCTGTATCTCTAATTATTAGAATTATATCTGATATGTGAAACACACTCATTAGTAGTCATTCAGCAAGTAGGAGGGAGGTTAAAAGATCCATATGAAAAAAATATTGAAAGAGGAAATACAAGATGAAGGGAAGTGGGATCCATAATGATGGGGAACATGACTCAGAACGCACTAATCACAGAGTAGCTGAGTGTCCTGGTTTGCCTGTGATGTTCCTAGGTGATGCTTGTTATCCTAATGTAATTACTAAAAGTCCTCTGTTTATTCTCAAAAAGATTTCCACTTGCATTTAAAGAATATAGTTATTCCACACCTCGGTCTATACTCAAAGGACTTAAAATCAGCATACTACAATGACACAGCCACATCAATGTCTATAGCAGCTCTATTCACAATAGCTAAACTATGGAACCACTCCAGGTGCCCCTCAACAGATGAATGGATAAAGAAAGTGTGGTGTATGTACACATGGAATAGTACTCAACCATAAAGAAGAATGAAATTATGGCATTTGCCAGTAAATAGATGGAACTGGAGATTATCATGCTAAGCAAAATAAGCCATTCCCAAAGAACCAAAGGCTGAATATTTTCTCTGATGTGAGGATGCTAATTTACAATAGGGGCAGGGGTGGGGAAGAATAGTGGTAGTTTGGATTAGACAGAGCAAAGTGAAAGGAGGGTAGGGGTTTGGGGTAAGAATGATGGTAGAATCAATTGGACATTATTACCCTATGGGTATATATGATTACACAATTGGTGTAACTCTACATCATGTATAAGAAGAATGAGAAGTTATACTCCATTTTTATATAATGTGTCAAAATGCGTTCTACTGGAATGTATAACTAATTAAAACATGAAAACTTTAACAAATAATATAGTCACCTTAACTAACTGTGATAAACTGTGATAAAAAGAAACTAGCATAATGTGCCTTTTTGTAATAAAATTGAAAATGTGTTAGACTTCGTTTATATCTCTTCATTTGTCTAGTGAATACCACCATTGTTTCAAGAGTATGAAATTGCACATAAAGACCTGATTTTATTTTCCCAGAATCTATGTTCCCCATGACACATGCAATTCTTAGGAGTCTAACTCTGCTCTGAATGGAAGGCATTACTGTGCTGTTCTGCTGCTTCAAACAGCTGTGTGTAAACTTTGTTCTTGAACATCAGCCACCTAAATTTGCAAAGCCTTTGGAATCTTTTGGATCAAAGCATTTTTTTACTGTACATTACCATTATTAATCTAAATGTGAATTTGAAAGTTTTCCCGGTGAGTGGAATTGAATTGCACTGCTGATTTTATTAAGCTGATCAAACGTCACTATCTTGTAACAATTCTTTCTATCTGCTGTTCAGGATAAACAGATGCTCAAACTAATCCCAGAAAATACCAAGTAATAACTTTTCATTTTAGTACAGGCCATGACGGGCACAGGTGAAGAAAGTCAAGTTGTGGGCAGGCTCTTTGCTCAAAGCAGACCACAATCTCTCTAGAATCTTGCTATTGTGCAGCAGATGGCCTGGTTTGGGGAAAAGTTGTAATTTTTCCTTTCCTGGAGATGTAATAAACTTGTCTTATTCATTTCATGTCCACAATACCTGGTATGTAGTAGTTCATATAAAATACTTAATAGTGATAAATGAACACAACATAGGGCATTTTTAGTTTTGTTTAACAAGTATTTTACATATGTTAGAAAATTTTCTATAACTGAGCAGACAAAGAGCACTTCAGACTATTTATTGTACTGATACATTGTTTCTATAATATATAAATATATAAATACATTGTTTCTATAAACTCTTTCCCTGGGAAAAGGTTTTAGAGGGCTTGCATGGACATCATTTATCAAGTATTTTAAGAATTGAGGTTCTAGCTTTGAAATTTGTTCTTGGCTTTATAAATGTTATCTTATTATATTATTCTAACACTTAAAGAGTAAACATCATAGAGAGAAGGAGTTGTGAGAGATCATTGTGTCAATATAATGAAGATCTCAGCTTCAGGAGACCTCTTAACTGCTTAGGTAGAAGTCAGCTCCTGACCTGTGTCCTTGTTGATGGAGGAGAAGGGTCAGGGTAACTCGTGTCCATTCCTGCTGCTATTGCTTACTAATTGTGTGACTACAGAGAAGTTTCCCCACTTGCTGGGTCAATTTTTTCTCAAATATAAAATGCACCATTTTCGGTATCTCTATGTTCCCGTAGACCATGTAATCACCTCACTTATCTGAGAACAGATTTTCTGAGCCCCCAATATGGGCCAAGTGCTGCTCTGAGCTTTTTACATATCTTAACTCAATCAATAATTTACAGAGACTCTGTAAATTCTCGCCATTTTCTTCACTCTCTCTCTCCTCTTCATTACCCTCTCTCTCCTTCCTTCTTTTTTTCCTTCCTTCCTTCCTCTCTCTCACTTTCTATCCTGCCACTTTTTCCCCTCATGACAAATGTATTCCCTCTTTTAAGATCATTCAGGTGCTAAGAAATAGAGCTTGGTACAGAAATCCAGAGGATCATTAGGGACTGTTTTGAAAATTTATAATCCAATAAATTAAAAAACCTAAAAATAAATGAATACATTTTAGACACATATAGCCTGCCAAAATTGAATCAAGAGGATATAGAAAATCTAAACACGCTAATATCTAGCAATGAGATAGGAGTAATAAAAACCTTCCCGTCAATTAAAATGCCCAGGACCAGATGGATTCTCAGTTGAATTCTATCAGATTTTTAAAGAAGAATACCAAAGCTACTCAAATTTTCCATGAAATGGAATTCCAAATTCTATGGAAGCCAGTATCATACTCACACACTCACAGACACATCAAGGAAAGAAAACTATAGACTGATATCCCTGATGAACTTAGATGCAAACATTAAAAAAAAAAATTGTAGTTGTAGATGGACAGAATGCCTTTATTTTATTTGTTTATTTTTATGTGGTGCTGAGGATTGAATCCAGTGCCTCATGCATGCTTGACAAGCACATTACCACTGAATTACAGCCCCAGCACAGATACAAACATTTTTAATAACATAATCAACAATATATTAAGATTGCACATTATGACCAAATTGGTTTTATCAAAGAGGGGCAAGAATGGTTTAACATACAGCTCAATAAATATAATAAATCATAAATAGAATTAAGGACAAAAATCACATAGTCATCTCAAGAGATGAAGATAAACTTCTTTGACAAAATTCAGCACCCATTCAGGATAAAAACACAGAAGAAACTAGGGATAAAAACAACCTACCTCAATGTCATAAAGGTTACATACAAAAAAAATCAAAGCCAACATCACAGTGAATGGGGAAAAAACTGAAAACATTTTCTTCAAAATCTGGAACAATACAAGGATGTCCACTCTCACTACTCCTTTGTAGTATAGTACTAAAAATTCTAGCCAGGGCAATTAGGCAAGATAAAAAAAAAAAAGGAACAAAAATAGAACAGGAAAAAGTCACATTGTCTCATTTGCAGAAAATATGATCCTATACTTAGAAGATCAAAAAAAAAAAAAAAAAAAAAAAAAAAAAAGACTGCTATAACTAATAGACAAATTCAGCAAAGTAACAGATTATAATATCAATATGAAAAATCAATAGCTTTCCTACATATCACAAATGAATCTGCTAAGAAAAATATCAGGAAAACAATCCCATTCACAATAGCCTCATCAAACAAACAAACAAAAACAAGGAAAAAATGTAATCAAGGAGACCCAAAAACAAAACAAACAAACAAACCCTTCTAAAATGAAAATTATAGAACAATTGAAGAAGACACAAAAAGATGAAAAAAACCTCCTATATTCATTGATGGGAACAATTAATATTGTTAAAGTATCCATACTACCAAAAACAGTATACAGACTCCTTCCATTCCCTTCAAAATTCTAATAACATTTTTTCCAGAACTAGGAAAAAAAGTCCTAAAATTCATTTGGGAGGATAAAAAACCAAAATAAACAAAGCAATTCTCAGCCAAAAAAGCAATTCAAGAGGCATCACAATACCTGACTTCAAATTATATTACCGAGATATTGTAATAAAATTGCATGCCTCTGGCACAAAAGTAGACACATAGACCAAGAGTACAGAACAGAAAATACAGAGAAACTAGTTATTCATATGTTGAAGAATGAGATTAGACCCTTATCTCTCAGTCAACTCAGAATGGATGAAAGACCTAGGGATTCGACCAGAAACTATGTAACTCCCAGAAGAAAATGTAGGGTCAACATTTTTGCACTTTCCCAATAGGGCCACTAAAACTCAGGAAACAATATCAAGAGTCAATAAATGGGATGGGATCAAATTTAAAAGTTTCTTCATAGCAAAAGAAACAATAAAAAATATGAAGAGAGAATCTACAGAACAGAATAAAATCTTTGCTTAGGTACTCTTCAGACAGAGGATTAATATCCTATATATATATATATATATATATATATATATATATATATATATATATATATATATATATGTATATATAAAGAACACAAAAAATTTAACACCAAACAATAAACAACCCAATTAACAAGTGGACAAATAAACTAAACAGACACTTCTCAAAAGAAGAAACACAAAGTACAACCAATATATTTTAAAAAAATTTTAACATCATTATCAATTAGGAAAAAAACCCAAGATTTCACCTCACTTCACTTAAGATAGTAGTCATCAAGAATACAAACAATAATAAATGTCCAAGATAATGTGGAAAAAAAGGAAAACTTTTACACTGGTGATGAAATTATATATTAGTACAACCACCATAGAAATCGGTATGGAGGCTCCTCAAGACTAAGCATGGAACCACAATATGATCAAGTTATACCACTTCTTGGTATTTATCCTCAAGAATTAAGTCATCATACTGCAGTGATACATGCATATCCATGTATTTGTCAGTGCAATTCACAACAGTCAAACTATGAAACCAGCCTCGATGTTCATCAGTGGATGAATGGATAAAGAAAATATGCTATACATACATAATAGAGTTTTAGTCATCCATAAAAAAGAATGAAAATTATGTCATTTGCTGGATGGAAATAGAGACAATTGTGTTAATCAAATTAAGCCAAACTCAGAAATTCAAGGCACATTTGCTTTCTTTCATATGTGGAAGGTAAAGAAGAAAAAGGAAAAGAAAGGTAGGAGTGGGTCACATGAAAATTAAAGGTGATCAGTAGAGGAAAAGGACCAGGGGAAGAAAGTAGAGGGGGGAAAGGTGAAATACTGGGGAATGATATTGGCCAAATTATATTGTTACATTGTGTGCATGTAAAAATATGTAACAACAAATCACACTATTATGTAAAGCTATAATGCACCAATAAAAAATAAGGAAGAAAGAACGAGAACAAGAATTTAAACACAAACATTTTGGTGTCATAATCCAAACTCTAAGCCCTGTTTTCTACCTTACTTTATTTATTTTCATTTTGATTAGCTAGACACACATCTTTCTTTACTACCAAAATGAAAGCTTCTGTGGTAAAGGATTGTATTTTAATCTCCTTTTATTTTCTTCATCCCCAAGTATTTCATTGGTATCTAGTACTTAATAGCTGTGCCACTAACATTTGTTAAATGATTGAATGAATATCTGCTTTACTATCCTAAAGGAATATTATGATTGGATTAGGTAGTAGAGGTAAAGGGATTTTGCAGATGAATCAGGGTCATTTATAGTTAATTTTGAGTTAATTTAAAAAAAAGAGATTATTTTGGGTGGGCCTGTTCTAATCAGTCAAGCCCTTTAAAAGAGAATACCAGCTTTTACTATTGGTTTCAAAGGAGCAAAGAGCCGTGATGGATAGAGAAATTGCATAATGGGAAATAGCAGTGGCCTCTAGGAGCTAAGAGCTTCAGTCTTAATGCCACAAGAAACTAAATTCTGCCCACAGTCAGAAAACATGGAAGATCTCAACTTCAAATAAAATTAGCCATGGCCAACACCTTGACTTTAGCCTAATGAGACTGTGAGCAAAGTATCCTGATAAACTCACCGGCAGACTCCTCACCTACGTGGACTGGGAGACAATAAACGTATGTTGTTTTCAGTTCCTAAATTTGTTGTAATTTATTAGGAACAGTAGAAAACTAATTCAGGTGTAGTGGAATTTAACATTAGATTTTTGGCTTTTTCTGAATTCTTAGATCTGTGTTTTATAGGATTGGAAACATGAACAGACTTCAGAAGACAGAAGGCAAAGGGCTGAGAGTGATATGACTGGATTAAAATGTTGTGTGTAGAAAATCTGTTCACTTTTCTCTTCCTCCCAACTCTCCTTGAGACTTCACATGTTAGGAATGGAGTTCCTCCTGTTCTACCCTCTGTGATATCCATGAATATTGGTCTGTACAAGTTCCCAATTTTCTTTCGTATTTTCCTTTTACATTCCAGATCCCTGCTGCTATTCTACACCCCCCATCATTGGCGTTTAATATTTTTAAATATCTTTGTATATCATAAGCTGCAGTGTTGTTGAGCTGTGGTATGTGTGTGTCTTGAATTTATGTAAGTGTTGTGCTGTAATAATTTTCATTCTGTTTCTAAACTTATTCTCAAACTTAGGAGTTCAAGATGTAATCACAGTGGTACAATTAGTTTGTTGTGGCTTATTACCACTGAGTGTTGCCTAAAATTCACCTTCCACTCATCTATTTCCCTAGTTTTTGGACCATTATGTAGCCTCCAACTCTTCAAATATGCTGCACGGGCTAGAGAAACACACTCAGGAGTGGTACTTAAGGCCATAAGGTATGCATTTACATGGTTTTACTAAGTACTGTTGGGTGGATCTCTGGAATCACTAGTTTATATTCTCATTACCAGTACGTGAAAGTTCTATCTCCCCATAATCTTATTAAAACTTAGTATGATATGACTTTCTAGTTTGTCCAATTTGATGGATGTAAATATCTTATCCCACTACTCGTTAAGGTTCCCCCCTCTATGAAGTGCCAATACACTTAACTGGTCCTTATTTCCTTCCTATCTTCTTCCCTCCCTCCCTCCCTTCCACCTTTATTACCTTCTTTTCCTCCTCTTTATTTCAGATTTATGAAAGCTTCTTATATATCCAGATATTGGTTTTTGTCTTCTAGACATTTTAACTGTTTTCTTTGACTCTATCGCTTTTGTAATTAATTCTTAATTTTGACGTTGTATTTTTTTCATATGATTTGAGATTCTGGGATCTTTTTTTGTAAAGTCTTCTCCATGTCAATATTACAACTTTTTCCTTTCACATTTATCATTTTATTTATGTAATTTATTTTACCTGCAGTATGAAGAAAGCATCTAGTATTTTTTTTTTCTCATTACATTAAAACAGTTTACCTCAACATATCAGGTAGCAATCTATGAATCTATTTCTTTCCCACTAATTTGTGGTATCATTATGATATATCAAGTATAATTAAGCAGAGTGATTTCTAGGCTATCCTTTCTGCTTCATTGATCTATTTGTCTCTGTACTGGTGCTACACCAACTTTTTAAAAAATTAGTAACTGTGCAATTTGTAGTAAATTAGTAACTGTGTAATGTGTGTAGGTTCCCAACCAACAGAAGAAGAAACCCAGATGGAGGAAGGGCTAGAGTTAGGGAGAGCCATCAGACCAAGTTGAGCCAACTGGTTCTCAAGTATAGAAAGGAAGGAAGAAAAGTCAGGCAGAAGCCTTTTGAGCTGCCAGGAAGCTTTAAGGAGAGTATGGCAAGAATATTAGAGCTAAAGTGGTTTTTGGAAGTGCTCTGTATCCCCAGTAATGACTTTGCCCTAACAGCCCTGCCATGCTTAACACCTGAGAGGGAGCAAGTGCATCCTTGGGCATGGCACTGGACTTCAGAGTGCAGCAGCCAGGGAATGTCAATTCTGTTTCCTCAGAGGTCTATCTGCTCTCCACGTGGTAAAACTACATGTGGATTCAATAGTGAATTTTTCAAGAGTGACTTAGTGATTCTCAGATCTTAAAATAAATTTTAGAATAAGTTTGTCAGGTTCTTCAAAATATCTTTATGGAATTAATGTTGAAATTGTATTAATTTTTTGACTAATTTGGTAAGAATTAATGTCTTTAAAATGTTAAGCTTCACCATTCACAAACACATCATCTGATTTTATTTATTTAGATAGTCTTGTGTGTAGTTTAGGTGGTTTCAAAAATTTCTCCATAAAAGTTTTGTGCTTTCATTGAGATCAAATTTCAAATAATTTGGAAGATGAATTGCTATTGTAAAGACTATTCATCATTCCTCTGGTTTACTGTTCCTCAACACAACACTGCTGTGCTTTATATTTTATGTGTAGGAAATAATTCAGTTGCTTATTTTCTATTCACACTCTGTCCTTCTGAGTTGCATCTCCATCACTTAAGTGGATGAGCTTCCTCTTTTTAAAATGGTATTATCAATAATAATACCATCTCTACCTGCAAGCGTTATGTTCTCAGATGAGACAAAGTGTTTTAGTTTTGTGAATGGGAAAGGGATAAAGAGACTGGAGTTTTCACAGGGGTTAGCAAAAAGTTAGTGATTAAGAAATGCCTGTGAACTGTAGATGAAATAGAATATTATAACATTTTCATTTTCCATACCCAGATTCTGTATTCCTCATCTCCAGCTATACACCAGATATAGCCACTTGAATTCCTCAAACTTAAAGTCTATTATTGTATTCCTACAATTGAGTAGTGTTCTCTTCTAACTTCACTTCATTTTTAATAAGAGCTAACATGTACATTAACAGTATTTGCCTCTAGGATACATCTCAGTTTTAAATATCAATGGAGAAAATGTCCTTTTTGTGTAGATTCAAATAAATATCCTGGATAGTGTCTTTAAATATAACTCCAAACCTTATGAGACATGCCTTCACCTACCTGTCAAATGTTGAGGACAATAGAGAAGGAAGTAAACAGGGTACCAGATCTCTCACTGGTTAGTTTGAATCATGACTTTGAAGTTCCAAAACATAATTCATTTTAAAAGTAACACAGGAACCATGTTTGTTAAAAAAAATCATAGTTACACTATTTCTTATAAATGTGTTATGTTGTTTCCAAATTAATTTATAAATGTTATTTAAATTATTTTGACATGTATAATTGCTAAAACACAGCAGCTTTCTGATCTAAGTTCACATGCCAAAAAAAAAAAATTACATTTCCCAATTCCCTCTATTACTAATTTGACACAATATGCCTGTTTTTATCGTTGACTTTGGTTGTTTGTGCAGGTTCTGGAATATCAAATTTTCTTTTCCCATTAAATATTTCCCCATGAGTTTTTGAGGCCATCTATTGGCCACTTTTCTTTAGTTCAGTAAAGACTCAAGAACAGTGTCTGTCTAATCCCCTCTCACCATATAAAGAGGCAATAAAGAATTTACAACAAGGTCAAATCTTACGGGAAAAATATTTAAAAGATCATTAAAGTAATTATTCCCTGGAAGCTAAGGTAATTGTTTTAAAATCAGATTTCTAGAATTGTATGGCTATGGAATGACCATAAAATTGAGAGGGTTAAGCACCAAGTATGTCTTTGGCATCACATTTTGCAGCCTTTCATAATGAAGATTTAGATTTCATTGTGAAATCAAGTAGGTTAAATGGGTTAAATGGTAGACATCATGACATTGGCTATATACTGCAGGGCCGAAGATGCAGGTGTAAAGTTTTCCTCCTCTTCTCCTTGATGTGCTGTGAGTAGTTGGTCAGTCAGTTTTCCTGATGGCTTGGTTTTCTGATTGTTACTACACTTGTCACTCACTCAGGGAATCTCCAGGTGAGAGACACTGAATCCTACCTTATTCACTGGGGCTGCTCAGTCACTGTATCCTTCCCACAGGGTTCATTTATTTAAATCATTCAGAGAGCACATTTGATTCCTCCTAGACAAGGACTTTAGTGATTTCATTGATGGCTTCACAGCAGTGCTCACTGTTGTAAAATAAATCTCCATGCTACAAAGGAGAAGGGAATAGCAAGGAAAGATTGCCAAGCAGCAATATTCCCAAGCATTTAATATTCCCTATCAGAGGACAGACTTAATGAATAATCAATGTTTAATATGCACTTAGAAAATACAGGAGAAAATGCAATTACCAAATTATCAGAAAGATGACTGATTGAAAAATAAAATTATGTCATTTGCAGGAAAATGGATGGAACTGTAAGTTCAATGGGTTTGACAGACTCCTACAAAACAGACCGGGAAGCTATCCACAATGCAAACAGCCAGGCAAGATTCTATTCACTCTGTTTCCTTCCTTGCCGCTGAAAAGCAGAATAAAAAAGAAGGAAAAAAAAAAGTACTTTACATTCTTCTGGAGGAATCTTGCTTCCCTTGGGACATCCTACTGTGGAAGTCTGCATGGATACAAAATGAAAACAGAAAATCAAAGGTTTTAAAGTCTAAAAAATAAATTTTGTACCTCTCACCAACTGAGATTAAAGTTTGAAATCTTCCATAATAACCTGAGTTTGAGATGGATGGTGAATTAGTTATATCCTAGAAGTTAGAGTATGTGACAAGGTCTGTTCAGAATACATTAGCTAAGGCTGAGGGCAAGTCAGAGAGCATCACTTCCTCCCAGGAACTTATCACCACCACACAGCTGCTGTATTAACAGGGAAAAGTGTCAGTAACTGAAAGTAACAGCTATTGAAAAAGGCAGAAATCCACTTTCTTATATAAAATTGCTTAAAGCTTTTAAAATTACGAAGTGGTCAGGTTACAGGTTATAGTTCATTCTGGTTTTGAAGAACTATTATGAAAACTAAGAAAGTCATACTGAAAAACACTGACAAATCATTTTAAAAATGTGACCTGTGTACATTTAATTCTTGTGTTTACTTTCTTCATAATCTTTAGAGGATTAAAAGAATGTTTACATCCAAGCTTTTAGGCATTCATAGTTTCAGGAGTTTTCAAACAGAAGGAAATATTCTGAAAAACTGTGACTAAAATTTGATATGGGATGCATTTAACAGCTGGAAGGATTTCACACTTAGAGTCCAATTTACAAAACTTTGGAGTTGGCATTGTTTCAAATCTAGTCATGGAAGTCATAATTTCCCAAAGAACTTCTTTCTGGATTTGAAAATTATTTGCGTAAGGAAAATATATCATTTCAAATACTAAGTTATCATAGCAGATTCTGGCCAAGCAAAGCATAAATGCATCACTACAGAAGAAATGTCTGAGAGCATTATCCCACTCGTCTCCCATTCCATTAGGACAGCCAGCTTCATTGTTTAACTATCAAAGTCCTTTGTGAGTAGGAAGTTTGTGCTTTCACATCCCATGGTTTCATTTAGCCCAAAAAACTTGCCACTATGCTGAAAGAATAAATGCAAAATTGCAATATGATAAATAGTAATAATAGGGAATACAATCGATGTTTATTTCATTTCAATTATGTGTTTATACATGCATGCGTGTGTGTGTATGGGTGCACATGCATGTGCAAGTTATGGTGGCATTTGTGGGGGACTGGTTAGAAGAAATGTGAGACTGAGATAAAGAGATTTAGAGGGACATAAGTGGTTTGTTTTTCTGATAAATAAAGAAGAGAAAAGACTACTTGTCCAAGATTCTCATCAATGACACGATTGCCATTGCTATTATTAGCTGATTTGCTCTGTACTGGGTCTTGTGTTCCCAGAACACTGGAAAAGTGATTGACAATGGAAAATGTGGACACTGTATCCCTCTCATCACTGCCTCTTCTCAGAAGGGTCCCCAGGACAGAACTTCCTTTTGCACATGCAGATTTCTCTGGATTCCAGAAAATGGATCAAAGCTTGGGCTCTGTTTTCAAGGTGTAATTTGATGCAGCTCCAAAGGAAATTTTACAAAAATGGTCAGTAATTCAACCATCATCATTAGGCATCAAGTTGTCTTGGCCTTGCCTGGACTCATTGAAGCTTCTCACTTTGGCAATATAAACCACTCCCTTTAAAATTATTCAGGATTCCATTTTAAGTCTCACATATCTGCATAAATCTGCCTCTCACTTGTTTTAGCAACTATATTCAAATGCTTTCTTTAAGAAAATTTTAAATATTTTTAGATCTTATGAGAAGTCTTCTATTATGGTAAAAATAACAGGAACAAGGGAATCAGACAAAATGTTTTATATTAATGGTACCTAAAATATTTACTGTGTGACTCTGAGCAAATTACTATATTTCTCTGGCTTTAATTTTATTCATTTTCAATGCATTATACTAAATTAAGTTAAAGATAAAGTAATATATATTTCTATAATATGTGTGAGGAAACACCTGAAATAACACATACAGGAAGATAAAAGCTCTATAAATCATTATTTTCCAACCTGTGTCATGTAAATGTTGCATCAAGTTTTCAGGTTTTGTAAGAAGTCCCTATGGAATGCTTAAAAGAATTGCAGATTTTATTTTTGATACTTAAAACACTAGCCTTATGTGTTAATGTAGTTCTTAGTCTAAACTAGATGAGGCAATGGGAATAAAATGTTGCATCAGAATACATTTTATGCCAGTTTTTTTTTAAGGATCGACTTATAAAATAAGCCATTTCAAAAAAAAAATTCTTAAGAAAAATTGCAGATGTGATCCCTGAAGGTTGTGGGACTCCAGAGTTTTAATACCTGAAGTGTAGTTCCATTAGCAAATTGTGTTTCTATCTTGAAGAACCAAATTATTTAAAACCTAAACCCCCACCCCATGCAACTGGTACAAAATTGAAGATCTAATAATATTTCCAGATATTAGCTTCTCTTACTCCATCACCAGATTTTTGGCCACAGGCCACATAAATAAGTGGAAGTATGTTGTGCCCTGTACTATCCTACTTAATTCCTGTCTGGCCTTTGTGATCTGCACTGCGAAAACAAGTGACACCGCTCCTGCTTGGCTCAGAGTACACAAGATTACAAAATCTGCTTATCCCTGTTTTGTTTTAACACCCGTGGGGGAAAAAATATAAGACTGTCATGTGGCACACAAAAGGCTCAGGTGTCTCCCTGTTTGGAAGCTGGCAGTCCTGAACAGCAAGAGGAAACAGGGTTGTGATATTAATAAACACCTGCCAGGATTGTTATACTCCTTGGCTCCATCCCAGTGAAAGAGTTAATCAACTAACCCTAACAAAACAATTGTCTAAGCCCTGAAGCATTATATGTTACCACATCACTCTGAGTTCAGCCTGTGATAAATATGAGAAACTCATGTATTGTACTGTTCTGTCAGCTAGGGGAGCGGAGTATATCCCTGACCCCAAAGTTAAAGATAACAACAGTAATGATACCACAGTCCATGCATGCTGGGCACTGCCCTAGGTAGATGCTGGGATACTGCAGTGAATGAGAGAATAAAGGCCCTACTCTATGGAGGTCACGTTCCACTGGGAGAGACAAACACAAATTCCAAGCCCAGTGATTCCCCATCTCAGTGCTCTCAAATCCTTCTGCTCATTTCCCTTATGGGATTGCTCAGTGACATGGAGAGTCATGGGTGGGAAAGATCAGGGGGAGATCAGGAGAAATTTAATTGAAGAAGAGCCACTGGAACAGACAGCTGAAAGAGGAGAAGGAACCAGTCTGGAGACACCTGGAGAAGACAGACTTCCCCAAGATAAATGCAGATGGTCAGAGAGGTGACCCAAGGAAGCAGAGGGTGTAGCCATTAAACCTGTACCTGACAAACTACAAGTCTCTGCTCTTTCCATGATGCTAGGGCAGAATCCTTTCTTCAGAGTAAAGTAAATAAGTTGATGTTGTGGGTATTCATCATAATACAATACATTTGCTTCCTTAACAATCTGAGCATTTTATTAGGCCTTGGACATGTGGGATCACATCAGGGCCTGCTCCCAGGGGAGATTTAGAGCACCATAGTGAGGCTACTTTAAAGACTTTCTTTACCAAACATTTTTTCCGCTTTATGTTTGTAAGACTTACTTCAAGTTGGATCTTATTTCTTGAATTAGTCAAGTGTTAAATATTTAAAGGTGGCACATAAAACATAAATCCCATTTTCACACACAGATGAAATGTTGAGAAGAAACAAAAACATTTAATTGTGGGGTGGGGAAGGTATGAAAACACAACTTGATAAAAATGTGCTACTATCAAATGTATTTCAAATAAGATAAAATAAAGAGATAGGCTAGAAAGGTGTACATATATTAGTTGCTATAAGCTGCTCAGAGACAGGACTTGGAGTTGCATTACCTCTGTGCCACAGTGTCATGTACAAAGGGAGATTTCAACAAGCACTGGTTCAAAAATGATAGACAATGAATGAATAACCAAGCAACTGACCATAATTGCATTCTAACAAAACAGAATGATAATAAAACATTTATGTTATGAGGACAAAAAGTACAGAAAAAATGGATTAATATCAAGTAAAGGACTGACAGAACAGAACAATAAAACAATGGTATTGCTTTCCTTTAGGAGAAAAGATAGAAAATGCTAAATTTAAAAGCCCAACAGTGATATTTTGTGCATCAAATAGTGCCTTTATTCATTGTTTTTATTATATGAATTATTTAAGCCCACAGAAAAGCAATCTTATCACTCAGGCTTTTTCTCTTCTCTCTCTCTCTCTCTCTCTCTCTCTCTCTCTCTCTCTCTCTCTCTCTCTCTCTCTCTCTCTCTCTCTCCTCCTCTCCCCTCCCTTCTCCTCCCCTTTTTGGTGTGTGTGTGGTTTTCTTATTTGGGGGGTTGCATATGAAGACAGGAAGGATACAAAGAAGTTTTAAAATATCACCACTCTCCCATTAGTTATGAGCAGCTGAAGAGTTAGAAGCTATGGAAATAGAGAGGGGAGGCTGGAGACCAAAGCTACAAACCTGGTTTCTTTTATATTTCCCAGTTGGACTATTAGAACTGAATTAAAGAACTTTGCTGAATTATTCTGTGGGCCTAAGTGAGTCTGGCCAGAAGTTGAGAACAGAAAACATATTGCAGAGGACACAGGGGAGTCTCAGACAAATTACAATGGCTTTCACCCACTCATGCAACACACTCACATTCTCTCCCCACCCCACACTCCAGTGAACCAAGAAAAGTAAACTCTTCTATACTTAAAATTGAAAAAGACACATATGAGCAATCTGCATCAGGAATAATTCCAGAACATTACAAGAATAAATAAGCCATTTGTTCATTTCACTAATTATTTAATGGCACCATTATTAGCCATTGTGTAAAGATAATCGCGAGTGAAAGACAATCCTACTCTATTATGGCAACCTCACATGCCAGTTCTCCAGACTAAACCAAACTGATTCAGACCTGAACTGGTTATAACAGTGCCTGTTTTAATTTATTAGTGCTAGTTATGTACAATTCTATTATTTTAACATGCAACAAAATAGTATTAAAGGGATGTCATCATTTACTTGAGGAATTACTAGCAAAAGAGGATTAAACACCCAGATTTAAAAAAACCAAATCAGTGTGACAGGGACAAGCAAACCTATTGTTAATGAGTAGAAATTCCCCTGTTAAGGGAGAGAATTGAACAACAGCAGATGAGGTAGAGAGGGAAGATGGGAGGGGAGGGGAGGGGGGATAGTAGGGGATAGGAAAGGTAGCAGAATACAACAGTCACTAATATGCCATTATGTAAAAATGTGAGTGTGTAACCCATGTGATTCTGCAATTTGTATTTGGGGTAAAAATGGGAGTTCATAACCCAATTGAGTCAAATGTCAAATGTATGAAAGATGATATATCATGAGCTTTGTAATGTTTTGAAAAACCAATAAAAAAAAAAGAAATTCCCCTGTTACAAAACTGTTAAAACCAAAGAATAAAACTCATCATGAATACTCATAATAAAACATGAAAAGCATAATAAAATATATGATCAAACAAGTATAGGAACATAATATAGCTAGAATTTAGGTAACAAGTATAAAAGTATTCACTGTAACATTTCAACTTTGGGTATGTTTGAAAAAATATTAATAAAATGGGAAAAATAAGAACATCAAAAAATGACAACTAGAGAAATGCATTAGGGACAGTGAGATATTATCATGTGTCATTGCCAATAGGTAAGCAGGAGGGCAGAGCAGCCAAGAGCACAGTCTTTGAAGTTAATACATCTAGAAGCCAATGTCAGCCCCAGCATTGATCCGCTACACATCACTGCAGTAACTACACTGTTAGCCCCTCTCGTGGCATCAGTAAAATGAAGATTCCTTATCTACTTTATAAAAATGTAAACATAAGTAAGTCTTAGCAGGATATCAAACATTAGTTACATTTTGGAAACCAAAAATGCCATTGATAGGTATATAAATTAATAAATTGCATAAACACTAGCCCCTGTGTGATACATATAAAGTGTAATAATCTGGCTTTATCAGTTAAGATGTTTTCAGGTGCAAATAATGAAATACTCAAATAAAAGGTTAATTTTTTGTACAGCACATGTAAAAAGATGTCTAGAAATAAAAAGTTTTTGTGATTCACTAATTCAGCAGCATCAAAAAACTAGAATGCTGCAGGAGAATTTGGTTTCCTCTCATGGTCCTAAGCTGACTGCAGCCACTTAACCTTCATTTCCCCTCAGTCTAACATCTCAAGGCAAGAATAAAAAGGTAGTTAATTCTTGCAACATCTCTCTTGTCATCAGGAAAGAAGCATTTTCCCAGCAACATTATAACATGTCTACACTTCTATGTTATTAGACAGAAATGGATCCCATATTGCCCCCTAAACACTGATCAAGAAGAATGAATCCCTAGGACTGGCAGAAAACAGTCATGGTTTATCACCTGTAGTTAGACAAGGTGCCCACCTTCCCTGAATGCATTTATGTCCAAATAACTAGAAAAAGAGGAATATTATATTCATAAAATAGCTGAGGAATACAACCATTGAATTGTTAACCAACAATTGCATGCTACATATAGGATATAATAACTATACATTAATAAAAGCATACACAAATTACATGCTGATCAGAATAACTGAATGACTTAAAAATGACAAGAATTCCTGTGATAAAAGAAAGTTTTTAATTTGCTAAGACTATGTATATAGCAAGGATTCTACTAAAGTATTACATACTGAAGTTGATGTTTGGTTAATCTATAGTATGTGCATCGTAGACTATAAAGGATAGCTTGAAAAAAAATTTTAAAGAGAGAGAGATTTTTTAATATTTATTTTTTATTTTTTGGCAGACGCAACATCTTTGTTTGTATGTGGTGCTGAGGATGGAACCCAGACCGCACATGCCAGGCGAACGGGCTACCGCTTGAGCCACACCCCCAGCCCCTAGCTGGAAAATTTTTATGAAAATATTTCTCTAAAGACTTTTGCTTTTTTTTTGGTACTGGGTATTGAACTTAGGGGCACTTAACCACAGAACCACATCCTTAAACACTTTTTATTTTTTATTTCGAGTCAGGTATCACTAAATTGCTTAGGATCTCCATAAGTTGCTGAGGCTTATCTTGTACTTGCGTTTATCCTTCCTCAGCCTCCCAAGCCGCTAGTATTACAGGCGTGCACCACGGTTCCAGCTGATTTTTGCTTCAAAACTAAAGTCTCTACAATGGCAGACAAATAAATGAAAAAAAAAAAAAAAAAAAAAAAAAAAAGCTCAATGTCATTATTTAATGCAATAAAAACCACACAAATTTATCATCTCAGTTAGAATGGCTATTATAAAATATATATAGGATATAATAATTATATGTTAATTATAATATATAATTATAATTTATATATATAATTTTATACATATATAAAACAAGTGCTGGCAAGATTTTGGAGAAAAAGTAACCCATACACACTGTTTGTTGGTGGGAATGAAACGTAGCATAGTCATTGTGGAAAACAGTGTGGAGTTCTCTCAAAAAACTAAAAAATAGAGCTAACATTTTGTCCAGCAATTGTACAGTGGGTATGTATCTTGTATTGGTCACGCTTTTGTCACTACTACAAGATACTTCATGCAGTCTAATTCTACAAAGAGATTTTTTTTTTTAAAGCTTACAGTTTGGGAGGCAGAACATTTAAACAGAACAGCACAGGTTCTGGCAAAGACCCCCTTCAGCTGCATTACCACGGGTGGAGAGCAATGAAGGGAGTTGCACAGGAACAAGCAGATCACATCTCCACACAGGAAGTAGAGAGACAAGGAGGAGCCAGGCTTTCTCCTTTCATAAACCCTCTGGAGAGAACTACCAACTGGTGGCAGGAAAACTCATACCCTCCATGACCTAAGGACCTCCCAATAGGCTTTACCTCTTAAAAGTTCCATGGCCTCCCAATCGCACCTTAGAATGGAATTCTAGTCATCTACTAAGAAAAAGGGGAAAAAGAAAGAAAAGGAAAAAAAAATGTTGACATCTTGTTTCTTACAATTACATGGGCAGATCCAGGGGACATAATGGAATAAGCCAGACACAGAAGACCAATACCACATGACCTTACCCACATGCGGAATCTTTCATGATCTCACAGAAGCAGAGAGTAGAACATGATTACCAAAGGCTTAAAAAGGGGGTGAGGGGGAAGTATGGGAAGAGGTTGGGCAACAGATACAAAGTTAGACAGGAAGAATAATCTGGTATTTTGTTTTGCACAGTAGGGTTACTGTAATTTATAACAACATTTTGTGTATTTCAAAATAGAGGATTTTGAGTGTTTTACCACAGAGAAATGATCAATGTTTGAGATGATGGATATGCTAGTTATCCTGATTTAATCATTACACAATATATACATGTATCAAAATATCACATTGCACCGCATTAATTTGTATAATTAAATATGTCAATTAAAAATAAAATTAAACAAAAGAAAAAAAACATCTGAAAGAAGAAAATAAAACCAATGTTTTCTCTGAAAAAATTTTTCTGATAAACCAGATTTTATATATAAATGAGCTTTTTGTTTACATATGTTCCTTTAGGGTAAGTTTTAAAAATAAATAATAGATTAGTTCATAATATCAAATAATAGTTGATAAACACCCAATGTTAGAAAAAACATTTTGATTGTAATATGTAGTATAGCAAGAAGCTGTACATTAATGGCACTATTTAGTTAGAACTTTTACCATACAGATGTTCTGTATATAAAATGTGATATTCTGTACTGTGTTTGGTTAATGCAAAAATACGGTTTACTAATATTTACGAGACCATTGAGGGGGTTGTTATAATTGTGTCAAGACTAAAGTTTAGGTAGATCACTCTGTCATCAGATGCTTGAAAGGTAGGCAGAATAGAGTAGGGCAATGCACATTATGAAACTTTTGGATAAACAAAGTTTTACTTGAATAGGGACCTAGCAGCCCTTTGGAAAACATGCCCTTGGTCCCCAGCTAATAGTATTTTGTGAGCCTTGTATTCAGGCCAAAACTCTTTGAAAGTCCTAAGGGAGCTACTGTGCCTAAGTTTCAGCTAATTTAGCATCATTTAAACAGGACCATGTACTATATCTTAGGATCTGGATTTCTTTATTTCCAATTATTTAATGGAACCATTGAAAAACAGTTTTTTTTAAAAAAAAAAAGACATAAAAAAGATCCACATGATTTCCTTCTTTCGTATATTGAAAATACACGTTACTGCTTTGAATTAAATTCATTTCAAATCAACAAACATTTACTGAGTTCTTATCATTTGCAAAACCCTGCATTTGGTGTTTTGGAGGAGCAACAGAACCTAAAACATAACCCTGGACTTCTAGAATGTTAAGAAGGTAGAATTCATTTATGATTTTACCTAAGATATCTTCCTCTATAATAGGATCAAGAGATCTATGCACAATGTGATAACTATGGTGAATACAGTAGTATGGAGAGGAGATTTTGAGTGTACACACACACACACACAGGGACAAATATGTGATACATAAGTTAATTATTTCAATTTAGCCATTCCACAATGTTTATATATTTCAAAAGATCATGTCATATACCATAAATACATGTTATACAGAAAACTTTCAGTTAAAATGACTAAATAAATAATTTGAAAAATGTCTTTCCGTAAGATGTTCTGGCAATTGAAGACACTTTTGAGGCAATATGTTCCTGTATGAAGGAAATTTTTTTAAAGAGGAAGGCAGGTAAAATAGAGGAGATACATGGCAGAAAGACATTGGGTTTTTAAAATTTACTTACTTTCCTCTGCTTTTCCATACCTCTGTATTACCCAAAGACATTACTTCAAAACAAGCATGTATTTCTTTAAATAAGAAATAAATATTCATTTTATCTTTTCTTGCTTATAATTTTCCCACTCTGGGTTAACTTTTTATTTCTGTCTTTTTTTAAAAAAAAGAGTCTATCTTTCAGTTTTCAAATTCTATTTTCTGTTAGATTACTTTTTTTCAAGTCTGCCAATTGTTTTTCATGATGCTTTTCTGTTCTTGTAAAATTTCAACTCTTTTATGCTTTAAATATTATTTTAAAATATATTTTGAATACTCTGTCAGATCATTTCAATTATTTCATGTTATTGGAACCTAAAGCTAATGTTTACAATGCCTTCTGAATCTTGTTTACCTGGGTTTATATCCCTGGATATTTTATAATTCTGAATTACAAATCAGAACCAACTATAGCAGCTAATGAGACAATTACTTTGATGCTCAGTTCTCATTTTATTCTTGGTATTTAGGGAAATAATTTTAGCATGTTTCTGCTGCATATTTAAAAACAAGCTTTTATTTAATCTTGAATTCCTAGGAGGTGGAAGGACTTACAGTCTATTGCCCTTATACTGTGTCGTACGTGAATAAAAGAGGCATAAACTTACTTCAGGTTGAACCTTAAGCCAAATGCATAAAACTAGAAAGAATTGAATCTTACCTTCTTAAATATTTTTTCTGTCTGGTCTTCCAAAACAATTACCCATAATGTAGGAATTTTCTCAGAATTAAATGAAGCCTGTTTTTCATAGTCATATGGTTTATTCTTGAAAGAAGTAAGTTAATCCAGTTATTTTCTGGGGTAATTTGAAAATTTCTATTTGAACGTGAAATTTCCATTGCCATATGTTTGTTCATTGTATTAATATGAATATTCCACTGGGTGTCATTTTACAATTCTGAATTAGGTCACCTTTCATATGATTACTAAATGCTTATCCAGATTTGGGGCTGTTTTCTTTCCTTTCTCCTATAAACCATAATCACTCTAAATCACTTGAATTGTTCTTTAGAAGAAAAAGACTTGTAAGATTCTGTGTAATTTTCTTTTTTCATGATTTATCAATTCTCTCCTTCTCTGTACAATAAGACTACAAAACTACCTAAAAAGTTGGCCCAGAAGTGAAAGATTTGATTATTTCCTGCCTCTTTAATATAAAAAAAAATGTGTTTTATTACAAGGGAAAAATGTTTAGAAAGTTTTCCATAGAACAGTCACTAATTAACTATTCTCGTGGGTAGTAGTAATATTCATCTCAAGAAATTATGAAAATTTTATACATCTATGGTCTTTGCTCTGGTGGCTCTTCACTTAACAGCATAATTATGTTAGATTCATGAGAAACATATGGTCTGTGAATCAGTGCAAAACTGTGTGTAGTATAAAAATGCCTGTGGTAGGTAATGGATATGAAAACACATATATAAGCAACAACTAATAACACAACTGCTAAAAGCACACTATTTTGGTATAAATTGCAAAAATCTTCATAAAATAAAAATTTTAGAATTACATTTATTTTATGTGTAAATAGTAATACAGAGGAAATGTATTCATTTTGTATGTACTATCTAATCCAAGGATTCCAGATTCATTTGTATTTTAAATACAAAGAAAAAATATAAAATTGGTGAAATTTAAATTCCAAAGAACTTAATATTATATTAGTCTTATCTCTGTTTTTAAAACTGTATAAAAACATAGTATTCCTATCAGTTTGACTACACTATTTGGGAGCTATTTGGATTTAAAAAGAAAGAAACAACAACAAAATAAGAAATTCAACTTACTGCCTCATAAAAATATTGATAGTTTGCTTTTGATTTTTAAAATAGGCAATTGAATGAGAAAAATGTATTTTTTTCAAGTCTCAACAGTGTCTTATATGAGAGGAGTCAAGTTTCTGAGCCTTAGATTTAATAAAGATTCCTGGAACTGGGAAGAGTACAAAGATCCAACCGGTAGAATGTGGGTGAAGTCATTTCCCCCACATCCATGTCTGGTGCATAGAAACTGACTTCAGCCTCCACACTCTTTCTTCCAGGGCCTACTGACCAGATGAAAGTGATCAGCCAAGGAAAGAAGTGAAAGAATCCAGAATCCTTAAAGAACCTTAAACAATCCTTGAAGACTTCCACTTGCTAGGATGTCCATTTTGGATTATATAAATAATAAAATACTGAGATTTGGGAATTTGATATAAGCAAATAATAGAACTAAATAAAGCTAAAACAAATATTCTAAACCTATATACTTATCAATCAAAGAAAGCTAATTGAAAGATAGCAATTATAAGTAACAAAATTTATTTTTATAGTTGCTAAGCTACTATTAATAACAAACGAAAAGCAATCATTAACTATACTAAGCTTTGAGAAATAATCAAGTTCATTTTTTCTTTTTCTTTTCTTTTTTTTGGGGGGGGGCGGTACCAGGATTGAACTCAGGGGCACTTGACCACTGAGCCAAATCCCCACCTATATTTTGTATTTTATTTACTGACAGGGTCTCACTAAGTTGCTTACTGCTTTGTTTATCCTGAGGCTGTCTTTGAACACACGATCCTCCTTCCTTAGCCTTCAGAGCCGCTAGAATTACAGGTATAGAAAAATAATCAATTTCTTAGAATAAATTTTAGGGTAAAAAATATCGGTGCATATTAATCCAAGAAATAGTAGATGGTCCACTACATATTTGTGGAATAAGCTCTCTTTTACTATCCTATTGCAAGCTCTCTGTCAGAAGATGACATTGCATGTTTTATTAGTTATCTATTGCTATGTAAAAATTTATTTCCCAAACTAAGCATCCTAGAATAATGATTGTTTATTATCTCACACATTTTTTGAGACTTAGGAGCTTAGCAGGTGGTTCAGGGTCAAGAACTTTCATGAGGCTGCAGTCAAGATGTTGGCTGAGTCTATAGTCATGCTCAACAGGGGCTGGAGTATCTGCTTTGAAGCTCCATGGAGGCTGGCAGACTTTAGTTCCTCATCATGTAAACCTCTGCCTCTTCACTGGGCTGCCTAGTGGTATCTGGCTTCCCCTACAGCAAGTAATGAAAGAACATAACACATAAGAACATATGATAAAAAGATATCATCTACTTAAAGTTCCATTTGGAAAGAAAAATAAATAAGAAAAAGACAATATTTTAAGAGTTAATTCTTGATAATTTTCCTAAATTGATGAAGGGTTGAATTCACAAAAGTAAACATATTACAAATTCTATGAATGAACAAAATAAATTCTCATTTATCCTGCCCCATACCCCCTCCCCACCCATCCCTTCCCTTTGCCCAATCAAAGTTCCTCCATTTTTCCCATGCCCCCCCCCATTATGGATCAGCACCCTAGGTACATGTATGACTGAACATACAGTGTGATGCTACATCTTGTACTACCAGAGAAATGAAAAGTTGTGCTGCGATTGTGAACAATGAATCAAAATGCATTCTGCTGTCATATATACCTAATTAAAATAAATTAATTAATTAGTAATAAAAAATAAATTCTCATTTAAATAAATTTACATCAAAATTAAAGAAAATATCTTTAAGAAGAGAATAAAGAAAAAATTATCACCTTCAAATGAATTATGATTCAGCTCACATAGACTCATTGTGCAACAATGAAGTCAGAAAAAAAAAAAGGAAAAACAAAATCATTGCACTAAGTGAAAATACCTGCAAACAAGCAAAATACAGTATGCAAACTTTTTCAAGTGAAAGGGGTTATAGGCAAATACTTTGGGGAATTCTTTGAGACAAACTCTGAGGAGTCTATAATTTAGAAGATCATATCTGCATAAACTCTTCTAAAATACATTTTTAGAAAGAATATATAACACACAAAAATCAAGAATGTGAAATGAAATTAATTGGTCAACAGATGAATGTTTTAAAATTATTTATTTGGAAGTATAAAAGTAAAATGTAAGTAAAACACGAATAATTGTTACTCATTGGTGATAAATTTGAGTAAAATTGTTCTAATGTTTTTTATTCACTGAGAGAAAAAATAGGAAGTCTAAGAACTTCAAACTGTTAAGAACAATAAGCATGTCATATCTTACATTTGATTTCTTATAGAGTAAGAAAGGATTATAAATTTCCACACTACAGTAAAGAGAAAAAAAGAATAATAATAATAAACTTAATCTGCATAATAGAATTTGGAGAAGGAAAAAAATGTTGGGAATAGCAGGCCCAATAAAATAAGATTTTCTATGGTTCCTTACTTCTAAGAATTAAGTTGAGCTGGGCTGTGATGCATACCTGTAATCACAGGAGCTCGGGAGGCTGAGGCAGGAGGATTATGAGTTCCAAGCCAGACTCAACAATTTATAGAGGCCCTAAGCAACTCAGCAAAACTCTGTTGCTAAATAAAAATATTTTTAAAAGCTGGGGATGTGGCTCAGTGCTTAAGCACCCCTGGGTTCATTCTTCAGTATCTAAATAATAATAACAATAATAATAATAATAATAAGAAGAAGAAGAAGAAGAAGAGGAAGTTGAGAATCCTTATCAAGGAATAGGAAAAATACCTATGGGACAATGTAATACTATTTTATCATGATATTATCAAATGGAAAAGAAGCAACCTGTATTATATATTTTGAAATTTTAACAAAAAGTAAATTATAAACTTGAAAGAATATTAAACAAATAACACTATTATCCTAAACAATCTGAAAATTAGAATTAAGACAGATTGAGCTGTGAGATTTTAAATACCATTTTAGGAGGTGGTTTGTTGACTTCTCGAACAGACAGAATATCTGGCATGACTAAACTAGCACAAAAGGTTTTTGGAATGTCCAGTTGTACTTGAGCAGATGTGGGAGCTGAATGAAATAATTTCTTCTGATGTGGTTTTTCTTTCCATCTTCTACCCAAGATTGCTAAAAAGAAGAGCCATTGGTTTACAGATAAACAAATGAAAAATAAAAGAAAACTATGGTAGTGTTATTTTTCACAGTTGTTCCAGTTCATTTAGATACCAAAACAGGATTGGCTCCAGTAGTTTTGTCACGTCTGTGCTTTGGTTCCTTTCATCTTAGCATCCCATACTCAACATCCCTGTGCCCATTCAGCCCCTCCCTTCAGCTGTCCAGAGTGTGACCTAACTGTCCTCCGGAGCCAAGACTACAAATGGCAAAATTTTATAATGGCCCTCTTAGAATAAAAGTACCTGTCCTGTTCTGTTCTTTTCATCTTTTCTACACATTAGCAGTAATATGAAAAAGTTTGAGTGGAATTGGATTTCTTTAACCCTCATCTTTGTAAGTAACAAGTGAACTTTAATTGTTGTCTTACCATGGAATCCAAGACTTGTGTTCAAGGCCAGAGTGTGTCTTCAACTAGCTGTGAAACTTGTGGAAAACTAATCTTTTTGACATTTAGTCTCTTCATTTAAAAAATGGGAAAATAGTACCTGAACTGGGCACCTCAAAGGATTATTGTGAATAGTAAATGGGACAAAATATATTAAAGTATTTGAAATGTGTGTATCTCAGTTACTTTTTAAAAAAAAATTATTCAAATAGTTGACTTTCCTATAGGTAATTTTGAATATGATAACTGGTTGGGTCTGATTTTTTTAAGTAGGCATTACTTTTAACACATAAGTGAACAGTTGTATACATTTTTTCAAATGTTTGAGAAACCATTTTGAAATTGTTGAGGCATTCCACATTGAGAAACCCAGTTATGCTCCAAATAATTGATAATGCTATACTCCATGATTTTTACTTACCTAGGTTCAAGAAGACTAAGACATTTTTAAAATAATCATCTTGAGAAAATGCAACTTTATTCACACACACACACCTCCCACTCTATTCTGTTTAAGAACTGGAAATGTCATTGTTTACAGAAAGGCCCAGGATATCAAATTAGCCTTTGGAAATATTCTGTGAACTGACTAAATAGTGTAACAATTGAAACTTCAGAAGCCTTTTATTAGTTCTCTGTAAGTCCAAGAAAACCAACTGTATTTCCCATTTTAAAAGGTACAATTCACACTTAATAACTCTAGTATACAAAGTCAGTGATAGATTCCTTTAATCAAAGTTCTACTACTTAACCACAGAATGTTCTCAGTGCAACTCAAAGTGTGCCTAAATAGATTTAAAAAATAGTAACTTGTAAGAAAAAATAAAGAAAGACCAGGGCAATTTCAGAATGAGGATACACACATAGACCCATTCCACACACAAAGATTTAGACATGCACACACATACGCTCTCTCATCCTATTATTATTTATTCTTCTCAAATAATCATAACAACACCTGAGTGGTTTAGATACGCATTTAAAATATCCTTCAATAGGTAACAGAAAGGAAACATAACCAACAAAGACTGGTCAACACAGAGAAAGGAATGAGCAACTATGACTTTTGTTGGTATTACACAAGTAAGTAAAAATACTTCTGTGTGCACTCCCTGGTAATATGAAATTGTTACATAATCTGCTGGTCAAGTGGCAATGCCTATTCTGCAAGTCTAATTTTAGGCACCATGAAAATACAAATTAGATAAGAGATAGCTCTATCCTTCAAGTAGCTTTAGATGGCTGCCATATTTACTGGAAATTAAATGCAATCCTTGCTTTCTTGTTACCTTGCATGGTCTGTGGACAGGTCTCAGGGTCTTATATCCATGTGCCAATATTTAGTAAAGAGAGAGAGAGAGAGAGAGAGAGAGAGAGAGAGAGAGAGAGAGAGAGAGAGATCCTGTCACAGTATTTTCATAATGTTTTTTTTTTTTACAATGCATTTAACTAGACTGCTGGTGGTCCTTTCCATAAAATGTTCTTAAAAATAAATATTTCAAAATGTCAGCAGAAAGGCAAAAGGCCCTTTTACCAATGACAAGTCTCGACTCTGAAAAGTGTCTTCATTACAGGGAGACAAATCTTTCAAGGTACGCCTGTGTAATAAAACACTGTGTCAACATTGTAGGTAAGTACCAATATCCTGGCAACTTATTGAGGAGTACTGGGTGTACAGTGGAATACCAGTGGTCTCAGGCGCTTAGAATTTTAAAAGCAGAAAATGAATTGTCATTGATCCTTCCATTGAGATCTATGAGAACAACTCGGAGTGAGAGCGAAGCGGGTTTTGTGGGTTTAACCTGAGTCTGGATATATTCCCCCACGCCATTGCTTTGACCCTCACTTTTGCATGTTCCACTTTCCCTGTTAGAAACATAGCAAATATTTCTATGTCAGATTTTTCTAGTTGTTTTCTAAAAGGGTTTATGATCACAGCTGCAGTTGTTATGGGTCGGTTTATAGTACATTGCCCATAGATGGGCCCATATGTCCAACAGAGTTTGTTTGATACCATACCTTCCACAGACACGGGCAGCTCTTGAGGAGTGCCTATAAACCTGCCGTTAAATGGACCAGCTGTACTCATAAACTTACATTAGCGGCCTCAATCCGCCCGCCTTACAAAAGTCATTGGCAATAAATCTATGTTCAGTCTATATATGCACTTTTAAGTATTTTTTACACTTCTGAAAAGAAAATATAAAATATATCCAAGTCTTCTGTGATCCTGACTGAAATGAGAGCTGATTTCTGTTGGGGTGTATAAACATTGTCCTTAAAGGCCTCATTTTCTATTTCTTTGCAAGATGTCCATGCTTCTTAACAACTTTTTCCTCAACTTAAAAAAAGAAAAAAAAAGGTAAATGATCGATTATTTTACTTTAGCCCCTTCCTGAAATCCGTTTAAAAGAACGTTGAGGGCTTGGGTATGTCACCAAGTCATTCATTCCTTCATGGAGCTCACTGTGAGACCATGAGCCTGCAAGTGAGAACACCATGGTGGATACTGTCTCAGTGTGGCGAGAGGCTGCCCCTAATGTGACTGCCCAGGGTACATGGGTTAGCAGGGTGGTCCTCTCTCACTCTCTTCTGCCATCAGACTTGTGAGGTCACCTAGTCCCTCACAGCCATGGGGCCACTGAAGGAAGTTACCTTTCCATCTGAAATAGAGATCTGAGTCATTTTGTTTCTTAATTTCCATGACATTTTTATTCCTTGTTTTAGCTTTTTTATTATTGTCTATATTTAAGGTGTAAACAGGATACTCTTTTATACAGATCCACAGTGAAATAATGACGATAAGCAAATTAATATATCCATCTTCTCATAAGTTATTCCATATGTGTATTAAAGAAACCCAAAATTCACCCTTAGCCAACGTCCAGTTTTTAATACCATATTGAATTGTATAGTCCTCATATTGTACATGACATCTCTAGACTCACTTCTCTTATATAACTAAAACTTTGTGCCTTTTGATCTCTGGCTTGCAATTTGCCCCATGCCCCTGCCCCTAGCATCCACCTTTCTATTCTCTTTCTATATATTTGAGTTTTATCTGGTAGATATTTGTCAAGGTTTCATATTAGAAAAATTCTTGCATCTGAAGTCAGAAGTCTTTTTAGATTCTACAATTTCGAAATGGTCTTTGAGCTTCACAGATCTTTGAGCTTCTTCTCCCACAAACTGGATATGTGTGCTGAATCTCCATTCTATACTTTCACTTCTACTCAGTCATAGCCGCATGTCGCTTCATCTACTTGTTTCTTGAAATTCTTTTTTTTTTTTTTTTCCATTCCTGTCTCCAATTCCAGATCTTAGAACTGTTAACAGTTTGTATCTGGACTGGTGTAACAGTACCCGATCTGGTATTACAATTCCTAGTATTTTCCTTTCTAGACCATCTTTCTATAGATTTTTATTTCCTTGCTTAAATCACTTTAATTCTAATTATGTGCATATACTTACAATGTTTGCTTAAATGACATTTATGCCAATTTCAATGAGGCGAAAGTAAATATTTTGTTAAAACCAAGTTTGGAAAGAATTTTAAATTACTTTGAGGATATAAGGTAACTTTCCAACTGAAGCATATTTAAAAAGCCTTATAAACACTTTCTTTACCTGAAAGTTTTCAACTAGAAATGACTGTATGTTTGAGAAATTAATAACAGCAATTTTCCCATCAGTTTTGCAAATCTAATCAATAATAATTTATTTTAGATAGTACTAATGTTCCATAGATAAATGTTAGACACTGTAATACTAATATGCAAGCCTTACTTCTATGGGACAATTCAGTAGTGACAAAATTGGGGGTGGGGAGGAGGATAGCTACAATACCCCACTTGGGGAATTATTACTCAGAAATGGACTCAGTTTTGTATTTATATTGTTATATATAGTACATCTTTCTTTATATCCACATACCTGCATATCTAAACTTTTTAAGTAGTAAGAAAAGAGGAATTTGTATCTCCCCACAATTCTTTGTGGCAGGAGGGTCGGCAGTCAGAAATTATTTTCCCTTCCCTCTCTGGCTTGGCATGAAGCATTTTGGTTGACCTTATAAAAGTATTCAATGTTATTGGGCTATTCATTTCTTATAATGCCACTTTTCTTTTTCTATATACATGCTCTGCTACATTAAGGAGCATGCATTCTTCTGCCTGGCTATTGCATCTTGATGCTCCGTGCTCAGTCATTGGCTCCCTCCTCTTCTTGCTCTATATCTCTTCTTATGTATCCTCATTGATACTCTTAACTTCAGTCACCACCTAAACTTGGATGACCCAGATTTTTCTCTCTAGCTAACATATTTCTTTGAATTGTAGATGCACATATTTAGGAACTGATTTCATAGGTCTCTCAGTCTCAGATATACTGCAACTCCATCCAACCAGTCTCACATGTACTGTGAATTCAGTATGTCAAGAACTGAACTCATGATCTTCCCTTCCAAACCTTTGTTGTTTCCCACCACAGTGAATGAAACTAGTAACTATTAAGTTATGTAAACCAGGAATTCAAATTCATCTTTAAAACCTATCTTGTCTTCCTCCTGGCTGCACCAGTCCTGCATTAAATTAAGCTAATTTTCCTCTTAAACTCTGAAGTCTATTCTTTTTTCTGGATCTTTATTGCCTACTCTGTAGTCCAAACTACCACAATCTCTGGACTAGCCAAACAAAAAGCCAAAGAGTCTATCTGGTGTACTGAAATCTACTTTGGCCTCCTCTGACCCATCTGTACTTTCTGTCATACATCATCTCCAGGTTCTCTTCCGCTGCTCCTTCAACCTTACTTACTCCCCAAATAAAGCTCTTCACTGTCTTTCCAGTGGTCTCAGAATAAAGATAAAATGCTCATTTAAGACCCTGAATGGCTCTATGCCTACCTGTTTTCTTAGCCCTAATTTGCACCAAAATCCCCTTGTTCTCTCTCAGGTCAAGCCTTTCTGACCATAAGTGGATCTTCTAAACCCTGGTTTTCCCTGTTGCTCTATATCCTTTGGATTTTTAATATTCTTTTAATTTTCTAAATTATAAGTTTAAACTTATTAATTTTCATATTTTAGATCCCCAACATTGTGACTAGATCAAGTCTATTATGAAGGCTAGCACTACATGCATCCTCTTTCTGATACAATTAGAATGTCAGTTATTTCATCTGACTTTGTTGTATTTCATAAAAGTTACTGCCCCATTTTTAACTCTCATAAGTGCCTCGCATAGTTATAGGGTACAGTGACTATTTCTTGCAAGAAAGACTGAGTGAGTGAACGTCCCTGTAATGATAGATTTTTTAAAAAATTAATGTAATAAAAGCACCTCTCTGCATGAAGCAGTATAGTGGAATAGAAGAAACATCAATATTGCAGTTAGACAAATGTGGATATAATTCCCTTTGCTACTTAGAAAATCATATCGCTCTCCATAAAGGTCAGTGTTCTCCTCAAAAGTGATGTTGGTGATGACTTCTTTTAGGGCTGCTATAAGGATGAGGGACACAGAGTAGGTACTTATTGGATAATTAATTTAACATATATAATCATTTAAACTGTAATTATTGAGCACGTAATGTATAGCAAATGCATCATTTTTCCTCCTCAGTATGCTTACTAACTTATCTAAGTCATCTTTGTCATTATTTGACACTGAGTGTTGGCTAATAGTTGATCTTTTATATGGTACATGTATCACTTCCTCATGATTAGGGAGAAAGCATAATACTCTAAAGTTGTTTTTCTCTCAAGTCACATTTTTTTCTTATTATTGAATATTTTATGTAACAAGTGGCAAAATATGTTGTATGACCTAATGACTTTGATATAGAAAATGCACAGCTAGTCAAAGATAGAATGTTTAAAAAACAAAACAAACAAAAATGGTCCATAATCCTTACTGTTAAGAGAATTTAATAAAGTTGTATGTAGTAAATAAAGAGTAGCTCACACACAATTTTTTTTAAATATAAATATCACAGTGTATGTCAAGAACTTTGTCTTCATAATAGAAGTTTCCATATATGAAATGGAAACTTAGGACAAATTAGTAGTTGCCCATAAACACTTTTAAAATATTTATGGCTCTAGATCCTTTCCCTGTACAAACCAACTTTTAGGAGACACTCTGAAAATTAGAAACATTTCCTCAAATATCCTTACGTGTTTTGTGGGAGACATAATGGTAGTGAATGCGGAAAATATTCTATTTTACTTTGCTAGAAACCCTCAAAAGAATTTATTAGAAACCAAGGTTACACTGTGAGTTTGTGTTCAACTGTCCTAGCAAGAATTTAAGATGACAAAACTAGAGGCATTTAAGAATGAACTTAGAGCTTAATTCTAACTTTTAATTGTTCAATTTAAAGTATCTGTAAATATTGCTTATCTCTTCTTGAATGATAAAATGAAGACCTTGATCTTTATCTCAGGAAAAAAGTCTTGCTAAGGATTCAGCATCTCTGGACAATAAATTAAAAAAATACAATAAATTTGAATTTCTCCATGCATAGATTTAGTCTTAAAAGTAAAATTTCATAATTATTGAAGCAATGCCAGCTCAGAATGGAAGTTCAGAGAAATTTTTAGAAATATCCAGAAGAAAAAAAATCAGCTCTACTTTATGAGCATATGATACAAAAAGAAAGGTGTCTAAACTCAACTCCTAGGGCAAAACCAACAGGGTAGTGTTTCTGGAGTGTTTAGGATTCAATTTATTTCCAAGAAGCCAGAGAGAAAATCCCTGGTGAACTGAATCTGACTTCTGAGGAAGACTCTCAAGAGGGGATTGTACTTCCATATTCTGAATGCCTCCTGGAAACTTCTGCCAGGGATGATTTCTCCCACCAGTTCTATTGAAGTCAGATCTTACTCCTTCAGAGAGCCGGGGATCCCTAAAAAGTTGCTCTTATTAAACTCAGTGAGTATCTGGGGGAATAAAGGCAATGATGCAGGTACTCCTTTAAGAGGACCGCCATAAAAAGAAACCAAGCTATGTCTCACTTGTATCCAAGGAGCTGCAAGAAAGTATCTGGTGTCTGGAGACTCACAGTGTTTAGTTAGGGTGTGAGAAAATGGTGTCCAATGGACACTGGTGAGAGACAGTGCCATCTGACCTAGCCTAGGGCAATGGCAGGAAGAAGGGCAAGGGTTTTTTTGTTTGTTTGTTTGTTTGTTTTTTTACCATACGATTTGTTTTAATTTTTTTTTAGTCATACATGACAGCAGAATGTATTTTGACATATAATATATAAATTGGAATGTACATACATCAATCATATTATCTATTCTATTCTGCTGAAGAAGGGCAAGTTTTAGAACTAACCTGCAAATTCAGGAAAGTTCCCCTGACATATGAATTGAATTGGCAAGAAATAATGCTTTATTTGAATTTGCATGCTTTTGATTATTAGAGACATTTTAATAATGAATAAGCTCATTGGTATGTACTACTTGTGATTTGCCAGGTTATGTATTTTTATGCTCTCACGTGCATTCTTCTTATTTAAAATGAAATCTTTATAATTGCAAAATATTAAAATATTTCTGCATTATGCTGCAACTTTTTTACAGTTTGTAATTATTTTAATTTATATTTTTAACCTAAATTTATCCATCCATATTTTCTTTTGTTTTCCACTTTTCCACTCTAAGTTCAGTGGGATATTTATATTTAATTCTTTAACTAACTGTATAAGCCACATAAATAAATTTCTATAATAAATAGCTTTCCAACTTGTTTTTTTTGCATTTTTATTCAATTATCCTGTCATTATGACTCCAGTGCTTCCTCACATATTTGAAATTTCATTTTATTACATTCAATTTATACCTATTATTTATATACTTATCTTTATCTAAAATCTTTATGTTCCAAACCTTGCTGAAATTCTAATGCAAATGCCATACTGTTTTGAGTAGTGTCATTTAAAACATTTTAATATTCAATATTGCATTCTTTTAAGGACCTATCATGCCTATTTTCTTCAATTTATTTTTCTAGGTAAATTCTAGAATTAATGATAAACTTTAATAATCAGTAGACACTGGGTTAAAACTGCATTAAATGTACACATTATTATGAGGAAGAAATGACAACTTCCATTGTTGTATATTCCCATAATAAAGTAAAATATATATTTCCATTTATTGTTTTAAAATTTTCAGCAAAGCTTTCTAGTCTTATTTTCCTGAGTTTCAGTATGTTTCATATTGTTACTCCAAATTTGTTTATATTTTGTATTTCTTGAAAAGTATAGTATTAGTCCATTACATTCTCAAGTGATCTTTTCTGTCACATAGAAACATAATCTCTCTACATTTATTTTAACATAAATTCTTGAAGGCTATCTCCTTATACATACTTTCAATTTCAAATGCTTTAAAGTTAGTTACATGTCAAGTTTTAGTTACAGAGAAAACCCCACAGATTTTAACACCAAAGATACATACATTTGAATCTTGGCTTGACCATTTCCTCACTGTATAAATTTTGACAAGTATGCAGTCTGACCTTGGTCTCTTCGTCAACAAAAGGAAATTGATTTTCCTTTGACATTGTAAATATAAGATAAAGTGAGAGATTACATGTAAAGTACAGAGATAAAATGTGGCAGATTATAGGGAGTGAAAAAAAATTGGTATCTTCCTCTTCATCCTTTTCTTTATAAAAAATGGTTTAGAAATTTCAACCATTAGATATACAAACTAGAAAACAATTATGTATGAACACGTATACACATAGCCCTTAAATGCAGTCATGGGCTTCACTGATTAATTGCCCAAATATTCACTACATGAGCACTTACTACCAGGTACAGTGCTGATCACTGGTGTTCTGAAGGTGACAGTATCTGCCCTCTGAAATGCATGACATTCTCAACTATATCTGCAACCAACTGATTGACTGTTATACAGCAATGGTTTCCTCTTCTGAATCTTCAGATAAATCTGTCTGATCCACCCCTTTATTCATCCTGAGCAGCTGTTTCCATGACTCTAATTTTTCTTGTTTTACCAGATGAATAAATAATTCTCTGCCTTAGCAGACTGAAGTAGATTATTGGACATTCTTGTTTTTATTTCTGAAGTTACTACCCAAATCTTTATTTCATTTTCTGTTGATGCCTCGGGAACTGATCCAGGATAAATGGAAGCTACCAACTGCCGACTGTGCTCTCAGCTGCGTGTTCAGGTCAAAGGTGCTTGGCTGAGCTTGAAGAGTCTGGTGGTTTGCCAGCAGTGAAGGTATTCGCCTTACAGGGAACTGGTGCCCTGTACATACCTCATCCCACAGATCTGCTGAATGCCCAATTTGGAGAAAAGTGCAAAGAAAGATGTTTCCTTGACCTCTCCCCACAAATCCATAAAGCCACCTGCAAATCCATAGCCACTCTAATCCTGGCCTGGGGCACACCTTTATACATTAACAGTAGAAAAGAAACAAGTTTCTGCTTCCCTAAATGTTAAGAAGTGGTGTGACAGCTGGTTTCCATGAGCAGAGCACATATTCCAATCCTGCAAAGGAATAAACTCCCCACCTCGTTCTTTTATCTATTAAACCAGACGGTTCTATTACACTCTGTGCCTTCAGTGCATTCATCCAAATTTTCCACATGCTGCATTTTGACAAATGAAAGCCTGTTCTTGGATTTTGAAAAATTTATCTATGACCAAATATAACTTAAATGCTAAATTTCTGATTTAAAAAAAAATGTAAAAAGAGAAGTTAGCATCTAGGGATAAAAAAAAAATAAATCTATTGATTAAATACAATCATTTGACAAATGAGGTCAAACCTGAACATTCTTTTTCTCTTGAAAGATGCACTCTCTGGTCTACTTTGTGACACATTGTGAAGAGTTTGGTGGCTATAAATGTTACTGATGACTCTTACCCCTGGTTTGACTCTGGGTTTTTCTAAATGCTTATGTAGCATACAAATTATCTGCTGAAGCTTAGCCAAAGGTGCCAAATGAACAGCTCTGGAGACGTCAGAAGGGAGTGAAGTTTGGAAACGAAACAGCAGCCTTTAAATAGCCCAACTGCGTGCATCATGAGATGACTTCAGTGGGTCCCCGACATTACTGCCAGGCTATAAAGGAAAATCCTCTGAAGGCTTTATTCCAAAAGCAAATGACTTTTTTATTTAATCACCACTATTTGACCACTTGTATCATTACTATGTTGCTATGGGAGATTTTTCTTTCCTCCTTTCTTTTGTTCACTTTCAGACTTTCCCTCCTCTAGAAAGCTGTCAAAACTGATGTGAATCAAATCATTCATTTAGACAAAATCGAGACACCTCTAATGGAAAAGGGATATAATCAAGCATTTTTAGGGGTTTAAGTATTGAAAATACCACCAACCAATTTTAACAGTATTTTTGCTAATAAAAAATTTGCAGCATTAGCTATTCCTACAAAAAAAATGTGCATGGAACTACAGAAAAGTTTTTAACATTTATTAGCTTCCAATGTGTCAAGCATTATGCTAAACAATTTACATGTGTTTTTTTCATTTACTCATTTTAACAGTCTGATGAAATACGCATTATTGTCCCCCAGTCCACAGAGCAGGAAACTTACAAAGATTAAATAAAATGTTCTAGCTTAGAGAGAACCTGCTTCTCAGTGGCAGAGCTGGATTAAAATGCAGGTCTATAGACCTCAAAGTTCTTTTTCTTTTCATTGCATTTCAGAGGATCTCTCATTCAACAAATAATTGGAAAGGTAAAAATTGCAACTTTAAGTATATTTCCCCTCAGTCAAAACAAAAGAAAGCCTAAAAATCATTGTAATTGATAATATTGATGTCAGTTTATGAAAGTGTTTACTTCATGAAATAACAATTTTTTAATAGTCAATTATTCAGTGAGAAATGTGTTGTCATTAAAATATAATCTAAATGGTTTTAATACAACTAACAAAATTAAATATGTATTCAACTTTTAATATAATATATAATGCATTTATATTTGCCATATTTAATGTAGTATTTTTTCCTTTTTCCAGCTTTATGAAGGCCTATTTGACAAGTAAAAAAAAATGTATCTATTTAAGAAGTATGGTATGATGATTTGATACAGGTGTTCATTGTGAAATAATTGCCATGAACAAGCTAATTAATATGTCCATCACCTCACATAGAAACAATTTTTTTGGGGGGGAGGGGGACAGTGAGATGAAAATACTTAAAAGCAAAATTTAAGTATATAATACAGTTATTATTTGTTATTTTGGGGATATCACAACATTGTCCAGACTGGTCTCTAACTCCAAGGGCTGAAGCAATCCTCCTGCTCCAGCCTCCCAGGTAGGTGGAACTGCTAGGGGTATAATTCAGTGATAGAGCACTTGATAGCATGTGTGAGGCCCTGGATTCAATCCCCAACACCAAGAAAAAATATTCTTTGGTTTCTAAGTAGCTGTAACTATAGATGCACACCACAATGCCAGTCCTCAAAATGCAGGAGTGCTAGTTATAGCTATAGCTATCATGTTATACATTAAAACTCCATTATTTATTTACTCTTCTGCAGAAGTGAAATTTTGAACCTTTTGTACAACATCTCATTCCCCTACCACCCAGCCTTTGGTGACCACCATTCTACTCTCTGCCTCTCTGAGTGTGACATTTTTAGACTCCACATATAAGTGAAATCATGTGTTTCTATGTTGACTGTCTTTAGCATAATGTCCTCCAGCTTCATCTATGTTTGTTGGAAATGGCAGGAAACCCTTCTTTTTTAAAGCAAAATAACATGTGTGTGTGTGTGAGAGAGAGAGAGAGAGAGAGGAGTGAGAGAGAGAGAGAACATGTGTGTTTTCTCTGTTCATCCATCATACCTTCTCTTTTAGAGTCTTAGTGATAAAGAAAACAGATCTTCTCTTCTTCTCAGCGTGGTCATTCATTTTTTAATTAACATTCCAAATACATTTTGTGCTATTGGTTATGTTTATATTTAAAGAGAAAATCCAAACCCAGAGACAGATTTAAATTGTTTAAATTTAAACACTTTTTTTTAGAACTTGTTAGCGCATGAGTAAGAAAACAGTATGCATATGGTGCTGATGGGGTGTTCTAGTATCTAATGTTCTCCTCCTGTCTCCACTGGTGATGGGTGGTGTGGCTGTTTTTTCTCAAGGAGAAATTGCCTCTGGACACGTAAGAGGATCCTCCATGAGAAGCTGTCATCTGAGGTCTGTTGTCCACTGAGGTCTTTCTGAAAGTGTCCCTTGAAGAGCACAAACCCACTACAAAGACCCATCAGAAGATGTTCTCTGGTGGCCCAACAAACAGTGTTCAGCCTTGTGGTAAGTTACAAGTTGAGAGGCAGTGTCTATTCTTCTGCCATGGTAATGTGCCTGGGTTAATAATGAGAACCAAAATTCATATGCTTCATTCTCCTCAATTTTATTCTCTGGAATTAATTCCAAGGAACATACCTCTACAGAAAGTTTACCCTCCATAACTGTACCATTCAATATGGTGGCAACCCCTGGACAAACCAGGCTACTGACTGCTTGGAATATTACAACTGCAACTGTAGAATAATTTTTAAACTTTACTTAATTTTTTTCTTTCCTTTTTCTATTTTTAAAAATTTATTCTAATTTGTTATATATGATAGCAGAATGCATTACAATTTATATTACATATATAAAGTGCAATTATTCATATCTCTGGTTGTACACAAAGAGTCACACCATTCATGTCTTTATAAATATACTTAGGGTAATGATGTCCATCTCATTTTACTTAATTTTAATGGATTTAAATTTTAAAATGGAAGTGGTGTAAAACATGCTTTTGTTAATTACCACTACATTGCTTGGGCAAGTATTGCATTTTTCTTTAACTTTTGTGTTATATGTAAGATTTTTTTAAGCTAAATTTTATTTATTTATTTATTTTACTTTTTTAGTGCAGCTACTAGGCAATTTGAAATGATATGCAGTATATGGTACACATTTTATTTCTATTGGACAATACCATTCCTGAGAAAGTAGAGCAAAGATCCCATGTCAGATAGCATAGGATCAAAGCTGTACTTAGATGCTAAGCAACTCAGTGAGACCCTGTCTCTAAATAAAATACAAATAAGGCTGGGGATGCTACTCAGTGGTCGAGTGCCCCTGAGTTCAACCCCTGGTGCCAAAAACAAACAAACAAACAAACAAACAAAAAAAAAAGCTGTACTTGTTTGGCCATGGGAAATTTACTGTACTGTGCCTTGGCTTTCTTATCTGTAAAATGGGCATGATAATACAAGTACATACCTCACAGGGTTATGAAGATCAAATGCATTCAGATTTATTAGACACTTAAAATAGTGTCTGTAGTAAGTATTGTAGATGGATTTATCAATTAAAATTAAGAGCAAATTTTCCTCTCTAGATGAGGTAGATAAAAATTCTTCTAATGGATACTTAATGACAGTGGATTTACTGCAGTTAATCTAATGCTATAAAATGTATATCTGTAATAGAGGAAGAAGTAGAATAGCTAGACTCCTTTTTAAGCCCCTCAAAAAAGATGTTTATGATACAGATAGAACACACATTTCACATACACTAAGAACCACCTTGGAATATCATGTAAAGCTCTTTGCAAAGGTAAGTAGAGACCCAGAGATACCATTGTTACTCCTGTGCAATGCTCCTTCCTCTTCTAGATCTGTCAGAACTTTCAGAGCCCAAAATATTCTCCTTCAGAAGCACTTGTGGATGACATTCAGCCACAAATGCTTGATGGATATAAATACTGGTATATGTCTATTTTACTGTTATAAGGGGTTATGCTATTCAGGCACATCATTAAACTAACTGAAAAATAGTCACTTAAGAAAAAAATATAATTCTTTCAATTTTTTATTAAAAATACATTATGTTAAAACCCAGTGAATGTCACTAGTGTGACTCTAAATTGGTTCAACGACTCTGGAAAACAGTATGAAGATTGCTCAGAAAACTTGGAATGGAAACTCCATTTGACCCAATTATCCCACTCCTTGGTTAATATCCAAAGGACTTAAAATCAGCACACTACAGTAACATAGCCACATCAATGTTTAAAGTAGCTCAATTTAGAATAACTAAACAATGGAACCAACCTAGTGCTCTTCAATAGATAAATGGATAAAGATGTTGCGGTGTATATACACAATGGAATATTACTCAGCCTTAAAGAAAAATGAAATTATAGAATTTACCAGTAAGTAGATGGAACAGGAGAATATCATGCTAAGAAAAATAAGCCAATCCCAAAGAACCAAAGGCCAAGCATTTTCTCTGATATGTGGATGCTAATTCACAATAAGGGATGGGGTGGAGGGGTGGAGAATAGAGATACTTTGGATTAAACAGAGGGGAGCAAAGGGAGGGGAGGGGATATGGGGGTAGGTATGATAGTAGAATGAATCAGACATATTGCCCTATGTGCATATATAATCATACAACATGTGTAACTCCATATCATGTACACTCAGATAAAATAGAAATTATACTCCATTCATGTATGATGTGTCATAGTGCATTCTACTATCTTGTATAGCTAATTAGAATAAAATATTTAAAAAGAAGATAATGTAGTACATACACACAATGAAATATTACTCAACCATAAAAAAGAATGAAATTATGGCATTTGCCCATAAATGGATGGAACTGGAGACTATCATGCTAGGTAAAAATAAGCCAAACCCAAATAAGCCAAAGGCTGAATGTTCTCTCTGATATGCAGATGCTGACTCACAGTAGGCTGGTGGGGGTGGCTGTTGGAGTGGAGGTTCACCAGATTGGACAGGGCTGAATGGGGGGATGAGTAGGGGGATGCAAACTGAAAAGACAGTAGAATGAATCAGACATAACTTTCTCGTGTTCATAGATGAATGCATGACATACATGACATACATCTCCACATCATGTACAACCACAAGAATGGGAAGTTATACTCCATGTATATATAATATGTCAAAAGATACTCTACTGTCATGTATAACTAAAAAGAACAAATAAAAAACAATAATTCATGAATAAAATATTGAATTCTTTTGTAAATAAAGGGAAGGGCACACAAATATCATCTATAAAAATAGGTACATCCTTAATATACTTAATTCATTAATTAGACACATTGAAGGCCTGCTGCCTGGCCCTGCAAAACAAGACACAATTTGTGTTCTCAAAAAATTCATATCTTAATTTTATGTTGAGCAAAATCAAGCCCAAAGTGAGCCATTTGTGTTTTTTTTTTAAACCAAATAAAAGGTTCATTTTGAGTGGTCTAATATTTAAAATATATTCGACATTTCTTTTTGTTTCTTTTCTTTGATAAAAGGTCGAAAATGTACTTGCTAGGTTGAGAAGGCCATTATCTCCATGTTTCATTTAAATGTCTTTTATTTAGTGTGGCTTTGGCTTTAGGTAAATAACTGCGGTTGATACTCTGTGTGATATGGCTGTGTTTGCCTAGAGTGTGAAAATGCACTCAGAAACACGTACACACTCACATCACACAGGCACACATGCACGTGCACAAACAGAGAGACACTCTGGCAAGTGAAAATCGACCCTAAAACCAAGCTTAGGAAGTCCGAAAGGTAATGTGTTGAGCAAAATTAGGAATATATTGAGCTTGTCATGCTATTTTCAGAACGTACCTCTCCCCTCGCCTCCCCCAGCCCCCCACCCGTCAGTGAAACACATCTGTGATTTCTTTACTAACCACTTTCCAGCCTCTTTCATAAAATAACGGTTGTGTTCTGGTGTTTTTCATTTTGAATAGTTGGAGCATGTCTCCCATCCCATCCACCATCACATTGTTAAATCCAAAGTAGAAAGAAAGAGTGATCACCCTGGTCACTACAGTTGGCAGCAGAAAATGTGTTGTTTTCAATCACTGTGTATGAAAGCTCAGCTGAAGGAAAAAGCAACTTTCAGTATGACAACTTAGAGAAAGTTCTACTACAAGCATAGACCAACAAGCATGCCTCTAAGCTTTAGCCTGAACGGGACTCTCCTAAGATACCCTGTGAGCTAAGACTGAACCCTGGCCACTTGGCGTGGCTCACCACATAAAGGAAAATCACTTGCCTTCTAGATCCAATGGCCCGGGCAGATGTGGCCTGTATGCCTATGGAGTGGGGTTTGACAAAGGAAGTTCATTTTCCCAGCCAAGGATGCCTGCTCCCTGCAACAGTAAAAGTTAACACAGTACAGAAGTCCGGCTAATATAAAGGATTTGCGATTAACACTCTACATCAATTCTGATTTTCCATATTTTTTTTAGTAGGGCCAGGTTTGCTAATAAATTGCCAGCTGCTAAAGTCACTAAGCCTATTTTCATCACAACCACCACATAACAGGACCCCTGCATATAACTGAGGCCTGCTTCTCTCTCCTTGTACACTTTTATATTGTTTCAGATGAAACATACACTCCACCAAGCGTTCCTGGGGCTTTGTCATTAATGACTTAAAATACAGTTACAAGGTTTGGGTGGTAAGTTGGGAGACCTGCAGGAAGTGTGGCATCCAAGCTGATCCCTCTCCCTTGAAGGCCTAGAGATGATTTCTTGAGAAAAGAATAGATAAGAATCACCAGAAGTTAGGGAACCCACCAAAAAGTTTGATCTATTACTGCCTTTCCAAAAAAAAAAAAAAATACAGATTTTCAAGATAATGCTTCATCAGAAGACAAATTGGAAAAGAGAGAAAAACAGAGTATTTGATTAGAAACAAGAATTGAGGGGAAGAAAGCAATGCTCTCTCAATCAAATTATGCACACTTCTGCCATAATTAAGGGAGATGCAGAGTTTTAGATCCTGAATAAGGCGTGGTAGAGAATCACAGATTTTGTGTTCCTTCCTCCAAAGTCCCTATAAAAGAAAGTAGATCATTTATTAGAGAAGGAAGTTAGTAAAAAAAATAATAATAATATATGAAGATTTTGGATATTGGGAGGAGGTTTAGCGAAAAATCACGTGCTAACAGCTCAAACTTCTCAATAGCAGTGAGCTTTGCCCCTGAGAAAACCTGATTTTCATCGCGCCTGGCTCTTGCTGTAATGCTGGTTTTGACAAGCCTGTGTTCCTGGTCAAATGTTATTGTTGGCAAATGCAGGCTGCAAGGAGACAGCATTGGGAAGCTCTCCCTCGTGGAGATGTGCAAACTGACTACAGCACCTGCGGGACAGTCAGGTACCTCTGACCCAGATTCACTCTGTTTTCTAGCACCCTGTTCCTTTGTTCTGTAATGAGAGCCAAATGTTCCCTTTCTCCTGTCTCCATGACCCAGTAATGTGATGCCTGGGGCAGCCTCCCATGGCCCCATCACCCTTCCCCTCTCCTGAGCCCTGTTGCTACCATTGCCCTGAAGTTGAAAAGAGGTTTAAAAGCCCACAATTCTCCCTAGTGACAGCTCACCCGCTGCTCCCTGGGAGCTGCTATAGCTGTGATCTTCTGGTCCTTCCATGATAGAACAGAGGGTTAGGAAGTCAGTTAAGGATGCCAACCTTTCTTTCTTTTCTGTTTTCTGGAACATACCTTCTCCCAAATGCAAAGTCCATTGAATTTTACTGGACCACATAGGGATTCAGAGCAGGAGACACCTATGCCTAACTTCAATCACTGATACTTCAGTTTAAACCATGATTTCTGGTTATTGTTTCCTCCTCTTAGAAAAGATGTGGGGCAGCAAAGACCCAGAGGTGTGTCCAGACAGCTCATGTTTTGCTCCAAATTGCGTCTGGAAATATCAGAATGTGGCCTATGTTAGCTTAGAAAGTTCATCCTTTACCTAAGCCTGTCTACCAAAGTTCATACCCACACAGAAATCAGTCAACCACACTTTTTCTCAGAAGACAAACTGAACTCTACCCCAAATCAAAGCAAGTCTTGGGAAAATTTCAGAAAAAAAGTGCATGGAGCCCAAACTGATATGTTTAAAGGACACTTGCAAGGGGTTCCAAACACTGATTCTTCTACCTGCAACTTGCCTTCTGTCTGAGATGCCTGAAATTTTTCCAAAAAAGTCTTTTTGGAAAAAAGTCCTTTTGTCATTTTAAAACAAGACCATGTGAAATGCAGTCTTTATTTGTCAGTTCAGACCCCACTTTTCTACCACTTCTGCCTTGATTTTTTTTTGTAGATCTCTATATAATTTTTATTGTTATCATTGTAGTGTCAGGTTTATGAAGACTTACCTTCCATGAGGGCAAAGAATTAGACTAGAGTTAAGGAAACCAATTTGGCTTCAGCATTCCTGGTAAGAAGGTTCAAGGTAGAGTGAAGAGTCAAACTCAAGAGCTATTTAGAAGGGAGGGTTTTACAATACTTGTTTATTTAAACTGAGACATTGTTCTAACCACTTTACATTTATATCTAACCGAATTTACATAACCCACTTGAATCAAAGTGTGAAATATGATATATCAAGAACTATGTAATGTTTTGAACAACCAACAATAAAAAAATTTAAAAAAAATACAGTGCTAACTTATCATCAAAATACTATTGTTGCCCCATTTTGTAAAGGAGAAAAAATTTAAAGATGAAGTAATTTTTCTTATGCTAATGCATGGCTGTTCTGGGATCTGCATGAAAGTCCATCTGATTCCAAAGTTCAGATTCTAACAGAAATACTGAATAGTGTTTGGTGATTGATTAAAAGCTGGAAAAGACCCAGGTTTGGAGCTCAGAGTGATGAAGCTATACTGAGCCTGAAAATGCAAATCAAGATTTAAAATAATATACTGTTAAACCCAAATGGGACTTTAGTGGTCTGGACCAACTCCACCATTTTATAGGGAGGAGCCTGAGGGTCAGAGATGATCTAATCTATGTAAGTTTATGTAGCATAATATTGGCTGGGCCTAAGCTAGAAAGTAGCTCCTTCAAGTTCCAGGCTATGTTTCCACTCTATCAACTTATTTGGCTAGCACTTTTGAGCACCTGGGTTTTCGGTACATGGTCTATTAATTTCAAAAAATTTGACTAAAAACAAAATATCTTCTCCCCTACAAGTCTGTTACAATGTAGGAATTTCTATACTTTTATAGGTAGGTACTACAGAGCATTATATCTCAGATTCCATATCATTTTCAGGTGCCAGCTATAGGGCCAGAAAGAGGGGAATATTTAAGTACTAAGCAATGAATTCCCTAAAACAAATGGGCCAGCTGGCTGACTGGCTGGCTTAGAACATTTTGTTCAGAATTTCAAGAAAATTAGGTGAAACCAAAGAAGTTGAAAAATCTGCTGTTCTGTTTTCCAATGTAAATTTAGTGATTTATGTACATGTTGAATGTTCTCTGTGTTTCAGATCTGTTGGAGGACAGGTATATTTTCTCTGGGTCTGTATTTCCTAACTCATGGGATAAATGAGCCAGTTATTTCCTTTCCCTGACTAAACATATCCACTTTTTAATAATAATAGTAAAACAACAACAACAACAACTGCGGGCATTTGTTTTGGACAAACATTAATTTATCTAGTCTGTGTTTGGTACCATGTTCTGGGTAAGGTGCTTTGAATGTGCAAATATTTAATTCTTACCACTCTCATTACTTACATCTTTTAGATAAGAAACTGAAGATGAGATATTTTTGTTCAAGTTCACATAGCTAATCCTGATATCAATTCACTCTGCTTTCTCCTAAACTCTCCATCTTTCTGCTGAAACATGCCTTCTTCCACTTGTAGTTCAGAGAGTCTCATCCCCTAGAGTGTAGAGTCTAGAGTGCTCAGGGACACATGGGACTTTCTCGGGGCTGGGCCTCTGTCTGTACCCTCTGTTTTTACATCATCCAGAAATAAAAGCACACAAGGGTTTTGTTTTGTTTTGTTCTGTTTTGTTTTGTTTTATTTTTTGTAATTGTACCCCCAGGAGTGTACAAGAAGATAAGCAGGTGGAGAAACAAAGCACCTTGTCCCAAGAAGTGGTATATACATGAAAAAATCAATGGCACTATTCCCCAAAACTGAGAGCTCAAAAGATAATGCTACTAGAAACTTGCGAAAGAAAAAAAGAAAATATCATAAAGCCTCAAACATAGCAAAGGAACCATATCTAAGAAGTCCCAAGCCTGAGCCAAAGGTTATGCTTAATTATTCTGTCCCTTCTTTCCAGCCTGAAGAATATTTCCATCCTTGCCATTATCTTCATTTGAACCCCGTTAGGAATGTAGGCTTCTCCCAAATCCTTAAGGAGATGTAGCAGCAGGTAGCAGGTAGAAGGAAGAGCAACACTCTCTTCACAGGTGTGACTTTGGTCCCTAATACACTGGTATCCACCTACTTTTTAAAAGGCAACCTGAGGGAAATCGAAAGCACTGCTAGTCTTTTCTGGACTGAAGATAGAGCCAGAGGACTAAATCTTAAGTTACGTGACTGAGAAGTCTCATGTGAAGGTGTTTTGGGAAAAAAATCAATCCCTTGTCAGTGGACCTTCATCAACTAGTTATACATGGAAACCTGCTGAAAATAATTGTGTAGGAGAAAGTTGTTTTATTTTTTATTGTTTTGGTACCAGGAATTGAACCCAGCCGTATCTGCAACCCTTTTTAAATATTTTGTTTAGAGACAGGGTCTTGCTAAGTTGCTTAGAGCCTCGCTGAGTTGCTGAGGCTGGCTTTGAACTTGCAATCTTCCCACCTCTGTCCCCCAAACTACTGAGATTTCAGGCATGAGCCACCACACCCGGCAGAGAAAGCATTTTTTGATACGTGGACTGTGATTCCTACTTTATTTGTATGATAAGTTCTGTTTTAACTCCTGCTTTTCTTTCTTCTTCTGTCCAAAATAGACTGGAGGGCTAAGATGCTCCTACAATGTCCAGAATTGTAAATTGCCTTCTCCTCGTGAGAATCCTCCCCTGAGTCTTCTACATGGTGCAGAAAATAAGTGGAATTTGAAATAAATATCCTTTCAAGCATATCGACGATAGAAATGCATTAAAAAAATTTAAAACAAAGGCAAAAGAAAGAAAGCAAGGCTGGAAAGTCAAAACAGGGGAAGCTTGAAGAACTCAAGTTTCATGGGGACATTAGAAAAAAATAGTCCTTGCAGAAAGACACTAGTGCCAAGGCATGACATCAAATAAACATTAAAAAGTTCAACATAAAATTTGAGCTACCAAACAACATAGGGTATTTCTTTGGAGTCTATTTGAATTGTCACCAAAATCATAGGAATAAACAACTGTTTGTAAAAATTATATAAGCTTAGTAATTCATGCTTATCCACCAGTTCAACAAATGTAACCTACAATATGCCAAGGCAAATGAAAGGCTCACCGGAGAGGCTCTCTTCCCAAAGGTTCACATTCCAGTTGGGAAAACGGACAATCCAACCTGCAGTGGGGGAGCCACTGAGGAAATAACACGTGACAATAACCAAAGCATTACAGAGCCCAGTGGGGCAAAGGGGGTGTGGCCAGTTATTGGAAGGGTGGTCAGAGAAAGCTTCTCAGAGGAGACTATACATAAATTAATCTTAATCATCCAATGTGTCAGAGAATCAACATTTCAAAATGACAACAGAAATGTCATGCACTAGGGTGAGACTTGCTCATAGGAAGCAGCTTTGGGTACCAAGTGAAGGAACCATGAATAATTGTTCAGGGTTTTTCTCTGCGCTTAGCACTACATTGAGTTTCTGTGGATAATTGGGGCTGAGGTTGTGGCTTAGTGGTAGAATGCTTGCCTAGCACATGTGAGGCACTGGGTTCAAACCCCAGCACCACATGAAAATGGAATAAAGATATTGTGTCCACCTACAACTAAAAAATATTTTTTTAAAAAAGAAATACAAGACAAACTCTATGTGCTGTGGCTTGTAATAACAACTGGGAAAACAAGGCTTATACACACGAATCAATAAGAGAATAATACAAAAGAGTAAAACCACATGCCAAAATGTGTATATAGATGCTGAGTACTGTAAGAGGTCAACCTTTGAAATCTTAACATTTAAAATATTCTAGGTAAGACAGTGGAGGGTCTATTTTTAAGAAATATAATGGATGGGAAACTGGTAATTATAGCTCATCTAATTAACATTTGTTCCAGATAGGATATCTGAATCAATCATTGGAAATGAAATGCTTGATGGTTTAGAGAAAATTTGGCAATGAAACAATCTTACCAAGGGATTATTTGCCAAACAAAACTCAGTGTTCTTTTTTTTTTTTTTTTTAACCTCTAATAGAGGAGATTATGAAGCAGCTTTTGCTGTTTCCCAGGATCTAACTGAACTTTGAGAAAGGTTTTGAGATCACATGATCAGGTTCTTGCTGAACTTGACTGAGTGTACTTAAGCAATTACTGAGGTGGAGACTCGGATATCAGATGGTAAGTGAAGAGTAGGGTTTCACTGGACGGCAACATCCAGGTATAGGGCTATTTCCCTGACTCTTTGAGCCTTGTCAAGCCATGGAACTCTCAGAATAAATAACAAAGGAGCAAGTCAGCAGAAACAAGGGCCACATAACTGGCCATTTGTAGTCTGAGACCACCAAGAGGCTAATGACTGTAATAGAGAGGAGAAAAGGATATTTCTACAGCATAGCCAACAAACTGCTGCCTAATTGCCTCAATAAGCAAGCTCTCCACCTGTAGTTCTACAAGAAATATCTTAATATTTGGTAGACCCACCTTTTAATGGAGTAACGCTAACAAATAAATGTTTTTATTCTTCTACAATGGTTGAATAAGTATTACTTTGTAAATACAGTTTATTTTATATGTAAATGTGTCAAAACAGCTTCTTAGCTAAAGGCAGTGGGTGATAATAAGAGTTCTTGGTAGTATGTGGCAGCATAGCCACCACTTAGTGCCATTAATGACACACAGATAGTGGCATCAAACATAACTGGTAATGAATCCTTTTTCATCATCTTGACATAAAAGTTAGGACTGAAGAATAGGTTTCATCCCTAAAGAAAACATGAACACATAATTCCGATGCATGGATTTAGAATATTTTTTTGTATATTTTCATCTTTTAATCTTGCTGCTCTCAAATTGATCAGGCTGTGGTCCTTTCAGATCTTACCTCTGTCTCTCTCTCTTTCTCTCTATTCCTTGCAATGGAATTCGGATCTCTATGTGTTCTTAAAATGTGGTGCCACTCCAAGAATAATTTACTTGCTTTGTCTCCCTCTCTAGCAAACGTTGTCTTTCACCCCATCATCCAGCAAATAAAGAAATCCTGGGAAATACCCCTCCTTAAGATCAAACTTTTTCAAGTTTGATGAAAAATCAGCAATCATGAAATCAGCAATCAATCTTTCTTCTGTGACTTCATTTTTCTTATACCTTCCCATTACCCTTCACGCTCTTCCACCTCACATTATAAATGTCTTCTCTTAGGATTTAATCCTAAGATGTAAATAACAGCCTATGGAGGGGGTCAAGATAATATTTATAGTCCCAAAGAAAGAAAAGCACTTAACCATAGAAATGCAGAAACAGTGGTCCAATTTCAATCACTAGCCATCATATGAGAAACAAGTTTGGGCGAACTAGAAAGTCTTTTCTAATAGTACTGAAATTATCCTACATCGTGATTGTCTTTCCTCAAATACAGACACTAAACTTGCCCTCACTTTCAAAAACATGATTGTCCAACAGTGTGACAGAAAGGAAGAAAGAAAGAGAGGGGGTCAGAGAGAAAGGCAGAAAGGAAGGAAAGAAGGGTGGGGAAAAATAAGGAAACAACAGATGGTGGAGAGAACAAGTCTCTGGAGGCTTTTATTTTTTATCCATCTATCTTAATATTAACACTACATATTTCTAGCTTTCTACCTGTAAATTATTAGACCAGAACTAATATGCCATCCTTACTTTTTATTCCTAACCAATATCTGTATTCAGAAGTATATCAATCTATTTTGAATCTATCAGTGTCCAGTGAACTGCCACCTCCTCTCTCAAATATAAAAGAACAAAAGCTGAGGTCCTGATGATTTCCTCCCTCCTGACACCCCTTAGTTACTTCCAATGCAGCTTGTAGTTTAGACCACAAAGGAAATTAAACTAATAGACAGCAGACTATTGGCTCTAGCAGCCATTATATGCAAGCTCTCCAACTCTTATGCACTTCAAAAGCATGGGGATTTTGACTCTCATTCTCTTTTTCCTTCTTTTCAAATTAGCATTCACCAAAATAAAAAAGAAAATGAAATTATATAAACCACTTTCATGAAATATTGTTGGTCTGGCATACGTTCCTAGTAATCTGCATGTATATTCATTTTTAGGGCTTAAGGTATTATGATTATACCTCACATTTTTAAAATAAAGTGGATTTTAAAAATAGGAGAAACCAGAGAAAAAGAAGAAAATATTGGTATTATGGATGAACCTTCAATTCTAAAAGGTTTTCTATGCAAGTATTTTCAGGGATTGCAAATCAGAATAGTCTTCACACAAAGGCAGTGGATGTCATTGGGTTTTGGAAAGAATAAAAATCCTTCCAGTATGGTTTTCCCAGGTCTTGTGGATTTGAACAAGATCATTAAGGTTTTTTGGACTTGGGTTTTGTGGTTAATATGTGATACAGGGTTTATTACACAGTGATCCTTTGGTGTTCAGGTCAGCTATGGCTATCAATCAAGGGGCACTTCTTTTTTGGCAGCACAAATTTCCATGAAGAATTCTCTGGAAGATCCAAGTTAGTTAGTAATGACAGAGTAACCTCTATGTCAAGTAATATACTTGATCAATTTTGCATGTGCTGTTGACTGACAGCAGCTCTGGTATTCTCTAAGGTACAATACACAAGCTTCAAAGAACATAGAAACCTTTCTTCTTCCAAATTATTGGTTGAATGAAACGCACATTTAACCAATATGTGTTTGAAAGTTAAGAGACACTTTAGGAGAAATTTCACATTTTGGTGCCTTTTCTCTCTTAGTTCTTTTTCTTTTTTCTATTACTAATAATCTCCCCCAAATATTTTATCCTTAAGGTAATTTATATCTCTGAATGATTCAGTTCAACTCAAACCAAAAATTACTGAACAACTAATGTATTCCTGACATGGTGCTAGGGCAATGGGAAGATAAAAATGGATAGATACTGTACATGACCCTATAAGATCTTACATCTCCTGAAAGTGTCTGTTCAGCTCCTTAGCCCATTTATTAGTTGGGTTGTTTGGGTTTTTTTTTGTTTGTTTTTTTTTTTTTTTTTTTTTTGGTGTTAAGTTTTTTTAAGTTCTTTATATACCTTGGAGATTAGTGCTCTATCTGATGTGTGTTTGAAAGTCAAGAGACACTTTAGGAGCAGTTTCATATTTGGGTGCAAAATTTTGCTCCCAAAATGTAGGCTCTCTCTTCACTCATCTGTTTCTTTTGCTGAAAAGAAACTTTTAGTTTGAATCCATCCCATTGGTTGATTCTTGATTTTATTTCTTGTGCTTTAGGAGTCTTGTTAAGGAAATTGGGGCTTAATCTGACATGATGAATATTTGGGCCTACTTTTTCCTCCATTAGGCACAGGGTCTCTGGTCTAATTCCTATGTCCTTGATCCACTTTGGGTTGAGTTTTGTGCATGGTTGACCAACAAATTAATGAAAAATGTTCAACATCTCTAGTAATTAGAGAAATGCAAATAAATATTACTCTAAGATTTTATCTCATACCATTCAGAATGGCAGTTATCAAGAATACAAACAACAATAAGTGTTGGTGAGGATGTGGGACGTTGCTGGTGGGACTACAAATTGGTACAACCAATCTGGAAAGCAGTATGGAGATTCCTTAGAAAACTTGGAATGAAACCACCATTTGACCCAGCTATCCCACTCCTCAATCTATACCCAAAGGACGTAAAATCAGCATACAATAATGATGCAGCCACATCAATGTTTATAGCGGCTTAATTCACAATAGCTAAACCATGGAACCAAACTAGTTGCCCTTCAATAGACAAGTGGCTAAAGAAACTGTGGTATATATACACAATGGAATATTACCCAGCCTTAAAAGAGAATAAAATTATGACATATGTCGGGAAATGGATGGAGTTGGAAAATATCATGCTGAGCAAGTAAGCCAACCCACAAAAACCAAAGGCAGAATGTTCTCTTTAATAAGTGGATGTTGATCCATAATGGGGGGGGCATGAGATAAATGGAGGAAATGTGATTGGGCAAAGGGGAAGGAGGCTTAGGGCCAGGGAGATGGGGACAGGAAAGAAGGTGGAATGAGATGGACATCATTACCCTATGTACATGTATGACTGTGCACATGGAGTGATGCTACATCATGTACAACCAGAGAAATGAAAAGATGTACAGCAATTGTGCACAATGAATCAAAATGCATTCTGCTGTCATATATATCTAATTAGAATAAATTAATTAATTAAAAAGAAGAAACATTCTGGAAACAATAAAAAAGACCTTACATCTTATTCATATTCACCTAGACGATTACTTCCATCTTTCAGGATCAACAATTCAAAGTGATGGGCAAAGCTAGGGCACCTTTTTTTTTTTTTTTATTTGGTTCTGTGTTCATTTTGGCATTTTTGTGTTTCCCTCAATAAAGATACTGATGATGCTTCATTTTTCCACCTTGTGAACAAAAACAAGAAAAAGACCATTTGTTGAGTAGCTAGATTGCAAGCAGATGACTTTTGCACCTGTCTTTCTCAGGTATCTCAAGTAAAGCAGTGACCATTCTAATTTTGCATGGGATAGTAGAATCTAATAGGACCTATAGAGGTCTGTCAGTCCTGTTTGGTTCTTAGAAAAATGGAGAAAACCTTCCCTGATTTGAGTACAAGTTCTCAGAGATTAAGAAAATTTTAAAAACAAAGTAAGACAACATAACAATCACTGAATTTAGCTTTTGAATCAACCAAGTGATTTTTCCATTAATCATAGAATTTCTTAAGGTGAGAAGGCTCAGCTCTTGAGTGTGGATAATTGTCCCTACTGACTTCCTACTGCATTCTTCAGGATGGAATTTAGATGATTAATTTCTAGGAATATAATAAGGGAGGTGAGATGGATTCTGTGTAGGAATGACTATGGACAGCAGCACTACCTAAATTAAATACTAGGTGAATCATATACATAATTTTAAAAAAAAAATTAGTAGCCACAAGACAAAAGTAAAATGAAGCCAGAAATTGATCTTAATGATATATTTTTTTCTAACATAATATAGCCAAAATTTGTTTTATTTGTTCTTTTTAGATATACATGACAGTAGAGTATACTTTGGCATATCGTACATACATGGAGTATTACTTAAACTAATAGGATCCTATTCTTATAGTTGTACATGATACAGAGTTATCCTGGTCAGGTATTCAAATACAAGGATAGGAAAGTTATGTCTGATTAATTCTACTATCCTTCCTATTCCCCCTTCTTCCCTTCATACCCCTTTGTCTAATCTAATGGACTTCTATTCTTCCCCACCCCACCCTCTTCTGCTGTGGGTTAGCATCCACATATCAGAGAGAACATTTGGCCTCTTATTGTGCCATAGAATTACAGAATCCTTAACACACCATAGGATGATACTATGAAATTAATAAGACTGTGCCAAACTTTAGGGTTGAAGAATCACTTGATAATGAGAATTTTTATATCATTTAAATAAGACTCAAGTAGAAAATATAAAATTCAAATCTCACTTTATGAGCTAACCCATAAGATAACCCAGCTTAATTCTTCCACTATACTATGACCCAAAGAGAAACTTTAATTAAAAGTGATAAGTAGTAAATAATGTTCAACTATATTGCCTTACCAATTGCTTACTAATCTGATATTGCTTTATCATAAAAGTATTTTTAAGTCCAGATTTTATTTGCCACTGCACAAATCTCCAAACATTTCTACCAACCAGTACTCTGAGTGAAATACAGTCACTCCTATCAATTCAAATGAACATTTCCATAAAGAAAATAGGGAAATTTAAACTCACATTTATATTATAGTGGTATAGGCAAACTGCTCATCAGAAATAACAACAGCTCCTAGTGTAGTCTGGCAATGTAATTCACCAGAGACTTCTGAAGATCAAAACCAACCAGATCTATAATCGTGTGTTCAAACATTCTCATTTTGAAAAGATAGACTTTATTTGTTTCTGAAACAGCTAATTTGGTATTCACATAAATATGTCCTTAACTTCCCTTCTAACACAAGTATGAATTCCTCAAAGACCACAAGAGCCAAGTTTATACTTAACTATAGTGGAAAGTTTTGTCAAAGTGATATTTTTCTATTATTGAACTTTTATTTTTGTTTGTTTAAAAACTTTTATATTTTTATGAAAAATGTTAAATGATTATACAGGCAACCAAGGATTAACTGTGTATCCACCCTTTCTGTAATATGTTGATAAAGGCTTTAAATGAAAAATTAAATCTCTTCCAAGAGAGTTTTGAATTTTCTATCATGATTTTCATGTTTTAGGATGCTATTGTATGTATATAATTTTCATGACAAAAACTAAAGAAGTTGTTGAAAAGGTAGTGGGGTGGTGGGAAACATCTGTTCCAAAAGCCCAGGGCTCATCTCAAGGACTGTCCCTAGCCTGCCACTGGCTGTAGGACCAAAAATGCATTTTAAGTTTCCAAATCTCAGTTTTCTTGTCTATAAAATTTGGCAATCAAAAATAAATGGACTTCCTTCTGTTCTGTGAATTATTAGAGAAAATATGGTAAAATTTTGATAGATCATCACACATTAAAATGATAAAAGAAGCTTCAAATTTCCCAAGGGCCTAACCTTGAAAAGGTAACCCGTGCCATGTCTTCATTGTAGAAATAAATCTGCTTTATTATGCAAAGCCTAAAAGTGTTTGATTCTGATACCTTCATTAGGCTCCTGGTGAAAACAGATTTGACTCAGTATCACCTTTTCCAAGCTAACCCATACAAAGAAGAAGAAGATTCAAACATGCAAATGGTTGTGCTTAGTCAAATTCGTCAAATAAAGATGTCCCATCATCTTACATAGACATGAGGAAAGCCGCGATGCTATCATTGAACATATATTTTATAACAGGAGTAAACAGATTAGTTAACATAAATATACCTCTAAAAGTTGAATACAATACTTTTTGTCAAAATATAAAATTATGTGTGTCATAGTGTAAGAATCAAAAAAGACACTGATAGTCACTGACAGTACTTATTAAAATGTTCATTAAAATGAGAATAGTCAAAGATTAAATTTATCTTGTATAGAGTTATGAAGAAATCTGTTTTTCTACAGCATACAATGTCTAGTGTAGATAGTCAAATACTGCTCCTAATATTATGAAAACATATTGTCATCAATCACTAAAAAGCTAGAGATAGACAATGTGTACATATATGCATACAAATAGAACATCTTTAATTTTCTTATAAAGTGGTTATTTTGCCTATGTAGACTCAATGAGAAACTGGCTTGAAGAACCTGCTTAATATGGAATCAGTTTATAATAGAACAGAGAAATAAATGAAAGTCCTTGCTCATCTTCCAAGGAAAAGGCAAATTTTAACTATCATCAGTTTGCAAACAAAAGTTTATATTAAATTCTGTTCCTTGTTAATATGTGAATGTCTAGGCTTTTTAGCTGACATAGGAACCCATCATTCTCTCTTCCTGCTCCTTTCCTTTGATAAATTTTATACAATAGTTAATATTTTAATTGTATGCTACTGGCTCTGGTTCTAAGGGAAAAAATGTCAATTTGTGTCTTGGCATGCCCAGATTTACAGCCCTGCATTTATATGTCTATCATTCATCAGTTTTCTATTTTTCTAACAAAATGTTTATATTTAAGCTAATATGTTCTGCTTGACAACAAACCATATTTATACACGTATAGATACTTAAAAATGTATATATGTGTGTATTTTACACCATCCTATCTCATCTTTATAATAAAATGTAGTAGGAATAAAATTTTAAACAGAATGAACTACTGAGCAAACCAAAAATAATGAAAAGTCAAAATATGCACACTGTGCAAAAACATAGTCACATAGAATTTGCCTTGTATAAACTTCACCCTGCCGATGTGGGTTTAACATATTTCCATGGCTTTAAATAGGAAAACATCTTAAAGTGCAGCCCATGGGAAACCCAAGCTTGATTAGTTTTCCCTTTTACTACAGCCTGCAGAGTGTAAAACACAGCACATCAGAATTGAATTTGTCATCTCCAGACCTCACAGGAATTTTAGGAACTAAATAGTTAGGAAGCCATCCTGGTACTTCTCTTTGCTTTAATCAAAGTCGAAGTTTCAATTTAAACATTCAGGAAATCTCCCTTATTTAAAGCAATCAACTCGTTGCTGACAGGGTCTGGCCTTACTGTGTTTAATTTTTTGGCATCAAGAAACACTTGATTGGACACAGCCAGTGCATGAGGGGTCCTCCCCTGCCCTCAAAGAGGAGAAGAATTCCAGATCTTTGCTGCCTTGAACACAAGTCTAGAGATATTGGTGCCTTTTCAAATCAGCAATACATTGACATAAGTCTTAATTGGAAAATGGAGCTAACGTTTAAAACCTGTGTGGGATTTCAGATTCCAACGACTATCCCAGCAACAAGTTGTGAAAGAATATTCTCAGACAAAAGTGGTCAAGACTGCATTCTATTTTCAAAATTTAATTTACTATAGATTCAGTGGAAAGCCAATTTTGGGAATCACAGGTGGGAAGGAGTTGTGGCATGCTTAAAAAGGTAGGTACCAGCATCTCCCAGGAAAATATATTTAAGGAACAGTCTCATTTAATACACGCAGATGCTAATGCACAAGTAGAGATTGAGGTAGAGACAGACAATGTATTACACTAAGAAATATGGAGGAGAAAATAGCTAATAAATAAAACTAAACCAATTACATTAACACTGAAGAATATTATAAAGTCTGAAAAACAAATCATGCAGGCAAGAGTTTGCATCTATTCACAGGACTTTCAATGGCTGGTTTCCTTCCATTGAGCTCTCAAAGATGGGAAACTTAATGTGCAGCCTCTTTCATTTCCTTGCCCCATGGCTCGGCATTATGAGGAAACTTCCACACTAGATACAAGTCTCATTCTTCACAACCCTTTATGAGACTTTTCTAATAATATGTTTTTCATAATGGAAAACCAAGAGATGTGATATATTATGCAATAAGTTAGCTGGTGCTTGTGAAAAGATGATCTAGAACATTCTGTATTAAAACATTTTGCACTTTTAAGAAGGCAATTGTTGAAATAAAAATTAAATGTAAAATTTCAGTAAAAATATTTCATGTTGCCAAAATGTTTTAAAATGCACAAGATTTTAGGGTGCCTTAAAAGCCAAATTCAGTACAGGATTCTGTTATTTCCCAGAATAGTTGTTTGACTTACATATTAATGTTAAGGATGCCATAACAAAGTATAGTAGTAGGTGGCTTGAACAACAGAAATCTATTTTCTCACAATTCTGGAAGTAAGAATTTTCAGATTAAGGCCTAGAAGGGTCCACATTTAGGGAGAACTCCTTCCTGGCTTATTGGGTACCTTCTGGCTATATGGTCACATGGGTTTTTCTTTGTGCTCACTTAAGGTGGGATGGAGGGAGTCTCTCTGTATAAGGGAGCCTATCATCTCAGGGACCCACCCTCATGACTCCATGTAGCCTTAATTAACTGCATATCATTAAGCCCTATCTCCACATAGAGTAACTTGGACGGTCAGGGCTTCCACACATGAACTTTGACAGGCACAAGTCAGTTCACAGTGGCCCATTCACAAAATCTCAGCTATTTGTTATAGATTCTCTTTCTCACTATGAGTTCCTAAATTATATCTTCGCCTTCCAAATGCACACATGTATATAATCAGAGATAAACTACATTCTTGGAAATTAACCTGTGCCTTTGTGTATTGCAGCCCAGAAACCTGATATGTTTTCACTGGAATATTTAATCTTTCATCATTGCTACTGAGGAAAAAGGAGGCCAATTTAACACATAATTGCGACACTTAATTCCACTCACGTTCCAGTCAAGACCAGATCCTATAGAACAAAAATGTTGACATATTCAGACTCTCTAAACATCAGACTATTGTCCAAAAAAAAGTCTCATCATTATTATAGTGAATAATTTTATAATTTTTATAAAAATACTTTTCTCTTGCCCAGGTAAAAAGAAAAATGTTTGGAAATCACACAAAATGTGAGAAGAGGTATTACTCATTTTGGAGATACAGTAAAATGCCTGTTATATCTTTCTCTTTCCCTTTCCTCATGGTGCACCACAGCTCAAAACCCAAAGGCAAAGAAATCACTTAACTAAGATACATCCCATACATCACAAAAATGCTGCTGCCTTTCCTGAAAGATGATGTAATATTTAAGGCGAGTATATTGTATTACTAGGTTTTCTGTATTTTCCCTTGTAACTGTCACCATTTGGATGTGATAAGTGAGGACAACTATTTGATATACTGTATTTTATTTCCCAGTCATGCATCATTGGAGCCAGAGCTTCTCCCGAGTGTGGTCCAGAGGGCCCAGGGGCTCTCTGGTTAGCCTATAATGAGTCATGAGGAGAAAGAACCTGACTGGGGCAGGGGTATTGAGCAGAGAGTGACGGCTGCAGAAAGCCAGCGAAGTCCTGGTAATTCTTACTTTCAAAAGGGGGCAAAGAGCAGAAGCGTGACAAGTCCAAAAGATTTATCATCCAGATGTCATGGATGGCAGACAGACCTGATGCTTTTAAACCTTAAGACCACTTTTCTATCCCAGGGCTCTCATTTCTTCCTTTTAGAAAGCCATGGGACCTGGGCTTCCTGTTCTTTCCTCCAAATGCTCTGCACGGTCTACTTGGCACTTCCAGTCCCCTACCCCATCCCAGGCTCCCAACAGAGCAGGCAAGATCCTCTCAATGTTCCTCTTCCATGTTGTCACCAAGGACAAGATCTTGTCTGTTTCACTGTGTTTCCTGACAATGACTAGGAAGGAAAGCGGAAAACAAAAATAGTAGCAAACAAAAAGAGCTATAGATATACAGAATTCCCACACCTAATAACCAGACTTCTGTTCTTTACTTTTATTTTGGGATTTGGGGAGCAGGGCTCCACTCACCTCTTTCTCCCGGCAAGGACAGCAGATTCAGTTCACTAAGGCAGTCACTGAACTGAGCTAGTACTGAGAGGAATCTCATCCCACAAATGGGTATTTTGTCTTTTTAATGTGCTTGTCATGAGTGAAACTAGATTAAATGGCTTGTGCCCCTCACTAGAAAGGTGTTATAGAAATTTCCAATCTGATTTATTTTTTTTAATGCCTTATCATCATGATAGTTAAGAAAAGTCTTGAATTCATTTTCGAAGTTTGGACATATGCTTTTTAATACACTACATAAATGATAAATGGGGGGTTGGGAAACTTTAGCTTGGCTTACTCTGATGAACCAAAAAAACAAGATTGAGCTCAAACTTACTGGCCAGTTAGGATTTGGTCTCATTTGATGCTGAGTCAGGGAACTTGACAAGTCACAGCCAACTTTTATTTAACCAATTGAGAAACAGGCAGAAGTGAAACCTTGTTGTCCTTAAGAAGAGTTGTAGGATTTTAATGCCAACAGCTCTTTCAAGTTTTGATTCAACCTGTTGCTGCTAGTCTGTCTTGGGATTTATGAACACTTAGCCAGCAATCAATTCTACCAGATATTAACACCCAAGTTCTATTTCAATGAGATCAGTATCTCGAGCAGGGCCTCTTGCAGAGGGAAACAAACAGTACCCAACAGTGGATTACTATCCCAAGGGGAAAAGTATGCAGAGGTAAAATGAAGTACAGTCAGACAAGGGCCTGTGTTCTAGGCTGTCTCCCACTGAGTTCCTGTTTCTGCTTGGTGAGCTCCCAGTCTAGAAGGAAGGTGTACCAGTGCAAGATATGCATCTCTTTAGAAGCTTTCCTGCAGCTCACCTCCTGGCAAAGCCTGATGGGCTCGACCTTCACTGATGCCTTGACCTCCTTGTATCAAAGAAAAGGGAGCTTTGGACCACCCTGAAGGTCTCACCTCCCAACACACCCGAAACATTGCATTTCGAATGTTTCCAACTTGAGAATGAAAAACAAAATCATAATTTTAATTTTAGCATTATGAATCTGCTAGAAAATAGGGGCCCTGGAATAGCTGTATGCTAAAAAACACTGGTCAAAACCACCATGAGACTTTTTTTTAAAAAAATAAGAGGTTACGCAAAGTTCTGGCTCCTCTTCCATCCCAGCTGCTGTCTCACCGACCCCTTCACTATTCTCAGGACCGGAAAGGCTTCTATACACAGGGTCATTTGTGGTCAACATAAAGTAGACTGTAGACTTGGCCCTACTTGCTTTGTTTTGTTAAAAATAACATTAATACACATTCATTGTAGAAAATTTGGAAAACACAGAAAAGCATGAATAAAATAAAAATTACCTGTAGATCCACCACTCCACTCATTTCCTTAACTACTTACCAAAAAGCCAACAGAGGGATTAAAAGAGCTGATATGTATCCCCAAAGTTTTCTGGTTCCTTTTTATATAGTTGGTACCCAAATATTTACTTAACAAAGGAACGAGCAGCCACGTAACTAAGCCAAAGAACTGTCTTAAAATCACAGCATCTTAGAGGTAGGATAGATATTAATGGCCATCTCTTCCCATCTGAAACACTATCCAGGAATCTCTTCCATGTTACCTCTAAAAGAGTGTGAGCCAGATTCAACTCACTGCCACCAGAAGTGCTTTTCCAGATAGTTGGCTCAGTTGTATGAAGTTCAATTTTCTAAGAAGTTCTGTCTATCTGAGGTACCCCTTCCTGTTTGTCCTCATCAGTACTCTGGAGCAACATAAAATAAGTTTAACTCTTTTTGTGTTTATCTTAGCAATCAACCATTGAGTTCTCTCAAATCTTAAGCAAAAAACAACCTTTCTGGATGTTTTACCTTTAATGAACTCTGCTTTGTTCAAACATGGTGTCTACATCTGAACAAAGAACTTTCATTTTAATGAATAAAATGGAGATATTATGTCATCTTCTGTGATATTGACAATGAACATCTATCAATATCAACCTAACAGCAAAAATACAGTAAAAAATTTTTCTAATTATCATAATGCCAGATTTAATCTCACTAAACACACCCTTTATTGCAGATGTCCACAGTGACATTGGCCATAATAACCCTATTCCACTAGCAATGAAAGGACTCCTAGACAAGTTTAATGCCTCCAGATATGTTGTGATGGTTAAATTTATTGTCAACTTGTCTGAACTATGATGTCCAGATATTTGGTTGAACATCCATCTAAACAGTGCTATGGAGGTATTTTTAAAGATGTGATTAATATTTAAATCTGCATACTTTGAATAAGACTCATTACCCACCATAATATTGTTGAGCCTCATCCAATCACTTGGAGGCCTTAAAAAAGACTGAGATCCCCAAAGGTGAAGGAATTCTGCCTCTGGATTGCCTTTGTACTCAGGAATGCAACTTTAATTTTTACTAGAATTTCAGGCCCACTGGTTCGCCTTACAAATTTCAAGCTATGTGATCATGTGAGCAAATTCTTTAAAATCAGTCTTTTTATCCCCCACCCCTTTCTCTAAATCACATAGATCCACGTGCCAACTTTTATTCTAGATCCTTATTTGTGTGGTTTTTGGTGCTTTATTCCTGATTTCTTTTTATCTCATCTTGTTTTGTAATTTTCACTTACAATGAAATATCTTTAAGGACATGAAACACATTTTATTTTTAAGAGTTCTTCTAGAACTATGCTCAGCCCTGGGGGCTTCTTAATAAATATCCTTCATACTAACTTACTCATTTTACATCTGCTTGCTTGTATGGATGAAAGAAAGAGCTAGAGATAGAATTCACAATAATTTTCAGACCATTAAGTCCCATTTGGATATTGTTTTAAGACCACTGAGAACCTCTAACTATTGCATTATATCAAGCTTCTATTGAGACTGACTTCCAGAGGGTCCATTTTGAAGTTTTTAAAGTTCTTAATGGTCACATGCTCAGATTATGTGCAATTGTGACATGAATCATTATTTAAATGCAGATTTTGATCAGAAAGTCTGGGTTAAGCATGAAATGCTACATCTTTAACAATCCATTCAGGGATGCTGAAGGTGCTGGTCCAATCACACAACAATAGTCTAGTAGAGAGAATACAGGCCCTGTTATCAGAGGGATCCAAAATCATGGTTCTCACTTGCTGGTTCTGGACAATGTCTAGAATATTAAATATATGAAAGCACATAAAGTAGTTTCTGGAACTTAATAGGTGTTTAGTAGTCTTAACTTCTTTCCCATTGTGTGAATGATTATCCCTATCTACATGTGTTATAGCACTCTTCATAGCAGCTCTTTAGACCTAGTAAGTGTCTAAAAAGAATATTTTCTCCTGAATATGTGAACTATTTTCTTTTAAATTATGTTTTGGTTTTTAAAATGAGAAATTATTTTTGTTCTCCATGTGTGTAGTGTGAATAACTCCATAACGTGGTCATACCACATTTCATTGCATGTGCTTTTAAGCTGACTAGACCTAATTGTGCAAATCTTTGTTCTGCCACCTATTAGTGGAGAACTTGTACAATTTCATCTCTGTAAACTTCTTTTTCCTCATTTTAAGAAAATGAGAAAATGATTATCTAGCCTACCAAGTTACTATGAGAAATTAAGTGAAAGTATGTAAGAAATTAAGTGAGGGCCTAATTCACAGTAAACATTAATGTCTGATATTTTGTATCTTAAGGATAAAGATGGCAAAACTATGAAAGAAACTTACACAGTCTTGACTTTTCTGTTCTGTCAGAGTCATGGTCATCATAGGAAAAAGATGCACTCAGACCTAGGATGGGCACATTTGGGTAGAAGATCTGAGAATGTTAAATCCCTAGAGTTCCTTGTATCCATTGTCTATCAGAAAAGTTTTTCCCCCCTTTTCAAGAAGAGAACAGTCTCCTTTTCCTTGCAAAGTCTTAACTTCAGGCAGATCTCTTGCAAAACAATGCTCATTTTACTCAAATTCATCCCTTCCTTCCTTATTACCACAACACAAGCAGTAGGGGAAGATTGTCATGCTGACCATCCCAAATGGGGAAATTGCAGCCCCTGCCTTGAGAAGAAAATAGCTTATGCATCAAATAATTGTTATACCTGGCAAGAATAGAAGGGGAGGAATCAGGAGACTATGTATGTCTAGGAATGGTTCTTAAGGACGTACGACAACAAAGGAAGAAAAACACAAAGGGAAGTACATTTTAAGTTTGTTCTGTCATATTTATTGATAGATGTGACTAAAGGTTCAGTGTTGTATAAATCTACTATTTCTTAAAAAAAAAAAAAAACATAATCTCAGTGACATGCCACAATGAACATTTATTTCTCACTCTGCTGAGGTTTGGCTGATACAGCCTGGACTTGGCTGAACTTGCTTCAAAATGTGGGCTGCACCCAGATCCACAATTCACATCTTTCATCTGCATTGAACCAATGCTTATTCAAGACATGGTCTTCTCATAGCCAAGGATAGTAGGAGGGTCAGCCCAAATCTGCATTCAAATTTCAGACCTCTGATCCTATCATGTTCAATAATATTCCAATGTTACACAAGCCATGTTGTCAAGCCTAGCATTCTAAGTATCTGAAAGATATAAATTATTTTCATTATTTGCATATGATGTTTTTGTCTACCTAGAAAACAACATAGATATTAGAATAAGAGACCATAGCAAAATGTCTAGATATAAAATCAATATTTATAGGGAATTACATTATTATTCATAAGAAAATAATATTTAAAACATAATCTTGTAAAATGATACCACCTACAGTTGAAATATAAAGGCAAAGGTTTAAAAATACAAATATAACAGGATATGTATGGATAAAATTCTGAAAGATGCTAAAGACCTATGAACTTAAAAATATAGCTCGTGTTCATGCTAGGAAGATTTAAAATCACATCAATACTTTACAAAATTTTGAATTCAATTTTAAGAACTCAAGTAAAACCTTTTCAATAGTTAGGCAAATTATTCTAAAGATTGCACAGAAGAACAAAGACATTGAAGACACTAAACAAAAGAATAAACAAAGAAAAATAATAAGGAGAGAAGAGAGTTAAGACATCCTACTAGATAGCTACTATATCTACTATAAAACTACTAGCTCTACTATAAAACTAATAAAGGAAGACACTGCTGTATTAAAATTGAGATGATAAATCTGTCTAAAGCCCACATTGAGATTCTGCTAGGGGCTGGGAAAATTGGTCATCCATATTCTCAAAATACGAAATTGAATCTCAGGGCTGGGAATATAGCTCAGTTAGTAGAATGCCTGCCTCTCATGCATAAGGCCCTGGGTTCAATCCCCAGCACCACACACACACACATAAAAAGAAATTAAATCTCTATGCCACAGCCATGCCATCACTTAAAGAACAATTCTAATACATTAAAGACCTAAAATGTGGAATGTAAAACTTTTATATTTTTGAAGATAACCCAAGAGGAAACTGTTAAAAATTTAAGCTATGAGAAATTTTACATAACATGCAGCTGCAGAAAAATTAACTACATAAAACTGACAAATTTGACAGCAATTAACATGCCCCCCTCATTTTTTAAAGGGGGTAACTATGAACAAGAATTTCCCCAGATAGTACCTATGTAAGTATCAAGTGGATTCCCATGCTGTGATGTGAGAAAAGTCCAAGGCAGGAAGCACAAGATCAGAAACACAGGGCCCGAAGCAATGCATGGACAGAGTGCACCTGCCCAGTGCTGATTTCAGCACCTGTGGAACTGGGTCCTGTGTCAATGGCTGGACAAGAGGTGGGAATCAGAGGATGTAGAGTAGTGTGAAAGCCACCACAAGAGCTGATTTTTCCAAAATTAGTCATAATTCATTTCTGCTTATTTACAAGTTTTCATCTAGTTATTTTATTAGATATCAAAATTATTATTTAGGGGCTGGAATTGTGACTTAGCAGTAGAGCGGTCGCCTAGCACATGCGAGGCACTGGGTTCAATCCTCAGCACCACATATAAATAAATAAATAAAGGTCTATAAAAAAAGAAATAATATATCACTTTAAAAAATATTATTTGATAATTCAATATCACAAGTTGCTTGTAGTTTCTACTACAATGCCCTTTTAGTGGTTAATTGTCTTAGAGACCTTTGCCTCTGAGCTCTTTGGTTTATCTGTATCCAAGAAAAAACAATGAACTAAATTAAGGTGCTTACTTTCAGAGAAGAATGATGCTTGTTTGTACTAGAAGTGAGAAGGTAGTACTGGACTTGAACAAATGTATCTTTCTTGAAAAGTTCCTGGGTTAGTCCTAGAGTCTTTGATTCATTTCTCCCATCTTGTCCTTGGCCCAGGACGGTTTCCCACTTGTAGCACAATACAGGCACTTGTCTCACAATTAAGTTACTTTTGAGTTTGTTCATGGTTCCACTTTCAGCAGGTTTTGTGTTTTGTTTTGAGGTGGCAGTTTATTAAGAGTTTATTTCCTGCAAGCCAAGAAATCTGATATAATTGCTTTATGAGGATTCCTTTTTTTTTTTGTTTTCCTTAGGATGACCCTTTGGAGTACCCGGTCTGCCAAACCAACAGAAGCCAAACCCTGGGTATGTAATTTTGGAGAGAACCAGGCAGTCTGTGGTTGGCTCTTAAACAACATCAATACCTACCTTCCTTTGTATTAAACATGCCATGTTTACTGGCAGCTAGGCCCTGCCATCTTCCATCACCTAATTTGCTTTAATCTCTTTCATGTAGAATTTTTAAGGAATCTGTCTAGTACCTCATATTATATACACAAAAGACACTAACCCTAAAGGAAATCATTGATTAAAAAGATACATTAAAACTAAGAATGTGTGTCTATCAAGAAAGTGAAGAGATGAGCCACAGAGTGGAACATAGTATGTGTGATACATACAGGTGCTTGACTAAGGAATCACACACCAAATCTAAACGAGATATGAGCAGAACATTAATAGGAAGACGTCCCAGTAGAAAAATGGGCAAGAAATATGAAGGTGCTTCAAAGAATAAAAAGTCTGAAGTGCCAGATAAGTATCTGGAAAAGGACTGATTGCATTGATAATGGGGAAAAGGCAAAAATCGAAATGAATACATCACATACACACAAGAACTGTTAACTAGAAAACAGCTGACAGTCACAAGTGCTGGCAAAGGTGGAAAGCAAACAGAACTCTCACAACTCAATGACTGGATTGTAAATCAGAATAATTCTTTGGAAAATCATGTGATTTTACTTTCTAGAATTAAATTCACACATAACTTATTGATTCAATAGGATGACTCTCCCTGTATATATACAAAGTGGGAATGGGTGCATGAGAACCAACAAACATGAACAGGAATGTTGCAGTAGCATTGTACTTAGTAACCCTAAACTGGAAACAACTAAGAAGCCCAGAAGTAGAGTAAATTTTTAAAGTTCTGGTATATTCATAAAATTCTTATGTATAAATTTGGTTTTGTTTCCAAAACCAAAATTGAATGAATCTCACAAACCCAAGATGGAATGAAATTCCTGGAAAAAAATAATGTATACTAAATTATTTCATTTTTATAATTTTTAAAACTGTTGTGTCAAGCTGTAGTGTTAAGAATGTATACTAATATGGTTTCTCTATAAAGATAAGCATGAATGTTATTACCATAAAAAAACGTAATGAAAATTTGGAAGAGGAGGTGTTAAGAGAGAGTGACTGGTGTACTCAAGAAGGTGCTTCTGAATCCTGGCTATTTTCTATTTCTTTCTAAATCATGACTACACGGGTGATCACTTTATAATAAATCATTAAATTTAACATTTTATCCTATTTCTTCCTTATACATATTTATAGCTCATAATAAAAGCTAAAAACTAATCTAAAAATAAAATTAATTTCAGCTTGAGAGTCAACAAATCACCTTTTATTGTTTTTCTTTTCAGACTGTGAAAAGTAAGAAATGATATGTAAAATATAGAATATTTCATCCTGAGAAGATGATTCATACAATGTGGATATAACAGAAGTTCATGTGTTTGTGGGTTTTTTGTTTTGACTTTGACTGTCCTTAAAAGAGACTGAGCAGTAGTATGTTGTAAACAGAAATGTTTTCTTGAAGGAGGCTGTATTTTTTCTCTTTCTTTCCCTTTCATACTTAGAAAACACACACTGAATTAAAAAATAAACTACTACAAAGGATTCTTTGCCATACAAAAGTAACTGAAATTTAGTATGAGTATGTGTTGACCTCTCCTTCTTCTTGAGTTTGTACTTTCTGTCTTCAGTTTTCCCCTTTTCTTTTAACAGTTTCTTCAAGTTACAAGTACCCCCACACAACCTTAATTCAAGTGCCTTTAATTATAAGTTGGAGTGCATGTTTTCCCATTTTCTCTTTCTTTAAAATTTCCCAACAATGATGACCTCACTGCTATTCTGAAGTTCAAAACCACATGCATAGCTACTAATCCAAGGTGGATTTGTGCCAAGTGTTGCTCCTGTCCTCAGAACGCAAGAGCACTAATAGAACTATGATTGTTAAAGTCCCTGGAGGAGGAGAACCTTAAAATTTCATGCATATCTTCTGCCCAATCCACTTTTGCTCAAGCCCAAGGTTGTTTTCAAATTACTCTAAAAGTGGAGTTGGCTTCGTGTGTTGGTATGGCAGTTCTATTTATACTCTCATTCCCAGGGTATAGATACCTTCAGTTACTGAATAAAACTTCTATTCATATCAAATGGATTTATATGGAAGAGAGGCTTATGGGATCTGACATCTATTATATAATGTATTGAATTAACTCCCCCTCACAATACCCAATACATCACTAAATCCTACTAATTATTATTCTCAAAAGAACTCAAGCTACCACCATTTCTTGCTCACATCATTGCAATGGCTTTCTTACTGGTCTCGCTGCCTGGAATCTTGATCCATTTTGAGTGATATATATTGTGCATTCAAAGCTAAAAATATTATCTCATTCAGCCTACTTAAAAGTTTCTTCTTTCCCAAGTGACCCAATGTTCTCAGGATAAAGTTCGAATTCATTAGCACCCCTTCTGATGTTGTAAATGTGCTCTGTGCTACAGCATCCTGAATTGCAGTAATTGCTCAGAATGGGGCATATTCGCTTTTCTCTGTGTATTGTTCCACTACCTTCCACCCATTTCTATGCCTTCTCTTTCCCTCTCAGAAGTTCATATGGTTAATACTTATTTTCTGTTTAGTCTTTCAATCTCACCATAGATGTCACTTTTTTCTGGGTTTCCTTCTCTAAGTACCCAAGTCTGGACTATGGGCTACACTATATGTGTCTTATAAAATTCTATACTTAGCCCATAATAGTCTTATTGCTTTGAATTAGCTGTCCATTTCCTTGTCTGTCTATACATATCAATAAGCATTTTGGCTGGCGCTGTGCAGGCACAGCCTGGGTACCCACTCTACTACTACATATAATAACTGAATGTTAGATGCATGAAAAGTTGTGACTAAATGTGGGTTTTAAAAAATTATAATATTTTTCAATACTAAATAGTACTTAATATTATGGAACTTTGGAAGAATGATGAGACAAAAGGATATATAACAGGATGCTACTTTTCATGATGAACCAAAATAATGATCCATACACCATAAACATGTGGAAAAATGCTTTAGGGAAAGATGTGCTTCAAGAATCTTACCAAATTTTGAGAAAACCAAACCAACATTCAAAATGGAATTTTGGCTCTAAAAATGGAGTTTTCACACTCTAAATCAGAATACATAAAATTTTATTATAAATCTTCTTACATAGTCACTTTAAGATATTAAAAAATAAATTGTGTTTTATTTGACAGAAGGAATTATTCTCCTGAAAATCAATAAACTCCTTGAGAAGAGAACTGGGCTAAAAAGATGAAATATATGGTCTCTACATCTATAAATGCATCTCTTTGGAATGTTTTGATAGAAAATGCAAACTCGTTCAAACCAGGAAGAAACTGATATAATGAATTTTAAAGGTACAGTGAACTATAGAATTGACTTTGAATGAAGTCACAATGGCCACATTTCCATTTCTCTGCTCTGCCCTTACTGACCTCTGCCTATGTGGGCTGCTGAATCCTCAACAGGATAAATGGCCATACTAGTTCTAGACCCCACGTTTGCATACTACCATATATTTAAAAGAGCAGAGACTTGTTTATGAGTCCAGTGATCTTTCCTCATTTCTCATTGAACCAAATTGAGTCACATGTCACATGTAAATAATTGCTGTGGCCTCTAATGTCTGCTCTAATGTGGGAAAGCATAATTTTAAATCAATTGTTTTTAAAACATGCTAATACAGAAGGTATGTAAAAAATATAAAGTGTACCTTTAGATTATATGGATTTTTAGTGTAATTCAAAGGGAGCTAAAGTCTAGCTTCTAAATGTAAAGGATCATATATTGGCACATAGTTTACATTAATCCAAATAATACATTCAGAGGCTCATCATTTCCCCTTTAGAGAGCAATAAAAAAAAATTAGAAGCAAAAGTTCAAATGCAAAATGCTGCTCGAATCCAAAAAGTATGACCATTTAAAAAAGATTCTCTGGCTGGTTATAAAAGAGTTTGAAGAAAGTATTAATAAAGCACTCCATTAAAATATACTAAAATAGAGAGCCGCCCCCTCCCCCTGCGCCGGCAAGGTAGACGGAACTGTGACCACCCACAGAGCAGGCCCAGCGGCCTGCTGAGGGGCAGAGCCGCCCCCCACCCCCCGCACCTGCCAGGTAGGTGGAACTGTGACCACCGACAGAAAAGGCCCAGTGGCCCGTGGAGGGGCAGAGCTTCCAATCACTCCTGCAAGGTAGGCGGGCCTGCGACCCACCGGCAGAAGAGGAGCAGCGGCCTGCTGAGAGGCAGAGCCGCCCCCTCCCCCTGCGCCTGCAAGGTAGACGGAACTGTGACCACCCACAGAACAGGCCCAGCGGCCTGCTGAGGGGCAGAGCCGCCCCCTCCCCCCACGCCTGCAAGGTAGACGGAACTGTGACCACCAACAGAACAGGCCAGACCTGCAACCGACAGACAGAACAGGCCCAGTGGCCTGAGGAAGGGTAGAGCTGCCGCCCCCAGAGCCTGCAAGGTAGGCGGACCTGCGAACCACTGGCAGAACAGCCCCAGAGGCCTGCAGAGGGGCAGTGCCGCTGCCTGCGCCTGCAAAGTAGGCAGAACTGCGACCACCGACAGAACAAGCCTAGCGGCCCGCAGAGGGACAGAGCCGCCGCCCGCGCCTGCAAGGTAGGCGGGCCTGCTACCGACCGGCAGAGCAGGCCCAGTGGCCTGACGGCGTGGTAGGCACATTGCCCCAATTGGAGGAGGGGCAGAGCCGCCGCCCGCGCCTGTGAGGGAGACTTTGCAACTATACAAGACCAATATAAATATATAGGGGGAAAATTCAATAGCACAACAGTTTCACCAAGTAGAAAGGAACGCGAACAGTATGAAGAGACAAGGAAAGAAAGGACCACAAGCAATGCAGGTCAACTCAACGTTAGAAGAGGTAATAGCTGCAGCAGATGGAATGTCAGATAAAGAATTCAGGATATACATGCTTCAGATGATCTGGAGTCTCAAGGAAGACATCAGACAGCAAAATCAGACAATGAAAGATCACTTCAACAATGAATTACATAAACAAATCCAAGAAGCAAAAGATCAACTATACAGGGAGATAGAGGTTATAAAAAACAAACAAACAGAAGTCCTAGAAATGCAGGAAGCAATAAACCAACTTAAAAACTCAATGGAGAATACTACCAGCAGAGTAGAACACTTAGAAGATAGAACATCAGACAATAAAGATAAAGTATTTCACCTTGAAAAGAACATAGACAGCTCAGCAAGACTGTTAAGAAACCATGAGCAGAACATCCAAGAAATATGGGATAACATCAAGAGACCAAATTTAAGAGTCATTGGGATACAGGAAGGGACAGAGTTTCAAACCAAAGGAATGAGCAATCTATTCAATGAAATAATACGAGAAAACTTCCCAGACTTGAAGAATGAGACAGAATCTCAAATCCTAGAAGCCTACAGAGGAAGATGGCGGCGAGGGGAGTGCATTGCCCCCGTGTGCTGCTTCACTGTGTGGGAGTATGACAAGTCAGGATGGCTAAAGGCTATCTTGTTAGCAATTTCCAGCAATAGTGGGGTGCTCCGGAACCTGGAGGAAGGATTTCCATCGCACGAGGATCGGCTACGGGGACTCAAACGCGAGAGGTTTGTCGCACGGAGGGTAACACTGCTTATTCAGCAAATCGCCCCGCGGCTAGAGTCTGCAGCGCACACTGGGAAATGAGGAGATAGCGACGCAGGGATATAGCGCTGCAGTTTCTGCCAGCCGTGCAAGCACCGTACTCAGGGCTGAATTCTGGGTTCGAGACGGGGGAAGGAAGCGGTCCATCTCGGTTCTCCACACCGGTCAGACCACAGAGGAGGCCAGCAGCCACCATGTTGGAAAGCTGATGTCACCATCCCTGTTTTCGACTGACCGCAGCTCATTCAGCCACAGAACAGGTAATTTCAGGCTGCCATTCGCCTGCGGCTTGCAGACAGATTGCTAGGGTTCAGTGCCTGCGTGCTTCTTAGAACCTGATCTTATCGGAGCGAACACCGAGCGCGGGGTGGCCGAGTTCCGGCTCCCGGAACCGCCCTGGCCCAGGGCTGGGGAGCCTGCAGAGGCTGCTTCTTGGACCCTGCTCCTATCAGAGCATACACCAAGCACTAAGCGGCCGAATTCCGGCTCCCGGAACTGAGCCCGCGGGGACTGCTTCTTGGAGCCTACTCTTATAGGAGCTTACACCGAGCACGAAGCGGCCGAGTTCCGGCTCCCGGAACTTCCCTGGCCCGGGGCTAGGAGCCCGCAGAAACTGCTTCTCGGTCCGGGTCCTGCTGAGGGCCGGTCAGGACTCACCCGTTGCTTTGGTTGCCCGGCAAGGGGAACGAAATCCTGCCATTCGCATAGGATACCAACATGGCAGAGATCTGATGTCATCAGAAAGCGGCGGAGTAGAGAACTTCATTAATACCAGCGGCGACATAAACAGTTGGTCTCCTGGTGGGGGGGTGAGGCACAGACACCCGAGTCTCCTCAATTTGTCGTCGAGCCAGAGGGGAGGAGCCGGGCCGCCGCCAGCGCCCGGAGCAGGCCCAGCGGCTCGCCAGCATGGTGACCGCGTGACCCCAATTGGAGAGGGGGCGGAGCGGAGCCGCCACCCGCACCTGCAAGGTGGGCAGACCCGCGACCCAGTGGTACATGGGCGTGGTAGGAGGGGCAGAGCAGAGCCGCCGTTCGCGCTTGCAAGGTAAACAGACCTGTGACAGCCTGGCGGGTCAGGCCCAGTGGCCTGCCAGTGTGGTACACACGTCACCCCAACTGGAGTAGGGGCAGAACAGATCCTTCGCCCACGCCCGGATCAGGCCCTGCCGGTGTGGTGGCCACGTGACCCCAATTGGAGTGGGGGCGGAGCGTAACCGCCACCCGTGCCCGCAGGGTGAGCAGACCTGTTACCAACCTGAAGATCAGGCCCAGGGGTCCGCAGGCATGGTAGGAGGGGCAGGGCAGATCCGCCGCCCGTGCCTCCAAGGTAGGCAGACCTGCGACAGACCGGCGGATCAGGCCCAGGAGCCTGCCGGCGTGGTACACACACCACCCTAATTGGAGTAGGGGCAGAGCAGAGTCGCCGCCCGTGCCAGGAACAGGCCCAGCGTCCTGCAGGCGGGGTAGTCACGACACCCCAATTGGAGTAGGGGCAGAGCAGAGCCTCCACCCGTGCCCAAAAGGTGGGCAGATCTGCGACCGACCAGCAGGACAGGCCCAGTGGCCTGCCGGTACGACAGACACGTCACCCCATTTGGAGTAGGGGCAGAGTAGAGCCGCCGCCCGCGCCTGCAGTGTAGGCAAACCTGCAACCGACCGGCGGATCAGGCCCGGTGGCCTGCCGGCGTGGTACACTCGTAACCCCAATTGGAGTAGGGGCAGAACAGAGCCACCGCCAGCGCCCAGAACAGGCCCAGTGACCTGCCGGCGTGGTAGCCAAGACACCCCAATTGGAATAAGGAGAGAGCAGAGCCGACGCCCGCGCCTGCAGGAAAGATACATAAGCAGTATGAAAAGACAAGGAAAGAAAGGACCACAAGCAATGCAGGTCAACGCAATTTTAGAAGAGGTAACAGCTGCAGCAGATGGAATGTCAGATAAAGAATTCAGGATATACATGCTTCAGATGATCTGGATTATCAAGGAAGACATTAAACAGCAAAATCAGACAATGAAAGATCACTTCGACAATGAATTACGCAAACAAATCCAGGAAGCAAAGGATCAACTATACAGGGAGATATAGGTTATAAAAAACAAACAAACAGAAATCCTAGAAATGCAGGAAGCAATAAACCAACTTAAAAACTCAATGGAGAATACTACCAGCAGAGTAGAACACTTAGAAGATAGAACATCAGACAATGAAGACAAAGTATTTCAACTGGAAAAGAACATAGACAGCTCAGCAAGACTGTTAAGAAACCATGAGCAGAACATCCAAGAAATATGGGATAACATTAAGAGACCAAACTTAAGAGTCATTGGGATACAGGAAGGTACAGAGCTCCAAACCAAAGGAATGAGCAGTCTATTCAATGAAATAATACGAGAAAACTTCCCAGACTTGAAAAATGAGACAGAATCCCAAATCCTAGAAGCCTACAGGAAGCCGAATGTGCAAAATCATGAGAGATCCACATCTAGACACATGATAATGAACATGCCCAACATACAAAATAAGGAGAGAATTTTAAAAGCTACAAGAGAAAGGAAGCAGATCACATTTAGGGGTAAGCCAATCAGGATAACAGCTGATCTTTCAACACAGACTCTGAAAGCTAGAAGATCCTGGAATAACATATTTCAAACACTGAAAGAAAATGGGTTCCAACCAAGAATTGTGTATCCAGCGAAATTAAGCTTCAGGATGGAAGATGAAATTAAAACCTTCCACGATAAACAAAAGTTTAAAGAATTCGCAGCTAGAAAACCATTTCTTCAAAACATCCTCGCCAAAGCATTACAGGAAGAGGAAATGGAAAATAACAATGAAAACCAACAGTGGGAGGTAGGACAGTAAAGGGGGGGAAAATAATCAAAGAGGAAAACAAACCATGTTTAGTAACAGAAATAAACAAATATGGCTGGAAGAACAACCCATATCTCAATAATAACCCTAAATGTTAATGGCTTAAACTCACCAATTAAGAGACACAGGCTAGTAGAATGGATCACAAAACAAGACCCAACAATATGCTGCCTACAGGAGACGCATTTGATAGGAAAAGACATACATAGGCTGAAGGTGAAAGGTTGGGAAAAATCATATCACTCATATGGACTTCGGAAAGAAGCAGGAGTGTCCATACTCATATCAAATAAAATAGATTTCAAGCCAAAGTTAATCAAAAGGGATAAAGAGGGACACTACATACTGCTTAAGGGAACCATACACCAACAAGACATAACAATCATAAATATTTATGCCCCAAACAATGGTGCAGCTATGTTCGTCAAACAAACTCTTCTCAAGTTCAAGAGTCTAATAGACCACCATACCATAATCATGGGAGACTTCAACACACCTCTCTCGCCACTGGACAGATCTTCCAAACAAAAGTTGAATAAGGAAACTATAGAACTCAATAACACTATTAATAACCTAGACCTAATTGACATATATAGAGTATACCACCCAACATCAAGCAGTTACACTTTTTTCTCAGCAGCACATGGATCCTTCTCAAAAATAGATCATATATTATGTCACAGGGCAACTCTTAGACAATATAAAGGAGTAGAGATAATACCATGCATCCTATCTGATCATAATGGAATGGAACTGAAAATCAACGATAAAAGAAGGAAGGAAAAAGAATACATCACTTGGGGAATGAACAATAGGTTACGGAATGATCAATGGGTTATAGAAGACATCAAGGAGGAAATTAAAAAATTCTTAGAGATTAATGAAAACACAGACACAACATATCGGAATCTATGGGACACATTGAAAGCAGTTCTAAGAGGAAAATTCATTGCTTGGAGTTCATTCCTTAAAAAAAGAAAAAACCAACAAATAAATGATCTCATACTTCATCTCAAAATCCTAGAAAAAGAAGAGTAAAACAACAGCAAAAGAAGTAGAAGGCAAGAAATAATGAAAATCAGAGCTGAAATTAATGAAATCGAAACAAAAGAAACAATTGAAAAAATTGACAAAACTAAAAGTTGGTTCTTTGAAAACATAAACAAAATCGACAGACCCTTAGCCATGCTAGCGAAGAGAAGAAGAGAGAGAACTCAAATTACTAGCATATGGGATGAAAAAGGCAATATCACAACAGACACTTCAGATATACAGAAGATAATCAAAAATTATTTTGAATCCTTATACTCCAATAAATTAGAAGATAGTGAAGGCATCGATAAATTTCTTAAGTCATATGATCTGCCCAGATTGAGTCAGGAGTATATAGACAACCTAAACAGACCAATATCAATTGAGGAAATAGAAGAAACCATCAAAAGACTACCAACTAAGAAAAGCCCAGGACCGGATGGGTATACAGCAGAGTTTTATAAAACCTTTAAAGAGGAACTAATACCAATACTTTTCAAGCTACTTCAGGAAATAGAAAAAGAGGGAGAACTTCCAAATTCATTCTATGAGGCCAACATCACCCTGATACCTAAACCAGACAAAGACACTTCAAAGAAAGAAAACTACAGACCAATATCTCTAATGAACCTAGATGCAAAAATCCTCAATAAAATTCTGGCGAATCGGATACAAAAACATATCAAAAAAATTGTGCACCATGATCAAGTAGGATTCATCCCTGGGATGCAAGGCTGATTCAATATACGGAAATCAATAAATGTTATTCACCACATCAATAGACTTAAAAATAAGAACCATATGATCATCTCGATAGATGCGGAAAAAGCATTCGACAAAGTACAGCATCCCTTTATGTTCAAAACTCTAGAAAAACTAGGGATAACAGGAACATACCTCAATATTATAAAAGCAATCTATGCTAAGCCTCAGGCTAGCATCATTCTGAATGGAGAAAAATTGAAGGCATTCCCTCTAAAATCTGGAACAAGACAGGGATGCCCTCTCTCACCACTTCTATTCAACATAGTTCTCGAAACACTGGCCAGAGCAATTAGACAGATGAAAGAAATTAAAGGCATCAAAATAGGAAAAGAAGAACTTAAATTATCACTATTTGCAGATGACATGATTCTATACCTAGCAGACCCAAAAGGGTCTACAAGGAAACTATTAGAGCTAATAAATGAATTCAGCAAAGTGGCAGGATATAAAATCAACACACATAAATCAAAGGCATTCCTGTATATCAGGGACAAATCCTCTGAAATGGAAATGAGGACAACCACTCCATTCACAATATCTTCAAAAAAAATAAAATACTTGGGAATCAACCTAACAAAAGAGGTGAAAGACTTATACAATGAAAACTACAGAACCCTAAAGAGAGAAATAGAAGAAGATCTTAGAAGATGGAAAAATATACCCTGTTCATGGATAGGCAGAACTAACATCATCAAAATGGCGATATTACCAAAAGTTCTCTATAGGTTTAATGCAATGCCAATCAAAATCCCAACGGCATTTCTTGTAGAAATAGAGAAAGCAATCATGAAATTCATATGGAAAAATAAAAGACCCAGAATAGCAAAAACAATGCTAAGCAGGAAGTGTGAATCAGTAGGTATAGCGATACCAGACTTCAAACTATACTACAGAGCAATAGTAACAAAAACAGCATGGTACTGGCACCAAAACAGGCGGGTGGACCAATGGTACAGAATAGAGGACACAGAAACCAATCCACAAAACTACAACTATCTTATATTTGATAAAGGGGCTAAAAGCATGCAATGGAGGAAGGATAGCATCTTCAACAAATGGTGCTGGGAAAACTGGAAATCCATATGCAACAAAATGAAACTGAATCCCTTTCTCTCGCCATGCACAAAAGTGAATTCAAAATGGATCAAGGAGCTTGATATCAAATCAGAGACACGCCATCTGATAGAAGAAAAAGTTGGCGACGATCTACATACTGTGGGGTCGGGCTCCAAATTCCTCAATAGGACACCCATAGCACAAAAGTTAATAACTAGAATCAACAAATGGGACTTACTCAAACTAAAAAGTTTTTTCTCAGCAAAAGAAACAATAAGAGAGGTAAATAGGGAGCCTACATCCTGGGAACAAATCTTTACTCCTCACACTTCAGATAGAGCCCTAATATCCAGAGTATACAAAGAACTCAAAAAATTAGACAATAAGAGAACAAACAACCCAATCAACAAATGGGCCAAGGACCTGAACAGACACTTCTCAGAGGAGGACATACAATCAATCAACAAGTACATGAAAAAATGCTCACCATCTCTAGCAGTCAGAGAAATGCAAATCAAAACCACCCTAAGGTACCATCTCACTCCAGTTAGATTGGCAGCCATTATGAAGTCAAACAACAACAAGTGCTGGCGAGGATGTGGGGAAAAGGGTACACTTGTACATTGCTGGTGGGACTGCAAATTGGTGCAGCCAATTTGGAAAGCAGTATGGAGATTTCTTGGAAAGCTGGGAATGGAGCCACCATTTGACCCAGCTATTCCCCTTCTTGGTCTATTCCCTAAAGACCTAAAAAGAGCATGCTACAGGGACACTGCTACATCGATGTTCATAGCAGCACAATTCACAATAGCAAGACTGTGGAACCAACCTAGATGCCCTTCAATAGATGAATGGATAAAAAAAATGTGGCATTTATACACAATGGAGTATTACTCTGCATTAAAAAATGACAAAATCATAGAATTTACAGGGAAATGGATGGCATTAGAGCAGATTATGCTAAGTGAAGCTAGCCAATCCCTAAAAAACAAATGCCAAATGTCTTCTTTGATATAAGGAGAGTAACTAAGAACAGAGTAGGGTCGAAGAGCATGAGAAGAAGATTAACATTAAACAGGGATGAGAGGTGGGAGGGAAAGGGAGAGAGAAGGGAAATTGCATGGAAATGGAAGGAAACCCTCAGAGTTATACAAAAGTACATACAAGAGGAAGTGAGGGGAAAGGGAAAAATAATACAAGGGGGACAAATGAATGTCAGTAGAGGGGGCAGAGAGAGAAGAGGGGAGGGGAGGGGAGGGGGGATAGTAGACGATAGGAAAGGCAGCAGAACACAACAGACACTAGTATGGCAATATGTAAATCAATGGATGTGTAACTGATGTGATTCTGCAATCTGTATATGGGGTAAAAATGGGAGCTCATAACCCACTTGAATCAAAGTGTGAAATATGATATATCAAGAACTTTGTAATGTTTTGAACAGCCAATAATAAAAAATTTAAAAAAATAATAATAAAAAATAAAAAAAACATTTTGATGGAAGAAAAAAAAATACTAAAATAGACTATTAATAAAATGTGTACTTAGAATGTGCAAATCCCAAATTATAGACTTAGTTCCATTGTCAAATCATTAAAATATACATACCTATATTGTAATTGGCTTCAATCTTGCTTCTCAAGAAATGTAAAAGTACATATACAAAATCTGTTTATAAACCTTGAGTAAAAAATACATTTAAATTGTGTATTTCACTTTCCTGGCCTCCTCAAGGGATTCATAATCCAAATATGACATTGTGAGCAAGAAAAAGTAAGCAACACATACAACTCTTTTCTAAATTGAATCTGCCTTAAAATACAAAACAAATAATTCCCTTTATTTTGTGACCAACTTGGCTGTGCTGATAGATCCAGCTTGAGCCATATGTCCCCAAGACAAAATCTCATAATATTACAGGTAACATGAAAGTTAGAAATGCAAAGGAAATTTTAAAGCCACATCTATTTTCTTAATTCATTATCTGTATTTAGAATATTTTGCTTAATTATGGTATGCTTTAAATGTAAATTTGAAGTATGCAACAAAAAATCAAATTTAAATGTACTATATTATGTATTATGAAATTTTGCTGAACAAAGCCAGACTTTCTTCAAATGAGTTTATTGTTATATTTTCCTACTTACAATAATCCAAAGTAAACATTGTGTTTTTCCTTTTGCAGTCCAGCCTATGTAGTTATCCATTTTATCCATTTTATAAAATGGACAATATTATAGTAAACAACATATATTTAAAGTTTTTTGCGTATTAAATTGTTGAATTAAAAAAGAAACAAGCCAGGCATGGTGGCACATGCCTATAATCTCAGTGACTTGGAGGCTAAGGCAGGAGGATTGCAAGTTTGAGTCCAGCCTTAGCAACTTAGCAAGGCCCCAAGCAAATTAATGAGACTTTTTTCAAAATAAAACATAAAAAAGGGTTGGGGATGTGGCTCAGTGGTAAAGCAGCCCCGGGCTCAATCCCTGGTACCCTTATCCCCCAAAAAGAAGGAAGGAAGAAAGAAAATAGATTTAATAAAATCACATATAATATTTTAAAATTCTGAACTCTGGAAAATTTGTGTGTGTGCATTTACACATGCAAAAAATAGTTAAAGACCGTTAAAAATCTTCAGTGAAAGGAAACTTCTTATTTTCTTGTTTTCATATGTAGAGTTCACTAAAGTCATTACACTGTAAGCAAGAGACATACTCACAAATCATTTAAAACTGCAGATCCTCCAGCTTCTTCAGTGGCTCTACACTGTACTTATTGCCAAGGTCACTTGTGGTTACCAGAGTCTTGCTTTCCTAGGGCTGAAAATATTTTGTTACTTGAAAAACATGTCACATTATTTACATAAATATAAATAAATTATGTTTATCATATAATTTAGATAAAGAGAGCTTAGGTCAAAATCAAAATAAAAAACAGGTTATTTGCACTGAAAGCAATGACTCTTGGGAAAGTCCAACCGTATTTATAGAATAGCTCTCTCAATGCTGCTCCAGCCGTGGCTCCATCCCTCCTTTCTTGAAAGTCTTCAACTTTACCCAACTGCCTTGACCCATTTGTGCTTTTCTAATAGAATACCACGGATGGGGTGTTCCATAAAGGGCACATATTTGTTTCTTCATAGTTCTGCAGGCTGAGAAGTCCACAATCATGGCGATGGCTTCTGATGATGACCTTTTCACTGTGTCCTCATATGGCAGAAGGCAGAGGGCAAGAGACAATAGAAGTGATAGTCCACTCAGGAAGGCAAATCCCTCAGGACTTAAACACCTCCCCCAAATACCCCACTATTGCATTAGGGATTAAGTTTCTAACATATGAACTTTGTAGGGGACATAGTCAAGTCATATAACCAACTTTATAATTTCTCCCTCCTACATAAAAGAGAAGATTCTGTAAAGTTCTTCAAATTTCTAAGAAATGAGAAATAAATAGAAAAATACACAAAATATTAAGAAAGATTTAGTCTGCCATTAAATAAATCCCAAATTTTAAAATTATACCAAATATTTGGGATAGTTAATGGAAATCTCCCCAGCTCGTTTCATAAAGGTAGAATATTGTTCAAACCTATAATCTGTGTTATTAAAAAATTATAATTGAATGTGTAAATGAATGAAGTATTCTTAATTGGCATTCACTGCCCACCATATATTGATTTGCAAACAACCAACCAATAACCTTACATAAAGACTTTGCCATAACTAGATTCTCATCTCAGCTGAATACTCATCTTTTGGGCTTAGACTACATTAACTCTCCAAGGCCAGTTTTGTTCTTGAGTATTTAGTATAAAAGAAGTCATTTTTTTAGAAGCTCAACATCAAGTCACCAGTGCAGTCCTGCCTTTTTGGTTATGAGGTTTGAGACTTGGCCCTATTCTTTTTCATCTGACTGTCATGCTTGACCATCTACCCAGGACTGGCCAGCATTCATTCTTTGAGAAACAACTCTGAACCTGAGTCTCTTCATACCTAAGATCCCTTAACTGCTGACACAAATCCTGAAGCTGAAAGTCTCTGACTTGCTTTCCAGGAGGGACACCTGGATAATGACTTGTTTGAACTGTTACTGCTCCATTCTGCCTGATTGGACAGCTTCTCAGAAAGTTAGGTGAATCTTTTCCTTCACTGTCTGAGCAATCTTCATGCCAGCTTTAGTTCTGCGTATCACTTCCTCCAATGAACTCCTTTTGATTACCTTTAATCAAGCAGTGCCTGACAATACCAGCCTTTGCTTGTATATTACCTCCCAACCCTTAAACACTAATCTTTTTATGTATCTCCATAGCAAGTTAAAAAAAAAAAAAAAAACTAATGTGACAATACTATTAAGTCAACGGAAATACGTGCATGTCACACATACATACATACATACACACACACACACAAGCAGATAAACACATACACACACACACACACACACACACACACACACGGGACCAAATAATAATGAGTCTATAATTTCCTGAATGGGTAGAATTACAAGGTTTCAACAGTATAAAAGGTGATACTTGATGAATGCTTTTTCAGTAATTGGCAAACGAGATTCCCAAATTTAGTCATGTCTATTTTCCACATTCCATTTGTACTTTCTACTGACATATCTATTCGAGGGTTTTTCACTATAAAATGCTTCTATTTCTCTTACACTTTTTCTTCTCAATTTTCAAGAGTGAAGCTTTCTGGATATAGGTCTTTAGAAAAATCTCTACACTTATTTTAGCCTCACTGTTAAAACTGAAATGTCTTAGGAACATGAATGCAATTCATGGAAAACAATTCAAACAATCACATTTACATCCAACATGCATATCCCAGACAGATCTGAAAGATACTAATAACATTTTTTTTTCATATTAATGAGCATATTCTGTTTATTTAGCACCAAGAAATCACTTTCTACATTGTTCAGAGAAATCAACAATGTTTTAGGGCAAAAAAGAGATGCCACAGTACCCACAGTATCACATATAAGGCAATGTTTCTGTTAAAAAAATAAATAAATTGCTGTATTATTTGTGAAATGCTTCACGCTACTTTATTCATGTGGGAAGTTTTCTCAAACTTTAGTTTTGTCTGACTCTCAACATTATTATCAATAAATTTGAGACATATAACACTTAACTCTGAATCAAAAGTCAACTACCTACAAAGACATTTTCACCCATCTATACTTGTTATTGACACCAACCTACCCTGTCTTGCCAGTTCCCATGGCTCATAACCCTCTTTGTATTTTGACCCTTTTTAACCATTTCCTGTGCAACGTGCCCTCAACTCTCTCTCGGGTCCCCATGCTGCTCTTTTCCTACTGCAAACTCTATCTCTCAAGGCTGGGAGAAGAAAGACAAAGCAATTTGACTTTGAAACATGTAAACAAATCCTTTGCTTTCAAGTATACACCAAACGAAGGTCTATTGCTTTCACTCAAAGCAAAAAACCATGGCAGATGTAGATGAATGAAAGAAGATACTTGTGGACCAAGAGATGTTTGACTTTGTCTCTATATTAACTTGATTGCTAAGCAATTATGAAAAATAGAGAATAATAATATCAAACCCAAAGGATAATTATGAGGATTACATTAGATTTATTTGTCAATGTGCTTATAGTCTAATCAAGGTAATACATTAGTTTGATTTCACCAAACTTTTCCATAATAATTAGACTCTCATCTCAGGACTAAATGGGATAAGATTAAAATCTTTTACATAATCCTGGCCCAACATTTGTAAATACTTTTACTTAATTACAATGTTGTTTCCATATAAAAGAGTCATTCATTGACCTAGTAACTGACTTTATATGATATTCAGAAAAAATTATAATAATTACAAACACTATTATTTTAATGCAATGCGCTTCACTAAAATAAGAACTAATGGACCAAATTAACAACATCCAAAGAAATATGCAAATCAGGTAAATGTTGTGTTAATATTCTTTTTATGCCTGGGCTTCTTGCCATAAAGTTAACTCTGTGGACAGAGTTAATTGTTTTCTTTATTTTAATTTTATACGATTTTTCTAATGTCACATCCAAGAGTAACAACTTCAAAGCTAGTGGAACTAATACACAGTTCTCAATAAGACAGGTAGTTAAATTAAAAATATTAAATCAATAGCTTTTTTTCATGTTTCATAGTAATAGTTCCACTGGGAAAGTGTTTATTAAAAAAATTCTATTAGAAATTTCACCACAATTTTTTTAAAAAAAATGCAACAAAAATGTCCAGGTTAAATTCAGAACAAAAACAAAAAAAGCAAAAATATAAGAGGGAAGAAAATTATGGAAAATAATTTTTAAAGAACTAATTCTTAATTTCATCTTGCATAATAATTGAAAAGAAATTTTACCAGGAGGGAAATCATCTAACCAGCAATCAAAACATACTGTAAAGCTGCATTAATTCAAACTCAGATAATGACCCAAGAATAGATATAATAGTAGAATAAAAATAGTCAATTTCATGTTTATGTAAGTGTTTAGTATTTTTAAAAGATCATGTTTCAAATCCCTACAGGAAATGGACTATATAATAAATGATGTTATAAAATAACTTGACTTCTAGGAAAAAATGAAACTGTCCTCAATCATAACTATATATAAAGAATGCTTTCCAGGTAGCTTAAAAATCATAACATGAACATTTAAGTTAATAAATAACAGAAGATATATAGTGAAGTTATTTCTACAATCTCACTAATCAAGACTCAAAATCACTAAGTAATAAAGGAGTATTTTAATTCTTTAAATTATTAAACAGTAGATCTATATAGAAGATATAAGTAAGGATGTATTCTTGTGTGCTTTGCATTGTTAGCTCTGTTAGGCAAAAATTAAAGATAATGTAAGCATAGAACATCCATAATGTTGGATTTCATCAGTAATGACAGATGATCATTGAAATAGAGGCTCGTATATTTCAAAGAGCAATGTACATATTAGGTTGTTGAAATAAAACTTAAAATTACAAAAATGTCTTAATATCACTCCACTTCTATGTTAAAAACAATAAACACACACATTTGGATGTGTCCAGAAAATTTTTAGAAGAAGAGATGACAAGTTACTAAACAAATTGTTAGTATTGTCATCACTTGTGATTAAAACTAGAAATTAGGCTGAGGAAATTTTATTTATACATTCCACTCTTCTCAATTACTTTAATGTGCTTTTTTAAGTACAAGCATATAATCAACACATGTAATTTATTTAAATAGACTTTAATTTTAGAATAATTTTAGATTACATAAAAACTGAAAAATAGTAGAGGGTTTTCATAAACTCTGCACAGTTTCTACTTAAATACTTTAGTATAGCAGGTTTGTTATAGTTAATGAACAAGTGATAATACATTATTATTAAATAAAGCACATAATTTATTTGGTGTTTTTTTGTTTGTTTGTTTTACTTTTTACTGAATATTCTTTTCCACTTTTACCATCCCATCTGCAATGCCACATTACATTTAATTGTCCAGTCTCCTTAGCTGTGACAGTTCCTCAGCCTTTCCTTATTTTAGATGACCTTGTCAGTTTTGAGAAATACTGGTGGATACTGGCAAGATGCCCTTCTGTTGGAATTGTTTGCTGTTTTTTCTTATGACAAGACTGGGGCTTGTGGGTTGGTGATGATGATCACCAGGGTTGTGACATTTGGGGCACATCACTCACCAGATCCCCATGCACACTGCACTGCCTTGGAAGGAAGTCAGTAAGCATAGACCAGACTTAAGTGGGAATTTATGTTCCTCCTCCTTCAGGATGGGGTGCTTATATTTAGAATTCTTCTACAAAGGAAATTTGTCTCTTCTCTCACATTTATTAATTTATTCAATCTTTTTTATTAATAAGTGTGGGCTCATGGATATTTATTTTATATTTTGGGTTATAACCCAATACTACTTTATTTATTTTAGTCCCCAAATTGTTCTAGTTTTTTGCCATTCAAAGCTCTTTCTCTTGGTTCCTGCTCCTGTAATTCTTTTCTTCTTTTTTTCAATATTTTTATTTGTTCTAAGTCTCAGTAGAATGCATTTTGACAAATCATACATAAATGGAGTACAACTTATCACTCTTCTGGTTGTACACAATGTAGAGTCACACCAGTCATGTAATCATATATGCACATAGGGTAATGATGTCTGATTCATTCTACTATCCTTCTTGTACTTCTTTGACATACCTTCATCAATGTGTTTTGTTTTGTTTTTGAATAATTTCTTACTTGCTGGTACTACTTGATACTTTAGGTTCATTTTATTTTATTTTTTGCAAGAGACAGAACCATCTTTATTCACCAGTCATTTTATATATTTCTTTTTTCACTGCATTTGGAGTCAGCTGTTTATTTATCTAATGAGCCCTGGTTCCTTGTATTGAGAATGGTGTTAGAAATTAAAATCGGAATGGATAAAAAAAGTGGCATATATACACAATGGAATTTTACTCAACAATACAAGAGAATAAGATCATTGTATTTGCAGGTAAATGGATGGCACTGGAGAAGGTAATGCTAAGTGAAGTTAGCCATTCCCAAAAAACCAAATGTTGAATGTTTTCTCTGATATAAGGAGGCTGACTCACAGTGGAATAGGGAGGGGGAGCATGGGAGGATTAGATGAGTTCTAGATAGGGAAGAGGGGTGGGAGGGAAATGGGGGGGGCAGGGGATTAGCAAGAATGGTGGAATGTGATGAACATCATTATCCAAAGCACATGTATGAAGAATCGAATTGGGTGTCAACATACTTTTTATACAAACAGAGATATGAAAAACTGTGGTATATATGTGTAATAAAAATTGTAATGACAAAAAAAAACAGAGTACATGTATGAAGACATGAATTGGCGTGAACATACTTTATATATAAAGATATGAAAAATTGTGCTCTATATGTGCAATAAGAATTGTAATGCATTCCGCTGTCATGTATTTAAAAGATAAAATCAACTTAAAAAAGGGATAAAAAAGAAATTAAAATCTGGACACTAGATATAGTTTTCACTACTGAGGCACTTTTGCTTCTAGGCCTTCTGGCTAACAAAGTAAAGAAAAAAGAAAAAAAAAAAAAAATATATATATATATATATATATATATATATATATATATATATATCAACCTCAATGTACTCAAAGATCTATAAATATTTTTACATACATAACCACATCTATTAAGATAAACATGGGTTCATACTGTCTCTAATTCTAAGCCATTACCACAACACTGTAGTCTTGCTTTTATGTATCTATGGATTCCCACTCCAAGAGTGAGAAATTCCACCATCTGCCATTGTGTACTTAATTTTTCAATTCCAAGGTACATGTTTATCAATATCAATATGATTTACTTGAACCCCTAGAGAAACAACCTTCTTAATCAGAGTATAGAGCTATGTGCAGCATTTTATTTTCCTTCAGTCTTAGATTCTCATTTCCAAAGTTGCTTGGCCAGCATCTGTTGCCCTCAATCCTACCCATGAAGTCTTTCTTAGATTTGTAATACAGATATATTCTCTTGTTACAGTCCACATTCCTTTCTGTAGTCACTCAACACCCCAAATGATTTTTTAAGTATTGCATACATGAAGCTTCACTCTTTCTGCTTGAAGTTCTAAATGTTCTGACAAATGCATTATGCCTTGTGTTTATCATTACAGAATCACCCGGAATAGTTTTTCTCCTCCTCTAAAAGTGCCTGTACTTCACCTATGTAGCTCTTTCTCCCAAACCCTTAGCAGTCACTGATCATTTCACAATCTCAATAGTTTTGCCTTCTCCACAATGTCATGTAACTGGAGTCACACAGTATGTAGCTTTTTCAGACCAGCTTATTTCACTTAGGGAAAAAAAAACTAAAGTGAATAATGAAGATATAATTCATTTAAAGTTTAGAAAAAATTTGGTCTTGGGAGCTTGGGTGTACTTCAGTGGTAGAGTGCTTTCCTAGCATGCATAAGGCCCTGGGTTTCATTCCCAGCATCACAGAAGTAAATAAAATACATAGTCTTTGTAGTACTTGGTGGAAATACAATATGATAGGAAATACTCAACAAGCATCCTTCATGAGAAAGTCCTTAATCCTTCACTGTAAATAGAGGCAAGAACTATTAACAGGAGTACACCATTCAGTCTTAGTTACTGGAGACGGCTCGTCTAATAGGGAGAAGCAGCCTCTAAAGTAACCAGGATTTATCCACACTAGAATTCAAAACCATTTTCAGGATATGGTTGAAAGTAATTTTACTCTAAATTTGTTTTTCCAAATTTTGAGAGACCATATTGTGTTTAAAACCCAAATACCCATAGGTATGATGCAGTCAAAAATATGTTCCACATGTCTTAATAGTGTACTATTTAAAGTGCAAAAATTATACCACACAGAAGCTTGAAAGCAAAACGTAATGATCAAGCGGTTAAAGGACAAACGATTGTTTAGACAAACTGCAAGTAAAAGAATATGTAAGACTTTGAAGAATTTGTCTACTGTTAGAATTGGAATCATTAAGTAGAAAAGCATACTTAAGTTTAACAGTGTCACAGAGATAGGTCTAAATTATTTAGACAGAAGATGCAAACATTCTTTGACTTTGACTTCTGGGTACCGCTCCCTCAACTCCAGTTCTCAGTCAACCACTTGTAGTATTGTGGAACCCTTGTTTCCTGCCAAAGCCAGGAAGTCCTGGACCAGAAATCTTCCAAGAAAGCCTATTCTTATGTGATATTTAATCTGATCTTTTTGGCAAGGAAAACTAAGAATAAGTTTGGATTGGGCTTCTGAATTTTTTGGCTGCTTAACCGAAATAAATGGAACAAAACTACTGAAGACTTTTGTACTTTTCAAAAAACAATTTCAGCAGAAAACAACAGCCTCTGTAGTGTTTCTTTTAAAACTAAAGCAAACTATTTTAAAGATTTGTATTGTATCTTCTAGATATTTAGTCAGAAAATTCCATTCCCCCCCCCTTTTTACTTGAGAATAATGAGAAATAAATATCCATTGGTTCCTCTCAGAACAGATATACCTTGGGAAATTCTTTCAGGTGTGTTGGCTAAAATTACATCACTCTAAAAATGGCCTCCCTAAGGAATATCAATTTGAAAGACTTAGAGAACTGAGAATGCATGAACTAAGTTGTCAAATTCTCCAAGATTATGCTGACTTGAGGCCTGTAGAAAATACTTAGCCTACAGAGAGGAGGAATTTCCTATAGACTTGACATTTCACAAATACAAATTGGTAAATAAATTTTTAAAAATTATAACTCAAGAAAAATGTAAATACTGGGAAATGGACACTTCTGCATTGCCAGTAAGAGAGTAAACACTTCTCAGAATATTTAAGTAATAACAACAGAAATAATAAACCAGGAATAACTTTAACTGAGTAATTCTATTTCTATTCCGAGAATGGATCCAAAGATTCAGTGACCCAAGTTATTCATCACATATTTTATAATTCTGTTGGCCAGAAATACTGAAATGTTTTATAATGTGCATTACTTGATTTTAATAAAAATAATTCATCAATGACTCCTAAATCTTTTTAATTTTTGAACAACCCTATTAGGGAGGTATTGCTCCTGAATAAGCTTACATGCAAAAGGATTAAGCAACTTGCTTGGGCTCAGGCACTGGATAAGCCAGAAAGCTAGGATTTGAAACCAGGCTCTCTGCTTTCAGAGTTCCTACTCTTAATCACAGTGAATGAAGGAATCTGTTAACTTTGACAGAGTTTCCTTTATGTCCTGCAGTCTGAGCACATCCATGTATTAATCTATCAAACTTTCACAACACTACTAAGTAGATATTCAGTGTATCAGTCTCATAGGTAAATGAATTGAGGTCATATCCTGTGTGGGAATATTTTTTACAAGCTTGTTCTCTGCCTCTCTCCCTTACCCCTGTTCTTCCCATTCTGCTTAAAGATATGCCATTAAGCATGGACCATGTAAACTTGAATGCCTTTCCCTGGTTCATTTGATAGCCATTTTCTTGAGCAGATATTTTTTTGAAGACTTGTGATTTGAGTAAGTGAACTTCTCTGGTTTCATTGATGATGCCAACTAATTTGTATTTATTTCAATATATTCCAGGTAGGAAAATGAAGTCAGTGTACTTTTTATTCTGTATTTCACTAGTTAAAATCTGTATATTGCTTTTAAAATAAGAAAATTAGTAGTGATCTTTTTTCTTTTTAAAGAAAAAAATGAGTAGAATTTCCATCTTTATGATATTCAGTATTTTTGTTAAAAATACAGTATATCTTAGAAAAAAAAAGAAAAAAGAGAGAATGTACCTGAAAGTAGAAGTGAAGAACTTCTTGAGTTAGGAATGAACCCCTGAGTTAGGAATCAAACCTTTGTCTCAAGACCATAATGTATTCGAGTGACGATGGTGATCTCTACAATTGTGTTATAGCATAATATTTAATAATTTAATATCGTGCTTTATTTGGTACAGCAATTTCTCTTAATTTGTGACTGTTCATTTCTTTAAAAAATAGGTAGAACCTTTTTGGAAGGGTAAAAATTATACACTAGACTAAAAGAAGAAAATCCCTCCCTTTTAAACTCTATTTTAAGACCACATTTTAACTGACTGAATCAGATAGAGTTTGGTACTTAGTAAAAGTGTTAAAGTTTGGTAACAAGTGCAAGAAAGTCTTGCAACGCAAAACATTCTGAGAATCAAAAAGCTAGGCTTTAAAATGACTCCATAATAAAATAGATACGTAAATAATTAATTAAGAGGGTTCTAGATTTGAGAAGTGGAGAAGGAAAGTTGAAGAGAATGCTGGGGAGTCTTCATTGATGAGCATCCCTGAGTAGGAATTTATACCCTGTCACAGCCCCAGGACCAGGGAGGACCTGAGAGGTGTGGTTGAGGAGCCAGTGGAGACAGAGAATTAAACACCTCATGCTGATATTGTGTATTGTAGCACACAGGATGATAATTACCTACTTTAACAGTCATCACAGTCACCCAAAGGACTTGGGAAGCCACAAACTGTTGGGTCACATTAGTAATTCTGATTGACTAGGTCTGGGGTGGAGCTTGGTAATTGTATTTCTAATAGTCCTAGATACTGATGCTACTCCCACAGATTTTAGCCCTAAATTCTGACATATCTCTTGTCACTTTCCCAAAAGGCGTCCATATCTTTATAAATACCCTCTTAATTATTCTTATTAAATGAGTATTTTCAGTTTCCCAGATATTTTCATCACTATCCCGAAAAACACTACAGGATAAGTGGTCAGCCTTAAATTGTTTCTCCTATACCCAACACAACTAAGATAGAAGGCCTACAATAGCCCCAAGGATTTTTGGCAGCCTTGAAGACTCAAGTTTTGTGTGTCTGCCTTAAGAATGCTAGGAAAGTGTTATTGAGAACTGGTGGCACAGGATACTTATGCAGTGGCAGAAAGCTTAGCAACACCACCATCTTCAGTACTGTGGAAAGTGAAAATAGATCAATTAACTAAGTACCCCACTTGGAATCTCAGCTGCAAGCATGACACTTCAAGTGCAAATGTCAGATGTCCATTCTGAGCCACCAAAAGGAATGTAAATCCTTCTGGTCCCTGGGAACTCCAGGAGCTAAGCCACCTCAGCACAGATGCTTACTTTTTCAAGAATAGCTTAAATCCCTTTGTGTAAGAAACACCTGGTAACTAACCTGGACTGAATAAGGTATAAGGAAGGGGAAAAATCTCCCAAACACTTATGGTGTCCAGACAGAGAGCCTCTTGATCAGGTATCATTTGACCCCCCCCCCCCCCACTGCAACTGGCCCATGCCACTGACCCACTCCCATTACCCATCTTTTGAGGACTCAGCCAGAAAAAAACCGATTGAACATCAGGCCAAATCAAGACTAAGGCATACCTTCAACAAGAACTGGACACAGGGTAGAAGCCATCCCTCAGGAAGTGGATTAACTGGGACCACTGCCAGCCCAGAAACAACAAAACTATAGTATATTGTAGAAAATTGCCTTACTTTTTGTTATTGTTTTATACAACTTAATTTGAAGCCTGCGGATATGGTGGCACACGCCTGTAACCCCAGTGGCTCCAGAGGCTGAGATAGAAGGATTGCAAGTTCAAAGCCAGCCTCAGCAACAGCGAGGCCCTTAACAACTCAGTGAGACTCTGTCTCTAAATAAAATAGGGCTGGGGATGTGGCTCAGTGGTTGAGTGACCCTGAGTTCAATCCCAGTACACCCCCAACTCCCCCCCCAAAAAAAAACCCCTTAATTTGAGGCCTACGAATCCACATCTGAAACATTTAAATACCCCAAAGGAAAACGTAGATTCAAATAAATCAAAAGTGAAGTCTCACCCACTTTCATTGAATGGAGTCACTATCCACTCTTCTCCATCTCTAATTAGTCTCTTCTTTCTCTCTCTCTCTCTCTCTCTCTCTCTCTCTCTCTCTCTCTCTCTCTCTCTTTCACACACACATACACATACACACATGCACACATACACACACTCACATGCATGTGCACTCTCTCTCTCATTCAGCCACTAGATATTGTTGATTTCTCCTCCTTAACAATTACCTTTCTTTACTCATTAAATTAATGAAATGCTTCTTGCCTCAATTATTCCAAGCCTGACTGCACTTCTGGCATGGTTCCTGACAGGCCCATCCACCATGTAACTGTAAGAGTGATCCCCCAAAATGAAAATTGGATAATAGTTCTTTACTTTCTAGAGAACTTCACTGGTGTTTAGAAAACTCAGCTCAGCATATAAGATTGTTCCTGTACATCCATTCTTATTTATCTGCCTTGCCTTCTACAGCTTTCTCACATATATCTCTTCCATTAACCACATCCAGTTACAAAATAAGTTTGTACTCTATTTTGTAACAAATTTGTACTCTATTTATAACCAATTCCTTTCAAGATGCCTTTTGAAATTATTTCCCATTAAAATAAATTCTATATTTCCATATTCCATAAAACATTACCCCTACAATCTTATCTGACACTAAAATCTTCCTCTTGCCCCAGAGCCTTTTTAATTTTTTTCCATATTTTGTTGGTGCATTATAGTTGTACATAATGGTAGGATCTGTTGTTACATATGTGTACATGCACACAATATAGCAATATTATTTGACCACTATCAATTTCCAGTATTTCCTCTGGAAGTAAGGATGTTCATTTTCCCAGAGTGTGTTTATCAAAACATACCAAAAGCAGTGTTTGCATTTCTCTCTTTCTCATTTTCTACAGCTACTTCTAGACTATTGCTATTCTACTTTTATAAAAAGCAAACAAATAACAACAACAAAAAAAAACTCTTTAAAATTCCTGACATTTCTTTCCAATATGCCTAGATTTTTGGACAGAATCTGATTCTTATATATACGCTTTGTCGTTTGTTGTCTTTTAAAAAATACATATAGTCTTTGCTTAAAAAATGTTATTATGTATTTTTATTTGTTATACATGATAGTAGAATGCACTTATGAAAATAAAAGAATTAAAAAATAAATGTATTAAATATTACTTTTCACAAGCACATTGTAAAATGTTTTCTTATAATTTAGTGTTTTTGACAGCTGCTCATCAATAGTGTTTCAAGCATACATAACTCTTGACTCAGAGAGACACCTAATACTAGTTCTAATAGAAGAAACAATTTGGTAACAGAATGTGCAACTAGAAACTGATTTTATTTTCACAAGTTTTCTTTATATAATTTGTTGATAATAATGTAAGCAAAAAGTGCATTTTTATTTATTAATATTATTGCATAGTAAAAGAAAAAAAAGTAAATAAAAAGTTATTATCTGAAGTTCTCATTGGTCTAGTCCTGATATTTGCCATGATCTGACCCTTGTTCCCATGGTCAGTTGTTTCCTTAAATGTGTTTGTGATCTGCATGTGAGTGCATATTTAGAGAACACTGAGAATGCGTCTTCTCTCACAGTTCTTTATGTGCATATTAAACATATATATAATCATCATAAAACCAACCTAGATGCCCTTAAATAGATGAATGGATAAAGAAACTGTGGTATATATATACAACAGAATATTACTCAGCAATAAAAGAGAATAAAATCATGACATTTGCAGGTAAATAGATAAGAGTTTGAAAATATCATGCTAAGCGAAGTAAGCTAATCCCAAATGACCAAAAGGCCAAATGTTCTCCCTGATATGTGGATGCTGATCTATAATGGGAGGCGGGGGACAGCAATGGGAAAAGGAAGGAATTTTGGGCAAAGCGGCAAAGGGAGGGGGTATGAGGGGAGGAAAAATGGTGGAATGAGATGGACATCATTACCCTAGGTGCAGGTATAACTGTGCATATCATGCACATGTGCTCCATTTGTGTACAATGAACTGGAATGTGTTCTGCTGTCATGTATAACTAATTAGAACAACAACAAAAAAGATTTTGTATGGATGCAGATTGCCTCTGATTCACATTTAGAAGCAAAACTAACCTAAATAATTGTATATACCTTGTAAATATTCTTAAACTAATAGATGAAAACCTACCTTTTGTCACAAAACTTAAGGGAAAATGAATACTTTACTCTCACCTCCACAGCCTCCTTTGCTGAACAGTGAGTCCTGTGGAGGGTTGAGCTTCTGCTTGGTTTCTCCATGCTCTGTACTAACTGTGCATGAGAGTTATGATAAGACTCTGAAGAAGCAGGGTTGCCAGAGCATGGCTGGCATAAGGGGCCATTCTTGAAGTGCCACTGGGCATGATGTGGAGCCCTTTCCAGACTCTGACTGGCCTTCACAACTTTTTGTAACAGGTGCAGCAAATGAACTCTTGCCACTGTCTTCCTTAAATGCACACAAATAAAGCGTTACCATGTCCTGGATAGGAAGCCATGCCTACTTCCATGAATCATATTTTGTGTTCATGACTTGCAACCGGGAATTAGTCATTTAGACTTAATTAGTTTCTTCAAAATAGGAACTGCTGTGCCAATGAGTTAATATCCAGATATATAGTCAGACAACATCTAAAGAAATGCCAATCTAGAAACTTAACTTCCAGCAACAAACATGTATTTTTTGCACTCTGCCATCAAAACCCCAAATGAACCCTGAGAATCATGTGTTGAAACTGGCAGCTCTTCTGCATTTGTCGAGGGCAGACAAAATCAAGGGCAGACATTCAGTGATGCTGAACCCAAACAAGTGCTTGAAAGAACCCATTCATGGAAAATGCAAACAGAAACAAATCATGCTTCAGCTGCCTTTTAAAAACTGTATTTACAGTTGATAATTTTATCAAATTTTGACAAAGTGAAAAAATTACATGCACCTCCTTTTATTCAGGTACCCAAATCACAGCTGCTGAAGACGCAATCATGTTACCAGAAACACAAATAACTCTTTGGTTTTTCTAAAACAAAACAAACAAACAAACAACAACAAAAAAAAAAAAACATGTACTCCAATGTATGGCAATATGCTCCATCATTAGCTTTATTTCTCTGATATTTAATATAGACATGGAGACAAAATAGAAAAAAAATATTATGAGAATTGTCACTGAGATATTTTTTTAAATTATATACATTCTCATGAGAGTATAATCATATTTTTTGCTGAAGATAAGCAAAAAAAAATTTTGAATTTCCAAGTAAACCATCACCACTTTTTTGAATTTCTACTTTGGTGTAAGTACGTAAAACATATCCAAAATGACTGGAGAATTTTCAAGACGCAAGTATCACATTGCTAATTTAGTGAATAGTTGTGTTTGACATCCACAAACACAGATGTAATAGTTAAGCAATAAGCCTCCTTGCAATTTTTTTAAAGTGAGGAATGTATGACTACCAGGTTTGACCACCAGAGTCGTCATGTTAATAAAGGCTTGATCTAACTATCAATGTATTGTGATATATGGAAAAATTCTTTAATTTGGTGTCTGGTAGATGGGCTAATGACCTAGGTCATTACTAGGCAGGAAATGGTAATCTGGGAATTTGAGTTAGGAGATATATATATATATATATATATATATATATATATATATATATAGATATATAGATATATGAGATATATATATATATAAGAGAGAGAGAAAGAGAGAGATTAATGGTGAATCTATAATTGAAATGTCATGATAGAAATGTACAGAGAAATCATGACGGGTCAAGTTCAAGGAAACAGAAGCAGGAAAAAAGAAAAAGAAGAAGAAAGAAGAGTTGGTAGAGGAAAAAGAGATAATATTATCAGTCCCAGGGCCTATTTTTTGGTTCTTGGTGGTTTCCTGCTCTGATTTCAGTATACGTACTTCCCTAAATGACCCTTTGTTTAATTAGATTGTTCGTCACATGGCTAGAATCTTTTTCCTTCAAAACAAAACAACAAAATAAAAGAGACCAAGTGGAATAGTCTGTGTGCGTTGATCCTAATATAACACTAACATAATGCAGCAACCTTCTCTTCAAGAAATCTTGGTCTGCACTCTCTGACGATTAGGTGTTCATTGCATGATCAGCCACTTCCTACTCTGCTCATGAAGGGAAAAAAAAGTTAAATCCCTTTTGGCACTAAGGGACATCATTACCCTAGGTACAGATATAACTACACATATGCCAATCAATGCTTGAAGCAAAAGCTAAAACAGGGCTACTTTAGTAAATATGGACTCCGCAACCTTTAAATGTCTCTCAGTGATCACAAGAATAGGAAGTAGCCAAGGTGTGCTCTATTAATTATTCTGAGCATTAATATATTTTTGGCATGGTACTATGTTCCTAAAATGTAAAGATGAATTAAACATAGTTCTTGTTTTCAAAGAGTTCACACTCTAATGGGAAAATTAACATGCAATTATCTGCAAATGAAAGTAGTGAATGCTTAATAGTTGTTGGAAGGAAGAAATAATTTTGCCTAGAAGTACCAGAACTGAATCAAAATGCATGTAAGATTTCAACAGGCAGAAATGGGAAAGGAAATATTAAGATGGATGGAACAATTCTTAAGTATAAATTATGTTGTTGGAGAAGTCTAAAGCTCAAAAAGCAGTGCACATGGAACATCACATGCATCATGTGAAGCAAAATGAACTTGAAAGGTGAGAAGGTTAAAGTACAACAATAAGGGCATTCATTACATGTCGTGCAAAGAAAAAGGGGGATCCAGTGGATATTTTTCCAAACATATTTATGTAGATGCCTCTGATGTTAATTGTACAACTAAAGTGAATTTTAATATATAATCACCATTCCTATCATGACATAGAGCATTTGAGATATCTTATAAGATCTTCTTGCAAGTGAGGCTCTTCCTACCTCTAGAGAAAACCACCAATAACTTTTGCCTGTTCTTGAACATTATACAAATGGCCTTATACAGTGTGTCATATTTTTCAACTCATTAATATAATATGTTGTGTGTATTAGTAGTTTCTTCACTTTTCTGCTGCATAATATTTCACTCATGTGAAAATATCACAATGCATTTACCATTTGTCTAAGCTAAGGCTTCCATAATGAAATACCATAAAATAGATCAAACAACAAAAATTCATTTTCTCATGGTTCTTGAGGTTGGAGAAGTAGAGATCAAGGTGTAGCAATGCCTTGTGAGGGTTCTCTCCTTGGGTTATGGATGGTCACCTTCTCACTGGGTCCTCACATGGCCTTTCCTCAGTACCTGTCTCTTCCTTTACTTACAAGGACATGTGGGTCCCATCATGAGGTCTCCATGCACATGACCTCATCTAAATCCAGTTCTCTCCCCAAGTCCTTATCTCCAAAAACCACTGCATTGTGGGTTAGGGCTTCTGCATGAATTTTGATACAATTCAGGCCCTTAGTATCATTTTCCTGTTCTTGAACATTTTGATTATTTTCAGTTTGGCACTGTTAGGATTAAAGCTGCTGAAAATATTTTTGCATAAATAATTCTTTGGGCCATACATCTTATAGGTATCACATATACCTGAGAGTGGAATTTCGAGGTCTTTTACTTAACTTGAGGAGATATACTTTAAAAACAGTTTTCTCAAGTGGTTGTAATGATCTAAATTCCCACAGAAGTGTAAAAAAATTTTAGCCGATCCATGTCTATTTTAGTATTTGGTATTTATAGTTTTTAAATTTCAAATTAAATAGGTGGTATTGTTTCTTGTGGTCTTTATTTGCATTCCCCTGATGGGAAATGACATTAAATACTTTTAAAAATGTTAATTGGCCATTTCTCTTTTAGGAAGGTTCTGCTGAAGTCTTTGACTATTTTTAATTGTTTTCCTTCTAAATTTCTGAGTCTTGATTCTGGATATGAGTTCTTTATTTTATGGAAGCAGCGCAAAGAACTTCTGCCAATTTGTTATTTATCTTTTCAGTTTTCTAATGATGTCTTTTGGATAATCTAAGTCAGAGTAAAACTTATCCAATTTTTATCTTTTTTTTTATGCTTTGTTTCATACATTTTGTTTGTTTCTCAGGTGGTAGGATAAGTCTGGTCCCGGTTACTGTATTTTGTCCATGTGCCAATATTTAAAATCATTTCTCTCCAGTGTACTCCTGGGTGTACATTTTAATCAGCCTGGTCCTTTCAGCTGGACACTGAAATAGGCAAAATGTAGTATTTATTAGGGATCTAATGTCATGGCTCTGTTCCCTTGCATTCTTCTTCTTCTCTAGTTCCTTTGCACACATGGAAGAAAATGAAAATTGCTATATTCATCAGATGTCAGAAGTCTCAACACAAAGAGGAGATTTAGAATAGAATATGCTGATTTTTTAATTTACTCTCTTCTTTTCCTAACATAGTCAACGTCTTTGAAGAAATTATTACAAAGACATAACTTGGAGACAAAAACAAAAACGTAAACCAAGTTAGAAAACAGTGTGAATACTCAAGTTTGCTTGCCTTCAATAAATAACTGCAGTGTTGGAAGAAGTAAAAATATCTCACAGAAAAATCACTTTGAAATTCGTAATGAAATTTGGAATTTCTTTCTTCCCCAGAAATACTAACAAATTCACAATTATCCATGTAAGCAAATTCAAAACTTAAGAATATTTTTCTCCCAACTTATAGAAAAAAAAAATTTGGTCTACATAGAATTGGCCAAAATAATTTAAAAAAAAATCAGAATGGAAATGAGAAACAAAAACAATGTCAGTTTTACCAATTTGTATTATTAAAGCCATATTCACATGGCCTCCTGAGTTAAGCTACAACATTGTAGGAGAGAGTGAGAGAGGGTAAAGGTTACTGCCAAGGCTTGGCATTGCTTCAGGATGGCTACAGGAAGTGAGAAAAAGCAAGTAGACTTGTTCCAAGTGTCCTCAATAGTAGAATTAAGACCGAATGCTGGAAGTTACAGGGAAATGGATTTCACACATGTAAAAGTAAGATTTTGAGATGTCCAGAGACTCCTAAAAATAGAGTAAGCTTCCTGGTCCAGCAGTGGGATTTCATCTGTGGATCCGTCAGAGGCCAACTGACCATTAAGCATCACACATGATTGCAGAAAAATTCTCCCCAAGCTTCAGTGATTTAAAAATTTGTCGTATATATGTTTTAAATTTTTATCTTAAATTGATACCTTTTCTGCTTAAATAAATTAACGTTATTAAAAGCAATAATATCTTCCATACTAAAGATTTGATATCTTTTTTTCATTTTTTTTTCCCTAAAAGTTGTTACAATAAGCACATCACTTAATATCTTCACTCAGGTACCGTTGCAGAGGAAGAGACCTTTGGAGCTGGAGCAATGATGGGAATCCACAGTCACTGGTTCTTGTGATCTCTCAGGAAGGATTTCAAACAAATCACACATGGTAGTCGGCAGGAGTTTATTTGGAAAAGGAAGAATAAGAGGTAAGCATACAGTACAGGCACAGTTCTAAAGAGAACTGTGTGGCTTTTACAGAGACTGGGTTTTTCAGTATTTGGGGGCCCCTTTGTTCCTGTCATATTGTTCCCTCTTAAGTGTCTAATTACCCCCATGGTATCGCCTACGATCTTCCTACATGAGGGTCATAAGGACCTAGTCACAGTGGTGGCAGTGACACAGTTTGGATGATAAGGAAGTGTCCCAGAGATCTTGTCACAAGAGAGAGTGGTGACATAATCTGAAACCAGTCGTTTCCTTCAGGAGTTATAATTTACTATGACTGGTGGATGTTTTTGACATATCAGTCCCCATTTTCTGGTCTTGAAATTATAGTTTTCTCTAGGGGTTATAGTTAAAAATGGCTGGGGTGGTTTTGACATATCAATCCCCATTTACCAGATGATTGCCTACATGGATAAAGTGTCCTGTAGTTTTGGTCGTGTGGCTCATGGATTTTAATGCATATGTCTAGTGTCTCCCTAGAAGTTAATGCCCTTTATTGTTATTTCCCTATCCACCTGCTTAAGGCTGAACTATCTACTAACAGAACCATCTAAAGTGACCTATGTATCTTCAGGAGCACCCATTTCAACTTTAGGAAACCTGTTATAAAAGGCATGTAATATTAAAGGTCACAGAAAGATCTCTTTCTCTTGGAGACCTATGATTCAGAACAGGTGATAGTCACTGCACTATGTTGTTGTTTTTTTTTTCTTTATTTCTGTGAAGCACAGAGCCCTTCAGACAGTCAAATAGAACTTTTCGTATTCATAGACTTTCTTTTTTATTTGTGCTTTTTAGATATACATGACAGTATAGCATATTTTGACATATTATTCATATATGGAGTATAACTTATTCTAATTAGGATCCCATACTTGTGGTTGTCCATGATGTGGAGTTTCACTGGTCTTGTATTCATATATGAACACAGGAAAGTTAATGTCTTATTCAGTCTACTGTCTTTCCTATTCCCATGCCCCCTCCCTTCCCTTTATTCCTTTTTGTCTAATCCACTGTACTTTTATTCTTCCCTCTCCTGCTTATTGTAAGCATCTGCATATCAAGAGAACATTTGGCCTTTGATTTTTTTGGAATTGGCTTATTTTATTTTACATGCTAGTCCCCAGATCCATCCATTTACTGGCAACAGTCATAAAGTCATCTTTTTATGGCCGAATAATATTTCATTGTGTATATATACCACATTTTCTTTAACCAATCATCTATTGAAGGGCACCTAGGTTGTTTCCATAGCTTAGATACTGTGAAATGAACTCTATAAACATTGATGTGACCGCATCACTGATTTTATGCTGACTTTGGTTATATGCTGAGGAGTGGGATAACTGGGTCAAATGGTGGCTCCTATCCAAGTTTTCTGAGGAATCTCCAAATTGCTTTGCGGAGTGGCTGCACCAGGTTGCAGTCCCACCAGTAATGTATAAGTGTGTACCTTTTCCCCCACATCCTCGCCAACATTTATTGATACTTGTATTCTTGATAATTGCCATTCTGACTGGAGTGAGATAGATTCTCAATGTAATTTTAATTTGCATTTCTCTAATTGCTAGAGAAGTTGAACATCTTTTCATATATTTGTGGTGTCCATAAGCTTTTATCATTTTAAAATGACTTACTTTTATTATCTTATTTTACCCTCGGTGCTCTGCATAGAACTAGCAGAAATGAGAAAATAAAAGCACATAAAGTTGCATTAAGCCTAAATTACACAAATAGTTCATTATAAGATAAGTCTACAAGTCAACTCTGAGTCTGACGATTTTTCCATTAAATTAAACTTATCTCTAGGGAATAAAATTAATTGAACCTTTTTCTGTTTTATATAGCCTTTAAAAAATATTTTTTTCAAAATAGTTTTTATTTATTTATTTTTCTTTATTTCCTCAAATAAGAAAGCCATGAATCAAAGAGAAAACAGAATTCTGGGTAATATTTTCTTGAAATACTTTCTTCACACACTCATAAAAATAATATGAACATAACGTGTTACTCAAAATGTTCATCATGGTAATAAAATCAAAAGGTTGAAAGGGAGGATTTGGAAAATATCAATTTTTTTGAAACATGCTTTTTTCTAGATTTTCTTTGTAATTAATGACATTCTGTATTCCAATAAGTCAATTAAACATCTTATATGGTTTTGAAGATCACGTATGTGCTCAATACTAGGATAGATAGGGTGAAAGTTTAGGTAGGTTTAAAAATCAGTGTTTCAACAACATTGCAATCTAATTAACAAAACAATTCTAATACAAATTGAAGAAACAATAAATAGTTAATTTTTTGGAAAAGCTCTACTCTAATGAGTTTTCTAAAGCTTTGAATAGACACTTATCCACTCCAATTCTTTTGTCAATAAGAAATTTGATTTTGTTCTCTTCAAATTCTGATATTCTAAGATCTATGTTTCAGAGTATACAAAATTATAAGAAAAAAAATCACTTAAGAAACTTGAGTATTCTTTTCTTCTGAAGAATGATAGTCATTAAATAAATGCTGCAAAGTACTGTTCAAACAATACCAATATTAATAGTTCAGACATAACAATAAAATAGCAGTTAGTTAACAAAAAATTCTTGAGCAACTACTCATGTGCGCCTTGCAGTCACAATAACTGCTGTGATACGGGAAAGGCCTCCTATTCACAATAGAGCTTATATTCTTGAATTGGGGATCAAAACTAAACATTAAGTTCAGTTGTTAAGTGCTGCAAAAAAAAAGCAATGAACAGTAATATTGTACCCTGTCCACATCAGGTGTGGAGGGTTACTATAAACTGTTGTTGGAGCATCCTTTGAGTAAAGTAACTTCTGAGCAGAAACCTCCCCAAATATTAAGTAAGTGGCCACACAAAGATTTTGAGAAAGTTTCACGGCAAGCCAAGAGTAAGTGCCAAGAGTCTGAGCAAAGAGTCATCTGGGTACATTTTATAAGAAAATGGGATAAAATCCATAATAGTCAAGAAGATTGAAGGATGCTGAGGTGAAAATATTGGCGGAGCTTTGTAGACAATGGTCATGATTTGGGATTGTACTGAAAGCATGCAAACAAGAATCAAATCATATTTGACTCACTCCCAGGAGTTTTATTGAGGTCTAGGAAGAGTTATCCCCTAAAACCACAGCACTATCAATGGCTTCTGATTTCTCTGAAGCTCCTTTACCATCTGGTCTCTTGCTCCTCTTCTGCCCACAGGCATCAGTACCTTCTATCTTGATACACTGTAAATGCACCCATACCACTCTTTGTCCACAGGATGATCTCACACATCCTCTGGTTAGACAAACTTCAAAACTTACAAATCTCAACACATGAAGTACCTGTGTTGGCTCCACAATCAAAGAAACTAGTCCACTCAGCACTGGTTCTTTACATTTTTTTAAGTGGGATCCAAACACAGCCCAAATACGATAGTCAAAGCAATCTTGTTAAAGCCTTTTTGTCTTGATTTAAGGTAAAAGAGAACTCACAGCATACCAATACTGCAAATATCCTCCCCTTTTCCTAATCCTTACTCTCTTTCTCTACCCATGTGGTTAAAAAGATCTAGTTTTTGAACATTTTCTTTAAAAAATATAGTAATATTCAAGCTTCTAAATATTATTGTCAGCTTAGTAGAAACAAAGAGAAATATATTAAATGAAGAGGCAATCAGTAAAATCCAGAAAATGGAAAACTATGGGACAAAACTCAGTTTTATTAGCAAAGAAAGGATAAGAGAGAAAAATAAGAAGGAAGAAAATCTATAAATTAAGAGACTAAGGAGACACACCAATCAAATACTAGTCATGGACTTTGTTTGGATCTTAACTCAAACATCCTAACTATGAAAAAAAAAAAATTAAGAGACAGTGAAATGTAAACACTAGCTTGATATTTGATATTATAGAAATATAGGTAAATTTTTCAAAGCAAAAATGTCATTGTGGCTTTGTTAAACATTGAAGACACCTTATCTTTTAGCAATACACACTAAGATATCTATAGATGAGAGGATATGTCTAGAATTTATTCTAAAAAATGTACTGGTGGAGAAAGAAGAGAGCAGAGATTTAATATGACTAACCAATGTTGAAGCTAATGGATGGGTACACTTCTTCATATTTGTGAAAATACTTAAAAGTTTTCACAAAAATAAAAACTAAGATACTGCTTCATGGTTTCACAGCTACCTCTGAAGTGTGGCATCAATTGTCACATGAGCCACCATTTTTTTTTTATTTAATGTGTTACAGGTGCCTCCATGACCAGTTCATGGGCTGCCTAATGCTTGGCTCACTTCTACCATGTTCTCTTTCTCTTTCTTAGAAATTAGACTTGTACAACTGATCCATCCTTTACTAGGGACATTCAAGATGGTTGCCAGTCATACCACTTAGGAGTAGCCTGGTGCAGAAAACAACTCCTTGGATTTTCAGTCTATTTCACTTTCTTCTATTCTGGCAACTCTGAGATTAAACAAGTTCTATCATGAAGCTTTGTAAAGGTGACAGATATGTTTCTTATCAGTCTCAAGAGAGTGACTTCATTTTGAGGCCAAGTACTTTAAATTAAATGCATTGATGCCTCCCTTTTTACAACCCTTTAACATAATATTTTAATGTGGATGATTTATGGAATATCCGTTGCACTTTTGGAGTACCCTGGAACTAAATGCCAGTTAGAGTCTTTTCCTATGGTGACATTATGCCATTCTAGATCTTTTCTCTGTAAAATTGCTTCTGCTTTTTTAGTATCTGCTGTAAATTTTATGATTGATTGCAGATATTTGTCCACGGGGCCCAAAGCCCTTATACTTCTTTCTTGTGTTGCATTCTTTATTAGGTCACCCAAAAATAACAGTGCCAAAAGCCGTTATGAAGACAGACATTTAGAGGAATTTTAGGGTAAAGCTCATGGAAAGCAAATAAAAAGAAGGAGCCACATAATATTCCCTGCTTAGTGTTTTACTTTCTCTAAATGCAGAATTCTTCTTTTTATAACATGGGTAAAAGAGAGGGCAAATTAAACTTTCTCACTACTATTAAATATTACAAGTTACAGATGTATTTCAACTAGACATCATTAATATGTCATAAATTATCTAAATTTTCTTTCCCTTCTTAGAAAAGGCAAGGAAATCACACACACACTACACACACACACACACACACAGCCCTGGAATGACACTGAATTCAGATCATTACGAATAATTCCCCAATATCCTAATTTTATTTCTTTGCACACTCAAATAATGTTTGTGGGCATGCAAAAATAACCAAGAATCTACAACCTCATTGACCAGAATACTTTATAATTACAACTTAATCTCTTAATAATAATTGAGGAAAAGACCAAAGGTTGGCCTTGATACATTCTCTAGTTAAACTGGGACAGACACAGAATAGGTCTTGGCCCTTAAAATCACATACAAAAAAAATGTAGAAAATACATTACAACTCATCACCCAAAATTGAGGAGCAAATTCGAGAAGCAAATTTATTGGATTAAGTGAAAAATAATTTTCTAATAGGTGAGAACAGTAAACCAAATTAGCCCACTAATGTTTATAATATAATTTGCAAATCTAACAAATCAGAACACAAAAACAAGAAGGATAAGTTGACTCTGAAAAAGGATGATCTATTTCTTAGCAGTGCACTGAAAAAACTGTCAAATTATGAAGGACCAAGGAATAACATTTGATGCAAGAATATCAGTCAGAAAAGGAGAAAAAGAACACATAGCAAATACAACTATGCAAAAAAATTATCTTCAAAGGATTTCATATTTTTATTGGTAGATTGGAATTTTGAACATTACTGAACATTACGTGGATGTTTAGCTCTTGGAAACAACTATGTAGAGAATGCTTACTCTGTATTAGAATTTACCCTAAGTTCTGCACTATTCTTGCAAACCCATATTAATCTATGAAAAGGTATTCTGTCGTGCATGCTATTACTTATGATAATAGTAAGTACAGTAAACTCCACAGGAACGAAGGGGACAGGTCATCTGCAGGCAACACAGAGTAGATGGCCTGTGGAGATAACCATGCCATTATCAGACGGGAGAGAATCAGGCTGGCTACTATTCCCTAGTGTCACCTGTTTCCCATCCAGTGGACTCTTTAAAATCTTCCCCAGGGTGGAAAGTTGTGAAGGGATATTTTATGCCTGATGGCAAAGACTTACCTTCTTATTTTTTTTAAAGATAGCAAAAGTCAGAATGAAAAGCTGCTTTAAAAATAATAGGATTTAGCTTAAATTCAGAAGACATTTCTTGTTAAAAAAAAAAAGTACAATTTCTCTAACACCATATAGCAATGCAAATTGTGGATTCACTTTCTCTCAGTATTTTTATGATTGAAATAAAAAATGCTATTGCCAGCCTGCCTGGAAACTGGAGGATGAACTAAAAGACTGCAAAGATTCCTTTATGGTAGTTGATTTGGTAATAATTTCAGGGCAGAACAAACGCAGTCTACTGTTAGGTCTTTGGCTTGTTCCCAAGGGACTGAAAAGAAAAGATCCAAATAAAAACATTTGGTTATGTGAACTCATTAAGATGTCTTAAATATACTTACATCCAAATCCTTGAGGATGTGAAAAATAGGTTTCTACTGCCCTTCTTGTATCTAGTATCTGCTGTCCTAGGCAAATTTAGCCCTGGTGTATCCCTAGCACTGAGGCAGAGGTTTCAAATTACTGATGAGGTCTTCTGCCTCTTTAAAGGTGGTATTAAGAGTACCTCGGAGTTCTCAGCAATATCGTCCCTTTTTAGATCTGTCCATTCATCATGATCCCGTGCCAGAATTTGTTAGGTAAACATGATTGACAGACAGCCATCTTTATCCTTTATATGGCTGGAGGTCAGCCCTGGTGGAAAGTAATGCTTTTTTAATTAGCTGTTAGAGGATTGAGTTTCCTTTGTGTGGACTGCATACTGCTCTCCCTCTCTCTGCGCCAAAGTAGATATCTCTTATGCCTTGCATGCGCCGTATAACTCAGATGACTGAAGAACAGTCATAAAAGATTCATATTGAAGCTGTTTTATAAAAATGTGCACAGCTGGCAAGAAAAATATATAGAGAAACATACTTGAAATAACAGAGTTCTCAGAAAGGAAAATGAGTTACATTTTTAAAAGCTGTCTTGGCAAATAGTGGCAGCAAAGAGAAAACTTTTGTCACAATTCTTCTGTTGCAAAAATAAAATAAAATAAACATAATTTTTAACTGTAATGTGCAAAATATAATTTCCCTCCTAGGAATTGGTCCTTCCATTTAAAGGTAAAATAAACCCCCAAAACAGTTTTGGTTTTGGCAGAGTGCGCAAGAAAAACAAAGCAAGCATTCGTGACTAATTCAATGGCACTGAACTTCTTCCTCATCTTTTGTGAGGCAGGATGTTCATTTCAGAGAAAGATGATGATTTTGGTGCCTAAAACAATTAATCAAGCAATATGTGAAACCACTGTGAAATGAAGAACGGGTTTGCACAAAATATTAATACATATCTAAAACACATGCTTTTTATTTAAATGTAAAATCATTGGCTAAAAAAGAAAAACTCTAAAGCTTATAATACAAGCTTCTAAGTAGTTTGTAAAAACAGTGATTAGATATGATCATCTAATATGAATTAATATTACATAAGATCCTAAAAGTGAATTTTCTACTTCGTGAACCCAAATATAATCAAGTATTTGTATGTGATGTATAAATAGACCCAAATTCTATCTCTGTTGTCTAGTTTCATATCTAAAGTTATCCATTGATTTTTCTTTATTGTTTTCTTATTCAATTTGATTGATTTCTGGTTTTCTTATTTTTTTTCCTCATTGGGTTTATTATACTCAAAAATTTTTCAGTTCCTTAAGGTGAAGCTTAGATGATTGATTTGAAATCTTTCTTCTTTTGAGACCTTTCTTCCATCATGAGCTGATTTTTTTAAGAAGTAGGATGGAATTGAAGAGTGGAAATTTGAAGCCAGCCTGCCTGGATGTGAATCCCAATTCTATCATCTACTAACTGTGATCCAGGGAAAATTACTCAAGTTTTCTAGACCTCAGTTTCCTTATCTGTTAAATGAGACTAAAATATTTTGGCTTCTTGGATTACTTTAAGAACTAAATGAATATATAGCTGTGAAGAACTTAGAAGTTCTTTGAAATATGTGCAACTGGAGTACTCTTATTACAAGAAACATACATTCATACATATCTAAGTTCATCATATATATTCTACATTAAATAAGCTAACTTCATTTCAATAACAGCAACATTTGTAAATAATTCTTTGTTTTTTTTTTTTTAATTTGAGACTCATTTCTCACTGTAGAAACAAAATATTGGTTTGTATTTAGGAATGAGAAGGAAAATTCATTTATGAATTTGATGACATCTATCACTCAATGATGGTTTCTAAGCCAGCCATATGCAATTTCAACCCAGACAGACTTGGAGAGGTCTCTGATGCATATCTTGTTTATGGCAAGAATTAATGAACTATAAATTGTCTTTACTAGTTAATTTGACTCCCCCAAATTAATTCCATAGTAAGCAACATATGTTTTTCTCTTTTGAGTGACCTGACGTTTATATTATTTAAACAAACAACAACCCACAAAACCAAATAGTTCATCAACAGCATCATAACTATAAGACCAGATGAAGTGCACAGTTAAAATTTTAAAAACCAAGAATGAAGTGATTTTTAGGAGATCGCCCAAGATGTAACTTTGCTAGTTTAGTTCTTGACATTAGGCAAGCAAAAACTTCTTTCCTGTATCTTGCAACTTGATACAGAAAAATTGGTCTGCACACTCTGAAACATGGACTGTATTTGATGTTACTTGAATTTTTAGCTTGCTAAGGTTGAATTTTTCCCACAAAAGGGTCATAATGGTTGTCAAAGAAATCCACATGTAAAATTTGTTTACTGCAGCTTAAACAAGCCATTTAATCTGGAACTCATCTGGTTGCATGTGAAGAGGCTAAGCACCAACAGAGTTTTGTGGTATTCATGGTAGAGATTTTGCATTTCCCCAACTTTTAGACAACATGTGGCATCTTTGCTTTCAGTGTATATGTTTGGGAGTTGTAAATTTTCAGTCAAAAAAAAATTAAAATAAGGGGAGGAAACTCAATTTCACTGAGCATTTATTATGTGCCAGGTACTGCGCTGGGTAAGCCGTCTGCATTGTCTCTCATTTGGTAAATTAAATAAAAGCAAAATTAGAAAACCCTTTCAGAATGAACGCTTGCAAAAGGATTGCAAGTTTGCAAAGATGATCTCTTTGTGTCTGTTAGGATATGATTCACTAAATAAGATTTTAAAATGCTCATTTGGGGAAGGTATTTTATGCTTCTCTTGTTTTTTATAGTATTTGATTCCGTGCCCTATTTGAAACGATTAGGATTCTCATTGCTTATTAGACCCACTTGGATCCAGACATGAAGGAATATACAAAGTTTAAAACACATCAATTTTTAAAAACCTGTTACAGGGATAGGATTTAGTTGTATGTGTTATTAAACCTAATTCCTTTTTGCTGTAATCTAGTTTTGAAGGGAAAATGCTGCTTCTTTGGTGTTTCAGCTCATTAAATTCCTCCATGGAAAAGGGTTTGCTGGAAATGTATAAACAAATGGAGCATTATGGGACTAATTAGCTGGAAGAATACCTGTATAAATGGAATCTGTCGGTCACAATGAGCTGCCCTCCCCCCCGCTCACTTATATAATAATCCTGGCTTTCAGAAGACTAATCACTACACACCATCTACACAGCATCTAATTTCCTCATCAAATTTCTCTGCTGGGTTTAGCCATGCTTGTCAACTTCCCAGCTACCTCTTCAATAACTGGGTTTATTCTTAGTGTCTCGCCAATAAACATTCCTAGGAGCAAACCCATGAAAGAATGAAGCCCAAATTTCTTTATCGCTCTCTTCTTTAAGAAGGGTTTTCTGCTCACACTCCTGGGAAAGGTCACAGGTAATTTTGGCTGGTCACTTTTGGGTGGCAGGATTGCAGTGAGCACATTGAGCTCTTTTGTTTAATTGTCTCACTGACCACCAAAAGCAACCACAAGCTGCAGGGAGCTCATTTAGAAGAGGGAATGGGCCATAATGGAAGCAAGGCTGCCCGACTCAGTTTCCCTTCGAGCACAAATTGAGTTGCACATCCTCTGTTTCAGGACAAACACAGTTTTCTCAGACACTTTTCTTCTTTATTGCAAATGTCCTATATTTTGCTGAATGTTGACAGGGAATTTCTGTGATGGAGAAAGTCTCCATAAATGATTTTAAAGCTAATCACTGCTTTTCATATTAATCATGCATTGGAAGTTCATTTAAATCTTTCCTTTTGGAGCTAGAGCTGTAGTTCAGTGGGAGAAAACTTGCCCAGCATGTATGAGGCCTTGCATTCTATTCTAACTCTCTCTCTCTCTCTCTCTCTCTCTCTCTCTCTCTCTCTCTCTCTTCCTGGCTTATATAATAATAATAATAATCTCTCTCTTATATAATAATCCTCTCTCTCTTTCTCTCTCTTTTTTGCATTGACTCTTTTCAAAATGTTTGCCTTCCTAGGTGTTCAAAAGGAAAGGACGCTCTCAGCAAATTGTGGAAATGAATGCATAACCACTGAACTGATCATTTCCAAAATATTACTGGTCTAGGGTGCTATACAGAGTGAATTATATCTTACCAATACATATATTAGAGTCCTAATCCCCTGTACCTCAGAACGTGACCCTACTTGGAAACAGTTTTTGCAGAGGTAATCAAATTAAAGTGAGGTCATTAGTGTGGACTCTAATCCATCATGACTGATATAGTTATACAAAGGGGAAATTGGACACAGAGACACACACAGGGAGAATACCATGTAAAAATGAAGGCAGATACCAAGGGGGTACAGCAAAACGAGATCGCCAGGAAGCCACCAGATGCTGGAAGAGAGGCACAAATAGATTCTTCTGCTTCAGGAAGCACCCAGACACATCTTGATCTTGTACTTCCAGCCTCCAGAATTTTGAGACAATGATATTTCCATTGTTTAAGCCAATCAGTTTGTAGACTTGGTTGCAGCAACCCTCAGAAGCTAGAAAAAGGTTAATGACAAATTCAAGGATATTAAAAAAAAATAGACCTGAAAATTTACTCTTTGCAGACAAATAAGTTGGTTGTAAATTTGAAGATCTGAGCTCTTCTGTAAATTTCCTGAGCAAATTAGATGTGCTATATGTGACTATGTAAACTGAATATGTGCTCCTATTGTCCTCAAGGGCTAACAAAATCTCTAAGCCAGAGACCCCGAACACTCACACCATTAACATTTGCTGGGGGCACAGTCCTAGGAATTATATGTGCTTAGCAGCATCTCTGGTATTTGCTCACTAGATGCCAGTAACCTTCCTCTTTGGGACATGTTTTGCACACATTTTCAATGGTCCCCTGGGAACAAAACTGCCCTGGTTGAAAACTGCTGTTATTAAATGTATTTTCAGGGAGCAATTGTAATCTTTTAACACAAAAATAAAATGAATCTCACTTGATACTCTTTCATCAGTTTTCATGGTCTTCAAATATTTTCTTCCCAATTTTTAGTAATAATAGTCCCACTTAATTTTGTTTTTCTTAATCAATTACAATACCATTCACTGAAGGCCTATTATTGCCAGCCCTAGGTTAGAATGGAGACTTGGATACAGATCTAACCTCACTATCATAATCATAAGGCTAGCCTCAGAAATGTATCTCCCTTCATAACTGAAAATTCCTATCTAAGGTATATGTAAGTTTGACAAGTATTGCCTTCCCTCATGTTGAGAATGAAAAGTTTATGTGATTAAACTCCATTCCATTTGAAGAATGATTTTTCATGGAGATTGGATGTTTTGCCACACAGTAAATAGTCAGCAAATGTTTATTGGATCAATGGAGGACTCTAGTTACTTGAAGACAAAAGCTAAAAATCAGAAGTTTCAGGTGTAACATGATGAAAATTTGTTATATTGTCATGTATAGCACATTAAGCATATCATTCTTTTTATTTGAAACCATTTTATACTAATATTTTCATTCTTGATTTATAAAATTGGCCTCCAAATAGAAACATTTTCTTCTCTTTTGGTTGCCTTGTGTAGGAAATATATCCTGATACATTGCTGAGGTGTGTATTAAGGTTCCAGGCTCTGGGTTCAAGCAGATATGAATACATGAGTTTTAATCCCAGATCCAGTGTGGAGTTATCTTGGGCCAGTGCCTTGTCCTAAGTCAGAGTTATCTTTTCAGTAATGAAAGGGAATATCTGATACAGAGTGAGGATAGACTGAGTAATATCTATAAAAGTCTTAGCTTGGTGCTAAGAGCACCATAAGTGTTAATTATTGCTACAGTGCTAAGCATTTTCCAAATTGAACACACAAATGCTTTCCCTCCCTAAATCTTCCTAAAACTTCCTAAATTTCCAAACTCTCCTGATACAAATATCTTTATTTCATAGATTTCTATAATAACAACAAAATAGGGAAATTTTTCCAAAATGTGAGCCATAAGACTTTTCCATGATGAAACAGGTAGTAAATGTTTTAGGCTTCCAAGGCCAGAAAGTCTCTACCTCAACTGCTCACCTCTGCCATTGTAGTACGAGAGTGGTCATAAACACTGCATTTTCAAATGAACAAATCTGTGTTCCAATAAAACTTTATTTACAAAAAAACAGGGGAACAGCCAGGTTTGGACCCACAGACTGTAGTGTGTTGGCTGTTATTCTAAAAAGCCAGGTGACTTTTCCTTTCTATGTATCACTACCTAAACTTTGTACCTGGTGCTTTGATGAAAAATCACTGCAGATACAAATCATAAATAACCTCAGTGATTCATTGCACTAAAGAGAAAGTTGGTTGGTTCTATTTCACTTCTGCTCAGGAGGACAAGTTGGCCACACTTGGAGTGCAGGCCTTTTCCATATGCTACCCATGGTGTGGGCTGCAGGAGTCTCTGCTGAAGCTTGTGGGCACGTGAGGGTTGGCCCCTCTCTTGCTGATATTATTAATAACACATGAAGACCCATTTCCTGGTTTTGCTTCCCTACTGCACCAGAGGCTCTATAGCCAGGTCTGCATCAGCTTCCTCACATGCCTTAAGGGCCAAGTACCAGGAATGTCATGAGTACTCAAGAAATAATGCTTATAAATTAATGCTTATAAATCTTTTATCCTCACAGCCCAGACTGCATCACAAAATAATTTCAAAATACCCTCAAAGAAGAGAACACAGTATAAAGAACAGAATTTAGAAAATAAGAGTAATTTCAAAATAACTCAGTCATTTATTGCAATTTTTTAAGACCATAAAGGAGATCTGTAGAAAATGCCTCTGTAAAGTTCTTTTTGCCTTACCAAGGTACGAGATGTCTTTGTTCCATATTTTTTTTCTTTTTTGAAAAATACTGATGAATAGCAACTATATGCTAGACAACATTCTTTATGCCAGGAATATGGACTCCTGCTTTGAGTTCAGCAAAGGCTCTGCTTCTCCCACAAGAAATTCCCTGAAACAAAATCCCCACCTCTGGCCCTTGTGCCTCCTGTCATCCCTCCCCTTCCCTTTCCTTCTAGTTCTTCATTATAAAACCAAAAGTTTGATCTAGTGACAAGCCAGACTCCTCTTTAGAAAGCAGTGTATACAAAAGGGGGGGAACCTTCATGAATAATTATTTAATCCCCAAACACATGCTGCATCTTGATGTATGATGTGTTTTGAAGCCTGAAATCAGAATTCAAGCAAACTTCTCTTTCTTTTTGAGAAATGACAGAGTAGCTACTAACCCTAAGGCAGAGAAGAAAATGAGATGTTTGACAAGAAGAAGAATGTAACAACCACCGCCACCATTTATAATTTGCTGTTCCTTGTAGCAGGTAATTTGTGGCATGCACAATGTGGGCACACGTTTCCCTTTCTTCAGAGTGCCAGTCCTACTGATGTTCAAAACCTCGATACCATCCATACTAAGCATGAGTGTGTTAATTCTGTTGCTGCCTAAAAAAAAAAAAATTACCACAAACTTAGCAGCTTAAACAATACCCATTGTCATCTCACATCTTAGCAGGATTTCTGCTCAGATCTTGCTAGACTGAAATCAGGGTTTCAGCCAGAGATGCCATCCCATCAAGACTGCATATCCTTGTCTGTGCCCACAAGATTGTGACTGAATTCAGATCCTTGCCACCATATGTATATCTGAGATCTTTGGTTTCTTTCTGGGTGCCAAATGGAGATCTCTCTCAGTTCCTGCAGCTTGGCATCTAGTCTTCTATGGAACATAGAAGCTAACTTCTTAAAAGCCATCAGGAGCATCTCTAGAACCACAGGGACAATCCAGTTCTTTTTTTATAGTGCTCACTTAATTAGAAAAATGTCCCTTTTTATTAAATCAACTGGTTATGGGCTTTAATTACATATTTAATGTAATTCCCTCATCTCTGCATAAAATGTAACATACTTTTGGAATAATTTCTCACCACATTCATTTGTCTTATGCATACTCAAAGGCTCAAAGAGAGAAGAGCATATAGAACATATCATGTATGTGTATTTTGGGGGAGCCATCCTAGAATTCCGTCTACCAGAGAGGGAGAGACTACCATGATGGCACTGGTAATAATTTTATCCTAACCTACTATATATAAAATTTTATATTACATGATAGGCCCTCTTTATTTGCAAGGGTACATTCTAAGACTGCTAGTGAATGCCTGAAACTACAGATAGTTTTATATGGTTTTTCCCCCATAATTAAATAACTATGATAAAGTTTAACTTATAAATTAGGCAGTTAGAGAGTAAGAACAATAATAATAAAGTAGAACAATTACAACAATATACAATAATCAAATTATTTAGAACTTGCTAATTATTTCTGGAATTTTCCATTTAACATTTGCAGACCATGGTCAACTATGGGTAACTAAAACTGCAGAATCTAAAACTGCAAATAAAGTGGTACCACTGTATACTGTCTCTGCACACACACATACATACACACACACATACTTGTAAGTGCATACACACCCCTTTGAGAACACCCTTATGATGATCACAGGCTCCCAAATTGTTTAGAATCATGCACCTACAATCCAAAACCATCAAATAGAATATTTATTATTTATTAAGACTACTCCACCGAATAGCATATTAGTTTATTTCTTTGACTCCATGAAATGAAGTCTTGAGAGAACTCTGATGGAGACAGGAACCCAGATGTGTCTTTCAGGCAATGACTTTCTCTTGCCTGGAAAACTACAAAGTGAATTTGAAACCGCGGGCAACACAGTGGCAGTCACATGGATAAGATTAAAAAAAAAATAGAGGAAGAACAGAAACATCAGGAGCCCTTAAGCTGTTTTCTAAATTCAGAATCGGCAGAATATTTATGTTGGCAGCATCCCTCAACTCACAGCAGGAGATTTGACAGAATGTACTCTATACATAACCCATGCAAGCCCCAGATCAAGAGGAGAGTATTTGCATAAACAGAATCCTAGAGACCATGTCATCACTATCTTTCTCTTCCTCCTTCTTCCCTCTCTACCCTACAAGCCAGTTGTATCGAGTTTCCTGGGCTACCGTCCATGAACATCAAGGAATGCGGCAGAGATGAATGTTACATCGACACCAGCAGTGCCACTGCAAGAGAAAACTGTTTGTACACTCTTTTCATTTCTCAGTACAAGCAAGCATCTAAAGACTTTGCACCTGTTCTAGTTAGCCCTGGCAAATGCAGTCTGTATTTATATTAATAGAATGATGTTTTCATAACAGAATGGATGTGCAGCAATGGTGACACTCACTCTTTGGATGCTGTCATAAGTGCGCACATCAGGGGGAGGGGTGGATCTTACATAAAGTCCCATGACAAGGCTGAAAGACCCATGAATCCCAAGCTACACCACCAGAACAGTCTGAGAACTTTTTTTCTGGAATGAGCAGTCTCAAGTATTAGCAATCCAATTAGATACTCGATGAAGAGGAAAATATGCTGGACATAATTGGGCTTTTCATGGGTAGCTCAAAGCTATGAACTCTTTTGTGCTCCATCTCCTGTTTCTGTAATGTGTGTCTTATCTCCCCAGAGTAGAACTGAGAACTGGTGAGATCATACTTGGCTCAGTTCCTGAAAGTTTGTTTTGAGTCACCAGTGTAAATATTGCCCACCCAATCTGTACATTTGCACAAATTAACTGAAACCAGCTACCCAATTCCTTGTTCATATTTGGATCTGTTGATTAGCCCTGACAGCTGTAACCTCATTAGTCCAAGCTCTGGCCATAGCAGAGCAGCTGTCAAATTAGGAGGAAGTAGTCTCACTGAAGTTGCCTCTGTGGACCAGGCACGTTAAAATCAATACACTCTCTAAAAGGTTTCAGTTATGGTTTTAATTCTAATTTATGTTGTGCTGTGGGCTTTTCACCTCCATCTATAATATGGGCCTGAAGTCAGTAGTTTATAAAGAAAGCAGGGGCTTTATCACAAAGTGGGAACATAGGTTTTACCTGAAGATATTAGATCTGCATCAGTTGGAAATGGAGCTTTAGCATGCACTATAACACAGACATTTTAATATATTTTAAAATATTAGTTCCTAATGTATTTTTTGGCATGAGAGATTTTGTTAGTTTTGACAGGGGGCCAACAGTGTCCTGTGTATGGAAATAAGAAAGCCCCTGCAGCTGGTGCTCACAGGAAAAGTAGAGATAAAAAGTGAGGAAAGACTTAAAAAATGTTCCAACAGGAATGTGCTTTCCCTAAACAGAACACAAAGTCCTTGGAGTGAAACCTGTTCATTTCTATAAGAATCTGTAAGAAGAAAGGGGGAGGCAAAATTCTCAATAGCGAATTAGAAACTGGAAGTTGGAAAACAAGACTTTTTCATCTACTGAAGTGTTGAAAAGGACAATGGGGTGAGGCACATGCAGTTTGTGAACTTTACTTCTACTACAAGGGCATAGGATGGTGGAGCAGAAAAAGCTCTGGAGACCTTGGTTGTGGCCCCAGGTCTGCCATAGCTCATCACCTGGGAGGCCTTGGACAAGTCCTCAATCTGTCTGCACCTCAGTAGACTCATTTGTAAAATGAGGAGATGAGCTAGACAATTGCAATGGTCCTATCCATCTATGCTGATCAAACATTCTTTGCACCATCCTATATCACAAAAAGTTATTCCACCACAGCCCAAGGTGAATCTATGTACTAATTTTCTAGATTTGGGGTAATTCTCTTGTGCTCTTTGATAATGCCCTTTAGCCTAAAATGCAAACAGGTGCTGTCCTTTGGCACCCCCTGGTGGTGTCTACAGCTGTTACACCTGCCTTAACCTTGGGGCCCTTGGGGCTCACTACTGGAAATCTTGATAGGGTTCAGAGTGCTGTTTAACCCTGGGGGGAAATGATCCAAAATCTCATCGTTACTGCATTATGGCTTTTAACTCATTGCTTCTTAGAAACTTAAGTAGACATGCTGATTTTAAAAGAAGCTGCATCCATCAATACTTTAGGAGCATCAACATTATGAAGTTCTAGACTCCTCCAGGATGACAGATTTATCAAATGGCTAGGGCTCCTATTTTTTGTTGTGAAAAAACATGGTGTATTTAGATATTTAGTACAAGTTAAATGCTTAGTTTGCATATGACTAATTTAAAATTTCGAGAAATACTGAACAATGTGTACCCTGACATTTCCTAAGAATAGGTTGAGGTAACAAAAAGTATTAGAAGTTCACAAAGATTTTTCCTTTGCCTTTATTGATCAAATTTTACTTCAGTAATGGTCATTTAAGTTATTGGTTAGATTGTATTGTCCTAATCACACCATTCCTCCTCCTTTTATTTACAATTACGTTGTTTCTTTAACTTTGACAATGTACTGAAACTTGGAAAAAGAAAAAAAAAGTCTGATTTAATATAAAAACAGACACAAGATTTTTTTTAATTCAAATTATTTCAAACGCCAAAAGTCATGATCATGCCAACAAATAAAATGAAATTAAATAATCAGAAAGCTAAGCAAAACTATGCATAATGTAAAAGAGTAAAAAATAATCACAAAACTTTATTCTAAGTTAAATTGGCTACATAGACTAATACTCGGTGCTAATGCTGAGTACTTTCGAGACTAATTCATTTTCATTCATTTAGCTTTATAAAATAACAGCTATTGCCGTTTCCAGGTAGGGGTTTTAAAAAAAAAATAGTCTCAGGAAAGAGAAAAGTCAATATTCCCTAAAGGAGACCAATATTTCTTCACTGTATGTTCTTGACTCTGGCAAAAGGCTGTTAGCAGTTGTACCACATGGTTCAACCACCAGAGCTTGCCTCAAAAAAAAAATAAAAAATAAAAATATATATATATATATATATATATATATATATATATATATATATGTAAAATTGCATCTCAGAGATTTGGTTTGGAAAATCTGCTTTTGTTCCCAGTGCCTTGTCTCTTTTCTACCACGTTTATAAGCGTTTTCCAAGCTCTTTACGAGCCTTCTGCCTGCCTTTCAACACTCCTAAATATCACTCTCTGCTCCTTATGCCCAGCCACATTTCAGCCTTGGCCAAAGAATAAAACATTGGTTCCCCTCAAAGGCTGCCATTAAATTTTACTCATTTATTGACCAGCAGGAGGTGCAACCACCCTCCCGAGGTCAGGCCTAACTACAATGCTGTGGAGCTCCCTGCACCCCAGACTGCTACCCTGTTTAATGACTGGTGGGCCCCTCGGGCCGGGTAAATCCTACTGTTGACATATTGGTGCCAATGCCTTTGGAACACCTTTGATCCATTAGTATGTTCTCTCCATTCAGGGATGTATTTTACTGTGTGTTGAATAAAAGTAACCAGGTATGGAGAAGTGAAGGAAAGGCAGTGAGCTCCTACTGGAAGAATAAGCCATTTATACTGCTCAGCAGTAGCCACCAGCCCTATTAGTCCCTCAACCTTAAGGAAAGACTTGAGAATTGTACTGTCTGGGTGGAACCTCCTTGGTGCCTCTGCTGCCCTTGAGGTGGTCAGCAGGAAACTGCCCATGAACCTGCCAGCTCACTAAAAGCCACGCTGTACTGCCGGATGACCTCTGCGCATGGAGTTCTTTGGTTTTCCTCATCATCACGTCGTCATTCTATAAAAATGTGAGCTCTCTCAGCACAGTGACTGTTGAAAACAACCTTGAGTGCTTGAATACACTGTTCTTTAGTAACACTGCTTGTAATGTCTGCTTTGTTGTTGTTGTTGTTAATAGGCTGATAAAAGATTGTAGTCAATGTAAAGAAAGAATTTTCTTGATAAAATTAAGTACACAAAGATGTGCCAGGTGGGAAACCATAGATATCTGAATAATCATTTTATTCATAGACTGGCATGGCGTCGGGCAATGATCTCTAAAACGTTCTCCATTCAAAGCCCTGCAAACATGCCTTTCTGAGCCCTGACCTGGAGTGACCAGGTTAGATGGTCAGGGCTCTCAAATCCTAATGCTGATTCAGGCCTTCACTCTTGGCTGCCAATAATAGCTCATCTAGGTGCCAAATTTAGTGGTGGTTTCTTATGATGTGGATACCTGTCCAGGAGGAATTGGACTGTGACCACAAGCCATTTTCCTTAAGCCACAGAATAACTGTCAGATGGTAACTGCTCATAGTTACTACTCGCCAGGCTCAGCAGCCTCCAAGTGAAAGACTTTCACATACCACATCCATCCCACAAGGAGGCAAATGTTGTCAGTACAGAGAAATTCTGTGGGGTGAAAACTCACCCTTTGATCTTCAAATCTTTGGAAAATCAAACACACACACACACACACACACACAACAAAAAGAAATTCTGCATTTTTGTCCCCTGTAGCTCAGTTCTTCTCTTCTTACTCTTTTATTAATGATTTTCTGTCTTATTACGCTTCCATATTTTTCTATAAGTCACATAAAGTATCTTTGGTCATCGATGGGGATTAAATTTTTTTTTTTATTTTGGATTCTATTCCATGTATGGCCTTTCTCTGAGAGCTGAGTACTTTTTAGATATCTTTCCTAGAGTCTCTTTCTTAGGCAGACAGAGTCCCATTTTCCCCTCATTTCATGGAAGAGGAATCCAGAACACTTATCACAGCTTGGACTAGTAGTAAAGGGTGGAAAGAAACAAATCAACAAATGAAACCAGAAAGAGAATTCCCAGCTACTCATCGCTTGATGGCACGTTGAGGCCTCTGATCCTGAGCGGAGACTAGCCAACTTGGACAATGTGTTTTAGGTTAAGTGTTAACATAGACAGACAGAAGTTTATTCTGGGCAATGCTGACTTTCTGGAGTGAATTTCCTAGAAACTCCCCAACTGCACCAACGTCTTTTCATTTCCCATAAGTGAATGGCACTGCCATGCGTGCTAGTCCCTTAGAAACAGGATTCCACACACCGCAAAGTAGCTTGGGCTGATAGTAACAAATATGTTTCAAATAATGAACCAAAATGTGTGCACGTGTGTGTGTGTGTGTGTCTGTTTGTCTCTGTGTGTAGGAAAGTAGTAAAATATATATGGTCATTTCTTCGTATCTACAGGGAATTGATTCCAGGACCCACCTCACCTACAGAAATCCACAGATGTTTGATTCCCCTCTATATAAAATGGTGTAGTGTTTACATATAACCTATGCCCATCCTTGTGTGAACTTTAAATCACCTCGCTATCATTTATAATACATAATACAATGTAAATGCTATAAAAACAGTTATTGTTCCATATTTAGGAGGAATAAGAAAAAATCTGTACATGTTCAGTACAGATGCAATTTTTTTCTAAATATTTTAAATCTATGGTTGGTAAAGTCTATGGATATAAAACCCAGGCATATGAAAACCTGATGATACACACACACACACACACACACACCTTCCTGTGTGTGTTATGGTGGAGAACAGATATGTTTGCAGTTAGAATGATCCACATTTGACTCTGAGGTAGAAACATCTTCAATGGGAAGAGTAAACTAAATAAAATAAGCTTCCCCCCAAAAGAAGTACACTATTAATGCTTTAGAGACTACCATATTTCTTTTGACTTTAATTGACAATCTTTCCTGAAATAAAATGCATAAACTTTTTATTAGAATAAGTTTGAAACTTTATGATATTTTAAGCTCAGAAGCAAATATGCAATTGTACATTTTTTGTTTGTTAAGCAAACTGTCTTCCTGAGTTTGTAGAATAATAGAACATAGGGGCCCTGGGCTTCATGTAGTATGACTCATTCATCTTATAGAAAATGACAGTGAGGCCCAGAGAGGTCAAGATAACTCCCTCAGGTCATCAGCTTAAGTCAAGACATTGTAGATGACAGTGACCACAACTTCTCCACTCTTGCCTCTATAGCTCACTGTGTCAACTACATCACAAATACTGAGATATTGATATTTGTCTGCCCTATATGACATCTATCTGGCCTCATCTCTTGCCTCTCCCTTGTATAAAACACAATTCAAAGAAAACCATGATCAAGCCCCTGATTCCACAGACTCTCAAGATTTTTTTCCAAAACTGCTGCAATTAATATCTGCTAAGTATTTAAATTGTCTTATTGACAACCACAGAAGTTCTTCAAAGTTCTAAATCTTGTAATGTCCATTTTACCTACAAACACTGATGGAACCTAACAGAAAAATAGATCAAGTTATTAGAAAGTAAAACAATTTCCCATATTTTTGAGGACTGAAAGTAGGTCTGGAGGCCCTTCCTTCATCCCTCTCTAGCTGACCAAAAGTGTCTTGGAAATAAATGGGATTCGGAATGAAACATGATCAGTTTCTGATAATCATTCCAATTGCTATGTTTCCTTGGACCCATTTTCAAAGTACTTGAATGAAGCCCCACATGCAAATTATCTTCCCTGAAAAGAAAGCACTCTCTGACAAGCTGGCTTTGCAGTTCTTGTGGCCATGGCATGGAGACACGATGTATTTTTAACGTTCTTGTTTTGTTCATGTCTTAGCTGACACTAGTAATTTGAGAAATGCAGAGGGCGTTCCTGAATATAAATTCGAAGAAAAATAGACTTCAAAATATATTGTTGAAAGGGGGATAAATATTCAACCAAAGATGAATGGAAAAGTTTAGATTCTGTATGTGGGCATCTACTTCCCTGCACTCAGACTCTTCCCATCGTATTTTCTTCCTCATGTCTCATCCCCAAGAATCACACTGCCATTTGCAACCAGTTGTGCTCTGGATAATAGGAATCCAGCTCCACACACACTCGAAAGCTCTTTTTATAGAATTACTGAATTTCAGGGCTAGTGATAATAGTTCAACCACCTCATTTTGAAGGAGAGGAAACTGAGGTCCAGAGAGCAAAGCTACTTGCCTGAGGCTATAGAATATGTTAAGGCTTTATTTAAAGACCCAGTTTTTGAACCCTGAGCTGAGAAACCAACTCACTGTCCTTTAAAAAGTGGTTAGCACCATGCATCTCTGATACCTAAGTTTTATTTAATATTTAGTTGTTCATTCTTAAATTAATTCCCCTTCCTCAATTTCCTCCTTTCCTCCCTTCCATTTTTCTTTTCTTAAATATTCATCACCATAATGCCTCTTTTTCTCTCTTCACTGCTGATTTCTTTTATTTTTAATATTTATTTTTTAGCTGTAGTTGGACAAAATACCTTTATTTTATTTATTAATATGTAGTGCTGAAGATTGAACCCAGGGCCTTGCACATGCCAGACAAATGTTCCACCATTGCACCACAACCCCAGCCTCCTCACTGCTGATTTCAGTAAGAATGCTAGTAGCCCACTTGGTAGGTCTTACATCCTCAATAACTTAGTTTGGGGATTAAGCCATAGTAAGAACTAAAAAAATGCCTGCTGAAAGAATCTGTTTAGCATACAATAGGAGCACAAAAGAGAGTAATGAATTCTACTTGGGATGGCAGTCAGTGGATGTCTTCTGTGTTTAATTCCTTTGAAGGCTTAGGATGAATTTCATAAAATAAAGTGGAGACAGATCATGGTCAATTTCCATCTTTCTACTCTGACAAAAATAAAAACCAATAAATAAGTTTGGATCTCCATTATCTATTTCCCAATCACACTAGTCCTCTCACCTGCTTTATCCACGGGGTGTACATTCCAAGATCTCAGTGTGACAGAAAGCACACACAATACCATACCCTACAAATAAGCAGGTTCGTACCACCCAATGGTTGGTCTGATAACTGAGATGGCTACTAAGTGACGAATGGGCAGGTAGTAGATACATTGCACAGAGGAAAGATTCATAACCCAGGTGGAATACAGTGGGTAGCACAAGTTTTAGTCACACTATTCCCTACAATACATGATTTAGAATTTCTGAATTGTTCATTTCTGGAATTTTTCCATTCAATATATTCAGACCATGTTTGATGTTGGTTAACAGAAATTATAGAAAGCAAAACTATAGATAATGGAAGACTATTATATTTTACTAATATAGGCTCATAATCCTTTAACTACAATTCTAAGATCCAAAAGAAAATATGAAAAGAGAAAAATGTGTCATATGTATGGTAGCAAAGATAATCCTACATTCATGTTTCACTGAAGGAATATTAATCAGTGCTATCAGTCTTTATTTATCCCACTTTGTATGAATGTTGTTCTGCTGAAGAAATGTTTGATTTTGAAGCTCCCCTGAGATGCTCTATTATTCTAAATCTGAAACACATCTGGCCCCGAAAGCTTTTGAGAAGGGAATGTGGATGTATATTAATTTACCATCTTGTCTTGCATAAATTTAGTTCATCATTCATGTTATCTCTTTTTCCAAATTTCTCCTTGATTGCTGTTATTCTCTAGCATAATAGAGGTGGGTCTTACAGAAATGCAGAAGCCTAAAGCTGCAGTAACAGGCAGAACAACATGGTCTGTTACTGGAACGGACTCAGGACCCTGAATGAAGGTCTGGAAACAAGAGGTCCTCTTCAGGCTTCATTTTTAAAGTTTTTCAGATGAGTGAGGGTAGAAGGATCTTGACCAACTGCCTCATTCTATGGGAGAAAAAAAAATGAGGCTTAGGGAGGCCAAATATTCATCCTGCACAGCTGGTTGGTGGCTGAACTACACCTAAAACATTGTTGACTGGCTGCTTATTTAGTGTCTGGGGTTTTTCTCTCAATTTTACCATTCAACAAACAAAGCAGAAATATAAAGTGTTTTTAAATGACCAAAAAGCAAAGGAAATGTTAAGAAAGATTCACCAATTATGTTTACAGGGCATGCTTCTGCAGGATGAGTCCGATCTTCAGGCTTCGGATGACAGGAAACCAGAAGCCACCCATGTGGGCCAACCAGGAGGGATTGATGAGTGAACTGGCAGTGACAGGAACCTGAGAGAAAAGCGTCACATATTGCATCCTAGACCCTGTGAGAGCCTGGAAAGCCTAAGTCTAGAGAAAGTCTAGAAATAGACTTTATCCCAGCATGATCCTTTAGAAGCCAAAATGAAGACAAAAAAGAAAATGTACCTAAGATGAATCCAGGCCAGGGAGCATTCCAATAAATTCCAGTTTACACGGGACACAAAAGATACAAGAGAGATATTGAGTGGATAACCAAAAAAAAAAAAAGCCTGGGTTTGAAAATTTGCAAAGAATAGTATTAAAAATCTCTATGTTTAAAGGGGAATTTTAGTTATTGTCTGGAGAAAAAAAAAGATAATAAAAGAAATCTGTTTATTTGTTAATAAAGGAAGGACTAAAAGGTGAAAGCTCTTTTAATTTTCTGGAAACAAGAATGACCTTGGAGCTAAAAGGGTTATAATGGAAAAAGCCAAAAGAGAATTGAAATTTAACATGACAGGGACACTATCTCTGAATGAGCTCAATTAAATGAACTCCTTTTAATATATTCAGACCATGTTTGAAATTATACAGAATAAGAAGATGTTATGGTCTGGATGTGAGGTGTATACCAACAGCTCCCATGTGAGACAGTGCAAGAAGACTCAGAGGTGAAATTAGTGGGTTATGAGAGCCTCAACCCAATGAATGAAATTAATCACCTGATAGGGACTAAGTAGTTACTGAAGTCTCTCTCTCTCTCTCTCTCTCTCTCTCTCTCTCTCTCTCTCTCTCTCTCTCCTTTCTCATCCTGTCCCTCTTTCCTGGTAATGTCCTAAGCTGCTTTTATCTACTACACTCTGCCAACAAGATGTTCTACCTTTTCTCGGGGCCCTAAGAAATGAATTGCTATCTATGAACTGAGACCTCTAAAACCCTAAGCCCCCAAATAAACTTTTCACCTCTAATTTTTCTTGCCAGGTCTTTTTGGTCACAGCAGCAAAAAAAAAAAAAAAAACCCGAAAACAAGAGGAAGACTTTGCTGCCAGTCAATGGAAAGCTGGAAAGTGGTTTGCATTTAGGTACTATGTAAGAGCAATGATTAGAAAACAGAATGTGGGGCCAGGTGCAATGGTGAACGCCTATAAATCCCAGCAACTCAGGAGGCTGGGGCAGGATGATCGCAAGTTTGAGGCTGGCCTCAGCATCTTAAGGAGACCCCGTCTCAAAACTGAAAAATGAAAAGGGCTGGGGATGTAGCTCAGTGGTAATGCACCTCTGGGTTCAATCCTCAGTACCAAAATAAAAAAGAAAACAGAATGTATTTATTGGGAATGAACTATACTTGCAAGTTTTCGTTTTTATTGGGAAGAAAACTCATAGCCAAAGGAAGCTATTTATGAATAAGATGGTAAAATTAGTCTGTGTGTTTTATAATTAAGTGGAGGATTAATCATGTGAGAAATCAGTGCTTCCTAACAGCACTATGGAGGAATGCCAGGCGTATCTCACAAGATTCTGTTCTTAGGTTCGTCATTTTTCACTGTGGGATGAAGGGATGATAATAGCAAATTTTCATTTTCTGCAAAGCAAGTGATACAGAATAAAACATTCTTAGCAAAGGAGAAATTTGTATTTCAGGGGGAAAAAAAAGAAAAGCAAACAAAAAATGCATCAAACTCTTTAGTGGCTTATCTGGCTTGAGTGGCTGGCAACTTCAGCACTCCCCAAAGGAATGTGTGCCCCATTCACAGAGCACAGAGGCCGCAAATGAGAGAGATTTATTTCTCCATTTCTCTACTCTGTCCAGCTATTCCTGGGTGTTGTGATCCTTTGTGAACCACACTGTAGGAGAGATTGTATTCGCAGGACAGTGATTAGAAACAGGCAGCAATCAGCATTATCTTTACCAGAGAAATGTTCAATAATTGGAAAATTTTAACCACAACCATGGATTTCAGTAGGATGTGATCACTGCTTTTAGGTAAGGGTTTGTCCCTTGAGAAAGGGATTAAACTTCTCCATGAGGCCCAAAACTCAAAACCTCCAGAAGACAGATTTGGGTTCAATATAAGCAAGTTTTCCAAGGAACGGAGCCAAATCGCCTGCTTCCGTCCCAGAGTTGGAAGCTGAGCAGGTCATTTGCTGAATGAAAAAGGAGTCTCAAACTGGGAATGAGGCATGCTTCCAAAGAGTTTAAAGAGATGATAGAGAATTATATCTTAATAAAACTTATAAAAAACACAAGGATGATGGAAGAAAAGATTTTGCCTCTTTTTATTCCTTTATAATATTTCATAAAGAAATGAAGCAGAATCATTACTGGAAAAAAAGTTGACTATACAAAAAAATAGGTCTAAAAGCAGAGTGTGAGCATTTTCAGGCTCTCAATTATCTACCTTCAAGGCAGAAACTGAAAATAAGAACCGTGGCTTGTATGACTCCCCCAGCGAAGAACAGAATGATTCTGAGCCCGTTGTTGGCCAACCCATTTCCTCAACAAGCAAAACCAAAGGCTTTAGATTTACAAGAATGTGAGTCTGATAAAGCATTCATCCAAACCACCCCCCTACACAGAACTTGGAGTTACCTACACTAAATTATATTCAGATCTTGGCAGGCAAACATCTTGGACATAAAATCATTTTTAAAAAGCACTGATTTTCCCATTAATTTCAAAGCATGAATGGAATTATTTTTTAAATGTCAGTCGAATGTTCACAGTGGGAACTTAAGAGCAACCTACGCACTTCCTTTTAATGTATATGTAAAAAAGGGTTTCATGAGTAAATGCATAATGCAAGAAATTCAGACGGTGAATCCAACAAAACTAAAATTAAAACATACAGGAATAAAAAATAACAAATAATCTGCTGTTTTTCACAATTTTGAAATGAGATGGAACTTAAAAGGCCACTTATTTAACGTGCGGCTTCTATTAAATCCGTTCCAAAGCTACGAATATTTGCCAAAGACATGGTTCCCTCATCCTAGGGACCGTCTAAAAGAAAACAAAAACTTGACAATCTCATCCTATTCTGACAGGTTTTTAGATGGTAAAAGATGGCTGAGGGAAAGAGGGCAGCATTACCACTATTTGAGGAAGTTCAGGAGTCTTTGTGGAAAACCTTATGGAAGATCCATTAGAAAAAGAACAGATTGCCACATCTCTGCTGCCTCAACATAGGACAGCAATAAGTTGGATGTGTTTCCTGGGAAGAGATGGAAATGGCCAGCCCGTGCCTGCCTAAAGGCAGCTTTTTTAGATGGCCAGAGAAGTCTCTGGGACTTCCTGGGTGGCTGATGACAGGGCAGTATATGCAGCCATGGATCATTACAGACTGGCAAATGCTTCCAGAGCAGAAGTACCACAATCTCAGATACACTGTTTGCACAAAAACATGCTCTGTGGTGTCCAGAAGTTAAGTTAGATATAGTTCATGGTATGAAGTCATGCTTTCTGGAATGATCACTTTTGGAATTTTCCATATATATTATGGAAGTTGTGTAATACATACTTCTATTCCCCCAACTAAGACTATGTATCCAGACTTGGTAGCGCATGCCTGTAATCCCTGCAGTTCTGGAGACTGAGGCATGAGAGATACAAGTTCAATAGAAATGGCAACATAAAATCAACAAACAAATTAGCATTTTATTCAGTCACACAGCCAGCAAGTGTCCTCACTGGAACCCAAACCCATGCCAGTGAGCTTGTGCCTATACCCTCAGTGTGCATGCATCTGCTGTGAAGTCATGCTGATTCACATCGTGACACACAAAATAAATAGGAGCAAAGTTAACTTACTAACATAACCAGCTTCAAAATGATTTAGCATCAGTCTACTGTGGAAATAGGTAGTTGTCTTGTTAGCAAGTTAAGATACTAAAAGTTTCATCTGGATGGGAAGAAAAGTAAAGAACCAGGTGGGTTGTATTCCCCAGGGATCCCAACACTTGTGCAGCTGTTACACAGAGTTAAAAGGCTTAAAATAAAAAAGCACAATTGCCACCATGACCCAACCCAGCTTCGGCTCCTACAGGAAAGAAAATGTTTCGAGAAGGAACATTTATTGATTATTTTTTAATGCTAGACTTGGTATTACTAACTGGTTTGCTTCTACATATTCAGAGTTTTAAGGGGAATAAAGCTGTTTTTCTCAGAAGCAGGAGTGAGCACGTGCACGCACATGCACACATACACACACACACACACACACACACACACACACACAGAGTTTTCAATTATTATTGAGGCTCTATTTATAACCAAACAGCAGGAAGCATGGTCCTATAGAAACATGAAAGAAAACAAAAAGATATTTTGAGTATCTTTCCCATCATCTCTTACCTGGGAAGCAAGTTGCAAGAAAAAATAATGGAAATTCTACAGGTTCCTGTTCCCCCATTGCTCTATGTTATGTCTATTACTTGCATTTCATCAGCTTAATGTAAACATCATTCCTCCTGCTGCTGCAGGGTTAGGAAAAAACATTTAGCCTTCTAAGAAATCACCATCCCTTTGAACCTATATCTTGATGAGTGAAAATTCGATGGAAGAATGAACCAGAGGGTTGAGCAAATGTTTTAGGAGCCATTATATTTTTGTTATTCCTGCAGTTGATCATACCAGAGAAGGGTCTTGCCAATTAGCACAGCCCTTGCAAAATATCCCACATCAGGGAAGCTGGCTAGATAGCATCCTCTCCTACAGCCTTTAGCTCAAAATATGGCTCAAGTCTTTCATCACTAGTCATCATTTTGTAAAAAATTCCCAACTCTAACTATATAGAAGAGTTTTCTTTCTTTCACTAGTAACCATGTTTATTATATATATATAATCATAAGTTATGGCCTTTTGTTTTGAACTTCTTTTTTAATTAGATTTTCTGACCAGGGACCCACTGTTGTTGAAACAAATGTTGTGGGGCCCAATAATAGCACTCAGCTGCCAAGGCAAAATATGGAACTGCGCACAGACCACACAGAACAAATGACTGTAATGAGGAGATGATCAAGTCCAAACAATGAAGTTGACATTTCATAAATATAGCCACTTATGTGTGAGCATAGACTTCGTCTATTCGTTCACTCTTCAACACTCTCCTTTCTCTTGAGTAATTAGCGGGAAGACTATGAACAGCATAGAGCCCCAAGCTATCCCTTCCCAAAACAAGAACACTGATAGAAAATGTGCACTCAGGAACTGTAGCACAGCTAACTCCCAAATCAAACCTCAAAGACTCCCTCACATGCTCATCCAGTCTGCAAAATTAGACAAAGATAATGCCATGTAAACTAGTTCTGTGTTTGGGAGATTTTTTTCCCTTAAATTAGTAAGCATCAAGTATAAATGCAACACAAATTCACCAGGATGATATGTTAGCAAATGTTTTAATATCAGGCATTCACGGGGTGGGGTGGGGGAAGTCGTGATTTGTAGTCTTTCCCAACTTTCATGGAGCAAATATTTGCACCATGATCAATTTCAAACTTCAAGATGACATCACTGGATGCAGAGTTGGGAAGACCTATGCAGCAGCACACTGTCACATAGGATTTCCACCTTAGATGTAAAAATTGTCAAGAACTCCAATGTGGAGATACATAGTCAAATAAATAGTAAATGATGAATTTTAAGTGGTGGTTGCCTTTTTAAATACAAATAATTTTATTGTAAGTTGATATAATTTAATTTTGTTTAATAATGACTGTGCTTAACCACTAGTGGTTGAGATTACTGAAAATTTAATAATTGACTTATACAGAGGCTGGCCCTGCATACAACCCATGCACAATCACCCTTGAACAGTCATTTGATGCTATTCTGTAGTCCTCTAACCAGAAGCACTGGCATTACCTGGGAGCTTGTGAGTCCCCATACCACCCTCCTGAATCAGAATCCACATTTAGCAGGATCCCCAAGTATTTTTAGGTACATTAAAGTTTGAGAATCTCTGAATACATGAGCAACTTCAGTGGATGCTCTTAGGGAATTTGAAAAATATTTGCACTCACTTTTTAAAATACTAGAATAGAATGGAGTTTTAAAAAAATCCTCCAAGAGTCAGGATGTTTCAAAACAGCTGCAAAGAATTGCCATAAAATCCAAAAATGCCCTGAGACTTTTGTTAGGCATCCCCCTGGCTTGGGAGGCAGGGATTCTGCTATTAAACTTTTGAATTTAAATCCTAGCTCTGCAAATTTATCAGCAGAGGGACAGTGGAAAATTATTTAACCTCTCTGTTTTTCAGATTTCCCATCTGTACAATGGAGTGGAATTAACAGTACACCTAACTGAGTGGTTGTAAGAAGCAGTGAGATTTAAGTGATTATCTCAATGATTGGCATATAGTAAGAGCTAAAATGTGTGGGGGTGGGTCGGGGAGAGATGGCAAATTATTCTTTATATGTCAATTCTAAAATGCATTTAAAAATTAGAAAAATATGTTTTTCTTGGTATGCCTTCTAAGAATTCTAATGTTGATCAGAAGTGTTTATATACTTTTCTGATTCTCTGAAGATTTAGAAACAAATATAGTAATTAAAATTAATTCTAAAATATGTCAAAATTTCAAAGTGATGCATTCCAATTTCCTAAATCACTGGAGTACTTCTGGGGAAGTACTCCATGAAGAGACCCAAAGAAGACAAGGTTGTCACTTCCCCCGAATTTTGTCTCATTTCATGTGCTGCATTCAACTCTGTGGCTGCATTAGATTTAGAATGACTGAAAGGAAAATGGAAAGAACCTGGATTTTAGCGATGTCCTGAGCACCTGCATTACCAAACCTGGACAACTTGAAGCAATGCTTTTATCGTTTAACATAAGAAATAGTCCTTTATGTTTAAAATAAATGAGTTTAGAGTTCTGATATTTACAGGGTTAACTCTGAACTAATGCAAATTCCATTATGTTCAATTGAGGCTCAGAGAACTTGAATGACTTGTTCACAGTAGCTGCTCATGACAGAGCCGGGCTTCACAATACCCATGTTTCAAGGGGGACTTTTTTCCTCTTATTTTTCTCTCTTCTTTTTTCTTCTTTTTCCTTCTCTCTCTTTTTAAAATAAATTTACAATAAATATCACTATTTCAAACCTTTGACACAACCAACCCTATCCATTTTTATATGCAATATTCCCAGTGGTATGATTGAGGTCAAAATCCCCCCGCCAAACTTGTAGACAATCAAGTAGTCATCCAAATTCTATGATTTGAGTAGATGTTCTCCTAGTAACTACAGGTGAGACAGCAATTATAGGGTATAATCACAACACCACAAATCCAAAAAATTAATTAAGAAAGAAAATTGAATATATTAACTCATCTAATGTCACAGAGGATAAAAGCCAATCAAATTATATCATGTGTATATATGAACATGCCATGATGAATCCCACTATTACGTATAATTCTAATGCACTGATTTAGTTTAATTTAATTCTAATGCACCTATTGATTTGTTTTTAAACTTTTGCAATATTCAGCCAATATTGTTGGTGTAACCTAGCTTTTTTTCCTTCCTGAAGTACATAACCCTGGGAAAACTTGTTCAACAATAAAAATAAGTCAGATCAGTGAAGTTCTAACCATGAAGAAACTCCTAAAAAGTGATTTTAATACAGGGAACTGGTTGCATGGATGACAAATAACCTGAAAAACCTCGCTGGGGACAATGAGGAAATTGAGACACTGGTAACAAAAAAGAAGTTGTTGGTTGAAGAGCCAAAGCAAGAAGATTCTGCTGTAGAAGTCAAGGCACAGGGTTGCTCAGGAAAAGGTGGAAAATAGCGGATGAGAGAAGGACTAAGAATACCCTTGTTCCCATCCCCTTCCACCTTCTCATGGTCATACCCAACCAGAAGCCAGCTGACACTAGTGTCTGGAAGATGTAGCCTGCAAGTACCAAGGTCAGGAACACAGCACTAGATGAGGGAGCCATGGACCTGAATACAGACTGAGAAACCTTCCATGAACTTCAGTGAACATTTTTCTTTGTTGCTGATGGGGAGGTGTATCGGGGACTTAACTCAGGGGCACTCAACCACAGAGCCACATCCCCAGTCCTATTTTGTATTTTATTTAGAGACAGGGTCTCACTGAGTTGCTTAGTGCCTCGCTAAATTTGCAGAGACTGGCTTTGAACTCTCTATACTCCTGTGTCAGCCTCCCAAGACTCTGGGATTACAGACATTCACCACCATGTAGGGCCAGTGAACATTTTAAACTGCTTGTAAGAAAACTACTTTGCTAATTTAATTTAATATTATGTCTTCTCTTCATTTTATTGAAAATGTTACAGAGGACTATGTAGGTCAAAGATACATTTATTCTACCTTAATATGTTTCCAATCAGAGTATTTAAGAATCAATTCACCCTAAAGAGAGTAGAGATTAGCTTGGGTCTGCAAATAAGAGTTCACATTTAAAAGGAAGTAATGATACAATTTTAATCAGACATTCATGTCCAGGAGAATAGGTAGGTATTATCCCTGGCTGGGAGTAGACACGGGGAGTACAGCAGAAACCCTAAGAGGGAGGGAGGGAGAGAGAGAGAGAGGAGGAGGAGGAGAATTTACATTCAGAAGCATTTTAATTACTATATAAGTCAAAACATGGACATTAATAATGACCCATAAGCCTTTAATTCTCTAATAATTCATCTTTTTAGCAATTTGCTCTCTGAAAAAAAACTTAGTCATTTTCCGCAGTCTGACCATATTTTTTTATCTGGGTTGAAGCAAGTGACTGTACTCTGTATTTTTAAAAATTTGAAAGACGTCATGTACCTTCCCTCTCCTATAGGTTATTTATCTTAAAGTATAATAATATCTTCTGAAGACTGGAGATTTTAATACTGTCCATTTTTCTATCTTTCAGGATGAGTTTGCTGGCTCACAGATCTAGCCAAAAAAGACAGATTCCAGTCTTATTCTCAATTTCAAACTGTGAGAAGAAAAGTTCAATTTTAATTGAAATTGAAATCCTGCAATTAGGTTAGAAAAGCACTTTCAATGGATCCTTTGGAAGGTTATCTTTTTCTAAGATGTATAACTAGGAAATGAAACGGATCATCAAGAAAATTCCTTCAGCCTTTTTCATTGTCCATCAAGGAAGTGTTTAGCTCATATATCAATTCACTTCCCCCACCTTTTTTTTTTCTTTTTGTATTAAGTGATTTTTATCTACAAAACAAGACAACCCAGGGCACTACTAAATGACTTGTAAGTTGATATCAGACTGTAGGAAAAAGAAGGAATTTTAAACAAGATGAGTGCAGGAGATTGAATACCAATTACTTGAACAAGGCACATACTTTTTACTCTACATAGAAAGTCAACTATGCTTGTGTGTGTGTGTTAAAAAAAAAAAGGAAAAATCTCATGTACTTAGTGGGTGTTTGGAAATGAAATGAGAATATTAAACTTTATAAAGTGTTTGGTTGGTTGCATTAGATGGGTACCACTACTACGTGAGATGGATTGATGAAACACCTTTATTGCTGTCAGAACTCAATACAACAGTTCTCGTCAAGCAAAAAACACTGCAGAAGTATTGTTTGGCAAGAATTTAAAGTCATGTTTCATATCAATAGAAAATTATGCCTAAGGGCTTGTGTGTGTGTACGTGGACTATGTACTAACTCCAAAAATTATGTTTTGACTCGACCCTGAGAAGATACTCAAAGCCAGGATATTAAAACATTTGAATGTTCATGAGAATATTAATAGTGGGATGACTCCCAACAAGAATGAGAAAGGGAGTAATGAACAGGCCCCCAGAACACCCTGAGTGCTTTTCTAGAACAGCACATGCTATAATGATCTATTTACTTGTCTGTCTCCTCCACTAAACTTTAAATTCCTTCAAATCAGGGGTTGTATCTTTTAATCTCTATCCCTAGTTCTAGCATATTTCAAAGCACATTGGGAAATTTAATCATGATTCTGAAATAATGAAACAACCAAATAGTATTATGTTCACTTGCATTAAAATCTTTTATAAATGTAATTGGAAAAGAGTGATGTCATAGGATCTACTCTCAAATTTAGGCTGAAAACATGGCCTTATAAAGTAGTATCTACATTTATTGCATTTGGTTAGGGAATTTTCACAGGATCATTGACACTGACCATGCAAATTAATTCCCAGGATAAACATTTGCTTTGTTGTAGCAAATGTTTAAATATATGTATTAAGGGAGCCTTTACTTAAATTTCTTATCTTGATTTATGAATCAGTAAGATTTGTGACTTGTAAGAAGATATTTGGAGCCACTAGGCAAATCATAATAATTGGCCAGTGAAGATCATTGCCATTAGAATTTAAAAGAAACCAAGACTTTTAAACTGGTACAACATGAACAAATTAATACTGTTATAAATATTTATTTATAAGAAATTTAGGCTAAATTATCTAAATTATAATTTCATATAAATGCTGTTTTTCTATCTTCTTTTGAGTTTTGATTCTGTAAAGATTTGCATATTAGACAGGGAGTGGTGGCACAAACCTGTAATCCCAGTGACTCAGGAAGCTGAATCAGGAGGATCACAATTTCAAAGATCAACAACTTAGCAAGTCTCAAAATAATAAATAAAAAGTGCTGGGGATGTAGCTCAGTGCTTAAGTGCCCCTGGGTTCAATCCTCAGTACAAAAAAAAAAAATTGCATATTAAATTTCCTGATGCAAAAATATTAATTATACTTGTGAAAATTTTCTGAATGGCTTCTTAAAATGCACAGCAGAGCTCTCAATGGTTTGGATATTACACACCCAGATGTCATATTTGCTAGTGATAATTACCTATTTCAGTACTTAACTTTTCCTCAATTGTGCAAAATATGTTTTGATGTTGAGTTTAGTTTTGTTGTCTCTTCTTTCTGGATTTCCAGTGTCATAGCTACATACAGGAAATTGTGATATATTTTTCAACACCCCCTTTTAAAATTGTCAAATCAACAGTCCTGAGCTATTCCCTGTATGATAGTTTTAGTTGTTGCATGTATAGACAGTGGATAATCCATGTGTACCTACCAGGAATGCGCTTGTAAGGGAAATGGCCTTGACTGAGGTCCCTGTGGGAGGATCTGGCCTGTAGATCTGGGTGCTGTGATGGCCTAATCAGCCCACGTAATTGTGCAAAGTGAACACCTGAGCCAAGGATATGCCCAGTAACAACATTTGACATAGCCTAGAGAAGTAGAATAAGGGGTAAAGGTGCAGGGGGAGAAGGAGAAATCAAAAAGAAAAGAAAAGAAAAAGAAGCAGAGGAGGAGGAGGAGGAGGAGGAGGAAGGTGGCTCAAGTCTTCAGATTTCCTTTTTTAATGATTTGTAATGGGGTTGTGGCTCAGAGATAGAGCACTTGCCTAGCATGAGTGAGGCACTGGGTTTGATCCTCAGTACCACATAAAAATAAAAAGATATTGTGTCCACCTATAAGCAGAAAAGAAATATTAAAAAAAAAAAAAAGAAATACCTAAATAAATGCTGAAATGGCACCATGACAGTATGTGTCATGACACACTGGTTTTTTTTTTTTTTTTTGGTATAAGAAAAAGTAATGATGGAGCAGAACAGGTTAGCAAGAAAAGAGAGAAGAAAACAGTGGTGACCCAGCACGGGCAGAGATGCTCCAAGACCTGTAGACTGTGAAGCCTGTGGAAGCCTGAGGACTGCTGGTCTCAGAATCACCTCCTTTCCACTTCCATCTTGTGCAATCCTAACCCATGTGCATTCTTTCCCCAGTTTCCCAAAAAGGAATAGCTTTGCTGATTTTTTTTTCTCATAGCGAACATAGGACATCACAAAACAAAGAAACTTAAATATAATCTATAGTTTTAAAAAGCAAAAAAGGACTGTGATACCAATAAAGCTTTGCTGACTACCCATTTCAACTTTTCTTTGGGTGAACATTGATATTCACATGTGACTTTTCATAGCTGGTGTGTACCTTGCAGTTTTTTACTCGAATGTCATGAACACACTTCCATGCCTATAAATATAGCTTTGTGCATTATTTCTAATGGATCATAATATTCCATTGTATCCATATACCATGACGTCTACCAGAAACACCTTCGTGATGGACACTTATATTGTTTCCACTTTTACTCCATAATGAATAATGCTGCAATAAATCTATTTGGCCATTCTATATTTCTTTACATATGCTTTTATTTGTCTATTTCCTTATCTTAAATTTTTTGAAGTGGAATTATTAGACAAATGGTGTACATGTGTCTTATGTTTATTTAGTTTTACTTTTTATACATTCATTTTAGTGGACACAGAGACATAAAAAAAATTGTGCATTTTTAAAACTTTTGTTTCAGTGCTATTAGCAATTCACATTTATAAGCTATTCACTTTCCCAAACTATTCCCACAAAATATTGGCCTTTTCCAATTAGAAAAGTGACAAATACTATCTTGTTTCTATCTTAATATGTTTTTCTTTGGTTGTTAATATTTTTGACTGTTTGTATTTCTTTTCCTATGAAGAACTTATTCATAAACTTTATTCATTTTGCTAGCAGAGTGTTGATTATTTTATTATTGATTTAAACATCTTTATATATTAAGATTATTGATATTTTGTCTAGCATATGTTTTATGAATATTGTCCTAGTATGCTATTTGTCTTTCACATTGCTTAAACTATCTATTGCATTCAAAAATGTGAAACAGTTTGTAGTCAAAATTATCAACTTTTTATTTGTAATTCCTGGTCTTCTTGTAGTACTTGAAAGTGGCCTTCCCCAAAATATAAAAATATACATCCAGGATATTTATGGATTCACTTTTTAAAATTTATATATTTGATCCATCTGGAATTCATCTTAGTGTGACTGAACTAAATATCCTGCTTAATTTTTCCTGCAATTTATCGAGATAGCTTAGTACCATTTATTGAATAATGTATTGTCTTTCTCTAGTTGATTCAAAATATTACTTTTATCATGTGTTAAATTCCATGATATATTGGCATGACTGTGTGGTGTACTGGTAAAGCAGTTGACTCTAGAATTAAAAAGACTTATGTTCTTACTGTCTAATTGTTTAACTTTGGGTGAGTGACTAAATCAGCCTAAGCATCAGTTTCTTTATCTGAAATGTGGATATAATAATTCCTCCTAGGACCATGTGAGGATTAAGTGATAAAAAGTATGCAGAGTACTCATTTTGGCCTTATGGAAATTTTAGTATAATTAGTTACTAGTTGTTGGTTTTAACACTGGATTTTCTTTTCAGACCTATCAATCTCTCTATTCTTATGTCAGTAATTCAATTTTAATGATTATGTCTTTAGAATATAATTTCATATCATTAAGGCAAAGGTCTAACATTAATCTTTTCTTAGAATTATAATTTATTATATGATTATTCTTTAAGAAACTTTTCTCCCTTCAAATAATGGTCTAATTAAAACATTAACAATTATTTAATCTCATTTAGCTTCAGTTTAAACATACACAAATTGGGTATAATATCTTCTTCTTAGAGTTATTGTGAGGACTGGATGAAATGAAAATAGATTATATAGTAGGGTACCTGATGCATACATGTTTAATAATTGGCATATTATGATTATAGTAATCTTGATTTTTCTCATAGTATTCAGGCAAGTTATTTCCATAATAATTTTATGTTCAAAAAATGAAGAGCAGAATTCTGGATTAGTAATGATTGCTATGCACAGCTTTCGACAGCTAGACAAAAAATATGCCTGAAGTGTACTCTAACAGAGATGCAAGTTCACTACTACAATTGCTAGAATACATTGCTAGAGGAGGAAGAGGAGAAGGAGACTGGGCATGTCGACTTTTATTATTCTACTGGACCCAAGATAAAACTAGCATTTGGTGCCAAAATTGCAAATATCTAAGTGGTATTGTATAGACCTTGACCCAGAGTTATTAATTCGCAGACAGATGGAGGGATGGTGTGGGAAGCATTTGCCACTCTTGATGATAGTATATCTAAAAGGTTAATACAAGTATGCATACTTTTAAGGATGCTACTGGACTCCAAATTAGAATGGTGTTGAGAATATTAATCATTGAGCCATTCTCTGAGAGAAAGAAGACCTCTGGGAAATAAAGAAAATTATTGGGTTTCCATTCATTTATTCTCTCACTAATCCATTCAACAACGAGAATCTCCTCTTACATCTCAGTATATGTCATTAAGAGAGAAAATTGTACTGTCCTCTTTTACCTCTGAGAGAAGGGAAAGGAAAGAATTTCAGAACTCTAGTCAAGATAGATATCAGACATATTATTATTTTTAATGAGTCTTCCAGGGGAGGGGAGTTCTTCATCCAAACCAGCCACACAAAATACCTTAAGTACAATATCTTCTCACACTGAGCATAAATCTAGTAGTTAAGAAGTTAAAAAAAAAAAGCAGAAATATGAAACAAGAGCCAAATCTTTTTGTTGTTGGTTTTCTGCTTCAGCAAATGCATTATAATTGATGTTTGTGAGAGTTTAGAATGCCTACAATCCACTGCATAATATGCCATCTGGGTAATTCTGAATGTTGTAAGCAGTCACCTTACTTTTCGGTGCTAAGGTTATGTTCATAAAGAGAACTGCAGTTGGTATCACATTGCACAAGCTCCCGGAGCTTGGGGGAGAATAATGACACGAATCAATAATGCTGTCTGGGAAATGGCTTAGAATAAAATATTACAGAAGGGCACGAACATCACCCAGGGGGAGACTTCAGTGCTGATTAAATATGGCTGCCTCAGCTCTCTTCCACACAGTGACAGATGGGGCAGGAGTGCTTACTTTGGCTTTTGCTGAATTTTTCTGCACTAGGGTTACTCAGGTAGCATGAAAACACCGCAGCTCATGCCAGCTCTTCTAGCTTTGCTACACTTGGACGCCCCCTGAAGACCAAAACTGCACACACAGGCAAGGAATTCCCCCATCAGATTTCAACAGAAGCCATACCTTACAGGAAGTTTACAATTCTCATTCTTTTCAAAGCACATTTTCAAAAAGCAATGAATAAAAAAAAAAAAATAAATAAGGGCTGGGGTTGTGCCTTGGTGGAAGTGTGCTCACCTAGCATGCTTGAGGCACTGGGTTCAATCCTCAGCACCACATAAAAATAAAAAAATAAAAAATTGTGTACACCTGAAACTAAAAACTAAATATCCTCAAAAAAAAAAAAAAAAATTAACACTTACACACTGAGTCCTCCTTTTCACCAACCCCCATACATCAAAAGAAGCAGAAACAAAATAGTTCATTTGTTCAAGTTCACAATATTTCTTAAACAGTGTATACGAAGAATTAACAAAATACTCCAAACAGATATGAGAATTTAAAGACTATCTAAATAAATGTCAACTTTAAATCACATTTAAATGCATGGGAAAGTGGAAATAAATTTGTGCTGCCAAGTGTCAATAAATTGTTCTTTCTATATTTCCTTCATGTGGGAACTAGTAAGACTTGAAAACATCATGCCATGTCCCCCAAAAATATAATGTTCTCCATTCCATCTAGTTCCACTATAAACTTATTATAGTCCTAAGCTAAAAAATTCAATACCATGTATTCTACAGTAAAATTTATCCTACCAATGCTTTTATTTTGGCCTTCCATAGAGGCAAAACAAACGAAACTTACTTTATCCCTGGGAATAAAAAATATGAATGGCAGAGACCTTAGCTATCAGTGGTATGGACACTGAGTTTCCTCTGTGTGTGAGTGCTTGTCCCTGGGCACCCTGTGATTGGAGACACAGGTCCAGAAAATGCTGCTGCTTACTCAGCTCTGTTATAAATTTGATTGAAACCATTAGCTAGAATATAATGAAGTCCATGTGTCAGCCCTACTTGGCATTTTTTTTAAAGATAGAATTTTTTAGAACACATAATTGTGATAAAAATCCACTCCAGATAATGTATGTTTTTCTTTTTTAACTGAGATTCTTTCCACATACATACTTTAAACAGTTAAATGTGCATTTACATATTAATGGTTATGACTCTGCTCTAAGAATTTACACTTTCAGACACTTTTTCCCAATGTCTTTCTCAAAGGAATTATTAAGTCTTCTAAGAAAAAAAAATTAACTTTTTCAGGCAACTTATACCAGAAAACTTTTGGGTCATAATTAGACATGCTTTGAAACTCTTTCTCATATGTATACATTGAATTTTTTAATAATAGTTGAATAGAAATAATTTTGTGCTAACAATCTACATCTTCAGAATTCAAGCTTAATAAATGTTTTTAAATGTTCATGTCCTAAAAAGCAGTGTTTTTTTTTTAAGAAGTTATCTTTATTCAAAAGTTACCTTTTGGCCAGTACCATATGAAAACTGAAATAGAGTCTACTGTAACTTGAAAACATTAAAGAAGGCTAAATTGAAATTAAATGGGCCACTCCCTGAAGTTTCTAATTCAGTTAAGTAGGTAAAGATGCTAAGTCACATCCTTTCACAGAAGATTTTCTCTAAGGGTACAGATAGTAATGCGCCTTTAAAATATGTACATATAGCAATAAAATGAAGTGCAGATCTCTTCTGGTACAATTCCTATAATCCATGTTTTGGGAATCAGATATTCCGCAATAAACTGGTAACTGAAAGCCAATTTTCCATTAGTTTAAGTGGAAAAACTTGAAATGTGCTACGTATTAACTCCAAACCACTAACCAAACTATCACCAACCAAACTATAAAAACACAATAAGACTTCTCTATATAAGTAACAAACAGAATGTTAAAAGCATAAAACATTAATTCCTAATCATTCAGCAATTAATATGCAGTTGCTCTGTGTAGACTATGGTGATGTTCCTTACCACCAGCAGTTTTTACCTGTGACTCTAATATTAGTTATACTTGAAATATAACATGAGCCTTTCCCTATATATCAATGAATTTGGGGAGATGACTTTTTTCTTTCCTTTACAAACATCATGTGAATGTTGTACTGAGATGTGCATGCTTGGTTGTTGAAAATCAATAGGTGTTCTCCCAGGAAAATGTTAACCAGGAAGGCCTCCTCCTGCAGAGTGAGCCTACAACTCAGGGATTCTAGGGGCTGCCTTGGGAGGAACTGGTTGTTCTCTTACTGAAGAGCAGCAAGCTCCCCAAAGCACACAGCCACTTGCCATCAATATTAGTTTCCTGAAGCTTCCATAACAAACTATCATAAATTTCATGGCTTTTTAAAACAACAGAACTTTTTACTGATAATTTTGGAGTCCAGACATTCAAAGTCTAGGTGTCAGTGAGGTATTCTCCAAGAAAAAATCTTATCCAGGTCTCTCCTCTAGCTTCTGGTGGCTCCCAGCCTTAGTTTATGGACAGACACTTTCCTCCAGGATGTTTATGTCTTCTCATTTCCTTCTCCCCTCTCTTCTCCTTCTTGTAAGGATAAAAGTCCCCCTTTATCCATGATAAGCTCATGTTGAATTTTAATCACATCTGCAAAGACCCTTTTTCCAATGAAGCTCACATTCACAGGTTCTAGGTGGATGAGTCTTTGGATGGGGGAGGGTGCATTGAATGCAAGACATCATCCTAGCTTGAGTTCTTCAGCTAACATCATCTCCACAGGAAATCAGGTCCACAGTGCAAGGCCATTTGTGTGGGTCTCCTTCCTCCACTTCAGCTACTACCTGTCATAATTATCATTTGTTGAACTAAAAAAAAAAAAAAAGGCTCTGAACTTTATTTACATCTTTACTGGAGTTATCTGAGGTGACTAATTCTGTAGGGTTTATTTAAGCTACCAGAGTCTCTACATCGAAAAAGATCTGAAAGAGTCAGGGGCCCATGCACCTCCTCATGAGTGACCCTGTAGCAGGCACCATGCAGGGTCTCTGTGGAAATGTGTCAAAGATTCCTGTGGTTTTTCTGACTTCCTTTCCTAGAAACTGCTTCTAAGTTACCTCCATTAAAGTGGTCAAATAGAATAGAAATTGTTCTAAGTGAGAAATTGTGTTTTCAGAAAGCAAATATGGAGTGATTCCCCCCAAATGGCATGTTTGCTGGCTCTCTGGATTTTATAACTTGTGACTTAGACAAAAATTACAGGACTCATGTGATAATTTACCAAGAAAATGAGTTCACAGGCTTGACCTAGTTTTTATTCATGTGAAAAAATAAAATTAATACATGATGTTTACAGATGTGGATAGATGGAGAGCTTATACACTTTCATAAGCATGCATATTTATTTATATGCTCCCTATGTATAATTTACAAATGAATATTCATTGATTTCGCAGTGGAAGCATTTTGTTCTTATCAACTGACTGCCCTTCTGAGATCCCCCCAGCCCCCTCTCCATTTTTTTTTTCCTCTCTCACTCTCTTCTATTTTTTTAAATAAAGTTTTCTTTCAAGTCCTCTACTGTTACAGTGTTTCGGCCATCAAAGTCCCCTCCTGGCCATTTTCATTTACCTTGTGACTCTGACCCTTTGTGAAGCTGAGCATTTTCAGAGTAAACTGATCCTGCAGGTCCCCAAGGATGTTATTCTCATTTATTCACGCAGCCCTTTGAATGGAGCAGTCCTCACTTGGCAGCCGTTCAGCAGGCCAAGATTCAAAGAGCACACAATCCTTTTTCTTCCAGAGGCCTTTCAAAACACAGCCCAAGGTTTGTCGAGGAGCTTTAATGGATGTCAGTCATTTAGCATGTTCCATTTCATTCATGGCTGCCAGCGAATGTGATGAGTAGAGAAGGAATAAAAGAAAACAGGCAGACAATGGAGTAAGGGATAATTTTCCGAGCCTTTTGTGACATGGCATTATAGACGGCATTTTTGAGCTGCCATTACTCATGATGGGGGGAGTTAAAACAGAGAAGTTAATGTGCTTGTATTTAAAGCCTCGCCAAAGCCTCCTAAGCAACTTCAGAGCCAAGACCTCAGGAGCCCGGGGATCAGTTTGAAACATGGGTGCTCTGGATCTGAGACAGCTGCATTGCAGGGGCCCCATACTCACCTCCCATGGGGTGATGGAAGTATGGAGCCCCTTTTGTGCCATCTGCGTGGTCCCCTCTGACAGCTGGCTCTCCTTTCCTGAACTTCAAAATGTTTGGGGCCGTCTGGAGACCAGCAGTAAGATGGAGACGTTCAATGACAGTCCCAGGGGACAGGGAAGGTGGATGGAGGCAAAGGCTCTGGGCTGCGTACCTCTGTACCTGCCAACTGGTGTGTCACATAGGGGCTAAAATTACTGGCTGGCCAATTATCTGATTAAAGAGAACCTTTCATTTGAGGCTTTTTTTTCCCCTTAATCCAGACTGAAATCTAAACCTTCTAGTAAGTTACTTAAACTTTTTTTTTTTTTAAACTTGGGCATAATCAACATTGGGAGGGGGGGAAATGATAATTAAAAAAAAAGAAAGGTACAGGGAGAAACACTTTGTTACTGGCTACATGCCATAAATTGTTCTGGGATTTTCTTTCTTTCTTTTTTCTTTTGATACAAAAGCAAGGTTATGTACTTGAAACTACTGGCATCAAATTTAATCTTATTTATCTTCACACACACACACACACACACACACAGCCACCAGGCCAATTGTATTTTTAAATTAGTAGAATCAATTGATTAAATAAGGTACCAGTGTTCCCCAAAAGCAATTCATTTTTTATTAGTTTTACAATTGCATTGAAATCCCTTTAAATTATAGAGTTTGTGAATTATGCTTCTGTCAGGCAGCATCAGAACTACGTTTTTATGGCTCTTGGATTCCACAGAGGCTGTTGTGGTTTGAAAATAACAGAACAATGTGCTGCTGCTTCACCAGCCAGTTAATGACCTGCCCCATAGCTAAAGGCCCCAAACCGCACAGGGCAAGCTGGGCTCAGCCACCCTGGGCCAAGGCTGCCTGGCTGGAACCCTGTGACATAAAAAACATTCCAAATTTTTTTATTCAATACATGCTGAGTTGACTCCTTGGATTTTTTACTAATCATTTCTCCATAGTTTATGATGTCTTATTTTCTTTAATGAGAGACCGAGAGAAACAGAGACAGAGACAGAAGAGGGCAAAGTTGTGGAGTCAGCAAACAACAATACATAAGAGAAACCTGAAATGCCAGATCTAAACCAAGAATCATTGTTAGCCTCTAGACTGAAGACTGGGGGCTTTTGAGGATAGGAAAACAAAAAACAAAACAAACAAAAAAAATGTGGGCTGGGAGTGTAGCTCAGTGATAGAGCACATGCTTGGCCTGCGTGAGGCCCTGGGTTCAGTCCCCAACACCACACACACACACACAAAAAAAAAAAAAAAAAAACAGTGTCCCTTGGTTAGAAGAAAAGAAGAAGAAGAAGAAGAGGAGGAGGAGGAGGGCGACAAGTTAGGGGAGCAACCAGAGAAGGACAAAATGGAGGACAGAGAGAAGGAGGAAAAGATTAGAAGGGAAAGAAAGTGAGGCAAAGAGTGAGGGAGGAAGCAAGGAATGGCAAGTCTTGTCAACTTTTTTCAGTTCATAAATATATGACCCATTTTCAGATATCAGCATGAATGAAGGGTTTATACTAAAGAATACAATAGTCACTAATATAGATACTCATGAAGCCTTAGAAAACTGTAGAAAGATGGATGCTGTTGACAACATTCTTAATCTGTTCTTTGCATACAGTATCTCTCTTCTGCCACTCCCAAGAAAATGCACTCACCTCTGCAACATGGTCACTGTCATCAAGGCAGACTTATTAGTGTTTATTTCTTATTCTGTCTCCAATACACCCTAGATCTGACTGCATTTCTTACAAGAAGTAAACAAGAGCGTTATGGGAGAGTCTACCTCTGACTCTTGAGGACCTCCAGTCTTGCCCTCTTCTCCTGCTCTCACAGATGGACTCACAGACCCTGCCCATTGCTCTCTGTGGCCAGCAACTCACTATTATTGAATCACCCTGTTCATGAAGTACTTTGTTACAAAAGTGTTTTCCTGTGGGAGCCTGAATTCGCCATCCATTTCCTCATCCTTTTAAGTTCTAACTATGTAGAAATATCTACCCCTATCTCCCCCTTTTCCACAGAACAGCCTTTGAAACTGTTAACACAAGTTGTCATTCTCTCAGGCAAAATGAACACATCCCCCCAGTTATTCTTTATATGATATGGTTTCCAGATCCTTCACCATCCTTCCTTTGAACACATTCCAGTTTGCTGTCAACTTCGCTCTTAAAATGTGGTGCCCAGGACTCAACAGAGCGCTTCCTGTGTGACCGGCAGTGAGTGAGGTTAGACCAGTAACTCCCTTGATGCAGATGCTATATTTCAATTACTACAGCGTAAGACTGAGGTGTTTGGCAGCAGATCCACATGCTTGGGTTACGTTAACTTGAATTAAAATCAAAGTATCAGATATTCACTATTCTTACACAAGAAATTGATTATTTGAACCCAAATGTAAAATTTTACATTTATCCTATTGAGTTTCACCTTCTTTTTTTCAACTACTCTAATTCATAAAATATTTTAATAAATTACCTTCCCCAGCTCATTAACTATTCCTCCTAACTTTGTATTGCTTGCAATTTTGATAAAACATCTTTCTTTGTCCAAGACATTGAGCAGAGGAGAAAAAAACAAGTTTAATAAAGTACCTGACATCTAGTATATAATAAATGTTAGTAAATACAATCATTAAAATCCTTCCAAAGCTAAGCACAGGTGCATGAGTATAATTCCAGTGCCTCAGGAGGCTGAGGCAGGAAAATTGCAAGTTCAAAGCAATTTTCAGCAATGCAAGGCCCTAAGCAACTCACTGAGACCCTGTCTCTAAATAAAACACAAAACAGGGCTGGGGATGTGGCTCAGTGGTTGAGTGCCCCTGAGTTCAATCCCTGGTATCAAAACAACAACCAAAAAAAAAAAAATCATTAAAACCTTTCCAAGTACTTCCACTGGTGGTCATCAATTCCTTCTCTCATAACAATAACTTATAAAGACTTATAAAAAAAGAATGAAAGAAAGAAAAGAAGCCCCAAAAATATCATGATGGAAAAAGAGAGACAACAACATGAAAATAAAGACATTCTGGGGCTGGGGGATGTAGTTCAGTAGTGAAGCATTTGCCTCACATGCTCAAGTCCCTCAAGTTTGATTCCAGGGACTTCCTAATTCATTTGCCCTTGAAAAGGTCATATTACTATACACACAGTCCAGGAGAGAGGTGACATCCAGAAATCTGGTCCACCTCATGCCTCTCTCTCAGATACGTTCCCATTTGCTTCTGGTTTTCTACTTCCACTATTTTAATAAACAAAAGCAATTATTTTAATAAACAAAAGCAATTGTTTTTAGAGACTCTGTCTCTAAAAACAAAACATTCTACAGAGCACCCAAATTACAGTGTAAGTTCAAGGGTTTGTATTTTGTTTCAGTGAACAATGTTCCCATCCTGTCCATATCAGTACACTGATGGTCAGAAATGAATATTATAAGAATTACTCATTTAGAATTTCAGAAAATAACTGGGTAACTTTACTGTGGCACAGCAACCCACTACAGAATGCTTCCTGCCGACTCCAGTTGCATGCGTTAGAACTTACTTGAAGCAAACTCTCTTTGACAAAATATAAAAAATATTTAATATTACAGGGTTTGAAATATTTTTTAAAGTATTATCAAGACAACTGAAAAAGAAAAAAGTCCTGATATCTGATAAGTGCTGTAACTTTTATTATTCTCTTTCTTCCATATATTGGTATTTATTCTTTATTTATAAGATACATAATATTTTTTATAATATGTGCTTCTATTCCAAATAGATGAGAGTTTTATAAAGGAATATAGTCTTTCTTCTTGTCTGTGTTCCCAAACTGACCTTCTGTGAGTGAGAAAGGCAAAAATAAGTATTTTCAGAAAAACGACATTTATAATATAGAAGAAATGTGGAATTTATATTTACAAACTTTAGGCCTAACTATAAAAAAAGTTTAACATTGTGTAGCAAAATTCACTAAATCAGGATCATGGAAGCAAATTAAAGGGCAGATTATATTTGTTTCCAAATGCTCATTGTTTTGGATATTGACTCTAAACGTAAATGTACAACTTACATTTCTAACAAGTTCTTACATTTTTCAATTATCTTAAGGTACTCAGGACCCCATTTATAAGAGATGGATTTTCTGCCTTTATGTATATTTCCTATATGAAAAATAATTTTATGTGAAAAAACCAAAGTTTTAATTATGTAACATTGGAATTTGCCAAAGTGGCTTCCTAATCAGAAAAAACTACATGCATAAACATTTTTAGGTATGATAGAATAATGTTAAGGATTAGTAAAAAATATGAGAATGTGATATTTTTAAAGAGGCCCACAACTGAGAGATAGCGTGGAAAAGTCTCTTTGTCATAATATGGCCACGTCTCCTGTATGTCATAGTGGATTCTTCCACTTTTCAAATAGTCTTAAGCAACCTGTACCTTCATTCTCTGGGCACATATGTAGTCCATGAGTAGCCACACTTCCCACTGAGACTTGAAGTTCACTAATGTTAAACTGACATCTTGTTTACCTACCCAAGATTCACCCAAGCATGAATGAATAGAGTGAATAGAGAGCGGGAGTCTTTATTGACCCTGGTCCTTTGCTTCATGATGACCACCTTTGAGGCTGCCTTGGAGATGGTGCACCTTGGATGTGGTGGGCAGGGCGGGCGTGGGGGAGATGGGTCCCTTCTCTTAATGGTTCCTTTATTTCATTATTAATGGTCTTTTCTGACTCTGGTTATTGATTCGTGTTAGCTGACATCAGATGTTTTTAATATCTGCCCACATAATCATGGCTGAAAAACCCAGTAAGAAGAAATTCTTCCAAATTAAGCTACCTGCCAAAAAAGAATAGCTTCAAGTAGACATCATTGCACTAGGGGCTCATTTTGGTTTTGTAAACCTCTTTGCAAGAGCAGAGAATGATATTTTGTTAGTTCCACTTCTGCTGTGGATCTCTTTCAACCCCATTGATAAGTTCATTTTTTCTAATTCTTTATAAATATCTTTATACATTAATATACTTTGTGAAGAATTAATTCATTTGTCTTCATGCAAAGGATCAAATGTGGTCATAACTTGATCTTTACTTGCTATTTCCTACATTCTAAACAATTTATTCCCAAATTTGAAAATCTCTCCCATAATCCTTATAAATGCTTCTCTTTTACTTTCCTTCATTTGAATATTTTCTTATTTTTATTTAATAAAAAACAACATAGAACTCCAAAATAGAATAAACAAATTATTATTTTTAGAGTTTTCAGAGGTTAGGAATACTTTCTGATGTACAATAATTCTATAATACAGATACTATATTTACAATCACATTAAAATAAGATACTGTGCTTTAGAGGGTTAGTGACCTTCCTAAAACTACCAGGCTAAAATATATGGAGCTGGAAGAAAAGCATAATCTTGTTTAGAGTAATACTGATTCCCTTCTATACTTCCTTCCCTCAAACCAGCTTCTCAATCTCCAGCATGGACCCATATTTTATGCCAGTACTCAGTAGTACATAAGGGAGCCCAACTCATCCATCAAAACCATGGTTTTCCACTGATGAGCTCAAAGTTATGGGGGCTGGGACAGTGGGGGATAAAAGACAGAAAGACAGAGCATTTGTTTTTCTTCTTCTCAAGTGTTTGTCAATGGTGGTTATTTGAATATTTTTAAAAAATACAAAAACAGGTGGAAAAGAATTGTTCATTTATTGCTAGCAGGAAAAAAAAAAAAATATATATATATATATATATATATATATATATATAAATAATCCATGCTGTCTTAAAACCCACATGGACATTACAATATCAAACTCACCTTGTGTTTCTTCTAACATGCATCCTATTAGACAAATATTTTAACATTTATTCTAACTACGGCATTATACTTCTTGCATTATTGTGTATGTGAAATTAAAGGACTTGCTCTTGGCAATTATAGGGAGAATTTAAACAAAAACTAAACTACATTCTACAGAGCACCCAAATTACAGTAGTGTCCAGTTGTAAAATGATTTCATCTAGATTCCAAGAACCCAATCTTTTATTTGGATAGTTAGTTTCTAATCAGTAAGAAAGAATATTCCAGGCATGGTGGTGCATGCCTGTAATCCCAGAATCTCTGGAGGCTGAGACAGGAGGATCATGAGTTCAAAGCCAGCCTTAGCAAAAGCAAGGTGCTGAGCAACTCGGTGAGACTCTGTCTCTTTTCATATATATATGAAAAGGGCTGGAATGTGGCACAGTGGTTAAGTGCTCCTGAGTTCAATCCCTAGTACCAAAAAAAAAAAAAAAAAAAGCAAATATATACTTTATACAACAAAATCTAAGAAAACATTATCATGATTTGAGCAAAATATGATTGTTTCAGTGACAGAGCAAAATTACTATTTAAAAGAATAAGTTATCTGAAAGCTATTGGGTCCTATGTAGGTTGTCATCAGTACAGTATCAGTAAATGGCAAGAAAATACTATCTTGACGCAAAATAAGGTGTTGTTCTAAATCTGTTCGTTGCTAGGTTTAATAGCCATTTAATAGCATCTCTTTGATCTATACATAAATAAAACAGGGCCTGGAGTAGCTTGTCCAAGAAAACATAGATAACAAAGGGCTGAGCCAGACCCCAAACCACGGCCTCAGATTCCAAGGCCAGTGTTCTTTCCCATTGCACCAGACTCATGCAAAACTCCAAGATACACATTTTAAACAGGATGTACAATTTGCAAAATTTACTTTTAATTATAACCCTGCGTCCTAATTATTTTTCATCAGTATTTTTCTTTGTATCTTTCTCTATCCTAAGGGTTCTCTCTTTTGGATCATTGTTATCTGATTTTTCTAAACATTCCCCTTTGATTTCACTTTCTCTCCATAATTGCTTTTCATTCTTAGGCCTTATCTCTTTTTGGTATTTTCATTCTGAGTTTATTCTTTTCATATTTTCCAAAAAAACCTCAAGAGGAACACTGTTATGGTTATGAAGTACCAAATAACATGACTTTAATATCAAGAACTTGGATGCTACTTATATGTTTCAAATTCTTACGGTTATCTTTAAAATTGATTTCCCCTTTCTAAATTTTATAAAGTTATCTGAGCCCTTCCATCCCTTTTAATAGCTTTCATGAAATTTGTTTTTTAAGCTATGAGAATTCTGTAGATGAGAAAATTGGATGAGTATGGTTGGGATAAGAACAAAACTCTAGCATGTCATCAATGTGCTTTAGTGGATATGTAGAATTTCCAATTGTTATATCAGTTTTAAACCAAATTATACTTTGTCCAATTTAAGAAGCTTGATTCTTCCAATGTGTTTGAATCATTCTCTGGCAAAGAGTTAGATGCTGTGAGAATAACAACAGAGTTTATAGGATTTCAACATCTATATCCTCAAAGTTTCTAAACAAACACAGGCACTTTAAAGGCAAAGGTTTTGAACACTGCACACATTATTCATACTAACAAATGTACAATTATTATGCCCAGAAAACCAATATTTTATATTTTGATAATTTTACATCTTTCAAAATTAGAAACAGTGGAGAATTTTGAGAGACAAACCATGACTTACTATACTTGAAGTTCTTGGAGCTTCACTGACCTTCCTGAGCCTCATTTGTAAGCACTGCAAGGTTGTTATGATAATTAAAATTAACAGCATCTCTTTGATCTACACACATGATGGGTTTCCAGTGAGTGACATGGTGACAATGACAATGATGACACTGAGATCTCTTGATTTAAGAGGAGGAAAACCAAGCTCCTGGGTAAACCTTGCCAGCACATGTAACCAATATAAAATAACCTACAATTTACAGTTTTATAAGATAATGACAATTTAGAAATTGAATCTGTGATTCAATAAATAAGACTTCTGGAGGGAAAAAAAGTTTACTCTTAAAAGAAGACCCACAAAAATGAAACTGGCAGATCCACAAATGTTTATACATGGCCTTGATGTAAGGACTAATTTTAAAAAGCCATTTTGCAGAAATTTAGAGAGGTGTCAATAAGTTAAAAATGATTTTCTCAAAGTCTTCTTTTCTCAAAGTCTTTTAGTTTGCAGTGATTAAGAGATCACAAAATCTCTTTTTTAAAAATTCAGTGTGTAAAGTTATTGGTGGATGTAAACAAAGCAGCCAATCTGCAAAACAGACATATGCCTCAAAATGTACTTTCTGAAAAGTTATATGAAATGTTTCATTCTATGATACTGTATTTGTTATGTGGTTCTCAACAATAGACCCTCCTGAGAGAATCAAGCCTTGGAAAGAAAAGACACATGCTCTCTGTGACTGGCCTATACATAATCATGCTATACTCAGAGGCAATTTTAGAATCAACGAAGATCAGACTAAGGCAAGCAGGGTGGCAAATACTTATGGAAGAGCAAACTGGTAAATCTTTATACAGTGAAACTTTTTCAGGTTTCCAGTTGTCAGAATTCTCAAATCTTGTAATAGGCTCTTGTGCTTTTTTGTTCATCTCTAAGCCACACATTTATAACCTGACAGCAGCTAGTGGTTGGTAGGCTAACACCTCACTTGCTGGAAACATCACAGGAGAAGGCCTCCTAAAGCAGAGTCATGGTTGGTAAGGGACCATCTTGATCTTCTCCCTGATTCAACACGGAGTGGCTCTGAGTGTCTGATGATAAAAAGACCAGCAGGTGACTGGGTCATTTAAACCTAATGCTGTTATTCCTATTATTTTAATTTTGGTTATATTTTAGATTTTTGACATAATTACTCAAGTCAAGCAACAAATTCCTAAAATTAAAAAATTTTTAAAAATGGTGGGCATTTTAGTACAGATTGCAGTAAAAGAAACAGTGTACTGTAGCTCCCTCACATGGGTCGTGAGTGTTGAATAACAGCCTCTGAATAATGATTTCCTCTCTCCCACACTCTGCTCCCTTTTGGTATGCTGCCCAGGTAGGCAGCCAGTACTAAGTATCTGATAACATGCCTTGTCGGGCCTTGTAGAATAATATTTTCTTCCAAGCCCTGTAATTTTGCCCCTCTGCAATCTAAGGCTCCACGCCCAGCACATCTTGTCTCTTGGGAAACCCGCAGAGCATTGCTGGCCAATACTGAGGCTATTTCTGCTTCCAAACCCAGATGAAGATGATTTGAAATTTCTATATGTTTATTGCCCACTGAATTTATATATTCCAAAAATTCTGAAAAAAATGCAAAAATAAGGAATTCTCTGAATTAGAAGCTAAGTCTTCTCAAAGCTAATTTTACTTGCTATATTAAAAAAATACAATATTATGAGAAAAAATGTTCACTATGCTAACAAAGTCAGTATTATTATATTTCTTTAATAGGAAGAAGTAGAGTTCTATATTTATTTTCATATTCTTCTCTAGGTATTTTGGCTTTAAGCATATGTTCAATTCTTTCCTTTATATTTAACTAGGTGCTCTTAGCCTGGAGATTAAAAAATTGCAGTTCAAACACTAAGTTACTCACATTAAAATACAAGTTTGCTTTAATGCTAAAAATGATGTCTAAATTGTATCTTTGTAGATGTCTCATCTTTAAACCATTTTTTAAAATATCTTTTTCTTTAAATTGCCAGGGACTTCTAGCAAATGATATGTAAGTAAAGGGCATGTTGTCTTTGGTTATTAAATTCTCAAAGGAAGGTGGGGGATGGAAAAAAATACAAGATATTACTTTCTTCTTTACAGACTATCCACAGAGTAAAAAGAGAGAAGCAAAACTTATTATCTTCATATACAAATGGATATTTGATAACTTTAGCATTACATTAACATGATTTGGGGCAACATAGCTTCTCACATACTATTGTAAGCAACTCAGCATCTCCCCAACATACGACCATTTGCTTTCTAGGTTATCTTAAGTATGCCACTCACCAGATCACATTGTGTAAATCAAGTAACATTCATTAACCTATTGTAAATATAGTTTTCAAAGGACCGTTATCTTGGTGCCATGATTAATTATTCCCTCATAGACAAACCTGATAAATCAAGGCCTTGATTTATCATCTAATTGCATTCTAGTGTAGGACATGTGTGTATTTGCTTCCTGGCAAGTTCAGAATGACCTATTGCTAAAGAGAATAAAACAAGGAGCCACACAGAAAGCTCATAAGGGCTGCACGAAGAGAAGACTCTGGGGTGTAAACTTGAACCAGCTGGAAGCCTGGAGGGTCAGGAGAAGAAAGGAAAGAAGCCCAGAGTGAGGATTTGTCGGGAGTTCTGCAACTACTCACAAACATTCTCCAGAACAGTCCATTTTATTTCAGTACAAATTACTGATAGATGGAGTGATAAAGATAAATTTTGGACAAATCAAGGTGAGAAATAACTTTTTAATGTTTCTGTCTATTACAGAGACTTTTAAATACCTATCTTTTTATTTTCCTGCTCCTACTCAACTGAAGAAACATAAACACTGTATCTCCCAGATAACATATGTAAGTTGCATTCATTTTTCCCCCAAACGCTTATATAACAGGCCTGCAGTTGAACAGGAAGTGGTGAAGCTGGCAGTAAAAGGTCAGTTTGGTTTCCCTCCTCCCAGTGAAGCCTGCATAAAGTGAGGACACTCCTGTCCTATTATTCTTCAGCCCAAGAGAATGTAATAATAGTAGACGTGATTGTAACATTTTGAGTGTTGAACCTTAGCTACGGGGAAGGAGAAAACTGGTGAAGAAGACAGGGAAATTAGAGAACAGTCCTCTTCTCTGTGTACTCTGCCTTCTGGGGAAGGGCCTCAGTAGCCAGTCTCTCAGGGATTGCTTAATTCTTCCTCCCAGTTTAAATGGCCGTGGGTCAGCAGCTGACATATCTGCACAAGACAGGATTGAGCAGTGGCCTCCAGAGAAGGAGGCTGGGCCAGGCTCCAGATTCTGCAGTTCTTTGCCAGAGCAGTGGGACACAGGAGGAGGGGGCAGAAAGCACAAGTTTCTGCTCTCAGTCCACTAAGCCCAGACCACTTTGACTTCTGCATAATCTTGAACTTCCGAAAGGCTGTATCTTTTTGTATTTACAGGAGAAAATGTCAAGGGTGCATATAAAATAAATACAAGTTTTCCAATTTCCAGTTGTCTGTTGCAAAGTTAAGAACTTTCCATTTCCAGGACCAACAAAGGTAACATTGTATTTGATCTGCTACTGGCTAATTCTCCTTCAGCTTTTCATTCAGAAGCTCAACTTGTTTAAAATAATTTTAAGGCCAAAACAATACAGCGGTTACAGCTCTCTGACATATTGTTTGTAACCAGAAAAATCAGCAAAGCCAGAAGCATTCTGCTTGTGAGCGCTTTTGTTTCTCCTCTTTTGTTTTATTAACCTCTCCACAGCTGGTGCAGTTGAAAACACTCTTTCATCACATGCTTAGCAGAAGTTCAAGTGTAGTTGAGAGTGTGGCCAAGAATCTGTCTGCTGGAGTCACTGTCAGAATGTCATGTTTCACTTCTAACCCAGCTCCTATCTGATACAGCTGACGGAAACAAAGAAAATCTGCAACAAGGAAAAGTTCTCCCTGGACCCTCGCAAACTGATCATTCCCTAGGAATCATGAACAAGAAATTCTAGCAAAGTAGAGGTATTTTCATATTCATGTAAGAATTCAGAATTCATAGAATTTTTGCTTGGGTACACCCTCTATTTTTTTTTTTTTTTAGATGTAGTAAAAGTATTTACAAGTCACAGAGGTACTAGTTACAACGCAATAATGCACTTTTGTATAATACTACTTGGAATTTACAAAACAGAATAAAAAATTAAACCAGATTCAAAATATTACCAGATTTCTTGTTTCCTTCTCTATTTCAATAAAACATTTTATGTTCCTACTTTTTTTGCAACTTAATATCAATTTTTGTAATCTAGGGAGTATTTATGATGATCCATAATATTTAGGTAAATACACATTTATTATTGTTGCAAGGCAATATTAGCTGTTTCTATAAAATTAGATAAGTACTCAAGTTACTTTTCCTGGAGAAAGAATATATTTTTATAGCATTTCCCAAATTGCATGGGATGGGAGAAATTTTTCCTTTATTATAGGAAGATTTATCTTCTTTCCAATTTTTTAAGTACTTCAATTTTAGTGGATTATTAATGGAATCACATCCCAACATCTTCATCTTACAACATACACTTCTTTTTATGTTGTGACATTTAGTTCATAAGCACATTGTGGAACCAAGTGTCTCCTAACACTTGTTCAAAGGTGATAGCAAGGCAAGGAATCTTTAGTGGTAGACCAAGATGGTAGTTAGGTATTACACATAGGTCATCATCATGTAACCTTCAATTGTTAAAATGTTGAGATACTCCCTACTTATTGACAAGTAGCCTTGTCCTGACTCCCCTAAAAGCCTCCCTCCTTCCTTTCCCAACCTATCCCTTCCCCCAGGTCATCCAAACCACCTTATGACCCAGTTACTACAGGGTCAACACCTGGCACAGCAAGAAACTCACAGGACTTCAAGAGCTCCAGCTGCATATACTGTTAAATATTTTGAATATCATTGCTAGCATAGTACTGTAAATAATCATTTTGCAGATATTTATCAAGCACCTATGACATAATATAGTTGTAGGTCCTGAGAATGCTAGCCCTAGGTTAAACAGACCAAAGGACCTGAATGGAAAAGAAGTGGACAGATCTTGTTATGTTTTTAGAAATAAAGTCATCTAACTTGAATCTAATGTATGAAATATGATATGTCAATAGCTTTATAATGTTTTGAACAACCAATAAAAAAAAAGAAATAAAGTCATCAGAATTTGCTAGTGAATCTGGTGTGGGCATTAGGAAAAGAAAAAAATCCCTAAGTTTTTTACTCAACTAACTGGTAGATAATTAGCGTAATTAGATGATAAAAGGGGGAAGGAGAAACATATCACAGAAACATATCACAGGAAGCCAATGAGAAACTTTGAAAAGAACATAGAATGACTTCTCCTATCTATGAAACATTATATGGGACATTAGTGTCTCTACACATACTTCAAAGGGTTGTGACAATGATCCAACATGGCAATATATATGAAATCTTTCCTATTTCTAGAAAAATGTGGGCAAATATCACCAACATATTACTGACAGCATCACCCAGGTATGTGGAAGCCATATTGTTTTTTGCCTCTTCAAGGTAGGAATGTGAGAGGTAGGAGTTCCAAGGATGAACATAGAACTGGAACAAAGGAACATTGTTAAAAATCATTCTTCAAATCTCCTGAGAGTGAAGAGACCATGTAGAGATGGTCTGTACACCAGTTTTTATCAATTCTGAGATAATTTCTCAACTACTTAATTGTTTTAGAATTAATGAAAAACTAGATATGTTTTGATATTGTTTTACATTAGAAAATAGTAGCAATTACAATTAATGTCTTACCTGATATAATTATAAAAATCAAGATGAGAAGATAAAAGAAGAAAGGGAGATAAACCACATGCCTTACACTTCTCATTCATGTTTTGGGAAAGGTGAGTCTTCAGACATGCCTCATATGTGTACTGTTTCTCTCTCAGAGTTGTGTAAAAATTCAAATGACATAGTGCACGAGGGCATTCTATTCAAATGTGTGTTTTGGTTCTACCAGTAGGACATGTAGTATACAGTGGAAAAACTATTTGCAGGCTGCAAAGTGTTGGATATTTGTTTCATATCTCCTTACTTCATCCCATGGCAACCACAGCATCATGTATTTATCCCAAAGCACTTACCATCATTCACTGGATTAAATGAATTATTATTGAAGACAGCAGATGACAAGAATATCATGTGTTTAATTTACTGTACCTAGAGGCTTAAGTTCAAAGCTTTGGCACAATTCCTAAGGTACTTTGCACTCTCCACACTGTACCAAACAACCCTTAAAAATTGGAGTAGTTCAAATTCTATGCCAATATTTTTAGCTTCCTCTTTCCCTCTTCCTTGAAAAATGAATAGTATGACTTTCTGAAGCTTAGTAAAACTAGACAGTGTCGTACAATAGTTTAAAACACAAAATTTAGGGAGTAGGGTGTAGTTCATTGGCAGAACTCTTGTCTAGTATGCTCAAGGCCCTGGGCTCAACTCCCAATACAGGGGTAAAAAAGAGAAGGGGAAAAAAAACAGCACACGATTTGAAGTAAGGTGGCCCAGGTTTGAAACCTAATTAGGTAGAATAAGTGATTTAACTTATTTCACTTTGTATTTGTATATGATAAGAAAATTGATAAACCCATCTCTAAGATTGCCCTTAAAAATAAATAAGTTGTCAATGATTATATAAAGTGAACAGACCTTAGCACCTAAGATGAGTTCAATAAATGTTAGATACTTCCTCAAAATATGATATGGCATCCACAACGGAAGAAATTGAAAAGCAGGTGTTATTGTCATTATATCTCAATACTAATGTAGAGATAAAAATGCTACACTAATTCAAGTGAGATCTACAGTTTGTTTAGAATACTAACATATGAAATTAACTGAAAAAAAATATATATATATACATATATACACACATTTATATATATGAAATCCACTGAATATATATATGTATATATATGATTTCATTCATATATATTTATATGATCATACACATTATGTGTGTATATATATTATATAAATGTATATAGTATACTATGTGTCAGGGACTGTGATCCTGCAAGGAGTATGAAAGCAAACATTCAAATCCCAACATTAAGCAATTCACACTGTAGTGTGAAGAACCAAATAGAGATCAATGAGGACATTTATTGTTTGTCTATACTCACAGAGATCCAAATTCCTACACAGAATGCAATGTGAAAGGTGCAGAGAGAAATGCAGAGAATGGTGTTGTCAAATTATGAGCAGCTTGCATGACTCAGGGGTAGTCACTTAATGGGCCCCTTTAAAAAGCCCCATTGTAGGGACTTTGCTATGGTTTGGGTGTCTCCCAAAGGTCCACATATTCAAGGTTTTGTCCCCAGAGTGGTAATATTGGAAGGTGGCAGAACCTTTAAGAGGTGGTGATAGTCCTTAGATCAAAAGGGGTTGGGGTCACTCTCTGTAACTCCTTGGTAGTTCTCACAAGAGCATTGATATTGAAAGTCTGTGCATGGTCCCACCTAGCCTCTCTGCTTCCTGGTTTGAGAAATGACTCCCTACTCCTCCATGCATTTCCACCTTTGCGAAGGCTGAACCAATGGGACTTCCCAGTCTTGAACTTTCAACCTTCAAAACTGTGACCTATTTTTTTCATAAAATACTTATTTTCTTCATAGGTAGCCTGCCTTAGGTATTTTGTTATAGTGAAAAAAGCTTACTAACATAACTTGAAACTTTCCTTTGATAGCAGATAAAATGGATCAAAAAGAACTTCTAAGAAAATAGGATGCTAGATCCAACTGTTAAAAGATAAGAAGGATCTTTAATAGGTAGACAGAATTGGGAAGCAAGGGACAGGTGTCTTAAGTCCATAAAAAGTAGATTCATGGAAGCATGAGATGTCCTGGTCTAATCTGGATATCAGTATAACTAAATGTGGCCAAAGTGAAGAGTGTATTTGGATGCTTTGATAGGGTTGAGAATGGAGAATTTGTCAAGGGCCAAACTTTGCAGGGTGGTATACATGGGGCTTGAAAGTGTGATCTTCATGCTGAATATAATGGGGTGTATTTAAAGAGTTTGAGTAGGGGAATATTGTAATCAAAGGTGTGCTTTTTGAAATATCTGACTCTAAAAACATCTGTGTCCCACTCCCAACATTTCTCTTTCTCCTCCTATTCTGTATTTCTCCCACTTACCACCATCTGACAGACTCTTGGATTTGTTGTCAGTCTCCCCACTGTTGATTGTCCTCTCAGAAGGTAAGCTCCATAAGAACAGAGAACTAAGAACTTGACTTTCACTAAACATCTAAGTAACAAAATAGCTGGCATAGGGGTCAAAGTATAAATGACTTCTCACCTTCCATCCCACCCATTTGTTTGGTTGCCTGTTCTTCTGGGGAGTAAGGTACATTGGTAAAGCAGCCAACATGCTGTAAGCATGAGGATTACAATTACTTGTTCCAACTGAGATTAAAGAGAGCCATTTAAACACAATGATCCATTCTGACTTATTCCTCAAGTAAAGAGGTTAAACTCCACATTTTTTTAATCTATTAATCCACTGAAGGACATCCAGGTTGGTTCCACAGTTTAGCTATTGTGAATTGTGCTACTATGACATTTGCAGGGAAATGGATGGCATTAGAGCTAATTGTCTAAGTGAAGTTAGCCAATCCCCATAAAACAAGCGCAAAATGTTTTCTCTGATATAAGGTGGGTGACTCAAAGTGGGGTAGGGAGGGAGTGCAGGGGAGGAAGATTACCTCTAGATAGGGAATAGGGGTGGGAGGGAAAGGGAGGGAGAAGCAGAATAACATGGATGGTGGAAGGAGACAGTCATCATTATACAAAATACATGTATGAAGATGTGAATTTGGTGTCAACATACCTTATATACAAACAGAGATACGATAAATTGTGGTATAAAGATGTATTAAGAATTGTAATGCAAAAAAATCAATAAGAGTTCGTGTATAGTGGCATAATTTGGCGGGAACATACTTTATAAACAGAGTTATGAAAAATTGTGCTGTGAATAGATAATTATGAATGTAATGCATTCCACTATTTTCATGTATGAAATAAATAAATAAATAAGAAAAAATACTAATAAAAAAGAAAGAAGTCATAAAAAAGAGGTTAAACAACCAGCATTATCCAAAATAGATCTCAAAAGGCCAATATTTTTTTAATCAAATAGAAATAACACAACAGAATAATCATATCTGAGAAAATTTCATCCCCACTTAAAAAAAAAAAAAAAAAAACAAGTGCTTATAGGGACTAGGGTTGTGGCTCAGTGGTAGAGCACTTACCTAGCATGTGTGAGGTACCAGATTCAATTCTGAGCACTGCTCATAAATAAATGAATAAAATAAAGGTCCATCAACCTCTAAAAATTTTGTAAAGTGCTTATAGAGGTTTATTATTTCTAAATTTATTTTAAAACCTTCAGGGAGAAATGTAATACATTGATTTCAAATTAGTACAAATCAGAGAAAGATTGTTTTAATAGTCTAAAACTTTAAAAACTTAAATTTACATCAAATTCCTTAAAATAGATACATGTTTTCATATTTGAATAATTATTTGGTCAATTATATTTCTTAAATCTTTAACATGAGTAATACAGGAGACCCATCTGAGACCCACCAAATTTATGGTCTTTGTTTCATGAAGTTTTCTTACTGCTTGAGACATAATTGAATGGATTCACTGTGCAACATGTCTCATGGGCCCTGAATGATTTGGGACGTCTATTTACTTCTGGCTTTCCATCACCAGTCTTGACTACTGACTGGTTTTTAATAGAAATGTCCCATGCTTGATTCCATTAACCCACATCCTGTAGTACCAGAAAAGGACAGGTGTCATCTTCCTTTGTCAGCTCCATAGCATTTCATGCTGCTTGCATCTCCAAGACCTCTCTTTTGTTGTATCCCTTGAAAGAAGCTAGCCTTCCCTGACTTCCCATCAACTGACCCTGGTGTCTACCAGACCTGTTCATGCAAGATCTCATTTACCTTTTGTCTTCATTTAGTAAGCCACAATAAGCCTACTTTCCTCCATCAGTTCACAGCAGTCCTCTCCTTATCCTTGCTATTACTTGCTTCATATCTAGGGAGGTCCTCAGTTTTTAATTCCTTGGGATATTATTGACCTGAATGTGATCCTCGGAGTTTGAAATGCAAACAACCCACTCTTGCTGTAACTCAGAAACAATTTCTATCCCCACCCAAAAGAAAACACTTCTAAAATCACTATTCTTTTGAAAAGACAAGATATAAAAAAAGCCAAGCAAATAATTTAAATATTGTTATTACCAAAAGACTTAAAAATAAAGTGTCCCATATATTGAATGAAAAAATGAGGTACATAAATTCAAACCTGAAAAATAAAAATAAAAAATGTGTCCTTTGTCTGTTTGTCTTATAGTACTAATGATTGAACCCAGAAACTTTACACATGCTAGACAAGTGCTCTAGCACTGAACAACGTCCCCAGTCTTGCCCTACATTATTAAAACATTAAACAACTATGGTCATGTACCCTTTTCAAACTTCAGGAACCATGAAGGAATCTAAGATGTTTCCTCTACTTGTAAGAAAACATGTTATTTGGTGTTATGGTTTGGATATGGCTTCAATAATCTAAAAGCTCATAATAGACAAGGCAGGAATGTTCAGAGGTAAAATGATTAGATTATAAAATCTATGACCTAATCAGTGGATTAGTCATTTAATTAATTGATAATTTGAATGCATTACTGGATGGTAACCATAAGCTGGTAAGGCTTGGCTGGAGAAAGTAGCCTTGGAGCTTATATATAGGTCCCTGGCTCCTCCGCTACCTCCTTCCCTCCTTCCTGGCTACCAGGAGGTAAACAGCTTTCCTCCACCATGCCCTTCGACCATGATGTTGCCTCACCACCGGCCCAGAGCAATAGAGTTACCCGTCTATGGACTGAACTCTGAAACTGTAAGCCCAAAATTAAACTTCACTCCTCCAAGTTGTTCTTGGTGGGCATTTTGATCACAGAGATGAAAAGCTAACCAACACAGCTGGTCACAGTTTCAAATGCAAGACACAAGACTTCTGCGTTAGAGGCAAAAGACTATTATTCTGCACAGGATGCCACATAAGCTTTATGTTCCTATTTGTTGTCCTTGCCCCCAGTTCCCATGCAATGATGCAGGTGGACCTAGGTGGGTACTGTACACACAGTGTGTTTGTCATAGCTGAAAATTTTGAGCTTAGAAAACTCCAAAATTTTTAAAATGTTTTTATTAGTGCATTATGGTTACACATTAACAGGGGGATTCATTTTGACATAATCATACATGCATGGAATATAACTTGCTCTATCTCAGTCCCTGGTACTTCTTTCTCTCTCCTTCTCCCTCCCCAATCCCCTTCTTCTAATCTACTGATCTTTCTTCAGTTTATTTATTGTTTTTTTTTTTAATTGGTGCTTCAGGGATGTATGAAAACTCCAGTCTTGTAAGCAATTGCTAACAATCTACCCTACCTTTTCCAGAGAGATATATTATCTTTATTATTCTCATCTTTATACCATAGGGCTCTTTATCTTTCAAGGCTGTTTGCAAACATGCCCAGTAAATAGTCCTGAAAAGGAAGACTAGGGTGAAAGCTGTTGCAGGATGTGTAGAAACATTGGAGACTGACTTGAACAATATCCATATCTTGCTATGTATTTAAAGATATAAAAATTTTGTTAAAATTTTATAGGAAACTTTACTCAAATTTACAAAATTTCACTGCAGAGTTTAATGAAGAACAACATAACAACCATTAATTCAACATTTTTTTTGGTACCAAGGATTAAATTCTGGGGCACTCAGCCATTGAGCCACATCCCCAGCCCTATTTTGTATTTTATTTAGAGACAGGGTCTCACTGAGTTGCTTAGTGCCTCACTTTTGCTGAGGCTGGCTGTGAACTTTCAATCCTCCTTCCTCAGCCTCTCAAGCCACTGGGATTACAGGTGTGTGCCATGACACCCACTTGACAAATATTTTGAGTTTCAAGATTAGCAAATAATCATTATCGGCAATAAACTGTTAGAACTATTAAGCAACTTTTTTGAGTGTGGCACACGAGAATTTATTCCTTTGAATAGTTCATATAATCTGACATTAAGGAATATGATAGATATAAAGTAAGTTGACAATAGTGAAGACCTTTGCAGTTATGCAAATGTTATGTTTTAGAGTTTTATCTTCATATAGGAAATTGGAAGAAAAACCTATTGTATTAAAAATATAAAGTGAAATACCTAATGATCATTTTAAACCTTTCCTTTCTTCTGATAATTCAAACACCATCTGCATGTTCCTCACTCTTTGCTAATGTTACTCTTGCTTCACAGGAAAACTAGAATTGATTAAATGAGAATCATCTTTTTTCCTATTACCTAATTTACTAACTTACCCTTCCTCCTACGCCTTATCTTTCCTCCTGCCAAACAGAGTCAACTCTTCCTCCTCTCTTCAAAGGCTCTTTCTATAGCCCAATATCTTCTCCCTGGAGCTTCTTCAGAGACCTCTTCTTTCAGTTATCCCCCTCTGTATTTTGCATCATCAATCATCTTGTTACTGTTTCAGTCCTATCAGACAAAAACACACTCAAAAAATCTTAAGGAGACCTCCCATATACTCCTCTAGCTATTTTTTTACTCCCCACTTCTTAAAAAAAAAAAAAAAAAAAAAAAAGTTCTCCGAATGATCCTTGTCTCTATTTCCTCACCTCCCTGTCGCCTCAACCAGTCATCCTTCAATATCCACCACTCCACAGAGACTATTCTTGTCCAGGTCAAATCTATGTGATACAGATAGAATTATAATTCATGATGCTAAGTTAATATTCCATAGTCAGTTCTACTCAAAAACACAACAATTAAAAACATAACTATCAAACTTATGAAATGCAGACAATACCTATTCTCTTTACCTCATAAGGCTGTTGTGAACCAACGGACATCTTCCAAACATAAGCCACGTACACCACATACATTTTATGATTTTCTAGTCTATGAATCGAGGGTATGGATTATTTAGTTCTTATCAAAACCTAGTGTACTAAAAAATAATAGATTGTATTGGCCAAATTATATGTTTATATTGTATGCAAGTAAAAATATGTAATAACAAATTCTATCATTATGTACAACTATAATGCACCAATAAACAATATGAAAAAATAGTAGGTTGTTCACATTTGCTGAAGAAACAAATAAGTGAATGAGTAAAAGAATGAATGGAAACACTTGGTTTATTGGGGAATTCTGATTAGAAAAGAGAGAAACCTAACATAGTGTTAAGGAACATAACAGTGCATAAGAATATAAACCAAAAAAATCATTCCTTTGTACAACATGTAGAACTCCCAAAACAGTATCTGACACCTTGAGTAACTAATAAGCCTTCACTTTGTTCAGAAAGTGCATAAGCCTTCTCATCCAAGTTCTTATGTAACTGAGAAGCTATCTCAGACAGTCATATAGCAAATAGGAATGGCCATCATACACACATAAGACTTGTGTTTTCTGCTTGGCTAAGACTAAAACATCAAGGCAAATCAATGCCATCAACTAAAATATCTAATATCAAACATGATAAATTCTTTAAAATGTACTCCTTATCATCTGGTGAACCCATTGCTTTAGGATGTAATTGAAATATGCTAACGAATGTCTTGAAACTCTGAGCTACATAAAACATAATAGCTTACTTTGCAAAGTCACACTTCAATTATGGTGGTCTCTTTTCTATAAAATATTTAAATTTTGGTGATCCATGTTATGATGTTCTCCCAGACTTGGAAAAAATTTCCATAGTCTAATGAGGAACTTGGAGGAATGGCTGCTCAGCATTAGATTGAAAATAAATGTGTTGCTTTCAGATATTTCCTTCGGGGTTGGCCACCATCAGTCTACCATGTTACAGTTTATGGGGGAGAACAAGAAAGCTTGACTTAAGAACAGTCCTGCCGCCAGAGTAAACAGTGCCGCAAACCAAGGAAATTGAAAGCACATGCCTTTATTGTCAAGTTCAACTTGTTTTACAAATCCAAACAGCCACCCAGCTTCTAAAAGCCCATTTCAGGTTCAACAATTAACATTTAATCATGAAGATAAAATAAACATATTTGTGCACATACATACATGGGAACTATATTTTTGCCAAAGAACTTAACTTTTCAATGTACTAAGTAATAATACTAAGAACCAACACAGAAAGATATGATGAAGAACCATAAGTAAGGAACTAAGTTGGAGGGTTAAGGGTTTAAGCTCAATGGTATAGCACTTGCCTGGCATGTATGAGTCCCCAGGTTTGACCCCCAGAACCACCAAAATAATAAATAAATAAATTAGAGTTGTAACATTTTATTTCTTTCTCCTAGGGAGACACACAAATGTATATGAAATATGAAGCACATTTAAAATAAGATGATATTGTTTTGTCAATATAGTCTCTCTTCCTAAATACATATTCTCCTCCTAAATTATACTATCCAAATCCTTGTTAAAAGATGGATAATTAGAGTTCAAAGTTATAAAAGATAAAAAGTAAACCACAAAAAGTATAGAGTGAAAATTATTCCAATAGTTTTAAATACATTTGTGTAGAAATGTTACTTTAATATTTTTGTATCTTTTTCATTGTACTTAGAGATGCTCATCAGTTTATGATGAGGTTAGGTCCTAATAAACCAATTTTAAGTTTAAAATTCACAAGTCAGAATGCATTTATTATAGCTAACCTACCAAATGTGCTAGCTTAGCCTCATAGCACACAGTAGAGCATACTATTTTCTCTGGTGACTGTGGGGCTCATTGGCAGTTGTGGCTCACTGCCACTGCCTGGCAGCTTGAGAGGATCAGACTGTATATCATTATGCTGGGAAAGGTCAAAATTCAGTTAGGTTTCCACTGAATGCACATTGTTTTTTCACAATCATAAAATGAAAATTTATAAGTTGAACCACTACCATAAACCAAGGGATCATCTGTATATGTATACTGGAATGAAATACACTATAAGTTACATTTTATGGAGTTGTGCTGCAGTAACAAGCAATCCCCAAATTTAGTAATTTATAAAATATAGAGGTTTAATTCTTGCTCTTGTTTTATGTCAACTGTAGCTCTGCTTCAATTGTGCCCTTGTTCTCCTGTTTAGGATGAAGAAACAGTCCTTCTTTGGCACTTTTACTGACCCATCAAAGAGAAAAGAGCTAAAGAGAAACCAGCTGATGACTTTCAGAGGTTGTACTCAGTAGAACATCCCTTCTGTCATGTCTCATTGGCCAAAGCACGTTTCTTGGGCAAGGCTGGTTTCACAAGGACCAGAGAAAGAACCCTCTTGCAGGGAGAACTCCACACGTTGCATGGAGACATAGTTAATGTAGAAAGTACTACAGTTTGCCACAATAACTTCTTGTCTTATTATTAAGACATTAAGGCTGCTTTTTCTTCTCTTTATACCTGCACATGTTATTTGGTTGATAATGTGTTAATTTTTAAAGCAGAAAAAAATAAATGTCACAGACAAAAAGAAAGCTGTTCTATCTTAACACATAATTCATCACTTACTTTGTTTCCTCCTGATTGAGCTACAGCCTGTCAACTGTGGTGAACTGTGTCTCTGTTGTGCCTTTGACTGTGGGTATTAATAGGGTTGATTTGCTTGTTTCTCACTGAGTTGTGTATAGGCTCCCTTTAATACCCTACAGCCCTATAAGATATACCTATAAACATTATTAATTATATTACTGGAGAGTGGATATTGATATGTGGCCCAGGAAGACTTTGCACCAGAGGTTATTTGACAATGTCTGGAGACTTTTATGGTTACCATATATTTAGAGCAGGGGGTGCTTTGGGCATGTACTAATTACAGACCAGGGATGCTGCTAGATATCCTGATAAAAATGATAATAGGAACCAAGTTGAGAAAACCTATGGTGACATGATGGAATAATTCATATTTAAAGAAAAACTAAGAACCTTACAAGTGCTTTGACAAACCCAGGACATGGATGATGACAATCACACACATGCCATCTCTGGCTGAAGATGATGTGTGGACTGTATTTACTGACCCATCAAAGTGTGCAATCATATACATACCCTATGGACCCTCGCTATCAGTACTTAGGGGTTAAGCTAATGTTACAAATGACTGGGTGACGACTGTGAGACTGAGTCTTGGGACAAATCACTCTGGTATTTTTCACAGGAAATTGTTGCCAACATGAGGAGGGGTATTTGGAAACAAGCGAAGAATGTTGTGACAGTTTGTCAGTCACAAGTAACTTCAAATCATACAATTATTACCATCATTTGTGTACATGCCTGTCATTTTACCTTCATCTGTTATGTATTTGGGAGACGAAGGAGAACAAGAGTGACATCATCACAATATTCAGAGGTATCTTGTAACATTTGTATTACACATTTTGTTGTCAAGGGTTATTAATTGACCACATCTTGATTCTAAATTTAAAACAAATGTTACATGAGAATCTCAAGAGGTTACTTTATAAAAATTTCCACTTATGAAAATTATTTGGAAATAATTAAAGTATGACATGCTCTCTTTACTTTGTCTTGCCCTTCCTTCCCTATTCCTTATCCTAGAAATTCCTTTCCACCAAAACTGACTGACTTCTGTGAGCCATCTACCCTATGTCAGAGGTTCATATCCTTGCAAAATATTCACTTTTCCTATCTACCATATTGCCATCTCTATTACACTTTCTTGTTACATCAGTGTTTAAGTTCCTCTTTCCCCTAAATTATGGACTCCTAAGAGGTCACCCATAATCTGTTTATAGGTGTAATCTGTAGCCTTGAGATCTTCATGTCTAATACGTGACATGTCAAATAAATGGTTATGTGTTCATATATTCCCTCAATGACTAGGTTTAATGATAAAGAAGGAAGAATAAATTAGAGCTAATTTTTATGTTAAGAGGAGAATGATAAATCTTTCAAAAGAGCTTGTATATTGACTATCTAACAGTGGGATTTCAGCCAGAGATACACTGGCATAGGAAAAAAATATTTTGAAGCAAAAGAAGATTCCTAGGTTCTTTAATACATTATTCAAAGGTTTTGGCCTACTCTAGCATGACCAGATCCATACTCTATTCCAAAGAACTAAAGCTGTGTCTAGCACATTGACCATTGTTGAAGTTCTTCTGGAAACAGAAAAATATTTTTATTAAAGTTATAGCTGACTGATACATACATATAACAATGAGAGGGCTGAAAAAATATTTAACTGCCTGTTAATGCAGCTTGATTTGGAACATTATGTGTTACTGACATTTTTGAGCATAGAACTTGTAGCTATAGAACCTAAATTCCTAATGCTATGATAACTCCTCAATTTCATAGTTTAAGTTACAATTTTTAAAATACTATAAAATACATTGATTGCTTCCTTTCTTTTTCCTTCTTTTTCTCACTTTTTTTAAAATTCAAATTTTATTTGAATTTTCTAACACCATATCCTCTGGCAATAACTGCTATCTTTCACCCCTGGTTGATCTTACATCTTAATGGCTACAATTGATATTTAAAGTTCTTAATGATACACCATCCAGCATTCTATTAATCACAAATACTCTCTCATACATGTAATCTTTTCCATTGAAATTTTCTCAAGAGTAGAAGTAAGTTGCAGGTATATATCTCCAGTTTACAAATTAATTATCTCCAAAGTCTTAAATGTTTTCAATATGTATTTATAGATCAGCTAAAATCTCCGAGGCTCCCATGCCAGACTCTGTACTAAACTTTGGAAATAAGCACAGCTACTTAAATTGAAATTGGCTTTTTAAAACTCAGAATGGGCTTTTCCATAAAACAAATACATTATAAGGAGGTTAAATTCCTAGATAAGCCCCACAAATCATTTTATATGTCCTATGGTTCTACGGTATTCATCTTTTGCTCCCAGTTCCCAATGTTATACTACAAGATTTCCTGATACTGAATTCATTCTCTCTCCACGGGAAAAAGAAAATATTAAGTGTGTGGCACATAAAAAATGTTTTCCATAATGGGCAGAAAACAGTGTTTCAATACTGCAAACCACAAAACAGGAGCTCAATCTATTCCCTACGCTAGGTGCATTGGGACGGTTCTACTCATTGGGCCCCTCGCAGTTCCTATTGCTCTTATTCCTTCAAAGGCAGAGAAGACTGCAGGGAAAGAGTCTCTGTCATGGTTGAGGGAGGAGACTGCTTTCCTCTCTCCCATTGGAATCAACCCAAGAAGGGATTAACCAACCTGATTACCCCCAGCTGTTCTGTCACATCCACAAGAAGAAATAGCCTGGACAGTGCAAGACAGTGTGAGAGAAACAAGAACACAGGTTCTTCATGCTGTTTCCATGTTTCTGGTCTAACCACCACTGAAGCCCAACTTGCTCTGTGACTTCTAAGCCATGATATAATACTTTTCCTTTATGTTAAACCAGTTTATGTCAGGTTTCTGTTACCCAACATCCATCCAGTCTTTTGGAGTACAGAACACTGAACTTTTCTATTCTTTTCATTCTAATCCTGGCAATAAGAGTCTATCTATAATTTCTGAGACTGAGTCTGAGATAGCATTGGGCAGATATCTCCTTGCTTACGGAGGAGCCCTTCTTGATTACTATTACAGCCTTGGTTCCTGGTGTTTTTCCTAAAGCAGAAAGGAAGAAAAAAAAAATCTTCAGACTCTAAAGGAGGCAAATGACATGAAGCCTGAAGACAAGCTATTTTTCTTTTTCCACTTCAAATGATGCTCAAATCTCAGCCAGTTTCTTTTCAGCAGTTCACCACCACATCTAAAAATCTAAATCGACTGCATTGGTAGTTTCTCTGAATTCCAAATTACCCTGAACACCCGTTCCTAATCATGGAGATCTTGATTGGAACTAAATTTGCTCTCTGTGTAGACATCACTCATGTTCCAAGAGCAGTTTCTCCTCTGGTCAAATTAGCTGTGTAAATATTACAAATAAAAATATATGTAGGGGCAAGTGGATTACAAAAAGGCATTTCCTTATAAATGATCCATGTGACCCCAAATTAGAATGTGTCTTGCAAATAGGGAGAGCCTGGGAAAGATTAGTAGACCAAAACAACTGGTGCCCATAAACTGCCCCAGACTTTAGATCAAATTCTCACCCATGGAGAGCTTACCAAAGAGAGAAAAGCAGATGACATATGGAAGAGAGGAAGGGACATCTTAGGTATAGTATTTTTAAATCCTAAAATACAAGCTGATTTTGAACAACAAAGAAGTAGACAATGGGAAAAGCATACAGATTAAGGATTTTCTTAGCTCTTTCCAAATTTCTTCCTTTAATGTGTTTCCATCATTTTGTAAATGATTTAACTCATTCTTTCATAATTTTCTAGTAAATTGTGTATTTCAATTTGTGTAGTGCTTATAAAGAGAATAAACAAAACATGTCTAGCATTTTTTTATTATTATATTAAGCCTGGAGAGATTCTTTGGTGCAGTGTTGCTTTCTCTTATGAAGACAGAAACCACAGTAAGATATGCTTAAAGGCATAAAAGTACATATTTATAACACATGAAAGTCCACTGCTTTCCTTGGGAAAATCCTACTTAGGCTATGCATGCATCAGAAACATGAAAAAATCTGAAATTTTGGACATTGTGTCTCAATGCAAGGGGAAAGGTCAAGAGCGGAATACAGTTGCTCATTTTCCCTTGTCTCCTTCTATTATAACATTCACTGGAATTTGTTCATTTGATCTTTGTCTAAGGAAAAGAGGTAAACAAATCATGCTAAATGTTTGGGCTGCTTCAAAACCAAATAGTACTGTTCATACCCAGTGTTGGAACTCTCAGGCAACGATAATCAGACTTTGATACTAAAAAATATTTAGTGAATCCTGTAGGCTAACAAATTACACATACTTGTCAAAGAAACCGTCCTTTTATGTAAGTACAAAACATATGCCATTTATGAATTTGTAAAATAAAACTATTACTATAAACAATGTTTGTTGTAGGTGACAGAGTGAATTGATTGTGTTTCAGAATGAACCCTCTTTTTAGAAATAAGAATACAGCTTAAATTATGCTTTAGCACTGACTCAAAACAATTACTAGAGTCATAGACCTATCCCCTGGGTTTAACTGTAACACAAATCAAGAGACTACCACATTATAAATCATGCAAGTTTGATTTATATATTAATTGGTGAACTATCTATCCTATAAAAGTCTTAGACACTATTAAAAAATTATTCCTCGGGCTGGGATTGTGGCTCAGCAGTAGAGTGCTCACATAGCACATGCGAGGCCTTGGGTTCGACCTTCAGCAGCACATTTAAAAAAATAAATAAAATAAAGGTATTGTGTCCAACTACAACTAAAAAATTAATATTTAAAAAAAATTACTCCTTGTTTGAATGAAACTATGAAGAAGAAGGGCTCTGGGCTGGGGCCCTCATGTGTGTGCATGCATGTGTGTTTTTCTAAAGCACAAGGAATCTGTTAGATTATGTGAATAAGGAATACATTCAATCTTGGCCACACCATATGTATTCATTTTTATTTTGATACACTTATTTTACCATATTATTTATTAATTTCTCTGCCTTTATTTCAAATGTATTCCCGCCCTATACTAATCCAATTAACTTTCCACTAATCCTAAATATTCCTCTCCACTCCAAGTTAGTCTTTTAAATTATCCCTCCAGATGCTAAGCTCAATTATTAGTATGGCTTTGTTCCTGCTTGAGAAAAGCTGAAAAGTTCAGCCTTAACCCCACCACTTTCTTTTACCTTTCCTGATCCTTTGCATTTGAATCGCCTATACCTTCATCAATCTTTGGTGGCAACTGAGCCTCACTGGTCTCTTTCACGTCTCTCTACTAGAAAATCACATACAAACTAGTACATGGAAATCCAGCTGTTAATTGTTGATTCACTGAAATTAATGTTCTCTTCCTAACCACACTAGAAACCTACTCTGAGTATGCACTTTGGTCTTCTTGCAGCATAGCAATGTAAACCCCCCAGTTTGTACATGGATTGGTTCTTCATAATTACATCTTCTGTAAATCCTAGCTATAGAAACATGTGCTATAATGTACTTCAGTGGAAAAACACATACTATACTCAATTGTACTATGCTATTATACTCTACACTATTAACATATACCAGAGACACCAGGCTAGAATATACTACTAGGTATGGTAGTCTATTATGAAGCATATTCTATAGTATACTCTAGCATACTAGTAACTCTACTATATTGGTATATTCTATACTATAGAATAAAACTCAATAACTATATTAATATAGTAACTATCCTAGAGTATGCTATAATTATAGTATATGCTGGTATGCTCAGTAACTACAGTAGTTATACCATATAGTTATACCACAGCACTTACTACTATAGTATAGTTACTATAGTATAGTTATTGGACATACTACTTTATATACTGTAGAATTCTACATTAGTATATTGTACTACTGTTATACCAGTGAGTCTCAGTTGCCACAAAGGAGTGATAAAAGTAGAGGAAATTCAAATACTAGTGCATACTATAGAATATAATTTGATTCCTATTAAAAATACAATATACTTATATAATTTATATAAACTAGGAAAGTTTTAGAAAGATACAACCCAAATTGTTTGTAATAATTATCTCTAAAGAACAAATGAATAAGCGAAGCTTCAGTAAAATGGGTAGAAGCAGTGGGGGTTATAAGAGATTTTAACTTTGCCTTTGAAAAAATATTATAATCATTTTATGTAGTGAGATTCGCTATTTTGTGATTTTAAAAACTTGAAAGAAGAGCAGAATTGATAGGTACAAATATTGTATTGTATTTTATTTTTCATGTCTGTTTTTATGAATAGTCCATATTTTTAGAGTTGTAACCCAGCAACTTTCAAACACAGGGCTGGGTCCTGCTACCTGGAGACTTCTTGAATTGTCAGTTCAGCCAGTTCAATTACTACTAATACTCTTTTACTGAAAAACTTCTCATACCATAGCAAATTGTTCCCCTTTTGAAGAACCACATGAAAGTAAATGTGTTGATGACTCACAAAATTGAATTTTTCTGCTTAATTTCTCTTTTAATTAACACACTGCAATAAAGAGAAAAATATAAAAGTGACCAATGAAGCCTCCTTTATCAGGTGATTTTTATGTGTTGCAACCTGGAGCAATTCCTTCTGAGAGACAAGATTGTGCACATCAGCTTGGATGAAAAAAAAATTTTTGACTGAGTGCCATCAATTTAGCGATTTTAGGCTTATTGTATGATGGTGGCTCTCAAAATTAAGCAGGCATCAGAATTGCCTAGAAGGCCATTCAAACAGATAGGTGTTCCAGACCTCCAGAGTTTGGTGCAACAGGTGCAGTAGTTCTTGGGTGGGCCCAAGAATTTGCTTTTCTTGGAGGTCTCCAGTTGATGACGATGCTATATCTGCTGTAGATAATCCACACTTGAGGACCACTTCACAGTAGGCGTTGAAGTTAATTTTTGCCCTTTACATTTTAAGCATCAAAGATATTCTTTTTACCAAATTAATGCCTATAGCTGTTTTGATTCAAATGATACTGAAAGTATCATATAGTCCCATAGGTTTGTTTTCTTTCTTTAGCTGGTAAATTTCTCTGCCTTACCATAATCAGAATTTCTAAATTACCATTTACCTCCTCATCCTTTTCAATTTCTTATTACCTAAATCTTTGAAATCACTTGAATAGGTTAAAAAGGGAAAGAAAGATGGGAAAACTGAAAACAAATCCATCTTATCTACTTGAAAGCACAAATTCTCCTGTGACTAGGCCCAAAGAATTTTCTCCAAAGCATTTAAAAAATCTAGCAGGTTTCACAATTAATGAAGAAAATATTTTATTCCAAATATATTGTAGCCCAATTGATAGACAATATCATTGGTTATAAAATGAAAATAATGTTCTCTGGTAATATTCACTTAAATGTGTGTTAATTTAGAAGTTTTAAGGTGCCAAGTGTCTATGAATTAGAAACATACCAACTGCCCCAGAGGACAGCTTGTACTGGCTAAGGCTCAACAGAAAATCTCCTTCAAGATTTATAAAGGAGATATTGATAAACAACATTCTTTAATAACATCACTTCAATTAAAAACTACAATAATTTCCTATGACTGCTTCTCCTTGATTCCCTCCATGCCTATGTAGAATATAATGCCAAATATAGCTCTAAAAGCAATTCACAAGGTCATTTGATCCAAAGCATGTAGCTAACCCACAAATACCAGAAAAATAGTGGAGAAGTAAATGGAATCCATAACCTTTTGACATTGGTGTCCAAATAGTATTTCTCAAGACAAAATCTATGAGTCAGACAGCTAGCTGAAAGGTAGAGGGGAAACAGTGTGGAACACCCAGAGTGAGGGTGTGGGTGTAAGGTGTTGCAGGTACTGTTGATGCTATGGTGGATGGTGCTATTGTTGTAGTTGAGATGTTTGTGTGGAGTGAGAGAAGAAATGATTTCCTCCTGAATTTTTTGTCACTCTGCAGATGTGCAGGCACCCCTGACCTTGTATGAAGTCACCCTGGGTCTTTGGGCACCAGCAGTTCATGTTCTCCACTGGGGAACAGATAAGTTTCAAATCCATTTGGTGGGTATCCCGCTGATCACGTGGCTGATTTTCCATGGATCTGCATATTAAGCTCAGTCCCATGCCTCGGGAAGAGGTTTCACTGTGTGAATCCCATGGACTGCAAAGTAACTAAAAGGCATCTTATAATGACCATCTAGCGCACCTCCAGATCCTTTACATGGACCTTTATAAGGAGACCCAATGACCTGCTCTGCACACATGGGAATACAATCATATATGCTGAAAAACACAAAGAGGAAAAAGAAATTCTATACCCTGCCACTGTTTACATACATTAAAAAACATTGAAACTTTGTGTATGTTGCAGAGTAGCGAGGTGGGAGGATGTCCAAAAACGACTGCATGTCTTAGTAAATAAACATAAATGGATCCAGAAATGTCTGTGAAGAGGAACCAAGAATAGGATACTATCAGTTTTTCATAAGAACAAAACTGCCTTTTTGCCACCCTTTCAATCCCTCTCTCTTCATCAAATGGCTCCAAACAGGGAAATGGAACTTTCAATAAGCAGGGACCTGCATGATCAAGAGTGCCAGCCTAGTCTTTTTATTGGCACATAAACAGGGGGCTCAAATGCCCAAACTGATTGCTGCCTTAAATATCCCTTTTCCTCTGGGAAGCGAACTGGAGAGTTTCTTGAGGGTCTGGTTCTCTTTCCAGTTTCTACTGTCTGAATAACTCTTCCTTCTTTTCAGGAAAAGCAAGAAATAAGAGTTTCTTAATTTTTTTTTATTTATGGAATTTGAAGATGAACTTGAGTTTAAGTTTGAACATATACTGTATTCCAGGAAAACAAAAATTCAGCTAACTGCTTTCAAAAGAATAGAATCTTGTCTCTTTAAAGTGTAGTACTGTGAGCATCACTTTATTTTAAAATAATATGTGTACATTATGTCACACACCTACTTAGATATTGAAAGTATGCACTGAATTAAGGGTTTTCGTTGTTGTTGTTGTTGATGTTTTATTTTATTTTATTTTTTAAGTGCTGAGGATCTGTCTTAGGGCCTACCTGTTAGACAAGCACACTACAACTGAAATACATCTCCAGGCTTTGAATTAAGATTTTATATGATATTAAAAAACTACTCAAAGAAAGTCAAACAAAGGTTAACTTCTGAAATGACTTGTCACATCAGTCCTACTATATATTGGGTTGTAAAAATGTCTAAGCAAATAATAGAGCATTGACTATTAAGTTATACTTTTATAGAGCTTATTTCTCTTAAACATTTCAGATAGAATCTTAACTCAAAATTCTTCTCTAACAGTATAAGTTTCTGAAAGTTAGAAAACTTACCCCATTATTATTTGCATTTTACATAAACATGATACAAAATACAAATTTTAAAGCCAAATTGCCTATGATTTATTCTAGTTTTACTATTCTTTTGCTGTTGGGGAAAATGAGCTAAATTCTTCGTGCCTTGGTTTCTACCTCAATAAATGAGAATGATAGTCGTACTTACTTCATACACCAGTCAGTGAAAAATTAAATATGTTAACCAGTGTAAACAAATTATAATAATGCCTAGCACATACTCAAAAATTACTATTATTAGTACTTTATAAAGTGTCTATTACAAAGATACTGCATTTCTTTGCAATGCACTTTGTAAAATACTTTTTAAATCTTTCAATCATCTTATTTGGCCACAATTTTTTTCTATAACAATTATACTTAAATCAGATGAAAAAAAGTGACTTATGAAAAAATAGGAGTTGGAGGTTAATAGCAGAAAACCTGCATTCCTCAGAGGCTCTGCTCTTAGACCTTGGGCTCCAACATGTCCAAAATAAAGCTTTGATCCTTAACAAATATGTATATATATACATATATATTTGTATCAACAGAGAAGATACACAAATGAAAAAAACTTTTCAATAATTTGTCCACAATCACAAAATTCTCTTATATTGGTCCCTAACTTCCAACCCCAAACAATGTGATTGAGCTGAAAAGAAATACAAAACAAAGAGCGTGCTTCTGATTATTTCACTGTCTGTTGTTCAGCATTCATCCTAATATTATTGCTATTCCCTGGCCTCCTCTCCTCTAAAGGGGGAAGAAAAAGTTACCACAGGTAGAAAATTGCTTCTGGCATTAATCCTCCTAGCTCAGATCAAGAAAGTGGATATCAGTAATCTCTTCTGGAATACCTGCCATTATTCATTTTAGTACCAGGATGAAAACCCATGGAGAAACAAGACTTCTGGCCACTCTCAAAAAAACTCACTAAAAAAATAAAATGAATGAGCATCTATGCATACTAAAATCCCAATTTTGTCCAACTTGATTAGAAAGCAGAAGCGAGGCCCCTTTCTCTTAGCATATTTTATTCCCTGAGGGAGTTTGCTGGGAGGCAGACTCCTAAGTTATCAAACTCAGGATATTTTCCCCAATTCCTTCTTTTTCCAGTTTTCTCCTTGCGGTTAACTCCATTACTAACTTATAGCGATAAACACCTGGAGTCTATCAAAAACAAAGAGAGGCTTATTCAGTGGGTACAGCCCTGCCTGGTGAACACCCTGAGCAGAAACAAACTACATAATATAAGACTTGAGCAGGAATATGTTTTTTATGATGTGCCAGCATAAGGGGGATCAAAGGCTAAAGCCAAATAAATAGCAACTGGGCACCAGCAGAGGAAACATATTTAGACTTTAAAATAATCAAAAACAAACCCAAAGAACACTAACACCCTCCACATTCGGCAGTCACATTTTCCCTCTTTTTATTCATGGCTTAAACCTGTCGAGAATTTTGAAGCTAATCACTGAGTCTAAAGAAGAAGCCTGCTTTTCACGGAGGTTGTAACAACAATCAGAGAGAGTAGGCCTGAGTAGATACCCTTCCCCCCGCCCTATCCATCCTTCTCATGCCAACCCCCTCCTCCTTCCTCTATTGGCCTATTATTGAATTTACCTTGGCCACGTTATGGAATTTGCCGCTGACATTAACCCATTTATTGAGCTGACTCCCCCTTATCTAAAACATCTCTAGGCAAACTGAAACAATCTGTCTGCCGTCCACTGATTGGCAGGGCAAATTTTTCCAGGTGGTATAACCAGCTCCCTTAAAATGATTTGCCAACCTTATTAGGGCCTGGCAGAACGATCGAAAGAAGACCTGAGAAATCAGTCTTCACTGCCATGGTTAGTACCTGCAAGGTATTAACATAAATAATTTTGAAAGATTAGTAGCATTGAAAAAAAGTTGCTGATGGGGGGCCCAGAGCCAAGAGGAGGAGGTAGATATGAGAGGAGAGGACTGACAGGCTCAACCCTGAGGGCAAAGAGCTACATCTGTATTTGATTTGTCAGGGATTTACATTAGTGAAACTTTAACTCTGCAGATGATACATAAGATTACACTCACAGAACAAGCTTATGCAAATATAGCTCAAACTCCATGGTATGTGGCCCAGACAGTGAATTTGGCAGATTTCATTGAGTCTGGTGGCTGGATCTAATAAATTCATTTACATGAAGGATTAGGACATCTGGAAAAGTAGCATGGTGGTTTATTGAAACATAAATAACATTAATTGAAAGGTTACAGGTATGCAAAACATTCATGCAGGCAATGCAAAACGCCATAAAGCTGCTTTCCTTTTTGAATAAAGTAAAAGAGAAAAATACCTTGCTAACATAAACAAAAAAGGCAATTTCCACCATCTAATTTAAATGTCACTCTAGATAGTGAGAGTGAGAGGCAACCATTTCTTCATCCAGCCTTTGCAGTGAACCTCTTTTTCTAAATCTGCACTGGATTGCCCCCCCCCATACATATCTTAGGCACTAATTAGCAGCAGCAAGGTAGCAACATAATTAAATTTATTTTCAGTTAGAAATCTCCAAACTGTCATGCCATTCTGCAGACAGAAAAGCATGGTTGAGATCTCAAGCTATTTCTTCCAAAAGTTTATTTTTATTTTACTGCTGTAATGTATACTTGCTGGTAATGTGGATGGCCGGTTAATGTCTCGTGGAGTTGGTTACCATCAGCATAATAACAAATTACCCAGAGGAAAATGAGTAAAGATTGATATCATATGATTTAAAAGCTGAGAGGAAAGCTCAGGTGGTTTACAATCATTTGAGTACCTCAAGATTAATTTATAACTTAGTAACCCATTCAAACTCCCCTTCATCATTTATCCCCAAATAAAGAGATGACTTAACTGCTCAGTCACCCCAAATGCCTCCTGCCCAAAGCAAGCCATTTCTTTTTAAAAGGACCATTTTCATTTTTAAGTCATTATCCAAATGCTGACTTTGAGAAGTCATGCAAATGAGGGAGCAGTATGTCTAGAATTCTCTCAGGTATGGAGACTCAGTGGAGCCCATTTCAGAAACTCTATGTGACTTTGCCATAAAGTAATCAAGTAAAGAGCTGTTTGATCAAAATTGAAAGAGGACCCCAGGGCAAGAAGAAAAATGTATTGTAAATGAAATACAAGATTTAATGGAGTGATTGATATACTTTGTAGAATAATTTTACAAGATTTTTAAAAAGAGACTAATATCCTAGATAATCTTGCTTTGCACAATAAGAAATTAGATAACATGATTTTTGTTTTTAAAGCAGCTAATTGAATCAGAAAATGGAAGGAATCTTTACTGACCTTTCACATTTTGACTCTTACCATCATGAATAAAATTCATAGGATATATACAATTTGAATACAGCTTTTGGCAGAGTTCCTGCTAAATATTAAGCAATAATTGGCAACTGAAATTGGTCAGGTTCATTATATTGCCACAGTAAGATTTTCTTTCCCCTACCTGGATTATTTAAAAGACACTAAAAAAGCAAAGATGTTTCACAAATAGCTAAGTAACAATAGACATATTGCAAAAATAGCAAAAGCAAAAGCAAATTCATGTTTATTAATTCCCATGGCTCTCCAAAGAACAGAGAATTTAATATCTCCAAGTTTTTACATAGAAACATCACTTGATTGCATACAATATATATATATATATATATATATATATATATATATATATATATATATATGATACAAAATATTTTTCAGGGAATATATTTCAAGTGACTAACCTTATCAAGGACTGCCAGTACTGCTAAGATACCAGGAAACATTTCTGTACTGATATTGCCTAGTCTGAAAAGTTAAAGAAGAAGAAAGAATAAAGGAGGAGAAGGAAGAATAAAGAAGGAGAAGGAAGAGGAAGGAAGGAAGGAAGGAAGGAAAGAAGGAAGACGGAGAGAGGGGAGGTAGGTAGGAAAGGAGGAAGAAAGAAAGTCCTATAAACAAATCTAGTGCTTGGAAGAAAGATGATGACCTCCTGACTAAAAGGAATATAATTCTAATGTTATGGTACCAGGCCTCAGTGGTCAGAATTACTTTTGTTGTAACTAAAACAATCAGCAAATGACCTACTCTTCCAATTAAATCGTAAGGATGATTTTAACCAGCCCTTAGTTATAGTTTTCCTAGACACTTTAAGGGAAACTAAAATTAGATCTCAGACATCAAGTACACCTGATGTTTCTTAGAGTTTTTGCATATATGTAATACCAGGAAGGCAGGGCCCAACAGGAAGTGTTCATTGACTTCTCTTAAATCACTGGATAAGATTCCAAAAGGAATTTCTCAACCACTTAGGATGTTAGGAGGAAAAACTGCAGGCTGTAAGAGGCCATATACAGTATTCACAGAATCAAATTCAAGGTTTGTTTCCTGTGGCAAGTCATCTATAGTATTTATGAGTTTGCCCTTGGTAAACAAGAATATCTACTTCATCCACATGATTGGAACATTATGTAAAAATAGTGCTTTATATCTAAAACATTCTTTGAATGAATGAGAACATCTTTCGGGACACCAAAGCAGAAGACAGAGCAAAAGAACAGAATTGGTTGATGCAGAGTGACCTCTTGCTAATCTGGATACCTTGGGCAAGTTGCTCAGTAAGGTGTCACTTTGCTCAGCTACAAAGTGGAGATAACTATAGTACTCACTCAATGGTACTATAGAAGGATTGAGTGACTTACTGTATATATTATGCACTTAGAATTGTGCTTGACACACATATAAGACCACTACTCCTGCTACTAGAATGCTGCTCCAACCTAAGTGCTCAGTAGAGAGTGCAATGTAACTTCTATATTTCTAGAAGGAGTTTTAAAAAGGCAATAGGTTGCAGAGAATAATTTATCAAAGTAAACTCAATTCCAAAATATATATTAACCATAGGCCTATGGGCCGCTTACCACTGTGGAGAAAAGGAAAGAAGCATTTCTCTAAAGAGAAACCTTGAGATGATTAAGAGTGACTGATTTGTAAGACATACAGGGTGGGAAAGCCTTAGGCTAAAGACATCAATCACAAAGGTCAAAAAGAGGGAGAAAATTAGAAATGGAAAAAATGTTTGCCAAATAGGTAAAAAAAAAAAAAAAATGGTAGAAAACCCTTTCATCCAAAGGAGGAAAGTAAATAATCATTGAAAGAGCATGACTTCCCCAAGTGGTCTAAAATAGAGTTGCTAGGAGAGCAAGACTCTGAGAAACACCAGTGTACTGTCAAATTAACCAAACTGAAGAGAATCCATTTTAAGTTCAAAATCCAAAAAGATATGAAAATTATACAGTATCACGTGTGTGTGTGTGTGTGTGTGTGTGTGTATGTTGCTGGGGATTAGAATCCAGGGCCTTGTGCATGTGAGGCAAGCACTCTACCAACGGAGCTATATCCCCAGCCCCAGTATCACCTTTTAAACAAAATGGAAAAGGCATTAAGTTCTAGTTATTTTTGAAGATGTTGATTTCCACAGCTTTAACAACCACTTTCCTACATGTTCACAAAGCACATCTCGCCCTCTCCTGAGCAGCACACCAATCACAACCCCTGGACGCACCTCAGACTCTTCAAGCATTATGTGCCCAGATATGAGCTTGTCCTCCACTCCTCCTTCCTCTAAAAAGGTCTTTGTTGTTTGTCAGCAAGTGACACCAACACAGTACCAAGTACCCAAACTCTGAGCCTTTTTCCCTCCTTCATTCACCTCCTCAGCCACTCATGCAGTAAATTCTGTCAACCCTGCCACTTCCATTGTTCTCTAATCCACCCACCTATCCCCTCTTAGCCTGGTCTAAGATCATTTCATTCACCTCTAAGCATCTGCCATTGACTTCTCTTCTACCTAAAAGTTAAAAGTTTAAATGCCTGGTATAGCATACTGGTTCTTTTCTGCACCCAAGATGAGGATAGAGAACACTTACTGAAGCAAGTATTTTGCTAGTCTGTGCTTTGGTTTTCTGGAAATTTTTCTTCTCTGTCTAGGTCAGAAAAAAAAAAAAATGACAAGAGAAAGGGCACCTCACCAATCATATTGCTCCCTGCTGAGTCAGATCATTAAACTCTCTATCACATAGCATACCATGAGTTTTTCACAACTCTGGACATTTGAACATGTTATTTCCTCTCTCTTTAACTGGCAGGCTCTTGCCCCATCTATCAAGATTTAGCTCAAATGTCACCTGCTCTGGGCAGCTTTTCCCAACTTCCCAAGGCAAAGCTTATTCCCCTCCACTGTGTTCCCATAGCATTTTTTGTTCCTCTCTCATGAAATATATTTTTCATTTAAAATCTCAATAGCCAGGATCTCCAGGGCAAGGCACAATTCACAGAAGGTACTTAATAAATAAATGTCTATTGAACAACGGAATCTAGAGGTGTCTAAAATGACAGGCCCATCAGAAGCAGGTAACAAAGAAAATATATCAATTAAAATAATTCCTTAAAGACAGATGGATTGAAATCCATTAAGCAGAAAAGGATTCCCAGAAGATAGGATTGGCAAGAAAAAAAAAAATGCATGGTTAAAAATGAGCTGGAAAATTCTCAGAAGAAAAATAACTTAAATTCCAAATCATTATTTACTCATGGTTCTAACTTTGAGAACATGTTAGCTGGATGAATGTGTTCAGATTTGTGGGGGGAATCTAAGTTTTCCATTGTTTGATATACACCAAAGACTCCTTCTCCCAATCACTCTTTTTGCCCAAAACTTCTCCACAAATTTGTTCTTGTCAACTTTCCATACTCTCCATGCTATTTCAATACTTCTTGTCCATCTGTATTAGTGAGCAAATTTATTAGCAGTGACTACTTGGTGCTGCCCCACACTAGAGTACAGGGAACAGACCCAGCCTGCTGAGGTCATTCCAGTATCTTATTAAAGAACCACTTGGGTCTTGTGATAACAAGGCAGGTTCATTAGACACAAATCAGACCTCCTCCTAAAAGACTCTGACTTCTGCCCAAGTCCTAGCAACTGCAGTTCAATTCACCTAATCTCTATCTGCCTCAGTTTCTCTAGCTGTAAAATAAGGATAAGATAATAACAAAGGATACAGTAAGATTAGCAAAATCAATGCGTGTAAAATACTTAAATCAGCACTTAAGACAAACCAGTTATCTGCTCTTATGAAAGTTGTCATGGAAGTATACGAATCTCTTATAAGAATCCTGATTGTTAGAAAGTGTTCAGTCTTTATTGCAAGATGCATAAATCTGGTTTAGATTTTTCTAAATCTATATAATAGAATGTCTAGAAATAAGGTCAGCTCTATCCACAGGCAGAAGTAAATATTTGTCTATTCAAAATAGGTAAAAAATTGTCTATTCAAAATTGGTTTTAAGACCTAATGAATCACCAAACTGTTTTACAACTGGAACATTGAGAGGCCTCTAGATCAAGAACTTCAGGATAAATTAACTCCATGTGCCTTTAGAAGGTGATAGAACTAGATCATTACCCTGCTAGAGATTTATTTTTAAAATTAGTAATTCCCATTCCAGAAGACCTTTTTCAGGAAATCAATTACAGAAGTAAGTTTGATGTTAGGAAGGATCAAAAACATTCTAGGCCTTTAATTGTGATAGCAGAACAGATTCATGTGGGGTTACATAGTTTTTGAAAAAAATCCTATTCTTGCATATTGGTCTATCACACTAATGAATAATAACATTGCATTTTCTGTTTGGAAGTTTAACTTACACAGATTTTTAAATGACTATTACTATTGACCTTTCTGTGCTCTTGTTCAACAGGCATTTAATCAGTTGTTATCTTTTCTTATAGTTGATTAAAAAACACTTTTATTAATTTTAACTTTGAAATTTTTCCTTCATATGAAGAAACCAATTACAAACAGGAAAAATCCTAAACATAAGTGTGACAAACAATAATAAAAACCTCATCTCACAACAAATTCCAGCAACTATAATTCTGTTGTTATTCCTTGGAATCAGGTCTAGGAGCTTGGGATGGTTAATTTTATCTGTCAACTTGACTGGATGCTCAAATATCTGTTTAAAAATTATTTCTGGGTGCATCTATGAAAGGTGTTTCTGAAGGAGACTAGAATTTGAAAGGTGATTTCAGTAAAGCAGATTGCCCTTCCCAGTGAGGGTGAATATCATCTAACCCAACAAAAAGGGATAAGAGGTTTGAATTCTCTCTCTGTAAAACTGCTTGAGTTTAGACATTGGTCTTTTGGCCTTGGACTGGAACTTAAACCTTCAGTGCTCCTAATTATCAGGCCTTCAGACCCAGAATAATTATACCACCAGGTTTCCTGGTTCTCCAGTTTGTAGATCATGGGACATTTCAGCCTCTACAATCATGTGAGCCACATCGATGTTCATAGCAGCACAATTCACAATTGCTAGACTGTGGAACCAACCCAGATGCCCTTCAATAGATGAATGGATAAAAAAATGTGGCATTTATACACCATGGAGTATTACGCAGCACTAAAAAATGACAAAATCATGGAATTTGCAGGGAAATGGATGGCACTAGAGCAGATTATCTAAGTGAAGCTAGCCAATCCCTAAAAAACAAATGCCAAATGTCTTCTTTGATATAATGAGAGCAACTAAGAACAGAGCAGGGAGGAAGAGCAGGAGGATAAGATTAACATTAAACAGAGACATGAGGTGGGAGGGAAAGGGAGAGAAAAGGGAAATTGCATGGAAATGGAAGGAGATCCTCATTGTTATACAAAATTACATATAAGAGGTTGTGAGGGGAATGGGAAAATAAACAAGGAGAGAAATGAATTATAGTAGATGGGGTAGAGAGAGAAGATGGGAGGGGAGGGGAGGGGGGATAGTTGAAGATAGGAAAGGTAGCAGAATACAACAGTCACTAATATGGCATTATCTAAAAATGTGGATGTGTAACTGATGTGATTCTGCAATCTGTATTTGGGGTAAAAATGGGGAGTTCATAACCCACTTGAATCTAATGTATGAATTATGATATGTCAAGAACTCTGTAATGTTTTGAACAACCAATTAAAAAAAAATTATACCACCAGGTTTCCTGGTTCTCCAGTTTGTAGATCATGGGACATTTCAGCCTCTACAATCATGTGAGCCAATTCCTTATAATAAATCTCATTGTGTACATGTGTGGGTGTGTTTGTCCCACCTCTCTTTTCTCTATATACAAACACATACATATACACACACACACATATATATATATACACACACAGTTAGCCTTCTATATTTGTGGGTTCTGTATCCATGAATTCAACCAAACACAAAAAGAAAATGTGATTAGGCCAGGCACACTTCTGTTCAAGTCCTGGTACCAAAGGGGGAAAAAAAAAAAAAGAAAGAAAGTAAAAGAAAAAGATGATGAAGAAAATGTGGTCAATAGTCCTACCTGAACTGAACATGCGTAGGCATTTTTTTCCTTATCGTTATTCCCTAAACAATACAGTCTAACAACTATTTAGGTAGAATTTACATTGTGTCAGATATTGTAAGTAATCCAGAAATGCTTTAAAGTACATGGAAGGCTTGCACAGCTTATAGGCAAATATTATGCCATTTTATGTAAGGGATTTGAGTATCTACAGATTCAGGTATTCGGAGGGGTCCTGGAACCAATCCCTGTGAATACCAGCAGATGATTCTACATATCTGACTGTGTTCTTCAGAAAACCCTGGCTAACAGAGCATTCAAATGTTTCCACAGGTTGAAAATTTTAAACATAAATAAAAACTTCAATTGGATACATAGAATGGCAGAATTCAACTAGTTTAAATTCTGTTTCTTCATATAATCAACATCTTTGCTTATTGTGAGTCCAGCACAAAAAAGGCAAAAATATATTGTATTATAGGAACTGTGGACACAAACAGTATCCAAAGAGAACTAGAAGAATTTGGAACCCTTAAGAAATTGCCTTCAAAAATGAATGAGTACAGCTAACAAGCAAGTGGTGACATCTGATTATAAAACTGTAAAGTTTTTTGAGTGAACTTTTATGTAGAAAACAAGGTTTATTAAAGGATAAGTAATAAAAATTTGCTGATTGGGAAGATATATGCCATTTATACTTAAAATCAAACTGTATCAATTGTTTAAACTTAGACCAAAAAAATGGTTTTTTAGGAATATTTCATCACTAACTGTTTAGAATTGCTAACGCATAATACTATAAAAACAGATTCACTAAAGTTGGTTGGGTTATTACTTCCTAAGTTGATTAAAGACTAATAGCTAAAATCCTTGTATAGTTTTATACCAACAACATTTCTTAAAATCAGGTCTTTTAGCTAGACAGGGTAGCACATGCCTGTTATCCCAGTGACTCAGGAAACTGAGGCAGGAGGATTATAAATTTGAGGCTAGCCTCAGCAACTTAGGCCCTAACACAACATAGCAAGACTCTGTCTTAAACTAAGAAATAAAAAAACGGCTGGGGATGTGACTCAGTTGGAAAGTGCCCCTGGGTTAAATCCCCAGTACCAAAAAAGAAAAAAAGAAAAAAAAAAAAAAGTCTTTATAAAACCTTAGTTACATCAAGGACTAGGGTTGTGAAAATTAGTACTGAATTCTTTCCTTAGCTAAATTCTAATTACTTCTGATAAAAGAAATTATAAGAAAATCCATATATTAAATAACTCTGTCCTAAATTCAGATTCTTAACTCTTTACATAAGAGAATGTGAATTCCTGAAATTCATGTTTTCATTTTTGAGTCCTTTCTTCTACATAGCAATTTTAAGGTTTCTAAAATTTGACAGCTACACACTTTCAGTATTATCAGTAGACAACCTTTAAACCATTTTTATTCCTTAGCTCTCAGTACTTGATTTCAGTTCCATCTTTTATACCCGACTTAATGTTATCTATTGCTCATAGGTTAACTCATCCTTAAGTTTTTCCCTTCAGAGTTTAAAATACAGGGGAAAAGACCTAATTAGAAAATCTAATTCAATTCTTTTCAAATCTATTCAATTCTATCTCATGCAGTAGAGTCAATTATGTGTAGAAATTTAACATAAGCTACGGTTGCTCAGAAAATGCTTTAAAGATGAGGCGGAAATTGAAATATGAATAAAAAGAATGGTTAATGTGGAATAATAAAGTGGTAATAAAAAAATAAAGGACATTTTCTAGCAAAGAGAGGCAGATAGTGAAAAAAGAAAGGATATGTGTATCTATGAGACACTTCTAGGAGCATGGATCTGATTAGGGAAGACCATATATAAGTGTGGAATTCAGTGAACAGTAGAACGAATTAGATTTTGGACACTTGGAATGCCAGAACCAGAAATCTGAGTCTGATAGAAAAGGAGTCATTATAGTCAGAGGAAATCCAGGCTGCAAGAAATCAATATGGATGGGGTTGGGGTTGTGGCTCAGCGGTAGAGCACTCGCCTAGCACATACGGGGCCCTGGGTTCGATCCTCAGCACCACATAAAAATAAGTAAATAAAATAAAAATATGTGTCAACTACAACGAAAAAATATTTAAAAAAAAAAAAGAAATCAATATGGACGAAAGAGGTGTGAGGAAAGGTCAAGCACAGGCAAAGAAGAGAAGTCCATGCATGAGATGTCATGTGCACAGGCCAAGAGGGTGGCTGTGAGAACAGGGAGGAAAATTCATGTGAATGACATATAAGGAATGAGATGGATGTCATAAAGGATAAAGAAATAGAGGAAATAAAGATGTTTAAAGTTTCAAAACTGGGCAATCATGAAAATGGTGAACATCTCACTGAAATAAAACCAAGTCCTAAATATTCTATAATATTATAGAATCAGATTTATTGGTAAAAATTGATCTATTAAACATGAAATTTATTATGCACTGCTAAAATTAAATTTTATAATTTAATTTTCTTGGCTAAATGCTCTGAAAAATCTCTTTGACTTCATGAACTGCAACAACATACAAAATATTTAGTAGACATAAATTATTTTTATTTTTAAAAATAAACAATGGCAAAACATCATGAATGTTAAAAGGTAGTGATGCTTCATCAAATCAAAGATGAATGAGAGTGAGCATATTCAAAATCACTAAATGTTATGTTAAATCTCTCAGTGAACTTACAAATGTAAACTTTTTGTGTGTAGAACACTGAAGCAAATGGTTAGTCCTATACTCATAAGCAATCATTAAACTGACATAATGAAGAGTTAAGTAAGTGGCAATAAGTAAACAGTAATTCAAAAAATTAAGCATAAAATATGATTTATGCTGCTTTTTTATTTGGTGCAATCTGAATTCATATTTATAAAAATAAATGTTTTATAAGTATTACACCTTTCATGACAAGTTTTTTTTTTAATATTTATTTTTTAGTTATAGGTGGACACAATGTCTTTATTTACTTTGTGTGGTGCTGAGGATCGAACCCAGTGCCTCATGCATGCTAGGTGAGCACTCTCCCTCTGAGCCACAAGCCCAGACCTTATGACAAGTTTTTATCTAGGATAATTTGTTTGAAAATGTACCAAGTCACGTTAATCCCTTTCATAGTTTTCAAGTGGCATAGCTAATCACTTCTATTTTTTTGTTACTTTTTTAATTTTACTGAACATACTATCAGCAGAATGATTTGTAATATGTTTTCAATGAAGAGTCAGCAAATTTATGAGATTTTTATCCACATGAATTTTTACCTATCTCTTTCAGACATAACAAGAGAATATAATGTTTACCTATCCTGATCATGGATTTTTTTGCCTTTTGATGTGTGTGTGTTGTGTGTGTGTGTGCACGTGTGCGTGTGCATGCATTATGTTCAAGGACAGTGTCCTTTGATCCCATTTTGCATATCTAAATTTGGGTCTGACTGTGTGCAGACCCTCATTCATGTTATTTCAATGTAATTACTTACCAGGACTGCTTTTATCTAAGTCAAAATGGCAGAGTAAAACAGTCCTGAAATGTTGAGATTAAAATCTTCTGTTTCATGTATGAAGACCCATAGAACAAGGTCAGCATCAGTGGGAAACATGTTGCAAACTTTGTTGAACATGTCTGATATGGTAACCTGCATTCATTGAAGGAAAGAAATGCACATCACTGATTTTTAACTTTCAGATATATTCTCATTTATTTAAGAATACCCAAATACTCACTCTACTAATGATTTGAGAACAATAAGCTTTCATATGCTTCCTGCTATAATTTCTATTGAAAGTTTAGGCTTAGTTCTTATTGTTTATGATTATGTTACATACTCCCCAAGAAGACTTGTTTTCCATTCCTAAACTCATAGTTATTTCTCGCACTATTTCTACTTGTAACTTCTGTGTAAACTCTGAATTCCACTGGACCAGGAAAAATGCACAAGTAAGTTTGTAGATTTCACCACTTAAGGATCAACTGGGCATAGTTCATGCTACAGAGATTTCATTGGAAATCTCTTGCCCTACCTTCGGAACACCTTCATGCAAGCCTGATGCTGTCTATGATTTTTACTCCCTCAATTATTCATTTATCATTGGCAAAACTTTTTGAATGTGTTTCTTGTCTTTCAGACATAACAAGAGAATATAATGTTTCCCTAGTATGAAGAAATTGGTAGCATGATGGATGAAACTTCAGGAACATTACACTAGCTGGTTGTTCAAGCTTTAATAAAAAACACACTTGAGTCTTCCTCACTAGATTTGAAACTGTACATGAATTGGCCTGTAAGGAAATATAAGCACCAGTTCTTTGTACATTTGGATTTTTACCTATATCTATTGCTCAGAAAAATCATCATTTTCCGATTGCTTGCGATTGTAGAGCTTTAAGAAATCCCAAAATTTTCAAAAAAGAATTTGAGGCCTTAATATAGAATTCAGTCAAATCTAATCAATATTTAAATAATTCTTCATTTATCTTTTTAAAATATTAATGTTTATGGCACCAGATGTGCTATTACCTAACAGACTATTTAATATATATTGCAAGTGCCTTTTTTTTTTCCCTGTGCTGGTGATCAAGCCCAGGGCCTCATGCATGCGAGTCAATAACTACCACTGAGCTACATTCCCAGCTCTCAAGTGTTATGTTTTAATCCACCCGAAACAGTCACATTGTAACTCTATTTGCAATAATTTCTTCAGCTAGTCAGAGATCTGGATCTGAAACAATCCAAATAGGATATACAATTTAAAAAGAATTATTAAGTCTAAATGTAAGCTACTAAAATTAATGCATTCTTAAATAAAACTAATCTGATAGAAAAGAAAGACCTTTTACTTCTATTCTCCAGGTTAAGCCCTGTGACCTGTGAGGCAACTCCTGCAAGCTCAGTGACTGTCACTGTGACTTAGCCAATAACTATGATATTACTATGGTAACCCTGCTGTATTATGTAAAACGTGATTCTACAGGACAAGTGGGATGATCATTTAGATGAAAAGTCAGGGTTAAGAGCCAAACTTGGGTGTTAAGAATTCATTGCTTGCAGTTTCATCCCAAGAACTATTTGAGCAATGATGCTTCTTTGGCAGCCTTAGACATTAATTGAACTTTATTTGAGTTTCACAAGCTTCTATTCTTTTATTGAATGCCTTTCAATGAGGAGATCATAAGCAATTTGAATAAGCAAAATATCATACAAAATGTGCTCATTTTAAATTATTTATATTGAGTTCACAATTATTAAAAATAATTAGATGATAGTTAATTTTATCCAGAAAAGTATATCTGTGCCTTAAAACATTTTATATGTGTAGAGATTAAAGAGATTACATTCATCTTGTTGGATAATGAATATATTGTTCACCAAGTCAACTCATTTCTGAGACACCTGGGATTTTTTTTTCTTGATTAGCATGTTATACTAGAGAAGGATTATTGTGGCAGCAATTTGTTTCAGATTTATTTTGTCAGATCAGTATTGATGACTTGAGACCACCCTAATTTTATAAAGAGATAGAAAATAAAGCTTTTTGTTGATTAAAAAAAGTGTTTAATTTTTAATCCACTTAGTTTTTTATTTGACACAAATAAGAGCAGTAGATATATAATTTTATTCCTGAGGAATTTTGATTTCACTGATGATGTTGAAAATAAAAGGTAAAATAAAATTCCAAATGACTTAGTTCTCCCTGTGAAACATTATAGAGTAATTTGAACAAAGAACTAGGAAGAAATGATTAAGAAAGCCAGGTGCAGTGGCATATGCCTGTAGTAATCCCAGTTGCTCAGGAGGCTGAGGCAAGGAGGATCACAGGTTCAAGGCCAGCCTCAGCAAATTAGGGAGGCCCTAAGAAACTTAATAAGACCCTATTTCTAGAAAGAATATAAAAAGAACTGGGGGTGTGGCTCAGTGGTTAAGTGCCCCTGGGTTCAATTGCCAGTACCAAAAAGAGAGAGAGAGAGAAGGAAATTATAAAGAACAAAATTTTGTGATGAAAAGTTAGCAAAATGTTACTCCAGCATTTTGGAAATTTTATTTTATCTCCAAAACTCTTGTATGACAGCAATTTTAAAGTGTTTAATATGTAATATGTTCTTTAAGTAATTTCTCCCTTCTTTTACCTGATCAGAAATAATTCAAAATTTTAATCTGGTATAGTTGAAGTTATTATTACACAGTAAAATTTTACTGCTAGGTAAAATGATTCAGTCATGGTTGTTATCTTCTACCACCTATTGCTTACTGTTTAAATGTCTGATTGGGATTTTCAAATTTACCAATTTTATAAATGGCTTATATATTTAATTCAAAATTCATTGCACAGTGGATAAGTGATCAGGTTCTGACATACATGTTAGCTGCATGATCATGGACATGAAAGTTACCTTCCTACATCCCACATTCTTCAGCTGAAAGGGGCCACTGACCTGATCACTGTTGACAAATCCAACATAAGAAGAAATTGTTTCCAGTCCCTACTCATCTCCTGACATTGTACTTATCTTTGTGAGATCATATGCTTCTGATATTCTCTAGAGGATTTTCTCCCACATTTTAACATTCCCATGTTTTATTTGTACAGTCAGACCATCATCTCCAAAAACAGGAGTTAAGTATATTTCATGCTCCAAGAATACTAAGAATCACACATAGACACACACACACATACACACACACACACACACACACCAATTTTCAGCAATCACATTGTCAGTGGTATCATCTGGTATTATTACTCTCAGTCTATTGTATGGGTAATGTATAAAAGGAAATTAGCATTTACATGATAATATTATAATTCTAACAAACTCTTAAGCAGGATTCCCAGCATGAGATAAAACCTGCAGTCCTATGGGAGCTTCCATGTAAATGTAATTATATTTTGTCTTTTATGAGTGTAATGTTTAAGCTTTACTTTAAAATAATATAGGAAAAGGAAAGTAAATCCAGGTATAGATTTTTAAAACGTGGTTGGCCATAAATTCATAATTATTAAATCTGGATTTTGAGTATACCTATAGTATTCTGTAATTTTTGATATGTTTGGAATTAATATCTTCCATAACAAAACTTCTTTTTAAAGTAAAAAGTAAACAGTTAAAATCCAATGTGATGCAATGAAGGAAACTCTAAACAAGATGATGGGAAAGCTACCTGTGTTCCTGTTGCCATTTACAGTATACAATACCAGACAGAAGGCCTGGAACAAGTCACTTAACTTCTCAGAGCTTCCCTGGACTCATCAAAGGTAGAATCTAACTTACTAACCCAGAACAGGGACTGGACTCGTTTTCCAGGGAAATCATTGGAAACTCCTATAAACACCTCCAAATTCATCAAAACCTTCATGATTGAAATTAGATAATTGTACAAACTGAAGGCTAATAATAAACCATTAGACACTGAATTTAAGCATCAGTCAAAATTATTCAGACCAAAAATTAGTAAAGCTTATACTCCTTAACTAAAAAATACAGTTAATAAAAAGCAAATGTTACTATTTGACCAATGTTAGGTTTATGTAGATATATTCATTTATAACCAATTTTGCCTCTAAAACCATACATAAATAGATAAGTAAAGGGAAAAAAATGCAAGTGCTGGGGATATATCTCAATGGGAGTGTTTGCCAAACATGCTTGAGGCTCTAGGTTCAATTTCCAGCACCATGCACACACAAAATGAATGAGAAATCTTTATTATTTTCTCAGTATAATCACAACCAAATCCAAATATAATAGGAAATAAGGGAAAATGACAACATATTCTTTATGAGTAGCATTTCAAGGATCAACTTTGCAAATGTCTTCTTAAAAGTCCCCACTATGTAAAATGAACTTTAAAGATACTCTCTCAAATTAAACCCAAACCCTCCCATATAATGTTGCATTGAACTTTCAAATCAATCAAATATGTATTTGGATATATATGCATATGTATAATTATGTGTGTATCTCCTTGGACAGATCTATTGGGTATGCATTAATTGTAGGATTTCCCCCAACTTAGTACCTTATACTTAGAAGGAAAATTTGTACTTTTTCAGCCAACTAAATAAAAATTTTTTTTCAAAAACTAATTTTGGGATTTACCCTAACTCTCACACTCATTCAGCAAGCACACACACATGTGCGAACACACACATTTTAGTTGTACTAAACTTAATGTGAAATTTTAGATTAGAGTCTCATTTATTGGCAGTTCTGGGAAAGGGTTTTAGCTTAATCCCCAGTTAATGAAACCCTTGCTAGTGAGTTTCCTTTGTCAACACTGCGCTTAGTGTATAGTGCTTCATACCTGCTAGATCATCAAAATCCACAGTGATTAGGCTCAACTGGAATGCAAAAGTTGGAAGGCAAGATTTTTGTAAAATTTTATAAAAAGATTATGCTCAGATATTACATGAACTGGCTCTATTTAAAAACTATTTTCCAGCTTCTGTGTTTTGTTATTAAAAGCAACCAATAGCTATGATTCAAGCACACCAAAGCATTTCATGGCAATCAAGCCTAAATGACATATGGTTCCTTAAGGAAAAACAATCAAGTCCAATACCAGCTCAGAATAATCCAGCATAGCCACTGCTCCTGTTTTTGCCTTTTTAAGCCTAGACATATGAGTGGAAATAAATTCAAAAAATTACAGCAGATGACTACTTAGAATTTCTGGGAAATATATTTGATAATCAAATACTGAGCTTAAAGAAAGTTATCAGCAACTTATGCACTATTTTATATTATTTATTTTTTAAAATAACTTTATTTATTTATTTATTTTTATGTGGTGCTGAAAATAGAACCAGTGCCTCACATATGCTAGGCAAGCACTCTACCACTGAGCCACATCCCTAGCCCCTATATTACTTATTTTTTATAATAACATTCAGTAGATACAAAATGCATATCACAATTTCTCTTTGAGGTACAAGAGGCACTTCTAGATTATATATTGTCTTCCAATATGGTGTCCCAGGTAGCTAAGGCAAAATTCCCACTAACAAATTGTCACCATCACAAGGCAGAAGTATGCATTCTAGAGATTACTTACAATTAGTGTGAACAATCCAAGATGAGGGTGAGATTCAATTTTACCTTATGCTATAAAATTTAACTCTTTGATTGATAAGTACAATGAAATTTCCACCCTGATTTCTTTACCTTTGAGTAAATGAATCCATAATTCCTACACAGTATCACTTTAAAAGAATATATATAGATTCCTAATCAAAGTAAAGCAAGGAGATAGATATGAGACCCAAAGTTTATTTTAAAACTGTAAAATATTGTCTACATTTAAACTTGGTCTGCCAGAAAGACCTTTCTTCTTGAGTTTCTATGAAGGGCTTTCTTATTTAAAATTGCAGGATATTAAATTAGAATGAGGATAAACTAAGTGCTTTCCAGGAATTTTTGAGCCTTGTCAGGTTGTTACTATTTTCATCTGAAAGAAAGCTAAGAAACGGAATAATTACTACTTTAACCCAAAACTACATAATTTCATTGATATGATTGCTTTGAGTGAATTTCTTCGAAGCTTAGCTGCAACATGCCAACATCTAAAACAAAGAACAATAAGTCCAGATGGAGAGCTGACCCCCAGATGTAAAACAAAAATATCTATCATCTCTTCATAGGGTTTGATTTAATCTCTTACACAATGGTGTGAGATTTGATAACCCTATTCTGTATTTTTAGAAATAAAACCAAACATTTGCTCCCAAGACCCCTGGTCCTAAACTCATCATACTGTTACTTCAGCTTGTGAAAATATATTTGCTTTTCTTTTCTCAAACTATTCTACTTTTTTAATTTCAATTTTTACTTTTAATTGACACAAAAAATTGCATATATTTATGAGACACCAATAATTTAGTACATGTGTAATTCAATAGATGTAGTGATTATAACATTTTTATTAGAAAAAATATCTAGATTCTTTGTTCTGCATGAAAAGATATCGTGATAAATTTTACTTTTGAACTAGAAGTATATCATGCAAAGAGAGAAAAAAAAGTACATATACCTATGTTAACATGCCTGTATTTTATAGCAGTCTGCATTACAATGAAAGGATTTGCTTTTAAAGAGAACCATTTGACAAAACAGAAAGTCCAAGGGCAAGAGCACTCAGCCCTTCTCCCTGTGTACTGAGTGTAGGTGTGCAGCCTGGTGGGAGGCAGAATGGTCTGCAACATGTCAAGAGGCTTTGCCCAAAATGACTAGAATATTCTTTGCTTTTCCACAACTGCTCAAATGTGGATTCAGAATTCTCTCTCCTCCTTAAACTGGAAACAGGGAATGTGGTACACTTCTTCTTTACAAGAATATTTTGGAATATATATTATCGCACTGATTGAAATCCTTGCGATAGGTGCTGTAATATTAAGAGCCCCTGAAGAGCCTTGAGCTTTTGTGGAAGCAAAGTCTCTATAAATAGTAATGAGGTCAATTCTCTCATATTTTGAAGGGCATGAGTGAAGGTTTATAGAATGAGATGGAGCGAAGGGAGCCTAGGCCTGGATGTAGTGATTTCAAGTGTTTACAACACTTCTGCTCCAGTGACACAGCAAAGCTAAACTTATAGTCCCTTTAAAATATGAGACTTGAGCTCATTATTACCATAGTGGGTATTCTCTCCATACTTTACTGCTCCCTGAAACCATTCCTTTGGTTTATAGGTGAGTTTGCAATATTTTAAAAAGAAAAAAAAATCTCAAATAAGCCAATTAAAGCAACAATTTCCATAAGTAGCACAAACACGATTTGGATGTGAGTATGTTGTCATAGAAGAAAAGTAGAACAGTTGTGAATTTTTAAAATCTTCCATTAACATTGGTTAAAGATCTAACAAAATAAATAAATGAATGAGATTCTATACATCTGTTACTGGTGGGTCACAGATTTGGCTCTAGGATTTCAAACCACAAAGTATAAATTCAAATATAATAGGTTATAAAATTCAGTATCCATCAGGTTAAAACATAACCACAGTTTGGGGAAAGCACTCTATATAATTGAGATAGAGAGGTTTCTCATTGGTTTTCATTAGCTCTTGCCTGTATAATGTAACAAACAACCTTAATGTAGACATAGCAACTGACTTAATAGGGGCATCTTTATTATAATTAAAGCTAATGACCTCTCGCCAAAAAAGAAAAAAATTGCATAAAAGTAATAGGAGTGATTTAGTGAGAAGAGCAAGGAGGTAATAATTGTAGTACACATCTGTGGCTTTCTGTGGCTTCACCTTAGAATAGAATTTAGAATATCTATGAGTGGACAACACATTTCAGACAACGTTACACACATATTCATTTGCACCTTCAAAAACTATTAAGTGACATTCATATATCAATTAAAATTTCTATCTAGTAATGAAAGTTATTAAGCAAGAGAAATGTGTAAATAATGGTTCTATAAACTTATTAGAATCTCAATGAAAATATCAATGTGATACTATTTATACATTGGAGGGCCAAAAGAAAAAAGATACTAACATTTACTTAACAGAAAAAAAAAATGTATAACTATTAAAAAAAAAAACGGACAATGGAAGAGGAGGATAATGTAAATTAGACACTACCATAGATTAAAATCTATTAGAAATCTACAATGAATAAATTTATGTGCAACTGCTCGAAATCATTGGACTAAATCCTGAAACAGACCCTATCTAATAAATATAAGTACTTTTTAAATGATGAATAAAGTCTAATAAAAATGCATAAATATATTTAAATATTTATAAATTTTGCTGAACAAAACAAGCTTAAAGAAAAACAATAAGAGATACTTCCCAAAAATCACAACTCAAATAATTTCCAGCTGGATATAAAAATTTGCTGCTAGAAAAAAAGAATTAACAAACTATTACAAAATGTAAATGAAACCATTTAATCCCAAAATAAAACTTTCTTGAATTTTAAGAACAATCCGTAATAAGTGAAAGAGATTCATAATAGATATAATGATGAAATATGAATTTTAAATAAAATAGTAAGAAATTTATAAGACATTTATTTGAGAAACAATATGATAAATTCCAATATGGACTGTATATTACATACTATGGAATTTTGTTAATCGTTTTAGATATTTTAATAACATTATAGTATGTAGAAGAATATCCTTATTCTTAAGAGATACATAATGAAGAATTCATTGTTAAATGTTATGATGCCTGAATCTTACTTCCAAATAGTTCAACAGGAAATAAATAAACTCTCATACACACACACACACACATTCCATGCATAATATTTATATGAGTAGGGGAATATGACATAATATTATCAACTAATGAATTTAAAAGACTCACTGAATTATTCTTTCAATTTTTCTAAGTTAGAACATTTTTAAAGTAAAACCATGCAAGGAGATTAAGTGTAAACAGGGCAGTTAAAATTACCAAGACCACTTAATGGCCACTACCATCAAATTTGGAAAAAAAAAAAATCCAAGTAAAATGTGCTTTGATATTAAGTATTAACCCAAATTTATGGCAACTTCTATTTTAATTTCAGCTAAAGTTTCAATGTTAAATGTTTTTTTTCATCAAATGAAAAGTTAACAAAATACTTTCTAATTCCAGTGTTAAAAATATTTTATAGGCTCAAACACTTCTGTGTGTGTGTGTGTGTGTGTGTGTATGTGTGTGGTGCTGGGGATCAAGCCCAAGTCCTGGAACATGCTAGTTACGCACTCTATCACTTAACTATACCCCCAGCCCCAAAGATCACCTATAATTTTATCCAAAGACTAGAAGTAAGCTAAAATCTACTTTATGCTCTTGAACCTCTATGTACTTTGCATAACTAAAAAAATATATAATTTACTAATAACTAATATAACGAGCACCATTTATTGAATGACTACATTGTTCCAGACACTGGTCTATATGTTTTGCACACATTCATCAATTATTTCTTTCTTTCAGCAAAAATTTTTATTTAGTGTAATATGTGACGTCATTTATACCTGACACTGAACAAATGACAATGAAAAAAAAGTACAATTCTCAGTATGTTTCTTAGACTTCATTTAATCATTACAGTCAATTCACCATTGTTATTAAATTTTTAAAGAAGAAAATGCCCTGAGAGATTAAATAATTTATCCAAAGTCATATAACAGACAGGGTCTCTGTCTTAAAATTTCTGAATCTTTCCATTTGACTATACCACCTCTCATTAAATCATTGACTATGGAAAGTGAGACATATTTATAGCCAGGAGAACTGTTGAGAAGCTGATAATCACTGATAATCCATGCCAGGACCTTCTCACATATTACTAGTTCCGTGATGCATTTACTACAAATATAGGTTACTCTCCATAAAGTAATGCTCCCCTTGAAACCAATATTTCCTAAAACACTTAAACAACATTTAAAATTTATCATTGGATTATCACTAGATTGGAATCTAAAATACTCTATGGTCAATATGAACAACTTTCCAGATGTTTTATATAAGGTGAATGCAAGCAATTTTAATGAATCAAAATAGGCCAATTTTGTTTTTATTTTTATTTATTCCTATATAGAAAACTTCTATTATGTGCCCAAACCAATTCAATATATTAGGATACAATAATGAAACAAACAAGCAAAAAAAAATGTAATAGTCTGATGGAACTCACGTATTTAGTCATATGGTAGCATGTGGTAGCAGAGCAATAAAGAAAAATAGAGCTTGGAAGAGGACTGGGGACATAAAGAACCAGGATTCATAATTTTAATAGATGGGCAAGGAAAGTGCTATGATCTCCCCGTTTATATGTTTATTGGAAATTAGTCTGCAATGTGACAGTTTAAAGAAGTGATACCTTTGGCAGGTGATTAGGTCATAGTTAAATATAATTGGTGCCCTTATAAGGCGTGGAAGAGTTTACTTGTAGCAAGAAGTCATCACCTATGAGAAGCAGGTTCTCACCAGACACTAAATCTGCTAGCACCTTCATCTTGGATTTCCTAGGACAGTGAGAAATAAATTTCTTCTGTTTATAAATTATGAAGTCTAAAGCATTTTTGTTGTAGCAGCCTGAAAGGACTGAGATGGAAGGTTTCACAGAAAAGATAAAATTTGCGCAAATTCCTAAAGAATCAACAGAGTGAGTCACATGGATATTCAGGTAAAAGACATATCAAGTTCAATATTGCTGAAATGTTTGAAAGTTCTAGAGTTCAGTGCGACGAATAGTAAGTGCATGAAAGTAGTTCATAGGAGTGATCATCTGTGTCAAAAGCTACTGACAGGCTATGGATATGAAGACTGACAACTATGAATTTAGCAACAGAGAGGTCACTGGTGATCTTGATAGAAGATGTGGTACCGGGAAAGGATGGGAGTAGAAAACAGAAAAGTTGAATCAAGAATCAATGGGAAAAAAGGAACTGGAGGCCAAAGGTAGTTACCTCTTTTGAGAAATTTTGCTGTAAGTAATGAAAACAAGCAAAAACTGAAAGAGAAAGAAGGGTCAAGAAGATTTTCTTAAAAACAGGTTAAATTTGAATAATAAGTTTGTATGTTGAAGTGAATGACCCATTAGAAATTGGTTCGAATGTGTCCGCAAATTTCACCTTAATCCTCAAATTCAAATGTTGATTGTTTTTGGATGTGGGCATGTTGAATTAAATAAGACCATGAAGATGGAACACCCATGATGGCATTAGTGGTTTTACAAGAAGAGGAAGAGACACTCGAGCTGGCACAACTTGCTCTGTGATGTCCTCAACCATGTTGTAATGCAGCAATGAAGTCCTCACAAGATGCCAGCACCATGCTCTTGGGCTTTCCATTATCCAGAACCATGAGCAAAATAAACCTCTATTCTTTATAAACTACCCTGTGTTTGATTAAAGTAACAGAAAACAGACTAAGACACACAGCCTTCAAGCAACACCCACATTTTGCCTCTGTCACCAATTAATTCTTTACCTCTTTTCATTTTATTCTTAGCTCTCTGTATCTTCTTTTCAAGTTATCCCATTGGAGAATTTATGTAGCTATGTCCTTCAGTTACCACTTCTGCTGTATTCCCTCTCAATTTTACTTCCTGCCCTTATTGGGTAATATATACTCAGTTGACAACAAGGCATCACCATTTTAAGGTTCTGGAAATATCTTAAAATATCATATCTAAAAGCAAACAAACTATCTTTTGGCTTTGCCTGTGATGACACTCTTTGACACTCTTTTGCCAATTCCTTAGTTTGTATCCTTCTGGGATTAGGATGAGTTTCTCCCCATCTTTTTATGTCCACAAACATAAATAGACAACAGTATGCTCTGATTCCTGTAATGCAATTGCTTTGTCTCTTATCCTGCCTTCTTTATTGCCATGGCTACTCATCTAGGATAGCACTTCTCACTTCGCACCTGCTTTGAGGCAGTTGACTTCTAAGAGAGTTCCTGCTTTCAATCTCTCCGAGATCCAAGTCATTCTGCACACTCAGATGCCTGGATAATATCACTAAAACATAGATTTCATCATGTGATTGCTCTAATTAGCAGGACTTAAAATGTAAATCTTTAGCATGGTTTTCAAATTCTTTTACCACATGGGATTTCACAAATCCAGCCTTGCTCATTCCATCATATTTATCATTCTTTCTATTCTACAGACAGTCCATTCAAAATAGGTCAGCTCTCCACTTTTCTTAATACCTACCAGCTCTTCTCTCTCTCTGCTTTGATTTTCCTTTAGTGTCTCCCTCCCTAGGGACTACCCATATCCAACATCTTCTTCATGACCCAGATTTGCACCCATATCCAGCATCTTCTTCATGACCCAGATTTGCACACATTCTATGACCTTGTACTACAGTTACCTTTCTCAGTCATACTCCCCTCGACAGGTGAAGATTAAACTTAGAGAAACAAGTCTTGAGTAACCAAATAATACTCAGGCACTGAGATTTTGTGAATGGCAAAAGGTACAATAGAGGAAAGCTACAAGAAAGTCCCCCATTCAAACTCCCAATAAATTTCAGACACATACAAAAACAGTCTCAAGATTATTTTTAAAAACTTTGTGTCTATTATAGCCAATAAGAGTTACCATTTGGCTGTTTCATACCTTCTGGATAACTATTGATAATTACAAAAATCACAGATTATTTTTGTTTTTTGAGTTTTTGTGACAAAAACATTCCAAATTTAAAAAGAAATACTTATTTCAAAAGCATAAGAATTCTACTTGTAGTTTTGTAAATTTTTGGTGGTACTAGGGATTAAACCCAGGACTTTATTCATGCTAGGTAGGCACTCTGTCACTGAGCTACATCCTCAGCCCAATAATATCATTTTTAAAAATCAGAAAACAAATCTTGCAGTTTCAGAAAACCAATATACAGGATCATATGCTGTAGCATTCAAAGGAATTTGTCATTTAATCATTAATCTATTTTCAGCAATTGCATACAGTTTTGTGAAATTAATGATGAAGTAAGATTTTCCATTGCTATATTTTTACAATCATAGGTACATATTAACTATTCTTTGCAAAACAGAAAATATCGATCAAAGATTTATTAAACATTTCATATTATAAGATAAGTACTGTCATTTATTTCCTTTGTATAGAGTGGTTTAGGTACATCTCCCATGTCACATAAATTGCAAATTCCAACATTCAAATTAAGTCTGGCTGTGCTTCTAGAAGCTGTGCTATAAACCATAACCTTATATTGCTGTCTACAACATGGCACTCCTTATTCACGCTACCTAATTAAGATAAAATTTTGACATATTTCTCTACTTAGGAAAATCTATCCATAAGAGAATAACAGTTAAAATCTTTTCTTTTCTTATAATAAATATCATTCCATTAAAAATGTGGTTTATGTAGACTATATTATAAACTACAAAAAATTTATATATGTTAATATGTATAATGTAATATTTCCAAATATATAATAATTGAGACCCTAAGATATAGATTAGGATGGTTTAATTTGATTGGAGAAATCTGGGGTAAAATATATTTTTTATTTTGAAGAATTAGATGGTTCCAAAAGAGACGGGAAGAGAGGCCTATTTAAAAACATTAGAGAGAAATAGAAAGATGTATATAATGCATGTGAAATAGAAAAGAGAATAACCAATGCAAGACATAGGACTAGAGCAAGGACAGATTTTGGTAAAATGGGCATCCAAGGGGAAATCCAAGGGGCTTGTATTGGTGTATACTATCCTGACCCCTTCCCTCACAGTTGTACCTGCAGAACCTATGGACAGTGGAAGTCTCAAGGAAACTTCTCGTTTGGTAAAATGCATGCTTGAGTTTATTAAAGTATCATGGAGCTTGGCTGTCCCAAGAGATGCAAAGGGTGATGTCTGCTGGTTTCCAAGCAAAGAGAGCATGCAAGTGCACCTGCCTCTACTATATGAAGTTCCTGTTGACTCAGTAGAAGGTGGATGGAAGGCTGAGGAAGCAAGACAGGATGGGAGCTAAGATTTCATGAAGGTTAACCTGTCAGGTAAAAGGTTTATAGCTTCCAATAGTGAAAGCAAAGTGTCCCATAGCAGATGTCTCAGTTTTGTCAGACCCACCACCATAGAACTCACTAAGCCCAGAAAACCCCCTTTACATAAAGCTTCACAGTTATCATAAGTTAGTAAATCACTTTTGCAAAAGTTGTGTTCCACAGGCCACAGATGTTTAAGGAAATGGTTTTGAGCTACAGTAAACTTGAGAGTTGCCACACCATCCTTCTTCTAGGGGATCATGGAAAAAATTCTGTTTTACTTTAACACCTAATCAAGCATTTTCCAAACTTAACTACTGCATCCTTTCTTTCAGTATTGCTTATGAATAGAAGTTTAAAGAGAAGTTCCACTAAGAACATACTTTGAAAATCATTCTTTTTTTTGGTTATGATACCTTATATGATCTCAATAAATGCAACAGAAAATGGCATAGCAGGCATATATGGAAGAACACTATTCTAGACTAGAAGCTTATTCTCCACAATGTGCTTTTTACTCTCCAGTGCAAGGCACTTAGCCAACACTCAGCAAATGTTTGTTAAATTTCTAACAATCAAAACAGAACACAATATTTTCTTGTCCTTTACACCAAAAGGACACAAAGAGACCTTAAATGATTTTGTGTAGTGGATATATATGTTCACATAACAAATTTGGACTGATAATTTTCTACCAAAAATAATAAATAGGGAAAGGCAATCCTAAAAAGAAATGTTTTCATAAGAATACTGTGAACTTAGTCTTTTTTTCCATCATAGTTTTTCAACATTTGGATAATATCATGTTTCAGTATATCTAAAGAACCAGAAATCACATTTTTTAAAGGCAAGAGCCAGTGTTATTCTCTATAAAATAGTGCAGGAGTTGAATTGTGAACCAAAGTCTGCAGGGACTTGGACTCACTACTCAAAATTTATAGTCCTTAGTTATCAAACTGCTGGTAAAATAGAAAAATACAACCAGGGACCTTGATTATTCTAACTCATGGCTGGTTGTTTAGCATCATATCCCTGGTCTCTCCACTATATCCTGAGAAAGGCATTTTGAATCAGCAAAGCAACCAGAAAAACAGGAAAGGAGGGTAAGTGGGGAGGAGAAATGCAATTTCTGAACTAAAAATGGAAACATGGATGCTGATGCTAACAAGCTTCCTCAAGGAGAGCCCTAGGTAAGCATGCGTAACTTTGAAGTGACCCACAAACATCACCCTTTGAAGAACACTTTGCATCTTGCCCAGATTGTATTTCCCATAACAGGAAACAAAAACCCTCGGGTTCTGCTCAAGTGAATGATATGCCACAGTCACAAGACCAAGTGTCTAAATATTCCTAGCAAGCTCATATATTTATTGAATCCTGCTTTTAGAGTTTTTCAGAACTTGGCCTTGGAAGAATGAAAGAAATACAAACTGATTTGTAAAAAAATGAAAGTCCAGGTTTTTCTGGGGCTCACAAAGGAATCTGACATACATTGCTCTATTAACAAAATGCTCCATATTAGAGCCTCAAAGAAAAAAGTCACCATGTGCAAAACCACTTTTTTTAAAAAGATTATCCCAGAGATCCATTAGATTCTCAGGGACTGCCATTACATATTAAGTCCCTCTCCCACTTCTTTAAATATTATATATAATTATTACTATTATATTACTTTCAATTGTTTCTCTGATGTTACTAATAAATACTAATACTCTGGTGTCACTAATAACAATAATATATCTTAAATATCTAATTTGGATTCATTATTTCCTTATTATGTTCACATATTACACCAGACTTTATGCACTGTGATTAGCTAAGGTTATATATATATATATATATATATATATATATATATATATATATATTCAATATATATGTATACACACACACACTCACATACACCACATTTCTCCCAAAGTTATTCAAACAATGTGATGAGCACAAGCTTTGGATTTACAGATATACCTATTAATATTATGCTAATCATATCAAAGACCAAAAGTGAATGTGTTGGTCAGCATTGCCTCACTGTGACCTGACAAGAACAATTTATTTTGACTCATGGTCTCAGTTTCAGTCCATAATCAGCCAACCCCTTTGCTCTGGATCTGAGCTGAGGTAGAACATCATGGCAGAAAGATGTGGCCAAGGAGAGCTGCTCTACTCATGGTAATCAAGAGGAAGCCTGGGGGAGAAGGGGGCCACAGGGAAGATGCAACTTCCAGGGCATCCATCAGCAACCCCCTCCTCTAGTCATACCCCACTTGCCTACAGTTACCACCCAGTTAGTCCATTCATACTAGGATGGACTGATTAGGTTACAATTCTCAAAATCTAATCATGTCATCTCTGAATATTTCTGCATTGACAAAAGAGCTTTAGGGGGACACCTTATATCCAAACCATAACAGCGAGAGAAAAAACCCAAAGAAGGCTTAATAACATAGGCATTAAGAGTATGTCAGATCTGAAAAAGATATTTAACCTCTTGAAACTTGTGTTTCTTCAGCTGTAAAATAGAGATGCAAAATAATGCTCAAACCTTCAACACAGAGAAGTGTATGGATTATAAGAGGATAAATTTAAAATACTTGGCTGTGTAAATGCTAGCTACTATTATTGATACATCTTTGTTTTATTGCCATTATTATTGTTAAGCCTCTCTAAATTAAAACAATTTTGAAATTCAATAGAAATTTTACCAATGCTAAATGTGAAGAAGCAAAGGAATGCAGCTAATGTTGTGGCCTAATTAGAACTAAGGTTGTTTCAATAGTTCTGAGATGATTCTGTTCTGATCTCTTCTTAGAATATAGCCAATACTAAAAAGTCAGCACTTCTCAAATGAGAAAATAAAGGAATCTACCAATAAGTAGATAATGCAAGATTTCTGATAAACAAAATGATCAAAATCAATGTTAGTATATGAATTAGATTCACTTTCACTCTTTGAATTGGATTCATCCAATGCATTCAATTTGAACTTGAATGCTCATTAAAATTCTGGGGATAGAGTTGGTAGAGTACTTGCCTCGCCTGCACATAGGTCTCTAGGTTCAATCCCCAGCACCAAAAAAAAAAAAAAAAAAAAAAAACTTTTAAAAATACTGAAGTATCATCTATATATACTACAAGTTTATGCTCAGTATATAATATAGGGACTTGTGAAGAGGAGAAAGGCAAAAAGAAAAGACAAAAGGTAAAAAGAAAAACATACATAGTTGCCCCCATAAATGATCTTTGTTTTATTCTACTATGTGCTTGAAAAATCAAGTGAAGACATTAACAACATTCCTATCTTAAAAGTTTCTCATGTTGTTTTCTGTTCATTGTCTATGGATTCAGGAATATGAAAAACTTTCCAACAATTACTTTGCTAATATAAACACAAAGAACTTTCTGAGAGGCTATAATTCCATATTTTATATTCAATGCATTTTTCCCAAGACGTTTGACCAAGCATCAAATCTTCCATATAGTACACAGCCCTGGAAAATCATGAATTATTTTTTATGAAAGTGCCTAAGCCTACAAGAAACTGGCCCTTAATAATAACTGATTGTCAACTTACGAATGTTATTGTTTCTTTACCAAAATGACCATACAGAATTGTAACAAAAGCGTGATGCCAGAGTTGACCATGAGTCAGGTAGAAAACCTTGCAGACTTGCATCTAATTCATGCTATAATGAGAAGTTTCCTCAGCACTCTAGGTAGGCCTTGGGGGCAAATCAGATGACAGGTACCTAAGGGTGTTTTTTCAGTGCAGGCTAGTGAATAAAGATTTTCCTGAAGAGTGGGCATGTAGCTCAGTGTCAGAGTTCTTGGCTAACATGCAGGGAAAAGCTGAGTATGATCCCAACACCTTAAAAAAATAATAATAAATAAAAAAACCTTCCCTGAAATCTCACTCTGAAATATACTACCACTCCATCCTCATAATAACCTGTGTCCATGAGCCATAGGTTAAAGTATAATGAGTTTTATCACTTGCCTCTTATTACATATGAATTAACTTATTGGGGCTAGAGACAGGCCTTCTCCAATATGTTTAGAGCAAGTGTATATAGTAAGAGTGATAATGATTTATAAATATCATTCCCAACACATTTATTAGATCTCCTTATCTGTGAAATTTCTAGTGTTGGAATGGACAAGAAGTCAACCAAAGCTGAACACTAGTAAAAATTAAGCAGTGCTGGTTAGAGTTAGAAGGCAGAAAGTTGTGAAATACTAAAGAAAGGATGGATGAGAGTCTAAAAGAAGAAATTAGAAAAACATGACCAAACCCAAAAGAGAAGATGGTTAAAATTAGAGAAATGCCTGATTACGAATCAAATATCAGCAAGCTTCAGTTACTCAGGATGTGAGTTCAATTTGTTCCCTATAAACTATGTCTGTCTGTATATGACTGAAACTATTCCAAATTAGCTTGAAGAGCAGCAAAATCCTTGATAAAGTCTTTCAGGATAAATCTGTAGGTTAAATAAAGATCACAGATCATGAACTTTTCCCCAAAACTAACCTACTGCCTGACATGTAGTAGGCATTTACTAAATTGAGGGCATAAGAAATGTAATCCAGGTAATACCTCAACTGGATTCAGAGTTGCTAAAAAATATATTTAATCAACCAATGCATTATTGTCCTCACTATTGAGAACTGTCAAAAAATAGGGACTACATAATATTTTTATTTTTGCATACAAAGGCTAAGCAAAGGGCCTGGATCCTCAGTAAGTATTTGTAGGTCAACTAAACTTAGAGGGAGCTTTCCAATGGCTTATTCCAGAACTTAGATATTCAAAGATTTATTTTGGATTTGAAAAATACCTAGGAGGTTTAAGCTAACTAAATGTGTGGATAACAAAAAGTTTAAATAAGATGCTTTAAACTTGATTGCTCTAATAGAGTATCCCACTCATCTTAAAAGTAGCAGTTAGTGGGAACTATAGCAGCAATATTAATTGAGCACTTATATGAAATCAACACCACTAGAACCAACTGTACACATAGGTAAATTTAGGGAAAACCATGTTACTTGCCCTCAAACAAGATTACTTTATTTGGAGCCTGGTATGTAGTTCAGTGGTAAAAAACTAGATTTGATCTGCAGCACAATTTTTTAAAAATTATTTTTCCCTTCCAAATGCCACTTAAATGGTTAATAAAAAAATTGAAATGTAGTCTAAATAGACATATATGTATTAAATTAACTCTGATCCATGATTTCAGGCGAATTTGAGCAAATATTGAGAAAAGGTTTGTAATCTTGATCAAGAAGCACATAAACAAGCAGTTTCCCCTATCTCTCACCATGCGCAAAACTCAACTCAAAGTAAATCAAGGACCTAGGAATTAAACCAGAGACCCTGAGCCTAACAGAAGAAAAAGTAGGCCCAAATCTCCATCATGTCAGATTAGGCCCCTATTTCCTTAATAAGACTCCTATAGTGCAAGAATTAAATTTTTTTTTTAAATCAATAAATGGGATGGACTCAAACTAAAAAGTTTCTTCTCAGCAAAAGAAACAATCTGTTAGGTGAATAGACAGCCTAAAGCTTGGGAGAAAATTTTTACCACTTGCACATCAGATAGAGCACTAATCTCTAGGATATATAAAGAACTAAAAGAGCTAAACACCAAAAAAACAAAAACAAAACAAAACAAACAAACAAAAAAAACACAGATAGCCCTATAAATAAATGGGCCAAGGAACTGAACAGACAATTCTCAGAAAGTGATATACAATTAATCAACAAATATATGAAAAAATGTTCAACATCTCTATCAATTAGAGAAATGCAAATCAAAACTACTACTCCAGTCAGAATGACAGCTATTAAGAATACAAACAGTAAGTGTTGGCAAGGATGTAGGAAAAAAAGGCACACTCATATATTGGGACTGAAAAATGGTGCAGCCAATATGGGAAGCAGTATGGAGATTCTTTGGTAAACTGGGAATGGAACCACCTTTTGACCCAGCTATCCCACTCCTTAGTTTGTACCCAAAGGACTTAAAAACAGCATACTACATGGAGCTGGGGTTGTGGCTCAGTGGTATAGTGCTCACCTAACACATGTGAGGCCCTGGGTTTGATCTTCAACACCATGTATAAATAAATAAAATAAAGGTATTATGTCCAATTACAACTAAAAAAAATAAATAAATATTTTTTTAAAAAAACAGCATACTATGGGGACACAGCCACATCAATTTTTACTGCAGCACAATTCACAATAGCTAAACTGTGGAACCAACCTAGATGCCCTTCAATAAATGAATGGATAAAAAAAAATGTGATATAGATATCCACAATGGAATATTACTCAGCAATAAAAGAGAATAATACCATGGCATTTGCAGGTAAATGAATGGAGTTGGAGAATATAATACTAAGTGAAGTTATCCAATTCCAAAAAAACAAAAACAAAAAACAAATGCCAAATGTTTTCTCTGATATAAGGAGGCTGATTCATGGTGGGGTTGGGAGGGGGAACATGGGAAGATTAGATGAACTCTAGATAAGACAAAGGGATAGGAGGGAAAGGGAGGGTGCATGGGGTAAAAATGAAGGTAGAATGAGATAGACGTCATTATTCTAAGTACATGTATGAAAACACAAATGGTGTGAATATACTTTGTATACAACCAGAGATATGAAAAATTGTGCTCTATAGGTGTAATATGAATTATAATGCATTCTGCTGTCATATATAACAAATTAGAATAAAAAAAATTTTTAAAAAGAAAGAGTTTCATGGTAGTACCCAAAACACAGTTTTGAAAAAAAAAAATTTGTTGAATGACCAAACAAAAGATAATAAGTGGCCACATAATTTTAAAAAACTATTTATTCCCCAGTTTTGTTAGGAAAAAAAAAAAAAAAAAAAAAAAAAAAATATATATATATATATATATATATATATATATATATATGCCATTTATACATTTTGAAAGTCCTTGGCTAGACCAAAATTTGAATCAAATTAAGACAGAGACCTTCTGGCACACTTTGAGAGACCTTACCTTACATCTGAGAGCAGTTCTACTTTCTAAGCAAGAGGGTCTTGGGACACCTCTGACCCTGTAGGAGAGTGGAGGCCAAGATGTGGGTGGTCAGATTTCTCAGAGATCTTTTAGCAAAAAGTGCCCATTTCATGTTACATAAAGGTCATAATGATAAAGATGATAATCTCAGCTTCCCCCTTTTTGATTTAAATGTTTATTTCGTGTCATTTCCTACAAAATAAAAAGCCCTATTCAGAGGTAAATTTTTATATTAGAAATGGAAATTTCTGACATAAGCAGAAATGTGCAAGAGTTGGATTTTTGACTGTAATTTTACCCTCTTGTTTTTAGAAAGAAATTAAGAATTTTCTTCTCTAAACTCATAATTTTTATAGTATATGGCAATCTCAATGTGACAGTAACTTGAAGGAATAAAAAATTTGAGGGAAGGAAAATTAAAACATCATTTTAAGGGAATAAGGATAATCATGGAGTAGTTCTAAGGAGTTTAGAAATACAGTCCAATGACTAGCATGTTGCCAGATCATTTGCCAAAATGTTGACATGAGAGTTTCCTTAAAATTTTGTCTTAAGTTTCCAAAAATTTCAGTAAGGATATTGCTAAAAGAATAAACAACCAGTTCAATTGCATACAGTGAAGACTAAGGTCTACTCCAGTGTGCATTTCTCTGTTTATAGCTGGGAAGAATTTAAATTACTTTCCTAGCATTCCTTTTCTCTTTTCAAGTATAAACTAACTCAAAAATTAAGTAAAAATTGATGATCTAGCAGTGTTTCTCTGGCGGCCATACAGTATGGGCAATGAGTTCTAGACTCCAATTTATTGGTTTGTCAGAAAGTTTGGTTATTTTCATCAATTTAGCTTTACATTTAACATTCCTGTGCTTAATTGAAACCATGCGGACACATTTGGTTAGAATCTACATTCCTACAAAAGTAAAAAGGGCACTTTGTTTCATATTCTGCACAGTTTACCAGTAAGTTATATTTTTCTTACAGTGATAATTAAACGTACAGTTCCCACTTGATACCAAGCCCTTCCTAATACCTACTGTCAATGGGGACAACTTAGTTTTGACCAATATCCAGTCAGATTATGGGGGAAAGCATTATCCATAACTTTCTTTTAATAAATGAATAAATGGTTTTGGGGGAACTAATCCTGAGATTTTAGAACATGGCCTTTGGAAAATTATGACCATTTTAGAAGCTTATTTAATCCCTCTCTCCATTTCTTGCTGTCCTGGGATCCCGCACCTAAATGCTGGCAGAATGTTGAGATCTGAGGGGTTAACCAGTAAGCAGCCAACTGATTGCTGCCTAATCTTCTTTTTTTCCCTTTTCAATTTCATTGTAAAAAAATGACTCTGAATGGGTTTAGTGAGAAACAGGACTTGTACTTTCTCTGCATTGGCAAAGTAACTCCAATATGGCAATAATGCCACATCATTTTAGCTTAGATAATGGCTAAAATACAATGTTTTAAGATTGACTAACTAATGAAAAAAATAATGATGCCCAATCATTATTATTTATCACAACCAGTTCAATTGCATACAGTGAAGACTAAGGTCTACTACAGTGTGCATTTCTCTGTTTATAGCTGTTTATCACAAGGAAAAAAGTGGAAGCAAGAAAGAATGGCATGATCAAAAGGATGAATAAAAATGACCCCTAATCAACAATGACAGGGTGGGTCATCCTCACAGCCCACCTTATACTCTATATAGAAGACTCAAAGGCAGGTCCACTGCTGGAGACACTACTCCATCCTTGTCAAATATTTACTGAGAACTTCCTCTCTGCTACTTCCCAGAGAGGCTGTTGCCACAGAAAGATGCAGGTAGAGCCTTGTCTTCCTTTGCTTACATTCCAGTCTCTCCACCCACTTCCTTCTCTTCCTTGGGTACTGGGATGGCTAAGCACTTAGACTAGAGCCCCATTTCTGTCTGTCAGGACTGAGGCTGGAGCAAGGAGGCCACTTCTCCAGCCATGAAAAAAGCCAGCCAGAGGGCTGACAAAGTCAAAGAAAGGCCAAATGCCAAGTAGTAAGGGAGAAAGTCAATAAAGGTACCAAGGATAAGTCTGAGGGTAGATAGTGACAGGCCACCAAACTAACAGTTCTCACCAGAGCCACTGATGGCCTCTCAATGCTGCCTTGCTTGCCCTCTTCCCTTTGCACTAAACCAGAGACCTTCCCATATGTAAATATGATCCTGTTACCCTGTTTCCACTCATTGCCTCAAAGATAAAATGAAGAATCATGGCTTGCAATTCCTTTATGAATAGGGCTTTTTTAACCTCTTGCTGCCTTCCATTTTGTACTCAATGTCCACCCATTCTGAAATTTTCTCCCTGAACTTCTGTGCCTTTGCCCACTTTGTTCCATCTGAGAAGAGTGAGTTCCTGCTCCATTCTGCTTTTCCCACCTCCTTGCCTAAAAGCTGCTAGAATTGCAATTATTTAAAAGTTATTTCTCCTAGAGGGCCTTCCCTGACTTTCTAAATCAGAGCTTCTCAAGGGGTAGGCCTGCAGTGCTTCCTTAAAGTATTTCTAGGCCCTTTCCATAGTAACAGAATCAAAATCTCTGTGGCTAGGGCCCAAGAAATTGCATTTTAGCAAGCATTCCATGTATTGTGAGGCACACATATTTTGTGATCACTGGGTTAGATTCTGAGATGATATTAAATATATATATATATATATATATATATATATATATATATATATATATATATAAAACAACCCATACAGTATAGTTACCAGCAATCAAAATGGACACAGTGATCAATCCAACTAATCTGGACAAATGTCATGACCAGTCATGACCAATCAAAAAGGACTCTGGCTGTCAATCTCTGATATGTACTAGTATGGACTACCCATCATCAAGTATTCCTATGCTGCTTTGTTCTACCCTATGCTGCTTAAATTCTACCCATCTAGAATTTACTGGATGATATTTATTAAGCACTTCTTTTGTCCAGGTATTGCACTAAGTTCTTTTCTTACATCACTTCAAGTAACTTTCAAGGTAATCCTGTAAATTAAGTGCTAAGATTATTTTCATTTTTCATATGGCAAAACCAATACAGAGATGTTAAGCAACTTGCTCAATGTCAAACCCCAGTGTGTGTACTGGAGACCAGTCTTACACTGCCCCTAGCATGGTTATTTTAATTGCCAGTCTGGTTACTTGGCTTTACTATGTTCTTCATGGGATCAAACCTGGTACATGATAGGCTATCAATAAATGACTGGAGAATGAATGAAATTACATTCATTCCGTTTAAAATCAAGAGGAAAGAAGGGTTAGGAGGATACCTGATTACTTATTTTGGAGCTGCCTTTTAAAGAACTTCAAAGACATGGAGCTAGAAAGATTGCAAGAATTGAGACATAATAACCATCTGAGGTAACTGAGGCCTATGCACTAAAAAGCATCAATCACAGAATTTTCTTTCTTACTCCAAATATTTTCAAAGAGACAGAAATGAAACTAACATGAATACTCTTGGCCAGTAAGATCCTCACCCCCCTATAACACACACAGAGTTGAAAGGCAATACCCCTCCATATTAAAAAACAAAACAAAACAACAAAAACAAACAAACAAAAAAAAACACTTTTCCCGGATGCTTGTTAGTGGGAACTGTTAGAGTCCTTAGCCTACATATCAGAACTGGCTGTGTCACCAGACTCATCACAGATCAAGACACTCCACTTCTTTCTCCACAATATCAAATTGATATCTTCTCTCAGATTGGAACACTATGGTTGTCACTTAGCACAGCTGTGATCATTCTTCAGTCTGGTCCCATCTCGAACTTTTCATAACTGCTACAACATAATACTTCATCGTTTACCCTTCTTCACATTTGCTCAGTCTCAGTCAGCCTCACCTGCATTTCTGCTCAAAACCCCCCTAACTCCAGTTTGGCTGTTCTGGGAGCCAAACTGCACCTCTGCTAGATAAACAAGTTTCCTAAAACCTTCTGGAGGAAAGGCAAAACTTAACTTCTACTTCTTAGGGTCTCTAGCAGGCCCTGAAAATTAAGTTGGCATAAGACAGATGAGCAGGAGAAAAGCATAGAGATTTTTTTTCACATGTACATGGTGGTTTTTGAGAAAATGAGGACCCAAAGAAGTGGCAATACCTGGGTGTTTATACACTCGGTTGAACAAAGAGCTGCAAGTGTGATATGATGTTACTTTTCCATGGTGTCTCTTTCCATGCCATCAGGAAACACAGATGCTTCTCTGTGAATACCTATTTCTTCTGTCTGGATATCCTAAGATCCAGTTAGCAACACGTCTTTCAAACAGGGCTCAGTGACCACTCAAGTCCATGTAGTTCTCTCTCTCTTTTCTGAGCTCCCATGATATTTATCTTCAGAGCCAATCCCATTTTGATATTGAGTATATTCTGCATTGATTTGTAAATCAATGTGGTGTGTTTTTTTTGGGAAAATAAAAGTTAGAATTCACTCTTCACTTCAACCTGTTAACTTCCTGCTAACCCTCCCTTGCCCACTACCGGGTTTCTACCACCAAGGCCCACCACTCACTCCTGTCCAGCTTTGGTAACTGTGCTACCTGGAACAACGGTCTAATACAGTACTGCTGATTTAGATCATAGCATAACTGGTCTAAATAGAGAAGAGGAATATAGGAATATTGAAATTAGCACATTAAACTGGTGTCTGTAGATATCAAAATTATAAAAATTTTGTTTTTAAAAATGGATTGACTCTCTTTTAGAACTAGCAAATGAACAAAGTATAGATTTTCGATAGAATACTCAATTCGGGTGTAAAGAGAGCAGAAGTCCTCTAAGTATATTTGAAGCATTTTCAGAATGGGAAAGGTTCATTGAAATGCCTTCAAATTTTTAGTCTGATTCTAAAGTACACATTTCTATTACAATCCTGTTCACTGTTATAACTCATTATTTGTTCAGAGGTAGAAACATTAACTAAAATTCATGCCATGGTGGGATTGCTACAATTTTTTTATATTCTTAATCTAATTTTTTAGAAAAATCTCTATTACTCAGTAAGCAATGAAATCTAGTGGGAGAGACAGTAAACAAGGATGAAAAAAATTCGTTTAGCTCTCTAGAAACTGACTTTTCTTAGTGTTCTATCATCCAGTGTCAGCATCTCAGGGTATTCCCTAGCCCTCACTTCAGTATTTGGTTGTCACTTTCAGAAGATAATTCTATTTCATATATACATTTAATATAAACATATATGTTTAAAAGCAAATTATTATAATGAAAAACATATACATTCAAGGCATGCTTATATACTCAGATTTCATCCAGCTAGGAGGTTGTTGACATTGATAAACCACTCAACTCTTGCTTTTTTTAAATTTACAAGGTCATTAGGTGAGTTCAGTGAAACTACAGTCTCTATGTGCAGTGGGGAATATATGAAAGTCCTTATAATTTGTCAATAATTAGAATCCTCCAAAGAAATACTTTAAATTTATTAAGGACTTGACTCCCCAACGTCTCTCGATTATATTACCCAGTGTAAGAGTAAAATCTGGCCAGTTTATCATTGTCAGTAGATTTTCCCAAAGGAACAATCTTTATAGAAAATAATATCACACATTTCTGTTGGTAACTTTGGTTCTATTATCAAGATATCAGATAAATTGGAATTTATAAATTATCCATGTTAGCTAGAGGCTTAATTAAGAAAGTTTTGTCAGTTTGGAAACTCTACATGGAGGGAAATGGTTGAAAAAAAGTAAGTAAGTAAGAAAGACAAAGTAAGAAAGACCAAGTAAGAAAAAAAGTAAGACCAAGTATACTCTGAAATAAATACCTAATAAATTTATGAAAAAATATGCCATATACATTATTGCCACAGCCAATGTAGATGCTCAGATGGCAATCTCCCAAAGATATTTTTTTCTATATTTTTATTTATGTTTTTGCCTACTTCACTGTTTATATTCCAGTTATAACTTGAATATCAGTTATAACATTTTAAAGGCTCACATATAACACATTTAAAAGCTTACTATCTTGAAAACATAACTCCCTTCAGGGAGTTTAGCATGGGTTTATTGGATTCTTGCCTTTGTTGATATTTCATAGGGTTATATCCACAAGTGAAGTCTTGGAAATCTGGTAACCAATGAATTTTTCATAACACAATGTAACTGATTCCCTTAACAATATGGTGCTAAGACTAGGAAAAGAAAATTTCCTCCATTGTCTGTGGCTATTGCTCTGAGTTTCCTTTCAAAGAGACCAGAAGGCAGGACCCAACAGTTTAATAAAACTGATAGAAAGAGAGAGAGTAAAAATTATGAGCATAGACAGAGAGGCTAGGTGAAACTGAACGGTAGGGAGGGAAGCTGACACATCAGGCAGAGACCATCAGTCATGGTGTCAATTTTGCACTGGTTTATGAACCAGGATATTGGGGTAGGAAAGTAGGGCTTGTGAACAGGAGCTGGGGGGAGGGGTTGTTTTTAATATAGTGTTTTTCCTTTTGGTTTTTCCTTTTAATCCTATGGTGTTGAAAACACAGCTTTCACAAAGACAATCTGACCTCTAGTCAACATTATAAATCATTTTCCTAACCTCATAAGCTGAAGCTTTCTGTGAAGATCTGCAATCAACAGTGTAACCCATTCTTCCAACCACATGAGGAAAAAAAAAAAAAAAAACTCTAACATCCTTATGGTCAACTCTAGAAAGGAAATTTCAAGATGTGGTGCTGTTTCCTTTCTTTCTTTTTCTCAGAAAATTTATATACAATGATACTACTTGAAGTGATTACTCGTTAATCCAGGGCTCAATATCTTGAGCATGACTCCCCACTGACATTTTCTAAAAGCAATAAATGTAGGATGCAAAATAATGAGAATATTGTTAACAGTACAATTAATAATTGGGTTACCACCTCAAAATTTAAGATAATGAACATTCTGCTTTTAAAATTCCAATTAATGTAATCAGAGTTTTTCCAGTTACCTTGAGCCATTCCTCTATGCAGCATTCATGTCAACCCAACTAAGTAGAACACAGGCTGGTTTCTGCATATCACTTACACAAGTAACCATGTATCTGTAGGACAGAGTTTAAAAAGCTAAGCTCCAGAGTAGCCCAAGTGAGATGTCAGAAAACGCCGAAGAAGGAAAAAAAAAGATCAACTTGAGCAAAGAAAGAAAGAAAGAAAAGTGCCGAAGACAACAGCTCTGAGTAAGAAAATCAGTAAGAGCATATGTGGCAGGATTGCAAAAAAAAAAAAAAAAAAAAAGATAAATAAATCAAAAACACCATAATTCTACATTTAGGAAATTTTTAGGTCTTTTTATTCTATTACTGGTCAGGGTGATGGATTTTTTTGACTGCATCTGGGTGTGATATTTTTAAATGAACTATAGAAAACAAGACAGTGTCTAATGGAGAAAGAAATCATTAACTATGAAGAAAAGTGGCAAGACTAATTTCTGAGACAACTTGAGAGAGAAAATGTGAGGGTAAAATATAATAGTACATGTCAAAGATTGAAATATCAAGAGTAGTCTCTGCAACTTCAAAAAACACAACCTGGCAGTTTTGTTAAAATGATGTTTTGATCCATATAGAGCAAAAATGGTGTGGTAAAAAGTAGGGGTGGCCAAATATGATTTGAGTATCCAAACAGGGACCTTGTGATCATGTGCCAAGGGGGAATGATGAAAAGATTCTTAACTTTTCACCCAACATTATGATTTCATACACATCACTGCATGATCCTTTGCCAAGCATAACTTTTTGTTTTAAAATCTTTGAGATCAAAAAGCTAGAAATCACTTAAAAGTTTAAATTTAGCATATGACAAAGATACATATCCATCCTTTATTATTCACTAGTTTATCCTACATGTATGGCCACTAGTGCACATTGAATAATGTTATAATAATACACTTATGATGAAATAATAAGGAAGGGCAGTAGAGTCAGGCACCACTTATGTTACTGAGCATGTTAATAATAGCTGAGTAATAATATCTCCTAGCAGGTGAAGCCTATATTATATGCAGTATGAGAAAAATGTTAAATATAAACAGTGGCACCAGAATTTGAAGTTGGCAAGGCTCATGCTATCACTAACATTTTATGGAGGATTTCCATATGCCATTTTTACATGTAAGAAAAGGTCATGTGCTTAGATTGGACCACACACCCAGAGGGATCATTTAGATTCCCCTGCCATTCAGATTCTCTTCTCAGTATCACTAATTAATCTACCTAATCATCATTTATTTAAACACATATTTATACCCTCATTATAAGAGGGCATAAACTCCCTCTGTTTAAATTTATTTCTTTGGATTCTTTATGCTTTAAAAGCATTAACATTCTACTATATCCATCTATACTTTTAATATTTTCCATTGTATTTAAGGAATTACATGGTGGGGATTGATTAGAAGAATTTAAGTATCTTTGTATGTTAGTGATTGCTCTTAGAGTTAGATGCATGCTGAGAAAAAAACACAACAATCCTGCATGTTTGGGATCTATAAAGCATTTCCCATTTTTCTGTATTCCTTCCCTTTATTAATTTTTTTTAATCGTTTTACCACTCCCTAACATTCTGTGACAGGGTCACATCCCCAAACCCAAACCATTAGGACGAGCAATGTTTCAGAATTCAATTTAGAAATTTTTATAAAACTTCACGGTATACTCCAATCAGGGTCTATGACAGCTCTCCATGACCAAACGTTAATACTTCTTCAGTGTCATGTATTGAAATGTCTTCTAAGTGGGATAAAGTCTACAAATAGCTTCACCTTTCTTCAGGTCAAATTTTACTGCCAGATGAGTTCATGTTAGGTCACTTTTACTGCCAAATGAGTCAGGAAATACTTTTCAGTTCAAAGAGCTTTTGAGTTTCAGAATCACAGATAAGATATTGTAGATCTATAAATATTTACTCTTTGTCTATTTTCTGTCCATCTCTCCAACTAGAATTTAAGAGCAATGATATGTTAATATTTTGTGTTTCTTCTTCACTGTGCTTACAAAGTTTAAAATAATAGAAGACTCAAAGTCTCAATAAATAGCTGTTCAGTGAATGAATGATTGAATGCATGAGAAGATCTGCCATCAGAGTTCTGGTTCTGCCCATAAAAGAAACTCCATATTTTATGCCAAATCCTTGTTCTTCTAGACTTTACATAGTAATACACAGAGTAGACACAGGTTATGGACAGATGCAGAAACTGAAAAACAAGAAAAAACTATCTATGGCGAGAAGGAGCATTAAGCAAAATGATTGCAGAAATAAAAGATGCAAGTAAACAGAAGCCATGAAGCCAAAGAAGAGAAGATGTCATTAGTTAAAGTTACTAAAAATAACAAAAACAACTGAAAAGAGATGCTTGAGACTGCATAATGACAAGAGTCTAAAGATTTGGTATCAGTGATACCCTACAGATTCTTACAATAAACTTCCATTAACTAAATGTTTACTATATACAACTTTGTTCCTTGCAACTTGAAACAACTAATTCTTTAGAGAAATCAGGAAACTTCTCTGAGCCTTGATTCTTCATGATGAGGTGCTGGGAGCCATTAGCCAAGTAGGTATGACAATTTCCTTGCCAGCGTACCCCATGTTGCTGACATGTTGCAGCGACATTGAATGTAGGTGACCTTGCTCAAGGACCAAGGCAGATTAGGGTGTTCCCGGTTTTAAGATAAATCGTGTTTAGGGCGTTCCCAGTTTAGGTTCCAGGTTTAAGGTTTAAGATTATTCCTCCTGGGAATAGGGCGTATCCTGCTGCCTGAGTTCCCCTTGAGTTCTCACGTGATTCAGACAGTATATTTTGGAGATAGAAGCCCAGTGGAGGTGAATTTGGGCAGAGAACGTGGATTTGGGCAGAGAACGTGGATTTCCCCAGAACGTGATTGTAGACGGCTGGTGTGAGTTCGGGAATAAAGAGTTGCTGTTTGAATCTACAAGCTGTGTGGTGGCTCGTGATTGTGTGCCCAGCCAGACTGCGGCATTTGTGCCCAGCCAGACTGCGGCAATGAGGTTGAAGAGATGATGTCAAAATTTCTTTTCAACTAAAATAATTGTGTATATGACAGTGTTTCAAAACACTAGTTTACAGAATTTCTTAAAGAAATTGTCAGAATTCAGATTGCTAGATCCCATTCCCCAAGTTTTTAAGACTAAAGTAAGATTTGAGAATTTACCTTTCTAAGGTGCAACTGATGATATTAGTGTATTAGGGTTCCCCATAGAAACAGAACCAATACAACGTATCCCTTTATCCATAAAGAAGGAGGGACAAAAAGACAGATTGATTATAAATAATTGGTTTACATGATTATGGAGGCTGAAATATACAAAAATCTAAGGTCTTGAGGACCTGAGAACAAGAAAGAATGATAGTATAAGTTCTAGTCCAAGACTGAGACATGAGAAAACCAATGTCCTAGCTCAAAGATCATCTTGAAGAGGGAACATTTTTCTTCCTTACCCCACTTTAGTGTTCTTTTCTGTCCTCTAAGAGACTTGATAGGCCCACCCACATTGAGAAGGGGAATCTTCTTTTGTCAATCTACTGATGAAAGTGTTAATTTCATCCAGTAACACCCTTGCAGATATACCCAGAATAATGCTTAACCAAATATCTGGGCACCTCATGGCCCAGTCAAGTTGATACATACAAATACACTGATGCTGTTGCTCTGGAAACCACAGTTTAAGAACCATTGGCCTCTTACATAAACAGTGTTTATTTACAAGGCATATATAAACCATTACTCAAATCCCAGTTCCCTCTGAAAATAATTTGAGTTTGTCTATCTGTTAAGGTATGTTTATATTCCCACCAACTTTTGATATTCATTTGTTTTCCAATCATAATGGAGATCTTCTAGAGAAAAAAAACACCAAGAGAATCTTTTCCCACTGTGAAACTTATTTAACCATGAAGCTTACTTAAAAAAAAAAATTTAATGAAATTCACATTTAACATTTTCTCCAGACACTGAAAAAGAGTCCTCATAGAAGAAATATTTCAGTATTCCTGTTTCCTTTGGACTTTCTCATAGCAATGGCTTATTTTCTTGCAAACCAAAATTTTCAATTTCAAATGACATGGCATAACCAATCTAAGTCCAACTGAACTTAAAGATCTTAAAAAAATTCTCACCTCCTTGGAAGCAAATCTTAATGCAATAAAAACAGAATAATTTTGATTGCTCTTTTCAATGCAAGGGAGAAGATACACAGCTTTTTTTTAACACTCAGATCAAAATTATCATTAGAAAAAAAAAAGATTTCACATGTGGCAGGTTTAAAAGTAAAGTCTCAGAAAAACTACATTCACCAAATAAACAGACTGACTTCTTTGGAAATAATTATACTTCAAAGAAAGTAATGCCATTATTCACTTTCAAAGGCATGAAAATAGATATAAATTGTTGTAAGTATTTCATAGTTCACTGGTAAACTTCTTGGAAAAATATTTTATTACCAAATGACACATCAACAGAGCTACCTACCCAGGTTTCCTACAGGAGGAAAATTTTAGTGGAGGCACAGTGAGCCTGGGGCAGTTTTCTAGAGGATTGATCCAGGAGTGATTAATTATCACATATATACATGGGTGTGACAAAGCATATAAAAGGCACTCTTAGTGTATGTCTGGGTCACCTGATTTTCTTCTAGAAATGAACAATGGACCTCTGAAGACTGAAATAAGCATGATACCTTAGTCAAGGGGGGAAAAAAAGAAAAGAAAAGATGGAAATGGGAAGATTAAAAGGTTGACAGCAGGTTTTTTTTTTTTTTCTTCCAAAGCCAATTTATTTTTCTTTGAGCTAAAGGGACTTTGGCTTGAGGCTGGGGTAAAATAGCCGTGCCCGGAAGCCACATTCATCACACCAAGCAAAAGCACCACAAAGGAGACAGCATGATAAATACCTGGTTTCAACATTCCAGGATAGAGTATCCAGAAATAAGGGCAAGAATTTATTTATCTCCTTAAACCTGGAATCTAGCAAGCTCAAATAATAGTCTTAGCAAAGATTGCCTCCAAACACTCAATCTATTCATTGATTTAAAATGTTAACTATATTAATTACATGATGCTTCATCACTTTCTAAAATGGCTGATAGAGTTGTTCACTCATCTAGGACACACATGCAAGTTATTTGTTATGGTGATTACTTGCTTTGCAGAGTCCATGCCCTTGACCCAGCCCCATAGATCAATGTCAGGCCAAGGGAGATCTCTAGCAAGGGACAACATGAACCCTGTCCTCAAGGTTAGGCTTTCGAAGCTAATAGCTGATCCTGGATTCTGGGATAAGACTAGCCTGGGTTTTAATTTTATAACCAAACACAAAGTTGTCTGATCTTAAGTGACTTAACCTCTGGAAACCTCAATTTCCTCAAGCATAAAATGAACTAATTATAAACCATGAGTCAAAGTATGTTTTTAAGTCAAATGTGAGATATTATATATAAAGTATCTATGTACATAGTAAGTGTTCAAGAAATATTAGTTACTATGTTATTAATTTTTTATAGCAGAGCTTCCCTAAATAACCTTCAATAAATTGATTACCAGATTAATTTACCCTGCTATCCATTCCTTCTGTTAAATATATGTACTGATATCTGTGACATTCTAAATGCTCTAAACAACAGACTTCATCTCAGAAGGCCTGTACAATATTGCTCCTGCCAGTTGAGTTTTATGCTTCACAAAAGTCAAATAAGTTTATTTTCAAATCTGTATGACCAGTATAATTGTTATTGCACTTTTGTAATTTAATAAACAATATGTAAAGCTATGAAATAAAAACCAAAAAGTCACCTCTCTGAACTAAGTTAAAAGATTTAAAAAGATACATAGAAAAATGATCTCTGCCACATTAAACTACAAAACTATAAAAGGTTATAGGGTGGGAAATCACAATAATTTAGAAAGTACTACACTTAGAATGCCTGATAAGTCCTTTAAAATCTTTCCACATTTTAAAGAAACTACAGTGGAAATTATAAAGCATGCATTTTAGATATTGTTTATGAAGAAAGTAATGCAGAGCTCCAGTCAACAGACCAGTATGTCCAGAAAACACCCTGGCCCTGCCTCAAAAACTAATAACGAAAGAGCCATATGTATTTCTAAGTTAAAATAAACTGTTTGACATATGAATACATAATCCCCCCCTCCTTTACATGAAGTTTTAAAAAGTAAATGACAATTGCTAGTCCCATCTGAATCAGATAAGAGAAATACCCTGAGTCATTAAGCCTCTTCTTAAAAGAGTTTTAAATTTAAATAGAAAAATGTTCATCAAAGGACACATCTCAGACAGATGGGAATAAGTTCAAGAGAGCTATTGTACATCATAGTAAATGCACTTAACAATATATTTTATACTTGAAAATATCTGAGAGTAGATTTTAAGTGTGTTCTCAACACACACACACACACACACACGTATACACACATGAAGTAATGCATTTGTTAATTAGCTTGATCTAGCCATTCCACCATGTATACATATATCAAAACATCATACTTTACACCATAAATATATACAAATTAACCTGCCAATTAAAAAATGAAATGTGTTTAAAATTTTTTAACATAAATTTAGATAAGTTAAGGAAAGGGAGTTACTTTAGCAAGCAGATAGGGACTTGTTTCGTGTGATTTATTCACAACAGTATTCAGTCACATACAAGAGTATTTTTTTTTTTTTTTTTTTTTTTGTAGCACATTGGGTCCAGGATGAAAAAGTGTTGTGAGGTAGCAGAAAAAGACAGGCTAGGGTAGAAGTTCTCAAAAGATGCTTTAATAACTATTTTTAAATCACCTGAAGAACTTTGCAAAACTGAAACAAACAAACAAACCACACACACATTTCTAAAACTCATGTCTGTTATGCTCGAATTCGAGACCCCCAAAACACCACCAGAGACCAAGATTGATGTAAGCAGCAAAGAGGTGTTTATTGCGAGCTAGCTCGGTCCTCTGTGCACACGCAGAACTGGTAACACTGAGAGGCCCGAGCCTAGGGTTTGCAGCAGTTTTATACACTCTTTGGGGAAGACAGGGACTTCACATACACCATAGCATCTCTTAGCAAATCATCGCACACCGTGGGAAAATCATAAAACAACTCTAAAACATGATTAGCACATTCACTGGTGGGAACAAGTTGGGATAAGGGTGATTGGTTAGTACAAGAGGGGGATTCATTTGAACTGATTGGTTTAAGCCACCAGGGGTGTACGTGCTGAACTACATGGTTTCCCAACATGTTATCAACCACCATAAACTACTGGGAGGGTCAACTAGCATCCCAGGTATTTTCCCTGTCTCATGCTGATTGGTGGTTGCTAGGGGGTTGCTATGGGTCCTTACCTAGCCAGGGACACCTGGCTCCATAGATCTCCTGTTATTTGTAGATAAACAACTCAGCAGGATGGGTATGTTTCTAGGAGTGCTCTGTGGGTCTTTCCAAGGACAAGGGTCACGCCCCCTTCCTTGGACAGGCTTTGCTCTGAGGTAGAGGCTGGTTTCTCAATGTCCAGTAGTCTGATTTAGTACGTTTAGGAAAAGGCCCAAGAAAGGGGTGGGGGGGGGAGGGATTTTATATGCATCTGACAGATAACTAGGTTTGAAAATGACTGATATTGAACAGTGCAGCCTGATCAAATCATAATGTGAGCCACAAACATGAGCAACATTTTCTAGTAGCATCATTTTAGAAAGAAAACAAAAATTGTTAATATTTTAATTTCTTAATTATATCATATATTTTATTTAAATCTGTAAAGGTCAGGCAAACGTTGGAGGAAAAGACCACCAAGAGACTGTCTCATGCAACAGCAAAGGGTTTATTGGGGGTCCAGCATGCTGGGGCTCCAAGCCTACCTCGAAGAGGTAAAGAGCAAAGAGCCCCGAGAACAGCTTGAGCAGAGCTTATATACATTCTTTGAAAAGGGCAGGGACTTCACATACAGCATAACAAATCACCTCACGCCACAGGAAAATCAAACAACAACTCTAAAACATGATTAGCACATTCACTGGTGGGAACAAGTTAGGTAGGGGTGATTGGTCAGTACAAAAGGGGTATTCGTTTGAACTGATTGGTTTAAGCCAAGAGGGGTGTACGTGCTGAACTACATGGTTTCCCAACAGGTTATCAACTACCATAAACTACTGGGAGGGTTATCTGGCATCCCAGGTATTTCCCTGTCTCATGCTGATTGGTGGCTGCTAGGGGGCTGCTATGGATCCCCACCTAGCCTGACTGAGTCAGGGACACCTGGCGCAGCAGATCTCTCCCGTAGATAAACAACTTAGCAGGGTGGGAATGTGCCTAGGAGTGCTCTGTGGGTTTTTCCAAGGACAAAGGCCATGTCCCTTCCTTGGACAGCTTTGCTCTGAGATAGAGGCTGGTTTCTCAAATCAATAAGCCCCAATACTATCATTTCAATATGCAATAAAAATAATAATTACTAATGAGATATTTTACATGCTTTAAACTCATGCTAAGTCTTGAGAGGGTGTGTTTAACATCCATGGCATATCTATTTATACCTGCCCCACTCCAAGTACTCAAGACTCCCAATGATTACTGGTATTGTTACCGCTGTTGACCGGTGACGAGTCCTTGCTTCCCCAGTGTTGAAGAATAACACCAAAGAAGCACGCCGAGGCAAGGTCAGAGTAGAAATTAGAAGTTTATTAAAGGACAGCAGAAAAGACTTCTGCCGGAGGAAGAAGGGGACCCAAGAGGTGGAATCCGTGGAAGTGCGGTTGTCTCTCCATTTTATAGTTTCTTTCAGTGATGGAATGTAGGTGGGAAGGCCGGAGGGGTGGGACACAGGTGGGCCAAAGAAGTAGTCTGAGCAGGAAGGACTTCATTAACACTTCTTTGGGATGGACTTTGGCCTAGGGCCTTTTCAAGACTTCATTAACATTCCATGAGTTGTCCTGCGTTTCCTGGAATCATTCTCAGCATGGCCTCCATTTTAGATTTCACTCGGTATTAGACCCGATTTATCTAACTACACTGACTACCTAACTTTAAATCTGGCTTCAGTATTCCCATGTTGTGAAGGGCAAGTATAGAATACAAAAGGGTAGACTGTCTTAGTGGTAGAGTCTGTCTTAATAATGGTACTGCATTTCAGAGGTTCATTATCACTAAGCTTTTAAGAAGATAATTAGGAAGATCAAAACGAATGAAAGAGCATGGAAAATTCAGGATTAATATGACATTTAACTCCCAAGTTTGTGTATTATGAATTAATGAAACACATAAATATTCAAAAGAAAATAAGGAAAATTGATGCGCATGCACTCAAAATGGGATAAAGTTTTAGAATTGTTACTGGACAAGAGTAAAAAAAAAAAAAGTTGAATGCCATGATATTTTAGTTAAAAAACAGAATTCCCACAAATTTCATGTTCTCCTTTCAGGGACTCATGGTACAATGCAGTGTGGAACAGAAATACCTTTACAGAGAAAGTAAACTTCCTAGTGTAAAGAAGAAAGCAGAAGCAATTCCAAATGTTTTATGCTGTGCCCAACTGCATGTATTTATCACATTATCATGTTAGAGAAAACACATTTTGGAGGCTGAAATAATAAGTCTGAAAAAGAGCTTAAGATAGACTGTTGCACATTCTCCTCTGAGAATTCAAAACTAATTTTTTAAAAACTTCAACAGTAAAGTATTCTAATCAGGAATACTATCACAGCCCAAAATGCTGTAAGTAAAAAAAAATATTTGTGAAAGAAAGCTCCTTTATTCTATACCAAACATTTTTATCAATAAAAAAAAAAATAATGAGAATAGAACAAATTCAGTGTCAGAGATTATGCATGATGTACCAGATTGCAGAACTTTATTATACAGTATGTAAAAGATTCTATAGGGGTCCACTTTTTTATCTCAAGCTGAAAATTGTACCTACACATAAGTACATCATGTTTTCTAAATTTTTTTTCACATTTTTCCTCTTACCCAATAACTACAAGTGACATAAAATTATCTTTTAAAGCATCTATAGACATTGATGAAATTCTAACAATTAACCTAAAACTGAATTCTTTAATACACAAATTCATAAACACTTGAAGGTGTTGGTAGAGCTCCTTCACCCGGGGCCTACATTTGGTACTGTTCAACCAACAGAAAATCACTGGACTTTCCCTGCTCTGTATCTACATTTTTGTTTAGGTAAAGTGGCCAAGGAAACTCAGAATCCAAATTAGAAAAAAGTAGTAACTTGAAGACATGAGCATCTGATTTGTATGTTTACATGCACAAGTCACAATAGCTACATATTAATGGTTAACAAATTAGTCAATTTTTCTGTAACTCTTTTAGGGATAGTGTTGCCAAAAGCTTGGTCCTTGTCCCTGATGCCAATCCAATAAGGAGGACACGGTTTTGAGGAAACATGGGGGTCTCCTGTCCCAAAGGCTGTGATTCTGCTGTGATTCTGCCTATCAACAGGAACGGGGAAGGGAGATGTTGGAGGGGTTTAAAGAGGTGATTCAAAGGTTACATTCCATTCTCTGGAGTTATAATTCACTTGTTAATTTGGGACATAGTCATTTCTGAGATCTTCTGGTACTGTTACCGCTGTTGACTGGTGACGAGTTCTTGCTTCCCCAATGTTGAAGAATAACACCAAAGAAGCACGCCGAGGCAAGGTCAGAGTAGAAATTAGAAGTTTATTAAAGGACAGCAGAAAAGACTTCTCCCGGAAGAAGAAGGGGACCCAAGAGGTGGAATCTGTGGAAGGGATGTTGTCTCCCCTTTTTATAGTTCTTTCAGTGATGGAATGTAGGTGGGAAGGACCGAGGGGTGGGACACAGGTGGGACAAAGAAGTAATCTGGTCAGGAAGGACTTCTGAGTCAGCATCTTTTTGCTGGGGGCTGTTCATTAACCTTTCTTTGAGGTGGACTTTGGCCTAGGGCCTTTTCAGGACTTCATTAACATTCCATGAGTTGTCCTGCGTTTCCCGGAATCATTGCCAGCATGGCCTCCATTTTAGATTTCACTCGGTATTAGACCCGATTTATCTAACTACACTGACTACCTAACTTTAAATCTGGCTTCAGTACCATCCTCAAAGTCTGGATTGCTTCATTCCTACATTGGGTGACTGCTCAAGAACAAATAATTCTGTCTATGATGGGGAAGAAAGGTCATCCTATTTCCCCTGAGATTAGGGAGGGGGAAAGATTGGGGAGGAGCAGAGAGAGAGGAAGAGAAAGAAACTTGTCCATTTTAAAGTTGAAATAGCAGAGCAGTATGGGTTATATTCAAAGCATAAAGTAGACCACTGTTACAACAGATCCAAAAGTTATTTGAAATCCCACCAATTAAGTTTTAATAAAGTAAAGAGATGCTCAAAATTTCTCTTTGATAGGCTTATAAATACTGTTATCAATTAATACAGCCAACCAAAACAATACTCAGTTAAATAAACAAAGCATTACTGAGAATTAAAAGGGTCCTTTTATTAATATGCTGGTAGTTAGTGCAAATTTTCCCATAGATTAGTTTTTATTCATTCCCTCAACTCTCAATTTACAAAGACCTTTGTTAGGAACTACACTGAGTTAAGTCATTACAATAATTTGTTCATGTCCCATATGTAAGCACTGTGCACACTTGCAAATATAACCACAAGATCAATTTATAAACATTCAAAAAAACAGCTGGCTTTAAACACCATGTGAACTCTCTGAATGTCCAACTTGCTCCCTCCATCACAGGTGAATGTAAAATTTTCTCCCAAAAATTTCTCTGCAACTGTAGGGCTTGTATATAAATTGCTTCTCAAATCCATCCTGGTGGCACCTTGGGTTTATTTATTTATTTTTCCTTCTGTTTATTTTGAGTTCCTCCGGCTGCATAAGTGCCCTCTCATTAATCCTCCACAGATGTCTGCCTCTTTAGAACTATTTTCTTAACACAGGTGAACCAATGGTAAAGGGATATAGGATCACAAGCTTGTCTATTCACCCTGTCATTTTCCTGAATGTCTCCTCTCAACTCAAATCTCCATTCTCCCTCTCTCATCCTGATTATGGCCTATGATATTACATTCTGATTTCATTCAGAAAAAAAAATTAAAACAATAAGAAAGTACCTACCTGTGTTGCCAGCACCATTCTAACCTATTAACAACCTTATATAATTGATATGAAATGAGTTGGCTTGGTCTTATGCTTCTCGGCAAAGGTGTTCACCTATGTGGTACAGAACAGACCAGGAGAATACAATAGAATTAATCTGGATAGGAATTTTGTTAGGTAAGGATGATAAAGGGTATTGGAGACAAAGACAAATTAATTATAAAATTGAAACTGTGTCACATTCTATTTTTTACAACTCCCCAAAACATAGTTGCCTTATTGTCAAAGCCAGGGTCCTGCCAGTTCAGTAGAATGGCTCAGTCTTGGCAGACATCCCAAGAGGGCAGCACCATCATTAACTACAAATTTACACATATATGCAGCTTCCTTTAATTATTCATTCTACATCTTACCTGGACACTTATCAAGAACTTCTTCTTTTCAACCCATACCAACACTTGGAGTAATGTGTTATCTTTTCAATATGCAAAGTAGTTTTCTGTTTTATTTAATTCTTACATGGATTAGCCTAAGTTATAGTGGGGACAAAACTTTTCTCAGTCTGTATTATTCATGATCCCTGTATTAGTATTCAATTATCATCTTTTCAGAATTAAAGAGCCCCCAATTTTGCCTAAATATTCATAGTAGTGTGAATCATATCTGGCATCCCCCAAGTTAAAACAGTACCACAAATCCTAATCACTTTCCTCATTTTTAAGCACTGTTTGGACAAAACATGATATTAACATCATATTAGAGTTGGCACAATAGTACACTCCTGTAGTATAGCCAAAGCAGGAGTATCACTAAGTTGCCAGCCTAAGCAACTTAGGCTGACTCTGTCTCAAAATTTAGCAAGACTCTGTCTCAAAAATAAAAATAAATAAATAAATAAAATTTTTAAAAAGGGGTTGGGGATATAACTCAGTGCTAAAGCACAAAGCACCCCTGGGTTCAATTCCCACAACCAAAATTAAAATAATGAAATAAAACATGTTAATCATTGGGGAAGACACAGAAAGAAGAATGTCCCTACCCTGAAGAAACTCTTCATCAAATATGCAGCCTATAGGCTAATATGGAATAAAAAAAGAGCCAGAGAAGATAAGAAAGAGCACAAGGGGGAGAAGAACAAGAACAAAAGACAAGATTATCCAGATCTCATTGCTCAAAGACCTAAATGGCAATTGAAATAAAACTAAAAGAACCAACATCAAAGAACTTGGAAGGCAGATGGCCTAGACTTCAGAAATATTTAAATGAAAACACTTCAACTCATTTTGCTTCTTAGGTAACAAAAATGATCTACTAAAATAAAAAGTAAAACATTGTGTTAAGTACTCAGTGTGCAAGTAGTGTACAAAAACGCATGTTCTATTTGGAAAATGCTGTTCAGAGCAAAGTGACTCTAAAGGGCCACAACCAATGCCTTTAACAAGCATGCTATCTCCAGAGGCATAAAGCCACCGCTGAGAGCAGAAGCCAAGAACAGGAATCTGAACAGACATAACCTCCCATGGGGCAAAACAGCTTTCTATAATCTTTCTAAATAATCTTTAGACCAGCTTCTATGGACCCCTTAGGAATGGGGCCCTAATAAAGTCCATGGCCTATGAAACCTATTTATAAAACTTTTCTGAGAAGGTTACACAAATATATTGTCTCAGGCACTGTGTAACTAAAAGTTATAACCTATTCCTTAGGGAATATCTGAGTTTTAGCAGATCTTAAAACTATCTTTATGTAGGGTAGGGTTGTACAAAGGAAATGTAATCCAACTGCATTCTTTTAAAATAATATATGTGTATATATAATATGTAATTAAATCTGCTGTGATAATTCTCTATCATTGTAATAATAATCACTACTCTTTATGTTCCAGACACTGAGATAAGCACTTTATATACATCATCTCTCTTAATCTTCACAAAAATATAATAAGGCAGGTATTATTATAAAAAAGAATTGAGATTTATACAAGCTAATTCACTTCTCTGCTGCCTCACAATGACTAAACGGCAAAGCCAGGATTCAATATGAGCCCCCTATGATTAAACCAGTGTGTGTTCAACAAACACAATATAGACAGATAGATGGACAGACAGAAAGAGCCATTGCACTGCCCTCTTATCACTTTTCAAATGGATTAATATGGATACTGTAAGAACCTTTAGTCACCCGTGTAGTTCCCAGTGGTCAGCTCTACAAATACACCAAGAATATCTGTCAAATATTCCACTTCAAAGTTTTCAGTTTATCAAAAGAGTTGGAAATTGTTACCAGTGTCTGTGCTCACAATTATTGAAGAAAAAGAAACATGTAATACATTTTAAGCTCAGATATGCCTTCCCCACTATTTGTGAAGCCCAGAATAAACCTCTGACTGCATTATGATTAAACATCCATGGTTTTCATTTATTCAAACTCACACTCAGCTCATTATTTCTGATATAGTAACCCTGCCAGTGATATAAGCTGCCAAATAGTATACTAAATTTCAGGTTCACCTTTGGGTCTCTGGTGAACCCATAAAAGCTATATTTATGTATTTGATAGCCTCAAATTTTAATGGAAAAAAGAGTTAGCATATTAATAAAATGTTCTGTTTAGTACACACAAGTCAAATGCATGCCATTATAGAAAGGTTACTTTCTCAAAATAGAATTTTTAAAGCAATCATTACCCAAAGCAGATTATATGCAGACATGAGGAAATTAAAGCTCAAAGGTTAATTAAAATGATCTACAGAAATCTATGGTTTAAAGGTAAGGTTTGGAGAAATATTGTCCAAATCAAACTTCCAAGAACACAGAATTTTAAAATAAAGACAAAGTTGAAATGCAACTCTTCAAAACAATCCTTTGACTACTTTCTTCATTAAAAAAAAAGAAAAGATCTACCATAGGCATAAAAAAACAAAACAAAACAAAAAAACCTTCTATTTAGGTCTTTATTTTCTCCTCTTTTTCTTAATTTTTATTTTCCAGGTACTCTGTTAATAGCTGGTTAAACTTCCTGAAAGAACCTAAGAAAGACTAAGTTTTTTGCAAACAAGAAACACGTATATTTATTTAGAGATATACTTTTAAAGTATTTCAGAAAAATATATCCAGTTTGCACATTATGACCTGTGTTCCTTAGATGCTGCCTCCACAAGAAGAGGTACCAAATTGGATTCTACAAAGGAGCCAAGGTCTTGAGGCCTATGGGTTTACTGGTATATTATTTTCTCTCCTGCACTGACAGTTGTAGCAAATGCCTCTGAGTAGTTTATATTCATATATGTATTTTTGTTGACATGAAATCCATGTTCCTTATTTATTAATACCTACTTAGAAACCTACAAAAAAAGATAAATAAGTAGTGTTCTTAGAAAATTACTACTTCATAAAAAAACTAAGATTAAAAATCATACAACTGTAAAGCCAAGCTCTTTGTTACACATGCCCAGCTTTCTAAATCCCATAAAAATCTCAACATCTGACCCATTTCATTTTTACAGGGAAAGAACTATTACTCTGGAAAATATGCGTAAAAATTTGCAGCATTCAGAGGCATTAGACAGTTTTACTTCGCATTTGTTTCCTGTGTACCGTACATAGGAAACACACATTCCTATGTCCACACACACAGTAGCACCTGCTGCTACAACTCTACTCTCCACCAGTTCCCAGCCTTCTCTTTTTAGAAGGGACTGAGTTGAACCTCTTTTCTGAACCACTGAAGTAATGCTGCCATCTCCTGTTCAGTGCACTGAAGATAATGAAATTACCCTCCAAGAGAATGGAAAGAAATTTTTTAAGAAATTTTATACAAAATGATAATGCTATATTCATTTTTAAATTTAATATTTTTAAGTAGTAGTGATTTTAGAGAAGTTTTAGAGTCTTAATATAAACATTAAGTTGGCAATTCTTATTTTTTATGAATCTTATTCTGCTATTACCTAAATTTCAATCATTATCTTTTACAATATAAACATAAAACATTAATGGAAACCAATTGAATGGATATTGTTAGCTTACTTCAGAAACTAAAAAGTACTGGTGTACTCACAGAATGTTTATAGTCATTATTCCTGATAGTCTTTACTGACATAAACATGTCAGTTGACAAAACATAATCCTTCTACAATACCAAATATTATAATCTTCAACAAAATGACAAATCCTATAACCAGTCAGTATGCCCACTTGTTTAAAGGCTTCTTGGGGCATGCCCTGAGAGTGGGGCTCTGTCTTCTCAACTGGAAAATGATCCAAACTTGATCATTTTGAAGGTCTCTTCCATTTAAAAACTGATTCTACTACAAGTAGAGTGTGCAATGGAAAATATTGTCAGATCAGGACTTAATTCTTCCTAGGCAAGAGACAGCATGTTTTCCAGAAACATAGAAAGGTCACATTTTTGTCAGGCCACATAATTACTTCTAGAAAATAACACAACCAATGGTGATAATAGAAGCAAGATGGATATTGACTCTCAGGAAAATAATTGATCACAATTATCATTAATGTTTATGTTAAGTGACAATATTAAAGAATTTCACTTATGTCATTATAAAGCATACTATAATAGTTTGCTTTAATTGCCTTTATTTTGTATAATTTAGCAATAGCTAACTTTAAGAGGTAATTATGATGGATCTGATACATGTTTTTTTTTTTTTTTTTTTTTTTCCCTCAAACATCACAAATGGTTAGTCTTTATTTTTTCAAGTACTGAAGATTAAACCCAGGGGTGCTCTACTATGGTGCTATGCCCTCATCCCTTTTTATTTTTTATTTTAAGACAAGGTGTCACTTAACTACGAAGGCTGGCCTCAAACTTACAATCCTCCTGCTTGAGCCTTCTGAGTCTTTGGGATTACAGGCATGTGCCACTGTGCCTCTGCCTGGCACTTAAATGGTTAGTTTTAAATAGAGCCTACAATAACATAAGTCCCTTCCTAGTAAACTCTATCCGACATACTGAAATTGAACAAGGAACAATTTGGGAATTCCTAAGAGAGCAAAATAAAATTTTAAAAAGTGTCCTTTTTGACATAATTATTTAACTCTTGTTATCAAGGCCTCAAGACAGAAATCAAAGAATCATAGGATTTCAGAATTATGTAACAAAGTTAAAATGAGACAGTTTCCAGGTTATACCATTCAACTCTATGGGGGTTTGTTTTTACCTACATGTTATTTCCATGTTAAAAGGATTTTTGCTTGTTTTTTTTTTTCCAATTTAGGTAAAGTAACATAAATATTAAATGTACCATTTTCCTTAAACAAATATTTCCATTTTTCATCCAAACTAGCTTTCTAATAGACAAGCAATACTTATGAGATACAATGTGAAGTTTTAATCTATGTATACTGTATAGAAAGACTTAAACTAATTAACATATCTATTACCTCACCCATTTCTGCCTATAATTTTCAAATCTGAGTGCCTTACCAGTAGTATAGAGTCAAACTGCACAGGCAGGATAACATATTTTACTTGGCTACCTTAAGAAAAGTTTCCAGGATGATAAAAGTATAAATCTGTGGATAGGCAATTATTCTAAGCACTTTTCATTTCGATAAAATGCCACTTCAGTTAAGAATATCTGTGATCATCACAGAAAACAACTATTAGAGTTCTACTCAAAGCAGTATAAGTAGAATCAGTCAAATAATATTCAATTTATTAATGCTTATTTTCCTTTTCTTTTTTTTTTTTGAGAGAGAATTTTTTTAATATTTATTTTTCAGTTTTTGGTAGACACAACATCTTTATTTTTATTTTATGTGGTGCTGAGGATCGAACCCAGCACCCCACGTATGCCAGGCAAGAGCGTTACCACTTGAGCCACATCCCCAGCCCCAATTAATGCTTATTTTCAACTAATGATTTACAATATCAAAAGATGCTGACCTTCCAAAATAAAAGATAAATGCCGGCATTTTTTAAAACATTTTTTAAGAAAATAATGAGAATGGATTTAAAATACAAAAGAAATTCTTTGTACTAATTTATAATGACCTGAATATGTCTTCTTTCTTTTTTCCCCTCCTACTCTCCCTCTTTTCTGTTTTCTCCATGCTCCCCAGCTTTTCTCTTTCCTCCCCCACAGAAATATTGCTTACTTTTAGAATGTTACTTGCATTGGCTACAAATAAACTTTGAACCCTTGTTTCAAAATTGTTGTTATGCTAGGGGGCACTGGATTCATTGGTCAGGCAGATTTCTGGTTCATTAAAGGTTCTGTTGTTTCCCATTGCTATGGCAGAGAAACACTTCAGCAATTTAAGAGAGAGAGAGAGAGAGAGAGAGAATTTTTTTAATACTTATTTTTTAGTTTTCAGCGGACACAACATCTTTGTTTGTATGTGGTGCTGAGGATCGAACCCGGGCCGCACGCATGCCAGGCGAGCACGCTACCGCTTGAGCCACATCCCCAGCCCCTTCTTGTCCCTTTTTTAACTGCAACCCCAAAACAGTTTCAAACTGTGATCGAATATTAAACTTATATCTGTGCTGCCATCCATTCCCAGCATGCACAGATGGCAGCAGTACAACAACCCAAGATGCTCTAAATGAGATATACTTCACAAGACGGGCCTGAGGTAGCAAAAAAGACATTAAAGGGTGCTTTGGATGCCTTAGTCAAGCTGTTAAAAAAAATCTAAAAGATTTAATATGTATCATTTTCTCTCCACATGGAGCTCTGAATTCTGCTTTTACACTTTAATATCTTTCTTTCATGTTATCATTTTCATTTTTTATTTTACAGTATAATTTTCTAGACTCTACATGACAGAAAAAATAGAACAACATATTTTCATTGAATTGGATGATTTTATTTCAAAACGCAACTTTTGGGGAGAGGTAGAAAAGTCTTTAATTTCTTCTTAAAAATTATATATGTATTCCCTCCTCAAACAATGGCCAACGGCATCACTTTATGGCCCACGTGTGTCAAGTACCTCCCAGCAAGACACAACACACACCCATTTAGTAAAACATCTGCTGACCCCTAGAATTCACCAACTTTATCCAACATCACATCTGAAAGAGAAGACAGGGTTTTATATTTGTACCATTTTGTATGTTAATATTTTATTTTCCCCTTATGGATCTCATATTTATTCATTTTTATGTGCATTTTGTTCCTTTTAACCTGGTGGCAGCACTGTGAAATATCACAGGCCTTTTACTCAGTATTTCTCTAACAAGCCAACCAGGTACAAACAGGATTTTTATATCCGTTTGTAAATTTTAGTGAGGGGTGATTGAGTTGAGAGAAGGAAAATAAAAAGACAAATACTACATTTGTGTAATGTTTAATTCACATCACTTGTACAATACTATGTTGTTAGCATATGTCTCAATAAATAGGCTTCAAAAAGGAATTATTGCAGTGTAAAAATAGTTTCCCTGAATTCATGTGCTTTTTACTATTCCCAGGTCTCAAAATGGCTTTTAAAATTATTTTTTCAGACTCTTAGAGCCATGTACCCCATATTGTGATAGGATATGTTTCTCTGCCCTGCTCCCTAGAGTGGAACTGCAAAGAAGAGAAGTTGAGACAGCTTGGCACCATATTAGTCTGAAAGAGGCCAATCTAAAAGATTCACTTCTGTTGCCAGAGAGAAAAGAACATGAAAAAGTAAAAGGTTAAAAGAAGGTTGAGGAGTCTAAGCCTGAAAAGAAAGGCCAGAAACAAACAGGTCAAACATACTCATCTGATGAAAAAGCCTAGAGCACTGATCCACCCAAACACTGCTCTAGGCACTGATGCTACAGCACAGAATATACTCCATGCTGCCATGAAGCAACTATGTGGAGATCACAACCTCCAAAGAACACCACTTGCCTTGATAATCCAAATTATGCCCTTTTTCCAGAATAGTATTTTTCTGGAAGCTTTTTTCTTCAAGTAGCACCAGGTATATTCTCAACAAAGAAAAAATCTTAACAAAATATCATTCCACTATTATAGATCAAAACTATTCCTTGAAGGAATATGTTGTAGAGTCGATTTTCAGTTGAATATAAAATAACTGTAGTAGGGTTGGTGATGTAACTCAGTGGCACAGCATTTGCCTAGAATTTCCAGGAGGCCCAGGGTTCAATCTCCAACACTACCAAAAAATAAAATACATTCAGTAGTAGCTGGGGGGATGAGGCAGGAGGATTATAAGCAAGTTCATAGCCAGCCTCTGCAACTTAGTGAGGCCTTTAGCAACTTAGCAAGACTGCTTTAAAAAAAGGGGAGGTGGGAGCAAGGGATGTGGCTCAGTAGTCAAGTGCTCCTGTGCCTCTGAGGTCAATTCCTAGTACCAAAATAATAATAATAATAATAATAATAATAATAATAATAATAATAATAATAATTCAGTAACCTCAGCTGACAGTCTATCAAAGCACATTTAAAAATGCTACTCTGTACTGACCTCACTAGCTAAAAAGTGTGCATTCTGTAATGAAGTTTAAGATGTTCAATCTGACTTGAAAACCTGGAATAAGTCCTCAAAATTCATGCTTCTTACAGACAAAAGTTTAAATAGTCTAAAATATGATTAAGAAGTACGCACTAACAAGGAAAAATGTCCATGATATTGTTAAATGAAAAAATAGCAAGTTATGAGCCACTATTGAAATAAAATTTTATTCTTTTTAAAAAATGGTAAAACTTAATTAAAATTATCCTAAAGGGAGAAAAATCAACCAGCAAAAACAAAACTATGTACTATTTAGACAATTAACATTTGCTAATGTTTAAAAATTTTTTTTTAAAGAGATTGTGTGTGAGAGAGAGAGAGAAATTTTTAATATTTATTTTTTGTTTTCAGCAGACACAACAGCTTTGTTTGTATGTGGTGCTGAGGATCGAACCTGGGCCGCACACATGCCAGGTGAGCGCACTACCGCTTGAGCCACATCCCCAGTCCCAAATGTTTTAAATTACGTTGATCTTTAAAAGGATTAAAAACTTTTCCAAGATTAAATATGATAGCTCACCAAAGGGATCTCACAATAAGATCCACTTACTTCTGAATTAGGATGAGAAAGGGAAGAGCCCAATTGCTTTTCATTACTATATGGTTTATGGTATGCATCCATTGAAAATCAACTGTTTACATTTTTTAATTTCTGATTTGTATTTCATTCAGATAACATTGCAAATTAAAATTGGTGAGCTTTGAAGAAAGAAAAAAAGGCAATATTAGTCAGTGGTTTCTTGAATTCTAATTGATAATTATTAATAAGTAATGCTTTATTTATAAAATGTCTTTAAACTATTTCATATCATAATTAGAAATAGAAAATGCTGTGCAAATAATGCTAGTTCAATGGCTTAAATATTTAAGTGGTCTCAAGGCAATGCTAATATCAGGGTTTTTGTTTTGTTTTGTTTTGTTTTGGGCTGTGGTGGGGATTGATCCAGGGGCCTTGTCTGAGTGTGGTAGACAAGATCTGTACCCACTCCTAATCCTTAATTAGGTCTATTTCAAGATATAATTATTATTTTTAGAAGCTTTTTATTCAATTCAACTCAAATGATGATTCCATGTATAAAAACAAATGCCACCAAAATACTAAATGAAACCTCAACAGTGGCCTGTGTTCTCTCATCCTATCACCAGGAGAATTCTGGAAAACTTAAAAAGAATGGGAGAAGAATCTTCTAGGAAGAACTGCTGTAGTTGCTACTCTGTTTTTCAGGTTCCATACCTGGGACCAGCCTCATACTGCCCTCTGCTGGCTTGGTATGAATTCAATATTCAAGTGCAATTTTATTAAAAAGCCAATAAATTTATTCATAAAATAAAATGTTTTAAAATTTATTATATTAAGGGCACTTGAAATTAACCCCCAAAACATATTGCAGCGTTACTTTATTAACTAAAAGATTTCTTACTACAAAAATAATACATGTTGATTAGAGCAAAGAAAAACAAATGAGAAAATGAAAAACCAAAATGCCAACCTTTGTAGAAATAACTGTTAACACATTGATGTATATCCTGCGAATCTATTCTCTTCTGTACTGGCACTCAACTTTATATTCTTTCATCTCCTCTTTTTGTGATTTTTCAAAATGCTAGCCTATTGCATATGTTTGAATATGTTATAAAAATATTCATATTAAAATATGGTCTTCCACACTTTCCGTTATTATAGCACCATAATATCCCAGGGATTTTCAACTTAATAATTCTCCTCCTCCAACCAACAGAATTATTACTAACAGCTGTGATTAATACATTAGCGCTATTCCTATTTTTTTTTTTTTTTTGTGGTGCTGGGGATTGAACCCAGGGCCTTACAGGCATGCACTCTACCAACTGAGCTATATCCCCAGCCGTACTCTTATTCTTTTATTGGTAATTGATCTAAATAAATGTGTTTTCTTAACTAAAGACATGCTGAATTAATGCTGTATAATTTCTCTCTCCCTTTATCATCAAAGAATGAAAAGTTAATAGAACCTCATGGATTGGCAAGTCCATAGAAGGACTACTAGGATACTTTACATGTTTTATAGTCAGTTTGGCTAGCTCAAAATTAAAACAAACAAAAACAACAACAAAAAACACTTGAAAGAGTATAAAAACACTTTTCTGTCTCTTCTCTGGTACATTTCCCTCCCAAAGCTAATTTAAAAAAAAAAAAATTAGGAATGTGATCATGAAGATGGTTACTGAACATGGAATAAAAATAAATATTCCTAAGGGGTATATTTCATGAAAAGTAGGAGAAAACTTAGAAAATTGTCCTGTTGATGTAGGTTCATTGTCCTTCCTGCTTTCCAAGCCTTTCAAGCATTTTACCACTGAGCTATACTCCCATCCCCTTTTCTTAAAATTTTAAGACAGTGTCTGCTAAATTGCCCAGGCCCCAGTAGCTGGAATTTCAGATATGCACCACCAGGCTGTTTGTAATGCAACTTTAATTAACTAACCAAGATTAAGCTATAGAAAAGAAGCTGACTGGAACATATCATTCTCTTAATTTCAGTTTCAGCTAATGCTCTTATGTAAAGTGAAAGCCATGATTATTAAAAATAATTTAATTTTTTTTTTTTGGCCTGGGGAGCCTTAGTGCTAGTCTTCTGAACACTCTTGATGTGGTGGGCTTGCACTTTTAAACTCCAAACTCTAAATGCTTGTTCACCCTTTTAAAGACGAGTCTTCAACCCCAAGCATCCCTCCACCCCCAACACATGGCAACAGCATTGAGTCAGACTTCTAACAAGTTCCTCAGGGAAGGAAAACTTGCTTCCTTCTGTCTTGGGCACCTTCTTAGTCCACCATGCCACTAATACTGCTTATTTGAATTTATCACTGAAGTTCTATTCTCTTGGCTTGCAAGCTTTCTGAAAATGCCTAGCTGGGAGGACAATGCCCTACCTATCTCAGCTGGCAACCTGCTCCATTCTGAGCCTGGAGTGGAGAAAGCTGTGACCTTGTTTCCCCTCCTTTGGACATACTCCCTTGCCTTTACTATAGATCTCAGGAGTGCTTCTGCTTAATTATCATATTCCTTGAATCTAAGTCTTTGTATTAAAAGAAAACTCAAGTATGATTAAAGCATAATATATGTGGAAAAATATTAAAGTTCCATTTTAAGGGCTAGAATATCCTTAGCATGACAGATGTTCCAGAGGTTTTCTAGGGCTTATAACACCTCTGCCTATAAAATGGTTCGACTGCCTCAATAATCCAGTTACAGACTGACAAATTCTTGTTTTAAATATACAGCATAATACAGCCTTTTTAAAAGTTCTATGTCGATGTCCCGACTCATTTTTAAAAGCATTTAAAGTAGCTTATGAGAAATACATAAATTTTAATAAAATCAGAACCAAACAACAGTTAAGAACAGAAAGAAATGGAATACTAGGCTTGGAGGACTTTTGTTGTTACCAGGGATTGAACTCAGGAGCACTTAACCACTGAGCCAAATGCCAAGGCCTTTTTTTTTTTTTTGACAGGGTCTGGCTAAATTACTGATGCCGGCTTTCTTTAAATTTGCAATCCTCCTGTCTCAGCCTCCAGAGCCACTGGGATTACAGGGATGTACTACCAGGCCCAACTGGCTTGGAGGTTTCTTACAGCCAATATAAACAGGACTCATCAGTCTGCCCATTTGAGCGTGAAAATATTACCAAGCACTTGGAGACATTTTATTCAGGGTACAAAAGGGAAACACTCAGAGCACACACAGCAACCAGTTTCATAAAACTATTTTTACCAGGCTGGGGATGTGGCTCAAGTGGTAGCACGCTCGCGGCACAGGTTCGATCCTCAGCACCACATACAAACAAGATGTTGTGTCCACCGAAAACTAAAAAAATAAATAGTTAAAAAATTCTGCTTCTGTCCTAACACTAGAGCTTCCATGGGCTCCCTGGTGAACCCTGTTTGTTCCACATAGAAGTCACAAATCACATGGACATGATCACTTTTAACAATTGAGACTGGTTAGGATGAGTAACTGACACCCAGCATGAAAATCATCCAGATAATGTATAAAAGCAGTTGAGGATGCCAAAGGGCTCTGGCTAGGGAAATTGTTACCAAAGACTGATGGTCAAACACTTGGACTCTGGTACATACCAAATAGCTCTTGCTTTTCCTTTAACAATGTTCTTAAGGTGACTAAGTTCACTTCAGTGAAACGTAAAAAACTTGAGGTGCACATGGGCATTAACAAGCTCTCTGAATGCACAATATAGTCTAAAGCTGAGCAGAGTGAAAACATTTGGATCATAGGAACCTATGGATGTTACAAGAAGGCTGCAAAAGCTGAAAGTGGTGGTGCATACCTGTATTCCCAGTGACTCGGGAAACCAAAGCAGGAGGGAGTTCAAAACTAGCCTCAACTACTTAGCAAGTACCTGCCCAATTTATCAAGACTGTCTCAAAATACAGTGTAGCTCAGTGGTTAAATAGCCCTGAGTTTAAAGCTAGGTACAATAAAGGCTACAGAGAAATAAACAGACTGAACTTTGGGAATTACAAACAAGGCAAAGCATGGCAAAGGACAAAGTGGTGATATAAACCCTTGAACATAGCAAGGACAAAAAGGTAGAGATGCTGGGTGATGAAGACTTAAATTTTGACGAAACCTACAAAAGATATCAGAATAAGCACTGCTAAGGAACAGTGGCACATGCCTGTAATCCTAGCAGTTTGGGAGGCTGGAGCAGGATTGAACAAAGACAGCCTCAGATTTACCAACAAAATGTGGATGTGGCTCAAAGGTTAACTCCCCTGGGTTATTAAAATCAAAAGGGGGGTGGATATTGCAGCTAAATTGTTGGACATGAAAGCACCAAAATCAGACAGGTGCAACCAACCTATAGGTTCAACTGACATTAGATCATTTCAGCATTGTTCTGAAACCAGACTGACACTTAAAAAAAAAAAAACACCAAAATTCCAAAACTAGGTGAGAAGTCTTAAGGCAGTTGTAAATTGGATCCAAAGCTTTCAAAAAGAGGCAGTGGACCTTACATTTCAAAATATTTTTTGTGTGGTGCTAGGGATTGAACCCAAGGCCTTGTGCACATAAAGCAAGCACCAACTGGGCTACATCTCCAGAACTCAAGATAAATTTTGAAGCATTCCTAAAAGCCACCAAATCAATCTCCCACAAAAAAAATGCATCCCAACCTCCAATGATCCAGACTGCCAAGGCTAGAGTGTACATTTTCAGGAAAAGTCAGCACCTAAACATGCTTGGAAGGGTTTATTTATGTATTAATTTATGTATAACAGTTGAGGAAACAACCACCATGAACACTATGTTCATAGAGCTCAGTAAGCTCTCAGCTAAACTGGTTAAGCTCAGTGCAACAAGCATTCAATACCATATTTGGCTCATTTAAAGCCTTAAGCCACATGCTCTTAATCAGAAACTTAACATAAACTTGAATATACTGGTCAATTTTTGAGACTGGGTTATGTTGAAACATCTCTTGCTTCAGTGACCAAATCTTAGATAAAAGTTAACTAGGATATCATGCATTTGTAGCATCCCACAGCCACCCATTTGTTAACCTGTATACTTTTCTAATTTGCCCTGATTTTGGCTATCACTATTAAGCTGTAGGATTTTAATCTGTAAATACCTACTCTCCTAAACTCAGTCTTTTTCTCCAGGTGTTCTCCAGGTTGTAAGCTGGTCTTGTCAGTCCTCACTCCCTTCTGTTAGGCATATTTTTGCTTCTTAGGCTACTCAAGTTTAAATGCCAAAACCACATCAATAATTGTTTTTTTAGCTAGAAACCATAGAGTTGTTGTAGAACATGCTTCCAGAATTTGTTAGTTAATGTCCCTTCACTAAAAGGACCTTATATAACTGCCCCAAATAAAAAGCCAGAGGTGAGGAATGTGAACGAAAAATTTATTTCCTCATTTCTTGCATTTGAAGTACTCCTCGATGACATCCTTGGCCTGAGATTCTTTGCCATAATCCTTTAAAAAAGAAAAAAAACACATACAATTTCTTATTAACTTTTGGAAGTCTCACCCAAGTTCTTAACACTAATTATATACGAAAGCCTTAATGAAGCTTTAACAACTGTTTGGAAATGTTTCCCATCACTATTTATTGTAGCCATTTTCAGGGACCTTAAGGACTTCAGTGTCCTTAAGGCTCGTAAGATGGCATTATTATTGCCAGCTTTTTCTAAAATTTCTGCAGAAACATTTGCAGGTAAGCAGATTCACTAGCTGGCTTTAAAATGTCTCATTTTTCTTTTCAAATACCCATAAAAATTGTTAAGAAACACATTCTTTCCTCTTACATTTCCTGATTTATTTCAACACAAGGATACACACAGAACAGCCTTCATCCCAGATACTGACTTACCTTAACAACTACACAACTGCAACCAACCACTTTACGGGGCTTGCCCTCTCGGTCAATTTTACAGAGGCCTACCCATTCTCCTAGTTTCTTGTTGTCATCGACCTATTGCAGTAATTAGACAAATGAAACTTCATTATTAGCAGATATTAATGCCACTAAGAGTAAATTAAACCCCAAAGGTAGCTGTAGTCAGAAGGGTGACATGGCATTTTCCTCATGGCAATTCAGTAGAGGGAGCCAGTTGTCATCATGTACAGCACCAAGATCACCAATTAGCATCTTTGCAGGCATGTTTTGTTAGTTGTCTTTAACACAAAGAACAATGTCAGACATGTGACTGGATACAAGTAGCATGATTTAAACCAGCCCAATTATCCAAAGCTAGTGCAAATTAACTTACCTTAATTAGATTGATTTGGTGTTCAGCACAAAGGGCCTCCACCAATTTGACATACATAGGCTCATTACAGTTGGATGCAAGTACACAGAGATGGGCCTGGCGCCTGAAATGAAAAAAATGCAACTAAAATGAAATTCAATGCTCTTGCACTAAGGGTTGTCTCTGCTTTCGCTACACTAACATTAAAAAAAAAAAAAACCCACACATATCTGCACAAAACTCTGCTGAGAAAACTTTAGAGGGGAGAAATCTGGCCAACACAACCACAACAACTTTCTTATACAAAACCTACTATGTAAAGATATAAACTACTGCATAACAAAGGGATTTTATTTTAGACAAAATAACATTTAACACTGTCAAAGTATATATATTGTGTAAAACTGCTACTAGGACCTGCTAAGGGTCAACTTATACAAGTGAATTTAACTGACAATCTGGCACAGAAGTCCTTAACGCATTCAATTTCAACTCAAAGCAAGATGCTTCAAGCCCAAAAATTAGTAACTCAACCAAATAAATTTACAAGTACTCTAGGTTTCTGATTAAATTCCTTATTATACTCACACAATTCCTCAAAGTCCAGATGCTTCTGCAACAAACATCAGCTTCATGTTTCATTCATTTAGCATAATGCTTGATTTGCTAACTGCTATGAGGCTCAGAATCCTCAAAACGAGAATAGAGCCACAACCTACAGGTTTGTCAGACTGTAATGTTTTCACCCATGAAAGGAGTGAAGGGGTATCCGACATTTAAGTCATCATTCAAACACTGTAGTTTTAAGAAATCAACGGCTTGCCCCCATTCCAAACAGCAATCCACAAATTAGTGGGCTATATAGATCTAAGTCTGATAGCTTTTCCTAGGTTTCCTGTAGAACGGATGCCATTCAGAACTTTTGTGCTAACACCATGAACTTCACACTTTCTTCCCTCGGCTGAAGTTTTGTTCCGGTTGCAAAAACCCACAGTATTGAGATTGATAAACGTACTTGTCTAAGGCTTTGGCAGCTTCGCGAATTCCACGTGCAAGGCCATCGTGGATGAGGGCGGTCTTCAGCACCTCTTGTAAAGCAGTGTTGACGTCCATTACACCTCCAGCAGCAATGCTGAAACGCGACAAATCAGAAACGTCAGCCAAAATTCGCCAACATTTAACTCCTTGGACCCGACGGAGACATGAGCGATGTACGACAGGTACATGGCGCCTCAGCTGACACTGTCCGGCGCGTATGGCTCCGGGCCTATTTAGCACCCGCACCCCAAACCAGGCCCCCGGGCTCACCCTTCCTCGGCCATGGCGGTGGATTACGGATAAAGCTGAATCTTGAACAAACTGAAAAACAAAAACACTGATCAGACGACTGTGTTTAAATTGGACACTAATCACCCATCCGTGACAGAAGTCACCGAGTCCCACTAAAACCACCGCATTCGCCGACCCTAGACGTAACTCACCCCGAGCCACCGCCTCCGCGCGACTCGCGGCGGCAGAGAAAGAGGCCGCGCGTGACCGCATGACGGTATTTAAGGGTTTTGCTAGGGTCCCCTGCGCATGTGCGTTCCCGCCCACAAAAAAAAGGTGGCTCTCGCGGTGCCAGACTTTTAGATTTTCTGTTTCCGGTTTAAGACTGTTGAGAAACAAGAACACTGTGAGTTCCCTGGCTCTGCATTGGCCAGTGTTAGGCGCGCACAACAGGCAACACCCGGGCAGCTTCTCACTGTCCTTTTCCGCAGCAGGCGTGGCCTGCGAAGACCAGAGAGCTCATCCTACGGAGTGCCTGAGGAACCAAATCTTTCTGTCGCGTGGTTTAATCGGATCCTTGTCGCCAATGCGCCCTGGGTCCCTAAGAATGCCAGTTTTAATCCTTTCCACGCCACGTTGTAATTTCCTGCCAGTTTCACGTTTTGCCCCTTGGTTTCTAAGTCATTCTGTGGGCTCTCTTCATTTTTGTTTCCTTAAAACGGGAGCCAACACGTTTTCGCTACTTACAGCACTTAGCAAACCCACTTGGCAGGCTGTGTGTTAGTTGAGCGGAGCACGTGACGCGGCCGTCGGTTCCGGTTTCAGTGTGGTGGGTTTCAATGGAGTCTTGTGCCGGTTTCCTAGTGCACGCAGGGCAGGGCTCCCCCGCCGTGTCTTCATGCCCACTTTGTCACGGGCGCGGCTTCGGGTGCTATAGGAATGAAAAGCGTAGCGTTTGGAAAAGAGGAGTCGGCGAATTCGGGGTGCAATTCGAAAAACACCAAACTTGTGATTTTTTTTTTCCCCCTAAGAATTATGTTTCATTTTGAAGTAATTGGCCAGTTCCCCAGTCCACTTCTAAAGCAAATACACGGAACTGCTGAATATAATCTTTTTTTTTCCTTTTCTCTCTTAACAAGTTGACCAGCCAGTCAGCAATTAGTAAGCCTTTGTTATGGGTCTGATGGGTGTATACAAAGAGCAAAGTCAGGCTCCTGAGTGCTGTGACGAAAATAGTCCGTGTGATAAGATTATAGGGAGAGTTATCAAGACAGAAGTCCTGGGATTTTAGTAAATTGGTGGAGTTCATTTTCAGCTTTTCAGTTGCTTTTGAGTTTCATTTTAAAAGTGTTGAGTCGTCTTCTGTAACGTACACAAATGTTTATGAAACTTTGCCTTAAGAAACAAAAAGCCAGAATGTACCCACGGCTCTGCATTTTTGACGTGGGATTGAGATTTGAGCCCAAGAATAGATTGCCTAAATGCCACAAGAGTGGTGCAAGGTGGCCTGGGGTTAAGGAGAAGATTTCGAGCTTGTAGCAGCTTGTGAAAAGGGCTCCAAAAGGGAATCCCATCAGCAGGGGAGAAAAGGAGAGAGTATTCTAAACAGAGAGTAAGGGCGAGGCACAGATGCCTTTTTGATTTTTTTGACAATTACCCTTAAAATATTTTTATATTTGAGAAAGAATGTGGTTAGGAGTGTTTAAACACTCTTTTCAAATTAAAGTTAATGTGTTAGGACTGGACAAATAACTCTGATAGAGTGATAGCCCAGCATCTGTGAGACCCTTGATTCCATGCCTAGCACCAAAAAAAAAAAAAAAAAAAAAAAAAAGAAGAAGAAGAATAAAAGTTAATGTGCTAATAAGCATATTATATTTCATTTCCCCAAAACATCTTATAGAAGAAGCAAACAATATGTAAAAACTCTGGAAATGTAAATATGGAAAATAACTGTTTTCAAACAAAGCATTTTCATGAAGGAAAAATGACTAAGGGCCTTTTAGCTTAGTGGCTTTAGTGCTGGGGTTCCCAGTTTAGTACCTATCAATTCAGACTTGGTTTACCTCTTCTAGCAGTTCCTAATCTGTTCTGTTGACTCAATATCATGGACCTATGCCTTCATATTTTACTTTAATAAATACCTTTTCTATCAGCCACAAACCTCCCTCCTTAGGACTGGACCTACATTTTTTTTTAAATCATCTTAGTTATATAACTAGTTCGAATCCCCACCCCGCACCCAGCAAATAAAGTTAAAGGGCATACCCATGATAGAAGGAATCTTTAATATAGGTTCTCCAGTTCACTTTTTAAAATTTACCTCCTTCAATTTTAGATATTGTCAAAGGTGGAAGAAAATATATATTAAAAGGTTAGTAGCAAAATATTCTTATACAAGCAGATTATAACATTTACATAATGTACACAAATATGAGTTTGAAATCGTACATATAAAAAATAAGTACACCCAGGCATGGTGGTTCCTGTCTATAATCCCAGGTATTCTGAAGGCCAAGGCAGGAGAATCAAGTTAGAGGCCAGCTCAGCAGCTTAGCAAGACCCCGTCTCAAATTTTAAAATTTTTTTTAAAAGCTGAGTATATAGTTCAGTGGTAAAGCTGGTTCAATCTCCAGTATCACAAAAAAAGGAGGGTGGGGACGGTTGGAGTCTCCATGGTAGAGTGCTAAATTCTTATTCTGTGTTTTCTCCCTAGATTGTCATAAAGACCTTATGTACTAATGCCAATATTAGCTCTCCTTAAGAAGTAAGGAAACCCAGGCTTAAAGAGTTGTCGAAAGTCAGATGACTAGTAAATGGAGAAACTGGTCTTTAAGGCCCATACTCCTAACCATCCAAACCATTTGAATGATTGTTGAAATGTGGGAAGGAGATAACTGAGGATTCAAGAATGACTGTATCTCACATTCGGCTATGATACAACTGGTTCCATCTCACTGTAATAAAAGGTTTCATCGATAGAAAAGGAGAATATTGCAGTTAGAAAGAGACAGCAGTAGAAATTTGTATTTCAGAATCATCTAAGTTTAGCTATTACGTAGTTTATAATTTGCTAGAGCTGTTGTAACTAGGTACCCTAAATTGCTTTAAAAAAAAAAAAGAAATTTATCATCTCTCAGTTCCACAGGCTAAAAATGTGACATCAAGATGTTGGTAGGTAGCTATACTCCATCTTGGACATTCCAAGAAAACCACTTTCTATTTGAAAACTTGAAATGTCTCTACTCTTGGGGGTACAAACGATATATGTACAATAGATGGAAATGAATGTTGTGAAAAAACAGAAAAATGTTACCCTGATGCAGCTCAGGAACATACAGGTTTAACCCTCATTTGTTATAACATGTACTGTAGTTTGAAATATACTTAAGAAACATTAGTTGTAGACAAAGATTTGGATAAATTCCCGTATGTCAAAGGGACAATCAAAAGAGAAAAGGAGTTGGTAAGAAGGAAAATAAAATAAGAAAGTATATGAATGAATAAAAGTGGAATAGACTAACACAGGCTATTGGTAGTCCCGTAGCTTGTATAGTTAATATGTTAGGCCTTTAATTGCAAAACCCAGTTTATTGAGGGAAAAAATATGATTGTGTGGGAGAATGGGACTGATAGTTATATAGCCAAGTATGAAGCCTATGCCAATAGTTTATATATTTTGAGAGTTTTGTGAAATTTTTATCCACATTTCTAAGCCTTACTAATATTACCCTAAATTTTATAAAATCAGAGAGACTTTCCCAAAGAATAATGACATTTATTTGGAAATAGCCCGGAATGGAAATATCAGAGCATTTCAATGGGTGTTTGCATACTATAGTAAACTATGGATATATCCAAGGAGGTTTAGGTAAGGAAAGTTTTTAAAGATAAAAATGAGAGGATTACATCAACTAATTCAAAACAATAATCCTTGGATAGAGTGAATGATAACAAGAATGATGTCAATCTGAGGTAGAATGGACAGCTGCTGGCCAGATGCCCTGGTAAAAATACTTTTGTATAAGGCCGTGGTGGCCTCTGTGCAAGCTTGTAGTTCTGATAGTGTTTTGTGATAGTTACTATTAGTCAATCATGCAGAAGAACTCTTCCTTTATAATCTCTCAGCTTTATTTATTTTTGTTAGGACATAAGCAACTCCATTTTGATTACAGCAGCTTCACATTTCATTTGTACAGAATATTTCCTCTTCCACTTGTTTCAGTTGCTACCTAGCACCAGATGTGATAGATACTCACTGCAGGGCTGAATCAGAGTTCCTGAGAACTAAGGCTATGGAAGGTAGAGCTGATACTTTATGTTTATAAGTCAGTCCATTATGAACTAGCAACAAGATAAATTTATAACTGAAATAGAGCATAGTGGCCAAAAGAGCAAACCCTAAGTTAATATTAAATGTATTCCCATGGGATAGAAGGAAAACCTGAGTGTGTGGGACTCCAGCTGCTTTCTTTAGAGTAACTCTACTGTTTTCTGATGTTTCTTTTTAAAAATTGTTTCTGGAAAGACTGGAGATTTAAGGATTCTTTGATATAGATTCTCCTCCTTATCATTGTCTGACTATGTAGGCTTTCTTAAAACATTTCCAGTCTTTTAGCTAAATGAATCTGAAATCATCCAACTTGAAGAATGGAGCAGGGATAGGGGGAGAGAAGCAACTGAAAAACAATAGAGCTGCAATGACCTGTGGGACAGAAGTAAAAAAATCAAAAGCTCTCGTATTTATAATTGAAAGGTCTAACATGCTGTGTATGCGGTTGAAGGGCCAGGAGACAAAAGAATGATATAGAAATACTTGAAGAAATAATATTCAAAAGTTTCCCAAATTTAGTTAAATAAATAAATTTACAGATTTAAGAAGTTCAGTGAATTCATGACACACACCTGCACACACCCAGGGACAGTGAGCTACTGAAACCCAATGGTAAAGAGAAAAATTCTCAGGGCAGCCAAACCAAAGAAAAATATGTACATTAAAAATGGGAGATGAATAATATAATATCTCATGGATCTGTAAAACTGCAGGTTTCTTAATTAAGGTGATCTGTTAAATTACAAGGTTTTATATGAAGTGTTACAATTTTAACTAAGTAGCCCAGAAAAGTTAGGAATGTGTATTATAATCCCTAAGCAAACAATTAAAAAATAACTGAAAGGGATAGAGACAGATAAACTAAAGTGGAATTCCAAAATGTTTTTTCAATTAAATCAAAAGAAGAACTGAATAAAAAACAGAAGGGATGATATAAAACAAATAATTAAAATGGTAGACTTAAATTCAACCATGTCAGTACTTACCTTAAATGTAAGGTATTTATCTACTATCTAACTAAAGAAGTTTCAGCAAGTTTCAAGATAGAAATCTTCTAGAATAGTTCTTTGTCAATAATAGAATGTAATTAGAAATTAACAGCTTCAAAATTGAAAGAATTAAATGATATAATAAATTCAAAATTGTAGGTAGATATTTGAATCTCCCTCAATTATTGGTTGATAGAACAATTAGGCCAAATAAGTAAGATCATAGAAGATATGAACAAAACTGTAACTTTGACATAATTGACTTTTGTAGAACACTACACCCAACAATGATAGAATATTGTTATTTTCTAGTACATATGGTATCATTTACAAAGAGGGAATGCATGCTGGGTCATAAAGCAAGTTTCAATAACTTAAGATGGAAATCTTCTAGAATAGTTCTTTGATTATAATAGAATTAAATTAAAAATCAATATAAAGATAATCTAGCAGCTGGGGAGGCTGAGATAGGAGGATGGTGAGTTCAAAGCCAGCCTCAGCAAAGTGAGGCATTAAGCATCTCAGTGAGACCCTGTCTCTAAATAAATTACAAATTAGGGCTCGGGATGTGGCTCAGTGATTGAGTGCCCCTGAGTTCAATCCCTGGTACACCTCCCCCCCCAAAAAAGATAATCTGGAATGTTGGAAATAAGAAACAGAGGTCTTATTAAATTGTGGATAAAAGAAGAAAACATAAGGGAAATTAGTAAATATTGCAAACTGAGTGATAATTTATGGGATGTAGTTAAAGCAATGTTCATATAGGGAAATTTAAAGCCATAAATGTTAGTATTAGAAAAGAGGAAAAGGATAATCAGCAATATAAAGTTCTGCCCTAAGACACTTGAAAAATAAAAACAAAATGAACCAAATGAAAGTAGAAGAAAGAAGAAATAAAAATGAGAGTAGAAATGGATAATACAGAAGTTAAGCTTATAATAATAAGTTAATAATAAGAAGCTAAATAATTGAGAAAAACTTAAAAAGGCAAAGTTTGTTTGAAAAGAACATTAAGCTGGGCATGGTGGCACATGCATGTAATCCCAGTGGCTCAGGAGGCTGAGGCAGGAGAATCGCAAGTTCAAAGCCAGCCCCAGCAATTTAGTGAGGCCCTAAGCAATTTAGCGAGATCCTGTCTCTAAATAAAATATTATAAAAGGGCTGGGGATGTGGCTTAGTGGTTAAGCGCCCCTGGGTTCAGTCCTTGGTCCCCCCACCAAAAAAGAAAGAAAGAAAGAAAGAAAAGATCATCAAGATTTTTTACCCATAGCTACACTGTCCAAGGCAGTTGGGCTGCAATAGAAGAATAGCATAGAATGGGTGGTTTATAAACAACAGACTTTTATTTCTGATGGTTCTGAAGATTGAAAGTCTGAGGGCAGGGTGCCACTGTGGTTGGGTTTTGGTGAGGACCCTCTTCTGGGTTACAGATGCTGGTTTCTGGAAGAGTTATCTTAGAGTGGGAAAAAAAAACTAACTAGCTTTCTGGCCTCTTATGATAAGTGTACTGATCCCTTTCACAAAGTGCTCTTCCCTCAAAACCTAATCACCTCCCTAAGACTCTACCTCCAAATCCATCAAAGTGGGATTAGGGTTTTAACAGGTGCATTTGGTGGGGAGTAGAGCACAAACATTTACTCCATCACACACACTGATTAAGCAAAAGGGAAGAGGGTTCAAACTTAAAAGATCAGGAATAAAGGGGAACTATGTCAACAGATCTTACAAACATCAAAAATAAATAAATAAATACAATGCAAATTTTAATGCCAGTAAATTTGCAACTTAGATGAAAAGGAAAATTTCTTTAGAAATTTACAACTTATCAAATTTGACACAAAATAAATAGAAAATTTGAATAGCAATATACTTAGTATATTAACAATTTGTTATCAATAACCTTCCCAAGCCCTGATAGTATCATTGAGTTCTATCAGACATTTAGGGAAAAATAACACTAATATTATTCAAACTGCTACAGAAAATACAGAAGGAAGATAACTTCTGACTTGCTTTATGAATGCAGGATTATCCTCATACCAAAACTTGATGAAGAAATTATAAATCAACATTATTTATAAAAATAGATACAAAATTTGGCAAAATACTACCACATTAATTCCCAAAAGACACTATATTATGACCAAATTGGGTTTATACAAAAATGCAAGGTTATATTAATATTAGAAAATTGTTCAGTGTTATTTATCATATTAGACTAAACAAGAGAAACCATTTATAATAAAAGCAGAACTTCCTTAATCTGATAACGGGCCATATGAAAAGCCTGCAGGTGACCTCATAATTCATGGTGGAAGACCAATTGGGAACAAAGCAAGGTTCATCAGCTCACCATATTTATTCAACACTTTACTGGTCATCTTAGCCAGTGCAATAAGAAACAAAAGCATACATTTCTGAAAGAAAGAAGTAAAAACTCTATTCACAGATGACATCATTTTTACATAGAAAATATAAATCTATAAAACAACTACTGGAACTAATAAGGGAATTTAGCAGTTTGTAGGATACAAGAGTAATATAAAATTCATTTACTGATATATGTATATATATAATCAGCAAATGATTGGAAATTTAGATATAGAACAATTCAACTTTAATAGCTTCCCAAACTAGGATATTTAGGAATAAATTTAACATGGATTATGTCATACTTCTACAATAATGAAGAGTCGTTTCTGAAATAAAGAAGGCCTACATAAAGAAAGAGATATACTATGTACATGGGTTAAAGGATCCAATAGTGATTAGATGTGAATGCTCCCCAAACTGATTTACAGAGTCAAAAAGTCTCAATAAGAATTCCAAGTATTTTGGAGAGAGATTGAGAGATGATTCTGACATTTCTATGGAAATTCAAAGGACCTAGAATATTCTAACTGCTCTGGAAAAAGGAGTACAAAGTTGGAGTTACACTACATGATTTTAGACATACCATGTCTTGCTATATGATGGAAGCAAGTAAGTAGAAGCTGGCACCACTTAAAATCCCGCTGGGTGAGGGCAGCAGCATATCAGAGGAGTAGGGATGGGTTGTCACAGTGTCTCCTGTCTAGCTGCAGTGATGTTGGAAGCACATGCTGCAGATGTGTCTTACAGGACCATGACATGTGTAACTGGATCACATCCGTGGTGATTTCAGGCACTTAATCTGTATGGGTGTGCATGATCCTCTGATGGTCCCAGGTGCTTCCTATCTATGATAAATTCACTTTCTGCTGAAATTAGCCAACGTTGTTTCTTTATTAAGTAGCAGGAAAGTATGACAGACACAAATGCTAAGAAGAAGAGTATAGAAGGGTGAAGGAACAGGGTGATTCGGGCTGTGTTTGAATAAGAGGATGAGAACATTTCTCTGACAAGGCAGTGTGTGAACAGAAACCATACTATTCCATTTTAGTTTGTAAAGAAAAAAAATCTTCCACATATGTATATACATAAATATACAACACTTAGTAGTTAATTATAGCAGTCTGATAATGGCTTCCAAAAATAGGCCTATGTTCTAAACCTTGAAACCTGTAAATGTTCCCTTTATTTGGAAAACAGAGTTTGAGTACATGTAATTAAACTGAAGATCATGAGATGAGAAGATCATCCTGGATTATTCAGGAGGCCCTAAATGCCATAAGAGAACAGCAAAAGGTTACATACTCAGAAGAGAGGAGGCAAATTGACCACGGAGACAGACATTACAATTGTATTGGCATTTCCACACACAAGAAAATATCCCAGCAGCTGCTGGAAGCTGTAAGAGGCAAGATATAGATCCACCCCCTCCCCTACCTGTGCCTGCAGAAGGAGTACTACCTGCTGACAACTAATTTGGGCTCAGTGAAACTGAGGTTGAATGTTTGGCCTACAGGACAGCGTTGTATTAATTTAAAAAGCCCTTGATAATTTGTTACAACAGTCACAGAAAACAAGATAATATAGAGATGGTCCCTGACTTACGGTAGTTTAAGATTTTCAACTAAAGATAGTACAAAAGCAGTGTTCATTCAGTGGAAATTATACCTTGAGCTTTGCATTTGGATTTTTACCCAGGGAAGTAAGATGCAATATGATATTCTGTTAAGATGTTGGGCAGCAACATGGAGCCACAGCTCACAACACAGCATGCTGTATTGCTAAACTATCATGTTTGGGAGGTTAAGTGTATTAAATGCATTATATTTGACCTATGATAATTTCAACTTGTGATTGATTTATTGGGATGTAACGCCATCACAAGTCCAGGATTGTCCAAATTTAGTTTTAACACCTATCATCTAGAGGGAGAATGGGAAGTAGAAATTAGAAGTGAAGAAAAGGATAGGGGGGGGGGAAGTGTGTGTGTGTGTATGTGTGTGTACTCACACACACACATAACATCTGCATAAACATATATATCATAGTATGCTTTATGTAATTAAAAATAGGTGGACAAAAACAAGAATACATATTTTATGAAAACATATACAAACAAATAGATTCACATTAAATGTAAAAATGGTTGCTAATGGGAAAATAAGAATAAGAGAGAAAGAGAGGTCATGAGAATAAAAAGTTCAGTTAAAGAATTGCCAAAATAAAGTTGGGAAAACTTCCTATTAAATGGAGAAAAAGATAAAGAGGAGAAAATAAAGAGCAATAACTTAGAAGACCAGTTTGGGTGATCCCATATCTGCAAAAAAGAAAGGGAGCAAATAAAAACATGTAAATTGTCAAAGAAATAATTGAAGAAAATTCCCCTCTTTGCTTTGATGTTAGAGTACAGAGAAAAGGTAGAGTCAAATGCGACTGGAGTAGCTGGTAGGGTTAGATCATAAAGACTTGCTAAGGCCATTTTGAGGAAACTTTGCTAAGGCTGACTTGCATTCACAGTGTTGTTAAAGGAGGTTCTTGCTCACCCAGGAACTGCACATAACCCTCAAGATCAGAGGTAGCATGCCCTCCACTAGAAGCCAACCAAGACATAATTTGTCAAAAGTACACAATCTTTTCAACATATTTCTGCTGCAAAATCCACTGCATCATAGTAAAGTATAAATTAGTGCTTCAAGTTAGGAGAAGGTGTGCTACTTGAGGGCAGAGGTTGGATGGGGACTTTAAAGGCTGACTGCAACTTTAAATTCACAGTTCCTGGTACACAGTCTTGGTTCACTTGGCCCAAATCAAGACTTTCCCATTCTCCAAACAGCCCTTCCCAAATAGTACATAAGGTGAATGAAATGAAACCTTTTGTGTGTGTGTGTGTGTGTGTGTGTGTGTGTGTTGTGTGTGTGCCTGTAAATTGTGAATGGGAGAGTAAGGTAGCAGCCACATACTTACACTATTTTTTCGTTTTTTTTTTTTTTTTTTTGTACGGAGATTGAATCCAAAGGTGCTTTATCACTGAGCTACCTCTGCAGTTCTTCTTGGAGAAGCTGACCATGCTGACCTAAGTCACAAATGGCTTGAGAATCCCCTGAATTGAAACCATATGCCTAGCCACTCTGCCATGCTTCCTCGTTCATTATCATTCTTGCAAATATATTTTTCTGCAAGGGCTTCACATTGTTTAATTCATTTCCGGCTTACTAATATCTGGTTTCAGTGATTACAAACACTTTCTCATTTGCACACGATGAAAAATAAATAACCGAACTCTTTAAAAAGATTCAGTGTGAATCTAATTTTCTAATTCACTTTGTGTCTTTAACGTATAGGTTCAACTATATAAAATATAGACTCGTCTTCCCTTCCCCCTCTCCGCCCCACCTCCTGCCGAATGAAAAGGGACAGCATAAATTATAGCCCCTAAAGCAGATTAAGATAATAATGGGAAAGGACCCGCCCCCTCCTCTGCTCAGCCCCGCCCCGCCCCGCCCCCGGGTGCTTACTCTCCTCGAAGGTTTTTGCAGAGCTTCACGCAGATCGCTGCCAACTGCGGATCGGAGATGCCAGGGCCAGGCTGAGCGGTGGCGACCGGCCGGTCAGATCGTGGGAGGTTGAGTCTGACGGCACCGGCTTGGACCTAGAGGAAACGCCGCACATGGACGCGTCTGGTCCCTTGATTCCTGGGGGACCAGGAGGTGACCGAGAGAGCAGGGACGGGCGCGCGGCGCGGTGGCTTCGGGCCTGTCTCTTTAGTCAGGATCGAATTGACTTTAGCATGGTTTGTTTAGAGAGATTGGAAAGGCTGGGTCCTGACGTGGGGTTCAGGCCAGCGTTTCTTTCTCTGGGAGGGGTAGTTAGAGGCCTGGCTCTAGTTTCTATCTAGTGATTTTTCCCCCATAGCTCTGCTTTTAAGTTCTGTGTGTTTAAGAATGAATTCAAATAAGTATACCATTAGACAAATGTAAAAAACGTTATCTTTTAAGTATTCACTGTTGTTCCCCTTTCTTTTTAACTTTCTCTCATTTCCCTTCTTCATTTACTACAAAATTTTTATAAAGATTCCTAAGACTTCCCCATATTGCACAGATTTGTTTTCTTCTGGACTACAGTGGCAACCTCTGGGAACAAGTAGAGCAAATCGAATATATTTTTCCTTTCCTTTTTTTCCCTCTCAGAATCATTTAAAAAGGGCTACTAAATGTGCTGCGATGTTGGAACCTGAATATTTGACTGGATGTTTAAGTTCAATGACAATTTAGCCCTGGGAACCAGTGTTAAATGAATTGATGCAATAGACCAGTAATTCGAGGAAGGAAGGAAGGAAGGAAGGAAGGAGGGAAGGAAGGAAGGAATCCACTTAACAGATTTGTGGGACTTGCCTTTTCAGAGATATATCATATTATCAATCCACCATTTGAATGTTTTCGACTTACTTGCCACTTGACTTCAATACTGCCCTAGAATTCCTAATAAACAGCTAACATTCTATGCTTAAAACATTTTTGAGTCCATATAACTTATGAAGCTAGTAACTTGAGAAAATAAGGGACATTAATTATACTTCATAGAGTGGTACCCTTTGGAGATTACCCTGCTGCTCATCTTTCTTAAAGTGATTTATTAAAGACCAGGGAAATAAACTTTATGGTGAAGGCAAAACAGATGGCTGGTAATCTATGCATTGAGATTCTAATAGATGGTAGTGTGTGAATGAATATAATGTTTTCAATATTGCAATGATGTCTCCCAGGATTGTTCTCTATTTGGTCACATGTGTTATATTTAAAATAGCCTTAGCTCAACATGTCTCTTCAGAGTACATTGTTTTTGCACAGAAATGACACTTCTGTATTTCCATTCATAGTCCCAATTACATGACTGTAATTGCAGTGTGTTTGCATCCAAGGCGATGGCCCTTCAGGAAGTTCAAGAGAGACACCCAGACGGCTTTCAAGAGAACAGCTGTTTGTACTAATATCTGCTGCTTCCATGAACTTAGGGTCCATGATGGCCTATTCTATCCTTGGACCCTTTTTCCCCAAGGAGGTAAGATGTTTTTGTATTCTTATGAATTCTAATTTAGAAAAAAAACCTTTTGAATTATTTTATTTTATAGTATGTAAAATATAAAAAATCTTCTTATAATATAATTAATACATAAAATTTCAACTAAAAGAATATTTCTTCTAGAATGTTTTAACACCAGGAAAAAATAAAAAAATAAAAAGGGAAACAAGTCTAGAAAGACTATTCTCTTGGAAGGTAGTTCAACTAAAATATAATTGACCCTTTGAGTGTTACTTTGTTTACCATGTAGTTTGATTAATCATATTTGATATTTGCAATTAAAAAACAAAAAGGAGGTGCTTTGAATAGTTGAGATTTAAATGTTGTGCTACAGGTCTCCATTAAGACAGGACCTTAAGACAATAATGTGTTCACTTACTGGTGTTCTGATTTATTAGTATTTTAGAATTAAAATATAGTGTTCCAGTGAATTCCTTTTTCTGACTTGAATTTCTTATAGACTCTAGTAATGTGAAGGAAAAACTCTGATTAATATTGCCTAGTTCTCTCTAATCATAGCCTTTTCTGGTGTTAGGAACTATAGAAAATGTCACAAAGAAAATAACCCCTGGAATCAAGGGGTGTAATATGGGATGAAGGGGACTGGCTTGGGCAAGTAGAAATAATATGTCCAGGTGTTTTATTTTGTCCTCTTTGCCAAAGCCTTGGGCTTACAGTGTATTAGCAGTTTCTCAGCCCTCTATCTGCCTTGATGACGTGTAGTCCTTCATTCTATATGCTACAAAAGAGGATGAAGTGGCTTCTATGCTAAAAGAACAATGAGGTTCTGTACCCATACAACCCTCTTCCGTTTTCATTGCATGTTCCCACCCACTTACCCATTTGGTGCCTACCACAGCCACATAAGAAGGGTAGAATAGCAAGAATCCCATCATGTTGCAAATGAAGGCCATCATATTGCAAATGAAGAAACAGTTTCAGCAGTGAAGTCACTCCCCCACTTCAGTCCTATTCACTAGAGGTTTAGTAAGTTCCTACTCTTTTTTTTTTTTTATAATATCAAATGTTTATTAAGCATCATCTGCATGTCTCCCTGCTAGGCAGTTTACACACACCATTTCGTTGGCTCTTTACACTTCCACCCTATGAGGTACTGAGAACCACCATCCCCAGTTCCTACTCTTAAGTGTTATGGGTTAGAGAAAAAATAATCAAGAAAATGATCCTCTCTTATCTGTCCATTGGGAATGAAGAAATATGACAAGAAACGTTTCAGACTATTTGAATATCCTTTAAAAAGAAGATGCCCAGAATGTTATGAAACTCAAGAAAGAGGATGGTTAATTCTGCCATGGGCAGAAGAGTGGCCAGGTGAAGATGTGGTATTGAAAGGAACTTCACAAGATAAATCTAAGATAGGTCTTAAGAGATGGTGGTGTCTAAGGTGAACACAGAGGGGAGGGCATCCAAGGTATGGATAGTCATGCAAAGAACAAATGAATGGCGTGGTCCTGGAAAAGAGAAGACAGTTCAGTGTAACTTGAGCCTAGGGTGAGGTGAGATCTGATAGGAGTCCAAGAATCCCAGGGGCATGCTGCAGCTAGAAGGCAAGGGCACTTGGATGCATGCCAAGGGCTCAATCACTGGGAAGTCATCAGAGGTGTTTGAGCACGGTGGTCTGGCAAGACTTGGGGTTTGTGAAAAAAAAAAAAATGATGGGAGCTTCTGAGGGTATAGAAGGAAAATCCAACCGGAACGTTTCTCTTGCTGTGCACTCACAGCACAGATCACTTCTGTGGCCTCAAAACAGGCCGGGATTTCTCCTCTCCAGCCAGCAAGCAATTCCTGCAGCAGCACACACCAGCTAGGTGTCCTCTAGTGTCAGATAATGTTCTGACATTATCTTTTTGAAGATAGCATCAGATCTCATAGATTGAGAGCTCAATTCCCAACACTGCCACTTGCCTTCAGATGCCAGTCACTAGTCCCAGGGTTTTTTTTACCTGTTCTTCTGGCTATCTGGCTGTAAATTGGGGTTCCCATAATCCCCTCCTTGGGTTCCATTACTTTGCTTGAGTGGCCACACACCTCAGGAAAACTCTTAAGTTTACTGATATATTATTAAAGATATACATGAAGAGATGCATTGGTAAGGCATGGGAGAAGGAGCATGGAACTTCCATGCCCTCTGTGGACACTACCCTCTAGGAACCTCCATGTGTTCAGCTGTCCAGATGTTCTCTAGACCCTGTCCTTTGGGACAAGTGCTTATAGATTGGGTGGAGAAATTCAAAGGACCTGTACATACAGTTTCATTTTGGCCTCCCTGTACAGCATTCCTTCTCCAGGGGATGTGACAGGACTCTCTGTAATGAGGAGGCTTTTGTAACAGACAATGTAGGTCAGAGTTATAAGCCAGGAACCATGAATGAAAACGAAAATATATATATCATAATATCACAGAACCTGTTGAAATAAGATGGAGAAAAACTGGAGTAAGTGGATTGACCATTTAGAAGGGCATTTCCTGGCTCAGTTGAAACTACTAACTGAGCACAATTAATGTTAGTTTTCTCTAAGTGGAACAGGAGCAAAGGAAAACCCGACTGTGGGTTTGTGATTTTAAGTTTTTGTTGACTTTATTTGCTTGTAGGGGAAAAGGCCAAAGGAAATAGGACAAATACAGGTGAGAGAGAGCATTGTAATTCTAAAAATTGTAGCTATGAAGATCAGGCTCTCCCTTTTCATTCTTTATAAAAAGCTTGTGGTCACAAATGCATTGATAAAATCTCACCCTGCCTTCTGCATGTTCTGTCACCCTATTAGCCAAAGCTAATTGAGCAGAAAGAAATAGGTCACTCTTTTTAGTTCAGGTACAAGATTCCTACTTCTATTCATCATTTTTCTGGCCATCCTCATCCTTTGCAGATGATTCCATGTGAATTAGAAATTTCTTTCAAAAGCTGTTGTTGCTGCTGCTTGTGAAGCAGGATCCATGTTCCAGAAGTAGTGTTGCTATGTGGCATGTGACTCTAGGACGTCCCATGTAACCATTCTGTCTCCACTGTGATTGTGGGTACACATGATGGAAGCTACAGTGGTTCAAAAACTGTCATCTTCGCAAGCCCATGTCTTTATCTACAAATGGGGCCAGCTAAACATATATCACTCATTTGATTGTTGGGCACATGTGAAACAATATTTAGTGGTGATTCTGGCTCATGGTAAAGATCCAATAAATACTAGTTGCTGTAGCCAAAATTCTGTTTTCTGCTCGATTCTAGAATTAAATACTTACCAGATCTATTAAGTGATGAATGTTCTATCTACTGACCAAATGTTCTTCCTACATCTTAATTGACTCCTTTGATAATATTTTCCCTTTGCTGATCATTATGTATTAGAAATGTAGACTTCAGGTTTCAGTCTACATATAGGATGACCTTTTGCTAAGATACCATTAAAAGTATTTTAAAAATGAGATAGTTCTTGTCTCCATAACAGTATCTCATGTGTTTGGTAGTACATGGAAAGGGAATGGCCAATTATGAAGTCCATAGAATATTAGATTCAAATTCAACCTAAACAGTGACTCAAGTGCTGTGGGCCCATCCTCTCCCCACCCACCACCAGTTGTCTATGGACCACATTTATGGATATCTTCCTGGAAAGAGATGTAGGCCTTCCTAAAGTTCAGCTAAAATAGTCAGTTCACCTGTCTGGTTTCTTGTGGTATGATGCTATGAGAAATATAGGGTTTAATTAAAGGTGTATAGTCTGACATGAAAAGAACATCCTTGAAAAAGACAGGATTTGATAACAGTGATATCTTATATGGGAAGGGATGGAGGGATTTAAAAGTGTCGTTAGAAAGGTAAAGAAATGCAGTGTTGGCTGTTGTAGACAATGGATTTTGAAGGGTGTGTGAGTGGATGTTAACTTTCTATATTAAAGTCAAGTTATTTGAAGCTTTGGTGAAAGAATGAATCTAACTCTCTGACCATTAATGTTCACTGCTGGTGTGGTGTGGTGCCTAACACATGGAAGATGCTCAATAAAAGACTGCTGATTGTCTGAGAGGATGGAGGTGTGTCATTCAGGCTTTGAACATCACAGTATGCTAATCTTATCTTAAAAACATTAAAGTCATATTTTAACTTCTTGCATTGCTGGAGCCAGATAGAAGGATCCGCCACATTTCCACATTTCTAACAGTTATTAAAAAGTTCTTTGTAGGTTTATATTTGAATTCAGTTATGCATTGCAGTAGTAGCATTTCGAGTTCAAAAGTAGATTCAGGATAGGTACTGCATCATCTGTAGTCAACTTCAGAGCTCCCTGATGGAACAGGCTGTAAACATTAATGATTATAATGTATGGATGATCAACTACCCTACGTGTTTCAGGAGAATGTAGAGTGTCAGGGGGATATTTTTTTTTTTTTTCATCTGGGTTGTGGATGTCAGAAAGGAAAACTGTCTTCTCAGTCTGTCAGGTACTAGGTTAGAATAGCAGAAGCAGGGGACCAAACCAAATAGGATTTGGTGTGACCCACATTTTGGTTTATGGAATTTTCTACCTTGAATTTTTTATGGACAAGTGTTTTTGGATTTTTTTTTGGTTGAGTACAATCCTGTAACTAAAAGGGATACTAAAAAGGAAGTTTATCTAAATCAGCTGTTTCATCAGTCCTGTGACTATGAAGTAGAGCCCAAATTTCCTCACCCAAGGTATTTTGAGTTGTGTATGTTCTTTAGTTCTGACTTTTGCTAGCTTAAGGGAACAATTCTTTGTAGGCATGGTGAAATGAATTATTTTCATGTCAGAGACTGGTTTTTAATACATAGTTTCCCTTTGAAAATAATAATTTTTGAAATTACTCTATAGATAAAAGTCACAAGAAGATGATGTTCTGATTGCATATTTTTGTCTTTCCATACTGTGCTATTTTTGTCTTTCAAACATTGTTCCCATTTCTATTTTTTCAAAGGCTGAAAAGAAGGGAGCCAGCAATACCATGATAGGCATGATCTTTGGATGTTATGCTTTATTTGACTTGCTGGCATCCTTGGTATTTGGAAAATATGTAAGTATTAAAGTTCATATACACATTTTAATTTTTAAAAACTGTCAAATGAACCAGTCATGGTGGTGCATGCCTATAATCCCAGTGACTCGGGAGGCTGAGGCAGGAGGATAATAATATCAAAGCCAGCCTCAGCAACTTAGTGAGATCCTAAGCAAGTTAGCAAGACCCTGTCTCTAAATAAAATAATAAAAAAAATGGCTGAGGATGTGGCTTAGTGGTTAAGTGCCCCTGGGTTATATTCCTGGTCCAAAAAAAAAAAAAAAAAAAAAATTACCAAATGAGATGTTCCAATTTACTAGTCTAGAATTACTATCGATATAGAAATAAGCACCATTATAGTTTTTAAAATTCTGCTACCTGTGACAATTCCATCCTCAGGGCTGATTAGTTTTTAACTTCCATGTCTGTATATCACCATTTATTCTTTTTAAAGAGTTATTTTAGTATTGTATTAATTATACATGTCTTCCCCATTTTTAAATTTTCTGATACAGTGGATTTGTTTATATAAATATGAACTTGTAGAAGTAATCAATGTCTCTTTTTTTACATTTATTATAGCTTGTGCATATTGGAGCAAAGTTTATGTTTATAGCAGGGATGTTCGTCTCAGGAGGAGTTACAATTCTCTTTGGGTAAGTCACTTTCTGATATGTTTGAAAGATTGCACAGATTTTATGATCTCTCTTCAGTTTAAAATGTTAATCGCTTATTGAACTGATCAGTACTATTACTGTCTGTTTAATGACAGCTTGCAAATAAAGGTGGAAGGAGTTGGGTGAGCAGAGAACAGGAATCCAGGGGCTGGGGTTGTGGCTCAGAGGTAGAGCACTTGCCTTGCACATGTAAGGCACTGGGTTTGATCCTTAGCACCACAAAAAATGAATAAATAAAATAAAGGTATTATGTCCATCAATAACTAAATAAAATAAAATAAAATAAAATAAAATAAATTAGAACAAGAATCCAAGGGATCATCATTAAAACCGGCTACTAAATCTATCCATGAGGACTCTTGTGACTGTGAATGATAGAAACGTAACAAATTTTTGAGTCACAGATACATTCTGGCTTAGCAAAAAAGTGAAAATTGTTTTTTCCCCAAAGAATCTGTTCAAGTTGGGTACAGTGGTGGGCTTCTGTAATTCCAGCTACTTGGGATCCTGAGGCAGGAAGATCACAAGTTTGAAGCCAGCTTGGGCAACTTAGGCAGACCCTCTCTCAGAAAAATGGAATGGAGTGGAACGGAATGGCTGGGGATATAGTTCAGTTTAGAGGGCCCCTGGGTTCCATCAGAACAATAAAACCATGCCATCAGAAGTCTTTCTTCGCTTCCCGGCTTTGCCTTCCTCTTCTTGGGTAAGGTCTCCCTTTTCAGTTCCAATATGACCCTTGCAGTTTCAGTAGAGAGTACCCTGTTCCTAATAGCTTCAGTGAGAATCACAGAAGGGAGTCCTCACTGGCCTCATCTTTATTCATGGCCCATGCCTGCATGGTGGCCATTGTAGCCCAGGGGAAAGAATGTTCTGCTTGGCCAGACTAGGTCACGGTGCTTACTTTTAAGAGCATAAAGCAGAAGGTTTCTTCCCCTTGGTGTTATAGGGAAAATGAGTACAAGAGGCAAAACAACTATAGAATTCTTAAGCTTAGAATCCTTAAAGGAGCAACATAGTGGCAAATTCTAGAAAACAGCTCATATAAATACTTGGGAAATGTAAAGGAATGATAATAAATATAAAGAGATAAACTCAGAAAACCATCACATTAATTTTATTTATTTATTTATTTTTTGTGGGAGTCTTCTATTTTCTAGATTCTTTCTTTTTTTGAAGTTGTGAGTCCCACCACAGGAGAAACCTGCTAGTAAGAAGACTTGTCAGCATGATTCTATACGCAGTCAACCCTCCAAATCTATAGGTTCAGCCTCTGTGAATTCAGCCAACTGCAGATGTCAAATACTTAAGAACAAAGGGTCTATACTAAATATGTGCCGATTTCTTGTCATTATTCCCCAAATAGTAAAGCATAATAACTATCTACATAGTGTTTACATTACACTAGGTACTATAAATAATCTAGAGATGGCTTAACATATACAGGATAATGTGCACAGGTTATATGCAAAAACTATGCCATTTTATAAAGGGATTTGATTATCCTTCACAGCCAGGGATCCTAGAATCCATCCCCCATGAACACCTAGGAAAAATTGTATTCTAAAAAGGCCTATTTGGTATTTTCATGCAAGAGAACAACTTTGTCAGCAGTAAAGGGCGGTAAAGCTATCATTATGACTCAAATCATAACAAAAACCAACCAAACAAAAACCAGATCGGGGGTGTCCTACTGAAAGTATAACAAAGCAACTTTTAAAAACAACTCATATTCTAAAGAGATTTATTCTAATAATTATGGATAACATGCTTTTTTTTTTTTTGTATAGTGGGTACAGTTAAAATTTAAAAAAATTAAAACCAGCTTGGCTTTTGATAATTGTCTTATTGCTTTTCAGTCTCTTGGACCAAGTTCCTGATGGACCTGTATTTATTGCTATGTGTTTTCTAGTGAGAATAATGGATGCATTAAGCTTTGGTGCAGCAATAACTGCATCATCTTCGATCCTCGTAAAAGCTTTTCCAAATAATGTTGCTACAGTACTGGTATGTAGTTTATACATTTTTCTTACTTTCTTTTGAGTGTAGCCCCAAATATTTGTTGGACCTTTCAAGTTAAAACTGGCATCCATCCTTCTAGACCTGCTTTTCTCCACTCTTGTGTTTTGTTAAATTTTCACTGATTTCTACTCTGGCAGTAAGGATGTCAAAAAAGTGTACTGTTCCTGGTACTCAGGTGCTCTTCCTGATCTTAGAATTCCCTGAATGGGCAGTTTGATAGGTAAATGTGGCTCAAACCAACTATTCTCTTTACCACTTTTATTTAAATCGCCTGAGTCATGCCTTGCTGTCTATTTGTGACCAAAATTGTGAGAGTTGCCTAGGGCACTCCTCTGCTATAGAAGTGATTTTCCTGGTGGCAAAACACTTAATTCATACTAGAGTCCTTCCTCCACTTTCCCCAGATATGTGAAAGAGGTTTTGGGCATCATCTTGATGTCCTTACATGCTTCTGTGCTGTGTGAGGAATGCTCTCTTATTTTGACACAAAATTCCAGAACCTGGCATCATCACATTGATGTCCATTCTTGTGCATCATCTAGATGCATATAGACCTGGTATTAGAGATGTACCAGATTCCTGTCCCAGCTCTGGGAACCTGCCTTTCTGACTCCAGGAGGTTTGCCCATGATTCCCTCTCTGTGCCCATGTATCCTTGCAGGAGACTCCTGGTCTGCATATTGGACCAAATGCCACCTTCATATAATTGTTTTCTAGAGTTCAGAGTCTAATCATCTTAGTAACAAGGACCCCTCATTTACTCACTTAATACTGTCATATGAAAATTTTTACTGTCAGATAAACTATTTTCTATATGAATGGTTTAAGCATTAGGTGCTTACCTGTATAGTTTAATTTTGGGTTTTATAGTCATTTGTTCTGCCATAGTGGGCATGGTGACAGGCATGCCATTTATATTTCCTTGGAATATATTTCTCAGAAAGGATTCAGAAGAACACTAGTTTGTCGAGCTGCCCTGTAAAACACAGTTTGGTGGCTAAACAAGTTTGAAGTGTGCTGTGTGTGGTTCTTCAACTTAGAGATGTCTAGTTCACATTAGTGTTTTAAGGCTTTGAGAAATCCTGGAGTAAAGATACTTTATCAAATGCTCTACAACTCAATTTGTCTATGAACTTTTCCCCAATAAAACCTGTGGAGCTGTTAAAGAAGTGGTTTTCTGCAGATCACTCTAGAAAGTGCTACCCAGGAAATTCCTATAATGATGGCAACAGTCCATTGGAGAAACTTCGGTGTTGTCATTTCAGCTTTCTATATAAAATTGTAGCCAAATGCTAACACTTCTAACAAATTTTTGGCCTGAATGGCTTTGTTGTGATGAAAGGTAGACTCCCTATATTCTTTATCAAATTTTGAAAGTTATTAATGAATGGCTTTTGCATAAGCTGTGAGGTCTGAGAGTGAAGGTTGCAAGCCACAGGTGTCTGTTTAAACTCTCTAAAAACCAGATTGATTTAAAAGTGGTATAATTACTTTAATAGTGCACTATTCCTCCCATTGCACTGTTTAACATTAATTAACATGACAATTTTGCATGGTGCAAAATTCATAAGTATGAAAAGGAACATAGAATATAATAAATATATTTGACACATTGCATTGCCCATTCAGTGCCCGGTGCTTTACCCCCTCCCAAAAGGCAAGAAATATTGTAGGTTTCTTCCAGAGAGGTCCCATGTTTGTATATGCACACATACACACATATATACTCACCAAGAGACAGCACAGTTCCCCTCCTCTTTTGTTTTCTTTTCATTACTGGTAGCATACTATACACACCATTGAGCACCTTGCTGATTACACTAACAAGAAAGTCATATTGGAGATTTTTTTTGTACTTACTTATAAAAAGCTTCATTATTTTTTTTTTACTGGCTATGTAGTATTTCATGATATGGTTATAACCTAGTTTGTTTACACTGTTAATGAAAATTTAGACCATTTATATCTTTTCCATTTCAAACAGTGCTACAGTGCGTAAAAAGCTTGTGTGCACACCATGTTACATCTTTATGGCTATTCCTATAAGTTAAATTCCTAGAAGTGGAAATTTGAGTCAGAACTTACATTTTTAATGTTGATAGTTTGTCCAATTGCCTCTGTATTTACTCAATTAGTAGTGTGTGAGACTGTATCTTTCTACACAGCTTTGGCAACAGAGAGGATTGGTAGGTGATGGGTGAAAAAATGGTATCTTGAGGTCCAATTTGTTTATTTCTCTTAAAAAATGAGAACAGGCTGCTGTTGCTTCTAAGAGATATTTGCATTTTACTTTCTGTGAACAGTTCATAGCCTTTGCCCACTTTTTTATTGAGTGTTTCAATTTTTTTTTTCACTGATTAGTAGTATCTCAGGATATCTATGGGGAATTAGTTCTTCGTCCATATTTTCCCCAGTTCACCATTTGTCCTTTGATGTGTTTTCCCATGCATTTTGGTGTATTTTCATATAATCATATATATCAGTTATTTCTTTCAGTTTCTCTGAGTTTTATATCATAACTAGAAAACCTTCCCACCATAAAAATTTGAAAAGAGGTCAGGCATGGTGATGCACACCTGTATTCTCAGCTACTCAGAAGAATACAGGAGGCTGGAGGCAGTATAATCGCTTGAGTTCAGGAGTTTGAGGCCAGCCTAGGGCACATAGTGAGAATTTCTCATAAAAAAATTCCATATTTAATTTTTTATGATCTAAATATTTAGACTTCAATTAAATTTGTGTGTATGTATAAATTGTGAAGTACATAGTTGATTTTTCAGATAGTAACTTGTTAATTCTTCAAATGATATATATTACCTCCTTTCTCCCCCATTTTTAGGGAGGTCTCGAGGTGTTTTCTGGACTGGGACTAGTACTAGGTCCTCCTTTAGGTGGCTTTTTGTATCAATCCTTTGGCTATGAAGTGCCTTTTATTTTTCTGGGATGCATAGTTCTGCTGATGGTACCACTCAACATATATATTTTACCTAGTTATGGTAAGTCCACATCCTATTACTCATTTTAATAATCTTGGATTTATTTTTATGCCTTTGTAGGAGACCAGCTTACTAGATATTCATTTTTGTTTCATGTAATTGCTAATAACTCTTTAGGACACTCTAAAAGGACTGATTTTCTTTTTTCTTTTTTTTTTAAGGTTTTTTTTATTTTTAAGAGAGAGTGGGAGAGAGAGAGAGAGAGAGAGAGAGAGAATTTTTTTTTTTTTTTAATATTTATTTTTTAGTTCTCGGCGGACACAACATCTTTGTTTGTATGTGGTGCTGAGGATCGAACCCGGGCCTCATGCACGCCAGGCGAGCGCGCTACCGCTTGAGCCACATCCCCAGCCTGGACTGATTTTCTTTACATAAATGTTGTAGGTGATTAGTTTATAAAAATTTCTGCATATAACCAATTCTCTCCCCAATCTTTAGTGCAAGCAAATGCTTAATTTCTGTTCCTAATCTATCACCATAGGTAGTGCCCACCAGAAGTTGTCTTGGACTGAATTAAATATTCATATCAAGAAGTTCCTGTGGGTCACATGCTGCCCCATAATTCCTAGGAGGCTGTAAGAGAGGAGGGCAAGGCCATTTCTTCCTTTCCAGTGGGTTTTGAAGCTGTCTGTGTGACACAGCACAGGGGCAAGGACACAGATCCACATCAGGCAGTAATGGGCCTCCTCCTGGTTTCAAAGCTTTGTGCCCCATAGGATTCTCCCTGCCCAGTGATAAGTTCATGCTATTGCGGCCAGGTGTCCATGAGGTTCGTGCTGATTATGAGTTAGCATGCTCAGGGAGGCACAAAACAGAGTCCTTATCAGGTACTTATGGTTCATTTGTAGTTTCTTTTGTCCAGATGAAATTTATCAGTCGGGGTTATTTATTTGTTTAGGTACTGTGGATTGAACCCAGGGGTGCTTTACTACTGAGTTACACCCCCAGTCTTTTTTATTTTTTAATTTTGAGACAGGTCTCACTGTATTGCCCAGGCTGGCCTTGAACTGGTGATCCTTCTGCCTCAGACTCCCAAGTCACTGGGATTACAGGCGCGTCACTGTGCCCAGAGAGTCATGGCTGTTTTTGTTATACTCAGCAGCAGAGAACAGAGCCAGAGACACACTATCCCACTGAGCTGCATAGTGATGTTTGTCTTTCAAAGTGAATGACACCCTTGGTTCTATAGTTGAGCATCCTGGACTGTGCTCAGATTTGCTTGTTGGTTACTTGGCTAATAATTAAGAAATGGACACCAGTCAGATACTCATGCAGCAGGAGAAGAGTTTTTAATAACACTTCATCACACCAGGTGATAGAAAAAAAGACTTTGCCAAGATCCCAATCCGTGGCAGAACTAGGTGTTTAGTTAGGACTTCTGTGATTATTGCTAGGCTGACCTTAAAATCTGTTGCTCCTGGAGTTCTGGCCTGCTCTCCACATCACCTTCTCTCTCTCTCCTCGTTTGCTATCTTTTTCAACCATATCTAATCACCAGCCTAGTTACTTCGTACTTTTTCCTTTTTTTTTTTTCTATTATTTCTCAATTAAAGTTTTCCTACATTGTTACTGAACTTAAAGTCCCAGATAGCTATATTTTTATGAACCCTCCCCAACAGTTTGACATTTTTTTTTTCTTTACCTAGAAGGATCCTTTATTTAAATTGAGTCAGGGGTGTGAGGTTGAGGGGCGGGCGGAGGGGTGGAGTGGGGGGGACTCACTAAAAAAGTTCCTGGGGTTGATAATATTAAAACTTGTAAATGCAGATTTAGGTGTTCCTGTTTAGGAGTATTTTTAAAAATTGTTCTTTTAGGAGAGTTTTCACACACAAGTTTGAAAATTAAACTAATTTTCTTTTCTTTTGATATTGGCAGAATTTGGTATTCTACAAGTTCTACCACTCTAGACCTGTGGACATTTGTGGCTTTAGCTTTGGGTGCTAAGTGTCCCTGTCCCTAATTCTTTAGATCTGCTCACGAGCCTCCTCCCTGTATATATAAGAACATATCTAAATTAGAGTCATGGATATGCCAATCTGTTACAACTTGGTGGGTTCCTGTGCTTTCCATCAGAAGAGTCAGTTGAGGATACAACTATGATGGGAAGAAACTCTTTTTGGGGACTTCTTGCTTGAGCAGAGGGGAGACATAGCATTGAGCCAGAGAGTGTCAGTCTGGCTTTCTAGACAAAAGAAAGAGTTAGTTTTATTCATATGAAAGGGCTGCTTGCAGGGATGGGCTAGAGTCTAGGAATTTTAATTGGTTTTGGGTACATTTTCTGAGTCTCTTTCTTTGTGGATCCTGGGCAAGCACTTTAACCTTGAGGGAGGCATGGTTAGCCTGGGGTCAGAGTTGCTACAGTTAAGAGAACATAAGGTCTGTGGGGAAAAAACATGTCCTGCGAGTAACAAGTTAAGAGTCTGGGAAATTGCTGTTTGAGTGACTCCTCAGCAGTTTTATCTTCTGTGTTATTTGTCCTTGAAGAGTCCTGGCAAGAGGGTATCCTGACTTTAATGATGCACCTGGCTTTTGAGACGGATAGGTGCTTGTCAGTGAGAGGGCAGGGAAAGATACATACCATACTTTTTTTTAAAATTATTTTTTTAGAGCTTTATACTTACACATAGTTGTTGGATGCATCTTGACAATCTCATACATGAACTAGAAATATATTCCAATTCATGATTCCCCCATTCCCTCTTCCCTTTTCCTCCCACCCTCCCTCCCCTCTCCTACCCTCCCTCCCCTCTCCTACCCTCCCTCCCCTCTCCCATCCTCCTTCTCTACTCTATTGACTTCCTTTCACTAGTCTGTTAGTTTATATTTGATTGCATACCATACTTTTAGTAGCTAACAGCCATGAGTTAAGGTCCCTGAAGTGCATTTGCTCTTTTCCAGGGGTGGGGGGATTTGACTGTCTCCGTTCCCTCCTCAGAGTTTTTACTTCTTTAATCTTAAGGGGTGATGCTCTTCATGGGGGTCCCTGACCTCCTCAAATCCTCTTATTAAAATCCTTAAATCCAATAAGTTCAACAGACCAATCCTACCTCCTGGAGATTATAGTTAATAAAAATATTTTGTATACAGTGGTCCCCCTTTCTCCATGGGGCATATGTTTCAAGTCTACCTTTGGATGTCTGAAATCATGGATAGTACCAACCCCTATATACAATCTATTTTTCCTACACATACATACCTATGATAAAGTTTAATTTTCTTAATTAGGTACAGTGAGAGATTTAACAATAATAACCAATAATAAAATAAAACCATTGTTTTAGCTATACTATAATAAAACATTTAAAATTTATGAATTATTTCTGGAATTTTCCATTTAACGTTTTCAGACCACAGTTGACCATGAAGAACTGAAATCTAAAACTGCAGATAAGGAGGGACTAATGTACTTGAAAATTGCTAATAGAGGAGATTTTTTAATGTTCTCACCACAAGAAAATAAGTATTTAACACATGTTAAATAAACTTGATTTAGCCATTCCACAGTGTATATATATACATCAAAAATATATACAATTTTACTCCTTACTTTAAAAAAATTGAAAAAAAATTCAGATTAACCAAGTACAAACTTTATCCTGAAAGCCATTAGGAGCTATTGTTAGATTTAGGTACAGGGGTCACGTTCTCTGGAATCTCGCCTCCCACACTTCCTAACAATTATTTATACTATAAGACTTAATTTGTATTACCTCTTCTGGGGAGTTTTCCTAAGTGTTGTTTACCATTGGAATAGACATTCAGTAAGTAGTGCTGCAGTGCTTAGATTTTTGTCCTGTCCTCCAACACCTAAGGACTCCCCCATCTCCCCATCTCTACCTGAAGCTTCAGGGCAGGCATCAACCAGGGAGTCACATCTCTCCAAGAAGAATATATCAGAATATGGAGGAAACTGAGGGAATATCCAGGTAGCTTTGAAACACTCCTCAGGTAATTCTACTGAGCATCCCTTGAGGTCAACTTTAATTGATTAACTAATAATGTGTTCCTTTCCATAGATGTTTTTTTTTTCTTTAATTTTTATTGTTGGTTGTTCAAAACATTACATAGTTCTTGACAAATCATATTTCACACTTTGATTCAAGTGGGTTATGAACTCCCATTTTTACCCCGGATACAGATTGCAGCATCACATAGGTTACACATCCACTGTTTTACATATTGCTATACTAGTGTCTGTTGTATTCTGCTGCCTTTCCTATCCTCTACTATCCCCCCTCCCCTCCCCTCCCCTCTTCTCTCTCTACCCCATCTACTGTAATTCATTTCTCCCCCTTGTTTTTTTTTTTTTTTTCCCCTTTCCCCTCACTTCCTCTTGTATGTAATTTTGTATAACCATGAGGGTCTCCTTCCATTTCCATGCAATTTCCCTTCTCTTTCCTTTTCCTTTCCACCTCTCACCCCTGTTTAATGTTAATCTTCTTCTCATGCTCTTCCTCCCAACTCTGTTCTTAGTTACTCTCCTTATATCAAAGAAAACATTTGGCATTTGTTTATAGATGTTTTTAAGGGAACCATTTATGTTGCAATTGTTTCTGTTCTACCTTAACATATATTAATTTTTGCATGTATGATAAAGGTAGCCAATTAAAATTGGAATCTTTAGTAATTCTTATTTTAAAGGTGAATAATAAAGAGTATATATAACTCAATATTCACACCCAACCATCTCCCAGCTGACAATACCTCACAGAGCCACATGGTGGTGCTAGTTCTCCTAAATTGAACTACATGCTGTTTCTGAAATGAAACGTGACTGTGCTGAGATTTGCTTCCCTGTTAAATACTTAATTGGTAAATTAAAAAACTAGCATGAGGTTTAACTTCATCTGCTGTATCCTGAAAAAGTCTTAAGCATAGTACTTAAAATAGTTGAATCACTCCGTGGATTTTTTTTGTGCTTTGCCCCATACTTAATCATTATTCAACAAGTCTTTTCATTTATTTAATCATTTATGTGGTGCAGAGGATCGAACCCAGTGCCTCACATATGCTAGGCAAGCTCTCTAACACTAAGCCACAACCCTGGCCCTCAACAAGTATTTTTAGAGTGATTAGCTGTGCTAAGTGCTGCAGGAGAAATGACGATATATGAGGGCTGATCCTCGCCCTCAAAGAACTTCCAAGTTCAAATCCAGCATGGTATCTGGATAGGATTGCTGTGGCCACCTGCTAACTATCCCCCTCCATGGGGCCACAGAATGATCTCTCTGAACCACGCATTTATTCTCATTTCTGGCCTGAAATCCGTAGTGTTTCTCAGGCTCCTTGGCTGGGTTCCCAAGGTGTGATCTCTGCCCACTACCTTGGTGTCTTCTGCCTGATCTTGATCTTCCGAGTGTACTTTTTCTGTTTCATTTTCTCACACACAAAATAGTTCTTTTCTCGCTTCTAAGTCTTTAAATAACATGCCTGGATTATTCTTTCTTCCTTCTTTACTTGCTCATCTCAAGCTCATTCTTTAGGCTCCAGCTTAGATATCACTACTTTAAAAGCCTTTCTTGTGTAGCTCTCTGATGCATTTTAAGACAGCTCTCTCATATCCCATCCCCTTTCGGATTCCATCCTAGCTATCTTCACCCCTTGTTGTAACTTTTCTGCAAGGACGGTGTCTGGAACTGTCTTGTTTATCCTTGTGCATACAGTTTTGTGTGATGCCTGGCTCAGCAAAGATTTTGCTCAGTAAATTAACTGGAAGAAAGTCATCAAACAATAGTAAACACAAAGGGAAATATGATTTCAGTGTTAAATTATGTAATATAGATTGGAAGTGCAGTAGGAAACCAGAGGAAGGTAAAATCAATGAGTTAGGGCTAGAGCCAGTTCTTATAGCATAAACAGAATTTGAAAAATTAGCAAGGAAATAAGAAATGGGTCATGCAGTACTTGTGGAGGCTTGGAGAGAACCGTGCCTGATGCTTGAAACAGTGAAGAAGTAGGGGTTACTTACTATTGAAGAATGGTAGGGAATGGGATGGGAGTTCATTTGAACTTACACCTTGGATGTTAAAAGTAATTCCCATAAGGTCAGTAGCCCCACTTACAATCTAGTGTTTGCTTTGCCAACAGAAAAAGACATAACTTTTTTTTTTTTTTTTTTTTTAATTAATGCAAGTTTCTCTTTAAGCACACCCATATTCTTCCTTGGTAAGGAACTGGTGATACTTTTCCCTGTGTCAAATCAAACTCTGCACATTCTCTATCCTATCAAGGGGAGGCCTTACTTCTCAGTTATAACCTAAAACCTGAGACCTCTTCTTCTACTCACATTCTGATTCCAGTTGATTCTTTTTGGGTTTGGGAATTTTTTTTTTTTTTTGTTACTTTTTTTTGAACCCAGGGTTGCTTAACCATTGAGTCTCATCTCAAGCCCTTTTTATTTTTTACTTTGAGACAGGGTCTCACTCAGTTGCTTAGGGCCTTGCTAAGTTGCTAAGGCTGGTCTTGAACCTGCAATCCTCCTGCCTCAACTTCCCGAGTTGCTGGGATTACAGAAGTGCACCCCCACACCAGTCTGGAAACTATTTTTTATAAAACTAAATGTGACCTCTGATTTGAGGTCTAGATTTGAGTAACTCATGTACAAAGATAGGTGATATATAATTTTAGATGAACTCAGAGGTTCCAAAGTTATCTGACTTTTAAAAATAAGTTATAAGATAAAGAGATGTGTCTACGATTTATTCCTTTTTTTCATTTTTACTCCAGAGGCTGATCCAGGTGAACACTCATTCTGGAAGCTTGTTACTTTACCGAAAGTTGGCCTGATAGCCTTTGTCATCATCTCTCTCAGTTCCTGCTTTGGCTTCCTTGATCCGATTCTGTCTCTCTTTGTTTTGGAGAAGGTAAGTAACATGAGTGTCGAAGAACTCTTCTTTGTGACAGGTGGATATAATTGCATGCTCCTGGGCTCTTCCTAGGGAAAGACCTTACTGACTGTGAGAGGAGGTGGAATGGGAGCTGCACACCAACGAACCGTGTGCCTTCCCTGTGTGATTTGAGCTAGGGATCTGATCCTTTCACAAACGCTCAAAATGTTGGTCTCCTTTCCAAGACCTTGCTCATGTCATTATAGGACTGGCTTGGGCATCGTCCATACTGCTTAACAAAGACACATTTCCTGTATTTGTTTGAGTTCCAGGGAGGCATGAAGGGTACTTATCAGCTCATTTGATATGAGGTGTACTCCTCCAGCAGTCTCTCCTGATCCCCTTACTTTTTAGTTTATTTGATACAATCAATGTAATGATGACTTTGAACTATATCAGTCTGGGATGGGAGAAAGCAACCAAGAATCTCCTGTGCTACAAAGTTGAGTTCTAAATGTCTGTTGGCCTAGAAATTCATTCTTAGATTTTTTTTTCTTCTCTCTTTTGTGTGTATAGTGTTAGGGACCAAACACAGGACCTTGTGCATGCTGGTCAAGTGCTCTACCACTGAGCGACATCCCCAGCCCCTCCCTGCTTTTAGATATTTATGAAGAAAGATAATGATGCAGCCAAGTTAATTACTGGAGAATTAATATATGTCTATAGAGACAAAAACATACTAACTTTAGCTTACACTGTCCTTATATAAAGCATTAAAATTAAACAGTACCATTACTGGAAATGTAAGTTTCAGTAAAGTTTCTAATATGGTAATTTCATGTGCTTTCTGATCATTGACCTAGTGTATAATATATGGATTAAACTTAGATTTTCTTATAATTGCACACTACCCCTTGAAATCACTAAAGACAATTTTGAGAATTTCACAGAAGAACTTGGGAGACCTTGTGCTGTTCCAAGGTTTAGAGAATAATTTGAAATGGCCCTTAACCCATGAGATCAATGAAGTCCATAATAAACATAATGAAAATACCGTGTGTTTAGGGTTTCACAATCCATCCACGTCTTCAACAACATGCCCCTTTGAGGCATTTTTCTGTGCTCTTAATAAGTTGTGTCTACACACACACACACACACACACACATATCTGTAACTGATCTTGGAGAAACTCAAGTTGTTTATATCTTAGAATAAATTTTTGTTAAAAAAGATTGGTTTTGCTCCAGAAAATAGTGTATTCAAAAGGGAAGAAGACGAGAGGAGGTTTCTCCAAAGACCACTGTAGTTGGCCCATTTGTAGCATGAGAGGTTGGGGCACCCCTGCTTGTTCCTATTCGTTTGGCATCAGACCCATTGTGCCCTCAGGGGTGCTGGTGGGTCTATTGCTTTTTCTTCCCTACTTCAAGCAAGTGCTGCTGCTCCATCCTGCTAGCAAACTCCAACCTAAGTAATCTGTAGACGTTTATTTTCCTGTTTGCCCATCAACATTTTAAAAATTGTTTTTCTTCTGATAGCTTATATTTTTAAAATTGGCAGTTTGCTGTAGGATCACTGGTTGTGTAGACTCGTGGATTAAGATGGTGCTACTCTTTACCCTTCTAGTCGTAAAATAAGAAGAGGAAAATTCCGGGCTCTTGTATCTTGTTACTATCTTTAAAGGATTAATTTCTTAATATGAGCTAGTATTTGTCATACAAACTCATAAATATATTGATTATATCTTGACTTGTTAGATAAGGAAAGTGAAAACTGTCCCATCCGGCAGGACACATCAATGTGGGCAGCGAACCTAGATGGGGAGGAATGAAGGGACAAGAGACACAAGGTGACAGCAAGACAGGGGTCTGATCAAGCTGCAAACTTTTATTGTTCACACAGGGGTATTTATATGCTGGGGATGGGGAAGCTCTGTAATCAGCAATTGCTGGATGTGGGTGGTAAAACTGCCAGGTGCAAGATGTCTGATGATCCTGATAACCGCAGGATGTTCCAGGGAGATAGGTGGCTGCAGGATGCCTCCCGGGCAGGATGTCTCCCAGGGGGCTGTCAGGCTAATCTTTGAAGGAGAATTTCCTTCTAGTCCCTGACAGAAAACAATTTAGATACCACTCCCAAAGATATCAATATCAGGTTGGCAATATTATCAGATTTGTATAAGAGCTTACTGTTTGAAAATTCTTTTAAAATGGATCATGTCTTATACATTTAAATTAGATATTAATATTCTTTTGAGATGGAGAAAGTAGATACATCAGTGGTTTTCATACCAGTGGACCCCCAAGTGCAGTCTGTGGATTATGAGTATCAGTGATGCTGATTAGAAATACACATCCTCAGGCCCCATTCCATTCCCCAATTTCTGAATCACAAACCCCAGGGCTTAGATCCAAGAACCTGTTTGAATAAGTTCTCTATGTAATTTTTATGTACACACAAAAATTGTGAAACACTGGATTAGACATTAAAATGCTATAATCCATACAAACTAAATTATGGTTTTTTTTCCATATTTTTATTGATGCATTATAATTATACATAATGGTGGAATTCATTGTTATGTATTCATCTAACTGAATATGATTAATATCAAAAATTACAAAGCAAAACATCTACGTCTACCAGAGGTGGACGGGTGGCGGGGGAGTCACCCAATGTTCAAAAACTAAGACAAAAATTAGGAATACTGCTGCGTGTTTATCAGTAGAATCGGGGTAATAGTAAGAGTTGAAGAAATGACAGGCGGGAGAGGTGGATACTTGGTTTTTGAAAATGACTTAACCATGTAACTTGAATGTAGGGTTTGTTTTTCAGTTTCATTTACCAGCCGGATATGTGGGACTGGTCTTCCTGGGTTTGGCACTATCCTATGCCATTTCTTCACCACTCTTTGGCCTGCTAAGTGATAAAATGCCGGTATGTACACCTCATTTATATGTGATCTTTTATATCAGTGATCTTCCAACTGTTCCTTTAAAAATAATGGTCCATTGATGGAAATTGACACACTCAATTGGACTGCTAGAGAAACTCCAGTGTCTTCTGCAGATTCACTTTTAATTGCTTAATCTGGGAAAAGAGAAGTCTTATGTTAAAAGGATTATACTTTCTATTGTGTATATATGCCATATTTTTTTTTGATCCATTAATCTATTGAAGGGCATCTAAGTTGGTTGCACAGTTTAGCTATTGTGAATTGTGCTGCTATAAACATTGATGTAGCTGTGTCCCTGTAGTATGCTGTTTTTAAGTCTTTTTGGTATAGACCAAGGAGACGGATAGCTGGGTCAAATGGTGGTTCCACTCCCAATTTTCCAAGAAATCTCCATACTGCTTTCCATATAGGCTGCACCAATTTGTAGTCCCACTAGCAGTGCGTGAGTGTACCTTTTTCCCTACATCCTCACCGAAACTTATTGTTGTTTGTATGCATAATAGCTACCATTCTGACTGGAGTGAGATGAAATTTTAGAGTGGTTTTAATTTGCATTGTGGCATATATACACAATGGAATATTACTGAGCAATAAAAGAGAATAAAAACATGGCATTTGCAGGTAAATGGATGGAGTTAGAGAAGATAATGCTAAGTGAAGTTAGCCAATCCCAAAAAATCAAATGTCGAATGTTTTCTTTGATATAAGGAGGCTGATTCATAGTGGGATGGGGAGAGGGAGCATGGGAGGAATAGACAAACTCTAGATAGGGCAGAGGGGTGGGAGGGGGCATGGGGTTATTAATGATGGTGGAATGTAATGATCATTACTATCCAAAGTATTTGTATGAAGATATGAATTGGTGTGAATATACTATGTATACAACCAGAGATAGTGTTCTATATATGTAATAAGCATTCTGCTGTCATAGGTAAATAAAAAATTTACATAAAAACATAAATTTAAAAAATCAACCAAAAAAAAAAAAAAAAAAAAGGATTATACTTCCTAAAGGAAAAACTCTTGGGTGCAGGAAAAAAAAAAAAAAAAGATTAATCAGAGTTCTGGAGGTTCTGACCGGATTTGATCAATTGAGAGGTTGTCCTTTATGAGGAGGTAATTTAGGGTTTCTGGGGGAATGAAAGGATTGGCATGTAAGTATGCATTGATTATCTTATATCCTGTAGTCACCTTAATGGAAAATTCTGTTTGTTCTCTTTTAAGTAAGCCTAACCTATTAAATCCAGGTAACTAGTATATAGAATTAGTACTGTTCATCAAATCTCACATTTCTGTGGCTTTTTCTATGACTTTGGTACTTATACACATTTTCCTTTCTATGGATTAAACACGTATTTTTTGCATTTTCTCTTTTGCAGTTTTCTCAATATTTTCTTTTCTTTCTTTGTTATTGGTACTGAGAACTGAACACAGAGCCTTATACATGCTAGGCAAGTGCTCTAACAGTACACTACACTCCAAGCCATTTTTATTTTTAATTTTGTGACAGGATTTTGCTGAGTTGCTGAGGCTGGCCTCAAACTGACATTCCTCCTGCCTCAGCTTCTCAGGTACCTGGGAATACAGGTGTGCACCACCACGCTCTGCTGTCCCTCTTCATTAGCTGTGCATATATATTTGTCAAGACCTACATTATGTGGGAATCACTTATTAACCCAAGTAACAAGGAGCCAGTGTCTTAAACAATGTTTGGAACTTGGTTTTAAGATGTAGTCTTATATAACTTATTATACCCCTGTAACTTTTAGGCTGATTCAAGTAATTCGTAAGGAATAATTTTACTGGATGCCATCCTAGGCTGCTCAGATTGCCATACAAAATATCATAAACCAGAAAATAGAAGTTTCTTTCTCATAGGTCTGGAGGCTGGCATAGGTCCCAGATTCAGGCACTGGCAGATTGGTATCTGATGAGGGCCCATTTTCTGATACATAAATGGTATTTTTTTAAAAGAAATTATTAAAAAAATTTTTTGTAGTTGTAGATGGATACAATACCTTTATTTTACTCGTTTATCTTTATGTGGTGATGAGCATCAAACCCAGGGCCTTAAGCCCACTAGGTGTTGGGCAGGTAGAGTGCTAGGCAAGCACTTACCACTGAGCTACAACCCCAGCCCCCATAAATGGTATCTTTTCCCTATAACTTCATATGGAAGAAGAGGCGAAGGAGCTCTCTGTTGCCTCTTTTGTAAAGATACTAATCCCTTTCAGGAGGGCTCCATCCTCCTGATCAAATTACTTCCAAAGCCTCACCTCTGCATATGATTGCAGTGGGCCTTGGGGTTTAGCATGAATGTGGGGGGTACACATTCATTCACTCTGTAGCAGATACTTTTAAAAGATGCTCAGTCTAGGTATTGAGGTACTTGCTGAGTTCCTTACAGTGGCTACTTTATAAATTGCTCTATATTCGGAGTAGTTAATGATGTGCAAAATCTGCACTTCATCCCCTTCCTAAGGAATTCTTGTCCTTTATTCAATTTTCTATCCTATGGTCTACTGTCCTTGCTTTTGATTTTTTCATCTGCTTATTTTCTCTTAAATGTAAAGTTGCATTTGAATTTTCAAATATCATGACTTGTGTGCTTTAATGATTGTGTTTTATAATGTTAGAAGGGGAGTCTTTAAGAGTTTCTTTGGACTCTTTCTCTTTATCAGCATCTAAGGAAATGGTGTCTGGTTTTTGGAAACTTAATCACAGCAGGGTGCTACATGCTCTTAGGACCCGTCCCTTTCTTACACATTGAAAGGTAATTTTTTTCTTCTATTTTGGACAAAATAGCATTAAAAATTATTTTTAAACAATGTTAATATAGTTTAATATTTAAAAATCCTTAATATTTAAATAATTACTTTGATTTAGGCCTATATTGAATTGTTTATTATATTGACAGTATTTTACTTTACTAGAAGCTAGCATAGGTTCAAGCAAACAGAAATGCCTGAAATCTTTACCAAATGAGAAAAACACTTATCACTCCCTTGTTTGCACTCACTTTGAAAATAGGATTTGTTGCTGTTCACCTGGGGTTGATAATTCTTAGAATATATTTTTGTTTTTTTCTATTTTTCTTCCTCTCTTCTGAGGCAGGGACCAAATCTTTTATTTCTGTGTCATCATTAGATGTATTCAATGCTCATTCAAGCTTGTTTATATAATTTATTTGCTAAAGTAAGATGAAAGTTTCTTAGACCTTTTTAGACACTTCCAGGTTAAGATAGACATCATGGAAAGAGAAGGATTTCAGTGTCTTTCAGACTTAAATTTGAATTTTCGCTTTGCCACTTAACTGGTACTGTGAACTGGGGCAAACACAATTTTTAAGAGCCTCAATTTTCTTATTATTTACCAAAAGGAGCCAATGATTACAGTAACATTACAAGGATTAAATGAGATACTGGGGGTCAGGGAAGATGGCGGTGAAGGGAGTGCATCACCCCCGTGTACCATGTCACTGTGTGGGAGAATGACGAGTTAGAACGGCTAAAAGCTATCTTGTTAGGAATTTCCAGCAAAATTGGGGTGCTCCAAAACCTAGAGGAAGGATTTCCATCGCCCGAGGATTAGTTACTGGGGCTCAAACGCAAGCGATTTGTCCGCACGGAGGGTCAAGCTGCTTATTCAGCAAATCGCCCCGCTGCTAGAGACTGCGGCACGCGCCGGGAAACGAGCTAGCAACGCAAAGATACGGCGCTGCGGATTCTGCGGGCTCCTGCCGGCTGTGCCCTCACTGTGCTCAGTGCTGAATTCTGGGTTTGAGACGGGGAAGGAAGCAGTCCAGTTCGGTTCTCCACACCGGTCAGACCACCGAGGAAGCCAGCGGCCACCATCATAGAGAGCTGACGTCACCATCACCTGTTTTCGACTGATTGCAGCTCATTCAGCTATAGAACAGGTAATTTCAGGCTGCCGTTCGCCTGCATCTCGCAGACATACTGCTCAGGCTCAGTGCTAAAGAACCCGCGGAAACTGCTTCTCGGAGCCTGCTCGAGCCCAGAGTGGCCGAAATCCGGCTCCCATTCGCCTGCGTCTCGCAGACAAACTGCTCTGGCTCAGGGCTAAAGAACCCGTGGAAACTGCTTCTTGGTCCGGGTCCTGCTGAATACTGTGGAGGTAAATGCCAACCGAGCCTTCATAGGCAGTGGCAACAGGATTGAGACGGGGCTTGAGAGGGCCGGTCAGGACCCACCCGTTGTTTTGGTCACCCGGCAAAAGGAACGAAATGCTGCCATTCACATGTGATACCAACATGGCAGAGATCTGATGTCATCAGAAAGTGGCGGAGGAGATAACTTCATTGATACCAGCGGCGACAGGTGTGTAATCCCCTAGCCCCCCCCTCCACACAGCAGGGAAACCTCAAGGGCCCCTCCCAGCTCTCCCATGAGCATGATAGTCAGACCGAGGGATTCAGGAGTGGCGTGGGACCTGCGGCGCGGGACCCCCCGGGCTACCACTCCCACCAGCGCAGACAACTGAGGTCTCTTGCACCAGCTCCTGGGGGCGTGGCTACCGGAGGGCAAGCAAAATACGCCGAGGGCTCTCAGCCCCAATCTCCACAACCTTAGGGGCTGAGGGATTGGCAGGCAGGGATAGGGTGCCCAGTTGTTCAAGAAGATAGGGCTCCCGTGAGCAGCAGACCTGGCATGTAGCCAGTACTGTGGTGAGTGTCACCTGTGAACGGGGCCAGTGGCGAGGTGACTAGACACAAGAAACGGCCGGAGACACTCAGGAGTGGAGACCCGCCCAGTCGGGGAGGAGGAGCTGCTGCACAGTGATTGGTTCCCGCGCACTGAGAGGAGAAGCTTGGCCCGGTGGGCACAGCTCCACCTACTGGAAGAGAAGTTAATCGAACTCTAAGACTGCATTTTTTAATTTTTAATTTTAATTTTTTTTTCTTTTTAATTTTTTAAAATATTTTTTGTATTATTTACTTATTTTTTACTATCACTTTTTTGATTATTTTTTATTTTTTTTAATTTTTTTCTTTTTTTATTCTCTATTTTTTTCTTTTGTCTTTTCAATTTCCTTATTCCCCTTTCCTTGAATTCTATCTGTTTACTCTCATTCTCTTTAGTGACTTCTTCCCTTCCCTTCTAATACCTTTCTTCCCAAGCAATACGACGCTGTTTATGTGTAATTTACTAAATATGTATAGTTCAATGTTCCGAGGCGTTATATAGTGCTACCAAGACCTTAACTTCCCCCAAATACTCCAGACCATTCTCCTGTTAATATCCCTCGTCAGTAGAGCAACCTTCCAAGGTTGCCAAGAGATACTAACCTCAATACCACATCATTCGACCTAAATATAAGTCCCAAGACCAAACCGCAGACCGCTATATGCCATCAGAATCCGCACACAGTTTAGGAAACGAATGAATCTACATTACAGTGCAACAAAACTCATCATCTCTAGTCATAGTCTCCCATCACAAAAGAGAGACCCCAGAGACACACAAAACCAAATAAATTTATAGGAGTAAACAGTAACTTAGCAGTCAAACAGAGCAAGAAGTAACATAAGCAGCATGAAAAAGCAAGGAAGAAAAGGAGTACAAACAATGCAGGACAGCCCAAATATACAGGAGGACCTAGAGGCATCAGAAAAATGGCCAAATAAAGAACTCAAAGAATACCTTAGACAGATGGAATGGAATCTTAGAGAGGATATGAGACAGCAAATTCAAACAATGAAAGAACTCATTGAAAATGAAATACACAAGCAAATAAAAGAAGCAAATAAGCATCTTTATCAGGAGATAGAGATTATAAAAAAAATCAAACAATAATTTTAGAAATGAAGGAAACTATAACCCAAATTAAAAACTCAATTGAGAATATCACCAACAGAGTGGAGCAAGTAGAAGCCAGAACATCAGATAATGAAGACAAAATATATCATCTTGAAAAGAGCCTAGCCAACTCAGGAAGGCTGGTAAAAAATCACGAGAAAAACATCCAAGAGATATGGGATAACATAAAAAAACCAAACTTAAGAGTCATCGGGATAGAGGAAGGCATAGAGGTTCAAACCAAGGGAATGGACAACCTGTTGACTGAAATAATTATAGAAAACTTTCCAGACATAAAAAAGGAAATGGATGTACAAATTGTAGATGCATACAGGACACCGAGCATACAAAATCACAGTAGACCAACGCCAAGACACATTGTTATGAAGATATCCAATATACAGAACAAAGAGAAAATATTAAAAGCTACAAGAGAAAGGAGGCAGATTACATTCAGGGGTAAACCAATAAGGTTAACAACGGATTTTTCATCACAGACGCTGAAAGCGAGAAGATCCTGGAACAACATATTTCAAACTCTGAAAGACAATGGATGCCAACCAAGAATTTTGTACCCAGCAAAATTAAGCTTCAGGTATGACAATGAAATAAAAATCTTTCATGATAAACAAAATTTAAAAGAATTTGCAGCCAGAAAACCAGCATTGCAAAGCATCTTGAGCAAAACACTGCACGAGGAAGAAATGAAAAACAATAACCAAAACCAACAGTGGGAAGTACCTCAGTAAGCCAGACAGCAGGGGGAAAGCTAATCATGGAGAAACAAACCAAATTTAAAAAAAAAAAAGATAAATAATCAAACATGGCTGGAAATACAAATCATATATCAATAGTAACTCTAAACGTAAATGGCTTAAACTCACCAATAAAGCGACATAGGCTGGTAACATGGATTAAAAAAACAAATCCAACAATATGCTGCCTCCAGGAGACACATTTGATTGGAAAAGACATACACAGGCTGAAGGTGAAAGGTTGGGAAAAAACATACCACGCACACGGTCCTCGTAAGCTAGCAGGGGTGGCCATCCTCATATCGACTAAAATCGACTTCAAGATTAAGTTAATCAAAAGGGATAAGGAAGGACATTATATACTGTTAAAAGGAACCATTCACCAACAAGACATAACAATTATCAATATTTATGCACCAAATAATGGTGCTGCGACATTCATAAAACAAACTCTCCTCAAGTTCAAGAATCAAATAGACCACAACACAATAATTATGGGTGACTTCAACACTCCTCTCTCACCATTGGACAGATCCTCCAAACAAAAGTTGAATAAAGAAACAATAGAACTGAATACCACAATCAATAACCTAGACTTAACTGACATATATAGAATATATCAACCATCATCAAGTGGATATACTTTTTTCTCAGTAGCACATGGATCCTTCTCAAAAATAGACCATATATTATGCCATAGGGCAACCCTCAGTAAATATAAAGGGGTGGAGATAATACCATGCATTCTATCTGATCATAATGGAATGAAACTGGAAATCAACCACAAAAGAAGGAAGGAAAAATCATACATCTCATGGAAAATGAACAATATGTTACTGAATGATTAATGGGTTACAGAAGACATAAAGGAGGAAATCAAAAAATTCTTAGAGACAAATGAAAATACAGACACAACATATCAGAATCTATGGGACACAATGAAAGCAGTTTTAAGAGGGAAATTCATTGCCTGGAGGTCCTTCCTCAAAAAAAGAAAAAAAACAACAAATAAATGAGCTCACACTTCATCTCAAAGCCCTAGAAAAGGAAGAGCAAAACAACAGCAAATATAGCAGAAGGCAAGAAATAATTAAAATCAGAGCAGAAATCAATGAAATTGAAACAAAAGAAACTATTGAAAAAATTGACAAAACTAAAAGTTGGTTCTTTGAAAAAATAAATAAGATCAACAGACCCTTAGCCATGCTAACGAAGAGAAGAAGAGAGAGAACTCAAATTACTAACATACGAGATGAAAAAGGAAATATCACAACAAATGCTACAGAAATACAGAAGACAATTAGAAATTATTTGGAAACCCTATATTCCGATAAAATAGAAGATAGTGAAGACATTGATAAATTTCTTAAGTCATATGATTTGCCCAGACTGAATCAGGAGGATACACACAATTTGAACAGACCAATATCAATGGATGAAATAGAAGAAGCAATCAAAGGACTACCAACCAAGAAAAGCCCAGGACCGGATGGGTATACAGTGGAGTTTTACAAAACCTTTAAAGAAGAATTAAAACCAATACTTTTCAAGTTATTTCAGGAAATAGAAAAAGAGGGAGCCCTTCCAAATTCATTCTATGAGGCCAACATCACCCTGATACCGAAACCAGACAAAGACACCTCAAAGAAAGAAAACTACAGACCAATATCTCTAATGAACCTAGGTGCAAAAATCCTCAATAAAATTCTGGCAAATCGGATACAAAAACACATCAAAAAAATTGTGCACCATGATCAAGTAGGATTCATCCCTGGGATGCAAGGATGGTTCAATATATGGAAATCAATAAATGTTATTCACCACATCAATAGACTCAAAGATAAGAACCATATGATCATCTTGATAGACACAGAAAAAGCATTCGACAAAGTACAGCATCCCTTTATGTTCAAAACACTAGAAAAACTAGGGATAACAGGAACTTACCTCAACATTGTAAAAGCTATCTATGCTAAGCCTCAGGCTAGCATCATTCTGAATGGAGAAAAATTGAAGGCATTCCCTCTAAAATCTGGAACAAGACAGGGATGCCCTCTCTCACCACTTCTGTTCAACATAGTTCTCGAAACACTGGCCAGAGCAATTAGACAGACGAAAGAAATTAAAGGCATCAAAATAGGAAAAGAAGAACTTAAATTATCACTATTTGCAGATGACATGATTCTATACCTAGCAGACCCAAAAGGCTCTACAAAGAAACTATTAGAGCTAATAAATGAATTCAGCAAAGTGGCAGGATATAAAATCAACACGCATAAATCAAAGGCATTCCTGTATATCAGCGACAAATCCTCTGAAATGGAAATGAGGACAACCACTCCATTCACAATATCTTCAAAAAAAAATAAAATACTTGGGAATCAACCTAACAAAAGATGTGAAAGACTTATACAATGAAAACTACAGAACCCTAAAGAGAGAAATAGAAGAAGATCTTAGAAGATGGAAAAATATACCCTGTTCATGGATAGGCAGAACTAACATCATCAAAATGGCGATATTTCCAAAACTTCTCTATAGGTTCAATGCAATGCCAATCAAAATCCCAACAGCATTTCTTGTAGAAATAGATAAAGCAATCATGAAATTCATATGGAAAAATAAAAGACCCAGAATAGCAAAAGCAACTCTAAGCAGGAAGTGTGAATCAGGCGGTATAGCGATACCAGATTTCAAACTATATTACAGAGCAATAGTAACAAAAACAGCATGGTACTGGTACCAAAACAGGCGGGTGGACCAATGGTACAGAATAGAGGACACAGAGACTAATCCACAAAGTTACAACTATCTTATATTTGATAAAGGGGCTAAAAGCATGCAATGGAGGAAGGATAGCATCTTCAACAAATGGTGCTGGGAAAACTGGAAATCCATATGCAACAAAATGAACCTGAATCCCTTTCTCTCGCCATGCACAAAAGTTAACTCAAAATGGATCAAGGAGCTTGATATCAAATCAGAGACTCTGCGTCTGATAGAAGAAAAAGTTGGCTCCGACCTACAGACTGTGGGGTCGGGCTCCAAATTTCTTCATAGGACACCCATAGAACAAGAGTTAATAACAAGAATCAACAAATGGGACTTACTTAAACTAAAAAGTTTTTTTCTCAGCAAGAGAAACAATAAGAGAGGTAAATAGGGAGCCTACATCATGGGAACAAATTTTTACTCCTCACACTTCAGATAGAGCCCTAATATCCAGAGTATACAAAGAACTCAAAAAATTAAACAATAAGATAACAAATAACCCAATCAACAAATGGGCCAAGGACCTGAACAGACACTTCTCAGAGGAGGATATACAATTAATCAACAAGTACATGAAAAAATGCTCACCATCTCTAGCAGTCAGAGAAATGCAAATCAAAACCACCCTAAGATACCATCTCACTCCCATGAGATTGGCAGCCATTATGAAGTCAAACAACAACAAGTGCTGGTGAGGGTGTGGGGAAAAGGGTACACTTGTATATTGCTGGTGGGACTACAAATTGGTGCGGCCAATTTGGAAAGCAGTATGGAGAATCCTTGGAAAGCTGGGAATGGAACCACCATTTGACCCAGCTATTCCCCTTCTTGGACTATTCCCTAAAGACCTTAAAAGAGCATGCTGTAGGGACACAGCTACAACAATGTTCATAGCAGCACAATTCACAATAGCTAGACTGTGGAACCAACCTAGATGCCCTTCAATAGATGAATGGATAAAAAAATGTGGCATTTATACACAATGGAGTATTACTCTGCACTAAAAAATGACAAAACCATGGAATTTGCAGGGAAATGGATGGCACTAGAGCAGATTGTGCTAAGTGAAGCTAGCCAATCCCTAAAAAAATAAATGCCAAATGTCTTCTTTGATATAAGGAGAGCAACTAAGAACAGAATAGAGAGGAAGAGCATGAGAAGATCACCACTAAACAGGGATGAGAGGGGGGAGGGAAAGAGAGAGAGAAGGGAAATTGCATGGTAAAGGAAGGAGACCCTCATTGTTACACAAAATTACATATAAGAGGAAGTGAGGGGAAAGGGGGGAAAAACAAGAGAGAGAAATGAATTACAGTAGATGGGGTAGGGAGAGAAGACGGGAAGGGAGGGGATGGGAGGGGAGAGAAGGGGAGGGGAGGGGGGATAGTAGAGGTTAGGAAAGGCAGCAGAATACAACATACACTAGTATGGCAGTAGGTAAAAAAGTGGATGTGTAACCGATGTGAATCTGCATTATGTATATAGGGTAATAATGGGAGTTCATAATCCGCTTGAATCAAATGTATGAAATATGATATGTCAAGAACTTTGTAATGTTTTGAACAACTAATAAAAAAAATGAGATACTGTTCATTAAATAACTGGCCTAGTGCCTGATGTAGAACAAATGTTAATTTCTGTCTTATACCTTTCTTTCTTTGCCGTTGTTTGGGGTTAATTAAATTTCAAAGCCAAGTGATTCAATGACCAGAGTTAGTATTGATATTTTAACCACTTTTGAAAAAATTTTGTGTGTTGGGAAGGCAGGTTGGCCCCAGACCTGTGATGTGTGTGACCAAAGAGACTGAGACACCACATGGGTGAATACGAGGGACTGAAGGGTGACTCAACAGGATGAAACACACCATCATAGGGGAATGGGAACGAGGCCAGTCACCTCATCTATGAAACAAACTTCTCTGGGATCCTGCATGTCTTAGCATTAAGTTTTATAGCTCTAAAAATGCTAATGTGTTTGTTTTTGTGTTCTCCAAAACTCTTTTGTAGTCAGCTGTGGCTGCTGGTGTTGATATTAGTTATAAATGGCTTCTCTGCTGGAATGAGTATAATTCCGACTTTTCCGGAGATTCTCAGTTGTGCATAGTAAGTTACTCTCGTCGCTTCAAGAACTGTGCTGCAAACAGCAGTGAGTGTGACAGGCTTTCTTGAATTTTTCAATTTTGTAGGATATTGGATTTTTCCCCCCAATAGTAAATCTTCATGCCATAGAATGCATATGTATGTATATGCATGTAAATAATTATAAAATCATGTAAATTATAATATATAGTATTATTAATACACATAGGTAGAGCAGGTTGAAGATAGATGCTTGGCTTGGTTTTTGCCTTAGCATACATGTAATTTGGAAAAGCCATTGCAAAATGGAAAGACTTTTGCCTTGTGCCCCTTTCATGGTGGAATCCATACAAGACCACAGGGTGATGAGGCTTCTGTCACCTGTCCATCATTCCTTGGTTTGATGAGCACATTGGTGAAGAACTGTAAGTACCAAGGCTATGCTGGGTCAGTTCAGCAGTTGTAGAAATAAGAAGCTGCCTGTGTTTTCTTAAAGCTGCCCATTATTCTCCTCACACTTTCATCTCATTTTATGAATTTCTTTTTTTATATAAAAGAAATAACTTATTGTAGTTTTCTACTACATTTCTTTGTAAAATTTTTTGGTGGTTGTTCTATGGATTTTAATTACAGTCTTAACTTTCCACTATCTACTTAGGATAAACACTTTACCACTTAATTTTTTTCCTCTTTCCAATTTTTTTTAATTGGTGCATTAGAGTTGTACTATAATGGGTGGTATTTGTTGTTACATATTCATACATGAACATAATGTAACCATATAATTTGGCCAATATCACTCCCCTGCACTTCCCCCCTCCACCTTCTCTTCCCACCCACTTCCTGATCCTTTTTCTTTACTATCGCCCTTTGATTTTCATGGAATCTCTTCTGCCCACCTTTCTTTTTTATTTTTATGAATTTCTTTATTATATATTCTGTAAGCACTTGATATGATGAAAATTCCTCCAAATTAGTTTTTTTCTTTTTTCTTTTTAAATTTTTAGTGCTGGGGATTAAACTTGGGCCTTTGCATGCTTAGCCATGCTTTGCCACTGAGCTGCATTATCTTACAAAGCAGAGTGTTCTTGCTCTTGCCCAGATTACCTGTGGTTTCTCTTAATGCATCTATCATACAACTTTTTTCTTTTATGTAGGTTTTCCTTTTAATAATGGATGCACTCATATTTCTCTTTTCAGTGAAAATGGATTTGAAGAGGGATTAAGTACGCTGGGACTTGTTTCAGGTCTCATTGGTGGCATGTGGTCAGTTGGGTAAGTAGGCATTGAATTTCATCCACACCTGAAAGACTTCCTTTTGCTCATTTATTAATTTGTATTTGAAAATAGAACCTCCATTGAAATTGAGATACTGTGAAGTCAGATGAGCTTTTTAAAGAAAAATTGTTGGTACAGGGTAGATCCAGAAGTCTGATCTATACTTTCAGGCTCCAAAATCTGATTATACCAGCAGATTTGAAACCAAAGCAAAATGGTCTCACATACTTTGTCTTATTGAAGTGGTATTTGGAAGTTCCCTAAACAAAACTATACTTCAGATTTTTAAAATCTTTTTTAAATTGCTTTTATTTTTTAGATACATGACAGCAGAATGCATCACAATTCATATTACACATATAGAACACAATTTTTCATATCTCTGTATATAAAGTATGTTCACACCAATTCATGTCTTCATACATGTACTTTGGATAATGATGTCCATCACATTCCACCATCATTGCTAACCCCCTGACCCCTCCCTTGCTCTCCCACCCCTCTTTTTTTTTTTTAAATTAGAGCTTTACGGTTATACATAGTAGTTGGGTTCAACCCAACAAACTCATACATGCATGAAAATTGATTTCAGTTCATTATCCCCCTTTTCCTTCCCCTCCCTCCTCCTTCTTCTCCTTCGTCTACTCTACTAGACTTCCTTTTGCTCATTTATTAATTTGTATTTGACTGGCTCTTTATGTATTCCTGTCCTCCCCTCTCCCTTTCCTTTATTTTACTCTATTTTCTGCATATGAGAGAACATTTAACTTTTGAGCTTCTGAATTTGTCTAATTTCACTTAGCATGATATTCTCCATTTCCATCCATTTAGTAACAAATGACATAATTTCACTCTTTTTAATGGCTAAGTAGAACTCCATTGTATGTATATATATGATATATATGTCATATATATATATATATATATATATATATATATATATATATATATATTATGATTTATTAATCCATTCATCTGTTGACAGGCATCTGGGTTGATTTCATAATTTTGCTATTGTGAATTGTGCTTCTATAAACATTGATGTGGCTGTGTCACTATAGTATGCCAATTTTAGATCTTTAGGAAAAATACCCAGGAGCAGGATAGTTGGGTCATATGGTGGATCCATCCTTGAATCTTATTTTTTTATTCATTTGTTTATTTAGTTTTTACTTTCTACTGCATCATAAGGGTAACTACATGTTAGAAATGTTGTATATGATCAAAAATAAGTATTCAATTGAATTATATTAGATGCAAATACTGAGGACAGAATAATATAAAGATCCTTCCGAATGTATCACCTTTTTAAAAAATTTTGAACATCATTATCAGGTAATTTTTCTGTTGTTTTGTTCTGTAGTGGTTGTAGGAATCCAACCAGCACTTCATACCTGCCAGGCAAGCTCTCTACCACTGAGAGGCACTCCCTGCCCTACAATTCTTTTCTTATACCCAATGCTATGCCCCAGAATCGACATTTGTTGTTGTTCTCAGGGAAGTTGAAGACTGTATTTTATTTTCTTTTTTAAAATTATAATTTGTTATATATTATGGTGGAATGCATTACAATTCATATTACACATAGAGAGCACAATTTTCATATCTCTATTTGTATACAAAGTATATTCACACCATCCATGTTTTCATACATGATATCCATCTCATTCCACTATCTTTTATTCAGTATTTGTAGTCCTAATTTAAGGGAGACCTGGGACTGAGGAATCGAGTGACTTTTACTAAGCAATTATTTTTTTTATTGTTTAATAATTCATCTATCCATCGTCAGTGCTTTTGCAGGACCAATGCTGGGTGGATTTCTGTATGAGAAAATTGGTTTTGAGTGGGCAGCAGCTATACAAGGCCTGTGGCCTCTGATAAGTGTAAGTAACCCATGTTTTCCCCTCCACCCCAATCTTCTTTACATTTTTGAGAAAGTTGTCATGGAGGATTTACATTAACCAGTACTTTTCACTGTGTTAAAGGGATTAGTGATGGGCTTATTTTACCTCCTGGAGCACTCAAGGAGAAGAAGAAGGTATGGTCAACTTTTAGAGTTCTTTTTTCTGCCTTTAGATGTCAGCTTATGGGTGTGGTCAAGAAATACCAATTTATATCCATCCTTCTAGTTAGCAGATTTCTGGGGGCCCTGAGGCTCGTCCCTTACTTGGTAAATATGTTTGCCAGGTTTAAGGGGATAGTTGGGTAGATATGTAGGCACTGTTTATGTTGTTGTTTGTTTGTTTGTTGTTCATTTTTAGATAAGAGATCCTGAAATTCTCTTTTTTTCCTCTCAAAGTAGGTCTAAGTCTCAAAACATCGTTGGCACAGAAGAGGAACGAACTGCTCTTTTGCCTAATGAAATCTAGCCTTCTGAGTCCTGGATGGATACAGATTGGGAGACAGATGCTGGTGGCCCTGCATATCACTGTTGGGAAGGTCTTCTCAGTTTTGGACACAGAGCTCCATGGGGCCTCCACCACTCCCTGAAAGAGCCCACATGCTTTTGGATGACCCTGTGTTGGGCTGTACTTAAAGTTGCCCAGAAAGGGTAACTGACTGAGCCAGCCATATTTGAAACATTAATTATGAGAAAGATAGTTAAAAACCAGCAAAATTTTTTGTGGTGCTGGGGATTGAACCCAGGGCCTTGTGCATGTAAGACAAGCACTCTACCAACTGAGCTTATCCTCAGCCCCAGGAGATTGTTATTTTAAATGACCAAACTTCTCCTTGAAGATTCTGTTATGAATTGTCTAGCCTTCTTGCTTCCTCTGTTTACTTTTTATTCTGAGTGCACTGATTTTGTGAATGGAATATACCTTCATTTTTACTGACAAGGAAAGAAATGATTGATTTGACATATGCTGAATATATCATGATGACACAAATGTATAGAATAATTAACTATGAAATCAGGTTTTAAAACATATTTTCTCTGACTTGAGATTTTTGTCTTTGTTTAAAAAGCAAAATTTCTGCCTGCCATGCAAAAATTCTGTAGCATCTCCTGGGCCCTCAGTTTTTCTCAAAATTTCAGATGTGTGAAAGGTGCTTGATATAACATTACTCATTCCCTTTAACATATCTGTGTTTTAGTTCTACTTTTCTTTTTTCTTTCTTTGTTTTTTTTTTTTTTTTTTTCCCCAGTACTAGGGAATGAACTCAGGGCCTCACACATGCTAGACAAGTGCCCTATCACTGAACTATGTTCCTACACTTTTTAAATCTTATTTTAAGACAGAGTCTTGCTAAGTTGCTCAGGATGGCCTCAAATTTGAGGTCCTGCTGCAACAGCCTCAGAGTAGCTGGGATTACAGGCATGCACCACCATGCCTAGCTTGTGTCCTGGTACTCTTGGTAGATTTCATCCTTAGATCAGATCAGTACCCCAGCCCCATCCAGGAATTTATGTTGTGTGTTAGGGACACACTCCCTCCATGGACATGTAAAATCCATGCTCTTATTTGAAGTGAAACAATGTCAACTCTCATACCTCCTGGTCTATTTCATGCTGTAATAGCAACATTAACTCTTTTTTTTAGAATAAATGATTTTATCTATTTATTCAAAAATATCTTTGATCACCTCTAATGAATTGATACCAGTTGCTAGGAATTTAGCTGTGATTACTGCCTTTATGTAACTTTTAACCAGGAAAAGGAACAAACAGTAAATAAATGCCAGAATTATTTATTATCTTACAAAAATGTTCTGAAGGAAAAAACATGATACGATAGAATAATTAGCTGGTGTTGATTAGGTGTGGGGCCTTGTTTGGACAAAGGCTCTGCATGGAGGTGAGACTTTTGAGCTGAGAGCTGAAGAATGAGAATGAGTCTGCCATTCATTCATTTTGAAGAGAGACCAGTCCTTAGCATGTGCTTGGTGTGGTAGAAGATGAGAGCACTCTATACTTTCCAGAATCCTGTAAATAGAGTTAGGGAAGTGGGGAGTAGCGGTATTTAAATGGAGGTGTGCAGAGTCTACTTGAAGTTTCAGGAAGTTCTTTGGATCTGCCTGTGGACAGCAAGTGGGGTTGCTGATAAGCAGGGATTGAGATGCAGGGAGAACTTTGGAGCTTTGGGAGAGACAATAATGGTTTTAACTAGAGAGGTGGAGGGGTGGAGAGAAAAGGATATATTCAGAAGTGGAACTGACACGATTGTTGCTGTGGAGGGGGAAGGAGAGAGGAATCAAGGATGATTCTAGGTTTTTAGCTGGAGGATGTGGGTGGATTCTAGTGCTTCTAAGTCACATAGAGAAGAAAAGCAAAACAGATCCTGAAGAGACAAATAATCAAAACCATGATGGGATGCCATTCCCCACCACCAAAACCAACGTAAATGGATACCCAGGGTTGAAGAGGACTGCTTTTGGAAGGGTGCCTGGCACTAACTGTAAGGTTGGATCACAAGGCTCTTATGAACTCTTCCCTATTCCTCTCAACCTCCTTCATCCTTGGAGGTTGGTCAGTGCAGGAAGAGCACCAGTGACTTGTAGGTCAGAGTATGACCACGTTCCCCTGAACCAATGTGGAGGGCAGAGCAGGGACAGGCCTGGTTCTCCCTGGTCAAACTTTCCTGATATACACTTGCGTTTCTTCTCTCTAAGCCCACTGGTGCAGGGATGCCCCCTCTTCCGCCTGGTGGCAATGCCACTGAACGCATGAAGTTACAGATGCTGCCTCAGGGTGGCGCTATTAAAGCACTGAGGCCACAGCAACCGCCTCTGCTGCCTCAATCTGGCCTTCGGACTTTGCTCAGGATCTCCAGTCCATTTCCCTTACCAGCACAGTTGAATGTTGAAAACTCAATGTCAATGCAAAGATTCTAGGTTTTTTTTTTTTTTTTTTGTAAGAGCTTTTTAAATTCTAATTTTCAACATGCTGCTCTCAGTAAACGAAGGATAAAGAAAAAAATGTTTGAGACTATGAAACCCAAGAAGTAGATCAAAATCATCAGAGGATATTCCTATGTATATGTTTGCATTTTTTATATATTTATATTTTAAATATATTAAAGGTACCCAGCTTAAATGAACTCTTTAAAAATGAAAATTACTATTTTATGTACCTAACTGCATAATATATTAATAATAGATAAATAAGGATATTTTTATGTTAAGACAATATTTTATCCCATATTGGGGTAATACACAAATTAAAGGAAAAATAAGGATATACAGATCATATTTCTTTTAATTAAGATTTTAGGATTTTGAGATAATTGCTGGTTCACATGAAGTTGTAAGAATAAATAAACTGATCCTGTTTCTCCTTTCCCTGTTTTCCCCCCAGTAGTAACATCTTGAAAAACTGTGATATAATATTATAACCAGGATGCAGAATATTCCTGTCACCACACCCCTCATGTTGTCCTTTTGCAGCTACTCTTAATTCCCCTAATTCCCTTCCATCTTTACTAATCTCCATTTCTGGCATCTAGTTATTTCAAGAAATGTAAAACTGGAATTAATATGTAATTTTATTTTGGGATTGGCTTTTTTGACTCAGTATAATGCCCTTGAGATACATCCAGGTTCATTCATTTATATTGGTGAGTAACATTTCATGGTATGGATGTCTTGTGTATCTACCTATTAAAAGATGTATGGATTGTCTCTGGCTTATGATTACAAATAAAACTGCTATGAACATTTACAAACAGATTTTTGTGAAAACATAAACCTTCATTTCTCTGAGACAAATGCCAGGAATATACCTGCTGGGATGTTTCATGGTTGCATGATTAGTTTGCTTTACTTTCCCCCAAATAACTCATTTGTTTTAGATAGGAAACTTGATTTTGGCAATAAATATTAAACATCATGTATTGATGAAATATCATTCTATTGGCTTATTTTTTTTTCATTATCAAGATTTAATATGTTACATATACTCTCTCAAATCTAGCTATCAAAAGAAGTGGTTAATAAATACAGTCCCAGATTATGGTGGTTCAATTTAGAAATTTTCAACTTTCTGATGGTTGTTCTTAGAAACCATATTACAACTATTAGTAAGATGTGAAAGCTGGGTTTGTGGCTCAGTGGTAGAGTGCTTGCCTCACATGTGTGAAGCACTGGGTTTGATTCTCAGCACCACATATAAATAAGTGAATAAAATTAAGATCACACAACTAAAAAAGTGTGTGTGTGTGTGACAGAGTGTATGTGTGTGTGTGTGTGTGTGACAGAGTGTGTGTGTGTGTGTGTGTGTGTGTGTGTGTGTATAAAGAGGCTGATACCTCTAGATATAATCATGTTGAAAGGAAATAACCTAAAGATCAGTCCCATGGTATCATCTTTTCCTTTAGAGTCACTTGCATGGGCCCTTATCTAATGAAATAAACACATAAAAGAATAAGCCCAGAAACAATATATTTAGAAAAAAATAAAATGTTACCTAGAGTATTAACTAAGGAAACCATATCCTTAGTTTTCAGGGCTACATGAAATGAGCCTTCATTAGGAACTACTCACAATTCTTAAATATTTGCACTAATTCCTTTCAGAAATTCACAGTTCCCCTTCTAATGGCAGCCTGTTTGTGCTTGAGGGTTAGAGTGTAGGCCCAATCCAGGAAAACCTGGTGTTCAGTAATAACCTCTGATTTCATCAGCAGTACTAAAATGAAGAAATAAAAAGTGTGTTTTTTGTTGAACATGGGTCAACAATAGCATTACAAATACAAAACCACATTCAAATCAAGCCTGGTATGGTGTCGCATGCCTGTAATCCCTGTACTCAGAAGGCTGAGGCAGGAGGATCTCAAGTTAAATCCAGCCGGGGCAACAAAATGAAATCCTGTTTCAAAATGGAAAATAAAATGGACTAGGGATATAGTTCAGTAGTAGAGTGCTTATCTAGTGAGCATTAGGGCCTGAGTTTGATCCTTAGTACTGAAAAAGAAAAAAAAAAGTCTTACAAATCCAAACAAAAATTGAAATCCAAATCAATTAAGTTCTAGTTTATATATTCAGATTTGATAGTCATAAAATCAGTTGCTGAATAAATACAGGTAGAGTTCTTTTTTCCTTCTAAGGTAATTAAAATCAGTGTAGACAAATCTTTGTCCTGAATGCAGTACTAATACCTTATTTTCTTCCTATGTTTTCAGAACTTTGGGCTATTTTCATTTCTTCTTCTATTATTATTATATTCTGTTCAACTATCACCCTTATTGGTTTGCTTTTGCCTCTTTTGTTCGTATTTGATAGAGAGCCAAGACACTTGGTTATGGTGAGCTGAGTCTAACCTCCTGGACTGGAAGATGACTTGGTAAGGAAGATGGGGGCGCACATTAGGACATAGGACATTCATCTTAGTGAGTAAGGGAGCCACAGCCCTAGAGTGTGTGCTTGAGATTGCACCTTGTAAAAGGAAACATATTCTTGAGGTCAAGCAGCATTGTTAATGGGGAAGAACTGCTTAGAAAGGGAAGATCTGCCCACAGCTTCTTCATGCCTAAAGCTGAACACACCACTCAGCCTCAGCTAGTTGATTTAGATTAGTGAGAACTCCCAAATTGATATTGCAGATTAATTGGTCTTCCATTTAAATGAATTCCATTCAGCAGAGTTATGGCTTGAGACAACATTCCAGGTGGGTAAAGCAACAATTGCAAGACTCCACCTATTCTTCTAGGTCTTTTCATGTTGTCACTCTGCTTAGTGGCATAACCTGAAACTGAAGAAACAGTTCCCCTCCCCTACCAAAACCTTCCTGTCAGAGTCCTCCTGTCAGATTTCTCCAGAGTAGAGAAGATGGAGAGGAGAAAAGAGTGCTTCAACCTCATCTTGAGGCAAAGACTATCTCCAGTGAATTGTTCCTTCCTGCAGGGAGTTGTAAGAGTTTTAATGAAGCATCTCCTGGGAGGCTCCATTCCTGCCCATTTGGGCAGACATGGAAAGACACCCCTAAAAGGCTTCTTCCCCACATTTTGGCCCATCTTTTGGTCACTAGTTATGTAGGCAAGATAAGGGGAGAAGGAGGACATGAGAACAAAGAAACTCTAAAATGTTTAAAAAGGCAGGATGCCCCCACTTCCTTAGACATATAGCTCTGGGCACCCTTCTCTGCAGAGAAGTCTCTGTTTATTCTAGTCTTTAAATAAAACTTGTTTTGTATGCTTGCCTGGGCATTTCTTGGTTGTTCAAACTTCACAACTGGGGAAACAGGACTTGTCCCTGATTGATTCTCATCATTGGCATCAATCTCACCCCCCTGCTTTTCTGAGCCCCTAGCTGAGTTGAGATTTTTTTTTTTTTTGAGAAATTGCCAAGCTGTTTTCCAGAATGGAGGTACCATTTTTAAATTTCCAGCAGCAATGTACAAGTAACCTAGTTTCTCTGCAAGTTTTGTGCACGTGTAGGAGTTTTTACAAATGCATAATAGATCAGGCATGGTGGTGCATGCCTGTAATCCTAGTGACTCTGGGGGCTTGAGGCAGGAGGATTGGAATTTTAAGGCTAGCCTCAGCAACTTTAGTGAAACCCTGTCTTAAAATAAAAAATAAAAATTGCTGGGGATGTAGCTCAATGGTAAAGCACCCCTAGGTTCAATCTAAGTATAAAAAAAAAAAGAAAGAAAGAAAGAAAAAGAAAGAAAGGAAGAAAGAAGAAAGAAAGAAAGAAAAAGAAAAGAGTGATAAAGGGAGACTCTGTGGTGCAGTTGTAGGGAAAGTCATCGACACTAGCTAGTATAACTGGAAGTTAAATTAATTTTAGGAAAAACCATTTGGATCATTTGACTTGAAAGCAAGGAGCCATAAAAGAGTTTGTGAAGAAAGACAGAAAAATAAGAATAGAGAACATGGATTTACTGAAGTTCTCTTAACAGGACAGGTGGGGTTCTGACCAGAAACCTGGATCAAAGCTGCACTGAGCATCACCTTCCCAGTAGGGCTCAATCTTGTAGAGATGAAGCAATAATAATAGTAACAGCAAAAATTATTCGGCACATATTATCATTGTTTGGCAGATGAGGAAAACAGAGGCCCTGGGAGAATATATACCTTGCTCATAGCCACACAGCCAGGAAGTAGTTCACAACAATCATTAACTACAGTAAAAAAAGGTCATGCCGTGTAATTTAGCAACAACTAGACATAGGACTGACTATAGGTCATGCAACTCTCTCCATATCTAGAGGGGAGAATATGGTGATAAACAGAAAAAATACGACGTGGATATGAGTCGACTTAGGCTTTTCAGGCTAATCTCCAGCTTTTATTGCTCTTGGGGCTTCTACTGACTTGTGTTCCTGTTCAGCAGAAATTGCACCATTCCACCTAGTCTGAGTTCCTGGCTCTTAGGGCTGCTTTAGAAGATAGAAACTAGACTTGTCAAGATAGGATAAAGCAGGCTACATCTTAGTGTCTAACTGCTGTCACTCTTGAGATTAGGGCCCGCCTAGAGAATGACACCAAACCAGAAAGTCACCAGGGGGTGACTGTCAGAGCAAAGACCACAGAAAGAAGAAAACAGGAACCAGAGGAGTACAGGGCATCACCTTGACTGAGATGTTATCATAGGAGAGCATATTTTTTCTTGCTCTTGTTCACTGAGAACAAACAAGTAGAATTATTGATGAATCATTTTGAGGTCCTTATATATTTGATAAAAAACAAATGCTCCATAGCTTGATAATTTTCAATATCTGGCTTGGCATGATATGATCAAGGAGTTGGTAACATATTCCCTATCACCCCTAAGTAACCCCCTGCAGTTCTTCAGTACTTAAATAGATGAGAAATGTTTACTTGAACAAAAGTACTTTTGTAGTCCTAACAATAGAATAATATTAAGTAGCCAGGATCATTATATTACTATCACCCATTTTTGTTAATTCATTCCCACTATGAGTTACAGAGCACTTTCATGCATCTTTCACTCAGAAAAACCTTCAAAGTGTGAAGGAGATAGAGCAGATATAATTGACCTGAACTTAAAGGAAAGAAATAGCCAGGTGCAGTGGTGCACAACTGTAATCCCAGCAGCTTGGGAGGCTGAGACAGGAGGATTGCTAGTTCAAAGCCAGACTCAGCAACTTAGCAAAGCCCTAAGCAACTCAGTGAGACCCTATCTCTAAATAAGATATAAAAAAGGCTGGAGATGTGACTCAGTAGTTAACTATCTCTGAGTTAACTATCTCCAGGACCAAAAAAAAAAAAGAAAAGAAACAGGTTCAAAGTGGAATACGAAGCTGAGAATACATGGTAATTTTTTTACTTTTGAGAAAGTGGAACAGTGAGATTTAAAAAAATCACAGTTAATTGAATATCTTTCTATCAGATGATCAGGTTCACAGAAAAAAAGCATTTGAACTGTGATTATTTTTATAGTGACTCTGATTGGATTATATTAGATCAATTATTTTAATAATCTTTTCACCCTTTTAATTAAAGTCTATTAATCACAAAATGATAAATTTGGGAGTAGGCTCTTTTAGCAGTGAATTATAATTAATCAATGCTCCCCCATGGCTAAGTAACCTTACCTTATTTTATAGCTCAGTTCAACTAAAGATATTAAGCCTTGCTTGACTAATCATCTTTCTGAGCACAAAAATTTCAATTTTTAAAGTTCTATATCCTGAATTTGATATTTTATTCCTGGGCAAATGTTTTTCTTTACATCTCAAAGAAATTCATATATTAAACTGTGGTGTCAGACATAGCTTCTGATTTTTTTGTGCAGTCACCTTTACTGTTCAGATCCTCAGTTTCAGATAGACTTTTGAAATGCTACAGAGAGAAAAAGGGGAACATGTTTGTTTTGACTTTACATTGGAAATTATATTCCCTTTCCCCTTCTGATAAAAGATAAAACATACCCAAACAGCTAATTAATGCCATTTCTTTCTTTTCTCTCTCTCTCTCTCTCTCTCTCTCTCTCTCTCTCTCTCTCTCTCTCTCTCTCTCTCTTTTTATCACAAGCAAATAAAAACGCCCAAGAACATTTGAGGACAATGAGATGCCAGTTACCAATATGATTGTCCTGGCTCCTCCTCCCCCAAAGTAAAAACTGTTATCAACTCTTCACCACTTTATCTGGCTAAGTTCTTACAAGCAAAATAGAGGATAAAATGTTATAAGTTGGTGACATCAATTCACATGAAAATAGATTATAACCCAAATTATACTTACAGAGGTGGATGAGTGTGGAGGGGCTCAGTCATCTTTACTAGGCATCAATTGCATCAAATGTTCATTTAGCATTTGGAAAATTCACGGGTGGTCTTCTTATGGTGATCAGTTTGGATTGAATTCATTAAAAGTACCAGGGAACAAAATCTACCAAATTATGTATGTCTATGTATGAATATAACAAATGAATCCTACTTATGCATATATAATTCAAATAATAATAATAATAATAATAACAACAACAACAACAACAACAACAACAAAAGAGAGATCAGTAGAGTAGGGAACAGAGGAGGTGAGGGAAAGGGAAGGTACTGGGGCATGAAATTGATCCAATTATGTTGTGTGCAACATAAATATGGGAACAATGAATCCCACTATTATGTAAAATTACAATGCACCAATACATTTTTTAAAAACAGGAAAAAAAGACACACGTGTGTATATCTTTGGATTCAGATATTAAAACAGATCTCAGATACATGCATGATGTCTTGGGTATAATAAATTTGAAAGCTGGGCATGATGGTGCATGTTTATAATCCTAGTGACTTGGGAGTCTGAGGCAGGAAGATTGAAAGTTTGAGGCTAGCTTCAGCCATTTATCGAGACCCTAAGCAACTTGGTAATACCCTGTCTCATAATTAAAAGCCTGGGGATGTAGCTTAGTTGTAAAGTGCCCCTAGTTTTAATCCCCAGTACTAAGGTGGAGTGTGAGGTGGGTATTCCAAAATCAGAATGGGAAGAACACCTTGCTCTAGTCCCTCTGCCTCTCTATGTCTTACATTTCTGTCATTTGATATGTAGGCATTAAGCCCTATGATCTCTAAACTGTAAAGGCACTTCACAATCTACTACTTACCAATAATTGATACTCATTCACTAATTATATATACTTTATATAGTATAATTATGAACTATAAAATTATATAGTTTATAATTATGCCAGCAAACACTAACAATCAGTATTATATAATATGCTAAAATTCATTAAAATAACTGTCCCTTTACACTTTCTCCTAAAGGGCTTGACCATTTTTCTAGAAATTACTTCCAGTTTTCTTCTCTGTATAGGTAAAACAAGTTATTCCTTTAATAGAAACCTCTATTCCAAGCAGAAAATATGAGCAGATCTTATTCCTAACCCTTAGACCTTACCCTTAACAAGAATTCTATCTCAGTATGAGGGAAAGCATAGAATGAATTTTATTTGTCTTTACCCTTCTATGCGATTTGAGAGTATTTAAGAGACTTTCATCTAGACGCCCATATAAAATAAACAAAGCCTTTACATTGTGTTGGGACTGGGGAAGATGTTCAGGAGGGCATCAGAGGTCACATATTGGTGTGTGCGTGTGTGTGTGTGTGTGTATTTCATCAATGCATGTGGTTATTTTCCTTTAACAAAAATGGAAGTTGTACATTAGCTGAGTTGTAACAGAGATGATGATCTTTATCATCAATAGTCTTAGATGCTTCATTATCCCTGGCGTCTACTTCCCACAATAGAAAGAAGAAAGGAATTAAAGAAGGGAGGAAGGGAAGAAAGAAGGAGGGGAGGAGAGGAAGAGAAGGTTAAAGGAAGAGAAGGAAAGAAGGCAGGCAGGCAGGCAGGCAGACCAACCAGCTGGCCTGGGGCCTGGGGCCTCGAAGAGGAAGTCTTGATTTTTCCTCTGAAACAATCCTAACTAGGCAGCAGCATCTGGGAGTCAGTGCTTTAGACCCCAGGGATGTAGCAGTGCACACACTAGATAGCTCTTCTGTTTTTTTTTTTTAATTTTATTATTATTATTTTAAATACACAACAGGGGAATGCATTACAATTCTTATTACACATATAGAGCACAATTTTTAGTATCTCTGTATAGACAGCTCTTCTTTATGGAGCATAAATTCTCAGTCTCTAATAGGAATGAGTAAGTTGGAGTGTTGATTTGGGTAAATTTTGTACTCAATACTGTTGTGCATTCTCCCAGTGGTAAATATTTAAAATTTTTTCTCCCCCTCTAAAAAAAATGTGATGTTAAGTCAACCAACAGAACAAAAACTTGTTACCAATTTTTAAGGTTAGTAAACAAAATGTTTGTTGTGCTACAATTTTTCACATGAGAGTTAATTTTGTTATTATTTCCTTTCTGTTAGCAAGAGGATAATTGCACTATATTTGAATTTTTAAAAACATGACACTAAATCTTACCAATAGTATATGTTATTTACTCTTTAAAATACTTTCTGATTGTAATTCTCAAAAGTTTCAGACCAGTTGTGTTCATAGAATTATAAAATGAAAGTCCAGTAGTTGGCAGTCACATTACATAAATGTTCTCCCTTCTATAAATGCCACTTAATGTTAGTTTCATTTTCAGAAACCACCCAACCTTGGCCATGTCCACTTCTTCTTTTCCAACCTCTGCAGTATTTTTTGCCCTGATCACCCTGCCTTTCTGTGCTCCGGATACTTTTAAAGCTGCAGTATATGAACATGCAGTCATTTTGCCAAGTGAAACAGAAATACCTGTTTCTCAGGATGATGCCTTGATCCTCATGAACAAGAATATAGATATTCTGGAGACAGCAATTAAGCAAGCAGCTGGTCAGGTATTCTTTTATTTCTGCAAGTTACAATTTTGGGGAGGGACAAGGGAGTTGGAATAAGACTGGTGGTTGAATTGTCAATTTTGCACACGGAAAAACAATTTTGATTTGATTGGTTCTGAACAGGGTGCTCAAATCATTGTGACTCCAGAAGATGCGCTTTATGGATGGAAATTTACCAGGGAAAGCATTTTCCCTTATCTTGAGGATATCCCAGACCCTAAGGTGAACTGGATTCCATGTCAGGACCCCCAGAGGTATTCAGCTATCCTAGTTGTTTGTACTAAAGTGCTGTAATTTCTAAAGCATACATGTTCACCAAAGGAAAATTATTTTATCATATTATGGTATGTATTATGTTTATATTTGGACATTTGTCAGGTTTTGAAAAATTACACTTAGAGGAAAATATTCCAAGCTCTCCATTGAAGGGACCACATTTGACGTTCATAGAGTTTATCTGTCCTATCTTTTCCCAGATAGAGAAGTCTTCCCATGGACTTTCTAGTGAGTCATCAGACCTTCTGCTTTGAAACCGCATTTCCCTGTGCTCATAGAGCTAATCTCCCTGGAAAGAGGCTACTTAGAAACCTTTCAATGTAAAATATTTAATATATATGTATATATTGAATATATAAATCCTCTGTCTAGCATGATGAGAAGATGATTGATTTAGACACAGATTGCACACACACTCATTCTTTGCTCTTTCACAACTCATTCCCTCTTTCTCTCTCTCTGTTTTTAAGTGCCAGGGATTGAATCCAGGGGTGCTCCACCCCTGAGCCACATCCCCAGCCCCTTTTATATTTTATTTTGAGACACAATCTTGCTAAATTACTTAGGGCCTTGCTACATCGCTAGGCTGCCTTTGAGATTGTGATCCTCCCACCTCAGCCCCCCAAGCTGCTGGGATTATAGGCATGTGCCACCACGCTTGGCTCTTTGCTCACTCTTGTTCACTCTTTACTTCATTCTTCTACCTCATTTACATTTATTAAATATTCCTTTGTCATGATCTTGGTGGAGAATCTTAGATATCACATTTTTCTAGGCACTTCTGATGATTCTGAAGTTTATCAGAATAAGAGCCCGGGGGAAATGACTTTTCTTAGCTCTAGAGAAATGAACTGCAATAAGAGAATACTATCAGTCTCTGATATAAAAAAAAAAAATCCTCTCTTTTGTGAAGAAAGTCAATAGTTGACTTCCACATTTCTCATTAAAAACAACACGTGTGGCAAATTTGCAGAAGAATCAAAGATCATAGTGGCCACAGGAACTAGTGAAAATTGGGGAATAGCTTCTTCCGTAAGGTTAATAAATAGCTCTTTCATTTTCCCTAATAGAAGGAACAAACTTTGACCAAAATGAAAAAAAAATAGAGCAAGGGGAAGTGTTTTGCATCATTACCTGAAACAATACAATTACAGTTATCTCAACTGGTGGATTGAGATTGCCCTCACAGACACAGGGAACACTCCAAGAACAGCAGGTCTGGGGAGGCAGATCAAGAATTCAATTTTCCGTATCTTAAGTTGGTGCTGCCCTTTAGTCACCCAGGTGGAGATGTCCTCCTGGCAGCTGAATATACACCTCTGGCATGAGGGGACAGATGGAAGTCTGGAGATAGAAAATCAAAGTCCACATACAGATGATTTTTAACTTCCAGAAGAGTCCACCTGTGGATTGACTTAGAGAAAAGTATAGAGAACAGGCTTGAACACTAGAAAGTTCCAGGGTTGACATGTAGAAGAGATGAGGAGGAACCAGTGAAGGACACAGAGAAGAGCAGTCAGTGAGCAGGAGAGTGAAAGGGTGAGTGCAGGGAGAGAGAGACACGTTTCCAGGAGGAGAGTGGAGCTGTGTCAACTCCTGTAGATAAGTAGGGTAAGATTTGAGGTCAGGTAAGACTGGGAGTCATTGTTGGCATTATGAGAGTTCAGATGATAGAAATGAAAGTTCATCTGGAGTGCTTCCAATGAGAATGAGCCAGGAGCAACTGATGACCATAAGAGGGACAGCTCTCTTGAGGATTCTTGCTGTAAGAGTGAGCTGAGAACAAAAGCCATATAAGGAAGGGCATAGAAGGTCAAAAGAGTTTTTTTCCCCCCTACTTTAGAAGGTACTAGAGCATATTGTATACTGTTGGGAATAATCTAATAGAGAGGAGACAATTAATCATGCCGAAAAGTGAGTAATGAATTGCTGGAGCAATAGATGTGGCATAAAAAGTCTTCATCAGTTTAAGTATAATTTGTGTTTTTTAAAAATATGCCCTTCTCTCTGAGTGGTTTTTATATTGACACCAATTGTACATAGACCTTTACTATTGTTATTGTCTGTGTATGAACTGACTTAAATATATTGAAAAATTAAAATGTCTTCATTAAAATTTGATTTAGATTTGGTCACAGTCCAGTACAAGAAAGACTCAGCTGCCTGGCCAAGAGCAACTCTATCTATGTTGTGGCAAATATTGGAGACAAAAAGAAATGTAATGTCCGTGACTCCAAGTGTCCGTCAAATGGCTATTATCAATATAATACCAATGTGGTGTATAATTCAGAAGGAAAGCTGGTGGCACGCTACCACAAGGTAAGACAGAGAGAGCAGAGCCAGATATGAGAATGGGGAATATTATGTTTAGGAGTTTGAGTGTTAGTCCCTATATAATACAATATCATTGGAGATTTTTGGTGAAAATGAGTAATAAACGAAGTGGGATTCTAGGGGGAAAAAAAACTGATCTGGAAAAAAAAATGTAGAGAGAGACCTGATAGAGAAGTGTCATTATGGTCCAGGATTGAGATAAGGTTTTGTGTTTATAAAATAAATAATTTTACTATTGATGAAAAAGGTATAAAGCTGATTGTAATGTGGATACCATTTAATAAAGATATGGTATGAACATGCTTCAAAATTGTAAGAATTAGTTTTTTTGCATAAATTAAATTTTTATCAAATCACAAAATATTCAATTTTCAGTACCAGTTAATTTAATTACCTTTTTGTAGATTTAAGTTTAAACCATACAATTTAAAAAAAAAACATTTTGAATTTATATATGACAGCGTAATGCATTACAATTCTTATTACACATATAGAACACAATTTTTAAATATCTCTGGTTATATACAAAGTATATTCACACCAGTTCGTGTCTTCATACATGTACTTTGGATAATAATGATCTTCATGTTCCACCATCATTTCTAATCCCATGCCCTCTCCCTTTCCCTCCAACCCCTCCACCCTATCTAGAGTTTGTCTATTCCTCCCACGCTCTCCCTCCCTATCCCAATATGAATCAGCCTCCTTACATCAAAGAACACATTTGGCATTTGGTTATTTGTGATTGGCTAACTTCACTTAGCATTATCTTCTCTAATTCCATCCATTTACCTGCAAATGCCATGATTTTATTCTCTTTTATTGCTCAGTAATATTCCATTGTGTGTATATGCCATGTTTTTTTTAATCCATTCATCTATTGAAGGGCATCTAGGTTGGTTCCACAGTTTAGCTATTGTGAATTGTGCTGCTATAAACATTGATGTGGCTGTGTCCCTGTAGTGTGCTGTTTTTAAGTCCTTTGGGTATAGACTGAAGACAGGGATAGCTGGGTCAAATGGTGTTTCCATTCCTAATTTTCCAAGAAATCTTCATACTGCTTTCCATATTGGCTATACTAGTTTGCAGTCCCACTATCAGTGTATGAGTGTACCTTTTTCCCCACATCCTCGCCAACACTTACTGTTGTTTGTATTCATAATAGCTGCCATTCTGACTGGAGTGAGATGAAGTCTTAGAGTTGTTTTGATTTGCTTTTCTCTAATTGCTAGAGATGTTGAACATTTTTTCATATATTTGTTGATTGATTTTTTATATCATCATCTGAGAAGTGTCTGTTTGGGTCCTTGCCATTTGTGGATTGGGTTGTTTCTTTTTTTGGTGTTTAACTTTTTAAGTTCTTTATATACCCTAGAGATTAGTGCTCTATCTGATGTGTGAGGGGTAAAAATTTGCTCCCAAGATGTGGGCCTTCTATTCACCTCACAGATTGTTTCTTTTGCTGAGAAGAAACTTTTTAGTTTGAGTCCATCCCTTTTATTGATTCTTGATTTTGATTCCTGCACCAGAGGAGTATTATTAAGGAAGTTGGGCCATAGTCCCACATGATGGAGATGAGGACCTACTTTTTCTTCAGGAAGAATAATGCATATCATTAGCTTTTAAGAAGCATATAGTTTTGGGGGCTCTTAGGGAGATATTTGGCTCCTGAGAGACAGAGAGAGAGACAGAAGGAGAGAGAGAAGAGGAGATAAAAGACATGTTCTGGACACATGTTGCTTATTTCTCTACATTGGCCTTGGAAATTCACTTCTGATTGTCAGATTCATTCACTTTCTAGGATATGTCCTGTTGTCCACTCTAGCAAAATCTTTTACTAACTTTGGAGGGCTTTTATAAGTCATCTCTTCTATAAACAAGTCTTAGTTGGTATACTAAATACTATGCATATTATTACTAGTCTTAGTTGGTATACTAAATACTATGCATTTATTATAGTACCATCTCTACTCGGAGCCTCAGTTTGATGCCCCTGACAAGCCGGAGTTAGTAACTTTCAAGACTACATTTGGAACATTTGGCATTTTCACATGCTTTGACATACTCTTCCACGATCCTGCAGTTACCCTGGTGGAAGATCACCAAGTGGATACCATACTGTATCCCACAGCTTGGATGAATGTTTTGCCCTTTTTGACAGCTATTGAATTCCACTCGGCTTGGGCAATGGGAATGAGAGTTAATCTTCTTGCAGCCAACACACATAAGGTTGGCCAAAGCATGACAGGTAATTTACAACCAGGTATGATGTGTAGCGTATACTTCTTTTTTTTTTTTTTTTTTTTTGTAGCGTATACTTCTACACATGGAGAAACTAATGCCTCAGAGATGATCTGCCTTGTTTTTTTGCTTTTTGGGTGAAACTTCTCACTACGTCCATCCTCCTTTTAAAAGAAAAGCTAGGGCTGATTTGTAAGTTATGGTCACGATAAAATTTTACCTGTACTATTTCATGTAATCATTACAACTCTGTATGAGGATATTACATCCCAATTTACTAACTAAGAGACAGCACAAATAATTTGCTAAAGTCTCCCCAGCCAGCAAGTGGCCAAACAGGGAACTAAACAGAGATGTGTTTTAAACTTGCAAAGTCAGAAGCTTATATTATTTTTAGGCTGCCATATAATAAATTACCTTAAAAGTTAAACATAAATGTGACTTAAAACAACAAACATGTATTATTACACAGCTTCTGTTTATCGGGAATTTGGCAGGGGTTGGCTGGGTGGCTTCAGATCATTCTTGTCTCAGGTTACATCAAGCAGTTGGCTGGCTAGCCAGTCATCTGAAGGTGAGTCTGCGTCCAGCATAGCTGGCTCACACCACCCTCAGTAGGAACTCTCAGTTCCTCAGTGGGTGTTGGCAAGAGGCCCTCATTTCTTGCCACATGCCTGTCCATAGGACTTTGTAATAAATGTATCCTTGTGGCATGGAAATGTACTTCCTGCAGGGCAAGAATTGAGAGAGGAGAGAAGAGAGGCATAGAGAGACAGAAACAGAAAGCAAGGGAGGGAGGAAGAAGTTATGGTGCTATTTATGGCCAGTTATCACCATCACTTGTACAAAGTTTTGTTCATCAGAAGGGAATCACTAGGCCTAGGGAAAGAGAATGAGATCCACTGTTGGATAGAAGAGTATAGGGTATTGATATAACATTCGCACAGCCATCTTAAATGTTAACCACCATCTCATTAGATAACTATCACTTTCCTGTACTTCCTCTTACACAAACTCCCCCGCCCCACTAGTGACCTACCCCATGGTACCTTAATCCTAAACCAATCCCAGAAGGACACAATCCCTTTGCTCTGGAAAGCCCCATGGTACCATCAACCTAAATCAATCCCATGCTATTCCTCACCCACCTAGCTCTGATGTAAGCACCCCTGAGCCTATCCCATAGCACCACAGCTACAACTCCAAACTCCTACTCTCTAAAAGCTGAACCCCCTTACATTTTGGGGGCCTGGGACCTCTCTACTCTGTAGAGGAATGGCCTCTATTTGTCAGCTTTGACAAGTAAACCTTTGTGTGGATCTCTGCCTGGTCTCTGTCCTTCATTTCTCACTCACCCATCTCTCACTTTCTCACTTTCCTTTCAAAGAGTGTTGAATAATTTTTGGACATATTTGAAAACTGCCACAGTGGAGAACGGAAAAGAATTTTGCATTAGCTTTCCCTACATTTCAGAGACTCTTGGAACACAAATATTTTTATATTTGGTTTAATTTTCCATAATGCTAATAAAGAATGCTGTCATATTAAATTTATTTGTAAATGAGACCATCAAACTTGTAGTTCAGTCACTTACTTCCAAGAGAGAATAGAAAGAGTCATTGGGTGTTCAGTGTCACAGGAAGTCTGTATGGCCTCTCATTGTCCCAAATGAGGATGGGATCATACGCCAACTCTGAGGGGTGAATTATTTGTGTGTGTGTGTGTGTGTGTGTGTGTGCGCGCGCGCGCCTGCATTATTGTTTCAAAAGACTTGTCTTCCATTCCCAGGCAGTGGTATCTACGCACCTCACTCTCCCAAGACGTATCACTATGACATGAAAACAGACTCAGGACGCATCCTCATTTCAGAGGTGGATTCACATCCTCGGAAATCCCCGGACTACCCAGCAGCCGTCAACTGGAATGCCTATGCCAATACCATCAAACCCTTCCCAGTACAGAAAAAAACTTTTGGGGGAAATGTTTCCCGCGATCAGTTCAACTTCACAGAACTTTTTGAAAATTCAGGAAACCTTACAGTCTGTCAGAAAGAGTTATGCTGTCATCTAAGCTACAAAATGTTAGAAAAAAAAGAGAACGAAGCCTACGTTCTGGGTGCTTTTACAGGACTTCATGGCCGAAGGCAAAGAGAGTACTGGCAGGTAATATAAGATTAAGTAAATGGAGTGTTTACATGTCTGTAAATTCCAGGTGAACTTTTAATATTTGTTCCGGAAAGTCCAGTGCCTTTCTTGTCAAGGCACCAACAGGATTTCTCTCACACATACTCACACACAGGGATTAATCAAATATGGTATTTGCTATGATATTTAAGTATTATCTGGTCTTTTTTGCTTTGAGCACATTTTAAGCAGTGATTTTACCATGAAGATTGTCTATGACTGATGATGAACTAGTTTGCAATTGTGGTGAACGCAAGAAGTCTTCCTTAATTAGGTTTTGCCAACAATCTGAATACAGTCTTATTTTTACTTGTGAAACCAACAATGAGTTGGAGTGCGATTTTTACTTAGTTCCTCTTCTAATTGGATGTCCTAGTCTTTTTGTTCCCTTCAGATGACAAATTTTAAAGGTTGAGACTTTTTCTAGTATGTTGGTTATGAGTTTGCATTTTCTTAGACTCTATGCCTTACTATCTTCTAAAGAGAAGGATATGGAAAGAGGTGAGGTTCATGGGTGGTCCAAACTTTAATCATCCTTTCAGCATCAGTACTATTGTGGCCCCAAGACCCCCTAGTTCCTCAGACTTAATGCCATCATCTACCATACCAAAGTAATGGTTTGAGTCTAATTCTGAACTGATTTATTCCTTTCAGTTCACTTGCTTTTCAGGAAATGGATCAGTTCTTAAATGGCTTAACATTTTCAAGAAAGCAGATGATTATAAAAAAATATGATTCCAATCTCTTTATGGAGAAAGGAAGCTTTTGCTTTGCTATGGTTAAAAAGCCAGTCAACAGTTCTTGGAAAAGTAACCGAGATATCAGGTGTGTTTTATCTGCATCTGTTCCACATAGGTGTGCACAATGCTGAAATGCAAAACCTCTGATTTGAAAACTTGTGGACAGCCAGCAGAAACTGCTTCTACAAGATTTGAAATGTTCTCCCTTAGTGGTACATTTGGAACAGAGTATGTTTTTCCTGAAGTGCTACTTTCTGAAATTCACCTGGCACCTGGAAAATTTGAGGTAAGAGGATTTCAAGAGTATTTCAATCTTCTCTTTCTCTGAAGCCAAGTCAAACAAGCTGTGACAGTTGCTATGGCAACTTTATCAGTTAACATTTGCTGTGCAATGAAATTCCTTAAAACATATGACATCTCTAGACAATGGCTCTTTACTTAGCCCTGATTTTGTGGGTTGTCAGTTTGAACTGGGTGTAGACAGCCTGTTTTTCTTGTTTGAGATGGGTTCAGCTGAAGTTGGCTAACCTCATTGTTTCTGTCACTTGGTAGTGGGTTGGTTGGGGCTGACTGGTTTGTCATGGGATTGTGTTGAACAGCTGGCATGATTAGGGCCATCTCTCCTTGTGGTCTCTAATCTTTCACCAAAGATGGACTTTTTCACATTTTAGTCAAATGAGTCTAAGAGCATCAAAAGGAAAAGTCACTTTGGACAAGTTCTTTGCAACCCTCTGGGTGCCTATTTACATGTGTCTCATCAAGCAGAGCAAGCCACAGGAGCAATGCAGAACTTATGAACTGAAGTCACTATTTATTGAAGGATTTTTGTTTCTAGATTGCCATTTTCTTTGGTCGCAGTTGGAGACAAGCTGAAAGCTGGACATTTATTTTATAAATTGTAGTGCTTAACCAATTAATTCACAAAAGAAGCTACACTCAAATCAGAATTATGACTGCAAGTTTACATTAGCTAGTTTAAGACATGCACACACACATGGTCATAACATACTTATACTCTACCAATTAATGTCATCTCCGAACTGTGGCAACCAATGGCAGGGTTTCAGTGAGTAGGCTGGAGTCATTGCATGTTCTATAAGGGGAAATAAGAATCTAAGTTAACTCATCCAAGGTATTGGGCAAAGAAGGCATTAGAATTGCAGATTTCTAGTGGTCATGTCACATGTCTATATTTTTGCACATTATCAGATTGGAAAATATCATATTTATAAAAGAGATAATTCTGTGAAGCCAACAGTTTAACGTATAATACAGGCTTAAGACTGTGAAATCCAGAAAACAGGAATCCTCGACTGCTATAGAACCTGGTTAGGTTGACTCTCACTAGTCAATTAATAAACTGAACAGCTAATTATAGAAAATCATGATCAGATCTGAAGTGAGGAGTCTGGAGTCCAAATTTCAGTAGCTGAAAGGTGGCTGGACTGGCAGAAATAAGCATAGATAAACTGAAAATATCTGAGCTCACTTCAAGGGAGTACAAGAGGAAAGCAGAGTCTCATAGCTGAGTGAAGTCTAGCCCTACTGGTACATGAAATCCTGCAGGCTTCCAGACAACTGAGCACACATAATCGAATTTTCCATGCACTACTTTGATATTTTTTCTATGACATACAAACATAGACTCCCCCCTCCAACCCCTGCCCTGAGGAACTGTCCCAGAGTAGGACTGAGAATTAAAACTCATGAAACCACCTCATCCAAGGGGAAAGAATAAAAAAATGCTAGAATTTTCTAGACTAGGTTAAAGTTCTGAAGGCAGAAATGCCGTTTCATTCACTCTGGACCACACATCAGAATGTGGTATTTGAAAAAGTTGGATGGAAACAGTTGAAGAAGAATTTGAGAATATATCAAGAACTTTGTCAGTAACCATTTTATTTCTTTGTTTTAACATTTTCATCCCAACTGGTGTCAGAGAATTAGGAGCAATTAGAGAATGATACCAAAGTCTAAATGTTAAATTGTTGAACTCATAGGATGTGTAGGGCTCAACTCTAAACTTAGTCATTCTTTGGGGGTCATTCTGTTTCCCATCTCTGGATGTGAGAGAGGGAAGGAGGGAGGGGGGAGGAAAGGAGGAAGGAAGAAGAAAGGGAAGGAAGAAAGGAAGAAAGGAAGGGCCCCTATCCTTTAAATAAGGAACTTACAATATAATTATCATTTGTATCTTACTTAACCTACTCCAGCTCATTTTCAGAAAGAAAAAATGAGATACAGATTGCATTAGATCAAGAAAGACATATAAAAGGCCCTTGACAGAAAAGGTCTTTGGTATAGCAGGTAGGGACTGCTACAGTCAGGGTGCTATAGATGTTCATTTTTACATGTGCAGATTCAAAGTGGCATGAATTTCCCTGAAATATGTCAAATTCTAAGGAACAAATACTAACCAAACCCACAAGATGGATGAAAGAGAACATCCATTAATTATTTTTGAAAATAGTTACTGGAGAACAGTGAACTATCCTTTCAAGGCTTTGCACTAGCCAGTCTCCTCAAGAGTCCAAACAGAATTAATACAAAGCTGGTTGGGCGTTCATGGAAAAGATTCCAGGAGATATTGGGTTTCTCTGCTTGATCCAAAGACCATGTAGGATTAGGGTGACTAGTTTTCTTCAAAGAGCCAAACAAACAGTAAGCACTTCTTGATTTGTTCAGTTCTTTCTCTGTTAACCTTGAAAAGCATGGCCCTTCTGTTAATATATTATTTCTGGAGAGACCAGTTATAATATTGTAAATGACAGATATTTTACATCAGCTATGCTCACAATGTCTTCTTGAGCATTTGTCCAGTTCCATTGACCAGTAAACACTCACTGGGAAAACATTTACTTATTATCTTAGACTCCCATTTTGGAGAAATTTTAACATACTTAGTAAGTATCTTTTCCCCTCCACAACTCTAGTTTTACTCTAAGAAGGTGGAGTATTCTTGACCATGCCCACAAGTGTCAAAATGTCTTGCTCTAGTACCGCAGGCAAGTCAGACTTCTTGCTGACAGCAAGAATGAAGTCTGACCTTAGCAACTAACTAGTTATATAACCTCAAGAAAGCCACTTAACCTCTGAATTCTTATGGAAGAGGAAAAGATCCTTTTATCCTCACTGACTTGGTTAAGATGCAGTATGATAATGCACATGAAAGCAGTCTGTGAATAGTGAAGCATAAGAATTGTCTTCTAGAGAATAGAAACATGGCATTTGCAGGTAAATGGATGGCTTTGGAGAAGATAATGCTAAGTGAAGTTAGCCAATCCCTATAAGGAGGCTGACTCATAGTCGGGTAGGGAGGGGGAACATGAGAGAGAAATAGATGAATACTAGATAGGGCAGAGGGGTGGGAGGGAAAGGGAGGGGGCAGAGGATTAGCAAGGATGATGGAATGCGATAGACATCATTATCCAAAATACATGTATGAAGACACGAATTGGTGTCAACTTTATATACAACCAGAGATATGAAAAATTGTGCTGTATATGTGTAATAAGAATTGTAATGCATTCTGCTGTCATTTATTTTTTTAAAAATCAATTAAAGAAAAAAAAGCTTCATGACCAAATGGGAAAGACAGGAAGCACTAGGGTTAAAGAATCTTCTTGTGAAATAGTTATACTAACTTTACATTCACACATTGCATAAAGTTAAATGAAATTTCACAATTGTCTTCTAGGATATTTTTTTTTCTACTTCCAGTTATAAAATATATTTTCCCAGTTCCCAACTTCAACCTTGTTCAAACTGTCTTTTCCCAGCTGATCGGTTTCTTTTTTTTTTTTTTCTGACTGTATGATTTATTCTTTTCTTCACTAATCTTGAGCTCTAGACAATAGTGGGATATAAATTTCAAAAACTTGCTTTCTGAGGAAGAAAAGGGAAAAGCTCTGTTTTCTGGCATTTGCAAATTATTTTGGTGTAACTATTCTCACCATGATCAACTTCTAAAATGGCTGGTGCTATGGTTTGGAGAAGTGCCCCCCAAAGTTTCCAGACTTGGTGCCCAGGCTGGCACTATTGGGATGTTGTAGACCCTGCAGGACGAGTGGCCTATGGGAAGTCCTCAGGCCATTGTGGGTGTGTCCTTGACTCTGTGATGTAAGCAGTTTTGCTCCACCATGCACTCCTGCCATGATGTGCTTCCCCTCAGAGGCACAAACCATTTTGATCTGGGACCTTCAAAACCATGAGCCAAAATAAATCTTTTCTCTAAGTTAATTATCTTAAGTATTTTGTTATAGTAACAGGAAACTGACTAACAAAGTTGACTTAACAACACCTGTGACTGTTTCTGGAAATTTAACAACCTGTTCTTGTGAACCTATACCTCAGTGGCTCCAGCACACCAGTGGCTCTAACTCAACTAGAGAATAAAAGCACATTGCCTAGGCCTGTCACAAACATTTCCAAACCAGAATGAACCTTTGCTGCTCAGATTTCCACTTCCCATAATGTTTCTCTGCCATACAGCTGTAGGGAAAAAAAAATCCTAACTTCTTTTCCTAGATTGTATCTCATTCTGGAAAGTAGACCAGGCCAGATTTTTTTCCTGAGACTTCCTAAGTTCTTATCTGTTTTCCTCTCCAATATATTAATATAAGATTTCTCTATGGTTAGAATCTGCTCAGTTTTACCACCAATTTCTCAGTTGCTTAAGGGAAAAATGTGCTCTATTTCCTTATTTTCTTGCAATAATTCAACCCAATGAATCATTTCTGCTGCTGCTGATATTGACTTTTCATTAATGGTCACATTCAATACTTGAAACTGAAATCATGAACCCTCTTAATTGCTCTAGTTTTCATTATATGTAAATAGCTATCCTGCCAATCCTGTCTGTTCCTCTTTCCTGAGCAGGAATGACTTGATCAACCACTTTATCTAGGGTGGTTTCAAAATTATTAGTTCAATTGCAATACGTGTTTTAATAAAGCTGACTGTACTTTGCTTACTTTCTCTTTAGGTGCTAAAAGATGGGCGTTTGATAAACAAGGGTGGATCTTCTGAGCCTATCTTAACAACGTCACTGTTTGGGAGGTGGTACATGAAGGATGCGATTTACAATTCATGTCCACCCAACAATTCAGCTATAACTTACCTGCTGACATCTATATTACTAATTATTTATAAAATATTATAATGATAATAGAAATCTCTGTCATTTTAAATGTATTTTTCAGGTTCCGAAGTGAAAATCTAAAGGCCTATTTAAGGTAGCATCAATCAAATATTTCTATTTTTTTCCATTAAAAATTATTTTTAAGTACTGTAATTTTCTTTCTTTCTTTTTCATTTCTTCTCCTTTTTGACTATTCTAAAATGTTGCAGTGTGGTACAATGAGAAAAGCATGGAATTTAAGATAAAAAAAAATGGGCATCACACTTACTAAGTTTCAATCTGTGACCCCTAGTGTATACCTGTGAGTGTGAGAGAGTGAAGAATAAAGTTTCCGGGATATTGTAAACATAGCTGTGTCTTTGAATTGAATAAGTTCCCTTTGACATTAAAGACCTTTTGAACTCACATAGTTTTCTGTGCTACTGATTAGGGAGAATCTGCTTTCAAATCAGATAGTAATGTCAAAGTTCATCTTACAGTAAAGTGTTATTTTGAGATGTTCTTGAAGAAATGATAGCTATTCATATGGGTATTCTGGCACATTCTGATAATCCCAGCAACTTGGGAGGCTGAGGCAGAAGGATTACAAGATTGAGGCCAGTCTGGATAACTTCATAAGACCTGTCTCAAAAAAACCCCCAAAATTAAAAGGAATGGTGATGTTACTCAGTGGTATAGCACCCTTGGGTTCCATCATCAGTACAAATAAATAAATAATAACTATTCTAAGTTCAATTCAAGGAGACCTAACTGATGATCCCAAACTATTCCACCTGAAGGCTACAGTTTAATTTAATAAGCTCAAATTCCACAACACAAAGACCATTGTTGTTAACGGTGTAATTCAACATTGGATAGTCTACTTCTTTCAATGTACATGTATATTCTATGTTACTTAAAACATCTCATGTATTTATTACCAGTCACTTAATGGTAACAAATAAATATCTTTGCATTTTTAGTTTTTAAAATTTTATATCTTAACAATTATTTTTAAGTTGATTACTTGTACAGTAAAAATTATAATTGAGGCATTTGTGTTTTTTTATATTGCTATCAGTCTACATATAGTTTCAATTTAAATATTCTAAAATGCAATAGAAAATAAGACCACTTTATAATTTAGTGGCTACCTATTAAGAGAAGAGATATGCCCAGCAAAATCAAGCTTCAGAAGTGACAATGAGCCATTTGCTTTCTGCTTGCTGTCTTGCTTGCTCTGTCTGCATTGTCCGGCAGCGGCATATAGAGGTTGGAACTTGGCATTGCATCTAATAGACTTAAGAACTTTGTGAATAAGCCAAAGTGTCAATAACAACCCATGCTCTTATCACCTTAGAGAAAAGACTTGTGGCTTATTAAGTCAACTTAGATGCTTACTTGCTATTCTGGATTGCCCCATGAGAGGCAGAGGTCCAGATCCACCAGCCACAGTCTGTGCGCCGCAGCATGCGGCTGCCGGCCTGTCCGCCCGCAGCAAACGTGACTGGGTCCCGCTAGCCTCCGAGACGCAGCTTGGCAGGAAGAAGTCTTTAGCCAAGCCTTCATGAATTAGCGAGCTGGGAGCTGAAGCCAACCGGAGACGGACCAGTCCCACCCCTCCCTTTGGACACTCCGGCAAGGAGCCTGGGGCCCCGCCATAGCAGAGAGGTGACGTCATCGGAGTTCGGCCGTGGGAATTCCTTCCCAGCAGAATCCACTTTAGCAGGTGTGTGACTCCCTCCCCATCCAGATACAAGCAGCCAGGAAACTTCATGGACCTCTCAGGGGTCGTGTCTGTAGGGAAGTAGAGGGGATCCCCGACCCCCAACCCCCCATATCACCAGCGGTGACTCCCAAGGTCTTAGCCGCCAGTTTACCACAGCACTAGGGCTTAAATGGGACACCCGGTGGGGCTGCAAGTGTAACTAGATCTCTGGGGAACCGCTTCTGGTGAACAGGACCTGGCTGGCTGGCTGACAGGAGGAAGGGGAGTAAGGGCCGGAGAAGTGAAACGGCTCTGGACTGACAAGTCTGAGAGACTCCCAGGAGACGCCTTACAGGGATTGCTATGGGCAGGTAGAGAGCAGAAGCTCCGCTCGGAGGGCACAGCTCCGCCTACTGGAAGAGAAGAAAATGGATCTCTAAGACTTCAATATTTTTTTTCTTCTTCTCTCTATTCCTTTCTCCCCTTTTCCTTCTCTCTTTCTTTCCCGTTTCAAGTTTTATCATTCTTTTCATTCTCCTCTAATCTATCTATCTCTCTCTCCTTCTTTCTTTTTAAGAGCACCTTCATTCCCCTGTCCCCCAACTTTCATCCCAAGCATTACGTCTTCCATTATGTGTAATTGTCTAAATGCAAATAGGTGAAGGTCTCGAGGCTGTCTATAGGGCTCCTAAATACCTAGCTACTACCAACACCCTGATCCAATTGCCTGTTAGTATCCACCTTCAGTAGAGCAATCTTCTAAAGTAGCCAAGACATACTAACCCTCGTACCATCATAGCACCTAACCTAAACATACAGTCCTAAGAACAAATAACAAATCACTATATGCATACAGAACCTGGAAGCCTTTTATGAACTGAATGAATCAGCTTTAAAGTACAATAAAGCCCAACATTTCTAGGCATAATCTCCCACCACAAAGGAGAGACAACAGAGATATACAAAGCCAAAACAAATGTATAGGAGAAAGCAGTTACAAAGCAGTCAAACAGAGCTGGAAAGTAACGTGAACAACATGAAAAAACAAGGGAAAAAAGGACTACAAACAATGCAAGACAACTTAAATCTACAGGAGGACCTAGAAGCATCAGAAACATGGACAGGGAAAGAAATCAAGGCATACCTAACTCAGATGGAACGGAATATTAGAGAAGACATGAGACAGCAAGTGCAAGCATTGAAAGTATATTTTGAAAATGAACTAAACAAACAAATTCAAACTGCAAAGAACGAGCTTTACCAGGAGATAGAGATTAAAAAAAAAAAAACAAACAGTAATCCTAGAAATGCAAGAAACCATAAACCAGATTAAAAACTCTAACGAGAACATTACAAATAGACTAGATCAAGTAGAAGTCAGAACATCAGATAATGAAGACAAAGTTTATCAACTTGAAAAGAATATAGTCAACACAGAAAAGATGCTTAAATCTCACGAGCAATCTATCCAAGAGATATGGGATCTCATAAAAAAACCAAATTTGAGAGTCATTGGGATAGAAGAAGGCACAGAGGTTAAAACCAAAGGAATGGACAACTTATTAAATGAAATAATCCTAGAAAACTTCCCAGAGATGAAAGATGGAATGGATTGCCAAATCCTGGAAGCCTACAGGACCCCAAACATCCAAAACCGTAATAGACCAACTCCAAGACATATAATTATGAAGATAGCTAACATACAGAACAAGGAGAGAATATTAAAAGCTACGAGAGAAAGGAGGCAGATTACATTCAGGGGTAAACCAATTAGGTTAATGACTGATTTTTCATCACAGACTTTGAAAGCGAGAAGATCCTGGGACAACGTATTTCAAACGCTGAAAAACAATGGATTCCAACCAAGAATACTATATCCAGCAAAATTAAGCTTCAAATTTGACAATGAAATTAAAATCTTTCATGATAAACAAAAGCTAAAAGAATTTGCAGCCAGAAAACCAGCACTGCAAAGCTTTTTGAGCAAAATACTATAAGAAGAGGAAGTGAAAAATAGTGCCCAAAACTAACAGTGGGAGGTATCTCAGTAAAGGGGGAGAAAAATAACCAAAGAGGAAAAACTAGCCAAACTAAAATAAATAAATAAATAAGCATGACTGGAAGTACAAACCAAATTTCAATTGTAACCTTAAATGTTAATGGCTTAAATTCACCAGTCAAGAGACATAGGCTAGTAACCTGGATTAAAAAAACAAATCCAACAATATGTTGCCTTCAGGAGACTCATATGATAGGAAAAGACATATACAGGCTGAAGGTGAAAGCTTGGGGAAAATCATACCACTCACATGGCCCTCAGAAGCAAGCAGGAGTGGCCATACTCATATCGAATAAAATCAACTTCAAGCCTAAGTTAATCAAAAGGGATAAAGAAGGACACTATATACTGTTAAAAGGAACCATCCACCATCAAGACATAACAATTATCAATTTGTATGCACCAAACAATGGAGCTGCAACGTTCATAAAACAAACTCTCCTCAAGTTCAAGAGTCAAATTGACCACAACACAATAATTATGGGGGACTTCAACACACCGCTCTTGCCATTGGACAGATCCTCTAGACAAAAGCTGAACAAAGAAACTATAAAACTCAATAACGCAATCAATAACCTAGACTTAACCGACATATATAGAATATATCAACCATCCTCAAGTGGATACACGTTCTTCTCAGCAGCACATAGATCCTACTCAAAGATAGACCATATATTATGCCATAGGGTGACTCTCAGTAAATATAAAGGCATGGAGATAATACCATGCACCATATCTGATCATAATGGGATGAAACTGGAAATCAATGATAAAAGAAGGAAGGAAAAATCCTACATCACATGGAAAATGAACAATATGTTACTGAATGATCAATGGGTTACAGAAGACATAAAGGAGGAGATAAAAAAATTCTTAGAGACAAATGACAATACAGACACAACACACCGGAATCTATGGGACACAATGAAAGCAGTTTTAAGAGGGAAATTCATTTCTTGGAGTTCTTTCCTCAAAAAAAGAAAAAAACAACAAATAAATGAACTCACACTACACCTCAAAAACCTAGAAAAGGAAGAGCAAAACAACAGCAAATGTAGTAGAAGACAAGAAATAATTAAAATTAGAGCAGAAATCAACAAAATTGAAACAAAAAAAAACATTGAAAAAAATTGAAAAAACTAAAAGTTGGTTCTTTGAAAAAATAAATAAGATCGACAGGCCCTTAGCCATGCTAACGAAGAGAAGAAGAGAGAGAACTCAAATTACTAACATATGAGATGAAAAAGGCAATATCACAACAAACACTACAGAAATACAGAAGATAATTAGAAAGTATTTTGAAACCCTATACTCCAATAAAATAGAAGATAATGAAGATATTGATAAATTTCTTAAGTCATACGATCTGCCCAGATTGAGTCAGGAAGACACACACAATTTAAACAGACCAATAACAAAAGAAGAAATAGAAGAAGCCATCAAAAGACTACAAACCAAAAAAAGCCCTGGACCGGATGGGTATACAGCGGAGTTCTACAAAACCTTCAAAGAAGAATTAATACCAATACTTTTCAAGCTATTTCAAGAAATAGAAAAAGAAGGAGTTCTTCCAAATTCATTCTACGAGGCCAACATCACCCTGATCCCGAAACCAGACAAAGACACTTCAAAGAAAGAAAACTACAGACAAATATCTCTAATGAACTTGGATGCAAAAATTCTCAATAAAATCCTGGCGAATTGAATACAAAAGCATATCAAAAAAATTGTGCATCATGATCAAGTAGGATTCATCCCTGGGATGCAAGGCTGATTCAATATACGGAAATCAATAAATGTAATTCACCACATCAATAGACTTAAAGACAAGAACCATATGATCATCTCGATAGATGCAGAAAAAGCATTCGGCAAAGTACAGCATCCCTTTATGTTCAAAACACTAGAAAAACTAGGGATAACAGGAACTTACCTCAACATGGTAAAAGCTATATATGCTAAACCTCAGGCTAGCATCATCCTAAATGGAGAAAAACTGAAGGCATTCCCTCTAAAATCTGGAACAAGACAGGGATGCCCTCTATCACCACTTCTATTCAATTTAGTTCTTGAAATACTAGCCAGAGCAATTAGACAGGCAAAAGAAATTAAAGGCATAAAAATAGGAAAAGAAGAACTTAAATTATCGCTATTTGCAGATGACATGATAATATATTTAACAGACCCAAAAGGGTCTACAAAGAAACTGCTAGAGTTAATAAATGAATTCAGCAAAGTGGCAGGATATAAAATCAACACACATAAATCAAAGGCATTTCTGTATATCAGCAACAAAACTTCTGAAATGGAAATGAGGAAAACCACTCCATTCACAATATCCTCAAAGAAAATAAGACACTTGGGAATCAACCTAACAAAAGAGGTGAAAGATTTATACAATGAAAGCTACAGAACCCTAAAGAGAGAGATAGAAAAAGATCTTAGAAGATGGAAAAATGTACACTGTTCATGGATAGGCAGAGCTAACATCATCAAAATGGCGATATTACCCAAAGTTCTCTACAGGTTTAATGCAATGCCAATCAAAATCCCAACGGCATTTCTTGTAGAAATAGATAAAGCAATCATGAGATTCATATGGAAAAACAAAAGACCCAGAATAGCAAAAGCAATTCTAAGCAGGAAGTGTGAATCTGGAGGTATAGCGATACCAGAGTTCAAACTGTACTACAAAGCAATAGTAACAAAGACAGCGTGGTACTGGTACCAAAACAGGCAGGTGGACCAATGGTACAGAATAGAGGACACGGAAACCAATCCACAAAAGTACAACTTTCTTATATTTGATAAAGGGGCTTAAAGCATACAATGGAGGAAGGATAGCATCTTCAACAGATAGTGCTGGGAAAATTGGAAATCCATATGCAACAAAATGAAACTGAATCCCTTTCTCTCGCCATGCACAAAAGTTAACTCAAAATGGATCAAGGACCTAGATATCAAATCAGAGACACTGCGTCTGATAGAAGAAAAAGTTGGCTACGATCTACATACTGTGGGGTTGGGCTCCAAATTCCTTAATAGGACGCCCATAGCCCAAGAGTTAATAACAAGAATAAACAAATGGGACTTACTTAAACTAAAAAGTTTTTCCTCAGCAAGAGAAACAATAAGAGAGGTAAATAGAGAGCCTACATCCTGGGAACAAATTTTTACCCCTCACACTTCAGATAGAGCCCTAATATCCAGAATATACAAAGAACTCAAAAAATTAAACAATAAGATAACAAATAACCCAATCAACAAATGGGCCAAGGACCTGAACAGACACTTCACAGAGGAGGACATACAATCAATCAACAAGTACATGAAAAAATGCTCACCATCTCTAGCAGTCAGAGAAATGCAAATTAAAACCACCCTAAGATACCATCTCACTCCAGTAAGAGTGGCAGCCATTATGAAGTCAAACAACAATAAGTGTTGGCGAGGATGTGGGGAAAAGGGTACACTTGTACATTGCTGGTGGGACTGCAAATTGGTGAGGCCAATTTGGAAACCAGTATGGAGATTCCTGGGAAAGCTGGGAATGGAACCACCATTTGACCCAGCTATTGCCCTTCTCGGACTATTCCCTGAAGACCTTAAAAGAGCATACTACAGGGATACTGCCACATCGATGTTCATAGCAGCACAATTCACAATAGCTAGACTGTGGAACCAACCTAGATGCCCTTCAATAGATGAATGGATAAAAAAAATGTGGCATCTATACACAATGTAGTATTATACAGCATTAAAAAATGACAAAATCATAGAATTTGCAGGGAAATGGATGGCATTAGAACAGATTATGCTAAGTGAAGCTAGCCAATCTTTAAAAAACAAATGCCAAATGTCTTCTTTGATATAAAGAGAGCAACTAAGAACAGAACAGGGAGGAAGAGCATGAGGAAAAGATTAACATTAAACAGAGATGAGTGGGGGGAGAGAAAGGGAGAGAGAAGGGAAAGCATATGGAAATGGTAGGAGACCCTCAATGTAACACAAAATTACATATAAGAGGTTGTGAGGGGAAAGGGGGGGGAAACAAGGGAGAGAATTGAACAACAGCAGATGAGGTAGAGAGGGAAGATGGGAGGGGAGGGGAGGGGGGATAGTAGGGGATAGGAAAGGCAGCAGAATACAACAGTCACTAATATGCCATTATGTAAAAATTGTGAATGTGTAACTGATGTGATTCTGCAATTTGTATTTGGGGTGAAAATGGGAGTTCATAACTCACTTGAATCAAATGTATGAAAGATGATATGTCATGAGCTTTGTAATGTTTTGAACAACCAATAAAAAAAAGAAAAAAAAAGAAGTGACAATGAAATGAAATATTCTATAATAAACAAAAGTTAAAAGAATTCACAACAAGAAAACCTGCACTACAAAACATATTTAATAAAATATTTTATGAGGAAGAAATGAAAAACAAAAGTGAAAAACAGCAAAGGGAGAAACTATGCTAGAAGAGTAGCTAATCAATGGAGAAATTAATTCAAATTAAAAACCAGAAATAAATCAAAATGACAGTAAATGAAAATCATTTCTCAATAATAATTAATGTAAGTGGCCTAAGCTCATCACTCAAAAACATAGATTGGCAGATTGGATTAAAAAACAAGAACCAATAATATGCTATGCTGTCTCCAAGAGATTCACCTCATCGGCAAAGACATCCAAAAACTGAAGGTAAAATGATGGGGGGAAAAATTATCATTTACATGGATCTCATAAACAAGCAGGGGTTTCTATCCTCATATTGGATCAAGTGGACTTCAAGCCAAAGTAAATCAGAAGGGACAAAGAAGGCCATTACATTCTGGTTAATGGAATTATACATCAACAGGATGTAACATTAGTAAATATTTATGCCCCAAACAATGGAGCATCTACGTACATCAAACAACCCTTTCTCAATTTGAAGAATTAAATAGACCAAAGCACAATAATACTGAGTGAGTTTCACCTGGTTTTCTCACCACTAGATAGATCTTTCAAAGAAAAATTAAATAGAGAAGCTATAGAACCAAATAATACATAATAATTTGGACTTAACAGACATATATAAAATATTTTATCCATCATGAGTTATCAGCAGTAATGGATCTTTCACTAAACTAAAACATATCTTAGATCACAAAGCAACTCTTAGCAAATACCGAGAGAGAGAGAGAGAGAGAGAGAGAGAGAATACCTTGCATTCTATTTAGATCATAATAGAATGAAATTAGAAATTAACGATAAAATAAAGAATAGAAGCTACTCTAACAACTGGAGACTAAATAATATATGATTGATTGATGAATGGATAGCAGAAGAAATAAGGGAGGAAACAAAAAATACTTAGAGGTAAATGAGAATAGCAGTACAAGATATCAAAATCTCTGGGACACTATTAAGGAAGCTCTAAAAAGAAAGTTCATTGCATTGAGCTCATTCATTAAAAGAATAGAAAATTGCTCACAGATCACTTAACATTACATCTTAAAGCTATAGAAAAAGAACAACAAATCAACATGAAAAGCAAAAGACAGGAAATAGTTAAAATCAGAACTGAAATCAATAAAATTGAAATTAAAAAAATTCTATGAAACAAAAAGTTGATTCTTTGGGAAAAAAATAAAAGTGATAAGCCCTTGCCAAGATAATGAAGAGAAAGAGAGAGAAAACTCAAAGTACTAAAAATTTATGATGAAAAAAGGGAATGCCACAGTGGACACTAAAGGAATACAAGTGATAATCAGAAACTATTTTGAAAATTTATACTATAATAAAATAGAAATCTTGAAGTCAAATTTCTAGAGACATATGAACTATACAAACTGAATCAGGAGGACACATAAAATTTAAACAGATCAATTTCAAGCAATTAAGTGGAAGACACCATCAAAAGCCTACCAACAAAGAAAAGCCCAGGACCAGATGGATTCTCGGGCAAGTTCTATCAGATCTTCAAAGAAGAATTAACAACAATCCTACTCAATTTATTCCATGAAATAGAAAAGGAGGAAACCCTTCTAAACTCATTCTATGAAGCTAGTATTACTCTGACATCAAAACCAGACAAAGACATATCAAGGAAGGAAAACTTCAGACCAATATCCCTGATGAATATACTAAATACAGAAATCAATAAACATAATTCATCACATCAATAGACTTAAAGACAAGAATTTCAAGAAATGCAGAAAAAGCATTTTACAAAGTTCAACATCCATTTGTGTTCAAAACACTAGAAAAGCTAGGGATAGTAGGAACATACCAACATGGTAAAAGCTATCTATGTATGTTAAACTGAAGGCTGGCAACATACTAAATGGAGAAAAATTGAAATAATTTCTTTTTAAAACTGGAACAAGAAAAGAATGCCCTCTTTCACCACTTCTCTTCAACATAGTCCTGGAAACTCTATCCAGAGCAATTAGACAAAAGAAAGAAAGTAAAGGGATATGAATAGGAAAAGAAGAGCTCAAACTATCTCTATTTGCCCATGACATGATTCTATATTTAGAAGAGCCAAAAAAATTCTATCAGAAAACTCCTAGGACTCTTGAATAAGTTCAGCAAAGTAGCAGGATATAAAATTAACAACCACAAATCAATTGAATTTCTATACTTTATTGATGAATCAACTGAAAGAGAATTAGGAAAACTATCCCACTCACAATAGCCTTAAAAAAAAAAGTGGGTGGTGTTGGTGGGAATCAATCTAACAAAAGAGGTGAAAGCTCTCTATAGTGAGAACTACAGAATACTAAAGAAGAAATCAAAGAAGACCTTAGAAGATAGAAAGATCTCCCATGTTCTTAGATAGGCAGAATTAATATTGTCAAAATGACCATACTACCAAAAGTATACATATTTAATGCAATTTCTATTAAGTTGTAATGAAATTTTTTATAGAAATATAAAAAGTAGTCATGAAATTCATTTGTAAAAATAAGAGGCCCAGAATAGCCAAAGCAATGCTTAGCAAGAAAGGTGAAGCAGGAGACATTACAATACCAGACCTTCAATTATATTATAGAGCTTTAGTAACAAAAACAAAAGCATTGGCCCCAAAACAGACATGTAGACTAATGGTACATAATAGAAGACACAGAGACAAACCCACATAAATACAGTTATCTCATACCAGACAAAGGTGTCAAAAACATACATTGGAGAAGAAATAGCCCCTTCAACAAATGGTGCTGGGAAAAACTGGAAATTCATATGTAATACAATGAAATTAGACCTCTATCTCTCCCTCTGCACAAAACACAAAGTGGATTAAGAATTTAGGCATTAGACCAGATACTCTGTACCTAATAGAAGAAAAAGTAGGCCCAAATCTACATCATATTGGCTTAGGAACTAACTTCTTCAACAAGACTTCTATAGTGTAAGAAGTAAAATCAAGAATCAATAAATGGATGAAATCAATCTAAAAGCTTCTCTACAGCAAAGGAAACAATCAAGAATGAGAAGCGAGAGCCTACAGAATGGGAGAAAATCTTTGCCACCTGCACCTCAGATGCAGCACTAATCTTCATAAAGTACTCAAAAAACTTAATACCAAAACCAAAGCAAAACAAAAACCAAATAACCCAGTCAATAAACAGGCAAAGGAGTGAACAGACCCTTCATAAAAGAAGAAATACAAATGGTCAATAAATACATGAAAAAATGTTCAACATCCCTAGCAATTAGTGAAATATATATTTAAACTACACTAACATTCTATCTTACTCCAGTCAGAATGGCAATTATCAAGACTATAACTAACAATAAATGTTGATGAGGACGTGGGGAAAAGTACATTCATACATTGCTGGTGGGACTGCAATTGGTACAAACACTGTAGAAAGCAGTATGGAGATTCCTCAGAAAACTTGGAATGGAAGCACAGTTTGACCCCTTTATTCCACTCCTTGGTATATACCCAAAGGAATTAAAATCAGCATACAAAAGTGATGTGGCCACATCAATGTTTATAGCATTTCAATGACAGTAGCTAAGTTATGGAACCAACATAGGTGCCCTTCAAAAGATGAATGGATAAAGAAAATGTAGTATACACAACCATAAAGAAGAATGAATTATGGTATTTTCCAGTAAATGGATGGAACTGGAGATTATCATGCTAAATGAAATAAGCCAATCCCCAAAAAACCAAAGGTCAAATGTTGTCTCTGATATGCAGATGCTAACACCCAATAAGGTGGGGGAGAAGAAGAAGTTCATTGAATTAGACAAAGAGGAATGAAGAAAAGGAGGAGGGAGGGGAGTAAAAAATAAAAAGTAGAAATGAATCAGATTTTACATTCCCATGTTCATATCTGAATACATAATACATGACCAGTGTAACTCCACATCATGTAAAACCACAAGAATGAGAAGTTAAATTCCATGTATGTATAAATATCAAGAGTCAAAAGACACTCTACTGTCATGTATAACCAAAAAGAACAAATTTCATAAAAGAGAGAAGGAATATGGTGGTTAAGTCATGCTGTTTGTTTATTTTTGAAAAGAGCTTATATGTTCCTATGTTCAACGTTGGGACACCGATAATGGTAATTTGAAAGTTGTGGTGCATACAGTTCCAATCACGCGATCATCAAAATTGTATGTTCTCTTGTCTTTTCACAACTTTGGATTTGCAAGGTTCTGCTTAAGGAAGTCAGATGTTGTGTAGTGGCTTTGTTGTGTGTATTTGTGACTCTTGAGCAACGATGTCATATCTAGAAGGTTAGAAGCTTACTGGAAGTTAGCAGTTAATCTTGAACCCTTTGATTTGAGTTAGATACAAACAAGGAACTCCTCATAGATTCCACAATACAGTTCTTTTGATCAAAGCTTACATCTGTCAGTGGGGCCTCAACTCGTTAAACAAAATCAAAAACCACCAAATCTCAAGGAAAATAAAGAACACTTATGCTCAATTGTGAAATTGCTCCCACTAAAACTTTTTTTTTTTTCTTTTTGCAGTGCTGGACTTAAAATCCAGGCCCACACTCATGCTAGGCAAGTACTTTATCACTGATCTACACTCAGCTCTCCCACTGCAATATTTTAACCCATGTATCCACAGTGGTTTCACACATGCACATCATATGTTATCAGACAACCCCAGCATGGTTTCATCTGGCCTTAAATTAGGGAAGTGAAATTGTGAAGCAGCCCCTTAGTTTCTAGAGTCTAATGTCACAGTTCAGATTCTTTGATAACTCAGTTTTACTTCCCTTTAAAACTTTGTGTTAGTTCTTAAGCCCCTGAGGTTCTGGGGATCAAAAGCAAAGCATTCCTGTTCGGTTTGTACTAGATCTTTTCCCCGCTTGATGTTCTTTTACAATTTCCTCATTGGCAACCTCCTGCGTGGCTAACCCACATCCTGTGGCAGACTTCTCCTAGGGTTTTCTTCACTCTCCACCTTGCTTCTTTCATTCAGGCAAAGTTTGTGTCCCAAGCCCTAGATACTAGGGCAGTGGTCTGAGCATTCTCTGCTTTCTTTTCCACTCTGTAACTCAGCCCTGTGATGCAATTTCTGCAGTAATTTTTGTGATATACTCAAAGCCATGACCTCTGCCTCTACTTTCTACTTTTGATTCCTTCATTGCATTATTATTAGTATTTTATCTTTTTTTTTTTCAGGGCTTCATTCTACACAGGTAATTTCTAGTGGCATTCTTTCTGTTTTGACTCGTTTTCTAAATTCTGTACTGACCATATCTCCTAGATGTTCCGTAAATAAAAATATTCTAAAAGAATTCGGAAGGCAAATACTAGCTAAAATAAGGTCATCACACACAAGCATGTGCGAACCTATCTCACATAAAGGCATTCCAGAAAGGACATTTGGATATAGAAATAATTGATAGCTGACACCAGTCAGAAGGACTGCTTGAATACACAAGTGGGGGTAGGGAGTACTTGGAATAGGAAAGAAGGTATTTCTTAGAGAGTTTCCAGACCATTTGAATACAAATCAAGAGAGGAAAAAAAAAATGGGAATGAAATTGTATATGTTGATAATAGTATGAAATTGTTCTTGTCAGATCCAGACAAAATTAGTCTGAAAGCTATGAAGGAGTACCTTCATCCATGCTTTACACACCTTGCAAGTATGCACAGAGTTCTGTAGCCACGTGTATCTTTAACGTTCTTTAAGACTGTAGCAATTCAAATAAGATGCTCTGAACAGAACATTTGCCTAGCAACTGTACCTTCATCAATGAGCTGGAGCCTACCCCAGCCTCCAGTCTACTAGACCAATGAACTCTGTATCCAAGTAGCTGACTTAACTTTCTATATTTTTGCCTTTAAAACTTCACCTTGCCTCAACCTCTTTGAATATGTTCATATTTCATTGTGGCACATGCCATTCCCATCATGATACTCTGCTTCTCCCAAATAAATGTTATTACTCTTTGGAGAATTTTTCTGTTTACCAAGGTTGACAAATTGAGTGATTTTGATTTACCTGTCTTCAGGAATATTATGACATTTTGTTTTATGTAAATATGCATTGAACAACTGGCGACAGCTTTGATCAGCTACATGTTATAAATCCTTGTTCCTTCATCATCTATGTACTTTGAATTTTGCAATTCAGAAATTAATTTTATCTTCAAATGATGTACCCGTCATCAATCCCTACTGAATTCTTGAATTTCAGTCCATTGGTTGGAGACTCAGAATGTTTTAATAAGGCATTTTGCATGATAGTTTCAATATCTGCTATTATAAATAATTAGTAAAAAACATTTTATGAGATTGCCAATTATAAGATTCCTATATATGTTGTTTAAAGATAAAATCTCTAACATATATTTTTTTGTTATTGTCTTTCTTTCTTTCTTAAACTTTTCCAGTGAGTTTCATCTCTAGTTAAATCATGTTTTGGAGTCCCAAGACAGAGATCACAAAGTACCCAAGTCCTTCTCTATCACTTTGGTAGAAGTACAGAGGCCAGGGGAGAGGTAGGGTGGAGCTGTCTGAGATCTTCTCAGGAAACACACCTCTGTCCATTGGTCGTCTTGGATTGAGACCCGGGTGGTTCTGCCAGCAGTACTTAGACTGGCTTTGACTGAGAAAATGGCTATCAAAAGGGACAGTCTTATAGGGTCTTCTGCCATGGTGCTGAATTTTAAAGATGCCTCTGAAGTAGTGCACAGTTCAATGTCATGAACACTCTTATGTGTGGTGAAGAAAAATGACAGTTCATAGATCTCCTAGAATTAAATGTAAACATTTTGAATATAGTTACCTATAGTGATTAATCAGCCCAAAAGTCTTGATAAATTAAAAGTAGACATAACAGATACCTGGAGTCTGGTAGGCCAAGATGGAGGTGTTCATAGACTATTTTATGAGGATACTTACATGGTTAGGAATTACAGAACAGGATTTCACTGTATTATTTTTGGCATCCAATGTTACATAAGATATGTTTGTCCTTTCATCACATTATTCATCTACATCTAGCCTGCTCCTCTTATAATCTTCTATAACCAGGTAGTAGACTGTAGCAAATTTTGGGTTACAGAAAAGTTTCCATTTGCTAGAAGTAATCAAGAAAGGCAGAGCTAAAGAAATAAATAATAAAAACCCACGTGATTATATAGATTCTTAAATTTGACTTAAAATATAGAAAATGCTAGATTTTACAGAAAACAATGTGAAGCCTAAAGTATTTTATTTTCTACAAAATTTTATATCTATTTTAAATTCCTGTAACTCTTATGGCATTGGTATTAGTGGCCTCATTTTACAGATAAGAACACTGAAGTTCAGAGGTCTGGACAGATTCCCTAAAGATGGATACAACTAATAAGTAGAGAACTACTTATTAACTTATTACTTGACCCTAGCTCAACTGAACCAAAACCCTGGCACTTTCTAAAGACAAAGTACTACCACCAAATGAAAAGCAGCTATTTTGTGTTCCTGCCAAATCATCACATTTCATATATTTACCACTAAATTGGGTTTCTTGAGGATATAAATTACATTTCCTCATCTTTGACAACTTTCTAATGCATAGCTCAGTTCCTGGAGCTGAATGAAGGGAGAAAATCACTAAGAACAGAGGTTTAGGCAGTGCCCAGAACGAATATTGGCTCTGACTTGGGACATAGTAGTTCTATAGATCCAATTAGATGAAATAAAAATCTTTGTTTAAATTATACTTCCAATGTAACCATAGAAGAATTCAAACTTAAGTATTTTAGTGCTCTGTAGAATTTTACTCATGAGTTAGTGAAAGCGCTGTCATTTGGAGTTGACACATACACAATTACTTCAAAGCACTCCTGTTGGGAGACATCTAATCTAACCATACCCTTGATCACATGAAAATGGAAGAAGAAAGCATGTAGTTAGCAGATGTGTGCCTTCCTCTCAAGTCCTGGGTTAGGAACTCATTCACTGGTTAAACATCTCAATGATTTGAGAGTAATCTACATAGATTGGATAAGATGATAAAGAGTCTAAGAAGTTAAGTGGGAGAATAAAATTTCTAAGAAGGAATGAAAAAAGTGTTAGTAGAATAGATGTGAGGAAAGTTGACAGGCAAGGCAAATTATTCTGCCTGGTTGCATTGATTCTCCTAGGAAGAGAAGGCCGCAATGACCCAGGGAGTCAGGGATTGTACTCAGGAACTCTTACAGCTTCCTGTAGTGAATGCATGTTGTTTCCCTCAGCTGGGCTTCCCTTCTCTCTCTTTCACAAAGGGAGCTTATTACTTGTAGTCTGGTTGTGGATCATACTTTTGGGCTGCAGGGTGTGTGGAATATTGTCCAGGCCTTGCCAATCACAGACCAGGCCCACTACATTCAGAGATTCATGCAAGGCTGAGCACATGTGTGAAGCCAGGTCTGTGAGAATCTTGCCTAAGACTATTGATTTAACAATTGAAAAATAAACACAGTCTTCCTTAACAGAACTTCAAATACACATTTGTTTAAAGTAGTTCTTTTAAAGGAACAATTAATCTGGAGTTCCTAACAGCTATCTTCAGTGCAAATTGAAAAAAGTCCATGCCCAAGGACAACTATAATGGAAAAAGGAGCTCTGAAGATGTCACTTAAATACTGGGGTCCAGACAGGTAAAGTCAGTGTTCACATGGACTTTCCAGTTCTGTGAGCCACAGAGTGTCATTTTTTGGTTCAAATTGTTCTGAATTGTATTACCATTACTTGGACAAATGCACTTCCTCATTTTTGTTACCCTTATTTAATAGCAGAGCAAGTTGCACAAAACTTTGAAATGCAAATGCCTCATGAACTTCCTTTCAGGGAGTGGTATTTTGAAGGCCTGTTGCCACTCTTCCATCAGTCCTGAAAATCAGGAATTGATGTCAATATGAAAAAACAGAATTGCATGGCTTTTGTGATATGGAGGAAAAAAAAAAAAAAGGAGAGAGGCCTATTACCCTTAAAGAAGGATGGCATAGCAATTGTTACTGTCTAGTGGTGCTGGGTGAGTTGTCTCCATTCAGTGAAGAATTGAAGAACAGAGCATAGAGATAGCAAGCAAGAAGTAGGTTTATTGCAAAAGAAACAGAGATGCAGAGATAGATTTCTCAGAAGAGAAGAGGCCCCAGAGCTGGGAATCCAGTGGGGGAGCTTTGGCCTGTTTTTTTTTTTTTATGGTCTCTGGAATTTCTTTATCTTATATCCTATCCACACACTCCTCAATATTATTGATCAGTGCCCCCTCTGTCCATGTGTCTCTTTTATTTTCTCTGTTGGATCCCCCACTTAGGAGCACAAGTGTCTGATTGGGTCTCCGCTTGTGTCCACAAGTGCTTTCGTCAATCAGGAAGTTGAAAAGTGAAAGAAATAAATTCAGAAATCAATAAATGGGATGGATTCAAACTAAAAAGCTTCCTCTTGGCAAATGAAATAATTAATAATATGAAGAGAGTCCACAGAGTGGGAGAAAATCTTTTCCATATGCACCTCAGATAGAACACTAATCTTCAGGATATATAAAGAACTCAAAAAAACTTAACACCCTCCCCTCCCCTCAAAAAAACTCGATCAATAAATGGGCTAATGAACTGAACAAACACTTCTCAGAATAAGATATATAATTGATCAACAAATATATGAAAAAATTTCAACACCACTAGCAATTAGAGAAATGCCAATCAAAATTACTCTTAAGATTTCATCTCACTCCAGTCAGAATGGCAATTATAAGGAATACAAGCAACAATAAATGTTGGCAAGGATGTGGGGGAAAAGGTAACACTCATACATTGCTGGTGGGACTGCAAATTGGTGCAACCACTCTGGAAAGCAGTCTGGAGATTCCTTAGAAAATTTGGAATGGAACCACCATTTAACCCAGCTATCCTAATCCTTAGTCTATACCCAACAGACTTAAAATCAGTGTACAGTGACACAGTCACACCAATGTTTTTAGCAGCTGAATTCACAGTAGTTAAACTGTGGAACCAACTTAGATGCCCTTCAATAGATAAATGGATAAAGAAACTGTGGTGTATATATTACTTAGCATTAAAAGAGAATAAAATTATGGCATTTTCAGGTAAATAGATGGAGTTGGAGAATATCATGATAAATTAAATAATCCAATCCCCAAAAGCCAAATGATAAATATTTTCTCTGATATGTGGATGCTGATCAATAAAGGGGAGGTGCATGGGAAAAATGGAGGAGCTTTGGATTGGGCAGAGGGGAACCAGGGGAGCAGGGGTATGGTGGTAGGAAAGATGGTGGAATGAGATGGACATTATTACCCTACGTAAATTGGATGAATGATGTGACTCTACAATATGTACAATCAGAGAAAAGTTGTTCTCCATTTGTGTACAATGAATCAAACTTCATTCAGCTGACATGTATAAGTAATTAGAACAAATACAAAAAATACAAAACAAGAATACAGCCATTTCAAAATAAAATGCAAATAGCCATATAAAAAATAGTAGAAAAACAGTCAATTTCATCACCAATCAAGGGAAGGTAAATTAGAATTATGAAAGAGATTTTCTTCCATAAAATATGTATTCATATATTTGGCCTAATATAAAAGACTAATAGCATTAACATTTGTGTTGATGTGGGGAACTAATCTCCATCATAAACTAGGGATCACTATTTTCATTATACACCTATTTTTGAGAAAAATTTGGGCAACATATAATTTTAAAAAATGATTGAATATATGTATATATTATCACATGAGTGACAATATAACACCATGAATGAAATAAACACATGAAAAGCATGTAAAATACAAAAATCTCATTTTTAATATCTTACTAAGTTTTCCTATGCATGTAGTACAGTACAATGATTTAATGTTTAGTACTCAATAAACCATACAGATATCTATGCCAGTGTAACCTCCACATCTGCCGAGAATAGCATATTTCCAACACTCAGAGAAGACTCCTATATGTCACATGGTTGAAAACCATCCAGAGGATCACCATCTATTCTAATTTCTAACAATATTAATATAATTTCTGTGAGATATACCCATGTCTTTTTGTCAGTATCCTGTTATTTTTATTGCTGTGCAAAGTGCATTTAATAAACACAATGTTTTCACTAAAAAAAATAAAATAAAAAATAAAAACGCTTCTCCATGCTCATTTGTTCTGGCCCTGCCCTTGACCTCCTCACTTGCCATCTTTCCCTGGTTTCTTAGGCCCTCCTACATTTCCCTCACCATCACTCATGTACCTATTGTGTCCAGCTTATGCAAAAACAATTTCCAAACAGAGCAGAAATCTCTTGTGTCATCTTGTCGTTTTAACTCCCCCTTTCCCTGAGAAAATCACTATCCTAAGATTTTCATAGATTATTTTATGACTTCTTGGTAATTTATTACATATGCATGTACCCCCTTTTTAGTACAATTTTGGCATCTTTTGAAATGTGTAAATTATACATATTTCGTTTATTTCTTCTTTTTATACCATGGAGAGCAGTGACTTGGATTATGGTCTCTGACTGCCTCATGACTGTGGCTGCACTTGTGCTGGAAACTTTGTGTGCAAAGGTGGATGACAAGGTTGCCCAACTGATATGGTGACACCCTGCCTAAGGGAGCTCTGAGCAAAGGCATTGAACTATATCAGTCTTGACCTTGAGCTCAGACACCAGCTTCTGGGAATAAAGAATTCTGGGCATAATAAGATAACACGATGTCTCAAAACTGCCAAGACCTTCAAATCTGTCTGCTTTGCGGAAACTTTTTCCACAAATTATCTTTTGATGATAAAACCTATGTAATAAAAGTGCTGTTCCAGCTCAGGTCATTTTTCCTCCATCAGAGGATGCTGTCACATCTGGTCCCAGCTTTCTCTTTGTAAATGTTTATGTGTCTTTCTTTTCTTTTCATTTCTTTCTTGCCTGGAATTGAACTCAGGGGCACTGTGCCACTGAGCCAAATCCCCAGCTTTATTTTATATTGTATTTAGAGACAGGGTCTCACTGAATTGCATAGCACCTTGCCTTTTCTGAGGCTGGCTTTGAACTTGCGATTTTCCTGCCTCAGCCTCTGGTCTAGTGGGATTACTGGCATTATCACCAGGCCAGCCTGCTTGTCTTTCTTAATCCTCCATCGCCCCTTTCGAGTTTCTAAAGTTCAGCAGTGCGAGTCGATGCATTATACCCTACCTGAAAGGTCTTCCACTTCAAGATGTCTGTTTCTTGACTCAAATTCCAGAATATTTTACAAGCTAATTTCTTTCTTAGAAACCATTCATTCTTCAAAAATTTATGTCCCCCCCAATACATTTCCTATTTTCTCCTTCTCCAAAGAAAAGATATGAACTGAATTCATGTGATTAAGTGTTGCTTTATTTCATTCATTGTTCCTTCTCCATAGTGCACAATTATATTGGTGTGCTGATTGTTAAGCTACTGTTTCTCATTTCCAAACCCACTCTTCTGTATGTAAAATTATTTTTTGTGATCTAAAATTATTTCTCCCTTGATGGTTGAATTCCTAAATTCTGTTTGCGTTAGCAAAACAACAATGGCTAGAAGAAGAAAAGGACTTGTTCCTCCGCTCACCTAACAGAGTCTTCTTCCCATCAAGGAATTGTGCATGGTGCCACAATTTGTGTCATTAGAAGTTGATTCTAGTCAATAGTTTCCCCCCAGCATCGTTACTAGTCTCCAAACTGCTGGCATAAGCCAGTGCCCTGAGAAGAGGTTTGAATTCCAGTCTGAGCTCCTTGGGGGCCTCATAGCGCAACCCTCAGCACCAGCTGCAGAATGCACCTCCTCCAAGGTGGGAGTCTCACCTTCTCAGGGTCAGTCCTCAGGCAAGTTGCTAGCTTCCAGCATTTACTTTCTTTGTTATCTGGTGTTCATATGTTGCCCCTCATTCATCAAACAGCGTTTAGCCAAATCTGTATATTGAATTTTCTTAAAATAACTGACGTAGAGTCTGGTTTCTTGATTCCATTTTACTCAACACAGTGGTTAACACTTTAGAATGGAGGCTCAGAAAATGATGCCCTATAAATATAGGGTTGTTTTTTTTTTTTTATGCTGAGCAATTTGATCTAAAGGAAATTGAAGATCTTAAAAAGAAGTTCAGAATCAATATCCTCTCATCCTGTATTGCTTCTCCCCATCCAAGTGTAGGTGGAGACTCTCCCTGGATTGCCTGCATTAAGACCAGACTGCAAAAGGAAACACTCTTGCCTTCTATCCCACTTTATCTCAGAAAAGGAAACTGAAATATAATAACCACACCTGACTGGTCTTCCATTACAAGATGATATCTATTCTTTTGACTCTGTCAAATTTCAAAGAGAACTATTTTACAAGTTCATTTCTCTCTTGGGGACCCTAATAAATAATTCGCAATCCTTCCAAATTGTCTTCATTTCCCACTTCCTCCCTCCCATGAAGTAAAGGCGTGTATAAGCTCCTGAACTGTGTTGGGCATGTGGCTAATTACACTAGGTGACTGGTTCCATTCATGTAAATTTGTGTGTATTTTCTCCAGTTAATTTGTCTCTGCCAGTTTATTTTAACAAGACTTCAGAGGGTGAAGAAATTGTTTCCTTTTCCCTTGCACCTCATTCATTTGTTATTATCTGTGCACCTGTATGGCACCTGTATTCATTTTCCTATTAATACAAGTGGCAAGCATGTCCAGTCTTGTTGCATGGATATTGTGGGTAGACTGGATGATGTAGCAAACAAAGTGTGGATGTATTTGACCTTGATATTGCGGTGGACCAAGGGATATTCTTGGCCCCTAGACCAGCCATCAATAAAAGGACTGAAAACCCTTGTCAGACTTTCTATGCCCTGGAATGTCTTCACGTGTTGAAGCCATGAAATTTGGGTGTGCCTCTGTGAAAGCACAGACTTGTCGGCTACTTGTATCCTTGAACTTAAACATAAACTTGGTGATGCTTCTGTGATTTCCTGGTAATAAGCTGAACCAAGAAGCAAGGGTCACTGATTCTGAGTTATCATCTTTAACAGCCTTTGTCCCTGTACCTGCTAGTTCAATAGATCTAGTTCAATAGATATTTAGGTTTTCTACTTTTTTTTGTTGCCTATAATTATTTTTTTACTATTATTACCTATTATAAAGCTTCTTGGAGCAGAAGCATTCTGGTATGTGCCTCTTTCTGCATCTTAAGAAGTCAGTTGACTTTTGGGATGCCAACTGGAGCTCAGGCCCTGTGCCAAATGGTGATGGTAGACAAAAGTTCAGTTTCTTAAGGTCTCAGCCTAGAAGAGGAAACAGAGCATCTCTACCATCACATCATTAATAAACATTTAAGAACATACCTCCCTCTGCACTAAGCATTTTGAAACATCTCAGTTAATGCATAAAATAAAAGTTTTGGAATGTGATAGTGCTGTGATCAGTACAAGAACCAGGAATGGAGCAATTCCATTTTGGTAGACAGGAAAAAATATTGTAGACAGCCAGATAATTGAATCAGGAGATTTTTGGTGGACATGGAAGAGGAGCATGCTTCAAGCAGAGTCCAATATACTGAGGAGGGGGAGGATGCAAGAAGGCAGCCTAGGGAGGGACGGTGTAAAAAAGAAACTGGAGAGATAGGCAGGGACCAGATCACTGAAGTACAGGTTAACTCTGGACTTTCTCCTGGAGCTCAGAGAAAGACCTGTTGAAGAGTTTTAGAATCAAGTAGACATGAAGGACTCAATAGTTAAGAATGCATAAACTTGATGGTAATTTGAAGGATGGAGTGGAAGAAGGAATTTTAAAGGAAAATGGTCCGGGACTAAACAATTGTAATGGTCCCCGCAGGTAGTGAAAACAGAAGAGCACCTGGGAACGTACTTGAGGAACAGCAAATAGGTCAACACAACCGGAGCAAAATGTACATGGGAAAAAGCAGTAGGACCTGTTGGAAGTTACGGAATCAGTAGGCTCTATAAGCAATTGGCTTCTTGATTTGAGTGGAATAAGAAGCCCCTGAAACATTTTGAGCACAGCAGTGACCAATGGGTCTTAGGTTTTAATGGGCTCAGTCACTGATGTTGTGTAAAAGTAAAAGTAAAAGTAAAATACAAAAACCAGGTGGGAGGGTAGTGGAGTAATCCAGGCCAGAGATCATGGTGACTTGCACCAGAGATGCAGGAGGGACAGAACACCTGATTTAACATGTGTAGAGTGAGAGATAATGAGAGAGGGCAAGGCTAACTCCAAGGACTTGGGTGCAAGCAACTCCAATATTACAGAAATCATTAACTAAGATAGGGAAGGCTGCAGGTCCAAGGGCACCAGGAGGAGAATGTCAGGATTTCTGCTTTGTTCATGTTGTTTGATATGACTTTCTACTCCCAGTAGACTGTTGTGGGACACAGGAGCCTAGAGCTCAGGGAGAAGTCTGAGCTGGAGATATAAATCTGTGAGTCACTAATGTAGAGACAGACAGTATATAAAGTCATAGATAAAATCACCTAGGGGATAAGTGTAAATAGGAGCAAGATTTCCATAACTGGGCCCCACAGCACATACACTGATGTGTGTAAAAAGTTAGGGTTGGTGATAAGAAATCAGAACCCCCTCGCCCCACCCCCCCAAAAAATATAGTAAAAAGCAGAAAAAAATTCGAAACGAGGAAAGAGGAAAGTCAAGAGATTGTGGGGAAAAAAAAACTGCATCAAGAATGGGTTAGTAGCAGTTTATCAAAAGCTGCCAGGATATCATGTAAGATGGCACTGGGAATCAATTACTGGATATAGTAATGAGGCGATCAGTGGTGACCTTAACAAGGCAGTGAAGCTGTGGGGTAAATCCTGTTGAGAGGAAAGGAAGTGACACAGGGATCATATAAACTTCTGTAAAGGAGTTTTACTGTGAAATCAAAGTGAGAATTAGGACAGGAACTGGAAGATGATGTCAGATTCAGAGAGTTCTTTGTATTTTGTATATTTGTATTTTGTATTCATTTCAATACAGAAAGAAAAATTAATTATAACAAGCCTTAAGAACAGACTTCTAGAGCAATATCTTTGGGATCCAGTGCACAAAGAAAGGAGATAGACTTATGTAGCACATGGGTAGTTATTTGTAATGTGACAATGAGAGGCAGGATTCAAAAATGACAGGTGCTGGCAGCTGTGTTGAAGCTTGTGGGAGCTTATAGAAGGTCTCTATCTAGGTCTTTAGCTGAAGCTAAAGTCAGAGATAGTAGTTATATGTTTGTGGATATGAGGAAGAAAAAGATCTGCCAAGTGGGAAAGAAAGTAGAGTAGGAATTTAAAGACAACAAAACAGCTGCAGACCATAAGTCCATTAAGAGCTCAGAGAAAGGAACAGAAGTGGCAAGGCCCTTGAGCCAGAAGGACAGGATTTGGTAAGGAACCATTCCATATTCGAGCAGTACATATCAGAGCAGAGAAAGAAGCATCATCAATGGCGCTAGAATCATTTTGTTAGTCAACTGTTACTGTACCAAAATATCTGAGATAATTAACTCAAAAGGAGAAAAAGGTGAATTTTGACTCACAGTTTTGAAGATTTTAGTCCATGGTCAGTTGCCCCATTGCTTTGGAGCCTATAGGGATGGAGCATATCATGGTGAGAGTATAAGGTGGTGCAAGCTGCTCACCACGTAGCAGATGGGAAGCCAGAGAGGAATAGTAGGGGCGCTGGTAGCTGTGTTGAAGCTGCCAGGATCCCATGATCCCCTAAGGGGACATGCTCCAAATGGCTGAAGCCACCAACTGGGCTCCATCTTTAAGAGATTCCACACCTCCCAGCATCTCCACTGTGGAGACCAAGCCTTGTAACATGGGCCTTGGGGAAACATCCAAGATTCATATCACAAGACTGCTCATGTTAAAATATAGTAAGAAAAGTGGTTTTAGTTAAAAGTAGGGAACATAAAATAAAACACAGTAAAAGAAGGTTTAATTGTCTGTCCTGGCTCTGCATGCACAGTGGAAGTATCTTAATTAATGGAAGCAAAGACTAAGGCAACTTAAATGGTTTACAGTGTCGATTTAATGCTATTGAATGCTAGGACAAGAGAACGGACCCAGAAACTGTAGGAGCAATTCTTGCTCACAGAGTCAAGATCCTGATAATGGGAATGGAGAGGAGGTTTTACAATAAATAATAGAAACAAAGATGAGGGGGACTATTAGAGATTTTATTCCAAGATTTCTTATCTCCTTTAAAAATTTCCTCTACATATTTAAAAGAAAAAAAGTTATATTAGTTTTAATACAAAACATCAGACTCTCAACCTTCTAATCCTGCAATGATTCCAAACTATCATTTAGATTACATACAAATACCTTGTTTCAAATAATTTTATCTGCAATTCTGCTTCCTGATAGGTATATGAAGCAAAGGTACTAACCACACCTGATAACAAAATGTTTAATTTCTATTGATTTCAACATAATGAAAGGTTGGTACCTTTCCTGGAATTAGGGACTGGGAAAATGAAGGGGAATTCCCAAATGCTTCCTTTTGATTCTATTCCGAAAGTTAGGTGAACCAATACAAGTTAGAGTGACAAACAGAAATAAAAGTTTCCTTATTCTCTTTGTAAAAGAAGACTGTTTTATCCAGTCTTCTTATTGTCTTCAGATAACTTTTTTTTCCTGAAATAAATTCATATCTGATAGATGTCCTTTCAGCATAAGAATGTGAAAACACATACATACCAGAGGCCCTGGGAGAAGGCATATTCAGACAGTAGAAATGTTTATTGGAACCAAGGGACTTTGAATTGTAGAAGCAATCCAAACAACAAAATGACCCAAATCTCCATAATCTGTCCCTAGATCAGACAAAGATTTGAAAGTATTCCAAGAGAAAGAAGTATCATCAGTGGCGCTAGAATCAGTCATTCATTCAACTCATGAATGTGAGTTGAAAGTTAAATTTCTCTCAAGGTTTAGAATCAATTAACAAATGTCCTTCAGGTTCATTCATATTGGTATAAATGACAAGATTTTGTTACTTTTATGGGTGAATAATATTCCATGTTGTATATTTATAACATTTTCTCTATCCATTAATTTATTGATAGTCACCTAGATTGATTCCACATCTTACCAGTTGTGACTAGTGGATGTAATAAACATGGAATGAAGACTTTTTTTTTTTACATACTTTTGGATATATACCAATAGTGGAGTTGCTGGATTATATGGTGGTTCTACTTGTGAGAGAAACACCATGTTGTTTTTCTGTAATAGCTCTACTATTACATTCCCACCAAGAGCATATAAGAGTTACTCTTTCTCCACATTCTTGCCAACATTTTTATTATTATTTTCCTTGTCCTTTTGATAATAGACATTCTAACTTGGGTGAAATGATATTTCAGTATGGTTCTGATTTGCATTTCTCTGATAAAACATTCTTTCATTTGTTGGCCATTTGTATATCTTCTTTTGAGAAGTGACTATTCAGTTCATCTGCCCATTTTAAAAATCTGATTGTTTTCTTTTTTATTGTTAAAGCTTTTGAGATCCTTATATAATATTTTGGATGCTATGCTCATGTCAGATGAATAGTTTACAAATTTTTTTTTTCCATTCTATAGGTCATCTCTTCAATCTGTTGTTACCTTTACTCTGCAGAAGTTTCTTAGTTTAATATAATACCATTTATCTGTTTTTGTTGTTGCCTGAGCTTTCGAGGTCCTTACTCCATACCACCAAATCTTTTCTCATACCAATGTTTTAGAGTATTTCTCACAGTTTTTTTTTTTTAACGTTTCATGTCTTACACTTAGGTCTTTGATCTATTTTGAGTTGTTATAGTGGTTGTCATTTATGATGAAAAATGGAGGTCTACTTTCATTCCTCTGCACGTGGATATTCAGATTTCCTAGCACCTTAATCTCTTTAAGAAGACAATACATAAATATAAAAAATTATGTATAAGATATAAATTAAAGATCAAAAGAACAGCAAACAGTGAGAGACATTAAATAGCACTGAAAAATGCTATAAAAATTCAGAAATATTGGGGCTGAGGTTGTGGCTCAGTGGTAGAGGGCTTGCCTACCATGTGTGAGGCACTGGATTTGATCCTCGGCACCACATTAAAAAAAATAAAATAAAGGTTAAAAAATAAATAATTCAGAAATATCACCTGGGCTAGAGTGCATTTGTGAGAATTACAGGAGGAGCTGAAACTTAGATAAAGAGCAATGGCTTTCCAGAGAGAAATGGGCCTATAATTGTCTAAGCAGATGAGTGCATAGAATACTGATTGAACAGGGAAAGATTTTCCATCACTGAACAGAGTGTATATAGAAAAATTGAAGAAGTAAATCCAGAGCATTTCCCAAATTTCAGCCAATCATGTCAGGTCATTTTCATGATTTTTGCATTAACTATGCACCAGTTTTTATTTACTTGATTTTTTTCTCCTCTTTTCTTTCTTTTTCTTCCTACAGTGCAGGGGATTGAACTCAGGGCCCTTCACATATTAGGCTAGTGCTTTAACCCTGAGTCATGCCCCTAGCTCTACTTATTTTTAAATTTTAAAAAGATGTTTGATAAACATCTTTTATATTTCTTCATCCCAAACTCTACTAACTGTGAGTTTGATGAAAGATTTATATATTTTTTCCCCAATAAAAATATTCAGCCTCTGACATTTTGTTATAGTAGCCAAAACAGAGAATACATCTGGGAAATCAGCATTTTTAACTAATAGAGAATCATTAATTGTTTTGGAATATAAGGGATGTAATATGAGTTGTAATTCAGAAGGAAATTTTCTGGTAGTTATGTGTGAAATGGGCACCTTCATTGTGGAGATAAGAAGATAAGTAAAAAAAAATCTGACAGCTAGCTTAGTATAATAAATTAAAATAGACAAGTTTAAAGGAAATATTATGAGGAATTGGATGAGGGAGTAGAGGGAAAGGAAGATATTAGAGACTCTGGTTAAATAACCAGACAACATTAAGGTAGGACCAATCTACATCTAATGTCTTAAAATTGTTTAGCTTACTCAAAGATACAGAAATAACCTCCTGAAAATGGACTTTTGAGTTATATAATAGTGCACATATTTAGGGAAGAGGGCTTTATTAAAAAATATAAACATTTTATAAATAAAAAGATAATGTATACCGCTGAAATCTTGTCTCCTCAGTTTTCTACACATAAATTTCAGATCTCTCCAGGTTCAGGAGAGACCCAGAGACTCAGCCTTATTCATGTCACAAACCATCCAGGTTTTCACAAAGTACTCAGCTTAAGTTTTTCATATTTCAGACTATTAGGCAGTCTTCTTGAGCAACTATTGATTTTTAAGATATGTGCCAATAGCACAAAAACTATGCCCAACCTTGATTTTCTGCAATTTCCTTAACAATTGGTGTAGACACATTTTTAATATAACAAACATGGTTAATTGAGTTTTAGCAAGCAAGAAAGTTGCACTATCTAGGACTTATGTTGTCAGATATAAGTGAGTTGATCATCTGTGAACAACTTTCCCTTCATAGGAATGGTAAAAAGGAGAGTGAGTCTATATTTCCAAAGGGTGTTGCTGTCACTGTGATTTACAGCATAACTAACAAGGTGAATGGAAATTGCATGAGACTTGAAGCAGGAAGCACTCTTTCTCTTTTTTTAGTGGGGTGGGGGTACCAGGGATTGAACTCAGGGCACTTGACCACTGAGCCACATCCTCAGCTTTATTTTGTATTTTATTTAGAGACAGGGTCTCACTGAGTTGCTTCATGCATTGCTTTTGCTGAGGCTGGCTTTGAACTTGGGATCCTCCTGCCTCAGCTTCCTGAGCCACTGGGATTATAGGTGTGTGCCATGGCGCCCTGCAGGAAGCACTGTTTCTGATTCCACATTTTACTGTCTCCTATGCTGAGTGATGTGAGGTGTATAACCTAAATGCTTGGCATTTCTGTTCTTTTCTTTATTTGTAAAAAGTACACACAAAAAATTGTAAAAACCACACAAAAAAATTGGGTAATAAAATTTCTTCTCTACTTCTTTTACAGAATAGACAAGAGTTTCAAATGAAGTGACACACAGGGGACCTGTGCACTACAGTGCTCTCTTCAATGTCAGCTATACCAAAGCGTTTTTTTTTTCCTAAACAAAAGGAACTGATTCCAAACTTTTGTAGTTTGTCCTGATTAATAGTTGTGGTTTAGGCGTAATTTTCTTAAAAGAAAATATGTACATTGAATAAGAAATATTTATGGAAAAGTATATATTAGGTGTAGCTGTTTACTTCTAAAATGGTTCCTATGTAATTTCTTTAAATGGTAAAATTTCAAAAGTAATTTCATTTGATAATTCTAAATTTACATGCACATATATGCATAAAAAGAGGAATTTAATAATTTTGACCACATGGAATCAATGGGAGGGCAAATCCCTCCCATTGCTATGATGCCCAATCTCCCATGTGGGTCAAGCCTCAGGATTTCCACTACTGAGAAGATATTCTGTAAACATGACATACTTTGTGTTTACAGAAACTATGTAACTATGATTCACATCTACTTGCCTATGAGACTTTCAAAGCAGAAAGCAGTTGCTATTTGTCATAATTCAAAAGGCTTATATTTGACTAGTCTAGACTGGTAAAACTAATTTTCCTAAGAGAAAGATGGCCATTAGACTGGGAGTGTTAGACGATTATTTTAACTTGAGAAGGTAAATGACCAATGACACTTTAGCAAGTCCAGTGGACAAGCTCATAGTCTGTGTTTTAAATAAGGAGAAACCCAGTGTTTAATATAATGATAACACTGGAAAAGAAAGGCACAGTTTTTTCCCTGGTAATGTTTATCCCTGATAAAGGGCAACGTGATCATGCTTATGAATTTAAATACTATTACTTAAAATGGTGACATGTCCAACGTTTTCTTGGACATTTTTGCCAACAAAAGAAAAATTAAACAAAGTATGGACTTATTAAAGATTTTAATGAACATAAATATTTATAATATTTCCTGATTTTTCCCCAAAGGAAGAAAAGAAAAGGTCTAAATCAATAAGTCATTAATCTGTACCTTTCAGAGGGGCTGAGAAATCCTGGAGAGATTGTGCACAGCCTCAGAAAGTATAAAGCCATCACTTTGCTAGATCTCCTTCTTATAATTAGTTTATTACTGTAATTTATTTAGTGAGCACTTCCAGATACTGTCTCTGTTGTACTGTGCATCTTCAATTTATCACTAGTGATATGAGGCATCACTCTGCATTTTAACTACAAGAAAAAAAGAGGCTTAAGGCCTTGTATATGATAATTATATCAGTGGGAATTCAAATATCCACTTGGATTAAGCTGTACTGGGTACCTGATTGCACCTTGTTATGCTGAAATTTTGAGTGACTAGTGGAATCCATTATTCACCCACAGTGGTCTGGTTTCCAAACATTTATTATCTCATTTTCTACTGAAATCTATCCCCCTTATAACTTCCTTTGGTCTTTGTATATTGTATATTACATTCATATACATGACCCATATCCCTGAATGAGAGCCCTTTAAATATTTAAAGCTAGCTGTCACCTCACCACATTCCCTTCTTATTTCTAGGATAAACATCTCCAAATATGGATGAATTTAGCATTACTCTGAAAAGCCATTTCATGGTCTATATTTTTCTTATGAGTGCTAAGATAGGTCTCATTTGTCATATTTGACAAATAAGAAAACTGAGCCAGCACTGTGAAGTGTTGTTTGTTTACATTTCCCCCACATAATGCTGCATTGGTTCTCTATAGAAGATGGCCCGCACAGGACCAACTATTTCCTGTCATCTGGTACTTGTGTCTCTTGCCCCACTTCCTATCAGCAAATGGGTAGGATTATGGTTTATACATGAGGTCATTCACACAGAAGAATCTGCTAAATTTCAAACACTTCCCTTGCCTTCCTGGGTGCATTTATAAGAGACAGTGGTGTTTCTCCTCCTCCAGTGCCTCCTCCATCCCTTCTGAGCTTCAGTTTTTCACTGAAACCTGGAGTCTGGCACATTCAAAAAGTTAACTTTCATGAAGATGAGCACTATATTGCCTGTGAGTTTTAAAATCTCTTCTGTTGATTCTTGACCTACAACTCAAAAGAAAGGCAGGAAAATAAAGTATCATTTGGTATTCTGGAAATCACTAAAATATAGTCATAGGCAATGTTTTTTGAATTATTTCACACACCAATGCAAGAGAGACTCAGTTGCCTTGCCAAGGACAACTCTATCTATGTTGTGGCAAATATTGGGGACAAGAAACCTTGCAATGCCAGTGACCCTCAGTATCCCCTTGATGGCAGTTACCAATACAATGCTGATGTGATGTTTGATTCTGAGGGTAGTCTGGTAGCCCACTACCATTAAGTGAGAATTACTTTTGCCTTAGATAAACCTGACTGACTTTTTTTCTTGTCAGTCAAGATATACATGCATGTTTGTTTGTTGAATGTTGGCAAGATAACGGTTATGGATGCATCTTATAATCATTACTCATTTTAGCTGGAAAGGGGATTTAATTTATTTCAATCCAAAAGAAGGATTCCATGTTTGATTTAGCCATAAAATAGAATATGGCAGAATACGAAAGCACATGTGATAATAGCCTCACAAATATTTTAATATTTTGAGAAAGGAGAAATAGCCTTTTCATCCATGATTTAGTGTCAGAGTTAGTATTTTTTTTTGGCCCATTTTGTTAATATTTTATACTAAGCTCCCATCTATTTCATTAGGACTTATTTGATTGCCAAGAAATTGGCTTTTAAAAAAGAGGAGAATTTCTCTGCTTAGGTACCTGTGCTAACTAATTTTGTCACTGTGACAAAATACCTGAGAAAATCAACTTAAGGGATAAAAGATGTATTTTGGCTCATAGTTTCTGAGGTTTCAGTTTGTGGTCACTTGGCTCCCTTGCTTTGTGCCTTTGGAGAGGCAAAATATCTTGAAGAAGAGCACATGGTGAAGCAGAGCTGCTCACCTCATGAGGGCAAGTAAACAAAGAGAAAGAGAGAGACCGGTGGGGATGTTGCTCAGTGGTGGAGTGCTTACCCAGCATGTGCAAAGTCCTGGGTTCAACCCCCAGGACTACAGAAAAGAGAGAGAGAGAGGGAACAAGGAAGGAGCTAGAGACAAGAGATACTCCTTCAGAGAACACCTTAATAACCTACTTCTTCCAACTAGTCCTCACCTCCCACATTTTCCACCCCCTCCCAATGGTCCATTCAGTTATGAACCCACTGATTCAGTCAGAGCCCTCATGATAAAATCACTTTCACAAAGCTCCACATCTGAACATTGCTGCTTTGGAAACCAAGCCTTCAACACATGAACGTTTGGAGAACATTCCAGGTCCAAACCAAAACAGTACCTGAACAAATAGTGTCATGATGAGGGTAGATCTTCTTTCAGGTGCAGTCTGCCACTCAATGAGTCAAACCATATCATCTGTCCCTTTAGCCCTTTTTGCTTTTGTTAACAGCTGTTGACAGGGTGACTTTCCTTTTAGAAGCCACAGAGTACAGCAACACCAAGTTCATACCTATTATTATTATTATTATTAATTATGACAAGTACACATAACACAAAATGTATCATCTTAGCTATTTTAAGTGGTATCAGTATTCAAATTGTTACACAACCATCACTTTCATCATCTTTGTCGAGAATTCTTTTCATCTTGCGCATCTGAAACTTTATGCCCATTAAGCAGTAACTCCTATTGCCCCACCACCCAGCCCCTGGCAACCACCATTCCACTTTTTGTCTCTATTTCAAATTCATTCAAGCAAGAGGGCTTGAAGACTGGCTGGCATGGGCCCACTAGGGATTATGCTCAATTCCTTGAACTTTTCTTTCTAGAAAACCCCATATATTGTCTCCAGATTGAAAACTCCTATTGATCTTCCCCACTTAAGCCTGTGACTTTTTTGGAGCACAGAGTTCACATCCTTGTGAATAAAATCCAAGGGGAGAATATCCATAGTCTCATCATTCCTTGATTCCAATTAGGTCCCATGGTTTCCTGAGCTGTTCACCTAAGGAGGAAGAATGCACTACCACCTGGGGGTGAATGAAGGAACTAGATATGTCCAGTAGGAGTGGAGAAATAGCTCATGACAGAGCTCACCTACGCATACATCAGGCAAATAAAATCCCAAACCAAGCATATGCTGAACTCCTGAGCCGAGATTAAGTGGACTTTTGGACCAATAATCAGGTGGAAAAATAATTACTAATGGCTTACTAATTAACAAGATTTAGTTATTGCATTGTCTAAATTAATTTTAAATCTATCTCACTTGTTAGCAGTATCACAGGGAGACATGACAAAGTTTATTTTATTAACATGCATTAGACTTTACATATGGAGTAGTGTTGATATTTAAAGAATACAGAAAATAACCTGAAAATGATAAGATTCAAGATTTCATCCTGTGATTTTTAAGACAGAAATATTCACATCTTAAATATCACTTGTAGATATAATTTCATTCATTGGTCAGAGAAAAGTGAAGTTTTTTGATTAATGTCACAGTGAAAAATCCTCATTGGTATAATGGTGGGCATGAGTCATGTAAATCCATGTGTAACAGTTTCAAATGAGCAATTCAACATACATAGGAGGAAAGATTTTTTTTTTTAATGGGTGTTGACCACATCTGTTGTCAGTTTGCTTTGTACTTATTTTCCCCTTCTCTGCTTTTTGATAACAGTACAATCTTCTTGCCCCTGAAATTCAATTTGACTTCCCTAAGGATGCAGAATTTGTGACTTTTGACACTCCCTTTGGGAAGTTTGGCACCTTCACTTGTTTTGACATTTTTTTTTCTTATAACCAGGCTATGGTGGTGGTGAAGGAGTTTCAAGTCGACAGTGTTCTGTATCCCAGGACCTGGTACAACACACTGCCCCTCCTCTCTGCTGTCCTGTTCCATCCTGCAAGGGCTAGAGCCATGGGAGTCAACCTGCTTGCTGCGAATACCCACAACACCAGCATGCACATGACAGGTCACTCATGCCAGTCATGCACATAGCGGCAGTGACAGTCTTGGCAACTCTTTACTGATTTTCAAGCCACACTTCCCCCTCCCTTCCCCCTCCCTTCCCTTCCCTTCCCCTCCCTTCTATCTCCTCCCCTGTCCTCCCATCTCTTCTCCTCTCCTCCCCTTCCCTTCCCTTTCCTAATAGTATTTATCATCCCCCAGTCAAACCCTGAGCCAACCACTTTCCCAGACTGTATGGAGAGATTTAGGAAAAGGAAGATACAGGGCAGAGGAGTCATGAGAGACAGGAGCACCTACTGGTAGGGGAAGTAGTGCCTTCTCTTGGCGAAGAGGATGAGAAAGAGCACCATCAGGCAAAAGAGCCCAGGGCCTCCTAGGGTCAAACTCCAGAGTAGTGTAGAAGAGCTGTTTGTTCAGAGAAGGATCCTAGCATAACTAGTGGTGAGGCTCCCAAGCACAAACTAATCCCAGCCCCAGAGCAGCCACCCCAAATGCGGCAGCCCCAGCCCCAATGAGCTTGGCTGTTACATTGACATCTCTTGAAATGGCAATGATTTGAAAGCTAGTGACAAGTGAGATCAGGGGACTCTGGACTGCCAAGCTGCTGAGGCTCTCATCTGGCATTGGTCCCGATCAAAGAGTGAGAGGAGATAGACTTGGAGCAGGCATACATTTTCAGGGGGGAGGAATGGCAACAGGAGAGCTACCCACTACACAGAGAAGACAGAGAGGCAAAGGGCAGGGACTGTAAGAAAGAAGCCACAATTTTCTTTAATGATTAATGCATGTATTAATTCTGTCATCACAAAATTAATAACAATACTGGTTTCTACTTAAGGACATCATTCTTGTAAATAAAAGAAGCAAACATTATCTCAATCTTATATGAGGGGAACAGAGAAGTCAAAATAAGTAAAAAGTCAGAGCCAGTCTAAGAAATATCCCAGCCGGGGCCGGGGTTGTGGCTCGGAGGTAGAGCACTCGCTTAGTACGTGTGAGGCCCTGGGTTCGATCCTCAGCACCACATAAAAATAAATAAATAAAATAAAGGTATTGTGTCCATCTACAGCTAAAAAAAATAAATATTTTTTTAAAAGAAATATCCCAGCCAACATCTATTGTTATCATGAAATAAATCTTATTCGGATGATAAAATCATTTTCAACTTCTCAGGTTTTTAGAGTTTATCCTTTAAAGTATCCAAGTTCAAGGTAATGCATGCTCCCCTCTTATCCTCCTGACTACTTGTTTGTTGATGAAAATAAGGAATCCCAGACAAAAATAAATTAACTAGATCAGTGGAGAGCTGAAATTATCTTTCATATTTGGGAGAATGTTCTATTTTTTTTGTTGGATTTGCTCAGAAAAGGGAAGAATAAGAAAAACAAATGAGAATTTCACAGCTCAATATAACAGCCATCTCCCTAACTGTCTTGAAAATGCTTATGACTTAATTTTAATTTCACAAGGGATTAGTCTAGTAGCATGTCACCCTAAAAAATTTGAGGTGGTAGAGCATTTGGCTGACCCGTACAAGGCCCTGCCTGGGTTCCATCTCCAGCAACACACACACACACACACACACTAAATAAATAAATAAAATTGAAATTAATATTTGCATTTGTTGTTGTTGTTGGCCATAGGGAGTAGGATCTATGCCCCAGAAGCGCTCAGTGTGTATCATTATGACATGGAAACAGAGAGTGGCCAATTGATGCTATCAGAACAGAAGTCTTGGCCTCTCAGCAATCCCACCTACCCTGCAGCCCTTGACTGGAGTGCTTATGCCAAAAGTGTCAAGTTCTTCCCTTCTGAGCAGCAGGATTTTCTGGGGATGGTTTATTTTGATGAATTAACCTTCACTGAACTTAAGGAAATTACAGTTTTCCAGAAGGATCTGTTTGTCATTTATCTTACAAGATGTCTGAGAAGCGAGTAGATGAGGTCTATGCTCTGGGAGCTTTTGATGGACTGCACACAGTAGAAGGCCAATATTACTTATAGGTAAACATACATAAGTGTGTTTATTGCATTACTAATAATTATTAGTTTTTCTTCCAGTTCATCATTACCTTTCTTTAAAAATTATGCTAGAGTCAGTCAAAATTGGTAAAATGTTACATTAATCTTTTTTTTCACCCAGAACACTCAATTTGTTTCATCATAGCAAGAATGAGTTAATTTTCTTGGCAAGGTAAAAACATAAAGTAGATTGATTAGTTCTTAGCAGGTCAAGTTTAAGTTTAAAAAGATGAAACTTCTGTGCATTTTTTTTTCCACCAGGTCAAATAGTGTTTTTCAAATCATCTTCAACTGAGGTCTCCTGTTTTCAATTGTGACCCAGTTTAGCCACATGGCCATATCTCTAAAAGAGATATTTAATTAAACAGTTTATGAAATAATCAAATTAGAATTTGAAATAGCTATGATTATGTGAAATACACTCTGATTTTAAAAATTTGTTTCTATTCCATTTGTCTTCTCTAAAAACATAAAATCTGGATTCACTAAATTGGCATTAGAATTCACAAGTAAGTTGTAATTGAAATTAAACAACATTGCTTAAAAGGCAACTAAAACATTCCTCTATTCTGAAATAGAATAATTCAGCTGAGAGAATATTTTCAAATTTTTATGACTACTTTTATTTTCTGTATAGATATGCATATTAAATGCCAAACCACAGCCCTGAGAACTTGTGGGAGCCCCATGGGTTCAACTTTTACCAAGTTTGAGGAGTTCTCCCTCAGCATCACATTTGCAACAAGCTATGTTTTCCCACAGATTGTCCTAGGTAGCAGTCACTTGTCCCTGAAAGACATTACAAGGTAGGAGGTTTTCAAGATGATGACTTTCTTTGTGCAGATGTGGTAGAACAGCATAATGATAATCTTTAAAGTAAAGGGACAATATGGAAGCATTATCATTCACATTCTATGAGACACACCTTAAAGACCTATGGAAGGAATGAGAGGAATGAAAATTGTGGTTCTACATTATCTTTGTGCTGTGATAGAGGAGTTGGGATCCTTTTTTTTTTCCAGAAGTGTGATGTTGAAATGCAAGGCAACAGTGAAGTCACAGAGAAATGAAAATTGATGCATTGATTGCTGATAATGGCAACTGATGTCCTGTACCTTTGCATGGTATAGAATGTTCAAGTTAAAAATGGTACATCTATGATTTATTTCTTGAGAGTTTTAGTTTGAGAATTTGTTGTAATGATTGTAAGAGTTAATACTTTGTATAGTGTTTCATGAGCTTAGAGAGCACTTTTTTAAAAAATGCATTATCTTATTTGATCACCTGTGAAATGGATTTATTTGCCGCACTTTCACCCAAAGTTCCTCTATTATTGGACCCAAAATAAGAGGCTGAATCTTTGGATACCAAATCCTGCTGACTTTTTACAACCTTGTGTTGCATTAGGAGGAATGCTGTGAAACAAAGCTCCTGGGCTGGAAACCAAGCTCTGCATTGGAATTAATCCTTTGCTTTCTTTGATTAGGTTTCAAGAGATGGATGTCTAAGGAGCCAAAGTGGAGTCCCTTTGTCTGTCTTAGTTATGGCTCTCTATGGAGGAGTGTTTGAAAAGATCCTTTGCGCTTAGGACAGGGACCTGGGAATTTGTAATGGTCCCCTTCACCAGGGTCTTGCAGGATTAGTTGGACAAAGAGACAGGGGAAAGACAGAGAGAGCCCTTGGTGTCCGGTCAGAATACATGCCATAAACTTATTGGAACAGCAAATAAACTAAAGAAGTCTTAAAATAGCAATGGGTATGCTATGATTTGAATATGGTTTTCCCCTCCAACAATTAATTAATTAATTTAATTAAAATTAATTTTAATTTAATTAAAAAATTTAATTGCCACTGTGAAGTATTGAGAAGGTGGAAAATCAGGCCTTTGAGAGGTGATAAGAATTAGATAAGACCATGGGATCGGAGCCTCCATGATAAACTCCTGGTGGCTTAATGAGAAGAGGAGACCAGTACACATAGGCACACATGTTCTCTGTCTCAAACCATGTGATGCCCTACACCTCTCAGTAAGAAGTCCATCACCAGATGTAGGTCCTTGGCCTTGCACTATGAGCCCAAATAAATCTCTCTTCTTTAAAATTTATCCAGGCTTTGGTGATGTTATTAGCAATAGAAAAAGACTATGACAGTGTGTGTGTTATTTGATGCAGCAAAAACTCATTTCATGTATGTGTACCTGTAAGTCTGTGTATGTATAGTTGAACATATATTCAAGTGGGAGGAGGGCCTAGAAAAATTCTTTTGTAGCAACTTTTCTAATGTAGGCAAATATTGCTTCCATCCAATGATGGTTAATTTTATGTGTTAACTTTACTGGATGTAGCTGGCTAGACATTATTTTTCTCTTTATATGCCAGGGTGTCTTGAAAATAGATTAGCATTAGAATTGGTGGACTGAGTCAAGCAGATGGCCCTACCCAATGTGAGTGGGCATCAATGAATCCCTTGAAGGCCTGAGTAGAACAGAAAGGCAGACGAAGGTTTTGCTGATTTTCTGCCCAAATGCTTCAGTTAGAATGTAGATCTTCTGGCTTCTGGTGCTCAGGCCTTCAAATTGCATTGGAATTGGCATCATCTATTCTCCATCTCTCAGGCCTTCAAACTATTGCCCCAGCCTTCCTGGGTCCCCAGCTTGCAGATAAATGTCAGCTCCTGAGATGTCTCAGTCTCTATAATTGTGAAAAACAGTATCATATATGTCCTAATTATTATAATCAATATAATAAATAATATAAGACATAGGATATCTGTACTATCACTTTATTTACATACATCAAATATAGGCTATCATTTTATCCTATCATTATATATCTCCTATCGTTTTCATTGCTCCTATAAACCCCAATTAATACATGTCACTTGTCGTTACACAGGGTGGACTTTGAATATCAAATAAAAAATCAGGGCATCTCTTCAAGTAATTATGAACAATTTTGTAGCTAATTAGAATTGTTCCACTATCTTTTTTTTATCGTAGTTTACTTGATTCTTATGATCTACTTGCAAGAAAATTAGACACTTGGAATGCAAATAAAAATAAATTATCTCCTTCAGACTACATCTTGACTTTTTTCTACTTAGGATCTACCCAATTCTGATTAAGCCCTCTTGAAGTACTCAGAGATTTGTTGCAGCATGTGCAAGGCCAGGAGCTTTCTTAGAAAGGGCCACCCTGTCCTCTCTTCCCCTAATAACTTTTGGTGCATTTCTCCGAGTTCTTTGAGTCCTTTACCTGGCTGGTCATTGATTACCTCTGGGAAGAGACTCACATGAGAGCACATGGATTCTCTGGAGTCCTTGCGGGTGGTTGAGGATCATTGAGTTAAGAGATACTTTTTACCCCTACAAAATGTATGATAATTGCATTTCTAGACTTCTCCTAGGTATTTATTCCCACCCAATATAATTTAATCCAGTACCAGGAAGCCAGAGATGTTCTAAGCAGCAGAAAATGTATTTGGTATCCCCATTTCCATCTTTCTTAGATTCTTGTTATAGGAACCATGACCCTTAGATCCTAGATGACACCGCATTGTGGCAGGATTTCTTCTGTCCATGTGGGATATGGGTACATTCTCTCTTTATGGCCTTACACTGCTTCCTTCTTAGGCTTGTTTCTCATAAACCACCATTGGAAGGTGGTTATGCATAATGGCCCCAGCTTCTTCACCAACCTTTATTTCATGTGGTCTTATCTAAGCAGACTTCTGCACTCTTTTTATCAAAGAAAGTTTCAAAAATCAGATCTCATGGTCATTTCTCAGCCCTTACTTTCCATGAGAAAACAACTGAACTACTCCTCCTGAAGTTGGTTTACCTCATATCTTTTAATACCCACTCATGCTTTTTATTTTCTTTCACCTCTGGCTTTCCTCCCTTCCTCTCCTCATTTCCTATTTAATTTACCATGACTTATAAGTCATACTAAACTCAACGTTCACAGACATGAGTCCCTTCCTTTGTCTCTTTCTTTGGAGACTAAAGCCACTCATGGCTTCATCTAGTATTTCTGATATGAAGAATATAACTCCTTGGTTAGCAAAACAAACAAGCAACCAAACAAATTCCTGAGAGCCAATTTAGGCTGTTAAATAGAAATTACAAGAAACCATTGTTTTGGACTAAACTCCTGCCCTGGACCCCAATAGAACAGGCAAAAAAAATCAAAATGGAATCACTTATTACTAAAGTTCAGTGTCACCAAATGGAATTATACTGTTTATCTGACCCTCGGAAAAAATCAGAATCAGAGCAATAACAACCAAATTTCTCAAACAGACCAGTTTCAGTTGGTAGTATAATAAAGATCTCTCTGCTTTAATCTTTACACAAAAGAAGTGACCTGAAATAACTGGATCTTAACCAGTTAGTTATTTTTATATTGTTCTGTCTCACTTTACAAGGAAAGTAACTTTGAAATGACAGGCCCATTTTTTTTGTCCTTTTGTTTCTTTCTTCAGCCTTCTGTGTCTATAAAACCAGCTTATTTTGCTCAGGTCACAGGAACACTTGTTCTGTTTTATGGAATGAAGTTTTGCCCAAATCTGGAATTTAAAGTAAAAGCAATCAAGATCTTTAAGCTAAATTGTTGTAATTTTGTCTTGTGACAAGGCCACCAATAATGTTAAGGAGCTTCATTCAAAAATGCAAAAATAGTTTTATTAAGTCCTATGTCAAGAATATATATTCTGACCACATAATCAACTTATCAGGCAAATTAAGGTCAATCGGAAATTGACGTGGAGTTCCAATGACTAATTATCTACAAATAAATACATGATTATATATTTTATAAATTTTTTGTATAATATATACTTATATATTTTATATATATTTTAGCAACAACACAGAGGCAGACTTCTAATCTTTCACCACATATACAGGTGCACCAGTGTGTACATGGCTTTTCAGATGTCACCAGGCAAAGTGCAAGAGGCAGTGTTAATCCACTCAGTCTGTTCTCAGCTCCTTCTCTTGGTTCTGGTTCTCCCTGCTTGAACTGGCAGGACTTGCTTCTGAGTTCCTTCTGGGACCTGCTGCTCTGTCCGCAAAGTTCAGACAGAGTGGGTCTTCCCTCTGTCTAGGCAGTGAGCTGTCCATTTTCCATTCAAGAGGCAGTTGATTTCATTGGCTCTTGGTGCTTCCTGTTCTCAGGTCCTGTGTGGGACATGGTGTTGCAAGAAGTGCAGTGTTTCATCTGGAGTCTCCTATACGACAGGTAAGTCAGAAACGGATTGATAGCATGGTAATCCTCAGGGACAGGGAAAGTGTCCTATGGTACTATGATTGGTCTCATTCTTCTAGTGAGCCTGTACCCAGCCAGGGCTGTAACCTTACTTCACAATTGCATCTAAGCTTTTTTCTTCTATCCTTAGGAGGATCGTGAACCAGGTAGAGGCAGCTGGGGCTGAGATTTTATCCTCCCTTGTGGAAGGGTAAAAGGAGATAGATTTGAAGTGTCCCTTCCCCCAGGTAGATTAGGCCCTGGTAATATGCTTTCCTTTAAGGGCAGGCTTTTGCTAAGGAGAAGAGAAGAGAGTGTTCTGGATATATTTCACAACCATCTTATTTTCCCTCTCCTCCGCAGGAAGCACAGTGAGATTTTTACCCTAATATTTATCCATTTTCCCTGAGAATCTGCTAGGGTTTCTAGAGGTAAAACTCACACAAAAAAAGAGAGAGAGAGAGAGAGAGAGATTCCATAACCCCATCCAAGAGTTTTAACTGTCAATATTGCCCAGTATTGCTGAGTTTCTAGCAATTCATCCACTGCAGGTCAGAGCACTTGCTCCACATCAGACTCTTGTCCTTTAATTTTTTGTCTTCTGTATTTGCCTGTCTCTCCAATTATAAGGGCGACAGTTTGTCCTATGACCTCAATTCTCTGATGCTTCTAAGAAAAGTTTGTTGATTTTCTAGTAGTTTGGCTTTTTTCTTGTGGTGAGGATGAGAGAGATGATTGCTAAGTTTTTTACATATTGGATTGGAAACTCATTGGGAGGTCTTCATTTAATATTTTTAATTGAAGAAGTTCAAATTAGTATTTTTTAACCTCTTATTGACTCATACAAAGATTCCTTTTATCCATTGTTATGTAACCATTACATCTCCTTCCAAAGTATCTAGCCTTTCTTGCTCACTTGGATGGGTGGCAGGTCCAAAGGAGGCCAACAAGCAGAGGGAGCTGGTGTTTATTGTGTGACTCAGGAGGCCTGGAACTCAAGTGCTCACACAAAGAAAGTAATGTTGAAGTCCAGTGCCTCTGAATGTGACCTTATTTGGAAACAGTGTTGGGAGCCAATTTATTAATATGGAGTCATTCTGGAATCAGGTAGACATTAAATTGAATGACTGATGCCAATATGAAAAAGGGGAAATTTACAGGGACAACACCATCTGAAGAGACATAGGGAAAAGATAGCCAGGGACAGAGGTCTGGAACACATCTTTCCCCCAGAACCTGAATAGGAACCAACCCTGCTGACACCTTCCCTGAACTTCTAACCTCAAGAATGATGAGACAAAGCATTTTTATTATCTATACCACCCAGATTGTGATATATTGTAGTCCTGGCAAACTAATATGAATATATTTCCTTATTTGCTCTTCCCTAATCATTGCTGCAAAAAGGATGAAAAGGTCTTTTGTTGCCTAAGGATAATATGAAGGCACAAAGTTTTCTTAAAATTAGTCTTTGCACTTAGTTTTTAAAGTACTAAGTCCCAGGAACCATGTGACCACTTGTGTTTTCGTCTATAAATAGTAAGACACACTCTGTTTTGCAGTACTCTTTGGACTTCAGCATGACTACTACTCAGTTTCTGGCTTATGCGGCAATTTCGGTTTTCTGTGTTTTAAAAGTCAACTCCTTGGATACTTTTATCGCAGCTGTTTATGAACATGCAGTGAGACTGCCTGATGACCCCCTAACCTTAGTGTCTCCTGAAGAAGCATTGGCATTCATGAACAGGAATATTGATGTTTTGGAAGGAGCGATCACGTTAGCTGCAAATCAGGTACCATCTCTGCCATCTCTCCAGTGTGCTAGATTCTATGAGAAAGATAGGGTCCCAGGGGAGAGATGTTGTCAGGGTCAGTTACAATTTTGGGTGATGTATGTATCAGGATAGCCAAGATCCTTTGTTTTACAGTTAGAATCTCACTTTACTCTCAAAATCAACAGAGTAAGGACACTCTTACACTCCCAACAAAGAGAGCAAAGCTAAGAAAGGAATGGTTTGGTCATCATTAAGAAATAGCAGACCTTTGAGGAACTTGCTATAAATTTAACATATTCTTTTTTTTCTGCTACAGACGGGCGTGGAGGATAGATGGGTCAGGGAACAGGTACTATCAGAGTATTCATGGCCTCAGTGTCCTCTTGTGTCCTTAAGAGTTTGCAGGTTTTCAGGTAAATTTATAATCTGAAAACATGATTCAAGTTAACAAATGACTTGCAAGTGTGTATTATATACTACATGCTTCATTCTAATTATAGGATAAAAGTATATGTATTATTGAACAGTAAGTCCTGGAGTTAAATGAAGACGTAAGTTTGAAGCAAAGCACATGCAGTTTAAATGTGTGGTTTGGACAAATAAGATTTAAATAAGATATTCATAGGTCAGGTATAGATCAGAAATAAGTGAGGAAGTTTATAGGCACATACATACTATACCATCTGTTGATGTATATATATTTTTTAAAATATATTTTTAGTTGTTGATAGACCTTTATTTATTTATATGTGGTGCTAAGAATCGAACCCATTTGCCTCACATGTGCCAGGCAAGTGTGCTACTGCTGAGCCCCAGTATATTCTTATGTATATTAAAACATGAGGTTATCAGGAGATCTGATGCTCTTTCTCAATTAGTCCAATTATTTCTTTTAAGATCACAGCGACCTTCAAGGTGACCCTCCAATTCAAAAGTGCTCATGTTAGCTCAGGCAGTATTTCTAACCTTAGCACAATTCAGGTAACTGTTGTGTGACTCTCTTCCTTCATAGGAGCAGGAATCCGGTTTTCAGGGTGCCATGCAGGGGAAAGCTAGAGCAGAAGATAAAGTAAACAAAGAATTTGAGTTATAAATCAATCCTGGCACAGTAGTCACAATAATTGTCCAAAGTTCAGGGAGGAATTGATTTCAGGAGAGGTAGTTATATAATTCATGACTGCAGAGAATGGTCTGGAAAAATTATTAACATCTTTGAGAGAATGAAAAAACTATCTAGAACAGCAATGGCAGGATTAGAAGATTAAAGAATTTGGGAAAAGAAAACAAATTAGATCAATGTAGAAAACAAACAAGTAAGATTGAAAGGGGAAGAAAAGACCCAAATGGATGTTAGCCATTCAGTTTCTCTTGCATCTCTACCCCTTGCAATTTTTCCCTATTTGAGAAATGTTTTAATTAACTATATATTTTTTTAAACAGGGAGCACATATAATTGTGACTCCAGAAGATGGTATTTATGGTTACAATTTCAGCAGGGAATCTATTTACCCATACTTGGAGGATATCCCAGACCCTCAAGTGAACTGGATCCCCTGTAATAATCCTAACAGGTAAAGAAAGAGAATGTGAAAAAGTCAATCATGAACATCAACTTCTTTTGCCTGGGAAAACTTTGCATAGATGTGTTGTGAACTCTACGCTTCAAAATACTTTGTTTTTCATTATTATGGATGTATTGATCAGAAATGTGAATTGTGAAATCACAGAAATTAGTGTTAGAAAATGGCTTAGAAATCATCACATTTCAGCCAGATGTGGTGGCACACAATGTAATGTCAGTGACTTGGGAGGCTGAGGAAGGAGGTATTTAGGGGGTGAAACAAGACCCAAATCTTAGTCTCTAAATTCTTGCCTGTGAAAAGAAAAATATTTTCCTGTGCACGTTTGTAATTTGAAACTGTATGAGCAGATCACAAAAGAGAGGCATGTGTCCATTTGGAATGAATGAGTTTCCTATTTCATTGGTCAAATAGTTGATGAGGCTAATGTGTTAAAACCCTTAAAGCTTAGGCTGATTTTTAAAATTGATTTTTAGTAAATAAATAAATAATAAATAACAGTGGAATGCATTACAATTCTTATTACACATATACAGTGTTAGGGTCTATAAACAATTCAAGATGGCGCCTGGCATTTTGCCAGAGGGAGTGGTTTGTGAAGTAACGTCAGCGAGACATTAAGTGTGGAGATTTCTTATTGGTTAACTGCTATATCTAGTTTATGTTAATTAAGATAAGCTGTGTGTAACGTATATGTACCCCTCCTGTCCTACAATAAACGGCTCCCACTCCTGCTGTATCAGTGTACACAAGTTGCTCGTCACCCCCTGGTTATTTTGCTGCAGCCGGACTGCAGCAATACAGCACAATTTTTCATATCTCTGGTTGTATATAAAGTATGTTAACAACCCAATTTTTGTTTTCATACATGTACTTTGGATAATGATGTCCATCACATTCCACCACCCTTGCTAATCCCTTGCCCCCTTCCTTTCCCTCCCATCCCTCTGCCCTATCTAGAATTCATCTATTCCTCCCATGCTCCCCCTCCCTAGCCCACTATGAGTCAGCCTTCTTATATCAGAGAAAACATTCAGCATTTGTTTTTATGGGATTGGCTAACTTCACTTAACATTATCTTCTCCAATGCCCTCCATCTACCTGCAAATGCCATGATTTTATTCTCTTTTATTGCTGAGTAAAATTCCATTGTGTATGTATGCCACATTTTAGTTATACATGAAAATAGAATATATTTTGACAAATTATACATACATGGAGTACAACTCCCCATTTTTCTGGTTGTATAGGCTGATTTTAACCTAGGAGGTGATCTAGCAGAATTGTGCATATTGCTTAAATCTGGAATAGACTAAAGAAACATTAAAATAGCACTTTTAATATTAATGTAGAAAGCCAATATTTTACATACCTGGGAGAATCATGTTAGTGAAAACACTTCTTTCTGAATGCACCATGGCTAACATTGTTTTAGGAATTCCTGTTTTGAATCAGCTCTCAAAACCACACAAACCAAATACTATAGCTACTGATAAAGTCACCTTGATTTTGACAAAGTTCAGTACTACTTATCTTAATCAATCACTTTATTCTCATTCCATTGTATCATAATTATTTCTTATATAACCATCTCCCATGCCAGACCTTCAGTGTCTTAAAGACCAGAATTCTATTATTACTTTCATTATGAATTGAATTGATTTTGCTTCTGAATGGCATTTCCCTTCTCTATGAGTTTGACTACTCTAGGAATTTTACATAATGGAATCATATAGTATTTGTCTTTTTGTGATTGGCTGATTTTACTTAATGTTCTCAATCATCCTTGTTGAATTTCTGTTTTTTTTTAAAGGCTGAATGATGTCTGCATGCATGTGTGTGTGTGTGTGTGTGTGTGTGTGTGTGTGTGCACGCCATATTTTGCTTATTTATTCATCCATAGACCCTTTCTTGTTTTGCTCTATGAACATGGGTATATGAACATATCTTTGATATCTTTCTATTTTAACACTTTTGGGTTTATATTCCAAAATGAAATTGGAATAGTTTTTTTTTATAATTTTTTTGAGAAACTAATAAACTGCTTTCTATAATGGCAGGTACTTTACCACCAGTATGCAGGGTTCCAATTTTTCCACATTCTCACAAACTCTTGCTATTATTATTAATTATTATTTACTGGTAGTAGCCATCCTGATGGGGTGTAAAGTTGGTATGTCTTTGTGGTTTCGATTTGCATTTCATTAATGATTAGTCATGCTGGGCATCTTTTCATGTGTTTATTGGTCATTTGTGCATTTTCTTTGGAGAAATATCTATTGAACCCTTTTGCTCATTTTTGAATCATTGTTGTTACTGTTGACTTTTAGGAGAGCTATATGTATTCTGGATATTAATATTAGTACATATTTTTCTTTGTACCTTGTAACTTTTTTTGACTTAAAGTCTATTTTGTCTGATAATAAGAATGGTGCTCCTTGATTTTTGATGGGATTATGTCATGATTAAATAAAATGTTATACGTGAAAAATGCTTTTAGTGGGCCAGATTTACTGAACATTGTATCTTAGTCTAGACTACATAAATGTGCTCAAAACATTTGCATTAACCTATGGTTGGGCAAAATCATCTAATATAAAGACTATTTTGTAATATAGTGTTGAATATCCCGTGTAATTTACTAAATACTGTACTGACAATAAAAAACAGAATGGTTGTGTGAGTATGCATTTGCACCATTGTAAATTGAGAAATTGTATGACTACACATTATCGATAGTGGATCATCTGTATAGTCATCCTCATAACCATTTGCATAAAATATCTTTTTCCATCCTTTCACTTTCAACCTATTTATTTCTTTGGAGTTAAAGGAACTTGGGGACAGCGTGGAGTTGAATTATATTTTTTTGAAGTTTCATTCTGTCAATCTGATATTTTATTGGAGAGTTTAATGCATTTACATATAATGTGATTAAAGACAAGGAGGGACTTATCTCTTTCAATTTGGTGTTTTCTGTGTCATTTTGTTTTCAGTATCCCTTATAGCTTTTTGTTTCTCATTTCCTGCATTACTGTTTTATTTTGTATTCAGTTGATTTTTATGATACATTTAAATTCCCTTCTCATTTTCTTTTGTGTCTATCTGTACCTGTTTTCTTTGTAGTTGCCATAGGGATTATATTTAGCATCATAAGGTTATAATACTCTAATTTGAATTTATTTAACTTCAAGAACATAAAAATTGCTCTTATACATATCTGTCTTTTTCTATTTCAGTTATTAACTTCACATATTTCTGTCATCATACATTGTGTGCCCCAAAACATACTCATAATTTTTAATTATTAATTTTTAATTTTAACACATTTCTACCACTGAGCTACATTCTCCGGCCTTGATGTTGTAATCCACTGCCTCAGTCTCCTGAGCAGCTGGGATTATAGGTGTGTACCACCATGCCATCAAGACAACTGTTTTAAAGTCTTTTTCTAGTAGGTCTGACTCTGATCTTTTTCAGGGGTAGTTTCTCTTGGTTTATTGTGTTTGTTTTTGGTATTTTTATTTTCTTCTTCTTCATTATTACAGACCTTTGTTGAGGATCAGCTTGAAGTATAAACATAAGATCTTCTCAGTCTCTTCTATACCTGTGCCTTTTCCTGAGTTTGGGTGGCAACTTTCTAAATTCCCATATATGTTGGTCTGATTCTGTTTGTCTTAGTTCTTAACTGTATGGCTCCTAAAAAAGGGAAAAATGAAAGGAGATTTGAGAAGGCCCTTTGAATACCTTGGCAGTCACTTTGGTCCTAGAGGAAGCAGTTGCATCCATGAGTTGAATGCATGTATATGTGCGCAACAATGCTGCTTGCCTCTGTGTCTGTAACTCCATACTCTGAAGCAACCAGGACTGATCAGAAAACATATCCCTGATCCTAGAGGACTGAGTTTTAATGTTCACCCTGATCCTGCAAGCTGCCTGCAAACTTCTCCAGGAACACACTTGCAGCATCCTATCACAGGGCTTGGAGTGGGATGGGAAACCACTGCTGAGCTTAGGGGGGAAATTGACTAAAATTAAGCACCATTTACCTTCCAAACTTCCACTGGAAGTTGCAGTCTTTGAATGGAGTTCAGAGTTTCAAACTACTGTATTAGATGGTTTCTACCAGTGTAGTTGTTATCTAGTTGGGTAGTTAGATCCCTGGTGCTTTCTGCTTTCTACTCCACCATCTTTCCAGGATCCTCCTTGTTACAAGTTTTGGTTCACTCATTCAAAATATTTTGTAATGCTTCTTTGCTGCTGTCAGGCATGGGTTCAATATTCAGGGTATGCAGGTCTTTGCCTCAATTATCTATAGGATACTACAGACATTGAAAGATGAACACATAAATGGACATGTGATTATAGGTTATAATCCATGCTGTGAAAAAAAAATACATGGCTTGGAGTTTTACACTGGAGTAGTTTTCTACAGCCAAATTTTCTCTAAACCCTTTTCTTGTCTAAATATGTCTCTTCTACCTATTGATATTAAGAACATTTTTGTATATATCAAATGATAGGTTCAGACAACTGTCATTCTGAATTTTTTTAAAAGCAAAATTAAGTTGAAAATATCATAAAAAACTAAACTTGATTAATTTTTTTTTCTTTCAATGAACATATACCAGATTTGGCTACAACCCAGTACAAGAAAGACTCAGCTGCCTGGCCAAGAATAACTCTATCTATGTGGTGGCAAATATAGGGGACAAGAAGTCATGCAATGCCAGTGAGCCCCAATGTCCTCCTGATGGTCGTTACCAATACAATACTAACGTGGTGTTTGATTCTCAGGGAAAACTGGTGGCACGCTACCATAAGGTAAATTTAATTTGCAAATAATTGAGTTATTTAATGCTTAATGAATTACAGTGAACAAGACAAAAACCCTCTTACTATTGATAATAAGTGTACATGGAAAGTAATGATTAGGTTTGGTAAGTTCTTATAATTTGCTGTACATTTGGGAGCACATGAGTTTGTTGTAGGTGTATGTGAGAGTCAGCAGGAGTTACCTACATTGAAATATAAGGTTAATTTTTAGGCTTTGTTCTTTTAAAGATCTGCCCTCTTGATGAGTCAAAGAATGAAAAACTCCTTATCAGATAAACTCGGTCTTGACAATGGACAAAATAAAGCTCTTGGCTCACAGGCAATAGTTAAGTGTTCTTGGCAAACAGAGATGATCTATTTTACTTCTTTACCTTGTGAAATTCAAGATGGTCTTTGCAGATGAGAATACACATACAAATAGCTGTAATGGGAAGATGGAGCCAAAGGCTCTATTTCACTGGAGTGGCCTCAGGTTCTCCAAAGCACTACTCTTCCCATGAAGGCAGCCATGATAGGTGAAACTGGCAATGTTAAATTGATGTGAGCTTGCATTTTTTCAGGTACACTGATGTCCAGGCCCACATCTTAAAAGAATTTCATTTCCCTTCATCTTCTGTTTTTCACAGCAAAACCTTTTCATGGGTGAAGACCAATTCAATGCACCCAAAGAGCCTGAGATGGTGACATTTAACACAACCTTTGGAAAGTTTGGCATTTTCACTTGCTTTGATATTCTCTTCCATGATCCTGCTGTTGCCCTGGTGAAAGATCTCCACGTGGACACCATACTCTTCCCAACAGCTTGGATGAATGTCCTGCCACATTTGTCAGCGGTTGAGTTCCACTCAGCTTGGGCTATGGGCATGGGAGTCAATTTCCTTGCATCTAATTTACATAACCCCTCAAATAGAATGACAGGTAACATGTGCTCTTTAAGATATATAGGCTTTGAATTCTACCAATAAGTATGCAAATTATAATACACCAAAAAACATATCGAAAAGATTTTTAAACTTGATATAATCAGAAAAACGAAAATTGTTTTTTGAACACTAACATGACTAACATTTACTCCTTAATACAATTGTTTTCCAATTCTTAGATTTTGAACATTTAGCTGGTGACACACTTCAGGATCAATCTCAATCTAAACTGTTTTACAGATTTATTTTATTTTATTTATTTGATCTTATTTCCTGAATGCATGCATACTTTTTATTTTTTTTTCAAAATTCATCACTTCTACATCCTTCTTGATTTCTCATTTTCACATTTTATTGGATCCTCTCATCTCTGCCCCCTCATCAGTGTATTTTATTGAAATTAATTAAATACATAGGTTGGCTTGAACTGATGAGTTTAAAATGAGCATTATGAAACCTTTCTCCACTTTCCTAATTTAAATGGCATCTCCAACTGATTACTTTCAGGAAGTGGTATTTATGCACCTGATTTTCCTAGAGCATTTCATTATGATATGAAGACACCAGAGGGAAAACTTATCATCTCAACACTGGATTCCCACCCATCCCATTCCATAGTGAATTGGTCTTCTTACGCCAGCAGTATACATGCATTCCCAACAGGAAACCAAGAATTCAAGGGCACTGTCTTTTTTGATGAATTCACCTTTGTGGAGCTCACAGAAATTGCAGGAAATTACACAGTTTGTCAGAAAGAGCTCTGCTGTCATTTAAGCTACGAGATGTCTGAAAAGAGATCAGATGAAGTTTATGCCTTAGGAGCATTTGATGGACTGCACGTTGTTGAAGGGCGCTATTACCTACAGGTAATTTTTGGTGTCAGAAATTGCAACGTCAAATACAAACACTCAGGTAAATTTAAGTGTAAGATAAACAGTGAATGATTTCTTAGTATTGTTTAAGTATGTTTCATTTTTTTGAACAGATATTTTCTAAAAATAATTCTTTATTGGAAATTCAAATTTGGTTGGGCAGTCTCACTTTATTTTTTAAATCTTGCAATTTTAGTTGTCAGTACAATTTTAAATAGATCGGATCAAAGTAGAACATTATTTGTAGTGCCAACATTAAAAATTATTCAGATTGCAGATAAAAATGGATAATTAAATACTTATGATATATCCTACCTGAACAAATTTAGACATTTTCCCTATATGTTCACTTATCCTATCCTGTTTATAACAAAGTTGACTTTTAAGTATGTACTGGAAACAGATGAAGCTGTTGTCTGAGATTTTTCAGTAGAATGGTTTATTCCTTCAAAAATCAGATATTTCACAATCCTCAACATTTAAAAAAGAGGGGCTATTATAATTTGGTAAGATGGAATCCCAAAGAACAAGTGACCTCTATGTTCCTCTCATTCTGCTCTTTTATTTCTTGGTCTGGCCCCCATCCTATCTCACTCAAATTATTGCAATAGTCTTCTAACACAGCTTTCTGTAGACAGTCTCAGATCCATTCACTCCATTTTCCGTGCTACAATCACAAAAATTATAAAATGCCATTTCTGATTTTATTACTCTCCTGCTTAAAATTCCTCACTGACTACAAATTGACAACTAAGTTCCCAAGCAGAACAGACTCTCAGTCTTGATGTTCGGTCCTTTCTGTTTCTCTATCCTCTTCTTTCACTTGTACCCACATGTGCCTTAAGCTTCTGTAATATGAAGACATTTTCCCATCTCCAATTTGAAAAGTGTGTGGGGCCTTTGTGCATTTGCAGTTTATTTCCTTTGTCTGTGGTGACCCACATCTAATAATTTCTCATAGAACATTCCTGTTGTTATCTCCACTAAGAAATTTTACCTGACACTTCTGTAGTACCACAGCCATGCCCCAGCTGGGTTGGGTACCTCTTTCATGTCCTCCCAGAACACCCTATGCTTAACTTATCAAAGTCACATCATGTCATATTATTCACATACTTGTTTGAGACTGAGCCCCTGAATGCTGGAACTACGCCTATTGCAAACATTTTATTTACTCTGCCATTGGTGCTATACCAGTGATTATTCATTTTCATAAACATTTATTGAGTTCCTACCATATACTGGGTACGTATTCATTGCTAATTATAGGAAGATGAATAATATTGACCTGCCTTTGAGGAATTTAGTCTCTTGGTAGAGGAGAAACACATGTGTCTTTTGTAGTTTTTTATTTTAAAAAATATTATTTTAAAACAAGCATTCTTTTGTTCATTTTGTGCACCAAACACTGGAGCACTTCTCTACTTCTCTACTTCTCTGTATAGTCTCCTTTGCAATGTCATTCTCTCTTGCACAGCTTATCCTCCAGTTTCTCAAAAACAGTGTTTCTAAATCTAATATTTCTTAAGCATCAGACCCATACAGTCAATAAATATTTAGAAAACTGAACTCAGTGGTTAATTTAATGTGGAACAGGAATGTACTTCATACATTCAATAGCCTCTCTGGTGGTTACAGTTGAGTGGCCCATAAATTCATGACCAGCAGATCCCTAACTGCATATTATGGAGTACATTATAGTAATACAATACAAGTACACAATATGCATTAATCATATTGGGTAATAAGCATTTCCACCTCTTCAATCATTTATCATTTTTATATATTGGAAATTTCATAGTCTTCTTTCCTAGTTATTTTTTAATATATTATAGGTTGTTCTGCCCAATGGTTACCCTACTTTGCTAAAGAAAAACCAGGAGTGATCCCTTTAATTAGTGTTGTAAGTACCTCTCATTGAATTTCAGGACATACATTTGGATAGATAACTGCAGTGCAGGTTTACAGGTGAGAGAACATAGAAGGCACACCTTGCTGTAGAAGTGCTAAGGAGCTGAACTTAGTCTAATTAGGGATCCAGGGAAGTTTCTAGAGATGATGCTAGTATCCATGTAAAGAAGAGTGGGAGGGAATTCTCAGTGGAGTGAAGTGCATGAATAAGGAATTGGATGTGTGAAAAAGCAGGGTGTGTAGAAAGAGCAAGGTATTTGCTGTTACCAAGGAATAATAGGAGAAGCAAGAATAGGTGGGGGAAATCCTTGAAGGAATATCACATCCTGAAAGATTGAACCTGACACATTTAATAGCAATTCATCTCTTCTTTTGTTTCCTTTACTTTCTGTGGTGTTGGAGAACAAACCTGAACCTCAGCACTGGGTAGGGCAAGTGCTCTATCATTGAGCTACATATCCAGCCCCTCCATGGCACACTTTTATTCTGTAGGTGTTGGTCAGCTCTTGGAAGGTGTTCAGCAAAGAAATAAAATGGTCAGATCTACTTGGAGTAGATTTTTTTGGCATACTCTGCACAATGAAACTAAGATAAAAAAAAAGATGAGATAGATTATTAAAATAGTTTTTTTTAAAAAATTCCTGAACCAAGGTTATGTTAGTAGGAATAAGGAAAAAGTATACAGTCGATAAATATTTAGAAAACTGAACTCAATGGTTAATTTAATGTGAAACAGGAAAGTGGAATGATGGGTCTAGAAAACTACTGGTTTCTGGAAATAGTGGCTGGGTGGTTGTGATGCTTCTGACAGATCAGGATGCAAGAGGAGCAGATTGGATGGAAATGGGAAGATGCTGAGTTCAGTTAGGGATCTGCTGGTCTTGAAGTTATTATGGGCCACTCAACTGTAACCACCAGCGAGGCTATTGAATGTATGGGTCTGATGCTTAGGAAATATTAGATTTAGAAACACTGTTTTTGAGAAACAGGAGAAGCCCTGCAAGAGAGAATGACTTTACAAAGGAGACTATACAGAGAAGTACTCAAAAATACTAAACAAATGGAGCTTTCTGAAGCTCCAGTGTTTGGGGCACAGAATGAACAAAAAAAATAGGAACTTGCAGATAAGATTGAGCAATGAAAGAGAATTAAAAAAAAAAAAAAAAAAACAAAAAAAAAACCTCTAATGGATACCAAGGATGTAGAAACTCTTCAAAGTGGGAAACTGTGAGGCATATTTGTGTTCTATTTTTACAGATGGGCATTAATAGGTACAGTCTTGATGGAATTTTCTCTGTTCGTAATGAGAGTAAAGGACAGATTATAGTGGTTGAGAAGTTAAAGGGTAGTAAGGATATAGAGAAGGAGGGTGAATAATTTTACTTCAGAAAGAAACCTTGTCTGAGAAACTAGTCAGGAGCTGAACAGAGACTTATGGTCAGGGAAAAAAATTTTTTTTCTTCTAGTAGATGAGAAAGCCTTGATTATCTGTATAGGTCTAAGGCAGAGAACAGCAAAAGATGAAAATACAGGAGGAACCAATACTCCTAATCAGTTCTTTAAGGTTCTAGAGGAAAGGGAAAAAATAGTATTGTGAATATAAGTATAAAATGTCCAACAATTGAAAATGAGATGAACAAACTATATTATAGAATAATATTTATTGCCATGTATTATATAGTATATTAACATATTAAGTTAGATATGAAGCATATATATGGTACTGTATAGTCATATAAAATTTAAAAAATAGTGGGGGTTTTTTTTGTGTGTGATGTATTTTTAAAGTAAAAAGCCAGCTACCATGTAAGACAGCAGTCTCTCAACTCTCCGTCTTCCCTTTCAGTCTTGTTCTATCTTTCTGCCTCTCTCAGTCTCAGGTTCATTCAAGGAGAGAATCAGGAAGTGCCCTCTTTTTTCAAATTTTTAAAATTTTACTTTGCCATATATCACAGCAGAATGCATTACAATTCATATTACACATATAGAATATGATTTTTCATCTCTCTGGTTGTATACAAAGTATATTCACACCATTCATATCTTCATACATGTACTTAGGGTAATGATTTCATCTCAGTCCACTGTCTTTTCTACTCTCATGTCCCCTCCCTTCTTGTCCCTGCCCTTTGCCCAATCTAGAGTTCATCTAATCTTCCCATGCTCCTCCTCCCAACTCCACTATGAATGCCATGATTTTATTCTCTTTTATTGCTGAGTAATATTCCAGTGTGTATATATATACCCCATTTTCATTATCTATTCATCTACTGAAGGGCATATAGGTTGGTTCCACAGTTTAGCTTCTGTGTATTGTGCTGCTATAAACATTGATGTGGCTGTGTTCCTGTAGTATGGTGTTTTTAAGTCCTTTGGGTATAGACTGAGGAGTGGAATAGCTGGGTCAAATGGTGGTTCCATTTTTAATTTTCCAAGGAATCTCCGTACTGCTTTCCATGTTGGCTGCACCAATTTGCAGTCCGACCAGCAATGTATGAGTGTGCCTTTTTCCACACATTCTCGCCAACACTTATTGTTGTTTGTATTCTTAATAGCTGCCATTCTGACTGGAGTAAGATGAAATCAGAGTAGTTTTGATTTGTATTTCTCTAATTGCTGGAGATGTTGAACATTTTTTCACATATATGTTGATTATATATCATCTTCTGAGAAGTGTCTCTTCAGTTCCTTGGCCCATTTATTAATTGGGTTATTTGGGTTTTTTTTTTTTTTTTTTTTTTTTTTTTTTGTGTGTGTGTGTGTATGTGTGTTTAGCTTTTTGAGTTCTTTATATACCCTAGAAATAAGTGCTCTATCTGATGTGTGAGTGGTAAAAATTTGTTCCCAAGATGTAGGCTCTCTATTCACCTTACAGATTGTTTCTTTTGCTGAGAAGAAACTTTTTAGTTTGAGTCCATCCCATTTATTGATTTTTTAATTTATAATTCTTGCACTATAGGAGTCTTATTAAGGAAGTAGGGCCCTAATCTGACATGATGGAGATTTGGGCGTACTTTTTCTTCTATTAGGCGCAGGGTCTCTGGTTTAATTCCTAGGTCCTTGATCCATTTTGATTTGAGTTTTGTGCATGGTGAGAGATAGGGGTTTAATTTCATTTTGTTGCATATTGATTTCCAGCACCATTTGTTGAAGAGGCTATCTTTTCTCCAATGTATGTTTTTGGAGCCTTTTCCTAATATAACTGTAATTATGTGGGTTAGTCTCTGTGTATTCTTTTCTGTACCATTGGTCTACCCATATATTTTGCTGCCAATACCATGATGTTTTTGCTACTATTGCTCTGTAGTATTGTTTTTTTTTTTTGTTTGTTTTTTTTAAAGATAGAGTGAGAGAGGGAGGGAGAGAGAGAGAGAGAGAATTTTAATATTTATTTTTTAGTTTTTGGCGGACACAACATCTTTGTTTATATGTGGTGCTGAGGATCGAAACCGGGCCGCACGCATGCCAGGCGAGCGCGCTACCGCTTGAGCCACATCCCCAGCCCTGTAGTATTGTTTAAGGTCTGGTATAGCGATGCCACTTGCTTCACTCTCCTTGCTAAGGATTGCTTTGGCTATTCTGGGTCTCTTATTTTTCCAGATGAATTTCATGACTGCCTTTTCTATTTCTATGAGGAATGTCATTGGGATTTTGATTGGATTTGCATTGAATCTTTATAATGCTTTTGATAGAATGGTAATTTTGACAATATTAATGCTGCCTATCCAAGAACAAGGGAGATCTTTCCATCTTCTAAGGTCTTCTTTCATTTCTTTCTTTAGTGTTCTGTAGTTTTTGTTGTAGAGGTCTCTCACCTCTTTTGTTAGGTTGATTCCCAAGTATTTTATTTTATTGAGGCTATTGCAAATGGGATAGTTTTCCCCATTTGCCTTTCAGAGGATTTGTCACTGATAAACAGAAAATGCCTTTGATTTATCGGTGTTGATTTAATATACTGCTGCTTTTCTCAATTCATTTTCTAGTTCTGAAAGCTTTGTGGTGGAATGTTTTGGGTCTTCTAGGTATAGCATCATATTGTCAACAAATAGTGGTAATTTGAGTTCTTCTTTTCCTATCTGAATCCCTTTAATTTCTTTTTTCTGTCTAATTGCTCTGGCCAGTGTTTCAAAAACTATGTTAAATAGAAGTGGTGAAAGAAGGCATCCCTGTCTTGTTGCAGTTTTTAGAGGGAATACTTCAAATTTTTCTCCATTTAGAATGATGTTGGCCTGGAGCTTAGCATAGATAGCTTTTATGATGTTCAGATATTCTCCTGTAATCCCTAGATTTTTAGTGTTTTGAACATGAAAAGGTGCTGTATTTTATCAAATGCTTTTTCTGCATCTATTGAGATGATCATATGGATCTTATCTTTTAGTCAATTGATGTGATGAATTACATTTATTGATTTCCATATGTTGAACCGACATTGTATCCCTGGGATGAATTTCACTTGATCATGGTGCACTATCTTTTTGATATGTTTTTGTATTTGATTTGCCAGAATTTTTTGAGAATTGTTGCATCTGTGTTCATTAGAGATATTGGTCTGAGTTTTCTTTCTTTGATGTGTCTTTGCCTGGTTTTGGAATCAGGGTGATATTGGCCTCATAGAATGAGTTTGGAAGTGCTCCCTCTTTTTCTATTTCCTAAAATAAATTAAAGAGTATTCATATTAGTTCAGCTTTAAATGTCTTGTAGAAATTGGCTGTGTATCCATCATGCCCTGGGCTTTTCTTGGTTGTTAGGCTTCTGATGACATCTTCTATTTCATTGCTTGAAATTGATCTTTTTGAATTATGTATATCATCCTGGTTTAATTTGGGCAAGTCATATGACTCTAGAAATTTGTCAATGCCTTCAATATTTTCTATTTTATTGGAGTACAAGTTTTCAAAATAATTTCTAATTATCTTCTGTATTTATGTAATGTCTGTTGGGATATTTCCTTTTTCATCATGTATGTTAGTAATTTCAGTTTTCTCTCTCCTTTTCTTCATTAGCATGGGTAAGTTTTGTCAATTCTATTTATCTTTTTGAAGAACCAACTTTTTGTTTTTTCAACTTATTTTGGTTTTATTGATTTTATCTCTGATTTTAATTATTTCCTGTCTTCTGCTTTTGGTGTTGATTTGTTTTTTCCTTTTCTAGGGCTTTGAGATTTAGTGTTAAGTCATTTATCTGTTGGCTTTTTTTCCTTTTAAGGAATGAACTCCATGCAATGAATTTTACTCTTAGTGCTGCCTTCATAGTGTCCCAGAGATTTCAATATGTTGTATCAGTGTTCTCATTTACCTCTAAGAATTTTTTAACCTTGTCCTTGATGTCTTTTGCAACCCATTGTTCATTCAGTACCATATTATGTAGTTTCCAGGTGTTGGAGTAGCTTTTATGTTTTATTTTGTCATTGATTTCTAATTTCATTCCATTATGATCTGATAAAATGCAGAGTACTATCTCTACTTTTTTGTATTTGCTAAGAGTTGTTTTGTGGCATAATATATGGTCTATTTTAGAGAAGGATCCATGGGCTGTTGAGAAGAAAGTATATTCGCTTGTTGAAGGATGAAATATTCTATATATGTCAGTTAAGTCTAAGTTATTGGTTTTATTATTGAGTTCTATAGTTTCTTTTTTCAACTTATGTTTGAAAGATCTATCCAGTTGTGAAAGAGGTGTGTTAAAGTCACCCAAAATTATTGTGTTGTGGTCAATTTGACTCTTGAATTGAGAAGAATTTGTTTCATGAACAGAGATGCTCCCTTATTTGGGGCATATATATTTATAATTGTCATATTTTGTTGGTGTCTGGTTCTGTTGAGCAGTATGAAATGTCCTTCTTTATCCCTTTTGGTTAACTTTAACTTGAAGTCTACTTTATTTGATATGAGGATGGAAATCCCTGCTTGCTTTTGCAGTCCGTGTGAGTGGTATGATTTTTTCCCAACCTTTCACCTTCAGTCTGTGGATGTCTTTTCCTATGAGATGAGTCCCCTGAAGGTAGCATATTGTGGGTCTTCTTTAAAATCCAATCTGCTAGTCTATGTCTTTTGATTGGTGAGTTTAGGCCATTAACATTCAGGGTTATTATTGAGACATGATTTGTATTCCCAGCCATTTTTGTTATTTAACTTGACTTGGTTGCTCATTTGATTACTTTTTCCTTTTGTGTAGTACCTCCCTCTGTTGATTGTCATTGTTGTTTTTTATTTCCTCTTCATGGAATATTTTGCTAAGGATATTCTGTAGTGCAGGTTTTCTAGCTGTAAATTCTTTTAACTTTTGTTTTTCATTGAAGGTTTTTATTTCTTTATCAAATCTAAAGTGTAATTTTGCTGGATATAAGATTCTTGGTTGGCATCCATTTTCTTTCAGGGCTTAATATATGTTTTCCCAGGATCTTGTAGCTTTCAGGGTCTGGTTTGAAAAACCTGTACATTATCTAATTGTTCTCCAACTATATGTAATCTGGTTCCTTTCTCTCGTGGCTTTTAATATTCTCTCCTTATTCTGTATGTTAGGTATTTTCGTTATAATGCATCTTGGTGTGGATCTGTTGTGATTTTGTACATTTGGTGTTCTGTAAGCCTCTTGAATTTGGTTTTCCAATTCATTCTTCATGTTTGGAAAATTTTCTGATATTATTTTATTGAATAAATTGTTCATTTTTTGGTTTGGAACTCTATGCTTTCTTCTATCCCAATAATTCTTAAATTTGGTCTTTTATGCTATCCCATATTTCTTGAATGTTCTGCTTATGATTTCTTACTATTTTCACTGTGTGGTATACATTCTTTTCAAGATTATACATTTTGTCTTCATTGTCTGAGGTCCTGTCTTCCAAGTGGTCTAATCTGTTGGTAATGCTTTTAATTTGAACTTTTAATTTGGTTTATTTTCTTTCATTTTAAGGATTTCTGTTTGTTTGTTTTTAGAACCTCTATCTCCCCATTGAAGTAATATTTTGCTTCCTGTATTTATTTATGTAGCTCTTTGTCAAGATCATCTTTTGCTGCCTGTATTTGCTCTCTTATGTCATCCTTTAATTCACAGAACTTTTTAATTATGTACATCCTGAACTCCTTCTTTGTAATTTCTTGTGTTATTCTGGCCATGGATTCTAATAATGTGGTATTTTGATTTATTTGGTGCACTTTCTTACCTTGTCTTTTCATATTTCTTTTATGTCTTCCCTTCTAGTACTGTGAATCTGAGGCATTACCATTTTTACCCTACAGGCTTATAGTGTCTCAGTGGGGCTCCAATACTTATCCTTTGAGGTGAAGGACAATGTTAACAAATTCCAATATAATCAATATACAGCCTTAGAAACAATTAGTTGCTATAAATATGTTTACAGTTGGGTCACAATGTACAGAAATGGTGAATTCAATTATTATCTACAATATAATCAGTAGGTTTGTAAAAGTGTTTACAGTTTCTGATGGTAGACAAAGAATGGGGAGCAATATGTAGGATGATATGCTGAGGAGGTAGGAGGTGAGGTTATAGAGTTATTGTATCTTAGGAAGTGTGGAAGAGAAATGTAAAGAAGAAGGTTAGTAATTATCATGGATAGCTAGGAAGCACTAATAACAACATTTTTTAAAGTGAAAAAAAAAAGAAGAAGGTTAGTAGAAGAGAATGGAGAGGAAGTAATTTTGGGTAGACAAGAAAGAAGGAAGACAGTATAGTACATAAAACAAACACAGATATATATTCAGAAAAAAAAAGTTAAAATAGTAAAAATTGGTGGGGGAAAAAACAAGAATATACAACACAACTGTAATATACTATTCAGAAGTCCCAGACCTCAAAATCCTAATTCATGCAAAGTACTTGGTTTCACATGTGTTGGGGGTATGAATGTGGGATAATAGGAAAGAAGAAGAAAAAAAAGAAAAAAAAATCTCAAAGAAACAAGGCTTGATTTGGTTGAAGATCAGTATCTTTCCTGCTTCCCCTTTCATCCAATAGGTGGGGTCATCTGTTGTTAGCTGGTATCTCTGCCCTCAGGGTGGTGAAGGTAACCAAGGTGTCACTGTGCCAGGTTAGCAGCTGCTGGGGATGGGGGGGGGGGAGATGCCAAATGTTTTCTTTGATATAAGGAGAGTAACTAAGAACAGAGTAGGGACGAAGAGCATGAGAAGAAGATTAACACTAAACAGGGATGAGAGGTGGGAGGGAAAGGGAGAGAGAAGGGAAATTGCATGGAAATGGAAGGAGACCCTCAGGGTTATACAAAAGTACATACAAGAGGAAGTGAGGGGAAAGGCAAAAATAATACAAGGGGGAGAAATGAATGAGAGTAGAGGGGGTAGAGAGAGAAGAGGGGAGGGGAGGGGAGAGGAGGGGGGATAGTAGAGGATAGGAAAGGCAGCAGAACACAACAGACACTAGTATGGCAATATGTAAATCAATGGATGTGTAACTGATGTGATTCTGCAATCTGTATATGGGGTAAAAATGGGAGTTCATAACCCACTTGAATCAAAGCGTGAAATATGATATATCAAGAAATATGTAATGTTTTGAACAACCAACAATAACAAAAAAAAAAAAAAAAAGAAAAGAAACTGGGTACCTGCCAAGGCAGAGTTACAAACTGGGAGTTGCTCCCACTAAAGATGGTGATGATGGTGCTCCAAGATGGAGGCATCTGCTTTCAGTGATGGGGTGTCAGTTGGGATGGGGGTATCCCAGTGATAGCGTTGGACATGGACAATGTGTTCAGAGAGAGCTCCGTGGCATGCAGTGTGTGGTTTCAGCTGTGTGAAGAGCCTATGTGAAGTTCTTTGGTGCAGGCAGGCCAAGGCACCGCTTGTAGGGGACTATCTCTGTTGCTGCAGAGTCCCAAGATGGAGGCCACTGGGGGAGCCCCACATTGGTAGATGAGGGTCCACACAGGAGTGGCGGCCAGAGTTCTTGCATGTGGGTAGCTGCTGGGTATCCTGCATAGAAGTGGCATCTGGGATTTCTGTTCAGGTGTGTGGCCAAAAGTTCTGCATGGGTGCTGATGCCTATGGTCCTGCTTGGGCACTTGGTAGTCCAGCATGGGCAAGTAGTTGGGAGACCTACTCTGACGTTGAGGCCTGGAGCCCTGCATGGGAATGGTGACTGTGATTCCTGAGAGGGATCAGGAATATCACTCATAGAGAAATAGTATTCTCACTGGTTGAGTCCCAGGTCACAGAGCGGCACAGAATGCTGCCTCCCTCTGGTCTATAATCTTGGATCATCAAGAAATCCCTTCTTAATGTTGGGTAGTGGGTTGGGTCTGTCAAGTAAAACCGAGCTCTCTGTTGTTATTGCTGGGTAGCTACCTCTGCTGGTACCACACATTTTGGAATTTGGAAATTTCTAATTTCACAAAGACTATGTCTTGTGAACATATAGCCAACGGAGTCTGGGACAATATCCAGCATCAAGCATATAAGTTTAGCTGTTGGAAAACATGGTAATATTCACCTTAAATAGCCTAAATAACTAGATTATAGAGTTTAATTAATTCCACTTTGGTTTTAATGCCAAATGGTTTATTAAAAAATTCTTATTTTCAAAAAATTTTGGATATTGGTGTTGAAGATAAGGAACTTTGGTATTGTGTGATATTGATATTCTTTCATAGTCTGCGATGCTATATTATGCTAGGAAAAAATCTCTGGTATTACTAAAAACTACTTCCTAACTAAGGGAAAGAAGAAAAAGACAAAGAGGTAAGCATGAAATAAACCCCCATATTGCCTCACAAATTTTCTATGTATTCTTTGGTAAATACACACAATTTCGTAAGACTTAAGGATGTGGGCAAAAAAGGAAGTGGTGGCATTCTAAAGAAGAATTCTAAAGTGGTAAAAGGTTGGATAAACGACTTGAAGAAGTCTTTGAAGGAAGAAAAGATTTGGAGCAGTTGCTAGAAAAGAGTGGGAGAGGGAGCAGCCTACATATTTTAAAGAATTATTGAGCAATTCAATGAAAAAGGAATAGGCAAATGAAAGAAATTAATTACCTTTACCAAGGGAGTTTTTCCTCTTTAAATTATTATCTGTACCCTCCCTCTATAACCTCCCTCCACTGTGACAGTCCTCCAAACCACCAACTTCTGGGGCTTTCGACTCTCCAACAGTGTAAGGAATTAGGGACCAAGAACTCTGCTAAAAACCAAAAATAAAATGCATAAGTTTGATTAGCAAATTGAGAATATAGATTTTGGTATCAGAATCCTGGGTGAGTGAGGTGAGTGAGGTGTGGCTTGGGAGCCTGAGGCAGGAGGAAGTTCAAAGTCAGCCTCAGTAGTTTAGCAAGGCCCTAAGCAACTTAGTGAGACCTTGTCTTAAAAAGAAAAATAAAGAGGACTGGGAATATGGTTCAGTGGTTCAGGACCCCTGGGTTTAATCCTCAGTACTTAAAAATAAAAAAATAAAAAAAAGGAGGAGAAAAAGAAGGAGAAGGAAGAATGGAAAAGAAAAAAATGAAGTAAAATCCTGGGTGATCTCTTGTAGCCACCTGGCTTCGAGCCAACCCTTCAACCTCCTTAAGTCTCTAGCTATTCACCTATAATATGTGGACTCACTGTCTTCAACCAAATTCTTATGCAATGCCTGCTATATTTAGGCACTTGCTAGAGGATGGGGATGTTAAGAAGAGTAAGAGGGCTGTAATCCCCATAAGCCTAAGGGGAGCCAGTCATTGCACAGAAAATAAAGAAAATTACTAGTTAGTTTTAGTTGTGACAAATGCTGCAAAGGAAAAGTACCTGCAAACTTAGAGTACACTACTGCGGAACCTCTCCTAGTCCTGCAAAAAGGATGATAAAACAGCATATTCTCTGGATCTTTCTTGGGTCTCTCAGCACCTTCTGCCTTTTGTCCTCATATGGTGTTTTTTTTCTGAGATAATTCTTTATAGGGTTTTGAGGAAGTTTGATTTAATAAATTCATGTTATGCATTAATATCAGCATGTAAAAAGTCCTTAATAAATGTTTATTTTATTAGTAGTATTGCCAATAAAAATAACCGCAACCTATCCTTTCCATCACCAGAGCAACACCACCAGGTTTCAATACCAACCACATTGCAAGTAGCTGCCTATTCAATTTCTTTCCTCCCTTAGTCCTTTTCATATGCCAGATGTCCTGTCCCTTTTTATTTCCTGGATTGGTTCTAGCCCTCCCTACCTCACTCATTTTAATCAAAGTAATTCATGGGCATAATTAAAAAGACACATAGCACTGGAGGTTTATGAAACTCTAGTTCACTTTTGAGTCTGCCTCCTCCCCCTTTCAGGGGGCAAATACTTGTCAATATTTTAGCTGTTGTTTTTTCTGGAATTTACTCTTCTCTATATTTCTATACACTACTGCTATGTTTTATTCATAAATTTTGTCCTAATTAAATGAAGGGATAAATTCTGTTATCCCTTCATTTCTTCCCATATCCAAGTCTTTCTATGTCTTACTTCCAAAATGATTATTTTTTCTTGTTGTTGTTTTGGTACTGGTGATTGAACCTGGGGCATTTAACCACTCAGTCACATCCCCAGCCCTTTTTGTAAAATTTTGAGACAGTGTCTTACTAAGTTGCTTAGGGCCTTGCTAAGTTGTTGAGGTTGGTCATGAACTTGTGATCCTCCTGCCTCAGCCTCCCAAGTTGCTGGGATATAGGCATCTGCCACTGCACCTGGCCATGTGGATTTATTCTCTTTTCTTTTTTCATTTATCTTCAAGAAAGTACTGCATGCACATAGTTAAGAAGATGAAGAGCACTAAAAAAATGTGATAAAACAATTGTGTCATCCATAATCCACCTAGCTCCCTTTTTCAGAGAGAAGTTGACTCATTTTTTTTATTACAATCCAATTCATGTTTCCTAATAGTACTTATGTTCTTTAAAATTCACCATTTTTAGCTATTATCTTTTATATTCTGCTCTGGTAGATGAACACTTAGCTTTGCTACATCATTCTACCTGCATCCCATTTGCCATCCTTCCACTATACTTTTATTTGCATTACTATGACTATGCAAATATTCAGAGGGAAGCGTTGGCTGCATATTATTTTCCTCTTTGTTTCTCCTGAAATTAATAATTGCATTGGAGCCGTCTCAGAGAAATGACTTTGCAAGGTGTTTGTGGGGAATGGCTGAGGGAGATGTTTCAAATATTCACTGTGATTCATTCATCTAATCCCTTTTAACCACATCTTTCATACCTCCCTGTAAAAACCATCTGCTTTATCTCTCTGAAAATAAATTCCCAAACTTTTACCAGAGTAGGGGAGGGACTGTGGCCTATCTTAGTATCTAAGGCATTCTTCACAACTTCCTACTAATTTTCCTTAATTTGGCCCCCACAACTTTATGCACACTTGAGTTACCTAGTACCTAGGTTCCAGTGATACAATCTATTGGGCATTCTGAAGTGAAGATGGTTGATTCTTGCCTTTCGCCACTGGCCAGTTTAGGATGTGGCTTTCAGAGGTCTGTTGAGTCAGTTAGTAACCACTTTTTGCATCAAATGCAGATTCTAAAGCTATACTATGGTCAGTCCTCCTGTTTTCTATCCTTACTTCCTTTTGTTTCTTTTAAAAAATTAATGTTGGTTTTATAGGATTTCAAAGGATTTTCTTGTTTTTAAAAAATTAGTGTTGTTTTTTTATAGGATTTTAAGGGAACAAAATAGAAGTGTGTTTTCATTCTCCCATACTTGAAAATTATTTGTCTCTCATCTTAACATGAAAGACACTTAACACTTGCTTTGAAGTGCTTGCCTTCTATCTGCCAAAATGCAAATTAGGGAGACCAGTTAGAGACTAATGCTTCAGTCAGGCAAGAAATGATATTGGTTTAGAAGATGCTGCAGATAGAGTTAAGTGACTGTGAATCCCCCTAGAGGGAATGTTCCCTCTGCATGGTGAAATGAGTTATATAGTTAGATTTTTACATTGAAATGACCATGTCATATAATGGGAGAAGAACTTAACTGACTTTTTCAGTCTGTGTTCGGAAATAAAAGACATGACATTTCTGGATTATGGAGGTTGTCTCTAGATCAACTTTGCAGCTCATTACAACCCTATTTTTTTTTTCATCATGTGAAATAAGCAATAAGAAGTTTCACTAGTGTTGAGATTAAATATTTTTAAAATATGGAACATTCTTGATAATTGAAAACATTGCTAACTTGAAGAATAAAGATATAGTTGTTCATGGTCAAATATTCGATTTTCGTATTATGTGGTTATCTGTTCAACAGCAAATTTCAGGAAGCACTGGAACCTAAAGTCCTTATCTTATTGATGGGTACATTAGCTATTCATTATTCAGAAATAAACATGGCAACTCTATGAAGAAACACATTATTTTTGCCAACTAAGGGGGCACAGTTATTTTTGAAGTACAGAGTATTTCAAATGACTTTCTTATGACTTTTTATTTTTAGTGCAGCTAGCATTAAACTAACCAATTCATTTAAAATTTTTTCTGCTTCTATATTAAAATGTGACTAACACGTAAGCATTGTGTGGTGTATAACATGATGTTTCAGCATTGTGCAATGATTAGAGAAAGCTAATTACATGTGCATCACGACTTCCTATAACCTCTTGATTTGCATTACTTCTCTAGATTTGTACTCTGCTGAAATGTGAAACCACTGACTTGCACACCTGTGGTGGTTCAGTTGACACAGCTTCCACTAGGTTTGAATCGTTCTCCCTCAGTGGCACTTTCGGAACCCAGTATGTCTTCCCTGAGGTATTGCTGAGTGACGTTCAGCTTGCACCTAAAGAATTTCAGGTAACAATCTTTGCTTGATATTGCCAATTAATTTCATGTAAGAGGAAGTACTTTTTGACCTCAAAACCCCCAAGTGCCTCCAAAAACCATAAAAGTCTCCATTTGAAAAAGGTATGGTTATTTGGGGGATCACGAAGGATACTGAGCGGGCTGATTTTCTTACCTGGAAGTTCTTAATGTAATAATGTGTGTCCTTGAAAAGAAATAAAGAAATCTCATTTGAGGAGTTCTAGGGAAAAAAACTGGACTATTTAAGCTCTGTTGATTAGGAAGAATATTCAACAAGAAGAGTGCAGGACCAGTCCTACCACAGGTCCCTTTGGATCTCTGGGGACTGATGGCCTAGGGAAGTTTAAGGGAATCTTTCCAGTTGTATGGGTCAAGATCTGGTGTGACAATAGGCAGAAAGGAAAGAAAAAAAGCTGAAGAAGAGAGAATTCATCAGTGGCTGGTGTTGGCAAGAAAGCAAAAATTTTAAAATTTATAAAAAATTGCTTGCTTTGCCAGTGTTCTTCTCAGCCACATTATTCCACTGATGCTTCCTATAGGTTCCCGTCTCACTTCCCTTTCTAGGCAGAAACAACTTCTAGGGTGAGGGAGGACCATACAGAGGCTAGGAGACTGTGATAAGTGGCAGGGGATGATTGATGTTCATTTCAAACCTCCCATGGGTCAATCACTACTGACAATTTGCAACAATCTTTATTTTGTTGGAGAGGACTAGATATGTCTCTTACATACTACCAAATCCATTGTTTTATGTTTATTAACTCACAAATACTTCCTCAGGTAAGTTAATTTTAACAAATTGAAATAGACATTTCAATAATAAATGAACGAGTGCCAATTTCATAGCTTCTATTTATTTTTGTTTAACAAACAACATTTCAAATATTTCTAAGGTTTCTTCTTATTTATTTATTTATTTATTTTTGTGGTGCTTGAGATTGAACCCAGGGCCTCACACATGCTGCACATGCACTCTACCAGGGAGCTATACCCCAGGCCTTCAAATATTTCTAAGGAAACAAAATTCAGCCAGTATTTTAAAAAATTATTTCTTTATTCAGTTGTACTGTATTTTAGAAGTGTTGTGGAATTATATGACTTAAAGGTTGACCTTGTGTACTATTCTGTTTTCATCAGGTGTCAAGTGATGGACGTTTGTTTAGCCTGAAGCCAACATCTGGACCTCTGTTAACGGTCACTCTCTTTGGGAGGGTGTACGAGAAGGATTTGGCATCAAATGGGTCACCTGACCTCTCAACATATTCAGTAAAAATAATGTTAGTAGTTATAAAACCTATTGTGTTCTCATTATGTTGGTAGAATATTTACATTTTCTCTTTTATTTGGGATAATCTTAAAAATAGCTTTTGCTAACAGTGGCCTCTGGTATAAGTAAATGACTAATATTTCTCTTTATTTAGACAAACACACACAGCAGATTATGTAAGATTAATATAATATCTATTAATATCTACCTATAAAATTTGTCTGTATTTAATTTTTGGTCTTTCTAGGAACTGGATTGTTTGTGCCAAATGAATATCATGAATGTTTTATGCAAAAGAAATAAAAATTATGTTTAAAAAACACAACAAGGGCTGGGGTTATAGCTCAGTGATAGAGCACTTGCCTAGCATGTGTGCGGCACTGGGTTCGATTCTCAGTACCACATATAAATAAAGGTCCATTGGCAACTAAAAAAAATATTTTAAAAAAACCAAACCCACAATAAAACCATTACAAAATTCACTTACAAGAAGTTTGAATCTCTTGCCACTTTTATTATAACATATCTCTTACTCAGTTCTGCTTAAGATTTTCAATGGTTTTATTTGTTTGCTGTGTTTATTATTTACATAAACATCAAATTTCAATTCTCTTATGGGCTAAATATGTCACCAAAAATTCATAAATTGAAGTCATTAACACCTCATATCTGAGAATGTGATTGTGTTTGTAAATATGGTCTTAAAAGAGGTAAAATGAGATCATTAAGGTGGACCCCAATCCAATATGACTCGTTTTCATATTAGAAGAGTCAATAAGGACACAGACATGCACAGGTGAAGACTGTGAACACCTGAAAACCAAGGAGAGCGTTAGGAGAAACCACACCTACCAACACATTGATCTTCAACTTCTAAGCCACAGAATCATAAGAAAGTAAATTTCTGTTGCTTAAATCACCCAGTCTGTGGTCGTTTGTTGTGGCAGTCCTACCACAATAATACGTCCCATCCTCCCTCTCTGCCTGTCCCCCACCATATGGTGCAAAATGGTGGGACGTAGGGGCAGAAAAGAAAGGCAGATAGGGCTTTGCATTACTTTGCTTGGGACACTGATCAAGGGACCTGCCTCCTCTCCAAACAGAGGGGGATGTGAGCTTTATTGATTTTATTTGCCTTAGTGGGCTAAAGCCTGGGCATTTTTCCATTAGTCAGAGGCATGATTCCAAGAGATGTTTCTTCTTTTGTGAGACTCAGATCACTGGGTGTGACAGGACTCAGATGTGAGCAGTGGAAACATGAAGGTAGCGGGATATTTCTATAAACTGGCCACTGCGCCTACCCTGACATGCTTTCTTTTAAAAAAACAATTTACCTGCAGCCCTGTCTGGCTTACATCAATAGAATGTTATATTCCTTTAATAATAACCTATTATCTGCTGAAGAAATGCAGGCCAGAAATGGCAATAAGAACAACAGAAATTATCTTTGGGAGATGTTTGTGATCCTTACAAAGACCAGGTTCCAGAATGCCAGGAGACAAGGATAATTCCTCTAATCATAAAATCTGTCAGAACAGGTTTCAATTAGAACTGGTCAGCATGGGACAAAATGACCTAGAGTTCCATCAGACATTTACTGTGTACAGCAGAGACTTGGAAGTCTAATGCAATCCTGTTGTCAGTCAAAAGTCAAGAGATGGACCTGGGGAGGATTCTCTGGAAACTTCCCTGGGACCCCCAGTAAAACTAGAGGGCAGAAGGGGCATGCTTTCATTATGGTTTAGATATTAGGTGCTCCCCTAAAGTTCATATGTGAGACAATGCAGAAAGTTTAGATGTGAAATGATTGGGTTATGAGAGTCTTAACTTAATCAGTGTGTTAATCCCTTGGTAGGAATTAACTGGGTGGTTACTGTAGGCAGTTAGGGAGTGGCTAAAGGAGGGGGGCGGTCCATTAGGGCATGCCTTTGTGGTTTATATTTTTTTTTCATGGTGAGGGGAGCTCACTCTCTCTCTTTCTTCTTCCTAGTGTGACATTCTGAAACAATTTTCTCTGCCGCACTGTTCTGCCATGATGTTCTACTTCACCTCAGGCCCAGAGCAATGGAGTTGGCCTTCTATGAACCGAGACCTCTTCTGTGTGCCCCCAAATAAGCCTTTTTTTTTTCCTCTCTTCTAAAACTATTCTTTTAGTCACAGTGGGAAAAAAAAAACACACAAACAAACAAACCAAAAAGCTGACTAAAACATCATACTTCTCGTCTCTGAGAGGACCGACAATGTCCCTTGAGTGTGTCCCCATTTTCCCATTTCCTATCCCTTCTAATAAACTTTGCTCCTCTTTTACTCAGTCTTGTGTCTTTCCTGTAATCCTCTCAAGCAAGAACATAAGAATCCAGGGTAGGAATCACCATGGCTGCCTCACTCTGACTTGGGACTCCTTGGTTTCCTTGAGCTCCTCAGGTTCCTCAGTGGGTCCACTCACAGCAGGCGGTAAGTCAACTTGTCCTGAGAATTTCTTAGTTCCTTTGCCAGCTGGTGCCATCATCCTGGGCAAACATCCTGGCATTGTGGCTGGATATGGGTCTTATAATGGGGCTGAAAAACTCTGGGTGCTTGGGCTGATATATCTACTAAAAAAATCCCACAAAGCTGGGGCAGTAAAATCCATACCAGCCCCCATGAGCAATCGACATATCTACATGCAAAGCCAAGTAGAATCGGATCAAAAAGTTATGGCACCAAAGGGAACAAACTTCACATGAAAACAGGCCAAACATTTTCATCCCATTTGAGTTGCCCATCAAACATCTGCAGGCCCAAAGGAAGAGTCTGTGTTTTTCAGCAAAAGTGGCCTTCAATTCCTTGAGACATAACCTCCACAACCATTATTATGAAAACACACACATCACAGGTGCTATCTGTAGCAAACAACGAGGGAAATTAATAATAATGTATTTCCCAGCTGTCTGTGTGACCTCCCAAATTAGTGATTTTGGCAGGGAGTGGCATAGGAGATTGAATCCAGGGTCATTTTTCCACTGAACAACATCCCCAGTTCTTTTTGTTTTTCATTTTGAGACAGGGTCTCCCAAATTTGCTTGGGGCCTTGCTAAATTGTGGAAACAGAATTCAAACTTGCAATGCTCTTGCCTCAGCCTCCTGAGTCTCTGGTTTACAGGCATGAGCTACTGCACCCAGCCCAAATGAGGGATTTTAAGTTGACTAAAAATAAGTAAAGCTGGGCAGTTTATCCCCGGGAACAATTTCATCTTGTGTAACTATTCTGCTTCAGTGGTTTTATCAGAATTTCATGACAGGTCAGGGAAAAGAGCACAAAGGCAGAGAAACAGCAAGCCTTGTGACAAAGGGGCAATTGTTTATCACATCCTGAGGTTCATTTCATTGTCCCAGGTTTTGTCCCATTGTGGTGGCCCCTGTGACTCAGGGTCATTCTTGGAAATGCCGTTAATGTGTGGTTGGGGTTGCAGATTCATCTCAAGGCTTTAGTGGTGCTGAAGAACTTTAATAATCTCTACTTTTGGTCTAAGTAAGGTTGAATTTCCAGAATTATTAATTCATCAAATGGCACTGCTATGGAAAAGAGTCTTAAATACATTATTATATGTGTTTAATTAAATGATTTTTTAAAAAGCAGCAATATTTTTTCTAATAATCTATGAAAATATATATGTAAAAAATGAAAAAAAAACTGACTCAAATAATTTCAGTTCTCTAAATATCAAGAAGAATATTGAAAAAGTCAGTTAGATATCAAAAGTTATCCTGAAACACCTGATTTGGTTCTCATACTGATAACTGACATCTGGTTTTCCACATTTCCTTTGCTTCTCTATCCTGTAGAGGTTCTGGGGCTAATTTTCTGTCCATGCATTACTCTAATTATGGCTTTTGTAAAGACAATAAAAGTTTTAAACAAGGACAATATCCCGCATCCAGTAGGAATACTTAGGCAGCAGGTTTTAGTTGTACAATAGAATTTTTGCTTTAAGGACAGACTGTGAAAAATATATCTGTGCTCTAATAATAATCATACCTATCCCAGAGATGATATAATTAATATGAAACCCAGTAGATAAGAGCCTAGAGCGGTGGGGCACTCCTGTAATCCCAGTGGCTTGGAAGGCTGAGGCAGAAGGATGGAGTTCAATGCCAACCTCAGCAAAAGCAAGGTGCTAAGCAACTCAGTGAGACCCTGTCTCTAAATAAAATACAAAATAGGGCTGGAGATGTGACTTAGTGGCCGAGTGCTCCTGAGTTCAATCTCTGCTACCCACCTCCTCTGACCCCAAAATATAATAAGTAAGACTAGGACCTAGTAAATGTAAATAGCACTTTACATTTGAAGACAGTTATCATCAAAACTTAAAATTTGAACAAAGTAACCCCAAAATTAATAGTGTTTCAGAATAGTGCAGTTACTGTATATATCATTTTTATCAGAATTCTTGGTGAAACTAAAAGTGAAAAAGGGCTAATTTCTACAATGTAGAAAGGGAAGGGGTAAAGAAAAAGGAAGAGGAAGAAAACCCATGAGAGTGCTCCAAAATCCAATAAAAACATAGCATTTTTTTTAAAATCTAAAAGACAGAGCTTCTTAAAATGGCAATGCAAAAGACCACCTGCTTACTGATACATGCACGCATAAGTATGTCCTCACCTTGATGACCACACACCTGCAAAGCACAAGTGGGGACTGTCGTGATTTAGATCTGAAATGTCCTACAAAGGCACATGTGTTGAAGCTTTGCTCCCCAATGCAGTAGTGTTCATAGGTAGACTTTGGGGGACTGATTGTATCTCGAGGACTCTGGCTTCATCTGTGGATTAGTCCTTTAATAGCTGAATGGGTTACTGGGAGAGGGCAAAAGCTGCAGGCAGTGGGGCATGGTTGGAGAAAGTAGGTTACTGTGGATGTGCCTTTGAGAACTATATCATGTAAGAGGTCCTCCCTCTCACACCCCTGCCCCCTTCCTGGCTGCTATGAATTAAGCAGCTTTGCTCTGCCACACCTTTTCACCATGATATTTTGCCTCATCACAAGACCAAAGCCAGCTGACCACGGACTGAGTCTCAGAAACTGTGAGCCAAAATAAATCTTTCCTCCTTTAAGTCATTCTTGGTATTTTGATCACAAAATAAAAAGCTAACCAACATAGGAACCCAAACTTGGACACGGATGGAGATTAAGATAGGCCAGCTGTGTTTATACTTTTAGAAAAGTGCTTATGACAAAAAGGTTTGTTTGGGTGTGATGCTGATAGGAAACAAACCATGGATCACTTCAAAGGCCAACCCTCAGAAATGCCATCTGACTGGGAGATGTGCCTGTCGTGTGTACACAGAAGGCTGAGTTCTCTTGCTCAACAAGTGAGGTAATCTCACTTCCTCCAGCCTCTTGCAATTTGGGAGCACCTGACCATGGTATTGTCTCTTCATCACTCGGGACAAGTAAATTTTAAACATTAAAGTTAAACATTTCCTGAGCATGAGTGCTGGAGAGCAAGATCTTTCTGGCCTGACTCTTACCCCACAGAGACATGAACGCCCTCAGGATCAATGGAATCCTGCAGTTGGTGGTTTGCTAACAACACTGACCTAGACTGATGAAGTTCTGATTGCAGTTTTGAGACAGGACACTGGGGTGGATGGAAGTCAGGTGGTGGGACCAGTACAGAAAGGCCAGCTGAGCAGTTGAATGCCTCTTGGAAATGTGGGGGCCATGATTACAAGGACACCATTTACACATTCTGGAATTTTGTGCCATAAGGTGGGGTGCAAGAATGCTGACTGGAGAGTCATTGGCTGTGGCTCTTCATCCAGCCTTTTGTCATTTTCTTTATTATTTACAAATGTACTTCTCTGATGATGGAAGAGCTTGAGAGTTTCTGCAACAGAGACTTAGGGAGGCAGTGGAGAGTAGGAGAGGGATGAATGGCGACTCCAGGCTGGGACATTTTCTTCATTTCAATTCACTCTGGGTTTCTGGAAAAATTTTTTTTTGTATCTCTATAAATACACTGGTATAAAAATTAAGAGTAAAACCACAGAAGTTTAAGATCGTAAGAACACCCTGCCCTTGGAGAAGATTCCAAAGTGCCTGTGTCTACTGGCTGGAGTGAAAGGTGCTCCTTCTTGCCTTGAACCCATGATTTTGCAAAATATTCAAAATTACAAAAAAAGGGAAAATGAACAATTATAAACTAAAAAATACCCCTGCAGGATTCTATAGCCCATTTATCCTAATATCCTGAAGCCAGAGCATATTTAACTTCTCATATCCTCAAAGTATAGTCACTATTTTCTGTGCTTGAGAGACCCCAGCATTCTGCTCAGTGCATGTCTTAGGTGTATCGTGGCCCTGGCAAGAATTACTACATTTGTTTTTATAATATTTCAAGTGCATTCTATTATTTTTGAGGTACAAAAATAATAACAAGAATTTTCAAGTACCTGCTAAAGTCACACACTTCCTCAAACAAAACAACTTGCCCTTAAGCAAGCACTATTTTATTTATTTTAAAACAATAACATTGAAGTACAGGGGAGTTGAGTAATATATTCAAGGTTAACAAATGATAAATAGTTGAACTTGGATAAAATGCCAAGCTTCTTCTACTTCATATGTATAGACTCTTTTACTGGGCCATACTTTCTCTTTAGAATGTGTATTGTTTAGCATAAAATAGGTTATGGTGCTATAACAAATAATACCAAAACTCTCATAGCTTAATACAACAAAAATGTTTTCCTTATGTGAAGTTATTTCCAGGGCAATTTGCCACTGGGTCATAGCTCAGGATCACAGGCTTTTTTCATATTATGTAACCTCCTTATCAACATTTGCTTCCAAAGTGGGGATATATATATATATATATATATATATATATATATATATATATATATATATATATATATATCTCAGTGGTAGAGTGCATGTTCAGCATGTGGAAGATTCTGGGTTTAATCCCCAGCAACACAAAAACAAAACAAAACAAACAAACAAACCACCACCACCACCACCACAGCAACAAAAACCAGTGCATTCACAATTTCTTGAGCATGAGAAAAGAATTTTGTGAAATTGTACATTCCCTCCTGAATCCTATCATACAGAATGATACATATCTTTTCCAGTCATATTTCTTTGGCTAATGCAGGTCATATGATCATGCCAAATGCAACTGGGGTAGAAGTATAATTCCATTGTAGGTCTAGGAAAGGGAAGAGATTAATAAATGCTGTTGAGTGCTAGAAATATCTATCACTGAATGTGACTTTCTCAAAGATATGTATCTTGCATTCTTCTTCAAATCCAGCTTGCAGAAATTACTTTACAAATGTTAAATGTCTTCCGTGAGTTGCCCTTATTTTGCACCTGTAATAACATTGTACTTCTTACCTTCTGATTCATTATTTTGTTGTCAGCCTCAAGTACACGTCAATTGTAATCTCCTTTTTCTTCAAGGCAAAGGTTAAGGTCAGGGTTTTCCATTCCCTTCCCTTTCCATGGACCTGAAGATTATTTTACTTATATCTGCTTGTTGAGAGGATATAAAGGTATCATTGACATTTTTCTGTAAATACTTCATAGTTTACTAAACATTTGTACATACTTTTATATTAATTTCACAAAGTAGCACATTTTTTCTACTTTGCAATAGAAAGCAAAATGTTCAGTTCAGATCTTTTAAAATGTGTATAAATCCTCAAACCAGAATCTATTAACTTCATGTTCAATGCTTTATCTACCATTGTACATTGCTATTATTATTGTTATTCTTTTTTTTTTCTTTCATAGAGCCATGCAAGGCTGGTTTATGTTTTTTGAAGGATGCAATGTTAGTACTGATTGAGTTAAGTACTGGACACGGATTTCTTGCTCAATGATTATTAATGTCAAATTTCAATTTTATTTTTCCTTTCATATGAGAGACATGTCACATTCCTCATAGTTAATTTTTATCTTTAATTGCTTCAGACTTGGAGAGAATAGAGAGTGAGGGCTAAAGTGAAAGTACAGGATTAATATGAAAGTATATATATATGTCCTGAAATAAAAATCAAAGTTGATCTTATCTGTCAACGTGGCACAGAGAATAAAAATTTTCCTTGAGAATATTGTAACATAAAGAATGGGAGTTTTTCAGACTTGAGAAGTAAATTTAGGAGCATCTGTGAACAGAAGAGTGAATTCTTTAATCCTGTTTTGAAATCACTCTCCATAGTGATCGAGCTATAGAAACACATCAAAAGCTCTTATCAGCTTGAACCCCCTATTTAGCCATCAATACTTTCTAGAAACTGTGACAACATGACAAAGTAAACAGGACCCACCTGTCAGCATGGTGGTAAATTATCTGATAATGTTTGGGCACTGTGTATTGTAGAAATGTTAATTGGATAGGCTTTGAATTGAATTATGAAGATGTTAGTATCACAAATGTGCTATTTTGACAGACTATGATGTTGACTTAATGAAATTAGTTGTGAATCAACTGACTTTTCCCTTTCTGTCTATGATAAAAATCTCACCTTGCCCTATCAAAGATAATTAACTAAAGGCTTATTTGATGTCATAATATGAGTAAAAATTAATTGAAAAGACTGCAGTTGTGTGTACTTATACCAGGAAACTAGGTATTATAGACATTGATTATAAAAGCACTGTACAAAAAAAAAAAATCAGTGGCCTAAAAATAGCTCCCTAAGTATGTATATATGTATGTGTATGTATGTGCATATATATCTATATCTATGTATCTATACATATCTTAATTTTAACAAAGAGATGTGAAAATTATCCTCAGAGATTTCTGCTAAAAATGGAATACTTTTGGTGACTAAGACAGTTATGAATATTATTTTGGAAATTATAATTAGTATGTTATCTCATTTACCTAGTATGTAGTTAATAAGATTCCCCAGCCCACCTATTGACAGATGGATAAGTAAAGTTCTCATTAATGTAGTAATCTCAGTTTTCCCTACCCAGATATTTGGAGGATCTGTGGGAGGAATTAGACTCTAGGACTTTTTTTTTTTTCCTTTCCAAATTCTTGGTGGTAGTTAGGAGGTAGAACTCTGAAGTCAGACAAATCAGGAATCAAATTCCATTGCTGCCCTTAATAGTAACTTAATTTATCTAGTTCTCAGTTCATCCCATTGTAAAACAATGTTTATAAAATAGTTTCTATCCTTTGAAGTTTTTGTGGAAATAAACTTGGGATTTCATGTAATACCCGTAGCCTAGTGACTGGTACAGGGTCATTAAAACTCCTTGTCATACTCTTCCTCCCTTCTCTCTCTATTTTCCCCTCTATCTTTCTCCTTCCCTGTTTGCCCTCACTTCTCCTCTCCTCTATACCCTCCTATTTTTGCTTATTAATCCTCTATTATTGCAGACACTGCACAGCAGGATGTCCAGGTTCTACAGGAGTTCCTAAAACCAGAGAAGGACCTGACAGACCCTGTCGGAAATCCACTCTTATCAATGTGGCTGTTTTTCTCACTTTTCCATCTTACAGGAGAAAATAAAAAGGTGAGAAAGATAAAGTCATTTCATTCCATTCTTTGTCTTTTGGAGGAGGAACCCAGCTGGAAAAAAAAAAAAAAAAAAAAACTAGAAAAATTTGTAGAACACTGCCCTCTATAGGTAGATGTCCATATATCACGGCTGAGTCAGAGATTCAAGTTCTCTAAGAAATTAACATTCAAGCTATAGTTTCTTAGGAATGGTTCAGAAAGAGAAAAAACATCTCCTGAAATGTATAAGCTGCCTTGGTAACATGACATTCTATGATTTGTGGTGACCAAACAGTGGATAAAAAGACAGTCCCCTAAAGATCTACCCTGTGATAATCATGGAGAGGTTCAAAAGTGGAGATGTTGGGATGAGTTTAGTCAACCTGTTTCCCCAAAAGCACTTTAGATAAATAAGAATTGCTAACATTCGGTCTTTCCTCATAACTCTGAACTGAACACACCTTTGATATGCCACCTTGCTTTCTAGTCTCCTTATTATTATTAGCTTCCATAACTATTATTTACCAAGTTTCTACTAAGTGCTAGGCCCTGTACATGTAAAGATTCCAAATACGCTAAGATATTTAAATAAGACTGTTCCAGATACAATAAGATATTTACATATATATCACCATAATATACTATTTTTATTTCACTGAGAGATGTACATGAAATTTTCTACACAGTGAATCAACCCAGGGGCTGTAAGATTCCAGGCCTAAGAGTAGTTTCCTCTCTTTTGCAGGGCCACTTCAGGGCATGGCTGAAATCTTCTGCACTTATACACTTTGTTAATCATAATGGTTATTTGTGCTGAACTGCACTGAGGCTTAACTTTAAATTAAGGAAATTTAAAATTTACTCTGATTTGTAGTCAAGAAGTACACAGGTTATATAAAGTTGCCTTACATAGGAGGTATATTCCCTTTCATTTTCTCTATATTACAAGTTCAGAGGCTTGTTTCTCTTAATTCTACCAGAACTGATCACAATCTTGAAAATTGAACCATTTGAACTGAGCTCATTAAAGATGAGTCTGGTCATTTTCACAAATGGGAAAATCAAATGGCAGTCCAAAAGGATGGAATTTTGGAGTTAGGCCTACCTTTGATTTCTGGCTTTCCAACTTGTCATGAGATCAAATTCCTTGGGTGCCTTGAGAACCAGTCTCTTTAGTAGAAATGGGAATAATGTTTCCAGTCTCTTGGGGTTGGCATGAGGATTAAATGTGACAAAACAACATATAGTGTCTAGCATAGACTAGGCACTCCATAAGGGTTTGATTGCTTACCACAAAGTCCACTGGATGCTCATTTCAGAACAACAATAGCTTCACAATATCACGCTGCTTTGAAAGCCTAACAAAACGTATAGGTCACTTGCTAAAAAGAAGTTAAAAATGGAAGTAAGGGAATTTATCTTCTCATACATTTCTGGAAGCTCTGGTAGTTTGTTGAATCATCTTTCTCTACAATAGGTTAGAGCTGTCAGCTGACCATGTGTATGTCCTGTCTCAGGAAACACTTGAGCCTGGAAAATACCAGGCTATGCCACATAATTCAGGCACTTAATGCTGCAGCTTTTATACCAAGACCACTTTCTCATCAGCACAGTTCTGTCTCATTGAAGGCCCTGTGGCTTGCTTATGTGCTATGATGGGAAATGTCTTTGGGCATAGTCATACTCATTTTTCTGATGAGCACTTGGTCCTTGGACAGCCATTCATGCTGTGTCCCTAAAAAGAAGAGCTCTCAAATGGAAAGACATGGGAGAAGTTTTGAGGAAAGAGAGAGGTGGGCAGGTATCAGGCCAAAACTTCACTAGCTTTACTGTAAAAATTGAGGCGTGAAAAGCAATCCTTAGTGACAAAAGTGAAGCAAGAAGCATCACATACCGGACCCAAATTATACTACAGAGCTGTAGTAATAAAACAGCATGATATTGTAAAAAAAAAAAAAAAAAAAAAAAAAAAACAACCCAGACATGAAGACCAATCAAACAGAATGGAAGACACAGAGACAAACCCACATATATACAGTTAGCTCATAAGACAAAGGTGCTATAAACATACAGTGGAGAAAAGATAGCCTACTCAACAAGTGGTGTTGGGAAAACTGGAACTCTATATTTAGTAGAATGACATTAAACCCCTATTACTCAATGCAAATCGATAAAGAACCTAGACATCAAACCAGAGACTCTGAGCCTACTAGAAGAAAATGTAGGCCCAACTCTCCATCATGTCAGCCTAGGAACTGACTTCCTCAATAAGACTCCTACAGTGCAAGAAGTAAAATCAAGAAATGGTAGTAAACTAAATAGCTTCTTCACAGCAAAGGAAATAATCAAGAATGTGAAGAGAGAACTTGCAGAATAGGAGAAAATCTTTGCCAGCTGTACCTCAGAAAGAGCATTAATTTCCAGGGTATTCAAAGAACTCAAAAAACTCAACATCAAAAAATGCAAATAGCCCAATAAATAGATGGACAATGTGACTGAGCAGGCACATCACAAAAGAAGAAATATGAATGGTCAACAAATATATGAAAAAATGTTCAACTATGTATAGTATCTATACACAATAGAATATTACTCAGCCTGAAAGAAGAATGAAATTATGGCATTTGCTGGTAAATGGATGGAATGGAGAATATTATGCTAAGTGAAACAAACTAGTCTCCAAAAACAAAAGGCCAAACGTTCTCTCTGTATGTGGATGGTAACACACAATAAGGGGATGCGAGAATAGAAGTTCATTGGATTAGACAAGGAATAGATGGGGATGGGATTAGGAATGACAGCAGAATGAATTGGACATAACTTTCCTATGTTTATCTTTGAAACTATGACCAGTGAAATTCCACGTCATGTACAGCCACAAGAATGGGATCCTAATTGGAAAAGTTATAATTCATGTGTGTTCAATATGTCAAAATATGCTCTACTGTCATGTCCATCCAAAAAGAGCAAATAAAAATGTTTTAAAAATTGAGGAGTGAGGGGCTGGAGTTGTGGCTCAGTGGCAGAGCACTTGCCTCACATGTGTGAGGCACTGGGTTTCATTCCCAGCACCTCATATAAACAAATGAATAAAATAAAGATCCATCAACAACTAAAAAAATATTTTAAAAAAGTGAGGGGTGAATAGGAAAGGGGAAGATCCTCATATCAGTTATTCTCCTGAAGCCTGAGACACTTCCAGAACATTTTCAGAGAAATAACCCATGTCCATGACCAAGTAGTTTATATGCAGTTTTGTGTTTAGATAAAAATCATTTTATTTTTATGTTAACAGAAAATTACCAACCCCATATGTAAATGTTTAATGCAATTATAAAAATTGACATCTGCTTCTTCAGTTTTGTTCAATCAGCCATTTTTGTGTGTGTGTGCAATATGTTCTTCGTATACTACTTGCTTACTGTAGTTTTAGAATGGAGAAAAGGATATCAGCAAAATGGCTTAAAATTTCCATCTTCTTGCTTTGTTTGGTGGTAGAAAATCTTATAGTATTTCTTTTGTAGTCTCCAGGAGCAAAATCCTATTTGCTGTTAAAAAAGTTTTATTAGAACACAACCGCATTCATTCATATACTATTGACTGTGGTTTTTTTTTTTTTATGTTATAATGGCAAAGTTGAATAGTTGTCACAGAACTATGGCCCACAAAGCTTAAGATATTTATTTCACAAAACAATCTTATGCATTCTTTGTATGGTAAGGAAAACCTTCTTTTTATTTTTTATCTTTATTTTGATTTGCTTATTTTTATGTGGTACTGAGGCAAGCACTCTACCACTGAGCTACAACCCTAGCCCCTGAAAACCTTCTTGAATATAAAGGCACACTCTAATTCTTTATTATGCATTTCACCATCTGTCACCATCTGTAATGATTTGGTTTGTGTAGTACTGGTTGTGTATGGTACTTTTCTTCATTACACTGGAAAATAGTCAATATTTGTGCCAGGTGCATTCTGCTCTGTGCATCTGCTTTCACTAGATGCTTTTTAACAGTTCAACGCATTTTAAGTGTTTGTGTTGACATCCTAATCCTCCAATGAAACCAACACCTTCAATTAGAGTGCAACAAGCTCTAAATTTATCCTGAATTTCTCCCCTGATAATATTCTGTTATCCAAAAATTCTCTTTTTATAAGGTAACTTGTGCTAAATTGCCTGTTAATGTCAGTGGATATAATCCTCGAAGAATTTCTACTTATATATAATAATATATACTTCTTATATATATTGGAAAATCTCTCTCTCTCTCTCTCTCTCTCTCTCTCTCTATATATATATATATATATATATATATATATATATATATATATATATATATATATATATATTTCTAATCTCTTGAATCTGCTTTACTAGCATTTGGGGCCAGATAAAGGTAGTGAGCATCCTGCTTATGTGTCTGACAGCATTCCTAGCCTCTGCATATTATATAGTCATTGCACTCACCTTTTTCTGGTTGTGGTAACAAAAAACATCTCCAGACATTGCCAGATGCTACAGCCTACCCACCCTATCTCTGCCATTGCAAACTGCTGCACTGTAGCCTGTGCAGGGGAGAGACCTATTCTCACCTTTCTTAAATATCTTTATCTCATACTGAAGAAATGTATATAGAAAGCAATAACACTACTGAGAATAATTGCCTTTATTAATTCCATCTTCTCTTAGTTCATTTTACAAAATTTTTCTTTCCTTTCTTAAGTGGGTATGTGCCATCACAATCTTTTTCAATAATCAGCTGCTTAAAAATGTTTAAAAACTGGTCTCTAGAGGCAGCAAAAAAATCATCTTTAGTGGTGTAAGTTTGGGCATTAGGCAATCATTAGCTTGATTTTTGGCTTGCCATTCACCAGTGTTATGATGTTGGAAAAGCCATTTAAAATTCTCTCAAGCATCATAATTTGTAAAGCACAAATAATAGTATCTATTTCTTTTGATTTTTGCAAGGATATTTAGGCTCTTAGGATAATATCTTTCATAGAAAGGAATCAATTTGAATTATTATTCACATAGAAATAATTTCTAAAGATAAGTATTGATAATGCCATTAACATACCTATAAATACATATCATTTATGAAAATGATATTAAGTTGTTACAAGTAGAAACCAAGATACTTTGATTTTATTCTTTGCAAATGAGATTGTTGGGATAAAGAAAATCATTAACTTGGATAATGAGGATGAAGACATTTTCTAGCTTTTATTATATTTGAGGGTAAGTGTTTGTGTGTGTTTAATTGGAAGGAGAGAAAAGTTTTATTTTGAATCTACTCAATATACTTCTATTGATAAAAATAATGCTGGAATGAGAATATATTTTAAAAAGATGATTGTTGTTAACTGAAGAAATAGTCCACTATGAAATAGACTTATTAAGAAGAAGTATATTGGGCTGGGGATGTAGCTCAAGTGGTAACACGCTTGCCTGGCATGCGCGGGGCGCTGAGTTCGATCTTCAGCATCACATAAAAATAAAATAAAGATGTTGTGTCCACTGAAAACTAAAAAAATAAATATTAAAAAATTCTCTCTCACTTAAAAAAAAGAAGAAGTATAAAGTTTTTGCTCATATTTCTCTGTTCTAAATGTAGGAGTGTTGTGAAGTCTGAGACACTCTGCAGAGTTAGCTCCATGTGACCTCATGTGTGAAGCCTTTCCTGGCTGCCATGTGTGGTTTCCCACTCTTCTTCTGTGCTCCCATAACATCCTTCATTTTCCTTTCAGCAATCTCTCTCCTGTACTGTAAGATCTGCTTCTGTGTTTCCATATTCCTGGGAGAAAGAGCCATCATTATTCAATTAAATAAACTTTCCAGTCAAAAGAAAAAAAAAAACAACAGTACACAAAATGAAAAGATTGACTTCTAGTACAGTTTTGATATTAACCCAAAGAGAACTATAAGAATTCCATATCAGTGCAATCATTTGACTTAAAAACTTTTAAAAATGAAAAATGAATTCATTCAATAACTCAATCTCTTTCAATCTTTATTGAGCATCTGTGTTTTCCCAGAAACTCTTTTAGACTACAAAACATTAATGCAGACAAAAGCTGCAATTTCCTAGAGCTTAGTTAAAACTCCAACATATGAGGTATGTGTTTGCTTGCAAAGAAAACTCGTTTACATAATGACAGGTACCTGCATGATTCTGGCAAACACTGAAATCATTTTCAAATAAACACTGTGATTGTCTATGTACTGTTTTTAACCATAAACCAAACTTGGGATAATGTTTTAAACCAATTTTTAACATCTGTAGGTTTTGAAGAATTTCTATTCACTTTAGGGAAAATTCAGTTTCACATAGTAAGAAATAATTTCTTTTAGTGCTTTTGTTTTTGCTGTGACTTCTTTTAATAACACTTATTTAGACCACAAGTGGCACATTGTGGGATGCCAATGTCTCACTAGTAGCAAGAGAACAGAGTAGTAGATTACAATGGTATGTTTCAGAACTATACTTGACATAGTTAAGTATACGCCTGGTAGTGCTGTATAACACAACATCCCAAAACTCAGTATCAAAAAATAATAGCAACTTAAACTGATCAACCTGTGGAGTCAGCAGAAGTGGCTCTGCCACATGCTCTATATCCTCGTGTCCCAGTCTGTTCCACAGGGCTCTCAGGGCTCTCATCCTTCTTGGACAAGTGGACTAACAAAAGTATATGTTTTTCTTATGGTGATGGAACAGAAATATACAGTCCTCCTGGGTTTGGAATTGGCACATTTTTATTTATATTCAGATTCTTTTAGCAAAGACAAGTAAAAGAGCAAAGTTCAGGCCTGAAGGGTAGGAAAGTACCTTCTATCCCTAAGGAAGCAAAGACATTGAGACTGGCAATCTATCATAACAATCCTATTATTTCCTGTTGCAGAATAATAGCAATAAATAGATGAGAAACTACCCTTGCTTGCTATTCATTTTTCCTACTTTGAAGGTTCTGAATCCATATATAAGAATGTCATTTTGGGGCTGGGGCTGGGGCTGGGGTTTAGTGGCAGAGTGCTTGTCTTGCACATGTGAGGCACTAGGTTCAATCCTTAGCAGTGCATATAAAAATAAGCAAATAAAAGACATACTGTCTATCTATGAAAAAATTTTTTAAAAAAGAAAGTCATTTTGAAAATTTTGTATATAGCAATTAAAAAGCAAATGGGAAAAATATTTGTGACTAAATATTTGTGATTAAAATCTTTAGAGCAAGATTTATCTAATTGTGGTGACTTACATTATTAGTTTATAAACCCCAGTAGTTAAAAAAAGAAGAAAATATCAGAGTAAATTAAATAAAGGTTACTTTTAATGAAAAAAATTGCTTTTGTTTTACCTACATGTGTATTGAGTCAAGAAAAAAAAAAATTTTTTTGACTAGGTTATGAATTTTTTTTCAATTTTCAAAGCCAATGCTATAAAGTATTTTAACATATTTATTTTTTATTGATGCATAGCTGTACTTATTTATGGTAAAATATTTTCTAATTATAAGATGTTTAGTTTAAGTACGTTCTAATTTGTAAAAGTTTTCATTTGATGGACACTTCATCTTCTTTGAAAGTGGATGGTTTTTAAAGTGCTCATTTCCTTTATGAAAATGTCTAATGAAAGATTACTTTTCTTTCAAATCAATCAACAATTGAGGCAGGTTTAATGGACCTGTGTTTTCATTTATATACTATTAGCAATCATGACTGTGGGGATGGGTGGCCCACGCTTGGAATTATTTTTTTTTAAAGTAATGGCAATATTTACCTTCTCTATTTAGCTTGTGCACGGCTGGCTTCCTGATGATGGTTTATAATAAAATCTCCTCCCGGTTATATTTCTTGATAACATTCTGTTAGCTTATTTCAGAAAGATTTATTATCAGCTTATCTTCAGATTTTAATATTTGCGTCATTCTGTCTATGTTAACTGCAGCCTCTCCCGAAGTAGCAGTGGGCTCTAGCCAGGTATAGGACACACAGGTGGACAGCCTGGTCCAAGCAGTGTTGCTGCCCTTAGTTCATCCAGGCTCTGTCCACTCTTGCCAGAGAAGGTAGGTCTGAACGCTCCTGCAGATTCTGGAGACAAACCAGAGGCCTGGACTAGTCTTTTATTTACAGGGAGAATGCTAAAGATAATGAGAATATTTAATGGTCTGTTACTTATTTATAAATTAAGATGCAAGACTGTGTTTAGTAAAAAGATAAAATGAGTGTTCTGTAATTTAGTTACTAAATATCTACTTTAGTCAGCCAAGCTAAAAATAGTTGTATATTTTTAAATAAATTGCTTCAGGTGTGATTTTTAAATTTAAAAAAAATCAGCTATGGACAGGTAGGAAATTTAAAATTTTGAAATATATTTTTCTTTGTCTACTTTTTTTGTAAATAAAGAAACATGTTATATGCATTAGCTAGTTTTAAGTTAATACAAGAAGGTTTTGTAGAGATTAATTTTAGAGAGTTTGAAACTATAATGTATCTTAACACTACTATTTACTAAAGTACAGAACTGAAGTCATCTTTGTCCAAATACTAATTGGTGGGAAAAATCCTAAATGGTTTCTTGTTTGAGGGTGTGTGTGTGTGTGTGTCTTTGTGTTTACATGCTCTATATTAGGTCAACTTGCATAAATATCTTTTAGTTACATAAACAATTACAAAAATCTTATTCAAGTTATGTTATGCATGTTAAAATAGCAGAAATTCTTTTGTGTATAGACTACCATGGTACTGCTGGAGATTTTTTGCCTGTTTTATTGTTGGTCTATAAACAAATAGATTTTGCTACGTTTCCTGTTTCTTTGTGATGGAGATGGTTGGCTTCTGGTAATGTTTCATCTCAAGAATCATATCTTTAGTTTTTAACTACCCACAGAGAGTGAAGTTCAATATTTTTATATATTCCTAGAAAGATTAATGGAAAACAGTAACAAAACAAAACAAAACAGATGTTCTCAAATCCCCCTTCCAACTTAACTCAAGAGGTCTTTACACATCCTGATACAACTGTTTTGGAGCGGTCCAACTACTACCTGTATGTTGCAGAATTCCAAATGTTGGCATTAAAAAAATTATTATTTTATTTGTTCTTTTTAGTAATACATGAAAGTAGAAATATTTTGGCAAATTATACATATATGGAGTATAACTTACTCTATTTAGGATCCCACTCTTGTAGATTGTTTATGATGTGGATTTACCCTGGTCGTGTATACAAATAAAAGGCTAGGAAAGTTATGTCCAATTCATTCTACTATCTTTCCTGTTCCACTCCCTGCTCCTATCTCTTTGTTTCCCTTTGTCTAATCCAATGAATTTCTATTGTTCCCCTCCAACTTCCTTCATTTTGGTTTAGCATCCACAAGTAAAAGAGAACAGTCTGATTTTAACAATTGCCCCAGAAACGGAGCCTGATGAAAAGAATGTATCTTCAGAATTATCCTCTCCTTACACATGTGTGAAAAAGTAGCTCCATCTTTTATAAAGGTAATCCTGCAATGTCCTATACTCTATTCTGCCCTTGTCTCCCAGTGAAATATCAAAAGAACTATTTTGAGAGTCTAAAGATTGTGTTGTTGGAGCTGCTACTATACCTTCATATGTCTGAGAGATGGAGGAAATTATCCAGATTTAAAATATGATGCCAGGATCACAATATTTTATTGATGGACTTTATTCCCTCAGCATCCTAATCTTTTTATGCTTCAATTTCTTCACCTTTTCTTCATCAGAAGGTAAATATATTATAATTAATGAACTGATATTGATACATTATTATTAACTTATTATACTCTATAGTTTATTTAGATCACCTTAGCTCTTAGCTAGTGTCCTTTTTGTTTGTCTCAGAATTCCATTTAGAATTCTATATTACATTTAGATTTCATATTTCCTTAGGTCTTTGACCTTGACCTTCACAGTTCGGGAGAGTATAGGACAAATAAATCATAGGATATTCTTCTTAAAAAAAAATAAAAAGAATCATGATTTAAGCATTTGGCAAAAGATTGTTTTTCCTGCCCTTTATCTCTTTTCTTCTTTAAAAATAAGTTTTTTTTTTCCCAAAAGTGCCTTTAATGTTTTAATAAAATACTGGCTAAGTTACAGACCTACAAACTATTTTTGGAATAAAATTATTATTAAGTCCATTTCCATTTTCTTTTCAAATTTGTATTATAGAAACAGGAAATGAGAATTTGGAGTATACCACTTGATACATATTTTTTATGTTTAGGAAAAAATTCATACATATATAAATATATATGTATCTTTTTTTGCTTATTAAGATATCATTGACATATTTCTGTTGTTTCTTATACTATACAACATCTTGTTGAATATGTACCAAATATGTACTTATTTATGTCACATATAAGTTCAGATTATTGCACTTTTAGCTTTTATTCTAATAAAAACCACCACACTGAATGGTTGCTGAGTCACTCAGTGTGAGCATTTTAAAGTTTAAAAAAATGCTGGTAGAACAATGGGCCAAAATTTAGTTGTAATTTCTTGAGTTTCAAAGAAGAAGTATAACTTATTGAGCCTTCACCAACCCTGATAACAACTGGAGGGTACTGAGATGATTAAAGCTCTAGTTCCAGGCTGATGTTAAGGTCTCCTTAAATTTACTTTTTTCAACTAAAAACCTTTATTTATTTATTTATTTTTAAAAAATATTTTTTATAGTTGGGGCTGGGGTTGTGGCTCAGCAGTAGTGCCACTTGCCTCACATGTGCAAGGCCCTGAGTTTGATCCTCAGCACCACAAAAAAATAAATAAGTAAAATAAAGGTATCGTGTCCAACTACAAAAAAAAAATTATAGTAGATGGGCACAATACCTTTATTTTATTTATGTAGTGTTGAGGATAGAACCCAGTGCCTCACTCGTGCTAGGCAAGTGCTTTACCACCCCTCAAAACCTATATTTAATAAGCATTGTATATATCACATGAATTATTGTCATATTCCTTTTGAAACCCAGTTCTATGTTTGATTTGCATAGATCTGATTATGGTCTTTTTATGGTTAAGCTTCCCAGTTCTTAAGATCCTAATCCCCATACCTTTCTCCAGCAACCAACACTTTTCTTAAAAACCTTTTTTATTTTTTCAAAAAGAACATTTAGTGCTCTATTTTATAAATCCCTTAATATATGGAACTGTTGTTCATAGTCACCAAAGACATGTTTTCCACATTTAACATCCTACAGTTTCAACACTTTCTCCTTGATCTGTATAATGTGTTCCATTAAATTGAAGGATTCCATGTTTCTGAGAAGTTCTATTCAGTCTATTTGCATTCCTGTTACCCATTACTTTGGAGGTATGGATTTGCAGGAAGAGGTTAAACTATACCTATTGTAAAGTTAAATTCCAGATTGTGATAGCTTCAAGTGAAAGTACATACCAGCTGTCTTTCATTAGATGAGAGCAAGAGAGCCACACAGAGCATGGAAGACCAGCACATTTCAGCAGTCTGCATTTCCCCAGCAACACTGAAATGTATACACTGCAGCTTACAATACTCATCCAGGGTAGGATTTTACAAGATTTGCAAGTTCAGCCATGCCTTTACCACTGCTCTTTCAGTTGGGACTTGAAACACCTTTTCAGGAAATCTTGTGCTAACATTTATTCTTCCAGGTAAGGGCATGTTAATATCTGGAGCTTTTCCTTGTTCTGAACAAAATTCAGTCAACGGATTTCCAGCACCATCTGCAGGAAGAAAGCAGCTAGGGACAGGTGTCTCTGAACAAATATTTTCCATTCTAGGCTATTTGATAGACTCATCTACTGTGTGTGACTTTTTTCTAGTATACTTTGTTTCCTTTGAGCATCAGAGATTCAGTGAGTTGCACTGGTGGCCAATGTTTCCTTTATGATGCTCCAATGGCTACCAATGGACAAAACCAACTCAAACTTTAAGTTTACCAAAAGTGTGAGTGTAATACTTTCTGTAGACCCATATTTTTTTTTTTGTAATTATCTAGGATCAATAAGAAATCATTAAACAATATATATGGGTTCATACAAACTTTAGTTTCAGTCTTGGCTCCTAATACTTTGGCCCATAAAATGCCCCCCAACACCACATCAATTATGATGTCATACCCTTTATAGTATTTTTTTATGAAAGCAAGTACAGAATAGCTAAAAAAGTTCTAGAACAAAAATTTAAATCCTTGTATAAGACCTCATGCCCTATATCTTTGTCTCAAATTTTGTATTATGCGGTATTGGCAAAATTAGCACACAGAAGAAAATCAGTGTTACTTAAACACACACACAGTACAGCACAAAAGTTCAAACAAGCCAACCATGTATTGTATCTAGCTTCTGTTTGGATCAAGGACATTTGTTTGCAATTGGTTTCCTTTGAGCTATGAACTGGTCCTTGTTAGATAGTAGTTAGCAATGAGCAGTAAAATGTGAACCAATAACATAGTAGGGTCATAGAATTTCTTTCTTTTTTTTTTAAGAGAGAGAGAGAGAGAGAGAGAGAGAGAGAGAGAGAGAGAGAGAGAGAATTTTTTAATATTTATTTTAGTTTTTGGTGGACACAACATCTTTGTTTGTATGTGGTGCTGATGATCGAACCCAGGCCTCATGCATGCCAGGCGAGCATGCTACTGCTTGAGCCACATCCCCAGCCCCAATATAGAATTTCTTTGAATTACAATTTATGAACAATCGAGTAACTTAGAGAAAAATAAACCTTGAGAACAAATAGGTGGAAACAAAGGGAGTCAATTAGAAAATATGTCAAGAAAGAAAAATCAATGTGGTTAACTTATGACACTGTCTACTGAGGTCATTGCAAAATTAGGACTTATGAGCACAGGTTTCTCAGTGTATTTCAGAAGAGACATTTCTTTAATAATGCAGTCACACTAAGGTAAATTCTATCCAGCCACTGACCCCAATACCCACATTAACATAGGATTGACTTCAGATTCCATGAAATTCATTCCCAGCCTTCACCTGTCATAAAAGAATGATGAGGCTAGGACAAACACAGTCCTTCTTGTCTTGGAACTGTGTCCTCAAGTCAAGAATCTAAAGTAAACTAGAAAAGAAGGGGGAAGGAATAAGCAATTTCAGCTGGTCAAATATATAGCCTCAGAGAAACCTTTTCTTTTATCTTATATGTCTCTAATCCAGTAAAGTTGTCTTCCTAAAAATAATTATACCTGACATTCAGAAGCATTATTTATAGCTTTTTTGGTTTTTCCTGTAAGTTCAAAATTATTTTACAGACCCTGTACCCTAGATATCAGTGAAAAAAATTACCTACCTTGCACAAATCACAGAACTCTAGATTCTTAGTTCTTTGTGGCCTTATCTATAAAAATAGCAGTAGCAGCTCATTCATGTTGAAATAAAGTCACTTATAACTGAAAAAGCTATATATACTCATATACAAAGCTTGATATATGTAAAATTATACATCAGCAGGATGAAGCCTCACACACACACACACACACACACACACACAAACACATTGTAGGATGAGATCAAGTTATAGGGGAAACTGCATCAGACCTGTGATCTTCACACTGGCAGGAATAGATATAGCATATCACTGTGCAGCTTTCCTTGGCCTCCAACCAGATAGGGACATATGGCTGCCAGGCCCCAGTATTGGCTCTGAGAATGTATTTTGTGTTATTATTCCTTTATTTCTGGGAGAATTGACATTAAAAAATATATGTGCTCCTGGGACAATTTTGGCTGCTGTGTTGGGGAGAGTCTTTGTGAAGAGAAGAGAAGAAGAGAGGAAACTATTGGAGAGATTATTAAAATAATCTGACAGTTGGTGGCTTGGATACAGTCATAATAGAAATAATTAGTGGACTGATTCTGGATCTATTGTCCATGAAGAGCCAAAATGGCTTACTGATAGATCAGATATATTGTTACATCTGAGGTAAAGTCTTCAAGAGGACTTGCAAGAATGGAGCTGCTATCTTCTAGAAGCTTACAGAGCTAGGCACATGTTAGGAGGGAGCTCAAGGGCATGCTTAGACACATTAGGAGGTGGTAACCTCTAGCAAGCAGGAAACCCTAGTCCAGCATTAAGTGGTGAAGTCAAAGCTGGAGGATCATGTGAGACTCATCAGCATAGAGAATAATTCAAAGCCAAGACAGTAAGAGATCACCTTGGGAGTAGTTATAGAAGGGAATCAAGGACCAAGTCTTAGAGCAGGTGAGATGCAGAACCAGGAAGGGCGCCTGACTGCAGTCTGAGAGGTGGCAGAACTGTAGTGGGTACTGACCTGGAATCCAAGGAAAGGAATTGTTTCAGAAGGACCTGAGAGTCCAGGAAAGATGTAGCCTGAAAATTCACCATTGGGTTTAGTAATCTAGAATAATTTATTATTAAGATTTGTTGGGGTGGAATGTTGAAGACAAAAATATCATTGAAGTAGATTTAAAAGTATAGGAGGAGAAGAATTGGAAATGGAGAGTATAAATGACTCAAAGATGTTTTTATAATAAAGGAGAGAAACAGGTGATAATCAGGAGGAGATGTAGGTTTAAAATAGTTTGCAAGAAGGGAACCACTGAAGAGATAGGGGACTCAGGAAAAATGGAGGGATTGTCTTTGAATGCTGACATCAAATAGCAACTCCACTTTAAAGGAAATAAGAAAATTGTTTTTGTTTGTTTGTTTAGTTTTGTTTTTTGTCCTAAATCAAATATGAGTGACCATGGCATGGGAACACAGATTCAAGTGACCCTGAAAGGCACATTCCACTGTAAGAGGTTACATCATGAAATTTCGTAGCCAAAAAACAAGCCAAATCATAAATCAATACATTTGGTAGATAAGTGGGTAGGAGTATCAGGTGATTGCAGCAGAGTGGGAGAATCTCTTCAATAGGTTTGAAGTGTTATAGCAATCTTAGCTTCATGGTTGGGGGGGCTAGCAGCCTGCTAAGCTCAAGTGATACATTCCCAGAGGTTTACTTAGTAGTCATGAGGATATTAGATCAGATGCAGAAGATGAAAGAAAAGGCTATTAAAAGGGTTTAAGATAGCTTGAGGTGATTTTGGCTCTGCACAAGCAACATTCCAACCATGATGCTCAACTCAGCCAAGTTTAAACAGTCGGCAGAATCTTCAGATACATGCAGCTTCTTCAGAGAACTTCAGCTGCACAAGAGAGAGTTTAAGATAATGTCAAAAAAATATTGGACTCTAAATTGAATAAAGAGATAGCATGAGTAAACTCCTAGTTGGAGTAAGGTGAAATCTTGGTGTAGTTTTAATTTGCATTTCTCTAATTACTACAGATGTTCAAGACTTTTACATAGATCTGTTGACTATGTATCGTCTTTTGAGAAGCACCTGTTTAGTTCCTTTGCCCATTTGCTGATTTATTTATTTATTTTATTTGTTTTTTGAGTTCTTTGTATATCCTGTAAATTAAAGCCTCGTTTGAGGTGTGGGTGGTAAAGATTTTCTCCCATTTGGAAGGCTTTCCTTTGCTGTGAAGAAGCTTTTTAGTTTGATACCATCCCATTCATTGATTCTTGATTTTAATTCTTGTGCTTTAGGGGTCTTTTTCAGGAAGTTCCTAAGCTGGCATATTGGAGTGTTGGGCCTACATTTTTTTCTAGTAGGTGCAGGCTATTTGGCTTATGTCTAGGTCTTTGATCCACTTTGAACTGAATTTTGTGCAAGGTGAGAGATAGGGGTTAAATTTCATTCTGCTACATATGGATTTCCCGCTTTCCAAGCACCATTTGTTGAAAAGGTTATCTTTTCTACAATGTATATTTCTTTGCACCTTTGTCTAGTATAAGATAATGTATTTATGTGGGTTTGTCTCTGTGTCTTCTATTTCATTAATCTTCATGCCTGTTTTGTTGCCAATACCATGTTGCTTAGCAAGCACTTCTAAACCGCAATTTAGGGTTTCACATAGTTCTTTAAATTATTTTTATTTTATTTTTTTGCATTGCTGGGGATCCAGCTCATAGCTTATACCTGCCAACCATGCATTCTACCACTGATATAAAACCCTACTTTTTTAAAAAATACAATACTAGAATACTCTTTTAATAGCATCATTAAAAGAGAGTCTAAATAGAAGTTATATAATTTGAGTAACTGAGTTTAGTTAAATTTCCTGGTAAAAAGAGCCATCATTATTTTATCTAAATTTTAGTTATAATTCAAATACTGTTTAGTTCAAATGATCTAATAGTTTTAGTTAGCTGTTTGTTCTGTCTTGTAATAAGCCTGTGTGTCTATTTAAGTAAATCTTACACATTTATTTGTATGAATATGTTTTCTTCCAGGAATAGAAGATGGTAGCGAATTGGGAGAGAGGAGTTTCAAATTTATTAAATAGGAATTTTATACCTAAATATTGTATTCCTCCAATTCTAGTTTGGGCAAATTTAAATTTCTGTGTGGTGTTGATCTAAACCATCATCCCAGAGAGAGGGGAAGAGATGAAAAGAAAGGCATACCCTTGGAATTCTGAGACTTGTTGCAATTTTCTAGCACTTTCACAACATAGTTATGGTTGTAGGGCTTCAGTGATTGCCAGAAATTCATGTTTTTCCTGTGGAGCTTTCCTCTCCTCTCCTCTCTTCTCTTTTCCTCTATTATTTCCCTTCCTCCTTTCTCCTCCCCCCTCTTCTTTCTTCCCCCTGTGCATTCAGAATTTGGCTTAAAATAACATAATTCTATAAAAACAAAAGGGACATTTTCAAACTAAGTCTCATAAGATCTCTGAAGAGGAATCCTAGCAGAAGGTGACATCTCTATTTTGATGAAGTTTTCCTTTTACCTGTTTTATACATTGGGATTTCATGAAAAAAAGTAAAGGTTTTCAGAGCTTTAAAAAAAAAACATAAAAACAAAAAGAGGTCTGGGAGACTTGCTTGCAGCCCGTGTCAAAGGTCAGCTTCACCTACTGTCCTCTTGGGGATCTTTTGTCCATGACGCATCACTTCTCACCACAGATTGATCTGCATATTAACATTCCTTAATAGATAGGACCACAAAATCACTTAATTGTTAGTTTGTTATTTAAGACATAAATTCTCATATGAAAATTTACATCCCAATATTCTTTAGTTTATTTTAGTTGATCCCTTCTACAATGCAAAGAAAAACTCTACAGGTTGAAAAAAGAGATTGAACTAGGAAATAAGACCTCAGATCACATTCCGGTTTTTATGATTTTTATGAACTAGACCTCAATTTCCTGCCAGGGAAATAAGGCTAACAAAACATACCATGTCTTTCTCACAAGGAATGATGTTGATATTACAGATAAGTAAACAAGATGTTAAATGAAATAATGACTGGAATATATGTAGAATTGCTTTGCAAACTGGAAACAAAGTTATGCAAGCTTCTTTCATTATAATCAGTTATCAGAAGAATCTTATATATGACTAAACACAAAAAGCCTGCACTAGTGGGTCTTAATTCTACATAACAGACACATTTAAAACATTTGTTTCTTTTTGCTAATATATTTTACTTGTAAGTTTTCTAGCAATTTGTATCTGCCCTTTAGAATGTAAGCATCACCACTAGATTCTGGCTTTTTAGACAAATAGCATAAGTAAAAGAAAGAAGGAAAAAAAGGGAAAGAGTGAGTGTGGGGGGTCCATATCAAAGTGTATGATGATAATCATCATTTGACCTCTGATCTGTAAACATGAAGGTTTCATATAGTTAAACCTAATAATTCAGCTTTCTGCTTTAGCAAAATGTCCAGATCCAACTAGCAGTTTCAAAAAATCATTGAATTGAAGTGAACTTGGAAATAAAGCTTCTTCCAAAATGATTATTCTTCAATAGGAATAATCAATAGGAAGCTATGGGTAAGTGTGTTAAAAATGCAAGGAATCAAATTGCTGATTTACCCTTTCTCTCTCTCCCCCCCCCCCATCTTTCTGGGATAGGTATGTGCAAATAAAAGGAGAAGGAACTATGGATCTGGAAAAAGATTATGCGACACACAAAGGGAAAAATAAACTTGGTGGAGAATTGTCAGGAATGATGCCCCTTTGCAACAATATAATTAATATCTCCTGTGTGAAAAGCAACTGGTCAAGCCATGTTCGTGCTTCATTGTACAGCTTAATGGTACTGATAATTCTGATCACTCTGGTTGGAAATCTGATAGTCATTATTTCCATACCACATTTCAAGCAACTTCACACCCCTACTAATTGGCTCATTCATTCCATGGCCATTGTGGACTTCCTGCTGGGGTGCCTGGTGATGCCTTATAGCATGGTGAGGTCAATTGAGCACTGCTGGTATTTTGGAGAGTTCTTCTGTAAAATTCACACTAGCACTGACATTATGCTGAGTTCAGCCTCCATTTTTCACTTGTCCTTCATTTCCATTGACCGCTACTATGCAGTGTGTGACCCATTGAGATACAAAGCCAGGATCAATATCTTGGTAATTCTTGTGATGATCTTCATTAGTTGGAGCATTCCTGCTATTTTTGCATTTGGAATGATCTTTCTGGAGCTAAACTTCAAAGGAATTGAAGAGATATATTATAAACATTTTCACTGCACAGGGGGCTGCTCGGTTGTCTTTAGCAAAACATCTGGGGTATTGGCCTTTCTGACTTCTTTCTATATACCTGGGTCTGTTATGTTGTGTGTCTACTACAGAATATATTTCATAGCTAAAGGGCAAGCAAGATCAATTAATCATACAAATCAGAAGCTTCACTTTGGATTAGAAGAGAAAAATGGAATTTCACAAAACAAAAAAAGAAAAGCTGCGAAGACATTAGGGATCATGATGGGTGTTTTCCTGATATGCTGGAGCCCTTTCTTTGTGTGCACAGTCATGGATCCTTTCCTGAACTACACAATTCTACCCCCTTTGAATGATGCATTCATTTGGTTTGGCTACTTGAACTCTACTTTTAATCCAATGGTTTATGCATTTTTCTATCCCTGGTTCAGAAGAGCATTGAAGACAATTCTACTTGGTAAAATTTTTCAAAGAGATTCATTTAGGTGTAAGCTATTTTTAGAATCAAATCCACAATAATTTTATTATTGCAAAATGGTTGGTGATCCAGTTCATGAACACAACATTACAACCAAATGCACTAACTACATGGATCTTTTGTTATTTGAGTCAAAGTACTTATGGTGAGCCAAGTTATGCTTATCATCTCTTATATGGAACATGGTAGATGCGATCTTAGCCCTTCTTATGATACATACACAAATTTTGAAAACCTAGTATTTAAGGACCTACATTTTAAAGAACATTTCCTAGGACTAGGTTGTAGCTCAGTGGAAAAGTGCTTGGTTAGCATGTACAAGGCTCCAGTTTGATCCCCAGCAACATGAAAGGCGGGTAGTGGTGAGGAGGAGAAGGAGGAGGAGGAGGAGGAGAATTCTTCTTCTAAAGAACTTCTCCTGCCCTTAGGTGAACTTCCATGAGTTGACAGTGGTACCTTACTAAGTGGTTCAGTAGTGGAAACTATAAGACTATATTTGGGGATACAAATTGGAATGATTTTGTCACATTTACATATAGAAATTTGTCATATATGTACAGTTGGCCCTCCATATATTCAGGTTCTGCATCTGCAGATTGAAATAATCTTAGTTCAAAAATTTTGTGGAAAAAGAACATTGTGCCTGTAGAGAACACTTATAGATGTTTTTGGTTTTTCATTATTATAGTTGTCAATATAGTAACCATTTACATAACATTTACACAGTATTAGCTATTGCAAGTTATCTACAGATGATTTGAAGTATATGGGAGGATGTCACAGATAATAAGCAAATGTTATGCTATTTTATATAGGAGATGTCACATCCATGGATTTTTGTATCTGCTGAAGATCCTGAAACAAATACCACAAGGATACTGAGGGACAACTGCATGTATCTTTTTTGTGTATAAGGATTTTTATAACCATTTCCCTATCATCTACTATTTCAGTTGTTTCTAATTTCTTAAATAATAACAGTTAAATTATGTTCTGTCTGTTACTTGCTACTGAGGCCATGAAAATGTCTGAAAGGATTTAACCATATTTTAAGGTTATATCTTGCATGGTGGACTCAAAATATATCCAGAATAAAACAAGGTAACTTATTTTAAGGTCAGAATATACACACCATGCCTACTAAAACAGTATCTACAAAAAGAAAAAAAAGAGGAACAAATAGTGGTTTCCAAAAATGTGCCTTAATAGGAAATGGGAAACATTCTAAATTATATACATTGATCTGCAATTGAACTGTTTCTTACATAGACTTTACATGGTTTGTTTCAGGTTAAGTATCATGAGGAATTTGAATTTATTCAATAATAGCAATTTTTGCTCAAGTGAGTTAGGGCAAGGTGGCCAATTTTAAATGAAACTAAAATGCACACTCCTACCTATACATGTCTGTTCACAAATTTGATGATCTTCTGGGGATATATTAAATCTTTTCATCTATTATAGTCTGTTTCAGAACTATATTTTGTCTCATTGATCTGGCTAGACTGTTTTTCTAATACATATAAAAACTTTATGAGTGACCTTTTAATTTAGTATGTGGTAAGACAAGTTGTCTCTAATCACTTCTTTTTAAAACACTACCTTGAATTTATTTACCTGTGAGACCAGTGTGTCAAAATTTTAAAATAAAAAAAGCACTTTGAGAGATTTTTATCCTTTACAGCAAATGAGGTTCATTTGCTCCAACATATTCCCCTAGGATTATTTCTAAATGTTGAATAAATTTCTGAAATCATTTTGTTTTTATGTAAACATTATTGCTGGTATATAATAAAGTTTATTTTAACTTTCCATTTGACTTGTTTAGGTTTTCATTATAGATATTGATGTTATCTATAATGCTAAGTTTTATCTCCTTTGCAATAATAATGATTTAATAATGATTCTTATGCATATTCCTTACTGTGCTCTACTAATCAGAATTTCTAGAGCAATTCTGATAATGGTGATAAGAGTCATCTTTATCGTATACCTCTTTTAAATTACTCAGGTTTTAATAGATTTTATGTTTTTCTTGGAACAAGATCATGACCCAGGTAATTCTATATTGTTGGTTTAGTATGAATAGAGCCCTTACTGCCCATCCTTTTTTGTAAGCTCTATTATTGTTTTGTTTTGTGGTGCTGGGGGTTGAACCCATGGCCTTGTGCATTCGAGGCAAACACTCTACCAGCTGAGCTATATCCCCAGCCCTGTAGGCTCTATTTTTAATGCTCATAGTAAGAAATAACCAAAACTTTCATCAAAGCATGCAGAAAGGTTGGCTTTTTCTGTCCATATTCCCTACTTTACCATAGCTTGTGTTTCCTCAGGCAGAAGCTGTTTGGATCTTTTGGTCATCCAGAGTCCATTTCCCAACTGGAATCCAATAAGCTTTAGGGAAATTTCTCATTCCCACAGACTAGAGTCTGCTGGAACTATAATCAAGAGACTGGTCTCCTTCCTTTCCCTTTAAATGCATGGATAACCCCAGTTAAAATTTTCAGGTCTTTCTCCAGAATTTAATGTTTAGCAAAGGGAAAAAGACAGTAATCTTTTACAGAACCATTAGCTGAAAACATGGACTTCCATTCCTTCCAAGTGGTAATATCATGGTAAGGTCATGGTCAGTCTGCTCTTGGGATATTGTCACAGTTCTTGCTTCCCAAACTTTAGAGCTGCCTACCTGTCTGCCCATTTCCAAAGTGAGTTACCCAACCTTCATGGATTTCAAGTCCCAGACAGAATTCTATGAATGGTTTCTGGTTGTATCTATGAAAAGGACCTTAACTTAATATACGAGAATATAGTAAATACCAATAAAACTATTGCAACAACATGATACATGATACTTTTTCCTCTCAGTCAAGACATCTTCCACTTAGAACAGTTCTCATTTTCCACTCTCCAATCAAAGAGGAATATCCATACAAATTTCTACTCTAGATGGGACAAAACAAAAATGTGCTAGCAAAGAAGTTTGTTGGAAATGACTTACTATAAATATTAATGCTATCTTTGGAGATCATTAGACTGGAAGTTCCATTATGAATTTAAACTTGGTCCTTGAAATCAGAATTCACTTATCAATTTTCTGCAAATATTTCCTAATCCACTGTGGATTCTGGTAAGCCACATTTTCTGTTTATTTGTACACTGTCACAAAGAGCTTGAGTATTAAATGTGGAAGGATATATGAAGAATAATTTGTGTTTCTAAATTTAACAGACTACAAAGAGTACCAACACTGAAATAATCGACATGATGTAAGAATCAGAGTGAAATTTTCTAAATTGAAATTATATTATAATTAAATTATAATTTAATCAATTGATTAATTTTTTTTTTTTTTTGTGATATTGGGGTTTGAACCCAGAGCCTTGTACTTGTTAGGAAAGCACTCTGCTACCGAGCTACATTCTCAGCTCTGCTTTTTGTATTTTTAAAAGTGATACATATGCATTTTCCAAAGCTCATTGAGTATGTAACCAACTGAAAGAAATTTTCAAAGAAAGTAAACTTGACTTTGACATGTCTTCAAATTTTTTTCCACATCCCTTCTTTTCCTAAAATTCTATCTTTAAGTCTCTAAGCTGCCAGTGAATTTATACTGTTCTGACATTCCACCTGGCTCATTCCATTGAGGCTTATTCTGTTGTAAGTCACATCAGCATTGGCATCTGTTTCTGTCTTTGACCTTTCCCAGGAAGTAGACATAGTCGATTCATACAAATTTAAATTTTCTCAGCGTATTTATAAGTTAAACAGAAATAGGAGCTTAAAGATAAGCCACTCAATGATTTATCAATGGCAGTTATTCCTCTTGGTAAATGTATAAATCAGATAAGCAATAACTAATGTGATAAACTAAAAAAATGTGTTTATTAATAAAAAATGTGTTTTTCAGTCAACAGTTTTACAACATGGTGTGTAAAGTAGTGTTTTCAACCCTGGTTACTACTGGGGAGGAGTTATCAGTTATTCAGACAGAGTTACTTCAGAACCCCAAACACTGGTTTACTCTTGTACAAAATGAAATAATATGTCACTTACCTCATGAGTCTGTTGAATATTAGATGGAAGACCCAACCTAGTATATTTTGGCCACACACACAAAAACAGTCTACAAACATACACTTTTAGCATCATCCCTGGTCATTTTATTGGTATGTGCTATTGTGATGCTCACTCAGTAGATGCTAAGGCACTACACACAGAGAACTTGACAAAGGAAGATATTACTTATCTTTAAAAAAGTAGAATTTTAACATATTTTCCTAATAAATGACATAATTATAATAATTATGCAAAGGATAGCCAAAATTTTTCAAAAGTCTATGCAGAAAGATGTAACCTGGTGAGACATTTATGCATTTTTGTACTGTGAAGTTATTGTGTGTTTAAGAGATTATGGAAATTTTTATCTCTTTAAAAAATAATTTATATAAAATGAATATACATACACATATAATCTATATGAGTATTTGTAATTATATATAATAATGGTTGATATAATTATAAATTTTATATATTGTTATCTATCTATAAAACATCTATTATCTACCTAATGAGCCTGGGTAAAAATTGTGTAACCTTATAAAACACTGATATAAAGTCCTGAAGCACCTGTCATTAAAAAAAAAAAAAAAAACAACTTCTAGCTTTGGCACCAGACAAGCATGGGTTCAAAAGTTAGCTCTAATTGTAGTTCCTGTGTTTTTCCTCCTTTATGACTTTGCTTCTGCAGCTCTGTATACCTGAAATGCCTCCTCCCCAAACACATGGTGTAACTAGCTAACATCTATTCATCCTAAAAGACTCACCTTGTGATTACCTGTCCTGGGACCCATTTTTAAATTCCCTCAGGTAGATTCCGAACATATCCTACACACTCCTTGTCAGCGCACTTACTGAGTACATTGTAGTGTCCTCTGCCCCCTGGTCTATGAATCCAGAAGTTAGGGACTGTGTTTTATTCATCTTTGTATTCCTGAGCTTAGCACCATGCTGGCACAGATGGCACTCCATAATGCTTTATTAGGTGAATAAAGCAAATAAAATATATTAAGAAGTCCAAGGGGTACAGCTAATAAAAGAGAGACAGATTTTGGGCCTAATTCTCTCAGGCTACAAACTCTACCCTCTTTTCTATTTCAGAAAATGGGGCCAACTGTGGGAAAAATATAAGGAATTCATAATTTTATCCCCAGTCAGATGTGCCTATGTGGGCTTAATTTTGGCAATAAATGTGTATTTTTTATTATTAGAAAAATATTTTAAAAGATAAGTTACTAAAACATATCCTGAAACTATTAACTAGGTTTGGCTTAAGACCTTCTAGAGAGACTTATGCTTGAAGCATTAAAATTACTCAGGCTGGGACTGGGGATGTGGCTCAGTGGTAGAGCGCTTGCCTAGGATATCTGAGGCACTGGGTCCAATCCTCAGCACCACATATAAATAAACAAATAGAATAAAGGGACTGTGTTCATCTACAACTACCAAAAAAAAAAAAACAAAAAAACACCAAAATTTAAAAAAGAAATAACATATTCAGGCTGGGTTTGGCTGAGACTCAGAAACCTGACGTTTCAATCAGTGATTCAGATTCTTTGGAAGGAATACATTTCTTCTAAGAACCATTGATTTAGAGCTATAAGAAAAAGGAATTCTAAACTGATTTTTAATATACATGGGAGGGTAAAAATTCAGAGGAATAATGAACAATACAACTCAATTAATAAGGAGCTCAGAAGCCCTGGTTGTGAGCTCTGTGGGTAGGGCCTGGTAAAATCATAAGAACTGCTAAAACCCACAGTCACATTCAGTGGAAACAGGTAGCAAAGACAACAAACCAACACAAGCAAAATAATTCTTGCTACTAAGAAGAAAGTTGGCCTATACTGTATTGCTACTCCCCCTTTTGATAGAAAAGCATAATTTATTTGGTGTATGTAATTTACTTATAATTTTTAAATTTGAAATTACCCTTGAAAGGATAAATGAAATGAGTGTTTAATAAGGGTTTTCTTTTATCATCCAACAAGAGTTAAAATGTGGTGTCGGTGAATGGCTTTCCTGAGACTTGAAAAATATTGCAGATATGTGATTCTTTATTTTTGGCTCCTGATACCAGCTCTGTAAACATATTTACATCAGATAAGAAGGTAGACTAAGGCACCAATCACTGTTTTGCTTCTTTTGCATCAGCTAAAGTTTTCTTTCTGAGTTTTACATTTGGTCTTTGCTTAATAGTTTGAGAATTCCCCCAAGCATTTAGTTCTTCAACTAAAACTCCATGGTAAACATTTTCCTATCTCCATTAAGTGAAACTCCCTCACCAGGGACTTAACAAATGTGAAATCATTTTCCTTCATGACCAGCACCAAACAACAGATGTGTTAATGATGCCCTCTGGTCTCTCTTTACTCAGAAGTTTGATAAATAAGAACAAAGTGTGAGTGATGTTGCTTATACTTGACTCTTTGGACAAAGGACTTGGGTCAAACAAATTGCAGCTTCAAAGTGTCAAACTGTAAATGAAGTGTAGAGGGCATTGGTAATTAGCCAATCAACACATTTAATGACTATTATTTGCAATTCCCTCAAGGCTACTTTTACAAACAGAAGGGTTTACACAGACACTGATATCACATGCTTGAAAGGTGTTGATAACTTTGTTTTTAAATGGTTTAAAGTTTTCTTCTTGTTTGTATTTCTCTTAATTATAGAAAATTACAAAGTCTTGGGAATAAGGAAAAAACACATAGATCATATGTTGTTTTTTCTTCCATAATTCATGTTAACTAAAACATAAAATAAAACATAGCAAAACACTACAATAACACGTATTTTACTACCAACTACTAGTTTAGAGGTAGAATCACCACAATGCTATGTTAGAATATTCACAACTAGATCACAGTTTAGCTTTATCTATTAGAAGAAGAAGAAGAAGGAAGAAGAAGAAGAGGAGGAGGAGGAGGGGGCGGATGAGGGAAGGAGAAGGAGCTGGGGGAGAAAAGAAATGGTGGTCATTATCTGGGTAATACAATCATCTGAATTCTCCATCACTACAGCTACCATCATCAGATAAGGCCACAACCAACCAAAGATAGAATCATTGCTTGTGATATATTCTGGAAATCAAATATCTGCCTGAGTTTCTATTCAAACAATGGATATTATTAGCTGTTTAAGCTGTGTTCAACAGGGGAAAGAAATTTACTATATCTCTTTAAATTATAATTTTCTTGTTTTTAAGTGGACACTACAGTTTTCAAGGTTCTTAAAAAGATTTATTCATCAATTATTCATTCACATAACTGATACTATTGGACATATACCTTATGCCAGTTAATTTGTTCTCCAGATGGCAAGGACACAACGGTGAGCAAGACTAAAATATTCTCCAACTCTCCAGAATTTTCATGGAAATAAAATGAGGTTTTCTAGGAACTAAATGAGATTGCATCTGTCAAAAGTGTTTAGATAAGGTACAATGCATAGTTCTTAGCGTATGGTCAATAAATTAGACATATGATTTGCAGTTCACTTTACTATTACCAACCAGTTCATAGTTGCAGAGATAAATTTATTTATTTTTTTTCCTTTTTTTTATTGGTTGTTCAAAACATTACAAAGCTCTTGACATATCATATTTCATACATTAGATTCAAGTGGGTTATGAACTCCCATTTTTACCCCAAATACAGATTGCAGAATCACATCGGTTACACATCCACATTTTTACATAATGCCATATTAGTAACTGTTGTATTCTGCTACCTTTCCTATCCTCTACTATCCCCCCTCCCCTCCCCTCCCCTCCCATCTTCTCTCTCTACCCCATCTACTGTAATTCATTTCTCTCCTTGTTTTTTTTTTCCCATTCCCCTCACAACCTCTTATATGTAATTTTGTATAACAATGAGGGTCTCCTTCCATTACCATGCAATTTCCCTTTTCTCTCCCTTTCCCTCCCACCTCATGTCTCTGTTTAATGTTAATCTTTTCCTCCTGCTCTTCCTCCCTGCTCTGTTCTTAGTTGCTCTCTTTATTATCTCATTATATCAAAGAAGACATTTGCTCTCATTATATCAAAGAAGACATTTGTCCTTCTCAGAGGAGGACATACAATCAATCAACAAGTACATGAAAAAATGCTCACCATCTCTAGCAGTCAGAGAAATGCAAATAAAAACCACCCTAAGATACCATCTCACTCCAGTAAGATTGGCAGCCATTATGAAGTCAAACAACAACAAGTGCTGGCGAGGATGTGGGGAAAAGGGTACTCTTGTACATTGCTGGTGGGACTGCAAATTGGTGTGGCCAATTTGGAAAGCAGTATGGAGATTCCTGGGAAAGCTGGGAATGGAACCACCACTTGACCCAGCTCTTGCCCTTCTCGGACTATTCCCTGAAGACCTTAAAAGAGCATACTACAGGGATACTGCCACATAGATGTTCATAGCAGCACAATTCACAGTAGCTAGACTGTGGAACCAACCCAGATGCCCTTCAATAGATGAATGTATAAAAAAAATGTGGCCTTTATACACAATGGAGTATTATTCTGCACTAAAAAATGACAAAATCATGGAATTTGCAGGGAAATGGATGGCATTAGAGCAGATTATGCTAAGTGAAGCTAGCCAATCCCTAAAAAACAAATGCCAAATGTCTTCTTTGATATAATGAGAGATAAATTTAAAAAGAAATCCCTGGCTATTAAGTTTAAGCTCAGATAATAGCACCACATGTCATTCTTTCTGTTTAAATGATAGTAATTGAAAACCAGCAAAACCAGAAGGCCATGGCTGTAATCACACTTATTGCTTTCTCCTGGTTCCTCTTTTGGTCTGTCCAATTTTCATAACATAAACTAGTGTTGTCACCTGCCTGTCTGTTGGGCTTTCCTTTTCAGCAAGTACCCAAAATTCATATGTGCCAAACTGAATGAAATCCTCTAGTTACTCCACCTTCCCCTCCTATGACTTCTACAGAACAACAACAGTATTCATGCAATGGCTCAAGCTGTAAATCTGGATTAATCCTTGACCCCTCTTTTTCCTTACTCCCCACACCCAATCAAATTTGGGCCATGAATCTTAATCCAATTTCTCACTTTCTCTCCCTTGGACTCTGGTTGAATACCAAAACTGGTTTTCATTCATCAAGTCTTGATTCTTCCAGTCCATTTTCCATCCAGTAGCCACAAATTCATCTGAAATTCAAATTTGACCGTGTCTTTTTGCAGATGAACATCCTTAAATGGCTATATATTCGTTTTTGTATTATGCCACTATGTCCAGATTTCTTGGCTAGTATGAAAGTCCTTCTGTGGTCTGTCTTCCTTATTTTTTTTCTACCTTCGTTTCCAGCCACTTTTTTTTCCCCCCAAGCATACTATATTTCAGGTATACCCAGGTATTTAACTTGTCTAAAAATTCCATGCCTTTTCAGACCTCTCAGATTTTGAACATTCTATCACTACTTTTAGAACACTCTTCACCCAATTACCTCAAGCCTAATAACATTTCTGAACTTGCCTGATGGCTCTCTGCTCATGCCCAGTGGTACTTCCTTCTCTCCAAAAGCAATTCAGGCCTAGTTCTATGGCTTCACATGGTGCATGTTATTGTGATTATTTGTCTTTACAAAAAAGGAGTTTTTAATGAATATAGAATAAAATATGTCACAGAATATATATAAGTATGAATGCTAGACATGAAATCAGCATGAGCTTCTTTTCAGCTTACTCAGTTTAAAAAAATAACATTATTATTGTTATTACTTTTCTAGTTGATTTTTTTGTTCTTTGCATATCCTTGACGATAATTTGTCGTCAATTAAATGTGTGACAAATGTCTTCCCCTAGTTAGTAGCTTATGTATTCAACCTCATATGGAAACTGTTGCTAAATATAAATTCTTTGTTCTAGTGTTGTCAAATGTATTAAATTTCTTTATGTTTTATGCTTTTGTGACTTTACATAACACATCCAGTTTTAGTTAGCTTTTTGTCACTGTGACCAAAAGCCCCGGACAAGACAAATATAGAGATGGAAGTGTATTTTGGCTTATGGTTTTAGATGTTCAGTCCATAGTTAGCCAACTCTGTAGCTCTGGGCTTCAAGTAAGGCAGAACGTCATGGCAGAGGAAAACAGGTTGGGGCATGGCAGTAAGGAAGCAGAAGGACAGAGAGCGCTTTGTTCACCAAGGGCAGAATATAAACCTCAAAGGCATGTCCCAGTGACCTACCTCCTCTAACAACATCTTACCTACACACAGTTGCTGCCCAGTAAATTAGTGGATTAATTAATTAGTGGATTAATTCATCAATTAGTTTACACCTCTCATAATCTATTCATTTCACCTCTGGAAATTCTTGCATGTCTCACACATAAGCTTTTGGGGGACACCTAAGATCTAATCACAGCACCTTACTATGAGATCACAAAGTTATTTTCCTAGATTGTATTCTAAGAGTTTATATTTTTGTCATTTACATTTAAGTTTTTAATCCACCTGGATTCTGGAATTGATTGGTATGTACTGTGTGAGATAGAATCCAGTTTCATCTATTCTTTCCATATAACCAGTTGTCTCAGTATCATTTGTTAAAAAATATAACCATTCCCAATTATTCTCTTCTTTGTGATATAGTAATTTAATTTTCCACACACATATAAAAATGTTTTGAGCTATTTGAAGTATTATTGATCTACTTACCCCTTTACCAGTATCTCATTTTCCTGAGACTATAATTTTATATTCTAACATGAAATGAGGTAAAGGAAAATTACCTTAATCCAATTTTTTTATTCCTCATCTTCCTTGTTTATTTGGAAAGTTTAGTTATGTGAGACCTTTAGTAATTTCCTATAAATTTTTGAGACAACTTGTCAAATAAAAAGAATGCACACAGCACATACCAGATCTTAAATTATACTATAGAGCTAATAGTGATAAAACAGACGTGTAGACAATGGTACAGAATAGAAGACAAAGAGACAAACCCACATAATTACAGTTATCTTATATTAGACAAAGGTGCCAAAAAATACATTGGAGAAAAGATTTTCAACAAACTGTGCTGGGAAAACTGGAAATCCATATGTAGCAGAATGAAATTGAACCCCTATCTCTCAGCCTGCACAAAACTCAACTCAAAGAAGACCAAGGACGTAGGCATTAGACCACAGACACTATACTTTCTGGAAGAAAAAGTAGGCCAAAATCTACATCATGTTGGCTTAGGAATGGACTTCCTCAATAAGACTCCTACAGCACAAGAAGTAAAATCAGGAATCAATAAATGGGATGGAATCAAACTAAAAAGCTTCTTCACAACAAAGGAAATGATCAAGAACGTAAAGTGAGAACCTACAGAAGGGGAGAGAATTTGAGCCACCTGCACCTCAGATAGAGCATTAATCTCCAGGATATAAAAAGAACTCAAAAAACTTAACACACACACACACACACACACACACACACACCTTAAATCAATAAATTAGCAAAGGAACTGAACAGACACTTCACAGAAGAAGAAATATAATTGGTCAACAAATATATGAAAAAATGTTCAACATCACTAGCAATTAGAGAAATGCAAATTAAAATTACACTGAGCTTTCATCTCACTCCAGTCAGAATGGCTGGCAATTATCAAAGAATACAGGTAATAATAAATGTTGGTAAGAATGTGGGGAAAAAGGTGTACTCATACATTGCTGGCAAAACTGCAAATTGGTACAGCCACTCTGGAAAGTAGTATGGAGACTCCTCAGAAAACTTGAAATGGAACCACCATTTGACTCAGTTATCACACTCCTTGGCATATACCCAAAGGATTTAAAATCAGCATAGTATAGTGATGTGGCCACACCAATGTTCATAGCAGCTCAATTCACAATAGCTAAGCTATGCTCACAGTAATCAGGAAAATAGACTACAATAAATTACAACTTTTCTCTCCTCTTTAATTCTGATAATGCCTTGTGTTGAATGGAAGTCAATAGAAATTCTATATCTCAATTGTGAGAATGTAAATTAGTACAATCACTTGTGTACTATTTGTTTTTGTCATGTGGACATGAGTATTCATAATCTTTCTGTCTCTGAAATTACTTTCTCATATCTATTTCCAAGAAAATCTCTTGAATATATGTCCCAGGAGACTTGCTCTAGAATGTTCAAGATATCATTGTTCCAATAGCAAAAGAATTGGAAATAATTCAAATAACTATTGATTGGAGCAAAGATAAACAGATAATTATTTCAGTGAAATAAAGTAGTGCAGCTACCTACAGTTCAGTGGAAAAAAATAAGAGCAAAACAAAGTTCAAAAGACAACCAAGAATGAATGGATAAAAAAAAATGTGGCATTTATACACAATGGAGTATTACTCTGCATTAAAAAATGACAAAATCATAGAATTTACAGGGAAATGGATGGCATTAGAGCAGATTATGCTAAGTGAAGCTAGCCAATCCCTAAAAAACAAATGCCAAATGTCTTCTTTGATATAAGGAGAGTAACTAAGAACAGAGTAGGGTCGAAGAGCATGAGAAGAAGATTAACATTAAACAGGGATGAGAGGTGGGAGGGAAAGGGAGAGAGAAGGGAAAATGCATGGAAATGGAAGGAGACCCTCAGAGTTATACAAAAGTACATACAAGAGGAAGTGAGGGGAAGGGGAAAAATAATACAAGGGGGATAAACGAATGTCAGTAGAGGGGGCAGAGAGAGAAGAGGGGAGGGGAGGAGAGGGGAGGGGGGATAGTAGAGGATAGGAAAGGCAGCAGAATACAACAGACACGAGTATGGCAATATGTAAATCAATGGATGTGCAACTGATGTGATTCTGCAATCTGTATATGGGGTAAAAATGGGAGCTCATAACCCACTTGAATCAAATTGTGAAATATGATATATCAAGAACTATGTAATGTTTTGAACAGCCAACAATAAAAAATTAAAAAAAAAAAAAAGACAACCAAGAATTTGGTACTCATTTTATAAAGAGTTCTAAAAAGCAAACAATATTCTGATTTAGTTATACAAATATAATAGCCTGAATATGGCTATTAAATGAATACAAAAAATAATAAACACAAAATTCAAGGCAGTGGCTTCCTCCCCAAAGATGTGTTGGAGTGTGGCTATATGGAGAAACTGTAGCTTCTAATGGTTTAGGAGGAACGAGTAAGTCATAAATATCACCATATCATACTTGGAGTCACCACAGAGCTATTAGTCTTAAATCTTGTTCTCAGGATTAGAGAGGTTGTTTCAAAAGTTTTCTGAGGCTTAGACATATGTCTTTTTTGCTTAGCCATGTATTTTTTTTTTTTTTTTTTTTTTTTTAGATTTTGTCTTTGTATATCATCAGTCCTCTTCTACTCTGCCATGGTTGGTTTCCCTTGAGGAAGCTCTATTGTTCCTTCTTGCCAGTTGGTAAAATGGTATACAGTAGTCCCCCTTCATCCACTGGGATATGTTCCAAAACCCACACTTTCCCCAAAGTGGATGCCTGAAACTTCGGGTAGTACTGAACCCATATATTTTCTTGTGCATGCATACCTATGGTAACGTTTAATTTATGAATTAAGCACAGTGAGATACTAACAACAATAATTAATAATCAAATAGAACAATTATAACAACTTATTGTGCCAAACTTATGTAAATTTTCTCTCTCTCTCTCTCTCACACACACACACACACACACACACACACATAATATCTCTCTTATTTTGTGATGATGGGGATTGAATCCAGGGGTGCTTTACCACTGAGCCACATCACCTGCCTTTTTACTTTGTATTTTGATACAGGGTCTCACTGAGCTGGTAGGATGCCATCAAACTTGAAATCCTTCTATCTCAGCTTCCAGAGTAACTGAGATTATATGTATGCACCACCAGTGCCCAGCTCTCTCATGCAGTATTTTAATTTTATTATGCTCACCTTCTAATGATGTAAGATGATCCAATTCCTACATTATGAAATGAAATAAAATATATAACAGTCATTGTGACATAGTGTTAGGCTGCTACATAAGGGTTACTTGAACACAAGCACTCCAGTATCTAAAGAGTTAATCTGATAACCGAGATGGCTACAAGTGACTAGCAGGAGGGTAGTGTATATAGCATGGATATGCTGACAAAGGGGTGATTCATGTCTCAGGGGAGATGCAGAGGGACAGCATGAGATTTCAATCTGCCACTCATAGCAGCACACAATTTAAAATTGATGAATTTTTCATTTCTAGAATTTTCTATTTAATATTTTTGAACCGCAGTTAACTGGAACCATGGATAAGGAAAGAATACTATATTTCAGTTTCTTGGATATATTCCAGTAATAGTGAACTTCAAAAGGAAAGGGTACAAGATTCATTCCCTTTGCTCTGTATATATTGTTTAGCTCTTAAAAACATATTTAAGTTTTAATATTTCCCCATGAATTGTCCCTCAGTTATGTAATTAATAGAGAATGATGAAGTGATTCTTTACAGAACTAAGGTTTGTCCAGTGTGACTCACTATCTCTACCAGAAGCGAGAGAAGTTAAGAGCAACTTTTGTCTTTTGCTGACTATTTAAAAATTAAGATCTAAAATTATGCTAATATTTGTGCTAAATATTTGTAAATATTTTTAAAAACACTTTCACTTATATTTTTATGCCATAATATAACTGAATATTCTTTGAAATAAAAACATTTTTTGTTGTTGTTCTTTCTCTTCCTTAAGCAGAGCTACTGGGAGAGGGTGAGTGAGCAGCGTTTACAAATTTTTAGGACCCAGCACAAAATGAAAATGTAGAGCACCTTGCTTAAAAACTCTTAAGATTTCAAGTGGGAGACTAAAGAGCATTCAGCCAAGTGTCAGTCCTTCAAAGCTTTCTTCTCCATGAAACTACACAACTGCACACCCACAGAGTGACCCTGGGCCAAAGTGAGGTCACTAAAACAGCTATAATTTAAATTCCTGCAGGACCTGATGTGTTCCAGTGACCTGTGTTATATTTCATCTCTATCTGAATTATCAATGGGAAATGAACTTTCACATTTCAGAAAAGACAAATGAAAATATAGGCACTTAAACCACATAGGAATAGATTTAAACCAAGTAACATCTGAAAAAATTTCGGCATAAAGACGGGAGTTATTAAAGATTTAATATTGATGCCCGATTCCTCCAGGTCTAAGAGGTTTGATGAGATAAATTATTTCAGTAACATTCATGCAAGAGAGAGAGAGAGAGAGAGAAGTGGATAGTAAAGCATCTTCTCAGTCTGAAATGTTAGATGCAGTATGGACTGTGACCATCCCAGATCATCCTAAAGATCTGGAGGACACACATCCATTTTTCTATTTGAACTACTGGTCCCATCTATATGTGGTTGGGATTATGTTCTGCGGGGCTACCCACAACTCAGCAGTTCAGATTTGTTACTACAGCCTTTATGTAATGGCAGGCTTAGAATTTCAGCAGGGCAGGTGAGGAAAATCTAGGTGAAGCAGAGACTCCTGAGAGGAGGCAAGAATGTGTTAGGCTCATTGAAGTTCTTCAACAATGGCAAGGTGTTTGTTTCACTTCCAGATCCAATTCCCTTGAGATTAAGTTTTACAAAAAAAGTCATAAAACAGCCCAATTAACAATGGTTTAGGTCTTCTATTTTCATATAAATAGTTATAGTAAATAGAAAGTGACAAAGTTTCTTCCACAAGGAGTTAACAATGGCAGCTTTCACAGTGAAACAGGTATGTAGAGAAAGGATTATAAAGAAAACACCTTGTTCTCTCTTGAAACTTTTTTTACAGAAGTAAATTGTTGCCCTACTGATGAAGTAGCACTGTTGGTAAGTGATGAAGAATCTTTTTCCAATTAGTAATGTGCAGAGAGAATATGTAGATATGAGAAAAATTGTTGAAGGTGCAGGACTGAATATGAATTTGTAATAAAAGGCAGATTCTTTCTAATATGTGAAGAGGATAAGGTGAAGCCTTTTAATAGTACACGTGTTTCTTGGGAAGCATATTTAAAATACTGGAAAGGATTACTTCTTCATAATAAGAAATGTATTTATTACAGGTGTTCACCTAAGTGAAACATAGGGCCAAAACAGTTGCATGGGCTTTTTTTACATACAATTACACTACTTTTTTAGCAGGAACGTTTTTTGATCATTTTTCTGAACATTTTTTGTATTCTTGAATGCAATTTTTTCAAGGGAGGAAGAAAGGAAATTTGATAATGCTTATTATACATCCATCAAGCATTGTTCTAAGGCCATTCACATGTATTATTTAATGCATTAATATTCATTAACATTAAAAATTGATAAAACTGGAAAACTGAAATAAAAAAGAAATCAATTGTTTGGGTGAGTGCAAAATAATTTCAAGGCAAGCAGAAAGAATGATTAGCAAGAAGACTGAAATTTAATCCTTAAAACTTAAAATGTCAACTTCAAAGAAACTTAAATGTCTTTAAAAGTGATTATAAAGCAGAATAAATATTTAACAAGGAGATATTAATCAAATTTAAAGACAAGGTAAAATGAAATGAGATCACAATTTTAAAAATCAGAAAATCTGTATTGTGTTTTGGTCTTGCACTTTAAATATTTTCATGGGGAATATTAAAAAAAGTTTCATTTTTATAGTTTAACAGAAAAAAATTTAGATATAATAGTTTTATAAGCTGATTGGGCAAGAAATTCACTATATTCTAAATCTTTAACTTTTTTGCCTGAGCTTATAGAAATACAACAGTAATGGAGAAATAGTCTGACATTTCATTTAATTATACTTCAATTTGCACATCTACACATGCTTACATTAAGTGGTTTTTAAAAATAGGGAAAAATGATCCTGAAACAATATAATCTTGAAAATATTGTTTTTGCATTAAACTTTCCAAATGTGATCAATTGAAATATGTGAAAGATATGATTAATAACACCTATGTGAAATGTCACAGCAGGAACTATGCCAAAAGCCAGGCAGGATGGTGCACACCTGTAATCCCAGTTTCTTGGTGGGTGAGGCAATAGGATCTTAAGTTCAAGATTAGCCTTAGCAATTTAGCAAGACCCTGTGTCAAATTAAAGGACTGGGGATATATCTCAGAGGTAAAGTGGCCTTGGGTTTAATCCCCAGTACCAAAAATAACAACAACAAAAAAATATGTCCAATATGCCATGGAGAATGGCTATGTTTAGGTAGAATAAACAGTATTTGATAAGCCCTTCAAGTAATTATCTAATGTGCTCCTCACTGTTCTGTGGCAGATGTTTGAGGAATACAGATATGCACTTAGGTATCATACTATGTTAAAAAAAAAAAAAACTCATTATAGTATGTAAAGCTGATTGGTTAATAAAAGTTCCTGAATACTAAAAGGGAAATGAGTCAAACTCTGTACACCATGATTTGAGACTAAGAATTGAGTAGAACTTTTACAAAAAGTGGGATAGTAGGATGACAATTTTATCAGTCAGTAAGCCAGGACCAGAGCAAGTTTGCAATTAAATTGTACAATGAATTACTGTTGTAGAGTTGCCACAAGCACAAAATTATTGTGTGTATGCCATTTTCATAATTAACTTATTATTTCTCTTTACTTTCTAAGAAGTAAAGTGGTTTTAAAATAAACCAACAAAATTCCCTTTGTGTCTATGCTTTTCTTTTTCTTTTGATCTGGGAATTGAACTTAGGGTCTCACATGTGTCAAGCATATACTCTATCACTGGGTTACACTCCCAGCCCTTCCCATGCTTTTTGATGAGCATACCAAAGGTAACCAGAATTTTCCTTTGTTTTTCATAGTATTGCACTTTTGCTGTGGTCATGCCTAAGTGTCCAGCAGGTGGCAAACATACAATACCAAATGGTTGAAAAACTTGGTACCAGCACAGAGGAACAATTCCTTGCCTCTTATTGCTTTTTCCCTGTAAGAATGTTAGGAGGAACAGAATGAAATGCCCTGAATATACTAGAAACTCTAGAAACTCCCATTTTTAGCTGCTAAAAATTAATATAGTTTGAGAAATAGTTGTAACATTTTAGAGATTTCTGGATCAAAATGTTTTGATGAATTCTTTCAGGACTAAGCCTCTTTCTGTCAACAGCATTTAGAGTGCTGTTTGGTAGAAACTTCAAAGACAGTTTGGTAGTGTTCCTGTTTTCTGGTATCTGATCTCCCAGGTCACAGATATAAAAATGGCTCCTTCCTCCATCTTTAGTTCCATTGCTAAAACATGTCCCATCACACAGTTAGGCCATTAGTTCTCTGCAGGTGGAGGTTTGCCTCAGAGTAGGAAGGAAAAAGAATAAAATTACCAACAATAAACTCATCCTTTGGAATCAGTTGGGGAAGACTTTTTAATTTTAAATCTTCCCCTACTCTCTGATAGCTAACTTAACTATTTTATTTATTTATTTTAAACATCACTGTCCAAATTTGAGGACAAAAAACACTGGGGAAAAAACAATGAAATTAGAAACACCTCTTCTCTCACCCTTGCATTTCAGAGATCTCTGAGCATTACTTTTTGAAAGGCCTCAGACATATCCTACCACTGAAGAAAATGCTTTTCTCCTGTTATTCATATTAGGCAATTTTATCTTCTTTTAAAATCTTATTAACACATTGAGATCCAGATCAAAAGTCACAGTTGTACTGGGATATTTTTGTCTAGCCCAGACTGAATTTACCTTGTCCAGTTTTTGTCTTTAGTTGTGCATTTTGCCTAGATTTTTCTTTGATTAGTTAATTAGCATTGTTGCTTTTAGCTGAAGTTCAAAATCATTGAGGTTTTAAGTCATACGTAGTTTATCTCTTCAGCAGTTTCATATTTTTGAAGTCAGAGACTATACGCTTTCTTGTTCATTTCACTGTGTCTTGTATATTGTGAGCCTCTAATAGATATTTCTTGCTCAATTTGTGATTAGTGCTTTTACATCAGAGAGAGTGACACTTGGTTAATCTGTCAGTAACAGGCCAAGTGTGATAGATGTGAGGTCATTGAAGGTCAAAAACCAAACACTTCTCTGCAAAATTAATAGTATGCTTTGCATATTGCTTTTTTTCCTAATGTACATTAAAAAAGAAAAGTATTGTAACTCGTGAGCACATTACATTCCAAAGATAGGTGTAAATCATAATCTGTGGATTTTTTTTATATTTAAGCTAGAAATAGTGGGCAGAACAAGAGGGCATGTACTTGTATTTTCTTAGTGAGGACTGACTTGCTTTTTGAAAGCTCCCTAACCACCTGCTCATAGCCCTCTGTGTGGATCCTGCTCAGGAACTTATTAGATTGTCATTATGACCTGTTGTCTGTTGTACAGGCTTTGAGTAGACACAGCAAGGAGGTACACTGCTTAAAGAAGTAAAATTGGTCATACAATTCCCCTTCTCCTTTCCTTTCCCTCTCACCTCTCTTCCCTATTAAGTGGTAATCTTCTCATGCTCTTCCTCCCTATCCCATTTTGAGTCACCACCCTTATATCAGAGAAGATATGTCAAGATCATTGTACTGTCATGTGTAACTAATTTTTTTTTAAAAAAGTAAAAGTGGTATAGCTTTGCTCTCTGCCTGTCTCTGCCTTAGATGCCCTGGCTGGTGGGATGCTTGTCAAGGCTTCATGATTTGCTGAAGATGATGACCCCATCAAATAATTAGGGTACTTCGATGATTCCTCACCATTAAACAACCCTACCATGAAAAATCAAAGCATAGTGAAAATGGTGGGACACATGAATAAAACTCTTTCCAAATAATAATCTCCTGGACCCATAAGGCAATAAAACACAAGCTAATCAAGTATGATTGTGTATTTCAGATTCATTTGAGGAAGAAACGCATGTGTTGTTTAATAACTATTCTTTCTGTATATATCAGTTATGGGGACTGGGTTTGTAGCTCAATGGTACAGCACTTGCCTAGCACGAATGAGGCACTGGGTTTGATCCTCAGCACCACATAAAAATAAGTAAGTAAAATAAAGGTATTGTGTCCATCTACAACTAAAAAGTGTTTTTTTAAAAAGGAAGATCAATTACGGTTACTTCAATAATAAACCTATTTCTTCTTTTCCTCCTCTTTCTCGCCCTCCTTCCTCTTCTTCTTATTTACAGATCTTAAAATAATTAAGTAAAAGTTTTAAATATTTGTGATACAATTTGAATTGAGAAAAATACAAATAATGATCATTTAAGCCCATTGGGTTAGAATTGTATAAGACTACAGTCAAATTATATAAATAAATTAATGGGAAAGACACAAGTAATATTTCAGCATACTTATATTCCTGGAGTCTTGTACATCTTTCTTGAGGCTTTCTATGAAAGCACATATAAGACATAGATTACTTTGTCTATATTCTGACAGAGTGCCATGTGCTCTTGCTTTTCTGAAGGAAACCCTATTCAACTGTTCTGAGTATGGAAATGGATCCTGTCCAGAAAATGAGAGGTCCCTGGGCACCCGAGTGGCCATGTATTCTCTTATGGCAGGAGCCATATTCATCACGGTGTTCGGAAATCTTGCCATGATAGTTTCCATTTCCTACTTCAAGCAGCTTCACACACCAACCAACTTCCTCATCCTCTCCATGGCAGTCACTGACTTCCTCCTGGGATTCACCATCATGCCATACAGTATGGTCAGATCCGTGGAGAACTGCTGGTATTTTGGGCTTACATTTTGCAAGATTCATTATAGTTTTGACCTGATGCTTAGCATCACATCCATTTTCCATCTTTGCTCAGTGGCCATTGATAGATTTTATGCTATCTGTTACCCTTTACGATATTCCACCAAAATGACGATTGCAGTCATCAAACGGTTGCTACTTCTCTGCTGGTCAGTTCCTGGAGCCTTTGCCTTTGGGGTGGTCTTCTCAGAGGCTTATGCTGATGGAATAGAAGGCTATGACATCTTGGTCGCTTGTTCCAGTTCCTGCCCAGTCATGTTCAACAAGCTATGGGGGACCACCTTGTTTATGGCAGGTTTCTTCACTCCTGGATCTATGATGGTAGGGATTTATGGCAAAATTTTTGCAGTATCCAGAATACATGCTCGTGCAATCAATAACTTGCCAGAAAATCAAAATAATCAAATGAGGAAAGACAAAAAAGCAGCCAAAACTTTAGGAATAGTGATGGGTGTTTTTTTGTTATGTTGGTTTCCCTGTTTTTTCACAATTTTACTGGATCCCTTTTTGAACTTCTCTACTCCTGCTGTTTTGTTTGATGCCTTGACCTGGTTTGGCTATTTTAACTCCACGTGTAATCCCTTAATATATGGTTTCTTCTATCCCTGGTTTCGCAGAGCATTTAAGTACATTCTCCTAGGTAAAGTTTTCAGCTCACATTTCCATGATACTAATTTGCTTACTCAAAAAGAAACTGAATAGAATTATTTATGGATGAGTGAATTAAAGCAAAAGGACTGGAACTTTGAAGAATGAAGTTGTTTAAAGGGTGTGTGCATGTGTGTGTTTGCATGCACACACACATTATTTTTGTTAGCATGGAAGGCTCCTGATTACTAAGACTTGGAAAAACAAATCTTCTCTTTGGATCAAAATTGCTCCAATCCTTCACACATCCACTACTTAGAACCAAAAAAAAAAAAAAAAAAGAAAGAAAGAAAGAAAAAGAAAATAAAAATTAGAAAACTAAATAAGATGGGGAAAAAGCCAGAAATAGAAGAAAAAAGATATTCAAAAACTTATTTGCTATTCAAAGTGGCCCAGAATGAAGACTGAACTTGAATTTGAAAAGTGCCCACCCCTCTCACCACCACATACACTTTGTGTGAAGCCCTTTAATGTTTGGTCCCAGTGTCCAATCAAGTGCATTTTGAAACACCAACAATTAAAAATTATTAGTAAGCAAGTGCGGATATAAAGATTTCAAAATCCCATGTAATGTCAGGAAGCAATATTTTGTTAGCTAAGGGTTGAAATTTTGCTAGATTTTACTATAGTGAGATTGTGTGTGTGTGTGTGTGTGTGTGTGTGTGTGTTTATAAAAGAAGAACTGGAAAATGTGTAATTGAGGTCATAAATTTTGTGCAAGCTTTCATTAATGTCTCATCATCTTAATCACAGAAATTGGCAATTTTCTTTTACTAGCAGTAGAATACTGTTCAATACCTTTCTTTCTTCTTTAGTCCTGCCCACATTTTGTATTGTTATTTGACATGCTGATGTTTAATAAATACAACATAACTACCAGAAAAGTTGTGCTTTGAGTCCCTCATTCTTTTTTGGTTAATGTCTACACTCGTATTTTTCAGTAATAGAGTAGAGGAAGGGGAAACAAATAAGAAAACTAAAATTTATTGGGGGCTGTGCATACTAGAAAATTTATATTCATTATTTAGTAAGGACGTTGAGGCTCATGAATACTTAGTGGGCTGTGATCAGTGATGTGCTGGCAAAAAATTAAAATCTGGCTCTCAAGAAAAGAAAAAGGAAGGAAGAAAAAACGTCCTGATTTGTAGAGTTTGACAATTTATGTAGCATACAAACAAAAATCTTCCCTTATAATTGATTTTAAGCTATGACCATAGTGTCAAATGGTTCTCAAAATTCCTGAAAAGTTAACAACCTGTTTTTGAAAGTGGACATGAGTGGTTCCCAGGTACTTCTGGCTGCAAACAACATTCTTAATGAAAAGCAAATTAGCATAGAAGAAAATAGATAAATTAGAATCCATAACCTGCCTGGAGGGTATTGTCTTAGGAAGTTTTAATTTCAGATGTGTGTGTGTGTGTGTGTGTGTGTGTGTGTGTGTTTATATATGTGAATTGTGTTTCACTGAAATATTTATTTTTCATTTATGTTACATCACTGAAAACATTAGCAATTTTTTACATAAATGATCACAAGTTTGCTTTGATCTTAGCTCATTACACAGATTGCAACTCAACAGTGACCATTCAGCAATCAATTTAAGGGTTAGTTTTGCTAAAATATAGCAACCTAAGGATGGGCGTGCCACATGTTCTCTAGATCTACTGTCGCTGCATCCTGGTGGGCCTGCTGGTAGGCTGGTCCTTTCTTATAACCTATCATGGGAAAGTGAAAGAACACAACTTATTTGAAATGAGGAAGAGAGATTGCAATACGAACTAAGAAAAGGAACAAGTGATCTTACATGAAAAAAGTAATTCAGCTAGGTACAATCATGGAAGCTAATCTGGTTTATTAGCTGCTATTGATACTATTGGGTCATGTGTCTAAATGATGATGCTTATGGTATTTTGGTATTTAAATACACATAAATATTTTGTTCCTTTAAAAGACCCATTGCTAAAAAATGAGCAAAATCAACTTTACCATTACAATAAGAGTCCATAACCTTCCTGGAGGGTATTGCTTTAGGAATTAAAAGGCATTTGACAGAATTAAAGTGATTTGAATTAAAATTTTAAATTTCTTTCCTGACTCCTTAAAATATGGCATGAGAAAATAAAATCAAATATCTTGGTGGGAGGTATACCTGTTGTCATTGGCCAGAAAGGGGTTTGCAAAGGTCCCTTTTACAAATGATGATGTTCGTGCTGGTGGTTTTTGTTTGTGCTAGAGCTTACAGACAAAATAAAAATTTGACCACAGTATGTGGACCATAAACATTCTTATGCTGCTTCTTCTATTTGACCTATTTGTATTTTTTATTTTATCTGTTGTGAGGCTGTGGATGGAACTCAAGGCTTTATCCATGCTAGGCAAGCCTTCTCCCACTCAGCCCATCCCCACTCATATTGGTATTTAGAGGCACCGTTCACAAGGCCCCTCTGTAAAATTCTGCTGAGTTATATTCAAACAGCTGCTTTTCCTTCATTTCTTTCCCCTGCACTTTTCCGTTTGAAGATGTAGTCATCCAGCTTTGTCCACTGATGAAGCAGTGATTCATCTGCCCTCTCTCATGCCTTTTGCTTTTGTTTCCCAGGGCTGGCCAAGTAATTTCACCTGCACCCAAAGTTTGATAGGAAGTAACAGATAAGAAAACTGAGTCCAAGTGATTGTGTAACTTAACGTGGATAACACCACTAATTATAGAAGCAGGATTAGAATCCAACTTCTTAACTTCTCATTTAGTATTCTTATAAAAGAATTATAAAATCAGGGTATCTTTTCATTGTTTGTGACACCTTGTACCTTCTTTCTTTTTTCTTTTAACTCAGGATTTTGTTTAAACAGGTACAAATTATTGAAGTAAAAAATAAATATGCCTCCCACTCCATTATCTTCTCATATAAAGTGAAAACAGAATCCTTTTAGGAGTTAGACAATACTCCTCCCTGGATATTACCAACACTTAATTTAGCCTTCACACGTTATGTGTTTTTAAATATAGAGAAGTTTTGGTATCATATCTTTCCAGAATAAAGACCCTATGGCCATGAAATCATATATAAGATTTTATTATCCTTCATTTGAAAAATAAGAAAAGAACTGAAAACTCTCTGGGACATTAAAAAACACACAGAAAACTCCCTGGGACATTAAACATACACAGAATTTTTCAATATCCCCCAGGAAAGAGAGTTAAGAGAATAATTCTACTGGGGCTCTGCAGTTAATGCCTCTGTGGAGTTCCTGAATCTGCCTTCTCCACTCCAATGTTCTTAAGAGAAGAGGCAAACTTATTAGAACAGACATCTTCATCCTCTACACCAAACTTTCTGGAACTTCCATTAGCACACCTGCTGTGTCACCAAAAGAGACTCCATGATTCACAACTAACTTTCCAGGAAAGGAAAGGTACTGAGTCAATAAAAATGATTTGGAAATGTACAATCCTTCTTTCACTCTTACTGATTTATTCTATTTGAAATAATCAAACAACAATAATTACATTTTATTAGTAAACAGAAATTGCTACAAATAGGTTGTAAGAGAGATGGAAGGATTTTGTTTTTCTAACTGAAAAGTAATTATTATGGTATTTCAATGAAAGGTGTTGAATTTCCCATAAAAAAATTGTGTGAGGTGTTTTATAAATTTTTATGTAGTGGCGTATAAGATATTTTTGGAAAGTACAAAACTATGCAAGTCATGATTCAGTATGTTTAAGGTACTCAGGTTATTCAATAATATTATAATGTATTTTCCTCTTTAGTATTATATCTTAACATAAAATATCTGTTATGTACTACTTAAATCCCTAGCAGATGCCACATTTAATTTTGGGTATTTTTTCTCTTACAAGCAGCATTTACTTAAGATACTCTATTGCTTTTTTGCCCACAAAGCTATTCCTTCATTCCAAATACAAAGAGTGGCCAAACAAAAAAAAAATTCAGATTGTTTATGATTCAAAACAATCCTTTGCAACTTCAATGGATGTAAAAATAACATATGTATCTTGAAGAGATGTACATTTGGGGATAGTTCTGAGATTTTTTTTCATCTCAAAGCCATTCTGAGGAGATGAGAATGTGGCTGGCTCATGAACCATGATTTGATTAGCAAGGATTAACTGAAGCCATAAATTTCCTTGCTGCCAAATAGATTAGAAGTAGATTGTTACCCATTGTTAGAGAAGGAAAAGGATGGAGGGGGTTCTCTAAAACAGGAGCCAGAAAACCTATATTTTAATGCTGATTCCAGCATTTAATGGCAGTGGCTACTTCAAGACTTTAGTTATTTCATATACATGGAGTAACTGGGAGGATGCAAGAAAAAGGTTCTTATCAAGGAATTTAGAAACTTTAAGACACCCAGATTTCTTATTGTTAACCGAGTTTTGTTTTTAATAATTCATTTGTTAGCATTTTTCTAAACAGCTTTTGCTGTTTTCCTAATATTTTTTCCTAATATTTCCTAATATAATTCTTTCCCAATCAAGATTAGAGACTATTATGAGAAAAATGTTTATTAATTAGGTTTATATGATGTATTGAATTTAACTTGTATTTAATTCAACAAGTCATTACTGGTAGCCGGCCATATACATGAATCTGTATTAAGTGTTGCAAGTGTGAACAGATTAAAATGATGCTAATTATTACATCTGATTCTGAAAATGATATTTGTGCTGAGCCCTGAAGTGGACAGAGATGAAGGGTCTTGCAATTGTATGGAAGAAAGGGTGTAGATTAAGTCGTAGAATGGACATTTGCAGAACAACACAGAGACCACCATGGCTAAGGTAACTGGGGGATTGGAGACTGAAGGAAGGAGGCATGAAGCAAAATTTCCATAAAAATGGCTGCTGAAATATGCATGTGGAGCACATGCAAGCTGTAATCTGACCCTCCAGCCCAGGTGAGCTTTCCCAGACCCTCTCTCTGTCCATCACAAAAAAGTAAATGTGGTCCTGATAAAGGTTGCATTTAGATCAATCCCTCTTGGTCCTCCATCTCTAACTCATTCTCTGATATTTAGATTTAGTGAATATTTTTCTTTTCTGCTAGTTTTAAAATAATGCTATAGTTTATAGATAATTATATGAAAGATGCTATATGGTTTTAATTCTCATTTACATTTTTGCTCCTGATCTCTGAGACAGAATTTGCCCTGCCTGTTCTGTATGTATATTTACTGTCACTAAAAAATGGTTTTCCTGTTACTAGCTGCTTTTTAAAAGACAATGTTTTCAAGATATTATCCCTGTCTGTTGCCAAGTGCCATGCTGGCTTACTTGTGAACTGAGTCACTTGAATAAATCAGTCATTTAAATACCAGACACTATTTCTTAACTTTATAATGTTATGAAGTAAAAAAAAAACAAAAACTACTATATATTATATAAAGTAAATTTATAGAACTATTTTCTTCTGTTTATCTTAGGTTTTAAGTGCTATACTTGAATACAATCTACTTATTGTCAACCCTGAAATAATTTCCAATTAGTCTTTACTGTTGTAACCATATATGTTCACTATGGTTTATATTAGATATTAGAGAATTTAACTGAAAACATCCAATATGATACACTTTGATAAGTGTCAAAACAATATCTTTTTAGTTATACTACATATGGCATTTGCTAGTATTTTTGAATAAAATGCTAATACACATTATGAAATTACTTATGAAATTGTATTGTTATTCTATTGTCTTAATTTTAACAAGTTGAATCAAATTTAACACAAATTTGCTTTTTGGATGAAATTTATTTTTAGACTAAGAATTATTTGGGAGCTTTAAGACATAATTTACATTTTAAAGTATATAGTTTAACATCAATTTTTAAGGGGTTTATTTTCTGACCATTAAAAATAGGAATATAACAAAGCAATCATTATTTGTGTTAGTTCTAGGTGCTGGTTTTGGTAAGAGACTCTTTTCCTTCCTGGAATATCATACAGATGCATTTAAAAGAGTCTGTGATCTGTAGAGGCTACATTATTTGATAACCATTGTTTGATAACAATACTGACATTAATATTATTTGGTGCCTTGTAAGTACCATGTAAAAATATTTATTTCCTCTATTGAAATCCTGGATTATAAATTTTCATTTCCAACTACAATTTATATTGCATTCATATTTTAAGGCTTCGAAAATTAGATTCTGCACCTAGAGTTTGCTATGAGGCTATCAATGCCTCCTACTTAAATGAATGTATCCAGCCTCTCAAAGATTCTCTTGACATTCATCTGACATTTTGCAAATGTATATGGCTGGAGATATGCCAACCTTATCACTTAGGGGTTGAAACTAAAACCTGAGAGGAAAAATTGAATAATTTTCAATCCCACTTGAAAATTATTTGAAATCATTAGTATTTGAACATTTCTTACTGACAAAAAAGACAATTTCATACAGTCCACTTGGCTCAACGTAATAGATTAAATCAAATACTTTTTTTTAAATTTTTTTTAAGAGAGAGTGGAGAGAGAGAGAGAGAGAGAGAGAGAGAGAGAGAGAGAGAGAATTTTTTTTTTAATATTTATTTTTTAGCTTTTCGGCGGACACAACATCTTTGTTTGTATGTGGTGCTGAGGATAGAACCCGGGCCACACGCATGCCAGACGAGCGCGCCACCACTTGAGCCACATCCTCAGCCCTAAATCAAATACTTAAAAAAAAAAAAAAGTGAAAGAGGTGTTACTTCTTCTGAAAGAAAGCAGGGAGGAGAGTAGGAACAATGCCAATAGCTTCAAATCCATATAGGTAACTTCCAAACTTATAGGCATATTATGAAGCAAAAGTTTATCTTCAAATCAGTCACTAAGAAATCAGAATATAGATTTCCAGAGAACATTGTTAGTTTGTTAAAGCTGGTCAATGTAGACTTCATTGAGTGCTTGTAGATAGATGCATGTTTTTCAAATATTATCTCTGATCTTTAAATCAAGTAATAGAGTGCATTACTCAGGAGGAAACTGAGGCCCAGGGACATTAAATGACTTGTTCAAAGTGGAGCAGATAATAAGTGGTAGAACCAATAAACCAACACATTTCCTATTTCAAAGTCATACCATGGAAATTCAGATAGCAAGGAGGTTAGAACTGTACCATGTAGCAGTTCCTTGTAATATTTTACTTGAGGGTTTCTCAGTTTAAAAAATTCATGATTTTTCCTTATACTAATAGTTAGTGCTAATAAGAAGAAATACATAGTAGAAGATTTGATATCATATTGAAACACCTAGTAGAACATCCCAGTCCTTAATAAATGAACATTTGCTTGTGTGCAGTGCTTAGTGAGGCTATCTCAATGTCATGGCTGTGATCATTAAGATCACAAGGGCAACTGGGGCATGGTAGTCTCCTAGGCAAACATATACTTCAACTCTGTACATGTGTGTTCACAGACTTAGATACTATACAAGTTAATTTGTAAGTCTGTGCTTTCTGACATTGTCTTTTGTTTTAGTTTGAAGAATATATGAGTTTCAGCTGGAAGAAAATTTCTAATTCCCCTAAGTGGTAGGTGAAACGGAAAAGAGCCAATATAGCACCTTCCTCACATTTTCATGGGACAATGAAAATGAATTACGCCACCCTGAACTCAAGTGCTTTTAGCAGAAATACTCAATAGCTTTGTTTTCGTCTACTAATACTTTATATTTCTCTTTAGTTCTCTTCTCTGTAGTCTAAAATACCAGTGAAATATGCCCATGTCACATCTCTCAGCTCTGCCTAAGTACTACTCTGGGAGGGATTTCTTTATAGCAACCTCAGAAATAATTTAATCCCAGAAGGTGTCTTCAAGAAATATGCTCCTGGAACTAGTCCATTCATCTATGACAAAGTATATAGAATCCATTGCTTTTATTGAAACAATGCAGATATTTTTAAAAATGACCATAATCTACCATATTTATACACTTATTCATTCACAAATCTTATCCAGTATCTACTACAATCACTAAACTGGAACTGAGAATCCAAGAGTGCACCAGATAGACAAATTCTTCCTCTCATGGTGTTGTAACAGAAAGACACACCCTGTCAGATGTAGTTGTTTTGTTTGTTTGTTTGTTTGTTTTAGTTTATTAGATAAAGTCAAGAAAAAACAAAATGTGAGTCTCTTTGTATTTTAATATTCACCATTCAACAATTATTTATAAAGTGCTGTCACTTGTAGGTCAAAATGGAACCTAGGTTAGATGCTCTCAATTTTTTCTTGATGAAAACCACAGAAGAAAGAGAAGATGAGGAGGAGTGGGAGAAGATGAGGAGGAGTGGGAGAAGATCAGTAGTGGAGGGAACACATTTTTACTATGGATTAGACATGCACCAGGGTTGAAAGTGTCATTCAGCAAGTCTCTGCTCTGAGCCTCAGACTTCATTCCATGTCTCTCTTTCATCTTGTTTCTTTGATCTTCTGTTTTCTGTTCGTAAGAATTGATTTAAACCTAATAGCCTTTGGCTTGTCAATGACCCACAAACTGTTAGAACTGAAAGCACATCTAGCCAGCACACCTCATGTTACCAGAGCTCCCCACTGGTCCCCACTGGCTCCCAAAACTAGAAGAACTCCCAGGGCAACAATTTTTTCCTGCCTGCTTTTTTGGAAAGCAGTAATGTAAACCTTTAACCAGAAGAAGCCCAAGATTCCTGTGGAATGATCAGCTCAAGAAGGCATCCTCTTAAGATTTTCTGAACAGAAGTCTTCTTGTGACTTGAGAACAGGAAACTTCTCTGACTGGCATCATACAGGGTTTATATTTTTTGGTTTTGTTTTTGTCACAGTGTCTTCCTTCTTCCATCTCTCAGGTAGAATGACAGAATCAAAAAGCAATGAAGGGACCTTCTAACACCTTCCTATCAGGAAAGGACCTTGCTGCTCATCCTTAGAGTTCTTTTTCATACTCTTTCTTAGGGGTTTTAAGGGGGAAAAAAAACTAAATTGAACCTGCTTAAATAGATAAAGTTTCTAAATGTACGCTGCAGTTGAATTTCCAATTTGAGAGAATCTGATGTAGCTTCGGAGTGTTCTTTATCTCTAATTCACCACGACTAGGCTCACTTTCCTGAAGCCCACTAAGTAGACTTGACATTACCTTACAGGCACAGCAGCAAGCCCTTCTAAAGTCTATTAGTCAGTTGTATTTCAGGATGATCTATACCCCAGAATAAATAGTAAGCCAGATGCAATGACTTATTGAAAGGTTGGATTTATGCAATATCCATCTTCCTTCATTCAGCCTACTGTGACAAACAGCAGCCATGTGAGATATGTGGGATAGGTGTGAGTGTGAAGTTTGTGTTTCTCCTGGGTCACTCATGCCTGTGGCATGACTCCACTAGTTAGAGTCTCAGATAAGCTATAAGACTCAAAAAAACAGGAAGGCAAATGAGAACAGGAAAGGAGGACATAGGAAGAGAGAAAGGGAGTAGAAAATAGAGAAGCTATAAAACATTGGCTCTGGTGCATGGTTTATCTCACAGATGTGTGGCTTTCAGCAGCTGTGTTGAAAAGTCATGTTTTGATATTGCACAGCAATATGCCATTTCCAATTTCTAAAATACACGCAGACTTTATGCAAATAAAGAATTCAAATTATTAAAAGAACATATAATGAAAACTTTGTGACTTAACTTAGATTTTGTTTATTAAGTATTTTTAGGGTGAAAGTGATGTTTGCTTATTGTAGTTCAAGAGTTAATAGGAAATTGACTGTTCAAGGTAAAAGTAAATCAAGACCTCTTGAAAATCTTTCAATGCATTACCAGGACTGAAAGAGTCATAAACAATCCCATGTTGATTGAATGAATGGATGGAATAAATAATTAGTAAAATAATTAGGAAAGAAGAAGCAGCTGAAAGTTTTCATTTTTGTTGGGCAATAACCAACTCAGTAGGCAAATATAGCTGATATAATTTTAAATATTTGAAATAAGTTAGAGTTGAAGTGAATTAATAACAGATGATTTTGAACCCTATTATACTATCAGGAGCTGAAATTTGCTTGGGATGGTTTTCAGAAGAGAACAAACTGACTCATCCTGTTGGAAAGGAATTTGAAGCGACAAAGCACCATGGATCTAACTTATATTCCCAAAGACTTATCAAATTGTCTCAACTTTGGAAACAAATCCTGCCCTCCCACTCATCGCTCTTTTTATGTCCGAGTTATAATGTATTCGGTTATGACTGGAGCCATGGTTATCACCATCTTTGGAAACTTGGTTATAATAATCTCCATATCACACTTCAGACAGCTTCACTCTCCTACAAACTTTCTGATCCTCTCCATGGCAACTACAGATTTTCTGCTGGGTTTTGTCATCATGCCATACAGCATGGTGCGATCAGTGGAGAGCTGCTGGTATTTTGGGGATGGCTTTTGTAAATTCCATGCAAGTTTTGACATGATGCTAAGCCTGACCTCCATTTTCCACCTCTGTTCCATTGCTATTGATCGATTTTATGCTGTGTGTGACCCTTTACACTACACAACCACAATGACAACCTCAATGATAAAGAGATTGCTAGCATTTTGCTGGTCTGCCCCAGCTCTATTTTCGTTTGGTTTAGTTCTATCTGAGGCCAATGTTTCTGGTATGCAGAGCTATGAGATTCTTGTTGCTTGCTTCAAATTCTGTGCACTTACTTTCAACAAATTTTGGGGAACAGTGTTGTTCACTACCTGTTTCTTTACTCCTGGCTCCATCATGGTTGGTATTTATAGCAAGATTTTTATTGTTTCCAAACGACATGCTCAAGTCATCAGCAATATGCCTGAAAACACAAAAGGGGAGGTGAAAAATACCCTATCTAAGAAAAAAGACAGGAAAGCAGCTAAGACCCTGGGTATAGTCATGGGGGTGTTTCTAGCTTGTTGGTTGCCCTGTTTTCTTGCCGTTTTGATTGATCCATATTTAGACTACTCCACTCCCATAATTGTGCTTGATCTTTTGGTATGGCTTGGGTATTTCAACTCTACTTGCAACCCCCTCATTCATGGCTTTTTTTATCCATGGTTTCGAAAAGCTCTTAAGTACATTGTATCAGGAAAAATATTTAGTTCCCATTCAGAAACTGCTAAACTGTTTCCTGAAGCACATTAATGAAAAACCATTACAGAAGTTAATAGAATATTGAAAATGAGATTGCTATTACTTAGTCCTGAAGTCTATACCCCAGATTACTATGTTATTCTTTGAAATTTCTGTAATCCCAGTTCTATAACCTGTACAAGAGCTACTTTCAACATCTTGAATCAATTAATGAATGTCTCATTTATTGTTAACTCTGTGTGCAATGTACATCGTGGGGAAAATGTACAAAAGAAATATAAAACAAAGTTTGGAACAGGTGCTACTAGATTTACACCCAACTAAAGCCAATGTAAATAAAGAGATGGATTTGTTTTCTGATTCTACTTTGCAAGTTCAGAAAAGGGAAGATCCTTGTGACTAATTTGAGCTTTTACACATTCCGATGTCATTTATTTAAAAAAAAATCTAAAAATGCTTTACATGACATTGACATGCTTCTCTTAAATATCTTAAATGGTTTAAATGCTATGTGCCCCCACACCCCATGTCCAGGCTTCTTAACCAGCTCTGAACATGCTGGGTTAAAGGGTCACCTTTGCCCAGGGTTTCCAATGGCATTTACCCATGAGAAGCACTCTTGAGAGATCAGTGGAGGGAAAGAGGGTAAAATCAGGGTACTTTTCTGCAAACCTGCCCAAGAGATGGCTGTTTTCCTCTAAGAAAGGCCATCTCAAGTCCCTTTCCATGCAGTCACCCTCTCAAGAGTTCCTGTAACTGCTCCATTCCCCTGCTCCTCTGATCTAGCTGGGATGGTGGCTCCCTCCATTGCTGCTCCTGGGTACAACTCTGTTTCTTGCTGGTTTCCTTCCACCAGCTGTCCTCACACACCTTTGCAAACACACCCTCATTAAACTCTCCTCAATCAGCCAGGGTGACTGCACCATCTGTTTCCTGCTGGACACCTGAGTAATGTAATTTTCATTGCTCACAGATGATGTTTTGAAACCCTCCCCAACACATCAAGTTCTATATTAGCCTGATTTGACATTTCTTTGTTTTTCCACATTTAATTGCTCTGCTCAGCTCTACATTTCTCTGAAGGAATCACTGACCTCCCCAATAAGTAGTTCACCCATTCGCTCCATGGGGACTACTTAGCCTCCTCCTCCACTGGCCACGGTTCTTTTCACTTCTAAGATTTCACTGTCAATTTGAGATTTCTGGTGTCCTGATTGTCATTGTTGATTCTTTGAGGTAATTTTGGCCTTTAAAATTAATATTTCATTTGTAAAATAATTCCGAAACACCTAGTCTTTCCTAAAATCTTATTTCTTTTTTTTTTTAAATCACAATTTTTTCACAACTTTCCACAACTTTTAAGCAGCAGTTGCAGCCTAACTAATTCCCTTTATGTTTTAGTTGTATTCATCAAACTTAAATGTTTAGGTTCCCTTTGTGGTTATTAAATTGTCAGTCTAATATCTTAACTTTTTCCAGTACTTTTAAAAATCTTGCTAATTTAGTGATATACTAATGTGAATTTTAAGATTCTTAAAAAGTAGAATACCATTTAGAAACTTAATAAACTCCTCAATTGAAAATTCATATATAAATCAATTTTTTTAATTTTTTATTGTTGGTTGTTCAAAACATTACAAATTTCTTGACATATCATATTCCACACTTTGATTCAAGTGGGTTATGAACTCCCACCTTCACCCCATACACAGATTGCAGAATCACATCAGTTACACATCCATTGATTTACATATTGCCATACTAGTGTCTGTTGTGCTTTCCCATCCTCCACCCTCCCCCCTCCCCACCTCTCCCCTCCCCTCCCCTCCTCTCTCTCTACCCCCTCCACTGTATAACCCTGAGGGTCTCCTTCCATTTCCATGCAATTTCCCTTCTCTCTCCCTTTCCCTCCCACCTCTCATCCCTGTTAAATGTTAATCTTCTTCTCCTGCTCTTCATCCCTACTCTGATCTTAGTTACTCTCCTTATATCAAAGAAGACATTTGGCATTTGTTTTTTAGGGATTGGCTAGCTTCACTTAGCATAATCTGCTCTAATGACATCCATTTCCCTGCAAATTCTATGATTTTGTCATTTTTTAATGCAGAGTAATACTACATTGTGTATATATGCCACATTTTTTTTTATCCATTCGTCTATTGAAGGGCATCTAGGTTGGTTCCACAGTCTTGCTATTGTGAATTGTGCTGCTATGAACATCGATGTAGCAGTGTCCCTGTAGCATGCTCTTTTTAGGTCTTTAGGGAATAGACCAAGAAGGGGAATAGCTGGGTCAAATGGTGGCTCCATTCCCAGCTTTCCAAGAAATCTCCATATTGCTTTCCAAATTGGCTGCACCAATGTGCAGTCCCACCAGCAATGTACAAGTGTACCCTTTTCCCCACATCCTCGCCAGCACTTGTTGTTGTTTGACTTCATAATGGCTGCCAATCTTACTGGAGTGAGATGGTATCTTAGGGTGGTTTTGATTTGCATTTCTCTGACAGCTAGAGATGGTGAGCATTTTTTCATGTACTTGTTGATTGACTGTATGTCCTCCTCTGAGAAGTGTCTGTTCAGGTCGTTGGCCCATTTGTTGATTGGGTTGTTTGTTCTCTTATTGTCTAATTTTTTGAGTTCTTTGTATACTCTGGATATTAGGGCTCTATCTGAAGTGTGAGGAGTAAAGATTTGTTCCCAGGGTGTAGGCTCCCTATTTACCTCTCTTATTGTTTCTTTTGCTGAGAAAAAACTTTTTAGTTTGAGTAAGTCCCATTTGTTGATTTTAGTTATTAACTTTTGTGCTATGGGTGTCCTATTGAGGAATTTGGAGCCCGACCCCACAGTATGTAGATCGTTGCCAACTTTTTCTTCTATCAGTCGGCGTGTCTCTGATTTGATATCAAGCTCCTTGATCCATTTTGAATTCACTTTTGTGCATGGCGAGAGAAAGGGATTCAGTTTCATTTTGTTGCATATGGATTTCCAGTTTTCCCAGCACCATTTGTTGAAGATGCTATCCTTCCTCCATTGCATGCTTTTAGCCCCTTTATCAAATATAAGATAGTTGTAGTTTTGTGGATTGGTTTCTGTGTCCTCTATTCTGTACCATTGGTCCACCTGCCTGTTTTGGTACCAGTACCATGCTGTTTTTGTTACTATTGCTCTGTAGTATAGTTTGAAGTCTGGTATCGCTATACCGCCTGATTCACACTTCCTGCTTAGCATTGTTTTTGCTATTCTGGGTCGTTTATTTTTCCATATGAATTTCATGATTGCTTTCTCTATTTCTACAAGAAATGCCGTTGGGATTTTGATTGGCATTGCATTAAACCTATAGAGAACTTTTGGTAATATCGCCATTTTGATGATGTTAGTTCTGCCTATCCATGAACAGGGTATATTTTTCCATCTTCTAAGATCTTCTTCTATTTCTCTCTTTAGGGTTCTGTAGTTTTCATTGTATAAGTCTTTCACCTCTTTTGTTAGGTTGATTCCCAAGTATTTTATTTTTTTTGAAGATATTGTGAATGGAGTGGTTGTCCTCATTTCCATTTCAGAGGATTTGTCGCTGATATACAGGAATGCCTTTGATTTATGCCTGTTGATTTTATAACCTGCCACTTTGCTGAATTCATTTATTAGCTCTAATAGTTTCTTTGTAGAGCCTTTTGGGTCTGCTAGGTATAGAATCATATCATCTGCAAATAGTGATAATTTAAGTTCTTCTTTTCCTATTTTTATGCCTTTAATTTCTTTCGTCTGTCTAATTGCTCTGGCCAGTGTTTCAAGAACTATGTTGAACAGAAGTGGAGAGAGAGGGCATCCCTGTCTTGTTCCAGATTTTAGAGGGAATGCCTTCAGTTTTTCTCCATTCAGAATGATGCTAGCCTGAGGCTTAGCATAGATTGCTTTTACAATATTGAGGTATGTTCCTGTTATCCCTAGTTTTTCTAGAGTTTTGAACATAAAGGGATGCTGTACTTTGTCGAATGCTTTTTCCGCATCTATCGAGATGATCATATGATTCTTATTTTTAAGTCTATTGTTGTGGTGAATAACATTTATTGATTTCCGTATATTGAACCAGCCTTGCATCCCAGGGATGAATCCTACTTGATCATGGTGCACAATTTTTTTGATATGTTTTTGTATCCGATTCGCCAGAATTTTATTGAGGATTTTTGCATCTAGGTTCATTAGAGATATTGGTCTGTAGTTTTCTTTCTTTGAAGTGTCTTTGTCTGGTTTAGGTATCAGGGTGATGTTGGCCTCATAGAATGAATTGGGAAGTTCTCCCTTTTTTTCTATTTCCTGAAGTAGCTTGAAAAGTATTGGTATTAGTTCTTCTTTAAAGGTTTTGTAAAATTCTGCTGTATACCCATCCGGTCCTGGGCTTTTCTTAGTTGGTAGTCTTTTTATGGTTTCTTCTATTTCCTCAATTGATATTGGTCTGTTTAGGTTGTCTATATCCTCCTGACTCAATCTGGGCAGATCATATGACTTAAGAAATTTATCTATGCCTTCACTATCTTCTAATTTATTGGAGTATAAGGATTCAAAATAGTTTTTGATTATCTTCTGTATTTCTGAAGTGTCTGTTGTGATATTGCCTTTTTCATCCCGTATGCTAGTAATTTGAGTTCTCTCTCTTCTTTTCTTCGCTAGCATCGCTAAGGGTCTGTCGATTTTGTTTATTTTTTCAAAGAACCAACTTTTAGTTTTGTCAATTTTTTCAATTGTTTCTTTTGTTTCGATTTCATTAATTTCAGCTCTGATTTTAATTATTTCTTGCCTTCTACTTCTTTTGCTGTTGTTTTGCTCTTCTTTTTCAAGGATTTTGAGATGAAGTATGAGATCATTCATTTGTTGGTTTTTTCTTTTTTTAAGGAATGAACTCCAAGCAATGAATTTTCCTCTTAGAACTGCTTTCAATGTGTCCCATAGATTCCGATATGTTGTGTCTGTGTTTTCATTTATCTCTAAGAATTTTTTAATTTCCTCCTTGATGTCTTCTATAACCCATTGATCATTCAGTAACCTATTGTTCATTCTCCAAGTGATGTATGCTTTTTCCTTCCTTCTTTTATCGTTGATTTTCAGTTTCATTCCATTATGATCAGATAAGATGCATGGTATAATCTCTACTCCTTTATATTGTCTAAGAGTTTCCCTGTGACATAATATATGATCTATTTTTGAGAAGGATCCATGTGCTGCTGAGAAAAAAGTATAACTTCTTGATATTGGGTGGTATACTCTATATATGTCAATTAAGTCTAGGTTATTAATTGTGTTATTGAGTTCTATAGTTTCCTTATTCAACTTTTGTTTGGAAGATCTGTCCAGTGGCGAGAGAGGTGTGTTGAAGTCTCCCATGATTATGGTATGGTGGTCTATTAGACTCTTGAACTTGAGAAGAGTTTGTTTGACGAACATAGCTGCACCATTGTTTGGGGCATAAATATTTATGATTGTTATGTCTTGTTGGTATGGTTCCCTTAAGCAGTATGTAGTGTCCCTCTTTATCCCTTTTGATTAACTTTGGCTTGAAATCTATTTTATTTGATATGAGTATGGACACTCCTGCTTGTTTCCGAAGTCCATATGAGTGATATGATTTTTCCCAACCTTTCACCTTCAGCCTATGTATGTCTTTTCCTATCAAATGCGTCTCCTGTAGGCAGCATATTGTTGGGTCTTGTTTTGTGATCCATTCTACTAGCCTGTGTCTCTTAATTGGTGAGTTTAAGCCATTAACATTTAGGGTTATTATTGAGATATGGGTTGTTCTTCCAGCCATATTTGTTTATTTCTGTTACTAAACATGGTTTGTTTTCCTCTTTGATTATTTTCCCCCCCTTTACTGTCCTACCTCCCACTGTTGGTTTTCATTGTTATTTTCCATTTCCTCTTCCTGTAATGCTTTGGCGAGGATGTTTTGAAGAGATGGTTTTCTAGCTGCGAATTCTTTAAACTTTTGTTTATCGTGGAAGGTTTTAATTTCATCTTCCATCCTGAAGCTTAATTTCGCTGGATACACAATTCTTGGTTGGAACCCATTTTCTTTCAGTGTTTGAAATATGTTATTCCAGGATCTTCTAGCTTTCAGAGTCTGTGTTGAAAGATCAGCTGTTATCCTGATTGGCTTACCCCTATATGTAATCTGCTTCCTTTCTCTTGTAGCTTTTAAAATTCTCTCCTTATTCTGTATGTTGGGCATCTTGATTATAATGTGTCTAGGTGTGGATCTCTTATGATTTTGCACATTCGGCGTCCTGTAGGCTTCTAGGATTTGGGATTCTGTCTCATTCTTCAAGTCTGGGAAGTTTTCTCGTATTATTTCATTGAATAGACTGCTCATTCCTTTGGTTTGGAGCTCTGTACCTTCCTGTATCCCAATGACTCTTAAGTTTGGTCTCTTAATGTTATCCCATATTTCTTGGATGTTCTGCTCATGGTTTCTTAACAGTCTTGCTGAGCTGTCTATGTTCTTTTCCAGTTGAAATACTTTGTCTTCATTGTCTGATGTTCTATCTTCTAAGTGTTCTACTCTGCTGGTAGTATTCTCCATTGAGTTTTTAAGTTGGTTTATTGCTTCCTGCATTTCTAGGATTTCTGTTTGTTTGTTTTTTATAACCTCTATCTCCCTGTATAGTTGATCCTTTGCTTCCTGGATTTGTTTGCGTAATTCGTTGTCGAAGTGATCTTTCATTGTCTGATTTTGCTGTCTAATGTCTTCCTTGATACTCCAGATCATCTGAAGCATGTATATCCTGAATTCTTTATCTGACATTCCATCTGCTGCAGCTGTTACCTCTTCTAAAGTTGCATTGACCTGCATTGCTTGTGGTCCTTTCTTTCCTTGTCTTTTCATACTGCTTGCGTATCTTTCCTGCAGGCACGGGTAGCGGCTCTGCTCTCTCCTTATTCCAATTGGGGTGTCGTGGCTACCACGCCGGCAGGTCACTGGGCCTGTTCTGGGTGCTGGCGGCGGCTCTGTTCTGCCCCTACTCCAATTGGAGTGACGAGTGTACCATGCCGGCAGGCCACCGGGCCTGATCCGCCGGTCGGTTGCAGGTTTGCCTACCCTGCAGGCGCGGGCGGCGGCTCTACTCTGCCCCTACTCCAAATGGGGTGACGTGTCTGTCGTACCGGCAGGCCACTGGGCCTGTCCTGCTGGTCGGTCGCAGATCTGCCCACCTTTCGGGCACGGGTGGCGGCTCTGCTCTGCCCCTACTCCAATTGGGGTGTCGTGACTACCCCGCCTGCTGGTCTCTGGGCCTGTTCCTGGCACGGGCGGCGACTCTGCTCTGCCCCTACTCCAATTAGGGTGGTGTGTGTACCACGCCGGCAGGCTCCTGGGCCTGATCTGCCGGTCTGTCGCAGGTCTGCCTACCTTGGAGGCGCGGGCAGCGGATCTGCCCTGCCCCTCCTACCACGCCTGCGGACCCCTGGGCCTGATCTGCAGGTTGGTCACAGGTCTGCTCACCCTGCGGGCACGGGTGGCGGTTCCGCTCCGCCCCCACTCCAATTGGGGTCACGTGGCCACCACACCGGCAGGGCCTGATCCAGGCATGGGAGAAGGATCTGCTCTGCCCCTACTCCAGTTGGGGTGATGTGTGTACCACACTGGCAGGCCACTGGGCCTGACCCGCCAGTCTGTGACAGGTCTGTTTACCTTGCAAGCGCGGGCGGCGGCTCTGCCCTGCCCCTCCTACCACGCCCATGTACCACTGGGTCGCGGGTCTGCCCACCTTGCGGGTGCGGGTGGAGGCTCCGCTCCGCCCCCTCTCCAATTGGAGTCATGCGGTCACCACGCTGGCGAGCCGCTGGGCCTGCTCCGCCACTGGCGGTGGCCCAGCTCCTCCCCTCTGGCTCGACGACAAATTGAGGAGACTCGGGTGTCTGTGCCTCACCCCCCCTACCAGGAGACCAACTGTTTCTGTCGCCGCTGGTATTGATGAAGTTCTCTCCTCCGCCGCTTTCTGATGACATCAGATCTCTGCCATGTTGGTATCCTATGCGAATGGCAGCATTTCGTTCCCCTTGCCGGGCAACCAAAGCAACGGGTGAGTCCTGACCGGCCCTCAGCAGGACCCGGACCGAGAAGCAGTTTCCGTGGGCTCCTAGCCCTGGGCCAGGGCAGTTCCGGGAGCCGGAACTCGGCCACTCTGTGCTCGGTGTAAGCTCTGATAAGAGTAGGCTCCAAGAAGCAGTCCCCGCGGGCTCAGTTCCGGGAGCCGGAATTCGGCCGCTTAGTGCTTGGTGTATGCTTTGATAGGAGCAGGGTCCAAGAAGCAGCCTCCGCAGGCTCCCCAGCCCTGGGCCAGGGCGGTTCCAGGAGCCGGAACTCGGCCGCCCCGCGCTTGGTGTTCTCTCCAATAAGATCAGGTTCTAAGAAGCCCCCAGGCACTGAACCCTAGCAATCTGTCTGCAAGTCGCAGGCGAATGGCAGCCTGAAATTACCTGTTCTGTGGCTGAATGAGCTGCGGTCAGTCGAAAACAGGGATGGTGACGTCAGCTTTCCAACATGGTGGCTGCTGGCCTCCTCTGTGGTCTGACCGGTGTGGAGAACCGAGATGGACCGCTTCCTTCCCCCGTCTCAAACCCAGAATTCAGCCCTGAGTACGGTGCTTGCACGGCTGGCAGAAACTGCAGTGCTGTATCCCTGCGTCGCTATCTCCTCGTTTCCCAGCGCGCGCTGCAGACTCTAGCCGCGGGGCGATTTGCTGAATAAGCAGTGTTACCCTCCGTGGGACAAACCTCTCGCGTTTGAGTCCCCGTAGCCGATCCTCGTGCGATGGAAATCCTTCCTCCAGGTTCCGGAGCACCCCACTATTGCTGGAAATTCCTAACAAGATAGCCTTTAGCCATCCTGTCTTGTCATACTCCCACACAGTGAAGCAGCACACGGGGGCAATGCACTCCCCTCGCCGCCATCTTCCTCTCCAGGAATAAATCAATTTTTAATAATACATCTAGGCAGAATCACAAAGCTATTGTAATAGATATTTTTGAATGCTAAATTGTTTTAAACCTTGCAAATACTAAAAATGACAAAGATTGTTTCTGGAGTGAACACAAACTGCATCAACACTATGGGTTTAATTTACTTTGTTATATATTCTTATTTTTAACATTGATATGAGAAATTGTATTGATCACATGCACAAAATGCAATTCTACATATGAAGATATCCTTAGATTTGTACTTGAAGAAAACTGGTTTTGATTGACTACATACTTTTTGTACTAGAGTATTATACTGATTTTACATCATCAGATTTGTCCTTGATGTTGGTTTTCCTCTATTAAACTGAAGATTTTCTTACCTCACATCATTGCCGAACTAGAGCAGGCTAGGTTCTCATTGAAATGTTACTTGAAACATCTTAGTGAGTTAATCACCTGGTTGCAGGTGAGCTCTTTGGTTAATGCATTCCCTGCATTTGGTTTATGAGCTCTTTGGTTTATGCATTCCCTGCTCCTCACCTTTACCCCTAGGAAAAGAAAACAAGGCATTTCCCCCCACAAATAGGACTTTTGTCATTATTAATAATCTACATTTTAAGTCGAGTCTTGCACCAGTATTTTATATCCATTAACTTGTTCAACTGTCTCATCCCTAGTTAGCTTTTCCAGTTCTACCACCTTCACCAACAAACTCTGCGAGTTTTCCCAGTTCAAACCTGGGCTCCTTCACCATTCTACCTCTCTAATGTAAAAATCATGGAGAAGATGAATATATTGGCAAGCTTTTATATGTCTACAAGCCATCTGAAATCACTTGATTGATGGCTTCTTTCAAGTCACTTGGACATAACTCATGGGTCATGGTTTCCATCATCTTCCTCTAGATTGGGTAGACTTGTTGGTGCTGAGCATAAAAGGTCTTCCAAATCTGGTTCAGTTTTTAAGTAAAATCAATGCCAAACAAATGAGGGAAATAACCATCAGTAATCTTTATCTCACCTGAGTTTCAATCATGGTCTGACATGTTTTTGACCATGGAACACATTTTGTCTCACATAAAACTATGCTATGGAAGTAGGCAATTTTGGAAATAATGCCATCAGTAATTAGCAGGAATTTTCTAAATGCAGCTCCCCATTCTGCATAACAGTAAGGCTCTCTTTGAACACACAACATTTGAGACCATCAATACAATTTTGGATCCTTGAGTCCTTGTCATTAGTGTTTTTTCAATATTTCTTATATTGAACATAGTAGATGCTTTCACATAATGCCAATCTTTCTCAGAAAATGTATCAACCATTTTCTTATTAGCTGTCTATTGGTTGTCTTTTCTAAGATGTTATTTCTTGAAAACAGTCAAATTTCTAACTCATATAGTTAAAACAAAGCATTTTCTAAATCCATAGGCTTAATCTGTTCTGGTCAGTACTTGCCTTTTTGGTGTCATTTCTCCTCCTCCTCATCCTTATCCTCCTCCTCCTCCTCCTTCTTCCCTCTTCTTTCTCCTCATCCTCCTTTGCCTTCTTCTTTTCTAATTCTATAGATCTTAGAGCTTCAAGATTTTCTATGTTTTCACTTTTACTTTGTCATTTCTATCTGTAAACATGTAGTTAAGCATTCTTTAGATCCTATCCCTAGCTAAAACAGTTTAAATTAAATTTTTTGATTAAAATAATAAAAAAGAAAACCCTAGTGTTTAAAAAATTGTTATTATTTTTTTAAAAGGCTAACACTTACATATAAATGCCCTCAAAAGGAACTCAGACTGTGGCCACCCCAAAACCTGTGCTTTAGGTTTCAGCAGGTTGAAAGTTCACTGAGGAGTTATCTTAATGCTAAATCATGTTTTTTTTTTTTTTTTTTTTTTTAGATAAAAACCTTTGAAAATTTCAGTTCTTTCCTGGGCCAAGCCATTAATAGATCTATAAAGAAGGTACATAAATATTGAAATGATTGTTAAATTATAAATAACAGTGGACCAGCTCTTTTGGTAAAATGATTTATACCAAAATAACCATAACAACAATGATGATAACAGTAGTTTATCTGCATAGAGGACCTTGCAAACTCCTAGGGAACTGGCAGTAGCCAGGTCTGATTTATACTTCCCAAGTCTGAGAACCCATTCCAAGTGAACCCTGCTTAAGGCTTCCGGATTCTGATATCCCCACCACTATCCTTGTATTCCAGCCATAGAAGGTAAGTGCTTCCTACAATACTAGTTGTGTTGATCTTAGAGTTTTTATTTTGTTTTTACCTTCTAAGTCCTCCAGTACCTCTTAAAACAATTTCCTAAATTGATTTCTCCCTATTTAAATAACAATTTTCTATCTTCCTGACTGTATCCTGATTAAAGCAATGGGTATTTATTAAAAATATATTATAAATAAACTTAAGATATCTAGCTAGGAAAAAATTTGAAAAGCACTTTGTCATGCCAGATGAACATAAAAAGAAAACTCATGTTCCTCAAAAAATGAAAAAATAGAAATACCAGATGACCCAACTATTCTACTCCTCAGGTACACATCCACTGGAATCAAAGTCAGCATATAATATCGACATCTGTATACCCGTATTTATCATGGCACTTTTCATAATAATGGAATCAGCCTAGATGCCCATCAGTAAATGCTGCATTTTTTTAAAAGTAGCATATATACACAGTGGAGTATTTCTCAGCCACAAAGAAGAATGAAATGTGTCTTTACCAGGAAAATGCATGAAATTGAAGAGCACTATGTTAAGCAAAATAAGCCAGATTCAAAAAGACAAGTATCTCATGTTTTCCTCATGAATGGAATCTAGGGAGAAAAATAAAAGAAAGTAAAAGGGGAACTATTAGGGAAGGGAATGATAGAGGGGAATGGGGAGGAAGAGATAACCAAAGTACATTATCTACATACTTGAAAATGGCACAAAGAAACCTATTATTTTTTACAATTAATATTCACTAATAATTATAATAAAAATGGTTGAACAGAAAACTCATCAATTCTCCAATGCTCCAACCATTCCAATTCACCAAGAGAATAATTTTATGAAGAAAATTCTCCAAGGATGCAAGAGTTTTTCAAGTTGACTTCTTTGTTTGTTTGTTTGTTGGTGCTGGTGATTGAACCCGGGACCTCAATATGCTAAACACATACTCTATCACACTAAGCTCAACAAATTGATTTAAATACAAATAATTTGATTCTTCTTTTTTTTGGTAAGTACTCAAGCTTTGGTGTTCTCAAAATTATTGCATATTTAAGTGCAATGATTTTGTGGTCTTAATGAATGATAAATTAATCTATGTAAATCATTTAAAATTTATAGTACACAACTATGACACACTAATGGAAACACTTCCCCAATGGTTGTCAAAATACCCATGGAGTGATGTAAGTTTCTACTTTTCATCTGGTTGTTTTGCAACATTTTTCTTTTTGCTTGGACCTTTATTTGGAAAGCCGTAAACTTAAGGAAACACATATTGAAGTAACATTCCTGATTTGTACATGTCAGCAAAGGGTAAAGGTATCAGGGAGTCACCTTTTCACTAGGAATTAAAGAGTTCAATGTTTGAAATCACTATTTAGCATTTGGTAATAACAGAATGAGTATTTGTTGGATTTGAACTAAATGTTTTTCTTACTCCTTTTCTCTGTTCATTTTTCATCATTTCTCACATTTGGCCTTCTGGTGAGGCTCATCCACATTACCCCTTAGAGGCAATAATAATGAGAGCACAAAAAAAGATTTGCCCTCACAAAGCCAATTCTCTGATGACTGACTGTAATTTTGCTGACAGTAAAGATTGTAAAAGAACACACCTGTCAAAACCAGGATGCTTGGTAACGTCACCTCTGGGGATGTATTTTGTGCTTAAATACTGATGAGCATGTAACCTGTGGGGAATCTCCCTCCAGCATGGGCCTGAAACTTCTCTGGAGGGAAATGTATGGGAAAGAGATCAAAGGAACACAGGTTCATTTGTCTGGTAAGAGACTGTGGCACAACAGAAAAAAACTTTTTCTTTAATTATTTTAACTCCAAATTACTTTATTTAACCAAACACATTCTAGTAAACTAAAAGAAAAAGTTCTTGTCATGGAAAAAAAAAACATTTTTTTTACATGTTAAAAGGAATTACATTTAAAATGTTGACCTATAAAAATAAATTAGATTTCTTACTTAAAAAGTCACTAAGATTCTAAAATGACAATAATAGGAAGAACTGCAATGAATTGTTCTTAAATTTATTTCACAAGTAATCTCCCTCAACTAAGAAATTACTGTGCAGGGTAGATGTATTAAATTATTAGCCAATCATTACTTTTGCAGAGATAGTTGCAGAAATGGAGTGTTTGGGCTATGCAACCAATAGAAGAAGAAAAATCATGCCCAAGTAAGCTGATGTGTTGTCTCCTAATTTTTTTCCACTTATTTACAATACATTATTAACTTGTTGAAGCCTGATTTAAGGGGAATACATATACACTAATATAATTTTAGGAATTTAATACCTGAGGAAAAATCATTACATTACTCTTTTTCTCATTTCTTCAAAATTCTGCATATTTTTTTTACATTTTCAAAGTAATTATATTAAATGCCTAAAAGTATATTGTTTTTGTGTTCTGGAAAAAAATTAGTAATTTCCTTAGCTTTACTATGTGATTGTGTATAGTGTTTTAATTGTTAGTCTTTTGTTACTGATGCTTGGGGAAATATTATTGATAAAGAGAAAAAGGTACATCAATGTCCCTTGATGAAAATGAGATGCCATAATGGGCTTAACTTTATCTTATATTATTAAAAAAAATTATGGTGTAGGTCCCTTTTGAAAATGTCTTCAAAAGCAAGAAATCATGACTATGTCAAGTATTAAAAGAGCAAACAAAACCTCACCTCCATTTAGCTTCATAGCAATTTTCTTTAGCAAAACAGTATACCAGTAATCAGACTTGTGTTTGCTTACTTGTTTTTGTAATTCTGGGCTCAGATGTCAAGATAAAGTCTTAATATTAAGTCTTATCTTTGACATTACCTAAACAATTCATCCATGTAATAATTTTAAAATAAATGTGTGTTCTACTTTATCTTCTTGTCTAAATCTAACACTTAGCTATTTAAATATTTCCTTAATATTTTTACCTATGCAAAAAAACAGGAGAGAATACTGTTAATCTCTAGAAGTGGTGCATTCCATGTTTTTGGAAAAAAAATGAAGTTCACTTGACAAATACAGGGAGTTAAATTATATAGATACTTTCAGGAATTAGTTTTCAAAAATAAAATTTAAAACTTTAAATAACATACAATGAAGTATTGAAGACTGTTCTATCTTGTTTAGGGAATGCTATATCTATGAATATATAGCCACAGATTTTTATGTAATATTGTGGTGATTCTTAGCTAACTTTAAGATAATTTTTAAGAGACTTTAAAAAAAAAAGTGGAGAAAACTTTAAATCACAAAAGCAGAAACGACAAAATGCAGTATAAAACTAATTTATTAAATAAGACAAATGTTTAAGATGTAATTATTTTTAGTCTCTTAGAGCTTAGGAACCAAAGTGATAAGCAATAGAATAATTGGGGCTTTATTTAAATTGATTGCACCTTATAGAGGAGCTGAATAAATATCCATTGTACATTTTAGTTTACTATGGCTTGATATACAATATTATGTTGGTACAATTTTTTAAATCTGAAGAAAAATACTAATCTGAGAAAGTAAATTACTAGAGCAAATAAGTAAAATATGCTGTAATGGTAAGATTTCAAATAAAACATAGACTTTGGAAGTAACTATTGAGCTATTGTAGGAAATGGTGGAAATATTGATTTCAAAGGTGCTTATATTCTCATTAATATATTTTTCATATCAGTCTGGTGAGGACATACTTGTGGGTTCATTTCCCCCAACAGATCAGTGAGTTTGAGTCTCTTCTGTAGTCAAAGTCCACTTCTACAAGCAGTTGTTAGATGTCACAAATGCTTGCCATTGGTCATCAGAATTATAAATTATACATTTCAGCCTGTCCCTGAAAAAAACAAACCAAACACCTTCATATTCTGGGTGAGTCAGTCTCATTAATTTTATGTAATAAGGATAACAGCATATAGGATACAAAATAACAGATCAAACAATAAAAACTTCTGTATGTCAAATTTGTTACCAATGCAAGGCTTGAAATCAGTGGCAAGAAGTCCTCAAACCTGAATTTGAACTTGTGACTGCCCCTGCTAAGTGAAAGGCAACAACCCATATGATTTACAGAATATATCATTGGAGTTATTTTCTCCCTTTTCAGACATTGTTCATGTAAAACCTAATAATCTAATAACCATAATAAGCATATGTTTAGTTTGCTATAATATTGCTCTAAATTCTAAAAACTATGTTCTTAACATTGGAAAGAGAAATAGTCCCTTATCTGAATAATACATAATAAGTGGCAGGATCAATTTTTTTTTTTAAAAGCAACACAGTCTTCAAATTATAATTATGGTTTAGGCAAAACATGAAATAATAGTTCTACAGCTTTTGATCATTCTTGAGGGTATTTTTAATATTAATTTTTATTTATAGTTATTTTATTTATTTATTTTTATGTGGTGCTGAAGATCCAACCCAAGGCCTCGCAAATGCTAGGCAAGCGCTCTGCCACTGAGCCACAATCCCAGCCCCTCTTGAGGGGTTTTATCTGGAAAATGGGTTAATATAAATGGAACAAGAAAAATTCTTGTTCTGACTTTGAATTTGGATCCTGATGAAGACTTACCTATTAATGCAACTGAAACCTTCATTCACCTGTACTGCTTGTATGTTGGGTATCTAAATATCAATTCAGTTTTCTTTAGTCCCTTCTGACTCAAGGATGGTCCTTGGTCAAATAGCATTGGCCTCTCCCAAGAGCTCTGAAGAAATTCTGACTCTAGCTTCTACCCAGAATCAAAATCTGGGTTTAGAAAGATCCCTATGTGATTCATATGCACCTGAATATTTAGGAGGGGGAGCTCTTGGTCAGTGGGGAGTTCAAACACAGATTGGAAGTGCAGACTTCCTGGGCTTGTACAGAAAGTTACCCTGCTAATGATTTTTACTGTTTTTTTTTTCTTTCTTTAACAGAAAGGAAGGAAATACAGTACTTTCGAAAAAGATCCATAATACCACCAACAGGATAAAACGATGAATTCACCTGACCTTCGGAATCTTCCAGAAGTAGAATTTTGCTTTGCTTTCATTAACAATTCATGCCCTAGGAAAGAGAGGTCCATGCCCATTGTCTGTGCCATGTATGTGGTCATGATCGGCGCTATAGTGCTGACCATGCTGGGCAACATGGTTGTGATCATTTCCATCACTCACTTCAAGCAGCTCCACTCCCCCACCAACTTCCTGATCCTCTCCATGGCCACCACTGACTTTCTGCTAAGCTGTGTGGTCATGCCCTTCAGTATGATCAGGTCCATCGAGTCCTGCTGGTACTTTGGAGACCTCTTTTGCAAAATCCACAGCTGCTGCGACATTATGCTCTGCACCACCTCTATTTTCCACCTCTGCTTCATCTCAGTTGACCGCTATTATGCTGTTTGTGACCCTTTGCATTATGTCACCAAAATCACAATACCTGTTATAGAGGTCTTTCTTCTCATCAGTTGGTCTATTCCCATATTTTTTGCCTTTGGCCTGGTATTCTCAGAATTAAACATAATTGGTACAGAAGATTTTGTTGCAGCTATTGACTGTACAGGTTTATGTGTGTTGATATTTAATAAGCTCTGGGGGGTGCTTGCCTCCTGTATAGCTTTCTTTTTCCCTGGCACAGTCATGGTGGGGATTTATATACACATTTTTACAGTAGCTAGGAAGCATGCTAAGCAGATTGGCATGGGCCCTAGGATGAAAGGGGCTGGCTCAGAAAGCAAGACAAAGGCAGCATCCAAAAAGGAAAGCAAGGCCACCAAGACTTTAAGCATAGTCATGGGAGTGTTTGTGTTCTGCTGGCTGCCCTTTTTTCTCTTGACAGTCACAGACCCTTTCATTAATTTCATAACCCCTGAGGATTTGTATAATGTCTTCCTCTGGCTGGGGTATTTCAATTCCACTTTCAATCCCATTATATACGGCATGTTTTATCCTTGGTTTCGCAAGGCATCGAGGATGATAGTCACAGGAATGATCTTCCGCCCTGACTCTTCCACCCTAAGCCTGTTTCCCGCTCATCCTTAGACATTGCTCCCCATTCTCGAAGATTCTTTTCTAATAGGGAATTTTAGGTATTCTTACTTCCCAAAGACAGTAGCACAAACTGACTCAACAAGGAGATTCTTCCAGATGGTATAACAGGCTCCTAAGCATGAGCAGTAAATCTAGCTTTCCTGGCATACAAAAGCATCACAGTCCATTTCTTGGTTCCTGGCAAAGGCACCTCCAACAAAAAGAAGCTCTCTCCAAAGTCTTTCTGATTTCTGAATTTCCAAAATTAGCAATTTAGAATCTTATTTCTATTTGGCTTATATCACATAGATTTTTTTTTCTTTTAACTTATAAACATCCAGGGAGAAGACATTCCAGTCTTTACAATCATTGACAGCTACGTAGTGTATCACAGTGGATCTTATCTCTTTTGAGATAATTATTGCCTATTAGGGGAGCCAGAGAGCTGGAACATGGGTAGGCTAGGCTATGGAAGTTGTGAGTGACAGGAGAGGGAAGAAGGAAGCAGAGAGAGAGCTACCTCAAATTTTATTGGTTCTGACTTAAGCCTCTTTTCAGAAAAATTTGATGTGAGGTTCACAATATTTGATAAAATTGGACTTTAAGTAAGTGAGAAGAATGAATAAAGAGTTGAAGAAAATATTCTTTCTCCCAATATATACTTTCAAACTAGATATACAAGTGTCCTGTATATATCTGTATAGCAGATATGTCTGTCTTTTACAATGTGTGTCAATGTGTGTATGAGTGTGTGTGTGTGTTTGTGTGTGTCTGTGTGTCTGTGTGTACACACATATAAATTGTTCACCAAGACTAAACTCCAAGCACAAACCTGATGTCCTCTCCCTTTTCCAGAGTCTTAGGGTAGTATCTATTATCTCATTGAATGTCTTTTCTCCCAGCCTTTTGACTTTCTCTACTTCTTCCTACCCATAAACTTATTTCACCAAATCTTTGTCTCTTATAATCTTGTTTTCATATTTTGTAATAATTATTGTAGTGATATCAGAATAATTGGTTAAGTAGACTGTTCTCTGACCTGTCCAAATGACATCAAACCTCTATGTAGGACATCTTGATCCCAAGGTTTCTAACTTAATGAAAGTTTCATGAACATGTGAGCAGTTTCGAATCTACCCTCACTCCAGCATATGTATTGAGAAACTACTTATTATTCCAAAGTACTTTTAATAAAATATCTCTATTCAATTGAGAATCCCCCAGGACTCTCTTGATCTACATGTTCTATTGAACATTTTAGCTTCTAGAGGTCAGTATTTGTAATTTGATGAGTTGAATATAGCATTTTAAGTTACTGAGATGTTTCACGAAATTACCACGGTTATCACAACAGTAGTTGAAATAAAAATTGGATTTTGAGATATTCAGTAGCTTATTTATTATCTTGTGATTGCAGGAATTTAATCCTTTAGGAGATTTCTTTTGACTATTCTTGAAGGTAGCACTCAGAAGCTAGGGTGTTTCTTTTTGAAGAGTCAAAGGAGCAGGAAGTATTCCTCAGGCTTCAGGTGGAGTTAGATCTCAATGAAAGTCTCAAAGGGGCAATAGGTCACCTTTTAATAGCTGGAGCATTTTACAGTTCACTTTCTATTATGAATGTCCTTTCCTGTCTAGGATTTAATCAGGACATCTACAAGGAAGAATCTAAGAGAATGAATATGAAGGGCAGTCATTCATTAAATATGTACTCATTTTCTCAAATGATCCTCAATGTAACACAAAATATGTGACAATCACAAGAAACTGTGGTTTGAGGGCAAGAAGTGATCCTCTTCATAGATAAGCATTATGTTTCACTCACTCGGACCAGTAAATTGAGGAAAAATGAGAAGTAGGTGGAAACCTCTGTTTCAGTTATAATCATTTTTTACCTTAGCAAAGGACTTTTACAACTTACAAAGGTGTCCATAAACTTTATTAGCTCATTTTTTTTTTCTCAGAATATCTCCACATGCTTTTGCTAGGCTAACCCAAGGAGAAATGAAGCATTCCCGACATTATTGTTATTTTAACTCTCTTCTTTCCAAAACTTATATAGGTTGAACAGAGTAACCTCAGTATGAGGATGACTACCATGGGTACTCTGGCTGTGTGTTGAAAGTCATTTAGCAGCTTCACTTCTGCTCTAGAAATCTCACACGTCCTTTTCATGGGGAATCCAGAAAGAGATTGAGCAAAAGCAGTTTCCAGCTTAAGTTGACAAAACACAATAAGTGACCTTGAACAACTTATTTTGTATGGCTGAACCTCCACCTCTAATCATTAAACAAGATCAATAATGCCTTCTCTGTTATGGTAGAGATCAATGGCTTTGCACACAAGTGGTGACTAATAAATTATTACCATTATTAACTTTTTTTCTCATGAAGATTTTTAAAAACTTTTAGAGTTTAAAGATTTTTTAAGGGCATCTAGTTTGGTTCCACAGTTTAGTTAATGTGAATTGTGCTGCTATAAACATTGATGTGGCTGTGTTCCTTTAGTATGCTGTTTTTAAGTCCTTTGGTTACAGACAAGGAGTGGAATAGCTGGGTCACAAAGTGGTTCCATTCCCAGTTTACCAAGGAATCTCCATACTGCTTTCCATATTGCTGCACCATTTTGCAGTCCCACCAGCATTGTATGACTGTGCCTTTCCCCCCACATTCTCATCAACACTGCCATTCTGACTGTAGTGAGATGAAACCTTAGAGTAGTTTTGATTTGTATTTCTCTAATTGCTAGAGATGTTGAACATTTTTTCATATATTTGTGGATTGGTTTTATATCCTCTTCTGAGACGTGTATATTCTTGGCCCATTTATTGATTGGATTATTTGTTTGTTTGGTGTTTAGCTTTTTGAGTTCTTTATATACCCTAGAGATTAGTGCTCTATCTGATATGCAAATGGCAAAAATTTGCTCCCAAGCTGTAGACTCTCTCTTCACCTCACTGGCTGCTTATTTTGACGAGAGGAAGCATTTTAGTTTGAATCCATCCCATTTATTAATTCTTGATTTTAATTTTTGCACTATAAGAGTCTTATTAAGAAAGCTGGGGACCTAATGCCACATGATGAAGATTAGGGCCTACTTTTTCTTCTATTAGGCACAGGGTCTCTTGTTTAATTCCTAGGTCCTTGAGTTGAATTTTGTTCATGAAAGCTATGGGGTTTAATTTCATTTTGTTGCATATGGATTTCCATTCCCTAGCACCATTTGTTCAAGAGGCTATCTTTTCTCCAATGTATGTTTTTGGTGCCTTTGTCTAATATAACTGTAATTATGTGGGTTAGTCTCTGTGTCCTCTATTCTTTACCATTGGTCTGAAGTTTTCTTTTCTTGATGTGTCTTTGCCTGGTTTTGGAATCAGGGTGATATTGGCCTCATAGAATGAGTTTGGAAGTGCTCCCACTTTTTCTATTTCCTGAAATAAATTAAAGAATATTGGCATTAGTTCTTCTTTAAAGGTCTTGTAGAACTTGGCTATTTATCTATCAGGTCCTGAGCTTATCTTGGTTGATAGGGTTCTGATGGTGTCTTCTATTTTCTTGCTTGGAATTGATCTGTTTAAATTGTGTATATCTTCCTGATTCAATTTGGCAAATTATATGGCCCTAGAAATTTGTCAATGCCTTCAATATTTTCTATTTTATTGGAGTATAAGTTTTCAAAATAATTTCTAATTATCTTCTGTATTTCTGTAGTGTCTGTTGTTATATTTCCTTTTTCATCATGGATGTTAGTAATTTGAGTTATTGCTCTTTCTCTTCATTAGCATGGCTAAGGGTTTGCCAATTTTACTTATCTTTTCAATGAATCAACTTTTTGTTTTGTCAATTTTTTTCAATTGTTTCTTTGTTTCAATTTCATTGATTTCAGCTCTGATTTTAATTATTTCCTGTCTTCTGCTGCTTTTGGGGTTGATTTATTCTTCTCTTTCTAGGGCTTTGAGATGTAATGTTAGGTCATTTATTTGTTGACTTTTTCTTCTTTTAAGGAATGAACTCCATGCAATGAACTTTACTCTTAGTTTACTCTTAGTTCATTGCCTTATAGTGTCCCAGAGATTTTGATTTGTTTCATCTGTGTTCTCATTCACCTCTAAGAATATTTTAATCTCCTCCTTGATTTCTTTTGCAACCCATTGTTCATTCAGTAGCATATTATTCAGTCTCCAGGTGTTGGAGTAGCTTTTATGTTTTATTTTATCATTGATTTCTAATTTCATTCCATTATTATCTGATAGAACAAGGCAGTATCTCTACCTTTTTATATTGGCTAAGAATTACTATCCCAATAACTCTTAAATTTGATCTTTTCATGCTATTCCATATTTCTTGAATGTTCTACTCATGGTTTCTTAACATTCTTACTGTGTGGTCTATATTCTTTTCAAGATTATATATTTTTGTCTTCATTGTCTGAGGTCCTGCCTTCCAAGTGGTCTAATTTCTTGGTGATGCTTTCAATTGAACTTTTTATATGATTTATTGTTTCTTTCATTTCAAGGATTTCTGGGTTTTTTTTTTTTTGTTGTTGTTGTTTTGTTTTTAGAACTTCTATCTCCCTATTGAGGTAATCTTTTGCTTCCTGTATTTGTTTATATAGCTATTTGTCAAAATGGTCTTTTGTTGCCTGTATTTGCTCTCTTATATCATCCTTTAATTCACAGAACATTTTAATTTTGTACATCCTCAACCCCTTCTCTGTGATTTCTTCTGTTGTGTTGGCCATGGATTCTAATAATGTGGTATCTTGATTTGTTTGGGACACTTTCTTCTTTTGTCTTTTCATATTTCCTGTGTGTCTTTCTTTACAGCACTGTGGATCCAAGGAGTTACCATTTTTATCCTGTAGGCTTATAGTGCCCCTGTAGGGATCCAATACCTCTCCTTTGAGGTGAAGGACAATGTTAACAGATCCCAATATGAACAATATACATCCTACAAAAACAAATGTTTGCTATTAAGATGTTTAGAGTTAGGACACAATGTACAGAAATGGTGAATTCAATTATTATTTACAATATACTCAGTAAGTTTGTAAAAGGGTCTACAGTTTCTGATGGTGGACAAAAAACTGAGGGTGAGGAGTAGGATTATATGCTGAGGAGGTAGGAGGTGAGGATATAGAGTTATTATGTTTTAGGAAGTGTTAAATAGAAATCTAAAGAAGAAGGGAGAGGAATTAATTTGGGGTAGACAAGTAAATGGGAAGACAGTAGAGTACATAAAATGAACACAGACATATATTTAGAAAAATAAAAAAATATATTAAAATAGTAGAAATTGGTGGAAAAGAAGAAAATAAAAATAATATACAACACAACTGTGATATACTATTCAGACATCCCAGACCTTGAAATCCTAATTCATGCAAAGTATTTGGTTATACATATATTGGAGATGTGAGGGCAAGAGAATAGAGAGGGAGTGGGGAGTGGGGGGAAAATCTTGAAGGAAGAAACAGGTATTATTTTGGTTGGAGATCAGTATGGTTCCTGCTTCCCTTCTCATCCAATAGGTGGGGTCATCTGTTGTTAGGTGGTATCTCCACCCTCAGGATGGTGAAGGTAACCAGGATATCACTGTGCCAGGTTAGCAGCTGCTGAGGAGAGGGGGGAGTTAGAAACTGGGTACCTGGCTGGCTGGAGTTTCAAACTGGGAATTGCCCCCACTGAAGATGGTGATGAAGGTGGCCCAAGATGGAGGTGCCTGCTTTCAGTGGTGGATTGTCAGGTCTGGGGAGGGGAGCTGAGCGATGGTTTAGGACAATGAGTTCAGAGAGGAGCTCCGTGGCTTGCAGTGTATGGTTGCCGCTGACTTCAGAGCCTGTGTGGGGTTCCGGGTGCATACAGGCCACTATGTAGGGGACTGTCTTTGCTGCTGCAGAGTCCCCAAATGGTGGTGACCGGGGGGACCCCACGTTGGTAGATAGGGGTCCACACGGGAGTGGGAGCTGGAGTACCTATTTGTGGGAAGCTGCTGGGTGTCCTGTATGGGAGTGACGTCAGTGATTTCTGCTTGGGTGGGTGGCCAAAAGTTCTGTGTGGGTGCTGCTGCTGCAGATGGTCTTGCTCAGGTACCAGTATTCCTGCATGGGTGAGTAGTTAGGAGACCTACTCTGACACTGAGGCCCGAAGCCCTGGATGGGCATGGGACTGTGATTCTTGTGCAGGAATCACAGGAATATTGCTCGCAGAGAAACAGTATTCTCACTTGAATACTTGAATCCCCCAGGTTATGGAGGGACACAGAATGCTACCTCCCTCTGGCCTGCCATCTTGGATCCCCCTGGTAGCAGCACTCTTGACCATAAATGATGATTAAGTAGCTATCACTAACATCCCATGAAACCTTTGAAATCACTAAATTATAGAGGTACATACCAAATTAGGAGGTGCTGTGATTCTGAGACTATTTTAAATTAGTTATCTGGGATACTCCCCTTTGTGAATTTTATTCACAGATAACAATTGAAAAGCACAGTATACCTGGTTAGGGGACCTGAGGCAGAACTCAATTTCTGAGCACACATAAAATCTATGCATCTTTCTCGGAGCAAAATTTAAAACTCTCCCCCTTTGGTTAAAATCATACAAACTTACTATAAAGAATGAAACAAAACTTCAAGCACTAAAAAAAAAAAAAAAAAAAAAAATGTACAATGAAGGCAATAACTCCAAAACAGCCCAGAGAGTGCTACTTTCAGCTCCTTCTCCTTGTATAAATGGGCCCATAGAAATATTTATGTTTAGTTTTGCTATACCTGTTTTCTTGATATCTGTCTTTAGCACTCAATAATATATCATGAATATAATGGTTAATAGAAAAGAAAAAAATCTTCCCTGGATTGTTGAACCAGAGTATACTCTTCATTTACCTTTAAAACACATTCTAGTTATTTAATTTCATGTTTTTTTTTTGTTTGTTTCATTTTGCTTTTTAGTACAAGGGGGTTGAACTCAGGGGTACTCAACCACTGAGCCATATCTCCAGCCCTATTTTTGTATTTTATTTACATAACTGTATTATTAGCTTTAATAATTGCAAAATATTTTATTGCATGGTATATACTGCAGTTTCTTTAATCCATCCCATATTAGAGGATATTCAGATTATTTATATTTTTCACTACTATTAACAATATTCCATAGAATATCCTTTAGCATGTTTATCTTTGTGTGGTTATCTCCCTGGGATATATTACTTGAATTTGTACTGATAATTCCAAGATTCATAATAATAATAATAACTTTTACTTCCACTCCTTGCTCCAGAAAGGATTTAAGAACGATTTATATGAATGTGTACAAGAAGGAGAAATACCCAAATTAATTTTTAAACTTTAAAAAAAAAAAAAAAAAGCAGAACAAAGAGGGAAGTGAGATTAGAAAAACAAGGTGAAGACACTGGATCCAGGAATGGTTCCAGGCCATAGAACTGAGTCCAATGAACTTGAACCCTAAATCCTACCCCCAGGCCAATGCTTTTGTTCTCACCACCACCCTTTCTGCTCTTTCAAATCCCTTCCTGGTTCCCCCTGTTCCCATGCTACATCTGGAGACCACAGATCCTTACAGCCAAAACAACTCTGTTAAAGCAACCGCACAACAATGTCTAAGTGAAGTTGCCCTCCATGTCTCATAACTCGCCTTGTACCTGAGTAGTAGGAGAAAGCTGCTAATTAAAGTCACACTGTTGACCAGTATTTTCATAGCATTCTTACAGTGCTGGCTTGTCTAGGCTGTGATGAATCACATTCGATGCATGTTCTTTATGTGACTAATATGTGCCAGGCACTGAAACAGGCATCAAGCCCTATGGGTAAATTACATAAACTCCTTATCTCATGAAGATTGTGATTGATGGAGCCCTGCAAAGAAATAAGGTCCTAATGGCTGCTAAACAATAAGGAAGTACAAGAATTAAAGAAGCACATAAGTAGGACATGGAGTCCAAGCTTTGGAAATCTAGGATCAATTATTTCAGCATTAAGTACAGTGCAGAGAAGGCTATGTACAGCACAGATCAGAAAATTCCTGTATTCAAGACATTTACCAGCACACTGGGGTAAAATATGAATTCCTTGAGGACAATTCCAAAAGCATCATAAAAGAAAAACTCAAGCAAATATCTGACACAAGGTATAAATACAGAGAGGATATAAAATAAAGGCAATATAAGAAATCAATTTTTATTAATTGCTTATTATGATTCAGGTGACTGGTTTGTATTTTATTAATCTTCTAAATATTTTAACACCCCTTACAACTTGTATATTAGAACTTTTGATTCTCGGAGAGGTTAAGCAACTTTTCTGAGACCAAATAGCTCATATGTTAGGAGCAAGATTTAGAACCAGTTCTCTCTCTATATAAAGTCCTATTGTTTGCACTGTCTAATGATTACCACTGCCTTTCCTTTGTCAACATTTAATTTACCTTTATTGGATTGCATAGGTTTTACTAAAAGTGGGTAGTTCTGTACTCCATACACAAGTTCTGAAATTGCTTCTTTGTTTGCATCTCTAAAAAAGTAGCTTCCCGGGTTTTTTGTTTGTTTGTTTGTTTGTTTTAATTCCCACTTTATTGGCCTTACAGCAATTGCTCATCTGGCTTACAAATATGACTAGAGGCAGTTTTTGTAAACTTACTTCTTGTCTCAAATGCTTCTGAGGACACATGGGCTTCTTAAAAGTCCTCAGCTAGAATTTCTTCCCTGCCGGAATATCTCCTTACAGCCTTTCCCTCCCCATGACCAACATTTAGAACTCTTTCCTCGGGTAATGATTTGCCAAAAAGAATTAATTCTCAACTTTTGCTCATATTGAGAAACTCACAGAAAGAATTCTAAAGTAGAAGGGATGTATGGAACTTAAGGAAAATGAAACAAAATAAAATGGAATTTGATAAATATTAACATTATTTTAATTGTCTATAGTTGTGGATAGAAACTATCCACACATAAGAAAATAGAGTACCTTTGTGAATAACCCAGAACTCAGGAGTGAAAGAAAAAGTGTATCTAAATCCATTATCTTTAAATTTCATCTCTAATTAATTTTCAGAGTAAATAATCCCATATTGAGAAAGAAACCTAAACAACAGAGACTTGTGAATAGTGCAAACTAGGTCCCTTGGTACTCCTCCACTGCCCATTTGTATCCCACTACATGGGGAGCTGTTTCTATGGAAAGTATAAATCATGAACTGGTAGCACATCTGTCATCTGTGGGGAGAGAGTATTCTACAGTCCTAATCTCTACCTGCTTACACAGAAAACCTTCCTGTGAAGTGACTCTGTAAGTAGCTTAGAAACCCTGAATTCAGATCATTAGAATTTTTTTGATAGTTTACAGACTAGTGTTTGTTATACAAAATACTTTCTCATATAGTTTCTCAGATAGTTCTTCTAAGATGTGTAAACACTGTGTATAATCTTTAGAAAATGTGCAGTATGAAAAACTAAAATGGGGAAATTTTTTATTCTTTTGATTATGTGGCTGCTGAGTTTTTCTTTTTGGAAAAATTGGCCTAATTAAAAGCTTTAATTAATTTTAATTTATTGTCGATTTAATTATTGAAGAGAGGTGATAGAATTTCCTTTTCCTGAAGCAATGATTTCTTAACAAAAATTAATTTGTCACTTGGCTCAGATTCATAACTTTAAATGTCACTTTACATTTGACAAGTACTTTATTAACATGGGAAAGACACCCTTTAAATAATTTTATTCTAAATAGTATCACATGATCAGTTTTTCCTTGAAGGAATATTTAACTTACATCTTTCTCTTTCCATAAGGATCTTGTATGCACTAGTTAGACAAACCAAGACTAGCAGAAGTAAGTTCAACAAAACCTTGAACCCTATGCTACTTTTGATTTTCAGTGCACTTTTTTTGGGGGGTGGATACTAAGAATTGAACCTAGGGGTATTTTACAATTGAGCTACATCTTAGTCTCAGCCCTTTTTCTTTCTTTATTTTTTAAATTTAAGCCAGGGTCTCATTGAGTTGCCAAAGGTCTTGCTAAGTTGCTGAGGCTGTCCTCAAATTTGCAAGCCTGCCTCAGCCTCCAGAGTCACTAGGATTATAGGCATGTACACCACACCCAGCTTCCAGTGCACTTTTGATTCAGTGCCCAGGGAAACTGTACTAGGTTCAATTGACATTATTTTCTCTTTTGCTCTCACTTTCTGATTTTTTAGCAGAAAAAAAAATATATGTACTTTTTTTTTTTTTTTAATTTTGGTGGCCAGTTCCAAAGAGAGAAGAGTAGAACTTATCAATGAGAGCTGTGTTCACCCATGGTGGTGCTGAAGAACTCCCTGCAGCATTCTGCTACCAGGTGAATGGGTCTTGCTCCAGGACAGTCCATCCTCTGGGTATCCAGCTGGTCATCTACCTGGCCTGTGCAGCAGGCATACTTACCACAGTCCTAGGGAATCTGTTTGTGGTGTTTTCTGTGTCCTACTTTAAAGTGCTTCACACTCCCACTAACTTCTTACTGCTCTCCCTGGCCCTGGCTGACATGCTGCTGGGTCTTCTGGTGCTGCCACTAAGCACTGTTCGCTCTGTGGAGAGTTGCTGGTTCTTTGGGGACTTCCTCTGCCGTCTGCACACTTACTTGGACACTCTTTTCTGCCTCACCTCCATCTTCCATCTCTGTTTCATTTCCATTGACCGTCACTGTGCCATCTGCGACCCCCTGCTCTATCCCTCCAAGTTCACAATCAGGGTGGCCCTCAAGTATATCTTAGCAGGGTGGGGAGTGCCAGCAGCTTATACTGCCATCCTCCTCTACACAGATTTTGTAGAAAGAGGACTTAGCCAGTGGCTGGAAGAGATGCCTTGTGTAGGCAGTTGTCAGCTGCTGTTCAATAAGTTTTGGGGCTGGTTAAACTTCCCTGCATTCTTTATCCCCTGCCTCCTCATGATCAGCTTGTATGTGAAGATCTTCGTGGTTGCGACCAGGCAGGCACGACAGATCAGCACCTTGAGCAAAAGCTTGGCTGGGGCTGCCAAGCGTGAGAGAAAAGCTGCCAAGACCCTAGGCATCGCTGTGGGCATCTACCTCATGTGCTGGCTTCCCTTCACCGTGGACACCCTGGTGGACAGCCTCCTTAACTTTGTCACACCACCACTCATCTTTGACATCTTTATCTGGTTTGCCTACTTCAACTCAGCCTGCAACCCCATCATCTACGTCTTTTCCTACCGGTGGTTCAGGAAGGCACTGAAACTCATCCTGAGCCGGGAGATCTTCTTGCCACGGACCCCCACTATTGATTTGTACCAAGAATGACTCCTTCTGCTGAATGCAGGCAGGAATCCTGTAGGAAGGCATGGTGGGTAGGATGAGTGGCACTGGAGCTGTGGGTTGCGTGGTGTCATGAGTTTGTAGGTAGCTGCCAGGGTTCAAGTGCAGGAGAAAGACAACTTAATTTGGAAAGAGATGAGTGCTCCTCTTATTCAGTGCTCTCATAGTAGAATGTAGGGAAAGGAGAGAGGTAACTCATCTAAAGACCTCCTGGATAAGCCACAATGCTGGGAAAATATTTGACTCCTAAGTCATTGCTTCCTTGAAACAACTAAGATGCAGAGGTGGAAGGATTGAGCTCCAGGGCCTGGATTTCTGAGCTCCTAGTTCTGCCACATGAAGCAACCAGGTGAGACTTCAGCTATCTTTGAATCCTCCATCTCCCTTGCTATATAGTGTCCTCATTCACAAAATCTGGGGTTTGTACTGTTTTCTTTTTAAAGTGTCCTGAAGCTAAAATATTGTATAGTATAATATTGGAAACCTTGTTTAAATCATAATTTTACTTCACATTTTTAAGTCATTGTCAAGAGTTTGAAATACCTCTTTTTAAAAATGTTCATTTTAGAGTTCTTGTCCTCTTGGAAGTCAACCACTAAATAGAATTATAAGTCAGACTTATTTATTTTAATGACATTGAGTAAATATATTCTGTTCTTGAAGGAATGTTGTCATTTTTCAAAATTATCATAATTTGAAAACATATGGAATATTTTAGTAAGTGATAATTATTCACATTTTGTCATTTTAATTATTTCCTCCTTTAATCACCAGTTAGAATCACTATCTTTCCACTAGCATGAGCTCATGGTTTTCACTGGGAAAAAAGTACCTATGTCACATACTTCTCAGAATTGGATCAAGTGTGTCTCAGCAGCCATTACTAGCAATGGCAATAAATCTGTGAGTAGGACTGGCATTAAAAATCAGGAAGGAGAATCAGCTTCTAGAGAATGAAAGAAATACAGAGACATGAGTATAATGGTACAGTTTCTATCACCAATGAATCAGGGAGGAAAGAGAACAAGAATCAGACCTGTGATGGACACCACATGGGGAGCTTAAGCTGATGGGTGGACAGGTAAAGACCTGACCCCAGTACTTGAAGTCCAGCTCATCATCATTACTTATGAGAACAGAGTATAAAAAGCAAATGTTTTGCACCTGGCAAATCTGTTTAAGCCCTTGGACAAATGGAAACCTGCTTTCCATACCAATTTCCTGAGACCCTGATGTCTAAACAGAACGTTTCTGGTGATACTTTATTATGGGGTTATTGTCCCTCTCCCTTACTGAGTGAGAATTAACTATACTTAAGGCAAATATTCTTACTTTTTGTGCTATGACTGTTTTGACACTCTGGTTATGATCATAGACTCCCATCTCATAACAAGACTTTCAAGTGAATAAAATTGTTTTTAAGGTAGCATTGTAAAAGAAAATAGTTACTCTGAAATATAGTTATCATGAAGTAACACAGGTCAACACAGCACAGTCTTGAGATGTTCCTGATCACCCAGCTGGTATTCATGCCATTTAGATATGGTGACAACATCAGTGCATCTTTGTTCTTCCAGATATGGTCTAGATCCCATGGCTGACTGTGAGTTCACCTCCTTATCCCAAGAAACTAGCATAATGCCACCCACACAGTAGGTACTCAATCAATATTTATTGAATCAAATATATGCAAATTAGGAGTCAAAACATTTTAAATACTTTGAATCAAAATATTTAATATGGAATTTTATGAATTCTAAATGCTCTAAACTCTGTAAAATCTCTGGTCCAGTAAATGCTCTATATTCTTCAAAAAATAAAAAAGAAATACAGTTTATCATAACATCCTAGAAATAACCAAGGCTGTAATATATATTCATATGTGGCCTTTTTCTGAAGGCATTAGATAAGATCTTTTGGAAGGTGCAATAAAACCATTGTAATTCAAAATATTGATGGGTATAAGTGAAACTGCACAAAATCTGCAACCATTGTGTGATATGAAAATATCAATTTCTACAGAGGACAAAAATCAGTACTAATGTCACTGTATTTTTTTGCCTACTTTCCAAATGGAAGGAAGTGCTAAAATTTCAGGAAGAGGTTAGTGAATATAAAGATAGAATATTTTCCCCATATAAATTCATGAACACCGGAAGTAAGAATCTCCTTTAAACACAAACACCAGGACATTCTTCCAACCATGATGGCTTTGGGATCAGATTTGAATACAAGGCAGTGGCAGTCAGACCTCACTATTAACTGTGACAGCTAATGCCTGATGAGACTCATCTTCATCAAGAGCCTGCCACTGATAAACATGTGGACAAGCACAGCAATTTCTTGCTCTTTTTGTGCTTGTTTAGAATGGTTTTTTTTTTTTTTTTGGTTTTTTAAAAAACTTCCATAATAAATATCAACAGAGTTTCAAAATCCTTATTTTGTATGAACCTACATACAAAATCCTTATTTTGTATGAACCTAACCATTATTCTTTTTTTCTCTAAACATCTCTCAATTATATTGCTTTCTTATAACTCAGTCAAACCTTTGTAGCTCACCCCATGAGTGAATATGTAATACACCTGAGTGTATATGTATATGAGTAAGTTTGTGTGTCTATGAACTATATGCCAGAAACTATATAGACAAGGGTTCTGAGCAAGGTGACTTCCATCGCTAGGGGCCTTTTGTGTCATTTCTCAGTGTCTCTGTTCTATTCAGTTAGTCCTGCAAGATCAGGAATCAAGGGGTCATCTTGGTATGGTGGCACACATTCATCAATCCACCTGGTAGCTATTGTGCACAGAAGCTACCAGAAGCCAAGACAAAAGAGCACTGGCAAATGAATCCATTGTTTTGCCTGGGTCTTTTCAAACCAACTTTATCATTGGGAGTCAGATTGCAGGCATTTACTCAATGATCCCTCCACAGAGTAAAAGTTTAATAAGAGTTTTTAGTACTTACAGATCCAATGGGTAAGAGGTATGCACACTCAGGACAGGGAACTCAGGCAGAGAGAGAAAGAGGAGTTGTGGACCAACACTTTTATTAGGGTCCAGGACATCATCCCAACAAGGTTTCCCATGGGGAATTTTAATTGGTGGGCTTAAAGCAAGCAGGCATGAGTTGCAGAAGGCCACACTGTGACTGAGAGGTGATCACTGTGTCATATCTGCACAGTCCCTATGGGGCATGGGAGATACTGGAGTCAGTCAAACTGGCTGCATGTAGCTCTCCCATAAGGAAGTGGTTACTAGGGACCAGCTGTGTAAGTCAGATATTTGCACGGGCCACAGGAAGGAAACACAGGAGGATGTGTACAACTGGAAATTATGTCAAGGGTGACTGGGCCCTGCTCCTGGTATGGAAAAGTACAACTTGCATTCAGAATGGATCCTGAGGCAACATTAAATTATAAGCATTTGTTCTAGCTGAAGAGTTGACTAACACAGGCAAAATCCAGTGGCTGTCTCGTCCTGCCCTCTGACTATTCAGTTTCTTTTCCAATATTCACTCAACATTGAAGTACCTGCCAATGTTTAAAGTGACCTTCCTCTACTTCCACAGTTTGACATCAGCTACATGTGGGGGTAGTTTGAACTCACAAGCAAGCTCTCTTAAAAACATGTACATTCCTACATGCCTGTTTAATTCTTTCCACTTAGTGGACTGCAACTCCCACTGCAGGGCTGAGTCCTAAGCAGAGAGCCTAGGAGTTCTGAGGGCTTTGTACACGTTGCTGAAATTCCTGGCTCACTTCTTCCCAGCCTGAGGTTCAGAGAAGTGCAATATTACTTTACATACTCAAATACAATATATTTAAGACTCTCAATTAGCATTTATTGAGAATCTATTATATATAGAGTGTGATGCTACTCTGTTGGACCTGAGATTCCTGAAATGTGAAGTGAACATTGCACTCAAAAACACATTTGTCCAAAGGGATAGAAATAACTACAAATAAGAACACACAAAGCAGGATAAAGTCAGTTCTCAATAAAGGTGGACCGAAGAGCTAGAGTAATGAGAAGAGGGAGTATTTCTGCGTAAGTCAATATTCAAGTGCAAGGTCTAAAGAGTCAGATGGCTTGGCCAATTTCAGATTTAATCCTTTCCTTTTCCTATAATCTTGGGCAAGTTACTTTGCTACAGTTTTCTCCTCTGTAAAAAGGAACTAATAATAGCTCTTCCCTAGGGTCTGGACAAGGAATGAGATAATTATGTAAATAAAGTGCCTGCCAAAATACTGGGCACATATTAGTGCTCCATTAATTGTCCACTCACAAAGAATTACAAGAGGAGTGGCATTTAAACTTCCCGCCAGGGGAGGGAAAGATAGAGAAATACATTTTAAACTCAAGGAACTCTATAAAAAATAATATTTTAAAAATAATATTTAAATAAAACCCATACTGAATTTGAACACTTACACAAAAAATATATCCAAAGACAAGGCCAAAGAACAAGGTTCAGAAAGGTTAAGGATGTTGTCCAAGGGCTGGGGTGTGCCTCAGTGGTAGGGTGTAGTTAGTAAAGTGCTTGCCCTGGGTTTGATACCCAGCACCTAAAAAAAAAAAAATATTGTTCAACAGATATCTCTTGTGGTCTCTCATGTAAAAGCTAAAAATGTTTGTCTCAAAGAAGAAGAGAGTGGAATGGTAATAACTAGAAGATAGGAAGGACAGGAAGAGGGAAGAAGATTGGGTGACAGGTAGATAAAAGGAATAATTTCTGGTGTTCTGCACACAGTAAGGCAACCCATTATATATCTGATGATGAACTATAAGGGAAGAGCTCAAAGACTCTGAACATAAAGAAATGATAATTATATGAAAATTTTAATCACCCTAAGTTGATCAGTATGTGTTGTATGCATGTACTAAAATAGCATACTATACCCCATAATTGTGCACATGTATTACATGTTGATTAAACAGAAAAAGTAAAGTTAAAAAAAGTGCTATTCTCTCTTGTTTATACAGTCAGCAAGGAACAGCTCTGAGATTGAACCACCCACACCCTCCAACAGTGCCTCTCTTGAATACCACCCTGTCTCTTTTCAAGGAGCAAAATTTGAAGGACTTCTGCAGGCTGAGTCTTTTTGGACATGGTAAATGTTTACTGAACTGAATTATTTCATATATTGGAAACAATATATTTGATGAATTTTTATGTTTTAAAAAATAAATTATCTTGTTCATAAAAATAATAATTCATTGCCTATGTGCACAATTTGGAAAATAAAGAAAGCACAGAGGGGGAAAAATCCTTTCCCTAATTCTCACTTGCTAGAAAAGACTACTGTCTATTTTATATATTCCTCCAGTCTTTTCACTCAAGAAATGCTGCTTTAAAATACAGAATCTTGCTTGTATTTCTCTTACTTATTTTGCCCTGGGCTCATGGTAATTTGTGAACTTCATACTTTCTTTATACCTGGAAAGGGTTCTAGTGATAGGCCCAATTAAGAATCGCAGATTACTACCACTTAGTGATTTAAAATGAAACAAATTTGGCCTTTGGATTTTTGGCACTGGCTTGTTTCACTTAGCATGATATTCTCTAGTTCCATCTATTTACTGGCAAATGCCATGATGTCGTTCTTCTTTATGGTTGAGTAACATTCCATTCCAAATGGATGGTTATACTATGTGGATGTACAACCATCCATTTGGAATGGAAAAATACACTCTACTCTCATGTATATTTAGAAACAACAAATAAAATAAAATGAAACAAATTTTATTATTCTATAGTTCTGTAAGACAGAAGTTGGAAATGAATTTTATAGAGCTAAAATCAGGGTGTCCACAGGGCTGTGTTCCTTTGAGAGATTCTAGAGAAGAGCTCCTCTGTGCCTTTTCCAGCTTCTGGGGTATTCTTCTGATCCTTGTCATGTGGCTGTGTCATTCTACCCTCTGCTTCCACCCTGCCTTCTCCTCTCTCTTCTCCCTCAAAAGAACCCTGGTGATTTCAGTAAGCCTACACTGGTAATCCAGAGCAATATTCACATCTCCATATTGGCCAAGACCCTTGGCTAAATAAGGTAACATAGTCAAAGGTTCTGAGGATTAGCATGTGCTCACCTTTGGGGGTGATTTTCCTTCCTACAAATCACCTAGGTTTTCCTTCTCTTGTATTTAACCCAAGATTTTATGTTTCCACTATCAATAACATTAATGTCTGTATGATTGAGGTCACACATTTCCATATGCTCTCGACCTAAAATTATGACTGAATTTCTTTGACTTCCAATTACACACCTTCAATTCTAGCTTTGAGAGAAAAAAACGTAGAGTTAGCCTGAAAACACAGGAAACCTACTAAACAACACTGAGAAAGCAGAATTTTTGGCAGGGAGGTATGTAAGAAATAATCAGAAGATCAGATGACAATTATAGATGAATTTGACTTCAGTCACCATACAGTTAAGTTATGGGAATCCATTCCAAGGGCCTGCCACTGCTCCAGTTAAATCCAGGCATTGTTTCTTTGTTCCTTTAATTTAGGAACTAGACATTGGGAGGTAAACCCTCTCTTGGTCTTCCTACTACTCTTTCCTGTGGGTACCAGGTAGCTCACATTCTGCTTCTGCCATGGCACAGGCTGGCTTGGCCTACGGCCGTGACTTCTACTACAGTCCTCTCTACTCTTCTCTACCCTAGTGTTCAAACTGCTTTATCTCATTCTAGGGGAGGCTCTTGCAAAGTATGAAAACTTGTGTGGCCAGACTGAGACCATTTACTTCCTAATTTATTCTTTAGATAGTAAATATAGTGCAGCACTTACAAGTTTATACACCGTATTAAACTCTCAAGGAACGGAAAATTCTGTACAACTCCATTGTCTGGTATATTCTGACACTTTTAGGTCCTCCTAAACCTAGTCCTTAGGTGCATGCTGAACCTGTCACTCATCTGTGCTTTTCAGTGGATTCCTTGACTTCTTGAAGTACATCTCCTATACTTCCTCTGTTTGGATCTTAACCCTGAGGATCAGAATTTTGAACTCAGTTCAAAGCTGACTTAATTATGTTCCATGCAACTTGAGCTATTTTGCAAATGGGCTCCCCAAAGCTAGTCATGACTAGAACCGTAGGCACACACAGAAAGTCCTACTATGTTGCTCAGATGTACTTTATGTTAGAATTTCTAGAACTGAAAGGAAATTTAGAGGCCATCTATTTGAATTCTGCATTGGGATCTACTGAGGTGAACTGACTTGTCCAAAGTCCCACATGTCTAAGTGACAGAACCAGCACTCAGGACTTAGATTCCCGGAATTTCTAAAGTACAGATAGCACACTTTGTACCACCTTGGGATCACAGAGTAGGCAAAAGGAGGAACATCATACCTGTCAGACCTGTTTCCAAATCCCAAATTCCAGCTGCATGGTCTGGTCTAGATTTCTGTTGAAATCTTAGGAAGAAGAGATCTGGATAGATGGGATTAGCCTGTACCAGGCTCCAGAGGCATCTGGTAGGGTCACTGAGGGGAAGGGAGTGGGGAAACATGCTACATAGTGAGGTGAAGGAGGGTACAATTGGACGTAATTACAGAGTTTTGCAGGACTAAGACTGTGAAGCCTCACAGACAACAGCAACAGAGTTAGAATCTGATTCTAAATTCTATAGGAATGAGGCTTTGGGCTTTGGATTATGAACTCTTCACAGAACATGGACACCAAGATATGAAGCTGGGGCCAGTCAGGATCTCTAGGACATGGTGGTGTTTGGCATATGCCACCTACTCTCCATGCCCTCATCTAGCCATCTGGCGGAGGAGGGCCCTCTTGGGGAGATATTTTGAGGGGAAGAGGAGAAAATTTTTATTTTTAAACTTCCTCATTCAAATCCATACCACGTACATTAAAGGCAACATAAGATTATTTTTTTTTTGATATGCTATATTTGACTCAGACAATATTATTTCATCTGAATTTATTTAGAGAAATATTACTTCACCATTTTGCTTGTAAGTGTCAATGAAGGTCAAATGAGGAAAAAAGACATTAATAACCAGAATTACTAAATTGGTCTCACAATTTTTTCTAACTTGCTATTGGGTTAACTGCTATAGTCCAGTGAGATTTTAATTATTCTTTGTTAGGCATGGATAACGTATTGGTTAGCTTTCTGCTGATTGCTCAAAGACTGCACCTTATTTTTGAATGATTATGACACTGTGAATCTTTGACTCTGTCCCTGGTGCTGATTTCCTTGTGAACTCCAGGAAGATGTCTCTGTCCTAAGATGAGAACTTCAGGTGATGCTTGTCACCCCAGACTTTGGTGACAAGTCTCTGAAGTGACTGGATCTCATTCACTCTCATGTCTCATTCATGTCTCATGCATTTGCCAAATCAGTGTTTTCTACATTGTGCTGAATAAATGTTCATTAGTTGAAAAAAAAATAATACTAAGGGAGAAATTTAAAAGGTCAAAGATGTCATTGAGAAAACCTTAGTTATTTTCTTCTGTTCCATCTCTCTCAATTTACTCTCTTATGGATTTGTAGAGAAAACACATTTGAGAAGATTCAAGGCATTTTTGTTGTTGTTGTTAGGTTTCATTTTCTCAATTATTTCAGGGCAGGAGTGCTTATTTCTCACCTAATTGCCGTGGCCTCCTTTTTCCACGGCATCAGAACCTTCCCTCCATAGATGAAGTTGTAGCTGTTGAGAGAGGCTCCAGGAATGCCCTCTCTCCCTGTCTCTTGCTCCTCCCTGTGTCCAGGAATATGTGAGATTTGGCTGGAGCTCCAGAGGCCACTCCAGAACCAGTAATGACATTATCAGGGAATCATGGCACCCTTAACAAAAGGTGCTTTAGATTTAAAAATTATATTTAAATCATAATCACAATATTTAAATCATAATCACCAAACCAAAGCCAGCAATCTCTTCTTTCAGTTTCACTATTACTTAATAAACTCTAATATGTTTAAGCCAGTTTGTGCCAAATCCAAATCCTGGGAGATATGCCTTAATACACAGCAGAGGCGCACCAGCAGCACATTCCACTTGCTCACCCTACCTTTCCCAACCACTAGGTGGGGCTGCCTGCTTGGTTCTGCTCTTCACAGACTGCCCTGATAATTTACTCCAGTTGAGGCACTAAGTCTCTTGCTAAAAAAATGGAGCCACAAAATCAAAGGGGTCTGCATCACAGATGTTGAGAACAGCTGCCAAGGATAGTGCTCCAGATTCATAGTAGACTTCACACGAGCAATAAATAAACTTCTCTTATGTTAAAGTTACAGAGATTGTTGAGGTTTTTGTACTTCAACCACTCTCATTTGGGCCTGACTTGGCAGCAGTGTACCCATGACCTCAGGGGTTTGGGAACCCTAAGAATAGGACACTAAATATTATGAAAATTTGATTATGTGAATTTTTTTCTTGGCAGTGGATACTTAGATTTTAGTATATTTTTAATGTGACTATGATCTAAAGTTTACCAGGAACTACTAGCTTGCATGATAAACTCTGAGTGCTGGGTACCTTCTTATGGGTAGCATTTATATAATTGTATTATTTTGTGATATCCACTTTTTTCCCCTAAATTCTCATTTCTGTAAAAAAATTGATTTGAGCTTAAATTTTAATGATTTGAATTCAAATTTTGGCAAATAGATTTTTACTAACTGTATAATTTCTTGCAAATTACTTTGTTTCTCTAAGATCCCAGTTTCCTCATTTGTAAAATGAGTCAAACATAGGAATAAGTTCTATATGCATTTTTACACACCAGTTGGAAATAGTCTAGTTTTATTATAGTTCATATATTTTTACTTACTTGTTATGTTTATGCCCTTGAGAGTTAGAATCCTAATTTTTAAGCCCTAAAGGGATTAAATCAGGTCTTATGATTCATTTTTATTCTCTATAAAGTACAACTGTCCTATAGAAGTATGTTATGAACTACGTATGTAGTTTAAAACTTTTCTAGTATCCAACTTGAAAAAGTTTAAAATTGTATTTAAATCATAATTTAACCCAATATATAAAAATTGATAGTTTCAATTTTTCAAATATATAAATATTAAGTTTCAAATGTATAAAAATTAACCCAATATATAAAAATTGACAGTTTCAACATGTAATTAATGTAAAAATTAATGAGAGATTTTACGTGCTTGTTTGTGCTAAGTTTATGCAAATCTGATGGGCATTTCCTACTTACAGCCTACCTCAATTCAGACTAACATTTTTCATGTGCTCAATAATCACATATTGGTTATGTTATGGTTGTTCATTGGGTGGTGTAGTGATAGGGTCTAAAACAATACTGTGATTGATTGCGGCACTCCAACACAAACACTGCTTTGTTCTGACTGGTGTTTTGACTGTTCGTTTTGTATGCTTAATGATGCTTGATATCCCACCAACTTTATATATTTCATGAAAATTTACTCTGAGTAGGAATTGTCTCTCTACTTTTATTCTATTTAAATGAGTGATCCATGCTCAGGCTATATTCTGAGCTCTCCAAGGGACTTTCTCAGCTTCCTCAGCTCTTAGCATTCTCTTTGCCTTCTAAGTCACACTGTGTTGTGTATTACATATCATATAATTTATCTTATATATCACAGTTGATAACAAGTACATCATGAGTATTATTATTCATTATTATACCATGAGTTCTAAAACCATCTTTGCCTTTTAGAAATATACATTGAACTGCAAGAATGGGATCCTAATTAGAATGCCATACTCCATGTATGTATAATATTTCAAGATACACTCTACTGTCATGTATACCTAAGAATAACAAATAATAAATAAGTAAAATTGTACAAAAAGAAATACACATTGAACTTGGTGGATTATAGTGAAAAAGGCCAAGACAAATAAGGAATGTATTTGATAAGTACCAAATCAATGATATAGACCAAGGTTTTCCTAGGACAGGAGTCCTATTATTCAGCCTTTCACCTCAAAGAGGTCTTCATGGGTTAAACATTTTTTTAAAATTCATATTTAAACAAGGTCAGATGGGTTTTTGTTAAAATAGGGTTTCTCAGAGTCTTTAATAGGACTTTGAATAGTGGTATACTCCATGAGCAGGATATATTAAGCAAACTATCTCAAATGTTATTGATACAGAAACTCTTTTCCTTGGAATAACTTTATGTAATGCTCACACCAGGAAGCTTTAAAGGGTGCGTGCTCTTTGTGTGGTTGTTAATTGTTTTATCTCTATATTCTCTGAAAACTATACTTTCTTGGTTTCTTTTCTCATGCTCTTCCCTCAGCTTGATAATCCCATTTCTTCTTTCCTTCAAAAATCTTTTTATAACTTAAGGCCTAACCTAAATGGTACTTCTTTGTCTCCCTGGTCTGCCATTCACATATGAATTCTCCTTTCCTCTGTGCTCCTCAAATGTATCTTTTACAGCTTTAAGTCCTATGAATTATAAGACATAATTATTGGCAATTTGCTTTTTTCCCATTGAGGATTCTGCATTCTTTGTTTTCTATTTCTAATCATACTGAACCCAAAACGGTACACACTATCCTTCACAGACATTTGTAGAGTGGAGAAATGAATGAACGTAAGGGATGTGCCTTGTTGTCCTCAGGTAGACCAGTTGGAAACTTCATCAAGCAAGAATTGTATACTCCATTTATACACACACACACACACACACACACACACACACACACTTACACACACATCTATTATTTTGGAGTAGTTTTAGATTTACAGAACAGTTGCAGAGATAATGCAGAGAATTTCTATATACTAACCCACACTTTCTCTAATTATCATTTTAATTACTATGGTGCATTTATAACAACCTATAAACAAATGTTGGTACATTATCATTAAAATATTAATAAAAATTACATTCATTTTCAGATTTCCTCACTTTCCCTGATATCCCTTTTCTGCTTCAGCTTCCCATTTAGGATATCACAGCACACATAGTTGTCACATGTCTTCAGGTTCCTCTTGACTTGGACAATTTCTCACACTCCTTATTTTTGATGACCTTAACAGTATAAAGATACCAGGCATGAATTTTGAGTAGTCCTTAATAAGAATTCTTCTGATGTCTTCTGTTATATGTTTGTGGAGGGGTGACCACAAAATAAAAGGTCCTTCTCATTGCATAACATCAAGAATACATGTCATCAAGAAGACTGCTCACCATGGATGTGAACCTCCATTACCTGCTTGAGCTAGTGTTTGTCCTTTTAAAACCTGTCCATCGTGACCAACATTGCATCTTGCTAGAGTCAAAGCTTATTAAAGACAAATATTATTACTTACATCCAAGGCTCTGAGGACAGATTTCAATATGATGTAGGCATACACCCTATTTGGTAATTGAACAAAATGAATGGATACCTGAATGTTTGTTATTGATTTATATTCCACTGGCCTTTTAAAACTTACAAATTCTCTATTCTGATTAAGCTTTTTTAAAAGAAAATGAAAGAGAACTAGAGACCACCACAGTCAAAAGAGATTCCCCCTCCAAGAACAAGTGATAGCCATTGTGTTTAAACAGAAGCTTGTAACACAGGATGTTGACCATACAAACTATTCAGTGTCCAGCAATAGCAAGAAGAGAAGCCACATGATCACCCTAACACCATTCTGGTAACCATGGGAGCTTTTGCCTCCTACTTTGGGAGGGAATATGATGACACAGAAGGATAGTAATTTGTTAGACAATCACAACAATCTGGTCAAGAAGATGTCTATATTTGAAAATTGCCCCCACACCTGAGATCTCCCATTAGACTGAATAGATTAAGCAGCTATCCAAGAGGCTCCTTTGGTAAAAATTATTTTTTAAAAAAAAAAGGTAAAAGAGAACAAGAACCCAGAAAGGCTATTCATGCGTGAAATTTTTAACAGGCTAAGATCAAGTAGCAAACTTTGTAAGGAGAAAAAGAAAGGGAATCAAAGGAGAACAAAGATATTTTCAGGGAACATACCACAACAAACAGAAATTCTGTAACTTGAAGGAAAAGAGAAGGGAGGGAAGTTTCCTCAGGGATGAGATATGTTGAGCTCTGAGCAATTAAATAATAACTTGGTATTTAATAGTCAAATTGATATTTTTGGAGAAGTGGCAGAGACATCTTAACATGACTGAAAACATGGGCATATCCTATCTATTTTAAGAGCAATTTATTTGTATTCATCAGTAGTCTTTCTTGAGTTTTTAAAATACTTCATTTGGGTTTTATTTTTTATTTTTATGATGCTGGGGTTTGAACCCAAGGCTTCATGTATGCTAGACAAGCATGCTACCACAGTCTTCATTTGGATAACTTAAAGATATCTACATACTAGAGAATGAAATTGAACAAATTATGTTCTATGAATCTATGAATGTGTAACAACAAATCCAATTAATATGTATAATTATAATGCACAATAATTTTTTAAATGAAATCTTCTACTTCTTCAACCCAATTGCTTACATTTGATCAGAGAACAAATTCATGGTTGCCGAACTGTTCCTTAAGATCTGACCACTAATAATAACTTTAATAGCTTTCTTAAACCATGGGTAAAATAAAGCATAAATCAAAGGATTCATGGCTGAGTTATAATAAGCACACCAAACACAGATCTCATAAATATAGGCAGGAGTGATAAATCCCATAAAAGCATCAACTAATGAATCAATGCTATATGGTAACCATGAGATCATAAATGCTATCACAGTGATCCCCAAGGTTTTGGCTGCTTTTCTCTCTCTCTTGGCCACTCTGGCTTTGTAACTTTCTGAAGATGATTCTGCTTTGCCACTAACATTTTCAATCTTTTTAGCCTGCTGTCTAGCCACAAGAAAAATATTACCGTACAGAATTATCATAACAATCGTAGGTATAAAGAAAGAAAGAAAATCTATCAAAACCCAGTTTTGATTGACAACTACCTGACAACCTCCTATGCAGTTGAGGGCATTGGATAATTCTTCCAGACCGTCATCATAGACACCTGTGTAGAACACGGCACCACTGTACACCAGGGGCAGGATCCAGGAGATGCAGATGCAAATCCCTGACACAGATACTGTGAATTTGGTGGGATAGACCAGAGGGTCGGTAACAGCAATATACCTGTCAATGGAGATGAAGCACAGGTGGAAGAGAGAAGAGTAGCAAAACGCCACATCACAGCAAGTGTGAAAAGTGCAGAAACTTCGGCCAAAGTACCAGCAGCTCTCCACGGACCTGACCATGCTGAAGGGCATCACGGTCACTCCCACCAAAAAGTCAGCACAGGCCAGAGAGGCGATGAGGAAATTGGTTGGAGAGTGCAGCTGCTTGAAGTGGAGAATGGAAGTCATCACCAGCAGGTTTCCCAGCACAGCCAGCACAGCCCCAAAGCCAAACACTGCATAGAGAATCACCCGGGGCCCTGGCGAGTAGGGAGTTTTAAGACAGGACCCATTCAGGTTCTCATAGCAAAGCAGCAGAGCTACAGGTGGGGATGAGTTGCTGCTCATTGGTGCTGCTGCTTGCATGTGCAAAAGCTTCACCTCTGATTGTCAAGAATGTATTATTCTGATCCTACATGCACCAATACAACAGAAAATTATCAGATATCATCCCTACAATAATTTTCCATTTGTATTATAAATTCTAAACACTTTCTAGAAAATAATAAAGTCCAAAAAATAATATTGTAAAAGATTACTGAGGGTTGATTTCAAGCAGCCAATGTTTCTTTTCCTTAATTTGATAAAATTCGCTTTTACTCATAATTTTTGTCTTACATTTTATTTTTACCTCTACAGTTCTTCTGAGCAACAGTCACTAATAAATGTGATTAGAGTTGATGGATCATCTTCTCCAGATTTATTTCCATGTTGAATGTCTTGCATCATTGTGTAAAGGTTCAGTCCTTCCAGCTAAACAGACACCTTCAATGGGAACTCCCTCAACAGAATCCCTGTGGTACAAGGTGTGAACTAGAAGGCTATTTCCAAGTGGTTATTAGGAAAGTTATTTTACAAAACAAGTCTCTATTCTACATTAAATTTAATTGACATTATGTATTTGGGGCCAAAGATTTTTTTTCCTTCATGTATAGACTTGAATAGGGGTGTTCCCAACCATGACCTAGCCACCTTACTGGATCTTTGTACCTTGAATTTTTTGTTACTAAGATTTTTGTACATTGGATTTTTGTTGCAAAGATATAATAAGGTACAAACTTTAAAGTTCAAGTTGGCTCTTTCTATCCTGTCAAGAATCATTTCTGCATTTGCAATATCTACCAACAATCCGAAAGATAAGATGCAGTGGGGGAAACTTGAGATTGATGAAATATATTACTTCAAACCATTAAAGATTTAGACACGTGAACATTCCTGAGATGCTGGTAGGAAGTCAGCTCTTCTCTCAGGACCTTGTCACCTGAAGCACATCTGTAATGTCTATCCATCTATGTGACAAATAGGCAGTGAACCTTATCACTACACATTCAGCTGTGGTTCCTGGTGATTGGTCTTTCTGCCCAGTGATAAAGAAGTGTCATAAAAAGGAATAATGAGAAATAAGGACTGGGTATGTCACTCAATGAAAGAGCACTTACCTAGCATATGTGAGGCCCTGGGATCAATCCCCAGCAAAACACACACACACAAAGGAGTAATGAGCAGGAAGAAGTGAGAATGTAGAAATGAATTCCTTAGGAATTGTTTCAACCCTGGGACGGTGGAACATTGAAGAGCAAGGAAAAGCAATCTTCAGTCTTCCTGAGGAAGAATTCAAGACCTTGGCAGTGCAGGGCTGGTTGAGAGATATTTGTGAACTTGCTTTTCACATTATAAAAAGCAAAAGGTATTTTTTTTCTTTCTTTCTTTTTTTTTTTTTTTGTGATACTGGAGATTGAACCCAGGGCCTTGTGCATGCCAAGCAAGCACCCTACCAACTGAGCTGTATTCCTAGACCCAAATAAGAGGCATATTTTTAGTAATCCAACTGGCCATCTGATTACTAATGAATAAAATTAGTGTTATTAACCAAATATTCTTTCAGATTTCTCCTAATTCTTTCTGAGTGTCTTTTTTTTTTTTTTGGTGAATTGATGTCGATTGCTTAGTAGACACAACCCGATGTGAGGTTTTTCTCAACATAATCTGTATTGACATTTAAATTTGAAGATATTTCGGTGTGGGGAGTTGTCCCATAGGTTTTTTGGCATTTAATGTCATCATAACTTTATGCCTCCCTCCAACCTTCTGAGATATATTTATTAATGAATTCCTGTATTGAAAATATATTTAGTGAATCCCTTAGGTTGGTATAAAATAGTGGCCCAAACACATATGATGCCTATTCTTATGATGTTTTAGGTCTTGAGAGGATAAGAAACATGAAGCTAGTAAGTATAGAGATGGATTTATGAATTCAAATGGTGATAAGCACTTTAAGGGAGAAAGACAATAGCTTGTGAGTATAGTAAGCCAAAGACAGGCAGATACAATCAAAGGAGTCACCAAAAATAGCATTAAACAAACACGTTTCTTCAATATTTGTATGTTTTTACTGTATCATCTAAACTTGATACAGGAATCTAATTCAATTGGCATTTCCACATTGGCACTTAGTCAATAAAAAGCACTTCACCCAATACTGAGGTGGGATGGGATTAGAAGTTCTTTTCCAAAGCCTCTAAAATTCTTGTACGTATCTGACTCTTCTGGTGTTGGTTGTAAGACCATCTTCAGGAAGTTAAGATTCTAATACCCAAGGCATTTGCAGGCAAATTTTAGGTGGTCTTGCATCAGCTGAAGTTTTCAGTGTCATTTTTACATTGACCTTTAGCTTGTGTGTTGTGAAATCCTCAAAGACATTTCAAAAATAAAAGCCCACTAACTTGACTTCCTCCCCAGTGACTGAGAGTGTGAAACTCCCTCATTATGACCAAAGAAAGAGAAAAATGTGATAATGATGCCCTGTAGTCATGGCAGTGCCCAAACTCAGAAGACTATTAATGAGAGGAAGAGGAGAGAAATGATCTGTACCCTGTCTCTATGGATTAAAGTCTACAGGTCACCAAACAAACAGTTGGGCCAAAGCGCTAAACAATAAACGAGGAGTGATGGGCATTGTTTATATGCAATTAATTCATTTCAGTAATTATCTAAGCCATTCAACAAGTGAGCATTATCACTGAATTAATTTGATTCGCTATATAATCCATTTGGGTTTGATGAGTTAAATATTCATTAACTGCTTATGGACTACTTTGAGTATGATGACGAACAAGAAGCAATCACATTTTCTGTGATAACAGCCTCCCATGTTCTTTTGTTTATACCTCAGGTATGACTCATAATGGTCCAGTCACTTTGAGTGTTGAAAATTTCAGTTTCAGGACAATCCAATTTAAAACCTCAACCTATACCTACTTGAATATTCCTGTCCTCCCTGCCTCCAGGAAGCAGGTATGAGCTTAAAGGGCTTGATTTTAGGAAAAGGAAATACCTGCTTTTTAATTTCTTGTCCCTCATCCCTTACCCCCCACTTTTCTGTATCTATTCCTCAGAGAAAGTAGGCGGGGGGGGGGGAAAGGACCACATAATTTTATACCAAATTTGGTCTGCTTCTAACATTCACTTTGTGGGCATGGTTTCTGTATATTGAACGTCCAGATCATGACACTCTCATGCAGTGCAAACCTAAATTCTTCAATAATCTCTGCAGGAGCATTCTCACTCCCCAGTTACCTGAGGCTCATGGTCACTCTCCTCAAAACTTGCATTTTCTTTACCAATTCCTATGGGATGTGTCACAGACACTTGGTGTACCTTGAAATAGAGCAATTGCAGGAAGGGTTCCCTTCTCCCTCCCATGTGTTCTCTAAGCCACAAGAACTCCAGCTCCTTTACCTCCTGGACAGTGACAGCATAGGCTTCTCTCCTCATCAGCCCACTTCTTCTCCCACCATATCTGCAATTCTATCTTCCTTCTGCTCAAAATGAGCACAGGGCAGCACAGTGAGATGAATGAATAAGGAAAGCTAAACAGGGAGTTAAACTTGAATCATCTTACTAGTACTCTCTTCAATGGAGTGGTTCCCTGGACAGAATGATCCCTGATGCAAAAGTCATAAGGTTTCTTCTCATGGACAGACTCAAAACAGGAGTTGGAAGTGATCCCAGGAGGCTTACCCCATCAGGGATCTGTGTGGTATGCAAGCTTCCCCCAAAGATGTACCTCATCACAGAGCCTACATTTGTACATTGAGAGCTTGGTTCTTCAAGGCTACCACACTATGGGGTATGATTTAAAACTTCTGTACCATTGTTGATGTTCTCTATTCCATTTCTGCTCTATCCTGGAGGGTGACTGCATGAAGAAAAGAGACCTCATTTAATTTTAGAAGGTAATAATGAATAAATAATAATTAAATAATAATGTGTTAATTCTGAGTCCATTATTCAATTTCCCCCATTTAAGATAACATGATCAAAAATAAATTTATTGTTGAGCAAGTCCCCTTCAAAATGTGACCACTTAATTTATGGATCAACATTCAGACTTGATATGCAAACACTGAAAATACAGTCTTGCAAGATGTGGGCCATGATCTGTCAGAAAGGAGGCTCCTCTCAGAGGTGGACATGCCCTGAAGATGCCTTCCTTTGCCTAATATTGGTCTTGCTTTTGTGGATCATGAAAAGTCTTGGGAGGTGTGAGGGGAGCTTGCATGGTGGCTCACACCATAGCAATAGCTACTTTCAAAGTAAATATGTATCTTTGTCCTATAAACAGCCATTTAAGCATTCCAAAATTTTAACTGTGGAATGGTTGTATTTTTATATATCGTCTGAAGATCACCCCTGTTGAACAAATTGAGCATGTAGTTTTAGTTATATTACTTCTGAAATTCCATTGAAATGCCCCCCCAATAGAAAGCAGATGGGATCAAACCAATTAGAAAACCAGAGAATTACACAGCCTGTGCATGCACGTGTGTGAACACACACAAACACACACACACACACACACACATACACACAATCTCGAGGCTATTCTTTCTTTTACCTCTCAATTGATTTAGACCAAAGTTCCAAGTTACAAAAAGAGCCACCAAAGAGAAGAAAGGAATGAATATAATAAAAGCAATTCTGGAGAAAGTTTCTTCTGGGTTAAAGAAAGGTCTAAGATTTCACTTCAAAGTGTCTGCCATCACAGAAAGGCAAGTGCCACATATTTTCTTTTCTATGGGGAAGCTAAAAGGAGTGGACCTAAAAGTAGGCTCAGTGGCCAGAGAAAGACAGTTGTTTTAAGATGGAAAATGACTATCAAATTTCTCAGTATCCCACTAGTTCCTAGAAGGCAATGGAGAAATGGTTTTCAAGTTCTGAGGGATTTCTTTTTGAACTAGAGTTCTATTTCCAGTTAAAATTATAATTTTAATAGAATTACCATAAAATCCTCCATAGGTAATTCAGAAATAAAATTTAGTATATGTGTATAGTAGAGTGTGGAAGAGATAGCCATGGATCTATAGAACCAGGCCAACCCATTTAAGAGAGGAACATTGAGGCAATCCTCATAAAGAAATTGCACTTTGACTTGTTGTTGGTTCCAAAGAGGGATAACCAACAGGCTATCCTTACAAGGCCCAATCCTAGTCCCATGGACAGCCAGACTCACAAATACCACAAAATTAACACGTAGCATGTCCACAGTAGTGTCGGATAAGTACCTTTGTGTATAATGATCCATTCATAATCATATTCACTCAATGTGGACATACACATTCTTTTTTTTAAATATCATTTTTTATTGTTGTTTTTTTTTTTATGTGGTGATAGGGATTGAACTCAAGCCTCATGTATGCTAGGCAGGTGCTTTACCACTGAGCTATCTCCCCAGCCCAAACATGCACATTCTTATATGAACTCATCAAAATATTTCTGTATATAGCTTGGCATGGTGGCACATGACTTTGATCCCAGTATCTCAGGAGGCTGAAGCAGGAGGATTGCAAGTTCAAAGCCAGTCTCAGCAATTTAGTGAGGCTCTAAGCAACTTAGCAAGACTCTGTTTCAAAATAAAAATAATAAAAAAAGAAAGGAAGGAAGGAAGAAAAAGGGCTGGGATGTGGTTCAATGATTAAGCACCCTTGGGTTCCAATCGTGGTGTAAGTGTGTGTGTGTGTGTGTGTGTGTGTGTATTTCTATATTTAAAGGAAATGCACACATATTTATTCAGTCAACATTTATTGATCAACTATTACATTCCATATATAGTGGAGAGTCCCTGCTAGAGGCATAAAGAGGAACAATAAAAGACAATCTCCTAAGGAACAGATTTTTTTAGGGAAATGAATATGCACATTGGATCATTAAAATGCAGAAAATAACATGACAGGATGAACAACCTGGCTTCTAAAAAGTGGGAAGCTAAAAATGCATCCAGAATCTCATTTGTTTTAAACTTTTATACATGAAAAAGGAAAATTACCAAGTTACTGTTAAATATATGAGTTACTAAAGGTGCACACATTTTGCAAACATAATCATATTATTATTCATACTAATGCACTAGTGTCCATGGAGAAAAGTTAAAGGCAATTTGTAATCTCAATGAGGCTTAGGTGAATGAATGGATTTGTTGGGGAGAAGAGGAACAAGGGAACCAAATGATTTAAGAGTATGAAATAACAAAAATCACAATTTTGGTTAATTTTTGTGGGCCAATTCTGCTTTAGTACTTAGAGTTTATCTGAATGGCCCCTAGGAGCCTTAAAGGAAAATAATCCTTTGCAATAAAAACAGTGATTTTTAATATAGAAGTGTAGATGAATAGAAATTTAGATGTTCAAATGTTGAATCACAACAAATAAATTATTCCCTCCCACATCTACATCTCTTAATAGAACTTTGTACTTTTCCTTATAACATAGTATTGTTCCTCTGAAATAATTTATATGAAAATTTTGTGCTCCAGATAGCTCCAAGCAACCTGACTGCAGTCTGAGACTCACTCTTCTTTCTCACTTACTCTCTGACTCCCTGGAAGTAAATACACAATCCACAGTTAGTAAAGTTGTAGACAAATGGTATTTATAATGCTATTATTCTTTCCCATTTTAAAATATTGAATGGTACTACAATTAATATATTTCTTCATTTATTTTTCATGGCTCTTAAATTGAACTTTCAGACCCACAAACCTGAATAACAGATTGTGTAGACTCCCTTGGACCTCTCTGAGCGAAGAGCCAGCACCTAAGTTTCTCTTAGTTGCATTCACTTTTTTAAAGGAAATTGACATGGAAGAATGGAGAAACGATATGTCCAGGATTTAAAACTAATATAAAGAAATAAATGCCAGAATTTAGAATTTAAAAATACATTTCAATAGTTCATTCATATTTATTCTCCTAAATTTTCTCAAGGATACTACAAGGAAAGGCTTACTAAACTCCTTCAGATATGTCCTTTATTCTTTTGTACACTAATTTGTGTCAAAGAAATAAAATTCAGAATCTTGGTTCATTACATGGAATGTTACAGGTTTAATTTTAATCATTCTGATTTGGAAAAGTAGAGTACAAGGTGTTTTTCCTGTGGAATCAAATAAGGGATGTGTAAGTACAAACCCAAAGTAGTTCCTTTTAAGGTTTATTTGTTTTTAGTAAGAATTATTGGAAAGGTGTTTTTAAAATAAAATGTAGAAAGAATCTTCAAAAAAAAAACTAAGTATCTCAAGATCACAGAGATAAATGGCAGAGTTGCTGTTGGATTTCAGATGTTTCTGGCTCTGAGGTCATGCTATTTGCAATACAATTGGGTTTTAATGTTATATTTATCAAAGACCATTGCACACGAATTTAAGTGTTCAGATCAAATTGAAGCATAATTTAGTTATTTCACATTTGGAAATCTTGCACATGTATGACCAGTTCTTTTCCCCACGATGTATCTGAAGTGAGTCTCTTTTTGATTCTCCTAATTTAAAATAAGAAGCTACTCAAGAGACAAGTTTATTATTGAGGAATTCTCTCTCAAGACTTCACCAGTGACAATTAGTTTGATGGCTTTTCGAAACCAAGGATAAAAGAAAGCATAAATCAAGGGATTCATTGCTGAGTTATAGTAGGCAATCCAAACTAATATTTCATAAACATACGTGGGTGTGATGAAACCCAGGAAGGCATCGATGATGGAATCAATGAAGTACGGTAACCACGATATCAGAAATGCTATCACTGCGATTCCCAGCGTTTTGGCTGCTTTTCTCTCCCTCTTGGCCACTCTGTCTTTGTAGCTCTCTGATGATTTTGCTGTTTCATTGCTCATGCTTTCAATTTTCCTAGCCTGTTGTTTAGCGATGAGGAAAATCTTGGAGTAAACTGTTACCATCACAAGCATGGGCACAAAAAATAATAGAAAATCTATCAAAACCCAACTCTGATTCACTGCAATTTGACAGCCTCCCACACAGGTGAGAGCACTTACTAGCTCCTCCAGCCCAACTTCATTTGCCCCAGTATAGAGAAGGGAAAAGCTGTAAATAATTGAAAAGAGCCAGGAGAAGGCAATACAGATGCCAGAAACAGATGCAGTGAACTTGGTTGGATAGATCAGAGGGTCTGTAACGGCCATGTATCTGTCAATGGAGATGAAGCACAAGTGGTAGATAGAAGCATAACAGAATGACCCCTCGAAACAAGAGTGGAATTTACAGTAGCTGTCCCCAAAATACCAGCAGCTCTCCACTGACCTGACCATGCTGAAGGGCATCACAGTCACTCCTACCAAGAAGTCAGCACAGGCCAAAGAGGCAACCAAAAAATTGGCTGGAGAATACAATTGCTTGAAATGAAGAATTGAAATCATCACCAGCAGGTTTCCAAAAACAGCCAGCACAACCCCAAAGCCAAACACTGCATACAGAATCAGGCGGGGGCCTGGAGAGTAGGGAGTTTTGATACAGGACGTGTTCAAGTTCTCATAGCACAGCTGGACTGCTGAAGGAGAGGTCAGATCGCCGCTCATGACTTTCTGTTTTCATACGTGGGAAAACTGTCATCCTCTACAGCCAAGTTTATTATTCCAGTTTTTGAAAATCTCAACAACAACCAAAAAGATATAAAATAGGTCAATAATTGTTAGTACACTTTGTCCCTTTTTCTTTGTACTTACAAATCCTTATTTTCATGTTTGGAAACTGAATCATATCCTCATCTCATAAAATTATTTCCTTTCTAACTTACAAGCAACCAACTTTCATTATTATGGAAAAGGTTATTTACTAATATTTTTAAAATATTTATCTGCTTTGCCCAGTTCCTCACATCTAAGAAGTGCTTCTCTTCAAAAAGAATGATCTGTTTCACATGACTGAATGCCCCTTTATTAGCATTCTTATCCTGACTTAACAAAGCCAGGGCAATGCCAAGAGCCCTCTATCCCCTCAGGAAAGTAACCTAATGATTTTGAATACCTAAGCCCCCTGAGACTGAATCCCCATAGTGCAAGTTCTGGCAAATAAGAAACTTTTAAATATTTATATTTATGTCAAAACCCAATTAATGCCCTCCTAATTTTCTGATGAATATGATCTTTTCCTGAAATGGAAATTATACCTGTCCTGAAAAAACTTTGTTCAGAATTTGAAAGCCATATTGTTTGCTCTTGTTAATTATTGGACAGTATATTTCCATTTTTATGAGAACTGCTTATTAATGATTCTCAAGTTGACTGCCACTAAAACTCCTTCAGATATGCCCTTTGTTCCTTTGTACACTAATTTGTGTCAAAGAAATAAAATTCAGACTCTTAGTTCATTATATGGAATGTTACAGGTTTAATTTTAATCATTCTGTTTGGAAAAGTAGAGTACAAAGTGTTTTCCTCATGGAATCAAATAAGGGGTGTGTAAGTACAGACCAAAAGTAGTTCCTTTTAAGGTTTATTTGTTTTTAGCGAGAATTATTGGAAGGGTGTTTTTAAAATAAAATGTAGAAAAAATCTTCAGAATGTAGAAATTCCAATATATGACTCCATTCAGCTTTGACGCATTTTCTTTTTCTCTTAGAATTCCAGAGCAGGGTTCATGTTAGGCTTTAATACGATTTTTCTGGCAAATGATTCTTGGAAATTTTTAAATTGTCTTTTTAATATTAATGTATAACTTATATTAGAAAATTTCTTACTTTTAAAATCTGTTCTAGAAAATTTGAAATATTGGGGCTGGGATTGTGGCTCAGTGGTAGAGTGCTTGCCTACATGGGCAGGAGCCGGGTTCGATCCTCAGCACCACATAAAAATAAATAAAAGTTTCTTATTTGCCAGAACTTGCACTATTTAAAAAAAAATTGAAATAATTTTAATTTTTAACATACATGAACACGCACATTCCCTTTAATTTGAAATTAACACAAAATTGGATTATTTTAACATTTGCTTTTGTGTAGAACAAGGAAAGGTAATATGTTTTGGAATATATTTATGGGACTATAAACAGAATGAATATATTTCATACACATATAAACAACTTGTTTCTTTTTCTATTGAGCAGTGAATTGTACTACTTTATAGACTTTATTTTGGAATTTTAAGTGTTTTATTTATAGGTTTTTAAAGGATGTACAACATGATGCTTTTATGTACATATCCAAAGTAGAATGATTCTTGTACATAATAATTTAACATATACATTTCCTTTGCTAGTTATAGTTTTCTTTTCTTGTGATCAGAATATCAAAATATATCATTTTTATTTTTACTAATATTAATGCTTTGCCCAATGTTGCAAATGTTTTCTTAAGATTTTATTGGCCATTAATTCTGTAGATGATATTTTAGATCTTCATACATTTCAATGCTATACAGATTTCTAAAGCAAATTATATTAAATAATTAGAGATAATGTTGATGAATATTTCTAAGTAAAGGAAACGTTTTCTGGATATCATAATCTTTTGAATTAATGCTCTCTGTTAACTAAAGAAATAGCAATCAGATGTCAGCATTCTAATTTAAATCTGCCTCATTTACCTATAGGCTTCCTGGGTTGGTCAGTTCATTCTCCAGAATTCCAACAGAATAAGTTTTAATATATGGCCAATTTCCCAGATTCCCAGGCCTAATCTATTGTTTCCTTATAGATCCTAAACACTGAAACCATTTCTCACTCTCAATCCCTTGGATTGAGATCTACTCACTGGTTTGGGCCTCCTGACTAGGACTTGGCATTTGTGACTTTGCCTTTTTCCCCAAGTCCCACAAAGCTCAGGCTGAGCTCTGACTCATTTTGTGTCTCCCCCATTCTTTCTTCCTTATCTGAAGCTGAGCATCCCTTTTATCCTTTTCCAGACTTGGATCCTGCATACCTGTCTCCTGGGCCTTCCATGTGGAAGCCATACAGAGAAGATTTGCCTTTCAGAGTCTCAAAAACTCCTGACCACAAGATTAGTGACTAGAAAACACTCAAGAAGGTTGTTGAAAACAGAACTGGGCAAAGGGAAAGGGTGAGTCTAGAAAACCTAGTGGCAATAATAGAATTCAGGAGTTCCCATTTCTAATATTCCTCATGTCTGGACCATTGAAAAAATCTGTCCCTCTGACTGCTGTCTTGTGTCAGCTCACATTCCCTAACGTGCACACAGTCTGTATGGAGCCATGTCAGTGTGGTTCAGGCCCCTGGTAACAGCTGTCAGGGCTCATACTCTGTCTTATACTCTTGCTCTTCTTGCTTCCGTGCACACTGGCTTGATCTCCAACTGCCAGCAATGAAACGTTTTCCCCAAGGTCTTGCTTTTACATCTAGATCTGCAGAGTTGATAGCTCTTGGCAGTGGCTCTTATCCAATGAATGACAGGAGTTGGTGTATAAATTCTCTAGCTCTGTTACCAAGTAGAAGGGATGACTCTAAGGTCTGTGCCTTTCACTGGTTGCCCCTTTCCCCTGTAGGAGTGTTGCAGGAATCAGGTAAGTAGCGGCAAAGTGTGCTCAAAGAGTGGGAGAAACCAAACTTTATTTTACACCAGCAGGCCCAGAGGAGATCAGCTCCAGATTCTGAGCGCCCCTTACCAGTTTTTCACAACATTTATAGGCTATCTAGTGTCATAAATTTTCTAGTCTAAAACGACACATGGTTGACAAGGTTTCAAAAGTGATTTATGATTGTGTGTAACGTTTTCAGGCAGGAAGCATGCTTACCTAAGCAGAGTTTGATAAATGAGACTTGCTCCTCTAGCCAAGGCTTTTGGCCTGGAGCCTTCACAGGGTATTTACACTTCAAAGGAAAGTGCTTAGCTCCTAGGGAAAGTCCTGGCCAATCTAAAAGGTAGGAGTGAATGGTGCTAATTAGGTTCCCGGAAACCAGCTGGCTGGAAAGGTGAGGGAAGGGGAACTCTCCCTTTCCCAGGCATTAATTTTCATGGATAGTGTCCTTAGTTTATTTTGTATCCAGTCCTGGGTTAGTTACCCATTACCAGAGGAACTGCTCTCCCTTCAGCCAGAGGCATCTTGCCCTGGCTGCTTCATCGGCTTCTCACTCTCTTACATCTGTGCTAATCTTTCCTTCACTTTCTCAATGAGCTTCATTCACTGGAATTTTTGTCTTTGGGTAGCCTTCTGGGGGACCCCTAGTAACTCAATTAACATCCTTCCCTTGTGGCTGATTTCCTATATATCAGTAAAATTTTTGAATAGATAAAAGTTTATCCATAATATTTTATTTTACTTCGGCAACTTTTGGCATGAGATGTTAACATGTAAACAAATAAAGATAACAGATATTTTGATTATTATAATAAGTACATAGACTAAGGGGAAGAGCAACATAACAGAGCACCTCATTTTATCCAAGAATGTATGGGAAAGTTTACTGAAGAGGTACTCGTTAGGGTTGGGTCAATGGGTTGAGGAGATTGAAGGTAAAAGAGGGAAAGGATATTTAGAAAGAAGTGCATGCTGAGTCTTGGAGATGAGGAGGTGTAAGGGATCCTCAGGATTGACAAGAAAGGTTGATTTGCTGCTGCATGGGAATCATGTTCCAAACAGCATGAGATAAAGGAGAAATGTACATGGGGCTGATTGATCACATGTATATGTCTTGCAGCAGAGGTCATGTGTAGAGGGGAGAGGAAAAAAATACACGGGAACAGGTATAAATGTGAACTACTACACACTCAGATTTGTTATAAATATTTATTTTTCTGCAGTCACTTAAATTTGCTTACAGGTTTGCTTTTTATGAAGTTCAAGAGATGAATCTTGATAAATCAAGAGTTTACTCCTTTTCTCCTTTTCAGGGTAAAATCCAGGTTCCTGTGTACTTGGATCCCACCATCCAAATAGTAGCTATAGATTTTTATTTGTGATCTGTCTTGTGGAATGCATTTCTAACTCCAAAAAGCAGAATGAGCAGAATGCTCCCTCCAAGAAAGGGAAGTGCTTCCTCCAGTCTTATCAAGGAAAAATCTTCTTTTTCAATGCAACTGCCCTGAAAAATGTATCTGTACCCTGGGGCTAATGCTGAGATGCTGCACTCAGTCTTCTTTTCGTTTCTAGGAAAACATTGTCTTGAAAGAGAATTCAAGTCAAGAACTGGGAACGTTAAAAATAGTCTCCTTTTCTTTCCAAGTTCTTTTCTGGGAGTCAATGTCTCTAAACACTCCACTTTGCTCTTGTTTGTTTTTAAATTTTCCTTTCTTAATTGTTCTGCTTTTTTCATGTAATGAAAAACTATAGAGAATTTTTCCAACACCTCCTTCACCGTCCCTTGACATTTTTTAAACCAGTAGTGACTCTTGATAAGCCACTTCCACTCTCAACCAATGCTCTCACAGGGTCATGCTCATAACACTATGTCAGGACTTCACTCAGAGTGTAATTCATATATTTGCAGCCAGAGGCACCTGAGAAAACTCCAGAATGCCTCCCATATCTAATCAAGATGACTCAGGTTACATCCCAGGTCTCCCTGCTAATAGAAACTGGCACACTAAAGATCACTTCTACCTTCTACAGAAATTCTTCCCATCCACTCATCCCTCACTGAACTCTCAAAGTTCTGAGACAGATCATATTATACTATGTGTGTATACAAGTATGTCACAATGAATTCCACCTTTATGTATAATTATAATGTACTATTACAAACTCTTTGGGACTTCATTTTACCATATTAACAAATTATTGAATTACTTATTACTATGATAACTATCTACAGGTTTCTGGAGGAATGGATTTTGTGAATTATTCTTATAGTTTCAATAACTTCTAACTACAGCACATAATTAATGTTTAGTGCAAGGAGAGTTAGAAAATCTTAAAGATCTGCTCAAAACATGAAAAAAACTTTAATAACTTTACATTGTAATTCTCAAGATACATTAATCACTTTAAGTTGTAGTTCCTAACATATGCTAAATCATAGTATCATTAGGTCAATAATAATATGTCATAGATATATTCTCAAAAGATATTTCCCTTAAATTAAAACATGCAAACAAACAGACACAGCTAATTTCAATGCTCATATGAGAACTTAGATATGTGAAGTGGCAACTCAAATTTTAATGTTTTTATTTTATCACAAATATTGAAATGATAGAATAAATTTATAAGGTATATTCCCAATCCACTCTATCATATATAAAATTAGACTTTGCAAAAACATATATACATGTATTCATGCCAGATTACTTAAATTCTTTTGTAATCTGCATGAATCTTTTTGTTTTAATTTTTGTTTAATTTTTGCAGAACTTCTTACAGCTTTTTAGTGATTTCATAAAATTCCATTACATAGATAAGGTATAATTTATTTAACTTATCCCATATCAATCTACGTACGGGTTTATTCCCATTAACAGATGAGAGTTATACAATGAACATCTTTGTCATTATGAGGTTGGGGAATCTTCACCTGGTTCTTTTCTTAAATTACTTGCTAGAAACAGAACTGTAGAATTAAGTGATATGCATGCTTTAAATTTTTGAACAATTTTTTTGATACCCCCTCCAGAAATGGGATACTGAATCATGTGCTTCTGAGATGAATATAAATAGGCTCAACTTAGAAACATGCTCAATTCCCCACACTCTCATTCCTATCACATATTACTAATTCTTCTAAAATTTATTAACTTGATATATAAAACTATTATATTTAGTAGCCTTTTTTGATTATTTGCAAATTTTGCATTTTAATGTATTCGCTAGTCCTTTTTATTTTTTTATTTACAGTAGTGCCTATTCATTTGTCTAGGAAAGTGTTGGTCTCTGTCTTATTGTTTTATAATAATCATCATCATTAGACATTCTTTTTCATTAGTCATTCTTTTTCATTACATATTCTGTCCATAGTTTTTTCAAGCTTCTCTCTCCTTTTTAAAATTTACCTTGTTTACTTTTGAAGTTCAAAATTTGAGTACATGAATCTATTTGGGTTTTCTGTTATGATTCTGACAACAAGAAATTATAAGAGTAATGTTTGCTCCTAAGTTTTTATTATCTAGAAGAGAATTAGTTTGATTTCATAAGGGATATGAGGTAAGGTACTTAATAATATTTTTTTTGCAAAAAATAAAAAATGCCCTATAGCCATTTCTTTTTGCGTGTGTGTGTGTGTGTGTGTGTGTGTGTGTGTGTGTGGTACTGGGGATTGAACCCAGAACCCAGGCCTTGTGCATGCAAGGCAAGCACTCTACCAATGGAGCTATAACCCTAGCCTGCATTATTATTTTTATCTACAACAGTATGCAAACATTGGATAGCATTTATAGAAAACCAAAAGAAAATTGACCTACATTACTACTAGGAGATATAATATAAGACCTTATAGAACAAGGAAAACAACCTAATCTAAGACAATCACTCTGCAATAGTGATTGCAGAAGTTGTACCATTTGCTCATGGTTATACCCGCATTTGTTAAAAAAAAAAAAAAAAAACCTCCCCAAATACAAAATATGATTCCATTCTGAGCCTGAAATGGTTGCTGTATATAACTCAGAGTCCTAATAGGAGCAGAAGAAAGACTGGACCCCTTCAAAAAACCCTCAAATTTCTAAAAATTAAAACCAAGTACATACAGGGTAGAGGAAGACACAGGTTCAGAATGTTGACAGGGAAGAAGGAATGGAACCTTTGGAAGGCACAGAACTGAAGCACAAATGGAAGGCCTTCAAGGGGAAAATAATCAATCACAGAGCAAAGCAAGGAACTGGGCAGGTTTGAGGAATCTAGGAAATATACATCTTGTGTCAATTATCATTTAGTAAATAATGTTTCTCTCAAATGCTTCAGGATGTTTATTTCACCAAGAAGCTACTAGCATGAAGGTTATGCTGTAGAATTGAGGTGACATTTCCCTTCTTCAATTTAATGTATCATATGTGTTTCCTGTGTAACTGTCATAATGACTGGGAAATTCTCATGATGTCAATGAATTCCTCTATCAAAGTTAGCTGATTTAGAAAAATAAATGTATGGTTGATGAACTATCTCTTAGTACCTGGCTGGTCATAGTAAGTTTTATTGCTCTCTTAAACCAAGGGTATTATAAAGTCAAAGTATTTAGAAAGAGTTACCATAACTAAACCAGCAAAATACCTCATAAACATAGGAAAGACTTATAAAATCAGCAAAGAATCAATGAATTGAATACAGATACCATGAGATGACAAAGGCTACCCGGGTAGCTGCTTTTCTTTCTCTCCTGGCCACTCTGGTTTTGTAACTCTTTGAGGATGACTCTGATTTGCTAATATTTTTAACTCTTTTAGCCTGTTTTTCTGGCCACGTAAAAAATATTACTATACAAAATTATTAAAATAGAAGTAGGAGTGAAAAGTAACAGAAAATCTGCCAAAATCCAAATTTGATTTATAATAGGCTGACAACCTACTATGAAGTTGAGGGCACTGGAAAATCACTCCACTCCATCATCACTGACACCTGTGTAGAACACAGCACTTCTGGACACCAGGCGCAGGGTCCAGGAGATGCCAATGCAAATTCCCAACACAGACACTATGGATTTGATAGGATAGACCAAAGAGTGAATAACAGAGCACTGTACCTGTCAATGAAGATGAAACATAGGTGGAAAAGAGAAGAGCAAAATTTCACATCACAGCAAGTGTGAAAACTTTATAAATTTCTCCCAAACTATCTGAAGGATGAGATGCAGTCTGGCTCGTTCTACCAAAGTAGATCTTGATGGTCTTTGCAGGTTCCATCTCCTACAAAATGACCGTGGCTTTCGCAATGGAAGAAGGAATGTTGACCACTTCCTAAACTTATGATGTGCCCAATACTGACTGCCAGGAGCCATCCATGAACTGTGCATGAACCAGATCAAAGCCATCAGGCAGGAAAGCCTGGTATCAGAAACTCCCAGCGCAATCCTGCTGGTTTGGGAATTCTGGGTTCATGCGGCTTCCTACCTAGCTCCATTGAAAGTTTAGCACAGCTCCTCAGCTAATTTATTGATTGGGTTGTTTGTTTGTTTGTTTTTTGAGCTCTTTTTATCTCGGAGATTAGTGCTCTATCTGACCTGCCAGGTATAGCACAGCATCAGAGATGGGGTGACCTGTTGGAGCCATACAGCCTCTAGGAGATGGATGTGTCAAAAATTTGCTCCCCAAATGTAGGCGCTCTCTTCACCTCATTGATTGTTTCTTTTGATGAGAAGAAGCTTTTTAGTTTGAATCCATCTCATTTAGTGATTCTTGATTTTATTTCTTGTACTTTAGGAGTCTTGTTAAGAAAGTTGGGGCCTAATCCAATGTGATGAAAGTTTGGGCCTACTTTTTCTTTCTATTAGGCTCAGGGTCTCTGATCTAATTTCTAGGTCCTTGAGCCACTTTGAGTTGGGTTTTGTGCATGGTGAGAGATAGGTTTTTTGTTTTTTTTTTTTTTCATTCTGCTGCATATGGATTTCCAGTTCTCCCAGCACCATTTGTTGAAGAGGCTATCTTTTCTGCAATGTATATTTTTTGGCACCTTTGTCTAGTATGAGATAACTGTGTTTATGTGGTTTTGTCTCTGTGTCTTCAATTCTGTACCATTGGTCTACATGTCTATTTTGGTGCCAATACCATTCAGTTTTTGTTCTCTCAAGTGAATGCTGATCCATAACGGGGTGGGAGGCACATGGGAAAAATAGAGGAACTCTGATGGGGCAAAGGGGAGGGAGAGGTTGGGAGGGGGTATGGGGGTAGGAAAATTATGGAATGAGACGCACATCATTACCCTAGGTATATGTGTGACTGCACATATGGTGCGATGCTACGTCATGTACTACCATAGAAGTATAAAATTGTGCAGCTATTGTGTACAATGAATCAAAATGCATTCTGCTGTCATATATACCTAATTTTAAAAAAAAGGTGCAGCACAGCATCAGAGATGGCGTGACCTGCTGGAGCCATACACCCTCTCAGAGATGGGTGTGGCTTGCCAAAATGCCAACCAACCTGTTTATTGCAAGACCCCTGCCACACAGAGAAGCAAGCACCAAAACAAGATTACCCAAACTCCTGCTGCTGAAACTTTTGATGAACTCTCCCTTAAATAAAGAACCAGAGGCACTTTTTAGTTGTTCAGTTTCAGCTCCTATCAGGACTAGAAGACCTATCAGGCACTCCTTTTTAATTAAATTTCTGTCTCTGTCTCTTATTTCTTACTAATTATTTCAGACTTTCTATTTCTCAAGCAGCTCATACCTCCTGAGCAGGAATCTACCCTGGTGGGGTACTGGCCTCCTCGCAATACAGCACATCCCCTCCAGGCCTTGGAAGGGCTATGAATCTGGTGATCTCTTTTGCAAAAGCTACAGAGCACCTATTTGCTACCAATTTCACAGTTTCCTGGTTTGGTTATTTTAGACTTGAGAATCAATGTATTATAATTGGTTCTTTCTCTATCTCTGGGAGAAATCTAGATGTTCTTAATTCTACTTCTCAAGAGATTTTGCTCTATCAAACTTTTCTTCCCAGTATTATCTCCATCTTTTCATCCCTTCATCTCCCCTTAGTCTCCTGCTGATTTTGTCTGTACAGGAAATTAGAAACACTCTGTAGTTCTTGTTCAAACTCTGCCTCATCACAGTTACTTGATATTTCTGAGTTCAATATGACTGCAGAAGGCCCAATTGACATTTCACACCAATTTTCTTGGAATCTTGGTCATAGTTCTTATCTTGTGGTTGCTACTCAGTCCATTGTACAGGTAATGTGCTGCTTAAAGTGTGGTAGGAATTCCAAAAAGCTGCATAGGAAATTCCTATAAGTCACAATGCACAATTCACATGTGCAAAGCAGGTGACTTTTATACACACACACACACACACACACACGGGATTGAACCCAGGTCTACTTTATCACTGAGCTACATTCCCAGACTTTTTTAATATTTTATTTTGTGATAGGGTCTTGCAAAGTTGCTTAGGGCCTCACTACGTTGCTGAGGCTGGCCTCAAACTTGGGGATCCTCCTGCCTCAGACTCCCAAGTCACTCAGATTAGAGAGAGGTCTGCACCACCTCACCCAGCAGATGACTTTATCTTTAATGCCACCATCATGATAGCAGTAGCAAGCAGCTTTTGAATAACTCCTATGTCTAGGTGGTCTACATGCCTTTCATCTATGTTGAAAAAACTGTCAGTGAAGTAGATCCTCAGATATTGGTTCTGCATTACTCATCCAACTTTAAATATTTGGGGATCATGGTGTACTACTTTAGACCTTTTTATTATGACCTATAAGACTTAAACTGTTTTCTGTATTTTCAAAACACAAAATTATTCTCTGGATATTTTCTATTTACCAGTTTTTGTTCACTAATCCTCTTTTACAGTTTTTAATCTGCTCTTAAGCAATAATTATACTTTTTATTTCAGTATTTTCCATTTTGCTCCTTATATGTTTCAGTTTTCTGTTGAAATTTCTTTTTTAAGATCCAAGTCTGTTAGGCCCAACATCCAGGTCCTCGATGGGTCTTTCTTTCCACTTAGTGTTCAGTTAGTCCTAGCTCATGGAATGTCTTGTTATTTTCATTGAGTACTGCTGATTAGGTATGAAAACTGCAGAGAATATGAATAATGTTGTTTTGTTTTCTTCCAGGGAGGATTTAGATTTCTTCAGCCTGGCAGAGTATAACCAGAGCAGGTATTTGATGTGTCCAGTTTAAATTTCAGAACTAGTGAAAGCTAATATTTTATGATTTTCCCTTAGTCAGAGGTCTCCCTTGAAATACTGGGGTATTTACTTTGGTCTTATTCTGTGGCAAACCCAAACTCCAATTTTTGCCTGACCAGCTATGTAAGAGTGCCAAAGCTCTACTTAACTTCATAGCAATTATGTTCTTCTTTGTCACTGCCTTTAACCAGGGAACACTGTTGAATCTAGAAAAATCCTTAAGGGCAAAAGCAACACAGTATGCTTGTCTCTCTTCTCTGCTATTCTTATTTCTCCTGGGTCATGGCATCTCAAACACTGGCTTCTTTAATTCCTAAAATACAATTTCCACAATCTCCCTCCAATAGTTGCTTAAAATCAGTGACAACCTTAGGTCACCATTTCTGCTCAGTCTCTTTGTGTCACAGAAGGAAGATGTGGCTATGAATATGAGTCTTTGCAGAAGGTGCACCTCATCTCCATGAGTGTTCTAAGTCTCTGTTCCCCATCTTCTCACTTCATTGTACCTGGTAACATATGCTCCTCAGAATAAGGTCAGAGAAGGAATGTGGGGTACGGGTATAAGTCATCTGAGGTAATGACACATTTCCTTTATATTGTAGAATTTTTATAAATGACTACAATATCTTTAACCTTCCCTTCAGCTCAACAAAATTTAAAACAGCATTCCTCTTGACTCAAGGCCCCAAACATTTAGAAAAAATAAAATTCTAAATACTTCCTCAGCCCCTTTCAGATGTAAAACTCTATGAAACCTTTTTGACAGTTTTACAAACCGGGAATATCTTTTCTGAGCACCTGGAAGCCATTGATGGTAATATAAACATCAAGGAAGACAGCATCTCTATCTCTCAGTCTCTGTGTAAGGTAGGGAAGGAGCTTAACTTCAGAAAGTGCCTCACTCCAAGTTGAAAAGCTACTTCCTGTTGTCAAGATAGGAGAAAATTTACTTTCCTTTTGGTAAGGCCAATCAGCAAACAGAGGTGGCCACAACCTCCTCACCCTTAGTTCTCAAAAACTCTCCAGCCCTAGTTTTTGTGATGTTGAGTTTATTAGACTAGAGTTCTGGCCTTTCTGCCCTACTGCAGTAGTCTTGGATGAAGTATTCTTTGTCCGGTGAAAGTTTTTGCTTTGACATAATAAAAACATACTACAGTGTTCGTCAGTTGACAATTGTATGCAACAAACACCAATTCTTAAGTTCATTTAACATTAAGCATTTGTTTCTTACACATTTAGCTAAGACTGAGCCAGATAAACACTAAGCTCCAGCAACTTAGGAGAAGGGGGCTTTTTCAGTGCTATAGTGCGTTTCCTGTATCTCTCATCCTCCTCAGATCTGAGAGAAACCAGAGCATGTGCTAGTGGTGAAGGCAGAGTTCAATAAAGCAAACAAAAAGAGTAAGGCCTCATAAGACCTGGGCTCAGAACCTGCACACTATTGTTCTCACTCTTTCACTTGGGAAGCTGCAGAGTTATATGACAAAGGGCGTATTATAGTTACGGGTGAATAATCCCAAAATTAAAGCAACTACAAAGTATTAAGGATTGTGTCCTTTCCTATAGTATGCCATAGAAGAATAGGAAGCAATGAATGTTTCCCACCTTGCTTGTCACCTGCAGAAAAGACCTCACAGTGCCAGATCCTGCCTGCACATTGGGCAATATCAGAAGCCATTCAGTACAGCTGATTGTGGCCTGAGTCTTCTTGCTAAGAGCAGTGGCCAAGTCTGACTGCCCTGAGTAGTGAGTGAATCAGTATCTCCTGGTTATATGGAAACCATTTTCAGCACATTATTGGTTGAGAAATTCTGCCTTATATATCTAACAGCCTGATGACCCATCAGATTTGGACCAACATTTTCAATAAGTTTTATATTTTCTCAACCCATGTCTCTAATCAGCCTTGATATGATGTATTACCACCCTCAAAATGATGCTATTATTTGCTGCATTTTTATGGCATACTCAGAGAGACATTGCTAGAATTGTTCAGATCTCTCTTCAAGAAAGCGGTCTGAACTGTTTAGTCATCCTAGTTTAAATCACATTGATCTGGAACATTGATAATATATTCTTTAGGGCATTTGAGCAAGTGGTACCTAGCACATAGGAGGCTTGGTAAGATGTGTGCTTACTAGAATTTTGGAGATAGGCCATTTGAAGATTCAGGGGCCATCAATAAAGTTGATAAAGAAGACCCATTCAAATTAAAGGACAAATTATAGCATCTTGTATATCTCCTCCAGCAAAGAAGGATAATGCCTAGTAGACCTCTATAGGATCTGGAAGCAGCAGATTCCATGCTTTGGAATACCACTCTGGGCAGGGGATGTAGCTCAGTATCTAGAGTGCTTACCTAATATGAATAAGGCTCTGGGATAATTCCCTAGAACTGGGGGGGGGGGTGGCGGGAAGAATACCACTTTATTCCATACAGTGGGTAACAAAATTGTCTGCCAGATTTTTGTGGGGCCTAGAGCAGGGTCTAACTGTACAGTGAGATGGAAATATAGTATAACAGCTATGCAAATTGACAACTCTGTGGTACTAGAGGTGTTAGTTGCAGAAAAAGTTGCAGTATAGATGTTATGGGAGGCTCCACTGGAGAAATGCAATGCACTTACCTGGGGTTCTAGAACAAGGCTAGGCTATTTTCAGTGGCAGATAAAACACTTTTTTTGAAATATGGTTCTTGGTGTGCTACTAACCCCAGGTGGTGATTGAATATTTCACCATATGACATCAAGTGATTGCGTCTGAATGACAAGAATGAATAAGACATTATTACCCTATGTACACATATGATTACTCGACCAGAGTGAATCTACATCATGTCCAACCAGAAGAATGAGAAGTTATACTCAATTCATGTATTATGTATCATAACACATTCTACTGTCATGTATAATTAATTAGAACATTTTTTTTAAAGATTAAAATTTTTATTTTTAAAAATTTTATTTATTTAGCAAATTAGCAGGTCGTCTCACTGGTGCGAAAGGATATAACACAAGCAAGTTACTCCTGGAAATGTAGGGAAGCTCCTAAGAGAGAGTAAAAAGTAGAAAATGGGCAGATAGAGGACAGCCAAATGGGTTTGGCCTACTTCACAAATTTAACTAGCGTGTATCATTACAGGGACCTTGTATGTTGTTATTGTTGATATGGTCTGTAAAGCTTAGCTTAGTATTGACCTTAGGAAATGATGAAATATTGCCCTATGGCATTAGACTCATGTATACCTGTGGTGTGTGTGTGTGTGTGTGTGTGTGTGTGTGTGTGTTTGAAAAGAATAAAGTATAAATGTCAACTCCCATGTAATGTCTGGGAGAATCATCTCTGACTTATTTCTGGAAATACTGGTTTTTATAACTGGTTCACAATGTCAGTAAAGCATTGATTTTTGAAGACAGACACGGGTCTCAACAACTCAGCTCCAAAATATAGTACATGGAATCTCTTCAAAGCTTAACACTTTGTTAAAAATTCCTTTAATTGAACTGGGTGTGTAGTTGCATTCCTATAATCCCAGAAACTTGGGAGGAGAGGTAGGAGAATTGCAATTTGAAGGGCAGCCTCAATAGCTTAGCAAGACCCTGCCTTGAATAAAAAATAAAAAGGGGGCTGCAGATGTAATAGGTGGTAAAGAGTCACCAGGTTCAATCCACAGTACTGCAAATAATAATGATAATAATAAATAATTATTTTACTTAATATCAACAATAAGAAAAACAAAATGCTAATTCTAAAAACCAACATAGAAAGAATGGAATATAGGCAGTTTAAACAAATATCATTTCATTTATGTAGATATATTATCATTAATATGTTTATTTGTATTTCTGCTATCTCTCATGGAGATGTAATTATTAATTTGACATGAAGAATTTACCTTTGAATTCATTTCATTGAATCAGACAAGACGCTCTTTCAACAGAACCCTGCAGTTTCTCCTTAGCTCTGATTTCTAATTATAAAAGAATATATTTTTCAACATTGTGTACAATACTCAAATTGTCTGTTTGCCTAACAGAATTATGGGATTTCTGAAAATCAATCTTAACAAAGGTATGTTTTGAAAGTTCCTCGAATAAAACAATCTATAAAAGTCTTATCTCAGAATATTTATAAGACATGAAACAATATCATAGAAGTGAAATAAAGAATAAAGTAGTAGAGTTTTTTTTTAAAATGTAAAAGGACTAATAGATCCTTATTGGCAGGTGAAAATAAAGAATAACTGATCATTAACTTAATTGAAAAATATCCTTATAAACTTAAAAAGTGCAAGGCAGTGTGTTAGGTACTGAAATAATGAACACAGAGTTTCTGGAAATAAAAAAAATACAATAACATGGTATTTTTAGTCAACCTCAAATTATGATTTATAAAGTACAGAAATGTACCTGTGTATAGGTAAAAATGTTTCAAAATTGTTGCTTATGTACTGCAACATAATTAATTTTTAAATTTAGTATATGGAGAGGGGAGGTAATGAGGAAATGTAGGTCAAATGATGGAAAGAAGAAAAACCATAGTATAAATAAGCCTAGAGATCTACCTTGCAAGAGGAGTCTCATTTATGAAATTCTATTATATTAGGGACTTCTGTTAACATTAGTAGATTTTAGCAGTTCTTTTAACAACAAAGTAGCTATGTGACACAATTTATAACACTTCAGTAAGAATGTCACTATGCTTCTAGATCCCATATAATTATGTAATTCACTTCAAATATATACAATAAAATTTATTTTAAAATAAAACATAAAAATAAAGGAAAAAGTACTGTAAGTTATAAATTTTTAGGCATCCAAAGGCATAAAGTCATCATTTAATACTCATGTCAAATAATTTGATTTTTAAATTAATATTACTAATGAGTCACTGCTTTTTTTGAATATAACTGTAAAGCTGAAATGTCATTCTTTAAGACTGACCTTTAAATGGGCTGCAGTAAGTCAACAATGAAGAATGAGATATAAGTCAAAATCATGATAACTAAATAAAAACAAGTAAAGTATGTTCACAGGTTGTAAAAACATCATGACCTCATAAGTTTCAGTTAAGCATCTACTAGGTCATCAGTAATAAATAAACTCTGTTGCAGTAATACCAAATCAGGAGTGGTACTGGGAAGCAACAGTGACCAATTTATATTGTTAAATTGTGTATACAAATTTGTTATGACAAATCCCACTATGATGCATAATTATAATGCACCAAAAAAATGATGTTTTGAAACAAACAAACAAAAAACAGTAATGCCCAACCACGTAGCTCTCTCAGAGAACCTACGTGTTAATGATGGGCTACAGTGTATTTTTTGTTTGTTTCTGTTTTTATTTTTCACTATGCTGGGGTTGGCAACCAAGGCCTCACATATGCTAAGCAAACACTCCACCACTGAGCTAAGCCCCCGTCCCCTATGATGTCTTATAACTTGTTCTTGATGGGTTATTCATAGTCCTACCACCAAATAATTGGGAAAGTTATCCTAATCCTGACTGAAACTGAGGCAAACCATAGTAATTATTTGTAACTCCCATAGATCATTTCTAAATTCATAAAAATACACAGAGGTCCACATCATGTACTTGTTGTTATCTTAGTACTACCAAATTGAGAAAACACACATGGACTATTATGGATTAAGTTATTATGGTTTAAGCAAGAGCTTAAATAAATATATCTTTTATCAATCACAACAATCTTGTATTTTTAATAATTGTACATATATGTGAGAGGCACGGCATTTCTATGGCTACACCCCAGGCATAAGGGGATTGCAACAGTTCTGCAGCCCCCCTTTGGCTGAAGCAACAAATTGGGAACCAAAGCTCACCAAGATTGAGATACCTAGCTCAGTAATTTGTCTCAAGGTCAGATGTTATTTTGAAGAGTCTTGCAGAGTGAAGTTGCTTTCCATCTTCAGCATGTCCATGGCTGTGCAGTAACTTGATTTGCAGTTGTCAAAGACATTTAGAGCTCATTTGGGTGAATAAATGAGGTTCAGAAGAGAGGAGTGGGGCTGTACTAATAGTGCATTTCATTTTGAGGAAAACAGACAAGGACTTTTGACAAAAAGACTTCCTTTTATAATTAAAACTAACATACTACAGCAATACATGCATACCAATGTTTATATTAGAGCAACTTACAATCACCATATTATGGAATCAAATTAGGTCTCCATCAACAGATGAATGGATAAAGAAAATATAGTATACATGTATAATGAAGTGTCATTAAGCCATAAAGTATTAAAAAATTATGTCATTGCTGGGGAAAAGATGAAACTAGAGAGCATCCTCTTAAGCTAAATAAGCCAGACTACAGAGTCCTATTTTGATCTCCTACCTAGAAGCTAGAGAGACAAATGGAAAAAAGTATCTCATGAAATGTAAGAGAGACTAGTAGGGTAGAGGAAGAAGGTCAAGGAGCGAGAGAGGAGGAAAGAAAAAGGTGAAATACTAGAGACTGAAACTGATCAAATTATGTTTATTCATGTTGTATATTTAATTTCATCATAAGCACATAATTTTGAAACTATCTTTAGCTTCCTTCCACTTAATGCTTACACTTTTTCTGAAAATATACTTATGGTTGATGAACTACCCTTTAAAATTTCTCCACTTAAAATAAATTTTATGGCTTTTCTAAACCACGGGTAAAATAATGCATATATTAAAGGGTTCATGGCTGAGTTATAATAAGCACACCAACCGCAAATTTCATAAATGTAGGCAGGGGTGATAAAGCCCATAAAAGCATCAATTAATGTGTCTATTGTGTATGGTAACCATGAGATCAGAAATGCTACTACAGTGACCCCCAGGGTTTTGGCTGCTTTTCTCTCTCTTCTGGCCACTCTGGCTTTGTAACTCTCTGAAAATGATTCTGTTTCACTACTACCCATACTGGTTTCAATTTTTATAGCTTGCTGTTTAGCTACCATAAAAATCTTACTATATAGAATGACCATAACAAGGGTAGGTATAAAGAATAACATAAAATCAATCAAAACCCAATCTTGATTGACAACAATTTGACAGCCACCTACACAGTTAAGTGCACTTACTAAGTTTTCCATACCATCATCACTGATACCTGTGTAGAACACGGCAGCACTGTACACCAGGGGCAGGATCCAGGAGATGCAGATGCAAATCCCTGACACAGAAACTGAGAACTTGAAGGGATAGACCAGAGGGTCGGTAACAGCAATGTACCTGTCAATGGAGATGAAGCACAGGTGGAAAACAGAAGCATAGCAAAATGCCACATCACAGCAACTGTGAAAGGTACAAAATTTGGCTCCAAAGTACCAGCAGCTCTCCACGGACCTGACCATGCTGAAGGGCATCACAGTCACTCCCACCAAAAAGTCAGCACAGGCCAGAGAGGCGATGAGGAAATTGGTTGGAGAGTGCAGCTGCTTGAAGTGGAGAATGGAAGTCATCACCAGCAGGTTTCCCAGCATAGCCAGCACAGTCCCAAAGCCAAACACTGCATAGAGAATCACCCGGGGCCCTGGAGAGTAGGGAGTTTTAATACAGGACTCATTCAGGTTCTCATAGCAAAGCTGCAAAACTGGTTGGGAAAAGTTGCTTGTCATGTTTTGCAATTTGATGCTTGTGGTATTTCTGCCCTTCTGTGGTAGGAAATATTTATTTTGAGTTCTGAAAATTAAAAAGAATCAAACTGCATATCTGAGCAGCTACCTAGAAATCTTGCCTCAGAGTGTATCATTTTTCCATTTTATTTATGAAGAAAGTTAAATAAATTTTAAAACTCAAAAAGTCATTCTCTCTTTAATCATATAGTTATTTCTGTCTAAACTGCCTAGTTAATCCCAAATCTACTGTGAATTTTCATCAGCCTAGGAATCACAATATGTGAATAATTGAAGAAATTTTGCTACTCAAATACCTGGTTCTTTACACCTGTGAAGTTCTTACTTGCAAAGGATAATTACATATAATGACATATTTGAGAAGTCACCTTTTATTAGGTTTGCATCTCCCAGGATGCTTTAGGAAGTGAGCCAATCAGGTTCACTCATCCTAAATCCCCCCACAAGAAATCCCTACAGTGTAAGGTGTGAATCATGAAAGGAAACTTACTTTTGATGATTCTAATTAATAAGTTCTTCTGTAAAACATGTTTCACTGTGCTCTGCTAATTTCTAGAAGCATTTCTGGTTTTCATAACAAAAAGATTTCTTCAAATTCAACTGCTTAACCAACATAGCTTAACCCAATATTTTACAATATCATTACCTATTATCATTTGCAAGTCTGTCCACATAATTTGCAAAACTCCATGCAAAATAAAAATTAATAAGGGAAAAGAAACATTTTGAAAAATGCGGAAAAAATTTGTCATGAAAATTTCTGAAGTATAAACCCTTTTTCTTAGATTTATAGCCTCTCTTAACCTGTCAATTTGCTATATGCTGTGTAAAGTCCCATCTCCTTGAGCACAAAAATTTTTGTGGGGTAAGTAAAGAATATCACAGTTGTCTGAATGCCCTACCCCCAGTATGCATGTGACCTACCCATGTGACCACCAGGTTTCCCTCCTGTCAGTCTCTGAGCCAATATACCAAGGTCAGGACCAGGGGAAAGAAGATAACTCAGGCATCTGTCTTACTCATGGACTTGTCACTAAACCAAAGGCAGAGAGGTGACCCTCCCCCCACCCCGCAAGAAACTGCAATCTTCAAACCAGAAAGAACTTGATACCTGCACTGTGGTGGTAAGAGACTTAGCTCTGCTAAGATACCCATTAAAGAGTTATTAATCTACAAGCCTGAGATGGGAACAGCAGCCTGTGCCTAGACCTGAGACTTCAGAGGGAACTCCTCACCACAACTTTCTCCATCTGGTATCTGGACCTCTGCAAGGGTGGTAAGAAGGTGGCAAGGTGGCCAGGAAAAGAAAAAGATTTGGGTGTTATGAACTGGAGATGCAAGTAAACAAGTATCCATCAGGAAGCAGGGGATATGGTGTAGGGCAAGACCATGGGTAATTGGAGGTTCCAAATATCTAGTACATACTCTGTTGTCCCTTTGGATTTCATCAAACACAACACAAATTCAAAGACAAAATTGCTAAGACATTCAAGCCGGGTGTGGTGACACATACCTGTGATGTCAGCTACTCAGGAAGCAGGAGAACTGCAAGTTCAAAGCCAGCCTGAGCCACTTAGTATGACCCTTCTCAAAATAAAAATAAAAAGAGTTGGTGGTGCAGCTCAGTGGCAGAGAGGCTCCCCAGCATGCCTGAGGCCTTGCGTTCAGTAACCACTACTGAAAAAAAAAAAATTAAGACAATAACTATACACTTCAAATCCCAATCATAAGGTTCTAAACCTCTGCACTAATTGCATAGCCAGAGAACCATCCTGCCTACTTCATTTCACATATTAATTATTCTCTTTGTAATTTCAACTCAACAATGAAGCAAAGAATACCCTTCACCGTAGCAATGGAAAAAGTGGCAGGCAGGAACGTGTAGAGGCCTAAGGCCAGCCAGTTGTGATAATAACTTTTGCTTCTGCTGACCCAGAGCCTGGCTTGAGCACTACTCTCAGGAATTTAGGGAGTTGGGGAGAGAGATTAAGGGTTGAAGCTCCACAAAATAATTTTACATCTGGGAAAGATGTTACCTTTGATCCCACAGAGCAGCAATCCAGTGGGAGGTGATAAAGACTCTTTTCTCCTCCACAGCAGTGTATTTAGGACTTGAAAACAGAAATATCATCTGTATCTTAGGATAAAAATATTTAAAATATATTTGAATAAAAAAAAGAAGAGTATATATTGAAGGTGGAACACGAAAACAATCATTCAATTAATCATCTACCAAGTTCTTCTTGGTAATGCTATCTTACATTCTTTATAAATTCTCAGACATAACTTGATTTCACCACCTCTCAGTTAGTGACCTTGTCCCCCTGTATTCTGAAAATATAATGTATGAAATTTAAAGACTGAAAGGATGTAGGGGCTTAGGGCTGCATGATGGCGACAAGAGACAAGGGTGATTTCCAGGTTTTAAATGTGCCCCCCAAAAGATACAGCATAGAGGAGAAAGAATACTTTTATAAGATAAAGATGATGGGTTGGGTATACTGTGATTGTAGGGGCATGAAGCTGGAGTTCCTTATTAGGTAGTATTGTCACTAAGTTTTCAGCTTAGGAAGGAAATTGGGACAGAGTTAGCCAAGTGGGATTTTTTTTTTTTTTTTTTGTTTTGTTTTGTTTTAACATTCTGGGCCTTTTGAAACCATAGGAGTGAATGCAAATGCCTGGTGCACACCTACCACAGCACCGAGGATGCAAAGACTCTCAGTGTTTGTTGACTGGACAGAGTGTGCACAGTGAGAACAGAAGGAGCTAGAGGAGCACCAACTTCAAAGTTATACCTAAAAAAGAAAGAGTAGCAAGAAATACACATGGAAAAACAGGAAACAGACTCCCTGGGATGAAAGATATTTGCCAAAGAGGGAATAGCAAAGAGTGTCAAATGTTGTACATGTGTCAAGTTAAATACAAACGGAGAACCATTGGTTGCCATTCACAATTATATTACTGATGAGACTAAAATTGTACTCATGGAAGTGTGGGGACAGAATCTAGATTGCAGTGAATTGAGAATGAATGGATATAGAAGAGGTGAAGGCAAGTGTTATGGTCTGATATGAGGTGTCCCTCAAAAGCTCATGTGTGAGATAATGCAAGAATGTTCAGAGCCCAGCAGTGTGGCACACACCTGTAATCCCAGCAGCTCACTAGGCTGAGGCAGGAGGATTAGGTGGTCAAATCCAGCCTCAGCAATTTATCAAGACCCTAAGCACCTCAGAGAGACCCTGTCTCTAAATAAAATATTTTTAAAAAGACTGGGCATGAGGCTCAGTGATTAAGCACCCTTGGGTTCAAACAAACCCTGGTACCCAAAGGAAAAAAAGAAAAAAAGAATGTTCACAAGTGAAATGATTAGACCATCAGAGCTATAACCTAAGCAGTGGATTAATCTACTTGAATGTGTTAAGTAGGTGGTAGCTTTATGCAGGCAGGGGGTGGCTGGAAGAAATAGGTCAATGGGAGTATGCTTTGGAGGTGTATATATTTTCCCTGGCATCTAGACCAAACTTGTGTGACCCCTGCCTCTGGCTGTCATGTCCTTAGCTACTTTCCTGTGCCACGAACTTCTGCCATGATGTTCTGCCTCACCTTAGGCCCAGATTTATGGAGTAGGTATCATGGACTGAACCTCTGAAACGATGAATCAAAATAAGATTTTCCCCTTCTATGTTATTATTGTGAAGGTTTTTAATTTTTTTTTTTTTTTGTAAGTGGAGCAAAGCTGACTAAAACAACAAGTTAGATAATGAAGAGAGACTGATACTGTTTAACTGTAAGGAAGAAGCAAAGTACATACTCATAGCAGGAGACAAAGATTCAGAGAGTAAGTTTCTATTTTTATTTTGTTTTTATTGATTTATCTGTTATTTTACTTTGAAATGATAAAAACTAAACTAGAATATGAAAGACTGAACTATAATCAAAATGTTTTATTTTCAAGCAGAAAACCATTCAGGCACAGATCTAGGCTCTGGGAGATGGTGTATGAGAGAGGAGAAACAAGACAGTTTCTTAAAGCCAAGGAGCCAGTAACTGCCTCTGTCCTATATCAGGAAAATGAAGTCTCTGAGTGGTGCTGATGGCACTGATAGTTGGGCTTATTGGTTAGGTGAGCATGGAATCCACAGGAGGTTTCTAAAGTTGCCTTGGAACTGTGCCGCTGTATTAGTTTCCTATTGCTGCAGTAATAAATGATAGCAAATTTAGTGGCCTAAGACAACACAGATGTCTTATGGTCTTACTTGACCGGAGATCTGGAGGTTGGATATTCCAAATGGGTCTCTTGGGACTCAAATCAAGGCACCAGCATTGCTGCAGTCCTGAGGGAGAACCTGTATCCTGCCTTTCCTGGCTTCTTGGCATTCCTTAGTTTGTCATCCCTTCCCTATCCCAAACTCCAGCTGCCTACCATCTTTAAGTCGCTCTCTGACTCTCATACTCTCTTTTCCATCTCATACATTTTTAATGACCCTTGTGATGCCACTGGACACACCTGGACAAACTAGGATAATCTCCTTAAATCCTCAACATCATCACATCTGCACTGTCTCCTTTGTAACATATTCACAGGTTCTGTAGACTAAGACGCCTGGTGTCCTATGGACATTTTCTGGCTACATCAGGTATCCACCAGCTCTGCACTGACATGACATGCACTCCATGGATAATGGTGTCCTACTGCTCCTGCTGTGTGCTCCTGCATCTAGGTTGCAGCATCCCATCAGGTAGAGAAGTAAGAAAATTTAGAAGGAGAAGCACATCGTATCTCAAGAGAAGTTGAAAAACCAAACCTCCATGTTCCTATCTTTTAAGACCAAAATCCCAGTTCAAATGAAAAAGTAAAGATTAGAAAATATATGCAACCAAGTATATAAGAAAACAGGTGTTTTCTCTTCCACTTTCACTTCTCAGACAAGATAAAGGTTTTATTAGGGCTTTCATTCCTGAAGGTCCAATTCATTCATATGTCAACACCTGTGCTTCAAATATATGGGAAAGGCTGGCATATGGGAAGGGGAAAAATATAGTAGAGTTCATAAGTAAGATGCTCTTCTCATGTGCAAGAAAACTAACAAACACAACATGTGAGCCGAATTGAAAACAAGGACATTTTGGTGTACAGGTTCAGAAGCCACAGTGAAATCTAGGGTCGTCATTCCTTTACTGGGATCTGAAAGTGCCCCATAATTAGGATACTTTATGATATATTCACTGGACCTAGCATAATTTGGTAGAATTAACTCCCCAGTATTTTCCATACCTTTCTGCTCCTCCATCTCCATCCCCTTCCTCTACTCTATTGGCCTTACTTCTATTTTTGTGAAATTATTATTTTTTAATTCCTTTTCTTTTTTTCTCACTGTAACTTCCACATGTAAGGGAAAGCATTTGAACTTTGACTTTCTGGGTCTGGCTTATTTCACTTAGCATAATATTGTCCAGTTCCATCCATTTGCCAGCAAATGACATAATTTCACTCTCCTTTATGGCTGAGTAAAAGTCTATTATGTATTTACAACACTGTTTTTTATTCATCTATCTGTTCATGAGTACCTAGATGTGTTCTATAACTTGGCTACTCTGAATTATGCTGCTATAAACATCACCATGCATGTATAACAAGGATTGAAATAGCTGGGTCATTATGGTTGTTCCATTCCTAGTTTTTTTGAGGAATCTCCATACTGCTTTCCAAAGTATTTGTACCAATTTGAAGTCCCACCACATCCTAACCAGAAATTATTGTTATTTGTGTTACTGATGATTACAATTCTAACTGGAGGGAATTCCAATGATGTATGTAATTATAATGCACTAATTAAATAATAATGATAGAAGGGAGATATGTAGAATAGAGCAAGCAGATTAGGGGGAGAGAAGAAGGAAGGGAAGGAAAGGTACTGGGTTAGGAGACTGATAAAATCACATTATGTGCATGTTTGAATATAGCATAATGAATGCCATTGTAATGCATAATTATGATGTACCAATAAAAAATTTAAGATAAAATAAAAAAAGTTAAAATGCCCTATGCAGACAGGAAATAGTACATGGTAACTGCACAGTCAGGTCATGATGCTCCTCACTCACAGCACACATCAAAGGATTCTGAAGCAATATGAATTGTCCCAATTTCACTTATCAATTTGTCTTTCAGAATACTATTCATCTAGAGACATCTGAGGACACAGATATAATTCCACAACCAGGAACTGGGCTGAGCTGCCCCATGACTGAATTGTATATCAGTGGCATTTGCAATATGACAGCAGGACAAGGACCCAAAGCACTATTGTAGGGTATGATTATGATTTGGGGGCATTCACAGCTTGTAGGAGACAGTTTTAAAACTATCAGGCATCAAATGTGTACTTCATGTGGAGGGAGAATAAAATGAAAATAAAATAAACCCACCGATTCAAAATAAGAAGGCACAACACAATTTCAAAGCACATGAAGTGATATAAAGCTGATAAAGAATTAAATCATGTCAAGTGAAGAAAAATGGATGGAACTAGGAGACATCTTAATTGAAAGAAGCCAGATGCAGAAAATCAAGTATTGCATGTTTTCTCTTATATATGGAGACAAGACGAAGGAGATGGAAGAGGTGAAGATGAGGAGGAGGAGGAGGAAAAGGAGGAGGAAGAAGAAATATGACCTGAAATTAGAAGGTAGATGAAGAATGAATAGGGGAGGGGAAGAGGACCCAGGAGGGGAAAGAGTGAGAAGCAGGGAAGGATGATTTGATTAAAGCACAACTTACACATGTATACAATGTCATAGTGAAACCTATTAACTTGTGCAATAAATACACAAATATTGAGCTGATTTTTATGATAAAAGAGAAATAAAATGCTAAAATACAGCCAATAAAATCAAGGGTTAAACATAAAATAAAGAAATTGTTTTTTAAGAAACTTTTACATTGATAAGAGCAACACTTTGGCAATGTTTTTGAGCAAGCCCTTTGTTCAAATGTAGATTCCTTGGCACACAGTGATTAGGGAGCCCTGGGTGGAAGCTTGAAATCTCTATTTTTAATAAGTACTTACAGGCAATCTGGTGTTAATAACAGCAGATGACAGTGTAAGGAGAACACTTCATTTATATTTTCTATTAGAATACTCAATTCGGTGTAAAATGCAGAGTAGCCCATAAACAAACATTTTCTAAGTTGGGATTTAGTCAAAGACTGCACACATTATTTACTTTTTTATATTGCACACTATGTTCCTTCTAAATCACTTCCTGTTGTAGTCAGCCTTTTCGTTGTTGTGACTAAAGGATTTGACCAACACAAATGCAGGGGAGGCAAAGTTTATTTGAGGGCTCATAGTTTCAGAGGTCTTAGTCCAGAGAAGGCTGACTCTATTCCTCAGGGCTCCAGGTGAGGCAGAACATCATGGTGGAGTGTGTAGCAGAGGGAAGCAGCTCACATCATGGTGGTCAAGAAACAGAGAGGTCCCACTCTCCAGATATAATATATATACCCCATAGCCACTCTCCAATTCCCATCCCCTCCAGCCACACTCTACCATTGTAGTTAATCCCACCAGGGATTAACTCACTGATTAAACTAAGCCTATAACTCAATCATTTCTGTACCAAACCTTCTTGCCTTGTCTCACATGTGAGCTTTTGGGGGATACCACATATAAACCATAACACTTACTAACTTTTCTCATTTTTTTCCTGTTATAATTTATGTCAAGTAATGAGTCCATGCATAAAGGAAAAAGAAAATTTCTCTAATGAGCAGCTCAGTGAGAAAGTGCCAGTTGTTGATTGCAGAAGCATACATAAGCTCTACTGCCAGCCTCACCACAAAAGAAGGGGTAAGCCTTCAGATCCCCCATGGAATGTGCAGATACCTCCATAGCCAGAGTCTGCCTCCTTCGAGATAGCAGTGTGTTCACTGCCTCTGAGTCTCTGCTCCCCATCTTCTCACTTCTTTGTACCTGGTAACTTACATTGCTCAGAATAGGGTAAGAGAGGGGGCGTGGGGTGTCAATATAAGACCTCTGGGAAAATGAGGCATTTCCTTTATATTACAGGATTATTATAAATGAACACAATAGCTTTAGTGCTCCCTTCAGCTCAACAAAATTTAAAACAGCGTTCCTCCTGACTCAAGGCCTGTGACCTCTCTTTTCTTAGAACATTTTGAAATTCTAAATTCTTTCTCAGTCCCTTTCAGATTGAAAACACTGTAAAAGTTTTTTGAAAGATTTATAACCCAGGAATATATTTCTTGAGGACCTGGAAGCCACTTATCTCCCAGTCTCTGTGTAATGAAGGGAAGGAGTCTAATTTCAGAAAGTGCCTCATCCCAAGTTGGAAAGCTACCTCCTGTTCTCAAGGTAGGAGAAAGCTTACTTTCCTTTTGGTAAGGCCAATCAGCAAACACAGGTGGCCACAGCCTCCTCACTCTTAGTTCTCAAAAATTTTCCATCCCTTCATTTTTATGAGGTTGAGTTTATTAGACTGAGTCTGGCTTCTCTCCCCTACTGCAGTGGTCTTAGATAAAGTATTCTTTGTCTTTAATTTTGTCCACTGAGATGTTTTGCTTTGACATCATAAAAATATATTGCAACATTCATCAGTTGGTGATTGCATGCAACAAACACCAATTCTTAAGTTCATTTAACATTAAGCATTTGTTCCTTACACATTTAACTAAGACTAAGCTGGATTGATACTACTTTAGGCTTCAGCAACTAGGGAAAAGGAGGAGGAGTTCTGTCAGTGCTACAGTGTGTTTCCTGTATCTCTCATCCTCCTCATATCTGAAAGCAATGAAAACATGTGCTAGAGGTAAAGGAAGAGGTTCAAGAGAGCAAAAAAAACAGTAAGGCCTGAACTGGGGATATAGCTCAGTTGATAGAGTGCTTGCCTCATATGCACAAGGCCCTGGGTTCAATCCGCAGCACCACCAAAAAAACAAAAAAATAAGGCCTCATAAACCTGGGCTCAGAACCAGCACACAGTCACTATCTTCTTCACCCTTCACTTGGGAAGCTGCAAAGTTATATGACAAAGGGTGTAATTAGAGGAAGTGGTGAATAATCCCAAAATTAAAGCAACTACAAAGTATTAAGGAATGTGTCCTTTCCTATAGTATACTGTAGAAAAGTAGCAAGTAGCAAGCAATGAATGTTGTCCACCTTGCTTGTCACCCAAAGAAGATTCATCGCATTGCCAGATATTGCCTGCACTTTGTGCAATCTCAGAAGATACTCAATGAAACTTGTTGTGTCCTGAGTCTTCTGGCCTAAAAGCAGTGGCAAATTTGGCTGCCTTGTGTGGATTAGTATCTCCTGGTTACATGTAAACCATTGTCAGCATGTCATTGTGCCATTGGTTGAGAAACTTTGCTTATATATCTAACAGCCTGATGACCCATCAGATTTGGACCAACATTTCCAAAAAAAAGTTTTATATTTTCTAAACCCATATCTGTTATCAACCTTGATATGATGCATCACCATCCTCAAAATGATGCTATTATTTGCTGCATCTTTTGGCATACTCAGAGAGACACTGCTAGAATTAATTGCTCAGAGCCCTTTTTAAGAAGGCAGTCTGAACTGCTTAAGCAACCTAGTTTAAATCACATTGATCTGGAACATCGATGACATATTCATCAGGCAGTCTGAGCAAGTGGTACCTAGCACATAAGAGGCCTGGATAAGATGTGTGCTTACTACAAGTTTGGAAATAGGCCATATGAAGATTCAGGGGCATCTACTTCAATATAGTTGACAAAGATGTCCTATCCAAATTAAAGGACAAATGATAACATCTTGTACTACTAACCCCAGGTGTAGTTGAATACTTGACCATATGACATCAAGTGATTGTGTCTGAAACTTCCCATTTTTAGTGAATCTTCTCATGGAAATGATACAACTGAGACCAAATGTGAACAAGGCTAGGAGACACACAGGAGCTTTTTGAGACCAGAAGTCATGTTATCTACCACTACTGCACCAATGCCCCTCCATCACAATTCAGATATCTGAAGAGCTTTGTTTTCAGATGGGCTGTCTCATTCTGTGTGTGCAAGCCAAAAATAGACAGCAGTTGTATTTCAAACTTGCTGAGCATTGGCCTTGGAAGAGTGAAGATGAGGAAAATTTCCACAGAGCTGGAATTTTGCTTTTTCCTGAGTGATATTAATGAACGGCAACAGGAAGTTGTCCCATGTGAATAAATCATCCCTTCCTAAAAGATCATTCCCAGTTTTTTATCTTCATATAAATTATATCTCTTCTGAATGTCTCCTACAATTTCTCTTCTATTTTTATCCATTACGAACTTAGAAGATAACCCCTCTGAGAATGGTACATTTTATTGCTAATATTTTCTCTCTTTTTGTTTTGGTTAATTTTATTCATGTAGAAAATTAGCAGCTTATATTACTGGTGAGAAAGGATATAGCACAAACAGGTTTCTCATGACCTGGAAGGTAGGGGAGTAGAAAGTAGAGAATGGGCAGGCAGAGGACTCCCAAGTGTGGTTGGCCCGCTTCACTAGCGTGAATCATTATTGGGACCTTATATATTCTTTTTTTTTTAAGGCACTAATATCCTAATTTTATTTTCAGTGAATACAAACAAGAATGAAAACAAAATGCCCTATAGAGAAAAAGTATAATAGAAATAAAGAAGTCTAGCTAAAATCACCAAATTATTTTTCCCATATATGAGAAACAACTAATTGGAAAGTATGATAGAAAAATATATAATTAAAATTTCCACAAAAGTGATTTTTTTAATTAGTTAAGGAAAAACAGCACGCGCGTGAAAGAGGGAGTCAATAAAAATAAAGAAATAAAGACATACTATGTTTCTATTAGGATGACTCAGGCTTAGTATGTTATCAATTCTACTCAGGTTAATTTGTACATTTAATGTGACACGCAGCAAAATCCTACAGTGAGTATTTTGGGCCTAGCATCTTTTTTTTTTCTGAAAAGTATATGAAGTCAAGAATATGAAATGATATATGCAATAAACATTTTTAACATTGTTTTCATTGAGGCGTAATGGATATGATAAAATGTAAAAATCTTGAGTTTACAGATCAATGAATTTTCACAACTGTATAGATCCTTGTGACCACCACACAAGATATAGAATATTTTTACATTTCTAGAAAGTTCCCTATGGAACTCAGCAGCCCCAGCCCAGAGATAATTCTATCATGAAATCTCTCATTATACATTAGTTTTGCCTGGTATTGAATTGCATAAAAATGGAACTCTGCAGTCTACATGCTCTTTTGTGTCTGTTTTTGACAATCTGGTGGTTGTGTGTGTCAGTCATTTATTCTTTTTTTTTTAATTTTTTATTGTTGGTTGTTCAAAACATTACATAGTTCTTGATATATCATATTTCACACCTTGATTCAAGTGGGTTATGAACTCCCATTTTTACCCCGTATACAAATTGCAGAATCACATCAGTTACACATCCATTGATTTACATATTGCCATACTAGTGTCTGTTGTATTCTGCTGCCTTTCCTATCCTCTACTATCCCCCCTCCCCTTCCCTCCCCTCCCATCTTCTCTCTCTACCCCCTCTACTGTCATTCATTTCTCCCCCTTGTATTATTTTCCCCTTTCCCCTCACTTCCTCTTGTATGAAATTTTGTATAACCCTGAGGGTCTCCTTCCATTTCCATGCAATTTCCCTTCTCTCTCCCTTTCCCTCCCACCTCTCATCCCAGTTTAATGTTAATCTTCTTCTCATGCTCTTCGTCCCTACTCTGTTCTTAGTTACTCTCCTTATATCAAAGAAGACATTTGGCATTTGTTTTTTAGGGATTGGCTAGCTTCACTTAGCATAATCTGCTCTAATGCCATCCATTTCCCTGCAAATTCTATGATTTTGTCATTTTTTAATGCAGAGTAATACTCCATTGTGTATAAATGCCACATTTTTTTTTTATCCATTCATCTATTGAAGGGCATCTAGGTTGGTTCCACAGTCTTGCTATTGTGAATTGTGCTGCTATGAACATCGATGTAGCAGTGTCCCTGTAGCATGCTCTTTTTAGGTCTTTAGGGAATAGACCGAGAAGGGGAATAGCTGGGTCAAATGGTGGTTCCATTCCCAGGTTTCCAAGAAATCTCCATACTGCTTTCCAAATTGGCTGCACCAATTTGCAGTCCCACCAGCAATGTACAAGTGTACCCTTTTCCCCACATCCTCGCCAGCACTTGGTGTTTGACTTCATAATGGCTGCCAATCTTACTGGAGTGAGATGGTATCTTAGGGTGGTTTTGATTTGCATTTCTCTGACTGCTAGAGATGGTGAGCATTTTTTCATGTACTTGTTGATTGATTGTATGTCCCCCTCTGAGAAGTGTCTGTTCAGGTCCTTGGCCCATTTGTTGATTGGGTTGTTTGTTCTCTTATTGTCTAATTTTTTGAGTTCTTTGTATACTCTAGATATTAAGGCTCTATCTGAAGTGTGAGGAGTAAAATTTGTTCCCAGGATGTAGGCTCCCTATTTACCTCTCTTATTGTTTCTTTTGCTGAGAAAAAAAAAACTTTTTAGTTTGAGTAAGTCCCATTTGTTGATTCTAGTTATTAACTTTTGTGCTATGGTGTCCTATTGAGGAATTTGGAGCCCAACCCCACAGTATGTAGATCGTAGCCAACTTTTTCTTCTATCAGACGCCGTGTCTCTGATTTGATATCAAGCTCCTTGATCCATTTTGAATTAACTTTTGTACATGGCAAGAGAAAGGGATTCAGTTTCATTTTGTTGCATATGGATTTCCAGTTTTCCCAGCACCATTTGTTGAAGATGCTATCCTTCCTCCATTGCATGCTTTTAGCCCCTTTATCAAATATAAGATAGTTGTAGTTTTGTGGATTGGTTTCTGTGTCCTCTATTCTGTACCATTGGTCCACCCGCCTGTTTTGGTACCAGTACCATGCTGTTTTTGTTACTATTGCTCTGTAGTATAGTTTGAAGTCTGGTATCGCTATACCGCCTGATTCACACTTCCTGCTTAGCATTGTTTTTGCTATTCTGGGTCTTTTATTTTTCCATATGAATTTCATGATTGCTTTCTCTATTTCTACAAGAAATGCCGTTGGGATTTTGATTGGGATTGCATTAAACCTATAGAGAACTTTTGGTAATATCGCCATTTTGATGATGTTAGTTCTGCCTATCCATGAACAGGGTATATTTTTCCATCTTCTAAGATCTTCTTCTATTTCTCTCTTTACGGTTCTGTAGTTTTCATTGTATAAGTCTTTCACCTCTTTTGTTAGGTTGATTCCCAAGTATTTTATTTTTTTTTGAGGATATTGTGAATGGAGTGGTTGTCCTCATTTCCATTTCAGAGGATTTGTCGCTGATATACAGGAATGCCTTTGATTTATGCATGTTGATTTTATAGCCTGCCACTTTGCTGAATTCATTTATTAGCTCTAATAGTTTCTTTGTAGTATTCTTCTTATCTTTGATATGGGTTATAATGCTTAGCTTAGTATTGTCATTAGGAAATGATGAAATATTGCCCTGTGGCATTAGACTTGCGTGTGCATGTGTGTGGTATACGTGAGTGTGTAAGTGTTTGTGTGTGTGTGTGTGTGTGGTGTTTAAACAGAATAAGGTATAAATGTCAACTCCTATGTAATGTTTGGGAAAATAGTTTATGACTTCTTCTTTCTGGAAGTACTGGTTTTTCTAACTGTTTCACAATGTTAGTAAAAACATTCATTTTGAGGATAGACATAGATCTCTATATCTCAGCTCCAAAATTTAGTACATGGAATCTCTTCAAAATTTAACTCCTCATTATTAATCACTTTAACTAAGTTGAGTGTGTAGTTGCATGCCTATAATCCCAACGATTTTGGGAGGCTCAGGAAGGAATATTGCAAGTTCAAGGCCAGCCTCAATAATTTAGCAAGATCCTGATTCAAATAAAAAATAAGCTTGGTGGTAAAGAGCCACCAGCTTCAATCCCCAGTACTGTAAATAGTAAAGATATTAATAAATAATTACCTTGATTAATATTAACAATAAGAAAAACAAGATGCTAATTCTAAGAACCAACATAATAGGAACATAATTTTGGCATCTTATACAAATATCCTTTTATAAGTATAGATATATATTAACATTACTATGTATATTTGGATTTATGCTATGTCTCATGGAGATGTATTTATCAATTCCCTATGAAGGATTTACCTTTGAACTCATATCACTGTCTGAATCAGTCAAAAATCTCTTTCAACAGAACCCTGTGGTTTCTCCTTAGCTCTGATTTCTTATTATAAAAGAATATACTCTCCAGTGATGTGTACAATACTAAAATTGTGTGTTTGGCTAACAGAATTATGTGATTTCTGAAATTCAATTATAACAAAGGTATGCTTTGAAAGTTTCTTGAATAAAATATTCTTATAAAAGTCTTTTCATTGAGAATATCTATAAGACATGAAACAAGGAATATGTAGTAGTGTTTTGTTTATTGGTACTTCGGTCTTCATATTTTATGGTGTCATTTTGTATTATGGTCATTGTTACATTAAAATCTCAAAGAGAATTTTCCATTATCATCTCCATCTTATGGGTGAGCAACTCAAATACACATAGGGTAAGTAACTTTCTAAGGTGGAAGCTAGTGGATGGTGGAGGTGGGACTCAAATCCTGGTAGCCTGCTTTTGGATGATCACTCTGGAACTTTCCATCGTGCACAGCCCTTGCAGATAAAAGAAGGTGTTGCTTTTCAAAAATAAACTTGCCAGGTATAATCCTCACAGTAAATCTCTGAGGGCTCACTTATGTATTGACACTTCAAATAAGGAGACCCAACATTAAAAAATGTTTATGTGATCTAACACTTTTTCTTAGTAAGTAAAAAATTACATTAGACAAAAGCTATGAGTAAGCTAAAGCTGGGCTTTCTCCAAATACTGACTACTAAACATTTTATACTTTGGAGAAAACCAAATAAAGAATAAATTAGTAGAGTATTTTAAATGTAAAAGACTAATAGACCTTTATTTGACAGGTGAAAATAAAGAAGTGATCCTTAATTTAATTTAAAAATATCCTTATAGACTTAAAAAGTGCAAGGCACGGTGCTAGGTATTGAAATAATGAACAAAGACTTTGTGAGAATAAAAAATACATTATTTTCAGTCAACCTCAAATTATGTTTTAGAAAGTACAGAAGTGTATCTGTTTATAGGTGAACATGTTTCAAAATTGTTAGTTAATTTTTGAATTTAGTAAATGGAGAGGGAAAGTAATGAGGAAATGTAGGTCAAAGGATGCAAAAAAGCAAAATCATAGTATAAACAAGGCAAGAGATCTAGTGTGCATGAGGAGTACCATTCATTGAATTCTATTATATTAGCGACTTCTATTAACATTGGCACATTTTAGCGGTTCTTGTAACAACAAAGTAGCTATGTAACACAATTAACTTCACTTCAGTAACAATTTCACTATGCTTACATATCCCATATCGTTACCTCATCAACTTCAAATATACACAATGAAATTTATTTCATAATGAATCATAAAAATAAAAGGAAAAAGTGTTGTAAAAGAACACATTTTCTAGGCACCCAAGGACATGAAGGTTTCATTTAATGCTCATGTCAAATAATTTGATCTTTAAATTAATATTACTAATGTGTCTCTGCTTTTTTGAATACAAATGCAAAGCTGAAATGTCATTCTTTAAGACTGACCTTTAAATGGGCTGCAGTGGGTCAACAATGAAGAATGAGATATAAGTCAAAAGCATGATAGCTAAATAAAAACAAGTACAGTATCTTGACAAGCTGTGAAAACATCCTGAACTCATCAATCCAGTTAGGTCATCAGTAATAATGAACTCTAATATAATAATACCCAATCAGGAGTGCTACTGAGAAACAAAAGTAACAAATTTATATTGTTAAATCGTGTGTACAAATTTGTAATGACAAATCCCACTGTGAAGCATAATTATAATGCACCAACAAAAATAATGATATTTTGAAACAAACAAACAAAAAATAGTAATGCCCAACCACCTTGGAAGCTCTCTGAGAGAACCTCAAAGTTAGTGATGGTCTATGGTATAGTTTTTGTTTTTGTTTTTCACTATGCTGGGTTGGCACCAAGGGCCTCACACATGCCAAGCAAACACTCCACCACGGAGCTAAACTCCCAGCCCCCTATTCTGTCTTATAAATTGTCATTGATGGTGTATTCACAGCCCTACCACAAAATAATTGGGTAAGTTATCCTAATCCTGACTGAAACTGAGGTAAGCCATAGTAATTATACACAGATTTCCACATGATGTAGTAGTTGTTCTTTTATTACCTAATTGAGAAAACACACATGAACAAAAACTATTATGAGTAAAGAAAGGCTTTAAATAGATTTCTCTTTTATTAATCACAACAATCTTGTATTTTTAATAATAGTACATATATGTGAGAGGCACAGCATCTCTATAGCTAAACCCCGGGCATAAGGGGATTAATGACCTCAGGTCAGATGTTATTTTGCAGAGTCTTGCAGAGTGAAGTTGCTTTCTATCTTCAGTGTGTCCATGGCTATGCAGGATCTTGGTATGCGACTGGCAAAGATGTTTACAGTTCATTTGTGTGAATAAATGAGGTACAAAAGAGAGGAGTGGTGCTGTACCAATAGTCCAGTCCATTTTGAGGAAAACAGACAAGAACTTTTGACAAAAGACTTCCTTTTATAATTAAAACTAACATACTACAGCAATACTTGCATACCAATGTTTATATGAGAGCAACTCACAATCATCAAGTTATAGAACCAACCTAAGTGTCCATCAACAGATGAATGGGATAGAGAAAACATGGTATATATGCATAATGAAGTATTATTAAGCCACGAAGAAGAACAAAATTATGTGGGTTTTTTTTTACAGGGAAAATGATGGAACTGGAGAGAATCCTGTTAAGCTAAACAGCCCAGGCTGCAAAGTCAAGGGTCTTATTTTTATCTCATATGTAGAAGCTAGAGTGACAAAAGGAAAAAAAAAATCTCATGAAATTATAAAGGAGCCTAATAGGGTAGAGGAGGAAGATCAAGGAGAGAGAGGAGGGAAGAACAAGGTAAAATACTAGAGACTGAAACTGATCAAATTATGTTTTGTGCATGTGTGAATATGTCACAATAAATCCCAGTACTATGTATCAATATTATGCACCAATAAAAAAATTAAAAACGACTTACTTCCTTTATGAGTGGCTACAAGAACAATACAAAAATAATCAAGAAATTCTAGGCTGGAGAAATGTATTCACTGATAACTGATGCTGATATGATCCTGAAAACATCACTGGTCAGGATTTATTCTTCAGTCAGTTCATCTAAAGATTATATTCCACATAATACAGGTGAGCAGAAGACTATATATGTTTAAATTTCTTCAAGTTACTTTCCCTATTACTTATAAGTGCCAATGTAAGTTTTTATTTATATTGACAAAAGGAACAGGTATCTTTCAAAGACATTAAAGGGGACAGAAGCTTTGAAGGGCTTCTTATGACTCAAGGGGACAAAAGCTTTGAGGGGCTTCTTATGAACTGAGATTAAAATTCTGTGATCATTTCAAAGTGGTCATTACACCTGTTCCTGGATGTTATGCTTCGACCACAACAGGCATTCTGCTATGAAAATTTCCATCTTTTATCCTATTTTGCTTTTGACTTTTTTTCTCCAAAATATTCTCAGCTCCACTTAAAATATATTAGTGAACAAGTATGAAACAGTGTGATCTTGTATAAAGTATTTACAATCTGATTCATCTATAAAATATATAGCATAAAATGTTTGTAGAAGTATTTACTTAGTTACTTTTTCTTCTCATTTCATAAATTAAGCTTGTTACAGAATGGTCTGTGAAAATCACCTATTAAACAAAGATTTAAGGCAACGATGCAAAGACGTAAAATTTGAGCCAGTGATTCAAAGATTTGAGAAGGAAAATCATTGGATTGTTAGTTTTCTTTTTCAAAAATTTCCTGCATCTTGAAACATGAAATATATGTTTCTCAACAAAATGAATTAAAATTCTTGTTGATTGGGAGATATATATCTGGTAAGAGAACTGAAACTATTCCTAGAGTGAATGATACCTGTTTGAGCTTTTGCTATCTCAAAACAATCCACTTTTATTTTTGGATCACTTGGTTTTATATGTTTCCAATGCCAAATACAGTGTCTAGTTCAAAGTAAGAACTCAAAGGTGAAAATATCATAATTTAAATTGTCCTTGTTAATACAATTCTGATTTTACTTCTAATTACTAAAAATGAAGTACCGAGATCATCTCTTTATTCATATGTATATTTTACAATAATAAATCATGTTCTCCAAAATAATATATTCAATCATAGTAATCACTAAACATGTTATTTGTGAATGCAGTACCTATAAAATGAGAGGAAGAGCTACCAAAGTCAGAAAACACAAGGGTACAAATGCTTTTCAGATGACCTTCAGTTATTAGAAAGTTTTACATTCCAGGTCTCCATGAAGTCCTTTTAAGAGTCTCATGCTCTATCAACTGAGCTATCTGGGCACTGACTACAAAGTCGCTTTAGAATAAAAAATGTTTCAAGAATTTATAAACTTGTTACTTACTGTGCACTATATGCTTTAAAGAAGAGTTTTTTTCCCAGAAAATCTAACTTTCATGTTAAGCAAGAGCTTTTCCCCCCTCTGTGTATTTTGGAAAACTGAACACTGATCATGCATAGGAGAGGTATTGCAATGCTTCAAACTATTTGAAGAAACATGTAAGAATTTCAGAGAAGAAAGTGGAAGGTCAGTAATCCATTAAAAATACTAAATTAGAAGAAACTTACAATCTTTTTCATCTGTCACTAAATTCTACTTGAAGACGACAAACATCTTAGAACAACTGTCAAATGTAAGACCCTCCTACTTGGTCAATAATTACACTTGCCTCTCAAAATCCAAGTATTTATTTTTGCACTTGATCTTAGTTATCTTCGAAATCCCTGTGGTGATCTTTTCAATCTATATCTGCTTCTCCAGAAAATAAGTTAGTTGTTGATGAATCACTCCTTAAGACTCTGCCACTTACAATAAGTTTTATCGCTTTCCTAAACCAGGGGTAAAAAAAAGCATATATCAAGGGATTCATAGCTGAATTATAATAAACACACCACATTAGTATCTCATAAACATAAGGGGGAGTTATGAAATTCATATAAGCATCAATCACAGCATCAATGATGTATGGTAGCCAAGAGATAAGAAAGGCTGCCACAGCGATCCCCAATGTTTTAGCAGCCTTTCTTTCTCTTCTCGCTACTCTCTCCTTGTAACTCTCTGAGGATGATTGAACTTGGCTACCTGTACTTTCTATCTTCCTAGCCTGATGCTTAGCCACCAAAAATATCTTACCATATATAAACACCATGGCAACAGTGGGTAGAAAGAATAGAAGAAAACAAAGCAGAACCCAATTTTGATTCAATGGAGCCTGACAGCCTCCTACACAGGTGAGAGCAACTACTAACTCCTCAATTCCTTCTTCATTGGCTCCAGTATAAAAGATAGAAAAACTATATGTGACTGAAAAGAACCAACAGAGAACAATGCATATTGCTGAAACTGACACCGTGAACTTGGTTGGATAGGTCAGAGGATCAGTGACAGCAATATATCTATCAATAGAAATACAGCATAAGTGAAATAAAGAGGCAAAACAGAAAGATGCGTCAAAACACGTGTGAAGCTTACAATAGCTCTCCCCAAAGTACCAGCAGCTCTCCACAGACCTCACTGTGCTGAAGGGCATCACTGTCACTCCCACCAAGAAGTCCGCACAGGCCAAGGATGCGATCAGGAAGTTGGTGGGTGTATGCAGCTGTTTGAAGTGAAGGATGGCAACAATGACCAGTGAGTTTCCAAACACAGCCAGTACAGCCCCCAAACCCAGGACTGCATACAGGATCACTCGAGGGCCTGGCGAATAAGGGGTCTTAATGCAGGATCCATTCACATGCTCATAACAGAGCTCCACAGCTTCATCTTGGGAGAAATTGTTCACCATTGTCTTCTTGCTTGAATTATTTTCAAGTTCCCAAATTTCCAATTTTTTCAACTTAAAAAAAGAAAGAGATGGCAATTTCCTGGGCTTCTGGGAGGGAAAAATATCTCTAGTTAAAGTGAGAGCAATTTTATAACAATATTTTTTTTGGCACATTATCTATAAACTTTTGGCCTTTCTGAAAAGTATTGCTAAGGTTTTAATGCATTTAGAGCAGGAACTTTTTGCAGAAAACCATTAAAGATACAGTCAAATCATATTGCTAAATAAATGGCTGACAACACACTCAGTCCATTGTCTATATTTCAAAATTTAATTTGTGAATTATCTAAAAAGTTATTTTCTGCCTGTGTCACTTTACCTTTTGAAAAATCTCATCTGTAGCCACCAGAGTTGAGAAATAATTAGGCCACCAAACACTGAGTTTTATTTCCTGAGGTAGCTCCCCTGAGCAGCCACTTTGGCAGTAATGACAAATTAGAGTTCTTTTTTTTTTTTTCCTCAAAAGGAAGAAATTACATCTCCTTCAAATTATAATCTCAAAATCCCTATAGTATAGAGTGTGAAGACAGAGCAAGAGTTTACTCATAATCACTTTAAACATAATTTGAGAAACATTTTTTATTGCTTGTAATTTAGAATTTTGGATGTTTTAATTTTTTTATTTATTTTTGCTTTGGACAGCTTGAACTGACTTGGAGAAATATCTTTTTCAAATTGACGTTAATCTAATCAATGGTAAAGTATTTCCCAAGCTAATAGCCAGTTTTCAGTGTCCAAAATCAATAAAAATTTATTAAAACAAGCAATAACTTACATAGTAAATCACCTTGGATCCTTAAAAAGCAGTATAGTTTTAAACCTACTACAGAGTAGTGGGCAGCAATTGGAGTGGGCTGGAGTGGTATTTTAAATTAGCCATGTCCCTGGAAGTGTAGATTCATGCTGTCATCTAAAGTTCAAATAGAGAAATAGGGGCCAAGCTGGTTTCTTTAGACATTTGGTGCTTTTTTTGTTTTAAATGAGGTATATAGTCTAAAAAAGATTTTCAGAATCCACCTGACCTGACAGGTGAATAATTTTTACTTTATTTAACTATGAATAAGTGCAACATTGCATCTGAATCTTCAAGCTAGAGACTGGACTACTTTTATTTTCATTTACCCATACCTTGTCTGGAGTCTGCTGAAAGTGCAGGGTACTTGGAAAAGTAATATGTATACACGTAGGTGTGTGAATCTTTATCTGTTTATTTTTTGGTAATAAATCTATATAGTCTATGAGTTTTAAATGGTATGTGTTTGTGTGTGTGGGGTGTGTGTGTGTGTGTGTAACATCCCTGGTATTGCAGGCTTCACTAGTCTGTGAGTTTTAAATGGTGTGTGTTTGTGTGTGTGTGTGGGGTGGGTGGGTGTGTGTGTGTGTAACATCCCTGGTATTGCAGGCTTCACTAGTCTGTGAGTTTTAAATCAATTCATTTTGACTTGATTTCCCAGTTCATGTTCAAGCTCTCACTGATATGATGGCTCAGAAGTAAGTCTTGTTGCAGTGTCTCCAGGTTGCTCCTGGGGTTCCGCACATGGTGCATCTATGTGTTTCCAAGTTTGTAATGGAATAAAAACATGCTGGTGCCCACATATTCTCTTCTCCTGCATCAGCTTTCCTGATAAGGTCCTACACATCTCTTGCTTTATTCTCAAGATGACTAAAGGGATCTTACCACTGCCACCATAGGAAGTGCTGTGTTTGAGAGTTTGTGTAAAGGATATTGTCTCCATAAGTCTTGGAAATCCCTGTTTTGCTAGCACCCAATAATAATGCTGTTGCCTAAAAGAAAATGACTCCCTCCCTCAGTTCCTTACACACACACACACACACACACACACCCCATTTAAAACTTATAGACTATATAAATTTATTACCAAGAAAGTGTACAGATAGAGATACACACACCTATGTGTATACATATAACTTTTCCAAGTACCTTGCACTTTCAGCAGGAAAATACCAGCTTTTCATTTCATCAAGTATTCTATAATTTGCCTTTTCATAGGATCAAAGATAGTTGAGTAGCAATGAACACTCCTATGATCCACATCTTACTGTTTAATAGTTCTCACCAATGAGAGGAACTAGGGCTTCTCAAAGAAATGATTTGATCCAATGACAGGACAGAAAGGGAGTACATGGAGAAACAAACCATTTTTATGCCTAAAACTTAGAAATATATTCTTTTAAATGTCAGAGCATTTCGTAAGGACAATATTGCCAGTGTGAACTTGTAAATCTGGCATAATTTGAGTGCCAAAATAATTGTGGAAAATTTTTAAAATTATAAGACTTTGGAAAAATGGGAATCAATTAGGCTACACTAATGAGAGAGAGAGAGAGAGAGAGAGAGAGAGAGAGAGAGAGGAGAGATGGGCATTATAATTTTTGAACAGCACATCAATATTGGTTCAGGCAAAAATCATTAATGAATATTAACTTTGACAAGAATCAGGTATTTGAATGTTAAAGTGTTTCCCAGAGATTGCTTATTGGTTGCAAAAGTAAAAATAGTACCTGCACAGTGGAGAAATAATACCTAGTCTAGAAGACCATAATTAGCATCATTAATGAAGGGTTATATTATATATTATTTTATATATTATATATTATTATTTTATATATTATATTTATATATTATATTATGTGCCAAGAAGCACATAATATAATGAACATGGTATTCCAGGTAGGTAGGCATAACTTAAATCTAATCATGAAGAAATTTCAGACAAAACCCAAGTTGAGAAACTTCCTATTTTTAGAAGTAAGAGAATGGAAGACTGAGGAAATGCTCTTCAAAAATGCCAATGTTATAAAAACTGAAGAACTTTCCCATAAAAAAGGAGACTAAATGCAAGACAACCAAAAGACATATGTGACCCTAGAATATTACTGGGCCAACTGACCACACCAGAATAGGGATGGTAGTTGGTGAGGGTATGTATCAATGTTATGTTACTGAAATATTTGGCTCAACTTACTCTCATATAATCCCCCCCAAAAAAGTTAAACACACAGACAAAAACAGATACAGAAAACAAATGTTCAAGCACGTGGAACTAAATTTTAATAGATGAATCTGGGTAAAGGGAATTTTTAAGTGTGCTTTGTAGGCCTTTGTACATATTGCAGTACGTTTAAAATTATTTCCAAATAAAAACTTCCTTTTCCACGCATCTCATCATCTTCCACTTGTCATTTTGTGCAAGCCACTTTTAACACCACCACCTCATCCCAATAAAACCTTCCCATGAGCAAAAGCTTATATTCTCTGCCTCATGAACCTCTTCTCTCCCTCATCATTCTAAAGGCAAAAACCCTTAAGATGCAGTCGTGTTTCAATATAACCTACAATTTACATTGCTAAAGCATAACACTTAATATCTATATTTGTGTTTTTCATGTCTTTATGATTTCCCTGAAGGCAAAACAAAAAGGACATAAAATTATAGTATATTTGAGTGGCTATCACTACTATTCTACTGATTTTTTCTTCAAAAGCAAGGCCCAGTGTGTCCAAAGTAGAATTGGTTCCCTATTTTGTGTGTGAGAGAAAGAATTCTATATTTTAAACAACTATTTGCTTTCTGTATCCAAGCCCTTCTACTTATCAAACTACAAACAAATAAGTAGATAAATTAAACAGTCCACCTGCAAAGTAGGGTTATTCATTAAACATCTGCATATATACTTATTTCTGTTTGTTTTTATCACTATTCCCACATAACTCCAGCCCTCTCTCTTCTTAACAAAAAGGAACAGTTGTTAAAGATATTTCTTTCCTACTAGGAACATCTCCATGAATCTCTGAAAGAAAAAGAGGATGTGAACAAATCTAAGGACACCAATCTAGTAAAATAATAAACATATGGGATGAAGCATTGTCTGTTACATTTGTTACTAGGGAAATCATTTTAAAATATAGTGTAAGCTTTGCAACAGATTTCTTTTCTACAGTATAATTGATTAACTTGAAACAACACAAACACAGGAAAAAGTTGTTAATAATAATAAATGTCTCCTTTACTTTTTTTTTTCTTTCTTTTTTAACCTTGATTGATGCTGGAAGTTCTTAGGAAATTGTCCCTCTTAGAGAGCTCTCTGAAAAGTATACTTCAACTGTGAGAGAAATGTAGTAGATTGTTTTTCATTCACGTTACACGTAGTATCCCATTATAACCATAAACAATCCATTCTTGCCTAGCATAGACCACAGGAATGAGTAAATTGTACAAAAAAAGATTCAGAAAAATCTGTGTAAAATGAAGTAGCTCTGATGGAGCAGGCAGAAACCTGCACAAGAATACAGTGAATACCTAAGAGGAGGTTGCCCGCTCCAAGAAATATCTGACTTGTTTTAAGTTCATATTGTTGAATTTTTTAACCTATATTTACCGATCTTAATGATTCCCTACAATTTTCTTGAACAAATTTTGAAGCTTAAGAGAACAAAATTTAGTGTTCTCAATGAATCCATGCTTTTGAAGAGAAAATAAATTTGAACTCCAAATAGTTTAGAACAGAACTAGCCAATAAAAATTCTGTGATGAAAGAAATGTTCTGTGTTCTGCACTGTTCCAATGTTATTAAGCATGCCTGAGAAACTAAAGCCTTAATTTTAATTAAATTAATTTAAATTTAAATAGTCACGTGGAGCTAGTTGCTACTATATTGGACAGAATAATCTGTGACAAAGGGATTAAAAAATTGCCGCAGTCCGGCTGGGCAAAATAACCTGGAGGTGACAAGCAACTTGAAGGTTGAATCAGGAACTGCTTTATTGCGGAGAAGCAGGGGTATATATACCTAACTGATTACACACAGCTTGACTCAATTAGCATCATCCAGTTACAGCAATCAGCCAATAAGGAATCCCCACCATCTTAATGGCTCGGTGGCGTTGCCTCACAAACCACTCCTCCTGGCAAACTGCCAGGCGCCATCTTGACTTGATTTACCGTCCCCAACAAAAAATAATGAAACTGTCACAATACTTTGACTTAATTTTAAGTTCAGTATAATGGCATAAACTTTGCATAGGTGATTTTGCCTAGCAAAACTTAAATCACTTGCACTGAAAATATCATTTATTACTTTTCAAGGTTTATTTTTTTATTTAATAAACACCTTATTATTAAGCAAAATAGTGGTGGGGTGCTTAGTAATACTGATCTCAGAATTGAGAGACCTCATACTCAAATTCTAGTTCAGCAACTTGCATAATTAAATACTTAATTACTCAAAATTCTAAGTTTTAAACATTTGTTCTTGGGTGTGTCAAGGGGGAACTATTTCACAATTATTTGTTCACACATTATCTTTCTTCTCTCTTTCTAGGGCTGAAATTACACGATGGTAAGCCATTGGCTATTATCTGAATGTTCTCTGAGATGGTTTATTCTTGTTTCAATCATGTTTCTTTCTGTGTCCTTAATACTTGATAATTTGTAGTGATCTACAAATTTGTCAAATTCACTTACCATTTTCTAGGTAGCTTCCATTGGGTTAAATCCATCCACAGTATTTCATTTCACATGCTACTAGTTTTCAGTTCCAGAGTTTTATTTGGTATTTTTATTGTTTTTATTTCTCTGTTGAAATTTCCTGTATTTGTTCATTGGTAGCTTATTTTGTCTTACCTCATCACAGATAGTTATAATGGCTGCTTTAAAACCTTTTTCTGCTAGTTCCAACGTGTGTGTGACCTTAAGAATGGTCTCAATTGATTTTCTTTTTCCTTGAGAGAGATACCAGAGTTCCCTCACCCCCTTCACCATGTGAAGACTCATGGACAAGAAAACTGTCTATGAACCACGAAGTGAACCCTCACTAGAACCAGTGGACTTCTCAGAATCCAGAACTGTGAGAAATAAAATTTGAAAGGAAAGTGACCAAGAGATCTGTACTGCAGCAGTGCAAAAGAGAAGAGAGAGAGAGAGAGAGAGAGAGAGAGAAAGAAGAAAGAGAGAGAGAGCAAGAGAGAGTGGCCTGGCAGAAGGGAGTTTTTATAGCCAAAATCTAATGGGGTCTTTGGGTCAGCAAGCTGCCTTATTGGTGCACAGTGATTTGATCATACAGTAGTTGCTAAGGGTGTCATCGTCTGCCTTCAGGTTGATGGGGCAGGGGTCAGATGTGGGTTTCCATTGCACCAGATGGGTGGTGGTCAAGTGTTCAGCCTTGAATGGGGTTGAGTGTTCAGACTTGCCACAAAAAGGTGATAAAGGACCAGACAGAGGGGGGTTTGAGTGCCTGGGTTATCCTGCAGCTAACATTCGTTCAGCCTGCCCTGCAGACAACTTAGTTCAGCCTGACCTGAACCTAACAAAATTCTGTTGTTTGTAAGCCACCCAGACTATGGTATTCTGTGATAGCTGTTCAAATAGACTAGGATAAAATCATTTCCCACCCCCTTTGGATTTGTGGATCCCAAGCAAATTTCTTGTAACTGCTTCCTAGTTTCTTTCTTTTGGCTAAAAAAAGAGTGACACAGTGAAGTGATCAGGAGAAATTTTGGAACATATCAAAAGGAATTCTTCACAGTATATGCATTGGCCCCTCCTCTTGTGCAATCTGTAGCTCAGATTGCCGAGCCAACTTGGAGCAGGGAAGAATTCACAAAAGTAGTGAGCAGAAATAGCCTGAAGGACGAGTAGAATGTCCCAGATGAGAGTGAATAAGAAAAGCGGGGAAAGATCTACTGCATCAAACTGCAGACTAAAAATGAAATTAAAGCAGGGTGGGATAGAATTCACCAGAGGTGAGAATATGAGGTAAATGAAAAGTGATCAGTCAAGAATAATGTGGGAGCCAGAGAGGTCAGTGCTGAGAAGCTTATAAAGTATGACTAATGTGCAGTGTTATCATACTATGACTAAGAGATTGAGCTGGGAATCCTGGAACAAGCCAGAAAAAGCGAAATAATGATTCTGTCCTCACCCCAAATTAATTAATTCTGAAGTGATTTTGGAGGTGCCCAGAATATAATCCTATGTCTATAGAATCAGAAGAATCTCTTATTGTTGGCTTGTTTAGTGACCACACAGACAAAAGGCATCAGAAAATTGACAGAATTCAATCAAAGTCATTTTAATATTTTTAAAAGTTGAAACGCAACCAGATAAGAATATGTAAAGAAGGAAAAAATCAGATTTAAAGGTGTAAAGAGCTAATGATAATGATGATGGTGCATGGCAAGATCTTCCTTTAGAAATGGAATATAAAATTACAAAAAAACAAAATTTGGCATGCACATGAAGGCAGAAACAGAAATTACTACTGCTTCTTAGTTTCTACCTGAGTGGAATTTGAACCTGAAAAACTACCTTATTATCAAGCACCATAGGTGATTCCAATGTATTCAAAAAGTAGGAGCCATTGGTCTAGAACTTCTTAATCCAAATTTATATCTACTTAGTAGGTCAAGAAGATGAAAAGGTAGCACAAAATATTTATTTTTGAATTAGGACCAAAAATTTCATGAGACATATGTGAGTATGTCTGTCTTAGTCTATTCTGGCTGCTGTAACAAAACACCTTAGACTGGGTAATTAAGAAGTAACAGAGACTTATGCTCATATTCTGAAGGCTGGGGAGGCAACAGCAGATTCAGTGTGTGAAGGGGGCTTGTTTTTTCATATATAATGCCTCTGCATCCTCACATGATGGAAAGGGCAAGGATGCTCCCTCAGACTTCTATTATGCAGCACTAATTCCATTTATAAGAGAAGAGTTTCTCATGACATAATCATCCCCAAGTCTCCTCCTCTTAGTACTATCACCTTGGGGTTAGGTTTCAACATGTAAATTTGGGGAGAAACATTTATACAGCAGTAATATCAGGAAATGCAAATTGTCCAGTGGATTCAGATTTTCAATTTATGTAACAATTGTGCTTTGTAGGTACAGTAAATGAACACAGATTTATGTTTTCCAATATCTGGTAAAGTAAGCATTAAAATAGAAAATTTGGGGAAATGAAGTATTTCCTAAAAATTACTCCCTAACTTATCTTATAAGTCTCAATTTTCAAGCTTTGAGCTTACTACAAATCTAATTGAGTGTTGTTCAAATCAAAAGCTCCAGCCAATGTTGGAAATAGATCTATAATCAATAGTTCTGTAACATATGTCAAGGTAAACAGTGTTTAAAATGTATATGACAGATTAGGTGTTTTTTGTTTTTGTTTTTGTTTCAGGGAGAAAATACCTTCCCTCTTCTCTACTATTCTTTGTCAGGATCAGGAAAATAAGTCCATACTGAATCTAACTCTGCTCTCTTCCAGAATTATTTCATCCAAGGTACTGTCAACTGCCGGGTTTCTGTTCTCGAGACTAAAAGGCTCAGGGGTCACTCTACTTAAACTGGGCTAACTGGGCTGCACAAAATAACCACACAAGAGACACAAATACCTTTTTCTTTAGGGTTGCTGTGACGGCTCCTCTGACCTTAAGGGTCCGCAGAAAGAGAGAGAGAGAGAGAGAGAGAGCGCGAGAGCGAGCAAGCGCTGACCCCTTTTATTGAGGAGAAGCTATTCAAATGAGGCAAGGGGTCAGGTTTCAGGGGGCTGAGTCTATCTTCATGATGTCCACTATCAGCAGGTTGACTGACACCTGGGTAGGCCACACCCAAGGGCACAGTAAGAGGAGGGGACACACACAAGGCACTTCCATGGAAGATTCTATCCTAAATAGGGCAAGGGGTTATATTACAAAGGAACAGGTGAGCATAGCTTCACCCATGGGGCTGTAGCAAGACACACCCATTTCTGTGACTGAGCACTTCAGCACCCAGCTGGGGAGTGTAACCCAGTTACCCATAAGATTGACCTCCCACAGTCAATAGTTAATACCATGGCTCCATAGCTAAATGACTTAAATATAAGTTCTTGCTTTGCCATTTACTTGGTAACTTTATGTGGGTTTCTTTACAAATATAATGCAAATAATAATGCCTATTATTTAGTATTTTGTGAGGATGATTCATATTAATGAGTATACTGGTAAATGTAAGTAAAGCATTTAATTGACAATCTGTTACAGAGAAAGTTTCTAGAAATAAATTTACTGTTTTTTCTAAAGGACAACATGCTGGTAAAAAATAACATTGATAATATATGCTAAAATAACATGGTTATCAGAACGTAGGAGGTACCCCAGTTACTTTGGTAGATACACATATTACAGAGGATGAATGATAAACTTGAAAATACAAGAATGTGTCAGTTAAAGTCTAGGGGGACTTAGGAATCTGAGACATATCAAAACTCACTCCTAACTGTAAGGACAAATGACTTCAACTGATGTCTACCACCAAAAATGTCACAACATTTCTCCTCTGCTCCTTTGTCTCTCTGATGTCTCTCTTGGGGTGTTCCTGATCACTTGACAATCTAGAAAGAACAATGTATATCAAAACTGATTTATGAATATGCCCACACCTCCCACAAGATGACATCTCTGGCATTATCCTCATTCTCAGAGATTGTCCTGAAGAACTGTGTGGATGGGAAATTCTTCCAGAAAACAGAATTTTTAGTAGTTTGGTAAATTTCAACCTACGCTTTGCCTGAAATAAGAGATGTCTTCAGGCATGGATCTGTACAGATGGCCTTTATTGATTTGTCTGGATGATCAGAGTCTTGGAAGAATTAGATGGAAGTACTGGTGACAAGGAGCAATAACTGGGAGAATTGAGTTGCCACTTGGATAGGAGCTGAGTATATTTTTGGTAATATAAGAAATTATGTGAAGAGAAAAAGAAGCAATTTTAAATATAAGTATGGAGGGGGGTAAATGTGCTATTTGTAACAAACCTATGTTAATTTAAGTACCCAATATTCAAATATTCTTCCTGTGCATGAAAAATACCAACCGAGGGGACATCAGGACCCATATTATAACACTTAGTCTGCTTCTGACATCTTTGCCCCACAAAATGTGTAAATCGTGTAAGGAACTATTCAGAAGCTACAGGCATGATGCCAGCACAGACTGACTTAGAGATTCTTCACAGCAGCTGTGATGATGCTGTCCCTAGCCCTCGGTGCTAGAGTGGAGCTAAGGTGGAAAGTTCCTGTGGTAGTTTTCTAAGAAGATCACTCAGTGATGGTGTTTCCACTTGGTTCCTCTCTGAACCTGGTTATCCTGTCTTTATTTTGCAAATTTGAGGATCTTTCCTAAATCTTTCTAATGAGTTAAATTGCTGTCCTAAAAAAAAATTGAAAGATGGATTTAATGATGTGAATGGGAAATAATAAAAATTCTAGGATGATTCCTACAGTCTAGCCTAGATAACCTGGTGGAAGAGACAGTTTGGAAATATGGTGGAAAAGGGAAAGGATTTCCAGCTGGAACATGTTGAAGTTGGGATGCCTTTGGGCAATGAAGTGGAGACTGACTAATAAACAAATAGATGTATCTATGTAGAGCTCAAGAAGATTGCACAGATTGATTTGGAGGCCATAATCTTATATCCATAACTAAATGCCTGAGAATTAAGAGCATTAAGGAATTGATCATTTATTTTGAACCTACTGTGTTTTAGGCATCTACTAAATGTTGCTTCAAAAAATCACTTTCTCAAGTCACATGTAAATGGATTAAAGTGTTTAAAATTCTACACTATGGTCTAAAAAATGTTGTGCAAGATTTTGTGTTTATTTTAAGAGACATGAAATAAGTTAGGTATAATAATGGTTTTGGAATTTCTATCATTAGATTCTTTCTTGACCAAAATTTATTGATACAGTATTCTAAAGCACATAATTCAAATGATGTAGTAGGGTTTTTTGTTTGTTTGTTTTGTTTTGTTTTTTCAACAATTTTAAAAGTTTTCGCTTCCTGACAATGTTCCTTAGTCTTCAGCTAAGATTTGTTTCCTTGGTTGAAGAAGATCCCTATGATAGAAGGTAAAAGTGCAAAGGGGGTTGAAATATAGTACAAAAAAATTTGGGGGGGGCATTTCTTTAATGTTGTATTATATGGAAGGGAGTATCTCTATTTTAAGTTGTGGCCCTCTTCTTTTCCCATACTCTGCTGTCCCTTAGTGGTCAATCTGAGCAACACTGTTCTGAGTTATCAAGAGGACTCCAAAGCTAAACAGGAAAGCCTCTTTAAAATAAGTCTTAAACACTTTGAAAGTGTGCCAGCTGGCTGGCTCTCTCCCTTCCAAGCCACACTTTTATAAAAATCACTCAAAGGAAGGTTTCTGAGCTGTCAATTTTATTGGAGTCACATGAGGCACTAAAGATTTCCTGGTCCCCTACACAGAACAGCTCATCTCTAGGTCTGAAGTAAAACTTAAATGCAATTTCCAAATCAAGTACCCCCAATGATTCTAGCATTCCACAGACCAGTTTGGGGGCAATATAGTCCCAGGGGAAGTAGTACATTCTAAGAAAGAGGAAGATCTCTAAATTTGGAGTTAAAAAAGTCACATGGGTTCATTGCAGTCACACTTGCTAAACACCTTCCAGGTGCTTAGATAATCCAGGCATCTAAGCCAGGTGCTAAGAACACAAATAAAAGGGACAGTCCCTGGTCTGAATAAGTTCATAGTCTATTTTAGGAGAGGCCAAGTAAATAATTGTAATGCCTTGAGATAAGTGTTCTACAAAGAGAGGCAGAGCTCTTCTGGGAGGGGGAAGGGAAGGAAGGACCTTGGAAAAGCCAAGTTGAAGACATTCATTACCAAACATGTGCCAGTCAGAGAGACTCTGAACTGAGTTAAAACAAATGACATTCAGATGTTAAGTTTGTGTGACCTTGCACATATCCCCAAAGTCTCTGAGCTTCGATTTGTCATTTATATAAGGCTATATACGTGTGAATTCTTTAATCATTTAGTTTTTTCTAGCATTCTTCACTTTTACCTGATGATGTGTTCCCAGCTTCCAGTCATCACAGTGTGTGTGTAATAGGTAAGATGTCACTTGTCAGTTCCAAAGAGTGCTGTTTTATGTTCTTATTCAGCAACATGATCCACATATCTTACACAGAGCAGTTTGTTCTTCATCCACTACAACATGTTAAGATCTTAAGTGCTCATTAAATTTCAGTGTTTCATTTCAGAACAGATCTCTATAATGATTTTATGTTTGTTCCTGGCATTGACCATGGAACCTCATTTGAACCTGATTAACATCCAAAGGAAAATAACATGAAATAATGTGAGACCAGGGAAGAAGAGATCCGCAGACAGAAAGAAAAAAGGATAGAAAACAAAGAAAGGGACAGAGGGGACCAGAGAAAGTGATTCCCCACCACTGCCACCTTCATCTGTTAGTATTTTTCTGCCTTGATAGCCTAGCAACTTAAATGCCCCCTTTCTGTGGGGCTTCCTGAAGTAATGCTACAGTCCATACCCGGTGTTTGTGTCTTTCCCCGAGTGCTTACCTGGTGCTAGGTGCTCTTACAAAAGGTCTCCATTGTTAACTGAATGAATTGCCATGACTGTGAGAGGTACTAGTATAATTTCTACTTGATATGTGAAAACAGAGTTTCACAAATTTGGAGAAAAAGGGGCAGAATTAGAATTCAAATCTTTTACTCAGCTTCTATACTTATTTGAAGGGAAGGATTTTTTAAATTCCATTTTTATTTCTTTTTTTAAAATTTTTATTATTGGTTGTTCAAAACATTACATAGGTCTTGACATATCATATTTCATACATTTGATTCAAGTGGGTTATGAACTCCCATTTTTACCCCGTATACAGATTGCAGAATCACATTGGTTACACATCCACTGTTTTACATATTGCCATACTAGTGTCTGTTGTATTCTGCTGCCTTTCCTATCCTCTACTATCCCCCCTCCCCTTCCCTCCCCTCCCATCTTCTCTCTCTACCCCATCTACTGTAATTCATTTCTCCCCCTTGTTTTTTCCCCTTTCCCCTCACTTCCTCTTATATGTAATTTTGTATAACAAGGAGGGTCTCCTTCCATTTCCATGTAATTTCCCTTCTCTCTCCCTTTCCCTCCCACCTCTCATCCCTGTTTAATGTTAATCTTCTTCTCATGCTCTTCCTCCCTGCTCTGTTCTTAGTTGTTCTCCTTATATCAAAGAAGACATTTGGCATTTGTTTTTTAGGGATTGGCTAGTTTCACTTAGCATAATCTTCTCTAATGCCATCCATTTCCCTGCAAATTCCATGATTTTGTCATTTTTTAGTGCAGAGTAATACTCCATTGTGTATAAATACCACATTTTTTTTTATCCATTCATCTATTGAAGGGCATCTAGGTTGGTTCCACAGTCTAGCTATTGTGAATTGTGCTGCTATAAACATCGATGTAGCAGTATCCCTATAGTACGCTCTTTTAAGGTCTTTAGGGAATAGTCCAAGAAGGGGAATAGCTGGGTCAAATGGTGGTTCCATTCCCAGCTTTCCAAGGAATTTCCATACTGCTTTCCATATTGGCCGCACCAATTTGCAGTCCCACCAGCAATGTACAAGTGTACCCTTTTCCCCACATGCTCGCCAGCACTTGTTGTTGTTTGATTTCATAATGGCTGCCAATCTTACTGGAGTGAGATGGTATCTTAGGGTGGTTTTGATTTGCATTTCTCTGACTGCTAGAGATGGTGAGCATTTTTTCATGTACTTGTTGATTGATTGTATGTCCTCCTCTGTGAAGTGTCTGTTCAGGTCCTTGGCCCATTTGTTGACTGGGTTATTTGTTTTCTTATTGTTTAATTTTTTGAGTTCTTTGTATACTCTGGATATTAGGCCTCTATCTGAAGTGTGAGGAGTAAAAATTTGTTCCCAGGATGTAGGCTCCCTATTTACCTCTCTTATTGTTTCTCTTGCTGAGAAAAAACTTTTTAGTTTGAGTAAGTCCCATTTGTTGATTCTAGTTATTAACTTTTGTGCTATGGGTGTCCTATTAAGGAATTTGGAGCCCGACCCCACAATATGTAGATTGGAATCAACTTTTTCTTCTATCAGACGCAGAGTCTCTGATTTGATATCAAGCTCCTTGATCCATTTTGAGTTAACTTTTGTGCATGGCGAGAGAAAGGGATTCAGTTTCATTTTGTTGCATATGGATTTCCAGTTTTCCCAGCACCATTTGTTGAAGATACTATCCTTCCTCCATTGCATGCTTTTAGCCCCTTTATCAAATATAAGATAGTTGTAATTTTGTGGATTGGTCTCTGTGTCCTCTATTCTGTACCATTGGTCCACCCACCTGTTTTGGTACCAGTACCATGCTGTTTTTGTTACTATTGCTCTGTAGTATAGTTTGAAGTCTGGTATCGCTACACTGCCTGATTCACACTTCCTGCTTAGAATTGTTTTTGCTATTCTGGGTCTTAAGTGACTTGTGAATATTAGTGAGACACCAAAAAAATTATCACTGATTTAAGGAAGGAAAAAAAATAAAGAACTTGAAGGAAGAGTGGTTTAGCAGGTTTTGAGGAGAATGTGAATTGATGTTCATCATAACTAGGATTATTTCACGCCCAGTTTCCGCTGGTTATCTCCTAAGCTTTAAGATGTGTAGTAATTAACTATTGCAGGAAGCACTTGCATATTTTCAGTATTTTTGCCTTTAAGGATTAAATTAACCTCACCACAAATTGAATCCATGAAAATCAACCTCTGTTCAACTCAAAGAATTACTACCCCAGAGCCAACTATAGCACTGAGCTATGATATTCCTACTCCACCTGTGATAGTAGGAGGAAATATGACTCCATTTTGTTTTATGACTTCATCCTGTAAAACAACCATGCCAAGTAGAAGAGTCATGACTGGGGCAAGATGTTCTTTTCCTTTTGCTATAGAAACCTTTAAGAACTGGAACTACCTAATAGGGCATTGTTTCTGTAACTAGGGTAATGGGGCTCTGTTTCTGTAACTGGGGTGACTGGGCTAACTGTGATTGGTTAGGCTTCCCTCTGCTTGACTGCACTGTCCCGCTTCTGTAACCTGGCTTTCTTGCATTGGCTAGACCCCCTGAACATCCCTTTTGCGGTTTTCAGGCTTATAAGGAGTGCTCTTGCAATTGTTCGGGGCTGATCAGGGGAACAGCTTTATGTTCTGGTCAGCCGCCACCGGTGTGCTTCAATAAAGGCTTGATTCGATTATACGTGAGTGGTCTGGAAGTCAGTTTATGAAACCCTGGGACAAAGCTTTAACTATAACACACCCAACTCCCTGACTCTCCACCTCTCTCTTATTTGCTTTCAATTAGGAGATTAACATCAAAAGGAAAATAACATGCCTTATATATTTTCCCCATGTATTTTTTTGAAAGAAAAAATTGAATGTTCTGGTCTCTGTCGCTGTCTCTCTGTCTCTGCCTCCCTCTCTCTCTCTCTCTCTCTCTCTATATATATATATATATATATACACACACACACACACACACACACACATACACGTGTGTACTTGCGTATTTCAAAAATGGCATCATAATATGTACTTCACATTGTAATTGGATTTTCATGTTTAATATATGGTAGACACATTTGTATATCAATAATATGTTATTTGTTAATATGTAATATTGTATTATACATTTTTATACAATGTGCCAAATAATACATGATTTCACAGATTCCCTCATTTAAACCTCTATTGAGCCTGTAAGTTTCAATTTCCCAAGTGAGGAAACTGAGGCACAGAGTATTTAAGTTAATTGCCCAAGATCACATTTATGATCACTGGAACTGGGTTTAAACCCAGGCAGTCTGACTTAGAGAACACATTCTTCATTACCATACTGTGTTCTATTAACTTTGTTAAATGACCACATGATATTCCATTGTTATATGTGTGTAAATGTCCTTAATAGGTCTCCTTGGCAGATGTTTATGTTGTTCCCAAATGTTGGTTATTTCAAACCGTAGTGTGATATGTCATCTCAACACCCTTGTCCAAGCATTTTGTCCCTACAATTTTCTAAAGGTGGAGTTAATGGGCTAAGAGTTAGTTTATAGCATTTATGAGTTTGCATAAAGGCTATATCAACTTACAGAGCTGCCACAATATAAGAGTATGTTCATTCCCCAACTACCCCTTGTCAACACTAAATATTATCATTCTTTCTCATATTGCCATCTTCTAAACTGACAATGCTAAATTTCACCTGAGCCTCCTTAGAAAATAGTGATGGTTAAAGAAATTCTTCCATGTTTTGTGTCCTCAGAAATGATAATAGCAAAAAACAACCCTTCCTCTAATGACTCAGATAAGACTCACAGACCCCCTTGTTTCCCTATGACAAGACCAAATACAGACCTTCCAAATTCCCTTTCTTTGCTGTATAAATGATTAACTGATTCTGATCTCTTAGTCAATATGAACAAAATTCTTACTAACAAAACTTCAGTAGAGATTGTCATTGAATTCTGGTTAACTTTAGCCCAAACCAGCAAACAGCCAGCCCCCTCTTAGCCCTTTCTGAGAATAGGGGCTTAGGGGTACAATGTTCTCTGATTTACTGGATGGTCTTGTCACGGGTGTGACATCCCACTTCTTGTTTACCCTTCTCAGTAAAAGGAAAATCTTTTGCCTAATCCATAGGACTCTTGCAGATTTTATGGTCAAAGTGTTCTCCATATTGCAATAGTCTCTTTCCCCACTGCAAGAACTTTTCAATTAAGAGCCTCTTTACTAAGTCCAGATTTTTTTTTATTTGATAAATCAAATAACAGCAATGAAACAGCTTGTTTTATTTGTATTTAGCTTTTACTTATTTTCTCCTGTTTGCTATTCAAATTAGATCATTGGTTATGTAAGTTCCTTCTTTGTAAAACTTCTCAGATGTGCTCAGTCCCAGGTGCCTCCAAGACTTCAGCCTTTTCTTCCCAGGAGATTCCAGTTACCAAGGATATTGCCTTATGAAACTTGTGGACCTTTGGCCTCCCTGACACTGAGTCTAGTTTCCACAAAACCTCCATCATGTGCTCTTAGTGAGTCAGAGCAGCGCCAGCACATAGTTCCAAACCAATCAGACCCATAAATGCCATGGTTTCTCTCCCACTATGCACAGTTCTCTCTTTTGGATCTGACTTTCCAGAAACCTGGGAAACACAATCCATCTAAGTCTAGAGCTTTAGATTTGAAAAGGTGTTGTTCTCTTATAGTAAACTCAATGCTTAAAATAGAGATTCACAAGATAAGAAAAATAAGGGAGTATTTAAATGTTTAAAATGCTTTATTTTTCAACATTTTCTAGAAGTGTAGGGAACTTAATGCCCATTGGAATGCACTTAGATTCCTGAGAATCAAGTAAAGAAAGAAGGCAATGGGTAAATACCTCTCCCTATTCCCCCTTCCCTCACACACCTCTAAATTTTATCCCAAGGCAAAGAACTTCAGTAAGGCTTGTGTGGAAGATGCCCCAAGTCACTGGTACCAAGTGACTAAACCATAGTTTCTTAAACATATGCCACTGTGTATTTGCTCTTTCTACTGGTTTCACCTGCCTTTAACTTTGATCTTGCTGTCTTAGGATTCCTGCAAAATGTTAGTATGTAAAGTGTGTCTTAGGCTTTTATACAAATTGTTTAGTATATAAATTGTTAGTATGTAAAGTGTGCCCTGGCCTACAATTTATGCAAATTGTTTAGTCTGAGATTTTATTAAATTTTCTAGTGTGGTGTTAGTTTTTTCTAGAAATAGGGACTAAGGTAAGGAATAAGTGAATTTAGTTAGAATGCACTTAGGATAAGGGAAGTAAGGAAAGTTCTATCTTGTGGGTGGGGATGAGAAGAGCTAAGGATGTGACCTAGAGTGGAGACCAGTTTCAGTGAGACCCATGGGAATGTTCTGGAGCACATTTGTCACCTCAGAATTAGTTCCACTATAAGTCCAGGGGCTGATGTCAATTTATCCTAATTAAGGGATAGATTTACCAAGAAGTCGTCACCATCTTAAATGTGTGTACACTTTATAAATGAGCTTTAAAACATGTGAAGCAAACTCCTGATAGAACTAGAAAGAAAAAGAAAAATTCAGCGACATTTGGAGACTTCTTAGTACTAAAGACTCTCTTAGAACTAAAGAGATTCAGAAATGGAATATAAGGGTAAAATCAAGTTATTGTCTCTTATTTTAATTTTTTAATTACTCTAAAAAGTGAAGGCCTTCAACAAAATAACAAAAATAGAAAAATATAGTGTGTTCTTATAGCATATGAGAACACATAATATATACATAATATGAAGAAAGGTGCAGATCAATTTAAAAAAGTGGTATAAATTGTTTTTAAAAGAAGAACATATAACAGTGAAGATAAAACATGATCATTTAAAAATTCTTAAGTCCAGGAAATGAAGAAAAAGGCAAAACAAAGAAAAAAAAATGGAACAAATAGATAATCAGCAGAATGGTATACCTTAATTTACACATATCAATAATTCAAATGTGAGTGATCTATACTAGTTAAAAGATAAAGATTTTAAGATGGAATAAAAAATCAAGACCTGTTCTACTCTGTGTATACAGTACCACTGTAAGTTCAAAGATGTAAGATAACCATAAAAAGATGGAGAAAAATATACCTTGAGAACCTTCATCATATGAAAGCTAAAGAGACCAAAATAATACCAGACAAAGTAGGCCTCAGAATGAAGATTATTGTTAGGGATAAAGAGGGACAGATAATGACAAAAGAGTCAATTCTCTGTGAAGATAACAATCCTAAAAATATAGACACATAACAAGAGAATTTCAGAACAAGTAAGGCAGAGAGTAGATAAATTCACAGTTACAGTGGAAGATATCAACCCTCTTTTTTGGTAAGTGATGAAATAATTAGACAGAAAATTAGTAAAATCCCCCAAACACTGTCAACCAACTTGAACTAACTTCTCTTTAAAAAATATTCCATCTAACGCAAAACTCATTCTTTTCTAGTGCACATAAATTACAGTAGAAATCAATATAGAATACTTTGAAGGCAGGAAAATAACAGGAAAAAAACGAAACTGAAAGCTTTAAAAAATAACCAGTCATTCTGATAAACCTCTATATAGGCTGACCAAGAAAAGAAGGAAAAGAGAGAGAATATGATATCTAGAATAAAAGAAGAGATACTGCTATTAATCCCTGAGACTTTAACGGACAAATGAGGGAATACTAGAGATAACATTACACATAAATTCAAAGAGTTAAATGAAAAGGACCAATCTTTAAAAGAAGCAAACTACCAAAACTCACTCAAGAAGAAATAGATGATCTGAATGTTTCCACATCCATTAAAGTGTTTGAATGTGTGGTTAAAAGTTTTCAAAATTTGGGGCTGGGGATGTGGCTCAAGCGGTAACATGCTCTCCTGGCATGCTAGGGCCGTGGGGTTCGATCCTCAGCACCACATAAAAATAAAATAAAAATGTTGTGTCCACTGAAAATTGAAAAATAAATATTAAAAATTCTCTCTCTCTCTCTCTCTTAAAAAAAAAAAAGTCTTCAAAATTGAACAAAACAAAAATCCAGGCCCATCTGGTTTTACTGATGAATCCTACCAAACATTTTAGGGAGAAATAATGTCAATTCTACAAAATCTTTTCTAGAAAAGTCCTCAAAAATACAAACATAAAAATTCTCAACAAAGCACTAAATCAAATCCAAAAACATGTAAGAACCAAGTAATATTCATCCTAGGAATGTAAGCCTGGCTCAATATTGGAAAGTTAATATAAATTCACCATATTAGTAGATAAAAAAAACTATACAATCATCTCAATAGATAAAGAAAAAGAATTTTACAAAACTCAGCATTGATAAAAATTCTCAGCCAAGTTAGGAGAAGGAAACTCCCTTAATAGAGGGAATGTTTAAAATACTATAGTAGACATTCGCCTTAGTGGTGAGAAAGGGAATGCTTTCTTCCTAACACTAAAAACACAGCACAGATGTCCTCTCTCACTATTACTATTAAGCATCATACTGAAAGTTCTAACTAGATGAACAGTGCAAGAAAAAAAAAAACAAAAAACGAATGTAAGTAGGAAAAGAAAAAAACTGTCTTGATTTACAGATTAGTTTTAGATTTTGAGATAGAAGAAAAAAGTCAAGAAACAATTGTAAAAAAAAAATCTCAAGAGATTTGTGAGAAAGCTATTAGTGCTAATAGATTAGTTTACTAAGATCATGGGACAGGTGGTCAATATACAAAAGCCAATCATATTCCTGGATATCAGGAATGACCAAGGAGAAGTTTAAGCAAAAACAAGCTACATTTGGGTAACACCAAAACAAATGAGTAAATTACATATGCCTTTCAAAATATGTGTAGGATCTGTATATTGAGATTTACAAAACACCGAAGAATAATAAAAGGAAATCTAAATAGATGTAAAGATATACTGTTCATAAATTAAGATTAAATATTGTTATGGATCAATTCTACCCAGTGGGTTCTATAGAGTCAATGCTATCTCAATCAAAATTGCATCAAAATTGTGTAGATAGTGACTACCTTTTTCTAAAATTAATGTAGAAAAGACAAGAAACTGAAATAGCAATTCTGGGGTGTGTATGGCAGAATGGTCTGAAAACATATTACCTAATTTCAAAATTTACACTAAGGCTTCAGAAATCAAAACAGCATATGTTATAGAAAATACAGACACATGGATGAATGGAACAGAATATAAGGAGTAGAAATAGACACACTATAGAGAAATATAGTCAACAGAATTTGACAAGAAGTACAAATTTAATGAAGAAAAAATAGTATTTTCAGGAAAGTTGTTGGAATAATTAGATATCCACATGCAGAAAATGATCTTGACACATAGTTAACATATTATACAAAAATTAACTCAAAATGAATTGTAGACCTAAGTTTAAAATGCAATACTATAAAACTTTCAGAATAAAATTTAAGAGAAAATCTGAGTTAACTTTGGGTTTGATGATATACAAAATATCATCAAAGGCATAATCCATAGAAGAATAATTTGTTAAACTGAAGTTTATTAAACTAAAAAAAATATAAGAATGTAAAACAGATCTTGGTTTAAATATCATTTCCTAACAAAAGGAAAAGGGGATCTGAGTAAAATGACTTGACTATAAAAATGAAAAGACAAACAACTGGGGAAAATATTTTCAGGTGATACTATTTGATAACAACCCAGAATTATTAAAATTCAACAAAAGGAAGACAATCTAATATTTAAAACAATAGTGAAAAGATCATAATAAACACTTCAGTAAAGGAGACATACAGATTTCAAATAAGCATACAGCATACATAGAGATGTACAGGATATACAGTGTCACTATAGAAATAAAATTAAAATCACAATGAGATACCACTACAGTATATAACAATGAGAATTAATATTTTAAAAATGACTATTTCAAACTGACAAAGATGTAGAATAACAGAGATCCTCATTCATTGCTGGTAGAAGTACAAAATGATACAGCCACTTTGGAAAACAATTCAGTGGCTTCTTGTAAAATTAAATGCACATTTATGCAAACTAACAACCTCATTTCTAGATATTTATGGAGATGCATTAACAACATATTTTTACCAAAACCTATATGAAGTAATTTATAGAAGTTTTATTCATAATTGCAAAAATTATAAACAACCAATAAGTGAACAGAAAAATATTATATTTAAACAATGGAATACTAGTCAGACATAAAAATAACAAACTATTGATTCATACAAAAACGTAGATATATTTTAAATGCATTCTGCTAAGTAAAAGAAGACAGACTCAAAAGGCTATATATTTTAAGGACAGGGGAAAGGTTAGAATGTACCCTGTGGTACTGGATCAGAGTTGGAAACATCTATATGAAATCATGTTTATTCTCTGTACACAGAATCAAATAAAATTATGGATGTGTGTATACATGAATTTATAAATATACATTTATTTCCTAGCTTTGTCCACTAAGAGATCATAGAAGCAATGACATCCCAGTAATAATAGGAAGGCTAACAACCAGATCTTGGTATAAATATCATTTCCTAACCAAAGCAACAAGGAATCAGTAGTAAAATGACTTGATTCTAGAGCTGAAGCAGGAAAAATAAGGGTCGAAGATAAGCATAGATCATCTTGCTCCAATAAGTAAGGAATGAAAAAATAGGGTCTGTCTAAGGACACAGGAATGAACCTGAAAAGAAATCCCAATAACAGAATAATTGGGAGAGAAATTAATTGTAATCTAAAGAATGAAATATCTGTAAATCTATTCTGATATAAATAAATTATAGAAAAATAAATTTGGGAGAAGTGACAAATTCTTATAGAATAAAATAAAAAAGCAGCCTTAGAACACAAATGTTAAAATGTGCTGAAGAATGTGAAAATTGATAGGCAGAACTTTAATGAAAAAAAGAATATGTTTATAGTCTCAAAATCTCTCTTCCCAAAGTATTCATTTTACTACACTGGTTTCAACATGTGCCCATAAATTTTTAATATTCTTTTCCACCTTTGTAGGGCTTTCTTCTCCTCCTTTTGATTGTAGATGGAACTTGGTGATTTTGTTTGTTTGTTTGTTATGTACTGAGGCTTGAACCCATGGGTTCTTTACCACTAGGCATATCCCCAGTACTTCTTCTTAACTTTTATTTTGAGATAGGGTCTCACTGTTACTAAGGGTCTTGCTAAGTTGCTGAGCCTGGCCTGGAACTTCTGATCCTCCTGTCTTAGCTTCACAAGTTGCTGGTATCATTTTTTTGAATACAGTATGGAAATGGGGAAAAAAAAAACTGTTAGGGTCTATAAACAAGTCAGGATGGCGCCTGGCATTTTGCCAGAGGGAGTGGTTTGTGAAGTAACACCAGCGAGCCATTAAGTGTGGAGATTCCTTATTGGTTGACTGCTGTATCTAGTTTATGTTAATTAGGATAAGCTGTTTGTAATGTATATATACCCCTCTTGTCCTACAATAAATGGCTCCCACTCCTGCTGTATCAATGTGCACAAGTTGTTCGCCACCCCCCGGTTATTTTGCTGCAGCCGGACTGAGGCAAAAAACCCAGTAAATTTGTTTTGAAGAAAACTCCATAGACACCATCTTGACTCTATTGATGACAGAACCTAACATTACCAATAATAGATCATGCTGATACCACGTCCAGGATATAGTGATAAGGGTGCGAACACTTCATCTCTGTGATAGTTTTTTTCCAAAAATCTACAACCCAGTCTAAACATGTGAACACAGACAAATAATTTTTCAGGGACACCCTGACAAATAAGGAAAGATTAGAAAACCAATATGGTTTGGGAGAAGACAAAGGAAACTACTCTATAAAATGCAATATGTTATGCTGGATTGAAACCCAGAACAGAAAATGGATATTAGTGGAAAATGAAGGAAGTTCAAGTAAAATCAGTAGTTTAGTTGATATTACTGTACCAATGTTAATTGCTTTGTTTCGTCAAATGTACCATGGTTATGTAAGATGTTTACCTTCAGGGTATATGAATGAGATGCAGGAGAAAGAACATGCTCATATACAGGATGCTGGAACAACAAACATAAACTGGGACTGTCTTAGGCAAACTGGACACTCAAAATAGTCATTCTATTTCACCAGTATAAAGAACTTGGAAACTTGGACTTGATTTTGAGAGCATGTTTCCCATAATGCACATTCCAAAGTCTTCACAGATATGAAATGTAGAAAAGTTCCACTGTCAAATAAATTCAGAAATACTGGGTAAAAGAAAGATACAATTGTTTCTTTACTGAACCACTTCTGAAAGCCTTTAATTTATAAACATGATTCCATGAATCGTCACAAATGTCATATGTTTCTCAAACATTTCTTTGTTTAAAAAAAATACCTTGATTCCTTATCCCAGCTCACACAATTTTCCTCCCACCAAGATTTTTTTTATTTTTAATTTTTTCTGGGTATTTTTTTTTTTTAATTTTTAAATTTGTTTTGATTAGTTATACATGACAGTAGAATACATTTATGCACTTTGATATATCATACATAGGTGGGATATAATTTCTCATTTTTCTGAGCAAACATATTGTAGAATCATAATGATCATGCAGTCACATATATACATAAAGTAATAATGTCTGTTCTGTTCAACTATCCTTCTTATCCCCACGTCACCTCCCCTTCCCTCCCTTCCCTTTCCTCGACATGATCTAAGGTAACCCTATTCTTCTGTAGTGCCCTCTGCCTTATAGTGAGTTAGCACCCGCATATTAGAGAAAACATTTGGCCTTTGGTTTTCTGGGATTGGCTTATTTCGCTTAGCATGATATTCTCCAACTCCATCCATTTACTGGCAAATGCCGTAATTTTCATTCTTATGAGTAATATCCCATTGAATATATACACCATATTTTATTTATCCATTTGTCTAAGCTCTTTTATTTTTAAGCAATATATTTTAGGTCATGGTGTAATTGTGGGGATGGTATAAAGGGAGTGCTGGCTTCACATTCATGCTTCAAGCAGTTCAGTAACAACTTTGAGGATGATGAAGTAGAGTAGAATTAGATGTACCAGTCACAATGGCTATGGCAGTGGGTCAGGACACAGACAATGTGGGACAAAGACAGCTCATATAAACAGCATTTAGGAGGCAAAATTTGAAACAAACTGCTGTGGTTTGAATGTGTCCCCCTAATTTATGAGTTAGAAACCTAATCCTCCAATTTATATGCTAATATATTTGGAGGTGAGGCCTTCAGGATGAATAGATGAGGCCATGAGGGTGGTGCCCCATGATGGCATTAGTGGCTTTATAGGAAGAGCAGGCGTGTTTGCCATGTGTGGTAGAATGAGGCCCTGACCAGAAGCCAAGAAGAGGCTGGTGCCACACTCTTGGTCTTCCCAACCTCCAGAATCATAAGCCATAATAAACTTCTCTTCTTTATAAATTACTCAGTCTCATACATCATTATGGCTACAGAAAATGGACTAAGACACAAAAATACTGCTCTGCTATCAACATAGGATTTCTACGGAATGTCTATGTCTTACCCTATGGTTAAAGGTTAGAACAAAATCGATCCTAAGGCTTAGTGGTTTTTTGTTTGTTTGTTTGTTTGTTTGTTTTGGCATTGTGTGGTCTTGGAAAACAAGAGACTGCAGAGACATGCAAGGTTCTTAAAATTAAGTTGTAATAAAATTAGTTCTTGTCTAGAATTTATGAGCAAATTCCCTGCTTCATTTACTTCTTTTGTGTCACTTATTTCTCTAGTTTCCCACAAAATCACACAGTCATCACTGAAAAAAAGCTGCTTCTGCTGTTTGCTCCTCCTCCTCCCCTTCCCCCCTTCTCCTTTGACTTCTTCTAATTCAATGACTATTAAATGAATAGGGAATTATTCCCTTCTGCTCCCTAGAATTGGTATTCCAGACACAGGTGATACTGCAGCAGGCAGTTCGCCATCATACAGGGCAGAAGTTATATACGAAAATTTTATCTTAGCAGGGTGTGGTGATGCATGCCTGTAATCCCAGCATCCGGGGAGGCTGAGACAGGAGGATCCAGAGTTCAAAGCCAGTCTCAGCAACAGCGAGGCACTAAGCAACTCAGTGAGACTCTGTCTCTAAATAAAATACAAAATAGGGCTGGGGATGTGGCTCAGTGGTTGAGTCTCCTTGAGTTCAAGCCCCAGTACCTCCTCCCCTACCCCCCAAAACAAAAGTTTTTTTTTTTTTTTAATAAGAAAACAAATATTCTAATAACAATTCACACTCAATGATTTACTTTTGATTGCTCCTCAAAATCTTCCCAAGAAGGCCTATAAACCCCAAATGACTAAATCTGAAGTGCTTTAACCATAGATAATTCACTTTTGCAATTGTAAAAGGATTTGCTTTGCAATAGGTGAATTTATCACTTGTTGATTTAACAACTAATAGACTTAATCACTTGCTGGTAATTATTGAACTCCACTTGGCTCAAGAAATCTTTCTTTATTCCACTGACAGGAATATACTAAAATGGAATACTATAAATGTTTGAAATGCTTTTGAAATTCACTGATCCTCTGTGTTTCTAAATTTTGCAGGGTTATCTATACTTATTTTATTCCATGTGGATACAAAAGGGAGAAATCGTATTCCTAAGTTTTAAAAAGACCAGGAAAGAATTCATTCATGACATATTGTAAAATATAATAAATTGGGACAAGCCCAGGAGTGGGATTAGGACTGCTAGCTTTGGTCCTAGTATAGTCAGTAACTAGCTGGACAACCTGAATTAGACACCTAGTCTCAGGGTCTTCCATAAGGCATTGTACCTTCCCCTCCTGAAGTCCAGCATTCCAGCAAAGGTAACATGAATGGATGTTTAAAAGTGGGCTAGAGCTCACATAGATGTAAGTTCCTTTTGTGATAGTTAGTTGAATGCCTGAGACAGTCTTCCTGAGTTCACCAATATATTCTAATTCTCACATCCAATGCACAACTTTGTTCTTAAATTATTTTATTTTTTGGTTAACTGACATTATAGACCATTAATTCTCTTCAAAAGTTTTTCTTCATTCTCTAATTCACCTTTTCCTGGTTTGTTTTGTATTTGTTTGATTCTTCCTATTCATGGTTTTCCTTTCACTGCCCATTTCTTAAACACAGATAGTCTGTGACATTCCATACTGAGTTAGTGAGCTCATTTCTTCCCAGAGCTCTAGGCAGGACTCTATCCTGAACTCCAGCTCACATTTTCAAGTGCCAGGAAGACAATTACATGGATATTTAACATGGATATTTAACATATCTGGTTTCTTAACAATATGTCAAAAGCTAAGTTTATTTTCACTATGTTCTCTCACCTTATCACTACTATACTCATACACAATTGCTGTATTAGCAACTTTACATCTCAGAGAGCCAGCTACATCATGTTCAGCTCAGTTCCACAAGTCATAAGATTAGGAAATATCTCTTTCATTCTCATATCTAGTAGATTTCCAAGTCTTCTTAACGATTTCTCAAGTCAATCTCCACCTTTTCTACTACAGTGTTTACCTTAGTTCAGTCCATCAAAATCTCTGATGTCTTTTTTTTTTTTTTTTAATTGAGAAATGCTATCATTTCAGAGACTTCCTAGGTGGTCTTTCTGCCTTTATCCTCAAGTGTTTTTTCCCTTTAATTTTCCCAACCTCCCACAGTTTTCTTCATGGCATAGAATTATGAGTACCTCGTACTTTTGCTTAAAATTCTTTAATAGTTCGACTTCTGTAAGGTAGTCATTGAACATGAATAGAGGTTTTTCATTTTAAGAACCCCATTTGCCTTTTCAGTCTCCATGTCTCTAATCCATACACTATGCTTTATTTAAATAATTTACATAGGAATCCCTAAAAGTTTACACTTGCCTATTGCATTACAACATTTTACATATTGTTTTTTTTGCCTGAAATATCCTTTTCCATCTTGTATTCAAGTGAAATCTTATACATGTTTAAAAATCCTATCATACTTCCTCTTTGAAATTGGCCCTGCCCCAAAGTAAGGCATACTCATCTCTAGGTTTCTACTGTGCTTTATCCAAATCTCTATTAGCACATATTACAGTGCCCTCGGAAAGCATCCTTGAGATCCTTGATGGAAAATACTATAGCCTATTTGTCTTGAAATCTCTGTGCAATGGCAAAGAACCTAGAACATGGAAGGATCCTATTGAAAATTTCCTGAATGAATAATATGGAAGGAAATACTCTAGATTCTGAATTAGCATATTTGTACCTGTGCTGTGTGACCTTGATGTGCTTTGAGGTTTCAGTTTCTTTAATATGTGAAATGAAGAAGTAAACCTAGATTTTCCATTAGGGACTCTCCACCTTTAATTCCTATTATAGAGGTTCAAATATATATAGTGTCTAATCACAGAATTTTTTTTTAAATACAAGAATGTAAAAAAAGAAACTTCACACAAAAATCTGACTTCCTGTATGTCTTGAAAAAGCAGTAAATTTAACTGTATTGGGCCAATATTTCTATAAGTCCCCATCAGGGACTGGGATATAGCTCCGCTATACAGCACTTACCCATCAGGCCCTAGGTTTGGTCCCCAGCACTGGAAACAAAGAAAACCAAACAAACTAAAACAAAAACAAAAATCCACAATGTTTTTAGTTGAATCACACTGCCTTTAAGGGTGTATGAGCTCTGAATAACCAACATGCCTACTTCTCTCTAGAAGAGGAGCATTTACAAGAGCCAGAGAGTAATTTAGAAGAGCCAGAGAGTAACCCTGACCTTATTAATTTAATTATATGTGTATGCATAAAAGCAAACAATCTATAATTTGCTCATGTAGTACTAAAATATTCTGGTTTTGTTTTTTGTCTAAGTGCATCCGGACTTTTGATATCACATATCATGGTGTTCTTTCAGAAAATATTACCTTAATATAGGCAAAGGCTAAGCCAATACATCTTCTAATTGATTTGTTGGAGTATTTTGTTTCCTTGAAGCAACTGATGCTTTTCAATTAACAATTACATTATGTTTGAATAATTATCAGTGGAACATTTCTGATCGTTTTCAAACTCCGTGAAAACTATACCCTGCGTTTCAAAGATGACTTGAAATGTACTAGGATGACTCGCATGCACTACGAAAATCTGTCTACCAAGTGAGCACTTGGAGGGGACTCCTCATTTATTCCTTCGTAGTTCTTGCTAGGATTCCATATTTGTGTTCGCATTTTTAAATGGAGCTGTGAATACAGCCTACTGAGAGTTAAAGGTTAGCAAACAGGATAGGAATGAACTGATGGGGCGGGGTGAAGACACGAATCCAGGGGTTAGCTTCACCGAAAAAAGAACGCCACCGCCCTCCATTTCCTCCGCTTCGGTTCTGCACGCAGGTCTTCATCATCTGTACTTCAGGCTTCAAAGAATAGCTCTCTTGGAATTTTGCTGGTACCTCCATTCCTTAGCTTGAAAAGAAGGGGTGGGAAGGGCCGCTGTCACTCAGCCCCACAGGCCAATGGGAGAGAAGTGAGCCCCGCCTCCTTTCCTGGGCTGGACTCCGAGCCTGCGCGCCGGGCGCCGTCTCGCCACCGCCCATCAGCTGAGAATTGCTGCTGGGGGCTCTGGGGCCGGCGGATGACAGTCGCCGTAGGTGGAGGAGGAAGCGGAGGAGGTCGGGGTAAGCCTGGAGAGCGGGCAGAGGTTATTCAGGGCTAGGTGTCCCGGGCTCGCAGTGTTCCTGCAGCTGTCGCGCGTTTGTGAGCGTTGCCTGGTGGCCACCGCCCTGCGGCAGGCTCCCGAGAGGCGAAGGGCCGCCCTGCGGGGGCCCTGGGAGCGCCAGCAGCTGTCCACGCCCCCCACTCGGCGCGGCTGCGCGGCGCGTTGCGTTTTCCCCACACGCTCCGTGGGGCTCAGCAGGGCCGGGCTGGGCGGGTCAGCACGACTGACCGGGTCAGCTCCTCCAGCCCCACAGGCTTCCCCAGTCTGGTCCGCCCCGCCTTCCTCGTTGGTCCAGCCGTCACCTTCCCGCCGACACCCTGGTCGCACTGCCGAGGCCTTCTAGATCCAACCAGTTGCCCTGTTCCTCATTTTTAACTCACAAATTGAAAAAAAAAAAAAAAAGCCACTTATGTTATAGAGGAACTGAAACGCTTATGTAGCAAACGAGCTATTTGCATTTTTTCCGAGGCTCATCGTGTTTGGTTTTGTTTGGCTTGATGATTGACAAGCTAACTTTTTTTTTTTTTTAAATTATTATTATTACCTTCTCAGTACATGTCTTTAATAGGAATATAGGTAAAGATCTTTAAAACAGATTCTTTCAAGGATTCCCACCTTCCCACCTTGTTTTCAAGATTACTTAAATTCAGACAAAAAGGAAACAAAAAGAATACCCTTCTGGTCAAATGCTGTCATTTTTTATTTCCTCTCAAATTTCTTATATTTGTTTGGAGACATTTTATGTATGTGTGTGTAAATATGTATATATGTAAATATATTCATATATGAAAATATATACATGTATGTAAATATATGTATCATTTTGATCACTTCAGATCCTTGTATTCTGATTATAACTATGATTTACAACTTGGCCAGAATTTGAAGGAAAGGAAGTAATCATGAAATGCTGTGCTGTTTGGTAATGTTGAAGGTGGATGTTTCTTTTGCTCATGTGTGCTCAGTGCCAAATCTGGCAAAGATAGATATGAATGTTAAATTGTGTCTTGTGATGTGAATGAGCCTTTGGTCTGCAGGCACCTTTGAGAAGTTGGCCTCAGACTTGTGACCAGTTAAGAATTAGGCTGTAGTTCAAAATTTCTGTAGAAATTAATGTGACACTATATTAGCTCATTAAAGTCTGCCTCATTTTTCTTTAGATATTTTATTTGTGCTGCTCCTGATTAACACAGGCAATCCTAATTTTGTTATGATCCCTTAACCTGAGTGCTGGTGATTGAGAAATGAATTATATAAGGATCTGCAGTAAATGTGGATAAAATTGGCTGTAGTCCCATATGACTTGAAACTTTAATATGTAAAAGAGTGAAAAAAAATTCTTGGTGCAGTGAACTAAAATCAAATACTGTAGTATGATAATTAAAGAACTGAGCTAAAGAATGCACTTCCTATAGTTTGTGTAGAGAATACTCAGTTTGGAGACTGAGCACCCTCATATTCACTGAGCATCTACTATTTACTGGGCTATGGGCCATCTCTCCTCTGTTTGTATTCCAGAGGTAAGAATAGATAATGAACAACGTATTAATTGGATCATTTCAAATAGCAATGAGTGTTTTGAGGCAGTAAGTTAGATTGGTGGAGAGTGTGAGGAGTGGTGACTTCTTATTTCATATCAGGCCTCTCTAGCATGTGATTCCACCTTGCTGGGAAAAGGAGCCAGTCACATGGAGATCATGGGATTCGAGTCTTCTAGAGAGAGAATGGCAGTCAGAAAGGTTCAGGGCTGTAATAAACCTTTATCATTCAGGTCTAAAAGAAAAGTGAACTCACCTATTGCCTGTACAGCTGTTTTAGAAATGATATTATTTACCATCAGACTGGGTGTGTGCTTTGAGGAAGTAAGTACATTTGTTTATTCATTCTACAAACATTTATTCAGCATGTACTATGTAGCTAAATGCTGAGAATAGAGCAAGTCCACAAACAGACAAAAAAAAAACAACAACAAAAATACATCTACTTACAAACACACACACACACACACACACACATTTGGGGGCACAGGTGGAGGAAAGTACAGTATTTTATGTCAGTGCTGTTATTGACAAAGTGAAACTGACCACTTCTTTGCCTAGGCCAGATTTTAAAAAAAACATGAAGCTTGTGCTTAATAGAAATCTTAAGGATGTTGCAATATGTCCAGTACTAACTGAGGATAGTGTTTGACATTCAAGATTCTGTATTAAAATTCCCTTTGTTCATTATTGTTCCTTAGAAGCAGTCTCGAGAAACCTCTCTTTATGAGTGTTGTACTTTGATCTTCCCTTCCCCTTTTTCTCTTTATAGTGCTTTTATATCTTCATAGAAAGATAATTATTGAGATGATGAGTTGACCACTGTCCAGCAGAATTTTCTGCAGAAATGGAAATGAAGAATAAATGAGCTATCCAAGCTGCTGGTCACTAGCCACATGAAATTTTTGAACATTTGGAAGGTGGCTGATATGACTTGCATTTGTCTCTTAATTTTCATTTTAGCAGTCCACTGACACTAGGAATTCTTAATTGGCTTTCAAAGAGTGCTGTAGTGCATAGCATCTTGGACTGGGACTGGAGATAGTGATAACATTTGAAAAATAGCATTGATTTAGCCTACGTGCAAAGATTGTAAACTTTTATAGTTATTTCTATATCCATTTGTGTGTATTTTTTTACAGTAAAGTTAGTTATTTGGTCTCTTTATTTCTCTTGTCTCATATCTCACATCTCAACAGAGGAGCCTTTTAGGTATCACTTATTAGTAGAAAAGGAATGTGTTGTTCAATTGTTACCTCAATCAACTTATGTTGTCCTAATTTTAGGAGTGAAGATAGCAAAAGTTCATATGGGGCCTACAGAAAGGTGGTAAATTGGCTAATTCGAATTTAATGGGTGCAACTTCCTTAATTTTGTTATACAGAAAGGTTTATTGTTTTAAGAAAATGAGCTCTAAGATTTAGTTCAAATTTTAGCTTTCTTGTTTATCCTCAACAAGTTACTTGCTCTCATTATGCTTCAGTTTCTTCATGTGAAAAACCACAATAATTATATATCCTTCAGAGACTTGCTGTAGGAATTAATGGAAAATGTTAAAAGCATAATGGGTAAGAAATAGGCCTCTTGCAAATTGCTTTTTATTCTTCACTCAAGACTTACCTGGGGTGGTCACATCTGTGTTCTTTGTCTAAGAAGTTCTGGACAATGGAAGAGTAGCAGCTCTTTGGATAAATGAGCCCAGATTGCTCACTAACAGGAACTTTTAAAAATTTAGTTGCAAATTTATTTAGCATTTCAATTGGGATGATGACAACTGGTTGTCTTGTGTCTAATTGATTCTTTGGAAAGAAGACAGCTACTCTTGAAACACTGAGAAGACTTAGGCTAGATGTGCATGAGTTTTGAGGGTTGAGGAAAATACTACAAATCGGTACATGAATTAACAGGACTCTGATAATACTCTGTCTGTGGAGAGAGGTAGGTCACAGTTGACTGTGTGGTTGAAGAGTTTAGAGGCAGGCCCTGCACATACATAAGCACATCACACCTTTCCTCTGTGTAGGCTTTAAGGGCATTTCGTTCCTGGACATGCATTATCTCATTTTGGTCCTGGCAGAAGACCCAGATGATAAGTATCTTGCTCAAGGTCAAGATTTCCCATTGCCAATTGCATTGGCAGCTGTACAGGCAATAGGTGAGTTCACTTAGTTTCAAAGACATGTAAACTTTAAACTAAGACAAAGTTAAGAGTATGACTTGGAGATGTGGATGTGATACTCATTCTGTCCATGGTTAAAGTGGGTGGAGGACTCCCCCAAAAGAACACATTAATAACAAATAGAACATTTTCTTATTCACAATGTATTTGTGTTAGCTATAAGCCAGTTTTTCTAGAGATCTAGTTGATAAAAGGCAAGGAATAAAGATGTAATTGAGCCAAGAGAAAATTTTCTTTATCCATATAATAGAATATTATTTGTCAGAAAAAGGAATGAAGTATTGATACATTTCTGCAGCATAACTAGCCCTTGAAAACATTGAGAGAAACAATCCAGTCACAAGGAACACATATTGTACTATTCTATTTATATGAAATCTCCAGTATAAGCAAAAGACAGAAAATAAATTAGCAATTGCCACTGGTGGGGGAGGTTGGGTAAAATGAGAATAACTACTAGTAGGTGTGAACTTTCTTTTTAGATTAATGGAAATATTTGAAAAGTAATATGGTGATGGTTATACAACTTCATATTTTAAAAAAATTAGGTTGTATACTTTAAATGAGTGAATTGTGTGTGAATTATATCTTAATAAAGCTCTTATTTTTTAAAAATGCAGAATCAAGAGATCCATTTGGTAGGATGCTCAGAGTAATGTTGGTCTGACTGAATCTTCACATCTGGTCTGTTCTGTATTGGCTCCAGCTCCTCAGGAGGCTACAGGCACAAGTCCTGGAAGGAAGTTTAATTCTTCTCACCCTGCTGCAGTGGCTCAGGTGTCTGAGTTGAGATTTGAATTTGCCCTTTAATGAAATTGGTTTCAGTTCTACATGTAGGACTTGGTTCAGAAGAGACAAATTGAACCTGTGAAACAAGGAGAATAAAAAGCATCTAGAAGCCCCCAGAACCTCAGGTGGCCCCGCACATTCCACAGTGCAACAGAAATGCAGGCATGTTCTGCCATGCCATGGACTGGGCAGATTCCTGCTGTTCTACCAGCTTATTCAGTGTTCAGCGCTGTCCCTGAAGACAAAGGCATATGCAGTCGGTGTCCTCTGTACCCCTGAGCTCCACATTTGTAGATTGAACCAACTGTGTGTAAATGTTATATTGTTTGAATCACATCTGTATAGAACATTTACAGACCTTTTCCCCACCCCATTATTCCTTATACAGTGCAGTATAGCAACTATCTACAGCGCATTTACATTGCATTGGGCATTATAAGTAATCTAGAGATGATTTAAAGTCCAAGAGAAGGTATATGTGAGTAATTGCAAATAAATTTTTTTCATAGGAGGGACTTCAGCATCCTCAAAATTTGGCTATCTTTGTAACCTCTTCTCCCCTATTCAAAATCTCCAGTGGTCTTTTTATTGCAATGTATTTTGACCAAGCCTGGCATCCAGGGCCCTTCCTATTCTGTGGCATTTGTTCTGTTTGGTAACTTTTAATATGAATCCTGGATTGAATCCCCCCTTCCACGAGTGGAAGGGTTTTGTTACCTTGAACCAACTGGTGAATCTTCATAAGCCACAGGTTGCTTACCAATCATTAGACAATCTCTGTGAAAGTCTTCTCATTTCAGATATGTGGTAGATGTTAGGTTGTTCTTCTCTTTTCCTGTCATTTCTGCCTCCCTTTTGTCCAGCCATGAATCATCAGATCCAGGACTGGACAAGATCCTCCCCTTCTTTGGCAAATACTTGAGTCCTTTTCACATGTTGTGGGTCTATCAGGCCTGGTCTTCATGTTCTCACCTTTGTTACCCATACTAGTAATACCCAAGTCTCAGGATCTCATGTTTCTCTTTCATAGATGCTTTCGGAATAAGGGCAATAGTAAGTTTTCCTTTCTGTGGCCTTTGTCACTTTTGCCGAGCACATGACTTTTTATTGAATTGCATTGTTTTTTGTTGGTTTACCTTATTAATTTTATCCTTTCTCCTAATTGACAAGCTGGATTTGAGTTTTGTATCTGCTAAGTGCTTCATTTAGTGGTAGACTTGGAGCAGGCTCTTACTAGTATCTGATGACTTTGCAGTGTTCTGATGCAAACATAGTGGGGAGATAGATGTAGTAGTTGAAATTCTTTGTTTTCACAGTGCTGTGCTATGTGAATACCGCTTTGCAACTTCCTTTCTAAACCCAGAATGGTATGGTGTGGATTGAAGACAAGAAAGAAGTTCATCTTCCTTTCCTTCTGTAGCAACCCCTTGCTTTGCCTCATATTTTGAGATGCTGGCTGCTGGAAGAGAAGAGGAATTTATTCTCCTTGCTGTCAAGAACATGATGAGAAAATTATAGGATATCTTTTCTCTTCTCAGTTGTGTCTCTGCCCTTTCAAAATTTAATCTTTCCTACGAAAATTAGAAACCCATTAATTATGTGTCCCTGAGCTGCCCCTGTGTATGTTACATTAGATACAATGAAGTTTCTGGGAATAGCCCAAAGTCTTGTTTTCTGTTAATAATTACATGTCTAATCCATGCTGAGAGTTGTTTTGAATGTTGGAGAAAGATTAATAGCATGTGGGTCCTGCTTTAGAGTTGCTTGCAGTTTCTTTAAGGAGGAATTATACACAAAAAATACACCTGATCTTCCTTAGATCAAAGAAATTTTCAAAGAGAATGTGCAATTAGAACCTATTTTAATTGTTAAGCATGTTGAATACAACTTTTCCCCTAAAAGTCCAGCCTTGTTTTTTGTTTGTTTGTTCGATAGGCATGAGAGTTTTGCTAATGATGTGTCCTGTTGCCAGATTTCAACCCTGTAATCTCCCAGATTGATGACTTGGAAAATGTAAACAAATCACTTTTAAAATACAATTATGTGACTATGTCTTTCTAGATGACCGCTTAGAAAACTGAACACCCAACCAACATCTGATGAATTTAGTGAGTCAACAAATCAGCCATGTCTTACACTCCAGGAATTGGTGGAGACCCTGCCCAGCTGGCTCAGCGAATCTCTTCCAACATCCAGAAGATCACACAGTGTTGTGAGTTGAGTTTCAAATTGACTTCACTATTTGTTTTCAATTCTTAACTGAACTTAGTGGAGGTTCTTAAAAGGATAATTTCAGCAGTTGTTGGAAGGTGGAGCATTCTTCTAAGGACAGAGTTTAAAGTAATAGAACTCTTTAGAATGAATATAAGAGTTAAGTATAATAGAAGAGACGATACTGCATTTTTCTGAAGAATGCCAGAGCCAGTCACATAATACATTATTTCATTAATGAAATAAAGACTTAAAAGGATGAGAGATACTTGTATTTGTTCTAAAACCATTGGTTCTGTATTAGATTTGAGATTTGCTGACTCAGTTCCATAGCAGAGTAATCCTTTTTGTGTTGCTATAACAAAATACTGGGAGTGGTAGGTTATTAAGCAAAAAAAAATTTTTTTTTTTTTTTTGGAACTGGGTATTGAATCTAGGAATGCTTGACCACTAAACCACATCCCTATCCCTTTTTTTAAAATCTTTTTTGTATCTTGAACAGTGTCTCACTATCTCACTATGTTACTTAGGGCTTCACTAAATGGCTGAGGCTGGCCTTGAACTTGCAATCCTCTTGTTCTCAACCCCCTGGAGCTGCTGTGCCTACCACACATTAATTATTTAACTCACAGTTTTGTGCTTCTAAGAGCATAACATCTTCATCTGCTCAGCTTCTGGTGAGATCCATATGGCAGTAGGGATCACATGGCAAGAGAGCAAGTCGAGGAAGCCAGTCTTGCTTTAGTTCCAAGAGAGAAAATAATTAATTCCTCCTAGCAACATAATCACTTCTCAGAGGCACCTCCCAACAATTTGGGGACCAAGCCTCAGCATGCATTTTGGTAGGGACAGACCCTGTTCAATCCATAGTACAATGGAAGTTTTAATCTGTTGAGACAGATATTATAGAAGATTCCCCCCAAATTATCCCTTGCTACACTTCTCAGAGACTGATTGTGATGTTTTATTAGAAATTATTACTCCTCAGAGTATATGTACAAATTAAAGGAAATATTCAAGTTTGAGCCTTCAATATTTTATTTATTAATTTTTTTCCTAAATCACAGCTAAATTATACATTGTGAATTATTCTAGTCATCTTGCTATCATTGATGTTCCATCAGGGCATTGCCAGAATTCTTTGAGAGTATGTTATTCTTCAGCCTACATTCTTAAGACTACTTCTTATTATCAGAATTTTAACACACTGCTGAAATATAAATGTTTGTAAATGACTGCATTGTACTTTATCTAATCATTAACCTCCTAACAGTTAACACTTTACCTGAATGATTTAAATGAGATGCCAGTGGTTTGGAGGCAAAAGGTGTAATTAGATTATGGATGGTTCTACAAAAGTGCCACTGTGTACAGCCATGTAAAATAACTCTTATTCTGATTGGGATTTTTCTTTGCTATTCTTAGAGGAACAAGGAAGTGAATATCCCTGAGTATAATGCTGTCCAGAACAGGCAGTGTAGAAAGGGTCCATTGTGGACTGTTCCAGTTTTTCCCAGGGCACCATCACTGATTCTGCCTTCCTCTTCCAGCCTCAGATCTGTTCTGATGGTGGCTACGGAGCCACTCCTTTTTGTGACTCCTCCTGCTGGTTAGAAATGTTGCTGATCTGCATCAAGTGAATCTAGGTACCTGTGTGAAAATTAAGAAAGTTCATAATTTTAATTTATACATGTGGAAAATCAAGACATTTGTGAAGAAAGGAGACCAGAGGCCCCCTTCCAAAAAAACAGGGTATGTCTCCTCTGCTGGCAACACTAAATGTTGTCAGGAATTTGAGGAAGATAATGAGGAGTGACTACAAGTGTTCTCAGATTGTAGAAGTAATAAGCACTAGGTGGTGTGAAAGTACAGGGATTGGAGACTGTGTGTGAACTGGAACTGGAAGGAGATAAGGGAATCAGGCCACAGTCACTAAGAGCTCAGTTAATCTAGCCAGAAGTGATAACTTCGGCCAGAGTTGAACATTCATGGCCGGGTTGCTAGCTCTGTGTATGGTTTTACTGTGACCCCCCTCCCCCCCTTCCAACTATCCCACGTTTAGAACTGTTAAGAAGACCGGGACCATTAAGTCAGGAGAAAGTACAGTCACCATCCTTGATAAGCAAAGCAATGTCCTGTGTGGAAGCTGTGTGTTCTGCATGAACATGGGCCTCCACACCTGTTCAGAAGCCGCAGGTAGCCAGGACTCAACTGAGAAGGGCTTTCATATAATACACGTTGTTAAGGGATGGGATCACCTCCCTCAGGAAGAGTGAAAGCACTGTTACTAAGTGAACAGAAAAGGTGGCCAGATGCTTCTCAGGTCTGTTAATCAGAGTTTTAAATGCTGGAATAATGGTTCAGACTAAGTGATTTTTAATTTTGATATTGTCCCCATTTGTTCAGCAAATAATTCTTTTAACACCTCATACTTGCTAGAAAACTTTCATACCATTGCAATTTAGCAATAAGTAAAATCTATAAGGTCCTATTCTCATGTCGTTTAGAGTGGATTAAGTAGGAACAGGTTATATAAAAAAATAATGAACAGTCCAATTTCCTATGAAGAAAATATAATAAGGTAAAAATGATGTGAGAGCAAGTACCTGGCAGAAGCTGCCTTCACTTAGGTAGTCCCTAAATAAGGACAAGGACGGGCTTGCAGAGAAAAGATATAGGGAAAGAACATTGCAGATGTAGGGAATGGCTAGTATTAAAAACAATAGTGTATTACTCAACTGTTAAAGAGTGACTTTATGACGCTTTCCAGTAAATGGATGGATCATGCTAAATTAAATAAGCCAGCCCCTTAAAACCAAAGGTTGAATGTTTTCACTGATATATGGAAATTAACTTTCAATAAGTGGGTAGAGGAGAGGAATAGGTAACAACTGGGGTTGTAGCTCCATGGTAGGATCAAGGGAAGGAAGGGGGAATAGGAAAAGGAAAGATAGTGGAATGAATCTAAATAATTTCCCTGTATACTATATGAATACGCCATAGTGAATCCCACCATTGTGTACATCCACAAGAATGGAGACCTAATCGGAATAATATACATTCCATGCTTATATAATTATATCAAAATGAATCCTATTGTCATATATAACTAAAAATAACCAATTTTAAAAAAGAGAAAATGACCTTTTAATGCTTTTTAAAAAATTCTAAAGCAGTCCAGAGCCTGAGATAGTCAGAACAATGGAGCAAGGGGCAAGGGTGAGAGGAAGAACCAAGCCAGTATGTCCAAAGTACAGCACCTGAGGCCAGAGTGGCTGGAGAGGGCTGGCTTAGTGGCATACAGCTGAAAATTCTAGTGACTTAGGAGGCCAAGGCAAGAGGATCACAAGTTGGGCAAGTCAGCAAGATCCTGTCTCAAAATAAAAAGGATAAGGCTGGGGATGTAGCTCCATGGTAAAGTGTCCTTGGGTTCAGTCCCCAGTACCACAGAAACAGAGTAGCTGGAGAGGAATCAGAGAGGAGGCTATGTGACTCGTGTAGGGCTTTGTAGGCTGTGTGGGGAGTTTAGATTTCATTCTAAGAGGGAGTAGAAATCAATTGAAAACTTTTAAGCAGCAAGAAATACAATCAATCTGTGCTTTGAAACTATTACTTTGACTGCTACTTAGGGAGCATAGCCAGGGGATATAGTGGTCATTGTAGAGGTCTGTAGAGAGAGAGATGCTGGCTTGTACCAGGGTGATAAAAAGGATGGAAAGAAGCAATGGGTGTATTTTGGAAGCAGAGCCAGTAGGACTTGCTTATGAAAGTGAGTGGTGCTGAGAGAGAGGAGTCAGAGGTGACTCTGTAAGTTCTGCGTTGAGCAACTGAGTGAATGGTAGTAAGTATATGTGAGATGGAGTGGGCTAGTCAGGGGGAGTTCTGTTTTGGCCTAGCAAATTTTGAGATGTCTTATGGACATCTAAGTGACTTATGAGATGTAGCTGAGTGGTAAACTGCTTGCCTAACATGTGAAAAAAAGTCAGTAAGGGAGGGAGATAACAAATGGTTTAGGTATATGCCTTTGGAAATCAAAGTGTCATCAGGCATAAGTGGTTATTAAAACCATAAATCTGAATTAAACCTGAAAGTGTGAGTTAAGAGTAAAGGGCTAGAGAATTAACAACTGTTAAAACAGGAGGACAGGGTAAAGCAACATGGGGAATCTGAGAAGACATAACCAGGGAAGTAAGAACAAAAAGAGCATATGGTAGATTACTAGACATTAAGGAATGTTCAAGAGTGAGGCATCATCTGTGGCTAATGCTACTGAGAAACTAAGATAAAAGCAAAGAATTGGATTCAGCAAACTGCTAACTGTGAAAAGAGTGGTCTCATGTCTATTTTCAAAGTGTAGATTTGCAGAGTTCTGCACACCTCAGCTTTATTGATCTCAAGGTTATACATAGCCATTAGGGAGGCTACAAACCTCTTTGAACTGTTGTTCACCAAAATTGGGGATTGCTTTCATTAGAGAGAAAAGGGATGGCTCAGTATTTAGTAGCTAGCAGACTCTGCCGTGGGAGTAGAATGAGGGTCAGGGAAGGTGTTACATTTTTCCACCAGAAAAAGAAGATTCTAATGAAAATATAAGTATAAAACAGATGTATTTGAAGGCCAGAGGGGATTGGGAATGTACTGCTAGTGAGAGATTTATCTTTTCTCCACTGTACAAGGCATGGCTGATCTGGATGGAAATGGTTGAACAAAGATGGGAGAACTCTCCAACTGGCCTGTTTTTAAGTGAAATATGAGGGAAAGTCATCAGAAAATTAGAGGGAAAATAGAATTTTATGCAATGGAATGAAAGTTTATAAAATGGAATGTTTTGGAAAGAAAAAAAGAGTGCACTGCTTATGGTTGGGAAAGTTGAGACACTGAACATACCAGAGGGAGTGGAAAAGGAGGATTTGACAGATTGAGTACACGTTTGAGATTGTTGGGTCATGAATTTAGTGAAACCAGTCACCACTGTGTAATTGTTCTAATTTCTGAGATTCAAAAATATCTAAATGAAGAGAGGTTTAGATTTAGACAGAGCAAACCACTGTTTAAAATCTAGCCCATCATCCAGTACACCTTCCTGGTGAGGACTATGCAAAAACCATGTGGAAGTGAGAAGCAGAAGTGAGAAACTTTAGTTCATTCCCCCCACCCCCCAGCCTGGTGATGCTAATAATACTGGATGGATGTGATGAATAAAAAGTACTCAGCACCCTCTTTAGGCTCTTTTCTTCACGCTAGCATTTGCATCTTCTGAATTCATGTCAGTGCAAATTATTTATTTTGTAGAAGAATCTAAAGATAGGGCATTGTAAGTACAGTAGTTAGCATGTCAGCATCTGCTCATCCAAAGCTAAAGGTTTCCTGAGGGCTGTAATGAGGAAGTTCACTTTCATCTTGGACTCAGTCAGATATATGACAGCTTGTAAAACATCTGAGTTGTATCGTTTAGTTTATACCAGAAAACAAAACAGCAGTCAAAAAGATTTTTGGTTCTTAGAGAACCGCCCCCCCCCCAAAAAAAAAACAATAAGATTGGAATTTTGTTTTATTTTACCAGTATTGTAATCTGGCAATTCTGTTTGTTCAAGAACAGGATAGAAGAAACAAAGTGTTTTTAAACCTAAAAGTTGTTGGGTTTTTTTGTTTTTTTTTGCTATACCAGTTTTTGTTAAAGATATTCTAAAGTGCTATGTTTGCTTCATTAGTACAGTAATTAAACCATATTACAGTGATATAACTTGAATATATTTAAGTTTTATAGTTGTTTACATACATATGTAATAGGTATATTTTATGTATTGTAGATATATGATTATATTAAAATTATGTAATTATAGAAATTAAAATCATAATTATTATAGACATATACTTATTAAGATAATGCAGGTTTTAAAGAATAAGTTAAAGAACTGTAATGAGCTAGAAGTTTATTGTAGAATTTCTCTGTGGAACATTAAAATGGTTAAGCAAATACTTTTATCCTTTGGAAGCACTGACTCTACAGCAGAGTCAGTCAGTTGTTTTTGTCACTGTCCTCTCACTGCATAGACATTTTTCTTTATTGCAGGCCTCTCATGGCATCTAGTCATTTAAAAAAAAATATTTGTTTTTAGTTGTAGATGTACACAAACCTTTGCTTTATTTATTTATTTTTATGTGGTGCTGAGTTTCAGACCCAGTGCCTTAAGTGTGATAGGCAGGCACTCTACCCCAGCCTGCATCTCATCATCCTTCACCCAGTATTCCGGGCAGTCATTCCCAGTAGACTGAAACTGACATGTAAATAAGACTGTTATTCTAGATCTAGAAGATCATCATGCACATAAGGAATACTTACATTTCATTCCCAAACTCCAGATTGAGATTTTCAAAAGTAACATTTTTGTTAGCAACCTGGAAATAAAATATCTACCAATTAGCTTTCTCTGTCATCCCTCTGAATTTTCTTTGAGACAAACTCCTACCTGTGATATGTAGCATAAAAGTAAGCAAGCCTTTCTGGGTTGAAATGTCTGAGCCTATTATGTGAGTAAACCTCAGAAGAATGTTTTCCCCTGGACCATTCATCCTTGCTCAAACACCAGCAATGTAGAAAAATGTCTCTAGAACACACAGAGAGAACTCACATTTTTAAAAGAAGCAGAAGATATGTATTGAAATATGTAACATGTATAAAGTTGGAATTTAAAATTAAACTTTTAAAAGTAGAAGCATGCTCATATTATGTAGTACACAGATTATTAATGTGTAGTTCAATGAATTATCCATCACAACACCACATGTCAAGAAATAGAATATTATGCACCCCAGAAGTCCATTTCATGCTTATATGCCATCCGTGCCTTCCAGAGTATCCCGACTTTTAACATCATTGATGAATTTCCCTGGTTTTTGAACATTAATCGAATCAAGTGGTATGTTTTACTTTGTATTGGGCTTCATTCTCTCATCATGTTTGTGGGAATTATCCATTTAGCTGTAGGCCATTAGTTCTCATTTATAGTATTCCACATTCAAATGTACCACAAGCTGTTCTTTCCAATATTTGTGGACATTTGTTGTATTTCTACTCTTTGATTTATTTTGGTTTTGTTTTTTGCTATTATAAACAGTGCTTCTCTGAACATTCTGTATTTTTCTGTTGCATGTGTGCACTTCAAATTTGAATTGTTGGGGCATAGGATATGTGTTTGATCAGCTTCAGTAGATACAGCAAAAATAGTTTCCTAAAATAGTTGTACCAGGTTGTACTCCCACCAGTCAGTGCATTAGAGTTAAATTGCTCAAAATCCTTGCCAGCTTTTACAGACTAAAATTTTACCCATTTTAGCTATATTTTTATCGCATTGTGGCTTATATTGTAATTCCCTGATTAATCAGAGTTTTGAGAAAGTAAACAAGTTGGGAAATTCAGTGGATAATAGGAAAATTTCTATGTGTGTGTGCACGTTCATTTCCTGAATTGGATCCAAGTAGAATGAGCTTGAATAAGTTGTTCAACTTTCCAGGATGTGGTTTTCTTACATATTTTTTCTGTGGGCTCAATTTTGGTCTCTCCAACTCTAAAGTTTTGTTTAGATTTTTATTCTCTTAGAGTCCTGAAAGCTCTTGTAACATATGCAGGATTATTACTAAAAGGCCAGTTGTCATATCTGGGTCCATGATACATACCTATTTATAAAATTCCACAGTGAAAACAGCCATTTACTAGACCAACTAGAGTCCCACCAAGATTTGTGAACTTTTTCTAAGCATTAGGAAATGGGATTGTTGTGAGTACGAAAGTTTCTACTGCAAATCCTATCAGAATTAATAAAACTATGAATTGTAGAAATTGATGAATAAAAATGAGAATAACTGACTCTAAAATGCAGTCCTTGAGATAAAATTTTCCCATACTTACGTGTTATAGTAAGTCTTACTGCTAATGCTCATGAGAATTCCTGCATTTGAGAATTTTTTAAACAAATAATTTGAAAAAGAAAAATGGGGAGTGACTAAAAGTTAACCGCTAAAAAAAAAATTAAGCAGATCCATTGGTGACATAAAATCAATGCTTCAGAATTCACGATATAGAAGTTTCTGCTTAAATATGTATAATGTATCACATGTTCATCTCTGTATGTTTTCCCTAAAATTTGGGATGTAAGAACTTTCTAGGGAGACATGAAGTGTAAACTTCAGCCCATGTTATGTTAAGAGAGGTGATGGAAAAACATTTTTGTTAAATGATTTATTTCACTTTTTGTTATTTGCCTCCTTCAGAATACAGTTATTACTTCAACACAGTCTTGTTTAGAACTGAAAAAAACACTGTGTTGTTAAGTAGCTTTTCACACTGTGCAAATGCTTTCCCTGTTTTAAGAAAGATCACTTTATGACTTTTGTCGGCTCAAGGTTCTTAGGACTTTGAGATGAAATTAAAAGTCTGTATAAATGTATACCGAGTGAGCACAGTTCTTCACTTCAGGGTCTGGTGAAGCAGACACTTGTTTTTGCGTGTTAACACATGACTTCTCTTTTTGGTGAGCTTTTCATTAGTAAGAGTTCCAGTCCTGAGAAGTTAGTGGGTTTACTCATATTTTTTTAAAAATATGAGTGAACATAAGTGCTGTGTCTGACTGAACTGTGTATTTATTCTGGAATAGGGGATGGGGATGTATATCAATGTTTCTTTTTCTTTTTCTTTTCTGGGTTAGTAAAATAGGTAAAATAAGAATGCAGCTTATACAGGAAAAGTATGCTGTCTACTTCTAATGTCATATATCTGAAAATATTTGGTTGAGTTTATTTTCCCTTGAGGAGAAAAACTCAATAGCTTTGATTTCATTATTGAATTTTTCCCAAGCTTAAGGTGTGAAAATTAATAAATGATCCAAGGCAGTTTATTTTTTTGGTTCTGGGGATAGAACTCAGGGGCACTCAAACACTGAGCCACATCCCCAGCTCTAATGTGTACTATTATATATTTTATTTAGAGACAGGGTCTCACTGAGATGCTTAGTGCCTTGCTGTTGCCGAGGCTGGCTTTGAACTCAGGATCTTCCTGCCTCAGCCTCCCATGCCACTGGGATTATAGGCATGTTACATGCCCAGCTCCCAAGGGAGCTGAAGAGTGAAAGTCTTCTTCTTTCCAGTGACTTTTTAAAAAAAAAATATGAGTGAACATAAGTGTTGTGTCTGACTGAACTTGAGCAAAACTCTTTGTTTTTTGAATTAAATCTTTTACAATGTGACTCAGTGGTGCTGCAGGGAACCTTATCTGACTAATCCTGTCTGTGAACCATCTTTGTGCCTCTGCCCAGAGCATGAACTTTCATATCCTTGGTCCTAACCCTGAACTCTGACAGTGAGAGTCTTCCCTCCCTACATTTAATGTAAATGCAGATTTCATTTGTCTATGACCCGTTTGCCCATCTCTCCATCTCTGCTGTCACCACCCAGAAGGAAGCTGCTGTTATTTCTCTGGAAGCCTACAGCCTCCAAATTGTTCTCCCTCCTTCCATTCTTGCCTGTCTGTAGTCTTTTCTACTTAGTATCCAAGGCATACTTTTAAACCTGTCAATCAGATTATGTCATTCCACAACTTAAAACTCAGCAACAGTGCTTGAAACTTACTATTACATGTGAATCCCAATGTGCCCCCCCAGAGCATCCTCCATATCTAATCCCTGCCCCACTCATCATCTCCTACCTCTCTCTTCCTTGCCATTGCCACAGTCTAGCACATAGGCCTTCTTCTTGCTTCTTGAACAAGCGGGCTCATTGCACCCCAGGTCCTTTGCACTTACTGTTCCTCTGCTTCACACTTCTCAGATTGTTATGTAACTGGCTCCTTCTTGGCATTCAGGCCTCTGAGCAAAAGTCACTTCTTTAGAGATGTCTTCCCTGACCATTATTTTGTTTCCTCCAGTCATTCCTTTTCTCACTAATTTGTTTTGTTTTTATCAGTAAATTAAAGTACTATTATTGTTTGTTTTTTTCTGTGGTCCTTACTAAAATGTCAGTGCTTAAAAGAAAGGTTTTAGTACGTGTTGCCTACAGAACTATTTACATATTTTTTAATGAAAAGGAGGTCATACTGTACTTATTTTTGGCTGTTTTTTCCCCCTCCATGTCGACTGCATGTTTTTCATTATATAGATACACCAGACATCACGCAACCAGTCCTTCGTTAATGGACATTTTATGCTAAGACTGCATGTTTAAAAGTTGAGCCTTCCCCACAAATGAACCTCTTAGTTCTATATAGATAAAGTGTAATGCTCATTGTATGACAGAAATCTTTGTATGTATATTTTTCGTTACATTTATTTTTAAGTTACTACAATAATTATTAGTTTTTATCACCATAAATATAATCTATGCTCAGCAGTTGTATTATGGGACTGCTTTTTGTTTATTAAAATACATTTTGTGGTCAGTTGTGTAATGGCCATTCAGCTGCCCTGTAAGCCTACCCCCTTGTATTTGTGGTTGGCTTGGCACTGTGCAAGAGTCAGACTGTAGAAGTTAGGCACAGCTAGTTAGTTTTGATTTCCTGAAATGACAGTTTTTGTCCTCATTTCCTTAATTCTCTTATGTTTTTACTAATCCCTAAGCAATATTTTTATTAAGGAATAATTAATTGCCTTTTGTACTATTGCAAACAGGGTTTTTCTTAAGGCAGTTGGTTAATTGTTCTGCTTATTAGCTGCTTTGGAAGAACCCAGATGTGCTACAAAATACTGTCCTGTGAGTCCAGATGCATTTATTTTCCCAGTCTTCCTTCTTGTTCTGGTGACATACCATTATCATTATTTGAAGGAATCATCAATGGAATAACATACGAATCATACTGAGTCTTGTTCATCAGCACATATGAAGTCAAAGATAATGTGCACAGTCATTGCTGAGATCCACTTCTAGTTCACAGTCTAGAAGCCTTCAGCAAAGTCGAGCTTATACCTGTTTAATGTAAGCGCTCAGAGCACTGCCCTCCTGCAGGTGTGGGTAGAAAGACAGACAGGGGGTCCAGATACATTGGTGAACTTGTTGTATTGTAATACCTGTACTCCCTGCTTTATTTAAGTCTCTTTCTAGAAGGCATCTAAACTAGTATTTTTTAATGCTTATTTATTTGTGTCCCAGGGATTGAACCCAGGGGCACTTAACCACTGAGCCACATCCCCAGACCTTTTTATATTTTATGTACAGACACCGTCTCACTAGGTTGCCTAGGGCCTCGATAAGTTACTGAGGCTGGCTTTGAACTACCAATCCTCCTGCCTCAGCCTCCTGAGCCTCTGGGATTATAGGTGTGTGCCACTACAACCAATCTGCTCTTTTATTAACTATTCACTCTATGCCTTATATCAGGTATTATGTGTCTTTTTTTTTTTTTTTTGGTACATTGTTATCTTCCAGTATCTGGTGAGATTTAAAAAAACAATATATTAGGTTTGGAGCAGTTAAGTCATTGGCTCAAGTTCATACAACTGTGGGAACGCTAATACTTGAACTCAGGACAGTCTGATTGACATAGCATTAGGATTTTAAATTATATCTTATTATGCCCCAGGGATTATTTATGCATTTATGTTCATTCATTCATTTCATAAGTATTTATGAAGTACCTATGATGAGCCAAGCAGTCTGGATACTAGCAATATCAGTGAATAGGATAAGCAGAAATACCTGTCTTCATGGAGTGAGACTTTAGTGAAGGAAGACAGACATAAAATAAACAAGTCAATTATATAATATATTAGAGGATATTAAGTATTATGAAACACAGCAAAGACCAAACTGTATTGCTCTGGTAGAGGGGACTGTGTTTATTAAGAGGATATCTGGGGAGTCAGGCTTTACTGAGGAGTTGAAAGTGGAACAGATATTGGAAGGAAATAGGGAATGGGTCCTGCAGAATTTGAGGGAAGAACATTTTACACGGGAAGAGCATGTACAATGGCCCTTAGTGGAAGTTCACCAGCTGCACTAGAGGAATGGTGGGGTGGGAGAGTAGGAGCCTGGGTCCGGTTGGGTAGGGCCTTGCAGGACTTACACTTTTAACTTGGATGGAATAAGAATTGGAGCTGATGATGATGGTGTATGAGAAGAGAGGCGCAGTTTTAGATTTGTCAGTAGCCAGGACAGAGGGAGAGGGGCCAGAACAGATATGGTGGCAGACTGCAGAATTTTAGTTTAGTCAGAAAGCCCGTGAAGACATGGGAAGTGAGGACAAGAGGCAGGACCAATGTATGGTAGCTTGGTGGACCATGTGTCCTTGTTAATGATCTGGGCATACATGGGATGATAATTTGTAAGTGACCCACGTGAAATCAGGATTGTGGAAGAGGTATAGCTGTTGGTGATGAGAAAGTGTCCTGGGAGCGTGTGACTGAGGGAGACAGAGAGTTCTGGGGAGAAGAGAGCAAAGAACTAGACCAGGACAGTTGAAGCATTCAGCCCCAAGCACTTAAGACAGGCAGTGGAACGAATGACAGTGGGCCAGAGCTGTGGTCTCCAGGGTGAGGGCCAAGGCCAGGAAACCAAAATGACCACAGCTGCCCTGGAAGGTGTAGAGGGTCTGGTGCTTTCAGTGTGTCTGTCTGTCTTGTGCTCCTCGTCATTTGGTCTTCATGTCCGAATTCACTTTTCTTTTTCTTTCCTGAGCTCTTCTAATTTCTGCTTCACCCGTGCCTATTATTTGTCCATGTCCTCTAGGAGCTCTTTTGTGATCATCCTTTAAAACTTCAATTGTGTCAATTTTTTTGTGTTTTTTTTTTTAAAGGAAAAAATTTTGTGGGTGTTTTGGATTATATTTTTTAGTTTATCCACTTTGTGGCAGCCTTGCTCCTGCTGTGTATCCTGTAGGAGTTTTACCACTTCTTCCACACTTTAAAGTGATCTTTTGTGAGGTTGTTATTCCTCTTTTTTATTCAAATGGAATGAGTTTGATTTTCCTGGCAGGAGGTTCCTGTGACTCTGGCAGGAGAGTGTCTCCTTTCCCTGCTCAGGCCTCTTTCTGTACTGTCCTCAGGGACTTGATTCTCTCCTCCTCTGCTTCTCAGAACCTCACCTGGTGTAGGAGGCTTCCCCCTCCAGTCCTAATGTCACTCCATCACCTCATGAGTCTCAGAATGCACAGCCACCTCTTTGCAAGGCCTTGCCCTCCTTTTAGAGAAAGGTCACGTCAGCAGTTTGTTGACCTCTTTTCACCTGCCCTGGCAGACTGCCCACTCCTCCTCAGTTCCCCCTCAGGGTGAGATCTTCTCTCTGCTAAAAGTTGAGTGTTCCTTATCCAAAATGCTTGGGACCAGCAAGTGTTTCAGATGTCAGACTTTGCATTTTAGTATATCTGTTTACTCTTAAAGAAATACCTTGGGGATGAGGCCCAAGTCAAACATAAACGTCATTTATGTTTCATAGATCCCCTTGTACATGTAGCCTTCATGTAACTTTATATGATATTTTTAATAATTTTGTGCATGGGATAGGGGTGTAACTCAGTGGTAGAGTGCTGGCCTAGCACCCACAAGGCCCTGAGTTTGATCCCCAGCACTTGTAGCATCTTGTTGCCACTCAAAAAGTTTTAGAATTTGGAACATTTCAGATTTTGGATTTTCAGATGAGGGATGCTCAATCTATAGTGAATGCTGGTGACCGTATGTAGTTCTGTCTGTCACCTCCTTCCCTCTGCAACTCCCATTACTCCCGCCTAACCACCAGGCTTCTTGCTCAGGATCTGCTCTTTTCTGTTCCTTTTGGCCATATTTATATCCCCACATTGGGGATATTTTTCTAATTTCTATAAAAATGTAGTTTTCATGACTGTTCTCCAGCCAGCCCCCTCTATTCTGTATTGTTTGCAGAGGGAAGATGGGGATAGCGTCAGAAACAAGCTTCTGCCCTGTTCCTATGGAAGCAGATATATTCAGTGTTTTAGATACATCTAGATAGTAATATCTTGGCAGTGAGAACTGATCAGAAATTGGGAATGAGGTAAGGGTTTGAGAATCATTGCCATATATACCGAGGCACTTGTGACATGGCTAATCCTCAGCTGCTTTGATAGCAGAATTTTGGGGCCATAATTTTGGGTGATGAAAAGGAAGCTCTTAGATGTCCTGGGCCATAGGAGGCACCAGGAGGACTGCAGAACTGCAAGGTACTTCACCATCGCCATGTCCCTGCCTGTTTGCTCCTAACACAGTTACACTCTGCAGAGGCTGTTCCAGTCTACCTCAGAACAGGTGGACTGAGCAGGTCTGTGTGATAAAATGTGAGCAAAGAATATCTTTGCTAAGAGAGACAGGTTGTAATGTTCAGGCCACCAAAAATCCCAGATTATTATTTACACACAGTTTTCAGGTAACCCCACTTTATTGTTAAGAATCATATCTTCAGATTTAACTATTTAATCTACAATAGTGTTGAGCTGCCCAAGTTTACATTTTGTTAACGTGTATACTTTTCTGCCTTAGAAGTATCTGGGAAGAAAACCAATGAAAAATTTAAAATAAAGCACATTCTAAATTCAGTATTGCTTTGCAGAAGTTGAATTTACCTGTAGGGATTCTGAGCTGGGAGTGAAAGCACAATAAACTGGGACTTGGGTCCCTGGAGGCAGAGGCTCCCCAGTGAGCTTCTCCACCCTAGACTCACACTTTAGAGGATCTGTCTTCACAATTTGCATCATTGCTTTTACCCACTAGCAAGATAAGCTTCTTCCTGTTCTGGTCACAAGACAGAGCAAGAGATAGCTCATTAAAAAAAGCCACAATTATTTTAGTAGCTGCCTTTCAGATCTTCTAGAAAGTGTTTTCACTTGTGAACTGCTTTTGAGAACTTTACTTTTCTTAGTTTTTCTTGATACATGAAATAAGTGAATAAAGTTCATTTGTTTTGTTGTTGTTAATAATTGACTTTTTTGTGTTGATAATTGATTTATTTTCAACTCATTGATATTTTCAAATAATGTATTTTCCTCTACACCTTTTGCTTTTTAATGAACCTGAATTCTAACTCTAAATTTACCAGTAATAGCTTGTTTCATTCTTATAGAGATCTATACTGTTTCCAGAATGTATATATTCACATATATCACTTTGTTTAATACTCAAACTCTGATGCAGAGAATTTTTGGTAGATGAAGGAAGATTTGAACCTAAACAAAGATATGAGTTTGTTTCTTATGACATTCACTATATGTAACTGCATTATAGTAATCATATATGTGTAAATATATGTGTGTGTTTGTAAAACCACACACACACACACACACACACACACACACACACACACATATACACATACATTCTTTGCTAGAAAGCTTTATTTTTTTAACCAGTGATTGAGCTCAGGGTGCTTAACCACTCAGCCACAGTCCTTTTTATTTTTATTTCATTTTTTTAAATTTTGAGACAGGGTCTCACTAAATTGCTTAGGGCCTTGCTAAATTGCTAAGGCTGGCTTTGAATTTGTGATCCTCTTGCCTCAGCCTCCCACACCACTGGGATTACAGGAGTGTTGTTATACCTGACAGCTAGAAATCACTACTCCACTAGATGGCAGCAGACCCACGTGGAACTGAATGGATTTTCCCTGCTGCTGCTGAAGAGCCAGAAATGGAACTGTTTCATTTTGGAGGAAGCAGTAATACCTTTTTAGCATGCCTCAAAAGTAGTTTTTTTTTTTTTTTTAATCCTTCTGTTTTGAAAAATGTAATATATTCTTTAAATTTCCTCTCTGAAAGTGAGTAATGGTGAGAATGGGTTCAAAATTGTAGAAAGTGCAAAAATAATTTGTTCATTGTAGTCTCATAAAGATATATCTTGATTTAATCTTATCTCTGTGAATTAGATAATTTTTTCTTCGAGAATCTGATTACTTCATAGAGATAAAATTAATAGTTCCTTTTATAATTTTAGATTTATTCCTTTATTTTCCTATTTAGTGAATTTTTCTCTTTAACTGAATTTAAGTCTGCACATTAGTAGAATATAACTATCCTAAAACTCATATGTAACACCCCAGGTAAGATAATACAACAGAACCATAAAGACCAGACTTTGGGAGAAACTAGGAGGATTATTAGTTTTCTAGATCACCATCCTGCTTGTCATCTGCCTAGAAACCTCTTGTCTTCCTTTTTCTCAGCTCTTTTTTCTCAGACATTTTTACCATTGTCAACTGGGATATGAGAAAATAGCCTTTGAAACATTTATCCTACTATTCTTACTCTTCCAGAACCTGGAGAATAATGAAATAATGGAGTGGTAATACAGCAAGTACTCTACAAAAATACTCGACATAATGAAAAAGTAACTGATTCTGTATCTAAGTTGAAAATTACAGAGATTCAACTCAGTATATGTGCATGTTCAATGGAAATTTTGCAGCTTGATAAATATTTTAGCAGACAGTGCTAATAATACAATGAGTACTTAGTACATTTAACATATTGAGTCTAGTTCATAAATATAAAGTTTAGTGATTTTTAATAATTCAGGACAGGGAGCAGCCAGTTTTTTCTGTGAAGGGTTAATTACTAAATATTTTATATTTTTAGACGTATGGTCTCTTGCATAGTCTTCATTTTGTTAGTGGTATTGATTTGGGTTTTTGTTAACTCCCTAAATAAAATACCCATTCTTAGCTTGGAGGACTGTACAAAACTAGGTTGCTGGCTCATCAGGGTCCATAATTTGCTGACCCTCGTATAGGAGGGTAATGTTAGTCCTATGTAGAATGATGTCTCTGGAATCTTTAAGTTTTATAAAACCTGAAGAAAGGGAAGACATTTATCTATTGATTTGTTTCAGCTGGACAGAAGGATGCTATGCGCCACTGCTTGGCATGAAACTTACTTGTAGCACTGTTAATACTCTGAAAATCTAAGCCCAGTTCCTTTAGATGACTTTTTAAAGTGAGACACACTTCGTTTTTTCTTTGCTTTGGCAACTATCACACAGCTGGATTATTAAATAATCTCTTAAAAGTCTTTTATTCTCTGTTCTTTCAGCACATTGAAAAATATTGCTTTGAAAACCAAAAGGTCTACATTCTAATCCCAGTTCTTCTACAAAGCTACAGTTTCTTGAATATATCAAGAAATTGGAGTATGCTTCCAATTTCTTTGTAAAATAGGATTAAACTAATGTCATATGATATTTTTTCTCAAATTTGATTTGGTGATTTCACCTTTATATTTCCATAGGGCCTTTATCAGCTGATCAAACAAAGCCTTTAGTTGTTCCTTAAGTGTAGACCTATTCAAGCAAAGAACACTGCCAAATTAATGTTCTTGTCAAAAAACCTCCCATTGTTCCTGCCACATAGCAGACACCCAGTAAACCTTGAGTGAATAACAAGTGCACATAGTTATTTTTTGGAATTCATCTCTTATTTATGCTTTGTGTTTTAGAAATACATGCCATTTCCCTTTTTTAAATGTATTCTTATTGTTATACATGATAGTAGAATGCATTTTGACACATCATACATAAATGGAGTATAACTTCTCCTTTTTTTGGTTGTACATGATGTAGATTCACACCAGTCATGTCGTCATATATGTACATAGGGTAATAGTGTTCAGTTCATTCTACTATCCTTTCTACCCACATACCCTCTCCCCTCCTTTCACTCCCTTCTGCCTAATCCAAAGCACCTTTATTCTTCCCTAATGCCCCACCCCTTATTGTAAGTTAGCATCAGCACATCAGAGAAAACATTTGACCTTTGGCTTCTGGGGATTGGCTTACTTCACTTAGCAAGATATTCTCTGGCTCCATCCATTACTGGCAGATGCCATGATTTCATTCTTCTTTAAGGGTGAGTCATATTCTGTTTTGGGTTTGGTTTTTTTTTTTGTGTGTGTGTGTGTGTATATATGTAAAATGATGTCTCTGGAATCTTTCTGTTTTATAATACCTAAAGAAAGGGAAGACATTTATTTATTGATTTGTTTCAGCTGCACAGAGGATGCTGTAATACACTGCTTGGCCACACACATGCACACACACACACACACACACACACACCCCACATTTTTTTCTATCTGTTTATCTGTTCATAGTATAGGTATTATGATTTGAGCTGCTAAAAACATTGATGTGGCTGTGTCACTGTAGTATGCTGATTTTAAGTCCTTTGGGTATAGACCAATACATGCCATTTCTTACATTAAGTTTAATCTTTCCAGTGTTCTACTATGGTAATGTTATAAAAATAATCATTGAGAATCAACAGTATGGTAAATTCTGAAGACATAAAAATAAATAAAATATAGTACTTGCCTTTAAGGAGTTTAACTGTTAGTTGTGGAGACTAATAGGTAATCTCTTTATATCTCAGTATGGTAAAAACGTTTGAATTTCTAAACTGAAGTGTTCTGTTTCTAAACTCAATGCAAGTACAACCTCCATTTAAGATATATTTGGATATCTTAACTTAAGATATATTTAGATATCTTCAAAACTCAATGCAAGTACAACCTCCATTTAAGCTTTGCAAGTTATACTCTGTTAGGACACCCATATTAGAGGTTCTTTTGTGTTTGGGGCATTTTTATAACATTCATTTTATTTATTGTTACTACCTTCTCTTTGGATATGATTTTGTGACTTTTTTTCTTTCCTTTTACAGATGAGATACTACGTGAGTGTAGGGTCTTGTCTTCTGTTTGCATTCATGAGAAGTACCTAGCACTCATTCAGTAGATGCATCATCTTAGGCAATAATGTAATGGTTGCATTCCTAAGAGTCTTTATTTTATGAGGCATCATATTATTTAAACAGTTGTTTGAGTGAAAAATGAGGTTGTTAGCCAAAGCGTTTGATTTGTAAGGAATATCAATATCCATAGAACCTAAATAATACTGAGTAAATCCAACTTTTGCTCACTAACTAGTTTGTATATGAGTCTAGTATTTTGTTTTTGTGATAGTTACTACTACTGTCTTTATTAATCACCTGAATTACTTGCACTGAAGGCATACAAAGCTCAGAGACTCTCTTAAAACAGGTTTGTTACTTTAACAACCAGTTTTTTCCCTTCCAAAGACTGGTCTGTGATATTACATTTTATTGGTCATAATAACCAACAAGATCCCAATTTTATAGAAATTTGGGGTATTAATGTGACCAAAAATAGATTGCCTTTATAGTTTATCTCTTTTTGTGTCCTACAATGAACATGTTTCTTCTTTTTCATTCTTAAGCTTAAAAAAAAACCTTGCTAACATGCTAATACTCTGTCATACAACCAGAATTCCTCTCCTCTTTCAAAAAAAAAGGGGGGGGGCAAACTAAAGAATATTCAGTTTGTCTAGTACAAAGCCTAATGGGCATTTTTTTAATCCATCTATTATCTTCTTTCAGATTGAATTGCAGTATTCCATAGCCTGTGGGCTAAACCCCAAGTCAGTGCAGCCACTAACAACACAACCCATATGAAACAGTAGAGGAAATGGATAGGGAAGTCGACACAGTTAAGATATCTAAATATATACATTGTGAGGCAAGAAAGAAAACAGTCACAGGCTGCAGTGCAGTATTTATTACTAGTTTCTCCTATAGTAATTATAGTAATAACTCCGTGCTCCTTTTGTCTTTATTCAGCTGTTTGGGATAAATCACACATTCAGTCTTGGGTTCCTATTGCTCCCGTTCACATGCTCTGTGGTTCTGATGGTTATGATTGAAAATGGCAGTATTATCAGGTTCCCCCCTTTCCATCTCCTGAGGTTACATCCCCCGCTCTTATTTTTGTATGGACATACCCTTATTTCCTCTTAATAATGACTTCAGTTGACATTATACTACCTTGACCTTAAATGGCCAGATGGAGTCTTAGCTTCTGCTTCACTGGGGACATAACTACATTCCCATGAGTGTTGTCTCCAAGTCACCTTGAAGTATGGAAGAAAATTACAAATGGGTAATTAGGTGGAATTGTGAAGCATTTTGCTCTACTGTCACCCTTTAGTTCTCAAGTCTAAGCTTTTTTATGGTTATTTGTGAAGTCGCACCTTAGAATGGTTCTTTGAGAATATAAAGATCCTGTAGTGTAGCACATTAGCTTCACAAGATTTTTGTCCCCTGGGAGGCATTATAATTGAGTCTTCATGGACTATCAAACACTTCTAGAAGTCCAGCAACTTCTAGATAATGGAGATCAGTGAATCCCTTTGTCCTTAAAACATCCATTATTTTTTTTCTCTGTAATTTCTTGATCTGAAGCACTCATGTATGGGACGTCATTATTGGGATTAATTCGTGGAATTAGGAATGGTAGAAGTGTGGGGGAAGGGTAGAATAAGCATTACAAAAACCCAAAGAAGGTCTGGGTTGTGGCTCAGTGGTAGAGTACTTGCCCGCATGTGTGAGAATTCGATCCTTAACACGTCATAAAAATAATAATAATAACTAAATAAAATAAAGTTATTTTTTTAAAAAAAGAGTAGCACTATTTTAGTGAGTAAAAAATTCTGCCTCCTCTAAAGTGGAAGGGACATAATCATCTTGCCCCTCAAGAATGGCAGGCACCCTAATCACCAGTAAACAGATCACATTTTGCACTCGGAGTCACCATCTGAATTAGCTTTGGCTGTTAGCCATCTGCATCCTCCAGACAGTCCACTTAGATGGGAACTGCAGACATCACCACTCCTTGCTCCTTCGCAGTGGCATTTCTGAGCAATTGCCTAGGATTAGGTATTGCTCTTAATGTACTCTTTTGTCCAAGTGAGTGTATTAGCTTTGCATCACTGTGACAAAATACCTGAAATTAAAGGACTTCAAAGGAGAAAACACTTAGTTGGGTTCACAGTTTTAGAGCTTTCAGTCCATGGTTGCCTAGCCCAGTTGGTTTTAAGCCTATGGTGAGGTGGGGTGGTACAACATGGCAGAAGAACACGGAAGAGAAGAGCTGCTCACCTCATGGTGGTCAGCAAGTAGAGGGGTTGGAGGAAGAGAGCAGGGAACAGAATGTATCCTTTGAAGGCATGTTCTCCTTCCTTCCATGAGGCCCCACCTTCTGAGGTTTCTGCCATCTCGCAATAGCCCCTAAGGTTATTTATAAATCCGTAGTGGATTAATCCATTGAGGAGGTCAGAGCCCTCCTGATCTAATGACCTCCCAAAGGCCCACATGAACTTTTGAAGACATTTCAAATCCAAATCATAACAGTGAGGAATCCCTAAGGACCCCAGTGGTCTCTTGCTTCCTATAAGAGCTGTTTCTCAGGGAGTATGGGGGAGAACTGGGGACAGGTGAGTATCTGTTGAGAAACTGGGGAAGTTACCTTGTAATGGATTTAGGCTCCCACTGCGCCTACCAGAAGCAGTTCTTTCTCCTTACTTCTTAAAGCCTGAATAATTGTATACCATACATTATAGTTATTTTTGTCTTTCCAGTTATCTTTTTCTTTCCAAGATTGATATTTTTTTAATCTATTTTTGCTATTGAATTTATTCATAAATATGGAAGTTCCTTTGGTTGGTCGGTTTCTACTAGATTGTTAGTCTCTAACTTTTGTTTTTAAGGCTTTTGATTTTGTAGTAACAGCCATACTCATTTCTTTTCCTAATTTTTTACCAATCTGGTAGGTGAAAAGTTGATTATCAGTGGAATTTATATTTTTTGCCTTTTATAAACTATAAGATTATAACTTTTGTCCATTTTATAATGGAGTTGTTTTTCTATTACCAGTTGTAGGATTTTTTTCTGCATTATATTTTCATCACAGTCTACAGTTATTTTTCTCCCATGTATACACACACAGGTTATACAATATATATATATATATATATATATATATATATATATATATATATATATTTGTAATATATGTGCATATTTTTCACATAACATTTTAAAATTTTATGTGGTCAAATTTTTCAGAACCTTGATAGTTTTTATTTTATATCTTGTTCAGTTAATATTGTATTCCCAACTCCAAGATCATACATCAGATCACATGAGAAGTACATATTTATATTTACATGTAGTAATTTATTTTCAGTTTTTAATATTTAAATTCATAATTCATTATAAATTTATTTTGCTAGATGATGTGAAATAGGGTTACATAATGTGACTTTCTTATAGAAGAAAAACCCTCTAGAATGGAGATAAATATGCCTCTGTTGTATAGAGAGCCATGTCACACTTTGTATTATCAACATCTTTTTGTTTTTTAAATAAAAGCTGTAAGTCCCATAAGGCATCCCAGGAAAATCTGTTAAGGTTGAGAGGGAAATATGTAACTGATTATAAGCAGCCACACATTAAACACAACAAACAAAATTTCTCATCCCACAAAAACAAACTTGATCCCCCCAAAAGCAAGAAGAAATTCCTCTGAGTCTAGCAGAATGTTGAATAACTGTAGCTATATACAGTTCCTCTTAATTATTTATATTTTCCACTTTAACTTGAAAGCAGTGTTTATTGTCTCATACTCAGTGAACAAAAGTTATCCTGCATTTTGGAATAGTTTATCATTGCCTTGATGCTATAAATAAATAATGACTGTTTAAAGCATTAGGCTTTATAAATAAATTCATTTTAAACAAAAACAGTGGGTGGTTTGGATTGTTCTTCTCTAGTTCTTAGAAATGAGAAAGTTATTTAAGATGAATTTTCAACTTATTTCTTCTTGGCATTTTTTATGTATAATATTCATAAAAATATGAATTTGTAAAGAACCTTTTTTTAATTGCAGTGATCATAAGCTTATGAAGTATGGGCCTAACAAAAATATGAATCTCCTAATTTTTCGTCTTAAATTATGTACATAATCTAAACCTAGAGAAAGGGAAAATTATAGTACAATGAACCGTTCACCTGGGTTCAACAAAAATTGTTGACATTTTTCAACTTTTGTTTAATATATCTCTCTATATATATCCAGATTTTTCCAGTTTCTACACTGTTTTTTAATGCTTTTTAAAAAAAATTTAGAATCCAGTAAAAAAAAAATATATAGTTCCTTTTAGGTGTTTCAGTCTTTTAGTTCTTTAATTTTAAAAAGCTCCTCTGGAAATGGGGATGTAGCTCAATGACAGAGCACCTGCTTAGCCTGTGTGAGACCCTGGGTTCAATTGCCAGCAACACAGTAAAAATAAAACACTTCACTGCCTTCTTTGTCTTTTTCTTCTTCTTTTGCGATATTGACATTTTTGAAAGTCCAGCCAGTTTTCTTGTACATTATTCCACAGTCTAGATTGATCTGATCTCTTCTTCATTATTAGATTCAGGATAAAACTTTTGGCAAGCAAAATACTGAAGTCATATTGTGACTTCTCTCCTGCGTCAGGCCAGGAGGTTGACCATGTCTGTGCATCCTGTTCTTGGTGCTAAATTTGATCATGTTTTAAACAACAGATTTATCTATGATGAGGTTATCTTTTAAATGTCATCTGTGTCTTTGATAATTTGAAGTTGAATGAGTATCTTCTGATCTTAGTGTCCTTTAATGATCCTTGCCTGAATCAGTTAATATGTAATAATTGAAAAGTGATTTTTTTTTCTAATTTTGTCATTCCTTCCTCATTTACAAACTATAATCCATTCACTTTATATTATATATATATATTTTTTCATTTTAACATTTCTTTTTTTTTTAAATTTTTTATTGTTGGCTGTTCAAAACATTACATAGTTCTTGATATATCATATTTCACACTTTGATTCAAGTGGGTTATGAGCTCCCATTTTTACCCCATATACAGATTGCAGAATTACATCAGTTACACATCCATTGATTTACATATTGCCATACTAGTGTCTGTTGTGTTCTGCTGCCTTTCCTATCCTCTACTACCCCCCTCCCCTCCCCTCCCCTCCCCTCCCCTCCCCTCTTCTCTCTCTGCCCCCTCTACTGACATTCATTTGTCCCCCTTGTATTATTTTTCCCTTTCCCCTCACTTCCTCTTGTATGTACTTTTGTATAACTCTGAGGGTCTCCTTCCATTTCCATGCAATTTCCCTTCTCTCTCCCTTTCCCTCCCACCTCTCATCCCTGTTTAATATTAATCTTCTTCTCATGCTCTTCGACCCTACTCTGTTCTTAGTTACTCTCCTTATATCAAAGAAGACATTTGGCATTTGTTTTTTAGGGATTGGCTAGCTTCACTTAGCATAATCTGCTCTAATGCCATCCATTTCCCTGTAAATTCTATGATTTTTGTCATTTTTTAATGCAGAGTAATACTCCATTGTGTATAAATGCCACATTTTTTTTTATCCATTCATCTATTGAAGGGCATCTAGGTTGGTTCCACAGTCTTGCTATTGTGAATTGTGCTGCTATGAACATCGATGTAGCAGTGTCCCTGTAGCATGCTCTTTTTAGGTCTTTAGGGAATAGACCGAGAAGGGGAATAGCTGGGTCAAATGGTGGCTCCATTCCCAGCTTTCCAAGAAATCTCCATACTGCTTTCCAAATTGGCTGCACCAATTTGCAGTCCCACCAGCAATGTACAAGTGTACCCTTTTCCCCACATCCCAGTTGTCATAGTTACTTGCTTCATGAGTTTTAAGCCTCACAAGTCTATGCCAGTAAAGTTAAAATCTATGTAGTATTTTATTTATTTGCTGTCCTGATAGAGTAGGGAAATATTATTTTTTGATAATAAATGCAGTTGCACATTTTTACATTCCCACTCAATTTTCTTTCAAAATTAATCCATTTTTGTTACTAATTAGATTTGAATAAACCACTGATTTTTTCCTTCTCTTCTCAGTGTTGTATATCATTATCTTTTTCCTTTTCTTTTTAAACTGCCAGATTACCTAATTGCTTCTAACTTGATTATTTCTGTAGCCCTAACATTTGTAAATAATAATAAATAAATAATTTGTAAAAATTACACTTTTATTTTTCATTATAATAGCTGTGGAAATACAGAGGAGCCTAAATCAACTTGGAACACCTCAAGATTCACCTGAATTGAGACAACAGCTGTAAGTATTTAATTAAACAAGAAAAGAAATGAAAAGTAAACCTATTTCTATTGTTATATGGCTCTATAGAATGTGTTTACTGGAAAAAAAATAGAAAACTAAAAAGGTGTCTTTGCAGCCTTACCCAGACCAAGCTATCATGTATTCTTTTTCCCTGTCCAGAAAGGCATATGTTTTTATTTTAGAGATCTGGCTTATTCTATCAAATCAAAATTTCTTTAGTTAGTTTTTCTTACATTTTAAAAATAGGTTGGTTTCATAACTTTTGAAAAATTACCCTCTAAGCTCCTCAATTGATGTGATTATTTCCCACAGTCAACAGTCCATGCAGTGATGAGATTTTTACTTGGTTCTGGTACATATCCAGTTATTTGAACTGTCTCCCCAAAAGTTTATACCTATATCCCTGAATTTCAGAGTGTTAGCATCTATTAAATGAAAGTTATAATTAAGTTGCGTAATACATGTTCCAGTAAATTAATATGCTCTATGGACAATAATAATATTTGTCTGTGACATATTATAGAGTTTACAGTGTTTATACATATCATCTCATCTGAACTGTACAAAATTAGAATGAGATAGATTAAAAGAACTACTTCTAGTTTGCTTTTGGGAATTTGATGAATTGCCCAACATTATTCAGAACCTGACTCTAAGTCCTCAATGTTGTTATTGCTACAGATTTCATGTAGCATATATGTAATAAATGATAGCTCCAACTAACAGTATCCACGGAAGGAAAATTACAAAGAAGGAGAAAGTCAAAGGTAGGTAATAGCAATTAATATTTTTTAAGAAGTGCAACTTGAAAAATTTACTCTTGTCTATAATTTATATTTTATTTTTCTGTAATGGATAGCTGTCAGCATGGTAAAAATGCTCCAAATCTAATAGTTGCATATTAAAGTAAAGTAGAATGGAATTGCACAATGCTTAACAGTTATAGTATTAAGATAAGAGTTAATTGTTGAAATTCTGAGTATATAGATATGATTATTATTGTGTCCTTTTGGAACTTTGACAATAATACCATTCCCAAGATTCAAAATATGGTAGAGATATAAATAGGTTATAATTCTTGTTGATCCCATACAGATATCTATACTTAGACATATTCTCAGTCTCTCTTTAGTGTGGCCAGTCCATGTTTAAAATACATGGCATTATATATGAGAGCACTAATGTTTATAAAGCATCAGCTTAATACAGCTTATTTTTTTCAGTGTCAAAGTTCTTAAGTTAAAAATTGTACCTTATAAGCTAGCTAGGAAGATACAAACACAAGTATAATTTACTTCTTTTCTTGTGTTTCATTCCCTTTACAAGAAAATGCTGTTACTTTTTCCATATCAAGTTTAAATAATAGTAAATTTATACTATTATTACGTATTTTTCCTTTTTTAAGGTATTTAGAGGATATAAATGTCCATATAAAGAATTAGGAAAGACCACCGTGTATGTAAGATGTGGGAAATAAGTCAAAGGCAACAGCTAACTTCCCAGGTGTAGGACTCAGAGTAAAGTCTCCTACACTTTCAGTACCTCAAACATAGAGGACCAGACAACCAGCAATCTCTCTGTCAAATTCCCTCCCCACTGGAGTCATTTGTGTTCCTAAAAGGCTACTGATATTATTTTGCAAGCTTGATTGTCACGTGTAAATGAAGAACTTTTGCTAAATGTTTACCAAAATATAGGATCAGAAAATTCTGTTTTGATAGAGGAAATTTAGAACCAGTTTATAAAACTACTTCAAGTAGTTTAAATGCTTGGTAAAAAGAGATCTTTTCGAAATCTGTTCATCTGCATTGATTCAAGTGGCAGAATTGTAGCTTAAAAAAATATATGGGTTCTTTGGCTGTAATGCATGTTTTCTTTCTCACTTTAGGCAACAGAAGCAGCAGTATACTAATCAACTTGCCAAGGAAACAGACAAGTACATTAAAGAGTTTGGATCTCTACCCACCACTCCCAGTGAACAGGTATCAGGCTTTAAGACACATCATTGATGTGTTGAACGTGAAAGAAGTCAAAATGATTGTAGGGTCTTTGAACTGTGATGCTAGAAAGGAAATGAGGGGACAAAAAATAACTTATTAGAGATTAGTTCATGGAACAAAAAACTGTATTTAATTTCTCAGGTAGTATCTTGTGGTTTAATAAAGCAAAAATTATTGCAATGTAGGAGCCCTGACCCATAATTAAGTAAGTGCCCAGAAAGTGCTTCCTGAGTAATTGCTTCCAGGCCTTCAGACTGATTCTGTGCATCTCCCACACTTGTTCAAGATGTGAGGTCGCCTAGGGGCATATTTTTATGTCCTTTAATGGAAGTTAAGCTATTACTTAGGTAAGAATAAAAGATTTTATTTCCCAAAACAAACTACTTGAAAATAACCTCAAAGACCCAGGTTTTAGCAGCTGTGAAAATCTGAGGTGAGAAATCCAACAGAATGGGCATTTTGCCTTACAGTAAATGCCATTAAGGAGTTTGAATCTCTGCCCACCATCCTCAGTAAATAGGTATCAAGATACATTTGTGTATTAATGTGAAAGTAGTCAAATGCATTGTAGGATCTTTGAACTGTGATTTGAATATTCTGTCAAAATGTTATTTGAACATACTGTCAAAGTGTTATTGAGAGTTAATCAGTAAGTCCCTGTAATTGCAGAGAGTGCAAATTTCATGATGAAGTAAAGAGCCAGCCATTGGTAAAACAACTATTGCAAAATCTGTTGAACTTCACAGCTTGATTCTAGTACACATTTTCCTCCCTTTCTTCCAGCGTCAAAGGAAAATACAAAAGGATAGATTAGTGGCTGAATTTACAACATCACTAACAAACTTTCAGAAAGTCCAGAGACAAGCTGCTGAAAGAGAGAAAGAGTTTGTGGCTCGAGTAAGAGCCAGCTCCAGAGTATCCGTAAGTATTCTTCCTTACGGGTAGAAATACTCTGAAAGGGTCCCATAAAAGTCTGCATTAGCATGATTTTATATATCATAAAGATCTGTGAATATCTTGGAGATCTACATTTGAATATTTATTTTCAGACTTTTCTGCTCTATTTTTAAGAAGATTGTGGGTTATGTATTGTTGTGGTTGTTTTGTTCATGCCATGGAACAACAGATTACAGATCATATAAAAATTATAGAAACATATTTTGTCAAAAAAGATTAGGAGTTGAATCCTGGTAGTGTTTTCACAGTGACTTGATCTGAAGCTTCCCACTGTGTACATGCTAATGTAGGTAGCACTTTACTCCTGCATTATTTAAAAATAATATTGAGGTGAACAGAACGAATGTACTGTAGAAATACTGAAAACCAGTATGATCCTGGAGAAAATAAATGAAAATATGATTTAAGGTGGAATATTGAGTTAGTCTAATTTTAAAATCTAATTTTAATTGAAACCATCACAAGTTGTTTTGTTATTCTTTAATATAGGTTCCACAATTATATTAAATTTTAACCAAGTAATATTTATTATTTTGCCTTTGAGAATATTTAATGAATTCCTTCCTTACCAACTTTCATTACTACTTGAAGCAGTTGGCCTAGAAAATTAGAACAAGAACTTTTCTTTCTCTCCTTCCTTACACACACACACACACACACACACACACACACACAGAAAATCCAAATACATAAATAAATTTAGATTATTTTAAGGGAAAACGTTTTTTCATTGTCTGTGATTTCTTTGATCTTTCTTAATCCAACCTATTACTAAATTATGCAGGGCACATTTCCTGAGGATGGCTCAAAAGAAAGGAATCTTGTATCCTGGGAAAGGTAAAAAAAAAAAAATACAAAACAGTTTATAGATCAAAATTATCCAAATAAATATTTATTGATGTAATTTTTAGTATAGATTTTTCTTTTATATGAGGTTTAAGTTGGCTAAAAAGAAACCCAGTTGCCAAATACAGCTTTCAAAAATAAAATAATAAATCTAAAACCATATAAGATAAAATAATGAGTAGAATGAAAAATGAGTATAATTTGAGTTAATATGGCTATTGTTTTTTTAACACTTTTAAAAATGAGCAATGCTGTGACTTTGAGGAATGAGGTATCCTATTTAGTGTTTCTTAAATAGAAAATAAGCCCCATTATCTTGAATGTCAGTTCATATATATATTCTTTTCTTTTTATTAGCCAAACACAGCCTCCAGTGCAAGTGCAAGATGAAGAAATCACAGAGGATGACCTCCGCCTTATTCATGAGAGAGAGTCTTCTATCAGGCAGCTTGAAGTAAGCTCCACATCACAGAGTTGAGCTGCTGCATTATTGTCTTAGTTGATGCTCAGAGTGCTTAGATAATGCTGGGGAAAGGTCAAGATTGAAACATTTACTTAAGTTTTCTTTCATCAAGACAACTACAGTCTGTTGAGGGCCTCCTCTGTGCTAGTCCCTGTGTTATAATTTCTTCATGTTCATTATCTTATTTAGTAGTCCTCATTAAGCTCTCTGAACTAGTTAGTTAACTATATCATTATCATTGCCATTTTACAGATGGAAAAATTAAGACCCATAATGAATATGTAAATTGCCCCACCTGCTTAAATAAAATATTTAAACTTTACTCCTAAATTAAGCAAACTGATAGTTATATATTGAAGATAAGTAAATTTCTAACTTTATTTTCTAATAAATTTACTTCTTTATCCTGTAAGTGAAATTTATAACTTGACTAATCCATTGCATATTTAAATTTATTAATGTGAGGCTTTAAATTTATATTAAATTTAAAGTTTTATTCTTTTAAATTGTCTAATTGGTATATATTTTTGCTAAAAATATATCATAAGAATATTTACTCTTCAAAGCAGGTACTGCTTTGATAATAAAAATATCAGATTGCATAAAATGTATTTTGAAATCCACAGCCTTTCTTTTATTATAGATCCTTCATTTCCATCCTGCCTCACTTCATATTTTTAATGTTGTAACCTTATTTTAGAGACATAGTAGCTGTTGTTCAGTCTTTTTAGTTGAGATTGCTTGCAGTACAATGTTTCCTGATGTTAAATCTAAGTGCATTATTGCCTATGTTTGAATATTGGTTTGTATATTTTAAAAAAATCTTCCCTTTATAGATTGGTAGCTAAATTTCATATATTACATAATTATATATGTCTTTTTATCTTAGGCTGATATTATGGATATTAATGAAATATTTAAAGATTTGGGAATGATGATTCATGAACAGGGAGACGTGATAGGTAAGCCCTATTCTTGCAGACATAATGGGGTGGGTGTAAGTAAGTTACATGTAATTTACCTGTAGTAACTTTCTCCACAAAAGAAAACTGCTTACATTTTTTTTTCTCCGTGGGTTCCCTGGAATCAAAAGCATAACCTCTACAACAAAGTGTCACCCTTGACCTCATCCAAAACAGACCTCTTGTTGTGATCGTAGTTGAAATGATCATCTTCATTTATTTCAGAAGCCCCAAATTAATCAGGGCTTACTGCTTCTGAGACCATAGAAGGCACCATGTAACATCATTCCAGTTTATTTCCAAGGCCTCTCTTTTCAGACTTATCTCAAGTTAATTCTTATCATGCTTTGGAACTTTAGGGCTACTTAGGGCATTTGTAATTGTGCATGCTGTCTTGTCTTCTGGCCTATAGAGAATAGGCAGCCATTTGCCTGATCATTCATGCTAATAGCTTTTGGTATATTCATTTCAGTAGATTATTTATATACCAGGATTTTTTTTTTAAAGAATCATTTTTAAGTTACCAAAATTACTTGTAAGTTTAGATATAATACTTCTTCACTTAAGTTGTAATTATCAGCATTGATCCAGGATCCTGATAATTTTTACATTTTGAAATATGGTGCCTATGTATAAAGATATATTTAATGTTTTCCTGGATTTGGTTCAATTGAAATACTGCACCATTAGTTTAATATAAATATTATTTGTTCATTCTTACTCTCCTCTGTAATCACAGGATAACATTAAAAAAAAAAAAAACAATTTAGTCATTCATCCAATGAATGTTTATTGAGCCGTATGTCCAGGCACAAATTTAGGCCTTTAGTATTCAACTGAAATTAAACAGCAGATAAAAAGCCCTGCCATTATGGTTCTTATGTTTGGGGGAAAGAGACAGTTTAAAAAAAAATAAAAGCAAAGTAAGTAAATGGTGATAAGCAGTATGGGGAAAGTAAGGGTAGGATAGGGAGATGGGACCTCTGGAATCAGCACAGAGGTGGGCTGATTATGGCTACAGAGCAAATGACAGTTTTCAATCTCTGAAAGTAGATTTCAAATTTTAAAGTAGATTGGGTTTACAAAGATAAGGGGATAAGAAACTGAAAAACATTAAGGACTAACATGATAATTTGATAACTAAATATATGTATATTAGGGACCAGACTTTAGCATTTGGGTTGTTTTTGTTGTTGTTGTTGCTCTATAAGGAAATGATATTCTTTGGAAAGTCAAGGTACTATCTTTTTCCCCAAGTGATGAAAATCTTTGGTAGTAAGAAGAAGAGGTTTGATCTCCCGCTTTGCATACTGGTCTTGAGATAGAACAAGCATTGGAGCTTGAGACTGAGACAAGCCCTTTTTACTGACACTGATTTGATAAGGTCAGGGTGATAGTTCTTTGGGGGTCCTTCCAGTTAGAACTGGAGTTGTATTAAAATGAGGGCAATCAGGGTTCTTTTGTTCAAATTTTTTTGTATTGCTTGGACTAACAGAAATAATATAGGAAAGAATTATAGCCAACTTAAAAAGTTCAACTTTGTGATAAACTACTATTCACCTTTGAAGAATAAGCATATGTATTCATATTTTGAATGAAAATGGAGCATCAGTATGTTTTTAACAGTTTTATGTGTGTGTGTGTGTTTTATTTTAAAGATAGCATAGAAGCCAACGTAGAAAGTGCAGAGGTACACGTTCAGCAGGCGAACCAGCAGCTGTCAAGGGCAGCAAATTATCAGGTAATGTTAACTGTGATAGATTTTCTAATAACTTGAAATGGAGAGAGAGAGAGAGAGAGAGAGAGAAAATATGAGATATGAGAATCACACACACAGAGATCAGTCATGTTTAAAGTGACTATAGATGTTAATTTTTAAATCTCATGGATTTAAAATTTTAAATCTCATGAAGCTAGAAATATGCCAGGCAGTTTAAAATTGGTTTTCACCTGGATATGCTCAGGGTTGAACCAGAGGTACTGTGATCTCCAAGGGTAGTGTTAAAAGTTTAGTGTTAAGAGTTCTGATTGTGGCAGTAGACAGCTCCAAGCTTTCTAGTGGTCGTCTCTGAGATCATTGTGACATTTCAACCCAGAACCCTCCATTTCTCACTCTTCCCTTTTATCTTTTCTTTCTTGTTGTCAGTGGCAATTTGGGTTAATGGTGGAGATGCTTGTCCTAGAAAGATTGCTTCTGACCCTAATAATAATTTTATTAGCTTGGAGTGTTATTAATCATTAGATATTATCCACATTCTGCCCTTCTCCAGGAATGAATGTATTTCTTTATTGAATCAGAATCCATATTTATGTGTCAAATACAAGTTGTGTCATCTATACAAATATTAGGACCATGAACTAATAATGTATCATATTATACTTAAACTTTTGATATTTAATAAGTATAATGCCAGGATTGGGGCAACCCCTAAATAGCACAATAGCATTTGTTTTCTCTTTTAGAGCCCAGTTTTTTTTCTTGTCATGATAATTATCATTTTTCTCAGATCTTGTTACTTTCTTATAAAATACCTAAGATATTTTCAACTTCTTAGACATTTTCCATTGTTTTAAACCTTTCTCACTTAGCAGTTGCCTTTCATGTCACTGCCATTTTTACACAGGACAAATCACTGCATAAGTGACATGGAAAGAACAGTGAAGCTGTATGTAGATTGCTGAGGAAAATAGTGATAGCCCATCATATTTGCTGTCAGTGTCTCCGATTTACCATTGTGTGTATAATTCAGATCTGCAGCTTAGCAGCATCTCCTGATGTGGACTTTAGATGTCCCTCATGAATAGTTGAATCACATAAACACAGGGTAATCTGTAAATACCAGGGGTCTTTTGGAGCTGTTAGTGCATAACTGCTGAAACAGAGTATAACAGGATTCATCAGTGACTAGATTTATGTTGTTTTGTTTTGCTTTTGGATTTTTCCTCCTTACTTTCCCTCTTCCTTGTGGAAGGTCAAGCCTACATGCACCCTGGGGGAAAGGCACATGTCTTCCCAGGCTGCACTCCAACTCTGAGAGCTGCCTCCAGGCTTCATTCCCACAGGCCTCAAAGGGGTGACACTTGGCTAGACCGCCCAGGTGTTGAGAAAGGAGCTAGCTTTCCTATCATTCCACTTGGAAGCCTGGTATTAAACTTATGCCCTGCAAACCTTGGTGCTTCTAAATGGTTGGCTAGAAGCATAAACATAGAACTGTGAGCATAAAGAAAGTTGATAAATGCTCTTTATCACCCAAGGACTTCATTCCCCAACATTAGGGGAAGTACCTCTGGGCACCAAATGAACCATGACTGAGACGAGGTGATACATGGGTCTGTAACCAAGTAGAGTCTGGGAGAAATATTTATGCCTGATTGATATCAAAACTTCAGAAAATTGTGTTTAATATATGAAGAAGGCACAGTTGAATATTTAATATGTGAAATACTTAAAGAATTTATATTTGTCAGGGTAATTTCAGAGTCTGACATGTATTGTTTTGTAAATGTTATAGTACTGCTAATTGACACAAAGTACATTTATAAATTTTCCTACTTTGTAAGAAAAAGGATTCCTGCATGTTGGTGTGAGATGCACAGCCATTAAAGAAATACAGAAATCTACAGCAGAGCCAGGAACGAAGAATGTAACAAAATTCTTAACTTCTGTATTTTGAATGACAACTTATAATTTTGTTAGATCTTCAGTGTTTTATTTGTGTGTTGAGATTTGGAATATAATTTCCATTAATATTAAAGAATGGGAACAATTTTGCAAACTAATAAATTTACTATAGGAAAAATTGCCAAACATTTATGCTTGCTGATTGATATTTTCAGAGAACTCATATTTTAGAGCAGCTATTTGATATAATTTTTTAAAAAATGTATAAGCTTTTAAGCTGTTCTTTGTTTTAATTTATAGGTAACCTGTTATCTCTTAACTCTGTATCTTTTTTAAGCTCAACCACGTGCCCAGAAAAAATAACTGACATTTAAAAATTTCTCCCTGACTTGTAGCATTAATTCAAGAATATTTTTTGAAATAATAGTACCATATGTGTTGTAGAGATTTTTGAGAAACAAAACACAGCCAGAAATTTGAGGTCAATAAACTGTTATTGATTTTACTCTTGAAATGAACCAAATTATCTTCAGTTGCCATAGAGACACCCCACTGAATCTGTAAACATGTTTTTTGTTTTTGCACCTGCAGCGCAAATCCAGAAAAACCCTGTGCATCATCATTTTTATCCTTGTCATTGGAGCTTTGATTATTGGTGTCATCATATGGAGATTGACAAGCTAAAATTAAAAAGGAACACACCATTGCACTACATTGTCTAAATTATGTAGGAAGATCCTGTAATCATGTTTTTATTATTATTTTACAGTTCTTGCATTAAGGATGGTTCTCATACTTATTTTTATTGGCAGGGGGCTCCTTTGGATTAAATCTGATATTTTCTAATACTGAAACTTTTTCTAAATATTGCTGGTGAAACTTCCATACTTTTTGATTTAGTAATTGTTAGTTTTCTGCCCACATTGTATATGCCTTGCATTTATAATTTATTTACTCTATTTGACTCAGTTTTAAAATTAGTACATTTAATGGTATATGTGCTCTGTTCATATCTGTCACTGTATAAAATGCACTTGATTTATGATATTTTGATTTAAAAAATCTCAAATTTAATTTTGATTTGGGCCAGCAGAGGAAATAATTCTGGAGAATTTACATAATTAACCTATCATTTTATGGGATTGTTTTTCTAGTTCACAACAGCACAATTTCTCGATTTCATTGTTATTGTTGGATTTCTTTTAAGACCCTTGGTTTCTGTGAATAAAATCAATGAATAATGTCCTTGAATCTCTCATGTACCTGATGTGTATATATTAAGCATTTGCTGTAGATTGCCTAGTGAAAATACTGAGGATATTGTTTTCGCATCCTGTCTATTTAAGTCTGATGTCTACTAGGGAAAGTGTAATTACTCTAAATGTCTGACATAATTTGGAGGAAAGGTATGGAAAATCCTTACTAATATCTATTCTGATTTGTTTTAAAGATTCCTACTTGTTATTCCACTCAGCTTTCTTAATGCTGTCTGGTTTTGTGGGTAATTATCTTCTTTCCTTGTATCCTATAGAATAAGGGTTATATATGTATTTTAGGGTCAAAATTACTTTTAGGAAGTAACTTCCCACTGTTGTTGTTTTTGATCACCTAAAACTTAAAATTTATTGTTTATGTTGAATTCCATTTTATACCATTATTCATCAGAAAAGGAATTGGATGTTTGCCAGTTAACTCACTTGCCTTTTCTAATCAATGTTGTTTTAATGCACTAATCTGAATACTGTAAAGACAATTATCTTAGTTTATAGTATTTTATAATGTTCTTATTATAGCAGTTTGGTAGTGAAGACAGTGTTTACTATGACAGCTCTGAGACTTCAAATGAGAACGAACAAAATATTATGTAACTAAGTAGATTGTATCCTTGCAAACAAATAAAGCTGATTTCAAAGGTCTTTGGGGTAGGTTTATTTTATGGGGATTATGTTTCCAAGAGATTCATACTTCCCTTACACTTTTGGTGCTGTCCTCACTGAACCGTCAACACTGGAGATGTAAACCACATAGCCTGTGGCAATTCCATTCTGCATCTTTTGGGATTACCAGTTGACTTGAAGTTTTTTTGGGGGGGGAATCTTGGACAGTTTCATCACTAATAAGTAGAAGCAACTTTGCCCATCAGCAAAACTCAGTTCTTTCCCTGAAAAGACTCTACAGAAAACTTGTTGGTGAGTGATTGGAAATTTTAGACTTTGTGTTGCTTTAGTCAACAGGGTGGGTGATATCAGGAAAATTTATACAAATACCATCTATTCCGGTGGTCAGCACAGTCCCACGAGGCCTGCTGAACATGGTCTTTCTTTACTAATGAATAGAAACACACATGCTGTTGCATGCATTACCCTACAGTCTTATAACTACATGAAAGTCTCAGTGGCATCCACATATCAGTTTTTACCAGTTAAACTTGAAAAATGCTTATTCTCATACAGGCCAACCACCTTTATTTCCATTTACTTCATGGTAAGTTCTCAATAACACCAAAAGCACTTATAATATTTTAGCCGGGCATGGTGGTATTTGCTTATAATCCCAACATCTTGGGAAACTGAGGCAAGAAGATTACAAATTCAAAGCCAGCCTCAGCTACTTAGCAAGGTCCTAAGCAATTTGGCAAGACCCTGTCTCAAAATTCAAAAAATGGGGCAATGGCTCAGTGGTTAAGTACCCCTAGTACCAAAATAAATTAATTAAAAATTTAAAAAGAATATTTTAGCATGGTTTTGGTATATTTAAGATATAATCATTTATAAATAATTTTAATTTTAACTGAACACTTATTAGTGATTTAAAACAGGAACTTTAGTATCTTTTTTATAAATTTATTCTGATTATGTGTATATAACAGCAGCATGCATTTTGATTCATTGTACACAATTGCAGCACAACTTTTCATTTCTCTGATTGTACACCATGTAGCATCATACCATATGTGCAGTCATACAAGTTCCTAGGATAATAATGTCCATCACATTCTACCATCTTTCCTGCCCTCACACCCGCTCTCCTTCTCTCCCTCCACTTTGCCCACTCAAAGTTCCTCCTTTTGTCCCATTCCCCCGCCCCCCATCCCCGCCATTATGAATCAGCATCCACTTATCAGAGAGAACATTCAGCTTTTGGTTTGGGGGGATTGGCTTATTCCCTCAGCATGATATTCCCCAACTCCATCTATTTACCTGAAAATACCATAATTTTATTCTCTTTTAATGCTGTGTAATATTCCATTGTATATATTATACACCATAGTTTCTTGCTGGGAGCCATTAGCCAAGTAGGTATGACAATTTCCTTGCCAGCGTACCCCATGTTGCTTAGTGGAAGGACTCGTGGAAATAGGACATTTTGCAGTGACATTGCATGTAGGTGACCTTGCTCAAGGACCAGGGCGGATCCGGGTTTAGGGTGTTCCCGGTTTATAATCCAGGTTTAGGGCGTTCCCGGTTTAGGTTCCAGGTTTAAGGTTTAAGGTTATTCCTGCTGGGAATAGGGCGTATCCTGCTGCCTGAGTTCCCCTTGAGTTCTCACGGGATTCAGACAGTATTTTTGGGGAGACAGAAGCCGAGTTGGGGTGGATTTGGGCAGAGAATGTGGATTTGGGCAGAGAACGTGGATTTCCCCGGAACGTGATTGTAGACGGCTGGTGTGAGTTCCGGAATAAAGAGTTGCTGTTTGAATCTACAAGCTGTGTGGTGGCTCGTGATTTTGTGCCCAGCCAGACTGCGGCAGTTTCTTTATCCATTCATCTGTTGAAGGACATCTAGGTTTCTTCCACAATTTAGCTACTGTGAATTGAGCTGCTATAAAATTGATGTGACTATGTTACTATAGAATGCTGATTTTGAGTCCTTTGGGTGTGAACTAAGGGGTGGGAGAGCTAGGTCAAATAGTGATTCCATTCCAAGTTTTCTAAGGAATTTCCATACTCCTTTCCAGATTGGTTGCACCAATTTGCAGTCCCACCAGCAATATATGAGTGTGCCTTCTCCCCCACATCCTCACTAACATTTATTTTTGCTTATATTCTTGATAACTTCCATTCTGACTAGCATGAGATGAAATATTAGAGTAATTTGAACATTTTTTCATTTATTTGTTGGTCAATTGTATATCTTCCAAAAAGTTTCTGTTCAGCTCCTTAGCCTATTTATTGATTGGAATGTTTGTTTTTGTGGTGTTAAGTTTTTTGAGTTCTTTATACTGGAGTGCTCTATCTGATGTGCCTGTGGCAAAAATTTGCACCTAAAATATAGACTCTCTGTTTACCTCATTGATTGTTTCTTTTGCTGAGAAGAAGCTTTTTAATTTGAATCCATACCATTTATTGATTCTTATTTTTATTTCTTACACTTAAGAGTCTTGTTAAGGAAGTCAGAGTCTAATCTGACATGATGAAGATTTAGACCTACTTTTTCCTCTATTAGGCACAGGGTTTCTGATCTAATTCTTAGGTCCTTGATCCACTTTGAGTTGAGTTTTGTGCATGGTGAGAGAGATAGGGGTTTAGTTTTATTTTGCTGCAAATGGATTTCCAGTTCTCCCAGCACCATTTGTTGAAGAAGCTTTCTTTTCTCCACTGTATGTTTTCAGCTCCTTTGTCTAGTGTGAGATAACTTTGTTTATGTGGTTTTGTCTCTGTGTCTTCTATTCTGTACCATTGGTCTACTTGTCTATTTTGGTGCCACTACCATGCCATTTTTATTAATGTAGCTTTGTAGTATGGTATTGTGATGCCTCCTGCTTCCCTCTTCTTGTTAAGGATTTCTTTGGCTATTTCTTTGGCTATTCTGGGTCTCTTATTTTTCCAAGTGAATTTCATGATTACTTTTTCTATTTCTATAAGGAATGATGTTGGGATTTTAATTGGAATCACATTGAATCTGTATAGCGCTTTGGGTAGTATGGCCATTTTGACAATATTAATTTTGCCTATCCAAGAGCATAGGAGATCTTTCCATCTTCTAAGGTCTTCTTCAATTTCTTTCTATAATGTTCTGTAGTTTTGATTGTAGAGATCTTTCACCTCTTCTGTTGATTCCCATGTTTTTTTTTGTTGTTGTTGTTGTTTTTTAAGGCTATTGTGAATGGAGTAGTTTTCTTAATTTCTCTTTCAGAGGATTCATCACTGGTATATAGAAATGCATTTGATTTATGGGTATTGATTTTATACCCTGCTACTTTGCTGAATTCATTTATTAATTCAGGAAGTTTTCTGGTGGAGTTTTTTGGATACTCTAAGTATAGAATCATGTCATCATTAAATAATGATAGTTTGAGTTCTTCTTTTCCTGTTTGTATCCCTTTAATTTCTTTTCTCTAATTGCTCTAGACAGGCTAGAGTTTCAAGTACTGTGTTGAATAGAAGTGGTGAAAGAAGGCATCCCTGTCTTGTTCCAGTTTTTAGAGGGAATGCTTCCAATTGTTGTCCACTTAGAATGATGTTGGCCTTGGGTTTAGCATAGATGGTTTTACAATGTTGAGGTATGTTACTACTATCCCTAGTTATTCTAGTGTTTTGAACATGCTGTATTTTGTCAAATGATTTCTCTCATATTTTGTCATATGATTATATCAATTGATACAATGACATGATCCTTTAAGTTTATTGATGTGATAAATTATGTTTATTGATTTCCATATGTTGAACCAATCTTAAATCCCTGGAATGAACCCCATTTAATCATGGTGCACTATTTTTTAAAAATATGTTTTTGTATGTGATTTGCCAGATTTTTAATGAGAATTTTTGCATCAGTATTCACCAGGGATATTGGTCCAAAATTTTCATTCCTTGATATGTCTCTGCCTGGTTTTGGTATCAGGATGATATTAGCTTCATAGAATTGGTTTGGAAGGGTTCCCTCCTTTTCTATTTCATAGAATAATTCGAGAAGTACTGGTATTAGTTCTTCTTTGTAGGTCTTATAGAGCTCAGCTGTAAAATGTCTGGTCCTGGGCTTTTCTTGGTTAGTAGACTTGTGATTGCATCTCCTATTTCCTTGCTTGAGATTGATGTGTTTAAATTGTGTATGTCCTCTTGATTCAGTTTGGGTTGATCATATGCCTCTAGAAATTTGTCAGTGTCTCAGTGTCTTCAAGGTTTTTTATTTTGCTGGATTATATGTTTTCACAATAGTTTCTAATTGTCTTTTATATTTCAGTAGTGTCTGTTTTTCCTTTTTCATCCTGAATTTTAGTGATTTGAGTTTTCTTTCCCCTTCTTTTCATTGGGGTAGCTAAGTGTTTGTCAATTTTATTTATTTTTTTCAAAGAACCAGCTTTTTGTTTTGTCAATTTTTTTGAATTGCTTCTTCAATTTCAGTTTCAATTCCATTGATTTCTTCCTGATTTTAGTTATTTCCTGTAGCTTCTATTTATTTTATTTTAGCATTGATTTCTAATTTCATTCCATTATGGTCAAATACAGTGCAGGGTAGTATCTCTATTTATTTATTTATTTTAAATATTTTTTTTTTTTTAATTTGCTAAGACTTGCCTTGTGGCATAACATATGGTCTGTTTGGAGAAGGATCCATGTGCTGTTGAGAAGAAAGTGTATTTGCTCATTGCTGGAGGGAACATTCTATATGTATCTGTTAAGTCTAGCTTATTAATTATCTTATTGTATTCTGTAGTTTCTCTGATTAGTTTTTGTTTGGAAGATCTATCCAGTGGTGAGAGAGGTATATTAAAGTCACACGGTATTATTGTGTTGTGGTCTATTTAGTTCTTGTTGCTGAGAAGGGTTTGTTTGATATACATAGATGACCCGTTGTTTGGGGCATAGGTATTTATGATTGTTATGTCTTGTTGATGCATGAATCCCTTAAGCAGTATGAAATGGACTTCTTTATCCCTTTTCACTAGCTTTGGTTTGAAGGTCTACTTTATCGGATTTGAAGATGAAAACCCCTGCTTATTTACATGGTCCATGTGAGTGGTATGTTTTTCCCACCCTTTCACCTTCAGTCTGTGATTGTCTTTTTCTGTGAGATGAGTCTCTTGAAGGCTGCATATTGTTGGGTCTTTTTCTAAATTCAGCCTGTCAGTCAATCTAGGTCTTTTAATTGATGAGCTTAGGCCATTCACATTCAGGATTATAATTGAAATATGATTTGTATTCCAGGTCACTTTGGTTTATTTTTGGTTTTTAACTTGACTTGGTTTCTCCTTTGATCGGCCTTTCCTTTAGTATAGTTCCTTCCTTTACTGATTTTCATTGTTGTTTTTCATTTCCTCCTAGAATATTTTGCTCAGAGTTCTCTGTAGTGCAGGCTTTCTCGCTGGAAATTCTTTTAACTTTTGTTTATCATGAAAAGTTTTTATTTCGTCATCAAATCTAAAGCTTAATTTACTCCACTCACATGGACCATCTAAATAAGCAGGGGTTTCCATCCTCAGATAAAGTGGAGTTCAAACCAAAGCTAGTGAAAAAGGATAAAGAAGGACATTTTCACATCCATTTTCTTTCAGAGCTTGGTATATGTTGTTCCAGGGTCTCCTAGCTTTGAGGGTCTGGGTTGAAAAAAATCTCCTAAGATACAAATTGGTTTCCCCCTATATGTGATCTGATTCCTCTCTCATGGCCTTTAAGATTCTATCCTTATTCTGTATGCTAGGCATTTTCATTGTAATGTGCCTTGGTATAGATCTGTTGTAATTTTGTATATTTGGTGTCCTGTAATCCTCTTACATTTGATTTTTCAATTCATTCTTCATGTTTGGGAAATTTTCTGATAGTATTTCATTGAAGAGATTTTACTTTCCTTTGGTTTGAATCTCTATGTCTTCCTCTATTGCAATAAATCTTAGATTTGGTCTTTTGATACTGTCCCATAATTTTGGATGTTCTGTTCATAGTTTCTTGCCATCTTCACTGTGTGATCAACTTTGTTTTCAAGATCATATATTTTGCCTTCATTATCTGACGTTCTGTCTTCCAAGTGATCTAATCTATTGGTGATGCTTTCTATTGAGTTTTTTATTTGGTTTATTATTTCCTTCATTTCAAAGATTTCTGATTTTTTTTTTCAGAATCTCTCTTTCTTGAAGTAATCTTTTGAAACCTGTATTTGCTCCCTGTATTTGCTCTCTTTGTTGGAGAATTTTTGCCTTAATTCACTTAACTCATTCTTTAATTCATAGATCATTTTAATTATATATGTTCTGAACTCCTTCTCTGACATTTCATCAACTGCACTGTCCATGGATTCTATTATTGTAGTATCTTGGTTTGTTGGGGCACTTTTCTCCCTTGTTTTTTCATGATTTCTATGTGTCTCCCTTTCTTGCAGTGTGGATTTGAGGTATTACAGTTTCTACCCTATAATCTTGTAGTGTCCCAGCAGATTACCCGTACCTCACCTTGGTGTTGGGCTTCTGGTCCCCGGCCATTGTTCCACGATAAATGCTACTGCATCTAAAGGTGGTGGTAGCAATAGTGGAGGTAACTCAGGATAGCAGTGAGAGTGTCCCAAGATAGCTGCAACCACTTTCAGAGTTGAGGCTGAAAGGGTGGGCTGGCCTAGTCAGAGATACAGCTGCCTCCAGACCCTATCTGTTGTCCCAAGGTGGAGGCTGCTGCACGGAGAGGGATATGACAATGGCTGCAGTGTCCCAGGATGGAGATGAGCTAGACCTGGGCTCCAGTGTCCCAAGATGGAGGTGAGCTAGGCCTGGGCTCTGGGATGGGTCTTGTCTTGCTTTCTATGGAAAACAATTTTGAGGGAAAATTTGACACAAAATATTTGGAACACAAAAAGAGTACTCTTGATTAGCAAAAAAAAAAAAAAAAAAAAGGAAAGAAAGAACATGAAAACAAAATAGCAAAATAAAAGGATTCTTGAAGTTTTTAAGTCAATTTTAGAATTTTTAAGAAAGGTGTAGGTTGTAGTATGGAAAACAGAGATGTTTTTGTGACTGGACAACATGGCTGAGTCTGATTCAAACTGAAGAAGTTTCCTCATCAAGTGACCTGTTCATTTCAGTAAGCTTGCAAGGCATCCTTGAAAAACACAGATCAAGATTATCCTGCCTCTGAAATAAAATGGAAGTGTAGCATTCTTTGACTGTTGTATTGGTTATTAAATACTATCATAATGTTTCAATTTTGCAAAGTGATTTATGGTAAAAGAATAACTAGTGCCATTTTGACAGAGTACAGTATTTTTTCAGTAGTAATGGGCTTATCTTAAAAAAAATATATATAGATACAGATGCGGATGGAGTCCAGCCTAGAAGAGCAAACGATGGATGCAGTGTCTGGAGTGGGGTCCACTCAGCACGCTAGGTGCTCCAGCAGTACCTACATCAGAGACCAATAACACTGCTCCTTGAAGAGGGTGTCTTGGGCTGTTCATTGTCTTCCCTGCTTTTGTTCAAGATGGCAAAATCATATGTAAAAAGTTGTGTTTTGGATATTAATCTTTTTAGACAAATCTATTATGAAAATAAAAATGACTTTGGAGGCTTCCTAGTGCATGAAACAGGTCTTTGTAGTTAGTGTAATTTTTATTTGTTAATGTAGAAAAATTAATGTCATAGTAAAAATGTAAAACCTATATAAAGAAAATAGTTACTGTCCCCTTTAATAGCTAAGAGTGATTCACAAGACTAGCTTATTTCACATTTATTATTTGAAAGTCAAAATTGAATGTATTTTTTAGATGCAATCAGATTGCTGCAATATAAAGTTTCAGAATAGGATACAGGAAGTTCATTGGGTAAGTTGAATGACATTTCAGTTCACTTAAATGTGATGAAAATTCCTCCTTAGTTGTAAGTGAAGAACATTCTTCTTTCTTTTCTATAAAAATATTTCACAATTCATTTAATAAAAACAAATTAACTTATAAATCCAAGACTTCTGCAATCTGCCATAAGATTTAAAGCAGCTTAACCTTTTAGCAAGGAAATGCATTTAATCAAAATTTACACCTATAGATGCCTGAAAATGTTACAGCTTGCCACCTTGGCAAAATTCATGACGTCTCTACGTAGGTGCCCTCACATAGTTCATAGATCAATGAAGAGAAAATCATTTCCCCACGTACTTAGGAATCTGTATCCTCAGAATACTGTGACACTGGAAATAGGAAAGAAATTGTCTGGATATTAAACATGGAGTTGTTTTCCTTCAGCTGGATTTTCCAGTTAGTAGATTCCATGAAGCACACAACTCATGCACCACGTTAACAAGATAGGACATTTTTCGCCTCGGTGCTGATTTAAATGCTTTTAATATTTCAGTCAGGAAAACAGAATTCACTTTATTTGCAAGCATAAAGCATTTTAAAGTAGGAAATTAGAAGTTTCCAGTTATCAAATGAGGCAGAAGATGTCTGCTGCACTGAGAGAGTGAATCTTAGGAGCCCCTGCTCTGAATCTTCAGAACATATGGAAGTTCTTGCAGTCTCGGCATGCGACCCAGATGTGTCCAGGAACCCAGACCAGCCAGCCTGCTGTTAACAGCACCAATGCAGGTGAAACGCAAGAGATTTGGAAGCTGCTGTGAAGACCCTGTCCCCTACCTGCCCACACATCTGCCTGGTGTGGCATCTGAGGATGGAGGCCCTGTCCTTTTCTCTGCCTTCAAATCTCATGGAAATTCCTCCTCTCATTTCCAACCCTAACTTGGAATCAGACAGAGAAGAAGATTCTGGGAAATGTAGTTTTTGTTTTCCCTGCAATGCAGAGGACACTACAGCCTGCCATGGTAATGAAGCAAACACTGTGATCTACAGAGAGGACAAAGCAAGAAAAGAACTCTCTTCCATTAGGGATTCTATGATGAAAATTAGGACTGCATCTAGATGGTAAGTGGGTCAATTTTTCTGACCACGCTAAGAAGAATATAGTTAAGACTGGAGCCCCAGTACCCACCAGTTTCCTTTCTATCTCCCTTCCTTTGTACCTACTCTCCCTCCTATAGTAATTGCTCAATAAATACTGAACTTAATTTAGCACTTATTTGGGGCCAGCTTTTTTCCAGGCTGCTACATGCTTAGGTACAGAGAGTTTAAGAGTGAACTGGAAGAATATGGTCCTTGCCCTCAGGGAGCTTACATTTGGCAGTTGTCATATGAAAAGCTCTAATTAGAAGAAAAATGACCATTGGGAAAGCAAGAAAAGGGATGTGTGAGGATGAAGTCCTCCTGTTTATCTTGTTATACACTCACCAAGTAACTGAATCTAATTTTCTTTTCTCAATTAACAGACTAATAGAAAATCAATAGTTTTCTAAAAAGAAGCTAATCATTTAAGTGATGATCTCTGTGTAATGTGTCCAAAAGAAAATGTTCTCCTTGGGGCTGCAGTTGGATAAGAGCTGTGGTGCCTTGAGAGTCAGGTCTGACATTAATGAGACATTCACAGTTATTGCTGCCAATAGAGAGGAGAGAATTAGAAATAAGGGAGAGAAAGGAATTTGAAATCTAAGCTAGGCATGGTGGTGCAAGTCTATTATCCCAATGACTTAGGAGCCTGAGGCAGGAGAATCAAGTTCAGTACCAGCCTGTGCAATTTAGCAAGGCTCTATCTCACAAATAAAATAATTTGTGGATATAGTTTAGTTGGTGGAGTGCTTGCCTAGCATGCATGAGGCCCTGGATTCAATCTCTAGTACTAGGGATGGGGGTGGGGAGCATTTCATCAGAATGCATTTGAATAAATGCATTAATTATGCACCTTATAAAATGTACCTTAAAATGTTTGTGATTTAATCTTATCTTGTCCCTTAGCAATTTTTAATGAAAATGGAATATAGAGAAAATCCTCTTAATGGTTCATACTAACATTTTTTTCCCCATAATTTAAATACTGTATCAACCTGCCCATTCTTCATTTGGTTAACATGAAAATGAAGCAATATCATACTTTTCTCTAAATTATCCTAACTTTAAATGCATAAATTGAACTAAATAACTAACACACTAAATAAGATTTTATATACACTATTGCTCCTGGCAAATTTTTAAGAGGTTAGTCACCTAATTACTCAGAGTGGGATTCTGCAGGTTTTGTGTAGATGGCGTTTCTGCTTAAAATGGAAGTGGTGGGAGGCAAAACCAGATTTCCTGCATGGTCATTACATGAATAACACCCCTCCTTGTTTCAGAGGGAGTCTTCTAGAACTGAACTGAGTTTTTAAATAAATGTGAAAAGGCATCAATTCCCACATTGGCCAACCCCAAGTACAATTTTTTAAGCGTTTACTGTAAGTACTGTTGGACAGTAGTTGCTAACTCTAATACCTATTAGCCTTGGCAGATAATTTAGAAATGTAATTACTTAGCCTCAACTAGGATTGATTTGTACCTAGTTTCACTTTCTAATGCCCAGTGAAAGTTTTTATCAGCGGTTTAGTGGTATGCCTGAAATACTGCACTAAGACCAGGAAAGAAAGAATTATTTTTCTAGAAACCAGGGAGTTAAGGTACCCAAGAGTTAAGGTACAGTCTTTTTCCTTTTTAACAATTTTTCTACATAAAGATTTGACAGTGAAAAGCTTTCAGATCAAAGCTGATCTTTCTGTCAGTAATGAGTCCAGAAACATGCCAAATTTTAGTGGGGAATAAGTCACATTTTATTGCATTCTTTTTCCAAACCTAGATGCTATATTCATTTTTACTTCATTTCAAGGTGTTTCCAAGTGAGCCTGACCAGTCTGACCTCTTTCCTGCCAAATTGAATGTTTCAAGCTCCCTAAAGATTACCATGATTTTAATATTTATTACTAGTTTGCAGTGGGGAGTATACCAAGATTTAACAAGATAACCTTTGTCATATTCATTTTAGTTCTACCCTGGATGATTAGGGCATTTCTTACTCAAAATTAGGGCCTTTCCTGTTTTTTTCATTTCTTTTCCTGATCTGTGGTCAAACATTTTTCTTAGTACTTCAGAAAGTTTTTAATGTTGTATTAAGCTTTCTTAGGTCTGGAACTGAGGCAAGTGACCATTACTTTCCTTTGGAGTGGCATGGATGTTTGTAATAAAGAGCCCATTCTCTATAATGTGTAAAATATATTTAATGCTAACTTTGATTTCAGATAACTAGATTCTTGTAAGTTGTAAGAAACAATACAGGTGTCTTATATACCCTCCATGCTTTTTCTCCCAAAGTATCTTAGAAAAGTATAGTCCAATATCACAATAAAGATATTGACATAGATCCAGTCAAGAGAAATTTTACACATAGAACCTATTCCAGCACAAGGATCCCTCATGTTGCTTTTGTACCCATACCCACTTTGCTCCCATCCCTATCCACGCCTTGATCTTTGGCAACCATAATCTGTTCACTTTTTTTTTTCCATTTCAACAATGTCATATACCTGGAATCATGGTAGTACGTAGCCTTGATTGATTTCTCATTCAGCATAATTCTCTGGAGATTTCTCCCAATTGCTGTGTATACGAGTCCATCTGTGTTCCCTGGTGAATACTGATCATACAACACTTCATTGAACTATTCACCTGCTGAGAGGTATCTGGCCAGTTCTTTTTTTTTTGCTATTATGAAAAAAAAAATTGCTATAAACATTTGTGCACAGGTTTTTGTGGAGCATGGTCTCCATTTCTTTAAGATAAATGTCTAGCAGTGCAGTTGTTGGATCATATGGTTGTTGAATGTTTAGTTTTTAAGAAATTGCCAAAATTACTGGTTTCCAAAGTAACTGTACTGTTTTACATTCCCTTATGAGTGATTTAGTTTCTTCATGTCCTGTACAACAGCCTTTGGTGGTATCATTATTGTTTATTTTAGTCATTCTGATAGGTATATAGTGATAACTGTGATTTTGATTTCACTAATGGTTAATAATGTTGAACATATTGTCTATTGCCTATTTGCCAACCATATTTCTTCTCTAATTACATATTTCTTCATGTCTTTTCCCCTTTTGCTAATTGAACTTTCTTTAGTTGTTTTGAGATGTCAGTTAAAAAAAAAAAAAAACATGGATTCTACATGCCAGTCCTTTATTGCATACGTGATTTGCAAAATTTTCTCCCAGCCAGTAGCACGCCTTTTCATCCTCTCAACTGAGTGTTCTGCAGAGCAAAAATATTTACTTTTGATGAAGTCCAATTTATCCATTTTTCTTTTTGAGTCATGTTTCTGGTATCAAAAACTCATTGCCTGACTCTGATTCCTCAAGATTTTCTCTTTTATGTTCTTTTTAAAAAAGTATTATAGTTTTCCATTACTTTTAAGTGCAGATGCATTTTGAGTTAAATATGTATAAAATGTGATATTTAGGTTGAAGATCTTTTTTTTTTTTTTTTTTTTTTTTTTTTTGCTTACGGATGTCCTGTTGCTCCAGCACCACTTTTTTCCCTGGTACTAGAGATGAACCAGGGGCACGGTATCAGAGAACTACATTTCCAGTTCTTTTTATATTTTACTTTGAGACAGATCTCACAAAGTTGCCCAGACTGGCCATAAACTTGCAATCTTCCTGCCTCAGCATCCCCAGTCATTGGGATTTCAGGTATGTGCCCATGGTACTGGCTGCCCCGGCACCATATTTCCTTCATTGAATAGTTTTTGTTCCTCTGTCAAAATCATTTGAGCAAAAATTAGATAATGATAAAAGGTCAGTTGGACATTTTTGTGGGTGTGTAGCTATGTTCTCCCTTGTGCTCCATTGATCTATACATCTACCTCCACCAATACCAGTCTTGATTACTATAACTAATGAGTTTTGAAATCAATCTGTTTGCTTCTACTTTGTTATGATTTGGGTCTTTAATGTCCCCTGAAAAGCTTACATTTTGAAAGCATGGTCCCCAGTAGGGCAAAGTTTGAGAAGTGGGGCTTTTAGGATGATTAGGTCACACAGACAGTTACTTTATCAAGAGATTAGCTCATTTGATAGTAATAATGTGAACGGGTGGTAACTGTGGGTATTGTGAGCTGGGAATAGAGGAAGAAAGTCACTGGGGGCATGTCCTTGGACTTGTCAATGTTTTGTTGATTTTCTCTCTTGTTTTAATGTTTCCAGTTTTATTGATTTCTGCTTATTATGTCTGCATTTGCTTTCCCATGGGTTACCTGAACATTTTTTTAGAATTCCATTTTAATGGATCTTGATGTCTTCTATGAAGCCATTTCAGTGGTTGCTGTAGATGTCTGTAGGTATTAACATCACACATATACATTGATCATATACATCTTAAGACACCTGTTTCATCATCACTTCATCTGTTCTAGCCAAGTAGAAAAATCTTTCCTTCTTTTATGTCTCTTAACACTCCCCTATTTATAACTATTTCAGGTATTTCCTGTAAGTAATTTTAGAACCTCATTAATGTCATAATTTTTGCTTCAACCATTTAACAACTTAGATGTCTTGAAAGGAGAAGGTAAGTCTATATTGTATTTGCCCAGAGTTTTGCCCACTGGATTTATTTCTTCCTCCAATTGCAAGCTCATCCATTTATCATTTTTTTCCATGCTTAAAGAACGTCCTTTAGACTATTATTATTATTATCACTATTATTGTTGTCACTCTTTTGACAACAAATTCTCTTTAGTTTTCCTTAATCTGAAAATGTCTGGATAGTTCTACATTTCCACAGGATGTTTTCAAAGGACATAAAATTCTAGATTGGTAGTTCTTTTATTTCATCACTTGAAAAGTATTATGTTACTTTTTTCTGGCTTCCATGATTCCTCATGAGAAATCCAGTTTTTCAAATGCTTCCCCCACCATAGGTAAGGTATCATTTGTCTTCTTTTTTTCTTTCTCTCTTTGTTTTTATTTTCATGGTGTGTTGCAGGGCAGATTATTTTTAACTTATCATATTTTAAGATTGATCATCTTCTTGAATCTGTGTGTTTATGACTTTTGCCAAATTTAGAGATTTTTCAGCCATTATTTTTCCAAGTATTTTTTCAGCCTAACCACCTTCTTTCCTTTGCGACTCTGATGATACAAACATTAGTTCTTTTTTTATAGTCCCAAAAGTTCTTGAAAAGTCTTTTGCAATTATTTTGCCTATTGTTTAGACTGGATAATTTCTAATGTTTTATCTTCAAGTCTATTGATTTTTCCCCCCGGTATCTTCTATTCTCTTATTAAATCCTTCAATCCAGTGTTTTACTTTGGTTGCTGTAGTTTGCAGCTCCAAAATTTCCAACCCTTTACAGAAAATGCTGAATTTTGCTATGGTGGAGAGGACTAACTTAGACAAAAGCTGATTTCCTTTAAACCAGATAGATAGATAGATAGACAGACAGACAGATAGATAGACAATACAATATCAGCAAAATGTCATATAAGCCAGGAAATACCTAAGTGGGGAATAACCAAGCTGATTCAGTTAAGATCATTTATTTCAAATTTAGAGAACATACATGTTCCTCAGGCAGGCCTGTGATTTAGAAGGAAAATGGTGGAAGAATGTTTTATCATCTCTAATTAAAGAAAGAGTTCTTAGAAAATACACAAAATATTAACCATCTACATAAAATCAGGCACTTTTTATTTAAAACTCTTCTAGAAATAGTGTTTGTTGATGAAGAAGCATGGAAGAGGCCAGTCAGCTAATTAGTGTCTACTATTCTAAAACTCTTTCCGTCGCACAATGGGTACCATCCATCTGAGGGTCTCTTGTGCAAGAGCAAGGGCATGGTGTCAAATATCACAAAAAAGCTTTCATTGTTTTTTTTTTTTTTTAATCAATGTAAAGGAGATTTTCTTTAATATTAAGATATGGAATTGTTTGTAATGCCCAAGTTACAGCCATTGTCAGTACTTGTTAGTATTTCTTGGTTGTCTACCCAGCATCCATAGCACCTTTGTCAGTTCTTCATGGCCCTCAGTTTTCCTTTTGGAATAGTTGCTCTCCTCTCTTGGTTAGCAGACATTATGTCTGCATGGATTGAGTCCATCCTAACTCCAAAGGTGATAGGCATTACTTTACACAAATCAGTCAGCCGACTCATATTCCTTTACCTCCATGATTGGTTCAGACACGGGCAGAAAGCAATCAGCCTGTGACTTTCCTCCCACCTATGATCTGGTTAGGGCAACATGTAGAAGGTAGTACTCTGGGAGTGAAGCCAGATACTAATGAAATATTGTAATAATGATGAGAGAGGATACAGCAGGGAAAAGACATGAGGGTGGGTAGAGTCATTCATTTATTCATTCAATAAGCATTTGCTGAGTAATTCACAAATGCTGGGCCCTGAGAAAAAGCAAAAATCATCAAAATTCATCAAAATCTGACACTGGTTACAATAAGATAGTTGATAGTTTCCACACTTAATGAGAAACAGATATCTCATCCTTGAATTTAGGAAGACTTTTGTTTTCCCAATCAGGAATTTTAGTTCCAGAAGAAGAATAAAACAATGAAAACATTGTATAAAAGTTCTCTTTCAAACTTTTTTTCAGCCCATGGTTTTTTCACCCTCATCATCATGGTGCTGAGAGGCCTCAGGAACACAAATGGCTCTGTGTTCAGACCAAGTACTTGGCCTCCAGAAGATGAATGATCAGACCTACTCACCATATGATTATAAGGGTCAGGTAGTTTAAAAAGAAATTACAATCTGAATTGAACCAAGGATGAACAGTGTTGCTATTGAGCTACAAATCCCAGCTAATAAGCATAACCTTGTAAAGAGAGGTTAGTGTTTGGGAAACTGCATGTTCTTGCAGAAGGGCAAAGCTTTTGCAATATAAATAGTTGTAAGGGTACTAGCTTTCATCTTTGATGCCTTAAACGTCTGTATTTAGAGTTTTTGTGTCCAGGGCTAGATTGAGTATTTTAGAAATTGTGAACACTGGAAAGATTGTGATGACAACCCTTCTGTAACTCAAAAGAAAATTTATTTTTCCAAAATGTTGCAAAACTCACATGAATACTAAAATTAAAATGGCTTTTTTCTCTGTATTTCCTTATTTCAAAGTGCTGAATAAATTCATCTGTTTAGTTTTCTTAGTCATTTCTGATTCCTCTGTTTTGTGGATGCCCTCAATGCTTGCTTAGCCTAATTCAGCATTGATTGCATTACAAGTATCTACCAGTCTTTCTTTATTTTCCAAAATAAAGATGGAGAGGAAAAATGTTATTTAGAGAGGAATTTGATCACTTATGGCAAAGAATGTGCTTTGATTTAGGTTCCTCTGAGCTTATTAAGAGCGTACTTGAATCCTAAATGTGTCCTTTTCTTACACAATGACAAAGTAATATGAGTTTTAGAAAAACAGTGCAGGTCCAAATCTTCACACTGTAGAGTGTTTCTTTAAGACTAAACCTGATTGGAGCAGACACTTAGATGGGTAAGGATCACTGCGATTCACTTTGGTTCCAAAGGCAGGCCAGCCTCTGGCTTTACTAAGGTTTTAATTTCTAAGACTTGGTTGAAGTGTGCCTCAGAAGAGGGTGAGTTTGAGCCAGTCATTTTTTAAAAAATATTTTTTAGTTGTCAATTGACTTTTATTTTATTTATTTTTATGTGGTGCTGAGAATCAAACCCAGTGCCTCATACATGCTAGGCAAGTGCTCTCCCACTGAGCTACTACCCCAGCCTGAGCCAGTCATTTCTGACTAAATAAAGAAGAATGCTTGAAAATCTACTATCTCTTCTTCTTCAAAGCTGAAGAATGCTTGAAAATCTACTCTTTCCTCTTCTTCAAAGATGTTTATGTTTTAAAAGATTTTTTGTTTGTTCTTTTAAAATTAATTTATTTATTGATTGATATGTTTGTTCCATGGTATGGAGAACAAATTAAAAGACTTGACAGCTGCTGCTTAATGATTGCATATGATATTTCATTATTACTATTATTTATATTTTTAGAATCTCAAAACCTTAAATTCTCTGAAACAAAGCAAGAGGAAATTGAATTTTTCCTTTTTTTTTTCCCTGATCGTTTTGGATGAATAGTTAACTAGAAAAACATTTGTCATATCAAGATCTTAAAACAATGGCTGGGGCTGTAGCTCAGTGGCAGAGCGCTTGCCTAGCATGTATGAGACACTGGGTTCAATCCTCAGCACCACATAAAAATAAACAAATAAAATAAAGGCATTCTGTCCATCTAGAACTACAATTTTTTTTTTAAATCTTAAAACAAATGTAAATATTCCCTGAGGGAACAAAAAACTCATTTTCCTTATTTTATATTTCAGTGCTTTTTATCTAATTTTGTTTCTCTTCTTAAGACTGTTTCCAGATATCTAAACTTAGTAGTTTAGTTGTCTTTTCTGTAATGATAATATTTGTAAAGCATTGTTGTTTCTCATTGGAACATAATTTGTCATTGAGAGATAAAGGCACAGGCAGACACACAAACACAACCACAGGCATGGTGGCTTCACTTTCCAAACTGAATTGCATTCCAGCCATTTTTAATATTTGCTGTCTTTCTTTGGATCATTAATTATATTAAATTCTCTACAATTATTAGATTCTTTGCCCTTGTAATTTCTTTAAAACTATTGATGACTATTTGCTGGAAAAGCTATTAAGAGGGAAAGGACAAATAGTTTTTCAAAAGCAGTCTTTTTAAGGAATAAGTTGTCTCTATGTAAATTATCATACTAACTAGAGGAGTTAAGAAGGAATGAGAAGACCACATTTGGAACCACAATACCTCTTGATGGGCATCCATATTCCTACCCTTCTGTACTCCTTCCCTTTTAACCAGGGATATGATAGTTTCCAAAAGGAAACTTGGATTCCAAGGCTGAAACAAGCAGAAGTGGAGCTCATGCCTCTGAAAACAACCATCATAACAGAAGAAAAAAATGCACTGGACAGGTTACATAGAGCAGGGAGTCTTTATTCTAGACTATGTCAAGAAGGGAGAGATTGAACTCAACTGAGCTTGAACAAAAGGTCACACAACAAAAGGCCGAGTGTTTGTGAACATTGTGATAAGCTGGTAGAAAAGGCCAGGAGGACACTGGCAGGGAGGACATGAATGTGATGAAGCCATCTTCATTTGCTAATTGGAGCTCACTGGAGTTAGGCTTCTCCCTTCCCACCGAGCCTGCTATTTTTCTTGATGATTATATTTCACAGGGATGGCTCCCAGGTCCTTGAGAAAGACATTTTTGGATTGTAGAAGATTTACCTTTCAAAGTGGTAGAGAAATAATTTATAATTGCAAGTTTTCTAAAGCAAATGATCTACAAAAGGGACGGTTAGTCAAGAAGAGTTTGTTTAAAGTTTAGTCAAGCTGGGATGAATGTCAGTGCTCTCTTAGTAATTGCTACTGTTTATTGAGCTCTAGAAGTCAGATACTGGCATTGAACTTACATTTATTGGCAATCTTCCCAAAAACTCTGTGTGTGTTTCTATGTGTGTGTTTGTGTGTGTGTGTGTGTGTGTGTGTGTTTTCCAACAACTTTTCAAGAAAGTTGTACTTTTGCCCTATTCTACAGAGGAACATTACAGATGAGAAATCTAAGATTTGATGGGTTTAAATAACTTACCCAAAGTCACACATCAAGTAAGTGCTACAGCCAGAATTTGAACCTAGAGAGTTTGCCCACCGGCAGAGACAATACATTTTATGACCAGAGCATCCACTTCATGGATGAATATTCAGAGCAGCAGCAGAATCATTGCCAAATACTTCTAGAGAATGTGCACATAATAGATTTGCTGTTGTCATGTCATCTTGAGAAGAATGCTCTTTTCACTATGACCTAGCTGCACTCTGGGGTATACCTACAAATACAATAGCATATGGTTTTTTGTCTCAATTTTAGAAGAACCCCAGTTAATCAAGCTCTATACTTGCTCATAAAGATGAATTTTTTTTTAGGCAGAGTGAGAATTTTTTTAATATTTATTTTTTAGTTTTCAGTGGACACAACATCTTTATTTTATATTTTTGTGTTGCTGAGGATTGAACCCAGCTCCCCGTGCATGCCAGGCGAGCATGCTACCGCTTGAGCCACATCTCCAGCCCCATAAAGAGGAATTCTAATAGAAAAAAATAACGAAAGACTAAGTATAGCCCTTAAAATGTAATATTAGAATGCAAACTTGTTTTAATATCTAAATTAATATAATGTATTAATATAATGTATCATTTTAATAGATCAAGCAAATCCTCCCATGATCCTGAAATGCATTTGCCAAATTCGGTATTCATTCATGATAAAACTTCCCATAAAATAGGAATAAAAGGAAATTTATTTATCCTGATAAAGACCATCTTTAAAAAACTCAAAACACCATTCATAAGAGTGGAAGACTAAATATTCTGCCTCTTAGATTGAGAATGATAATGAGATAAGGATGTTCACTCTCACCACTTCTATGTAACATCACATTGGGGATTTTAACCATTGCAAAAGGCAAGGAAAAAAAAAATCCAGATAGTTAATGAAGAAATAATTGCAAATAATTGTTGTTATTTGCAGATAATATAACTTTATGAAGAAAATCAGATGGAAACTACCAAAAAAAGCAATAAGAATTAAAAAATGAGTTTTGCATTGTAGAGTATAAAATTGGCATCCAAAAATAAACTGCATTTCCTTTATAATAGCAATGAACATTATACAAGTGAAATTAAGAAAATAATTTAATTCTCAATAGCATTAAAGAGTATACTTAGGAATACATTTAACAAAGGAAGTATAAGACTTAGACATTGAAAACTATAAAATATTACTGAGAGCATCTTAAAGATAGCTAATAAATGAATATGTATTTTTATTTGATTGAAGTCTCAACATAGTCATATGGCAAATATTACCTTATGAATCTATAAGTTAAATGCAAACTTTATCATAATCCCCATATAAATTTTTGTAAAAATTGACAAATCAATTCTAAAATTTATGTGGAAATCCAAAAGCCATAAAATGGCCAAAACAATTTCCAAAAACAGCATTGGCTGAATTTAATAAAACCAGAGTAATCAAGACAGTATGGTATTGGTACAGGAGTAGGAATATAGATCAAAGAAAGAGACTTGAAATTCCAGATATATTTCTGGTCAATTGATTTTGTTACTCTAGATTTATTAAAAACTAAAAATTTTGTGTCTTCTGCATCTGTCTCTGCAGGGTTAGACTTAAGTAAATGATAACCCAAGTAAAAACTAGGCATCAGCTTGTGTTAGAGCCAGGTACATTGGGCCTGGGGTGAGACAGAAAGAATTAGAAATAGGTAGAAAGGAAACATAAAGGAAAGACAGGAAATAAAATTTTAAAGATCCACCTGCTTTTCCAGGTCCATCAGTCCCTAAACCAGTCTCTTTCCCAAGCCTGTTTCTCCCAAATTCCTGTGAAATCTGAGCATTGTTATTGACCCCCACCCCCACCTCAAAAAATAGATTCAGTAAATAAAGATACAGTATTTTGAGAAATCTATAATTTAGGGGACTTTCCAGTGCTATTTACTAATAATGAAGAACATATCAGCCTAGGGATTCTGCATTTGACCTCCTCAAATCATCTTGAGATCACCAGACTGATATCATTCTGACATTTCCCATACTTACTGCTCACCAGATTTCCTTAGAAGAGCTGGAAATTCCCAAAATATGTCCCTCACTCTCAAGATGGCCTGCATTCTCCCTGAATATATTCCTTTCTTTATAATCAGAGACGCTTCTCTCTGGAGATTGCTCCCATTCTTCCTTGAACGTGTACCTACTTTCTCAAACAAATCTGTGTATGCCTCTGACTGGTGAGGGCTAAAATTATTTTCTGTCTTTTAAGCAAAGGACCACACTGGTCATGAGTCAAGTTCCCAACTTCTTAGACCCTCCTCCAGAGACAATTCTTCTCCCATAACAGGCCCTCTTTTTAAAAAGAGAATTCAAACTTAGCTATGAAAGTGAGTATTTAGAATGAGGCAACACATTACAAAAACCATGCAGACGAATAGCACAAACATCACAAATTCCACAAAAATAGCAGTATTAGCTGTCTCCCACTTTTATAACAACTTTTTTCCCTATGTTTTTGGGCTATGTATGCTTCATACACCTTTAAGCATGATTGATAGACTTGGAAAGTTCAGAAAACTTTCCTGGAGTTTCACCATTCATTATTAGTCCTGCTGCATCTGAGTTTCCTGCTTATGCAAGAATTCAAAAGTCATGAGAAAACTTCAGCTCCCTGGTATCACTGGTTTGGGTTATAATGGCTGCCTCCGCAGCAGATGGATCACTTTTGTTAAACATTTGCCACCTCCTGTTAACCACTGGGTAGTACCTGAGAAGAGTGTGTGAAGAACAGAAATTTTTTCTTGAATCCTGGGTCACAATGACTCAAAAGAAAGAAGACATTTCCTTGGTCCTTTCCCTAGGGTCAAAGAATGGATCCTGAAACAGGTCATGACTAGAGGCTCCAGCTGATGGTGTTGCTGCTGAGAGGCTGCACATCCCACTATAGCCCCAGTACCATCCCCAGAATAGAGAGTGATTCCCAAGACTGGGCAGTAGTGAGTAGTGCTGAGGTAGAAAACATGAGAACAGGTAGGAAGGAGATGTAAGGGACAAGACAAGAGTGGCCAGATTTCAGGTCCACTTTCACATGGATTTAAAGTCCAGATTTTAAAGTCACTTTCACATACCTTGATCACAAATAGCACTATTCAATCAACTATTAGACCTTATCCTCAGGTACACCAAGGTAGTCCTGTGTTCACAAAGCAAAATGCATCAACAACAAGAATAAAATGACTTGGGGCCCACCCAGATAATGTCCAACATATCAATAAATGACACTCCTCCATCCCAGTAACATACCCAGTTAACAACACAAAAAAGAACTAAAATGCCCTCTTTGTGCCCTTCAGTAGATGAATGGATAAAGAAACTGTGGTATGGTATATATACACAATGGAATATTACTTAGCATTAAAAAAGAATAAATCATGGAATTTGCAGGTAAATGGATGAAGATGGAGAATTTTATGCTAAGTGAAGTAAGCCAATCCTAAAATACCAAATGCCAACTGTTTCCTCTGATATGAGAATGCTGATCCATAATGGGGATGGGGGCGCATGGGAGGAATGGAGGAATTTTAGAAAGGGCAAAGAGGAGGGAGAGGAAGAGAGAGGGCAGGGGGGTAGTAAAGACAGCGGAATGAAATGGACACCATTACCCCAAGTACATGTATGAATACACGAATGGTGTGACTCTACTTTGTGTACAGCCAGAGACATGAAAAATTGTGCTCTATATGTGTATTATAAGTTGAAATGCATTCTGCTGTCATATATAACAAATTAGAATAAATAAATAATTTTTTTAAAAAAATGCCTTCTTCAAGCGTGTCCCTGTACTACTGATATTGCATGTGTAAATATGACTACTAAGATGTAGCTAGCGTGTTCCTCTCCAACGCTCACACTCTATCTCTGTAAATGTTCACTTCTTTCTTTTATTCAATAAATTCAATCTGTGTTCACTCTGACTCATCCTCAAACTCCTTTTTGTGACATCAAGGACTCTTGTTCCAATGACAGTATTTTATGCCTCTGCACACCTCTGGGACCAGTGCTTCTTCCCTGGTTATCCAGAAAACACACAGTCTTAGAATAGCTAGTGCAAATGGAAGGCCTTAGAGATTAAGCCTCATTAGCAACCTGATAAATCCATTAATCCACCTCTGACCACAGCCGACACCCGTCTGGAGGGTGACTTGTATACATTACCAAATAATCCTCTGTCATGGTACGTTAAAAGGCAATTATCCACGTGTTCTCATTAGCATGACATCCCTACAAAAGACCTTGAAATCCGTTCAGAATTTGGATTTGGCCAAGTGGAGACCTGCCAAAGAATAGACTGTGTAAATAAAGAGGAGAGCAGACTGAACTGCCACTAGAGCTACTTATTTGCTGTGAGAATTTCTTTTGAAAGACTGAACACAGGGAAAGGACGATACTTTCCAGCTGGTAGCGAGAGCAGTCAACACGTGAGATCAGCACAAAACATACTGCAGACAAGGTCTTGGACAAACCAGAGCAACAGAGCATGAAAGATGTCCAGAAGGTTTCCATCAGCATGACAGTGAGTGCCCCTTTGCTGAGTCAATCGGTACCTTGTAAGTCCAGGGACCTAGAGGTGGCTGAGGGGAGAAAGTGGATACTCCAAAGATCACGCTGAAGCTTCTATCACCCACGAGTCTCCTGATGCCTGTGGTGTGGGTTTACGGCACTGGGAATCCCAGTGCAAAGGAACTTCTGGGGCAAGGAACCTGCTGTTATGAAGGGACCCCTAAACTGACTCACTTACTCAACCCATCCTGCTGCCTGGGGGACTCCAGACAGACACAAGAAGGAAAGTTCTAAAACTTTGTCACTTGACAAACTGAAGCTATTAATCCATCAAATTTAGGGTTGAAAATACACAAACCTCTGCTGTTTGTAGGACTTAGGGTAACATCAGATGACATGATCTGAATTCCAGGGAAGAGCCACTTCCACTGTGAGTCACCCAGTTCCCTTCATTCCAAGAAATGCCCCCATCATCCTGCCAACAACGATTTCTTGTGGTCATGAGGAGGTGATATTATTATTTTCCTCACCAGAGCCTCCTAGAACATGTAGCAGGCATGAGGATGCTTCCTTGCTGACAGACCAACCAGCAGAGGCAGTGAGAAGGACAAAGTTCATCCCTTTCTAAACACTACCATTGGCTAAATTATCACTGGGATAACATTTAATACCTGTTTGTAAAAATGATGACCTTGAAAATATCTTGATTTTATATTTATAAAGACTGTCCTGCTTATTTTAAACAATTTTGAAACACAGAAAATAAAAAACTTCAGGTTTCTAGTTATTCCACTCCCCAATAAACATTGTTCGAGAGTTTGGTTTATATCCTTCAAGAAATTTTTTTATCTATATAGGCATACATATACACATCTAAAAGTGTAACTCCTAGAATCCCAGGTTCCTCAGGATATTGGGGTCACCTTTTATATTAGTCTGTAAATAAAATACCTTGAGTCCCATCCTAAGTGGTTTTGAGAATCTAGCATTTTCTCCAGTTGTTTCAACAATTCTAAGGAGGATGCTAACATAGTGGTTGTTTATTACCTATTGCTTTGGACTCTGTCCCAAGTTTATTTGCTTATTGGTTTGTCTTGCCTCCTCCTTATCCTGCTGACGTGCTAGTTTTTCTAACATCTAGATAACACCTCTTCTTTTTTTTTTTCTAGTGACTTCTTAGGTACTAGTAAGTGAAACTGAAATTTACTGAAGGTTTGGGATTTTGAGAGAAGATGAAAGAATTGACTCTTGCAGGTATTATGCTTCATATTTAACTTCTGCTTGTTTGTTTTTCATGGTCCTAAGAAATTATTATACTCACTATTGTGATACATATCATCTTTAATGGCTACATTCATAATATGCTTGGTAGAGGCCAAAAATTGTGCTAAGAATTTTTCACACATGCCTTATTAGATCTTCACAACAACCCTAGGAATTAGATATTATTAAACTGTTACTTTGCAGATAGGAAACTAAGGCTAAGAACAGCTAACTTATCCATGCTCATTCAGCTAACTAAAGGGTAGAGACATTTTAAACCCAAACAACCTGAAGTTCCATATTCCCACTATGTTATTCTGCCCCTTGCCTTTATGATTATCATAAATGCTGCTGATCCGAGTGATTATTAATGGGGTTCACAAAAACCAGTCTCACTCGGATCACTTCCTGTCTGGTAGCTACATTCTTAACTCTTAATTACATGCCATTGCTATGGTTTGGATGATGGTTTCCCCTCCAAAATTCATGTTGAAACTTAAGCTCCCGTGTAAGAGCATTACGAAGTGTGGCCTTTGAGAGGTGGCCTTTGGGAGGTAGAGGCCTTGTAAATGGAATTAGCACCCTTGTAAACTTGTTCATGTTGCAAGGAGTGCTCTCTTGTCCTCTGTCCCTTCTGCTGTGTGTGGACACAGGTTTCCCTCTTTCTGGAGAGTGCAGCAGCCAGATGCCATCTTGGAAGGAGAGAGATGCCCTGTCCCAACACCAAGCCTGCTAGCAGCTTGATCTTGGACTTTATAATATCCAGAACTATTAGAACCATTCAAAATAAATTTCTGTTTGTTATAAATTACTCAGTCTCGGGTATTTTATTATACAACCCAAAGTCATCCATGTTTCTTTTGTCTTATTCTTAAAATATCCCTCCAAACCAGCTCCCCCTTTTTGCAGCCTTAATAATCTTAATGAGTCTGATTACCTTACTTTTCCTTGAATATTTGTCATTAAGATAAACCAATAGCTAAGTTAAACTTTTCAACCCTGTTTTTTTTTTTCTTAAATGCCTCTTTTAGTAATTTTTATTGGGCTAAAAACTTATCTTTCTATAAGGCAATCTGTTGGAGAATCCTGGAAATCATAGTCTCCACAAAGCAAAGGAAAATTCCAGAAGTCACAGAAATACCATGCGTTACTCAGTTTTATATCACTGGGACAAAGTACCCAAAACCAAAAAGTTAAAAAGAGAAAAGATTTATTATGACCATGGTCTTTTGGCTAGCTTCATAGGACCTGGTAGGCAGCAGGGAAAGAAGTCAAGGACAAGAAAAACCCTTCCAAGGGCACACCCCCTGTGACCTACCTCCTCTAACAAGGCCCCAAATCCTGAAATTTTCTCCACTTCCCACTAATGTCCTCAAAATTATTAATCCATCAGGGGGTTAATCCATTCATGAGTGCAGAGCCCTCATATTTCAATCACTTCCCAAAAGCCCCACCTCTGAACATTGCTGCATTAGGGATCAAGCCTTCAGTACATGAGCCTTTGACAGACATTTCAGATCCAAACTATAACATGGGAGACTTTATCTTTGATATTTGAGGCACCTCTGGTAGAACTGTTCATGAGCAAGGAGCTGCCTGAGTGTAGTCCCTGAACATGAATATGGATACCTTAGTGCTTTTTCACAAGATACTTGTCTTTACAAAATACACATAACATTTCAGCAAGATGGATAATCAGATATGATGGCTGCCTGCAGCTGATCTGACCAAATTCATCTGTTTTTTTTCCCCCATTTCTTCCAAAGGGCATAGAACAAACATCTAACTTTAAGTAAATTAATAAAATGTGTGTGTCCAGATGAAATGATACTGACTTTCCTCCACCCTGTCCCAGATGCTGAAAAAATTTCTTGAGAGGTCTGGCATAATGTCACAGATGCTTTGAAAATGATGACTTTTTAAAATTCATGAACCACTGTTTTCCAAAGAGGATTTTATGACTTTCTTTTTAACTACAAATGGAAACATGTTCTTGAAAAAAATGGTTATGATGCACTTTTTTAAAAAAAATATCACAGCTTAGCAGTAAAACCAAAAACATACATGCCATTTGACAAGTATCCCAACTTGTATCTTGGGATTTGAGGGAATTTATTCCAGGAAATATGACAAGATATCACCAAATATGTTAAATGCTGTGTAATAACAAAGCTTAGAAGTTCTATGTCCAACATAGTGTTCAAATTATTGAATGTCTCCTTGTTTGTGCATTATGTAAAATATAAAGACTTTATAGAAATATAGAATGATGATGATGACATGATATAAGTAAAATATAGGACATGGAATGATATTGTGGACCTTCTTCCAAGCAATTATATTCTGTAGTTTTATGTCCTGGAAGGAGGAACAGCCTTCTTGAGAAGATTGTGCCCTGACTCCTAGTCTTATTCCTGCCTTGCTACAATGTCTTGAGTTCCTGATGCATGGGTCATTATCTCAAATAATGAAGAATCAAGTGCCCATGGTGTCAACTTCACAATTGTTGTAGTACGCAGACCCACTTACTTCTCAAAAGATATAGAAATTGACTTCCACCAAAAATTAGCATTTGATTCAATAAACTAAATAACCACAGATTGGATTTATTTATCTCCATCTATTAATATATTTAGAAAAGTTTTTAAACTTGATAGCTGAAGATGAGATGAATTGAGAATTTTCTTTTACCCAAAACAAATGCCTGGGCATCCTTTCATGGTCTCTGTGCCTGAGATTTAACTGTTCCTTTTCCTCCCCTGCCCTAGGAAGGGAGGAATTCGCCTTGGGTTTTATGATTTGGACTCTCTCACTTAAACATTTTGTAAATATTCAAATGTGGGCATGTAATGTCTTATGACACCCTCCTTATTTATTGGTGTTTGTGTTTAAGTCTCATGGGGTTGCGTAAGTTCATCATTTCCCTGATAATGATAATGTAACAGCTTTACACACACACACACACACACACACACACACACACACACTTAAATCAAACACCTTACCCGGAATGGAGCACTTAGGCTCCCTTTACTTCAAAACAAGAATTTCTTCTGTGGAACAAACTCTCTCACTTGAGAGAAGGCCCCAGTGTGTTTGGCAGAGAAGAAGATTGCCTTTGATTCTGAGCCTCAGCAGAGGGTCTCCTAGGGATTAAACAGGTTACCAGGTGAAGGAAAAGTTCAATGAGTAATGACTTCTTCATTCTGAAGACCTTTCTAATGATGTGAGTTGAATACCCTGCGTATCATGATGGCCCACCTTTGTTCCATGCCTTGGAGGTACACTCTTTAGATCCTGTAGCTGTACTTGGCTGTGGGTACTTTTAGTCATGCTTATAGAAATTCATTTATAATCTTAGCATTTTTACTTCAGAAAACTTATTTTATCTGGCTTATAGTTTTGAGGATATTTGTGTGGTATTATAGTTCTTAAGCACATTTATGTTTAAAGAATCAAGTTCATGCAGGATAGAGTAAACCTGGCCTGGAATTAACACACATTTTAGTTTCAAATATAATACCATAATTGTTCTCTAAGGCAGAGCTTGAAATGTTGAATGACATACTTGTTTAATCTTACTTTTTAAAACTTCATTAAATGTCTTTAATATTTGTGTAGTTCACATTACTTGATAGCTATTCTGTTTCAGTTGAAATAAAGAAAAAGAGATTCCATGAGTGGAGGGGGAAATCAAGATTAATCAAGTAAAAATTATATCTATTTATTGAAAAACATATTTTAAACCAATACCTGATAGAGTAAAGGAATATTAAATATCTAGAATATCACAAAAGATAAAATATTAGAACATATTATATTTCCTTTCTAAACTTCCTAGCATTTAAGTTTAAAAGAAGTGTTTTCTGCAAATAGCATGATTTCATTTATTGGTGAATAACATTCCTGTTTGTGCATGTGTCTATCATATTTTCTTATTCGTCTTTGATGGAGCATATATCCTGATTCCATAATTGTGAAATGGCCACAGGAAATGGATACACAGGTACCTCTTTTGCATAGTGACTTTCCTTTAGGTGTATATTGAGGAGTTACATAGCTGTATCATATAGTAGATCTATTTTTAATTTTCTGAGAAACAACTTACTCTACAGTTTTCCACAGTTTTTGTACTGATTTACATTCTCACTAAAAATGTAGGAGAATTTCTTTTTCTCTACATTTTTGCTAGCATTTGTTATTATTTGTTTTTTTTGTTGTTGTTGTTCTAGGATATACCTGACTGTCAAGTGTATTTTGATGTATTATACATACATGGAGTATAACATTCTAATAGGATCCCATTATTGTGGCTCTTATGTGATGTGGAGTGTAACTGGTAAAGTATTCATATATGAACTTAGGAAAGTTATGTCTGATTCATTCTACTGTCTGTCATATAACCATTCTGACTAGGGTGACATAGAATCACAATGTAGTTTGAATTTGCATTTGATTGATGGCTAACACTTTTGAGATTTTTTTACATATTTATTGATGATTTGTACTTCTTTTGAGAAGTGTGTGTCTAGATCATCTATTCTTTTTCTTATTGGATTACTCAGGTTTTTTGTCAATATGTTTTTAAAGTGTCTTATTAAAGCAGTATTGTTATACACGAAAAAAAAAGAAGTGTAGAAACGAGACATTTTCTGTTTGCAGCCTCACATTCTAATTCTGTACAATGATGAGTATCATACCCTTTGGCTGTGTTTGAAGAAGGAATATGCTTGAGTGAGCAACTTTTGACATTTGAAAATCAAGACTGTTTACATTTAAGAGAATTCACTATAGGTGGTTTTTAATGAATTTAAACATATTTACAAACACCCAGTAAACTCTATTCTTTGTTCATATTACTTCCCTTTAATTATATTATTTTCCTAAAGTTCAATAACTGTAAACACTATAAATGAAGCCATCTGTCCAGAGCAAGTAATGATCATAGCTCCCATTTACATTATACTTAAGTTCAAAACGTTTCATCACTTAAAAATGATTTAAAAAGCTAAAAAAAAAGGTGAATAGTTGGTAGGTCCATAATTTGGGAAGAAGTTATGTATAAATTGCATAACAGATTCTGAATTTATATCCAGAATATTCAAATAAAGATAACATATAAAATATTTTACTCAGATAACCTGTTGAATTTCTAATATAAAATATAATATTATATCTTGTGTACACTGGACTACAGTATGGATCTAGATGTTTTAACAGCCTGATCTTGAAATTCTAGAAAATTAAAACAGAATGATTTTGTTCAGCTAGAGATTGTTTCAGTTTTATATTTTTACCCTTTATCCTTTACTCCTCACCCCAAAAATATACTTGTTGGGTGAGTAATATGTAGTCATTTGATAAATATTCCTTATTTTCAGTTTTTGAGAGAGCAGTTGTTAAGTATAATTAGTGAAGAAGTGTCTTGGGTACTCATCATGTTCCAGGATTCCCAATTTCAAAGAGAAGAGAGCTAGGAGCAAATCCTTGTAATATTTGTAAATATGAGTAGACAAAAAAGATTCCCACCCTTTGGATTAAGAAATCAGTTCTTTCATCCTGTACTTCAAAAGATGTCCTAAGAAAAAATACCCAGTCTCTTCACAGGATTATGTTGAGTGGAAGCAGGAGAAGAGAAACCCCAATTCTTGTGTACTTCTGTGTATGGGCCTGGGGTTCTGTTTTTGTCTCTGCTCCTTTCTTAAACAGCCTTTCTTCTTTTAATTGCAGAACTCTTTCAAAATTTTGCTCCCTCATAATGATATATGAGAGAAAGAGAGAGAGAGAGAGAGAGAGAGAGAGAGAGAGAGAGAGAGAGAGAGAGAGAGAGGCAGGGGGCAGAGACAGAGAAACAACCCAAGTTCATCTTCCTCTTCCTTATTCAGGTATAGGGATTCTGTAATGGTTAACACAGTCTTTCCCTCCTCGCTCTCCTCTTAGATGGGAGTCTCTTTGTCTTTTCTGTGGCTGCCACCCAATAACCCTGAAATTATCCCTGATTACCATAGTATCTCTATGTAGATTATTTTTGTGGGGGAAGGGGGAGTACTAGGGATCAAATCCAGGTACACCTTGCCACTGAACTACAGCTCCATCCCTTTTTATAGTTTATTTTGAGACAGGATCTCACCAAGTTGCTGAAGGTGTTGCTAAGATGCCCAGTCTGGCCTCAAACTTGAAATCCACCTGACCCAGCCTTCTGAGTTGTTGGGATTATAGGCATGCACCACCATGCCTGGCTTCTATATAAATTCTTTGACTGTTTCATATTAAATTAATCTAGCTCAGGTTTTCCAGAAGACAAAAGCCTGAATACCCACTGATATACAGGTACAGGTGCACTGGGAAATTTTCTCCAGGAAAATTACACATATACAGATTTTTATAGAAACTCAGCAAAAGCTATTTCATGTGCTAAAAAAAAAGATAGGAGCTTAACAGCTTGATCCTCAGGAAGAGTGACAAAGGAAAAGTGTCATCATCTGTATTTGCCTATCTTTTCCTATCTCTGTGTCCACATGCCTGCCCCAGAGCATGCTTAGGAAACCTTTCTCTTTAGTGAATTGGCAGCAGTCTAAACACATTTCTGAATTGGCCTCAATAAAACAATATTATGGCTAAAGAAAGAAGAATTGGAGCTGTTTTACATGTAATCATGAATCCTAAAAATGTTTTAGCTCTTTTATTTAATTTGAAAATAATGATAATAGTAACCACATCCTCATAATACACTGCTATTATTTGGATATGAGATGTTTCCCCAAAGCATCTGTTAATGTGAGACTATTAATAGGTGAAATGAATAGATTATGAGAGTCTTCACCTAATTAGTTGGTCCTATTTTGAATGGACTAACTGGGTGGTAACTATAGGCAGGGGGAGTATGGCTGGAGGAGGTGGGTCACTGTGAATGTGCCCTGGAAAGGTACATCTTCCCGGCAGGCCCTTTCTTCTCCTTTTCTCTGTTTCTGGACCCCACCATGAGCTTAATTGCTTTTTTCCACTGGGGCCTTTGGTCATGATACACTGACTCATCCTGAGACCAGAGCAATGGACTTGGCCATGTAAGGGCTGAGACCTCTGAAACCATGAAACCCACTTTCCTCCTCTAAGTTGTTCATGTCAGGTATTTTGGTCACAGCAATGAAAAAGGTAAGTAAAATGTACACAAGGGGAAATCATTCCTTATTTTCTTCTCAAATTTTTATATGATCATGATAAATCCCCTTGAGAACTAAAAATTTTGGGTGACAGTGTTAAGTTCAATTGTTTTTTTTTTGTTTGTTTGTTTGTTTTTAGTTCTTTGTTGCAGCACTCCAACACCCAACAGCTGAATTAAGCTCAAAACAATGAACACTTTCTGAGTAATTGACTTGATTCATTTGTCATGTGGAGATCTGACTTTAGTCAGCCAAATGACAGTCTTGTGGCATATTTAAAACATCTGTATGCTCTAGGAACCAGAAATAACATTCCCTTCCATAGTCTGCACAGTAAATATTTCCTAGTAGTATTTCTAAGAACAATATTGCTTAATTTAAAACAACTATTTCTTTGTATTCCTTTTAATATAAAAAATGTCCATGCTTTGATCAGTTCTTCTGGTGCAGCAATAAATCTCGAAGAGAACAAGAAATAGGTTTCATTAGGTCGCATTCTTATTATTTGGAAACTATCATTCTTCTCCACTCCAGTATTTATAATAACAAACACATTTTTTTTTCTGAAGAACAACCAAATAAACATACTCTTTATTGTGGTGTTTAAACTAATATGAAAAATCATTTTGGCTAGTATGCAGGGAAGAATGAAATTCTTAAAACCCTTCATTTTATTTTCCTTCTTGAAGTTTTTTTTAATGTTACTTTATATAGATACCTTGTTTTTAAAGTGGAGTATTATGAAGGACAAAGTTCATATTGTCTAATTTAAAAAAATTTGGTAAGGTGATGGAAGAAATGCTGAATGTCCAGACAACTGGGTGCAGTTGTGAAACGTACTCCCTTTTCCCATTTCAAAGATATGAAAGGGTTTAATTTCAATATGAACTGTTGTATCTAAATAAAATTTAGTGAAGAGTAGAGTTGCTTTAAATTAGGTAGAAGGGAGTAGAGGGAGGGGAAGGGGATTGGGGAAAGGAATGATAGTAGAACAAATCAGGCATTCTTAAGAATACACGATCTGTGTGATTCTACATCCTGTACTACCAGAAGAATGAGAAATTATACTCCCTTATGTGTGATGTGTCAAATTGCATTCTACTGTCATGTATAACTATAAAGAACAAATTTAAAAAATAAGAAAAAAAGGAAATTGCAACAAATAGGGGGGAAAAGTAGAGAGTAGATATTGAACTTGAGCCAAAGCAAATCCTGTATAGAAAAATGAGACATTTGGTGAATTTGAACAGTTAAAATTTTTCAATGATTATGAGCCAATGACAGCTATAGACATTAACAGGAATAGAAATAAATGAGGGACAGAGCAGAATATACCCCCTTCTCCAATCTGGAGCCCTGGGCCTCACACTTGATGCTCCTGGGAGTGAAAGTTTTGCAGGTAAAGCAGAGCATCGTAGGAGAGGGCTTTATCATGATAATCCAGGTGAAACTCATGCTAAAATTTCACCTTTCCTTTACTCATTCTATACATATTTATTTGGCTGTTCCTGTGTCACAGGACACAGCAGTGAACTAATTAAACCAAAATACTTGCCCTTATAAGATGTATATATTGAAGTTCTATATATAATTTTAAAAATTATTAATATTTTCAATAGTAATAAGTACCATTCTGAGGGAAAAAAGCAGGGAGGGAGACTAGGAAATATGAGAGAATACTGAACTTTTAGTCAGGTAAACAGGGAAAGGGTTGTGTAAATGAAAAGCCCTGAGGCAGAAGGCTCTGAGGTTTATTTCATGCCCTACATTTCTGTTTCTGATAATATGGTGGAGCAAAAACTTTTGAATGCTCCCTTGAGAAAAATCTTTAAATATTGGATGCAATATAATAAATGCCACCCTATATTCGATTTCTATTATTGTATAACAAATTTCTGCAAGCTTAATATAACAATAAACATTCACTTTCTCTCAAAATATTGGTGCATCAGGAATTCGGAAGCAGCATAGCTAGGATTGACTTCCAAGGTGGCTTCCTCATGATCAGACAGTTGGTGCTAGCTATTGGTGGAAGCCTCAATTTATCTCCACATGTTTTCCTCCACAGCTTGCTTGAATGTGCATAAAACACGAGGCTGGCTTTTCTCAGAGCAAGAGACCCATGAAGGATACCAAGATAGAAGCTTTAAGATGACCTAACTCTAGAAGGCAAACTCTGCCATTTCCACACTATTCAAATAGTCACGTGGGTCAGCCATCATTCAGTGTAGAAGGAACTATACATAGTAACTGAGGTTTAAACCCAGAAAGATAGGAAATTGGAATAAAGACATAACAATATAATGGGATGCTTGAAAGTGCTGAATTCATAGCAAAGGAGAACTAGAAAAATGTGCACAAGAAAGGAGAATGGTAAGAAGTGCCATCCATCTATATTTCCCTGAGTTCTGGTGGGAGAAATATTCCCTAAGATTTTGTAGCTGTAGTCAGACCCTCATTTGGCTTCAGGTTTAGATATATGCTTTCTGTAGGATCCAAGAACCCCCACTAAAAAATTCACAAAATGGGGTCCTGAGTATGGGATACCTGGAAAAATCATTGATAAATCGTCTTTGAAAGAAGAGATCTTCAAGTCATGGCTTCCATGATTCCTATGTAGTATATACTTAGCAAACATGAGAATACCTGACAAAATCATAGAGCATACAAGGAAACAAGTCAAACGGAACAATAAGCACCAGAATTAAACACTCAAAATTCTGAATTAAAGAATTATTAAACAGAGCAGGGCATGGTGGCACACACCGGTAATCCCAGCAGCTTGGGAGGCTGAGGGAGGAGGATCATGAGTTCAAAGCCAATTTCAGCAAAAGCGAGGCACTAAGCCACTCAGTGAGACCTTGTCTCTAAATAAAATACAAAATAGGGCTGGGGATGTGGCTCAGTAGTCAAATGCCCCTGAGTTCAACCCCCAGCACCCTCCCCACCAAAAAAGAATTATTAAACGGAGATGAAAAAGAAGACAACTGATTTCACAGAAACTCAAAGAACCATTAGGGACATTTTAAAAAACTATATGTTAAGAAGTGGAAAATCCAGAGGAAACATGGACAAATTTCTGGACACATGTTACCTGTCAACAATGAACCAAGAGGCTATAAAGAAATCTAAATAGACAAAATAACAATTAATGAGATTGACTTAATAATAAAATGCCTCCTTGGCTTCATTTCTGAATTTTGTTAAACTATTTTAAAGGAGAATTATTAATGTTCAAACTGTTCTAGGAAACTGCAACTGAGGTAATCTTTCCAAATTCATTTGTGAAGTCGGCATTATCTTGATACCAGAACTGGCAAGGACACAACACGAGAAGAAAACTGTAGACCAAAATCCCTGATGAACATAGATGCAAAAGTGCTTAACAAAAAACTTATAAATTCATTTTTCATTTGAGCCGAGAGGATATGATGCATATTAGAAATATCATATTATACGATCAAGTTGATTTCATTGCAGGGATGGAAGGATGATTATTAATACATGTAAATCAATAAATCAGCACATAAATAGAATCAAGGACAAAAATAAGGTGATTATCTCAAGAGAAGCAGAAAAAACTTTTGACAAAATTCAACATAACTTCATGATAAAATCCTTGAATAAGTTAGAAATAAAAGTATAAAAATATCAACCTAATGAAAACTACCTATGACAAACACAGAGCAAGCACCACACAGAATGGGGGAAGACTGAAGGTATTTCCTCTAAGATCAGGAACAAGACAAAAGTGTTGACTCTCAGAATTTTTATTCAATATAGTAGTAGAAATTTTATCCAGAGCAGTTAGGCAAGACAAAGAAAGAAAAGGCACACAAATAGGAAAAGGGGAAATCCAGTTATTCCCGTTTGCAGGTGACATGATTCTACACTAAAAAAATTCTAAAGAATACACCAAAAATTCTAAAAACAATTGATAAATTTATAAAAGTAGCAGAATACAAAATGAATTACAACTCAGTAGCTTTTCTATACATTGATAATGTGATTACTGTCAAAGTCAAGAAATTAATCCCATTTGCAATAGCTACCATACATGCACACACATGCACATACACACACACACACACACACACACACCACACTCACACACATGCACACGCATACAATCAGAAGCAAAAAATAAATAAGCAAGAACTTGGAGTCAACCTATCTAAAGGATGTGAAAGATGTCTACAATGAACATAAAACACTGAAGGAAAGAAATTGAAGAAGACACTAAATTTTCCATGTTTGTGTATTAGGAGACAATATTGTTAAATGGCCATACTACCCAAGGCAATCTACAGATTCAATGCCATTCCTATCTAAATACTAATGGCTTTCTTTGCAGAATTAGAAAAAATATCCCTATCCAGTTCATATGGAGACAATAAAGACCTTGAAAAGCCAAGGAAATCCTAAGCAAAAAGAACAATGCTGGGAGCATCACAATACCTGATTTTGAAACATATTACAGTCTTAGTAACAAAAAGCACAATACTGTCATGAAAACAGATATCTAGACCAATGGGATAGAATAAAGGACCCAGAAATAAATCCCCATGTCAGCTAATTCTCATCATAGATGCCCAAAACATCCATTGGAGAAAGGGCAGACTCTACAACAAATGGTGCTCAGAAAACAGAATACCCATACATAGAAGAATAAGACCCCTATCTCACACTCTGCACATAAATCAACTCAAAGTAGATTAAAGATCTTAATGTAGATCCTGAAACTCTGAAGATACTGAGAGAAAAACACGGGGAAAATGCTGAAGGTATTGGTACAGGCAGTGATTTCCGGAAAAGGATTCTACAAGCACAAGAAACAAAAATAAGAATTGACAAATGGAAAATCATTAAATTAAATTTAAAAAGCTTCAGAACAACAAAGGAAACAATCAACAGAGTGCAGAGACAAGCTACAGGATGGGAGAGAATCTTTGCCAGCTATTCATCTGACAGAGATTAACATCCAGAATACATGACGAATTCAAGAAAACTTAAGAACAAGTAATTCAATCAAAAATGGACAAATGACCAGAACAGACACCTTTCAAAAGAAGAGATAAAAATGGCCATCAAAGATACTAAAAATCATTGTCATAAATCATCAGGGATTTATTAAAACCACAATGGGATTCCATCTCACCCCAGTTAGAATGGCTATTATTTTTCAAAATAACAAAGGCTGACATGGAGATAGAGAACAAGGAAGTCTTACACACTGTTGGTTGGAATGTAAAGTACCACAGCCACTACAGGAAGCAGTGGAAGCTCCTCAAAAAAAATTAGAAATAGGAACTACTGTGTGATGCAGCTATACAACTCCAGAGTATAGATCTGAAGGAAATGAAGTCAGTATATAAAAGATACACCTGCTTATCCACATTTATTGTGGGACTATTCACAATAGCCAAGATATGAAATCAGTTTAGGTGCCTATCAACAGATGAGTGTGCAAAAGGAAAACATGGGCTCCATTCAGCCATAAATAAAAATGAAATGCTGTCATTTTCAGGAAATTGGACAGAACTGTAGGATATTGTGTTAAGCAAAATAAGCTAGATACAGAAAGACAGGTATGGTGTGTATATATCATTTTCATATGTGGAAACTTAAAATACTATTTTAAGTTTCAAATGAACTTTTTTATTTTAAAATAAATACTATTTATTTTTAATAAATTAATAAATACTATTAGGGACGGGGAAAGGGACAAGGATAGGAGAGAGAGATGGGGGATGGGACACTGGAAGAAGGGTGGTTGGGTAGACATGATCAATGAATGATATATGCATGGGTGGCAATACCACTGTGAATCCCATTTATTTGTACAATTAATATGTGTTAATAATTATAATTTTTAAAGAATTTTTTAAAAACTTTACATTTGTAAAATAGTAAAAGAAATGAAGATAAAATAAACACATAAACAAATATCAGGAAGATGTAAAAAGAAAAATAATATGAAGAACCCAAAACTAAAGATCAATAATATCATCAAAACCACAATCTCATTGGTATGTCATATGTGACATGTAAGAGTGATGAAATAAACAAATCCCTTCCTTAGGAAGCTGGGAAAGACAACAACTCATCATTTCAGTAAGTGTAGAAAAAACATCTGACAAAACCAGTATCCACATATGATAAAAGTATCTCAATAAATTAGAAATAGAAGGAGTCTTCTTTGATTTGATAGAGAGCATCTATAAAAAGAAAATCTGTAGCTAACATCATACTTAAGAGTAAAAGATTGAATGTTTCTTCCATAAGATCAAGAGCAAAACAAGGACACCCAGTTTCATTATTTCTATACAACACTGTAAGGGAGGTTCTAGGAAAAAATAAAAGGCATACAGATTAGAAAGGAAAAAGTACAGTCATGTTTATTCACAGATGACATGATCCTGTATTTAGAAATCTCCAAGGATCAGGCAGGGGAAGGAGCTCAGTTAGTATTTGCCTAGCATGTACAGGTCCCTGGGTACAATCCCTAGCACTGCCACCAAACAACAACTAACCCCAAGGGTCTACAAACAAAATCCTCAAAACTAATAACCAAATTTGAAAAACTTGGTTACAAAATCAATAAATAAAAGTCAATTTTATTTCTATTATGCTTGAAAAAGATCTGATAAACAAATTAAAAAAATACTTCAGTTCATAATAGCATTAGAAATAATTAAATAGGAGAAGAATTAACAAAAGTTCATAGTAAATATACTGGAAAATTTTAAAAAAACATTGCTTATAGAATATATAATTAAACTGGAGAGACAGCTCATGTTCATGGATTGGAAGACTATTAAGATTGCAGTTCTCTTCAAATTCTCCCTAGCAGAAAAATTGCAGAAATTGAAAAACTGACCTGAAGATATATATAGAAATACTAAGAAGAGAATAGTTAAAACAATTTGAAAAAGAAGAAAAATCCTCAGTTCATTTCCCAATATGTGTGTGTGTGTGTGTGTGTGTGTGTGTGTGTGAGAGAGAGAGAGAGAGAGAGAGAGAGAAAAGAAAAAAGTTGAGAAATTTGGAAATCCTGAATTCAAAAAGTAATATAAAACTACAGTAATCAAGACAGTGTAGTATTGTAATGAGAATAGGCTTATAGATGAATGAAAGAAAATTTAAATTTCTAAAATAGGCCCTTACATTAATGATCAATTGATTTAAATCAAAAGTACCAAGGAAATCCCTTGGAGAAAAAAAGATAGTCCTTGCAAAAACATAATTCTGGGACAAATGATATCTCCATGGAAAGAAAGAGGAATTTTGACCCTGAAGTCATACCACACACAAGTTCAGATTTGTCATAGAACTATAAATGTAAGTGCTTAAAATCTTAATCTTTGCTCTGCATTTCCTTCATTTTCTATGTACTTGGCATGTATACATACCCTTAAACCTTCCCAAATGTGTAAAGTATTGCAAACACTATCAGTTACTCTGTCAGTTCTAGCATTTGGGAGGATGTTGTTCAGTTCTTTGCTGTGCCAATATGGATTGGCTTCTTTCTCTTACTGAGCTCTCATCTTTGGACCTCCCTCCATCAAATTCTTGGGGGCTCTACCTTCGTCTTTCTCCTGTCTGAGCCCAGGAATTGTGACTCTATAGCTACCCTGTTTATTGCTCCAGCATATTCCTGAGAATAGATGCACAGGATATAAGTTTTTGAGATTTTGTAGGTCTGAAAATTATTTTACCTCCATCCTTAATTGGTAATTTAGCTGGGTATAATTTTTAGGTTGGAAATAATTTTCTTTAAGAAATGTAATTACTTATTCCAAATAACTTCAGACTTCCAGGGAGCTATTGCAAAGTTCAAATCAATCTGAATCTCACTTTTTATATAAATATTTCTCTACTCTGGCAAATTTTCACATTATTTTCAACCATGTGCAGTGATTTTATGATAATACTACCTGGTGTAGTTTTATTTTAATCTTGGACCCTGTGGACTCTATTCTATAGTTCTGGGTTACATTCTTAGTCATTTGATTCCTTAGAAAGTCATTTGATATTTGATAACTCTTCCCTCTTCTCAGTCAAATTACTTCTCTTTCTTTTTCTGGAACTTCTTTTATTTAGTCAATCACTACTTGACTGCTTTGGTATTATTAAAAATAGTCAATTTGTATCTTATTTGCATGTCTGATTTTTGTTTTATTTTCTTGTATTTTTTTTCCATTAATGTCTTCCTAGGCTTCTTTTGAGTTTTGCACTAATAATATTCAATTTTTAAAAAATCTCCCGGACTCCTTTATTATTAGACCATTTTTCTTAAATATTCCTGCTCCCATATCACAGGTACTTTATTCTTTCTGAGCTCTCTGAGCACATTAATCATAGAATTTTGTTGTATTTTGTTTTTCCAGATAGTTTCTAGTTTTTCAAGTTGTGGGGGGTTTTTTGTTTAGTTGTTGTTTTGGATAATTTGTTTTCCTTTGTTGTTGTTGTTGTTGTTTTAGTCTCTGACTTTCATTTTAGAATAGAGAAGGATTTCCTCAAACACATTGTGATCTTTTGCAGTTCACTCATATGGAAAGCTAGGGAGTGACATGGGAAACTCTTCAGCATAGTGAGACTTGTTCACTGTGGTCTTCATGCTGGAGAGATCTGACTTAGTGCTTTTATTGAAGAGCCCCCAACATCATTATATTAGGGTGAATAGAATCTCCTGTGAATAATCTTCTACTTCCTGTCTGGAGGGTTTCATTCAGCTCTCAGCATTGTAGAAGCTAAGAAGAAGGAGCTGTTTTTGTGCCATTACCATGCCATTTTGGTTACTATAGTTCTGAAATATAATTTAAGCTCTAGTATTGTAATGCCTCCTGCACCACTTTTCTTGCTAAGTATTACCTTCACCATTATGGGCCTCTTATTTTTCCAAGGAATTTCATGACTTCTTTTTCTATTCCTATGAAAAACGTCATTGCAATTTTAATAGGAATTGCATTAAATCTGTACACTGCTTTTTGGCCATTTTGACAATATTAATTCTGCCTATCCAAGAACATGGGAGATCTTTCTATCTTCTATTTTTTTGATTTCTTGTTTAAAAATTTCTCTTCTTTATTTTTTTTCTTTTCTGTAGTTTTCATTGCAGAGGTCTTTCACTTGTTTTGTTAGATTGATTCTCCATTTTTTTTTTTGAGGCTATTGTGAATGGAATAGTTTATTTGACCATTATCCCATCCCACTCCTCAGTTTATACTCAAAGGACTTACAGCATACTACAGTGACATAGCAACTTCAGTGTTTATAGCAGCTCAGTTCACAAAAGTTAAGCTATGGAACCAACCTAAATGCCCTACAACAGATGAATGCATGAAGAAAATGTGAGATATATATATATAAAACTTGGCCATTAATAAGAATGAAATTATGGTATTTGCTTGTAAATGGATGAAACTGGGGAATATCATGCTAAATTAAATAAGACTATCCCAAAAAACCAAAGGCAGAATGTTCTCTCTGTTGTGGGATGCTAACCCACTACAAGGGAGGAGAAGGTTAGAAATTCATTGAACTAGACAATGAAGAGAAGGGAGCAGGGACTGTAACAGGAAAGACAGTAGAATGAATCAGACATATCTTTCCTATCCTCATATATAAATACATACCAATGTAACTCCACATCAGTACAACCACAATAATGAGAGACTAATTGGAACAAATTATACTTATTCTATGTATGTATATTATTTAAAAATATACCCTACTGTCCTGTTAAAATAATTTTTAAAATGGTAAAAAAAATAATAATGAAAAAGAGAAGGATCTGTAATTTGACAGCTCTTCACTCATCTCCCCTCTTCCATTATAGGACTCCTGCCCTTAGTCTTGCCTGCTACCTTTTCTCCCAATTAGAGTTGCTGTGTTAACTTTTCTGCAGAATAACCTCTCAGTTTAGGGTGGGAGTAGAAGAGGCTATTTGGAGCAGCTGAGTGGATTGAGGGGGATTTGGTTACCTAACTGCCTTCTATGTTTTCAAACACTTCCTGTGTTCAATGTCCTCTCCACCACATCACCTTCTCTTGCAGGGGTGCCTGGGATCCAAGGTACTGCTGCATCATTTGGCAATTCTGTGATTTAAATCATCTTTCTCCTGGACTTTCTGTATTTCAAGGTTGGTATTTGTTTTTTTCAAGTTTGGCAAGCTAGTTGCCATTTGTCCATTTGCATTATAGTTCCCTAAAGTTTGCTGCTCTTTCTGGCCTTATCTTCTCTTTGTGGATTTAAGGTTCTAGAAATAGGGGTTTGTGCATGGGGTTTGGGAGGGAGGTGAGGCAAATCAAATCCAAAGGTGGCTCAACCAACTACCTTTATTCAGAAGTATGTGATAGTAGTTTTTATTTCTTTTTATGTCTCAAAAAGTTTTTATTATTTAAATTAATTCATTGGCAAATTTATGGACCTACATTCAAGGAAAGGCCAGAGGTAGTTTGTTCGTATGGGGAGTTACATATTTCAAGAGTGACACTGTATTGTCAACATCACCACATGGAACCACTTCCTGTACCCCAGAGAAATTACATTTTCTCCTCATCTCAGAGGAAATTATTATCCTTTTCCTGAAAAATGTAAATAAAAATACTTCTTTGTTTTTTCTCTTGCTCTGCATTTTCACATTTGGTTACTCTTTTTTTAAATTTACATATTGAATAATGATTTGCCAAATTTATCAATTTTAGAGCAATAAAAATAACAATTTTCACATTTTAAATTCCCGGAATGAATGACTATTTCCAAATGATTTCTCAGTCCCACAGACTTGTGTTTTAACTTCCTTACAGATGAATAGCTATCTCAGAACTCTCTCAGGAACTAGATCTTTCCATTTGGTCAGAGGTCAACATGGTGCAGCCCTTAGCAGGCGAGTGCTTTGCGGGTGATGTCAAAACCCTTAGGGGGAATCTGCAACTCTGAGGGGCTTTATTCATCCAAGTCAAATTCAAGGGTCCCATGCAATCACCACTGAGGAAAGAAGGGACTAAAATGTCTGGTTCTATTTTTAGCAGGCTCCTTGGTCCTCAGGAGTGACCGCTTATAATGCCACTTGGAGGCTCATGTGGCAGTTTGGGAGAAATATTCACACTTAGTGCTGAAACTCCTGGTTTGGTTGGTGTGCTGGAAAATCAGGTTAAACCCAGCTCATGCAGGGGGACTGGGTGGGACGCCTTGGCCCGGTCACACTTTCCCTTTGCCTTTGATGTTATTTGCCCTGGAACTCTTCACCTCTGTATTTATGGCTAATGACACGCAGGAGCAGACATTTCTCCTTTTCCAGGAGTCAGTCGAGGTGAAAGGACTCTTCATGCTTTTCATCTTTGGGTTTGCTAAGGTTTCCTTTTGCTTCCCTGCCTCTCGCTTATAGTTGTCTCTCTGTCCACCCTACTTCTCCACTGTCATAGAATATCAGAAGAAATCCTGCCTCTTGTTACTGGCCTATGCATGAATGGAAACAAGAGGCATCTTCTAGAATGAGAATTAGATGGACATAAAGGAATAATTTCAACTTATTGAAATAGAATATACTTGTTATATAAGAGCAGAAACCATGTGGGGGGTAAGCAGAAAACTAGGTCCCTTTGATAATTTTGCATGTTTATTTCCCTTGGAGAAGTAAATTATTTCTAGGAGTGAAGAAGAGTTTTGCCTTTACACCATTTATTTTATTTATTGCACCCTTATATGGGTACTTTTTAGTGCCTGGCTCTAAGGACCTTGCAAATTATGATTTCACTTAATCCTAATAGTTTCATGAAACATTTATTAATTTTATCCATATTTTATAAATGGTAAAAAATGAGGCACAGAGAAGTTAACCAACTTCTCCAAGGTTGTAGAGCTGACAAGTTGCAGGGATAAGATTCCAGGAAGACCAATATTACAAAATTGATGTTCTTTCCTAAAAAAAAAAAAAAAAGATATTGAAGCCGTATCTTGTTATTTTTCTGCTTATAGAAACTAATTAGGGAAGGAACAGACAGGGAAATGAAGAAGGAATGAGAGAAAGAGGGAATAGGAGAAGGAGAGAGGGACCGAAGGGGGGGGGGGAGAGAGAGAGAGAGAGAGAGAGAAATAAGAAGAAGAAGGAGGAGGAGGAAAAGGAGGGGGAGGAGGAGGAACGATCATAGATGACAATAGTCAGTCACTTTTCATCACCATCATCACTAGCTGAGTTTATTTCAACAGCATACATTTAAATTCTATTCCATTTGAAAGTGCTTCTGAGGTTAGCTGCTACAGAGGAAAGTGTGCCTGTGCTTGAAAGCAGTGAAACGACTCATTAAAATCTGAATCAGCTTCAAATCAAACATTTTAATTTGTGGAGTGGACTATGATCATAAGAAAATAAAGAGCTCATTTCATCGTATTTTAAGAGATATTTGAAAACTTCTTCATAACTTACCAAGGAAAACTACGCATGTTAGAAGAAAGGCCCCAGTTTCTGCTGTGTTCCTAAAGTCGCCTTCTGTTCTAACATGCAGACTCAGAGACTAAGTGGGTTAAATAGATATCATCTTTAATCTTTGCAAAATGGATTAAATAGACATTAGTGGGATGCTCTATGTGCACATGTGTTTCCTAGGCAAATACAGCTATCCTGGAATGTGTGGTTTTGAATTACATTATAAAACATGGAGATGTGTCTTTAACTTCGTGTATGGGAGTTGGTCCATGATTTCCAGAGTGCTGTCAACCTGTGCAAGAAATCATGCTGAGAAGTGAAGCTGGAACAGTGAGGGTCGAAGAATGACTGCAGATGTACCTCCAGTTAAGTAAATGCAAGAGAGGAGGCTGAGAATACACACACGATGGCTGGCAATTCAAAGTGTCCCAGACATACCCAACCATTTATTTGATTGACTGAATTTGCCTCCTAATAAATTAATTTGAGAAGTTTAAGCATCTGTGCTTTGGGTACCACATAACAAAATACACTGGCACTTCAGGCCATGGTGAAGCCTGACTTCCAGCCCTGTTCAGAAGGACACATCTCCCCTTGTTTCTTAAGTACTTGAATGCATGATTTCTGCTTTAAACTTGGATCCATGAAGGTGACTTGATTCAGTTCTTTCTTATGTAAATACTCTTCCCCCAAATTTTTGCTTTGTTTTAGTTGCCATGTACCAACAATTCTTACCACATGGAGAAAGCACGACAACACTTTATTTATTTGGAAGAATGAGGCCTTCATTTTGTATTTTCTTTTGATGGAACTCAAAATGAGAAAATGGGTAATATTTCAAAAATGATTTCATATTAAAGAAAAATGTGTTCCATATCCAGTTCAAAAGGGGAAGAAAACCCTGATAGCTTTGTGACCACCTATATTTTGCCTCTTCCTAATGCTTAACTGAGTCTCTTACAATGCAGGATCCACCAGGGGAGAAAAACTACTTTTGCTCAGCACTAGAAACCCACAGGTACAAGGCAGGTTCTCAAAAGTATTTCTGAAAAGATGAATAAAGTAACATCCTGGAATGAAATCTAAAGGAAAAATTCATGAATTTCAAACAAAAAATATAAAAGGATTAATCCCATGAATTAAGAAAGTGTTCTTGTAAAGAGCTGTGAAAGCATGAGATTTTTAAGAAAGATTTTGCTTGAGTATATACTTACTTCTTTATGTTTGCTTGTTCAGAATTTTCTAGTTCTATGAAAATCAGCTGCTTAGAAATATGGAGACTTGTAAATGCTTTTAACTATTCGAAAAAGGCTGTAATGTGTGTGTGTGTGTATGTGTGTGTGTTTAAAGAAAGACCACCTTCTTCATTATAGAATGAATATTGTGATTGTTTTCTTATATATAATATTACTTAAATATTTGAGTAGTGTTTCTTAAATTTTCTTTCCTCAAAATCATGATTCCTTAGCCTTTCTAATTTTAAGATTCAGATTTTCCCCAAACTGTGTCCTGTAGATGAAAATCTTTTCTTGGAATCAAAACCATAGAGAAGACTCCCAACAAATCTGAGATCTCTTTTTCATATGTGATGAATATGTATTAATAATAATTACATTAGTATATAAGACATATATTTAATTTTTATTTCAATCTTCAACTTTCCTTTTCAGGTTGGCTATTTAGATAACTCCTCTCCTACTGTCATCTTTGCAACATCTTGTTTTCCTGCTCCTCTGCGTCTGTTAGTTTTGCAGAGGTATCTTGCCTTACCTACTCAGGGCAAGTTCTGTTGAATCAACCAAAGCCCCTCCTCTCCCTGTGCACAGCTCTGTGATGAAATGCCACAAACTAGCCAATAGTGTAGGTTTTCAGAGTGTTCAATCTGTTGCTTTATCTAGTTCTGTCTTTTCCTGTCAGCCACCAATGAAACATACAGAACTATTTCTATTATTTGTTTCAGGTAATTTCTTCATATTAAAGGGGTCATTTTCTCCATTAAGTAGAATTGACAGTAAATATGTATTAAGAATGATCATCATATGATGAGTTTATCACATTTCATTCACTCTTCTTCATCATGAGTTAAAGAATTCATACTAATGTTCTTTGTTCTACGTTCCTTATTATTTCCTTAGGAACTGGATTGATCCAGGAATTTCAGCAAGATGGAATTAAGACCTCACTTTTTCTTGAAATATTTTTATAAGTGTAAAATAGTTATACACAATAGTGGGATTCATTTAGACATGATCATATATGCATGGAATTTAATTTGCTTCATTGCAGCAAGTTCTCACTTTTAAAGAGGAAGCAGGAATGGAGCCAGAGATGGTCTGTTTGCCTGGTCATTTGCTTCCTCTTTATGAGGGGGCAGATCAAAGCAATTCCCCCAGGTCAGGCCGTTGCCCCTTTCCTTGAATATTTAGTCTCCAAAATATTCTTTACATGGGTAAACCTACCTCAGAAAAGAAGACATTTTTCAAATCAAAACATTATTAGTTCTACTACACAAAAAAGCTTTTTATCCTATTGGTGGTATAGAAATAATGTTTGGATTTCTCTGGTTTGTGTTCCAAATGATGATATTTTTTGACAGCTTTAAGTTTGACTTTACTGACTTTATAGTCCTGCAATATTCATATTAATAATAAAACATTATTTTATCAGTTTTCAAAGAGCACAAGTTCTTCTTTTTATTAGGATTTGAAAATGTTTCATATCCACTGGCAGATTAATGCTGTCAGACTAACCCATAAGTTTAAAAAATGTGAACGTAGCAATTTCTCCATAACTTTTTGCTGCTGTGAATTCTAAGCACTGATTATATACTTGAAATAAAAAAGCTGGCTTACTTATTTTTTGAAGTTTTTCCTTACAAGTTATCCTCTCTTATACTGCACAAAGTTTAAATTTTCAACATGTCTAGTTTTCCTTTTCCTAACATCTGAAAAGAGGAGGAAAAAAATTGGATTCAATAATTACCATTCCCCTGAACATGAATAACTGAACCACTTACTACTTTAATGTGTGTGTGTGTGTGTGTGTGTGTGTGTGTGTGCGTGCATGTGCTGGGGTGTGTTTTGGGAATGTGGAGAGAGGAGGTGGGGAAAAGAGAAATGACTAGCTTTCTTAAATTTAGCTCAAACTCATTTCCCCTTGGACATCATACATCCCCTCATGGCCTCTGTTATGTTAAAATTTTACATGCTCCATGGCCATTAAACCAATTTCAGTGTATAGTAACTTCTTTCAGTGTATAGAAAATTCAGTAACCATATAACGTCTTGGAAACTTGTGTCAGGAAAAACTCCAGACATCTCTCTGTTCTTTATTTGTATTCAACCAAAATACTACCCATAGAATTATTCAGTAAAATATATAGAAATTTTCTAAAACATGCAGTCATTTACGGTATTGATAAGTATTTAATGTTATTACAAATTTCTTCACAATTGAAAGGTGATCCTGTGGTGTTTGCTCTTACAGAACTTAAAAAACAATTTTCTTCTCCAGTTTCCTTCAAATGAAAAAAGAACACTGACCTTATGAAGTTGCTGTGTAACACACTCACAACACACTGCATTATTATTATTATTATTATTATTATTATTATTATGGTTTTATACCTAATGCTGACAATTCTTTTCACATCTTCCTTTTAAAACTTATTCTTACTCTTTTAGTATTTCAAGTTCACTGTTGGATTGGTGTTTATCAAGTATGAAGTTTTATAAATAGGTTAGGAGAAGAAAGAGCAGAGAGGGAAAGGGCCTTGTGAATACAGCGATTTTCTCCCAAGCCTAGGAATCTTAGCCCTGGCCTTGTGGGTCATGCCCTTGTGTTATCCTCATTATTGATGGGTTTATCCTAAGGCCGATCTTGTCTGGAGTTTGGGTAGACCCTGTCTGGGCAAACACTGCTTTAAGTGAATAAAAACAATTATCTGGTCCATTATCATAGTGATATTCAATCTGGTGATTTGGTTTAAAATTTAAAGTGTTTAATTATCTAAGTAATGGGAAAGATTCTTTTTAAAAACCAAATTGTATGTATGTGGAGCTAATTATCTAATTTGGATATATAAGTGTGGAAATTTCCAAAGAATTGAGAATAGAGTTTAGATTTAGAAATGAGAAAAAATAAAGTCTTATAGAGGAAATAAGCATGCACATTTTAGAAATCTTCAAAGCCATAACACCCATTCCTTATATTTGTCACTTTCCATATGAAAATAATCACTTAGAATGTCAATTGTTTCCTTCTTTCCTTTAAGGGAAATTCTACTTGTTGTCTATTATTCCTAATAATGATTGTAATGACTTCAATTAAGTTTTGGATTAATACATTTTTAATTTTCTAGTCTTTACATTCTTTCATTATAGTACAAATTTCTTCAAGTTTTCCAAAACCACATGTGGAGTTTTGGAGTCCATCAAATTGTACTGAATCCCCTTGCCATTCTCAATGTGGAATACATATGTATTCAGCTTTGAGTTGATGCTAGTTGCTCATTTGGTTAGGCCTAGATATTTCTTTGAATTCATGGCCATGGGAAGGATGAATGTGCCAAAGTATGTAAGTGCCAACCCTACTGAATAATGAAAAGGGTGATTGCTAGGGGCTCCTAGGCTTGGGGAGAAAAGCACTATTTTTATGATGCCCTTTGCTTCTCTTAACATATCTGCTCAAAATTTGATAAAATACTGATGGTAGACTTGGGACACCATCCTTTAAGGGATTTCCTTTAAGGGAGGCGTTGGGAATTGTTGGTAATTGTGTCAGGCAACCAACCTTCCATCCTACATTCTTTTAACAACAACAACAACAAAAATTGTACCCTGGAACAATCCACTTCTCTATGATTCACTTCCTTATCAAGAAGGTAAGAATATGGAAACGTTTCTAAGGTTCTCTGCAAGGCTGACAAATTATTTTAACTAAGCACAGTTCATCACCCCTTTTTGCCCTCCTATAGTCACTGACAGCTTTAATTGCTTGGTCCCTGAGAAGTGAGCTTTGCCAAAATTTGAGGAAATTAATGCTTTTCTTATACTAAAGATCACTCTGATAATCAGCACAATTCCAAGGAATCCTGCTCTCCTCAAGTTCCAGACAACTTTTTAAGGATGGCTTTACAGTAACAAAGTCTTAGTATTAATCCATGTCTTCCCTATCATATTATTGTATACATCACACTTCCCTGTAAAGGGAAATTCTGATAAATGTCACTAATGATAGAATGAGGCTTGCTTTTTTTTTCCAGGCTTTTTTAGTTATTTCAGAACATGATAATACTAAAGTATAGGTTTTGTGCAAAGTGGTTTGCTTGCTGTGATTTTCTAAAGGAATAGTCTAAGAGTGATTTTCTGTGCCAGCTGGCACTAGATTTCAAAGTAACCTCAAGAACTCAGCTAAGCATGTTGCAGTTTCCTGATAATAAAAGAAAATGCACTATATGCTCACCTTCTTCATTCACACCACTGTTATCAACAATAACATCCATTATTAAAGTGAGGGGATTATAACATCCCCTAACAGTAGATCACAGCATCTCATTCATGTGAAAAGTATCAGCTCTGCTGAAAGAAAGCTTCATGGTGATCACCTGGTGGCTTTAAAATTTGTTATTTGTTATTGGAAATGAGGTAAAACTAGAGAAAGTATGTAGGAGAGAGAAGGGGGGAGGACCAAAGTTCTGTTTTTGCTTTTTCTGCCACTGACTCATAGTACGAACTTGGGTCAGTCACATATTCACACAAATGACTTAGTTTATAGATTAAAGTGAGAAAATGCTTCAGCTTCTCCATTTCAGTGTTAAGAGAATTGCTAAGATCACTTATATAAATATTTTTCTTTGAGCTCCCTAAAAGACAGGAACTTTATAAATATTTAGTATTATTGTTGTACCTTAGGCACATGTAGACAGGAAAATTATGATACTTCCAAGAAGAAATAAACTATTTCAGACCATCCGGGTTTATACTAAGAGACTACATTGGCTCCTTCCCATATGTCTGCTAGGTTTTCTTTTTTCTTCACCCCTCCCTGCCCCTTGCAGTTGACTAATGTAGAAATATAAATAAACCTTAGCAACAGAGCATTTGGAGATGAGGAAGCTCAGCTTGGGTACAGTCACACTGGCTGATCGCAAGCTGTGTATCAGAATGGATGTGGAATAAAAATAAATATTACATTTCAAATCTCTGATTGAAGAGTGTGAGAAAATGATTCATTTTAAGCATGAGTAATTGGGTTGAATGTCCTGAACTTAAATTCCCACTGAATCTCTAGTTTTGTTTGCTTTGTTTGTTTTATCTATTCATTTGTCCCAAGGATATGAGGGGAGAAAAGAAGCTAGAATGTTTAGAGTCACTCTGTTTACTTCAAGTGGAGTCTTACAAAATTAATTCACTAGTTTCTTTGTAAATTCTTGCTCAACAGGCTGTTCCTCCAACGCTTTAATGGAACTAGGTTCTGTCTGGAATGATGTTCTGGGAATGCATACAAGGGTTATTTTTGGAGAGTGGAATTTCAGGTGATTTTTTTTTTTTTTTAGTTTACTTTCTTAGTCATACTTTTTTTGCATTTCCTGTGTTTCTTTAAATTTTAGCAAAGTTTCATTTTTATAAAAAAACAATAGTTTTTCAAAACTAATTTTGAAACCCCTTAATATTGATTTCATTCTCTGACTAAACTCTACCACTGAGCTACATGTCCAATCCTTTCTATTTTATTTTGAGACAGGATCTTGCTAAATTGCCCAGGTTGTAATCCTTCTGTCTTCTCCTTCCAAGTGTCTGGGCTTACAGGCATGCACCATAGACCTGATTTCTTCTCTCTCTCTGCTTTCCCCTGTTTCTCTTTAATTGACAGTGCTGGGATCTACTCAATGCCTCACAAGTACTAAGAAGATGCTCTACCACTGAGCCATATTACAAGTTCCCTTCCTGCTTCTCGTGCAAATTTAAGACAAGAAGTAATACTGTAATTGTTTTCTAAATGGGGCAACTGAGTCCCACATGCAACTAGAGTGTAGAGTTGGTTTTGATCTAGGGAGCTCAGCCTACAAAACAGACAAAATTTTCAATGTTATCTTAAGTTACTGGGTTAAGCCACATCAATATAGAGTGGGTCTTTAGAGCATGAATTATGGTAATAATATTTATTGATATAATCTCAAGATGAATACTCTAGTCTTATATCTCGAATACTCAAAGCTAGAAGCAATGTCAGTTACAGCAAAAGACAATCCACACTCAGTGATCTTACTTGATAAAATAATTGAAACTATTTATACCTTTATCTTTGGGTTAGCCATGGGCAGTCCATTCTATTTTGGCTTCAGTACCAGTGCAGAACAATTAATCATATATGGGGCCTATGCTATCCCTCCATGATCCAATGTTGTTGAGATTTCCAGAAGGATCAGAACATGCATCTATTCACTCTTCCTACAAATATTTATTGAGTACTTCTTGTGTGCCTGTCTGTATTCTGGGCAATGGGGTTAAAACAAGGAACCAGATGTGGTCCCTGACCAGGAGGCTACTGGAAGAAAACAAGCATATAGACAAGAAGTGCAGTAAGTGTCTGCACGCCATATGTCTCTGGGACAGAACATTCCTGACACCATCACACAACTGTCAAGTGTGGAAGAGGATGGAGGGGAGAAAGAAAAAACATGGCAGAGCAGAAATTTGAAAAGGCACTGAGATGTGAAACAGTGTGGCTCTCCACTGAGATCCTAAAGGTGATTTTCATATGTCCAGAGGCCAATGGATGAGAGGAGAGTAATAGAAGGGAAAGCCAGAAAAGTAAATGGGAATCAAATTCTAGAAAGCCTGACATCATTTTGTTTTTATAAGGAGACAGAAAATATCCTGGTGGATGTGAATTTGAGGTTTACATAAGGAACCCCAAGAAGCAGATAATAGTCATTTATTGGTTCCAGGCTCCTGCATGCTAGGAATAAGGAAAGCCCACAAAATAGCAGGTTTGCCAAGATCACCTTGTAGTATCATGAATGCCCTGAAATTCCTGCCTAGAATAGTGAATGGCTGCTCAATATGAGCGTGCCTCCTCTGGAACCTCAACCCACACCTCTTGACCTCAGTGTCCCCCATTTTATTTCTTTCTCTCCACGTCCTTCCTTTGTGTCAAGGCTGAAGCCAGTGGCAGCAGTGGAGTTCCTAGTGACTATGGCAACCCAGTTCCAGGGCTGCCACCCTTGGGTTGCTGGCAGATGTTGCTGCCCCTGTTCCCAGTGGGTCCTGTTGGAGCAACAGCACCAGCAGCTCCCCTTATCCTAAAGTTTCCGGATCACTCTTCTCTGATATTGGTACTGTCACTGGATAAACATGTGGACCTTGATCCCTTCTCTCCTTGGGACAAATCCTTTTCTAGGCAAATTCCTGAAGCCCCTGGTGAGCAGATTCATGTACAGGTTGCCTTTTAGACATGGTCACATGTGATTAAATCCTTAGATTAACAGTTTAGATGCCTGCTGATGCTTTTGGAAAAATTATGGGGAAAGAAATTGGAAGATAAATCAGGAGTCAGAAAAAACAGGCTGGAATATGATAACTTGAGGACAGAGAATAAGAAGTATGGTGGCTTGTGCGGAGCTTCAAAATCTGAAGTAAATAGTAGATAGTTGTAGTATTCCTCTTATCCATGTTTTTATTTTGATGTCCTCTCACTTGTTTTTTATATTTTGTTGTAAGATACCTTATAACTATTTTTTCGAAAGATGGCAGAGTATACATAAATGAATAAAGACGATCATTTACATCTGCCATATGGAGTATTCAGCATTCTCAAGCATGAGTGTTGTGTTCAAAGGTGGAAGCAACAAACAGAGCAACATTTTGATACACATGCCTAGGGCCAGAATTTGAAATATCAGAAAAAGAGGATTTCAAATAAAAATCAACCATGACCTACTCTGTGCATGACAAAGTAGATAGAATTTGTGCCATCACAACCAAACTGAACCAAATCAAAGCAAAACAAATCCAGGCAGAAGGCAAACATTCTGATGACTTGATGTGAAGAACAAGATTTGGGACCCCAAGGGCTAAAGCCTGAAAGAAATGCACTGGGGGAGGTACACAGCTTCATCCATGGGGACTTGGGCACTTCGGAATACAATGGTTCTGGAAAAATCCACCTCAAGGATACGAGGAAGAAGGCTTTCTCTCAACTTTCTCTCCACCACACTCCAGGGCAACCTCTTTGCTTATTCAACTCCTTCTTCCTCTGTTAAATGTTCTTTTCAATCCCAATTTCCCATTCTTTCCCCAGGAATCCCTACCCCCAACCCTCTTCTCCAAGGCTTTTCCCCAACTAGGACTCTCTCCTCCCTCTTTTTCCCTCTGCTCCTGGCCCCTGGTCTCAGCTTTTGCCTCTTCCTCTCTTGTTTCAGGAAGCCCCTCGCTTTCCTTACAACCCAACGGGGACCAAGTCCCGGGTAGGGGGCGGCAGGTGGATCGCGGAAAAGGCCAGACAGCACCAGGGTGGGTAGATAGGACTGGAGGGGACCTGACGCGCGGGGCCCGCCACCCGGGGCGGGGAGAGCAGGTCCTGCCCTCCCGGGCTGGCGCGCACGGCCGGCCCCAGGGGCGGTCCCAGTCCTCCAGCTCGCTGCTGCTCCTCGTGCCTGCTCCTCGTGCCTGCTCCTGCTGCCCAGTGGCTGGAGCCCAGGTGCCGGCGGGCAGGAAGCGCCGGAGGATGCACTGCTGGCCGCTGTTCTTGCTGTGGGGGCTGCTCCCCTGGACAGGCGCGGGGGGCTCGGGCCGTTCCTTCCCTCACCACACAGTCCTGGACTCGGAGGGCAAGTACTGGCTGGGCTGGGGCCAGCAGGGCAGCCGGCTTGCCTTCCGCCTCGAGGTGCGCACCGCCGGCTATGTGGGCTTCGGCTTCTCGCCCACCGGGACCATGGCCGCAGCAGACATCGTCGTGGGCGGTGTGACCCACGGGAGACCCTACCTCCAGGTAAGAGAGTTCCCTCCGGCTCCCGCCCCGCCAAGGTGGTCCAGTCCCTATCCCGAGGAGAGCGCGGGTGCAGGCTACCCTGGGGCCACCGGGTCTCGCCTCGGGCGAGCTTGGAAACCCTGGGTCCCTGAAGCCCCGCGCACTCTCACCTTCGCGGTCAGGTTCTGCATCAGCGGAGCGGACGGTGCTCGCGCCTCCCTGGCGCTCTGCGTTCGGAGTTTTTGCCCCGGGAAGCTGAGCACTGTGAGCTCAGGCAGTTTTCCTGCTCTGAACACTTTCCTGCCCCAGCTCCCACTCAATAAATCTCCCACGTACACACCTGCCACGCAGCATCCCCATTTATTCCGGATGGGAAAGGAGCGGGACCCCCAACTTTGGAGACCTAAGGGACTGCTCTGGGCGAGGATCCGGGGAGAAAGCTTGGTATTTTGCGGTCTTGCTGTCTAGGGTTGGGAATCTCAGAACGTCCCTATTGCTGGCTATGTTGGAGCCTCCAGGCGCGGGGCTGATGTTAGCTACTTTATCCGGAGAGATTAGTAAAAGAAAGGTCCTTAAGAATCGCTTAAGGAAGTTTGTTATCCCAAGTGTTGTTTAGGAAACTGCAGACACCTTCATTATCTAAGATCCTCAGACAAAGTCCCCTATTAAGTGGTACACAATTACGTTTATTCTAAGAAGCAGCAAACTGAATTGATTTGCTTTGCTGTAGATTTGCTTGGGGGGTAGAGGGGGCCGTGCAGAAGCGATGCTGCCTATTCATAGGTGTCACTAAGCACAGGGGAAAGACAGATCAGAACGATTAGAATGACTGACTGGTTAGGTTTCCTGGACATCATTGTTTGATCCTGACCACCTTTGTATTGTGGTGAATGTACACTCTTTGTTAAACAAAGGATCTCAAAACACTACCCTTTGTAGAAAGTCCATATGAAAATTTCAATTGTTCTGACACTGTCTTAAGGCTTTGATAGTATGAAAACCAATATTCCTGATGGATTTCTGAATATATTTCTCAGTAAATTTATCCCAACTTCTAAGTTCAATTTCCACTATGTGCTGAGGTGCCATCACATTTGAACCCCTGATCTTGACTTTGGCTAAAAATAAAGTGACAGCAATAAAATCTCAAAACCATCCTATTATCTATTTTTTTTCATAAATTCACTGTTTCCTCCCCAAGGAGCTAGTTATTCTACGACGACTCCAATAAAAGAAAGTTTTATGAGGACTGCACTCTGCTAAAGTCACTAATGTATAAATTTTCTTCTTCTGCACTATCTCAGGCTTTAAATTTCTGAACCAAGGATTTGATCCCCAAACATGGTCCTCATGGGCTGAAAGACTCACTCTTCTGTGATATAAAGTAGACAATACTTAAATACCCATTTTAGCCTACTGTAGGGTGAGGAGTATAAGGCCCAGCAACTACCCTTTTATGTTCCTAGAAGAGGGCATGAGAAATCTTACTATGGTAATATTATACAAAAAGGCATAGTTTAAAAGTTAACTTGCTATTATTTTTGTCAAAGAGTAGCATTTCTAGAAAGTCTACCCAATTTGATATCAAACAATTAAGAGTAAGGTCCTGACTCAGCTTGCCTTAATGGAACCACCACAAACAGACTTTACAAACTGCAGAATATTTTCACATTGATGGTGGTTCTTTATAAAGATTGCATAAGACTCAATTAAGTGCTTTTTAGATTGATGTTGAGACATGAAACTTTTTTAAAAATAAATTGTTAATATATATAAATTGTGATTATATACCACTGTGACATAATCAAGAGCTGGGCACTTTCTCAATATACTTAATGAGCAAAGAAAAAAATGAATTTTCTTCTTTATTTTTTATTCCTCATGATATAAAATCCTTATTTTCATATAGAAACGATTTTTCTCACTTGACCAACATCCTTTACCTTTCCATTTCCTTAAATATTCTAGTGATTTTAAAAATATTAAATTATGCTAATCAGTTAAATGAAGGGTTTGCTTAAAATACTTAAAAACTCTGGTTACATGAAAAATACTAAATAATGTAAAATACAAGAAATATATCAATTCTAGCAGGATCATCCAGGCTATGTGATTCCATTTTTCAATGCTTGAGTTTTCTCCTTAGATACTGTTTGAGATTCTTCACACAATATGTGATAAGATCATCTTTAGCAACTATACCAAAAATAAATAGGATTCTTAAGTACAACCTATATGATTTCATTAGATGACTTTGGATTTTGTATAATTTTTCTCCCAGTGAAAACAGACTTTTTGTGGAACAATGAAAAAGGCTTAGTTCATGGGGTATCAATGTAAGTGCAGCAGCCACAGAAGGACAATGGCATCAGGCTATATGATGTGACACAAGTTGACATCCCAGTCATGCCATTTGTGCCTTTTCCACATATATTTTCTTTCATCCTTTTTTACATAATTTTAAACTTCAATTTCAGATCTTTTAAATTGTTCTTTTTCTTTTTCTAATGAGATGCACTAAACTTGAAAACTGTATTTAAGAGTAAATTCTAATTGATCAGGTAGGGAATGGTTGACTAAATAGCCTAAATGCTTATAGAGGTCAGCAGAGAAATGGGTGGCATGGGATTGAGTGGACCAGGCAGACTGCAACAGATAGTAGACAGCTTTGAGGGAAAGTTTTTGCAAGTGAGTTACTGTTATGGGGGAATGCAAACTCAATGTTGCCAGATTGTTTGTTTTATTTTTGAGAAAAGACAGAAATTCATATTGTGTGTGTGTGTGTGTGTGTGTGCGCGTGTGTTTGTGTGTGTGTGTATGTGTGTGTGAGAGTGAGAGAGAGAGAGAGAGAAGAGGGGAGGGAGGGGAGGATAGGAGAGGAAAAGAGAGGGCGTACAAGATAGAGAGAATGTAAAAATACTCTGATTACTAAATAATGACAATAATTCCAGTTTGTACAAAGTGTGAACAGTTGCGATATATCCCATAGACAATCTATTTGGGGGCCAAGATGAAAAAAGTTAAGATTAATAAAGAATCAACGCAAATTATGAAAACCCATGAAAGACAGAGAGGAAAATCCTATTTCTTTTTGGACCAGATTTATTCTGTGTCAGGAAACAAGTCCAGTGTCAGGGACTCTTGCCCATTATTTTGGCTATCGATTCTTGTATAATGAACCACACCCAAAACATAGTATTTTTAATATAGTGACCCTTATTTTGCTCAGGGGTCTGAAATGTGAGCATGGCTCGGTGAGGACAGCTCTTCTTTGCTCCAGTCTGTATTGACTCCAAAAGCAGTGGTTGAAAGTACCTGAAGGCTGCTCACCTGAATGTCTGACTGGCGGTTGATGTTCACTATTGGTGGGATTTGGGTGGGATTGTGGCCTCTCTATGTGGCTCTTTAGCATCCTCAAATGCACAGTGGCTGGTCCCAGGAGTGAACATTCCAAAAAATCCCTGGCAGAAGCTGAATAGCAATTGATGACTTAGACTTTGAGTCATACTGTGTGTCTTCTGCTCTTGCCACAGGCTCACCAAGTCAAGGAGCACAGACACCACCTTAACATCATGGGAATGGAATATGTTAGTGTGGCTGTCCTTGGAAAATACCTTCTATCACACCCATCCTTACCACTTGCCAGAGTCTCCTTCACACCACCAATTTCTAGTGCCTGTGTACATGTATCCATTCTCTTTCCATTATGTTAAATGGAGAGGCAATGTTTACTTATTCACTGGTTCCCCCCCCCCATATAAACCCCCACTCTCAAGAGTTAGTGAACACATGTATAACTAATTAGAACAAATAAAAATATATATAAAATGAAAGAGTTGGTGAACGGTTGGTAATTTTTCCACTGCCCTATTCCCTACTCCTTTGGCCTCCTCCCCTCACGCCCTCCCTCCAGTAAGAGTTCTGAACTTTGGCAGCCCCATAGTTTTCAGTGGTGGCCAATCACTAGTTAAGGGTCAGGTCCAATGAGACTACCTGTAGAGGGCAGTGTGACATTTGCCTGTAAGCTTAAGGAGTTAACAAGTTTATTTTTTAAAAAAGTTTTTGTAGTACTGGGGATTGAACTCAGGGCCTAGCTGTAGCCCAGTCCAGGCTTATGGAGGTAAAAAGTCAGATTTTGAATTTCCTTGCATCAAGGCAGCAAACTTGGCCTAGAAGCCTGAAACTAGAACCCTGGCATAATTATGAAAATTTGCCCTGCCCATTTTATAACCTCTCTGACCCTGCCTGAGGATAGTACCTCTAAGGGTGGGTGACTAGGTGACATCAAAAGGGAGAAAAAAGAGAGAGAAAGAGAAAGATTCAGGTGTGAAACCTGTCTTGGTGTAATCTACCCAATACATTGTTCTGGAGCAGCATGGAAACTTCCCCTCTAGGATGCTGCGAAGGTCAGCCTAGATGGGGGCCTGGATGTGGAAAGCAATCTGTCTTTTTTGCCTTGGTTTTCTGGAACCTCACTCTTTTGTCACAGTGAATCAGCTCAACTCATTTTCCTGATGGATCCGTGTCCTTTCCTTGTTCTTTGCCCCCTTTTGACAGAGCAACTCCACCCCCACCCGAACCATTAAGCAACTGTGAGTGCCCATTTGAGGCAAGTAATCTGGGCTATGAATGCCCATCCTGTGTGAGGGAGAGAAGAGAGCAGCATTGTGGGATGTGCCTGTTGAATTTGCACAAAAATGGATTCACCCTTCCTATGGGGGTATAAAGCACTCATGAATGGAGGCTGAAACATATGTCATCATTTGTTATAGCCTTGCTTGTTGGCTGTCTCAAAACCGGAACCCTTTCTCTGCAGAGAAGTGTCTTCAGCCGCAGAGTAATTGCTGCCGGGGCTACTCTCTGAGGAAGTGCTGGGAACTGATTTGAAATCACAGAAAACAGTGAGCATTCTTTGTGGTTAACGATGTGCTTCTTTTAAGCACACCCCAGCCAACGGCAACAAAGAAATGTTTGCAAAGCAAATTGAAAGCTGTAAGGGAAAGATGAAGAAAGTGTGCAACCCTGATACAGCTCAGCTGCAGCTTTGTTAAGAGATATTTATAAGTCTTGGGATGATGCCCCCCAATTTCCAGATGAAGAAGGGACCTTTCCAGGCTTCATGCTTGGTGCATTAGTAATGGGGACACATGCTTCAGTGTTCAAATGCACGCTGATGCTCTTCAGCTGTATGCTCCCCTCTGGCAGAGCAGAGGATTTCGTAATTAGCCTGAGGAAACAAGTGGACCTAACAGCCGAGGCAACAATGCACCTGAATTGACAAATGGAGTTGAAAGTTTCAGACCACAGACAGCATATTTCTGGGGTCTTGGAAGGAGAAGCAAGAGTCCACTTCAAAGAAACTGAACCGTAGTTTAGTGATTCATCGTCTGTAATGGGGCCCTATTAAAATAAAGTTGCTGGCAAAAGGGATGAATTCATTACACATCATGGGTATTTCTGGAAATGTTTGATCCACATGTAATAAGAAAAAAACCCAGTGTACATGGATACCTCACAATACTTTTTATTGTAAGTTAAAGCAAATACCTAATAAAGAACTTTTCAGCAAAAAAATTCTTTAGAGAGCTTCTTCCAAATCTATACCTTTTAAACTTGTTCAGTTCTAGAATAAACCAAACAACAAAATTTTCATATAAAGAGAACATGTAGCATATAAGCAAATATTTCTGCAAAAAATGGGTAATAAATGGATAATTTTTATTAAGTGTAGAATTGGGATCATGCATCTGAGCGCTATACAAATAATATACAGACCAAATATAATTTACTATACTTGATAAATTTTTATTCATCATCCTTATTCATCAAATGTAGCCAGAATTACAATCTTTGTACCATTCTTGCTTTTATAGGTTAAGTGTTGATGTTTTGTGATTTCCTTGCTGCCTCTTAAAAGCTCTGAATTTGGCAGCTTTCCTTCAAACCTTCTACCCAATTTTACAGGTGAGGAAACTAAGCCTTGGATATAACTCTCAAAGCCTTTTTGGAGGCCACACACCACAGTCTGGATTTATTTCCTCTGAACCCTGGCTTGATGCACTTTTTTTCTATAAGAAGCTTCCATAGAAACATTTCTAGCTTTCTTCTAAATAACGAAAAAACATGTATTTCTGAGTATTTCTCTTACTACCTTTTTTCCACTGTAAATGTCATAGAAATACATTTCTAGGATATGATTTTTATGCTGTTTCATCACTGAGTTCTTCATTTACACCTCATATTGTAGTAAGTCCTTAAAGTGTGCTATCTTGTATAACTCTCGCAATACCTCTTTGAGGTCACTATCTTGTTTCTCTCCTTTTGTAGGTGTACAGACCCTCAGCTCCAGGTCACACAGCATGGAAATCACTTGTGGTTTTCACATGGCTGTGTTTGTGTAGCACCTACAGACAGATAATGGAATGTTCATTCATTTATTCAGCCAGTATTTATTGAATGTTCATTGACAGTTCTAGATGCCAGGGACATAGCATTGAGTGAGATGAAATCAGGAGTATACTTTGAAATGCAGGTACTTTGGTACAGGTAGCAGCAAGCAAATAAATAAACAAGAATCCAGGGATTATTAAGTGCTGTGAAAAGAATTAGACTAGAGTGTTGTCAAGGAGCGACTCTGTGGCTATTTCAGATTAGTGTGTTAATAATCAAAACACAAAGGAAAACACATGCCCTACATTGTGAAGGTTGTCTTTGGAAGTTAACCATGGGCTTACAATTCAAAATATTACATACAATGACGAAGATAATCTGGCATGGGCATCAAAGAACCCAGAAGACCTTTAATATGGGAAACTGTCTAGCTGGAGAAAATATAACTAATGGTTTTTCAAATGTGTCCAAATTTCATGAGCTCTTTTCTACTTGTGTGCATTGTTACAATGATATTTAGTAAGCTCAACCAGAGTTTTTCAAGCTCCAAAGCTGGTGATTTTGTAGAAGTTTAGTTTTTATTTTTTTAAATATTCCTTTTTAGTTGTAGATGGACACAACACCTTTATTTTTATTGATTTACTTTTATGGGGTGCTGAGGAGTGAACCCAGTGCCTCACATGTGCTAGTCAAGTACTCTACCTCTGAGCCATAACCCCAGCTCCCTAGACGCTTATTTTTTAATACTAGGTATAAAGGTTTTTCTCTATATCCTTTCTTGTCTTTAATAATAATGGAGAGCTGAAGGTCTTTGAGGCAACATCAACACAACAACACATGTTTGGGGGAAGATTTCCATCTTTCATGCAATTTTTGAAAGAAAATTTTGAAATCTCTAGTTCTTAGTTCTTCCTACCTCCACAATCCCCAAACCAATGAAAGTGCAATCTCACTTAATTGGACAAAATCATTGATATATTTCAAGTTTCTCAGGTGATTCGAATGCAGAGACAGGTTTGGTAATTGCTGACTTTATGTGGTCAGACTCTTTGATAGGGATCCTGTAACTCAACCTGCAGAAGCTTGAGAGATTGCAGACCTAGGATGTGGGGTACAAAGCAGGATTCTGTAAAGAATCATTCATACTGACCAGTTGATGTTTGGAGCTAGGGCTACCATATGCTTGCAGATTTAACATCAGTTTTTTAAAATAAGGTGTTTTTTTTTTTTTGGTATGGAACTCTTCTGAGATCAGTTTAATGAAAATGAAAGTATTTTCATTTAAGTATTTTCTCAAATTTACATGCTGAGACAAGAGCAGCAATTTTTAATCTGAGAGTAGAAGTATATTTCAAAATGTACTGAATTAGGAATCTCTCCTCCCCATAACCCTCTGCCATTCCTATACACATTTTGCCAGTTGGCACCAGCTGCTGTATTTCCAAGCAAATGAGTGGGTACCCACACAGAGTCTAAATTTATCAGTTATGCATGATCAGAGGGTAGCAAAGTAACATAATTTCATTTCATTAATAAATGAGAGTACCAGGTAGTTCTTTTATTTAGTCCAGAAGTGTTCAGATCTAAGACCTTTGATTAGAATTAACAATAACAAAATGGACTCCCTTAGTATTTGGAAAAATTATCATATGTCATTCATTACATAAATAGATATTCTTTCCTTTTCCTCCCCATTCTCCAAGATTGCTAATAAGCAGTGAAATGCCCTCAAGCTATAGTGGCAGCAGAAAGAAGAAGAGGAGCAATAGGAGTGGTGGATAATTAGTATCTTATTAGGGCATGGATAGAACATTTGCAATCTGATGACTATGTCCTTGCTGCCAAACCTTCCTGAGGTACCAAGAACAATTTCCTGTGTTTGGCAGATGCACAAGAAATACCTGCTGAATAACTGCTGAGTGGTTAAGACCAGGAAATCTTCTAGACTGGGTATGAGTCCCAGCACTGCTTGCAGCTTATTCCTTGTGTGCCCCTTGGCAAACTCCTTAAACCTCTCCTAGGGAGTTTCCTGTTGTGCAGAAGGGAGCTCATGATCATGGGTTTTTGTGAGGATTGAATGAAGGAGTCACGTAAAAGCTCTTCCAGAGTATGTGACATGTCAAAAGCACTCCATAAATAGGAGGTATTATCATTGGTAATTGAAGACAAAAATCGCCCCTTTTCAACTTGAGAAAAAAGTGTACATTAAATGTATAGGAGGGGGAGATAGATAGCGTTTGAGACAATTCCAGACCAAGCTTTAAGCAATTGATTTGTGAATGACTTTGCAGTCATTAATGAATAGAGGCCAACATGGTTTCAATAGACATAGCTTAGAGCAAAACTGCATTTCCTTTTGCATTTGATTTGCTGCATCTGTAGACTGAGGTATGAAATATTGCATTAGAGTGATAGTAAGAGATTTTTCATAGTTTTGCATGATACCCTTGTTAATGATGGCTTAATGAAATTGTATTTATAAAAATATAACACCCAAACCCAAAACCTATTAGTAGACTGGCTACATTAGGTTACAAAATGAGGTTAAAATCCAGTGCTATACCAACATAAAAAATGGAAAATAAAAGTTAAAAATTCATTGTGAGTTGGGCTCACTTGTAATCCTAGCAACCCTGGTGGTGGGGTTGAGACAGGAGGATCACAAGTTCTAGGCCACCAGCCTCAGCATTTTAGTGAGAACCTAAGCAGCTTGACAAGACCCTTCGAAAGAAAGAAATAAAGAGAGAGAGAGAGAGAGAGAGAGAGAGAGAGAGAGAGAGAGAGAGAGAGAAGAAAGAAAGAGAGAAAGAAAGAAAGAAAGAGAGAGAGGAAAGGAGGGAGGGAGGGAGGGCATGTAGCTCAGACAGGTAAAGCACCCCCGGGATCAATCCGCAGTACAAAAAAAAAAAAAAAATTCATTGTGAATATGAATGAAGTTCAACAAGTTGCTTCAAGTAAAATTAGCCATATATGTACAAAATGTGTAACATTGTATTAAATCAGAATTCATATGAAAAAGATCTAAATATTAGTTCATTTTAAGTTCTCTATAATGTTGCTGCTAAACACGTTATATTACCTTATAATCTCTACTGTTCACATTAATGAATGTAATGCTGACATAGCCCCCTGTCCTAGGCTGATCAGAGGTTCCCTTCTAGGAACAGCATTATTAAAGGGCATGTGAGTAAGTGGGAGCATTCCAAGGAGAACTACAAGGAGGTTGAAACTGCTGGAAATCTGAGCATTCGGATGAGACTTAGCTGGCAGTGTTTTGCCTGGAGAAACAATAATTAGAAAAGAAATTATGATTGTCTTTGAAGTAGTAAACAGTCTTCCTCAAAAAATAATGAATAGATATTATGTATTATTTTTCCAGAAAAGGGGGGGGGTGCAATTAGTAGATCCTAATTAATATTGGAAGATTTTAACTTGGTATAAGAAATTCATTCCTGACAACCAGAGGTATTGAAATTGAATGGGTTTGCCTGGTGAGGCTAGGAGCTTTATCACTCTAAGTGTAAATGCTTTGTGATTGTTTCTTTGAAAAACTATTTTTGAGAGAAATCTTCCTTGGTCAGAGCCAGAGTTAGGCATTTTTCGGGTTCACTTGAGTGTGATGCTGGAAATAACTTCACTCCACCTTCATACTTTTAGGTTATTCAAAAAATGGACAGAAGGGAAGATAATTAGCCATCACAAAACTGTCTGTACTGCTTTTTAAACGTATCTCAAGAAATACAACTAGTCTTTGTGTGCAATGAACTGTTCCAATGACACAAGAGTATTTAGTCTCCTTCCCTGTTGTAAACTTTAGTATATTTGAATTACTTACAATTGCTACTTATTCATCTTGAAATCTGAAGAATAATAAAGAAGAAAAGAATATTTTACCAATTGCATATGCTTGAAAGCAAGAATTTGGAGGGCCTCACGAACAAAGGCAAATGTAAACTTGGTGAGTTTCTAAACCCCTTTTATGCCTCCCATTGGTACATTACTTTGCCTTCTCTAGGAGCACAGTCTCACCTCCTGACCTGCCCACCCCAGTATTTAGGTAGACTTCTCAAACTTCATGTGATTTACTTTCAACATGGTTTCTTCCCAGCCTTCCCTATCTCAGTAAATGGCACTTCTTGTTAGCTCCAGTCAAAAAATGAGGAATTGGTTTTCTTCTCCTTCCTTCACCCTTTATCTAAAAACCCATCTTCATGAACAGATAAAAAAAGATATGGTACACATACACAATGGAATATTACTCAACCATTAAGAAGAATGAAATTATGATATTTTCCAGTAAATGAATGGAACTGGAGACTATCATGCTAGTTGAAATAGGCCAATCCCAAACAACCAAAGGCCAAATGTTCTCTCTGTTATGTAGATGCTGATTCACAATGGAGGGCAGGTGGGGAGGGAAGAGGAATGGAAGTTCACTGAGATGGGACAGGTGGGAGTGGGAGGAAAAGAGGGAGATGGGAATAGAAAAGACAGAAGAATTAATCCTACATATAACATTCCTATTTCATATGTGAGCACAAGACCAGTGTAACTCCACATCATGTTCAACCACAAAAATAGGAAGCTATACTCCATGCATGTATGATATGTCAAAATACATTCTATGTCATGTATAACTAAAAAGAACAAATAAGAAATTAAAAACAAAATAAAAACCCATCTTCAAGTTCTATTGACTTTTCCTCCTATACAAATCTAAAACATGCTCACTTCTCTCCAGTTTTACCACTACTTCTCAAACTCAAGACTTTGAGACCACCACAGCACTCCCAGGTATCTCAAGGCCACCATATTTTATTCCTCCTCTTTATTCCTCACAGATAGCCACAGTAGTACACCGCACATACATACACACATACACACACACAGAAGGATGGAGGGAATGAGCAAGGCAGGCAGGCAGGCAGAAGAATTGAGCTTTATTCCTTGCATAAAATGGTTATGGACAGTTAGGAGAAGTTTAAATTTAGATGATGGAATAGGGCAAAGAAAAAGAATATTCTTTGAATAGTGAAAACTGAATTTGTTTTTTTTCTGCTGAATTATATTATTAGAGGTAAACAATGAACGTTTTGATTTTATTATGTATCTCTGCTAATTCTATAATTTAATGAAAAGTTTTAAATTAATCAACATGAAAACGAAAATGAGATGTTTGGCTGTGGTAGAAAATCCAGGATATGTGTTTCAGAAGGTGGCCTTTGCCAAACACCCAGGGTGCTCAAATGGGCATCTTTCTTTTAGGAACATAGGCTGTGGGTTCATATTTTAGCATTTTAATAGGCATTTGAAAGATCCGTGATTAGACCTGGAGAGTTTCTGTTTTATCTGAAGTGGGTTCTAAAGTGCAATCCTCTTCTATTTGACATTCCATTTAGATTTCTAAGATTAACAAAGAAATGACTTTTTAAAGTTATTGAAACCTGAGGATTGTGTTTATAAAGGTTGTTTATACAGCCTCATGATATTTTTCTGCTCAAAGATTCTCTTTACCATGAAAATATTTATTATTATACTATCAATATTATTAAGCCACCATAACACTTATTATAGAAATAGATAGTACAAACAAATGTTTGAATTAACAAGGCTTTTGAGATTTAGAAACAGAAGAAAAACTGCAGGCACCTGTTGAAGAAAATGATGACAGATGGTAACATTTTTCTCAAGGATTGTCCCACAGCTGTGCTTACATTCAGTTCTTCAAGCTGAACCAAAGTCTATTCATATGTTTTATTACACCCATAAGAGTTTTCAATTCATCCTGTTTAACACAGTGCCAGTCAAAGCTCTATTCTGTAGCAAAGATTTTATTTAAGAGAGACAGGGAAAAAAAAAAGACTGACAATGAGAACCAATTTAACATCTGTGTAATCATGTTTTTGAACAAGGGGTCACAGCAATCTTGCTGATTATCAAAGCTGGCTTTTTTGGTATGTTTTCTTAGTTTGAAAGTGACAGTAATTCTTGCTATGATGTTAAATGATAAATTTCAACTTCCTGCCAATTTCTGCTGTTGGTGACTTATTTTACAGTTGCCACACAGCATTTTGAAACCTCAATTATATATTTCATAATTTTTTCAAAGCATAAAAGATTCCAATGAAAAAAAGGATTTTGTGAGAGCATGTTTCAGGAGAAATGTTTTTGTGACACAGCAGAAGATTAACTCTATTATTAGGGTTTAGATACTCAAATTTTCAAGGGTGCCAGGTAGTATTTTATCTAGAAAAATACATGATCAATATTTATTCCACAATGAAAGCAAAAAAATAATACCCCAAGGAAAATCCATATTGAAGCTGAGCTAAGTACTTCAGCTAAATGTGATTGAAATGCACATAAAACAATTCATATGGGGTAACTATTTCACATTTCACTTTTCAAGGTATTAAAGTGGTTTAAGTACAAACTAACATGATCTCTGCATACCAGCCTTTACATTTACATTATTAAAAATCAACATATTTGTCAAAGGCAGTGGCACATGCCTGGAATCCCAGTGGCTCAGGAGGCTGAGGCAAGAGGATGGCAAGTTCAAAGCCAGCTTCTGCAACTTAGTGAGGTCCTAAGGAACTTAATGAGACCCTGTCTCAAAAATTAAAAATAAAATAAAATAAAAAGACCTGGGGATGTGGCTCATTGTTTAAGCACCCTTGAGGTAAATTCTCAGTACAAACAACAACAACAACAACAAAAACCCAAAACAAAAAGGCCAAAAAAAATGCATATTTTTATTCTTGAACTCTTTTGCATAGAATCATGATTCTTTGAATCCTCGCCAATCTCTTATCTCCATGAAGTCCATTTTCTTAATGATTTTTGGGGGGGGTCAGGGGGTACCAGCAATTAAACTCAGGGTCACTCAACCACTGAGCCACATCTCCAGCCCTATTTTGTATTTTATTTAGAGACAAGGTCTCACTGAGTTGCTTAGAAACTCACTTTTGCTGAGACTGGCTTTGAACTCACAATCCTCCTGCCTCAGCCTCCAGAGCCACTGGGATTACAGGCATGTACCACCACGTCTGCCTTCTTAATGATTCTCGTGGGAACTTCTATTTATCAGTATTTTATGATATATAAACATATATGACCTATATAATATATATTTACAATATAGAATCTGTATGTATTTATATGATATATTTAATATATGCGATATAATTACGTTTTTTTTTTTTTTTTTTTTAATTTTTTATTGTGGGTTGTTCAAAACATTACAAATTTCTTGACATATCATATTCCACACTTTGATTCAAGTGGGTTATGAACTCCCACCTTCACCCCATACACAGATTGCAGAATCACATCAGTTACACATCCATTGATTTACAAATTGCCATACTAGTGTCTGTTGTGCTCCACTGCCTTTCCCATCCTCCACCCTCCCCCCTCCCCACCTCTCCCCTCCCCTCCCCTCCTCTCTCTCTACCTCCTCCACTGTATAACCCTGAGAGTCTCCTTCCATTACCATGCAATTTCCCTTCTCTCTCCCTTTCCCTCCCACCTCTCATCCCTGTTAAATGTTAATCTTCTTCTCCTGTTCTTCGTCCCTACACTGTTCTTAGTTACTCTCCTTATATCAAAGAAGACATTTGGCATTTGTTTTTTAGGGATTGGCTAGCTTCACTTAGCATAATCTGCTCTAATGCCATCCATTTCCCTGTAAATTCTATGATTTTGTCATTTTTTAATGCAGAGTAATACTCCATTGTGTATAAATGCCACATTTTTTTTATCCATTCGTCTATTGAAGGGCATCTAGGTTGGTTCCACAGTCTTGCTATTGTGAACTGTGCTGCTATGAACATCGATGTAGCAGTGTCCCTGTAGCATGCTCTTTTTAGGTCTTTAGGGAATAGACCAAGAAGGGGAATAGCTGGGTCAAATGGTGGCTCCATTCCCAGTTTTCCAAGAAATCTCCATACTGCTTTCCAAATTGGCTGCACCAATCTGCAGTCCCACCAGCAATGTATAATTACGTTTTTATAGTGATCGTGACATTAGACCATTACAATGAATGTGTACTGTGATCCATGTTCCTACTTTTATTTGAAAATTCCTAGAATATTTAGTAGGAAGATGGCTGAGGCATGGAGTTCACAGTGGGTATATATGGATATCCATTTACAGAGTGAAACAGGGAGTGGGGTGATTTTAAAGGTGGAGATCAGATATACTAAGAATGTGCTGGAAAAGCACTATATATTATTGTTTTGTAAATATCCACTTGTAGGTGACTTTATCTGTATTTGAACACTTATTTGGTCAATGTTGTACTATGTCCATTCCATTCTTCAGTTTTGTTTTGTTTTCTTTTCTAGAGGACAGTAATAAAACAATAACTAGCCCAATGATTATTCCAATTGAATAACATTATCCCTTTGTCAAACTGTCAGAAACTCTTCAACTCATCCAACTTATTTTTAGGCTTACCCAATCTGCATCTCAACATCTCATTTCAAGACAGAGCATTCTTTGAGTGGTTTGCTGTCATGTTTCCTTCCTTTTCTTCCTCCCAGGAAAAACAGTTGAATGGTATGAATTTTGGAGCCCAGAATTGTTTCTTGGCCTTTTTTTTTTCCTTTTACTCAAGTAACTTGCTTTAATATTTGTCAATATGTCGTTTTGCTGTATAATTTTGGCACCATTAAAGTTGTGTTGGATTGATATCCATGTATTTTATTAGTACAAAGGAAGACAAAAGGTACCCCTGAGGAATATTTGTGTTTCATCAAGTTGAACTGTTCCTCCACCTTAAAGACATGAATGTCACATGACAGTTCTTGCATTCTTTTATTTTCAAAATAATCTCTTCATTAAGGAAAGGTAGATGCTCCTTTTTAAAGTACACAAATATTCAAAGAGCATCTTCAATATGCACGTCAGTCTGGGGATATAAATTAGAACACATTCTTAAACATGGTTTCTCTCAGTTTTTTTATTATTTAAAATAGATAGGCAATGCTCTCCATGTAAAAAAGGATTTCAGAATTGTTGCATGCATAAATCCTTTTTTCTAAATACTAATGTCAGTCTCCTAAGATTCATGTCCACATAGGGGCTAAAAGGTCAGAACAGCATTTCCGGATCTCAGTGCCAGATGTGTGTCCATGGCAAATCATGTGGCCCCAAACTCATTCTAGCATCTGGCTAAACACATTTCACACCAGGTCGTAACCATATGTAAATATATTTGAGAGCAAGTATGGAAATAATCTATCAACTTGCTTTTGGGGGGTTCCATTTTACAGTGTGAACAACTGTTCTAATGGTGCATGTTTATAACTGGATTAATGAGATTTAGCTGTTTCTAGTCAATTGCCACATGGTTGAGAAGATAATCCAATGTCTACAATATATCACATGCATACTACATGAAGATGTAAGTAGAGGAATAAGGATTCAGAAAAGAAATAATTGCTTCCCATGGGAAGGATCAAGGAACACTTCACAGAGGAAATGGAATCTTTAGCCTTAAAGGAAAGGGATTCAATAGATGGAGTTCGTGGAGAGGTGCCTTGGTTGCATTAAAAGAGAAGGGCTGGGTTGTGGCTCAGAGGTAGAACAAGCTTACCTAGCACACATGAGGCACTGGGTTTGATCCTCAGCACCACATAAAAAAAATAAATTAATAAAAGGCATTTTGTGCATCTACAGCTAAAAAAATTAATAAGAGTAGGAGAGACAGAGAGGAAGAATGTGAACAAAAGCAAAAAGATAGAAAATGGTCTAGCATTGAAGGGAATCATAAATAGAAAATAGTATTATATGACAAAATCAAACAGTAGATAACCTTAAAGTCCAGGTCAGGCTGAATTTTAGGGAACTGGGAAACTAGACTTTAGGATGTTATACTATATACTAGTGACAAAATTGCAGTGATGTATTGAGAATGATTTTACAAGGAAGATCTTGACAGAAGTATATAAATGGTAGAGTCTGAACTGAGATGGCAATTGAAATGAGATAGAAATACAAAGTTGGTTATTATTTCAAAGGAATTCTTCATAGGAGCCTTTCTGTGGAGGTAGCAGTAGTAGCAAAGAAGTTAAAGAAAACTGCAGTTTTGAGTTTGGATAGTTGAGAGGGTGGCAGTAAAATAAAAAATAAAAATCTGGAAAACAAATCTTACAGGTAAAAGATTAAGTACAATTTTGGACTTATTGCATTTGAAACAACAGTAAGACAAGTGAAACAAATTTTGGACATATGATACTGAGTTAAAAGTGATGATTTAAAACTTGGATTAGATGAGGTTACCAAAGGGTAAAATATGAATACAGAAGATGCAATGGCAAGCCAAACATTTTTTTTTTAGGGATTGGGAGGAGAAAATGGAACCGAGAACAGATGAACTGTCAGAGGCGGATAACCAACAGTGGGGTTTTCTCTAAGTAGAAAGCAGGATACCTTGATCCCAGGGCTTCCTCCTAAGTTTAGGAAGAATTTAGTGTTTCATTATTAAGTATGATGCTATCTATAGGCCTTTTATAGGTACTCTTTATAAGGTAGGGGACAGACCTATTGCTAGATTACTGAGAGATTTGTGCCACATGTCAATGTTTTCAAATGTTTTTTTTTTTTTTTCTCTGCATTTATGGAGATTATCATATGATTTTTCTTTTTTAGACTTTTGATATGATGAATTTGTGTGATTGATTTTCTAATGTTTAAATAACTCTGCACTCATGATATATTACCCCTTTTCAATGTTGTTGGATTCTGTCTGCTAATAGATACCTTTATTGCTGTTTTTAAGAAAATCTGCATCTAGGTCCAATGAGAGATATCAATCTATAATTTCTTTTTTGTAACATCTTTTGCTTTGGTGTTAGGATAATGCTGGAGTAAAAATAATGACTTGGGACATACTCCCTCTTCTTTTATTTTCTGGAAAAGTTTGTGAGGGATTGGTATTTTCTGTTGCTCAAATATTTGGTAAAATTCCAGGTGAATGCATCTTGGCCTACAATTTTCTTGTAGTAAGGTCTTTACCTATTAGTAAGTTGTAGGGTTATTTACAGTATCTGTGTTTTTTGAGAGTTTACTGGCTTGTGGCTTTCAAGGCATTTATTTCCCATCTGGATTATCCATTTAGTTTTTTGGCACCAAGTTATAGATATCATTGACCTTTGAATGTCTTAAAATCTGTTGTGATGTTTCTTCTTCATTTCATTTTGATTTGTTTTCTTTTTATTTCATACGTTTTATTTATTTATTTTTTCCTGCTTTCTTTTAGATTGAGTAGGTTTTATGATTACATTAAGGATATTTCTAGGATAGAAAGAAGCCAGGGCAGGAGCTCTCATGTATCATAGCTAAAATTCTCTCACTAAGGTGAGATGTGAGATGTAATCTCAGGGTGCACAAATGTTGGTTATCTTGTATGGAGAAGGTTTAGACTATTCGTTTTGGGAAGTCTCTTGATAAAACAAGATTAGTCTGTGGATTTCCAACTATTAATGAGGGCCCAAGCTGAAGTAAACCTGTGAATAAGTATACTATTGGATAACAAGGGTATAGTATGATCAAAACTGAAGATTGTGTCTCCAGAATATTCCCTAAAGTTTGAAAAATCAGAAAAAAATATGCTGCAATTACAGCAATGGTTAGGTTAATTCACATTTTTAGTTTTAGTAAGATCCAACCATATTTCCCTCACTAAATTTGAAGATATTGCTCCTTTTAGACAATCGCATTTTCATCAGGTGCTATAACTTTGAAATAGTTGTCAACTGTCTTTCAATATCAGGTGCTATTTGGTTTGCACAGGATAGATGAGCTCAAGGGATCACAGCAAAGTGAGTGAAGCTTCTCCCATTTCCCCATAGCTAAATTATCTGAAAAGCCATACAAAGGTAGAATAGCTGGAAGGAATTGATGGTGTTGAGTGGAAATAGAATGAATGGAAAATTGGCAAGCAAGCTAGAAATTTTGTGGAATTAATGGTTTTGGAAACAGACTAGGATAATTATTCTACTCTTTCAACTAATTACAATTTCTGTTGGATTCTCTTTGTTTGCAAAAGCTGTGATTGCATGAATAATGTAATGAAATCTGAGTTTAGTGTAAAGCACAGTTGGTCTAAATCTTTGTTCGTAAGCTTTGTTATTTCATTTTCCGTTGACAATGTATGAGATGCAAATGGGCCCATCTCAGTAACATACTAGTACTTCATTTAAATTGCTTTAACAGTTGCAGCCTGGTTCTCAGAGTAAAATTTTTGTCAAACCCCAAGTTTAGCTACATAAAGGTAACATTTTCTGTAAAACAAAATGAATGAAGCAAAAACAAAACAAAAAACCCTAATGTAGCTCTTTTCTCTATACAGAAAAAACAAACAGGAATAAAGCACCTATTCTATCCCAACAGTGTTGGCTACAGTGTAGTGAAGAAGGATACAACCTCTGGTCAGACTGCTAGCATTTGAATACTGCCTTTTCAGTGTCTCAGCTGTAGAATGCTGGACATGTTGCCTCTGGGTCCTTCTGCAAAATGGGAAAACAGTTTCATCTCATAGATTTCATATGGAAGTTAAATGAGTTAATACATGTAGTTTGCTTAAACAGGGCCAGGTATGTAGAACATAAGTTGTAGTTAATGTTACCAGGGGTTGACCATATTAAAGAATTTGTAGACCTCAGATGTTAAATTTATCCACACTTGATAGTTATCATAAAAAGGTGCTAGGAATAAAAGAGCCAAATGCCATCCATTTAAGAGTGACTTTCATAGACATTTTTAAAAAAATTTAGAGTAAAAAAATTTACTAATTTTTTGAGATTTTAATGAATGAACTTTAAGTTTTTTTGAATAAAGTATTTTCTCAGTCAAGAACATTAATCAAGTCTTAAAGTAAATTTTAATAAAATTTAATAAAACTACTTATATTCAGCATGTACATTCTAGAAAATTTTCATTTTTTTCCAAAAACAAGATATTTGGGGTACTAAGAAGTATAATTAAGGCAAGTTTTATGTGTTATAGTGGTGAACGTTAATAGCAGCATTGCTCTCAGCATAGTAAGCCAGTGGCAAAGAGCATAGGGAAATATTTTTTTTGGGAAAAAATAAACTATGTTGCCAAAGAAGAAAGAAAATTAGAGTGGATGGGAACTAACCATGGTAGGCACCCCTACTATATTTCATTGTTTTATAGCCCAAAATCTAGAAACAAATATCTATCACACATCCCCCACACACCCTACCCCCATTTTACTAATGTTAAAACCAGAGCTCTCAAAGTTTGATTTCAGTAATTCTGTAAGGTTGTATGGAGACAGTAAGGGGTCAGATCCTAGTCATTGGATCTCAAAGCCCATGTTCTGACCATTGCCCTGTCTACCCCCCACCAAAAGTGGATTGTACACTACTGAGCAAGTTTAGTAAGGAAACTAAGGCTGATCCACAAAAACAAAACTTCCCTAGATTTCCCAATATCATGTAATTTAACTACTTTCATTGTTTTGCATATTTTCTCATTATTTTTCATTATAATAAGCATGCACCATTAAAACTCATTCTGAATCCTTCCCATGGGTCTCTTGGTTTTTATGGAAGGTGAAGGGATGCTTCACCAGGTGTGATATTGGAAAGTGTGGACCTTAGGGCTGCTTCTAAGGCTTTGATGCTAGCTCTTTTCGCTTTGGGGTAAGACATTAGTCCCCTTTTTCATTTGTACAATGAAGGGAAAATCCTCAGTGACCTGGAGTGTTCATTTTTTAAAAAAATTTTTATCTATTTATGTATTTATTTATTTGTTTTGGTACCAGGGATTGAACCAAGGGGCGCTTAATCACTGAGGCACACACCCAGCCTGTTTTATTTATTTATTTATTTCATTTGAGACAGAGTTTCACTAGGTTGCTTAAAGCCTCACTAACTTGCTGAGGCTGGCTTTGAACTTGCAAACCTCCTGCCTCAGCCTCCAGAGACTATGGGATCACAGGCATGTGTCACTGCGCCCCGCTCATTCTTTTTTTTTTAAATATTTTATGATATTGTAAATCTATTCTGCCTTTTTCTGGAGGAAATTTCCAGGACTTATAAAATGGGTCTAGGTAAAAGACTTTGTACTAAGAAAACCCAGAATTGTGATTTTCAGGTTCTGTAAATTCTCTGAAATTCTTTACACTCTATACTTAGACTATTCTTTTTTTTTTTTTTTTAATATTTTCCACAGGATTATTTTACAAATGCAAATAAAGAGTTGAAAAAAGATACTCAGCAAGATTACCACCTGGAGTATGCCATGGAAAACAGTACACACACAATAATTGAATTTACCAGAGAACTGCAGACATGTGACCTAAATGACAAGAGCATAACGGTAAGGACAGTATGAGTGAATGCATGTTTGACTAAATTGTATATTTATACTTGTGAGACACTTTAAAGAATAAAAGAAATAAGTACTGAAGAATTGACAACAAAGTCACATGGGTTTTGGGACTATTTTTGAAAATCTCTTCAAAAGCTAAAAAACCTCTCCAATACTATAGATTTCAGTAAAGGTAGCTTTGCGTGATTTTAACATTTTGAAGAGCCCTTTAAAGTTTGTATAAGCTTACTTATAAATTCAACTTCTCTGTAAAATGTAAAAATTGTCAATAAAGTTTTGAAAAAATGTATTACTCAAGAAAGAATTATGAGTCCAAGTTCTAGAATATAATTCATCTGATTTATAATTGATTCATCTTTGTAAATTTCTAAAATCAAGATGAATAGTCAGCTAATTATAATCACCTGCTGGCATATTATATGAGATTTCTTATTTTCAGCTTTCATGCAAAATTAATATCTTTATGCATACACAAATTAAATATTTGGAGGACGTGTAATTCATGTGGCACTTTGGAAATTTCCATGAACTGCTTGCATTAATTTCATTTTGCATAGAACAATAAAATTTTCTTTTTTATTCACTAAATTAGGATTTTAAAAAATGGGAATATAAAAAAATCTGAAGTCGTTCTGATTAACTTTCAGCAGAGGAGTAAAAGAGGAAGAAAGTACACATGTAAAGAAGTGGATCACTTTTGTGTAATATACAGTGCAATTATACTTTAATTGGAAAAATAATTATAGTCATTTGACTTTTTAAGAAAGAATATAGCAAAGAGAACATTTAAAATGAATAGCTTTTGCTTTATTGTCTGTTTTCAAAGTTTTATTAAGGTTTGGCAAAAGCACCTTTTTCTGTGGGAGGAAGGACTGAACAGTTTCTCTGTACCTGATCAAACCTTTCCCACCCTACATCCCCCTGGGCAATCTCTCTTGGTGGTTCAGAAACCAGTTACACCTGATAGTATTTTCCCTAATTTGGTACCCCAGTCCCTTGGAAATTCCCAAGAGTCATAAAGTGACTATGGATTGCCTCTGTTATAAAAAACAAGTCCAGAATCAGAAATTCCTTCTGCATTTGCCCTTTCTGCTAATACATATGTATGACTGGAAAAAACCTATTGCAAAAGGAAAAATCTTCTGGTAATTTTAATTTTCATTCAATTTGAATTCTACCCCTGCCCCCCCCCCCCAAAAAAATGTTTCATCACATTAGGGCAGGTTTTAATTTTCCAAAGTTCCTGCTACACAGTGAGAACACTTGCTTTCTAACTACTAGCTGCTGATTTAGAATTTTGGCTTGACATTGATTCATGAAAAGTATAATCTGTTTGAGGACACATATCTTGTGTGCTGAGAATGATAATTCTTTCCCAAAAGTAATTCACCTATTTGGATCCTTAATGACTTAATCAAATTTATGAAATCAATGTTAAAGACCAGATTGACAACTGCAGCTGTCATTTTTCTCTTTATTTTTACATTTGGCTCTAAATGGAGTTCTTTAAACTCAAATCAGGTGAGGAAAGTGCTTTTCTGCAAGGTAACATGCCATATCTGATCATCAGGATAGCACGGTGAGAGTGATCTGGGCCTACCACCAGGAAGATGTGGGAGAAGCCGGCCCCAAGTACCATGATTCCAATCGAGGCACCAAGAGTCTGCGATTATTGAATCCTGAAAAAAACAGTGTGCTGCCTACAGCCTTACCATACTTTGACCTAGTGAATCAGGACGTAAGTTTCTTTAGGTTTTATGACCATAAGAATGGTCTTACTTAAAGGGTATGTGAGAGTTTTGGCTTACATCACTGTATTTAAAATGACATGACAAACAGAATGTGACTCTGTGTCCCCCTCCCTTTTTATTAAGACAGGTCCCCATCCCAAACAAAGGTACAACGTATTGGTGCCAAATGTTTAAGATTCCTGTGTTCCAGGAAAAGCATCATGTGATTAAGGTACGTGACTACTTCAGGCTAAATTTAATTGGCACAGATGGAGAAATTTCTGACCTTAAAATAGAAACAGTAAAACATATAGAAGCAATTTTCAATTATATGAAAGTTATTTAGAAACAAAGAACTGACTTGGCTATTCCACACACTGTTTCCAGAGTCTGAAAACTTGTAACAAGTATTTTGATTATTTACTAATATTATGTGTCAAAGCTGAAAGTTGGGGGATGCACTTGAGTTATTTCTTTAGGAAATACTCTTATAAGTAAAATTGCTAGGGTTGCAATTTAAAATAATATATTTACACACAGATAAATCCAATCCAGGAAGGTTATTTTCCCCATCAATGCTGTTTGAGACTCTGTTTCACTGAAAATACTAGATAGTATCATAAAAAAATTGTTGCAATAGTTTTTTTTTTTGAAAATAGGAAAGAAATAAAATCTGTGAACTTCTATATAATTATAAAAATATAGAATTGGATAATACATAAGCTCAATTTTCCTGTGCTGTGAAATTTCCTCCCAGCCTTGTACTGGGCCTCCCACAACTTTTGCCTCTAGTTAGTGAATGAACAAGTGTTTAAAAGAAATTTACAGATCCTTGGCTCTGTATTAGTAGTTGTTGGCAGTTCCACAGAGGCTGAAGATTATGATCTATTCTCTCAAAGAACTTATCAGGAGATTGTAGAAAACATGGCCAAAACACAAGAAAGAATGAGATAGAATTAGGCAAGGCATACAGAGTATTGTAAATTTGCAGAAAGTCAGACATTACTGCTTTTCTGGCAGCCCCAGACCATTTTACGAAGCGATATGGCTGCAAGAAGTGAGCAAATGTTTACATTCTGGAATTTTGAGGGGACCACATGAATTTGAATTGCTGGTCCATTTTTTATTAAACTGTGTGCTCTCAGGTAAATTATTCTATAGACTTGCCTTTAATATCTGTAAAAAGCAGGCAGTCATAATATTATCCCTACCAACCTCAAACCCCTTTAGCAGAGATGGAAACATTGAGCACATTCTACAAAGTGACTCGAATTTGTTAATATCTAATGTATTCGTTCATTGGACATATCTGCCTTTTGTTATCAAGAAGATTTACTACTTCACAGAGAAGTAAAAGGGGTGAGTTGAAGGAAAGTTCAAGTTGATATGTAGTCCTAAATACTTGTAGGATAATTTTGCCAAAGGAAGACTTGCCAACAGTGTGACCCTAGATTAATCATTTACCTCTGTGCAAAAAATTATTTTGTATTTCATGCATGTGATAGGTGAATGCAAATTCTAATCTTTTGTACTTTTTATGGTGCCTCAGTCCTTCCCTCATACAAGTGAAATGTCTTTCTATGAAAGTGTATACATACACACACACTGTGTGTTAGTAAATTTGTTACTTGGCTTAAGGGACAAATGTAAAATTGTAGGTTCAGAAGTAAAACCCAGTGTTGTACAAAATAGATAATTTATTCTTTAATAAGCAAACATTAATTGAGGGGATATAAAGACCTTAACCACTTCTTGTTGTTCTTAGCACTATTAACATAAACACTTGAGTAGAATTAAAAAAAAAATAATGACTCTATAGTTAAGAAACACCAATCTGTTTCTACCCTCTATGTCAGATATTTGCTTGGTTCTTCATCCAGGAATTCTTAGCTAGAGTTTCTATCAAAATACTATGGGCCTAAAATTAAATATTCTTGAAACTATATTGCATTTGCATCAAGAGGGATTTTAGTGGCATGAAAGACATTGGAGCATTTTTGGCAATGTTTGGAAGTCAACCAAATACCAAAAGGTCTTTTCATTTAGCAAGAGGGCTTTGAGGGAGGGACAGCAGGTTGGAGAGGAGCATGCTTGCCAACTTCTGTCATTGTAGGGGCCAGAGCTTTTGTGGCCAGAATTTAAAATTTTGATATTACTTAGGAATATCACAGGATAAATTTCTGATTTTATTGTTAAACTCTAAAACATCTTAAGGTTCATTGAATATTATGAAATGTTTTCTTCAAAAATGTATTTAAATAAGATGACATACAAAAAGAAGTTCTACTGGGAAAATAAATTTAAAATATTTAGGTTATATAGGTTGTTGTGAGACAGCTTTTCCAAAACCATTTTAATTTACAGTTTATGCCAGGTTACAATTAAATTTCAATACAAATTTGAAGTGAAATTTATAGGTCCAGATCTTCCCTTAAGACAACATCTAATACCCATTCTTTTTTTCCTAGTAGAGATGATTTGTAATAATTTAGCAAAAGTATATTATTTCATAGAATCAAAGACTTGTACATTTTTTAAAAGCCATCCAGGGTGGTACTTCTCCTTATTCCTTATTTAATGCTCCACAAATCACTATATCAAAAAGCCTCAGTCCATCTCTGATTCAAAAAGTACTTTTACAGAACATTGCTTTTGTATTGTTTTCTTGGTATGTCATTTGCAGTGAGCTTTAAGAATATTGATTAAAGTAGTATTGTGAGAAATCAGTTTCACTGTCTGGACTGTAATTCAAACAAAGAAATAGTTCATATTTGCAGCTTCAGTGTTGATACTATACATTTTGTTGCTGTTATAACTATAGAACTAAATAGATAAAATATATCAGTAATTCAGTTATGAATGTGTTTAATGGGAATTACTAAATCTAAAAACATTTTTTAATTTAAATTTTAGTCATGTAAAAATTATTTACTGCTAAAATTATGAAATAATAAGGTCAAAAGTTTTTTAGGTCATTTTTTATTGGTAGATCATGATTGTACATAATAATGGGATTTATTATACATGTATATAACATAATTTGGTCAATTTCATTCCTCAGTACTTCCTCAAGTCAAACATTACTGAAGTTATTTAAAAAAAATATTTGTGGGAAAAATGGGATTATAGTAAAATGGTGTTTCCAATTCATTTGTGATTCTGGTTTATTATTTTGTATTTTTAATTTATTTTTGTGTGTGTATGTGTAGTCCTAGAAATTGGAAATGGGACACTCTACTGAACAACATCTCCATCCCTTATTAATTTTTATTTTTAGACAGGGTCTTGATAAGTTGACCAGGCTGGCCAGGAAATTGGAATCCTCCTGCCTTAACCTCCCAAGTTGCTGGGTTTACAAGTGTGTGCCACTGTGCCTGACTGTATTTTTGATTCTTGAAAATAATCTTTAAAATTATGACTTGAAGATGTGTGTATTGTTAGATGACAGCATGTCACACTTGCAGGTGGATATAGAAATTGTAGAAAAGAAATTTTTTTTTGGTAATTTATATTAAAACCACTCCTCATCTGAGGCAATCTCTGTGTCATGCTTGAGACTTACTGCTCAGCCCATCTCTCCCTGTGGCAGCAGGACTCTACCTTTCACAGACAGTGACCTGATCCTGAATCTAAAGTTTTAATGGAAGGTGATTCTCAGTAATGTTATTATTAAGACTAACAATAATGCTTGGATATGCTCAGTTAGAAGGTACAGGTATTTGGTTTAAAACTTTTTCTTTTAGGGACTTTTATTGACAGGGGATTCTCCTCATGGATAAACCACAACTCTGATTTATCTATTTAAAAATCATGTGTCTTTTTCAAATTAGTAAGTACTTGTTGACAGCCTACTATGTTAAATAGAAAAACAGTCTGGCAAAATCACCATTTCTGAGTCCTTTAAGGAGAAAGGTTGACCATTGCTGAGTTCTAAGGTAGGATTACTTTTACTAGTTATATTTTTACTAGTTATATGGCCTCTGACAAATTATTTATCTTTGTCTCAATTTTCTCATATGGAACTTGGGTAATAATGGTTTATACCTAATAGGGATTTTATGACTGCTAAGTAGATCAAATGATTTTAATATTTGTGAAGCATTTAGAACAGAGGTTGGCACATAGCATCTATTAAAGAAAATTATGCAGATCATTTGCAATACACAATTGCTAATCTGTTGATTATCTTGGTAAGTTTCTGGGTTGCCAAGGGATCCCCAATCAGTCCTTTCTAGACAGAGTTAAGAAATAAGGACTAGATTGTCAATAATTTTATATAGGGAGGTCACCTTGAAAACATTCTCCTTTGGAGAATATAAAATTGATGAAAATAAAACACTGTCCTAACTCTTTTCACCATCAATAGATGCAGAAAGGGAAATGCTATACTTTCTAACTTGCTACTGAACAGAATATCTTTCATGACATGAAATTAGATACACTGCCATTCTCTTCTATTGGTGGCATTCATAAATCTCAATGATTCACTTCAGGGAATGTTTCCTAGGACAAGAAAATCTAAGAATAATTAACAGTAAGTAGCCATGGAATGTTCTTGAAGCCCGAGTATTGTATAGCCGTGAAATAGTTACTCAAAATTGATTTCTTATACTAGGCATGTAACATGAATATTTGGCTTTATGTACTACACTAAATGGATTCTGCTGCCATTTCCCTGTTGTGTTGACTCCGTTTTGTTTTAAGAATAAAATACACTGTCAATTGGCGATTTTCATCATTTATGCATTTCAGAAATGTCAAGTGTGGTAGAGAGTTTCTATTTTTGAAAATGTGTGAGCTTTCTGGGTTAATTTTAAGTTGTGAGAATTTAAGCATTCTCAGTGTCAAACTACATAATTTTACAACTCTCAGAATTAGCTCATCTCTGACAGTGTGTCTTGTTCTCCCCCCACCCTGAAATGGTATTTCAAAAATATGTTAATTGGTGTAGGATTTTTTTACCTGATGGAACTAGTGTTTTGGTTTGTTCTCAGGATGCATTTCCACAGATTCTGTGCTTTTGTTATCATTTTTTTTTAAAAGATGGACACAACGTCTTTACTTTATTTATTTTATTTATTCTTATGTGGTGCTGAGGATTGAACTCAGTGCCTCACATGTGAGAGGCAAGTGCTCTACCACAGAGCTATAACCCCAGCCATTTGTTCTTGCTCTTTTTTTTTTTTTAATGTGCTCATTTCTGTTTTATTTTATCATGTGGGAGACTAGTAGGTGTTTGCTGTTATCTGTTGACTGAATGATTGGCTGTTTTTACCTCAATTCCATTCCAACCTGTAGAAGTTGTTTTGCTCACTTATGTTTGCCTTTTATCTTTTGCTAATTTAACCCTCTTTCTCAAAGGCAAATCTCTGGATCTTTAGATGGATCTATTTAGCAAGTTGAAACAAATTGACTTTTACCATAGGCTTCATGTGAAAATACTTTAAAAAAAATAAACACTTGCCTTTTATTTAGGCTTCACCTACAGCTAGGAAATATATTGCTTTTTTATTTTTTATTTGTTCTTTTTAGATGCACATGACAGTAAAGTGTATTTTCACATTATATATACATGGAGTAAAACTTACTTTAATTAGGACCCATTATTGTGGTTGTACGTGATGTGGAGTTTCACTGCTCGTGTATTCATATATGAACATAGTAAAGTTATGTCCAATTTATTCTACTGTCTTTCCTATTTCCATACCCCCTTCCTTCCCTTTGTTTAATCCATTGAACTTCTATCCACCCCTGCCACCCGATTATGTGTTAGCATCCATATATCAGAGAGAACATTCAGCCTCTGATTTTTGGGGATTGGGTTCTTTGTGAAAATACTTTTAAATACTTTGCAACACTGTATGTTAAATTCTTAATGCCAGTGGATTACATTATATCCTTTGAGTTTTTTCACCAATTGAAAAGTGGATGATTCTTGACCCAGATTCTAGAAAAGGATTTATGAAATCAAAACAATTGTGTTTCAGAAATTTGTTATAAAGTTTATAAATGTCAAATAATTTTATTCCTTATATGCAAGTATATCTGAAGTTTTATATATCTTTTATCCATTAAATAATAGATGAAAATACTTGGACATTTCCTGTGGCCCAAACTTTAACTTTGGACAGAAAAAGGTGGAAGGAACACCAAATGGAAATAATTTAACTCAAAGTGTATAATTTAAAGATTGCTGACTTAGGATGCTCAGTGTTGAAAAGTTCATTCTAGATCCCCTTGGGTTGCATTGACTTCACAGAAACATCAGAGATTGCCTGGCTACGTGGGTGTTCTTAACAGTCACTTAGGAGTACGAGGTAATTGAATGCACTTTGAAAGCAAGTCTGTTCGTGGAAGTGACTTATTGCTAACTCTGGCACTAATTAGCTTTCTGACCCTAGAGAAAGTACTTAACCTTGCCTGGTCTTCAGATTCCTTCCCTGTAAGATAAAGGGATTGAAGCAGATGATCTCAATTGGCTCTTTTTATTTCTATATACATGTGGGTTGATGAAAACAAAAAATGAAGTGTGTGCTGGATTTGGATGCTCCATGGTTTGATGTGCTTGGTTCTCATAGTCCCTTGGCAGATCAGGGTGAAGTACCTCCTTTAGAGCTAAAAGGCCATCTTCAGCTCCTCAGGCATGGGTTTCTTAGCATTTATTTTGGCACATCCCAAACCTTTCTGGAGCATGATAAATGTCCCAGAACCCCAAGAGAATTAAATGTCTCAAGACATTGACGGCTTCTTGGTCCACTAACATAAATACCACGTATTTAGAAAGAGGCCCAGAGACTTATTTCTGGACTAGAAACCATTCACTCTCTCTCTCTCTCTCTCTCTCTCTCTATATATATATATATATATATATATATATATATATATATATATATATATATATAAGGGTGCTTAACCACTGAGTCAAATCTCCAGCCCTTTTTTGTATTTATTTAGAGATAGTGTCTTACTGAGTTGTTTAGGGCCTAAGTTGCTGAGGTTGGCTTTGAACTCATGATCTTCCTGCCTCAGCCTCCCAAGTCACTGTAATTACAGGTATGTACCACCATGCCCGGCACTATTCACTTTTTAATCTTTACCCATGTACTTAACTGAGCTTATTACTGATATTTAATGACTATTAAGTTTCTATAATAGCTTCTTATAATATGTAAAGGTAACGAAAATTTAAGAATTCAAATCAAATCCAACTATAAGACCACAAATCTTGACAGTTTCCCTGTTATCCAGCTGCTGTGGCATAACTTATGGGGTCAGACAGTGTATTTCAAATCTTGGATTCACAACCTACCAGTGTGATCCAGGGCAAGCAGTGTAACTCTCCAGAGTTTTAGGTTTCCATCTGTGAAAGGGGCCAGTAGTTGTACTTATCTCAAATGTTAGTGGTCATAGTCTAGGGAGACATTGCTTATGTTGGACATATACTAGATATCTCAATAAATAATAGCTATATTACCAATGTACTTTGTTTTCCAATCTGTTAAATCTTAAAAAATAAGGATAAAAATGAAGAGTGCCACGGGAGTAGGAAGGCTTTATTGAAATAGGTAAAGTGCATGATGATGTGTTTTAATGCTGCTTTTCATTAGCTTCATGCCCTGGGGCAAACAGATCTCCCAGAGCTTGTATCTTCACTTACAAAGTAGGAAAAATAATTTTCAGTGAAGATTAAATGAATACAAGTGAAAACACCTGTTGCACAATAGGCTCATAATTGCTTGTTTTCTTCCCTTGAAGGGGATTATGGAGATGGATGACTAAAACTTCATCTCGTGTTTTCTCATACTTAGAGTCGGGGCTGCTCTGAAACCAAGGCAGGCAGTAAGTCTCCTTTTTTATTCTGAAGAAAAGATTCCTTGGGAATTAGATTTCATAGCTTCCTTCCATTACTCTAAACCAAATGAAATTTAAGCTAATTTCCTCCTGTTCTTGTCTAAGTAAGGATAAACACCAACTGGCGACTATCCTCTGGGAAATATTCTTTCCCATTCTTGGGTCACCCATTAGCCTTCCATTCTGTGACCTTACCGTAATGCCATTTTCAACTGACATAAAAATATATTTATTTTCCTTAGTCCTTTTTCTACCACCCAACTCTACCACCAAACTCATATATCTTTTTCAAGTAGTCCAAAAGGTTGATGACAGAATTGAAAAGCACTTCCTCATTAATACTACTTATTAGCTATGAAAGTGGGTACATAATTTAATTAACAGCACTTTTATTGATAGAATACTGATGTTTATGTTGAATTCTAGATCTTCATAGTACAAAAGAATGAAGAGATAACAGTAAGATATGAATGGCTTTTACACAAGAGAAGTATATAGATAAATATTTGCCTCTTACTGCTACTTGAAATAATCGTCTTATTAAATGTCCACAGACTGACTGTCAGCCTGACTGTCAGCCGGCGAGTTCCCACCACTTTAACACACTGAAGCAGAGAAAGTTTAAGTAACTTATTCAACACAGTACAAATTACATGAAGGAGAGTCAACATGTGAACACAGGAGTTTCCTAGGAAAACTAGTGCAACTTTGTACAGTTTACCAGCTAGGCCTTAAGATCTTTTTAATATGTATATGTTACAATGAAAAATAATCTGTATGGGAAATCTTTGATAGTTTATATCTGGCCTGAGATTTCTCCATAAGCTTCTCAGGTCCCAGGCTACTTTTAATTTTTTTTGACAGCTTTATTGAAATCTAATTGTATCCAGAGAACTGCATGTATTTAATGTATACAGTTTAATGAATTTGGACACATTCAAGCATCCATGATGCCATCACCAAAACCAAGGTAATAGTCCTATTTATCACTTCCCAAGTTTCCCAATGCACATTTGTTTTTGTTTTTGTGAACACAACATGAGATCCACCCTCTTAAATTTAAAGTGCATAATACCATATAGTGTTGGGCTACTTTTGAGTCTTATAGGATCTGTGTAATTTCCCAGAGCTATATGAACAGACCCCGCTAGAACCATCCAGAGACATCAGTTCAAAGATATGGGTAACTAGCAGATGAGTACACATGGGTTTGGTGTTTTTACCTTGAGGGGTTGAAAACTGGTCAGTAATAACAGAAAATGCATTAAAGTTTCATTTGTGATTTAGGAATTCATTATATTTAAGATTAGAGTTAAGATGATTATGCTGAAGATTATGCTTATGGGTACAAAAAGGAGCAGAATGTTAGAGATGATGTTAAAGAGAAAGGTGTTGGCAGTAATTTCAGTGGATTGAAGGTAATGAGCCTGTTAATCTTGTTGGACACATGCTGTAGCATAAGGATGGTTGGACACAAGCCAACAGCCTCTGTGTGAGCTGAGTCAAAATCCTCCATGGAAATGAAAATAATGGTCATGGGCTGTTTTAGTCCCCTTCCCAGTTAACAGTCTGTAAAAAGTGAGTAGTCATGAGAGGAAATGCTCACAATTTCATTTGGGGCTTACATTTATTACAAAATGCTTAAAGTACCCCGAAACAAGAAGACTCACGCTGTTGGGGAGAAAACTGAAGTGTTGGCATCTTAGAGTGGCCTAAAAACAAGACAATGGGTGTCCAGGTTCCAAGCTGACTTTAGCCATTGGTCATCAGCCATTGATTAATGTGATTGTACATGGTGCCTCTCAAGGGATTGAATTTGTTAATAACATGACTTAAAGATTATAAATCTGTGTAACTGAGAGGTCTTTCTAAGTGACTGCTAACCCTTAAACTTCTATGACTTCTTTCACTAAATAATGGAATTGACAAAGCTGGAAATTGATAAAACCAGTGTATAAATATTTACTTATTTACGACATTGACACTTCTATAGTAAAAGGCCAAGGTCATCTTAAAAAAAGAATGCAAATAATTTTTGTGTGTTCCCATAGGACATAATAAGCCAATTTTATTTCAATGTCTCTTTTCTTTTTTAAAAAACCTTGAACCCAGTGCCTTACATGTGCTAGGCAAGCGCTCTACCAATGAGCCACAACTCCAGCCCCTCACTGTCTCTTTTCAATGTAAAAATTTGGGTACCTATCAAAATAAGATGGCATTCATTACCCTTTTGATGCACCATGATTTTTTAATAGTTTTTTTTTTTTTTATGGATAGAGCTTTAGTAATTAGAATAAAGAATTACATATGTAATAGGAACTCATTTTAATAAATTTGAAATTCAAATTTATAAAGCTCATAAATCCAGAGTATAGTTTTTCACACTTTTGGTCAAGTTAAAAAAGGCTGCACAGTGGTATTTAAAATATCAAGGCTCTCTTGATATATTTACTTTGAAGGTATTTCTATATCAAAAATTCAGGTTATAGATAAGACATTTAATACGACATATATTTTATTAAAAAAATTACACTAACATATCAAAAATGTTACGGTTGAGTCTTGCTTCATTGAGTTGTTATTGATGTATATTGTAGAGTATGCATAGAATGACCCCAATCAGATCTTTGGCAGTGACGTTCAGGCCTTTGTGATGGATCTGATTGTTGCTATTGTTTGGAGATATCCTCCAAGTGGCCTTGAACCAAGTGCCCTGTTTGAGAACACTATTTTCTATTTATTAGAATTTTCTGGAAACTGCCTTTGTTGAACTATATTTTTTAGCACCCAGTAAAATGCCCTTCATATTAAGTAGCATTAATTACCGTATTTTGTAGCCTTAAACTGTTTTAGTCAACAAATGCAAGGAAGCATGAACACACATTGCACATCTACTATCACAATGCACTATTTTAGTTGCCCGCACATGAAGAAGAATTAAACAGTTTATGGCTCTGACATAGTTTATTCCTTGGCACACTGCACATTTCTTTGTGGAAGTGGAGACGCAAAAACACCAGCTGTTTCCTGAAACCACAGCTGGCTTTCATTACAAAATTTGAACTAATTCAGATATAAGGGATACTTTCTTCGATGAAGGAAAAAAAGATTTATGTTCTAATGAAGTAAATGCATTGTAGTTAACTCTACACATGATTCTACTGTAATGGATGCATTTTAGAAACAGTATTCTGGAAGTTACCTTGCTTACTTTAACATGCATTTCATTATCAGTAAAGAGTAATCTTTTTTTATCATGAATGGCTGAATCTGGAATTTTAATATTAAGGAAAGAAAGGACCATGTAAATAACTGCTAATATGTGTGTCTATACTAACTATAGCCTCTCAGCCTTTAGGCTAGCCTGAGGAAGTCCTGAAAGTATAGAACTGGCACTTTGGTCTGTGGAGTGATTTAGAATCAGATATGTACTCAATATGCCCATTATATATGTTAAAAAGCTGGAAACATCCTTTCACCCTATACCTCTGAATTGCAAAGAAGACTCACAGAAGGTCTACTGAGTGTCTAGTTCAGACAGCAGTCAGTGTAATGTGTTTTGTCAGATAAAGGACAAAATGAAAAAAGCCTTTATGACAATTTAAAAATAGGACTCACAGACTAGAAGAGGAGAAAAGATGCATTCAAATAATAGAGAAACCCCAAAGCTAGCAGGTAAACACATGTCAAACTGCATGACAAAGACAGTAAAGGTAAGAAGAAATGAGAGACCAGTAAGATTTGGGGCACAGTCCCAAGCCATTTGAAAACAATAATTTGGGGAAAGTACAAAGAAATTAAATTTTGGAGTAAGTAGAGTAAGTGGTGGGATGAGTAGCAGGCAACCTCTCTGTTTATGTACTTGAGGCACCAAAATAAAATTAAATGGTCAGAACCAACACTGAGCACAGAGCACTGTCCATTTTGTAGTTCATCTATACTCATAAAATAAAAGCCCCTGAAGAAGGCAACATTGCTATCCTTGTTTTACAAATGGAGAAACTGAGGCCCAGAGAGGTTAAGCAAATTGTCTGTTACGGACAACCCTCTTTTGGTATTCTTTTCCCTGAGGATGATAGTATATTTTTTAAAATGCACATGTATTAGCACTTTTGATGTTTGGACTCAGAACGTGACTTTCAGATCTGTCTGTGGGAGAGAGCCATCAATGGCTAAAAGTAGGATTCTTGCTTCATCATTAACATTCTGAAGTTTTACATATTAATCTGGGCGGAAGCTCCATTTGGTTCCACATGTGGCAGAGAATAGTTGATGCTATAACCAACATCTGCTTGTACTAGAGCCAACGAGCAGCTGCTGGCTCCACTTTCAACCCATAGTCTAATATGTCGAGTTAGAATGCAGAATCTCGCAGTTCCTTGTTGTCAGGGCAACTGCATTTTTTTTCATCAGAGACGCCTTAACCATCCCAAAGCCCCTAGTGTGAAAAATTGAAAGGGACTTCAGACTGTGGCCTTTAATACCTAAATGGGGTCACTGACTTTATCTTGAATGATACCATTGTGTGGTTTTAACAAGTTTTGCTTAGTGTTAAAACTCACAAATTGCATCATACTCTCTCAAATAGAACTCAAGGCTACCTCTTAATTGCATGCATATGCATGGAACCATTTAAAGTCAGGCTGCAGGCAGTTTCAAAGAAGAGGAGATGGTCTTTCACTTCTGGTAGAAATAAGGAAGGGATCATCCTTAGCTCTGGTAACTTAAGTGAAGTTTGTTGAACCTGTGTCCTTTCTCATTCTCGATGTCCATCAAGTTTTTTATAGTTAAATTATGTCATGTATCTGGCTACCTTGTAGGAGAGCTTGTAGCTTGTCATTTTCGTGACTCATTGACCTAAAATGTTCTTGTCATTGCCCAACATTTGAAAAAGCACTACCTTAAAGCTACCCCACCAAATGTGTATTTGTTTCTCTTAATTATTAAAATCATTCATAGGTTTTTCTAAAATCATTCTAATTAATGAGATCAAATATTTTCTTCATCAGAGTTTATTTTAATATGACCTCGAGGTAAAATTAATCCTTTTGGATGAAAAATGACTGTATGTTTCTCAATCAATATCTTGGTCTGTTAGTAAATCTGCTGCCTTTCATTTCCCTTAGCTTTTATGATGATCTTGGTATCAATAGATACTCATATGAAAAATGAAATAACTCCTATCTTAATATCATCCTGAAGGTGCTTTGAAAATGTTGAACTTTCAAAGCTGGGTGTGGTGCTGCATTCCTGTAATCCCAGTGACTTGGGAGGCTGAGGCAGGAGGATTGAAAGTTCAAAGACAGCCTCAGCAATGGGGAGGAGCTAAGCAACTCAGTGAGACCCTGTTTCAAAATAAAATACAAAATGGGGCTGCAGATGTGGCTCAGTGGTTGAGTACCCCTGAGTTCAATCCCTGGTACCAAAAAATTTAAAAACATATGTTGAACTTTTAACTTAGTGAGGCCCTAAGCAACTTAATGTGACCCTGTCTCAAAATAAAATGTATAAGAAGGGTTGGGTATGTCAGCTCAGTGGTTAAATGCCCCTGGGTTCAATTTCTGGTACCAAAAATACAACAACAACAAAAATAACTAGTTGAATTTTAGAAAACAAATACATACTGACTATACCAGAAACTATGCTTTACTCACTGCTTATGTCATTTTTCAGATGAGGAAACTGAGGCTTAGAAAAATTTGATGTCTTCTCTAATGTTAAAGAGCTAGAGAATGGCAAATGTTGGGTAGGGAACCCAGCCTTACCAGACTCTAATGTCTGAGCCCTTAATTTTTGCTACACATACAGGTGTTAGGAGTACTATGAACCTGAACCATTGACTGAATTTATAAATGCTTATGTTTGAAGGGCTTTATCTTTCTGGTTACATAGGCTTGATTTCAAATACTTGTTGTGCCATTTATCACTTATATGACCTTGAGTAACTTGCAGAACTTCTCTGAATCTTACAGTTTCCTCATTGGCAAAACAAATACAATCTATGAATCAGATTACTGTCAAAATTATTTGGAAACCTGAGGCATGAAAGAAGTAATATACCATCATTTTACCGTAACCTTTATTACCTTGAACAGTCTGAACCATCTGTTTGCTTTTTTCAACATTGTACTTCATGGTGGCAGAAAATGAAGTCCAGTGAAGAACACTGCTTTTCTCATCCAGTTTAATTGAAACTGGTTTTCAAATTTAGGTTTTAAATTGCTATTATCTGTTTCTCTCTTTTAACATATGAAATATAGAACAACTTCAAGGTAAAATAATGTACCTAAAATTTACATCCCTTTCTACTGTATCATCTTTTAATAATCTATAATTAAAGAAGTTTTAGAGCTCTTGAAAGAGCTCTAAATTACTTGGATGTAATTATCCAATAATTTAGAACAGTTGGAATTTCACTTTGATTTCATTGAGTTGCCTGAGACATTTAAGAGGGAGAAAATTGAGATGTATTTGTTTATATTGAACTGAATTTAATATGATGCATAAGTCCTTTTACAACTTGAAATTTATTACTTTTACTATCTTTGCTTTTTATTTCTATGTTCACTTTTAAGATAAAGCCTAGTTTTTTATGAAACAGGCTGCCAAATGCACTTATTCATATGTAAGTCAAACTCTCATTGTAAGGGTGTGTAAAATTCACAAATTAAATTTACAAGGTAAGAGAACTAAGTTCTTTTTTTAGTGAAAAACAGGAAATGTCAGTACTGTGAGTAATATTTTCCACTCTTATAGCTCTTAAAAATTCCCACTGGATTATTTGTTAATTCACATTATTTCAAACTATATTTATTCAAAATAGTAAGGGTTATTTTATGGAATAATTTATTTTTTCTTCACTTTAAATTAATAATCATATAGAATTCATAAGCAAAAGGTTGTGTTCCTTGACTGACCCTTAACGGTCTTGAAAAGAGATCACAACTTTGCATTTTTTCCCTCATTGTCTGGAAGACGAAGAGTTTGTTTTATACTCTGTTTCTCAAGAGAACACTTTATTTTAACATGAGAATGCTTCCTGTGTGGACTAGCTTTATTTCCAGCACAACATATACTCCCTAAAACAAGTAAAAAAGTGAACAACATATAAAGAAAAACTAGTGATGTTCCCCTTCTTCCAAATTCTACTTCCCTGAGGTAACCAATAGGAACAGATTCATTTGTATCTTTCTATAACTTGATACTGCAGAAAATATTTACAACATTAATATGTTTATATTAGGTTAATCTCCCTTTAAAAAAAACCAAGCTTGTGATTATTATACATATATTAATTTGTTTTTTCAAATTACCATGCTTACCATTGCAGGTCAAAATATAAAAACACATTTATTTTAATATTAACGTAACAATCTTCCATTAAGTATAAACCATAATTTTGCAGCCATCTACTATTGGTGTACATTTAAGGTGACTTAAAGTTTTTTTCTATCATGAATAATGCTTCAATAAATGTTCTTTTATGCATATCTTCATGTATCAGTAGTTACCTTTCTTTAGGATGCATTGCTAAATGCATTGAGTCAACTTATGTGTATTTTGAATATTAATATAAATTTCAGACTTGCTTTCTAGAATTCATACACTGACAAGATGCAAATATTTTCTCATTCTCTTTTAAGCCCTGGATAATCTCGGTCTTTTAAATTTATTCATGGGAGGCTCAGTACTGAGTAGAGGACTTGAGGACCTTCTGAAGATGCCTGAAGTTCCCTCCCTGGGCATCTCTCTCTTCTCCCATCTCTTACTGTGTGAACTGTAACCTATGAGGCCCCCCATGGACTCCCAACTCTGTGTGCCTAACTCAGGGAGAACAGATTCTGCCTGGGTTCCTCCCTCCTGTGGAAGCCTGTAAACTCCAGCAGTAAACTGAAGAAAGAGCAGGACTGACCTTGTTTGTTTCTCATTTCTCATAACTCACTCTCCTTCTTTCTCTGATATCCATTGTCTTGAGACACTGATCAATATCATAACTCATTGAAGAAGTTCAAATTAAAGCCACACTTGGATACCACTACAACCTATAAGAATAACTAAAATTTAGTCATTGGTAAAAAGTGAAGTAATAGGACTCTAATACATTGCTGGTGGAACTACAAAATGATACAATCACTTTGAGAAACTACTTGGCACTTGGGTAAAAAATTTAAAATATACCTACCATATATTCCAGCTATTCTACTCCTGGATTTTTTTTCCAAGAGTAATGAAGCATACATCCACACAAAGACTTCTACCTGAGTTTTTATAACAGGTTTATTTATGATAGTCAAGAAGTGGAAACAATCCAATTCTCCATGACTATGTAAATGAAGTTGGAATATCAGCTTCACTTGGAATAAAATATAATGGAATATTTCTTGGCAATTTAAAACACTATTAATACACAGCCAATATGGATTAATGTGCAAATCAGTATGCTGAATGAAGTAAAAAAAAAGCAGAGCTCATATAAGACAATTTTCATCCCGCTCTCTTATTGAGGTGGGGATACGACTGTTTCCAAGGCTTGTCTGGAACTCAGGGCCCAAGTAATCCTTCTGTTTCAGCTCCTGGAGTAGTGGGGACTACAGTCATGCACCATTGTATGGGGCTTGATTTCCAGTTTTCCTTTTTTTTAATAAATAAAATTCTAGAAAGTGTCTGTTATCTATAGTGACAAGAAACCATTCAGCAGTTTCCTGGGATTGAGGATGAACAGGAAGGGAAGACAATGAGGGACTGTCCAGGGGCTTGAGGAAGCTTTTGGGGATAAGGAGTGTATTTGTTATCTTGATTGTGATGATGATTTACAAGGGTGTGCACATCAGAATTTATCAAATTTTGCACTTGAATTTAAATAGGTGCAGTTTAGTGCATGTCAGTTATACATTAATAAAAGTGCTCTTTGGAGTCTTTGCTTCTGGTTTTGTTCATCATTTTGATTTAAGTTTTATAATGTTCTTTCTTTTACCTTTGGGAAATCTCTCTTAATTTCTTGCTAAGTTTGGCAATATGTTTTAAGGCCTGTTTGTTGTTGGCTTTCAGACATGCAGGTGTTTTCCAAGCCAGGATTGTCCAGAACAATCTAGTTATCCTTCCACTAGGGACTCAAGTTTTGACAGGTGCAACTCTATTTTGCCAGATTCAGGATTTAGAAGACTGATATGCCATGACCTAAGGCACAGAGAAAAGATGATCCAGGTGATGCTTGGGGTCTTGTGAAGGATCCCAGAGAGCAGGAGTGGTGGGCCAAGAAGTGAATGCTTCTTGAACCAATAAGGCAAAGTGGAATTATTGAGCTTGGCTGGAGGGTGGAGTGATGTGTTGTAGAGATGTTAGTGACAGGTAAGCAGAGCCTGGATTTCAGTCTCACATATCAGGATAGGGTAAGTGAGAGTAGATGCAGGGGTTGTTGTGGAGGTAGAAATTGAAAGACTTCTCAACTCATTTGATGTTGGGGGTTAAGTCTTTAATAAAAACCCTAAGGAAGTGATGGTTCCCACAGGGAAGGAGGTGATGATTTCCTTGTTTGGAACTATGATCATAACTTGGTTTATCAGATCTTGTTTAGATCTCTCCTTTCATCTGCCAAGAAAAGAGTTTGGCCACATTTCTGAAACTGGAAACTTTCCCTTTGCAGATTGGGAATTATGAAAGATAGACTGAGTGTGACTTTCATCTGATTGGAAAAAAATATAGAATAAATCATTTATGCTTATATGTTTCCTTCCTGAGTACAGCCATTTTTAATATCATTTCTGTGGCTATAGACCTCAGAATATTCAAACTCTGACAAAAAATATTGCAAGTTATTTTAGACTTAATTTTAAGGAGACAGTTGACATGTTTAGGACTAAAAAACAAAACAAAAAAACTTAAGTTTGTCCTTGAGACTCACCTTGATCCCTGAGTTTTGTGATTTAATTTACCATTTGAGGACCTGGTAGAAACACAGAAATGTCCGGATCAAATAGGGGCAAAGACAAATAGCAAAGTAAACATGACAAAATATTATTTAATTCTGGGTGGTGCTTACATGAAGAATGTTATATTATTTTCTCTATGTATGAATTTTTCACATCAAATGCAAACAAACAACCCCCAAGATTAATAAGACATTTGTCTTGCATTCAAGAAACCTATACGCATGGGAGAAGCTTTATTTATTGAAATAGCAGGAAGGCATTGGAGCCTTAAGGGCTTTCAAAAGGTAAACTGTGGACCTGTTTACTAAGAAAAACAAAGGTCTGGTAGAGTGGGAGTCAGCCACCATCAGTGAAGACTTACCCACAGATTTGAAGACTGATGTTGAACTCAGCTGTAGTCTGAGACACATTTCTTTTGTTACTTTCTCATTTTTATGGAATCATCCTACATAAAAGTAGCTTTTTTTTTAAAGGAGTCATCATGTTTAAACACAAAGAATAAGAGAAAACAAAAGAGCCATAACAATAAAAATCATCCCTTGCTATACATTTATTTGCCTAACTTTTTTGAAGTATATTTCTTAGTGGCAGTAATGGTAAAGCACAAATTTATAAAACAGGTCAAACAGTCTCTTCCTGCCTTCTTTTTTCCTCCTCCATTTTCTCCCTCATCCGCCATCCCCCCTGCCCCGATTTTTCTCTTTTCTTTCTGTTCTTAAAATTATTTCTTTTGCAATCAGAGAGTCATACTCCCTAAAATAAACCAAGTAATTTCTTGCAACTGTACTATAATACTAAAGTATTTTAATGTTAAATTATTTTAAGCCCTATTCTAATTCCTCTTTTGACCACAGCTCCTTCCCCTCCATCTCCACTGTAGCCTATATAAATAAGAAAGGTAGGCAAAGAAAAGACTCTCTGAGACTGGGATTAGGCCAGTGAACTCTGGGTGCAAACTCAAGCCTGCTACCTGCTTAACTGTGCCTCAATTTTGTTTTGTTTTGTTTTTTTGTTTACAATATTAATACCCGTCTCAGACGTGTATGAGGATAAAGTGAAATTAAATGTGATGATGTGTTAAATTTTTAATGTCCTTGGTACCTATAGATCCAGACAATAGCTATATTGATATCATAGCACCTATATTTGGGGGGGGGTGGCCTCATAGTTTTACCGAACTCTAGAACTTAAGTCCCTGGACTATTGCACCATGCCCATCTTTGGATCTTCAACCCCTGGCATAGTTTCTGAGAGTTCGTAGTAAATGTTTGTCAAATAAATGACTCAAATTTAGACTTGAATCAGGATGGTGAGTTGTAACAATGTTCAAAAGATCTATTTTATCCCTAGGATAAATGAACTTCAAATGAGTGACACTGTATTATATACCTAATTAACTTAAGGGCTGAACAGAACAATTCTGCTATGCTACTTACAGACATACCATAAAAGAGGCCAAAATTCAATGAAGCAAACTATAATTCAAAGACCTGGATAATTACCAGTTTTAAAGCAACTTTACTTAATATCTTAGAGGAAAACACTTAGCATCAGTTTCTCCTACTTTCATTACTGAATAAAGTAAAATTTATTTTGCAGGCATTTAAAAGAGCAATAAATTCTGGGCCTTTGGATAAAAGCCAACATAAAATTCTTCATGAGGCAATATTATTAATTTGTGTTGTCTACCAGTAGATCTAATCTTTAGACAACGCCTGAAGGAATAAAACAAAGTCTTTGCTGTTATTTCCCTCCTCCTAGAAGAAAAAAAAAAGATGCCTTATTTATTAAATTTCTCCAGGAAACAAAACCCTTAAATTATGATGAATATGTGCTAAAATGATATACTTTATTTTAACCTGCCAAAATTATTATGATAAATTATATATAAACACAGGTACTAGGAGTTTCAGGATGTGAAAACAGTTTTTGTAAAGAAAGTTATTTTTAAAACATGCAGAATTAAATTGTCATGTTTTAAATTAAAAAAAATAGTAGGTTTATTGGGCTAAATGAAAAACTAAGTTTTTTTGCTTTTCTTTTTTTTCCTAATTTGGGGCTATGGTATTTTATCCTTAAAATCATCTGTTGGTAACTAAGTTCTATCCTTTCATGGATAGAATTATTAGGCCTTGAAGTCATAAAAATAAAATAAAATAAATATACCCTCCCCCCAACAACAACAACACAACAAGAAACATCCCAGTAACTATAACTTCAAAGGAGACCAGAAAGCAGGAAGCAATCCAGGGAAATGGAAAATGTTTGATGCAGAACCAAAGCAAGATCTTGGTGCCTGCTGGGATCCTCCCATCAAGAGCTGTGACTGGTCAGGGGGAAGCCACAGGAGCTGGCCTCTATCATTTGGGCTGGGAAGCCTTGACAGTGGACTTGGGCAAGAAAACTCTTAGTTATTTTAAGGACCTAAAACCACAGCAATTATACTCGGGTTTCAGAGAAAATATATGTTCCAGAAACCTAACTTCAAATCCATCATAATTAATTAATACTCTAAATACTTATTATAATTTAGAAAATTATAAGAGAAGTTTTGTTTCATTGACTCAATATTAGGGGAGTTTAAAATTTTCAATTTTTAACTGATTTATAAAAATGTAAACATTATACATGTGATGATTCAAAACATGTAAACCAGTTGGACCTACCTCCTAAAAAAATTTATGTTTCTTTTATAGTGGGAACATTCCAAATCCTTTCTTCTAGCTTTTTGAAATATGCAGAACATTATCATTGTCTGTGGTCACTTTATTATGCAATAGCACACCAGAACTTCTTGCTGCTATCTGACTATAACTTAGTATGGGAAGAGGTTGATCAATGGGAATAAAGGTATTTGGAGACTTGAATGTAATTACATATGTTATTGCCTATGATAAATGTAATACAAATGTAATTTTCAAGGAACTGACAAAAAAGATATGAATAGGAAATAAGAGAATGAACATTTTGTGAATGCTTTGTATATTCCCTGGATGGGATATTCCAGTATCTGAGACAATTCTCATGATCATCTGTGAGGTAGGGAATGAAGACCCATACGGTTAAGACTACACTTCATTTAGTAAGTGATGGAAACAGAATTTTAAAAAATATAATGTACAATTATTATTTTTTACTGTAAAATATTCAAATGCAGAAGGTTGTAAAGTGGAAAGCAAAATGCCCCAACTTCTCCCACTCAAATTTGACTTCTAATAAAACACTATTAATGTTTTCTTAATGATATTTTCTCTATCTGTGAAATCATATACCTTTAGGTCTGTTTTGATTTAGACTTCTTGCTCAGTACATATATGTGTGTGTGTATGTGTAAATGTATATATATACATATATATAATAAAAAACAAAAATGTATGTATATATAATAATAATAAAAACAAAAGAAAACATTGTTAGAAAAATAATATATATATATATATATATATATATATATATATATATATATATAATTTTTTGTTTTTATTTTTAGACCCTGTAGGATATATAGATACTAGATATTTTGACACATTTTAAAATTAACAGTGCCTGTTGAAAAATATCCCACCTCAGTATGTATAGAAGTATTTTATTTCTATGACTGTATAGTATCCCACTATCTGAATTTAATATAATTTTATCAACAACATTAAATCATTTCCAGCTGTCTGCCATTACATTCTCCCTGGCCAGCATTGCTTACTAACAGACTTAAAATGTTGCCTACCTGACAGGTGAGTATGTCACTGCTGTTTCCTCTCTTTTGTGAACTTTTTGTTCATGTATTTTGCTCATTTTGACTAATGTGTTTTTGGATTTATAATTTTTTTTTTTTATATTAAGGGAATGGGCCCTGCATTTGACAAAAACGTTGCAAATACTTCTCCATTGTTTTGGCAATGCAATGGTTGTTTATCTTTGCTTAGCTGAGTGCTGTTTCTGATCTTTCTTCTGTTACCTTTAGTTCACTTCTCCAGTGTAGGAGGATGAGTCACATAAAAATTGGATGCACATATGTTTCATTGCATAGTTCTGTCCCTGCCATTCTGTGATGGAGTTGATGTTCCTCATTTTGGCAGTCCTCATCCTCCATAACACATGTTGGTCCATGTGTGTATGTCCTATGTTGGACTGGCAAAAATCCAATGTACTATCACCTTTGACATATTGCTGTATTGAAAAGAGTGTATTAACCAAAATAATAAAAACAAAAGACAACATTGTTAGAAAAGCTTTCAGAATCATTCTACAGTATGAAGCAGCAAAATTATGTCATTATATATGAACTATATGCTCATTTGACTCTATGAATTGCCAGAATTAAATTCAGGTTAACCTAAAAACCAATTCAGTGTATTATTTCAAAACCCCTCACACATTTGTAAACAACAGCAGGTCAAAGAATAACTAGCAAGATCTTGTCTTCATGCCGTTTTAATTTATACACACACAAATAAATAATAAAAGCCTTGAAAAAGTGTTTTCCATGTAATGGGTTGGTATCAAATGGTAAAACGAGTTGATTTTCTATGGAAAAAAAGTCATGTATGGAATAATTGTATTCAATAAAAACATATTATAGATGTGCTAAGTTGTCCAGAACTCAGAACAGTTTTCAACTAATGATCACTAAAAATGCTATGCTATTTTTTTTCCTGTAATTTTTATAACAGATTAAAAGCTGACTTGTATTTCCATGTTATAAATAAATATAAATAAATATAATAAATATAAATAAATATAATAAATATAAATAAATATAAATATAAATATCTAATTGACTTAAAATTAATTTCCGTGTTAATATAGAGCCAAAAGCTACTTGACGGTTCATGAGTAACCTGTTAAAATTCAAAGAAATATATATATATATATATATATATATATATACACACACACATACATACCAATCATGTTGTGTTAGAAAGTTTCTTTGAAGTCATTTTGTTTGTTATATTCCTGAGGTGTTTGGCCAAAGGACCTAATTAGTTCACATTCAGTAAATGGTGTCTCTCAAGGAAACTTCCATATTCATCATGTAAAACAGCTTTAATTCAAGACTCAGTAAGCAGTAGAGAAAGACATTTGTGTATAATAGAGGGGGTGATTTTTTTCTCCCATCTAGCTCTTCCAGGGAATTTACTAAAGTATTGTTGTTATTAACTTACCCAGATCCGGTTAAGAATGGTAAATAAAAAGGAGAATTAAACTATAAGCATTTTATGTGACAGTGATCCTAAGAGAAGAGAAAAGACAATTTCAGGTAACCTGTGAATGGTGCACATATGTGTCAATGAATTCATGATATATATTTGAGTTTGTTCATTAAGACTTTTGGCAAAAAATAACAGAAACCCAAGTTGAAGTACCTTAAGAAAAAGAATTGATTTAGTAATTAACAGGAAGGTTGAATAAGTAAACCACAGAACGGCAGAGATATAGCTGGTTTCAAAACCAATTTAAAGTTGGTGTTCAAACCTTGGCTAAGACTGTCCTAACTGCCTCTAGTACTTTTCTGTGTGCTGACTCTCTCTCATCTCCCTGCACACTTCCATGTGCTGGGAAATATCAGGGACTTTGGACTTGCTGGGCCTTGGGACTTGCTGAACCTCACAATATCCAGCTTCTAGAAGATTCCTTTTTATAGTTTGAAAAATAAAAATATTTATTTTTATAGTTTGAAAAATTCCCAAGGCAAGACTAGGAGGTTGATATCTATCCCTAAACTGGTCAACTGTGCCTGGCGGCAAGGTCAGGTATGAAGATGGCAGTTCCCCTGAGAATTCCGATTGCAGTAAGGGGTGAACTATTCCCAGAGTTCCCTCTTCCTCAGTTCTTCCTCTTTCTTCATCCCTTTTCTTCATCTGTATCTGACATGACCTCTTCTTGCAGTCACCTTCTGGGATTTAGTTGCCAGTCCGTTCATGCTCCAGAGCTGTGAGAGGATGAATTTCTGAGACACCTTGACACTACATCAGCAAATTGGGCTTTGCTTTGATCCTTGATTTTTCTCAGAGTGGAGTATCTTTGGGTGAAGATCCTATTCCTTTGTTCAGTTTAGTTACCTTTCATTACTGAGAAGTATTGTTAGATTGAAGAGCCCCCCACCCAGTGGTCATGAGGGTAAAGCATGCATCACCACAGCCACATGCGGGATCACAAGGGGATCTACCTATGTTGCTAGCTCTGGCTGGAATGTTATCATAGGCAGAACCACTTCATGAGCCAGCTAACCTTTGGATGCCCTTTGTCAGAGATAATTTATGGGATTTTATGTGGACAGCAACCTGGGCCTCAGGTGGGTATGTAAAGCAGAGTGCCAGGAACAAGAACAGGCAAGAAGAAGAGTGATAGGGATTTACAGAATTTCCAGCTCATTACAGATTCCACCCATTACCTCTTCCTTTTGTTTTAATTTTTAATTTATTGAGCTCTGCTTAAAGTTGTCTTTGCAGAACTGTTTCATTCTTCCATGCATGTTTCAACAAGCAAGAAGCCACATCTTAAATTGATAGACTTGGAAGAATGAGCTTAGTTAGGGAAATTGCTCAAAAGAGCTGCAGTTACCTCCCTGTGTCTCTCTAATAGAGCTTAGTGTACTTGGATAGGACAAGAAAGGCATTTCTTTCTCTTTTTACTCCCAAATTAAAAACTGAAGCAGGACATACATATATTTAACTACAGAGAAAGACATTATTTAACCTCAATCATGAAGGGAAACGTATATCTGTGACAATATGTGTCACAATAATTACAGGAACAATCCTAAGCTAGGTCTAAATGTACAAATCTGCAAGTCCTTAGTTCATGATTTAAAATTGGGGATGGGGGCCAGATCAGTTTCCTAAGATATCCATGATGAATGGACAGCTTCAAACAGCAGAACTTGATCCTCTTAATGGAGGTCTGAAATCAAGGGATGGGAAGAGCCAGTATCCCTTCCACAACTGTGGGGAGAACTTTTCCTTCATTGGCCTTCCGCTGTCTTCTCTCTGTGTGTGTCTGTGGCCAAATCTCCCTTTCCTTTCCCTTATAAAGACACCAGTCCTTGGGTGTAGAGCCCATCCTTATCCAGTATGACCTCATCTGAATCTATTACATCCGCAGAGACCCTATCTCCAAATAAAGTCATATTCTCAGGTTCCAAGTGAACATAAATTTTTTAGAATTTTTTATTTGTTCTTTTTAGTTGCACATGACAATAGCATCTATTTGGACATATTATACATACACAGAGTTCAACTTCCCATTCTTATGGTTGTATATGATGTGGAGTTACACTGGTTGTCTGTCTATATATGAACATAGGAAAGTTGTGTCCAGTTCATTCTACTATCTTTCCTATTCCCATCACCCCTCCCTTTTCTTCATTCCCCTTTGTCTAATCCAATGAAATTCTGTTCTGACCTCCCTCCCCTGCTTATTGTGTGTTAACATCCACATGTCAGAGAGAACAATGGGCCTTTGATTTGGGGGGACTGGTTATTTCACTTAGCAAGATAGTCTCCAGTTCCATCTATTTACCAGCAAATGGCATATTTTTATTCTTCTTTATGGCTGAGCAATATTCCATTGTGCATATATACCACCTTTTTTTATCCATTCATCTGTTGGAAGGCACCTAGGTTGGTTCCATAGCTCAGCTATTGTGAATTGAGCTCCTATAAACATTGATGTGGCTGCTTCACTGTAGCTTATGCTGATTTTATGTCCTTTGTTTTAATGCTGAGGAATGGGATAACTGGATCAAATGGTGGTTTCATTCCAAGTTTTCTGAAAAATCTCCATACTGCTTTCCAAAGTGGTTGCACCAATTTGCAATCCTACCAGAAATGTACGAGTGTACCTTTTTTCCCACATCCTTGCCAACATTTATTGGTACTTGTATTCTTGATTGCCATTATGACTGGAGTGAAATGAAATCTCAGAGTAGTTTTAATTTTCATTTCTCTAATTGCTAGAGATTTTGAACTTTTTTTTAATATATTTGTTAACTGATCGTATTTCTTCTTTTGTGAAGTGTCTGTTCATTTCCTTTATCCATTTATTTTTGGGGTTATTTGGTTTTTTGGTGTTAAACTTTTTTGACCAAGTGAACACAAATTTTGAGGAAATGCTGTTCATCAATAAGTAGAATTAGGTAAAAAAAAAAATGTGTTTCTTTCAGCAGGTGCTAATGTTTAGGTAAGTGGCTGTTGGAGGACTGCATATGGATTTGTAAGTTTGTTGATTCTCAGCTACTTTCAAAAATAAGTCCTTTCAGAACCAAATCTGCTTTCTCAGTCAGTGCTGGTGGTAGGGGACAAGCAAAGAGGCACAGTTTTGTCAAGGACACCCTTCCTTCAAAGACAGAAGGATGATGTTTCCCCTAAGATTTTCCTACCTCGTGTTCTGAAATGGTTTGTTGGCTTTAAGTACTATGGAATTTTGCAACACTTAATTTTTTTTTTTTGTCTTAACCCACTTCTCAGTCACTTGATTCTTGTTTTTCCATGTCTCAACCCACTCTGTGAGGCTCCACCAAGTACAGATTCTTTGAATCATTTTTGTTCCTTCATTCATTTAAAGATGAATATATAGAATGGGTTGATGGGGACTGGGATGGGGATGCTCATTGGCATGCATGCCTACCACTTACAACACCTTGAGTTCAATCTCCAATACACACACACACACACACACACACACACACATCCTAGAATGGATTGCTGCACTTAAGATTTTGCAATTATATTGTGTCCTTGGTACCAAGTTGCATCCACATCTGCCCTCATGCAACTACATAGCTACAGAATGGGAAGAAATTCCCTCTGTCTCATCCAAATAATTAATTAATTTACGAAGTGCAGAGTAGGAAGTGTGCATAGGCTGGGAAACGTTCAGAATAGCCACTTCAGGGGACAGGACAGAATTCAGAACAAAATAAAGATTGATGTACCAAGGCAAAAGTATGAGTTATAAAATTTGAGGTCTCATAAGAATGGTTATAAAAGTGTATCTTCACCTTTTGACTTTCTGAGTCTGGCTTATTTCTTCAGCATGATGTTCTCTGGTTCCATTTAATTTCCTGTAAATGACATAATGCCACTTTTCATGACAGAGTAAAACATCATGGTGTATATATACACCACATTTTCTTTATCCACTCATCTGCTGACGGACACGTAGGCAGAATGTAAATGTTCATGTTTTCTCTCATACATGGAAGACAGACAGGAAAAGTGGAGAAAATGTAGCTCATAAAAATAGAGGGGAGACCAGTAATAATAGAGAGTGGGGACTAGCGGGAGAGAGGAAGAGAAAGGAAAAAGGAGACATAGGGAAATGAAGTAGATCAAATTTTGCTATGGTATAAATATGTCACAACAAAGCCTATTATTGTAATTCACGGAGGAAAACCTTTTGAATAAGTATTGAGAACAAAGCATTTATTGACTCTGGTTAATCAGGCAGCCAAAGTATTTTTTAAATGCTTTTCCCTGGTTTAACATATATCTATATGTTCATATATATGAACTAAGTGTGTATATTTTTACTAAGTGTGTATATATTTACATACACACACTCACTTAGTAAAGAGGACCATAGACATAATTATCCAATTAATTAAAATTAAAAGGTTTTTTGTTTGATGCAAAAAAAAAAAAAAAAGGAAAGAAAAGAAAGTGTATCCTCAGCGTTCTAAGTAGAGACTCAGAAGGGCAGATTGCAGGATTGAGCCACAGCTGGCAGTGTGCCAATGAGGCATAAGGGATCTGTGGGCGAGGCACACAGGTGGCCTCCCGGGAGAAGATGGTGGGTTGAGTGACTGGAAAGATGTGAACAAGCTGAAAGATCAGGAACGAGGGTCAGAAAGAATTTAAGGGGAGGGAAAACATGGCCGGTTCAAGGGTATGAGGGTTAGATTTAGTCGCTCGTATGAGATGCCAGGAAAGTACTGGAGTTGAAGAAACTGGAAGGAAACTTAGGGACCCTACCTCATTGATGCTGGCTTCATGTTCAGTTCAGTGAATAGTTACTACAGATGCCCTGTGCTGCAGGGGCTGTCTTGTGCCTATTTGACCTGCATAGAGATGGTAAGAGATAATGGGGTCAGGAAAATCAGTATAAATAGGAGCTCTTGACTCTCCAGGTTCAGTTTTACGGTCAGTGTTAATTTCCTCCTTGATCTTTCCCTGTTTTGGCAGCTTTATGGTATTGTTTCTTTCTTTTCTGTTTTACTGCTAAGACCTCACAAGTGTATCCCAAAGCTCTGTGCTGAATTGACAAAGTCTTTTAAAAAGTCCTTCAGGTTGAAGTCTTCCCCTCTCTTTCTCCTCTGTGTTTTGGTTCCAAGGCTGTTCTTCTGCCATGCACCTTGGCTCACAGATCACCCAGAAGGGCCAGGCCATCCTTGCTTATCAAGACAGCCTTTCTTTTTCTTTGTCTCAGCTCTCAAACCCTCTCAATGTTGCCAAGGACTTGTTCCTTCCAAGCCTTTTTATCTTCTTCCACCGTCAGCACCCAGGTTCACAGAAAGTTTCTTTGTTCTTTTATAAGTAGTTCTTTTCTCAAGAAATCCTCATTTTTTTTTTTTCAGGTGGTACCCTCATCCAGAAGTCAGATTAGACTTGAATTCTCCTTGAAGATCTTACCAGGTTTCAAACAGAGGCCTTGGTGTCTGCTCTCTTTAGGGAAGAGCACAATGACAAGCTATGGGAAGGGGGTGGCACAGAGACCAGCAGACGCTCAGCATACTGCTATTACACTGGTGATGGTTCTTTGATGGAAGGGTTGTGTGGTGGTTCTTGCTAGTGGTTCGAAGGGGAACCTCTTGGCCTTAACTAGTAGTAGCATCACTTCCACTGATGATAGATGTTGCCTGCTAGCCTGCTTTATTGAAGGTGTTCATCCTCCCTCCCACTGGCAGCAACTTCTGGGGTCCTTGGTGCCCCTCCAACACATCTTCTGCAATTATGCACTGCAATAAAAGAGATTGTGCTATCAGAGCAGCCTAGTTTCAAATCACAATGTGGTACTATGGTTTGTTGCCTGATCTCTCTGAGTCTCAGTGTTCACATCAGTAAGAAAAGAAAGCTAATAACATTTTAGCTTATAGATATGTTATAAATATTAAGTGAAATATATGGAATAACTACTGTGGTATCTGGCGAAATAGTAGGTATGAAATAAAAGAATGTATTGGTAGCCTGGGAACTTGGTGTTAGTTTCAATTGTTCTTATAACAACAGCAACAACAAAAACACTTTCTCTTAAAATATTTTTTAACAGTTTATTTGAAGTTCCATACCCGCCAGCATCATCACCCACACTCTTAGCTCCTGTCACCATGCCTCAACAAAGGCTTCTAGTTCCCTGAGGCTGACTTGACAGCAGCCAACTCTCTAGTACCTGATTGGCTCCTTTGCAGGGCCTTCCTTGTAGAGATCAGTACAACCTTCAAGTTCTCCTAAACTTATAAGGCATTTAGCAAAAATCTTACATGTCTGAGTATTTTGCTGTTGATGTATTATCAATGCCCTGTCTCCTTTGGAGTACTGAGGTACCCAAATAAGTCCAGTCTCACAAAACAACTCAATCTAGATATGGAAGCTATATTCTAATAGAAATTCTGGGTTACACTTCTGTGCAATCATTGTTTATTTTGCAACTGTGCTTGCACAATAACTGTCATTTTCAAGCAAAATAGAAAATCATTTCTGGCTTCAGGGCTCATGATCTTTTACAGACAAGACAAGTACAAACAAAACCATGTGAAATGTTATTTCCATGAATATGATGTAAAAAAAAGTATGGGTGAGTTTATGGGTGATTCATCATGTCACACAAAACAAAACAGAATTTAAAAACCTGAATTCTTTTGCTGCTTGTTTCAGACCTCTACCCACTACATACCATTTCCCTTTTGGCTGCTCAGATTTTCTTACAGAAAAGAGAAAAGCTATGGAAAAATATTTTTAAAAATGCAAAACTCTCAGATTAAATGGTTAAAAACACTTCATCTAAATATGCAAATCTAAAATTGAGATCAGGCAAAGGTTTGAAAATTCAATGTCTGCACTTGACTGATTAGAGCAAATGACACAAATTTTGATGAGCTCTAAGACAGCCAAACTGTTGGAAATCTAGGAGCACACCAGGGCTTCTTGATTGACAGAACCCTTTAGCTAATGGTTACACTTCCAGCCTGGCAAGGCAAAGAACCAAGCCAACTTCCTTGCCCATTTTATTTTAACCCGTTTCCAGTTTCCCCCTCTCAAATCACGCATTGTCCCAGCAGCACATCGTTAACAACATGGTTTTGAGTGTTTTTTTTTTCTCTCCAAACATCTAATAATAAAATTGTTATTAGAATGTTTTATTTATCATTAAAATAAAAATATCCACTTTTGAGCCCTACCTTGTGCCCAGTCCCTTGTATTTATAAAGATGAATGAGACACCATCTGTAATCTCTAGTAGAGATGTGTAAAATAACTTTTTGAGGTGGAGGAGAGTAAGATATGTTTTCTTCTTCTTCTTCTTCTTTTTCCCTTCTATTTGCGGGGGGAAAGGGGGGAAGAGGGAGGAGGAGCAATGTTCAGTGAAGCCTAGAAGAGAGAGTGAGCAAGTTTTGAAACAGCAGCTCTGCAGAATGGGTAAATGGAAACAAAAGTGAATTTAAAACAAAGAGAGCAGATTAGCAAAGTCCTGTCATTCTCAGAGTGAATGGTAACTAATCTTTGTTGTTGCTGTTGTCATCATGATTATCACCATCATCATCATAGTCTCCAGAACAGATTATACTTGAACCACATAATCTTCACCTGACTTGAGAATATCCCTTTGAAGAACAGATAGTCATCCATGCTAGTTTTGTGCTTGTGGTGGGATATCGCAGGGTGTTTTCATCGATAGCATCCCCATCTCCTTTGTGTTTGTGTAGGTGGAGCCAGTGATACAGCGGGGCCATGAGAACCTGGTCCACCACATCCTGCTCTATCAGTGCAGCAGCAGCTTCAATGACAGTGTCCTGGACTATGGCCACGAGTGCTACCACCCCAACATGCCCGATGCCTTCCTCACCTGCGAGACTGTGATTTTTGCCTGGGCCATTGGTGGAGAGGTGGGGCTGATAATTACTGAGTTATAACACAATCATCATGTTTCCCTCTCACATAATAGAGTGCTAATAGTTATAAGTAAAGCTTTTCATACTATTTTTTGATATGAGAGTGGAGTATTTTTATTTTCAAAGGAAAGGATTCTTTCCTTAAGTCATTTTATTTGATCAATGATTGACTAATCTTGTTCTAAAAGGTTGAAATATCTTTGAGAATGTTTGGTTTATGAATGGAGAATAGCTCTCAGGGACTTTCAAAGGACACTGACTCATGGATTTTTCCATGTTTAGGGTTTTTCCTATCCACCTCATGTTGGATTATCCCTTGGCACTCCATTAGATCCTCACTATGTGCTTCTAGAAGTCCACTATGATAACCCGACACATAAGAAAGGTGAGTTCATTCTTCATATATTTTACCTATGAGTTTAAGAAAGTTTTATAACTTGTCTTTAACAGAAGTGAAGCAAAATAGCAACCAATATTAGAAAGAATGAACCTAAACGTTTTTCATCCAAACTAGGATCATTTTTGGAGTGAAAGGGGTTACTATCCATAATTACCCTGGGACAATAGTCATTAACCAGCACAAACCAGGCAAATGGGTATGTGTGGTCATTCCAATACCTATTAGGAAGTTCAGTAATAACCTTTTTTCCCTCTGTAATAAATTAGTTCCAAATATATGATGCTCATAAAACATTTTCTGTTTAACTATCCATATGGAAAAGCTTCCGTCCATCATATTAAAAATATTAAGCATTCTGTTATGTGGCAGGCAAGTCAAATATATTCAAGAACTATGTAGTGCAACTATGTCATGTGGTAGAGAGATAAGTGTAAAGACATGCATTTGATTTCTGATTTACTTATGTAATATTCCAAAACTAAAAAAATGATAAGTTCAATGTGAAACTGTCAATAGAAGCAACCTCTAGTAATTATTTTACTTTGATTTATGCCATTATTCCAAATACTGAGTACCAATATGCTATGAATTTGAGTTGAAGGATATCATATGAGTGAAAAACTCAGTGTCCCCACCCACATAGAAATTAGAGTTCAGTTGGAAAGAGCAATAATCAGATACTCATAGAAATTAATGTAAAATTAAACATATGTCATTTGATCCAAAAGGGTGGTAACTGGCACTCCAAGAGATTTAACTTGGTGGCCTGATCTAGCCAGGAGTATGTGGTGGGTGGTCTACAAAGTCTTCCTGGAATAAGAAACTTCTTAAGGCTGTAGGTACAAACTCAGTATTGTGAAGGAAGTCAATTAATTTCAAAGTTAGTGGAACAGATTTATAATTCTCCCTGCTCATAATAACCAAGGAGTGTGCCTTATTTATTTTTTAATCTTCACACTGCCTAATGTAGTACTTACTGTTCACAGTAGTAAATGTAATAGATGTAATACCAGTGTGTTGATTGAATGACTTAAAAACATAAGAGAATGGTGGCAAACTACAAAGAAAGTTAATCTTTAGTAGTTTATTAGCAGATGGATTCTAGCCTGAGGGATTTGTACCCCTAAGTAAATGATATTGAACTTTATCTCTAAATAATATGAAATAAAACTTTTGGAGGGTTATTCTATGTTCTAATGAATGGCTGTAGTTTCTACTCTCTACATTAGATAACTGTGAAATAAATCAGCTCAGTAACTCAAACATCTCTCCCTAGTTTGCCTGTGAGTTTACCAAGGTTGCAAACAATATGGTGACCCATGTTTTAATTTCTGTTGATGAAGCTGATTGCTGGGGTCCATTAATCTCTTCTTGTATTCCTTAACCTTGTGAGATTTTACAGAAAACGAGTGAATCCATTTCAACTGAATATAGAAACTTTCTTTTTAAGAATCCCAACTCACTTTTAATTATGTGCTTTTGTTCCAGGCTTAATAGATAGTTCTGGGCTAAGGTTATTTCATACAATGGATATAAGGAAATATGATGCTGGGGTGATCGAAGCTGGCCTCTGGGTGAGCCTTTTCCATACCATCCCTCCAGGGATGCCTGAGTTCCGGTCCGAGGGTCACTGTACTCTGGAATGCCTACAGGAGGTACGCAGTGTCCATGTCTGTGAGCTACTGTCTACATATTAAACAATGCTCTTAGCAACTATGGTGTGAAGAATTCCTTGCTTGTTTATTATGGATCTTTTTCTTGTTTGTATCTTGTAAAGCCATGATTGTCATTTCAGCATGACTTTAAACTGCCTTTTTAAATCTTAAAGGCTACAGGAGGAGAATTCAGAAGGCAAGAATAACTGCAAGGTGCTTTCCTTCCTACTCTGACCTCTTTGTTTCATATCAGACACTATGTCATTGCCACAATTTCTTTTGTGTCATTGTCACAAATTTTCCTTTGTTTTCAAAGTCTCTTTTTTCTTTCTCTGCCTTTTATTCACACTTAATTTTTCCATAATTCATTTTAATTTTTTTTCTGCTTTCCAGTTTCCTTTCCTTTCACCAAAGAGCAAGAGTAACTATTGTAGAAATACATATTGTTTAAGGAAAAACATGAATAATACTTATAATCCTTTTTCTTGAAGTATTTGAATATGGATCATAGTCGTTGTGAACTTTAAGATACTGCAGTTGTGGGTAGTATGGGAAATTGGTGAAGTGAAAAAATTATGCTCTTCTGAGCTATCTAGACCAAGATATCAAGATATCTAGATATCTTGATATCTTGATCAAAAGACTCGAACTGCCATGGCAACATTTACTAGCTGTAGAACCAAGGGAATCTCATTCATTCCACTGACCATGCTGGTCTTATCTGGTAAAGTCGGGGGGCATAGAATCCTCTTTTCTAGAGTTCCCATTTTCAGGTTACTGGCATGCTAGAATCGTTTTGCCAGGAGTGTTGACTGCCTCTTTGCTTCCTAAAAGAAGGTAAAGGAAGGATACGTTTAGGTGTGGTATGGTAGGTTCCCTTTCTTGTCTCCTGGCAGATTCGCTTTACAAAGAGAACATTGAGCAATCCAGATTCACAATGCTTGGCAGCTCAACCATTCATTTGAATTGCCTTAGCTTTTCTTCTCAGTTGTCCCTCCAAGTATGTTTCAGGTGCACTGTCTGAACATGCACTTGTTTGGGCTCATCAGTTCTTCCTCGCTGTCCCCCGCAGGCTCTGGAAGCTGAAAAGCCAAGTGGAATCCACGTGTTCGCTGTTCTTCTCCATGCTCACCTGGCTGGCAGAGGCATCAGGCTGCGTCATTTTCGCAAAGGGGAGGAAATGAAATTACTTGCTTATGATGATGACTTTGACTTCAATTTCCAGGAGTTTCAGTATCTAAAGGAAGAACAAACAATCTTACCAGTATGCATGTTTTTGTTCTTTTTCACTGACTCTTTTAAAAGTCATGAGAACATTTATCAGCTGAGATGTAGCAAAGTTTCTACCAGTGAAATGAATTGCTCACCATACCCATAGCCTGAAAGCCACCCACTGTGGATATTGCATAACTCAAAGGGAATGTGTTTGATCTGCTTTCCAAAATCACAACTCATTTTTATTACTATTCTCATGGGAAATTCAAGTTCTTGATTTAAAAATAAAGAAAAACAGAAAACAACAATCAAATAACAACAACAACAGACCCTCAACAATCAGCAAAATCTGATTACTATGCATGAATCGTTTTTTCTTGATTCCCTAGTTAGTGATTCTTTGGGTTGCAATTCTCGTAATGATGAAATTGGATTTTTCTTTATACTATCTTGAAGAATAGGATTTTTTTTGAAGTTTCATTTCAGTAAAAAAATTAAAAATGTAAGGTATTTCTTTCATTTTACAAAGGTATTCAGATGGTTAATTACACTCTGCTGTGCACCTCCGCTTGCAACAACAAATGAGGTTATGGTGGAAGGATAGAAGAAAATCTCACATCTTAAAACAGTGACACCTTTTTATTCCTTTAATTTTATGATGCTTCATTTTCTCAAATATATTATTCCATGGCCCTCAAGCTCAGTAGTCACATCATTTTCTACCCTTGATGCATTCTTAAAAGTCAGATTCTTATACAATTTTTATTAAGTGACTGTAACATTAACATCTTCTCTACATAATACTGGATACAGGGTTTTTAGATGGGGTGAACTGCCAGGCAAAGTCACAGCACAAGAAGTTGTGAAGGAAAAGGTGAAAAGCAGAAAAACTACGAAGAGGAAAAGGGACCTCGATATTTTAAGGATTATCCCTTACATCCAACCAGTTTTATGGTGGTTATCTCAGAACTTCCTAAATGGTTACATGAGTAGGATACTGACCTCTCAGTCCTCTGAGTAGCAGGGCAGGTAAAGCAAATCTAGGGGTTACTGCCCATAGACGGCAGCCTCTGCTTCAATGAACGGTTGTTCCGTGTTCCGTCCACTTTCCTGAATGAGGAGCCATAAATACATTCTGCGTGGGTGTTGTAAGTTCAAAGGTTGGAAATCATGAAAACAATAAATCATTACAAGTTCTGTTGTATGATAAAGTCATGACTACATAAAATGATGTAATGAATAAGTAAGCACAATACTTAGAATCTATGACTAACATTTCGTTAAATATTTAATCTCTACTAAGAACTAAACATGTATATACTTAGTTTCTCAGTAGCTGTGCAAAATCACTCTTCAGTTCCTATATAAATTATCCAGCTAGAATACTGTGGAGTCTGGCCTGATCTTCTCTTGAATCAAACTTCTAGAAGCATCCATTCATACAGCATGTATTGACTGTTGGTCTACAAATGAAACAGCATAAAGCTTCAGCCTGAAAGCTTTTCCTTTTATGTTTTAGGGAGATAACCTAATTACTGAATGTCGCTACAACACCAAGGATAGAGTCGGGATGACTTGGGTAAGAAGGGTTTTATGATAATTAAAGTTCACTTATGAAGCTGAAGAAATAACCTTTGGTCTTTAAAGAACAAATTCAGAAACCATTTCTATTTGAAAAGAAAAGTCTGGAACATCCTAAAGGTGAAATCAGAGGTGATTTAGTTACTAAATAATGACTGATATTATGGTAATAACTGCAGTATAATTTATGGACTCTTTCATGAAAAGCTGTCCTTAGTCTTTTAGCTTCTCCTCACCAAGTATGATAAGACATGGGTCATTAACTGATGACTCCAGTTGGGAATTAGATAAATCTAGACTTCAAAGGGAAGAATGAACCACATGATCTCAGAGCCTGAACCAAAGAGAGATCCGGTCCCAATGGAGTTAGTGAGTAGTTCTGCTGAGCCTTCAAAAAGAGATAATTCATGCCTTGCTCAGTCTCATCCACAAAACACAATAAGACAGAATGCCTCCCACCAGCTCATTTTATGAACTTAGATTTGATATAATTCCAGTAAAAGATAATTTAGAATGTTTTCATGGTTTACAGCTTTTGGTATCCTAATTAAAAAATCTTCACCTAGCCACCTTCTTCTTCACCTTCTCCTATTTTTTTTTTTATTTTTAAAAACTGTTTTTATTTTTAGCTTGTATATGGAAATAGTTGATTCTAAAATCTACTTAAAAGAGCAAAGGATTTGCAATAAGCAAGACTGATAAAAAGAACAAGATGGGAAATAAACTAACTAATTATGAAGGTTATTTTAAAGCTGTAGTAATTAGTACAATGTGGTTTAGATTCAGAGTTAACAGTGGAAAATAATTGGGTTTCCAAAAATAGACCCACAGACAGAGCATTCGGATCAATGGGAAAGGGTGGAATTTTCATTAAAGGATGCTGGCACTATTGAGTATCCATATGACAAAAATAAAATTGGGTCTTCATTTCAAAAAAATACACAAAAATCAATTACAGATAGATTAAATATTTAAATGCAAAGAGCAAAATTTTAAACCATTGGAAGGCTGAGCACAGTGGTACATGCCTGTAATCTCAGCAACCCAGGAGGCTGAGGCAGGAGGATCCCAAGTTCAAGGGCAGCTTCAGCAACTTAGCAAGGCCTCAAGTAACTTGCAATGGGCTGGGGATGTGGCTCAAGCGGTAGCGCGCTCGCCTGGCGTGTGTGCAGCCCTGGTTCGATCCTCAGCACTATATAAAACAAAGATGTTGTGTCTGCCGAAAACTAAAAAAAAAAATAAATAAATATAAAAAAAAAAATTCTCTCTCTCTTAAAAAAAAAAGAAAAAAGAAAAAGAAACTTGGCAAGACCCTGTCTCAACATAAAAATGTAAAAATACTGGTGATAGCTCAGCAGTAAAGTACTCCTGAGTACAATTGCCAGTAGCAACAAACAAACCAACCAACAAAAATTGAAAGAAACATGTTTGAATATATCTAAACTACCTTTGAGTAGTAAAGAATTTTTTAAACAATGAAACTAAAAACAAAAACCATAAATAAAAAACTGATGAATTTAGCTGCCTTGAAGCATTTTGTTACCAAAAGATACTCTTAGGAAAATGAAAAGACAATTTTTATTTTGAAAATAAATATTTTAATACATCGTTTTAACAAAGTATTAATATATAGCATATAAAAGAAATTCCATAAATCACTAACAGAAGACAAGCATATAATAGAACAGAGAGAAAGACAAAAAAATTCACAGAAATTAAAACATGAGTAAATAATTCATATAGGAATATATATTAAATTTTCTTTGAATATAGGGTTATGCCTATGTAAACAGGAATGGGGTATTTTAAACCCACCATATTGGCAACATTTAAAGTTGTATTTCTAGTGTGTCAAAACTGCAATACTCATTCACAGTTAATGGGAGTATAAGTTTGTAAAATAACTGAGGAGAAACATAACATAAAAAAATATATAACCTAGTAAAGTTGGAGCTTTGCATATGCTCTGCCTAGTTCTGTTTCTATGCATATTTACCCTTGGGGTAACATTGGCAGAATGTATTCCAAGAAAGAAATATGTACAATATTCATAGTAACATTTAATAATACAGGAACAAAAAAAGAGGTACATCTCAAATACCCATCAAAAGCAGAATAAATAAATACATTATTACATATTCCATATAACAAAATAGCATATTGTTATGAAAATCAGTTAAATAAAACTACACATGTTAACATGAATCTATCTGAAGAACACAGTATTGATTGAAAGAGCAGGTTTGCACAGGATACATGTAATGTGAAATGTATGTAAAAGCTCAAGAACATACAACATTGAACCATAGATTGTGTGGGGATACACACTTTAATAAATTGAATATTATGTGTAATGAAAAGCTGTAGAAACATAATATGTTTTGGAATTGGAAGATACTTTTGCACAATGTTGGAGTCTTTTGTGTTATGTGTCTCAAACTTGGTGGAATGTATATTTTGCTAATTAAAATATCTCCATTTCAGGGAGGTCTGAGCACTAGGAGTGAAATGTGTCTCTCATACCTTCTTTATTACCCAAGAATTAATCTTACCCGATGTGCAAGTATTCCAGACATCATGGAACAACTTCAGTTCATCGGTGTTAAGGAGATCTACAGACCAGTCACGTAAGTGGTAGATGGATGTCATGTGGGTCATGTACTTCAGAGAAGGGTGGTCTTTATTCTTACATTGCAATCATTACCTGTTATGGAATGGAATTATTTCATGTACTGTTCTATTTGATTTCTTGTAAGTGGGGAGATCAGATAAACTTCTTGATTGCTGCATTGAGGATCTCCTGAACCACCCTCAGGTTCAGTGACTTTCTAGGAGGACCTAAAGGACTCAGCATATAGTTGTACTCATGGACAGTGTTCATTACAGTGGAAGGATACAAAGAAAAATGAACAAAGTGGAGGGTACATGGGCAAAGTTCAGAGCAAACCAGGTGCAAATTTCCAAGAGGACTCTCCAGTAGAATTGCAAATTGCATCACAGAGAAATACTGAAAGGAAGAAAGGAGAGAAGCTCAATGAATGTTTTTAGGGGAGGCAGATATGGAGAATGCTGCTTAGGATATATTAAAGTTGATGTTAAAAAAGCATTCTGTCTGTTCTTGGAATATCAGTAAGAAGAATTGGAATAGTGGTAGAAATTTTGGCATGATACGTTTTTATATAAGAAAGAATTTTCTAATAATTAGGACTTTTCAAAATAAAAGGGACTGATCTAATTAGACAAAAGTATACACAAAGATTTTCAGAGAGTGTATTTAAGAACAATAAAAAACAGGTAAAATGAGGATATGGTGAAATGCAGATGGTTAAGGGAAATATAAATATGGTATCATTTTTTTCCTCAAATTATCAATTGAGGGCATTCTTTTTAAATTAATCATTCATAGATATGTTTTACTGTTTCTATCCAAACAACCCCATGACCACCAGAACAGAAGAGTTTGTCTACATTATAAGTACATACTTATGTAAATTGCTTTGTAATTTTCTAAGTGTTTTCACATGCATTGTTTTATTTAATTTATTTTTACACAATTCTAGTAGGTAGAAAGGACATTCAATCTGAGTTTTATAGAGGAAGAAATAAAAACTAAGAGAGTATGGAACTGTTCAACATCATGTAATACTGTAAGAAATGGGAAAGTTAGGGTTCATACTCTGGTCTCTTCTTCATATCCATATCCATATATATAATAATTTTGTAATCAGGACATTTCAAAATGAGAATAATGTATTTAGTCAAAATCATACACATAATAACTTAAATATTAATAGAGATCAAAGTAGCACATGAAGTGCAATTCTAAAAATACTAGGTTATAATCTTGTTTTTAAAATATTTGTGTTTTTGTTTGTCTTATGGTGCCAGGGATCAAATCCAGGGCTAGAGTATGGTAGGAAAATGATTTATCACTGAACTACAACCCCAGGCCCCAAATATTGATATCATATTGTCCTTTACTTAAAGGATTTTCTTTCTTTTTTTAATTTTTTTTTTTAGTTGTCAATGGACCTTTATTATCTTTATTTATATGCAGTGCTGAGAATCAAACCCAGGGCCTCACACATGCTATGCAAGCACTCCATACCACTGAGCCACAACACCAGCCCCAAGAATTTTCTTTGTTTAGAATGCTTTTTTGCATATTAAATAGGAGCTTTTCCTAATCATGGGTTTATTGGAGAGAAAGTTGAAAAGGATTGGATCTGCAAAGCTATGTGTTTACAAGATGAATGAAATGCACTCTGTGGCCCATTTTTTTATGTTGGACTTATGTGAAGCCTCTAAAAATACTTGGCTCCCATTTCCTGAAGAGCATCACCAGTGTCCATGACTTTGATCATCTCCAGGAAAGGCTGAAGTTGGGTTTCCATCACTTGGAAAGACAGGGAGGATTGTACCACAAAACACAGCCAGTTTTGAAACTGTCATTGCCGAGAAAAAACATTTAACTTTGTGGTTAAATTTTTTCTTTGAAAATATGAATCAAAAAGAACCTCTATTTTAAATAGCATGTTTAGATTTTTTAAGTAATGAATTTTATTTTATGGAGCAATTTTAGGTTGACAGCAGAATTCATAAATCATGGAGTTCCAATAAACCCCAACCCTGACACTCATAATTGCCTTAACTATCAACATCACCAATGGAATGGTGTTTGAATGAGACTTTCAAATATAGTTCATCATCATAGTGACATAAATGATCATGAAGGCCAAGCCAACCTGGTACTGGCTAAATGACCAAAAGAGAGAAATGAGTTAGGTGTTTTTTTCTATTTTGCTGAGAGTAATATTACTGAAAATTAATATTACTGGGCCTTCAGGATATAGTGTTAAAAAAGAATGTCATATAACACAAGACCCTAAATCTACTGTTAGTGCTTTAAATATCACAACTAATTAATTGCTTTCATTATCACAACTAACTAATTAGGTACTGCATTTTCTTTTCAACATTTTGTAGCAATCTTAGAATTTAGAGGGTGGATTGATAAAAACTAAAGAATAACATCTTGTCTTATTTTTATTGTCTGTTCTGGGGATGCAATTTTTCTCTGTCTCCTAACAGACCTGGCAAGGCATAAGGAAAACAAAAAAAATCACAGATCAAATAAAAGAACAAGTAATAAATTTAGGTAAATTTTGTGTTCTCTGTTATACCAAATATTAACAGAGTATGAAGCTCCAGTGAGGTTTATGTGATGGAAAGTGTTATTGGTTCTAGTTCTAAAAGACAATTGAAAGACCTTTTTCTTTGTATTTGCAGGAGAATTACTTTGCATTTTTACAGTTTAAAAATCACACTGGCTTATTATAAAGAGCTCAAGTAATACAGAGGAAGTCTTTTAAAAGAAGGCAAAGGCCATCGCCTCAAATTCCATTAGAAATAAACATTGCTAACATTAAATTGAATGTTATTGCAGAAACTTTATATTGATATAACAATGTATAAATTAAATATTACCAAGGTTATGTTTGTGCATTGTTATAAACAAAATATTGAATTTTAATTTTGTCTTATGTACCCTCAGAAAGAGAAACTAAAGTAAAACTGAACATTTGTTGAATTTGAAATAAAAGTTGTTGCTCTTATTGTTTTAAACATAAGAGATAATGTTTTATAATGGTGGTCTCAAATATTGAGGAAATAGATCATAAGAGACATTAAGAGATATTGGACTTCCCTTTTTTGAATTACAAATTTCAGTTTTAGGTCATGAAAGTTGAGGACATTAATACCTTCACATTTTCTCCCACCTCTCTGTTTAAACCACCAAATACTTATTATTTATAATTTTTATATTTTCAAGATTTTTAGTTTTTACATTTAATTCTGAGGCAATAATTCCTACAATATTTAATTTAATATGTAAATATTTAGATAGAGTCCATGAGAACCCCTGAACTCTGTATTATTTCTATGTTCTGAGTTCGTTAATTTGAGTCCTCAAGCTTTAATCTTCTGGTTCTGTAATCAGAAAGAGTTTCTGGATGCTTTGAAACCCAAGTTCTTTCATGTTTGAGAATTTCTGCACTTTTATGTGAACAACATTTTGTCTGGATATAGTATTTGGAGGTCATATTTTGTATCTCTGGGGAAATCACCCTGGAGGAAGGGGAGAATTCTTTTTTTACTGATAGGACTCATAAGTTAAATTGAATATGCTTAAGTGCTACGCATCTGAATCAGATTTTCCTGAGACACAAAAGTACTCTTGTACTACGTATATTCACTTGTTTTATTCATTTCACAGAATTTGTTTTGTATTATATCTACATATAGTTTTCTAGCCTATTTGAGATTTTTCTCAAGCATTTTCTTTTTAAAAATTCCAGAGTCCTCTTCTGATTCTTATTTTTTTCTAATTTATCTGATGTAAAATTTATTTTGTCTTAAATTTATTTCATTTGCTTTGCAGTCTTTCTTTTGATTTCACTGTTATTTTGTCATCTTGTATTTGAGCTTTTAATGTAATGTATTCATTTTATGAGATAAATTTGAATCATGAAATACTTGTCATAGTTCTCTTTAGTAAAATTCAGTGGAATAAAATTTGTATTTTATTCTAGACTCAGTTTTTCCTGTTTCTTTATATTTTCTTTTTGTTCTTTTTTCCATGGTTGTCTTTTTTTTAAAATTGTGCTGAGGTATTCCTGTCCAAAACTACTTCTAAAAAATCCTCTTAGTTATCTTGCTTTCCATACCACAGTTTGAGGTTTGGGTGATTTATTTATGTACACATATTTTTATATTTTGAGAATAAAGGTTGTGTGTATGGGTGGGACTTGATATTAGAATGTGTGAGTTGTCTCTCTCAGATTTTATTAAAAATCTATTTAAAGAAACTTGTAATCTGGTTGGGGCTGAACCATTTTCCATGGGGGAATGGTTGTCAAGTCTGCTGCAGCCCTCAGCTCAGCCCTTCTCTCTCCTAGGGAGACTCATTGCTCTGTTCCTCCAACAGTCATCTCTGCAGAGGGTGTGAGGAGGACTGGGAATTCACCTTGTTGAGTCAGATCTTCCCTTTCCCTTCTTTACCAGAGATTGTAAAGTTCATGCATTGTATTGTGTCTCCTCCTTTTCCTTCTTCTTGTCTGCTTACTGATGATATGTTTTTATCTGTTTTGTGTTTATCTCTCATAGCCATATTGCTTGAGGTATAATTTACATACAATGAAGTCTACCTATTTTAAATATACTGTTAGAAAGTTTTTTGTCATATGTGGAACAACTTATGACCACATCACAAGTAAGACAGAGAGCGTTTCCAAAGGTCTCTTATTCCCATGTAGAGACAACCCCACCTTCTACACGAAGCTCCAGAAGCTGCATCTGTTTTATTTTCTTTTAATATTTATTTTTTGTAGTTGTACAAATAACTTATTTATTTATTTATTTTTATGTGGTGCTGATGCTCAAACCCAGGGCCTTGCACATGCGAGGCGAACACTGTGCCACTGAGCCATAACCGCAGCCCCTGCAAATCTGTTTTATGTCACTATATATTAATTAGTTCTTTTATAAATTTTATATCATATGCACTCTTTTGTGTCTGGCTCTTTTACTCAGAATATTTGTGAGATTTATGTATGCCTGTACATGTATCAGCAATCCATTATTTTTTATTGCTGGGTAATATTTCCTTGTGTGGATATACCACGATTAATTTATTGATTCTCCAGTTGAAAGACATTTGGATTGTTTCTAGTTTCTGGCTATAATGAAGAAAGCTGCAATGAACATTATTATTTTAGTCTTTGGACACATGTTTTCAATTTGGCATTACTATTTAGCATGGAGTTATCAGATTATGTACTAAGATTATGTTTACATCATAAGACTCTCAAAAGTGTCCTCCAAAATTTTTTAGCTTTTTAAATTCAGAATTACTACTTTTGCTGATGTATCAGTTTCTTTTTAAATTCAAGTTCCAATTCTGTGGAGTTTTCTTGCTTTTTTATTTGTTCTTTTTAGTTATACATGACAATAGATCATATTTTGATGTATTTATACAAACATGGTGTACATCTTATTCTACTTAGGATCCCAGTCTTGTGGTTGTACATGATGTGAGAGATTCACTGTGGTGTATTTATATATGTACCAGGAAAGTCAAGTCAAATTCAATCTTTTAAAGTTTGCCCACTTTAATGTGTTCGTCACTGCATCTTATTATAGTTTTATTTCCATTTCCCTTATGACTTATGGTTTAGAGCTTCTTTTTACTTGCTTGCCAGTTGTTGTGAAGCAGGCTTACTGATACTGGTTATCAACTGGTAAGACACAACAAACTCATATACAACAAATTACATGAAACAAATTTTCTACAGATAAGGAGCAAGGTTAACAGAAGTCTAAGATTCATCACACTCCAGAACAGAAAGCTGTTCTTGATGGATGCAGCGTGATTGCATATGCTTTACTCAAACTGTGGTTGAGTCCCTGAAATGCAGCCAATCCTGGGTTTTATACCCACGGATGTTGTGATTTGCTGAGCTAAAGCATTGAAGGAAATCCTATTACTAAGAGAGCATATATGTCCCTCTGCAATACTACAACAAATTAACTTAGTTTGAGTAATTTGTGAACAAATTTATTATCATAGTGGAGGTTGGAAAGTTCAAAATCAAGGTGCCAGCAGATTTAGTCTTTGAGGAGGGTTTGTTTTCTATTTTCAAGATGGCACCCTCTTGCTATGTTTTCCTCTTTTGAAAGGGATGCAAGTTTGCCTCATGCATCTTTTATAAGGGAACTAGTCCCATTTATGAGGGTGGAACCCTCATGACCCGAGCAGCTCCTAAAGGCCCCACCTCTTAATACCACCACAGTGGGGATTAGATTTTAGCATGAATTTTAGAAAGGCATAAACTTTCAGACCATAGCAGAAGGTTACTTGGACAAAGCTTGTACTTTTCCAGCTAGTCTCTTCATATTTCAGGATATAGCATCCCCATCATATTCTACCATTATTCTTTAAAACTACAGCAAAAAAGAAGGGAGACCTCAGTTGACTCAAGACTACCTGTAGAATTTTCCTGCAGTTATATGGATGTATTTGTATGTCCTTTTACTTTTTATTTCAACTTTTTCTATATTATTTAATTGGATTACTTGTTTTCTTATTGTTGAATTGAAAGAATTCTTTGTAAAGAATTCTTTATATTTTGGTTATTACCTTTTTGTCAGACATATGTTTATAAATAGTTATAAGTCTGTAATTTGATTTTCATTTTTAAATTATATTTTAAAGTTCATTTTATCATTTTTTTGTTTTTTTGTGATTTTGCCATCCTTTCTAAGAAATCTTTGCTTATCCAAGGTTTTCTTCTGTTCTACCCCTAACTTTTACATTTATGTTGATGATTCATTTTGAATAAATTTTTATGTACTGTTTTTTTTCTGAGCTAAAGCATTGAAGGACATCCTGTTACTAAGGGAACATCTAAGTCCCTCTGCAATGCTACAACAAATTAACCTTGTTTGTGTAATTTATGAACAAATTTATTACCATAATGGAGGTTGGGAAGTTCAAAATTGAGATGCCAGCAGATTTAGTCTCTGAGTAGGGCTTGTTTTCTATTTTCAAGATGGGAGTATTTTGTTGTATATATATGAAGTTGTTCAAGAGCCATTTGATATACTTTTTTAACTATTGTATTGCTTTGGAATATTTGTTGAAAAAACATTTGATCATATGTTGATTCTTTTCTTTTTTTGACATCAGCAGTGCTTAACCATTGAGCCACCTCCCCATCCCTTTTTATTTTGTATTTTGAGACAGGGACTCAATAGGTTGTTTAGGGCCTCACCAAGTTACTCAGGCTGGCTTTGAACTTGTGATCCTGCTTTATCAGCTTCCTAAGTCTCTGGGATTACAGGCATGTGCCACATTATGCCTGGCTACTCTTTTTCAACTTTATTATATTTCATGGATGTGCATGTGGAGCCTTACTTTAATACTAGACTTGATTATTGTAGTTTTATAGGAAGTCTTCAGTAAGAGAATGTAAGTCTCTGAACTTTTTCATCTTTTTTCCTTTTTCCAAAATTATTTTGATAGTCTTGGTTCATTTCATTTTCACATATATATTTAAATCAACTTACCCATTTCTTTTTAAAAGTCTCTCAATATTTGAATGGGATTATATTGAATTTCTAGATCACTTTGAGAAAACTGACACTTTACCAACTTTGAGTCTTCTTCTCTATGAACATGGTATGTTTCTTTGCTTATTTATTGCCCTTTTATTTTTCTTACTGTCTTATAGTTCTCAGTGTAGAAATTTTACACGTTTTGATAACAATATTTCTCGTTTGTTTTTGATATACTTATTTCTTAATTCTGAACTCTCAGTCATTCCTAAGTCTTAGAGGATTCACTGATTTTTCTCCACATTATGTATTTATTCATATAGTTTGTAATTTTTGACTAAATATAGACACTGGATATTGTTAATTCTATGTTGATTTGTGCTAGATTGTTCTTCTTCCTCCAGAGAACCTTGTCATTGTGAACCTAGAATTAGATGTTTAGGGCTTGTTTAGCTTAACTGCTGTGGCATGACCTATTCTCAGGTCTCTCCTGAATGCCAGTGTAGTCAGCAAAGATACTCTTTTCTGGAGCTTGAATGTCTTCCAGCTCCCTGTGAACTCTGTGAAATGTTTGACTTATGATCTCTTGGTTTTTCTTTCTCAGCCTTGTGAAATTTTATCCTAAATATAGTTGACTCATTATTCAGTCACATATATTTAGGGGATCCTTGCACAGATTTTTAGAGACTTATCTAAGGAGACTTTTTCCTCTGTAGTACTTTAATTTTAATATTCAAGTGATTCAGACTCCTTGGACTCTGATTTTTATCTCCTTAACTTATTGAAATTGTGTTTTTCTTTCCCCTTTGAAAATGCCCCATTCTGCATCTTGGCTCAGAAAGTGCTTTTAGGCAGAAAGCTGGGATGAACATAATGTTTAATCCTTTCATTTTTTTCCCATCCTTTTTGGGAACCATAGTTTTCTGCTGTTTGTTTTCCAATGTCTAAAGTCATCTATTCCATGTAGTTTTTCCAGTTTTGAGGGTTTTTTTTTTTTTTTTTTTTTTGCTGCTGTTGGTGGTGGTGGTGATTTTTTTTTTTTTTTAAATGGTAAATTGGTACCGTTTACTCCAGCATGGCCAGAAGTGGAAGTCTGTTAATGAATTTTTGTTTGTTTACTAGTTTTTTGTCATATGTTTACTTGCTTGATGAAGGGAGAGTCTGGGATGTTATTCATTCAGCTGTATTATACATGGGCATTGCTCCTTGGTAGGATCTTCCATCCACATTTCTCTTCCCCCGTCATTCTCCAGAAAAACTACAGCAGTAACACTTTTAAAACAAGGGTGGGATTTCCAGGGAGCCTCAGATATGAAATGTAGCTACAAAATAACCTTTCTCTCTCTGCTTTCCAATTTATTCAGAATAGGAGGCCAAGTATAAAAATCATTAAACTTTAATTTTTTCATTAATTGGTATAAATTTGCAGATATAAATGGATTTCTGCTGGAAAATGAAAACTTACTTTGCACTATGGTGTATTGCAATATTTCTATGTTTCAAGAAAAACATCTCAGAATTTAGATCAGATTTATAAAGGAAAATTACCCATGAATATTAAGTTGCAATATTAACACAATTTGTTTCTATCAACTACAGTAATATATAAATAGTATTCTTTTCTTTGCTTGTATATCTGAGTGGACACTTACACAATGCTCAGATGTGCAATAATGTAGCTGTTTTCATTTCTGTAGCATTCTTAATATTTCTAGCTAACCCTTAGTCCCAGTAATAGCAGCAACACTTGTTACTTTAAGGCTACCTCCTTTAGGTTTAAAGCTTAGTCTTTTTGAGAAAAATATTTAGGATATTTACTTTTTGAAGATTCCTCATCTTTCTGTCTTCGCCTTCTCTAATTTCCAGATGTCAGTCTGAAAATGTGGTGTTAGAGCAGCTGGGTAGGTTAGAGAGGAAAAGAGTCTGTTGATACAATGTTATCATAGAATGGACTGCAATTGAGTTAGTAGAAATCAAAGGATAAAAATATGAGTCAGAGATGTCATCTCAGATAGGTCAGTGGCCACATTCCAGGTCCTCCAGCCTAGGGCATTGTCTTCATGTATGAGCCATTGAGTTTGCCCTGTCCCGCCTGTACTATAAGTTAACAAATGTGATTACATCTCTTCTGTTACATTATGCTATGCAATATCAATAAATAATAGTTTAATGATTTATTACAGCAGCAGAGTTTTTAGATTTTATCTATACATAATGGTTACAGTGATTACTCTAACCAGCAAGGCTGCAAAAAATTCAGATTTATCCCACTTAAGCAACCATAGTGAAAATTCAAGTGCGAGTGCCCTCTTGTGGTGTTTTATGTGGTTGCAGACTGATAATTTCCCCCCATCTCCTCCAGCATTTCTCTGGGTATAAAAGTTGCTGTTCTGTTCTCAAAATAAGCACCTTTTAAAAATTAATTTTCATTTATTGGCAGTACATGGCATTTTTCCCAGAGACACTCTACTACTGAAGTACTTCCCCAGGCTCCTTTAACAAATATTTTATTTTGAGACAGGGTCTCATTAAATTCCCTAGGCTGACCTCAAACTCAAAATCCTCTTCCCTCAGCCTCCCAAGAAGCTGGGATTATAGGTGTGTGTCTCTGTGCCCAGTAACTTGTCTTTGTGAGAAATAAATTTTATTCTAATATTTGATTTTAAACTATGTTATATTTAATAAAACCTATCTGTAGTTTTAGTGGATTTAAAGCAACATTGTCTGAAAGTTAATAAGTTTCTTTCAAGTTTTTGTTTTTACATTAACTTCAGATTATATGTCACCACAATTAGGAAATGCTCTAGATTGGGGTCACTGCTAGAAGTTTAAGGTAGTGTTATTGCTTTTAATTTATGGTACTTTAAGATCTCTAGGTGAAATAATGCATTTAAAATTCAACAAACATGCTGACTCTTAATTAAAGAAAAAAGGAGATTAGGAACTGAAGAATATAAATATCTTTATATGTTACCATTTTTATGTTCCCATTTGTTACAGAATAGGAGAAATAATTTTCAAATTTTACATTAAAATTTACTTTCATAATTTCAAGATATTAATAAATATTGTCTAATTTACTTAATAAGATAATTTAGTGCACCTACTCAGCTATGCATGTAAGAGAAAGTGAAGTGATGACAGAAATGAAGAGATTGAGACAATCAAATATTTAAAATGTGGCTTGCTCAGTGGATGGCTAATTATTTGGTAATTACTGGAAATCACTGGACCATCTTCTTGTGGTATTATGTAGTCAAATACCTACTGGTCACCCATAATAATCTTCTGTAGTATCCATGGATTAATGAACATTTTTTGATGTGCTAACAATTACACGTGTCCTCTCTCGAGAAATCAATAGCATAAAATATTTAATGAAAGATTGCACCTGAAAAGTATCTTTTCTAGCTTTTTAGGTCATATTTCTGTGATATCTTCTTTCTTTCTTGGACAAAATTTAGCATTTTTTAAAGCAACAAGTGAAAGCCAAGTATATTGATTATTGAATATCCATTCTCAGTAAACTTTTAAAATGTTTTTATTGGTGCATTATAGTTATACAACAGTGGGGTTCATTTTGACATAATCTAAAATGCGTATATTATGATTTGCTCTATTTCAGTTCTCAGTACTTTCTCTTTCCCCCTCTTCCTCCCTGTCCCAGTTCCCCTTCTTCAACTATTCTTCCTTCTATTTATTTATTGTTTTTTAAATTGGTGCTTTTATAAGTATATAAAGGTGGAATTCACTGAAGTATATTCATATACATACATAGAATAATTGGGTCAATTTCATTCTGCAGTCTCACTAATATTTTTAAACCATTGGTTAAAATTCAAATCTTAGGTGAGCAGAAACAGGACAATCAGCAGGGATCAGGCTTCTCCACTGTGTGGATTTGAATTTTACATCTGTAAACAGTATCTTTCGAGAATCTCCATGTTCCTTTGTTGCATTATGAGTGTCACACTCTTCAGAAATGAATACTTATGGGTTATATTGTTATCTAGAATTGTGAGACTGTGGGGAAGTTTTCTTAGGCCATGTTATTTTTTCCAAAAGTAATACCTGTAACATGGTGGCACATGCCTTTAATCCTGGTGGTTGGGAGACTGAGGCAGGAGGATTGCTAGTTGAAAGCCAGGCCTAGAAACTTAGTGAGGCTCTAGCAAGATCTTTATTTTTAGGTCCTGTCTCAAAATAAAAATGGTTGGGGACATGTTTCAGCAATTAAGCACACTGGGTTCAATCCCAAGATAGATTAGATAGATAGATAGATAGATAGATAGATAGATAGATAGATAGATAAATGCAATACCTATCTGCTCCTCAAAGAAGAAATATAGTTCTTTAAAAAGACTCCTCACTTGGTATATATTTCTTCTAATAACCACTAATGAGTTTATAAATATTTGACATTGAGATATCCATGTGTGTAAAAATGAGCAAAAATGACATCTATGTTAGAATGTTGAAAAGTGAAAGAAATATGCAATGCTTTTGTTCTGAATGTAATTGTGGTTATTTGATGTAATTTCAGGACATGGCCTTTCATTATCAAAAGCCCCAAGCAGTATAAAAACCTTTCTTTCATGGATGCCATGAATAAGTTTAAATGGACTAAGAAGGAAGGTCTCTCCTTCAACAAGCTTGTCCTTGGCCTGCCAGTGAACGTGAGATGTTCTAAGACAGACAACGCGGAGTGGTCGGTGAGCCCAAACTCATCTAACTTCTGAGAGCCCAGGTGGCATGTTTTGCCTGGATCCACAACAGGAGAATCTCAGGATCAGATACCACATTTATAAATCCACTTGTCCTTTGAGGTGTCTGATAATATTTTTATTCTATGATTAGTTGGGTTGACTGAAAATGAAAGCTCCCCTTGAAGAGGAAAATTCATTCTAAAATTGAAGTTGTTTTGAAGTGGGAATAGGCTAGGTGAGAGCTTCAGAAAGCATTGGAGCCTGCCCTGTAGTTCTTTCAGAGGAGCATCTGGCCCTCTGTTCAATCTCCCTCCTAAGCCCTGGGGTTTCTGACTCCCTGGTGTTTGATTCTGCCACCATCACCTGCCCCTCATCCCCTGCAGAAATGTAGGTGGCCAGCAAGTGTGGCCCAGTCCTGCTCTTAAATCACATGTCTTCTGCATTGTCTGCTCTTTGCTTTCCAGATTCAAGGAATGACCGCCTTACCTCCGGATATAGTCAGACCATACAAAGCAGAACCTCTGGTGTGTGAAAGGTCTTCCACCTCTTTTCTGCACAGAAATTTCTCTCTGAAGTTGCTCATGTGTTTTACGTTACTCGGCAGCATGCTGGGCACTGAGTGCTTGTGATTATGATGCCGATGTACTTGATGACCCAGTGACCAGAAAACATTCTGTGATTTGAACCTGTCATTTAACATAAGGTTAAAGACTGTGTCCACTTACCTGGGCATGAAAACTATGGAGACTTTGGTTTCATATACGCCCTTCATCCCCTCCCATGTTCTTCCCAGTCTACCTGAAGATGTCAATGGAGGCTCTGCTTTTCCTCAGAAGTGTCTAATGTTCTGTACAGATGGCCAATAAAATAAAACTGGCCTTACTGAGCATGACCATTTAAAAAGATTGGACAGTCATATGGAAAGAAAAGAAAAATTTTTGAATTCCTTCCACCTCCATTTTATTTAAATGTTCATTGTTTCACTTGACATTCATGTTTCTTTTTTTTTTTTTTTAATGCTCTCATCATAACAGTATAAAAAGAAGCTTTTTGATGATGCCTGCTCTGGTCTCTCCACTTATCTGCTGGTACCTCCAAACCATCCCACACCATCTCAAAGTACTTTCACCTCTTCTCTGCTCAGAAGTGGCCAGTTAAGGGTTTCCTTAAGCTCTGTCACTTCTAAAGAAGGATGTTATAAGAACTATAAAAATGGTAGTAGATGACTGAGGCAGAGAAATGACTGCAATCCCCATGAGCCATGAGGGGTCCTTCATGAAGTCCCAGATCAAGGTAGAGCTCCACCAGGAGGCGTGAGGACTGTGTAGCTCCTCACCAGGCCCTGGGCACCTCACCCGTGCTGAACACTGGCTCAGTGTGAGTCATGGTTGCCCTTGCAGATTTATTTTTATTGCAGTTGATAAACTAACTTTTAGTTGCCACCAGTTGAAAATCTTGTCATTTTCTTGGTTCAGCCATATCTGGTTTTATGTCCCATTCTTATTTCTTAAGCTAAATATGTTTGGGTCCTATTAATGAATTAAAAGAAATTCAATTTTTGTATAGTACCTCATGCACTCCTAGAGAGAAGCAGGTGACTCCATCTGATGTTGTCAGTTAATTCAATGGAGAATGTTGCATTTTTCCACCCTACTTTCTGACCCACATAAAATGTCAACATAAATGGTATTGTATTTTCAATAAATATGTTTTGGAGTGTTTTCTTCTTGATTCTTAAACTTTGTGCATTTGATGAAATGCTTGAAATATGTTTATGAGATATATTTTGTAGTTACCTTTACTTTTTTATTGTATAAAACTGTATCATTTGGGTTTTCCATCCAAATAGTTGTATGAGAAATATGACCATCCCAGATGTCCTGTATTTGAAATTTTATGTTTATTTTAGAATTTCTGAATTTGTGGTACCAAAGTCAAAGGATTTTCATTGGGAATTAAATAATATTGTGTTTGTTTTCATTGTTCTTGGTACAGAGGGTGAATATTCCAACAATAAAAGGGAAAAGAGCTTTGGAAGTTTGCATTTGTGGAGCCAGCCAAAGCCTGTTTTCCACTGATGTAACTAAGAAGAAAGTTGGCTTTCTTTTTTTCCTGGGGATACTCATGAATATCTATGGTTTTGAGCAACTGACTCTTTATTTGAAATGAGGATAGGTCATTTGTTGGAATTCTGTGGAGCTTCCATTATATGCTAAGCTGTTGGCTCTTACACTGAGCAGACCTTCCTGACCATCTCAGGCTTCTTATAGAGACTTTGTGTTGCTGTCTTGGATTCAGTCAGATCACCTGCTTCCTAAGAGTATCGGTCAGGAGTGCCTGAATCCTGAGGAGAATGGACTCTCCACGTATCCTGGTACCTGGTTTGATCCTGAGATGCAGAAAGGCGAGGGAGACATTTTTAAAGTCAGCATCCATCAAGGTTGAGGATGCCTTGGGTGATCACTTTTATAAAGGTGATTGAAGCAATTTCAAAGGAATCCTAGTAGCTACAAGAGTGACTCAGTCAACAAAGGCGGACACGTTAAGAGATTTGACATTTATCCTAATGAACGTTTGAAAGCAGTGTGTAATTTCACTGGACAATTTACTCAACCAAATTCTTATTGGACATGAAGACCTTTTCTAGTTTTTCAAAATGATAAGTATTGCTAACATTCTTATAATAAAAATGTTCTGGTATCTCCAAGTATTTCCTTGCAACTAAGTCACTATAATCATAATTACAGAAATAATCATGCATATTTTCAAGAATTCGGATGTATATTGCTAGTTGTCCTCATTTTGCCCTCAAGTGGTTCAAGTAGGGGGAAAAAATCTATCATACATTTATCTATATTTTATCTACACAGAGAATGATACTTTATTTAAATATAGTAAAATGATAATTGGGAATTTTGGAAGAAGGCTATAGGAGTTCATTGTACCATTCTTGCAATTTTTTTAAAATTTGAAATTATTTCAAAATTTAAAAGTTGCACATGCAGACCACATAATGAAGGATCCTGCTACAGTAAAGTGATCCAGGTGAGTCTTTTTTCAAAAACATTACCCGTCTATTTGGGGGTGATTACTCCCTAGATGCCCTTGGGAGTAGGGAGGGATGACTGGCAGTTTCCATGTTGTGACTAAGATACATGTGTTACCAGTTTTGAGGTGTGAAACAAAGGGCTTGAAGAATTCACAAAAACAAAAGAAAGAGGGCTTAAAGCTGTGAATCATTAAATATATGTGTGTGTGTTTTTGTGTGTGTGTGTATATATATACATATATAGCGTTTATTTTGTTTTCCTCTTGATTATAATCTTAATGTATGGTAGTAATGTATAGTAATCTCTGTTCACTTAAAAATTTAGAAAATATGGTGATTTGGAAAAGTAATAAAATCTAGCAATCCTGTTACCTGGAAGATACCACTATTGACTTTCTGGTGCAAGTGCTTCTAGTATATGTCTGTGAAGGTATAGTTTTGTGTATATCTATATATAGAGGTGGATAGAGATGTTGGGTAACACCACTTTCTGAAACAAATTTAAATATAACAGTGGTTGAATTGCAAAAAGTTCATTTTATATTTGATAAATAGATCAATATGTGTGATTCATTTGGTGATTTGTGATTGCATTTCTTTTTTGTGATGAGTCAAGGACCCAGACATCTATGGTCCCATCATTCTCAGAAATTAAGGATACTCTGTATTCATTCCTGCTAATGAAGAAAGATTGGATTAAGAAGTGACATAAATATATCACTTCCATTTTCACTCTGTGGGTTAAAATTAGTCACATGGCCCAACTGGAATACAAGAGGGGCTGGAAATGTTATCTCTGGGCACCACAGAAGGGAAGCCATGTCCATGGTCATATATATACTTTTAGCAAAATCTGATTTTCTTTTAGTCCAATGATTCCTGGATTTGCATTTTAGAAATAATTATGATACTATGTCAACTATGTATTTTTCAAAGTAAGACACAAATGAAATAATTACTATTTAGTTAATGACTTTTAGATCCCGCCTCCGAACTACAGTGTTGGGTTTACAATTGTGAGCAAATTGGATTGTTCCTGCCATGATGGAGACTACAGAGTCTCATGATAAAGATCAAATGAGTAAAGCAAAAGCTATCTCCAAGATTACATCTTTTTAAAAAATGGAAGGATTCAGAACAAATGTCAGCCCTTTCAATTGAATAAATACAGCTTTATGAAAAGCTTACTTATACAAGATGCTTACTCATCATCCAGGATCCTCACTTTTCCAGATGATTGGACCATAAACCCACTTAATATTTTTTTATAATATTATCCCTATGAGACCTCAATTGGCAATTGTCTCCAAATCTAACTATCAAACTGGCATTTTATGAGAAAGGGTCAATTAACTAAACTCATAGCAGCAGCAGTGCACTGGTGAGAGCTGTGTTCCATGGAAAACATGAAGAGTCCTAGAAAATTGTTACAAAGTTAAGCAGGCTGACTGCAGTTGGATTTCTGAGAATCACTAACATGTGAGTGTGCTTTTGAAAGTCCAAGAAAAATTGCATACTGTAAAATATTTCCCAAATTCATCGACACTGCACCAGGAAAAAACTCCAGGCGCACAACTCAGCAGAATATATCTACATTTGTGTAACAAGTATTCTGAAGCTTCCAAACAACATGTTCACAGGTAACTACAATATCACAACCCAACAGACAAGCCTTCCACTTGGGCTCATTGGTTCATTACTTACTGTTCTAATTTGCCAACAAATAAGCAGCCTAGTTTATTAATCTAGAGCGATACAACAAATAGGGAGAGGGGGAAAAAGAATTTACCCTTCCTAAGAAGATGTGTGAAAATGAATTATATGACATGAATAAGGTATTTCAGAAATGTTAATAATAAGACTAAATATCTTTGGGAAGTTTCTGTCCTATAGTATGGCTTACGTTTATTCAATAATTTTAGTCCACAAGAAAAGACAATTTTAAAATCATGCCTTATTTCCTAACAATGGGAGGGAAAAAAAGAATAAGAAATAAAATTCCTGAGCTATGTCCAAGTGACTCACCAGTCACAACTTTTCACCTTCTGTTTTGTACTACTAAGAAGAAACTATTTCTATGATTTGTTTTGTCATCATTATGAGACTGAATCATTTCCCACAAAGGAGCCCTTAGACTAAATGACATTTATTCCTGAGCATCATTTTGTTAGAGTTCCATTCATTGTCCTCTGACTAATGAAAGCATGAGGACTTTGAGGCCCCAATTTAAGGTTTGTTTAGTGAAGACATTTGTTTCCCAGTTTCTTTAATACTGGAAACAGAATTGATGCCATGTGGAAAAATAATGAATAGTGGGGAGTATAATCTACAAATGTAGGATGGAAGCCTGGATTGAATCAGTTTCCCTAATAACCTATTAAATATTGTCAGACAAAATATTGTTATATACAGTGCTTTGGAATTTGCAAAGTGAGTTCACAATATTTCTCATTTAATGCTTAACACCTCTTTTGCAACTGAATGATTACATTTAAAAAGCTAAATATGTGGCTTATTGTACTGCAATAATCATGGGAGACCTAAGTTCCAATCAAACTATGTATATATATATACATATATACACATGTATATACACATATATATACACATGTATATACATATATATATATGTGTGTGTGTGTGTGTGTGTATATATATATATATATATATATATATATATATATATATATACCAGATTGAAATTGCTGTGTGAATGACACCTAATCAAATGAATTTAGGTCTGAGCAAATTTGGCAATCACTCTCAAAAAATAAAAAATAAAAAAGAATTCTTTGATGACTCTCTGAGAACTTTTTAGGTCTCTTGTTTCTGGAAAAAAAATACATTTTGCTCTTCTTTTTCCTCTTGGAAATAGTCTGCTCTTGTTAAAATGAATAAAACTTCAGAGTTAAATTGAATCAATCTGCCTTTCGTCTTTAATACGATAAAATTTTTCTAAGGATAGCTTTAAACTTCTGCTGCAGTTTTTATTGCTTCATGAGACTTTCTCTTCGACATTTGATTAATGTCTTTTCACCTCACCTTGACTACTCTGTAAGCTTCCTTAATAGGATATGTCTAGAAAAACACACTTTTCCAAATAATCCTTCTGAACAAAATGATATTCTATTAACTAAAATAAGGAAAGACCTGGAAAACAAAGGAAGGGAGGGGAGGCGTTTCTCTCCTATGGTCACTAGAGGGCACTTGTGTGTCTGGTACAAACCCTGCCAATCAATGCTGGAGCAGTGCCTGGAGTTTGGGGCTGCTCTGAGACCTGCTCTGACTATTTACAGTTCTGACTCTGCCTACCTCCTTTTACCTATTACCTTTATTTTTGCTAAATTCTAATTTAAATTACCTAAGAGTTAAGCTTTCTTTTTGAAGGTTTAGTTCCAAGATCAACCTTAAGTCTTTTAGATTTCTTGTACAATGATTCTAAGCCTCTTTTTTAAATTTCCAAATAATTTTTTCACCATAGCTTACATTTTATACTTTACTTGGTACTATTGGGGGAACATTTATATCTGTAACTTCCTGTTTTCCTATGTCTCATTTTTGTTGTTTTGTTTTGTTTTGGGGTATTGGGGATTAAACCCAGGGGTTTTATCACTGAGCTGCATCAACAGCCCTTTTTATTTATTTATTTTTGATTTTTGAGACAGGGTCTCACTAAATTGCTTAGGGCCTCCCTAAGTTGCTGAGGCTGGCCTCAAACTTTCAATCCTTTTGTCTCAGCTCCCAGGTTGCTAGAATCACAGGCACATTCCACCACCCCCAGCTTTGTTTTGTTTTTTAATTTCCAGTCCTAGTTATAATCTAATCATCTTGACCACTTTTTAATTGGATCCTTTATTATTTAATCCATTAGTTCTCTATTTTAAGAAGATATGCTTCTTCAGTGACAGCTGGAGGAAGTACTCTGAACACTGGTGAGAATATGCTTTTTAAACAAGGAAAAGTGGACACATTTTTTTTTTCTTGTCAATTATCACTGTAAAAAATTTCCCAAGCAAGATGAGAGACTGTAATTCTCCAGTGAACTTGCTTGAAGTCCCTGGCTAGTCCTTGCTGGGGTCATAACCACAGTCAGTCAGAGAGCATTCAGGATTCTCAAGAACAGCCATGCTTTCCACAGACCATTTAGTCCTTATTCGAAGGACTGTGTTCTTTAGAACTCCACAATTGACAAATTATAAGGCCACAGGACCTGGGGTAAACTAGGACAATTCCATTCTCCAAGTCAGGAGTCCTTTATGATCAATGCAGATGAGAAACAGAGCAGTATGGCTTACTCACTCTGCTCCACAAGTTGCTAGTTTTCTTCTATCACTTGGGTGATTTTTGCTAATTAGCTATAGAAAATTTCCCTTTCCATCTTTTAAAATCCCCCATTTTATGCTAACAGAGCTTTCCCGTGGCCTGTCCTCTTCTTAACCAGTGTGTAGACTCTGCAGGAAGTCCAGAACAGCCTTCATATAACCTTAACTGTCCATCAGTCATTCACCTTTGAGCCACTCTGCCGCATACTTACTACATGGGTGAACATGAAAGCTGAAGCTAAAATCTACTGGAGAAAATGAAACTGCAGGTATTTTACTTAAAAGAACCTTGTTCTTGAGTCTGCTAATATAGCATTAATTCTGATGGCCATAGTACATAATTTCTTTCCGCCTATAGAATACATTTTTCTGTGTCATAGTATTTGGCATATGTACTGTGTACAACTGACTGTTGTATTTACCTTCAATGTCAATGGTGTTTTGGGAACTATGATATTTTATATATTATCTACAGGAGAGACTTTATTTAAATTCAATAATGTAAAAGATCTTCATTTTAGATATGTCTGCCTCTCTAATAATATTTTGATGTGATCTAGTTCCACTTGACTCTAATTTATAAATTACTTTTTTGAGCCTCCTGCCTCCAGGCGTGAAGAGGCAGGGAGGTAGGATGAGGGAGTGGGACCCACAGCAGAGATGAGTCCTGTTCTGTATTGTATCTGATTTTGATTTTGTGTATCTATAGGAAAACACATGTACTTGGAACTCTCACATAAAATGCTTATTCTTTGGAGAACGATACATTTTAGTACCTATTTTGATGAAAAGAATTGGCATAGAATCTCTGCCTGCCTTCATTACAGAGAACAGAAGATTGATTCAAAGTTGACCTAAGTTTAGTCCCACAGTGCACAACAGTGATCAGCCAACTACAGTGGTCCCCAAGTTGGTCCTATAAGAGCAATTCACCTAGTGATATCCAGCTATCTTGGTTTATGTAGGTACATTCTGTGATGCTTGCAGCTTATTTTAAAACTTTTTTCTTTCCTCTTCTCCTTATCTCCCTCCCAACTGTTCAGGAAGCAGATGAACATTCTTCCTGCCCTCTGCCAAGTCATCTGCTCTTCCACTCCCTGTCCATAAGAGCAAGAAAATGCTAGACTTGAAACTGGATCCACAGCTCTTTCAAGGATGTGCTAAACATTAATTAGATCTACCTAGATGATGCTAATTAGATCTAATTAGATGATACTTTACAAACAGCCTTGTATCCCCCTTTTTGAAGCCTTCTGCTCCCCTGGCAGTTAGTACCACAGACTCTGGGACATTCTCCTTTGCTAGCAAAGCAATAAAGCTTCTCTTTCCTTTTTCTCAAAACTTTGACCTTGTAATTAGACTGACTTCAGGGACAAGGGCCGAGCTTTCAGTATATTGTGACTACAGTGAAGCCAGCCAGAATAAAACGTTAAAAATTTATTTAAATATTTATTTAAAAATCCATGTCTATTAGACTGTCTTGAGTAACTTAGGAAAGGTTTTTTTTTTTTTTAAATCATTGCTTCTCAAAACCCCTATAAAGTTTAGCACAATGAATTTATATAGTAATTTGGCAATAAATATTAGTTGTATCACTCTGAAATTAGAATTTTAGATTATCTCCAATGATGCTTTTAAATTTTTTTAAAGTAAGCCATCAAAAGCACAGTGGAATAAAAAGGCTCAGCATAAATATGCTTTTTAAAACTCCTAAAAATTCGAACTTAGAGTGTTTCCTCTCAATGTGATACAGAGCATGTACTGTCAGACTAAATAAATCAAGATTTTCTGTGGAAAGTTTTTTCATGGGCTATCTTAATGTTGGTAGAAAAGCTCAGTAAATAGAACTATAATCCTGGCTTAAGGCTATGTCTTATAAGCAGGGCTTGTTTTGTTAAAACTGATCCCCATTCCCATGATTTTTCAGGAACTCAGAAGCCTCTGGGATGGAGGGTAAACCACACCACTTGGTGACTGTCTCCCATGATTATAAAAGTGGCATATCATTATTTGGTAATGGAAAAGATGATAACCTTAAATCTTATTGTAACTCCTTCCTGAGAAAGAAGAAATAGAACGGGAATGTGGTAAGGGTAGAGGGCTGGAGGAGGTGAACTAGTTGATGTATTTTTTAAAAAAATATATTTATTTTTTAGTCGGGCACAATACCTTTATTTCACTTACTTATTATTATGTGGTGCTGAGGATGGAACCCAGGGTCTTGCACGTGCAAGGCGAAGGCTCTACCGCTGAGCCACAACCCCAGCCCTAGTTGGTGTATTTAGGTGAAGAATGAACAAGAGTGCCCAGAGGAGGTAATGGGCACTGGGGAAGTTTAAGACGATCCTCTCTCCTGTTTCCTTAGTTAGCACTACAGATGTGAATGGACTACACTCTCAATATTTTTTTTTCAAGAAAATTGTTATTTCATGCATTCTCTGCTGCCACCCACAAAAGCAACCTAATATTCATCCCAGCGTAAAACAGAAACCTATGGTTTAACAAGAGGGAAAGTCTAATTCAGAATTTAAAATGCCCTTGCCCCTGTGTACACCAGAAATTTTCTTTCAGTCTTCTGCAACTAGAAATGGACTCAATTAACCAAGAACAAAATCATGGGCTAGGAGATCAAGGGGCTTTTCCTCCTCTTTGGTGGCATACGGGCCCTTCAAAGCCAGTCTCAGCAACTTAGTGAGGCCCTAAGCAAGTCAGGGAGATCCTGTCTCTAAATAAAAAAGAATCACAAGTTTAAAGCCAGCCTCAGCAATGGTGAGGCAATAAGCAACTCAGTGAAAAACTGTCTCTAAAGAAAATACAAAATAGGGCTGGGGATCTGGCTCAGTGGTTGAGTGCCCCTGAGTTCAATCCTCAGTACCAAAAAAACACGACATGAGTGGCCCTGTGAGAGCAGAGGGCCAGGCACATTCCCGGAGAGTCCAGCAGACTGCTCTTGCCAACAGGACTATGGCCTGGACTTGAGCAAACTGTGGCCACACAGACTCCCTTCTTTGTCCTCTCCTCTCCCTCTCTCTGTGCTCCATTTCTCCCTTTAAATTTATTGGTTCTCTCTAGCCTACTCTCATGCCGATAACACAGATTGATTGGGCACTTAACTTTGCCAAGCCATAAAAAAGACCCACTGCCTGAACTTCTGGAACTGATGGTCTGGAAAGAAATATGCTGACCAATAATCACACAAATAATGTTATACACATATTCAAATGGCTAGGCATTTTTAACACCTCGTGATTAGAATGTGAAGCAATGATGCATATATTTCTTGCACATTGCTGCTGAGAATAGAAAGTAATATAATCACTCTGAGAAAAGTTTTGCAATTTCTTTCTCCCTCCCTCTCCCCTTCTTTCTTTCTTTCCTTCCTTCCTTTTCTTTCTATCGCCTTCCTCCCTCCCTCCCTCCTTTCCTTCCTTCCTTTCTTTGTTTCTTTCTACTGGGGGTCGAGCCCAGGGGCAATTTATCAATGAGCACATCTCCAGCCCTTTTTATTTTGAGATAGGGCCTCTCTAGGTTGCTTAGGGTATCGCTAAGTTGCTGAGGTTGGCCTCAAACTTGCGACCCTCCTGCCTCAGCCTTTGAAGCCACTGGGATTACAGGTGTATGCCACCATGCCCAGCCAGTTATAAAGTTAAGCATACATTTAGCACACAACTCAGTTATCACACATCTGGGTATATGTACTGGAGAAAAGAAACTTTATGTTCATGTAAAAAACCTACATTAATACCCACAGTAGCTTCTTAAATAAAAGCTAAAAAACTACAATAGCTCAAATGTCCTCCATCAGATGAACAAAGTGGATTAGGTGTAACCAATAAAATATTACTCAGCAATAGAAATGAATGAATGATAGATACACAACTCCAGTCTCAAAAAGTTACATAAATGATTCCATTTTTACCACATTATCACAATTACATGAATGTAGTGATGGACAATATTATCAGTGATTGCCAGGAATTAGGGTTGAGCTAAAGTCTGACTTTAAAGTCAGACTTAAAATGATGAAGTTTCTTTGAGGTGGAAGAAGATTTCTGTATGCTGACTGTGATGCTAACTACATGAATGTCTACATATATACATGTGTAAGTGTTTGTATGCAATTGTGTACATGTGTGTATGTGATAAAGAGAATGTATATATATACACACATGCATATATATATATATATATTATGTGTATATATGTGTGTATATACTTATATATGTATATGTGTGTACATATATATACTCATACATACACATATATAATAAAAAAAGTATGGGACTATATACTACTCCCCCAAATACATGAGAATTCTGATGAAACAAAAATATTTTCTGTGGTTTATTAATTGTATTTCATTAATGTCAATTCATTGTTTTTTGACAATGTGCTATGATTATATAAGGTGTTATCATTGGGGCAAGCTGAGTGAAGAGTACTAAAAGATGTGATGAAAACAATTCACTATGTATTTGCTGGGGAAAAAATCACACAGATCAATAACTTATTCAATCATAATCTGTCCTCAGTGAAAAAGTATAGTGTTAGGAAGATGCTTAAATTCAAGATAGGAGTTAAAATCTATAACATTGGTGATCATACTTACATAATAAAGCTCTCCTCTCATCTATCCTGCCATATTAGGTACAAGTGGCATTTTATGTAGCAAACAAATTTTATGTATTGAGTTAATATTGGCTAGTGGTATTAGTTAAAAAATAAAAGGTTGGTATTTTTCCAACCTTTTATTTTTTAACTAATGTCTATTTTTATATTTGTTTGGGGCAGCATGTACATTTAGCAGAACCTCTGCTCAGGGACTGGTGAGAAATGACAAGAATACAGTGAAAATAGCTGTCTATTTCTTTGTTCTAACATTTGGTTATCTCTAACGGGAAAATATCCATACACACCCCCCACTGCTCACTTTCTCTCTCTCTCTCTCTCTCTCTCTCTCTCTCTCTCTCTCTCTCTCTCTCAATTTTGCAGCAAATGTTTATAAGTAGATGAGAAAAAGTAAACTAACAATTACAATGTTTCTTAATAAAACATCTATTTTTTAGGCCATTTTCAAAATGAAAACTTTCTGGCAACACAAAGTTCTAAAAAAATTGACAACTGGCTCATGCTGGCAAAACAACTATAACTGAGGAAGAAGCGCCATCGTGCGGCATGAATGAAAATGACTTTAAGATTTGATCAAGAGTTGTCACATTAGGTTTCTTGCTTTTGGACTATTGAGCTCACAATGGCTTCTCTGTTCCATCTCTATCCACAGTCAATGAACACGTGCAATCGTTCCTGTTGCAACACCAAAACTTTTCGGGATGAGCCAGGGCAGAGCTATTGCTTCTGCAAATGTTGAGTTTTTTTGAATGAACTGGGAGGACAGCGCCCTCTTGTGGTAGATCTTTCACTTTGCAAAGAGTGGTGCGTTTCTCGGAGAAAGCAATCCAGACTTTGAGATTGTAATTTACAGTTAAATAGGAGCAAGAAGATAACAGTAATGTTCTGTACATTTGAAAAATATATCGTCTAGAATACAGGATTTTAAATAGTTTCACCCATAAATAAATGCAAACATTTCACATTTATTGAATCAGCACATGGTAACTCCCTAATATTTACAGCTTTTTATATTTTCATGGTCAAATAATATATAACAACATTCAATTCTGCAACATTAGAAAGGCTTTTTTGTTTTGTTTTGTTTTTGAATTGCAGGAATTCTAAACATAGTTAAATATTTGTATTAGTAGAAATTGCAATACTACTACTTTTTAATATTTAGTACATATGATATACCAGGTATTTTGCTAAATGTTTAAAATATGATACCAAATTTAGTGCACACAAAATAATTGGAGAGATAAACTATCATTAGTCCCATTTTTGTGGATAAGAAGATGAAAATGGAGCAGTTAAATAACTTATGTGGGGGAAGAACTGCCCCTAAACATTATAAATCTCTATGCAACCCAGGTAAGCTTCAGTTCATTGCATTTCCCAAGCATACTTGAAGTGGGACCCTGTTTGTACAGCAAATCATGAGGTTAGTGTCTTCAGAATTTACTCTAATTAATGCCACTATAAAATAGAAGTAAATATTGAGGAAAAAAACATATTGCTGGCTCAATAGTAAATGCTTTGCAAAGAATATATAATTATTCCTTGGGAATTAGTCCAATATTTTATAGGGTAAACAAACAAGGTCTTGAAATAGGCAAAGGACTTGAGTAATACTAGGAAGCAACTGAGGAATAGGGGTCCTAGGGTGTCACTTATCTTTCCTGCCACATTGTCCACCACTAGGCACCCGTCTTTGGTGTGCTGACCCAACTTCCTGCTTTCTAGGAAGCAGAATCTTGTTTTGAAGGGTTTCAGGAAGACCCTAAAGGCCGGAGAGAGCAGATCAGAAGGCACAGACACATGTTATCAGCGGGAAGGCAAGACCTCAGGTCTGCATGGGTCATAGAAGAGAGTCCAGTAATGTTGCGGTGAGGGCAGCAGGACCAGATTCTAGCAGGTGGGAAGTCACTTCAGACAAAATAGAGAACTAGAGGGGTGAGGTGGGTAATCAGATCCAAATTTTATGGTTTTTGTTGGCTTGGAGGCAGCTTGGGGTACATGACAGGAATACCTCTTCAGTCTTATGTGGCCCTAGAACCTCTCTCAGATCAGGGGACGTTTGTGGGGAGCTAGCAGCCATGACTGGCATCATATGATGTGTGTGTCCTGTCTTCTTGGTTCCACTGAATGAGGCTGTGCAGTGGTTGGGGCACCTCTAAACTTGTCTTAGAGGGTCACCCTTTCTTTCAGCCTGTGGGCAAGGACATGAAAGAGGCTGACAAAAAACTGGAGTGGTCAAAAGCATTTTCCTCTACACTTCAAAACTTCAAAAGAATAGTAGATAATCATGTTGCTATGGTTCAGATTTTTAATGTCTCCCAAAATCTTGGTCCCCAAGGAGGTGCCATTTTAGAGGGGGTGGAATCTTTAAGAGGCAAGACTTAGTAGGAAGTCTTTAGGCCACTGGGAATGTGTTCTTGGAGGGCATAATGGGAACCCAGCCTTTTCTTCTTTTGCTTTTTGTTCCCTGGCCATAGGGTGAATGGTTTTGCTCTGCAGCACACTCCTGCCATGATTAGTTGCCTCATCACAATCCTAAAAGTCATGAGTCTACTATAGAAAACACTGGAATTGCTAAAATCATGAGCCTAAATAAACCTTTCCTCTTTAAAAATAGATTGTATCAGGCATTTTGTTATACTGATAGAAAGCTGACTAATACAGGAAATTTGCATTAAGAAGTGTGGCTATTGTCTATAACTATATATCTGAAAATGTGGAGGAGACTTTGGAATTAGTTTATGGAAGAAATTGGAAGATTGGAGAAGCAGGCTAGAAAAACCCATAATTTTGTTTGTGCAGCTTAATGTGTGATTCTTGAAGGGGCTCAGAAGATCAGAATACTGAAAGGAATATGGACAGTAAAGACTGTGCTAAGGAAGCTTCAGATGGAAAGAAGACTCTATTGGGAAGGGAACTTTAGGCCCCCATGGCAAAGAATTTGGCTGTATTTTGTCCATTCTCTTAGATTTTGTGGGAGGCTTAACTAAAAGGTGACAGATTAGTTTATTCAGTGGAGGAAATTTCTAGGCAGCATAGCATTCAGGTGGCAGCATTTGCTTTTAATCAAATTTACAAATGAGAATAGGAAGCAAAGAGGAGCAGAGTAGAAAATTTTGAACAATTTGTAACCTGGAAGAGAGGAAACTTGATTATAATAGTGTAGTCAAGGAGTATGTAGTTGCTAGTGCCATAAAAAGAAGCTGTGTGCCTTTGGGACAATAGGAAGATACCTGGAGCACATGTCAGGAATTTGCAGGGGCACCACATTTCATCACAGACTTTAAAGGTGTAGAAACAAAAATTTGTTTCTAAAACATTCTGGAGATGAATCATTTGGGTAAAGAGCTTCCAGGTGCTCTGCTGGCCAAGATCATAAAGAGGATAATTTTCTTGTGTCTAGTTGGTAAGGCCCCACAGCTGCTGCAGCCATGGTTCACATGGCCCAGATAAGCATTCATGAGAAGCTTTTTTTTTTTTTTTTTGAAGCATGCAAAATGCATTGTGTTATAGAGCCTATATATTGTGTTATAGAGTCTCCCACCAATATTTCAAAGGAAAGCCTGGAAGGCCAGTTGGTATGTTGTAGGATTAGGGTCCCTGCAGGTGGTCCCTGATACAAGTGATGTATGAAGCTGAAGGAGTGAAGCCAAAGCTGCCATGGAGACCCCAGAGAGGCAGAGAGGGCAGCAATATGCAATGACTTCCAAAGGAATCTGTAAGCAATGGGCAAAACCTGCCTGAGACAGACCACGTGTTACGCAATGTCTGTATCGACAGGCTGTCCGTGCCCTTGGGAGTTCATATTCCTCCACAGTGTGCCTCAGACACCAGACATGGAGATTTAGAATTTAATGTTTGCCCTTCTAGGATTCAGTCTTGCCTTGAACCGCTGCCTCTTTTCTGTTTCCCTATTTCTACCTTTTAGCATAAGAGTGTTTGTCCCGTCTTTCCCACTATTGTATCTTGGAAGTATATAACTCTTGTTTTGATGTTTTATAGGGATTCACAGTTGAGTTTGCCTTGTCTCAGGGGAGATTTTGGACTTTGATTTTTAAGCAGTGCTGTAACAGTTTAGACTTCAGAGACTCTTGGGGATTTGCTAAATGCATTTTGCATGGCTAGATGGGTGTGATCCTTTTGGAGCCAGTGGCAGAATGATATGGATTAGGTCTTGAAATTCTCCCAAAGCCTGTATGTTAAAGTCTTGATTCCTGGAATGGAACTATTGGGAAGTGGTGAACCTTCAAGAGGTGAGGCCTATTGGGAGGACTTTAAGTCATTGGCACATGTCCTTGAAGGGGATAGGGGGATCCTAACCTCTTCCTTCTTCTTCTTTTTATTTCCTTCTTGGTCATGAGGGGAGGGGTTTTGCTCTACCACGGCTCTTGCCATCATGTACTGCTTGTCATAGGACTGAAAGCAACGGGTACTCCTTATTGTGAACTAGCTCTAAAATAATAAGCTAAAATAAACCTTTCCCCTTATAAGTTAACTGTCTCAAGGGTTTTTTAGTAGTGACAAAAAGCTGATTAACACACACATAATGCCATGTTTGTTATACTGGGCATTGCATAATCTGGAGTGATCATGATAGAGACCATAAGTATAAGACATTGAGAGTAACTAAAGAGATGCATTTAGCTCCTGGTTTTGGAGGTGAAAGTTCAAGTTTGAGGCCCCTTGGTTAGGTCTCTGGAAAAAGACTCCTTGACTGTGTCACCTCATGGTGAACAGAATCATAGTGGGAAGGTGGGCAAGAGGGAAAGATCGTATGGTGAGACAGAAATCCAGAGAGCAGGGAGGCGTTAGTCTTGCTCTTTCATAACAATCCACTCTCAGGAGAACCAACTCACACTATGAGATCCGCATTAATCACTTCCATACACCAAAGACATAACTGCCTTGCAGGAAGCCACCACCTCCTAACATCTCTGCACAGATGAGCCCTTGGGGTACCCATTTAAATTATATACAAACCGTAACAAATATTAACAAGAAAGGACAGAGATTAGGAGATTTTACAATTTTTCCTGTGTATGGTGTTTTAAAAAGAAAATGCCAATACAATTGTTTAGAAAGTGAGACTTGCAAATTTTATTCAAAAGCATTTACATAAACAATTTTTTGGGGGGGGCTGGATATATAATGGCTTTTATATGCATTGTAGTTTACAGATTCATTCAAAATGTAAAAAATGTTTTTATCAGTGGTATTTCATCTACAAATTTATATTTGCTATTGAATATTGTATAAATTTCTTCAGGGAAATAGTTACTTATTATCAGTAATTACTTATCATCAACCCAAAGTTTATTATTCTGCTGTAACATTCAGCAGAAAATATCTTACCTTTATTTCTGACTGACCTTTTTTATTTGTACTAGACATTTTATCTTTCAGGAAAAAATAAACTATAACCAATATTTTGATACAATATAATATTTGAAAGTTAATACACCATATTTCTTTTGGCCTTAAACCAATATATGTATACCATAAAACAAAGCAACTTCCTCTCCCCATCTACTCCTTCCTAATCCCTAAACAAACAAACAAACAAAAAACATGTTTTCTGTAGAAAGGTGGGTATGTGTGTGTGTGTGTGTGTGTGTGAATGTGTAGGTGTTTGTGTTCATTAGAAGAATAATAGGAGCTGTCAAATTACATTTATTCAGAAGCAACACATTGATACATTTTTCATGTAGGAACTTTGAGAAGTGCCAAAGGAGTAACACTGTTTTAGAAAACACATCTTCTATTTGATTTTAAAGATCTCAGCAGGTGATGAATTTGCTGCCTGACTCCCAACTCTACAAAATGAGCCATTAGGGTAGTCAGTGGGGCTCCAAACTTGGAATGGGAATGGAAGGGCTGAGTAAGGATGGAAGGCTGGTGACTACTGATCAGCTGTGTTTATCCACACTGACCTAATAAATGCGATCCAGGCAGTAATTCAGGACTTTGGTGCATTGCCATGTGCACTTGGATAAAGAGATAACTCAGGGACATGGGAAGAAGAAAGGCCAATGTTTGCTCTCAACGTCTGGCTGTTAAAACAACTTACGTAAATCACACTGGGTTGAATAAGAAGAGGCCAATGGGCTGAGCAGACACACAGGAAAGGAAGCGTCTCAAGACATGGAGGGAGTTTTCACATCCTGTTAAACTTGAGGCTAGTGTTATTTTCTGCAGTAAAGCTATGGAAAATACTGGAAGGTCCAGGCAGGCAGTTTGAAAACAAAAATTGTGCTGCCTGTAATTGTACAACTGCCTCTTTGCCAGCATTTGTAGGACAGAAACAGCCCAGCTGAAGATCATTTCCTCTTGCTCCAATGCCCATTTGCAAGATTGATTTTTAAAGGTCACTGGGATTGCCTGCCAGCACATTTTTATATGAGGAGTCCAGCACTCTGTTTTGATGTGAGTCAGATGCGTATGTGGCACCCGAGGAACAAGGAGGAGATGGGGAAGAATCAGATTCTCTTGACTCAACTGCTGTCAAACTGGAAACTCTTACACATCTGAGTGCCTGATTTGGCCTGGACACACCCCATGCAAAACAAAAACAAAACAACAAAACAAACCCCCCAACTCTTTTGTGATATTTCTATACCACAGTTTTTACCCTTTGATTTTTTTTTTCACTCTGGTAAGCTCTTCCCTTTCTTCCCTTCCCATTTCCAATTCCTTCCTCACACTTTCTCTGTACCCTTACTATGTGTGTTGGAGACCACCCAGCCGAGCCTGTGTACCAAAACACTAGAATCACTTGACTTTATTCCTTTGTAAGTTCCTGTTTTAGTCAGCTTTTTCATCCCTGTTACCAAAACACCTAAAAGAACAACTTAGAGGAGAAAAAGTTTATTTAGGACTCACAGTTTCAGAGGTCTCAGTCCACAGGCAGCTGACTCTGTTTCTCTGGGCCTGAGGTCGGGCAGCACAACATGGGGAAAGGGCCCAGCAGAAGAAAGATGCTCAGCTCATGGTGGGGTCAGGAAGAAAAGAAAGAGAGACAAAGACAGAGAATGAGGAGGAAGGGGCCACAGGAAGAATAACCCTTCCAGAGCACCCCACACACCCACCCTGTAGTGACCCACCTCTAAACACACTCCACCTGTCTACAATTGGTTACCAACCAGTCAGGCCATTCTAACTAGGAGGGACAGATTAGGTCACAGCTCTTGTAATTCAATCATTTCACCTCAGAATATTCATGCATTCACAGAAGCTTCTGGGGGTATTTTAGTCGGCCTTTTTTTTTCTTTCTTTCTTAAATTGCTGCAACCAAAAGACCCCTCAAGAATAAAGCAAAAGAGGAAAAGTTTATTTGGTGCTTATGGTTTCAGAGGCCTCAGTCTATAGATGGTCAATTCCATGCTCTGTGCCCAAAGTGAAGTAGAACATCATGGTGGAAGGATGCAACCGAGGGAAGCAGCTTAGGGCATGGTAATGGGAAGCAGAGACAGCAATTCCATTCACCAGAGACAAAACACAAACCCCAAAGCCATGCCCCCAGGGACCACCTCGCTCCAGTCACACCCTACCTGCCTATAGCTACCATCCAGTTAATCCCTATCAGGGGATTCAGGCACTGATTAGGATTAGGTTTTCATAACACCAGCATTTCACCTCTGAACTCTTGCATTGTCTCACACATGAGCTTTTGGGGGAGACCTCACATCTATACCACAACAGCTCCTCATGTCACAGCCTCATAAATAGGACATAAATGCAACTACTACTACACAAATCCCTCCAGTTCATTGCATGCTGGTCCCTCTTAGTAGAGATACTGCTCAGCTAGCGTTCCACTGGTGAGATCCGTTTTCTTAAACAGAAAGCCCAAAAGGTGTAATTGAGCCTCTTGGGTGAATGTTTTCTAGACTATCAAACTAAGTCCTGACTGCAAGAGATGCTGACAACAGAGGACCAAGTACAGATCAAGAAAAGCTATTTCCTAACAGGGACATAAGTGACTGATGGTCTATGCTTGATAGTTGTAATGGTAAAGGTAAGTAGTTACGGCCATGAGTGTTGCTGTTGCTTTAGTTCTTTGGAGTCTGAAATTTAGACCAGTCTAAAGAAAGTCAGTTTTGTTTTTTGTTGTTGTTGTTGTTTATTGTTTGTTTTTAGTTCTTAGAAGAAGAAAGCCAAGTCCACTTTTAGGGAGTCTGCATTTTCTGAGCTTTTCTCAAATTTTCTCCTTGAAGGTGGAGAAAATATTGCTTTCTGAGAAAAGGTATGTTCTTGGAACAACTGCATAAAGCTAAAAAATAGTGGCAGTGGAACATATGAATGCCTGGAGAGAGGAGAGCCAAGCTGTAGATTCTGTCACTACATTCGACTAAAAACACCTACCTCTAGGGAAGAAGAAAACAAAATCCTAATAGGTTATATTAAAAACATGACCAGTGTGACTCCACATCATGTACAACCACAGGAATTGAGAATTTATACTCCATGTATGTATGATATGTCAAAATACATTCTACTGTCATGTATAACTAAAAAGAACAAACAAAAAACTTTAAAAATACAATTGGTGCATTTTTGAAAAGCAGTTGTCTTTGGTGGTAAGATTTACTTATCTTAAAAAATATTTTGTTTTATTGATTAAAAGAACTCAGTATTGATTCAATTGGCTTAGAGTTTGAAGTATGAATTGATTAATAGCTAAACAGTTTTGTAATCATAAAGTAAGACTCATAACATCCTACTATAAAGGGTAGATCCGCTATCTTCGTGATTTTTAGGAATACCAGAGCTTTCAAAGACCAAGTAGCAGGTGCCAGCTGAAGGTGGTTACTGAACCACCATTTCCAGTGGTGCTCCTTTGGAAAATACTCTTTGGATATTAATAACAATAACACATTTTTATACATCTCCTGGTTAACATGAGTGGCCGTTATTCTAATGATGAACCTATATATATATATATATTAATCCTTCATTTAAACTCATAGCCTTTCATTTTGAAGGTAAGTGACACTGATAACACTCTGCCTCCCAAGGTCTAAGTTTAACTGCAGGCTAATCCACTAGATGACATTTACAGATATCTTAAAGCTTTTACAAAGAACGAGTAAGGCTCCCTCTTAACATCTTCACAATTGCAGTGATTTCCATCTTTCCAGTGGTTTCCTTGGAAAACTCTCCCTGGTAATGCCTGCAAAATCATCAACTTCCCTTTATGGTCCTATATTCTATTTTTTATCATAATATTCCATTTGATCTTCTCCATGAGTTATCAATAACTGAAAAGATCATACTAATTTTTCTGATATAGTTTTTCTTGGCCATACTGCCAATCTTCAAAGAGAATAATAAGAACTGCTTGAAGAAATTCTTTCTTAGTTACATTTTATACCACTGCCTAATACCTTGTAGGTTACCAATAATTATTTGTACATAGCTTAATTTTGTAATCAAACATGGTAAATATTGTCATAAACATACAGGAAAGGTGTACAAATAAGAAATAGTTGTAAACACTAAGAAAGGAACAATACTTTAATCTCTTTAGGTATTTTTTACAGGGGGAGGTGTACCAGGGATTTAACCCCTATTACTTAACCACTGAGCCATGTCCTCAGCCCCCCCTTCTTTTTTTTAATTTTGAGACAGGATCTCCCTAAGTTGCTGAGGCTGGTTTTTGAACTTGCAATCCTCCTGCCTCAGCGTTCCAAGCTGCTGGGATTCCAGGCATATTCCACCATGCCTGGCAATTTCTTTGTCTTGATGCAGTAGAAAAAGCAATAGATTTAGAGTATGTACAGCTGATTAATCCATCCATCCACCCATCCATTTTCTCTTTCATTTACTAATTTTATGACCTTAGACAAATCACAAAATAACTTAACATTTTTCCTTTTTTTTTAAATTAAGTAATGGCAATGATCCCCATCTGCTTCTAAACAAAATATTTTCTGTGAAAGTGCTTTGAATATGGTGATGTGCTCTACATTAGTAAGATATTCTCATTGGGACTAACAAAGCTGTCACTAAGAATGACCCCATTCATACAAATAAAGACCAAGAAAGTAAGAATATTCATTACTGTAGTTTTCACATTTCACATGTGCTTGAGATAACGGAAGCTAAAGATATATGTCTATTTTATTTTTGAGCCTTTTTTTTTTTTTTTTTTTGCACAGTACTAGGGATTGAAGCCAGGAGTGCTCTGAGTTATATCCCCAGACCTTTCTACTTTTTGAGAGCAGGTCTTACTAAGTTGCCCAGGCTGGCTTCAAACTTGTTATCCTTCGGCTTCAGTCTTCTAAGTTGTGGGATTGTAGGTACGTTCCAAGATGCCCAGTTTGCATAAATTTGAAAGAACGAATCATATGATGTATTATGAAGAGAATTTGCATTGTTCATTTATCATCTTACAAATATTGCAGTACCAAGTTATATGCAAAGCACAATGTGTGAAAGAAAATGTTTAGAGAAGGCAACTCAAAGATAAGTCTGTGTTCTCTCAAATTAAAAAAAGTCAGTCAAATTAAAAAAAATATTTTTATATCCTTAATCATTTAAATAAAATCTGGATTATTGTCATGTTTCCACTTTCAATCCATGATACATATATATAAATAATGGTTTGTTCAAGCCATTAAGGCAGGGAAACCACTCTTTCAGGAACTCCTGGGTGGAATCCCCCTGTTCTAGAATGCCCCGATCATGCTGGCCTCTATCTTAGCTCACAGCCTTAGGATGAAACAGCCTCCCCGAGATGGGCATAGCCTGCCAAAGGCCAATTAACCTGTTTACTGCAAGACACTTGCCACAATGACTCCTCCCACACCAAAATCTTATACCTACTGATCCCTTTGAACTGTACCTCTATAAATAAAGGGGAGGGGCTTCTTTGTTAGAAGCCAGACCCTTCTTCTGGTCTGCTCAACTGGTCATGCCCCTGCTTTAAAAATATTCTTGCCTTTTGTCTTTATTTTCTGATATGTTACTTTCATAGCCTTTATGTCGAAGCCAGCCCATCCTTCCAACAGGTACCCACTTCCTCACCCATGAGGGAGAAATCCAAAGCACTGACATCATATAATGCTGTCAGTAACATTTTTAGAACACTTCATCTGTATCAGTAATGAGTAGTTATCCACTTGTATTATGTAATTTAATATCTGCAGCAAACCTAAAGGATAGATATTCCCATTTGACATACTAATCAATTAAGGTGACATTACTCAGACCAAAACTATTAGCGACTGTTTTGTACCCTATTCAGCTTTTGCTGTCCAAATGTGTAGACTCACCATATTATATAAAGATGAATATGTCAGTAATACATAATATTAATGTAATATGTTAAAGGCAATTGTTCTCCTGATCAGACTCTGGTCCTAACTTGTACATATCAATCATAGAAACAAATAAGAACTAGAATCCTGTAGACATAGGAACTTTTCACATTGTCTCTCCCTTAGATAATGTTTTAGCAGCTTAAAAATAATGGCTCAATTGTACATGGAAAATATAGTCATGCTTCCAAAAAGCTGGGAAATGTTTCAAAGCGTATCATGCCTAAGCCTGCAGCAAACTCTTCTTTGACATCACCCAGTTGCAGAATGTCCCAACCTGTCTGCCTCTGTTGTGCTCAACAGAGTGATGTGGCCCAGAGAATACCACCTGCTGGGGAAGCATGTTGAGTTCCAAATGACACCAGGACTTTATCCTCACTTACCCTTCAAGTGCACATGCAATAGTTGTATAAAAATGGTGAGAATTCAAATGAGAATTTTTATTTATATCATGACAAGAGGAAAGTTCTCCTTAGCTCCATAGGAAAAAATGCAGATGTGATGTTTTTATATTTACATAAATTAAGTTTCCATTGACATTTTTATGATATAGAGAGATTTAAACAGATAATAGTTATGGAGAAGAACAACTTTATTGGAACTGAGATTTGCCAAGACTGTACATAGAGTGTCTCATTCTGAGCCTGCTCCAGAGGTTTCTTGTGCAGACTAGAGGAGCGAGTCTACAGTTGCCACAAGCCTGAGAATAAGAACAAGTTCAGAATTCGCTTATAACTGAGGTTTAGTCTCACATTCTGCTGAACTCTCCTCTTGTGACTGGCAAGAAACCCGAAAGTAGTTCTTGTTGCTTCATTCACCTGGCCACTTGGAGGTGCTATACAAGGTGGTTGGTTTATCTCCAAAGTGGATCAGAGATTTTGAGTAACCACCATGCTTCCCTTCTGCACAAAACTCTACAAAGTACAAGCAACCTAGAATAATGCATCCAGGTTAGTCTAGGTTTAGAAGGGGACCATTACTGTCACTATCCTGTTTCACTTCATTAGCATTATGTCAACATGCCAAAATCTCTCCCTTTGTGTAGGAAAATCTAATGAACAGGAAATCCGAGATTTTTTAATTTCTGTCCAACACGGCTTCTCCTAAGCCATGGGAGACCTTGATTATGTCTCTTCATTTCCTCCTTTAATGAATGAGGCTTTGGAAGTTTCCTTCCAAATCTAGAAATCTCTTTTTCACTTCATTTGAAGTTGACATGATCATTTACCCATGAGCACCTTCATTCCTCTAGTATTTGTTCATATCCCTTCTGTTTTTACCTAATCCAAATAAGTAATAAGTCTTCAAAATCACTCATTATCTACAGAGAGTTTATGTTTCAATTAGGACACAACATATGTTTTTCCAGTTACTAAATCTTTGGAACAAAGCCAAGTCTGGTATATATCAATTATTCATAGTGTTTATATTGGAAGGGAGGGATATAATAATAATAAACCGAAATTGTTATAGCCTATATGAGGAGGAGGAAAGCAGAAGTGCAGCTAATTGCCTCGAACTTCCTGGACCACATTTGATAATAACATTCTGAGATCCTAAGCAGAGCTCAACACGTCCAGTACAGTAGGCCCCTGTATCTGCAGAGGATATGTTCCAAGACTTCTAGTGGATGCTGAAATCAAGGATAGTAGCATACCTTAGATATACTAATATTTTTTCTATATATACATACTGATGATGAAGTTTAAAATATAAATTAGGCAAAATAAGAGAGTAACAATAAATGATAACAAAATAGAATAATTACAACAATACACTGTCATAAAAGTTATGTGAATGTGGTCTCTCTCTTCTTCTCTCAAGATATCGTATTGTACTGTCCTGTATTTTCAGACCATGGTTGACCACGGGTGACTGATACTGTAGAAAGCAGGACCGTGGATAGTGTGGATTACAATTTTGATTCTTTCTTCACATCTTTTCTGACATTAAATTTTTATATTATTATCATTATATTTCTTATTATCATTGATTCAATGATAGTTCAAAGTTTCTTGATTGAAAAGATTAATAAAATTTCATTCTTAATGATTAACATAAAGATAAGAATGCACAAATATTATGAGGTATCATTTGGAGGTCTGAGGCAGAGGAGCTTGGAAGTAGCGTCCTGGTGGCAGAGCTGCAGGTATCGGTTGGCTGTCTGGTCTCTCAGGGTCCAGGTGGCAGAGAAGGGTCCTGTTCAGGATGAGATGGCCTCATCAGTGTCACCTCAGCTGCGGACTTCTGAAGATAAGAGATACCCTGACCTGCAGGCCCCCTGGAGAGTGGGAGGGCGATGGTTGAGCAAAGTGTGACCTGGGGAGAGGGAGGTGGATTCAAAAGAAAGACACATCCAGGTGGAAACATTGCCCAAAGAGGAGGTCATCAAGTTTGCCAAGAAGCCATTTTGTGAAGCACCTGTTGCCTCAAGGCTTTTGATGATGAATTCATGTATGGAGACTGTAATTCTTCATAGATCTTTGCATTTGGGAGACGGTGCCTTCAAACACTTCTGTGCAGCTGGGAATGCAGGCCTCTGCTTCACTTTCAAGGAAGCATTAATGATTCATTTCGAGAAGACATGAAAGAACTGAGCCTCTGGTATCATGCAGGTTCCTTGCATTGTGCATGGGTTAGAAGAGTTGCTTCATGAGATTTGATCATTTTTTTCCTGAAAAGTTCCACACAGAGATCTCTCCCCACTGAGGCTTCCTTGCACCTCTTGTCCTAGTTCCTTCATGGCAGGTTCCCTCCTGATGGCTGAGAGGACCTAGTGACCCCTGGGTTCACACACTCTCTGGAATCACCAACACTGTGTAGTATTCTCCATGGGACTGTGGTGTTTTGCATTTGAACCCACCCTCTGACCTCTAAATGTGGTCTAGACAATTGGATTGACTCCCTCCCTCCTGAAAGACCAGTGCTTTTTTGACGCCCTTTGAAGTAAGTTATTATTTTGGATTCCTTCCACAGTAGGCAAGTCCTTGGATTCCCTGCAAGAAAGTCTTCTGGTCTGAAGGTCAGATGTGTTCAGATGTTGACTTAGAGGATATCAGCTCCTATAAGCAAGAAAGTGCAGTTGGCCCTGCACCCATTCTTCTTCATCCATGGTCCCCACCAGCTGGAAATCAAAACTATCAGGAAAGAAGTTGTGTCTTTATGGATAGATACTTCTCTCATCATTGTTTCCTAGATCTTACAGCATTACTGAGGATGACACTGCCCTTTCATTGTATTATGTATCAGAAGTCATCTAGAGATAACGGAAGTAAAATAGGAAGAAGATATACAGTGTTTAGAAGGAAATACTCTGCCCTTTGTGTAAGAGACTTTAGCATGTGTGGACTGTGATGTTTTTGGTGGTCTTTGAACTAATCTCCCTTGGATTTCCTGTGACATTTCTGATTTCTGGACTTGAGAGTCTTCAGGACTTGAGTGTGAGTCAGCCCCTTGGGAATGTGGTAGGTGGGCAGTTGGAGCTGGTGTGCAGAACCTCAATAATGGCTTGTAAGGCCACATCCAACACTGCAAGCTGGAGCAGAGAAGGGAGCCCTCTCTCCATGTCTTAAGCTTAACTCTTGTCTTATCCAAAGTCATGACTTGTGAAATCTTGCAGAAATTGAGTTATCCTAAGAAGTTTGGATGTTCTGGGAAGCATGGGATATCATTCTATTTTGTCTCTACAATATGATGTGTTACCAGGTGGGAATTTGAAGATGTTCTTAGGCCATGGACTGTCCTTCCCTGGGAAGGGGCTTCTCAAAGCAGCCCTTTCCCCTGTTTTACCTTCTTCCCCAGGAGGACACAACAAGAACGTTCTCAGAAGTTGGCCCCTGATCTTGGTCTTCCAGTCTCCCTAGCTTAAGAAATAAAATCTGTGATATATATATATATATATATATATATATATATATATATATATATATATACTGTATATACTACAGTAACATAAGTTTCAGTAACTTATGTTACTGTAGTATAAAACAAATCATGTTATACTACCTAATGGTTTAAAACAGATTTTGAATTATCTTAAATGGTTAAAAACAGCTTGTTAAATTAGAAAAGGAAGAGCTACACAAACATTTCTGTGGACACTTGTGAGAAAAAGAAAAAAAAAACACACATTCTTTTAAAACGTTTTCAGATTTTGCCACTAGGTGGCGTGAAGAGTCCAGTTTAGCTTGGTTGTTTTGTAGCTTGGAGGAACCCAGGGAGTTTAAGGGGAGAAGAGGAAAGGCAGGGCTGGGGCTGGGGAGTGCTGGAGCTGGTGCTGAAAAGTCAAGAAACTTGGGACATTTCTGTAGTGAGTACTTTCTTCAGAAACCAAGTTCTTCCCTCTGTTCAAGACAACAGGGGTTCTCCCGACCTGACATCTCCTCCTCTTTAACTGGCAGGAATCCTCTTTTTCATTCCAAACTATCTTCAGAGATGTGTTTTGTCTTGAGAAGTAACCACAACACCAAAGAGGAAAAGTTGCCTCTTCAGCTATAAAACCCATATAAGATAAGAGTTCACGGATATTTTACAACATGAACTAAGTACTGAAATCTATGACCCATACATTTAATCTATGTCTCTCCTTTCTTAACTTGAGAGATTTGTAAGAGTATGGAAAAAAGTGGAGTAATAGTAAAAGGCTATTCCACAGGCTTAGCTTTCTGGACCAGCACCCTTGTAAGTGTTTCAACATTTTCCATCTGGGCTGTCAACACACATCGCCAGAGCAGAGCAACATTGGCGGAAACCAATCTGGAAAATCCCCTACAGGGTATTGATTTGACTTTTCCCAGAGAAAGGTCTGGGCATGAAAGGAAAGACCTGCTGTTCTTACTGAGAGTCAAATTCTTTGGAGTGGTTGGTTTTTCTACTGGTTTGCGGATCTGCGATTTAGCAGTCCAAAAAGGCACTTAGAAAACTTATTTTCCTGGTAAACATTATTTACTCTCTGGACAAGTTCTGCTCTGTAGGACTATCATTAATCAGGGGCAGTCTTCAAGAAGTAATTTATTTATAAAATTTGAGTGAAAGAGCTGCCTAAAATATAAATATATGTGTGTTTCTTCTCAATTCACAACTAGTTCTAGATGGTATTAAGTGCTGGTTTTTAAAGTCCTAGTGATGGATACAACAGTTTTCGCCCTCTACAGAGTTGTTTTTCTGCCGTGAAGATGAGTCAGTATTCCCGTGACAGCAGTTGTAGGTACAACCACATAAGCATCAGAAGAAAAGCAGATCAAAGTTGCTCTAGTATTTTAAAGGAGGGTCAAAAGGTCTTTGTAGGATGCTGAATTGTGGAGGAATCATAGATACTGAGCATGTGTAGTGACTCAATTGAACACAGAGGATCCACAATCCCAGGTTTGTTATAATAGCAAGGATAATGAAAGCAAAGATTCATTTAGTCTTTAGTATGTGCTTTTATAGACTCTACATATTTAATCCTCACAATAGCCCCTTGAGTTAGAGTTAGATCTTATATATTACACAAACATATAATATATGTTTATATTATACATTGTATTATATATTATATTTTTTTTCAAGTACTGAGGATTGAACCCAGGGTCTCACACATGCTAGGCAAGAACTCTACTGATGAGTTACATCTCCAGCCCATGTTAGATCATATTACTACCTCTATTTTATAGATAAGAAAACCATGACACAGAAAGGCTAAGCAACTTACCAAGTCACAGCTATTAAATTAGCTGTACCAGGATTTAAAAACAGCCAGATTGAATTAAAGAACCAATATCTTAATTACTACATGATGTAAGTTCAAATTTGAAGGCTGAAGATGAGCATAATTGTCCTGCTAGAAAATAAACGCATCATTTTAGCACCTAATTTGTTAAAGACCTCCTTTATTTGTCAATCATATATACTCAGAATACAGTTGCAAACCAGGAATCAGGGGAAAAAAGTAACTTGAGGGCAGCTAAAATGTACATACCATAAAGACAAGACATCATCACACTGGTGCCACGTTCTTGGGCAGCCATACCTGGCCCTCAGTGCAACTGTATTTCCTGCTACTGAATGTACATCATTCATCCATTATTATTGTACCACACAACTTATCTATTATCAATGCAGACAAAAATGTTTTCCAAATCTAAAGCAATTCAGATTTGGTCGTTGATATTGACATCTATATTCACAGCAGAAACTGAACTCATATAGGGTCATTTAGTGCAAGGACCCAGATCCTTATTGATTTTAACAAGCCCTAGAACCATCAACAGATGATTCCCGGCAACAGAGCTCATTAGGAAATGTTCACGCTGGTGACACTTAGTGATGAAGAAAGTATCAATTGAATTAATATAATGTCCCCCATTTAGATGAACAAATGTTCCAATTAAAAAATATATATCAAGCTGTATTTGACTATTGTTTCAAGAATAAAGGATAAGTACTATTTGGACAGGTGAATGAATTTCTGTTCAAATTAGTTAATAATTTTTGAAAATGAAAAGTAGTACTTTAGAGAGAAAATATCCCACTAGAACCCAAACTCATCTATCCATAAGTAATATTCCCTGAAGGGCCCAAAAGGCTGAGATTGAACCCATTCTTTATTTTTGTAAGTCAGCATGACTTCTGAGTGCTGTGCCCTTAAATGGGGAGAACTGGTCCCTACTGGGCATACAGTCCCATCTTATAGGCTGGCATGTTGAAGAACAGCCTAGCCTTTCATGGTAAGTCCAATTCACAAGGCTTAGCTGGGAGGCAGAGCTGATGGGGACTGGCTTTTCTTTCTACAGTATTTCAACATAGCTAGTTTTACATAGCAGATGTTTTTAAAAAGAATGATTCACATATTAGCAATCAATGGTGTATAATTTGGTTTTTGTTGTTGTTGTTTAGGTATTCATAGTCCAGATCTGTCTTGCTGCCACCTGATGAAATGATGAAATTTCAATCAGTCATGATTGTTTTAATAATGGACCACAGGTTCCTACCTGAGAAACAAAAAATATACAAGTACCTTTCCCTCTATTATTTTAAAAACCAGCTTCCTACTGAACACATGATGATTTTAGTAGTTTATCTGCTGTAGGAGATGTGGCAAAAATGTGAAAAGCATCCCGTCAACATTCTGTTTTATTTCACATACTTACTGTGATCTCTCAGTTTTGGAAAATGAGCACTTCTTCACTAATAGCATCAATTACATCAGAATATCAGTTAAAATCTGTTTTCTGTTTATTTTTTTCCATCATAACTCTCTCCAGCTTAAAAAACAACAACAGTAAAATGAAGTCACCCCTGGAAAGTTTAGCTGGGAAAACTAGAATTAGAAGGAAAACTCCTTATTAATGTGTCTTTATGACATAAGAAGACCTTGCTATCAAACTGAAAATCAAGCCATACATACATAGACTTTTTGCTCTGGGGAAGACATCCACATCAACAAACACCAAGGACCTAGGATCCATCCTTTCCTATGTCATTGCCAGAAGTGGACACTGATGAGGAAAAGAGAGAAGGTGGAAGATCTCAAGGAACTCAGAATCTAACAGGGAGACACAGAGACTTCCAACTAACCAGCAACGCAGGATGCGCTATTCAAGGGCAGTAGTACCAGACAGGAAGGAGGGGAGGGAACGGAGGGAGCCATGATCAGGGTCTTTTTTTCTGGATCAGGCAACAGGCCTAGACTGCCAACCTAGCCTTACCACTTAATAATAGTGGGCCTTGGGCCAGTTGATCTTCTCTGTGCCTTTTCTACCAAGTGGAAATAATCACAGCTGCTTCCTTCTTGCAATGTTTTGAGAATTACAGGAGATCATGTTTAGAAAATGGAAGCCCAGTGCCAGTGTATAGTTGCCCTTAATGAATATTAGTCAAAAGTAAAGAAAAAAAAGGGATATTTTTGCAGAGGAAGAGATGCTTGAGTTTGGTGGAACAGCAACTAGCATATTATTTCTTGGGAATATAAAACAATGATACCAACAATAAAACAGTAACAGTATGTTAAATTCACCAGAATGTAACATACTCCTTGAGGAGCCCAGCAATTGCAATAAATTATCTCCCAGTCTCACAAGAATGCTGAAAGATTTTATTTGCAAGTTTAGTTTTCAAAACAAAGTTTTTAAAATGGGTCAAAAAATAAGTAAATGTGGGACAGAAATTTGAACATGTGTCATCTCACTTCAAAACATCAGCCTTTTGAACTAAAGTATATCACGTATCCCCTCACTATTTTTTCTCTGGATACCTGAGGGCTTTTCTTATGTCTGTGTCAATAAAGCACTACTTTTATCCATATTGATTGTGCATCTAAAAATAGTCTCCTGCTTTACCTGTAAAATTTACTTTCTTATTACCAAACTGCCCTATGGGAAAATTCTAGATCTTGGGTCTTTAGATGTATGTCAATGGTGGTATACAAAGCCACGGATTGTTCTCCAAGTAACACTAAAATCACTTTATAATGCTGTAATGGTTTTAGTGACATAAGCCTTGGGGCTCAGACAAACTATAGCAACTGCAAAACATTAACAGATGTAAATAGATTGTATCTTTAAAAGCGCTAACAGCAAGACAAATGCTAATTGGGCAGTTAAAATTCATCGCAATTAAAATTTTATACTTAATTTGAAGATTAATACAGTGATGTCACTATTTTCTTTATAAAGCAGCCTATTATTCCATCAAAGTAACTAAAGTCATTAATGACTTTAAAAATAAACATATGGATTAGGGTGAATCAATATTTTGGATTAGTGATGGGAGAATTTTGGCACACAAGGAAGATTTTCTATATCTTGCTGGCAGAAATGGCTTGAGCCCTTCTAATTAGTTCCTGAAATTTGGATTTATTGAACAGTTTCCAAGATATATGCCATGAAAGACAAAAGAATTTTAAAATACAAAAGTTAAATTTACTTTTCTTTTTTTATTCATATAACACAATCATGTGAGGATGAGTGGTAAGAAAAAATACAAGAATTAATTAGACACTCCCTAGCTTCAATAGAAGTCTGACTTATATGGGGAGATGAATGGTTGTAAGCGAAGAGATAAAACAGAGAAATCAGCGCCTTAGCAGGATTGAGAATGAGGGTGGCACGTCTCCCAAATCATAGACCAGTCCATAAGAAACTCTGTGTTCTTTCCTTTAGCATGAAAGAAGCCAGGGGGTTATTAACAATCTTTAGAGTAGTAAGGGTTTCTCTTCTTGGTCTGGGAAAGTTTAAGTAGGACCTACATTTCAGAGATTGAGTTATGCATTCCTGATAATGCTGTGCTTGCAGTGACTTCTTAGTTTCACTGATTCTTCTTAGAAGGCCAGAAGAGAAGCTAGGGGCAAAAGGACAGTCAGTGTAGGTAATCAATGATTGAGTCAGATTGAGGAAGAGAGGGGCTAGTTCCAAAGGAAAGAAAATAAAATGCTGATGCCTCCATAGTCCTTCCCCCTCCTCTACTTGTTGTCAAGGATACCTGTCTCCAGGGAATTGTTCCTCTCTACAAGGAGCTGTTATGAATGAATGCTCCCTGAGTGGTTCCCTTCCTGCTTCCTGCCTGTACCCCTGGGTGGCTTTGTTCCTGCCCTCGGATCACTCCACCTTTTAAACCACCTTTGGTCACTAGTCACACCAGTTGCTTGGGAAAGACAAGGTAGGACACCAAACAGGAAACAAGAAGCAGGTTTATTTGTCTATAGCCAGGTTCAGAGGGCAAGGCTTTTGCTGTAATCCACCAATCCCCCTGAACCCCAAGTTCAGGTTGTTTTAGAACTTTATATCCAGAGCATAAGTGGAAGGGCTCAGAAGTTCACAGTCTGCAGAAGTTCACACAAAAGCAGCTTTTTCTTTCACTGTTCTGGGCAAGTTAACCCTTCAAGGACAGCGCCTGAGAAGGAGAGGGCTTCTTCTCCCCTTTCTTCCCTCCCCCTGACAGCTGTTACCAAGGAGCTCAATTAGTAACATCTTTTCTTAATTTTGAAATGTAAACATCTGTGTGATGCTCTGGCCCAAGGCCAGAGGCCTAGTTAAAATAATCTGTTTTCCTTATCATACTCTGCATTTGTGAACACACTTCCCTTGAAAACCTTTACAAATTGTTATATAAAATAGTTCATAAATGTTTGTGAAAAAACTAGTGAAGAGGGTTTCAGCACCTGGGGTACTGATCTCTTTCAGGCCCATGGCCAAATTTAAAGACTGTAAGATAGAGCAACAGGAAATAGGAAGCTTAACTACATTGAACTCTTTTGTAGAGATTCTTTTGTTGATAGTCCTAAGATCAGTTATGGTGAAGATTTCTGGAGAAGCTTAATGAAGATTTTCTGTCAAGGAGGGAGTGTCACTATTGTCCCATAGGCAGGATGGGGGAGGAGAACAGAGGAAATGTAATGAGAACAAAGGAAATCCAAAATGTAAGGGGCAGGACATCCCTACCCCCTGAGACACCCAGCTCTGGGGCCCCTTCTCTTCAGAGAAGTCTATCTCTATTGTATCCTTTAAATAAAACTTGTTTTCTACACTGGCTTTGGCATTTCTCAGGTGTTCAATCTTCACATCAGGGAAATGGCACTCAGCCCTGATTCTCATCACTGGCATCAGAAGGATGTCTGGGACACCAGGATATTTAAGTTGGCCATTGTTTCAACCTTGACAACAGTTCTGGATTTCTTTCAGAAAAAAAGAACTATACTGGTCAAGGAGATGCATGCACTAAACTAATAAGAAGACATTTCTGAACTGTATGAACTTAAGAGATTGACATGGGTCATACGTGATTCAATATTTCTATCTTGTGGTACAGAAGATTTATTTGTATCATGTTCTTTACCATTTTCACTTTGATACTGTATTAGTCAGATATGCATTGCTGTGACAAAATACCTGAGATACACAACTTTAAAGGAGGAAGGGTTTATTTAGCTCAAGGTTTCAGAAATCTTAGTCCATGATTGTTTGGTTCTGTTGCCTTGGGGCCTTTGGCAAGGCAGAACATTATGGCAGAGAACACATGGTAGAGCAAATCTGCCCACCACTTAGTAGCTTAGAAGCAAAACGAGAGAAGAGACAAGGGTCCTAGGATCCTCTTCAAGGGCATGCCCCTGATGACCTAACTTCCCTCTCACCTCTTAACATCACATAACAACAGTACCATTAACTGGGGAAATTTTTTCAACACATGGCCTCTGGGGATTATTGAAAATCCAATCCATAACAGATAACATACATGAAACCAAACCCTTTCCTCCTACTCCTACTGCAGTAACTCAGTTGCTCATTCTACAGAACTAGGAGTCATTCTATTGCTTCCTTTTCCTTAGTTGTTTTCAGTTGGGAAATAGTTCTCATTGTAGCTCCTATTCTTGTAAGTTTTGCAAGCAAGGCATTGAGTGTCCACAGTTCATTACAAGGAAGACTGTGGAGACACTAGGTAAAGACAGTTCCTATTCCTCTGCAACAAAGCACAGATTTGCTTACAGTCTTGTAAGATAGAGATAATGTCTCTCACAGAAAAGGGCAGGCATGCTTAATGTCCACGAAAATTTGGGCCTCCTAAAGTCAGAGTTCTTTTCTTGTAATTCAATCAATTGTGTGTGAAAGTGTCATCTGGACTTTTCTTTGTTTCATCCTGTGGTCACGGATTCGTGGAACTAGCACAAAACTGCAGACACTCTGGGAACTGCTATCTCTCTGAGTAATGAACTGTCTTTTGTCTCTGGCCTGGGAGATTTGTGTCTACCATCAGCATCCATGAAATGGTGGCAGGCTAAATTGCTAACTTGCAGATAGGATATAGAGCTGCTATTGTTCTTGACATTTCTTTCACTCAAGTACTTAACCCTCACCCAAAGTAGGCTCAGGTCTTTAGAGTATTTCCCCTTCAGAGCTCTAGAATTCTTATTTTCCTTATCAATTTAATAACCTCTCTGAGGCTCCCTTCCTCATCTTGCTCCTCTCTTCTTAATAGTCCTTCATGGTGCTGCCAAAGTGTTATTTCTAAAGTAAAATCTATGGACTATTCTCCTGAAGCTTCCTCCAAGAAGTGATAGTGTCAGGATAAGTTACAATTCCATGGAGTGGCATCAAAGTTTTCATAAATATTGATTTAACTAATTCTTCCAGCTTATCTCCCAGAATCCCCAAAGTGCATACTTTACTTCAATGATAGCAACCAAGTATTCTTTAAACTTTCAATACTCTTCCATACGCATGCCTTTGTATATGAGGAATGACCCACCACACTGCCCACACCATCCCAGGCCTGCTAGAACATACCCATCAGTCAGAACTCAACGAGTGTTCTCTTCTATAAGGAAATCTTTCTGGACACCCCACTTCCAAGACTGACTATCAATTGTTCTTATTTCCCTTGAAGCATACATCCAAATTGTATTTGTAGCATTGTATTGTAATTATTGTTTTGCTCATCTGTATTATCTGCTAAAAAAGAAAGTCATATCTACTTGCCTTCTATCCTCACAGATCACACAGTGCCCCAGATAAATGTAGGTGCTAATTCATCCTTTCTTAGATAAGTGATTGTGTATATAACTGACAAGTGAATCAGAATGTAAATTTGTTCTGAAAGGAGATGTAAACTTAAGTCAGAAATATAAAGGAGGTTCTTGATGAAATCGCCTTTGGTATATACAGAATGTAGATTAACTTTTCATTACCTATTGTTTATTATAATTACTGACCCATCATTATACATGAGTTATAAAAAATCAATGAATTAGCCATTCAATAAATCCTTGGGCTCTGTTGACACAGCTGGCCTTGGTCGATGTTATTAACTTTATGCCAGTAGGTTTGAAAATAGTCAAAACAGCAATTGCAACAACTCTCTACATGAATGGGCCCAAGTTTAATAGTAAAAACAGGATCTTCCTGAGTTGCGCTTGCGGGAAACCTGAGAACTGCCTCTGGGAAATGTACGATAAAAACACCCAAATTCTGCTCCTGTTTCGCCTCAGAGGAATGTCACCCAGCAGAAAGAAGGAGCACTCTGTGGCTGCTTCCTAGTGGATTTAAACACATCCCTTTGCTTCCTCCCCAAAGTTTACCCTGCATTCCCAGTAGGGGCAAGTCAAAGGAAGCAGGAGTATGCCTTATTTGGGGCAGGCATGCCAAGGGAGGAAAGGCAAGGACAAGAAATCAGAGAAAGTTATGACTTTGGATCCCAGGGGAGCAATACAAGCCCTTCCTCCACCTCTCTCTCCTGTGTATATTTTCATAGCCTCTCCGTCTCAGTTCACCGGCAGCCCCAGGAATGAACGCCAAGTGGGAAGATGTGAGTGAGTGAAGACCTGGGAACAGCGGTGTGCCTGGCCTCCTGGGTTTAAGCTAGAGACAGCTTCCTTCACTTCCAAAGTCCAGAGCATCCTAGGTATCAGCCCACAGGCACACCCTTCATGACAACCTCCAACCCTGGGCCCCAGAGGGAACTGTGATTACTCAGTGCTGCCTGATCAAAGGGCAAGAAGAGGGGCTGGCAACAGCTCCTCAAAGGAGGGAAATCTAACCAAGATTCCTACCTGAAACTGAAGGCCCCTTCTCTGGAGCAGAGGTGGACATGGGGACAGAGACTTCCTCTATGAGACAGCTTTGAAGTTGCCCCTTAGTAAACATGCCTCTTCTCCAAGCAGTGCACACACACTGAGTTGCCACCCACAATTCTACCTCTGCCACCCAGGAGGAACCCCTGATGGGATGACTTTCCCTCACACTGAGGATGAAGAGGAGGACCAAGGGGATGCCCATGACCTCCCGGCGTTGGGCACTGGGGATTGTGGTGCTGGTTTGCCACTGCAGAGAGCTGTGCTGGAAGGGTCTGCACGGAGTTTGAACTGGCCTATTTTTAAAGCCTTTTTTTTTTTTTTTTTTTGAAAAATGAAATATTTATAACAGGAAATCAGGTTAGACATTCTTGAAGCTAACAAGAGTTTATGAACACACTGTCCTATCCTCCCAGTACATCTAAATGCAGTTAATATTTTGAAGAAAAACCCAAGTACCTCATTCCTTTACATTTAACCTGACCCATTGAAGGAATGCAAACACTGATTTGGAGCCAGGCCTCTGGTAAAGGATTACCATATGTGGCCCTGCAGGGAAATTACTCCCTGCAGCCAGAATTCATACTGCAGAGTGAGCTATGAATAGAAAGTTTGTGCATGGTTATGAATATGGATCAAATACATCACTCATGGCCAGGGAATGGCAAGCAAACTTGAAAACACATATTTTGGATCACAGAATATTTTCAAAAATATATTTGAAAGAAAATAAACACAGATTGTGTGTATTCATTTATTGCTTAAGGTACATTTGGGGGAGAGACATCAACAACGTTTCTTTCCAAATCATTTACTCTTCCTCATGCTTTTTAGCATAGTTGGACCCTCCGGGAAGGAACAGAGGTCTTGCAGAGTGCATGGTAAGTGGTTTTACTGGCAGGTATCACAGCTCCTTCTGTAGAAGACAAGGAGTTGAGTGTCTGAATATGTTCAGAAAGGACATTGTGGCTTGGGCAGATGTGTTCAATTCTTTCCTATGAGGACTTGTTTACTCCTCCTTTGAATGGGAAGGATTCTGCCCGCTTCTGCATATTCTGCTTTCACCTTTTTTTTTTCTTTTGCTAGATTATGCACAAGCTTGCATCTATATTGTTAATCATCCAGAAGAAAAGTGTAAATTTGCCATTTTGTGTCACATAAACATGACTGGCCTCTAGTAAAATTAAGAGAGGGGAGAATATGGCTTTTGTATTTCCCCCACTTGAATGAGTACATGATAGCAACCTCTCCCTATTCCTTCAGGGACTCCCATCTCCTTATCTTTAAGTTCCTGAAGATGCACTCACTCACCACACCCTACATATATCTTCTCCAGATTGGACAGATCACTCTATATCTTCAACGCTTCACTCTCCTTCACCTCAACTAAACTCAGCTCTTTCCCATTGCATCTTCAGATGGGACTCCCATCTCCTTATCTTTAAGTTCCTGAAGAATCACTCACTCACCACACCCTACATATACCTTCTCCAGATTGGACAGATCACTCTATATCTTCAACGCTTCATTCTCCTTCACCTCAACTAAACTGAGCTCTTTCCCATTGCATGGGGACCCTGAGGGTTCATTCATTTGATAGTCTAGTCATTGGCCTTTGGTGGGGTCCAGGTGATTTTTTTCCAGTTACTACCATGTTCATGTTTTCCACTGGCTCTCCTACTCACATCCTTATCCTGAGAAACATCTCACCTGGAGCAGTTAGCTGAAGTAACACAAGCCATAGATGCTCTGCTCTGTCTGACTGAATTAGGAATTAATGCCTGGCCTAAGGAAGAGCAATTTGCAATCTGACCAACACCCTACAGCATCATCTGATACAGACTCTGTCTAAATAGAGAGGCCTGGTGTCAATATTATTATTTCTCAGGAAGTTTAAAGAAGAAGGCCACCAATTGTTATGATCTGAACTGAGGAGTGATGATGTAGCTGACTGGGGGTTGTGAGTAGGAAAATTTAATTTCCAATTCTCTGGTTCAGTGCCCAGATGACCTACCTATCCATTCTTTTTGACTTTAAAAAATAAAATCTTGATAGGCTGTCTCTGGGCTGGAGCTTTCCTTGTGAGTAAGGTGATATTGATTAGAATAGGAATCCCAGGAAAGAATCTGTCTTGCTTATGCCAACCTTCTGCTCTACTGCACAAAGTGTCAAGGGGTTACCCAAGAGTTCTCAGAATAGTTGAATAAAGGAAAAACATCTGCGGCAACTCTGAGTTTAGTGAGAGTTTGTTCCTATGTTGGTGGCAACAAAGTCAGTTTGTGACCCATGGAATGAGACAAGCAATCAACATTTTAACTTCTTGTCCCTTCTATAATTATAACAGCACATAACTATAATACTAATTGTTGATTACAAATGGACACATATAGCATTTTATGTGTATTATACTTATATATTACTTTATAAATGCTATGTACATGTGTTATTTTATAACATGAAATATAAATATTTTCATAAATAGTAAGTATTCCTTTGCATAAAATTAGATGTACCTTTGTTAATATGTGCCAATTTCATCTGCATCAGGTAGACTCCAGAGTACAGAAATAATGTCTTTATACTTATTTTGTGTATTATCTGGCCTGGTGGTTATTCCAATGAGTGTTGAATATAAGTCATCTGAAGATGGTCATGCCAATGCTATCACTGGGTATGATGATAATTGTTGATAAACTCTAAGAAATGTTCCCTGTAATTGTAGCCTATCAATCTGTTTATTTTCTGCTCCCCTGGTAGAAAGCAAAACCTGTGTGAACAAAGACTGGTTTGTTACTGCTACATCCTGAATGCCCAGAACAGTGTCTTTAATGAAGGAGAAATTTGATAAATATTTGTGAATGAATGAACCCTTAAAGATTATTTAAAAAATCCTTGAAGAGGAAGTAATTTCCTCCTTTATATCCAAACTTCAGTGTTTGGTCTGCTGCAGACAAACTGCTTTTCTCTGTGCTGTGCCAGACCTAATTTTTCTTGACATTAGACTGTGACTGCTGTTACCCGGACTTTAATGAATGATTGACCCACTTGGTACAATATTATTTTTTTGATAATGTGGTATTTTTGGAAGTCACACATACCTGATAATATTTCTTATCCCTGACACTGATGCGGTAACTAAAAAAATACATTCCAAATATGTGCTCTTGTTGCTAAGTAATTTGCCAGTGTTTGAATAGGCAGCAAAGGAGGATGTTTTGGTAGTATTTAGAGAGAGAGCAAAATAAACTCTCTTTTCCTCTCTCAGGTCTGCCTTGTTCTTTTACAGATAAATATTATATACAGATATACACACATGCATGCAACATACATAAACAGGTAACTAGAAAAAAATGTGGCATGTACCTTAGTCTATCATTTCCACAAAACTCTTAGAAAAGTTAATTAAGGGAGAAATATTTTCCACATAGCTTCAAGATCCCATGAAAAGTTAGCTGTATGTGAGACATGACCTAAATACCGAATTCAGATCATTTCTCTATGAACTCTATAGGAAAGAAAAAAATGTCAAATTGTGGTCTTACTATTGTTTTCACCTGAGAGAACATTTCTTAAGGTCCACTCAAATTTCCAAAACCTAGTAGGTTTTATTTATTTTGTAGCAATCACAGAAAGGAAATGGATTGATGAATTGAAGGATAAAAATAACAAATGGGTATTATTGAGTATCACTGTTTCCCTCTATTGTTTGGGAAAGCATTTAGAATTAGGAGAAGGAACATTATTTTAGGCTAGGATAGAAAGACTCACAAGCAAGTTGAAAACATTTCAACTATTTTACTTGATGTTGTTATGGAGGCAAACTTGATGCTGTGTCTCTGGCAAAGGGATATAGTCACGCATGCCTCTTGGTGGTGAAAAGCTGTAGTCATCCTATGACCATCTTACTGGTGCCTTTTGGCATCTGAAGGTATTAATATTTTATCAAGTGTGACAAATTCTTTTTAAATGTTATGTTTATTCTATATTGGAAGGAAATAAGGTTTTCTCAAAAATAACCCAAAACATCCAGTCTGAAATGTATATCATACAGGATACACAAGGTATCTGACTAACAAATGACCTCTCAGTTGTTTTATGAACTGCAATCTTTGCCACAGAGGAATTGGTTCCCTAGCAGATAACCCATGATCACCTAGACCCATTCATTAAATTCATCATGCTATTTTTTATTTTATTCTTTCTACTTTCCTTTCAATTAAACTCTATTCAATTTAACTAAGGATCAAATAGTCAAACTATCTTAAATTTAAGAAGGAGTAGTAAAGAGAATTCACACTTTAATAAGTTTTCAAGATAATAATAAAATGATAATTGTGTGGGTTTAAAACAACAAAACCAAGACCTCATACATAATCACTAGACTATAAATGTCCCATTGGCAGGAACAATGGAAATCTTGTTTGTCCCAGAATGCCAAGGGCTTAGCACAATACCAGGCATGCAAGATTTCACAACAAATACTTGTTGACTTACTGGAACATAAGGAATATCTTCTGAATGAATGAATGAATACATAAATAAATGAATAAACAAACAAACAAATAAATAAATAAATGCAAGTCAGGTCTGGGATGTATCCCCAGCCAACAGGCAGGGCAAGCACTAGTGGTGCTAACTAGCAGCAATGTCCTCAAGGAAATGATGAAAAGCACATACATAATTCAGAGAAGTTAACACCTTCAAGAATTTTAGAAGAGCCTTCTATGTCCACATCACTTGAAGAATTATACAAATTAGAAATCAGTGGTTTGAATAAAACCAGAGCCTCACCAGCTATTTCCAGCTTTTCAAATGTGAAACACATCTTCCCTTCTCAGCATCTAGAAGAAACCTGATGAATCAACTTCAACAAAGGGGTTGTCTTCAGGGCCTCACTCCTGAGAAAAACATGGGGTACCAGGAAGAATAACAACTAAAAAGCCAATACACAAATGTAGGATGCAGACTTATGTCAATTTGTCCAACTGGAGTAGTTTAGTGTCTTTGTTCTCTAATTATAACTGGTATGGGCCTACTTTTTTTAACAATTAAAAAAATCACCATATAATAAAAATAAATGTGAGATCCACAGTGAAAGACAGTTGAGCTAGGTGGAGGGCTAGAGTACAGTTATTCTGTTTTGATATGCTTAAGAACATTACGTTTTAATTTTAGATCAATGATGGTTCCTTGGGGGCAGGGAGTTTAAGTAAGCCAGGTATATGACCACGGAGGGTTTGAGAAGAGATGCAGGGAGAACAATCACAAGATGCCCCCTGCCCCAGTTTAAAACTAGAACCTTAGCCACTGCCTGAGAAGACCTCCAAGAGCCTACCTAGCATTCCCTTTCCTTTCCTCCTCTTCAGAAGTAACCCTGAGCAGCCTATTTTTGAGTTGTTTCTTGATTTGGGCCAAGGGCATGTTTGGCCCCATCAACACAGTTTGTGGAAATGATGATCTGTACCTGCTGAAGCCAATTCATAAAAAAGATGCCATTTCTGCCTGGCTTTTTCCTCTCAGGACACTAGCCCTGGGAACCCAGTCTCCATTTGTGAAAAAGCCACACACAGAGAGGCTGGGCATTGCCAATCTAGCTGACAGCTAGATCTCTGGGGTAGAAACCAGCATCAATCACCAGACACATGAGTGAGAGATGCTCCAGGTGATTCCATTGTCATGACCTTGGTCCTTCCAGCTAAGGCCCCGACATCCTGGAATGTGTCTCCCCTCCCTGGGCAAATTAATGACCTACAGAAATTGGGAAGAATAATCAATGATTATTATCACCGGAAGCCATGTTTCACTGTAATTTTTCTTCACATAGTTGTCAATACAATTTTTTTGTCCTTTTGAAGATGTTGTTTAGTTTTGTGTGCTTTTGAACTCTCTGTGAATAGAATCTTGTTTGATCATTTAATCTGAAACAAGCTTTTTCACAGTTATATTCCTAAGATATATATCTTGGTACATAACTGAATAGATGTATTTTCTCCATTATATGGTAGTCCTATTTGGAAAAATCAAAACTTATTGATTGATTCTAAAGCCAATAGAAATTTACTTTTCATTGTCATTGGTCTTGAAAAGAGCATGGCTATGAAATTCTTGTCTCTTTTTGATGCACAAGTATAAGAGTTCTCTGTGGTGGAGGTATTATCTATAAGTCAACCTATTAATAGCATGAAATCTGATTTAAGGCCCAGTATGTAGTCAATTTTCAGAAATTCTTCTTAAGAAGTGTAAATAGTATCTTTTTTGTGTGTACTATTTTATATTTTTATCATATCATTTATGTTAATGCTGTTGCTCAAATTAATTCTTTCCTGCTATTCATTATTGAGAGGGGTATATTAAAATTTTCTGGTGTTTTGGAAAATTTATCTATTTCTTTTTGTATTTCTATCATTTTTTTTTTGGTTTATATATTTGGAGGAAGTCTTATTAGGTAGAAAGCAAGTTTAATATTAAAATTTCTTCCTTCATCTATTGATTCCTTTATACCTAATTAATGAATATTCCCATGTTCATATTGTCTAATATTAATGTACTTCACCAGCTTTATTTTGACTAGTATTTTTCAAGTATATGCTTTCCATTCTTGTAAATTTTATTTTTTAATGATCTAGTACAGTTTGTGGTTATTGTAATATAGCTAGATTTAGTTTCTAGTTCAATCTGAAAATATTTTCGTTCTTTGAAGCATTTACTCCTATTTGTTATTATTATTTATATATTTGGATCTATTTCTACTTTCTTATTTTGTATTTTCTATTTGTCCTAAATATGTCTTTTTCCTCCCATTATGATTTTTAAGCTCAAAAACAAGTTGCTATAATAGTTTTATACGGTAAATTGTTGTTTTATATTTATGTATGTATGTATTTATTTTAATTTAATTTTATTTTATTTTGCAGTGCTAGGGATTGAACCCAGGGTCTCAAGCATGCCAGGTGAGTGCTTTACCATTGAGCTCCATCCTCAGCCCCCTTTTCCCATTTTTAATCATTAATTTTCTTTGTGTCTTACACCTGGGATCATTTTCTTTATGCCTGAAATACATCTTATAACTTTTAACTTTTGAGAAATGGTAATGTTAGGAGAAAATTCTCTCAAATTTTGTTAGCCTGAACATTTCTTTAATCTTCATTCTTAAATTACTTCTAATGTTTTTGCAACCTTATGGCAATACTTATTTTTTCCTAAACATTTTGGGGATTTTGTTACATTACCTTCTACCTTCTTGTGTTGCTATTCATTAAATCAGCTCCTGCCTGTTCATTTGGAGACAGTATTTTGTAGGGTTTTTTTTTTTTTTTTTCCACTCTCCAGCTAGATTTAGGTAAAATTACATACACTGAAATTCACCAATAGCAAGCATAGAGTTATTTTCTAGCTAGATTCTCTTCTTATTGCCTTTTAAAAAAAAAATTTACTCTTTGTATCAATATAAGGTTTTTTGTTTGTTTGTTTGTTTTATCCTGTTTAAGAGTTAATTGACTAATTGGATTCTTAAATTTTGAGTTGGAGATTTTGTTCATTTTTGGAAAATTCATCACAACTAATTCTGGGACTACACTTTAATGTATGCTACATCTTCTCACTTTTTCTTCCATGTCTCTTAAACTTTCTTTCAAATATTCTATTTCTTTGCTCCATAATTTATTTCCATATGTCTTAATTCACTGAACATCACTTTTAGCAATTAATGTTAACCACTGAGTGTCTAAAATCAACTTTTAATTTTTTATAGACATTCAATTTTACCTTTAGAAATTGTGCCTTGCAGTAATTTTATACTTTCTGAAATAATATTCGGATTTCATCTTTTGTTATTTTCAAAATAGAAACACATTATTTCATATTATGATCTTAATTTTTGCCTGTATGAATAAGTCTGCTGTCTATTGTGCCTGGCTTTCTCACATAATGCATTATTTCTTGTGTTTTTTTTTTTTTTTTTGGATGCACATTTCTTGGAGCATTATCTGTGGAAACTAACTGAAGTCTAGGTTTCAAGAATTCTTCCAAGGAAGATTTAGATTTGCTTCTACTACATGCCTAGAGATTTTTTTTTGACCTTTTACCACTTTAAAGTGTTGGCTAGAGAATTCTCCAATGCTACCTAGTTAGTGGAAAAATGGTCTGTGAAATTTTATGAGATATAACTTTTGATTCAAATTTTCAAAGAAAAATTTCACCCTCAATACCTAGCACCAGGGTTTGTACATGTGTTTTTCTTTGGAGTCTCCAGAGTGAATTCAAATAATTTTATTTATAGTTCAATCTTCTGCTGAGGTGTAGGCTTTGTGGTTATATATTCTTACAGGGTAGGAGATACATTTTGATCTTCAATTGAATAGGTGCTAGTTTCTATCTCCTATCCTCTCTGCAATAGGATGCCATGGTATTAAGTTCAAACCCACCAGGTTTTAGTGAATACCTTTAGCATGAAAGTAGAATTAAGCTTCCCCTCTGACTCCTATTTTGCCTGGTATTTGCCCTCTAATTATCCTTTATTGCCAGGTTATTATTGATTATTGATATTATTATTATTGCCAGGTTGATACAAAAAATGTTTGTCTTTTCCAGCACTTTTGTCATTTTCAGTAGATCAGTAAGCAGTCCACTGTAATGCCATATTCAATAGCTGTTTCATAGTTTAAAAAAATTAACTGTGACATTTATAAAGATATATCATTAGGTCACTCTTCTCTTTAGGCTATGTGTCAGTATATCTCTTCTCCAATACATATTCCTTTCTGCAGGGGCAAGTTACTTAACATTTATTTTCCATCTGAAGTGAAAATAACCCCAGTCTCTATTTTTAGGATTGTTGTGAAGTTTAAATAAATGAATGTTCATAAAATAGTATTGTGCTTGATATGGTATTAAGTGCTGAAAAAAGGTGAGTTATTATGATTTATTATTTCTGTATTTATAGGGGAAAATAAAGGGCAGCTAGTAAGCTTTCTGTAAATAGCTGGGAGAACACGAAGATATGTCCACACAAATTTGAAACTAACAGAAATCTGAGCAGCACCCAGAGATTTTTTTTTGTTATTATTAATAAAATAGAAGAAACTTCCATCAATGGTTTCAGTAAAATGGCAAACACATTTGTAATGTGCATCTATAATCAAGTTGCAATAGTAATTAAAGGAAAAAATCAGGGTACATAGTCCATGAAAAATGAATTAAAGAAAAAAGTAGAAGTAATTCATATTGGATTGTTTAAACCTTATTTCAGAAAAGTGATGCTTGTGATTTGTTGGCAGTTAAACATTCTGTGTAAAATTCTTTAATAACACAAACACTTTAATACAGAGTTCCTTAACTTCTATGCTTCATGTCTTCTGTGGATTTAAACTGTTATGATACCTTATATTCTGAGAATCTGGGGATTTGAGTAGGTGATTGGTGAAGAAGTCTAAGCCATGAGATTTATGTCAGCAAAGCATAATCATGGTCGTCATTGCTGAGTAGGATACTAAATCTGAGAGCTGCTGGCATCTGGGCCCTCAGAACAGTAACCTCGTGAAAGTCAAGAACAGTGATCAGTCAATATTCTGACAATCTAATGCAGTTGTCATTTGCTTGGCATACAGGTGATAATAATGACTAAGAAAATCTTATTTCCCTGATGACCTGGATTTCGGGGAATCTAAAGAATGGATCTCCTCAGCATTTTGTTTCCTTAATTTTTAAAATGAATCTTCAGTGGATGAAAGGTGATTTAGGGACGGTATCTCTGGGAGCAGAGGGCTGTTTATTCGCAGGCTGGGGACAAGTCTGTGTGGCTTGCATTTTCAACTTCCCACAGTGTTATGGAAACACAAGTTAGTCTTGGCCTGGAAAAATGGCTCTCTGTCATTCTCTGGACGTGTGCATCTTCAGGGCATGGGCTGCCAAGACAAATAGGCACCATCAGATTCCTTTCCACCTCCCATGGAAGAGTGGCCTTATTGAGGATGAGCTCTAGAATGGTGAGAAAGGATTCATTCACCCATCACTGACTCTGCCCTCCTCAAATTCTTAGACCCCTCACTTGGACCTTGCAGGGGATGCAGACAATCAGCAAAGGAATGTTTTTGTAAACACTATTTTTCAGACAGTCTTTCATCAGTGAAAAATGAGGACCTGCTGGACCCTTCCTCTGTAAACTGGCTCAGGAATGTTAGGAGGTTGGCATTTGAAATGTCACCTTGCTATTGAGCATAGTTTTTGTAGACCTCTATGTGCATTGAAATGTACTGGATCTAAAGGGCCTTCCTAGCAAGGTCTGAGATTTGCCCTTGTTGTTCAATAGAGGAAGTTCCATAATGTGAAAAATGTAGAAGATTTTAAAGACTAATTAATCCAACCCTCCTTTACATACAAAACATGCCTTGCTTGTGACCCAGTGATTCATAACCCCTCACCAAAATGCTTACTATGTGAAATTTCTTGAATGTTTTCATAAATCTGTTTAACATTCTCCAGCCCTTCTGAAAACAGTTCTTTTAAAGGGCAGTAAACCAAGTGACCTGTTAATAAGTACAGTGAAAAATTTACTCTAAGGTATATATAACATGAAACCGATGAGAAAATACTCCTAATTTGGAGGAAGAGAAGTACATTATTAAATATATTATAAATATTTACATAGTAAATATAAATTATAAGTAAATACAATATGTATGAAGTATTTTAATGTTTTAAAGTATTTAAATGTTATAAAGTATTTGTAATCATTAGATATATCATAAAATACTATATTATTTTATATAATATATATACATTTCATATATATATGTATATATATATATATATATATATATATATTATATGATTTTTCTTGAGCCATGTTTTTGCATAAATAAATCAAACATAAATATTTCTTTTATGGCCTGCTATGTTATAAACCATAAACTTGGAGTCTTGATGGGCATGGAAGAAGTGACAATCTGTTGCTTGCAGAGAGGTGAAGTTATTGCAATGCATTCTGAATCAAAGAACAGAACAACACACAAAATATTGCTAAATTTCATAGCACTAATCAACAGGGTGAAAAGGAATGAAGGGGAGTTGGGGGAAACCTCACAAAGAGATGGGACCAGAATTGGACTGGTTACAAAGGGAACTCTTTTGTCTGGACTTCATTTAACTTGATCATTAGCATAAAGAACCCCTATGCATGAATTGGCATAATAGAGCTATTTCTGACCACTTCACTGAATGAGATGGCTGGCAAAGGAATAGTGAGTTTTACAGACCACACACCGGCTGGTCAGGAACTGTATCTTCTGGTCCCTAAGTAGTGCACTTCTGTCATCTAAGTTTCAATGAATAGCATCTGATGGAAAGAGAGGTAGGGTTAGAAACATGGTTGCAGCAGTGAATAAAAATTACACAACTTCTTCAGTTTCAGTGCTTGATAGCAGTTTAGCCCCATATCATAAGTGTATCTCTCAAATTCTCTCAGCAGTAGTTAACAGATAGGAAAGAAATGTTTTGCAGCTTTATTAACAATGTCACAACAAGAAAACTAAAAATTTGCAAAACAGAATTTCTTGGCTGAATTGTTGTTAAGCAGCATAGCACAGGGCTTAAGGGAAAGTGCTGATTGCTCTATCATGTGAATATATTTGCAAAGTTATAGCACGTAAGCGTGATCATGCACAAGTCTGGACAGGACCACTTGACCCAAACACTTGTTTGAGATATACCCTATCAGTTGTTCACCCTAGGCAGATTACACATATTACTTTCTATAAAATGAAAAGTTATATAATTTACTGAAACCATGAATAATTTAATAGTAGCACACACACATATATAAGTAGAATATGTCTATTTATGGTACATGTATATACATATTTAAAATAATATTCAAATCTATAGCATACACACATACATATATTTAAATGAATATATACACACATATATACACATATATCAATAGCATATAAGTCTATTTATAGCATACTTACACATACATTCCCCCCAAGATGGGGGTGTTGACTTAAACACGTCTTAAAGAACTTTTAGTTATAGAATTTTCCATTGAAGCAAATTATTTAAGCAGTGGTTTTAGGGTTTAGAAAAAAATCTCAAATTAACCTTGCAGATGAACTGAGCAGCATCTAAAACCCTATGTAAATTCTTTAGGATCTATGTGACTTCTAGACCAAGCTTAGGCAGAGATGCAAATGTATATCAACTAGGAAATGCATGAGAATTTGTTTTCATAAGGATCTTTTATTATACTATCTCTGTGGTTAATATAAAAACACTTTTATTGTGATTTGTCTGGAAATTGGCTCTACAACTTTAAATGTAAACAAATTCTATTCATATTTTATATCTCTAAGAAAAACTTTGGTTTAGAATGTTGTTTTCCTGAATACATCAAAAATATTCCATCTCACAAGGAGTTCATAGACTTTTTGTTTCTACTTGATCGATGATTTGAGTAATTAAAACACCTGTGTGAAAGACCAGCACAGTTACCAAGGTCCAATTTAGGAAACGATCTCTCAGAAATGAACATTTTTCCCTCGGGGAATAGTTTAGTCACTTGGCTTTGGTACCTCATATTATTTCATCATTGACCATTTTAGCAATGATTTACAATCACTGCAAGAATTATTGTTCAATAATATTTTTTGCTAACTACCCAAAACATACAAATTCATCATGAGACACTTTCTCAAAAAACAGGTCTCTATTTTCTAAAGTTGCAAGGAATATTTTAGCATCTTGAAGTGCAGATTTTGATGATCTCAAGTTCTTTAAATATTTGAGAATGCCATGCAGAGTTCATATTCAGCTGGTATTGTAGGAATTAACTCAGGTATTATTTAAAAACAAAGAATAATTAGATAATTTTAAATGATTTTTTTTTGCTTTGTTTTATTTTTTGTACCAGGGATTGAATCCAGTGTCTCTTAACCACTGACCTATATCCCCAGCCCATTTTATTTATTTATTTTTTTATTTTGAGACAGGGTCTAAGTTACCTAGGGCCTTGCTAAATTTCTGAGGCTGGCTTTGAACTTGTGATCCTCTTGTCTCAGTCTTCCGAGATGCTAGGATTACAGGCATGCATCATTGTGCCTGGCTAAATGTATATTTTAAAGGAACATTTAATAGACCTGTAAAATTTTTCAATGATTTAAATAATTTTTATCTATAAATTGCTGTTTAGAATACATGTATATTATGATCCCCTCTAGAAAACTGGGTAGTTGTTGAAGATATAACACAAGAAAAGAGAGAAAACAGTCCTGTCCTCATGGAGTTTACATTTTAGAAGGGGAAGATGAGACATATATACTACATGTGGGCACATTTATCACAAAACTGTAGTATTAAAATCTAGCAGTTAGTGTACATAATTATCCCAATGATACTGAAGCATAGATTTTAATGAGTTCAAGTGAAACATAGATCATAAACTATTACATATCATATAAAATTCTCCTTAGACATTCCAGGGAAGATGATTTTAAAAAGACCCTCAAGTTCAGATTTTTTTTTATTTGTTCGAATATAAGAAATAAATGGGAAAAATTGCAACAACTACCTGTCTATAAGAAATCTACATCTCATTGTTTGGCCCTGCAGCTAGACCTGCCATTTGCTCCTATTTATTCTTTTATTAAAATTTTTTTATTAGGTACCAGATATTGAACTTAGGGACTTTTATCCACTGAGCCACATCCTCCTTATTTTTTATTTTATTTTTTTAAAGACAGGGTCTCACTGTGTTGCTTAGGGTCTCGCTGCTAAGTTGCCAAGGCTGGCTTTAAATTTGCAGTCCTCCTACCCAGTGTCCAACTAGCCACTGGGATTACAGGCGTGCACCACCACACCTGGCTTTTATCAATTTGTGTGGTCTTAGATCTGCAGTTTGGGTTGACTTAACTCAGAACTAACTTAAATTGTTGAACAATTTATTAGTTATTTCTGTTATATTACCTAATTGTTTTGACCATTTTGTGAACCAATCACTTGTTCATTGGTTAGATTACCTTTATCAGAACACATTGCCCTAGTATCTATAAGGAAATACTTTTGTTTAACTAAACTCTGTGGCACCAACTAAGGTTGTTCCTCAACAGATTTGTGTTATTTAGTATTGTACTATCTGTTAACAGGAAAATAAGTCTTGTTGAAGAGTTTTCTGACTTAACCATTCCAAAGTGATTACAGAGGTCAGTGGTCCAAGAAAGTTGAGCACCTTATTATACAGAGAGACTGCTCTAGGAATCTATTTTCATGCATCTGGCAATGTTTGATGCTGAGAGCCATTAGCCAAGTAGGTATGACAATTTCCTTGCCAGCGTACCCCATGTTGCTTAGTGGAAGGACTCGTGGAAATAGGACATTTTGCAGTGACATTGCATGTAGGTGACCTTGCTCAAGGACCAGGGCGGTTCCAGGTTTAGGGTGTTCCCAGTTTAGGATAATCGGGTTTAGGGTGTTCCTGGTTTAGGATAATCGGGTTTAGGGCGTTCCCAGTTTAGGGCGTTCCAGGTTTAAGATTATTCCTGCTGGGAATAGGGCGTATCCTGCTGCCTGAGTTCCCCTTGAGTTCTCACGGGATTCAGACAGTATTTTTTGGGAGACAGAAGCCCAGTGGAGGTGGATTTGGGCAGAGAACGTGGATTTGGGCAGAGAACGTGGATTTCCCCAGAACGTGTTTGTAGATGGCTGGTGTGAGTTCGGGAATAAAGAGTTGTTGTTTGAATCTACAAGCTGTGTGGTGGCTCGTGATTGTGTGCCCAGCCAGACTGCAGCATTTGGCGTCTCGTGCGGGCAACTTCTGAAGCTTGGAGGTAAGTGAAATTTTTCGCTCTTGAGGAAGAGAGAAAGAATGGGTGAACATTTCAAAAAACAATGTGTTATTGTTTTGATTTATTTTGTTTTTATTTCAAGTTGCCTGTTCCTAGAACTTTCTCAGGCAAACTGGGGAAAATGGTTGACTCAAGATTTGAAGTTGTTCACCTCCGAGGAAGAGAAATTGTTAGAGGAAGGAGGCACCCCAGTAAGACCAACAACAGTTAGGGCATATGTTGATACAATACAAAAATGTAGCACATGGCCTTTTAAAGACGAGTTATTAAGTATATCAATGGGACCATCATGGTATCCTGTAGAAAGATTTTTCTTCAACAAGAAAGAGATGGCTAGTTCTGTTTGCTACACTTGTCTAAGATCTTGGTTTCTACAAAGTTCTGATTAATTTACAAAGCTAAAATGTTGAAACATCAACCACTCTTTACTTATTAAGTTACATAAGGTAATATATTTAAACGTGTGTTTTCATAAATTGGTGAATGGAAAAAAGGTTTAATATTGCTTTGTGTCTGTGTCTTTGCTAAAACAAGGTTACTAAGAGTTAAGATTCTATCATGTGTAATTTATATACAAAGAGTATAAGAAGTTTCAGTTGGGTTTCAATTATGGTATTATAGTACCATAAAAAAAAACATGAAAGTATTTCATCTTATTAAAGTGGAGTAATTTGTCTAAATCAGAAATTTTATAAGGGTTGTTTCAAAATGTAAATTTATAAAAAGGGTTAACAGCTACAAAAGAGATATAAAAAGATTCAAGATGTGAAAATATATTTTTATATAAAGGTTAAAAAAAAAAAAGAAATGTTTCTAGATGAGATAATCTCTGTGTGGTAAAGTAAAAAGTTGTAAAATGCCATTTAAAAAGATTTTGAGGAAACTAGACTTACTTTAAAAGCTTGAGAAAGGAAGAAAGAAGAAAAAGGTATTTGTACATGGCAGATTGAGACAAAGCTTCTCAATGGAGTTAAAAAAAAAGCCTTTGGTTGAAGGGCAGCCATGTAAACTAACATTGAAGCGATTTAAACAAAATCTAAGCCTTGTTTAAAAGAGTGAAGTTGTAGGTGGTGAAAAAGTACATTTAAAAGTACAGTATAGATGATAATTAAAAGGCTTTAAAAGGTTAAATTGAAGGTGGTCGAGATACCTTCATGGCGGAAAAAAGATTGCTTTATTGCATCATTCGAAGCCTAGTTAATCTTAAAGGCATTACTTAAAAAAAATGGGAAGATAATAGGATAAAAGATATTTAGATAAAGAAGATTAAAAATTTAAAGTGAAAAACTTTAAAGACAGAAGTACAGAAAGGTAAAAAAAGAGAGAAGATGTAGAAAGATAGATTAAAAATTTGAAGTGGAAAACTTTAAAGACAGAAGTATAGAAAGTTAAAAAAAAGATATAGGAAGATAGAAAAGATGTAGGAAGACAATAATTTTAAACCCACAAAATAGGAAACAAGAAAACTAAGAGGAAAAAAAAAGCAACTAAGGGTGAATGTACAAACCTTAGGGGGGAAAAAAACTAGAAGATAGAAATAAGATAAAAAATGGTTGAAAATATCAAGTAAGGTATTACAGATAGAAAATACAAAAAGCTAAGACAACTATTAGATGCAGACATATACTTATTAAAGCAAAAAGAGGGAATTGGAAAGGGGTATATATCCCCCAAAGATAAACTTAAAATAACCCTTTTTACTCTAAACTTTTAAAATTTGGATTCATCAGGACTTAGTACTGCGGAAAGGCATATGTATCCAAAAAATGTACATAAGCCTAAGGTACTTTGGAAAGATATTCTAACAGGACAATGGAAAGGTCCTGACCCAGTGATTGTCTGGAGTCGGGGTTTTGTTTGTGTGTTTCCACAGGGAGAACAGCAGCCGATTTGGATTCCAGAGAGATTAACTAAAATAATTTGTACAGATCGATGATTTGACTCAAATCCATAACAGCTGATATCCAGAACTCCAGCTTGGCCATTCTTACATCTGCGACAGTGATTAACCAGGATGCTTTTTTCAATATCTATTTTATTATTGCATTTTTCCACATCATAAGGTTCTATTTTTATTTTTTGAGCTCATACAAACCTAGGTTAATGTTTTTCTGATCAGTTTTATTTTTTGACTGTGGAGTTTTTAAACATTGCAATGGAGATTTCACCTAGGTAAAGCTACAAGGCCTTTACTATTTTCTTATGTGTTGTACGTTTGTGTGCACATTTGTGTTTTGTGTTGTATGTCTGTATGTGCGTATGTCCATATTTCTTATATGAGGAGCGCTCATGAAAAAATGGATCCGAATTATTATTATTTTTTTTATTCACGTGATTTAAATGGCTTAATTTAAATTAGGTAAACAGCTGTTAAGGATTGTTTTTAAAGTAGGTTAACAGATCTGTTTGTTTACTTTCACCTTTCCTTTTCATTATATTCAATAATTCTTTTCAGGATAATGTCTTTTTAGCATCATTGCCAGAATTCCTATCTTCATCCCAGTGTCGGTGAAGACAAAGATAAAACCAAACTACAGCTTCTATGATAGCTATCACAGTAAACTGTATAAACTGATGCATCAATGAATATAACTCAACAAGTAATGCTCAATCAAGGAGTCAACTTACTATGGGAGGAAACGGATTTTGGGAGGAAATGGACATATTAATAGATTCCTCCGCTTTGAACTGCTTACAGAACTTGCCTGGACTATGTAACTATCGTTTGGTGCAGCGAATTGTTGTAATGCTGGCATATCTTTGCTGATGGTGTCACCAGTGATGCAATTTTTATTTCCTTGCCAGCGCACCCCATGTTAATTGTGGTAGTGCTGGCATATCTTTGCTGATGGTGTCACCAGTGATGCAATTTTTCCCAAGGAGCCGTCAATTGGCTTGGTGTCGTGGCATTTCTGTATCCTCCTCCCTTCTGCTAGTGATGGTCTAAAATTTGGGGGCCAATGGCTATATGCTGGACCAGTAGTCAGTGACAGGTATGATCCAATAGCAGTGGTATCAACCTAAGACAGGAGGCTGACGCCTAAAGGTCAGTTTTCCGATAACGGGTAAGAACCATATGTTGAATTGGACAACCTACCAGGCACGGTCCTTAAGCCACATTAACCTCACTCCCCCACTGGCACCAAGGCCAAATTTGGAGGCCAACAGAGGTGAGGCAAAGAACCTCACCCCCCCACTGGTGCATAGACCTATCCACAAGTATGGCTGTATGCTGGACCGGTAGTCAGTGATGGGTATGATCCAATTGCAGTGGTATCAACCTAAGACAGGAGGCTGACGCCTAAAGGTCAGTTTTTCCCATGACGGGTAAGAACCATATGTTGAATTGGACAACCTACCAGGCACGGTCCTTAAGCCACATTGCTTGTTGTTTAATTAGTCAGAAGGGGGGAGATGCTGGGAGCCATTAACCAAGTAGGTATGACAATTTCCTTGCCAGCGTACCCCATGTTGCTTAGTGGAAGGACTCATGGAAATAGGACATTTTGCAGTGACATTGCATGTAGGTGACCTTGCTCAAGGACCAGGGCGGTTCCAGGTTTAGGGTGTTCCCAGTTTAGGATAATCGGGTTTAGGGTGTTCCTGGTTTAGGATAATCGGGTTTAGGGCGTTCCCAGTTTAGGGCGTTCCAGGTTTAAGATTATTCCTGCTGGGAATAGGGCGTATCCTGCTGCCTGAGTTCCCCTTGAGTTCTCACGGGATTCAGACAGTATTTTTTGGGAGACAGAAGCCCAGTGGAGGTGGATTTGGGCAGAGAACGTGGATTTGGGCAGAGAACGTGGATTTCCCCAGAACGTGTTTGTAGACGGCTGGTGTGAGTTCGGGAATAAAGAGTTGTTGTTTGAATCTACAAGCTGTGTGGTGGCTCGTGATTGTGTGCCCAGCCAGACTGCAGCATTTGGCGTCTCGTGCGGGCAACTTCTGAAGCTTGGAGGTAAGTGAAATTTTTCGCTCTTGAGGAAGAGAGAAAGAATGGGTGAACATTTCAAAAAACAATGTGTTATTGTTTTGATTTATTTTGTTTTTATTTCAAGTTGCCTGTTCCTAGAACTTTCTCAGGCAAACTGGGGAAAATGGTTGACTCAAGATTTGAAGTTGTTCACCTCCGAGGAAGAGAAATTGTTAGAGGAAGGAGGCACCCCAGTAAGACCAACAACAGTTAGGGCATATGTTGATACAATACAAAAATGTAGCACATGGCCTTTTAAAGACGAGTTATTAAGTATATCAATGGGACCATCATGGTATCCTGTAGAAAGATTTTTCTTCAACAAGAAAGAGATGGCTAGTTCTGTTTGCTACACTTGTCTAAGATCTTGGTTTCTACAAAGTTCTGATTAATTTACAAAGCTAAAATGTTGAAACATCAACCACTCTTTACTTATTAAGTTACATAAGGTAATATATTTAAACGTGTGTTTTCATAAATTGGTGAATGGAAAAAAGGTTTAATATTGCTTTGTGTCTGTGTCTTTGCTAAAACAAGGTTACTAAGAGTTAAGATTCTATCATGTGTAATTTATATACAAAGAGTATAAGAAGTTTCAGTTGGGTTTCAATTATGGTATTATAGTACCATAAAAAAAAACATGAAAGTATTTCATCTTATTAAAGTGGAGTAATTTGTCTAAATCAGAAATTTTATAAGGGTTGTTTCAAAATGTAAATTTATAAAAAGGGTTAACAGCTACAAAAGAGATATAAAAAGATTCAAGATGTGAAAATATATTTTTATATAAAGGTTAAAAAAAAAAAAGAAATGTTTCTAGATGAGATAATCTCTGTGTGGTAAAGTAAAAAGTTGTAAAATGCCATTTAAAAAGATTTTGAGGAAACTAGACTTACTTTAAAAGCTTGAGAAAGGAAGAAAGAAGAAAAAGGTATTTGTACATGGCAGATTGAGACAAAGCTTCTCAATGGAGTTAAAAAAAAAGCCTTTGGTTGAAGGGCAGCCATGTAAACTAACATTGAAGCGATTTAAACAAAATCTAAGCCTTGTTTAAAAGAGTGAAGTTGTAGGTGGTGAAAAAGTACATTTAAAAGTACAGTATAGATGATAATTAAAAGGCTTTAAAAGGTTAAATTGAAGGTGGTCGAGATACCTTCATGGCGGAAAAAAGATTGCTTTATTGCATCATTCGAAGCCTAGTTAATCTTAAAGGCATTACTTAAAAAAAATGGGAAGATAATAGGATAAAAGATATTTAGATAAAGAAGATTAAAAATTTAAAGTGAAAAACTTTAAAGACAGAAGTACAGAAAGGTAAAAAAAGAGAGAAGATGTAGAAAGATAGATTAAAAATTTGAAGTGGAAAACTTTAAAGACAGAAGTATAGAAAGTTAAAAAAAAGATATAGGAAGATAGAAAAGATGTAGGAAGACAATAATTTTAAACCCACAAAATAGGAAACAAGAAAACTAAGAGGAAAAAAAAAGCAACTAAGGGTGAATGTACAAACCTTAGGGGGGAAAAAAACTAGAAGATAGAAATAAGATAAAAAATGGTTGAAAATATCAAGTAAGGTATTACAGATAGAAAATACAAAAAGCTAAGACAACTATTAGATGCAGACATATACTTATTAAAGCAAAAAGAGGGAATTGGAAAGGGGTATATATCCCCCAAAGATAAACTTAAAATAACCCTTTTTACTCTAAACTTTTAAAATTTGGATTCATCAGGACTTAGTACTGCGGAAAGGCATATGTATCCAAAAAATGTACATAAGCCTAAGGTACTTTGGAAAGATATTCTAACAGGACAATGGAAAGGTCCTGACCCAGTGATTGTCTGGAGTCGGGGTTTTGTTTGTGTGTTTCCACAGGGAGAACAGCAGCCGATTTGGATTCCAGAGAGATTAACTAAAATAATTTGTACAGATCGATGATTTGACTCAAATCCATAACAGCTGATATCCAGAACTCCAGCTTGGCCATTCTTACATCTGCGACAGTGATTAACCAGGATGCTTTTTTCAATATCTATTTTATTATTGCATTTTTCCACATCATAAGGTTCTATTTTTATTTTTTGAGCTCATACAAACCTAGGTTAATGTTTTTCTGATCAGTTTTATTTTTTGACTGTGGAGTTTTTAAACATTGCAATGGAGATTTCACCTAGGTAAAGCTACAAGGCCTTTACTATTTTCTTATGTGTTGTACGTTTGTGTGCACATTTGTGTTTTGTGTTGTATGTCTGTATGTGCGTATGTCCATATTTCTTATATGAGGAGCGCTCATGAAAAAATGGATCCGAATTATTATTATTTTTTTTATTCACGTGATTTAAATGGCTTAATTTAAATTAGGTAAACAGCTGTTAAGGATTGTTTTTAAAGTAGGTTAACAGATCTGTTTGTTTACTTTCACCTTTCCTTTTCATTATATTCAATAATTCTTTTCAGGATAATGTCTTTTTAGCATCATTGCCAGAATTCCTATCTTCATCCCAGTGTCGGTGAAGACAAAGATAAAACCAAACTACAGCTTCTATGATAGCTATCACAGTAAACTGTATAAACTGATGCATCAATGAATATAACTCAACAAGTAATGCTCAATCAAGGAGTCAACTTACTATGGGAGGAAACGGATTTTGGGAGGAAATGGACATATTAATAGATTCCTCCGCTTTGAACTGCTTACAGAACTTGCCTGGACTATGTAACTATCGTTTGGTGCAGCGAATTGTTGTAATGCTGGCATATCTTTGCTGATGGTGTCACCAGTGATGCAATTTTTATTTCCTTGCCAGCGCACCCCATGTTAATTGTGGTAGTGCTGGCATATCTTTGCTGATGGTGTCACCAGTGATGCAATTTTTCCCAAGGAGCCGTCAATTGGCTTGGTGTCGTGGCATTTCTGTATCCTCCTCCCTTCTGCTAGTGATGGTCTAAAATTTGGGGGCCAATGGCTATATGCTGGACCAGTAGTCAGTGACAGGTATGATCCAATAGCAGTGGTATCAACCTAAGACAGGAGGCTGACGCCTAAAGGTCAGTTTTCCGATAACGGGTAAGAACCATATGTTGAATTGGACAACCTACCAGGCACGGTCCTTAAGCCACATTAACCTCACTCCCCCACTGGCACCAAGGCCAAATTTGGAGGCCAACAGAGGTGAGGCAAAGAACCTCACCCCCCCACTGGTGCATAGACCTATCCACAAGTATGGCTGTATGCTGGACCGGTAGTCAGTGATGGGTATGATCCAATTGCAGTGGTATCAACCTAAGACAGGAGGCTGACGCCTAAAGGTCAGTTTTTCCCATGACGGGTAAGAACCATATGTTGAATTGGACAACCTACCAGGCACGGTCCTTAAGCCACATTGCTTGTTGTTTAATTAGTCAGAAGGGGGGAGATGCTGGGAGCCATTAACCAAGTAGGTATGACAATTTCCTTGCCAGCGTACCCCATGTTGCTTAGTGGAAGGACTCATGGAAATAGGACATTTTGCAGTGACATTGCATGTAGGTGACCTTGCTCAAGGACCAGGGCGGTTCCAGGTTTAGGGTGTTCCCAGTTTAGGATAATCGGGTTTAGGGTGTTCCTGGTTTAGGATAATCGGGTTTAGGGCGTTCCCAGTTTAGGGCGTTCCAGGTTTAAGATTATTCCTGCTGGGAATAGGGCGTATCCTGCTGCCTGAGTTCCCCTTGAGTTCTCACGGGATTCAGACAGTATTTTTTGGGAGACAGAAGCCCAGTGGAGGTGGATTTGGGCAGAGAACGTGGATTTGGGCAGAGAACGTGGATTTCCCCAGAACGTGTTTGTAGACGGCTGGTGTGAGTTCGGGAATAAAGAATTGCTGTTTGAATCTACAAGCTGTGTGGTGGCTCGTGATTGTGTGCCCAGCCAGACTGCGGCATTTGTGCCCAGCCAGACTGCGGCAGTTTGAAACCTTGATCACTCTAGCTACTGCAAAGAAAAGGCTCTGAGCCATGATAAAACCAATGTCTTATCCCTAGGATTGGTCATAGGCCTATATAACAGCTCAACTTTTCCTTCTATTAGTTCTAAAATAAATCATTAGTACATTTGTTCTCTCAGTCATTAGAATGAACCAGCTTTCATGTGAAGGCCAACCCAGACAATGAACTCTTATAGCCTCCTTCTGATGTATATTTTCCACCATATGTTTGTCTACCCATTGAGTAACTGTACCATTTGAAGAAGGTACGTGTTGAGGAGGCTACAAATATTCTAGAGATATGGATATCCTGTCAGAACAGAGTAGGACTTTCTAAAGAACACTATACATTGGAGAGTCTGGGGAAAATTCAATATTTTCAGGTCTAGGAGATGACCCAAGACTCAGCCTTCTGTGTTGGTGTTAATTTAGTGGCTGAGAACAGAAGTCCTGGGTTCCCATCAAAGCTCTACCACTAATGAGCCATGTAACCTTTGGCAAGACAAATGCCCCTCTTTGTCTTCTATCTATGAAATGCTTATATGGTTGTTATGGTGTGGATCTGGAATGTTCTCCATGCAGCAATGTTCAGAGGTGGGGCTTTGGGGAAGTGATTGGATCATGAAAGCACTGATCCCATCAAAGGATTGATGCATCAATGGTTCATAATTGAGTATTGAGAAGTAGTAGATTCTCTAAGTTGTGGGGCCTAGCTAGAGGAAGTAGGTAATGTGGGGCATGTTTTCAAAGGCTACATTTTGTCCCCTGTCCTTTCAACTCTCCTTCTCTCTGCTTCCTGGCAAAGTGAGCAACTTTGTTCCTTCATGCTCTTCCACCATGATGTGCTGACACACCACAGGCCCATAACAATGGAGCCAGCTGACCATGGACTGAAAACTCTGAAACTGTGAGCCAAAATAAATCTTTCCTTTTTAAAGTTGATTTTCTCAGATATTTTGTCACAGCAATAAAAATTTGACTAACACAGTGATTATCATGGGGATTTATAAACTCATGAAAAAATCACTTGTCCTGGTGTTCAATAAGAGTTGGATTTCCTTATTACTTTAGGTATGATTTTATTTTGTGCCAAACTGACCTCCAGAGTAAACACTATCTAAAGCTTTGTATTTCAAATTACTTAAATGATATTTCATTTATTTAAATGGCATATGAATAAAGAATGAAACATATTGAAGATAACCATGAATATAATTACATATAATTTTTTTCAGATTACATATATAAAATCTGATGTAAGATTTATTTCTTCATGTGACTCATACTCTAGCCAGAAAAAGAAAAAAAAAACACTGATCTAGAGTTCACTTTTAAATTAATATATTTAATCTGATAGAATCTTATCTCTGCTGTGTGTGGAAAGGGAATGTTCATCATGCAAAATGTCAAATAGCCTAACACTTTTTATTTTGGTATTGTTGAATTGAATTTTCTAGTAGCTTAGTGATTAAAAAAAAAAAAAAAAAAAAAACAGAAAAGGCTGTTAATAGGAATCATAATAGGTTATTTCATTTTACATTGGCCAATGGTTTCACAAGATTGGCCCAAGGTCCACAATTCATTGTATAAAATCAGATATCTTGTTCCAAGCATACCCCTCCCGTAAAGAAAACATTAAGATATAAATCATTACACCATGGATTCAATGAAGTTTTAGCAAGGCTACATCCTGGTAATAATAGTATGGCCATACAGTTGGTTAGAAAATTGTTTTTAAATGATCAAGAACAAAACAACTTTTGCTCTTGTATATTTAGAAATCTGTTGTATATAATATAAAAGTCTGCTTTTTAAAATTAGCTGCAACTGACTTGTGTTAACCATATCAAGCTGATGAAGGGGATTCCTAATGCAGTGGTTAAAACCAATTGTATAAACATTCTTGGTAACTAATGAAAACAGTCCAAGAGTATAGGGACCTGATTCTTTCACCTTTCCCAGCTCCAGGGAATTAAAGTCTCACATAACATGGGTTTTGCTCAGTGTTTTCCACTCAACAGAAGTTTTCTTTGTGAGACTCCTGCAAGTAGCATACCGATGGGTAAAGGAATGACTTTTAAAAATCTGTTCTGTTTTTTTCTCAGATTTTTCAAATATATTAACTTTGGTTTCAACTCATCTTTCCCACAGAAAAAGTAGGGAAAAGTGCTTGTTTTCATCTGGCTGTAATGTTTTCTTTCATTCAGAGAGAAGTTAAGAGGGCATTTGTCTGGGTCACAAAGACAGATCTCAGCTGTGTTTTTCAATGTGCAGGTAGGTGGTCTCAGCCTTCTTGGCAGAATCCAGGAGTCACATAATAAAATGACTCTAGGGACAAAGTGCCTTTGTTAATCTGCCATCAAAGACTCTTCTTCTAATATGATTGTTTTCTACAGTGTTACAAATTTTCAGATATCCCCAAACTCTGTACATTGAGGAATGCCAAATGAATCTCTTCTTCAAAAAGATAAATAAATAAGTAAAAATTCTTTAAGAAATGTGCAGACCACATCAGTGATACATGAATTACCTCTGAATTTTATAAATATCTTGTGAACAGCCCAAGAACCACATCAGTGATCCATAACCATGGCGGACAGCTGTCGAGAGACTCACAAGCTGGCCACATAAAATATTTACAAAATACTAGAAACACAAGATATGTTGACTTACGCAACTGATGTAGAGTCAAATTCTGCCAATCATTCCATTTGGAGGAATGAAGCTGTAACAACCTTGTGATCGATTAATGGATATACCACACTGTTGTGAAGACATCTTTTATATTTTTTATAAATTTAGAAATCTCTGATTATGCAAACTGTGGCTGATTAAACTGTGAGTGGTTTCGTAAAGGAACTTGGAAGCCTTAATTATTTCTATGTGAAATAACCAATTTATTAACATTTTTGTATGATAACATGCTTCTTTTGTCCTGTTTACTTTGGTTCCTTTCTCATGCCCTTTTGTCAGGTATAGCAAAAAGAAACAGCAATAAAGCCAATATTAAATACTCACTTTCTTAGATATTGCATCAGAAATGGTCATTGGAATGTATAGAAGAACTGATCAGGAAAACAGTTAAGACAGAATTAAAGACAGGCAGTCAGTGTAGATAGGCAATCAGGTTGGGTCAAGAGAATGAAGAATAGATTGGGTCTGGGATGTTGGAGAACACCCCTGAGAGATTGAAATGTTACTGCCTTCAGTGACCTTCCTCCACCTGCCCCTGCTCCAACCTGTTGCTAAGGTAACTTGTCCCAGGAATTATCCCTCCCTATGAGGAGTTATAAAAGTTGTTAATTAATGTCTTCTGGGCTACTTCCTGCCTGGATCACTCTATTTGGCCCTGCCCCTGCCAATCTGCTACTCACCTTTTGGCCACCCCACCAGCATTTCCTGGGCCTAGTCACATAGGTAAAAAGGGGAGAGATAAGAGGGAAGAAGGCAGAAGAACTAAGAAAGTCTAGGATGTATAAAGGAGGAAGAACACCCTCACTTCTTGGGATACCAGGAAACCAGCTATGGCCCCCCTTCTTCACAGAAGTCTGTGTTACTCCTTTTTAAATAAACCCTGCTTTATATGTTTGCTTCAGCATGCTTCTCTAATGTTACACTTCAACATGTGAGGAAGCAGGACTTGTCACTGATAACTGGCAGTATCAACAGGATGCAAATATAATAAGAAACTGTAAAGTCAGGGAGAAAGAGAATGAAAAATGCCAGAAATGATGGTTTAAATGGCTTATGTTAGAAGGATGCCTAATTCACGTTTGTCTTATGGACATTTCTGTAGTCTTTAGTAGAAACATTCAGACCAAGCAGAAGTTTCTAGGTAAATCAACTCCAAGAGCAAAACACTACCTTCTATTTTTACATATGAGGTCACCATCAGTATTACTAGCATCTGCATCCTGAAAGTCACTTTTCAAAATGACTTAATAGGTTTTGACTTTAATCATGTCATAACTAAATTTAGCCCTACAATTATTCAAATTTAAGTACCACTTTCTGTCTTCACAACTACAACTTATACAACTTTCTTAAATGGCAATTTAGCTCTACATCTCATAACATGAATATAATGAAGTTAATGAAGATTAGGTTATAAATTCAGTCCCTTGCTTTCTGCTTTTTTAAGGTCAAAGAAAGTAGCCTGGTCCCAAGGAGTCCTCTCACAAATACAGGGCTTTTACCCATAGCAGATTAGATAGAGAGAGAATATTGACACAGTGTCATTCAATGTTGAGTGGGCCATTGGGATCCTAGGACTCCTAGGACGTTGTAGAAAAGAACATTTTCTTTTCATTTCACTAAGTGTCAATAATCTGATGGGTCAGAGTCCTGAACCAAAAAGCACAGAGGCAAGATAAGGCTAATACACACAGAAATGAAGAAACTATTATGTGATTGCTGTTTTTACCGTTTAGTGTTTTGTCTAGTGTGTTGTTCAAAGTTTCCTGTGATAAGCTTCCCATGAGTTCTCCTGATGGGGATTCCTTGATCTGAAAGATCTCATCAATAGGAAGTTTATCCTCATGCGGTTCTTGTGTTTTTTACCAGACATTTTTGAGGTCTTGATGGAGTTCAACTATTTCTGTGTGGACCACATAAGTTTTATGGAAGTCATTCCATTTATTTTTATTTAGGGAGGAACCTGTCAGGAATTTCTTTGCCACAGAACACTTTTTGTGATTCTTATTTGCCCTTTGTAGGATACTGATGGACTTTTGATGTGTTAGAAGTCCAACAGAGCTGAGAATTTAAAGGTCATGCTTATGGAAGAGAAAATAGTTTCTAGCTTGGCAGATGATAAAATGCAAAATTATGATCATGTGTTTGGATCTCATGATTCACTGCAGTTTACACAGCTTCTCCAATTATTTTAACTCTATTGATTGAGAGGTTGATAAATAAATGAAGAAATTCACTGAAAAATTATTTATATGTGTCATCTACTCTCTCAGAGGTGAAACAGTCATTTGGCTGACAATTATTTTTCACTTTTTTATCATTTGTTTTAACACATTGAAGATAAAAAATTAATCTAGCGTAGTAAGGAAAAGTCAAGTCTAAATGGAACATCTTAATTGCATTTGATTAGGTTTTTGAGCACTGGGGCTCCCTAAATTATAAAAATGTTACAGTAGAAAATGTCACTTATAGCACTTTGTATAGACATTTTAGAGTGACATAAAAGATACCATAAATGTCATTCCATCATAAGGGAAAAAAATAACAAGGAGGGAAAAGAGAAATTCTTTCAAAGAAATTTCTTCTGCTGCGCACAGTGAGGTATGCTGTAATCCCAGTGATTGGGGAGGATGAGGCAGGAGGATCACAAGTTTCTTTGCCTCAGAACAGACACTTTTTGTGATTATTATTTGTTCTTTGTAGGATACTGATGGATTTTTGATGTGTTAGAAGTCCAATAGAGCTGAGAATTTAAAGGTCATTGCTTATGAAAGGAATTTGGTGAGACTGTGAGTCAAGAGGAAGGAGGAGAAGGAGAAGAAGAAAGAAGAAGACAGAGAAGGAGAGAGAGAACAAAAAAAGAAAGTGGATCAAATGAAAGTAGAGTTTAAAGAGAGAGTAACACACCATATCTAGCAAACAATTTTTAAAAAATGAGACATAAAAAAACCAAATCTGGAAAATGTAATTCAAAATCAAAAGAAGAATCAGTCAATAAAAGCAGGCTCACAGACATCATAGACATTGAAATTATTGGACAGAAATTTTTTAAGTTAACTGTAACAAATATGTCAAAGAGTATTGTAGAAAAGGTGAAAAAATTATGATAGATGGCACATTTTATCAGAAACATGGAAACTATAAAAGGAAGCCTAAAACTATAGAACTGAAAATATAATATCAGAAATAAAGATCCCATCTTAAGAGCTTAACAGTAGATTAGACACAGCAAAGACAACATAGTTAAACTGCTGGACACTAATGATAAGGTCATGTTTGATATAGATCAGACGAAATATCAATAAGAATGGAGGTTGAGGTCTCATTTGAAACCATAGGGTCCAGAATGCAGAATGACAATTTTAAGTGGCTGAAATAAAAATGAAACAATATCATATTAAAGCTGTCAAACAAACAAAGCAGAGGCAGTTCATCTTCAGCAAATCTGCACTATAATAAATGTTATAAGTTCTTCAAGTAGAAGGGAAGGTGATTGCTTATGAGAGCCCAGATTAGAGCAAGAAAGAAAAAGCTCAGGAAAAGAAATCACCAACAAGTTATAAGAAAACAATAGACAAAACTACTCTTCATCTTGAACAGAAGTTTAACTCTGTTGTAAAACCATGAGACATGGAATCCCAGGGCATATAAAAGGAGGAATGGCCACCAAAAAGAAAAAAAAAGTCAAATAGGAATATATGTGACATAAGGAAAGGAATGATTGTGAATTCAGCAAAAGCTAGTGGAGCAGACTTTACTCTAATAAGTGGCATATGTGTAAAATGGTTTGTGAATCAAAATTTCCTATGGGAATGGCAGCATGGACTCATAGAAGAAGCTTCTATGGGCCCTAATTGAGACTGTCTTAAGAACTGAAAAGGCTGAGATTAGTAAGTACATGGATGAAGACATGAAGGATGTGACTCTACTTTGTGTACAACCAGAGATATGAAAAATTGTGCTCTATGTGTGTAATATGAATTTTAAGGAATTCTGTTGACGTATATAATAAACTAAAATTTAAAAATATTAGAAAAAAAATAAACAAGCCACACTGACTCTCTATTTGCAACTCCATCCCCTATCAACTCATCCCAACATAGCAGGCAAAGTGATCCTTTAGGATGACTGGCTATCTACTTCCACCTATGTTCTCTTATAGGCTAATCTTAATACAGCATCCACAGGGGTCCTTTGAAAACTTAAATCAGAGAGCATTACACACTCATGTCCCCCATTCAAAACTCCCCAGTGGCTTCTCTTCTCAATTACCCCAAAGTCAAAGACCTTACCAAAGCTTGGAGGCCCTTAACATCTGACCCTGATGACCTCTCTGCAGCTCTCCCCACCCTTGACTCTGGGATACTTGCTGTTTGTCAAACACAACAGGCATTTTCCTGCATTATGGCCTCAATTCCAATTCCAGCTGTTCTCTTTCTTTAGCGATTAGTAATACTTTTTCAAAGTGATCTTTTCTAAAAAAAAAAAAAAAAAATCACCTTTAATCAATTATTTTTCTGTGACTTTATCTATTGTTTTCCCATTGCACCTTGGTACCCCATATTCCCTTTCCTGCTATTTTTCTGCTTAACAGTTAATAGCATCTGACACACTATATATTTTGCTTGTGCATCTTCAGTACATATGGCTCCACATGCCACTTTTACTTTGTCATCCAAGGAAACCCTAAAATGACCTCAAGAACCACAACTTGGACAGTATTGTTCTTCTTTTTAAGAACTCACCAATGGAAAATGTGCCTAATGTGGGAAAAAAAAAAAGCCCAACTCATCTACCCACCCACAAAACAAACAAAAACAGTTATTAATATCAAATAAGTCTAGAGCTTCCTTCATGCTTTACAAAGTTTGGGTTATTCCTCATGTGGAAACATCAGCTGGTCTTCATCCACACTCTAAAAAAAGAATAATTTATAAAATGTTTTATGCATCTATAACATATGTGTAGATCTGTTTGCAATCCATTTTTAAACTTATCCCCTTATATACAGCTATACTCGGGTACACAAAAGGATGCTCATCCAATAATCATTTGTTAGATTTCTTAAATATGAAAGAAAAACAGGTAACATATTTACCCAGGGTTTTGTAGTGTCTCCAGTTATTTTTGAAAAGTGTAACAGAATTACAAAAAGAAAATGCAAGTATTATGTTACTCTAATGTTATTCTCACGGCTTGCTTCCAGAATCCTCTCATAGTGACAAGGCAAATGTGAAGTGAGTTGGATTGTTAACATTCTTTCCCAGCCTAAATGAATTAATTCTTGATTGGGGAAACGGTGGCATTTGTGGTCTATTTCCATATGTGGCAATATTTTTCATCATTCATTGTAGTCTGAACTGTGATGTTTTCAATCCTACATTCTGGATTTGGTCCTGGGAACAGCTTTTTAGCAGCATTCTCATTTCTATGGGAAAAAAATTATTATCATGAATTTCGGAGCAGATTTTAGCAGCTGCATTTCAGTCCCATTGAGAGTCCATGAACCAGCAGCCATTAATCAACCACAGAAATAGATGAATCTTCTTCTTTTTCCTTACTTTATCTCTGAGGAGAAAATCAAGTTTCATAGTACAATCTTATTTGAAGAATCTGTTCTTTGTTAAGCTTCTTTGATTTCAATAAGATCATCTTAATGAGTGGTTTGACAATGGGAGATGAGAGAAACCATGTCATTTCCAAGGGCATGAAGTATCTGCATTATGTATGGACTTATCTTTATTTCTTAGCTGTAGGCCCAGCTGGCTGCCATTTTATTTGATACTTGGGTTCACAAGACCAGCAGAAAAGTCATATGTTCAGGACATAATGAAAAAATAACTTTAAGAAAGGGTTACCGGTCTTCCTTGAAATAAGAAAACTTTTATTTTAAAAACTTTTATTTTTTAATTAATATTTAAAAAAGAAACTTTTATTTTTTAAATTAATATTATGCCTTCTACAAGTAAACTGCTGGCACCCTAAGAATACTCCTTAATGGAATGGGCAGCAAAGATATGATTGGGAGAGCAAAAGCAGGAGATATGCCAAGTGAAACGAAAGGATTCTTGAGTTCTGTGGCATAATGGTAGGAAATCTCACCATTCTTGGCTGTTGTTATTAGAGAAAACATTTTTTATTTTCTTTTTTGATGTCAGAAAGTGACTCAAATCTTTTGAGATGTGACCTACTTCTATTAATCGTACTTAAGTTATTTGGGAAACAGAATTTACAGAGCATTATGACTCCTTTTCAAAGGAATTTTACCTTCAAGGTGATTCAAGAATTTGAGTATATGGGTTGAATTGAGAAATAAGTAAAATGTCCAATGAATGAATAGTAAATGTTAGCAGATAATTCCTACTCTGCTACTAGCTATATGAATATAGATAAACTTTTCAGGCCTTTCCTTTAAAGTAATGAGTTTTGGTTTTATTTATTTATTTATGTATTTATTGCTGTTGTTGTTGTTTGTTTGTTTGTTTTCGGTATGATACTGGTGATGATTGAACTCAAGAGTATTTTACCAATGAGCTAAGTTATGTCCCCAACCCCAGCCCCCTCTTTTTTTTTTTAAGTTTACACATATTTTATTTGTTTAGATTTGATAACAATATGTAATAGCATATAAAACCTTTGCAATATTTTAAAGGAAATTTTAAGATATATTAAAATTTGATATTCAATCTTTTTTAAAAAGGCATATTTTAAAATGAAATTTTTAATTTTTTTTTTAATTTTGAGATAAGTAAGACTCACTTCGTTGTGTAGGGCCTCACTAATGTGCTAAGGCTAGCATCAAACTGATATCACCAGTTATTGGTGATGAGTTCTGCTCCCTCTCATGTTGAAGTATATCATTAGAGAAGCACACAGAGGCAAGCATATAAAGCAGGGTTTATTTTAAAAGGGGTAACACAGACTTCTCCCAGGAGGGAGAAGGGTGCCATAGCTGGTATCATGGTATCCCCAGAAGTGAGGGTGTTCTGCCTTTTTTTTTTTAATATATCCTATATATAACAAAGGCTTCCTTTGTTCTTCTGCTCTCTTCCCTTTATCTCTCTCCTTCCTGCCCACCTGACTAGGCCCAGGAAATGCTTGGTGGGATGGCCAAAAGGTGGGAAACAGGTGGGCTGGAGGGGCTGGGGAGGAGTGATCTGGGCAGGAAGGGGGCATAAAATCCCTGTAGGGAGGGACAATCCCTGGGACATGTTACCTTAGCAACAGGTTGGAGCAGAGACAGGTTATCTTAGGTAAGGTTGGAGGAAGGGCTCTGAAGGAATTAACATTTTAATTCCTCCATTCTCTGGATCCAACCCTTGCCTATCTGCCTGTCTAATTTTGGCTTCAAACCTAAGATAATGCTGAGTTCTACCACATATAATTTTGAATACATATAGACAGGAAAACTGCTTTAATTTATTAGGGGGTACACTTTTATAATGTATTTTTTCCTAATTTGAGTCAAGTAACCTCTCAACTATAACCTCAGTTCTTTTCCTTGGAAGAAAAATGGAAGAACAATATTGACTTTACAACATTAGAGGGGTCTTCCTTCCTCTATGTGCTCTTGGATGCTGTTTAAACAGTCGACAGTCCAAATCTTAAATAGAAATAGACAACTGAATTATAACATAAAATATCATGTAGTTTGAATTGTATCAGAAAATATGTATTAAGTCACATTGGTCCAATGCCTCACACTGCTCTTTTCTTTTATGGAAAATTCTTGGTAAGGAATACACTGTAGGAAAAATTGAGTTCTGAGATGCCACAGGCAGAACACTGTGTGGAGCTGCTGTGTGTGGCTATCACATCATTCATCCCAGGCGCTCTTCAGACTAGAAGTGATAGCACTGTGGTAGGTCTTATAAGAGATTAGGAGCAACCAATGAGAGTTAAGACCAACTGAAGCTACTATCTGAGATAGCCAGACTTGGCGTCTGAGGATACCTTTGACCTTTTCCTTGGCAACTCTTCAAACTGGTTCAGAAGCTTATGGAAGCATTTCCCATTTCAGGAACTCAACAAGTGACTTAAGAGGGAGAGCCATCCTATTGTGTGTTTATTTTCTCTGATCTTTTATTCATTTTTGTAAAAATTCTTGCCCATTACATCTTTTGGATCATTTGGCTCAACTCTCTGCCTTACATGACATCTGTGTCTTGTAAAATTTTCCTAGTTGTATATTTTCAGTTTAAACGTGTTCTTGACAGTTTTACTGTTACAAAATGAACTTGTTTGTGCTAGTATTTGCCAATTCACAGATGTCTTATTTATAGCGAATGGGAAGGCATTTTTTCCCTTCATTTAGAAAATAGATCATGAGCCTTCACAGTCTTAATAGTCTCTTTATCCTTAAAAGTTGTGAGACTAGTCCTGACCCAAGACTACTCAATATTTGATTAATCAAAATCCAGAACAATGGATTTAAGTGGATATTTGAAAAATATATTCTCAATAGCCAGATCTATTTCTTCCTCTCCTCCTCCTTCCCTTCCTCCCTTTCTTTCTTCCTTTTTTTTTTTTTTTTTGGTTTCTTGATTGAACCCAGGGCCTTGTGCATACTAAGCTCTCTCTCTGTCATGAACTGCTTTCCTGACCTCCTAATCTATTTCTTTATCCTCCATGAATTTTAATAACTTAGATAGCTAAATGATGTGTGCAATGCTTCTTGCTCCTACACTAGATGCATTCTGTATGATTGCTTTTATTGTGAGCTGAATTTCATATGGGATAACAGGCAAGGGGTTTCTTCCTAGTGGGTCAGATCAGTGTTTAAGAACATAAGAAACACATGGACTGATTCAATGGGTCATATTTACTTCATACTGTTAGGTACTATTGTTTCTGAGGATACAAGGATGATCAATTTAGACATGATATTTGCCTTCACTAAGCTCAGACAAGAACAAACAGATAATTCTGACACCATATATGAGTTACTAAGATAAGGAAATACCTATAAAAAATATCTAAGCCAGATTATGGGGTTTGAAAAGGCTTCCAAAATGTGTGAAATCTATGCTGAGAACTGGACAACAAATAGATGAAGCCCAGTGTTTTGTTTATGCACTGCTGCCTAACAAACAACTTGGTGACACAGAGCATATTTTATTATATCTTATGGTAGTATGGGTTAGAAGTTTGGACAGGGCTTTGCTGGGAGATTCTTCTGCTCCATGTGATTTTCCTAGTGTATCACATTCCAATTTATAGATATTCAGCTTGACATAAATGCAGCCATCTTGAGTTTTAACTTCTCTGAGTAACCCTGATCAGTTTCCCTCATGTAGTTTCTTGACATGCTATAATAAAATCCTCAGAGTGGTATGTGGAGTTTTACAACACAGACCCTTGTGACATTGGTGCCAGGAATGTGCCTGACGTCCTTGATATTAGTTTAAGATGAGTCAGGTGCATTTTGACACACATGAAGCCATTTTTGTCCTGACCACTATATATACCTCTTACTTTTGATAAAAATTGAGGAGATCCACTGGTCTTCTGCTACCCAGGACCTTGCTTCTGTCTGTAAGTTCCAAATAAATTGCAGTCTGAGCAATCCTGGATCTGTCTTCCTCTCTCTTTGGTCTCACAGCACCTTGGGACTGGTTCTCACATATAAGAATTGTTTTCTTCTGGAACACAAGCCCTGTCAACAGGTAGTCTCTTTTTTTTTTTTTTCATCATTGCTCAAGGGGTACAGGCAGCACTTTAGAAGACTAAGATGGAATCTCAAAGACACCCTTTGACCAACACTAGGTTATTACAGTGTCATTCTTAAGCAATCTACTGGTTCCAAGTGAGTGATGGGGAAAGTCTAGATCCAAGGCCACATAACGTTGTTACTAAAAGGAGGTAAGTTTCTCTGGGATCCCCTTATATACAATAGCTACTCCACCAGATAATGGGAAAGGATGAGAAACAGTATCTCAAGCAAGGAAGAATTAGAAAGCTTAGTGACAGTGGAATGTGTGATATTTCCTTCCTTTTCTCTTTATCCAAAATAAATTATATTTATTGCCCTTTAAGAGATGCCATTTTCTGAATAAATTATACTTATTACTCTTTGAGAGATGACATTTCCAAGGATTTTCTGAATATACCTAGATATTTTTCTGTTAAGAAATCTGCATGGCTTCAAGTTTTCCAGGTGAAGGAAGAAATCATGGAAGTCATTGTCTATGATCTGTTGCTACTTGACCTTTGTCCTTGTGGACAAAGAAAACTTTCCAATCAAGTTTAACCTATAGAATAAACACATCCTCTTAGGACATACAAAGCTTCATATGTGACACCCTTGCCAATGTAATAAGCTGATATTAACTGTTCTCTGTCATCATTCCACACTATGTTACCTCTTGCAAAGTCTTTTTCTTGAGATAAGCCTCCCATTTTATCCATTTATTCAGAGATTAATCTATTTTTTTTTTAAATTCTCCCTGGTAATAAGGGCCAAAAAAAAATTGGCTAAAGATCTGAGGAGGCTGAAGGAGAGATATCACAAACACCATAATTAAAAAAAAAATAAGAACTAATCTGGAATAATTCATATGAAATCACCTGATTTTATTGCCAATGACAGTGAAAGCTGAGTATCGCTTTTATTTTTAATACTTTGGAATTTTTATCTGAGTATGAAAAAAATTCCTTTTGGCCACAGATTTTAGGCTCCCAAGGCGAGCAACTTCTAGTCTACAAAATAAAACTATATCAAGTTTTTATTTCATCATAAATAGCCTAATCAAAAACACTTTTTATTTTATTGTTCCTAGTAGACCTCGGTTCTGAATTGCTTGTGCATTAAATCCACAGTTTATATTTGAAACAAGTTTTCATCCAATAGGCTATAAAACATCTCTCTATTGGGTGATATTTTTGAAAGTTTAATCATGTTGGAAACAAGTTTTTGAGGTCTAGAGGCCATCTTTCCCCTTCTATATTTCAAGTACTCAGTAAGTCAGTGCTGTAAAACTGCATCTGAACCTCAATTTCTTTTATTCTATCCAAATGGGAAAACAGGTTATAATTTCTTCCTAAGGTTTATGTTCAATTTGTCACAGGCACTTGGTTTGAGTTTATGGAACATGTACAGAGAAGGGCCATTGTAGGTTTTCCAGCAGAAAGGGGGCAGAAAGACATCTTGGAAACCCAGCTACCAAAGGTTTAATCTGAAGTTTGTATTACTGTGATCTAAACTTCTCCGTCTTCCTTCCTTTCCTACCAATCTTCAGCAACACTCACAAATGCCACAATTCAATGAAGCTGAATTCATGCCTGGCTTGCCATGTTCAGAGCAGAGATATACTGCATGAGTGTAGGAGACTGGCAATGGAGATGACTTTGAGAATGCAAGCCCAGTGGACATTTGCAGAAATCCTGGGGAAGACCTTGAATTCTAAAGGTATGAGTTGATATACAAGCTGATCTTACTAAGATCTTAATAAATTTAAGGATATTCCAGACACCTTTTAAAATAAAAACAAAGGTAATAATATAAACCATGTAAGAGCATTTGTAATTTGTGATGTCCTACAGAAAAGAATGGTGTATTATTTTTATAATACAATTTCATCAAATATTCTGTTTACATTCTTATGTCTAACAGGCTTGGGGGAAAAAAGAAATTAATTATGAAGAAAGAACCTATTTTACAAGGAAAATACCAGATATGACAAAATCACCAGCTGGGAATTAGTCTTTTTATTTGATGAGTAATAATTTAAATTAAATTAGAGATAATATTCTGCTATTTAAGAACAGCTTGAAACAGTGTCGTCAGTCTAAAACACAGGTTAGTAAATACTGTTTTGCAGGCAAGACTCAAACTACGTGCCTGTGAAATGCCTAATAGAAAACAAAATAAAGCTTTTTAATGTATCTTTCTGTAAAAAAAATATGAGTAAGTTACCTGGAAACACTATAAAATTTCATTTTTAGGCAAAATTCCTTTTATTAATTTGTAGCAAAGAAAAAATAGTTTCGTGGAATATTGAAGGTATATGCAAGCCATATATATATCAATGTATCTATTTTAAGATTGCATATCTTCTATCTGATTATTTCTTGTCAAGTTTTATAGACATTAGAAAGTAATAGTAGTGCCATGGTTAGTGTCATTTTTCACTACAATTTGAAAAATAAAGTGTACATCGTATTTTGATTTTAGAATAATAGCAATAGTAAATACGCTGTCCACTAGATGGAGACAAGCGCTCCTTCCTGCATTTGGTAGTTTTCTTATTCTGAGAATAAAGCAGTGCTGAATGTTCAGAATCACAACAGACTTGTACTGGAAGATTCCTTGAAGGTTCCTTGACCTCAGCACCACAGGAACTATTATTTGGGGAATTCCCATGTGTTTATACAAAGAATTTTTTATTATCACATAATAATTTTCAAACTAAGCATGTAATAATGACAATTTAAAAACAGGTCTTTCCCACCCCCCAAAGAATTTATCATTACCTTCAAAAGTCACAGATTTTGTTTGTTTGTTTGAAGTTTTACAAAATTCTTTTTTGATGAAACATCAGAAAAAATTGCTTTTTTTTTTTTTTTTTGGTACCAGGGATTAAGCCCAAGGGTGCTCAACTACTAAGCTAAGCCCCCTTCCCTTTTTTAATATTTTTATTTTGAGACAGGCACTAACTTGCCCAGGGCCTTGCTAAAATTCTGAGATTGTTGAATTTGTGATTCTCCTGCCTCAGCCTCCTAAACTGCTGGGATTGTAGGCATCTGTTTCTGCACCCAGCCCTATCATATTCTTAAGAGAACATTTAGTGTTCAAATTTCAAGTAATTTCTTTGCTCTGACATAAATATAAAACATAGTTAGGGAAAATTAACAAATTTACGCTCAGTTCCATAAGTGACATTTCATCACAGAACTGAAACTGATACAATAAAATGCAAGGCTGGTGCTACTTCCCAGATTAGCATGACCTTCACCCTCCCCTGAGGGCAGAATCCAGTGGGTATCACATTTGCTTTGAATTTTATAAAATGATGCCCTCAATTGAACATTTTAAGGAAGGTTTCCACATTTTTTTCTTCATTGTTGAAGAAAACTTTCAGCATATTGTAAAAAGATTTTAAAAAGCAAAAAAATAAAAATATTTTAGACACTCTTTTTAATATTCCAATGGAATCTAAAGGAAAAGCCATAAGACCTTTGCCATGATCTATTTACAAATGCTTAATGAAGCTTTTCATTTTAAAGTTTTTTCTCCTTGAATTCATGTTTTCCATTCTATTTTATTCACAGAGTATTATATTAATACTCATATATAGTCATGCTTGAAAGTCTTATTGAACACCCATCTGGTTTTTTCTGGGGCAAAATTATGTACTTCTGCCATTATATTTTATACACATTTACTCTTTGGTTGCTCTTTGTCTCTATCTACTAGAATGTGAACTCCTTATAGATAGACATTTGCTTTTTGTTTTGACACTGTTGAATTCCTATCATTTGAAACACAGCCTAACATAGTGTAAGCGATATTTTTTTTTAGTTAATGAGAGTGAAATTTAAAATTTACCCTTTATATGACCATGAATATCTACATTTTAAATGTTCAAGTGGCACTATAATGACAACTATTATTAACATACAGCTTTAAAAAGCAATACAAAATATATCACATTGAAAAAAAGTAAAATGTTATTAGAAATACAGTTCTTAATGGAATGGATGAGATCTTCCTTGTTTTCATTAAGTCACATATCCGTGGGTGAATATTACTGATCATTGGAATAGGATAGAACTGAGGATCAATTCTGTTTCATTTTAAAAATTTTTCAAAGGTGTAAATACAGAAAATACTGAATCACAAATTAAAAATATGAAGGTGACTTTTATAATACTGACACTTCTTTTAACTCCTTCTTACTTAGGTGCCATATATCACAGTTAGTTATTCATCATTGAAAGAATTATAGTGACCCATCAGCTGATGCCTTGAATAGGTCCTTCAATCTGGCTAAAAGTTGAGTTTTAGGCAAATTGATGTTATCCAGAGACACCACTATTTCCGATTGCACATTCATTTGACTCCCTAGAAGGATATGCCCCTCCCCCCCACGAAATGTGCCTTTATAATGTGAAAAGTGGGTAGTCACAGAAATGAAGGCACAAGCACTCATCTGATAGAAAAGAGAGAAGGGGCGAAGACACCTTCATTACAGATATTTTCTCTACTCAACAGGGAGTTTACCTTGAGAAATGCGTACATATGAAACTAAAGACTGAGAAATGTATTGCCACAAAACTGTGCCTCCTACTGTTTACTAAGCTTTTCAGATCACCCAATTTAAGGGTCACTATTCCAAGGTACAATTAATTCCACTGTGACAACCTGACTCCTGCTGTATTAAGCTGATACAGCTAAAGCAGAGTCATGTCATGTTTGACAATAATGGAAACTGCCTGTTTAGAACAACTCTACAGTGATTGCAAGCAGATCCTACTGAGTAAATAAACAGTTACACTGAACATTAAATAATGATGCACTCATCTAATAGAAAGGTCTTCTCATCTGACAATTGTGGCTGGTCATAGGCCAGTTTAGGGAGGGTTGTATTTTCCAACAGATATATTAATTATTTGAACCTAGGAATGGAATAGTGTTGTAAGCTGATTCTCAATGTGATGGTGTTAAAAGCTATGAGACTTTTGGGGTGTGATTAGGTCATGAAGAAATCCTCATGAACTGGCTTGATAGAGAGTGTTGGTCCCTTCTTCTCTGTGGGTACAGTAACAAAAATGAACCAGGAGGACAGTAAATATGTCAGCCCCTTGATCTTGGATTTCCCAGCCTCCAGACTGTGTGAAAGAAATTTCTATGGCTTATAAAGCTGCCCTGTTTGTGATATTTTATTATAACAGCCTAAAGAGCTTATGACAAGCACATTACAGATGTTCCCAAACTTAGGATGATTTGACTTACAATTTTTTGACTTTATGATGGTATTAAAGCAGTACATATTTTGCAGAAACTGTATTTTGAATTTTGCTCTTTTCTGGGGCTAGCCATGTGCAATATAATTTTTCTTATCATATTGGGCAGCAACAGCAGTTAAGCAGCTTCCAGTCATCCAAGAGATCAGGAGGAGAAGCCCATATTCTGCAGTGAACTGTGTGGCCAAGCTATGTTCTATAGGTGTATTAAATACACTTTAGCAGACAATATATTTGACTTAAAATGGGTTTATCATCATATAACCTCATCAAAAGTATCTGCATTTCATAAAACCAATCTAACCTAATGAGAAAGGCATCATTGTCACCATCTGCTAATGAGAAATACAAGGATGAAAGATGTTTAGTACTTTGCTTAAGGTCATGTAAGACCTAGCAAAGGCCACTTTAGCCACAAGAAGAGCACATAATTGCAATCTCCACTCCAAACCCTGACAATAACAAGTAACATTTATGGAATACTTACCATTGTTAAGTTCTATAGTATTCTAGTTGGTGAGCATCAAGGATGGAGTTCCAAGAAGTGTTCTTCTTTGAATCACAGTAGCATTGAAGACATAACACTTAAAATTCTTTTGTTTACAATCATACACCTTGAGAAAGTTTGCTGCTCCATATAAAACCTACAAGATCAAAACAAATTAGCATTTTTTTCTGACAAAAGGTTAATATCTAGAATATATAAAGAACTCAAGAACTTAAACACCAAAAAGCAAATAACCCAATTATGTGTGGGAAGATGGATTAAACAGACAGTTCTCGAAAGAAGAAATACAAATGTCCAACAAATAATGTGAAGGAAAAAAAAGTCCAACACCATTAGCAATTAAGGAAATGCAAATCAAAACTACACTGAAATTTCATCTCACATTAGTCAGAATGACACTCATTAAGAATACAAATGACAATAAATGCTGAAGAGGTTGCAGATAAAAAGGAAAACTTTTAAACTGTTCGTGGGATTGTAATTTAGTATAACCACTATGGAAATCAGCAAGGAGATTCCTCAAAAGACTAGGCATGGAAGTACCATATGACCCAGCCATTGCCACTCCTTGGTATTCATCCAAAAGAATCAAAGTCATCATACTACAGTGATACATGCACACCCATGTTTATAGCAGCACAATTCACAAGAGCCAAACTATACAACCAGCCTAGGTGTTCATCAATGGATGAATGGATAAAGAAAATATGGCATATATACATAATGGAGTTTTATTCAGCCACAAAGAAAAGTGAAATTCTGTCATTTGAAGGAAAATGGATGAAACTAGAGACCATTATGTTACAAGAAATAAGCCAAACTCATAAGGTCAAGGGTCATATGTTTTCTCTCACATGTGGAAACTAAAGAAGAAAAAAGAAAAAGAAGTTTGGGGAGGGGTGAGCCTCATGAAAATCAGTGGGTAATCAATAGAGGAAAAGGGACCAGGTGGGGAGGGAGCGGGGAAGTGCTGGAGAATGATATTGGCCACATTATATTGTTATATTGTATACATGTTTCAAAATGTAACAGTAAACCTCATCATTATGTACAGCTATGATGCACCAATAAAACTGTGGGGGGAAACTAGCTTTAACTTGGAGCACAGAATGGTCGGTATGTTAAAGTTATCCGGCCAGGACTCGATCAAAACTAGTCACCACTTTTGATAGAGTTATTAAAAAATCTTGTATGCTTGTCCAGAATTGTATAGATGACCTTTATAGGTTTTGTTAGAAGTGGTTTTGTTCTTCAGTACAGGTCTCCCTTTTCTGAAAAGTCCCCGATGCTGGACATTGAATCCAGGGCCTTGCACATGCTAGGAAAGTGCTCTACCACTGAGCTACATCCCCAACCCTGCCTGGAAAGTCTAGTACAGGTGACTTTGTATTTTAGAATCCTACTTCACTCTGAACAAAGCACCATTCTGAACATTTCAGATGACAATTCATTTTATCTTCATAATAATTCCACAAACCTTTTTGATCTCCATCTTCCAGAGGCACAGAGAGGTTAATAAATTTGCTGAAGGCCACAAAGGAAGTGGCAGAGCCAAGATTCAACCCAGGCAGCCCAAGTCCAGAGTCCGCATTCTTAATCACTACCATATGCCTGCAAAAGAAAAAAAAATAAATGCATAACTGTATTAGAATAACAGAAAGGAAACATTTTACTTTTGAAAGTATTTTCAAAAACTGTGAGGAATACCTGAAAGATAGGGAGCCAATAGGAACAGAGAAGAATCAGATAATTCAGGTAGATGAGGAGAGACAGAAACTGTGGAAACCCTCAGAGTAATTAATTTGATACAGTAGCGAGAACATCTAAGAAGGCAGACTCCCGTTAACTTCTTGGCCAGTCCAGATGTCTGCATCTTGGAGGCACCAGTATGTGGAAGTGTGGGTCCAAGAAATAAGACAGAACTCCAAGTACTTGGCAAGATCTAGGAGAAGTGGGATGTGTCACATGCAGGCCAGTTGTTGGTGTACATGGTCCAGTGGCATATTCTGACTCTTCCAGGATATATCTCTGTAAACAGATTTCTGCACAAATTCCAGCAACTCATCATAACCCTTCATCTCTACCTAGGTTATGCAATAAGGTAGCAGACTGTCTAATAATAATTTTCTGCCATAAAATTGAAAGCATAAACATGAATCATCAATTATTCAAAAGTACAGTAAAAGGAGACCCACCTATTTATGAAACCAAATCATTTATACCTGAGAAATTCAGAGTACTACAAAAGAATATTTATACAATAAAAAAAAACTAAACAGAGATCATGAAAATTAAATTCAACCAAGAAGGTGCTGGCAGATGGAACAAAGTTGGACATGTATTAATAAAAGTTGAAGATGATTAAATGACAGACACACGTTTCATTGTTATTTCTTTCTACTTTAACATGTTTGAAAGTGAAACATGTTTGAAAAGAATACAAAAACATATCTAAAAAAAGCTATCCAGGCATGGTGGCACACACCTGTAATCCCAGCAGCTGGGGAGGCTAAGGCAGAAGGATCGCAAGTTCAAAGCCAGCCTCAGCAAAAGCAAGGTGCTAAGCAATTCAGTGAGACCCTATCTCTAAATAAAAGACAAAATAGAGCTGGGGATGTGGCTCAGTGTTTGAGTGCCCCTGAGGACAATCCCTGGCATCCTCTACCCCGCCCCCCAAAAAAAAGATAAATAGAAAAACCAGCATGACAGAACATCAAGTTGCAGGATTCTTCCTTACAGCACATACCACAAAAGATAAGAGAATGAAAATACGAAAGAAGAATTAAGGGACATGAACGACAAATTTAGCTATTGTGACATCATTTTGTAGCAATTATAGGAATGATGGGCCACAACACATGTGGAAACAATTCATTGGGCTCCTGCATGTTCTGAGACTTGGAGACCTTGCAGTGTCCACCCCTCCATCCCACAGTGTGTCTGTCAAGAAGATCCCAATGTTTGGTGCCATTGGCACCATATAAAATATTTCTTTCATATATTTAGTCTCTATTTTTTGTAGTATGTTCTATAAAAAATGTTTTGGCTTGATGTTCGAACATGTTGGTTCTTTTCTATTTATCCTTTTTTTAAAGATATGTTTTTGTATTTTTTTTTTATCTTGGAAACTTTGAATCATATGCTAAAATAGAAGGAAATACTTGTAAAATTTGTGCATTTATCACTAAATTATCTCCAACAGTTTATTAACACAAGACCAACTTTGTTCATTGTGGAGCAGATGGCACAAGCAGGTAATAAAGTGGCAGTGCTGGTGTGGGACTCCTCCAGGATGGCCTCAGAAGAGATACAGTGGGCCCAGGTGAAGTGGGCGATCGTCAGCAGCCAGCTGACTTGGTGGGAATGTACCCAAGCAAGGTGCTGTTGATGTGCTGAACACTGGCCATGACTTCAGTCCTGCTATAGTGATGTCTCAGAACCTTGGAACATTGTGGCTGCAATAAATGCCCACAGAGTACACAAGGTTTTGGCCTGATTCTCCCTCTTCCCATAGACAACATGCTCCTGCACTGCAGGACAAAAGCAATAACCACATCTGGATGCACAAAGTATTTCAGGAACAGGTCCTGAAGTACATGTCCATGATGCTGACACACATAGGACACCAGCCACTAACTGGGGCTTACTTGGTCACCCTGGATGGACAGACTTTTGAAGGTCATCTCCAAACATTACGTGGACCACTTCATGCTATGCAGCCTCATGACTGATGAATACAGTGGGCAGAGCATCTACCCTTCCCACCAGTACAACTAGGACTCTGGCCCCACCTAGAAGTACAGTGTTCTGGGAAATGAGTACAAGCAAGGGATCAAAAAATCTTGAGCCAAAACTTCAAATAAAAAAAGAAAAAAGAAAGAAATAGAAAAAGAAGCAACAAACATAACTGTAGATCGAAAAAGATACCAAGAAAGACAGATAAGTGGATAGATACATACAAATACACAAATACATACATGCATACAACCAACACCACCAAGATGCCTTGGTTAACATAGTGAAATTGCGGAATACCTGAAGAAGCAGCACAGGCCCAATTCAAGGTGTGCCCTATTTCAAAAGCCAGTTTTTTGTTCCACTCCATCACACAGAGACATACACATCCCTCTACATCCCTACTGTGTATGGGCTCAGAAACACTTGAAAATGTTCACAGCATCAATGAGTAACAGCAAAAATGTGAAGACATTGGACAGAGTAATTGTGGGAAAATCTTGCAATAAATATTGAAAATGAGTGAACTATAGCAGTGTGTGTCAACATGAAAGGACATTATTGAAAGATACATACACTATGATACCATTTATGGAGACTCTGAAAACAATGTTGGACATTGTGTTGTAATAGTGTGAACGTGCATGAGAATGATAAATAACCAGATTCAGTCAGGCAATTATTTCTGGGAAGGCAGAGAGGGAGGGTAAGATGAAAGGAAGTTAATCAGGGAAATTCAGTCATATTTGTAACAAGCTACTTCTTTAAAAAAATAAATAAATATATTGAGGAAAGTGTGGCACAATGTTAGAACGAGGTAGAACTTAGTAGCTGATCTTGGCTTCAGATTCTTGTTGTGGGAAATGCTGAATCTTTTAATATATTTGAAATATTCCTTGACAATTAAAGTAAGTGCATTCAAATATGAGAAAACTGCAAAGAATTTTTTAAAATGGGCTTGATAAGGGCTATATACAGAGTGGACTTGGACTAAAATATTTAACTTCCTGCTCTGAAAATCTGGGACCCTCATTGAAGGAAATAATGTCCTTATCTTAACCTCAGTCTTCTCTGACCATCTGAATTTTTCCAAATGGGATCTGTCAGCAACAAGTCTTTCAACAATTATGATTCAGGAGTCTTATGTCATCAGTCGGAGTCTTTAGACAATGCCATCACTAAGAGCAGGTGAAACTGTAAAGTGGGAAGAGGGATTTCATGGAACTCAAATCTAAGATTAGATATATACTGAGCAATGAACAAGTCATACACGTACATATCCTATGATTGGGGGAAAAGTTTGTTTTGCATTTTTTAGCTGATTGTGGAGAAGACTTTTAAATGATCTCTTTATGGTCTCATTTAAGCATTTTGTTTTCTTCTTTTCTGGGCATGGTTAACAAATTAAAGAGCCTATTTCCTGTCCACAGCTGTGCGTCATTGCCTTTGGGAATATAATGGCAACGAATTCTAAGGGAGTTAGTTTCTGCTGTCTGGCAGCGAGAGCTCTAGCATAAACAAGCCTGCAACCTACTCAGCACTGAGCAGACACGTCTGTGAGCCTCCTGCTGTCCCCTCTGTCCTGTGGGCCCACGGTGTGTGTGTTCACTGATAGTAGAGCCTTGACCTATGAAGTAATGTTGCCCCAAAGATGTCCATGCTGAAACGGGCCTCAAGTAAATCCAGGGAATTTACTTCCTTGTATGGTCCTTGAGAGGTTATGACTCTAAACTTCAGGAATTATGGGTGATATTTGTTAATTTTTATTATTTCCATGAAAATGAAAAACTAAAACTGATGTCTCTTGGAAACAAATATTTTCCAGCAGAGAAAAAAAATACACACTATAAAGTTCCAAGTTGTTAAGTGCATTAAAACATGAGAAAGCTGGAAAGTGTGTTTGTGGGAGCTGTGTGTGAAATCAACAAGGAAATGTGAGCAATGATTTGTTTTTTGATGGCTTAATGGTTTTTTGATGGGTGTATTTTATAAAAGTCCCATTCATAGAATGAGAATTTTATAAAGATTGTTTAAAGTTGACATAGCAGTAATGAAGCTAATGCAGACTTTGTTTATAATATATGAAAATAACCAATTTAATTTCAAATATTGAAATTTACTTTCTTTGCTAGACATCTTCAGTTTATAAGAAAAGAATATATATACATAACAAAACTTACATGGAAAATGGAACAAGTAAGATTTGGGAAAATAGGTCAGGTGGGGCACCATAATTCTTTAGATTATTAAGCATTTATCTTCTTAAAAGACAAAGGGCAAAAGGTGGAGGCCTCAATGTATCTGAGATGTTTTCAGGTTGCTGTAAAACGACTTTGAAAAATAAAAGGAGGAAAATATCTTTGCAATATTTTCATACTGGATGGAGTTCGCTGATCTCATAGTCTTTGAACTTCTGGGGTTGGAGAATTTAGTATAAATAAGGAAGATTGAACAGGCCACACATTATGATGATATAAACATCGCTTTTTAAAAACTATAATCTTTAATTTAATTTTTGGATTTTACAGGTACTTGATTTTATCAAAATCTGAAAATGTTTATCTTTATTTATAGTACATCTATATCACCATTTGCATGGATCTTGACAGAAATAAGAAAAAAGAAAAGAAGGCCATATTAGAGGACACCATGGGGGAATGCAATCAGAAAAATTCAGAAGTGAGAAATTTTACTGGGTAGAGAGTCTTGTTTCCTATGTACACAAAAGTTGTTTTGAAGAGGGAAGCTTTAAATTAAAAGAATTTTACTAAACATACTGATCCAATATTAGTAAAAGTATCTGTGCTTGTGTGATTTGTATGTGGAATAAACAAGGAAATATGAGCAATGATTTATTTTTTAAGGCATCAAATAACTATTGTTAGAATTTTTATTTATTTTTCTACTTTTATAACCTTAATTTTTTTACAAGTATATTGCAGTATAAGTGACATATAAAATTGTTACAATAGAATAATTTGAAATATGTATATATTGTCAAATGATTACCACAATCAAGTTAGTTAACACGTCTACTACCTCACCTAGTTAACATTGTGTGTGTGTGTGTGTGTGTGTGTGCGTTAAAAATTTTTAATGTCAACTGTTTCAACATATTTTAAGCATACAAACAGTAGTTTAACTATAGCAAACATTTTAAGTGTAGTAATGGTATTATGGCTTTTTAGAGTTCTTATCTTTAAGAGATTGAAACTAAAATATTTATGCACAAAATGATATATGTCTAAGATCCTCATCAAAATAATCTGACTGGTTGAAAAGCATAATTGTTACTATAATACATAATTGTTGAAAGTGAATAGTGAGCTCATTAATTTCCTTAAAGTATTCTCTTAATCCTTGTGTGTGTTTGAAATTGTAACAAAAAGTTTGAACACTTAATGAGAATCTTCATGAGTGAGGGAGTTGTGTCTGCCTTTCTCACACTTGTATCCTTAGAACAACAGTAGATGGTATAGACTAATAGTACATGGTATATAGCAGTGTCTCAATAAATATTTGCAGAATTTATCAATTAACAATATTTGGAGGAAAATGCCTTTGTGAAAATTCTGAGAAGTTCGGTTCACTACATCATAACAAAGGATGGCGGAGCAGGGCTGTCAAGATGAACTCAGTCTGTTTACTGTGTGAATGTCTCTTATGTCTCATACTTAGATTTAAATGATATTTTCAATCTAAATCTGTAAAGTATATCCTTTTAAAGAGTTCTTCCTCAAGAACTAGAGTCACCCCAAGGGCTATCTAAACTTATTTTGGAAGTTTTCTTTCTAAATAAGTTTTGTCTCAAAATTATTTGGAAATTTTACCTAAACTTCCATAATTCTCAGGAATTCAATTATACAAATTTTATTTAGAAATTCAATAAGAAAGATATTATGCTTTGTTTTGATCATAAAACAAATCTGTGTTTCTCAAGAAGCTAGCTCTATCTAGAGGAACTTACTCTGTGAACCAAAGCTGACCCAACATTTTTGGGGGATCCTTTGCTCATGAGATAGTGGAGAGTTAAGATTCCCCAGCTTATCTTACTGTTTGAGAGCAGTAAACTAAAGTAGAATAATTTGTTATGAGGTAGCTGATATATTCATCTTACATAACTCTAAGATAGATGACCTAATATGCATGAGCGAAAGGTTTTATAATTAATGTGATCCTGGCTTTAGCTGTGGACCTTTCTTTAAAATCTCACCTGCTCACCTTGTCAAATCAGCATAGTTAGTTCTATCAAAGATATATCTAAATAGTGCTGGACATACATTGTCATTTTTTTGGTGTCTGTTTTTATTGCTGATACTGTTTTGAGGTTTTGGGGACATCTCTCTCTCTCTCTTTTTGATTGACTATTGTGGGCAGAAATCTTATTAAGACAGAATTCTGACTAATCACTGGAAAATCAGCCTTCTGTTTGCCAAAGATTTATTCAGATTTTTTATTGCATTATTATAACCATTTTTCTCTAGAGTCCAAATTCTTAAGATTAAACCTACAGCATAGGAGATCATCCTTGAAATATTAAAAAGGGAAAAAATAATCCCAAACTCAAGAATGTGATTATAATTTGTTCTAGCCATGAAAATTCATGGCTCCAACCCACACACAAGATGAAATTTTATTAGTGTACAGTTTGTACTGTATGCTCTTACATTTCAGTTTGTCATTCCCCAAAAATGTGCTTTTCTACTTGAGCAAGTAATTGAAAATCGCCCAATGACTAAGGTTGTTCTGGGTCTGATTTCCACTGTGTGGCTGGCTGTACAACTTTAGGGAACATGTGACCAATGCCACACAAGGGCAGAAGTCTATAAACTGCAGGTCTTTGAGCAGAACATTTGGTGCTTGGTCTGTCTCCCACTGAGGATTTTTTTCCTAACATGGAATGAATCTATTTTTTTTGTTTTGTAAGTCCAAGTAACAACTGTATTCTAGTCTACAGTATAATTTTTACATATATTTGAATGGTTTTGACAGTATTACTTTTGAACAGATTTTAAAATGACAACATAAAAATTTATATCCTACAAATAAAAGGTATATAATAAAAAATTGGTGTCTAGATATCTGAACCATGCCTATAGGAGTGCCCTGGTTGGTTCTATCACTGAATACCTGGCCTATTTAAGAATTCACCACCAATGATAAGTTCTCCTCAGTCCCATGTAATTCACCCAAATCAGAGAGTTTTATATATACACACACAAAATAAACACTCTTTTAAAGCCTCATCAATACAAATATTCAATTAGAAAGGTTAAATGTATCATCAAATAGCCAATTCTATTGATCAGATCCATTATAGGCAATCTTTCTGTATGTCTGTTTCAGTCTTCCTAGAAATAAAAATTCCTTTAAAAGACCATTCTAGAAATACAGATTCCTTTGAAAGAACTTCAGTGCAATATCTTAGGGTATATGAAGAATAGTCAGGAATAGGTCTAGTACATATTTAACTACTATCCATTCTTCCAGAACACCGGTGAAAGGAGGAACCCTAGTTACAGACTGTTGTTCTAGAACCCTTTTTTCCCATGGATACTACTGTGCCAGTGCCTAGCCAGCATTTGTGAGCTGCTGTATCAAGTCTAGGGCATTCAAAGAAATCTTCTGAGCCCGTGCCAGGTACCTCTGACCAGAACAGAATTGTACCTTGGGCACCTAAACCTCTCAGGGTCATCTTTCATCTTGACTTATGGTAGAAATAAGTTTTGATCCTTATGAAGGATCATTTTGCTTTCAAGGATCAATTCTCCCCCCCCCTCTCCAGGAATATATAGAAATGTAGATATGCTCTTTTAATATAATATTAAGTTTCACTTTCTAAACATGCTATTCCTAAGGGAGTTTAAAATTGTGAACAAAAAATATATGAACACATAATAATGATGAAAAGGTTTATTAGCACATGTTTATAAAGTTGATTGCTATTTAATTACAATGCAGTAGTCAAAATTCAAAGAAAAAAGTAATGATGACAAAAAAAATGAAGCATTCTAGCAAAACTGGCAGGCTTTAAACTAATGTTAGCTTAATTGATAATAGATAATCTTTGAGCAATCGTACTGACACCCAAGAAAGAAAGAGGTAGGGCACTGCCTCAGCAGATCCATAGCCTGGACCAAGTTCATTGCCAGTAAGGATGACAGGAATATTATAAAATTTAGATAGGCAGAGGATGGATACTTGTATTATGATTAATAAAATATATAATACTCAAAACATTCACAAGGGAAATATAAATATTTATGACAATGATAAAAACTGCATGTAAATTTGCAAAAACAATGTAATTTTATTATTTAATCTAGGCATGCTTTGAAAAGTGAAGGGTTTTTTTGATAAATTTTTGTTTTATTTTTTATTTTTAAATTTTGATTTATTTTTGTTTCTCCTATTTGTGTTTTCTAAAATTAGAGTGTAAAAATTTTATGAACAGAAAAAAAATCAAGTTATTAGAAATACATTCTTCGAATGTTATTTTTCAAGAAGACGGTCAGATTGTTTCTAAATCACTAAGTCTTTAGATACTATGCACAACTTAAAATAAGTCTTGTTCCATCTTCTGTGTTAGACTGGATATTTATCTAACTATCCATCTATACTTTGTGTTACAAAAGTGGTCTCTTTATCTTCTAAATTTGCTTCTTTTGCCAAGAGTTAAAACATTTATATGTAACAAAGGCAGTATAGACTATTTGCAAAGGCGAAAAAAGCGTCAATTAAAGACAGTATTCAATGTGAGTCATTTTCCTCCGCCTGTCCCTGGATCTCTCCAGTTGGAGCTTCTCACTTGGTCTGTACCATAAGTCAGAGAACGGCATGTACTGTACCTGTACTGGCCAATTTTATTATTTGTTAGAATTTTTCCTAGTGCTAGGTCATTTTGGGCAGGAAGTCATTGCCAGTTAGCAAGAAGAGAAAGCAAAAATAATGTACTCTAAAAAACAGTGGCATTTGCAAGTTGCACACAACTGTGTTATTTTAAACCAGCAAGAGCTGGATTTGGGGATGGCAGCCACATGTACCCTGGAGCGTGTCATCGAAGAGAACCAGGTATTACAGGAGCCACAAGCACACTGTGCAATTAGGGTTAGGCGAAAGGATTAAGTAATCCTGCAATAGTCACTGTTACATAACTCGGCAGTTGCTGCACAGGGATGGGAGCGGTAACTGAATACTATAGCGGGAACTGGCAGCCTTGCTGCAGCCAAGGGTCACTGCTGTTTTCATTATAAACCTTATTTTGTAGTTGGTTTATAACCCAGACAGTTTAATTCACATCGGGCTGAAACCTGGCATTCGAATTAGAAGTCTAGAGGCAATTTTTTTTTTTTTTTAATAATAGAATTCTGAGCTAGAAGGGACCAGAAGATCGTCTGGCCCAACTTGTATTTTGCAACTAAGATACAAGCATATAGAGTGAGGCATATAGAGTGTCATACAGTGATAGGCAAAGCCAGACCTAATTTTTCTGCCTTCCAGATTAAAAAATAAAATAAATAAATAAATAAAAAAGACTTCTACCATTTTATGCTAATTTATCTTAAATTATCAGAGGAACTGGCAGGATGTAAGAAGTGTTGACTCTTCCATTTACCAGGGATCCCTCTTACCACTTGAAGTATGTTGCCCAGGTAAGTACAGCTTGTCAAGTGGCACAAAAAGAAGAGCTCAGGCCCATTTTGTGGCTATTTTGCACTTTTACATTCCTTTTCCTCCCATCCTATCAGTTCTCCATTCAGTTGACTCATTCACGATCCCAAAAGGAATTATTGCTAAACTATTGATACATGGGGCCCTAGTTTACTATCTTCTAATGGTCATGAAATGCATCATAAATTGAACTGGAAAAGAAAGAAAGGTTCTGAAGCCAGGATCATGTTTCTGTAAAACCACAACTGGTTGAAGAGTGAGTGAGTTCATGCAGTCAACCAAACAATCACTTTATCCCCATGATACCAAAAGAGAAGTGTGGTGGTAGATTATTTTTCTTTGATAAATTCCAATCATTATTTTGTCAATATTTGAAAGTCACAATTTTTTTATGTGAACGTAATGATGACATTTTTGTCATCCAGTTAGTCGGAACCATAGAGATACACATCCCAAGTTCATGCACAGCTAGTGTTCCTGAAATCCAATTCAGAAGAGCATACTGTGTCCGTATACCATGACTCAAGTCTCTATAAGGCCTGTTCTCTCATATCTGAAAGAACACTCCATCACAGCCATGAGTGGAACTTTCAATAGTTCATGTCACAAAAATCAACATTCAAATGTTAAACCTAGTTCTATACATCCAGCACATCATACTCATACCTCTATTTTCACCTCTTGGTTCACATCTAAGATCCCGGAACTTTTTTCAAACATGTTTTTTTCTTCTATTGGATGGTAAGTTCCTTTGAGTACAGGGACATATATTGTTTTTCAGATATACATTCTTTCTTCCATATGTTGCACCCTGCACCAAGCCATAGTGCTTTTTGTCATTCATACACAATGTATATGTTTAACAATGCATGATTTTTTTCTTTTTTGTATGTGTGGTGTTTGGGATGGGATTCAGGGACTCATACATGCAAGGCAAGCACTCTATCACTGAGCCACACCCTCAACCCATCACAATTTATATCTTTATAATGTTATTTTTTTAGATGTACCTGTGCAAAGTATAAGAATACTGTGTAGCAGTTTTCATCTCCTGTAGAAGAATATGATAATAAAATGAATTAATCCAGTTGAAGATAGGAGAAAGAGGAACATGCTGAGACTTTGGCTTTTGTTTACAAGAAGTTGGAACACAGTAATTATAATTCCCAGAGGATAATTCAATAAGCTAAACCCTACCAACAAATTTTGTTTCTTGTAAACTTTTCAGTCCCTTTGTGCTATTTCCCTCCATTTACCCCCTTTATTTTCCAAATTAATATACTACATTATGACTGCTCTTTGTTTATACTTACTGCTTGTGGTCATTATTATTCTCTAAGTTTATGACATCGACAGCTTGAAATTCCTAAGAACCACACAAACCATACTCAGGAAGTGAGTGGTAATTGGCAAAAGGAAAGCATAATATGGAGAGAATTAGTCAAAGAGTGTTGTAATAATTTGGCTCAGTTAGAGGATTCATTTGTTTTGCATTTCTTGTCCAATGTATTATAACATTATTGGGGATGACTTCATAGGTCAAGTGTCACTAAGAAACCTCATATTTTTATTTAGCATGAAGAGACCCAAACTTGCCAGAAAGTCAATATTTATCAGGGGCACTTCATTTAATATTTTTATTTTCTCCATAACCTAATCCCCATTTCAGGGGTTGACAACTTTAGTCACTGGTTTAGTTATCCTCATTTTGTGGGAACTAGTGTGTGCATGCAACTTACCTTCTGGTTACTAAAAGTGAGACTAGGCCAAAAGTTCTTTTCACTGAATAGTATGTCAGGTCGATGGTGGTGATTTAGGAACAAAGCACCAAGCAGCCCATGCATGGAAAGAAACATCAATCAGTCACCAGCGGAAACACCTGTCAATCAGCAGGTTCTTCTGGCCAATCCTGGATCTCAGCCAGTTCCCCCAACCAACTCCACTGGGACAAGGGACTCTAAAAATCCCTTTTCCTGTCCCAAGCCCTTCCCTTCCTGTTGTAAGCCCCATAAAATTCCAATCCGTTGAGCCCCCATGTGGTTTCTGCTCAGACCCTCTTCCTAACTGCTCTGCTGGTCTGATAGAGTTCTTCCTGGGAGTGACATCTCAATAAAGCCTTGTTCAATGGCCTTTTAAAATCTGCCCCCTTTTGGTTGTGACTGTTGCCTGACCTTACATAGTATGTCTCCGTGGTTTTTAAAACCTAAGTGTTGGTGGACTTCTTGGCATTACCATTAAATTTCAATAGCATGTGGGTCCTATTTTAGAAGTTTGGGGCCGTCAGGTTGAGCATTTATATCTTATATGAAGCATGCTTCTTTAAGAGAAAGTCCATGTGCAGACAACCCAAATTACATAACAAAACCCCAAATGCCTGCACAATTTGACATGCAAATGAAATTCTCTGTACTATTTAGTTTCAAAGCCACTAAAAAGGCAAATTGGTTTGAGATGAATTGAAAACTATGCAGAATCTTTTCTGTAAATCTAAACTCAAAACAAGTCTCAAAGAAGTTGGAAAAACTGAACCAGTTTCCCAAATGACAGTTATCTGTCCCCCCAAACACCTCTTTTCTATGATTCTAGAAATTTCAGAGCATGCACAAAACTCCATGCTTACCACACTTCAGCCTGTATGAAATTCCATCTTGTAATTCTTAATAACCTATGTGATTTCCACAAGGATGAGAAATAATTCCATAATAAAATATGTCTTATGAAACAGAATGAAATTTAGTGATGTTACATAGCAACTATTCAATTAGATACATATGCATGGATATGCTCATGCATTTTTACACAAGGTAAATGTATTTGTCTCAATTTTCACTTCAAATGTTTAGAATTCTCATTATATGTTACATTTTACTATACAGTGTTACAAATATATAAAACGATATAGTATATGGTTTAGTATAATAACATATATAGTTCAATAGTGAAACATTTTTACACACATCATCTGATTTTCATCTTATTGGTGTTTTTCTTCTCATTCTGGGAGATTATTCTAGGTGTGACTTTATTTTCTAAATCACCTACTAGATTTTCCACCAGGCCTATCTCATCATGATTTTCAACTTCTTTATAAATAATTTTTTTGCACAATCAATCATGATTTTAAAATAATTTGTTTCTAGAAGCACAATTTTAAGTTACAAAAACACATTCAGTACTTGATTATTCTTTTCTCATGGTGGCATAGGATTATTGTATGGATACAATACTCTCTGAAATCTGTGGAGGACCATTGTTTTAAATTTTCCCTTCATAGAATTCTCTCTTTTCCCTATGATATTTCTCCTAATAGTTAGCAGTGTGTAGTTATACATTTATGGTTATAAATGGGGGACAAAAGAGAAGGAAAAATGAGGAAATGATTCACTGAGTTATCCCTTGACTTGATTCTTATTCCTATTAGCATCTACATTGTGGTATTTAATACCACAGTATGTGGGAAAGAGAAAATAGCAACTCATGCTTTACCGGGGCAGCCTAAATTGAAGATCAATTTAACCTCCTAAATCTGTGTACTTTGAGTCAGCAGTTCCATTTCTAGAAACATTAAGGGATAATCAAGGTTAAAACACAAGGGTTCAAGAATGTTCATTGCAATCGTGGTAATGTAAGAAGAAAAGAATGAACCCATTTCCAGGTTTATGAACTTGAATATTGTCAACAACTTTGGAATTTTTACCTATTACACTTACATGTTTCTGTATCTCACTTTCCTGTCCCCAAAGGAAACCATTCTACTTATTATCAATATTAGCTCCAAGATTATAAATTCTCATTTTTTTCCTAAAATTTAATAATCTTACTTTTGAATTTAAATGTTTAAGCAATCTAAGTGATTGGTAGGAATTGTGAAAGATAGATCTATTCCATGTTTTCTGGAATGAATGACCCAGCATTAAATGAATATGGCATTGTACAAGCATTAATTATTGAAAAGACCTAATTTTACCATTTATGTGCTTCCACAATTATATACCATTTTATGTATGCGTGGATTTATAGTTTTTTCTACTATCTGTATCGTTTTTGTTTGTGAACTTACACCACTGTCAATGCTGCAGCTTTGTAGAAAGTTTTGATGCCTAATGGAGAAATCCCTTCACATCATTTTTCTTCAAGTATTCCTTAACTTGGACTTTTCCTTTTCCTCATACATTTCCAAATCAGATTCTTAAGTTTCTAAAATATAAAATCCTGTTCAATTTAAATTGAAATTGCATTTAGGCAATTTGAGGATATTGATTTCCTTACAATAGCAAATCTTCCTTAAAAGTGGCTAAGATTTAAATTTATTTAGGTTGTCTTGAATGTCTCAATAATATTTAAAGGTTTTCTTTACAAAAATTTTAAAGCTCACCCTTGGGCCTTCCTGGAGAAAGTATATTTTTATGTATCCTGTACTTTTTTGATAAGGTAAAAAAGATATCTACTTTAAAATTACATTTCCAACTCTGTTGCAAGAGTACAGCTTTCTATATATTAACTTCCCCCAAGCATCTGCATATATTTTTAATTCTGTAGATTCTTTGGAATTTTTTAACCATGAATTATAAAGATTTTATGTTTTATTCCAAACCTTAGAACTACTCTTTCTTTTTGTCTAACTTGATTGTCTTGGTCTTCTATGTTGAATGGGAGGGGTCTTCTCATTTCCAACTTCAGAGGAAGCCCTTTTAATATTTTGCTTTAAAGGCTGATATTTGCTATAAGTTTTCTGTTGATTCTTGTTATCAGATTATGGGAGTTTTATTTTCAATTTATTAAGAATAATTTTAATATTGTCAATAACTGTTGAATTTTAGATACTGTTTTCTGTCCCTTTGGAGATGATTATGTGACCTCTCTCCTTTTCTCTGAATATAATAATTCTAGATTTTTCTGAGATATTTAACAATGTTGAATTTCTTGATTATAAACTGATTATGGACTCTGATTCCCAATTTATTCTTTTGTCAAAAAATTGTTTATAATGCTTGCATATATATTCATGTCCTTTAATTTTCTTTTCATATTTTTGTTTCCCAAGTGTTAATAGGCAGAATATTGGTTCCACAAAGATGTCCACATTCTATTCTCTGAAAAAAGTGCCTTGGCCAAGGTGATGACAATATTAAGAATCTTGAGATTGGAAGAGTCACCTGGATTATCCAGGTGTGCCCAATCTAATTACATCCTGTTGAAAATATATCCCTGCTCTGGAGAAAGAGAGATATGCAGTATGTAGACAGAGCTCACCGTTGGGGCTGCCTGGAGAAAGAAGCCCATGAGCCAAGAAATGTGGGCAGCCTCTAAAACGCAGAAAAAAAGGCAGATGTGTGTGGTGAGATTAGTGTCAGACTTCTAAGTTCTAGAATTATATATAAGAGATATGTGTTCATTTAAGCAACTACGTTTGTAGAAATTTGTTACAGTAATAGAAGGTAAATATCTCTGGTTTCATTATTAAGACCATACTTGCTTTTTTAGATGAAATGAAGCTCTTTTCCTTTTAGTTCCATTTTCTGGTTCCTTCTGTATAAGATGGGAATGAAATATTTTTTAAAAGTTCAGCAAAACTTTTTCTTTAAAATTTTCTGGATATGTTACTGACTTTATAAATGTTTTGTTGTTGTTGTTTTTGAACACTGGTTCAATTTTGAATTGTTAATATTATTCTTAATTTTATTATTATAAATTGAATCTTACTGTTATAAGATTTTTGTTGTACATTTCCTCCTAGTGCCTCTAATCTCCCTGTGTTCAAATGTGAAGTATCATAGTGATATTATCTTTTTTATCTCTGCCTTATCCTTAGATATGTTCTTTTTTTCCATTCCCTGTACTATTTATTTGACTTTATCTCCCTTGAAAAATTCACTCTTAGTTTATCTATTTTGTACATATTTTTTTCCAATTTCGTTGTGCTTTTATGCATTTGGTTTAGGTAGATTTTTCACTGCTCTGACCAAAAGAACAATTTTAGAGGAGGAAAAGTTAATATTGGGCTTATGGTTTCAGAGGTTTCAGTCCACAGACAAACAATTCCATTCCTAGGTGCCTGAACATCATGGTGGAAAGTTGTGGTAGCTGATCATCACACCAGGAAGCAGAGAGAGCAAGACTCCTCTCACCATGAACAAAATATAAACCCCAAAAGTATGCCCCCAATGACCTATCTCCAGCCACACCCTACCCACCTTCAGTTATCACCAAGTTAATCCCCATCAGGGGATTAATACACTAATTAGGTTAAGGCTTTCATTACCCAGTCATTTCACATCTAAACCTTCTTGCATGGTCTCACACATGAGCTTTGGGGGGACACCTCACTCTAAACCATAACAGCATTTTTTATCTTCCTTTTGGAGTCATGTCCTCTTCTGCCAAGGAGGAAGCTCTCAGTTCTTATATATCTACATGTCATGATTTGTTTTTCCTTATTATTGAAAGAAACTGGCTCGTTACATAGTTCTAGGTGGACAATCTTATTGTTTCACTGTGTCCTGGCTCCTGTTCCTACTGCTGAGGCATCTAGTTAGTTCAGTTTGCTTTTATAAGATTTGTGTATTATCTCAGCCTGCTTTTAAGAGCTTCTTTTCATTTCTGGAGTTCTAAAGTTTTAGCGGCTAGCAGGAGCATAGTTATTGATTCATTTTATTTAATTCAATAAATAAAAAGTCAATAAAAATTATTCATATTTATTTTTTCTTGGATTTTTGTGAATATTTACTCATTACAGTACCTATCATTCCATCTGTGCTCCTTCCATCTGCATGTTTTTGTCTTTCATTGGAGTTTTTCTGGAAAATTTTTTATCATTACCCTTATAATAATTGGCTCTGTTCTTGATTTCTATTCTCTTCTTCACAAACTGATAAAACTAATTTAGATCCTCATATTCTATTTTTCTTATCTCTTAGCCACTTTTTAATTTATTTTCACTTTATTTTGTCTTTGTGTTGGATTTCCCATTATTTCTTTAAAATAAAACTTGTTTACTGACTCTCATTTGTGTTAAGTGGATCATTTGGCAAATTTTGAATTTTAAAGATTATATTTTCATTCTTAAAAGCTGTATTTCATTAAATCTGTAAGGTAGTTTAAATTTTCTGTCATCTGTTTTTAAAATACTTTATTACATACATTCTTTATCAGATAATACCACTATCTGCTGTTTTGGGGATGGAAATATATTGTGTGTGTTGATTGTCTTTACTCTCAACAATAAGTTGATTTGCTTTAGTTGTGATCTGTGATCTTTGATCAGAGATAATATTTGACAGACATAAATAAATCAAGATCCCAAAGACCTGGATATCCTCCAGGAAAATTAATATAACAAAAAGTACTGTTTCTCATTAAGTAGAAACCTGTAGAAATTTAAGAAATTTAAAAAAAATGAAGTTCAAAAAAAAGAAATTTATAAATTAGAAAATTTTGAATAATAATTGTTTTTTAGAATTGAATATGTTAAATCATAAGATATTTTGTGATTATACAGCATGCATAATTTTATATAATATAAATCAGAATATATAGTGGTAGAAAGTTTAACAAAGCTTCTTTGTATTTTTGATGCTACTAAGTAAGTTCAGGATGTTATGAGGGAAGTTACAAAACAGATCAGTGCAGTCTTACAGGAAGTTAATTATTATAAGACTGGTGGGTAACCTCAGTTTCATACAAGAAATATAGTTAACAAGTGAACACAGTATTACCAGAAACATTAAAAATGTTCTTTATTAGTTTAAAAAGTCATAACTTTGGAATTTCAAATATAAAGCTTTTGAAAACTTTGAATCACACAGAAAGAAGAATGCATTGTCTTCCATTTTTAATAGATTTCGGCAAAAACTTAAATTTCTTATTGACAAAGTGGAAGCTAAGTGTACATTTACCTTAAATTTCCTAGGCTTTATTTTATCCGTCTGATAACATATCATAAAAAGCTTTGCCATTTAGAAACAGTGATATCACTTTTCATACCATTATATTTAAGGTGTCTTTTTAAAACTTTTAACCAAGTTCTATAGCCTCTGCCTTCAGTTCCTTTCCTAGGAAAGATTAAAGAGGAAGTAAATCATTCTTGGATGTACCAGTTTGAAATGTAAAGTTTAACAACCTCTCAGTAGAGCAAACTTGCAACATATTTTAAAGTTAAGCATATTTACTTCTACTTAAGCATTTCATCTGGTAAATTATCCAATAGAAATGAATAGTGCATAAGGATTATCCCATCAGCTAGTACTAGTTTTTAATAAAAGAATACTCACCAATGGCAGGATTGATTGAGAGAGAGTAGTTGAATACATTGAAAGACATACAAACTATAGAATGTGTTGGGGAACAATTCTCCACGGGTCTCTCACATTTTGATGTGCCTTGAGAACAGAGACACTGACTGTCATTTGATCTGGACTATCTTTATAAAGATGTTTGTCTCATGAAAAATCTTGAATGACAGAGGTCTTCTCTTCCTCTAGAACAGAAAGCAGGCATGTCTGCTGTCCACTGTGATATAGTGTCTCTCTCTGGAGAAAAGAAAAAAGCAAGACATGCTTGATGTCATCATAAAATATTCACATTTTCTGCGCAGGGTTCCTCTATTGCAACACAAACCATTGATGCATTAACTGAGTTTGTGCCCATCTGTGTCACTTCCAAAGGGTTTGAGAGCAAAGGAAATTCAAAAGAAGAATGATGTTCATGACATTTACCACACTGTGACAAAATCTTTTGTCTCTGACACAGGAGTCTCATGTCATCTTTTACATCCATAAAGCTGGAAGACAATCTTGTTAGCTTACAAGTTAGAAAGCATATGGATCCTTCACAGTTCTCAATAGCTTGGGTGATGATAATGGGATGCTGACTTAAATGTGACTTTCAGGAAGAGAAAGAATAGGAAGCCACAGGTCATATTTGGAAATATGACAAGAATCTCTGGATCTGATAGTAAATGCTGGGCAAGAGGGAGATGTGAAGGGAGGTGGTCCCACTGTCCTTCCAGTCAATGAATCTTTAGAGGCTGAATAGTGAGAGGTAGATTTGAAATAAGCTCCTGAAGCAGTGCTTGGTTATTGCACTTTCCTCTGCGGGGTGGGTGAGTGGATGCTACCATGACAAAAGGGCAGCAAGCCTTGCAGCGCCAGCCCAAAGGCAAAGAAGCTGTGGCTGATGAACCAGGGAGCCCTTGAAGCTGAAATAAATAGTGTTAGCAGTGTGTCAGCATAATCTTCAGTGTAGCTAAAATCGTTAGACATTCTTTTGGTCAAGCCATGAGCCTGCACCTGTTCAAAACCAGCTCTACTGCCTTGCTCACTGGCATGGAGCCCCTCTCACTTTTAAAATCTGATTACTCCTTTCACCTCTACCCTGACTTCAGCAGCTTTACAAAGAGGTCTTCCAGTTCCGAAAAGAGACCAAAGGTCATACACACCTGTTCCATTATGCTGGGGAACTCTGTTGGACCCAACTGCCCAAGTCATGATCTTACCCAGACCTGTGGGGGGAGACGGCCTCCTCAGTAGCTGGAATTATGGACATGTACCATCACCATGCTCAGTTGAAAAGAAAGAAAAGGTAGCTTTTAAAATGATAACTCCATTTTAGGCTCTTGACAAAGTCAAATACCTCATCCAGTGAAGCCTTGTGACTCTCTGGCCTGCATCAGCTGGAACTCAATGACTAACAAAGTGAGAAAACCTCACTTGTCAGATGAAAGCAATATATTCAAGAATATAGTTGGCCTGGCCCCACCAGCATCTGGGTATTATATGAGAAGTGGCAGCCAGACCTCTGGAGGAAATTTGATCTCTTACTTTATTTCCCAAAGCAAAGCCATTGGCTCAGTGGGGAACTTAAGTTTACAGGAGTTCTCCTAAAGGTCTGGTCTGGTTCAATGATGGTGACATCCATGTGCATTATGTTTTCACCTAAGTAATTCAACCTCTGGTAATTTGGAATAAAAACATAATCATATAGTTACATAGAGTAATATTTGCAAGAATGTTTATAGCAACAATGTGTTTGATAGCAAATGACAAGGAGCAACCTAAAAATCTATTTTAGGAACTCAGTAGAGAAATTACTTGTTATTTCCTACAAACCATGAAAAATTATCTAAAACCATGACAAACAAAAATAATACAATTTTTGTTTTCATGAAAAGTAGGCATTTTATCAGTATTATATAAAATATGAATAAAAGGCATATTTTATTACTGTTGTCATTTGTTTATGAGCTATGTACATCTAAATCAGAACAGCAATGTGATTGCTTAAGCAGGACAACTTCAAGGCCAGCCCTATTATAGTCTCCTTCCTGAAGCTTCCAACTCAAGTCCTACAACACTGCAACCCTATACTTCCCCACAGAAGTTCTGAACTTATTGATTATAAGACTTATTCTTACATGAAAATCAAAGTGCTCAAACTGTCAACTTTATCATTTTCATGTAAAAATACCATATATGAAGATGTAGGTATGTTCTCTGCTGACAGAAAACACAAGAAACTGGTAATGGTTTGTCTCTATAGAAGAAGACAAGGTAGCCCTGGATAGCTTTAATGAAAGCAAGTCTTATTTCCATTGCTGTATGTAAAGACTCACATGAAGGTTAAGAAATACAATCTCTGGGGGACAAAAATTCAGAGGATTATTTATTTATTACCTAATACTCATTTTATTTCATTTCTTTACTGAACTTGCACTAGGGAAATCATTTAAAAAATCATTTGAAAAGAGTTATCCAGCCTGGTGTGGTAGTGCACACCTGTAACCCCAGCGGCTGAGGCAGGACAATTGAGAGTTCAAAGTCAACCTCAGCAAAAGCAAGGTGCTCAGCAACTCAGTGGAAATCTGTCTCTAAATAAAATACAAAATGTTATCCAGAAGGAATATAGAAGAAAATAGGGTATATCCATATTTTGAAAAAGCAACAAAATTTTTGTTATCTCTTTTGCTAAAAAGAAAAATACAATCCTGAAAGTAAACCTGGAAGCTGACATTAGAATAGGAGCAATAAATTGATATTCAACTAGATGAGCAAAGGCCTGCCAATGAAAATATACCTAGTTGCAACATTGCTTTTAAGAAACATTATCAGACTGTATGATTCAAAAGAATATCTAGTTTTTATTATTTACGTTGATGTCTTCTGGGATACCACAATATGACCAGTAAAGGAAACAATATTGTAATTAACAAATTCCCCGTTACATTCTTTAGTTTTCAGTAGCCAGTCTTCCCAGAATCCTATCTGGAATAGCCTCAATCATTTCCATACCATATAGACAGACAGATATTTGAAGACTTCAGTGAGGATTCTTTTATTCCAACAGTACTTTGAAGGAATTGAGATGGAGAACACTGTGCTTTTGTCTTTGCACATCTTCCGGACAGTGGAGAATGTGTTTGGGAGCAGAAAATTCAAGTTCATCTCTTGGGGTCCTATAAAAATATCTTTGCTTTTGTAGACTGGTTGAACTAAAGGGGAAGAAACCCTCGAATTATTGGATTGGTATTATATATTACCAATACTTGACATATTAATAGTAATACACACAAATCTGTTTTTATAACTCCAAGAATATAAGGTAGTTCTTACATCGTCTTGGAAAACAATTATTTTACTTTATCCTTGGGGTTGTTGCTAATGGCAACAGAAAGAATGCACTGGAGTGTCATAATAATCCTCCATTAAATCCCTAGTGTTTAAATTTTAATGCTATAATTCAAGAGCTGACAAAAGCCCATTGAGTGTGTCTATGGGGAGGAAAACAGGCAGGCCCATTTTCTCAGGAGTGATGCTATAGCAACATGGAATGAATTTGGGGTCAAGGAACAAGCAGTCTCTAAGCTTTGTTTGCATTTCTGGCTAAAAGTGGAATCCAACATTATAAATTTCACCCAAATACATAGTTATTTTGAGCATCAGGAAGATAGCTCACTTTGTACTACCGTTTACACTGAAAACAGAGAGAAGGTAACAAAACCAGAAGTGGAAGAAAGACATGCTGACAAAAATATTATGAAATGATTTTCCATGTAACCACTTTAGAAACCTCTAGACAACCCCCCCACCCCCACCCCATGCTTGACACCCAACCCTTCTTCCCTGAACAAATAATGCTTTAGAACATGAAAAAGTAATACAATTCACAAGGAGACAAAGGAAGCCTGATAACAATCCGGGTGTGACCCCTTACAGTCACGCAAGACATGGCCAAGTAGGGTGGTGTTGGTTTTGTCTAGCTCTTTATAATGGCACTTTTGTTTTAGTGGGAGGATTTTTTTTTCTACCAGAATAAACAAATACACCTGAATTACAATGGACTATTGTGCAGCAGAAAACCAAAAGAAAAAAAAAAAAGAAAAAGAAAAAGAAAACCGCTACCTAACTCCCAGAAATTTTCGTGGCCAACTTTTCTTTCCCGAAGCATCTGTGTTTTCACTTTTGGTTTTGGTATTACTATTGAACATTAGCACGTTGAGTCAGTGTTCAATAACACAAAATACTCTGTTTGAAGTGGTTATCCAATAAGGAGCATCTAGGAGTTATAGCCTCTATTTATATGACCTCCAATATGCAAAACCAAAAATTTTAAGTTTTTAAGTGCTAAGTCATAGGTGAAAACAGCTGTAAACTATGTATCTCAACACAACTCAGAGCTGTTCCTTCTTTTCTAGTCCAGGTCGTCCACTGTCCCACCTCAACAATGAAGACCTCCAGTACCTGCCTCTCACAGTTCATCCTACACACACAATGGCAATACAATCATCTTCCTAAAACAATAACCAAAATTGTCCTCTATGCCAAAACCTGCGATGCCTATACAATAAAGTTCATATTAATATAAATTAACTGCTAATACAAAGAAGCCAAACTGTATTACTTGCTGTTTCTTTAACGTATCTTGCTTATACTTTCCCCAGAGTATATCTGTTTATCTATATATGTATATATAGTTAATAGACACTGCCTAGAATTTTCCCATCATTGTTCTTTTGATCCTTCAATCCCAGATGAAGTGTCACCTTTTCCATAAAACCTTTCTGGATTATTCCTTCTGGAAAACATTTCTTTCTTTCTTTCCTTCTTTTTTTTCCTAAGCTGACATGGCCCATGTAGAATAGTCTTTGGAAACTTAATTACTTTTAACAAACTGTCTGTTGTCTCCCGAAACAGAGTCTATATGCTTAATTATTTTTCTTTCATCCATTTTACTCTTAGAAGAAAGCACTTTTTAAAGAAAATATTCTGTTCTGTGTTGTTTACCTGGCTTTTGTCTACTAGGTGTAAAATAAAGTTTAATTAAAGGTATGAGAGAAAACTAGTAATAAGTGATGTATTCTGATCAAGTACAAGGATCTTAAATGGAAGAATGGTTTAGCATAAAAAGGAAAATAAAGGACAGGTTAGAGTATACAGTATGAATAACAACCCTGCTATCTGCATGGTTTACCAAGACAAGAATTAAAGCTTTGCTTGTATTATCACCCAACATGGTGCAGAATGGCTCTGCTCACTGCAGTCACTGAGGGATCCAGGCTGGGGAAGGTCCTTCTTTCAAGCACCTACACAATGGCTGTGTCTGAGAAAGAGAGATCTGTGAGCTACACTGGCTCTAGAGGCTCTGCCAGGAAGTGGCACACATCTCTTCTGCTTATACTTACTAAGCCAAAGCAAGTCATATGGTCACACAGGCTCCAGGGACAAAGAAGGGATATTCAACATGGGTTGGAAATGACAATTTGAAATATTTGGAGAATAGTAAATTATTGTCCCATATTTTCCCAATAAATAAGAAAATAATAATAAACCTCAAAACCTATTAAACTTAAATGAAATAAGTTGAAGATATCTTTTAATAACCTTAGCAAACAGCATCAATGGCCATAAAATTTTGTACTTGGTTATCTCTTGGTACTTCTTTACCCAATTTTTATAATAAATTTTTAGATATGCTAAAGACAAAGATGCTTATTATCATTACTACTGATCAATATAGACTATAGACTACAAATTGTTGCCAATACAAAAGACATAAAAGAAAAAATGAGGTATATGGCTTAGCCATTTCTATAGGTATATATAAACTGTTGGCATTGCTTACTATTTGTTTTAGAACTTTTATCAGAATTGTTAATAATCATGAAAAAATTTGCCACAAAAATTATTTTAAAATTCTAAAGAAGAACATCAGAGACCCTTTGGAATTATAACAAATGAACTAGCATTTATGTAACTGGAATTCCATTTAAAAAGAGAGAGAGAGAGTGAGAGACTAGGAAGTAATGTTTGAAACTTTCAAAGCTTTATTTTTAAAAATCCACCCATAATTTAATAATATGTAAATAATTAGCAAATATCAAAGAAGGAGCAGGGAGAAACCAAAGTTACACAGAACATAAAAAGGCCAAGAGAGAAAGAGATATGTTAATCATTACACATTAAACACAGGGGACCAACAATAAGAAAGAAGCAGAACTCCCATCAGAACAATGGAAATTAGAAGACAATAGGGCAACATTTTTAAATTAATGAAATAAAATAAAATGTCAACCTAACAAAGCATTTTAGCAGAAATACACTATAAGAAGTGCTAGAGCAAGTTCTTTTCCCTAGGAAAAAATGATAATGGAAAATTGATTATATAAGAGGGAATAAAAGATTAAATACCATGACCTATTTTGCAAAAATAAATTGAACAAAATAGATAAAAGGGATAAAATTTCTTTTGAGAAACAAATTTAACTAAAATGACAAAAGGAAAGAAGAAATTGTATAACCCTTTTAAATAAATAAAATTCATACTTACAAATTTCCCAAAAGAAAAATGCTAGCCTCAGTAAGTTTACTGGTGAATCTTATTAAACACTGAGGAAGAAATTATTCAAGTTTTACCCATTCACTTCTGATTTGTCATTTTTTTCCCACAGGAATTTGCAATTAAGGGAATGGTTTACATTTATTTGTTGAGATATTTAGATCTTAGGCCAAGCCAATAAAACTAAGAATTTGATTCATATTATCAACGGGGCTATAATATTGGCAAGATTATTCATCTGTTCTTCAGTTAGCCCCTGACATTGGCCCTTAGTTTCTGGCAGTTTCACTATGCTATAAACTGTATACAAGAAGAGAAATGACAAAACATAAAAACTTGGCACAGCTATTCACATAGCTCAAACAACTCAAAGTTACAGTCTTCCTAAAGATGATTGATATTAACATTGATAAAAATAAAGTCAACGTGTTTAAAGCAAGAAGAAAGAAGAGGCTATGGAAAGTTTGAGTCAAAATCAAGATGAATTTGCACTTTATATACAAATGTTTCAGGCCAAATATTTGGTGGACTAATTATAAACTCTATCAATATTTTTTTAATCACATATACTTGTTGCAGATTTTTAAAAAATAAAGAGCTAAGGATGGCCTCTTACCTGCTTTTCTCTCCATTAATAATTGCTATTCTGGCTTCTAGCAGAACAACACACTTTCCCAAGCATGAAAGAGAATAGGTAAAAGTGGGCAAGAGAATGAGTGGTGTGTTATCTATGAACATTCAAAGATAAACTGTTATGAAAAAAGGAAAGTTCTAGAAAATTTAGGCAGCACACTTTCACCAAATCATTAAGTGCATGCACTGCAATGTATATACTAATATAGGAAAGCAGATTCTTCAGAAGGTTGACTAGGAGATTGAGCTTTGTATAAAAGAACATTTTGGAGTAATTATTGTCAGTATCAACATTTGGGGGAATGGAAGAAAGGAGACTGGGCTGAGGGAGAAGATGGGCTACAATGCAATAACAATAGAAGGTAGGGGGACTCCAGGGGAGCCTTGAGGCTGAAGGTCCTTTAGATACATTCCGATTCTTTCCAAGGAAAAGGTGTCAGGCCACCATATTTCACATAAATCAATAATTGGATCCAGCTTGTTCCTGCAGGAAGACTGATTTTGAGCAGTGTGCCTCTGTTTAGAAGATGGCAACTTCAGAAAAACACTGAAAGCTGAAAGTTCTGAATGTGGTCTCTCCAGAACTCTGATGTGTTTGTTTCCTGGAATAAACTTACTAGAGGAAAGTAAATGGGGCCAACTCAAAGTCTCATGGCTGCATTTAGGCTTGAGGCTACCACTCTTATATGTTATTGTTTCCTTCCTCCATAGTCCATCCTAGCTCCTTTTCTCCCATAACTAGTACCTGTTTTGTTCTTGGTGGCTTACCTGTTAGGGTGACCCAAACTCATCTCTAACCTAACTACCTGGTTACCAAGCCCTTCTTAGACTATGACTATATTATCTAGCAACTTATCATCAAAGTTTGGCCAAAACATACCAGGAGATAACTAAATGCCAAGCAGGCTACTCCCTGTCCCCAGTATATCATAAGATCCTTCTGACGATCTGACCAATCACCACTGTCAATATGGTGCTCCCTCCTTGACCACTGGTCCATTGGTATTTGCATCTGAAATACATAGGCAGAAGCTGTAGCCTATATTACACTGGTGGATATTTTCTACTTTAGAAACTAAGACCAGTAAACACACAGAGGTCAAATTTCAGAAGATAGAGGCACAAACTTCCTACAGGTCATTTCTATTTCCAACCCTTGACATCTGGTAATATATATTCTAATTGATGGACATTGTTTATTTTAACTAATGGTCATGGCACCATATATTAGTTATTTGATTTGTGTCTTGGACTAAAATTACCTATCCTTGTCTAGTATAATTTTCAAGTTTGTGCTTCACCTGTGCTTTTGATAACTATTCTATCACTCTTCAATGTCAACCAGTTTTAGATTATGTGGTTTGTAATAAGACCAATGGATTTCATGACCATGGGCCCACTGTTGTATCTTCTTTGCTGTAAATTTCCTTATATAGAAAAAAATGATAAATTGAATAGGCAATCTATTAAAAGGGGGAAATATTTATGACTATATATCTCACAAGAGCTTAGTATCCAGAGTATATGAGGATTTCAGACAATTCAATAGAAAAAACACAAATTATCTGATTTAAAAAATAAACAAGGATCTGAATAAATATTTATCAAAGGAGACATACAAATGGCTAACAGGTAGGTGCAAAAATGCTCAATATCACTAATCACCAGGGAGATTCAAATTAAAACCACAATTGCTTATCAATCACCTGTTAGGATGGATATCATCAAAAAGTGAAGAAATAAATATTGGTGAGGATGTAGAGGAAAGGAACGCTTGTGAATTGCTGTTGGAATGAAAATTGGTGTAGCCATTATGGAAAAAAATCCAAAGTTTCTTCTTAGTTCAGAGTTTTAGAACAGTGGCATATTGACATCATGGAGCCAGATAATTCTTTTTTGAGGGGACTGTCCTGGGCATTATGGGAAGTTTAACAGCAACCTGGCCTGTAACCACTAGATGTCAGTAGCATCCTCCCATGACAACCCAAAAGTCTCCAGACTTGGACAAATGTCTGGGGTTTGAAGTTGGGGGCAATATGGAATGCTCCTAATGAAGAACTCTACCCTTAGTCTGATAAAACGTTATATGCGCTCCCATGTTGACCATCTTTAATCCCGTGGATAATGGTGAAGTCTAGGGTTCTTAAAACATGAAAGGCAAATCTACACCCGAAATAGATGTGGATTCAAAAAGTATTAATTCAAAATTAATTGCTGCCCTTGCAGGATGGAAGACCAAAGTACTCAGTTTGCCACCAGGTGGCTGGTTGGTCTCCTGAAAAGTGGTGTTGTATTTGGGGCTGAGTATGATCTCTGTTACTAGTTTTGTGTATTTGGCAGTGGCAGAAGTTATACCAAATTTAGGTGAATGGGAGCTTGTGTGGTTGGGTCCAAACCTCCATCCCTGATGCCATGGTCACTCTGTTCATGTGCTCATTCAAACACTGGAGTCTCTGATGTCAGAGGATGGCTGAAATTGACTAGCAGTCTTTTTCTACTATAAAAGACTTGATTGTTTAATGACTGATCTAGAGTAGATGATATCTTTTGGCCGTTAATATTCAATGCAAAGATCTTCACTCTTCATGCCCACCCCATTGTTCCATCCACACACCACAACCCCAGAACTTCATGTCCCTGGACTTGCCATCTTTCTCCTTCCAAGCCATTTGTCATTCATGGATTTGTATATATCCTAGTTTCATGCAATTTTTTTTCCACAAAAAAGAACATAACCAGTTGTGCCAGCTGAAGACATATTTATCTCCACCATACAGATCACCATGGAAAAGGGCTGTAGTGAGGTCCCAGAAAATTTTTAGCTTGCACTACATGCTGAACAGACAGTTTGTAAGCCACACTTTGTTCCTTCCCTTCTTTGTCAGCTCTTATAAGGGACCTCCTATGCAACCATAGGTATATGCTGAAGAAGAGATATTGCTTTGTACAACTTGGTGGATGATAGAGAAATCTGGGGCAGTATATAGTGTTGCTTCTTTGGGTCTTCTGGTGCTTTCTTATGCTTCATCCTGGATATACACACCACTTTCATCATAAGAGTTGAGAGGTCTGACAAGATATTTAATTTGACTTCTTTGGCTCTTATTTCCTCATCTCTAAAATAAGAGATTGAAGGAACTATAACATCTCTTCCAGTTGTAGAATTTTATGACTGGAAGAATATTCTGTATTCTGAATGATGACAGATGTTGACTGCTATTGTGCTCCTACTTTATGACCAAAGTGTCATTACATCATCTTACCTGGGAACACCTCAACTGACTCTTTATATCATTACTGAATAATTAAGACATCATTAACTGTGAGAAAACCAGTGTTTTCAAAGCAAATAAAAATCCTTTATATTCACAATAGCAACTTTGTTCAGGTGTTCACTGGTCAGTTTCCTGTTCCAACTTGCACAATAATTTGTAAACCCAAGTTTTACTGCAGATTATAGAATACAGGATTTTCATTGGAGAAACCCTTCCAATGAACTACCTGAGCATTCTGGCCCCTTATGTTTGGACCCAAACACACAAGCTCCCATGCACCTAAATTTGGTTTTTAGGTTTTAATATTTTAGGTTTTTGTATTTTATTTAGGGTCTCACTGAGTTGCTTAGTGGGATAGGATTATAGACGTGTGCCACTGTGCCCAGCTTTCCTAGCCTTTTGATATTTTTTCAAGGTCTGATTCATTCTAATATTAGTTATTTTTGTTGTCTTTCTTTTTTCTTAATTTTTTGAAAATTTTTGTAGTTGTAGATGGACAACATGACTTTATTTAATTTATTATTTTTTTTAATGTGGTGCTAAGGATCGAACCCAGTGCCTCACAGTGCTAGGCAAGCACTTTGCTACTGAGCTACAGCCCCAGCCTTCTCTCTCTTTTTTCTTAGTCTTATTTTTATGGATTTCTTTTAGTCAAATAGCTGGCAATATTTTTTAACCATTTCAAAGCACCAGTTTTTGTTCATTAATTCCTTCTTTTAAATTGTATGAATGTTTGCTCTTATCATTATTCTTTTCTTCTGCTTGCTTTTGAGTTTATTTTGTTCTTCTGTCTCCTAGATTCATGAGGTGGGAGCTTAGATTATTGATTTGAGACATTTCCTTCTTTCTAATATAAACACTTTGTATTTAAAAATTTCCCCTCATTCACTTTAATAATGTCCCACAAATTTTGATATTTTTAATTTCATTTCACTCAATGTATTTTTATGTTCTTTGAAAATTTTTCCATGCATGGGTTATTTAGAAATGTGTTGTTAATTTCTAAGTAGTTGGAAATTTTTCTGTTATCTTTCTTCCACTGGTATCTAGTTTAATTTCATTGTGGTCAGAGAGCACACTTCAGGTGATTTCAATTACTTTTAATTTGTTGCATTTTTCATTGCTGAGGATATGGTTCATTTTGACATATTCCATGAATTATTAAAAATATTGTGTATTCTGTTACTGTTGGGTAGAATATTCTACAAATGTCTGTTCAAGCTTGTGGATGATAGTATTTCTGATTTAGTATCCTTGTCAATTGTTTTATCAGTAACCAAGAAATAGGTATTGAAATCATCTATTGTAATTGTAGGCATGTCTATCTTTGCAAATCTCTCTACTTTTGTATATATACATATTCCATCTTGATAAAAACAGTTATCTCCTCTGTCACTTTTGATGGAACTTTCCACTCACCTTGTAAACATTTTCACTTTCAACAGATGGTTTGAAATCAGGTCTGCTGACTTTGTTATTTGAATATAAAATATCTCTTCATATGCTTGGATATCAAGGAAGTCATGTGATTACAGTCCAATTTGGCCTGTTGTCTTTGGAAGGATTTTACTGGATGAGTGAGACAGATATAAACAAGCCCTGCTCCATGCACATGTAATATCTTCTGCCCTAATGATAAGATGGCAAGTTCATCGCACATATAAGAGATGTACATTATATTCTGGCCTTTCAGCTAATGATCTTAAGGATTAAATAAAAAGAAAAACAAAAAAAGATTTCTCTTATGGAATTTATAAAAGATGGAATGGTGGGCAAGAGAAAGATGACTTCTAACAAACTATGACCATAGCCCTTGGGAAAGAATTCATGCCTCATCGTCACAAAAGTCCCCTGGATTATATATCTGAAAAGCACTAAAGTCCTTGTGTTTTTCTGAAAACCACCTGAAAATATATATATTTAGAGCCATTTTGCACTTTGACCATTTTTTACCATTTATCATTATTCTTATTTTTAATTATACATATTTTTAGTGTGAAAATTCAATATATGTATATAATTTGAGGTCAAATTGAGGTAGATAGCATTTCCATACCTTAATACAATTTACCATTTCTTTATGTTGGGAAAATTTGACTTCTTCGAGTTCTTTGTAAAAAATGAGATAGATTTTTGTAAGCTATTGTCACCCTACTGTCCTGTAGAACTCTAGAACTTATTACTCCTAAGTGTATTTTGGTACCTGTATCTGACCTCCCTCTGTTCCCCCTTTCCCTGTCCTTCCCTGACTTTAGTGACCACTATTTAATCTCTATTTCTATAAAATCAACTTTTAGAAGTTTCTACATAAGTGAGAGTATGAGGCATTTCTCTTTCTGTACCTGGCTTATTTTATTTAATATAATTCCTTCAGTTCCATCCATGCTACCACAAATAACAAGACTCGATTTCTTTTTATGCCTGAATAATATTCCATTATATGTGTGTATGTACATATGTATATATATATATATATATATATATATATATATATATATATATATAATATTTTTATCCATCCATCAATCAGTGCATACCTCTGTTGATTCTATGTTTTGACTACTATGAATAATGCTGCATTAAATATGAAAGTACAGGCTGGGGTTGTAGCACTCAGGTAGAGTGCTTGCATAGCACATGAAAGGGCCTAGTTTCAATTTTTGGCACCAGAAAAACAAAACATGGAAATTCTTGTATCTCATGATACACTAATTTCTTTTCTTTGGATGTATACCCAGTAGTGGAACTGCTGGGTTAGATGGCCATCCTGTTTTTATTTTTTGAGGGACCTCCCTAGTGTTTGCCATAATGGCTATAGTACTTGACATTTCTGACCAACAGTGTATGAGAATTCCCTTTCTCAGCATTCTTACCAGCACTTGTTAATTTTTGTCTTTTTGATTATAGCCATTCTAACTGGGATAAGATGATTTCACTGTGGTTTTGATTAGCAATTCCCTAATGTTAGTGATGTTGAACAGTTTTTCAAATGCTTGCTGACTATTCGTATATCTTCTTTTGAGAATTGTCTATTCAGATCTTTGACTCATTATAAAATCAGATTTTTCTCTTTTTTTCTTTTCTTTTTTTTTCTTTTTCTTTCTTCCTTTTTTTTTTTTTTTTTTTTTTTTTTTTTTTTTTTTTGCTGTTGAGACTTTTTGACCTCCCTGTATAATTTGTATCTCTGGATATTAACCCCGTGTTGGATATTTTGTTTGAAAATATTTTCTCCTATTTTGGAAGCAGTTTCTTTACTCTGTTGATTTTTTTCCTTTGCTACACAGAAGCTTTTTAGTTTGATATAATCCTGTTGTTCAGTTTTACTTTTGTTACCTCTGGTTTTGAGGTCCTATCCAGAAAAACTCACTGTACAGAGAAATGTCACAGAGTTTCCCCTCTATCCTTTATTCTAGTAATTTATAGTCTTAGGTCATAGATTTAGGTCTTTGATTCATTTAGAGTTAATATTTTTATATGGGGAAAGATAGTGGTCTAGTTTAATATTTTATTATATTAATATTAATTTTCTAAGAACTATCTATTGAAGAGGCAGGGTTTTCTCCAGTATACATTTGAGAATTTTTTTTCAAAGATTGGTTGCAATAGATACGTGGATTTATTTCTGTGTTCTTCATTCTGTTCCACTAGCCTATTTTTTAATGCTAGTACCACACTGTTTTTGTTACCATAGCTTTTTAGTATGGTTAGAGATCAAGTATTGTGATGACTACAACTTTTTTTTTTTTATTTTGGTTAAGATAACTTTGTCTATTCAGAAATTTTGGGCAATTTTTTTAGACCAGAAAACGTCATTATTCAGTATAAAAAGCAACTCTGAGTACAAGAAACGAACTAAAAGTCCTAGAGTAGTTTCACTATTTTTTTCCATTAAGAATACTTTTATGACCATAGAATTATTTTACCATAGCATAATGTAAAAGTCTTAAGAAATAACATTGAAAAGGATACTTTCAGTTGATCAAAAAAGCTATTCTTAAATTTTAATTTACTAGTTTTTATTAAAAATAGTTTGATTCAGTACGTATATCTAAGTGAGCTTATAGCTGGTTACAAATCTGAGAAAGCTCTGATACGTAATTTGTTGCTTGATTCTGATTCTCAGTTGTTAATGTGAATCAGGGTTGTATATTCTGCATTGTGCTTTGGAATGATAGTTGAAGGAAGGGAGGAAAGGAAGAAAAGAGTAAGAAAGGAGGACAGAAAGACAAAGGGTAGAAAGACATAAAAAGGAAGGAAGGAGGAAAGGAAGCATTATGGTTTGGATAAGAGGTGCCCTTGCCCCCGAATCTCCTGTGTGCAGGAATGTTTGGAGATGAAATGCTTAGATTGTGAGAGCTGCAGGTGACATTCTGAATCAGAATCAAACAATCACTTATCGGATTTTTTTCAGATTTGTAACTAATCAGTCCATCCTAGTATGAATGGACTGAGTAGTTAGGCAGGTGAGGTGTGGCTGGAGGAGGTGGGTCACTGAGTGTCCTGGAAGCATTCATATTCCCTGGGACCTGCTTCCACATTTCACTCTCTGCTTCCTAACTACCATATCCTGAGCAGCTTCCCTCTGCCACGCCCTCCTGCCATGATGTTCTTCCTCATCTCAGTACCAAAGTGATGGAGTCACAGATCAAGGACAAAACTTCTGAAACTGGGGTCCAAAGTAAACGTTCCCTCCTCTAAGTTGTTCTTCTCAGGTATTTTGGTCACATAGAAGCAAAGCTGACTGACACAAGAAAGAAGAAGGGTGGAAGAAAAGGAGGGAGGACTTAGATATTTCAAATAACCAGCACTTGTGGGGAAAAAAACACACTATTTTCATAAATGTACCTCATTGGGTATTATAGCTTAAGGAAAAACCAAAATAAATAAAATAAAAAGGACAGGACTCATTTATTTATTTATTTATCTCTGCCTTCCAAAGCTTCATTGCCATTCATCTATTAATAGTGCCTCAGTTCTGCTTTGGAGATGTGTGCTTCCTAATGGATCCAGCAGGGAGCTTATTACTTAAGTAATAAGCCATTACTTAATGATACAAAAAGTTAAAATGTGAATAATATGTATTAAAGCAACAATATTGGTCTCTACCTAAAACGCTGTTTATTAGCCTCATTCAATTAAAATATAAAGTTCTTAATCATTCTGAATGGCTAGGTTGGACCTCCAGAGTGACTGATGCCCTAAAGCCTTGTTAAGATTATAAAACTTTCCAAATCATGGCTATAATTATTATTCCATATAGATTCCAAGATCCATAAGGATGTTTTCTGCTAAAAAAGACTTTTTTCTTTAAAAATTCAACCAGAGTGCTTAACATAAATATCCTTCAAAAACAGTTACTACAATTAGTCTTCCTTAAATGGCACTAATTGGAATTCCATAGACAAACCACTCTAATGTGATTCTGCAACCTGTATAGGCAGAAAAATGAGAAATTATATCCCATTTAATTCAAATGTATGGTATGTCAAGATCATTGTATTGTCATATGCAACTAATAAAAAAATAGTAAAAACAAACAAACAAACAACAACTACAACAAAAAAAACCCTCTCCATTGGATTAGGAGAAGGAAGGTATTCATGAGACTTGAGTATAATTTTCTATAGGGGACAGTTTGCAGTCTCTTATAGACTTCTGTGTAACACATTTCAAATAAAAACTTCTAAGAAATTATATTCACAAAAAATATTACTTGAAAATACCAATCTTTGATTAGAGGCAAATATTTCTATTTGAATAAGAAATATGTGCAACTTCTAATAGATGAAAGGTGATTTCCATAGTTTGAGTTGAAAACTGAAAAATGGTAGTAGAAAAGTCAGTAGGGTCTATATTTGAGGTAAGAATTCTGATTTGTTTTTAAATTTTAGGACTAAATTGAGTGTGATGATGTAAAAAGTTGGGTTGAGGTCAAATATACTCAGCTATTTGGTAAGTAATTACTTGTGAGGAATTCATCGTGATTAATTAATACCTGCCACAAGGTGGAGATTTAAAGCAGCATCCATCAATTAGAGATGGGTATCTCTGCATGAGAACACTATCACTGAGACATCTTTAAGAAGAGATGGTTCCTAATCCACCTTTGCTTCCACTGTTTGGTCAATACCATATATTGGTGCTTATGTCAAGTGAAACATTCACCTCACGTCCTTCAAAACCTGGCCATTTGAATGTCACCAAGGCAAGTGTTTCCATCTGAACTGCCCCTTTAAAGTTTAATATGTGATGTGTGGCATCTACTGGTACCAATATATTTCTTTTTTGGTGCAGGGGGGTATGGGGGATTGAACTCAGGAGCACTTGGCCATTAAGCTACATACCCAGACTTATTTTGTATTTTATTTAGAGACAAGGTCTCACTGAGTTGGTTATCACCTTGCTTTTGCTGAGGCTGGCTTTGAACTCACAATCCTCCTGCCTCAGCCTCCTGAGCCCCTGGGATTATGGTTTTATAGGTTCAGTTCATGGTTGTCCAACTCCAGTGCTCATAACAACCAATAAGGAGAGAGAGAGAGAGAGAGAGAGAGAGAGAGAGAGAGAGAGAGAGATGGAGGCACCAGGAACAAAATATAATCCCCAAAGGCATGCCTCTGGTGACCTACTTCCTTAAGCCACAACCCACCTGCCTAGAGTTACCACACAGTGAGTCCATTCAAATTCTTACCACCAAAGGAATTAATCCACTGATTAAGTTACAGCTCATGATGTAATCATTCACCTCCTGTATTAACACAAGAACTTTTGGAGGACACCTCCTAACCAAATTGTAGCACTAATTAATAGTTTGGTGGTATTTTTTTTTTTTTACTGATTTTCTTTTCCATACTAGTTTTAAAATAAACTATGATAGTACTAATGAAGCATCATGTATTATTAGATCCTAGTTTTCCATTTAACTTTATAATAAACACATACTATAGTTTCCAAACTTTTGTAAATAGGCATGGGTAGCATTTCAATGAATTGGATGTTCCACGGTTTAGAAAATGCTTTCTATTTTTGGTCTAATTTTGAATTGGAGTCCTCCAGGCTTAAATATTTTCTAATAGTGCCTAAAAACAAAATATTTTTTTACTTGTACCTCTTATGCCTTTAGGAGTACAGTGTTCATTCTAGTTACACTCAAGAATCACCTTGAGAAGAAAACCTCAATGGCAAAGCATGAACAAGCAAAAGAACTGCCGATGGTGGAAAGCAGCTACTCCTATGGTGTTGCAATTCTCAGAGCCAAGGAAGAAGTCTCGGATATTCTGGGATTGGATTGCTCAAATATACCATCTTCAGGTTCACATTTTTTGTGGATTAGCCTGTCTTTGACTCTTTCTCCTTATATAGAAATGGCTGGACTGGTCACATTTTCAAAAGAAATGAAGAAAAGATTTTTCAGACCAAATCAAATTTTATGTTTCTGTTTCTCCCAAATTATTTTCAAATGCAAGAGAAAGCAAACCACACAGAAGAACTGCACAGTACAGTGAAGTTGGAATGCAAGTCTTCATCAGAAGGGAGGGAACAAACTTTGGATAATTCAACCACAAAATATGCGAACCACAAACAAGTGTAAATACACAAGTAGACACAACACACACACATACACACACACACACACACACTCACACACGTCTACTCTTTCCCCCAGAATTTTCATTAATGCAGTTAAGGAAAAAAAAAAAAAAAAGGGAAAAACTCTATTCATTCCCCAATAAAAGTATATGAAAAATTTGTTTCTTTGCATGTTTAAATGCTTGGCATTATAAATAGTGTGTATATTCTTTTTCAAAAAAAATTATGAGGCAAATTTTTTCACAAACAGGTCACAAATAACAGATTAAAGTTGAGACTAAATTAGTATTCCTCAAATGTTCCTACAGGACCAGGACCCAAAATGTCCACCTAAAACAGACTTTCTAACATTAATTGTTTTTGTTCTCTTTTATATGCTTAATTGCATAGTAAGAAAATGAAGTTAGAGATAAAGACACCCATAAGATCTTTTTTCCCCTTGGGTATGAATAATTAAGTCAAAAACAGGGAAATTAAAGCACAGTCATCTGAATTAAATTGTAGCCTTTCAGCCAATTGCCAAAAATTAAAACAACAAAAACTCCACTTAAGCATCAATTATAACTTTGTAGCAAAATTTTCTCAGATAATTAAATTTTTCACTGATCAATGCAGTGTGTTTCAGGGATGTTTATAGTAAAATGAAAACCTGAAATCCCTTGACTTCCAAAAACCCCTTGGGGAAATAATACTGTCCTCTATTTCTAGAGTGACTATAGTTTCCAAAAACCTTATGCTGTAAGATTATGTGATTGTCTCCATTCATTCCTTCTTTATTTCTTTTATGTGTTAGGTATTGAGTTAGGTGTCAGAGATTTTGACATTCATGACACATATTCATGACACTCATTCACTTAGATAGAGGTAAGCAGATAATCTAAGCACTTTTATTTAAAAAAAATATATAACATTAGTTGTCTAGAAAGCCCCCCTAGAAAGGAATATCTAAAAACATTAAATATACTATTGTGAAATAATATATCGTTATGTTAGTTGTCTGATATGAAGTCAAGGAAATTATGATGGGCAGAAATGACAAGAAAGTGTGAATCCAGAAAGTAGACAAGTTTCAAAGCCACTGTTTTCCCTGAGTGTGTTGCCTCATCTAGTGGCCCTTAACTACATTGACAAAGCAGAGAGGGAGCCTGGGATCTGTGGAAGGAAAGATATAAGAACAAAGACATGACCCCAAACAAAAACCTTCCCAAACCTGACATCCCCAGTTAGTGAATGAAAAAAGAACATTCTTAGGAGATTGAATCCATGCAAGCAAATATAAATGAGAGTCATCAGAAAAGTCAAATTGCCAACACAACTAAAGATAGTGCATGTTTTGGAAAAACACAAAGAGAGAGAAGATAAAAATGCCAAAAAAAAAAAAAAGAAAAGAAAAGAAACGAAAACCACACCCTCAATGATAACTATGGAAGCCAGAATAATATTTTCAAAGACCTGAAACGAAAATAAATGTAAAGCTGGAATTTTGTACTCATAAAACTATCTTTCAAGAATATGAATGAGATAAAGATATTTTATACACTTGAACTGTAGAATACTGGTATTTGAGATATAAACCAAATTGTAAAAATAATCCCTTTTTTATGTTTTCTTGCTCTATGATTTACAACAAACTTTCACGTTTTTCTTCATTTGAGCCATAATAATGTGATGATGCTGTTGCCCCGAATAAAGGTTTGTGTTTTTCCAAAGGCATAAAAGCAAATTTTATTCATTCACTGTTTTCATTCACTCTTTTAAGTGACAAAAATAAAGTTTAATCAATTCAGCTGACTTATAAAATACTGAAAAACATGTACAGAGGAAAATAATCCAATATAATAATGATTCCTCAAAGGCAACTACTATTCATATTTTGTCCCAAAACTTTTCTATAATTGTCTATGTGTATGTTTTTGTAGTTTTTTAAAAATATATCATAAGCATATTACTATTTCAGTAATTTTAATATATTTTAAATGGATAAATAGCTGTTTGTCATATGAATTTTGCTCAATCACAAATCTACACACTACTTAGATATTTTTATAGTTGGGTTATTATATTTATCCTCTTTTCCTCCCATTGTGGAAGACTTTCTATGCCTGTTGAGATTGAACTTGACAATGAAACTTATTTTAGCCAATGGAAGTTAATGTATTTTATGCAGGGATCTTAATTTTGCTTGCTCTAATTAATTTGGCTCTGATGCTTTGATGATTCACCACAGGTAGTTGCTGAGCTTTCAGCTTAGGTCCACAAATAAGCACACATGGAACAAACCAGAACCCAAATTGGACCTTGGAGCCAAGCCCAACCCACGTAGAACTGCCCAGTTATGCTAGTTTAAGTCAACCAACTCAGTTGTTGTGCAGATATATGAGCACTAGAATAATGTTTGCTGTTGCAAACCATGATATTTGGATACATACATTTTTTTACATACATTATTGTGACCACAGCTTATGAATACAACCAGAATTGAACATAGAGGTTGTTTTCAAGTTTTGCTGTGATGAATATGACTTTATTAATCATGTCACCATAACTTAGAAAAAAAAAGCTGTCATTCTTCCCTTTTCTCAGGGAAGGGATCTGAAGTTTGGTTCATCGCCCAATGGCATGCAGCTATTAAATGGCAAAATCATAATTTGCATCTGTCTTTATGATGCCAGAGTCCATATTCTTTATGAGATTCTGCATTGTTGTCATTGAAACATATACATTGTGTTGTGTAACAGGTATCAAAATGAATTTGGAGTTTTAGAATAGCATAGAACAGCTTTGACTAGAACTATAATTATTAACTGCTTTTTTTCCTCATTTTCATGATCATTTAAATACTGTACAAATGTTATGTTACATGAAACAAAACCTTTTTACCATTTAATTCAGCTATTTTTCTTAAAGCAGACTTGAAATCAGATGGTAATTTGTAGTGAAAATTTTAGGTTCAATATGAGAATGTATAGCTTGCTAAAAATCTGCATTTCTTGGTTCATTTTATTAAATAGGCATCTTTTTATAACATCAATGCAGATTTATTCATATTTAAAAAATATGACAGTGAGAAAACACTTGAAAGAATATGGCAGTATTTTACTGGGAGTCAGAAATGTTTACATTATTCACAAGGGACAGTGTTATAAGGGAATACTATTTATCTTGTGAAATGGCAGACATACAAATTAGGAGCTGCTGAGGAACTCCACATTCTGCTGCTTTGTGTTTGAAAACTGACTAGGTTTGATATTGGAGTGGTTCATTTATAACTAACAGTATGTCTATAAGTCAAGAGAACACATTTCTTTATATTTGGCAAATATATAACTTGACATCATGTAACCCAAAAAAGGTTATGTAATTATTTGGAATAATTCCAGTATACCAGAAAGCATTATCCTTATGGGAACCCTGGTCAATAATATTTCTCACTTTGAGGTCCAGGGACATTATTGCCAAAGGGAAGGATTATGGCACTGGGATCAGTTCTCTATACGGCCCCTGCATTACCTGACTTTGCACATATGCACAAAAAGAAACCAAGTTAGCTAATGAAAATAAAGAGCAGCTTAGTCTTTCACAAGCAAACCTGTGTGCCTGAAGAGCTACAAATTACTTTCAAATTTTTACATACATTTAAGTGAATACCCCATATCTTTGAGTAATGTACATAAGTGATGAAAACCTAAGAAGGAGTGGAATGTAAAATGAGAGTGAAAACAAAGTCCTAGAAGATAAAGAGGGGCATGTCTGTCTAGTTGGACATGAAATATCAGTTGTCTTGGAGAAGTAAAGATGGAGAGGTACTGGTCACAGGCCAGAGTTGGGGTGGAAATGCAGAGTCATTTGTGAGAGTCAAATACAGGAAAGGTATGTTTGGTGTCATGTTCATGATGGAAGATTACACACACACACACACACACACACGCACAATGAGCTTATACAATATAATGCTTAATATAGTAGAAGCAGTAAGTCTTATGAAAGCTGGATTAAGTATTTTCTGAATTTATTTCCCTTTTATAGAATAAAAGGCACACATGTGCCTCATGTGTGCCAACACTATGACAGGTATTGACTAAGTAAGTGCCTGTCATATTTGTGACTGGTACAATGAAATGGTGCATTGGTGTTTTAGCCTTCAGATTTCTCTGAACAACATACTCCACTAAAGAGTTCAGCTCAAGAGCACCTCCTGTCATATCAGTGGATATATTAGGGACTTATGCGGTCAGTATGGAATCTGGAGATGTGTCCAACTTCTCCTGAAACAGCTCAGGCTGAAGGGTGTAGGTCTGGGTCATGATCAACTATTTCTTAGGCTCTAGGAACTGCTTACAAATCTGTTTCTGCACTGGGATTTTAAGACCATGGATGTCTGTGGCATTTCCCTTCACCCCAGGGAGTCTCAGATCTTACTGGTCCACAAATTGTCCCTAACATGGTGTCATAATGAAGGCAGTGATGAAGCAGGGCCAACTGATGTTCACAAGGACAGAACAAATCCCAGCACTGATAAACGCCTCCACCATTTCCAGAATCGTTTTTGGACAGTCCCTATTAGCCAGATGTGACCTTAATCCACTGTAGTCAGCTAATTTTGTGATGACTATACTCTCACATTGCTGGCCATAATTATTTCCTGCTGTAGGGACACTGTACTTTCTGAATGTGAATGCTTCTTTGCTTTTCCTGTATTGGCTGCTATGTCGGATCATGTAAAGAAGTGTTTTTCAAACTGGAAAATCTATAAGATCTGTATAAATTTAAGGTATTAGTTACTATCTTCTAAATCCTCACTCTGCTAATATTTATATAGAAAAAGACATTTCCAGTGCTTATAAAGTGGCATCTAGTGTCCCAATTATAATTCAAAGAAGCTAATTTTCATGGACAATCTCATGTAGCTAAAAATTCACATTAACTCACCACATCCTAGTTTACTTAGAACATAGATGAAGAACAAGAAAGGGTCCATTCCATGAAACAATAAACTCACTGTATCCACCCCCACAGTCTCCCCATCCTGCTTGAAGACCTGTCCCCCTTTCATCCTTACTCAATAATAAAATGGTGAAACAGTATTATAGTATAGTACATTCAGCTACTATAGCAAAATATCTTAGTCCATGTAGATTATAAACAATATGCATTTATTTCTCACACTTCTGGAGCCTGAGAAGTCCAAGATCAAAGAATTGGTGAGAGCCAACTACCTAGTTCATAAATGGCCATCTTCTTGCTCACATGTCCTCACAAAGGGCAAGGGATCTTCCGAATTCTCTTTTATAAGGACACAAATCCTATTTATAGGAGATCCAGCTTCATGACATAATCATCTCCCAAAGTCTCCACCTCCTAAAACTGTCACCTTAGAGTGAGTATGGAAAAGGACAAATATTTAGAACACAACAGTATATATACCAACAGAGGCTCCCTCTTTGATAGTCTTGGGATTCAAGAATAATATTGATAATTTATATTATATATAATTTACATTATATATATATAATTTTTATATTATAATTCAAAAATAAATTCTTTCTTTTCTTGGCAAGAAATTTGCATTAACTCTATGGTAAAACACCTTTGCAAACTTTGAAGTTCCGCCTAAAGATTTACTAAGGTTTCACAAGGAATTTAGTGTATCTGGCTGTTATAAATCTGGGTCAAGGTGAAATATATATCTGATAGCCAGTTGCCAAATTAATAATTCAGGTTGAAACTGCATTCTTTTGTGCTCACTCATTTCTCTGTGATACACTATGCAACAATATATATGTGCTCAATATACTCTCAGGGGCATATGTGGATTTTCACATCACCCTCAAAATTTGTTTCATCAAGTGCTTTGGTGATTCAGAATCTCTAGTCATTAGTGGTCCATTGGTAGAAGTCTCTTGTGTAGCTGAGTTCCAGAGGCTGCTGGTCAGGTACAATTACTGAGCAGCCTGTTACAACTCCATTCTCTCCTACAAAGCTCACGAGAATGCAGTGATGGAGTATCTTAGTTTGTCTAAACTGCTATAACAAAATACCTTAGACTGGGTAATTTCAACAAAATTTTTGCTCACATTTTAGAGGCTGGAAAGTCCAAGGCACCAGCAGATTCAGTATCTGGTGAGGGCTCACTCTGTGTACCAAAGATGGTTTCTTGAAGCTATATCTTTACCTGGTAGGAGGGGTAAACAAGCTTCCACAGATATCTCCCCCCCTTCTTTATTTATTCATGGTACTAGGGATTAAACCCAGGGCAATTTACCACTGAGCTAAATCCCTAGTCCTTTTTATTTTTTATTTTTAGACAGGGTCTCACTAAGTTGTTGATTCTGGCCTTGAACTCATGTTCCACCTTTCTCAATCTCACAAATCACTGGAATTCTGGGCATGTGGCCCTGTGCCCAGCTCCCTTGGGTGTTTTTGATTAGCTATTAATCCCATTCATAAGGGCAGGGGCTTTATATCCTAGTCAACTCCCAAGGATTCCACTTCTTAATACCAATACCTTGGAGGTTAGTTTTCAACATGTAGATTTTAGGGGGATACAAAACATTTAGAATATTCCTCCGAGGGAGACATTTCCATAATACATTTAAAGCATTCTAATTTATATTAAAAAATTAATTCATGCACAAGTTTGGTACACTACAAATTATTAGAATTAAACTGCTTTTTAGTCATTGATCCAAATAATTCAGTGTCAGAGCAGGAAGTTGAAAAGTGCTTCTCTAAAGAAGGATATTAACCTGTTCTCCAGTGATGACTTTTTTCAACTTGTTGAATTCTGATTCTGATAGTTTCAGGCATTGTTGTAAACGTGTTATCTCATTTCACACTCCACTCCATCCTTAAAGGAAAATCTCTGTGTGGAGTGAAGATGTCAGAAGCTACAATACATGGACTTTGCAAATTCAGGTCTGATAATGACATAAGATAGCCACAAGTTCATTGGAAACAGCAAAGTTTGAGGGAAGTTAGAGTAGTGATTCAGCTTGGAGTGGAAACCCCCACATGTGATTCCCCGCCAGGTCTTGTTTTACCTGGGTACCACAAACCCTGGTGGGAAATTGAGAGGAACTATTGGATGTGGAAAAAAATAGATCATCAATGAGAAACATAAGTAATGGTTGATGCTCCCTGCAGGCCTATGGACTTTGCTCTTCCTGAGACTCTTTTAACCTAAATATAATTTCCATTTGTGATGTTCCGCTTGAGAGCGATTGGAACTTGGGCTTGAAGAACGGTAAACGTGGGAGGAAGAAGAAAATGAATGTGGGTAAAGAAGAAGCAGACTGGAAGACAAGGTGAGGAGGGGGGACTTGGAGGGAGGATGGGAGAAGAAGAGTTATCATTTATTGTAAACCTTCCCAGGCATGTGAATTATAGCCTTGTGTTTTATGTCCAAGACTTTTGAAATATATGTTGTTTTGTTATAGATGACGAAACAGGAGAACCTCATGGCCAAAGCCACTGAGCCACTAAGCTGGAACATAAACCCTGGTGTGTCTATCATCAGAGCCCAGTGCCTTACAACTGCTTAACTTGGGCCTGAGATTCCTGTGCATTGTGAGTCTTCTTCTTTTCTAGGATGGAATACAGCTTTGTAGAGCTAAGGAGAGCTTTTGTTTAAGGAGACCCTGTGACTCTGAGAAAGCTAAGAACCTATTCAAGACTTTTTTCTTTTCTTTTCTTTTTTGAGTGGGCAGATATCATGGTGTTTTTCATTTCCTTCCAGGTTTTCCTGAAAGTTGACTAGGATAAGGAAGAAGGCAAGAATTCAGGAGAACTCTATGTAAAAATAAAGATTTGTATTTGGCTCTGGCTTTGCTTGTCCTGTAGCTCTTAGAAGCCAAAGAGAGTGTGTGTGAGAATAGAAGGAGGCAGAGTTCTCATACTTTGAGAATTCCTTATTTAACTAATCAGTCTCAGTTTTCAGGAACTTAGAATGGTTTTGATAAACACAAATGTGTTCATTTTTGTTCAGACTGTAACTGATTATTAATGAAGCCACTTTTTTTTTTTTTTAAGGTTGGGGACTGTACTTCTCTCTCCCTCTGTTCTCTCCATCAAACTCTACATCTTTCCTTTCTCCTACTTTCTTCTCATAACTTCTCTCAATAGCTTCACATCTAAAGATAATTTATGATTTTTTAAATCAAATTAGTGCCACTATAGAATTAAATCATGTAGACTGTATCATGCAACCTATTTCTTTCTCTGTAGCAAATTGCAGTAAAAATAAAAAAAGTTGACCAAAGAATGTAAATGCATTGAACCCCACTTCCAGATATTTAATCATATTAAATAATAAGTGATCACTATGACAGCACTAAGTAAACTTTCAGAAAAAGTAACTCCGAGAAGCCACAACAAAACTTCTGACAACTGCACAAACACTGACATCTTGATGCACATTCAAATGGGATCTTAAATCTAGTGAGTGTACTAATAGTAGAAATAACGCTTTTGAAAAAATGAAGGGATGGCATTTTTACTAATTGTTAATATCATAAATTGAGTCTAGTTCTATTTTGCAGTTACAGCTACTGATAAATACTCCAGTAAATATTGTAGTTTCCATGGGATACCTGATATAGACACTGATAGACATATTCACTTGTGTTCATTCTTAGACAAATATCCAAGATAATAGTCCAAAGTGTAGACTTAGCTTCTTTAATATTAATGCTTACATTAGCATATCAGGAAATCCTGCCAAGATGCAGATTTTGGTCTAGTCTATCAAATGAGACCTAAGATTCTGCATTTCTAGCAAGCCCTCAGGGTATACTGCTATTCCTGTGATCAACCTTTAAGAAGCAAGATTTGATGGGATGGAAAATGTACACTGCAGAGGTCATCCCTGGAACACATTTTTGGGACTTTTAATTGTAAGATCCATAATAGTGGCCTTGTCCCAACATGACATAGATGCAAAGAGACTTTGATGTCCATTTAAATTTTATGATTTCAATATTGTGCCAAACAATCCAAATTCAAAGAAGAGAAGCAGTGTAGGGTAAAAAAACAATTGGTTACCATAGTCACACATTTTTAAAATGCATCTTCTGGAGTCCATTGGTGGAAGCCGACTACAAATATTTTTTTAAATGATGTGCACAGTAGCTCTTCATCCCTAGAGAATGAGAAGATATCAAAAAATAGCAATCTGAAGACATAATAATCTATTTTTAATACCAATGTTTTCAAGACCTATTTAAGCAAAACAAACAGAAAAGAAAATCCTTTTCCTTTCTCTGAACCCACATGTCTGATAAGCGGCTGGCGCCATTTCTCAGTGTAATCTTAATAAAACACATCCCATGGAGATTTTGTGAAACCATCCAAATAATTTCCTCCTCATTCTGTTGCTGTTATTACCTCCACCCTGCACTCACATTGTGCACGTACACACCTACACACACACAAACACACACACAGTTATATATGTATATATAGTCATATACACACAAGCCCACATATTCATTAAAGGTATTTTCTCTATGAATATCAGAATATTGTTACTTTTATCTTGGATTCAGGCACATTACATTTTTTAGGCTTTTTAATAACATGTTGATAGTGAATCAAGCTTTCACACAATCTACAGATTAAGTTCTTCCAGGAATTGCCAATTTTTCTCCAATATGATTCCAGCTTGCTGAATGAACGTTATTTCAGCCAGAATGTGCTGCAGGGATGGATGCAGCTCCATGCAGAGTACATTTCAGTTTTTTCCAAATAACATTCTTGTAGAGATTAGAGGATAATCTGGCCGCCAGACCCAGCCAATTAAAACTGTAATTGAAATAGTAAAAAATGTTTTCCTTGGCAAAGTTCCATATTTTGCTTCATTTTGGGTTTCCTTGAATAACAAAAAAAATAGGGTCAATCATAAGACTTCTAATTTATTTTCTTGGTTATCTTTTCTCATCAAAGAGAAAAGCTCTGCTGTGAGTTTACGTTAAAAACTGAGAACCCTGGTATGGGATGGTATGAAGGCAGACTTGAGAAAACAAGATGACTCTCAAGCTGACACAAGTAAATCCCCTCTGAGCATAGAATATCTGATGGTGAGGACAAAATGAGGAGGGAAATTCAAGATGAAATAAAATAAAACTACACATAACATATACTTGTAAAATGTAGGCTTAATTTTCCCTAGATTAATAGGTACTTAAAAGTTGAAACTCAAAACTTTTAAATTTCTAACATCAAGTATGAAAAAGTATCAACTTATGTACCATGACTCTCTCCCACCAAAATTGATGGTGTGTTATTAAATATTTAACAATTATCTCTGGAGTAAGAGAGTATTTGATTTTTAGTCTTTGCCAATTTCCTTGGTGTAAACATATCTATCATGGCTGATATCAATTTATTAAACTGATATAGGAAATATATGGGCCTAATCAAATTCTTCAAATCATTTCTTCTACTTCAGCACACAACCTTGACTGAAGTCATAGTTTTATAAAAGGACAAAAACATGAAAAAAAATATAGATTGACATCAAGTATAAGCACTTACAGAGGCAATTAGCAGGCATCTCACAGATTAATTAATCTAAGTTTCGCTGATTAAAATGACAAAACCTGAGGAAATCCAAATCATATAATGGATTTAAAAATACAAATAGTTTTCTATATCAATCCATGTTTCTTTTCTATTAAATCATAAAAAGTTCAACTCCTCAATGAACCTTCTCTGAAAAAAAAAAAAAAAAAAACAAACCTGAAATCAGTTGTTGTACCCATATTAGCATTCTCTTGGAACTGAAACAATTTCAAAATAGCATATACTGCAGGCTTAACTCTAAACATTAGACTCACTTGGAAACTTCCAAGTACTGAAGAGCTAATTACTTGGTCCCACCCTGGACCAACTAAAGTGGAACGTTTGGGGTGAGGCCAACTACTGATAATTTTGAAATGCTCAAGTGTTTGATTTGTAGCCAGTATTGAGAACAATATGCTATATATTTGCCTATATTTTCAACAAAACTGCTCTGAGGTGTGGCTCTGTCCCATGCTACTCAGTTATCAACCCTGTGGCTGGGTGATACATATACTTTTTTCTCTTTTTATTCCTTTGCTGAACCCAGAGCACTGGCAAATGTTATCAATAAATAAGCACTTTTGATTAAGTTTTGAATGGACTAGAAATATAATGTCTTCTCTGTGGACTATTAATCTAACTTGTGTTACTTCTGTATTCCTATTTTTAGGTTTAAAATCAACCTCAGAGAATCTGAGGTGAATCACATTCACCAATAGCATATGCTAGTCAATAATTATTTTCAATTCCTTCAGAAGATACATGTAGAGCAAACCACCATTTTTACTTTAAAAAGGAAACTAATTATAAATTTAATTTAGTCTTCAATTAACTCATGGTATTTATCTATATTATGCTGGTATAAATATTATTACACAAAGCCCCAAAAGTAGTCCATATACAGGTTTTTAAATAATATAAAATATATTAACAATATAAATAAGATGTTAGCTTTTTCCTGGAAGGGCTAAACATATGATGTTATATCAAACAATTTTATGTGATTAATTTATTCGTATACTTCTTGCTCTAAGAAAAATCTCTAAGATATTTTAAAATGGTCTTTGCCTATTTTCTAAATGCACAGTCATCATCATTAGCAGCTGCGTTGATCAAACTTCTATCTATGAATCTTGGAAAGCCACACTTGGTGTGTAGAAATCTATGCCACCCTCAGGCAACACGACAGAGCCAAGAACAGCAAGAAGCACAACAAATAGCAGCTGTGGCTCTTTGCATGTGTGGTACCATTTAGACTAATGCCCAGGATATCATATCATTTGTCCAAAGGGTGCAGCTGCACCAGCTGGCAGACTGTTGAAGGCAGCAAAAACACAGAAGGCAGAAATTGGCACCAATCCTTACCTCTCCCAACACCCACTCATGGTCCTGCAGCACTACCCTGGGCAATGTTCACAGGGAGTGACAGCCAGCATTTGAGCAGAACATAATGTAGCAAGAAAATGGCAGTCATCTCTTGACTCTATCACTAGTAGGTCTTCTATGTAGGTGAAACTGAAATAGGTATATTAATTCACTACTGGCACATAAGAAACTACCCCCAAACCCCTGAGTTTTGAACAGCAATCACTGAGTGCTCACACCTATGTGGCTGGGGTTCAGGTGATCTAATTTGGACTCATGGGAGGCTTCCCATTGCCATCCTCTGGATTGACCAGCACAATTCTAGCCTATGTACATTCATTGTGGGGCTCAGACTGAAGGGGCAGAAGTGGCCTGGAAGGAAACTTCATGACAGTGGCAGAAGTGCAAAGGTGCAAGTGGAACACACAGAGCTTTTAAAGCATTAGGATCGGAACTGGCACATTTTCACTCCTGCTCGTGTGCTATTGACCAAAACAAATCACATGGCCAAGTCCAAATTCAAGCAAAAAAAGAATTCCATTATACTTAGGAAGAGGTAATGACAAAGGCATAGTCCAGGGAGAAATAATTAAGTCGAATACAACAATCTTCCACATAAACCTATTAATTTCTCCAGTAAAAAGTCATGATGATGATGGAGAAGAAGGAGGAAGACAACAAAGAATAATAGCAGCTTTTATTATGCATTTATCATGGATTAGGCACTGTTTCAAGTGAGAAAGATAGGAGAAAGAAATCTTATTTAGTCTTCACAGCAACCTTACGCAACCTTACGAAATGAATACCAGGTTACCGAGGAAGGGGATTTATAAGGAGATATTGGGTGACAATTGGAAAGAACAACCTTTGCTAATTTTTGTGACCCCCATTACACAGGCATGTTTTGTGGATTGAGTTCTGTACCCATGGGGTGGTTGCTGTGATATCATTGCTTTGCAATCAGACATAGACTATCTGGTCACCCACACACAGTGTGCTCCTGTATGGGGTTTGCCTGCAGAATGTGCACAAGAGCAGAACTTAGTAGCAGTGACCAAGTGGCCAAAACAAACCTGCCAGCACACCTGGTTCAAAAAAGAAAGAACGAAAGGAAGGAGGGAGGAAGAGAGGGAGAGAGGAAGGGAAGGACACAGGGAGAGAGAGGAAGGAAGGAACAAAGAAAAGAAGGGAGGAAGGGAGAAAGGGAGGGAAAAAAAAGGAGAAAGAAAAGTCAGGGTGAAAATTTGATGGGAAATCCAATGTGTTTTTACTTTTTTTGTCTCTTTTAGTTTGGGGGCTTATGGAAATGTGTACTCAGAGGGACGATTGGGGGATGATAATGGTGATCCTTTGTCCATTAATATCTTAGAGCATAAGAGGGAAGACACATTCTAGTGGCAAGGAGGAAATCATTACTGTTTCTCTGGCAGAGGCGAACCCTGTGGGTACTGGAAGAGTCTGCAGACGTGATGGCAAGCTGCTGTGAGTGGGTTGCACCAGACCTGCCACCCCTGAGCTGCAGCTGCTGAGATCAGGAGTCATGGGAAAGTTTCCTAGGATTCTTTCCTTTTCCCGAGTTCCTCAAAGGTCATAGTAGCTTTCTCTGTCCCCAACTTCTCCAAGGGACTTTTTCAGTGCCTAATTCCCTATGTTTAAATTTTCTCCTGGTTGAAGTATTTACTTGACTATTCTAATTCGTAAACACTGACTGTTACAGGTGATGAATGTTGAGAACCTGTAAACAAAGATAAATCTCAACAACTATGAGAAATTTGCTAAAAAAGAATGATTGTATTAAAAAATATCTTCAGAACTGAAAAATTCTACAAACAAAATTTTAATAACAATAATCTATATTTTAAGGCACGCTTAACAAAGATGAGGTTATTGGCTAGGCAAAAGAATTATGAAATAGCAAAAGAAAATATAAACTTTACTTTGCAATAAGGAGAGAATATTACTCATTTAAAAACACAATGGAGGAACTGTGGAATGAAATGGATTATGCTGTGTGCATATATAAAAATATGACAGTGACTTCCACCTTTATGTATATCTATAAGGCATCAATTTAAAAATAAATAGAGCAGAGGAAGAGAAACAGGGAAGGTAGAAGAAAGGGAAAGAGAAAATAGTGGAGACTGAAATGGAACAAATTATATTCCATTTACGCATGATTATCTCAAAACGAACCTCACTGTTATGTATAATCACTAATGAAAACATTTAAAAAACCCACTCTATTGAAGTATAATAAACATTAAAACAGCTGCACATAGTTAATGTATACAACTTGAATTGCAAATAATTATGCATCTGTAAAACCATTACTACATGTATGTCATAAACCTATTGCTTCCAAAAGTTTCCTCCTGGCTTCTTATTTGTTTGTTTGTTTATTATTAATGCTGTGATAAGAGCACTTAACAAAAAAATCAACACTCCTAGCAAATTTTGAAGCATATAACCCAGTACTATTAACTCTAGGCATTGTGCCACACAGTGGAACTCTAGGACTTATTCATCTTGAATAACTGAAACAGTGCACTTTGACCGATCCCTTCTTGGTCCTCTGACCCACCCTCCCCTGGCAACCACCATTCTACTCTGCTAACTATGAGTTTGACTTTTGGGGGGTCCACCTATAACTGAGACCATATTACATTTATTTTCTGTATCTGGCATATTTTATTTAGCACAATGTCCTCTATGTTCATCCTTATTGTCACTCACTCATGGCAGGATTTACTTTCTTTTTAAGGATGAATAATATTGGTGTGTGTGTGTATGTGTGTGTGTGTGTGTGTGTGTGTGTGTGTGACATTTTCTTTATTCATCCATTTGTCAATGGGCGTTTGGGTTACTTCCGTGGCTTGGCTATTTAAAATAATGCTACAATGAACAGGGTAATGCAAATATCTCTTTCAGATCCTAATTTCAATTCCTTTGGATATATACCCAGAAGTTATATTGCTGGATCATATGGTAGTTCTATTTTTTTTTTTTTTTGAGGAATCTCCATACTTTCTCCATAGCATCTGTACAACTTACATTCCCACTGAAAGTGTACAAGGGTTCCCGTCTCTCCACAATCCTTGCGAAGGCTTATCTTTTGTTTTTTGATAACAGCCACTCTAACAAGTATAAGGTGATATCTTATTGTTGTTTTGATAAATATTTCCCTGATGATTAGTGGTGCTGAGCATCTTTTCATGTGTCTTGGTCATTGGTCAAGAATGTTATTTTTGAATTTATTTTTAAAATATACATTGAGGAATGTTTTTGAAAGACTAACTGTATCCATTAATAGAATCAAACACGAGATGTGCCCATCTGAAATTATTTGATAATAATGAAGCTTAACGAATTTAGAAAGAAAAACTCATTAATTCTATTTCCCATTTTTTCAACAATTATTTCTTGAGAACCTCTGAATTCCAGGCAGTAGTTAGGTGCAGAGGATTCAGCAGTGAACAAAAAGACAAACCCTTGCCTTCATGGAGCTTGGTTCTAGTTTCTGGGATACAGACAATAAAGATGTTAAATATTCATATTATATACCACTTTACAAGAAGATCATCATCATGAAATACAAAGTGGTCATGGAATTCTGGGGTATAAGTTTGCAATTTTAAATAGGGTGATCAAGGTAGTCCCTAATGAGAAAATAAGACTTCAGTCAAGATTTAAAATTGGCAAGAAGTAAGCATGAAGAAGATGAAGACAAGATATGTCTGGCAAATTTGAGAGAGAACAACAAGCCATTGCTTATGTAGAGTTTGTGTAGATAAAATGGAGGAAATAACTCATTTAAGAGTGAAATTGAATAGTTAGCTAGATAGCAATGGAAGAGGATCCAGGTATTTTCATTTGGCTTTAAAAAATATTAGTTTAAATAGCTGATTAATTATCTGCATACATTAGTAGAGAGGTAGGGATCTAGTTTTAAGAAGGTCACATATTCACACTGTATACACTTTCACCTTTTCCATGGTACAAAGGAGTGTACATTGAGAAGTAGGCCCTTGTGCTGACCTTACCAGAGTGTCAACTCCCTCACCCCAGAGGAAACAATGTCACCAGGTCTTCTATGTGTCTTTCCAGAGACATTCCATGACTTCTTCTAATACACTCTCCCAACTGAGGTAATTTGGAAAAAGTAGAGTGAGTCTTTGAGACCTGGACAATGTTTGCTTTCATAGGTGCAACTTCATCTTTGTACTCTAATTATAGGCTCCAAAAGAGCAGCCCAAGTCATGCTCATCCCAGATGGGTGGGGTAGGGCCTATCTTGTGAAGTCACCAAGTCACCTCATGAAGAAGCTACCTGTGTGTGGCCAGTATTTTTTTTTTTTTCTCAGAGCTATTTCTGTTCTCACATCCAGAGGAAGATTCCATGCCTGTCATTACTTGTCTGTCATTTCTCCCAAGGATAAGGAATGATTTCACTCAACACTTGAAAACAGGTGTAATGAAGTGAAAAAAAACAAACAGTAGGCCAAATAAATAAATAAATAGAATAATAATGAAGTGAAAAATGAGTGGAAAGTTTCTGTGCTTCACCAATGGAAGGGGACAATAGGTTCCTTGTATGATAAAAGTTAGAAATCTAAGTTTTCCCCCTAAGTGCCTCCAAACCATGTGTAACATATGCTGCTGACTTCTGCCATCTCCCTTGTGGGTAAATAGTCAGCCACAAAATCTTCTGTTTCTTTGATGGTACAGCCAGTGTTCTATTTGATTATGGCTACATTGTTTAAATCTGTGTAATTTTCTAAGAGTATTAGGCCAAGTGTTATTTAATTATAATCTTTACTGACTCAGTATGAAAGAAATGGATGTTGGTTTCTTTACAAGGATTCTTATGACCTTCATATTGCCATCATCTAACAAACTGACTTTTTATTTTATAATCACAACTTAGCCTGGGGTTATCAGGCTAGGTAGTTTAAAGATGATTTATCACCACATCATATCTTCAACATCATCATCAGAGAATGACACTGCTAGAATGCAAACTGCATTCAATTATTTTTTATTATTTCTTTCTTTTAGGTGGACACAATATCTTTATTTTATTTTTATGTGATGCTGAGGATTGAACCCATTGCCTCATACATGCCAGGCAAGCATGCTACCACTTGAGCCACATCCCCAGCCCTCAAACTGCATGCAATTATAATGGCTATATCCAAAGTGCTTACAACTATGATTAGCATGTGTTATGGCTAATTTTATATGTCAACTTGGTTAGGCCATGGTAGCCAGACACTTGTTCTATGATGGTTAGTTTTAAAATATGATTAACATTATTTGAGGGGAAGAGAGAGCCTACATTTTTGGAGCCAATTTTTGCCACACACACCTCAGATAGCACACTAATCTCAGGATATATAAAGAACTCAAAAAATATAACACCAAAAAAAAAAAAAAAACCCAATCAATAAGTAGGCTAAGGAACTGAACATACACTTCTCAGAAGAAGGCATACAATCGATCAACAAATGAAGAAATGTTCAACATCTCTAGTAATTAGAGAAATAAAAATCAAAACTTACTCTAAGATTTCATCTCACTCCAGTCACGATGGCAGTTAACAAGAATATAAACAACAATAAGTGTTGGCGAGGTTTCAGGGGAAAAGGCATACTCATACATTGCTGGTGGGGCTGCAAATTGGTGCAACCACTCTGGAAAGCAGCATGGAGATTCCTTAGAAAACTTGGAATGGAACATTTGACCCAGCTATCCCACTCCTCTGTCTATACCCAAAGGACTTGAAATCAGCATACTATAGTAATGTAGCCACATCAATGTTCATAGCAGCTCAATTCATAATAGCTAAACTGTGGGAGCAAGCTAGATGCCCTTCAATAGATGAATGGATAAAGAAACTGTGGTTTGAAACCCAATGGAATATTAATCAACATTAAAAGAGAATAAAATTATGGCATTTCCAGGTAAATAGATGGAGTTGGAGAATATCATGCTAAGTGAAGTAAGCCAATTCCAAAAAACAAAAGGCTGAATGTGCTCTCTGATAAGTGGATGCTAATCCATAATGGGAGGGGAGGGGAGAAAAATGGAGGAACTTCAATTGAGCAAAGCTGAGGAAGGGGGCCTATGGGGGCAAGAAAGATGGTGGAATGAGATGGACATTATTATCCTAGTAATAGGGTAATACCCTGCTCATATGTGTAATGCTACACTGTGTACAACCAGAGAAATGAAAAGTTGTGCTGCAATTGGGTACAATGAATCAAAATGCATTCTTATATCATATACACCTAATTAAAATAAATAAATAATAAAAATAAATTTAAAACAATAAAAGATTAAATTTAATTTTTTTTTAAATTCTAATTTGCTATATATCACAGCAGAATGTATTACAATTCATATTACACATATAGAGCACAATTTTTCATATTTATGGTTGTATACAAAGTATATTCACAGAATTCATGTCTTTATACATGTAATTAGGGTAATGATGTCCATCTCATTCCACCATCTTTTCTACCCCCATGCCCCTTCCCTTCCCCTCCCAATCCTTTGCCCTATCTAGAGTTCATGTAATCCTCCCACGCTCCCCCTCCCCACCCCACTATGAATCAGCCTCTTTATATCAGAGAAAACATTAAGTATTTGGTTTTTTGGGATTGGCTAACTTCACTTAGCATTATATTCTACAACTTAATCCATTTACCTGCAAATGCCATGATTTTATTATTTTATTGCTGAATAATATTCCATTGTGTGTGTATGCATGCATGTGTGTGTATATGTGTGTGTGTGTGTGTGTGTGTGTGAGTGTGTGTGTGTATATATATTTCTTTATCCATTCGTCTACTGAAGGGAATCTAGGTTGGTTCCACAGTTTAGCTATTGTGAATTGTGCTGCAATAAACATTGATGTAGCTGTGTCCCTGTAGTATGCTGTTTTTAAATCCTCTGGGTATAGACCAAGGAGTGGGATAGCTGGGTTAAAAGGCAGTTCCATTCTTGGTTTCCAAGGAATCTCCATACTGCTTTCCATATTGGCTGCACCATTTTTCAGTCCCACCAGTAATGTATGAGTGTGCTTTTTTCCCCACATCCTCACCAACACTTGTTGTTTGTATTCTTAAAAGCTCCCATTTGACAGGAGTGAGATGAAATCTTAGAGTAGTTTTGATTTGCATTTCTCTAATTGCTAGAGATGTTGAACATTTTTCATATATTTGTTGATTGATTGTATATCACTTTCTGAGAAGTGACTGTTCAGTTCCTTGGTTCATTTATTGATTGGGTTATTTGTGGTTTTGGTGTTTAGCTTTTTGAATTCTTTATATACCTTAGAGATTAGTGCTCTCTCTGATGTGCAAGTGGTAAAAATTTGCTCCCAAACTGTAAGCTCTCTATTCACCTTACTGATAGTTGCTTTGCTGAGAAGCTTTTTAGTTTGAATCCATCCCATTTATTAATTCTTGATTTTAATTCTTGTGCTATAGGATTCTTATTGAGGAAGTAGAGGACTAATCCAATATGATGGAGATTTGGGTCTACTTTGTCTTCTGTTAGACACAGGGTCTCTACTTTTATTCCTAGGTCCTTGATTCACTTTGAGTTTGGTGCATGGTGAGAGATAGGGGTTTAATTTCTTTTTGTTGCACATGGATTTTGAGTTTTCCCAGCACCATTTGTTGAAGAGGCTATCTTTTCTCCAATGTATATTTTTGGCGCCCTTGTCTAATATAACTGTAATTATGTGGATTAGTCTCTGTGTCCTCTATTCTGTACCATTGGTCTACCAGTCTATTGGTGTCAATTCCATGCTTTTTTTTTTTTATTATTACTATTGCTCTGTAGTATAGTTTAAGGTCTGGTATAGTGATGCTACCTGCTTCACTCTTCTTGGTAAGGATTTCTTTGGCTATTCTGGGTCTCTTATTTTTCCAGATAAATTTTATGACGGCTTTTTCTTTTTCTATGAGGAATGACATTGGAATTTTGATTGGAATTGCATTAAATCTGTATAGTGCTTTTGGCAATATGGTCATTTTGACAATAATAATTCTGCCTATCCAAGAACAAGGGAGATCTTTTCATCTTCTAACATCTTCATTAATTTCTTTCTTAGCATTCTATAGTTTTCATTGTACAGCTCTTTCACCTCTTTTATTAGGTTGATTCCCAAGGTTTTTTTTTTTGTTGTTTTTTTTTTAGGCTATTGTAAATAGGATAGTTTTCCTCATTTGCCTTTCTGAGGATTTGTTACTGATATACAGAAATGCCTTTGATTTATGGCTGTTGTTTTTGTATCCTGCTACTTTGCTGAATTCATTTACTAGTTCTGAAAGTTTTCTGGTAGAATTTTTTGGGTCTTCTAGGTATAGAATCATATCATCAGCAAATAGTGCTAATTTCTTCTTTTCTTATCTGTATCCCTTTGATTTCTTTTGTCTGTCTAATTGCTCTGGCCAGTGTTTCAAGAACTATATTAAATAGAAGAGATGAAAGAGAGCATCCCTGTCTTGTTCCAGTTTTTAGAGGGAATGCTTTCAATTTTTCTCCATTTAGAATGATATAGGCCTGGGGCTTAGCACAGATAGCTTTTACAGTGTTGAGATATGTTCCTGTTACCCTTAGTTTTTCTAGTGTTTTGAACATGAAGGGGTGCTGTATTTTGTTGAATGCTTTTTGTGCATCTATTGAGATGATCATATGGTTTTAAGTTTATTGATGTGATGAATTACATTTATTGATTTCCATATATTGAACCAACTTTACATCCCTGGGATAAACTCCACTTGATTGTGGTGAACTATATTTTTAATAAGTTTTTGTATAAGATTTGTCAGAATTTTGTTGAGAATTTTTGCAGCTATGTTCATTAGAGATATTGGTCTGAAGTTTTTTGTTTTTTTTCTTTGCTGTGTCTTTGCCTGGTTTTGGAATCAGGGTGATATTGGCCTCAGAGAATAAGTTTGGAAGTGCTCCCTCTTTTTTTTATTTCCTGAAATAAATTGAAGAGTATTGGTATTTGTTCTTCCTTAAAGATGTTATTGAACTCGGCTCTGTATCTATCTGGTCCTGAATCAAAATACATTCTGCTATCATATATACCTAATTAAAATAAATATATAAATAACATTAAATTTAAAACAATAAAATATTAAATAAAAAGATAAGATTAACATTCTAATCAATAGATTTTGAATAAAGCAGACAATGTTTCATAATGTGTGTAGGCTTCATCCATATAGACCTTAAGTGAAAAACATGAACCTTCCCAAGCAAGAAACAATCTACCAGCCAACTGTATTTGGACTTAAATTTCAACTCTTTCCTTGTCTCCAGACTGTGGGCCTATCCTGCAGATTTTGGAATTGCCACGCCTTTATAACCAATGCCTTTAACATCTCTTTCAGAAAAAAAAAAAAAAATATATATATATATATATATATATATATATATATATATATATATATTTAAAAATAAATATAAAAAATAAAAAAGTTCTTCAGAGAAATAGAAACAACAGAATGGTGTGTGTGTCTGTGTCCTGAATTCCCTTTCTTTTACTTTCTGCCTCTTGCTTACCTTACCCAACACACGTAACACCGCCCCCCATAAAATTTGAATATTAGATTACTTGTTTAACCCTTTAAAATATTTACACTAATGCACATGTATACTAGACATTCTGGCTCCAGCATATCCCCTTTGACATGAAATTTATTCTTTTAACTCATTCTGAAGATTAAATAGATCAATGAAAGTGCAGAACTTTGAGAAAGAAGCAAACAAATAAAATAAGACTGCTTGTAGAAAAACATTCCCTTCCCCAAGTAGATAAAGAGAAAGCTGTAATTCTGTGACAGTGTCATTGATGTTCTGTCTCTTATTCTCCCCTTAATCCTTATGGCTTCTCTTTCCAGCATCATCTATTAGGACCTTTGTGTTGGCTTTCAGACAGTGAGAACAAAAATTAGAGAAAAAGAAAGGAACAAAGATTTATTTTGGCTTACAATTCCAGTACATGGTCAGCTGTCTATGGCCCTATGGTGAGACAGGGCATCATGGAGGAGAGGATGTGGAAGGAGAGCTGTTTAGCTCATGGTGGCCAGAAAGCAGAAAGGAGTGTAAGGGTTTGTAGAGAGAGAAACAAGCAAGGAGCCAGGAACAAAGGATACCTTTCCAGGGCATGTCCCCAGTGACCTACTTCCTTCAATTAGGCCTCACCTCCTACAGTTTCTACCATCTCCCAAAAAAGCCATCAGCTATGAACTCATGGTTGGATTAACCCATTGATGAAGTCAGAGCCCTTGTGATACAATCACTTTTCAAGAGCTTCACCTCTGAACATTTTTGCATTGGGAACAAAGTCTTCAACACATGAGTTTTGGAGGGACACTTCATATCCAAATCATAACAATCTTTTATGTTTACTGTCAAAATGTAGCTCTCATTTTTTCCTATGCTGAGATCCTGGGTGTAAAGCTAATGTATTCATGGGTACTAATGGGCTAGCACTTTAACACTACTAGATGCCAACTGGCACTGTTTCCTGGAGATATCTTTCTAAACCTGAAAAATGGAATTTACTAATAGGAATCTCAGTTGCTGACTAGTTAGCAAAAGAAATGTTTGGGATTAACATGACTTTAGGAGCTCCTTACAACCATTATGAAATTCCCTACTCATATAATATATTCAATGATGTCATGATTTCATTAGAAGTGCAGAAAAGAAGTTTAAAAGTCCAACATAAAGAAGAAAAGAGAGATATTATTATCAGCTTTAAGTGAGAATTTTGTCATCCAAAGTAGTTATTTTACTTCTTATAATTAGCAATGCTGGCTTCCTAAAATCATTCACAAGGCATGACTTGGATCTACAGTGGGTTGAGGAAGGCCCTCAAATGTAGAGAAAGCTGGAATAACTCAGCTGGGCTTCCTATATGAAATAGACAGATTGCCTACAAGATTCAAAAGAAAAAAAATAATGAATATGTAACAGAGAAATTAAGGCTGTTGGATGTCATCTAAGATGAGGCAGTATTACCCATTTCAAAGATTATAAAACGAAAGAGATAAAATTAGGTCTGATTTTACATTTGTATAGATAAAACAGAAGTTTTCCTAAGGGAAGTTAACAAACTTGAAATCAGAAGTACCCACACTGGGGAGAAATATATGAAACAGATTAGTGTGGGGAATCTGTGTATGTCTGTGATATAGAGAAAAAAAAAAAAAGAAAGTTGGATCTCAAATTTAGTGTTTTACCTTATTTTTTTCATAAATGGATCTTTTATTTTACTTACTTATTTATATACAGTGCAGAGGATTGAATGCAGGGCCTCACACATACCATGCAAGTGCTCTACTACTGAGCCACAACTCCAGCCCCAGTGTTTTACCTTATTGCGTGAGCAGAAATGTGTTCATACAACCAGCATTTCCTCTTTAGTATTTTTGCCTAAATTTTTCTTCTAAGTTGTGATATTTAGCCATTCTAATCCCAAGGGTTCCTCATATTTCTGTCTCAGCTCATGTAATAAAATTCCTACAAAAGCATTTCTAGAATGTCAAGCTTGTAATGGCCCAGGAAGGTAGACATAGAGCCATGTCATGAATAGACTTATATTTTTAGTGAAAGTACAGTGTAGAGAACACACTGAATAGAGGCCAAAGGATCTGAGTTTTAGGCCCAACCCTTCTGCTGGCTACCTAGCAGTGACCTCGCTATGCCTCTGTGAATTCATGGGTGAAGCAAGATGGTTGGAATGAATGACTCCTCAGCCACCTTCCAGCAAGGAGAATCTGACTTTGATATGTGGAAGTAGCCTGGATCCTACTGAGGGCTGTCCATGAATGACAACTCTGTGAGTAATGCACAGAGTAATTTTTTTAACTTGGAGACTCTTGTATCTTGAAAAAAAACCTGAAAATTATATAACTTTGTCCCCAATCACAGCATCAAGACTGCATCTTAATTATCCAAACACACTCTTCCAAGATACTCTTAAAAAGTCTCTCTCCAAGAGGCAAACTTCACAAGTCTTTTTGTGTCTTTCTTGCCAAAAGTCTCTTCCCTTATGTCTGGCTGAGTCTCCCTGTAAGATTTTCAAATTATTTTCATTTATTCTATTCTTAACAGAGGGAATAGAGGTGGGGTAGACCATTCATGTGCTATCTATTATTAATCTGAGCCATGGTAAAATTGTTTGTACTATAGAGTTTCTGTGGTCTTACGTTGCATTCCAGTAAAATGATAAAACCTGATCCCCTGATGGAATGCTCTCTTTCAGATCTAAAATGCCTGAATAATAAAAGCTAACAGGTTGGCAGAAATACTGAGCAGTCTTGATAGGAGCTACAGCAAAAGGCATTGTTCATCTTGCTGACCAGTCTCCTAGCAGCCTAGAGTACAGCAGCTCTTGACATAGTGTTCTCTGAAATCCCAGATTCAGAGATGTTAAACTAATTCTTATAAACTAAAATATGGGTTCAGGGAATTACCTTTTAAAAATGTGATAAAAGAAGAATCTTCCCAATAGTACCTGGTACTTAACAGAGACAGGGATAATTGATGGAATGAAATACACAGTTGGCCTTCTACATCTGCTGATTTCACATTTGTGTTCAACCAACTGCAGACTGAAAATATTTTGGGGAAAAAAGTTGTATCTATATTGAAAATGTACAAACTCTTTTGTTCTTGTCTTTATTCCATAAAATATATGGTATAACAACTATTTACATAACATTTACATTGTACTAGATATTGTAAGTCATCTAAAGCATATGGGATGGTGAATATTGGTTACATGCAAATACTACACTATTTTGTATAAGGTACTTGAGTATCTCCTAGATTTTGCGCTGAGCAATAGACAACACTATTAATATAAACTTGATTTACATATAAGAAGGAACTGTATAGGGTTTTGAAAACTGAAAGCACCTTCACTTTGCTGATCCTTCAGAAATAACAAGAAAGAGTTCCCTTGTTCATTTCTGCCTCCTTCTAGTGACATGGGTGCATGGTGAGAGGCCTGGAAGAGAGGGAAATGGTATTCCCCAGAGATGGACTTCCCCAGCCTCCTCTTCTGTGAATCCCTGTCAGGGGTGGGCTGGGCAAGGCTTTCCCTCCACCCACACAGCTGTGATTAAGAAGGCATCCATCTGTCAACAGAGGCTCTCGTCTGTTTCCTGCCCAGCTTCCTCCCCAGTGACTCATCCAGTGATGCCACATCTAATGTTTATGACCTAAGAGTTGATCACCATGGGAGTAGCACAGACCAGAGACTGTTGAAGAGCAAAACCAGCGTAGAGGTGCTGGACAGTGTAGGAAAAGAGGAAAAAGAAGACCCTTATTCCCAGAGACCACATGTTAAGACTGAACATCCCATTCCTCAGGTGGCCACTTCCACCCGTTGCTAAAATTGATACTGGGATGCCTTCATGCATCTTGGAGAACCCAAATAAGGAGTTAGGGTGACCAAGTACAAACAAATACCATGGCATTTAAAAACGAAGAGCGAGAAGCAGAAGGGAAAATGTGTATGTGGCAATTTAATGAGGTTTGGATTACAAACTCAGTTTTCTTACTTTTGCCTGCATGTGGCCATTAATTAAAAGAGAAACAAAACGTGCTGAATGCACAGAGAAAGATGAAGTTCCCTCACAACACAACCTTACAAACTGTCCTGTGTGGTATATTTGTAAGGAGGGACAGTTAAGATACACAAGTTAGTCCATGCCCTTCCCCCAGTGAAAAGAAAAACTAAAATGAAAAATAAAGCCAATGGAAATAAGTAAGCTCTTTTTAGTAAAGATCGTCATATTTAATACTATGAGTGGCAGGAGGCCTTGGCCTAGACATGGGAGCCAGGTGAGGACTGCTGTGGCATGGTCAAGGTGAAGGGAGCCTGACTTCCTGGCTTACCCTCCCCAGACTAATGATCAAAAAGAGCTGCCCTTCTCCAGCCCTAAACAGTCCTGTGTGAAGGGAGTGTTTCCGTGTAGTGCTTGCGGCTTCCAAGTAATGTGAGAGTCTTTTTATAACTGTTGAGGTTTAATTTAAAAGGAAGCTCAGAATCAGCGGTAAAGGGAGGGGAATGTTGTGAACTACAGACCATCTGAAACGGGGAAAATCATAAATACCAGAGTGTCTGATTATGTGAGCATCTCTTGAAGTCAAATAATGAGCCTTCTTCATGTTCAGCTGCTCTGGACTTGGCTCCCTTTGACAAATTTGCAGGCATCAGGGTCTGTCTGGAATTCATTCCAAGTTGGAGGGATATTTTTTTCCCTTGACATTTTGCAGCTGAGACAGCCTGAGCAGGAAGCTGAGGAGCAGAGCATTACCAAATATGTCCTTTCTCCTGCCTGTATATTTTATTTCCACAGGAAAAGAAGGCAGATGCAGGCCAAGGAGAGCTGGCCAATGGGAGTACAGACATGGCAGGCAGCCTCTCCTGGCAGTGGGGAAATTGATCAGGTGCCATTTTTCACACACAGAAAAAGGAAACTGTTCTAGGTATCGCTGGTTGAAATTTGTGCTACGCTGGAGGAAGAAGTCTGACACTTTCCTACAAGTTGCCCAGCTATTTCAGGAAAATCATTTATCACTGTGTTGGTCTCGCTTTCTTGAGAGTACCTCAGTAGGATTTAGCAACACTGGTATGTGTTGCTGACAAACTTGTCCTTTGACCAGACCTTTTTGCCTCCAGGGGCTGGAGTTTTATTTGTAAATGAAGTTTTATTTGTAAAATGAAGGATTGAATATGATGAGATCCCGGATTGCTTCCAGGATCCCAAACCCATAATCTCCCAGCTTGTTTGATAACATGCTTCCATCTCTTTAATTTGAATCCCCCTCCAGATATCTATCTGTATGACAATAAGTACTACATTATGACTATATTAAAACTTACACAATATAAAAGACAAATTAAGAGGAGCATAAAAATCTATAAATTCTAATAGTTTTCTCTCTAAACCTCAGTAATTTCTTTCTAAACACTCTCTGAGGCAAGTTCACACTTCTTTGGAGATCTCCTCTCTCAGGTCATTTCAGCTCTGATTTACTTTTTGGGTCTAAGGTATTACTCTCAAGCTACCACATCTACAGAGGATAGAAAAGCATGTAAGTGGGAAAAGAGACTGCAGACTGCATTCCCTTTGCTTGCATATTAATTATTTGAACTAACCCATTTTTTAAAAACATAATCCTCTCAGTTAATCTTCTATTAACCTACTTTTAAAATAGAATGTTTACAGGGAAATTTCTTTACCTAGCAAAATAATAGTATCAATATGTTGGAAATGACAATGGACACTTTACCTTGAGTCAGAATACTCTGGGGCACAGTGGGAGTTGGGGAAGGGGTTGGGTTGATCTGCAGCACTTAGGCACATGTGAAGATAGAATCTACTTCTGTGGGTTGTCATCATGCAGGAATGGAAGGTTAGTGCTGCCAAATGTGATTTCTCAAGAGAATTGGGACACCCTGATTTTAAGGTGAATGCAACTTAATTTTAAAATAAATTTTGATTTTAAAATGTTAGAGCCAAGCATATGATGACAATGGCCATACCCAGCCAATGGGCAGTGCCTTGGTCATCTCTGATGATCTAATATTCAGCAGATTAAGCACTGTAATTTTTTGTGATAATGTTGGCACTTTGCATTCAAGCTCTGGTCAGAGTGATTATGTATGTATAAGACAGAAAAAAATGAAATGACATTTCATTAAGACCACAATGTTTTTCTCTAAGTTTTCAAAAAGAGCCACTTCTTGAATCCTTCTAAGGTTTCCCATCAGACTGATGAACTCAGTTGTTTAGTCATAAAAGTAAGGAAAAAATTACATTATTCTTAATGTTTGCCCTTTTTTCATATGGGAACCTCATAGAAAAATATGCTATTTTAAATAATTTTGATGCTTTATTAGATAAGATTGGCAAACTTTTTGTATGAAGGACCAGATAGTAAATAGTTACCAAAAGGTGGGTCAGATGATCTTTTGCAACTTCTCAACTGTACCTGACTGCTCAAAACCAATTATGGATTATATAGAACATAATCTTCTCAACCTGGTCGAGTTCCAGTAAAACTTTTTTTATACAAACAATCCATGGTCAGATTTGGCCTGTGGTCTATAATTTACCAACCTCTGTGATAGATCATTAGCTTTTCTATGGTGTAAGCTGGATAGGATTCTGTGCCTTCAGTCCACACAATCTTGGCACTCCACAAATATTTGTTAAAATAAATTGAGGTTGTTGAACTTAGCAATTTATATCAGTGACAATTAGTTACCCATTTGCATGATTGATAATGCAAAGCAAGGTTTGTTGACTGTGTTCATCCTGAGACTTACATAAGCATTTGGAATCCCCTCAGAACACCTTAATGTTCTGACCAAAGGAATGAGGTACTCAACCAGGCTCATGAAGTAACCAAAGGGACTGCTTAGATCTCTCACTTAGCCTGATGGGCCAAAGAAGAAGAGTCACAAAAAGATGCTCATGATTTTTTGGAGTCTCCTTTGCAAATCTTTACATAAACTCTTAACAATTTGAATGACTCCTAAACCAAGGATTGATTGGAATAATTCCTATTACTAGGAATAATACTCTCTTGGCTTTTCTCTCTTTCTTTCTTTCCTCCTCCCTCCCTCCTCCCTCCTTTCCTTCCTTCCTTCCTTCCTTCCTTCTATTTTTAGTGATGGTCACAACTCTCGAAATCAATTAATAGAAAATTTTTGTCAGTAAAATTTTCTAAGTGAATTTTAAATCCAACATCACCAAGGGCTGCTTCTTGGCTGGGTGTGGCCCATTACTATCACATGCTGGGACTCAATGCTTGACTTTAGAATTTTTAGCCAAAATTTATTTATAAAATGTCACCAGCTGTAACACTTGGTTTCAAAAACAAAAACAAACAAACAAACAAACAAACAGAGATTCAGCTCTTGTCCTTAAGAGATTTACAATCTAACTGGCAAGCCAAGACACATCTATGCCAACATGTATAAACTGTGCTCAGAGATCTGATAGGAGACAAATTTCAGCATCTGAAGCTCTTAACTGGTGATAGTTGTGAGTTTGAAAATCATAAGTGAGCAATGTCATTGGCCTGGGTTGGAGCCTTGACACATGGAAAATCTGCCTAAAGAAAAAAGAAAGAGCTGAATTGATATTAGGCTCCATTGTAGAAAAGGAGATAACATTTTCAAGTAAATGGGAGTCACAGGACAGTTTGTTTTTCCCTGATTCTATTTCCAGGGTAAAGAAGGAAAACCTGAATTTAAAAATGGGTTTCATTGACTGAAAAGGTGTGTGTGAGGATTAGAAAGGAATGAAGGTTCATCCTGATTCATTTCCAAAGCCCAAATGAAATCCCTGGAGGAAATGAGCTAGAGAAGAGCAGGATGTTTCTATGTAAAGGTAATTATTTGGAGGAAAAATAAGATTTGGGACTGGTACATTTGCAATTTAGATATGCAAATATAAAAATTATTTTCTCTTTGATAAAGATTTGTAAGATAGAAGAATTTAGAAGTTTTCTTTGGCTCTTACATCCCTAGTTTGTAAATTATGGCAAGAAATTGAGTAGATAATGAAGAAGACAGCTAAAATAGAAGTTTTGGTAGTCAAATGGCAAAGAAAATTAGTTTGTTTGATAATATTATTCAAGTCATATGTAAAAAAAAATACATTGATTAATCATCATTTGGAAGAAGAGGCAAAGATGTAAGGAATTAAGGGACTGAATTTGGCAGAAAGACCCAGCAACCAAATACATGAGTAACCATGAGAATTTTCATCAATGTAAAGAAATGAGAAAGTAGAGAAACCCTGTAGAAAAGTCCTGCAAATGAGAACCAGTTGGGAAAAAAATAAATAAAAAGAATGCCTATACAATGATTGATACAGATAAATCAATGAAAAAGATACAGATATTTGAGAATCAGAAAACAAGGGACTGTGTAAGATGTCTCAATAGAAACAGCACAGAGACAATAGGAGCTTCATATTGAAACATAGAAGACAAATTCTTAGATTGAAGTCTTAATCTCTGATGTGATGAAATCGGGTGCTCTAGCCTTTGGTAGGTGATTAGATTTTGAGGATAGAGTCCTCAAATCAGAATAGTGGCCTTATGACAGGGACTTTGAGAGCTCCCTTGCCCATTCTTTCATGGAGGATGCAATGAGAACATTGCTGTCTTTGAACCAGAAGTAGATGCTGGCCAGACACTGGATCTGCTAATGTCCTGATCTTGAACTTTCCAGCCTCCAGAACTGTGCAAAATAATTTTCTATTATTATAAGCCACCCAATCTATAGTATTTTGTTATAGGAGCCCAAATGAACTAAGACCATTATCATGTATGATGCCAATTTTATAGAGAAACAAACTCCATAACAGCAACTTATATCTTGTTTAAAGATATTTCTCTTTGACAATTCTACAATAGGATTTTCAGTCAAAAACACTTTATGAAATAAATAGAAGTAATGAAGCTGAGTGATGACCTCCCTGTAACATTGATGATGGCATCGTGGACAGCAGCAGTTGGTTCAGCAACACTAAGGGAGTGTATCTACAATTATCTCCCCATGATGTAAACTTAGACCAATTTTTTTCAAAATATAATTAATTTTAAACCACTTTTTCGAACTCATGGATATTTTAAGTGCAATGCTTATATTAAGTCCCTCTGAAACCAGACTTCATTATTGTATTATCATACTATATTTTTACTGTTTCATAGAAATGAGGCATATTTGAAAAACTAAATTTTTGGTTCTCACTTCAAGTTTAGATATTATCAAAATGACTTTTCCTAAGTCTGTCTCTACATAAGCACAGCATCTTTAGCAGTGATGTTCTCAAGTGGATGGTTTTAAGGGTAAGGCTTATGGAGCTTGAGTTGAAAGCTGAGTTTAATTCCTTGGCTTTTCTTTACAAGAAAAAGCATAAGTCTTTATCCTGAGATTAGTTGAGAAGTAACTTAGAATAAAAACAAGAATCAGGACAGGTCCTAATAGTCATCCTGAACTGATAAGAAGACAAGGGACTTCTCCTGGAACTGGAGCTGTCATATTTATTGAATGGTTGATTGAAATATTTGGTCATTTCCCTGGTAAAATGGAAGGAATAGCAATTGACATGGCCTCACAATCCTACCTGTTATCCTCTCTCTCAGGATGGGGCATACCGCCTTTGTCATGCACCCTTAAGGACAACCCCATCTTCCCACTACTCTGGACTACTAATGGCTTTTCCTTAGTATTATAGAAAAAAAATTTCTGTGCACTATACCAGCTGCTAAAATAGATAGTACATTTTTTGTTACTTTCTTTCTCTTTCACTATCTTACTGAAAGAGAAATAGTAAATAGTAAATTCATTATAAACATGTAACAGGCTTCTTTGACATCCTATTTTATTAGCAAGTGATAAAACAATATTTCCAGAGTCCTGCTCAGTGAAAGACAGTCCAATGACATTGCTCACTTATTATTTTCAAAATGGCAACTATCACCAGTCAAGAGCTTCAGATGCTGAAAATCCATAAAATGTGGTGGATGGTCAGGAGTAAGGAAGTATTCCCCCAAAACTTTTTCTACACAGGATCAGAATTTACTCTTCACATATTTTCTGTTATAACCTAGGATATAGAAATTGCAGGGATGATATTTTGTAAGTAGAAGTACATAAAAGTGACTGATTTTTCTAGGAAATGAAAACTTCTTTAGGAAAAAACATTACATCAACAGAATCAAAGGCATCTGACAGTATTTTCTGGGTGAATAAATAAAATGTCAGATGAGGAGGACACCAGTTCCCTTCCTGTTGAAACATCAGTACTACTAAGCCAAGCCACTCAACTCTAGTAACCTGGATAGTACTGACTGGGGTATGGTGCCCCAAGCCTGGGACCTAGGGTTGCCAGGCTCAATGTAAGAGTGAAATTAGAGACCAACATACCACATGTCTTAATATATAAGTCAGACATTATAATTTATATATTCTACAGACTGTAAAAGAAAGTGTGTTTTGTTTTCTTACCTTGACACACATACTTTGAAAATGAAAAAATCAGAAGTATATAAATCTGTGGTTTATATGACTGAATGCCAGCAAAATATCAAAGAAAAGTGCACTATTTTTTACTGTGTCGTTTGGGGGTTCTGTTAATGGCTCATGATATTTGGGTGACTAATAAACTAAGTATATAAATTAAGAATAATATGAAATTTTTAGTATTACAGAATGTTCTACAGCCACTCTATACAACTATCATAGATAGAATACTAGTTTTTTGTATTACTGAAGCCACAAATTCGAAGGAAAGTATGCAAAGTTGCTCCTTAAGTAAGTTGCTTAGCACTGCCAAGAATCAATATGTTAGGGAAAAATGAACTGTATTTATATTATTTGAGAGACAGAATTTAGTAAGTTACTTAATATATTTTTTCTCCTCCCTAAGGGCTTCTGCTGTTCAAGTCTGGCCTCCATACTAAAGCTATTTCTCTCTTCAGTATCAATAGTGATGTAGACACCCTCACTGCCCTGGGACACAGGATATAAAATATACACAAGCATCTGGTGCTGAGCCTGAACAGTGTTGGTCATGGCCTCAGTGTTGATGGTTATAGGCTGTGCTATGCAGGGAACCAAGTACTGTATCTATAGTTAGGACATCTGTGTGCTCTTTACTAAAATGATTTGTCATGTGTCTGTGATGCACAGAGTCAAGGGCAGGCACTCCTCTTATTTATACAGTCTTATTAAGGCAGTGCTACTCAGTCTAGGTAATTTCTTAAGTGTTTTCACTAATGTGCAGAATCCAGAAGGCTTATGGCATGAATAAGCTTTCACAGAAAATGTTGTTATTATGGAGTTCCTTAGATAATTCTATGTACTTCCTTATATTATTGAGGTAGTTCTTTGCCTAATGGGATGTTGATCTACTTTCAGCAAAAGTGCTCCATTATTTGTTTGTTTGTTTTGAGTTCTCTTTCTCATAGACACACATGGTCAAGTCTCTTGCAAGGGACCTTGGGTTTTCTTCACTGTTTTGTTTTGTTTTCTCATAAGAATTTCTGATCCAATCGAATGTGGCAACTCCTTGATCTTCACCCTTGTTTTCTTGCTCTCCTGCCTCTATGTCTTTTCACCCAAAAAACCACTCTGTCACTACTGGTTTAATTTCAACTTAATTACCAGCATTTTTAATTTCTGATCCATCAAAAGCCTTCACTAAGCATGCAATTTTCACTCCAGACTTATAACACTTTACAGACTTTCAACAGTGGATATCTGTTCCCTCCAGAGAGGTTTCCAGAAACAGGCTTTTGAGAGCTGCCATGTGTTTATCTTCCTTAACACTCCAACATGTACCACTCCAGTGACTCACACAGAAAGCCAAAGGCACTGAATGGCTATTTATTCCCACCAGCTGGATGACCCTGCACGTGGCTCTCAGCATGGGAAGGATTTGAGAACCTTGGATTGGTGTATCGTGTAGATTAAGTACAAACAAAACCACACCAACTTGCACTTTGCTGAGATCCTTTAAGAAAATCCAGAGTTAACCATGAAACCCAACTCAGCTTGCCATCTTTGTTTTTCTCCATTTATGCTCATGGGGGAGAGGAGGGTCAGATATGATGGCATAAGTACAAGAAAACAAACACAGTGGGAGCCTGTTGTCCTTTTCAACAACACAGTTATCCAATCCTTAGAACTGACACTGGATATTTAGCACATGAGTCTTGATGGCCTGGTAGATCAAATTGCTATGTTTGCTTTAGAAATCTAAAGATGAACAATCACAAATTACATGTGGCTCTAAAAATTGTTCAGCTTGCAGTTCCCTTGTCATCTGGTTGTTTTCTGCCCAGTTTTGTAGAGTTTTATCCTCTGCATTTACAAGTTAGTATTCTGCAACAAGATCAAGGCAGCCTAGTGTGGAAATGCTGAGGTCTTTCTCTTCTAGAATTATCCTTTCTGAGGTCTACCTTACAAATTCCAGCCATCTCTGCTTTCTTGGACTCTATCTCTTCTCTGCAAAACTGAAGTGCTCTATTTGGGTACTTGCTACACATATGATGGTCAGGTTAGGTGTTTTCAAACAGGAAACAAGAACATCACTGGTAGCCACCTTTGTTTTCCTCCTTCAAACTTCACAGTGCTGGTTGCCTTTTGTCCTAGTCCAATTTGCCACCAAAGCACATTTTATCCAGTTTTCTAGTATTTTTATAGTAGGAGGATGATTCAGTTACCAGGTAGTACATTGTGGATGGAAGCAGGAGTTTCCACTCATGAATTATACTTTAATAATATTGAGATAAAGGCAATCTGTCTACCAAATAAATTTTCTATTTTCATAGACTTTATTTCCCATGCTGATAGCAGGAAGTAAGAGCTCTCTTATGGAGGCAGGGGAGGGGAAAGAGAAGTGTTTTGAACTTAAGAACAATCTTAAGGAGGAGGAAGAGTTGTTTTTGGGGTTTGCTTTTGTTTGTTTTTTGTTTTCTCTCCATGAATAGTATCTGAGGAATATAAAATCTGGAATTGCTAAAGTCAATTGGCAACTAGTTTACAGAGCAGGGATTTGTGCGAGGATGGCCACAAGAAAGATGAAAAGTATCTACATTCTTAATGACTCCTTGGAGATAGAAACAAATAAATCTACTCTTAAGTTCAGTAAATATTTTTTGAAAGCCTACAGTATAAAAGATATTCTGGTACATCAGGACCTGGGGCAAGAACTTTACATATATCTACAATTATCTTCCCATCAAATGCTTGCAACCTCAAGCATAATATTCCCTTCCGTGATTTCTTCAATCCTACAGTTGGGCAATTTTGATTTCAAGCAACATGATGACAACAATCAATGGAGTCTTGGCACCTAGAACAATGGTTAGTAATAAGATGAGTAAAAACACCTCTGAATGGTTGCCATATTGCTCAAATGCAAACAAAAGGGGAAGGAATAATATGAAGGTCATACTAAACAACAACTTTAGTCAGTGGTTCTCGACCCAGAAGCTCCAGGTGACCCTCTCAGAGGTCTGCAACATTAAAAGTATTTTTTTTCATAATACTAATGTTATTTTCTTTCTATACTGTGTCAATATTCTTATAGTGCAGAATCAGCAAGGGTCAAAAGTTTTCTGCTTTAGCATGACTCAGTCACTGTGTTCTCACAGCAATGCTTCTAAGTGCATTATACTTATGGAATTTATGATGAAGCAGTAAAAAGGAGTAATATTAGCCAATCACAGCTTATATGTACATGTCTTTTTCAGGTTCTTTGTAATGAGATGGCAAGTAACCATGAAACAGTTCTGATAAATATGGTGACTGTCTCAAGAAAAAGCATTTTGTGATTTTATTTTTTTTTTTTTTTGGTATAAATGGTAACTAGCTGCTTTCTTCATAGACATGATTTCCATTAAAAAAAAACAAAAACTGATAGACAAACCACAGTTATTCAAACTTGGATATTTGCCATAAGTGTTCTCCAACATAAATTGAAGCAATCTTATTATTTTAGGGAGAAACAATGATAACTTTTAATGCCACTGATAAATTTAGAGCAAAAGCGGGTAAACATAAATGTGTCACCTTGAATTTGATAGCTTCCAAAGAGCATGACTTTTTATGAGACTAGTGGTGATATTAATAAATGTGGAAATTGTGTGTATGGGTTGTATGTGTGTATATATATTATAATCAAATGTGTAAATATTGTAAGATCTGCATAAGTCAGTGAACTAATGTGTTTCAATTGATCAGTGTACTATTCTACAAAATAAAAGACAATATCACATATAGACATATAGATTTTAAAATAGATTTCAAAATAACAGAATGAAACATTTATTGATATGGTTTAAGATTCCATATTGTAACTTTTTTAAGAGACTACCACTTCTTGATTAGTGGTAGAGTACCAGAGAAGAATATCCACAACTGTCTGAAAAAGCTTATAAAACACCCCTCCTTTTTCAACTACATATTGGTGTGAGGACACATTTTCTCCACATGCTTCAACACCAGCAACATAACAGCAGATTAACTACAGTTGCCTATTTATGAATCCAGCTCTCTTAAAATTAAATATTAGCTAGACATTAAAGAGATTTCCAAAAATGAAAAATGATGTCACTTTCTTACTAATTTTATTATTTGGAAAATATAGTTATTTTCATAAAGAAATGCTAATTATATCTAATGAGCCTAATGTTGTTATTTAAAATCAATCAATAATTATTTTAACTTTCTCATTTTAACACCTAATAACACAACACATAAACCAATGATTCTTGGTGTTCTCAATAACTCTTAAGATTATAAAGACATACTGCATCTGAAAGTTGAAGTAACACTACTTTAGGCAACAAAATTCATGAAGACTAATCAACATCACTGCCAATCAACAGTGCAGAAACTCAATTTTAACAAAAAGAATACATTTAAACAAAATGAAGGTAGAAGCCTGAAGAAATGTTCAAGTCAAAGACAGACCTCGAAATAATGTGAGTTCAGGGGAAAACAAAACAAAACAAAACAAAACCTACTTCTCCCATTGGAAAAGCCCCTCATATATATAAAAAAAAAGGTATCAAACATCTCCAGGGCCACCATTCCACCATTTCTGGGCACAGAGATCACAGATACATAAACAAGTTTCTATCCCTTTTAGTGAACTCAAAGGATGTATCAGAACTCTTACGTCTAGTTTTATGGGGAAAAGACTCCCTTCCCCTTGCAGGTAAAAATAATGCTTATTCTTTTTAGTGCTGTCTGAAAGGTGTGTGTGGAGGGGTAGAAGCTACATATGATATCATACAAGACAATTTCCAACCTGCAGGACCACAAGTGCAGGGGGAAAAGGGGAAAAAGTGAGAGGAAGTAATATTTCAGAATGAAAGAGGCAAAGTATATTCTCTAACATCAGTGGTACTATGTAGTGTTCTACGCCATCAGGTTATAACTGCCTGGAATAAATTCTTGAATGTATCATCTATAACAGTTATCTAACTCAATAAAGTTATTGTTTTAAACTTATTTATTTATTTATTATTTTTACTGTGCCTACATTATAGATATAAATTGGTATTTTTTGGAGAAAATTTCAGAAACTATACCAATCTCTCAAACTCAATGGACTTAAAGGTGTGTATTTAAACCTAAAGCTAAGTATTGCAGTGAATCTATGATAAGCTAAGAAAACATAGACAAATTTATATTCAGGACAGTTTATATTCTATTTGCCTGTGCTGTTTTTAAACTCATGCATATTAAAGGTATGATGTAAGTTAACTGAAGCACAAACCAAAACTTGGGATTTGTTCTGTACTTGTGTAAACTCTCAGATTCTCCAAAACGTGCAAGACTGAAACCAGTGACTTTTTTTCTAAGTATATGGAGTAGACCTGGGCAGCCGATGGATCTAATTTCAAACTTTGGCAAAGATATTTCCAGCTTATGAATCATTGTGCTTCCCACATGAGTAAGAGAAAAGTAAGATTGTATGCTTCAGGATGATGATATCATGATAACCTATAAAACCAAGATAACAAAAATCTGACAGAATCATTTATTTGATCATATCCATTATTCGTCCATATCACAATAGGGGTTCCCTTAGCAATTGACCCTCATTAGGTTCTTAGTATCTGTGTTTTGTTTTGTTTGGGACTGTTTTGCTTTTGGATTTGACAGTGCTCCTACCCCAGCATGCTCCTTTTCTATGGAATATGGGTTCTAATTTTCCCTTGTGTGTCTGACAATAAGAAGGATATTAAAGTTGAGACTCCAATCAAAATTCTGACTATTTTGCATAATGATTAAGATTAAAAAACCCCAAATTTCCAAACCATTTTTAAAATATATGCTTTTGGAGGTATGAGGTTCCCTTAGATAAAGCCTTCTCATTTTTATTCATATTCATTTCTGAAACAGAGATTAAAATATCTCAAAAATATTTCCCAACCATGTTATCTTTTCAAGCATTCAATGTGAATTACCAAACCCACAAAGCTTATTTTATGAAAATAAGCTCTGAATAAATGTGACATATTATCAAAGCAACGATGTGTTGTTTAGCCCATATGTGTTTTTCTTATCCTTTCTGCTTTAACTCATTCATCAAAACAATGACATATGGAAAGAAAATAGAGAGTTTCAATGCTGAACTATTATAATAGTATCCAAATGATTCACTGATGAGTAGCTTTTGTTTATTTTTCTCTCTCTGTTCTGATTCTTTCCCAGGTTATCTTTGACATTAACAAAACTTTATCTTATAAATAATTTGTAATGGAATCCTTTACACACCCATATTTTATGGAATCATGTCAGTTAGTCTCCTGAAGCTCTGAGAGGCTGCTGTATTTACTAGCAAGAACTCTTTGTAAGTCACCGACACTTTCCCTTTCACCAGCTGAATGACCCGAGGCAGGACTGAAGGGAAGCTCTCCATGGCAACCTATGTTATCTGTCAGCTCTTGGCTGCAGTATCTTGGGAAATTCTGACAAAAGGAAATATCCCAAAGCTGTTGTGTTGCTTTGATGGAGCCCATTTCTAGTTGTTCTGGAGATATGGAAATGTTTCCCATTGATTCTCTTCTCATACAATATTAAGCACCCTCTATGTTCTATGCAGAAGTCTGGCTGGATCCTGGGAGTACTAAAATAAATAACATGAATGAAAGAGTCCTTCATCTCAAGATACAAGGTAGTTCAATACAGATTGTGAATAACAATGTATTCATTGCACTTATTTATTGAAAACTTCCTCCACCAGGCACCATGTGGCCCATGATAGTGGAAGGGAACTCAGAGGAAAGTCCCAAGTGGCCCAATTGGAAGTTTCAGAAAGGACTTCTTGGAAGAAATAATATTTGAGTTGTTATGAAGATGAGGACAGAAAAGTGAGAGCATTCTGGATAGGTAAAGGGCACAGTCAACAGTACAACAGTGTGAAATGTCATGGAAAATACAGGAACCCAAAGCTATTTGCTAATTTTAGGACAAAAAAAAATACTAGGAGTAGAGAAATCACAGATAAATTAGGAGTATTAAGTTTTGCTGCAGGGGGTAAAAAATCACTCAAATTCCCATTGGTCCCTTGACTAAAGGAACTTGGAAAAGCTGAGCAAAGCATTAAACATTCATCAAGCTACTTTATAACTCTGAAATCTGGATAAGAGATTTCTATCTTTTAGAGAAAAATAAAAGAAGTGTGATTTATGCCACAAATAAACAGGAAGGTTAGTTTGCTGAAGAGTAGAATTGTTCACAAACATATAGCACACACACATATGTGCGTGTGCGCGCACACACACACACACACACACTAGCACAGCAATTAATTTGTACAGTATTAGCTTTAAAAAAAATTTACTGAATACCCAGTGTGTCTGGAGTTGTTACCTAGGTTAGGATTACCCTGAAAATGAGCAAGTCCAATTCACTTAAATCCAACTGCTGCTCATTTCAGTTCCACGTACTCTTTCTAGCAGCGTCTGTGACTTCCCAGAGCAGAGAAAACAGGGAAGGATTACCTCTATATTACCCACTTGCTCCTAATACCTTTCTAACTGTCCTTCAAGAGGTAGAAAAAAATCTGTCCTCTGATGTAAATTGCATACAAACTATTCCCAGTTGACCACATCCGCTCTCTTACCACTCCCAAGGAATGTACAAAATCAGGTTCCAAAACACAGGCAGACTGATCATTCTGGCTGTCTAAATTGGGAACTAATTAAATGTTTTAACTGGAAGCCTCTCCTCACTGCAGCAGAACACAGCCATTTTGAAGCAAATATTTCAATGAAACACTTTTTTGGGCGAATCCAATTTAACTACAGGAAACAACTTCTTCTGGCTAGTAGCCCAATCTATTCCTATTTGATTTTATTTCCCCTAATGTATACACACAGGCTAAATATCACACAAGCAAAGGAATGCAACTGCAAAGAAAGGATGACATTCTATCTTATCAATATCAAAGTGATCAGAAATAGTTTGTTCTTCCTTATGTAGGATTTCAATGCAGTTCACCAGAATTTCAATTATATAAATAATTGCCTGAAGAGTTGCACTTAAACATGTTAAGTATTGTTCAGATGTGGTATGAGTGGAAGTTAAGTCACTCATTTCTTTTCCACTAAAAAATTAGATCTATAAAGAATTTTTCCTACTTAAAGAAGTAGTCTGAGGCAATTGATCTCTAATTCTCTCAAAGTAAAGAGTTTCCACTTGGACTTCCAGCCCCAGCCTCCTCAGACATAGATTGGCTTGTGTGGATCTAAGAAGGAAGCCCAGCCAGAAATCCTGAAGGTGAAAAAGAGGAAGTTGCTAAGTGTTTCCAAGTGAGAAGCTTCCATTTATCCTCACTACCCAAGCTTCTTTAAGAAACTAGGAATCTTTAGCACCACAAAGTCTCACGTGCTATTAATGATTGGGGATCATCTTCCAACTGTTCGGGGTGCAAAAACTAGTGTTAACATGAAAACAACTGCAGCAAACCTACAAATACGACCTCAAGTTGTTCAATAGTTGCTCTGGGGAAAGATTTATTTAGATTAGAGATCCTCATCAATGTTGAGTGACTTGAAACCTTACCACATGTCAAAAATTGTGCAGGGTGATGGTGTACAGATATGAAAAAGGTTCACAAGATAAGGAAGCCTGTAAGAGGAAAACTTCAAGATAGTAAGGTAAGTTCTAAGGTAGAGACAAGTGGCAAAGAAGTCATTCGAAGCACAATGTGTGGCTAGTTTAAGAATGCATGGGATAGGTATTCCAGGTAGAGAGAGCAGAATAACAAGAATAAAGTTGTATGCAATTGTATTACAAGCAGTTTGATGATACCAGACTGCATGTTGGTAAGTGATGGTTTGTACATAATGAGAATAATATTTGTCTTTATTGCACAAAGAACTCTTGCAAATCAGAAACGGCAAAAAGGGGAAAAATTCACTTTTTAAAAAAATTAAATGCAATTTTAAGTGGTCATGGATTTGAATGAGCAAATGACAACATTAAACATCTGAATATCAAGAAATATATATTTTATTGTCTCATAAGTAAACATGGAAATGCAAAGAAACATTTAAGCTATAAGAAACTTGGACTTTATCTTCTAGGCAATAGTAAACTGTTGAATAATTCTGACAGAAAACTAAGGAGGGAAAATCAGAATGTAGGAATGTACCCACAGATGATCTAAATATTGACAACTAGAGTTTTATATGGAAATGCAAAAGACCAAGAATAATCAGAATATTCATGAAAAAGAGAAATAAATTTGGAAGATGTACTTTATCTGATATTAAGACTTTTTTTAAAGCAACAGTAGTAAAGACAAAAGTGTAATGATAGAACAGACTACACAGGCTAGAATGCTACAAATCAACTCCTGCATATATGGACCCTATAGTTTTGATAAAGGTAGCACTTTGCAGCAGGGGTAATATACCATCTCTCAGTAAATAGTAGTGAATCATCTGGATATGCATATGAGGAAAAAATTAAACTAGACTCCTCCTTCACACAACATACTAAAATCAATTCAGGTATATTGTAGAAATCAGTGTGAAAATTAAAACAATAAAACTTTCAGAAATAAAACATAAAATATCTTCATGATTTTTAGTCAGGCAAAGAGTTCTTAAATAGAAATCAGAAAGTCCTAGTCTTAAAGGAAACAACTGACAAGTTGGTTTACATTATGACTGGAAACTTCTGTTCATCAAGAGACTGTTAAGAGAGTCTGAATATGTACATCTCTGTCCATAGCTATTGATCTACCTCATCAAACAAATACATGGCATATATAAAGAACTCTGACAATTTTTTTAAAAAGGAGTGAATCCAAATTTTAATTGAATAAGCACATTATAAAAATGGATATCTGAATACCCAGGAAACATAAGAATATTTGATTTCTTTTTCAGAGAAATGCAAAACAAAACTACCATGAGATAGTGTTAGAGTTCCCCTAGATTAGGTAACCTTAGAAATACTGACAATACTAAATGTAGGCAAGGTTCCAGAGCAACTGGAACTTTCAAACACTAATGATCAGAGTGTAAAATTGATACAAACACTCTACAGACTTTGGTGGTAACCATTGAACTGCTCATATATGCATTCTGTGACTTCACAATTTCATGACTAGGTGTCTATTTCTCAGCAAAAATACATATACATCTCCACTAAAGTAAATGTCTAGAGCATCAGTATTTGTAACAGTTCCAGTCTAGAAATTGGTCAAAGGCCACAAAGAAGAACTACAAAATAGCTGATAATTATACAAAAATATATTTAACATCTTTAGCCATCAGAGAAATGCAAATCCAAACTATACTGAGATTCCATCTCACTCCAGTCAAAATAGCAATCATCAAGAATACAAATAACAATAAATGCTATCAAGGATGAGGGCAGGGAAGTACTATTACACACTGTTGGTGAGAATGTGAATTAATACAGCAACTATGGAAATCAGCATGGAGGATCCTTAAAAATATAAAAATAAAAATAGAAACTACATATGATCCAGGTATACCACTCCTTGGTATTTATCCAAAAGAATTAGCACACTTCAGAGCTACCTAATAGTCAGGTTATGGAATCAGCATTGGTATCTGTCAATAGATTAGTAGACAAGAAAAAATTGATATATACACACAATTGAGTTTATTCAGACATAAAGAAGAATGAAATTATGTCATTTGCAGGAAAATGAATGAAACTGGAGAAAATCATGTTAAATGAGAGAGCCACGCTTAAAAAAAAGAAGAAGAAGAAGCATCATATGATTTCTCTCATTTGTAGATGCTAGCAGTGTTACATGGGTAACTTATTGGATAGAAGAAGAAATAAGAGAGTGGCGGAAGGTGAGGGGGAGGTTAAGCAGAGGTATTAGGAAATAAAAATGATCAAATTTTGTTAAATGAATGTACCAACATGCCACAATGAAACCCACCATTCTCTATAATTAATATACACTAATAAAAAACCAAAAAGGTATAGAACACAACTTGGTAGAGAATGTAACATCATTATTTAGAACTGAGCAAAACTGGAAGAGAACTGCCAAGAAAATTAAGGCAGAAGAGTTGACCCACTAAACAGAATACTTCTGGGCTTATTTTACTTTGTGCCTGTCCAAGGTCATACACTAACACTTGACCAAGCGGACTGAAAGAAAATGTACTCTCATTCACAGTTGCAGAACAACAGCACAGAGTATTTTTCTGAAGGTAATTTCTGAGTTATAAAGAGCCTTCTTGGGAAATATCTATGCACAGAAAAAAACTCAAACTTTCACATTCAGGATTTCCCCCAGCAGTTTGTAATATGTTTCAAAACACTGAAGATAGGTTAGTTTGTACCCAAAGAAGCTTGTTTTCTAGCTGACCTTTCATCTTCAGAATTAGCTGTGTAAATACAGGCAAGGTTACCGAAGTACCCAAAGCATGTTGCTATATAACTACAGCCTGAAAGTCCAAAGAAATATATATTTGCAGCCTGCTTTGGCTGATTTTATTTCTTGTTTTAAATGAATGATTTTGTTTTCATTCTTTTTCATTTGCTGTTATCCTCTGAGGAAGTGTGGCAACTTGCCTCCAAGTAAGCATCTCCCTCACAGATTGTTACTTTCCAAGTTAATGCATATGCTGCTATTGCCTTAAAGCAGTCCACAGCTTGCTGAATCTCCAGAACTATGCCTCATATAATCACAAATGATTTCTTCACTGCCTGTGTGTAGGGAGTGATGATATGCGATCCCACCATAAGCTGAATATTGGTTTTCTTTGGCCCTTGTCATGAGAGTGATAATAGTCATTTCTTCAACTAGGGAGGAAGAAAACTGAACCACTTCAGTGATTGCTGGACTTTTAGACTGGCCTGTGTGGAGCTACAAGGAGAGCCCAATCAGAAATTTTGAAAGTCAACAAAGAGAAAGTTGTTAAGTGTCTAATTCAGGGACAGAAGGAAACACCAAGACTTGGTTACCTAGCAAAGAGTCCTCAGCAAATCCCAAACAACTCTTGGGATGACATGACCACACCAAGTGCCTGAAGCTGGACACTGGGCTTGTTCAAGGAGTATGCCTGGGTGTCCTGGGTTCCTTCTGTGCCAAAGCTGGCATTGTGTCTATGCTATTGTCCCTTTCACTAAAACCAGATTTGAGAGAACTGAGGTACGCCGTTGACCAGAGTGTTTCCTTAGTTCCTGAGGAATGTTTACTGAGGTGTGGTGTTTTTCAAAGCCTTTAATAAGCAGTACGCCATGTCCTCTGTACCTTTATTTTTCTAAATGTGTGGGGAGGACACTGTTTTTTGCTTCTTTGCCAGCATTCCAAAACATTTCTGTTGCTGTGAATTCCATGCCATCCTCTGAAAGTGGACATCATGACCACAGCTTTGTACTGCAGCACTATATTCAAGTTTTCCAAATAAGAGAATTCTTACTCTATATACAACTCAAAATAAAGACCCATTAAAGGTGTAAAGTGGAAATCTTTTTGCAAAAGGCAATGTGGATAGTAATAAGAGCACAATTGATATTTGCCTTAAGGACTGTAGGACAGAAACTGGGGAGGAAAAATAGTTTTCTTTAATTTTTTTTCTTATCAATTTGATCCATTCTGAAATTAAGTAACATAATTTATCCAAATTGCAAAAGACTGTATCAGAAAGAAATATGTTTTGTTTTTTTTTTTTTTTCTGTTTGAGAAAAGGTTTCACTATGTTGACCAGGCTGGCCTGGAATTTCTGGGCTCCAGCAATTCTCCTGTCTCAGCCTCCCAAGTAGCTGGCAATATAGGCATGCAGCACTGTGTCCAGCTCCAGAAAGCAAATTTTAAGTTTAATGATGTAAATATTTGTTTTCCTAATATGAACACTGAAACTTTTACTGATTTTACCACTGTGCATTAACCTCTATGAAAGTCTTCTCACTTTGCAGAACAACTAGGATGGTGTGAGGCTTTTACTCTCTGCCTACTAATAAAATATGGAAATGCATTTCACCCAGGTAGCAAGTAGACTTAGCAGACAGAGACGAGACGAAAAATACTTCATTTTTGTACTCGTCAGTTGAGTTTACCAAGAATACACATGGATATATTTTTTTAACTAACCAAAGAACAGCTTTTAGACTTTCCAAAGATGCTTCCCAATCTTGAAGGATATGAGAAATTCTGAATTCCATGAACTGAGGGAGCCTGTTTTGAGAAGGAATAGTTGGCATTTGATTTTGGATTTCATTTCAGAACATCCAACAGTTGCATTAATACACCATTTTCCAAAATGGGTGGCATGGTGCACTGTGATCTCTATGTCAATAAAGATTAAAATATGAAAAAACATGAAGGGGAAGCATGGGTGCTGATGTGTACATGAATTCACCTGTGTGCACACTCACACACACCCGCACACAGAGTCTCTGTAAGAATTATTGCAGCGTAGGACTTACAAGCTTCCCAGTCAGCCAAGTTATCTTTAGAAACCAAAGGCTGAGCCCTAAATTTTGAAAAGAACAACCTAATGCAGAGTGAAAAATAGATAGCAAATTAAAGAAGTTGCTTTAAAATAAAAGCTTGTCACTTTAGCTCTTAAGTATCGAATATGATAATAAGGAAGAGAATCACCTGTGAAGAGAAAAAGATAGTTTGCAATTTTTCTAAAAGTAAAGAATTGCAATAAAAAAAAATCAGGAAAATAGTTTGCTATTTTAAAAAAATAAGCATATATTTATGACGAAGCCAATTCATTCTAAATGCCTCTGTTTTTTGAAAGGAGTTTTAAAACACACTCACTTGTATTAAGTTAGCATCATGAAGGCCATTTTATCCATTAGTCATTACAGTCCAGTGCCAAATGAGCTGTAAGATTTTTAAAGGTCTACAAAAATTATTAAACCCTGAAAAAAATGTAATATTGGCTCCAAACTACAAAATGAAAGCTGCAAAATGGAAATTAATAAATGCTTATTTGAAAATCTACAAAAATAACATTACATCAACTATTCAACTGCAACTATATTCTTATAATTACAGCATAAATTACATTTAATGTGGGACATGGTGGATTTTAATTTGTTTGATATTTCCTACATGTGGAACAGCCAAAAGAAAAAGTACCAGGGACTCAGAACTTCCCTGAGTAATAGCAACATGATCCAAATGGTAATTTATGTTTTCCTAGAGACATTGGAAGTTAAACAACAGAAAATTGGAGAATTGGGAATGTCCATGTCCAATACCAAAGCAGTTGGCCTTGAAGAAAATAACTGCCACTTCTCCCTCCTCCCAGGGGCAAACTATGCTGACTGGAATCATCACCTCTATTTCTATGGCTTAGGCATTGCTGTGTATGAGTGTCTTTGGGTGTTTCTAAAAGTTAGTTTACTCTAAAACAGATAATATGCTATTAACATTTCATTGTGGATTCACTTGGAAAATCCATTAGATACTTTCCTTGAGGGGTGATATCCTGGGTATGTTGGATGGTGAGAAAGTGGTGTGGATTTTCAATGTAAAGGAAGCCCCAGCTCAGAGCAAGCCAGGCCCAACTGAGATGCGCTGGGACATTAGTGTATCAAGTGGGGAAGTTTAATTTGGGACTAACCCTGGATTTAGATAACCTTGTCTGATCTCCCTTATTGAAGAAAAATGAACTGTTTCTAATTATCTGTTTATTACCCAGCAAATAGGGTAGTACATTAGTTGATAGTCTAGCAATATGATTTACAATCAGTGAACTACTGGAAAGCCCCAAATACTTTGCTTAAATGATTTTGTTCTGTTCCCTTCCTCCCTCCCTCTCCCTCCCCCCACATCTTCAAAAATTAAGTCAAAGATTATATTACGTTAATTTCTGGATCAACAGGTATAAAGTTAAGCTAAGGGACTTAGATAAAGGATAGTTCAGCTAGTAACTAAGACTGTGATGATAGGCATACAGTGTTGTATTTTATGCACAGTGAAACCAGACAGACTATCATGGAACAATTCATCTTTAGGTTTTTTTCTTCATTCTTCATGCAGTTGCCTCTGGACCTCTTAACTAAACAAAAATAAACTCAGGCCAGGAGGTAAATAAGGAAAATTAAAAGGCATAATGCACACAAATCAGGGGTAGGGAAAATATATAAGGAAGTTATACAATTAATTTAACAAAATTAAGATTGATTTTCCAATAATTCTTATGTTTAGCTTTTTATATAACTGTCCTCAAGTTAGAATAAATAATAAGTTATACCCTTTCATCAAGAACCAAGAGAATGACTTTCGTGTGTCCTCTAGGATTCAGGAGAGTTTGGATTTTTCATTTCACATTCACTACAGATCCCCACATGAGGCCCATGATGGATTCGTAATACAAATGTGTTGAATGAATGAACAAATCTTTCTTCTTCCAAATTAGGAAAATTCCTTATGATAAAGATTAATTTATTAGGCCCAAAGTAAGGTGGGAAAGAAAATAGGATGCTTCTATAAAAAGAAATTCTATAGAAAGAAATAGGCAGAGGTCAAAAAGTAAGGAGATACAGAGGCCATCTGCTAGGAAGAATAGAGAAGCCCAGGCAGAAACCATTCAGAGGAGGACAGCAGCCTCTAGTCTCCACCACCCTCTAGTCTGTCTGAGCTCCACTTCCAAAGGGAAGATTCTCTCTTATTGAGCTCTGTACTCATACAATATTAAAAATAAACATAAAGCATTTAGTGGCTAAATTTTAGGAAGACAACTTTGACATTGAAGAACAATTTCAGTATTGAAAACAACAACAAAATATAGCCTAGAGAACAATGTTTTATGTTTGTCTAATCTGGCCTAATTTAGTACTGGTGGTGTAGCTCAGTACTGAAGTAGTGCATGAGGCCCTGGGTTTGATCCCTCCCCTTATAAATAGATAAATAGTATCTTTAGTCTCAGTTGTTCATGAACATTCTTTCTTTCTCTATTAGTGATAGATGAATTTCTTTAGTCTTTCAGCAAAGAGCTTATACTTGAATTATAATCAAAGAACATAAAGGTTAAATTAACTTATGTAAAATATATGGGAAAGTAACAAACACAGATATGAATGAAGCATACCATACTTCATATTCTATGATGGTTATTTTTTTAACAATTTGAGTTGTCCCATATTTAAAAAAAAAATTCGTTGTTGATAGACCTTTATTTTATTTATATTTATGTGGTGCTGAGAATTGAACCCAGTGCCTCCCACATGCCAGGCAAATGTGCTATTGCTGAGCCATAGCCACAGCCCCTCTATGATGGTTATTTTAAAGTTTAATCTATTTACGTATGAACAGAATAGAATGTTTATTCTTCCTGAGGGACTTAGTTCCTTAGAGGTCACTGTCTTCTAAGACTAAACTTACTGTATAGACTAGAAATCTCTGTATGTGTGCTGTCTTAGAACTCTTTTAAGTCCATTTCATAATTATTTTGTTCATCTCATTTTTCAAATCATAAATTTTTATTTCTGATAAGATCAGAAGTACAGGGCCTATGAAACATCAAATATTCTCAAAAAGTATTGAATAATAAAGCTTATGCTTTGTAAAGCCTAGATGTACATTTGTTATATTTTGCTACTGAAAACATTAAAAAAGTAAAGAAATAGCATATCAGATTTGAAAATATGATTCTTAAGGCTAAATTGATATTTGCCCAGGATGATCTACTTAGTCCCATTATCCTAGCATAATTCTTAATAGGATCCCCTTTCAAATTCAGGGGGTTTGAAAATAAGCTACATGGTTACCATATCCCATATATATATATAGTTAGTTAGCCTCATCCCAAATTTCTTTCTGTACTTTCTTCTACTCCCTTTCCTATCATAGTCTTAGATGCCAAAATTATAGGCTGCTGATTATATAACATTGAAAAGATAATGGGTATCATCTTCCCAGTAAGATAAAGAACACACTCTAATTTGGATTACAGCAGAGCCCCAGCTGTGACACAGTAAAAATTCAGAACAACTCTTTAGCTTGCACTTTTGCAGGAAGAGAGAGCTGTGTCATACTGAAATGAGACAGTGTGTGCTTCTCTGTCTTTGTCTTTCCCAAATTAACCTGATTAAGACAAACAGCCTATAACAAGGATGCTAACATTCCACTTCCTGCAAATCATCATGAACAAACTAAAATTCCAATGCAGTAAAATAATTTGAGTGTTTTCATGAGATAGCTTTTAACCTGATCAACAAAAATTGATTCAAAACTTTAATAAGCTTCAAGGCTAAAAAAAATGTAGTCTTAAGTAGCTTTCTCAGTATATCACTTTACTATCTCTTATTCTGTCAATGCATGAGCTCACATATCTGATATTCTTTAAAAATCCCTTGACATTCCTAGGATTTTGTTTTTCTATTTCATAATTGCTTTCTAGCTCCAAGCATTTATTTTGATGGAAAGTTAACTGGCTAATACGCTTTTGGAGGCATGTATTTAATCAAAAGCAAGAGGGAGGCTAATTAAATTGGAATGTGTCATAAAACTCTTTGTTAACAACAATGGTAGAAGCAGTAGTGATGAATGTAGGTTTCTAATTTAATTTTTGTTTTTATGTTATGATTATTATAATGGCCTGGGTCTGATACAGTGTGCAGGAAAACAACTTCTTCCTTTCCACAAACATTGGGTAAATAGTTGGCATTCTTATACAGATTTCTAGAACTAAACATTCTTTGAGTTAAAATGGCATTGTTTTATTCACATTTCGATAGAATGTTTATTTTGGCATGAGTTCCAATCACGTAGTTTTAAAAAAAAATAGCTTCTACTTAATTAACTTTCCAAATATGTTCTATATTCTTTAAAAATATAAGTGATTCTAACTTCAAAGAGACCAGATTCTCCCCTGCCAATGTTCTTACTGCAGACTGGAAGCATCTTGCCTCTGCAGCCTTCGCAGGTCATCTTGCATTTCCTTACCAGTACAGAAAGCCTGGCAGCTCATCACCGGCACCCAAGCTTATACTATGGTTCAGCTCTTTACTCCTGTTCTCTTCTTCCCATTTATCCTAAACTCTTAGGAAAATATGACCATTGGATATCCCTCCTCAACGCCACAGTGACAAGGTGCCCAAATACAACCCAACTCTTCTAAGGACACCTTGTTTTAGTGGGAGATTTCAGAGGAGCTTCCCATACTTTCTTTTACTACTGAAACACATCACAAAAGCCAGTCTGAAAAGTAAATAAGAAATGTTGCCAGGCTTGGAGCAACACCCAGTGGAGCCTTTGGGTGAACCTGTTCTTTCAGTCCCCAGATGCTGAGATGTAATTCCCAGACTTTTTGTCCTCATTCTAGCTTTTCTGCCTTCTTTTTTATGACTTTGGAACTTGAACTTTAAACCATGGCCATAGTCTCAAACTCTACTCTGGACTGACTTCCAGGCTACCTGGTGTTCCCAACTACCTCCTTACTTAAAACCTTCCTGCACTGTACATTTTGGCCTGATATTATGGTCCTGTGATCTCCAGGTCATACTCAAGATTCACACCAGTAAAAAGGACATGGAATGTTTCTAGACCATTCCATGAGCCTCTATCTCTGGCTTGTGTCAAGACTTTGTGGAATCTCTTTTAACTTGCTCTTCTTACATAGTCTTTTCCCATGGCAATCACCAGTATTATCCAAAAACATAGATATGGGAAAAAAACTGAACAATAAAAAGTGTCCCAGTTCTCATTATTCCCTTCTCTACTTATTAGCCTTAGATGGTTTTTCATATATCATCAACAAATTGCTTGCTTTGATAGATAAGATTACTCAAAATTATTTTAAACAAAATTTCCAACTTTATCTCTAAATATTAGCATTTTATATCTATTCCTCCATGTCTGTGCACCCTAAATCCTAAATAGGCAGGATGACTAAAATGGTTTCTCAACTTATCATGATTTTAATATCTTCATGCCATTATTCTTTCTCTGTCATTTGTCTGAAAATGCTTTCTCCTCACATAATGTCTGTGTTCATCCTCTACAGACCGAAGTGTATGTATTACCACAGACCCTGAAACATTTTCTTCAATTCATCCATAAATTTGATTTACTTTATGTAAACCATTATATATGTGCCCCTCACAGAAAAATCTAGTCCTACAAAAAAGAATGCAGTGCAATATAATGTACCACATTGACAATAAAGGATAATTGAGAAATTATTTTCTTAATAAGTGCTAAAAATTAATTTAATACTCATTAATGCAGGAAAACAAAACAGTAAATTAGAAGACGAATTCCCTTAACCAGAAAAATGATTTTTATCTTCAGCAAACATCATTCAAGGATACCTTCCATTACCACTTTGCTTCAACAGCACACTAGGGATGTTAGCCAGTTTGATAATGTAAGAAAATAAAATTAAATATCTAACACAGAAAGAAAAAAATATAAAACTTTTTAAGTGTGTAAATGGTATGGGTGTCTTCATGGAAAATCCAAGAATATCTACAAATTATTAGGCCAGAGATTACTAAATAAAAGCAATATCTAAGAAGAAAATACAACAGCAAAAGAATATATGATGCAGCATAGCAACCCAAACTTTAAGTTCATAATATTTATTAACAAATATCTGAAAGATATTTACAGAGAGATTTACTTAGATCATAAAAGAAGATATAATAAATAAATAATATAGCATGTGCAGAGGTAGAAACACTCAATATTACAAAAATGGAAATATTCCCAAATAAATTTCTATGATAATATAATTCTAATCAAAATCCCAGAAAACTTATCCTGAACCTAGAAATTAATTAGCTCCTAACATTAGCATAGAAGAGCTTCTAACAAGGATGGCAGGGCAAATTGAAACAGTATGACAGAGACACAGGCAAGAATGAACAGACTGATAAAAGAATAAAGAATATAAAACAGCGGCCCACAAAGATGGAAACTTCACATAAGACAATGAATGGTGGTCTTAAAAACATGAAGGAACAGAATGGAACAACTGACAATCCATAAGGAATAAAATAAGGGTATATTACACTGATGAACACCCCCACTGCACCCAAGATTTTGGATATAATGAATAAAAATGCTAGAGAAATATTAAGAAAGGCATATTTCTATATCATATGAAGAACTTAAGTATACAGATTTGAAATGAATTAATAGCTAATGTGAAAGTAAACTTGAGAAACTAAAGAGAAAATATAAACTATAAGGATCAGGTAATTTTTTATTTTGCTTTTCTTTTTTGTTTGTTTGTTTGGGGAGTGCTAGGGATTGAACTCAGGGCTTCACACATGCTTTTCAAGTGTTCTACCACTTAGCTACACCCCCAGCATGGAAGAATTTTTTGATTGTGCAAACAAACCATAAAGGAAGTGATACATAAATTTACCAAAATTAAAATTTAACAAAATCTATACAGGCATGAGAAAAATAACTAAAAAGAAAGCTTGAGATTTTATGTATTGTTATATTATTATGCAACACCGTTTTCTCTCCTTATTTGTGGTTTCACTTTCTATGGTTTTATTTATCCTCGGTCAACCATGGCTGAAAGTGGAAAATGGAAAATCCCAGAAGTAAACAATCCATGAGTTTTAAATTGCATTCTGTTTTGAGTAGCATGATGAGATCTCTCATGCCATCTTACTCCCTCTAGCCTGGGATGTCTCCCATGTCCACACCGTTCAGGTTACCTCACTTAACAGTTGTCTCAGTTACCAGGTTGACTGTGGTAGTGTCACAGTGGTCATGCTCAAGTAACACTTGTGTAGAAGCCTAATGCACTCACAGCACCCACATCATTCACCTCACTTCATCTCATCACATAAGTACTGGGTCCTCTCACAACACCACAAGAACAATGAGTGAGGAGGTACAAGAAGATATTTTGAGAGGGACCACAATTTAAGGAAATTTTATTACGTTGAACTGATATAATTGTTCTACTTTATTATTAGTTATAGTTGACAATCTCTTTCTGTACCTAACTTATAAATTAAACTTTATTATAGATATGTATGTATAGGAAAAAAACATAGTATATATAATTTTCAATGCTATCCACAGCTTCAGGATACACTGAGGGTCTTGGAATCTACCCCCCTCAGATATGGATGGGACCACAGTAATTCTATTTTTAGCTTTCTGGGGGACCTCAGTGCTGCTTCCCTAATGGCTGTATCATTATATATTTCCACCTACAGTGTGAAACATTCCCCCTTCTTCAACTCCTTACTGACACTTGTTTTGTTAATAGCCATTCTAACAGGTGTGAGGTGATGTAACATTATAACATCAAGTTGCATTTCCTTGATAATTGGTAATATGGAGTATTTTTTCTTATACCTACTGCTATTGATATGTCTTCTTTTGAGAAATGTCTCTTAGGTCCTCTGCCCAATCTTTAATCAGGTTATTTATAATAGTTTAGATATGAGGTATCCCTCAAAAGCCCATGTGAGAGACAATGCAAGAAAGTTTAGGGGTGAAATGATTTAGTTAATAGTCTTAAATTAATCCATGCATTAATCCATCTAAATGGATTAACTGGATGATAACTATAGACAGGTACCAAGTGGCCGGAGGAGGTAAGTCACTGGGGACATGCCTTTGGGCTACATATGCCCCTGGTGAGTGAGCCAAGTTTAGGTTCTCTGTACCTCTTGATTGTCATGTCCTGAGCTGCTTTCTCTGTCACACCCTTGCACCAGGATATTCTGCCTCACCTCTGGCCTGTAGCAAGACTCTGCCATCTATGAACAGAGACCTCTGAAACCATGAATGCCAAATAAATTTTTCCTCCCTTAAAATTGTTCTTATCAGGTCTTTTGGTTACAGCAATGAAAAGCTGGCTGAAACATTGTTTATTTTCTTATAATAAAGTTAAGTATTTTATATTTTTAAGAATTATTTCAATCCATGAGCACAGGATATCTTTCCATTTTTTTGTGTCATCTTTGATTTATTTCATCAATGTTGTATATTTTTCAGTGTACACGTCTTTCACCCCCTTGGTAAAAAAAAAAAAAAAAATTCTCCTAAGTATTTTTATGCCATCATAAATGAAAATAATGATTTTCTTAGCTTTCTTTTCTGATAATACTTTGTTAGTGTTTAGAAATAGTTCTGATTTTGTAGGTTGATTTTTATATCGATGCAACTTTATTGAATTTGTTTATCAATTATAAGATACTTTTTCACACTCATCACACTGGCAAAAATATAATAAACTAAGCAACTTTCAGTACTAATGGGATAGCGGAAAAAGCAAACCACTTGAGAGAGCAATTTGACAACATACAGTAAAATTGACATTAGTCATATTATATGTCCCAGCAACTTCACATCAGGATATAAACTCTGGGGGAAAAATATCTCAGATTGGGGCAAAGAGAGAGCTGTATAAGGCTGTGAATGACAGCATTGTTTGTAATAGAAAAAAATCTGGAATTAGCTCCAATGTTCATCAGTAGGAAAGGAACCTTAAAAATGCAATATATCCACTGAACATATTCACTACAACACAGAAGTTTGAAATGAACGAACTATTAATAGATCTACTTGAATCAACATGAAAAAGAATTGCTAAAAAATTCTGAATTAAAAATAAATTTTCAGACTTCTATATAAATTATAATATTATTTGAGTAGAATTTTAAAAACAAAACATGATTGTTTTGACACACACACACATATATGTCTTATAGAATTGCTGTTAAGAATAAATCTATATATAAATGCTTTAATATGCCCTTTCAAATGAGAAAAGGTAAAGAACTGAGCTGATTAATTAACATTAGGAGATAAATTTGTGGCAACATTTCTTATTTATGCCTGAAAACATAAAATAATAATAAGTAATAAAGCAGAAATATAAAATACTGATTGACATTAAGGCATCACTAGGAGTATATTTATACATACAAATATTAGGATAGTGGTTGTCTTTAGGTAAGACAAAGCATATTTTGCTAAGAATAATCTAGATTCTACTATTAAACAAACAACCTCAAAATATTAGCCAACTAAAACAATGACATCCTCTCCCAACAGTAACTATTCTCAGTGTAACAGATTTACAATTCACCTGCACATTAACATGACCTTCAAGACCACAGCAGCAAAGGAAGACAGCTGTGGAGAGTCTCTCATTGGCAATTCTACACGAAAGTGACACAGGTTACTTCTACTCACATTCATTAGGTTATAAAGCCATTTATAACTCCAGACCTAAACCCAAGGGGGCAGAGAAGTGCCATCCATTATATAGTCAGGAAAGGAATCATAAATATGGGTGAGCAGTACTGATGTATATCAGTGGAAAATGCTTACACATGGGAGTTACTCCTGTAAGTTTTAAAGTGCAAATTGAAGCAAATATGGCAAAATTAAGAATTTATGTAAAGATGGACAGTCATTACATCAGGTAATAATTTTTTATCTTTGACCTACTTCTGTAAAATTTTATGAAGTTAAAATGTTCTTAATACAACAATCAAGAATTTATAATTTAGCTTTATTACTTATGATTCTGTGTTTGCTGGTACAAATAAGCAATACTGTCATAATAATCAAGCTCCTAATGTTAATTAACCAGCTCGGTTCTTTACTTATTCTCTGTTGAAAGAGCACATTAAAGCAGTTGTGGACAAAAGACTTATTTTTACCTTAGCAATTTCATGAGAGATGTTTTTAAAGCTTCTTTGAAAAAAGTTGCAAGAGAAAATAAAACAAACGAAAATGCCTTCTAAATTCAGGCAATCATAAAATTCTTTGGATAATATTAGGGAAAACATTTGTTTTAGAATTAGATAACACTGGATATGAATCGTTACTTAAGTAGCTGCATGATTAGGATAAGTTTTTCTAACCTTTGCAGACGTTAATATTCACAACTATAGAAATAATAACTCTCATGCATTTTTAAGGAATATCATAGGCATCAAATGATATAATAATCAAACAATGGGCATATAGAGGGTCAATTATTTCAATGTTCAATAATATGCAATTATTGCTTTCAATAAACCCTGGAAATAAGAGGTGATACAATGAAGCAGAAGACTAGCCTTTGCAGAAAATGTTATCAGAAGAGTAAATCTCCCAGTCTCTTGTGGCCTCCCACTCCCGCTGCTTCAGAAATATTCTCTAGAATATTGTGGAGAGTATTTCTGAAGAACTCCCTTCTTCAGAGAGATAAACAAAGAGAATAGCATAGTAAAATGCAAATTTTTATTATCAGTTATGCCCATTGCTCCAAATTCCTATCTGATTCATCTCTAATCTGGTGAAATAGACTGAAATACTTACAAGTTTTGAGGGTAACTTGTTCTTTTCACTTGAAGCTCAGAACAAAATCACTTTCTTTTCCAAGGATCTGGTTTTAACCTATTTAACCTTTTCCAAAAGTCAGTAACTCAAGACTTTTTAAAAAAGGTTTTCTTGATATCTCGGGGTTTTACTAGTTTGACTACAATGGTGCTAAACTTTCATTCTTTGTTTTGTCTGAGTTTCTCAAATATGTAAATTGATAGTTTTTATTAAACTTTGAAAATTTCACCCACTATCAGCTCGTCAAACTTTTTTTTTTTTCTGCCTCACTTTCACTCTCATATTCCTCCAATACAATTGTCTAACATAGAACACAGGTCATGAAGGTGCTCCGAATTTTTTTTTTTCATTTTCTTCCTTAGTATTCTTTGGATTGGATAATTCTATTGGTATATCTTCAAGTTTACTGACAATATTCTAATTTCTGCAACTGTCTATTGAAAGCATAAGGTGAATTTTTCCTTGTGGTTTTTTAGTACAGAGTTTCCATCTGATTCTTTTTTGTAGACCTCAATTCAGTACTGAAATGCCCCTGTTTCTCTCATTGTGACCATTTTTTTCCCTTTAATTCTTCTAAAATTATCTATGGTAGTTTCTTTAATGTTCTCGTATGTGTTAGAACAAATATTCAAGTCATCACAGTATCTGTTTTCAATAAAATGTATCTTGTTTATGGTTCACGTTTTCTTATCTTTTTGGATTTTAAGTTTTTATTGTAAGTGTGACATGTGAGTTATATGTTGTAGTAAGCAGAACTGTGCTGAATTTCATTAAAGAAGACTGCACTCTATTCTGGCAGGCGATTAAATTTCCAGCAGCATCTTTTGCTTTTGCTGTTCTTTTCTTTTTAACAGTATATCTATTTTGATTTGGTCTTTTGTTTTAGATTGAGATCTCTACCCCAATAATGTGGTCCTCACTCACAGGATGTGATATTTCAATTAAACGCTCAAACACATATCAAGGGCACTCCACCCTGGCTAGATTGGAACTCCAGTGTTTTCAAGCATTGAGAGACCTCTGGCATCTCCAATCCATTGTCAGTCCCTCAGCAGTTACTCTACTATGACTCCCATGTCATAGTAGACATGGGACAAGTAAGGTTGGCTGCTTTATAAATCAAAATACCCAACTGTTTGGTTACCCAAAATAACCAAGTCATATTTACATTGATATTTTCTATAGGACAAGTGTTTTAGTTTGGACTGTCATAACAAAGTAGCACAGTCTGGGTGGCTTAAACAAGAGAAATTTCCTCATAGTTGTAGAGGCTGGAAATTCCAGAATCAAGGTCTGGTAGAATGCTGTTTCTAAAGAAACCTCTCTTTCTGGTTTATCAATGGCCATCTTTTTCCTGTGTTCTCACATGGTAAGGAGGAAGACAGAGCAAGCCTTCTGAAGCCTCTTACAAAGGTACTAATCCCATCATGGAGGCCCCACCTTTGTGACTTCATCTCCTAAAGGACTCATCTCTACAAACCACCCCACCAAAGGTTTGGGCTTCAGCATATGGATTGGTGGGGGCGTCAGGGCATAAATCAGCCCATAGTAATTTTTCCCACCTGTCTCAAATGTGAAAAAGAAATTCATATTTTTAAAAAAGGCTTGAGGGAAATGTAGCAGAAATTCCTTAGGAGAGAAAAAAAATACTCTACAGAGATGTCCACAAAGACTACCCATGTGTTTTTGCAGTCTTATACCCTGAAGTTATTTGTAAAAGAGGAAAAGTTACTCAAGCTTCTCAGTCAGGCATTTAGAGAGCATCTCAGTCCTTGCATCGTTTGGATGCTGATGGGACCCACCTGCCAGGAGCAGAAGCCTAGACAGGATGGCCAGAAATCCCAAGAAAATAATCAAGGTGGAAAAAATATGCCACCGTCAGCTTCTGAATAAGAAACTGGCTCACAGTCACACATGAAGCCATAGACTAAATAGAAATTTCCCGTCTTGAAAAAGAAATGTGTGCAGGATCTTTAGTGAGTGGTATCCAGTTCAATATCTACATAAGATTATCATTATTTGCAAACCTACACTGAGTTTTCTTTGTAGAAACAGGCTTCCTTCATTAAGGTATTGCTGTTGCTGAGTGATTGGGAGGGGCATCCTGAGGGGCAATGTGACATGTGACAGCAAAACTACACATGGCATTGATACTAGGAAAGTGGTCATACCTCAGTAACAGGATACTTGTTTTGCAAAAAGAATCTGAATCAGGAAGGAATTTTCTAACTCAATTGATTTTTACTTTGGCAGAAGATATCTTAAAGCACTCTTAGCAGGTCTAAAGAGACTTTAGACACTCTTTTGAGGTCTAAAGATGTTAAAAAAAAAAAGGATGTTTTTTAAAAAATTAATTACTATATACGTGTATTTCTTTATATTTCTGTGTGTCTGAAAAAAGAGGGAAATATGGTGGCCTTTATTTATATATTGACCCTACTGACCCTCTTATTTTCTAGCAGTGATGATCTATTTATAATCTCAAATTTTCTTATAAATAAAAGGGCAAAAAGAAGCCTGGGCAAACTCAATGGCTAAAATTAAAAATACTTGCAATCAATCCATCCAGTAATAACTGAATCCAAAAAGGTAGGCTATTTCATGTGCCATGTCTACACAGTTGCTATTGTACTAAATTAAAGTATTTCAAGGCAAACACTGACTTTTTATCATTGTGCTCTTTAGTAGTAATATATGCATACAGACTCTGACTTCAGTTCTGCCAGTGTCTAGGTCACCAAGGATAAATATCCTATTCCCTTCCTATTCAGTCTCTTTATCTGTAAGGTGTGGAGGAAAGTGACACAAACATAAAAGGACTTGTACAATGTGAAGTCACAACCTGGCAGAACATCATCAATATAAGTGCAACTAAGGCATGGAACAATTTCTGTTCTATCAGCCTGCAATAAATCTGCCATTGGGAAACAACTGGTGGAGAGATGCTCAGAAGCTCCACTCAAAAAAGCAAATCATATGTACTTTCTTTTTAGATGAGTCTCTTCTTACATTACACTGTCAACTATTAGAGTATTTCATATTATATGTTACTATATTTTTATTTCAATATTTAACATTAATCATTTTAATACCAATTAGCTGCTTCTGTTTTGTGGAAAAAAATGTTTCAATGGAGCATGGTATTGTTAACTGTGAATTTTTAATTATATATGTGTGTGTGTGATTACATAATATGTGTACATATACATCTATACATCTATATGCTTTTAGTAGTTTTATTGAGATTCAATTTATATAGAATAACATTCATGGGTTTTAATGTTCAACTCAATGGCTTTTAGTATATTTAGAGTTGTGCAACAATTACCATAATCAATCATAGAACATATTTTCCTTGGGATTTGAACTATGTATGTCTTTTTATATAAACAATGCCAAATCTTCAAATGAAAGGCTTTGTAAGTGAACCACAGAATTTCAGAGCCAGAAGGGATCTGAGACAATGCAATGCCAGATATATAATTTACACACATCTCACAGCCAGGACATGGCAGATTCCTGTCTCTGGGCCCTTAGCCCAGCACTCTTTTTATCACCAAAGATAATAATCTTTCACATGAACCACTAACGTTTGCCACTGACAGCCTATTTGTACTAGCTCCCTTCATAAAGAGCACAGAATCATTCCAAGATATTTTATTTTAAAAAAGAAAAGATCTAAACAAACAAAGTCTGATAAACATAGCATATGACCATCAGAATAAAGTTATCTACTAGGTGTTTTGTTTTATTTCAGGAACTAGAACTTAATGGTCAGAAGCATATATTTTGGAGTCATAAAGGTCTGCATCTCTACAACTTATGGGTTTCATAATCTTTATGAGCCTTAATTTTCACACTTAAAATGGAAATAATAATAATAGTTACTCCTCTTACAGGATGGAGAAGATCATATGAGACAATCAATACACATAAGGAGATCAGTATCTGCCTAAGGTAATACATGTGCCAATATGGTAATTCCCTGACCCATATCCATTTATTATTTAAACAATATCAATGAAAATAATTGTCTCAAAGTTAATGTTTTAATAAGTCATTTTAATAATATTTTTAATTTATATAGCATTTTGACATTTAACAAAACACTTTAAAGTAAATTATTAATTTGATCCCCTCCAAAGCCTGCTGAGATCCCAAAGTCTGATCAAGATTTTCCCTTTTCTTTCATTATAAAGATGTTTGCAATATCAGATTACTAGTATTAGAAAAAATTTAGACTGAAGATTTAAATTTATAATACAAACATAGAGATGACATAGTTGTTTTCTAGTTAACTGTTTTCTAATGTAGGTTTGATGGCCCACAGTGTTGAGTAAAGATAAGGCATACCATTGTGCCTGCAATGAAGAAGAGATAGTTACAATAACAAGCACCCTCTTCTACATGCATGTTCTTCTTGAAGAACATATCCAGAAGCCTCTTGGATATGACTTTGTTGCTATAGGAGAGCTCAGAATGTCAATTTCAATAAACACTTCTTTAGAAAAGAAGAACTACATTTCTCATACTCAGTTTTAGCTAAGAAGGTTAACTTCCATGTTTCATGGATCATATTAAACAAGTCAATTGTAGACCCCACATACTACAGTGACACAACCATGTCAATGTTTATAGCAGCTGAATATTCACAATAGGCTAAGCTATGGAAACAACCTAGGTGCCCTTCAACAGATGAATGAATAAAGAAAATGTGGTATATGTACACAAGGAATATTATTCAGCTATAAAGAAGAATAAAATTATGACATTTGCTGGCAAATGGATGGAACTATCATGCTTAGTGAAATAACCCAACCCCCAAAATAGAAAAGCCAATGTTCTCTCTGATATGTGAATGCTAAAACACAATAAGATGTGTGTGTGGGGGGGGGGGGGGGCGGGGAGTGCAGAATAGAAGTTTAGTAGATTAGACAAAGGGGAATAAAAGGAAGTATGGGGGATGGGCATAGAAAAGACAGTAGAATGAATTGGGATGTAACTTTCCTATGTTCATATATGACCAGTGAAACTCTCCATCATGTACAACCACAAGAATGGGATCCTAATTAGGATAAGTTATACTCCATGAATGTCACTGTGTCAAAATACACTCTGCTGTCACATATATCTAAAAAGAATGAATTTTAAAAAAGTTAATTCTCACAGTATTAAATGCTTACACAATTCAAAGAGGACATCTCCATATAAGTAAAATAAAGGAATAAAGCCATAAAATACAAAGGAAAGACTGTCTCCCCCCATCAATACCTCTCTTAACTGCCTAAAGCTATATCTTTGTCTATTTTACATGGCACCAGCACCATCCTCCCCTTAATTTGAGTGAATTTTTTTTTCCTAAAAATGCCCAGCTACTTGATTCTTCCTGAGGATAAGCAAACCTCACAAGCTGTCATACCTAGAATAAAAAAAAAAAAGTTAATTCTCATAGTATTAAATGCTTACACAATTCAAAGAGGTCATCTCTATGTGAGTAAAATAAAGGAATAAAGAAAAAAAAATAAAGGAATGAAATAGAACGCCAAGACGCTGTGGCTTAAGTGTCTTCCACACAGCTACAGGGGCCACAGGATGAGTAGGTCTGGGCACTGCCAGTGGATCGGTTACACTGCAGGAGCACCAGTCCACTGACTTTCCATTTGCTATTGATCTGCATCTCTCAATGACAGGCATTACTGGTCTGGGCACCAGGAGACCAGGAGGAGTGATTTAAATTCTGTTATTATTGGTTAATTACTGGGTAAAGTGTTTTAGAGCTGAGACTAAAGACAATGCTGTCATACGTTTGGGGTTTTGTTTTGTTGAATTCTTTTTGTTTTGCTTCAGTGTTTTAATCCTGAGATTATAAGGAATAAATAGTGAGGTGGAAACTCCCCCATGTCTTTGAGAGGATCCGGCCAGCCTTCCCGCACTCACAGAGGGCTCAGACCCTTCTGCACTGAAATGTTTCTGAAGTGAGAGCCAAAGCTGAGATACAATTGGCTGAGTGATACCGCCTGGGAAAATTCACCGACTCCTTTCAAATTCTCTGACATTATCCTCTAGAGTGCCTCGAGTTCTATTTATTCTTCAGGCACTGAAATAACCCCACATATTTCAGAAACAGCTCAAGAAAGCATGTCTTTTTGACTTCACCATGTATGGTGTCAATCCAGCTTTTGCCATTTCCATGTCACATGCTGGCCCTGAGTTCTCCCAGGTTGACATACAGCCACATCTCACCGAAAAGGGGAAAAGATGCTTGCTGGAGAGAGGCACATAGAAGTTCCACTCAGCCACTTCAGTTTTTTATTCTTTACACTGCATCTAAAAGTTTAGTATCTCTTCTTGCCTATTATAAATAGGTTCTGGTGTCTGTTCCCTTGCTCACTGGGAAAGAATGCAAACAGTCCCAGGAATGAAATACTCGGGAAGGTTGTTCTGCCTGGTAAGAGCTATTTTACTTCAAATGACAGCATTATCTGCCAGACACAAAGAAAGCCTGACATTTTTAGTCAGTGAGTTTCTCATCCTGAGGCATGATGCAATGCTTCATATGAGGAAAGAGAGGAAAAAAAGAGAGGGGGGGGGGAAGTTAGTACATCAGGAATAAAAATGTGCTGAACAATACCTTTCGTCCTCAGTTGGCCTTTAAAGGAATGCTCATTATTTTGCCCAAATCTGTCATGCTTCTTCTCCAATAACAGATGTCATTCACGTAAAGGTCTGATTAGAAGGACATCCAGAAACCCAATGCAGAAAGCGAGATATTGCAGTAGATATTAAGTCTGTAGAATCAACAAAAAAATCTCAAAGTTTCAGAAAATAGACTTTTTCCTTGTCTCTGATACAAATAAATGTGGATCTGAGAAATGCTGATCATTTTTAAATTGAAACCAATTAAGCTTGTAAATAAACAAATACATGAAGACCATTATAATTGTAAATTTGTCTAATTTAGTTATCAATAAACTATCAGTATTTGCAAAGGAGTTCTGTTGTTTTTTGTTTTGTTTTGGTACCAGGGACTGAACCCAAAGATGCTTTATTTGATGCTTTGTTTCTGAATTTATACAATCATAATAATTCTGATTTTTTTTTTTTTTTGGTACCAGAAAATTGAACCCAAGGGCACTTAAATTAAGCCACATCCCCAGCCCTTTTCTATATTTTATTTAGAGAAAGTGTCTTGCTGAGTTATTTAGGGCCTTTCTAAGTTGCTGAGGCTGGCTTTGAACTCACAATCCTTCTGCCCCAAGCCTCCTAAGCTGATGGGATCATAGGCATGTGCCACTGTACCCAGTGTAATTCTGAATCTTTTGAAGTGTCTTAGATTAAAAAAAAATTGTTCATAGCTGATGGTCTATAGAAATACCTGTACATACTAAAATTTATTAGGTGATGTTTGATTTTTGAACAGTAAAGAATTCTAGCTTAGTCCATATATATAGTGCAAATCAGAGTTCTAATGATACCATAATATAGATTGCATCTATAATGTGTAATTAATGACATTTTTCCTGAAACCAGAAATAGAAAATCATTAGAAAAATATGTCCTAACAGTTTTAGTTGTCTCTTGATCTAAGAAACAAACATATCAAAATCCAGGCAACAAAAGGATAAATTCCCAGCAGCTCCTGGGGGCTGAGGCAGGAGAATTTTGAGTTCAAAGCCAACCTCACCAAAAGCTAGGCGCTAAGCAACTCAGGGAGACCCTGTCTCTAAATAGAATACAAAATAGGGCTGGGGTTGTGAGTTAGTGGTCAAATGCCTCTGAGTTCAATCCTTGGTACTAAAAAGGGGGGGGGGGGTGCTGGGGATGTGGCTCAAGCGGTAGCGCGCTGGCCTGGCATGCGTGCGGCTGGGGTTCCATCCTCAGCACCACATACAAACAAAGATGTTGTGTCCGACAAAAACTAAAAAATAAATATTAAAAAATTCTCTCTCTCTCTCTCTCTCTCTCTCTCTCTCTCTCTCTCTCTTAAAAAAAAAGGGGGGGGGGGAGGGGGGTGATAATAGTGGTGTTGGAGTTAGGAAACATTCCAAAAACCAACTTCCTGTTTTTTTTCCACTAGTTCACTCTTGGCCCATGTGAATCAAACCTTAATGATTAGCACACACAAAGGTGTTGTTTCAGGCATAGAAATTATTTACATGAAGTTCATAGAGTATCTAAATAAAATTGTTCTTAAATTGAATCCTCTATCTTTCACTTCTTTCTCTCCATTGAATGAGCACATCCATGTTAATTCTAATCCTTAACAAAGTTTAGCAGATGGACAAAGAGGCTTTCAAAATGCTTCTCAAATCAATTAATTATTCCCCTGTAAGAATATACAATGACTGACTATATTTTTTTTACAATCTCAATGTATTCTTGAAAGAATTTTTACTGAGGCAGACTCATTCCAGCTTTGTGGCATTTAAGATGTTTCTCAGGTTTCTTATCAGTCTAGCTCTAAGAGGTCACATTTCTCCTGGCCAATTTATCAACCACCAAAGCTGTATCAGCTGCAACTGAAACGCTTAGATCAAAGAGAAATTTTCATGATTATCAAAAGCATACTTAATCATAGTATTCATGTTATTAATTTATGTGCCTATAAAGTCTAAATCTAAAGAGTAGGATTTAAAGAGAAAGAAACAGAACGTTTTTTTTTTTTTTTTTAAAAAAAACCTATGTTGGCCCACTTCCTTTTAAAAAGGAAAAGGACAATTCAAAGATGAGTGATTAGAAAATAGAAAATGTGAAGGCAGGAGTTTGAAGTAGCTCAAAACTGTACTTGAGGCTTAGTCTACTTTTGTAATTTGTACATACTTAGGAAAAAATAGTAAGATACCTTAAACCCATTTTTCTTGTCGAAGTAGCTAGAGATCCTTCAAATTCTCAACAGCAACTCAGTTTGAAATCAAGAAACTGCATACCTCCATGATGGTCCCTTATGACAGATGATAAGAATGAGAAAAGATACAGGAAAGTTCAGTGCATAAGAGACACGGGGATCTGAATGATGTACGTACGATCTTTCATATAGTATTAAAGCAGTTCAGCTGCTAAACAAATGGACCTCAGTGCTGATAATCACACTAACAACTTAAAAGGAAAAGTTGTTAGAATATCCTTTTCTCCTCACAAATACAGACACTTGAATCAATGAAACTGCAAAGAGGGACATATGCCAGTAGAAAGCAGATGAAAATTAGAAAATTGTCTAAAATTAAAATGAGAGCAATCCTCAAAGCCTGCACTCACTTTGTGCTTGGAAATGATGAGCTTTGATCTTAGTTTCAGTTAAAAAACACCATCCCAGTTACCATTTCCCCTTTCTTCACAATTTAAACTTTTGAAAACCCATGTCAGCAATTTCACATCTTCCTTTGCACCTGGGGAAGTGCTGTTTCAGACTCCCAGGTTACCCTTAAGTTCTTCACTCATTTAACTTCTTGGCTGACAATGAACACTATAGGGAAAATGTTCTCTCCACTAAGCATATCTTTAGCCTGCTCCTTGTTTATCACGTTCACTGGGGCCATATGGTTTTCTGGACTTAAGTCACCCTGACATATTAAAATTGTGAAGACCCTTAAACCAATGTCTAGTGGGCAGAATGGAGAGCAAATTTCTAAATAGGAAGACAAATTTTCCTTCCAGACAAGTTTGGATGTCATTTGATTATCACATAGGATTAAAAATAGGACAGGTCAAAAAGGACTTTTGACAAATGGTGTTAATTTTTGGAGAAGACCAAATGAGAAGAAATATATGAACAGTCCCAATAAAGGTTCAGTGAAATGTAGAGCAATTACCCTCTCCTCTGCTAGCAAATAAACAATGCTACTGAGCATTATTTATTTCATGCTTAGCATTTTATTTGGTATTGTTGGGGGTGGGGGATTAGAGGTCTTCACACAATCATTGCCTTTAAAGGGCTTACGATGTGAAGAGGAAATTAATGAACACAGATGAAGGAGGAACAAAATAAAGGTATAACTGTAGCTCACACAATGTGTATAAGGAACTTTGAAAAAGAACAAACAGAAAGTCAAGAGTTATTGGGGAACAAAAACATGGTGGAGGACAGACCTGAGTAGGACCTAGGAGAGTGGTGGAAGCTGAATGAGTAGGATTGAAGGATGGGAGGAATAATACAAGATGGAAATAGAAGGATCAAAGGCCATCCATAGTCCAGCGTGCTGGGTTAGGGAACATTACTGAAGATACTTATGTACACAGAGAAAGGTTGCACGTCAAGAATGAGACAATAAATGAGTAGAATGGAATTGTATAGAATCCAATAAATACAACAAAACTGAGATAGGTACAAAGGGCTACTGTTCTTTCTTTAAAATAACCTATGCCATGAATAACAAAAGGCTTTGGGGAATATTTTATAGCATTCTTAAAATCATTATTGAAATTGGGCTCATTCTGGAAATTTTCCCAGTTAATATTTACTTACACTCTAAATCCTAATTTTAAAAATTTATTATCTTTTCATGATGCCAGGAATCAAACCCAGGACCTCAGAAATGCTCGGCAAGTGCTGTACCACTGAGCTACATCCCCAGCCCTAAGCCCTAAATTTTTGTTAATAAATGTGATGATTTGGGGCAGTATCTTAGCCTAATAGCATAAATAATGCTTCCTAATACTGTAATATACTCTGGTATTCCACAAAACTTGTTGGAAAATTATCCTACATACTCTACTGTAGAGGTTACAGTTATATATACACTCAACACAAATGTATTGATCCATTTCTTTATGCATTCATTCATTCATTCCACATTCTGAGCACTCTCTCTGTGCCAAGTACTCTTCTAGGCACTGAGGATACAAAGATCAAATAAACAGTCCTTGACTTCAGTGAATCCAGTGGGAGAGACAAACTTATAAACAGATTCAAAACTGAGTGATGGAGGTAGAAGTTCACTACAGTGCCTCTTTTAATAAGATGGTTTCCTTTTCAGTGGCTTCTTACCAGAGAGCAAAGCAATACAAAACACATATGCTGTCGCAAGAATAGTGTTTCCACAAAAGCATATCCTCAAGCTGCTTACCAAAACATGACAGTCAGAACTCACAGAAGTCCTAAGTGATGTGATCCCACAGCCTCAGTACAGGCAGTGATGGGGGTCAGTGTCTGGCGGAACACATGTGCCTGCTACATCTGTTCCAGTCTTGGAATAAAAGGATGACAGCAGGACACATGTTCTTCCAGAAGCTCTTGGAGCTTCTGGAAAATGTCTTCCACAACAAGTATTGGACCACTGCTAGTTTTACTTCCACCAGAGGAGAGTAGGTCTGAGCAAGCAAAGGAATAACACTTTAGGCATCTCTACCCTCTCTCAGTCTCATTCAGTGCAGTAACTTGTGGAGTTATTTCAAGGGCCTTCCACCCTCAAATTATCTCACCACTTGGTTACTGAACGATGATATTTTAATGGACCAAAAGCCTTCCATTAGAGATAAAACCAAAGGTTGAGAGAAGATGCTTGGCTGAGATAATGCACATGACTGAAATTCATTCACACTGACCTAAAGTGGAATCCATCAACCACATTATAAAGGCTGCTATCAAATTCTCTTCTGTTTGTACAAGAAGGGAAGGTTAGACAACAAGGTCAAGTATGTAGAGGATGAGAACTGCAAAAAGAATTATAAATTTCATCAACCTCACAGTCTTGTTTGGGAATGACTGAGTAACTCCAAGTGTATGTAAGGGGATCTGTTTGTGGAAGCTGACCACTCTGTGCAGATAGAGCCCACCAGTTAAGGAAGGACCAACTCTGCTATCCATGATTGTAAATATTTTATTTTCCCTTTTCACAAAGAAATGCTATTCTCTTGGGATTCTTTCCAGATGAACAATAGAACAATGTATAAAGGTGGGACCTCCAAAGGAGGACTACTTTGTTTAAAACCTGGACCCTACTTTTTTGGACTGAGTGACCTTAAGGATGTAACTTGATCACTCTGAACTCAAGTTCTCATTTTCAAAAAGAGATAAAACAATACCTAACAGAGCATTTTTCCAAGGGTTGCTGTGATGCTTAACAGACAATATAATAGGGGCTCCTAAAAAACAGAAAGCTCTATATTCTTATAGGTTAGTCCTACTTTTTTACAGGACTGAAACCATCATCCAAAGTCATTGAATTGGCTTACCTGAGACAAAATCAGGTATGTTTTGGCAAAAAGAAAGACTGAGTGACTTAACAGGAAAATTATTCATTTACATCGTGGACCACAGACTATTTTCAAATATTTTGCATGTTTATAAGAGCCATGGGTGTGATGTCATCAGTAGCTAACCCTCGGGATCACTGGGGAATTGGCTGCCATCACAGAAACTTTTCTTGGGAACTTTTATTTATTTTTTTTTAATTTTTTTTATTATTAGTTGTTCAAAACATTACAAAGCTCTTGACATATCATATTTCATACATTTGATTCAAGCGGATTATGAACTCCCATTTTTACGCCATATACATATTGCAGAATCATATGGGTTACACATCCACTTTTTTACATAGTGCCATACTAGTGTATGTTGTATTCTGCTGCCTTTCCTATCCTCTACTATCCCCCCTCCCCTCCCCTCCCTTCCCCTCCCATCTTCTCTCTCTACCCCATCTACTGTAATTCATTTCTCTCTCTTGTTTTTTTCCCCTTTCCCCTCACTTCCTCTTATATGTAATTTTGTATAACAATGAGGGTCTCCTTCCTTTACCATGCAATTTCCCTTCTCTCTCCCTTTCCCTCCCCCCCTCTCGTCCCTGTTTAATGGTGATCTTCTTCTTATGCTCTTCCTCCCTGCTCTGTTCTTAGTTGCTCTCCTTATACCAAAGATGACATTTGGCATTTGTTTTTTAGGGATTGGCTTTCTTGGGAACTTTTATAACTTCTTAAAAACTTATATCAAAGTACCTGAGCAATAAAGGAGATGGAACACCAAGGGTCTTGGATTTGGGGCCCAGCCCAAGGGACCTATGGCAAATGAAAAATTATTTGTTATTGTTTTCTTTGTACCCAACTTTGTGTTCCACACTAACACATATCAGAAAACATGGAAAGTCTCCACACACACACACACACACACACACACACACACACAAATCCTAACAAGATGGCGTGTCCACAGAGTTTCACCTTGTTCATGCTGGAGTATAAACCACAGCAACCTGGCCCAGGTTCCCAGTAAGAGACACAAACAAACTCTCAGTTAGCATACTGCCACTGAAATACTCACACAAATTATTTAATACACAGTTATAAAATAAGACAGGGACAGAAAGGAGAGACTTTGTGCATTCTGATTCTCTGATAATTCTCATGTAAGTCAACAATTTAAAAAGAATTAAAATACAGCTGAGATCATTTTTCATTTGCAGAATTGAATTTTTTAAATTTATTCAGAAGGTACATAGAATTCTCAACATGAAGTCATCACACTGATAGACAAATTTATCTTATTAAAATTGTCATTTTTGTATAAAGTTTACTTAATGGTAGGTAGTTTTTGAATGGTCATTTGCTCTTTAATATTTTTTTGTTGATCATCTTGATCAATGGAAAAAACAGGGAGAGGGCTGGGGATGTGGCTCAAGCAGTAACACACTTGCCTGGCATGCGCTGGGCACTGGGTTCGATCTTCAACACCACTTAAAAATGAAATAAAGATGCTGTGTCCACCGAAAACTAAAAAATAAATATTAAAAAAAAGAAAGAACAGGGAGATATGGAAAATGTATAAAAGAAGTAAGTCCAGTTTAATTTTAGCTTTCTTCTGTAAAACAGGAGAGGGAAAGAAAGATAGTAACAAATCACCAATAGCATGACAGCATAAAATCAGACTTACCTTGCTTAACTACAAAAAACTAATTGACAGAATACTGATGCTAACAATTTATGATTATCTAGTTCTTTTAATGGATCCCTGTCATACCTCCCAATAAAAAGCTTTAAATCCTACTCTAATTTACTAGATGTCTTCCAACACCTTGTAGAATTATGCAGGGAATGCAGAATCTCTTTGGGGGAAAAAAGTTATTGAATGATTGCCATCAGTTGTTCCAAAGTACAAAAATGGACAAGTTTAATTATAGAGAAGTTAATTTGTGGAAATCATGTTTGTGGTTACACAGGGATAAAAAAATAACCTCTCACCACAGAAACAAAATACAAGGAAATTCTAATTCAGTCACATGTGTTACATGGATATAAGCCACATTGTCTTGGTCATGGGCATTTATTTTCCATCACCTTTGTAAAAATAAATTGCCACGATACAGTGACATTTCAAAGGTGTTTCTTTCCTGCAAATAAGTAGATCATTTTTATTTAAAATTACTTTAAATTTTTCTTTTACAAGTAAAATAAAATTTTCAGATGTTATGGTTTAATATGTAGTATCTTCCAAAAGCTTGGGTGTGAGACACTATAAGAAAGTTCAGAGGTGAAATAATTTTATAAGAGCTGTAATCTAATTGGTGGATTAATCCACTTGAATGGATTAACTGGGAAGTTAACTGTAGGCAGTTAGGATGCAATTAGAGGAAGTAGGTCCCTGGGGGTTGGCCTTTGGAGTTTATATTTTGTCCCTGGTGAGCAGAGAGCTCAGCTCTTCCTTCTTTTTCTCTCTTTCTGCTTCCTGTCATGTCCTGAGCTGCTTTCCTTTGCCATACCCTATCTTACCTTGGGTTCAGAATTATGGATTTGAACTGAAATCATGGACTGAATCGTTGAAACCATGAGCCAAAATATACTTTTCCTCCTCTTGTCAATGTTTGCATCATAGTTATATAAAAGCTGAATAAAACATCAGAAAACCATATGTGTGAACTTCTGAATAAATATCAACATTGAATTGAATACACAAGTTTATCATTGCCCTAAATGAAAGCCCACTGTACCATAATAAAAGGAACATAACCAATCATAAAGCAATGAAGACAAAAGGGAGACATGATTAAAATAAATGAGAGATGTAGATTGAAATCCTCAGATCAAAAATCTTTGCATTATCCATGAATCTACTCTCTCTAATACTTATGTCTACTCTATTAGGAAATCCTGTAAGATCTACCACCAAAATATTCACCACTTCCATTACTGTCATGAATGCTTATGGCCACCATCATCTCCTACATAGATGATTGTATAATCTATTCCCTGATCTCCCCTGGACCACCATTGTCCATTCTCAGCACATTTTCTAGATTACTTCTTTTTATACTTCTCTGTCTTTTAATAATATCAGTCATGGTTAAATACTCCACTGCCCTCCTGCTTCACTCAGAGAGACCTAGTTTCCATGGTGGTCTATAATGTCTACTGGTCTGGACTCTTGTTCCCATCCTGAACTCATCTTGACGTGGGTGCCCCTGGTAAGCCAGTGGGGCCACTGACTGCTCTGCTACTTGGTGCACCTAGCTGCACATGAAGCTTCTTCTTCTTGGATCACCCCCACTAAAAATTTATGCAACTCACGTTCTTGCTGTAATTTCCCTTCTGCTTTGACACTCTCTCCAACACATCTGAAGTGAAATCCATTCTACATAGCTTATTTCAATTCTTTTCTGTCATCTATTTCCCTCCAACTGTGAAGTTGCAATAAGTTTACTAGTTATATGTAGTATTTGTCCCTCCTAATAGAACATAAGCTCCTAAGAGCAGAGATTTTGAACATTTTTTATCTATGTCACTTATACCTACAATAATACCTAACTGAGTATGTATTCAGAATAGGGCTATCAGTAAAGTATGTGAAGACCAGTTATCTTTGACTTTCAGAAAAAGAATGGATTATTTTTTAGTATAAGGATGTCCTATGTCATATTTGGAACATACTGTACTTGTATTTTTCTAAAAAAAAATCTGTTGTTTATCTGGAATTCCAATTTAATTGGGTGTTATGTAATTTTATTTGCTAAATCTGGCAATCCTAATTCAAAAACATTTGTCAAATGAATGAATAAGAATTTCAAAAGTCGGAAAACAGAGAAAACAATGGAACACAATTTAGCAAGTTACAGAAAATTAAATATTAAACATGAACAGGACAGGAATGAGAAAGCCAAGAAGAAAGAGGGCTGATTCATGATACAGAATGAGGAAACTCCAAGGAAGCAAAAGCACGAAGTACTCCTAAAGTGGAGGCTACAAACATGCACGGGGTGAGGAGCAGGCACTACCAGGAGGATTAGGCACAAGTCTTTAAAAGACACAGATACCAGACCATCCAAATGTTTCCCAGACAGATGACTGCCCTGCTGATGGCCTCCAGCACAGAACTAAAGTCTCTTCTTTTGGAGAAAATGAACAATAAAAGTACAATAGACAGAAATTTGAGCAGAAACTTTGATAAAACGTGACAGCAACTTATTATGAAAACTCTTAGTAAAACAGGAATTGAGAGGACTTCCTTACTGAAAATGGCCATCTAAAATTCCTATAGCAAACAATGCTTACTGATAAAGTACTGAAAATTTACCCCACATTTTGGAAAGAAAACTAAGTTCTTCGCTAAGACCACATATATTCACTATCCAGTTAAGTAATGAAAGGCAAAAAGAAGCAAACATGGAAGAATTGGAAAACATAATTATGAATGTAGAAGATCCAAATATGTTTACAAATGAGCCAATAGAAAGAATAAACAAATCTAATAACACTACCAGATACAAAAATGCATTTATATGTTAGAAAAATAGTTGGAATATATACCTTTAAAGAGATAACATTGATAAGAACATAAATTAAATACATGGCAATAAATCTGAAAGACATGTCTGACCTCTGTATAATACTATAAAACATTGCTCAGAGAAATATAAAAGATTTCAATGAGACTTTATGGATTAGAAGGGTCAGTACTGAAAAAGTTTCAATATCCTGCAGTTAGTTTATGAATTCAATAAAATAGTAATACATGTTTCAACACAAATTGTAAATCTGGTACTAGAATTTACATGAGAACACAAAGGGCCTAGAATAATCAAACAAGTCTTAAGGAGCAACAAAATTGGAAATCACACACTACCAGATTTCAAGACTTTGAAGTTACAATAAGTAAGACTGTATAATTTTGACACAAGAACAAATAGACCAATGGAGGATAAGACAGAATCCAGAAAGAGTAGGTTAGATATATGATCTCTTTATTTATGACAATACACAAAATTTAATTCCGTGTGAACATTGGTAATGTATAAATATGAAAGGCAAAGTAATAAATATTCAGGCAGAAAACATGGAAGAATAACTTCATGAATTGAGGAGGGACAGATTTCTTAAACAAGACAAAAAAACCATATTCACTGTGAAGGAAAATCATGAAAAATTTGACTTATTTAAACTTGAGAAACCACATTCATTAAAATGTATGGGAGGAAAAAACTAGCAATGTTTAAAGTTGTAAGAAACAATGGAGAAGTTGTGGACCAACTGCAACTTTCCCTCATTGTTGACAAGAATGCAAAGGGTAAACACTTTAAAAAGAAGAATATGTGCACACCCTAGTAACTCCACTCATAACTATATACCAAGTGGAAATGGATGCATATGTTCATAAAGAGGACAAGAATGTTCATAGCAGCGTATTTATTATAACCCCTAATTAGAAACAATTCAATTGTCTATCAATAAATAGAATGGGTAAACTGTGGCCTATTCATAGACTATAAATTTAAAAAAACTACCAGTACATAAAATAACCTGGGTATGTCTCACAAATTTATGCTGTGCCAAAACAAAATTCATAGACCAAAAGTACATCTTGTATCATTCTATTTACATAAAATCCAAAAGCATTTAAATCTATAAAGTCAGAAATCAGCTCAGTGACTATCCTAGTGGAGTTAGATAATTTAGAGAAAATAAGGAGGTTGCCAGGGCTCTGATAATATTTTTATGTTTATTTAGGCAGTAGTTATGCACATACATATTTGATTTGTAGCAACACATACAACTGTACTTTTGCAATTTGCTTATTTTTCTGCATACATATTGTGTTTAAATAAGCATTTTCCACATGAGAAAAGCACTGCTGAACAAGAAAGGATGGTCTCCAGCATCCAAGAAAGAAGAGGAAGCAGTTAACAGTAAGGATAAATCTCCCTGAGGGCAGTCACTATCCCAGGATCTAGGAAGGGACTGAGTTTTAGCTTAGATGCCTGCAAGGTGATGAGTGAAAATGGGGACCCTGGCTGTGAAGTTGGACCCTTCTTAGCAAGAAACAAGAGATGATGTCTAGATAGTATTTCTCTTTTCGAAATGAGCAATGTTAAGAAAACGTCCTAGTCTTTATTCTTAGGTAGAATAAAGAAAGGTATTCAGAATTGCAAGTTTGGGGTTCACACCTAATATTACCTCTGGGGTCTGAGAAATCCCAAGAGAAGGCATTAGAATATTAACTAGATAAATGATATCCCAGGATGCTTGACTTAGGCATGCAATATCCTATCCAGAGGAAATACATTCTCAGTTCATATGTCATATAGTTAACACAGATTAAGTTCAGAAGATGAGCTGAAAGTAGACTTTTAAAAATCACATGAGAAAAAAAGCTACCATACACTTTCAATGCAATTTTCCACTTAGAATAAATTTTAAGTGGAAACAATTAAGATCTCAATTTGACAGTTCTATTCCAATTACTGATACATAAGCTTGAATCAATGTAGGGAGAAACTATTGTGCACTATGTGTTTAAGTTTTATTTGGGAAATTTATTTCAGAATTTAAAAAGAAAAGATGAGTCAAATATATATGTGATTGACAAAATTCATAATTGAAAATTTTGGGTAATATGGGTGGTGTATGAAGTTTGGAAGACCTTGGTATGTTACAGCTGAGAAGACAAATAACCCCATCAAAAGAAAAGGCAAATTATTAGAAACATGACTACTGAAAAAAGGTAAAACCATATATTGTTGGTACCCATATGCATCTTTATAGGAAAAAAAAAACTCATTACACAAACTTATAATTGTGAATAAATGTACTACTGCTAGTCAATACAGAAAGCCACTCTGCATGACCCTTTTCCCCTTAAATGAAAATGGCCTTGGAAACATCTGAGCTAATAGAAAGTAAAATAAAAGTGGCACTAAAGTTGCTTAGATGCTAGGAATAAACATACATAAACTGTTCTCTGTTCAGCATAGATAAACACAGTGCAACACAGGAGACTAAAACTGTGCATTATAAAGATAGAAGGACTTTTGACATGTCCCAACAGCTGGGAGGTACACTTGGTCCCAGGTCAGCACCTATTTTGTACAGTGAGGTCTTCATGTTTTTGTTCCGTTGCTAATGGTTCAAGATGGTGCTTGCCTTGTACCTATAATTCACATTATTTTAAAAGCATACACAATGTAACTATAGTAGCATAATTTTAGATACAACAAATTTACTAGTTTTTATTTACCAAAGTTTGAAGATATTTAGGTGTCTTATGGCTTTCTACCAACTCAAAACCATCTTGAAAAATCTAATTCCTTTTGTTCTCAATTTTTAAAACTTTCTAAATGTTTTTAAGTCTACAGCAAAAGATTTTATACATATCAAAACAAAACAAATAAAGGAATTGACATTAATGTACAAGGAATTTCTCTTGAAATCCCAATTCAGACAAAATTAAAGCTGAAGGTTCATTAGAAAATCAGTTTGAGAACTGTCAAAGCTAGATCAATATCAAATTGATTTAAATATCTGTGAATTTCAACATCTTCTACTTTGACTCAGTACTGGAATGAGATTATTCGATTTTGAGGTCAGATAATTTCTGCTAATTTCTCATCCATAGCTTTAAAAATTAATGTTAACTTCATAATTATAGAACTGGATAATGTAGCATAATTTCTGTTCCAAGGAATTATTCCAACAAGAAAGACCCGAGGAACCTCCACAATTTCATATAGGTAAATTTTTTATATTGCTTTTAAATAAGGCTTCTATACACTCACCATGAATGTAATCTGAATATGGCTCAGGTCATCCTTACTTACATTAAGCACGATCTAAAAGTAAAATTATTCATTTCTTAAAACACTGAAGGGAGGAGATTGAAAAGACAGACCATACCCCTTAGGACTCAAGTTTCTCTTACTAATCACATTTCCAAGACTTCCATCCTTTAGCTTCTTTAGATAACAATGTATAATGACAAGAAATCATGTATGGAGCATTTCAAGTTCTGAAGGCCTTGAGAACTTTAAAGACCTTAGAGGCAAGCATACTGTTTTCTTTCTCCGATACTGAACTGAATAGGTGAGTATTGCTCAGTTTTACCTATTACTTACATTTTCATTGGAGTATATTTAAATACATCTGCATTAATTAAACAACAAAATTTGAGGGGCCCTCTATGTGATAGGCTCTCCATATACTATATCCTTAAGTACCCAGAATCATGTCTAGTTACAGAGACAAATCATTCTAGAGCACATTGACATTTACACATGTTATCCATAAAGAACCAGTAATTACACACTGAATCAAATAACCCATATGGTTGAAGATGCCTGATTTCAAACTGTGTTGGGAAAGACTATTATCAAAGATCATCAAGTGCTGATGAGACATGGTCGGCTTCTGGTTCTCTTCTGAAATCTGGAATGGGATTTCACTGATGTTGAAATAACTTTTTAAATCTCATGTTTCATTAAATATAGTTCTCTTGGAAAAGAACTGTAAAAATACCACTTCACAGTCTTATGTGCTTCTGTACTTAAATAAAATATTATTTGTTAGTATGTAACCAAGGTTGTACATAAAAAAAGACCAAAAAATGAATCTAAAATAGTCAGAATATTCCACATATGCTCTAAATTATCTAATTATAGAAACAGTCAAGTAATTGATGAAGAGGGACAAAGGTAGCTGTGGGAGTGAACTAACATCTCTCTCTCTAGGGCCAATGCCTCCTTATAAAGGAGGCCAAGAGAAAGCAGTTCAGTGAGATGAATCACTGAAATCTGAAGATGTAGCTGGGTTATATTTATCTATTCCTTTCTGCAACTTGGTGAGATAAATGTTTCTTTTTCAGCTATGAATGTAGAGTTAGACAAAATAAAAGCCCCCAAATTTACAAATACTTGTTTAATGTGAAGTTCTTTTCATCCTGCTTTTTTTTTCCAAGAAGGGTTGTTTATAATTTTAAATCAGAATATTAATATATAAATCAGAATATTAATATGAAATAGATAATGGAATCAAAATAGTCAATAAAATACTTCTAAAGCAGGATTGGTTAATACAAAAAGAAATCACTTCACAAAGTTAAAAAACTCAAAGAAAAAAATGTTTTGAACAGGAATATTGTTATTTTTTATTAACTTATACTTCACTATTTTGTAGATCTTCCATGTCCCACATTAGTAACATGCATAAAGAAGACTTAAAAACATCTTCCAATTAACTTCTGGTCTAGTCCAGTTTTCTGTCTGAGTTCAGGAAGAGATTAAACCTATAGCAGCGGTCACCTGTCACCAGTCAACCAATCACCTCCATCTCTGCAATCCAACCATTCCAAACTCTGCCACTTAAAGAAACTGAACATATTGCCCCACCTCAGGGCCTTTGCCTTTCTGTTCCTAGTTCAGGATCACTCTTCTCATAAATCCTACCTTTCCTTCAAGGTACGTCAAACAAATAAGATCTTATTTGATCCCTGACCCCTACCCTCCAAATCCAAGTCCAAAATAATTTTATCATCTCCAAACTCTCATGGTCTTTTGTTCTCACCGCTTTCTACTTGATTGTGCTTTGGTTTTGAGTGGTCAAAGGATAAATATGACCAGGAAATACAGAAGCTATAAAGGGGTGATGAAATATATAAATCAATATTCACATATAAAGAGTTAGGCTACGTAACCTATCAGTCTTGCAGATATTCGAAGACCCATATTGACAGGATAGTATGAGGAAAGCTATTAGCTATTGCCACAAAAATTAAGTAGGCTCTATCTACCATTTTCAAACAAACTCCCCTTCATGGCAAAAGCAGCAGTAGGGGTGGCTTGCTTCTAAAAAAGGTCAGTTCTGCACACAAAACAGGATTGGTCAAAATAGTGTCCTCTGCTATTGCCTTTGTCTGATTCTGCATCCATTCAACCCTTCTCTATTCTCACCCAACCAAAAGGGACTCCCATTGGGTACCCCTTGAACATCAATATACCTGGGTAGGAGAGCACCTCCCCTAAACTTCCCCACTCAATGCACTTTGCTGAACCATATCCTCATGGACAACTTGCTCGTCTGATAAACTAACAGATGAATGTTATGGATGATGAACTCAGTGTTTTAGCCATTTGCAATAACACACTGTTGTGGTTTTGATATGAGGCATCCCCTAAAAGTTCATGAGTGAAACAATGCAAGAAAGTTTAGAGGTGAAGTGACTAGATTATCATTAAGCTAACCTCTTGATGGGAATTAACTGGGTGGTAACTGTAGGCAGGTAGGGTGTGGCTAAGTCACTGGGGGTGTGCCTTTGGGGTATATACTCTGTCCTTGTTGAGTGGAGCTTTCTCTCTGCCTCCTGGTGCCATGTCCCAGCTGCTCTCCTCTACCACTCACTTCCTCCATGATGTTCTGCCTCACCTGGGCCCTGAACAATGGAGTGGGCCATCTATGGACTAAGACCTCTGAAACTCTGAAATAAGCCCCCAAATAAACTTTTTCCCTCCTCTAATGGCTCTTGTCAGGTCTTTTGGTGACAGGAGCAAATAAAGCTGACTAAAACACATACTATACCTAATTCCAAGATGTCACTGAAATGAGTGACTTGGTAGAAGTGAGCTTCAAATTATAATAAGAATATATAGTATTGTGTTGGACAATTTAAAGTCTGCAGTATTTCAGCCTATGGTTTGTGTAAGTCAGTCATTTTAAACAAAATAACCTAAATGTGACTGCTGCATACTCTCCCTGTTCCAAAGAAACAGAGGCATATAGTATAAAAGGCAGAGCTGTTTAGGTTTCCACCTTCTCAGTGTGTGGGATGGAGACCAAGACCAGAGAAAGCAGTAACCAAAAGATTTGGCCAACAGTTGAATAAATTAACAAACAATTACACAAGTACAATGTTAAGTCCCAAGTCAGTAAAGACCCAAAACTTTAAAATGAGTTTGCAAAACATGCAACTCATGGAGGAATCTGGTTCAGATTTCCAGAACAATTAAGGACAGTCAGGAAAATGATTACCTGTTGCAGCAGTTTTTAAAACACCAATAAATTTAGTTTGTTTTAGTAGTGGCTGACTTTGAGACCTTTTATGAACTGTGATTTTCAAATAAGCAACATGCACGCTATTTTTATTGCTGTTCCCATGAAACTCTGTTTTCTTTAAGTCCTCTGTCTTGCCATCTACAGTCCTTTTCACAAGCACACTACTCAAGGTTTATCAAGATTATCCTATTTCCAGGCAGGTCTGTATCCCAGCCCCACCTGAGCAAACACTGTGTCTGCCTACATGAAGTCTACCTCTGCTTCCTGCTTCCACTGGGCAGTTGAGAAAATGCAAAATTGCTCTCAGCATACTGTAACTAAATCCACCATCATCCTCCCTGGCTTATGAAAAACACCTTTTCTACAATTTTAACCATCCCTACACTTACAATAGTTTGTTTCTAGTAAATAGTAGAAAGAAACACATTTTAGTTAGCATGTCATCACTGTGACCATCGTACCCAACACAAGAAACCCCTTCCAGGACACATCAGCCAGTCTCCACCTGCCTATAGTTACCACCCAGTTAGTCCCACAAGGATGGGCTGATTAGGTTACAGTTCTCACAATCTAACCGTTTCATCTCTGAAAATTCCTACCATTAACAAGAGCTTTGGGAGACACTTCATGTCTATACTATTACAAAATACAACCCTAATAATTAAAGTGAGTATTGTGCTAAAAACACTTCCAAGGTGGATCTACAAACATTCTTCCATTTACTTGATTTCTAAACAATACTCACTACTAAGGTAGATCATATTCCTATTTTATAAATGAGCCCCACATCACACAGCTAGGGCTGAGATTAAGGTCCTATCTTTGAGTTTCAAGCTCAGTTGGTACTTTTTCTCTATTATACCCTTCTGCTCTACCTTACTCAAATGCATGGTTCTTTATATTATTATTGATTACAACACCTGGGTACTAGGAGGGCACTCTCTTTTATTCTTTTTGTACTACACACAACATAGTTTTAACAGATATATTTAAATAAGGTATGTATCTGACGAAATTAGTGATACTGCACTTCTTTCAGTAAAGAAAAAAATAAATCTTTCTGTAGATTAGCCAGTGGAATCTATCAACAGTTTTCCAAGCAAAGGAAATGAGCATATTCAGAGGCATATGTTAAGACTTTTGGTCTTCAAGGCAACAGCATGAGTGTTATTAGATTTGATAGATGAGAAACCCTAGCCCCAAAGAAGTGAAGGATCTTAACCAATCCACTCAGCACATGAGGAAATGGGACTTAGAGTAAAGTCAATCTGCCTCCAAATCACATGGTCTCCCATCAAACCATCAGACCTTCCTTCCTCCCGGTGGGCTTTTCAGCAGATTCTACCAGAATCCAATTTAAGCTCATCCTGATTAAAAGGTCAAGGTCTGTCCCTGTTCAGGAGTAAGTTCCAGACAAAGTGTATGTGCGCTGGGCTCTAACTGCCTGTTTCAATCTGGAGATTTGCAACAATAACAACTGTCCCTTTGGGGGGCGTCCAATTCTTCAGTCTCCCTGGCAACAGTCTGGGATGACTCAGACCAGACTCCACAGCTCCAAACAACCCCTCTGAACAAGACCTTAAGAATGTCAATGACCAAGGTACTATTGTTCTCAGATGACCTTGGGTGGGGGCCATGATCACTCACAAGTATAAAAAATTAAACGCTGCAAGATGAAGAAAGTTAAGCTGAGGGATTTTATTGCTTTCAAAATCCAAAAAGAAAAGTTTTTAATGTACCCAGTACAGCATTACCTGATAAATGGGAGGCCTCTTTCAAATCTTGTTTCTTCCTCTTTTGGTTGAAGGAAAATGAAAGATAAGACTTAAATAAAGTTGCCCTCTGAAGCCCTACAGGAAGTGTTTATTTTGTCTTATGTATAAAACCATCACTAATATCCAAAAGAACTTGATGTCCCCGTTAAGAATGAAAAAGACTATGGTAAACAGCTGGAGGGAGCTGATAGCATGTTGCACTGGTGCATTCTTTACAGGCCCCTTGAATTGCTCATTTCAAAAAGAAGAAAACATTTCCTGCCTCAGTGCATAACAGAGGAAGGAAAATGGTTTGGAATGACCTCAGAAGGCTTTAGCAGCTTCCAGAAGACCTTAAACAGAATTTGTGCAAAGCTTCAATCAATTGACCATTTGCCACATTACTTGGAAAATTTCTGCATTCAGACAGGAGAAAGATCCTTGCCATGAGAGATATTCTCAATAAGAAATCATTACAACCTCTGAGAATATTTTCACCAATGATATGTAGGAGTGATGATATCAGAATTTTGGTGAGTTTCTTCAGTTTCCTTCACTCCTATCCAACTATAACTTTTTGAAATCAAAGACTTTAATTTAATGATGTATGCAATTTTGTGGAATTTAATATATTTACTCATTCAAGAAACAATTGTGCTTATGTTATAGGCCAGGCTTCCTGAGCCATGACCAAACAGACTCAATTTTGCCCTGAGACTCCCTGTCATGTAAGAAATGCTACTCCCATGAGAAAACTCCACCACTGCCATCCTGATCCTGCTTAGCCCACCCTGATTAGAAACATAAATGTTTCTGTTCTTCTTATACAATGTAAAATTGTTCTCTTTTTGTTTCCCATTTTTCTTGGACAATGTACCCTGTCAGAGAATGATTGTCTAGACATTAGTAACTTGTACTAAAGTCATTTTGACCCACTTCCCCTTCTGCTTATGATTTTAGATCTCATGATGTTTGTTTCTGGTTTTAAATCATAGCAACAGCCACTTACTATTAATGTGGTTTTGGACTATAAATGTATGCTCTAACCCTTGGAGGATGTCAAGGAGTACAGACTAGGAGTCTGCCCTTGTCCAGCTGGTAAATAAAGATGGTTCTGTCTCTTGCTTTAAGATCAACTTGGTGATTTATTACAAACTTACTATAACACTTAACATTGTACCGAGCATTGGGCATACCAGGACATCCGGTCCATATATGTATCTTGAGCATGTGTTTCTGGTACTGAGAGAGAAAATGGGATATGACTGTAAACCATCCATATTTGTGGAGCTGTTTATCAAGTTCAGCGGTCATCCTAGCTATGAACCAGAATCACCAGTGAGTTTTTAAAATGGACCACTGACCAGGCCCCACCTATTATGAATGAAATAAAAATTCTTGGTTTGCAGGTAGATGTGCATAATAAAACTGATATCACAACATAGTATGATAAATGCAGGGATGGGGGAAATCGAGAGATATTTTGAAGGCGACATAGAAGGTACATGACCCAGATTCAGTGATGAATAACACACTTTAAATGAAAAAAAAAAAAAGCTAGAGCTTCAGAGAAAATATAGATAGAAAACAAATGTGTAATCATCCATTCTTTTTTTTTTTTTCATTACTTTTGGGCCATACACACAAAAATTTTGCAGATCTTGAAGCAACAATTGAGTAACCCAAATTATGTCACCTCTTAATTCCTGGAAAACATCAATATGTAATCTGCTAAAGCTGTCTGTCATTATTTGATTTAAATGTGTGCCTGGGTTTCTGTATCTCTTGTTCAGCAAAATGAGTCATTTGCAATTAAGAATTTCTCAAGTCCAAGCCCTGAGTGACACTGAGGAAAATTAAAACCCATGTTCCCAGGAAAAGGAGAAAGCACAGCATAGGGGAAGAATAATGTGAGCTTTGTGCCCCGGCCTCTGGGGGAAAGGGAACAGTTTTCTAAAATTGTTTTTAAAGCGTTTTGTCAGCTTGCTTACCTGATAAGTTAAAAAGGGATCACTTATTTTTCTGGGAGTTGGTGGTAATTTAAACTCATTTTCAGACGTCCTACAATTGCCTCCTGGGTTTCATGAAGCCCAAAACATGTTGTTTTTTTTTTTGTTTTGTTTTGTTATTTAGTACCCCTTATTTCCCCCCCTCTATTCATAAAAGAGTGAAAAACAGCTCTTTTAAATAAGGGAAAATTCAAGTACAGTTGCCTGCTTGTTTGACCCAATATTTTGATTTGATTTTAAAATCAATAATTTATTTTAACTAAATGACAGACATTCATTCCTATATACAAAGAACTCAGAAATTCCATCCTACCTCCCACATCCCGTTTGGTCACAAGAGATAATGGCTGCATTGACAAGAACTATTTCCACTTCCTGTCAAGGGTCATTTCAGAAAGAAAGCTCAAGCAAAAACCCCACACTATTATTTTTCATTTTAAAACATTTAAAAATAAATAAGTAGCTATTGGCCTCAAGAGTCTTCTTGTTTCTGAGAGTGAAAACCGTGGGAGGAACTTTTATGCTGGTGAAGCAAGGGGTTGGATCAGATTGAAAGGGGTGAAAAATAACAGCCCCCACCTAAATACTTGCATATTCACAATAGGGTATAAGTTATACAGTGGCTTTTCTCCCATTTGGTATTGCTAGTAGCCTTCTGGGGTCCATAATATGAGACCCATACTGCCATGATGCAAACTTGGGTGTTAGTTTCTATTTCAGAGGAGATGGACAGCCCAACACAAAGTCCTGTGATACAAACAATAACAGTCACTGTTCGATGTCTTTACTCTGTTCTAGACACCATGATAAGAGTTTTATATACATCTATTTATTTCACTTATACAATAACCTTGTTCCAAGAGCCTTAGGTACACTGTACTGATAGAAAAACAGACACAGTGGGACAAAAGGGATTAGTATCCATTTCTAGGTTTCACCAAATCGAGAGCTCACCACCACTATGCAGTTCTGTTTCACAGTCATTAGATTTGCCATGCAAATCATTGTTGTTCAGTATTCACATGATGCATATGTGATTAAGGCAACAAGAAATGAACTGAGCTCTGACTCACCCCATATTTGTCCTTGCTGTTTAGCTGTATGCCATGAAACCACAAAAAAATGTCAGTATTTACATCTCCTATGAGGCTCTGGCAGTTAACCAGCTGCAGGTCACCTGGCTTGCAAAACCATTGAAAGTCATATGTTCATGTAGCTCTTTTCAGTCAGAAAAAGAGGAAATGGAGTTTTATTAAGGATAGTTTTGTTTTGTATTTGTTAACCTTGAGGTAGATTAATTGTCTACTGAAATATTGACTCTTTTCCTCCCCATAATATCATTCCCATAGCTACTCTTGATATGCCTGGCAGATTATCATTCATGACTAATTTTCATTCTCTGTGTTCTTCCTTCTGTTATTCTACCCAGTGATAACAAACAGCACTATTGTGTTCCTCATTCTGTCATCACTCTCTGGCTTTTTAGTTCAATTTAACATAAACAATGACCCTGAGTGTCTTCAAGGATGATCCTTAATCAGACCTGTACTTGAGGAAGCAGCATGTGGCACTGGGGAGCTGGTTTCTTGAAGTAAGGCTGGTTTAATCCATGGTGCCAATATTTAACAAATTACTTAATCTTGTAATTCATAAGATTCTCACTTTAAATTCTTAGATGTTAATTAATGCCTAATATGTAGAGCTGTTAAAAGAATTAAGATATCTGGGGCTGAACATTTGCATTTTCAAAATAAGGTGTAGACATCTTACAAATGATAGTATTTATGGTCTTATTCTTGAAAGCTGTTTTTAGAACTTTTTTCTCCTAAGTGTATTTTTTAAATTACACAATAGTAAATGTATACAGGGAACTAATAAAAATCTCTTTAGATCTTAAGTGATTTATTTTTCTCTGTGTGTGTGTGTGTTTTGTTTTTTTTCTTAAGTGATGCATTTTCTTTCCTTCCTCAGTGTTGTGCTGGAAACTATGCAATTTTCCAAGGATGTGATTATTCTAGTCCTGATAAATATCACAAGATAGAAGTGGTAGTAGAGCTTTTAAACATAGTTAGGAGCCTTCTTTTATGCACCTGTGTAAGAGATAATGATTTCCATAAAGATAATTTTAAAAACTTCACTTGTTTTCTTCCACCATTTCTGTAACTGTATATAAAAACTCTTTACATCAATGTCAAGACAGTGTCCATAAATGCTCACAAACATTACTCTGACCTGGATGATTAACTTCTTTTGGGTGAAGAGGCATCATGGTAGAGTAGACTGGAATACCACTGGACTCTGAATTCTAGCTTTGACATAAAAAGTGGATTGGTCTTCCTGAACTGCAAACAGATCCTCTTGCTGCCACTATTGTGGGATAACAACACAATGAGGGTTACAAGTGCATACATAGAAGCTCAGTTTGTATCTCCATTGCTTGCACTTATTAGGCTAATTAAATCAAATCAATATTGTCTTCATATGTGCAGTAAAAACACTTCCACAAAACCCAACTAAATACATTGACATTATTTTCTATATGCAGGAAAATAATGTCTCTTCTTACTTCTTTTTCCAATAAGCCTGTGAGTGGAGATTAGCACACATGCGTGTGTGACCACAACACACACACACACACACACACACACACTGACCTGCATCTACCTAGTCTGTTTCCAGACATTAAAAATAAGCAGATTCAGGCAGCAACACTACAGAGTTGTTCAGAGGTCCCAGTGCCTCAAATAGATTTGTGAAATGTCTTCTATTTTAATTGCTAGTGAGCAGCAAAACCATCCTCAGTGTTGCGCTGGAAACTATGCAATTTTCCAAGGACATGATTAGGCAGATATGAAAATAAGAAGCTCTTATATAATTTGCAGCTCAAAATATATATGATATCCTTCTGAGGCCATATATGATTATCTGATTCCCCAAAGAAAGACAGAAATAATGAAATAAAATATATATCCTTACTTAGCCTAATGCACAAGAATCTCCAAATTTCATAGGTCACTTTAGACCCTTTCTGCTCTCTGTAGGAAAAATACAGAAAATAAATTTTTTTATATCCTTCTCAGACAGGATATTTCATAATGACAAAGTTCAAAACATTCCAAGAGAAGAGGAAAACAAACTGATATAATAAACAAGAAATTTAAATGATGCAACCTATTTATTTATTTTTAATTATATTCCCCTGATCTGCTATGCTGGTGACCATTAGCAGGTGCCTTCCATTCTGAATGTGTTGATCTTGCTAGGTTGCCAAATTACTACCTTTGTTTATTAATTTCCAGTTTGGGGGTCCTTAGTAAAAAATTGTATTGGTAATGAATAGCCTCTTTACCCTCCCCCATTAAGAGGCAGGTAGGTCTTGTTTTATGAAACTGTCATAAAACTGATGATGTTGACCCACGGCCCCTTCATGTTATGCAAGTAAAGACTTGAAATGGAAATCCTGAAATCATCAATGAAGCATGACAAGGTAAAAATACGGTAAGGTAAAAACTTTATGTGCTTCAGTTAGAAATTTTTCTACTGGGTTTATATTTTCCATTTGAAACTTTTCCTAAGAGTCCCAGTTTCTCTGAGATTTTACTTGGGATACTAAAATATTATGTCTAACAGAAAGCTACTTTGATTTTCTTTCCTTCTCTGTTTCACAATTGAAACAGAGAATTTTTTTTTATCATGAACCTTATCAAGGAGATAAGCAAAACTTTCATCTTCAAAGGCTGAAAATTTGAAATGTATGCTATGGAATGCAAGCCATAAGTAATTTATTGCATGATAAATCTGCTTAAAAGAGAACAAAAAAGTATAAATTAACTCAAGAGGTTGTTAAAAATATATTTTATTCACCAATAGAAATTTGGCCCAGGCCACCAGTCGTCATTATTCCAAAAAGCAAAGACTGACAATTAAGCCTATCTTGGAGTTGACAAGGGTCATCCAAGAGCAGAGTTGAGAATGTTGGTAGGGAAGGGTGGGTAACACTACACTGTGACTTCCTACATTGAAAAAAATTCAATAGGGAGACAGTTGCAATATCAAGTTATGTTTTAAAGACAAAAATTATTGATAAAATAGTTGAATAAAAAGGAGTGCCTCAAATTATCAATATTGTTTCAGAAATATGATCTTGGCATATTTTATGTAAACATAAGGAGTCAGTTCACATTCTTTTTCAAAAACTGTCTCCATTGGGACTTTTCAAAGACTGTCTCAGTTTTCTTCTGCTTAACAAGAAAAAAAAAAAAAAAAAAACCTCAACCTTTTTTAAAGCTGTTCAACCCACTTTATTTAATTCATCATTTGCTGGTCAGCACTTTGAGCTGCATTCAGATGGGCAGTTCTGGTCAGAGCTAGAATCACTCCTGTATCAGCCCCTGGGTTGATCATGGTGCACCCACTGGTCAAGCATGGTATGGAAAGAATAATAATCACCTATTCAGCAAAAACAAAACAGGAAAGCTGTCCACGTCCTAGTCCCTAGAACCTGTGAATATGTTACTTTACATGGCAAAGAGGAATTACCACCGCAGATGGAATTGTAGTTGCTAATCAGTCTATTTTACAATAAGATCATCCTGAATTATTTGTGTGGACATACTATAAAAACAAGGACCTTAAACATGTAAAAGAGTCTCAGAATAGGAGGTTAGTGATGTGACATGACAAAAACTGTCCTTGCTGATACCAGCTTTGAAGATGCAGGAAGGGCCCAGAAGTCAAGGAATGCTGGTGGTGTATAGAATATCACATTGATTTAAAAAAATTAATAATAAAGCAATGAAATAAAAAAAGGAGTGCCTCAAATAGGATTTTTTTAAAGAAATTAGATCTGGCATATTTTATATAAACATAAGGAGACAGTTCACATTTGTTGGGCCTTTTCAAGGACTGTCTCAGTTTTCTAAAAAGGTAAGGAAATGGATTCTGAGTCTCCCGCAAAGAACACTGATAGTCATCCAGTAAGACCTATGTCAGCCTTCTGACTTACAGAACTACTCTATAATAAATGGGTGTTAATTTCAGCTACTCAATTTGTGGTAGTCTATTATACTAGGTACAGGAAACTAACACAGACAGCCTCATTTGGGACAGTTCCTCTCTGCTCCACAGGGTCACTCATCTTCAAGCAGGCCAGCCTGGGGCCTGTTCACAGGAAAAGTGGAGAGCACACACCAAGACAATGAGCAAGCTGAGTGTGGTCTGTTGACGTCAAAGCCCAGAACTGGCACACAATCCTTTCTGCCAACTTCTCATGGGTAGATTGAAGGAGTAGGGAAATCAAATCCAATTATTACTGACAGGAGCTGCAAAGTAACTCAAATAAAAAGAGGGGAAAAGCAAGTTGTGGTGGTGAATGCCTGTAATCCCAGCAGCTCTGGAGGCTGCGGCAGGAGGAGTGCGAGTTCAAAGCCAGCCTCAGCAAAAGCAAGGCACTAAGCAAATCAGTGAGACCCTGTCTCTAAATAAAATACAAAATAGGGCTGGGGATGTGGCTCAGTGGTTTAGTGCACCTGAGCTCAATCCCTGGTATGTCCCCCCGCCTGCAAAGGAGGGGAAAATCCAGTACACTTTTTTCCCACATTTTTTATTGGTGCATTATAGTTGTATGTAATAGTAAGATTTGTTGCTATGTATTCATACATGCACATGATATAACAATATAATTTGGCCAACAAAGTCCCACAAAGACCAAGACCTTCACCTCTACCTTTTATAATTTTTCAGTAATTAGGTTTGAAAGTTTAAACAATGGAATTATCTTGAAACTAAGAATAGTATGTTATATACTTTGAAAAAAGTTACTAACTTTATATTTGAATACTATTTATCTTTCCCCCCCCAAAAAAAAGGTAAATCTTATTTTTTTTCATTTAAATTAAAAATTTCTCATGGTTGTCAAGGTTATCTGACCATCTAACGCAATATAATAAGGGTCATACGGGTCATTTAAAATTCTGGGAAGCCATGTTTAAAAAAAGTAAAAGGAAGCAGGAGATATAAATTTTAGTGGCACATTTTTCTTGTGCCAATATCTCTAAATATTACCTTTCAACATGTAATTAGTTAAAAAAAAAATATTTGTGAGACATTTTATATTCATTTTTTTTTCAGGTTAAATCTTCAAAATCCATTGTTCATTTTATGTTTGGAGCACATCTCAATTTGTATCAGTCTCTTTTCAACTGCTCAATAGTCCACTTGGGCAGTAGTTAAACAGCATTAAAAGGTTTCAAGGAAAGCCCAGGTAAAAGCATAAGGTGCTCCAATCTTCTCCTTAATGCTCCTCTTCTCCCCTTCTCCATTGAGGCTCCTTTCCACTTCCCCTTTCAGGGCCCACCACGGTTTAGCTGCCCATTCTCCACCTTGGGGAACAAGGGGTGCACAGGGCTTGGAAATACATTCTGATTCAGCCATTTGAAACCCAAAGTGCCATTCACAAGACCTCCACAGCATCGTCTCACCTGAGCTTCAGATCCCTCATCAGTTCCTTTTTTACCATTCATCCTAGAGTTGTGCAGTGACACTGTTTTAGTCAGCTTTTTCTCCACTGTGACCAAAAGACCTGACAAGAACAATTAGAGGAAGAAAACTTTATTTGGAGGCTCATGGCTTCAGAGGTCTCAGTCTGTAGATGACCAACTCCATTCCTTAGGGCCTGATGTAAGGCAGTACATTGTGGTGTAGGAAAGCTCAGAACATCACACCAGGAAGCAGAGAGAGAGAGAGAGAGACTTTCCCTCTCCAGGGACAAAATATAAACCCCAAAGGCATGCCTCCAGTGACCCACCTCCTCCAGCTGAAGCCATATTTAAAGACAAGTAGTTAGTGTAGTTGGGTATATCGAGTCTGATGGAGAAAATGGAGCCCAGTTCAAGTCTGGAAAATTGAAAACAGCCCCTGGGAGAAGAAATGTTCATGACTCCACAGCCCTTTGATACTCCTCTTCCCAAAAAGGTTGTTAATGAAGCAACACCTGAGAGGACAAGGAGCTGCTAATCAAAGCCCCCTAGGCTGCCACTCCCTTCCTGCCTAGCACCCTACCTAGGCCCTTCCAGCCCACCTGCCCACCGCCTGGCCATTCCACCATGTCCCCCAGTCACTATGCAGGATGAGGGGAAATGAACAAGACAAGGGAGAAGAATGCAGGAGAACAAGGGAAACTTTAGACCAAGAAAAGGGATAGGACTTCCTCATCCCACAGATTCCACCTTTGGGTCCCCTTCTTCCACCTGGGAGAAGTCTGTTTTACTATCCTTTAATAAAGCTTCTTACTCTCTACTCTCCCTTTGCCTTGGTGTGCTTTTCTGGTGTTCTACTCGTGAAGATAACTGGTAATCAGCGGAATTACAACCACACCCTACCTGCCTACATTTAATCTGTATTAGGGGATTAATGCACTGATTAGGCTTTCATAACTGAGGCATTTCACCTCTACATTACCTCACACAGAAGCTCTTGGGGGACACTTCTTATCTAAAACCACAACAGACATGTAAAGGCATTTAGCTCAATTCCTGGCACTTTAAAGGCATTGCAAAGGAGCTTCCATCAGTTTTTCTTTCTATTCATGTCTTCCAGAGGGTAGCCATACCCAGAATTAAAAAAAAAAAAAAAAAAAAGATTGCTTTTAGAGTTTCAAACTTTCAAACTCTAGTCACAGGCTCAGGAAGGGAGAATGAAAGCGAGAGAGATATAAATAGATGGTGGAGAAAAAAGTGTGTTAGAGAGCAAGACTTCCTGATATTTCTTCTAGATTTATAGATTCTTTTCTCCTTCTACTATTACAAAAGAAAAATTAAGAAATCATATTGTTATGGTTCAGATATGCCATGTGTCCCCAAAGCTCCTTTGAAGGAATTGGTGAAGTGATTGGGTTGTGAGACCTATAACCTAATCCGTCCATCCTAGTTTGAATGGACTGACTGGGTGGTAACGATAGGCAAGTCGGGGGAAGTGGGTCACTGGGGTGTGCCTGGAAGGGGTCTTTTTCCCTATGGCCCCTCCCTCTTCTGTCTATCTGCTACCTGAATGCCGTTAGGTAAGCAGTTATCCTCTGCCATGCCCTTCTGCCATGACGTTCTGCCTCACCTTTGGTCCAGAGCAATGGACTCTGCCATCCGTGGACTAAAACCTGTGGAACCATGAGCCAAAATAAACTTTTCCTCCTCTAAGTTGTTCTTGTCAGGTACTTTGTTCACAGTGATGAAAAGCTGACTAACACGTCAAGTGTTCATTCAAGATGAGATAATTTCCATTTTATTTTATTGCAAAGATTTTTTCTTAAATCAAGTTTGGAGTAATCAAAACCAAAAAAAAAAATGGTTTATACTTTCTTTTAAGCATACTTATTTTCCAACTGGACAAACTACAATCCAACAGAATATGAAAATGAAAATCAGAACAAAAGGAAAAATTCATGGAAAATTGACAGATATGTTAAGCCCTGACAGTTTTTCCTGCAAGGTAGACAAATCTAAATACGGTTACTTGAAACCAGCACAGTTCATACTGTCTTAGTGAATCACTGCCCTTCCAAAATGAACAAAAATATACAATTATTAGTTTCCCAGAAACTGAATACTATGTTGGCACATTCAATAAAATATTCACTTTGTGAGTCACTTTGTAAGGGTGCTATTTGATATTTCTAAAACATACAGGAGCAATTGCAAACATTGTCTTTGGCCTTCCGCCCCGTGACTGGATTCTTTGTCGGCATCTGATGAATATAATAGGGGAATATGATAAGTAGGTGAGATGTGCTCACAGGCTATTTGTGCATCTGGTCAGACACTGGAATGTCTTTCTAAGTTACTTGGTATACTAGAACCCCAGCGCCATTGCAAGAAGATACCACAAGCTTGGTGATTTAAAACAACAGGAAATTAGACCTTTGAAGGCTAGAAAATCCAAAACCATGGTTTAAGCATGGCTATGCTTCCTCTGAAACCCCTAGGAAATCCTTCCTTGAACCTTTCTAGTTCCTGAAAACCTGCAACTATGTAACCCCAGCATCTGCCTTTGCCCTTATGTGGTATCCTCCCTGTTGTGTCTGTGTCTGTGTCTTCATATCATCTTCTCATAAGGACACTAGTCATATTGGACCAGAAGCCCACCTTAGTTGAATATGACCTCCTCTTAATTAGTTGTATTCCAATAAGTTCCAAATAGGTTCCCATCTTGAGGTACAGGTGTTAGGATTTTCATTTATTTGTGGTGGTGGAAGAATAAAAATTGAACCCATAATAATTGGTTCCTTTGGATGTGAATAAATGGTTAAGAAGCAATGCAGGAGAGGGGGTAAGAACATGGATTCTGGAATGCTCATCATCCTTGACAAAGTCAGGTGGATTCAAATCCAGTTTCGCCACTTAGCTGTGTGATGCTATTTCTTCATGTGCCTTAGTTCTGTCAAATGCAGGCATCAGGAAGTAGCACCTAACTCACAAGGTTGTAGTTGGTACTGAGTTAAAACCTAGACAGCACCCACCTCATGGGAGTATTATAAAAGGGGTGGCTTATTATTACTTTTTGTTGTTTTGCAGATTAGATCCTCAATAGCTATTCTCTTCCAAATTTTGAGTTCTAGTTTTCAGAGGTAAGTGTGGTGTCATTCTGCTTCATTTCATTTTGTTTCGTTTCATATTCTTTCAATACTGAGTGACTCTCCTGTCACTCAACTGAGAGCATATAAATGGACAAACTTCCTGGAGAAGAATTTAGCCATACTTATCAAAAGCCTTATAAAATACCTATGACATTTAACTTGTGCATTTGATTTATTTCTTAGCACTTACTCTAGATAAATCATTTAAGTGTAAATATTCTGCTATATATATATATATATATATTTTTTAAATTTACAGACATGTTTACAATAACAAAAAGTTACCAAAAGCTAATTTTTAAGAATCATAGTAGATTCATATAATCAGGAATTATGTAATCATTTAAAATTAAATTTGACATAGTCGTTGACAAGAAAATATATTCACTATCTATTGTTGAGTGGAATGTGGACAAAACACTATCTACAGCAGTGTTCTACAAACTCTGCAGTAACAAAAATGCTTCACATCCCTATGTCCATATGATAGCCAGTAGCTACACATGGCAACCAACACTTGAAACAGGCTAATACCATAAAGGGCTTAGTTTTTAAGTTTGCTTTAGCTTAAGTTTAAATTTCTCATTAGTTTAAATAATCAGATGAGGTTTATGGCTGCCATGAGGAGTAGCAAAGATCTACAAAATTATCTCTGTGTTAGTTCCTATACCCCTTCTTCCTTCTTCCTTTGAAGCCTTTCTCCTGTCTCTGTTCCTCATTCCAGACCCTACATTGCAAGTAATGCCCATTCTTTTCTATTTATTCTTTTCCTCAGCATTTTCTGATCTCAGGAGACAACCAACCTAAGGAATGCATCTACTTCAAGGTAGAGAAGACGTATATACTACAGGTCAAGTATCCATCCATCATCTGAAATTTGGGGGACCATAGGTGTTTTGGATTTCAGATTTTGGAATTTTATGAATACATTCTGAGATGTCTCGGGCATGAGAATCAAAACCAAACTTAAAGTTCACTTATGCTTCACATGGACTTTATCCACTTAACCTGAAAGTAATTTCACACAATATTGTTAGGCCACTTGTATTGTGACAGCAACCTGTCACATGAGGTAAGATGTGATATTTCCTACTTGTGACTTCTTAGTGATACTCAAAAAGATTTGGATTTGGAGGCTATCACTAAGAAGATTTGGATCTTTTTTGAGTATCACTTCTTAGTGATACTCAAAAAGATTTCAGATTTACAGATTAACAAAGTTCTGCTAGTCTTACATGTATTTCGAATCTTACCAAAATTTGACCTAGTGCCAAAATAGTTTCATGAGAATTTTACGCATTAAAGTGACCATGGGAACAGTAAACAAAGTTGTTTTTTTTTTTTTGGGGGGGGGGGGTTTGGGGGTTATTGGAAATTGAACTCAGGGGCACTCGACCACTGAGCCACATCCCCAGCCCTATTTTGTATTTTATTTAGAGACAGAGTCTCACTGAGTTGCTTAGTGCCTCACTTTTGCTGAGGCTGGCTTTGAACTGGTGCTCCTCCTGCCTCATCCTCCTGAGCTGTTGGGATTACAGGCATACCCACCACACCTGATAACAAAGTTATTTTTGACCATGCTATAGGAGAGCTTCCATGTCCACATTTGAAAACATTCGATGTTGTTCTGAGATTAAATCACTAGCGAAAACACTAAAATGCTGAACTATGGCCCAAGAATGGAACAACTGTGACCTTGCTGAGTTAGTTTGTAAACTAATTAATTGAGGATTCTTTAGTATTTTTTTTAGGCATAGGATTATGTCCTCTGTAAACAGATGTAGTTTTACTTCTTTCCCAACTAGGATTTGTGTATTTCTTTTTTCTTGTTTAATTGATCTAGATAGAATTTCCAGAATAATTTTGAATAGCGTTGATAAAAAAAGGGGATCCTATCCCATTCCTTTTATGGAGAAAGTTTTACACTTTCACCATTGAGTATGATGATAGCCGTAGGTCTTATTTTGTTTTTTACTTTTTAACAAATTGATATTTGTGATGTTGAGAAAATTTTCTTTTATAGTGCTATTTTTATGAGAGTTTTTATAATGATAGGGTGTTGGACTTTGTCAGAGTAAACTACTTCCACGTCGTTAGCATGCTGTTCACAGCACCTAGCACTGAGCTTTGCAGAGTCAATAATTTTATAAGTGTTTGCTGAGTTAAACTGATTTGAAAACAGCAAACACCAAAAACCTGGAATCACATGTCAAGAGACATTCTTTGAATAAACTATCCTTGGAGATTTATTTGGAAAGGTTGGCTTTTTTCCCCTTGCACACAAGCTATAAGAGTACAATAAAATGCTCTCTTACACTAAATAAATTTTTAAGATATAGAAAAGGCTAACTCTGACACCCACTATCATTATCAAATATAGTTGTCTAAGAACATTCCTGAATTTCAGCAGGCTCTGTCAAATGGGGGAGTGGGAACACAAGGCCTCTGTACAGAGGAGTATTTACAGCTTCCGTAGTCTGTGCCAACTATAAAAGGTTCCTCGAGAGCTTGATTTCAAATGTGAATATCTGAGTTTCCTCTAATTAGATCACAGGACATATATTTTTTAAAATCTACCAACATCAGAGCAGAATTTTTCAGAGGGGCTCTGTGGCTTCCACCAGAAGTCTATATTTTTCCTCCTGGGTACATCTGTGGCATTTCTTGTTAGGTATGATGGCCCTAGGTATGTTATTTTCCTTTCAGGCATCTTAATTGGACTTTGCTGATGAAAAAACAAAATCCACAAGGAACATGCAGTACAGAATAATATTTGTCACTGATGTGGTAGAAATAGAAAATTACACAAACAATTTGGGAATTATAGGTTCATCACCGCTGGGGTGAAAAGTTATAGACCATTTCTCACCCTCAATTATCCACTGGTTCCCTCTTGTGCTTGAGCCAAATGCTTGGTTTCTTTGCATGCTTCTCTAACTTCTGCTAGCCAAGATCGAACACTCAAGAATGCTAGCCAGGAATGACATTGGACAGGTTTTTGGTGAATACCTTTGAGGGCAATAATATATGTTTACTTGTAACTCAACATTAATCACTAAAACTTCCTTTTGAAAAATAAAAACACGCTTGGGGGCATACTTTACTGTCTGGGGGGCAAAATATGACAGGATAGGAAGAGAGGAGAAGCAAGTAAGGGGGGTGCTGATTAAAAACATTTGACTTGGCTTGGAATAAAAGTACATATTTCACACATATTTTTAAACCAACCCCAAAAGACGGCCTGACTTCGAACATGCTGAACAGGAAGCCATTTACTGTTGGAATGCTTGCTGAGCCCATCCAAAACATACATGCTCTTAAAACCCCTGGGCTATCTAAAAAGTGTTGGGTGAAAATATTTAATTTATATGTGCAATCCTGCTTCCTGTTTTATTTTTTTTTCCTCATTGCCAATTCTGTTTTTTCAAATGTGGTGAAAAATGATAGGAAACCCATTTCATCCCCCACCCCCTTACCCTTTATTGACCCAGCTGTATATTCTACCTCAATTTATAGTTCATGCCTGGCTTGAAGACCAAAGAGAGAAAGTTAAAGATGGAGGTTAAACTTTTATGGTTACTGCGGCTAAAAAGGAATCTGGATGGGAAAACTAGCCATGGTGTCGATATCAAGGACAGGAGGGTGTGGATCAGGGCCTTGCCTTAGCTTTCAGAATGTGTGCTTTCAGTGGTATGCATTCAAAAAGGGTAAAAGGAAGGATAGAAAGAAGAGGGGGGAAAGAAAACATTTTCTTTGAGCATCAAATGAGTGACTAAAGACACCTGAATCTTATTACATTTCCAAGGAATAGCCCTGGATATCAAGAGGAATTTTAAAATGGTTTGGAGAAGAAAAAATACTCAAATAATTAAGAATTATAATTCATGCAAAAGATTTCCCAGAATTTTAATGATATCAAAGTGTTTTCTACTTGGTTAACATTAAATATATATTCTCTGGAGATAAAATGAGTTCCAGATGGGGATGCTTTACATAGTATACCTGTTACCCTTATATTTTGATTTCTTGAAAATGCTGAGTCAGTGTGCTATAAAACATTTGAAAGAAAATATGAAACCAGATGGAGATCCAGCAAGTTTGAAGTTCAGATTTCAAAATTCTTGAATTCAATCTAATTTTCCCAGAAAGCTGACCACACCCTATGGAAATCCATCATAGGAAAGGTTTTATGTTCAAGCAGTTTGTTTGAAATACTTCAAGTGAGGGAGAAAACGTATACATACCTGAACTCAAATAAGCATTTCAATACTGCTTCTTATAGCTGTGTTTCAATTTTAATTTTACACCAAAATAACACTCTTGAGTGGAACGCGATCCTGGGAAATTCTACCTTTACCAAGGCTTTCACAATGCTTTAATGTCCAGGTTATTGTTTGCCTTAAACTTAATTTAAAGCTGGGCAGCACACCACTTTTACACTACTGTGAAAATACTCAATTGTATAGTAATATGGCATCATATATCTTTTATTAAGCCAGCTCTAAAAATTGATAACTGTGGCAACATCAGTTAGTACTGTGAATTTGGGAAGTCACACTTTATATCAACCTATAAATATGGTGTGGCCACAGATACAGTGTTGAGACTGTGCAGTTCCATCAATTTCTACGTTACTGATTTTTATTCCTGTAACATGTTTTCATTGAATTCTTTTAAGGAAGGTGATGTGAAAGTAGATTTCTTATATGTTTTCAAGATAATCTAGAATGGATCATTGGTTCTGCTGCACAGTCAAAACTCCCTACCAGCCATCTATAATCAGCATTAAGACTATGTCTACAAACTCCATGGAGCAATTTCCTCCATACATTTGTACCATTGCAATGCTGAATCCAGTCACCTGTGAAGTGTACCACTTGGTGTGTATGTGGTAAGGCAGCTCTTGGAGTGGAGGAAAGAGGTTAATTCTAGTTTTTCCTGACTCTTATGGTATAAATACCCTCATCATGTCAACTCCATGGTACCAACTTGATGAGGTCGCTGAACTCAGCTACAAACTGGATCCAGCACATTCCTCAAACCAACCCACCCAAATCTCAACAGCATGTGTCATAAGTGGGTATCCCTCCCTCTGCAGGGTGACTGGGTCCAGCGCCTCATGCTCTGTCTAGTGATGGACAAGCTGAAGAACCATGATACCCAAGGCACTGGGATCAGCTCTGGGCGAGCAGCTCTACCTTGAAGAGTCTGGATGAATTTTCTGACCTTTTTTGCTCTTATTTCTTCTACCTTGGAGCTTCCTTGGGGCCCCAAATCTGCCATCAGTGGTGTCCCGTGGTCCCTAAAGATGGCTGACTCGGAGTTTGCTTGCTTTCTTTACTTCCGCTATACTCTTGCAGCCTAGTGTTAAAATCTAACTCCAATTCCTCTTACTCTAAATTAAACCACTTTTCCCAATTAATGACCCATACTGCCCTTGTCTCAGGCTTTGACTACTACCAAAAATCCTCCAAAACATTGCACATAGTTCGGAACCTCAAATAAGCTCTTGTATCCCAGTAGGCTGATTTGTTCTTGTTGTTATGGTACTCTCTGAATTTTTGGTTTAGTAGGCCAAAGTCTCTTTGTTGAGGTAAGGATCTTTAGCTGGCCCTGTCTGCCTTTCTTCTTTCTGCTCAACTGAGTCCCTTTAAGCTTCTCCTGGTTGCCACGCTGCAGTGTAAACTTCTAAGAGTAACTCCTGGTAGATACTGACTAAGGATAAATATTGATCTCTATATAAAACATTCACTCCTGGTATTTCCAAATATAAAATTCACTTGAAGGTCAAGAAATTAGACATCTCTGGGTGTCACTATAGCCTTAATACATGACTTTCTGGGTGACAAAAACTATCCTGATTGGGAGAATTTTTTAATTTGTATCTTAGATCACAAAAGCTCTCATACCTTCAAAACATAGTCCACACATGCCTAAATTAGATGATGCATGTGGGGCCTAGCCTGGTGTCAATACTTAGTGTGGAATAAGCATTAGCCATGGTGACAGTTGCTGACATTGTCCTTACTCTGAATACAAGATCTCACAACCAGACCACTAAAGGATATTGCGTCCACTCTTGTCCCACTACTTCCCACACAGCAGCAGGAGTGACTGCTGTAAAATCTGAGTCTGATCAGGTCATAAAACACAAATTTGTTTCAGTTTCCCAATGTTTTCCTATCAAATGTAAAATTTCAGCTTCTTGTCTGTACCCACAAAGTCCTGTATGAGCAGGCATCTGCCTACATTGCTAGCTTTCTTTCTGGTCATGCTTTTAGCCTCCATCAGAACTTCATCTTTGTTTTTGCTTTTTTTTTTTTTTTTTTTCTTTCTTTTTTCTTTTTCTTTTTCCACCTGGTGAATTCTCTCTCCAGATTTTACATAACTGGTTTGTTTTTTTGTCATCAGATCTTGGTTAAAATGACACCAGTTCAGAGAGGCCTTCTGTGACCATCCAATTTAAATAGCCATCAGGCACTTTCTATTGCCTTACCTTATTTCAATCCACCACAGCAATTTTAGTTTTGCTATTTTTACTGTGTTTTTATTTCTTTAATCCACACCAAAATATAAGCAGAGCTCCCTTCTTCTTTACGATTTCATTCCTATAGAACCTAATTTGTAAAACATCTACTTTATTAAGTCTATAAAAAAATACGACAATATGCATATATTGTTGGTTATTCCTTAAATGCAATAACATTGCATATTCAATAAATTCTTGAACTTTGTCCTATCCATGGCACACTACATTAAATGACATTTTCCTCTGAAATCTAACAAATCACTATCCTCACACAACTATGTGAAACCAAAGGCAATGGCATCTATGTTCCAAACCTTGTCAATTATAGTAAGGCTGGCCAATTACTATTTTCCCACAGTAATGGATGGCCATTTGATCTGCCTTCTCCCAGGCCCTGCTCTGAACATCACCAGGGATCACAGATTAAGTACCTCATTATGTAAGTGATAAAGTCCTTAATATAAAACCTGGTTCTCTGAAATCTAGAATTTTAGTGTTTTAAGTATCCGTAACACAGAAAATAGATCATTTCATCTGTAATTACTGCCCACAAGCTGAAGTTTAAGATGTATTTCAAGGATGTAGGATGCCCGTGCAGATGCATATGGGCTCCTTTCTATTAGATGATCATAGTTGTACACACCTGCAATCCCAGCCACTCAGGAAACTGAAGCAGAAGGACTGTGAGTTCAAGGCCAGCCTCAGCAACGTAGCAAGGCCCTAAGCAACTTAGTGAGATCCTATCTCTAAATAAAATTAATTTTTAGAAAGGGGTTGGGGATAGATATGGCTCAATGGTTAAACATCCCTGGGTTCAATCCCCAATATCAAAAACAGCTAATGAGCTAACACTTCTAAAATACTATCAAAGAAATGCACATTTAAATGAAGACTTATTATAATATCAGGATGAAATGTTTTATATACAAATTCTCAATACTGTCATAGTGTGGTGAAATGGATAAGCTCATAGGTTGAAAGTGGGAAGGAAAAGTCTTGCCATATTCCTGAAATGCAATCTAGTCATATATTAAGTTCCTTTGACTCTCTAGTTCCACTCTAAGGAAATTATCCTAAGGACATATTCAGATGGAAAAAGGACTCAGGTATAGACTATTCACCATGGCTTAATTTTAAATGATAAAAATGAAAAATAGTCTACCATTACATTAATGCTACAGTGATAACAACATCTAAAACTTACTTTAGGCCAGGCACTATTCTAAATGTTTTCACAAATATACTATGGACCCATTTAATCTTTTGAGGTGCAGGGGATTGAACCCAGGGCCTTATGCATGTGAGGAAGGACTCTACCAACTGAGCTACATCCCCAGCCCTCAAACCATTTAATCTTTATAGCAATGCTATGAACCTTTTCTCAATCTCATTTTGGAATTGAGGGAACTGAGATACAAAGAGGTTATGTAGCTTTTCCAAAGGGACCCAGTGGGCAAACTGCAGAGCTGGGGTTCCAATCCAGTCTGGCTTCTAGTCTTGGATTTTAGCTCCTCCACTTATCACGTCACACATCTGTCTATATAACAGAATATTATACTCATTAAAATATTTTCAAACACTAATGATGTGGGAACAAGCTTACATTATAATTAGAGGGGGAAATCATCATATAAAAGTATGTGTGGCATTATCCCAATTTTGCTAACAAGCAAAAACAGATGAATGGAAATAATTAGAAGGAAATAATATAAAGGTCAAAGTGATTATCCCTGCCTAGTAAGAAGCAGTAATGTTTATTTTTTTTCTTTAGACTTTTATGTGCTTTATAATGTCCTAATGAAAATGGGTCACTTTTATAATCAGAGAAGAAAAATATAAAATATTCTCATCTTTAAAAACAGATTTAAAAATATTGGTAGGAATTTTGTGTACCTTGATATAACTAAGTACTATCTGGGTAGAAAATTCCAGATGTAACTAGAATAATCTGTACCCTCTTGCTTAACTGGCCTTTCTAATTGCATTCTCTGGCTAGTACTAATTGGCCTTCACTATAGTCACAGCAATGTGAGAGCTGCAGTTATGTATAGAAGCTGCCACAGTTACAGAATTCCTTTCCTACTTAGGTATCTGAAACATGACTTTTAGCACATTCTCCAAAATACCACTGAAAACCTCCCTCAAGAGCACCATATTGCCATTGCTGCAACTGAAACTTCCAGAGTTTCAGACCTCCCGTCCCCATCTATTGAGAGAAAGATTTATGAAGAGAAAATTATCCTTTTCGTTCTTTCTTTTTACTTTTACCTTTGGCAAGGATGTTAAAACATTCCTGTCTACAGCTGCTGTTATGCTTCTTTCAACTCTAACCTATTACCATGTTAAGAAAGCAAACTTGCCCTTCAGTTTGTTCCATGGAATTTAGATACAGTTCGGGTTTCTAAAGCAACTGGAAACTCCTATTGTGTAGACCTGCTTTTCTTTGAAGTCTGAAAACTATTAAAGACAGATGGGAACACATGCACTTAAACACATAAACCACCTCTCCTTATATAAAAATCGAACACATTTTTACATGTATCATCTCACTTTAACCTAGCAACATCCCTTTGAGGTAATAAAGATGCAACTCCTCAGGCCATTGGGAGGTTTTCAAAATAAAGCTAAATTATGACTTACTTATAAACAAAGTAAGCCTGAAGTATTAAAGCCATTCACATACCACAGACTTTCAAAGGCTAAAGGCTGACCATGAGGAAGAAAAAGCGATGCACAAGCAAACGAATGCAGGAATTACAGTTAAGGCAGATTGCTATTTGGGGTCTGGCTGAATGATCTGCAAGAAAGCTCTGGCAATGCTAGAAGGAGCTTCTCATCCTACCAAGGGATTTTATTTTTTAATACCTTCTAGATGCATATTATTTGTTTATTTTTTCCCCAGGGTCTGCCTTTGTCTTTGTCCTTGTCAAACCCCACTCCCCTTTAAAAACTATCCTCTAATCTCTGAATCCCTAGATGACAGTTTTAAAATTCATGAACCATCTAAATACAGGAGTGGGTCTATGAGGACCAGACCTGACTCTGCCGCTTAGAGAGGCTACAAAAGTCAACAACCAAGTTAGCCAATCATGGCCTTTAGTATGCCCAGAGGCAAAACAGAAATAAGAGTGCTAATTTTAACTTCACACTGGATTGGGGATACAGAAAGTGACTTAAAGTTTCTGTCCCCCATGCCTAAAAAAAAAGAACTAGCTAGGCATATCAAAGAGTGAAAGATCACACACAGAACTTGATTCTAAGCTTGTTGTGAGCACAGATCTGATCAGGTCCCTTTTCCCTCAAGTTCAAAGTTCTAATATTTCATGGTATACAAAGTCCAGTCCTTCTTTCTGCCCTGAAACACCCTTCATAATCTGACCTTTCACTTCTTTCCCAAATCAAGCTACCTCGATAGGATCAGCTTAAGCACAATTTCCAGACTGCAACTTTCCCCTTCTTGCCTCTGAACCATTTTGCTCATGGATCCCATGTGTGCCCTTCCCTCCACCTCTTCCAGTTGTGCAGAACATCGGTAACTGTGATCCTTAATTGAGCTGCTACTATGTGCTAGGCAATGTTTTGCATGCTTAACATCTGACACCTCAGGTTAGCCTAGAAACAATCATGAGTACTGTTCTTCCTGTTGTTTCTATCACAATGAAAAAAAACAGTAAATATAGAAGTTGAAAATATGTATTTCTTCAACATCCATTTTATACCAACTTTTGGTGTCTCTGTTTTGCTTTATTTTAGATTATACTCTTTAAAAATTTTTTTTTCTTCACAGGTAGTTTCATACTATTACTGGAAGTGTCCTTAAAAAGGCAAAATTCGTGTTTGGAGTAGATGAGTAAAGATAAGGTAAGTCATTCATACTTGAGAAGTGAATGAGATATTCAAAATTAAGATGCCTAACTGGGTCTTCTGAATTATGTAAATTGGTCCAAAGCATCCTGAAGTAGCTACTTCTGGTCCATCCAGAATCCCTGAGAACAATTCAGCCAATGTGAGTTGGTTCTTTTCAGTCTGACCGAAAGACTATAAGTAAATGGAATGCTAGGAAGTAGAGAAGGAAAATCCTAATAATATAGAAAGTATACAGAATTTGACCCATTTTAAGTATGACTATTTTCACAAATCAACTTGTATATCCTTGATAATTATCAAGAGACTTCAGAAATCATGAGTTCCTAGAGGAAGTTCAGCATGAATGATGTAAAGGGATACCCTCAGAATTAATAGTCAAGCCCATATTTCACTGGAAACACCATTGGTTTGGTTTCTGTGTTATTTCCTGTATGTTGAAAGGCAAGATTTTCATTTTTAAAAATCCAAATTTGGAGTTAATTGCCTACTTCTCTTACAATACAAATTTGTCTTTGCAGACTTTCCATTTTCCTTTATTAATTCAACAACTAGGTATCATACCAGGGTCAGGAAGCAGAGAGTTCTGCTTGCCAGGGCCAAAATATAACTCCCAAAGGAATGGCCCCTTCTTCTAGTGACTTACTTCTTCTAGCCATGCCCTACCTGCCTACAGTTATCACCCATTAATTCATTCAAAATATTAATCCATTAAATGGATCAGTCCATTGATTGAGTCACAACTCTCATAATCTAATCATTTCACCTCTGAACACCTTTCATTGTCTCACACATGAGCTTTTAGGGGTCACCTCATATCTAAACCATAACACCTTCCCTAGTACAAATAATCCTCAATTCCTTAAGGCTTGAATAAATTTTTTAAAAAATTATATTGAACAATAAATAATGTTCCTTCTGCTTGTCTTTGAACTAGAATATCCACCTTCTTGTTCTCAGTTCCTAAGACTCAAATTAGAAACATACTTTAGGCTCTTCAGCTTGTTAACTGCAGGTCTTGGGGCTTCTCAGCCTCCATAATTGTGTAGAACTGATTCTTTACTCCATGAATCAATGACCACCTCATTCCTGATCAGTTCTGAATTCCTAGTACCTGGCATACTGCTTGACATATATGGGTTTAGCTAGCCAGGCTAAAAGAGAGCCCACATGCACTTCAACTGATAAAGCCAAAAGGGTTGGCCTGCCCCCGCCCTTTCGAAATAACATCTCTCCACTATGTGTCTTTGATGAGGTATGCAAAAGTACAGGTAGAGTTACAGGACCAGTTTGTCTACCTGGGTTTTGTTCTTGTTTTGGCCCCATGCCTTCTTTCTCTGCCCCTATTTCTCCCTTTTATGTTTATTCTGTGCCAGTGCATATTAGATGTATATAACTTGATTTTGATTATTATAGGGGTTCACAGTTGAAAGTTTACCTTAAGTCTCAGAGGAGACTTTGAACTTCGAGTTGTGGACAATGTTAAAATTGTGGAGACTCTAAGACTCTTTGAGATACACTAAATGCACTTTGCACTGTGAGATGGACATGAGCTTTTGGGGCCAGGGGTAGAATGTTATCATTTAGATGTGAGGTCTCCCCCAAAAGCTCCTGTATTAATGCAGGAATGTTCAGAAGTAACATGATTAGATTGTGAGAGCTGTAAACTAGTCAGTCCATCCAGTTTGAATGAGTTGACTGGGTTGTAAATGTAGACAGGTGGGTGGGGCAGCTGGAGGAGATGAGTCGTTGGGGGAGTGTCCTACAAGGCTGCAACTTCCCTGTGGCCCCTTCTCTCCCCTTTCCCACTCTCTTCTTCCTGACCACACCATGAATGGAGCTGCTTTCTTCCACTGGAACCTTCCCCCATGATGTGCTGCCCCACCTTGGGTCCAGAGCAATGGAGTCAGCTGTCTAAGGATGAGACCTCTGATACTGAGAGCGCCAAATAAAGTCTCTCTCCTCTAAGTTGTTCTTGTTGGGTATGTTGGTCATAGAGACAAAAAGCTAACTAAAATTATATACATTATATGTATTTACATCCACAAAAAATGGACAAAATGTATACTTTTTGATGTTGATGATGCTAGTGATAATGATTGTTAATAATGATGATTACCAACCTTCAATTTTAACATAATATAATGTTTATTATTATTTATTCATAATTCTATCCACTATTCACTAGTTGAATGTTGTTACAAAATACACAGCATAATAGTTTTAATACATATATTCATACTATGTGGTCATTTTATTTCATGGCCTTTGCATTTTTTTCATACTATAGAAGTTTATCGATAAACTTTTTGTAGCATAAATTTACATCACTCCATAAAGACATGGACATAATGTTTCCTTTTTAATAATGATGATGCTGTTAATAGTGATGATTACCAAACTATCCTTCTCAGCTTTGCTTGATTTTTTGAAGCATGGTTTTCATTATGTTGCTCTACCAGAGAAACGTGAATTGAGAATTTCCTTGCTCTTTTGAAGGGAGTAAAGAAAAGAAGGTGATGTTGATCTTGAAAAATAGTTACAGAGTCCTTTTATTTTTTGAAGTTGTAGATGAACAGCTTGCCTTTATTTTATTAATTTTTGTATGCAGTCCTGAGGATCCAACCCAGCGCCTCACACATGCTAGGCAAGGGCTCTGCCACTGAACCCCAGCCCCAGACTCAGCATCCTTGTTTTTTCAAAAAGCCAAAACAGATAAACTATTTCTATTTTCAAGTCATATGTTCATCTCTTCCACAAGATCTTTCTTGGTATCAAGATTCATTATTTCACAGAGTTTAGAGAATGTTATCATGGCCTTTCAATGCTAAAATATAAGGTACTATGAAAACAATTACTAATGATGATTCCACAAAATAAAACATACATGATATTTAATGTTTTTGAAACTAGATAAATGGCTTATTTTCTGACTAAAAGAGTTAGACTTGGTTCATTCAGCTTTTCTCAGGAGTTGGCCTTAGAAAATGTGCCTTATAGTATGTAATGAACCAAGTGATCTCTTCTGAAAATTGACCATGAAAAATTGAATTGAACATGAAAAAAAAAATTATAGCACTCCCAAACAAGCAAACAATACAACCCCAAAATGAGCACAGGACTTGAATAGACATTTCTCCAGAGAAGAATCACACATGGCCAACAAGCCATGAAAAGATGCTCAACATCAATAAACCTAAGTGAAATGCACTGGGATGCCATTTTGCACTCAAAGGATGGCTATTATTAAGAAAAGAAAGGAAGGAAGGAAGGAAGGACGGAAGGAAGGAGAGTTGGCATGGTTGTGGAGAAGTGGGAATGCTGGTGCCTCATAGGTGGGAGCCTTGCCTGGTGTAGCTGCTTTGGAAAACAGTATGATGGTTCTGAAAAAAAAATTAAATGCAGAATTACTATGATTCAGGAATTCAAGTTCTGGGTATATACAAAATGACTGGAAATGGACTCAAATATTTGTACACCAATGTTCACAGACTCAATGTTAACAATAGTCAAAAGGTAAAAACAACACAAATGTCCATAAGTGGATGAATGACTAAACAAAGATGTGGTACATACATCCAATGGACAATTATCCTCCCAAGAGAATAAAACGCTGACACAGCACAACATGGATGAACCTTAAAGCCATGTGGTAAGTAAAACAAGTTAGACACAAAGGACAAATATTGTACCATCCATTTGTATGAGGAACCTAAAAGAGTAAAATACATAAAGACAGAAAATAAAGCAGTGGTTACTAGGGACTGAAGAAAGATAGAGGGAACAGGAAGTTACTTTGTTCAAGGAATAGAGAATTTAGCTTGGAATGATAAAAAAAAAAAAATGTGGATAGTAGAGACGGTTGCACAACAACGTGAATGGACCCAATAGTATTAAAATACACACTTAAAAGGGTTACAATGGTAAACTTTATACCATAATAAAAAATTTAATATGGCACATTTGATGATGAAAACCAGCAGGGGTGAAGTAAGAGTATATTTTAGTTATCTGGAAGCAAACTTTGTATTCTCCTTCCATTGTTCCTGATCACGTAGATATAGCCTCTGAGTGTAGGTTACTGATGAGCATAACAGATGCCCTAGTAGGCTTTTGGAAGGGATTTTCTACACTAAATTCATTTAATTGTTAAGAAACTAGACAGATATTTTAAGTTTAACCAAAGATTATATGCCTCCTTAGACAACAGAACCAACTTTACAGGTCAGAAGTAGGACTCACTTAGTTACTCAAATCTTTTTTTCTGCCTTTGGAAGGCTTTACCCCCTTTGGACAGATGGAGTCCAATTATGGATAGTCTTTTCCATAATTTGTTTTGGTCCAATGTATTTATCTGGAGTTCTTCCTTCTAGAATAAAACATTGGAAAAAATACAGACTTTGGAAAGAGATTGTATATTAAGAAAGAAGTGGTTTGTTTTTTTTCTACATGCAAAAAAATGCTGGCCTCATACTGGATACAACTTTACCAAGAGGGGAAATATTTTCCAATTAGATAAGCTCTCAAGTGGGATGTAAGTGAGATAGGCTTGGATTTTCCTGGAAACTAAAGAAGGAGAAGAATTCTTAAGTTGTACCCAAAATAATTTTGCTAATCAGCATGAATTAACCTATTTTTATTTATTTATTTTTTACAGTACTGGGGATTGAACCCAGGGGTGCTCTACCACTGAACCACATTCCTAATCCTCTTTATTATTAATATTATTATTACTGAGACAGGATCTTGCTAAGTTGTCTAGGCCAGCCTTGAACTTATGATTCTCCTGCCTCAGCCTCTTGAATACCTGGGATTATAGGTGTGTGCCAGTGTGCCCTACAGATTAATCTCAGTTTAGTATGGAATATTCACTTATATCTATTTAAAGTATTAATTTGAAATATGGCAATATGTTATTTTAGTACTGATAATAGATTGTTATTAGCGGCATAATGGGTACACATCTCTTGATAATAATCATAATAATATTATAAAGGAATGTTCTCTTTACTTTAATAGAAGAGCATAAAAAAGCATGATTAGATAAAAACATCCCACTCACTTATCTTTCAGGCTACATGGACCTCTAAAAAATGGTACTCAACCCATGTGAATAAATAATAAAGAATCTCTTGTGCAAATTTGGTAGTTCTTGAACATTAATTTTAACTGGAACAGAAAGCACCAAAGTTGGAAACCCTGTAGTCCAATGGCTTTAGAATAAAAATGAGGAAAAATTGGAATATCTGAAGATGTGAATGATAACAGTAGAATACAAAGCAGGTAAGATTACTGTTGAGGGACAGATACACAACTTTGTTTGGCAGTCCACACTCAGAATGGGCCACCTGAAAGTACAGAAAAAAAAAATGTTATCAGCATATGAAGTTTCAAATGCAATCCATTTAATATGAATACTTATTGTTTAATTTCAGTGCACTTTTTCTAATGCCTGATCTTGAGCAAGGTAACCAAATAAGGAGAAATATTAAAATTTATTTTATCACATTCTCCCCAATATGAAATGACTTCATTAATGAAGGATTTTTCTAAAGCCAAAGAGGAATTTGCTTCATATTTGAAATGGAACCCAGGACTTTTTTTTTCCTTTTTTATTTGGACCAGTGAATACAATTTAAATGACTTGAACTTGAAGGAATGTGCTTTTAGTTTTCATTAATGTTAATAAATAGTATTTAAATTAATAAATAATATTTAAACAAAACTATAGAGTCTATACTTTTTGTACCCAGGTCTCTTAGCCATCTGTAATTGGGAATGACCCATGTTTAATAGTTAGGATAAAAATCAGCTTTGATGTCATCCAAAGCTTTTGATGTAAAAAATCAGCTTTTGATGTCAACCATTCCCAACTCTATATCAACTCACCTATATCAGTCCCAGCCCTATATTAACTCACATTCAAAACTAAGTCCTGTCTTTTTTCTTTAAAGATGATATTCTATGCCAATAATCATATTTTATGCTAATACACACCTCTAGACAGAAATATAAAGAAGAGAGTTAAGTTCTTATGCCTCCTCATTATACCCTCTGTTCCTCCTTTCTTAGACTTCAGTCAAAATGAATGATTAATATTAAGCTTTCAGTCAAATATATTTAGAACTAAGGGGAATCTCCTGGTACCCTCCAATTGTCTAAGGAACATGTTATCCAGTCATTTATATCAGTAACTATATTCCTGATTCCAGGGGTATGTGGATTGCCTTTCTTTTTTCCTGGGGTAAAACAATACCATCAGATGTACCTTTTTAGTAAGATGTTTCCCTGCTTATAAAACAGAACTCCAAAGCCATCAGATTTTTTCTAGGTATATTTGCTTTAACCTTTCTTCACAGACCCTATTGTATAATCCTTATTACTGTACTTCAGATTAATTTTAAAATGTCTATTTTGGGGACACTCTATATAAAGTAATATTTATGAAACATTAAACATCTCCAAAGTCAAGTGCAGTGGCACATGTGTGTAATCCCAGCTACTTAGGAGGCTGAGGCAGGAGGATAGCAAGTTTAAGGTCAGCCCCAGTAATTTATAGAGACACTTTCTCAAAATAGAAATAAAAAGGGTTAGGGATGTAGCTCAATGGCAGAGCATTCATCTAGCATGCATGAGGGCACCACAAAAGACAAAGACAAAAACCAAAGATCTACAAAAGCTGTTTCTTGGCAAGTGGGATTGGATTCTCATTTCCAAACATTACCATCCTCCAAGCTGCAACAGATGATTAGAGAAATGGGGGAAACCACCCATCCAGTCACATCAGTCCCCTTTCCTCACTGAAATAGTCCCTGATGCTTTTCACCACATTCAAACCCATTCTTTCCACAGATTCTCCTTTGGCCTGTGAGGATTCCTAAACATCTCCAGCTTCTATTATATTTCTTTCTCTCCAAGACACAGTAGGTGTGACAACCCTAGTGACAGCATGACAGGAAGACATGGAAAAAGAAAAGAAACGGGAGCTCAGATACGGTATTTCTCCCCTGCTCACCGTGCTGCCCCTTCTCCAGCATTGCCATCAGGTCTCCGGGCCACATCCCAGGCCAGACTTTGCTGTCCCAGAAATGAAGAGCCTGGAGCATCAGTTGACTCTCCTCCTTTAATCTTCCCCACATCAAACCCACAGGAGTCTGCAATTCTCTCTCTCCTTCAGGATCTAAATAACAAAAGCAAATAAACAAGCAAAACAGAGATCAGGGGAATATAAGAAAAGCTTTTTGGATGCTTTTTGAGTTTTACACTGTTCTAGAGAGAAACACACACACACACACACAAAAAAAAAAAAAACTACCCCAAAACAACAAACTGAAATAGGGCTGGGGAAATCTGATGAGAACATTTTCACACGTACACTGCACATTGTCTCATAAGTGATGAATGGGCTTACAGTTCTGTGAGCAGAGTTCTCCACTTTGGGGGCACTTCTGAGCAAGGTTAGAGGATCTAATAAAAAAACTCAGTTTTGACCTAATGGCTGAATCACTTGCATGTGTTCTCAAGCCAGGATCCATTTTATTCTCAACTCATCTATTTGCTATTGGTCTGATCTTGGAAAAGTTGTTTAGTCTTCTTATGACTCAATTTTTTATAATCTGTGGAAGATACCCACCTAGAGTGGTTATTTAAAAGGAACATGAGAATCAACAGACATTAAGCACACAGAACTCTCTCTGACTCATATTAAGGATGCAACAAATATTGTTACTATTGTTATTATATTTCTAGAAACTGCAAATTTCCAAATATCCATATGAACTAGAATTGGTACATAAGTTGGAGACACCTATAAATTTCTTTGAAAGGACATTATATGAATGTGTTTTAACTGAGTAGAATGATAGCTTGTTCTTTTTATAAATAGTTGGAAATAGTGAGAAATTAGCTTGACTTAAAAGGCTAGGATTTTGACACAAGGTATCTTTGGGGACCAAAGCATAGAATTAAATTCTAAGGGAATATGTGTGTATTTCCTTCTGAAAATATTAAGAAAAGAATAATGAGCTCTTTTTCTCTGGGTGACTTAAAATTCACCAGCTTAAAGGCAGACTATTACTTAAGTGAACCTTGACAGTTTCCTTTGAGCCCTATTATCTACTGTGATATAGGTTTTAGTGATCAGTCTCTTAAATGGGTATTTCTATGGGCTTTCCTGACAGGCTCCATGAAAACTTGCTCCCAACTTACCCCATCCTCTACCTAATAATGTTTTCTTCAGGGAATGAAAGAATGAATAGCATGTCATTCAATAAATGTCTGATGGTTTCCAGGGCTTCTTTTGGTTAATATAATGTTGCAAAAGTAAGCGAGGCCTACAGTAGCTAGAGGGTAGTGAGGAGACCCCTGTAGTATGTTAATGGGAGACAACAAAGAATCACTTAAATTGGCCATAGATTCTCCCAGACCATGGGTCCAAAGGTAGGGGTCTGCATTATCCCCATTCAAAGGACTAAAAAAATAAAGGCAATGTCATGGCCTTTGTGACTTGGTGGGGTTCCTAGGGAGCTGCACTGAACCCTCCATTTTTTATGCAAAGGCTTCCCCTTTGTACCTCAATTCTAGTGATCAATTCAAAAAGATTTTAGACATGTCGCTCAGAGTAACAGGCAGTGAGTTTATTAGAAAGGATGAGAAAGGGGAAAAGGGGACACTCCCAAGGAAGAGAGTAGGTCCTCTCAGAGAGGAGAAGGACAGTGTGCCTTTCTTGCCCTCTAGTTTTATTGGGGTCCCATGGAAGTCTCCATAAAATCCTGCCCAGGTTGATTTCTTAACTTTTGACTGACAGCAGGATGACATCAGCCTTTCAAGTCCCTGCTGCCCTGACCATTTTAGGTCACTTTGGTCCATGCTGACTGGTTCTAATTGGAAACTGTTCTTACAGACTTTGTGGTTTGGAAGAATTATCCTTATCTCCCTGAGTTCCAAGATCAGGCCTGTGAAAGGGTCACAAAAATTCCCCCTTCAGGCTAACTTGTGATCTTCTTATCGACATTATTTCAGGCCTGCATTTCTCCTACAGTGAACGGGAGGTTTGCTGAGGAATGTGACATATCCTGTCCACTTAAGCTAGGCAGGGCTGCAGGCAAATTGCTTCGTGGAAAAGAAAGCATGTGGAGGTCAGCACAGTGGGCCCATTTCTTAGAATTATTCTCTTAACCTCATGTTACCACCACTTACGTCTGTCTGTCCCCTATCACACTGGCCCTCTGCTGTGTCACTTCAAAGAGCTGTCTGTTACAAACATCCAACGTAAACTACATGTAACGAACTTGAACCCGACCCATTTACCCCGACCCATTCTTTGTTAATCTGTCCTCCTTCATTTACCACTTCATATTTAGGATGACTTTGACATTGCGCCAATCTAATCAGGTACGTTCATTTAGGTTTAGAAAGTAACGTACATGCCAGTCCCTTTCTCATCCATGTCATTTCAGCAATACATGAAGAATATCAATGAGACCATCGGTAGCAAAAGCAAGCTATTTTGCTTCTGCCCTTCAGACTCCTATTATAATGTTTAGGAACTCTTCCTTTTCTCCACTAACACAGAAATTATGGAAATACTAACTCGGTTGTCAGAAACCATTCCCCTCTTTTAACCTGAGAACCTCTCTAGTTTTTAGAGCTGTTTTCTACTTCCATGAATTCCTCCACCCATAGTATATCATGTATTAAGGAGTTATAATGTGTCAAATCCTATGAGACATAATAATATCCTTCTATGTTACTTTCTTGGTTCACAGTCTACATTCCAACTGGCTGCAATAGCTAGAAGTCCTCATCTGAGCTTTCTCTGAACTTGGAGGTGGTCCAAAGAGAAAACTCTTCCCATCAAGCTTGTTAATCAGGGTCAGAAATACCCTCTTGAGAATACTTATGCAGCTGAAATTTTACCATTCCAGTGATAGCATTAAAGGGACATACTACAGGGGAAAAAAACAATTCCAAGAATGCAGAGCTCCTGATAATTCACTACCTGACAGTCACAGCCTGAGAGATCAGTCTGTTCCTTTGGTCACGCCTTGGACCTTTGGTGGCCTATGTCGCTGAAATTAACCTATGAAAGGGACACTGTGCTCCCAATGCACAGGGCAGACCCAAATTAAATTTCTACTGAGACCCAAAGAACAAAATTCCAAACCCTTCCCCCTCTTCCCACATTCCCTTTATATAAATTGCCAGAACAATAACAAAAAGTGGGTTTTTTTGTGGTATTATTTCTGGTTGTCTCTCTGTCCCCCCATCCCCACCTCCTGCCTCAAGGGTGCTCATCTGTCACCTTAGAAACTGTCTCTTTATGAGGCATGCCTTTGCTGCATTCCTTGGCCACCATGAATCGCGGAACACTGCTTTCATGAATGCAAGCCTTTCATTGCCATCTGGACATGCCCACAGGTATAAACATTTCTTCATGAAGAGAAGCAGGGAATGCACATTGCATCAATAAACCTCTTGAATGACAAACAAAGCCATCCCAGATGTTGGGACAGCTGTATCACATCAGAGTCCATATAGCACACATCTGTCCCTAACGCCATTGCTTCCCGACAGGATCAAATTAAATGTTCAATTTAAATATCCTTTAACTTTTTTCAGGGCAAATGCACGAATTAGGTTGGGAAAGAGGCTTGAGGAGAGAGGTGGAGAAAAGACATCACTGTAAAATGGAAGACCACTGAGTTTCACCCAGGGCTAAATATGCTAGAGTCTGTTCATTCCTCACTAGCATTTCTCTAGGTGGAAACCCAAGAGCAGGGTTTCTTTCCCTTGGCTTGGTGAAATAAGGCTGGCACTCACTCCACTCAAAGGTATTTTTATGTCCCTCATAGACAAACATCACAGATGAAATTCTTCACATATTTATAAGAACACAGACTCTATACTTGATTGAGGTGGCAGGGGTGGGGGGAGGATGTGACAAGGTTCTCTTATGTTTTCCTGTAAACAAAGTTGCTATGAACTTGAAAATCAGTCACATCCAGCTCTCAATTAATCCCTCCATGTGGCTATTTTTTGTCAGGACATTACTATTCTTTGGTGTAAAACATTTTACTTATACTTGCTAGTGTCTCAGGTCTGTGGCTTTTACATATCTATCATGTTCATTTATATATACACACATGCTCAGAAATAAAATATAGAATTCTAACAACACATAAGATTATATAACCAAAATAAAATTTCACCCACAGACCAAAATCTATCATAGGAAAAGATGAGGGGAGAGAAATCTGAGGGGGGAAAAAATAGATGATGATATTCCTAATATGACGGAAAAGGGAAATGGAAGAAGGAGCAAATAGCGGTGGCAAGGGACAAGCAAGGGCCAGAAGTTTCCTAACTTTGCCACCCTGTGAAAAAGTCAAATCTTCCAAAGATCTTTATGGACTGATGAAAGGACCAGGGAGACTGCCAGGTAATTTTTTTTTACAAAAATCATATCATTCCTAATACCCTGCTGCAACCACTGATTAATCTGGTCTGGTCTCAAATATAACCTGGAATGCAACTGGGAAATTTATACTAATCTGTCCCTCTTACCATAATAAGATGTGATCCTTTTTGCCTTTTTTTTTTTTTTTTGATGATAAAGTTTTCCAGTTCAGTGAAAACCTTTGTTTACCTGACATAAAAAATATTCATTTTCAAGCTGTTCTGTTGACCCAGGGCTTTCTCTCCCCCTTCCCCCTCCCGCTTTCTGCCTTTAAAAGTTCAGGATGTCTCCAACAGTAACTGTTACATTCTGTCTAGCAAGCCTGGACTGTGGACAGTGATCTAACCTCTTGGAAAAAAACATGGAGTTCACCCAAAAACTGAGAGAGACATTCTCTTGCCCCAGCCGCCAGCTCATAGGTTTCAAAGTCCTGGGACACACATCATGAGCAGCCTGGGGCTCTAGCATGTAAGCTCGAAGCGCCAACTCAAACACAGAAAGCACTTGAGCAGGTATAAACAGCAGCCACCCAGCAGGCCAGGCCCAGAGGCAGGCACTGAGGGGGGAACCTGCCAGCCAGGCCCTGCCTGCGTCACTTTCCCACAGCCTTCTCCACATGGAAAAAAAAAGTAACTCCCCAGTCAGACTGCAAATCCAGGAAACAGAAGGCTCCAATTAAATGAATACAAAAATATCTTTCCCTTAAAAAGAAGAAAGGTTTTGCTGATGCGCGCGCACCTGCGCGCGTGTGTGCGCGCACACACACACACACACACACAAACATCTTTGCAGCAGAAAGTCACCCATAATAATTTAGATTTGCTTAGAAGCAGCAAATTTGGCCTTTGATGGAATTTGTGAAAAAGCAAGCCACTTCTTTCTCCCTTGGGGATTTTGCTCATTTTTCTTAAGAGTATGCTATGTGGCCACTCTTCCCTGTGGGCCTTAAATATATTTGGTTTTCAACATATTGACATCAATTATCGGCCTCTGGTTTCATCTCTTACAGAGGCACTAATCTCAGTGATTAATCACCAAATGTACGATTCTACCTGGAGAGAACAGAAGAAAATGTACCTACCACTGAGAGAGAAGGCTATCAAGCCTACCAGACATAGATTCTGAACCTCCCTAGAAGCATTCCTTCTGCCCACAGAGTTTGTTTTGTTAGGTAGTAGGGATTGAACCCAGAGGCACTTTACCATTGAGCCACATCACTAGCCCTTTTTCTAAATTTTGAGACAGAGTCTCAATAAGTTGCTTAGGCCCTTGCTAAGTTGCTGAGGCTGACTTTGAACTTGCCGTCCTCCTGCCCCAGCCTCCAGAGTTGCTGGGATTACAGGCATGCCCTACCCTGCCTGGCCCATGAAGTTTTTTTTGTTTTGTTTTGTTTTGTTTTTTTTAAAAAAGATGATCAACATTACAGATGCTACTCATTTATATAACAAACAATTTCCCAAAAAGAAGTCAGTATAATCTATTACCCTGAGTATTGGCTATGTATCTTCTTATAATAGCATTGTTTATATTTACTTATACCTTTACACTATTTTTTATTTAGTTGAAGTTTCCTTAATAGGCTTCAATAACTGTCAAATTGTTTTTATTTGCCTTTTTAACACTGTTTATAGAATCCCCACTAAATGTTGCTAGTACAAATATAAGTAATTTAAGTGTCTATCATCAAGAAACATAGAATATATTTGAAAAAAAAAAAAACAGACTTTGAAATCTTAAAGTCTGCCATAGGAAGTCCCTAAACCACACATATGTTATCTTCACTAACTGCATTACAATATCTGTGGAAGCTCACACTGTGTTCTGAATGCTCCATAGACTGCTCTGAGAGTACAAGTCACAGAAAACACAACCCTGCTATAAAAGGACTCAGCTCCACCTGGGTAGATTAAGATATATTTCACTTGTTTTGTGTTTATATTTTGAACTGAGACACATATGAATTGAACATCTTCACAAAAGCTATAGGCTTTACAACTAACCAATAAATATGTGTGCAGATATTTGCAGCCAGATTGTAATGACAGGGTAGGACCTTCCTAAATTTGAAAAGCTATGCAGGGACATTCAAAACTATTTTGATCATTAGCTCTGATGGGAGCTATGTAGAAGAAACAAATTTATTGTCCAAGTGGTGACTGACCTCTGCTTTTCAAAGTTATCAGGATCCGAAGATGTACAAAGTACTTCATAATGGGCTCACTGGTTTCTATTTTAATTCTATTTATTAAGTTAGTAGTAACTTAATTCTTACATCACTCACTAATAAACCATATTTGTAAGTAAAGGGGTCTTTGTGTCAGTTTTTTACACTTCTGAATGACTTCTCAAATCCGGATGAAACATTTTGGCCCTTAAAAGAAAAAGTTTTAGTGTAATAAGATTCCTCCCACCCACCCATCTCTAGATTGACAGAACTAATCAACTTTATAAACTCTCAAAGAAAGATTTTTCGTTTTGTTTTCACCTTAGTGGAGTCAAAATATTTGATATATCCTTGATTTCGTTACATTGTGGGTCTAGTCTTAAAGATTCCATAAGTGTCAGTTTAGTAAAATTCAATGCACTATACAATGTATACAGATACTGTGCTATGAACTAGTATGAGGCCAGGAAGAGTAAAATAAGCTTTCATTGCTTATAAAAATAATCCTATTCTTGTGTGCATTATATTTCTATTTCAGGTGCAGAAACAGAGTCACAGAGGTTAAGTTTCATTCTCAATATCATACTTCTGGTTAAGTGATGGAGTCAGGGTTTCCATCTAGTTATCCCCAAATTTGGGGTCTTTCCAATACACTGTGTTCAGTTCTTTACCACAGACTTTGACATGCCCAATATACCACAATTATATTAAAACATATATAATTTGTATTTGTTTATAGTATCAAAATTCTTTATTGGCCAATGTATTAATAAGCTCTCTGTTACTATAACAAAATACCTGAGATTATCAATTTATAAAGAGAAAAGTTTGTTTGGGCTACAGTTCTGGAGATTCCAGTTCATGTTGGTTTGTTCAATAGCTTTTGGGCCTGTGGAGAGGCAGCATATCATGGCAGCAGCACATGGCAAAACTTTTCATCTCATGGTTGGATAGGAAAAGGAAAGAAGATGGTTCTGGGGTCCTATGATCCCCTTCAAATACATGCCCCAATGATCTAAAACCTCTCCCATCTCCTAAAGTTCCATCACCTCCCAATAGTGCTATGAACTGGGGACCAAACCTTTAACACATGAGCCTTTGAGGGACATTTCAGATTTAAACTGTAAAAGCTAACCTTAACAAAACAAAACAAAAAAAAACACTATATTAAGAATGAAGTGTTAGAGGTAGACCCATTAAATACAGGGGAGAGACATGAACAAATTATCAACAGTTCTATTCAACATTAGTTGGAATATTCTGACTAACGTAAAATAAAGTAATAAAAATACTGGAAAAAAGACAAGTCACTTTTGCAAACTTTATGATTATACAGGATGAAAATTTATGAGAATCAAATAAAAATTGATTTAAAAAACTATTCATGTTTATGATAAATATTTGACTATAAATATTTTTTATACTCCAGTAACTGGTGACTTGATGCTAATAACTTCTAACCCAAAATTAACAAAATATTCAAAATAACTTAAAAAAATAATTTAAATGATTTACATATAAGCTTAGCATGAATGAGATAAGACTAATATAAAAAAAAGAAATATAGAATGCTAATCAATCACACACAAAAAGCTCTGAATAAATGCAGATATCATTTCCTGGATAAAAGATTGTAAACTGCCTCCAATTAATCTATAAATTTAATAAATTGTCAATAAGAATATAAACGAGACTTGACAAGGTGATTCAAAATATATGTCAAAATAAAATACGTTAAAAATGTGGAGATTATTTTTTAAAAGAAAAAATATTTTTAAATATATTGTAATAAAAATAGTGTGACATTATCACAGTAGTCAAGTAGATTGGAACAAAGTATATAAATAGAACCATGTAAAAAAATAGTCTGGTTATGATACAGAAGATATTTCAGTTTAACAAGGAAAGGAGAAGAATGGAATTAGCTGTTCTAAAAACATTTGGGGAGAATACAGTCTTCATTCACATATTAAAAAAGGATGGAAAATATGGTCAGATAACTCACATATGTGGTAAGAGAAGTGGGGGACAAGTTCATTATATAATAGCCTTAAAATTTGCATAAAAATACTTATTAATTTTGTATATCAAAAAATGTTATGGCAAATTAAAAAGAATAAAATTACTAAGAAAAGGAAGGAAAAAATATGTACATCTTTGGAATAGAAAACACCTTCTTACATAAGATATATAATTAAAAGCAATAAAGGAAAAAAACTGGTCTACCTATTGGCCTTAAAATTTCTGAATGACAAGTTATGTTATTTAACTCAATTTTAAAAGAGAACTGACAGCCAGGGGAGCATTGTTCAATTATGTGTATTACAGACAAAATATTAATATTCAAAATGTGTCAGGAGTATGTTATCTGGACCAAATCAATGAGATAAAAAGCAATTAACCCATTGACACAAATAGAAAAATGAAAAGCTTATAAAATGGCTTTTCACAGACATGGATATACAAATGGCCGAATGAGATAAAAGCTATTCAACCATACTATAATGATTAAAATGAAAACGAAAACAACCATGACAGTTTTTTGTTTGTTATTTCTGTTTGTTGTTGTTGTTTTGGTTTGGTCTGGTTTTCTTATTTGTTTTGGTTTAGTTGGCAGAAAATTTAATGATAATCTTCTTGAGCTTGTAAGAAGGTACATGTGTCAATTATTGCCTCTTGGGAGCATAGATTTATACTATCTTTTTGGAAGATAATTTGATAGTAGTTTTAACACTCAAATTGAAAATGAATTCAGTAAAGTAGCAGGTTACAAAAGCAGCATACTAAAATCAGTAGTTTTTCTATGCACCAATAACAATTTTTCTGAGAATGAAATCATGAACATAAAAGCTTTAACACATTATATAAGTGAAATAAGTCAATGACAAAGATAAATACTATATGATTCAACATACATGAGTTACATAAAGTAATCAAATTCATAGAGACAGAAAGTAGAATGGTGGTTGCAAAGGTCTATTTTGTGTTATGTATATTTTCCCACATTAAAATGAAACCATCCACAAGACACACAGAGATTCATCTGGGATCACTGAATAATGAAGATCAAGAACTCCAGCACACTTGGGTTTCTTTCCACATCTATACATTGCATTTATCCACACACTAGTTTTAACTTTACTAGATACTGCACTTTCCACGTGGTGGAAAGCGTGAATTTTATACTCAAAACTTCAAATTCTCTCTGGTTCCAAATCCAAAGACACCAAGAAAGTAACTCCATTGACATACTCTAATTAGATATCCACACCTGAACTTTCAAATTAAATATGGCTTAGGAGATGGAGTCAATTTAAATCAAGATGGTGGCTGCCATATAACTTTTGAAAACAAAGCTTTGATTTTTTTTTTCTGGTAGGGTAGGCTATCAAATTAGCAAGTAATTAAAAAAGAGTAATATCCATACTTTGATAAAAGTTGAGGGAGATGCAAAGGATTGCAGAGACTATCCTGCAGGAGAAAAACGTAAAGGAATTTCACTATCAGGAATGAGGGTATATTTTGAAATCTGTGATTTTGATTTTTAAAAAATATACAAATAGACTAATATAACATAATAGTCAACAAAAACAAACATATATGGCCACTTGACTTACAGCACAAGTGCCAGAATAGCAAATATTAATAAAAGGTTCAGCCTCAACTAGATACCTATTTGCGGGAAACCTGAGTATTTACTGCTTTCTCACAACACTTAAAATGGACTGTAGACCAAGCAAAGAAAGTTGAAACAATAAAGTTTTTTTTTGTAGAAAACATAAGAAAATGCCTTCATGACTTTAGGTAGGCCCAGATTCTTAAGCTAGATACAAAAGGTACTTATTATAAAGGACATTGTTGAAAGAGCAGACTTTGTTAAAATTAGGAACTTTCTTATTTAAGAATATAATTAAGAAAAAATATCCATACTCACATACCCAGAAAAAGAAAGAACTTACACAAATAAATAGGAAAAAAAAAACCCAATTTTAAAATGGGCAAAAGACTTGAAGGGTATGTCACAATAGAATATACCCAAATGATCAATAATCATAGGAAAATGTGCTAGACTTCACTAGTTATCATCAGGACAATATAATGAAAACCACAATGATATACCACTATGTACCCATTGGAATGACCATTTAAAAAATGAATACTACCAAGAATCATCAAGGATGTAAAAGTGGTACTAAGCCTATATTGTTATCATTGTGATAAACTGGCACAACTACTTTGGAAAATTGGCTTTATCTTTTAAAGAATGAACCACTCTCTCATGAACTAACAATTCTATTCAACTAATGATTCTCCAACAGAAATGTTTATGTAAACACAACAAAAAGCACACAGAATAATAGTGTGGCACTCAATCACCTGAAACAAATATATTAAATGCCCTTCAATAGTATAACGGATAATTTTATTTTTAAAGAGAGAGAGAGAGAGAGAGAGAGAGAGAGAGAGAGAGAGAGAGAGAATTTTAATATTTATTTTTTAGTTTTCGGCGGACAAAACATCTTTGTTTGTATGTGGTGCCGGATCGAACCCGGGCCGCACGCATGCCAGGCGAGCTCGCTACCACTTGAGCCACATCCCCAGCCCTATAATGGATAATTTACAACACTCAGACAATAGAATACCATACTGAGAAATGAACTATTGATGCCTGAAGCAACATGAATGGTCTCCATCATCCAATTCAAATATCACGTTGAATCAAAGAAGCTGGACATGAAAGAATATTACGATGAATTTATGGTGCCAGAAACAAAATAGCACTTAACTTTGGGGTACCGGAAACAAATAAGAACTGGGCGCAAACTCAAGAGAAGATTCTGGGGTAATGCAGATATACTCTGTCTTGATCTGAGTGTGGATTTCACATTGGGGTTCACACTGCTGAACCCAGACTTATAACACATGTGGACTTTTCTGTGCTTATGACAATTAAAAACTTTAAGTAGTATGGACAAGCAAAAAAATGTTTATTCAGTGATGAAGAGAGTATAACCTGGTAAAAACTCTTTGGAGAGCAATTTGGTAATACTTAACAATATTTAGTAATTTCACTTCTAGGAGTTCATTAGTAATAGAGAACATAAAGAATTTATGACTTTTTGAAGTACTCATATGTCATGCACTCTTTTATCATGTATTAGTATATTTATTAATTCCAATTAACCAATGAGATAGGTGATATCTGTGCACAGATATATAGAGACGTGAATAGCAGCACTGCTTGCAATGATAAAAACCAGAAATCTAAATGATCTTTAATTGATGAAATGAATAGATCTCCATTCATATAACAAAATAAATGAGGTAAAGAAATGTTGAAATATTTTTATAATTTTCAAGTTAACAAAATTAAAAGTACAGAGGCTAAAATTACTATTTTAGAGCTCACATATTTTAAAAACCAGAGATAAACACACATACACACAACACACACACACTCTCACACACACAGACAGAAAGGATACAACTAAATGGCTAAGTTTGCTTATCTCTGGATAGTGAGGGGACTTATTCTTTGTAATTTCTATATTTCTAAATTAATGGTTTAATGTATTCATGATTAAGAATAAAAGTGAAAGAATCTCTTCATCAAAAATGATAATAATAATAACAATACATCTGAACTTCTCCATTCTTAGGCTTAATTAAACTCAAAAGAAACCTGAACACCTATAATCCCAGCAGCCCAAGGCAGAGTTCAAAGCTGGCCTCAGCAACTTAGCGAAGCCCTAAGAAACTCAGTAAGACCCTGTCTCTAAGTAAAATACAAAAGGGGCTGGGGATGTGCCTCAGTGGTTAAGCATGCCCCTGAGTTCAATTCTTGGTACCAAAAAAATATATATATATATATATATATATATATTCAAAGGAATATAGAATAAATTTAAGAAAACAGTTCATCTTAAAATACATTCAATAAAGATGAAATTTAATGTATTTTAACAACTTTGCACCTAAATCCATTTACATTCTAGCCAGCTCTTAAAATATGCTCTTTAAAACCATTTCCTCTTAACACTAGCCATACCAAGTGTGTGTGTGTGTGTGTGTGTGTGTATGCGTGTATGAATTTTTAATATTTTCTTTATGAGAAAACTATCCCTATATTTCCTGCATCTTTCAGTAATATTGAATGGAAAGTTTACTTCATAAAATTTGAAAGTAAATTTTGCAAAACACAAGTGCAAAAACCATTAGTGGCAATAGTACTTGCTAAATACTGACATCTAACTCTGAGATAGATCGAGTTTAGCAACTTTGGGGTATCTAACTCAAAAAAATGAAGGTATATGGAAGAAAAAGTAAGTCCTTTACACTCAGGTCAACAGAACTACTTCTGACAGAACTGATTTTCAGCCTTACCCAACCAAAAAAGAATGTTTTGAAGAGCTGGATTTCAAAACTATGTGGGCCAAATTACGAGACATAAACAGTGTATTTATATGTACACAAAGAATTTAGGGTGTTCAAAGCAGGAAAAATGTGTTTCAGACCAGAATGTTTAACGTCTCTCCTTTTCTCTCATTACGGTCTTCTGATTAAACAATTCATCAAGAAGATAGATAGCAAGCCCATAAGTAGTCATGCCTGAAAGGTCAGAAGACACTGGCAAGGAGAAGAAAAAGAAGAAAGAAGCAAAAACAAACAAGAGGCTTGGAGGAACTGTGAACATCTAAAGCTTGGCACTCGATTTGGCAACAGGTGAATTTTCTTTGGAGGGTATTAATTTTGTAAGTCAAAGTTATTAAAATCTGACTTCCCGTTTCAGGTCTGGAAGGCATAATGCACAGGTCTCTTGCTCCAGCTCTCCCTGGGGGCTGTATTTAATCCAAGTAGTCCCACTCCCTTTACCGGCTCATATTTTAAGTGCAAAATCTACTGGACAAGACGGTTAAGTTTTGCCACATACTGTGCGGAAGTCTATGTCAATGTTCATCTGGCCTTCCTGGATAAGGTCCCACGACCTCCTAAATGCACAAATATATGCTTCCCAAAAACATCTTATGATCCTTTCAAATCTCCGAAAAATGTTCAATCCCCTTTCTCCTTACAATTCAGGTGGAAACAGATAATCATTCACTAAATAATCCTTTATTCAGCTTACTCTTTCAAGATGTGTGACTCTGAGAATCCCTTGAATGTGCTGGAATCAATCCACATTTCCTTAGTTTGTAGATTTCCCCTCCCCTCTCTCTCTCCTAAAAGATTGTTTTGTACAGTTTTCTTCTTAAACTTCAATGACTCCTAAGGCCTCTGCCATCAGTCCCAATAAAAGAGATGGATCTATGACCCTGTCTTATGCCAAACCTCCCCCTTGTGCCCCAGATCCCATCCCCTCTTGCCCAAATCATCCCTCTCTCTCTCCTACATTGTTCAATTCTCTCTCAGTCTACTCTTTAGCAAACATACTCCTCCTCTTATTTTTCACAACCCTTTCTTCATATCACTTACCCCCTCTAGGTACTGTCCTGTTTCCTCTTGCCTCTATCACAAAACTCTCCTGAGGGTTATCTGCACTCACTGCCTCTAATTCCCTCTACCCAGTCTCTTTCCATCTCACTTCAGAGCCCCTTACACACACACACACACACACACACACACACACTATAGCACTCTATAGAAGTTACTTTAGCAAGAGCACCAAGAACCTCCTTACCCAATTCTCACTTAATTGGTCAGTTGTCAACTGACACAGTGGCTACCTCTTTAGGAAACAGGCTTTCTAGCTTAGAGTAGCTCTAAAACAGGACTACTTTTCTGGCCTTCCTCCTACCCCATTGTCACTCCGTCTCAGTCTCCTTTTCTGTTCCCCTTACCTTTCCTAGCCAGCAGTTTCTTTGGACTCAGTCCTTGGACCTCTTCTTTGAGTTGGCACGCTGTCTGGTAATCTCACCCAGGCTCATGGCTCTCAACATCACCTCTAAGCTCTCCCAGAATTATATTTCCAGTCTGACCTCTTGCCTGACCTCCACACTCACTGCACATCCCACCCCTAGTGGGATATCTCATAGGTACCACAAATTCAACTGCTCTTCATTCACCAAGCTTCTCCCCACCTGCCCCAAACTGCTCCTTCCCTAGTCTTTTCCAGTGCAGTAAATGACAACTCCATCCATCCACTGGCTCAGGCCAATACATCCTGGAGTCTTGCTTTGCTCCTCTCTTTCCTTCATCTCTCTCCACCCTATTTTAATTCCATAAGAAAGTCCTGCTGACTCTAGTCTCAGAACATATGCAGAATCTGGCTCTTACCCTGGTCCACACCACTATCCCTTTCATTTTGATTACTGCAGGAGACTCCTGTTTCCATCATTGTCTCTTCATTCAGTATATTGTTAGCTTAGCTGAAAGACTGACCCTGTTGAAAAATGGCATTCTGACCAATATTTTTAATTAGCTCCCTGTGTCACTCAAAGTGAATGAAAAAGTCCTTACTGTAATCTTCCAAGAACTTCTCTGTCCTGCCCCCTTCAGTATCCAAGTCTCCTCTCTCACCTCCTGCCCTAATTCTTTGCCTTTCTTGACTGCTCCAGCCAGACTGGCCTACTTGCTATTTCTGGAAGAAGCCAGGCTCACTCCTATCTCAGGGCCTTTGCACTTGCAATTAGCTCTGCCAGAAGCCCTCTTTATCTGAGATATAAACACTGCTCATACCTCAGCTCTTTCAAGTCCTCACTAAAAAGGAGTAGGTCCCTAATTTTAAAGTACAGCCTTCTAAACCCTCTATCGCCTCTTGTTGGGTTTCTCTGTAACCTATCGTCACAGAATATTGTTTACAGTTTGTGCACAATGCTAAGTTCCATGAAAACAAGGATATCTGTCCATTTTGTTCATTGCTGCATCCCCAGCACTTGAAATGGTGCCTGACAGAGTGTTTAATAAAATAATTGAATGAATAAATATGGTCAGAAGTGTGCTAGTTGCTAGGTATAGCGCTGTTTTTGTTCCTTTAACTGACCCATTAAGGTTTCTCTGAAGTCAAATTTCCCATTTGGATATCTCTAGATTTTTTTTTTTTCTTTCTAGAAAACATACCAAGCAAAATCTTTATTACCAGACTTGTTTCCCAGAGAATGGCCAGGTTAGAGCCCCTTGTTGCTGATATCCTTGTGGATCTGCCTGACAGTAAAAAGCAGAACATCTTGTCTTAAAGTATATTTCCTAAGAAAATCTGTAGAAGAAAGCAATAACAAGAAGCCCTCTTTACCATTATCATTTTTTTTTTTTGTAATCAAATCAAAGAGGCACTCTATAAACTAACTCAATCCCACTTCCTTACTTTTTCAATGCTTATAACTTGAGCTTTTGTATATTTTTTGGCACCAGATTCCTGAATTTTGTAAACTTCTTGGCAAGAAATTACATAGGATGTTTCTTTAGAGAGCGTTTATTGCATCCTCTAAAATTGTTTGATTCTTCTCTCAAAGTTGAAGGAAAATCACTCATGATGAAAGTACAAGAAAACTAATAGTACCATTAGCAAAGAATTACTTAACAAGATAACTGCTTTATCTGATTCTGAAGCCTTATATCTCTAAGTAAAGCACTGTCAAAGCTAACCGCTATTGAAAAACAGGCTTGGCTGGTGCCTGCCAGACCATCCCATGGCAGAGATCGACATTGGTCACCAACACTCTTTCCTTCTACCCCTGAGCACACAGCTGGGTGACATTGCCTTTATCCTTATATTTGGATGTGGCTCTATGACTGGATCCCCACATTATGCTATTATTCTATGGTTCAAGCCGAAACATTAAAAAACCCCTCATGTGTTTCTATTCCCTCAATTACTGGATGGATGTGGAAGAGCCAACAGAAGATTTTGGGCCCTAAAAGATGGTAGAAAAAGTTGGAGTCCGTGACGGACCACAAAATAGACTGCTCATTGACCAGGAACATCCACTTTGGTTCTGTTGTGAGTTAGAAATACATTTTTTGTTGTGTTAAGCCGTTGGGGTTTGGAAACTTGTTTTAGCAATCATTCTTACATATCTTAAGTACAATCCCAGAAATAGTGCCCACTGAAGTAAATGGCACATAGTCCAATCAAAGGCATGGCCTCCAGGAGTGCATGTAAAACAATATTCTACAGAGCACTCAGGAATCCTGACTTGCATCTGTTGTATTCCTGGGCTACCACAGAATGGCAGAGGTAAATTAAGGCTTCCTAGGAATAAAAAATGAGTTCTTAGATACAAACTGAAATGAAGCAAAATACAGTTTTCCAGTGAATAAGAACCTGTTCTCATTATTTAAATCAAAGTTAAGCTTACCTTTCCATTTTTGCTCTTATTGGTAATGAATCTACCAAGTATTTTAGAATCTTCTTCCTCAATCAGAAAGCTTTTCTAAAGAGTTCTCTAAACATCACTAGCATACTATGACATATTTCTTTGTAAAACTATAAAATCAATCCATTTACATAAATTTTTCATTGCCCACTATGTCCAAAGTACTGAAATAATCCTGTGTTGAAAGAAAAAGAAAATAATATTGGATGCCTACTCCTACCCCTGGGGTTAACTTTCATAATTTAATAGCTCCATAATTCAAAGAGTGATTTATATATTGCAATAATATATGTCTATGTTGATCCAGAAAAATGATTTAAGAAAGAAGAGAATGTGTATGAGGCAGAAAAGAAACAATGGAACGGGTGGAAACAGAAAGGATGGGCAAATGAAGAAGGTGAGATGAAGCCAAGATTTTTTTCCCTGGCTTTGAGTTGCAGAGGTTTCTCCTCCAGTCATACAGCTGCTACCTGACTCTACAGTTCAGAACGCTGTACTTAGTGCCATCTATATTATTGCCTGTCTCCACGGCTGATAGATAGCATTCCAATGTGGGAGTTTTTTGGATCAAGGCTGAGTTTACAGAGCTAAGGATCTTAGGAAAAAGTCCCATGACAAGAATAGCCTTGGACCAGGGCTAGAGATGGCCTTGGTTGGGTGACAGCCTGTGATGAAAGCTGAGCCCAAGTGTTCTAGGAAGACAGAGCTGAAATCTAGCTTCTGATTCCAATACAACCTTTGATGGTACCAGAAAGATGGGAGAGTCACATCCTGTTCTCAGCTTGCAAACTGATGTTATTTATATGTCACTTCACTGCTCTGAACATCCAATTTCCTCAATTCTAAAATAGGAAGAATAAAAGGGCATTTTTTCATAGGGTTGTTATAAGAACTGAGTGAGAGGATACATGTATAGGACTAAACACAGTTTTAATGAGCACTCCATAAATGGTGACTGTTTTAGTATTTCAGTATCTTATATTTATAATATCCAAGGTTTCAAGAGAATATCATTTTTTGTTGTTGTTAAGATGGGGTCTTATTATTTTGCTCAGGCTAATCTCTAACTTGTGACTTAAATAATCTGGCTACCTCAGTCTCTTGAGCGATTGGAACTACAGGGATGCATCACCATACCCAGCTCAGAGAAAATCTTTTAACTTTATCCATCCCTTCAAATTAACCAGAAAAACCCTCTAATAAATAAATGATGTGGTTATGAACACATATGAGAATGCTTAAAAATATTTTTAATACAATAAGAGATAGTTTGAAGACTTAACAAAAGGTCTTCATAAATATTTCCCCAGGGTTGGGGCTGTGGCTCAGCATGTGTAAGGCCCTGGGTTTGATCCTCAGCACCACACAGAAATAGATAAATAAAATAAAGGTATCGTGTTCAACTACAACTGAAAAATAAATATTAAAAAAAATATTTCCCCAAACAGTATAGCAACAAAGGCAAAGACAAAATTTTTTTCCTACCACTTCATGGTCATTACCAAATAACCTGATTCACTGAAAGAATAGATCCTAGAGATTGCTTCAGATGGCCTAAAGAAATTTGTCAAACAACTTACATCATTTTGGCTAGGAATTAATTTCCAGTACCCAATCAACAGAGAAAATGTTAACCCTTCAGTTGATGCAATATGGAGAAACACATGTAGGAAAAAGAGTCGGGAAGTCAGGACATTGGGAGGGGTGAGGAGAGTAGGGTCACTCAGAGGCTCAGAGCAGTGGCTAATTACCAATTAGCTTGGAACTCATCAGTACTTTACCAGCCCACTTGATTTTCTGGTGCCTACTGACTGAATGCCAGTCCTGCTCATCCTGTTCATATCTCATAAGAAATAGGTAATAATACAGGGAAGTCAATGGAGAACTCTTATACTTACCTCTCATTTGTAGCATAAAGTTGACTTTCCCTTTTGCTTTTCCTAGAAGACTCACAAGATCAACCCCATGAGATATATACTCGTTGCTGTAAATGTACAGATATGAAACAAAAGAATAGAAAATTAAAATATAGCTAACTTCCAATTATCCCTATATAAAACAGGTTCTTTGTGAGATATACATGTGAGATGAGGGTTAATCAATGTGAAATTAAAAAAAACTCTGCATTCAGTAGGTGTCTAATTTTCTTACATAGGCAGATAGTTCACTGAGATAGTACATTCTAAATAAAAACAAATAGATAGCCTCCTGTCAGATTCCCTAAAACATATTAGATGACCTTAGACAAGACTTCTACATTCTCTAAGGCTCATTTTCCTCCTTTGAAAAGTGAATGAGTAGGACTAAGTACTTTCTGAAGTTCTTTCCAGATATAATATTCTGAGATTCTTTCTTAAAGCTTATATTATCCATCAGCAATGAACCATAAGGACTTCCAAGATAATCTAGTCAAAACTTATCCAATACTAGAACCTCCACTACAGCATCCGCAGAACCATCCCTATTGACAGGAAACTACCTCTCCAGGGAGTCCAATCAAGGTTCCAATAGCTATTTTTAATAGTAGTAGATTCTTCCTCACATTAAATTGAAATGTATCTGTATTAGGGTTCATCATAGAAACAGAATGATATATATATATATATATATATATATATATATATATATATATATATATATATATATATATGGAATTGGTTCATGTAGTTACAGAGGCTGACAAATCCCACAGTCTGCCATCTGCAAGCTAGATACTCAGAAGGGCCAATGGTGTAGCTTCATTCCAAGTTAAAAAATGGAGCCAATGGTGTAAATCCCAGTCCAAGAGCAGGAGAAGATGAGATGTCCAAGCTCAAACATATAAACAGGAGGAAAATATCTCCTTCCTTCATCTTTTTTTCTATTCAGACACTCAACAGATTGGACAGTGCTCCCTTAACCTACTTTACTGAGTCCACCAATATAAATGAAACCCTCATAAATGAAAACACCCAAAAACAATATTTAGTCTGAGCACTCTGCAGCCCAATCAAGCTAGCATATAAATTAACCATAACTCTCTTGGAAAGGTTTATATATAAACCATGAAAGTGGAATACTCTATGTATGCCTCTATATCAGGATTTAACTATAGAATTTGACAACTTCCTTATCAAGCATTAAAATAAAATGCATGAGTTTAAAAACATTTGTATATGTCTATAGCTAAAGAATGAATACACCATTTTTTGAGTTATACAGTTCTGGAATACTCTATGTTCTACCTTTTACATTGAGCTTCAGTCCAGCAAGTATAACAAGAATTATCCACGTATTATAAGGTACTCTTGTGTTTATTAAGTACATATAATATTTGCATCTTCATGTGGGTCTTGTGTATATTTGTTTTATTTTTATTTGAGATTATTATACATTGTTATTATTACTGGTGCTGGGGATTGAACCCAGGGCTTTGCACATGTTAAGAAGGTGCTCTACTACTGAGCTATATCCCCAGCCCCAAGATATATTTTAAGTAAGTAAAAGTTATGTGATATGTGCACATTTTGTAGAGGGTGATATTAAATATTTAGAAAGGATCATCATACTGATTCAAACATAGCATTACCACTTGGACTTTGTAATAATATCTTTGAAACTTTATCACATAAAGATGTGTGAGGCAGCTTTTACAAACCAGATTTTAAGTCAAAAAGTTCATTCTAGTCAAACTCTGAATAATAAGAAATATGTTTTTGTTTATATGTACTTCCTACAGCTATAGGCATTCTGTAACTGCTAGAATCCAAATCATTCTTCATTTTAATCACAAACTAATCATTCTTCTAGCTGTAGGGATTAGCCTATTGCTTCTATACTTTCAAATAAACATCAAATTATAATTTCTTATAAAGCCTGAAAAGAGTAGAACAATGTATTGAATTCCTTGATTCTAGGAAACCACACAGGGTAGTGCAGCAACATGCATATTTAAGCATTTAACATAATTTTTAAGACTATTCAGAAAGTAAGAGGCTTCATTTGGACTCAAAAATATACTGGGAACACAGCTCAAAACTATTGTTTTTCAGAGTAACCTTGATCTATAACTAGATAAAGAAATTGTAAAGTATGTGCATGAGCACCTACCAGGTGAAGGAGACAAAATAAACTTTTCTTGTTTGTAAAATGAAAATAACACCATCAAACTTTTCTGTGTATAGCTCCAGAGGAGAACAAAAAGGTAAAGGAATGTTAAAAATCCTAGAAACTACCATATAGGATAGGCATAAGGTTGTTAGTTACAATTACTGTTGCTGTCTATAGAAGTTCCTATTCTCATGTAAATATTATCCTCTCTCAATCTTCTAGTTTAAAAAAAAATCAAGTTGAATTTTCTTGAGGATGAACTTTCTCAAGACATTTTAGAATTTCCTGCTTATTTTACTGCTAGCCAAAAGTACTGCAAAAACAACCACTCTTGTAATTCTTTCACACCTCTGTTTCCAATCCTGGCCAGACTCTCAAATACGAAAAAGATGTGTTAAGATAGTCAGGGGAAAAGTTCAGTGGATGCTACTGAACTCTAAAACAAACTTTGGAACAAAAGTAATGGTAGTTATTTTTTGGTAGCAGCTTGCAACTGCTGATATGGTACATCTGTCCTAATTTCTAGAGTTCTGATGATTAAAGATTTTAATTGCTTATCATGTCTTCCTTATATTTTTAATCCTAATTCTCAGAACTGAAATACTAGGTCTGCTTAAGGTAAAAGAAACTTAACAGCCTTCAAACCCTGCCACACCTGAAAACAAGGTCAAGGCTACATAGGTGATGTATTCATTAATTTGAGCAATGAAAGCACTTGAACATAAATGTTTATTTCTTCTTGCACCTACTTTAATAAGAACTTGAAAGAGACTTGGGAGAATGGAGAAAGTAAACGAAGATCAGTTTATTCTGATGGGATAAACTCAATGTCAAATGATTTCCCTCAAGTTCACATCAACCTCTTAAGAGTGGTAAAGAAGTTTATGTCAATCTTCTTTAGCTAAAATTAGATAGAGGACATTCTATGATAGACAAAGGGTACGATGGGGAGTAAGACCAGGGGAAAAATATGATTCTTGTGGTTAAAAAAAAAAAATCCCCACAAACAAAATGAAAACTAATATTCAGGTAGGTTAATTTTAGGGTGCCTTGATGATGTCATCTTTTACGGGCCATTATAAGTCAGTGAGTTATTTAAAGGAAAAGGTTAGAAGGGCTTAGGGGAACCAACACCTCACATTTTCCAGGAAATACAAAGCAGCACCTACCCCAGTACATCTTTAAGTATATAATTAAAAGAAGAAAGATTTAGTGCTTTTCTGGTCATGGCAGGTAGGTCTCCTGTGCTTTATTTTTTACCTAAAAGAAGAAAAACAACAACAGTGAAACTAAAACCACTAAGTTCAAGTCCATGGGCCAAATCCTTAAAATAGCTCAGACTCAACTTTCTTATGGAAAGAAATACAAAGTAAGAAAGAAAGGGGGGAGAGGATACAAGGTCTGAACTGCTTTTCAAAGTCATCTCACTTGAAAGCCAAGTCCACACGGTGGCCTGACTTTTAGGGAACACTTGTGAGCTGTGCTAAGATTTATACTATCACCAATGACTGTGCATACTATGCTGGGATGTGATAGGAACAAACTATTATTGAAAATCAGACAGACTTAGTTCTTCACACTGTTGTATAAACATTCAAATTCAACTTATACAGAAAATATCTGTAGTGGTATTGTAGAGTTTTTGTAGTTTGTTTTTCCAAAAGTTGACACATAAAATGATAGAGTAAACCTATGAGATAACTCATGCTCTGAATTTAGAAGATTGCATTCAGTATGTTTTTCTTCTTGTGTCACATACAGGTCTATGGTTTAAAAAATCAAAATGTTATTTTTCACTTGTGTGACATAAACATAACAAGAAACACTTTGAAATTATGATTCAGGATTTTTCATTAACACTTCATGATTCATAAATACCCTCTAGAGTTAGAATATACTAGATTTATTGTGGAATTATGAATTAATTCAGTCATAATTTCTATTAATGATACATTTATTGAAATCAGAAGAGGGGGGTCAAAAGTCTCAAGTTCTACATGAATTTACCTCCCAAATTCATCTTTCAGCAAACTTGTTGAATATCCACTTTTGTGCCATGTACCATGATGGACACTAAGATAAATAAGAACATCAGCAGACACCAATGAAATAGCTTAGATTAGTTTATGTAGTATGCTTAGTTCACAGTCCAGCATAGAATAAGTCTTTATTGGTGGCAGCAGCTATCAACAATATCAGTGAAGACTCCTAAATATGAAGCAATCCCAAAATTCTGTGCTTCTGGTTTTCATTAATATATTGTGCTATCAATTTTGTATTTAATAATAATGAGCTTTTTAACCTTCCATTTACAGTGTAGTATCAGGAAAGGGGGACCAAATATACAAAAATCTACAACATGACACATACTGTGATCAGATATAAACAAAGTGTGATGGTTCCTCAAAACAATGTGGAAATTAGAAAAGACTGTCTTCTTGTGGGAGTTGAGACTTGGGCTGGGTTTTAACAGATGGGAAGGGCTTAATAAAGAGTTCAACTAGATGACAGAACAAATAACGGGAGTTGTCAGGCCAGAGCAGTCTGTTGTGAATGCTAAGCTAAAAGCTTATTTTAGATTTTATTCACCAAGGAATAGAGAGCCCAATAAATGCATTTAAACAGGGGAGTCAAATATACATAAGCATAAATGTTCATAGGGGTGTGTGTGTGTGTGTGTGTGTGTGTGTGTGTTTATGTATCTCAAAGTACAAGACTGCTCAAAATACCTTCTTTCTACCCAATCAATAATTTTATTCTTGCATACATAGAAATCTCAAATCTTTCTGGGTTTTAAGAAACAATTAAAAGCATTCTAGGAGATGGTATCTGGCTGCAGAGGGCAAATGAGAAGAGCTGGGGGATGTGGAGGGCTCTGTTGATGTCAGACCTCTGGGAGGCTGGAACATAGGCCTGCTTTGCAGGGGGCTGATGACCAGATGCCATAGGACCTGGAGAAGACTCTGCCTTGTGAGACCCATGGACATCCTCAAGACAGGCTAGAGGCTGCCTGCTGGTGTTCCACCAGGCTACACCTGACTTGTTTTTGAACGCCTATACAGGAAGGGCGATCCTGGAAGCCTCAAACACCACCTATTGTAGAGCCTGAGAAAGAGTTCCTGCTTAGACCTGGAGGGGATCTGAGAGCAGAAAGTTCCTTGTCTGGGTCATAAGTATTGAATGATTTCTTCTCTAGGACTGCCGTAACAAATTCTGTGGGTTCAAACAATGAAAATTTATATTCTCATGGGTCTGGATGTCCAAGTCCAAAATCAAGGTGTTGACAGGGCCTTGCTCCCTCTGAAGGCCTCTTGGGGGAGAATCCTTCCCTGTCTTTTCTAGCTTCTGGTGGTTGACTGCGATTCTTGACACTTTGGGACTTGGAGATATACTCCAATCTCTGCACCCAACTTCATGTAGCCTTCTCCCTGTGTGTCTGTGCATACATCTTCCTCTTCTTTTAAGGACACCCATCATTAGATTAGGGCCCACACTCATCCAGTATGACGTCATCTTAACTTGACCACATCTTCTAAGACTCTATTTCCAAATAAGATCATGTTCACAGGTTCTGGGGTTAGAATTTCAACGTATCTTCTGGGTGAGAGGTGGGAGGAGGGACAATTAAACACATAACTGGCTTCTAGATCACTTGAGACAAAAAGCTGCATTTACCACCATTCAGTGGTTTGTGCCCATCCAGTGACCTAATTGCTAAACTAAGGATAGACAGAGGCACAAGAGGGCTGGGTTCCAGGAGGTAGCAGCCTGAAACTCTACAAATGCCTGGAAAAAGCAGGCTCCAACCTCTAGAGTCCAGATTCCTCCAGTATTAGAGTTCAGTCTCAAGAAGGAATAAAGGAATAACCAGAAGTGATGATCCATACAAAGTGATACAACCTTTAGGACAACCTGTCCTGCGTTACGTCACTCTTTACTTCATCCCTCAGGAAGTTCTCCCTCGGGTACTGTTCCGATTCAGCTGAATAATCTTCAAAATCTTATGCAAGTATGCACAGCTGAGGGTTCTGGGGAGCTTTATGATTCTCACCTACATGGGGTGGGTGGGGGGTGGGGGTGTGATGTGGCTGAGCTATTTTTCCTCAGGTGAACAAAAGAAATGTACCAGAAGAATGTTAGGCCCATCCTGTACATATTTAGAAATGGTGGCAGCTTTCTACTTTTTTACTTTGTTTAATACAAAATCTACAAAAAAGCAACAAAAACATTTTTAAATTAAAAATAAATGAAAAAGTTAGGCTTGATTATAGTGTCTTAGTTGCTGGCTCAGAACCTCAACATTTCAAATGTATGGGTAAACGTATCACCAGTACAGAGTTTCGCTCTATCTCAGGATGTGTTTATGTTTACATCCACCCAGGATAAATAATAACAGCTGGTGGAATATGTCACAACTGCAATATATTCTTTGTTTTTTACTTAAAAAAAATAAAGTTACTAAACAAATTCTTTGTTTAGTAATTTGTAAAAAGTATTCATTTCAAATTGGCTTGTTTGCCTTACTAAATTCTAAGCTCAATGAGGATTGGGTATCTGTTTGATTTGTGTCTGTGTATCTAAAACAATGCCCATTAAATATCAGAGGTTCAGTAAATATTTGAGAAAAGTGTATAGCCCCACAAAAAAATTCAAAAGCAAACAAATAGAAGAAAACCCTCTGATGTTTAAGAGCTACCCTCACAGGGAAGCAGAAAGGAAGATTCATGAGTCATTCCACAGTCATGGACTATGTCACTAAATTCTTATGAATCACGATCATCCCCCAGGATTACTGAGCTGGAAAATGTTAACTTTGAAGCTCCCAGGGACAGAGATGACTTGATATGCATCCCACCCAAAGTTAAGGCACTCCATATCTGGCAGCAATTTAGAACATAAGTGGCTAAAAGTTTGTTCATATTTTGAATTCAAATCCAAAGTTGTTTTTTAGTAGTAAAATCTGTATTCATATGAATTTACATAACATTCATAATTGTTTTTTAAAAAGCTAATTAAATAAACTGCAAATGAATTTACTGTACTATAGTTCATTTGTGCAGAGTTGTAAATTATCAGGGTCATTTTATCTTTAATTCTTTAATTTTAACTTGACAATTTATAAATGTACAAACTTATGTAGTACAAAGTAATGTTAGGATTTATGAATGTTATGTGGAATAGTTAAATCAAGCCAGATAATATATCCATATCTTTAGTCTTTTACTTTCTATTACTTACTTCGCCTCCCATTGAAATAGATGACCACATTTCTAATTTTTATAAGATTTTCAAAAGTCTTATAAAAATACTCATCATTAGATTAGAACCCACACTAATCCAGTATGACTTCATCTTAACTTGATCACATCTTCTGACTCTTATTTCCAAACCAGGTCACATTCACAGGTTCTGGGGCTTATAACTTCAACATATCACTTTCGGAAGGCCCGATTCAATACAAAGCTGGCTTCTAAATCATTATCACTTTGATTTTGACAAAGACTGGTTTTTACCAAGGTAACTCTGGTGACAATATGGAGGCTAAACTAACACAAAGAGGGCAGGCCTCCAGGTGACAAGACAGGTGGTGTGGCCATCGTCCAAATGAATGGTGCTACGAGAGTGGAAAAGAGAGGCTGGACTTGGAGATGTCTCCGGCCATAGACCTGACAGGATTTAGCAACGGTATCAAGGATCTTTCACCAAATTTAAGAAGTTTCACATCATGATTTCCTCAACTCATTTTCTCTCTTAATTCCTCTTCAGACTTCACCTACATCTATGTTAGATGTGATATTGTCCAACAAGTGACAGGGGCTCTATTCATTTCTGTTGAGATCTTCTGCAAAAAACATCATAAAGGGGAAAAGACAAATAGACATTCATTACATAGAATGAATAAATACTATTACCTATACTTGAGTTCACAAGCTCTTCTTCCTGCCATTCTTAATCTATTCTTAAGCTCATCTAGAGAATTTTTCCCATTTCATATATTTACTTTTCTATCCTATAATTTCCACGTGGTTCATTTAGAGTCTCAATTTCTTGGCTGAAATTCTCTTTACTGATGTATTGTGATCATATTCTTCTTTATAGTTTTAAATAATTATAATAGCTGCTTTAAAATTTTATCTGCTAATTCCAATTTCTTGTTATCTTTTCTCTTGAATCTGAATGGGTATCATTTGTCTGTTTTTTTTTTTCATATATTTATGATTTGCTTTGTACACTGAATTCCATAGAGAATATGTTCTATTTCTCTGAAGAATACTGATTGTTTATTTTAGCAGGAAGATAACTTGGCAAATTCAGATTCCTCTCTTTCCACTGTGGATCTCTCCTTTCTGAGATATTCATCCTTACCGTCTGATGTTAAGTGCTGAATATGGTGGTGAGTGATGTCTGCTCTCAGGTGAAAAGTATTAAACACGTGACATTCATTTAGTGCTATTCCCTTCTTCCAAGGGTCAATGTTCTTGTAGTTCATAATTGCCTTTATTTTCCTCCAGTAGCTTCAGAGAGTTGTTTTACATATGTTAAATTATGCACATATGTGTTGGTATCTGTATATAATTATGTCTATATGTGGGTATACTGCATGTGTATGTATCATTGTTAACATTATGGAAAGATAAGCTGATCTGAGCTATACATTTTCTCTATTATGAGAACACATTAACATCTAACATAGGATTAGATGTATCCTTTGCTTAGAAAGTAATTTTAAAAATCTATTAACAATAAAGGCCTGAAATGAAAATTATATATACTAAGAAAAAAATAACTCAACTGAAAAACAAGTAAAAGAATAAGCAAAGATTTCATAAAGGGGAAAAACAACTAATACACATATAAAAAGGATGATAAAGTTTAAGAATAGATAAGTTACTTCAATTAATATAACAATGATAAATTCTACTGTACCCACTTTTGACAAAATTTAAGACAATAAAACCAAGATATAGATAATTAGAAATTCTCGTGTACTGCAGTGGAAATATAAAACTGACACCAAAAGTAAAATACATTGAAAAGTTGATCAAATATTTGCCTCCCTTATGGCCCAGCAGTTTCATTCCAAAAGATACAAACTTAGAAAAATCTTCTTACTTATGCACCAGGAATAATGTCCTAGAATGTTTAGAGAAATCTATTTCATAACAACAAAAACAACAAAACCTAGGAAATCAAATTACTATTTTTAAAAACAATGAACAAATATTGACATATTCACAACAGACATCAATATGTATCAGAAACAATACCAAGCACAAAAATACTATATGAAAACAAGGAATAACATAATACATTATTAAATCCCTATGGCTATGTAGTAAAACTATATTTTTAAAGGGAATAATAAATTAGAAACTTTAGCATAGAGATTGCCTCGGGGGAAAACTGGACAGTTAAGTAAGGAATAAGAAGTGTTGGTATTCTTCTAAATCTTAAAGAGGTGATATATTCATAAGCTTTCTTTTTAAAAATGTGCCACATGAATTATTTATGTTTACATATAATATCTTATATGTATAAAACCATCTATTAAAATGTAGAAGGCAGAAATGGATGGAGGTTGGATAAAGATGAGTAATAGCCAGGTCCTGGGAAGGATTTTTTGCTGCCTTGTTTTTAACCAGAGGTGTACTTGTTTGACTCAAAATGTTTTCCTTAAACCCTAAATAGAATAACATTTAAATAATCAAATAATCAGGGGTCTTTTAGAATTAGCCTATTTTTAAAGTGATAAGGTTTTGGAAGGTGACAATTCTGTTTAAAATGATATCCTATGCCAAGTTTCCCCAGTCATAGTTAATTATAATTCTTTAAGGGAACTATTGTTTCAAAATCATGTCAAACCTTCCCCTTATAACCAGGTCATTATCACCTTTGTGACTAGATCCTCATGACCCTCACAAAGGAAATTTGCTGAGGGCTATGCAAAGGGTAATAAATTACTTGTTTTAGTCAGCTATTTCACCCACTGTGACTGAAAGGACAGATCAGAACAATTGTGGAGGAGGAAAAGTTTATTAGAGGGCTCAAGGTCTTAGTCTATACAAGGCGCTATTCCTGGAGGCTCAAGGTGAGGCAGAACACCATGACAGAAAAGTGTGGCAGAAGGAAGCAGCTCACATGATGGTCAGAAAGCAGGGAGAGGGACTCCACTCTCCAGATATAAATATGTACCCAAAGCCATACCCCCAGTTTCCACCTCCTCAGGCCACATGCTAACACTTTAGTTATCTCTCCATTAAACCCTGTCAGATTAATTCAAACCAATTTGTTAAGACAAACCAATCATTTCTCCTCTGAAACCTCTTTCATTGTCTAACACATGAACTTCTGGGGGACACGTCTATCCAAACCATAACAGCCCTTACAGGGGATTGCAAAACTACCACAAGAACAAAGGAATCCAAAATCCTTTAAATCCCCACACTCCGGAAGAGCCACTCTGTTCTCTCCAGAGGTGGTCCATGTAGTATCTATACTGCACATTATCCTCATTTCTCACTTTCCTAATAAACACCTGTCTCTATACTCTGTGCAACTTGCCTGAAATCCTTCCTTTAGGATGACAAAAACCAGTGGCTATGGATACCCACAGCTACTTGGGCTCTATGTGCAGGTTTCTTCTGCAACACTGGAGATCCCTTCATTGGTCCAGGTGGTATAGCCTGGTTTCAAGAATACATTCCAATACCATAATTCTTAGGTACTCTTAAGTGTGAGAGCCATTGGATACACTAAAATAAGAAACAAAACAAAGTCCGTATGCAGATGTCTAGGCACTTAAGTCAATCATTGGGCCTTTCCAATGAGATTAAGCCCTAATGGGGACTTGTGGGAGAAATCCAAATTATGCAGGCTCTTCTGCAAGTACTATTCCATTCTGTTGTAAGATTAAGCCTCTATGATCTTAATATTTGTTAATAGGTTTATCCTCTGTCCTTACCGAAATAAGTTTAAAAATAAATAAATAAAAGCTCCAAGCAGAGAGAAAGATGACAGAAATTCTAACGTCGATTTCTTAGTTAAATGCATGATACTGTGTTGTGTTGATACTGCAATTTAAAAGTGGCCCTAAATTCAAACAGAAGAGTAGGACAATGAATGTATCCAAGGGCCCTTACAATCCCATCTTCCTTTATTATTTTACTTTTTAACTTTGTTCTAACTTTCAGTGGAGCTTTTAATAACTTCAGTAAATGATGTCTGGGGAAAAAAAAAAAAGGTGATATTCTAAACTAGTAATTTTTATGAAACATGTTGTTGATGAAATAATTTTGACCTCAATTTTATGGTATAATTATCCTGGCACTTGCAACTTTGTTTTTTAGTTATTATTTAAATGGGGATGTCCCTGGTGTTTACAACTAGTTTGTTAGTACAGGTTGACTATCTCTAAGCCAAATATCCAAACTTCAAAATGCTCCCACATTCTAAAGGTACCCTCAAAAGGCTTCAGATTTTGGATCACTTCGTATTTCAGATATTTGAATTAAAGATGCTCAACCAATAAAGTCTGTCTGTACAAATATTTCAAAGTCTGAAAAAAAATTCAAAATACAAAACATTTCTGGTTCTGAACATTCTGGACAAGAGAGATTCAACCTGTATATACCAAGTAATCACAATGTCACTGAATCAGAAAACATTGGACTATTTCATTTCCAGGTTTTTTTTGTTAAAATCTCCTTCCCCAGAATCTCATCTAAACTGATATATGCTTTTTCTCTTAGAAATGAAGAAAACAAATCCTTTCAGAAGAAAATCATGAATGGTTGATGTTAACAGGAAAAGAGACCCTAAAATTCTGTGAACTTTTGAACATCAGATATTGAAGAAAGAAAAAAAAAAAAAGCTATTTGGAATCACATTGTAGATTTCCCATAAAGGCCGCAAAGCCTTTTTCTAGTGATTATTGTAGAATTCAACTTAAAAGCAGCTGGCACTATTTAAGGAAATATTCACAATCTGGAATGTAATGAGGTCCTTAGTCATTAGGTACAGAACATATTAGACAGCAATCAATATGCCAGGCTTTCATAGAAAGTGAATTGTAAATCTTTTAAGATTTCCAGAGAAAAGAAATGTTCCTTATTTGTTTCTTCTACTTCTCAAGTATGTTTTAATTCTAATGGGTCAGTGTCTCCAATCTGATGGTGCCATAATGTTTTTTAAAAATTAAGCACAAATGATTAAGAACAAGGAAGATGACTTTGTGTCGAAAAGCAGAGATCCTATTCATGTGTGGTCAACCCACCAGTTGGAAGCTGAGTAGAAATGTAGAATCTTGGACCCATTCAGACATATGGAATCAGAATCTTCATACCTGCAAGTCCCAGCTGAGTTATATGCACATTAAATAGAGGATATCACAAGCATAAAGTTTATTTCAATCAGGTTACACAGTGCTCTGCTTCAAGTCATAAAATTCCACAACCATGAATAATGAGGAAAGCCTAGAGAGGCTTTAATTTCCATCTTTATTCTAACTACAGCAACAATATCCTATCAGTATATCTCCTTTTTTGGATGTTTGTTTTCTTGAACTGGGTAAACCAGAAAAGCAGGAATTTCCCTCAGGTGGAATCTTCATGGACAAATACTAAGCTGGAATAAGGAATGATTATTCCTTTTAAAATTCTTTCTTGCACAATTTTTAGACACATCTGTAATCCCAGCAGCTCTGAAGGCTGAGGGCAGGAGGATCGCAAGTTAAAACCAGCCTCAGTAATTTAGAGAGGCCCTAAGCACCTTAGGGAGACCCTATCTCAACATAAAAATATAAAAAAGGGCTGGGGCTACGGATCAGTGGTTAAGCGACCCTAGGGTCAATCCCTGGTACCCCGTCCCCCCCTCCAAAAAAAAAAGTTTAAAAAGTTGGAAAAATGCTTAGAAACTAGATTTTCTCTTCTTCCCTAGATATAATACAGCAGCAAGTCCTGTTAGTTCCTGCTTCGCTGCATATCTCCAGTTGTTACCCATTTTCTCTGAAACCCTTTGTGCCCAAATCAACATCCACTCTCTCCTAGAACATAACTCTCCTCACTGCTCTTTGCATCTCCTCTAGTCTCTTTCCACTCCTCCTCCCATGACAGTGAAAGGGACCTTTGAAAAGGAAAATCAACCCCCACCTGCACTTGCTCCAGGCCTTCCACTATCTCCCTAACAGCCCTACAGCCTGCTGGACTCTGAATGCAAAGGCCCCGCCTCCCTCAGCATGCTGTATCCCCTGCTCTTTTCTTAACACTGCATGCACCTGCCTCAGGCCCTCATTTCTTGCCCTAGCCTGCCTCTGGGTCCACATGTCTATTCCTCTCCTTTTTCATGCCTGGCTCACTCTCATCCTTCCACTTACAGGTTACCTCTGTAGACAAGCTCTTTTTCATGTCCCCTTTCTCTGAAATAATACCCCACCCTTCACATCCTAGTCACTCCATCACGTCACTCTTGTTTATTTCCTAGTAGCCCATAGCATAGCCTGTATCAACCTTTGTCTTAGTCGGTTTGCTATAACAAAAACACTAGAGACCCTGGATTAACAACAGGCATTTCCCACACTTCTAGAAGCTGGAAGTCCAAGATCAAGGTGCCACTGTGGTTAGATTCTGGTGAGGGCACACTCCACAGAAACAGAACTGAGGAGGGAGGAAAAGAAAGAAGAAGTGAGGGAAGGAGGGGAGGAACAAAGGGAAGGCAGGCAAAATTGACACAAGAAATAAATAAATTACAAATGTATTTACCGAGAAATAAATCTGTAATTTTTCTCCCAAGAAGAAAACCTTAGACCCAGCTGGTTTCATCAGTAATTCCTACAGAATATTTAAGGAAGAAATAACACCAGTTTTATACAAAATCTTCCAGAGAAGAGAAATAAGGAAATATTGCAAATCTCACTCTATAAGGGCAACATAATGTTGATACCAAAATATGAGAAGAATTTTACAAGAAACACAAGCCAATCTGTCTCATGAGCATGCTTGTAAAACTCATACACAAAATATGAGCAAACAAAATTCAGTAGTATAAAAAAAAGAATAAAACATCATAACCAAGAGGAGTTTCTTTGAGAAAATAAAAGAATTTAATATGTGAATTTATTAATAAAATTAAACAATTTATAGGAGGACAAAACAAAGAGAAAAAAAACATATAACATCTCAAAAGATAGTGGAAAAACCCATAATATGATAAAATTCAACATCCATTAATGATAGAAAAACACTCTTAACAAAGAAGCAATATACAGTAATTTCCTTAATCTGATAGAAGATTTCTTTTAACAAAAAACTTGCATTAAACATCAAACTTTGTGTTGAAATAGAAAAAGGCCAACCAACTCCTCACCCTCACTTTCTTGCATCAACAGACATACAAAAATATGTGTTGATTAATAAACCAAACCAGTTAGAGTTGAGAAATAACAACAGAGATACTATAATACAAATAGTTGTTATGGATAGGATAGTGTTCCAAATGATTGTTGTATTATTTCATAAAAACCACACAGAATTACAATCCTCCTCCTCAGTAATCAGGATGATTCCAATTTTGTTTTGTCCAATTAAATGAAAATTTTTAAGCAGGGCAATAACAACTATACAGACTTATAATTTGCATAATTGTCTTCTTTTCCCCTTTCTCTTAAATTCTACTCATTGATTTAGCTCATAAGAATTTAGTTATGTATTCCCAATTTTATTTTATCACTCTTCTTATTTATTTATTTTATTTACTGATTCACTTATTCATTTTTGGTACCAAGGATTGAACCCAGAGCACTTAACCATGGAGCCACATCCCCATCCCTTTTTATTTTTGATTTTGAGACAGGGTCTCATTAAGTTTCTTAGAACCTTGCTAAATTGCTGAGGCTGGCTTTGAACTTGCAATCCTGCTGTCTCAGCCTCCCAAGCTGCTAGGATTACAGGCATGGACCACCATGCCTGACTTTATCCTATTTAAAAAAAAAAAAAATGGTCACCTCAATCCATAGTGAAGATAACCTCAGAATAAATGAGTATAAAAACAAAAAATGGCTAAGGTAGGACCCTGCTGAAAAGGTCTCTCTTGCAGCCTCAGTTGTTCTTTTAAGAAAAATATCTAAGTAATATCAAATCCTAGAAGACATTGTTCTTTTCCATATAAAATTATTGTTTCCTGAGCTGAAAATGTAACTCAGTGGTAGAATGCTTGCCTAGCATGTGTGAGCCTCAAGTGTTCAATCCCCAGCACCAATACAATAAATCATATACATATAGATACGTATAGAGTTTTCCTTTTGAAAAGAAATTTAGAAGCCTTTCTCAAATGTAGATATTTAAATTTTAGGCAAAAATTCCCTTCACATTTTACTTTGGTAGACATGGTAAGAAGAAAAAAAGATTATTTGTGAACAAAGAAAATACTTCCTAAAGCAACATAAGAGTTAGTTATTAACATAGGACACTAATCATTTTATCAAGATTTGAATTCTTTAAGTCAAAATGAATTTTTTCCAGCAACTTAAACCTTGTAGTCTTCATAGTAGAAATAATGGCATTCTGAATTCAAGAATCAGATTGTAAAATACAAAGAACAAAATTTGGTGCACATTCTTCTTGATCTTTACAACTTCTTTCTTTCTGACCTCAGGATGATTCCAAAGCACAAATACAGCAGCTAGGATATAAAATCCTTGTGGGAGAAGCTGTCAACTGGCAAATACGTAGTAAGGGCATTCCATAGAAAGTTGTCCAATGAAGGAATCAGTTTAAATTACTTTTATTTTAAGATGGAAACACCAAAACATGCTTGCTACAAAATATAATTGTCTTAGATAATAAATGTTACTGAAAAATATTTCCAAATTGTCCACTTAAAATAAAACATCTGATGATGGCACTGATTATTGGTATCTTGCCATGATCCACTTGCTTCACATGTGTTACATTATTGAATTCTTACAAAAGCCCTTTAAGGGAGATACCATTAATACCTACATATGTCAGGTGGAAGAAGAGAGAGAGAAAACCGTGAAGTTATATAACTTAAGTCACTCAGCAACTAAGTTATACAGTGAAGATTTGAATTCAATCTGTTTTAACCTTGCCATTATCCTTTTCAACTTTTAAACCACTTTTCATATGCTGTATATAGTCTTTGAAAGCCAGTAAGAAAAGTAAAAGGTGGGGAGAGCAACAGACAGCCTCCTACTTCCTAAAAGGAGATGCAAGACATAATGAAAGTGCTTGTAATAGCACATGTTGGAGCCAAGATGGTGGTTTTTAATAAAAGTGAGAAAGGGTAGATGACTTTCCCACTGAAATTGTGGAAACACAGATGCTATCCAACCTTAGAAATGTAAAATTGCTCATGTTTTTGATCTTGGGACCAAAGGAAAAACTACAAATTCCACTGTTTGGAACATTTAATGGAAGAGTTTTAAAGAAAACCATTATTATAATCATGGTACCCACCAGCACTATGAGAATCCAAGCTCTGTCCACATTTTCTTTATAAATTCACTGTTAGGGCTTTTTAACTCATCCAGTATTATTCAGCTGGAGCTAAAAACTCTGAAATGTAAGATCTTAAAGTATGAATGATATTATTCCAAGAATTAAGGAGGAAAATGGATATCATGTGATTCAGACACAATAGAAAAATGTTTGGCATAAGCAGCATCTTAACAGGTATTAGCTGTCTTTTACTCTGTTTTTCTTGCTTTGAAAGAGGGTGGAGATTTTACTTTTTCATTTAAAGGGAGGGTACTGACCTGAAATGGAATTCTACATCATCCACTAACCATAAGCAAAAGTTTTAAATTAGTGTAGGATAGTTTGATAAAATCTTTAAAAAAAAAGCCTCCACTTTCTGGGTCTGAAGGCTTGGAATCTCATAAAGAAAGATTACTTTTAAGAACTCTGGCACTTTGCTTTTAGTCTAAACCATAAAAAACTAGAAGAACAGCCATTTCTAATCCTGTCCAGTACACTCCAGTTAGATGGAAGCAAAAAGACATGGAAAAAAAAAAACTATTCTGTCATTTCAAAACTTTAACAAATAATGAATTAAATTCCTTATTCAATATGGGTCAAAGCTGAAGGGTTCTGATTCCTCTGAATATGCTTCCCTTATCTCTATGTTCCGTACTCCTTGACATTATTTGTTTTCATCTTCCTTCCTTGAGATGTCTTGCCTTAAATACAAAATCATAGATCAAAAAAAAAAAAAATGTAGCAGTTCATAACTTACAAAGGCAAGTGAAATACATTTATTTTAACAACTTAATCTTGAATTACAGCTCATTTTGCTATTTATTGTGCTTGAAAAACATGATAAATGATGCCTAGGACCATATTAAATGGATAAATCAGAAGACAACAACTGAAACTGTATAATACATTTAATTCACTATGGCCAATCTGCACAGTTACAAAATAGAAGAGACCAAGGAAAAGGATGCTGAAAAATTAACACAATGAATTGTCCAAGGCTACCTACTTGCCTGTAATCACACAGATGTAACCATATCTGTCTACTCTTGCTAATCCATCCATTATATTTTGACCTGCATGGATCTAAAAAAAAATAGATGTAATATATATGAAGTTCTAACTTTAAACTCCCTCTACCTCTTAGGTTTACTAAAAGTCAGTCGAATGATTATTAGAATGCAAAGCAATTTAGATTAATTTTCTAGTAGGGCCTGGCATTCCCTATCTTAAAATGGTTTACATTTTCCTATTTCTTCACCAAAAATTCACTTAATGAGTGAAGTTTATAATAATAGATTCATTTTAGACAAAGTACACAATAAATAGGTAAGTTTCTGAAACTATAACACGTTTTTTTTGTTTTTTTTTTTTTTTCCCCCTTATTAGGCTTTTTATTTTACAATGCACACAGTCTTCTTATTTAACCTTTTTGGCTACTCTTACATCCTAATATGAAGTAAAAATGGTTTAAAAGCAAACCGATTCATGTGTCAGCATAACTAAATATGGCTGTCATCTTCTTATAAGCAGTAATTGTGCTAAAATTCTGAAGTTAGAAGGCTTACTGTAACTCAGAAGCCAAAAGTTCAGACATTCAACCAAAGTTGATCCAAAACCTCTTGGGTTGGAAATATAACAAAACTAGCTTTTCCACTAAAAGGCCTGTACTTCCTGTTTTTAGCCAAGCTGGAAATGCAATAGGAACAATACTTCTTATGGTATGTTACCTCTTCTGCTTTTGGTCTGAAAACACCAACCAGAGTCTGTGAGTGTGACGAATCACAAGGAAAAAAAAAAAAAGTTGAGTAGAGAGGTGTTCTGGGCTAAGAAAGGAGAGTTAATGGGAACAGAATTTCCCAACTTGACCACTAGTTAACCATAGCTTGGACGCCCAATGTGCTATGAGTCACTAGCTACTCGCTCCAAAATAATACAAGAACATTTTGGGCTAGATCATTGCTGGAGTATATTTTTAATAATATTTCCAGAAAGAATTAAGCAGAAACAGTTATTTAATGGGTAAAAGTACTCATGTAAATTCCTTTTTGCAAAATAATTTGGAAATGAGATAGCACAAACAACCTGCTAGACAGATAGTCTGATAATGTTATTCACCACATTCACTTAAAAATTTTAGACAAAAATCACAGCTACCACCAACAGGGTTGATAATAACTCTTCACAGGAAGAGTGTGGAATTGTTAAAAACAGAACACACACTGAATTTTCAAAGGCAAAATCTCAAAAGTTTTATAAATTGTGACTATAAGGATGTTTTATATTTTCCAAAAACCCACTTAAGAGTGTTGTCTTTGACTTCATTTCTTAAAGTAGTCTCAAAACTTCTTAACCAATGAGCTAAAGCACTAATACTCAACCATTTGGTTAGTATATTTATAATATCTGTACAAAACTGCAAACTCAATTAAGAAACCAAATTTGGGAATTATTGCTTGACTATACCATAAATGAATTCTATAGTGTGAAGTTGAATGAGTCACTTACTGATGAAGTAGGGGAGTGTTCCCTTCTACAACCTGGTAATACTACTTTCTCCCCAGTACAGAAGTCCCAAAGATAAAGCACACTACTCTCCCCTCCTCAAAACAAACACAGGAAGAAAAGAAAACAAGTGTTTAGGATTTTCAGCCAAGATGAGAGAGCCCTAAGAGTTTAATATACACAATCATCCCTCAGTCATCCCTCAGTATTTGGGGGTATGGTTCCAGAAAGTGCCCAGAGATACCAAAATCCATCGTATGCTCAAGTATCTTATATAAAATGATGTAGTATTAGCTTATAAACTCACTGTACTTTTAAATAATCTCTATACTACTTATAATATCTAAATACAATGTAAACCCTCTGTCAATGGGGTTAACTATATTTTATTATTAGGTTTACAATAATAAACCTAATAAGTAGGTTTATTATATTCTGTTATTTGGAGAATAATGACAAAAATAGTCTGTACATGTTCGGTACAGACACAATTATTTTCTGATTATTTTCTAACTGCTGTTGGTTGAATCCACAGACACAGAATCCATGGATATGGAAGGGCAACTGTATACTGATACTAACCTCTGAAGGAAATTTACAAACCCCTACAAAGAAGAGTAAAAAATAATAAATAATGAAATGAGACAGCAGAATGGAGACACAGATTTAGGTGTCACTGGCCTCCCCAGCCACTCCTTCTTGGAGATCTGTCAATCCTAGTGAAGGAAGAGGCCACTCAGCCTGCTGGTCAACCTATAGGTCTGGGATTTGGTGGTGCAGCCACCTACACAAAACACAAACCTAAAGAGCAGAAGGTATGCAACTCAGAACTAGCCTTGGCAAGTTCTTCACCAAGATCTGGGCAGGCAACCAAGGAGGCTAAGAGTAAATAAATTCTAGGATGAAGGAGCAACACCAGAATCAGAAACAGAGATAATGAGAAGGACTGACCTTTGTAGGGAGTAATGATGAGAGGCCTAGAATGTGCTTTTGGTAGGTATAGTGAATGAGGACCAGCCCTGGAGGCTGGGTCAAGAGGTTTTTTTGGCATTTTGTTCTTTTTTGGGGTGTTTTACCACAATTCCTGCTTCTCTGCTTGGTTTTATACCCTTGATACTTCCTACTTATGTTACTGTGTTTTTTCCCAGGAGTTTATACCAGGGTCCAAATAATGCTTAGCATGAAAACAGATTAATCAAGAACACATACAGTATGTTCACAATTTGTTTTTATGGGAGGGTTTAAATTTTAGTAATTTTAGTTAATGTTTTTTTTTTTTTTTTTTTTTTTAAAGAACGTAATAATGGGTCTCTTGTTTGGTGGCAGTCAGGCTTCCTTCCTGGAGCCAGGCTGATGGCAAACTCTGAAACAGGCCTGAGCTACACTGTGGGACCACAGTCAGTTGATGGAAAAACTGGGAACAGCGTGGCTGGACTTTAATCTAGCAAACTGTGTCTGTTTGTTTGTTAAACTGTGCAGGGCTGTGCTTGATTCCTTGAGGAAGACTTGCCTTGCTGAGGGAATCCTGAGACAACAAAATTAAAACTACTCAGAAGCCGAATAAATACATAAAAAGTGCCTCTCCTAGTTTATAAATTACATGATAATGAAACCCTTATAGTGAGCTATTTACGGGGGCAAAGACCATGTCTTTTTCATTTTTATTTCCCAGCCTCTAAGCACAGTGCCTGGCATATGGTAGGCGTTCCATAAACATGCACTGAACTGAACTGAACTGTGTCGCTTCCTATCCCCACCTCTGGCCCTTTCATCAGGTTAACAGCTGCACTTAACCTTGGCTCAACCTTGGCTCAGCTGCCACTTCCTTAAAGAACCTCCCAGGTCTCCCCAGTACTCACTCTTTCATGCCCTCTCCTTGTAATCGCCCATGGCACCTATACGTTTACATCTACAGAGCTCTTTGGTAGAAAAAGTTCCAAACGATCAATTCCCAGGAGGGAAGGACTGTGTCCCTTCGTCTTTCAGTTCTATGGTAATTATTGTTTTTGTTGGCACTCAGCAAATATTTGTTAGTAGTGAACCAAGAACCCATAATTTCCATGGTTTCCTCTCATTCTAATAATACTCACAAGGCCTCAAATAATGTGAAATAAATTATTCTGCACATACTCACATAATAGTCAGAGCTTGGGAAAGCAATATTTTGAGAGGCAGACCATCCAGCAAGGGAGCATTCTGATAAGGAAATGGAAAAACACAAATATCAACCCTGGAGTGTACCATGGAAATGTTTGTGGGGAAACATTTATTCTTTTCTAGGCATTTTAGGTTATTTACTTAAAATATGTTCCATTAACTTTAGCTTAAAGGATTTTTTTTTTTAAACTTATGGTTTAAAACTCTTAAATATCATAAATTTCATTAGGGTCAACCTAATAATTTGGCCATATGTAAGTAGTTTTTCTATGGCATTGTTCAGTACCTTGGGAGTAAGAAAAGAGAAATACTGTTCTGATCCAAAATACGATACTAAGGAATATGAGATCTGGTGAATAATGAGGTTATTTTCTGGTTACAGGAAAAGAAAAAGCAGAAACCAAAATTAGTCACATTTAATCTAATACAGAAATATTTATAATAAGCCAGTGTACAATATCCAATTGTTCTCATCAACAACTTAATAAGCAGAATTCCAGGAGAATGATTAAGGCAAAAAGGAATATCCAAAAGGGCCGTTGCTTTAATTCACCCAACTGCCATGTCAGGCGGCAAGCTCAGCACTAAAGCAGCAGTGAGAAAAACAAAGGGTCCCTGCCCTCAAAAGAATACACTTAGGAAAGGTTCCCAGTCTCTCATCACACCCTTGTTCCGCCTCCTCTTCTTCCTCCTAAGTAGTAAACTCTGGTCTCAGGCAGGGCCACAGGGGATATTCACCTTCCCCTAAAGCAAAATATTTCTCCTCCCTTGGTCAGAATTCCTTAGAGACCAAGCTGTGCACCAACTCAAGTGTCAATAATATTCCTAGAATAAACTAATCAGTCACCCAATTGATGGGGGGCAGGGCTGTAAATGAGGATTGGGGCTGGAACATCCACAACTTGTGTTCAATAACTTGTTCAAGTTGTCAAGCTTGGCTCTGGTCTCCTGAGTAATCACGTATATTGCTTGACCCATCTATTATTGGGATAAAGATGACATTTGTACAGCCAATTTAATCAGCCTTATCTAAAAGCAAAGCTTTCATTTGCTTATTTAACCATGCAGTATGTTACAAATGCCCCTAGCTCTTAGAAGATGGTGGAACTTAGTTCTATTAACTCATTATGTGACTTTAGGAAAATAACATAACCTCTCAATGCCCACTTATTTATTTTTAAAATATTAACAATCATATGGGTATTTTTGAGGATTAAAAGAGACAATACATGTAAAGCATTTGGTGAAATATTGGCATACAGTAAGAATCCAGAAAATGTTGGTATTATGACCAATATTACTATATTACTCATATCATTATTATCTCTCTTTCCATGTATTTCTTACTGAAGAAATCTAGGTTCTCGTTAGATTGAAGAGATCTGAGTAAATGACCAGAAAAAAGAAAAAGAAACATCCAGTATCTTCATTCAATCATTCTACAAATATTTATTGAGCTTCTTTAGGGTTTCAGGGCTAGCTTCCTGGTTCGTATGCGTGACAAACTGCATGCTAAGAAAGGAGAGGGTAGAACTGCAGAAGAATAAATGAAGCACTTTATTAGTAGGACCAAACTAAGGTCCAAATTCTGAGGACAGTAACCATAAAGTCTTTAGGGTTCAGGTGCAGAAATAAACATCAGGGTTACTTGGCAGCATTAAGTCTCAGAAAATCACATTAAACTTTAACAAGAGGCAAATCCAAACTTAGAAAACTTTCTTAACTAAGACAGGCCCTGTTTAACCCTAATCCAAGAAGCCTAAAGAAAAATTCCCAGTCTTAAATAAGTATAAATCTCATTCAATATGGTTCGGTATGCTATTGATTTATCATATAAAAAATTAATGAACAGAACATGTGTACACTGACAATATCATCTAAACATGAACTGAAGGTCTGTGCAGAAATGGATACATAGCACTGGGTTAGGAATCAAAATCCAGCCTAATAAGAATAATGTGCTGAGCAATAAAATATGAAAGAAAAACCAAATGCTCAGACTGAAGACCTGTATCTCCTCATGGTTAGGCTTAAAGAAATTGAAGCTGGTCATGGAGGATCAGCAGTGAAGTATCTGGAATTCCCCAAACTGTCTGCAGTTATTGTTATTTGCTGACTGATTTCACCAACTACAATTTCTGGTTTTCGTAGAAAATGATTCATTATGAAATGCCAGAACCATCCTACTGGTAATGCAAAAGCCTCAGAAAACTGCATATACACGGACTCCACATGTCATGTGAAAGGCTAGAAAAGGAGAAAGACGATCTCCCAAGAATCCTGAAGTCCAATTACAAGCTAACAATTAGCCTGCTATATTTCTATGGACTCTGGAAGAAGACATGACATTCCTGGGTCAGAGACAATTGACTTTATTACACTCAGCAACAGCAGTAGCCTGAGTATCAGCATTATCTTATGCTAGTTCTTAGAACACTGATTCCCACAGGGCAACATAAAGAGGGTTAGTTTGTACACATAATAAGCACTATAGGAGAAGTATCTGCAGAATTTAGGAAATCTGAATCTTTTATGGTGAGCAGTAATTATGCTTGTCCATTTCTCTGGGGGTAGATACTATATCTAGAATGTTCACTGTACAAAAATTCTTAAAATGATAGAATGTAATAAAGTTAGCTCCTCTGTTAACAAGCCATGTAAAAATGTGAGAAACCCATAGATTATTGTCTGCCAACATGACCAAAACGCTTGGAGCACTCACAGAACAGTCTCAGGTACTTGGCATCATGCTTGAAGACAACTTAAATGTCTCTGGATCATCAAAGCCCTTTCTTATTCAGGTTTTCATCTAATCAGCACAAACCATTATCATATATTCCCAAGAATATTTTCCTGAGCTTCTCAACCATTTATGGTATCCATTCCCTTGTTTTTAAAGTCATCATAAATTTCAGAAATTTTGTCTTTAGAATTTGGGGATTCACGATATAAAAGGCTTCTGTAGGAGAGAACATCTCTCTTTCACTAGCACTAAAATAATATTTCAAAGTATGGTCTATGGCTATTATGGGTTGATGTTAGGCATAGTCTCATTGTAGACTCAGTGCATTTCAGTAATGATGCTCTGTTCATCCCCCTACCAGGCCACCCAAGCCTCCTAAGTAAGCTTGTTAATGCTGGATAGTAATGAAGGCATGAGTCCTAGCTTTAATGCTTCCTAGCTGCTGCTTTGAGTAAGTCACTTCTCCTTCCTCTACTTTAGTCTCTGCCTTGTGAAATGGGGATAATACAATTCACTCTTCACCGCTCACACAGTTTTAGAGAAAGTCAAATGACATAATATAAGTGAAGGCATTTTTTTTAATTTTATCATAAAATTTTTTTAAATTTTTTATTGTTGGTTGTTCAAAACATTACATAGTTCTTGATATATCATATTTCACACTTTGATTCAAGTGGGTTATGAACTCCCATTTTTACCCCATATACAAATTGCAGAATCACATCAGTTACACATCCATTGATTTACATATTGCCATACTAGTGTCTGTTGTATTCTGCTGCCTTTCCTATCCTCTACTATCCCCCCTCCCCTCCCCTCCCCTCTTCTCTCTCTACCCCCTCTACTGTCATTCATTTCTCCCCCTTGTATTATTTTCCCCTTTCCCCTCACTTCCTCTTGTATGAAATTTTGTATAACCCTGAGGGTCTCCTTCCATTTCCATGCAATTTCCCTTCTCTCTCCCTTTCCCTCCCACCTCTCATCCCAGTTTAATGTTAATCTTCTTCTCATGCTCTTCCGTCCCTACTCTGTTCTTAGTTACTCTCCTTATATCAAAGAAGACATTTGGCATTTGTTTTTTAGGGATTGGCTAGCTTCACTTAGCATAATCTGCTCTAATGCCATCCATTTCCCTGCAAATTCTATGATTTTGTCATTTTTTAATGCAGAGTAAGGCATTTTATAATTAAAAAAGGATCATGAAAGTACTTTAATACTATAATGAGTATTTCCTGAAGCTTGCTCACACATTCATGGATGGCTGTGAGTGCAGACACAGAGAAAATTTACTTTCACCTTCAGAAACTGAATCATTGCAGTACAATAAGCAGAGTTGTATGTGATTAGTTATTTGCAATTGGATGCCTGTGTTATTAGATGTCCAGGTAAATCTTTTTTACTACCAAGGATCTGGAAGGAGGTTGTAGGGTAAAAAGGGGAGGGAGGAGAAGAAAATGGTATTTCATAAGCCATTTCCAAATGCATAAAAATAGCTAAGGTTTTATTACACCAAACTTGGCTTTTGATTAACTTTTCAGTGAGTAGGAAGGATATAAAATATACTATCCACATTTTATTAGCATCTTCATAAATATACTGTCATGTTTTTATCTTTTTCTTAGGAAACCAACGAGATTATTGTCAAAGTATATTATCTTTCCTCAACAGTGTCAGAGTGCATTTATAGGCAGTACACAAAGGTTTCAGGAGAAGTAGTTTAAAACCCATAAAAGATGCATGGCAGCTGATGAAACAGTTCTCATGCTACAAATTATACAGATTTGGATCAAAAATTCTAATTTCTTCCTAACTTTACAGCAGCGGAAAATCTTATAGACTTTTAATATAGTAAAAGGAGAAAAAGCACAAGTACTCACTGGTCAGAATGGGAAAAAAAGAAAGCAGGAGAAAGTGAAGGGAACAGGGATCTGCCACTGTTCCAAATAGTTTTGAACTGAAAAAAAAAAAAAAAAAAAAAAACAGAATAAGAATGAAAAGAACTAAAACATGAAAATATGAATAAATTCTTATGACACTGTACTATTTCCTTTAGGAACTTGATCCAGATTGTTCCCATTCCCCCAGAATCTTGTTCTCAATCTTTTTTCAGAAGTTGTAGAATTTTGGCAAAGATATGGCTTAAAAGAACAAATTTTTCCATTAAAATTCAAGTGAAAAAATATCAATTCCCTTCTCTAAATTCTCTTGAAAACTCAAATGCTTTGAATAAGCACTGAAATTAGATTTGTCTAAGTATGTTTCTAATTGCATCAAATGGTCTAGAAAAAAGTGAGTCACACAGTCAAGTATGAAATCCTGTCCAGAGAACAGTGAGTCCAGAAGTCAGTTAGGGTACCACGTGTCTTTCAGGTTCTGTTCTGTTTTTCCATCCTTTTTTTTTCTGTTTCATATTGACCTGTCTTCCAATTCCCTAATCCTGTGTTCTGAGTTCACCCTTGTATCTTAATTTTATATATTAATCTATTTTCATTTCTAGAATGTCCATTTGGTCATTACAATTCTCTGTTGAAGTCCTCCATCTTATCTATCTTGTCCATCATATTCTCAAGCTTGTTAATCATTGTTATTTTCAAGTCCCTATCTGAAAGTTGTAATACCTAAATCGTGTATGGGTTTAATGTCTTTTAATATTGTATTTCAGTCATTTCTTTCTGTTTTACAGCATACCTTAAAACATTTTATTGAATGATGAATATCATGGATGAAAAATTATGAGGTTATGAATAATACTTTCCTTCAAAAAGAGGATTAGATTTTCTTTCTGGAAGTCAAACAACAAATATTGGTGGACAACCTTGATCTTTTCTAGACCTAATCAGAAAGTCAGTTAGGGCTTGTCTATTTCAGTTTTCTGTATTCCCTCCTCCTGGGGCTTGGCAGACATGGTCTGTACTGAAAGCCAGGTTATTTACCAGTGGCCCTCTACCTTGGTAACACTTGAATTCTTATCTTTCCCCAGCACCATGTGGTTGCAAAAACCTGAGATCAGCTGTATGGGTGTCCAGATAATCTTTTGTGTTGGTCTTCTTGAAATTCTTGCCCTAAGAAACCTGCTTATGTACAGAGCCTCTTGCTAATAAAAGTAGAGAACAAGAAAAATCTGGACAGTTAAGGGCTGAGTTACAGAAATTCTTTGCCAGAAAGGTCAAAGGTTCCATCAAAAGATAAGATGAAGCAAAATCTATTCATGATGTAGAGATTCATCGTGGGGTATTCATATATGTACATGGGAAAGTTGTGTCAGATTCATTATTCCATTGTCTTTCCCATTCTTACCCCATCATTCCTAATCCACTGAATTTCTATTCTTTCCCCGCCCCTTATTGCGTATTAGCATCCACATGTCAGAGAGAATAGTCAACCTTTGTTATTTTTAGGATTAGCTTATTTCACTTAGCATGAGAGTCTTTAGATCCATCCATTTAAACCCAAGGCCAACATCATTCTACATGGAAAAAAAAAAAAAAGAAGAAGAGCTCAAATTATGTATCCACAATAAGATCTTATATTTAGAAGACCCAAAAAAACTCCATGAGAAAATTTCTAGAGACCCTAAACAAATTCAGTAAAGTAGCAGGATATAAAATTAACACCAATAAATCAACTGTGTTCCTATATACCGATGATGAATCAGCTGAAAGAGAAATTAGGAAAACTATTCTATTCACAATAACCTCAAAATAAAATAAAATACTTGGGAATCAATCAAACAAAAAGAGGTGAAAGACTTCCACAATGAAAACTACAGAACACTGAAAAAAAAAAAAAAAAACTAAATTGAAGAAGAACTTAGAAGATGAAAAGATCTCCCGTTTGTGGACAGGCAGAATTAATATAATACCAAAAGCTTTATGCAGAGTTAATGCAATTCCTAGTAAAATTCCAATGACTTTTTCATAGAAATAGAAAGAGCAGCCATGAAATTCATTTGGAAAAATAAGAGGTTCAGAATAGCCAAAGAAATCCTTAGTAAGAAAAGTGAACCATGAGGCATCACAATACCAGACCTTAAATTATACCACAGAGATATAGTAACAAAACTGGCATAGTATTGGCACCAAAATAAACATGAAGACCAATGGAATAGAATAGAAGACACAGAGACAAACCCATATAAATACACCTATCTCATACTAGACAAAGATGCCATAAATATACACTGGATAAAAGTTAGCCTCTTCAACAAATGGTGCTAGGCAAATTGAAAATCTCATTATAGCAGAATAAAATTTAACACTTATCTCTCACCCTGCACAAAACTCAATTCAAAGTAGATCAAAGACCTAGGGATTAGGCCAGAAACCCTGCACCTACTAGAAGAAAATATAGGCCCAACACTCCATCATGTCAGCTCTGAATTTTTTTTTTTTTTAATTTGGGATAGTAAATCTTTCACCTTCCTTGATAACATTAACCATTGAAGTAAATATAATATCTACCATTCTGGAGATACTTATTACATACAGCAACAATATTGTAAATACTTTAAATCAAAGAAATTTCATTGAATTCTCAGAATAATCCTCAAAGGTAGGGTCTTCTACACTCCCCATACTCCAGAGAGACAACTAAGACACAAACTCTCACAATAATGGTGGCAGAACCAGCTTCACCAAGAGGTCAGGCTCCATAGCTCAGATTTGTAACCCTTGTGCCCAGCGATGCACATTCACTATAGTCAATTAATATGAGATCATCCAAGATGTGGAGAATTACTAAAACCAAAGTTAGAATTCAATTTACTCTTTTCCATTTATTTTTATTTTATGCAGAGTATATTTCTCTCGACAGTCAATAGGACACAAAGATGTAATTAGAAAAGAAATGATAAATGAGGGGAATACAGAAGAACAAACAAAAGCAAGAGACAGAGCTATTATTAGGAGACTTGTTCTTAACACCAGTTCTGCCACTAACTAACTTTGTGACTTCAGATAAGTCTTTAAATATATATCCTGAGGCTTAAGGGGAAAAAAAACCTCGAATTTTATCTACATAATGTTCATGTGTTTTAGGAATTATGTCAATTGCATTATTAATCACTAAATGCTGTTGTAATTATTATTATTCAAGGAATAACTGCAAATAACAGTCATGATTTAATTTCTATTACACTGTCATAAACCAAGGTTTAAATAAAAGAAAAAAAATGATCATAAGGCAGTTTAGAAGTGGTTTCTTTGTTTTATGGGACTTCCCTACAAATAAAAATAAACTGTCACTTGACAGTTTCCTATCTGATCTTCTCCTTCACTACTCTCCAGCTTCCTGAAGATAAAACCCCAAGATTTAAAACTCTAGAGGCCAAATTTAGCAGACATGGTAATTAGAAACCCCATTTAAAGTGTATTCATTTGATAGGACAAATACTGTGACTTTTTTGGGGGGGGGGTGCTGGGGATTGAACCAGGCCTTGTGCGTGTGAGGCAAGCACTTTACCAACTGAGCTATATCCCCAGTCCCCCTTGGCTTTTATTTTAAGAAAAGAGAAATATAAAGCTTAAAACCCCATTTTTGCTGCATTTATATGCAAGAAAAATCTAGTTCACAAATGGAAATACTAAATGATAGGATCTAGTGTGTATCATGTTTAAAGTTTTAATTATTGTTTGTTTCATATTTTACCTTTTTTCAGATTAGGAAGTCAAGTCCTGTTCATTACTTCTTCTTTTTACTACCTGAAACCAAAGTACATGATGTTACTTTCACAAAAGCTAAAAAGAGAACTCTTATTCCTAAATTAACTAGTTGTATGTTGAAAGTGGAAATTATATTGTTTTTCTATTTAGACTTACCCATATAATAATATCTGCTAGCATCTGTATATATAGAACTTTTTAACCATATATGTCAACTCTGACTTAATAAATTAACCCAATAAAATTTATATGTTAAACACTTCTAACTTCCTTTTGGGTGGGAGGAGGTGGAACTTTGACCTTATTTTTTATTTTTTTATTTTTACTTTTTAGTTGTAGATGGACACAATATCTTTGTTTTATTTGTTTGTTTGTTTGCTTTTATGTGGTGCTGAGGATCAAACCCAGAGCCTCACGCATGCAAGGCAAGCACTCAACCACTGAGCCAAAACCCCAGCCCTGTATTTGTTTTTTAATCTTTGTTTAAATATAAGCATTGAAAATCAGTCCACAAATAAAATAGTTCAAAATTAAAAGAAAAAGAGTCACCAATTTCAGGGAATTTTCAGTTTGCTTTCAATTTAATGTGCTAAGTCTTTTGTGTATTCACTCACAAAACATTGACTCTACATTGTTTTACCCATTCATCTTCCAATCCAGTTATGGTTCTACTGCTTGTTTGACAATAATCTCCTACCTTTATAACACTAGGTTACAGGATCCTCTATCTTATAATGTTCTCAATGAAAGTGACTCCACTACCCATATACATAAATAAATACAGCACATTAAAAAAAAAAAAAAAAGCTATTTACCTAAGCAAATCTGCAGAATTTAGGAGCACTGAAGCACAAAGTTTAAGTTCATATGTAACTCCTAATATTCTCATTTTGGGTCACAGAGAAGCTAGATGTGAGAAAAGAGACTTACTGAGTCTGCCAAGTTCTGCTATAAGACTCAGGTACTTTCCAACTTTTGTGACTGAGAGAATTTCCAAGAGTTATATGGAGTAGAAAATACTTCTACATGATAGAGAAAAGGCATGCTATATATCGCTGCAAGCTAAGTTCAGTTTATGCCGATTCATACTTAACTAAGATTCTAAGCATTCTGCTAGGGTCATGGAGACAAGAAAGATAACTTCAAGCTGAGGCTAAGGAATTTCTAGGGAAAATAATACACTCCAAAAATCTCCTCATGAGACAAAAACTCATTTGTGCTAAGACCAACTAGTCTCCCCTCTCATTTTATATTTTACTTCTCTTCCAAATAGCATTGTGAGGACCAAATGGCATCGTTGCTATCACCCAAAGCGAGATATGTGAACTTGTTTCTAACCACCAACTGCCTAGAAGCACTTGTCCCACTTTTGTCTTACATAAAAATTTTGTGTATAATCAAAAAGTTCTGCAGGAGACTGAAAAACTCATAATCAAATAAATTAGGAAATGGTGGCACATTCCACTGTATTTGTTACAAACAATGTTGCTCAGTTCTTGGAAAATATTTTAAAACTAATCAGTCACCATTTCTAACCTAAAAATACTTCACCTAATCATCACTTATTCGCTCTGGAAGTACAAATTATAAAAATTTTTTGAGTGTTAGCCAATTTTAAATAGAAAGTTCTTTATTAACTTAAATTTTGAATAAACATCATGCCTTTATTAACATAATTATTTTAAATTAGGCTTTTTAAATGTAGGTGTCTCTAAGTAGCTTAATGGAAAAATAATAAGGTGGTAGCATTTATGCTGGTTTAAAGGAAAGTATTATATACATTACACAACTGCTATAATTTCTTCCAAGTAAATTTAACCAGGAAAAATTATAAATCTTTCCTATTATACAACAAAAAAATATGCTCTATTGAGGCAAAAGTTACTAAACAAATTAAAACAAAAAAATATTCCTAAGTTCAACCTTTTTCATAATTTCGTGAAATTTTAACTTAGTATCATGATCTTATGTCTATATTGTGTGTTACAAACTGAGTGATTTTCCCTTTTTCAGAATCATATATTCATTCATTTATGTAACAAGAAGTAGGTATTTAAATGCTTTTTTCCTTTTTATAGACCATATGACCTGACAAACATTGATAGGCCACCAAATACTCTTATGGTATTTGGAAAATCTATGGAATTTACGTTAGATCTGGTGAGAATCCTGGCCTCACCATTTATTAGTTCTGAAATGTATAAAAGATGCATAAATGATGTCTGCAGGCCCTACCTCCATTTCTTAAAAGGGAGTAATTTTATAAGGTGCAGGATTAGCTGAAGATTTGACATAAGCTTATGTAATCAGTCTAGCACAGGCCATCAATTAATGGTGACACTAAAGGTTGAGCATCCTTATCCAAAGTGTGTAGAATGAGAATTATTTCAGATTTCAGATTTTTTTCAGATCTTAGAATATTTTCATATATGAAATGAGATATCTGGGTATAGGACTCAAGTTGAAACACAAAATTCATTTGTTTTATATACACCTTATGCACAAATCTAGAGGTAATTTTATGCAATATTTTTTAACAATTTGATGCAAGAAACAGTTTCATAATATGGAACTCTCCATACTCTTACAGTGTCATGTCAATACTCAAAAAGTTTCAGATTTTAGAACATTTCGAGTTTGGTATTTTGGATTTCTGGATTAGAGATGTTCAACCTGTATTACCATTCACATAGGTGAGGATCACCCTTGTAGACTGTGGGGAGATCTATACTATGGCAACTCCCCTCTTCCTCCAGTGTCCTTAGATCCCTAAAGGAAAACAGTGTGAATGGATAATGAGGCCATCCACAGAATTCCCCACAGCTGTTTCCTGGACTGCACACTGGTGTGCTGGGAAAGCAGCCAGAAATGGGAAACGGGTGGTCAGAAGGGCTGCTTGCAGCAGTACTCACAAAACTGAGTCTCTGACATCCGCCTATCTCTGTGTCTTCTGAAATGGGTAGTTAAATGTCCTCAACTAACCAGTGTTTGAACTGAATGATCTCTAAGGTCCCCGCTTCCCTGCTGTTCTCACAGTCCATGTATAGTGCAAAGGTTGTCTAGAAAGTTCCACTAAAAATAATCAACATGTGGTAACTTTTCCACAATAAAAAATTATATACCTACACAATAAGAATAGTTCATTAATGATAATATGCATTCCCTCTTTATTTTACATTGCATTTTTGTGAATTTTCAAGTTTTACCTCTTTTGAACTCATCTTTTGTTTCCAAACTGTTGTAAGTCTAGAGGTTTTTCTCAGTTAATTTTCAGAACACAATACTTAAATGTCAAGTGGTCAGTTCAAAGCCACATATCTGACAACACCATGATTAAAGATTATATTTGTTCTACAAACACTCAAAACATAATTATCGAGTGACATCTAAAAACAAAGAACTGGGCTTGACACTAGGGACACAGAGATGAATGGCTTAATTCTACTCTTAGGGAGCCCCACCTGGTAAGTCATCAAGACAAATCACCACATGGTTAAAGAAAGGCTAAGAAGGATAAACACTTAAGCAGTCTGGAGAGCTATAAGAAAACGGTGATCCAGGAGCTGAGAGCTGGAAAATGGGTAAGAGTTTGCCAGTGTGCCCAAAAGCACAGAGATAGGACATTCTTGCTAAAAATCACCATCAGACTGAGTCTTCACATTAATTCAGCATCTATCGAATGCACCCTTCATTGAGTGAATAGATAAATGAAAGAATGTGCGAGACAGCCAAGCAATGGCTTTAGCTTTGCTGGTTCTTCAACATTAAAATTTTTATTAAAATTAATATTTTCAATATTTTAGACTTATTGGATGCCCACTTTGTACAAAGCACATATTAGGAGTCATGAGAAACCATAAAAAGAAGAAATATAATCTATGACCCCAAGAAGATGCAATAATTCAACATATATTTATTGAGCTTTGTATTTTTTCCATATGAATGGAACTTTACCAGTTATGGAAAGAAAAAAAAAATAGCAGATACTATTTCTTAAAGCAAGAAGAGAAATAGAAGCATAACAGAAATTTAGGCATTGCTAGTTCTTAGTGTGAAGACCTCTTAATTTTCCCCTAAAAAATCAGTAAATGACATCTTTACGTTTGCTAAGCCCTGAAAACTATTATAAAGCTATCTTTCATTTATGTGTACATATACATGTACATACACATATCCCAATGACTGAAGGACTGAAAATGAATCAATATATTCAATATTAGAATAAAAGAAAGAAAGAAGTTGGAATTGGGATTTTGGATCCTACACCACAGTCTTTAATTTTTTATCTTCTTTAATCTTTCCAATTCATCCCCATATCCACTCAGGTTAAATCAGTGCATCTATTCTCTTCCATATAAGACACAGAATTCCCAAAATCAAGATTGCTGCCATTCTTAAGGTCTGGAATTCCCGTGCTGTTCCTCTCTTCCTCATCCTTTAACCCAGTTTGGGTCCACGAAGAAAGCCAGGCCAGGTGTTTTGAGGTTACTTCTTCCTCACCACTCAGGGGACATCTAGGGCTCCATCCCTCTGTGCCCACTTGGTGGATCACCACCCATTCAACTGGCCCTTGAGCAGGAACTATCAAGGCTCAAGGCGTATGGCTCCACCATAATCTTTTCCTCAAGATCCACAAAGCTTCCCATTTCAGGGTCATGGCATTATACTATTAAACCAGTCTTTCAGAGTTTCCAGTGTCCTATAGTTCCCAAGTCATACAACTATGAGGGACACTGGTTTATTTTTCATCCATATATGTCTTGCTTCTGTGAACAGATCATAACTTCCTTCTAAGCAAGAATAGTTATCCTTTTATATCCCTCCATATTTAACACAATGTCAGGAATATACCAAATGCTTAAAATAATTGTTTATTTCACTGAGAGTAAACAACAATAAATGACTAACTTTTAATTTGGACATGTTAATAGATTTATTAGCCTGAGAGTTTCACACTAAAATATTCTTGTGACTAAAGTTAGGCAATTTTGATAACTGTATTAACTTTTTAAGTTCCATTCAGCCAGTTCAGCAGTTTTTCCTGACCACCTATTAATACCACTCTCCAATCTTGTAGAGAATTATTTACTGTAGTAAAAGTATGTGCTAAGTAATATAAACTCTGTATTCTCTAGTATTCTGAAAAATATAAACTTTTCAGGTATGACTACATAAACCTCAGAAATTTTACTCATATAATCAATAAATACAAAATACTTACCCATGGATTGATATAAATATGCTATAATATTAATTATCATGGTTCCTGAGACCTTGGTTATTATGTAATTTTATCTAAATTTGGAACATTTATAGACTATTTTGAAGTTCAAGTTAGTTCCCAAACTTTACATAAGGTATTCATTCAGTGGTGGATTTGTTTGTATTCAATGCTGTGTAAGAGGTATTCACAAATACTCAGAAGTCAACTTCCAAGAAATACCTTAAATTACCTAGAAATTTTAAATGAACAGCAATTTTCCCATAAACTCCCCTATGATCTTTGATATCTTTAAACCAAAGGAATGTCTATGCCCGTTCCCTTCAGAGTTTTAAACCATTCAAAAAGCCTTTACTTTAAAATGCTATAAAAAGGTTATCATTTTCTATATATTCCACTGTTTTTTAAAAGGAACTTGGAAACACTGCTGTATCCTAAAGCTATGATGGAATTAGAAATAAACAATGAAATAAACACATATCTACATCAAGTATTTACATCAGAAAATATTAACATAAAAGTAAAATGCTATTTCTCTCACATTGGTGAATCTTATCAGATAGGATTATTTATGATACAACATCCAGAAATCATTTCTTCTAAAGATGAGGGGATATCCCAGCTCATAACACTGATAAGTTAAGAAATGGAGCTATCTTTAGGCAGGGCTTGATATAGCCCCAAGAGCCCAGGTTTTCTCTATGTCTTTGCTCTGTATTTCGCTAAGGTACCTTCACTCTTGGACACCATACATTCGTTTCCTACAACACAAATGTTCCAAAAATGCCCACAGCATCCCCAAATCTCATATCCTTATAACATATCTCCCTCTATTGCTTATCAGGTGGCCTATCCTGATCAGATGGGGCTCCAAGGCCACACAGGTACATGTGAGTGTATATACGTATGTATGTGTACACACATGTGTACAGGTATGTATGTCTACAGATCTTTTTTTCAACACATGGTTTCAGGGACACAGTAAAATAAACTTGGAGATAAAGACTAGATTTTTTTTAAGAAAATAGAAAAAAATAGATTTTTAAATGTCAGGATATCAACATATAGTAAGAATGAAAGTGTTTTTACAAATTTTGTTATACTGTATGTGTGTGTATACATGTGAGTGTATATGCACTTGACCAAATATAAAACAAGTTTCCAACTACAGTCTAAAATTTAATTGGTGTAAACATCTCTGACAGCTCCTCCAAATACTAGAAGAGCAATGTAAACAAGTTATAAAGACTGGACAAAGTATGATAAATTTATAATCTACTTAAACAGACCAAAGCAATGTAGAAGGTGTAAGACGAGGTGTAGGGAAGGGTAGTGGGTAGTGATGGACAAGAATGGAGAATCCAGGTACCAGATGAATGGTTATATCTGATGAACAATGAAAACCACATGAAGGTTTTAAGCAGGTACATAAGCATTTTAAGCACTTCGAATTGACAGATTCTTCAGGCAGCAGTGGACAGAATAAAATGGAGAAGGCAATAATACACATCAAAACACCAGTTAATAACAGGAAGATCAACACAGGGCCAGACATTGAGGGAATATGTTGGGAAGATACTTTGAGAAGTAGAGTCCAGAGAACTTTATAACTGATTAAATATAGGGAGTAAAAGAGAAAAATGAGAAGATAATGCACAGGCTTTGGTGTGTAGTAACTGGAAATCTGTGGTTCCAAACACTAAAAGTCTGTGCATAGAACGGTCACAGTCTCAGGGAGGGGGGAGATGAACTCAGTTTTGAATATGCTTACTTTAAGATCTGTGCAGGACATTCCAGTTAATGTCCTGTTCACAGCATGAATGAACTCAGAACAGTTTCTGGTCATGATCCAAAGAACAGAGAAACATCAACACCACAGTTAAGAACAGGACCAGGGACAAAAGAGTAAGGGTCATCCACATCAAAGGGGTAGGCAGAGGGAAATGAGTCTGCAAAAGAGACCAAAGGACATGGTCAAAGAGATGGGGAACAGGATTCAACTACCAAATTCACATAGAATGTGATGGACATCATTATCCAAAGTACATGCATAAAGACATGAATTGGTGTGAACATACTTTATATACAACCAGAGATATGAAAAATTGTACTGTATATATGTAATAAGAATTGTAATGCTTTCCACTATCATATATATTTTAAAAATCAATTAAAATTTTTAAAAAAGAAATAAGATATATGAGAACTGAGAACAATACACTGGATTTGGAAATGAAGAAGTTATTTGGTGATATTTTCAGTGCAATTGGTTGGATGGCAAGTTAAAAATTGAGCATTTATAGTCAAAAAATACAGAGCAGAGTGTGTGTGTGTGTGTCGTTGTGTGTGTGAGGATGTGTTTTAAGAGACTCGGTGTGAAAAAGCAGCAGCTAGAGGAATGTGTGAGACAAAGGGAACATTTCTTTGTTGAGCTGTTTTTCTTTTATAGAATGTAGACACGTTTATATGTTAAAAAGAAGAAACCAAGAGGGGAAAATTAGTTAAAACACAGTAGAAAGGGGGAAAAAAAGAATCTGATTCTACGGGAGATTGAAGGAAGCTGGATCCAAAGCACAAGTGGAGGTTTGTCTGAACTGGCACTGCCCAGCGGATCTTTCTGCAGTGATGGAAAGGCTCTCCAAATCATTCAATATGATAATCCCTAGGTATACTCAGCTGGTACAACTCAATTTTTCATTCTGATTGATTTAAACTTAAATAGCCACATTGGCCAGTGGCTAAAAAAATAAAATGAATACTCCAATTCTACAGGAGCAAATAAGAGGCTAAGATCCACCCATCCTAGGGAAGATGGCTAGTGTTGTTAGTGCTTGCCATTCTGAGGCAGGAGGAAGGCTGATTCACTGAAAGAAAAGCCACAGGGTAGGAGACTCAAGGAGAGCAGTAAGGTTTAAAAGGAATTCAAATAACTAACCAGAACAAAATAAAAGCATAACTTACAGAACTGAGGACCCAGCTGAGACAGAAGGCTGCAGACATAGGGTCTGTGGTGCAGAAACAAATCAGACAGGAGGTAGCTTTAAAAAAGCTTGAGAAGCTCAGTCCCAGAGGTCTAAGAGCTAAGAGCCTGATGACATAGAACACTGTGCCACGGCCTGAGAAGGAGCAAAGCTATGTGTTCAGGAGAAAGAAGGGAAGCAAGAGCTCCAAGCCTCAGTCAGGTCAGAGAGTTGATATAAAAGGTAGTGAGTGACCAAGAGATCAGTGAAGCATAAGTGAGTTTCCAGGGGATGGAGCAATTCTATTCAGTGGCAAGTCCTGATTGGCTTAAAAGGAGCAGGCCACAGGAATTAAGAATGAATTTTTAGGATTGTTCTGGTGATTACTGGGGTAACCCAAGGTGACAGCTGGGGTGTGAGTAGTGGAGATTAGAGAGCTGGACAGAAAGATGGATAGATAATAAGATATCAGCTTGTGTTATTATGGAGGCTGGGAAGTCCCACAATCCATCTTCTGCAAGCTGGAGACCCAAAAAAAAGCCAATGATATAATTCAAAGGCCTGAGAACCAGACAACTCATGGTACAGATTCCCAATAGGGTTTGAAAGCCCTGGATCCAGGAGGGCCCAGGGCAGAGGTAGATCCATGTTCCAGCTCAAGCAGTCAGACAGAGGGAGGACAGAGCAATCTTTGTCTACCTTTTTAATCTATTCAGACCCTCAGTGGATTACAGGATGCCTACGCACATTAAATGGGATGATCTTCTTTACTCAGTCCACCAATTCAAATGCTGATCTCTTCTTGATACAGTTTTTCAGACACTCCCAGAAATAACTTGTAATTCAATAGCTAGGAATTCTGTGACCCAGTCCAGTTATCTAATATTAACCATCACAGGGTGCTATGGAAGAAGGTGAGCCAGGTATGAAGCCCTCAAAAAATAAATTGTTGGTGTGCTGCCAACAGTTAGGGAAGAGACATGTGAGGAAATTTCATAAGAAAAAGAATCCTTAGGATGTGGTTTCTTCAGAACACTACAGCAACTGGGGAAGCAGGAAGGGGAAAAAGAATGTGCCTAGTGCAGCATCAAGTGAGGATGATCAGAAGGCCCTGAGGAAGGACTGCTGAGAAGCAGAAAGCAAGCAAGCTGATCAACCATGTACAAAGAAAATCACCTCACACTGATAGGGGACAGTCAGACGTGAGCGGTGGGAACGTGAGGCCAAGGGAATTAACTCTATAATATGCGTCCATTGTGCTGACTCCCACATGATTTCTTTTCCAAGAAGCAATTTACTTGCAGCCCAACCTGGTTGAAGTGAACAGAATATGTCACATTTCTCAGCAAACTACCTGTTATCTGCAGGAATAAATGCAGGCCTGAAATAATGTTGATAAGAGGAAACCAAGTTACCCTGAAGGGGGAGACTTTGGTGACCATTTCCACAGACCAGAACACAGAACTCAGGGAGACAAGGAAAATTCCTCCCAAGAATCCAATTAGAGACAGTCAGTATAGGCCAAAGTGACCTAGAGCTGTTGTGGCAATGGAGATTTGAAAGTCTTATGTCATCCTGCTGCCAGTCAAAAGTCAAGAGGTGGACCTGGGTGGGACTTTCTGGAAACTTCTCTGGGGTCCCCAGTAAAACTGGAGGCAGGAGAAGTACACTGTCCCTCTCCTCTCTGAAAGGACTCATTTTCTCCCTTGAAGTGTCCCTTTTTCCCCCTTGCCCATCCCTTCTAATAAACTCACTGCCTGTTACTCTGAGCAATATGTCCGAAATCTTCCTGACCTGATTGCAAGAATCAGGGTTGAAAGGCGGGCAGGCAGGGTGGGGGGTGGGGGTGTCTTCATGCCGCATCATTTTCCCAGAAGGCCCCAACCCAGTAAGAATATCAGGGACATATTCTGTTGGTACCGTAATCAAACTGCCTATTTTTTGAAATCCTCCTAGTTTCTCTGGGACTTTTCTTGTGCTTTACTTTCTTCAGAAAGGTAGAGGATATGACCATGTTTCTGGTTATCATTAGTATTATAAAATTAGGTAATGGCTTTTGCAGCTATTAAATACAACTGTATTACTCAAAGTAATGTTTTCATTTCCACTTATCAGTTCTTCCCATTTTGGAATTATCTTATGTAGCAATTGGATTTCATAAGGTTAAATATCCCCATATGTACAGAATGGGTTCAAAGTCATTCATACCATGAGGCTGTCACTGTGACATCATTGTATCCAAACCAAGCTCATCCTCATTTTATATAGACTTTCTCACTTTCTTTCTCTCCTCCTCCTCATTCTTTCACTTCATGATTTTAACAGCAGAAACTAGAAACTTCCTTTTGCTCCCTTCTGCAGTGCCAACACTGCCCATACTCTCCCTCTCCCTCTCTCTCCCCACCCCCCTCCTCCATGTTGCAGAGACTTTTTCCTGGGCATCCCTTTTGTAACTATCTCAAAATAATTAAATCTAAGATTGAAGTGGCCTCATTTGCTATTTTACCATAAATATTTGTATTCTCCCATGGGTATTAACAGAATCTATTTAGATGATTTAGAGATGAACGTTTTTTAATAACTAGCACCAAAATCACCTAAACTGTATGCTTTGCTGCTTTCAAGAAGTTATACTCCCCCCTGTGGCAATCTGATGACAAAAAATAAAAAATAAAAAAACAGAAAAAGGGCATCCTAAAGACAGAATTACATGTCATAAATCATTAGCAAGTTAAACAACAAGGGCATGGGTCTTGCTAGGGAAAGAAAAAAAAAAAGATGTCATATGACCCGTCACAACATTCTTTCAATGTAATCTGCATAAATTATGAATCTGAAAGCTACCGGTTGATATTTGGCAAATGTGCTAATGCAGAAATTGAGTATCTGAGATAAATTAAAAGAAAAATCTTTAAGGAACATTGAGTGCTTATTCTGTGATAAGCATTGTTCTAAGTTTTTTTTTTTTTTTTAACAAGATTTTTGTATTTAATCCTTTAAATTGTCAAAACAATGTTATGAAATCTTAGGAAGTGGGTGCTATTATTATCTTAAAGTTAAGAGAAACCAACGAGGCTTAGAGAGACTTAGTGGTTTGCTTAATGTCACACACTGAATAATATGTATAAACAGTGAAACAGGGGGAAAAAAAGATCTCTCCTGAAATAGTGAGAAAGAGAAATGCAAATCCAGCAAATTCAATGTTCAGATCCATCCTATCTTGTTATCTTACAGAACATTTGAACTCAAAGATTAAAATTTGGCCTTGCTAAATCTAAATTGGTGGCTAATTTTATCAACTGCTTTTAAACTAAAGAATGAACTATAAGTCATACAATTTCATAATAGAATCTCAAACTAGAATTGTTTTTAAAATCTTATTTAATGAAACATAAGTCAAGTTTAGTAAGGCTTTATTCTCCAAATTTTAAAAAGAAATGTAAACACTGAAAAAGTTTTGTTTGGTTTGTTTTTGTTTTTTAATGATCTATTGGTATCTTTTTCCATTCTCTTTGCCTTTGTGAGCCTATCTTGGTTGAATATTGGACTGCCTGAAAGAGTAAAACAGTAGCATTTTGCTATCACCTCACTGCTAGGACAACTGGGGAACCCCTAGCAGAATGACCCCAGCAACACATCTCCAAAGGCTGCCAGGTGACTGCCTCTCAATGCCTTTGGCTCATTCCTGCTGCCTTGTGGTCTCCTGCCCTCACATGCAGTCTAAGAATTCCCCTCATCCTTGGCACTTACTGTAGACAAAATGGCTTCCAGATGGCCATGGCTGCTTAACATAAGGTCATTTTCCTTTACTGGGAAGTTGGATGTGATGCATGAAAAATATAGAAGTTTTGAGTTCTTGAGTCCGCTTTATATTAAGGTCAGGTTTCAGTGAGGAAAATGAGAACACATGAGAGGCAGAAGCAGTACTCCCATGCTGTGGTCCCCCTTCTGACAGCTACTTCAGAAGCTGGTCAGGAAAAATCTGCTTGACTGGTAAAGGGAGGAGCATGTCTGGAAAGCTGTCAGATCCAACAGGGGATACTTTGGCTGTGGCCATGCCCAGCCTCACTGCAAAGTCAGATAGGTTCAAAGTCTATCTGAAGCTGGACTGGGAGTCTGCTTGCTTACTTACCCGGCTGAAAGCAAGCAGTTGGAGCCTCAGGAATCAGCTATTTATGGAAAAAGAAGGGCAAAATACCTTAATAGAACTGACATAGAGACATTGAAATGATGAAAATGCTGTAAAACATTCATTTGAACAAAAGAAGCATCCATCATCTAACATGAGAAATAGCTTGATGGTGAAATATTCCCAGACTTTAGTAAGTCCATAGCTATATGAAACTTTATGCTATAGTAGTCAACTTTCACACACACGCATGAGTCAGTAAGAAAGCCTGCCATTCCTAGACAACACTCCCAAGCCCTACCATGTGTGCTTATGACATAGATCACATTCCATTAACAACATGAAACAAGTCATGATTCAATTCAAACCAAACCATTCCAGGCCTGAAAGAGAGATGAGGAAATCTAAAAGCCTGAATACGGAGTACACCCAGTTTAAGGAAAAGTGCATCTTCAATAAGGACAAATCCATAAAATAAACACCATGTCAATAACAAACAGGAACGTGTTTGTTAAAGGACACTCATGAAAAACTTAGGTTTATAGTAGATATTGCCTCAGTGTTGACAGCCTGTCCTACAATGTCATGATATTTATTCATAAGGGTAGCTTATCAGTGAATGATGCAATTATTCAAGAAGACTTTTATGAAGTCTGTGGTTGGTCCCAGTCTCAGCCTAAACAAGACTACACAGCTCGAGACACTGAAACTTTTCGGTGTGGGCTGAAGCTGATGTCACAGCAGTGCACGCCCTGATACGAACATTCCCAAGGCATCATCTTGATTCATTTTTTTTTCCTTTTTTAGCTATTTATAAGTTCACTAGTGGATAAAAAGCAACACATCTGTCTGCATAGCAAAATCATAAAATCTTAATTGCTGAGAAATACAAAACCTAAAAAAAAAACATCAGGGACACAGGCTTATTATTGACACACTAAATTTTTATTAGTGTAGCTTCTACACTAATAAAAAAAAATTCTCTAAGCCCAAGTATCTCTCTTAATTCAGGTCAGTAAACATTATCTTTCTAGTTCATGTTTATCACAGACCACAACATAAAGCGCCTATTAGCTGAGGGTTGTTTTATATGCCTTACTTTTGGAGTTTAAGAAGACCTGAGATTAAAGTGTTCTTAAGGACATACAATGTTCAGAGACAACCATCTAAAGAGTATGGGGAAGAGCAGTGAAGTTTGGAAGGAAAAGCAAGGGTGTTCTTTTTAGAAGAACCAAATTCAAATTCACACATCCCTATTCCATCTCTAACCACATTTACATTATGTTAGCATTCCTGGACCTCAATGTCTCACCTACAAAATGGAAAGAATAATATCTCATGAGGTTGTTCTGAAGGTAAGATGGTGCCTGTAAAGGGCTCTGTAAATTTAAAATTTCCACATAAACTGCAGGGTGACAGAAGCAACATCAGGTTTCTATTCCATGCACTCAGACAGAGCTCTAAGGAGAATTCCTGTTAAACTGATCAGATAAAATCAGCACTGTGTATTCTAACGTCAAAGTTAAAAAAAAAAAAATTAGTTCACTTTTACTTCAAACTTGATGATTTTGAGAGTTTAGAATGTGATCTTCTTCCTCATACATGGTGAAAACTTTGATCTGGGAGATTAAATATTTTCTCAAAAATCCTGACTCATGTGTTCAGATTTAAATATATGATTTCAATTGGCACAGCTATTTAAAAATTCACACATAGGAAGATAGCAACTCTTTAGAAAACTTGAACTACTTAGTTTTCAGTGTTCTTAAATATATTAGCAATGGATTTGCCTGTAACTTGAAAATTTACTTGTCACCATCATGGTAGCACAGTTCACACTACAAAATGAAATGTAAGAAAACTGTCACCCAAAGGTAAGACAAGTGTAAAGGTCTGTGGCACCATGTAAAGCAAAAGGCACCGGTGTGGCGTCTGAGAAATACAAAACCTAAAGAAAACGTCAGAGACACAGGCTTATTATTGACACACTAAATTTTTATTAGTGTAGCTTCTACAATTTTCACTGAAGAAGCAAAAGACTATTTAGAGTCTCCCTAACCTTCTCCCCACAAAAACAAATGAAAATTATATAATGGAAATGAAGGGAGTAGATGCTATCCGGTGATGAGAAGCTGGATAGGGAGCTTCTTTTACGTATTCTGAAAACTATGAAACAGAAAGTACCATGCTGTGTTCCCATCATACTTAAGGGATGTAAGAAGTACAAGACAAAGTTCCATTTGTTAAATACCTTTATCAGTTCTGAGCATCTAATCTAAAAAATGAAAAAGCAGAATTTCATTTTCCCTGAGCTCTCATCTAGTTTCAATGCTTCCAAATTCCTGTGAAATTGGGAGATGTTATCAAGTCAGACTGTGATGAGTTTAATGTCCCCCCAACCCAACACTCTAAACTCGAACTATGGAAGACTGAACCGAGGGGTGCTCTGTCACTGAGATAGACCCCCAGCTACATTTTATTTTTATTTTTATTTTCAAACAGGGTCTTGCTAAGTCATTTAGACCTCAGACTTGCAATTTTCCTGCCTCAGCCTTCAGAGTAGCTGGTATTATAGGCCTGCACCACCATGCCCAACTGTGATGGGTTTTTAAAATCAATCTGAGTATGACTTGGTCTAAAGGGCAAGAAGGAGACCCCAATGAAGAATGAAAGAGGTCTGAGGATGTAGCTCAGTGTTAGAGTGCTTGCCTAGCATGTGAGATGTAAGAGGCCTTGAGTTCATTCTACAGTACCACCTAAAAGAAAAAAGAAAAGAGAAGGATGATTTCAAAACACTAATATCTTAAAAGAAATTGCTTACATACATGTTGTCTCCTTGAGTTGCATGATAACTGTGAGCAGGTGGGAAATTTGGGGCTCAGAGAAGATAAGTGCCTTATCTAAGTCCACATGGCACGCAAATGTCAGGTGTGGAACTCACACCTCCCAGCCTCTTAGCCTTCCCTCCAGTCTATTTCTAATGGTTTTCAAAAAAGTATTCCAGGGAGCCCTGGAGTCCTTAGAAGGGGCCTCAGGTGTCCTGGCTGGAGGTGGGAGTACATTTGCAAGGATGAATTATGGACCTGTCTTATGGTCCCCACATCCCTACCCTCAGCCAAATCCCTAGGGACATCATGTAATTTTTTTACACCAGTCCTTTTAAAATGTATCCTTTCATTTATTTGCATTCTTTGGTATAAACTATCTAGTCTTAATTCTCTCCTCCTATTGAAGAGTCTCCCCAAACAACACATTTTTAAAAAATGACCTTCTCTCTTTCATGCCCATTAAATGACACCTACACAAAGGCATACACATCAACTTGAGTATCATCAAGGACACTCTGAACATTCAGTTTGATTGAAAGTGTTATAAACACTCCTGGTTGCTAAACTGTAATGCGTCTGAGTTTCCAACTGCCAAGGGAAGCCTCTGAGACCACCAGGACGGATCTTAGGAACACCTGTGCTCCCTGGCACCTCCTCCCATTAACAAAAGCTGAACAGAGACAGCATGAATCCTAAGTCAACTAACAGAACAAACTAAACCAACAAAATAAGTGAAACAAATGGTAAGCTGTAGGAAATATCTTATTATAAAACAAAGCTTCCTTTCTCATTCCTCTAGCCCCCAACTCCACCCACAAGCAAGGTATGGGGCAGGCAAACATAAAACACAAACCACATAGAGCAGCCTTGATGGCTCAAATACCTTGACAAATACCTTTGCAACAGAAAATATCCTAAGAAACTTAGAAGAACTAATTATAAGGAAGAAAAAGCAGGAGGGTAATGAATATAATTTAGATAGCAAACATCCGTCCTTCCTTCCCGCCTCTGAACTCCCTGGGCTGATGGCCTCTCCTTAACCTTCATCTTCAGCAAATAAAAGGTCATGTAAACCAAGCTAGGGTTCCTGAAGATTTTAGAATAATATTTATTACTATTTTTCAAAAAGCCTTTGGCATAATTTTTTTGGGGGGAGGGTTGGAATGCATTTATACGATTGAACTTGAGGCATGCTAGAAACATCGGAAGCCCACTCCCAGCCCACCCTGAGGACAAATCGCTCATTGTCCAGATGCCCTTACATGGCCAGACTTCCTATAAGTCTGACAGCTCAGTGTATGCATTGCGTACAGGTTTTGGCTCTGAGTCACATTCCTCCAGTATGTTTCCCTGGGAGCTTTGATTTCCGCTTTGAGGGCTGGCACTAACTCCTGCTTGCTCTTATAAGAAAATGTCTACAACTAAAAGTTGAAAATGTGCAAGATTCCTTCTTTAAGTACACAAACACTCCAAGTCTGGCCACTTTCCTGTAGTCCTGCCAGGTTTTCTCTCTGTCTGATATCTGATCAAGTAACCTTTTTTTTTTTTTTAATGGACAGCATGCCTTTATTTTATCTGCTTATTTTTATGTGGTGCTGAGGATCGAACCCAGTGCCTCACATGTGCAAGGCAAGCGCACTGCCACTGAGCTACAGCCCCAGCCCAAGTAACCTTTTTTTAGGGAGAGAAAACAAAAAAAGCATAAGGGAAGGAATGTAGTACATCCACAGCAGAATATCTTACAAGATTTAGCTTAGTGACATGCACCAACCATGCCCTAGTAGACACACACATACCTTATATAGTTTGGTAAACGACTCAGTGGCCAGTTTAGTGAATTCCTCATTTTACCGGGGTTGGGGAGTGGGGTACTTTCTAAAAAAGCATCTGCTACTAAATACTTGGCTTACAAGTCAAAATTAGTGCATCTTCACCATTTTGCACCCAAATTCAAAGAGCTTTTTCTCTCCCATTCTGACCTACTGTCACTCAAAAGGGTTGGGATAAGTCAGAGTTGGACGAAGTTATAAGAAGCCACTATTTCCACTTTACCGCCCAGGCGCACACAAACATTTGCTGAGTCATTTATAATAGTGCAAGAATTCAGATGCCATGGCATGAATTGAGGACGGAGTGTCCGCCTTTCCCTCTGAGTTTCCTGGCACCCAATGGTCTGTAACACAATAAAAACATACTTTCTAGTCTGTGAATGTCGTGAGTGTCTTCTCTCATTCTTTCTCTCTCTAGGTGTGTGTGCGTCTGTCTCTCTGTGACTTTCTTAATAATGATCTCTTCTATCAACACTTTTCAGATGAATTTTGATCATAAAGCCTCAATCTATATTTTATTCTGAAATTTCACATGTTCTCTACATTTCAATATACATAGTTTCTCTTAGCCAGTATTAAATAAGTCCGAAGCTCACTACAGACTTATTGAGACTTTGAGAGGCAACTTGAATTTTGTAGTAAAACCAAATTTTTTATAATGTCTTGACATTTTTAACAATGGTGCAGAATGGTAACATACTTAGGTGTGTAGAGAGAGAATTAAGAAAAATAAAAATAAGAAAATTAGTATCAATTCCTTGAGAATTTTAATCTCAAGAATTTTAATCTATTTAACTCTCATTGAACCCTAAAAAATTAAAAAAATTTTACTACCTTCATTTTGTAAAGGGAAACTTGGAACTATAGCTCCTTGTTGTGACTTCTCTAAGACTAGTGAATGACAGGTCCAAGAATACCACCCAAGTCACCCACCTATAACCCAGTCCAGCAACTTATCCCATTCATAAATGAGTCTCCTGCTGTGTGCATGAAACTACTGGAGGTGGCTCTCAGACTCTCCTGAGGTTTCAAATATTCCCCAACTGCTTTCCCATCTCCCTTACACTGCAAGCTAGAGAGCTCACCACAAAGCCCACATCCCATGTTAGGTGAGGCTACAGCTTCACATCCCTCCCTTTCCCCCCATCCACCCCACCTTTCCAACCATTAGTGGTACATATAATTGGGGGTTTAGGCCTTGAAAGATTTCACTGTGGCTTCCCACATATTTCAAACTTTTAAAATCATCCACAAGGGAAGAAAAAGTTGGGGGCCAAGTTGCCTTTAATACACATGTGGCTATTAGCATAACTTGGAATGTTCCTTCTTTAAATAGGAACTAGCAGGCCTCTTCTCTTTGAGGAATGCTTGGAAAGAACATTAAATGACAATGATGAAAATTCTTCCTGAGCTTCAGAGGCCCCTTGCTGGCCATTCACACTGTTGACATGCAACTGCACTGTACAACATGTGGCTTGCTTAACAAGGTAATTGAGCACAGATGATGTGGTATGTGCTCAAGTTGAAGTGCCCTCCCCCAACCAACCCTTGGCTATTTTTCAATAGAATGAAGTGAAACAAAAAAAAAAAATTTTTTTAAATGGCCAGTTTAAACAGGCTGCTTTCAAATTATAATTCTATTATGTGTTGTTTCTAAAGTATGTCTTTGCATCAGAAACATAATATAGGTGTACTTAACCTTACACCTATATTCTGAAGCATCATCAACTGGAAGAAATCCACTCATTGGTAACACCAATGTGAAGTGATATGGCAGGGCCCCAGAATCACACTCTTTACATAAAATGGTAATTGGAACTATTAACAAAAAAGCCAGGAGACAATATAAACTCTAAATGAATACACAGTTAATTGGATCCTTACTGAAGCTAAGCAGCAATATCAAGAAACAGAGATAAGTATATACTGGTCAAATTTCACATCTGCATACAACAGAAGAAATAAGACTTATTCCTTCTATAATTTTACCTTGCTGCATTAGGCCACGCTCTATTAGAGGTCACAATCACTTAGTCACAGATGTGAGGGGAGTCACTAAAAATATATTATTCACTGACAGTTTATAACCAGACACAAGAGGGGTCAGTGTTCTTGTTACATAATCAATTTTCTTGCTTCTAGACAAACCAAGTCCAACTCACATTTGAAGATTACAGGTTTTAGTGTAAGTAAAATCATTCCTTCTCCAAGACTTCAGCACAGCTGTGTTTAAGATGCCCCAAATGAACTCCAAGCTTCTGGCTGGCCTCCTCCTGTCTGCTTCTCTCACCTCCCATCCCTTCCTAACACTCAGAGCTTCTACCTACCCAACACATAATCGTTTCTCTAACATAACAATAGACCCATTTTTCTGGAAATACCCATGCCCATCAACCCCTTTCCCTCTCTACCTCCCACTAAAAAAAAAAAAAAAAAAAAAAAAATACTTCTGCATGTATTAAGAGAAAATCTCCCCCATGAACTTGCATCCTTACTCAGACCCCTGGCTTTGTTCTTCTTGTCTGGCTGTGGGCCACCAAACCTTATCTAGAGTTACAAAGGATCAAATTCCTCTATTTTAAATAAAGAATTCAGGGTTTTGCAGGTAGGCAACTTGGGGATTTCAAATGATTAGAAGCAACTTTCTGCTCTCTATAGAGTTTCAAGAGCCTCTTAAACATAAATCATTATTTAAAAAAAAAAAACAGCAAAAAAAAAAAAAAGAAAGAAAGAAAACTCTTGAATTTTTTTTTTTTTTTTTTGAATCCCTGGTGTTTACTTTTTCAGTTACCTACCTTCTAAAAAGGATTTATATTAGTGGATAGTATAGGGCAAATTTCTTAAGCACAGCAAAGGCATAAAAATAACAGCCCTTGTGTTTTTAAATGATATACAAGTCAGGAGTGGTGCGAAAAGGATCGGGAAAAAAATCCTATTTGGGGCTGGAAATACTTTTTTTTTTTTTTTCTGGTGAGCTGAAGTGTGCCAGCTTTTTCAGACGGAGGAATGCTGAGTGTCAAGGGGTCAGGATCAATCCGGTGTGAGTTGATGAGGCAGGAAGGTGGGGAGGAATGCGAGGAATGTCCCTGTTTGTGTAGGACTCCATTCAGCTCATTGGCGAGCCGGGCCGTCCTGAGCGTATAAAAGCCTCGGGCCGCCCGCCCCAATCTCACACAACAACTCTTCCCCACTGAGAGGAGGCAGCCAGTGCAACTCCAACCTCAGGCGACCCACCGCCTCCAGCCCGACGGCAGCCACCCCGGCCGACAGCTCCAGAGACCACAGCCGGCGCGTCCAGGCACCCACCTGCGCTCCGAGCTCGCTCCCGGCTCCGGCCCACCGCGCCCCTCGCCGTCGCCTCGCACTGCGTCCTGCCGCCCGCTCCGATCGCAGCGCCCTGACCATGGCCGCCGCTGTGGGACCGGTCCGCTTCGCCTTCGTGCTCCTCCTCGCCCTGTGCAGCCGGGTAAGCACCGGGAGTCCCTGCCGCGGCTGCTGGGGAGGGCGTCGGACGGCTGGGTAGGGAAGGATGGAGGGAGGAGGGCCGGCCCCACGGCGCCGAGGGCGTGCGCACCCAGCGAGCGAGAAAGCACCGGCTGACCGCCCCTTTCTCCCTGCAGCCGGCCACCGGCCAGGACTGCGGTGGGCAGTGCCAATGCGGGACAGCGCCGGCGCCTCGCTGCCCGGCCGGCGTGAGCCTTGTGCTGGACGGCTGCGGCTGCTGCCGCGTCTGCGCTAAGCAGCTGGGCGAACTGTGCACCGAACGCGACCCCTGCGACCCGCACAAGGGCCTCTTCTGTGACTTTGGTTCCCCAGCCAACCGCAAGATTGGCGTGTGCACCGGTAAGATCCGCAGCCCCCGCCCCTTTCCTCCACCGCGGATAGTGGGCTTTCCTTAACTCCCACCCGCCTACTGGAAAAAGAAACCGCTCCAACCCAGTCTTTTCTGCAGCCCTGATGGGCTTACTGTTAGAGCACCTGGAGCTGAAGCCTGACCTCTCACCTCCATTGCTTTTTCCCCCTTGCTCTCTGCAGCCAAAGATGGTGCCCCATGCGTCTTCGGCGGGACTGTGTACAGGAGTGGAGAGTCCTTCCAGAGCAGCTGCAAGTACCAGTGCACTTGCCTAGATGGAGCGGTGGGCTGCGTGCCCCTGTGCAGTATGGATGTTCGCCTGCCCAGCCCTGACTGCCCCTTCCCGAGAAGGGTCAAGCTGCCCGGGAAGTGCTGTGAGGAGTGGGTGTGTGATGAGCCCAAGGACCACACCGTGGTTGGCCCTGCCTTGGCTGGTGAGTTGAATCTTCCTCTAAGTCAGTGTTGTCATTCTCCTCCAGGGCTGAGTGCTGACAATGCCAAGAAAAGGGGGAAATTGTCTTATCCGGGCATTTTACCTTGTGTTTGTGTGCTCTACTTTCACAGCCTACCGTCTGGAAGACACCTTTGGCCCAGACCCAACTATGATGCGAGCCAACTGCCTGGTCCAGACCACAGAGTGGAGCGCCTGTTCCAAGACCTGTGGGATGGGCATCTCCACCCGGGTTACCAATGACAACGCCCTCTGCAGGCTAGAAAAGCAGAGTCGCCTCTGCATGGTCAGGCCTTGTGAAGCTGACCTAGAAGAGAACATCAAGGTTTGTTTTCTGTTCCTGTTAGCTCATTTTCATGGAATGACAGTGAATGGGACCAAAGTTAGGTCTCTTGCCACCCTTGTTATTATAGATCTGTTATCTCCAAAAATATCTAACCATGGAGCTGTTTGGCTGGAATGAGAGATTGAGTAATAGGAGCCACCAGTTTTCCACTACAAAATCCTCCCCAGTGTTAATTAATTCAAGACATTCCAAGAGACTCCATGACTATTTTTGGAAAACTGGCAAATGGAACTCAAAGTTTCTGTCCTCAAATATAAACACAAGTTCAGACAACTTAAGGCTAGAACACAGGGTTGAGGAAAGCCACTCTTCCTGTAGTAATGATGTTTCTTCTCTTCCTTGTCTTCCATAGAAGGGCAAAAAGTGCATCCGTACCCCCAAAATCTCCAAGCCTGTCAAGTTTGAGCTTTCTGGCTGCACCAGTGTGAAGACATACAGGGCCAAATTCTGTGGTGTGTGCACAGATGGTCGATGCTGCACCCCTCACAGAACCACCACCCTGCCTGTGGAGTTCAAGTGTCCTGATGGTGAGATCATGAAGAAGAGCATGATGTTCATCAAGACCTGTGCCTGCCATTACAACTGCCCTGGAGACAATGACATCTTTGAGTCACTATACTACAGGAAGATGTATGGAGACATGGCATAAAGCCAGAGAGAGAGAGACATGAACTCATTCAACTGTAACTTGAACTGATTCACATCTCATTTTTATGTAAAATGATTTCAGTAGCACAAGTTAATTTAAATCTGTTTTACTAAGTGGGGGAGAAAAATTCCCACCAAATTCAAAATATTGTGCCATGTCATACAAATAGTCTCTCAACCCCAGACACTGGTTTGAAGAAAGTTAAGACTTGACAGTAGGACTGCAGTAGCACACAGTGCCTGAATGTACACTAAAGGGTGGCTTCAGGAGAAGTGGAGACACCAGTAGGAAGCCTAGTACCATCAGATTGCATCTTAAAGTTGTAATGTGCCTGCAACTTGGAGTGTAATTGAGAAGGAAAATTTTAGCATACTTGCTGATCTGCCTGTAGCTCCAGCAACAGCTAGGATCTGCATTCTCCAGCCATTGTGAGGCTGAGTCAAGTTGTTCTTTAAGTCAGAACAGCAGATTCAGCCCCGACATTCTGATTCAAATGACAGTGTTTAGGAATCAGAAAACTGTCTTTTAGACTGGACAGCTTGGGGCAAGTTAATTTGCCTGTAACAAGCCAGATTTTTTTTATTGATACTGTAAATATTGTGGATATATATATTATATATATATATATATATTTGTACAGTTATCTAAGTTAATTTAAAGTTGTTCGTGCCTTTTTGTTTTTGTTTTAATGCTTTGATATTTCAAATGTTAGTCTCAAGTTCTGAACACCATAGGTAGGACGTGAAGCTTATCTGATAATTCAAAGCCTGAAATGAATATTCAAGTGGAAATTGTAATCAGTTAGAGTGGCAGTCCATCAAAACAGATGGTTTGCTGAAGGTGAGGTAGCAATGTCCTTGGAAATCTGGTTTCTAGACAGGAAATGTGGTAGCCTCACTTTCAGTGACCAATGGCCTTTATTGGAAAATGACTGGCTCTATATAATTCTATAGGTCAGTTTTCCACCTAGAAGCATTTGTTTCTATTTTGACTATGACTGTTTTTTGGACAGTTTATTTGTTGAGAGTGTGACCAAAAGTTACATGTTTGCACCTTTCCAGTTAAAAATAAAGTATATATTTTTTCTACAAAGGACTTGGCTCTTGGTTTACTCTTGGAAATGGTTCTGAATTTTCTTGAGTATAAATGGGCAATTTTGGTTTATCTTAAGATAATAAAATTATCCAAAAATTTTCTAAATACCTTTTATCACATATAGTAATAAATTGGTTAATCAATAGAATTGTGAATAAAAATACTTCAGACTCAGTCAGGTTTCACAGGCTCGCAGTTACACACATCATATTGAGGACACAGGCTTTTTTTGTTTGTTTTTTATTTCCACAGTACATCATGAACAGTTTAAATTCAATTCTTTATGGATGACTTTAGTCTCCTCTAATCCTTGTGGTATTATAACTGGTCCTTTTTACATTTAGTGTGTCTCTGATTATTGTGGAATAATTCCATATCATAAACTAATTTGCCTTGCATATGGAAATACTAAGATATTTTCCTAAATTGTATGCTCTACTGTGGGTTTACTTCTGAATTTTAATATCTTACTCTTAAATCTTTAAAATACACTACAAAATATACAATAAAATGGAGACATTTAATAAGTCATCTTGCATAATTATGTTTCCAGCTGCCCTGGTAACCAATTACAAATGATGGCATAAATGTAAAAGAGGAAAAGTCAGTCTTCATTCATTAACATTAGTTAAAATTTGTCTTCATTTAAGAGCAATTTCTTCATTTGCCCAAGTCTTTGACCAGATCAATGTATCCTACATTACCAAGTGGTTTATAAGAGATAAAATGAAATTATTCAAGAACCCTAACATAAAAACTGTATTGGATCTACCCAGGCCTCTACTGAAAGAGGAACCAAAGTGAATGCAAACTGAAGAAATGCTTCAAAGGCAACCAGGAGTCCAATTCTTTTTTCAGATAAGACTAGCTGTGGATTCCAGGGAGGAGGGGGGCAAAAAAAAAAAAAAAATTGGAGACAGACTAACTGTCCCAGGGTAATTAGCAATGTTGTAGTCATTCTGAGAGACAAAAATACACCTGAAAATAAAGACTAGTTCTACAAATAGTGACCACAGCACAAACCAAAGGAAAAACTTCCCTTGTTCAAAATGCAAAAGGTATTTCTAGTTACAACACTGGGTTTTCAGGGTACAACCACATGTGTGTATAGCAATGCTGTCAGCAGCAGAACTCCTTCCCCAAATAAACCTACATGCGTGCGCACGCGCGCGCGCACACACACACACACACACACACAGAGTACATTGTTAGTTCACATTTCCTTTCTGTTGATTACTAGCTGCAAAAATGAAGGGTTGTGGTAAATGAGCCCAACTATTCCAAAAGAAATCAGAGAATTCTGGAAACATAGAAGCAATATTGGAAGCATAGAGTTCAGATTTTCCAAATCCCCACCTAAAAACAGGGTAACCAGATTGCATAACCAAAATCCCATAAACAATATTTACAATGCAATTAGGAAATAAGATACCCCCTGGCCCCCAAAATAGGAATGAAGACAATCAACCACCAAAAGCCCACACTGTGTCAGCATATGTGTGAGGAAGAGCAGAGGACAAACAGGGTATCTGATGCTTCTAAAAAATGAGAATCCCCAAAGCAGCCAGCAAGTATTCACTATAAGTACAGGTGGCCAGTTTGAGAACAGCACTGAAACCAGTAGGAGTTTGACATTTCCAACAAAACATTTAAGTCAGAGCTTCTTTCCAAGAGAGGATACCCACAACTCTTATGAGTAGAATTAAAATTAAGCAGATCAGAGATAGCAGACATTGAGAAAAATGATTCAGATAAAAATAAGAACAGAAGTTTAAAATCTCCCCCAACCCTAGTACTGGGGATTGAACCCAGGGGTGCTTTACCACTGAACTATGTCCCCAGTCCTTTTTATTGATTGATTGATTGATTGATTGAGACAGGGTTTCACTAAAATGCTGAGACTGGCCTCTAACTTGGGATCCTCCTGCCTCTGCCTCCCAAGTCACTGGAATTATAGGTGCACACCACCACGCCCACTAAACAGCCATGTTTTTTAAATACTGCAACAAAAGAGGCATCTCTGTGAATTTAAAAGAGCTATCTATACCAAGCCTCCTTACCAGACAAAGTTAAGAGAAGTTGATTCCATATAAATTAGGGAAACAAAATTATCGAAGCTAAATCCCACACAAAGTTACCACATGAAAAAAAGAAAATAGAGGGCAGAAAACATCTCTGCAGATAACAAAAACATCTAAGAAATATGCGTCCATAAAACATTGCAAAGCTAAAACTTCTTATTCCAAAAGAAAATTAAGAAAATCATACAATACAGAAATGATGATAAGAAAACAACCAATGATATAAAATAGCAACATAAATCAGAATTGGTAAAACTTAACTATGAGATGAAGGAATTGGAAATGAAGGAAAGATAATGCACTAGAAGGAACTTAATAGTGATTAACCACAACAGACTAATGGAAAAAAATTAAATAGAAATATAAGAAATAAAAATACTTTGAGAAAAAGTGACAAATATTGTAAGCAGACAAAGAAGATACAATATACAGATAGTGGGAGCTCTTGGAGAAAAAGTTATAAATCAAGAAAATTACTAAAATTAAAAAATGGAAAGTACATATTGAAAGAACATACTGTCTACCAAATAAAACCAATGCATCACCAAGGCATGTCCTAGCAAAATTGCTGGAATTTAAAGAAGAGGAACAAGCACTTGGACATATAGACAAAAAGAACATGAACTTGGTAAGTAAAAAGAAAGTGAGTTCATCATCAGACTTTTGACAGCAATACTTTAATGAATGCTAGAAGAAAAAAAAAACAGAATAGCACATTTGAGATAATCAAGAAAAGAAAATGTAAGCCAAAGAATTGTACCTTACCAAAATAACTTTTAAGAAGAAAAACAAAGAATAAAGTCAAGCTGTTGAAAACATAAAAGAACTCAGGACATACTGGTCCTGAGGAAAGTGAGACACATTAACACAAGGACTGGTGTTTAGCACTGATTATATTTTTACAACCCAGATGAAAAGAAGGTTCAAAAGGAGAAAGTACTGGATACAGTGGTGTCATTCTCTGCTCGAAAGGAGTGGTATACAGTCATAAAAAGTGAAGGAAAGAATGGAGACAGCATATGCCCTTCCCAACACCCCCCCCCCCAAAAAATTAGCTGCTTTTATTGCTAGTGGTGGTATTAATATTGTCATTCTGAGACTGTTACTCTGGGGTGGTATGAAGTAAATTAACCTTCAAGGATGCTCCACTATCCCCAGTGTCTGAGTATTCACATGGGTTTTCAGTGAGGAAGTTAGAAAATATAGATAGAATATAAAATGGTTAAGTAAAATTCTGAATTTGAATTGGAAGAAATATCAGCATAAGGCATGAGGTAGTTTGTCTTTTAAAATACACACACTCACACACCCACATTTTATTCTCTTCATCTGCCCACTGAAAATCTCAGACAGAAAGACAACTCAAAAGCAGTGAGCATCCTAGCCTCAGATTACTCTTGAAATACAACCACTAAAAAAAAAAAAAAAACTAAGGATTTGGGGAAATTGCTGATTCCAAGTCTGGGGCAAGATAGTGTAAGATAAATGCATTTAAGTTTAGAATATCTTTTAATATTGGAGAATAAGACAGTTAAGTGCCAGTAAAATCACATCAAAGGGACTGAGGTGACAAATGAAGGAGATACCTTATACAGATGGGGCAAGTAACCTTCAATGAGAATAGGAATAGTCATGCATCAAGCCTGTCAATTCTGCTTACACTCATGAGTTTATAAAAATAGCTGTTAAAAAAAAAAAACTAATTGACACTGCTATGGCACTGGCTACAGTTTGAGTGCGTCCCCCACAAAGTCCATGTGCTAGGAGTTTGGTCCCCAGCATGGCAGTGTTGAGGTAGAAGACAATATAAAAGGCAAGGCCTAGAGAAAGGTAGTTATGTCACAGGGGGCACCACTCTCAGAATAGAGCAATATAATTTATATGGGACTCTGATATTTCCCATGAGAGTGAACTATCATAGAAAGAGCAAGTCTGAACCCTGAATTCCTCTTTCTTCCTGTCTCACCATGTGATTGTTCTCTCCCCTCTTGCATGTATTCCTGCCATGATATCATCCACCATATTGTGATGTAGCTAAAAGATCCTAATCAGAAACCAACAGATGGGGCTGCCAAATTTTGGGACTTTAACCTCCAAAACTGTGTGTTAAATACACCTCTAATTTATAAACTTTCTAGTTTTATTTTTCTATAACACAGAAAACAGGCCAAGACAGACAACTTCTGATATTGACATAGAACTGATTCAGTGTACACAAAATTTAATTTCTCTATGATGATTTCAGTATTTTGGGGTGGAGTTATACTACACATCTATTAGTGCCTCAGAAAAGATCAGCCCAATCTGGATCAAGCCCAAACATAACCTAGAGACAGCTTTGAAAACAAATTATAAATTTTTAGTCAACTGTGTTTCCTTCGTGATGATCAGTCTAAAGTATAATTTTTATATTCTTTCTAATCTCCTATGCTTTTTAAAATTTTATGAAATAAACAAGCATTATTTTAGAATTAGAAAGATTTTTAAAAAGAAATATTACACCTTCTGATTAAAAATAGCAAATATGCCAAAATTGTTAGGATTGTCCATGATTTGGTAAATTTTTCATAAAATTTTGATAAATATTTCATAATACACAAATAAATAGCTTAGCTATTTAAGCTACTGAACCTTAATTAACCATGTGCAGTGTGTGCAGCACACATAACAATCTCTATGGAGTTCAGACATTCATTGTGTATCCGATGAACTCTCTTATCCCATTTGCTCATGCCATAAATAGAACTGTGGAAGATTTTAGTTCACAAGTATATAACTATTCTTCACCTCATGAATCATACTTATTATATATAGACTTTTACTATGACTAAGAATTAAGTAAACAAAGTAAAATGTATTCTTAAAATACCAAGTCAGATTCCAAATCTAAATATAGGATCCACAGCAATAAACATGTAGACCTATCTTCTATATTAGATGTTTAAAAGATAATCAAAGAAGAGTTAGTAAGAAATGTAGACTATCATTGATTCACTAGCATTTACATCTCAAGAATATAAAACATGTTAAGACTTGCATTAGGTCAATAAACTCTCTTTGTCAGCACAATTAACATTTATAGTCTATATAAATACACAATTTCAGGAAAATTTGGTAGTATTTACTAAAAGTTAAACACATACCTATGACATAAAATTTCTACTCCTTGTTATATATCCAAAAGGAATGAGAAAAAGACATGTATGAAATTTTCAAAGCAATTTTGCCCATCTCCAAAATAAAAACAATCCATATGTCTAACAATAGAAGAATGGATAAGGGAGAATATTTACACAATGGGAATTTAATATTTATTTTTTAGTTTTAGGTGGACACAATATCTTTATTTTATTTTTATGTGGTGCTGAGAATCGAACCCAGTGCTTCACGGATGCTAGGCAAGTGTGCTACCACTTGAGCCACATCCCCAGCCCCTATACACTGATTTTTAAAAAAGAAAGAAAGAATTGCTATTATATTGAGCAAAAAAAAAAAAAAAGCTAGGCTCAAAATTGTATATTCTGAACAATTCATCTGTATGATCTGTATGAGAATGAAGATAGGTAAAACTAATCAACAATGATGGAGGTCAGAACAGTGATTACTCTGGAGGTGGGGACATGAGAGAACTTGGGCCACACTATTAAATGCAGATATTGTGTATTAAAAGTTTAAAAATAAATAAATTCAAGCACTTTTTAGAAAGAATTATGCCTTATTATAAAAAGAATTATCAGGGAGTTTTTTTTAATCTTCATATTTTATATTTTCCAAGTTATTTACAAAGAATAGTTATTACTTTATGATCACAAAAATGAACTTATTTTTAACATTTCAGATGATGAGCTCCTGAAAGATAATACATATAACAAGCCTCTTTGCATAATTAACTAGAGTTTCATATGTATGGAAAATGAAAGGGACCATTTGATGAGGGTAGAAGCTCAAAGCTAAAAGTACCTATGAGAAGAAAGTCCCCCAAATACACAAATATTTTAAGGAGGTATTGAGTTTCCCTTTTACATTAGATGGACTTGTACCAATTTTTAATTAAATCTCACAGTACAAGTGGACCTCATCCTTGGATTATAGACACTGATTTTGCATTAACTTCTCAACAGGTTCATTCAATAAAATGTAATTCTAAAATTTAACTAATAAGTAGAAGCTGTGAAATGATATACTTGATGTATATTTAATGGATCTCAATAAACATATTTCTTTTATACAGTGCAACAAGATTTTAAGGTTCCTGGAGTACCAAGTGGAAAATAACATCTCACTTTACATGTTCCATGTTAGCAGTAAGGGTTAGCAGCACATTTCATCAATGTATGTACATTTCAGCAGGATACTCCCAGGAAAATGAATAGAAAATACCACTTTTACAAATAACAAAAAAACTGATCATCCATTCCGCCCATACCTAAGTTTAAATAAAAAAAAAAAAATTACAACAACTAGCAAAGCCCAAACATAGAAGCATCCTGAACCAAATGAGGTGAGGAGGTGATACATGCAGATAAATAAATGTTTCAAATAAAACCCAGATGTTTGATCTAATTTTTTCTTTACTCTGCATACAAGAAACCAGATTTGATGAATATCACAGAGGGAATCATTCACGGCAAAGATTGACTATAAAAATATACTATAATGTTACATTTTTAATCCACAATGTAATAAAGTAAATGATAAAAAGGCTCATGAATCTAATTGGTTGAGAACCACCTTGTATTCATTATCTAATATTTTAAAGTAACCTCAAATCTATCATCATCTTTATGAAAATAATACATAAAATCACATAAAATACCCCAATTTAACTGTCAACATGGTGGGTGCTATGCAAGAAATTTGAACTTAGGAAATACAGACAGATTTAACCCAAACCATATGTAATCCAAGATCAGAAAAGCAATTTGAATGGGGAAATTTTGATCCACATTTTGAACTTATAAATCTTCATTCACTGTTAGCAATGTTGACTGTTCTCTAGTTTGCAGTCCAACTTATATTGATTTATACTATGTTTGAGATTGAAGTCTTTTAGAATTGAACCCCCTAGCATTAGAAATATTTTAAAAATTAAGTGTTCTTCTTTTAATGTTTTAAAAAATGTTCTTTTATGTCATTCCAGAGGGATTATTTTTTAATGTGAGTAGGCCCAATTCCTTATTTTTCATCTCAATCTGAATTCCTTCCTGGCTAAATTCCTTCTAGTCTATGTCATCCTTGTTCAGTTTTTGTTATACCCTCTCTAGGGAGGAACCATCAAGTAATGAAAATGACATTAAATCAAGGTCTTAGGAAGTATTTTCTACAACTCTTTTTTTTTCTCCCGTTTTATTTGTTTGTTTTTAAATTTCACCCATCTTTTTGGGCTGGTGAATCCCAGTGCAAAGGAATATGTCATGTCACTCATCATTTTTAACTCAGGGTTATTGGGTAAGTTTACATATTCATGTTAAAGAGTTCCAGAAGTTCAGAGGCACTTCCCAGAACTCTGTTTGCATAGATGCCACAATATCAGGATGTGGTGAGATAGAGAGAGGCATGTGGGGGTTTTGGCCAACACTATGGTTTCTAGATTTGGATATTTTAGGGGAGAAGTTACATGCTTCTATATGACCTTTGGGAGACAACTTGTAGAAAGGATGAGAGCCTGATATATGCACTGGGAAAATCCTACGTTTAGCCTTGGGAAACAGCAAGAAGTCAGAAAGGCAAGTAGGGTGGGATGTACAAATATCCACAGGTCATTCATACAATTCTTGATGGCTTTCCCTCTTTTCAGCATGAATATTGTATTCTACTATCTGTTATAATAGTCTCTGTTGCACTGTTTCCAGACATGGTTATTTAGTGACCTCCCCCACACACAAATTGCTCAGCTGATAGAGTACCCCATGATGAGAAAATAATCATTAATCTTTCAAGATGGAAGCACATGATCTCTGTCTAAGCAAAATTTCTACCAGAGATATGTAGAACAGCCAATGGAGATATAAAGGATTTTGACAGAGCAGTGTGGCATTGAAACTGCCCCTAAAGGGTTTAGTGGGGAGCCTGTTGAGAGCTGGTCTGGCTGGCTAGGAGTCTTATACTCCCTATAGCCATTGAGGGAATCCACAAGATTTTTTTGAGAAGATATTTGGGATTGAGGTCCTATAAAGTGGAACCTTTAGAAACTGATAGAATTTCAGGGACATGAAAGTCAGAAGCTGCTGGTAATCATTTGGAACAGCATTCACCAGCAGAAACAGCTGCTGAGAGGTGGTGCTGGGAAGGATGCAAGCCAATGGGAGTGACTAACAGAGCTATTGCTATGGCAACCCATGCTAACCGTGGCTGGAAGTAGTAACTGGTGGAAGTTGTCATTGCCAGACCCACGGGCCAAGAGGATCCACGGGGAGCTATTGACTGGAAGCAACAGTGGGTGTATCTAGCAGAGAATTAGGTCTGTGGATCAGCTACTTGAACAGTTTTTGGGTGGAGGGTGTTTTTCTTGAAGTTGTTATTCCGTTTAAATATGCTTAAATGAATCATTTTTGATTCTGGAGAAAAAGAGAAAGACTGTTAGTCTTATTACCCACTACACTGAGAGCAACATAATTTTCTTTTATGCCAGCTTCTCCATGTGCTCCTGCATTTCTATGAATAGCAGTATTAATCTACTGGTTGTGCAAGTGGAAATACTTCATTATTGGTGACTCCTCTGTTTTTCTCTTACCCAGAATCAAATATTTTAACTGTGCTTTAGAAATTAATTTATATCAAGTAGTCCAAGACCCAATCATACCTCCTCCATCCCTAATTTACACACAGACTTTGGTGATTTCTACCTCCAGGAGCTCCATCAGGTCCTCACAGTGAATGTTGGAGACAAATCCCCTCTGACTTCAGGCAAGGGGAAGGGAAGAGTAATGACTTTGAAATATGTCAGAGCATTCTTCTTCCCACCCTCAGGAGCAACTGTTTTACCAGGGCCTAACCTATTGGGGTTTTTCAATATGTTACCTATTTGATCGATCAAGAAAGTTGATCTCTTGTGGACAGCGGATCTACACTTCTTGTTTATTTGTTTCTTTTCCTTTTTAAAAAAAATATATTCTGACAATCTCCTCATAATTGCTGTATTGAGACTACTGATATTTAAAGTGATTATTGACATCATGCATTAATATCTACCTTATGTATTACTATTCTCTACGTAATAACCTTCTTCTTTGTTGCCTTTTTTGTCTTCCACATTTTTATGGCATTAGTTGACCATTTTGTATGATTCCATTTTCATTCCTTTCTCTTTTTTTAATTTCAGAAAGACATATTTATAATTCTTGATACACATATCATTGGTTTTTGTTTCATGACTAGAAATATTTTTTCAGAAAATATTATATATTCATTGAAACACACCACAATAATGATTTATTATATATATCCACATTATATTTATTGGATAAACATTCCAATTACTTTTATGTAATAAAAGTAAACAGGAATTTTGCATGTTGGCTCTGTGTCATTTTACACATTATTTTTAGGCCTTTATAGGATATAAAACTTAGAATAACATTCTCAACTAATATTCTCATTAGATGTAAATGATTCAAACTACAAACAATACTAAGATAAACACTGCTATTAGTTTAAAATCTAATTTTTTAGAAATTTTATCTTTCAGTCAAAACAAAATGATCTAGTCACACCATTAACTGCCCCCAAATTGTTGGAAAACCTAAATATCTTTGTTAAAAAGCAGATTCTAAAACTGCTTTTTAAAACTCTTGTTTAAAAAAACAAGAGCATATAAAACATTTCTGATATTCATAAGGAATTTAAATATAAATTCATACCTGCTGAGTAAAATCCTGTCAACTTTCAACCTGATTCAACATAGATCAACAGTTATTATGCATAAATAATTCAAAATCAAAGTTTATAATGGAAATGTCAACAAGTCATAACTACTACACATTTCAACTGATGGGTTCCCTTTTACTTCAAGGATGCACAGCAGATGTGCATATCTGATAGACAGACTGCTTAGAAAATTAAAGCTATAAATAAGAATAAATAAATAAATTCAGAGCTATAAATAAGGAATAGGTAAATATAAACATAACAATGCTAAAACATTAGGGCCATTAAAAAAAAAGTGAATAAGATGCAATGAAAACACATTTGATAGGTCTCTGTAAGCCACTTTTCACTGAGTTATAAAACAATGGTTTTCTAATTCTTTTTAAAAGGAAAATTTTTCTAAAACTGATGCATGAAGTAATTTCACTGTACATTCTTGACTAAAAAGCAACCTTCAAATCCTCTTGAGGACTTTGACATATCTCATCAGGATCTCTCCAGAAAGCCAGCTTGTCATATTTTCAGCACCCTTAGTGCTTCAGTAGCCTTGAGAAGTTCTTTAATAACCGATGAAAAAGGCTTTTGGTTAATTCCTTATTCACAACACCATACATAAATAAACAGTGTTTCCATATCTAAGCCAGTTCTCAAAATTCTTGAAATCTCAAGTAGAACATCCATGGTCTCCCACACTGCATTCACTCACTGCCACCTTGGAGTGCACCCCAGCACTGCTGCCACTCCCCAAGGCAAAGGCTGAGGGAGTTCACTCCTTTCTTTATATTTCTTTTCTTTTTTTTAAATTTAGTGGTTGAGCTAGAATTTGCAATATATATTGACAACTAATTCAGGTCCATTTTCAAAATAACACTTTATCACTTCCTGGATGATATCATGCAAATGTAATCTAAAAAAATAAAGTTTATCAATTAAAATAAAAAAGTGTTCACAGGCAGTGGTACCAACAGAGCAGTTGGAAAGAGGCAAAAGGTCTGTGAAGAACACATCCCTAACACCTATCCCCCAGGCGGATGGTTACTTTTCACCTGGTCTTTTTCTGCATCTCGTTACTAGGGTTGAAGGAAGGTACTGGAGGCATAAGAAAGTTTGACTCACATAGCTGGTCACCTGTCACAGAGAACGAAGGTATCCCTGGTTTCCATTGGGACCACATGTTGCTGTTAATGACTCCTGCTGATGAGACTTTGCATAGACATTGGGTCTACTTTCCTTGAGTTGATGTTCAGTCTCTTCCATCATTGAGAAACCCTCCATGGGAAGGTTATGCCTCTCTTTCACCCCACTAACTACCCAGACAGCCCACCTCTTCTCAGTATGGCTTCCTAAGAATGGCTTCCTAAGAGTATCAGGTGGCCACGAGAGGGTTCCAACAACTTCTGTGCTCCTCCGACCTCCCATATGCTTTCATGAGAAATCGAAGTGCTGAGGCCTTCTTTCCTTTTCTCAATAAACTTCATAAAACTCAGATGGTTCAGAGTTTTCCAACTTATTCCCAGGTGCCAAAGTCTTTTCTTGCTGTGCTGGTAGAAGTTACTAGAGCCAGCCATCCCATCTTCATAAATGTCTAGACAAGTAACAAGTACATTCACATGACTCTAAACTCAGAAAATCTCTTCTAAACCACTTCCAACTTTCCATTTCCATAATTCTTATTGCAGGTATTACTATTTTTGATTGCTATGAGTCTTCTAATTAGCTTTCCTGTTCCACCTCAAGTCTCCTTCTTAATTGCTGCCTCCAGATTCATAACTCGGATCACTTAAGTTTGTTGCTTAAAAAGAAAGCAACCTTAAATATTGGCTCCCTTAAATATTGTCAAGGTAAATACTATCCATTCAGCATTCCTGGTGTTCAAGATCTTCTGCAACATGGCCTCAAAGGACTTAGAATAACCTCAAATTACTCCAGCGCATACTTCTGAAGCTAAAAATCAAACTGGACTTTCTCATTTTTCCCAAATATATTCCACATTTTACCTTCAGTCAACACAGTACTTTGGCCTGCAGAATTCTTCCCCTGCTGATTCCCTTACGTGTGTATATGTGTATGAGAATGTGCATACTTTCATCAAAGGCCCTTTAAAGCCCTTCCCAGAAGCTACTTCCAAGAATACTTGAATTCTCTCCTGATCCCCCAACCTAATAGCAGCCCTCTTTCTTTTCAAGTGCTCTAACAAAACTTCTATTTATAACTTTATTTTATCACTTAATATCAGTTATATTCACAATCTAATTTTTTTTATCCCGAGTAGCCAACAGACAAATGTGCTCATTAAATTTAAATGCATTAAAATGGAAATAAAATGTAAAATTTAGCTTCCCTGCACACTAGCAATATTTCAAAAGCTTAGTCACAAGATGCAACTAGTGGCTTTTGTGTTGCATGGCATAGATCCTGTACATTTTGTCATCGCAGAAAGTTAGACTTGAAAACATTATTCTACTTCATTATGAATTTACGTTATTCCTCTCCCTTTCGGGGCCAAAGTTCTTAAGCTCAGAAACTTATATGTGGAAGATTCTCAATAAGCAGCTTATTTAATTATGCTATCACATGAATAGATTGGTAGTCTCTTTAAATCATTAATCTACCAGATCTAACATACCTTGTAGATTACTTGAAGAATTGAAAAACTTTTTCAACAAGTTGATGTTTTGTATTTAAATTCCAAAGCCACAAGTATAAGACAAAGCAATTAGTCATAGAATATGGCTAAATAGTTTATGGAAAGGACCATATTTGTCAGACTATAGTTAAGGATACTGTTGTTATTTCTCACTCATTCCCAACCCAAGACATTAAGCATGTTTTGCTACATCTGCCAATCCCATTTCTGGAAACATTTGGGGCACATCCCATGACTTTTAGATTATTTTTGGCTATTATAATGTTTTCACATTCAGACACTTTTAAAATACAGTCCAATATAAATCAAAAATTTAACCTTCCATTAATTTAAATAATTTCTCCTCCCTCAGTTCAGGGAAGTGAGGAGGGAAAGTTGGGGAGGGGACTAGTCTCTCCTTTCACTCCCCTTGTTCTACCTCATTTTGACACATCTTACATTTGTGCTTTCAAATTTAGCTGTTACCATGGCACACTGAATCATTCGCTGGTCATAGTTTTAGTACGTATGATGGTGAGACAATGCATGTTAGGTACAAGGAGAGATGTAAAGTCAGGTAAGACGTCATTTGTGCTCTCACAAATCTTACTACAGAAATAGTTCCATCGAATAATCATGAAATAAGGTAAAACATGTTAAATGTCTTAAGAGTTTTATGGAGGGAAAATATCCCATAGGAGGGTAAAAGAAAGAAAACCCACTTTCAGCTTAGACTTTATGAAAAAGAACCATTTGAGCTAGGATTTGTAGGAAAGATAATACCAAAAGGCATGCATGTCCTAATTTCATCTCCATATCCAGTAAGTCATACATTACAATCCAGCATTATATCCACTTATGTCCTTTGGGACTCTGTAGAAAATGATTTTATAAAAAAATCAGTCTGACCTGGAGAAGGAATTTATTGGGAAAATTTATTGAAAGTCCTAAGGTGGTCTGATTCCAGCTAAGATAAAGGAATTCACAATATCTCACCAGGATTTTGCCCTCTCTGTCTGTCTGCACTGCTCTACTTTCTGCCTTGTGTTAACTTCAGTCTCAAAAGTTAAGTGAAGATATCTGTCTGTCCCAAGGTGATGGCAGGCACTCCCAGGACTACATTTTTCTAAAAGCAGAACCCATATGAAAAGCCAGAATTCCAAGCACAATTCTTGAGCTTTTGTAGATTAGACAAGCTGGGACCAATGCTTACCCCTGAACCAATCAGCTATACCCGTGGGAGGTAAGGGGCAGACTGATTTAACCCAGGTGACCCCTGAAACCCCTAGGTGGGGTCAGCTTTACTTACAGCACAGGAGCTGAAAGCTGGGGCGTGTCAGTTCCACCAGAGCAGGGATCTGCAACCTTATTCTGTGAAGGGCCTATAATATGTACTTCAGCCTTTGCAGGCCATACTGTCTCTGATCAACTCTGCCATTGCAGCTCAAAAGTAGCCATGGGCAATCCATCAACAAATGGGCATAGATGTGTAACAATAAAACTTCAAAAGTCAGGAGGAAGGCTAGTTTTTGCCAAAAGGCCATAGTTTTCCAACTGCTGCATTAGAGAGAAATTAAGGAGAGTTATCAGAAGGGCAATCAAGCAATAAAAACCAAAAGAAGCAAGTATTCATGGGTAATATGATGTAGATACGAGTGCTACTGTGGCTCTTTAGATCTTTCCCTCTCTATCATAAGAACCGCAATAGAAGACTTTCACTGGACTCCTTTTCTCCAGAGTTCACTTGGCCTCAAATTTAAATAGCCTCCAAAGTGTCTAGGTGGTAAATGCTTGAAATACAGGAGGAAAGGTGTCAGCCTTCGTGGGAACAAAACTGTGGGTGATGGCAGCCCTGGCATCAGATAATTTGCCTGTGGTCATAACACCTTCACATGTTAAGATACATATTCTCCCTCCCCACTCCCAAATAGTCTCTTATTTCCCCAGTCTTTCCCAGGCCCAATAGCACCACACCAAACCACACATTTTCCAGTCATTCAGGCCAAAAGCTGAGATGACATCCTTGATTTTGTTTTGCTCATCCACAATCAACCCGTTAGCAAGTTTCATGTGCAACATTCCTAATGAACATGACACTTCTCCCCACCTCCAAGAGTACAGCTAGAGTCCGGGTCACCAGGTCCCTCTCCTGGACTTCTTTAACAGCCTCCCCACAGTCCCTCCTTCCCCTTACTTCTCTGTGTCCATTCTCCATTCAGCAGCTGAAACAAACTTTCTAAAATATAAATCACTCTGTAGCTTGTTATTAGGTTTAGAACAAAATCCAATCTCCTTAGCGTGGCTCACAAGGCCCTGTGATTTAGGCTCCCTCCATCCTCCCGCCTCATCTAACTTCAGAAATCCTTGTCAGCAATATGGCCTTCCAGGTGTTCTTTGAGTACTCCAAGCTCAGGCCTGCCTCATGGCTCTCAGGCTTTCTACTCCTTTTTCCTAGTCTGATCTTTTTCCTAAGAATTTCTAAGAAGGTTAAATCTAAGAGCACAAGATATGGTTATTTCTCTTGTTTTTCACTCTATCTGTAGGGTACAGAACACCACTGGATACATAGTAGGCTTGAATAAATATTTGTTGAATGAATGAATGAGACCTATGTGTTAAGACAAATAAGAGAACAGATACAGACAGCAGGATAATGCAGAAATGCTGGAAAAGGTTAACGTTCGTCTAAGTCAAAGCACTTCGTTTATCCAGTGCTCAGAGAAGAAACAACAGCTTTGCACCACGTAGAAATAAGTGGTGTGCTAAATTAAACCACTGGGAAATGGCTTGATTTATTTAACACTGATTTTTCTATGAAGTACAGAAAGTACCTTGCAAAGAATTTCTAACTCCAGCAAAATTGGCAATAAGAAAATGTCACGCTTGTAATTGAAAAGCGTGAAATGCCTACTTCAGTAAATCCCAGAAGGTGTCATGAGGAGCAAATAACTTAAGTACCTTTACTGGCCACTCAGAATCTGTCTCCTGATGTCCCAGAAACTTTCTCCCAGAATCCTGTCATGGGACCTTGTGGCAGGGTGGCACTGGGATTAACTTTAGGTTGACTCTCTAATTCTGTTAAATGCTGGTTGCCATCAAGTATGCAAAACACGGTTCTTGGGAAAGTCAACATGCTGGTTTTCTTTATTGCTGATTAATGCATGAAATAGTCTCTTTCAGATTAGATCAATAAAAGAACTATGAGAATAATCCCCTCACTCAGGTGAGGTTTCCTCCTGAACCTATACGAATCAGCTTTTCCATGGTAACAAACAACACTCAAATCTCTGTGACTTGTAAGTTTATTGCTCACCCAGTTACATGCTAGCAGCTGTCCTTTTTTTTTTTTTCTGTAGCTTTGCTCCATGTAGCTTCTCGTTCCAGGAACCACACTATGAGAATAGCCCCCCTTGGGGACACAACATCATGCTTGAGGCAGGGAGGTAAGAGTAAGAGGCAGAGCAACATCTCACAATTGTCCTTCAAGTGGAGTCTTGGAGGTGCAACACTGCACTTCCATTGGATGATGCAAGTCACATGGCCAAGCTGGTACAGAGCAGAAGTGGACTTGGTAGAAACGGGACTTTGCATTTCTCATGGCAATGAGAGAGAATGTGTGATTGCCGTGCAGAAGGGAGTCAATCTCTGGGAACAGCAATATGATCTATATCACAAGACCCAGTCAATATGTTCATCCTAAGTTCGTTCTTCCTCTGATAGGTGGTACTGACATTTATAAGGTTTGAGGTTCTGAAACCTCCTACAGTTCTTAACTCCTGAGTTAAATCCTCAGTTCCAAGTTCAGTTCTATTCTCTCCAGGATAAAAGGATTTAACCCTTCTTCTCTCTTTCTCAGACATTACCCTTCTACTAGTTACAGACCCATTTGCCATCTTCCATAATCTTTCCAGGAATATTTGTGTATTTAAACAAGTGAAAATATTGAAAAATAAAAATTCTTACTGCTAGCTAGAAGCTAATATGTCCAGTGATACTCTCCTGACTCTTTCCAACACACCACACTGCCTACTAGGTAGAATTGCCCTATCCAGAAAGGAAACCAGGTATGGGATGGGTGGAAATGAGTTTTCAGGTCTATTTTAAGGCTTTGGTGGGCCCTAAGTACTTTTATGATGAAGTCCCACTCTACATCATATAAAATATATCAAAACAAACCCTCACCCCACTTTAAATATAGCTTTTGGATGTCAATTTTTTGAAAGGATGTTAATAATTTTGCTTTTCAAATTATTTGGCTACAAGTAGCTTTTGATTTATGATTTGCCATGATATGTTAGCTATTACCATGTATGCTTAGGAATTCTTTCAAAATAAGAAGTTTCTGCTTCCAAAGTTATTTTCAAAAGTGATGAAATGTGTAGAAATATTAAATTTGGCAATTAATATAGTTGACAGTGTTATATATGTAGATTTTAATTGAACTTTTATTACATTCAGCTTTCCAGTTTTCTCATATTACTTTGAGCCAATACATGTTTTTTCAGAACTCAAATATTTTCATAGCCCTCTGAAAAACTCATGGGTTCCAGAATATGTGCATCTACTGCCCAATGGATAAAATAGGCCTGAAGATGCTTTATCTCAGAGCTGTTCTGGGTGAGAAAAAATGCTGCCTAAAATATGGAGCCCAGAAACAAAGCTTTAAGAAGAAACTGAAATTAAAAGTCTAGTATTAGCCAGTTATGGTGGTGCACTATAATCCCAATGGCTTGGGAGTCTGAGGCAGGAGGATCAAGAATTCAAAGCCAGTCTCAGCAACTTAGCAAGGGACTAAGCAACTTAGTGTTTTAGTCAGCTTTTTCACTGCTGTGACTAAGGGATCTGACCTGAACAACTACAGAGAAGGAAAAGTTGATTTGAGGGCTAGCAGTTTCAGAGGTCTTAAAGGTCCATAGAAGGCCAGCACCATTCCCCAGGACTCAAAGTGAGGCTAAACATCATGGCGGAAGAGTGTGATGGAGGGAAGTGGTTCACATCACAGTGATCAGGAAGCAGAGAGAAACTACACTTTCCAGATACAAATATATACCCCAAAGCCACACCCTAATTCCCACCTCCTCCAGCCATATCCTACCACTTCAGTAACCACTCAGTTAAAGTCGATCCGTCTCAGGGATTAAATCACTGATTGAGTTAAGACTCTTACAATCCAATCATTTCTTCTCTGAACCTTCTTGCATTGTCTTACACATGAGCTTTTGGGGGACACCTCACATCCAAACCATAACATTCAGTGAGACCCTGTCTGTAAATAAAATACAAAAAAAAAAAAGGGCTGGGGATGTGGCTCAGTGGTTGAATGTCTCTGAGTTCAATCCACAAGCACCAAAAAAAAAAAACCAAAAAACAAAAAAAAAACAAACGCAAGTCTAGTATTATCCAGGCACAGAGGTGTACACCTGTAGATGACCCTGGAGGCTGAGATGGGAATCTTCCTTGAAATCCAGGTGTTCAAGAGCTGCTGGGGCAAAATAGTGAGATCCCGTCAAAAAAAGAACAGAACTCATGTTGTGCAAAGAGGGAAGAATGTGAGACAGGGGGACAAAAGCCAGGCACTTGAGTCTAAAGTGAGGAATCTGGGAAGAGAGGAAGAATAGGAAGGAATACAGGTGCTTGGGTACTAAGGTATACGCATCATTACCCCTCAAGGCCTCTTGGACAAGGGACTTGTTGAAGAGCTGATTTTATCATACAGCACATTTTTGTGGTGATCTAGGGCCAGAAATGTGCTTTCACTTTGTGACTCCAAATAAGTCTACCACATCCCCACCCCAAGTCTACAAAGTTTTCCTCAGACACATGTCCTCCCAGAGGCCTCTGCAGCTCCCATGACAGCTCCTTGCATGAGATTTTCCCTTCCCTTAGTGGCCCCAAGACATTAAGCTGTTCTAAACTGACCTTTTAGTGAAGGGGCTCTGACTTTCATGCCATGAAAGACCTGTATCCTTCCTAATGTGTCTCTTTCTTCTTGATCTGATTTGTCCAAAGCAAATTGTCTAATTGTTATGGCAGGTTCCTTAAATCAAGCTGCACTTCCCGAGATTCAAAGTGATTTCTACATCCTATTCTCTTTACACTTGCACTTCTGATCCTATGATGCTTACAGTCTGATGACCTTAATGATTGAAGGCTTTCTTTGGCTGGGCTGTAGCATCTCCGCTCTCTGACTTTTGTCATTTCTCATCGAATTTGTGTTTCCAGCCTACAAAGACCACTAGGTTTCCATTTGATTTTTTGGAAGGGAGAGGGGGATGGGTATCAGGTATTGAACTCAGGGGCACTCAACCATTGAGCCACATCCCCAGCCCCGTCTTGTATTTTATTTAGAGACAGGGTCTCACTGAGTCACTTAGCACCTACTTTTGCTGAAGCTGGCTTTGAATTCACAATCCTCCTGCTTCAGCCTCCTGAGCTGCTGGGATTACAGGTATGTGCCACCGCTCCTGGCTCCATTTGATTTTGAAGCAGACACCACTGTTATACCACATATAATGTTGCAGTAACAATAACAGCCAATAAAATTGTTTCCATAGCTTTCTCTAATGATAAATTCAGGTATGTCTTCACCCAATCCAAGAAGAGAACTTTCAGAATTTAGTTAGTATTTTGTTTTTTTGTTTTTTAATAAAAATATGTTTTCACTCTTAGTAATGATGCCCTAATGGACAAGGACCAAAATCTAAAGTCTGACCCTCAGGCCTGTTCTCATCTCTTGATCCTGAAAACTGACAGGACACTTTCTCAAGTAGTCTCTGATCACAGCACTTAATGGGAGGTTTTAGTTCTTGGTGAAGAGCTCTTCTGGAGAGAAGTTTCATCAAAGGACACATGGGTGTCCACTCTGTCCTGGGCAGATCTGGAAGGAGGTTGAGGGGATCACACAAAGTCCATCATGGCAGAGGCTGATGGAGGAAGAGGCCTGGTGCTGAGGGTGTTGGATGCTGGACATAGCAGGCCAGCACTAGTATCTGGAGGCCATAGCACACAGTGAGTGGTGTCCACTGGAATTATAAAGTGTGCCACCTGTGTCACTGTACATGGGAAGTCTGACACAGGGATCTGAGCCTAATGACAGAGACAAGGGTGTTGGGAACGGATCAGACAAGCAGGAGCAGGAAAAGCCATTGCTAGGTTCTATCCGTGGTCACGCGATTTGAGATTTCATGTAAATACTTTTCTACTCAATGGTCCAGAACCATCACCTCTAGTGACATGTTGCTACTGAGCATCTCAAATGTGTCTAGAATAACTAAAGAACTGATTGTTAAACTATATTTAATTTTAATTCATTTAGTTTTAAAAAGTGATGTCAGTTATTGAAAAAGTTGTATATAGGACTAGAATAAGATGTATTCAAATCTCTTTTTCTACCATAAATTTTATGAGATCTAAACACATATCAAATACTTTGCATGAAAATTTAGTGTACAAATTGAGATGCATTGTGCGTGTAAAATACATGCCTGATTTCAAAGACGAAAAAGGTACAAAATATGTCAATAATTTCATGTTGATTATATGTTGAAAGGATAATATTATATTGGCTTAAGTAAAATATCACTAACTTATTTTATTATTTAGCATTAGCAATAATGTGTTGTTAAAATATATTATCAATAGACTTTATATTTAAATATAGATATGTAAATGTATATATTCAAGTACATGAGAATATATAAACGTATACTCTCATGTAATAAGAATACATTAATATACCATCAAAACTAGTTTTACCTACTTCTCTTTATTCTTTTAATGAGACTCATAGAAAAAATTAATTACCTATGTGACATATATATTTCTTTTGGACAGCACTACTCTATTACATGTAGGTGTATACATTCTTCTAGATCATTTAACAAATATAATTTGTTAGATTACACTTATAAATTATATTGACAAGTAACATAATTTATAATATTAATGCTCAAATAACTCTACAAATATTTGGTAACCATTCTTTCACTTCTCAATGTATCAAGAGCATCTTGCTACATCTGATATTCATCTACAGCCTCATAAGGACTAAAATCAATGAGAGATCCTTATTTCCTGGAATCAGCTTAACTGCAGAGCAGATTGTATGTGTTAGAGTTCCATTTCTTAGACTTTTTCCTAAAATACCAAGTGCAGAGAACTAGCAGGTGGGGTACCCTGGACCATTCAATGAGACATGTTTCCAAGAATCTGAGTAGGGACTTGGATGAAAGGAGTGTTTGTGAGCTAAACCTTTCATATTACATTTGCCCTAGTTGCAGTAACAATAACAGACAATCATCTGTCATTAGTATCCGTGGGCTAGTCTCTCATACAGACTTATGATCAGGCAATAAATACTATTTTTAGGAGGTGACTGTATAGTTGACAAATCAGGCAGTAGCCACAGATGGCCTCTAAGCAACCAACACAAAACAGATTGATGGGACCTGCTGCACTTAAAGTCTTATAAGAGAAGTGGGAGTAATAAAGTCTCCAAAATAGGCTGTCTTACTAAAACTTTTCCTTTAAAATCCACTTTTGAAATTCAGTTCAAATATAGCAAATCTGGGATTTTCATCCTCAAGGAATACTTTTATTGTACACAGGCCTTTATAGACTGGCAGAAAAGATAAATTATTTCACAACTTTCCAGATCCCTGAGAAATAGTTAATGAAACTCCTTGCATAGTCAAAACTGTCCTGAGACAATATCCCCAAATAATGCCTTCTCAGAGAGGAGGCATGATATTAGGTTTTTGGTGTACAAAGATCTGCACTTGAATCCTGGATTCACATTTAGTAGCTGCATGACCTTAGAATGTAATTTAGCCTTCCTAAGTCTCAGTTTGCCCATCTGTAAAAGAAAACAATAACAAATGCCTTTTGTGTCAATGTGCATAAAAAGTTTAGTATTTAATTCAATGCATTCTTTTAAATATTTTTGTGCTAGACACACACTAGCTGGTATATAATAAACACTTAGTAAACCTTTTTAATTATTATTCTTTTCCACCTTATGTTACTGAAACATCTAACCTGATTACATTACAGAGTACACAGGTAAAAGAGAAGAGATAGGAAGAAAATAGAAATAAAACATGACATCCTGATATAACAAACTAATAGGATTATGTATTTTTGGAAGGTATCTTTCTTATTTCATTTACCTATACAGATTTAATTTTAAAGGCATTTTTTCATTTTTTTCTTTTCTTTTTTTTTATTTTTACAATTTATTAACATAGTTTGCTATTACTAAACAGTTAGTTTCTAATTTTGCACTCTTAAAACTGCTGTACTGAGCAGGTGTGGTGGTGCAGACCTGTAATCCCAGCAGCTCAGGAGGCAAGGCAAGAGGATCGCAAGTTTAAAGCCATCCTCAGCAATGTAGTGAGGCCCTAGGTAACTTTTTTTTTTAATTTGTTCTTTTTAGATATACATGACAGTAGAGTGTATTTTGACACATTATACATACATAGAGTATAATTTTTCATTCTTATAGTTGTACATGATGTGGAATCATTAAAGGCTTTTTAATGGAAGCCCACTACAATATAGTCCTTTCCTCTTTCATTTAGATAACACCGACATCTTGTGGTCATCTGAAGATAGCCCTGGAAATTGACCCTTGTCATTCCCACATCTTTAACCTTCATCTGCAGAGATGCCATAAGAGAAGTTGAGTCTCTGTATTCAATAATTAAGTAACAAAACAAGACTCAAATATACGCTGACTTTTGGAGACTTTGAACATACTGTAGAGATAATTATAAAAATTCAGATTAATTGAATTAACTGACATTTTGTTTTGTACTGTGGATAATAAAACATTTATTTGTTTTGGAAAACAGTTTAGTATTTCCACATTTTGACTTGGAGACAAAACATTGTTTTCCAAATAGCACTCATTTTGTAGGCCTTCAAAAATCTCCAGGCACACAATCCAGAGAACCTAGCAGATAAAATGGTATATGTGTTGGATGGAAGGGCTTCTCAACCTTGAGTGATCCTTGCAGCGTTTGTTTAAACAAAGATTGCTGATCCCACCTCCAGAGTTTGACTCTATGTCTCTGAGGTGGAATCTGAAAATGTGCATTTCTTACAAGTCTGTTAGTATTGCTGACATTCCTGGTCCACAGACTCATTGAGAACTACTGTGCATTAGCATTTGTTAGAATCCAGATCAAGATCAGTCATCTCAGAATCTCAGACCATTGACAAGGGAAATAGAGTGGTGGGGAGGGTTATGTTGTGTTTTATTTTTTGTTTTTTGTAGTGGGCATTTATTACCCATGGGCCCGTCACCACTAAGTTATATTCCCAGGCCTCTAGTGTATTTTTTATTTTGAGATAGGATTTTATATAAGTTGCTGAGAGTCTTGCTAAATTGCTGAGGCTGGCCTTGAACATATCATCCTCCTACCTCAAACCTCCTGAGTTGCAGGGATTACAGGCATGTGCTACCACGCCTAGCCTATATACGTGAATTTTGAGTATCCTTTTTTTGATGCACAATTTTTAGATGCACAGGCATTTTATCCATGAAAGTGAGTATCATTATTAGTTTTAAGTGAGAAGCAAAAAGGATGTGGGAAGCCTAGTATCCTTGAAGGAAATATATGCAGTCTGAACACTATTGCAATGCAGGACAGGAGAGTGAAAAAGAATTACTTTGAAATAGCAGTTGGCTGAGGCTAACAGGCCATCAGGACCAGCCACTGAGTTATCATAGCTTTAGAGTAGGATTGCTGCAAATCTGGAGTGCCCTGCAGAGTTGCAAGCTTGCTGTCCAAATGAGGTTACCAGGGAGGATAAATTTGGAGCACCAAACAACCTGGACCAGAAGGCTGCTGTGTTTAGCAGCGCCTCCATGTGGCAGTGGCTGGTACAGCTGCACTGAGAGACAACAGTGGGGCTTGGAAGAGGATAGCCTCCCTTCATAGTAAGCAATTACGAGGAAAAAGTGGGGCCTCAAAACTGGCAGATGGACTTAAAGATATTACACAGAAAAATAAAAAAGGATAAACATATTTGCTCACTAAAAAATGGTGATATGGGGCATGTCTCTAATATATAATTTATTTCTGCCATGGGGAATCAGACAGGATTCAATCTTCTGTCTTGAAATTGATGTAAGGTCCAAAGAGCCAGAGAAGAAGCAGCTATCATGGGGTCCTGCTCTGCAACAGTGTCTGTAGATGCTAAGGACTGCTTAAATTATTTTCAACATTAAGATTTGCTGTATATGTTTCTGTTCGTGGGCTGTAGATAAACATTCTCCTTCCACAAACCTAGAAATATGCTCAACATTAAAAGTAAACGATCAGGTTTTGCCTCAAATTACAAACTCTGAGGATGGAGACCAGCAATCTTTGTTAAACAAAGTTATCAGTAAAATATGGTCAACATTCTTTAAAATGTGTTGTTGAGCTTTCAAGGAAAATGGGGGATTCTATAGAACTTTCACATAGCAAGAACTTAAAAATTACAGCCATAAGTGGCAAATAATAACACTGAGGCTGCCTGGGAGGGAAGAAGGTTCCATTTCCCATAATCAGTAGTCTAGGATCTTAGCACCTTCATGAACAGGACATATGAAACTCCAAACCCAGCTGGTAGAAATGCAATTATAAATGTCACTCCTTACCCACCCTCCCTATGAACCTAGGACACTCACCAACCCATACCTTTGTTAAAGGGGTGGACTAGAAAAAATCCACCCACAAATACATGGAGAAATAGTCTCATCTGCTTAAATAAGGGGGAAAAATTCCACTGGAATTTATAGCTGTGCCTTCCCACAATGCAGTTGGAGGTTTGAAGCAGCACCACCAATCTAGTCTGGGAACCCCAAGCCAGAAGATTATTATAGAAGTTAATCCAGAGACGCTAGTATCTCCAGTGTGCCTGATTGAAGCAATGGAAATTTTTCGAGAGGCAGGTTGTGGAGAATTTCCACAGATAGGGTGTAGCATAAGTTCACAATTCAAAATTACAAAACATATTTAAAAATAATCTTTCATGAGAGACTGTTCAGACATAAAACACAGGAATAGTAGACCACCAACCCAAGAGCTAATAAAAAAGGTGAAGCAGAATATAAATTAGGAATGAGAATGGGGTGAGAACTAGGTCTGTGCTTTGCACTAATGGGAAATGACCAGTAGTGGCTCCCAGAGCTATGCCCTAAGACTATCCAGGTTCAATGGCTCAATAGAAAAGCTTATGACTATATAATATTCCCTTCCAACTAGAAGAGTTTGCTCATTTTTAAAAAAAATCTCTCTTGTCTGTCACCCCAAACAAATGAAAATCACATGATTTTGTACTTTACCCAAAGTACAAAAACAACAACAAAATGATGTCATGTGTTTCTCTTTATATCAAACCCCCTCACCGTCCCCACCCCAGCACCTGTTACCAATCTTGGTACATGAAAGGTGCTCAATAAATTCTTGATGACGGATAGGTCGGCTTTCCCGAAATGTAACATCGCTTACTGTTTGCTGAGCAACCTGTCTTCCTGGAATCAGAGGCATGAGAGGTGACACCAGCTGGTTAGAGGCACCAGGGGTGGCAATCAGCCCTCAGAGGACCTTCCCAGTGGAGCACAGGAAGTCAGCTAATGAAAGGGTTAGCAGCTGAACCACCTCATATGCCACCTAAAAGACACTATTTTTACTCTTCACAAGGTATTTTCCACTTCAAAATTGTTACCTTTTCCTCCTTGATATATCTCTTACTTCCCAATTAAGTTTCAAGCTTTCTTTCTTCCAGTTTCAAACCAAAATTCTCTCCCAGGAGATATCTCTCCAAACACTGTTTTACGAGGAGAGCTAACAGACCTGGACTATAGGGTGTTAACGGCACCTTTGATATGGACCAGAACACAAACAGCCCTCTCACCTCCAGGGAGCAGGCCAAACATGTTGGCAGCCACTTTAAATAGAGAGACTCCAGCCCACCAGCCTAGCCCCCCCGCCCCTTCATCATACCCCACATCCGAAATCTCTATCCATCATTCACACTCTGTGTTTGGTCTGGACAAGGGAGTGACTTTGGCACGGGTCTCAGAATATTCTTCATGAACTCTGGCATTCCTCCTTGCGGTCTCCTCAGCCACAGCGGATTAGTTCAGTTTCCCCTTTTAATGGAAATTTAGAAGTTAGTGGGTAAATTCAAAGACTCACGCTGTTGAGAGATCAGATTCTTTAGACTGGCAGGATTGAAAGGGTCAGGAGCAAATAGCTCCACAGAGAAAATGGCACTTTGAGCAAGACCTTGAAGGAAATGGGGAAAGTACTCCATGGGGAAGAAGAGCACACACAAAGATGGAGAAGATGTGGGGTAGATGCGGGGCATGCCAAGGGTCATGGCTGTAATCGAGTGCATTAAATATAACCAGATGAATGAAGAGGATAAATAAAAAATAACATTAATAGGTTGGCTGGGGTCAGACGGGGGAACATAAATGAACTAGAAAGTTACTCTAATATAAGAACCCAAACCACAGTCATTTATTGAGCATCTACTGTGTACCAAGATCTACCACAGCAAGTAAGGTTACCATGAAGTCTCAGATAGAGGGTTCAAAGCTCCCTCTTGGAACAAATAGTGAGTGTCCTGTCTAGAGAAACACACATTATGAAATGAGCATTTTACCTTGTGACATAAACAAAGGGCTTTGGGAAGCAAGAAGGCAGGGAAGAAGAAGGAATTTGGGCTAGGCACATCCAGGACCACAGCAGCGGGATGTGAATTAGGACTGGATTTTGTAGTGAGATGGTGAGAGTTTGGGGTGTGGATGGGATGTGTGGACAGTAGAGGGGGTATTCTTAAGGGAGAAAGCCTATGTGCTTGGGTCAGTGGAATATATTGGTAAATATTTCCTAGCCAGCTAAAAATGGAGCTTGGTTTGCAGCTTTTGATTTCTATGGTAAATGCTTCTGCTATGGCCAGTTTCAAACTAGCAATTGTAAGTCAATCAGCTCATAACATCTTTGACAATTTATCAACAGGCTCTTAGGAGCTGGTAGAGGCAGGCTCCAACACCACGACTTGGTTTGAATGTGTTGAATTTGAGGTGACTGCCAGACATCTGAGTGGGGTTGACTAAGAAGAGTCACATGTCTGTTGTCCCGGTAACAATCTGAGCCAAAGCAGGTTCTGTTTCAAAAATCTCAAAAGGCAACACTTTGAGGAGAGGTCAGTACAGGCCTCAAGGCCCGATTGAACAAAAGCAAACTTACTGTAAATTTGTTTATTCTCAAACAGTAGGTACAGCTTCGTCAGTTTAGAAGCACCAAATAAAACAGTAGTTCATTTGCCCTCTGGATTAAAAGCTAGCTTCAGATTCAGTCTATCCAGTATGCTCTTGGAGCTGCTTTTCCAAGCCGCCCTAAGTAAACCAACTCCAAGTTCCCTTACTTTTGTGTGTGTCCCAGTATATCTCATAATGGCTTACTGCCACCTGCTGGGCAGAGTGAGGTAGCACTGAAAGGTGAAATCTATAAAGAACCAATAAGCCTAAGCAGCAAAATCTTCCAGTTCTTTGTCCTCTGGTGTTTCTGTAGTTGTTACGAAGGAAGCCTATTAAAAATAGAACAGTCTAGACAGTTCCGAGAAACATCCTGCTACTGCCAGTCATTCTGAGAGCTTTCATTTACCTGGTGAATGTCCCACTCATTGGCCCAGACTCCAGTGACCTTTTATTATTATTATAATTATTAAGTTTAATTTTTTGAAACTTTTTATTTGTACACTATAATTAACATAATATTGGGATTCATTAGGTCACATTCATGTATGCACTTAAGATAATTTGATCAATCTCATTCCCTGGAACTTTCCCCTTCTCCTCCTCCCTCTCCCATCTGCTTGCTCAACTTTCCTGATCTCCTTTCTGTTATTATCATTATCATTTTAATTAGTGTATTATAACTGTATATATAAGTGAGGTTCTGACCCATATGTGGAAGCTAAAGAGACAGGAGAAAGGATAAAAGAGGAATTTCACAAAAATAGAAAGGAGATCAACAGAGTAAAGGAAGGGACTCCAGAGGAAGGAGGGGAGGGCATGGGAAGTACTGAGGAAGTCACTCCAGTAGGTGATACTACATTCAGTGACCCTGGAGAAACAAAGAAAGGAACTTCTGCCCATAGGAAGCGCCTGTCTGTGTTGAGCACGCTCAGTGGATGTTCCAGTGGAGAGGCCCAGGCCTTGGTTCCCAGGGAATTCGCACAGCATCTGTGTGTCTAGCTCATGATCACTCCATTTCAAATGCCCCTAATCTTTCCTAAGCTAAACATGTTCGAGACTGATATTTTACTGATATTTAAAATACTGAAGAAGATTTTAGGGTCTCCATTTTATCCTGTCAATAAGATGACAGCTAAGTTTTTTGGCAAAGTGATTATAGCTTATCAATTCTACATAAAACAATTGCAAGGGCCAAGCATAATTGGTGACATTTACTTCTCTTTAATTTACAAGGGTGAGAACTTTATAATAAGAAGGCACAAAAGATATTTTAGACTCTTTATTAATTATTAATGTGATTGCTGCTTTGCATACAATCACAAGGTAAAAATTTAAAGTTATTATGACAATGCTCATATGGTTATTATAAAATTTTACCAAGAGTAAAAGTTCTTTTCTGTTCTATTTTCTTTGTATTATTACTTCTTATGTTATTTATTATTTGTTCTAAGTGTTTTTTAAAAAGCAACTACTATTATTACACGAAGAAATGGAAGCTTATCATTAAGAGAGAAATAAAAGTGTTTCTTACGCCTCACAGTGATGGGTAAGTTAAAATGTTACATTTCCTTCTACCAACAGAGAATACAGGGGAGAAAAAAAAACACCCTACATTTTCAGGATGAAAGACATAGTGTCCCTGCTAGGATCAGGAGCAAGGCAAAGATGTTCACTCCCTACCACTTTTAACATAGTACTGTAAGTTCAAGACAGTGCAATAGAGCAAGAAGAAAAAAGTCATGTTAATTGGAAAAGATGACATGATTTTCTATGTTCAAAAATCCCAAGGAATGTACCAAAAAACAAAAACAAAGAAATAAAACACAAAACTAAAGCTAATAAAATAATTCAGCAAGGTTCCAGGATATAAGATCAGTATATAAAAATTAGCTGTGTTTCAACATATTAAATGACGATTTGAAAACCTAAATAAAAATATAATATTATTTATAATTGCCAAAAATAACTTTAGATTTTAAAAAAACTAAGAAAATATACTGAAAAATACTGATGAAAGATATTAAAGATCTAAATAAAAAGATGACTAGTCATAGACTGGAAGTAAACATAATAAAGATGTCAATTCTTCCAAAGTGGATTTGTGGGTTTACTGCAATTCCTTTCAAAATCCAAGAAAGATATTTTGATAAGGACATGATTATCTTGAAATTTATAAGGATAGTTAATGTTTAAAGCAACACAATTCACAATAGCTAAACTGTGGAGCCAACTTAGATGCCTTTCAGTGGATGAATGGACTAAAAATGTGGCATATATACACAATGGAATTTTACTCAGCAATAAAAGAGAATAAAATTATGGCATTTGCAGGTAAATGGATGGCATTGGAGAAGATAATGCTAAGTGAAGTTAGCTAATCCCAAAAATCAAATGCCAAATGTTTTTTTCTGATATAAGGAGGCTGGACTCATAGTCGGTTAGGGAGGGGAGCATGGGAGGAATAGATAAATTCTAGATAGGGAAGAGGGGTGGGAGGGAAAGGGAGAGGGCAGGGGATTAGCAAGGGCCATGGAATGGGATGGACATCATTATCCAAAGTACATGTATGAAGACACGAATTGGGTGTCAACATACTTTATATATAAACAGATATGAAAAATATGTGTAATAAGAATTGTAATGCAAAAAAACCCCAACAAAGTACATGTATAAAGGCATGAATTGGCGTGAACATACTCTATATACAAAGATATGAAAAATTGTACTCCATATGTGTAATAAGAATTGTAACGCATTCCGCTGTTGTGCATTTTAAAAAAAAATAAAATCAATAAAACTAAAAAAAAAATCTAGAATAGTTAAGACAAATATGAAAAGAATAAATTGGGAGAATTCACTCTACCTGTTTTGGAGATTTTCCATACAGGTAGGTAAACAGACTACAGTATGGAAGGGATAGAAGTACAGATCAGTTGCACAGAGTGGAGAACCCAGAAATATCCACAAAAGTACACTCAACTGATTTTTGACAAAGGTCCAAAAGTAGGCACTGGAGGAGGGGAAGCATTTCCAGTGTACGGTGCTAGAACTATTGGATACTCACAGGCAAAAACGTGAACCTTGACCTAAGCCACAAGCGTTGTGCAAACATTAACCCACAATTCTGATCACAGATTCAAAGGGAAAGTATAATATAATAAAAATTTAAAAATATTAAAAACAAGTGAAACTCTTTAGGACCTAAGGTTTGGTGAAGAATTTTTAGAACTGATTCCAATAGCATGAGTCATTAAAAAACAAAAAACAAACAAACAAATAAAAAAACCCAGGTTAAACTTTATTGAAATTACAAATGTTTATTCTGCTTTAGATCCTATTAAGAGGATGGAAAAGATGAACCACAGTGTATGGGAGTTTATTTGCAAGATATACACATGATAAAGGACTCATATTTAGAATTTGTAAAAACTCAAAATAACAGTAAAAAATTAAGCCTTTCCCTTAGAAAACAGTTAAAAGACATAATGAGATTTATTTTTTTTCACTGAAGAGCCTGGACACATTGCAAATAAGCACATAAAACATTCAATGTGATTAACAAATGAATGCAAAGTAAGATCAATGTATCTCTGCAAACCTATCAAAAAAGTGAAAATAAAAAATGAAAACAATATATAGCAGTGTGAAATGTTACAGCCATTCTGGAAAATAGTCTGGTAGTTTCTCAAAAATAAAAAACTAAAAATACACTTATCGTACAACCCAGCAATTGCCTTCCTGGTCATTAAACCCACAGAAAGGAAAATTTTACATCCACACCCAAACTGGCACACAATTTTTCATAGTAGTTCTATATGTAATAAATAAAAACTGGAAATAACCCAAAATGTCCTATAAGAAGTAAATGATTAAATAAACTGTATATATCCATACCAAGAATATTGATCAGCAATAAAACAGCAACAAACTTGATACATAAAATGACTTGGATTGATCATGAGGAAAGCGCCTTGAGTGTGGGTGTGTGTGTGAGGGGTGATCTCAAAGGGTTACATGCAAATAATTCCAATTATATAACATTCCATTTATATTTTCTGCATTTAATTTACATCTTTATATAAATGTTTTCTGCATTTAATTTACATCTTTATATCTCCTAGTTAGATGTCATTTCTGGAGCTAATGGTATTTTAGCAGGGTGGTGGTGCTGCTGCTGGGAATTGAACCCAGGGTCGCTTAACCACTGAACCACATCTCTGATCTATCTATCTATCTATCTATCTATCTATTTATTTATTTATTCATTTATTCATTCATTCATTCATTCATTCATTTTTTTTTTTTTTTAGACAGGGCCTCCCTAAGTTGTTTAGGGCCTCGCTAAAATTGCTAAGGCTTTGAACTTTCAATTCTTGGGCCCCAGCTTCCACTGCACCCCCCACCCCCACCACCACGCTCCTCTGCCAAAGGCATCTGACAGACTGACAGCTTTAGGGGCTTAGGGATGGCAGAGGGAGGAGGAGACTATGATGATAAGGGCGCCACACCAGGAGACCTTCGTGATGAGGGAATAATTTTCTATCTTGATTGTAGTGGTGCTCACCAAATCTAAACTATATGATAAAAAGACAGAACTGTGCACCCGTTTTATCCCATTGTCAAGTTTCTGGTTTGAAGACGTCATCGCCAGGGTAACTGTGTGAAGGGAACACAGGCCCCCTCTGCGCTTTCTCTGCAACTCTGAATCTGAAATTATTTCAAAAGAAAGGCCTGATTCAAAAAATCCAGCACCAGAGTAAAGAAAGAATGATCTTTGACAATCAATTGTGTGCTTCTGTGTGATGAAATGACTTCTTTGTGAATTCTAAGGAAGGAAATGTCAGGAACGCATGGACTCCTGCCCAACCCCTTTACTTCCCCGCCTGCTCCAGAACATAGAGGCTCACTATCGCTCAACTCCACAGCATTTGATTTAATGGTTTATATCTGTGTCCTTCGAATAGATACCAAACCCAGGCCCACACCAAGGTCACCTTTGAAACCATAATGTTTAGCACAATGTTTATTATGGGTTAAATAAATGTCGGGGAAATATTTTGGTGAATGAAAAACGCCTTGTTTGTAATAGGAACATCTTTCTGAGAACACTCTCCTGCTGTCTGGTTTATTGGCTCAAACTGAATAATTCCAAGTCTGGCCAGCAGAGGGAGAATAACTCCTTAGTTTAGAGATTTTAAGCTGCAACCCATCTGCAGCTCTTGTATGTTCAATTTTATCAAAGGCCTACTTTCCTAGAGCTAACCATGTTTCTAAAGTGAGAATTGTTTTTACTGATCATGTATGTGTTGTTTCACATGCATAAAAAACTTGCAAATTCCCCATCTATAATCAGAACTTCCATCTATCCTGCCAATACATCCTTCCCTCCCTCCCCCAAAACCTCACCATGATGTTTTAAATTACAGTTAAAAAAAAAAAAAAAAGACATGGGACTGGGGCTGTGGCTCAGTGGTAGAGCACTTGCCTGGCATGTGAGAGGCACTGGGTTCGATGTCAGCACCACATGTAAATAAATAAATAATAAAGGTCATCAACAATTAAAACAATATTTTAAAAAAAGACATAAAAATTACCATCGAACTGCTTTTAAGGAAACAGTTCGGCAACAGTATTTTCCCATGGGGCAGCAGACCTCTAAATTTTCTCATCTTATAAAACTGAAACTGCACCCATTGAACAACTCCTGTTTCCTCTTCCCCCAACTCTTGGTAACCACCATTCTACTTTCTCTTTCTATGAATTTGACCTCTATAGATATCTCATATATGTTTGCCCTGTTGTGACTGGCTTAACATAATATCCTCAAGGTCCACCCAGATTGTAGCATGTGATGGGGTCTCCTTTTTTTTGACTGAATAATATTCTATTGTGTGTATCAACCTATGTTGCTTATTCATGCCTCAGTGGACACAAATTATTTCTTCCTCTTGGCTACCGTAAATAGGACTGCTATGGACATGGGTGTGCATCCACACATCCTTTTAAATATGGACTAAAAAAAACATTCACAAGTGACTGGTCTCAACTTTTAATTCAGCCTTGTCTCTTTAAGATACACACGTCTGGATTGAAAGAAGCAAAACCAGACCTGCTATTTACTGAAAAGTTGTATCTATTTCAACAGTTTCTCAAAGCATAGACCAATAGACCACAAGCCTCAGAATTACCCAGTGTGTATGTAAAAGGAATATCTACCAAATCAGAGTGTGGGAGTGATGGGCAGGATCCTACCTGCTGGTAGGTCTGCTGAGTTGTTGTTATCGTTGTTATTTTTTTTTGGGGGGGGGGCTGTAACCGGGGATTGAACTAAGGGGCACTCGGCCACTTAGCCACATCCCCAACCCTATTTTGTATTTTATTTTAGAAACGGGGTCTCACTGAGCTGCTTAGCTCCTCACTTTTGCTGAGGCTGGCTTTGAACTTGTCATCCTCCTGCCTCAGCCTCCTGAGCTTCTGGGCTAACAAGCTTGGGCCATCACCTGGAAGGTCTGCTGAGTTTTAAAAAGACATTAATATCAGAGAGTCATGTCCTTGAGCACACCATAATTAGGCATACAATCCAAGGAATAGAGTCCAAAGTGGGATAAAGGTAACAGATTGTATTCCAAGAACATGCACAGCAGAAGAACAGTTCATACTCCTTTTATCCAGATTCACAGAATTGAAGCTTCTGAAATATACAGGATTCTGAATGGAAGAAGCAAGGACACAATTGGCTCCCACCTCTGCCCCTCAGAATCCTTTCTTTGCTCACCGTTTCTCTCAAATATTAAGACAGGCAAGGTGACTGTGTGCCTTTACCTTGTTTCCTTTTCTGACCACATTGGACTAAAAACCATTTGTCTTATTTAGTTAACAATTGCACCATAACTTATTGGCTTCACATCACATCGTTCTGTTTTCACAGTCCTGTGGGTTGTCTGTGCTCAGCTGGTGGCTCTGCTGATGGTCTTTCCTGGGTTCACTCTTGCAGCTGTTGGCAGCTCCATCAGGGTTAGAAGGCTAAGATGGCCTTACTGCCCTGTATGGAACCTTGGTGCCACTGTCACTGTCCGAGCAACCTCTCTCCATGCAGAATCCCTTTATCCAGCAGCCTAGCCTGTGTCTACTTACACAACAGCAGGGGAGTCCAGGAGAGCAGGCTCATCCCCTCCATGATGTTTGTTATGCACCAAGATTAAGTCCTAAAGATCTGCTTCCTAACATTATACCTATGGTCAACAATACTCTATGTGTCCACGAAAACGTAAGAGAGCAGATCTTGTGTTATCACAATTTGAAAAAGCTTGAAAAGAACCATAGGGTGACAGATATGCTGACCATGAACATTTATAAAACAATATCTCAAAACAAAATGCAAAAGAAAAAAAAAGTTGAGTTCAAAGAGTGGAGAAATAGACTTCACCTCTCAGGGGGATAAGTGGAGAGGGTACACTGCAAAGGGGAAGATGGGAATCTTTGTAAACAATTTTCCACAGTCTGCTCTCTGGTCACAGCACTTCACATCCTTCCCATAAGCAAAACCCATTCACCCTGTCACCAAACCTCCAGAATCTTATCCAGTCACATCATCAAATTCAAGGTCCAAGATCTTCTGATCTGCATTAGGTTTGGATGCAAAGAAAGTCCTTCAGGTGCTGGTCCTTAGGCATAAAGACCTGTTAACTAAGCAAGTACTCTTCTTCCCACACACCACAGCACAGCATGGTGAACTTGGGACAGCAGCATCATTATCGTAGACACTCCTGCTTGCAGAAGGAAAGTTGGACACCTCAACACAGTCACTGATTCTTAGCAATTCTGAAATCTGGCGGGGCACTGGTTACCAGTTCCTCCTACTTCAGGACAGTGACAGTTCCTTGATTAGGATCTAATTCTTCTTCCTGGAGTGGGTTTCCTAACTCATTTTATCAAAAACCTTCTGGTTCTGCCCTCTGAGAGATGCAATGTTAAAATGTTTTCTTGTTTTGTTTTGTTTGTTTTAATAAAAATGGATCACATTTGTAGCTGAAAAACTTTCTCAATCCTCACTCATACAAAGTTAAGTTTCTAGAAGTCTCTTTTAAACTGTTAGTCAAACTTGAGGGGCTAGAATGATAGCTTAGTGGTGAAGCACTTGCTTGGCATGTGTGAGGCACTGGGTTTGATCCTTAGCACTACTTTAAAAAAAAAAAAAAAAACTTGATACAATTTTCTCTAGACTTTGGAATTACCATGAATCTTATTAGTATTTACTCTGAGCCCCCAAAGCCACATTCATCCTTAACTCTCAAATGCCAACCTCTTTCTTTGCATATATAAGTGCCAAGGTGTCCATATTTCTTCTCAATTCTGTTCACAAACACAACAGTGCTCTTTGGCTCATCTGTCTTTCAATACCTTATTACCTGTTCACAAAGGGAAGGTTGGACACCTCAGGGCAGAAATATGCAAATAACAGAAGCCAACTGGAACTTTCAACTTCTGCTTGAAAGACTCCTTTCCCTGATTCTATGGTTCCTTGGATATGTTATCAGTCTTCCAAGATAGTACAGGTTAGATTTTAAGCAATTCCCACACTACAGAACCCCTACTGCAGGTATTGCTTTCTACAACCTTTGACAATGTCTTTACCATTTTCTAGTCTCTGTCTCCTGCCTGATTCCAAAGCCAATGTCACATGATTTAAGTTATACTTATGGTACCATCTACTTTCCATGCCAATTTATGTCTAAATCCTATATTGTATGAAAATCACACTAAGATGGAGTAGCTTAAAAGAATGACTTGCTATTTAGCATGATTCCCTGGCTGTTCTCAGCTGGGTAGTTCTTTGGATGCTCCCACCTGGGATCACTCATGCAGCTTCAGTTATCTGGCAGCTCTATTGTAGCTGAGGGGTATAAGATGGTCTTAACTCTCATATGGCGTGTTGGTATTGGCTGTAGGCCTGAGCATCTGTCCTACAGATCTTCTCATCCTTCAGTAGTTTAATCTGGGCTCCCTTATGTAGTGGTAGGAACATTTGGAACCTAAAACAGAAGCTTCAGTTCTCTTAAGGACACCTCATAAGTTGCAACATGCTCCTTCTGCCATTTTCCATTAGCCAAAGAAAGTCTCAAGGACAGCCAATACTCAAGGGACAGAGAACAGATTTAACATGTTGTTTGGGGGAGCAACAAGGCTGCATGAAGGAGGGAAAACAACAATCTACTACAACGATGAACTGGGGAACAGAATGCAAATTACTCTGGGAGAAAAGTTGGTGAAACAGAAAAAAGAATAAATAGGGTTGATAGAGATGTGACCTCACCTCCCTGAATGTGTAATATATGGGGGAAATGATCGAGAGTGTGAGTGTAGACTTTGCACCTCAGATGAAGAGAACCTTCATGTGAAGAAAAACTTCAAAAGAGGAAAGAGCCCAAATATCATGAAAAGTATGAAGACAACCTTAATCCGTCTTTTCTTCCATTGCTGCCCTTTGTTGGGGCTTTAGAAAAATGAACAGGACACAAAAGGTTTTCCCCTGACACTAGTTTAAAGGAAGATCCAACAACTTGGACACAATGGGAACATTGCCACACATCCTCTTCGCTCAAATAGAATTTCAGTTGCAAATGGAACAACAACAACCAAAGGCACAAAATTCACCAAATATACTATGGGGATGGAGGAAGAAAAGGCTCATTCTACCTAGAAGAAAACAGGTCAAAGAATGAGAAGAGACACCAGAGAATACTTCACGTGTAGAACAAGTTGACGGACATGTCTTGAGCCAGCTGTGCCATTAACAGACCAGACACGTTTGCGTCTTTCCACGATGTCAAAATTTATTGCATACTAGCAGATTCACAAGCTACATCACACTCACCATATTTAAGTTAAGTAAAAATCCTCATGGGTCACTAAGTGTCAGGACCAAAGCAATCACAAGTTCTTTTATTTTCCAGTGTTAAAGTCTAATATGTATAATACTCAAGTCACACTTCATAATTCACATGATAATGTGTATACATTATAGAAAAGCTAAAGAAGAAGGAGGAGGAGGAGGAGGAGGAGGAGAAGAAGAAGAAGAATAGTAGTAGTAGTAGTAGTAGTAATAGTAGTAGTAGTAGTAGTAGTAGTAGTAGTAGTAGTTGAGGTAGCCTTGGTGTTTCAGGATGCTGAACCAAGAGCAAAGGCAAAGAGCGGATATGAAGGCAAAGAGTTACTGGAGGTGGTCCCATAAGAGATTTAAGAAACCATCTACGCAGAGTTGAGGCAAGGTCCAACAGCTTCCAAGTGTCAACTTGTCCTCATGCTCAGGAAGAACTGGGCTGAGCTGAAGCCCTGGGACAGAGAGCAGAGGTTCTTTCCTGTGGATTTTCTTGGGCAAGGCTTCTGACCAGTGACCAGGTGAGGAGGTCCTTGTGCCACTGTGTCCATCTTTGGGTGCTCCTTCTTTTCAAGGTCTTAGGTGAGGAAGTTACATCTGGTGAAGTTGCTAAGCTCCTGGGTCTGGTGTTCTGACATGATTTGACATGCTCTGGTGTCCAGGTACTCCTGATTTAATTTAATAAGTTGGCACAAATAATTATCAATGTGTGCCTTATGTTCGTGCTGGGCAGCTGGTGGTTATTTATTCATCTTAACAAGGTGTGGAGTCATTCTACCCTGGCACTTGTGCTCAATGGAGTAATTCATGCCAAACGACTGCTTTACAAAACAGAGTTAGGCACAGCCTGTTCTCACAATATGTGGATCCAATAAACAAAAAGAGACTCAAAGAAGATATGATAAAATAAAGGTAGAGATTTAGAAAGAAGGAATAGCAGGTCCTAAGAAATAATAAATAGCAAAAAAAAAAAAAAGAACTTTGATGAAAAATGGAATCAGGGGCATACAGGGATGTTTGAAATAGTCACATATGGGATGTTTGAAATATAAAAGAAAAAAGAATTAGCATATAATCCAGAAGCTAATAAAACTGATGGGAGGTTAACCATGGTGTGATAAATGGATGATTGTTATTTCCCTCCTTATACTTTACTGTATTTTAAAAAAAGAAATTTCTCAAATAGAAATCAAATCTGTCAATTTGGAAATAACCTTTATTTTTTTTTAAAGGGAGGCTATGGAAGGTGAGTGGGGTGGGTGGGAAGCGGTCAGAAAGAATGAATGAGAGTTTCAAAAAGAAAAGAAAGGTCCGGAGGAAGTGAGGAAAAGTCCGACATGCCTGTGAGATCCAGGACAGTGGAAGGGCCAGCTCACATTCCAGTGGAGAGGAGGGAGCTCTGCAAATGCAAGAGTCAGTAAGTAAGGAGGGGAAACCCGTAGGAAGGGTGGACTTGGGCTACACAGGGAAGAATCACACTTCTCTGTGGATGACTTCTAGAAGGCAGGGGGCAGATAGGAAACAGGACACTTGGAAGTGGAAGAGAAATGGTGTCCAGTGCCGCCCACCAGATGCCAAGCCAGGGTGGGCCTTTCTAAACCGTATTCACATCACTATGGCAAATCTCAGTAAAATGACAGAGGACCATTTAAATTCAATGGGGAGCTGCTCTAGATGTTATTGGAAACTTACACGTATGTACATGGTGAACGGGACACCGTCATTTCTTGGGGCGTGCTCCCCTTCTTTTTGTTTCCCCTTCTTTTTGAATCTCCTCTTTTTGTTTTATATCTCCTTTCAGCTTCTTCTATTTATTGGATTCACGTATCCATTAACCTGTTCTATGTAGTAAGCATTTCTTTGTCGTCTCTTCTCATTCTTTGACCTGTATTTTCTACTAGGTGAACCGGGTAGACTGAGCCTTTCTTCTGTTCCTCTCTTCTCTCCTTATTTCTTTTCTTCCTTGCTTTTATATTAAGAAAATTTTTCTTTCTTGAATAAACATTACTGATGATTTTTTCCAGATTATAGAAATAGTGCTATTTATAGGGAAAAAAGAAAGTGAGACTGATGTGATTCTGCAATCTGTATATGGGGTAAAAATGGGAGTTCATAACCCACTTGAATCAAAGTGTGAAATATGATTTATCAAGAACTATGTAATGTTTTGAACAACCAACAATAAAAAATTTAAAAAAAAAAGAAAAAAAAGAAAGTGAGAATTACCCCAAACACTACAATTCAGATGCAATAACTGTTAGCATTTTAGTGCATTCACTTCCAGAAAGATGAAAAAGAGAGAGAGCCAAAGAGGAAGATAAGAGAGAGGTGGAGAAAGGGGAGTAAGGAATTCTTCTAGCCAAGAGAGTAGATAAATTTCCAGTGCTATTTTAGAAGCTGTCATTTTTAATTTATGTGTTGTGAATTAATTTCACAATAACTATATTTCAATTAATATATTTCACTTCAGTAAATTTTGACACATTTCAGTTATTAAGGACCTGTTCTGTTATAGGAATAAACTCTTACTACTATTTCTCGCATGAATTAATATTTAGATTGAAAATCACTGTATTTTCGTAAAATTGTACAATGGTTTCTTTAGAGTAAACTTAAAGTACAGAGATTTGAACAGAACACTGGTAAAGGATCAGTCTTTTCATATTTGACCCATTTTCAGGGATGTCTTTGTTATTACAATATTACTGTTTCATTTGGTATATGAAAATTTACATTTTGTATTTCATTTTCACTATCAGTCTTCCATGAGACACTGAAGGATAGGGATATTTTAATAATTTTTAGCTTACTGCTAAAATCAGAGTAAATTCCATTGCCTGGAATCTCAAAGATGGGAGGAAGTAATGGGAAAAGTCACTCCTCTCTGTAACACATGTGGAAGATATCTGAAGTCTATTTGTTCCAGATGCCCTGGTATGGGCGCTACTATTTACTTATGTTCTTCTGCACTGATATACTCTTCCTTGCAGAAGAAGGTATGACCTGGGATTGGTGGAAAGAGAATGGAGGTACTTCTACACATCTACCTCCACCATTGCTAGTGTTTAGGACAGCAGCACGTTGCTGGAGAAACACTATGTGCTTCATAAAGAAGTTTCTTTGGGGATGTCAAAACCCTGGAAAGTTCATTCTTTTCTCTTCAGCTCACAAAGCAGCAGACTTTCCACAGCATGAAGTTATTTAGAACAATTGTAAATGGCCCTTAAACGACATCCTCATCTTTTATTTATTGTTTTCAAAAATCCTGCCTTGTACCCTGGCAAGATTTCTATGAATGAGTTTCTTTAAAAAAAAAAAAAAAATCCCATGGAAAATTCCATCTGGCACTTAAAAATCAAGGAGGCAAAGAACAATTGATTTCTATGTAGTTGTCCTCTAGTTGCATTTCTGTAAGCTGAGATGCATTTGCTATCTTAAATGGATGTTTTGGTAGGATTATCCCATTGGTATTCATTCATCTGCACATTTTTAATGAACAACAACTCTGTTCCAGGCACTATGCTTGCAACAGTGGATGTACATACAGATTATTTCTGTTTTCAGTAATGGATAACTTTGGAGACATAACAATAAATATATGACTTTATCTGTAAATATAAGAAATGCATGGTAAATGCCAAATAAAAATAGACAATAGGGGGAAAAATTCCATGATATTGAGTTATAGTCCATGTGAAACAGCACACTCGTGACACAAAAATCTCATCAGTTAAAATTTTGGAGGGAAAGCTCAAAGGTTACAGTATCAGCAAACTTAGCAGAGGGCCACAGACTGGGTAATGTTTAGATAGTGAAGCTTCTTGAGACTTTTTGACTTCTTTATGAAATTTGTGATAATGATATTCTCTTGAGGGTAAGATCAAGTCAGGACCCTGATCCCTCAAGTAGAACTAACCATCCTTTACAACCACATCATCCTGAAATTATTTTCTTTCTTTTGGTTGCATAGATGGTTTATAGCAAATCATATATTTGAATTTAGTGTCTGGGGTCTGAGTACAACTTCCTATTTGGTCACAATGCCATCTAGCAACACTGTATACAAATTATGGAACAGCAAAAAATTGCATTTTTGCAGACATACAACACAGCAGGGTGGGTATGTGCCTAGGAGTGCTCTGTGGGGTTTTCCAAGGACAAGGGCCACGCCCCCTTCCTTGGACAGGCTTTGCTCTGAGGTAGAGGCTGGTTTCTCAAAAATGGAGTTACATCAGTTTCTCACCATCTCAAAATTTTAAAAACTATGAAAAATTGAGCAATGAGATCCATTCATTAGACTGAGAAGATTTCAGTCTCCTTTAAAATACTTTCAAGTTTTCAGTGATTTAAACTTTCAGTTCTGAGACCCCTGCTTTTTTTTTCCTTTATGTCACACTTTGTAAGATGCTACATAAGTGTATCCGTGAACATTTTTCAAAAATGGGAAGTATTGGGATGTTGTAAACATTTTATTTCCTGTATCTTTATTAAATTGTTTTGTATCTTTACTATGTTAAAGCTAAAGTAGGTTCTAATTCTGAGCCCTGAGTTTCTGATATATCATAAAATAAAATAAAAAATGAATTTAAGTCAAAGTATTAGTTATTCCTTTTAAAATCCTAAAATCATTCCCTGAATTCATGATTTATAAATAAGCATTGTGGGGGGGGGGGGATGAAGAAGGCTTGCTTTATATAGCTTCCTTTTGTAAGTCATATATTATACATTTATAATTTCTGGTATGAATATAATTGCTAGTAAACATCTTTATTTTTCTTCAACCATAGATCTGTAATGGAAAGGGTAAATGCAAACATTTCACATCAAAAGATTCCTAGAGAAGTTACAAGTGGGCTACTTTTCCCTCTGGTTTCAAACAATTCAAAATACTGGAAGGATAGTTATATATGTCTGTCACTTGGTTTTACCTGGAAGTATGACTACATGTAATAAAAATACCCCAAACAAGGATATAGGTTACAGATCAGAAATGTTTACTCTATGATCCTGAAATGAACTTTGGATCTTTTTTCTCCTTCCAACAATACAGCTGTGGTTGACTGTCAACAACACTTGGACTTTGTGTCATATTCTTGGAGAATCTCCTCCCTCCCCTCCCCACCCTTGACACACATATCCACACAGAAAAGCAGGCAAGATTCAGTATATTTAAGTTTTATTTGAAAGCCCACATTTCTTAACTTAGAGATACCTATATTCTATAGAAGAATTTTTTTCTCTCTTACAATGTTTAGACTGGCCCAATATCAGGGAAAATGTCCTTGGATTATAGCCATGTAAGATTTTACTTAATGCTTATGAAAGCACTAACCGCCTCCCCAAATTCCTCTGATAAGCTTCAGTAAGTATAATCACTACACTCAGTTTCAAAGGTCAAACTTAGCTTCTCGGAAATCAAAGCAAGTACCTGCAGTGCAGGATCCAGCAGTTATTGTGGCTACTTACAGAAAAAAGCCAAGGGGAGAGAGTAACTTCTCCAGGAGAGGGGTGGTCTCTGCTCCACCCCCACCTTATCTCCTCACACAGGACTGGCCAACTGGCCTAAGAGTCCTTGAACTCTATGTGTCTATTTACTCTGGTGGTGCCTGAGCATTTATCTTCTTGCCCCTAAGGTTTGTCCTTTTTTCTTGACTCAAGAAAATATTTTAAAATTGTGCCTGTTTCTTTTTCTCTGCAATGAATGAATTGACAACTTCAAAACTTTCTTTGAAAGTTACTTACCTGGAGTAACTGGAGGAATATGGAGTATGACTGGAGGAATAGCAGTAATATTTAAGATTTTTTTTAAAAAAGTTTCATTTTGCATTAGAAAAGTAAAGAATAGCCTTTATTAGGAAAAAGATATTTCCATATGCAGTCAGCCGTTCAGAGCCGTGGGTTCTATAACCATGGATTCCATCAATTGCAGATTAAAAATGTTTGAAAAATAATTATTTATACTGAACATGTACAGGCATTTTCCTTCTTGCCATCATTCTATAAACAACATAGTATAACAACTATTTATATTGTGTTTATATTGCATTAGTTAATATAAATAATCTAGAGATGACAAAGTACAGGATTGTGTAGATTATATGCAAATACTACACCATTTTATATAATGGGCTCAAATATCCATAGATTTGGGTATCAAAAGTTTTGATATTGAAATGTGGAAGAGATCCTAGACCCAATTCCCCACGAATACTGAGGGATGGTCAAGTGAACTCAAATTGGGGGAGTAGAGATATGTCACATGTTTTAAATTGAAATAATATAAGGAGAGGTCTCTTTCACACACACACACACACAAAAAAAAAAAAAAAAAAAAAAAGGAAAGAATACTGTATAAGAGCAACAGATAAATACCTAAAAAGAATACAGATGCTCTTTCCTTTAAAGAGTCCCAGATCCCCTGACAGGGTAACAAATGTTAGCCTAACATTTCCTTTAAGAACAGATTATTATAGGAAAGCAAAAAAAAAAAATAGAGTTGTACATTATAAATTGGTCACTGTGATGCTTACATAATATATCAAAAATAGTGGTAAATGGGAAAATTCCAAAAATGTATCCATCCAAGGGATATTAGAATGTCCCATCTTTACTGTGTTCTCCTGCAGAGCTCCAATTCATCCTTCAAGCCTTAGCCCAAAGGTTGAGAAACCAATGTTGAAACTGCCAAGAAGCAACCAGTATCTCCTTTGTGCTCTCTGACACCCAGCTCATGGCTTTGAAATAATAGTTCCCACTCCTTAGGGATCATTTACACTTGGCTGCTTCCACTCCCTCAAGAATGTAAGGAGTTTAACTTGTTCCTGTATTCTTGGTGTCTAGCACAGGGATTGGACATCTATCTATTTAATAAAGCTCTGCCAAGATTTTTTAAGAAAGCTTATCATGTGTCTGTACATGTTTTAAAGACTATATAAAAATCAACGAGTCACTTCTACAAATATGAAGTAGATATCCTTTTGCTAAGTGTACAAAAAGCCTGGATACTATATATACAACAAATGCAAGAAGACTCTGAATGGTGGAGAAAAGGCGGAAAACAGGATAGGGGCCACAGGACCCAAGAAATAACACTGGGATGTGTTCCCTGAGTTATCTTTTAGCTCATATATCTCAGACTGGAAGCTGAAGAAGTCAACAACCTGCAAACAACAAGAGCAAAGGGGAAAAAGAAATGTCCCATGAGAGGCCTGCTCTCTTGCCTGCCAATGGGCAAAAAAATGGGTAGCCTAGCATGACATGAAACGAAAGTCATTCTGCTCCAATGAAGCAACCACAAAAAGAACCGTGGTCCCCCCATACCAGCAAGGGCTTAGTGGGGAGCCCAGACTTCCAACCTTGACAAGATATAAAGAGGTGTCCCAGATCCCCTGACAGGGTAAGGGTCAGGGAAAGCTGAGAATAGCGAATTGGGTATTTCATCCTTACCTGGTGATAATGAAGTCATTTCCTCCACCCCAGTCCCAAAGTGTAAGTGGAGACCATGTGGGAGCAGTTAACAGGTGCCATGCACATCTCAGTCAAGAAGGGATCAATAGAGAGCTAATGCAGAGCCAAATTCCCACCTTATTTATCTCCTCTCACCTCAAGTGTCAATGGAGGCTGAGTGGGGAACCTGGAATCCTAGCCATACCTGGTAATATGAAGGCAGTGCCCCCAATTTCCCTGCTAGGATGCTATCAGAAAAAAAAAAAAAAAAAAACCCTAGCAAAAACAAAAAGTTCAAATAAGATCCACAGTCTTATAACAGAATACCTAAAATATATAGGTTTCAATTAAAAACTATTAATCTTACTAAGAAGCAGGAATTTTTTTCGAAGTTAAAAAAAATAGATTCAAACACTGCAATGACAAAGATGTTGGAATGATCTGATGAGAATCGTACAGCAGCCAACGTAAAAATGCTCCAACAAGTAATGAGAACACCCTTGAAACAAACAAAACAAAACAAAACAAAACAACAACAACAAAAACAGAAAATCTTAGCAAAGAAATAAAAATTCTCAGTAAATAGAAGACATAAAGAAAAATCAAGTAGAAATCTTAGAAGTAAAAAAATACAAAAGGTGAAATATAAAAATCAATGCATAGGCTCAACAGCAGAATGGATTAGGGTGAAAATGAATCAGGGAACTCTAAGATAGAAAAATGGAAATAACTAAATCTGAACAATGGAGAGAAAATTAGACTGAAAAAAATATACATTCAGAGCTTTAGGAAACTGTGAGACCAAGACAAAAACCAATTAAACTAAGTTATTAAATTAAAATTTCAGTTGCAATTTATATTATTTGAAGGTCTTTGCAGTTCATTCCTAGGCAGTTGAAGAATGATTATCAAATGTAGGACACATACAAATCTTTGGTGTACTAATATTATACCTAAATCGAACCCAAGTAGCCTAATGTAGTCTTTGAAGTTTCACAGTTGGAATGAAAGGTTATTGCCAAGTAGTAGGAAAATCAAGTTCATTTTGTCATTTATGGAGCTTCAAAACGAACAGCTGAGCACAGAACAGCTCTGTAGCTGGTAGTCATTCTTGCGTACACAGGAAAACATTCCTACCTTCTCTGTGAAAAATGTCACCTTCATATACTCACAAATTCTCTGAGGTTTCACCCAGATAAGACTCAATTTTAACAGTCTTAAAGAACCACATTTAGGGCTATTTTCAGCCTCTGTTAATTATGAACACTATGGAAATATTTTTTTTTTGTACAAGCATAGAGTAAAATTTTAAAATTGGTAGATATACCAAACTCACAGGTGTTAGAGAGACCTTAAATATAAAGAAATACAATCACAACTTTAAAAAGCCACAAGATTAATTAATTTGTTTTTGAGGGAGTATAAAGAAAAAGAAGAAATAGGACCTCAGAAATATTTTGATTTCCACTATTTTTTTTTTGTTTAAAACTAAAAACAAAGAAACTCCAAATGAAAAGGAATCTAGAGCCACTTGTAAATTCTTGTTAAGATACTAATGTAACATGGACTATGCCAATTCTATTAATTAGCCTAGTGTTTTCCAACACCATATTTATTACCAATAATATAATTCTACTATCTGGTGTCCAGACAATGTTCACAGCTATTTCTCCCTTAAGAGAAATAAAAGAGCAGTTTAGGTGTGGTCTGTCTTTGAACTTCAATAACACACATAGTTTCTGCACAGAAATTTCTGCAAGACACAATAGAAGCACTCTCCTGCTGCTGTGCTGAGTCCACAAGTTTCCCTGAGATGTCTGAATCACAGAGGATCCTCAGTTCCAACTCTGCTCAACAGTTTCCAAAAAAAAAAAAAAAAAAAAAAGGAATAGCATGGATAGAGGACTGTAGTATAAAATATAAGATTGTCTCAAAAAGATTTATGGTGTGTTTTGTTTTGTTTTTTAATAAAAAAAATCAGTCTTCTTGACTAAAGGTTGACAAATGTGTTTTCAACTTTAAAATGTCTGAAACTGGCTCTTTTCTTTCTTGATAGAAGCTGAGTCCAGTGATGAGTTCAACGTCTGTGATCCGGGCTCTGTGCAACATAAACAACTCTTCAATCCATGAGGGCTCAAGCTTCCCGTGCTATGAGGATGGAAAACAAAAGGAGAATCACCAACAACACTCACTTCGCTTTTCCAATAAGATCTCCCATCTCCCCAGCTTAATCAGTTGGGATGCTGCAGTACTCCGAAATGGCAGATGCCATATGATATTAGACAGAATCCCCACTGTTGAGTAGCTTGTCTTCTAATATTTATATCTATCAAATATATAGATATCTAATATGTATATCATATTTGTTCAACTAGTTGTATCAAATTTGGAAAAAATAAAGTAGGCCTGTAACACATGCTTATATATTGCATAGATACTGCAAGAAATGTCACTCGTGTGGTGTGGGGTTTCAGAGGATCAAATTTAATACCCTGATGAATAGCTGGCTAAAGGAGACCATGGATAAATGAGTGAGTACAACACTCTCTCCTGCTGAGCTCACAGTGGGCCTCAACATCCTTTTGACCACGACCACGGAATTCCAGATATCAACCACACCCACACCCACACCCACAGGGTCTGGTATGAAAGTCAAAAATTCTTGCCAACTCAGGTCTGGATTTACGTTGTGTAACTTCAGTGAAGGAAAAAAAAAAAAAAAAAAAAAAAGACCTAGGGGGTTGGGAGGGCAACTCAGTAGCACAGTGTGTGTTTAGTACACATAGTGTCCTGAGTTTGATCCCAAGCTCCACAAAAAAGAAAACAACCTCGAAACACAAAAACACCCCAGGAAATGTGGGGAGTACTCTTCATCATTTGGAAACACTTACCAATTGTTAACATGTGTGCCATTTTAATTTTTAAATCTACAATTTAGAATTCTAAAACTCTAAATATAAAATGGTTTCCAAACACTGGAATGACAACACAACAGGAAAGGAGATTTTCATAATAAAGATATATGTAGACATTTATTTGAAATGTCTAACCACAACGTTAAGACTAATTTATAATAGTGCTGAAAATTTTTATAAAACCAGTTTTTAAGTAAAAAAAAAAAAAAATCACATTTCATATAAACTTAGAATTTGGTGATGAGACCATGTGAAGTTTGAGTCCAATCTGATTCTGAGTGTCTTTAGCAGAGAAGGTGAACTTCTTCAAAGACCTGTCATCTTAGAGGATCAAGATGAAATAAGTCCACATACATTTCAACAGTTGTGTTTTTCTCCACAGTTGTCTGATGTAAGACATGCATACAAACATACACACAAGCTTAATATTCAATATGCAAAAGAGATTAATGAAGGCTACTTACCGCACAGCTCTCGCTGTTGTCAGGCCTGTGAGGCAAAATGAAAGCTAAGGTATCTAAGTTTTCACACTGCAAGGGATCCTGGTATTTATTTTTACAACTGGTTAGCACAATGAAGAAGTGAGTTGGAATCAGAATTTCTTGATTACGGATGACTTTGATGTTTCTGTAAAATATGCCAATATTCACTTTCAGAAGGAAATAATGATCTTCCTTTTAATGAGCACTTTGATAAAACATGTTCTAACAAAGCACATTTAAAACTAAAATTCAATTAAATTATTTATAAGAAGTTAGGTAATCACAGTGTCTGAATATATTCTATTGATTGAAACTAATAATTAGAAGACCCAAATAATTACTTTCTATTGAAATTCAAATTATTTTTTTCAGTTCTACCTAAAGACACTTGAACTGAGATGCTAAAGGAAACAAAAATATTTTTGAACACCTACCAACAAGATTCTTACGATTACTGGCAGTTCTCAATAGGTCTTGAAGTTATGAACAAATAGAAGACACAGAGGTAACAGGTGAGGAATTTTTTTTTTTTTTTTTAATTCTAGTTCCTTCAGAGAGGACATGGAGTCATGCATTCTCTTTTGTTTTAACTGGATTTTTTTTCTTACCTTGAAACTTAATTTTTAAAAATTGCCACCTATTAAGATATTTGAAGCAAAATCTTTAACTTATCATGATTCTCCTATTTCCATTTCTTTTTCTTTTTGCAGTGCTGAGATTGATATTTCCTTTGGTTTTAAAATTGTGGGAGTTTTTTCCAGCATCTTTAAAAGTTTAAGGTAGTGGGATGATTATTTTCGAATATGATATTACATGGAATCATAATATATAAAACAGATTAGAACATAGGGCTCTGGTGAAAACTATGAATAGGAAACTATGAAGGTCTCTTCCTCTCTATTGCTATGAGCTTTGAGGCTGCTTATGTGGGACGTTCATGTATCAAGTTATATAGTAACAAAATTGCAATTTTGCAGACTTGATATGATCCCAGATAAATATGGGTAAATAGCAACCCCTAAGTCAGCCTGGGAGAGTAGGAAAATTCTTCCAAGAGGCCAAATCTCAGTGGAGTCTTCAGTCTTGTGATCTTGAAAGCAAAATTGCTCCCCCAAATCTTGTAATTATTCTTTAAAAAAAGATAACTAGCTGGGGATCACTGGCAAAGCCATGGGTTTGACCCCTGGAAATGAAAAAAAAAAAAAAAAGACTAAAATGTTTTCCCATCTCATTTTATAAAAACAGCACCATAAGGAGCTGCTCTATCATTGCCCTCCAGTCAGAGTTGCCTAAGAGCTGTGACCTTAACCCAAACCCACCAGACTTGAGGCACCATGGTTTTACACCCCTGGCCTCAGGGTATCTGCAGCCACACCATTCAGTTCTTCATCTTCTGCCTGGGAGTCTATTTATTAAGATAGTATCTTAACATTTCACTACACAGAGATCTTAAATACTGAGTTCAGCATTGAAATTGAGCCCAGTAATTACTGATTTGAATCAAAAGGGGGGGAAAATATAAGTTCTCTTATCTAAGAACTATTTTGCTGAACACTGAGCAAAACATCAAATCAATCAGAGATTTCAAGAGCTTTCAGTGTAGCCAGAAGAGCCTTGTGAGTAGATGTGAATTATACTAGAGAGGAAGGGTTCTGTTACCTCCACAGGACAGTAATCTCCACTGACAGCTATTTTTAAGGTAATAAAATATGTTCTTACTGCTTCAGAATCTCTGTGGAATCATAATGTCCATCAAAATCAAAGTCGAACACAGGACCGCTGACGACGTTGATGCCATTCCTTTCTTCAGCATACCTTTGCAGGAGGGTGTCATGAAAGTAGCGCCATATGACTGAAACAAGGCAGATGATAGAGTTTAAAAAAAAATTGTATGCCACATGTGAAATCAGTTCACATGATGATTCAAAATTAATGATTTGCTATAATTAGAGATAAAGTCAAGTTTGACTTAAGTCTTAAATGTGAGCTCCAAAATCCATTGTTTGGCTTTGGTCAAAAGCTGAATTCAATTCTATTTTGGGCATCCCTGCATGTGTGCACTATAATGAACCATTTTGATTATATGTCATGATTAAATATAACAACATTACAAACACCAAGTAAATTATTCAGATTTATTATAAATATTGAACTATTCACAAGTGTTATAGATCTAAATTAGAGTAAAAATCCCCATATATGCTCTATATTTTGATATTTTACAGAGCAGTTAAAGTACGAATGTATATTTACTCTGCAGGAGTCAAGCCACAATGGCTAATGATGATATGAAGTACATTTTAAAACAATAACAATTACCAAGAACTTTCAAATAGTTAAAGAGAGAATCAGACTGAAAGTTAATATAAGTATTAGTTGACTGTATTAGGTAGATAACTTTACGAAAAACTTTATATACTTTTTTATGTTAGAATTAAAGCACTTTTATTTTCTAGGTCAGAAAATTTGAAAGAAAACAAAAGAAAGCAAAACCTAAGTGTAGTACATATGATTAATGTTTATCTTATAATTTCTTGCTTTCTTTCTCTGTATATTGTAAACACTATTCTTCGTGAGTAATGTAGGTGTCATGTTGGAATAAAAAAGATTGAAATCAATTGAAATATCACCATAACATGTGTTGACGATACTAGATAAAAGGAAAAAGGACTCTGATTCTATTTTAAGGAAGATTTGATCATTTCTGAGGACACCAAAAGATTGTTTTGGTTTAGTATTCTTTATGAAACCCAACACAGCCTAATCTCATATCTTTTGGTAGGGTCCCCAGAAACTCTGCTCTAGGCTAAGGTGGGGAAATCCCCCATCTTTTTTTACATACTTTTTATAAACATAAAACAGCATAGTCATTAAAATATATCATAATTCTAATTTTTTGAGTCCTATAATTCTCAAAATCAAATAAATCTTTAAGAATGTATTTGATATTTACTCATTTAATTTAGGCCATAAATCCTATTATATTCAGACTATACCTTTATGTACTGAATTTATAAAATATAAAGCTTTTTACCTTGAAAACTCTGGTACATTGGCACTATATTAGTAGTTAGCAAAGCTTCAGAATATATTTGACTTGACTCTTTATTTAATTCTAGAAGGAAAAAAAAAAAGGACAACTTTTTCATCCTACACAAATAACATTCGAAATTATAGTTTCCCCTAGGGGTGACATTTAAAAACATAAGCCAAGTATCATCTTAAACCTGTAAAACTTCCCCAGGTACCAAGTGAAGGGGAAATGTAATGTATCTGGTCAAGTCCCTTAAAAAAAAGTTTTTATATTTTTTTCCCTTTTCAAGATGAATTTATCCAAAAAGCAGAAACTTACTAGAAGAGCCTCAGAGTAAACATATGCCTATTTCTACTAAAGTGAATTGTGTTTATAAACTTCTTTCCTTAAACATTTTCATAATCAAAGGAAAAAAAAAAAGACTCTGACTTCATAACAACACCTACTACCCAGAAAAAAACACCATGGGCGGTCTTGCGGGCTGTCTGCCTCAACCTGCTGGACAAGGCCGCCTTGTGTGAGCTGCAGCCTTGGCTCCGGTCTCTAGAAGGCAACAGCCAAGTACTGACTACAGACATTCTGGGGACCAGACTGGATGCTGAGGGTATTTGAGCACCTGAATGAAGTCTTCTGATTTTTACCTTTTAAGGTTGTCTCTAAAAAAAAAAAAAAAAACCAAATTTGGCACTTCAAAAGTCCATTCCCGAGGAGGCTCTGCAGCAGTGAACAAGCAGGCATTTGGAAGGCTCCACCTTTACCTAATTCTTTGACAAATCACACTTTATTTTCAATCAATACAGGTATATCTCCTTCCTAAGAACCCGAGGCCGATTTCCAAGGTCCACTGCCTATCATGTTTGAAAGATTTCTTACCACCCATTTATTTATTTTGTTTATTTATTTGCTGGGGATCAAACCCAGGGCCTTGCGCATGCTGGACGAGTGCTCTACCACTGAGCTACATACACCGCCAGCCCTGTATGAAAAATTAATAAACAAGAAGACAAAAGAAAGCAAGAGAAGAAAAGGGAAGGGCAGGAGGAAGATACTTACGTGGTGGCGCAAGGAACCCATAACTCAGTTTAGCGTTGTTTTTATAAAAGGAACATTTGTGGACAGGACTAAGAGAAACCCGGAAGTCCTTGAAGAGACAGTTGGAAAAGTCTTCTGTAGAGAAACTGTCCTGAAGAACCAAAGGAAAAGAACCATCAGGTACAGGGCACAGGAAGAGAAGAAAATCCCTGGGTAAATAGTGAGAGGTGAGCTGCGGTTGGCTACCTGTCAGTTCACATCCTTCCCTACTTTCTATTTTCCTCCTGGTATAGTCATCTTTTTTCTAACTGAAGCACAAAGATTCTTTACACTATTAAGGACACTGTCCGTCAGAGATGTGCAAATATCTTCCTATTCTGCTCTGCTCATTTTGTTTATCATGTTTTTATCTAAACAGTTTTAGAGATTGGAGTTGGTCTTCCATTTCCAAGTATGCAGCCAAAAATTGTTGGGAGATGGTAAGAGAGCCAGCAAGGGAGAAACCTCAGGAGCAGCGATGTCTGAATTCACACAGATTCAATGACATCGCAAAACTAAAAAGTTCAAAGAGAACCAACAACCTCCATAATTACAGTACTAAACAACAATAGATAGGATAGGGTGCCTACAAAACAGGGTGCATGCTGTATATTATGAAGTCATATTTAAAAAGTGATTAAAGGCAGTCTTTGAAATTAAAAAAAATGAAGTTCAAGATACTTTATATAAACACATAAATATGTGTGTATATTATATATCATGTGTACTCCAATGCCCTATCTTTGTACTTACTTACCTCAGGATTAGTTATACTTTTATTAACTCTCACAACTCTTCTCAATGAAGCATTCTTAAATCCCTTTTCTATCCCTTAAGAGCATCCATCCTTACAGCTGACCAATCACTCTTGGAAAGTCTGGTGAGTCTAGCTTAAAATTAATACCAGGTAAGACCTCCTTCCCTGTTCTCTCTCTTTCTAGGACTCCCCCATCACATTCTCTTTCCACCATGGCACTGGAGCAAGGGGAAATGGTGGTCTTTTCCTGGGATATTTGCCCTAACTCCTTTCTACACCCAACTTATTATGTGTTGGTAGGACAGGGAGAGGTGTCTGGCATCTTCCCCTCCAGATGGCATGCGTAGCAATGGGACTGAGCTTCCATGGCTACCCCATCAATGAGGACCCCCTATGATGTGGGCAGTTGAGGGAAGCACTTGTGCCCATAAGCTGTGTATTTAGAAATGAATAATTACGACTAACTTTAAAACTGATTTTATGAAATTATAAATCAGAATCATAAGTTAGCAAAACCAGGAGGAGATAGGCAAAGAAGAATCCTGTGCTGTATATACCTTATTTCACAGATGTCTGCTCTAAATGCATGTCAAAGTCATGTAACTTGTTAGTGGCAGAATTAGAACTGAAATTTAATTTATGTGACTTCCTGTTCAGTATTACCCTCATTCGGGAAAAGATAATAGAGAGTAACAGTGAGAAACTATGCTTTTAATGTTTTGCTTAATAATTTGAAATAGGTACACATAGTGAAAGAGGGAACAAATACTTGCATTTCTGTTGACGGTATAGGATGTCCAGAGGGGCATGAGGAGGTCATGGCTGTATCCACTCACAAACTGGTGCTGATAAAGAAGACAGACACTGTTTTTCTTCTGAAGAAGTCTGGGTCTTCCATATGGTAAAGTGCCAAGGTTGATATTCTCCTCTAGGATCATAGAAGGAAAATGAGATCACCATTTAAATATAATTAGTGTGCATTATATGATGATATGTGATGATACACCCATCTAACCCTTTCCTCTATTTAAGCATGTTGAAAAATTATTTTTAACTGCAAAACAACAATGAATTACAAAGAGCAGAAACAAACATTTGAAAAATGTGGTCCACTTCAATTTTTGCCTATATAGATCAATGTGTTATCAGCGTTATCACTAGAGGATAATATATGAAATTGCTAGGCATTCCAGCTAATTAGGACTTATAGTACCCAAAATATCTTCATTATTTTAATGACATACTGCAGAAAGCATATAAGGAGACTTGGAACACAAAGGTTCAGAACTGAAATTATGAGTCTAAACCCAATGGAACAATAACAATATAGATAGTTTCTATTGCCTTTTTCTGAGTGTCAAGGGCTCTATAGAACTCTTTTATATCAACTAGTTAATTCTCACATCTCCCTATAAATTAACATTATACACTTATTTTACAGATGAGGAAACAACAACTTATAGGAAATAAAATTTTTTTTCGATTTAGACAGTTCCTAAATTTATATTCAAACTCAGATCTGCCTAATGCTCAAAGTGCCATCCTTCAGCACAATACTTTACCACCTGGGGGATAAAAAGGTGTTTCTAATTCTGTTATGGTTTAGATACTAGTTGTCCCCAAAAGCTCATGTATGAGACAATGCAAGAAAGTTTAGAGGTGAAATGATTGGGTTTGAGATCCCTAACCTACTCAGCACATGAATCCCTTAATAGGGATTAACTGGGTGGTAACTGTATGTAGGCAGTGTGTGGCTGGAGGAGGTGAGTCATTGGGGGTGTGCCTTTGGGGTATATATTTTGTTCAGTGTGTGGCTGGAGGAGGTGAGTCATTGGGGGTGTGCCTTTGGGGTATATATTTTGTTCATAGCAGAGAGCTCTCTCTCTCTGCTCTGTTCCCAGCTGTTTTCCTCTGCCGTACATTTCCACCATGCTGTTCTGCCTCACTTCAGGCTCCTGAGGAATGGATCTGGCCATCTATGAACTGAGTTCTCTGAAACAGTGAACTCCAATGTTTACAGTTGCAATTTTATATAGACAAGTTCAAGTCAGGATTAATGCAGAATTTACCTCTTTATTCCAGTAGGGCAAAAAGAAAAAAAAATGTGAGCCAGCCCAGTAACTTAAAGATCTGCCTATGAACATCCAAATCACAACAGAAAAATGTTATCAGCTGCTTACATGTTCTTAATTTTCATTCAAAAGTTGTGAAAAAACAACCCATCAATCAATTTATAATCTCTTAGAATTAAGATCCATGTAAGACAGAAACTTAATAGGTATTTTAAATGGAAATCTGGGGCTCTACTCTAAACCTAGAAAAATCCTCAAAACGCTTCCATAATTTCCCTAAAGAGAAACTCAGCTTCCACTAAATATGTGATATACCATTTCCACTATAAAATATCCCTTCTTCCATTATAACTAATAGCTTTGACTGTCAAGCAGAGAAATCTCTGTTTTCATCAAATGGTTTTCCATCATTACCTTTATTGTATTGGATAGTCTTAAATAATGCCCCCAAACCAATTTTCTGTGGTTCACACTATTGATAAAAATCCTGCTTTCACACTCCAGGCCGGCAATTAACGTGTCTTACCTTCTGCCATGGTCATATTAAACTGTATCTCGAAATCCACAATTGGCAGAATCTAAAAAAGTTTATAAAACTCTTTTTAAGGATTGAGAGACATATTTTAATTTCATCAACATACAACTTCTGTAGCTTAATTAACACAACACAAAGATAAAATGAACATAGTCCTCTGCATGAAAAGTTTTCTTTAATGGGGGGACAAAGGAAGAGGAATAACAGAGGCAGCAAGACAAAAGTGTCAGCACAACACTAGTGATTGAAAATAATAATATAAAATCTGCTTTAGAATTATGGTCTCTTCCTCAGCTGTCTTTCTTCAAGCCTAAATCAAATCTAACAAAATGGACAGCACAAAAGAAACTACTCCTCCAACTGTCACCTTTTATGAATGTTATCAATGTGGCTGACAATGACCATGTATTTTTACCTTCTTAAAACAATGACAAAGATAGTTGATTAAAAGTAATTATTAAGGCATTTACAGCTTCTCTGAAGATAGGAGTAAAAGCGAAGCAATATCATCTACCTATTTTGTACCCAAAATATTACTTTCCCCCTAACATTTGTAATAGGTTGGGCTGTTTTTAGAGAAGGAACATTGGAATGGGTTTACTTTGTGCTTAAAACACCATAGCAAGGACAACAGCCCAGATTCCAGGATTCAGAATGCTCAAGGGCTCCCCTGAAACTCTCCCTACTGGTCCTCAACTCATCACAGCACCATGGGATCAAAACAGAGCTGAAAATGCAAATTAGGAGGAGGAAAATTAAATTATAAATGGGTCTTTATGTGTCCCTAGATTTAAAAATAAATAAATGTTTACCTCTCACTCATAAGTTTAATTACATTGCTGACTATTTCTATAACACATGCTGTGCAGAGGGTGCCAGGAGCCCTTCCCTAGTGGGCTGGGCTTTTCAGCAATACTTACCGAGGAGTCGCAGGAGCAGCCAAGGTTATCTCTGGGGGTTCTGGTGAAGGGACACTGTACCAGGGGGTGCACTTCTTTAGGATGCTTTGGAGTATAAACAGGATTCTTCAGAAGATGGTTAAGACTTCCATGAGTTCCATTATTAGGAGCTGGAGTCAAATTCAGTAAATCTGCATAATGCCAAGAATGGCAAAGAATTACTTAGAAGTTTCAAAACCAAAGAGTAGACTTATGCTATATCATATATGTATGTTAGATACGTATAAATGAATCCTTTACTCTGTAACTAAAACTATAAAATTCTCTTGAGTTTTGAACTATTTATGACTAGTACTATTTTTAATAGAAATACTGTTACCTGTGCTCTATTTTGCTGTAAAATTCTCTGAATTTTAAGGTGCGTAATAACTATAGTCATCCTCTGTTGAATGCATATTATATGCCATTAGCTGTGCTAATATATTTTTCTACTTAATCTTCAAAACAAACAAATAAAATTACTATCCACATTTGGTAAATAAATAATCAAAGTGTTTTGCCCAAGTCCTAAAGGCTATTAACTTAGTAGATCAAGGATTCAAAACCCAGCTATTCCCGAGTCTAAGATTCATGATTTTAATAATAAAAACAGTGAACACGTATAAAGCACTTACTACATGCTAGGACCTGCTTTAAGTGTTTAGGATATATTATCTCATTAAATCTTACAGGCACCCAACTGAAAGAATTATCCTCAAGACAGTTTAAGGTTTTGTAAATGTAATAATATTTAACTTGAAATAATATTTAAAATCCAACATTCCACCATAAAAGCACTAATTCAGAAGCCACAGACTGAACAAAGGATATACTTAATGAATTTTCCCTTATGGCTACACCCTCCACATTGCCATCCACTCAACTATTACTGTTACCACAGGTTCCACCTGTCCTGCCCACTTTTCACTTCCCAACGCTCTCCTCCCTGGCTTCCACCACTACACTGACTCAAAATCATGTACTGAAACCCAGGACCTAGCAACGTGCAACCCAGAGTGCAGCCTGGTGGAAAAAATCAGATAAGTAATAAGATGTATGCTCTGCACATTTGATGAGCATTTCTGGGTCAGGAAGAAGAAACAGAATGGACGTGTCCACCTTGCCTCATCCTCTTCCCCAGAAAGGAGCTCACCATGTGACCTACTTTTGATAATCCTACTCCAGCTCTGTTTCCAGAAGGAAAGAAGCTGCCTATTCACACTTACCACACATTAAGTTATAGACTTCGATATTTTCAAAAGCGTCAACCTCAATGCCATGCTTGAATCCAGGTCCATAGCCAACAAAGAGTGCCTGGATTGGCCAGAAAAGTCAGTTTATCAGTACAGTTCAGTTATGTATATAGTTGGTCAGAAATTCATATTATTCACATTGTACATGTATAAACTGGTTATGTTATGACATGGGGAAAATACCATGCCCACTGGACTTGGTGGGATATTATTTTAGTCCTTGTTGCACATATAATCTAAGAATACTAAGACTATTTCTCTTAGTTTTACCATAATCCTCGACTTGATAGTCAACATAGAATGGATGATGAAATCTATTTTCTAAATATTTCTATAACACATGCCAGGAGCACCTGGCACCCTATGAAATTTATATCCTATTAAATAGGATATAAACCTCACCCTGTCTACCTCACACAGTGCTGCAGGCATTAAATTAGGTAAATACAATAAGTGTATTTTGAAATATAGAAGTACTAGGTAAACATAAGATACTATCATCTTTCGGAACCTAAGTGTGATACTTTTTCATCTATTAAATCACTGGCTTTCTTTTACTGTGGGGCAATATATTTCATGAAGCACAAATATATGTGAAATAATTATTAGAAATTTAGTAGGAGATATAAGTCATATGTCCACGAGACAAGAATATAAAATATTAACAAAATTTTTGAAGATCTGAAGAAAAATAGCTCTATGAAAATGTTGCATTAATTCTCATTCAAGACATATATATAATCCCAGTGTGTTTTTAAGTTTCAAACTTTCTGTTGTCAGTTTTTCTTCAGATTGAATGCTATTTTTTTAAGTATAAAAGATTTACTCACTTGCATATTTGAAAATACATTGTCAGAGCCATGAAATCCACTTCCACAATATTTCCTTTCTGAGGGATTCCTAATTTTGACAGATATGAATTAATGGTGTAAAGCCTATTCATGGAACATAACTGAAAGTCATGACATTATTTTCATAAGAAAAAAGAAACTATTTTGTTAAACTAACATAAAGTAAATAAAACCACTTGGCCTTGAAATGTTTGGTTATTCTCATTTATACTGTATTACTTAGCTCTGATTTGTCCATGAAATAGACAAAAAAAAAAAAAAAAGACAGAGGTGAACAGCCACTAACATCAAGACAGAAGTGGTTTGAATCCTACTATGCCAGCTATGTTGTGACTTCAGATAATTTAATTACCTTCTCTTGATTAAAATTTCTTATGTTAGGTCATTTGTAAAAATGCAGTGACATAAAGAAATGTTTAGAATACAGCATTTAGAGACACTAAATATTAATCTTCCTATAAGGGTATGGATCATTCCCTCTTTCATATTCTTCTAAATAATAAAAACACAGTTCTCTAGTAAGAGTAGAGATGGTGTCATTGGGTTGAGTGGATTCTGGTCCACTGCTTAGGTTTTTATTTGACAGGGGTATGTGTCACAACTGGTTTCTTGCAGTCATCAAAATTGTGAGTAAATTTTGAGATATTAAAAATATTAACTACCCAAATAATAAAGTGTTTTTATCAACTTCTTGTTGGACTTTGAAGTATTGTTAGATATAATTGCAATCTGTAAAAGAGATGTAAATAGCAAGTGATAATGTGAATATAGATAATAATAATTATCAATAGGGATGTGGGAGGTGTGAGCAACAGTTCCTCTCCCCAGGGGATTTATGGCAATGTCTGGAGACATTTTTAGTTGTCAGAACTGGAGAAACGGTGCTACTTTCATCTGGCAGGTAGAAGTCAGGGATCCTAATATTCCACAATACACAGGACAGCTCCCCACAATAAAACATTACCCAACACAAAATGTTTATAAGCCAAGGTTGAGAAATCCTGAGTTGAAGAGAATCATATTGTATTCACATATAAAGTGCCCAATGGTTACCTTGAAGTACTATACTAAGAGATCAGAACTTACAATGCAAGTTGCCACTGAGGATCCAAATAGAATGTCAAGGGTTCAATCCTGTCACTTTTGGCAAAGTGCAAACGCTTGGGTAAGAACTGTTTCAGGTAAGGTGTGAAGTGCTGGTTTGGTTCCCGGCACTAAATTTGCAAAAAGCAAAGGAAAATCTATTATTTCCATATTATCCAAAGTGCATATTTCTATTGAAATTCCTTCCTAACTTCATGTGAATTTTTTCTCCCATTGATTTTACCCATCTGCCTAAAAAGTCACAGAAAGAAAAATAATAGCTCTTACTGTTTGTATGATTTACAAGGTGACTATCGTAAGCTAGTTAAAACTTTTATAGGATATCATAATTATTACTGCATAAAAGCCTCAGGGCTCTTGGACTGTGTCACTAGATTATAGTTGAGTTATAACTGGTGACCCTAATTTCAAATACCTTGATAACTAATCGTAAGAATTTTCTTCAAGATATAAAATGGAGCAAGTGCAAAACGTAGCATAAATAAATTAGCACCAGGACAAAAACTTATTTTAAAAAATAAGCATTGAAAAAGAAGATGGGGACTGTGGGTATATCTCAGTGGAACAAGGCCCTGGGTTCAATCCTAGCACCACAGAAACAAACAAACCAACCCTACAACAACAAAAACAAAAAGCCTAAAAGGAAATATTCCATAATGCTAACAGCGTTTATGCTGGTACAGCAATAGGTTTTGCTTTCTGGTTTTTTTTTTTCCCCCTTCAATTATTTCTGGTACCTTCATAAAAAGTTTACAATCCCAATAAACAAATTTTGAAAACTTTCAAACATAAGATTATTGAGACATATCCTTAAATATAAGCTTCTACATGCTGGCCCCCCAAAATACCCCAAAATTCAAATCCCATAATCCCAATTACAAATACTGAAACTTTTCTATAAATATACAGTACACAAATTAACAATAACTATAAAGTGGAATAATTGTACTCACAGAAAGATTTCTGGCAATGCCTTCATAATTAACTGAAGGGGAACAAACAAGAATTAACAGTTGTGGATATGCTACAATTACAAATAAAAAATAATACAAAAATGTAGAATGTCAGGTTCAAACCCTATATTTAAATACCAAAGCAGATTTCAAACAGTTTATTTAAGTCACTGTATATTCGTCATTGAAAGGAATTTAAGACAGATCCTTAAGTACTGCTCTATTATGGCACCCATGATATCATGTCATATTACTAAGGCAAATTATAGAACATCTATCCATCCATGTTGTTCATCTATATTCCAGTCCATTCATCCTTTTATTTATTCATCAGCATGTTCATCTACCTATTCATCCGAATATCTATTTATCTATTTATTTACAACCAATGTAGATCTAGTATGATTTTACTGTGTAAAAATTAAAATGTGTGTTTTATACACATATAGCAAACACTTGGGAAGACACATTCCAGACTTTACAGTAGTTGTCTCTAGAGATGGGAATTGAGTTGCTAACTAGGGGGATTTATGATGTGAAACTGTTATTCTTTACTTTGTATTTTTCAATATTCAATGATAATGGTAGAATTTCCAAGTAAGAGGGGCATAGGAAAACTTAGAAGAGAGGGCAAGTTTTAAAAACAAATTTACATAATAAGCCCATTAGGTTTATTAGGTATATTTGGTGCTACACATCAATAACCATTTAGTTTCCTAAATATTCTTTCATTTCTTCTTTGCATGTAAAGTTTGAGAAAATTATTCAGAAAAAATATACATTTTTGTATGTATAGAAATAAATTGATACATTGCTTTTGTTTTAATATGGGAAATTTGGGTATCTACCTGAGATAAGGTATGGCTAAAGCTAATTCCCAAAACAATGTCTGGGGACTGCTATTGCCTGTATGGTTTTTATAACAATCGTGCAGTTCTCCTTCAGTATCTGAGGGGATTTGTTTCAGGAGTTCCCCATGGCTACCTAAATCTTCGGTGAGATGCTCAAGTCTCTTTAGAAAAATGGAGTAATATTCGCACATAACCTACACACAACCTCTTACAGATTTAAAATCATCTCTTGATTATTTATCGTATCTAAAATAACTAAATGCTATCAACTAGTTGTTGTATTATATTGTTTAGAAAATAATTTCAAAACAATCTGTACATGCTTGGGAAAAAAAACAATTTTTTTCCAAATTTTTCAATCCATAGTTAGTCAAATCCACAGATATGGAATTCTCAGGTATGAAAAGCTGATTGTACTTTACTTTTCTAAATTAAAAAAGAATTAATTAAAACTTTTCATTGTGCACATGGAACCTGTGCTGTGTCACTGAGTTAATTTATCTGCATAATCATTTTCCTGTAGTGAAATCTATTTTTCTTCATTAATATTCAACAGTATCCACAGAATTCTATCTATTTATAGAGCCCAATCCTAACCTAATTCTAATAACTCTGAAAAGCTCATTTCTCTTCCCATTTCAAAGTTAATTAGATCAAAAGGATAAAATTTGCCATACATATCCAAAAGTTATCAAGGATGGTATTCAAGAGGCAAAAATAGTTACAAAATACGCTTGATTTACAAAAGAATAAATAACTTAATTTCTTGGTATTTTGTATTTCACATGTGGTCAAGTGAGAATATGAAATTTCTTTTCCTTCCCTGTTTTAAAGACTCATTGCTTTTTGGAATGGTTTATGTAATTTCTAAGGACTGGAACCAACTGCTTATAGAATTAACCATCTCCCTCAGCATTCCTCCTCATAATAGCATATTATACCAAAATGATGTAAGTTATTTTAATGAAGTGTCATTAAGCACCTAAATTCTAACAAATGCAGTTGAATTTTTCCTTTAAACTTTTTTCTAATCACAATCTTGAGCCTAGTACAAGTAAAATACAAACCACAATATGAAATGTATTAAGAAAATCAAATAATATGCTTAGCCTATGAATATTAAGTAGGTACACGTTGAACTTGTGTCCTCAAATCTAGTCTCATAAAATTTCTGTAAGTAGAAAAGACCTGTACTGCAAATTTAATTATTAAACTAACTGATTCTCTTCAGTTTACAGAAATAATGATTTAGAGTAATATATTCTTAACCATACTTACATGAATAGTATTTATCTGGGACATCAGAGGGTCTCAATCGAGGAGCAGGTCCATAAACAACTTTAATATTTTTAACATCCCCCAAATATTTATTCAGATATATATACTTCTTACAACTGCCTTGTTCCATGCCTAGGAGAAAGAAACCACCAAACATATTCTAACTTTAATAATAAATTTAATATAAAAGAAAACTTTCTTTTACTTCCAGAATTGAATTACATTTGAGTTTGACACTCCTATCAGTTCAACATCTGATAGAGAAGAAAACAGAAATTCAGCTAAATCCTCCAGTTCACTTTTTTCAAAATATTTTCCCTTTCCTTCACCAAACTAGTTTAATGTTTCTTCTTATCTCTGTATTTCCAAATCATTACGTGAGTAAAGAACACTGTCTTATCACAGTTTTAGACAGTTATTTGCCCAAAATCATCTAGTATTTTAATCTCACTGTGGGACTGAAGTTTCTTTAGCATGGAACTTCTTGGGACTGTTTATAAATATAGCTGTCTACAATTATTTCTGAAGTAAACAACAAAAACAAAAAAGAGCACACTTTTCTTTTTTAAAGAGAAATAGAGAGAATTTTTTAATATTTATTTTTTAGTTTTCGGTGGACACAACATCTTTATTTTATTTTTATGTGGTGCTGAGGATCGAACCCAGCGCCCCACGCATGCCAGGTGAACGCGCTACCGCTTGAGCCACATCCCCAGCCCCAAGAACACACTTTTTACTTTCTTGCATACTCACCATTTTCTTTTTTTATAGTATTAGGGATTGAACCCAATGGCACTGAGCTTTATACCTCTACATATATATTTTTTTAATTTAAGACAAGATCCCCCAAAATTGCCCAGGCTGGCCTAGAACTTATGATCATTTTGCCTCAACCTCCCCAGTAGCTGGGATTATAAGCATGAACCATTACAGGAGCCATTACACCATAAATTATTTAGTCCTAGAGCTATACACAAATATGTCAAAAACATCACATTATTATGAAATTATGTCATCAAAATATATACTGCCTCTAAAGTCAGATTTCATGCTAAAGAAAACTAAATATGTACATGATAATGTGCTCCAGTTAAATCTAAAATTGCAAAATTAACAAAATTTAATAAAAAGTTTTTTCCAACTCTTCAAATAGCCTGGTGTAGGATTTTCCAAAATCAGAAGCCAAGTGCATTTTGGCTGATGGGAGCCTATAGGCTTTTAAATTTCTGTGAATTCTGTGTCTATCATATTAGTGTAATCTTTTCTTAAAGACTTTCCATAAGAAAGTACATTTTGATCTATAACATTCATAGGAAATATGAAATAAAAATTAATCAAATTCACTTTGATTTTTATACCTTTGAACCTGAAGAGTAAATGATACAAATTCAGATTACTGAAGCCAGATTTAAAGTTAGGTAGTCAGTGTAGCTAGGTAAATCAGGTCTAATATCAAGTGAAATCTAAAATGGAGGCCGTGGAGGCCCTGCGGAGAATGACTCAGGGAAAACACAGGACAACTCATGGAATGTTAATGAAGTCCCAAAAAGGCCCTAGGCCAAAGTCCACCTCAAAGAAATGTTAATGAACAGCCCCCAGCAAAAAGGTGCTGACTCAGAAGTCCTTCCTGACCAGATTACTTCTTTGGCCCACCTGTGTCCCACCCCTCGGTCCTTCCCACCTACATTCCATCACTGAAAGAACTATAAAAAGGGGAGACAACATCCCTTCCATGGATTCCACCTCTTGGGTCCCCTTCTTCCTCCGGGAGAAGTCTTTTCTGCTGTCCTTTAATAAACTTCTAATTTCTACTCTGACCTTGCCTCGGCGTGCTTCTTTGGTGTTATTCTTCAACATTGGGGAAGCAAGAACTCGTCACCAGTCAACAGCGGTAACATTACCATGATCTGAAATAAGGATGAGGTTCAGGCATCTATGCAAATTCAGTCCTTTGAGACCATCCATCAGCATGCCAACCATGTTGTCGACCCTCTGCAAGGCTCTGATGACCTAAGGATGGGAAGCAAATCTCATATGAGCATTCCCTACTAATGATCATTTCTATAGAAATTTATGCCTATTAAAAAAAACACCAAGAAAAGAAAAAGAATAGTGGATGTAATTATGATAAACTAGTTCATGTTAGACTAGCACAGGTCAAGATCAAAGAAATGGAGAACAGTAAACACCTGCTAATGTTAACACTGGAGGGTCCAAATTCTGCATTTGCTCAATCACAAGTTTGGGAATGACATTAGCTGTTCTGATTAATTTTACCTCCTGGAGATTCAAGAGCTACTACTTAGAAGAAACCCAGGTGTCAAACTAATACTAGCTCAAATCTAGTGTTTGGCAAGAAATCACTGTATTCTTAATTACTACTTCATTTTTTTTTTACAGTTTCTTCATGTACTTTCTGATCATTTAAATGGTCACTGTTTAAGTAAAAGTTTTTCTAACTTTCAAAAGTGTTAAAATTATTCATGATATGCTTCTTATGCATTTAAATTTTTTAACTTGGAACTTACAAGTTAAAAAATTACTTATCTCCATACAAACTGCATTCATATTACATAAGAATAATTCAAGGACACAGAATGGCAAAGGTTCTCGGCATATCACTTTCTGGCATTGTTCTTTTCCTCTCTCTTGGTAAAAGCATGTGAGGAAAGTTCTTGTGCAGTTTTTTGTGTTTTCTATAATATATCGAATCAGTTTAATCTTCATTTATAGTCAGTATATTTCACTTTAATATGAGACAAGTTCTTCCAAGCCTTTCAAAGATATCCAGGGACTGAAGTTGTGCTCTTGCCTATATTTTATATATATAAATATAATGTACTTTCTTATGGAAAATCTCTATATAGGCAAATACGTATATTCCAAACAACATAAACTGAAATTTTTAAGTATTAAAAATATTGAGATGCCCATAATAAACAGAGTTTAACAGAATCAACAAATTAATAAGTAAGACTTGAAGAGCAACAGGTTCAACCTTGAAGGAAGATGCATCAGGAAAGCTTGTACTGTGCAAAATTATTAGTAATCAGAGCAGCACCAACTCTAAAACTTACCTAACTGGACAAACAATCACAAAATGAGTCAGAGTATTTTATAGTCAAAGATCTAGACATGGGTCTTAAGTGCCAGTGACCACAGTAAAGGAGTAAAAAAAAGCACACTAGCCCCCTGGTTAGTTTTTCAAATTTTAGAAGGAGTTACGAGAAATATTTCCTTTAGGCCAAATATGACATGGCTACATAGTTGGGCACTCATCTTCCTTACCCCACCTGTAGGAAAAAGCAATTCTGCTGAACTATAGAACAGACTCAAAGGAGGGCACAGTGGGATCATTAACTACAGTGGGGCTGCCAGGATGGAATTTGATGGAACGAATACAAAGGATAGAAACAGACCTGGATGAGATCATCTTCCCCTCCATTTCACTCTCTTTTGTATGAGATGAAAAGCAATCTAAGCAGTAGTACCTACTCATTAAGAGGGGCAAATTTAGGACAGATGCAGGGTCAGTCAAACTAAGGGAAGGTAGTTTAGGCAGATGTTCTAGAGTCAAGTGAGAAAATGGGCATTGTCTTTTCTCTTTCTTCCTCCACTGTTACAGAAGTAAGCATTGAGACCAAGTAGTGCCCTCAAAAACAGAATCATAATGAACATGTCAGGACAGGCTTTCATTGAGACCCTGTCATGAAAGTCCTTAAGGTTTGCAAACTATCCAACCTGTGCCACCTGGGTAAAGGAACTGATATAAATTTGTTGGGAAAACCGAAGCTATTAAAGAAGAGTGTGTTTATAGTTTCTTATCCCATGGAATCACAGGAGGCAAAGGTAAGTAAACTGGGATTTTGAAATAAGGAATCCTGGCAATAACTCTTTTCTCTTTTTTTGTGACCAACAATTCTCACAGATCCTTACTTTTCCTTTGTTTTTATATCTTAGGTCACAGATAAATATTAGAAGGAAAGTCAATTTAGAGATGCAAAGAAACTCAAATCATTTTTCTATGCTAACACTTTCTGTGCTCCAAGATATAAAAATGGTGTGGCCACATGAACTCTGAAAGCAAGAAGTGTTTTAAAGCACTGTACAGATGACAAACATAGACAGGAGCTGGCTAAGATCCTGAAAGGAGGTCAGGTCAAATAGTCACACTACGAGCATTAGTCCATGAGCTGGTCTCTTTAGTTTCCTGGCATCCATCAAATAAAATATGATTATGTGAATATCTCTATACATTTGATAAACCCTTCCCATCCTTAAGTATTCAAGCTCTGTTTTAAGCCTGATGGTCTCAGCAGCTAGGGACCGAGCTCCCAAGAAAAAGAGTTCAGAGGAAGCCTCTCCTTTTTAACCTGTTGCCCTATATTTTCATGAAAATTTGGAATTTTACCTGCTTATAAAATTCTTATAAAGCACTTAGCTTTTAGGCCAAGAGAGAAGGATATGGAGTAAATAAAGGCTTTGGAATAAAAAATACAGAATTTAATTCATCAGTTCAATTTTGCACTGAAGAAAATACAAGCAGAATAATTTTCCCAAGTCTTATTTTGTTGAAAGTGTACTATTTGGTTTAGTAAAATTATTGTGCATGATACTACTCACTCTTTCCAGAAATCATAGGGTCTTAGGGAATGATCTAGAATTCTGCTTCAAAGGTTTGGTTAAATGAGACTAGGTTTAATGGTGTAATCACTGATAAAAAATGTACTTACTTCACTGCTGACTGGTCCATATGAATGGCCTGAAGAATCTGGTTCTTCTAAATACAGAGTGTAAAAGTGTGGTCTAAATCAAACAGTATCAAAATGTAATATTTTACGAACACATTGAAAAATAGAATGGAAAGAATATTTCAACAATTAATAGTGATTAAAAATTCTACAACACTGAGGTAACATTTCTAAACTTACTAAAAATAATTTACAGGTTTGGAATTCTTCAAAATGTGACCATAATAGTTTATTAAAGAGTTAATTTGGATCTAAAACATTAAAACCAATAGCCAGATTTTACTGTAGTCTATTTTTAATAAGTATGTAATTTCTATTATACAAAAGAGTATTTATTTATTTATTTATTTATTTATTTATTTATTTATTTAAGGTTCCAAGGGTTGAACTCAAGGGTACTCAACCACTAAGCCACATCCTCAGCCCTATTTTGTATTTATTTAGAGACAGGGTCTCACTGAGTTGCTTAGTGCCTTGCTTTTGCTAAGGTTGGCTTTGAACTCTCAAATCCTCTAAGCCTCCTGAGCAGCTGGGATTACAGATGTGTGCCACCACAACTGGCTAAAGGAGTATTCATAATAGAAATTAACTTTCTACATACCTTTCATCTCTAGGAAGCTGTAGCCACTGAAGAACAGCTAAAATTCTTTCTTCAAATGGAATGGAACTAAAATTAAGGAAGAACACAACGAAACAAATCTGTGAGAAATGTGTGGATTTAAAATAAAATAGCATTAAGGAATACTAAAACAAGGCAAAGCATTTATTGTGTTTGAAGTTACAGAAAGCTTTTAATCGAAAACTTCAATTTTTTTTCCAATGAAGGACTAAAATTGAGCTTTTATATAAATAAAAGTGGTAATTTGGTTTAAAAATTTGCTTCTCCTCCTCTACTGGAGGGTATTATTCATGTATCTGGAAGCAGGCATTGTTTACTGCACAGATATCAATGCATTAATACAGTCTACAAAGGACACCTCAGGCAGAGCTCAGCCACAGATGACACTTAGTACAATTTGGATTAAGGCATCTGATAAGCAAATAACAATTATCCAGGCAACATCTCTTTAGCAGAGTTAATTATGCCTTCCTATGGGCTTTGTTGACAGAGCTCCATCAGTGTGCTTGCCCAACCGCAAGAATAGAGCTTGAGAAGCCAGAGACCATGAATTCCCCATGCTAGTACAGTACATGGCACATCCAATCTTACTCACCATCTCCATTTCATTTATGGGATGAAAACATTGGCAAATAACAAGGTCAAGGAAAGACACTACACTGTACCCAGGTGAACCCTGAAGAATACATAGCAATATTACAAAAGAAACTGCTATGCCATTTTTGTTTGGGATTTATGATCTTTTCTGTTTGCCCTATTCTCCATCTCAGCTCCAAATATCCTGTATTGATTTTTCAATAAAAACCAGCCAAGAATCTTCCCTTAATTTTTTTTTTGCCTTTTCTGAATATATTGTGAATTTTGGATATCATGAGGAAGTTATCCTAATCAGATTCTTTCACTGGAAAGCATATTTATTGAAGTAATTTAGAAAGGGAAATTCAGAGATATCATGAATATTTTCTTTTAAATAATATTTTGAACATAAGGGAGTCATTCCTACCAATGTATTCTTTAATGCATCTGCCTTTTCTATTTCCAAGTTCTTTTGCTTCCTAGGGTTAAAATGTTTAGTGTCTCCATTCTTCAGATCTGTACACAACACTCAAATGCTAGGGCTTAGGATTCCATTAGGGGCGGGGGGGGGGGGGGCGATGAGAGAAAAAATGAGATGTTCTGTCTTGCAAAGTCCTAGAAAAAGTTCGTTTACACATACCCATTATATACTTTGTAGATATCTGGGTAAATTCCTTTAATTGTCACATCGGATCCTGGCCAAAAAAATGTGCCAGACTTGAGGCCTTGATACTTAGCTGTGATCCAAATCTGGGGAAGAAAATGAAGGAAAGTTAGGAAATCATGTGAACATTCATCTTTCAGGAAGGAGAGTGTGTTCCTGCAACACTACGGTATCCTTCTCAAGAGCTATCTTGTTTTAAAGGTCAGTAAGCTCCAGCAATTAGATTACAGTAATCATATAATATGACTTTTAAACAGCAGCAAATGGAAATTTAAATGGAGATTTAAAAGATGGACATAAGGCAGCTGGTAATTCCTTTAACATTTAGAGCTATATCCCTAATTAGTAGGTTTCTCTTGAAAGAAGAAAAATTCATCAATATACCTGTCTTTAACTTGTTGACATTTTTCCTTATGTAACCAATATTTATTAAGTACTTATTACTGCCAATAATATACATGAATAGGATTCCTATAAGCCTCCTACATTATTAATTTGCATGATCTTCACAGTAACCTTGAGGTAGTTAATCCTGTTATCTACAGTATAGACAGAGAACATCAAGGCACAGGAAGAATGACTTACCCAAAGTCACATAGCTTTAAACATCAGAGCTAACATTTGAATTCATGACCTAGAAAATTAAATACTGTGCTTTTTCTCCTTCTAAGAGGAACATCAAGATTATCCAGAAAGACCATTTTTCATTATTATGGCAATTTTTAAAAAGTAAAAAGGAGAACGCATCTAAATTACAATCAGAAAGAACCTACTGTTATTTATACATGCAAATAGAGCCAGTGCTTGCGTGTCTCAAAAAAAAAAAAAAAAAAAATAGCTTTGTACAGATCAAAAATATTACCCTGGGTTTTGGGGTTGTGGCTCAGTGGTAGAGCCCTTGCCTAGCATGCATGAAGCACTGGGTTGGATCCCCTGCACCATATAAAATATATATATCTCCCTGTAATAATTGCATATGTTTATGAAGTATAGTATAGTATTTCAATACATGTTTCCAATATGTACTGATCAAGTCAGAGTAATTAATGTTTCCATATTTTAATATTTCTGTGTTAATTAAAAACTGTTTTTTAAATGTTTAAAAGATGAAAATATTAACTACCCTGATTTGATCACTATATATTATATACATGTATCAAATCAGCACATTGTGTGCCCCATATGAATGTACAACTAAAATAATAATTAATTTTAAAAAACATCACTGCTAGATGATACTACTATAAGAAAGAAAAGAGAAAGGAAAAATGGCTCAGCACAATCCAAATCCATCTTTAAATAAAATCCAAATCCATCTTAAATAAAAGACTCTCATTTCTTGAAAATTGCATATATCATACAAGTTGCATTTAAGATTACCAGCATTCATCTCCATTTATGAAAAGATGACCACAGACACAGTAAATGAAATAGGGTATTAAAAACTCCAAGGAATGTGGTTGTTTTACTCTAATTGAAATAAACGAGAATAATAAACTATTTTAGCAACTAAAACAAAGAACTCACTGGCTCTCCTTTGTACCACTCAGGATTAAACTTCTCTTTACTTTTAAGTGAAAAGGAAGCATTCATTTTGGGATCATACATTTTATTGTCAATTACGCCATGGGATTCTGGATAAAGTCCCTACAAAAGATAAAACATGGATTCTGTCACGCATTGCAAAACAAGTTACTTTTTTATGCAAAATATAACTTATTCCCTTTAAATAAGGGAATGCAGAGTTGAAATGTAGAGCTTACTGTGACAATGCTGTAGTGATTGGGAAAAGTTTTTGTTGGATACACTGGTCTCAAGTTTTTGGTATACGTTCCACAGTTTTCTAGGAGGGGAAAAAATAAACATTATTAAATACATCTGACAATCTACTTATCTCATTTAGCTTTGATACCACAGTGGTATCTTTAAATCAAGTAAAATAATTAGAATGGATTTATAACCAGATTAAAATTCAGGATGAATTATAAAGTAACACTTGGGATATAAATTCAATGTTAAAGATGTGTTTTTTCCTCTTAATCAGAAACATGGTAAACAAAATAATTAAGCCAATTAAGTAGTTATGCCATACTTAACAGTAACATAAAGTTCAAGACAGACAAGTTGGAATAACATGATGCTTGCAAGATATTTGCTTGGACTTAGTAGTCAAACACCTAAATTATAATAGGGAATGAACAAAAAAAGCTGCACTGGCAACAAAATCTACAAATTAGAATAAGGGTGAAATAGTAGTTGGGGTGTCAGGGTACTGTGCTACAGATTCAGAACCAACCACCCCTGGATGAACTGGACTGCTTAAAAACAAAAGATGTCATTTGGCTTCAAGTCAGAGAAAGCAAGGAAGTCAGACTGCTCTGATGGATGGCCTACTCATTTTTCCCTAGTGTCCCACTTTTCTTCTGCTGCCTCTATTATTGAGGAAGGAACTTCTACCTAATGATTCCAGTGTTTCAATACTGCATTGCCTGATAATGTTCCTCAGATTGCCAGGTGTCTGCATCACTCACTGCCTTGCTAACAGTTCGGAACTGCAGGCTGCATACTCCAGTTGGCCAATACTAGGGCTTGGGCTCATTGTGTATTGATTTCTTGAAAATTGCATATATGAGTACCTATAGCTCCTTAATTTTGAAATCAGGATGTCTTGCTGGTGTGATAGAGACAAAAAGCTTCAAAATCCATGGGCCTACTGGTAAGAACACAATCTTGTCCATATAAAGCTAAAAACTTTTTATACCAAATGTTTTTTACTCAAGATAAAAAAAAAAAAAAATTCTTTTCCTCCAGGTGGAAATTAAAAACTGAAATTCTAAAAATCTACAAAACTCATTTTGGCATGTAGTAAGACATAATTTGGCCTTTACTGAGAGTAATTGTAATGCTTAAAACAACCTTGTATACTCAATTATGGGAAAAAACATATTAGAATGCCAGCAGAACATTAAAATTGCTGTATTTACATGACAGCTACATAATTACTGAGCACCAATAACCAGTAACTTCTACAGTTTTAATATTCATATGTGATTATCTTCCTTTTTCTATAATGCTAATACAACTGATTTTTGGTACCCATATTGTTGGTGAGTTTAAAATTGGGGCATCAATATCAGGAAAAGACCATTCTACCATTTCATCAGTGACCTGCAGAATAATCATTCAACTGAGGGCTCAACTGAGATTTTTTTAAAAAAATTGAAAGGATTCGATTCAAACGATAATACAGGATAAGTAGCAGTAGTTCAAGTCTATATTAGTAGTATCATATCATTTTGTATAAATATGTCAAAATATACTCTACTGTCATATATAACTACAAAGAACAAATAAAAAAAGAAAGGAATGTTTTAGAGTCATAACAAAAATAATGATAATTATAATAAAAACTAGTTTCTACTGTTAAAAAACTGTAGTTTTAAAATTCTGTTTTTAAAATGGAATAGTCATAAAATAAGAAGGAATGTTTCCACAAAAAGAATGCAAAATTCTAAGAAAATGTAAATGTGACCAGGCATGGTGGTGCATGCTGGTAATCCCAGCAGCTGGGCAGACTGAGGCAGGAGGAAAAGCCAGCCTCAGCAACTTAGTGAGACCCTGTCTCAAAATAATAATAATAAAAAAAGAGTAAATGTGTATAAAAATGGGTTACAATCCTAACATAACTGAATCATTTTAGAAGTATTTAAAAGGTAGCTTTAGAGTGATCACACTATTAAAGGCTGGAGCCTTATCACCAGGTTCAGGCTCTCTGCAATGGAGAAGTCTGGTAGAATACTTAGGTCTGCCAGTACTTTTCCAAAAAAGACTGCTTCTCTAGTTTATCTCACCAAAATCGTGACAACCCAGTCATCAAACCTGAAACTACTTACTTAGTTTGCTAATAACAGGAAGAAGTCCACCCCAAGTGTGTAAATATTCTGCCCTGAATCCATCCAAAGAAAATAAGAGGGTAGGAGGTGAATCAAACCTGGGTTTATGAGAAAGGAAAAACAGTGTTAAAAAAGCAGAAAAAAGACACATCCAGTGAAGATCTTCCCCCTCCCCAGCACAGGTACAGTGAAGATTTTTCACTGCAGTTGGTATATAATCATAAATAAACTAACAAGTTAGCAAGCACACTCATAAAGGACATTTTCCATGTACTTATATTCACACTCATGCTTTACCATTGCCTCCTGTGTGTCCGTCATCACATAGTACTTATTAAGCACTCATACTGCTTAATCTACCATACAAGGAACGCTATTCACGGTTCCTGCCATTCCCAAAGCTAGACCAAAGACTATTAAAATATAACAGCATCTCTATGATATTCAGGAGAATAAGTGTTAATAAACAACATTACCTAAATTATGTTTTTGTTTTCATTATTTTTTTCTGAATGACTACTTTCCAACGTTCTCTTGTTGAATCTAAAAGATTGTACCTCATAGAGCATAAATGTATTTAGTTTTTAAACTTCATCTATTTAAAAATATAAATAGCTAATACAGAAGTTTGAGAGATCTTTATTACATTCAAATATTTAAGCAATAAAGAAATGATTCAAAGATTCAAAGCTAGGAATGATCAATGAAGTTACACACACACACACACACACACACACACACACACACACACATAAAAACATAGTCAATGTGCATGGTATAGAAATCCAAAGAAAGAGAAAAAAAAAAAAACCCCACACAAACATACATATGACAATGTACACATCAAGAGAACAGCTGTGAATGATAGCTACATGACTATCGAAAATAGACATGGTTGAGAAACTTTGCTTCTTTGCTTCTAGTGACTCTTGGTAAATGATAGGGGAGTTGTAGACCACTGGATAACTGTGAAAAGGCCGTCCACAGAAGGTTCACTCAGTAATTTAAAATTTAAGAGCAAATTTACTTTGTCTTACCTTTATCAACCCTAGCTCCTCCCCTCCTACTCTCACACCCAAATATAAATGTGACCCTGTAAAAGGAGAACTTTCTCATTTAATTTCTATTAACTCATATTTGTAACACTAAGCACCCTTGGGAGACTGCAGTTAGTTGCAGATATAGACAATGGTCCTTATTTGTACAAAACTATTTTTACTCAACACAAAAGCAGCTTAGTGGTCCCAGGTAAATACACTGATATAATAATTTCCAGAAGAATAAAATGTGCTCAAAATTATGATCATGTTAATAAAGAAAGGAGAAGTTGTATTCTCCACTAAATGATTCAATAATAATGATCAACACTTAGAAGAGTCAAAGCTTGCTAGTATACCCATTAAAAGACAGCTTAGGTTCATGAGAAGTCCCCTTTAAAAAAAAAAAAGTTTCTCTTGATGAGATTATTTAGTTTAGATTTAGTCTTTTACCATTGTTACTATGGTTTTACACCAAGAAAGGTACTCTCCATTCAAAACGGGGAAAAGGCACCTTACATAATAAACATTAATTATATACATGATCAAAATAAGCTAAATACAAGTCAAGAATTCTGAAAAGTTTGGGAAAAATTATTTTAAACAGGTATTAAACAGTAGATCTCAAGAGGAAAAATATAAATATCTCTAATATCTTTACTTTTATTTTTTTCCAAATTTTAAATCTTTAATGATTAATTTATTGACAGTTCTTCCTCAATACCTTTATAAAATGTCTACCCTTTATAATGCACACCAACATTTTGTAAGATACTGTGCAAAATATTTTAAGACCCAAAGGAATAAATACAAATTTTTAAAAACTGTGTAATTCCACTCACAGTCATGTTATTTATCTCCCAAAATATAAGTGAACCAAAACACACACATACACAGTTAAAAAGCTACAATTTGTTACGAGTTCAGTTCTGAAAGATCCTTCCCTAAGAAGGAAGACCCTAGTCCTTCCATTTGACAATCATGAGCAATAAATACTAACTACTCCTGGCCTCTCTTTTTCCAGAGTAGGGGTCAAACCATAATCATTTCTATACCACTAGTGCCAAACAGAAGATCTTGTTAAAAATAATGTTAAAGGAGTCAATAATTGATGATTATTTTTTATCTTCTTAATATGAAAAGAGAAAAACATGGTCCTTCTAAGAAAAGAAAAAAAAAAAAAAACATGTCTGAGAATTTAATCTTACCCTTCTGGACACTGTGGCTCATCAATGCTCTCACATGTTTCTTCTACCCAACTTTTCTCACCTGAAATATTTTCAAGAAATAAAATGAGGTGAGCATACTTAATGGTGACAATAACTGTGATGCTTATGAGACACAGTAAGATAGATTCTAAAAACAAAATATGTTAAAATATGACAACATGTGGTATGACACCAGAGAAATACAATGAATAAAGGGAGTTATTCTGTTTTCCAAATGAGTTAATGAGTTGCCAGGAAGAAAACAATGAATGTATAATTTCAAGTCAGCCATCTGTATCTATGTGTTGTTCTGCATCCATGGATTCAACCAACTACAGGTCAAAAATACTTAGAAATACATTTATATTGAACACATGCACTGTTTTTCTTTTCATTATTCCATGAACAATACAGTGTAACAACTATATGTATGGCATTTACATTGTATAGATGTTTTAAATAATATGGGATCATTAAAGTATTCTGGAGGATTTGCACAGGTTACATGCAAGTACTGTGCTCCATGTTATTTTACATGAGGAACTTGAACACCCTTGGATTCTGATACCTGCAGAGGTTCAGGAACAAATCTCACATGGACACAGAGGGATGATTAGACTATGTTTGTGAAAACTTGAGTAGTTTTCTCATTTTCAAAATTTAACATTTTCAACTATGATTTATAACCCTTCTTCCATCTACTGTACACAATCTTTGGTATTCCAGTGTCTTCATTCTCTCTCACATAGAGTCAGGAATTTCTGTCAAGGAATTTCAAGGAACCCTGTAATTCCTGAATGAGGCATTATAATAACATCAGCTCGCAAAATAACTAATAACTAATCTTTTAAGTTAAACATTGTCTTCATTTACTACAAGAGTACTTGGGGCATAAATATCATGCAGAACTGGAAAAGTGGCCTTTCCACAAATTCAGTGTTAACATATGTCGCTATCATCAAAATAAAAGGGAAGGAAGAAGACGGGAATGAGTAGCTCTAGGTAAAACAAAATTGGCCATGTATAGGCAATAATGGCTATTAGGCTGGGCAATGGAAATAAAGTTCACTACATTATACACTTTCTCTACTTATATGTGTGTTTTAATAAATAGTTTTTAAAGTACCTTTTCAGAAAATATGGGTAGCTAAAAATATTCTTGCTAATATAAAAGCTGGCATCTATGCAAAGCCCTGGAAGACCTGGAAGATGCCAGGCTACTGGGGAATGGTGGGTACACGGCAGCCTGACCTTGACACACAGAGCTGTAGTTGATGCAGCAGTCACCCTGGGCCTTGCAGTCATCGGAACAGGAGCAGCGATTTCTGGACAACCTTTTCTCCCCACACCTGAATTTGTTGCAAGTCCATATATGTCCTAGAAACAAATGTCAACAAAGTATGTGTTATGGTTCCAACACAAAGTCAACACGGAATCACTGTCTCCTAGAATAGGAGCCAAGAGAGAGACAACGAACTGTTTCATAACTCTCAGTGACTCACAGAATCTGCCCCCACTGTGTTCACTCTGCCCTAACAGATATAAAACATGTGCACCCCAATTGTTCGTATTTCACTTAAAACTCAGAATTTCATCTTTTTAAAATGTGGACACATCATCATTATTATTATACAACTCATATGAGGACCCTGGCTTCTTCTAGCAACCATTTTTAGGGTTCTCAAAATTTGATCTAAATCCAACGGTCTCTCTTTGTATTCCATGGCATGTCCAAAGTACATAGAAAATTTTTCTGTTCCAAAGGTTTCATTTTTAAGTTTAAGCGAACATCTATGAACACAGCTTTAATAGACCCATAATAAAAAAATACTTATGTATTTCAGGCATCTTTTTGAACTTAGTTTAAGTGCAAATTAGACTCCAATGGCTTTCAGGATACTATAAACACAGGCATTTTTACTATCCATGAAATATTTAACAAAGGCAATGTATGGAAAAGTTTTTTCTCCAAGGATCTATTAAAACATAGAGGCTATTGTGAATGTTTATACGTGCTAAATTGAAAGGAAAAAAAAACTCAAATAAGGATAAATCATATACCTAAAGAATACCGAAATTGCTTTTCTTTCTTTCTTTTTTTTTTTTTTAATTAATCTTTTCCTAATGTCATGATTCTGTCTTTTCCGCTGCACTTTTTACCTGGTTCTATACATGTCTCCTGGTAATCTAGACAGCAGTTTCCAAGGTCAACACAGGCAGCATCACACCGACAGTTCCCAAACGTTCTCTCAAAGCAGCGGCCTTTGCAACTTTTCACTGAAAACAGTGAGCACATTAGATGATTCCAATAAATGGTTTAATTTCAAAGCAAGCATCAACTTATATACCTAGCGCAAGTATAGAATAAATTCAAAAGATGCTATAGAAAGCACAGATGAGGTAAGAGTCACCTGAGATTCTTTTCACAAATACACACAGGGACACAAACAAAAGGTAATTTATACATATAAATTTACCAGGCTTGGGGTATGGCTCAGTGATAGAGCATCTTGCCTGGGATGCTTGAGACCCTGGGTTCAATCCTCGGCATCATGGGGAAAAAAACTTAAGAATTTTATCTCTGTCATAAACAAAAGAAAAATTTTTTAAAAATTCATTACAGACCTTACTAGGTCTGAAAAAAACTAAAATACTTATAGTCTGATAAAGAAAAATTAAAATAAGGAATGGTTCTGAAATTTTTATGCTATGAAAAGTTAGCTAATAAGCAGCTATGGGTTCCCCTAAAATTTCAAACTGTGTAAAAAAAAAAAAAAATTTAAGGTGGCTATCTAGGAATATTTCAGAAAGGGAAATATCTGATTTACCTCACTGTGATCTTGGCATGAAGTAGCTGTACAGAACATGCTTTCCAGCACTGACCCTACCATGACCTGGGACACTCTTCATCTTCAGAGATCTGACTCCCTCCACAAGGTTTTCCCGATCTCCCCAACCCAGACCCATCTTCTCTTTTTAAGTTTTATAAAACCACATACTTCCCCTTAATCATGTGATTCAGGTTACTTGATTAATGTCCCAGATTTGTACTAGACAGCACACTTCCTAAGAACAAAAGCTACATCTGGATTTTCTTCAGTACACTGTATCCCTAACATGATGCAGGATGTCTGACGTGGAGTTGGCACTAACAAGTTTTTGCTAAACGGATAAATGGTGAATATGGAAGGAAAATATTTTTCTTTAAAAACAATAATTTGACTATGTAACTCCTTACTAAATCCCTTGAATAATCTGGGGTTTTATTGTATTACCAGAAAATTAGGATAATGAATAAAAGAAAAAAAAGGTAAAATAATGGTCATCCAACAACAACAAAAAAGGAATAATCTTACATCTTAACTTTAATAATGGTCTCCTGATCCAACAAGATGACACTCCCTTGAAATTTAACTCTCATTTGGAACTGGGAAATCAGGCAATTTTAGGAAGAAGGAGTAACAACAATAATTTCTAGGATTAAGAATACTAACTTTCACATCCAGACAGTGGTGGCACATGCCTATAATCCCAGCAACTCGGGAGGCAGAGGCAGGAGGATCACAAGTTCAAAGCCAGCCTCAGCAACGGAGAGGCACTAAGCAACTCAGTGAGACCCTGTCTCTAAATAAAATACAAAAGAAGCCTGGAGATGTGGCTCAGTGGTTGAGTACCCCTGAGTTCAATCCCTGGTATTCCCCACAAAAAAAAATTATGCTATGCCCATATAGAAACATACCACAATGAACCTCCTATTATATATAATTATAATGCACTAATTAAAATATTAATAACAATAATAATAGAAGGGAGATCAGTAGAATAGAGCAAGCAGATGGGGGGGGGGGGTAAGGGAAAGGGAGGTACTGGGAAATGAGACTGATCAAATTACGTGTATGTATGAATATAGCCTAATGAATTCTGCCATATATATAATTATAATGCACCAATAAAAATAAAAACATAATGCAAAAGGTAAATAAAATTACTATGTTCCACTCTTTTCAGCAGTATATGACATCTTAACAATCACTAAAATTTTTTAAATAACTGTTAAAATTACAGAATAGTTGAATAGGAGGGGAAAATTTTGTTCAGTTTTCAAAGTTGAATTCCCAAGGAAAACCATCCAAGATTTTATAGGGAAAAAAAGAAACACCAAAGCCAAAAGAATGAAAACTATGATTTACTGTTTAATTATTTATAGTAATCTTATCAATGCTGGGTAGATTTCTGCATTTGATAGTAAGAAAAACATAATCAGAAGCTTAATAATTTCATGATTACTTTGAAACCAACAACATCTTGCAATTTTAAAAACCCTAAGATCGGATACTGATCAGTTTCTGGTTGCCTGGGATTCTACCTGGTCACCTAGCAACCTCTGAACGGCTTCAGCAACTAAATCCTTGGGGGAGAAAGAATCTCAAGAGTCCCTAGAGGGTGGGGGCTGCTCTAGGGACACAGCGCAGAACCTGCTAGCCCTGTCTATATTCTTCATTGTTCTCAAGTGATTTTTTTTAAAATTATTTTGGGAGGGTTTGGATGAGGCTGAACACAAGTACACACACACACACACCACACACAGGCAATACTAGTTACCTTCTTTGGCGCAACTTGGTTTCAACCCAAATATACAACCAAGGATTGTTGTTAATACACATACTGACAAAACCTGTAAGGGGAGAAGAAGACAATTAGAGAGTGTCAAAATCCTTTTTGTCCAAATACTGTCTTTCTGTAAATGTTTCTAAACTTGATAGTGCTGTTTTGTTTGCTGATCTGGCTGCTGGCCACAGGGATGTCTTCACTATTTGAAAATTTCAAACTGTATTATATACTTGGATTCACCTATTGTCCTGAGTACGTTGACTTCAATAAAAAATTCACTTACATGTCAGCAAATATTTCTAGATCATCCAAAAGTTATATAATGAGAAACTCCTAAGATAGTATGATGAAGTAGTCATAAAAATTACAATACTTAAGGAAAGCAAAAGGAAAATTTATTTAGAGACTCAATTTCCAATTTATTAATGCATTAAAGGCAAATGGGAGCATTATATGCCTCACTTAACAGTGAATGACACAAACCTAAGCAGAACAACCTCCTATGGGCAGTGTGTGGGCCAAGCACTGAGGAGGCTTACTTGCTCCTTTCTGGGCCCAAATATTGCCACACATGGGTGGTATGGTTTGGGGTAATCATTCGGCCTCTCTAAGCAACAGTTTATTCATCTATAAAATTAAGGGGTAGGACTTCGTGGATCTCTAAAATCTTTCCAGGGTTAACATTTGCCACATTCTCATTCTCAATAGTATATGTCTAATGACAAAAGGGAACTATCAGAGAAAGCTTGCACAAAGAAGTTCACAAGGATAAAAGGAGACAACAAGGTATCAGAAGGGGACACTCAAGGATTCTCCTAAACATTCAATGGTAGTATAAATGGGCACAATGATAATTGAAGGGTATTTGTCAAATACCTACCGAAACTACAAAATGCATTTTACTATCAGTTATGAAAATATAGGGAAATGAAAAATAGTAAAACCAATATCTATTCAGTATACTATAATTTAAAATAGTAAAATAATGGATTTAAATTTTTTGCTTCTTTTTAAAACTTAGCTAGAGTAGTTTGAACAATATTTATTTTCTTCTCACCCATCATGAGTGAGAACCTTTTGTATGCCCCAAGGAATTAACACATTCCTTTCTAAGCTTAGCTCTGTTTCCAGCATTTCAACCTTTGTACTTTCAATATCCTGAACCATCTGTAGGAGTTTCTTTCCTATGAAGTTCTGTCCCATGTCACTTTCACTGGGATACCTTCTTCCTCTTTGTCACAACCACACTTTTCATATACATCCATAAATTTGCTTCCACTAAGTTCCTCTGGCTTGTATCTAATGTAGTAATCTGTGGCAGCAGCAGCTTCCCCCATGGTTGGCTATTTTATCCATAACTCCATTTACATTCAACTAGAATTTCACTTCCAGCATTATCACTTTTCTTTACTGTACTTTCAACCCTTCATTCAATTCCCGTTTCAATTACACACTTCTATAGACTATCATGTAAGCTTACTATGGGGAGGCAGAGAAGCAACACAACTACATGCTTTGCTGCCTATGTGTGAACAGACTAAAAGATGCACAGTGGCCAGCCACTGACAGACTTTGAAACAAAAGTGATTGGCCACTAAGTAGGATAAGCACCTGTTATTTACAAAGTAATTCACAGATTGATGAACTAGTAGCCAAGTTTGTACTTTAGGCAATTACTCACAGTAAATATACCTGAGTAGCTGAAATTTGAAGCATGTTGTGGGGAGCTGATAATATTCAATCAAACAGTGGTAACTGAAATTGTGCATGTCAGAGAATGAGGAAGCTAGCACTAGCAGTACTCTCACAAGTGGGCAACACAGTTATGCAAGGACATTTAAAAATGGTTTGTATTCATTAAAAACAAAAACAAACAAACAAACAAACAAACAAACAAAAAAAACCAAAAAACAGAAACAGCCTAACTTGTTTTGAAATTGGCTTACCAAGTCATGTTTTGTCTACATAATGGTAGGCTCTCAAGGGATTAGCCTCAGAGATAGGCATCTCAGAAGATTGGGGGGGGGGAAGACTCACACATTCACAAAAACCTGAGCAAGAAGAAGTTGGAAGCAGATGATGATGAATCTCCTTAATTTCCTTGACCCAGTAAGATGCATCTATTGGCAGTGAGAAAGTCAAGGTGGGGCTCTGAGGAAACAGAGGGGACTTGGGACATCCCGTGTGAAGGATGGCAAAAAATCAGAGAGGACAATGAAAAGCAAGTCAACAGGAAAAAGTAAAAAGAACTTCAAGAGCTGGGAGCCAAGCTTAACCTGAAATTATGGACTGTAGTGAACCCGAATGGCCTGAAACTCTAGGAATTGAAATGGGGAAATGGAGTAAAAAGATGATAGGACCAGGGAAATTGGAAGGCAGACAAGAAAGCACAGATGGACAGGGAATCAGGAGAGGATGGGCTGATCTAACAGGACTCAGAGGCCATGAGTATATATAGGAAGAAAAGGAAACTTTGGAAAGATTTGGTGGTAAGCAAGTATTTAAACTGCAACCATTGGTTTAAATTATGCCTGGTGTATGTAGCTCTTTACTCTCTTAAGTAGCAGAAGATACATGCTGAGGTTTTAAAAACCACCTCTTCATTTGTTAAACAAAAGTTACTTAGAATTGATTTTTATAAGATAATGTGTATCACAGAACTGAATCAAAATCATGATCATACTGTTACTTCTTATGTGTACTCCCACCCATAAAAGATGAAATTTGGAGTATCTACTACTCTGTTACAAAATAATCAATCAAAATGTTTTAGTAGGAAAATTTTCTTCAGCAATTTTTGAGTTGTGAAACCTTACTCAGTTTCAAGTTTATTCTCAAAGCTGTCGAATTCAGCATTGTCAAAATCCACCATCCCCTTCATTATCTCTACACCAATTTAGGCATTTTAATATTTTGATATTTTCTTTGCAACTATAGAGAAAGAAAGCATTTCACCTTAGAAAACTTGAAGCTGGAAAACAAAGCAAAGTTGTTGAAATTTTTGCCTCCATGTTAAGAGAATATATTTTTTTTTTTTTTGGAGTTTCCTGCTTGTTTTGTTAGGGTTCCTAAATCATTAGTATTTCTTACACATTTAGTGAGCCAAGAAAAATAGACACTTTTAAAAACCCCTGTTTTTTCCCCTCACAGGCATTAATTTAATGTGTTATTATTCTTTCTTGAATGCCTACTGCTGCATTCCCTGGGCTAATACAATGAAAGTAACTCTGAACCCTATAAAGAAACAAAAGGTGAGGGCAGTGAACATTAAAATTAATGACTGCAATGGAACAGGTCAAGAGCTACAGTAGAAATATATAAAAAATACTAACAGCAGAGAGGAGAACAGCAAAGGAGAAAAGGGTTACAAAAGGCTTCACAAAGAGACATTGAGAACAAAAACAAACAACAACAACAACAAAAGCTTCCCCCACCTTTAGCAATGAACAAATGTTTGAGTAACTGCCAAAATGCACAAAAGTAGATTCAGTGGGAAGTATCAAAAAAAAAAATGGGGGTGAAATACCTAATTTTGGATTGTATTATCTAGTCAGGGCAACAACTCTGGAAGGATACCCCATGTCAATGATAAAGATATGAAACAGGGAAAAGCAATCTAACAGTTCATCTCTGCAGTGACGATATATACAATAGTGCTTCAGATGAAGCCATAGAAGGACAGAAGACAAGACCAGTGTGGGAAAAAATAATAACAACTACAACTATATGACTGACAGTTCCACAGGACATGCTCAGTGTTAGGTGGTTCTCTAATTATATTAAATTACTTACCATACAAGATAGGTTATGATGATTATACTAGTATAAGGAAACTGAGCTACAGAGAGGTTAGTAACTTGTCAAGAACCATGGAGTGGAAAACAAAAGCAGCAAGATTTGAACTCAGCAGGTAGGCTGCAAAGGGCCTGGGGCAAGCAGGGGAGTGGATGGAGAGGCTGAAAGCGGGCTGAGGCCTTGGAGCAGCCAGTGAGAAGTTGTTGGGCCATTTAATTGCACAAGTAACACACTAAATGTACAAGTTCTAGAAAGGTCCTCTGGCAACACCATGAAAGGCAGGGGTCCACATGGGCAATGAGGGCTTGTCCTTACCTGCCCCACTTCTCCCAGGAGATGCTCTATGCTCCTCTACGCCTTGCCTCACCCCAGTTAGAGCAGCCCTGGACTATTCTCCATGAGATTTGTTTATTTATCTGCCTCTGACTAACTAAGTTCCAAGGAGCCATGAATTTATTTATTCATTTCTGTATTTATTTATTCATTTCTGTATTTTTCTGTCTAGCAGGATGCCTTGCACACGGTAGACTTTCCACAAATAATCATTCAGCTCAAAACCATCAGGCAGTGATTTAAGTGAACACAATTTTGAAAGAAAAGCATGATCCCCTACTTTTCCTCATCTGATATGACAAAAGATCATTGATTCATTAAGGGCTTTTATGCCCAAGGATATCTATAATAAATATACAAGCAAAAAAAAAAAATTAGGAAATGGTAGATTGCCAGATTTGGTAATGTGATGGATTGAATAAAATCCAGTCCTTTGTGAAGATGAATTAGCTAATCTCATTGCCTATCAGACCTTTGAATTTTGACAAAGCTGCATGTTTTCTGGAAAAAAAAAACTGAGAATTCAATTTATTACAGCACTGTGAGTCTTCAGGAGATATTCCTTCCTGGAAAATGAGAATTAGACCTTGATAAGTAAATCCACTTCTAAGCATTACAAAGTTCAAAGCAGATGCTAGAATCTTTTCTCAGAGCAAGTTCCTAAGTCCACTCAAGCAGCTGTTCAAGTCGGCTTGGTCTCTGATACACTCAGCATCATTTTAGTTATTTTTGACATTTCTGAAGGAGGTTTTCACAAACTGCAGTGAAATTGTATGTGAAGCAATTTATGGAATCAGTTACATGAAATGGGGGAAAAGAGATGTCAAGTCTGAACAAGCCCATCACGCAGAGGCAAACCTGACACTCAGCTTCAGTGAAACACTAACATTCTGAAGCTGCAGACATCTTCCTGGTGCAAAGACCTCCACTGCAAAGCAACTGAGGTTCAAATCCCACTTCTGCCAATTCATTTATTCAGCGTTTAACAAACATTTCTTGAGACCCTACATGCTGAGCACTCACCTAGTGCTAGGGATAGGGCAGAAAAAAAAAAAAAAAAAAACAAGTTCAGGGCTCTTGTGAGGCTTATACTGTAGCAAATTCTAGAAAACACCAGCTGTGAGACCTGTGAATGTTTCATGTCCTCATTAAGCCTCTCTGGTTTTTTTTTTTTGTTGTTGTTGTTTGTTTGTTTGTTTGTTTTTGTTGTTGTTGTTGTTTTAATCTATAAAAGGGTGCTGATACCCACCATACAAAGTGGTCAGCAGCTCTGGCCATAATGTGTAGAAGATGCCTAGTTAGGTGTATGGGGCCAGAAGTGCTTGATAATTGACAGTTCCTCCTGGGACTATCCAACTCACTGAGAGGACTGGGCCTACTAGAGATTCTTCCAAGAGGACAATAAAACACCACCATTTCTTTTTCTTTTATTTTCTTTCTTTTTCTTTTTTTTTTTTTTTTGGTACTGGGGATTGAACCCAAGGGTGCTTAATCATGGAATCACACTCCCAGCCCTTTTATTTTTTAAAACAGGTTCTCACTAGATTGCTGTGTTTGACTTTGAACTTGTGATCCTCCTGCCTCAACCTCCTGAGTTGTGAGGATTACAGTCCTGTACCACCATGCCCAGAAAATTCTTAATCTTGAAAGATTTTTTTCTGGGTACAGAATTCCAGCTTGGCAATTATTTTCTCTCAGCAGAGTGATGACACTGTTACACTGTCTAGGCTATAATCACCACCACTGAGAATTTAGCTCCAAGAATTTAGCTCCTTCTGTCATAATTTTGAAAGAAATCATTTTTTCCTCTAATATCTTTAAATTTTTTTAAAATTTTTACTTTTATGTTCTGCAGTGAGTTCTGATGTTTGTTGATATATTTATTTTTTTAACTCTGGTTAACATGCAAGGAGCTACATCCCAGGATTGGTGACTTTCATCAGTTCTAGAAATTTATTCTCTCTTCAAATAATGTCCAAAGTAAAAAGAGTTAAGATGGATAATAGTCACAGAAAACAATAAACTATGAAAAATGACCTAGAAAGTTTTTAGAAAAATCAAATAAAATACCAGAAATAAAAAGTAAAATGAACAAAATTCAATGATTATGCTCAACAGCAGAAGAGACATAGTGGGAGGTAGAATTAGTGAGCTGGAGGATAGCTAAGAAGACAGTTCCTGCATGTAGCCCAGAGAAAAAGGTTAAAAGAAATTATATTTCTTCCAACTCACTATTATTTCTTCCATAGTTTCTTCAAAAATCTTCAAATGGTTCTGTAATTTGTGTCCAATAATGGGTATAATGGAAGTCTTTGCTTCTACTGTGAAATTTCTGCCTTTTTTTTTTTTTTTGGTCATGTGCCATTTTCTTTTGTGATTTTAGTTATGTTCTATTCATTAACATTAAAATTTTGAGAGCTGGGGTTGTGGCTCAGTGGTAGGCCACTTGCCTTGCATGTATGAGGCCTTGGGTTCAATTCTCAGCACCACATAAAAATAAAGAAATAACATAAAGGTATTGTGTGCATATACAACTAAAAATAAATTTAAAAATTTTTTAAATTTGAAAACTCATTAAAGCCTAAGACAAAGATGTATTCTTAGAGAAAGGATTTATACTGGTTTCAAAGAGGAACCTTGGAGAAACTTCAAGCTTGAAACCATCTTCACAGCTTGAAGAAAATAAAGTGTGATCAACTTGCATTGTCTTTATACATAAAGAATACATCATAAATTACACAATAGCTATGTCCTTGACTGATTGTTCTAACTTTACAAACTATGATGGATGTGCACTACAATATATTTACAATAAAATACATGCCTTACAGATATACAAATGTGCAACAATTTCTTATAGACTGAAATTTTTATTTAAAAACTTTACCTTCATTTCTGAGTTATGATAGCCTCCAAAAATAGATCTTTTATATCTCTTTCTCTCCGTCCCATCTTCAACCTCATCAAATTCAACTGAAGAAATTTAATGCCTGTCTGTACTGTGCCAGGGAACACATAATAATAATAACTGTCTTAGAGCAGAATATCCTTCATTATCACAATTATGTTAGTCTTGGCAATTATGAGAACAGTAATTTTTAAAATTATCTCATTAATGGGTCTTTAAAAACCACAGAAACTATTATAGAAGGATTTAGCAACTTACAACTAGTATAGGTTGAAGGTTACAATGGTGGAAAAGGAAGTACTAAAATAAAAAAAGAGTAATGAAAAGTTATTTTATAAAGTTGTAAGCAATTGATAAACTACATATACACAATGACAACAGAAACCCAAATAATCTAGCTGGGTGTGGTGACACACCCCTGTAATCCCAGTGGCTCGGGAGGCTGAGGCAGGAGGATTCAAAGCCAGCCTCAGCAACAGCGAGTCACTTAGCAACTCAGTGATACCCTGTCTCTAAATAAAATACAAAATAGGCAGCAGAACACAACAGACACTAGTATGGCAATATGTAAATCAATGGATGTGTAACTGATGTAATTCTGCAATCTGTATATGGGGTAAAAATGGGAGCTCATAACCCACTTGAATCAAAGTGTGAAATATGATATATCAAGAACTATGTAATGTTTTGAACAGCCAACAATAAAAAATTAAAGAGTTTCAACACACACACACAAAAAAAATAGGGCTGGGGATGTGGCTCAGTGGTTGAGTGCCCCTGGGTTCGATCCCTGGTACCAAACCAAAAAAAAAGAAAAGAAAGAAAGAAAGAGAACCCAAATAATCTAGGAAACTCACTCTTGTTCTTGGTGGACAAGGCCATTTATTACCAAACCACTACTTGTAATAGTGACTCAAAGAGGCAGTCAGAATGCTAATGGCAACATAACAGAAGGGAACTCCACGCTGGCTTCCCTTGGTTGTGTACAGATCCATATATGTGAGGTGGGATTTGTTTCTGCCTGCTCAAGCCAGCTGCTAAGCTACTTTTAGGGATCTCTGAGTGAGTTCCAAGAGAGCTAAGCTCACAAGCTTTAGCACTCTTCCTAAGAGTGATTCTTCCTTTAAAAGGAAAAAGAACCTCTACTCTGTAGATGACAATACAGACCTTTCTACAAACACAAATGGAAAAATACCAACTTTAAAATGAGAGATAGTAAGACAGAAATCCATGAAAACATACTTCAAAGACATACCACAATTTTGTTTGACTTTCCAAGAATCCACAATTAATGCATTTTTTTTTACAATAATGATTAATGGAATTACTGGATGTATGGCATCTTTTCAAATAGTACTTACTTCTAACAGATATTAGAAATAGTGCCATGAATCTGGTACATTTTTTAAAAGACCAAATACTTCTCATGTTTAGTAAGTAGGAAAAATCAGTGTGAGGCCAAGTCTAATAGACTTTGCCAAAATGGATTGCAGTTGTGAATAAAGAGAACTACAATCCGCTATTATGTTCACATTGAGAAACCACATGTTCTTCTTTGGAAAATGTATATTATCTTTGACATCTTTCTTTTAAAAGAACAGAAGAGATGAGAAAGTCTGAAAGAGATGGAGATGTCTTGTGATTAAGGCACCAAATAGAAATCCTTAAATTATTACTTTAAACATAGGCACTCTTACATGTTACTCCTATTACTAGAGGCTCTGGGCATCTAACCTTTTCCTAGGTGGTAAAGAATATTGACTGCAGATATCTGTGTGTGTGTGTGTGTGTGTGTCTGTAAAATATATATATTTTAACTTTCCAGGATGACACTATGTACAAGAAATAGAACACGAAGCCCTTGAGATAATATGAATCTGTTATAACCCAAAATATAGTCCCAAACAATTAATGAATAAAAACAGTATAGAACGGGTTCAACTAGTCTCTCTTGGGCAGATGATGCTATCAGATTCATCTCTAAACTAATATAATAATCCAAAAAAAATACTTTGGCACATTTTATTATTTCTCTCCAACAATCAATTCTACCTTAATTTGGATGACCCTTGACCCTATATCCTACTCTCCTCTCTTAAAGACCATTACCCCCCAAATATACCCATGTATCATTTTTGGTTGAACAGAGGCCACTGGAATAAACTAGGAGGCCTGTCCTGAGAAGAGGCTGAAGCACAAGTCCTGGGGCCGTGATTCCCCAGACAAGGTCCAGAGGGGCTTGGAACTCACCTGCACCATGCCCTTCATACTAGAAATCTTTCCTAGAGCCCTCCAAGGGAAATGATTTATCTCAGGCAGTTATTGTGTCATCATGCTAATTTATTTTTGTTTCAATAAGTACCAAGCATTTCAAAGAAAGGAATAACCAATAGTTATTACTTCTGCCTCAGTGAGCAAAGACCTCAAAGTGAGCTTCTCCAGGATCTCACCAAGTACTTTCACAGACCATTTCTCTTTGAAGTTAAAGGTCAAAGAAGAAAACACCCATCTGATCGTGTACAGTAATGGCTCTGCTGAGCTTTGATGTTGGTCTGCTGACCTTCACTCTGTGATGTGTACACCCTCACAGAATATGGAGAAACAAGCATGTCATCAATAAGGTCAGTGACTCAAAACACCTCAATTGCAAAGCAGCATCACACTTCAAAAGGCCAGAGGACAGCTCTTCAGATACAGAATCTAATCCCCACAGGGGAACTTCAATTTATCTCCACAAATGGCTAATGGACCTGCGTCATCACAGAATTATTAACTATCAACACTTCTGCTCTTGGTCTGATGGCTTATTTAACTGTCTTCTATCTTGAATAGAACGTCAGAAGAGCAAAATAATTTTTGTGGTCTTTCTTCATGTATTCGTCTAACTTACTTCAGCTGAATCTATGGAGAAAAGAGATCTTGAGGAAAGTGTCTAGTCAAGAGGATTTCTATCTCTTGCCTGATAAGAAAATAAAACGACAGAGATGACAGAGTAAATAATTAAAGGTATAAAATGAAATCACTAGAAAGAAGATGGGCAAATATTTCTATAATTTTCAGGTGTTAGACACATTTAATGGCATGGCAACAAAATCCAGAAATTATAAGGAAAATTTGATATACTCGAGTCCACAAAAACTATGAATTTCTGTAAACTAAAATGGAATATCCAGCACAAACAAAATTAAAGCAGGAGAACCTAGGATGAAACATTTTCAACATACAACAAAAGGTTGCTTTCTCTGGCGGATAATGAAGCTATAAAAAAAGTAGAAAAACACACTCCAAATTTTTAAAATACCAAAAGTAATAAACCAGCTATGTAAAGAGATAAAAATAGCCAACGACAGTATTTAAAGATTACTTTCACTAAAATTCAAAAACCAATGAATGTTTTTCCTCTCCAATGAAATTGACAAATGTTAATTAAAAAGATTCATAATTACAAGAGTCGGTGAGGCAGTGAGAAGAAATAGGCCCTTACACACTGTCTTCACAGACGTCTAAATATTGCTTTCAAAAAGGTCACTTAGATGAATCTATCTAAATTCAAACTGCATATCTTCTATACCTGTGATTCTAATTCTATTAATGTATCTGTTAATATGTTGCACATAAATAACACAAAGATATGCATTAAAAGATATTTATTGTAGCATTGTTTACAATGGCAAAATCCTGTGACTATCTAAATTTCTATTAATAAGCAGAGAGTAAACAGAGTATGTAATATTATATATGCTTTGGTTTTCATTCATGGTTTCTAGGCTCATTGTTCCCTCCCCAAGGGAGTCACAGAAACTCTAACCTTTTCTTGCTTTTCAGTATCTTGACCAGAAACAAATTCTGTGACCCATCTTGTCTGATAGTCATAAGATGCTCCTCATTCCAAATGCCCCAAACCCTGGAGGGAGGAATACTGCACAGAGACCAAGGATGCGGAAGTGCACAGGCCTTACTGTATTACCCATTTAGTTTATCAGCATCATATGATTCCTTTTCTGTCTAATCACAGTTCAACATGGTTGTCCATGCTTCCATCATGTCTATGTAATGAAGTCTCCATAAAAAGCCAAAAGGACAGGGTTTGGAGAACTTGGAGAGAACTGAACATGTAGAGGGCAGCATACCCCAAAGGACACAGAAGAAGCTCCATAACCCTTCTCCTGTACCTTGCTCTATGCATCTCTTTATCTGTATCCTTTGCAATATGTTTTATAATAAGTCATAAATGTCAACCTGAGTTTTTATTTTTTTGGTTTTTGGTACCAGGGATTAAACCCAGGGGCGCTTAACCATTGAGCCACATCCCCACCCCTTTTTGCATTTTATTTAGAGACAGGGTCTCACTGAGTTGCTCAGAGCCTCACTAAATTGCTGAGGCTAGCTTTGAACTCACCATCCTCCTGCCTCAGCCCCCCAAGCTGCTGGGATTACAGGCATGCACCACTGCACCCAGCAACATGAGTTTTGTGGCTGCTCAAGCCCATTGACTGAACCCAAAGAGGATGTTATGGGAACCCCAATTTTTAACAAGACAATCAGAAGCACAGGTTAAAATTAATGTGGAGCTTGCAACTGGTATCTGGGGTGGGGTCAGTCTTGAAGACTGAACTCCCAACCTGTGGGATCCCATGCCATCTCTAGGTAGGCAGTGTCATAAATGAATTAGAGGACTTGGCAGGTGACCACAGCTGCAGAATCACTTGCTGGCAGGTGGGGAGAAAGGTTCATACCTTTTGGGGTCACAGAAGTCTGCCATGTTGACTAAGGTGGCATGAAAGCAGAGGGAAAACAGGCACTCTGTTTTTTTTATCCAGCACCTGAATACATCATTATAAATCCATACAATATAAAATACCACCCAACTAGTTTAAAATTATGTAGATGTGTCCTGGAATACTTGCTTAGATCTATTCCTGAAATACTTGCTCTAAATTCCTTTAGCATTTAGCCCCACTCAAAACAATAGAGTAATTATTCTTCACCATGCAGTGAGAAAGACCAAGCTGTCCCAGGCACAGGGACCACAGGGGAGGCCCTGAGACTACATGAAGAGACAGAATGAGTCGCCCAGCCAGCCCCTAGATGCTCTGCCCTGACATTCTAATTTCAATCACCAGCTGACTGCAGCTGCATGAACTGCATGAACACCATAAACTGCATCTGCCCTGCCACACCTCCCCCAAATTCTTGACCCACCAAAAACCATGAGAGATTTTTAGCCCATCAAACTGAGGACCAGAGGAAGAACAGAGATAAATTTATCAAGTTTGTAGTACAAACGAAAATGGCTTCCTGGCCACCTGAGGCACACTGCCTGCCTCCTTCTCCCAGATTTTATGCTTAAACCATTTGCAAGGTAAAATGATTAATCAAGAAATCTAAATTGGCTCTGCTATAAGTGTGCTTCATTGAAAGGTAATGTCCTGGGTTGTCATCACTTTAGTGGAGGAAGGAAACCCCTGACTACTACTGCACAGGCAGAGCTCTACGGGATGTAGGCACTGTAGCGTGTACCCCTCATCCCTCCTCTTTGGTAAATGCAGAGTGGAAGCAGAGAGGTTTATGAAAGACCACTCCTAATTTGCAAGTAGAAACGTGGACTATACACACTAGTTTTATGTCGCCAAGCAACCTGCAGGAAATAAACAACAGGACAAAATGAGCTGAAAAATCTTAAACACCTTGCAGTGCCAGAAAGTTAGGAGCTACTAAATATGCAGACACATACACACACACACACACACACACACACACACACACACACACACATAATAGGCATATGGCAAAGTGACAGAGAAGCCAATTCCCAATGGCTTAGGACAATTTAAACAAAACAATAAATAACAGAGTATTGGGATATAACCCAAAGTACAAAGTAAATATTGATGAGTTCATATTTATATTTTAAATGACTGAAAAGTAAATGCATGGGAAAGAATAGGCAAATCTCCTATATAGGAGAACTCCGAATAACTTATGTAGATATTCGCCCAACACAAAGGTGGAAGGAACATAAGTGTCCATCCCTGGAGTGAGGGATGGGCATAGTGACTTCCTTACAAAGGTACAGTGTAGAAAGGGACAAATAAAGTAACTTTGCTATGGAGACACTTGAAAAAGACTATTTTAGCCAGGAAATTAAGGCCAACATCATCAAAGATAAGTCATATTAATAACAAAGACTCTTAATAAAATATGTTGAGGATGGCACTTTACCTCTGCAGGCTACCTCCCCAAACTACAGCTTCCAAGTCTAATTATGAGGAAAAAATCAGACAAATCCCAATAGAGGGATATCCCACAAAATATATGACTCATTCTTTCAAAACTGTCAAAGTCATCAAAAACAAGGAAAGTCTGAGAATTTTAGTGAAAAAGAGCCTAAGGAGACACAAAAACTAAATGTAATATGGTGTTCCTGGATGGGATACTGGAAGAACAAACAAAAAAGAACATTAGTGGAAAAAAAAAACAAGGTTATCCAAATAAAGTATGGACTTTATTAATAAGAATATATCAATATTCTTTAGGTGTAGTAAATGTACCATCCAATTTTGGAGATATTAGGAGAGGAAAACCACATATGATGTGGAGATGAACTCTGTCCTAGCTTCACAAGTTTTCTGTAAATTTATAATTGTTCAAAATAGAGTGTTTATTGGGAGAAAAAGAAATAGGCATGCATTCACATTATTCTTCCAGAAATTTTCCAATTTGTTTTAAAAAATGTTAAATCAGGGCTAGGGATCTGGCTCAAGTGGTAGCGCGCTCGCCTGGCATGTGCGGGGCACTGGGTTCGATCCTCAGCACCACATAAAAATAAAATAAAGATGTTGTGTCCACCGAAAACTAAAAAATAAATATTAAAAAAAAATGTTAAATCCCACACATGTACATTTTCAAGAAACAACTCCATGTACAATTGTGTTTCATCCTTTTCCATGTAAAGCTACACCACAAACATTTTTTTTTTTTAATTTGCCAATGTTTCTTTAAAATTTTTTAGGTAGATCTCTAGGTTGGGATGTGGACTACATCAGCAATATATGCTATTGCTAAGGGAAAAAAGCAAGTTGAATGTTCACTTCATACACTGCAGCAATGTGTGAATTTTTTTTTCAAGAATTCAAAAAGGCATAGACATTGCTTTCACATCTATTCCCTGAATGTGCTGAATACTCTGGCTAACTGTCTGGACAACCCTTCAAGGATGAGGGAACTGCTCCTCAGGGTATGGGATTACACCCCAGAGGAATCACTTCAGATGAAAAGAGCCATTTGCCCAAAGCCACACCTTCTTCCTGGGGCAGCTTCTCCCTCTTAGACAACTACAAAAAAAAAAAAACTCAGGTTAATTTAAGAATGAGCCATGGGGGTGCTAGGGCTGTGACTTAGCGGTGGAGCGCACATCTAGCACATATTTAAAAAGGGCTGGGGATTTGGTTCAGTGGTTAGGCACCCCTGGGTTCAATCCCTGGTACCAAAAAAAAAAAAAAAAGTATGGGCCACAAGGTGGGCAAGTCCTCCACTGATGTGGCATCCATGGGATTCCACTGAGCATGTCAACTCCCCTTCACTTTCTTATTTCCTTGCCTTCCCTTCCACAGGTGCTGACCTCAAGAGATGCTCTAGGAAAATGCCAGGTACACTAGTCTCCATCTCTGAGTCTGTACCCAAGTCTGTTTTCCAAGAAACCCAAATGGGGACTCTGGCTTTTTCCTGATCTTCTAGCTTAGAGAAAGAACCTTGGCTGAATTCATTCCCAGACTCCCTGACCCCAGTCCTTAGGCCAGAATAATCCAGTAGGAAACAAGGACAGAAGACTAGAGGGTAGGAAGAAGTGAGAATCTGTTAAAGAGTCTGTAAACAAGTCAAGATGGCGCCTGGCATTTTGCCAGAGGTAGTGGTTTATGAGGTGGTGCCAGCGAGCCATTAAGTGTGGAGATTTCTTGTTGGTTGACTGCTGTATCTAGTTTATGTTAATGAAGATAAGCTGTGTGGAATGTATAAATACCTCTGTTGTCCTACAGTAAATGGCTCCCACTCCTGCTGTATCAATGTACACAAGTTGCTCGTCACCCCCCCCCCCCCCCCCCCCCCCCCCCCGTTATTTTGCTGAAGCTGGACTGCGGCAAGAATCAAGGCCATTCTCTTTTCCTTTTCTCAGGTGTGACCCCTGTGGTGACAACCTCTCTCAGGATCCCAGTTCTCCATCACAGCCCTAGCTCCCAAGACCTGGTTTAACCACCTTTTCCCTTTGTCCTCTGTTCCCAGGTGGTAGCAGCCTCTGGGTTGTCCTGGTGCCCCATCATCCAGCTTTTCTAGCTATGCTGTAATTTGCTTCTAATTTTAAATTCTTTTGATTAAATTATCAGACATGGCCTTTGTTTCTCTGATTAGACCTGATGAACACAGCTAAAAATAATTAGACCAAGATAGATCAATAAACACAGCCCAGGGGACAATTGTAGCTAAACTTAATGTGGGCAAAGAACCCTCCATTTTAGGAATTCACCTGTTTTATGTGATTCTCAAATCTTCTAAATGCAAATGCTATTAAAATAGATCTTGCTCAGCTGAATGTCAAACAATAAAAGATACTGTCCCCCCATCCTAAAAATACCTTGTCACTTTTGAAGATACCATCAAGAAAGATATGACTCATTAAATAAAAAGAGCATTAAATGATTTTAGAAAAGAACTTTTAAAGTTCATAAAATAGGAAAAGGAAGAAAACAAGTTTGTTTTTTCATCCTACAGAAGAGCCCTTCCTAACCTCAGGCAGAGGATAAGATGGATGGACTAAGAGGGAAAGCTTTATGGGTCTCAACTAAAGCACTGACCTCTCACCTAGGCAGGTGTCATACCTACACATTCAGGTTGCAGTCACAGATGAAAAACAAAAGGTGCAAAGAACATCATGTGCATTTAAGTGTGTCTTATGTTTGTTCTTTTTTTTCTGAAAAAAAAAATTTCAAACTACAGTACCTTGTGTTTATCCTTTAAAAACAGTCTTGGTAGAAATTAAGAAGAAAAGAAAAAGTAACTACACAGAGGATTTTAGTACTTATTCCTAGGACAGGAAATAGCTTAACAGGGAAATAAACCATCACTCACTTTCTGTATAGGCCCAATGGTTACTTAATTGCTATTATGGTGGCAACTTAAAGACACAATTTAAAAATTGGTAATGGATACATGGGTTTATAATTTGAGAGGGAACATAATTTTAGAAATATAGCATCTTTTAATGTATTCATTTATAGTTAAGTCAATTTAATTATACTCATTTATTTGGATAAGGAATCTTGAAATTATGATGCTAAGGACATTCACACTTAATCCTTTAATTTTGTTCTTTTAGTAAATGTTTCTTGAGCAAGTGCTATGTACTTTTTTACCACTATGAGCTGAAGAATTATAAAAGTTTAAAAACAAAAACCATGATACCTCATTCTTTACCTGATATCCAACAGAAGTTTTTAAGATGATAAAAATGTCCCACATATCCATGGTCACCCATATGGTAGAAACTAGCCACATGTCACAGCTGAGCACTTGGAGTATGGCTCCTATGACTGAGGAAATGAATTTTTTTTTATTTTATTTAAGATTACTTACTTAAATTTTAATATAAGTAGCTACAATATGTGCCTAGTGGAAGGAAAGAGAGTTATAAAGTAGTTGAATTAAAAAAAAAAAAAAAGTGTCGGTCTTTCTACATCCACCCTCTGCACTCCCTTTAATTTGTTCCTACCATTAAAACTAAAATGACCTTTCTAAAATGTAAATTACATCTTGTTGCTAAGAACAAAAATCAAACCAAACAAAACAGGCAAACAGAAAAAGGACTTCAGTGATTTCCAATTGCTCTTAAAAAAAAAAAAAAAAATCCCTCAGATGGTCTGCAAAGCCCTGCCTGCCCCCTAATGACAGTTCCAGCCTACTGTCCCATAGTACACCACAAGCTCTGCATGCCAACCATGGTGGCCTTCTCCAAGTTCTAGGATAAATCATGTTCCCTCCTCTTTGCCCCTGTTACTACCACCCCTCCCAATCCTTTTCTGCAAGATAGGCACTTCCTAGAGGCCCCCTCCTCTGACCCCCCTGATTGGCCAGTTTCCCATCACTGTTCTCTCACAGCTCAATATATGGCTCCTGGGTGGGATTTACCATGGTTGCAACTTGAGATATTTTATGTAATTATTTGCTAAGTATCTGGTCCCCTATGGGTAGACTGTTATTGACCATGTGGCCTAGCCTCTTGCACCACACCACTCACACAATAGGAATTCTAAATATGTGTCCAATAAATTACAATTTATAATCTAGCATGGACTCTATCAGATGTGGAGGTAGTTACTATTATTATCTCCTTTGTACAGGGGAGAAAACTAAGACATGGGAAAGTTTAAGGACTTGCCCCAAATTAAAGGATACACAGCAGTTATTGGCAGAGACAGAATTTATACCCCAGAAGTCTGGCTCCATAGTCTGCCTCTTAAACAAGGGGCTATGACTTCTTATGCTTAAATAAGGGCTATGACTTCTACAGGATTATGCAGCAACTGAGCGGTTCAGGGTCAAGGGAGACGGACGGAAGAGCAGCTAAAGAATGTTTCATGTAAAAGAATACACTGAAGTGGAACTTGGGGGTGCCTGGTGCTGGGTGAGAAAACAGAAGTGAAAAAAATCACACCTGGGATAGAGAATAGAAATAACCTGTATAAGGTGTGTGTGAAGAACAGCCCTACTCTGAGCTGACTGTAATGGAAGGTATAGATCAGCAAAGCTGGAAGATTTGAGAGAGAGACATGTATCTTGAGCTTGATTTTGACTCTAAATTGATAAGGAACTTTAAGACCAAAAAATACCTGAGTCCTTCAAACTCTTCAATCCAAGCTGTGGGTATAAAACATGTCTCACCCAACGTGCAGGACACTGTGTCCCACTGAGTTGCAGGAGCCAGACCAGACACCCTCATCAGCCAACAGGTTTGCTCCTCTTCATTCACAGAACTGTGCCAATTAGAGGAGATAAAGTATCTAGCACAGGACCTGACAAATGGTAAACTCAACAAAGGCGAAGGTGTGTATTTTCCTCCCTAAACTTACCAGCACTTACTAGAGACAAGGGTCTACTCTAAATGATTGACAAATATTAAATAACTGGCTGCGTGTGTATGCGCTAGTCATCCAGAAGTGCTACTACAAACAGATAATATACTATAAACATATACTATATATGTTTATATACTATAAACAGTTGTTAATAAGCCCTTGAGAAACAAGATCCACTATTACTCAAACAATGAGAAATAATGCTAAAAATGAGGCTGGGTTAGAAAGGTGCACACCTTTAATCCCATCAGCTCCTGAGGCTGAGGCAGGAGGATTGCTAGTTCAAAGCCAGCCTCAGCAGCTTAGCGAACCCCTAAGCAACTCAGTGAGACCCTGTCTCTAAATAAAACTTAAAATTTAAAAATTTAAATTTAAAACAATGTAGAGAGGCTGTCTCTAAATAAATTTTTTTAAAAAAAAATTAAATGCTGGGCTGAGGAATACAAATTTTACCACATGTGATGTGGAAGTCTCTGGAAAATTCTGAAAAGAAATATACTGAAAAGCAGTCACTATTTTAGGATAATTAATAATATAACCATAGAAGGAGTCATGGTAAATGGAAGTAGAGCTAAAAAAATGATTAAAAAATGAAAAAAATAAAATAAAATTTTGAGGACTAATTGCATGTAAAATACAAGCAGGGACAGTTACAAAGATTGCCACTGAGCTAAGGATAGTAAAATAAAAGTCCCAAAATCCTACTTATCAAAGATACATTAAAAAGTCAACTAACATCTGGGTGCAGTGGTATATATCTGCAAACCCAGACACCCAGGAGGCTGAGGCAGAAGGATAGTTAAGTTGGAGGCCAGCCTGTGACTTAGTAAGATCCTGCATTAAAATAAAATTTTATAAAGGGTTGGAGATGTAGCTCCATGGTACAGCATTCACATGAGGCCCTAGTTCAATCCCCAGTGCCACCAAAAAAAAAAAAAGACTGTCTAGCAATGTTAAAATATCACATAAACTATAAATTTTAAAAAAGGAAAGAGAACAGTACATACAATTTGATCTCATTTTTGTTAAAAAAAACAAAAAATGATATGTACACATATGCCACAGCCTGGCTGGCTGGGCAAAATAACGGGGGGGGGGGGGGGGGGCGAGTGACAAGGAACTTGTGAAGGTTGATACAGCGGGAGCCACTTTATTGCAGGATAGCAGAGGTATATATACTTAACTGATTATACACAGCTTGTTTCAATTAACATCCAGATACATCAATTGTTCATTAAGGAATCCTTATCATCTTAATGATTACACACAACTTAACTTAATTGACTTAATCTAGACACAGCAGTCAGTCATTAAGGAATCTCTATCATCTTAGTGGCTCGCTGGCATTACTTCTCAAACCACTCCTCTTGGCAAAGTGCCAGGCGCCATCTTGACTTGTCTGTGGTCCTCATCACACATAGAATCCTTGGGGGAGGAACAAAATATTAATAGCTTGCACATAGAATGAAAGCAGTGTTTATTTTCTCCTTTACACCTTTTTGCATTTTCTGTGATATGAAGCATTTTTACAACAGGAGAAAATACTCTCTCTAGACAAAGATTTTAGATCTAGAAGAAGCCCACCTAACCTTTTATATTATGATTAAGAAAACTGAAAATCAGCTAAGAAACTGTTCAAAGGTCATATAGCAAACAATTCTTATTACTCCAAGTTTACCCTCTACAAGATACCTGTCTCCCAAGACCTTTGCTTGAATCATTCCTGAAAAAACATCATTCCCTTTTTCAAAGTTTCCAAGAGATGGCAAAGAAGTTTCCAAGTGTTGACATTCTGCACATTAACTTCCTTTAAGCTGATTGGATGTGGTATATAAATGAACCATATATAAGTAGAGTTGTTTTGTATTTATTTCCCTGGGTAATCCAAAAATAGACAGGACCAATATGATCTGTTCTTAATGCTCCTAGCCCATACCCTTCCCACCTGAGCACATTCACATTCCATTCACCTGTTTCCTAGTCTCCAGAGACTCTGATCTAGATGATGTTAGGTGGTGATTTATAGGAAGCCAGTGTATTGGATGATTAAGTATTATGGAATAAACTTGTGCCAAGGACATTTAGCCTGATTCGACACCTGAAAAGCCCCAGTACAAGATTCCTTTGTTTTGGTTTTGTGGATTGTCAATAAGGTACTGCAATGGAAACTTTGAAGTGAAGAGTTCTATTGATGGTATGTTGTAAAGAGAAATCTACATGAGATCCTGGTAGATGGATGGCTAAGCTGGAAAAACACCTATTATCATATGATTGCAAAGACAGAAAATTGGCCCAGCTGAGAGCAATAAAGAGCAATTAAAGGACAAGCCAGTACAGAGTAAGGAAAAAGCAATTAAAGAACAAGCAACAAATGAGAGCATGGGTAGGTTCCTGAAAGACGGAAACTGCATGTGCAAAGGGAAGTAGGAGATGGTGTGCAGTGTTCTGGACACACAGAAGCAATGGGGCTACTTATATCAATGTACCACTGGGGTCCAAGGAAGGAGAGAGACCAAATGCAACCAGCAGTAGTGCCACTTCAACCCAATGCCATCATAGTTGAGGTCATGGAGGGAGGAACTGAATTTTTCTGTCTTGCTTTGTGTTTTTAATCACAGCATCTTGTATGAAGTCAAAGGCAGAGCAAGCATTGATTATAACTCATAGCTACAGAAATTCCAATAATTAGGTCTCATAACTTTGGAGAGCTGTGACACCCCAAACTTTAATGTGCAGACAAATCCCTGGGAAATGCAGATTCTGGTTCAGGAGGTCTGGGATGGGGCCCAAAATTCTTCATTTCTTACAAGTTGCAGGAAAATGATGCAGATGGATTAGGAGAGCACACACCAGGTAGCAAAGCTGTCAAGGGCCTTCTGAGTAAAGAAAAATTTAAAATTCAGGTCACTCTGAAGCTTATCAATGACAAGAAAAACTACCATGAGGGGCACACTATGTGCCACTTTGCACATATAATTCAATTCTCCTAACAACACTCTGATGTGGTTTTATTTTACTGTTGTGGAAGTTGATATTAAGGAAATATATGTCTGCATTCAAACAGCTAATAAGAGAGTATCAGGATTTTATCACAATTCCAACTCCAAAGTTATTTACCAATAAACTACAGAGATAAGATTAACAGAATTCTTACTAATGTGATCAGAAACCCCAAAATTATCTCTAACAAGAGGATAATTGGACTCAATAAGGCAGCAGAAGCAGAAGGATTTTGAAATCTATAAAGGAATTTACATAAAGATACAAATGTTATACCTTTTTGATCATTTTTATATGTCCTAATCTCCCATTTCCCTCTTTTAGTTCTTAAAATATTATTAAATATATACTTTCCCTTAAAGCAGATATATTCTCAAAACTTTTGGTCTCAGGATCTATGTTCCTACAAATAGCTAACAACCTTAAGAAGGCTTTTCAGAGGACTAGGGACACTTTTCTTTAAAACCACACCAAAATTCTACAAGTGGCAATTCTTTAAATCATAACATGAAACTTGGATAGATACTGACAACTTTTCATATTGTTACATGAAAATCCATTAGTCTACCTTGTACTTTGGAACTTGTATCAATGCATAATTTTGGAACATCATCCATTGGTTCTTTGAAAAATATTGGTTTACTAAGTTCTGCTGTTTTTTGAAATGTTGACATACATCATTGAACAACATGAAAAATATCATCCCTTATTATCTTCATCCATAACGTCAAAAGATCTTTAAGGATTGGGAAGCTGTAAAGTTGATATTCAGGAAATATATGTCTGAATCACATATGAATCAAATATGAAAGTTATTCAAATTTCTAATTTTGCCCAAAAGCTCAATTTTATTGTAGGCAATAGATATCTCCTTCATTTGTTTTCCTTGAATCGACAAACTTAATAACATTCATTTTTAATAAAATGACTGCCAAATACCCAACTAGCAGTAACAACAGTTTGTCAGTAATGCTTTCTAAATAACAAGGGTGTTCCTGGGAAAAAAGCATCCAGCTTGGCTTTTAACCTCAACACAAGATGGTTTGGCCTCCAGAAAAACAGCAATATATGTGGCAAATATGCCATATGAGTCTTCCAAACTCCATTTAGGGAAAAAAAACCTCACAATAGTTGTTATTTATTTTGCTACATAAAAGCACCATAAAACTTCTGGAGTTTCTCTTTTCTCTTTCCAGAAGAGATCTTAGGCCTCAGATGACCCATTAAGACCCTAAAAGCATGCTAGTGCCAAGGAGCCTTAGAAGGGAAAGAACCCAGTTTTAGGAACAAGCTATTTTTCTCATGAATATTCTCCTAAAAAGCACAATAGAAAGATCTTTAAAGATCCCTAATCACATCTGAATGGAATGTTTGCCAGATAGATCTATGTGAAGTCATAAGATATGGTGAGAAAATTATCAATGAGATATGCTTGTGAAAATTCACCCTTGCAAAAACAGTTTTCTTTGATGACTCTCTATTTTCCTATTCCAGTACATTTAAAAATGTGTCAAGAAGGAAATTCAAATTAAGAAAGAAATTTACCAAAAATTTGCAATATTGGAAGACCATGAAAACCTTATTATTGCCTAATTTTATGCTAGTGAAAAGCACACTAATTTTGTCACTGAATTTTTTCAGGGAAATTTAGTTGCTGAATTACCAAAAGAAATATATCTCATTATATAACAATCTGTGTCATCACACTAGAAATCACAGAGGTTCTAATCAGATATCGCTTATATTGAAGTGTGGGGAGATGACACCCAATGACAGACAAAGCCTGGTGCATCAAGATGTAACAATCATCATGGACAAGGCAAACAAATGGATGACATCAGCCATTAGGCCACAATAAAAATCTGTCATTTAAAAGACCTTTCAATTAAAAAAAAAAAAAGAACAAGAAGAAGAAAAAAAAAAGGCCTTTCACTTATCATGGTCTATTACTTAATGGTAAGGCTTTTGCCTCAGCATTTGATATGTTTCTAAAAGTGAAGTAAATAAACCACCTACATCTGAAAAAAATGTTGAAAAACAATGCAGGCTCCTTGAATCCATTCCAAATCCTTATCTCTGGTATTAGAATCCCGGAATTCATGTCTTTAAGGCATTCCCCAGGTGGTTTCTATGAACACTGTGGGAGAAACCTGATTGAACTCCTCTAAACCTGTTTCCTGATCTGCAAAAATAGAACTGAATGTCACCATACTTTCCTATTTCAGAGCTGTTGATGTGTTGTAAATCAATTAAAAATATATGGGAAAACGCCTGTTAAAATTTGCAAATTATCATCATCTAAACTTTTAACCACTTATATCTCCAACAGCTCTTCTTCTAAAAACTAAAAGTAAAAGAGAAAATACTGACATATATTATAGACAATATCTTAACTGTTGTAATGAAGCCTCAGGTAACTAAAATATTCAGGAAGTAGTGTGCCCCGGTTAATATTTAGCTGAAATTCTGGCTACTCTTTTAAAAGACCTTCTTAAATGTATTACTGCACTTTCCATCCTTGGTTAACACATAATCCAATTTTTATTTAATGCCAAAGGATTTTCATGTTAGGTCAGCATTCTGCATATCTGTTCTTGTTGCACAAGATTTATGCTGAGAAGAGTAATCCATGTTGTGCCATGAGTTCATTTACTAAAAAGGTTTCTTGTGTATTTTTTGTTATTTGGGGTATATTTCATGGTTGATAGAGGCAAGTTTATTTTAACCAAAGGCAGATCACTAATTGTTTTAGTCAGCCTTTTCACTGCTGTGATTAAGAATCCAACAAAAACAACTTCAGTGGAGGAAAAGTTTATTCGGGGGCTCACAGTTTTTGAGGTCTCAGACCATAGGGAGCTGACTCCATTCCTTGGGGCTTGAAGTGAGGCTGAACAACATGGAGGAAGAGTGTGGCAGAGGGAAACAGCTCACATGGTGATCAGAAAGCAGAGAGAGACACTCTACTCCACAGGTATACATATGATTTATACCAAAGCCACACCCCCAATGCCCCACCTCCCCTTTCAGTTACCACTAAAGTCCATCAGATGATTCATTCACTGATTGGGTTAAGGCTCTTGTAACCCAATCATTTCTTCTCTGAACCTTCTTGCCCTGTCTCACATGTGAGCTTTTCAGGGACACTCACTTCCAAACCATAACACTAATTATAAGTTAAGTTCCAAAAGCTCATTTGTTTCCAAGTTGTCTGGAACTTGAAATACCTCTCCCTCTAACAACAACAAAAAAGTTGTGAATCATGATTAAGTTCTCTGCCTTGTCCAAAGAGCTCATAATACATAATACATGCCCATTACAGTTGCAATACATTCATTAATATTAAAAATTACAATGGTATTACAAAACAAAATTGAACATAAAACTATTATATTTACCTTAGCTACTGAAAACTAAGAGAAAAGAGTTAGAAGGAGAAACATGAGAAGCTGATAAAAATTTCTGCAAATATTCTACAAAGATAAATAGCCTCAGTTGTTCTTATACTGAATGCATAATGCATGTCTCTCCCATGGCCATCAGGGATTCTCTTCAAAGGCCTGATTAGTATATGATGGGGATAGGAGATGGCAAAACTGAGAATTAACTGACAAGCAGCACAGAAGGGAAATGAGACAGGTATTCAAAGCAAGGCTGTGCATGCCGTAGAAAGAGACTACATGGAGCGGAAAGAGCTGAGATACAAATGGGTGTGAGAGAAATCACAGAGCATGACTCAATGCAGAAGAAAAGAAGTAATAGACAGCAATGCTGGAGGCAACAGTGGCCCATAAGAGTTATAAAGACTGAATGTGGATATGGCAGCAAAGTCACCAAAACAAAAGAGGCCTTGGCATAGGTAAGGGAGATTTATTTTACCTATACAATGTCCTTACTTGAATATCCTAGTGCATCCTCATTTGGGTTATTTCTACTTGAAAAAAATTTCCAGCAGCTAGATTTCTAATTCTGAATCTAAATGATCACTAAGGCCCTGTCTGGTATCTTCTTAGACATGTGGCCTCAGTCAGGAACTCTTGTTCATTCATTACTTGTTTCATTTCCCTCTGCCCAAATAAATTGTTATTCCCACTCTGATCTTACCTGAGAAACTATACCCAGATCATGTATATTTGGATTTCTGAATTTGTGGAACCTTTGAGGCCATGTTATATATTTGGTCTTCCCATCTTGCCCTTTTACAAGTTGAAGTGTGACTCCCTCTAATTAAAAATGTAGCGATTATTCAACCAACCAAACACTGACACTGAACCACATTAGGTATTATTATGGTTTGAATTTGAAATGTCTTCCAAAAGCTCATATGTTAAAGGCTTGGTCCCCAGTGAAGTAATGTTCAGAGGTGGGGCTTTCAGAAAATGATTGGATAATGAGGGCTCTGATCCAGATCTTATCTTTTATCAGTGGATTCATCCATTTGGTAAATTAATTTGAATGGACTAGTGGGAAGTAGCAAAAACCATAGACAAGTGGGACATGGTTAGAAGAAGCAGGTCACAGGGGCATGCCCTTGAGGTCTATAGCTTGTCCCTGGCCCCTTCTTTTGTCTGCCTGTCTGCCTGTCTATCTGTCTCTCTTTCTCCCTCTCTCTCTCTTTTTCCTGGCTGCCATAAGATAATAGCTTTTCTCCACCATGCACTTCCACCATGATGTTCTGCCTTATCAAGGGCTCAAAGCAATGGAGCCAGTCAACCCTGGACTGAAACTTCTGAAACTGAACCCCAAAAATCTTTCCCCTTTAAGTTGCATTTATCCAGATATTTGTCTTAGCAGCAAATGACACAGGTACTATTTTAGAATCAGAAGTAAAAACAACAGTCTAGCTGAGTTCCTAGAAATCCTTGGTGCATTTTATTAGAACACGTGAAATAAATACCATAAAGGGCAAAGAGCAGACAGCTCTGACCTCCAAGGTGCTCTGGCCATTTTAAAATAAAATGCTTAACTGTAGTTGACAGATATTAAATTTCATTAACCAAAGGGCAATGTCAATTCTGAATCTAATTAAGAGCCGAGAGTTATCATGAATACTATTATTAAATCTTCATTAACCAAAGAGCCATGTCAATTCTGAATCTAATTAAGAGCAGAGAGTTATCGTGAGTATTATTAACATTGTATTCTAGTGATAACAGATCACAAGGCAAAGGGAAGGAAGCTGAGGGAATTATTAACCTTCACACCCGAATCTCAGATAACCAAGGCCAACTCCACCTCTTAAAAGAAACTCTTCAAAGGAAAGGTGAAAGTAGTCTTCATTGATCACTACCTATACATGAAGTCTTTGACACACACATGGACATATGTTTGCATAAGTACAGCAGAAGATCACAACATAACAAAACAATGCTTCAGAAGAACTAACTGGAAAAAAATACATTGCAATGCAGTTAAAGTTTCCTGTCCCTTTAAAATCATGCAGGGAACAAGGATATTTCAAATGAAACTCCAAATCCAACCTGAATAGAAGTCTATACTTCAAAACTTGATTTGGAACCAAGGAAAAACATCTAGTATTTAAAATATTGCTATAGTTTGGATGTTGCAAGTCCCCCAAAGGCCCATGAGCTTAAAGTCTTGGTCCCCAGGGTGGCCCTATTGGGAGGCAGGGCCTTATTGAAGGTGTTAGATCATGGGGGTGGGGGTGCCTTCTGCAGGGATTGTGAAACTCAGGTCTCATTCTTTCTCTGCTTCCTGGCTCATGATGAAAGTGGTTTGCTCTATCATGTGCTTCATGCCAACACCATCAGTTCCCTCACCAGAGACCCACAGCAATGGCATCTTGATCTTGGACTGGAACCTCCAGAACTGTAAACTGAATAAACTTTTTTTTTTCTGTGTATCTCAATTACCTCAGTATTCATTACAGTGACAGAAAGCTGACTGACACACATATCTACTGAGGCATATAGAAACTAATACTTGTTTTTTCCTCTTTCTGCTTTCCTCAATCTGGCTCAGTGCCTAGGCAGAAGCATTTCCAGGACCCAGGGCCAAAAGCCTCTAGAATAGAGCTTGCTTGTCTTTTCCTAGGATCAAACACCACATAGGGAGAAGCAAGAGTAGGACAAGATATTCCCTTCTTTATATATTCTTACATACCCTCATCCTTTCAGTTTACTGAGAAAATTTCAGAAAAGTGCAAAAGTCATTACCATTGATTGATTATCTATTTGCAAAGCAACTCTCATGCTTATTCTGCTAGATTAAAGCAGAGCAGCGGTAGAGTGGGTACTCTTAATCCCAACGCCAGGATGCATCAGTCCAACCTATTTCTTCAGCTTTATGAAAAGTGTGCTAATGCTTAATCTGAAAAAAGAAAGAGAGAAAAAGAGAAATTCTCTAACTGTAGTTTTTCTCTAGAAGATGTGTCACAGTGCTCTTTGATAATAGCTGTCAAATTCCTTTGGAGGAAAGATTTGGAGGTAGGAGGGTACTGAAGTTAGGTAGGGAAAGAAGAATGTAGAAGAGGCTTCACATTCAGCTTTAAAAAGTTTCAAGAATAAGACAATGAGCTTGGTGATTACTTATATTTTAATGTCTCTCGGGATTCCAGCAAAAGATCTGGAGTAAGAATTAAATATAGGTTACAGAAAAAGGCCCCACCTAGTGGGATACAAAAAATATTCCTAGTAGTCCTATTTGAGGAAATAAGTACCAGGACACTTCCATCTCAACCATGCAAAGGTTCATCATAAAAACATATGGGATGCTGTTTGACCAGCTGAGTGCAGGTGTCAAAGACTAAAACCTTTGTTCCAAAGGTGGACCTTTGTGGATACCCATTGTGGATTCTCAATGGGTAGAGAGTAGGTAAATGAGCAGGGAAGATATAAAGATTAAGCAATTGGGAAAACTTTCAAGACTTACAGACATGTAGAAATGGTTTTACATTTGACTTGCATAAAATTCAATGGATAATTATTGACTGCCTCATAGTATGCTAAAACCACCTGAAGGTAGTAATACTAAATAATTTAAATGATCATGTTGTAAAAGCTAAAGGTCTTCATTAAAAATAAAAACAAAACAAAAAAAATCCACTAGACTCAAATGAAACAAGTTCTCTTCAATACCATATGTTATAACAATGACATCTGATACAAAAATATATCTTGAGATGCAAACATCATGTGGTTTGGGACACTTATTCTTTGAAACTTAGGCTTATTTTTAAGTACTAAGGATATGACAACATCTCTTAAGTCTAGGAATTTTGGCTCAAAGTACTGTAATGTCACCATGATACCTAAAATATCATTGGAAATGACTACAAAAAGGAGACTTCAAACACCAGAAAAGACGTCTTACAACAAATTATGTTCAATCATCATGTGTGACAATACATTTTAGTACTCTATACACAGAACTGTGGTTTCCACTTAATAAAAGAAAAACGATTATATCTTCTTTTGGTTTTGATCTTATTTATCACACACATTGCTCCATTTGATCCTCACAAAAATCTATGCAATGTCCAAGAGATTCCAAGACCTCATTTTAACACAGAAAAAAAAAAAAAAAAAAGTGAGGTAGGGAAGAATTATGGAAGGCCCCAGGAACTAATAATGGCCATGAAACCCAGGCCTTCTGATCCAAGATTAGCTCTGGCCACCAAAGATTTAGAATGAAAAACAACCACACACTTCAAGAAAATTAACTGTGGATCCTGCAACTGTCATGACAAAATAGCGAAGGGACCATAAGTAGTTATACATTAGCAACCCAGATTGCGTAGCCTGAGGTTAGAGTGGGCAAAGAATCACAGTCACTTAATGTTAACATTGATGGAATTTCTGAGCAGCTGCAAGAAATACCTAAACAGCTGAACGAAAAGTGTTTTCTAAAGTTCCTGATAAAACTCAGAAAAGAGGTCTGTTGAATCTTTTCAACTGGAATCAGTTACTCTAAATCATCACTACAGTACTGCATCCCGAGCCAGAGCCACCAAAAGAGGTTTAACATTTCTGCACCTTCCTAAGACAACTTTCAGGTTGCTCATTTTTCCTCCTCGAAAAACCCTGGGCTCTTCTTGGGAAGAAAGTGATATCTCTAAAGAGGACCGGTTTTAACACTCTGGATTCATACTGAGGCCCTCCCGAGCATCCGGAGTGAAACATATCGCTGGCGCCAAAAGAAGGGAAAGCGGTGCTGAGACTTGGCACAGCTGCAAAGGTGGGTGTGCAGGCGAAGCGAAGCGCCCCAGAGGCTGCCTCTCTCCGGGGCCGGGTGCTGACCGCGCTGCGAGAGAAGGAGCTCTGCGCGCCCCACCTCCCGCCCTCCTGCGCGCCAGGCCGGGTAGCCGACCTACCAGCGAGAGCACTTTATAGGTGTTGGGGTCCTTGGCGGTGCGGGCGCGCGCCGTCTTTTCCAGCGGTTCCTCCCCCAGGTCCATAGGGGCCAGCAAGGACGCGGCCGCCCGCGGGTCTCCTGGCGCATCGGTGGCGCGGCCGCGGCTCGAGTCGCGGCCGTTCCCTGCTGGGCCTTCCCGGGGGCCGCGCCCGCCCTCGCCGCCGCCACCGCGGTTCCCGCCCCCAGCGCAGCCGTCGCGCTCCATCGTGGCCCCGGGCGCTCCGGCCCCGCTGTTCCCAGAGCCCTTTAATAGACTCCGCGCCGGCCCCGCCCCAGCCCGCCGCGCCGCGCCGCGCCGCCCCACCGTCAGACCCTTGGCTGCTGTCCCTCCGCCCAGCGCCCGAAGTGAAGGGAAAGCGACTCAACGCCCCGGATTATTTGGCTTCCTGTCTGATTTCGGGCACTCTGCGTGTAGGTTATTTTGAGTCCTTCACGTGGGCGTGTCTTTAACTTCTCCCCAAAGCCTTCCCCTCCCCGCGCCCCGGCCACCGCGAACACTTGCAGGAATCGCCCTGCGTGGCCCCGCAGCGCGGGCTGGACTGGAATTGCAGAGTGTGGTCTGCAGAGGGCATGAGATCATGGGGCCCCAAAATAGAGCAAGGAGGAGGAGGAGAAGGATGCATGGCCCAGGCGCTCCCAGCTTCTCAAAGGCAGGAGAGTGAGTCTCGGGACAGACCTGTGTGTTTCTGGAGAGAAATGCAAATGAACCGGTAGGGTCGGGGGCGGGGTGACTTTCTTGTTCTCCCACGTGGGAAAAAAAACAAGAGTTCTCCCAAAGCCCTTGCTTACCTACCTCCTAGGCTACACTACTCCAAGAGAGGAGATTCAACCTTAAAATAAACGGGTTTACACACACACACACACACATATGGGATGTTTAGTTTTCCATGGTTTTATGTGTTTTCTAGAGCTTTGTTGCTGCTTCTGTTTTAATATATTTACTTACTAGTTCCTTTTGGCTTTCTGTATGGAAGGTTTCGAAATGTCAGCGATGTGCTCTCCTGAGAGTGACACTGTTACTTGGTTAGCAATATTAACAATTCTAAAGCAGTCTGAAATACTGAAAGCTTTATGTTTTAACTAGACCATGAACCAGCGGCTGTAATTCTAAATGTGTTTTGTTTCATCTTTGATTCTACCACTTGCACGTTGTTTCCTTGGTTGTCAGCAAAAACCACAGTGTGCAGGGAAGTCTCCTGTCAAAGGAAAAGTGACTCTCAACTGACTTCAGTGACTGAGGAAAGTCCTACAACCCCCAAACAATTAAATTCTTATTCATTTCACTGACGGGAATATATGCAAATGTTTTAAAAAGAGAATGAATGTTTAGCAGATATAAAGTGGATTTTGTCCCCTTTAAAATAGTCAACTTGGGATGCACTTCATTCATTCCTTCAATAATGAACTCTTCAATCTGCCACCTCCAAATATGCATAGCATATTTAAAAATGAATAAAAATATATTTTTCCCTTAAATGGTTTCAGTTTGGTGAAGAGGAGAAAGTGGGGCCAACATGTACCAAAAAAAAAAAAAAAAATCAAAACCTAAGTCATGTATGCATTATAGAACCACCACACATAGGATATTATGAACAATTAATAGAAAAGGTAATTGACATTGAAAGATGTAAAAGCCATCCCTCAAATCACTTTTGAACTTTTATTTTATTGTTGTTACCTTTGAGTCAGCTTACAAACCACCCAACAGAAACAGGTTTTCACTATTTCGTAGTCACACATTATTTCTTACCACAAACTTGGCTTCAAATCTTGCTTTGACTGTTTCCTGAAGTCAAATTCAAGGATTTGCTTCACTGAGATTGATCAAATGAGTGTCAGAACTTCTAAAAGCAACTCAACAGAGACTTTCCAAAGTGGCTTTGAACCTGACAAAACAAATGGAATAAGTGTGTTGTCTGCAACTCAAAACAACAAATGACTTTAAAGACTTTGGTCCATTGGAAAAGTCAATGCATCTGCAGGGTCACAAATATTTCAAACATCTAGGCACCAGCAGGAAACATAAATGAGTGAGGCAGCCCCCTGCAGATTGGCAAAAGGTGAACTAGATGTCCTTTAGTAATAAAAAGTGCAGCTTTTACTCAGGGTAGGATTGTGCACCCCGGGTAAACAATCCGATTTTTCAAAAGAAACAGGAAATTGAGATGTTTTTGTGAATTCTTCAGATTGCAAAATGTTTTCTACAAGATTCAGAAAAAAATTTTCTTTAAACACTTTAAAGGCCAAACAAAATCTAACACATCTGTAGGGTGGACCTAGCAGGCAAGCCACCAGGATGTGGCTTCTGCCTTAAGCTTCTGCCTCAAGCTCCTGCCTTACCTCCACCAGTTGGGACTTTTATTGGTAATTATAAAAACCCAGTTAAAGTTCTAAAAATAGAGGAATAAGACAGGCCTAGTAGGCCACTCATATTGTTTAGCTATAGACTTTGAAATGCCTTTGATAAAGTCTTGCCTCAGTCTTGTTTATTCTAAATGGTCAGAGGGACAGCTTCATATTCCAAAGTACAACAAGGTAGGTCTGGGAACATAAAACAGCAACACAATGAATGTTTCATCTTTAATCCTAAATCACTCTGCATTAGTGACTGAGCACTCTGATCTAGTACAAGAGGAGAGATGATACATTAAGCTTTTATAATATTCCTTGACATAAACATGTAAACATTTCTTCTCTGGTATCTGAAACTGTAAAGCTGTAGATAAAGCCAAATACCAAACAAGACCAATTTATCTATGTTTGAACTATGCCTCCTCAAAGTTGAGAAACTCTTAGCTTTCAAAAAATGAAATATGCTGTAATTACTTTAGCAGCTGCTTCAGAGTTTTTGCAGCTTTCTCCACTTCACTGGTATAAGACCAAAGACATCTAGCCAAGTCTTAAAAGAGAAAACCACATAGCTCTTTAAGCTTCATGAGATCCAGAAAAAAGAAAAAGTTTTTCCACAGCATTGATTTATTTTTAAGATTTGGTATGACATTCTAATTTTTCTGACTCTTTTGTAAGCACAATATATGTGCCCTTTTTAGCAAGAAGATTGTATAACTATGTGACCTTGAACAGATTACAAGAAGTCTCTGATCCTTAGTCCTTACTTATACAATGATCTTATAAATAATATTACAAAATTATGCCAATAAAATGTTTTACATTTCCCCAACTTTATATAAAAATTCCAATATATTTTTCCATATTTTAATCACCCAATCACTATGCCAGGAGAGAAAATTTAGACTTTAATTTTATATAAATTATGCATGTTTTACATATAATTTCTAATGAGAGAGCTGCCATTGGACATGCATCTACCAGAGGGGCAGAAAGGCATCCTTGCTTCTCCGAGATGGAGGACACTTGCTTAACAGGAATCAGTCAGATAACAAAATAAGCAAAGTGGACCCAGACATGTAAGATATACTAGAAGTAATAGAAATTGTGGAGAAATCTAAAATACTACTCTGTTTGTTAGCTTTCCATCACTGTGACAAAATACCTGATAAAATCAACTTAAAGGAGGAAAGATTTATTTTTGGTCATCATTTCAGAGATTTTGGTCTGTGATCAGTTGTCTCCTTGCCCTTAGGTCTGTGGTGAGGCAAAACATCATGGCAGGGAATGATGTGGTATAGCAAAGCTGCTCATGTTTTGGCAACCAGAAAGCAGAGCGGTGGACAAGGGGTTCAATATACCCTTCAAGGGCACTCTGTCAGAGAGCTACTTCCTGCAATTATCCCCTGCCTTCTAAAATTTCCACCACCTCCTGATAAGGCCACCAGCAGGTGACTAAGATTTTGGGAGTCATTCTGGATGCAAACTAATACTATTGAAAGGGGACTGCTACCCAAATCTTCACTTTGGGATTGAACACAATCTTGGCCACTGTGCCCTTCCCCATTTTCTCTTATAACTCCATTTCAAACAAAATCTATGGCATGAAAAAATCCTCCATTTATTTATTTACATTACTTTTAGTTTTTCTCATCAGTGTATTATAGTTCTTTCTGTCTGGGTCTTGGTTCTTTTGTCAAGTTTATTTCTAAGTATTTTACAATGGAGTTATTTTATTAATTTCGTATTCAGTTTGTTCATTATCAGACTACAGCAGTATAATTAGTATCCTGTAACTTTGCTAAATTTGCTTATTAGTTCTAAAAGGTTTATTTGGTTTGGTTTGGTTTGGTAGATTCCTTTGAATTTCTTAAAAGCAAACATTGACATCTATAAATTTCTCACTAATATGTACATTATATTTTAGAGGGGTATTCTGTCATCTTTTTCATTGCTGTCACCAAAAGACCTAACAAGAACAATTTTAAAGGAGGAAAAGTTTATTTGGGACTCACAGTTTCGGAGGTCTCAATCCATACATGACCAACTCTATTATTGTTCTGTGACTGTAGCAGAACATTATGGAAGAAGAGTGTGGAAGAGGAAAGTGGCTCAGGACATTGCCACAAGAAAGCAGAGAAAGACAGCACCATTCTTCAGGAACAAAATATATACCTGAAAGACATGCCCCAGGGACCCACTTCCTCTAGCCACACCCTACCTGCCTTCAGTCACCACCCAGTTAATGCAGTCAAGTAGATTAATGTCCTGATTAGGTTAGGACTCCCAATAATTTCAGCTCTAAATTTCTTGCATCATCTCACACATGCACTTCTGAGGGACACCCAACATCTAAACCATAACAAGTGGGGAAATTATTACTTAGAGTATTTTCCATATTTATACTTGGATTTTGTGGACGGAATTTGCCAATCTCTTCATGTTTCTGTAACTGGAAATCCAGCATAGAGTTTTAAATAAATGTTGGAAATTTTGATATTTATTTGAATTTTTAAGTATTAGCTACTGAATTAATATTTTTTTTTTTTAATACCTGGAGGCCAATAAAATTCACCCACAGAACCAATTGATCTTTAGGTTTTCAGTTTGCAAACTCTGAGAGTGTACCAGGTAAGTCTGCAAAGTAATGAACTTTTCCGTTGGTCTTCATTTTAACTCTAGGCTAGGAATTCCCTGACTATGCCAGTGTCTACTCCATTACAGTTAAATCACATTATCTCGATCCTTTTTATCTCTTTAGGGTAACTTAGTAATTAGGGTACTATATAAAGATCCAAATATATGCTAAGTGGAGTTAAGGTTTGAGTCAATTAGGAAGAAATTGGTTCCCAAGTGTCTGATTAGTGTGTTGTTCCAGAGAAATGAGGGTTTCTTGCTGGATAACAATTTATAAAACAAATGTTCACTACAACTTCTTTGTCTCATTATTTATTGTTGGAATTTTGTAAGCATTATGAAATCTCCACAGGCAGTTTCATCCAAGACAGCAAATTGCCTTTAAGGACCAATGTTTTTGCTTATTATATGCATTGTGCCCATTATTTGGAAGTCCCTTAGAATGTTAGGAAGTATGCAAAGTTTTAGGATCACTTATATATAAATGATACGGCTGTCCTCTAACTTACTCTGGGTCCTTATCCTACTGTGAAACAAGGGAAAAAAAGGATCGAGACAGGGGTTTGGAGTGCTAGATCACATTACCCGATCCCTTCAGTTCTTTGGGGTGACTCAGTGTTGAAGAATAGATATGCTTATTCTTCCTGTTTGCTCTCCTGCCTCCAATACTCCCCAAGACAGGGTCTGGATGTTCACCAGCAGGGTTTGGAGAGGGTCCCTCCAGCAGTGTGAGCTGTGCCTTCTATTAGCTCAATCCTCTTTTGAGTTCTTCCTTAGGTCCTTGCTGAGCTGTGTGGTCAGAATCTGATCAGTTATGGATATTGAGCAACTTTCACTAGCATCTTTTGATGTGCTTCTGGTAAACTTCTGACTGGTTTTCTTAGCTCTACACCAAGGCTCAGGAATCCTTTATAGCTAACCAAACTCTTTTGCAGTTCATGGTAGAGCTGAAGACGTTTCTGAGTAAACCCACATCCTCTATCCAACTGTTCTAAGCTCATTGTATTTGGTTCCCTGTTAGAGCCACTTAAAGATAAAGTGAGGCCCACAGTGCTATTGCACCAACTGTCCACTCCATGCCTTCTAAAGTCCTCCCAAACATGAACACTTCTGGATTGCTGTCTTCTCTCAGAAGGGTTGATGAAAGCTTCTGTGTGCTGGCTGCCTTAGATCCAGCCTAGTGACACAGTGTAGCCCCTTTTCACTTGGAAGTAGTCCCTTCACGTTGGAGGGGGAATTTCAGCCATGGGCTCCTCCATGAAGTCCAATCAGGAAACAAGGTGAACACTCCCCTCAGGCTTTCTATTCACCTGACCTCCAAATCTGGGATTTCATCTCTCCACAGGAAAAGCCATCTTAAAGGTGATGAGCTGAGGGCGTCCCTTAACTCTCTTCACGTTTCTCCTTTCTGTGCTCCACCGAGTCACAAGAGTCAACTTTCTCTCATCCTAGGGTAGCAGGGACTTCAGGACATCATCTCCTGACTTCTTCATTCCCATGGCCTCGCCCTTACTATGTTTGTGGGAACTTAAGAAATTTAGCAATCATTTTCTCTCTTATCATCTGGCCTGATTTATTGCTTTGCTAAGTAATAAAAATTCTATTTTTATAGACAAAAGCTAACAATAACAACTTTTCATCCTTCTATATTTAGCATAAGTAGTCTACATTATCTCCTTCCCCATCCTCTGAATAAGTGGATGATTCTGACTGATCAGGGATCAGATCAAAAGTTATACTTGTTTTTAAAAATTATTACCCAGTTCTGCCCCTGCAGATGTAGAACAACATAAAATATGTAAAAATGAAAGATCTTGACATTTTAAAAATTTAGTAATATGGGACATATCCATTTTTTTTACTAACATAATTCATCAAAGCTGGTTAGCCATCATCTTGGGAAAGAGAGGGCCAAGCCTCAGGCAAGTACATGGACTTTTCAACCATGGGCTCCTCCTTGAAGTCCAATCAGGATGGACTTTGTAAGGTTAGACTCTTAATTGTCCTCCAAAGGTCCTTGTGCTGAAGGCTCCATCTCCATCCTATGGCACTGTTGGGAAGTAGTGGAACCTTTAGGATATGGGACCTAATGTAAGGAAGTTAGATATTTGGAGCAATGCCCTTGAGAGGATATTGGAACCCTACCCCAACCCCTCTGTTTCCATATCACTATGAGGGAGCAACTTCCTCCACCATGAGCTCCCAGCGGTTACCTTCTGCCTCACCACGGGACCAAAAGCAATGGACCAAACTGACTGTGGATTGAAACCACTAGCTGAAGTAAGTCTTTGGTCTTTGAAGTTGCCTGTCTCAGGTATTTTGCCACAGTAACAGAAAACTAACACACATTGCCCTCTCACAGAGTTGAGAGAATATTTGCTACAAAGATTCCTTAGTTGTAGTATAGTCTGAAACCTTAGAATTCAGGGAATAACATTGTAGCTGTGAGACCCAAAGAATAAGAATATACTCTTCCTCGGTCCTGGTTACATAATGTAGCGCATTAGATGCTGAGATCTGACCAGAAAACAACAGATTTGTTCTTTCTTAAGGTATGGAGAATAGGGAAAACAACAACAACTAAAACCTCTATCCATCTCTATACTTTAAGCCATGAGAAACCAAATGATGAGCATTCTCACATTCCATTCCAAAATAAACTTCTAAAAGATAAAAATGTAAAAATATGCAAAAAGCCATAAATGCATATTAAGAAAATATGGGTGATTATCAAAAATTACCTCAGCTCTTGACCCATTCAAATAAGTAATTTTTGACAGAATGAGTGAATGTGAAAGATAAATATTATCTTTCCTTTTTAAAATTAAAATTTATTTTTAACTGATCCATAAAAATTAAAATTATGCATATTCATAGAGTTATCATGTGATGTTTTGTTTCAAACATACATTTTGTAATGTTTAAATTGGGTTAAAAAATCTATCTACTCAAACATTTATGACAAAACTTTTTATATCCTTTCTTCTAGCTTTTTAAAATGTATACTTATTACTGTTATCTATACCCACCAGAATGTGCAACCAGAACTTCTTGCCCTCATTTAACTGTAACTTAGTACTCACTGGTCAATCTTTACTCACTCCCCTGTCCTTCCTCCCTGCTCTCCCCAGCCTCAAGTAACCTCTATTCTACTCTCAATTTATAGATCAACTTCTTTAGATTTTATATGAGTGACATCATGCTGTACTTGTTCTTCCGTGACTGATTTCACTTAACATAATAATCTCCATTTCCATCCCTGTTGTCACAAAGACAGAACTTCATTCAGTTTTATGATGGAAGAGTGGTACCTTTGTATATACATACCATGTTTTCTCCACCCATTCATCCGTTACCTTGGTTGTTGTGCATAGTGCTGCAAAAAAACATGGGTGTGCAAATGTCTATTGCACATACTGACCTCATTTCCCTTGGATGTATACCTAGGGGTGAGATTGATGGATCACTTCATAGTTCTAGTTTTAATTTTTTTGAGGAGCCTCTTAACTGTTTTCTATAATGATTTTATTAATTTACATTCTCGCCAACAGTCTGCCAGGGGTCCCTTTTCTCCTCATCCTCACAAGCAGTTGTTATGTTCAGTTTTTTTTAATAGTAGCCATTGGGGTGAAGTTTATCGTGGTTTTGATTTGTATTTCCCTGATGATTATTGATGTTGACACTTTTTATATATCGGTTGTTCATTTGACTGTCTTGAGAAACGTCAGTTTAGGTCTACTGCTTATTTATTTATTTGCTTTGAGTTTTTTGAGTTCTTTGTATATTGTGGATTTCAGCTGCTTGTCAGATAGAATAGCTCTTCATTCTGTTCATTGTTTCCTTTGCTGTGCAGAAGCTTTTTAGTTTGGTATAATCACTTTTGTCTATGTTTGCTTTTATTTCCTGTGCTTTTGGGGTCTTGCCCAAAATATCCTTGCCATTTCCAGTGTCCTCAAACATGCCCCCTATTTACTTCTGGTAGTTTTAGGCCTTTTTTTTTATTTAACACATTTTATTTCTGTCACTGTGAAAAATAAGGATCTGGTTTTGTTCTTCTGCATTTGATTATCCAATATTCCCCTCAGCATTGATTGAAAAAAAAAAGGGAATTTATATCCCATGTGTGTAATTTGTCAAAATATACTTTACTGTCATGTATATCTAAAAAGAACAAATTTTTCAAAATTCTTAAAGAAGACTGCCCTGCCTACAATGCATGATTTTACCACCTTGTCAAAGCTGAGTTGGCCCTCCCTCTGCTTGAAGATGAGCCTTTGAAGGGCAGAAATACAAAACAACAACAACAACAACAAAAAAAAAAACTTAGTTGATTGCAGATGTGTAGGTTTACTTCTAAGCTCACTATTGTGTTCCCTTGGCCCATGCTGTTTTGATTACTATAGTAGTGTAGTATAATTTGAGGTTAGGTGGTACAGTGCCTCCTGCTTTGTTCTTTTTTTTAAAGTATCTTTGGCTTTTTTTTTTTTTTTTTTTTTTTTTTGGTGTGGTTCCATATAAACTTCAGGATTTCTTTTTCTAGTTCTGTGAAACATATCATTGGTACTTTGATAGGGATTGCATGGAATCTGTAGGTCACTGTAGGTAGTATGGTTATGTCTCTCAGTAATTTCATCCATGTTTCATAGTTTTCATTTTAGACATCTTTCACTGTGGCTGAATTTAATCCTATGGTTTCTTTGTAGCTGTTATAAATGGACTTGTTTTCTTGGTTTCTATTTCATTAATTTGTTATTGATATATTGAAATGCTGCTTATTTTTGTATGTTGACTTTGTATCTTTCAAGTTTCTTTAATTAATTTATTAGTCCTAATAGATTTTTAGTGCAGTTTTAGGAATTTTCTGTACATAAGATCACATCAGCAGCAAACAGTGACAATTTGACTTCCACTTTTCCAATTTGGACACAATCCTTTCTTTCTTGTCTGATTGCTCTGCCTAGGAATCCAACCACTATGTTGAATAAAAGTGGTGAAATCCTTGTATTGTTTCAGATCTTATAGAAAGAAAGCATTTAACTTCTCTCCATTCAGTGTATTAGCTGTTGACTTTTTATAAATGGCTTTTATAATTTGGGGTACATCCCTTCTACACCTAATTTATTCAGCATTTTTATAATGAAATAATGTTGAATTTTATTCAATGGCTTGTATTCATATATTGAAACAACCATATGGGTTTTGCCCTTTATTCTGTTAATGTGACATATCACATTTATTGATTTGGGTATGTTGAACTATCCTTGCATCCCTGAGATAAATCCCACATGGTAATGAAAAATCTTTTAAACATGCCACTGGATTTGGTTTATTATTATTTTGCTGAATATTTTTGCATCTATGTTCATCAAGAATATTGACCTGTGGTTTTTTGTTGTCATTGTTTTGTTTTTGCATCCTCATGATTTGGGTATCAGGGTATTGCTGGCCTCATAGAAGGTATTTGGAAGAATTCCTTTCTCTTCCATTTTTAAAAATAGTTGAAGAAATAGAATTAGTTCTTCAAATGTTTGATAAAATTCAGCTATAAAATCTTCTGGTTTGGGCTTTGTACAATCTTTCTTAATATGTAAAGAACTTTATAACCATTTCATGACATTTTTAAAAATTTAACTCTAAAATAAGCACAATTTTTTTTAAAAAATTATCACTTTAACAGAAAGAGAAAACCATGGCTAAGACAATATTCAAAGCAATGCCCTAACAATAAAAGAATTAAGAGTCAAAGGAATAGACCCAGAAAAAAATATGGGAATGATAGCACTGCAGATAAGCATTTCAGACATGCTGTTATAAATGTTCTCCATAAAAGCTGGGGGTATAACTCAGTGGTAGAGCCCTGGGTTCCCCAGCACTCAAAAGAAAGTACATGTTCTTCAAAATGCTAGAGGAAAACATCAACACGATGAAGAGAAAAGTAGAATGTGTCCCAAAGACCCAAATGTAATTAAATGTAATTTCTCAGATGAAAAATAAATATCTAAAAAGAAAAACAGACTAGGTAGACTTAAAAAAAAAAACATTAGAAATGGAAGATTTAAGAAGAAGTCCAATCAAGGACAGAGCAATAGAAATTATCCAAAATAAGCACATAGAGGGGAACAAATGAATTTTAAAAAGAAATTAACAGAGCATCAGGGACCTGAAGGACATGTAATTAGCATACACATAGGAGAATTCCAGAGAAGGGGGAGAGGATTTTAAAAATTGAAGAAACAAAAGTTTCTACTTTTAAAGAAAAGTACCATCCCAGGTTCCATAATTTTAACAAATGCCTGCAGAATAGACAGGAAAAGAAAGAAAAAAAAATCAATGCATATTATAATCAAACTGCCAAAAAAATTAGTATTAAAGAAAAAATCTTTAAAACAGCCAGAGGGAGAAAATGATACATTATCTACAGAGAGGAGAAAGGATAAGAATTACAGCAGACATCTCATCAGAATGCATGTTAACTGATGACAGTGCAGAAGTTGCTGAAGCACAGAAAAAGACCTGTCGAACTAGAGTTCTTTACCCAGAAAAAAATGCCTTTGACAAAAAGAGGCAAAAATCAAGACTCACGGAGAAAACCTATCCCCAGAAGAGTTACACTGCAGCATATATTACAGGATATTTTTCAGACAGAAGGAAAATCATACCCCACTGAAGTTTAGGTCTTCACAGAAAAAAATTGAAATGTTGGATAATTATAGACATTCATCTCATTTCCAATCTCTTTAAAATGTAATCAATTTAAGCAGAGCTAGTGACAATTTACCATGAGATTTATAGCACACCGAGGAGCAAAAGACACGGCCTGAGCACACAGAATGGGAAAGTGAAATGGAAATGTGCTGTTGTCCAGTTTATAGACTATGTGAAGCCACATGGAATTACTGGAGAATAGGTTGTGACACATTAAATAAATATTAGTGAAACAAAGGAGAGCTAATAATATAGGCCATTAATGGAGATAAAATGGAATCATAATCAACTATCTAAATTAATCAAAATGAAGAAGGAAAACAGGAAAAACATTAAACAAAAAACCAGATGAAGCAATAGAACATAAATAATAGCATCACAGATTTAAGCTTAATTAATTTAAATTAATGATAGATTTAATTTAACAAATGGATTAGAACCATCCCAATTAAAAGGAGAGATTTTTTTTTTGATTGAATGAAAAGTCAACGCTCAACTGTACACTATGAACAAGATTCTACCTTAAATGTAAAGACAGAAAAGATGAAAAAAGGTATATCATACAAATACTAATCAAAAGAAAATGATTGTGCTATGATAAAATCAAAAAAGTAGTTTTTAGAACCAAAGAAAGTTATCAAAGTTGAAGGACATTTCATTATAATAAAGAAGAGAGTTTATCATGGAAATGTAATCCTAAATGTGAATATAGGAAGTAACAGAGGACCTGAAGCAAAGCACTATAAAATTGAAAGGGAAAATAAACAAATTAACAACAAAATTTGAAGATTTCCCTAGTCCTGTTTAAGTAGCAGAAAGAGAAAATCAGCAAGGATATAGAAGAATTGAGGGCTGGAGATGTAGCTCAGTAGAGTGCTTGCCTAGCATCTGGAAGGCCCCAGTCTCCATCCCCAGCACCAAACAAACTGAACATCCAGCTATGGAGGAATCAAATAATGATAGAGTTGTCAGATATTGAAAATTCCACCCAACAACAAATAATGAACCAAATACACCCTACCAAATACACATTCTTTGCAGATGCATGTGGCAACATAATCAAATACAGGTACGATATTTAAACTTAAGAGCATTGAACTCAAACTATATTTTCTGAGTACAACAGACTTAAGCTAAAAATGAAAAAAAAAAATTAAAATCTCAGATACTTAGAAATCAAATAGCATACTTGTAAATAATTCCTGTGTCAAAGAAGATATCACAGGCCAAATGGAAAATATTTTTAACATAATAAAAAGAAAACACAGCCTTTCAAAATTTATAATATGCAGCTAAACTAATGTTTATAGGAAAACATAATGTTAATACATATACTAGAAAAAAGTCTCAGATGAGCTGTTTATGAAAAGATGAGCAAATTTGATAATCAGAAAGAAAAATAATAAGGAAAAGAAAAAAAAAATAATAAAACTGAATATAGAAAAAAGTGAAGAAAATCAATGACATCAAAAGATGTTTATTGAAAAGCCTAATAAAAATTATAAATCTTTACTCAGACTTGGGGGGGGGAGAAAGAAGTTATAAGTTCCCAGTATTGTGCATGAAAAAGTGGCAGAGACACTAACAGTTAAAGGGTAAAGGAATATTGTAAGCAATTTGACATGAAATTCTACAAAAGCAAAACTACAGTGACAGAAAACAGTTGAGTGTTTGCAGAGCTACAGTGGAAGGAGTGAGAGAATAGACTGTAACTGGCCACAAGGGGACTTTGGGGGGGAGTAGAAATGTTTTATTTCTTTCATATTTTTATTAGTGCATTATAGTTGTACCTAATGGTGGGATTTATGGTTACATATTTGTTCATGCACACAACATAACCATATAATTTTCATTCCCCAGTATTTCCCCTTTCTTCCCTCCCTTACCCTGGTCCTTTTCCTCTACTCTATTGATCTCCCTTTGATTTTCATGTGATTCCCCCTGACCTCATACTTCTCCTTTTCTCTCTCTAGCTTCCACCTACAAGAGAAAATATTTTACCTTTGACCTTCTGAGTTTGACTCACTTTGCTTAACATAAGTTTCTCCAGTTTCTGCCATTTTTCTATTTTTCTGCAAATCACATAATTTGCTTTTACTTTGTGATTGAAAAAACTCATATATATTATGTATATAATATTTTCTTTATCCATTTATCCAATGATGGACACCTAGGTTGGCTCCATAATTTGGCTATTGTAAATTGTCCTGCTGTCAACATGGATATATATATATATACACTGCTATAGTATGATGACTTTAATTCTTTAGGATAAACACCAAGGAGTGGGATAGCAGAGTTATATGGACAGAAATGTTTTATCTGTAGTTTCAAGCAATCCTTGATATTCCTTGTTTTGCAATTGCATAATCCCCACTTCCATCTTCACATTCCTTCCCTCTGTGTGTATCCCCTCTGTGTCTGTGCCTGTGTCCAAATCTCCCTCCTTTAATAAAGATGCAGTCATTGAATTAGAACCCAGGCAAATGCGGTATGGCCTCATTAGTTGTTCACACTGGCAAAGACCTGACTTTTAACTAAGGTCATATTCCAGCGTACCTGGCCTTGGCACTTCAGCATATCATTTTCAGGACCCAGTTGGAACCTCAACTACTGCACAGGTCATAGTGTCAAGATATGATGTATATGATAGACTGGGAGGAAAGAAAAGAGGCCACGATGACGTCAAAGGACTGGCAGAGTGGAAATGAGATGGGTTGGGAGAATAAGTGGCTCTAGTGAGAAACAAGAATGTTCACTGCATACATATCAACACTCACTCAACAGCAGGTGTAAAATTTTAAATAAAGATTGTGTATAAAATTTGTCTCACTAAAGTTGATTTTCAAAAATTTAAAAATGATATAAAGTCAACAGCCACTTTGGGGAAAAAGTGATGGGTCCAACATTTACATTTACTTTCCTTTTCTTACAAAACCACACTTAAACAACAGATTTTTTTAAAAGCATAAATACACACAGACAAAGGAGTTGGAGAGGAAAGGCCCAGAATAACAATTAGATGGAAAAACAGATGGATACTTGGTAATTGCTTTAGCAGATCCCAGAAAGATTAACCCTAACCAAAAAGTGAAGAAAGTTAAGATGTAACCAGATTTATATGCAGACCAAGATGTACTAGGTATTTCCATTAGAGGAGGTGAAGGCAGGACTCCAAAAACAGGAAAATTGTTTGAAAGTCTGTTTAAGAAGCAGTTAGAGGGCCAGATCCTCTGTCTGATTTCACACAGCTTTCATCAATAGAAAACTGAAGTTGGTTTTGTTTTTGTTCGGTTTGTTTGGTACAGTACTGGCCCTGGGGATTGACTCCTAGTGACCTTTAACCACTGAGCTAAATCCCCAGGCCTTTTTCATTTTTTATTGAAACAGTCTCACTAAGTTGTTGAGGATCTTTTTAAATTGTTGAAGCTAGCCTTGAACTTGTAATCCTCCTATCTCAGCCTCCCAAGTTGCTGGGATTACAGGTATGTGCTAATGTGCCTGGATGAAGTTTTATTTTGTAGAAAAAAAAAAAAGGCTTTGATTCTAGGATTCCAGAACAGAAAGACAAGAAATAATCATGTTAATATATTTAATTGATTAGCATATAATTACCAAAATAATATGGAGGATACTTAAAATATTTATAATGAATATCAGTATACCAGCTCTTTGAATACACATTTATTTATTATTATCACTTACATATACTAGGGCCTGTATTAGAAACACTGAGGATAAATGTGTGTGTGTGTGGTGGGGATGACTCATCCGCACAAGAAACTTTTTAGTCTGGGGAGACAGATGTACATGTTAACAGTTAATTTCACTTTAGTGTGTTAAGAGCCGCAAAGGGGTTGCATGTTTGGTGTCCATACAGAAGGTGCCAAACTCAAAGTGAGGGCCATGGTCCTCATGACTATCACTACTTATGCCTCCTGTAGTACACTTTAGAAAACTATTCCCCTGGCAGCCACTAGCAGGGGCAGTCCCCATATACTGGGTGGTGGCCCTCTTCCTATGGTCATGATCGACTTGGGCAGAGAGAGCCGTCTCACAGATCTGGCCAATCCACTGACTCAGTTGTGACTAAGTTTTCTCTGGCTTGGGCTGCAAGGTTTTCTGTCAATTAAGAAGTTCGTACAGAAGTAGCTGGAAGGTCATGATGTAGAAAAGTAGACCAGAGGAAGACCTTGCTGGGTTGAGTCAGCAGAAGAATCTGGCATGGGAAGGGAGGCATGGGACAGGCATTTGCTGAGAAGCAGAGATAGAAGGAACACTGAAGAACTGCCCAGGACTGGTGTGGTTCAGGTCTATCTTGCTGGCTGTCTTTGGATTTTATCTGCTTCTTTTTCTTAAAATAATGTCTCTCCCTTTTGCCATGATCTAATTTTAAGGGGTTTCTTTCCCTACATAACAAAAATCTTGACTAGAATAATAGTGGTGGAAGATTTCCTGAAGGCCATGATGTCTAAGCAAATCTTAAAAGACCATCAGAGTAAGACCAAGAACAAGAGGGGAGAAGCTACTCCAGGACCAAGGAGACAGGTACACAAAGACTTGCAGGCTCCTTCCAGCAGCCTGCGTGAACAGCTGGGCGCAGCCAAAGCACATTACAGGGAGAGGGAGGGGCCAGGTTGTGCAGCTGGCACCCAGGTTCGGAGTGGGAGTGAATAAGGTGACCCAGTGAACTCCCAGCTCATCTGTCCCTTGAAAAAGCCCAACTCAAGATAAGATAAATACAATTTCTGGAAACTTTGATAAGCTTATGAAAAGTCAGGATGAGTTGTGGTATTCTAGTTCCAAGGGAAAGACTTACTGGAGTTTTGCTGTGTTGTCATTATGTAAATATTCTATTGTGAAAATTATCTCAATGGGGAAAAAAGTTTTCAAAATATCATCATTTCTGATGAGCCATAAATAAATGCACTTTAAAAATAAATAAAATACAAGACGAATGGAATGATAATTATTTCCAAGTTTTAAAGTTTTCATGGGAATCTAAAATCAGATAATCTTGAGTGTGCTATAAAAAAATTAAAGGTCAAAATTAAAATTAATTTTATTAAAACAGAAAAGCTTTAAATAGCCAGAAGTCTCCCATATAATTTAGATTTTCATAATTTTTCAAAAGAAAAAATGGAAGTCTTAAAACTGTAAAAAATTTATCAAAATATCAAATTGAAATGAAAACTACGGATTGAAAAATGTATGAATAATTAAATTTCCTTATTCCTGGTAATACATTTCTTATTTCAAAAAGCACTGATAAAACTTATACTTAATATTGAACCATTTAATAAAATTAAAGAAAATCAAGGAAGTGTGTAATTTTAAAAATGCATGAGAAAATTTATGAACATCATTCCATATATTTTTCCTGTCTTCATTAACACATATTCACACATGCATATAAACATATGCTATCTGTATGCGTGTAACATACAACAAGAGGGAAATATTTGTCTATATGAAACAACATATTTGAAGAAATATGCAACTTTCAACTTATAAAATCATAACTACATCTTCAACAAACTTAAACACCCAATGAATTGATCTGATCTGGAATGAAAACTAATAAAAACATTGACTGTCATTTTATTGAGTGTTACTATGTGCTGGTTATGATGCTGGAGACTCAGACACACAGTTATTTTTTGTCTTCTTATTTATTCATTTTTAAATTCATTTATTTTCTGAATACTTTTTGTGTCTTTATTGTGAGCCAAGAACTATCATAGGCATGGAATATAAGTAAGATTAAGGTATTATCAGCCTCCACAAGGAAGTTGGAGGGCAGTGAAGAGAGAAATTTTAAATTAAATGCAGAATAATGTAATTCTTTAAATTGAATCAACACTATGGTGAAAAAGTGCATGGGGCTGGGAAAGTACATTACTGGAGTATCCAATTCAATCTGTGGCAAGGGTAGGATGTGGTCCGAGGAATGATGCTTAAACCAAGACATGAGTGATCAAGTAGGGCTTAACTAGAGCAAGGAGAAAGAAGACCACAGTCCATGATTTTGAAATATGGCTTTTGTTGGTTGTGTAAGACCTGCCTATAGGGAAAATAAGACAGATCAACCATGAGTCATACACTGGAGGCTATTCCCACTTTAGTGCTTAAGCCACCACAACTGTGCATTTCCTTTTATACTTGAGAACAATTCAAAATCCCGGAAGCATCGAAAAGATGGTTTGAAGTCATCATAAACAAACTTCAAAGTGCTGAAAATGATAATAAATCTTTGAAAAGTAATTCAAGCACACACATTAATAGAAAGAGAAATGGTAAATTAGATAAAATATACATTTGGAAATAGACTTCAGAAAATAGCTTGGAATTTATTTTCAAATACAGATGCTCCTTGACTTATATTGGGAATGCCTCCTGCTCAAACCATTGTAAGTTGAAAAATCATAATTTAAAAATGTATTTAGTACACCTAATATGCAAACAGGTTAGCCCTGCCTACCTTACCCATGCCCCCAATCTTAGGTTATTAGCCTATAATTGGGCAAAATACCTAACACAAAACCTAATTATAACAAAGTGTTGACTATTCCATGTAATTCATTGAGCATGGTACTGACAGTGAAGACAGAAACTATTTAGGTACAATTTCTACTGAATACATATTTCTTTCAGAGCATCACAAAATAAAAAGTCATAAGTTGAACCACAGTACACTGGGAACTGTCTCTATAATTAAATCATGTGTGTATTTCACACATATATTTGAAGATAAATTTAAATCTATTTAAATAGAAAATGGATTTTGTATATGAGTCTACTTTCAAATGTGGATATTAAAAACAAGGAGAGTCACAGTAAGAAGTTATACGTTTGAAAGACTATTCTAAAAGAAAGGTAATCACAGAATGATGTTGAGGAAAATAAAATCAGTAAAGATACTTTTTGTGTTTATTTGAATTCTGGGACACTATCCTTAACAATGCCCTATCATGGGTTATGATGCTTTTTCTTCTCAATCATATGAAGTTAAACTTGCAAATAAATTTCATGGGAATGAGTGCTTGGCAAACTGAAAAGAAATACAACATAAAAATCATTTCAGTTATTATTATACTTTATTCAGAATGGAGACAGTTGATCTTATAGGTCACAAATTGTCAAGTGCATCAAAATTGTATTTTAATAAACTATTATGCATCGTTCAAAACAGAGAATGTAGTTCACAGTATTAGGCCATTATCATTGTATCACAAGGAAGCAATTTGTTCCCTAGCTCAGAGCAAAGGCTGCCACATGAGATGAATGGCAGTAGTTGCTGTCCTGTGAACACAGTAAAGTAATCACAAGCAGAGACAAAAAAGACTGTAAGGATTCTCTCAAGCATGCTCTCTTGGGCAGTAAGCCATGACTGAGGTTGGCTGGGGAACAGCTGCTAGTGATAGACCTGTCTGGTGAGCAGCTGTGACATGGAGTTGCTTTTTTGGGGCAAAGGCTTGAAGCAATGATACTTCACAGAATCTCTACCATATTAAGAAAATAAATAATAAAATGATACCAGCTACCACTCATTGGGCATTTGCAATACACTACGCACTGAGCTATGTGATTATAGACTCTGCTTGGAAATATTTCACTAGCATTTACATCAGCAATAGCTAGAGAGCCGGGCTACTCTTATCCTTGTGCACATGAAAGGGATCTTCCTCTATATTTACTCATATAGAGACTAAAATGGTTTCATAAATTTCATTGTACCAATGAGTCACATTTTAAGCCAATTCCTTTGCATGGAATTAGGTGAGTTGTTTCTAATCTTGGCACAACAACGTTTCAATGAATACCTTTGCTACACTGTTTCCCACAAAAGCAGGTGTGGCTACATTTGTCAAATCTATATTTACAGTGGATTTACTGCATCATCAGTTTTTTTTTTTTTTTAATTTCTAAAGATCCTCTCAAATGATACTCTCTATGGGATGAATGAATTTACTGTCCCACAAATAATGCAAGAGGGCTCTGTCCCATCTCCCAACTTCATGATGCAATGAACTAGTTATCTCATGTTAGTGTCTGCTATGTCCTAGTTACATCTAATAAATCACTTCCTCCTTATAAAAATCTGATAAGTATTATTATTATCACCATTTTATAAGTGAGAAAATTGAGGGAAACTTAGATCAACAAATTTGCCCAAGTGATGTAACTGGTCAGCTCAGCAGGTTTCAAACTCCTGGGTTCATGCTTTTAAATACCACATTTCACTGTTCAGGTTTTCTTGTCAAACAGATGGATGAAAAGGGGTACCCTGTTGTAGTGTTCACTTGTAGTTCTCAGAAAATAGGATTGACATTCTTTGTATAAGGCACATCTTTTTCTCTATACTAGTGAATTTCTTTCTTTTTTTCTTTTTTCTTTTTAGTAGCAGGTATTGGACCCAGGAACATTTAATTATGTCAAGACTGCAATAAATCACCAAGTTGATCTTAAAGTAGGAAACAGAACCATCTTTATTCACCAGCTGGTGGTTCAGATCTACCAGCTGGTGGGCCAAGAGGCAGCCTGCAAGTCTATACCCTTCAATCCCTCCCTGGGGTTTGAGTACACCTTTTATAGTCCAAAACCATATTAATCATAAGTGGCTGTTTCTATGATTCAAAACCATAAACAAACATCATGAGATCATAAGCAGATGGGGAAATGGGTCAAAATGACCCTAGTTGAGTACAAGTTAAAGAATGGTTACTAACACATCTAGATAATCAATCTCTGGCAGAGTACATTCTCCAAGAAAAATGGGAACCAAAAAGAGAACAATTTTACATTGTATAAGAATTGTCATTTTGTGTTGCCAAACATGCTGTGCTAAGCAATTGTTGATGGGTACAGAGGAGGGTATTTCCATGGGAGAAGCATTTCTTATATGTCGTGAAGTCTCGGGGTAAAATGGAGTCTGTTTGGTTATTGCCCATATAGCTTGGCCCATAACATAACAGTTGAGCCACATCCCCAGCCCCTTTAGCCCTTTTTATCTTTTTATTTTGAGACAGGGTCTCACTAAGCTGCTTAGGGGCTTGCTAAATTGCTGAGGCTGGCTTTGAACTTGTGATCCTCCTGCTTCAGCCTCCCGAGTGCTGGGATTACAGGCCTGCGCCACTGCACTCAGAGTTTTGTTCATTTTTCTACTGAATTGCTGGCCTCCCACTTATGGAATCATCATCACACAATCAAGATCTTTTGATATATGAGTTTTGCTCACAGTGGTTTCTTTTCTTGCACTATGTCATTCTTTTTGTGTAGTAATGTTTTGATCTTGATTTTATGGTTTCAGGACTTTATATGACACTTAAAATATCTTCTAGGTCATTTTAATTCTCCAATGTTATCTGAGAGCGTTTTTGTTTAAAATGATTTTACATTTCACTCTTTGACCAATCTAGAATTTATTTTGGTGTGAGATATGGACTTGATTTCTTAGTTTTTCTTTTTTGACTATCACTGTGCTGATCTTTCTCAATGCCTTTAAGGCACCTAAAAGAAGCTGCCACTGTCCACTTCCACATAAAAATAGCAGCTGTGTTTGGAACTATTATCTTTCAGGATTTATCTGATTTGCGTAGGGGTTATATATTTCATTTGCTAGTCATTAAAGGACACGGAAAAGACTATCATCACCCATCTTTAATGGTGGCACTAATTTCTGCCATTTCCCTTGTGAGATGAAATTACAGGTGTGCCATATTGACAGGGGGAGTGTTACGGTTTAGATAGGGGTCTCCCAAAAGCTCATAGGTAAGACAATGCAAGAAAGTCTAGAGGTAAAATGATTACATTGTGAGAGTCTTGACCCAATCAGTGAATTAATCCCCCAATAGAGATTAACTGAGTGGTAACTGTAGGGAGGGAGGGAGGATGTGGCTGGAGGAGGTGGGTCTCTGGGGGTATGCCTTTGGGTTATATATTTGGTTGACCTTAGTCTCTCTCTCTCTCTCTCTCTCTCTCTCTCTCTCTCTCTCTCTCTCTCTCTCTCTCTCTCTCTCTCCCCCCTAGTGTGGTGTATGGAGCTGCTTCCCTCTACCACATTCTTCCACCAAGATGTTCTGCCTCACCCTGAGCCCTGAAGAATGGAGCCAGCTATCTATGGATCTATGGACCGAGACCTCTGAAACCATGAGCCCCCAAATAAGCTTTTCCTCCTCTAAAATTGTTCTTGTCAGGTCTCTGGTCACAGCAGCAAAAAAGCTAACTAAAACAGGGAGGCAATTTCAGAGGTTTTTCACGTGGCCTTCCTCCTGTGTGATAGATTATACTGCAAAAATTCAAGAAACCCAATGAGCATTCATTCAGACAATTACCACGTATGTCCATTCCATTTATACACTCAGAGACTGGGGAACTGAGCACTTTGTTAATCCGTGAGCTCCACTTGAACCAAACTTGAGCCAGGATTCCACTTATTGCTTGGATACATGTATCTCTACTAGAGAGGCCATGATGAGGCTTCAGATCCCTGGATATCAGTATCAAGTCAGATCTTAGGTTCACAGAGTGCCTGATTATAGTTACCTACATAAAAGGTCATAGATTCCTTTGGAAAATAACTGGGAAGAGTCATTCACATATCCACTTGCTATGGTATTATACTGATGCATCTTCAGGGGGACCCAAATTCTTCATGGGTGTTTCAAATTTAGGTCTGGAAACTATACTGGAGAGTGACTATATTTGGATGTCTGCATCCACCCTCCTCATTATTCATTCTTGATTTCTTTTGTAGCTTAGATTAAATAATACCTTTGTTCTCTAAGAGACTATTTTCCCCAAGGAACACCATTCTTCATTAACCATCTTCACAGCTCTCTGGCTACCACCCCTAAAATGCTACTCATTGTGGTAACAAGCACCCACCTTGATTCTGAAGGCTAAGTGCCACCATCTGGCTTCCATTATCACCAAGGATTTCTAGGGGCCATATTCTATAAAGCTTCTCCTGTCCTCTATATCATGACCTCCAGATGAGAATACCACTGAGTCTGCAACACGCTGGTGTCACTTCACCACTACTTGCCTTATGAGTTTGATAAGCTGTGTTCTTCTAGGAATTACCACAGCATATAGCCAGCTGGTAGGTTTTCTGGTCTTACATGGTATGTCCATTCTGCCATGCCCACTTCTGTGAGTGCTATGATCCTTTGCTCAGCCATTTTCCACAGAGTTCTGGGATTTCTACTTGAGTGAATATGAGCCATCATTTCTCCCAGGGTTTCCAGAGCCAGGCTGTTTGATCATTGCTTTATCTTCCATGAACCTCAAAGATGGTAAATCCAGGGTCAAGGAGGGGTGCTCCCATACTGACAAACTCTCACTTTATTCTATTGAACAGTTCATACTATGTCCCATCTTCCATTGATTCAGCACATTCAGAATCCAGTCCCATAATTTCTCTACAAGGATCTACCAGCATATGTGAGCTGGATCCTCCATCTCATTTGGTATAAAATCCCCATTCTCCCCTAGCAGGCCCAGCATATCTCCAGCAGGCTGTGTTGTGAATGGGACCTAGCTATTCATCTGGCAGGGGAACCACATCCTGAGGTCTTGAGGTGGGCATGTGTTTTCTTAAAGACCTTAGCATCATTTTCAAGATGGGAGTACTAGCCTTGAGAAAGGAAGAGTGGGTCTGTTCTATAGGTTTGGAAGTCTGTTTTCTAGCAGAGAACAGGAAGCTCTTGAAGAATAGTGATATAAATTCCTCTGAGATATGGGACATGAACCCAAGACAGAGCACAAACATTCTGTGATAAGCCATTTGAAAAGTCTTCATGAGTCTTCCAGTCACTTCTGGGAAGTACGGATGAAGCTCTAATTTTGACCATTTGAAGCAGCAGCAGGGCAAGTTATTGCTTCAGTGTTTCACATCTTCTTTCATTGTTTTCATTATCTCATGTCCACAACATGCCAAAGGCATCCCACGTATCTGTGTGTCCATTTGTTTGTGTGGAATTCCTGAGTAGTCACAAAATCTACTTAGAAATAATTATTTTTCAGACTGCCACATGGTTGGAAAATCTGCTTCCTATATCTGTTAGTCACACAACTTCCTCCCTTGGTTGCTGATATTTTATTAGACTTTTGTTTGAGGAGAGAAGAGGAGAGGTGGTGGCAGGAAGGAAGAGGAGTGCTTGGTTAGGTTGTACCCAATATCCAAGAATCCTCATTGGGCTGCACCACATAGAACTGTTTTGGAGGTTTTTGTGGCTATTTATAAATAAAGGTAGCTGAAGTTGTTGACATACAAAAAAATATTCTGGAATCAAATAACTTTTTTTAAGTCTTTCTTGTTTAAGAATTGGGTGACTCTACCCAATGCAATTGACTTTTTTTCTATTTTGATTTGCACATTTAAAAATGTGGATAATAACACTACCTGCTCTGATGATCTCAAAAAAAGACCCTTTTGAAATATTAATTAAGATCCCACACATAAGAGCACTTTATAAATTGTAAGGGACATTGGATTGGTGATGCTGTTTCTATTTCAGTCACTACTGAATAGTTCTCATTAAAGTCAAACTATTCCAAAAGGGAAAATTTGCCTCTATGAGGTGGTAATTGTTTTCCTATATGATTCCTAGGAGTTTATTTTATTTTTACATTTCAAACTAAACAAATATTGGCAAATGTAACATGTAAGCATTATGAATTTTAAATTGATGGTCACTTCTAATTTTATACCACAAATACTGAAAAAAAATTGTTTGTTTATCCTCAAAAAAGTATCTACAGATTTTAACCACAGAGAAAGCAAACTGTTTTTTCTTAACTTCTCCAAAACACATCCTCTATCCTGAGGTGATAGTTGTGTAAATTTGACATGTCTGAAGATCCAAAATAAATTTCTAAATACACAAAACTTTAGGCAAGAAAATAATTCCTTATTTCAATACAAAATTTGAATTAAAAAATAAAAAGTCAGGGTTTTTTAATGATACCTGTGCTAAAGTAAATAGCCCTGCCCTCCCTTCTTCCTCTCCCCACCAGAATAATCTTTATCCTAAAGAAGTCACATTTACTGCTTAGCATTACTTCTTTTTGTCCTCAACCTGGCCTATTTCACTTCCTTTGGATCTTTTATTCCAGGGTGACATGCAGAATTTTCAGGTAGTAAATATCCTTTCCTAAGGAAAACCCTGGATAGTCCTTGAAAGAGACCATCCTACTAAAGAAATAGGACTTCAAATAATTCTCCTGCATATATGAGAAGTTTGAAATGGAAAATAATTAAACTGATAAAAAAGAATACCTTAGCTCGATTAGCATCCTCCATCTCTAAAATGTCCCCCACTATTGGAACAAATCTATACCATTTTTAGCATTGGAAATCATCTGCTTTCACAAAAAACATCAGGCAAACTAGAAAGGAAGAAGGAAAATATTCCTATCAAATTGAATTATTCCAGCTGGCTGCTTTCCTTTATCTAGTCACTGGCATAACTACCAAATCTGTATCCTTGGGTGGCATGCCATACACTCTAATAGAACCCAAATACCAAGAGTGTTAATAAAAGTGAGCCTGGTGTAGGGAACTGGGCAAATTCAGTGGTCCGTAGCTCCCCCACCTCACCCCCCCAGGCAACCCAGGTTGACCAGAGCCTCTTGCTGAAATCATGCATGTCTCAAAACAATGATCCTCTGTGGAGTACAGAATAGCAGACTTTCAGGACAGTGTGTGTGTGTGTGGGGGGGGGGGGATGTAGAGAAAAGGAAATTCAATTTTATCATTCAATTTTATCTTTGGAAAAACAAGTAGAAATATTTCTTTCGAAATTTCAAATTATTCATTGTTGATTTGTTTTACCAAGGGAGTATGGATTATGAAACATTGAAAAGTGCTATCCAAGTTTTCCTTTCCTTTCAGCTCCTTGTGAGAATTGACTGTCATGCCAGAGCCAAGGTATGTATTGAGAGTGTCACTGAAACCACAAGCTTCCCAGAGTGCAAGAGAGCCAGAGTCAATCTCCAACGACTCCATGGTTCAAGTCACAAAAGCCCCACATTTGTTCCACTCTTCTCTTCAAAAGTTCCACTTTTCAAAAGTGACATAAATTACACTTACATCAACTAAAACCAGCACCGGCTGTTGGCACATGAAGCTTGAGTTATATGCCTGTAGGGTAATCTGAGGAAACTCTGGATGATAGTCTGCATAGGAGGAAGGGTGGCCATCTCAGGACAGAATGATTCTCTTCTGCACCAATCTCTTGAGAAAGAAGAAGAAGAGAGAGGAAGGAGGGGCAGGGAGACTTGGCCCACATTTGTCAGTATGAGCTTAAGGAACTGCAGAGAAGTACTTTGAAACCAAACTTCATTACTACACCCAGAAAGTATTTTGCACAATTAACTGCTCTTTATTCTCCAAGTCCTGGAAGACAGTTTTGAGAATAAAAATGCACTAAGAGTCCTCAGAAAATTTATAGCACAGTTAAAAACACATCTGCTGGAAGTGTTAGGAAATATTGACCTATATATGCTGTAATGTTATAGAGAAATAAAGATGGAAACAGTTACCAACTTTATCAGAGTTACCAATTGGAATTGACAAAAAAAGTGGGGGGCTTTATTTCTATACATGGTATTTACTGAATATTTAAATTTCTTCAAGATCAGTCATGATTCCAGAGGAAAAAAGTCCACAGATTTATGGTCTGTAATTATAAATGGAGTACCTACTGTACACATATGAGTCTTCCCAGGACCCTGAGGATCCTTAGCCTCAGAAAGTATAGATCTTCTGGTGCCCACCTCTCTAACCACCATTGGCTATCTAGGAATGCAGTGGCCTAGACTCTGACTTCTGAAACCAGGGCTTCCAGATTCTAGTATCTCACTATTAACCCAAATGCTCATATTGCATAATTACTACATTAGAGATGCCTCTGATTGGCTTCGACATTTTACCTATTAAATGCAAAAATTCTTCAGAGGAATAATTTAATGTATTTTACCTTGTGTTTATATGTTTATGGAGAAAAGTTTATGACAGCTCAGTAGCTAGCTCTGATAAGAGAAGGAAGGGCAAGAGGATGAGCTTCTGAAATCACTGACAAATGAAGGTACACACACAGGGCACCGTGGACTCTGAAGTCAGTTTGCTTATTTATTCCCTGACCTTTTCACATTGAACCTTAGTCCAGAAGCATTTCCCTTTCATGATAGCATAGATAATTTAGATAAAAGAAAGAGAAACTAATAAACAAGGTAAACCAGGATTCCCATTCAATGAAGCAGGTAGAGAAAGACAGAAGAAAACTCAATGAATGGCCGAGCATCTTGGGGAAAGTACATAGAAAGTACATGTAGAAATGCTCTGAGGATGCACAGAGACTTTGTAAGAAAATGATGTTCTGGGTTCCCCAAGTATTCAGGCTGCTGTGGTTTCTGCTACATCCCATTGTCCTCTCTGCCCCCTGCTGTCCTAAGGGCTGTGTCACCCACACACTACCAGTTTATAATGTTCTCTGTGCCAGTGACCTTGAGTTCCGAGGCTCTCCTCCTTGGGGCACTTTTTATTCAGAAAGCTGTGCTGTTATTTTGTACACAGAAGGATGCACCAATAGTCTAATCTACCTTCAATTTAGAGCTTCTGGTTTAGAGCTAGCAGATCAGAAATAGGCTTCCTCTTGCTGAACCCATCTGATCCTCCCAGTCCCTCAGTATTCTACTATCCACTACTACTGACAAGGCTTTATGCTCATTTCCATCTATATATGTATCTATGTATCAGGTAGAAAGACAATGGGAGCTTACTGTATGGCTGGCACTGGGAACCTTGCAGTGACCAAAAGAGACACAAATCTCTGCCTTCCTGTCGTTACAGTTTAGTGGTGTGTGTGTGGGTGGGGGTGCGAATATAGCCTCTGCCAATTTAAGGCAACATATTTCTTGGTTTCCTCAATAGAAGATGCACTGATAAGTTTGTATCCGAAATTCTGTTTGCTCTCAGTTGCTACAGAGATATAGGTTTGGGGGGATTTGTTTGCTGTTGACTTTTTAACCAGTTAACTCAAGGGCAGAGAAAATATACAGTAGAATTTATGATCAGAGGAATAGGCAGATAATAAGGAAAAATAAATAAACACAACACATAGCCTTTTAACAGGTGATAAATTCTATGGGGAAAAATAAAGTGGGGAAGGAGAGAAGGAGGATTAGGGGGAGGTATTTGCAAATGTAACCATGATAGCCAGGGGAGGCCTCATTGAGAAAGTGACATTAAAGACTTGAAGGAGGGGAGGGAGATGGTTCTGGGGGAAGAGGGATGCAGAAAGAGGAACACAGCAAGTGCACAGACCTTAGGCTGGAGACTGCCTGACCTGTTTGGGGTGAATGTTCAGGAGGCCAGTGATGCTGGAACAGTCAATGGTAGGGTCAGGGAGGTGACAGCATGAGGGCAGATGAGGGGAAGGAGGTAGAGGCCAGGCCTTGGAAGATGTTATAAGTGAAGTAAGAAACAATCCCACCATCCCCCTAACTACTGCCCCAAATCCCACCAATGTGGAGCTCTACTAAAGACTCTCATCTAGGAAGCCACGAGAACTTGGTGCTCCTCTTTTCTGAGAGCAGTCAGAGGACTCCCTGTATGCCTCTAGATGTTCTGCCCTGTATGGAGCCTCTGCCAATTTAAGACAACGTATTTCTTGGTTTCCTCAATAGAAGTTGCACTGATAAGTTTGTATCTGAAATTGTGTTTGCTCTCAGTTGCTACAGAGATATAGTTTTGGGGGGATTTGTTTGCTGTTGACTTTTCAGCCAATTAACTCAAGGGCCGAGAAAATATATAGTAGAATTTACCATCAGAGGAATAGGCATTTTCTATCATGTCATTAAGACTATCAAGATAAGATAATGACCTGCAGAAGATGGGAGATGTATTATAAAATCACAGTACAATTTGCATCCATTACAGAGTGTTCCTAATGCCTAGGATCAGTTATATTTGTCCCTAAACTGAATAGATGTGTGTTTCTCCATGCAATAGTAATACTTTGATAGTGAGGTAATACTTTTCTATCCTGCCAGATACTCTCTGCCCCAAACTATTTTAATCTATTTTATATTACATTTCACAGTATCTATATGTCACTATAATATTTGAATAAAGAGGAGACTTTAAAGAATAAACCAAAGTCATGCAGATTGAATCCAAAGGCAGGAAGCACTCAGCAGAGTCTAGAAATTTATGGACTCTGGATTCTAACCTCACATATTCTGTGTCAGATACTGTGAGGAGCATACATTAACCCTTTTTATGCATTAACACAATAAAAATTCTGAGGTATTCTACCATTAGTCCATTTTATAAATGGAAAATTTAAGAAATGGAAAAGTTTAAGAAATTTGTCCATATTTCCTGAGCACTGCAGTGTATCACTACATGAACCTGCTAAATAAGACTCACATTTCCACCTATTTTGCAGAGGGAAGCATGGAGAACATTGGTTCAATGTAGTCAAACAGTAAGACGTGATAAGCAGATGGTTATCATTAGATCTATCTTGTGACTTGTATTACATCTGATTTATTCCCTGATGGACTTTTTTTTTCCCTTGGATGAGGGCCCTCTCTTTTCTAGTTTGTATGCTCTCTTCAGAGGACTGGTTAAAGATCAGAAAAGCTGTATGAAATCTTGACTTGTTCAGAGTTTACAGGCTCACCAATTGGCTTGAAAGCCTTGTAAAAATAGTCAGACACATTAGTTTACTTTTTCCATATCTGAGTCCAGGCTCAACCAAAGAGTTCAGAATTTGTGCTTAGGGAAAAATCATGGAAATATGCTAAGTGAACTGAAATGCTCTCCGGGTTACAACATGGGAGGTTACGCCACTGAGTCCATGCAGCTCTGCCCCCCACCCCAGGGATTTGGTTGTCTCTTCCTCATCTCATGATGAGAAACACAGAAGGGTTTCCATAGTAATAAGTGAAGCAGAATGCACACCAAAGGTCTTGGTCCTGCCTTTCCTCAACATAATAAAGGAGATGTGGTCCTGAGACTCCACTAAAGCTCTCTCCTGGGGACACTGCTCAGTTCAAAGACATATTGCTTGGTTTCCTTGTGGTCTGATTATTCAGCAGCATACAGAGGTCTCAAATATAGCCAACCTTCCATATCTTAGGGCTCTGCATCCATAGATTTCTCCAAATATGGTTGAAAATATTCCAAAAAATATTGCTTAACACATAGAGACACTTTTTTTTGTATTATTACAATATGGTGTAACAACGATCTACATTGCATTTATATTGTATTAGGTATAATAAGTAATCTAGAAATTAAAGTTATATGGGAGATGTTCATAGTTATACATAAATGCTACTCCATTTTTACACAAAAGACTTGAGCATTTATAGACTTAGGTATGGGGAAGAACGACATATTTCAGTATCCACACTTCTCAGGGTTTTGGCCACAAGATCCTCCACCCACTTTTATCCCACCATTTCCTGGCTCTCTTGCTTCCATGCAATCTACTTAAATCCACAGTGTTTACAAATGTGGCCTTCTCTTTACTAGTTTGTAACATTCTAGAAAGGTTCTGTATTACATATTTGTGATTTTTATATATTGAAAATACAGTTTTCCACTGGTATACCATGCTATTTCAGATATACTCTATAGGAAGAGAACAATATATATATATTTATATATATATATATAAAATCTATGTGTGTGAGGATGTGTGTATACATGCATGTATGCATATATAGTATATATCTACTTTTTTATAAAAGTAATAAAAGTCACATGTACTGATGACTCCATCTTTTTGAGCTCTCATAATTTCTGATAAAATCACTTTCTATTACTAAATTAAAGTTGGTGGACATTTCTTGTAAAACAATATGGTAATGGGATTGGGAAAACTAAAAAAGGAAATTTTTTTGTGACTAAACATTTTCATATTTTCATCTCTCAGCTAATTTAAAAAAATACATTCTTAGTTGGGCATACTGACACACACTTGTAAGCCCAGAAACTTAGGGGTTGAGAGAGGAACATTGTAAGTTGAAGGCAAGCTTCAACAACTTAGTGAGACTCTAAGCAACTTAACAAGACCCTGTCTCAAAATAAAAAACATATAAATAAAAAGGGTGAGGGATGTGGCTCAGTGGTAAAATGCCCCTGGGTTTAATTCCTAGAACAAAACAATAATAAATAAATATTATAAATAAATAAATTATTTACTGTGTGGTTGGCAGGTGCCAGGAGCACCTACCACTTGCCAGGCATGATGTTAGGCAGAAAAAACACAATGACAAAAGGAGTGACAATGGTGGTCCCTGACCTCAGGGAGTGTATAGTCTAAGAGGTGCTGTTGGCAGCAGATGCTAATCAAAAAATCACAGCAATGGATATAATTATACGCTAATACAGGTTATAAAGAAAAGATATCCAAAGCTACCAATAATTTAAAATATTTATAATGTAAAGAATTTATGTCAATAAACTATATTAGGATGCATATAAATTGGTAAATATCCAACTGGCTACTCTACAGTTCCATTTAAATGTCTAATATACATCTAACCTTCAGTGTCAAAATTAAGTGCCTTATCTTCCCCCTAAAGATATCCTTTTCTGTTTTAGTTGATGTCAACTTTTTATTCTTCCAGTTACCAGGGAAAAATCCTGGTGTCATCTAGACTTCTCTTGCTCCTTCAATCCTCCTATCCAACCCCTCAGTAAATTTGTGGCCATGCCTTAGGAACGTACACAGATTCTGACCTCTTCTCACTCCCTCCCCTGATGCCACTGAAGTCTATATCAACATAATACTAAGTGGCATCAAATCTTGTCTGGATTTTTGCAATGACCTAAATTGCCTGCCTTTTACATCTTCCCTGCTCCTCTGCTCCCTCTCTATTCCATTATCTTGGTCTCCTTGCTGCTCCTGGGATTTGCCAGGCATAAGCTGGCCTCAGAGCCTTTGCTCCTGCAGCTTCACCTGCCTGAAATGGCCAGAGATCTGCTTGGCTTCTTCCTTCCCTCACTTCTTCAAGTCTTTGTTCAGATTATACCTTGCCAATGAGGCCTACCCTCAGCACCCACATTCCTGGTTCCCTCTTTGGTTCTCCTTTTTCTTCTGACCCTTGGCACCAGTTATAACATGTTTATAATTTTATATAAAATTGTATCATAACTTTGTCTTCTCCCACTACAATCTAAGCTCCATATTGGCAAGAAGCTTTTTTGGAAATTTGTATCCTTAGCCCTTGGAATGATGCTCAGCATATATTATACACTCCCTAAATATTTTTCAAACGATGGAGGCAAATCTGAAGGCAGAGTAATGTAGTGGAAGAGTGCAGACTTTGAGCAGGCAAACCTGAGAGTTCCAATACTGGCTCTTCACTTTCTAGTTGAGTGAACTTGAGTCACCCCTTATTCTGAAGCTTTGGTTTCCTCAACTGTAAAAATATAAACAACAGCATCATTGCAAGAAATACATGTGAAGCACTTAATGTAGCATCATAGGTTTTATAGATGATATAATATGTTTATATTAAATATGTTTATATTAAAGATATAATGCTGTGTTGTTTTTAAACAGTAGTCCATAATAACAAATATACCTTAAATACTAAAAATCATGAATTTGGGACATCAGGTATTACTCAAAATATTAAAGCTCATCAATAACATAAATTCTTCTGGGTTCTTAGTTGAGGACCTCAGCAGTTCTGTCAGTTACTAGAAAGTATTCGCAGCTGAAAGATGCAATTGTTTAACACCAGAGTTTTTCAAGTCGTGAACACTAATGGCAACAAGTTGGTCTCATTAATAATGACTCCAAGTAAGAAAAAATAGCAGACAGACCCATTTCTTGGGGGCAAATAATGTAAGATTGGCATATGACAGAAAAAAAAGCTGAGATAAAAATGCATTCTACTTTGCTTTTCAGTCTTCTTTCAGGAAGAGTGGACTTTAGACCACAAGTGGTAGAATATACATTACTGGAGGATCCAGAAGAGGGAGATGTGTGAGAGTGTGAGAGTAAAAGGAGCTGCCTAAACTTGTTCACATCCACAGGTAAGAAAGGAACTACCCTGGGGAAACCGCTCAAAGGACCTCTCAGCCACCTCCAATTCTTTTTGAAAAGCAAACTGAGATATATGGGCTAAGAGACAAAAGATGACAGGAGAGCTGCTATGGTTACTGTTTCCTAAACTGCACGAGTCATAGCTTGGCTTTAAAACACATACATTAAAAAACAACCAGAGGGAGTAACTGGAGCCTTTGTAATTCGTGAAGTATAAATCGTTTGAAAGTCACTTACTGAGTGTCTACCATGTGCCAGACACTTAGTGAATGTCTTTCAAATTAAAAATAAAATAAAATAAACAAAATAAAAATAAAAAATCCCCACCTACATGATAAATGATTCCATGTTCTTTTTGTTAGACACTGAATAGTCAGGGCACAGCTGGTCTACAAAAAGACATTTGACAAAACTTTTCACAGAATGCTAAGTATGTGTCTTCTCAGCTAACCAGTCAAGTGGCAGGTCCTTGACCAACGCCTGGTGAAGTATGTAAGATACATCTCTAGTACAGTGAGCCAGCCAAGAAGCAACTCTAGTCTAATGAGATGCTGAGGACAATGGCAAAGATGCTGAGAGGGTACTGAGATTCTGTCCTGTGAAGAGCAACTGAAAATAAAAACTCTGAAAGAAAAGAGGGTTCAGAGACTATATAATAGCTGCCTCCACTTAGAAAGGGTGCTGCAGGTGGGGTAGGACGGGAGGAAGGAGCTCCTCCTGTACATTATCTCTTTTAATCCTTACATTGAGCTTTCAAGCACACCCAACTCTGCAGGTGAACACTCAACATCTGAGGCAAACACATAACATCTCCACACAAGCATAGTGGGAACACCCTGGATCCCCTCTTCTGTATGGCCAGTCTCACCTTTCCCAGCTCTGCAGGACTGGTCTATTATTTGATCCTCATTGTTTGTGAAAGTTTGAGCAGTTCAGGTTGGTGGGTTTCAGAAGAAGAAAAAAAAAAGGAGTACATTGTTCTTAGCAGTCAATGTTTTACTAAGAGGTAGGGTGGAAAAACCATTCCCTTGATTACAGGTTACTTTGTAATGTGAAAGAACATAGAAGAGTTGAGGTCCAGCTCAGTGGTAGAGGACTTACCCTGAGTTCAACCAACACTGCTTAAAAAAAAAAAAACAAAAAAAAAAAACACCCACACACAGAGTGCAGCCTGAAAAGTCACTTCTTGCGGCCCAATCTCATAAAAGTACACTGATGACATAGTATGAAGCTACCATGTGACGCCGCGGGATTTGTTTGTTTGCTGATTTCCAAAGTGGGGACCTCAGAACTTTAAAATGTCTGGTTAGCTTTAGAAACAAGGAGGAGAAAATGGTACGCCTGGATGGGAAAGTCAGTTCGATTACTTCAGTTCAATAAACATTTCTGAATGAGGCTTCTATTCCCTTAAAAACCATGCCTAGTTAGTTTTGGTTTATAGAGGCCCTCCTTAATAGCAATGTTCATGAAGAAAAGAGCCCTTTCAGGGAGACTTCAGAAAGTATATGAAAAGGTTCTTTGAAAGCTATCACATTTTGAAACTGGCTTTCAGTGAGCTGCTGCTGGCTACAGTGATCTGTAGGTTCAATGACTTGCTGTTATTTTTAGTATTTAATAGCTCCTTTTTTCCTACTGTTCTCAAACTAAATATTCTGTACTTTATGGTATTTCCCTTACAGGAAAATTGTCAGCATAAGAAACAGCATTTTCTGCCTGATAACTAGTTTTTCTAGCAAATTCTGTACATCTGAAGTTCTGTGGCTAAAGAGAGCCCATAGGCATATTTTTAAGAGCTATTCAAGAAAACAGACATCTAAAACATCCCCTTCATTAAATAGCACTGCTGTAAAAAATATATTACATTTGGGGGTTAAGGAGTAGAAAGGCATTGTGTTTGCTGAAGCAATAACAGTCCAGATGACCCTGTTTGGGTGGAGGTAGCAGTGGGGAATCAAATTCACCAACAAGATGGATTCTACTCATAAATCCAGCCAATCAGCCCTTCCGCGGGCTCTCCAACAAGAACCATGCGAATCCTTCAGTCCTTAAAAGATGTTTTCTGCTAATGTTGATTTTTATTAGATATTCATATGACAGATACTGACCCATTATCTTAAGTTCACGATTGAATGAGATCCTCTCTTGACAAGGGTGCAATTTTTATTCCCATTTTGCAAAGGCATAGACTGAAGACTAGAATTTTTAGGTGACTCAAGCCTGGAGCCCTAGCTCTTTACTTACACTCAAGTGCATGTTTCTGCTGAGAAATTTAGATTTCTTCCACGGAGGCTGGTCCCATGTCCATGAGTGCCTGAACTCAGTCTAGGGAATACTAAGGAGAAAAAGAACGTCCCAGGTAGAAAATGGGTTGTGCACTGAGGATGTCTGGCCATTAAAAACCAAAGGAAACTCCCACTGGGGGTAACAATAAGCTGCAGGTGTGGGCCTGATTTACCCATAGCCATGGCCACAGCCATAGTCTTGGCCACAGCCATAGTCTCAGCCTTAGCCTGGAAGAAGAGCTCTGGGCTAGCCAACAAGCAAGGGAAAAAGGACCTAGTAGTTTTCTGTTGTTTTGATTTTTTTTTTTCTTTCAAATTTCTGGACTTTGGAAATCTGCCAGAAAATCCCGAGAACAACCTTAGGAGCCCTTTTGGCAGCACCCTATGAGTTGTTAGCCAAAAGCTCCAAACTCCTATGCTGGTCATTGAGATTTGTCTGTTGGGAGTAGCGCAAGGATATTCTTTCAACTAAGATAATGAGTTAAGCAAAAAAGAGCCATTGTGGTTAGAGAGCTCACCCTTGATTACTAGGTCAAGATAAGGATTGTTCCCTCCCTTTTTTCCTCTAGAGACCTTAGATAGTAGAGAACTTTTGACCTTGTACAATAGATATCCTCTTTTTGCACAGAGAATGACATAGGGAGGAAGGGGAGGGAGGTGAGAAATGTCCACTGTGCCTCTTTTCAGCACCTGTTTACACCATCAGCCTTCAAGCCACAGGCATTTGCCCTCTCCACAGAGTTAAGAAAAACATGATAATCCTCCTGCAGTAGCCCTTTGGAATGCATGGAAACCTTCCCCTCAAATATCAGAACTAGCTGACCTGATGAAATTCTTCTTTAAAACAATTTTTTCCTTTTTTGCCCTTATATGTTCCATTCATAATCACTGCAAAAAATTTATAAAATATACATAAACAAAAACAATAGAGGTAAATTATGACCAGTGATAATTACCTTTCATAATTTTATACAGATACAAATGTTTTTTACTCAAACATAGTTTTTTTAAGTAGATAAATAAAATTCTACATAGTTTTGTACTTTTTTGGAGGTTTTTGGTGGTATTGGGGATTGAGCCCAGGGGTGCTCTACCACTAAGCTGCATACATCCCCAGGTCGTTTACATTTTTTATTGTGAGACAGAGTCTCACTAAGTTGCCTAGGCTGGCCTGGAACACGTGGTCCTCCTGCCTCAGCCAGCAGTAGCTAGGATTATAGGTGTGCACTTCCATATATTGGATGTAACTTACTTTTTACTTAATGATGTATGAAGAACTTTTCCTCTAAAAAATAGAAATTTCTTTATTTTGCTCCTTATGAATCGCAGCATGAGGAGCACACCATAACATATCAATCACTTCAATATTATCAAACATGTAAGTAGTTCCTCATGTTTGACTATTACTTTAAATAACATCTCAAAAAGTATCACTGGTACATTTTTGAACATTTGCCAACAATTGCATCAATATAAATTGCCAAAACTTAAAATAAATCTTTGTTAAGTTTTCAGACATACTTGCCCTGAGAAAAACGGTATGCACTAATAGTTTTTCTAGCAATGTTGAAACTACCATAAAGCCTTTCCAAGAGAGCGGAGCAAACCAGTGAGGCCATAAATAATACCGGGAGAGCAAAGAGATCTTTTCATGGACTTTACCATGAACCTTCCTACCCCCTACCCCACATTGGGATTCTTATGATTCAGATAAAATGATACAAACACTTGCTACTCTGCACCCCCATCTCAAATGTTAGCCATTATTCCACAACAGCAGAGACCGTGCCTTTTGTAAAGCAAGCAGAGCAAAACCAAGCATTTGGTGTAAAAGTTCAACTGCAGTTCTTGATGAAAGCTAATGCTTTTGAGGTGCAGAACTTACTATTAATCTAATACTCATATAGCACTTATTGTATGGCAGGTTTAAAATCTCAAATTACTTAATTCTCATAATCCTATGATAAGGCAGATGCCATTTTAATCCTTATTCCTGCAAGAAGAGTAAGTTACGTGTTAGGGCTAGTTCTAAAGCTTGTTCGTCTAACCACGAAGCAACTGTGCTCATCAGAGAATGTCCCTTGAAAACACTAAAAGCATCCCAGCCACTCCCACATACATGGGTAGTAAAAGCCCAATTCCTCAGGTGAGGAGGAAGCATCAATTCCCTGGCATCCACAGTAAACACAAAAGAAACCAAACTTTGCCCACAAAAATCCACTTACTACCTAAAATAACTAAAATAATTTTAGATAACACCATATCCTCTGTACCTGATTTAGCCCTGGTTTTACGTGCCACTTATTAATTTTAACAATTTCTTTTTCTGGAAAGACCTAATGTTTTCTTTAATAAATCATAATTAAACTAAGACCCTGAAGCACTTAGACTTGTATCATCTCATTTAATCGCCCAAAACAACCAGTTTGGAAGACATTGAGACTTAGTAAGGCTAACTGTTATGGTTTATATATGAGGTGTCCCAAAGGCTCATGTGTAAGACAATGCAAGGAAGTTTGCAGGTGAAATGATTGGGTGATGACAGTCTTAATATAACCCGTGCATTAATTCACTGGTATGGGTTAATTGGGTGGTAACTGTAGCCAGAGAGGGTGTGGCTGGAGGAAGTAGGTTATTGGGGGTGTGCCTTTGGGGTTTATCTGTTGTCCCCGATGAGCAGTGTTCTTTCTGCTTCCTGATTGCCATGTCCTGAACTGCATTCCTCAACCACACCCTTCTGCCATGATATTCTGTTTCTCCTCAGCCCAGAGCAATGGAATTGGCTGTCTATAAACTGAGATTTCTGAAACCTTGCACCCCAAATAAACTTTTCCTTCTGTATGTTCTTCTTGTCAGGTCTTTTGGTCATATGGATGACAAAGCTGACCAAAACCTAAGTGACTTGTTTCTGGTCCCTGATCACCTCAATGATATCTTGTAACCACTTCCCACTCCATCATATCTACTTGTCTCTATAATCTTGCAACAAGAATTAGCACCAACCGGAAATGTGAAATACTGCTGATGTGTTAAAAAGTGTAGGTAGGCAGATTGATTAGATAGATGACGATAAATGATAGATACACACACACCCACACACAGCACTATTACAAGTATTTGACCTCAACCACCTAGTGAGTTCACTTCCCACAACTCAAGATTACACTTTTTTGTTTGCCTTATCTTTAGTTAACTTCCTCTTCCATGACCCACAAAACTCATTGAAATTTGCCATATCATAAGCCCTCTGGTTTTGCTCTCTCTTAGTTGACAGAGAAAATTAGAGCCATATTTCTTTTATTCATTCATGCCTACTCATATGAGGGCTTCTACACAACTTACCAAAACACCCTCAGTCTCTTCCAGCATACACACACATCCACACACCCGCACACAGATATACACATGTACACACATGCTTTCTGTGCACCCTTGTACACACTTATACTCTGCGATCCTGTATTCCCCTTTGGGTTCTATAACTGTTAAATTATCTATTTCTTCTCTTGCTCATTAAAACAGTATATTGATGTATTGTTATGCTTTGAAAATTGTGTCCCCCACCAGATTCATATGTTGGAACCCTGACTCCCAAGGTGATGGTATTAGAAGATAGACCACTTGAAAGGTCACGAGGTAGAGACCTTATAATTGGGATTACTGACTAAGTCACTGACACTTTAAATTCATCATTTCCCCCTTTCCTTTATTTCCTTTCCCTCAGGCCTGAGACAGACCTCTAGCTCCTTCCACCATCTAAGGTCAGAGTGAGAAGAATACTGGTTATAAGGAAATGGCCCTCAAGACTCACAGGGCCTCTACCTTGACTTTGGACTTGCCACTTGCCTCCACAGCTGTGAGGAATGAATTTCTGTGTATGAGCCACTCAGTCTAAGGTATTTTATTATAGAAGGCCAGACAGAGTAAACAGGTATTTTATATATACCCCAGGTGCTTGCTATATGCTAACCACACAACTTGGACAAAGCATAACATTATACCTTATTCTTTTCCCTTTACTAAGAGAATAAAATATTATAAGTGCCATAGAACCTCTGTATAACTCTCCTTTTCCCTTTGTCTTTTCATTTGAAATAGTCACTAACACAACTATATCAATATGGTTTACATCTTTTATTGTTTAGCATATGTTGATTAACTGTTTACTCTTTTGTGCTATTACCATTGTCCTTTAATTTCCTGTAGTATGATTCTGAAACTTTCTTGGCTTTTTCAACAATACTTTTGAGATTTATTCATGATACATGTAGTCATAGTTAATTACAACTGCATATAAATAATATATCATCACATGTACATTACAGATTATTTTTATAGTTGTCTAGTTATGAATATTTTAGATTTTTTTTTAAATTTCAATATCTCATTCCTGATCCTTTGTGAAAACTAAGCTCCTCGTCCTAAGAATAAAAAACTCCCTGGGGCTGCCATAGCTCAGGTTCTGAGCCCTCTCCTTCTGGGTGGAGCCCAGGAAGTGTTGCAAGTTTTACTGAACATTGAAAGCATGTTCATAATATTTTATCTGACACATCTAGGTGTTACTTAACCAGGATGCTTGCCTGTTATCTGGTCCTTCTCACTGCCTGCAAGGGAGGCCACTGCTTTCTAAACTTTCTTTCCTTTTCTTCAGTGACATCGTTCTTTTGGTTCTCTTTCTCTTCATTCCCCTTCCCTTTTCTTGCTCTTCAAATATCAGAATTACCATAAGGTCTGTCCAGATAACCTTTTTCACTCTGCCATACACCTGCTATATGATCATTTCCATAGATAAGACAGATGCAGATGCACTGATAATTCACAAGTCGGAAAACCAGAATTCTCAAACCAATCATTCTTGACTTCCAGGTCCTATATCTAACTGCCTGTTCACATGATTTTAGCTGACTGAGTCACTGACACTTTAAATTCATCATTTTCAAAATCAAATTCATCCCTTCCCCCACATCTACTCTTTCTGTCTTATCCCTCAGAGACAGGCAACATCACCTTCCCAGTTCAGAAAGTATGACCCACTTTGACTCCCCCACTCCCTCAATCTCCTCTACTTCTAATTCCACCAAAATAACCAACCTCCACATCCAATCAGGCCTGTAACCTTTCTCTTCCACTCAGTGTTCACTTTCCCACATTTTTCATCTGTCATCTGAGCAACCACAATAGTCTTCTCATCTCCATTCTTGTGCCAGCTTTAATAAATAAAAATATATGGTGCCCAAAACAGACTGGTAGAAATGGTACAGAATAGAGGACACAGAGACTAACCCACAAAACTACAATTATCTTACATTAGACAAAAGTGCCAAGAACATGCATTGGAGAAAAGGTAGCCTCTTCAACAAATGGTGCTGGGAAAACTGGAAATCCATATGCAACAAAATGAAATTAAACCCCTGTCTCTCACCACACACAAAACTCAACTCAAAATGGATCAGGATTTAGGAATAAAACCAGAGACCCTGTGTCTAATAGAAGAAAAAAGTAGGCCCTAATCTCCATCGTGTGGGATTAGGCCCCAACTTCCTTAATAAGACTCCTGTGGCACAAGAATTAAAATCAAGAATCAATAAATGGGATGGACTCAAACTAAAAAGTTTCTTCTCAGGAAAAGAAACATTCTGTGAGATTAATAGAGAGACTAAATCTTGGGAGCAAATCTTTACCCCTCACACATCAGATAGAGCACTCATCTCTAGGGTATATAAAGAACTCAAAAAGCTAAACACCAAAAAACCAAATAACCCAATCAATTAATAGGCCAGGACCTGAAGAGACACTTCTCAGAAGATGATGTACAATCAATCAACAAATATATGAAAAAATGTTCATCATCACTAGCAATTAGAGAAATGCAAATCAAAACCACTCTAAGATTTCATCTCACTCCAGTTAGAAGGGCAGCAATTTGCATACAAACAACAACAAGTGTTGGCGAGGATGTGGGGGAAAAGGTACACTCCTATACTGCTGGTGGGACTGCAAATTGGTGCAGACAATATGGAAAGCAGTATGGAGATTTCTTGGAAATTGAGAATGGAATCACCATTTGACCTAGCTGTCCCTCTCCTTGGTCTATACCCAAAGAACTTAAAAACAGCATACTACAGGGACACAGCCACATCAATGTTATAACAGCACAATTCACAATAGTTAAACAGTGGAACCAACCTAGATGCCCTCCAATAGATGAATGGATAAAAAAAAATGTGACAAATATACACAATGGAATATTACTCAGCAATAAAAGAGAATAAAATCATGGCATTTGCAGGTAAATGGATGGAGTTAGAGAAGATAATGCTAAGTGAAGTTAGCCAATCCCCCCAAAAAAATGCCAAATGTTTTCTTTGATATAAGGAGATTGATTCGTAGTGGGATAGGGAGGGGAAGCATGGGAGGAATAGACAAACTGTAGATAGGGCAGAGGCATTGGAGGGGAAGGGAGCGGGCATGGGGTTATTAATGATGGTGGAATGTAATGATCATTATTATCCAAAGTACAGGTATGAAGACACGAATTGATGTGAATAAACTGTGTATACAACCAGAGATATGAAAAATTGTGCTCTATATGTATAATAAGAATTGTAATGTATTCTACTGTCATATAATAAAAATACATGGTGCCCAGTTAAATTTGAATTTCAGATACATAACCAGTAATTTTGTAATGTATTTCCCAAATATTGCACAGACAACTCATCATTTATCTGACCACCCTATAAAAACATCCTCGATTGCTAAAGTGAAAAAAAGAATTGTAATATAGTATTCCTCACTTAATATCTTCAAGGTTTTCTGACAGTCCATAAGATCAATTTCAAGCTCTTTGGCATGGCTCCACAGTCTGGTTATTTTCTACCCCTCAAAAATTTCCCACACATTTCTTACCTCATTCACTGTTCTCTGGCCACATAGGTGTCCTTCTTGTTCCTGAAATTCATGGAGCTTTATACTACCTCAGAACTTGCAGGTAAGTATACCTGGAGCACTCTTTCCCAGGTCTTTATATGTCTGCCTGACTCTGATTTTGGGGACTTAGCTAAACATTATTTCTTCAGAGAACCCTCCTATGGGCATTCTTCAACAGGACCGGCTGGTTACTCCTCGTCTTGATCTTGTTTCTTCCTCACGTCCACAGTGTGCACATATCTTGTTCATTTGCATATTAGCTTATTAACCTATCTTCTCATTAGAAGATAAGTAAGTTCTAAGAGAACAAGGGCTGCTTGTTTACTGCTACCCTCCCCATGTTTAACATGGTTTCTGACAGATGGTTGGTGTTCTATAAATATTTGTAGAACAAATGAATAAAGAAATAAGTAAGTGAATGAATGATCAAATAAACAGATCAATGCATAAGTAGTTAAGCCTCTGGGCGTGAGCTCCCTTCTGAGTCTTTGCTTTTGCCCTATACTTTTTGCCCTGTCTTAGCTTAACTACTATAACAAAATAACATAGTCTGGGGTACTGAACAGCAGAAATTAATTTTCTCATGGTTCTGGAGGCTAGAAGTCTGATTTCAAAACACCAGCATGGTCAGTTTCTGGTGAGGGTTCTCTTCCTGACTTAATAAAAGGCAATGTTCTCATGGTGTCCTCACACGGCAAGAAAGTTTAATCCTATAAGGCCACTAATACCATCTCAAGGGTCCAACTCTCATGACCTTATCTAATCCTAATTACCTGTCCAAAGCCTCATCTCTAAATATCATTACATTGAGAGATAGCACTTTAAGGCATGAATTTCAGAAGGGAATATTTCAGTCCATAACCTACTCTCTCTTCCCTCTGTGTGCTCAAGAATTAGCATTTCCATAAATAGCTTCTAATAAAGTAAATCACTTCTTCCTTGGGACTTTACTGCCATCCTGTGCACCCAGATCACTTTATAATAACTAGTTTCTTATTATATAAGATAACTGGTTTCTTAAGGTAACTATAGAAGCTATGGTAACTAGCTTATTATGTCTTCCTCCCTGAGAGCTGTACCAGCTCCTCACTGTGGGGGACACTGGCATAATGCCTGGCATGTAGAAAGGATTCAACAAATATTCATGAATAGGATAAATAACTGAATGATTGCAGATAAGCATCTACTAAGGTAGCATAAAAGGACTTGGGGCAGGCAGCTAACATTCACATCATGAAGCTCATAGGAGCTACTCAGGAAATTTATTCTTGGACTCACCAGCAAAATCTACTTATAGTTAGTTTTTAAGGTATTAATTAATTTGTTACATGATTTCCAGGTCAACCCATATTGCATTGCTTAGGGCTATTATAATAAAGTATTACAGACTGAGTGGCTTAAACTACAGAATTTTATTTTCTCACAGTTCTGGAAACTAGGAGCCTGAGATAAGGTGTTAGCAGGGTTGATTCCTTTTGAAGGCTTTGAGGGCCTCTCTCTTTGGCCTATAGCTGACCATCCTCTCCCTTTGCCTCCACATTGTCTGTCCTCTTCAATTGTCTATGTCCAACTCCCCTCTATTTATGAGGTCATCAGTCATATTGGATTGAGCCCAGTCTAAAGAATTTACACTAAGTTAATTACTTCTGTAAAGATCCTGTATCCCAATACAGTCATGTTCTGAGGTACTGAGGACTTCAAATTTGAAATGGTGGGGAGGGAATGCAATTTCCCAATATCACAATATCTGCTACCCAAATGAGAAAAAAAATGACAAGCAGGACTGGTGTCACAGTCACAAAATGACAGAGAAAGAAGAGACATCAAAAAAGACTGAAACCAAGGGAAAAATGTAGCAGCAGACAGTGAAGGAGACAAGAATACAATAAAGAACACGCACAAAATATATATTAAAAATAGAAGAAGAAGGAGACTAAACAAAAGGCAGCATGCACTCATGTTAAGGAACAGGGTCTTTAGCAAAATACTTGGTTATATCTACAACAGCCAATTTAAAGGAGTAGAAAGACTATAATACATTTTATAAAGCAGTCCTTCAATTATGGTCATGTGGTTTTAAATATTGCTTCTTAAAAGGTAAGCCCCCAGGCACATGAAAAATTTAGCTACTTGAAAAGACTGAACTTCCAATGATGCCAATGGTTTATAATAATTGACATCTGAAAGTGAATCCCACCAATGATTAAAGGAGAAAATCAAAAGACACAATATCAGGTGGTTCAAAAAAGTAAGTAAAAACAACAGGAATATTCATTCAGGTGAGAAACACCTATGCATACAATAAGACATTTGACATTCTTTAAGTTTTGTTCTTGCTCTTAGATTCTCTTCTTAGCTCCCCACCTCCCAGGACATCTGCTTAAACATCCTGGAAGAGTGAATCACTGTGTGTCAGGAAACCCAGGAGTGCTGGTTTCTTGGGAGTCTCACAGGTGACTCATCTTTCATAGATTTTTGTCTTTAACAACTTCATTTGGAAAAAATCTTTTCACATTTCCCAAGAACACAGTTTCCGTTAAGAAGATTTAAATTAAAATATTTAAACATTAACACGTAACTTGTTAAAGCTGGAATGTGTTGTATTTTATGCTTTGTGTATGAACCAGTAGCACTGGAAAAATGGACATCCTGATACTAGCAGTGATTTGTTGTGCTTAGGGGAATTAGATGATTATTTATTTTTTATTAGATAATATGTATCTAAAGTAAATCTTAGTTCCCTCATAAGAAGCAAAAAAATGATTTTTAGCTATTAAGATAATATTTTAAATTCAGCACAAGTGTCTGATTCATCTCTCTTTACACCTGAAATTTCCCTGTTAACTGGATAGTCCCAAAGACTCACATTTGTAAGATATTCAACTTCCCCAATAGAGTTGGGGAATGTCATTAACCTCTGTTAATGACATTCAGATACAATAAATCATGTGTGAAAGAAAACACCTAGGAAAGTAGTTGTCCTTTTGTTTCACTGTTCTAAATTTAGACAATCTGATAACCATTGCATCATTTTCAATTAAGAAGCATCGGCTCACTGCCTGAACGTCCATGTAATTCAGATATGCCTCAAATTCCATAGTAGTTTCTCTTCTATTCTTGTGCCCACTCCAAAGCCAAAATCACATTTTCCATGTATCCCAAACAAATCTAAGCTTACAGTGCTTTTGTAAGTAATACCAATTTTTCTGAAGATTTCTAAAGGAAATAAGGAAGATAAATTACCTCATGCACCACCTGGAAGAACTTAATAAAAATTAAGCTTCGCTATTTCCCTCCAAACTCCTTCCTTCTTCAGCCAATTAAACAAATCTCTATTGTCTCAATATTCATATCCAAACTTTGACTTAAACTTCTCCATTACCAAAAAGTAACTCAGGCAAGGTGCCAATGATACCCTGCTTCAACATCTCCTATAACAAAAACATACAAAAATGAAAATACAAAGCATATCCATAACTAATCTGGTGTTAATGAAGTCTGACGTTGGGTTGTTGGACCCTCCATCCCTAGCAGTGTAGGTAAAAAATGAATGTAGAAGACAACATGATGAAGAGAAAATATTTGCAATAAAACAATTGTATGTATGGAAGTGTGTGGAGTGGGGGCAGGTAGCATGTGTGGTGGTAAAATCATGCAGCTAAGAGAATATTATTTTCATCAGATGAATAAATAAACAATAAGCACAAACACATGTGTATAAATATAATCGTATGAGTGATAAGGACTCTCAATTCTGCTCTCAGCCTGTCCCTTCCCTGAACTCTGTCTTCTGATAAGAATGAGCTGACCAGCCCTAGAGCCCCAGGTGTGGAACTGGAGCTTTTTTGCCTTCTCCCTATCGCCTCTTAAAAGGGTAGATTTCAGGTACTTTTGCCACACCCAAATAGAGGGTAATTATATGAAAGTATGAATATGTTTTGCCTAGCTATAATAAACATTTCACTATGTTCATGTATGCCAAAATGTCATGTTGTATACCTTAAATATACACAAGACAATTAAATATTTTTAAAGCACATTGCAATAGTTTCTGAGAATGCATGAAAGCCTTCCAATGCAAATATTAATAAAGTTTTCTCTATACTTTTATATAACACATTGACCAATCAAGATGAATTTTAATTGGAAATACAGAGAAAATTCTATTTTCCCGCAATAGTCGTGTGTCCCAAGAGCATATAAAACTACAAAGAGCAAGAGAGTTAAAAAGATTTACCTTGATAGTTGTCACAAATCCAAATTCAAGCTTTTTTTCCAGCTATTTACGCCATCACTCAGTAACCATTTAGTAATTGCCAAGTTACTATTTCCAAGTATGTGGGCCCTGGCTTGTAAAGTCAGAGTGGGAAAAAAGAAGAACCCGGTCTGAAAAGTTTCCATCAAATACGACTGAACTGCAGACAGGTCTTGAGTCACCCTGACTCTCCTTGGTTATTGAAGTTTTTGGAAACTTTCCTCTACTGCTTGTCACTCTAACAACCCCAAGACACATGATTTTCCCCCTTACTCTGCAGTGTGCTGTCTTTCCTGAGTTGCTTTTTGAAATACAAGATAGTTTTATTTTTCTATCTTCATCCTTGCTGTTTGGGGGTTTCAAAATGTATGTTTGTGTATTAGCTAGGTTATTCTTATTTTAAAATGAAGACACTTACATTTTAGATTTTAATATTTAATTTCCTCATTAACCATTGCTTCTCAAAACCTAAGCCAGCCACCCTGAGACAGCCACATTCCACCTCTGTCTCAGACATACCTAGTGACTACAGCTCACCCAGAGCAAATCAGTGAAGGAGGAGAGACTGTTTGCTTGGGTAACTTTTCTGCTGGTCTTTCCCCCATTATTAGCCTCACATTCTCAAAGTTTACCTACAGCTCCGAGTCAATATCCCTCCAAATCCCAGAGAAAAAGAATAGAAGAATCGAAGAAGTTAATTTCTTTGGGATATATGTGTTTCAAAAAAGACCTAAAGAATTAGAATTAATTTAACAATTCTCTAATGGGAAAAATAAAGGTCCCAGGAGAAAAAGCTCTTAGGACAGGACCCTTAACCCAGTTGCTTTGCCCAGTTGGCCATCCCAGAAGAGAAGCACACTGGACCAGGGTACTGTCCTTTATCTGGACCTTACTTGCTACATCTGTATCTTCTCTAAAGATTGTGCAGGACAGTTAAATTGTGTAAGTATAAGAAAGTAATATCATACAATTGCATGTAAAAATCATCAAAATATGAATAAAATTTATAGACTGATTAACAGTATTATATAAATGACATTTCTTGGATTTCAAACTATACTGTAGTCATATAAGATGTTAACCTTGGGGAAAACTGAGTGAAGGGTTGCCTGGATTTTTTGTACTACTTTTTTCAACTTCCTGTGAGTCTCCAATAATTTTTAAAATGTGTATTTCTTGAGAAATACAGAAAAGATTTTAAAGTCTTCCCAGAAGGGTACAGTACAGTAAAGAAATAATATTGAAATTTAACTCACTTCTAGTATCTTTTATATTCTTAAGTGCTATCTGCATCATTTTATATTGTTATTTTATTTTTAATGGACAAATAATAATTGTATATATTTATGGGTTGAAAAGCAATATTTTGGTATATGTATACATTGTGGAATAATTAAATCAGATTAGTTAACATACTTAATGCCTCAAATATCATGAGAACATTTAAATTCCTCTCTTTTAGCTATGCCGAAATACACAATTTATTAGTCACTTTTGAAACTCAATATAATTTTATCCTTCTATCTTCATCCTTATTTTTAGAACTTTCAAATTGTATGTTTGCTTATTAGCTACAATATTAGCAATGGTTAATGAGGACATTAAGTAGAACATATTATTTCTCCTAACTCTAATTTTGTATCCATTTGCCATCTCCCCTTACCCATTCACATCCTCCTAACAATTTCAGCCCCTAGTAACCACCATTCTATTTTTTGTGCCACTGAGTTTGACTTTTTGAGGTTCCACATGTAAGTGCAATCATAAGGTATTTCTCCCTGTGCCTAGCTTATTTCCTTTAACATAATGTCCTCTAGGGTTATGTATGTTGTACAAATGTATGCATCTTTTTTTAAAGCAACGTAACAATTCCCCTAATAAGATTTTTTACATAGGAAGCCATTTCCAGCTCTTAAAACTATTTTTAAATATAATTAGTTGATATTTATCTTTTGCATGTTTTGAGCACCAACTGCTCATCCTAATTTGTCCAAATATAGATCGGAGAGAAAGAAGGAAATTAATATGTTGCACATTTTTTGAATCAAATACAAAAAGGAAAACTAGTGTTCTGGTGTTGAGAGCCACAGCCGAAAGGGCCCCAGCAAACTTCCAACTGCCAGCAAACTCCCAGCTGGCAGCTGATGATTGGCTCACAGCGGCCCCAGCAACATCTAGCTGATTGGCTCCTCTGCGGTGATGCTCATTGGGCTGTTTCCCTGCCCTTTCAGACCATGGAGCTGCTCATTGGGGGACTTTTTTGGCTCCACCCACGCGACCCAGCCAATCGGCCTCAAGAGCAGGAGGATTGTGGGAGGTGGAGAGGCTGGGGGGAGGGGGAGAGGCTTGTGGGAAGCCGGTGGTGGCAGTTGGGCTCTGAGGGTTTTTCCTGATGAGCGGTTTTGTTTGGCATGTGTGGTTCTAAAAATAAAGTTCATTTCTTTTGACAAGTGGCTCCTGAATTGTGCCCAGTGAGACTGCGGCATTCTGGTGTTCAAAATAGGTATTTGCATAAAGATACTAGCCTTTTTATCACAGATTATTGTTTAGAGAAATGATTATCTAAGTTCCTTGACTGCTCCTTCAACATATTTTGACTGGTAGACCAAAGAGTTTGACTTAGGGGCATCCAGAAAGAAAGAAGAGTGAGAAAACTGTCCTTTTTTCCCCATGTCTGAAGTAGACTGTGGGAAGGAGAAGGAAGGAAGAGAGGGAGGGAGGGAGGAAGCAAGCCACCTCTGGGATTACGGAGCCCCAGCCCCTTCCTCTTTCTTTTTCTCACTCCCTACCCCATGAATCAATTGGCTATGCCTATCAATTTTCACATCTCTAGGCTACAGCCCCAAATATGACTGGGGAATTGGCCTTGTATTTCAAGCTGGGGGAAGAAACTCTCCCAAGTCAATGCAGAGCAGAGTCATAGAGAAGTAGAACAGAATGGTAGCAGATGGAGCCCCTGAAGTTAGCTCCCCTGAGCTACTCTTAATTTCCCTGTATTAATCTGAGTTAAGAGCCAGCCATGACCTCTTGTGGATGAAGAAATCCCCACATAGAAATAGAATTGGATCTTAGAGATAGCTGGATATAGGAAAGATACTGGTGAAAGACTCAGAAGTTAAAGTGCCTAAACCAAACAGAACTTGAGTTCACCATTGGTAGAGGCCACTCCATGACAAGGAAGAGAGGAATACTACATTTGCATCTGGAAGATGCCAGCTAGCACATACCATGGACATTAGGAAGGCAAGGACTGCTACCCCTCAGCACCATAAGCTCACACAACCATTTTCTGTTTTTTAAAATGTGGTGTATAGTTTGGAGATTGAGTGTCCCCCAGAGGTCCATGTGTTAAAGGTTTGGTCCCCAGGATGGCACTATTGAGAGGTGGTGTGACCTATAGTAGGTGTGGTTAGTGGGAGGTCCTTGGTTAGGGGTGTGCCCTCAAAGGGGATTGTGGGACCCCAGCCCCTTCCTCTTCCTTTTTCTTATTCCCTAGCTCATGTCAAAAGTGGTTGTATTCCACCACCTACTCCACCGTATTGTGCTGCCTCACCACAGGCCCAAAAGCAACAAGGTCAATCAATCATGGACTAAAACCTTCAACATTGCAAGCCAAAATGAAGCTTTTCTAAGTAAATTGTCTCGGGTATATCATTATAGTGATAGAAAGCTGACTAACACCCTTGGACACCAGTTAAAGGCAAAAATGAAAGGAGAAGCTACCACAGTGCTGAATATTTTAATCATCTAGTGTCTGAATGCAATCCAAAAATACTGCATGCATTGTGAGGTCACACTATGCTTTATACAGAAAAAGGTTTTTGGTTGATTTTTTCCCCTGCCCAACAGCATTTGAGGACTCCTCCACACATCTGAACTACAAGAAAGTTAGTTATCAATTAATTTTATTGTCTGCTGTTTGTGCTTTGTAAACTACAGGGTACACAGACAGGTACAGAAGAAAGATTAAAATTAGGCAGAATTTGTTTAGACTCAGATTTAAACATATGGCAGGACAAATCCTCTTATTGTATACTTCCATCAAAAGCTTCTCTAAGTATAGTTTACTATAGCAGAAGAGCTTAGTTCTTTTTTCACACAAGCTTAAATTGGCCCACAGAAGTTAATTTAGCACTGAGTTCCTTCTCAATCAGACACACTAAGAGTTATTGGTAGCTACTGGTACAAAGATAGGTAAGCCAAGATTACTACTCTCAAATTGCTCACAGGCTTCTAAAACAAATAATGGCAATTGAATATATACACTAAAATTACTTTTAAGAACAATGATATCAACAGAAACTTTGAGTTAAAGTATGAAACAAACACACATCAGCCAAGACTATCAATGAACTGTATTGTTAATGTGAATATTACTGCCCAGAGAGGTTGGAAAAATTATACTTAAACATTTCTGAATTATTTTATATTTTCAATAAAGTGCGTTTTTTTCATGCAAACAAAAATTTAAAACTATTATAAGTTCTTTAACACTGATACCTACAAACCTATGGTAATTTTCAGAGCAAATAACAAATTATAATAGCAGCAGATTTTCTAAGTGTATTTTATGTCTTATTTATTCTTACAACACTTATTACTATTAACTTATTTTACTGATGATGGAAATTAACCACCCAGAAGCCAAGATCACAGTCTCTTGATTGATTAGTACTTCCACTGCCTTGTTCCTTCCTAAGAACATGGCAGGTCTTTCTATGCAGTGCTGGTTTATACAAGTTGATTCTGCTGCTCCACATTTACAAAAGTGTCTTCTCTAGAGCACTGGAACTATGTGCACAGGTTATTAGATGTTTTTGTTTTTAATTATAGCCAAATTTTTTGTTCTTGTTTTTTCCCCCATTTTTTGGTACTTAGGAAGGATCCAGGGACACTTAAAAACTGAGCTACAACCCCACTCATTTTTTATTTGAGACAGGATCTCACTAAATTGCTGAGGTTGGCTTTGAATTTGCAATCCTCCTGCCTCTGCCTCCCAAGTTGCTGGGATTACAGGTGTGTACCACTGCTCCTGGGGTATTCTTTTTTTTTTTAACTGAAAATAGTCCTGATAGACTTTGATAGATTAATGGGCATTAGGTTGTTTTCAAAGGACATAATAGAATGCATGTTTCCCAAATATTTACACCCCTTCTTTATGATGGAGCGTCTCAGATATATTGGTCACGGTTCTTCAAAGAAACAGAACCAATAGAAAGTAACCATATAAATGAAGAGATTTATTTTTAAGAAATTGGCTAGCAAAATTTTAGACCTGGACAAGTCCAAAATCTTGAGGGTGGGCTGGCAGGCAGGAAGAACCAATGTAAAATTCAGTTCTGAAGAACCTATACTGTAGATGAAGTCTGGATGCTATACACTGGAAAATTCCCTCTTGTTCAGGGAGATAAGTCTTTTCAGGCTCTATTCAGGCTTTTACTAATTAGATGAGGCCAGCCACATTATAAGGGCAATCTGCTTTCCCAAAGTTTATCAATTTAAGTAGAGATCTCATCCAAAGACTTCTTCACAGAAACATCTAGAATAGTCCCAGCCAAGTTCACATTAAGCATCACACCAGGAAATTAGGATTCCATGAAATTCAACCTAGGGAACACTGCTTAGGGAGATTATAAACTCCTAGAAGGCACAACCTGGGTTTTGAAATTCTCATATCCATGAATATCTTGACTAATTGATAAGACTAAACTGTTATTGTGGTAAAACAGAATGAGCACTAGACTTCAAGCTAACAAACATGGAGTCCAATCCTGGTTCAATGTTCTAGTGACTCTGTGGTCTTGAGTAAATCACTCAAACTATATATTTTTTTGAGTGTTGGCAATTAATCCCAGGACTTCTTGCATGATAGGCAAATACTCTACCACTGGGCTACATCCCCAGCCCACAAACTCTATTCTTCTCAGATTTATTATATTTGATCTGAAGATAATAAGTTATGTATCCAAGTGTTTGGGAATTAAATGAGAAAATATGAGAAAGGATTTGGCACATAGAAGGAATTTTAAAAATATTTCATAAAAGCAAAAAAGTATAACTCCATGACAAAAGACTATATGAAGTTATGAAAAAGTCAAGAAAGGTGTCTGATGAATAAAATGATTTGTAATTGAATGTTAACCATGTGCAGTATAGGTTAAACCATATACAAATGACAGCATTCAACAGTCTTTGACTTTAAAAAATGGTGATTCATATGATCTGTTATAAGCAGATAATACAAAAATGCAGAATTATTATTGGGGTATTGCTAACAGACTTGTTATTGCTAACTAGAACTTGACATACCACATTCATTATCATCTCTGTGTACAAGGAGATTGGATTCTCTCTCCAAACAGGGGGACTTAGAATACCTGTCAAACAACAAAAAGAATGAAAATTTGAACAACTTTTTAGTTGATACAACTTTAAAAAAAATTTCTCCTCTATATGTTTCTTATCCTTGAGATGAATCCAAGGAAACATTCATAGGAGATCTGAGAGGATGAGAAATTTGGTCCTAACAGCTGTATCATCTTCTACTGTTCCTTGAGAGTGCTGGGCACCTGGCTACATTGACAGCTCTGCCCAGATACCTCCTCAAAGTCTTTGCTCAGACTTTAACCTTCTCAAGGGGGCCTCACCTATCTACCCTATTCAACATTCTTTTGCAACCTGCACCTCACATCCCCACAGCTCATTTTCCTGATTCTTTTTACTCTACTTTTCTTTTTCTTTTTTACCATGGCCCTTATCATTTTCTAATGCATATAATCTAATTTTCTCTTTTATGGTATCTATTGTTTTCTGCATATCTTCCCTGTTAGAATATGAGCTGCTAAAGGGAACAGAGCAGGAGCGCAATGCACATTCTTTGAATAAACAGATCTAATGAAATCTTGAGTAGGCTAGACCTGGAGCTGAAGGAGTAGTTGGTACCAGATTGAAAAGCACACCAAAGGAGGAAGGCATTGATCCTTTGATGAACTCCCTTATATCAAAGAAATTAATTGAAGATTTGATTAGAAATTTCTGTTCTTAATTTGTGGAAAACTTGCTTAAATGCTCTAAGAGGCCAAAGCCTGTATGTGAGGTAACAAAATTGATGATGAAATTTCTGCAGGATAAGTCCATTTCTGAGACGGAGCCAGACAGATCTGGAAGGTTTATGTGAATCTAGTGCTGTGGCCAGTTGATCTCAGCCACTGTGACCAATCTGTTGCAGCCCCCGCCTGCCCCCACCATATTCCAGAGTAACAGGATTAACCATGCCATGTTTCCCCCAACATTTATTGCTATGTGTGGCCACAAGATAAAAATATCCTTGGATTTAACCAACTAATTGGGATTGTATTATAGGCAGGCCAAATTTAAGATTGGGGCAACCAAAAACCATGATGAAGGATGCAATTAATGTGACTAACTCATCCTGGCAGGAAATATAGGAGTCAAACCTCCAAATCATAGGGCAAAGATCAACTTGACAGAGTCCACAAATTTGAATCACTGAGACTGTGCCTAAACCCAAGTGCAGCCAAAGAAATTGCCTGGATAATTCAAAAAATGTGCTTTATATATAATTGGGAGAGAATAATGCTATCAAGTTTTCAGTCTATATTTAGTAACTTATTGAATCCCCCCACCCCAACTCTATAAAGTGGTTACTAAATGATTCCCTTTTGAAGAACAGAAAACTAGTTGTAGAGTTTCAGGAACCTGCTCAGAGACACACAGCTGGAGCCAAACCCTGGTGTCTATAACTTAGGTACAGACTCTTGCCCTTATCAATACACTACTGCCTTATAGAACTCAAATGAGAATAGGATGTTGATGATTCCTTAGGAAAATATTATAAGTAAACCTTGTAGGTGTCACAAAGACAAGAAGAGGTCACTGTGGTCATCTATAAACAAATTTTTCTTTTTTTTTTTAAGAGAGAGAGAGAGAGAGAGAGAGAGAGAGAGAGAATTTTAGTGTTTATTTTTTAGTTTTTGGTGGACACAACATCTTTGTTTGTATGTGGTGCTGAGGATCGAACCCGGGCCGCACGCATGCCAGGCAGGCGCGCTACCACTTGAGCCACATCCCCAGCCCAATAAACAAATTTTTCTAATTTCAAAAATTATGAAAAACTATTGTAAGTTCGTTTTTTCACTCCTTAGAGGTTGACATTATTGCCATATGAATGATGTTGAAAGAACATTATTTGTTGGTGGAGTACGCCTGAGAGATGGACTAGCTGGCCTCTCCAGATTTCTCCTAGACCCATGACTCTCTAATTTGCACGTTAAGAAACATCATATGTTAGAAGAAAGGGGCCACTTTAGCTCTAAGTCCGGGCACATTTTACTAGTTGTTATCCAGCTGCGTTTATCCTGCGGGTTTGGGACAAGTCTGAATTACAGCGATTCTCTGTCATTGGAAGGCTGAGGTTTGTTGCTGTCTGGAAGTCTATCCAAGAGTAAGTTCACTGATTGAGGGAGTGATTGTGGTCTGCCAGGGATGCTGTGTAAGAAGGAAGTCGGTTCCTCCAACAGCCTTGTTTGTGTTTCTGAAAACTGTTTCACTTGATGTCCTGTTTCCACTCCCAAACCCAGTCCTCCCAAAACAAACAGATGACAAGTAGTGGGGGTGGGGAGTGGTAGGATGCAGGGGTGGGGTGGGTGGAGGAAGGAAAGAGAATTCCCTCTGGCAAGAGATTTTTCAAAGAACCCAAATATAATTTGGAAGTAAACTCAAGCACTAAACCCAGATGGAGTTTACATCAAGATCAGCCAAATTTATAAGCATAAACACTGACAATAAAAACTCCACTTACTGGTTCTAAAATGATCAAACCCTAATGGATATTCTTATACTAAATTATAGATAAATTAGTGGCTAAAGAGGAATCTTTGGCACATGAGTAGGGACAACTCCCATTCATTCCCACCTAGCCCCAGGTACCACCAGGATTCCTCTCTGCCCAGAATACTCATTTGTTTCTGATTGTTTCTAGAAGTACAATCTCCAAAGACTCTTAACTCCAACTATGGCAATAAATACCATGGAGGTTAAAAAAAATGACATGGCTGCATTAAGAAAATAAATTTTCAATTTTTTAACTAAATCTGGAAAATAAGCAAAATTATGTAGAATTTCCTTTCTCCCTAAGGCTGTTCCCAAGACATTAGATGACCTCCTTGGGTTAGAAAATTTCCTTTCTACAAGCAAGAATTAATTGTAATCCCTGACTCAGTAACTCATGAAATCATCCCTCTTATATATGCCTATCTAGAAAAATGCATATTAAAAAATTCCTAGCAATAGCATTCAGTCCCCTCTATTCTAAAGCAAACAGTGCAGTGTATTAAGACACATTTATGTATTTTGTCAGCAGAATAAAAAGGAAAGGCAACTACATTGTCTGAGATAATATGGTTCTATACAGTTCTACTATATAAAATTTTTAAAAAATTCAGAAGATCAAGGTGATTATTAATCATGGATGTTCATTCTTACTATACTCATGTGATTTTCAATTAATTCTCAGTAACATATGTATTGGGTACCATTTTGTAAAAAATCAAGGCATTTATTGAAATGTCATGTAGTAATTTTTTTTCCACTTACTCCAGTAAGTTATATTTTCTGATAGAAAGTGTTTTCTAAATCCCCAAAATACAAATGCTTTCTTAAAAAATTATAAATTCCCTTAAAAATTATTTTAATCGGAACCAGATTTACACAAATTGACATTTCTCCAAATCACATGTTTAGATACCATATTTCAAAGGAGAGCTGTGCCTAAAGGTCATAATAGAGTTTAATCATTGTAAACATTAGTTGATATGAGTGCCTATGATGTAAATATCCACCTATATAAATACATCAATAAAGTTATGCTACTGGAGGTATCAAAATGTTGGAAGAGAGGTCACTCTCCTAGTTGCTCTGTGGTGTGAAACCAAGAAAGCAACCAGGAAGCTTCTCAGCAAGGAGACCTGAGGCATTTCTGGGTATAGAGAGATCAAAGATCAAAGAAACTGCCTGACTGACCTGAAAGGTGTGCTGCACAATATCCTTGTGTGGGAAAGAAGCTGCATCTCTCCTGGCTGTCAGGGAGAACAGAGGAAAGAACCATTTTGCAGCCACAGTGTGGGGGCAAGCTCTGGGGGAACTGATTCCTGGCAATGAAGCTTAGACCAAAATACCAGCCTGGAAAACCCACACCGCATAACATAGAGTGTGCCTAAATGACCAGGAGAAAATCAAAGATGGAGAGGGGTTTATATAGGGGACTACAGGTCAGGAAAACCAACCCAGCTTCCCCTCTCCCCCTCCAGACTGTCCACTTGAAGGACCAGCTGGGAGAGGCAAGCACAGCTAAGAATTTGAAAGTGTGGGGGAGGGATGGATTGAATTTGAAGACTGAACCCAAGAAGAAAACATAGGGTCCACCAGTGACTACATAGAGCAAAGATTGATTCCTCCACCACACAAGTAAAGCCCAGGGGAGCTTCCAGGAAAGGCAGTGTCCCAGTGTGAACCTGCAACTGCTGGGACAAGGAGGTGCAATGATTTAAAATCTTCAAACCAATCGCCATTCAATGAAAAACCTTGGAGCCTACCTAAACTTAAACCTTGTCTCCAAGAGCCCTGCCTACAGGATTTGCTCACACTCCAGGAAACCTACCCAACAGCTGAGCAGGGAAGCTGAGAATCTTTTGAAGTCCAACAGAAACAATTCCTTAACTTTTCATTGAGATCTTTTTTTTAAAAAAAATTTTAAATTATTATTTTTTTGTTTTCTGTTTAATTGTGACCTGAATGGCTCATAGATACATATACACATTCATATCTGTTTCATTTTTCTCATTTCTAACATTATTTGAAGGCAGTTAATTTTCATAGATCAGTATTTTGAGGACTAGGATGTTTGATTAGTATATTTCAGTCTTAGTCTTATATACTTTTAAAGCTTTTTATTTTATACATTTTTTTCTCTCACTTATCTGTTTCCCTTGATTTTTTCTCTTTTCCTCTGCTAACAGCCAATATCTATTGATTTCTCTTTCACTCTTCCTTTAGTTTTTTACTTCTATACTTTCTTCTCCTCAATCATAATCATCATATCCTATATCACTCTGTTCTATCCTTCTTCACTTAAACCTGTAAACCATTTTGTAAATATAGTTTTTACCATGGACAATAACTGATCATATTATTTCTATTTACTATGACAATTAACATGGTAGATGCCATTGCAGGAACTATTTAGTTTAATGCTATGGCTTGTTTGCATTGGTTGTTGTTGTTCTGTCTCCCTCTAAACTGTGAGGTATTTAAAACCTTTAGGGACACTGAAAGTCTACAGGGTAGAAACTCTACCACCTCAAAACCATACTGTTATATGGATAGATACACAAACAACATGAAAAAGCAAGGGAACAAATCAACCCAAACAAACCAAAATACTTCAATAACAGAATCCACCAACTCCATAATGGAAGAAATGTCAGAGAAGGAGCTTAGAATGTTCATAGTAAAACTGATCTGTGAGGTAAAGGATGATGTAAGAAGTGATATCACAGAGAAAATACAGGAAGTGAAAGATCACTTCAATAGAGATTCTGAAAGAAAATCACGCAGAAATCCTCAAAATGAAGGAATTGATAAATCAACTAAAAATTGATTGGAAAGCATCACCAGCAGACTAGAGCACTTGGAATTTTATTTCATCTTGAAAATAAAGTTGACCATGGAAAAAGATGGTAAGAGACCATGAATGGAACTTCCAAGAAATATGGGGTAATATGAAAAGACAAAAGTTAAGATTTATCAAGATGGATGAAGGCTTGGAGATAAAAACCAATGAATGCACAATCTTTTCAATGAAATATCTGAAAATTTCCTAAACCGTAAGAATGAAATGGAAAATCAAATACAGGAGGCATACAGCACACCAAATACACAAAATTACAACAGACCAACACCAAAGCACATTATTTGAAAATGTCTAACAGAATAAGGATATAATTTTAAATGCCTCCAGAGAAATATCACAGGTCACATTTGGAGGGAAAACAATCCAGATCTCAGCTGACCTCTCAACGGAGACCCTCAAAATTAGGAGGTCTTAGAATAATATATACTGAGCTCTGAAAGAAAATAGATGCCAATCAAGAATACTATACTCAGCAAAATTAAGCTTCAGAATTGACAATGAAATAAAAATCACTTCCATGATTAACAAAAGTTAAAGGAATTAAAAACTAGAAGGTCTGCACTACAAAATATATTCAATAAAATATTTCATGAAGAAGAAATGAAAAATAAAAGTGAAAACCAGCAAAGGAGGAACTACCCTAGAAAAATAGTCAATAAAAGGAAAAACTAATTCAATTAAAAAACAGAAATAAATCAAAATGACAGGGAATAAAAATCATTTCTCAATAATAACATTGAATATAAATGGCTTAAACTCATCAATCAAAAGACATAGACTGGCAGATTGGGTTAAAAAACAAGACCCAACAATATGCTGTCTCCAAGAGACTTAGTGTATAGGCAAAGACCACATACTTAAGGTAAAAGGATGGGGAAAAAAACATACCATTCACATGGATCTTGTAAACAAGCAGGGTTTTCTATACTCATATCAGATAAAGTGGACTTTAAGCCAAAGTTAATCAGAAGGGACAAAGAAGGTCAGTTTATACTGCTTAAGGGAATTATACATCAACAAGACATAACAATCATAAATAATTATGCCCCAAACAATGGAGCATCTACATACATCAAACAAACCCATCTCAATTTCAAGAATCAAATAGATCATAATACAATAATACTAGGTGACTTGAACACACCTCTCTTATCACTGGATAGATTGTCCAACAAAAGCTAAAGAAGCTATAGGCCTAAAAAATATAGTTAATAATTTAGACTAAACAGACATATATAAAATATTTCATCTACCAATGACAAAATATACTTTCTTTTCAACAGCACATGGATCCTTCTCTAAACTACACCATATCTTAGGCCACAAAGTAACTCTTGGCAAATAAAAAAAAATAGTTATTGAAAAGATAGTGCACCATGATCAAGTGGGGTTCATCCCAGGGATACAAGGTTGGTTCACATATGGAAATCAATAAATATAATTAATTACATCAATATACTTAAAGACAAGAATCACATGATTATCTCAAAGCAGATAATCAGAAAAAAGCATTTGACATAATTCAGCATCCATTCATGCTCAAAATAGTAGAAAAACTAAGGACAGTAGAAATTTACCTCAACATTGTAAAAGCAACATATACTAAACCCAAGACCAACATCATTCTAAGTGAAGAAAAATGAAAAGCATTTTCTCTAAAAATCTGGAACAAGATAAGCACTCCCTCTTTTACCACTTCTTTTCAACATAGTCCTTGAAAGCCCAGCTAGAGCAATTAGAAAAAAAAAAAAAAGGAATACTTATAATTGGAACAGGAGAGTTCAAACTATCCCTATTTGCTAACAACATAATTCTATATTTAGAAGACTCCAAAACCTTCACCAGAAAGCTTCTAGGACTCATAAATTAGTTTAGCAAATTAGTAGTATATAAAATTAACACCCATAAATCATGTGCATTCCTATATAACAATGATGAATCAGCTAAAAGGGAAATTAGGAAAATTATCCCATTCGCAATAGCCTTAAAAAAAAAAAAAAGCTGTGAATCAATCTAACAAAAGAGGGGAAAGACTTCTACAATGAAAACTACAGAACACTAAAGAAAAAAATTGAAGAAGACCTTAGAAGATGGAATGATCTTCTGTGTTCTTGGATAGGCAGAATTAATATTGTCAAAATGACCATGCTACCAAAAATGCTATACAGATTTAATCCAATTCCTACTAAATTCTGATGACATTCTCCTTAGAAATAGAAAAAGCAGTCACAAAATTTATTTGGAAAAAAAGAGGCCCCAGAATAGTCCAAACAATCCTTATCAAGAAAAGTAAAGCAGAAGGCATCACGATACCAGACCTTAAGTTATACTATAGAGCTGTAGTAACAAATACAGCATGGCATTGGCACAAAAATAGACATGAACACCAATGTAACAGAAGACACGGTGACAAACCCACATAAATACATTTATCTCATTCTAAAAAGGGTGATATACTGGAGAAAAGGTAGCTTCTTCAACAAATGGTGCTGGGAAAACTGGATATCCATATGTAATAAAATGAAATTAGACCCTGTCTCTCACCCTGCACAAAACTCAACTCTAAGTGGATCAAGAGCCTGGGCATTGGACCAGAGACCTTGCATGTACCCATAGAAAAAGCAGGCCCACATCTCCATCATGTCAGCTTAGGAACTAAATTCTTCAATAAGACTCCAGAAGCACAAGAAGTAAAATCAAGAATCAATAAATGGGATGGTATCACACTAATAGCTTCTTCACAGCAAAGGAAATAATCAAGAAATGAAGAGAGAGCCTATAGAATGGGAGAAAATCATTGCATTCTGCACCTCAGATACATCATTAATCTCCAGAATATACAAAGAACTCAAAAATCTTAACAAAATCACAAATAACTGAATCAATAAATGGGCAAAGGAACTGAACAGCACTTCACAGAAAAAGAAATATATGCAAAAATGTTCAATATCTCTAGCAATTAGAGAAATGCAAATTAAAACTACACTGAAATTCCATCTCACTCCATTCAGAATGGCAATTATCGAGATTACAAGTAACAATATATGTTGGCAAGGATATGGGAGAGAATGTACACTCATACATTGCTGGTAGAACTACAAATGGAGGCAACTACTATGGAAATCAGTATGGAGATTCCTCAGCAAACTTATATTGGAACCACCATTTGGCCGAGTTATCCCACTCCTCAGTATATACTCAAAGGGCTTAAAATCAGCACACTACAGTGATGCAGCCGCATCAATATTTATAGCAGCTCAATTCACAATAGCTAAGCTATTGAACCAAGCACCCTTCAACAACCTAAGCACCCTTCAACAGATTAATGGCTAAAAAAATGTGATATATATATATATATATATATATATATATATATATATATATATATATATATGAAATGAAATTATGAATTTATGAATGAAATTATGGCATTTGTGGGTAAATCAATGGAACTAGACACTATCATGCTAAGTGAAATAAGCCAATCCCCAAACCAAAGATTGAAAGTTCTCTCTATGGATGCTAACACACAATAAAATGGGGGAGAATAAGGTATTCATTGGATTAGACAAAGGGAAATGAAGGGAAGGGAATGGGAATGGGAATAGAAAAGATAGAATGAATTGGACATAACTTCCTATGTTCATATATGAATACACTACCAGTGAAACTCCACATTATATACAACCACTAGAATGGGATCCTAATTAGAATAAATTATACTTCATGTATGCATAATATGTCAAAATACACTTTACTGTCATTAATATCAAAAAAACTTAAAAAAACCAATTTATGCCAATATAGTAGCTTTATTTCCAAAACATGAAATTTTAATGCATATTGAACATTCAATGTATAACCCACTCTTAGGAATTTACTCAGAAGATACACTTTCAACAATACAAAACTGCATAAACATAACATTATGCATTGCTATATATATTTTTAGTTATGTTGGGAACAACCTAAAGGTCTTTATCTAGAAGATTGATTTGATATAATAAGCCATTGTATAACCACACAATAGAGTACTGTGCAGTAATAAAATATGATGAGGAATATCTTTGTAGATTGAAGTGATTTCCAGGATATAATCTTAAAATTTTAAAAAAGGTTCAAGAGAAATACATAATATACTACTTTTGGGTAGGAAGGGAAAAATAAGTAAAATATTATCTCTGTATATTTGCAAAAATACAGGAATGAGAAAACAAAAATGAATGGCACTGGTTGTCTACACAGGGTGGATGAGAAAGGACAAGAAGTGAGTAGGGTGTTCACTTCTTCTGAGCAACCCTTTTCAACGAATTTTTGTTTTGAACCATGTTCAATTTTACATACTCAAAAAATAAAATTGACTAAACAGGATGGGAAAATTCCTTAATGAAATATAAATAGAGACAAAAGAACAATAGTATCTTTCAAATGAATAATGTTAACTACAGTGAAGGAGGGATAATGCATTCAAGTAATTTTGAAATAATGTAGTCTATGAATTCCTAGTCTAGGGACACAAGAAGGAAATACCTTGTGAACTCTACTTAGTAGCTTTGTTTCTCTAGTGGTATTGCTTAGCAATTTCTATGCTGTGCATATTATAGAATTGAGCAAATGATTAAATGTATCGATGATGATGGGAACCAAATTTCCCACTGTTGGAGAAGGGAGATTCAATTATGAAATGAGAAAGCCTTAGAAAAAGCAAAGTAGTATTGAATGGTAATTGAACTCATGGACTTTTATTCATGTAATTATAAACATAGACCTAGGCATAACATAAACAAAGACATGTAGATAAAAATTTCCTTTTGTTGATTGCAAAGGCTGAGATGCAATTGTATCCCAGAGGCATTTAGGGCACCGGTGCCCATCAAATGGGACCAGAACTCCCTGGAGAATTTCTGATTCCAGTCAGTGCAGGGAAAGAACAAGATGAGTCTGCAACTTTGTTTTTTACCTCATTCCCCTCACTTTCTCTCCCCTTCCCTTATTCTCCTTCATCTACTCTATTGATCTTCCTTCAGCTCATTTGTTTACTTTTGATTGGTACTTTCTCCATTCATATGTATAAAGTTGGAATTCCCTGTGATGTATTTATATATGCACAATGAAATCTCATTATATTCATTCCTTATTACCTCCCCATTCCCATTGCTCCTCCCTCTGTCTCAATCTCCTTTCTCTACTCCACTAATCTTCCCTATATCTTTATGATGTATGATTCCTGCCCAACTTTTCCTGTTACCTTTTGCATGTGAGAGAAAAATATTCAAACCTTTATTTTCTGAGTCTGGCTTATTTTGCTTAGCATGAAATTCTCCAGTTCCATCCATTTACCCACATAATTTCACTCTTTTTTATGACTGAGTAAAAGTCCATTGTGTATATATACTACATTTTATTTATCCATTAATCTATTGATGAGCATCGCGGCTGGTTCCATAATTTGGCCATTGTGAGTTGTGCTGCTATAAACGCTGATGTGGCTGTGTCACTGTTTTAGTCATCTTTGTTTGCTGCTGCAAATAAGACCCAAGCAGAACAAGTGAAGAGAAGGAAAAGTTTATTTGGGGGCTCATGGTTTCTGAGATCTCAGTCCACAGACAGCGGGCTCCTTTCCTTGGGGTTTTAGGTGAGGCTGAACATCAATGGCAGAGGGAAGCAGATGGCAGAGAGAGACTCCACTTACCAGAAACAAAATATATAACCCAAAGGTACGCCCCCAATGCCTCACCTGCTCCAGTCACACCTTGCCTTCAGTTACCACTCAGGAATTGGGTTAAGGCTTTCATAACCAAATCATTTCTCCACTAACCTTCTTGCATTGTCTCAAACCTGGGCTTTTGGAGGATACCTCACATCCAAACCATAACAGTAGGATTTGTATCAAAGTCTGACTTTAAAATATTTTTATTTACATCCTCATTTCTCTAACAAATTTTCATTTTAACAACATTGAGAGAACAAAACCCTTAACTAACATGCAAAGGCCAGATAGTAATTATAGTGAATTTTTATATAAAATGTATCATGTTTATGATAGAATATTAATAACTAAAAACAAAATAAATGATAAGCTACTTTGAAAATTCTAAGTAGTACAACTAAATTACAGCTCACTAATAAATGTATATAACCAACAAACACATTTTAAAAATTTATTTCCTTTTTAACATTTGTAGTAGTTTTCTAGGCTGTCTACAATTGAATAATTGGTAGAAAAGGAAGCTGGCTAAATATGTGGAAGTGTGAATAGCATATTTATAAGCATGCTTAACTAGTTAGATTATTTAACATGAGCACTACTTTAGAAGCATACTTTATGCTTATATGTGATGTGCCAGTTTGATATGTCTATTACTGCAAAAATGTTAGCACCTTAGTGATTTATTTGAAAGCCACATAGCAACATTTTCTTGAAAGAATTAATATCAGATTTTTCACTCAGGCTGGACTTCCTTCAAATTAGCATGGATTGATGGGCTGTTTCTGCTTCTGAATTTTCTCCACTAATATGACAGTTGGATTTTATCATCAAAGGCCTTTTCTGCATCTATTTAGATGATCATATGATTTGTGTCCTTAGTTCTGTTTATGTGGTGAATTTCATTTATTGATTTACATATGTTGAACAAATCTCTGTAACAATTTTTACACCAAAAAATAGGTTAATAATTAAAAATATTGGGAATATGTCAAAAGGACTTTGGACCCCACTTAACAGAACGCCTACAGGATGAATCTTGGATAATTTGAGTATTAGAATAAATCATGATTACAATGCCTTTTAATCTATTGGAATAGAAAAGAATCCATGAGTCCATACAAATAAGTAAACAAACAACTATGAAAAGAAAACTCATTTTTACAATAGAATGTTAGTAAAGTAATGGAGTTTTTTAAATCAGCCTTTTGCAACTGTCATAACAAAAATTAAATCAGGGAAGGATTATTAGTAGATATTAAAACTAGTAGACAAAAATTAATAAAAAACATTGTAACTTATAAAATTTATTAAACTTATTAAATTTTTAAAATAAAAACCATTATAACTTATAAGTATCTTTATAACTTATTGAATTTAACTTATTAAACTTTTTAAATACAAAAAACATGTAACTTATAAGTATCTTCTCACAGTTACTTATAAGTTATAATGAGAAAAATACCATCTGTACAGAAAAGCCTGGTAAGCACCAAGTCATCAGATCTGCCACAATGATAACAGCACAAATGAACAGTATGTGCCTCCAAATATGAAGCATTGAGGGAAAATATCATTGATGTAGCATTCCTGCCAAAAATGCATAGCATGAACTTAATCATTAGAAAATGTCACACAAGCCCTATTTAGGGGAGAGTCTACAAATAAAATATTTAAACTCATCAAAAATATCAACATTACTTGTTAAAGACTAAGAAATTTCTACTTAGCTATTTTGCCAGAAACTATTGTATATTGTAAGAGGCCAAAGAGAAAGGAAAATTTAATGCAAGGAATGGTTCTGTTTCAGATCCTTGATCAGAAAGGAAAACATCATAAGGGACATTATTGAAAATATGAACAGAATTTGATTTATTTATAAAGTAGATTGTAGTATTATATCAACATTAAATTTCCCATCTGCAGTTGTGTAAGTTAATGTCCTTGAACTTAGGAAATGTTTGCTGAAATATTGGGAGCAGAGGGGCATGATGACTACAAAGCACTTTCAGAAAGTTCAGGCAAAAAAAATATGGGAACACACATAGTTAGAATGTTAACAATTAGTGCAGCTTATACAAGAGTAATTCATACTATTCTTTAAACATTTCTGCATATTTGAAAATATTTCTAAATAATATTTGAGTTGTAACACGTTTACATTTTTAGGTTGTTAAAGTAAAACAAGCTCACTGTAAAATATACACCATGTCCTGAAAATTATAAAGTAGAAATTGCAAATCCTGTGTAATTCCATGATCCATTAAATCACTAGTATATTCCTTCAGAATGATTTTTCACTACATATTTTGGATGTAATGAGTATACCAAAAAAGACATAACATCACATAAACACTATGTAAAAAAGAGGTGACTAATTTTTCTCATACTGACCTTTTTTATTTTTATGTTGGGAACTCGACAATCTAGCCACTTTGAGAGAAATTCAATGGCAATGAGGACTTTCCGAGTTAAATTCAGTTCAGGGTTGTAACCACCCAACATTATTTCCCCATGGGAGTATCTAAAGCCCAGGGAATCTTATCTAGTTTCCAAAACTATGGTGAGGCAAGAGAAGATTGAAGGAATTGTCTCTAGACATAGACACTGTTGCTGAATATCTGGAAGTAGTTCTCTGTGTCTCCCTCTCTGTATTTTTGGCCTCTCTGTATTATACATTTTGGACTGCATAAATTTTTCAACTAACATACAAGTGAAAAAAATATATTTTAAGAATCCAATTGGCCAGGCATGGTGGCGCATGCCTGTAATCCCAGCAGCTCAGGAGGCTGAGGCAGGAGGATTGTGAGTTCAAAGCTCAGCCTCAGCAAAAGTGAGGTGCTAAAGCAAATCAGTGAGACCCTGCCTCTACATAAAATATAAAATAGGGCTGGGGATGTGGCTCAGCAGCTGAGTGCTCATGAGTTCAATTCCTAGTACCCCCTTTCACCACCCCCCACAAAAAAAAATCCAATGGCACTAACATTTCCATTAGTAGTAGTTAGTGACCATAATTCATTTGAAATCCTGGTAGAAAAGAAAATGATAGAAAGTATTTTCCTTGAAGCTCAAGTCACAATGTTTTTCATTAGCAACAAAAACTTATGACGTTGGGTGAACTCATCTTTATAACAGAGAAGAATCTGGGACTTCACCAGTCTGGCAATCTAAGAATCTGACCAACAGTTTGCCTTCAAATGACTAAATACTGGGATCTCTTGTGTTCACAATCATATTTTGAAAAAGAATAGAAATACATATACAGAGTTTTAAAAATTTAAGCAATACCAAGGCACAAAACAAAAATTTTATATCCCTTTATCTTCTCATTATAAATTCCTGCCTCCCCAACACCAGGGCCTCATTATATAAATCAGGGTTGGCAAACTATAGCCTATGAGCGAAATCCAGCCCTTGCCTGTTTTTTTGTCAAGATTTTTTGGAACACAGCCACTCCCATTCCTTTGACATATTATCTATAATACATAGAGCTACTTCTCTGTTTATACAGATGGAATAAGTAGTCCATTGTTTAAATTCCATGTTTTCTGATCTTTGAAATATGTGTACATTTGTGCAAATGACATCTATTTGGACAATTATTACAGGTGAAATTACTGAACCAAAGTTATGTGCATTTTTACTTTATTAAATATTGTCTAGTGGCTAAATGTAAAAAGTTTTATGACACATTGTAGAATTGATGCAATTCCCAAGCAAGACCTATTCCTTTTGTTATTCTTTTTGTTTAGATAATACTGAGCAGAAAAATATAGCCCAAGGCTATGAATGGGATAATAAATACAATAGGAAGGTAGAACATGGGAAAAATGCAACTTTTAAATAATGCACAGTCACAAAAATATAAAAGAAGAGCAAAGGATAATGAAAATTGAGCAACATGACTCTTGGATTAGTTAAGGAAAAATAGAAAACTTTATTTTATGATTTTCCAACAGAAAATACCATCAACATTTTGCCAAAATTGTTTCATACATTAAGTTAAATACTAGTTTCAGATGGGGGTAAATATGTCTTTAGCTGCAAAATTTCAGAGACAGGCTGTGCTTTTTCCTGGTAAAAGTCAAGTCCAGTAAGAAGTTCTACATCACGAACCCGGGCAATATGTGCTTTAAATCTTTCTTTAATCCAAACATCATCTTTTTTATTTTCCTGCAAGGAGAAAAAAAAGATTGTTTTTCCTAGGGCATGATTTTTCATTAACAGATATATATTTTATTATTTAGAAGTAATATTTTTATAAAATGTATTGCCTTAAATCTTTATTTGATACAATTAAATTTTGTTTAATAAAACAAAAAGTGAAAAATGTACTATAAGAAACACAGGCTGCCACAAAAGCATAAAGTTTAGCCACTTTTATATTTACTTCAAATGTAAGTTTTTAAAGGAAATATATTGCAGATGAAGGTAAGTTCCCAATGTTTCTTGGTTTTTAGGTAAACATTACTATGAGTCAGTGTGAATCCAAAATAATTTTTAAACTTTCACTACACATCAAAATATAATATATAGTATTGGTCTATGAGTCTTCAAATTTATATAAGTGACATAATAAGTGGTATGTTCCAATGATTTTTTTCATTCATTTTTATGTTTATAATCTAGATAGTGACATACCCAGATCTAGTCAGGTCATTTGTTTTTATCTAGAGTTTGTGATAGTACCTCATTTTAATGTAGCATAGCTTATTTTTTTTCAACTTTACCTTTTCAAATGAAACTGTCATGAATAACTAACTGGGCCTCCTTGATTTACAAGCATGGGTTTCTAGGATATATAAATGAAACTTCTGGGTCATAGAGCATCTACAATTTTAACTTAACCAAATGTAAACATGGCACTCCTCAAAAGGTCTATGCTAATATATACCTCACAGCAAGTGAAGATGCTCTCTGTATCCCCAAATCTTTGTCAATCCATGGGTGTGAAATAGCATTTTGTGCCTGTTTAAATTTTATTACCCTGAATATTTTGATAGTTGAGTATTTTTTTGGTTATCTTTTAGCCATTTAACTTTTACCAAGTTTTTACCATATAAAAGTTAGTTCCATGTATTTCTGTGACACATTCTTTATTAATTTTGTATTTATGTGTGTGCATGTGTGTGTGTGTGTGTGTTACTAGGGATTGAACATTGGGCTGTTTTACAACTGAACCATATCCCCATCCCTTTTTATCTTTTAAGACAGGGTCTTGCTAAGTTGCCCAGGCTGGACTTGAACTTGTGATCCTCCTGCCCCAGCATCTGAGTAGCTGAGATTACAGATGTGTACCCCTGCACCTAGTTTTAATTTTCTAATATTCAATATTTCTGATATCATTACTTTTCAGTTAAATTTTCACAATGTTTCAACATATGTTTATTTTAATGAATGTGTTTTAGTCACTCTCATTTTACTTAAGCACAGTGGTTTGCTTGTTTTTTCAGTATGCAGACTCAAAAAACAGGCAGCCACCCTTTAAGTAAGACAAAGAACAAAAAAGAGGAAGTCACTTTTTGTTCCTAACCACTAGAACATTTTTCTGTGTGACATTCATGTTAGTTAATTTATTTTCAATGAAAATATGGTGTGCTAAGTTAAGCTTAGTCTTCCAGTGGGAATCTAACTCAGTCTTTTTTTTACATGCCTTTACTATTTCATACTTCAGCAGCATTTAATATTTCTTTTTTTTTTTTTTTTTTTTTTTTTTTTTTTAATTTTTATTGTGGGTTGTTCAAAACATTACAAATTTCTTGACATATCATATTCCACACTTTGATTCAAGTGGGTTATGAACTCCCACCTTCACCCCATACACAGATTGCAGAATCACATCAGTTACACATCCATTGATTTACAAATTGCCATACTAGTGTCTGTTGTGCTCCGCTGCCTTTCCCATCCTCCACCCTCCCCCCTCCCCACCTCTCCCCTCCCCTCCCCTCCTCTCTCTCTACCTCCTCCACTGTATAACCCTGAGGGTCTCCTTCCATTACCATGCAATTTCCCTTCTCTCTCCCTTTCCCTCCCACCTCTCATCCCTGTTTAATGTTAATCTTCTTCTCATGCTCTTCGACCCTACTCTGTTCTTAGTTACTCTCCTTATATCAAAGAAAAACAATGCTAAGCAGGAAGTGTGAATCAGGCGGTATAGCGATACCAGACTTCAAACTATACTACAGAGCAATAGTAACAAAAACAGCATGGTACTGGTACCAAAACAGGCGGGTGGACCAATGGTACAGAATAGAGGACACAGAAACCAATCCACAAAACTACAACTATCTTATATTTGATAAAGGGTCTAAAAGCATGCAATGGAGGAAGGATAGCATCTTCAACAAATGGTGCTGGGAAAACTGGAAATCCATATGCAACAAAATGAAACTGAATCCCTTTCTCTCGCCATGCACAAAAGTGAATTCAAAATGGATCAAGGAGCTTGATATCAAATCAGAGACACGGCGTCTGATAGAAGAAAAAGTTGGCTACGATCTACATACTGTGGGGTCGGGCTCCAAATTCCTCAATAGGACACCCATAGCACAAAAGTTAATAACTAGAATCAACAAATGGGACTTACTCAAACTAAAAAGTTTTTTCTCAGCAAAAGAAACAATAAGAGAGGTAAATAGGGAGCCTACACCCTGGGAACAAATCTTTACTCCTCACACTTCAGATAGAGCCCTAATATCCAGAGTATACAAAGAACTCAAAAAATTAGACAATAAGAAAACAAACAACCCATTCAACAAATGGGCCAAGGACCTGAACAGACACTTCTCAGAGGAGGACATACAGTCAATCAACAAGTACATGAAAAAATGCTCAACATCTCTAGCTGTCAGAGAAATGCAAATCAAAACCACCCTAAGATACCATCTCACTCCAGTAAGATTGGCAGCCATTAGGAAGTCAAACAACAACAAGTGCTGGCGAGGATGTGGGGAAAAGGGTACACTTGTACATTGCTGGTGGGACTGCAGATTGGTGCAGCCAATTTGGAAAGCAGTATGGAGATTTCTTGGAAAGCTGGGAATGGAGCCACCATTTGACCCAGCTATTCCCCTTCTTGGTCTATTCCCTAAAGACCTAAAAAGAGCATGCTACAGGGACACTGCTACATCGATGTTCATAGCAGCACAGTTCACAATAGCAAGACTGTGGAACCAACCTAGATGCCCTTCAATAGACGAATGGATAAAAAAAATGTGGCATTTATACACAATGGAGTATTACTCTGCATTAAAAAATGACAAAATCATAGAATTTACAGGGAAATGGATGGCATTAGAGCAGATTATTCTAAGTGAAGCTAGCCAATCCCTAAAAAACAAAAGCATTTAATATTTCTGATCACCTTTTTCCCATAACATTTTTTCCCAGTTAACTTACATGATTCTCTCTCTCTTTCTCCTGGCTTATTTGTTATCCATCCAACCAAGTATTACCAAACACCTGACAGTCTTCCTTCTTTTAAATTGCAGTAAAATAATTGTGAAGTACCATATGCAGCTGTATGTATGCAGAGGTGATACTGGAAATTTAACACCAGCTAAGTCACCTGCAGCAGCCAATATGAACAGCAGCCACCTATAGATAATTCTCTAGTTGTACAGTGCACCTCAGCCTAAGAGCAATATTACATATATATGGTTTATGAGCTATTTAAATATATGCTTTGATTTTATGTAATACATGTTATTAGTGTATCTTAGCCCTGTGACATAAACAGAAGAACTACATACCTACCAAAATACAGCTCACTTTGTTCATTTTTTGAGGGATATCAATTTCAGTTTTTTTCTTTCTTCCTAACCACTTCCTCATTCTCTCTCCATAACCCTCGGTCTGCATATTGCTGCTAGCACACCAAGGCAGCTGTTTTGCCAGGGGAACCTCATTAGTGAGTGTCTGCGGACCTTTCACTGAATGGATTAGCCCAAGCTTTAGAATGTTCCTCCTCTGTCTTCCATAGCTCTACTAACCATCCCTCATTTGGCGATAGCTTCTATTTTCTTATCTGCCTCTACTTCTTCCCATCCTTGAGTTTTCTCTCAATTTGACCTTAGGATTTTTCCTTTCTACTTTCTTTCCTCTGGCAATTTTATTTTGCTCCCTTGACTTAATGCCAAATAGACATGTTTTCTGATTTCTTTTATAATACCATACCTATATTTCCCCATATCTTCTGAGTAATTTATAATAATAGTTAGTTAAACTCATGGCTACATTTTCATTTTTCTGACAGGAATTAACATCCAAAGTTAAAGAAAAATAAAAAGGAAGAAGGGGGAAAGATTGAAGGAATAGGGAAGCAAATAAATAAATAAATAAATAAATAAAAAGAAATATGAATCTAGTTCTCTAAATCAGGTGTGGGGTGAAATTGTGAATCTATAATTCCTATAGCTTGTCTCAGTTCCCTCAAACCTCTTTCAGTTGGTACCTTTGTGCACTGGTTAGAAGACATAAATGTTCTGAGGTTTCACACATGCAACCCTTAAATCATGACAACTATTTCATCAGGTGCTTGTAGCATAACTACCTGTTCTTATGCTAGTGAAAATATTAGCTGGCTTGAACTAAGGAACACTTTGTGCATGTATTGTACTTCCTAAGTGATTTGACTATGGGGATTTACTTTCATCTTATGTTGTCTTTAGGATGCAAATCCATCATAAGATATGATTCCTTTAAAGGGCCACCATTCACTTACTACATTTTTTTATGAATCATCTCATTTTATTCTCATGACAACTTTATAAAGGGAGATGAAATTTTTTATTCTTATTAGATATAACAGATGAGGAAACTGTTATTAAGTTAACAGTTAAATTAGGTCAAGTTACTAACTAATCCAAGATGTCTAAACCCTAAACCACACATTTAAGTCCTATTCTGCACTGTTTCTCTTATGTTCTAAATACATAATTAGTCTCAAACTGAAAACCACCAAGAGAAATTCATCCCTCCCCCAAACAACTCCTTATCTTATACATTTCCTGGCCAGTCATTTTTAAATTATCAGGCACCTCTAATTCTCATCCTGCTTCCTCTTCCTCACAGTTAATTGACATCTGCATCTTATTAACTTCACCATCTCTCATGTAGTCATAACTTGCTTTGCTTCATACTCATCACATTATGACTCAGAATGATACATATGAATATCATATCCTTATTAATAAACCACAACTTCCTCAAAACTCTGGATTGTGGATCCAACCCATTGGTGATGATGTCCTGTTCAAAAGATATGGTGCCCTATTGTTTAGGGGAGATTGTTTCCATGTTGGATGATCAGGGAAGGCTTCATACAATTTGCAATTAACTTTATAGTGCAGGTGGAATTTTTAGAAAATGGAGAAGGAGGATATTCTAGAAGCAAGAAGAATACAGGCAACAGTGATGAGGTAGGGAAACTCAAGACATGTGCAAGAAATTTCAAGGACTCCATCCAGCCTGAGCATGAGCTTGCAGCATCAACTGAGAGTCAATTGTGAAGAGATTTAACTACAAACTGGGAGTTTTTTGTTTTGCTTTGCTTTTTTTTCAGTATAGATGATCAAAAATTTTGGTATGAAGGAGTATGACATAAGCAAAAATGAAATTTTAAGATGAGCAAGTTGGTATTGGTGCACATAGGTGAAGAAGAGGACAACAGATAGCAAAGCTACTTAAGATTTGTTTTCAAAAGTCCTGAGAGAGGGTCATAAGGATTTAGACCAGGGATGGCAAATAGTTTCTTCTTTGTATGTCCATTATAATCATCCTATAATGGCCACCTAGTGCCTCAGTGATAACTGCTTGACCCCGATTCCTGGGTGAAGAGTACCATACTCTATCACTTGTCAGTGTCTGCTCTTGGAAGAGGAAGTGAAGATTGGTGCTTTACCCTGGTCTCAGTAAAAAAAAAATGATGACAGAAAAAATAGGAAGGGATTCAACTTAACAACATCTGAGTTTCTTGTTTTGAAACTATCCTCCCTTATTTTAGGACTATGAGTGACTCACTATTCAGCATCTGACATTTGTCCTCCATCTTTAGTCAAAGAAAGACTGCTCAAACACTCTAGTCAAATCCTCTCTGCATGACTGAGCTAAAATATCACCTTCCCTACCAAGAAGTATTTATGCTTTGAAATTTAACAGCACTTTTCTGTCTCTCTGTTGAGCTACTTATCTTGCCTTCTTCCATTTTGCTAGGCTTTTAGTAAAATGTAAATGCTAGGCTTCTAATAAAAGTAATTGCTAATAAATACAAGTACTTTCCATGATATAACATGGTGAAAACAGATTTCTTATTGAAAACATGACAGAACATATGTAAAACTCCATCTAGCCTAGAGCCTAAGTTTTAATTTCCAGTCTCTAATGGTCAATAGAATTTTTTGTGTGAATACCTATTTCCACAAACCTGACATGCCTAAACTTAACCATCCTATCTATCTACCAAAAAAGTTATCATTCCTCTTTTTGTATTTTCCTTAATTATCTATATTTTAAAATCTCAGATTCAGCTTTGAGTTTACATTTTCCTTTGGCTCTTCTGTCCTATTGTTACCAAGTCTTCTCCATTCTTCACACACTATTCTTAGTCTTCTCAACTTATACAAATTCTGCCCATTGTCTAGGGCTCAGCCCTACTCTCACTTCATTTTATAAAACCTTTATTGATTATGACAACTAAATATGTTCTTAACTCCAAACACCGAATCCTTTTAACAGTATTTGACAACTGAACCCAACTTTGTGACATATCTTAATTTTTAACTTTTAAAATAATTCTTACATTATTGACTGGCCCATTTATGTGTCAGTACCTTATTTATATATCAAAGTCATATATAAACTTCTTAAGAGAAGGGACAATGTATTCCTGTTTTGTGCATTCTAAAGTGTTTATATATTCAAACTGAAGTAACTATTCACACAAAATTTGCCTAACCTAACAAAGAATGTTACTTAAGCTAACTTATTGTGTGTGTGTGTGTATGAGTATGTGTAAAATTAATTTCACACCTCATGTTTCAAATTGATAAAATTTTTATATTTACATGTTCATTGAGGAAACATGAATTTAAAGCCAATCTTAGGATAGAATCTTAAGATTTGTGTCCAGAATAAAAAATTAATGAAATTGTCCTTTCCCTGGTGAATGTGTGTGTGTGTGTGTGTGTATGCAGATACATGTCTGATATTAATGACAGAGATCAGTCACCTGTAGAAAACCTTAAAATTGAGTCATTTTTAATTACAACTATGCCCATACATATTTTTAGAGCCACTTTTATGAAGACCCAAAGGAGCTCTGAGCAATCATTTTCTGAGGTCCCAGGACTCTCTCAAAGCATACTCACAGGACAGCTTTCCACATTGGTAGGTCGGTGAGGGATGATAAAAGGTAGGACATCCAACTGCTCGGGGCAATTGTCTGGTACAAAACTCTGGTTTTTACAACTTGTCAGCACCACAAAAAAGTGTGTTGGGATGGAGACGCTGGAGTTGACTACATGTCTAAAAATATAATTTAAAAGATTTGATGTCATTAGAATTTTACTTTGAAGGATCATAAATGTCTTTGTATAGTTTTAAGGAAATGCCAAGGTAAAAATATATTAAAACATGGTAACAGATGGAGAGTACAATGTTTTATCATATATTTCTTTTAATTCAGTCAGTCAGTACAGATTTATAGCAGAAGTCCAAGATTGGCCATTCTAAAATTATGGGAAAATATCAGAATACAAATTCTGCTTTGCTATGTTTCCTGGCTTTGTTGACTTCATTCTTCACAGTGGTATTTTTTTTTTAACAGAGCAGGAGCTAGAAATGAAGGAGCCCCAATTCCAACTCTGGCTATGTACTTTCACTTACTTAATTATCATTCTATTACTGAGCCTCCTCAGCTTTAATAAGGAAGTGGACTTGTACTACCAACTTGCTATGGTTTGGATGTGAGGTGTCCCCCAAAAGCTCACATGTGAGACAATGCAAGAAAGTTCAGAGGAGAAGTGATTGAGTTGTGAGAGTCTTAACCCAGTGAATTAATCCCCTGATAGGGAATAACTGAACTGAAACTGGCAAGTGGAGTCTCTCTCACTCTGCTTTCTGATCACTGTGTGAGCTGTTTCCCTTTGCTGTGATGTTCAGCCTTACCTTGAAACCCAAGAAATGGAGCTGGTTGCCTATGGACAAAGACCTCTGAAACCCTGAGCCCTAAAATAAACTTTTCTTCCTCTACAATTGTTATGATTGGGTCCTTTAGTCACAGCAGTGAAACAGCAGAGTAAAATACAACATCACAGTGTGGACATAGGGATAAATCCATACAAAAGATATGGCAGTGCTTTGGATTCAAATAAAAAATGTGCAAGTGCTTTGAAAAGTTTTAGGTGTGCAGTAGGGGTAAGATGTAAGTATGAGTCCACTAAAAGGAACATGAGCTGGTATAAATGACTGGTATGTGTGACTCAGAGACAGACTATCTGGGTTCGTATTTTTCTTTACCACTTCCACTTGTGGAATTTGTCTCATATATTACTGTCTTTGCCTCAGTTTACTCTTCTTTAACTGGAGGATATAGGCACTGAATATAAGGTTGTTTTGTAGATTCAATGAAGTATATGTAAATGATTAGAAAATACTTAGCATATAGGAAAGAACATCAAAGTATTTGTCAGCTATTCAGTGATGAAAGGTAGAAAGCAATAAACACTGAAATAAGAAGGTAAACAAAATAAAGACTACCCACTTAGTAGACACAAAGGCTACTTGATCAGAAGATATAGTAGAAACCATTGCCTTATATAAAATAGGCTTAGAAATTATAATTGTTTAGTTTGGTCCTTCCTATATTTTGATAATAAAAAGAAGTGATGGATGAAACTTCTCTCTGAAGCTCTCTATTTCTATTACTGCATTCAAAATTAATTCTCAGCAACCTATTATGAACAGGTTTAATATTGAGATGCACAGTTTAGTTGGATTAGTTTTGCATGTGAAATCTACCTACATTTTCTCTTGGGAGATGTTTTTTATGAACTGTTTAGTATTTTTGTGACTAAGATAGGCAGTCTTTACTTGAGTTTTTTCATTTATTATTGAACTGCTTCTATATTTATCAGTAGCATTTTAAGTTTTCCCTACCTCCTTATTAACTGTTATACAGTCTTTCTTTAACTTTTTCCATTATTAGAAACTTTCAAATGAAAATTTTGCTAAACTCTGCCTGAAAATTTTTTTTGGCCTTTTAGTTTAATTTTTTGCCATTTAATATTTTTGCTAAATATTTAGACTAGGTTGAAAATAGTCAACAATAACATCTGAATATGAATATATCCTATAACACTTAAAATACATAGTTTATGTTTAAAATATCGGGATTTCCCCTCATGATACCTTGTTTCTAAGTCTAAATCCCAAATTAGCTGGCTTGGTGGCTCACACATGTAATCCCAACTACTTAGGAGTCTTAAACAGGAGGATCACACTTTGATACCAACCTGGGAAAATTAATGAGGTTATCTGAAAATTAAAATTAAAAAGGCTAAGAACATAGCTCAGTGGTAGAGCACTTGCCTACCATGTGCAAGGCCCTGGATGCAACCCCTCAGTACTTCCAAAGGTAAAAAATGAAAAATACAAGTTATATTACTTACTCTGTAATTTCATCTGGAGTATCAAAATGGCCATCATAATTATAATCAAATATTGGTCCACTAATCACATTTACTCCATTTTTTTTAGTGGCATATTCTATAAGAAGAACCCCCTGGAAATAGTCCCACATTTCTAAAAATGAAAAAATAAGATGTTAAAAATATCTACCTTTATTGAACATGGTAATAGTTTTTTCCTATAGATAAGTACATTTACACAGTATCATATTCTACTTCTACAATTGACAATCAATGATGGTTTGGTCTTTCTACAAGTAGTTCATGCAATAAAAATAAGCAGCCATGTTGAAGACCTTTTTTTAAAAAAACAATATTTACTTTTTTAGTTGTAGTTGGACACAATAACTTTATTTATTTGGTTTTTTGTGGTGCTGAGAATGGAACCCAGGGCCTTGCACATGCTAGGCAAGTGCTCTACTGCTGAGACCCAAAACCAGCCCCTGAGGACAGTTTTCGTTGCTATAGTTGCAGTCATTAAATTGCAATTAAATATGTCTCCAAATTCTTACATAAAGCTGAATTGTTTTGGAGACAAAAAGTGTTAAAAATGGAACACATATGCTGTCTTATTAATTATTATTCTAGATACAAACATTTACCTTTCACTTACTTATGGTGAGTGTCAGTAAAATTTAGTTTTGTAAATAGCTCTTTGCAGTTAATAGCTAAGATCAAATTATCAGAATTCTAGCAACATGTTCCTCAAAGTTGAAAAGAAGGTCTGTCAGGGATCTTTCTGTACCCATATTTAAAACATCAGAACAAACTTTCAATAATGTAACAAATTGCAATAAAATAAATATTTAATTTGGATATTCCAGGAGTCATTTAGATATTTCAAGATAAAATAAGTAACACTTACTTTTGAATTCTTCATACATAGGGACCATATTACTTGTAACTAAAGCATCATATCGACTATTAGAAGTTCTACTGTTTGCTGAAAAACAAATGGATCCTATTAAATCCAGTTACACAAGAAAATATGATGAACTACCTATTACTGTTATATATTGATGTAAATTTATTAGTAGTCAAAATGCAGAAGTATTGAGTACTTTTTAGTAGAGGTTATCAAGAATGCAAGCAGTTTTATGCATTTGATACTTATAGTGGGTTGAAATATGACCCTCCAAAAAATATGTCCAAGTCCAACCCTCTCACACCTATGAATATAAACTTATTTGGAAATAAGAATTTTTTGCAGATATAGTTAAGGATCTCTAGATAAGATTATTGTTGACTATGGTGGGCTGTTCATCCAATGACTGATGTCTTGATAAGGAGGAGTTTTGAGGACAGAAAACACATCCAGGAGAAGACCACATGAAAATGGACACAAAAATTAGAGTGATACAAAAGCATGCCTGGAGCCACCAGAAGCTTGAAGAGCCAAGGAAGGACTTTCCCCTAGAGCTTTCAGTGGGAGCTTGGTTCTGTTAATGCCTTGATCTTAGATTTCCACCTTCTAAAACTGTGAAAAAATATATGTGTGTTACTTTAAGTAAATAATTTGTTACAGCAGTCCTAGGAAATAAATACAATGCTAGATATAGATGTATAGATATTGAACGTGCACAACATAACAATGCCTTTATGAATAAATCTTCCAAAACAAAATTTTCATAAGAAAATAAATTTTTATTTGTTGGCGACTGCTGATGAGAACATCACAAATAATTGGCTCCGAGGAATTACAGGTGTACCTTGTAGCACAGTGAGTATTAAGCAAGTGTGCTCTGGAAGCAGTTTCCCAAGTTGGGGAGCCCCTCTGCTCACCAGCTATACCACTTGGGCAAAATGTTGAATTCCCCTGTGATTCATTTGTTTCATGGCATCTATCTCATTCAATTATTATCAGAATTAAAAACTGCAAACTTATTAAAGTTTTATTTCAATAAAAACACTTAGCAAGAAATCTACCTTCTTAACAAATTTTTAGTGTAGAAAACAGTATTGTTATCTCTGTGTGTATTTAGTTCGTCTTCTGGTCTATAGCAAAATACCTGAGGCTGGGCACTTACAAAGAAAAGAGGCTTATTTAGCTCACAATTTAGGAGTCTGAAAGTCCAAGATAGGGTGACCCCATCTGTTTGACCTCTGGTGAGGGTCCTATTGGCTAGAACACAACAGGGTGGAAGAAACAGAAAGGGAAATATTGGTGTGCCAGAGAGATCATATGGCTATCAAGGAAACTAGAGATAAAGAAGGGGCCAGCCTTGCTATTTTTATAAAGACTTGCTCTTTTGAGAACTCACTCCCAAGAGATTGGCATTAATCATTTCTGAAGGCAACACTCCAAATGAGCTAATGCTTTGTACTAGGTCCTACCTTTTAAAGGTTCCATTCCCTCTTAAAACTGCTGCATTGGGGACCAAGCCTCCAGCATATGAACACCAAAAGGCAGACCACATCCAAACCATAATGAGGTGTAATATTATAGAACAGATCTCCAGGACTAATTCAACTTGCTTGACTGAAACTGTATGGCTATTTATTAGTAACTCTCCATTTCCCCCTCCCCCAGCCCCTGACAATTACTATTTTATTCTTTGATGCTATGAATTTGACTATTTTAAAATCCTTCAGTATTTGATAACAGGGATGAACCTTGAAGACATTATGCTAAGCAAAATTTACTAGACACAAAGACAAATACTATACAATTCCACTTCTATGAGTTATCTATTTGAACATTTCTTATATTTGAACTAGTCTGAGTATTTTAACTAAAACTAAAATAGTAGACCAATAGGTAGGCACCACAGTGCAAGGAAGACTATTTCACATAGTGTTCCCAGTACTCAGACCCTAGAAGCCTTTTCTACTTTTTTAAACTAAGCTCTGAAAGTTGGAAAAGCAATCTACAATTACTTCTATATTAGAGAAAAATAAGAAATCACTTATAACGGAATTTCCATTTCTAACAATGAGTTAAAATTTGTAGTAGAAGGTTAGAAGTAAGTTTCATTTTATCATTAATATTTTTGATATAAAATGTTTAGTTATTAATTTAATTTCCTCATCATAACTTAATATGCTAACCAATATCTCAGCTTAATGTCTACAATTTTATTTGCCAAGCTAAAAACTTTTACTAATAACATATTGCAATTTTTAAAGCTTTATCCTAGGATTCACTCACATTTAGAAGGCCTGATTACTCAATCAAGATACTTAAATAAAATATATTAGTTTATTAACTTTAATTCCATGTCAGGGATTAAAATTGATATGCCACTAGCTTTCATTAAGTCTTTTTTACTTCCCACTATAGCTCTCAGAAAACAAACAAATAAATAAATAAATAAAATCTGTGGCTATTTAACCCACAGTTCAAAGCTGTTGGGCACACAGCATGAGTTACAGTCCAGAATTCCACTCAGATTTCTTTTCACAGAAACAGCTGCATTCTCAATGGAGAATTTAGCTTGGGAAGTAGCCAGAAAAAAAAAAAAAAAAAAGGTTTTTTTAGATGCTTGTGTTACTCTCCAAAGAATCTTCCATTTTAAAATTAAACCTAAACCTGTCGACCTCTCTAAACATCTGGGCAGATTAGAGCTGATGCATGCTTCCCGTGGCAAAATTTATTAGTCTTTATGATAGCTGTTGTTCTGCCTTTGGCCAGCCCACAACCACTGGAAGCATCTTAGGCAGCTAGTGAAGCCAGATTTAAAGTTAGGTAGTCAGTGTAGTTAGATAAATCGGGTCTAATGCCGAGTGAAATCTAAAATGGAGGCCATGCTGGCAATGATTCCTGGAAACGCAGGACAACTCATGGAATGTTAATGAAGTCCCGAAAAGGCCCTAGGCCAAAGTCCACCTCAAAGAAATGTTATTGAACAGCCCCCAGCAAAAAGGTGCTGACTCAGAAGTCCTTCCTGACCAGATTACTTCTTTGGCCCACCTGTGTCCCACCCCTCGGGCCTTCCCACCTACATTCCATCACTGAAAGAACTATAAAAAGGGGAGACAACATCCCTTCCATGGATTCCACCTCTTGGGTCCCCTTCTTCCTCCGGGAGAAGTCTTTTCTGCTGTCCTTTAATAAACTTCTAATTTCTACTCTGACCTTGCCTTCTTTGGTGTTATTCTTCAACATTGGGGAAGCAAGGACTCGTCACCGGTCAACAGCGGTAACACTAGTTTAGCCCAAGCAGGTAGTTTTTGTGGGGAGTATATGTTTAAGGCACATGCCCACATCCAGCTGATGAGGGCTTTCTAAGCTATTGCTCTAAAAAAGAGCTCTACTAACCAGGAGGATAGAGGAAGCCGTAGGTGATTTTCTCGTCTGGAAAAGACAAGGAACAATTTTGGCTCTCAAAAGAAGTAACCCTGACATCAACCCGCAGACAGTCTGAGACAGTGGGAGGAGGAGGCGATGTGTCTCCCTGCTGAAAGAGAGAAAAGAAAAAAAAAAATTACACCCACAGTTGTGGCTCACCCATTGCCTTATATGGTTTATAACTTCCCTAGAGTGTTTTTCATTTAACCTCTTCCTATTTTCTTAGTGAATCAGGTCTACGCAAGCAATGCAAATGGGTGTTTTCAGCAATGTTTTCTTGTTTTCTGTGGTTCCCTTCCAGTTAGAGGACATTGGGAGGGCAAATCAAATGCGTCTTGGAAAGGAATCTTTGCAAACTAAAACCTGAATTGTGAACAGAGGAAAAATGGAAGCATTGCCAGAACCCAAAATCTTTTTCAGGATCAAATTTTTATGTGGTGATATATCATGTACATTCAAACAAAAATTGAAAATAAAATAAAAACAATTTATTTTAGAACTATAGACATGAACTGGACAAGAATTTCTAAATAACTTAAGTTTAATTCAAAGAAGATGTAGTTATCTAAACATACTTATTTTTGGACTTAAATAAATTTGTATCTATAATTCACTCATCATGAAATAGGAATTTTCTTTAAATAATTGTCTTTGCAACTCTAAAGACTAATACAATAATTTATTCACTGGGGATATCTTAAAAATGTGCTGCCTAAGCTCAGTATTTAGGGTAACATATTGCATGTTCATTATATTTTACTTAGAATATTACTATGGGTAAGTGAACATTATACAATTTGTTTAATTTTTCAGAGTTGATTTATATGTCTTCTACTGCCCACCATGGATATTTTTCTTAACAAACTTGAAATAATTAAAAAATAAAGTTAAATTAGTATGTTCTTCCTTTATTCACTGCACTGTGCTAAGAGCAAAAACTGGCTATGTTGTCTAAAATGTGTGGTCAATTTGCAAAGAAAAAGGCAATATACACACACCTATGCTGTAGTCATACGCAGGAGAATGCCACGTTGAGGTCTAGAGTGGGTAGCAGTTGAAATCAAGGAGAGTCCAGGGAAAGCCAAGAAGAGATTATACTCCCTACCATACTATAAAGCTCCAGTTGGAAAACAAACAGTAGTTGAGCAAACTTCTCAAACTGATTGAACACATACATTTATCTTTACAACCTTCTCAAATTCGATGAGGGAATAAACAGTCACAATGAAGTTGCCAAGCAGATAAACAAGTAGTAATCTGATTGAGTAGATCAGTAAACAGTGACCACCAAGAGCCTATGACTAGGGAAAACAGAAAGAATTGGATTCTTACTGTAGAGGCCCAGAAGGATAGAACTTGGAGTCTACCAGAGAATGTATGTAGTAGGTAGGACTAGAAACAAGAGGACAGGTTAGAAAGGCCATGTAAAATGTTTACTCTCTGGAGAGTTTAAACCAGAGAGATGCCCAGAGTAAAGTTCAGGCACAAAGGGCAGGCACACCATATTGAAAACAATGGGATTAAATAAAACTCCCAATCTCATTACTCCATTTAACCTGCAAATCATATTCACTGGGTCAGATCTGAAGTGCTCTGTCTTTGGAAAACAATCAAACCTGAAAGTAAAACTAGATACTTACAATTGGAAGTCTAAAACAAAATGGCTGGTAGCTTCCTAATCAACCTATAGAAGTCTATGACCTTGAAAGCCCTAACCATATTTGCTGCCTCCCCTTAATGATTGAGCTGACAGCAAAGGACCACCTCAATGAGGGTGGGAAAGAGGAACCAAGAAGAAAAAAAAGACAATATAGAGAGCAGAAGAGAACTCTCAGAAAGAGTATATATAGCAAAAATAAAGAAAATAAGAAAGCAATAAGAAAGGAGATAACAGAGGTCTTGGAATTTTAAAAAATGGGACAGCTGAGACAAATATTGAATATGATCTGGAAGGTGAAATTATAATGTCTCATAAAGTGAAATTAAAGACAAATACATGGGGGAAAGTATAGAAAATATAAGCATATTAGACTATGAATCCAGAAATATAATGTCCTATTAACTTAAAAAAAAAATCTCGATTCCTCCCGGTTTCAAAATGCTGCCGAGGGCTTAGGACCTGCAACTGCCACCCCTCCCTCCTGGGTTCCAAGGGGGAGCGACTCATGGATCGACCATAAGTTTTATCTACAGACTGCAGTTTCTTCAGTCAAAATGACATCATATTCCACCTCTGCCCAGTGTTCAACATACGACAGTGCTTGCAGGATCTCTCTAGAATGAGTCAATAAGGTACAACCAAAATTGCACTTTTGAAGATTTTGCAGGCAGCAGGTGCACAAGGTGAAATGTTCACTGTTAAAGAGGTAATGTACTATTGTAGGCCAGTATATAATGGTGAAGTAGCTTTATGATCCATAGGAGCAGCATATGGTTTATTGTGGTGGAGATATTTTGGGAGAACTACTGGGACGTCAGAGCTTCTCCATGAAGGATCCAAGCCCTCTCTATGATATGCTAAGAAAGAATCTTGTCACTTTAACCACTGCTACTATAGCAAAGTGCAGAGGAAAGTTCCAATTCCAGGAAAAGAACTGAAGAGGGTGATGTTCCCGCACTAACTACCTCAGAATATAAATGCAGAAATTCTAGAGGAGATGAAGACTTGATAACTTTAAGCCAAGATGAGACATCTAGGTTGGACCTTGGGTTTGAGGAGTGGGATGTACCTGGCCTGCCTTGGTGGATTTTAGGAAACTTGAGAAACAATTATACACCTAGAAGTAATGGCTCAACTGATTTACAGACAAATCAGGACATAGGTACTGCCATTGTTTCAGATACTATGGATGATTTGTGGTTTTTAAATTCGTCAGTTTCAGAGCAGTTAGGTGTTGGAATAAAAGTTGAAGCTGCTGATACTGAACAAGCAAGTGAAGAAGTAGGGAAAGTGAGTGACAAAAAGGTGATTGAAGTGGGGAAAAATGATGACCTTGAGGACTCTAAGTCCTTAAGTGATGATACTGTTACAGAAGTTACCTCTGAGGATGAGTGGCAGTGCACTGAATGCAAGAAATTTAATTCTCCAAGCAAGAGGTACTGTTTCCATTGCTAGGCCTTGAGGAAGGATTGGTATTCAGATTGTTCTAAATTAACACATTCTCTCTCCACATCTGACATCACTGTCGTGCCCAAAAAGGAAAGTGAAGGAATTGATGTCCCTGATTGCCAAAGAACTGTTTCAGCTCCAGTTGTTAGACCTAAAGATGCATCTATAAAGGAAGGAAATTCTAAACTTTTAAATCCCTGCAACTCAGTAGAATTCTTGGATTTGGCTCACAGTTCTGAAAGCCAAGAGACCATCTCAAGTATGGAAGAACAATCAGATAATGTCTCTGAGCAGAGAACAGATGTAGAAAATATGGAGGATTGCCAGAATATCTTGAAGCCATGTAGCTTGTGTGAGAAAAGACCACGAGACGGGAACATTATTCATGGAAGGACAAGCCATCTTACGACTTGTTTTCACTGTGCCAGAAGACTAAAGAAGGCTTGGGCTTCATGTCCTATTTGCAAGAAAGAGATTCAATTAGTTATTAAGGTTTTTATAGCATAGTTGAATCAATTGCAAAGAAATATTAATTAGGAGCACCAGGTCACGTACGGAAATGTCAGTATTGCCTGTCTCTACTAAGTATAACCCATTTCATGTGTTCATTTGTGCATGTAAACATCAAAAAAATCTCTAAAGTTTTAAATCCAATTGAACCATCAACTTAGTACACAAGCAGAATCAAAACATTTTGAGACATCCACAGTCTCAAACATGCATCTTCTTTTCTTCCTTTCTAAGGAAGCTCTTAAGCAATAGTTCTAACAAAGCAAGAAGTAAATGAAGAAATATGAAGATATTTGTGTTCAATGCATTGGATTACCTCTCATTATTTATTCTGCTCTCCTTCAAGAAGCAGAATCTGAAAAACTAAAACCACTCATTTATATTGTTTCAAAAATATATCATAGTGAACAGTTCTGAACAACCAGTTTCTCCACTTGGCAATAAAATGGCACACAAATATGTTGTAAAAAATGGGAGCATGGGGACAATGACTGCTGACTGAGTCAGCCCCATAAATACCAAAAAAAAAAAAACCCGAGTTTGCTATTTCCTTTTTTTAATCTAACCTCTCATATGTTTAATAAGTTTCTCTTAAAGAAATATAAAATACGTAAATGTAGCCACAAAAGCATTAATCTATAATGTAGGAGAACTGGAATGCCTATATCCAACAGTTTAAATTATGAAAATGTGAAGGGAAGTTTACTGTTATTTTTCATGAGACTATGGCTACAAAAGTTGTGCTCAAAAAATTTAGTTGGGCAATTGTTGACCATTTTCTAGAAGTAGCATGCATGTGGGGTTAAGAAAAATGGGCCAGAAAGAACTAAAATAAGTTACATGTTTTCTTCTAACTGAAAATCTTGAAATTTATTTCTCACATATCAAACTCGAACCCCCAAGTAGACATGAATCAAGACCAGGAAAGCAGGATGTGGCCTTATTTATGAAGGTGAGACGATGCCAAAGGCAGCCTCTAGAAGGACAGAGGGAGTGGAGGTCATGTCCTTCCTGAGCCAAGGTCTCATGATAAAAGGCGATGGTGAAGCACTACTGCCACATAGCCATCACCACCACCACCACCCCCTCAACACACAGAGAAACAGCCTCAGTTCTGCCCTCTGTTCAGAGTCCCTGGTACTTCTGAAGCCAGAGAAAACTCAGAAACACACAAAAAAAGGGCCTAATAAGACACTCAGATAAAATCTCAAATCTCTACCTCTTCAAATCTTCAAGAGAAGCAGATGATGAGAATAGATAGGAAAATGAGATGGTTCTACTTCTGGTATGACAAGGGGACAAACAGAACTTAAACAGGAGACGAATTTATTTTGATTAATACTTTCTCCTTACTGTGGGCCAAATGTAAAAGTTAAAGCATACTTATTCAAAGATTGGATAGTTATAATCTTGTCTTATGGTAAGGATAATAGCTATACTTTTAAATGCTATAGTTTTGTTTGTCTGATTGTATACTTTTTTTCCTCAAAGAGAAAATTATTTCTCATGGTTAAAAAAAAGTTTCTAAGATATAATAAAATCATAATTTTTTAAATACTTACAAACATGGTTAGGATAAGGTTTAGACACACAAAAAAAGGCTTTAAAAATACAGCAATTTAGTGAATGGGTGATATATACATAAACATTATAATATATAACATTATATTTATGTACATTAAATGGGGCATTTTCACAGAACAATAGATTTTTCTCCTCTAAAAAGTCTTTTGATTTCATTAAATTTCTAAAGTATCTATTCTAAATAACTATCACGATTCTTGCTTTTATTTTCATATTTTTAGCTACCAACAGAAAAACCAGTTCACATCTTCCTTTTGAACAGACCCAGAAGCAAAATCCACCTACATCCTGAGCAGTCTTCCTGGTTTAGAAGCAGTTGTAGGACTGTGATTTCAAGTCACAACTACTTAACCAGAACTCTTCTGAGATAACAACAAAAGTTAGAAAATCCACCAAAACCACAAAAAACCTAAAACTCTGTAAAACTAAAGGTGTGGACTAATGGGGACTCATGTTCCAGACTTATTTAAAGTCTGATTTTTCAGACACAGGGTTGATTTACAACATTTTTATGTGAATCTCAAAACATCCTTGTATGTAATTTTCCTGAACCACAACACATGAATGGAGCAATTTCTGAATTAGAAAGCAGAAAATTGCTAGAATTCCATCCTGTCACATGGAGGGAGAAATAGACAAGTCCTTCTGTGGGATCAGAGAAAGGACAGGATCTTTTGGTAACAAAGAAGCTAGTTTTAAAACAATAACAAAGAAGAATTGTACTAAATTCCTCCTCTGCACTGACTTAAAATCCCTCTGCCTTTGGTTTCCGCCAAAGCTCATACAAATTCAGGAATGCAAGACAGCAGCGGAAATTGTTAAAAACATAAACATTCCCTTCAACTCCACAGAATCCCTGGTACCTGCCTGGACTTTTCAAAAGAGAACTAAAAATAAGACTGACCTTGAATATGCCTTCCCTCTCAAAAGCAAAAATAAAATAGAAATTATTTTATGGAATGTTAAAGAAAATCACAAAGAATTGCACATTGTGCCTATGAAGAAGAGTAGTTGCCACCAGCCACAAACATGAACTTAGGTAACTGCTGGTGAAATATTTGTCCACACTGGGAAACATACATCAGTGCTCTGTGACCAGTGATCACAATCAAACCACGTCGATAGCAGAGCTGGCTTTCAGAATACACAAAAATTTAATTAGTAACTGGAAAATATGCTTACTTTTCTCTAAAATTCTTGAGCTGGAACAAGAAGGGTAGTTAAACCGGATACAACCAATTACTTTCTTAGCAAGAACCGTTAACAGCTAGAGTTCATCACATGTCTGCTCTAAAATACTATGATTATCTCTACAAAAACAGAGTCCTGATTATTTATTTACCCTTCTGGATAGCTGTACAACTTTGTCTCTAAAAGTCTTTTAAAATAATGTTTGAGATTTATTCATCTAATACATTCCATTTAATAAGATTTAATGAGCATTTTAATAGCCAGGGATACTTCATAACCACTCCTGCCCTGAAGAAGCTAAGTGTTTAGGCTGATTTTACCTTTTGTTTTGATTTACATTTACCTGACTGTTAATGAAGTTGAATTGCTTGGCTCATATCTTTTGTCCACATATTGACTAGGATGATTTTTACTCTCATGTCTATTCACAGATATTATTATCTTTTCTGGATTCTAATTACTATTCTGGATCTTTATCACTTGTTTTTTATATGCAATGCAAATATACTGTCCCATCCATGACTGTCATTGTCACACATTAATGTTAATATGGTCCAATTAATTTCCTCTGAAATTTTATTGTTATTGTTGTGTTCTTAGAAATCATTCTCTATCCTAAGGTCATAAAGATATGCACAAAGGAAAATATGGATTTGTTGTTCATATTTCGGTCTATAAATCCACTAGAAACTTAATTTTGTGTATAGTGTGAGGTAAGTATCTAAGATTTTCTTCCTCATGGGTAGTTAAGCATCTTGGCACCATATAGTGAAAGGAAGTTTGCCAGACAGTGAGGAGGGAAGAGGATTTAAATAAATGGATTCTCAACCTTGGTCTGGAGAGACCTGTGATGTAACACATCTGCTCAGGTAAGTTGAGCCTAACTCATCAGAGTGCTTCAGCCTTCAGGGAAAGATCATGTCTTCTTCACACTCTGCTCCTTGTTCCTTCCACAGCACACAGCAGATAATAAAGTACTTGTTAAATAGTAAAAAAAAAAAAAAAAAAAAAAAATTAACAAGCCCTTTTTGACCTGGCTACGGTATCTTCTACAAGCACCCACTGTTACTAGAGAACAGTGTCTCTGTACTTCCTGTTGCTTCAGTTTCTACTGCTTTACCAATTGGCAAACTGGCCTATAAAAACTCTCTAATCAAAACACAATGTAGTTCTCTTTTGCACCAAACAGCACCTATCAAAGGCTTTATGTAATACCTGGAACATTCTCTTTATAAGCTACAGGCAAATGAATACCTTTTGTGATTGCTACAAAACAAAATTCAATGCTTACAATGGTAAAGAATTACCAAGTTTTTCCAGCCTGCATGGATCAATGGACTCAGGAACTTACTGGCTTGGGAACTGTGTATGAACTCCACATAGGTATCTTCATAGCTTTTGCAAATCCAGTGATGTATTCTCTGTGGTAGAGGAGACAGTGATCCTTGTTCTTCTGCATAACCCTGGGCCTCCCAAATGGCAAATTTACTTTCATTGTTGCAATTACTAAAATGAAAATAATGTAAAATAAAAATATTTGTGAAAACAGCAAGTGCTTCTATGCATATAATTACCCTCTGGTGGCTTATTTATCAGGTATTCTAACGAATATTTTATATATTTAACCTTTTACAACTCATAACCACTCTGTAAGGTAGGTGTTACTATCCCATTTCACAGATCACAAAACTAAGGCTTAGGTAAGTAACTTGGTTAAGCAAAGGGCTAAGAAAAGATGTGAAGCTCTCTTTTGCTTTTTATGTTTTATATCTCACAAGATATAACCAAAGAAGATGAAATCTTAAAACCCAAAGTGCCTACTTTACAACAAAGATGATGTACTTTAATAATTCCATAGGAAATATATTGGAATTTTTTTAAAAAAGTAAGTCTTCTATGGTCTGAATGTTTATGTCCTTCCAAAATTCATGTTGAAATCCTAATCCCAAAGGTGGTGGTATTTGAAGGTGGGACCTCTGGGAAGTCCTTTAAGTCATCAGGTGAAGTCCTTATCAAAGGTAATTAGTGCCCTTATAAAGATGAGACTCCAGAGAGATTCTTGCCCTTTCAGCCACATAAGGTCAGAATACAAAGGCCATCTATAATGAAGTGGGCCCTGGCCAGACACTGAATCTGTTGGCAATTTAATCTTGGACTGCTCAGGCTCCAGAACTATGAGAATAAATTTCTGTTGTTTATAAGTCACCTGCTTATGGTGTTGTTATAGCAGCCTGAGAAGATGCAGACTGTATCCTAATGTCTATTAATTTGTTTCTATCATATTTGATTCAAACTGACTGCAGATTGGAAATATTGACAAAACATTTCCTGAGCATGTAAAGATTTTTTTCCTTGTCATTTCCTCCTAAACAAAACAGTATAATAACTATTTACATACCATATGTATTGTATTAGGTCTTACAAGTAGTCCAAAGATGATTTAGAGTTTATGGGGGAATATGCATAGTTCATTGAAAATACTATGCCATTTATATAAGGGACTTGAACAGCTGCAGGTTTTGCTTATCTGCAGGGAGTTTTGGAACAAATCCCCTGCAGATAACAAGAGATGGCTGCCATCCCCATTTTATAAATGATGAGACTGAGGTTTAGAGAGTTTAACACAAGAATACTTAGAAGGTAACAGGAAATAGAGGCATTGCTATAGGCCAGGCACTTGTAAATCATTTCCATGGATTAGCTGTTTTTATCTTTACAACTACATAAAGGGGGTATGATTTTTGTAGATGAGGAGTTAGAGGCACAGCAAAGGTAAATGATTTGCCCCAGGTTCCACAGCCAGGAACCAAGGAAATGTGGTTTGTCCACACCTTAGGAAAGGAAGAGGGGGCCTCAGACAAAGCACAGTTATTTCAAGGAATTTTTCACAATCTTGGAACAAGTGCAACTCTCCTGGTGTTTGGCACCCTTTGTTATTAGACCCCTGGGGTTTTCCCTCTGATTTCTTGGCAATGAAATCTTTAAAAGCCTCTGTGAGCTTATTTTGGACAATCCCCAAAGAGCAATATTGTGTTTTATTAGTTCTAAATATCAAACACTTAACATAGACTTTACTGACTTACTTTCTTCTTCAGTCAGATTTAGCCTTAGATTCATTTGTTCCAGATTGAGAGCCTATAAGATAACAGGGAAGGGAAGAAGGTAAAAGTAATAACATGTGTCAAAGAATGATCAATATTTCTTCTACAGTAATCACCTGAAATGCTTTACTACTGAAACTTTACTTTCTTTACTAGTGAACAAAGACAACAGACTAACATGGGTTTAAATTCCAATTCTGCCACTACTTAGAAATAGCATGCTACTGCCCCCCCATTCTGTGTGTCCATGTGTAGGAGTTGGCAAAGATATAGTTGACAATGGGACAAAGTATTCTGATGGCAGCTGGAATCAACAACAAAGTCAGGATGATAGCCAGTACTTCTCAAGTTTGAAATGCTTACAAAACTCTTGAGAGTTTGTTAAAGTACATATCATGATTTCATAAACCTGGGTTATGGCCTGAGATTCTGCATCTCTAAGCAACCCACAGGTCATGCAGATGCTGGTCTTGGATCCTACCTCTTTGAGTACGGAGAGACATTTTTCACAGAGAGGAAATTTCTGTTTGCAGTCAGATAGACTAACTTTAGTGAGATTTGACATTTGTTTCATTTCTTCCAGATTGGTAGACTGTAAGATAACAAGACGAGGAAGGGAAAGAAGTTAAAGTAATAACACATGTCAAAGAATGATCAATATTGTGCTGGGGTTGTGGCTCAGTGGTACAGTGCTTGCCTAGAACATGTGAGGCACTGAGTTTGATCCTCGGCACCACATTAAAAAATAAATAAATAAAGTTATGTCCATCAACAACTAAAAATATATTTTTTTTAAAAAAAGAATGATCCATATTACTTCTGCAGTAATCACACAAAGTGTTTTACTAGTGAAACTTTACTTTGTTTACTAGTGAACAAAGACAACAGACTGAAATTCTGATTCTGCCACTACTCAGAAATACAGATAGATGCTACTGCTTCTCCATTTTGTGTGAATTGGCAAAGGTATAATAGACAATGGAACAAAGCATTCTGATGGCAGCTGGAATCAACAATGGAGTCGGGATGGCAACTGGTGCTTCTCAAGTTTAAGGTGCATACACCTCTCTTGAGGGTTTGTTAAAGTACATATCGTGATTTCATAAACCTAGGTTATGTATCCCTAGGCAACCCCCAGGTCATGAAGATGCTAGTCTTGGATCCATACCTCTCTGATTAGTAAGAGACATTCATTACAGAGAGGATATCTTTGTCTGCATTCAGATAGTTTAGCTTCATTAGAAATTAGCATTTCATTCAATTCTTCCAGAGGGCTACCCTGTAAGATAACAAGACAGGGAAGGGAAGAAAGTAAAAGCTATTATTACTTCTGCAGTAATCACATGAAGTATTTTACTAGTGAAACTTTACTTGTTTACTAGTGAACAAAGACAAAAGACTAACATGGACTTAAATTCCAATTCTGCCTCTAGTCAGAAATACAGAGGTGGTACAGCTCCCCCATTCTCTCCCTGCCCACCGTGTGTGTGTGTGTGTGTGTGTGTGTGTGTGTGTGTGTGTGTAGGAATTGGCAAAGATATAATTGAAAATGGGACAAAGAGGCAGCTGGAATCAACAATGGAGTCTGGATGACAGCCAGTGCTTCTCAAGTTTGAGGTGCATACAAATCTCTTCAGGGTTTGTTAAAGTGAATATCATGATTTCATAAACCTTATGGTTATGGCCTGAGGTTCTGCATCTCTAGGCAAACACCAGGTCAAGCAGATGCTGGTCTTAGATCCATACCTGGTATACAAAAAGACATTCTTTATAGAACAGAACTCCAAGTTTGCAGTCAGATAGACTAACTTTCTGTGACTTTGGACAATTTGCCTAACTTCTCTGAGCCCTCTTTTTCTCTAAAATGGGGAATAAAATACCCAAAGCCCACTTTATATTATCATCATCATCATAATTTAATGGCCATTCTATTGAGGTTATCTGGAATAGTGGAAACCTGGAACTGAGGTTATTAGGGATATCAGGTAGGAAACCCACACCCCTACTCTTATCTTTGCTATGAAGTTATAATTTTATAATTACTGAGAAGTTTTACTGTTTGTCTCTTAATGTTTTTTTTTTGGTTGGGTATTTCTTTATGTATGGGTGTAATGATAGCTTGAAGATTAGAGAATATAAAGTCTTCACCAGCCCTTGACCATAAGGAGCAATTCTTACCTGAGGCAGCCAGTATTTATTTAGCTCTACAATCACATTTTGAACTTGGCATCAAATATATGTTGACATTCATTTTATCTTGACAGCTCCTGGGTTCCAGTTTTGTTCAGAAATCCCAACCCACCCAGGTGATCTGATTCTCTAAAGTGGTGCTGGTCTTTGTATTTTGAGCACCATTATGTATATGTGCCACATTTTATTTTATCTATTCATCCACTGAAGGGCATCTAGGTTGGTTCCACAGTTTAGCTATTATGAATTGTGCTGCTATAAACATTTATGTGGCTGTCTCCCTGTAGTATGCTGTTTTTAAATCCTTTGGGTATAGTCTGAGGAGAGGGATAGCTGGGTCAAATGGTGGTTCTATTCCCAGTTTTCCAAGGAATCTCCAAACTGCTTTCCAGATTGGCTGCACCAATTTTCAGTCCCACTAGCAATGTATGAGTGTGCCTTTTTCCCTACATCCTTGCCAACACTTATTGTTGTCTGTCTTCATAATAGCTGTCATTCTGACTGGAGTGAGATGAAATCTTAGAGTAGTTTTGATTTGTATTTCTCTAATTGCCATCAATGATGAACATTTTTTCATGTATTTCTTGATTGATTGTATATCCTCTTCTGAGAAGTGTCTGTTCAGGTCCTTGGCCCATTTATTGATTGGACTATTATTATTATTATTGGTGTTTAGCTTTTTGAGTTCTATATATATCCTAGAGCTTAGTGCTGCATCTGATGTGTGAGGAGTAAAATGTTGCTCCCAAGAAGTAGGCTCCTTCCCCTTTTAGGGCACTTGGAACTTCACCTTTTTGAGAATCTCCTGGAATCTGAAGTCTTACTTCCGTACTCAGTGTTGACTGCCAGCTGATGCTCAGACCAAGCCCTGATCTATTAACAGCATCTTTCCAGTGTCTACTGTCTATCAATAAGTGTCTAAGTGGTGCCTGATAGAGACTCTCCACTGCTACCCAAAGAAATACTTCACAGAACCTACCCTTATGAGTGTGTCTAATGCCAGGTTACAATTCCTGCACCCTTCCAGTTCGTTCTATTCTAAATGGCCAAACATGACCATCTGATTCTCCAACTTTAAGAATCGTTTATGAGCAAATCAAAAAGAGATCCAAGATTATTTTGAATGGTTGCAGCAATTAGTTCATAGTGGGATTAACAATTCCTTTCCAAATACAGCTTTCCAATTTTCAAAGTATATTCACATACTTAATCTTATAATGCATACATTAGAATTCCTAATTTTCAGATAAGGTTTTGAAAAACCACATGTGTACTTAATAATCCAAGCCATAACAGAACCCTGGTTATAGACCAGCTTGCCCCTTTACATTTATAATCTTATGGATGCATGAAGTTGTTACTTACATCTTGTGTCTTAGGACATGAACAGTTTAAAAATCCCGTGGGCAACAGAGTTGTAACTCCACAAACTGACAATGTTGACACTTCCTCTGCATGTGATGGTTCATAAAAAGGCACCTTCAGAAGATGGTTTAGACTACCATGGGTACCATTGTTTGGTGCTGGTTGAATGCGTAGGAGATCTGTTTTAAACAAATAAGTTCAAAACAGTTTTAAATTGGAAGGCAATGACTCCTGTGTGGGAGATGGGAAACAACATCTACTGTTTCATTCATTTAATAACTTCTGCTGTAACCCAGCCATGTACTGAATGTGCCATTCAGTTTACTGAATTTCATCTCCCAGAGCTCCAGCATCTAGTCTTTCCACATTGGCTCAATCCCCATAGATGAACCATAGGAACTTCCATGAACTTTTTCTGTCCCTCAGGAGAAAAGCTGCATTGCTAAAAGGATCACTTTGTTCCTTAAGCATACCATGGTTTTTTAGAATAAAATGCTATCCTCTTAAGTAAAAACAAGTTTAAAGAAGTTAAATAATTTATAATCTTACTTATGTTTACTTAGCTATATGAAAATTCTCTAAGAATGGATACTTTAAAAAAATTTAACTAGTGAATTTTGCTTAATATTTAGAGAACTTCTATTTTTTTCGACAACAGGACATAAACATATTTTATAAACATAGCCTTTTACGTGGCTCTTGCTGACTACTACATAAGAGAGATCTCTCCTCAAATTAGAGTTCTACTAACCATTTCCACAAAGGGCCAACAACCCTGGCCGCAAACCCAGCAGCTATGGAAACAAGAATTTAGTTGTTAAGACTACAAAACACTATTTTAAAATGGGTACTTTTGGGTCTCTAAGTCACCCTCAATTATGACAGGACAGTAAGATTAAGAGAAATAATTGTGCGTATGCTTATATCCATCTAACAGTGAAACAGCAGCTTTCTCCTTGCCTTACCAGGCAAGTGATTTGAGAGTACATTAGACTAAGGCAATCATGTAGATTGAAAGGTAGATTAGGTTCCCTAAGACTCCTATTCTTTTTAGTTCTTCAACCTGAGTATAATAACAGGTGTCTAGCCAAATAGGACTTTCTCACCATCTTTCTATGCCGGGAGACTTCTCCTTAGGATTACAAGAAAGTACTTGTGTTTTAGGTATGTTTATCTTTCTTTGAAAAGTTGGAAATGTTATTTTATTTTTCTGACTTTTATTAAATTATCATATAGCAACTAACTGATAGAAAAGCATGGTTTCCTAAGATCTAAGGTTTAACATTACTAAGAAAACAAAAATGAATTTACTCTTAAGGCTGAATAATTCTGGATAATAAATAAAAATTTCCCCCATCTTTTCTACTTCCTGTCTTAATGCACAACATCTAGCCTTAGAATTCAGTTTGTCCCCAGTTTCAAACTACACTATATTAAAAAACTATCCACCTTTTGCTGGTGAATTTATTTATATATACTTACCACACAGTAGATTATACACTTCAATATTTTCAAATGGTTCAACTTCAGTCTGTTCTTTAAAACTGGGTCCATGTGCCAAAAAGAGAGCCTAGGTGGTAATAGTTATATAATTACTAGATAAAATCTAAATTCATTAATAATTTTAGGGAAAGACATCATTTTTCCTCTGTAACAACTCTCCTATTTACATCTTAGGCTTCTATAAGGATTTCTTTCCAGATTTGAAAATGATTTTTAAACCACTGCCACCTGTGATGTTGTATCTATTTTAATCCAATGCTGTGTTTACCTGTCTCTCCTTGCTTCCCTAGCACCTCTCAAGTCAACAACTAGGAGGACACAAGCAACAGAGGACAACCGATATCAGCACAATTCCATAGAATCTAGACATTACATATTAGAAATTTATTGTATAATACCATATGATGTTTTCATATCATTGCTCAAATATGTTAATACATGACAAGAAATGTTGATATACATACACTTCAATATTTTCAAAGTTTTGCATACCTTCCTAACTCACTCAATTCTCAAACACCTCATCCTTTTACTTTTGTGATGAAAAGAACTAAGTGTTCTGGTTTATATTTAATTATTACTAAAATTATATTATTCATAACAAATCTAATTCTAGTTGTTTATAATCTTACACAATTACCAAATATGGATAAACAATTCTTTTTGGTTAACGAGGAATACATAATTTTTCTAAGATGATCAGCAAAGAATTGGAGGCATGTTTTTCTTGTAGTCATGAATTTCATATCATATAGTAACCTAATTAATAGAAAAGCTCTGTTTCCAGAGATTTTTCAGGTATTTACAAAGTGATATAACTCACCATGGCAACATTGAGAGACGGTATGTTCCATAAAGAGCCTAACATTTTTCTCCCATTTGGAAAGGAGTGTGTGCATATGTGTGAGTGTTTGTGTGTGTGTGTGTGTGTGTGTGTGTGTGACAAATAGAACTAGATAAGACAATCAGAATGCAATAATTATAAAGCTTTGACTATGGAGGAATTTCAGCTACATTTTACACATAGATCACATAGATTCCTCTGTAGACTTTCTTCCTTGAACTTTCAGGGCTCCACATACACCACTTCTGATTTTCTTTCTTGCTTGCTGATGCCTCTACTTCTAGGTCTCTGCTCATAATTTTTTTTCTCTCCAATCTCTTCAAACAGAAGTGTTCCACTTTCAATACTTGGTCTTCCTATCTATACTCAATCCCTGAATATTTTACCTAGTCTTACATTTTTAATAATCTCTGTGCCTAAGACTAAAATTTTTTCCATCTCTGGGATAGATTCCTTAACTGCATATTCAATATCTCTATTTGCATGTTTAATAAATATTTCAAACTCAGCAAGTCAAACTGTCCTCTTGCTCCTTCCTTCCAAATCAGCAGCAGCCACAGTCCAGCATCCCTTCAATAGCCAAAGGCCCTCTTGTCTCCAAAACTAACCTAGGGCCTCTGCACTGGCAGTGTCCTCTGCTTAGGACATTGTTCTCTGAATACCTAAATGCTACTTCCTTCACCACCTTGGAGTCTTTGCTCAAATACCACCTCAGTGATTCTAACCCCTTCTACCCTTTTTAAAGTTGCATCCTGTCCCCAGGGCACCCCAACATACTCCACTTTCTCATCCGGCTTCACTTTTTCTGTATTCCATGGCACTTCACCTAACATATCAAATCATATATTCCTTTGTTTTGCCTTCTGTCTGCATCCCCTCTTTGAATAAGGCTTCTTGAGGGCCCTTATCTGCTCTATTCAGGATGTATTCAAGAGTTTTGGAGATTGCTTATCACAAAGATCAATTAGCATTTGTTTAATACAGGAGTACATTACCTGCATACTCTTAAACTCATTGTTATAACCATGGTTGCCTCCTCCACAGTATGAACTTCCTTTCCTCCTGTGAAGAAATATTATTATCATATACTGGTCAAAGTATTGATATGAGCCCTAATTGTAAAATGAGTTTTAATGGATTAATATAGCTTCTGTTTTTATATAAGTAATTTTTTCCTGTCGACAATAGCATAAATGTGTTTTTTTTCATGCTTGAATTCATAACCATAGAGTAGTAAGTAGAACGGTAGGACAGAAGAATGGAGAATTCCAGGGTCTATAAATAGAAGTCAAACTCTTGCACTCTTAGACATTGACAAAACAATAATTAAAAAGGCACAGATTAAAGAAAAAGAATTTATCTTCAAGCTCATCTGCACTTTTGTATGTCAATGACTATGTGATTAAGAAGAGTTTGATTAGTGTCATTTTAAGCATTTAAGTGCTTTAGGAATAAATCTTTGGCACTTAGAAGGAATATTAATTTCTATTTTACAGTGGAGATGTCCAGTGGAATAATATAAAAACATGAATAAAGAATACTCAGGGCAAATTAATTATAAAAGTTGGTAAGGAGTAACTAGTATATTCTGTAAATAAGAGTTTATTTTTAACTTTTGGGATTTTCTTCCCTAGGCTATTGCTCTGTTACTTGAATAACTTCTCAAATTCAATTAATTTGACTTTTGCCATGGTTAATCATTGAATTGAACAGTGTCAGCAATTTTTTGCACAGTTGGTTTTCATACTTAGAAAAAAAAAAGTACTGCTACATGAACCTAGATTTTCTTAAAGTTACAATATTGTACAAGTTCAAATTTGGTCTTTGAAGGAATAAGACTCCATTTTCCAAAGGCTGGCCTTAAAAGGTTTCTTTCATTTGCTTCCTCACACTTCACCTCCCAGGGAAACACACACACACACACACACACACACACAACTTCTGTTCATGTTTGCACTGAAGGCACAAGTGAGCACAGGACAGTAGTCTAGTGTCTTTAAAAAAAAAAAAATCAACATTTATCAAAATGACTCTCAGTTTAAGTACAAAATAAAAATAAAGTAAATCACAAAAATTAAATATAAATCATGGCTCTAACCAGGCTATGCTCAACTCTACCCACTAGTAGGAAGAAAAAAGAAATAAAAATAAACTGTAATACGGAAAGCAGTAGGAATCCTATTTATAAGGTGTTTCAATTCAGTTACCGGAAAGACATCAGCTCAACACCTTATCTTAGTGAATTCCAACAAAATTGTTCCTATAGGGTAGAACTTGTGCTAAAAATATATTTTTAGTCTTCTTGCACAGACATTTGGTTTCCCAGTGTTACTGGAATTATTTGATTGCAGATAACTAAGTTTTAAATTCTGTGTGAGAAACTAGAGTGCTCATTATGAAAGATGGAAAAGGTTTTTTTTTTAAACCAAATCTTTGTAATAAAATTTTCTAAAATTTGTCCCATGTTTATCTTTCTATTTTCAGAAAAATCCAGTATTTTTTTTAATATTTCCATTTCCTACACCTAGTTCAATGAGAAAAGATAGTAAATATTGCAAAATTTTGTTGTGAAGCAAAGATAAAAATATTGCATGAAAAAAAATCTCTATTTTTGCTTCTCAAGCGAAAACTTTAGAAATTTGCTCTTCAAACTGCTTAGGTTCTTTCTTTCCAACCATTAATTTGACTCTGGAAAGTACACACGGAAAAATGAGAGCTGACATTTGGAAAAGGTGAGTTGATTTTATCTGTCATAATTTAGCTCAACTTCTATCCAGCTGAAACCTGTGGAACAAATTTTCTATTATCTTTTCCCTGTCTAATTAACACAGTCGAAATCAAAGTTGAGTTTCTCTCCCACAGTTGGGTAATGACACAGGTGGTGATGAACAAGACTTCTCCCCTGATACCCAAGCAGTTGCCAAGACTTATCTTCTTTGTGATCTCCCTGTTGGTCCTTTCCTTCCCTCTTTTACTGCCACAGTTCTAGGCTGGATCCTCCTAGTCTCTGACTTGATCAAGTTCCCTGATCATCCTGCTTTCAAACTGTAGAATTTTCCTACATACCACACACATCCCTAATACTTTTGATTTTTTTTTAACTGCTGCTGGAAATGGAAATAATGTATAATGAATACAAATTTGAGATAGAATATGACCTAGAAAATATGGGTCATAGGTCAACCACAATACATTCCTGGAGATGTGCTATGTAACTGATTTCACCATCCCTGTGCTCCACACCCTCCTGGGGACTATCATAACTCTGGGGAATGGGTCACCACACACCTTTCTAACAGGCTTCCTGTCTCTTGCTAGATCCTCTTCCTCATAAGGCAGCTAGAATAAGCTCTCTGAAACGCAAGTCTCACTATATTCGTAGCTACCAATGGTCTCCTACTTTGTTCAAGATGGAAGTCATACTTCTTAATCTTGACATATAAGTCCTTCATGCAGAGGGCAGTTTCATTCATGGGGTTATCCAGCAATATGGAACCACTAGCGACTATGCTCTCATTTTCCCTACCCTTTCTTGTCCCAGACCTAGGCTGGCTTTAAAAAAGCACCCCACTGCCCTGGAGAGATCTAGAGAAAGAAACCCATCTTGAAGGACACAGTCTGGCAGTGTGCAAGGCTTGGCAAGCAGATGGCACCTTCCAGAAAAATAGAGGGTCGCGTTCCTCCTCTAATGCAGGAGGCGGCTTGGTGAGCTGAGTGAGGATCCAGTTTTCAGGCCCTCTTGCCTTCTGGATGGGTGCCAGTACTGTGCACAGACTTCACGGGAATACCTACTGGCTGACAACATTTGGCCGGCCCCACCCAGAGGTATTCTGGTGGTGCACTTGTAACAGTGGTTCTGTCACCTTTTGAATGCAGCCCTCACTGCTCTAAGGCTTATTTAAAAAAAAAAAAATGTTTTTTATTCTTTCTTCTCCTGTCTCCCCCTCCCTAACAAGATAAGGGAGACAGTGTTATCTTTTATTCCCCTAGTTAATTGTCCTTGAACACACCCAGTACTGGAAGGAGATGCCTGCTGAGAATCTGGGAAGTGAATATCTCCCAAATTAACAAGTGAATCTTAACACACCATCTGGGTACACTGGGGCTCCCTACCAGAGCACACCTGAAATGTAACCCTTGAAGTTCCTTTAAAAATCCCTTCTCTCCTGATCTAGAGAGTCACAGCCTTTGGGACGGGAGTCCCCTGTGTTTCTTCTTTGCTAGCAAAGCAATAAAACTTTTTTTTTTCCTTTTCTCAAAATCATGTTATCATCATTAAATTGGCATTGATTGGCATTAGGGATAGGGACAGAGCTTTCGGTTACACACTCTTATTTCCATAACTGTTTCTCATTCTGCACCTGTGGACTCCTAACTTCTTTAATAGACCCCTAACAGTAAATATTTGAGAAGGTATCCCCATATGTATTATATATCATGTCCCCAAACTATTAACAATTTTAGCGTTTAATAAGTTTAATTTTATTCACATACATTAATTTGTTAATTTATTTTATTCACATTTTAGATGTTCACATTTAGATGTTGTCCTGAGCCGCAGTACAGCCACCAACAATACAAAGGCTCAAGAAACTCAGATCCAAAGGAGAGAGGCCAGTGCCATCTAGTGAACCCAATGTGGAACTGCATACTTGCTGGCTGACTGTAGGCTCTGCCAAATTCCCAGCTCCTTATCCTGCACTTACTTGTTGGAGCCCAATTCTCTGTCATCTTTCAGCGCCTCTTTCTTTGTCAAAAATATCTTTTAGCCACTGTATTTCCACTGCCATTGTAATCCCCTGGAATTAGGTTGCATACATATAAGTGAGGGGAGAAAATTCCACATGATCCTGATTCTGTTTGCATTCACTTAAGCACATGGAAACAAATACAGGAATAAAATTCAGAAAAGAATCACTCATTTAGCTACAAGAAATATATGCGTTTGTTTCCTGGGTCATTAATAGTCTTCTCCATTGCAGTTATACTCCAAGGGGGCAGAAATCCTGTCTGTATTCCAAATGCCTGAAGCAAGATCTGCATTTGATAAGTATGGCAAGCATTTGATAAATTTTGTTTGATCCATGAAGTCATTGGTTATTTGAGATGGAGTGATTCATACTGGTCTTTATTTTCTCAAGAACATTTATATTTTGCAAATGCTCAGTGATCAGCATGAATTATAATTAAAAATAAGAAATAAATGTTACAATTGGTTAACTTGGCTTTACAACCATAAGAAGGTTCTTTCATAACAAACACAATGATGACAAAGATCTTAAAGAGACTTCTAATCATTCAGTCACTCAAAGGATAGCACATTTGGGGATAGGAATGTGCTGTTTCTGATATCCCTGTAACACTGGCTGGTACACTCTCAAGTTTTTTTCCTCATTCTCATCTATGTGGTAAAGATTAGAATGCTGAGATCAGTCATCAAACAATAATAACCTTAAGTGGAGAAGTGCTAAGCAGAATGAAAGGTCAAGGAAATGCCAATACTCAAGAACATTTACATGATCATAATAGTGAGGTAAGATTAAGTAAATTTATAATGAAAGATGATTGTTAAAAGTATTAAAAGTAAATAGACACAAACCTCATAGCCAGCCACTGTGGATCCATCATAAGATGAACTTTGTCAATTCTGATATTTTTGGCATAGTGTAGTCGTTTGGGCAAATCAGGAGTCAAATAGGGTTTAAAATGCTGATCGGGTTTTTGGCACTGAAAAAAGGGTAAATATTTCTCCAATGAAAAAATATGCAAAATAAGTAAAAAATTTTCTAATGAGGCACTTTTTAAAAGTAGGGAGATTTAAGTTCAAGTTAATAAAATAGGAAAAGTAAATCTAAGGGGCTGGGGATGTGGCTCAAGCGGTAGTGCGCTCGCCTGGCATACGCAGGGCGCTGGGTTCGATCCTCAGCACCACATAAAAATAAAATAAAGATGTGTGTCCACCGAAAACTAAAAAATAAATATTAAAAAATTCTCTCTCTCTTAAAAAAAAGTAAACCTAAAATCAACATAATCAAATTCACTAAATATATTTTTATTGTTGCAACAATAATTAGGTTGAAATTTAAAATTTGATTTAAATTAGGAGCAGATATTTGATGTTTTATGGTTTTATTCCTGAGTATATATATTAAGCCACAATAAATCCCCCCTCTTGTTTTGACAGAAAACAGATATGTCTCAATTTTGAGTGGCAATTATATTTTTAAACTATATATAAATAACATATGAGATATTAGTAGATATGAAAACACAACTTAAAAATCAGTTTAGTTGCACTAATAATCCCAGCACAGCTTTTAAATAAACATTTGCTTGGTTTTCAAATCAATTCAACAGCTTTTGAAACCAAGTATAGTATTCCTATTTGTGAAACAAATTTATGGATTCATCTCAAATTAGAGTAAAATTTTATAAAATGTTGTTTCTCTAATAATTGCTACTGTAACTTTATGGCATATTTAAAAAGTATAGAATGCAAATTACTTGGGACTTATTAATGAAAAGAAAAATGAAGAAGTAGGAAACAATTATGAAGAAACTTTCTCTCATGACCTCCTTGAGAAACAAAAGAAAAAATGTTAAACATAAAAAGTAAGACCATGAGGAAATGAAATTTCTTCTAGTTTCTCATTTTCTCATATATTTTAAACCATAATATCTCATCTATATTATTAGCAAGTCTGTGTAACCAATAATCTCACATTCAACTTATAGAAGAAAAATGAGAAGCTATGAAACACAACTTCACAAAGCAAAATTTAAGAGAAATACAGAAAATGGGAGTGTACAGAGATTACAGAATGAAAGAAGAAAAAGAAAAGTATTTATTATACATCTATCAAACTTTTTTTCTTATCTATTTTGGTATCTTTTTCAGGCTTCTTATTTTCTATTTTTCAACTGTCATTACTTCCTTCTTAAGACAACATTTTTCTGATTTCCAGGCAGGTTCATGATGGCAGCTGCAGAGTATGCAGCTTCCTCACAAATGCAAGGGGATAATATGTGCTCCAGAGGACAACAGACAATAATTAGTCACACTCCCTTTTCTGGTGTATAGCTAGAATAGAACCACAGAAACTTGGGGGGCACAATGCCAACTTCTGAAGAAGTATAGAGATATTATTTACATTTGAGAACTTGGAATGAAGACACCAGAGTTGAGATAAAATTTGGTCACTTTGAGAACAAAGTTGGTGCTGATGTCTCTCATGTAGCCAGATGGTTGTGGAACTTAAATAGTTGCCAGTTCATGTCTTGTTATCTTTGTCCAATAAAAGGTCAATGTAGACCCATAGACTGGCACTACCACATGAAACATAAAATGGTAGCTCATTTCCTTGGGGGCTCTGTAGATCCAGACTCAGCTTATAACTGTGAAGCCATGTAAGGGAATTTCCAAAATCTGTGGTGCTCGATCCCCTTGCACCACTAGGATTATTAGAGATTTGACCTTCTTCACTAACACAACTTCATCTATATCTAGATCACAAAGTGAGGTAACAAAAATAAAACAGTATGTGGATTGTGAGAGTCCACATGTTGAAAATCTTGAAGTACCCCTCCACTCAGCATAAATAAACTTGTAATCCTGGGTGGTAGGTAAATGAGTAGGGAAAATTCCAGATAGCTTAAAAATTCCACTTGTCAAAGTGGTGTGCACTAATTCTGGAGAAACCTAAAATGATCTTCCTTGGTAGATTTTTTGTTGGTGGGAGGTGGGGTTGGCTCAGGAGATTAAACTCAGCATGTTCTACTCTTCACCAGTAGGGGGCAAGATTGTCTATCATGCTTACTTAAGATCAAAGGATTAATGAGTAAAGGTGTAAGAGGAAAAAAAGAGTGATTAACACTCTATAGGATTTCTGCTCCAGTCACTCCTGCTTGGACCTTGCAGTGAGTCCCAAATTACATTAACAATTCTTTACCCCATGTTTTATCTTTAGGCACTTGCACCCCATTCTCACCATTTTTAATATAACTGCTGTCCATTTATACTTAAATAAATTTAATCTCATGCCAAGCAATAATAAATTCATAAATTCTACATCATATATATATATATATATATATATATATATATATATATATATTTGTGAATATATTTTAAGTATAGAACCATTAAAAACTACCATACAAAGGGCCTGGATGTCTAGCTTAGTGGTACAGCACATGAAGCCCTTAGTTCAACTTCCCACACCATAAAAAAACAAACAAAATTTCCGTGAGTCTAAGATCCACTATTTTAGATATTCAGTTGCACAAAAACTGAGAGAAATGGTGTGACCTAAAGCTCACTAGCATACCCTTTTTAATTTAATTTTTTAATTTGTTCTAATTAGTTATACATGACAGCAGAAGGTATTTTGATACATTGTATACAAATGAAACACAACTTCTCCTTCCTCTGGCTGTACATGGTGCAGAGTCACACCAATAATGTAATCATACATGTATATAGGGTAATAATGTCTGTCTCGTTCTATGCTTTTTCCCATCCTCATAGCCTCACCTCTCCTCTCACTTCCCTCTGAACAATCCAAAGTTCTGTCATTCTTCCCTAACACCCCCACCACACACACATACTATGGATCAGCATCTGCTTATCAGAGAAAATAATCAGCCTGGACTGGGGTTGTGGCTCAGTGGTAGAGTGCTTGCCTTGCATGTGTGAGACCCTGGGTTCAATCCTCAATACCACATAAAAATAAATAAACAAAATAAAGGTACTGTGTACAACTAAAAACTAAATATAAAAAAAAGAAAACAATCAGCCTTTTTGAAAAGGACATCATCCCTTTCAATGAAAACTAGGAGTCAGGGTCTATGTTACCCCAAACTAATTTCCTATATTGGTGTCAACTAGAAAATAAAAACTAAGATGAATATGCATGTTGATGGAGAATAAAAAATAAACTCCAAGTAGTTTACTGTCAGAAATACATGATATAAATTTCTCAGAACCCAGATTAAGGTCATCACCATTAACTTAGATATATTAAGGAGACTATATACTTACACTGAGTTTCATAACAATTTCTTCAGAATTAACTGTTTCAAAAGAAAAGAATCACATTACAATTGATACTGGACAACAGCAAAAATTGTAAAGAACTAGGTGAATCTGACACATATTTATTAATAACTATGATATGGCAAAATTGAATAAAAGATGATTTCAAATGAAGAATTACTTTAGCACTTAAGAACAGAGTAGGATATATTTTAACTCAGCAATATTAGATATTACCATAGACTCTACAGATTGACTCTACTTAATCATGGGAATTTCTCATTGGCTTCTATGTGATCTTCCCAAAAAGGAAGGGACTTTATGGGAAAGTCCCCACATGCTCTCAGAACCTTGGTTATGGTTACTCACTTTCAGTTTTACCCCCTTTTCCCCCTTTCGTAGGAGTATCTTCATACTTACAAGTAAAAAAGTCCTCGGGTACATTTCTAGTCCTGATGCGAGGAGCAGGCCCTTCATACATATAGAAGTTTATTTGAGGAAAATAATCAGTCATATATTCCACCTTGTCACAAGCAGTCTGATCCATTCCTAAATTCAAAAAACAAAGAAAGAAAAGAATAATCCACTGAGTGTATAAACAACAATTACATGTCTTTATAATATCTGATTTGTTTGTTAAGACAAATGATACATTTTTAAATCAAAATAGCAACGTGTACTTTTATTAAATAATGCATTAGGAATGTAGGAATTTACAAATCTTTTTTTCAAAGGTATTATTTAAATTTAAATCAGCAGCATGTGCTCCAAAAGGATTTGGCAGTCAAATCTTTTTTTAAGGAGCATATTCATGTATTATTATTATTATTATTATTAATTGTTTTTATTGACAGAGTCTTCAGACTGTAAATTTCTACTTTTAACAAAACGGATCCCCCTGATTTTAAAACAATAAAGTATTAGGGGATCATTCTGGAAATTTAAAAGACACAATACTGTGTTTCAGAGTTCTTCAAACCACTCCCACACCCCACCCTGTTCTTTTCACTGTGCTGGAGTTTCTCTTTGAATGTCTTTCTCAAGAAAAGAGCTGACCACCCTAGCTAGAAAAGGGTCCCATCTGCTTCATGAACTTATGAACACCCCCAGTCTAGTAGAGTACCAGGGATTGCATAGTACTTAAATATTAAATATAAATATTAAATATTTGTGGAATGAATGAGTACTTTACAACCATGCGAATGTATTCTATGTGCAGGACAGGGAGTAGCTGTTATTTCACTTCCTTTAAAGATTAGGTTTACCAAACTCAAGAATTAACCTCGAGCAGAGAAATCTGAGGGGACAGGACTTTACAGACAAAATGCTAAGTTAAACATACAAATTAAAGAAGAAAAAGAGAGTGGCAGAACTTGCCAATATAATAAATTGCAGCCAACCTACATGAAGGAATTACTAGCTGAAAAAAGTTACAAAAAGTTCTTTTCAGATTGAATAACAACCCAACCACAACCCTATTAAGTACTTTCAACTCCATTTTACAGAAAAAAAAAGTAAGTGGAAAGATTTTGAGTAATATTAAATAAATAAATTAGAAATTTTAATTGAGTCCTCTTTTCTTCATAATCTACCAGAAAATTCATTCTTTTCTTCTTCAAGAGCTTCTAGGTGTAGAAATGTAGATTTTAAATTATCATTATTATTTTTGTATGATCCCTAAAATGACAAACTATAATCAATGTTGAAATATGATTTTAAAAAAGAAGCATACCATGGTCAGCCAAAATGATTATGTTCACACAATTGTGTAAATTCCGCTGTTTCAGGCCCTCCATCAACAATCCAAAGGTACTATCCACTAACTGTAAGGCTTTAAGTAACTAAAATCAAACAAACAAACAAACAAAAAACAGAATTAAGATAGTCTTCGTGAATTGTTTTAATTACCCAAATAATTACTTAATCAAGTAAAAACTAAATACATTCTTTTTCTCTAAAATGGTGGGTTTTTGAAATAGAATTTCAGAGCCCAGCACCCATGCTACCATATTTACCAAATACCAATTCCATAAATATCTATAAACAAAGGATTGAGCTGTATTTCCTATAAAGGAAAATGCTGTACAAGTCAATAAATACATGAAGCAATGTTAAATGTCAAATAAACACTTTTCAACTGTCAATGTTTTCATAAGAATTGCAACTAGTAGAAAGGGGGATCCCAGATAAGCAAAGGGCTATATTCATTCTGGAAGATCATGTGACAATGGGTAACCAGAGAGTTGAAAATGAGCATACTCTGGAATTTAATAATTCTACTTTTGGGCATTTGTCCTAGTAAATACTTAAGGTACACATGGAGATTATATGCAGAGATAGTCATCACATTGTTGATTTGTAATTTGAATCCTGGGGAAAATAAATTATAGCAATGCTTTAGAACACACACTCTACAGCCCTTACAAAACATTTTTAAAAGAACAAAAACATAGGAAAATACTCACAATAGTGAAAAACAAACTGTATACACACCCATATGTATTGCATAATTCTGATTTTGTCCTTAATATATTTAGTATTTCTTAGTAAACACACATGCACAGAAAACTAAAAGAAAATATATCAATTGAAGTTCATTATATTTTATTGTTTATATTCTTTGTCTTATTAGATTTTTCTACACACACACACACACACACACACACACACTACATTGCACTGACCTAAAATTTTAAGTAAATTTTGCTGATATAAACTTTTCAGTAATTTTTTCAGTAAATGAGAAAGTGTAACAGCATTAGATTGGGGAACATGTTTAATTTCTCATAATACTATAATAACAATAATTGTCTTTTTTTCCTCTACTCCTCCTTCTTTCCCTCCCACTCCCCACTGCTTCTCCCCCTCCCTTCTACTTCTTCCTATTCCTTCTTATTCTTTTTGAGAAAAAATTTTACAAGCCAGACAGATTTAAGAGATTCTGTGCATTATCTCATGAAATCCTCACAGCAAACAGGCATGAATATACTATTGTAACTTATGCTATTGGAACTTCCAGCTGTAAGGCCTGGAAACTTGAGGTTTAAAGAAATTAAATAACATATTCGTGGTCCCACTGTTAAGAGACAGGACTTAAACCATGCTGGACATGCTGCTAAACTCACCACTGACTCCAAGGTACTTTCCTGATCTTTCTGACTTGTCAATGAGGTTTCTACCTGTTTTCACAGCATAATATTCCCATTTACATAGTCATTCTACTCATTCCTCCAAAACACACTAAGAACCCATCTTAGCCTCCTATTCTAGCACCCTGGCACACTGCCACCATCTGAGTATGTATTTGCCTCCCAAGAAGGTCAGTACAAGATCTTCCATGTTTCCTAAACCTCTCAAGGTTTCTAAACCTGGAGACTTTTTTTTTTTTTTTTTGTATTAGAGATTGAATCTAGCAATACTCTATGACTAAGCTATATTCTCAGAGCATTTATTTTTTATTTTGAGACAGGGTCTCACTAAGGTATCCAGGCGGCCTCAACTTGCAATCTTCCTGCCTTAACCTCCCAAGTAGCTGGGATTACAGATATGCACCATTGCACCTGATTAATTAAAGTCTTTCACAAAGTACACAATCCATAAAACAAAATAGCAGCTTTGGTATGGTAAGGTAATGAACAAGGACATAATGCTTGCAGTGGTGAGGCAAACCAATTTGGGTTGTACACACCATTAGAAACTGTTTCCTCCCATGAAACCATGACTATTTACTCTTACAGTGGACCCTGTGAAAACAGTACAATCCTGGTATAATGATTAAGTGGCAAGAACCCTAATGAACAATTGTGCTTTGGATCCAGCAGGCCCTCTTTGTAAAGCTGATTTCAAGGCTATAGAAGATCCAGTTGGCAGGAAGCTCTCTACAGTCATTACAATGATCTTCTTTTCGAAAGGCACAACATCCTTCTGCACTTATTCTACCCCCCACATGGAGACAGAATAAGTAGAGTTCTTCAGTGTTCTGAAATTCACCCACCACATTCATGAATATAACCAACATTTAAGCCAATCTGTTATAAATTTTTCTTTTCTGAACTTTTTCTTCCCAACTTTTCATTCCATCTAATAAGTAATAATTTCTTTGTCAATAATGAATAACAGTTGAATCTTATTGAAGTATGTAGAACATCATCTGAAGTCATTCATAACCAGTCAGTCCACTCTGCAACCAGTTCATCTTCTATATTTCGACAATCATTGGAATGAATTTGGCATTAAGAAATTCTTGGTTTTACTATATTTCCAATGCCTCTCCTATCTGCCCCTGCCATCCAAATACTAACATCCTCTATTTCCTGCTTTCATGAAGCTTTTTCAAGTTATGTGATACCACAATAATCTTCCCATTTAAAATTGTTTAAGCTACCAAATTTTAATAATTCACAATTTTTTAACCTAATGGCCTCTTTTAACAACAACAACAACAAAAACCCTGATTATATATTTACTCATTATTTCCCTTATTTGTCATTTCAACATGGTGTTTGGCAGTAAAGGCACCATTTCTTTAACCCTAGAAATTCTTAGCACAATATTAGCCTTGTTTAAAGTAGGCTTTAAAAGGATAGCAGAGCAAGAAGTGTTTTGATAACGAAAAAATCTAGAACAATTTAATAAGCTTAGTGAGTGGACCAAAACAAACTAAAATAGTCTTTTTACTTTTTATTTTTATATCATATTAATCCTGAATTCAGGTATTTGATTAAAAATAACAAATAATAATAATAAAGTCATGAAGTCTTTCAAATTTCTCCATTTTGCCTCTTCTTCCTGAGTTTTAAATGAAGCTTGGTATGGAACCAACCTAGGTATCCTTCAACAGATGAATGGATAAAGAAAATGTGGTATATATACAAAATGGAATATTACTTAGCCATAAAGAAAAAGGAAATTATGGAACTAGAGACTATCATGCTAAGTCAAATAAGCCAATCCCCAAAAGCCAAAGGCTGAAAGTTCTATCTGATATGTGGATGCTAACACAAAACAAGGGCGGGGATAGAGACAACAGAAGTTCATTGGATTAGACAAAAGGGAATGAAGGGAAGGGAGGGGGGACAGGTATGGGAAAGACAGTAGAATAAATCAGACATAACTTTCCTACATTCACATATGAATATATGACCATGTAACTCCATATTATGTACAACTACAAGAATGGGAAGTTATACTCCATGTATGTATAATATATTAAAATACACTCTACTGTCATGTATAACTAAAATGAACAAATAAAATTTTTTAAGAAATGAAACTTGGACTTTATTCCTCCTCAGTTTTCACTATTCACTCCATCCTAAGAGTATCTCTACTTCCAGGCACCATCTATTTGCTACCAAACTTCTCTAATCTTTATTTCCTTTGAGCTTTAAATATTCATTCGGTTGCCTTCTGAACATATTCATTTGGATGTCCCTCTACTGCAAATAAGCAACTCTCTTCAACTTATTCGCCAGCAGTGTTCTCATTAATGTAAATGGATCCATCATTATCTACTTGCTGGAGTAAGATAGAAACCAGAAACTCATCATTTCTGTACCACCCGCCTCATCCACCTTATACCAAGTCACACCAAGTCTATCTCCTAAGTGAATCTCAAATGTATCTGTTTCTATCCATGATGGTTGCCACTACCCTAGTATCCAAGTTATTACTGTATCCCTTCTAGAATGTTGCAAAAGCTATTCATTTTCTCCCCACTTTCCCTCTATACAATAAAAATTATCTATAAATACACACAAATATGGTCCTTCATTTTCCTGATTATAACACCTCAATGCTTCCTATTGAATTTTTTGTGGCCTGAAAACACTTGCATGATTTGGTGCTGCCTTCTCTGAATTTCCTCTTAGCCCTCTCCTCTGGTTCCTAACTCTCAAGACATTGGTGGGATATTATACTTACAGAGGATTTCAAACTGTACCTGGCACAGAGTAGCATGTGATAAAGGTTAGCTGCTGTTATTTTTATTGTTATCATTATTTATGGAGTCATCTAACCACCAGATTGTCTGTGCATTTGTTCATTATGTGTTCCTCTGGTATCCTCAGCTTCTTCTTCAATTGGGCCATCTTCAAATTATGTTTCCTTTTTGTCACTCAGAGGAGACCCCACTAGCCAGTACCAATTCTCACCCCACTCTGGACCAGAACCTCTTCATAGACTTCTCAGGGCATTCAGATCTCTTCTTTTGCAATGCTTTTCAGAATTAAAACTTACTTGGGTGCTAAACTAGAGCACTGAATGGGGGTGGGAAGAAGGAACTGATACCTAACCTAAGCCAGCTATATTATAGAGGGCAGATAAATACAGATAGAGCATCCCCTCTCAAATGGTTAATCATATCAAACAATTAGACTAGAAAAAAAGAAATACTGAATATGTTTTAGTTCGTTACTGAATAATTTATCTTTAGAGTAAACTGAATTAGGGTAACATTCTGTGATATAGTCTAGAGTGGTACTGCAATACAGAAGAGGCTCACAGTCTTGGTGAGTTCTGAGTAGACTCACTGCTTTGTGATACTTTGTATTAGGAAGGAAGGAAAAAAAATTCTCTGATAAATAGCAAAGGCATGCAGCCAGATTACATATGCTTGCATTCCAATTGAGGACAATTCTTAAATGAGTTTCCATGGGATAGGGAAATGCCATCATACTCATGGGATTTTTTTTGCAGCTTTGCACTATGTCCAAGACCATAAATGCTTTGGTGAAGTTCATAACAGAAAATGACTTTTTTTTTTTTTTTTTTTGCTGAAAGCAGTATTTAAGGACTATATTTGTATGGAGAATCATAGCAGAATGTTCTAACTAATGAAGAAACTAATATTAGAGTCCCTTCCAATGATAAATATGGGCCCAGGAGGACGATGAATGTGCCCAAGGCAATAACATTGTCTAATTATAAGGAACTTATGAATGCAACCATGTATGAGTAGACAGCTGGATATACCACAGAGAACTTGCAAGTGACTTAGTTAGAATTGGGCCACATTAGCATGCCGAATTGACTCATGCAGTATCTAACCCTGATGTTTTCATTTTATGAAATAAAAGAGTGATACTGAAGTATTCAGTGTTTATTAAAAGAATCAAGATGTGGTTAATTAGTCAGTTGTCCTTTCTAGAATTTAAATTGTTTTGTAGTTAAAAAAGCAGAAATCTTTTTAGACTTTCATTTATTTTGAAACTGCTCATGTATTTATCAGATATATTTATGTACAGTAGAAATGATAGGATACTTTTTAAAAAAAATTTGTTGGGTAGGGTTAGATGGTTTTCCATTTGTTTTAAAAATAAAAACTTACTTTGCCACTGACGGGCCCCTCGTCATGTCCTGCAGAATCAGGCTCTTCCACATATATGGTATAAAAATTGGGCCTACGGGTAAAAATTGAACAGAAAGACATTAAAAATTTGGAATAAACCTGTAGCAAAATCTAGGGTTTTGTAGATCTTGAATATGCTAGCCACTCTTTTTCTTTCTGGCTTTCTCCATATTCAGGCCCGTGGTGGCACTTGGCCCCAAATGGAATTGGTTTCCTAACAGGAAGTAAATAAGACCTGCCAGTTTGTAAGCATTGGTCTGCCTGAGCTGTGAAAATCTGTCTTTTCTTACAGTTAGGACATCTCTGGGTGTGCCCAAGCCCTTTATACTTCCTAGTTTCTGACTTTTTGCTGGCTTTCTCTTCTACTACACCAAGCCCTTTTTTGGATGTCTGGTTTCTGGTGTGCTGTTTACTTCTAATTCCCTTTCAGAAGACTCTGACTCCAGCCTGTTATCATGGCCTTGTGCAAGCACCTGATTCCTAGGGTCTGTCCTTAGAAGTGAGTGTCAGATCCAGTTTCAGCTCTGCCCTACATCTTCCTACATCTTCCCACATCTCCCACATCTTCCTCTGTGATATTTGCCTCTTTTCTCTTGCACTGGCTCTATTTCTGCAGTTAATAGTCATTGTCAACCATGTCTTCAAGAGCACCAGACCTTAGAAATAACTCTTGAAAAATGCCCATTAAAAGGCAATAGCAAGTATTTTCAAAAATGGTCAGTAAGGATAAAGAAAGAATTCCATTTCTGGCCCAAATGTATCCCATTATGCCAGCACTTCTCTGATACTAGGTATTACCTTTCAGCTTTGGGTAGGTCCAGCCATTTTAATAAAGTAGAGACTCTCTCTCCATATGAGATCTTACTGGAAAAAAAAGAGTAAATATAATTTTAAAAACTTAATTGAATCAAGAATAATTCCATTCTATTCCTCCTCAGGATGATAGGTTAATATCTTCAGATATCTATTTTGTGATCCTATATGATCAAAATATTGAAAGGTATTCAGTATACCCAAAGGATCACTAGTTTCAGTATTTATATATAATACACTAGCAGCACTGTATAGTAAATGTACAATGCTTTGTTTCTTCCTTGTCCTTCTCTCCTTCAATTTTTCCCAACTAAACACTCAGTTTATTAATTTTTATCCAGTTATATATTTATACATATTGAGCATCTATTGACAGACACTATTTGTTCATTTGAAACAAAATTTATCAGTTGAGTAGACCAAAGATTATATTACCACAGAGGAAGACAAGAAACAAACAATATAGTTAATATGCAAATTCCATAGTATATTTAGGGGTGAAAAATGCTTTAGAAAAAAGAAAAACTACAGCAGAGTAAGAGGCCCTGAGAAACTGGGGTGAGAGTGATTTAGAATTCTAAATCTGGGTGTGTTTGAAATAAGACAATATTGAGAATTTTTTAGCACCACTGAAAGAAGTGAGAGCGTGGGCATGTGAATCCAGGGAAGAAGTCATCTCAGGCAGGGGGAAGAGCTGGTGCAAAGGCCTTACAGTGGAAGTAAGGTTGGTGTGCTGAGATCCACTGAGGAAGTCTGAGTGTGCATTAGGGGCAGCAGTCAGACAGCAGGTCTGAAGTGGTGGTTGTCATCTCACAGAGAGTCTTAAAGGCTTTTTACTCTGACTGATCCAGGGAGCCACTGAAATTTTTCATGCAAAGGAGTACCATAATTAGACTTGCATTTTAAAGAAATCTTTTTGGCTGGTTAAATAAGAATAAATTACAGTGGGGAAGAAGCAGAGAAATATATAAAGAGGCAATTGTAGAATATAGCTCAAACCAGAATGGTAACGCTGGAGATTCTGAGACTGCATTCATCTTTGTTGTGGTTTAGATTAGGTATTCTCCAAAAGCTCATGTGTGAGACAATGCAAGAAAGTGTAGAGATAAAATGATTGGGTTATAAAAGGTTTAACCTCGTCAGTGTATTAATGCCCTGATAGGTATTAAGTTGGAGGTAACTGTAGACAGGTAGAGTATGATTGAAGGAGGTGGATCACTGGAGGCATGCCTTTGGATTTTTTATTTGTCCTTATTGAGTGAAGCTGGCTCTCTCTGCTTCATGGTGGCCAAGGGCCATGCTCCCAGCTGCTTTCCTTGCATCACCTTGATCCCTAGGGAATAGAGTCAGCTATCTATGCATGGAGCCCCCAAATGAATTTTTCCTCCTCCACTTGTTCTTGTCAGGACTTTTGATCACAGCTGTGAAAAAACTGACTTAAACAATTGTGAATTACAACCCAAAGCATTTCTGACAGACAGAATGATAGATGAGAGAGAAGAAACAATGACTCCAAGGTATCTGACCCAAACAACCAGAAAAATAGAATTCCCATCAAGATTAAGACAAAAAGGGGCTGGGGTGGAGGAGCTCAGTGTAGAACATGTGATGTGCTTAGCATGCACATGGACCTGGGTTCAATCCCTAGCCATTAACAACAACAAAAAAAAAGACCAAAAAAAAAAAAAAAATCCTAATCATTTCTGCTTAGATGGGCCCTTATCTGAAAGTGTTTTAATACCCATTGTAATCCTTATATATTGTAGGAAAGGAGCCATTAATAGCCACATCTGATCCTGGCCAGTAGTAGGCAGCAGCTTTTAAACCTTGGTACATTGCTGTCAGCCATATCTATAAAAAGAGAAAACCAAGAATAAGTGAACATCAATAGGATAATTAGTTGGCATTGAAATGGTACAATTTATTGAAAACAACAATTTCAGCAAATTGTAATTGTAATTGCAAAACTTATAATAATTATTAAAACTTGTCTTTGCAGAGGCTAAAATATATAAATGTTCAAGTATCTGCCTCAAAAATTAAGAAATGTGGTAAAGCAGTAGGAACAGGTTCTTTTTTTTCAAACTGATGAAATTATAAGATTCTTCTTTCCCTTTAAAAGAATTGCAAAATATTATGAGGAAAAATCAGATAATTTTTCTAAGTAATTTCTAGATGGATATATTTATAATAGAAAACTCAAGTTTCAACATAAGAGCGAACAATAACAAATGTTGAAATTTTTCAAATAATAATAATAAATAGTGATGAAACACCTTCAGAACCCAGCCCTTGGAGTCAAGATGGAAAATTTAAAACTAAAAATGGAACAAGAAGATTGATCCATTATCACATAGGTATAATGGGGGGTACTCTGGATGCCATGAATAGAATGCTACATACTGGTTGCCCCTTCCACCAGGCTGGGTTATTTTTCTCCTTTGAAGAAAGTGAAAAATTCTTGTTGAGATGTACATCATACATATTATTGTCAATGATACCATGTGATTCTGGATACAAGCCCTAAAATGTAATTTAAAAAAAGAGTGATAAATAAAATTATTTTAGTAATTACTGCTTATTAAAGTCAAATGTATATTTAAGTTAAAAACTGTAAGATCTATAACTCACATCTAGGAAGGATGTCAAGTACCTTTCAATATAAAATACCTGGATCTGAACTCAAATATGAGGTTACCTAGCCAGATATAGACAGTTATTTTGCTTCTAGTTCTGCCATGGTATACAGTAGCAAACAAAGGACATTAGGTGGATGTTCTGCATTGATGGTGTTAGTAACTATTCATCAACAAAGTTGCCCATAATATAATAATAATTATCCACTGTTTATATTAGCAACAGTCATAAGAAATTTACTAGATAGCATCTTTCAATTACCAAATATTTGACTAAATGAGATTAAAGCTGGTTATCAGTGTTTTAGAAAGAGCCTTCCCAGTCTCTGTCCATCCTCTTTTCCATTCATCCATTCCTCTATCAATCCAATCATTCATTCAAATTATATATAGTCATTCAATTATTCTACACATTTTCATTGAATACCTATTATATCTCCTATAATCATAACTACTTTTAGACAGATTCTAGGGTTATCCATTCAGAATATCACTATTTATATGACATAGATATCATATAAATTAATAGCTTGTATATAATCTTTTATTCATATATATGTATGTGTGCATTATATGTATTATGTATTTATATTTATGTGTGTATATGTATATTGTCAATTCTTATTATTCAAGGTAGTTATGTTCTCTAACTTTGTGATGAAAACTGAATTACCAAATACTAAACCATTACTTCTAGGAGAAAACATAGGGTTAGGTTTCTGAAGACCTCTGGCATGACATTTTTGTGTATTGATTATTACATTACCTTCTCTGTTTCTGAAAAATGGCACTTATTTAATATATATTTTTAGCTCACTGTACCCATGCCTGAATGAAGTTTACCTAATGCACGATCTTCTCTGTAAGGCATGTCAAGGCCTTCTTGCTATAGGAACTATAGGTGGCACTTCAGCACTATGATTGGGGGCCATTTTGAATGACAAAATCACCAATAAGAAACACAAACATGAAAAACATGACTGTTGACATCATGAGAACTAAAACAAGAGGACAGGCATGCTGCTTTGTATACCTCAGCTGGGAACATGTGCATCAGGCAACTCACATGGCTCCTGGGCATATTCACAAATGACAAAAATGTGTGGATCAGTGGTTACAAATAAATTTTAGAAAGCAGATGAATTTGAAAACACAAAATCTGCAAACAATGAGGCTATATACATACAAACATACAATTATTTAAAATTTTAATCAGTCATAGTTATCATTCCATAGTAATAAAATACTATTATGCAAAATAGTAAAGACACAAATATCTTTTGGTGATAAAGGCTGAAGCAGAGGACTCATAAGATGTGTTCCAAATCTATAAATCTTAATTTTCCTTTGAGTTCATTTGAATAATTTCAGTTACATCTTTTCATGTATTAAGGAAAATTTACCCTTTTTAGTTGTTTTATCTAAAGAGATGTTGTTTATCTAAAGAATCAGTATGAGTTCATTCATGAAACATAAGTCTTTATTAAGTTAGACATCATAAAAAGACTAATGAAAACAACATTTCCACATCACAGTGGTGATGAAGTTTACCTAACCCATGATCTTCTCCATAAGGCATGTTGAGTCCTACTTGCTATAGGAACACCAGATGGCACTTCAGTATTATGACTGGGGGGCATTTTAAACAGGAAAATAACCGATAAGAAGCACATATAACCTACCATTCTCAGTAGACCTTCAGTTAAATAAAGGGCAATAAAAAGGCCAGAGGAGAAAGGTATTTCACAGAAGTTATTCTGGCCTCACACAAAGGTGAATTAACCAAATGCAAGGACACTCACTCATAGTTAATGTCTCACAGCACACTGCAGCCTCCTGTTGAACCATGCCTCCCCAGCTGAATTAGCCATGAACTATCATTGCATGTACTTGTGAAGTATGTGGCCTGGAATTGGACAGTTCTTGCCCAATCACATTTGTCTGACATGGTTGGTTTCCTATCTGTGGCCTGTTAGTCTTCCCACTGGGCAAAGCACTTACCGTGACAATGGTGTAATGATTTGGGAAGGTTTTGGTAGGATATACAGCTCTCATGTATTTTGAATGAATTCCACATGTTTCTGGAACAAAGTACAGTGAGAAATTAGAAAGATGTCTCTTCCTTAGAAATATCTTGAATAATTAAAAATCTGAACATGATCTGGGCACAGTGGCACATGCCTGTCATCACAGCTACTCAGGGAAGCTGAAGCAGGAAGATCACTAATTTGAGGATAGTGTGGTCAACTTAGTGAGACCTATGTCAAAATAAAACAAAAAGGGCCAGGGATGTAGCTCAGTTGTAAAGTGCTTTCCTAGCATGCACAAGGTCAGGGGTTCAATCCCCAGCACCATTAAACAAACGAAGAATAGCCTGAACATGAAGGGTTTTCCCAGTAAACTAAAGAGTGGATCGAATAGGGAAATAGGTTGAAATCCTGACCCCTAACTTCTTCCATTCCAAAGAATGTCAGTTTTTAGGGAAGGAATGAGATACATCAAGGCCAATAAAATTTTTCTGTGAAGAGCCAGATAATACATATGGTTTCTGTTGGAATAGCTCAACTCTGCCATGAAGCTACCAAAGCACTCATAGGCAATACACAAACTAATGAGCATGACTATGTTCTAATAAAATTTTATTGGTGGACATTTGAAACTTATTTTCATATTACAAGATATTCTTTTATTTAAAAAAACATTTAAAATGTAGAACAACTCTTAGCATATGACAGGCAATATGAAATCAAGCAGAGCAAGCAGGATTTGGCCTGTTTGGATTGCTGATCCCTGAGCTAAAGGTAATCTAAATTATACACTTAATTTGCTTTTTCTTTCTGACTCTGGTCATTACAGTAAGAATCTCTACATATCATGGCTTCTCAGCTTATTATTCTTATATGTAAAGTCTCCAACATAATAAAAATCAACACAACTGTCTAGGTAACTAAAGAGGGATTTGACATGTACAATTATATAAGCCCATGCCAATAGTAATGTTTGCAAAATGAGCTAACTTTACTGCTTATTATTTTCAATTCAATTCCCATTTGATCTGTAAAGTTTCCTGTACTCTGTTGTTCACATAATATGGCATTAATTTTGCTTTCATTGTTCTGTTATTTTCAATCTGTGCAGTAACCTTGTTCAAGGAGGTCAGAGCTACTGGAGCACATTGCTATTTCTTTTGCAGCAATAAAGTCCAAGAAATTTTCCATACCCAAATCCCACTGCCTCTAATTCTAAAGGAAAGTTTCCCAGTTATAGACTCTATTTAGGTTAAAAAAAAAAAAGTAAAATTGTTGGGCAAAAAGTAACAAACTTGCAGCTGGAAACAATGAATGTTTTCCCAAACAAGCATGTGGTTGGTCTCCTTCCCAGCCTCTGTTCAGTATTTCCAATACAATCCAGGAATTTCTTCCTTCAGAATCTAGTCCCTATAAAGTTCACTACATAGGACCATTTGATAGGAAACAAGGAGATGGGGAAAAGGGAATTCAAAAAGTTTACATTTTTAATAGTCACGCCAGATGATCCTGATATACCTGAGTTTGAAAGCTGCTCTGACACTTGATTTATAAGGCATGATTTAAAATTAAAATAAACTTTATTTTTCTCTTTTTGTCAACAACATCAATAAATAATTCATGTCTTCAGTTAGGAGAAGACACATTTAATATTGTTGAAAAGTCGTATGATAAGAAAATATAAAGGGGGCTAATCCTCTTGCATAATTGAAGAATTTAAGTGGTTGAAAAAGTTATAGAATGAACCAAGATATAAAGTCAGTTTTTTTTTTTTATTTCCTTGGGTAGCAAACTCAAATTCTTTAATGCCTTAGGGTACAAAATAACACATAAACTAAGCCATAGTGTATAAAGTAAAATGTAAACTAAGCTATAAGTACAGAGTAAACATGACACTGTTCTAGTTATAATGTTCTAAACAGGACACATCTCCTGACTACCTATAGACCCAGGTTACTATTTTGCATTTGAATCAGGCTACTGCAGAACAGTCCATAAGAAACATGGTCTTCCAAAACTGTTTCTTCCAAAACTTAATAATCAAATTTATGATCAAATAGAATACTATTGGAAAGATGTGAAATAAACCAATGAGTAGTTGTTTCTGTAGAAGAAAAAAGAAGATGATCAGGAAAAAAGGTATTTGTTTTTACTATATATACTTTAATATTGCTTTGAAATGTATACCATATGCACAATTTACTTCTAGAAAACCATTTGTGTGTGTGTGTATGTGTGTGTACATGCACACGTGTATGCATACTTATGAGGAGTACTGGCGATTGAACACTAGCCCTTGTTTGGCGAGCTCTACTTTTGAGTTGTATCCCCTACTCTTTTTATTCAATTTTGAGAGAGTATCTCACTAAGTTGTCCAGGCTGACCTTGAACTTGTGATACTCCTGCCTCAGCCTCCCAAGTAACTGGGATAACAAATATGCATCATCATATCCAGTTACAAAATCGTTTTTTAAAAAAGAAAATACTGAACAAAAATAACCTGAAAATATAAATGGGACACACATATGTAACTAGGCTTACAATAGTTATATACTACAAGAAGGAACAGAAGACTAAATGGATGAATAGATGAAGTAGCCAAAGAATATGCAGATCAAAACTACAATGTAGTTTTTACAAAGTGTTATTGATTATGGTATTCTTACAAATGGAAAACATAGAAAATAGCTCAGCAATATTCATAGGTCAAAATAGGTACTTTTCATTTTACACATTTTCTTCTGAAAATACTAGCCATATGGTTGACCTGTGTCACTTCCAGCACTCAAATCAATAAGTTCTGCAGAACCTCTGATCTTCCCAGTAGTTGCATGTCTGCATCCAAACCCTTGGCACATAGATGATAAAAGGTAGAAGGAAGACAGAAATGATATCAGTAATATGGCAGAATAGGAAGCTCTGGGGTCTTCTTCCCACCACAGACATAACCATTTAATAGCAATACATGGATCAATTCCCTTTGTGAAAAACCCAGAAACTACTTCAGAGTCTCCTGTAGACCAACAAAGTGTGAAACCAGCCATATCAAAACTAGTAGCAGAAGTGGAAACATATCTTTTTCATAATCCCCATCCTTAGTAGGTCTTACACAATTTGGAGGGAACCCCAAGATACTGTCATACTATCTGGTAACAATCCCAGTTTCTCCCCAAGAGGGAAAGAACTGAACTAGATGTTTACTATCCAACTTTCCAAGTGCTATAAAAGGGACTAGCTTCTATCTCACTGTCTTGAAGAGTGGGTGGGACCATAAAGTAGGGCCCTGGGGGATACAGTGAACAAAGAGGAGGTTTAAACTAGCATGTAGACATTTGCTGTAGCTCCTTCCTCTGATTTAGCTCAGAGTGAGTAAGTAATAAACTATAACTTCTAGCTTCTTCCTGAGGAGGAAAAGAATTAGACCACATGTCCATTGCCATAGTTTTCCAGAGGGTTCCCAAAGGCCTGCCCTCTGTCTTTTCAGTCTTATAGCACTAAGAGGACCCAGCGTAGGTAAAGAATCTGGGAGCCAGTTACCACAAAGACAATGATTTGATCTAACATGGTAGTAATCATATCCTCTCCCCCTGGCTCATCACTGAGAAAACAGACAATACCCCTAATATTTCAAATTATTCCTGGGAACAGAAAGAGTTAGAGTGTTTAAAGAGTGTCTAATGATCTAACTTCTCTGGTGGCTGCCTGAGGAGCTAGTTTCGGTCTTGCTTATCTCAAAACATTAAGAGGACTTGGCATACACCAGATTAGGGGGTGGGGGTAGACCTAAGAACAAAGAAAGAAGATTAAACTAGCATAAAGTTTTGAGGAACTTCCAGAATCTCTGACCAGATTGATTGATGAGGGTTTCTTTTACACAAGGCCAGTCTATTAAGATTGGTGTCTAATGTATAGACACCAACACAGAATATAAAGGAAAAAAAGAAACAAAGAAATATATTCAAAACAAAGGAACAAAATTAATCATAAAAATTGAACCCAATGAAGCAGAGAAGTATGATTTACCTAACAGACAATTCAAAATAACTATAATAAAAGTTCTCATTGAGATGAGAAGAACATGTATGCACACAATGAGAATTTCAAGAATTTTTAAGAGACAAACAATATTGAAAAGTACCAAATGGAAAACAGGGATCAGAAGACTATAATAACTACACTTAAAAATGAAATAGAGGAGTTTAATTGCAAACTAGATAAAGAAGAAGAAACAACTCCAAACTCAAAGACATGTCTTTGGGAAATATTCATACAGAAGAGTAAAACTAAAATTTTAGAAGGAGGAAGAGGAGGAGGAAGAGAAGAAGAAGAAGAAGAAAAAGATTAAGACACTTGTGGGACACCATCAAGTAGACCAACATATGCAGTATGGAATTTTTTAAAGGAAAAGAGAAACAGAAAAAAAATCAGAGAGTGTGTTCAAATAAATAATGGCCAAAAGCTTCTAAATATGAGAAGAAAATGAACATGCCGGATTAGGAAATCTAAAGGATCTCCAAAGAGATGAACTTTAGGAAGTCCACATCAATGCAGATAATAACCAAATTCTCAAAAGACAAAAAAAGAATTTTGAAAACAGCAAGAGAAAGGTGACTCCAAAATATGAGGGAAACTCTATAAGACTATCAGCAAAATTTTCAGCAGAAACTGTAAAGCAGAAGGGAGTGGAATACAATAGTCAAAGTACTGAAAGAAAAAAATTTAAAAACTGCCAAGTAAGAATGTTCTCTCCAGCAAAACAGATCTTCCAAAAATGACAGACAGAAATAAAAGCAAGAGAGGGTGGATGGGGATACTTTTCCATACAAATAAAAGCTGTGGGACTTCATCACCACTAGAACTTGCAGAAGTAGGAGTTCTTCAACTTGAAACAAAGGACACTACACATCAAAACATAAGAAAGTATAAAATACAGTGCTAAAGTCAAATATATAGACAAATGCAGATGCTATATTATTGTAAAGGTAGTAGATAAGTCATTTTAAATCCTAGAATAAAAGTTAAAAGCATTAAAAATAATTATAAGTAAATGATAAATTTAGATATATAATATAAATAGTTATGAATTGTGACATCAATAACTTTATGTGTATTAGGGAAAAGTAAAAGTATGGAACTTTGGTAAGCAACTAAAATTATCAGCTTATAATAGATTGTTATCATCACAAAATATTTCATGTAAGCACCATGCCACAAAAACAATATCAATAGAATTTACACAAAAAAATGAGAAAGGAATCAGAGCATATAAATATATTTTGAAAATGAAACACAGAGGAAGAAAGCAAGAGAGGAGAAGAGGAACAAAAGTATTACAAGCCAAACTAAAACCAACTGACAAGATGGCAATAGGAAATTTCCATATCAATAAATCTATAATTGCATTAAGTATAAAGTGATTAAACTACCTAATAAAAAGAGAGTGGTTAAATGGATTAAAAAACAAGATCCAAGTATATGCTGACTACAAGAGACTCACTTTAGATTTAAGGCTGAAAATTAAAAAATGGAAAAAGATGTTCTATGCAAATGGTATCCCAAATAAAGCAGAAATGACTATAATGATATGAGAAAAAAATAGACTTTAAGTAAAAATCCCTCAAAACAGACAAAGAAGGACATTAGATAATGATAAAAGGGTCAATCCATCACCTAGATATAATAATTACAAATAAATAAATATAATAATTATATATGATTGCCAAATTTAGCTCTTAAATACATAAAGCAAACAATGATAGCTCTGAAAGGAAATATAGGTATCAATATATTAATAGTAAGAGATTTCACTATCCCACATTCAATAATGAGTAAAAACAACCAGAGTCCCCCACCAAAAAAAAAAAAAAAAATCAATAAAGAAACAACACACTTAAACAACACTACAGATCAAATGAATCCAATAGATGTATAGAACATTCAACACTAAAACACATTCTTCTCAAGTACACATGAAATATTCTCCAGACGAGATCACATATTGAAACAAGTCTTAACAAACTTAAGAAGATTGGAATTATAACAAATGTCTTCTCTAACTAAAATGGAATGGAATTAGAAATCTATTTTAAAGGAGAAATGGAAAATTTACCAACATGTGGAAATTAATGCACAACCAATAGGTCAAATAAGAAATCAAAAGACAAATTTAAAAATATCTTGAGACAAGACAAACTAAAATTAAAACACAATACACCAAAACTTATAAGAAGTAACAAAAAGTAGTACTAAGAAATAAATTTATAACAATAAATGCATACATTCAAATAGAATTTCAAATAAACAACATTTTTTAAAAGAATTTATCCTTTATTTTTTATTTACTTGTTTTTTATGTGGTGCTAGATAAAACCCAGTGTCTACCTCTGCTAGGCCAGCACTCTACCACTAAGCTAGGGCCCCAGCCCAAATAATCTACTTTTACACCTCAAAGAACTAAAAAAGAGAACAAACTAAACACAAAATTTCCAGAAAGAAGGAAACAATAAAGATTTTAAAAGAAATAAAATAGAGAATAGAAAACAATAAAAAAACAATAAAATAAAAAGTTGTTTTTTGAAAACAATCAAAATTGACAAACCTTTAACTCGATAAAATATGTAAGATTCAAATTAATGAGAAAAAAGAAATACTACAACTACTAATGCGGAAATAAAAAGAATCTTAAGAGGCTACTGAGAATAATTATATGCCAACAAACTAGATAATCCCCCCAAAAAACTGATAAATTCCTAGAAACATATAACCCACCAAGGCTGAATCATGAAGAAATGGAAAATCTGAACAAATCTGACTCTAACTAGTAAGAAAATTGAATCAGTAATCAAAACCTTACCAAAGAAAAGCCCAGGCCCAGGTGGCTTTGTTGGTAAATGTTTACCAAACATCTGAAGAACTAATGCCAGTTTTCCTAAATTCTACCCAAAAATTTCAAACTCATCTGATGAGGCCAGAATTAAAAATCAGAGAGACACTGTAAAGTAGGGAAAATTTCGGACCAATATCCTTCACATGTAAAAGTCCTCAACAAAATATTAGCAAACCAAATTCAACAGCCCATCGAAAATATTACACACCAGGATCAATGGGATTTATCCTTGGGATACAAGGATAGTTCAACATTTGAAAATTAATTAATGTGATATTAACAAAATCACATTAACAGAATGAAATTCACATCACATCCATAGATGCAGAAAAAGTGATAAAATTCAACATCTTTTCATGATAAAAACTCTGAACAAACTGGGAATAGAGAGAAATTACTTCAACATGATGAAGTCCATATAGGAAAATCCCTTTGCTAACATCCTACTAGTTATGACTTGAATATGAGATGTGTTCCTTTGTTAACTCAGGAGTATTCAGAGGTAAAATGATTAGATTATAAGAACTATAACCTAACAGGTGGATTAATCCATTTGCTGGATTAATTATTTGAATGGACAAACTAGGTAGTAACTATAGGCAAGTGGGGCATGGCTGGAGGATGTGGATCACTGGGAGCATGCCCTGGGGATTATATATCTTGTCCTCCCGGCTCTTTCTCTCCCTTCAATTTTTTTCTATTCACATCTCTATTTTATTTTTATTTGTTCTTTTTAAATAAACACAACAGTGGAGTGTATTTTGACATATTATACATACATGGTGTATAACTTATTCTAATTAGGATCCTAATCTTGTGGTTGTACATGATGTGGAGTTACCCTGGTTGTGTGTTCATATATAAGGATACTAGAGAAATGCAAATTAAAACTACACTGTGATTCCATCTCTCTTTTTTAGTTGCCATGAGGTAAGTAGCTTTCTTCTGTCATCCTTTCATCGTGGTGTTCTGCCTCACCCAGACCCAAAGTGATAGAGTCAACTGACTCTGAAACTATGAGTCCAAAATAAACTTTTATTCCTCTAAGTTTGTTCTGATGGGTGTTTTGGTTATAGCAATGTAAAGTTGACTAACATGGTACTCAATGGTTATAAACAGAAAGCTTTTCCACTAAGATCAGAAATAAGGCAAGAATGTACATTCTCTCTACTTCTATTCAACATAATAATGGAAGTCCTGGCCAGGGTAATTAAAGAAGAAAAAGAAATAAAAGAAAGCTGAATAGGAAAAAATAAAACAAAATTTCCCTATGTGCAGATGACATTATATAATATATAAAATCTCTAAAGACTTCCCCCCAGCTCTGAGAACCAATAAAAGAATTTAGCAAAGTTGCAGGATACAAAATCAGTTTGGTTTCTATGCACTATTAATGAACTATCTGAAAAAAAATAGAAAAATCCCAATTATCATAGTATAAAATAATAAAATATTTAGGAACAAACTTAAAGTAATAAAAGACTTGTAAAGTGAAAATTACAAAACATTAGAGAAGGAAATTAAAGAAGATTGAACAAAAGGAAAGACATCTAGTGTTCATGGGCTGGGAGACTTATTATTGTTAAAATATTCATCCTACTCCAAAGTGTTTACAGATTCAATGCAATCCCTATCAAAATCACAATGGTCAGTGTTTACAGATTCAATGCAATCCCTATCAAAATCACAATGGTCACAAGTCTCAGGTTCAATCTCCAGCACCAGAAAAAAAAAAAAAAAACACAATGTTGTTTTTTACAAAAATGGAAAATAAAATTCTAAAATGTATATGTACCATAAAAGACCTCATATAGCCAAACAATCTCAAAAAAAGAAAAGAAAAACTGGAAGCATTGCACTTCCTGTTCTCAAAATACACTACAAAGATACAGTAATGAAAATAGTATGGCACTGGCACAAAGATATACATATAGATCAATAAAACAGAATAGAGAGCCCCAAAACAAATCCATGTGTGTATGGTCAATGATCATCAGCAAGCATGCCAAGAAAACACAATGGGGAAAGGATATATCTTCAAACAATGTGTTAGAAAATTGGATGTCCACATGCAGAAGAATGATCCTGAATCCTTTATACTAAACAAGAGCATCAACTCAAATTAGGATTAAGGATTTAAATGTAAAACCCAAAACTGTGAAACTTTTAGAAGGAAACATAACAGTAATCTTGGCAATGATTTCATGGATATGACACCAAAAGCATAGGCAGCAAAAGCAAAATTAGACAAGTTGGACTATATCAACCTTAAAAGTTCTACATAGCAAAGAACTGATCAATAGAGAGGAAAGGCAACATATGAAATGGGACAGAATATTTTCAAATCATATATCTGATAAGAGTTAATATCAAAAATTTATGAGTAATTCCTATAATTCAATATCAAAAAAATGAACACACCTTTAAAAATGGGCAAGATCTTGACTACGCATTTCTCTAAAGCAGACATACAATAGCCAAGAAGTATATAAAAAATGTCAGTGTCACTAATTACCAAGAAAATGCAAATAAAACTACATGAAATCTCACCTTACATCTGTTCAGATACTTTTCAATAAAAAAACAGTATGTGTTGCCAGGAGGATGGAGAAATTGGAATCTTGTACACTGTGTGGGAATGCAAAAATAGCTGCTAAGGAAACAATATGGAGGTTCCTCAAACAATTAAAAATAGAACTTCCATAAGATGCAATAATCCCACTTCTGGATATATATATCTATATCTATAGATATAGATATAGATATAGATAGATATACCATTGTGCTTATAGATAACAATACTATATTATACACTTAAAATTCTAAAAGGGCAGATCTCAGTAACTGTTCTCATTAAAATAAAATAGAAGACAGAGCAAATGGTACTTGCAATGGAGAACTTGTTAATTAATCTCTAAAACTCTGCATGTTAACTGATATCAGAATCTTGAAAAGATATCAGTAACTACCCTGTTCATTGCAGAACTATTCAGAATAGTCAAAATATAGAAGTAACCTAAATGTCTATTGACAGATGAATGATGAATAGACAAAATAATAGCAGTAATAATGTGATATATATGTATAAATAAACAACCATATTTATTTATAATTTATTAATATAGTTTACATACACAAGTAAGTATATTTATTTACATTAGGTATATTTATAAATACTTATACATATGTTTACTTATAAATATTTTTATTTATACATATAATGAAATATTTTATTCAGTCTTTAATAAGGAATTTTGTAATGTGCAACATATGGATGAATGTTATATTAAGTAAAATAAATCAATCAAAAAAACAAAAAATACCACATAATTCCACTCATATGAAGGTATCTAAAGTAGCCAAAATTGCCAGGTATGGTGGCGTTGCCTGTAATCCTAGCTACTTGGAAGGCTAATGCAGGAGGATTATAAATTTGAGGCCAGCCTGGACAAGTTAGTATGAACTTGTCTCAGAATAAAATAAAAAGGGTTGGGATATAGCTCAGTGGTGGAGTGCTCGCTTAGCATATATAAAACTGGATTTAATCCCTAGGATGACAAAACAGTTTTCTGATCTTGGCTCTGGCCCTTCAATATCTGCTGCCAATCACACTGAGACAATAAATATGGTTACCTCTTAGAATGTAATTCTGAGAGCCACATCCTCATACACTTAGTAGTTACTGATATGACTCACTTCCCTTAGTATTAGTTCATGCTCAGTTTTTATAACCACTGTAGTCCACCAATGGAAGCTTGAAGGGGCACTAGAGATGGGGCACTGGAGACTTGGTTATCATTGACACCTTCTATGACAAATCTCACTATCCCAATTCTATTCTATCATGTTTTACTGGACATTCTACAAAGGAACCGGAGATTAGTTTGCCTTGGGAGACCTACACAGTAATTTCTTCATGCATTTGCAGATTGAGATAATGGCTATATGTCTAAAAACATATTTCAGAAATCAGAAATAGGAAAGCTCTCAATGGACAAATATTTAATTGATGTCATTTCTAATTCTTGATGGAATGAGAAAAATCAAACAATTCCATTTGAAAAGAATTTCAGTTCATCCTGGCTATTAAATTCCCTTTTGAACATAGGATTAGATATTCAGATTATCAAGACAAATTTAGATAATGAAATAGTTAACTTTTCAGGCCAAAGTAAGTTAACAGTAAGTGCAAGTCCTGGATTTGGAAAATTCTCCATCTCTTTGCTAAAGACCTGCCTCAGAGAGTAAGAGAGAAGCTGAAGACATAATGCACCTTGTTTTTCAGGAAAAAAAGTAGATAATCTTTTTATAATCATGGCATTTTAGAGCTGGAATTAACAGATAAAAACATTAGTATTAGACCTAGTCCTCTAATTTTATGAGCGAGGGAAATGAAGCCCAGAAAATTCAGTGACTTACTCAAGGTCAAACAATATCAAGTTGTTTTTAATCATTTGGAGAAAAATAAAAACTTTAAGTCAATCAAATCATTACAAAAATGGAGAACATTGGGAAAAAAAGAGGGTCTTGGTGAAGAGAGACAAAGAGAAGAAGTGCAGGGAATAAATAGTATGGGCCCTGGAGCTGGCCCTCTGGTTGTGTCCCTGGGCACTCAACTTCCTTTTATTATTACTTTATCAAGTGTGTGCAGAGCCAAGTGCCCTGATGCAGAAACACAGTATTGTGATAAAGATGATAATAAAAACAAAACTTAAAATGATGTAAAACCATCGAATGTTCTCACAGTAAATCTATAAGGTAGTATAGATCCATGGAAAACAAGATAACATGTTATGAATGAAAAAGGTAAGGTAAACTTGCCTGAGATCACACAGTTGGTAAAAGATAGAGTCAGTTTCTAGGAAGTTTGATTCCAGAACTGGAAGGAGATCCTGTATTTCAGAGGATCTAGGGGCATATTAGTAGACGCTGGATCTGTCCAGTTCTCCTAAGCTCCTTTAGACTTCTGTCCTCTGCTGAGACTCAGAACCCAGTTCTGACAAATGCCACTTTAGAAATGGTATACACAACAAATTTTCAAAGCACATAAGTTATATTCAAATGTGAAACAAATAAATAAAAAAAGATGAGCATGCTGCCAAAGAAAAGTATGAGGATCCACAAACCATGAGAATCCCTCCTACTGAAATACATAGATGTGTGGTAAAAACATCAAGCACTGAAAGGACCTGGGATAATACAATCCACCAATGCTAAAGGTCAGAAAGAAAGTTGCTTCATCTAAGGATTTGCTGACAAGGTGTTTATCATTCACATTCTACTAACTGCAAAGGACTTACTCAGTTTATTGATATGAGGAATTAAAATACTCCATGTGTCTAAATATTCAGCTCTAAAGCCATCCATGGAAAACAAGATAACAGGTGGCAGGTCAAACCTGAAAATGGAAAACAAAAAGTTTATCCATGATTTTAATTGATAAAAACAAAAATATACTTTTCAGTACTACTTGTAATTCTCTGAATTAGGAAATGCTTAGAAAGGAGAGTAAGAAAAGTTCAGAGTCGAGTAGGAACCATTGAATTTCAATGCAATTATATTATGAAATTTAGAAAATTGTTTAGGGGATGTTTTATCTTAAAGTTCTACATATTTGACTTTGTATTCTAATATCTCAGAATATTAACATACTCCTCAAAAGCATTTCAATCTCTTCTTTTTAGACTGGTAGTTAAGGTAAAATGATTAAAGATGGCTTTTGGATTATAGCTAAAGGCTATTGTTATTGTTGTTTAATTTAATACTTTTTCACTGTCTTTGAGTTTTATCCATATGACACACACGTACACACACACACACACACACACATATTCACAGGTGTATGTATATCCTGATAATTTTTTTCTAACTGAACTCAGCCATGTTGACATCACCAAGATCAACATCACTGGCACCCCAAAGTTGCCCCTGGTACTTCCCTCTAGTCAGTAAACTCCACAAACCACAGCCTCAAATCAGGATGAGCAATATCTTGACTTCTAACAGCATAATTAATTGTACCTACTTTTGTACTGACATTTACATGTAAATTGAATGACACAGTATACATTTCGTTAAGTCTGGATTTTTAAAAATATTTTTTTAGTTGTAGATGAACATAGAGTATCTTTATTTTTATGTGGTGCTGAGGATGGAACCCAGTTTATCACATGTGAGAGGCAAGCGCTTTACCACTGAGCTACAGTCCCAGCCTCAAGTCTGTTTTTTTTTTTTTACTTGACATTATGATTGAGATTAATCCATCTTGTTGCATATAGTTAAAGATCATTTTTCCAGTGCATGAACAGACCACAAACTTATTCATTCTATGTTTAACAGGGTGTTTTCCAAATTGGGGCTACTATGAATAGCAGATATGAACAGAGTAAATTTGTTTTAAATTCCAAATACAATGAACACAAAGGAATATACAAAAGAAATTATTTTCAACTCTGCTCAAGCAGTTATACAAATAAAATTCTAATAAAAACATACAAACATACTTGCCTAAAAATTTTGGCTAGAATACGTCTTAAATTTATGATAAATTACCTAAATATGATGAAAAAGAAAGTTCTGAATGCCTACGCCAAATAAAAATTAGACAGTTATGTCTGTGCTTTAGACATGCTTGAGTAAAGCTAAAGGAAAAAAAACAGTGTCTCCATTTAATTTCACATTGCAAAATAAATTGTGAGAAGCATCTAAAGAAAAGGTCTATTAAACTTCTCAGATTACACATTTATTGTAGAGTATTTCATTTAACAAATATCTGAGTCAGACATTCTGCTAGATGCTTAGAAAAAGAGGCAGAGAGGAGTTGCAGTCCTTGTCTAGGGTATAAAATTCAAAAGTAAAACAGGGTAGTTGAGGGCTAGATTTGAGTACAGGTTGTGATTCAAGTGTATAGAAGGATGTCAAACTCAAGCTCTGTAAGGTGAGAGCAGGCTTTCCAGGAGGCGTGACATGAGCTAAGTCCCAAAGAACTAACAAAAATAACTTGAAAACGGGACTAATGTTTTAATCAGGGATATATTCTGTGCAGAAGCCCATCTGAGAGATTCAAAACGTGCAACAACATGTGAGTGTCAAAAATCACTGGACTGGACTGAGGTTGTAGTTCAGTGGTAGAGTGTTTGCCTAGCACATGGGAGACCCTGGGTTTGATCCTCAGCACCACATAACGATAAATAAATAAGATCATTGTGTCCATCTACAACTAACAATTTTTAAAAAAAAATCATTGGATTAACCTAAAAATGCCAGACACAAGAGAACATATGGTATAATTCCATTGGTTCATACCAAGTTCTAAAACAGGAATCTATAGTGATAGAAATCAGAACAGGGATTGCCTTCGGGGAGTAGAGGGTGAAAAGAGACATAAAGCATCCTTTTGTGATGGTGGGAAATATTCTCTATCTTGCAAATATTAGATTATAGGGAATTTCCAAACACTTAAAAGATGTGAGCATTTCAACATATACACTTAAGATATGAGCATTATGTATGAATTATATGTAAGAATTTAAAAATTAAATAATGAACTACAACATGAAGTAACGTCATCAAAAAACTAAGTGTCCTGGTGTAATTTACATTAGAAATTATCTATTTTTTCAGTCTTTGGCATAATTCTGATTAAAATTTTATGTTCACAAATGTGTTATCAAAATAACCCTATAGAGGATTGCAAGTTCAAAGCCAGCATCAGCATAAGTGAGGCTCTAGGCAACTCAGTGAGACCCTGTCTCAAAATACAAAATAGGACTGGGGATGTGTCTCAGTGGTGGAGTGCCCCTAAGTTCAATCCCCAGTAACCCCTTAACACCCCCACAAAAATAACCCTACAACTTAAAGACAAGGTCAACCATCCATGGGACCACAGGTGGGATCCAAAGATCTAGTACATCTCTTTCTTAATGTCCTCCCTGCCTCTCTAAGCTTGCTACTCAGAGCTCCAGAGCACATTTATACACTGCTACCATGAATGTCCTTGTAGTTCAAACAGCCTTAATTATCTCCTCAGGCTACATTGCTAAAGATGAAATTTTCTGATATAAGGACAAATTCTCAAAGGAGACTAAAATATTTTGTCATGATTCTCTTCATGGCAGTTTTTATCAATTTGTTCTTCCAAAATCAAGACAAATGGCTGTTACTTTGTACAAATAATGGTGTATTGATAATTTTATGGAATGAATTGGTTAACTTCCTTTCATTTTAATTGCTCTAATTTCCAGTAAAGTTGATTGTTACATCTGCATTACTTTTATTATCTACAATGAAGCTTGAATAAGGGCACTCCATATACAAGAATTGTCATCTTGCACCTATTATTTCACATCACCATTAGCAAAAAAAAAAAAAAAAAACAATAGAATTGGGACACACCTCTAGTTTATCAGTGAGACAGAGAAGATCAAATAAGTTACCCAAGGTTTCCCACTGCCAGGAGAGATAGAGCTAGGCTATTGGTCTACATCAGCCTGACAAAAGAGCCCACAATTTCTTACTATACTTGGATCACTAGTAAAATAATAAGACACACAAACAAGCAAACAGAAATGCTATTTAAATGTCCAGCAAGAAGGGTCTATCTTCTTCCAAATATCAATAAGAGGGAGAGTCTTAGGGTCATACACACAAAAAATTCTTCCCCTCTACCTCTTCTGTCAGTTGCACAGTGCCACAGCTTCAGACTATTATTTGAGAGAAGCACCAAGCCACAGAGACTCTAGGGCCTTGCTCCCAGAGTTGACTTCCTGCCTCCAGCAATCATAGCAGTGTAAACTGGGGGCAAGGTGCTTCACAGCTATATGCCTCCATTTTATTAAATGAATGACATGGCATGGAATATAGATAATAGAGCCTACTTCAAAGGATTTTTATAGGAATAATATAACATGAAAAATGACTCTGTGTAAAGTACGTACCAGTACCTCATAAGAACTATATAAATATTAGCTGTCATCATTATTATTATTATTATTATTTTAGTACTGGGAATGAAACCAAGGACCTCATGCATGCTAAGCCTGCACTATACCACTGAGCTACATCCCCAGCCCACCTGTTATCATTATTATGCTTTTGTCAGAGATGAATTGTCAGTGTAATTTGGACCCTGAGAAAAGTCCATCTGAATCTATGCTAATTAGTTCTGGGAACAACTTAATAGGTTCAAATGTCAGGTTCATCTAAATAAAATAAGTGACTAAAGAAGAATCCCACTAGAAAAATATTAACTTTTTGAGTAACTAGTGTGTACCATACACCAGAATTAAAGTTAGACTATTGTTTTAGAAGGTAGCAAATATTTTCACTTTCTTAGACCACTTAATTCTCACATGAAATCTTCTGAACTTGGCATTATTATTATTATTCAATTTTATATATGAAGCTCAGAGAAATTACTATTGCCAAGACCCACAGGCAAAACCAGAACTCCAACTCAAATCTCTTTTTTATTCTAAATCCTTTACTCTTCCACGCATAAGCTGCTAAAGAAGACAGCTAGATCTGAGGATTGGGACAAACCAAAGTAGCATGGTACAAAAACAGATGCATTTTATCCATCAATAAGAAAAAATTCTTAAGATTCTTAAATTTAATTGCAAGGATGAAAGGCCCTACAGATAGGAGGTTAATTAGTTAACAAGCTATAGGCCAAGCAGAAGAAAAGTCCATTTTACATTCCTGAATGTATGTTAAAACTTCTAACTCAAATTCCATCCCACCCCCCTAGGTGCCAACACATCCTACTTGCAAACCCCACCTCCTATTCCAGAAACAGCAAGTAGATTGCCCTCCTGCTCTAAAGGTTGACACTCTGCTTAATCTCTCCAGTCTTTTTCATTGCCAATGTACGTTCAATGTGAACAACCTGTGCCTTCCTTCCCCAAATTTTTAGGCTCACTTTAAACTCATGAGCTCAAGCAATCTCTGTGCCTTAGTCTCTAAATAGTTGGAAATAGGCCACTGTATGGTTCTGTACACATTTTTTAAATGAAATAATGCTGTTTTTTATGTGTTCAGCCAATTCTTCCTAAAATCAGGTATACTTCTTACTTCTTCTTCCACCTCACTGTCATGCTTCCATTGCTGGGCCCAGAAAAGTGTGAAGGGCATGGTGGACAAAGGAAGGAATGAAAATATACCCCTGCTTGGAGGCATTCTGGACATCTTCAAGCCTGGGAAAAGCTGTGCAAGCAGCTGTCATAAACATATGAAGGAGAAGCATGGGTTGAATGGCTGTGAGGCGGGGGGTATTAACCTCACATGTTCTTTACCTGTGCTCACTCAATGAGGCCCACCTCATCCATATTATAGGATCTTCCTTATCCTATATGACCTTCTGTGAACCTCGTCCCCATCCCTCAGTAAGAAGAAATTCATAGTGCCAAGATATTAACAGAAAAATGTTCTAGCAGAAGTATTTTCAATCTAAATTCCAGTACTAACCATAGAACCTTGGGAATGTTACTTAATATTCTAACCAACTTTTAAGTCAATGTTGGGAACCATAAATATACTAAATTAACATAAAGAACTTTGAAAATGTTAAAGCCAACAAGTCTATTGTCTTTGAATCCACAAGGAATCCAATCTTTTTTAAACTATTCTGTTTTGAAAAATAAATAAAGGAAATGCCACTCTGTTTCTCAATTACTGTCCCATGTGCCAGCTATCAAAGAAAAGAAATTCCCAACATCACTCGTGCTCACCCTTCTGGACACTGAGTCTGCTCAGCTGTGGTGCAGCCTTCTTCCACCCAAGAGGTTTTTCCTGCAGAGCAGAAGATCAAAATCTTCAGACTATTGTACCACACACAAAAAAGGGAAGCAAGTATTCAGTGGACATGATCTTCCTGAACTGCTTAATAGTGTCACTCCAATAATTAAATTCTTCCAAAACATATAAGTTGTTATTTCACAAGTTGGCAAGGACTGTGCCAATAATAACTTGCAGAGATCCATAATCTGTACCAATTGAATGCCAGGAAGCCAATCTACTGAGGAAAAAAACCAGGGATTCCTTCAGCTATAAAGGGACATTTCCTTTTTTTTTTTTTTTTGGTTAACAATTTTTCAAATTCCCTACCTCCCCATAGACAATATCTTCTCTAGAAGCTGCTAAAATAAGTCAGTTTAATAAATATAAATATACAATCTAGAGAAAAGAATACATGGAAAAAGAAATAACTAGTGGAAATAATTATATCAAGTGGGCAAAATTTAACAAATGATTAAAATCTTAACAACAACAAAAAAGTTCTTGCTTCATGGATATTTCTCCTTTTAGTGCATTCCAGCTAAATAATAAAGTGGAAATGATAGAGGATGAATGTCACCATTTGCAACCCTGAATGGATCTAGGAATAATTTTCAATGTCTAATATTCCCAAAACAACACAAGTAGACATGATGGACCTCTGGATGGAAGTAGCACTGTCATGTACAAAGTAACTTGCAAAAAAAGAAAGAAAGAAAGAAAGAAAGAAATGTATAAATTACATCTTAATCTCAACAGTCCTCTGGATCTACCAATTTTCAGGAAATGTATGGTATGATAAATTTCTTAAATCACAAAGGATGCAATCAGCAAAATTTAGAATGGAAAATTTTATTGGAAAAAATGACCCCATTTCTCCAATTGCAAGTGGGAAAAAGAAGAGGGAAGCATATATTTTTAAAGGGCTTAAAATATATCAGTCAGTTGTAATAAATAGCATCTATTTGGATCCTGCTTCAATCTTTTAAAAAAATATTAGGAGACAAGGAGAAGAATTTGAACACTGGGTATTCAATGACCGTAATTAATTATTAATGATGTTTTTAGGTGAATGAATGGTATCATAATTTTGTTAAATCCTTATCTTTTTTACATACATTCTGAAACTAATTGCAAATGAATGATGTTAACTCTAGTATTTGCTTTAAAATGATCTAAAATTTTGAAAGAGAAGTGGAGGAAAATGAGGAGTATATTTTGTTAAGAAAAACTCCCAAAAGAAACAGGCAAAAGTAGGACTAATCACTAGATTTTGTATTAATGTAAAGCTTGAAATTATCTAAAAAGCTTATCTATGTTTATTTAATTACCTAGGTGTATTATCTTTATCTAGATTACTCATTATTACTCATTTTACAACTCAATGAGAATTGTAGTTAATAGAAAACAAGCAGCAATAAACAACAATTGAATCTTGTTTGATAGCAAATAGATTTTTCTGTAGAAGCACAAATAATTTCTATCATACCAAAAGCTAGAATTTTAGTGATTTTTTTTCCAACTTTCTTTCAGTCCTCTATTCATTTAATCTCTTTGATTCTCTTTGAACAGGCTTTACATTCTAGTTGGCTATCTCATTAAGAGTTAGTAAATCTTTGACTTGCTCACTTTACATTTATCTTTAAAGTCATGTTATCTTTTTGAAAATTATGTTTTGTCAACATGAGATAGACTTGGCCATGACTAAACATGTTTTTTTTGGTGAGAAAAACATCATGCTATTCTATCTCTGCAAATGGTAGAAATGTATCAGAAAGTTTTTAAAAATTCTAAGTTTAACAAAAAAATATAAAAGTAATTAGCTTGTTATAGTCGTGTTTTGTGATTAAAACAAAAAAATGATATCTCTGGAGATACAATTTTGACCAAAAACAGTTAACATTTTTCAGTCTAAGGAATGGAATCCTTAGAGTAAGAAAACATTTACATTTATATTTAAAATAAACTAAACTTATTAAATTAACCCCATTGGATTAACCAAAGAGTGGTAATGATAAATTTCAACACTAGTAGAAATAGACAGCTAGATTAACTCTTTCTGTTGAAGGGGAATGAAGAGAAGGGAGGGGAGGTAGGAATAAGAAAGACAGTAGAATGAATCTGACATAACTCTCCTATGTACATATATGAATACACCACAGTGAATCTCAACATCATGTACATCTACAAGACTGGGATCCTAATTAGAATAAGATACATACCATGTTTTTATAAATATATCAAAATAGATTCTACTGTCATATATAACTAAAAATAACAAATAAAATTTTAAATAAAAGATAAAATCTTGCTGTATGTTTTGACCTGCCATCCTGTATGTTTAGAACGTGCCATCCCATATCTCGTACCACAAGTGTATCTAATATGGTCATTGGAATGAAAATGATCTTGGTTCCAAGACAAAGAAGTATAAGCTTTTTCCTGTCTTTTCTATACCTTGTGATGGTTTCCTTTCCTCTATTGTGTATAAACCATATTTCCTCCCATAGTAAACATATTTGATCATTTCTTTGATATATGGAGTAGTAACTAAAAATTATCTGACTTTTCATTTTTGCAGCCCAGGATAGCTCTAGAAAACTCAGGGTTCCACTGAACTCAGAAGCAAATCCATCAACATCCTTCTGCTTACCTTGGCAAACACTCTTGTAGTTAGCACAGCAGTCTCGCTTCAGCAAACAGTCCTCTGCACAGGAGCAAAGACTGGCCACCTTTCTGCTTTCCCCACAACGAGATGAACTGCATGACCATATTTGAGCTGTAAAATTATGCAATTCAGTTCTGGGCATTTATCTTAAGTATCCAATTCAAAAGGTACAAATTTGATGCATTTCTCCATGTGTTTTTATAAAACAGTCAAATTATTGTGTTATCTGCATTAACAAATGAAAACATATTAAAGAAGAAGCAATCTATTCCTTAGCATGAGGGCAGAGATAAATGCAGCCCTATAAGCTGCAACCCTGATCCCCTCACAGATGCACTCTGAGTTTAGAAAAGCTCTAAACATGGGTCCTATTTCCACCCAAGGGTAAAAATTTCCCATGGTGAAACTCCATTAGTCTTGACGAGTCATGGCTACCCAAGAGCAGCTTTGTCCAGCCTTGTCTAAGGACAGCCAGCTAGGAAGAGACAGTGGTGATAATAATTCAAGGAGCATATCATTCATGTCTTTAGGGCCACAGGCAAGTCAGATAGAAGTGGTGGGACAACTCCAACTACACCTTTGGTGTTCTTCCAGGCTTTGTACTTAGTGTGAGAGAAGTTTAAATAAATCCCATTGCTAACATCAACATGAAGCTGAAGGAAAGCTGTTTCCCATTGCCACCTGCTAGGAAACAATGACTAAAATCAACATCAGCCTGTGCTTAAACAAACACATTGGATAGGTGAATGCTGGGTGTGTCCACTGTGCATAGAGTTCTTCATTCCCAGTCATTTATTACTTAGAAAGAAGAGATCTGGGGAGATAAAGTAAAGGGAGTACAGATAGCTATCTATAGAGAGTTATCCCCTCCCTTTTACACTTTTCAGAGAACATAATGTAAAGAATTCTACTATTCTAATCTTCACTCTTATCCAACCACTAGCTGCCCTCCACCTTCCCTGACTATTTAGAGAATTAAATACTAAAACTATGTCTTCTATCTGGTGGATAGTGTTTCTCAAATTGTGCTTTGAGAAGTGCTGGCAGCAGAATGATTAAGAATTATAATTTTCAAATCTTAAGAACCTTGAAATTTAAAACCAACTGCAAATGAAACTAAGATGTTTATCTCAAGCTATAGTAAAATCCACTGGGATTTACATAATTACATGGCATTTCATCCTGTAGATAGTTGTCCTTTTATTTCAATCAACTAAAGTGTGGACTCTGTTGATCTGTAAAGGGTGATTGGTAGTAACAGACTCTGTATAAAAGGTGGTATGGAGTGAATTGTGCTCCTAGAAAGATGCTGAAGTCCTAACCTCCAATATCTCTGAATGTGATCTTATTTGGAAATGTGTCCAGATTACACACAGATAATCAAGTAAAATGAAATCATCAAGGTTGGTCCTAATCTAGTATGACTGATGTTCTTATAAAAAGGAGAAATTTGGATACAGATACACACAGATACAAGACTGTGTGAAAAGACACAGATTTTGTGAAGATGAAAATTGAGTTTGGAGTTGTGCCACTATCAGCGAAGGAATACCACCAACCCACCAGAAGCTAGAGGACTGGCAAAGAAGAGATTATCCCTCACAGCCTTCAGAAGGACATAGATCTTCCAATATCTCAATCTTGGACTTCTAGCTTCCAGAAACTTCCAGACAATGGATTGCAGGTTTTTAAACTACTAGGTTTGTGGTACTTTGTTGTGGCAGTGCTAGGAAACTTGTACACAAGGTATGTAGGTAAAAATTTGGATATGCATTAATGATAACACAATCAAGGTGATAATAAGTTTTTCTTGAAACTCATACTTGATTCCACACAGACACTTATAAAGTCCCAGCAGCAATCCATTCGGTCTCTACACCCTTCATCACACCGGCAGCCCAACTTTCCTCTAAACGATGAATCAAAGCATTTTCTCCTGCAGCTCTCTGTAAAACAAAGGACATAAAGATGGTACTATTTAGAAGTTAACCTGTATCTCATTCGCAGATGGTAAAAACACATAAAAGTACTTAGCACAGGCTAGCAAAAACAATTTAGATGCTTTTTATGTTCAGTATTATCTGCCAGTGAACTGTGTTAAATAATGAGTCACTGGTATTACAAGGAACACATGGAAGCACACAGTGAGTGAGATGATTCCATTGAGTCTTGGGAAAGGGATCAGGATTATTTAAGCAAAGAAAGGCCAATTCGGAGAACAGCACATAAGACACAATGGCTGAGGGGTAGGATTAAAAGGTAAAGATGGGGAGAGGAAAGCTGCAAAGGCCATATTAAAGAGGCTTGAAGCCCAAACTTTGGTAATGAGAAGCTCTTAAAGAATAAGCAGAGAACAAGTAATTAGATCTGTGTTTTATGTACTTATTCTGGAAAATAGGTGAAAGAAGAGACCTCTCTGACCAAGACATTCAAAACCAAAATGATAAGGGCCTAAAGAAGATTGTAGAAGTAGAAACAAAGAACTTATAAATGAGCTTTCAGAGAAATTAGAGTGCAGTTAAGAGGAGGACAGATTTATATAAAGAGTGAAGAAGGAGAAAGAGGCAAGAATGCCTTCCAAGATGTTGGGCAAGGACCTGAAGGAAGGTAAGGTCAGTTTTGCTGGACATCCAAGCAGACAGATACCCAGAAGGGAATCTGTATATTTGGATTTGAAGCTCAGGAAAGAGCGAGATAAAAATAAAGATACTAATTTTTGGAGTCCTCAGTATATTAGCAATAATAAGCAATGAGAACACCATTCTCACTGTGACGTCCTCATTAAAAAGTGTGTACTCAGCTAAATACAATTTCTCCTTGCCATGAATTCCTATTGATGCTTTTTACCTATAATTTTCTGTGATACTCATTACTCCCTTTGTACCCCATTGAAGGCAAGGAGGGTATAAATGGTAAGACTGGGACAATTCAACTATGTGTACCTTGTCCCCATCTCTTGAAAACCATTACATAGTTTTAAATTTATATGTTTATTTATTACATACATATTATTTTAGAATCATTATGTTCCCTAGTCATTGAGATAAAATGATAAATAATGCAGATAGTTATAGAGACTTTATAGTAATAAAATATTTTTAAGAAATGGTAGTGATAGGCCCAGGTACAGTGGCATATTCTTGTAATCCCAGTGACTTTGAGAGGCTGAGGCAGAAGGGTCAAAACTTCAAGATCAGCCTCAGCAACTTAGTGAGGCTCTCAGCAACTTATCAAGGGCCGGTCTCAAAATATAAAAAAAAAAAAAAAGACTGAGGATGTAGCTAAGAAGTAAAGTACCCCTGGGTTCAAAACCCAGTACCAAAAAAAAAAAAGAGAGAAAGAAAGAAAAAAAAAGAAATAGTAGTGACAAAGCAACAATGAATACTACATGGAATTAGGACAACTAGTTAGCTATACGGGGAGAGAAGACATCTTAATATTCTTACCTAATGACAAATACAAAAATTAATATTAGAGGCCTAACAAAATATAAATGTCTCAGGAGTCAAGTATCAATTTTAAAATGCATAAGAGAGGTGAAAGAGGAGGAAGATCAACGTGAGAGGCACAGAAAGTAAGGGCCCTCACATAATGTAGCTCCTCAACTCAGACTCCAAAGGAGACAAAACAGAACTCATATGCTTTTCAAAGTTCTAAAACAGAAGTTTATTTAGCTTTTGAGAAACGAGGTCATTTTTCACTAATAAATTAATGAGATATGCTGTTGTTTATGTAAATGTATAACATCTATGAAGGTTACATGATGACTTGAAATAAAGGGCTTAAAATGTAAATTTAAAAAAGAAAAAGATAAAGGAAAGAAAAAAAGCAGCACTCCAGACTCAAAGACTCACAAGCTAGAGGAATTTAGTGGTGACTTTGGTATCAAAATAGACACAGGGCTAGGGTTATGGCTTAGTGGTAGAGTGCTCACCTAGCACATGCAAGGCCCTGGGTTCAATCCTAAGTACCACATAAAAATAAATAAATAAAATAAAGGTATTTTGTCCAACTACAAAAGAAAACAGCCACAGAGGAAGACAGTACAATGAGAAAAGGAACAAGCCTTACTGTGAAATCTAAACAGACGGTCAGAAGACCTTTGAGGAGAGCAGGATGGCATGCAACATGAGATAAAAATCAAAATAAATAAGAGAAAACCTTGGTTAACAAGGAAATGACACAGGAGGCCAAAGAGTTGAGACACACACACACACACACAATTAATATTCAGATCCTCTAAAGGAGATATTCCACAAACATAAAAGTAAACTACAATAAAAAAGAAAAACACCATTCAGCATGCTCTCAGAAATAAAAATATAACAGTAGCAATGAAAACCATAGCAGAGGCATGTGGTAGGCACAATTAAGATCCTCAAGAGGACTCCATATCCTAAGCACTGCTACCAAGAAGTTGTTGACTTATATAATAAATGGACTTTACAAATGTAAGTAAGGCTACTAATTGACTGATCTCCTGGAAGCCAAGAACAGAATGGTAGTTAATAGAGGCTGAGGTGAGTAGGAGGGAGAGAGGGAAAGGGAAAGGTTGATCATTAGGTACTAAGTTACAAACAGAACCAAGAAATTCTGGAGTGCTATTGCACAGTACAGTGACAACTGATAAGAATAATTTCCTGTATATTTGGGAAAACTAGAAGACAGGACTTTGAATGTTTTCACCATAAGGAAATGATAAGTGAGAAGTTAGCTAGGTTTACCCTGATTTGAACATTATACAATACATACATGTATCAAAACATCACATGGTACCCCATAAATATGTACAATTTGTGTGTTTTTATGCACTAGTTAAATTTTTTTAACTAAAAAACAGGTATACCTCAAAATGTAAACAACAAATGAAGATGATATTATTTTTAAAAGCTGCAAAATTGATTAGACAAAAATGTTTGAGCAGCAAATATTATTACATCAAATTGCCTACCAAGTTTCCCTGGGGAAAGTTCACATGAAGAGATCAGTAAGGTTAAGAGATGTGAAAGATCCTAGAGAGATCATGAGCAATGTAAAAATGATTACAAATTAGAAAAGCACCAAATTTCTTAAAAGCAACACTGAAAACGAAGAGACTAAAAGGTAATATCTTCAAATCTACAGAGGAAAATTATTTTCACCTTAGAATTCAATATCTAGGCAACCTACCCAATGTTAGATTAGGATGTCAAAGATGCATTTAGATAGGCAAGGACTCGAGTTTTATCTTCTATGCATCCTATCTTAGGAAGCTACCAAAGACATTCTGTAGTAAAATAAGGAAGTAAAGCAAGAAAAGGAGACTTAATGAACACAATCTGCAACAAAACAGACAGGCTGATGTTAGAAAACACTGGCCATATACCAAGTCCAAAAAGCAACCAACATGGATGTGATTAACAGGACAATGAAAGAAGTTAAAATAAAAGATATTATACTATATGCAAACTTTTTGTGGTCAAAAACATAATGCCAAGGGTTGGTGGTAATGTGTGATAAAGGTAGGGTAGGCTGTGGAAAGTGGGCTAACTGGAGTGAAGAATGGTGAACACTGTCCAGAGGTGGAGCTTAGAGAAACAGAGGTGGTAGGAGATAAATAATAAAGGGGATAAAGATGCTAAATGCTAAGGAATGTTAAAAAGGATGAATATGGCAAAAGAGAAGCTAGGAGAGGGAACAGAATGATGCCACAAAAAGACTGAGATGGAGGAAGAGAAAAAGGTAAAATGACCCTGGGCAGTCAACCAGTACTGAAGAAAGAGTGTGAGTGAAAGAGCTGAAAGATTTTATTCAGAGATTAATACATGCCTTTTGCAATCAATTTATGCAATTTTGAAGATAAACTTGCCAAGAAATGATGCCCATTTTTGAGCACTTAGATCAGCAAACTACTACTAAAATGGCCTGCCAATATTCATTAGAGTAAGGACTAGCACCACCGCTTAGAGACACCACAGTCAAGTGAATAAGAGAGGATAGCAATGTTCCAGCTAATATTTGCCTTTCCAGTTTTACTGGATCCTCATATTATAAAGGGGAATAGAGTATTAATTCTCAAGTGAAATCCTGACCAAAAAGTTGTCAGTTGACCTCTCCAAGTGGTCCCCTACTGAAAAGCACCAACACTTTTCCCCCAGAGTTAAGATAGAAGTTATCAGTCAAACTGAAAGGAGTAATGAATGTTCTAACAACTGCTCCTGCTTCATCTTAGTAAAAATACCTAAATAATAGATTAAAAAATGAAAGAAAATGCTTTTTAGAGTCACTCATAAATGGTGTGTTTATTAGGCATACTAATGGGATACAGAAAAATGGATGTGAAGTGTTTATATATTGGGGGCATGCATTTCCTATTTTTCTTTGCTTCTTATGAAACAAAATTTTCAAAGTTTTACTATATTTCATCACATAATTGTCACTACCACATTAACATACATTCATAAGTATCCCATTCATCCTAACCTTGAACCAAAGACAGCTTAGTAATAAATAATTTCTAAGTAATAGGGGAACAATGAAAAGAGAAATTTCAGAAAAAAAAAAGCTTTACATAATGGTCACACCCCACTTTTTTGCAAAAAGAAAAATTAGCATAAAATCTGCAAATACTATGGTGAAACAGAGCATTATACACCACTTTTCAAGATTTGGCACTGCCTAACCAAGATATAATAAGATTTCAGAGATGGAATAATATTAATATGGTATCAAGGTACAGGACAGGTGGCAGGAGGTCCTAGAGGTAGGACAGCAAAGGCTTCCAAGTCCAAGAGGCTGTACATTTTGTCATCAGATATATACAGTTACAGTAGGAGCGGAACAGAAAGTCTGTGGTCAATTATCAAAGTTCTCTGTACTGGAATAATACTTGTGCAGGAGCTTTTGTGTGAGGACAGAAGAATAAAGTCCAGAAATGATAGTGGACAATGTTAAACACAGATGGGGGTTTCTGGGGAGTGAGGTGTGAGAAGGGAAAGGATTGGAAGGAAAACTAGGCATAGAGGAGAGAAGAAACTTGGGTGAAGACAAGTTTTTAATGGATTAAGGCCAGGAGAAACAAGAAATAAGAGAATGTTTTGGGGAAAAAGAGAACAAAAGGCTGACTGGTATACCTTCATTGTCTTGTGCCCTGAGTCCAAGTCCCAGGCCTAATCCAAGTGACAGGATCACCAACAAAGCAAGAAGAACCTATTACAAAAAAGGAAAAGTCACCTTTATAATTTTTTTTAAATATACGAAGTTATAAATAACCACAGTCACAGTGAATATTAAGTACCCACAACATTTGAGATCCAATAATGATAGAGGTACATTATTTGTTTAATCACCCCAAATAGGAAAGATTTGTAAAGAGTTTTAAAATACCATTTATTGTATATCTCCATGTCCAAACACTTTCATAGTTTAAATAAAATGAGCTTAACCCCAAATTAAATTAATTGAGAATTAAAACCATAAGATCCTTTTGCCTTTGCCATTTTTCTTTTTTCTTGTGTGTTTTTTTTAATTTTATTAATTCCAGTGGGGGGTCTCACTATGTTGCCCAGGATGCTCTCAACTCATGGCTTCTAGCAATCCTCCTACCTCAGCCTCCCAAATAGCTGGGACTATAGGCACACACCACCACACCTGGCTTCATTTTGTTTTAACTAGGCATCGTGGAAATCATTTCTAGTAAGGCACTCCAGGATTCAGCACATGTGTTGTTATGGAAACTTAACTTGGCAGGGGAAGAATTGACTGTTGATGAGGGACAGATTTCCACACAATAATAACAAAGCAAGAACTCAAGGGACAGTGGGGTGGTGTTGAAACTGGGGCAGCAAATAGAAGACCTGTTTCCCCAAAAGTTTGATGGTGAAGGGAAAAAACAGAGCAATAAAATCAGAGCTTTTTATTTTATTCATTAAGACAAAGGTGATCCTGCCACATAAAAAGACAAGAATGAGAAGACAGACAAAAAAAAAAAAAAAAAAGACTTTCTCTAGAATTTAATTAAATTAGGATAAAATCAATAGTTTAAAAAAAAAGGTATGATTATTTAGTATCTCACCCTCTGGCCTTAAAATGTTCATGCAATAAACAAGTGACTTGGGGGGTAATTGTAATCATGCGAAAAAGTCAGTGCTGCAAGGTTTCTGTTGGGAAGCCAACTTTTAATTAGACATTAACCTATGGTTACTCAAATTTCTTACTTGTAGAATATGATTACAAATGTTAACTTGCATTGGAGTTGTCATAGGAATCAAGCTGAATTTTAGCATTTGTCATAAAGCTAGAAAACTAAAATTAAGAACTGTACTTACGATACAAATTATTTTGTATTTCTTGACAGTGTTCTTCTTAGCAGGCTCTTCCGTTGCTAAAGTTAGCATAGAATCCATTGTTCCAGACTCTGCATAAACCTGTTTGGCCAGAAGAGAGTGGTGTTCCTTCTTTCCTCTAGTCTGTAAAGAGAAACCATACTGAGTTACATAGCTGTGCCTGACTTTTAAAGAGCTCAGCTCTTTAGTGATTGCGTAATCTAGAAAGGATAAAAATATTGTAGTAATTGTAGTGCCAAAAGGTTCAAGTCTGTTACTAGGACATTGTTTACAACTGTCCTTTTTCTCCTAATAATTCATAGTAAATGCTAATCAAGATCTATGTAATGAGAATGATATAATAATCAAATTTGAATACAAGCTTATCATTTATTTTCCCTAAAAATAACTCCAAACAACTCTTGTTACAGGTAGTTTCTACATTTTATATATACTTCATGCTACACAGTCAAAAACTAACATTAAAAATATGGTTTTGACTATAGTAGTAATTCTGAATTTATACTGAACCAATATAAACTGCTTAATTCTTTGAAAATTATGTCTCATATTTTATAGGGCTCCAAATTGAAGACACATTTTGAAACACATTATCTCATATTAAACTTGACAATATTCCTTCTAGTCATTTTATTCCTATTTCTTAGATGAGTAAATTAAGGCTCTCATTATTTAAATTATGTGACTTATTTGTCCAAAGTCACATATTTAGTAAATGCCAGAATTACAAATTAAACCCATCTTCTAACTCCCTAAATCTAAGATATTTTTCACTAATTAACTAAACTTATTTTCTTATTAATATAGACCAGGGCATCTTAATACATGCACTATGTGCTGAGATGAGGTTACAGGTTTATGATGTAAGGAGCTAAATTAATAGCAGGATGCCAAAAAGTTTTAGTTAATAGTGAGCACTAAGCTCTTCTATTTTCAGTGACCCCAAGACAGTGATTTTCAGTGTGGTACCATGGAACATTGATCCCATGATAACTGCCTTGGTCAAATAAACCTTGAGAACACTTCTCAAATGTAAAGATTATAAAATTCCCATATGCTGCAGTATATCCTTTGGAAAACACTAAGTAAACTTTTTCCAACCCCAAAAGCAGTGAAAATAAACAAATTTATTTATCTATTGTATAATGCTTCATAAATGTTAAGGACATTCTGGAAAACATCTAAATCCCCCTTTTCTGTTATTGAAGTAACTCCCTTAGGAAAAAATCTGCAGCATAAGAGCCAGGTTTCCTTGTATGGCTTTGAGGGTTGTGATACTTTCTATCACTCTTATAGTCCAACCTGCCCATCACTTCACCAACTCTACCAACAAGCCTACTCAGCAGAAGCACTGGCATTAGTTGCTGAAACAAAAGGAATTGTTTGAGAACTATAAGATTCCACAGAAATCATCAAATCCAGGGTCTTGAACACTTTTTTTCCAGGGACCCCAGTGAATTGTCAGGTTAAACAAACAAAAATATATTGGAATACTGTTAGCATAAAGTTCTCCACACTGGATAGCTTATTAGTATTCAGAGATAGGATTTTTGTTGCTGTTGTTGTTGTTGTTTGTTTGTTTTCTAATTCTGAAGCCCAGGCTCTTTGGGTTAAATTAGAACTTTCCATAGTTTTGCTAAGGCTTCAGAATTTTTAAAAATATCCCTCCAAGTGATATTTTATGCAGTAAAGGTCAGTCTAAATACTTTGCCTTAAATAGTGCATTTTAAAATTCTCTTAGGCAAACATTCACTCTATGCTAATCAAACTTGCATATATTACAGGTAAGTTCACCCAAGGGGCTTGGTCATCTGTGCAAGATTTCCTTTTGGTGATATTTCAGAAGTGAGATACCACTTCAGAGAGTCTTATTGTTGTGTCATACTGATTTTATAAAAGAATGATCAAGCCTATATCAAAATTTGCTTCAAAATTAGGGAACCCCCAGGACCTATGGTTTTTATCTAGTCATCTGTCATATGCTTTAAGTTCTTGTGGGCTTCTCGACTATCTGTACTTGTGACATTCTTTCTGCTTTGCCTTAAGTCTGATTCCTGAGGCTCCTACTTTTATCTTCCCCTCTGTGAAGGCTGTTTGTATCAACTTGGTTAAGCTACAATAGTCAGTTATTTAATCAAACACAAATCTAGGGTGTTGCTATGATGATATTTTATAGATGTGGTAACAACTATAATCAGTTGACTTTAAAAATTATCAATTATTATGTGAGTGGACCTCATTTAGTCACTGGAGGACTTTAAAAGTTGAACTTATCAGATAAGAAATTCTGTCTTATGACAGCAGCATTAGCCTGCGGTTTCAGCCTACCGGTCTCCATTGCCACCTCATTCTCTGTCCTTTGGAGTTTGGACATACCAGTCCCCACAGTCAGGTGAGCTGATTCCTTGATATCAATGTTCCACTCTCTCTCTCTCTTTCTGTCCCTGATCCAGAGACTTTGTTCGCTTATTTTTTCTTGGAAGACTTTTATTAGTGGTGGTAACATGGTCCTTACCTTATATACCTAGCTTTATGCTTGCCACTCATCTTCAGTAAATGAAGGGAACATATAAGTAGCTGAAAATATAAAGAAAATAATAAGAATGACTGAATCAAGAGTCAGGAAAGTGGTTACATCTGGGAGGAGGGAAGGGGATATCACTAAGTAGGGGTACACATTGGGATTCTCTGTTTTTGGCAATGTTTTCCTTCCTTCCTCCCTTCCTTTCTCATTTTCAGTACTGGGGTTTGAACCCAGAGACTTACACATGCTAAGCAAGTGCTCTACCAGTAAGCTACATTCCCACTACTTTTTATTTTGATATAGTCTAATGTAAATTGCCAGGCTGTCTTCAAACTTGTGGTCTTCCTGCCTCAGACTCCTAAGTAGCTGCAGTTATAGGCATGCACCACCATGCCCTCAATGCCTCATTTCTTAATCTCATGAAAGCACACAGATATCTGTCTTATTGTTATTTTTAAAATTATATATATATATATATATATATATATATATATATATATATATATATATATATATTATTGGTATGCTCACCCTTACATATAATGATTTCATGATGAAAAATAAGAGTATTCTCAAAGATGCTTTTTACCTCTAATGCTAACACTTAAGATTCATATTGCCGAGTCCTGCAAAATGCCTCTCTGACAAAAGGCACAACCAGATTTTAACTATGAGGCAGATTTCACTACATTGATTGTTAACATCATGAAAGTGCCTGCCAAAAGGTAAGTAGGTAGGCAGTTTTATGGGTCTAGACTCCTTGTATGCTCTACATGGGAATACTGTGAGGATGGGGAGGAGAGTCACTAAGCAATTCATACTTCACTCTCAAAAGACCAAGTGAAAATAGTGAATGATAAATATGTCCATAAAAGAAACACCTTGCAAACTGAAATTCTAAACAAAGTTGACATTTTGTCATATATATTATAGTAGCAAAAATGAATACTCAAAGATAACATGACTAGTTATAAAATTATTGTATCTCCACTAAACCATTCAACATATTTTGGAATATTTAACCATGAAATGCCATTTGAAACTTGAAGTATGCAATTTTAAGATAAAAGGAACAAGTTCTCTGTGTTTTTATATAATCAATGAACCTGTGGAACTTTTGCCAAATGGGACAACACAGGTTAAAAACATAAATTAGTTCTAGAACAGTTTCAAATAAAATTATGAACATACCACCTACCACACTGTTCAACATATGTACCAAGAGATTAGGAATACAAATAATATTTTGTCAATTGGTAGATTCTGATATAATCCCCTCTGGTGTTGAGAAACGAATGTGACCCCATTTTTGAAGAAACCAGTCTCTACCTCAGAGCAAGGCCTGTCCAAAGGGGGAGGGGGATGACCAAGTGTTCCTAAATTCCAGGAAAGGCCTGTGGAACCAGATACCTCTAACTGTAGTGAACAAATAGCCTTGACTCAGCAATGCAAGACCAAAAACCTAATGTCGAACCATAGCAACAACCAATCAGAATGAGACAGGGAAAATATCTGAAATGTCAGGTAACCCTCCCATTAGTTTTGGTGATTAATAACATGATTAGGTAACCCTGCAAGTTTAGCACATACACCCCTCACACCTAAATCAATCAGTTCAAATGTATCCACCACTTGAACGAACCAATCACCCTTACCCAACTCGTTCCCACCAGTGAACGTGCTAATCAATGTTAAGAATTCTTGTTTGATTTTCCCGTGGTATGAAATGATTTGCTGTGTGATGTTGTGATGCACAGAGTATCCCCAAAAAACCTATAAATCCTCACTGAACTAAGGGTCAGGACTCACTCCTCAGGACTCCTGCGTCTGAAAGAGTGAGTCCAGGCTCGAGCTTGCCATAAAGACTCTTGTGTGATTGCATCGGATTTGGCTCCTGGAGGTCTATTGGGGGTCCCATGAATCTGGCATTACAGTGTCCATTCAAATGGCTAGAAAGACCAATGAGTCAACTCAAAATGAGAACACTAACATATTCTTACACACCAATTGAGAGAATATTACATATTATATATGGCCAACTTTCCCCAAAAACATATATGGAGATGAAAGAGGTATATATATTTTAATATTTAAAGGATTTCAAGATTGTATACTAATAATCCAGCTAAAATTTATGATAAATCCTGAATTGTTTTTGTAGGAAGAGAAAGAAAAAAAGAGAGAGAGAGAGAGGAAGAGGGGAGGAAAGAAGGAAGAGAGGAGGAAGGAAGGGAAAGAGAATAAATAAAAAAACGCATAAGAGGAAGAAAGGAAGGAAGGAACTTGATTGAATGTTTTATATCCTCTTATCAATGAGGGAAGACACAGGGAGGGAGGAGAAGGAAAGAGAAGAAGGAAGGGAAGACAGAGAGGAGTAAAGAAAGAAAAAAACAAGAAAATTCTGAACACAGACATTGGGAAAAACAACCTCCCTGAGTGAGCTCCCTGCTGCAAGTTAATCTTTTCATGGAAACAGTTGGTGTCCAGTGCAATCAGGAAATACTTCTAAAACAAAAGTGGGATCTGGGAGTACTTACAATGTCGAACTAAAAAAAGTATGCAGAACTCATTCAAGAACTTTGTCCACTGGGCCAAGAGGTATCTGGGCTACCACTAGCCTTCCAGGTGCCTTGGACCCAAACCAAATTGTTCTAGTGACACCTTATAATGTCCTAGTTCAGGGAACACACACAGTAACACATGGGTGTTTCTGAAGAGGTAAATCAGTCTGAGGATGGGTGGCATCCTCTTGTCCTATTTGTACAATGAATATTTAGGGGAGTGTATTATTTTTTTTCTGGGTGATGAGCTTAAAGATGATTTTTTATTCTTTCTTTTCTTTTTTTTTTAGGGGAGTGTATTATATGTCTAAGGAGTAAATATCTCTGCACTGACAGATCTTACAACCTAGTAGGGGATGTAGAAAATAAACAAAAAATAAAAGCCATTCTTAGCTTGCCAATCATACAAAAATAGATGACAAGCCAGAATTGGCAGCAGGCTATAGTTTGCCAACCTTAGATCTGAGACACTGGAAGCATGGAGATGGAGTTGCCACCTACTGAGCTGGAGACAGCTTCTAGAAGGAGCAGGTTTGGAAGCAGGGAGTGAAAGAGCCAGAGTTTGGATGATCAACCTAGGTTGAGGTGGAGAGCAGGCTTTGTGATGGATTCCTTTTTTAAGCAAATTATCCATTTTAATGTTTAATTTCATTTTAAACCTGAAAGGTTATATTTCTGTTAGCTTAAGGGTTCTCTTCAAGTTCGAGTTCATGATAAAGATCAGGTTTTAAAGGTTGCAAAGAAATACTTAATATTTCATTCTCAACAGCAGACCTCAACATCGAAAGTGAAATGAATATCTTCTAAGAAAGAACTGAACTTAAAAAACTTGTCATGGCTCTCATGATTCATCTGTCTGATTAACTAAACCACAATTAATGAGGAAGTCAGTAGATGTTGCTATGTGTGTGCATGCATACACACATGTATTTTTATATTAGAAAGAAAGCCCACTGTTTAAAAATGCATTAGAATTTTATAAATACATTTATCAGTGGGAAAGGCCAAATAGAGATATTTCCGTTGGGTTTTGTTTTTGATTGTTATCATAGTATTCTGTTCTCACTGAGTCAATCATGATTCCCTTCAGGAAAATATTAGTAAAAGTAATTCTTACCTGGGAAAAATATAATTGCACTTATCAAAATGCATGGCTAATGGATTAATTCACATGTCAAATGTAATCACATCCACAAAAAGTTTTAATAAAATCAGAATTCTTAGACTTGTAATATGTGAGGCCCTGGGTTTGATCCCCAGAACCAAAATCAGCAAAAACCTCAAGAGAAGTCATCTATAAAATGTTAGAGTCTGTAAACAAGTCAGGATGGCGCCTGGCATTTTGCCAGAGAAATGTTAGAGTCTGTAAACAAGTCTGGATGGCGCCTGACAAAATGCCAGAGGGAGTGGTTTGTGAAGTAACACCAGCCAGCCATTAAGTGTGGAGATTTCTTATTGGTTGACTGATGTATCTAGTTTATGTTAATTAAGATAAGCTGTGTGGAATGTATAAATACCTCTGTTGTCCTACAATAAATGGCTTCCACGCCTGGTGTATCAATCTACACAAGTTGTTCGTCACCCCCCGGTAATTTTGCTGTAGCCAGACTGTGGCAATAAAACATCTTCAAAATATCAGGTATTGGGAAAATTCAGCAAATCTATAGGTCTTTGGATTTTGTTTTTACTAAGAAATTGACTCTTTCAGATATAAAATCACACAATCTGAAATGCTGTCAACATTTTGTTAGTATAAGATATTCAACCTGCATAGAATTAAAGCACTTGTGGCAAAAGAAAAAAAATATTTGGACTAAAAAAATTTAAATCTGAGTCTTTAGGAAATAGAAAGTCAAAGTAGGACTAGAGAATTGCAGGATGGAAGATACACTTGAAGATGCTTTTTTCTGGTTCCAGAGAATGGAATGAACCAGAATGAGGAGAGGTGAAGCTAAGAGACCAGGCTATCATAATTCAGGTGAGAGATGAACAATTAGGTCAGGACAGTGGAAATAGAAAATAAGAACTGAGCTTGAGAACTATAATGAAAGCAGCACAACTGAGCTCAGAAAGTGATTCTATACCCCAGCAACTAGGACAACAGTGGTGCCATTAGCCAAGATAAACGCTGAGGATGTGAGGGTAGTTTTCCAGAAAGGACTGGTTAGGGTTTGAGCCTAATGAAGTTGATTTGGTTAGGGAACTCACACTTGAAATCTTCAACATCAAAAGTGAATATATTCTAAGAAAGAAGTGAATATATTCTAATAATGAATATATTCTAAGAAAGAAGTGAACTTAAAAAGTCTCTAGTTCTCAAAAAAAGTATCTTACAATAAATCATAAATAAATCAAATAATTTCTACTATTCCTTTCAGGCAATCAAGATACTTTATACTGACATATTACATTAGTCTTCACCTCCTATTGGTTTTCTTAACTGATCTAGCAAATTATCACAAATTAAGTGGCTTAAAACAACACAAATTTATTATTTTTCAGCTCTGTTGGTTACAAATTCAATACAGATCTCACTGGGCTAAAATAAAGGTGTCAGCAAGATTGGATTCGTTTTTGGAAGTTCCAGGACAGAATCTGTTTCACTGCCTTTTCCCACTTCTAGAAGACAGCCACATTTCTTAGCTAATTGCCGCAGTCTGGCTGGGCACAATTCAGGAGCCACTTGTCAAAAGAAACGAACTTTATTTTTAGAACACACACACCAAACCACACAGCTCCTCAGGAAAAACCTTCAGAGCCCAACTGCCACTACCGGCTTCCCACAAGTCTCTCAACCTCCCCCACTCCTCCTGCTCTTGAGGCTGATTGGCTGGGTCGCGTGGGCAGAGCCAAAAAAGTCCCCCAATGAGCAGCTCCCTGGTCTGAAAGGGCGGGGAAACAGCCCAATGAGCATCACCGCAGAGCAGCCAATCAGTTGGCAGCTAGAAGTTTGCTGGGGCCACTGTGAGCCAATCATCAGCTGGCAGCTGGAAGTTTGCTGGGGCCCCTTCGGCTGTGGCTCTCAACAGCTGATAGCTCACAAAATTGCTCACAATGAAGCCAGAATTAAAAGAGGCAGTCAGTATAGATAGGTAAATCCAGTGGGACCTAGAAGGCCAATCTGAGTGAGTCTGGGAAGTTGGAGACTGCACCCTGAGGGACTGAAAAGCCTTCAGAGCCCTTCCACCACCCTATCAAGATAACCTGCCCCTGCTCCAACCTGTTGGTAAGGTAACCTGTTCCAGGAATTTCCCCTCCCTATAAGGAGTTATAAAGTTGTTAATTAACTACTGTGTCCTGGGCTGCTCCATCCCACAGAGTATCTACTAGGCCTCATGAAGTATGTAAGAAAGAGAGAAATAAGGGCCAGAAATCAGGAGAACAAAGAAAGCCAGGATACCCTCCCTTCTTGGGATACCAGAATACCAGCTATGGTTCCCTTCTCTCTCCTAGGAGAAGTCTATGTTACCCCTTTTAAAATAAACTCTGCTTTATATGCTTGCCTTGGCATGTTTCTCTAATGTTATACTTCAAAATGTGAGGGAGCAGAACTTGTCACCAGTAACTGGTGGTATCTACCCCATGGGTAGGGAAAAAAAGAGAGACAGGGATGAGGCCAGGATTGTTATGTCCCCTTCAAGGATACACATCCAATGACCTAACTTCTTCCACTAGGCCCCACTTCCTAAAGGTTCCAACCACCTCCATACAGCGCCATAGGCTGGAGACCAGCACTTATTTACTTGTGGGCCTTTAGGGAACACATCTAAACCATACTACTGTCTTATCTACTTTTCATAATTCCCTCACCTTCTAAGATGGCTAGGTCCATTATCAGGTGGTATAGAAGATTTATGATAAAAATTAAAAGGAGAGAGAAAATCCTTATCCTGTTTTTAAGACTCTCATAAGAGAAATCTAATTTTTTTCAGTGTCTGGAAGTTTAAAGGAGGGAATTTTTTGATAGTTGTGAGGCTGGGAAGGATGTCAATAGGTAGCCATTCTGAGTAATCCTATAAAGAAACATCATCTAACCAGTTCAGTGTTTGTGTGTGTAGTGAAGAATGTAGATAGATGCAGGGGCGGCTACAAAGTAAAAAGCATTGTGTGACCTTGTAAATAATTTAACTGACCAAAGAGAGACCTGAATTTTGCCCTTAGTTTCTGGGAGGTAATCTCTAAACCTTAGAAATGTCATGCCTAATAGATGTGTTTTGGCTTGATTGGGGCCTTGAGTCACCCCCCTGATACACAAAACAGTGTGATTTGTTATATGTGTTGGCAGAGGTCATGAGTAATCAGCTCAACCTATGGAGGGAGTGGAGACTGAGATGAGCTACATAGGGAGTAAATTATGCCTATGTGATGGAGCCCTAGTAAAATTTTTGGGCACTAGATCTCAGGTATGCTTAACTGGTTAGCAATATTTCATGGTGTGTGTGTGTGTGTGTGTGTGTGTGTGTGTAAAGATGCCAATATATTTCATAGGATTTATATGTTACAATATGACATAAATATATCCCTATTGTTTCTGTTGCTCTGTAGAACCCTAATACAGTTGCCCTCCTTAAAACCACTAAACTCTTTTAGTCAATGGAAGTTTTATGATCTTAACCAATGGAATTTTCATTTCATAACTCAGCTTATTCTCTGCAGCTTACTTTTCAATCTCAATATTGTTCATTTTATTCATTCATTCATTCTAAACACATTTATTAAACTCCTACCATGTGTGCGGCATTATACTAGAATTTTAAGTAGAAAACAAAATACATAAGATGCCCTTAAGTTCCTCACATGTTGATGGCATATGCTAGATTATTCCCTACTCTTTACTCTCATCCTCCAACAACTCTCTAGCTATTTTATCTCTTCAGCATCCACAAATTCCAGTTACCTTTTAGTGTTACTTTATCCTATTCCTTTGAAAGACAGATCCATTCTCTCACCCTCAGCTATGGGCCAGTGTATCTTCCAAACCAAGTGTTATTTTATTTATTTTCCATTATTCTCAGAGCTCACTTCATTATTTACAAAACCAAGCAATCAGGTCATAGCTGCTGACTCCAACTAATCATCCTGATTTTCAGGTCTTGACCATTCTAAGTGGTATATACCCAGGCCCCAACCTTCAGGGTGAAACTGAACAAACTGCAACCAATGATACCTTGGTGTTATTGTTTAAATAGCTTTGACCTTATTGAATCCTTAAAAGGATACCTGGAATCCCAGAGGTTGGCAGATCACACTTTGAGAACTGTTGTTTATTGAACTTAATAAACTCATACACATTTATGTAAAATATGTTGTCTTACATAAATAAGCTGTGTGTGTGTGTGTGTGTGTGTTTTATACTGGGGGTTGAAGCCAGAGGCATTCTACCACAGAACTATATCCCCAGACCTTTTTCATTTTTTTTTATTTTGAGACAGGGTTTTACTAAGCTGCACAGCTGGACTTCAATTTGTGGTCATCCCTCGGCCTCCAGAGTCATTGGATTTACAGGTATGTTCCACCACACCTAACTAAAAATAAACCTATTTGATTTAGAGATTTATACATTAGAATCTAAGTGTTTCAACTACAGAAAAGATATCTACTTAATTAATCCTTTTCTCTTATTTCAAAATACAGTTGGCCTTCCATATTCACAGGTTCCACATTCATTAATTCAATCACAGATTGAAAATATTTGAGAAAAAATTGAATCTTTAGTTGAATATGTACAAGACTTTTTATTGTCATTATTCTCTAAAAAATACAGAATAACTATTTACTTACCATTTATAGTAAGTACACTGGGTATTGTAAGTAATTTTGGATGGTAAAAGTATGGGAAGGATGTACATGGTTTATATGCAAATATTATGGCACATTATATAAGGAATGTGATTTGTAGGTTTGGGTACCCCATGGATACTAGGAGGTGACTGTCTTTATCATGGAGTAATTTTAACAATGATGGATAGACCAGCTGTTATGGTTTAGATGTGGTGATCCCCAAAAGCTCACATGCAAGACAATATAAGAAGGTTCAGAGAAGAAATGATTGGGTTACAAGTGCCTTAACCCAATCAGTGAATTAATGCCCTGATAGGGATTAACTGAGTGATAACCGAAGTAGTAGGGTGTAGCTGGAGGAGGTGGGAATTGGGACATGGCTTTGGGTTATATATTTGTATCTGGCAAATGGAGACCTCTCGCTGTGCTTTCTAATCACCATGATGTGAGCTGCTTCCCTTTGCCACACTCTTCCGCTATGATGTTCAGCCTCAACTTGAGCCCTGAGGAATGGAACTGACCTTCCATTTTCCTATATAATCACAACATAACCATAAAAATCAAGGTATTAATATTGACATGCAGCTACCCGCTAATCTTCAGACTCCATTCAGGTCTTGTCAACTGTCTTTAGAATAAGAGGATTCTATTCAAAATCATGTATTCATTTAGCTGTCATGGAATAATTCCTTCACTCTGAAACAGACTTTCTCAGTCAGTTTCTGCTCTTCTTGACTTTGACACTTTTGAATATTACAGACCAGTTGTTTTACAGAATGTCCCTCAAGCTTTTACTTCATATTTCTTCTTTTTTAAATTTGGGTTATGCAATGTTAGCAGAAAATAATAGAAGCAGTGCAGTGTTCTTCTCATCACATCCTATCAGGGTGATTTCCCATGACCATGATGATGTTCACTTTGATCATCTGATTGAGATGGTGGTGGCTGGCTTCTCCACTGTGACATTACTTTTTTTCTTTTTCTTTTTCTTTTTTTCAGCACTAGGGATGGAACCCAGAATCTTGCACATGCTAGACAGGTATTCTACCACTGAGTTTTAACCTCAGTCCTGATTTATTTTTTGTCCTTTTGAATTAATAAGTATTGTTTTTGTAGTTACACTGGAGCTGTTCAAGTATACTGTTTCTCACCAAAACTTTAATTTTATTAATCTATATATTTAGAGCTTTGTGGACTCATGGCTTGCAATTTTATCCAATTGGTTATAATCCATCATTATCACTGTTTTGATGCTCATGCTGTCCCTTATTTGGTCAGTAGGGATGTCTTCAAGTGCCACATCATTCTTTAAGAATTTTCTTGCTTTATGGTAAAACAAGAGGCTTAATGTTCATTTTGTATATTCCCTGCCCTACCTCTGTGATCAGCCGTAATGCCAGAGATTCTTGGTATTTATTTAGCTCAGGTCAAGTGCCCCTGAGTTCAATCCTTGGTTACCGCCCCCCACACACAATGATCAATGAGTTTCTGCTGCTCCTAAACCCTACCATTTCCAGGGAAAGGGAATACCCATGTACATGTGTATGTGTGTCTGTGTATGGGCATGCACATATTTACATCTCTCATCTAGATGTATGTCTAAAACTTTCTACACATTGAAAATTCTACAGTTCATATCAAAACCTCCAATTCCAAACAAACATCACTTCTCCCACATGTGAAATCTGACTCTTATAAACTTACTATTTTTGCTGACTTTAATAACACCACTGCATATACCCTGTCATGGTTGGATGGCTACTTCATCCCACTCAGGCATCTATAACCTCTACCTTAATGCCCCCATGTGGAAGCTCTCTTCCTTCTTACCATCATACCAGTAGGCCTGGAAGACAGAATAAGTCAAAGAGAAAAATTCATAAGCCTTAAATCTACTGAAATTACTTGCCAAGTTTCAGACTTGCTTGGAACTTATGATCCTTTGACCCTTTTCTTCTTTTTAATTCCCCCTTTTTTGAATGGAAATGTCTATCAGATATGCCTGTCCTAGCATTGCATTTTGGAAGCAGATGACTTGTTATCTAGTTTTACAGGTTCACAGCTTCAGAGCTGAATTTTCTTTGGAACAAAAGATACATCAAGTCTCACCCATTCCTGATTTAGATGATACTTAGATAATACTTTATTATTATCTAAGACTTAAAAGTTGATATTAGAAACCGGGTGCAGTGGCACACACCTGTAATCCCAGTGGCTCAGAAGGTTGAGGCAGGAGAACCTCGAGTTCAACGTTCAGCAAAAGCAAGGTGCTAAGCAACTCAGTGAGACATTGTCTCTAAATAAAATATAAAATAGGGCTGGAGATGGGGCTCAGTGGTCGAGTGCCCCTGAGTTCAATCCTTGGTACCCCTCCCCCAAAAAATTGATACCAGAATGCATGAAGATTTTAGGCGGGGCTGGGATTGTAGTTCAGTGGTAGAGTACTTGCCTAGCACATATGAGGCACTGGGCTTGATCCTCAGCACCACATAAAAAATAAATAAATAAAGTAAAGGTATTGTGTCCAAAAAAAGACTTTAGGGGATGTTGGAATGAAAGTAAATGCATTTTGCATAGTGATTTAGGGGACCAGAGGGCAAAGTGGGCTGAATTGTGTCCCCCTGAAAGTCCTAATCCCTAATACCATTGAATATAGCTATATTTGGAGATAAGGTTTTTAAAGAAGTAATGTGAGGTCATTAGTGTGAGTTGTAATCCAATAAGACTGTTGTCCTTATAAAAAGAGAAAATTGGGATGTAGACAAGAACATAGGGAAGACCACAAAAGACAAAAGAAGAAGATGCCCAAATACAAGTCAAGGAGAGAGGAGTCAGAAAAAACAAACTCTACTAATGCCTTCATCTCAGATATCTAGTCTTCAGAATTGTGAAAAAATGAATGTCTATTTTATTAAGCTGCCCAGTGTGGTACTTTTTATGGCAGCCCTGGTAAACTAACACACTACATCTGAATCTCAAAGGTATTCTCCAGAAGGAAACTTCAATAGTTCATGTGTGGTTAACAATGACATACAGTGGTTGTATCTGCACATTACAATTGTTAGGAAACTAAGTTTCTGTCAGGAATTACTGGGGAATCCTCACTTTATCATTCACTAGTAGCAAATTTTTAACAGTTGGTAGATTTCCATAGCCACAAAAGAAGTGAAGGGAACTTTAGAAGGCTGAGGCAAGAGGATGGCAATTTTGAAGCCAGTCTCAGCCATTTAGTGAGTACCTAAGCAACTTAGTAAGACTCTGTCTCAAAATAAAAAATAAAAAGGACTAGGAATGTTGTTCAGTGGTTAAGCACTCCTGGGTTCAATCCCTGGTACCAAAAATTAAAAAGAAAGAAAAGAAAGTTTATCACCCACTAGGTATAACAGATGTATGAATGGTTGATAGTGATGGTGACATATAAAGAAAAGTGCACAATGTCAACAAAATATTAACACATAGAATCCAACATTTAAAAAGGATTACATATCATGACCAAGTAGCATTTCTACTATGGAAGCAAAGGTGGTTCATCATTCAAAAGTCAATCAATTAAATTCACCACATTAACAAAGTAAAGGAGGAATATCATATAGTCCCATCAATAGATGCAGAGAAAGAATTTGACAAATTTCCACATATCTTCAGAAAAATTCTCATTAATATAAGGGGACTTCCTTCAATATGACAAATAGATCAATGAAATGTTAAAGGCAATCAATGAAAAATATACAACTAACATCATACTTAAAGGTCAAAGGCAATTTTTCCTCTAAAATAAAGAAAAAGGCACAGATACATCCTCACCACTTCTATTAAACACAGTACTAATGAAAGTCCCAGCTGGTATAACAAAGCATGAAAAAGAACCAGCAAAAGACATATATTGGAAAAGAATTTGTTCCCTTTGCAGATGACCAGGATTGTATGCACAGATGATTCTAAGGGATCTACAAAAAACTACTAACACTAATAAGTGAAATCACCAAGGGCATAAGATAAACAGTTAATATACAAAAATCAATTCTATTTCTTGATGCTAGCAAAAGACAATTGAAAATATATTTTAAATGCTATTTGAAATAGCAAGGAAAACACTATAAAATTTGTAGAAACAAATTAACAAACCTGTACACTTTAGCAAGTCCAGTGTACCGAAAACAAAATGTTGCTAAAAAATCTAAATAAGTGGAAAGATCTGAAATATAATAGATTGAAAACTCAACATGGCTAAGGCATCAATTATCCCCACAATTACTCTATATACTTCATTTATTCCAATAAAAATCTCAGTATTTTTTGACAAGTTGATTCTGAAATTTATATGAATGCAAAGAATCTAATATAGTCAAAGAAGCATGAAAAAATAAAGTTGGACAACTTCCACTATTTCAAGTCTTTCTAATCAGCTAGAGCATATTATGATATTAGCATAAGGACTGAACAGTAGAACAAAAATAAAATCCAAGAATAGACCCTTACTAATACAAGGCCATTTAGTAGAGAAAAGTTATTTCAATAAATGTTGCAGGAATGAATGGATGATAACTGAGGTATGATTCATCTTGTGGCAAATTACTCTCTATGAACCTATGAAACCAGAAAACAAATTGTATGCCTCCAAAATACAATGGTGTGGGGCTGGGGATGTGGCTCAAGCGGTAGCACGCTCGCCTGGCATACGTGCGGCCCGGGTTGGATCCTCAGCACCACATACAAACAAAGATGTTGTGTCTGCCGAAAACTAAAAAATAAATATTAAAATTCTCTCTCTCTCTCTCTTTAAAAAAAAATACAATGGTGTGAAACACATAGGATAAGACATTACTATTCAGAAATGGGGTAACAGGCAAGTAAAAAGGAGTCATACAAGCTCCAAGCAAATCTGAAATTTAGTATGGAAAAACTGCTCAAGAATAATCCCCTTGGACTTGATATTCTATCTTCTGGGCCCATCAGACAGTGGTCCTAGACTCTCAGTCCTGAATAGCTGTGACAATCAGGAGTAGTTTTGCCTTCCTTTCACCATCCACAAAAATTAATTCAAATATATCAAAGCTAAAACTCTAAAGTTTCTAGGGGGAAAAAACACTTAAGGTAGATACTAATTTTTCCTTAGGTTGCTAAACAATAACCATGAAATTAAAAAGAATAATAAACTCTACTTCATCCAAATTAACATTTTCTACTAAACATAGGAACAATTCTGAAAATGAGAAAGCAAGCTAAGATGGGGAAAAATATTCCCCATGTAAATATTAAACCATGAAAAACTAATTAATGGTTATTTAAACTCAAAGTATGTGTCTTGTGAAGTGGGAGTTTGCTGCAAAGGGGCATCAGGAACTTTCCAAGGTGATATAAAATATTCCATACCTTGACTGAAGTGTTAGTTGAGCAAGTGTGAACCTTGTCAAAGTTCATGGATCTATATATTTAAGTTTTACATGCTTCATTGTAAATAAAATATACATCAATAAAAAAAATAAGCATGGGGAACACATTAAGAAGCTCTGGAAATGTATAGTCAATTTTTAGTCTGTGAGTGGATTATCAGCAAGCATAATGTAAAACTAATTTCTATTTTGTTATAAAATAAATATAATTCTTTTCTGACCACTTTACCTTCTTAATTATACAAGTCCTGGCCAATATTAAGATTTACTTGGCATTCACTAAGAATACACTAATTTGGACAACACAAAGAGTAAGCATGAAAATATGCAAAATAGTAACAAAAAATGTCTTAGAAATAAAATCCAATGAAATATAATCCACAGTAAGATTACCTGTTGAGCCTACAGAAAAGAACAATAGGTGGTTAGGGTACTTGGATTTTAATAATTCTGGCTCTATTAGCCTTCCAGCCCATCTCTACCTCAACCAGTATTCAATAACTTGTAATTATAATTATTTTAGATGATTATAACTAAAAATAGTAGATATTATTATTTAATAATTCTAAACAAAAATCAGTAACGATGCATTCATTCCGGGTTTTTTGTTTGTTTGTTTGTTGTTGTTTTCCATGATTCAGTGAAAGCGGGCTAAGTGTCCCTCACTGGGCTGAGGCTCTGAGGTTACCGTAGTTGAGAAGACATGGTCCCCATGGTCAAGAGAAGCGTGGTTTCAACTCCTCCAGAAGGTCGGCCACTCACAGACATCAGGTTGGTCCCACGTCAGCCCAGGCATTTTCGGTAGGCGGCAGCCTCTGACCTGTGCTTCTTTCTTTCTACAAGTTAGCACCAAACAGAAAGCAATTCCCGCTCCAGCCGGGAGGCGGCGGCCCGCAGTTGACGCGATTCGGGATGCTTTGGACTCAGCCGAGGGGGCGCTCTCGTCCAGTTCTCAGGCCGCGTTTCTCCAAACGGAACCATCAGGTTTGGCCACTGATTTCTGGGGGGTTTCTTAAAGGGCGCGCACCCGGACCTTCCCGGCTTCCGTACGGGTTGCTGTTGCAGGGCTCGGGATGGAAGGAAGCGACGAGTGAGAGCGTTGGCTTCCTCCGGGAGACTCCGCCCCTGTGCTACTTCTTCCCGGTGCTCAGGCCGGTCGTGCACTTTGCCGGGCGCCCGGGAAAGACCGGGGGACGATGGTACAGATGGAGACACAACTGCAGAGCATTTTTGAGGAGGTGGTGGTGAGTGCATCTACCGGCAGCCTGGGATTGTGGCTCAGGAGCGGGTGACAGAGGCAGCCTCAGGAACTCGGCCTGGGCAACCTCCTCTCCAGCCTCCCCTTTGTTTTTGACACCAAGTGTGATTGCAGGGGATTAGTGATTCTCAAATTGTTGTTAGATGGAAGTGTCCTTTTGAATTCACAACCCCTTTGGGGACATATCTAAGTGGTATTGTTAATTTCAGCGCGTTGCTGATTTAGGTGACTTGCTCTTTGCCGCATTGTAAATATTTCGAGGGGGAGCCCTCTCCTCTTTTATTCGGGTAGTTTACTTGTTTTATTTTGCTTTTTACAGAAAACGGAAGTCATAGAAGAGGCTTTCCCCGGGTATGTGCATGGAAGATTTTTGTGGTTTTAATGGGATTATGTCGTTGTAAGATTTTACTTAGATTGGCGTGGAGGGTTATAAGATCCACTATTCTAGTTATTTAATTATCTTTTTAAAACTAGCGGCAAATAATTGATTTTTGCTCTTATAGGATGTTTATGGATACCCCGGAAGATGAAAAAACAAAACTAATTAGCTGTTTGGGGGCCTTCAGACAGTTTTGGGGTGGTCTTTCTCAGGTGAGCACTGCATTTTGAATACATTCAGCCAGTAATTGTCGGCCCCTTTCATTTTTACATTTACTTTGATATTGCTGTTAAGATCTTTTAGTAAAGGAATAAATAGAACTGCCATCCACTTTTATTCTGGTTTCCATTTTGTTTTTAAGTCGTATACTTAAGGGGGTAACAGAATTCACATTGATGACAGCACTGTGGGAGATGTTTTTAAAACTCTCTTGTTAGACTATCTAAAACTATTTTCATGCTATTTTGGCTTAGTTAGTACACTTGAAAATTTTCCGGTAATAGATAAAAATTTCCTTTATTTACTCCCCAGTAAAAAAAATGCACAACAATGATACAAAGACACTACAGTAAAGATTCAAAGATGCTACAGTAAGGATACAAAGTTTCTATAATAAACATATGAAGACATTATAGTAAAATTGGGGAAAGGAGCAGTAAACTTAGTAACAGAATAACCACCAGAATATCTTCTCATGGTTTACCATAGGTGATGGGAAATGAGATCTGTATGCTTGTGAGCCACAGGTGGTAAGATTTGCCACTCAGATGTGGATTTTATATATATATATATATATATATATATATATATATATATATACACACACACACACACATACATTTATAAATGTAAATACATTTATATTTAAAATTTTTATTTTAACTATTTTCAAGTGGATATCTTTATATCGTTCAAAATACAAATGATAAAAAAGGATGGATCCAGTGACCAATCTGTCTCGTGTCTTTCTTAGCTAAGTCACCTGTTCTTTTTCCAATCTGTAGCCAGTATTCTATTTTTTTTTCTTTTAAAAGTAAGTATTCTTGTGGCATTTTTACACAATGGAGTATTGCACAGCACTAAAAAATGACAAAATCATGGAATTTGCAGGGAAATGGATGGCATTACAGCAGATTATGCTAAGTGAAGCTAGCCAATCCTTAAAAAACAAATGCCAAATGTCTTCTTTGATTTAAGGAGAGCAACTAAGAACTGAGCAGGGAGGAAGAGCATGAGGAAAAGATTAACATTAAACAGAAACGAGAGGTGGGAGGGAAAGGGAGAGAGAAGGGAAATTGCATGGAAATGGAAGGAAACCCTCAATGTTATACAAAATCACATATAAGAGGTTGTGAGGGGAAAGGGGGGCGAAAAACAAGGGAGAGAACTGAACAACAACAGATGAGGTAGAGAGGGAAGATGGGAGGGGAGGGGAGGGGGGATAGTAGGGGATAGGAAAGGCAGCGGAATACAACAGTCACAAATACGGCATTATGTAAAAATGTGAATGTGTAACTGATGTGATTCTGCAATTTGTATTTGGGGTAAAAATGGGAGTTCATAACTCACTTGAATCCAATGTATGAAAGATGATATATCATGAGCTTTGTAATATTTTGAACAACCAATAAAAAAAAAAGTAAGTATTTTTAATAGAATCTCTCTTTTTTTATTCAGTGCCTGAGATAGAACCCAGGGCCTCACACATGCCATGTATGTGCTCTGTTACTGAACTATACATCCCCATCTCAGAATCATTTTTCTGGAATGGTCACATATTACTAGTATTGCTCATTAATTAGCACCTTTTTTTCTCTTAATAATTTCTGGGGGTAATTTCATATCAGTCCATTAAGACTGATTCTTTATTTTATGTGGTCCTTAGGATCAAACCCAGGCCTCATGCATGCGAGGCAAGCTCTTTATCACTGAACTATAACTATACCCAGTCCCAATATATATATAATTTTTATAGAAATTGTTTAAATTGCCATAATAGTTAGTTCTCCTTACATCCATGTATTAGAGTGTCTATTTCTTATAGCCTTATAATAGAGATTTAGTAACTTTTTGGTCTTTGTTCATCAGACACATGAGAAATTTTATCTCAGTATAGTTTTACTTTGCATTTCTCTCAGTAGTATTGAGCGTCTCTCAAACATTTGAGTATTTTTAAATTCATTGAAAATTTTATGATGTAAGGTAGGGCTCTTGTTTTCAAGAAGATTATATTCTAATGGGGGAACCAGAAATACAATTGGTATTTTAAAATCATGGTTATATGTGCGTTAACGGAAATGTTTGTAACAACAGAGAAGCAGGACTTACAATCTCTTCTTGAATAGAGATTTTTTTTTTTGAGATATCCTAGAAGACAAACTTTGATATGAGTCCAACTTTTTGATAAGTTTTGCAAGTCAGAAATTTGATATGTCATTGGACTTTTAGTGGGCTCTTATTTGGGGTTCTAGGAATGAGACTCACATTGAATTTTCATGAGGCTAATGTATTAATCCATAATAGATTTTTTTTTTCTTCCAGTGACAGAAAATTTTATATCTAGTGGTAAGGGCACTGCTAACAGTACCTTATGTAGTTTGTTTTAACCATGAATGTTAATAAAAGCTTAACTACTTTTGGAGATCCCATACAGTAAACGTAGAAATTTAACCTATATAATTGCAAGATGTTACACTTAATTTAACAAATAATATGTCTGAATTTTTTCAACTTACTTTTTTTATCTTGCTTTTTCATCTGTAAGTGGATGAAAATATTTTTCATGATAGATGAAAATACTTTCACAATGAAGTATTTCATTCATAGTCTTGATATACTCCCAGGTGTAGTATTATCTATTATTAGTTATAAAGTGTAATTTTAGACCTAAAATAATTTTCTAATTTTCCAGGAGTCTCATGAACAATGTATCCAGTGGATTGTTAAATTTATTCATGGCCAGCATAGTCCTAAAAGAATTTCTTTTCTTTATGACTGCTTAGCAATGGCAGTTGAAACTGGTCTTCTTCCACCCAGGTATGTTAAATGGTGGGTGTGAGCAACCTAAAATATTTTCTTCTTTATACATTTTGGAAATTGGTTAAGGTGTTCTTGTGCAAAGATAAGGGAATAAAGAAGGAAATGAGGATGCTCAAGTGACTGGGATTAATAAGCAGCTTTTTTTCATAGTCTCTTACATTCTTATACTTTAATGTGGCTAAGGCTGGAGTTGTGACAAATGCTTCCTCACAGATTCTTCTATGTTCATCTGAAATTTCCTCTGGAATTCTCAACCAGAACCTATACATGCCCTCACCTTGTGACCTGAACTTTCTCACAGCTTGTAAGGTCTAAGAGAAAGCTTGCGAAACAGGTTTAGGAAAAGAAATTATCCCATATCCTTGTGGCCATAGTTTTAGGCCTATCCAGATCTAAGGAGAGAAAATGTAGACCCTTCCTCTACCTCTCCAAGGGAGGAGAATTAGTGTTATATTTCAGAAGAGCATGTGAGGTTGAAAATCTTGTTGCACACCATCTTGGACAAATACAGTCTGCCACTAGCTGGTAGATGATAAACACTTAACCGAAAGTTTTGATAATTTTCTTTCTCATAAAAATATGGTGAATAGTACTTAGTTCTACTTGGTGTTTTTTTTTTTATATATAAGCAAAAATAAATATAAAATGTTATATATGATCTAAAAGTATACTTAAGTAATAATGCACTTTCATGAAATATATTTGATATGACAAATATAGTACCTATAGTACACAAATCATTTTGTGAACTTTCAAAATTACATATTGTACCTGGAATGAGTATTTCTTTCTTTTTTTTTTTTTTTTTTTATAGGATGGTTTGTGAATCTCTCATAAACTCTGACACTCTTGAATGGGAAAGAACACAGCTTTGGGCCTTAACATTTAAACTGGTTCGAAAAATCATTGGGGGAGTGGATTACAAGGTATTTTGTTTTTAATTATAAGAAGTTGTTTACAGACAAAATTAATTTTTCAGTATATACATCACACACACACACAATTTTTAAGTGAGAGAAACAAAGCAAGAACATTTACATAATATGCCTATTTTAAGGATATAAGATTACTCTGTTTTTCCCAACTTTTCTCCATTTTCTTCTAAAATTCTTAAGATACAGGTAGCTAATATGTTTTTTTACAATGCAGTAGGGAAGTCACAAAGCAGAATTTGTGTTCCTTCATGCCTCTAGTCTTCTAATGTTGGAATATAAAGAGCCCAGAATAGGGATGTGTGGAACTGAGAATGGACGTGGGCATTAATTGATAAAAGAAACAAGCCCTGTTTCACTTCCACCTTAATTTCCCTTGGACTTATGTTGTTTCTTAACTAATATCCTCAGTTCTCTGCTCTTGACAAAGAACAATATACAATCTCTAGTTGCATTTTATAATATAGTTCAGGAGCTCTGTAGATGGAAAAGCCATTTTGCTTCGTGGAAACACTTTCGATATTGTTCTTTTCCAAAAATTGTCTATAACTGACCATATGCTTTATGTCTGCTTGTTCTCCAATCTGAAATGACTTATCAAATTATGACCTAACAGATGATTATTGGCTTAAATCATTATTTCACATAAAATTAATTCTAAGTAGGTTTTTTGGTTATTTGCTTTTTACTCAGGCTTACCAGTTTTTGCCCTCTGTTTACTTGTATGGTGTTTTATAATTATTCTTCTGTGTGTATTCCCTATCTTTAGAACTTGGAAACAGAGTTTATACTCAATAAATACATGTGGAATGAAATTTCTTCTCTGTATGTCAGATAATGCAACTGGTAGATATGTGGAGATAAACAGAGAAGCTTTGTTGGATATGTTTGAGAAATTAGGGTATGTGAACAGTAAGAAGGGGAATAAAATTGCAATATTTTGAAAGCAGTGAGTAAAGAGTCATCTGCCAGAATGCTTATAATTGCTACCCACAGTTTCAGAGTGTTTTCAAGACCTGTTCAAATTCTTTCCTTTTCTCTTCTTGGTACTGGGAATTGAATCAAGGGCTGGTTTATCCCTGAGTTACATCCCCAGTGCTTTCCAAGACTAGCCTGCCTCAGCCTCCTGAATCACTGGGATTACAGGCATGCTCCACTATGTCCAGCGTCTTCAAATATATTTCTGTACATTACATAAGCAAAGCTTTTTTTGACCTTTGTAATAGTAAGAAATTCCTCTAATGTTTTGAGGGCCAAAAAATTTTAATTTTTATTTATAAGTGACTTACTTTCTTTATATTGCAAGACGATATTTTAGATTTTCACTTTGAAGCATGACTCTTCTCTAAGGTTAGCATTATGGACTTAAATGTTAACTCTGCTTAAGAAAATTTAAAGGTATAACCTTAAAAGGAGTACATAATCCTGAAACCTTTGAATGTCTTAGCTAACACTTGGATAAACTCAGTCTGTTTCTTTTTTCTTTTATCAGGGTGTTCGAGATCTCTTAAAAGTGATTTTGGAGAAAATCTTGACAATTCCTAATACAGTGAGCTCTGCTGTTGTACAGCAGCTGCTAGCAGCAAGAGAGGTAATTTAGACATGTTGAAATTCGTTGATCATATCCTCAAAAAAAGCCTAAAAAAAGTTTTGTTTGGGTCTATGCTTTTAAATTTATGATAATTTTAGAATGTTTCATTTAGACTCCCACCAAAATTACTTTTATTTTTAAAGATGGTATTTCAATTTTATTAGATTTCAAAAGGAATTTTAAAATTTTAACTTAAGATTTTTAATTGTAAAAACAACACTATAGATATTAAAGTATTTTAAAGTATTATAACATCATCAGCCTATGAATCACTTAAAAGATTTTCTTGATTTGTAACTTATTTCATAAGAATTGCTATTTTGATCGATTGCTCTCCTAAATCTATGAATATTTAAAGCAGTTTTAAGGTATTTACTATTAGTCAACATTTCATTCTGTTGTTTATTATTCTTCATTTTCAGATGTTCTTTAAGGGTTTTCCTTCATGTTACCACTGAACCCAATAAGTCTATGAAATGATATATCTTTTTTTTTTAACAAGTAAAAATTGTTTGTGTACATTGTAGAATGGCTGAATCAGGTTGTTCAGCATAGATTACCCCATGTATTTATATTTTTGTAGTGAGAATAGTCTGCTTGTTAACAGATAACAATATTGTTATTATAGTTACCATAATGTATAACAGGTCTCCTGAATTTGCTCTTCCTGTCTAATTGTGCTTTGCCGTTTGATCAACATCTCCCAAAAAAAGTAATTTAAAAAATTTTTTTTAATTAATTTTATTTTTTTGGTGGTGGTGCTAGTGTATCAAACCCAGGGCCTCATGCTCTGCCACTGATCTACATCCCCAGCAAATCTTTTTACTTTTTAATGTCCTTTATTGTTGTTGTCATTGTTTTATTTAAAGAGCTTACATGTGTGACTAGTCAAAAATAATGTTGCCCTTTTATTTTTATTAGGTTATAGCATATATCTTAGAAAGAAATGCCTGCTTATTACCAGCCTATTTTGCAGTCACAGAGATCAGGAAACTATATCCTGAGGGAAAACTTCCACACTGGGTAAATTTTATATTTTCCAAATTTTTAAAAGAAATTTTAATCAAAAATAGGTACATGTTATTATTTTTATGCTTATTTTTAAAAGTGTTTACTTTTATCCTCAGATAATATGTATTATTTTTTTGTCATTATGTGTTTCTTTCATTTCCCCATTGAACTTTTAACATAGTTTTTATGCCATTTGTTAAAAAACTATACAGTTACATCAAATGGCTAAGGGTTTGTGGTATGACTTGGTTTAATTCAGGGAGAGATGAATAGGTAAATAATTGTTTGGAAGGAAAAAAAAAAAAGGAGAGCTAATCTTTGAGTAATTATCATGTGCTAGGCATTAATTAACTCTTTACATGTAATCTTGATCTTATTTGTTTTCTTTCTTTCTTTCTTTTTAGTTACTTGGAAACCTAGTATCAGACTTTGTAGACACCTTCAGGCCCACGGCAAGGATAAACTCCATATGTGGTAGGATTGTAATTTAAAATATACTAAATAGTACCTGATTTTTAGTGATCTGATTGTTGAAGAAAGCTGAAAGATAGTTTCTTATACATACATGTGTAGATGGCTTGTCATTTTAGTAACTCTCTAGGAGCTTAATAATAGCCTTATACTTGTTTTCAAGTACTTTTTGTTTATAGGAATGAAAAAGCAACTATGTGGAATGGGTTTAAATTTCAAATTAAAAGAAGATGTGTTTCCTGGTAGTTAGAAAGAACTTTGAATCTCTAGACAACTGGAAAACTCAGCAGACCTGTCCTTCTGTGAAAATAGTCATGAGAGTATGACCCTTTGTCATTAACACCTTTGTCCTTCATTGCATTTATTTAGTTTTCCATTTTCTCGTATTTTGTTTTGATTCTCTGATCTTTTAAAAATAACCACGTGGTATGGCAATCTATGTAGTGCACAAATCTACACCTAAGTATACTTTTTCTAAAAATTATGGTGGCCTTAGAGCTCTCTGGGAATATAGATCATATTTATTCTGTGATCAAGTATAGATTACTTCCTGTGAGCCAGGTACTATCTAGACACTAGAAATGCAGATAAACAAAAACTAGATAGATAAGTCTGAGGCTTCTAGGTTCTATAACTGAGTGATCACTGATGTCATTTAATGAAGTAAAGTAGTTTTTGAAAAGGATGATGTTGAGTTATACTTAAGACATGTTGAGTCTGAGGCAGGCCTGTGGGATATTTAGGTGACAGTATTCATTTGTCAGATATATGAACTGATGGTCAAATGCTACATCTAAAGCTTCTAGGGACATCTTGCATAAAGTTAATCATATTGACTCTTGACCAGGGTTCTTAAACTTGATATAGGGCCATCTTTTAAATATTTTAAGCTTTTGTGCTACGCAGTCTTGCAACTACTCAACTTTGCCATTGTACTGCAAAAGCTGCTTTTTTTCTAGTAAAACTTTATAAAAAGAGATGGCAGGCTAACTTCTGTTGGACAAAATGCAACATTTTGAGTTTGGGAGACCTGTACAAATTGATCTTCATCCATCTGGACAAAATATAGGGCAAAAAAATATTTCTACACTTCAGTCTCTTTAAGACATTTTAAAAACCATTTTTAAACCAGTACCCGGTTCAGCATATATAGATATTTAGATATTTGTGGAGTGAATGAAGGACCTGGCACTGCTATGTTCACATTTACTTTAAGACATTTTTGTGCTACATACAGGCCGCTGCAGTCTTCTACCAGTTGTAAATAACTCAGGTGCTATTTGTAATTCATGGAAATTGGATCCTGCAACTCTTCGTTTTCCTTTGAAAGGCCTTTTGCCATATGATAAGGTATGTTGTTAAATATAATTAAACTTCTGGTCCATCTAGCAGTATTCATCTAGATTGTAAGATATGTGATGCCATCATTGTCTCTTTGTGGTCTGAACAAGTAAATATTGTACAAAGATTTATGGTTTTTCATGTTATTCCATCATCCAAATATATTCTACCATTTATGCTGTTTTATTTGTGCTTCTGTGGTCTATAAATACTTGAAGATAGAACACACAAATTTTAAAGTGATTCTTAGACTAAGACCCTATATTAAAAAAGTAGTATAACCAGGATTTGATTATTCCTAAACTATTACTTTAGTGAGCAAGTCTTGAAGATTGGACTGATTACTTTTTTGGGGTGTAGAGTTGCTCTTACAACTCTTATCCACAGTAAACCAACTCTTGTTATAAAATCTTCTGCATTAAACAGTCACTTTGACTATTCTGTTTAAAAATGATCCAAGAAATCCTTTAAAACTAGTACTTGAGAGGCTGGGGTGTGACTCAGCAGTAGAGCACTTGCCTAGCACCTGTGAGGCCCTGGGTTCGATCCTCAACACCACATATAAATAAAGAAAGAAAGAAAGAAGGTTTTGTGTCCAACTATTTTAAAAAAAGAAGAAAACACTAGTACTTGAAGTGAATGCTTATGTTTATATGCCCTTTTTGCAGATATTTTACTATTAAAATGAAAAAAAAGGATCAGACTCTGGTAGCTGGGGTGCAATGAGAGACTACAGCCTAATAGGAGTGAATTTACAAGAAAAGAAAATTTCAAGAGATTTATTGTAGTAACTATTGCTAAGGGTTTTTTTGTTTGTTTGTTTACCTCACAATTATAATGGCAGAAGTTTTAAAAGATTTTCTTAAAAATCAGTACATAAAGTACTTCTTCCTTCCTTCTAGCCAAGAGACCTATAAAAAATAAAACCAAGCTAACAATATGTAAATAATACTTAAAATAAAATTTCCATTTACTGTATTAACACATTGTCTTCAACAAAATAGACATAAAAAATGATGTACTCTAGAAAACTTACTCAAAAAACAGTCTGGCATGCATGGAAGAGTTAGAATAAACTTAGAATGAAATCTTCCTAAATTATTATATTTAATAAATGTTAACATTTTAAAATTAATATATTTTAGGTATAGGCCAACTAAATTAACAAATACGAATTTATCTATATCTCTGAAAATTTGTATATTTAAGTGCCAAAAAGTAATCTTGGCAATCTTATTAGGGAACCGGGAGATTGATCCTTTTATATTCAAGGCATATTGAATAAACTTTCATGTTAGTCATTTGGAAAAATGGCTGTAAACTCTGAAAAATATTTTACTTTTAAAATGTACCTTTTGGTATTAATTATTGTAAACTAGATTTGGTTTTCAGAAATTTTGTTTATATGCTTAGAAACTTTAGAAAATTGACTGTGAGGTTTTCACATAAAGGAAGCAAAGATCTCAATGATGTTTCTCTAAAGAGACATCATATAGGAAAAAAATTTTTATAAATAGACATTGTGAGACTCTAAAATTGAAAACTGTTCACCTTTTATTTTTTTCAGGAAAGTAGAGGGGGATTACACTAGGGAAGGGGATTAAAAGACCTGGTATCTTTATCTTTACCCTCTGTATGACCTACAGCAAGTCTCTTCTCCGTGGTTTTTAAATGAATGGTGGGAACAGATTGACTATAACCACTAAAATCCTATAATTTTTTTTTCCACTAGATTCTGCCTACTGTGGGAAGGTAACAAGTGCCATTAGAGGATTTTTTAAAATCTCATTTTCAGATCATTTGCATTAATGCTTTATGTTTATCTTGAAGCAATAATTATTTTTTTATTTTCTTTAAAGGATCTATTTGAACCACAGACTGCTTTGTTGAGATATGTATTGGAGCAGCCTTATTCCAGGGATATGGTCTGCAATATGCTAGGTTTAAATAAGCAGGTACTGTACAATGCTGGAAACTTAGTAAAATCTGCATAGAATCTACACTATTCTTTTCTCTTTTCTTCGCTATAGCTAACTGAGCAAAACAGTTAAGAACTCTTTGGTGACTTTTTTTAGTATACAGTTTGTTAAACAGTATATTGTTTATTATTTATATATTGCTTTAAAAATGTTTAAATTAAAAAGGAGATATTTTTAAAGTTGGTTTATTTTGCATTGCTTTTTTTTCTATAAGGCCAGTTTCAAGTATACCTTTTGCCAGAGAAACCTACACATGACTTAACCAAAGTTTTTTACATTTTTGTTTGTTTGGGTCTCTATTTTTGTGACCCTGGTATCTTCAGTGTGGCCTCCTTGCTGATTTTTTTTTTTTTTTTTTTTTTTTTTTTGATGTGTGTTTTGTTGGTTTTGGTGGTTTAACATGTGGGAGGGTTTGTGCTGACTCTGGGTTCCTTGAGGCTGGCCTCATAGTCACTGTTTTGTCTTTTCTTTTTTTCTTCCTTTATTTTTGTTCTGTCCTGTCTTGTCCTGCCCATCCTCCAATGCTCTAGACCTTGAACATTGCTCAGGTATGTTCACAACCTTACTGTTGTATTGTGACTAACGATACGCTGGCCGCTTTGTAGCCACTGATTCCATTTAGAGAATACGTGTATGGTCGGGGCTTGAAATTGGCAGGACCATGCTGAGACCAAGGCCACTAAAAAAAATAAAAACTTCTTGGGATATGAGAGTTATTTTTGGTGGATGGTTTTTTGTTTTTGTTTTTGTTTTTTTGGTGTTTGTTTTTTTAAATATTCTTATTTTTTTGAGAGACAACACCTGGCACTCAATAAAGCCTGTCACTTTTTGATGGGTTATTTTTCCTTCCCACTCCATTTTAATATTTTCATAATTTAGAGCAAAAGCTAGCCTGATGGAATTTTCAGAGATGGAAAGATTTGTGGTAGCCTCTATCTTTCCAGGCTATTAAAACAAACAAATAAACAAACAAAAAGAAAAACTTATGTTGCTTTGTCTTAAAAACAAATTTAAATCAAAACAAAAAGAGAGAAAAGCACTTTAATAGAGCTACGCTGCTTTTAAAAGTTGGAGTGGTAAACTTTATACAGGGAAGTCTTTTTTGGAAACATGGGGATTGACAAAGAAATGTCACACTCTTAGGTGACCCCACACCTCTTGACAAACACCCTTCTTTGTCAGTCTTTGCCAGATGTGTCCTCCTCCTAGAGTGGGCTCCTCTCAGTTGCAGCTCACTTATGGTGGGGGAATAAACACTATGGCCATACTTTACAAGCCAAACTCTTATGCAGTCCCAAGTCTGTTCCAGGACTTTTCACCTTTGAGATTTTAATCAAAATAGTGGTTCCAATTATTTTTGTTAAAAATTTTTGAGCCCAACATATTAAAATAGACCAGCTTTTTTATTTTAAAAAGACATTCTTGTTCTAGGTTATATAAAATAGCGTTACTGTTTGCAATACTATAGTGAAGGTTGTGCCAGTGCTTCCATTTATAAAGCCCTATTTTTAAGGACATATAGCTTGGCCATAAAACTTGCTCAGTGTTGAAACTTTGCATGCCAAACCTCACCCTAGTAGCAATATCTCTCTTATTATTTTAAGTTTTTTCTTCTGAAAAATTCACCAAGTTTCCTTGTTTGGAAAAGCCTTTGTATATGTGAAATTGAAACTGTTTCACCACTAGAGTATCAGATAGTTACCTCAATATAATCTGTCAATTTAACTTCGTAAATATCAAGTTATTAGTTCTGGTCAACTTTCACTTGAGTTAGAGGTAAGTATTCAGCTAACTTTGGAAGAATGCTAGCATCATGCTATGTCATAAAATAATTTTTGCAATGAACTATAAGTCATACTCGACTCAATTTTTTTACAGATTGGTGGATAAATGTACCCATGGTCATTTGAGCTGAAGTACCTTACCCCAGATATCTTTAGCTATCCATACCTTTTTTTCTTTTGGGGGCAGCTCAAAGTGTAAATTGACAAAACAATTCAGATAAAAGTATTTCTGATCTGATTATTTCAATAACAAGTTTCAACCTAAAAAAAGTTTATGACTAAGACATAAATCCATAAAAAATAAAGTTTATAATGGAAATGCTGACAGAACATTATTAATATTGGTCCCACTGTAGTGTAAACATTGTCAAAAATTCACAATTCATCAGTAATTGTTTTCATAGGAAACTGTAGTGAGGGGACTTGTAGATGGAAGATAATATGCTGAATTGACTTGATATATTATTTTTACCTACTGGAAAGAAGAGTACAAAATAGAACACACAGTATAAGAAGCTTATGATTAAAAATAATCAAGTCTTCTTATTATATCTTTTATCATTACAGAACTATATCCTGTACTATACTTTCTTGTCCTTTCTCTGGTAACACAATAATTTACTTAAAGCTTGAAACTTTTTAAAGACCTGTCCATATTGCATTTTCCAGTAGGAATTGGGCTATATTATTCTAAAATTGGTCATATTCAGAAGGTCATAAATAGCCCAGTTCTATGACTATCAGGTAGTGTTGGACTTAAATTCACAGTAAAACAGTCTTGTTTTATATATTCAAATGAGAGAATTTGTATTTTTTTTCCTACTGAATAAAAGCATCATAAATCTCAGCTCCTAAAGCTTATACTTAGTGGGTATGAACTCTTAGTACCATATGACAGTTTATCTCAAACTAATCACTCAGTTTCCATTGGAAGTTATTAACTGGTGTAAGAATATGATTCTGAATGGTAGTTTCTTTGGTTAAAGCAGAGAATTGATAAATGACACTGAAAAGAGATTTTTCCCTCCCAGCTTGTCCTGAATAGATATTGCTTTAAAATTGAGAAAGAATACTAAAATAATGATTTAGAATTAAGCCCTCCTAAGTACTGTACATTAAATTTGCATTGCAAAAGCAGTACCAGAACTGTAACATGAAAAATGTCAAGTGCCTCTCAGTACAGGATATGAGATACTAAGACGAAAAACATTATAATTTACCAGCTTAAATAGGGTTGGAAAGAAATCAGGGATATAGGTAGAGCTTATTAATGCTTTTGCCTGGTTTTTAGCTGTTGTGAAAGCTGAAATTTTAAATAAAGTTCCAGTATAATTTGGGCTATTGTGAAGAAATAAAATTGTTTTTAGATTTAGATATTCTTATTGTTAAAACAGGTTTTAACTAAGTATACATATAAATAGTATGCAAACTAAAATACTAAATTTTATATGTCAGTATTTTGAAGGCTTACATTTACCAACACTTTCAGGAAGCAAGATGTACATAACTATAATAGGTATAGTATCTATTGACTTGCAGAATTATCTTACCCTAGTGATTGATAATTAACTTTTATTCATAGGTCATTAAACTGCCTGGAAAATGTTCATTTGTTCCTCGTAAAAATGATGTATGGTAAAGTCTTAATTTTTAATGTACTTATTTTTTAATGATTATTTTAATTCAATTAGTTTTTAATAATTTAATGTACCTGTTTTTAATAATCAAAAACTAAAAATTTATTTGAGAATAGCAACATAGATCATTTTATAGTTCAGACCTTTCTTTTTGGATATTACCAAAATTGTCAGAGAAACAAAGCAACATGTCTTAGACTATCTTTGAAATTGTTTTGAGAAATATCCTTGGTTTTAACCAAAAAAGTCTAGGAAATTTATAGTTAATCCTATTGGATATTCTACTCCCATCAGATAATAAGACATGAGGTACCACAGAGTTTTCTGTTTGGATTTAATTCTTAACAGAAAAGTTAGGGATAATCTTGAATAATGGCATATATTGAAAGACCATCAGCTTTAACTGTAACTGTTTATACATTGTCAAAATTTTAATATTTTTGGTTTTTCTTTTTAAATTATTAAATAAATGACTTATGATGACATGCCTAAAAACATGTAGGTGACAATCTAGTTTTTAAAACAAATAGCTAATACCAAAAAGGGAAACTCGAAAGTGACTCAGGTGTTAAATACCAGTTTTATTTACTTTATACTTTTTTCCTGAAGTAGATTGATGGATGACCAACATGAATGGAGAAATAGATGACAAATTATTTAGTTTCCAAACTAGAAGCAAATTCCCATCACTAGTGAAAAATTCCTACTGGAAATCCTGGCTTTATTTCTTTTCACAAATTTTCCTGACTCTTGTATACTTTGAATGATCTCACTCTAAATTTGTGTTGTCTGACACATTTCTTAGGTTGTTGGTGGTTGGCAGAACTAGTGAATTTCAAGCCCTGTACACAGTAGTTTTGCATGCTGGTTTAAGAAATAGTCTGTAGTGTTGTCTGTTGCACTTTGCTCTGCTTCATAATGACAATTACATTTGGAGGAAAAGTACTGTAGTCTCAACTGGTGGTGTTAATATTGCTATTTGTAAACCTGTAATGTGGTTGAACTGTGATCATGGCATTGTGTTTTTTGAAAAAAAATATGAAACGACCATTGATGCTTACCGTTTGGGGTAGATGTTTGTTTTATTTGCATGTTTTAAGAAAGTGCAGCTATATTGGAGCTTTACAATTTGGAGCTGGCAAAGAGCATGCAAAAGAGGGGATGTGATTCATTATGTTTTGTTTATTTCTAAATTTGTCCCCATTTTGCATTTTTTCTCTAAATTTGAAGAAATCATATCCCTTTTTCATGGCAAAAGAGTGATCATTTTATCTAAAGTCTAGAGGAAAGTTATATTAGTAATTATATTCTCTAGAAAGGCTTTAAACAGCCTGCTACTAAGTCATACAGCATATTTGTAAAGGAAAAATGAAGTGGCTTTTAAAATATGGCTTATCATACTTCTTTTGGTAAAAATATATTTTTAAAATCACTTTTTAAAAAACAAACCTTTTTGCCTCTAGAAAGGGAAGTTGCATTTTCATTGTTAGTGTTTAAACTCAATTCTTTTTCTTGTTTTAGACTTTAAAATGGTCTACTCTAAAATTAAAGCTGCATTATGTTTGGCTTTCAAGGGGGAAGAGCAGAGGTTAATTTTTGAGTGTTTTTTTATTGTGGAGAAAGTTTCCATTTTGGTATCAGGATTATTCTATTCACTGAAAAACAGTGAGTAATCTGTCAGCTATTTAAGTTTACCTCAGTATTCAAAGATAGTGTAAACTTGTAGTGGTTATTTTAAAATAATAGATACACATACTGGTTTATTTGCTCTTTGTCATTATTTGATCCTTGAAAATTCAAAGTTTTAATCTTTTGAGTTAGATTACAAAACTAATACTGCTGGTTTTATTTCATATGCCTTTTAAAATGTTCTTTTTTCAGTGAAATTTTTGGACTGTGCGATGCCCTTTGTCAAATTGAAACAATGATAATAATAATAATAGAAGTCAAAAATTAGTAGCAGTCTGTTTTGAGGGGAAACTTGAAAAGGATTTTTTCATGAAACTCATCCTCTATGATAATGTGACATGATGCAGCTTTAATATACTAAATCTAACCTTAACTTCTTAAGTTCAATTTCATTCCATGCTTCTCGGCCTCTTGTACAATTAATGCCCATTAACTGGTTACTTCTGAAACTAACCGGGAGGCTTTTGGAATACTGTATTTAATCTCTGCCCTACAGCACAAGCAGCGCTGCCCTGTGCTGGAGGACCAGTTGGTGGATCTGGTGGTTTATGCCATGGAGCGGTCCGAGACCGAGGAGAAGTTTGATGATGGGGGAACAAGCCAACTCTTGTGGCAGCATCTTTCAAGTCAGCTCATTTTCTTTGTGCTTTTCCAGTTTGCCAGTTTCCCACATATGGTCCTTTCTCTTCATCAGAAGGTATGTACCAAGTCTTTTAGTCAGAGCCATCATACCTGTTAGTAAATATATTTTAGACTGGCATGGGCACTACCAGCAATGGCAAAAGTCAGAGCCCTAATTTTTGTTCATTTCAGCACTTTTATGTTTTTTTAACTTTTCACTTTCTTGTCATTATGAAAACTGGATCCATTCATTCATTCTGCATATTCACAGTGCAAGGACCAGGGGATGAAAGATGAAAAGCCACTTTAGTACCCTCAAGAAGCACCTCAGTAGTGGGAAAGATACATGTGTGAACAAGTTGAGTGTAATCTATTAGTTGGCATCATGGAAGCATGTTTCCCTGTGGTAGGAATGAATCATCCCTAGTAAAGCCCTCTATCAAAGAGAGCTTTAAGCTAACACTTAAAGGATGAATAGAAATTTGCTAAGAGGAAAGATAATGAAGGTTTTCCTAACAGTAAGATCATCATTTAGAAAAGGATAAAGGTATGTAAGAACTGAAAAGAAGACTGTGAAGAAGGAAGTGTTGATGTTATGAGGAAGGCAGGGACAGATGTAGAGAACTTTATGCAGCCCTGGGAGCTTAGAGTTTCTTTTGGTAGCCATGAGGTGGGAAATGGCATCATATTTAAATTGGAAAAGTTACTGCTAATGGCCCCATGAAGAAAGATGCTAACCTGGACATGGGTGGGGTCAAAAGTAGAAGCGATGAAATCAGTAAAGAGATAGTGCAGTGGGCTAGGTGAAAGATGCTGAAGGCCTACACCAGGATGGAGATGATGAGCCAGAGATCACATATACTGAGGAGGTTGCATAGGACTAGGTGATTGACAGCAGAGAGTGAGAGGCGAGGCTTGCCTCACTGGTTTCCACTTGGGTTACAGACAGAAGGCAAGGACAGTGAATCCAAGAAAGTAAACACAAGTGGAAGAATAAATTTGTGGGAAGAGCTGGTTTAAGCTTTAAAGTTTTAGGCATGTTGAATGGGAATAAAGTAAATATTAACGTCTGTAACGTTTCTGTAGCGTTGATTGTTTGGAAGCATATCGTTCATAATTTCTTTAACCACCATACCCCTATCCCTACAATTAATTTCTGTTAAACTCTATAGTAAGAAGAAGTATTTTTTGATAACCAGTCCTTAAAGATTTTAAATTTAAAACAAAGATCTTTTTGTATAATAAATGATGTTTTGATAAGGTATTTTTAATAAGAATTACCCTATATTGAGCTTGATTCTCATGCATACATGATCAATTTAATTATGCTCTAAAACATTGAATCTTTAATATGCATAATTATTTTGAACAGGAGACTTGTATTATCATAGTAAAATAATTTATCCAGCTTTTTGTGATGTGTCCTGAATTTAGACTGAAGAGATACTTAACACCAAAGTTGGATATTGAATTTCTAGTATAAAAACCATGTGTGTGGTCAGCTTTTCATTGCTATGCCAGCATGCTTATAAGGAGAAGAGATATATTTTGGCTCACATTTTCAGTACATGTTACCTTTCAGCCTGCAGCAAAGCAAGTGTATCATGATTGGGAGGAAATAGCAGAGGAAACCTGTTCATCTCATGGCACCCAGGAAGCAAAGGAGGGGGAAGGGGCTGAGGACCTAGTATCCCCTTCAAGGGCTCACCTCTGTGATCTAACTTACTTCTTCCACTAGGTGCACTTCCTAAAGGTTTCACCATCTCCAAAACAGTGCTATCATCTGGGGACCAAGCCTTTAGCATATGGATTTTTAGGGTACATTTAAGATCTAAACCAGTATACCAACATTTCTCTTCTTTTTTTTAGGGGGGGAAACCCACAACTTTCTACACCCGACTCTTTAGCTGTGTGTACATTTGTACTTAACATCTTTTACAGTTAGCAGGGCGAGGACTAATCAAAGGCAGAGATCATTTGATGTGGGTTCTCCTGCAATTCATTTCTGGAAGTATTCAGAAAAATGCTCTAGCTGATTTTCTCCCTGTCATGAAGCTCTTTGATCTTCTCTACCCAGAAAAAGAAGTAAGTTTTACTGAGTAGTTAACAATGTGATGAGTGAATTATTACATCTAATTTATATTTAAGAATTTTACTGTAATTTTATGAAAAGAACACTGGATTTGGGGGAGTTTTTTCTCTTTATTTCTGTAAATAACTGTGATCGTGGATTGGGCATTCAATCTCTTTTGATACTAATTGACTTATTTAAAATAAAGAAATTGAACTAGGTTGATTCTAAAAATTTAAATCGCAATTGAATGTGTAGTGTAGCAAGCATTTGTTCTACATTCAAAGTTTTAAAAAGTACTAACATAAAAGCCAGATACAGTGGCACATGCCTGTAGTCCCAAATACTTGGGAAGGAAAGGAAGATAATTTGAGCCTGAGAGTTTGTGACCAGGCTGGGCAACATAGCAAGACCCTGCCTCAAAAATAATAAATACAAATAAAAGGCACTAACAGTGTTAATCTGTACACATCATTGAATGGCCAGTAACAAAAGTATCTATTAAAATCTATTTTTTCTTTGTCATTTGAGCCTCAGTACTCCCCACCCCCTGGTCTATTATATAAAATATTTGAGTAAAATATGGTCTATTTCTGTGGTTGCCATTCTTTAGAAACACTTTTTATGGGAAATTTTAAATACAAAAGTAGAGTAAATAGAACAGTAAACCCTCATGTACCCATCACCTAAAAATACTTTTATTTCAACTTTCCTCCTTTTTTGTTAATTCTAGACAATTTTAAAGCAAGTTCTGGACTTCCTGTTATTTTACTCATTTAATATTCAATATGCTTAGTGATAGTCATTTAGATTTCATATTTCTTAGACTTTTATATGTTCCAAAAAGAACATATGCTTTCAGGAGGCCCAGGGAAAGGTTGAACAATGACTACTAAGTTGCAGTTAGATAGGAGTAAGAAGTCTTAGTGTTTTCTTGCTCAGTAGGGTGTTTACATATCTTCTGTTTTCTCTTCAGATCATATAATTTTTTTGCTTTTTTCACAGTAGTGTTTTTACAGATGGTGATTGTATACTGTATATCTCAGAAAGCTAGAATGAATTTGAGTGTTTTACCCTGAAAAAATGATCAATGTTCAAGGAAATATGTTTAACCTGATTATACAATGTATACAAATATCAAATATCACATAGTACTCTACACACATTTGTATATGATTTTTGTGTTTTTATTTACTAATTAAAAAACAAACAATTTAAAAGAGCATTTATGAGACTTAGAAATTATATTTTCAGTATATTTATCACATTTAGTAAGATTTCATATTAATGTGTTTAATTTTTAAAAAAATAAAAATTTTTAAATGATTTTTGTTTGAGAATCCTTTGAGATAAAAGGAAAAGCTTGCCTGAGAACTTATGGACTTTTTTTACTTTGTTGGCAAGTTTAAAACATGCAAATAATAATGTTGTTTGTTATTAATTGTTATTTTGCAGTGTATCCCAGTTCCTGATATTAACAAACCCCAATCAACTCATGCCTTTGCAATGACTTGTATTTGGATTCATCTCAATAGAAAAGCCCAAAATGACAACTCCACACTACAAATTCCAATACCTCATTCACTAAAGTTTCACCATGAGTAAGTTATTTGTTGTTTGATTGTTAATTTTCAGTTTACTAGATAGTGGATTATAGGCTAATATGTATGTATAGGCTAAAATGGTTTCAGTATTTGTGTGAAGTTTGGAAATGCCCCCTACTCAATGAAGGTTAGAGTAAATATTTAATATGTATGTCAGAGCAAGAGAAATTGACCAGTCACTGCATCAGAAAACAACTAGAAGATTAATCAATCCTGCTGTATGCTTAGCTGAATTTAAAAATTTTTTAAGACTGATCTTTGCTTTTACATGTTTTACTTTAAAGTTTTTTATTTAATTGAATTATCTTAGCTGTTATTATTGTGAAAATATTTCAAAATTTCTCAAATGCTTTGGATTTGAGCATGATCTGACAGGGACATCTTTCACTCCCTGAGCTGACAAGACTGATGGAACTGATCTGGCTGGCATGGCTAGCATGCTCCCTATATGTCTTCCAAAGGTAGGATGACTAAGAGAAAGTGTCCTTTTTAGATAGGACAGTGCTTCAGTGCAGGGTTCTAAGAATAGCTGAACTTCCCTCCTAGAACTTTTTCTGAAAGGACTAGTAAATCTCTTTGTAAGAGACTTAGGGTAGTCATACTCAATGCCTCATGTGGCTTTCATTTTACAAAATACTGTTTCTTAATGATACTAATAATGAAGTCATATATTATGTTTAAGCAGATAAATAAGAAATAGAAGGCTCTTTAATGGACTTGTTGAGTTAGTTCTCTGAAACAGCCTAATCCATTGCTGTATACATAGTATATACTTAACAAATATTATTAATTATTTAAATTTTAATCATTCAAATTTCTGAAGTGTTAACCAAACTTTTGTGTATGTCTACAGTATATTTGAAAGAAATTATAATACTTATGGTAATAGAGATAGTATTAGTAGACAGTTGCATAAAACTGAACTTTTAAAAAATTCATGTCAATTTCATGGAAATTATTTATATTTTTTCCTGTTTAATGAATGTGAATTTTTAGGTTCTTACAGCAGAGTCTGAGAAATAAAAGTTTACAGATGAATGACTATAAGATTGCCCTGTTATGTAATGCATACTCTACAAATTCAGAATGTTTTACATTACCCATGGGAGCTCTGGTAGAAACTATTTATGGAAATGGAATTATGAGGATACCTCTCCCAGGAACAAGCTGTTTGGCTTCTGCATCTATAACTCCCTTACCAATGAACCTCCTGGATTCATTGACAGTTCATGCCAAAATGAGGTATATTCCTTTTATTTAATTTTTTTGCCCCATGTCTGGGAATTGATACCAGTATAGGACAAACCTTGGTTTCATGATTGTATGTATGTGTTTTATGATCAGGCACATTTAAAAAATAATTAGATATATTTTTATACAAAATGAATGTTAATTATATAGGCATTCTAGCATGTACAAATAAATCAAAGAAAATAATTGCTCATAATCCTTCCATAAAAGATAAGCATTGTAGAATTATTTTGTATATATTGTTAGTCTTCTTTTTCCTGTGGATAAATACATGAATTTCTTTGTTTTGCTATTTTTTTTTGTTGTTGTTGTTGTTTTTTCTTTTCTTCTGGTGCTGGGGGCCTTTGGCCTACAAGGCAAGCACTCTACGCAAGCACTCTACCAACAGAGCTGTATTTCTAGCTCCAATTTTTTTAAGTGTTTTAAATGGACACAACACCTTTATTTCAATTTATTTATGTTTTCTGTAGTGCTGAGGATTGAACCCTGTGCCTTCTGTGCTGGGGCGAGCACTCTACCACTGAGCCACAACCCCAGCCCCCTTGTTTTGCTATTTTATAATTGTGTATTTTCAATAAAAATCAGTCAGACACCTTTTCAGGTCCATATTTTTTCAAATGCATGTTTTAAATTGTTACAAAAGAAGCTTTTTATGAGACTTTAAATGATGATTTAACCATTTCCATGTTGTTGGACATTAAGGTTTTTTTTGCAATGTCTTCATAGTTTAAAGAAGATGATGAAAACTATCTTTATTTTAGTCTTTTCACCATCTATAATTTTATTTTAAATTGTTTTTTAAATTACATTTTTATTAAGTAATTTTCTGGAAGTAGAATTGCTGGGTCCAGGAATGTAAAATTTTTAAGGTTTTTAATAGGACTGTTTTTCGAATTGTCATGTTTTTCAAAAGATAAAAGGCTCTGTTGGGTATGCTTCTAGAAATTCAAGTGCCTCAAGGAGCCAGGTTGAGAATGTAGATGAGTGAAGGCTTGCACAGAAAAATGAGAAGCCCAATGTCAGTGCACATGAAAGCATGTGCTTGTGGAGGAGACTGAGGACAATGGAGAATCAGGGTTCCATCTCATGGTGCTGCCACTTGAGCTTGGGTTTTAGCAGTGATTTATTAATTCTGTGACAAAAGTTACTTAATTTCTCAATTGTAGTTATTTACATATTTGAAAAGAAAAGTAGACTAAAAGTATCAAACATGCTCGTTTGAGTTATACCCAAAGTTTATGTTTCCATGAGCAGGGGGATCTTGATGCATGTGGAAAATACATACACCCCTGGCCAGAAAGCACCATAAAAACCAGAGTTGTTACCATTTGTGCAGTGCATCATTTCCAAGTGTCCTGCACAACCTAAATGTGTCAAATGAGTCAAGTCCATTCAAATCATGTCAGTTCAGATATAATGTTGAGTAACCCATAAATATAGTAGCACCTGAATTTATGTAAATAGTATGGGTTTTTATTTTATTTTCTTTTTTATCTTCAGCCTTATTCACAGCATTGCAACGAGAGTGATAAAACTTGCTCATGCAAAGTCCAGTGTGGCATTGGCTCCAGCCCTAGTGGAAACTTACAGTCGTTTATTGGTCTATATGGAAATAGAGTCTTTGGGCATCAAAGGATTTATCAGTAAGACAGGACTTTTTGGTGTTTATAACTGTTAACTCATTCATTAATTCAGTGGGTATTATTCCATGCTATTGGGGAGAACAGACAATAAAGCCAATAAGTGAAATGTGCAATGTGTCAGTTATTGCATATTATAGAGAAAACCATAGTCAAGTAAAAGGGATAGGAGTTGTGAATTCAGGGGAATGAATTATATTTTTAAACTATAAGAAAAGGGTAATAACTTTCCTATGTACATATATGAATACAGCACAGTGAATCCCACCATCATGTACATCCACAAGACTGGGGCCCTAATTAGAATAAGATATATTCCATGCCTTTATAATTTTTGTTAAAATGGACTCTACTGTCACATATAATTTTAAAACAAAGAAGAAGAAAGAAAAGTGTAATGGGTTGCAGTGAGCAGGATGATAGATAAGATCCATATCCTCCTGCAGGTGGTTTCTGGTTAAAGGCAATAGTATGGTCCTGTGGTGGGTACTGAGTCTTACCTGCAATGAGTAAGGAGTTAGTCTTCATTGCAAAAGATGTGATATAATGTCTGTTAGTTGTTAGCAGTTCTAAGTAATATTTTCTAATTAGAAGTATTTTTTCTAATTCATGGTGATTCTAATTTTTACTAATACAATTTAAATTTAATAACTCTTTCCACATAACTGAGAGTTGACTATAACTTTCTTGAGAAAGAGGAGAAAACAAAGGAGAATATGATGTAATTTTTTGGTATTAAAAAATAAACCTAGAGGCTGGGGTTGTGGCTCAGCAGTAGAGCGCTTGCCTAATATTTGTGAGGTCCTGGATTCAATCCTCAGCACCACATAAAAATAAATAAATAAATAAATAAAGGTAGTGTGTCCAACTACAACTAAAAAATAAATAATTAAAAAAAAAAATAAACCTAGGCTTGGGACACAGTTCAGTGGTAGATTGCTTGCATCGCATACATGACGCCCTGGGTTCTGTCACCAGCACTCAAAAAGGAAAAGTGAACCACATACTTCAAAAAATTGGGAACATTAAAACTTTTTGAAAATAATTTTTAAAATAACTAAGAAGTGAGAAAGGTTAGAATAATTATCTTTCATATCTTGTCTCATTTTCCCAGATTAATTTGAATCTCTTTTTTCCAATTCCAGAAAAAAATTAACTTGGTATAATAATTAGGATCTAGATATTTTTCCATACAATAAAGTGGAAAATAAGGAGAAGAAATGAAAAATATACATGTGTATATGTGTGTGTGTCTTCATGATCATTGTGTATATGTGTATCTTTGTGATCATATCTGTACATACATTTTACCCAGTGTGACTTTCTTCAAATATCTTTTAATGCATAGCTTAAATTATCTTGTTGCTCCAGGTCAGCTCTTACCAACTGTTTTCAAGTCTCATGCTTGGGGGATCCTGCACACACTTCTTGAGATGTTCAGCTACCGGATGCACCACATTCAGCCTCATTACAGAGTTCAGCTCCTGAGTCATCTTCATACTTTGGCTGCAGTTGCACAAACAAACCAGAATCAACTCCATCTTTGGTGAGCCTGGTGAAGCCTTCCTTTCCTTAAGATTTATAGGAAACTTCATTGAAGATGGAGAAATTGATCTTTCACCTTATCATTTTTTAGTTCATTTGTCATGAAATTCCTCTGCTTCTGAAGTATGGTATTTCTAGTGTAGGAGTGAGGATCGGTTTATTAATAGACATTGAAAAGGATAGTTGAGTCCTTGCTTCAGGATCTTTGGTCTAAAACTGAGTACTTCAAGGCCTTTACTATTATGTTCTAACCTATCACCTTAGAATGCTGGATTTAAATGTACTTGAAATTATGGTTAAAGTAACATTTTGATTTTGTTTTAACTGAAAGTACATTTCAAATAAAAAGATTAATTTTCAAAATTTTCAAAATCCAGGTGAAAGTTTTTAGTCCTACTTGCTACAAACTATCTCTTTTCAAATATATGAAAATGTTAGATGATTTTCATTCTTAAAAGTTGGTACTTCAGGTCTTTTTAACAAATTAAGCAACATTCATTCTCATATAAAAGAGGGGTCTTTTTTTAATCAAAGAAGGAAAATTTATAGTTTTCATGCTTTTACAGTTTAATTAACCTAGAATTAGGTTTAATTTCCTAATTTTGAACTTATATATGCACCTTCCTCACTTTTCTTTTTCTTGGCCCTTTTTTCAGTGTTGAAAGCACCGCTCTCAGGCTTATAACAGCATTAGGTAGCTCAGAGGTACAGCCACAGTTTACACGTTTCCTTAGTGATCCCAAAACAGTATTATCTGCAGAATCTGAAGAACTGAACCGAGCCTTGATATTGACCTTAGCCAGAGCAACTCATGTAACAGGTATGATTATGGTACTAACTGCAGTGAACCACAACACATAAAAGAATGCGTCATTCTGGTGACTACTGTGGGGAAACATACTAAAAACATACTTTTTTAAGTACTGGTTCTTGAGTTTTTTGATTTTGTGACTGCTTTATAATCTTAGAAAAAAAAAACTTTTTGAATTCCCAAAGAGTTACTGCTTATGGATTATTTCTATGAATATTTACTATCTAAGGTATTTAAAGGAAAAATTTTAATTCATTAAAGAATAAACTGATTACATGTGAACATAAGTAATAATATTTTATGAAAACAAAAGTCTATTTATAGACAAGATTTTAGTGAAAGAGGTGCCATTGTTTTGCATTTTGCATCACTCTTTAGTGTCTGATATAAAGTAAGATAGCAGGAGTCTCACATCTGCTTCTACATTTCATCTGTTTAGATATGCTAATGTTATTTTAATTAAAGTAAGTGGAGAAAGTATGGCCTCTCACAAATACAGAATTGGAAATGGGAAGAGTATTTTAATACCTTTTTTCAGATAATTGTGAGTATTCTTTGACATCACAGCAAAATTGGACACATGATAGTTTCTTCAAGGTTAACTGCAATGTGAAATCCAAAACCCTCTCAGTTAACGTTTCGTACATTGTTGGACTATAATCAATTGGCCTATTTCATACATTGAAGAATAGTAATAATTCATGTGAATTTTCTAATTTTGTAAATTGGTCATTTAGAAAATATTGGTTCACTTAGTTATGTATTTCTAGCACATGTTAACATAATTTATTATCTGCTGTCAGCAAATTACATTTTTTAATATCACTACAAATTTCATAAGAAAATCTCCATGTTTTGGAAAACTGTTTCATGGTGTTGAAGAGAAGTTTTCCTATATTCTAATTTTCACTTGAAACATCAAATTTTATCATTGATAATATACTGTTGTTTGTTTGAAAAAACAGGATCATTTGTTAATTTCCAAGAAGATGTCTACTACAGTCTATGACTGAATAATTATAGCTTTATGCCAGATATTCTTTCAAGTGAAATTGAAATTCCATGAAAAAATCAGCTAATTTATCTCTTTTTTTAAATTTTTATTTATTTTTTTAGTCATACATGACAGTAGAATGCATTTTGATATATAATACATACATGGAATGTACATACATCAATCATATTGTCTGTTCTATTCTGCTGCCCTTCCTATCCTCCCTACTCTTCCCCTTCTCTCCCATCCTTTCTCTCTATTCAGTCTAATGTGACACACTTTTTTTTTCTTTTTCTCGTTACAATATCATATATGTAATCTGTATAACAATGAGGTTCTCCTTCCATCTTCTGTGCAACTCCCCTTCTCCCTCTTTTTTCCTCCCACCTCTCTTCCCTATTTAGTGGCAGTCTTCTTCTCATTCTCTTCCTCCCTATCCCATTTTGAGTCACCCCCCTTATATCAGAGAAGACATTCGGCATTTGTTTTTTAGGGATTGGCTAACTTCACTTAGCATAATCTGTTCTAATGCCATCCATTTGCCTGTAAATGCCATGATTTTATTATTTTTTAGTGCTGAGTAATATTCCATTGTGTATAAATGCCACATTTTTTTAATCCATTCATCTATTGAAGGGCATCTAGGTTGGTTCCACATTCTAGCTATTGTGAATTGTGCTGCTATAAACATTGATGTGGCTGTGTCCCTGTAGTATGCTCTTCTTAGGTTTTTTGGGTATAGTCCGAGAAGGGGAATAGCTGGGTCAAATGGTGGTTCCATTCCCACCTTTCCAAGGAATCTCCATACTGCTTTCCAAATTGGCTGCACCAATTTGCAGTCCCACCAGCAATGTATGAGTGTACCTTTTTCCCCGCATCCTCGCCAGCACTTATTGTTGTTTGACTTCATAATGGCTGCCATTCTTATTGGAGTGAGATGGTATCTTAGAGTAGTTTTCATTTGCATTTCTCTGATTGCTAGAGATGGTGAGCATTTTTTCATGTATTTGTTGAAAATCAGCTAATTTAACTCAGCACTTAATTACACAAATACTTTACCTCAAGATACCCTGTAGTTTGTAACACTTTGTTAATGGTTCCCATTCATATAGAATATTAAAAATACATTGAGAGTTAATATTTTTTACAGCTTTGTCAACAGTAGTCATTTTAAGTCACTTTTAGTTGACACATAAAATTATACATATTTATTGGAGTATCAGGATGTTTTGATATATGTATATATTGTGTAATATTCAAGTTAGGTTAGGCATATTTAGCTCCTTAAACATTTGTCATTTCTCTGTGTTAAGCACATATAAAATCCTTTCTGCAAGCTTTTTAAAAAATATATTGTAACTTAAAAAAAAAAAGTATATTGTAACTTATTGATGATAACCTGAAGTGAAACTGGCACTGCTTTTTTTTTAATCACTTGAGAATTATTGTGATGAATACAGTGGCTATTGGCTTATAGTCTGGTGGTCTGTTTTATTTGTACTGAGAAACAGCAGTTTTACCAAAATTGTTTTTTGCACCATTAATATTTACATTGACACATAAAAAGCCAGTGATATCTCAGTGTTATTATTTTAATAGGTTTGATGTTACACAATCCTTGAAAGAACATTAGGGACCCCCAAAAGTCAGCAGGCCACACTTTCCAAATGGTTATTAAAAAAAGGGGGGGTATTGAATTTAGCAACCACAAATATACTTATGCAAACTATATTATTTTATATAAAATAAGCCTATTTGATTTAAAGATATATATGCATATAGTATATAGTTGCTTCAATCACCAGAAAAGACATCTACTTTCTCAGTTCTTTTCCTTTGGTTCAATAAAAAACTTGTAAATCATTGTGATGAATAGTAGTGGTGGCCTGTTCCACTGTTCTTTTGCTGGTACTCTAATTTTGTGCATATTTCCTAATGTGATAATCCAAGTTACTCATAAACTCAGAAAAGCTAGCCCCTAAATGGAACATAACTAGGGAAGCAATGAATACACTGTGGTGAGATTCTTGAATGTACATAATTATTATGTTCTCCATAATATCTTTGAGTTATGGATATGATCACTTACATTTGGATTACATCTATTTGTGTATGTTTAGATTTTTTTACAGGCTCTGATTCAATTCAGGGAACTTGGTGTAAAGACATACTTCAGACCATCATGAGTTTTACTCCTCATAATTGGGCTTCACATACCCTTAGCTGTTTTCCAGGCCCACTACAGGTAATTTGGTCTTGAATGACATATTGGGTATATATGAAATCTTTTTTGCCATTCACAGTGTCATTCTGGGGAGTTAATCTTGGTGACGTCCAGAGATAATTAGCATGTATTTCTTTTTTAATATACTTCTATTTCCAGAATCTCTTGAGAATCTCTCATCCTACTCTAGAACCTGACATGTTTCTGAAAATTTAATTGTTATGGCTTCATCTTAATAATTAACATTTTTAGAATCTCACAAATTAACATGTGAAAAAATTTCTCATAGAATTGAAATGGAGAGAAATATAATCTAATGGAGTTTTATAGAGTGCATATATGCTATATTTAACTGAATTTTTTTTAAGTCACAGCAAAACTATGTACCTATTATAATCAATCTGTCTTCTACTTTTAAGAGGAAATTTTAAGGCACAATGAACATTTGTTTTCATAACTTCTAGTAGGACTATAGCAGTGGATCTCAAACTTTTAGACTCACCTGGAAGGCTTGCTAAGCTACACATTGCTGAGTTTCTGGTTCAGTAGATCTGGATAGGGCCTAAAAAATTTATTTTGTAAGATCCAGGTGACACTGTACTTAATTACACAAATACTTTACCTCAAGTAATTACTATGATGGTTTAGGGACCACACTCTGAGAAGTCTAATGTAGTGGATCTTCCTTTCTTCCTTATAGAGACACTAAGATGTATAACCAAAGAGTAGATATGTTTCTTTCTTATCCCTCTACCCCTTCTAAGATTAGTAACATATGATTGCGGAAAGTTCGAATTCACACTTGCTTGGAATTTCTGTTTAGGAAATCTCCAGAAAAGGAACCTTTGAGTTAAAATCTAGTCAAACCTACATAATTTCCAGATACAATTCCACCCTTAAGTACTGACTTGTTTGAGGTCACTTAGTTTATTAATGTGAAAACCAAATCTAGAACTTGTTTCTTAACCCCATATCCAATTTTCTTTTTACTATAACCAGTGAAAAACTTTTGGTGTTCCTTTTAGGCATTCTTCAAACAAAATAATGTACCTCAGGAAAGTCGTTTTAATCTGAAAAAAAATGTTGAAGAGGAGTATAGGAAGTGGAAGTCTATGACCAATGAAAATGACATCATTACCCACTTTTCCATACAAGGCTCTCCTCCTCTTTTCCTTTGTCTTCTCTGGAAAATGCTCTTGGACACAGATCATATTAATCAGATTGGCTACAGGTAAGCCAAGAACCAAAATTTGCATTCCATTTGGCAAACCATTATATCCATATAGCAATAGAATTTATTTTTTACTGTGTACCTTCCAGAGTATTAGAGAGAATTGGAGCCAGGGCCTTGGTAGCCCATGTGAGAACATTTGCAGATTTCCTGGTATATGAGTTTTCTACCTCAGCGGGAGGTCAGCAACTTAATAAGTGCATTGAAATTCTTAATGACATGGTATGGAAATATAACATTGTTACATTGGACAGATTAATTCTCTGCCTGGTAAGAATACTTTTTTTGTTTGGATACTTTTATTCTGTTTTGGATCAAAGTGTGTGACTAATAGATCTTGTACTGATCTACTCAATATTGCTTCAGAGAATTGAATGGATTTCTATTACAATCAACCATTGCTTTCATTTCATTTTTAAAAATCAGAGTTTTCCTAAATTTCTTATTTATTCATTTAATAAATGTGTTTTGGATAACTACTGTTCTATGCACAGGAAGTGTAGAAATATGGTCCTGGTCTTATGAAACTGTAAAATATGAACAGTTAAACACTGAGTGGCTCCCTCTAGGTGTTGCAAGTAGTAAAAAAATTTACTGCATTTCTGTGCAGAGAGCTAATAAAACCATTTCTTTTCACTCTGGTAGCTACAGTCTTTAACTACAGTCATAGTCACTGAACATTCTCCAAATATTTTCTTGTCTCCTGACTTGATGTCTATCTTAAGCAAAATTTGAAGAGAAGACTGAATCAGGTTGAAAATAATGCACATTTAAAAATTGCTATGATGGTTATATTTCAGTTGGCTTAGTTCTTTGACATTAGCTGTGGAACATAAATGTAAAGATAGTTATAATATTTTAGGGGAAACAAGGTAAATCTATAAATCAGTAAAATAAAAGGGTAAAATAGAGGCATAAGGAAAATATTGCCAGGAAAATAAGAGATCACACATTTACTTAAGTGACAGTTGTTTTGTGATAGACTAGACATCTAAGGAAATCCTAATGATAGATATTGCTGTATTGGAAATTTAGACTACCAAGTAGCAGAGCAATGCTTTTGCATAGATTGGGCATTTTCATTCAGTTTCTATGTTGTTCTCCAAAGGCCATGCGCAGTCATGAAGGAAATGAAGCCCAAGTTTGTTACTTCATAATTCAGTTGCTGTTACTCAAACCAAATGACTTTAGAAATCGAGTAAGTGACTTTGTGAAGGAAAATTCCCCAGAGCACTGGCTACAGAATGACTGGCATACCAAGCACATGAATTATCACAAGGTACTCATTCTATTTAGTTTTTAAAGCCATACTTAGGCATTTGCTTAATTGATTTGGCTGTTTTCTCTGTGGTTCTACTGTTTTCTTTCTAGTTCATATGGAAGTAAACTGACTCTAGTCTAATGAACAAAGAATATATTGAAACTAGAGTTTTAGTAGACATTTGAGTACTTATATAATGAAGAAGGTATAAAGCAGTATAATTTAAAATATTTCCTCTTTGGACCTGGGGTCATAGCTCCGTGGAACAGTGAATGTAGTTAGCATGAGCCCAGTACCAAAAAAGAAAGTACCTTATTTAAAAGAAAAAAAAAATCTAAACACTATTTTCAGTTTTATTTAGCTTTTTTAAGAGAATTTTTAAAAGGTGCCTCAGACATTTACCATCTCCTCATTTCCACAGAAATATCCAGAAAAACTGTATTTTGAGGGCCTGGCGGAACAAGTTGATCCTCCTGTGCAGATTCAATCCCCCTATCTGCCAATTTATTTTGGAAATGTGTGTCTCCGATTCCTTCCAGTATTTGATATAGTAATTCACAGATTTTTAGAGTTGTATCCAGTATCCAAATCACTAGAAACTCTACTGGATCACCTAGGAGGCTTATATAAATTTCATGGTGAGCTTTTTCAAATTTTAATTCTATCTAATACTTACATGAGCAAAAGTAGACTGTGCATGACCATGTGGTAATAGTGGTTCTAAAGGTTTTATTTTAAATGTTTTATTTTGTGAAGTGTTTTAAGAGTAAGTACAGTGGGGGTGATATCATAAAGTATAAAATATGACATAAAAATATAAATAAAAGTATTAGAGAAGAGCAACGTTACTATGAACTAAACAGATATTAACAAGTTTCTTTGATGGGGGTGGTATTTGATTTTTGATGCATATGATTTGTATAAGCAGAAGGTAAATGGGAGCACTTTACGCAGAAGATATAATTTAGGAAAATCATGGAGAAAAACAAGGCATATTTGAAGAAAAATTGTTTTATTGCTCTTAATTGAAAATGTTTTTACTTAAAATAAGACTGGAAAGAGAGATTGTACCTTAAATGCCAGTTTTGATTTTGTAACTTGAAGATAATAGTCTGCCAGAAGCTACTGAGTAAGATGATGGCATGAAAATCACTATGTTAGAAAGATAAGGCCAGTTATAGTTTTTAGCACACCTTGGAAGAAGGATGGCATTAGTGACATGTCAAAAATTGGTATGTATTATTAGTATGTAAACAAAGATGTTGGCAAGGGACAAATAGTCAAGAAAGAAGGAATAGAACTTGATAGGAAAATATGGAAGGAAAGAAATAACTATTCTAACTGTAGTTAAGCATCATATCTGGAGAGTGATTGGGTCAGCAATAGAAGAGTGAAGATCTTAGAGTAGCCACAGTGGGAACAAAGTATATGTATCTGGTGAGCTGATTTTCTTCTTCATTTTTAAGATATCTTCCTCTAAAGCAGAAGCATGGATTGTATTAGCACTACAGAACAGGTGTGAATTTCAAGAGGGTATTCCTTTAAAAAATACTTTTCTTCCGGATTAAGTAATACATGCACATGGTTCAGAAGTGTATACAGTGAGAAGTCCCATTCCTGTCTTCTTGTTAGCCAGTTTCATTCTCTGTAGGCAAAACTGTTGTTTGTACCATGTTCTTCTTCCTGTATCATGCATTGACATTATTTGTATCAGTACATAAAAACTGCTCACATATGCAATAATTTACCAGTCTTTTGTTTATGACTGTTTTAGGTTATTTCTAATCTTTTTCTAGTGTAAACAGGACAGCAGTGACAGTTTTGCCATATGTCATTTTTGCAGGATGAATTTCCAGAAGTAGAACTGTTAATTCAGAGAATGAACAGCCTTAAATGCAAACTATGTGTATTATTGGGAGCCTCTGTCTGTCTTAAGATTGAAGTATTTATTGAAGCAATTGCCTAGCTCCTGAAATCGTTTCATAATCTTCTGAGTTTTTTAATAATCTTGTTTTTCACAGTTTTCAGTAACGCAGTAGACATTGTGATGATCTGTTTTCTTTTTGGCAGATCGGCCAGTGACTTACCTGTATAATACTTTGCACTATTATGAAATGTACTTGAGAAACCGTGATCATCTCAAACGAAAACTTGTCCATGCAATCATTGGTTCACTTAAGGATAATCGACCACAGGGCTGGTGTCTAAGTGACACTTACCTGAAGTATGCTATGAATCCACGGGAGGACAATCCATGGGTCCCAGATGACTCCTACTATTGCAAATTAATTGGCAGACTAGTAGATAATATCCTTTTTATTGTGATTTTTCCAGACTCTCCAAAAATAAAAGTATTTTGATTTGTGAGAACAAATTTTTTTCTAACGTAATATTTTAATATATTCCAATTTGGGGTTTTTTGTTTGTTTGAGACTGGGTTTTGGTGTATTGCCCAGGCTGGCTTCAAATTCCTAGACTCAACAATTCTCCTGCCTTATCCCCCTCAGTAGCTGAGACTACAGGCTCATGCCACTGTGCCCAGCTTCCACTTATTTAAAAAATCAATTGATTTTTACCTCTGTAAGGGTTTTGAAATTTTACATTAGCACCATCCTGCCAGGTAGGATTGATATTTGCATTTAAAAACAGATTTTATGGAAATTGGTTTCAAATTAAAAAACTGTATTTCTAAATAAATGTACCATACATTGTAGTACATGTAACTGTTCAGGACTATAGTACATAGTCTTGTTTCTTTAAATAAATTCTTGAATACTTTTTAAAAGGTTAATATTAATACAAAATAATAAATTTAATTTTTAGTGAAAAAGCTATATTTGCTTTTTAATTTTTTCATTTTGATTTCATGTTTTCAGTTATCAGCACATTATATGTAGTATGTATATGTACCATACCACTAATAACTAGATGGAGAAATTTACATGAATGAGCTAAACAAAGGAATTTATTTCCTGAGGTAAAATAATTACTCATTACAAAATAATTTTTATGTACACTTGCCCTGTAACTATTAAAAGAAATAGGCTGATGAAACCCAGGGATACTTTAGTTAACATCTATAGCTACTGCAGTATCCCCGTTATAATAACCCATCTGTAAGACCAACCATTTATATGTTGTGTTTGATCAAATGATTGCTATCAATACATTTCAGTCATGTCAAATTTATTTGTGTTTGCCTCTAAATCTGACTATAGATGAATCACTTTTTGGCACCTCATAATCAGATAAACTGATAATCAAATGAGGTGCTTACATATAAAACATGTTAAAATTTATAAATCATTATACAGATGTGTCAGTCTCAACATAATTAAGTTGTTATTGCTTTAATTGTTTGCACCAATGGCCGGCAAATCTCCTGGTCCCTTCCCAAACTGTGATTGGCGATTCAATGAGTTTCCCAACCCTGCCGCCCATGCTCTGCATGTTACTTGTGTGGAGCTCATGGCCTTGGCAGTTTCAGGCAAAGATGTTGGAAATGCCCTTCTTAATGTCGTGTTGAAAAGGTATGTATACTATTTTATGCGATAAGATTGTGTTTGTTTGTAAAGAGAGTGATATTTTATTTAGAACTGTTAGACAAACCTGTTGCACCCCCTCCAACCCACCCCAAGGCTGATACACTTTGGCTAATATTTGGCTAATGCACTTTGGTTCCTGATCTCATCTTCGTGATGTAGGTATAATGGATATAGATGTATTGGAATGAGCCCTGGCCTGGTTTGTTTGCACTTCTACTCTTTATTTCATGTTTGTCCTTTAGGAATAATGTTAACTTGTTACTAAAAATTATTTTTCAGGATCTTCAGGAGCATGGAATATATCTTAGTGGGAGAATGTTTGCCTAGCATGTTTGAGCCACTGGGTTTGATCCCCAGCACTACAAAAATAAAAACAAAAACAAAAAGATTTTCTGAAAGATTAGCATAAAGTAGAGGATAAAGATTGAAAGAAGTATAAATAAAGTGAAATAGTGTTTTTAGCCAACAATTATTATTACAGGATACAAACCAAAAAAAAAAAAGTAAGAAGAGTGAGATCCTTCTCTAAATAAAATACAAAATAGGGCTGGGATGTGGCTAAGTGGTTGAATGCCCTGAGTTCAATCCCTAGTTCCAAAAGAAAAAAAATCCTTAATGGCTTTTGTATATATCAAAATTTTATTCACTAAGAAAATCCATTGTTGATTTGGAGTGGATCAGTTGCCAATCCTCTGAATTGTATGTGTTCTCAAAATAAGATCTGTTTTCATTCATATAAAATGTTTTTGTAATTTCACATTTGTATTTTTTCATCCACTTGCAGTCAGCCCTTGGTACCAAGAGAGAACATTACAGCATGGATGAATGCAATTGGTTTGATCATCACTGCCCTACCAGTGAGTTAATAATAGTAGTTCATATTTAGTAATGAAACACAACTTGGATGATTTTATACAAGGACATGATGCAAATTAATAAAATGTTTCACATTTTTTAGTCTTTCACATTAAATCTGTAGTGACTCTATTTTTTTTCTTGCCTTTTGTGCATTAAATGAAAATGTGCCTTATCAGTTCTCTGCATCTTCAAGTACCACCTTAGCTATTCAACTTTAGTTTTTACATTAGGATCTGACCTGCTTTGGCCATTTAATATGTTAAGATATCTAGAGCCTATTGATTTAATCTAGAGCAATTGGTTTCACTGCCTACTAGTGAGTTAATAATAGTAATTTATATTTAGTAATGAAATACAGCGAGGATGAGTTTATACAAGGACATCATGCAAGTTAGTGTTTCATATTTTTCATATTAAAAAAGTCTATATTGTAGACTCCATTTTTTTCCTTGCCTTTTGTGCATCAAATGAAAATGTGCCTTAACAGATCTCTGCATATTCTAGTATCACCTTATCTATCCAATTTTAGTTTTTACATTAGGATCTGATCTGCTTTGGCCCTTTAATATGTTAGGTATGTAGAGCCTTTCTTCATGCAAATAATACTGATAGAAACAGACATGTTTTAAATCTTCTGATATGTTAGTGAATAAGATATTATGCCAAAACTCTTCCTTTCATAACCTTCTGTAAAAGTCCATTTATTCTTTGCTAGTTTAGGGCCTCCTTCTCTGACTTTTCCAGCTCCTGTGAAGTCTTCCTTCTCTGACCTCCATTCGTATATAGTCTGCACCATGTAATTTTCTGTTGATTCTTTGAATAATGTTGTCTAACATGGTGCTCCATAAACTTGTTTGATTATGCAGCTTTGTGGGTCATTTTTTCTTCACACCACCTTCACAATATATGAATTTATTTCTGAATTTTATACATGTACTAGTGTTGTCTGTGTAGTAACTATTGGTAAATGTCTGGTACTAAATAAGCCAGGCAAACACATGTGTGGAACCTTCTGTCTGACAGACATTTCTCCCCCAGCTCGTTATTAACTTAATTTGACCAATTACAAAGCCACCCAACTGCATTTCAAAACCTGTGTTGCACAAACGTAGTGGGATAGGTAGAAAACCTTAAAGTATGAGAAATGAATAGTATTATAGGCTTTGGGGTCAAATGATGGGTAAGTGATATTTTTCATCCACTTTCCTCTGATTTTAAAGGAACCATATTGGATTGTCCTTCATGATCGAATTGTGAGTGTTATCAGCAGTCGCAGCTTGACATCAGAAACAGAGTGGGTTGGTTATCCATTCCGCCTATTTGACTTCACTGCTTGTCATCAGTCCTACTCTGAGATGAGCTGTAGCTACACATTAGCTCTAGCACATGCTGTATGGCACCATTCTAGCATTGGACAACTTTCACTCATTCCAAAGTAAGTATTATGATTTCTGAAACAAATTTGCCTTTTGTTTTTCTATTTTTTTAAAAATCATTTACAGATGAGACTAATTTGCAAAATAAGTGTTTTAACTATGTAGAATCCCTGGTTAATCAGAAAGCCTCCTTTATTTCATACTTATTTTTTAAAATTAACTTGTATGTGCAAGTAATAATTTGGTGTCTAGTTTTCCATTATGGTTTCAGGATGCTTAGTCAAATGCATGCTATTTCCACACTGTATCCCAACAGCTGCCTTTTGAACTAAAAGGCTAATATCAGCCTATTTTCTGATTATTTTTCTTGACCTTAAATTTGATATTAATTAGATTCAAATTTCTTGAGAACAGCATTTACATGAGATTAAGTGTTATTTTTTTCTTTCAAATAATTTACCTTCTGTTGGTCAATAGTTGTACTGATAAGAATAACTTTTAAATCTGAGGTAATTTATTTCAGTAAACAAAGTAAAAGCCAGTGAGAAATGTGAGATAAGTTAGAAATATTTTTATCAAATTTAGAAGGAACTTTGAAAGAATTACAAGTTTTGTAAATACCTTTACTACTTTTGTAAATACTGTATTAACAAAATTCAAAGATTTCCACTGATTTCATAAGAGATATTTATCTTCAAATTCTAGGTTTCTCACTGAAGTACTGCTTCCTATAGTGAAGACTGAATTCCAATTGCTTTATGTCTACCATCTCGTAGGACCATTTTTACAAAGATTTCAGCAGGAGAGAACTCGATGTATGATAGAGGTAAAATATAATCTGTTATAATTGTGAAGAATTTATTTAAGTTTCTTTACTAGTGCTTTCAAACTGCCAGTCACAACCACTAGTGGTAAAGTCAGTTTAGTAGGATCTAAAAGGAGTTTTAGAGGGGAACTCAGTGTGCCTATAATGAGTTTGGTGTGGGATGTGTTCACTTGGAGATGCAGGAAGAAATACTCCATCATCAAGGTTGAGAAGAAAGTTAAGGATATGGAAGGACATTTGAGAATTTATAGTGCAGAGAAATTAATTATATTGATGGAATTGGATGAAGTTACTCACTTCTATGTAGAGAAAGATGTAAAGAAAAAGAAAATAAGCCAGGAATAGAATCTTAAAACCAAGAAATGCTAAATAGAACTAAGAAGATAGAATCTTGGAATGCAGTTATCCCAGAAATTAAAGAGATGGTATCTAGAAAGTGAATCTTACTTTTAAGAGAAATGACTTAAATTGTGCAGAGAAATTTTAGTTAAGGAGTATACTGTTTCACTGTGGATTTCATTGTAAATTCAGGCTGCATCATATTTCCTATATGCATAGAGGTAGGTACATGACTGTGACAGTTCCTCACCAAACATGCCATCCCACTTAATGGTTTTGTAATGGAGTTCAATTGTATCATGTTGGGCTATTTAACTACTTTGGCCATTTAAATAATTTCACATTATTTGTTGACTAGATTGGTGTGGCATTTTATGACATGCTGCTAAATGTAGACCAGTGTAGCACCCATTTAAATTACATGGATCCCATCTGTGACTTCCTGTATCATATGAAATATATGTTTACTGGTGACAGCGTGAAAGAACAAGTAAGTTAAATTTATGTATTTTTGAATGTTTGTCTTAGAAAACTTAAACAGGTGATGAATGTTTTTGTTTGTGTTTTTTTTTTTTTAAAGGGTGAAGCCTTAATATAAGACCTTTTAAGATTACAGGGTGTATTATTCTAGATATGGTAGTAAATACATGTAAAAAAAAAAAAAGAAAATACATGTTTTCTCATGCTCTTACTTTTTCTCCTTGATATCGGCAATAGAATATCTGAAATGGGGATTAATAATAATCATGTTAGGGAGAAACAGTGTAGTATGACACAAACAGACCAGAGAGGTGTTGTGTTCTGAGTAAAAGGAGGGTCCTACTTTCCCCCAATGATCAGGGCACACCATGGGGATATTGAACAGATTGCTGCATGACTAGAAAACTGAAGCCAGGATGGTCAAGAGACTAACTCATGAGGCATATTCAAGGAATGTGGGAATATATACCCTAAAGAAAAAAATCCTAGGAAATTGTTCATGTCCACACTATTTGGTGTGGACATGTATCCTAATACTTATGGAATAAGTATTAGGTTTGTTCTGCATGACAAAAAAGAGCATAAGAGTTCTGGTGAAGTTAATAAGATGTGCTCTTCAACTCAACATATGAAGAGGTACATCTGATGTGGCTACAAGTCAAAAAGACCTCCTTGGATCACAACCAACTTTCCTAGTGTGACAAATGGAAACTGGGCTGTTTTAGAAGGGAGGAGGTGGGGCTGATAGGTAAAGTTCATATACCTTCCCAATACTTGAATGTTAATGTCTTACTCTAATGGACAGGAAGGAAAATTGTGGCATAACCATGTGAATTCAAGTCTAATGAGTTCTTTGCTAGGAGCTGAGTTTGGGAAAACGTTGAGTCCTTTATACCTCAGCAAGAATGTCAAAAAGAATTCACATGTCTCTAATGAAAGAAAGAGAACATGTGTCTCTGTGCCTACTTTTGTTGAAACACAGAACATGAAAAGAATCAATAAAGTAATGCTCTTTTAAAAATGAATAAACAAATAAAGTATTCTTTATATTTGAACCTAAGAGATTTTGACACATGGAATACAAAAAAAGAAAAATTACCAGCAGACTCGTCTTTCCCCTAAAGTCAAGGAATATTTGAGTAAAGCTAAGAAAGCAGTGAGTGAAACTACTTAATATATTTATTTCTTAAATATTTTACGTAAAAGTAGAACTAATTTTTTTAGTGTGAATTTTAAGTAAAAATCAAAATTAGCTTTATTTATAAAGTTGCATATGTGAATATTTAAAGAACTTTAAAATATAATTAAGCTTAATGCTTCTATGAAGATGGCATTTTAAAAGGATGATCAAATTGTTGCATGTATAAAATTTCTATTATAAACTGTGCTAGCTTTTGGTAGTGGGATGACTGTCTAGTTAGATAAGTAGAAAAATGTTTTTATAAATATATACATCTGTTTTTGTTGAAATACACACAGCACATACTGAAACTTCTGGTCCAACCCCTTCAATAGTTTATTGCTTCAGAATGTATGTAAATCATTTTTAAATGGAAAGTTGAAGTCTCTTGATTCAAGTATTTTTTATACCTTTGTTTATTTATTCATTTATTTATTTTCATGTGGTGTTAAGGATCGAATGCAGGGCCTCGCACGTGCTAGGCGAGCGCTCAACCCACAGAGCCACAACCCCAGCCCCTCAAGTATTTTTTAATGTGTTTTTATTTCTTAGGTAGAGAAGATTATCTGTAATTTAAAACCAGCTTTAAAACTTCGTCTTCGATTCATCACACATATTAGCAAGATGGAACCAGCTGCAGTGCCTCCACAAGCTATAAATAGTGGATCTCCAGCACCTCAGTCTAATCAGGTGCCAGCATCCTTACCAGTAACTCAGTGAAGTTAGAGTTACTGTAGTGAGAATGTAAATATACCTGTCTTAGAAAGTGGACTCAAGTTTATTAAATCTGAATGTGATCATGTTAAAGTGATGTGGTAGAAGAAGCAGCAGAGATATTCAGATTGTTTTCTTTTGATTCAAATGGTGAATCTCCTCACACCTTAATTCCCATCTCCCTGTCTATATTTTTGTCTCTAAGAGATCAAGTAAGCTACATATTGTTCATATTCATAGCAATTAAGAGCACCCTAGGAACATAGATGTATACTGTGATCAAATGACTTTTCCTTTGTATTCTCAGTCTTTCCTATTTTAGCCATTGTTTTTATTTTTATTTTTATGTTTTATTATTGTATAGTCAGTCTTAAAGTACTTTGCTTTAAAGACAGAACACATGTAAAATAACCATTACAAATCCTTTTATACATAAATCTTCTTTTGTGATTCTTCAGGATAATAGAGATTTTTATCAAATAAAGGACTCTGGGTTTCATTGCATTGCAGAAGCAAACAAAGTTTCGTATTTTTTTTTAAAGACTTGAAATTTTTATTGTAAATTTCCAAGTAAATAGTCTAATGTTTCTATTGAGATAGATGGGCAGTTTTTGCCTTTGCTTTGAACTTACCAGATGAAATGAGTTGGAAGCCATGTAAGAAAATATCATCTGAAAATGCATACATTTAAATAAAATCATGCTTAAATGGCTGATTCCCGAATCTCTGTCTATAAAAATCAGTTGCTTTTGCATGTTGATATCCTCACCTGGCAGATGATGTGAATTTTGGAATTTTCATAATTCCAAATTTTTTAAATATTTGTATTTTTAAATGTACATTTTGGTTCTTTAGGGTTTATTAGATTTCTGAAAGACATTGTTAATTTTGGGGGAAATGGCATTGTGAAAAACTTGAAAACTAATAAAGACTGTTGGATGAATACACCATATGATTTCTTTAGTTACCTAAATTTGAATGAATGTCTTTCCAGGCTTTGTACTGCCAGGGAACTGAGCTACTCCATGAGGTGTTCTACCCTAGTTTATGACTAAAATTGTCCTAGGAATTAAGAGTTACTGGTTTAAAAAAAGAATTAGTGAATTGAACCAGCTGTAATTCTAATTCTTATTTCCAAATACATTTCTCTTAGATTTTCATTTTTTTCATAGTTCATATCATTATAATCACTATATCTTTATTTGCCATACAAGTTCAGCTTAAAATTTAGATAATGGCATAACTAAGGTTTACAGACTTCATATTCAAGTTCCAGAAATTTTATGCTTTATATGATTCCAAATATTAATTTTAACATAGTCTTAATAAATTCTTGTTGACTTGGGATTATATTGCTTTGCTTTGCTTTGAAATCATTGATTGAGAATAGTTGTGACTCTGGTATTATACAATAGAATAGAAGAAGTGAAAATCAGACTTTCTCACAGACATGTCCATTCCAATTTGTTTATTAAAAATTCATATTTCTCTCATTGGCAAGTAGGAATATGATTTTCCTTGAATAGACTTTTAGAGTTGCACATCAGAGACATCAATAGAAAGTAGAAACTTTATTTAGCTGAGGGAAGAAAATGCCTTTATTTTCATTATTTCCTAAAAAGTTCATTTTCTTTCTTTCTTCTTTCTTTCTTTTCTTTTTTTTTTCTTTTCTCTTTTCTTTCTACTTTAAAGCACCTTTGTCCAATAGAACTTTCAACAGTAAAGAAATGTTTGTTCCTATGCTATCCAGTGTAGAAGTTAATATCTATATGTGGCCGTTGAACATTTGAGAGGCATGTGGTGGTGAGAGAGGCTTGTGGGAAGCCGGTGGTGGCAGCTGGGCTCTGAGGGTTTTTCCTGAGGAGCTGTTTTGTTTGGCGTGTGTGGTCCTAAAAATAAAGTTCGTTTCTTTTGACAAGTGGCTCCTGAATTTGCCGCAATCTGGCACCACCGGCTTCCCACAAGCCTCTCTCTCAACCACAAGCCTCTCCACCTCCCATAATCCTCTTGCTCTTGAGGCCGATTGGCTGGGTTGCGTGGGCGGAGCCAAAAAAGTCCCCCAATGAGCAGCTCCGTGGTCTGAAAGGGCAGGGAAACAGCCCAATGAGCATCACCGCAGAGGAGCCAATCAGCTAGATGTTGCTGGGGTGCTGTGAGCCAATCATCAGCTGGCAGTCTGAAAGTTTGCTGGGGCCCCTTCAGCTATGGCTCTCAACATCTCCCCCTCTCTGTTTAAACAACAAGCATGTGGCTTAGGGACTGTGCCTGCCTTAGGTTGTCCAATAGTACATATGGTCCTTACCCGTTATCGGATGAGCTGACCTCAAGGCGTCAGCCTCCTGTCTTAGGTTGGTACCATTGTAATTGGATCTTACCCGTCACTGACTACCAGTCCAGTATACAGCCACACCTGTGGAGAGGTCTTTGTACCAGCGGGGGGGTGAGGTTCTTTGCCTCACCTCTGTTGGCCCCCAAATTTTAGCTGAACGATCATGACAAGCAGAAGGGAGGAAGATACACCAAGCCAATTGACGGCTCCTTTTTGAAAAATTGTACCACCGATGACATCATCAGCAAAAATACCCCAACACTACCACAAGTCGCTGCACCAACAGATAGTTCACAATGCATACAGGTGAGTTCACAATGCGTACAAGTGATTCATAGTCCAGGCAAATTCTGCAAGCAGTTCAGTGATGGCTATTGCAGAAGCTGTAGATTGGTTTTATCTTTGTCTTCACCAGCACTGGGATGAATATAGGAATTCTGGCAATAATGGCTAAAGAAAAAATTATGTAACATTCCAGAAGGCACTAAAAGAAAACAATTTTCTTAACAATTTACATTATCTTCAAGAGAATTATTAAATATAATGAAAAGGAAAGGTGAAAGTAAACAAACAGATCTGTTAACCTCCTTTTTTGTTCACATGTTAAAACAATCCTCAACAGTTGTTTACCCAATTTAAATTAAACCATTTAAATCACGTGAATAAAAAAAATATTTGGATCCATTTTTTCATGAGCGCTCATCATATATGATATGTGGACATATGTACATTCAAACATATAACACAAAACACAAGTGTGCACACATAATATAATACATACAACACATAACATAATAGTAAAGGCCTTATAACTTTTTACAGGCGAAATCTCCATTGCAATGTTTAAAAACTCTATAGTCAAAAAATAGAACTGATCAGCAAAACATTAACCTAGGTCTGTATGAGCTCAAAAAACAAAATAGAACTTCATGATGTGGGAAAGTGCAATAATAAAATAGATATTGAAAAAAGCATCCTGGTTCTGTCGCAGATGTAAGGATAGCCAAACTGGAGTTTTGGATATCAGCTGTTATGGATTTGAGCCAAATCATCTTCTTTTTGGTCTGTAGAAATCGCTTTAGTTAATCTCTCTGGAATCCAAATGGGCTGCTGTTCTCCCTGTGGAAACACACAAACAGACCCCCGACTCCAGACAATTACTGAGTCAGTACCTTTCCATTGTCCTGTTAGAATATCCTTCCAAAGTACCTTGGGCTTATGCACATTTTTTGGACACATATGCCTTTCCGCAGCACTAAGTCCTGATGAATCCAAATTTAAAAAGTTTAGAGTAAAAAGGGTTATTTTAAGTTTATCTTTGGGGAATATAATACCCCTTCCCAATTCCTTCTTTTTGCTTTAATAAGTACATTTTAATAGTTTGATGAGCTCTTTCAACTATGCCTTGTCCCTGTGGATTGTATGGGATTCCTGTTATATGAGCAATGCCAAATGATGAGCAAAATTGTTTAAAAGAGGTAGAAGTATAGCCAGGGCCATTATCTGTTTTTAACTGTTTTGGAACACCCACAGTGGCAAAATTTTGTAAGCAATGAGCTATAATATCTTTAGTTTTTTTCTCCGGCATGAAGGGAGCCCAACAAAAATCCGGAAGAAGTATCAACTGTAACATGCAGATATTTTAATTTTCCAAATTCTGGCAAGTATGTGACGTCCATCTGCCAAATATGGTTAGGTACCAGTCCTCTAGGATTGACTCCAAGATTAACTTGTGGTAAAAACATCACACAATTTTGATATTGTTTTATTATTTGTCTAGCTTGTTCCTTAGTTATTTTAAAATGCTTTTTTAAAGTATTTGCATTGACATGGAAGGATTTATGAAAATTTGTAGCTTCTTCTAGCGTAGAAAAAATATGTATGTCATGTGTAGTTTTATCTGCTAAATCATTGCCCAAACTAAGGGCTCCAGGCAATCCTGTATGTGCCCTGATATGTCCTATAAAGAATGGATCTTTTCTGTCCCAGATTAGACTTTGAATAGTGGAAAACAAAGAGAAAACAGTAGAGGAAGGGGAAATCCTACCAGCATCTTCAAGGGATACTATAGCATTAACTATATACTGACTATCGGAAAATAAATTAAATACAGAATCTTTAAACATCACAAAAGCTTGTAATACTGCATTAAGCTCTACCTTTTGACCTGATTGTTTGGGTACTAAAAATGTAAAAGTTTGATCAGGGGTAACTACTGCTGCTGTACCATTATTTAACCCATCAGTGAATATATCTGGAGAATTCATGATAGGTGTTTTTCTTGTCATTTTTGGAAAAACTACAGGATGCGAAGACCAAAAAGACAACAAAGGATTAGATGGTGAGTGGTTATCAAATGAAACATTAGATTTGCACATGATTATTGCCCAAGTATTTAACTCATTAGCTAACTCATCAATTTGATCCATTGTATATGTAGTAATAATTTTATTGGGAGAAATTCCAAACACTCCCTTTGCTGCTTTTATTCCTTTGAATATTAATTGTCCTACAGCCTCAGGATACCTAGTAAGAATAGTGTTAGAAGAATAAGATAAATGTATCCATAATAATGGACCTTCTTGCCAAAATACTCCTGTAGGAATATTTTTTGTTGGTAGTACAATAAATAATAAAGGCAAACTTATATCAATTCTATCCAAATGCATATTTTCCATATATGTTTCAATGATTTGTAATGTCTTTCTTGCTTCAGGCGTTAATATGCGGGGTGAATTTGGATCTGATGCACCTTTTAGGATATCAAATAAAGGTCCCAACTCTCCTGTTGGTATGCCTAGATAAGGCCTTATCCAATTTATGTCTCCTAATAACTTTTGAAAGTCATTAAGTGATTTGAGTTGATCTACTCGTATTTGAATTTTTGGTGGATGGACCATGGTCAAGGATAATAGAACTCCTAAATAATTAATTGGAAAATTTAATTGTACTTTATCTATTGCTATCTCTAGATTATAATTTTTTAATAAATTTGTAAGTGTGACATAACATTCTAGCAATGTGTTTTTATCTTTGTGTGCCAATAATACATCGTCCATATAGTGAAATATTTGTAGTTCAGGATTTTGATTTCTAAGTGGCTGGATTGCTTTGTTAACATAAATTTGACACATAGTTGGGCTGTTAGCCATCCCTTGAGGGAGTACTTTCCATTCATATCTCTGATCAGGACCTTCATGATTCAGCGCAGGGATAGTAAATGCAAAACGTGCACTATCAGGATGAATTGGAATTGGAAAAAAAAAAAAACAATCTTTAATATCTATAACTAAAACATACCAGGTTTTTGGCAAAGCAGACAACTGGGGAATCCCCGATTGAGCAGATCCCATAATAATCATCTCATTATTAATGGCTCTTAAATCTTGCAATAATCTCCATTTACCAGATTTCTTTTTGATGACAAAAATGGGAGTATTATGGGGAGATACGGAAGGTTGTATATGTCCCTCCGCTAATTGTTGTTTGACCAGGTCATGGGCTGCTTGTATCTTTTCTTTAGTCAGGGGCCACTGAGGAACCCATACTGGCCTTTCTGATTTCCAAGTAATTTTTATTGTCTCAGTGACCCCTCCTGAAAACCCAATCCATGTCTATCTGTTTTTTGATCTATTTGTATTGGTGCCACTATACCTTGTCCTTGTTCTCCTAATCCTTTTTCTTTCTTAAAACCTTGTCTAGCCATAATAGTGGGCACATTTGAATTGATGTTATTTGTTAATGTCAGACCTAATTGATCTAGAACATCTCGTCCCCATAAATTTATAGGAAGATGATCCAATACATATGGCTGTATAGTTCCTTCACATCCTTCAGGATCCTTCCAATCTAATACCATCGCACTTCTATGGGGATTAGTTTCCACTCCTAGGCCTCAAAGCGTTTGAGTGGCTTGTTGTAATGGCCAATGTTTTGGCCATTCTTGACAAGGAATAATGCTAAGGTCTGCACCTGTATCCAGTAGCCCATTAAATTCTTGTCCTTGAATATTTAGTTTTAGCATTGGGCGAGAGCCTAAATTTAAAGAAAGCATAGCTCAATCTGCACCTGTGGAGCCTAATCGCCTGGAACCTCTTTCTATAGTACGACTGGAAAATTTATCATGTAGGCTGGGTATTATTAATAACTGTGCTATTCTATCCCCTGGTGAAATTACTGATATACCCCTTGGAGAACTGGCTATAATTTTTATTTCACCTTCATAATTGGGATCAATTACCCCAGGACTTATCATAAGTCCTTTTAGAGTAGAAGAACTGCGTCCCAATAATAAGCCTACTGTTCCTTGGGGAGGAGGCCCTTTTACCCCTGTGGGAATGATTTGAACTCCCATCTCTAGAGTTAGTACTGCTCTGGCAGAGGCGCAGATGTCCAATCCTGCGCTCCCTCTGGTTTGTCTAGTGAGGGATCTAATGGATAATATGTCCTGGGCACTACCCTGATGGTGTTGCTGGGTTCCTCCAGTGCCCTGTATATTTGTGGTCATGGGCCCCAGAGCATGGGGCCCCCCTGTCCATTTTTTGGCAATGGAGCCCAATGTTTTTCTCCACGATATCATGGGTAAACACCTGGTCCTTGTCCTTTTTTTGATAACAGAGTACCCTCTATGGTGGTTTGAGAATGGCATTCATTAGCTCAATGTCTCCCTCTATGGCATCATGGGCAAATACCCGGTATTCTACCCCTTTGATACCTAGTTTTGTTAAACCCTCCTCCTATGGGGCAACTCCTTTTAAAATGTCCTGTTTGTTCATGATTGTAGCATGGTTTTGGCCTGGCACCTAAAGCCTGTTGTACTGCAGCTGCCAAGACTTGCCCTTGATCATTAATGTCTCTACATAATTTAATATATGTGTTTAAATCTCCATGTTTCCATGGTCTAATGGCCTCCCTGCACCATCTATTTGCTTGTTCATAGGCTAGTTGCTTTATTAATGGCATCATTTGTTCTGTATCCCCAAAGATTCTGGTAGCTGTTTGTATAAGCCTATCTATAAATTCAGTGTAAGGTTCATTAGCTCCTTGTATTACCTTAGATAATTGACCTTGTAAGTCTCCGTGTCCTTGTAAAGTCTTCCATGCCCTAACCGCATCTGCAGCAATTTGTGAGTATATGGTAGGATCATATCCAGTTTGTTGCAGCTGACCCTCATAAGGTCCCTTTCCTAACAGCATATCTAGATTTCTCTGAGGATAACCGGCAGCTGCATTTCGCCTAGCTGTCTCCGTGCAAAATTCCTGATTCGCAACCTTCCATAACAGATATTGTCCTCCATTTAGCACAATTTTGCACATACTAGTCCAATCTGCTGACGTCATGTTCAAGTTGGTAATGGATTCGACCATACTTACAGTGAAGGGTGCTTGAGGACCATAGGTTGTTACAGCCTCTTTTAGTTGCTTCACTGTTTTGAAATCTAAAGCATGATGAATTTGCTGCCCTCCTGCCATCTCAAATACAGGGCATGCTAATCTTTGAGGTCCTGTCTCAGGATCCCATCTATCAACTATGGGGGTCGAAGGCCACTCAGCATATGTTGTCTCCATAGGCGGAGCTGTTGGCTGGACACCCATGCCCCTCGGTGACAGAAAGGGGTTAGTAGCAACCTCCCGTTGTAATTTCTCCCCTGATAGCCCTTCCTCCTCTAAACTTTTTTGCTTTGTCTGACTAACTCGAGAGACTTCCTCTTTTACTTGAGGTAAGATGTCTTCTCCTAGACTAAGCAAACAAGATTGTACCAACGTCCATAATGGTAATGTGCCAACTGGCAGAGTTCCTGGGCTTTCCATTTGTATCTTTTTTAATCTTCACCATGATGGTTCCATTGTGATATATTTAACAACCCCTCTTTAATGAACCATGGGCTACACCTTTGTATCATCTTAACGTATGCCCTAACTGTTCTTGATTTTACTGAGATGCCTCCTTCTTCTAGCACTGTACTTATCGCCCTTTCGGTTTGATTCTTATTAATTTTTAATTCCATATTTCCGTGACGAAGATACCCCTCACTAAGATAATGCAAAAGAAAACCAAGAGAAAATGGAACAAAAATTCATTATATCAGCCTTTCTATCCTCCTGAAATATCCATCCGTCCTTTCTCCCTATCTGTTCCTCAGACGCAAATAGTTTTTTCTCAGATGTGAGTGGTCTTTCTGCCGTCCCACCCATCTCCAGGGACAGGCAACTTAAAACAAAAGCAAAACAAAATGAAAGAAGAATCTTTAAATGGTTACCCATCTTCTCGCACTGCCCTCATGGCGAGCAATTTACCTTATCACTTACCCTCAGGTGTTCCCCGTATGGGCCACCATATGGTGCACACTGGCTGGGCACAAATCACGAGCCACTTGAAGATTCAAGCAGGAACAAACTTTATTTTTAGAACCCACGCCACACACCGCCCACACGAACTCTCCAGGAACTCCCCGAGAGCTCCACCAGAACTTCAGGAACTTTTTGAGCACTCAACCGGAACTCAACCCCCGAACTCCACCCACACGAACTCTCTAGGAACTCCGCAAGAGCCCAACCGGAACTCAACCAACCCACGCAAACTCTCTAGGAACTCCGCCAGGGCTCAAAAATAGCCGGCACCCAATGCAGCAGGATCTGCTCCTTCTGGCAAAATGCCAGGCACCATTTTGACTTGGCTGCAGCTCTCAACACTCACTGGAGAGCTTGTATTGGTGAGTGTTTTTTTTCAGTGCCAGCACATTATTTGGAAATTAACATGCCTCTCTCTAAAGTTGTCTTTTGCTAAAATGGGAAATACACACTTTTAATTGTACAAAAGTTTGAATTTTCAAATCTTGAATTTTCAAGCAGGAATTGGTAGAATTCATACTAATTGGAAAAAAATTTCTGAAAGAAGAGATTTTGAGGAGGATAACTATAGGCTTAAGTATACTATTAGATTTAGTAATTATGTTGTTAGCGCTGGGATTTTTATATCTTGTTTTCACACTTACTTAGGTGGGTTAAGGTAGTTAACTGTAGGCTTATGATTACCCTCCCGAGCAACTCCAAAACAAGCCAAGGTTATTGCTACTGCTGTGTTCACTGTTCGAGTTACTTCTTCTGGTGTCTTCCCAAGAGATGGGTTTACTTCCATTATATCCAGTCCTGAGAGTAGCCCTACAACAACAACAAAAAATGTGAATAATGTAATTTATAAAATTGTTATTTTAAAATCAGCATAGCCTAACTTCAAAAGTTACCTGGTAGTAAAGAGATAGTGACCCAACATAATATTCTTTAGTTATTGCATCAAGTGATGGGTGGGGCTGGGTTTTCAGATCAGGGAGCATAAACACATACTAGCCAAGTGTACACTTGCTTCTTTATTGTCTCAGGTTTTTACCTACCTGTTTTGTAAATTTCTTCTGTGATGTACAGACCTTCTCTGTAGGATAGACCCCCCACGACAGGTGTGCCAGTAGCAGGTGTGAAAGCAGGGTCCACTCCATCAACATCAAAACTCAGATGAATTGGCCTTTTCTTTCTTTTAAGAAGTGGGAAAGGATTTCAGTATTTCAGTTGAAAGTTGGTGGTTTAATATTTAGTAGACAACTACAGTTCTTATTCTGCAAACCCAAAGGTTCTATAATTTTTATGCAAAGGCTTCATTAATAACTTACATCAGTTAGTATCATTAGCAAGTCTTATGTCATGCACACGAGAGCATCATACCTTCCTAGTAGATAGCTGAGTGCTTCTTCCATCACCTTGCCAATTCCCAACTTATCCACTTCAGTCATTGAAAAGTATTTAATACCCAGAGTTTTCACAATGTAGCTATCAGAGAAGAGATATTAAAATAATCTATAATTAATAAAGCTGACTCAATTCCCTCCTCTTCCCTGGTTTTTATTTTTTTAAAAAGAAAGATCACTGGTAAAGAGTATATAAAATATTTAAGTTCTGTGAACTGTATGCATGTAATTTTATTTGATTTTTAACAGCAAGTCAAGATATACATAGCCTGAATAGATACATGTGTGTGTAAATGTATATAGATACGTGTGTGTGTGTGTGTGTGTGTGTGTGTGTGTGTTTGTATATAGAGGTGTTCATTTGGGGCTGTAAACATCTAACACACAAAAGAAAAAATAAAGACAAATCACATCAAGGAATAAACTTACTGTTCCCCTGGATCCACGTCTCTCAAGCCAATATACACAATATCCTTGGCAGATATGCAGGGAGTCACCCAGGAGAATCCTGGTACATCAGGGATCTAAAGTGGCAATGTTTCCATTTTAGTTAAATGTGTTTCTCTTGAGTAAATCCTACAGGTAATGTTGAGGACAGTTGTTGGATTATATATATCTTAATGTTTAGAATATAAACTTAGAGGATATTATTTTTAAGATGAATAAACGGAATGCCTGCCTTACCATGTTAACACAGCATTTCCCTGTTCTGTGCCCCAAGTCTGCTGGGTCCTGCTTCCTCAAAACTAAAGAAATGAATGTGCTTTCTTTACTTTAGTAGCTTCCTTCTTCTCTTTCTCGCTAAAGATCAAGTCCTCTGGATTAAGTCTAGAGTAGCTGAGGGGAATGTAGGACAAGACTCGTTGCTGCTCTTCATATCATAAGGTGATGACTGATAACCACTTTGTCCTGGAGCCAACCTTGGCTGTTCCCATATGTTAACTTGACATTTTGCAATTTTATAAACACATTTCTTGGTCCTCAGTTTAAAAAAAAAAAAGTTACTTCTGATCATTTAACAGTACAAGGTTTGAATCCCCTTGAATCGTCATTAGGACAAATATAATTATTATCAATAAAGATATTAATATACTATAACATCAATAAAAATTGTGAGCCACAATGTTAAATCTCAATTTAGAATTTTATCTTAAATCTTCTGGAAAAGAAGGTGCTTTCTGCCGTCAATATGAAGTGATAAATCATTGTAATCTGCATTGAAAACTTTTTCTTAAAGAGCTCTGATTTACAGGGGTCACTTCATAAGGAGGAGAGGTGGTGTGATGTGTAGTGGGAAGAGATGGGAACCAGGAGACAGAGTTCTGCTCCTTCCCTCACAATATACTTGATGTGGTTTTGGAAAGTTGATGACCTCTGAACCTCTAAGCGGTAGTTTAAGAATCCAGAGAGAGGATGTTCTTCAGCATCTGTGAATTCCCCTAAACACAGATTGAAAATAGAGGTAGGCTTATGATGGTTTGGTCTATACTGAACATGTACAGACTTTTTCATTATCACCTAAACAAGAAAGAATAATATCTCTTTATATAACATTTATATTGTATTAGATATTGTAAGTAATCTAGAACTGATTTAAAGTATGTGCATAGGTTATATGCAAATACTAGGCCATTTTGTATAAGAGACTTGAGCATTTGAAGGTTTTAGTATCTGCTAAGTATCCTAGAACCAATGCCCCATAGATACAGAGAGACAATTGCCTATGGAGTCAGTTTGCAAACTATGAAGAAAAGTAAAGACAGAGAACATTACCCCCTTTATCAACCATTCTTTTGCTTATTAGCATAGAGAAAATGGTTTGCAATTATATCAATGTAAAATGGTTTAGGATGCTTCCTACTTGCCAAGATTATTTTGTAAAGGAGTACCAACCAGTCTTTTACCTTTCCTTTCAGTTCCTTTAAGAGGAAAGACACAGGTTGTCCATGCAAGTTCCCAGTGGGGGTTGTCAGTGGAGTGTTGATATCCGTGTGAGCATCTACCCAGATGACTCCAAGGTCAGGATGGACCCTGGCATGGCCAGAGATGCTTCCAATTGCCAAACTTTGGAAGAGAAGAAAGTTTATATGAACTTCAAGTTGTCGATGTCATTACATACCTACATCATATCATTAGCTCACTTAATCTGCCTGCTAGGTTTTAAGTCCAAGTAGCTTTTTTTTTTTTTTTTTGGTTACCAGGGATTGAACTCAGGGGAACTTGACCACTGAGCCACATTGCCAGCCCTATTTTGTATTTTTATTTAGAGACAGGGTCTCACTGAGTTGCTTGGCACCTCACTTTTGCTGAAGCTGGCCTTGAACTCATGTTCCTCCTGTTTCAACCTCCCAAGCCGCTGGATTTACAAGCATGAGCCACCATGCCCAGCTCAAGTAGCTGTTTCTTACAGATTTTTAAATTAGATGCCAATTAAACAATTATGACAATAGAGAAGGTATAGCTTACACTTAATACTTACTAAAATGTTTAAGTTACACTGCTATCATTACTAAAATATTTTTAAGTCACCTTGTAATAAAATTGCATTATATAGTTTAACCAAAAAAAAAATAAATATGCATCAAACCCTAGCCACACAAGAGATTCCTTCACATGAGATACTGCTCAATTCTTAGAGTTAAATCCAGCTCCATTTTGGCAGATACTTAATTCTCTGAAGTGAATTATGACAAAGTCAATTTTTCTTAAAATTTGACTCCTTCATAATAGGAAAGCATCACTCAATCCTTCCATACACTACAGTCATTGGTTCTCTCACTCTATTCTGTGCTCAGAGCCTCTGCTGTGTCTACAATCTTGCTGCACATTTGATGTTCCACTCTTGACTGAGTTGAGGCCCCTCAAATCCATCCCAAGTACTCTAAACTCCAAATATTTTGCCAGAATGCAAGATTTAAGTCGTGCCTTGCACAAAAGTTAAAAGATTTGAATTTACTATACAATGCCCAAGTTTCCAACTTGTGAGCATTAAGGCATCATTCAGAGAATCCAGAACTATCAGATTCTCAAAAGGAAAGCAATCGTGCCTGATGTCCAGGTTGAGTTTCATTTTTTCTTTTAGGTTTCCTGACTTTTGGGCATTTTTTGCTCTTAAAATTTCCACTTACAATTTCTTCCACTTAAAAAAAGAAAATGTGCCCCACTCTTTCAATTATATATTTGTTAGAGAAGCCCTGGTAACAGCTGGCTTTAAAACACAAAGTTGAGGGTTGTGAATTCATTGACTCTCATATCAAAGCTCAAGAATGTGTCTACTTTTTGATGTCATTAGGCCTCTTCCGGTAATAGCATCCTTGAGAGCAAACATTTAAAAAAGCTCCATCCACAAAAATAATTGTCATACTGTATAATAGTCAAAATTTGAAAATAACCTGAATATCTGACACTACAAATGTAAATGGTGATGTAATTGCTTGCTGAAAAATTATACAGCAAAAAAAAAAAAAAAAAAAATGATACTTATAGCTGGGTGTAGTGGCAAACACCTATAATCCCAGTGGCTCAGGAGGCTGAGGCAGGAGGATCATGAATTAAAAGTCAGCCTCAGCAAAAGTGAAGCACTAAGCAACTCAGCGAGACCCTGTCTCTAAATAAAATACAAAATAGGGCTGGGGATGTGGCTCAGTGGCCGAGTGCACCTGAGTTCAATACCTGATACAAAAAAAAAAAGGTGCTTACATTTTTTAAAAAACTTGCTAACCAATTGAGTTCTAGGTATTATAAGTAATCAGGAAAAATTAGCTGACAACAAGCATCACTTATTTAGAAATAGAAGCCTGGACTATTTGGCTAAAATCCACTCCTGTTTCCTGCTGTAATTGATAAACATAAAGATATTGTGAGACTTTGCAAATTCATCTAAGTCTGTTTCTGTAAAAAAGTAGGAACCGATAAAAATTGTTTTTAAGGCAAAAAATAGAGTTAAATATTGGTCAGTGTTTTTGCCGCCTGTGCCCCGCCCCCAGGGGGATAGCCACTACATAAGACCTGTGGTCTCCACCCAGCACCAAGCTGACTCTGTTGTTCTTCTGGACCTCTGACACCACATCTGCCAGCTGCTCGTTGGCTTTTCCCACAGACTTTGGATTCTTCACAATTTGAAAGGGGCTGTCGTTAGGAACATCAGCAAAGGGCAGGTCCCCATAGTCTTTCACATCACACTCTGCAATTAAAAGTTTCAAGTTACTAAATAAAAACAGATTGCAAATCAGTTTGGTTACAAATGTATAAAATAAGTCTATTTTCAAAAGTATAAGCAAAGGCCAAAAGACTGTAAATGTGGTGAAGGTGGAAATCATGCCTGCTTTTGCCTGACATTGTCCTGTCGGCATCACCACCTCACTCTGGCACCAGCTGTATACCGAGCCCTCAATGAGCACTTATTGTAGCAATCCAGTTAGAGCAGACACTAAAAGAACAGTGGCAGTTTCTGGTTTGGACCTAGCAGGAGGCATCACTGTCCTTACCACTGTCCCTCTGTTTCTCTCTGCCTCTGTACTTTCTGTCTTGCTATAATAAGCATACTTTGTTTTTGTAATCAAGAAACAGTTAAAGCACCCCAAAGAGAGATTACACCAGCATTTTCTAAATTTTTTTTGATTCTGTATTAATGATTATTCGGGTTGAGGTTTGTTTTTCTTTCAGGTTTCTTTTCTTTTGGTCATTTGCCATTCTGAAAATTTCTACTTACCACATTTTTTTTTTTCCATTTAATAAAGAAAGTTGAGCCCCAGGCTCTCAATGGTAGCTCTGTTACAGAGGCCCTGGTAACAGTGGCTTTCAAAGAGAAAACTGAGGTGTCCTGATCCAAACTGTCACCTGCTGAAGTAACTCAGCTTCCTCCTCGGTCCTCTAGGACCTGGCTCCGGATGGTGCTGTCAGAATCAAGTATGTGCTTATCCCCTAGCCTCTGTTTCAGCAAGTTTGGTAGTTTTTTAATAGGAAAAAAATTGTAGGTAACTCAAAGTCCCTAAGGATCTGAGTGTGCTTCCTAAAAGGGCCTGAAAAAGGTTTCAAAACTAGAAAGCTTCCTGTAAAACTGTGTACTGGGATCAGTTCAGCCATTGTTCATTTATTATGTCTGGGTGTTAGTGATTCAGTAACACCTCCAAGAGGTATCATACATCTCACATGAGATGTGACCAAATTAACCAAGTCCATTTACCCAAGCTTTCTATTCTCCTTCCCTCCCTCCCTTCCTTCCTTCCTAGATTTATGAGCTATAATTCTTAACTCACTAAAATTTGCTTATTTTTAAATGTACAGACTGATGAGTTTTGGAAATATCTATAATCTTGTAACTACCATCACAATTCATATGCAGAACATTTCCATCTCTCTTTTTTTGTTTGTTTATTTTGCTGCTGGGGATTGAACTCAGGGACACTCGACCACTGAGCCACATCCCCAGCTCTATTTTGTATTTTATTTAGAGACAGGGTCTCACTGAGTTGCTTAGTGCCTCGCCATAGCTGAGGCTGGCTTTGAACTCATGATCCTCCTGCCTCAGTCTCCTCAGCCGCTGCAATTACAGGCATGCGCCACCATGCCAGGCTTTCATTCCTTTTATTCCTATCCCCACCCCCAGGAATCATTGATTAGCCTTCTATTGCTATACTTTTGTCTTTCTAGAATTTCCATCAATAGAAGCATACAGTATGTGGTCTTTTGTTGTCTCTTTCACATATCATGTTGTTTTTGAATGTACCTATGTTCCTGTCTGTCATTTTCATTTTCACTTCTCTTGGGAAAATATGTAAAACTGCTGGGTCAAAAGGTAAATGAATGTTTATTTAAGAAACTGTCCAACTGCTTTCCAAAGTGGCTGTATCATTTTGCATTCCTAGCAGAAATACATGAAGCTTTCAGTTGTTCCATGACCTCATTAACACTTCATCAGGGTTTTTCAAATATAAAGATAACATATACTTAAGCCTCAACTTTAACAAACATATAATTTTTCGTTTTCATACTTACACATATAAATGTGTGTGCATACACATACCCACTATGTAAAACCTAGGTGCCCCTATTACTATTATTACTGTTTCTTTTTCTTTTTTTTTTTCTTTCACAAATTGGGATCCTCTTTTGGTAGTCTCCTTCCTGAAACCTCTTGGTTTTTATTTAATTCTACTAGCTCCCATAGCATCCTCCCCAACCCCACAGTTCTTGCCACATAGGTTCTTCTGTACAGCACTTCAGCTGGGAAGACAAAACTTCTGAATGAGAAGTTCCACCAATAACGCTTACTGAGTGCTTTTCCCAAACCCTGCCTCTCTGGTACCATGTGGCTATACAGATGCATGGTTAGTCTGCAGTTCTGTGATATAAACATCCTTACAAACATTCTGTTTTCTCAGGAGTTCTCATTTCACTAGGAAGGAGATCGGGATGATCATCTTTCAACTTAAAAATTACCTTGTTCTTTAAGTTTCTCCAGCAGACCAGCATTTCTCAAGACTGTAGGGCCTTTTTCCACCCCTCCTCGTGGCTGAACAATTACAAAATAAAGTATTTCAGTCATGATCGTGACCATCCAATTCCCACAAGAACTTTTCGTTACTTGAATCCTATCTATCAGTTTGTAAGATCCTATAGACCCTGGAATTTAAATCTTCTCGTTTAATCTTCACATCAAGGTAGATTGAATTACCCCCAAGCCAAATTGGAGGAACAGAATCCCATCATGAAGGTTATGAGGTTCTCCTGCTGGACCACAGTTAATGAGTGGCAGAGCTTCTATTTATATCCTGCTCTTAGGATTCCAATGCTGCAGCCCCTCTTCCCATCACAGCACTCTATCCACACAGCACAAAGCACCCTGATAGATGAAGATAGAATAATGAAAAGGAAAGGCCCCTGTTTCTGAGCCACTCATAAATCCATAGAAAATGTGGGTGTTTAATACCAGTTACATGGGTAGTTGCGTCAACACAGATATGAGATGTCTTAGTAACAAAACAGTACTCCTAACTCTGCAAGAGGCAGGGTGGGTCAGTGATGGCTTTGTGGCCACATGATCTTTGAGCCAAGTCTTGCAACATGATGAGGTGGTCAGAAAAACATGACAGGGTGATAGAGAAATTTTGCAAATCAGGGGAACAGCTTGGGCAAAAGGCATTAGAAGGGAAAGAACGTGGTCTGGGCGAGACCAGCCTGCATGCAGGTCCTCACAGCAGTACCTAGGGACTTTTGGGGTGGTGAATGCAGGCAACAGGAAAATCACCACCTGGGAGCTGAAATCATAAAGACCACCCCAGAAATTTCAGGTTCTGACCTGTTTAAACAGTCATAAGAAACTACACCCATGCTGATTCCACACCTGGGAATGGACACGCCTCTCCTTTCCAGCATGTCCACCTCAAGTCCCCACTGATAGGGGTCCCAAGAAATCATTTTTTAAAAAAATATCTTTCTGATTTTAATTTCCAACAGGACTTTTAGATACATCAAGTTAAATCTTTTTATCAGATGAGAAGACATGCAAAAAGAGACGTGTTTATCCTAGGATTGGGGCTGTGGCCCCAAAGTAAGCAAATATTTCTTCCCCAAATGACAGGTGGCCTGTCCAAGGTGCCAAGCAAATCCTTGTTGTCAAATTCCTGTCCCTGGCACACACTCTTCCTGACACATTTTGCTCCTTTACTTCAATCCTTTTGAAATTTTTTTTGTATTTTATTTTTGATTAACATACAATATTTGGATAGATTTATGAGGTACAGGGTGACGTCTTGACAAGTGTATACATTGGGTAGTGATCAACTCCAGGTAATTAGCATATCCATCACCTTCAACTTTTATCATGTCACTAGAAAGAGCACACCCAAAATCTCTTCTAACTATTTTGAGATACATGGTACATTACTGTTTTCTACATTTACCCTGCCCTGCCTTATAGCATGGTAACTTGTTCCTCCTGTATAAGGTAACCTGATACCACCTGTGACCTGTACCCCCTGACCAACTTCTTGGTCAAGGAGATGACTAACCGTTGACCAAGGAGATGGACTTTCTTCCTCTTTAACTCCCAATTAGGTGCTACTTGGTTCATATTCTGTCTTTAGTTTGGTATTTTTGTCTCTTCTCCTTTGTTCGATTTCAATCTAAACTTCTTTATTTTACGGCACTACATGTTGTCATGTAGGTTTGACAAACAGTAGATGGTCAAAAACAATTTGACAAAACTCCCTGGCCTTTTTTTCTCCTTGCCCTTTCCAACATTAGAACAAATTTCATCTACCCCTTAGTTGACACTGTATGTGCTGTAAGGCTGTCGTTAAACTTCTCAGAGTGACATCTTCTAGCCTTTGTTTTATTTGTTTGCTTCAAACTGCTTCTCGGGATGAATCTTTGCCTGTTGCTTGGTTCATCTGTCCACTTGGAAACTGCTTGTTAAGTTCCACTGCCTTTTTAAATGGAGCCCAGTCCCTAATGGACCACAAGTATCAGATCTACTATGGAATTGAGCTCTCTGAATAGGCATCAGTGCAAGTCAGGGGCATAGGCTTTGGAATGAAGCAGCCTTGTCTGGAATCACATAGTCAAGGCTGTGTAACCTTGAGCAAATTACCACACCTCTCTGAACATTATTAACTACTAGATAAAACCAATACCTACCTTATTGTTTCCTTGATGCCTTACAAGGGGCAAGGCAGAGAAAGGAGCTCTTTCTCAGACTCGACCTTCTATCATCTGCCCTCTAGTCTTCCCTTTTTGCCTTGTGTCAAATTTTTATCCCTTTTAAATAGGAACAAATGCTTATATGTTTGTCACCCCCCCACACACACACACACACCTCCTTTATGGCTTAGTATAGAAAAATCTCTCTCTGTCCTGACAACAATGAGACAATAAGTTTCATTATCATGACCATGTTTTAATGGGAGAAGAGCAGGGTGGGGGGGATTACTAAGAATGGGAAATGCATTCAGTGGCACTTTGACACACTATACCTCAGAGGTTGTCATTGTCCCCAGAGGGGCTGTCCTCATCAGGGTTAGGCTTCTGCAGATGCTCCAGGGCCAGAACATGTTTGGACTCCTTCCCTCTCTCCCCCTTTCCTTCCATTTGCCTCCCTTCTTTCCTTCCTTTTAAAAAATGTTTCATTTGTTCTTTGGAGTCATTCAACAGTAGAGTGTATTTGGACATATCATACACACATGGAGTAGAGCTTCCTAGTCTTCTTGTTGTGCATGATGTGGAGTTTCTTTCCTACCTTTTTGTTGCTTTTTTCAATTCTTACTGTTACAAACTGTTTGAAAAATAGGTGAGGATATTGTGGATTTTAAAGGACACCCGTGTCGGCAGGACATCCCTGTGCTCTAGGAGGCCTGTTTGGAGGGTTTCCAGGGCAAGGGAAGCAGTATTTACAGACAGTCCAAATGCAATTGGGGCCTCTAACCTCTGACCTCTCCCAATTTGTTTTGCAGTAAAAAGTCAGAGTGCACATCAAGATTTCAAAATTAAAAGGGGTGAAAGTCTTCTTAAATTTTTAGAACCTGGGAGGAGTCCATTAAAAAAAGAAAGAAAAAAAAAAAAACCAAAAAACCTCAACCTTTGGAATTTCAACTCACATACTGTCCTGTTCGGTTTGACTTTTTAATTTTCCTCTTTAAGCCCAGACCATGTTGAAGTCTGGAAGGCATCCTGTCATCTCATTATAATTACCAATATGAATGTGTCCAGACAGGGAAAAGAACTGTTAATTTAAATGTTCATGATATATGTTGGTTCACACTTAGATAGCTCTAAGACAAACTGAAAATTTCATAAACCCTTAGTCCAGACAGTGTTTCCAACTTGCAGTATTTTCCCCCCACTCAGGAAGATACAGGACAGATTCTACCAGCCCATGGACCAACAGTTTCAAAGAATCATTAAACCATAAAATAATATGAATTATTGACAAAGTTGCATAAAACACTATCATTTAGGTTATCCAAATTAAAACAATTCTGAAGATCACCACTGATTAAATTTTTCTACTCAACGAATTACATAACCGAACAAATGAGTCTTCTTAAACTCTCCTCTCCCTCTGGATAGTCAAGGAACATCACAAACACCAAAAACAACAAAAGCTAAACGAGACACTGCACTGAAGAAATAATCCATTTCAATACAAAATAAAAATATTTTGGTTCAACATGAGTAAACGAGTAAACATTCAGTTTCAAACAAAATTGACTCTGAGATTGGGAGCCATAGGAGTAACTGGGTTTGAGACCATAATTATGTAATGTCTCGAAATGGTGAGAGGACTTTAAAATGTCCTTTCCTCAACCAGATTGTACAGAAAAACATAAGTAACCGGAAAGTGACACCTTACATGTTTTAAAGTCCCAAATTTCCAATAAAGTAAAGTTATTCAAAGCGGAGGCCTTATACTCACCTGTCCCTTTGAGAAAGGGGCTCCGATAACCCCTATGGATTTTGACTTGTAGCTCATGGTCCTTGATACTTCACTTTGCTGCACCGGTATTCTCAGGTTGCCATACACTGCAACACTCGAAGACAGAGGGCACATCTTTTTTGCCACTTATAATTGGGTTAAATGTGTTTACTTTATTCTAATGAGGACACCTGGCTCCACCTACTGAGCAGAAAGACAGAGTCAACAGGAAGGCTTGCACATTGTTCAAATGAACCCGATTGTTCTGAGCTCAGGTCTCCAATTAAGTGAGCATTATTTATGTTCCTTGTTCTTGTCTTTGTTAAAAAGCCACCTGGGTGACGTTAATCTTTCTTTAGGCAATTGAAAATTATATGTGGTTTCATAATTGCATAAGTAACCATGTCTATAACTGGGTAAACCTGTAGTGGCACCCCCTCCTCCACCAAATAATCTTAATTAAGCTTCTCCAGAGACCCTCACCATAATTGGTTTTATTAACAAAATATCAGCAAAAACGTCTGCAAAGAACTCCGTGTAGTTAGGACTTTCTATTTTTTGTTTCTCTGCCTGTTAAAAGCTAAGTTTGGCAACAGACTTGATGTTATGCCTGTTTTTGTGGTAAAACCTCTGACTAATCTAAAAAAATGGGACAAAAAGCACTTTCTATGAACTCAAAAAATATAATACTGTTATGTAGACGCCTATAAAAATGTAAACTTCCACACTCATCTTCCCATTGGGTATAAAATTCAAAGAATTTCCAGGCAAAGCCAAAACAACTGTCAAAATCAGGGCCAGATGCAGAGCCAGAAGGTCTGGATGGAAGAACCACCTCACCTGGTCTAGGTTGAGACTAAACCAATGTGCCTACTACCATTTAGAGGGCCACTGGAAAAATAAATGCCCCCAACTGAAGGAAGACAAAAGGGCTGCTGCTACTCCTTACCAGGATAAGAGAGGCCAAGTCATTCAAGGGCAATACCAGCCCTACAAACATGTCCCCCATGATGATCAATGCCACAGACACCACTGTGATGCCCCTGAGAAAGATTATGTGGGCTGGTAGCCATCGAAAATTATGATGAGGACTAGTATTGACCAGCCTGAATCCATGTGGGCCCAGGAGCCTACAGTCCAAATGCTCATAGGGAGCCAAACTATGGACCTCATGGTGGACACTGGGGCCCACCATTCTATGGTGACCCAACCTGTAGTCCCACTTTCAAAAACACAGACTGCAATGTGGGAGCCTCTGGCTACAGGATCATCACCCTTTTCTATTGCCCTGGAGTTACAATTTAGCAGGCCATGAAGTGGTCCATGAGATCTTGTACATACCAGATGACCTGGTGCCATTGATGGTTTTGAGACCTGCTGAGAAACCTCTGAGCCCAGATAACTTTTGATGCAAAAGGTCAGGCAGTCCTATCATTGGGAAAACCTAAACCAAGTATTTTTAACCCTCACAATTCCTTGGGAAGAGGAGTGGTGCCTCTTTAGGCTAGTAGTACACCACAGCAGGGACCAGAGCTCCCTTTCCAAGTACCAGGAGTATGGGCAGAGGATGATCCACCTAGACTAGCCCAGACATTCCTCCAGTGGGGGTGGAATTGAAACCAGGAACCATACTGGTATGCCTAAGACAATATCATATTCCTCATAAGGCACAATTTGGAATTCAAAAACATTTGGACAGACTTTAGTAATATGGAATTCTCAGCCCTTGCCAATCACCATGGAATACATCTCTTTTACCTGTCCAGAAACCAGGGACTGATGGTTACCAGCCAGTTCAAGATTTCCATGCAAAAAATCACCTTACATACTTTGGTCCCTAATCTATACGCTCTTCTAAGTCGGCTCCTAGCTGATGCAGCTTATTTCACATTCTGAACCTTAAAGATGCCTTCTTCTGCATTTGACTGGCACCACAGAGTCAGCCCTCTTTGCCTTCCATTGGAAAGCCTCCAATGGGAACAAAGGTCAATGGACCTGGACTAGGCTACCACAAGGTTTCAAAAACTCACCAACCATCTTCAGGACGGTGCTGGCTTCTGATTTGAGAATCTTTCCTAAATAATGACGTGGATGTTGACCTCTGATGTGGATACACATTACTCCAATATGTAGATGATCTGTTGCTGGTCAGAGCAACCCAAAAAGACTGCATGAAGGGGTCATAACTGGTTCTCACTCTCCTATGTGAAACTGGCTACAAAGTCTAAAAGAAGAAAGCCCAAATCTGTCAAGCACCTTGGTTTCTATCTGACTCAGAGACAACTGCAACTTGGCCCCAAAAGGAAACAGACAAGACAGTCTTGCTCAATTCCAATCCCTTCCACCAGCTGCCAGATCTTGAGTGCTGAATTCTGTCAGATATGGATCACTAACTTTTCAGTTATGGCCAAACCCCTCAATGAGGCCACAAAAGGGGGAGAATGGGATCCTCTAATGTGGAGACCAATACAAAAACAAATCAAATCAAAACAAAACAAAACAAAAAACTCCACTGAGGATCTTAAATGTGCACTCACCAGTACACGTGGACTAGGACTCCTGGATCTCATAAAGCCTTTCTCCCTTTCTGGAACAGCTGTAGGAGTCCTAACTCAAATGCTGGGGAACTGACACTGTCTTGTGGACTACTTTCTAAATAGCTGGACTTTATCATTCTGGCCACCTTATCTATGGGCCCTTGCAGCCATGGTCCTCTGGTGTTGGAAGCTGATAAGCAGACTATGGGACAGGAACTGACACTCTAGCTTATACAGGATTTCTAGGGTTTGTTTGGTGTTATTAGTTTGGCTTTGTTAACTTACATTGTTTAACCTGTGCAGGTTAATAGACAAAACTGTTAGTCTATCATTTAGTTTGGTTTCCTTTGGTAATCTTGGGGGGCTCTACCCCACTCCTGCTCCAATAGTGGAAATGTTGTGAACCATGTGTCAAGTCAATCTATTATAAGCAAGGGGTGATAATATATATATATTTAGGACCTGCCCACCAGAGAAATGCTAGAATTGGATAACTGTTTGTCTCTGGAAAAGACCTAGGGATCCCCTTGTATGAAGATCTAGGGCCAAGGAAAAAGAGATCCATTGGAAATGAGTTGATCTAGGAGATCAACAAATCTGGGGTAAGGAAGGCTGGCCATCCCAGAGGATTATTGCCACTATGGTCCTGCTACCTGGGTACAGGACAGCAGCTAGGGCTATAAAACTCTAGTTTATATGCTAAACTACAACTGTACTGGAAAATTATTTCTTATAAACTATACTGGAAGTTATTATTAACCAGACTGCCACAGTCTTTGAACTCTTAGCCACACAACAGGCTCAGATGTAAGTAGCTATCTATAGAAACTCCTTGGCATTACATTATCAGCTGGCTACAGAGGAAGAACCAATACTCAGCCCAAGGCACTGTGGCTCTCTGAACCACTGAGCTGAAAGATTAAACACTGGCAAAGTATCAGCTGTTTATCCCCATGTGCCCCTGAGTAGTTGTTTATCATTGTGCAAAAATATGGATTAAAAAGTAATATACTCTAAGGGATCCCTCAACTTTAAAATTGTATGATTGTAACTTTAAAGAAAAATCCACTGAGAAGAAGTAAACTTCTTTTTTTCTACTGAGGGAGAAAACATTGTGAAGTATTTAAATAACTTAAAGCAGAGATTTTGTCTGTGGTATTCCCAGTGCCTAGGACAGCAGTGATATACGATGACACTGAATACAGAGTTATTGAACAAATAAGTGAGGAAACCCAGGTCTCACAGACCACGTTGATAGGATTATTTGCCAAATAGATTTCCTAAGCTCTGCCTGTGGTTTTGCTTCTATCGTCTAAATATTTACCTGTGGTATTCTTGTATAGCCTAAATATTAACCTCTTGATGTTGACATTGAAAATGACTTTTCCTAATCTGTCAGGACTCTTGATAATTTTATATGTGTTTTCATTCAAAGTTCTTAATTTTAAAATAGATAGTTGAATAATCTCTCTCTAATGCCCTGGAGCTTTAGGAGTTTTAAATTCTACTCATTTACTTCTATATTTTTTCTATTTGCTTTAGAGTTTATCTTTCACATTTACTTCTTTAATCCATCAACATCCACCTTGATATATTGTGTAAATTCTCCAACTCTTATTTTCCCCTTTCTGGTCCATCAGTATCCTCAACACCACTGGAGAGTCTACCTCTATTGCCACTGATCTGAGTGCTGCCTCCATCACATACCAAGTTCCCTTTCATAAATGGGTCAGATGCTGAGCAGTTTTCTTCTGTGCCATTGATTTATTTATTTGTGGATGCACCAGGTCACAATGCTTTATTGTATGACCTTCTTTGTTTTTTTTCTTTACTCCTTTTTTACAATTGATTGATCTTCTATATCTCCAGTCTATATATTTAGAACTGTTGAATTCCTTTCAAACAACCTGCTAGAATTTTTATTAACTTTATAGATTCACCCACAAAAATTTGCCATCTTCCAAATTTCATTGCCAGAATTTTTTCTTTGAAAGCTCCTTCCTATACCAAATTGAGATTGCCTTCCTGTCATTTGACCTATTAATCACACTTTATCCAAGTAAAACACACTATTTCATGGCTGTCCTATATTTCTCAGGTTTCTATTGTTTAGGATGAGTATCCTCATATACCTCACCAGTTTCTTGAATTGCATAATTGCTATTCTCTTTAAGTCACCAACCTGACCACTCCTTTTAAAGCATCTTCTAGCTTCCCTGTGGGGCATTGAGAGCCCCAGGTGTACATCCAGATGTAAATGGAGTCATGTGGCTCATCCAACACAAATTTAGTAATGCCCACCTTTTCCAACAGCTGATAAAAATGTTAAATAGAGAAGTTTTTAGGCAAGAATGCTGTGTTATTCTTCTGGAAGCCTCCACCCAAAGTGGCACAGCTCCATCAATTAGTCATCACTCTATAGGCTTAGCTGTTCATGAATCCCTAACTCAACCACTCCATCTTGTCCACAAGGGTGGCATAAGGACACCTGTCAAGCATCTATAAAATTTCATTACACCTGTCTGCTACTTTTTATCATCTACCTGTATGACTACTATGAAAGGAACTGAACTGTCTCTGACAGGTCCCGTTCTTGGTGACCTCATGTTGTCTCCTGCTGATCACTGCTTCTTTTACTTTTGCAATCTCCAAAGCTGCCATCCCAGGACTTTGGAAGGAAGAATACCATGGGCATCTTATCTATGGCACTCTATCAGAGCTCCACTTTTCCCATCTCAATTCTTCATTTATTTTAGAGTATTGGTATTGGTTTTGTTTTTTTTTTTTAAATCTTCCCTTAATAATATAGACCTATTAATATTTCTACCCCCACTCTCTTTCCTATCTGGCATTTTCCTGAGGACTTGATCACATTTTATATGACATCAATCCAAAGCTACTAGAGTGTGATTTGGTACATAGTAGGCCCCTGTGTTAGTTTCCAATGGCTCATGTAACAGTAATACAAACTGGTTGGCTTAAAACAGCAGAAAGTTATCATCTCACAGTTTGGAGGCTGAAGGTCTGATACCAAGGTGCCATCAGAGTCACTCTTGCTCTGAAATCTGCAGCAGAATCCCTCTCTGCCTCTTCCTAGTTCTTGGAGGCTGGGGAGGGTGGGGAGGCTGGCAATCTCTAGTGCTCTTTGGCTTTCAAATCTTAAATGATACCTGCAATGACCTCATTTCCAAATACAGCCACATTCTAAGGCACTGAATCTTAGGACTTCCAACAAACATATGTTTGGAGGGAGGGAACAATTCAACTCCTAAGACACTTCAGTTGATGCTTTTGAAATAATGAAGGATGAACTAAGAATTTGTATGATGAGAGTGACTTTTTTCCTTCTGATACCCCAAACAGGCCCATTTTTCCTGTATTTTCTTCAGCCAACTAGCAGATAAAGCCCTTTTCAGACAAAGCCCAGAATTCTTAGCACTCTGATAGAAAGTCAGAAAATACACAAAATCAACAAGACTAAATATCTAGTGGGTGATGTCAAGGAAACATTTTGTTTGGTGCTTAGACTCCTGAAACCAGAAAGACCTACTCCTGGAACACTGAAAGTTTATGGCAATGTTCAATCTGGATGATCCCTGGGTATGTTACCCAGCCATGATAGGGACTTTCCTGACCATCTGAGTCATCGCAGCTGGGTTAGTAGAGGGAGCAGCCACAAAAAGAAGGTTCACTCTGAATGTCTGGCTCATGTTGCTTCACGCCTATTTTTGTGGACTCCTTCCAATTCTTTCCCTTCTCTCTTTACTCCCCCAGACTTGAAGCGTACCCTTGGGAGTATGGAAACTAATATCTATTAGTTTTTTTTGAAGACTCCCCAAAATAATGTGGCCTAAGAAAAGGGGAGTAAAAAGAAAGCCATGCACTGACAGCTTTGATCTCCCAAGACAAATGTTTTCCCTGGTGCTAATTGTAGGCAGGAAGGAGGTGTCTCATCACACTACAATGATAACCTCTCAGGGGATCCGACCTTCCTTAGAGTAAATCTCTCCAGATGCAAAGCACAGACCCCTGACCCAAGAGCCCAAATTCCTCAGTACTCAAACTGACCCCTTCACTGATTGACAGAACAAACCCCAAATTCCTGGGTGCCCAAGAAAACTGATATGCTCACTAGACCACCTCTCAGGATAACCTATATAAGCCCAGTCACTTCCTTTGTTCAGTGGCTCATTTTCCACCAGGAAAGTGGGTCCATTCCCATAGGTGTAGTCCAGTTCCTGAATAAAGGCTGAAAGGATCTGTGAAGTTTGCGTCCAACCTGGTCTCTTTGTTCTAACAAAAACTATAGGAAAATAAATGACAAAAGCAAGGTCACTGATCTCTCTTAGCACACTGGCTCCAGGGCGTACTGCTTGGGACCTGGTGACAGAGATGAGGTGAAGACGGAGCTCCACCCACCTTGGTGCCTGGAAGTCTTCAGGCCAGTATCACCCAGTGCCCGAAAAGACCCTGAATCACTTAGTAGGGGGTGGGGGTGGATATTTGTCTCCTTTTGAAGGTTTTGGCTGTAGACCACCAAAGAGTCTACAAATAGGGGAGAAGGATAAGGTATAGATCACAGGTAATTAAGATCACTAGGTTCATAAACCTCTGAGTATTCCTGGAAATAATATGGGTACTAAATGTCTTGCACTTGTGGATAAGGTTTGAAACTACTATCTGTGACCGTCCTTGGCATCTAGATTTACTCCAAAGTAAATGCGTCATGGGACTTAGAATTAGAGGCATATGAAATAGTTCTTTCCACTGAGGTGGAGTGGTTGATCTGAGTTATAGAGCTGATTGAGCTTAGAACTGAAAACTGAAGTCAACAGTTTTTGGGTCCCTCTGATGCCATCGTACTTCCTCATGCCACTTTCTCCAGATCTATTATGACTTCTTCATTTTTAAAAAATTAGAGTCGGTCTTCAGCATTTAAAATTTTTAAGGGATATTAGGGATCCTTCATAAATGAAACTAGATGAGTGATAAAAATTTTGAGAAAGAATCTCAGAAAATTAATGATTTTCTTCCCCCAAGCTCAGAGTCAAACTAAATTTATACTTCATTTTTCAGTGTTTTCTTTCTTTTAACTTGAAGACACATGAGCCACACACTCAGAATGAAGCTTTGTTGTTTATTTGCCATATGTGTTTCTTTGCAAATTTCTCATCAGGTCTTTGGCCACCTTCTTTCCTCCTTTGTTTTTCCTTAACAACCTAAAGACTCCTTTTACATGAAGGCTGTAAGCCCTTTGTTGCTCATACGCTACATATTTTTTCTTTGCATTTTTGTTTTTGCTTTACAGGACTTAAAAGTATTTTTTCCTATTTTAGGGGTGATGGATATGTTTAGTACCTTGATGGAAGCAATGGTGTCATAGGTCTATGCACATGTCTAAGCTCATGGAAATGTATACATTTAACATGTGCAATTTTTGTATATTATCATTTTTCTTAATTTTGCATATCAATTATCATTTTTCCTAATTTTGATTGAGAAATAAAATAATCATATTAAAAAATAAGTATAAAATGGAGAAAACAGAAGGAGTTGACATGCACTGATGAATTATACCTTGATATCTCTTGCAGGAAAGAGGAGCCATTTTATGCTGGTGAACAATGGTGCCTGCATGTAGTGAGGATTTACGCAAACAACATTCTTGGGACTGCTGTTAGACTGAAATGCTTTTTATAAATGTATTTTTTAACATATCAGCTTGTAACATTTGATGTTAAAATGGGGTAAACCTGTAACTAAATAGGATTAAAAAAACTGAAATGATCTAGTAAAATAACATTTGGCTAAAAAAAAATAACTTAATAAGCTTAATTTTGCCAGTTAAAGTCAGACCTGGGAGAGTTAGTTCATCAATCCCTTTGCACTTATTTCCACTTAGAAATTGAATTTAATTTAACTGGATTTCACTTTCCATGTGAGTCCAGTCTCTCCCTTTGGTTTAGGAGGAGCAACCGTCATGCAAGGGGAGAAATCCAGAAGCAGGAAAAGCCCATTGATCCATGCTAATTTGAAGAAAAAAACAACCTCAGTGAAAAGTCTGACATAAATTCATTCAAGAAAATGTTGCTTTGTGGCTTTCAAATAAATCAGTAACTAAGATGTTGACATTTTTGTAGTAACAGACATATCAAACTGGCACATGACATATAAGCATAAAGTATGCTGCTAAAGTACTGCTCATGTTAAATTATCTTAACTAGTTAAACATGCTTATAAATGTGCTATTCACACTTAGCCAGCTTCCTTTTCTACCAATTGTTCAATTGTAAGCAGCCCAGAAAATCACTCCAAATGTTAAAAAGGAAATATTTAAAATGTGTGTTTATTAGTTATACATTTGTTAGTGAACTACATATTTAGTTGTACAACTCTCCAAAGTAGCTTACTTACCATTTATCTTGCTTTTAGTTATAAATACCTATCATAAACATTGTGATAAAATTTTCTATTAAAAAATTGCCATCATTACCATCTAGTTTTTACATGTTAGTTAAGGGTTTTGTTCCCTCCGTGTTGTTAAAGTGAAAGTTTGTTAGAGAAATGAGAATATAAAGAAAAATCTTTTAAAGTCAGGATTTGATGCAAACCCTCACATTATGGTTTGGATGTGAGGTGTTCTCCAAAAGCTCAAGAAATGACTAGGGTATGAGTGCCTTAACCAACTCAGTGAATTAATCCCCTGACAGGATTGACTTGAGTGGTCACTGAAGGCAGGTAGAGTGTGGCTGGAGGTATTGGGTCATTGGAGTATATATTTTGTATCTGATGAGTGGAGTCTCTCTCTCTCTCTCTCTCTCTCTCTCTCTCTCTCTCTCCTTCCAGATCATATTGTGACCTGAATCCCTGTACCATACTCTTCAGCTATAATATTCAGCCTCACCTTGAGCCCTGAGGAATGCAGCTGGCTCTCTATGGACTAAGACCTCTGAAACCATGAGCCCCCAAATAAACTTTTCTTCCTCTAAAGTTGTTCTTGTCTGATCTTTTGGCCATAGCAGAAAAAAAAAAATGACTAAAAACACTTAGCTACCTCATCTGAAGCTCCCAATTAAGGGATGTCGGTGAAATGCACAAATTAACATGAAGCAATTTAATTTATAAACTATAGCTTCAGCAGCCCTGTGTATTAGCAGTATTGCAGGGGCCCATGTTCTGCTGGGGAGGCGAGGGGAAGACTAACGGATACCTAAAATAATCTATACCATGCAGAGTTGTTTTAGAAAACACTTGAAAAGATCATTCTTAAATAGCATGATCTATTGTGTTAACCACCTTTCCATCTTCATCTCTAGAACAAAAGCAAATTTTAAAAGCCTGGAGAAACATAATTATGCAGAGGAGAAGGGAATAATATTTTGAGGAAGTAACTCTACTTTTCTCTTTTCTTGTACTCACTCAGTTGAGAATCAGAGGGAGATGGACAGGCAGAGAGCTAGACAAGGTCCCAAAACTCCCTACTGTTCACTTCCCATAGTCCTGGAGTAGAGAGAGGACTATAGGAAGGATAGGAGGTATGGCAAGTAAGCAGTTGAAATGAGGATTTGAGCCGAGACAAAGTGTTTTGGGCAGAAGCGTGAAAGAAAAAGGATTTCTACCTGGATAAACCTATTCCCTGAGACCCGGAGGCCCAAGGACAGGGCTGCGGTCCCCTGAAGCAAGGAACTTGAAGCAACATGACAAAGGCACAAAAGGGGTAAGATCTTTGCTTGTTGGGCAACCTGTTCTTCTCTTTTCCCCTCCCTATTCCATCTTGCAACACCCTGGAAGGTAGTATGGCAGGAGGATGAGCTTCAGCAGAGAGATGGGAAACAGAAAAATGTCTGCCCCGGTCTTAGTTTGGCAACAGCTGTGAACCACTGAGCCAACAGGAACTTTTACACTGATTCACAACAACCTGTGACATGGGACACCATTCTCAATGAAACCTGGCCCTGGGACAAGGTGGTGACCCAACTCAGGACAGGGGCAGTGGAGGGAAACTGCCAATGACTGAGGGTGCTCCTTGCTAGGTGGGTGAAGGGCTATGAGAGAATTTAATGGGGGTTTTAGGAAATAAAGGGAAATTGTATTTTTGAAAGCTTGATAATAGTAAGCTGTAATTGTGACACTGACTTTTAAAATAAAAACATTTAATGAATCACTTTTATTTAAAAAAAAATGGAATCAGAACTAACCAAAAAAATCCAAAAATACAGTACTATTATTATCCTGGGGATTTCTGCTAAAATTTGAACACATATCAGTCAACTTCTGAAGCTCTGAGTCTATCCCAAATTCAAAGGTGTAGTTAAGGGCGGGGGGGGGGGGGGAGTTCTTTCAAGACAAACCAAGGAGACAATGGATGATCTCAACAAACTGAAGGATGCCAACGCCCTACAGAAGCACCCTTTAAGAGTCTCTGGTAGAACTAGGTCTATAGCCTTGGGTTGTTTTTTTTTTTTTGTTGTTGTTGTTGTTGTTGTTGTTTTATTTTGTTTTGAGACAGTGTCTCACTGTTGGTTAGGACCTTGCTAAATTGCTGAGGCTGGCCTTGAACTTCTGATCCTCCTGCCTCAGCCTCCCAAGTTGCTGGGATTATAGGCATGCACCACCATACCCAGCTCAGCCTTGGGGTTTTATAGAGGATTCTGTCATTGCTTTTATAAATATTCAAGAGAATCCAAAGAGAACATTTTTGACATGCAATTTGAGTCTAAAAGAAAATAAAAATAAAATACCTACAATAATCTCTGTCATTTTAGAGTTAGCAGATGGAATTTTCTGATTAAATTGGGTGATCTCTATTGGTTTGAGCAATTAGCAGACTCATTTATTTCTCGAGTATGTCTGCTTATTTTAGTATTTCTTAGACTATCTCACCATCTATATGAATATAAAAGCTAATTTTGATTATATTTCTTATGTATCCTCATTTCAGAAGTAAACTCTCTAAGATTCTCAAATTTCAAAGAGTAGAATTTTTTTTCCAATTCTTATCATAGCACCTTGATCTATCTTGACATCTAACTAGCATACATAGTGTTCCCAGCATCAAGAAGGAAATTTGTCTCTCTTGCCAATGTGATATAAAAAAGCAACATTTTAAAAACTATTTTAAGACATGAGCTATGTAATAAAAGTTAATCTCATGTGGAAACTGCAGCTCTCAATCGTGGGACAATTTTTAAAAATTTGTCTTCAGTATTTATTAATAGAAACTATTTGACAAAATCACAGAAGTCCTGATTAAAAGAAGAAGAAACCTTCGATAGCATCTCACTGCTTTGAGCAGCCTTGGCAGGCCACGCAGGAGGTTCTGGACTCCATCAGGTCTCAACTTGCATAGCTACTAATGCCGGGGACACTCGCTGAATCAGCTAATACAGGTTGTTCTAGAGATGACATTCCAACGCTTCTGTATAAAGAGACAGTGTTTTCATTCATTTTGTCCTAATGAAACCATTTGATTGGCACTCAAAATAAAAGAACTGAATGGTGTATCATTCAGGGTGCTCCAAAGAAACAGAATCAATAGGAGATATATAGATATAAAGAAAGAGATTTATTATGAATGATTGGATTAAGAGGTCATAGAGACTCAGAAGACCCAAGATCTACTACCTGTAAGCTGGAATCCAGAAAGGCTGGTAGTGTAGGGTATAGTTCCAGTTCAAGCTCAAAGACCTAAATACAAAGGGAGCAAATAATTTAAGGCCCAGGCCAAGTGTGAAAGTCTGATGACAAGGAGCACTTAAGTCCAAGAGTGGGAAAAGATTGATGTCCAGCTCCATTTGGGGAGAAAATTTGCCTTTCCTCTACCGCTTTTGTGCTATTCACGTCCACAATGCACTAGATGATGCCCACACACACTAAGAGTGATCTTCTTTATTTGGTCTACTGATTCAAACGCTAATCTCTTCCTGAAGCACCCTTACAGACACACCAGAAATAATGTCTTACCAGCCACATGGACACCCCTTCTACCAGACAAGTTGACACTTAACATTAACTACTACAATGGGTAAAGAATCTTAGGAGGAAATTTCTAAAGTTTTAATCAGAACCTTCAGTCTACTCAAAAGTTCTGATGGTCATTTTAAAAACTTTAAAAATTGTACTAATAATCAGGCATTTGCTTGGTGTTTTTATAGTATAAAATACACTTTTAAGTTATCTATATAATTTGATCTTCAATCATATATTTCTTTTTTTTCTAAGTGGAAATAAGTGCAAAGGGATTGATGAACTAACTCTCTCAGGTCTGACTTTAACTGACAAAATTAAGTTTAAGCAGAGTTATTACTAGCCAAATGTTATTTTACTGGATCATTTCAATTTTTTTATCCTGTTTAGTTACAGGTTTACCTCATTCAAACATCAAATGTTACAAGCTGATATGTTAAAAAATACATTTATAAGATTCAGTTTAACAGCAGTCTCAAGATTGTTGTCTGCGTAAATCCTCACTACGTGCAGGCACCATTGTTCACCAGCATAAAATGGTTCCTGGATGGACTGGTTTAAAGAATATTAACCCTATGATTTGGCTGATCTTAAGGTATTTGGCTGCAACTCCTTTAACTATTGATGCTTCATATTTACATCAGACAGATGAATAATCAAAGATGAAGCAATCCATCCCTTCCATTCTTTAGGAAGATTTTATTTAGGATTCATGCAAAACTCTAAGAAAGTGACATCCTTGGATTCTATTTTGAGCCATTGTAGACTGATCTTCCTTTCTTTTTTAATTTTTATTAATTAATTAATAATTAATTAATTTAGTATCATGAAATCAAACTATTTGAATGGGCACAACAAGAAGTAGCTTTATGAAATCTGTATCCCAGTTCAGAGTGTCCTGTGACATATTATTGAGATCTTGTTTATTGTATCATTAAGTGTTACTAGCATGACTCACTGAGCAATTTCATAAGGAAGTGAGAAACTTTTCTTGGACTGAGAAACTCTTGTTTTGAACAACAGATACAATGTAACTGACTGTTTTCTTTGGGGCTGTTTCCCAGGAAATTCCAAGTCAATTTTAATTTTTACCCATAGCCAATTATGTCAGACAGTATTTTTTGAGTGTTTGTGGGCATAACTCTGTGTGTGTGTGTGTGTGTGTGTATACACTTCACTTTAATTTTTATCTGGCCCAGATTTTAATTTTTGACTATTTTATGTGTTACCCCAAAACACCCTTAAATTCTTCATAGTTTCAAAAGATGGGAAAAAGCAAACAATAATAGTAAATTTAAAATGTATCAAAAATACTTTACCTTGAAATGCCATAAGCTGACTTACTTAGTAGTATCTGTTGAAAAAGAGGCCCTAAAATATTTGTGACGGTGGAAAAAAGGGGATTTAGGGAAGAGTATAAAAAGCTTCAAGAGTATAAAAAACAACTACTGTTAAAAGATAAGTGGTTTCCCAAGTGGATGGGCTTAGTCACTGCTCTTTTCTGGGATTTGGGGGGAATCCATTGCTTACCATTTCCACTGTGGTCTAGCTTCTTAGCGTGGTACTTCCAGAGTTTCAAAATTTTTGCCAAGAAGGCAGTTGGAAGCAAGTTACGAGCAGGATTTACTATGTGATGCTCCGTGGGCTTCACCACCAAACTCTACCACAGGTGAACAGCAGGGACACTTGCGCTTTGAGAAGTTTCTGTTTCTTTTGTTTTCAGACCATTATACATAAGTTTGAAATCTGATGCCTTCTTTCCTATCAACTAAAAAAATAAAAAGTCGCACTCTCACTAAGTCACCTGTGGTTTTGGCATTAGTTGGATTTATATTGTTGTTATAAGCATATCAAAGCTAATTTTTCTACAGAAGACTTAGAGAAAAAGTATGGTTAAAATACTTATTACCAACTGCCTGTAAACATACTTGCAGGACAATTAAACACAAAGGAATCAAGATTACAAGGGGAAAGGAAAGTGGTCAAGTGGCGACCTCTCTGCTCATTCAACCTAAGAAATCATTTTGTACTCATTCATTCAATAAATATTGTGGCTCACTGATGGACTACTTGCTTAGTATTTAATCAAAGACCTTAAATGCAGATGAGACTGAGCAGTGTTTATTTAAGGAACTAAATAAACCTTAATGGCCCTGGAAGCATTCCCGTTGCGATGAGCCACAGGAGGCCTTTAACATATCAGCTTGTAACATTTGATGTTTGAATGAGGTAAACCTCAACTCATCTTGAGTTGGAAGTTAAATGGTACAGAAACCCACCAATGTATTATATAAAACCGCCTGTTTTAGCCCTAGTTTTGAAAGATAACTTCATTTTAAATAATTGTCATCTCCTATACATCCTTTTGCTACAGAAAGTGTGGCCCACAGATCAATAACATTGGCAGGAATGGGACATAGTTCATAGCAGCATTGTTCATGGTGTCACATGGTCAAACAACTCAAATGTTCATCAACTGATGAAAGGATTAATAAAATATGGTATATCCATATATTTTAATATTTTCTTTGGTGCTGGGAGCCATTAGCCAAGTAGGTATGACAATTTCCTTGCCAGCGTACCCCATGTTGCTGACATGTTGCAGCGACATTGAATGTAGGTGACCTTGCTCAAGGACCAAGGCAGATTAGGGTGTTCCCGGTTTTAAGATAATCGTGTTTAGGGCGTTCCCAGTTTAGGTTCCAGGTTTAAGGTTTAAGATTATTCCTGCTGGGAATAGGGCGTATCCTGCTGCCTGAGTTCCCCTTGAGTTCTCACAGGATTCAGACAGTATATTTTGGAGACAGAAGCCCAGTGGAGGTGGATTTGGGCAGAGAACGTGAATTTGGGCAGAGAACGTGGATTTGGGCAGAGAACGTGGATTTCCCCAGAACGTGTTAGTAGATGGCTGGTGTGAGTTCGGGAATAAAGAGTTGCTGTTTGAATCTACAAGCTGTGTGGTGGCTCGTGATTGTGTGCCCAGCCAGACTGTGGCATTTGGCAGCTCCTACGGGGAACTTCTAAAGCTTGGAGGTAAGTGAAATTGCTCGCCCCTGAGGAAGAGCGAAAGAATGGGTGACCAATTCAAAAAACAATGTGTTATTGTTTTGATTTATCTTGTTTTTGTTTCAAGCTGCCTATCCCTAGAAATTTCTCAGGCAAACTGGAAAAAATGGTTGACTAAAGGTTTGAAGTTTGTCGGCCCTGAGGAAGAGAAAATTGATACAATGATTTTTTATTCCGTTTTTGTTTCATTCAGTTTCGGCTTTGTTTTGTGCTATCTTATTGGGTTGCGTTATCTTTATAGTAGATTAGAAATAAGTAAAAAACAAACCGAAAACATGTTAAGTAAATTGCTAGAGGTTCAGACCATGGAGAAAGACATTTTAGATCAAACAAAAGAGAAGGTCTCTCGAGCTAGTCAGACAAAGGAAGAAAATTTAAAGGAAAAGGGGTTGTTAGGAAAAAGGCCACAACAGGAGGCTGTTACTAACTCCGTTTTATCACAAGAGGGTGTAATTCAACCAACAGCCCCACCGATGGAGACAGCTGAGTGGACCTCAAATCCCGTAGTTGATAAATGGGATCCTGAGACAGGACCTCAAAGATTAGCATGCCCTGTACTTGAACAGGCAGGAGGGCAGCGAATTCACCATGCATTAGATTTTAAAACAGTGAAGCAGTTAAAGGAGGCTGTAACAACCTATGGTCCCCAAGCTCCCTTCACGGTAAGCATGGTCGAGTCCATTACTAACTTGGACATGATGCCAGCAGATTGGGCTAGCATGTGTAAATCTGTACTAAATGGAGGACAATATTTGTTATGGAAGGTTGCCAATGAGGAATTTTGCACGGAGACAGCTAGGCGAAATGCAGCAGCCGGTTACCCTCAAAGAAATCTAGATATGTTGTTAGGAAAAGGACCTTATGAGGGTCAACGGCAACAAATTGAATATGATCCTGCTATATATGCACAAATTGCTGCAGACACAGTTAGGGCATGGAAGACTTTACAAGGACATGGAGATTTACAAGGTCAGCTATCTAAGGTAATACAGAGAGCTAATGAACCTTACGCTGACTTTGTAGATAGGCTAATTCAAACGGCTGCCAAAATTTTTGGGGATACAGAACAAGCAATTCCATTAATAAAACAACTGGCTTATGACCAAGCAAATCGTTGCTGCAGAGAGGTTATTAGACCATGGAGACATGAAGATTTAAACACATATATTAAATTATGTAGAGATATTAATGAACAAGGGCAAGTCTTGGCAGCTGCAGTACAACAGGCTTTAGATGCCAGGCCAAAAACATGCTATGATTGTGAACAAACAGGACATTTTAAAAGGAATTGCCCCATAGGAGGAGGGTTTAACAAAAGTAGGTATCGAAGGAATAGAATACCGGGTATTTGCCCACGATGCCGTAGAGGGAGACATTGGGCTAATGAATGCCGTTCTCAAACCACCATAGAAGGTACTCCCTTATCAAAAAACGGACAAAGACCAGGTATTTATCCAAGATATCGTGGAGAAAGGCATCAGGCTCCATTGCCAAAAAACGGACAGGGGGGCCCAATGCCCCGGGGCCCACAACCACAAATCTACGGGGCAGTGGAGGAACCCAGCAACACCATCAGGCTAGTGCCCAGGACACATTGTCCATTAAATCCCTCATCAAACAAACCAGAGGGAGCGCAGGGTTGGACATCTGCGCCTCTGCCAGAGCAGTATTAACTCCAGAGATGGGAGTTCAAATCATTCCCACAGGAGTAAAAGGACCTCTTCCCCAAGGAACAGTAGGCTTATTATTGGGACGTAGTTCATCTACATTAAAAGGACTTATGATAAGTCCTGGGGTAATTGATCCCGATTATGTAGGTGAAATAAAAATTATAGCTAGTTCTCCAAGAGGTATATCAGTAATTTCACCTGGAGATAGAATAGCACAGTTGTTAATAATACCCAGCCTACATAATAAATTTCCTAGTCACAGTGTAGAAAGAGGTTCCAGGGGATTAGGCTCCACAGGTGTAGATTGGGCTATGTTGTCTTTAAATTTAGATTCTCGCCCAATGCTAAAACTAAATATTCAAGGTCATGAGTTTAATGGGCTACTGGACACAGGAGCTGACCTTAGCATCATATCTCGTCAAGAATGGCCAAAACATTGGCCATTACAACAAGCCACTCAAACGCTTCAAGGCCTAGGAGTGGCGACTAATCCCCATAGAAGTTCTATGATATTAGATTGGAAGGATCCTGAAGGATGTGAAGGAACTATACAGCCATATGTATTGGATCATCTTCCTATAAATTTATGGGGACGAGATGTCCTAGATCAATTAGGTTTGACGTTAACAAATAACATCAATCCTAATGCGCCCACTACTAGGGCTAGACAAGGCTTTAGGAAAGAAAAAAGATTAGGAAAACAAGGGCAAGGTATAGCAGCACCAGTACAAATAGATCAAGGAACAGACAGACATGGGTTGGATTTTCAGAAAGGGCCACTGAGACAATCAAAATTACTTGGAAATCAGAAAGACCAGTGTGGGTTCCTCAGTGGCCCCTGACTAAAGAAAAGACACAAGTAGCCCATGATCTGGTCAAACAACAATTAGTGGAAGGACATATACAACCTTCCATATCTCCCCATAATACTCCCATTTTTGTCATCAAAAAGAAATCTGGTAAATGGAGATTATTGCAAGATTTAAGAGCCATTAATAATGAGATGGTTATTATGGGACCTGCTCAATCAGGGATTCCTCAATTGCCTGCTTTGCCAAAAACCTGGCATGTTTTAGCTATAGATATTAAAGATTGTTTTTTTTTTCAATTCCAATTCATCCCAAGGATAGTCCACGTTTTGCATTTACTATCCCTGCATTAAATCATGAAGGTCCTGATCAGAGATATGAATGGAAAGTACTCCCTCAAGGGATGGCTAACAGTCCAACTATGTGCCAAGTATATGTTAACAAAGCAATCCAGCCACTTAGAAATCAAAATCCTGAACTACAAATATTTCACTATATGGATGATGTATTATTGGCACATAAAGATAAAAACATATTGCTGGAATGTTATGCCACACTTACAAACTTATTAAAAAATTATAATCTAGAGATAGCAATAGATAAAGTACAATTAAATTTTCCAATTAATTATTTAGGAGTTCTATTATCCTCAACCATGGTCCGTCCACCAAAAATTCAAATACGAGTAGATCAACTCAAATCACTTAACGACTTTCAAAAGTTATTGGGAGACATAAATTGGATAAGGCCTTATCTAGGTATACCAACAGGAGAGTTGGGACCTTTATTTGATATTCTAAAAGGTCCATCAGATCCAAATTCACCCCGCATGTTAACTCCTAAAGCAAGAAAGGCATTAAAAATTATTGAAACATATATGGAAAATATGCATTTGGATAGAATTGATATAAGTTTGCCTTTATTATTTATTGTACTACCAACAAAAAATATTCCTACAGGAGTATTTTGGCAAGAAGGTCCATTATTATGGATACATTTATCTTATTCTCCTAACACTATTCTTACTAGGTATCCTGAGGCTGTAGGACAATTAATACTCAAAGGAATAAAAGCAGCGAAGGGAGTGTTTGGAATTTCTCCCAATAAAATTATTACTCCATATACTATGGATCAAATTGATGAGTTAGCTAATGAGTTAAATACTTGGGCAATAATCATGTGTAAATCTAATGTTTCATTTGATAATCATTTACCATCTAATCCTTTGTTGTCTTTTTGGTCTAAACATCCTGTAGTTTTTCCTAAAATGACAAGAAAAACACCTATCATGAATGCTCCAAATATTTTCACTGATGGGTCAAATAATGGTACAGCAGCAGTAGTTACCCCTGATCAAACTTTTACATTTTTAGTACCCAAACAATCAGCTCAAAAGGTAGAGCTTAATGCAGTTTTACAAGCTTTTTTGATGTTTAAAGATTCTGTATTTAATTTATTTTCTGATAGTCAGTATGTAGTTAATGCTATAGTATCTCTTGAAGATGCTGGTAGGATTTCCCCTTCTTCTACTGTTTTCTCTTTGTTTTCCACTATACAAAGTCTAATCTGGGACAGAAAAGATCCATTCTTCATAGGACATATTAGGGCACATACAGGATTGCCTGGAGCCCTTAGTTTAGGCAATGATTTAGCAGATAAAACTACACATGACATACATATTTTCTCTACATTTGAAGAAGCTACAAATTTTCATAAAAGGTTTCATGTTAATGCTAATACTTTACAAAAGCGTTTTAAAATAACTAAGGAACAAGCCAGACATATAATAAAACAATGTCAAAATTGTGTGACATTTTTACCACAAGTTAATCTTGGAGTCAATCCTAGAGGACTGATACCTAACCATATTTGGCAGATGGACGTCACACACTTGCCAAAATTTGGAAAATTAAAATATTTACACGTTACAGTCGATACTTCTTCTGGATTTTTGATGGGCTCCCTTCATGCCGGAGAAAAAAACTAAAGATGTTATAGCTCATTGCTTACAAAATTTTGCCACTGTGGGCGTTCCTAAGCAGTTAAAAACCGATAATGGTCCTGGCTATACCTCTACCTCTTTTAAACAATTTTGCTCATCATTTGGTATTACTCATATAACAGGAATCCCATACAATCCACAGGGACAAGGCATAGTTGAAAGAGCTCATCAAACTATTAAAACATACTTATTAAAGCAAAAAGAGGGAATTGGAAAGGGGTATATATCCCCCAAAGATAAACTTAAAATAACGCTTTTTACTCTAAACTTTTTAAATTTGGATTCATCAGGACTTAGTGCTGCGGAAAGGCATATGTATCCAAAAAATGTACATAAGCCTAAAGTACTTTGGAAAGATATTCTAACAGGACAATGGAAAGGTCCTGACCCAGTGATTGTCTGGAGTCGGGGGTCTGTTTGTGTTTTTCCACAGGGAGAACAGCAGCCCATTTGGATTCCAGAGAGATTAACTAAAACAGTCTCTACAGATCGAAAAGAAGATGATTTGACTCAAATCCATAACAGCTGGTATCCAGAACTCCAGCTTGGCCATTCTTACATCTGCGACAGTGATTAACCAGGATGCTTTTTTCAATAGCTATTTTATTATTGCATTTTTCCACATCATAAGGTTCTATTTTTATTTTTTGAGCTCATACAAACCTAGGTTAATGTTTTTCTGATCAGTTTTATTTTTTGACTGTGGAGTTTTTAAACATTGCAATGGAGATTTCACCTAGGTAAAGCTACAAGGCCTTTACTATTTTCTTATATGTTGTACGTTTGTGTACACTCTTGTGTTTTGTGTTGTATGTCTGTATGTGCGTATGTTCATATTTCTTATATGAGGAGCGCTCATGAAAAAATGGATCCGAATTATTATTATTTTTTTTATTCACGTGATTTAAATGGTTTAATTTAAATTAGGTAAACAGCTGTTAAAGATTGTTTTTAAAGGTGGTTAACAGATCTGTTTGTTTACTAGTTTAAATTAGGTAAAAGGCTGTTAAGGATTGTTTTTAAAGTAGGTTAACAGATCTGTTTGTTTACTTTCACCTTTCCTTTTCATTATATTTAATAATTCTTTTCAGGATAATGTCTCTTTAGCATCATTGCCAGAATTCCTATCTCCATCCCAGTGCCGGTGAAGAACTCAACAAGTAATGCTCAATCAAAGAGTCAACTTACTTTGGGAGGAAACGGATTTTGGGAGGAAATGGACATATTGATAGAGTCCTCTGCTTTGAACTGCTTGCAGAACTTGCCTGGACTATGTAACTATCGTTTGGTGCAGCGAATTGTGGTAATGCTGGCATATCTTTGCTGATGGTGTCACTAGTGATGCAATTTTTTCCCAAGGAGCCGTCAATTGGCTTGGTGTCGTGGCATTTCTGTATCCTCCTCCCTTCTGCTAGTGATGGTCTAAAATTTGGGGGCCAATGGCTTATGCTGGACCGGTAGTCAGTGACGGGTATGATCCAATTGCAGTGGTATCAACCTAAGACAGGAGGCTGACGCCTAAAGGTCAGTTTTCCGATGACGGGTAAGAACCATATGTTGAATTGGACAACCTACCAGGCACGGTCCATAAGCCACATTAACCTCACTCCCCCACTGGCACCAAGGCCAAATTTGGGGGCCAACAGAGGTGAGGCAAAGAACCTCACCCCCCCACTGGTGCATAGACCTATCCACAAGTATGGCTGTATGCTGGACCGGTAGTCAGTGACGGGTATGATTCAATTGCAGTGGTATCAACCTAAGACAGGAGGCTGACGCCTAAAGGTCAGTTTTCCGATGACGGGTAAGAACCATATGTTGAATTGGACAACCTACCAGGCACGGTCCTTAAGCCACATTGCTTGTTGTTTAATTAATCAGAAGGGGGGAGATGCTGGGAGCCATTAGCCAAGTAGGTATGACAATTTCCTTGCCAGCGTACCCCATGTTGCTGACATGTTGCAGCGACATTGAATGTAGGTGACCTTGCTCAAGGACCAAGGCAGATTAGGGTGTTCCCGGTTTTAAGATAATCGTGTTTAGGGCGTTCCCAGTTTAGGTTCCAGGTTTAAGGTTTAAGATTATTCCTGCTGGGAATAGAGCGTATCCTGCTGCCTGAGTTCCCCTTGAGTTCTCACAGGATTCAGACAATATATTTTGGAGACAGAAGCCCAGTGGAGGTGGATTTGGGCAGAGAACGTGAATTTGGGCAGAGAACGTGGATTTGGGCAGAGAACGTGTATTTCCCCAGAACGTGTTAGTAGACGGCTGGTGTGAGTTCGGGAATAAAGAGTTGCTGTTTGAATCTACAAGCTGTGTGGTGGCTCGTGATTGTGTGCCCAGCCAGACTGCGGCATTTGTGCCCAGCCAGACTGTGGCACTTTGGCAATAAAAAAATGAAGTACTGATATATGCTATAATGTAGTTGAGTCTTGACAATATTATGCTAAATGACAGAAGTTGGTCATTAAAAAAAACCCACATGATATATAATTCTGTTCATATGAAATGCCCAGAATAGACAAATCTACAGAGACAGAAAGTAGATTAGTCATTGTTTAGGATGGAAAGGGGGAAATGTGGAATGATGCCTTATAGGTATGAGTTTTCTTTTAAAAGAAATGAGCAAAAATTAGAAATTAGAATGTTGAATGCTGTGATCACTACACAGTCCTGTGTATAAACTCAAAAAGACTGAATTATTCACATAAAAATGAGGAATTGTAGATATATAAATTACATCTCAATAAATCTGTTTTAAAATCTGCAAAAAATAATAATAATTTATTGGGAACACACTTGGTACCAGGTATTTCTTTTCCATTTTCAGCATGAAAACAATGAACTTATAAGAACCAATATCTTATAAGACCAAAATTCCAAGGAACATATAAGACATACTTTTTAAAAGCTTTTACACCCAAATTTGAACATGTCTAATGATTTGAGGGATATTGTAGTCAATTCTTAGCTATTCATTGGATGATTTGTCAAGTTCCTCATAACTTAAAAACCAACTGCCAAGATAAATGCAATATCAAATGACAGTTATCTTACCAGCGGAAGACAGAGGCAGCTCTCAAAGAAACCAGAAACAGGGAGAAGAGGATTTTGCAACTAGTTTCTCAAACACTTTAAAAGTTCAATTGCAAGAGCTTTGGTAATTCTGCCAAATAAATCTTTGCCTATGGAGATCCACCCATGCCAGCCTCTGCAGGGCCCAGGCGCATAGCAGGATGGGTCCACACCTTTCCAGTGGGGCAGACACTCCCCAGAGCATAGCCTCTGGTGCAGGACCTCCCCTTCTGACCAGTGCACTGCCAGGAGAGCTGAGATGCAGCCCAGATGGCTCACAACAGCCCACACGGGATCCAGGATTTCAGTAGGACCAGTTCACCCCTCCCCTGGCATGGCAGACACTGGCAGAGCCTAGCCTTTGGCACAGGACCACCCCTTCCTACCAGCAGACTACCAGGGGAGGTCAAGCCCAGTGGCCCAGATCCACCTACTCCAACATATGCAGGTCCCAGATCCAGGATGTAGTAGCATCCATTGAGGGACTCCAGCAGGGTCTGGAAGCCCAACATCAAGGTGAGGTACAGACAATCTGCACAGGCACTATAGGAATATAGGGAAGAAATTGTAATATCTCAGATCCACACTGCAAGAAAGGAAGACACATAGACAACATGAAAAGACAAGGGAGGAAAGTGCCCCAAACAAACACTGTAATAACAGAACCCATGGACAGCGAAGTTGATGAAATGCCAGAGAAGGAGTTCAGAAGGTTCATAGTTAAAATGATCTGTCAGTTAAAGAATGACATAAATGAGCAAATACAAGCAAAATTGATCACTCCAACAAAAAAATGAGATAAGTGAAAAAATACAGGTAGCAAAAGATTACTTCAAGAGAGAGATAGAGACCCTGAAAAAAAAGTCAGGAATCCTTGAAATGAAGGATACAATAAATCAAATAAAAAACTCAATAGAAAGCATAACCAACAGACTAGATCACTTGGAGGAAAGAACATCAGATACTAAAAGACAAAGTATACAATCTGGAAAATAAAGTTGATCACACAGTGAAGAAAGTTAGATACCATGAACAGAACATCCAGGAATTATGGGACAGCATCAAAACAGCGACTCTAAGAGTTATTGGGATAGAGGAAGGCACAGAGTTTCAAACCAAAAGAATGCACAATCTCTTCAATGAGGTAATATCAGGAAATTTCCCCAAGCATGAAGAACAAATTGGAAAACCAAATACAAGAGGCTTACAGGTGAATTCAGCAAAGTAGCAGGATATAAAATCAACACCAATAAATTAAAGGCATTTCTGTATATTAATGACAAATCCTCAGAAAGTGAAACAAAGAAAACTACCCCATTCTGAGTAGTCTCAAAAAAAAAAAAATACTTGGGAATCAACTTAATGAAAGAGGTGAAAAATCTATATAATGAAAATTACAGAATCCTACAGAAAGAAATCAAAGAAGACCTTAGAAGATGGAAAGATCTACCTTCCTCTTGGATAGGCAGAATTAATATTATCAAAATGACCATACTTCCAAAAGTACTATACAGATTTAATGCAATTCCAATCAAAATTCCAATGACAATCCTCATAGGAATAGAAAAAGCAATCATGAAATTCATCTAGAAAAAGAAGAGACCCAGAATAGCTAAAGCAAACCTTAGCACGAAGAGTAAAGCAGGTGGCATCACTATTCCAGACCTTAAACTATACTACAGAGCAACAGTAACAAAAACAGCATGGTATTGGCACCATGTCTGTTTTACTGGTAGACCAATGGTACAGAATAGAGGACACAAGAGACTAACCTACAAGACTATGATTATCCTATATTAAACAAAGGTGCCAAGAACATGCATTGGAAAAAAAATAGCCTCTTCAACAAATGGTGGTGGGAAAATTGGAAATCCATATGCAACAAAATGAGATTAAACCCCTATCTCTCACCATTCACAAAACTCAACTCAAAATGGATCTAGGACCTAGGAATAAAATCAGAGACCCTGCATCTAATAGAAGAAAAAGTAGGCCCTAATCTCCATTATGTGGGATTAGGCCCCAACTTCCTTAATAAGACTCCTGTGGCACAAGAATTCAAATCAAGAATCAATAAATGAGATGGACTCAAACTAAAAAGCTTCTTCTCAGAAAAGAAACAATCTGTGAGGTGAATAGACAGCCAACATCTTGGGAGCCAATTTTTACCCCTCACACATCAGATACAGTACTAATCACTAGGGTATATAAAGAACTCAAAAAGCTAAACACCAAAACAAACAAACAAACAAACAAATAATCCAATCAATAAATTGGCCAAGGACATGAAGAGACACTTCTCAGAAGTTGATGTACAATTAATCAACAAATACATGAAAAAATGTTCATCATCACAAACAATTAGAGAAATGCAAATTAACACCACTCTGAGATTTCATATCACTCCAGTCAGGATGGCAGTGATTATGCATACAAACAACAATAAGTGTTGGCAAAGCTGTGGGGGAAAACGTAAACTCATACACTACTGGTGGGACTGCAAATTGGTGCAGACAATATGGAAAGCAGTAAGGAGGTTTCTTGGAAAATTGGGAATGAAACCACCATTCGACCCAACTATCCCTCTCTTTGGTCTATACCCAAAGGACTTAAAAACAGCATTCTACAGGGACACAGCCACATCAATGTTTATAGCAGCACAATTCACAGTAGCTAAAGTGTGGAACAAACCTAGATGCCCTTCAACAGATGAATGGATAAAAAAAAGTGGCATATATACACAATGAAATATTACTCAGCAATAAAAGAGAATAAAATCATGGCAATTTCAGGTAAATGGATAGAGTTAGAGAAGATAATACTAAGTGAAGTTAGCCAATCCCCAAAAAACCAAACACTGAATATTTTCTTTGATATAAGGAGGTTGATTCATAGTGGGATAGGGAGCGGGAACATGGGAGGAATAGATGAACTCTAGATAGGGCAGAGGGGTTGGAGGGGAAGGGAGGGGGAATGGGGTAATTAATGATGGTGGAATGTGATGACCATTACTATCCAAAGTACATGTATGAAGACACGAATTGGTGTGAGTATACTATAAATATACTATGTATACAACCAGAGATATGAAAAATTGTGCTCAATATATGTAATAAGAATTGTAATGTATTCTGGTGTCATATAAAAATTAAAAAATTACATAAAAAATAAAATAAATCTTTGCCTATGGTAATTAATGGAAATATGGTATAAATGTTGTAACTGGATGGAAGATTGTTTAATATGGTAAAAAGTTCAGAGATGATAGAATCGGAAAGGTCTGGGTTGAATCCCAGGTATGTAATGTGGGTCAATTATCTATAAAGTGAGAATAATAATAACTTTGGTTCTTGTGAAGAAGAACATGTTGATTAATATATGTAATATGTCCAATCATATATATATATATATATAATATATACACAATATATATACTATATATATATATTATATATAATATATATATCCAATATCTATCTCTTTCTCTCTCTCTCTCTCTCGAGAGAGAGAGAGAGAGAGAGAGAGAGAGAAAGAGAGACAGAAACAGGAGAATCTCAAGTTTGAGGGCAGCCTGGGGGAACATAGTATGTGATGCTGCCATCTTAAAAAAAAAAAAAAAGCCACTCTATTGGGCAAGGAAGTGTTTCTAATCTGACTTTAGTAGCCCCATGCAATAAATATTTCAGAGGGCAGTGACTTGCAAAAATTGCTTCTCATGTGAATCAAAAGCCTAGAAACTGTTAAAAAAACAAAAAGTTCTCCATTAGTTGTGAAATAGATGTGTCTCACAGAAACTGTTAGCACAGGGGCTGATTAGTAACAGAAATTGATCTCTCTGTCACTAAGAACAGCAATTGGAAGTTAAAAGCCTCCACCCCAAGAATGGATTTCCTATTTTTCAGTTTTGCAGAGTACTCAGAGATTGTACCTAATCTTCTCCATCAAAAACAAAACAAAACAAAAAACACCCTAAAGAAAAATTAATGAACTAGAAAGCAAAATTTAAGCCTCCTACTCTAAACAGTAAATTAATTGGAGATGGGGGTGGAATACAACATCCAGAGTACTCATGTGACTGAAACAGGGCTGCCTCTCACACCAGATGCCTTTAAAACTCCCAGCGCAGTGGACCGTGCATTCTGAGAGCCATAGATCCCTAGGTGTGGAAATAGCATTTCTTCCCTTTAAGGTTGTAACTCTTATCCAGAAACACAAAGCACATCTCTAGGGTATAAACCAATGGGCCTCAACTATGCCTACACATGGAATTTCCTTGAGAGATTTCAAAAATACCATCAATTAGACTCCCACACCAGACTAAATGAATCAGAATCTCTGGGGATAGACAGAGTGTGGCATATTTTGACTTAAGGCAGTGGATCTTAAAACTTAATATACATCTTAATTACTGGTGGGTTTGTTGAAACACAGATTGCTACTTCACATCTAACAAAGAATCTTGCATACTGTAGGTGCTCTAAAAATATTTGCTGAATAAATATTGCAACATTGAAAAGAACAAATTTCCAGAACAAAGTTGATTGACTGGTGTCCATGGATATGTGTGGTGATCCTTGGTCTCCTGGAATTGTGTACTCAGAGGACAGTTCCTCACCTTCATCAGATTCTTAGGGGGGCAATTATGACTTAAAAATATTACAAACCACTCTTGTGGGGACTGAATGTTATTTACTCTCTGCTTTTATTTTATTAATAGAAGAAAATATAAAAATCAAAACTTAAAAATTATCAGTATTGACAGGCCCAGAAAGCATTTTATTTTATTAACCACCCTAGCCTCTTAACCTAAGAGCCTTTTCACAAATGAAGCTCCATCATTTGAGGAATGTTTGTTTTATTTTGAACAGAATTTGTTGCAATTTGAAGAATAAAGGGAACAATTGTCAGCTTCTCCATGGTGGAATCTTGTCTTGTTATCTGTGTGACCCTGGTGTCTACCCAGGAGAGGCACACAATGATTGGTTGAAAATTGAATTATATTGACAATATACATTACTAAATTATGAAGAATCATGCTAGAAATTCTAGTAATGCCATCTTTATTTTTATTTGTTATTTTTAGATATAGGTGATAGTTTAATGTATTTTGACATTATACAATCATGGAGTATAAACTTATTCTAATTAGGATCCCATTCTTGTGGTTGACCTGATGTGGAGTGTAATGTTATCTTTATGGTGCTCTGTAGTTATGAGTTGAAAAAGTTTTCTGGATTATTTTTCAAAGAAATAGTTGTTTTTATTTTTTTTCCTTCTTCCCAGCCAAATCCTGCCCTTCATGACTCAAAGATGCACCTTCTAGAAGGTGGAATCTTTTTGATAAACTCATTATGCTTTGACAAATGTATAAAAATTACTAGTTTTTCATTTTTCAACGTTTGTCTCTTGTAAACAAATACCTCCATTTTTCTATTGTAGAGTACATACACAAATGATACACTGTTATGCCTCATGAAATGGAAATGTAAGTTTATAATTATAAGAAAAAGTTGTGATGCTTGGAGAGGAATACCCAATTGATGGTCATCATCCCCAATGCAGGTTTTTTTTCCTTTTCTATACCATACACCCCTCAAATTCACATATGAGTTAAATAGAGAAATTATCTCTTGAGTGCTCTATTCTATTTAATGTCCAATTGATTAATGTTGGTCCAATTGTTCTGTTCTACCAGGATACTAGGAGAACTGCCTCCAGTGTTGGTCTGTCTCTTTCTCTCTCTTCATCTATATCTCTTTTTTTTTCCTTTAGATATGTAGAAGGAAAGGACTTCTCAGGTATTTTTATTTATGCATAACTTTTTCCACAAGAGGGATATTTCTTCACATGGAATTCTGTGAATTTTTAAAAATTCTACAATGTATCATAAAATATTTTCTATGTGAATGAAGATGTGTCTATCCTTTGAAAAGACGGCTGACTATTGATTGTGTGGATATATAAGAATTGATTTTTTTTAAAACCAGGCCCCTATGAACAAACATATAGATTATCCATTTCTCCCTGTGATAAAGATAGCAGTGAACATTCACCTAAGTACAGTTTTACATCCTTGTCTTTCAGGAATTAATGTACCCATGATTGCAATTTTCTTCCTTCTAGCCCCAGCAGTCAAAAGTCCTAGATACGATCCACATGTATCCTCTGATAGACATAGAAATTTGGGGAAATTTCTTAAATTCTCTTTTTTCATGAAATGGAATACCAATCACTTCTGTACCTCTCTCACATGGTAGATGTGGGAAGGAGGCAACAAATGTGAACTTAAAGACAGTTCAACCCCCACAAATTTAAGATGCTATTATTCTGTTGATGATTGTATTCTCTTTCTGCTATACTGCATGTATTCATACTGATAGTGCCCATTTTTTACCCTGTGCACTCATTAAGTGCACACTGAAATGAATGACTGTGAATATGTCCCATTAGTGTTTCTCAGATTTCAGACTGTGAACCACTTGCAACAAGTCATATTTAAACAGCATATTCCTGAACCCCCATCCTCCACTATATAATAAATTAGACTTATGTGTAGGATAAGGGTGAGAGTTGAGAGGCTTTGATTCCATCTTTTCTCAAGTTTCCCCAGTCATTTTTTATGCAGATGACAATTTGAGTACGACTGAACTGCACTGACATCATCATTGCTTACCTTCATTTGAAGCTCGCTGGTAGGGAAAGGTGATGTTACATGTTATGGTTTGGATCCAGGGTTCGTGTGTTGAAAACTTGGTCTCTAAATGCAACAGTGTTCAGAGGTGAGTCCCTTTGGAAGTGATTGCATCATGAAAAGTGAATTAAGCTACTTAGGGATTCATACTTTGAATGGATTATTGGGATGTGATAGAAAACGTAGAAGGTAGAACCTAGTGAAGGGAGTGGGTTCTTGGGGGCATGCCCCATGGGACTATATATCGTCCCTGGCTTCACATTTGCTCTCTCTGTGTTTCTCTGCCTCCCAGCTTCCATGAGCTGATGAGTTTTCCTTTTCTTCTGCCATGCCCTTCCACCATGATGTTCCCACCTCAGGCCAAAGGAGCCAGCCAACCAGGAGCTGAAATCTCTGAAACAATGAACCAAAATAATTTTTTTTCCTTAAAGTTGTTTATGTTAGGTATTTTATTCACAGTTACCAAAAGCTGACTAATACACTATCTCCTTGGCTAGAGGATATGCAAGTTTAATCCAGGAAACTCTTTCCTGACTTGAATCCATCATAGGATCCTTGGAGATCAATTCAGAATGGCAGACTACCCAAACAGACAGTAAATGTCTTGCAAATCATTTTTCCAAGAAGGGATTCCCTTTCTCATCAAGTTTTAGGGTTATGTGGATGTCTAGATTAGGCTAAAAAATAATATGACTTACCATGGCTTCTAATAATCAAACTGAATGTGTGCCGTGGAGAATGCTCCTGTGGAAATAAGAAAACTAGGCCAGCACCAAAAATGGTTTCTTTTCATGTATTTCTTACTGTCTTAATATTTGCAATTACTTTAGAATGTAGAAAATTCAGGGGAAATGGGAAGGATCATACACAAATAGCACATATGGAATGCTCAAGAATTTTGACCTTACTTCTTTATACAGTGTAGTGTGTGAGTACATCAGAGAATGAGGCATAGGATGACTTTTCCAAAGATCAGGTGGTAAGAATAACTCACACCGAGGCAGCTTGGTTGGTGTCAAAGCTGTGTTCATGGTTTTTCATATATAATCAGATTAAACCTAACTACTTTGCCAACCAACACAGTCTTTTAATAAAAGTCAAGGAAGTATAGACAAGCACTCTACCTACTTTGATCCAACAGGTGAAGCCAGAAATCCTGGTTTGTCCTAAAGGTTCAGTTCTATGACATTGTGTGCCAGGTAACTTTATTGGATAGGCCGTGGTTTTGGTGAGGCACCCAGTAAAGCTGTGTAGGAAAGTATAAGGCAATCCTCTTGGGAAAGAAAAACAAACAAGTTTGGAACATCTAGTGCTGTTTGACATCTGCACCTATGACACTGAGGACAGAGCCTGGGAGCATTCCTGTCAAAACTGAGGAGCATAAATGTCAGATCATTGAAATTTAAAATCCTCCATTGTTTGCATAGTCCACAATATAAAGCCATGGGTAGAAGGTGGATTCCCTGTCTCATAAGAGATTATAATCTCTCATGGAAATGAATACCTTGTGTTTATACACACGTATGTTAACTCTAGGGGGTCAGCTATGTCTGCACATCAAAGTCTTCTCTCCAGAATCCAGGCCTTATAAGACCCCCCCTCGTGCTGCTCCCTCTCCTTGAATCTATCTATCCAAGCTAAATACAGCTCCTTCAGCACTGCAGACTGTTGGAGTTACCAGAAGGGTATTCCAAGTCCCCCCAATCCAACTTTCAATTCATTCCAAGCTCTGACATTTCCAGGAGGTCTGAATGTCCCTAAGGCTCTGCTCTGTGCCAGTGCTCTCTAGGTAAGTCAGTGGCTGTTCTTTCTAGAAGCCTATATAACTGAGCAAGTGTTTCATTTCAGTGGTGGCTGAGGAGTTCTGCCTTCATTTAATGGTGATAATGACAGGAAGAAAGAACATAGTCATATAGCCCCAGTTATCCAGACAGGGGGCTGAATGGCCCATAACAAGTATCATGGCACCTGGGGAAGACCAGGGTTGGTCATCTGGCCACTTCTCTGCTAACACTTGCTGCTGATCTGAACTGTTCTTTTAGTCCTTGGTTGGGTGCTTTGGCCTAGTCCCTCTACCTTTGGGCATCCAGATGAGCAAAGCTCTCTCCTCTCCTCTCTCACCTGTCCAGGGATCTGCAACCCACTAGTCTACTCAGCTACATCTCCTTTAGAAGTGGAAGAATCCAAACTGTTCTTAAAATATCCTGCATACTCTAGTAACCCAGTCACATCAATGTTTATTGCAGCACAATTCACAATAGATAAAGTGTGGAAGCAAATTAGATGCCCTTCAACAGATGAATGGATAAAGAAACTGGTATATATACACAATGGAATATTACTCAGCATTAAAAGAGAATAAAATTATGGCATTAGCAGGCAAATGGTTGGAATTGGAGAATATCCCAAAAAAAAACAAAGGCCGAATGTTCTCTCTGATAAGTGGATGCGGATCCATAATGGAGGGAGGGAGCATGGGGAAAATGGAGGAACTTTGATGGGGCAAAGGGGAGGGAGGAGTAGATAGGGGGCACGGGGGCAGGAAAGATGGTGGAATGAGCTGGACATTATTACCCTAGGTACATGTATGACTGCACATATCGTGTGATGCTACATCATTTACAATCAGAGACATGAAAAGTTGTGCTGTAATTGTGTACAATGAATCAAAATGCATTCTGATGTCATATATACCTAATTAAAATTAATTATTTAGTTAATTTTAAAAATATCCTACATTCTTCTTACCTCTGTGTTTGTACATAAACTAGTCTACAATTTCTGCCAGGTTGGTTTTTGATATTTGAAGGCAAGATTTTTGAATTTCTAAAAACCAATTATAAAATTAATTAACCAAACAGATTTCATGGTACCCTCAAACATCTGGCTCTTTAAATTAAAAATCCTGTTTTGAAGATTTACATGTATCTTACTGAGTGAGATTTACAAGAATCTTCTTGAGAACTCAAAAGTCAGGAGCCTAACTCTTCTCTGTACTATGCCTCTTTTGAGGGCAGTTCATTCATAGGGCCATCTTTGTTATCTGATTAAGGAAGAAGGAGAATGAAAACCTGGAAATGTTGGTGGATAAGGGGCTAAACTTTAGCTCATATCTCCAGTTGCCATACTAGTACACAAAAGGAAGAAGCTCTTGATTTTTTGTTTGTTTGTTTCTGTGTTTTTAAATCAGAAAAAAATGTGGATAAAGCAAATGTTGAGGGCAGATTGAGAGATTGTGGGTCAAAGTTAATTTATTACTGAGGAAACAAGAAATACTCCTTCCACTCTATTTTTAGCATTAGTGAATCATTATTTATTCATAAAAAGTATTTAGGTCAGAGTTCTAACTTGTAAGCAAGAAAAGCATACTCTGGGCAATTAAGTATAAAAAACAATTCATTAAAAGGATCTCAGGCAGCTCAGAGAAATGTTGGCTATGCTGGAAGATCAGGCTTAGGGCTAAATTTCTGGGAATAGGGGCTCTGGGGGTATGATGACTGCTACCTACAGAGTGCTAGATGCTACCTTTATTCTGTTGCCAGGAAATGGACTTGATTGCATCTTCAAAGGCCACTGTCACTCATGCCCCACTTATGCACCAAGAACTGATCCCAGAACCATTCAAAACCCTGTACCACATCACCACCTGAAGGAATATTAGGTGGAACCTCCTTTTGGAGTGCTCACATCCAGTTCGACCTCATTGGAGGAACCCAGGAAATGCCATGTTCTGTGCCCTCGATATCCATGGGTTCTATACCCCCATAGTCAACCAATCATGGATGGAAAATATTCAGAAAAATAAAATAAAAACAAAAAATCCAGCAAATGCCATAATTTCATTTTCCAAAACCAGCATCTGTACTCAACAAGTGGACTTTGTTTCTTTCTTTCTTTTTTTTGGTCCTTATTCCCTAAACAATACAGTATTACAAATATTGATATAGCATTTCATTGTATTAGATATCATAAGTAATCTAGAGATGCTTTGCAATATATGCAGAATTGTGTAGGTTATATTCAAATGCTATGCCATTTTAAATAAAAATTTTGACATCTATAGGGGTCCTGGAATCAATCAGTGGATACCAAGGGATAAGTGTATGCCACTGTTGCAAGGACTATGTGAGAATCCTTTTTTTTTCTCTGGGTTTTCTCTACCCTTGTGAACAACAACTCCCTAAACATACTGAGAATATTCAAAAGGTGTGCTGTATTAGACAATTCAACAGAGCACTCATTGTGGTTAAAAAAAAAAAAAAAAAGTAAAGATACAGTATCATGGAGAGGTTACCAGGATATATTGTTATGTACAAAAGCAAGAGAGTGTAGCAATAAAAATGGAAAATATGCATTTTCAAAAATAAACATTAGAATTTAAAATGTTAAGATATGTTACCTATATTAGGAAGAAATAAGGTAGAGGAGTGACGGGTGGAGGAAAGATTATCTAGGTCTGATTACTGACTCATTACTTACTTAAATAATAAGATTAAATTAAAACCCTGATTCATAAAATGAAAGCCAAACAAAAGTGGCATATACACACAGTGGAATATTACTCAGCTACAAAGAAAATGAAATTATGGCATTTGCTGGTAAATGGTTGGAACTGGAGACTATCAGTCTAAGGGAAATAAGCCAATCCAAAAAAACCAAAGGCTGAATGTTCTTTCTAAAATGTGGATGCTAACTCACAATGGGGCATGAGTAGGGAATAATAGAAGTACTTTGGATTAGACAAAGGAGAATGAAGGGAAGGGAGGGGAAATGGGAATAGGAAAGATAGTAGAATGAATCAGACATTACTATCCTATGTGCATATATATGATTACAAGACTAATATAATTCACATCATGTACAACCAAAAGAATGGAAAGTTATACTCCATGCATGTACAATATGTCAAAATACATTCTACCATCATATATAACCAAAAACAAATATATAATAAAATAAATAAAAAAGTCAATCTGTTTCAAATATAAAGTTTTAGAAGAACTCCAGAGGAAAGATATATTTCAAGTAATGTTAAAACCAAGTACTATAAACCAAGTTCATTTTTAGTGGCATGCATTCTAAGGAGAAAAAAAAATCAAACTTTTTTTCAATAGTAATATTGATGCTATTTTTTAAAAGTATTTTTATATTATAGGATAAAATATGAGGTGAAAGAGATAAATGTATATAATTTTAAAAATTAAGTAAAAGCACTGTAATGCCAAGACTGAATTGGAAGAATCAATATGAACTCGAGTTTTAAAATAAAAATATTTTTTTCTAATTGTGGCAACTGAAATACTCAAGAAATAATAGTATCGCACTTATAATAAACTCTCTTAGAACTTTGGCCTTTTATTTTATTTTTTTAAAGAATGGTATATTCTTTTTTATTAATACCACATCGCTAATTTATTTATTCTTTTTTTTTTTAATGTGGTGCTGAGAATCAAACCCAGGGCCTTGATCGTGCTAGGTTAGCGCTCTACCGCTGAGTTACAACCACAGCCCCTGGTATTTTATTTTATTCTGCATAAAAAGGATCTAGATCTTATTACGTAAAAGCAAAGAAAGAAAATTTCAAAGACTAATGGAGTCATGTCAAAAGGACTCAGGAATGGCTTCAAGGGTCTTCCTCTACTCACATTTGTGACAATTTGAATGATTACCCTCACTATATGATTGTATTTATTGAAATTTGTTGAATGTATTTTTAAAAAATTCTTGTGTCCATGGTGATACTAACAAAAGGGGAAGTCAGGGGAAAGAAGAATCTCTTGTCAGTATTTGAGGTCATTCTAAACTAACCCTCTACTATGAAAATATGTGATGGGAAAAAATAAACCATTAATTTTTTTCTTACCATTGGTCCTCATGAACTATCAGTCCTTCTGCTTTCTGGGGCTATATATCACAGGGAGACCAAAGGGCCCCAGTTGATGAGGACTGTCCTGCCCCCAATCAGCATATGTGGATAGAAGTAGGAAATAATTATTTTGCAATAGTTAACTATTGATTAATCAACAAACTTGTAATGACACTATCAGATGACTGATAGATGAAACTAGACACCTGTGTGAGACCATTATCACCCCAGACAACCAGATTTCATGAGTCTATAGATGAAATGCAACAGGAAGTCAAAAACATCATCTAGGATGTGTTCTAGTCAAAAACAAACAAACCTGCTTAAAAAAACAGAGTCTTATATCTAATTTCAAATTTATGGAAAAAAGATGAGTGATCCATGATAAAATAATTAAATGAATCCAGAATTTGGAGTACTTTATTCATGTGAGTCATTCTCTTTGGCAAGATAATGCCTTTTAGAAGTGACTGGCCAGATCAAAAGGCATTTAAAGAAATAGCAATCAATAGCAGGAGTGCAGGGGTGTAGGTCTCTAATTCCACCAACTTGGGAAGCTGAGGCAGAAGGATCACAAATTTGAGGCTTGCCTGGACAACTCAGTGAGAACTGCTCTCAAAATAAAATAAAAAAGACTGGGGATATAGCTCTATAGGGGTAGAACACTTGCCTACTATGCACAAGGCCTTGGTTTAATTCTATAGTAACATGAGAAGAAAAGAAAGGAAAAATAAAAGAAATAGCAATCAGATGTAATTAATAGTCTCAAATTAGATCCAATTTTGAATAAACCAGGTTTATATGATTTGGGGACATTTAGAGAAATTGAAATGTAGGATAACTATCATATAAAACTAATAATTTTGAAGATGGCGGCGAAGGGAGTGCATTACCCCCGTGTACCGCATCACTGTGTGGGAGAATGACGAGTTAGAAAGGCTAAAAGCTATCTTGTTAGGAATTTCCAGCAAAATTGGGGTGCTCCAAAACCTAGAGGAAGGATTTCCATCTCACGAGGATCAGCTTTGGGGGCTCAAACACGAGAGATTTGTCCGCACGGAGGGTCACGCTGCTTATTCAGCAAATCGCCCCGCGGCTAGAGTCTGCCGCGCGCGCTGGGAAACGAGGAGATAGCAACGCAAAGATACAGCGCTGCAGTTTCCGCGGGCTTCTGCCAGCTGTGCAATCACTGTACTAAGTGCTGAATTCTGGGTTTGAGACAGGGGAAGGAAGCAGTCCAATTCAGTTCACCACACCGGTCAGACCACAGAGGAAGCCAGCGGCCACCATCTTGGAGAGCTGACATCACCATCCCTGTTTTCGACTGATCGCAGCTCATTGAGCCATAGAACAGGTAATTTCAGGCTGCCATTCGCCTGCGGCTCACAGACAACTTACTCAGGCTCAGTGCTAATTAACCCGCGGAAACTGCTTCTTGGAGCCTGCTCCTATCAGAACATACACCGAGCACGGAGCGGCAGAATTCTGGCTCCCGGAACTGCTCTGGCCCAGGGCTAAAGAATCCGCGGAAACTGCTTCTCGGTCCGGGTCCTGCTGAATACTGTGGAGGTAAATACCAACCGAGCCTTCATAGGCAGTGGCAACAGGACTGAGATGGGGCTTGTGAGGGCCGGTAAGGACTCACCCGTTGCTTTGGTCACCCGGCAAAGGGAACGAAATGCTGCCATTTGCATGGGATACCAACATGGCAGAGATCTGATGTCATCAGAAAGCGGTGGAGGAGAGAACTTCATCGATACCAGCGGTGACAGAAACAGTTGGTCTCCTGGTAAAGAAAGTGAGTCACAAACACCCGAGTCTCTCTCACTTTGTCATCAAGCCAGAGGGGCAGAGCAGAGCCGCCGCCCGCGCCCGGAACAGGCCTAGCGGCCCACTGGCGTGACCCCAATTGGAGTAGGGGCAGAGCAGAGCCGCCACCCACGCCCGCAAGGTAGGCAGACATGTGACCGACCAGCAGAACAGGACCAGTGGTCCGCGGGCGTGGTAGGAGGGGCAGGGCAGAGCTGCCGCCCGCGCCTGCAAGGTAGGCAGGCCTGCAACAGACCGGTGGATCAGGCCCAGCGGCCTGCCAGCGTGGTACACACGTCACCCCAACTGGAGTAGGGGTAGAGCAGAGCCTTTGCCCGTGCCCGGATCAGGCCCAGCGTCCCGCCAGTGTGGTAGTCACACAACCCCAATTGGAGTAGGGGCAGAGCAGAGCCGCCACCCGCGCCCGCAAGATAGGCAGACCTGCGACGGACCAGCAGAACAGGCCCAGAGGTCCGCGGCGTGGTAGGAGGGGCAGGGCAGAGCCGCCGCCCGCGCCTGCAAGGTAGGCAGACCTGCGACCAACCAGTGGAACAGGCCCAGTGGCCTGCCGGCGCGACAGACACATCAGCCCATTTGGAGTAGGGACAGAGCAGAGCCGCCGCCCGTTCCTGCAAGGTAGGCAGACCTGCGACCAACCGGTGGAACAGGCCCAGCGGCCGGCCGGGGTGGTAGGCACGTCACCCCAATTGGAGTAGGAGCAGTGCAGAGCCTTCGCCCGCACCCGGAACAGACCCAGCGGTCTGAGGGTGTGGTAGACAAGTCACACCAACTGGAGGAGGGGCAGAGCAGAGCTGCCGCCCGTGCCTGCAAGGTAGGCAGACCTGCAAACGACCAGCGGATCAGGCCCAGGGGTGCGCGGGCATGGTAGACACGTCACACCAATTGGAGGAGGGGCAGAGCAGAGCTTTCGCCCGCGCCTGGGACAGGCCCAGCGGCCCGCCGGCACGGTAGTCACGTCACCCCAATTGGAGTAGGGGCAGAGCAGAGCTGCCGCCAGCACCTGCAAGGTAGGCAGACCTGCGACCGACCTGCAGAACAGGCCCAGGGGTCCGCGGGTGTGGTAGACACGTCACACCAATTGGAGGAGGGGCAGAGCAGAGCTGCCACCTGTGCCTGCAAGGTAGGCAGACCGCCGCCCAACCCTGCAAGGGAGACTTTTCAACTATACAAGGGCAATAAAAATATATAGGGGGAAAAAATTTTCAAAAACACAACAGTTTCACCAAGCAGAAAGAAACGCAAGCAGTATGAAAAGACAAGGAAAGAAAGGACCACAAGCAATGCAGGTCAACTCAACTTTAGAAGAGGTAACAGCTGCAGCAGATGGAATGTCAGATAAAGAATTCAGGATATATATGCTTCAGATGATCTGGAGTCTCAAGGAAGACATTAGACAGCAAAATCAGACAATGAAAGATCACTTCGACAATGAATTACACAAACAAATCCAGGAAGCAAAAGATCAACTATACAGGGAGATAGAGGTTATAAAAAACAAACAAACAGAAATCCTAGAAATGCAGGAAGCAATAAACCAACTTAAAAACTCAATTGAGAATACTACCAGCAGAGTAGAACACTTAGAAGATAGAACATCAGACAATGAAGACAAAGTATTTTAACTTGAAAAGAACATAGACAGCTCAGCAAGACGTTAAGAAACCATGAGCAGAACATCCAAGAAATATGGGATAACATAAAGAGACCAAACTTAAGAGTCATTGGGATACAGGAAGGTATAGAACTCCAAACCAAAGGAATGAGCAATCTATTCAATGAAATAATACGAGAAAACTTCCCAGACTTGAAGAATGAGACAGAATCCCAAATCCTAGAAGCCTACAGGATGCCAAATGTGCAAAATCATAAGAGATCCACACCTAGACACATTATAATGAAGATGCCCAACATACAGAATAAGGAGAGAATTTTAAAAGCTACAAGAGAAAGGAAGCAGATCACATTTAGGGGTAAGCCAATCAGGATAACAGCTGATCTTTCAACACAGACTCTGAAAGCTAGAAGATCCTGGAATAACATATTTCAAACACTGAAAGAATATGGGTTCCAACCAAGAATTGTGTATCCAGCGAAATTAAGCTTCAGGATGTAAGATGAAATTAAAACCTTCCACGATAAACAAAAGTTAAAAGAATTTGCAGCTAGAAAACCATCTCTTCAAAACATCCTCGGCAAAACATTACAGGAAGAGGAAATGGAAAATAACAATGAAAACCAACAGTGGGAGGTAGGACAGTAAAGGGGGGGGGAAATAATCAAAGAGGAAAACAACCATGTTTAGTAACAGAAATAAACAAATATGGCTGGAAGAACAACCCATATCTCAATAATAACCCTAAATGTTAATGGCTTAAACTCACCAATTAAGAGACACAGGCTAGTAGAATGGATCACAAAACAAGACCCAACAATATGCTGCCTACAGGAGACACATTTGATAGGAAAAGACATACATAGGCTGAAGGTGAAAGGTTGGGAAAAATCATATCACTCATATGGACTTCGGAAACAAGCAGGAGTGTCCATACTCATATCAAATAAAATAGATTTCAAGCCAAAGTTAATCAAAAGGGATAAAGAGGGACACTACATACTGCTCAAGGGAACCATACACCAACAAGACATAACAATCATAAATATATATGCCCCAAACAATGGTGCAGCTATGTTCATCAAACAAACTCTTCTCAATTTCAAGAGTCTAATAGACCACCATACAATAATCATGGGAGACTTCAGCACACCTCTCCCGCCACTGGACAGATCTTCCAAACAAAAGTTGAAAAAGGAAACTATAGAACTCAATAACACAATTAATAACCTAGACTTAATTGACATATATAGAATATACCACACAACATCAAGCAGTTACACTTTTTTCTCAGCAGCACATGGATCCTTCTCAAAAATAGATCATATATTATGTCACAGGGCAACTCTTAGACAATATAAAGGAGTAGAGATAATACCATGCATCTTATCTGATCATAATGGAATGAAACTGAAAATCAACGATAAAAGAAGGAAGGAAAAATCATGCATCACTTGGAGAATGAACAATAGGTAACTGAATGATCAATGGGTTATAGAAGACATCAAGGAGGAAATTAAAAAATTCTTAGAGATAAATGAAAACACAGACACAACATATCGGAATCTATGGGACACATTGAAAGCAGTTCTAAGAGGAAAATTCATTGCGTGGAGTTCATTCCTTAAAAAAAGAAAAAAAAACAACAAATAAATGATCTCATACTTCATCTCAAAATCCTAGAAAAAGAAGAGCAAAACAACAGCAAAAGAAGTAGAAGGCAAGAAATAATTAAAATCAGAGCTGAAATTAATGAAATCGAAACAAAAGAAATAATTGAAAAAATTGACAAAACTAAAAGTTGGTTCTTTGAAAAAATAAATAAAATCAACAGACCCTTAGCCATGCTAACAAAGAGAAGAAGAGAGAGAACTCAAATTACTAGCATATGGGATGAAAAAGGCAATATCACAACAGACACTTCAGAAATACAGAAGATAATCAGAAATTATTTTGAATCCTTATACTCCAATAAAATAGAAGATAGTGAAGGCATCGATAAATTTCTTAAGTTATATGATCTGCCCAGATTGAGTCAGGAGGATATAGACAACCTAAATAGACCAATATCAATCGAGGAAATAGAAGAATCCATCAAAAGACTACCAACTAAGAAAAGCCCAGGACCGGGTGGGTATACAGCAGAGTTTTACAAAACCTTTAAAGAAGAACTAATACCAATACTTTTCAAGCTACTTCAGGAAATAGAAAAAGAGGGAGAACTTCCAAATTCATTCTATGAGGCCAACATCACCCTGATACCTAAACCAGACAAAGACACTTCAAAGAAAGAAAACTACAGACCAATATCTCTAATGAACCTAGATGCAAAAATCCTCAATAAAATTCTGGCCACTCGGATACAAAAACATATCAAAAAAATTGTGCACCATGATCAAGTAGGATTCATCCCTGGGATGCAAGGCTGGTTCAATATACGGAAATCAATAAATGTTATTCACCACATCAATAGACTTAAAAATCAGAACCATATGATCATCTCGATAGATGCGGAAAAAGCATTCGACAAAGTATAGCATCCCTTTATGTTCAAAACTCTAGAAAAACTAGGGATAACAGGAACATACCTCAATATTGTAAAAGCAATCTATGCTAAGCCTCAGGCTAGTATCATTCTGAATGGAGAAAAACTGAAGGCATTCCCTCTAAAATCTGGAACAAGACAGGGATGCCCTCTCTCACCACTTCTGTTCAACATAGTTCTCGAAACACTGGCCAGAGCAATTAGACAGACGAAAGAAATTAAAGGCATAAAAATAGGAAAAGAAGAACTTAAATTATCACTATTTTCAGTTGACATGATTCTATACCTAGCAGACCCAAAAGGGTCTACAAAGAAACTATTAGAGCTAATAAATGAATTCAGCAAAGTGGCAGGATATAAAATCAACACGCATAAATCAAAGGCATTCTTGTATATCAGCGACAAATCCTCTAAAATGGAAATGAGGACAACCACTCCATTCACAATATCCTCAAAAAAAATAAAATACTTGGGAATCAACCTAACAAAAGAGGTGAAAGACTTATACAATGAAAACTACAGAACCCTAAAGAGAGAAATAGAAGAAGATCTTAGAAGATGGAAAAATATACCCTGTTCATGGATAGGCAGAACTAACATCATCAAAATGGCGATATTACCAAAAGTTCTCTATAGGTTTAATGCAATGCCAATCAAAATCCCAACCGCATTTCTTATAGAAACAGAGAAAGCAATCATGAAATTCATATGGAAAATTAAAAGACCCAGAATAGCAAAAACAATGCTAAGCAGGAAGTGTGAATCTGGTGGTATAGCGATACCAGACTTCAAACTATACTACAGAGCAATAGTAACAAAAACAGCATGGTACTGGTACCAAAACAGGCGGGTAGACCAATGGTACAGAACAGAGGACACAGAAACCAATCCACAAAACTACAACTATCTTATATTTGATAAAGGGGCTAAAAGCATGCAATGGAGGAAGGATAGCATCTTCAACAAATGGTGCTGGGAAAACTGGAAATCCATATGCAACAAAATGAAACTGAATCCCTTTCTCTCGCCATGCACAAAAGTGAATTCAAAATGGATCAAGGAGCTTGATATCAAATCAGAGACACACCGTCTGATAGAAGAAAAAGTTGGCTACGATCTACATACTGTGGGGTCGGGCTCCAAATTCCTCAATAGGACACCCATAGCACAAAAGTTAATAACTAGAATCAACAAATGGGACTTACTCAAACTAAAAAGTTTTTTCTCAGCAAAAGATACAATAAGAGAGGTAAATAGAGAGCCTACATCCTGGGAACAAATCTTTACTCCTCACACTTCAGATAGAGCCCTAATATCCAGAGTATACAAAGAACTCAAAAAATTAGACAATAAGAGAACAAACAACCCAATCAACAAATGGGCCAAGGACCTGAACAGACACTTCTCAGAGGAGGACATACAATCAATCAACAAGTACATGAAAAAATGCTCACCATCTCTAGCAGTCAGAGAAATGCAAATCAAAACCACCCTAAGATACCATCTCACTCCAGTTAGATTGGCAGCCATTATGAAGTCAAACAACAACAAGTGCTGGCGAGGATGTGGGGAAAAGGGTACACTTGTACATTGCTGGTGGGACTGCAAATTGGTGCAGCCAATTTGGAAAGCAGTATGGAGATTTCTTGGAAAGCTGGGAATGGAGCCACCATTTGACCCAGCTATTCCCCTTCTCGGTCTATTCCCTAAAGACCTAAAAAGAGCATGCTACAGGGACACTGCTACATCGATGTTCATAGCAGCTCAATTCACAATAGCTAGACTGTGGAACCAACCTAGATGCCCTTCAATGGATGAATGGATAAAAAAAATGTGGCATTTATACACAATGGAGTATTACTCTGCATTAAAAAATGACAAAATCATAGAATTTACAGGGAAATGGATGGCGTTAGAGCAGATTATGCTAAGTGAAGCTAGCCAATCCCTAAAAAACAAATGCCAAATGTCTTCTTTGATATAAGGAGAGTAACTAAGAACAGAGTAGGGACGAAGAGCATGAGAAGAAGATTAACATTAAACAGGGATGAGAGGTGGGAGGGAAAGGGAGAGAGAAGGGAAAATGCATGGAAATGGAAGGAGACCCTCAGAGTTATACAAAAGTACATACAAGAGGAAGTGAGGGGAAGGGGAAAAATAATACAAGGGGGACAAACGAATGTCAGTAGAGGGGGCAGAGAGAGAAGAGGGGAGGGGAGGGGAGGGGAGGGGGGATAGTAGAGGATAGGAAAGGCAGCAGAATACAACAGACACTAGTATGGCAATATGTAAATCAATGGATGTGTAACTGATGTGATTCTGCAATCTGTATATGGGGTAAAAATGGGAGCTCATAACCCACTTGAATCAAATTGTGAAATATGGTATATCAAGAACTATGTAATGTTTTGAACAGCCAACAATAAAAAATTAAAAAAAAATAATAAAATAAAATAAAATAGTATTTTAAAGGTGAGAAATATTACTATGATTATATAAGAAAATGCCCTTTTTTTAAAGATGCAAGCTGATGTGTTGGAAGGTGAAATGGCATGATGTCTAAAAGTTACTTTAAAATAATTTCTCATAAAAATAAGCATTAGAAATCTTTAGACAATTAGAAAAGATAGTTTTCATTTGACTATTATTATGTAGGGGAGGGCTACTGGGGATTGAACTCAGGGACCCTTCATTACTGAGCCACATCCCCAGCCCCATTTTGTATTTTATTTAGGAATAGAGTCTCACTGAGTTGCTTAGCGCCTTGCTTTTGCTGAGGCTGACTTTGAACTCACGATCCTCCTGCCTCAGCCTCCTGGGATTACAGGCATGCATTACTGCACCTGGCTCAATTATTATTTTTATAATGGAATATTGTATTGTATTACAAAGCTGTCAGAATTTGGGGGGTTTTTAATTGCTCTGTCAAAACCTGAAGTCTGAGTTGGCTGTGCTATTTCTGCTGGCAGTAACAAACCACTCTACCATTGACAGCAAACTGAACATGGTATATTGGTTTCCCAGGACTAACATAATAGACAGGCTTAAAGTAATAGAAAAGTATTCTTTCACAGATTGTATTCTGGAGCCTAAAAGTTCAAGATCAAGATGTTGACAGAATTGGTTCCTTCTGAGAGCTGGAAGAGAAAAGCTGTTCCATGCCTTTCCCTAGTTTCTGGTGATTTTCTGGTGATCGTGGGGTTCCTTGGCTTGTAGAAGTATCATCACAATCTGCTTTTACCTTCATAAATCTCCCTTTTTGTAAGGACCCTCGTTGTATCAGAATGACCTCATTTTAGCTTGATTACCGCCATAAAGACCCTTCTCCAAATAAAGTCACATTCTAAGGTACAGGTTAGGAATTGAACATAGAAATTTTGAAACATAACAATATAACAGAGAAAATGTCTAAAATTGTGATGTCAAATGTCTGAAATTGTGATGTCAACCTGTGGTCCTGAGAAGCCCTTGGATTCACAAATCACAGAAGCCTCTGTTGCCACCCTGAGGAGGGTCCCATGGGACAGGCTCCACCTTCCCTGCATTTTCTTTTTGCCCCAAAATTCCAATATTGCATCAGATCTAATTGTACTGTTTCACAAAATTGTGTTTCCTTTTCTCCTGAGAATGAAATTGATTTTAAGAAATGTTCTAGTTCAAGAGTGGTTTTAGTTCACTGAGAGTCATGGCATGGCATGAGACTTGCAAACTGCAATATTGCTCATTGCTATATTTTTGTTATGCACACTTTCGAAATAAAAAGAAGATAAAATAAGATTTAAAAGAAGATAAAATATCTAATGACTATATTCCTTTAGAAACTAAAATATGCTATATACTCTCAATCTCTGTTATTAAAATCTATTACACAAGAGGGCGCTAGGTTAATGTATAATAGGATGACTCATAAAAGGACCAACATGGTAATTAGCTTTAATATATAATTTAACCTAAAATAAATTTTAGTCATTGTTTTTTCAGAGCTGAGAATTGGCAATACATAGTAACATTCTACATGCAACCTAATCTCTTTTTATATTTGAGAATCCAAAAGTTTTTTTTGAATGAACCACACCACACACACACACACACACACACACACACACACACATGCAGACACACCACCAAATGTCTGGTAAACACATGCAGATAACTTTCACCTGATCTGAAACAGCAATGAGGTCTCATTTTGTGAAGCCTTTCTATCACCTATGTAATGTGTTATATTGAGTGATTAAAAGCAGTTTTCAAAATAAAGTAAAATCTACTGTTGATAACACAGCATGTCCTTAAAAAGTTTATTTACATGGCTGCTTAGTTTAAATCTGCAAGGGAATTGTGTGTTGTTATTAATGCATAATTCATTCTTGCAGGCCTGCTCCTCCAAACTCTGCTCTTCCCCCATCCCACAGAGGTATTTATAGGCCCTATCAGGCCAAATCAGCAGAATTTTTAGGAATAGAGAGAAATGACTGGAAACATCCGTGTCCTCATTTCAAATTTGCCTAGTTTAAACATCTAAAGTACAAAGACTTGAATTTATATAAACAGAAAAAAAATCAAAAGCTGTAGTTAAAGTCTAAGAAAAAAAGTGCTCACAATTCTAAATCTCATTCTACCAGACAAGTCTTTTGTGGACATGCAACTAAGAATGCTGCAAAGGTAACCAGAAATTTTACTAAGCCTCTCTCTACCACCATCACACTGTGTTGAATTTAAAACAGCCTGGTTTCTGGAATACATGGGACTTTTCTCATCTCTATAATGAGGTCAATGCTCCTGACTATTTGGAATTAAATGAGCCACTATTTGCACATTGTATAGATCAAATGTTTATAAAATGTTAAATAATCTTCCACTTTCCTTTTAAAAATATTTCCTATTTATTCTTTCTGCTTTCTTCTGTCCATTCTCTTCTTTCTTCCCTAATCGATTTCAAAAGGTGTCAGGCTTCCAAGACGGCCAAGCTGTACATGTTGCAGTTGAAACCACGTTTGACATTTGTTTTATCTGTCAATCTTTTGTTGCTCTCCCCTGCCCACCTCACTCCTCACAGGTATGCTTGCCAACTCATGGCGCAGTTTGTAAATAAATGTGCCCAGGGAGCATTTACAATGTCTCCTGCAGGAAATGCACCAGTCATCCCTAACTGTGTATTTCAAAGGGCATAATCTTTTCCTGTTATTGTTCACTCAGCCCTGCTGAGAATGCAGTGATATGTTATAATACACTGTAGAAGGCAGGGTTTTTAGTGACATGTTATAGTGTTGTCTCCACTAGTGTATGGCAGAGACTGTTGGAGGATTAAGGGCAGCTCACCAAATTCTTGGGACCGCAGAAACAGACTGAGCTTCCAGGGGATGTTGCCTCTTCCATAATAGGAAGCTGTGGGACCAGAAAGCCACTATCACAACTGCCAGAACAAACACAGCACCTGCACCATCATCTCTACTAGAGAAATGGATGCCCCACATCCTGCCTTCCTCTGTTCCTGACAGCTATGAACCGAAATCTCGCGCAAAAGCCTCCACCAGGTAGAACGCGAGTTGTGACTGGCATTTGCCTCCAAGAGAGCCTGGGAAACATTCATTTTGGAGACAGGAAGGCGTAGTAGAAGGAGAGATGTTATATTAGCCAGTCCAAAAATCCCTGCATTTTTTGTTTTTTAATCTTATTTGCCTGTTTTTGAAATTGTAACATGATGATTTCTGCAAATAAGCAAAGCCCTTCATAACCTATTGAGTATTTCTCTAAACAGGACTCTATATTGTACCTCACATAGATTAAATACAAAATTTTAAACATGGAGAAAGAGATTGGCTTCTTACTGATTGTTTTCAATTATCATTTTTCCAGAGCTATGTGATTTCTGGAAAAGCTGGGGAAATGTGGCCCCTGGTCAGGCTTTAAAACTCATCTGAAATTTCTCTTCATCTTAGGATAATTATAAATTTGCCAGAAGCAGGAACATTATCAAATGAATGAATGCTGCCATTTGTTTTTACACCAAGTTGATTATTTAACAATTCCACCCTTTTCTACTTAACCTGTACTGGGTTCATTATGTCAATCTCTGACCTACCATGCTTTTGGAAGACATTCCAAAATTAGAAAAATTGTTGGCATAACCAAGAGGAAAATTAGAGTGATTGCAAGTTCCTTTTGATATGTTAAATAATTTCCCATATCTTTGCTTTCCAGGACTGACTGCTGCTTTGTAATTTCCATTATAATATCACAGATTGGAGGTAATATCGTGTTTGTGGAGCACAGTGAGCTTGAAAATTATTGCAATAGCTAAAATTCCTACTCCTGAAATCCTTTCTAACCCTTTCATTCTTGCTATAAAGCAAAACAAACGTTATAGAACATTTTTTAATGCTTACAGCATTGTGCTAGCCTCTTTTTAACAAATACATTGCTTATTTAACTCTGATTTGAAAACTGCAAGTGGTCCAAATCAATAACAACAGAAAAAAAACCAGTTTTGACACTATCACAGGTAATTATTAATCTGATTAATCTGATTGTTAAGTAACTCAGGACAACTAATCAATGCCCCACTAAGCAGAAATACTTGATTTTAAAACCATCCTTATCCAAAGTCAGGTTATAGTTTTGTGGAATGGACTATTTCTCTTTGTACTGGGTTTCTAGCATGAAACACAGGCACAAAATGAATGCTTTGAGGGACTAGTACAGGGATGGTTTACAGGTGAAGACAGAGACTAAGGAACAAATATGAAATACAGCAGTATTTGCAGGTGATAATCGTGGGTGGGACACCCAACTGTCACCTGCTCAAAGTGGCAAGCAGAAAGCTATGCTTAGCAGAATCTGGATCAGGCGGCTGTATGTGGAGGATGGTGTAATAGAACTAAGGTCTTGAGTAGAAGGATACAGGCCATCTACTGTGACCTGGCAGAAATGCCTCGGGGAATAAATACCCTAACTTCTCTCTTCTCCAATCTTTCAATAGCTTGCTGCTGCTTCCCATTGGCTAACCCTAACTAGAGACAGAAGCAAGGGAGCCCACTGACCACTAATGCAGTCCCAGAGCACACAGCTAGCCTGGTGAGTGTGTCTGGAGGGGCGGAGGGAGAGAGTGGGCGTGGATCTTATTAGTGTCCACCTTCATAGAGGCTCCCTAATTTAATCCTCTCAGAATCCTACAGAGATGATTTTCTGCAATTTACATCTGAGAAAACTGATGCTCAAATCTATTATTGTAACTCACCACAATCCTTAATATAAGTCAATACAATAATAGATTGAACAATAACAAAAGCCTAAATCCACCCAAGGGGAAAAAGTACTAGACAAATATAATTTACAAGGATTATAAAATGTTTTAGCAATTTTTTTCATAAAAAGAAACTTTATTAAATTGGTAAAGACTACATATTGTTAAAATCTACAGTAACTATATCTAATGGTGGAAATGTAGAAACATGGTTTTAATGTCAAGAACAAATTTAAAATGTCCTTTGACAATTTAAATTTTTTTTTTAATATTCAGTGTGTCTTTCAACACATACGTGCAGCATACACTGATCCAATCCAACCACACTTTTCCCACCCACTCTCCCATCCCCCTCCCAATCTCTAGTCATCACTATTTTACTTTCAGGTTGACTTTTTAAGGTTCCACTTATGAGAGAGAACATGCAGCACTTGCATTTCTGTATCTGGCTTATTTCACTTAACATGATATTCTCCAGTTCCATTCATTTTTCCAGCAAATAACAGAATTTCATTCTTCTTTATGGCTAAATAATAATCCATTTTGTATATATGCCACATTTTCTTTATCCGTTCATCTGTTGATGGGAACCTAGGCTAATTCCATGCCTTAGCTATTGTGAATAGTGTTTCAGTAAACATGAGTGTACAGTCTTTCTTTGGAAGGCTGATTCATTTCCTTTGGATATATACACAGAAGTGGGCTAGATGGATCATATGGTACACTTATTCTTAGCTTTTAAAGAAATCTCTGTACTCTTCTCTAAAACGGCTATACTAATCTACATTCCTAACAACACTTTGTAAGAGTTCCTTTTTCTCTACCATTCTCTTACCAGCATTTACCAGCATTTGTGTTTGTTTGTATGTTCTTTATAATAGTCATTCTAATGAGGAAGAGATGGTATCTCATTGTACTTTTGAGTCCAAGTTACTCCTGGTAGTTTTAGCTACTCTAGGAAAAGAATATATAAGATACATAAGGAATGTTATGGTTTTAATGTGCCCCCTAATATTCAAGTATTGGAAACTTAGTACCCAGTACAATAGTGTTGGGAAGTAGGGCCTAAAGGGAAGTGTTTAGATCATGAGGGCTTTGCCCTCATATAAAAAGAGCTTGTAGGACTGGATTCTTTCTCTTTCCCTCTTCTGCCATGTGACAACACAGTGTTACTCCTCTCCTGCCCTTCCCCCTTCCGTCATGTGAGTATGCAGTAAGAAGGTTCCCACCAGATGCCACTGACTTGTTCTAGGACTTTCCATTCTCCAAAACTAGAAGCAATGAATTTCTCCTCTTTATAAATTATCCAGCCTGTAGTATTTTGTTACAGTGGTACAACAGGGACTAGGATAAGGATTTTAAAAAATCAGTAGACATCATAATCATCTATATAGAAAAACCCAAGAAAATCTATAGGCAAGTTATGAGATCTAAGCAAAAGTTCAACAAGATTGCTAAAATAATAGCACTATAAAAAACTCAAATACATTTTTTATATGCTAGCAACAGTTAGAAAATGTAGTTTTAAAATATACAAATCTAGAAATAAGCCTAATAAAATATGTTGTGATTTCTGGAGAGAATGAAACTTTATTGGAAAATAACAAAGACTTAAATAGAGACATGTATATGTTTTGTTTGGGTTATCAAGATAATAGTGCTTCTATAAGGTTAATCTCTAAGTTCAATATAATTCCAATAAGAATGCCAACAAGTTTTGGTAGAACTTGAAAGTCTACCTTAAAATCTGTATTAGAGAAATGAAGATAAGAATACCAAGAACAGTACTGGATACACTCAATACATATCCAACCAGATAGCAAGACTTACTACAAAATTGGAATAAGAAATTTTGACAAGAAGTAAAACAAATAAAAGAAAAAAGATAACCCAGATTCAAATCCACACATGTTTAGTTATTGATTGTATGACATAGGTAACAATATTAGTCAGTGGGGCTTGAAGGGGAGCAAAAGGATAATAAGTTATCAATCTGGAAAGATATAAAGCTGGACCCCCACCTCACACCATAAATATCATCATAAATACAATACATAATCATCATCTCTATAATGAAGACTTAAAATTAAAAGTAGAACTTCACAGTGGATTAAACTAAAGGGAATGAATGGAAGTGAAAGGTGGATGGAAATAGGAAAGAGAGTAGAATGAATCAGACATAACTTTCCTATGTTCATATGTGAATACACAACCCGTGTAACTCCACATCCTCTGCAACCACAAGAATGGGATCTTAAATAGAATTTCATACTCATGTATGTACAATATGTCAAAATACACTCTCCGTCATGTATATCTAAAAAGAACACATTTTTTTAAAAGTAGAACTTCAAAAATTTTAGAAGAAAACATCTTTTTGGCTTTAGGGTAAGAAAAGTTTTGTTAAATGAGATGCAAAATGCACTCAAAAAAGGAAAGATGATAAATTTGCATCAAAATTAGTGACATTTGGGGCTGGGGCGCAACAGTAGCACACTTGCCTGGCATGTGTGAGGCACTGGGTTCGCTTCTCAGGCCCACATATAAATAAATAAAATAAAGGTCTATCAACAACTTAAAAAAATTAAATTAGTAACATTTGCTTGACAAAGACAACATAATCAAAGTGAAAAGATGAGCTATTATCTAGATATTTGTGACACATAAAACTTATAAATCCATAAAAGGACAAAGAACCAAATAACAAATGATGTGAAATTAAAATAAAGCCAGTATGTACAGCTAACAAAGCATTAATAGTCAAAATATGTAAAGAACTTCTAAAAACCATTAGTTTCTGTGGTTTCATCAAACAGGACACAAAACCCACGTTCCGTGAATAAAAAGACTGATATATTTCATTATGTTCAAATTAAGTTTTGCTTAACAGCAAACACATAATAAAGTGAAAGGACAGGATACAGACTAGGAGACACATAACTTATGATTGTAACATATTAAGTTTAGAGGTGCATGGAACAAGAAGATCTCTCATACACTTGAGTAAGATTTCTAAATTGCTATCATTTTGAAGATCAATTTGGCATTGTCTGGTAAAATCGAAGATGTGTATATTCTTCAGCCTAGCAATTTCTAGGTATAGTCTTCAGAATAATGGACATTTGTGCACAAGAGAATGTAGAGAAGATTATCATAGCATTGTTTTCAATAGTAAAAAAAAATTGAAAATAATTCTGTTCAGCAATAAAGGAAATGAATAAATAAATAAATTGAAATTTTTATACATTGAATACTGTAGATGAATGATAATGCATGAGCTAGTGCTTCATGTATCAGCATGAATAAACTACCAAAGAAAGCATATAAAGCAAACCACAGGACATGTATGGTCTGATGTAATTTTAAGAGATTGTGCAATACTCTATATTTTTAGGCCTATAAATGTACATGGTAAAAGTGTAAAGGTATGCATGGGAAGGTACCTGCTAGATTCAAGATGATAGTTAGCTTCTGGAGAATTTGGTTTGGTAGAGGTCTCTGGAATCAGAAAGTATGCAAAGGGCTCCAAGTATGTTGGTAACATTTCATTCTCAAGCTGGGTGATGGATAGGTGGGTGTTTATTCTATTATGTTCCACATCTTTGTGTATACCTGAAATATTTCACTTTAAAAAATCAATCAATAAACCAAACAAATAAAACTAAAGGGTGGAGAAATGAAGAAGTAATTACTTGAGTAAATAAAGAACAAAAGCTCTAAAGTGCACCAGAACTAGTCTTGAATCCCAACGTTTATACTCTTGCGACCTCGGCTGAGTGACAGCATCACAAAACTTCACATGCTAAACAGTAACATTGACAGTCTCTATGTCATGCCACACATACACACTCCTTGCTATTGAAATGTAAAGTGCTTAGCTGAGTGTTTACTACACAGTAATCTTGCTCTCTGTATCAATCATGCTAATGTTTTAGAATGCCTATTTATTTGGATTTTCCTCTCCAACCACAGGACCTATGCTAATGCTATGTACTTTATAGTATTTGTCTGACTGGGTAATTATGCATTTAGGTGGGCAATTGTTTTGACTAATATCCATCTCATTGCTAGGCTATAAGTTCCAGGAAATTGAAGTAGTCAATATTAATTTTTGCTCAGCACTGTATACCCAGAAATGCTCCTTTGGTGCATTTTGGTTAATTAAATGAAGGAATAAGTATTCAATAAATAATAATTACTACTGTTATTATTATTTTGTAATTCAATTAAGACTACACAGTTAGTAAGCAAAAGAGTTTGGATTCAAAGCAATCATAAGGAGTGCAAAAGACCTTCCCACTGTGCTGACACTGGGTAGGGTGGTCTCCTGAAGTAAGGTCAGCTGAGGCACCAGACATAGGAGCTAGGAAAAGAAATGCCTTTGCCAGTGGTTTCCCACTGGAGATGACTGTGCCCCATGGAGGACATCTGGCAATGTGTGGAGACACTTTTGACTGTCATGACTGTGGAGAGGGGCATACTTCTGGCATCCAATACACAAGGCCAGGGATGCTGTTAAGCATCAGACCCACAAATAAAGAATTATCTAGCCTAGGGCTGAGTTTGTAGCACAGTGGTGGAGCACTTAACTCGCATATATAAGGTACTGGGTTTGATCCTCAGCATCACATAAAAATAAATAAATAAAATAAATGTATTGTGTCCATCTACAACTTTAAAAAAAAAGAATTATCTAGCCCAAATGTCAGTGGTGCCAAGGATGAGAAAGCCTGGTGCAGGCCAAGCAACCCTGTGTCCTGGAGTTAGCACCATATTTAAATCACCCTGAAGACAAGAATCCTTCCTCCCCATCATTTCCACCATCATGGAAGATTTGAATAATTGAGGTTCTTTCTAACAAAGTGTCAGACTTCTAGATGTGTCAGACTTCAGATAGTCACTTTCAAGTGGTCAGGACATTCAGGTTTACCCATTAGATTGAAAATCCAAAAGAATGCTGCTTTTTTTTTCTTTTTTTTTAAACTTTAACTTTTCTTCTTTTCCTATTTACAGGACTCTAAGTGAAACTTAACTCCTCCCACTCTTAGAGTTGTTTTTACCATTAAGTATTTCCCAATCACAGAAAGATGAAGAGAAAATATTTTTAATGAGTCTTCTTCAGTGTTGAGTCTCTAAAGGAATAATGGTATCTTTCAAAGTTATACTTTCAATTTTTTCCATTGCTTTCATGTACAATGGGCATTTTGATTTGATCCCAAACTGAGAGTTGCTTTCCCTTCCACCCACAGTGGTACTGTCTGCTGATGGACTTATTAACCAAAGCCCATGGCATCATTGCCACCTGGAACATGTACAATGATACAGAACAGGGCTCTGAAGAAGAAAGGTTGAGGTCTAAAGAGAAACAACTTCACATTGATACAGGGGGAGATTTTTGGTTCCAGAACCTGATGGGAGGTATTTCGGTACTATAGAGTGACAGAAAGTAAATTTTACTCATAATAAAAAAAAAGTTAATAACCCAATACATCTGATAAAGGACTAGAAATGTTGCTGCTTAATAAAACATTCACTTGTAAAAATAACTTATCAATAATAGTTAATATTATCATTATTATTACAATAATAACCAGCTTTGTATACCTTCTCCATCCCTAGAAAAATCTGAAGGATAATAATTAAGACCCAATAAAAATATTATTAAGCACTGAAGGCATTTTTATTTTCTGTAAACTTTCCTAGAGCCCGTTTTATTGCATGAAGTAAAAGAAGATGGTGCTTTCCCATTATACTGTGAAATATGACAGAAAGGCAGCTCACTGATTGGAATTAACACACTGCCTGTGTTTTCTTTCCTAATTGGCTGACTTGTCATTTGACAAGTGATAAACTGTTGAGCATCATAAGCTGGGACTCTCCAAATGAAATCTGAAACAAACTGAGAATGTAAAGAGACGTTGATAGTTGGTTATATATGCATTAGAGGAAATGAGGGTAACACTATCTGATCACATTATATCTAATTTTAAGTTTACAGATAATTAGGTCATATATATGAATATCATCTCTTGTGTTGCCTGTGTCTGAGGGTAAGGAAGAATATGTTGCTTATTTTTGTATGTCTTGCACATAATTTTACACTTCTCTGCTGCTTGTTAAGGAAACAAAACAATTTCTAAATAGGAAATAATCACACATACTTCATGTGATTCTGTGAATTACTAAGAGATTCATGGAACTCATGAGTTTTAAAGCAAAAATTTATTATGTTGTTTATTATTTCTAGATTCATTATGAAAAGTTAAAGCAAAATTGGAATGAAATAATATTCTATTTATAGCATCTCTAGCAGTCTGAATAGGACTAAGGACAATGTGTTGTATGGTGACAATATGTAGGGTTGTTTTGCACAAAGTCAGTATCAGGGTATACAAGGAGATTACTTAGAGAAATAGTCAAGACCTCTTTTTTTTATTCAATAGTTCAAACAACTTTTATCACAGAATGATGATAATGTAGTAAACTGGCCTGATATTTAAATTTGAGGCTATGCACTGTGAACCCTAATGCAACAAACAAAGAGGACTGAGTCATTCACTCACTAATTAATGAGTGTCCCTATGTGCCAAGTGCTGTTTAAGACTAAATTATCTAGAATTTACTACTAAATATAAGCCTGCTTACTGATGGGCAAGGGGGTAACACTGGAAAGTTAATTTGTTCTTTGACCCACACTTTCCTCACTTATTATAGTATTATACCTGGAATAGAGGATGTGATCACAATGAAATACGGTACACATTACAGTTAACTGGCATAGCACATTTAGTTTAATGATTATGATGCTGATTATTAAAACAAACAAGGCCAGGGTTAACACAGCCAAATGAATGGCATAGGTGCTGACCAATCAAAGTCCAGGGCACTGAGTTGATTCTAACAGATCATTTTCCTTGACATTTTTTTTCCTACTTCCAGCTTTTCCTATCTATTTTATTTGGAAGTATTGTCCTACACCTCTAATGACACCAGTCTTGTTATTATAGACTGGTGTTAAAACAGAAAAATCGTATGGAGTTTCTCCCTTGTAAGCAGCCTAATTTGATGATTTATAAACTGTGCTCTGAAGTCAAACAAAAGCCAACAATCTAGTGATTAGGACTCTTATCACAGCCCTTTATGAATAATATAATTAATCCAAACTTAGCTGTAACATTCACGTATGGTCTTAACAAGTATGGAACTGATTCATTTTGTACTATACACATAATGCATTCCTTAGGTAATTTTGGGTGCAGGTAGCAGGTAGCAGGAAAAAACAACTAAAACTGGCATAAGAAATAAAGCTATTTATTCAGCTCACATGATAGTAGGACAGATCTCTGTGTTAGATAATTTCATAGCTCAGTGATGTCAAGAAGGACCCACATCTCTCTTGGGCCATCTACAGTGTCATCTTCAACCCAAAGTTGGCCACACTCATTTTATAAGATGTGGGCCTTCAGTAGTATGAACTTTCTGGCTTATACCAGTGAGAAATAAACTTAGCTTCCTTTCCCATAGTTCTCTAAGACTCTAAAAGCTTCATTTTCAGATAATGTTGGCAATCCTTTCCTTTCTCTTCATTGACCTGATTATCTTGTGCCTGGTCACTGTTCAACCTTTATTGACCAGGGAAGGAAACTATTATAGTCAGTTTAGGTCATTTAGTTGGCATGAAATGAAGGAACAGTGAGTAAATAATGTGCAGTGCAAATGAGTGAATTTGAATTTTATTTTAATTTTTAAAGTACTTCCCTTGTTTTTATTTTGTTTCTTTTTATGAATTGACCCATATCTTCAACTTTTTTCACTGCTGAAAGAAAGATCTTTACCATCAATACTTGTGACACAATAAGAGACTAAAAAACACTCTAATATCATACCCTCAACATGACCGACCCAGAGACACCTCTGCATAACAGTGATTAAACAATACAAGAAGTCATGGGACCTCTTTTCTATCTTCTTTTGATGATCTCATCCAGTTTCATGATTTTAAGTATAAACTGTTTATTGATGACCCTTGAATTTTTATCTTTATCTTATGTCTTTCCTACACTAGATTTTTAAAACAATTTTTAATTAACACTATAATTATATATTTATGGGGTGTAGTGTGATATTTCAATATACATATATAAAGTGTTAATGCATAATTATCAAATCAACATATGTTCATTTCCATCTCTTCATACTTTTATCATTTCTTTGTATTAAGAAACTGTGAACTCCTCTCTTTTCATTATTTAAAAATATGTAATAATTTGTCATTCTGAGGTCCAGCCCCGGAAGGGGGAAGTGGGGTACCAGGGGTCCTGAAGGAGGAGTGGCATCAGCGAAAGAAGAGTCAGGATGACAGGTTGCAAGTTACGAAGAAATCTCTCTCCCCCCTGAGGGACCTTTATTTTTATACCTTTTTTACAGGTGTTTTTTCAGGTAGTTAATGGATAGCTTCAAAGCCCAAAACTTTTTTGATTTGCATAATTTTCAAGAGTTACAATCTTTTCTGACATACATTGATTACCTAAGACATTGAGTACATTGTTCAAAATATTTTTCTGTAACCTTAGTCAATCATGATTAAGCTTTTACGTTTTTACCTCAATCACTAGGTGCTAGGCGATGCAACTAGACTACGTGACTCCTGACCTATTATTCACTTCTAATTTTAAAGCATACCTATAATTATTTCATTAACCTTTAACTTTAAAGCATATTTATGATTATTGGTAAGCTTTCTTACTCCTGAACTAAAATCCCAGTAAAACACACTTAAAGTAGTGAAAGTCTATTATTTAAAAACCTACTACTCTGAAGTGCCTCTAAAATATATCTATGTTAATTTTACATTATTCTATTTTTAATTTCCAAGGTAATTTTCTTTTTTCATATGACCTATTCAACTGCTTTCTTAAAGAACTTCCTTGATCCTTGGTCAAAGCACACCAATTCTTATGTCTTTGTAATCTTTAAGTAAAGGGCAGGCTTTACACCTCAAGCTTTTTGTCATTTATATTAACTATGTGTTTTCCATTTTCATCACAAATTTCTGTGTAAGGCAAAGGAGGGTCTACTGGTTGGGGGAATGTATTTTTATTAGCCTCTTGTCCTCGAGGGGGATACCATAAGCTACACACGGTGGTCCTTGTACTGTTGGCACAGCAATTGTTTTTCTGTAGCTAGGTTGTTGTATAGGTTGTGGCTTTAGGATGGGGTTGGGGGTGGGGGCTAGTGTAAATTGTTAACCATGGGATAAATATTTATTGTTGTTCAGGCTTGAGGAATAACTCTATTGTTTGCATCCTGAGAGATATTGAAACGCACCTCATGGCATGTCTCAATTCTACCCTTAGTCTCATTCTGGGAATTTTCCTGCAATCTCAGGCAATACGTACTTTTATTATTGATTGACCTATGCCCTGTTATCCGTATCATGAGTATCATAAACAAAACACTTAACGTTCCTAATGGTTCCAGTTTCCAGATGGTGTGACCCCTCATGCTGTGACCCTGTCAGACACTAGGTGCAGGAACACCTTCACCATTGTTGTAAACTCCAATCACTCCACTGTGCTATAGAACACCAAACTTATTCCTTGTCCAACTGTATTTTGGTGCCTATTATTCAGTCTCATTCTATTCTCTCTCTTCTACTCTTCCCAGTTTCTATTGACCATTATTCTACTTTCTACTTCTGTGAGATCAGATTTGTTTAGCTTCCACAAATGAATGAAGACTTGTATTATTGGTCTCCATGTGCCTGGCTTATTTCACTCAACAGTACTTTGGTCCATCCATGTTAATTCAAGGGACGAGCTTTCTCTATCCATCCATCCATTAATGGACATCTAGGTTAATTATTTGTCTTAATTATTGTGAATAGTGCTCCAATAAATGTGGGAGTGCAGATACTTTGACCAATGGATTTTATTTTCTTTGGGTATATGCCTATTTGACAAGAGAGACTGGTCTAGATTCATTTTTATGCATATGAAAAACCCTGCAAGGATTTCTCTTCCCTGAAACTCATTCCCAACCCCTCTACTTCCAAGTCTGTCATGAGCTGAGCAGCTTTCCTCTACTTGGCCCTTTCCCCCATGAAATGCTTCTTCACCTTGGGCCCAGAGCAATGGTGTCAGCCATCTATGAATTGAAACCTCTGATACCATGACCCCAAATAAACTTTTCCTAATCTAAGTTGCTCTTATTGGTTATTTGTGTCACAGCAATGAAAAACTAACTAAAATAGAAATTGGTATCAGACATGGAATCATTGCTGTGACTAACCTGATTATGTAGTTCAGAAGAGTTTGGAACAAAATTATTTAAGCAGGAGTTTTGAAAAGTTTAGAGATGCAAGCAGGAAAAGCTATAGAATGTTGTAAGCAGAACTTAAAGGGTGATTCTCATGGGAGCTCAGAAGACCGGAATGCTGATAGGAATAGAGACTGTGCTCATGAGGTTTCAGAGGAAAAAAAAAATGATTCTTGGAATTTGGCACTGTGTTACATTCTAACAAAGAAGTTGTCTAGGGCCTGGGATTGTGGCTCAGTAGCAGAGTGCTTGCCTAGCATGTTCAAGGCCCTGGGTTTGATCCTCAGCACCACATAAAAATAAATAAATATTGTATCCAACCACAACTAAAAAAATGTTAAAAAAAAAGAAGTTGTCTACATTTTGCCCATGGTCTAAGACTCTGTGAAGCTGCATTTAAAAGTGATGAACTAATCAATTTTTAAAAATTTTAATTGACACAAGAGATACTTTGAGGATAGGGCATCTCAGAAATTTGAAAGACCACACCCATTGCAGGCTCAAGAGTCTAGAGTAGTGCTCCAATAAATGTGGGAGTGCAGATACTTTGACATATGGAATTTATTTTCTTTGGGTATATGCCTATTTGACAAGAGAGACTGGTCTAGATTCATTTTTGTGCATATGAAAGAAGAAATCATGGGGGCAACCAGCTCAGACAGGCATCATAGGAAGTTGTTTCACCTGCTGAGCTATGTGGGCATTCAGAAGCCCCTACAGCCATGACTCCAGGGGCCTCAGGTACTCTGGCAGCAGACTTTGGCATCATCTATGTGGTGCTGGTTCTGCAAGAATAAAGGATGCTAAAATTCAGGAGTCATGGAGGTCCCACTCTTCTTGAAAGGAAGGCCTGGGAGGCCAGGCAAAGTGAGGCAGGGTTGGAGTCCCTATAAGCTGCCCCTGAGCAGGTGATGTGTGAAGCTATAAAGGTGAGTCTGAAGCTGGAATGGAGTCACAAGGAATTAAGAGATGCCAGTAATGTGAACTGTCTGCCAAGAAAAGCTGCTGCCTGCAGAGAGAGCCAGGCTACAAGAGAGCCTGTATGTATTGCAAACAAGGCCAGAGGGGCTGGGCTGCTCAAGCCTTTTGGAAAACAAATCTCACAGCCACGTGTCCTAGATGCCATATGTGGAATTAGGGTACCTATTTGCCTCACTGGGTTTTGATCTTGCTTTGGCCCCATCTCTTCTTTATATGCAACTTGTTCCTTTTGGAATGGGAAAGATTACTAATGTGCCACTGTATATTGGGTATATGTAACTTGCTTTTGATTTTTACAAGGGCTCATGCTGACAGTTTGCCCTGAATATCAGAGGAGTCTTTGCACTTGGACTTTTGGACAATGATAAAACTGTAAAGACTAAGGAACTCTTGGAGACAGATTAAATGCATTTTGCACTGTGAGATGAACTTGAGCTTTTCGGGACCAGGAGAAGAACGTTATACTTTGGGTGTGAGGTGTCACCTTCAAAACTCCTGTTAATGCAGAAATATCCATAATTCAAATAATTAGATTATGAGAGCTGTACTCTATTCATTCCATCCTAATTTAAATAGACTGGGTGGTAACTATAGGCAGTTGGGGTATGGCTAGACCAGGTGGGTCACTGTGAATGTGACATGGAAGTTTGCATCATCCATATTGTCCCTCTCTCTCCTTCATGCCTCTGCCATAAGCTAACAGCTTTCCTCTGCTGGGACCTTCCGTCCATGATGTGCTGCCTCATCTTGGGCCCACAGCAATAGAGTTGGCTGTCTATGGGCTGAGACCTCTGGTACCATAAGTGAAAAAAACTTACTTCTGGGTTCTCTATTCTGTTCTACTGGTTAATTTGTTGGTTTTTAATGCAAGTATCATACTGTTTTGTTCATTATAGCTTTCTAGTATGCTTTAAAGTCATTGTGGTGCCTACAGCTTTGTTCTTTTTTCCTCAGGATTATTTTGACAATTAGGCAACTTTTGTGGTCTCATATAAATTTCATGATTGTATTTTCTATTTATGTAAAGAATAACATTGATACTTCATGAAAATTGCATTGAATCTATAGAGTACCTTGGGTAGTAGAGACATTTTAACAATATTGATTCTTCCAATCTATGAATGAGGGATGTCTTGCCATTTTTGTGTGTGTGTTTCCTTCGATTTCTTTCAACAGTATCTTTACATTTGCATTGAAGAGACATTCAATTCCTTGGTTAATTTTATTCTTAGGTATTTTTGTAGCTATTTTGAGTGGAATTGTGTTGTTTATTTCTCTTTGAACAAGTTTATTATTTGTGTATAGAAATGTTACATATGTGTGTCTATATCTCTGTATATAGTTTGCATTCTGAAACTTTACTGAAATCATTCATTAGTTCTAATACTTTCCTGATGGAGTATTTACAATTTTCTGCCTATGAAACATGTAACATACAATCAGGGATAATTTTACTTTCTGCATTCCAATTTTAATGCTTTAAAAAAAAAATTCTTGCTCTTATCTAATTGTTCTGACCAGGGTTTCCAGTACTATAATGATTGAGTGGTGAAAGTGGACATCCTTGTCTTGTTCTAGTACTTGAAAAAAAATGCTTTCAACTTTCGCTCATTCATTATGATGTTGGCTCTGGATTTGCACATATATATTTTATTGTTTTAAGGTACATTTCTCCTTATCCCTACTTTTTGGAGTGTTTTTATTATGAAGGGATGCTGATTTTTTAAAAAATGCCTTTTCTTCATCTTTGAGAGGATCATGTTGTTTTTGTTCTTCGGTCTACTGATGTAGTGCACCATGTTTATCATTTTGCATATGTTGGACCATTCTTGCATCCTTCGAATAAATCTAACTTGAATATGGTGTATAATATTTTTGATGTGCAGTTGGGTCTGTTTTTCTTATATTTTGCAATGATTTTTACATGTTTGTTCATCAGAGATAATTGGTCTGTAATTTTCTTTTTTTGTTGTTATATCTTTGTCTAGTTTTGGTATAAGAATAATGCTGGCCTCTTAAAATAAATTTGGAAGAATTTCTTTCTGTCAAATCTTATGTAATCGTTTGAGAAGAGTTGGTGCCAGTTCATTAAAGTTTGGTGAAAATCCAGCTGTGAAACCATCTAGTCCTTGGCTTTTCTTTGTTGGAAGATTTTATTAACTGATTTATTCTCCTTACTTGCAATGGCACGCTAAAATTTTCTACTTCTGCAAGGTTCAATTTTGATAAGTTATATGTGCTGAGAAACACATTCATTTCTTCTGGGTTTTCCAATTTTTTGGCATATCGCTGGCATAACAGTTGCTGATAATCTTTAATTTTTTAATCCATTCAGCCAGTCTATATCTTTTAACCTGTGAATTTATTCTGTTTACACTAAAGGTTACTATTTATAGACACCTGTCATACTGTTAATTATTTGTTTTGTTTATTTTTTATTCCCTTCTTTTATTATTTGTCTTTGTGATCTGGTGGTTTTCTATATTGATAAAGTAGGATTAATATCTTTTTCTCTTTTGTGTATCTGCTGTACTAGTGACTTTTACACTTTCACATGTTTTTTATGGCGGTAGATATTTTCTTTCCTTCCAAATGTAGAATTTCCTTAAGCATTTCTTGTAAGGCCAGTCTACTGGTGATAAATTCTCTCAGTTTTTGCTTAGCAGGGAAAGACTTTACTTCCTCTGAAGCAGGGCTTTCCTCACCGTGGGAAGCCCTTGTGGTTCTAAGCTGATTCCAGCCAGAGATATGGGTCAGCAGAAACAGTTCTTTGTTCCCTTCTTTAGAAAGTCATAGCAAGTCTTCACATTCCTCACTATCCCCCCACATCTCCTCCAAACTCCTTTACTCTCACTTAAATTCTCTAGATGGGAAATAGTTGTTTGTTCTTTGTTTTCATCCCTTTTTTCCTCCCCTGTGGAAGGCAAATGCAGCAAGCACTGTGACTCAACCATATTTCCAGAAATTCTGACCAGATTTTTATCCATGAGCTTTATAACTTCTCTTGATTCTTATCCAAGAACTTAATATCACGCCAATGTCTAATATAAATTTCAATATTCCAGTGTTCTTTAACTAAATTCCTATTTTTACTCTCAAATCTATTCTCATCCAAAACTTCCTCCTCTCGCTCAATGGCAACTGTATCCTTCAGGGCCAAATTTAGAATTATCTGCTCATATATCAAGCCAATACTTCAGTTCCTGTCTTTATCAGGGTACTGTCTTGGAAAATTAGGCACCTAAAGAGGTGCTCTAACTCACAGACTACTATTGGTTTTGGATCATTTCATCTCATAGGGAGTAAGAATTATCAGAAGGATTCGGGTATTTCAGGTATCTTTATCCAAACTCCAATATTTTACCACAATTTTGACAATGTTAACTAGTACAAAATAAATTATCCAAAGTCACTCTTCAGAAGAATACAGAGAACACACACACACACACACACACACAGAGAGAGAGAGAGAGAGAGAGAGAGAGAGAGAGAGACAGTCTTTCAATCTTTTAAATAGAACATGGGGAAAAATCATTGCTCTTTTAGTAGGATGTTCACTAGCTCATCATATAGCTCATATCAACTTAATTTTAACATCTATTCTCCCTCCTTTTAATCTCCTTGGCTATCTGCCAACAAAACTTGTAATCTAACCGAGAAGATGTAGACTAATTATCTGTAAGTTATAAGGTACACCCTTTGACACAGGAGTGTGAGCAATTACTTCTGGAATTCTAGTTGAGTGAACATATGAAGACTTTAAGGAAAATAGGCCAAGAATGAGCTGGTCATCATGGGAAAATGCAGCAGAAACAACATCTTAACGGCACAAAGCTACTGAGGATGGCCGAGGATATGAAACTGGATTTAATAATTTGAGTTTCAGGATGGATCTCAAAGGTGAGAACAACAGATGGCAAGACCTACAACTGAAAAAAAGAGCTACATTGATCATCCTAAAGACTTATTAATATGTGGACAAAACTCATTTTACAACCAGAATTCATATTGACCTTTTTTAAAAAAAACTGAAGATACATCCATTTAATGTCATTTCATCTAGTATTTTTCAAATGTGTTTTCTGTAGGGCCTTTGTTTCATTTTGGTAACATCTATTCACACATGGACAGGAACTTTTTAAAATCCTACCTTGGAAAATGCCATTGTTCAAAAAATTTAAGAAAATTAACCACGCAGATGTGATGAGGGAGGAAACTAGAAGGACTTACAAAAGTATAAGACAAGACAGAAAGACAATGGAAAGACAGAGAAGGAGTAAAGCCCAAGGCAGAAGCAATGAACTAGAAAATGGCAGTGGTTGATCCAAAACATTGAGATATCTGGGAGCCATTTCCCAAAACAACCATTTAAAAAAAAAAAAATCCTTCCTTCTGAATTTCCCATGTTCTTCCAGTGCTTTTCCTCTTCTTCATCCACTTTTTAAATCTTAAAATAATAGTAGAGCACTTTAAGTTTTTTAATCTTCTGTCAACTTTCCCTTACTTACTCTTTCGTGGAATGTCAGACATCATCTCAGCTTGCTGTTCACCTCTTTCAAGTCTCTGCTAAAATCTCACCAGCCACCTCAATGATATAAGATCTTAGAAGAAAATCTGTAGAAACAAGACATTGTGGCATTTCCCCTCCATACCCATCTCAGGTTTAATAAGGAAGCCCCAAGAAAGTCTTTCGTAAAGAGGAAGTTCTGGCCAGAAGGGGCTCTGGTCTTTATTGCTCATGGGGTACTTCTGTACTGCAGAAATTTGTGAGCCTGCCATTATTGGAAACACATGTCCCTTGGCCCTTTGTATCTCCTAGAATAGATTATAAAGAGTTCTTGGAAGAATGTGACATGTGTTCCCATGAAACTGGGAACGAATGCTATAAAAATAGAAGTCGGTGGGGGTCATCTTTAATAGCAGGGGAAGAGAGTGAGCAAATTCCAATTCCAGAGACAAAGCAGGATGTATGATTTCTGTGCCCATGTCTGTTGACCATCAGGAGAAAAGCCAGGCTGTAGTCACTTTGGAATGCCTGGCCCCAGAGGACTGCTTGTTGGGGCAAAGGAACACTAAGAAAATTGTTTGGAATGTACCATTGGTAGGGCTTGAGTTGAGGGGGAGATAGTAGAAAACCCAGAGGGCGTAACCAGCATCATGGGAAGGTGCAATTTTGAGTTCATTATTGGAAAGGGGGTTGTAGAGTGTATTGCTCCTACAAAAATCAAGAGTTCAAACTCTCATAGTAGGGGGAGAACCTAAGTAATATTATCAAAAGCATCAGCTAAATTAAAAGTCATTAGCTTTTTAATCTTCATCCTTTTCCCCTAGTTTGATTCAGAAAAGGCATAAGTAGAAGATTAGGAGAGAAGGGGCTGAAGAGTTTTCTAGGCTGAATGGTGATTTCACCTATATCTCCATCCATGAAAAAATCCATATGTTTAAATCCTAAACCTTTGTACCTCAGAATGTGGTTGTATTAGGAGACAGGGTCTGGTAAAGAGATAGTTGAAATGAGGTCATTAGGGTGGGCCCTTTTCCTGTATGACTGGTGGTTATGATTTGGATGTGATGTGTCCCCCAAAAGCTCACTTGTGAGACAGTGTAAGAAGGTTCAGAGGAGAAATGATTGGGTTGTAAAAGTCTTAACCCAATCAGTGACTTAATCACCTGATAGCAATTAACTGAGTGGTAACTAAAGCGGTAGGGTTTGGCTAGAGGAGGTGGGAATTGGGGCGTGGCTTTGGGAATATATTTATATCTGGCCAGTGGACCCTCTCTCTGCTTCCTGATCATCATGATGTGAGCTGCATCCCTCCACCACACTCTTCTCCTGCCATGTTGTTCAGCCTCACCTCAAGCTCCAAGAAATGGAGATGGCCTCCGACTAAGACCTCTGAAACCCTGAGCCCTCAAATAAATTTTTCTTCCCCTAAAATTGGTCTAGTAGGGTCCTTTAGTCACAGCAGTGAAATAGCGGACTGAAACACCGGTGTTATAAGAAGAGATCAGGAAACAGGAAGAGGAAATGGCCAGCTCTAAGCCAGGGGAAAAGGTTGCAGTAGAAATTAACTCTGCTGACCCTTGATCTTGACCTTTCAGACTCCAGAATTATAAGAAAGTACATTTCTCCTGCTTAAGCCCCCGGCCTGTGGTTGTTTGTTAAGCAGCCCAAGCACACTTACTAGGATGAGCAAGATGGAGGAGGCAGCCCACACCTGCCAGAGTCTAACTTATTCTAGACGCTAAATGAATCCTAATTCTCTTGCCACAGAAAACAAGAGAGAATGCAAGAGGGTCTGAAGTAGGACAGTGCAGTAGCAATAAAAAAAAAAAGGCATTGGAGGTAAAAGTGGTAATTATGACTCGTTGTAAGAAGAGAGTGAGGGATGGTATAGAGTCAAAGATGGTTGAGGACAAGAACCGGAAAAATTGGGGCTACTGAGGTAGTTAGGGATCCCATGAGAAGACACAGGAACAGTGTGGAAGAGAATAATTTGAACAAATTCAGAGGACTGTAAGTTATCATGTACTTGGGGCCAGGTATGCCAGGTCATGGTGATGATGAACCTAACAATGTTAGATGTGACTGAGAGCAGTACATGTGAATGCGTCATTGTCCAACTTACATGGAATATCAGGAAGAGTTTTACTTTATCAAAATGAAGTAAGAAGATATTATGATCCTAGAGGAATCTGAAATATATATATATATATAACTTTTCTGTAAAGGGAATCTATATCAGCTGGGATAGAACCCTAGTCTCCTAATTCAATCCCAGTTATTCTTCCTAAATTGTCAAAATGGTAGCAGGCTAGTTTGCTTCCCTAGTGACTTAAACACCCTTTTCTGCACATCAGTAGCATGCCTTTGTTTCAAGAAGGGAGAGGTTCCATCACATAAATGGGGAAGAGCATAGTGCTGTTTGGAAGAAAAAGGATGACTGAATAACAAGAGATCTTATACATTTGATTTTCAAAAGGGACAATTCTAAGTAATTATTTCCAGAAGCAACAAAGCTCTAAATTGCTTTAAAACAATTTGACAGCAGTCAGGGCAGGTTATATCTGCCTAAGTACCATTAAAATATGCTCATTTTATTCCTTTTTGTCCTTTATGCTTGACTTACTGTAAACATCTTTAAATTATTCATTATACTGAAGGGGAATCACTCAAAAGAACTCCCATTTGCCAACAAATCTGAAAATCTAAATGAAACTGCTGAATTTTTAGGAAATAAAAATTTTAAAAATTGACTCAAAGTTGAAAACCTGAATAGACTAATATTTGCTGAAAATTTTTAGGTTACCAAAGATCTACTTCTTAAAAATGTATACTGCCCAGGTGTTTCTATAAGTAGGTCCCTATTATCTGATCTTCAAATAATAGATGTCTTGTGTTTATTAAATTATTATTTAACATTAAACAACGTAAACCTTTCAAATTTATTTTAGAGAACTAGCATATTCTTATCCCAAACCTGATATAGATAACATAAAACATAGATGAATTTTATTTATTCATATATGCTTTCTTAAGAAATGAAAATTGGGTGGAATTTTCATGCCCAATAACCCCAAGCTTCTTGCTCTTTCCTCATAAATTCTATATTAACATGTAAGATGTGAAGGAAAATTAAAACAGCAGAAAGTGAATTTGGAACTTTAGGAAAGGCCAAGGCAGAAGGCAAAATGTGGTTGTAAATACAGATTTGCAAGTTGCAAATAACTTGCAAATTATAACAGCAAAGCTGTAAATATAATGATGTTTGGTGATATATTAGCTCATTATGTACACACTGGTGATTAGCACTTCATTTAGATTCTAGAAGGTACAGCACAGAGATCTAGGCTTTTTGGAGCAAAACACTCTCCACTTTAGCTCATTTACAGTTTACACTCTGAACAATTCTGTCTCAGGGTTAGCAGGACACAGTAGTTAAGTCATTGACTGCTCCTTAGTCTTATCTAGGACAATCTAGTTTTTCTGGATCATGGTTCAGAAATTGTGATTTAAGTGAGAGTGGGTGGCAATATGAACAAGGCAAATTCAAAAGTAAGAGAAAGATTATCAAATTTGGGCTGGGGATGTGGCTCAAGCCGTAGCGCGCTCGCCTGGCATGCGTGCGGCCCGGGTTCGATCCTCAGCACCACATACAAACAAAGATGTTGTGTCCGCCAAAAACTAAAAAAATATATATATATATTAAAATTCTCTCTCTCTCTCTCTAAAAAAAAAGATTATCAAATTAAGGTTAAACTCAACTGAGCTCCCAGTCAGTAGCTAGCACCAACTGCCAGTAACGTAAATAAGATACTGTGCTTTTCCTACCATCCCAGCACACCATCTCATAATGCAGAACAACCTGCACAACCCATAGAGATAACAGTTGTTATCGCTTTAAGCCACGTAGTTTGTTATGCACCCATAGTTAGCTGAAACACTAATTTAACATTTATACTGTGTGCTAACAAAGCAAAACAAACAAACAAAACATGAGCTAAAACTAATCCATGCAAGCTGGTTTACCAGAAATGAGGAAAGGATACAAAAAGACAGATTCAATAAGCAGTAGTTTATTCTTCTGATTCAATCACGCTCGTCTCTTACTATCAGACTAAATATAAAGTAAAGGTGTTTTTGAGTGATAATATATAGCAACAGAACCTTCTAGGATGAACCTGACTTATGGAGAAAAGCTGATAAGAAGCCTTCTAAATCCTTACTTGAATTAAATAATGTACATGTTTACCCATTTAAAGTTATACTTTAAAAAAGACTGTTTATACACCTGAATTAATTTGGTTAGTCACACATTTCTTGTAAGATAAGCTGTGAAATTAGTAGTTATAAACATCACAAATAAGCAGAACCCTTTGTGAATTTTCCCTCTGTTATCTAGATCAGAGCCAACACATGTTTCATAGGCCAAAAGGTGAAACCAAGGATGTTATGTACATATTTCTATAATAAGAGGAAATTTTTGCTGACAAAAATTCAAATAAATAACTGAGTACAGATTTTTGTAAGGTAGGTCTAATGAACAGAGATTAATTATCACTTTCAGTGGGGGGATAACTTTGTAATTGGGGTCCAAAGGCCAAAATGATTCTTAGCTTATATATCATACAGAAAGAGATACACAAGACAATGAAAAAACAACCTAACATAAAAATAATTGACGTTCCAGATGTAGAGGAGAATGTGTCAAGAGAAATATTTTAAAATACAATGGCCATAATTCTCAAAAATTGATGAAAGACATAAACCCACACATTCAAGAGGTTTAGTTAATCCTAATCAGAATAAGTACCAAGAATCGAGTTTAGGTACATAATGATCAAATAGCTAAAAACCAAAGACAACAAAAGCTGAGAGAATTTGAGGTCAGCAGAACTAGACATCATCAGATAGTAATGGAAGATCTTTGGGCTAAAGAGAAATAATCTCAGATATAAACATGGGTCTTTGAGAAGGAATAAAAAAGCACTGGTAAGAGAAATAGGTGAGTGAATATAAAATGATTATTGTTATTAAAATTTAAATGATATATTTACCATTAAAAAAATTAAATAATCTGTGGGATTTATGACAATGTACAGGTAAAATACAGTAATGCACAATAATGATGTTTGGGTTAATGACAGAGAACATTTATGACTATGGTCCCATAAGATCAAGCTGCCTGGTGATGCTATAGCATTTAATTTGTGTAGATAAACTCTATTATGTGCACACAATGATGAAGTCACCTAATGATGCATTTCTCAGGAGGTAACCCCATCATTGACACATGACTGTATATAGCAATAGCACAAAGGGCTAAAGAGTAAATGGAAGTATACCACTTTATGTTTATTACATTATTTTAAAGAGGTAGAATGAGAAGTTAAAGGAGATGGTAGTAAGTTAGGGACATATTTTGATCTGTAGGGCAATGCTGTTCCAACAGAAATTGCTGATATAATAGGAAGAATCTATAATCTGTACTATCATATATAGTAGCCACTAGCCACATGTGGCTACTTTGTACTTGAAATGTACTTCCTAGTACAACAGAGGAATTTAATTTTAGACAACTAGTTATTTACTAAAATACTGAATGTAACAACACTAGAAAAATGCAAAAAAGTGTATCTGGAAAGTCAATAGAGGATATAAACAAAGAATACTAAGAAGCAATCAGCTGATACAAAGGAAGAGAAAAATAAATGGGATGCAGAGAAAACAAATAGCAAAATGAAGGCTTACATGCAATGTTAGTTACTACATTAAATATAAATGAACCAAAATCTTCATTTAAAAGATATGCTATTGATTGTTGAAAGAGATTTTTAAAAAACAAAACCAACTATATTCTATTTATGAGACACACTTTTTAGATTTAAATTTAATGAGTTTACCAGAAATTTTCAAAAATATGCAAAAAACCTTTGGGAGTAAGCTCTACGTATCATTTTCTTGTACTCTTGATACTTTGGTGTATATATTCCAAAAGCAAGAATACACTTTTATATCACCACAGTACCATGATCATTTATATAACATTTGTATCTAACATAAGAGTCCATAGTATAATGTTTTTGATTGTCCTAATATTATTCTTTAGAGAAATTTCCCTCAGTTCAGAAGTATGTATCATATTTGGTCATCATGTCTCTCTAGACTTTCAAAATTGAAATAGTTCTTTAGCATTTGTTTTTCATGGCACTTAAAAATAATATACCCCAATTATTTCTCATTTTTAAAAAATTATTTATTTATTTATTCTAATTAGTTATACATGAAAGCAGAATGCATTTTGATTCCTAATACACAAATGGAGCACAATTTTTCATTTCTCTGGTTGTACATAAAGTACAATCACCATTCATGTCCTTATACATGTAACTAGGGTAATGATGTCCATCTCATTTCACCATCTTTCTTACACCCATGCTCGCTCCCTTCCCCTCACTCCCCTTTGCCCTATCCAAGGTTTCTCCATTCCTTCCATACCCCCTCCCCCCATTATGGATCAGCATCCACTTATTAGAGAAAACATTCAGCCTTTGCTTTTTTGGGGATTAGCTTACTTCACTTAGCATAATATTCTCCAACTCCATCCATTTACCTGCAAATGCCATAATTTTATTCTCTTTTAATACTGAGTAATATTCCATTGTGTATTTATACCATATCACAGTTTCTTTATCCATTCATCTATTGAAGGGCGTCTAGGTTGGTTCCATAGTTTAGCTATTGTGAATTGAGCTGCTATGAACATTGATGTGGCAGTGTCACTATAGTAAGCTGATTTTAAGTCCTTTGGGTATAGATGGAGGAGTGGGATAGTTGGGTCCAATGGTGGTTCCATTTCAAGTTTTCTAAGGACTCTACATGTTGCTTTCCAGATTGGTTGCACCAATTTGCAGTCCCACCAGCAATGTATGAGTGTACCTTTTTCACCACATCCTTGTCAACATTTATTATTGCTGTATTCTTGATAACTCCATTCTGACTGGCATGAGATGAAATCTTAGAGTAGTTTTGATTTGCATTTCTCTAATTACTAGAGATGTTGAATATTTTTTCATATATTTTTTGATTGATTGTATATCTTCTAAGAGGTGTCTGTTCAGTTCCTTACCCCATTTACTGACTGGATGATGATGATGATGATGATGATGATGGCGGTGGTGGTGTTGTTAAGTTTTTTGAGTTTTTACATAACCTGGAGATTAGTGCTCTATCTGATGTGTATGTGGCAAAATTTTGCCTCCAAAATGTAGGCTCTCTGTTCACCTCTTAATGATTGTTTCTTTTGCTGAGCAGAAGCTTTTTAGTTCGAATTCATCCCATTTGTTGATTCTTGATTTTATTTCCTGTGCTTTAGGAGTCTTGTTAAGGAAGTTGGGGCCTAATCTGACATGATGAAGATTTGGGCCTACTTTTTCTTCTACTAGGCACAGGGTCTGGACTAATTCTTAGGTCCTTGATCCACTTTGATTGAGTTTTGTGCATGGCGAGAGATAGGGGTTTAGTTTCATTTTGCTGCATATGGATTTTTTGTTTTCCCACCACTATTTGTTGAAGAGGCTATCTTTTCTCTGACATATGTTTTTAGCAACTTTGTCTAGTATGAGATAACTGTATTTATGTAGGTTTGTCTCTGTGTCTTCTATTCTGTCTATTGGTCTACATGTCTATTTTTGTGCCAATACCATGCCATTTTTGTCACTATAGCTTTGTAGTAGTTTAAGGTCTGGTTTTATGATGCCTCCTGCTTCACTTCTTGTTAAGAATTGCTTTGGCTATTCTGGCTCTCTTATTTTTCCAAATGAATTTCATGATTGCCTTTTCTATTTCTATAAGGAATGGTGTTGGGATTTTAATTGGAATTGCATCAAATCTGTATAGCATTTTGGGTAGTATGTCCATTTAAAAAATTTTTCTTTCATTTGTTTTAATTAGTTATACATGACAGTAGAATGCATTTATGCACTTTGATATATTATACATAGATGAGATATAATTTTTCATTTTTCTGAGTGTACATGTTGCAGAATCATGTTGGTCATGTAGTCACATATATAAAGTAATAATGTCTGTTTCATTCTACTATCTTTCTTATCACCATGTCCCCTCCCTTCTCCTCCCATTACTTCCCTCTACCTAATCTAAGGTAACACTATTCTTCCCTAGTGCCCCCACATTATTGTGATTTAGCATCCACATATTAGAGAAAACATTCAGTCTTTGGTTTTGTGGGACTGGCTTATTTTGCTTAGCATGATATTCTACAACTCCTAGGTCCAAATGTTCACCATATCGGCCTAGGATATGACTTCCTTAACAAGACTCCTAATGTACAAGAAGTAAAGAATCAATAAATGGGATGGATTCAAATTAAGAAGCTTCTTCTCAGCAAAGGAAGCAATTCATAACATGAGGAGAGAGGCTACAGATTGGGAGAAAATCTTTACCACGTGCATCTCTGATAAAGCATTAATCTCTAGGATATATAAAGAACTCAAAAAACTTAACACCAAAAAGCAAATAACCCAATCAATAAATGGGCTAAGGAATTGCAAATGCCCTAGTCAATAAATGGGCTAAGGAATTCAACAGACACTTCACAGAAGAAGAAATACAATTGATCAACAAATATATGAAAAAGTGTTCAACATCTCTAGCAATTAGAGAAATGCAAATCAAGACTACTCTGAGATTTTATCTCATGCCTGTCAGAATGGCAATCATCAAGAATACAGGCAACACCATTTGACCCAGCTATTCCCCTTCTCGGTCTATTCCCTAAAGACCTAAAAAGAGCATGCTACAGGGACACTGCTACATCGATGTTCATAGCAGCACAATTCACAATAGCAAGACTGTGGAACCAACCTAGATGCCCTTCAATAGACGAATGGATAAAAAAAATGTGGCATTTATACACAATGGAGTATTACTCTGCTTTAAAAAATGACAAAATCATAGAATTTGCAGGGAAATGGATGGCATTAGAGCAGATTATGCTAAGTGAAGCCAGCCAATCCCTAAAAAACAAATGCCAAATGTCTTCTTTGATATAAGGAGAGTAACTAAGAATAGAGTAGGGACGAAGAGCAGGAGAAGAAGATTAACATTAAACAGGGATGAGAGGTGGGAGGGAAAGGGAGAGAGAAGGGAAATTGCATGGAAATGGAAGGAGACCCTCAGGGTTATACAAAAGTACATACAAGAGGAAGTGAGGGGAAAGGGAAAAATAATACAAGGGGGAGAAATGAATGACAGTAGAGGGGGTAGAGAGAGTAGAGGGGAGGGGAGGGGAGGGGGGATAGTAGAGGATAGGAAAGGCAGCAGAACACAACAGACACTAGCATGGCAATATGTAAATCAATGGATGTGTAACTGATGTGATTCTGCAATCTGTATATGGGGTAAAAATGGGAGTTCATAACCCACTTGAATCAAAGTGTGAAATATGATATATCAAGAAACATGTAATGTTTTGAACAGCCAACAATAAAAAATTTTAAAAAAAAGAATACAGGCAACAATAAATGTTAGTGAGGATGTTGTGAAAAAGGTACACTCATGAATTGCTGATGGGACTGCAAATTGGTGCAACCACTATGAAAAGCAATATGCAGATCCCTCAGAAAATTGGGAATGGACCTACCATTTGACCCAGCTATTCCACTCCTTAGTTTATACCTGAAGGACTTAATATCAGCATGCTATAGTAATGCAGCCATGTCAATGTTTATAGCAGCTCAATTTATAATAGCCAAACTATGGAACCAACTTAGATGTCCCTCAACAGATGAATGGATGAAGAAAATGTGGTGGGCTGGGGATGTGGCTCAAGTGGTAGTGCGCTCACCTGGCATGCGTGCAGCCCAGGTTCAATCCTTAGCACCACATACAAATAAAGATGTTGTGTCCACCGAGAACTGAAAAATAAATATTAAAAAAATTCTCTCTCTCTCTCTCTCTCTCTCCCCCCCCTTCTCTTTCTCTCTCTCTTTAAAAAAAAATAAAAAGAAAATGTGGTATGTATATTCAATGGAATATTACTCAGCTTTAAAGAAGAGTGAAAGTAAGGCCATTTTGACATTATTAATTTTGCCCATCCAAGATCATGGGAGATCATTCCATCTTCTGAGGTCGTCTTCAATTTCTTTCTTTTTAAAAAATATTTATTTTTTTAATTGTAGTTGGACACAGTACCTTTATTTTATTCATTTATTTTTATGTGGTGCTGAGGATTGAACCCAGGGTCTCACAGAGACCCAGAGTTTTATGCATGCTGAGAGATGGAGGTTTAGTTTCATTTTACTGCATATGGATTTTCAGTTTTCCCACCACTATTTGTTGGAGAGGCTATCTTTTCTCAAATATATGTTTTTGGCAACTTTGTCTAGTATGAGACAACTGTATTTATGTAGGTTTGTCTCTATGTCTTCTGTTCTGGCTATTGGTCTATAAGTCTATTTTTGTGTCAATAACATGCCATTTTTGTCACTATAGCTTTGTAGTATAGTTTAAGGTCTGGTATTGTGATGTCTCTTGCTTCACCCTTCTTGTTAATGATTGCTTTGGCTATTCTGGGTCTTTTATTTTTTCAGATGAATTTCATGATTGCTTTGTCTATTTCTCCGAGGAATGTCATTGAGATTTTGATTAGAATTGCACTCAATCTGTATAATGCTTTTGGTATTATGGTCATTTTGAGAATATTAATTCTGCTTAATTATTTTATGGAACTTTTCTTAATTTGTTTTTTAGTTAGACTCCGGCTACACATTTTTAGTTAAATTACTACATAAATGATCTTATAATGTTCTTGAGGTATCGCATCTGAAAGCAAATGATGCCTGTTTTTCCTTAAAAGTAATGCTAATTTTTATCATATAGGTAGTTGTTGTTTTCTTCTTCACTGAAAAATTATTATTTCTTATTTTATAGCTAATACATGACTTCTGATGATATTCTTTAGATAATGTCAATATCATTTTTTCTCATCTAATTGTCCACCTCTTATGCAAAATACTATCATGGTTAATTTAATTACTAATATTGATGATTCTTGCCTGGATCCACTTCAAATATGATGTCCTAACTGATAATTTTTTAAAACTGCATTATTTGCTCACTATTAGTTATCATTCTATTGTAAGGAAATGTCCCACACCTCGTTTGTTTATTTGTTCTTTTTTTTCTTTCGTTCTCATTATGGACTTTTATTTACTGAATTACAACCTAATATTTGTTCTTGCTTATTCTGATTTTAAACTGACCCAGATTTGGTTAGTAGGAGACCCTTAAAGCTGGCTACTTCATCGTTTTGATATGCCTCCAATGCTTTTTAAAGCCCTTCCTTGGTTTATTGGCATAACAAAATATTCCAGGGTTGCTTTCTTGTCTATTCTTCTGACATGGACTCAACAACACTCTAGAGATACCTTCTTCATTTTAGGGATAAAAGTGTTTAGAAACTAATATCTAAGCAAGGAAACACATATTTCATATAAGACATGGATAAGACAAAAGATTGAAAAAGATATACTCTTCCAATGCTAAGCATTAGAAAACAGATATTAAATAAACACCAGACAAAATAGAGGTTCAGATAAAGAATATGACCACTAATAAAGTGAAATACTTATAACAATAATGGATCCATTCACTTGCAACACACAACAATCCTAATTATGTATGTATCTAATAATATTGTTTTAAAATAAATGAAGCAAAAAGGGGAGAATTAAAAAGGAAGGGACAGAGTCAAAGCCAAAATCAGAGTTTTTAACATACATTCTCTTTATAAAAAAAATTTTTTTTAGTTGTTGATAGACCTTTATTTTTTTAATTATTTATATGCAGTGCTGAGAGTAGAACCTAGTACCTCACACATGCTAGGCAAGCCCTCTATTACTGAGCTACAACCTCAGCCAACTTTAAACCCCCTTCTCTTGGTAATTAAGAGGACAAGTAGATAAAAATAAGTGAGGATACAGAAGTTTAGAATAATGTTAAACAAGTTAACTTAATTGTCATTATAAAACACTATAACCAATAACTGCAGAAAGCACACTGTTTTCAAATTTAAAAATAGAGAATGTGATGGGTCATAAAGAGAGATAAAATTATTAAATTCTGTTTCCTGACCACAATAAAATAACCTACAAATCAATTTTTAAAAAACAAGAAGAAAATCCCTGAATGTTTATGTGGCAAACACCACATTTTAAAAAATAACCCAAAAGTCAAAAATAAAAAAAAATGAAATTTTAAAAATATTTTAAACTTAATGGTAATGAAAATACACCACATAAAAATTAAGAGATGCCATGAAAATAATGCTTAAAAGGAAGGTAGTAGTTATAAATATGTATATTTGTAAAATAGAAGAGTTGTTTATGTAGACATTGATCTTTAGAATCTAGAAAAGGAAGAGAAGTGAAAGTAAAAATCATGAAATAGTGAATAAAACTGAAATAAATAAAATAAATTTATAAAGTGAAAAACAATAGAGAAAAGGTCTTTGATGTTTTGAAAAAGATCAAGAAATAATGAGGGAGGGCTGGGGCTGTGGCTCAGTGGTAGAGTGCTTGCCTAGCATGTGTGAGGCACTGGGTTCAATTCTCAGCATCACATATAAATAAATAAAATAAAGGTACATTGGCAACTTAAAAATTTTTTTAAAAAAAGAAATAATGAAGGAAATCACAAATTACCAATACAAACATGTTAAAAGCAAGATTCTATTACATAACCTACAGATACTAACAGGATTAAAATGGGATATTTTATGAACAAATTTATGGTAACACAGTCAACAATCTGATGAAATAGCAACTGTCTCAGTCAGCTGTTTCACTGCTATGACCAAAAGACCTGACAAGAACAATTTTAAAGGAAAAAAAGATTATTTGGTGCTCACAGTTTCAGAGGTCTCAGTCTATACATGGCCAACTCCATTCATTACTTTGGGCCCAAGATGGGGTAGAATATTATGGCAGAAGGGTGTGGCAAAGGAAAGCAACTCAGGACATGGTAATCAAGAAGCAGAGATAGAGTTCTGCTCACTAGGGACAAAATATACACCCCCAAACTCATGTTCCCAGTGACCTACCTGCTCCTACAGCCACCCAGTTAATCCCTATCAGTGGATTAATGCACTGATTAGGTTAAGGCCTTCCTGACCTAATCATTTTGCCTCTAAATCTTCTTATATTGTGTCCAACATGAGCTTTGGGGGGACACCTCATATCTAGACCATAACAGACACATTTCTTGGAGAACAGAATTTGCCAAAACTGACAAAAATATATAGGAAATCTGAAGAGTTGTATATTTTGTCAAGAAAGCAAACGTGCAACTACAAACTTTCCCACAATGAGAAGACTAGGCCCAGGTGCTCCTTTGGAGAGTTTTAACAAAATAGAAGAAGTAAATAATCTCAATTCTATATAAATTCTTACAGAGAATAGAAAAAGTGAGAAAATAAAACATTGATTCATGAGGTCAGCATAGCATTATTACTGAAAACCTGAAGAAGGCATTATTGGAAGAAGACATTAGACCCTTATCACTCATAAACATAGATTTTTAAAATCCAGTGAAATATTAAAGGAATATTAGGTCATGACTTAGTTGTATTTACTTCAGCAATTTACTCTGAAGATAGGTTTAACTTTAGAAAATCAATCACTGCAATTCACCACATTAATAAATAAAAGGAGGGGGGTAATGTGTGGCCATCTCAGTAGTCAAGAAACACTTGATAAACTTATGCACTTGTACTTGGTGAGAACAACTCTCAGCAAATTAGATTAAGAATAAGACTTTATCAAGCAGATAAAACATATCTACTGAAAAGATCTCTACAACTAAGATACTGCACAATAAAGAATTATTTTCCCTTAAGATCAAGAATAGTATAAAGGGGGCTGGGGATGTGGCTTAAGCGGTAGCGCGCTCGCCTGGTATGTGTGCGGCCCGGGTTCGATCCTCAGCACCACATACAAACAAAGATGTGTGTCTGCCAAGAACTGAAAAATAAATATTAAAAAAAGAGAATAGTATAAAGATATCTACTCTCATTTGTTCTTACCAATACTGTACCAGAAGTCCTAGCTCATGTAAAAATATAATTTTAAAAAATGAGTCACAATGATAGAACTCATTATTTGCAGATAACATGATTATATAAATGGGAAATTAAGAATAATCTATATACTATTAGAACTATGAGTAAATTTAACAAAGTTAACAAATACAAAATCAGTATAAAAAAGGTCAGTATAATTTCTATATATGATCAATAAACCATTTCCATATACATGAAACAAACTATTGCTTTAACAGAGCAAATACCAAGAAGTAAACTTACCAAAAGAAAATCAAGTCTTCTATACTGAGAACTACAAAGGAAAACTAGGAAGAAATCTACTACTGGGTAAAAATTAAAGAACTAAATGGATAGAAAGATTAGCCATACTTACAGATCAAAAGTTCAATATTGCTGAATCTGATCCCAAATAAAATGCTAGCAGTAATTTTTTGTAGTATTGATGAACTGATTTTAACATGTTTATGAGATAAAAGAACCTGAAATAATCAAGATCTTCTTGAAGAATAAAGACAAAGCTGAGGAGGTACACTAAAAGATTTCAAGGCTTTTCAAAAAGCTACACCAATTAAAGCGGTAAATTTCCTATTTGGCATAAGATAAACCCACAGATTAATATATTAGAATAGAAAGTGCAATTACTTGATGTTCAACAAAGATACTAGCAAAATTCAATATGAGAAAGAAAATTGTAGATGATAAAACAACTGGATATCTATAAAGAAAAAAGTTGAGTTTATTTCCTTTCTCATACCATAGACAAAAATTAATTTAAAAGGGGTCATTGACCTGAATGTGAAAACTACAATTTCTAGAAGAAAATTAAAGAATATCTTTTTTACTCTGAGATATGCAAAAAAAAATTTCTTAGATAAAGCACTAGAAAAACTAACCATTAAGGAATCTGGTCATAAATAGGATTTCAGCAAAATTTACCTTCCTATAAGGATCTTCTAAAACTACTTTAACAGGTCCCAACTTTGATTTAGCTTTTATCCTGTCTTCATGGCCATAGTATAATTATTATCCAGTCATTATCCAGTCATGCTATTAAATGTCTGGACTCGATTTTCTTTCAACTCTCCTTGCAAATTGGCCTGTCCTTTTCTGAGCTCATTTCATTCTAACAACTTGCTCATTGCTATTCTGCCTTGAAATCTAATGCCACAAGTTCTTTGGGAACATTTTATGCCTTCTAGGGTATCACAGATACTAATTTAACCAAATGTTTTACCAGTACAGAACCCAGATTGTACATTTTCCAGCTTCCCATATGAGGATTCACATCACCTGCCTTCTAGTCCCAATACTGCATAATTCAGTTTTTTAGGTCACATCCTGCTTCTAGTACCAGTGTCTGAATTAGTCCATTTTTGCTACAAAATAAATAAACTCAAGATTTCAGTGACTTATAATAAAAATTTATTTTTGTCTTCACAAGTCTGTACATTGCTGGGGTTTGGCCGATCCACTGGGTTTTGTTATTCCAAGCTGAAATCCACTTGTGGTCCACTTCATTTTTGTTACAAATATTTTCATTCTCAGTCCTTTAAAAACTGTACCAGATACCTGGGATGTGTTCTTTTTATGCAGTTAAAAGTAACACATTTAATGGCTTACCTTGTGTCATATACATTGATACTCCAATGGTCAAATAAAGTCATGTGGTCAACCCACTGTCAACAGAACAGGGACATATCCCCCCTTATCATGACAAAGTGGGGAGGTGTAATCCCATAAGGGAGGGAAGAACTGAGGACAGTTATCTAATCCACTCTCCAGAAACAACAACAACAAAAAATTAAATTAATACATACTACATTCACTTCCAATAGAATCAGAAATAAAACCAGAGATGGCCATTGTCATCTATCAGAGCCAGTACAGCATAATAAAATATCAATATTAGTCAATGCAGCATATTAAAGTAACTTTGCCACATTACCTGAATAAAAACCATGTTGCAAAATTAGGTGAATCAAACAAAATCATATTTTGTGGAAAAGGAGGCCAAATCAGTATTAGAATATTTGTACCTGAAATCTATGTTCTACTTCTTTTTTTTTTTTTCCATTTTACACATACTAGATCAGTGATCCTCCTTTTCCAGGTTTAATTTTTAAATTAAGGTTGTTTTCCTAAAGGCTACTTAGTAAATTCCCATGGATCCCAGTTTGCAAAACAGTAAAAAGAAAAGCATGCCCGTGGATCTGGAAGCCCCTGAGCAGCTGGAACTCCTGCAAATTCCAAAGTAATCTTCAATATAGTTCCTGAAATGCACAAGGTGCTGAGAAGCGCTATTCAGATTCAAGGTTGGGTAAATGAAGACTGTACAAAAAAGGGAGGAAACTCTGTGTGTGTGTGTGTTTTCTGTTTTCATTACCATATTATAAAAGGATTTTAAACAGATTATAAAATAAAAATAACAGACTAACTGTCTTTTGAAGCTAATATTCATGACTAGGTATTTGAACTGTACAGTGATGAAATTCTAGAAAACAGAAAATAACAGAGACTTGATGTTTCTCGCATAGCCACACCTAGATTGTCTTCGAGCTGCAAATGATGCCACTTACTCATAGGAATGAATCATCCTTGTGGAGCTTCTGCTACTCTCTGTCCCTTTTCATTTCTTCTTGTTAATTTCTGGCATCTGAAAATTTGGTAGTAAATTTTAAAAAGTTCTCCAAACAGCAACACTGTTTTGAAACAGTAGTGAAATGCTGACACTCTGGGCTGCGATGGCACAAGGTGAGAATCATCCAAATCCATGGCCCTGCTGCTCCAAGGGAGTGGCTCCCCAGCCGGGCACTGCTCGCCCTGCCAGGATGCAGGACTTGGAAGCTCATTTCACATGTCATTTCTCCCCTCTGTTCAGCACTCCCTTTGGATTCTTGAAAGCTAGAAACCTGCCACATTTTTTTTTCCAAGCAAGCAGGCTCTATATTTAAAGGGCATTTGAGAATTGAAATCATCACCTTAAATCATGGGTATAGCTTTTCCTCTGGGGGCTCCTTAACTACAGTAGGTTATTTTTGAGCTGCACAAGGCAGTGAGACAAAGCAAAGAGAACAAGTATGTGGAGGCGAAGGTGGAGAATAATGTGGAGCTAGAGTCAAACAATGAAATATAAAAGGCAGATCCTGAAACTTTATAAGAATCAGTGACCCATCAAGCAAATCTCTCTCCAGGCCCACATTATAGGACCCAGCTGAGTATGATGGAAACTGTTGAATTTTGAATGTTGCAATTTTGTAATATCACCTTGCCTTTTAACCTAACATCAAACATTGTACTTTGCTCAGTGCATTTCACCAAGACCAACTACACTGCATTACTGAGCATATTTTATTATAGTAGCTATCACTGAGCTCACTATGAGTTTTTACAGTTCTGGTTTTCTGTCATCTTGTTTAGACAGAAAACTCAGTTGGAGAGAAATATGTACATACCTCTTTACATGGAATCAAAATACCAAGATAAGCGAAATGGTTGACTGGGAAAAGAATAACTGATTACTGTGATGATGGCCACAGGCCCTACTAGGAGACTTAATGCCTTCTGATCCCGGAAAAGTAGATTGTTAGCAGCGAAAGTGTAGTGCAAAGAGTTTACTTACCATATTCAAATTGTTTGAAAACTAGGCATTCATTTATTCGCCAACAGATATTTATTCAAATATTTCATCCAACATTTGTTCCCATGGGGTTGGGGACTGATGAGATCACCCAAGATGTAGAAACAAGATTAAGATTCTTATAGGATCTAATGAGATAAAACAAAACACAAAGGAACCCAGAGGTGGAGTCTACTGGAGCAGGGTGCAGATCTGCTTGCATCTTTTCTTAGCATATTCTTTCTCAAGGAAGTCGAGTGCTGTCTTACCTTCTAGACTCACCTTGTCCCTTGCGGCTAGAATGACTTTTTGACCACGAACATCTGATACAATCCAGACCATCCTGTAGTACTACTCACTTCACTTAGAGAAGACATTCCCTGTATATATTGAATTGAACACATGAAAATGAAACCTTCTTTTCAGAGCACATTTATCACTAAGGCAAATTCAAGAAATCATTAATGTAAAACCAGTACCTTTCACACTCTAAGTACATTTCAAGAGATCACATCTGTGGCTTATTACCAAACAAAGGAAAACAATTTTCTTAGGAATGATTCAAGTTCATGACCAGATCATCACACAATGCCATGCAATGCCCCTAGATTGTAATTACATGTTGTTTTAACATTCTAAAGTGTAGTAAATATTTGAAAAGAATGCACATCAAATTCAAAAGCCTTTGAGTTGAATGGAAAAGATCTTTAAATATCTAAGACACTTGTGACAGTTTTAAAACACAGTCACATATTCACTGCTCCTTCTGCCATAGAAAGGAAAGGTCTGTGTCTTGTCTCCTTGGATATTGATGTGGCTTGTGATGCCTAACCAATGGAGTCTAGGGGAAGGGACTTGTGAATTTAGATCATACTAGACTACATAGCACACTTGTTTTCAGGAACACTTCCTCTTACTGTCCTGAGCCACAAGAAGTCTGACTACCCTAAGCTTATAGTGCCACAGAGACCTCATGTAGGTACTCCAACTGACATTCTAGATAAGCCCAGCCTTCTGTCCAAGCTTCCAAAGTACAAGATGTGGGCATAAGCTCACCTGGGACCCATTAAACCATCTTATTAGATTTTATAGTTTTGTGGGTCAGGAATGCCACAGGATTTGTCTGGCTGATCCTTTTGTTCCATATGATATTGAGGTCATTGGTGGAACAAAAGGACGAACCAGCTGATTCCTGCCCAAATTCTGATCCTCAAAATTGTGAGATATAATCAAGTCATTTATTTTTTCAGGTCAGTATGTTTTAAAATAGTTTGTTATATAGCTGGAATGAGGTCCCTCTGTTCCTGAAAGAACAAAATGAACATAAGAGAGTAATTTATGATGTTGAGTAGGGTAAGGTACCATACTTTGTGAGTAGATAAAATAATTGGGTAATCGTTTTAGACAGCTTTTTTGCTGCTGTGACTAAAAGGACCCAACCAGAACAACTGTAGAGGCGGAAAAGTTTATTTGGGACTCACAGTTTTAGAAGCATTCGTCCATAGAAGGCTGGCTCCATTCCTTGGGGTTTGAGATAAGGCTGAATATCATGGTGGAAGAGTGTGGCAGAGGGAAGCAGCTCACATGATGATCAGAAAGCAGAGAGGGACTTCACTCTCCAGATGTAAAATATATACCCCATAGGACTGCTCTCAATGAACCACTTCCTCAAGCCACACTCCACCTGCCTCCAGTTACCACCCAGTTAATACCATTAGGGGATTAATTGACTGATTAGGTTAAGGCTATAACCCAATCATTTCTCCTCCAAACTTTCTTGCACTCACACATGAGATTTTGGGGGATACCACATCTAAACCAAAACAGTAACAAACAACTTAAACACAGGAATATGGACCATGCAGGTCATCAGACCACACTGTATGAAGCGTCATAAAATAGAAAAAAAATATATCCCATCATGCTATCAATGAGAACCCAATCTGTCCTAGCTGAAGTCCCCCCATTTTTATGGAATTTCAGCTGGCTAAGACCATCCCCTGCAAGATTACTTGTGATAGCATAATTATTTCCTAGATGATCAGACACCTTTCAATGCTCTAAGAATTTTAAATTCAATTAAGAAATGCATAAGTGAATCAAAACCACGGTAATAATATTTATGATAATATTGTGTGCTTAATATATATGTATTTGTTAAATTTCTAAAAATTTGGCCAGAGTAGCAGATAAACCTTGTAATTCTAATTTAAGAAGTATAATTGTATAATTTAGATATGTGATTTTTAACATTAAGTCTTACTAGGTTTACTTAATGGTAAACTTAAGAGAATTCAATTTCTTCCAATATTATAGTTGTAAGTTTTTATATTTAAAGTATTCTGAATTTTTTAGTTAAATTACAGTTTATGTATTAAAAAGAAATTACATATGCATATATGCAAAATTAATAAATTAATTTTAAAATTTTTAAGACATTTCACTAACTTTCCAAAATAGGACCGACTATACTTCCTAATTTAAACTCCTTACAAAAGAATTTCCTCTTGCAATAATTTGCTAAGAACTATTCATATTCCTTCTCTCCTGGGAATTTAACTGAGTTGTCTCTAAAAAGTATGACTGGTCACTGCCAGGGGCAAGGGGGAAAAAAAGAAAGAAATTCTCCCTCAATAAGAGGAAAGAAAGTCTGCTAATTACCAGCAGCAGTACGAGCTCAGCAGTTTCTGAATAAAAGAAAATCCTACCTGGAAAACCCCCAGCACCTGTCAGTGTTGAGCTCCTCAGGGTGCTTTCCCACAGAGAGGTCACACAACCTCTGCTCCTCCAGGTGAGTGAAGGAGCCACTCTAAAGGATGCTCAGAGGGGTGACACGAAGGGAGAAAGGGCCTTGTTACCCATTAACAGGTCTTCCCCTTTAAGTGACAACAACAACATACACCTTTCTTCCTAGAATGCAGAGGACTTTTCCATTCCACTCCAGAGGTAAAGAAGGAGTGAAATGAAAGACATGGGAAAGAGCAAGGAAATAAAATCAGATTTGTTGTTCAAATCATCAGAGAACAGGAAAGCAAAAAAATGGGTGAGGGAAAAGGTAATTTTTGCTAATTCTTGCTCCCTAAACCTACTGGGCTCAATTTTGGTACCTTCCAGTTGGACTTACTCGCTATGACCTGAGAGTGCCTATGGTCTGCAGAACATTGTACTGGATCCTGAGGAGTTGGAAAAAAAAAAAAAAATAGAGGACCCTCTCTACAAGGGACTTGAAATGTGAAAATATGGTACATATGCAGAACAGAAGAACAGATTAATATATGTTAGGTTAATACAGTAGTACTGGCTTAGAAAAGGGTCAATGGACAGGTATACCTGATTAGCATTTAAAAGGTGAAGTTTTGAATCGAAATGTAAATATCTTAAGAGAGGAAGTTCTAGTTAGAAGTGGATTTCTTTTTAAGTTCAGGTATATCCCACAATTAAATTAGACTTTAAATTATATTATACAATAAACTTAGATGTGAGACTATATACACATTCTTAGGACATGTGTAATAGGTGAACTACAAAATGGAAATAAATGTATGAAAGAAAGAGAGGAGGTGCTGGGGTTGTGGCTCAGCGGTTGAGCACTCGCCTAGCACAGGCGGGGCGCTGGGTTCCATCCTCAGCATCACATAAAAATAAAATAAAGGTATTGTGTCCAACTACAACTAAAACAAAATATTAAAAAGAAAGAAAGAAAAAGAGAATGTGAGGTGGATGTAGATAATTTTATGTAATGGATGCAAATGCTGCCCTCATTTAGAAAGACTAAGAAATACCAGCGACTATTATGATTCTCAGAATTCATTCTTGGCTTATTGGCACTAGGATTTCTTCAGAGGCACCATCATGTTGGCCCTTCAGGTCGTCAGAAAAACCTTCAGTCTACTGGGGACTTAGTCTAAATGAGCATTTATGCAACATTCCCATTATATTTGGAACCCTGCATCTACTTCTTCACTCCAACCCCCTCCCCAGTTTTCCTTTTTCCTGTCTCTAACTTTTTATTCTTTCTTCCAAGTCTCAATTTAATTTCTTGAAAGTATTTTTTGTAAAGAAATAATAACAAAGGGGTGACACAGAGACAAGGTGCAGAGGCAGGAAAGTGGCAGAGTGGCTCTTTGTCCAAGTGGCCTCGTTTATTTATAACAATAGGTTACATTAGGTCATTAGTACCATAACTCCATTGTTGTTTAGAGTATCAGTAAGGTTGCTCACTTTGTAGTTACACTTTACAGTTACAATATGTAATGTTAGGAGCTTTGTGCAGTTCTCAAGAAAGTCCATTGTCTGAAGTTACTATTAAGTGGGCAGATCCAGGAACACCAGAGCTTGGTGAAACATTGTACTGGTCTAGCAAACAAGTTCCTTTATTCCCAGGAGCTATGTGCATGCAATCAAGGTCGAGGCTTGAAGAGGCTCTAACACAGAGGCTTCTCAAGACACTGTCATACCAGCTAGACATTACACATATATTAGCTATATTACTAGATCCTAAGAGAGATTGTAGGGCATTCTAAGGGTGGAAAACATGGTGCCTGTTACCCCCTGGGAGTTTGCTCACCAGTGGAACGCTTCTCTGTACATTTCCACAGTCAGAATCCCCACACTTTTTTTGGGGGGGGGCGGTGCTGCTGGGATTGAAACTCCATGCCTTGTGCATGTGAGGCAAGCACTCTACCAACTGAGCTGTATCCCCAGACCAGGAGTACTCTATCTTGACTTGCTCTCCTTTCACTTTCTCCTCAAATTATGTCAATCTAGTTATGCATTCTTTTGTTTCTCCTCCTACCCTCCCTCCATTTATTTCAAAGTGCTAACAGCAACCTCCATTCAAATGTGTGTTTTGGTCTTTCTCTTAACTTTGGTACCATGTTCTACTCAGACTCGTGGATCCCTGGATTTTCAGGATGATACTCTTTCTAGCTTCCTTTCCAATGTTCACATCTGCTCCAGGTCTTTTTATTGGACCTTCCCGTATGCTTCTGGAAATGTCCATAAATATCATCATGGGGAGATCCCTATCTCTGGTATTTGTCAAAGCTATACTCCTTTTCATATTTTCCCTAGGTTCTTCAACCCATTTTTCTCTGTATTTCACCTCTTTGTTTAACTCAGATGTTTCTAATGACATATTTTAATAGGCTTCTATTCTCTTTGACTAAGAAAGCCAAAGACACTCACTTTCAGGTTCACTAGCAGAAGATAACAAACAATAGATGATATCTTCTCTTGTCCCATCAACCACTCCTCAGTCTTCTCCTCTTACTTATTCATTTTCTCAGGATTTTGGGGACTTTATACAAAATATTGTCAGTGTGGTAGATCTATGATATCATCTTACCAGATCCCTTTCCTGCTTTGGGAGATTGCCCAGACCCCATTGTGTGGGGATAGTGGGATTTATCATCTTCTTCTCTGCCCACATTTAACTGGTCCAGAGACAGCACCTGATCTCTAGTTGGACCATGACACTCATTCTCCAATTTACTTTCTTACCAGAATTGAGAAAAAAACAATAGTCATTCTTGTTATGGTTGAAGTGTGTTGCTTAAGAGTGTGTTCTTTAATTTCCTCAAATTTGTGAGTGTTCCACTTTTCCTCTGTTATTGATTTCTAGTGGTGATTGCAAACTTGTAAAATTTATTGAGACTTGTTTTGTGTTCTAACATATGGTCTATCCCATATGGCTCATATCCCATGAGTACTTCCCATGTGCATTTGAGAAAAATATGTATTCTGCTGGTTTGAGATGCTTTGTTTTGTATGTTTTTGAGGTCAGGTTTCTTTGTAGTATTATTTAAGTCTTCAATTTTTTATTGTTTTGATTAGTTGAGCTGTTCATTATAGAAAGTAGCGTATGGGAGTATCCAACTAATACTGTAGAACTGTCTGTATCTTCCTTTAACTCTATCAAATTTTGTACCACATATTTGGGGCTCTTTTATTAGATGGGTATATATTTATTTTATCTGCTGATCAATGAAGCTTTTCTATAACTATTTAGATACTTAAAGGGACCATATCTTTCTTACAATATGACCAGGAATTCTAATAATAGAATGGGTAGCCCATGTTTTATGGTTTAATATTTAATGCGATATTTGGGACTTATACAGTAGTTACCATAATATAGGATCTAGAAGCTTGGTATAGTTAATTAATTCACATAAAAGGATGTAAAATATTAAAAATAGGAAAAACGAATAATTAAGACAATGAAACATGGATTTCTAACCAAAGTTGAAATGAAAATCATTTACAGGAAGCCCTGCTGAACTTCCAACTTTGTGAAAATGTTGTAATATGCAATTTGTGTGTGTGTGTGTGTGTGTGTGTGTGTGTGTACACCAAGGATTCTTTGTAAGAAGCACCACTTACAGTAATTGAATTTTACTTTTATAAATAGCTATCATGATACTTTTAGTAATTTGATAATTCAAAAAGTGAACCTTGTATAAAATATGGGAAAAGGACAATTTTATAGTGAGCTTTTATTAAAAAGATTTTTTTAAGGAAATAAAGAAAAAGAAATAGCTGTGTTCTCTGCCTTTACATCTTCTTTGTAGTGTCCTCCTGTGTGGTTGATCCCAGTGCCCAGGTGTGAGAGTTGCTATTTTTTTTAAAGAATATGGAAGATTAGTTCCCTGTGCTTTTGATGCTTGTCAGAAAATTCCAATTTGGTACATTAAGCATCCCGAATGAGTCAGTGATTCTTTAAATAATAAGACAACTAAAGCTAGAAGGTATAAAGCATCTTTAAGAAAAAGAAACCCTAAGAATAAAAGGTATGATTTGATGCTTAAATGTGGACCACATTCTTTATGCTGCAAATAGGTGGAAATAATCCCTGGGTTCACAAAGGGGATATGTGCTCTATAAATAATACACTGTGTTGCCTTATTTCTACTTACTACATTTGCTCAGTCCATAATTCCATTGGAAAATGCACTCTCCTTTCCTGTAACATCAAGGGAATATGAGAGGGCCAGAAATAGGACATGACTTCATTCTTCCCTACCACCACTTACACACACACACACACACACACACACACACACACACACACACATCATTGCTGGTTAGCTTTCAAGGGAATCAGAAATTGCTCCAGAAATAGGACAAAAGCTGAAGTCAGGGCTCCCCCACCAATTAAGAGGCTGGGTAGGAAGTGGGAGTTAGCTCCACTGGCAAAGGAACAAGTGGGTCAATTTGAGTAAGGCACAGGTGGCCTGAATCCTCCAGGGATCTGCTGAGCTGCAGCTGACCTGCACTACCAATAAGCAGATAGATGTGAAAGGCAAGAACAAAGAGAACACCAGCTGAGACAGTGAGATGAGGAAGGGAGAGAAACAGGAAAGGAGCAAGGCAGGGACTGGCCACGCCTATTCAGGCTCAATGGACATTTCGACAGCAACTTACAGTTTGAGTATTTTTTTTTTTCTCTACTATGCCTTTGTTTTTAAGCAATTAAATCATGTAAGAGGCAGGCAGTGTTTCTATATCCAGATAACGTAATTGTCACAAATGAAGAAACAGGCTTGCTTCTGATCAAGTTTCCTACGACAGAGCTATAACTCAAACCTTTATCACTTAATGACTCTGAAAGTTACATTGTTGTCTTAGCACAGACCTATTTAACTGCAGATCAAAATACAACTCTGTGATGCAAATCTTGCAGTATAGCTGGAGTAGAGTTGTGTTGATGCAGGGAGATGGCAGAGTTTACAAGCTGTTTCCAAGAATCTGTAATTTATCCTATGGACAATGGGAAGAACATGGTCAAATTTACAACAGGGATGAGTAAACTATGGCCCTTGGGTCAAATCTGGTCTAGTGCATGCTTTATTGACTCATATTTGTATCCATTTGTTTACATGTTGTCTATGGCTGGTGTTGTTGCGACAGATATCATAAATCTTCAAAATATAAAATAATTACTATCTGATGGTATAAAAAAAGGTTTGCTGACTGGTTTTTTAGAATGATCACTGTGGCTGCAATGTTGATTAGAAGAAGCCACTATCTGAGGCAGGAAGCCCTCTAGAAAGCTAGTCTTAGTAGGAGATGACAGAAATCCAAAGTTAACTTGGAGCAATGACAATGGGGGAAAGTGCATTATTTAACAGATGCCAAGATGAAGGCTGAGAAGACTTGGATACTGAATATGTAAGTTGAGAAAGTGGAAATATGCTGTAATTTTTAAGATGGTAATTAAAGGCATAGGATTAGATACCTCACCCAGAAAGAGAATAAAGGGTAGGAGGAAAGGATCCTGGTGTATCCTCAAAAAACACTGATGTATGAAGGCTGAGAAAGTAGAGGGGCTCTCAGTGGAGACTTAGAAAGACCCCAAGACAGGTGGAAGGACAGCCCAGGACCAAGAGGGTCAGAGCAGAGGCGAGGACTAATGTTTGCCATTGGACTTACCACAAAAGAACAATTTCCATGGAAGGGCCGGAAGGATACACCAGACTCTGGTGGGTTGCAGGATGACAGAGAGGTGAGGGAGTGTGGGGAGAAGTGCACACAACACTTCTAAACTGGGAAAGACACCGAGATAGCAAGATGGCCACAGCAAGCCTGGGGATTGACCAAATTTCACTTTTCTGTCTTATGTTTTTTTTAATCAAGGAGCTCAGTGAGGAAGTTTAACTAAGGAGGAACAAGAGTGAATAAAGGGAGAGGCTGAAGGCACAGGGAGCAGATAGAAGAATCTAGAGCCAGTGGAAAGTAAGATCATCTTTGATCTTGTGGTCATCTTATTGATCATATGAAGGAGGATGCCATAGAACTGATGGTGTGGATAGTCATTACAGATAATGGAGAAGAGAAAGACCATTGGGGAAACCCCAGATTTTCAGGCATTGGATTTGTAACAACAGAGAAGTCCATCTGAGAGAAACTATATCTAAAGATTTTAATATAAGGAACATCTATTCTTCCACTCTGAATAGTCTAAACTTTGGCTTAATCAAGTTAGGGTACCAAAAGACTATTCATGTGGACCACAGTGATTGGCCCCTTATAGATGTGTCTTCATTAAGTTCCAATCAAATTTTATGATTTCTTCTAGTCTATAGATTAGAAGAAATAGGTATAAATTTGCAGGTCCATTTTGTTCGCCCTCACCATAGTTTTAAATGTAGAATTAGATTGCTTTTTGACAAAGCATAAACTTCCTATCAGTCTCTATAGATTGAAGCCCAAGTGCATTAGAATTTGTAGTAAGAACCCTAGCCTGGTCCTAAGCTATGTCATAAATGAGATTCTTAAAATAGGTTCTAGGATTTGGGTGAGTCTGAGTATGTCTGGAAGGCAGATGGGGGAGAATCTAGCAATGTTTTCATATGCAATAGGAAACCAGATGGAAAACATATCACAAGGAATGAAAGATTCTATGTATTGTGTCTCAAGTATTAATATGAAGAAATTCACCAATTATTACTTCACAGTTCTCTAATGAGCTCAAGGTGTCAGCATTACTAGTATCAGGAGTTACAAATTGGTGCCAGTTTATTAGGTAGGAATCAAGCAGTGTCCTAGGGTGTCCTTGACCTAAATGGTACCAATTAATCAGCAACATTTTAAGGAGGTATTACTATTGTTCACCTTTAATAGATGAAACAATTGAGGCTTGAGATACTAAGTAACTTTTCTGAGATAACATACTTTGTCATTAGTAGCCAAAACTATGCCAAACACCTCTCAGATTATAGGAGCAACCGTGTCAGGTACACAAGAACCTTTGGAAACGTCTACAACTCAGCTTAATCTCTATTTTAAGACTCATCCAGAAATTTCTTTGAGTAGTTAACCTGAGTCATCTGAAGGTTTTCCTCCTTCCATTCCACTCTGTGAGTTAATGGCAATGTTTGTTGGCTTTTATGACACTCAGGCCTTGGGCACCCCTGGCCTTAGTAATCTGTGCACACTAGATACTACTAGGACAGCATTGTCCCATTCAATGTGGCCCATAAGGCACAGGTCCAAATTTCCATGTCCATCTTATTTGCCCTCATGGCAGTTTTAAATGTAGAATTAGATTGCTTTTTGACAAGGCATACACTTCCTACTACTCTCCCACTTACAAGACTCAAACCTGAGTCTCATCTTTACATTACCCAGCAAGAACCTGGGCACACTGGTTTATGACCCTGTCTAGAGGGCCCACAGGCCGCGGTCTCAATGGTCTTGTTGTAGGAGGCCAGGCCTTAGTCCCTTCTGCTCTTGGCACCCTCGGAGGTCCTTCTACCTCTCTGGCAGCTCTGCCAAGCAGCAGGGCATAATGTTTCCTGTCTCCTTCTCTATAGCCCTGGGCCCTGGAGAACATTTTTCATTTTGTGGAGTCCTTTACCTGATGCACTTATAAAGATCATGTTTTCTTGGCCCACAACTTTTCTCCTCCCTTCAGGGGTTGGGATTTGGACAATAAAACCTAGGATTTCCAAGTTTATCCTGTCCTTTCATCTCCAAAGTCAAGGTGAGCCAGCCTTATGTGCTACTTCAACAAAGAAAATATAGTGAGGGGAAGAAGCAGGATAACATAGGTTAAGAAAATCCCAAAATAGTATCTTGCTATTTTGAGTTCTGAGGAAGAAAAATGCCACTTAGCTGTAAGGAAAAGTAGAGAGTAAAGGTCCTCAGATGATTTGGGGGAGAATTCTAGTGACTTATCCTCTGGCACCAGCTCAACAACTAAAAAGAAGAGAATATATCAACACAGCAGAATGGATGGAATGTCCAAGAAAGTTAGAAGCCACAAAGAAGTCTTGCTCTCACAGCATGCTCACTTAAGAGCAGCTGTACAAATCTCTTTTCCACAAATACTTGGAAACATTGTGACAACTTGCTCATTTTCCTGGGAAGCACTTTCCATACATGAGATGATGGAGTACTGAGACCATTTCATTCACTGCTCCATTTCTAGTATGTGCTTTGTTGACGCCATTCAGGTTCTCATAAATGGAGTCACTTTCTTTTCACATAACAGGTCAATTTTCTGTCTCCCCTCAAAATGGCAGCTGTTAGTCAAAGGGTACTTGCCATTTATTATAAGATAAGCAAGTTCTGGAGATGTAATGTACAACATGATGACTATGGGTAATAATAATAATAATAATAATAATAATAATAATAATAATGTATTATATAGCTGACATTGGCTAAGAGAGCAGAACTCAATATTTTCAACACATACACATTTAAAAAGGTAACTATGTGAAGTAATGTGTACAGCAATTAACTTGATTGTGGTAATAATTTCAAGATATATATATGTATACCTTGAATATATACAATTTTTATTTGTCAATCATACTTAAATAAAATCTTTAAAATGATGAAGGATCAAATACATGGAGAATTTATCATGGCACTTGTAGCTTTTTTGTCCCTTTTTATCTAAGTGTGACTTTGGAAGGTGGTGTCTCATGAGTCTCTTCAGTTTCAAGTCCTTCCTTTGAGATATTTTCTTTTGAAAAAGAGTAGAAGTTGCTATTTTTTCCTGTAATCCTCTACTCTCTAGTTCCTGGTCTAGATTTCACCCTAAGACAATGATACTTATACTAAGTTGTACTTGAAAATAAGAGTTGTTCCTGGGGATTTGTTCCAGAATCTCTTGCAAATACCAATATCTATGGATCCTTTATATAAAAATTTGTGGTCCCTTAAATAAAATGGCATGGTATTTGTATATAACGTATGCACATTTACCTGTATACTTTAAATCATCTCTAGATTATGCATAATACCTAATAATTAGAACACCTGATACAATTCTCATGGATTCAGTATAGTACTTGGCATATGGAAAATTCATGTTTTGCTTTTTAGAACTTTCTAGGACTTTTTTTTTTCTTTTTTTGCACATTTTCCACCCACAGTTGGTTAAATCTATAGATGTGGAACCTGTAGATACAGAAAGCCAACTCTATATTCCAGAACTCTATAACTTGAGTTCAGAAGAATTTAGAATATGGAGACCCAAAGTTCTCCTAAAAATCTGAGTTTGAAAGTTGGGACAGGTAGAAGGCATGGTAGAGAGAAAGTGAGGGTCTAGGTGAGCAAGCAGAGTTTAGCAACCTGGAAATGCAAGGTCAGGGACTTGAAAATATGTGAAAGAGAACTGAGGTACTAGGCAACAAATATCAGATGATACAGGAAGCAGGATACACACACTGAACAATGGAATGCCTAAATGTTATTCAAGGGGTTGAAGGTCCTGAGCAATGGTAAGAGCCCATAAGCAATCATACCTCATGAACACTGTTTTATTTATTCATTCACAACCATGTAGGTAAGTATTTTCCCTATGTGGTGAGATCAGAGATGCCAAGAGAGGCAAGTGGTTGCATGGTCACACATCTAAGTGATTCAGTCCAGGTTTGCACACAAGTACATAAAAAACCTGAACATTTTGCAAATTTGCCAAGACTGACATGTTACAGACCTGAATTTTCTCAGGCACCATCCTATTCAAGCCAGTTCTGGAGCTTACAGCTGTCTCCTCCTCCCCCTCCTCCTCCTCCCCTCCCCTTCTCCTCCTCCTCTTCCTTCTTCTTCCCCTTCTCTTCCTCCTCCTCCTCCTTCTCCTTCTACTTCCTTCTCCTCCTCCTCCTCTTCCTTCTTCATCTCCTTCTTCTCTTCTTCTTCCTCCTCCTCCTTCTCCTCCTCATGCTCTTCCTTCCTTTTCTTTTTCTTCTTCTTCTGTGTGTGTGGCGGGGGGGGGGGGGGGGGGGGCATTGAACCTAGGACCTTGCATATGCTAAGCAAGTGCTCTACCACCAATCTTCATCCCCAGCCCCTGAAGCTTGCAGTGTTTCTTAAAACACAATTTATGGACCTCCACAATAAAAATCATTCTGCAGCTTATAAAAATATGAATTTCTGGACTCATTCCCTAAGATTCTGATTCAGAAGATCTAGAATTGGTCTCAAGAATTTTAATTTTTCTTAGCATTCCTTATCCAAGATAGCCAACAACAAAGCTCCATTCTCCTGGGAAGAGCAATTGAAGTATCTTTGGTCATAAAATAGGCAATGCCAATTGATGTATTCTCTAGGATTAATACATATACACTTAGAAAAAGCAATATTCTTTCTACTGATATTGCTGAATTTGAAGGGGGTGAGCTTGGTCAGCTGGGATTCACTTTTCAGCCATGTAGAAAGAGCCCACCTATAGAAATTTGCAAATTAGAAATAGACATCAGTTTTAAAGTCCCTGGATGCAGTAGCATCTAAAGTTTACCTTGGCTCATCTGTGCTCCCCACTACCTGCTTTTATTTTTTTGGAGTGGAGATGGGATCTCACTATGTTGCCCAGACTGCCCTTGAACTCCTGGGCTCAAACAATCTTGTCTCAGCCTCCTGAGTAGCTGGGTCTACAGGCATGTGCCATCCCACCCTGCTCCTTTTTAAAATTTTTCTGTTGATTTGAATTTGCTATCTCTTATTTGGCCTAGTAAGAAACAGCTCAGAAGTTTTACCTGAATATAGTTAGAATCACCAGCACAGTGGGACTTCCAACTTCACTCCCAAGGTCATCCTCAGGCTTCAGGACAGAGAGCCTAACACCTTCCATGTCATTTTTCTTGTACTTCTTGAACTTCAGACTATCCTTGGCTTTTTTTTCCCCCAACTCCTGTGCCTTCAGTTACCATGATAATCCAAAAATCAATTTCTATACCTACAGTGCTGTACTGTAGTTTTGATCAATAATTCACATGCCTGCTAGACATATCCATTTAGGTATCCCCAGGCACTTCAAATTCAACAGATATGAAAGTGCATAAATGATGGATACCCCCACCCTTGACCCTTGCCCCCAAATAGCATTTGCCTCTTATTCTCCTTATTCAGTGAGAGCCACTGCCATCTCCCAGTTCTTAAGCTAAGAGCCTGGGCATGCTCCATCTCTTTTCAAAACATTCCTTATCCTTCTATTAGCTTATTCAGTTGGGCCTACAATCTAAACTTCAAATATACATCTAAACTCCAAAATATAGGTTACAAAGCTACTCATAATTGGGACACTTTTAACCTATATTTTTCCACTTTGTTCTCTCTTCTTGGATTTTTTTGTGGTAGCTTTATTAAATTTGTAGTGCTTCAAAGCACTGTCCATATTCTATTTGCCCTTTAGGACTTTCCTATAAGTTGATTAATTTGTCATCAACTCCCTCTCTGCCGGTTGAACTCCTATTCACTATGACTGAACTGAAATTTTGTTTTGTCTTTGAGACAGATTGTCACAACGTTGCCCAAGCTAGCTCAAACTTCTAGGCTCAGGACCCTCCTGCCTCTGCCTTCCCAGTAAGGTGGGACTTCAAGAATGTCACCATGTCCAGCTGAGATGTCTTTTTTGGATAGCTTTTCCTATCATCATGACTGTGGCTTAGGTTTCACTATTTTTAAGTTCTCATAGTACCCCAATATTTCCCTACTATAGAAATATTTTACATGTTAGTTTATTATTCAATTTGTTGAGAAATAGAAAAATTATTAAAATAGAGAAAAATATGCCAAAGATAGGAACATTAAGTGTTTTCTTCTTAAATTAATTTTCAAGTTCAACCCAATATAATTATCCATGGTGAGATCAATTTTTTAGTTGATAAAATTATTCTAAAGTTCATCTAGATAAATGCCTGAGCAAAATATAGCTTGAAATTATAAAACTAAAAAGAGGTCAGCCTTATCAGGCATCTAAACCTGTTCTAAAGCTATAAATATTGGGATGCTGCTTAAAATTCTTCAGTGGCTTTTACTGAATTCAGATAAAAATTTCACAGCAAAGGGCTGCCTGAGTTGTAGCTACTTGGTGGGACCTAATTCCCACCTGGACTCCTATCTACGTACACCTGTCTGGGAAGGACAATGTTAGCTTTCCAGGATATACAAAAAAAGGAAGGCAAAGAAGGAGGTGGAAATGAATGCTGAGTGCCAATTAGCCACATCTCTAGACTTGCAATTATTTGATTGACTTTAATAGTTTTTTTTAAATAGGTCTCTTCCTTCCTTTGCCACCATGCCCCAAACATAAGCTTCAGATCAATAAGAATTATGTCTATTTTTTCTACCATTATATGCATAGTGCCAAGTCCATAAAAAATAGTCAATAAAAATGTTTGATTAAAATTTAAATAAAAGAGATCTCACTGTACTTTGAACTACTAGACCCACCTTTGCAGGTAATGGCCCATTTTTTTTTTCTTTATAAGATTAAAAGTACCTATTGTTTTATTAAATAAATGTAATAGTTTTACAGAAAAAGGCAAGACATTGCCAATGCCTGAAGTTTGGTGGGCTTAGTGTTGCCATAATCAGAAACAGGAAATTCAAAAAAAAATTTAAGTTTGAAAACATAATAATGAGCTCATTTAGTGAGTCTTTGATTGTTGTTCTTTTTAGATATGCATGACGGTAAGAGTATACTTTGACAGTGGTCTGCGTTTGAAGACTACATTTTAAGATAAGCAATACTGAGCTAGACTGAAGATGACATTGATAACAGTGAGAGGCTATGGGCACCAGGTCACATAGGAATAGAATGGGAAATATTTTACCTGAAGACAGGAATTCCAGCAAAATGGGAGCTCTGACTTCAAAATCTGAAAGTCTGTGAGAAAAATGAGAAAAGGAACAGACTAATTTTGTTATAGCAGAGAGTAGGACTAGAGCCAATGCATAAAAACAGGGAATCAGAATTCAACTCAGAATCAGGAAGAGCTCCTGTCTAACACATTCCAGAAGGTGGGAGTGGCTTCCCATGGGAAATGGCCCTACTCAGGCAAGTGGTTGTTATACCATTAAGGCTTGAGCTTCAGCGGGTGGAGGAGGAGGTGGGCTGAATGACTTCTGAGACCTTTTGGATCTTAAGCTAAACCAGAAGTAGACATATTTCTTTCAAATTCTTGTTAAAATGCCTGATTATGCAAATGTTAATGTTTCTTCTCTTTAGGACTAAAATGAGTTATTCATGCCCTTAGACCATAACAAAGCTGGCAGATGACTTCCAAACTGCACCATGTCTGAACTGCAGATCTAAACACAGCAGGCTCTCTGTCATTTCTCACCTTCCAGTCACCCTACACTGAGTCAGAGTGCCATTCATCCTTGGCATTGGTCTTCACATGTTATTACCAATGCATTTTCAATTACAGTCATTTGCTATTCATCCCCCATGCTATCTTGGTAGGAGACTGAGATTATTCCCCCCACCTTAAAAGCAAGCAAAAGCACAGACACTTGAGGAAATTTTCACAAGGTCACTGAAAATTAAACGGAGGCCCAAGGAGCTAGCATGATGCTTAGCTCTCTGAGTCACACAGCCTGCTGATACTGCTCTGCAGGAGGCCTGGGCTGACAGGCTCAGGAAAACATGATGGTGACTTGAGTTCCACTTTTTTTTTTTAATTTGTTTTGTTCCTGCTTTTGAATGGGCAAAGCAATAATTGTATTTTTAAATTATTTTTGAAATAAGAAAACAGAAGGAGGAACATAATCTTTTGGTGGGATGCTTTTTCTTTTTCTTTTCTTTTCTTTCTTTCTTTCTTTTTTTTTTTTTTTTTTTTTTTTTGTAGTACAATGCCTGGTTTCTAATTATTCTTTCCTTGTTCCATAGATGGTAGAGTCATAACACCTCACTATAAAGATTTTAATAAACCCACATGAAAGCAATATTTTAGTGAAGAAGTTGTTTTTGTTCATTCCTTCCATGTACTGCTTTAACCATGATGGAACTGAATACGAAACAGGAAGGTACTTATGTGAAGGGACACTTTAGTTTGTAGCTATAAGTGCATTGCCATCTGCCCATTCGTGAATTATTCAACCAACATGGAACAGCTCTATTTGGGGGTGGTTTTTCATAAATGGTGAAATTGAAATGAGCTCTGTCAAACCCACTCCCTTGTCTTCAATTCCCTGAAATAACTAAAGGAGGGAAACTACATAAGCACCTCCAACACAGACAAATCTGGCCAAGGGCTGTTTATCATAACCAGCACTGTAGGTTTTTAATTTTTTTCCAAGAAAACTGAAAGAAGTTGGTTTTCAAAGAAAATGGCCATTTTTTAAAAAATCCATTAATCTTGTATGGTGATATATACTTGTAATTCCAGATTCTCAAGAGGCTGAGGCCAGAATTTGAGGCCAGCCTGGGCAACTTAGCCAGATCCTGCTTTGAAATAAAATAGAAAGGGCTGGGAATACAGCTCAGTGCAAAAGGCCATGGATTCAATCCTCAGTTCCACCAAAAAAGAGAAAGAAATCTATTCAACTCTTAAATGTGTTATCCAACATTGATACTTTCACCTAAAATAGTTTTTCTTGAAGGAAGAAAAATTATAGACCCATTCTTGCACATGTTTAAATATTTCTGATCATATTCTTGACTCTGGAAAGAGACATTGATCCAGAGGGGAGCAATGCAGAAGAAATACTGGTCTGTCCCTTTTCATATGGAGACTCACCATGAGAGCAGTTGCAACCATGCTGGTTAAATTTGTCTCTCATCTCAAAATGTATGTTTAAAAGTTTGGGGATTAAGTATGCATATTACACATCTGAGAGTGAAAATCTTTCTGGAATAGCCCAAATTAAAAAAAAAAAATCAGAATAATATGTATCTTTAGAGTCAAACAAAATTCAATCCAAACAGTTTCTTTTATTAGCTTTTTCAAAGAACTTGATGACAGGATTTCATAAATTTTGACATTTAACTGCTCAGAGTGTGGAAACACCTTGTAAGATTAAGAAAATCAGAGTTACATCATAAATATACAGATGCTGAAGGACAATTTAGTAAGATATTAGTCTTATGGGGCTGTTCATTGTTTTGCTTTGATTCTTTTGCTTGCTTTCTATGGAAATATTAGTAAGAATGAGATGTATTTGTCCTTCCCCTATAACTCCAACCTTGGTGACAACCGAGAATCAAGTCCTAAAGATCTGTGCCTTGCTTTCCATTCAGGGCAGAAATAAAAAGTTTTAGGAATATCTTATTTGGGAGGGATCTATGGAACTGGGAGTAGTGGTTCAGAGTGGGCTGAATTGAAATCTTGCTTTGTCCAGAAAAGCAAATGAGACCTGAGGGAACCGCAGCATCTGGCAAGTGGTATTCAGCAGATTGACAGATGGTAGATGAGTTGTCCCAGGGGAGAGGAATCCCTGTCCAATGTGCCTAGACAGGCTAGATCCTGGGAAGACCTCCGTATATTTTGTTAATAATACCTGCAGAATGTGCTGCCACTCCATTGAGCACTGACCACTATCACAGGGTAGCCAGCACCCTGCCAAGGTAGATTCCGGCTCAGACAATGTGAGCCACCTGAGATTAAAAAAAAAAAGTCTGAAATAATTAGAAAGAAATAAGAGACAGAGCCAGAAATTAGATAAAAAGGAAGCAGAGCACCTGATAGGTTTTCTAGTCCCAATAGGAGCTGGAATTGAAGGACTAAAAAATAGCTCTGGTTCTTTATTTAAAAGAGAGTACATTAAAGGCAGGGATAAGGTTTCAGTAGGATGCGTCTTATTTCTTGGTGTGACAGGGATCTTGTAGTAAATGGTTTGATTGGCATCTTGACAAACCACACCTATCTCCTAGAGGCTGTGTGGTTCCAGTGGGTCACCCCATCTCCGGTGTTGAACTTGTTGATGGAGATGGGTAGGAAGCCACATTGACAAATCAGGATGTGTTGTTTCATTTTTCTTTTATTCTTTAAATAAAACATAGTATTTTCCAATTGATCTTGATGTAGTCTCAAACCAGCAGGATTGCCACTGGGCTTTCCTGCCCAATGGCTTTTACATCGTTCTAGTTCACGCACAGTTCACGCATGGCTCCAAGCAGACCACAATGACCAAACACCAGAGGACATGCCATGCATTGGCCTAAATAAGACTCCTTGGACCTCTGAATAACCCTGGTGGAAGCGGGAGGAAGAATCCAATAATGAGTAAGACTGAATTTCCCACCATTCCATCAAGATGAATTGGAAATTTAAAGAATGAAAGAAAATGAAACAACATATCCTGATTTGTCAAGTAAAATTGTGTGTGTGTGTGTGTGTGTGTGTGTGTGTAGGAGATTGTGGACCAAAAGTCCAATTCTAACAATAATTCCACTATTTGGAGCTTTGAACACTGTAAAGAACTATTTCTTCATAGAAACAGAAAAATGTTACCCATAGAAAACAGGTAACCAAACTGTTTTCAAAGATTAATTTAATTTAAAGATTTAATTAATTTGAAACATACCATATTTACAATGGGAAATATTGTTTCAATACTGGTAATTAAATAAAAGAAGAGAGAGTTAGGGAAAGAAATTGTTTTTCTTTGTCATGAATGCTAGCACTTGAGGAAAAACAGATCATTGGGAGTTGTTTTTATTATTGTCTAATTTGACCAAGAAAGTAGTCAACAACCTTTGGGTTAGATAGTTTTTAACACTAGTTGCCATTTGGTGACCTTGACCCATTATGCCTGATGGCTACTTAAAGGAGGTCATGAAGAAGAGGACTGTGGGGAGTGGGATGGAGCACCACTCTAAGGGACAAGACACAGTGATTATCCACCTCCTACTTAAGGGAAGTCTGGTATGTACTCTTCGTGGGAACTTTGTGTGACCCTTTTTTTGCTCACATGATTTGGGATGCCACATACAGCTTGACCATCTGAGTTTGCACACTGTGGTGAACTTTCACTTCATTTTTAAGATAAACTTTATGCAAAAACACAGTGAGCAGTTACCCTCCTAAGTGCCTGAGGAAATGCTAGGCAAGAGCCCTACCCAAAATATCCACCCTACTAACACTACAGAGTAAGGAAATGCAGGTAGAAAGCCTCCTATAAATGTGTATGTTTTATGAGAATTTTCCTTTCTCCAAAACATTAAATTAGTGTCTTACTTTCATATAGACTAAGAAAACATGTCAGAAGACCAAATGTCAACAATGGATATGTAATAGAATTTTCTTTCCAGAGTTTTAAAAAATAGTATAAAACAACCAATTATGCTTCATGCAGACATCTTTTTCCATCTAAACAATATTAAAATGGTAAGGAAAATACAAAACCACCCACCAAGAAACACTGTCCTCAACTAGAGACTTGAATAGGCTTTGACTCTCCCAGGACAAAGCCCAGTGAGGCCCTTTTGCCTTTCTATACCTTCGGCCATGTGAGGACGCTGGAGAAAGCCATCTATGAGGAACAGGTCCTCACCAGACACTGAATTTGCAGGTGTATTGACCTTGAACTCCCCAGCCTCCAGAACTGGGAGAAATATGTTTCTGTCGTTATAGATTACCCAGTCTGTGATATTTTGTTATACAGCAATATTGTTGTGTTACAACAATACTTGTAACACAAGGGGACACTGGATAGGGTTAAAGGAAAACCTTGACAGCTTCACATCTTTGCAAGGGGCTGGTTTGGAATGGTTTTGACTGTGTATAGTGAAGTTGGTTTAAGTTCATCCCCAATTGGACAAATATCAAATTATGTTTGTGCCATGTTAGGTTAAGCCACTTTATAGTTCTTTTCAAAAGCAAATTTTTAAAAACAATTTTTGACCTCTAAATGGAAGTCACAGACTTGGTAAGTTTAACTTTGAATTACCAACATGGAATTCATATTTTTAACTTTATTGCCTGTGGGCCATAGCAAGTTGTTGTGGGGCCCTAAAAAAAACATGGAAATGGTTTTTCTTCATTTTTTTAAGGACCTGTGAATGTTACCTTATTTGGGGAGGAAAAAGTCTTCACATATGTGATCACATTTATGATTTTTGAGATGGGATGGATCATCCCGTGTTGTTCAGGAAAAGCTTAAATCCAATGGTAGGTGTCCTTATGGGAAAGAGACACAGACACAGAGGAGAAATTGATATGAAGATGGAAGCAGAGTCCAGTCTAGGAATGTCAACAGCCTCCAGAAGCTGGAAAAGGCAGAGAAGAGGACCCCTGCACAGATCCAGAGGAAGTATAGCCTCAAAACCGAGAGAATAAATTCCTGATATTTAAAGCACCCGCTGTCTAGTATGTTGTTGTTGCACTCTGAGGAAATTAATACATGGTCATTTTCTTGTGTAGCTTGAAGTAAGTAGAGGATTAATTTTTGGAGTGTCAATTTTTTTAAATTATTCTAATTTGTTATATATGAGAGCAGAATGCGTCAAAATTCATATTATACATGTAGATCGAAATTTTTCATATATCTGATTATATACAAAATATATTCGTGTCTTTGTACATGTACTTAGGGTAATGATGTCCATCTCGTTCCACCATCTTTTTTACATTCCTTGCCCCCTCCCTTAACCTCTCCCCTTTGCCCTATTAGTTCATCTAATCCTCCCATGCTCTCCCTCCCTACCCCACTATGAATCAGCCTCCTTATATCAGAGAAAACATTTGGCATTTGTTTTTTGGGGGATTGGCTAACTTCACAAAACATTATATTCTCCCAACTCCATCCATTTACCTGCAAATGTCGTGATTTTATTCTCTTTTATTACTGAGTAACTTTCCATTGTGTATATATACCACATTTTCTTTATCCATTCATCTACTTACAGGCATATAGGTTAGTTCCCCAGTTTAGCTATTGTGAATTGTGCTGCAATAAACATTGATGTGGCTGTGACCCTGTAGGATGCTTTTTTTATGTCCTTTGGTTATAGACCAAGGAGTGGGATAGCTGGGTCAAATGGGGGTTCAATTCCAAGTTTTCCAAGAAATCTTGGAGTGTCAATTCTGATGGCCCAAGTCTATAAGTCACAATTCATCTTGTAAGACATGTTATCAGACTTATGTGCATATGCCGCACATCACCTGATATAAGCAAGCAAAAATGAAAAACAACTAGGATGATATTAACTGATTTAAGGAAATTTTCTGGAATACCTGCTAAGTTTTTGAGATGCTAAAGAAGAGCAGCAGCTAAAGTTCCTGTCTTCTTGATGCTCTGGTGAAGGACTCAGAAATTAAGCTGAAACAATAAAAAATTAACATATCAGGCAGACTTGGGGTGGAAGAACTGTGGGCTGTGTTCAGTAGGATGCTCAAGGTAGGACTTGTTGAACAAATAGTATTAGAACAGAGATCTCCATTAAATGAGAGAGTGAGCCATGCATGCACAGATCTGGTGAAGTTAAGTCCAGGTAGAGAGAACAGCAAGGCTGGGGCAGGTATCAATTACCTTGTTTGAGAAATACTAAGAAAGCCAGTTGGCTAGAGTGACACTAACTGGAAAGAGGGATTGGAGTGACAATCATATGGACTCTACAATTGGTTTGCAGGTAGTTACTTCTCCTTGTCCAATATAGCACCAATGCCTTCCCCCTGGATCCCAAGACTATATGTCTGCTTCACATGGCTCACAAGGTGGTTTCCCTGGAATTCTTCAAAGGGCCTGATTTCTTCCAGCAGGGGTCTGAAGAGCCTGATGACGAAGAAACTTCCTATTTACCTACTGATTAGAGGGTTATTTAGCGGCTGGGAACAGGAACAAAAATGGGAAATCAAATTTTGGATCCATTTTCCCAGAGCCTCAAATTCCCTAAATGAATGGATACAGAATGGATGATGGAGTAAGGAAAGTCATCCCCAAGGAAAGCAATGACCATTTGAACACCATCTGGATGGAGAGGGGAGGGCAGGCACTCTGCACATGACCTGGAGTTGGGCCTTGTTCCCTGAACATTTGTGCCTTCCTGAGCTTCGCCTCTAAATCCTCAGTTTCTATTGCTGCAATACATACCCTTTCTTGAGGGTGTACTGCTGTTGTATTTCTTCTTTCTAATCTGACACCTCTCTTGAGAAGTGGCTATGAACTCTCGCCTTGCTCTGACAGGTGAGATTTGCCATTAGTTGTGCATGGTGTGCCTTTCATGGATACTTCCTTATCCTGGTAAATAGTCTTATGTTTAAAGGCCTGACCTATGATCAATTGTCCCTTTCATGGGGGAGTTTAGGAAGCAAAGTAAAATATGTCCTCATCTATTTTTACCTTAGGAGAAGCACTCCATGGACATCACTGGGTAGAGAACTTAGTGTCCAAAGGGAAGTAGACTTCAACACAGAGGAAGAAGTCATCTCCTTCCCTGGGACTTGGGGCCAGGGCAATGTCATCTGAGATGTGGGCCTTGGGGATCCTTTGCAAGTGGGTACCCACTTGAATTGATATGGCTACTGGGCTGTAGACCAAGAAGGCACCAGACAAGTAGTTTGAGTACCAACAGTCAACAAATAGCATGCATCCATATGAGACAGGGATTTTATTTAGAGTAGATGTTTATATTTAAATTAGTCCCCTATAAGATGAGCAGCTGCCTGTCCTAAAAAAATAGTCTATGATTAATGAGTCCTAGGAGAGCATGTCCCATATTCTGGCCTTCAACTCTTATAGTGTGGTCATAAGATTTTTAAAAAATATACTAAAAAGTAGATTAAGACTTGGGGTATAATAGAGAGCTTTAGGAATTAATTTCTTGTGATGAAATTTGAAAAGGAGTTGTTTAAAAAAAACATTATGTCCCTCTGTTAAAGTAGCTTTTTAGTTATGAAAGTTTTATTGAATGCTTTCAAGAGTCTAGCATTATGTATTTTAAAAAGTGAAAAATGTGTCTTGGTTACTATCAGAAATTATTAGTCTATAATCCTGACAGGAATAAGAAGTATTTTGTCAGGCCCTGTACTGTGGTCTTACTACATGTGGAAATATGTCCTTTTGCTTTAAATCTTGGATATCTGTGAGATGAGATTGCAGAAGGAATTTTTTGCCTTGAAGGCAATAATTTTTGGATAATGGTTTATAATAAACATGAAGATGAGACCATTTGTTGGGCAGAACATCCAGTGTTAAGATGACTGCCTTAAGTTGGGTGAAATGTGTTATTTCTTGGGCCCTCCCGTTTTTAGGGACATTGCGGAATGGAAGGCAGCAACATTCCACTGTGCTCCATCATCTACGGTGGTCATTAGTGCCATTTAGGTAGTGTGCAAACTCCCGCAGCTCTTCATTCAGTTAATGCCAGAGGCTTCCCAGGTATGAGGAGGGGTAGCCTCCTCTAACATCTGGCATTTGGCAAGGAACTCAGGGCAGAGGAGACCCACCCCTCTTCTGCAGGTGGCATACACCAGAGGGCCCAGGTTTGTCTCCATACTGCATAAGGAGGCCACAGTAACTGTGCTGAGCTTGTGAAGTGCTGGTGCCCTGAGCAAAGACAAAAGGGGCAGGTGGGTATGGAGGGCCACAGGCTCAGGGTCTGTGACAGCCCCTCATTCTAAGAGAGCCCAGCAATAGCCAGTCACTTGTTTAGTGGTGGAGAGCAAGAAGCTGAGGTGGAAAGCAAGGGGCAGAACTCCTGGGACAACTAAACGGCTGTCACAAGAGGTCCAGAGACTCCAGGAGGCCCGAGAAGAGGTTGCCACAGCACCTACAGTGAAAGAGTTTCTTTTTTTTAATATTTATTTTTTAGCTTTTAGGTGGACACAATATCTTTATTTTATTTTTATGTGGTGCTGAGGATCGCACCCAGGGCCTCACGCATGCCAGGGGAGCACGCTACTACTTGAGCCATATCCCCAGCCCCAACAGTGAAAGAGTTTCTGAAGACACTACGGGAATGCCAATTGATTTTCATTTGTAAAATTTGTGAACAAGGAACAACATTTCCACCAGAAGCCAAAAATTATTAAAAGATATTGATATTAAAAGATATGTCCATAAAGAATGTGTTGACTGAGTCTCCTTGGAGGGGGTATGTCATATCTGTGTTCCTAGAGAAGAAGATATCACTAAAATCTTGTCTTCTGAGATTGTGTATGATGATAAAGCTGTTAAGACATGCCATAGGTAGCCCAGAAGAGGTATATTGTGCAATAGCTAAGCTACACACACACACACACACACACACACACACACACACACACACATTGGAGTATTACTCAGCTATTAAGAAGAATGACTTTATGACATTTGCCAGTAAATAGAGGGATCTGGAGACTATCATGCTAGGTAAAATAAGCTAATCCCCCAAAGCTGAAGATCAGATGTTTTCTCTGATATGTGGAAGCTAACCCACAATGAAGAGGGAGAGGGGAAGAATAGAAGTTCAGTAGATTAGACAAAGGGGAATGAAGAGAATGGATGAGTAATAGGAAAAGGGAAGACAGTGGAATGAATCCAAAACAATTTTCCTAAATACATAAATGAATACACCATAGTGAATCCCACTATCACATCTACAAGAATGAGGTCCTAATAAGAATAAGATATAGCCCATGCTTGTATAATTATATCAAAATGAATTCGACTGTCATAAATAATTAAAAAGAACCAATAAAAAATAAAGAAGTAAAAAAAAAAAAAGAAAGAAAGAAAAGATGTATTGTGTCCCTTTAAGGCTGAAGGTAAACTCCACGTTAGGAGCAACTGAAATAAGCACTGAACAAAACATCTTAGCAAATTGCTAAGGGCAAAATATTTACCAGTTGTTGCTTGAATAAAATCAGTAATTTTAATGCTATTGGGTATTGCCTAGGGGATGTTTTACTCAGCTTTTTTGCTGCTGTGACCAAAAGATCTGACAATAACAATTTATAGGAGGAAAAGTTTATTTTAGGGCTCATGGTTTTATAGGTCTCAGTCCATAGATGGGCAACTTCATTCCTCAGGGTCTGAAGTGAGAAAGAATGTCACGGTGGGGAGGAGTATAGTGGAAGAAAGGGCTCAGGACATAGCACCAAGAAGCAGAGAGAGCTCCACTCAACATAACAACATGACTTTATGACATATACCTCAAAGACATATCTCCAGTGACCCACCTCCACCAACCACACCCTACTGGCCTACAGTTACCACCCAGTTAATCCCTATCAGAGGATTAATGCACTGATTGGGTGGGTTAAGGTTCTCCTAACAATTACTTCATCCGCAAACCTTCTTGCATTTTCCCACAAATGAGCTTTTAGGGGACACCTAATATCTAAGTCACAACATAGGAACTTTGATAGACAGAACCATAGCATTTAAGTAGTAGTAATATTTTATAAAATGTCCTTTATTTGAGCTGAGAAAAGGCAATATTGGGCTAGCACATGGAAAAGCAGTGGAGATAATCACCCCTTTATTTATTATGTTTATGTGCATAATGTTTTCATCTTTAAAAGCCCTGTTTTAACTTACACTAGAACACCTAACTATCTTAATTTTATCCAGCCAATTTGTAAGTGCCAAAAACTTACTTCAATTTAAATTTATTAGTTATTGTCAGTGCTTGCTACTCCTGTCCTATTGAGACTGGTAATGGGTGGGTGCCAGGGAGCACTTGGACTTGCTAGGACCCACTCAATTTAGGGGAGAGAGTTTGGCAGCACTCCACAAAGACGAGGCACAGCGGCACAGTGCAGAGACACACTTTAAGCCTTGGGGCTTGGCACACATTGTCAGTCACATGGGAGGCCCAGTTAGTAAGCCAAGAGCAGGCTGTTAGGCCACTCATGGTTGCAGCTGCTCACTGTGCCAATAGTTATGATTTCTATTGTTATGGATTCTTTCTAATTCGGTCTTGAGATCTGTCTTGAGAGTGGCCACAAACCGAGATAGGCACTCTTTAGGAGCATGCTGGGGAGATCTGGGTTGGTCAGATGAGATGCCAAGAGGAGGTGAGATCAAAACACAGGAAATGGAAGAGCTTCACTACTTACTGACCACTGACAGCTTAGGGCCACAGATATGGACAGCTGATGGGATATGTAAATGCACTGAGGATCTCAGCCAGTGGATGGGGATTGAGAGACAGGACCATGGGACCCTGCCTCTGCTGAGGTCTGTGAGTGTTGTCCCTTAGGCTTTTCCAAGGGGGATGTGGACAGACTTCCTTAAAGAAAAGATGTAAAGGCAGGAACTTATTTATATGCCTCTGTGTTAATCATTAGGTTTTATCATGTGGATGTGCTGGGTTTTGGGTCAGTGGGATGAGGCATAAAGAGACTGTATTACAAACAACCCATGCAGGGAAGGGAAGTTTTAACTAGGCCAAAGTGGACCCCTGGGTTTCAAACAATTTATGTCAGACCTAAAATGGATGCTGAGGCAGAAACTACAGCCATCCTCCCTTATCCACAGCTGCACTCACTATTCCCCCACAGTCATTTAATAATTGAATGGTTTCCTAATAATTTAAAATATTAGTATTTTCCTTCACTCTTTCAAGGGACCACATTCATATAACTTTTATTACAGTATATTATTATGTCAGACCTATTTTATTATTCGTTATTGTTAATCTCTTACTGTGCCTAATTTATAAATTATACTCATGGGTATGTATATGTAGGAAAAAGATGGTATACATAGAGTTCTGTGTTATCTGCAGCTTCAGGCATAGACTTATCCAAAGATAAGGAGGGTCTACTGTACACTGGACAAATTTTTGAGAACAGCTCTGCCTTCCAGAATAATGAGATTACTTTGGTCTCCTAGAAATTTCTTTTGCCTGGTAATTTCCACAGCCTTAGGCAAGTGCTAAATGTCAATAATTTTCTTCAATGCTTAGTGTCTGCTGGCTCCAAAGAGAGAAAGGTGGAGCTGGTTTCACTTTCCTCCACTATAGCCTTGGGGAGGTATGGGTGGGATCTCTCCCATGAATGGCAGATGATGGTGAGACATTATCAGGAAGATTTCACTCTTGGCACTGGCTGTTTTTTTTCCCAGATGCATTTGAAATTATAGATAATTTGTCATTATAAAAATTTTACTTATGAAGTCCACTCCATTATATTAATAATTCAAATCCCTTCTAATAACATGATTTGACCCTGTTTTTTATGGGAAAAGATTACCCAGGATTTATTATGTTAAGGAAGCACACATTTCCCTCCGCCTTCCACTCTAAATCATCTACTCTCTAGCTGACCTGCCATCAACACCAGCAAGCCCAGAGAGAGAGAGAGCGGGGAGCAAGACCACAGAGCCCACTGATAGACCCATGGGGAAATGATAAATAGTTGATGTTTTAAGCCATTAAGTTTTGAGCTGATTGATTTAAACCATTTAAGGAAAAGGGGTTTACTTGTTTCATTTGTGCTGTCTTTGAAGTAGTTGGCATGTAGTGATGACATGACATTCATTCATTTTTATGTGAAAACCATTATGTTGAGTGCATATTATATATTGCTACCAGTCATACATGAACACATAGATGAATGGGTTTCCACAAGTAAAGATATGTCATCATATACCTTTGCTTTGCAGATTAATTCTGTTAGATAAATAAGTGTGTAGTTTTTGAATGGGCAACCCTTTTTAAATATTTTAAGTATAGATAAGTAACTAGTAAGCAGAAAATTTGTTAGACATAAGGAGAATTCTTGGGATGTGTTATGTATAAGATAAATAGTTAGCCAATACATATGTTAAACATAGATTGAGACAGATGGAAAGATCAAGAGATAGCTAATATTTATGACGCCCCTGGACACTTGATATATATGAAATGGAGGCATTTCTTATATATCACACCACACACAAGCACTTATTATTCATAGGTCTTAATTTAACTACCCATTGGTAACACTCATTCTGGTCCCAAGTGTCCTCTGCCCAAAAAACAAATAAAACTCATTAGAAAGTGCTCTCTTTTCCAGCACATTCCATTGACTTCACAATCTATATCCTTTGAGTCTTTCTGTTCTGTGACCTCTGGGGTAGCTTGCCTGTAATGGACATGGAGGCTGCCATTGCAACAAGGTCATTTCCCACATGACCCGTGAAAGGAAGAAAGAACAATTCCACTTGGTGAGCTGAATTGGTCCCAGAACTTCCATTATCTCAAGGGCTATTTACCAGCTGTTGTTTCCTTTCTCTCCCCTACAGCCCCTCTCCCTTTTCCTCTTTATTCCATACAGAGCTACTTCTTCCTCTGGCTGCAGAGAGCTGCAGGTAGGAATGTCTCTGGCTGGAGTCACTCAGTTACTAGAACACCAGCTAGAGCCTGACTTCTTCCAGCAGGGGTCTGAGGAGCCTGATGATGAAGTGAAACTTCCCTTTTACCCACTGATTGGAGAGTTATTTAGCAGCTGGGAGCCGAACAAAAATGGTGAGTCAGACTTTGGATCAATTTTCCTGAAATCTAAAGTTGGCTAAATGAATGATGATGGAATTCAGGAAAGAGTCAGATAAAGAGAGATACTTCTAAAATGTGAAGATACTTCTAAAATGTGAAGTTCCTATGCTTCTCACAAATTTAGCACTGTTGGTTCTAGTGGCATAGCATTGAAAAGACTGAGTAGGGTTGTTAGTTCCTACTGCCAGAGTCAGGGAAGGAAGCATGAACCCCCTTCTGGCATAAACTAGCTCAATTTTGAAAGGTCTCAGAGGAAGATTCCCCATCTTCCATCATAACCACTAGTCAAATTATGTCTACAAATAGGAAACTTGTATTAGCACATATATTAAGCATTCAAAAATATTTAGTGAGGACTTATACTGTCAGACCCAAATCAGTAAATTAGGTAGACTTTTGTAACCATTTCATACTAAAAAATTACTCCAGGGATGCCGCAGTCTGGCTGGGCACAAATGCCGCAGTCTGGCTGGGCACACAATCACGAGCCACCACACAGCTTGTAGATTCAAACAGCAACTCTTTATTCCCGAACTCACACCAGCCGTCTACAATCACGTTCTGGGGAAATCCACGTTCTCTGCCCAAATTCACCTCCACTGGGCTTCTGTCTCCCAAAATATACTGTCTGAATCCCGTGAGAACTCAAGGGGAACTCAGGCAGCAGGATACGCCCTATTCCCAGCAGGAATAATCTTAAACCTGGAACGCCCTAAACCCGATTATCCTAAACCGGGAACACCCTAATCCGCCCTGGTCCTTGAGCAAGGTCACCTACATTCAATGTCACTGCAACATGGGGTACGCTGGCAAGGAAATTGTCATACCTACTTGGCTAATGGCTCCCAGCATAGGGATAAGAATTATTTATGTCCCCTTTGGATTGTTCTAAAACGTCATGAAGGTGACATACTGCAAAGCTGGGTGTCCCCTGGAAACTGAGGACTGATGACCAACTAGTATAGGTGAATTGTAAAGGGCAGAGGTGGGCTGGCCAGCTTCTCAGATGTTGAAGCAAAGAGAAGTTGCAGTCCTGGCAGTTTACCTGTGCTCACAGATATGGTCAGGGAAATGATCACATGGGTCATGAAAGTTAACCTGTCCAAGGCAGGATAAAATGACCTGATAAGGGGTGGGACAGGCATGCAGAGGCTAAGGAAGCAGCCAGAGGAAATATAATGTCCCACAACACGAACTGCAGCTGAGACAATGTAGGTGATGGGTGATGGTCTCTGAGAAACCAACACAAGGTCTTGGGAAAGAGCTTTGAATACCTCCTGAACCCAGGGAAAGCCCTTGAAATTTAGAAAGTCTAGAGAAAGAGTGGAGGGGCCAATCCTGCCCCCTCTTTTTGCAGCCAGCCTGAGCTGGGAAAGAGCAACCTAACCTTGAATGAACTACAACCACTGCACATTCCAATTACTGAATTCACATCGGTTTTGATACCTGAATGTCATCAGAGAAGATATGAAATTTACCTTAAATTTCTAGGAGATAGGGGAAGATTCAATGTCATAGAATTTAAAGGGGTAGCAGGAAAAAAATGGCAAAGTTACTTTTGATTAGAACCATGGATTTTATTTGTTCATTTTATGGTCATACCAGTGCCAACTGAAACGATCTCTTTTAAATTTCTATGATTGTGTCCCTGCCCCACAGAGGAAATGTGTTTAAATATTTTTAATTCATATTATTTGGATATGTCATTATTAGTATGGCTCATCTTGATTTCAATATTGTGAGAGTACAGCTGTTTTCAAGAGAGCATATTTTCATGTAAGTCAGCAAAATGACTTAGTAACACAATAGATCTTAAAGAGATAATCCTCAAGAAATGCAACTTGGATCCAAATTCTGGTTTTTCTATATTCATGACTGATAACATTTTGTCTGTTTTCTGAGTAGTTCAACTGTATCATCTAATGTGGCTTTAACAACCTTTGCAAGTAGTAATTTTGGGCTATCTTTAGTACCAACATATTTAGTACCCACATATGTGCAGGTGTGTGCATGCATTATTCCCAATGGATAGGATAGTGGAATAGACACACAAAAGAGGTTTCTAGCAAACACAGTGACTCTTGTAATCATACACCCTAATCAATGGACAGACGTGAAAGACTGCTAACTGGGTGCTCAGTATTCCACAGGCATCTGATGGAAAGTTTGGCAAAGGAAATGTGAATGTCAGTTAATTCTGCAACTCAGTTCAGAGAAAGTGTTTTAAGAGTCTAACATTTACTCCTGAAAATGTAATTATCTATTTTCTCTTGATGTTTGCCCAATCTGCAGCAATCCAGCTTCCTCAAACACCCCAGCCTGCCAACAATCTCCTTCAGACTGACTCTGTGTGGGTGTCTCATAGGTTTAATGAGCAAGTATTGCCACACATACATAAGAGGACACAAATCACACATGTACAGCTTGGTAGATTGTTATAAAGGAAAAACATCCATATAACTAGATAATAGAAAAAGACAAATCACTGGAATCCCAGAAGACTTCTGCACCCTACACTACTGTACCCTCCCTGTTCCCCAGACGAAGACACTGTCCCCTTGGACTTGCCTGGTATATTATTAAATCCATATGAGTTCCTAACATCCATTACTAAAGTGTTCAATTTCAGAATTCCCTTTTGATTTTTTAACATAGTCTCCTACTGAAATTCTCCATCATGTCATGCAACTTTTTGAACTTATTAACCATAGACACTTTAAATTCTGGGCCTGAGGACTCCCAACATCTAGCTAGCTCTTCTGTAGGTCATATTGTGTTGTCTGGTTTTTCTCTTGGTCTTAAGTCACTTCTCCATGTTTCCCATTAAGCTTGATAGTTTGCTCTATTGAATATCAAATATTGGATATGAAAAAATCCTGAATAAAATGTAAGATTCTCAGTGGTGCTTCTTCCAGCAAACCATTTGGATAGAGATGGATCACCTTCATCTAACTATGAACTGAGTAATTTCAAACCTGAGCCATAACCATTGTAAGGGCTTATCCATTTCCAGTTTTTCCTGGTCCCAACTGTCTATCTTCCTTGTTAGATTATAAGTCTATTTTATTTCCCTCCAGTCTCCTCAACATGGTACTTTTCTTTTCCGTTTCTCAGTGTTGTTCATTTGGCAAATGCCTTAAGGGATAAAGCTGAGTGAATGCTGGGGTTCATGTCACAGTTCTTTTCTTCCCTCTGGGATGTTTGCCTAAGCCATGGGTGCCCTGGTAGCTCTCTGTTGTTTCCAGGTGTTTAGTAATATTCTCTCCACTGTTTCTAGTTGTTCCTGACAGGAGTGGTGGTCAGCAGAAAGCTGACAAAAGTGTTTTTAAAAATGCTTGTTGACATTTTTAGTCTCAAAATACAAGTTTTCTGATGTTTAAAAACAGTTTCTCTATAGTAAATCGTACATTTAAAAATTTATTCGGGAATTCCTGCTCATTTCTTACAGTAGAGTTAGTTTCTGAATGACTTGCTCCGAAGTGTCGCCTGCCTCATTGTGAAATTGGAGCATCTAGTCAAGTCTCTCAACAAGCAGGTGGAGCCTAGTAATTCCCTGGGCTATTGCCATCCTTGAGGAGGAGGCTTGTTAATATACCCTCTGGTAAGCCTTCAGATATTTTTTACTAGTTGTGCTAGAACTTTTAAACCACAAATTAGGAATGGCCTTGAATTTACCCAGTTCAAAGCAAAAAGTAGTAAGTAGTACCTCATTTGAAACTAAGAAACTGCCAAGAAAGTGCCTTACTGATATTTTTCCTGAGCTTTTTTTCTTTTCCCCTGTGCTTTTTATCTCTGTCAACCAACTTTCTTTTAATTATTTGTTCCCTCCAAAGTGACAGAATTGGGTCATTCCAAATCCTGTGTGGCAGATAAAACTGCTCTTGTGCAAGGCAGAGAAGGAGAAGCCTTTGAGTCCCAGGTGCTTTCAAAAGAACAAAATTAACATTCAAGGCTGCACTTGTCTAGATAGTGTGCCTCTTTCAGGAAATGGAAAAACCGGGTGTTTATTTATAACTCTCTTTGAAAAGAGCAGTGTCCATTTTTTATTAACAACAACAACCAAAAAAAAAATAGTTCTCTTTCCAACTTGTATTTTTCTTTTGGACCAGTACTCTATCTTAAATTAACATTGATTGCAAATTAAGGGACATGTATAAACTCAAATGTCGGATAATATGATAAAATTACTTGAGATAGCTGTTAAGGTTAATCTGTTTTATTTAATTAAGCATACTTTGAGTCCTTAGGATGTTCAAGAAGGCTTAAAAGATTTTGAAGGATGCAAAAATAAATAAAACAATTCATCTCAAAGAACTTACAATAAAATAACAGGCCGAATATAAGTGAAATAAGAAAAATAGAAACAAAGGATGACAATACAGAGTGGAGACCATTTATTTTTGTTTGGCAAAGGAAAAGATAAAAGAGTGAAATATAAACTGGATCATGAAGTTCAGGTAAGTTTCACCCAAACTTATCTTTTAAAAAAAAATGTCTTTTCCAGGAAGTAGTTCCTAATGTTTCCTTGAGCTGCCCCCACCCTCCCTCTCCAAACACCAATTTCTTAGTAGCCAAAGAAGACTACTTATCTTCTACCTGTAGCTTACTTTTTGATAGATATGTCTTTCCAAACCAAACTGTAAAACTCTTGAAGAGCTTCTATAGCCTGATATGGGGCTAACACTGTTCCAGCCAACAGTAAACATTCATAAGCGTTTGTTTAAATTGTTAGCTAATTGACTAATTAATTCATGAAGAAATTAAAAAGAAATGAGAGCAAAGATTCTAGTTTCATAGTTATTACAGGGTGGGATCCCCAGGAAGTAGATTCTGATTGCACATTGAAATCACCCAATGAGTTTTTCCCCCTCAGAACACTATATAATGAAAAATTCACAAAAGTAGACTGAAAACACAATAAAGCTCAGGTACACATCACCCAATTTCAACAACTATGACTAATCTCATTTTATCAATACCTCCATGTTATACTATTCTTTCCTCCATATTATGTAGAAATTTGCAATAAATTTGAGATATTGTTTTTTTAAATGCTGATGCCTAGAGATTCTAATTTAAATGGATTATAGAGTGGGTTGAGGTTCCTCACGTGATTCTAATGTGTACCCAAGATTGGGAAGCTCTGGCATGCAACAGCATGAACACATTTAGTTGAAGCATGTGTTAAGCAATTTCCGGGTGAACTCAAGGATTAGTGATTTTTCCTATCTTGCCAGAACTTATTTAATATCTGAGATAATAATCAAAACAGCAATAAAAAGAGTCATATTTGGCGAGGAAGTAAGATCAGTCTTAACCTGCTGTTCAGAATTTAAATTTTAACTCTGAAGTTTACTCTGAATTTTATCAAGTATCATCATTTTTATCTAACCTTTGGCTTCTATTATTAATTTCACAGAGAGGAAAATTGGATAGTGAGTAATTAAATGACTGAGCTAAGCATATATATTAACATTTAAATTCAAACAATGAAACTGAGTTTCATTTTCCAGGAATTTTATTTTCCAAGAAATCTCTGTGATTTTTCATGAGTTTTATAATTGTTTCTTTTTTTTTTAATTTTTTATTGTTGGTTGTTCAAAAACATTACATAGTTCTTGATATATCATATTTCACACTTTGATTCAAGTGGGTTATAATAAAGGAATTATTTTGCCTAAAATAAGAAGCTAGGTTAAGCATATTTAAATGCATAAGTGCCATTGGCCAAAATATTTCAGTAAAGGCTCGAGATGGAGCCATTAACTGAAAGGAGAATAGTAACTACTATATAAAGAGAATCCTCTAGTCTGAAAAAAAAAAACACATTGATTCAGTATTTGTTGAAAAATGCAATGACTGCAAATTGGTGAAATAAGAGTCAATTACAGATGGACGATCTTAAAATCGCAATGCTTTAAAAATTTTTAACCATAATAGATTTCAAATTTACAATTGGGATAGAAAGAATATATTTTCATACCAATAAACATTAAATCAAGATTTTTTTTTTGAGAGCATACTGTTAATTCCAAAATAGCCCCCTAAGATTGAGAACACTTCCTTCACATTTCTCTATGTAACTTCGCTTCAAAAGATATTAGGGGAAAAAAACCCTTAAAAAGTGCATTCCCTAAATGTGGCTTTGTTTTTAGAATATAAATCAGCCTATTTTTGTGGAACATATATCATATGCAAATTTCAATTGTTTTCTGATTTATTTTCAGTATTTCAGAACTCTTATGAGTTTTGCATGACTGATGAAGTGTTTGAGCAATATTATGGCTTTGGCATCTTGTCAGAATTCAATGATAAAAGAACTTAATTTTCATATTGTTATTTCATTCATGCTTTCAGACAGCAAAGGAAAAAAAAGCAGAACACAATGAACAAAACAAAAAGATAGATTGCTTACACCCTGCAGCTGTGTCTTGAGCCCTGTACAAAGTTTTCTTCTTTTAGTTTGAATCATCAGGGTGTTCTCAGAAATAAAAATTGTCCTTTAGAACAGCATATGTTTTCAGCCTAAACATCATTTCATAATCTATTCTCCAAGTGTTTTGAAACCTTTAGATGAAAATCGTGTGAGGACAGATATTTCACTAGAGGATGAAGCATTTTGGTGCAAATTCTTCAGTTTCAAAATGCTCCCAACACTCTCACCTGCTTCTCATGAGGGTGGCTTTAGATCCAAGAAACCAGTTTGGACGGGGCTGCCAAGGGGGAGTGAAGTGGCAGGTGCACAACTTTTATCGCCTTTTTCAAATCCTGAAGCAGATGAAAATATCAGTTAAATATCATACTCCTTCACCATTGAATGGTAATTAGGGTAAAGAATGGCTTGAAATAAGAATTAGCAAATCTTATGTCATCATCAACTATGGAGTAGAATTCTGTTTAAAAGGGCTTAGTATGAAGCATTTCTTCTTTGTATTAAAAGAAATGAGGTGTGAAGGTGAACTCACTAGAAGTGAGTTCATAAGCATAAGGAAGCATAAGCTACAGTGCCCCTCACTTCCACTAGCGCTTTTCAAGGTCCTGGGGAGCCCCTAGCAATGCATTCAGTTGTTTGTGTGTTTTTGTAACATTTGCAAAGCATATGTATTTTAACTGAAGTTACTTAAGGCCACTCTCTTCCCACTTTAAACTTCCTCCATCATACCCATAATGGTCACCAGAATTTTGACAATCCAAGTAATGGAGAGTTGAGATGGACTTACATTTGGATAAGTGGGACATATTTATGTGATTCACAATCACTTCCAGTGACATTATTACTAGCTGTCCTAGGGTAAGAATGGCCTCTATAAATAAACCATAGGCCCATTGTGCTGAAAATTTAAAATGAGACTCTAAGATTCAGGGCCAGAGATTGTAATGAGTGTGACCTAGGACTCTTAGCCCCAGGAAGATGTAGAAAGTGTAGAAAAGCAAAGTTAGAAATGTTTCAGAGCCTGTAGCTAATCTGTAGAAACTTTTCTAAACTATCAGTAATAAAAAATATTTTTCTATTTTTCACTATAAAAAAATTACAAAACCATTGTCTTAGGAAGAGGTAATGAAAGAAAATTCAGTCAAGAAAATACAGCTAAATACATTTAGAAGTGTATCAGACAGTTCATGAAAATTCATATATTTTTCTTGGCTTTTTATATCTGTGCTGTTTATCAGCTTTTTAAAAATTGTATTTTGTGATAGTGTCTTTATAAAAGAAAATTATTATAAAACATTCTGAAAGAATATAATTTTTAAAAAATCACTTTTGCACTTAAATTTTTGAATTTCTAATTTGGCATTTGTTTTCTAAAAGATAGTTCCCCAAATTATATATGAGTCAAGCTCTACAGACCTAGATCCATAGATTCACCCCTTCACAGGCAGTCCCCACATAATTGTGCCCATGTTCCAGGACAGCTTTTCAGGAAATTAGTGGGACACGGGTACAAACATCTCTCCCAGGATTATTACATGTTCATTGATTTTGACAGGCAACAGGATCTGAACTTCCTTTGTATCCCATATCTACTGATGGATCTTGGGACCCTCATTGGGTCTCCCAAGAACAGGTCTCTTGTTTATGTTCTGGCTCCATCCCACACAAGGTTAGTCCCTGCCCTTACCTCTTTACCTCACAGTTGAGATCAGAGCACATTTTCTACATGAACTTACTAAAGGTTCCAGGATCTTGGAATGTGTGGACAAGAGAGGGAAGTACAAAGGAGACCAAATGAGCTGCTCTTGCAGTTCATAAACTCAAGTCCAGCCCATCCCTAAGGTTCCTGACTAGCCTCTCCCTCAACTATCCTATCGCCAAACTCTAGGCAATGGCTGTTCATTTCATTCACAGACACGCGTCACTTTATTCAATTTTACTTCCACAAGACTGAAAATATTTATTAAGTTGTGCACCATATGCCATGAATTGTGTTTTATATGCTTTTATGTATTAGAGTCTCCCAGTTACATTGTGATGTTGGTATCTTATTTCTCCATTTTACAAATAGCATTGGAAATTTGCCCAAAATCTACCTAAAAATATCTTGCAGGGCTAGGATCTAAACCTATACAATCTTGCCTTAGAGATTCTATTTTCTTAACCATTGAATGCTGTGCCCATTCACTAGGCTAAGAGCAAAAACTGAGACCAAAGGAGAAAACAGCCCCATCCTTTGGGGCTGAGACATTTGTTAAAATAATGATTGTCCATCACCTCCAGCCACATTGTGGTGCTTATAGTGTCATTCCCACCCTAAAATCTGCACTGCTGTTCTGTTCGTTCTGCTGGTCAGGCTCTCTTCTTATAATGGACCATTTTTCACTATTTATACTTCTGTTCAAATTTAACTTCCCAGACAGGGCATCCAGATCATCCAGTAATTTAAATTCCTAGTTAAATTATTCATAGAAGTACTTAACACCATGTGGCATTTTTCTTGTTTCTTTTTAAATTTACTGTTTTCTCCAAATAGCTCTGTGTGTGTGTGTGTGTGTGTGTAAAGAAGCTAGGAAGATGGTAAGAAGGAATATCAATAGAAAAAAATGTAAAAAGAGAATGGAGAGAGAAAAGTGGGAGAAAGAATGAGAGAGGGTGATCAAGAAGGCCTGAAAGACAAGAGGAAGGACATCATGGATAATCTGAACAGCACATTCTTTTTAATGCTTTGAGTTCAACTGTATCAGTTTCTTGAAGCTGCTGTAATGAATAATCATAAACTTGGTGGCTTAAAACAAATTTATTTTCTCACTGTTCTGGAGGCTGGAAGCCTGAAATAAAGGTGTCAGCCAAGCCTTACTTCCTGTACAGACCCTAAAGAAAATTATAATTCTTGCCTCTTCCACTTTCTCATAGCTCCAGGTGTTCCCTGGCTTATGGCAGCATCTCTCTTCACATGACCTTCTCCTTTGTGGGTATCTCTCCTTGCTTCTCTTACAAACAATTATAATGGCATTTTGGGCCCATTCAATATCCAGGACAATGTTTTTATTTTAAAAATTTTAATTCAATTAAATCTGAAATTTTAACTACATAGGCAAAAATATCTTCTCCAAATAAGATAGTATTTTTGAGTTCCAGGGATTAGTATTTGATGTCTTTGGATGGCCATTATACAACCCACTATACTGTCATTTTTTCCCCAGAACTTTTTAAAAATCAACATCCATCAGTTGAGGTGTCAGTAAGACTTGAAATGACTAATGGAAATGAATCTAAAATGTCTGAGAAATGGACACGTTGATACCAGCGAGGAACACTGTGTATCTGGGAGATAGAGGTATATCCAATTTGCAAGATAACTAACCCCTTTAAGGGACCCAGATTTGTCTGTCCTCTGCCACCTGGTAGCCCTAGAAACACTGTGTTCAATATGAAGTTTGAGGTCTTCTCCAGAAGTAAGTGTCTGTAATTATTAGACACCACATTGTTGTAACTCCTGCCAAGAAAAAGAGAATTCTAGGTCATGCATTGCTCTGTTTAGTAATAATTATAGGATTTCATTATCAGCATCATGTATAAAATAAAGCTATGTACACACCTGTTCTTTATGTGTGTGTTTGCAAAAGAGAATTTATTTATAGTGTTCACCAAATGAAGGATAAAATTTATAAAACTTCTCAGTGGCCAAAATGGTATCTAATGGATTGAGAAATTGTATTGACAGAAGGATAATATAATACTGCCCTTACTTTTAAATCTATCTTAGAAAAATGTTAGGAACCACCTGTGCTCATATAAAATTATTACAGTTTAAAGTCAGATAAGCACTTCAAAAGCATCCCATTAGTGCCTTACTGCAGCCACTATTGATTAGTTACCTTGTGTAGTTCATAGAGAGAATGTTGAAAGCTTAGCCTATTTCCTTGGGCACAGGATTTTACCAAATAACTCCAACAAAAAAGAGAATATGCTAAGGTTAATTTTGATGTTAGCCTGAATGCATAATTTAGACGTAAATAATTTAGATTCATACATGCTCTTCAGCTTTCAAATTAGTTGAACTTTGAAAGCAATAAATAAACACTCTTTCATAGGGAGAGAAGTGTGTACAAGGGTGATAAAGAAGGAAGGAGAGAAAGGAGGAGGCACATCAATCAAATATCTAACAAAGTATATCTCATTCCATCTCCTTATGATTTCAAATTGCATCACAGGTGCTAACAACTTTTGGACGTTTACCCTTGGCATGGACTGTGCCTTTGAACTTACCCTGGACACATGTCTAACTATGTGTCAACAGTGTCACACACTATCACAAACTCATTAAGCCCAAAAGTGGAATGATCAACCTTCCTCAAAAACCTTCCTGTACCCTTTCTTAGTGCCACTGTCATTCATAAAGCCATCCCATTAGAATTTTGGAACTCGGCTCATCTTTGGTTCTTCCATCTAATCACTCACAAGCTTTTCCAGTTTTACAAGTTTGTCTCCATTCCCACAGCTGTCCCCTTAGTTCAGACTCTCACCATCTCTCCTAATGGGCCACTCTGCCTTTTATGTTCTCTGCTTGAAGTCCATATTCCATCCAGGCACCAAGCTAATAACAACAACAACAACAACTAAATACAGCTTCTTAACATAGAACAAAACAACAACAACAAAAAATCACTCTTAACATAGAACAAAGTTCCTTTCTCTCCCACCTCTACATACAGAACGTGGAGATTACATGATCATACAGCCTGAGATGACTAATGCCCCTGTGACATCATCACCTGGTTCCTTCTCCCTGGGACATTTCTTACCTGCCTTGCAACCTGATTTTATTAACCCTCCTTTATATTTAAGCACAGAATCACTTTTGGGAAGAATTCCCTGAACTTCCAAACTGCTTTGAGTATCCCCTTTCATTTCTATATACCCAGGTAGGGGCCTCTACTCCTGCTTCACCTTGTTACATTATAATTACCAGTTTACCTGCCTGATTCCTCAGTAGTTGGAGAGCTCCATAAAAATAGTAGCTGCATCCATTTCATTTGTGCTTTCCATTATGTGGCACATTGTTGGAAAATGAACAGATGAGAAAACAGAACCATGAGAATATCTTATTCTATACCAGGCCGATGAGGAAGTTCTTCTAAGGGAAGAAAGACTTTTGTTACCCTTCAGATAACACCACAGACCTAATTTCCAGCCTTTCCTACTAAACAGATAATGCAAAATCCAATTACCTTCTATCTTATCTCAATGGCAGAGGGTGGAAATGATAAGCTTCTACCTTGTGATGGACAGCTTCAGCAGGCATGAAAACAGAACCCCTCTCCAGCTTCTGAATTGTTCTGTGCTGTTCTTGTGAAATGCTGTTCTCATTCAGTAGAGATGCTTCATTTCCAGAACCATCAGTTACAACGGTCATCCCTAACCCAGTGGTCAGATTTGAGGCATAATTCACAGGAGAATGGCCTACCTCATGTCTACAAACTGGGAGGAGTCAGAGATTAAGTTAACACAGTTTTAATATTCAGGAGTCGAAAATAAAAATCAGATAAAGCATTTATGTTTTAAATATTAATAAATATGCTAAAATATTCTATTTGGAATCTCTTGAAAAAGAAAAACAGTTCTGGGAAGATTGATTGGTCTTGTCCTATTACATACTTCATTTAAAAAATGTTCTTTTTTTAGTTATGCATGACAGTAGAGCATATTGTGACATATCATGTATATATGGAGTATAACTTTCCATTCTTGTGGTTGAACATGATGTGGAGTTACACTGGTAGTGTATTCATATATGAACATAGGAAAATTATGTCCAATTCATTCTACTGTCTTTTCCATTCCCATCCCCCCTCCCTTCCCCTTATTCCCCACTATCCAATCTGGTGATCTTCCACTCTTGCCCCCACGCCCTCACTCTCCCACACCCCCCATCTATTGAGAGTCACCATCCACATATCAGAGAACATTCGGCTTTTGGTTCTTTGATATTGACTTATTTCACTTAGTATGATTAGCCCTCAGTTCCATCCATTTACCGGCAAATGCCATAATTTCATTCTTCTTTATAACTGAGTAATATTTCATTGTGTATCTGTACCACATTTTCTTCACCCATTCATCTACTGAAGGGCACCTAGGTTGGTTCCATATTGTGAATTGAGCTGCTATGAACATCGATGTGGCTGTGTCACTATCGAATTCTGATTTTAAGTCCTTTAGGTATATGCCAAGGAGTGAGATAGCTGGGTCAAATAGTGGTTCCATTCCCAGTTTTCTGAGAAATCTCCATAGTGTTTTCCATAGTTGTCGCACCAATTTGCAGTCCCACCAGCAATGTATGAGTGTACCCTTTCCCCCACATCCTCTCCCACATTTATTGGTACTTGTATTCTTGATAATTACCAATCTGACTAGAGTGAGACAGAATCTCCATGTAGTTTTAATTTGCATTCCTCTAATTTCTAGTAATGTTGAGCATTTTTTCATATATTTGTTGACCATTCATATTTCTTTTTCTGTGAAGAGTCTGTTCACTTCCTTTACCAATTTACTGATTTGGTTTTTTTGTTTTTTCTGATGTTAAGTATTTTGAGTTCTTTATATATCCTGGAGATTGCTGAAGTGTGTGTGGCAAACATATTCTCCCAATGCTTAGGCTCTCTGTTTATGTTCTTGATTGTTGCCTTTGATGTGAAGAAGATTTTTAGTTTGATACCATCCCATTTATTGATTCTTGATTTTACTTCTTATGCTTCTGGAGTCTGGTTGAGGAATTCAGTTCCTCAGCAGACATGATAGAAATTTGGGCCTACTTTTTCTACTGGTAGGTGCAGAGTCTCTGGTCTAATTTCTAGGTCCTTGATCCACTTTGAGAGGAGTTTTGTGCATGGTGAGAGATAGGGTCTAATTTTATTCTATTACATATGGAGTTCCAGTTTTCCCATTTGTTGAAGAGGCTGTATTCTCTAATGTATGTTTATGGCACCTTTGTCTAGTAGGAGTTAACTCTATTTATGTGGTTTTTGTCTCTGTGTCTTCTATTCTGTTCCATTGGTCTTTGTGTCTATTTTTGTGCCAATACCATGCCATTTTTGTTACTAGGGCTCTGTAGTCTAATTTAAGTTCTGGTATTGTGATGTCTCCTGCTTCACTTTTTTTGCTGAGGATTGCTTTGACTACTCTGGGCCTCTTATTTTTTCAAATGAATTTCATGATTGCTTTTTCTATTTCTATGAAAAACATTATCGGAAACTTAATAGGAATTGCATTAAATATGTATAGTGCTTTTGGTAGTATGACCATTTTGCCCATATCAATTCTTCCTATCCAAGAACATGGGAGATCTTTCTATCTTCTAAGGTCTTCTTCAATTTCTTTCTTTAGTGTTCTGTAGTTTTCATCGTAGACGTCTTTCACCTCTTTTGTTAGGTTGATTCCCAAATATTTTATTTTCTTTGAGAATATTGTGAATGGGATAGTTTTCCTAATTTCTCTTTCAGTGGATTTTTCACTAATATATTCTAGGAATACAATTGATTTATGGGTGTTCATTTTATATCCCGCTACTTTACTGAATTCTTTAATGAATTCTAAAAGTTTTCTGGTGGAAGTTTTTGAGTCTTCTAAATATAGGATCATGTCATCAGCAAATAGGGATAGTTTGAGTTCTCCTTTTACTATTTGTATCTTTTTGATTTCTTTCTTCTAATTGCTCTGGCCAGAGTTTCCAGGAAGATATTGAATAGAAGTGGTGAAAGAGGGCTTCTGTGTCTTGTTCCAGTTTTTTGAGGGAATGCTTTCTCTACTTAGCATGATGTCGGCCTTGGGTTTAGCATATATAGTTTACAGTGTTGTACAATGTTGTATCTTATTTCTGATGCTCATAGAAATGGACTTTATTATTCTACATAAGGTGTCCCAAACAATGAACTCTGAATTGTTTTTCGGGGGCCAGCATGGTATGCTGATGTGTTTAAACTTTTTAAAGTTGTGAAATGTAACATAAAAATCATTTAAGTGCATAAAACATGAGCATATAGTTTAATAAACAATTATAAGTTAAACACCTCCAAAACCATCTCCTAGGTCAAGAAATTGGACATTAGCATTTGTTAGGGACTTAACTGTGTCCTCCCAACATTCTTATGTTAAAGGCCTGACCCCTAGGACTTCAGAATGTGACTGTAGCTGGAAATAGGACCTTTAAAGAGGTAGAGTTAAATGAAGCCATTAGGGAGGATCCTAACCCCATATGACTGGTTTTCTTAATGAGAAGAGGAAATTGGACACACAGAGGAACACCAGACCTGTGTGCAGAGGAAAGACCACGTGAGGACACAGAGCATGTGAGAAAGCAACCATCTGAAGCCCAGGAGAGAGAGAGCTTAGAGAAACCAAACCCACATACACCTTGATCTTGGACTTCTAGACTACAGAACACTGAGAAAATTAATTTATGTTGGTTAAGCCACCCAAAATATAATATTTGGTTATGGCATCCCAAAAGGGCCCTTGTGCCCCTTCCTAATGAAAAAGCTCTCCTCTTCTTACCTCTGACAGAGTCACTCATTTGACTTATATTGATGAACATGATGTTTCAAGTCACCGCAGTTTTTCATATACTTGAGAAAAAAAATATTCAAAATATAAATTATAATGTGTACAATTGAAATTTTAGAGTGATGAGAGAGATTTCTGCTTTCATAAAACAAAAATAGATGTCATAAGACAAGAAAAGGTAAGAATGAACAAGAACTAGCTAGAGTTAATAAGCATTAAAAAGTAATTTTGATGGAGTATTACTCTGCATTAAAAAATGACAAAATCATAGAATGTACAGGGAAATGGATGGTATTAGAGCAGATTATGCTAAGTGAAGCTAGCCAATCCCTAAAAAACAAATGCCAAATGTCTTCTTTGATATAAGGAGAGTAACTAAGAACAGTGTAGGGACGAAGAACAGGAGAAGAAAATTAAAATTTAACAGGGATGAGAGGTGGGAGGGAAAGGGAGAGAGAAGGGAAATTGCATGGTAATGGAAGGAGACCCTCAGGGTTATACAGTGGAGGAGGTAGAGAGAGAAGAGGGGAGGGGAGGGGAGAGGTGGGGAGGGGGGAGGGGGGAGGATGGGAAAGGCAGCGGAGCACAACAGACACTAGTATGGCAATTTGTAAATCAATGGATGTGTAACTGATGTGATTCTGCAATCTGTGTATGGGGTGAAGGTGGGAGTTCATAACCCACTTGAATCAAAGTGTGGAATATGATATGTCAAGAAATTTGTAATGTTTTGAACAACCCACAATAAAAAATTTAAAAAAAAAAAAAAAAAGTAATTTTGAAATACATAGCAATACCAATATTTTGATGGAGTTGAAAACAAAATAGATATTTTGTTACTGCTTTAAAAAATAATCAAATTGTTTTTAATGAAGAATGTTTTCTTTAAATTAAATTTTAAACTGATAGATCAAATCATAAAAGTTGTACATGTTGGGGTACCATGTGATATGCAGTTTTTTTAATTGACAAGTAAAAAATGCCTTTCATATCACAGCAGTTTTACCATCTGTGCTTGCATCCAAAAAATTATGGCTTAGTTTTTGCTAGTTTTGCAGGGTTTTTTTTCATTAATTTGAATTTGAATGGCTTTAGGCAAAGCATTCACTCTAATTCACCATAGTCAGTATATCTATTGCCTTCACCTGGCCAGTGCTTAGGTGGGCAGTGTGTTTGCAGCTCCTTGGCCTCTTGCCCAGCATCCTGAAATCTACCTCCTTTAGTGGCCAATTATCAACTCAAGAATGACAGAGCCAATGATTCTAACACTCACACTCCTTCAATTATTCCCACTGGTTACAGGTGCTAAATGTCAAATTTTTGTTTTTGAATTACAGTGAAAACTATTTGGAGAATTTTGTGACACTTATTGAAATGGTGTCATCCAGAACTGTCAAATCCCAAGAGAGAACATTGCAAGTTTTTTTCAGGGTGAGTTTTATTTAAAGAAGTAGTAACACCCAAACTCCTTTCTTGCCTGTGTCTTGTAAGGTCCCAGTGGAAAGCTGATGGACAGTCAAGTTGAATTCAGAAATACTTTATTGACATCAGAACTCCTTGCAAAAGTAGGAGAAGCACAGAATGGTGCAGAAACCTGATGCTAGTTGCAAAGAGAGACACCGGCATGAGATGGAGAGAGACAGTGTTCTGGAAGAGGGTCCTGGAGAGCACCCTTTTGTGCAGAGTTTCAGGCAGCCTGAAGCAACTGCAGAAGGGAGCCAAAGGGGAAAAGTCGCTTCTCACTTTTCTCACCTATATCTATCCTAAGTTCCCCATTGATCAAACCTAACCAGAAGCCAGAAAGCAAGAAGACCTGTGGAAGGATACAGGCAGTATCTCTCAGAGGAGGAGGAAATGGAAGATCCTAGCCCTGTACCTTGGGAATAAAAGCATAAGGGAATGTGGATGGTAGTTTTTCCTGGAAAGTCCATGTTTGAAATGTGATAATTCTTCAAAGAGGACAGCATAGAAATATGAAGCTTTGCCAGTAACCCATCTGGAAGTTCTCAAAACCAGGATGATCAGATAACGATAACCAAGAAAATGAAGAGCAGGATTCATGTAAGGCATGTTTCTGAGACATCTTGCTGCCAGTTAAACGGCATGACATTTGAGTTTACTAATTTTAACACTTGAGACACGCCACTGCCAAATGATAAGAACAATTAGGAGTAAAATACAGAACTACCATCTGAAAGGATGAGCATGATTTTTAGGAAAGTGGGTGTGGCTTCTGCTCACATTTAGAAGCAAACTAACTTTGAGCCTAAATCTCTTCTGAAAACGTTGTCTTGCATGGAAATAGGAAAATTTTTTCAGATTTTTTTTTTTTTGGTCCAAGATAATGGCAGAAGAGTATTTTATCACACATAGCCCAAAAATGCCAGTTGTTTCTAGGTGATTTCCATTATAATAGAACTCACTATAACCCTATTTATAAATTTAGAATCAGGCATAAAGAAGAGCCATGTTGAAATCCAGCCAAAAGATCTTAGCTATGGAAATACTAGAGTTATTATACAAAGAGTAGTGCACAAGGATAGATATCAAGGACAGTGATTAATCTTTCCCCAGAGATTTTTGTCATTTGCATTTCAATGGAAGAAATAGGAAAAAAAATGTTGCATCAAAAAATGAAACATACCATTCAGAATTGTTGTTACATAGTAAATCAAGTCCTTAGGCAACCTCAGATTAGAACTAGGTCCCAAAGTCTCCATCATCTTGAAATCAGAACTCTTACACATTGCTGGCGGAACATAAAAAGCTACCGTCACTGTGGAAAACAGTTTGGCAGTTCCTGAAAAAGTTAAACATAGAATTAATATATGATCCACAATTACATTCCCAGGCATTTACTCAAAAGAATTGAAAATAGGACTCAGATACTTGTATGCCAATGTTCATAAATCACTATTCACAATAACCAAAAGGTGGAAATAACCCAAGTCCATCAACAGAGGAATGAACAATTAAAATGTAATATGTACATAAAAATGAAATATAATCCAGCTATCAAAAAAACATAATTCTGGATACATACTACAACATGAGTGTATTAACTTTCTGTTGCTATACCAAAATACTTGAGGGATAACTAAATTGTAAAGAGAAAACATTTAGTTTTGGCTCAGAGTTTTGGAGATTCTGGTCCAATTGCTGCAGGCCTTGGATGGGCATGGCAATGACAATGATGGGGAGCATATGCATTACGGCAACCTGCTTACCTAATGGCCAGGAAACAAAAGAGAATAAGGAAGTGCCCAGGCTTCCACATTTCCCTTCCAGGGCATATCTCTGGTGACCTGAAGACCTCCTAGAAGACCCCATTCCTAAAGATCCACAGCATCTTCCAACAGCGCCAAGAGCTTCCGATAGCTGGGGACCAAGCCTTTAACACAGGGACCCTTAGGAGACGTTCAACATCCAAACTATGGTCATGAAAACATGCTAAGTGAAATAAGCCAAGACATAAAAAGACAAATATTGTGTGATTCCTCTGAAATATCTAGAAGGAGCAAATTCATAGAGAGAGCAAGTAAGTCAAAAATTATAGGGGCAAAGGGCGGAAGGGGGAATGAGGAGTTATTGGTTAATGGGTACAGTGTTTGGAGTGATAAAAAAGAATTTTGGAAAAAGGCACTGCTGATGGTTGAAAATCTTTGTGAATGTAATCAATGCCTCTGTATTATATACTTAATGATGTTAAACTAGAAAAAAATCACATTTTACATGTATGACCACAATGTTTAATAAAATTTCTCAATCCTTTCCTCCCCATGACATTTCACTTTAACTGAGGATATTAAATGAGCCGCAGAAACATAGCATAATGCCATAAAATGAACTTGAATTAAACCAAACGAATAAGTAAGAGGGACACTAAAACTGAAATGCTAATTTCTGGCTTCAGTTCCAAGCACCAGGGTAACCTGAGGCCTTAGTTATCAACCAGGTGATTTTATTAATTAAATCATTGAAGAAGGGTTGAAGAATAAATGATATGACAGGACTCTTAAAGGCTTCCAGCCTTTTCTTGCTAAAACCCTAAAATAAACTGTTTTTCCCAAAGACATACACAGAACCATAATGTCCAAGGTTCTGGCTCATTAGAGCTCAAATGGGAAAGACGACAGAGGCCAAGCAGCTTGCCAAAGGTGATGAGAAGTGATACCACCATTTGGTTTGAAAAGCCCCCACTTCCTTCCTCCTCTTCTGGCCAGATTTTGTCCTTTCAGAACTTGTCGTTTCAGATGGCCATGCTTCAGTTTACTTATCAAGAAGCATAGCTTGCATTTTAATAAACAGAATTGCCATAAGATTTTTAAATAGTAACTATGGGTTTACTTCTAGTTTTCACAATAGTACATTTTTTACACTAGATACTTTAGAAAGGAAAAACAAGCTCAAGAAAGAAAAAGCAAGTCACCTATAATGTTACCACCTTGATATAATTACATGAAGTATTATGATGTATGTGTATGATCATTAATTTTAATCAAAATGATAATGTCTAACTTTTTTCCAGGATTATTTATTTTTATGCCACTCAACCTTGAGAGTAGAACAGTAGTTTTATAATTTAATCCTTTAGATATAAAATGGGCATGTAAAATAAGTTAGAAAGTACAGCTGAACTGTGACCATTTAGGTTTTCATTGAAAAATATTTGGAAAAATGAAAGATACATAGAAGGACAGTTCCATCACACGAAGAGAGTCATCACAACCATTTCTATCAGCCAAAGGCCACTGGGACAAAAGGGCAGTTTGAAAAATCCCACTTACTGATTTTTTGCAATGAGGGAGACCGCACACCACAGAAATCAGGGGTTGTCCTACCAAAGAAGGGAAGAAATGGACTGTTTCCCGGATTTGAGAGAAGCAGGGCTTGGATAGGCACTGAGCAAAACAGGGAAGTAGGTAAAAGAATCAACATGAGGTCTGGGCTGCCAAATAGATGGGGCGGCGGGGGGGGGCGCTTTTTTCCTTGAAAACCACAAAGTTAAGATAGAAAAAACACTGTGACCAGAAACCCTTATCTGTGGTGCCACACAAGGGTTGGGAATCAAGGTCACATCTGTGACAAAGTGACCAAAATCCTCCCAGCAAGAAATGTCGTTCTTATTTCTATGACTTCAAAGAGCAAATTTCCTGACGGTTTATGATTTCAGAAAACAAGATTTTTTAGGAAGACAGTAATGGTCTTCGGAAGAAAAGTACCATCTGACACTTTATAGCTGCAGCATGACCTTGGGAGAAATGCTCTTTTCTGCCTATTAGCAGCTGGCTTGTTCGTGATCTGGCCTGTTACCACAGCCTGGTGAATGGCAAGGCAAATCTTTTTCTCTTCTCATTCCCAGTTCATTTTTATTTTTTTTTTCATTTTTATGTCTAAATTTTTGCTTCTTTTGATCTAAATTATTTCAACATTATATATATATATATATATATATATATATATATATATATATATGTATATCTGTGGATCAATTATGTTTAATATTATTTATTATAATTTTTATGTAATTATCTGCCCTTTTATACATATCATCTAAGTGGTTAAATAAAAGAGCAACTTGTAAGTATAAGAAATTGCTTAACAAATCCAAATTGGTTATTATCAATTCTTAATTATCATAAATCCCTAATCTTTTCTACAGTAAGTTCTATTTTGATAAACAGCTTCATGGATGTGGCTTTATGAAAACTAATTACCAGGCTTAAGTTTATGAGTATCTTTGAGTCTTTAATACATTTATTTGCCAAATTGCTATCCCAAAGATCTTCTCTGGTTCAAATAATCTATGAAAATGGTTGTTTTGTGACACCCACCCAAGCCCAGGGAATAATTTTCTTTTAACTTTTTAAAATTGTTAATTCTAAGGCCTTTAGAGTAATATCTCCTTGGTGTTTTCATTTGCATTTTAATAAACAGAATTGCCAAAAGATTTTAAAGATTTTTTTTTTTTGCATTTTAAAATTATTAGTGAGGTTGAAGTTTTCCCCATATCATTTTACTAGTTTTTGTTCATTTTCATGACTTACGAAAATTTGTTCCTCAATTATGTATTAGGAAGCTTCAGATGTTTCTCATCAAAACATTGTGGCTCTTTATATTATAAAAATATTATGAATTAAAATACCGATTCTCTTGGGGCTGGGGATGTGGCTCAAGCAGTAGTGCGCTCGCCTGGCATGCGTGCGGCCCGGGTTCGATCCTCAGCACCACATATAAACAAAGATGTTGTGTCCGCCGAAAACTAAAAAATAAATATTAAAATTCTCTCTCTCTCTCTAAAAAAAAAAAAATACCGATTCTCTATCATGTTAGCAGCATGTAGTCTACAATGAGTCTTTGTAAGATTGTTCTCTTAGTGTTTTGAATTCCTTGATGAACTTCATAACCTGAAGTTGGCAAACAGAAATCTAAATCATTGCATTTCCTGAGTCTCCTACTGTTGGAAATAGGTTTGTCATGATTTGTTGTGATGTCTGATACTAATAATGTGTAATTAATTGTAAAATGTCAGCTTTAGAAAATGATTTTTTAATTAAATTCTAGAAAATTTAAAGTCATCTTATAATACTGTTATACATCTCCCAGAATTCATTCTTTAAAGCAATGAGCACAGTTACAGCTAGCATGCTGGGGATTCAGTATGTCTGAACTGTCTCACAGTTACCACACTGTAGCATTTTTCCATGTAAGATTCATGTTTTCTATGTATCTTAAACAAATAATGGAAAAATTGCTGAGTTAATTGTGATGTACACCAAGATTGGATCATGAGGGACTTGAGGAAGGGATGTTTAATGCAAAAACCATTTGTGCAGTTTAGAATATCCATTCTCATCTTTTTCATCTTCTGGTTTTTTGAATGTCTGGTATAATTTATTTCCTATAATGCTCCTTTTTTTTTTAAAGAGAGAATGAGAGAGGGAGGGAGGGAGAGAGAGAGAGAGAATTTTTAATATTTATTTTTTAGTTTTCGGCAGACACAACATCTTTGTTTGTATGTGGTGCTGAGGATCGAACCCGGGCCACACACATGCCAGGCAAGCGTGCTACCGCTTGAGCCACATCCCCAGCCCCCAATCCTATAATGCTCCTTGAGCCTTGGTTAACCTGGATAGTTACCTTAGTGATTTCTATGAAGGCTAGGAGTCTGTGTCATTGTGGTTGTCACAGCAATTTGCAATTTCAATTTCCTCCCATTTTTTCAGTCCCTCATTCCTATCACTGGTAACTGAAAGAAGAAAGTTCAAGAACTTGAACTCTCAAAATAGCTTCCTTTTTAATGCCCTTCCTTGGATACATTAAATCAGTGATGGGGAACAAGACATCCTTGGCTGAAAATTCACTTCAGAAAACCACATGGCCTAAAAAAGGTGATGACTGACTTGTGAAAGGACCATTTTTCTTTAGCACTTGGGCTCAGTATTTCTCATATTTAATGTCAAATTTCAGAGCTATGCTCTTCAAATACTGCTGATATTCTGATTGTACAATGGATGACAACTTTGCAAACCAGGGATTACTGAAAGCATGATAAGCAAATAACCAAGAGGCTTGGGGAGCTGGTGCAGGCAGTTGGGCAGTGGTATTTCTCCATCTGTATCCAGGGATGTGTGGGATGCCCTGAGAAAGCTGGGGTCACCTCTCCCAATCCAGTATCTTAACACCAATGGGACCAGCTTAAAATGAACATGGGTCGGGGGGCGGCGTTTAACAGAGAAAGGGGGAAGAAGAAAACAAAATAAGCAGTCTTCATTCTGCAAGAGATGCATTAGGGAAGGTCTGTCTTGTCCCTTCCCCCCGCCCCCCCCCCAGCTTTATGGTATAGATAAGATAAGCAAAACATCGTGTATGTTTAAAATGTTCAATGTGATGGTTTAATGTACTTAAACATTATGAGGTAATTACTACAATCAAATCAATTAACATATCCTTCACCACACAGTGATGTGTGTGTGTGTTGTGAACACAGAAAATCCACTCTCTCGTAAATAACAATGAACAACCATAGTCATCATACTGTACAGTAGATCCCCCAAACTTAATTCATCTCATAACTTAAAGTCTGTACTTTGATAATCCCCCACAGCAGACTATCTTTTAGTTGACATAATGGGATACCACCAGAACTGTGCCCTTTCCCTACACCTCCCTCTGAATCTGCATCCTGAGAATCTGACCACAGTGCCCATGGAATTGAATATAAGTTGCTCTACAGATCATATTGAGGGAATGCACTTGAATTGTTTTTCTTAATTTCATAAATCTGTTTGAAGAATAATGGTGACAAGTGTGAGTCAAAGATAATGATGTTTAAGTAAATTTCCAAGTACAAGAGTGCCCTTGTTCTTGAATAGGAAGAATTAATATTAGAAACATTACCAAAAGCACTATACATATTTAATGCAATTCCAATCAAAATGCTAATGACATTCCTCATAGAAATAGAAAAAGCAGTCATGAAATTCATCTGGAAAAATAAGAGATGCAGAAAAGCCAAAACAATCCTTAGCAAGAAGAGTGAAGAAAGGTGGCATCACTATGCCAGACTTTAAGTTATACTACAGAGAAATTGTAACAAAAACAGCATGATATTGGCACCAAAACAGACTTGTAGACCAATGGTACAGAACAGAGGACACCGAGACAAACCCACACATATACAGTTATCTCATACTAGACAAAGGCACCAAAAACATATATTGGAGAAAAGATAGCCTCTTCAACAAATGGTGCTGGGAAAACTGAAAATCCATGTGTAGTGAAATAAAATTAAACCCTTATCTCTCACCATGCACAAAACTCAACTTAAAGTGGATCAAGGACCTAGGAATTAGACCAGAGACCCTGCTCCTAATAGAAGAAAAAGTAGGCCCAAATCTTCATCACATCAGATTAGGCCCCAGCTTCCTTAACAAGACTCCTAAATCACAAGAAATAAAATCAAGAATCAATAAATGGGATGGTTTTAAACTGAAAAGCTTCAACTCAGCAAAAGAAACAATCAGTGAGGTGAATAGAGAGTTTACAGAATCGGAGCAAATTTTTACCACACACACATCAGATAGAGCACTAATCTCCAGAATATATAAAGAACTCAAAAAACTTAATGCTGAAAAAACAAATAACCCAATCAATAAATGAGCTAAGGAACTGAACAGACACTTCTCAGAAGATATACAATCGATCAACAAATATATGAAAAAAATGTTCAACATCTCTAGTAATTAGAGAAATGCAAATCAAAACTACTCAAAGATTTCACCTCAGAATGACAGTTATTAAGAATACAAGCAACAATAAGTGTTGAGGAGGATGTGAGGGGAAAGGCACACTCTTACATTGCTGGTGGGAATGCAAATTGGTGCAATCAATCTGGAAAGCAAAATGGAGAGTCCTTAGAAAACTTGAAATGGAACCACCATTTGACCCAGCTATCCCACTCCTCCATCTATACCCAAAGGACTAAAACCCAGGATACTACAGTGATACAGCCACATCCATGTTTATAGCAGCACAATTCACAATAGCTAAATTGTGGAACCAACCTAGATGCCCTTCAGTAGATGAATGGATAAAGAAACTGTGATATATATATACACAATGAAATATTACTCAGCATTAAAGGAGAATAAAATCCTGGCATTTGCAGGCAAATGGATGGAGTTGGAGAATATCAAGCCAATACCAAAAAAAAAAAAAAAAATCAAAGGCTGAATGTTTTCTCTGATAAGTGGATGCTGATCCTTAATGGGGGTGGGGGGCATGGGAGAAATGTAGAAACTTTGGGTAGGGTAAAGGGAAGGAAGGGAAAGGGAGGAACCATGGGGGTAGGGAAGATAGTAGAATGAGATGGACATTATTATTCTAGATACATGTATGAAGACACAAATGGTGTGACTCTACTTGTGTACAACCAGAGAAATGAAAAATTGTGCTCCATTTATATACTATGAACTGAAATGCATTCTGCTGTCGTGTATAACAAATTAGAATAAATAAATAGATTTAAAAAAATATAACCAAGTACAGAATTATGAATGGTTAACATTTTCTCACATTTGCTATTCTTTTTGTCAAAAAGATAAAACATCACAGCAGTTAAAGTCTCCTTTACTCTCACTTCTAGCCTCATTTCTCCCTCCATAAAAGCAACTATTATCACTTCATTTATTTATACATGAACAGACTATTTCTGGCAAAACATTTAGGTTTTTAAAATGTATCCATAACAAAATGCATTATTTTATTTATATATGTTATATATATATATATAATACATTTATTCTTGTTTATTCCCTTTAACTGTTGTGCAGTATTCAGTTGTATGAATACCACATAAATCTATCATTTTTTGATAAAAATTTTTAGTTTCAAGTTTTCATTATGAAAAGTGTTCAATTAAGCATCCTATGCAGGTTTCCTTGTGCTCATATGCAAAAGATATTTCTAGAGAACTCAGGAAGAAGTGATATCATTAGGTTGTAAATTTTCAAATTTACTAATGTAAACAAATTTCTCTCCATAGGAATTGTATCAATGACCCTCTGTCAAGCAGTGATCATAGGGTCCTGTTTCTCCCATATTTTGGTCAACATTCAATATAATTTTGCAAATCTGAGCATAATCTGTTGTTTTAATAGGCATTTGTTTAATTATTAGTATAGCTGGTTATCTTTGCATTTGTTTATTTATTATTCAGGTTTGTCTTCTGAAAATTGTCTCTTCATTTCCAATGATCCTCCTGGGAAGAATAGGTTTTCTATTTGTACTGAGCTGGAAATTGAGACTCAGAGGGGCCAAATGACTTGCCCAAGACCACAGTACTAATAAGAATCCCAGGTTCTCAGGTGCAGTGTCCCAGTTCAAACCATCCCAACACTTAAGCTCCTAGAGTACTGGTTGATACACTTTAACCCTTCTCATCTACTGCCCTGACCTCCTGATCTGGAAAGGGTGCCTCTCAAGAAGAAAAGGAAATGGAGGATTTCTACCAGGTCCAACTTGTGGTTCTTATGAGAAGCCCTGCCCCAAACAGTTGCCCAATTACAATCTCCTGGGAATTTGAAGGCTTTTCTGCTCTGATCAAACCCTCTCAGTAACACTTGAGAGAATGCCCTACTATTAGCATTGTTTTACCGCAGGGTTACACAACCCACTTAATATGATCAGACAAGGAAGAGCAAGAAAAGGGCTGAAAGTTCTTCTAAGTCAGAGGAAGATCAATGAGACGCATTAAAAAAAATGTGGAGCAGATGAAAATGAGTGTTGAAAGAGTATTTCTTCCTTCCCTACTTTCTCCTAATTTCAGGTTTTGTAGAATCACAGGGCAGTGTAGCTAAAAGGGATCATTCTGAACATTTTGACTTTCTTCAGTGAAGTAATTGAGGTTATTATCCAATTTACAAGAGTCAAATAATTTCAAGAATCTACTAGCAGAAACCCTCACCAGGATTGGCATCTTCAGCAGAATAAGTGCACATTTCAAAGCATGGAAAAGCTTCACCTTATAGTCTTTTGGGTTGAACTTCCTGAAACAAGGACTTTCAGCTAAGGAGAAGCACAGCGGTATTTCAAATCTAAGTAAAAGCAGAGAGAGCTGTCTAAAGAGTCTTTGAGTGGTGTGTGTGTGTGTGTGTGTGTGTGTGTGTGTTTACAGACTTAGGATACTCTTCTGTATACAATTGTATACCTGCTATCTTAGTCTTTTGGTTTCCCATCAAGAAAAATTCACTTCATTCTGATGTATATCTTCCAATCCTGAGACCTCCCTGTATCAAGAGACTTATCACTTCTCCATCCCAACTCATCATCTGTCATGGCTCCAGGGAATGGAAGGTCAAGAATGACCTACTGGAAGGAAAAGCATATGATATAGGAGGATGTTAAGAAAGAAGAAGAGGCCAGGCACGGTGGCACTGCAAGTCAGGAGGCTGAGGCAGGAGGATCACAATTGCACAGCCAGTCTGAGTAACTTAGCAAGGCCCTGAGCAACTTAGCAAGACCTGTCTCAAAACAAATTTTTTAAAAGGGCTGGGGAAGTGACCCAGTGGTTAAGTGCCCCTGGGTTCAATCCCTGGTACAAAAAAAAAAAAAAAAAAAGAGGAGAAAACACGTTTCATCTATTTCAAGTAACGGGTGAGAAGACAAAGAAAGGAAAAGCAGAGCAAATCCATGGTGAGACACCATCCTGTGCCCTCCTCTCTGGCCAAAGTCATAGATGGAGGAGGTGAGAAAGGGGACACAGGAGCAGAGGCCATTGCCCATTTTGCATTTGGAAGCGTAGTCATCCCACAAGTGATCCCCAATACCTATGAGATAGGGAGACAGTGGGCCCGGGCTGGCTCTCCACTTCCATTCTCAGTTTCCACTTGGAGTGGAAGAGTTCCTAGAATCTGCTGAATGAATGCCCTCAAAGGGTATTCTGAAATGAGTGGGTATTTGGCTAGATACCCACTGGAGGGGATCAACATTCTTAGAACAAAGAGACTCTGGAGTTGAGGAATATCCCACTAGAATAGGAGACACAGGAAATTTCAGGAACCCAATGCAATGCATGTGTAAAAGGCTGAGGAAGGGATGAATCCATAGGCTGAACTAATGAGACCTGCTAAACCACAGTTGGTCTCAAGCTGTGCTAGCTACATGTTTCAGCAATGGGTGGTAGAATGACACTGAAAAGACAAAAAGCCCTCTAAATTCCTAGACACCATTTTGGGGAAAAGCAGAAAGAGGGAAGCTAATCTAAAACATTAAATGATCCACAGTGCATGAATCATCTGCACACTCTTCATATCATTAAATTGTACTGCATTTACTGGGCATGTCCAAAATACAGTTTTCACCTTATCCAAATGAGCTTATAAGGAAAATCAGATCTATTTTCAAGATAAAAAGTACCTCTTTTCTTTGCTTACCTGTTTGTAATGTAATAATTTTTCATTGCAACAATGTCAGATTAAGTGAACTGAAGTGATACCAATAAACACAGACATAGCGCTTGAAGCCACCAAAAAACCAGGCATCTGATATTCTTTATCTCTCTCTCTCTCTATCTCCCCCTCCCCCTCCCCTTCCTCTCCCTCTCTCTTCTCCCCTGCCCCAAACTCTCTCCAGTTCCATGTGCTCATAGCATATGTGTGGCCAGTGGAGAAGAGTGTTTTCAATCTCAGTCTCAATCCTAAATTCAGAAAAGGAATATGGCTGCTGGTGGAGAATGAAGATTACTATTGTGGTTTCTGCTAGCCTTTTTCTTTTTAACTTAACATTTCCTGTATCACTAATGGTTTCATGAAAACCTTTTTATGTATGCATAAGAGTCCATTCTTCTCTTATTGGTTATTTAGTCCCCCCCCCCCCATGTTTTTATAGTATTACATAAATAGTATCATGTTGAGCATGCTTATACTTAAATTTTGTGCCTGTATTTTATTATTACCTGAAGAAGTTTTAAAGAAGTAGGATTACTGATTCCTAAGGATCTGGAATGTCTGCATCTACTAGTGAAAATTTCTAAATTCATCCTGTTTATAGAATATCACCAATAAATATAATAATCCATGAATCAAAAATAATCAGAATATTCATTCTCTTGTGCACAACATGAAATCACTATCTAGTTAGGATCTGTAATTTCGTGCAAATTGATGCAACTTTCTGTTTTAAATTTTATAATATTTTGCATTTGTGGTTGTATTTTGGTCACATAGAGTTCTTCTAATATTGTAAGCGCAAAAAATATCAAGCTGTTAGCTCATGTATATTTTAAAATTTTGAGGTAATTTATTTTTGTTTCTAGACATTGTTATAAATATCTGCTAATGCAATGTCACATTTTTCAAGTCTGTGAAGATACTTAGCTATGGGGAACACATTTACCTTGCTTAAACATGGAGTAATTTATAGGGCTAGGGGAATACAAAATGATTTACACACTTAAAAACACAGCTCTGTCACAAGGCATACACAAGCCCAAAGGAGCACTGTTTTAGTCATCTTTTTCATCACTGTGACCAAAATACCTGACAAGAACAGTGTAGAGGAGTAAAGTTTATTTTGGAGCTCAAAGTTTCAGAGTTCTCAGTCTATAGATGGCCAGCTCTATTACTTTGGGCCCAAAGTGAGTTTGAACATCATGGTGTAAGGGTGTGGCAGAGGGAAGCAGCTCAGAACATGGCAATCAGAAAGCAGAGAGAGAGCCCTGCTCACCAGGAACAAAATATATACCCCAAAGTCACGTCACCAGTGACAGACCTCTTCTAGCCACACCTTACTTGCCTACAGGTACCACCCACTTAATTCCTGTCAAGGGATTAATACAATGATTAGGTTAACATTCTCATAATTCAATCATTTCACCTCTAAACTTTCTTGCATTGTCTCTCACATGAGCTTTTGGGCAACACCTCATATCTAAATCATAACAAGCACAAGACATGTTCAGGGAGGAGAGAGCACTGTTCTCTCAGTAGACTCTATTCCAATGTGTCTGAAAATATTGTAATTGCTTGTTTACGCCTCTCATCCCACTAGACAGGCATCTTGCCTTGTGCATCTTGCTCAACTTTTTAACTGGCCTGGGGAATTCAACGACCATTTGTTAAATCAATTGGTAGTGATATAAATTTCTATAAAAGGATGGCAGTCATTAATGAGGGCCTAGGTAATACTTCACTGGGGGGGGGGGGCACTGAATTGCTCAAGTTCAAACATAGAGAAAAAAACTTAAAAAAATAGAATTCATTTTTTTTCTAAGTGAGTGAATACCAAATCTGCCAAATATGATGGAATCATCTATGTTATTGGACAGGTAGAAACTAAATCCCTCCACATCTTCTTTATAACTGTCATCTTGCACAGATTCATGATTTGTATTTGTTGATTTATAGCAATGGGGAGGAGGCCAGGCCCAGGTTTCAGCAGAATAATCTTTTAACTCCAAGACTCCAAAACGTCATCTGTATGATGGGAAAAATAATAGCACTGACTCCTAGTGATCTAAGGATTGGAGGAGGGAATCATGAAGGACCCATCCGAGTTCCAGATCCACAGAGAGCCATTAGCAAGCACCAGTCTGCATCCCAGAAAAAAATATGGCTCTACTCCACTTTTTATGTATTCAGACCTTATAAAATAGTTTTGGCTTTTATCAGGTTAAAATCTCATGTTTAATGAAATGATAGAAAATGGAAATGTCATTTGATGAATGTGTTTATTGTCTACAATTCATGAAATACTGAAAGGCATTTTTAAAAATCCAAAACTTATTTCTGAATAGATTCAGAAATTCTACTAACATAGGATGAAAACCTCAAGAAAAAATAAAATATTCAAGGATATTTCCTGTCTCTAGTTCTTTTCAGAAACAATACCATTCTTCCACTTTGTTTACCCATATAATTTATTACATATATTTGTTTGGAAACATACAATCTATCCTGTTTTTAAAAGGTAAGCCTCTACTGTTCCCATATTAACCAATAACTTATTGAATATTCCATGTAAAGTCTGTATCAGTTTCCTTCTTAATAAATCATAAATTTGGACTTCTTAGGCTAGCGGTGTTGGCTATTCTCCCGTTAGTAGCACCTGATGGGAAAATTCACTAAGGGCAAGGTCAGAAATGGAACAAGGCTGTTCACAGCTTTGCTGATCCTCACTCAGCCTTTCATGCTGTGGGCTGGTGTGGAGCTAAGCTCTTTGAATTCACAACATGCCCAGCTATTGATTTCAATAGGGAACTAGCTCCTTATCAGTACAAGTGTCAGGTTCTGTGGGAACATTCTGGACATAGGTCTGATAACAGTGTTTACTGGGATTATAAGGGGTGTACCCTGATCACCGGACACTAAGAATTTCAGATCACTTTCAGATGAGCTGAAAACATAAGGAATAAAACAATAAGCATTCCTCCATATGCTGGCAACATGATTCATTGTCACACAACAGTAATTATCTTAACAGAGCCTGGTCCTGCTGTCTATTTATAGTCTTAATAGGAATAAGAACTAAGCTCAATGTTTTCAAAGCAAAAGCTATAATTTTTAGAAAATGACTTTTAACATTTTGAGAATATAACTTTCTGTTAACTAAGGGTATATTTTATAAGTACAAAAACCATCTGATAAGAAGTTATATTAATTACATTTTAGCATTCTGAGAATATTTTATCAGAAATTTTTTCTTATGCCAAAAGAGACACTTGTTAACACTGATTTTAAGCTTTTTTAAAGATAAAAATCAGTCATTCTCTACACCGTGTTTCTCAATCTGGGATTAATGTATAGACCCCCTTTTTTAAAACATTTAAATTACATTTAGTATATACAAACAAATCTAAGTAAAACCTTATAAGTATAGAATATGCATATATATGCATTTTTAACAAGTCCACCTTCAAACTTAAGAAAAAGGACATGGCCATACACTGTGAAACCTACTTGTATGCTTCCTCTACCCTCAGAACCCTGAAGAATCCACTAGCCAGTGCTGAGCTTAGCTTTCCTTCAGTTTTTCAAACACAATTTTATCATCTATGAATCCATCCCTAAACAATATACTATTCATATTTGCTTTATAAGAATTGTTTTATAGGCCGTGTTATAAGTCACTTGCTTTATTAATGCAATTTTGTCACTATGACTCATCATTGTTTTTTTTTTCCTTAGGGTTACAATTCATTTGTAATATTCCATTGTGTGAATATACCTCAATATATTGAACTGTTCTTTTGTCTATAGATATCTTTTTCTCCAATTTTTGTTTTTTGTTTCTTTGCTATCACAATGCTGCTGTGACCATTCTTTAGCAATACAAGATTTTTTTTTCCTGAGATGGTATCATCAATGTTTTGAATGTTAGCCATTCTCAGAGGTATACAGCATTTTTGTAATTCCCAATTGACACATGAGGTTGAGCAAATTTCCATAATACTTTTTCATTCACTTATTTGCCATCTGAATATTTTACTTTGACTCATTTTTAAATTGGATTATTTGTTTCCTTATTGTTGAATATAAGACTTTTTTTAACATTTTGAATACAAGTCCTTTATTAAAGATGTGTTTTGCAAAGATTTTCTCCCTGTCTATAGCTTATATTTTCATTCTTTTATCAGTATCTTTTTCAGAACAGAAATCTTTAACTTTAATGAAGTCAAAATCATCAAGGTTTTTCTTTCATTGATTGTGGTTTTGGTGACATATTGAAAAGCTAATTGCCAAACCCCAGACCACTCAGACTGTCTCCATGTTACCTTCCAGAGCTTTTGTAGTCTTGCATTTTACATTAGGTCTAATATCGATTTTTTCTTTAAATTTATTTTTAACATAAATATAAAACATAAAGACTATACATATTTATGGGGGAGCCATTATGGTCCATTATGAGTTAATTTTTGTGAAAGATATATGTAGCTAGATTCATTTCCCTATATGTGAATATCCAGTTGTTTAGCAACATTTACTGAAAATAAACTATCCACTGTTTAAAAATTTGAAAATACCTTTTTTAAAAACAAAGCAAAAAAAGATTATCTCCTTTTCCCATTGAATTGCCAATTATCCTTTAGCTAAGATCTGTTGACTGTACTTGTATGGGACTGTTTTGGGGCTATCTATTCCATTCCATTGATCTATTTTTTTCATTCATTTGCCAATACCTCACTGTCTTGGTTACTATAATTTTATAAGTCTTGAAATCAGGTATTGCCAGTTTTCTAAGTTTATTCTATTTCCTCAATACTGTGTTTTCTATTCTGAAACTTTTCCTTTTCCACATAAATGTTAGAATCATTTTTTCAATATTCACACATTAACATGCTGGAATTTTTACTTGGATTTTATTGAGATTTTAAGTCAAATTGGGAAGAACTGACATTTTAATAATATTGAAACTTCCTACCCATGGAAATGGAACAGCTCTCCATTTATTTACTTCATCTTTGATTTCTTTTATCAGTGTTCTAGTAGTTAGCATTTTACTTACAAATTGAGTTTCATTAGTATCTATACAGCTATTCAGTTTATGTACGTCTGGACTGATTTTCAATAGTTTGTCATTCAAGGAAATTATTCATTTCATAGAAGTGCTTAAATGGACACAAAGTTGATTATAATATTTCCTTAGGATCCTTTTCATATGTAGAATGTGCAGATGATGTTAGAGATTTGTGTTCTCTCTCTTCCTGCATCTCCTGATTAATCTGTCTAGAAATATATGTTGATTTTATTAATCTCCTCAATGTATTAAATTCATTTTCTTTATTGTTTATCTGTCTTCTATTTAACTGATCTCTGTTCTGATTGGTATTCCTTCTTTTCTCCTTCTTACTTTGTGTTCAACTTGCTTTCATTTCCCTAGTTTCTGAAGGTGAAAGTTGAGATCACGGTTTTGAATCTTCTCTTCTAATATAGACATTCAGTGCTATAAAGGTTTCCTCTAACTATTGCTTTAGCAATAATTTACTTAAGCAATCCCTGGACGATTTCATCCACTGCCTTGAATTTAAGTATCAGTCACATGCTAAAAATTCCCAGCCCTTTGTTCTTTCCTAGAACTCACAAATAAGTAAATCTCTGCTGGACAGCTCCATTATGATGCCCCCTAGTCACATTAGATACATTATGCTCAAAATAACCCTCAGCTCTTACCAGTAAATCTGCTCTTTGACCAGGTTTCCCTCCAGAAAAGGAGAGGACTATCTATCCCAATCCAAACGCCAGAAAATCTGGGAACATCTTTGACTCTTCCCTTTTTCCCAGCCCCTATATCCACCTTAGCCTTTATTTTCAGTGTTGGGAATCAGAACCAGGGCCTCATACATACTGTTCTTCTTCTTCTTCTTCTTCTTTTTTTTTCTTGCATCACCAAATAATGATTTATATACTAAAGAAAGTTAAAAGGAGATGAAAACTATGACCCTGATCCTTCTTCTACCCCAACAAATCCTACACAATGCTAAGATAGTCTTTTTCTGTCTTTTCTTCTTCAGTCTTCAGTACTGTGGGCAGTGCCCAGCTACTGATGTCCCAGAAATTCAAGCAGTTCCCAGGCTTCTGTGAGCACATCTTGGAAAGTATGACTCTTCTTCCTCTGTGGCAGGGCTTCCAGCCTTTGGTTGCCCACCAGGTCCTCCAGATCCATTGGGCCTGCATACTAGCCAGCACATCTAAGCCTTTGTGGCCTCCTCTGTGACATGGAGGAGTGGCTTCCCTTGGCATTGGAGAGACCTTAGCTATATACGACAGTGCCTAGCACAAGAAAGGGGCCCCACACAAGTGATCTTCTCAGATCTCTACAACCTATTGGGAGGCCACTCTGCCAGAGCAGAGTCCTGGGTAGCTTTTTCTGGAGTAGTTTCTTTCCAACCAGCCAGGAGCTGTGTACCCACGGGAGGGAATCCAGTCTTCTTCTCACCTCACTGTGAGAACACAACCAAGAACTTATATTTCTTTCTCCATTACAACATTGCACTGAACAGAGGTAGGCACCAGAGTTGCTGTAACCAGTCACCTTCCAGAGAGGAGCATTAAGTTGTTTGGAATTTTCCAGGTCAGCAGTGTTGCAATGAACTATCCCTATGTAGCTATTTATCTTTGTTGTATCTTTGTTGTGCAGCTATTCCTCAGGCTAGACTCCTACAAGTGGATTTTTTTTTTTTTTTTTGGCTTAAAGGATGCACACATCTTTAATTCTGATACTTACTAATTAGGAAACTTTGCACAGCAATTCGACTTTCAGTATTTTTGATTCTGTGTTCTATTTAGCTGTGAAATTTATCTTCATCTCCCTACCTCCATAGTCCTTATCTCAGTCTAAGTGAATAACAGCTCTTAACTGGAGCCTGCAAAAACAACTGATCTCCAATCTATACTCCCTCCGGTGACCAGAGATTCTTTCAAATACAAATCTGTGTTTCTTCCATTTAAGACCCTTCCCTGACTTTCCATTACAATTAAATAAGTATTATAAGACCCTCCTTGATCTTGATCCTCCTTACCTCTGGGTCCTCTTCTTGAGCCTCTCTATGTGTCTCATTCTATCCTCTGCCTTCACCAGGAAAAAAATCCTCTCAGACCCTGAGACACAATTCTTTTGCTAACCAGAGTTCTGTTCAGACTCCAAGCTATGCAAGATTCTGGGACCTCAGCTGCTGCTGTGAAACCAGAGGCAGAATGGAACTGGGCAAAACCAGTTTCAGCCCTAAAGGACATATGTAGACCTGCTATTCACCCAGACTCATTACCATCTCATTGTAATATTCAGCCCTGATAAAACTCCCGCCCCTCAGCACTTTCTTGGTCTGGTCTGATATTGACCCAGATTGAAACCAGCTCTAAGAAACCAAAGAAAGTGGACCTCTCTTCTGGGCCAAACCCAACTTCTACCTCTACAAGAAGTCATAAATAATGCCCCTACTCCTTGGCTAAAATTCTACCTCTTTCTCCCCTTACACTTAAAAGGATCCTTGTCCTTGTTTAGGGAGAAGCAGATCTGAGAATTATTTTTTTCCATCTTCTCCTATACTCTGGCCAAAGAGTAAACTTTCCTTCACTGTATAATTGACTCTCAGCTTTGTTATTGGTTCCACCATTTTGAGAGGGAGAAAGTACCCAGTTTGGGTCAGAAATTGTTAACATCACCACCTTACTTCAGTTCCTAGAACACGCTGTGCACCCTATGACAGACACTGTAAATTGTCCCACTGTCCATTTTTCTTGTCTTCTTTTTAGTAATAGAGCCCACCCTGCTCTCATTTAGATTTAGGAGGGCCCTTGACTTCCAGCTGGGCACTGCTTCTCCAAGCTTCCCATGATGCTGGGTGTGACTGTGGGACTGGGTTCTCATAAATGGAATGTGAGAAGGAAAAATACATGCAACCTTAAGTTCATATCCTTGAAAGGAAATTGATCATCCTTTGTTTTCTTCTTACTCTTTCCCTAGGACTGGAATGTGGCTATTAAACTAGAGAACAATCTCTAATTATGTGAATGGGGAAATGCAGTAGGGGGATGGGAAGTCTATGAAATGGAAGAAACTTGGGACCTCAAATGACTACATGGCAGATGGTAAACTCAAGTTCTCTGTAATAGCTATTTAGACTGTTCATCAGTTAGAATACTCTGGGTGAGCCTGTGTTCCCCAAAAGGAATAAGCTCTATTCTGCTCAAATGTTTGTAGAATATTTTTCTTTGTTTCAAGATTTATATTTCAATAATCACATAAGACTTTAATTTCTTATTAATGCTTCCTGTAATCATTACCCTTGGGTCTCTAGAATAATTATCTCCTTTACCTAATGACTCCCAAATATTTACCTAAACGTCTGAACTTTCCCCAAAGATCCAACACTAGATTTCCAGCTGCTCACTGCATGTCAAACTTGACAAGCTAAGAAAAAAAAATGGAATCTATTACTTCCATTCCCCACTTAAATGCAACTCTTCTACTGAGTTCATAATCATTTTTTAATCTCTTTATCCCCAGTCCCCAGAATAGTAGCTGGCGTACAAAAGTGCACTAGATGTTTATTGAATGAATGGATGAATCAATGAATAAATGCTGTGGAGATGTGACAATGGCTCTCTAACATGGGCCCTTTCATCTCTCCTTCCAGTCTACATCGTGTCATCTGCCACAGCCTATTGAGGCTGCCTGTAAACTCTTGCATATGGCCCTTACCTTCCATCTGCCATGATATTTAGGTTCTCATTATCTATTAAGTAGGTTATTGTAACAGTTTTTTTAGAGTTAGCTCCACTATCAGTTTGTCTATTCTGTCATTCATTTTATACAGCATCTTCACATTAATTTCTTTGAAACGTATGACTACTCATTTTGCCACTGTTCCACAATCTATAAGGAGCATCTATCATAGCTGAGCACTGTGCAATATTCTGGAAAAAAAAAAAAAAACCCATAAAGTAATTCTCTGTGCTTGGGCAGCTCATAACCCAGTGAGACACAGATGTGTCTAGAGATATGCAGCAAAGAAAACAGTGCCAAGATATAGGGATATAGAACTGGGGTGACATAAGTAACAGATGCTAAGTCAGCCAAGTTTACCCCCACATCTTAACAGTCAATTAGACATATTCCAGGATCCCCATTAGATGGAAACAGGAACTTTTGAGTCAGGAGAAAGAAGGAAAGACTAAGCACTAACTTGGTTGGTTTAGAAGTGGGGACTGGATAAGGAAATTGGTGGAGATTAGATCTGAGAACTTCAGTATTCTCTGAGACACGAAGGCAAGTTCATTCCCAAGAAGGATGAGTCACAGTGCTGTGGAGTTTTCTCTAAGACCTGGAAAAGCTTTGGCTGGTGGGAATGGCTTCCAGTTGCCTTTATTTACCTACTGGAAACTTCAGCCATGTTCATAACATGCAATTTAGCCCTATTCACTGGCCCTGACACACTAGGGGAAGCGTTTGACTCCTTTCTGAAGTTGCTGTTCCTGTTCTTCCTTGTACCTAGTCACCATTGAAGCCAGAGTTTGGTTTTCACTACAACACTTAGAAACACACTGGTCTCTGAGGGAGGGATGCGGGAGTCAAATGAATTGCTGTGTGGATTTTGTAAATTCACAGCAACCCAGTTTCTTGGAAGCCACAGCATTTTTTATTTTCATAAGCCAGGCTTTTTTTTTTTTTTTTTTGAGAGACAAAATAGAAGGATTCTTTGTGAGGGGGTATTATTTTTGGAATTCCAAGAGCTTAACTTTGAATAGAAAGCCAACGCCTGGAAAATTGAAAGCATAGATTTTGCAAATGAACCACAGAAAAAGGAAAGATGGCAAAGTGGTTTCTACCACATGGCTCCATCCTTTGCCACCCCCAACCCCAACCCCACCCTCACCACACACATACGGTAAGCAGGAGTGTAGTCTGACCAACAGGCAGGGTGATGAAGAGTTTTATAATTTACTTTAAATGACTCTTGAGCAAGACTTTGGAGAATATTAAAAAAAAAAATTCCCTTTCAGAAAAGGATCATATATCTGGTGAGGATGGTGGATAGACATATGAGGAATGCCATTTGTCTTCAAACTTACTGAAGCTTTCCTTTTTCTGGCCTCCAGAGAAACCTACAGGATCTTCTTCTCACAGGATCTTCTAGAAAGTTCCATAGACCCTTTCCTGATGAATTCTAGGAAGATCAGATGCATTACTTTATAGAATAAGATGTTGAGGTTTTTCTAAATAAGCTTGTCAAACACCAGCAGAAAGGGTTTGGATTAATAATTCTCCCATCATCTGATAAATATATAGAAAAGGAAACTGGTGGTCTGTAAAGAGAAACCCAAGTCCTCCATGATTCTCCAAGGCACATGCTAGAAAAGACTTTAAAGCTAATAATAATTATTAGGTATATTAATTGAATTACCTTTACATTAGGAAACATATACTCTACACTAAGAACTACAAAGGAATTCTTTGAAATCACCTTATAATAGGTCTAAAATATTTTTACAGTAAAGAATATCAGAAAGGCAGAAGGTTTTCTTTTTCATTTTCTTTTTTTGTAGGAAGATTTGTGAGAAAAATGAAAGCCATGAAACTAGCTTTTGCTTTTCAAAAGATAACTTCTCTTTCTCCCTGACTTTTATTTCTCAATACAGAACTTTAGCTTTGCTCAAAATGATGTGGACATGTCAGGTGTCCTTTGAAAAAATCCTTTTGACAGAAAGAAAGAATAATAATCTAGATAGACGAAAGGACACAGCAATTCCATTAATCCTTAATAATTACTGAAACGGAGAAAAGAGTTTAGAGTATTGTTAAAGTTCCCCCAAGGAAATGTCCAGCTCTCACAAGGGAAGGCTTTTTTAAAACCAATACTTAGGACTCCGAGAGAAGGAGGACTCAGGAATTTCATTAAAAAATTTCAGGTTACTTGAAATTTTGTTAGTTAAATAGAGCCAACTCTGACTAAGGAAGTGGGGTGGGCCCAGCCAGTTCCCCTTCCCCAGATGGCCTTCATGTCACTGAAGTTGCTAGAGTGTTGGCCCATGAGGGTTCACGCCAGCCCGTTTCCCTAGATCAGTGCTCCCGTCTGGACTCGAGCCTCCTTGTCTGGAAGGTTCTGCCTTGCCTGGGATGTAGTCAGAAAGCCCCCACCCAGGCCTGCTAGTCGATGGCACAAAAGGCTGACCTCACCTCAGGGTGAGACAAACTGGGACATCCAGAGCCCAGAGTCCCCCAGTGGGGCAGCCCATGGTGGAGAGTGGCTCTGCTTAGCTTCCTTCCTCTGACAGGTCTGGCTTCACTGATTCCCTTCCTCTCAAGGGCATTCCCTCAGCAAACCTCTTCCATGGGAATTCCTTCTCAGACTCTGCTTCTAACCCCAGTTAGAGTCCAAGGGGCCCTTCGAGCTTCTTCCACTCTCAGGAAGGCAGGGAGTGGGTGTGAAAGCAGGAGCCTAATGTCTCCCCGCTGGCTCTGCATCTATCTCATGGCCTTGTTCTCTCTTAGGAATCTTGCCATATTAGACCTGCTAGCTCAGCATTTCCAAAAGGGTCCCGTGTTGGAGAACCTTTGGGAAGTATCTCTATTTTATTCCTGTTTGGGAGGAGTCACAATGCCATTAATACATTAAATCTAAGAATACCAAAGCATCTTATTAACTTTTTAAACCCAGATCTTTCTAAACTTACCTAGACTCCATTTTTGAATCCTTATAGAATCCTAGTTTTTGTGGATGATAGTTTAGGAAACACTGATCTGGTCCAACATTCTCATTTTAACACATGAGAAGTTGAGGCCCACAGAGATTAGCTTCCCTGGTTTGCCAACTCCCCGAGTGACAAGCAATGCCAGCGCCACTGTGATTGCAGCATCCTGGTGACAGTCTGTTCACCATCATTGTGTCTCCTGCTTTTGCCCATTGACGTTGGCCAGCTACGCACCCCACCCTCTGGGGTGACTTTTCAGAGTTAACTATCCAAAATTTAGGAAGCAAACTTCAGATCTCCTGTCGCATCTGTATAAATAGACAAAATTTTCCCAGACCCAAGTTGACTAAACAAGGGACTGATTTATTTTTATTGAGAGTGTTTCTGTGGGGCTGGATTCATGCTCTTGGGGGCCCAGCTTGTGGAATTTCACCTGTCTGAGTTCATAGTCATTGTCTGTTCCAGCAGATCTCTATAATGGTGATGATTTCTTGTCTCCTCTTCTACCAGTGATATTTTTTTTAAAGCAATTCATATTTTTGAACACTTAGTCATTCAACATACTTTTCTCTGCCGATTGAGAGGATCCGCAATCACTATTTAATATCAGCTTGGATTTTTGATCAATGAAATCAAATTGAAAGGTGAATTCCAGGAAAAAAACATAAAAACACTAAGTGTTTATATCATCAAAATAACTGAGGCTTGTCTTTCAATCCTGGCATGAAAAAAGGACTCATGTTTCTCTAGAGATGTGTCGTAATGTCTGTATGTTTATAAATAAATTAGAGCTGTGGGGCGTATGTTCGTATTTAGAAATAAACCCTCGGGCTTCATGCTCCCTTTCCAGCTCAGCTGCAGCAAAAAAGCCATTAGGGCTAGAAAGAAAATCAGCCATTTTATCCTCCATTTAGTAAGCAGCCTTTTATCTGGGTCTAAACACGTTTATAAAGAAACCATTAGGACAGCTTGCTTTCTCAAATTGCTCCAGCAGCCTGAGTGGCTATGCAATAGAGACTGCCAACCAGGTCAGTCTGCTGCAGCCCTCTTCCTCTGTCCACTAACAAAAGCCCCCTCCGAACCTGTCAAGTTCAAGGAGGGCAGCCAAGCTTGCAGTTCTGTATCTGTTTCAGTATCAGTAAGCTGCAAATCTGTGTGGGGAATTAGTCCTTCTCTCCCCTTCCAATACGGTATCACAAACGAGATCGTCCCCTCATTTCCTAACCTGCCACGTTCCTCTATCCTTTTCCCTACATACTGAGTGAGGGGAGGAACAAAACATGGCTAATCTTCCCCAAAATATGTGTAGAAACAATACTTTCAAGCGAAAAAGGGCTTATCAGTTCATTTTGTGTTGCTATGCTACATGACACTAGGTCATGTATAAAGAAATGAGATTTATTTAACTCACAGTTCTGGGTATCCAAGAGCATGGCACTGGCATCAGGGCTCCAAGGCAGACTGTATCACATAGTGAGAGCTCAAGAGGATGGGAACACCTGGCAAGAGAGGAAGCAAGAGTGGGGAGGACCAGGCTCACTCCAGTCCCACAAGAGTAAGAACTCACAGTTGCAAATAAAAAAATAAAAATAAATCATTAATCCTTCCTAAAGGTCTTACCTCCTAATACTACTATATTAGTAACCAAATTTCTAGCACATGAGCCTTTGGGGAAAAAAAAAACTGTATCCAAATCATTACAGGGTCATAAACATTGTCTCATTTCTATGCTTTGCTTTTCACTCAGGGAAAATCTGCTTTTCCCAGAAGGCAAGCCATGATCATTTCTCTCACTTGTTCCTAGAGTTGGTGCGTTATGTATTCATTTCCAATCCAGCCTCTCCCTTTGTATAATTCAGTAGTGATTTAACACATGCAAGACTCATGAAAAAACTGGGGCGGGGGGTGGGGTAGTAGAATTGTATGACATGGAAGAGTGAATAAAGGACAATTTTGAGTCATGTCCAGACTGTTCTGGAAGCACCAGGCTTCGTTGTTGGAGATGCCACTGGCCACAGCTAAGGCACCACAGGTTTCACGAACTCCTGCAAGAGCAGGGGACAGGACCACTCCCCCCATGTGCTCCTAAATTTCCTTCCTGCTCCAACATACACACACCATCACCCTCCACTTATAGTTACACAACTAGAGGAACAGATGTTGTAGCCCAAAAAGGAAGTATTCATTTTGGTAAAATAAATTTGTGTGTATGTGTGGCCAGAGCTAATTCTCAGCAGATTTTGGTCTTGGCTCCTCCAGGAAATAGTTTGTTTCCTGTGTTGAATTGTAGCTTGTTGCTGGGGAGACTAAGTTGTTGGCCTCTGTGAGTTTGCTAAGACTGCCAGAGCAAAGTACCACCAACAGAGTGGCTTAAACAACAGAAATTTTTTTTTTTTTTTTTTTTTTTTTTGTCTCACAATTCTGGAGGATAGAAGCCCAAGATCAAGGCGTTTGCAGGGTTGGTTTCTTCTAAGTCCTTTTTCCTTGGTTTGCATCTTCTCCCTGTGTCTTCACATAGTCTTCCCTCTGTGTGGTCTGTGTTCTAATTTTCCCTTCTTATAAGGATACCAGTGATATTGGACTAGGATACACTCAACTTCATTTTAACATAATGATCTCTTTAAAGACCAAATATAGTCACACATCAATGTACTGGGAGTTAAAACTTCAAGACATAAAGTGGTGGGTGGGGCAATTTGGCCCATAAATTGCCAGATGAGTAGATAAATGGATGAACAGATGGACAGATATGTGGATGGATGGATGAATGGATGCATAGTTAGATGATAGACCTCTCTATTTTACAATGGAAAATAATCATCCACCATGTCTCCTTCCTTCCAAAAGGAAATAAGAAAGAGAAGTAAGCTTAAGATTTCTGTATCCTTGAAAGTGATTATTTCATACCCATTAATGAGCAAGCTAACATATTTTTCCTACTTAAAATCACTCCATACCATTCTTAATTACTTTTGTTTCTTCACAATTCTTCATTTTCTAATAGCTGCAATTATTTAAATAATCTTTAAAGAGATCATTAGGTTAAACTGGGCATGGTGGCACATGCCTGTAATTCCAGTGGCTCAGAAGTCTGAGACAGGAGGATCATGAGTTCAAAGCCAGCCTCAGCAACAGTGAGGCACTAAAGAACTCAGTAAGACCCTGTCTCTAAATAAAATACAAAAAAAAAGGCGGGGCTGGGGATATGGCTCAGTGGTCGAGAGCCCCTTGATTCAATCCCTGGTACCCCCCCCCCCCCGCCAAAAAAGAGATCATTATGTTAAAATGAGGTTGAGCTAGATCCTTTTTTGTATTTTGTAAGAGATAAGAATTAGATAACAATAATACATCCAAGAATTGAAGCAAAACTACAAAATAAATTGGACAAGATTCATAGTATTCAATCTTGACAATGAGAAGAATTCAGATTCCCATCCCATAAATAATAATGGTGTTCATGTTCCAAATGTACTATTGTTGGACCATTGTATTCAGTAATAGTTTTTCAGTTGGGGGACATCCAGTAAGACTGCTTTGCTATGGAAAAAGGAAGGGATTCACCTGAAGGGACTGGACATTCTCATGGTCAGTTATCTGAAAAGGTGATTTCTAGAACAGGAAATGAAAATCCAGAGAAGCAAACCATAAACTAAGAGATCCTCATGAGAAACCTATCTGAAGTCCATGACATAGACACAGATTTGCCACCTTCCCAGGCTGGGATGAGTTGGGCCCTGACACATGGCTAAAGCCCTGTAGCATTGGTGATGGCAAAGCCACCTGTAGAAGGAGCCTATCAGCAGTTACAATTAACCAGTGGAATTAACAGCCACTACTATTCTACTTTTAGGTTCTAGGAATTTGACAAGGGAACTCTTACAATTGGAATCTTACACTATTTATCCTTTTGTGACTGGCTTATTTCACTTCGTCTAATCTCCTTAATCTATGTTGTAGCATGTGCCAGAATTTTCTTCCAGATCTACGGCTGGGTAATATTCCATTCTGTGTATATACCACATTTCATTTATCCCTTCACCCATCAATGAGCATTTGGGTTAATCCCACCTCTTGGCCATTGTGAATAGTGCTGCTATAAACAAACTTAGGAAGTATTTCTTTGTGACCCTGCTTTTGATTTCTTTGTATATTTTCCCCTGAGTGTAATTGCTGGATCATAAGTGGGTGGAGTACCCACTTGAATCAAATTGTGAAATATGATATATCAAGAACTATGTAATGTTTTGAACAGCCAACAATAAAAAAAAAAAAAAAATAAGTGGGTGGAGCAGAGAGAGAGAGACAGAGAAAGAGATCATGAAGAACTGGTTCATATGCTCATGGGGACACAAGTCCTACCATCATCAGTGATGAATTTTAGTCCTATTTTGAAGGCCTGAGCACTAGGTAAGATGATGGTATAAATCATAGTCCATGGGCAAAAGAAACCTGGTATAATAGTGCAAGCCAGCAGGCAAGTAGAAAAGAGAAGCAAGATATCTCCTTCTCAGACCTACTTTACTGAGTCCATGGATCCAAATACCAGTATCATATGGAAACACCCTCACAGATACACCCAGAAAGAGCATTTAATCTGGGCACCTCTGCCGCAAATTGACACACACACAAAATCAACCATCACAATATTGTAATTCTATTTAAAATTTGGGTGGTGTATTTATTTATTTTTAAACCAGATAATTCATATGATTGATTCAAAATTCAAAATGATATGAAATGCTTTACTCCAAGACTTTTCCATTGGTATCCCTTTCCTCATCTTCAGTGACAACTATGGCCAATGAAGTCTATATTTTCTTTTGTATCATTCATGTACTCCTCCTGCACAGACACATTTCCTAAGGCCAGAGGCAGCTTTGGCGATCAGGATTTTGTCCCTTATGATCTTCACCCTCTGAATTCATGACTGGGATTATGTTGCATTGTGTTACATGGCAAAATAGACATGGTGGAGGGAATTAAGGTTATGGCTCCTATAAGAAGGAGATCATCCCGGATAATAGGAGTGTAGGCAAGCTAATCACTTAAGCAGCAGAAGAAGCTGGGAGAGATAAGGCAGAAGTCAAAGTTAAAGACTCAAACAAAGCACAGGAAAGCTCAACCCTCCACATATGGCTTTGAAGATGGAGAAAGGGGTGTAGGATCCAGAGAAGTCAGGAGCCTCTAGAAGCTGGAAACAGTACCCCACACCCCACTGAGAGCCAGCAAGGAAACAGGGACCTCAGTTCTAGAACTGCTTGGAACCAAATACAATCAATAACCCAAATGAACCTGGAAGTGGGCTCTCCCCCAGAGCCTCCAGATAAGAGCCTTATGTTCAACACTTGGACATTGCAAGACCTGTGGCCAGGTGAGTCTACAAGACTTCTGACTTTTAGAACTAACTCTAAGTAGTGCAGCCTAGAAATAATTTTTCCCCAATGTATTTCATGGGCAGACACACACACACGAAATTTTTAAAAGTTTCACTATATAGGATTTCCAGATAAAAATATAAGGCCTACAGCTAAATTTGAATTTCATATTAAAAAATAAATAATTTTCAGTGTTATTATATGCCATATATTCCATGAGATATCCTTATACAACCCCACCATTCGTTATTTATTAGATATTTGAATTTAATTGTGCATCCTGCATCTTTGTTTGCTAACTCACACATTATTCTTGTGTGACTCAAATTGTCTACTCTTGGGAGTATGCACTATGATTGAGGATCATGACCAGTATCATTCAATAAAAATGTCTAGACTTCCAACTTCTGTGCTAGCAAGAGGGCATAACAGTCCTGTTGTTGTTAATCTTATAATGTTTGCATTCTGATGGAGAGTTTGGGGACACAGAGACAATCAATAAAGAAGTAAATATACAGTGTGTTACCAAGAAAAACAAAGCAAAGTGTGGAAGTATCAGGTGGTCAAGAAGAGGAGTGTTATTTCACACAGAGTGGCATTTGAGCTTACACCCAAAGGAAGGATAATTGGATATTGGAGGAAGTTACAATTTATCCTCAAGTTATGCTCCAATTCATTCATTAATGATTCATTAAGTTCCCACTCTGTACCCAGAACCCCAAGCTAAGTTGCAACAATATAGAAAAGAATGTGACATAAATCGTGATCTTAGGTTTCCTCTGCCTTTATGATTATGTAGGCTAGAAGGGAAAGAGTGACAAACAATTATGTAAAGAGTTCCATGTGCTTTGGGCAGAGGTCCATTAAAGGGAGAGAAGAGAGGATACATATGATCATTGCTGTAAAAAAATCTTCAGGAAAAGTGTCTGGAGTTACAGCAAAGTGAGAATAATCGCTTACCAGAAGCTGAGAAAGGGCATTTAGGGGTCTAGGAGCAATCTGCTAGAGGGCCAGGGAAGCTGGAGGTCACTTAGCATGGATGGGGCAGGAATTCCAGAGGGAGGGGACTGACTGGTCCCCATGTGAGAAACCCTGTGTGTCAAACTAAGATCACCCCATGCTCTGCAGCCAATGGGTAATTTCCATGAGATTTAAATGGAACAATAACCTAGTAAAAACTTCTCAGGCAACAAGAATGGAGGCTGGATCAAGAGGAATCAGAAAGCAGAACTCAAGCAGAAATGTACCTTAGCTTGGTTAGCTCCAGATTACTAATATGAACAAAACCAAACTTGAGCAATATTGAGAAATTTCTATGTAGGAAAAATGTATTAAAATGCAGGGTCACAACTTCTCTTCTTTTGCTACACAAATTTGAATAATGCATTGAAATTTACAACTACCTAACATTTCACATCATTGCCAGTTACTATGTTATTACAATTAACAAATCAGAGTTCTTGTGCCTGTAATCCCCAGGTTACACTCAAATTGGGCCTCTTCTACAAGAGAGGAAAGCTAAGGTAGATGGCAGCTGTAGAAAGCCATTTGTCAGTGCTTTTTTTCTATTGCAAATGTGTCCTTTTTGGAGCAATTTGCTTTGTGTCTATAAAAAGTATTAACACTAATGCATTTCACACTTAATAATTGGTTTCCTTTGGGCCTGACCTTTAATCTGCTACTTAGCAGAATATCTACATTTTCTATTGAATGGTGATGGTAGGGACACATTCTCTCAGGGATGGCTGTTATGATCCTTTTCACACTACTCAACACAACAAAACTTTATGACGGAGAACACTATTTGCAACTTGGACTCTTACAGGCAGCTACGGTTTGTTTTATTTATCTTATTTTTCCCCCTCAACATAATATCCTTAAAAACAACAACACACAGCTGACCAAGCAAGTTGAGAAATCTGTAATGTGTAATACATTTGGGTAAGTATTATTGATGCTTCCCACTTCCTCCTGTTTTTCTAAATATTCAGTAGATAGTTGAACATGTTGACCCTAATGAAGCTACTTGCCGGGGCCCCTTCCAAGACCCTGTACTTAATTTTGCATGTGTAATTTCCAATCCTTGATGAGGAACTCTCAACTTGTGTAATATCCAGGCTTCATAAAACCTAGATTCACAGTTGATTCTAAGTGAATCAGACCTCACCAGCCTGGGAGTAAGGTCAGAGACAAAGAGTATTTTTCTAATTCCAAAGCAACTTATTCTGCCGTCACTTCCATCTCCAAATATTTCCGGGAATTTCCAGAAATATTCCATCTATGATTCCCAAGGCAGTTCCCTTAGTAGTAGGGGTAGTTGCCATTTTCTTCCTGCCTGTTCCACTTCTCAGCAGACATGAATCTTATTGCTGCTGAAAGGAAAATTTGCAGCTCCTCCGTTGATGCCAGTTCTACAGCTGACAATCACTATCATAGTTTGGATATTGAATGTCCCCCAAAGACTCATGTATTGAAGCATTGGTCTCCAAAGTGGCACTATTGGGAAGTGGAGGAACCTTTAAGAACCAGCACCTAATGGGAGGCCTTTAGGTCACTGGAGGTACATCCTTGAAAGGGAGAGTGGGGCCTGGCCTCTTCCTCTCTCACACACACTTTTGTTTCCTAGCCATGAGGTGAACAGTTTTGTTTCACCATGCACTTCTGCCATTGTGTGCCATCCTTACCACAGGCCCAAAGCCTTGTTGCCAACTGATCATGGTATGGAATCTCCAGAATTGTGAGCCAAAACAAACCTTTTATTTTTGTAAGTTAATTGTCTCTGGTATTTTGTTATAGCAATGAAAAACACACTAACATATGTACCATGCCCAAACTGAAAAAACCAGGGCTGATGCTAAGCAAGGAAGACTCCTCCTGAAGTGTGTCTTCTACCTAACCTTCCATTTCTATCCTCTCTGATTGAGAGGGATGCAACTACTTTCCCTTTTTATTTTTATATGGAATAAATTGCAGGCAGCTCACTTTAAGTCTCAGGCATGGTGCTCAGGGGCCAACCTGGAAGACGGTCTCAGAGATAGACATCAGTAGTCCTCTAACCAACTCAACTCATTCTTTTCCTACTGTGTGTTTTTTCTCAAGAGAATGTTTGATCTTGCAGATAAAATACACTCCTAGAGACTCTACTCCAACAAGATTATATAGGTAGTCCCCAGACATGGACTCACAGGAGCAAAGGAAAATCACCAAACATTTGCTTGGCCTTCCAGAGCAGGCATAGGTGGGACAGCATGCAGTCTAGGAGCACAGGATCTCATGCTGGACTGACTTCTGGCCCTGATACTGCCCCTTCGTAGCTCTACAACCTTTAGTAAGTTATTCAATCTTTCTGTGCCTCCGTTGTTTCTTCTTCTATAAAATGGGTTGGGTTGCCATAAGGATTGAATGAGTAAATGCATATAAAATGCTTGGGAAATGCTACTGTGTGGAAACCTTACATGCATTTGGGTCACCTTGCTGAAGCATGGAATAAATATCTGTATTTAAATCGTATATCTGCTATTCGCTTGGTATTCATTTGCATTTTTGGAGTAATTGCAATACATATGCACATGTACTAAAAAAATATTTAGAAAAACATACAGAGTAAAGAAAACCTTCTTTTCACCCCAGTCTCCAGCCAGTTCTATCCCACCCCACAACAGCAAACCTGCCAATTTCTCCTCTATTCTTCCAGGGAAGCACAATGTGATTACAAGCATCTATCTAGATTTAACTTGTTAGCTGGCTTACTATGGGTCCACAAAGGTGACTGGGAGGACAGTGACCAGCTCTCCTCCCTCTTGCCCTTAGGGAGTTGACCATCTGGAGGAAGAACCAATTAGTAATAAAACAGGACAGAAAGGACACAAAGCCAGAAAAAAAAAAAAAAACAAGTGAGAGAAAGCAGAAATATTTCTGACCGGTGGAGGAATTTGTGAAGAATGTTCTTGAGCCTAAACAAGTGACTTGACTCCAAAGTGTATGTCTATGCTTAGTTCATCGTCTAATCTCAAAAGTGGACAAGGTGACGACATTGCCAGTGTGATTTTGCTCTACAGCCATGAGGACTGTTCAAATCACCTTGGGCTCAATGTCTAATTTAATTTTAAAAAATAAAATATTGTCACTAGCATACATTTAACATTGTAGAGCAGAGTCATACTTATCTCCAGGCTGCCATGACCCCTTAGGGATGCTCTGTCCATTTACAAGCAGCAGCCTGGTTCCTTCCAGGCTTTGGATCTTGTTCAAATCCACAGTCTCAGCAATGAGTGTTCAGGAACAGGCTTCATCATCTGGAGTTCTTTCTGCATTCAAAAACTGAGTCCCCTGACTTGAAAACACACTAAAACCCCCAGACCCCCTTCCAGGGCAGAGTTTTGTTTTAAGCCTTGGCTCCTTCCAACCTGCTTTCCCTGTTACAGCCAGACCTTATTTTTGTATATTCAATTGCTCTTTAGTAAGATTTATATCAATATTACTTGCTTTCAGAAAGACATTTGTGTTGTTGGTAAATATAATGCAATTTATGTTACTTTGTCCTCTGCAGTTTGAACCAAGAGTTGTCCAGAATTTAGATTTAAAATACATAAAATAGGATAGGGTTGATTTTTTTTTATATCTGTTACAACTGTGTAGAAATCCTCTCTCAAATGCTGTTGAAGCAGGCAAAGAAACATGAGAAATTTACTTTTGCTTTACTTTGAAAAGTAAAACATGTAAAATCTTCACAATTGATACAATTAAGCCATTTTGTAATTTTCAGTGCTAGTTTTTAAATTTTCAATAATTATTGTGCAGTCATGTGAGTGGGAGCCTCTGTGCATCCATGTATTAGTTTCCTACAGCTTGCTCTGCACCTTATGACAATTCCCCTTCTTTTATAGTTCTGCAGGCCAGAAGTCCAAAATCCAGGTGTCAGCAGGGCTCCCTCCAGAGGTACTAGGAGAAAAATCTTTCTTTGCCTATTTAGCTTCTGGTACCTTCTGGTATTCCTTGGCTTGTGGCAGCACATCTCTAATCTCTGTTTGTCTTCAAATGGACACTTCTGTATTCAAAGCTTCCTCTCCTCGTTTAGAAACACCAGTGTGGATTTAAGGTTACCCTAAATCCAGGATAATTCACTTCAAGATTAACTAATGACACCTACAAAGACCCAATTTCCAAATAAAGTCACATTCTGAGGTTCCAGGTAGATATGAATTTTGGAGGGGCACTCACCAACCCAGGACAACCCATGAATGAATTTCATTAGCTCTCCACATCTAAATAATATTACGTATAGATTAGTAAACCTACACTAAGATTCAAGGAATTTCCTTGAATGAGTTGACACATTTGGTTCATTTTATCTGCTGAGGACAAGAAGAGTACTCAGCACATTGACTATCAGTGACTTTTATTTTTATTTTTAAAGAGACATTTTATCTTACTTTCTCCAAGTCCAGAACAAGTCAGTAATTATAGTTTTACCAAAGGATAAACTTTACCTCTTACCATCTTAGTTCTTAGTTGGGATGGAACCCTGTAACAAAAGACAGAGGACAAGAGGAAAACAAGTTTATTAATGAATGTCGCTCACATCACACAGAAGACCCCTTAGTGGAAAGTAATCTAAAATGGTGTCTTAAAACTCCAAGTATACAGCATCTTCAACAGAGAACAACACATTTGTACAGAAATGACAGGACAAAGGAAAATAGTTGTAGGCTTCTGAGGGTGGGAGACTGGGAGGGCAAATATGTGGGTGTCAACTAGTGGAATAAGGTTTGGGTGGCAAAGGGTATTAGAGACAGCTGCTTTCCTCTCTGCTTTGCTGCTTCTTAATTGACTTTGGTTCAAAGATAACATTTACTTCAAAGAGGAGTTGGGGGGGGCACATATTCTGATTGCTTTCACAGAGATAACTTTTTCATTCAAACATGCATTGACTCACATGCTGGAGGGTCACAGAGCCCAGGTTTCAGTTCATTAAGCATAGTGACTGAAGAGTGGCAGAAGGCCATGTGTTAGTCATCTTTTTCATCGTTGTGACCAAAAAAGACAGAAAAGGACAACTTGGAGGAGGAAACTCTTTATTTTGGCTCATGGTTTCGGAGGTTCAGTTCATGGTCAGCCAACTCCATTAGTCCAGGTCCAAGGTGAGGAAACACATCATGATGGAAGGGCACTGTGGAGAAGCCCTGCTCCACTCTTGGTGATCAGGAAGCAAGGGAAGAAAGGGGAAGGGGGCCACAGGGAAAATGTATCCTTCCAGGACACACCCCCAGGGACCCACCTCTCCAGTCACACCCCACCTACCAACAGTTACCACACTGTCCATTCAAACCTGATTAGGTTACAACTCTCAGAATCCAGTCATTTTACCTCTGAATATTCCTGCATTTACACAGGAGCTTTGGAGGAGACTTCATATACAAACCATAAGAGCCATCGAGATGCCACATTGGCATGAAGATTATTTTAAGATAAAAATTAAAAAATAAAAAAGTAAGTCAAAAACAAAAACCAACAAAAATACCCCACAAGTACAAAAAGTCACTCCCCTTTTTCTTCCTGAAAACAGAAGGTAAATCCCCACCCCCCCACCACCAGGGAAGGATTTCTTCCTTGTATTAAAAGGAAAGCAACATTCTTTTCAAGGATGGGAAAATGATGCTAAAAAAATTCTGGAAAGCAGACAGTTTAATTTTTTTTTTTTAACCTCCCCATATAGACTAGTTCCTTTTTCCCCCAATTGTCTCTCTGTTCAACCTAGTATTGAAACACCCAGGTTTGCCTCTTCTTTGGATTTTAATTCCCTTGTGAAGGACTTCCATGTTACATAAATATTTTATTAAATCAGTGTGTGTGCCTTTCTTCTGTTTAGCCATCGTATGTTTACTGGCCCATCCAAATTCCCTAAGAATTAACAATTTTAAATTTTGCCTCTCCTACCTGATCTAAAATAAATCTCTTTCTACTACATCCCTGATAAAAAAAAAGAAAAAAAAAACCTATTGAGAATATGTGCTCACTGTGTGTAGGGCAAAGACCTACGTTAAATGTGGGCCCACAGGGTCCAGCCCTGGGTCTAGCCCTGGTCTCATTTCTCATCACATCTTCACTGGCTCTCTGTGCCCCAGCCACATGTACCTCATTCCTCCAATGGAGAGCACTGACTTAGTGTTCCATAGGAGAACACTAATTTTTCTCTGTCCAAAAAAAAAAAAAAATGCTACCCTCAATTTCTGTTCCCCTTTCCTACCCTGTAACTGTTAACTCAGTCCTCGCTCCTTGGGAGATCTGCCTGTGTCTCCTGTCTAGGACAAATCCCTCCCAAAGGCACCCAGTTTCTTACATCCCTCCTTGGCCCCTCTCACGGTTGTGTTTTGATGTCTATTTGAGTGATTATCTGATTAATGTCATTGAGCCTAGGGAGGGTGGACACCCAGTCTATTTTTATTTTCCACAATGTCTCCGGCATCCAACACAGAGTCTGGGGCATAACTGATATTCATTATACACATTCTTTAACAAATGAAATTATTACTTTGCTTATCTGCACTTTCTCATCTCACTTGGTTTTTGCGGTATCCATAGATACAGCCATGGACATACGTAAATTGGATTCAGGGCAAGAATCCTTTAGTAATCCAAGCAGCTTTGTTCTCACTGAGAAAATGATAAACCTGAACAAAAGCTGAGGTTGGAGAAACAGGGACAAACACTGCTTTTGTAGTCAACAGAGATTTTCACAGCATGCTATCACTTTTTCTCCCCTTTGGAAAATTAGCTCTCTGCCATTGCCCAAGTAGGAGTTATGCAATGGAGAGAAACAACGAAGAAGAGGTGCTGGGTAGGGGGTCCTGGGGAGGCGCAGGGTATGATGTCAGTTAATAACTTGTGAGCCATGTCCTCAGAGTCCCCCTGCTAGGCTGTGTTTGAATTGGTCACATCTTCTCCGAAAGCAGGCGTCCCCCTTCTGTGCACAAGCTGACAGCCCAGAGCTTTGCAAAACTCCTGCCAACTCCCGAGGAAGGCTTTGTTGGCACAAGCACCAGGAAGTCTTGGTTTCTTAAAGGCAAGCAACCCACTGTTTAAATTTATATTGGCCTTCAACTGCCACAAAGGCAATCTGCTAAAAAGTTTATTTCAAGTTGAAATGAAAAGGAAATATCTTAAATGAATCCAGCTGTTTGTTTCGGTTCTCCTTTTTTAACTAGTTGAGCCACATACATTGATTTTCAAAAAATATAATGAAATGAGCTGCAGACCTCTATAGCATGATGCTGGGGGGTGGGGTGGAATTCAGAAAAATAACTAAAATGTCATTGCTGGTAAGACTTTCCATCTTTTCGGATTTTAATGGGAAAGTAATGAAGCCTTCCAGCCAAATTGAGAAGGGAATAAGAAGTGATTTTGCTGCTTTTTATGAACCAGAGGTCTATTACAAATTGGATGTATAGAAGCCCTGGAGAGGACCTCTCTGCTCATTACACTCTTGAATTTTCCAGTTTGGGTCTCTGAACCACACAAAATAAAGAAAATTGTAACTCAGTGGTTACACTGAGATTCAGATTCCCAGATCTCCTATCACAAGATTTTGATATAATGTGTCCAGACGGAAAGCCAGGAACCTGCATTTTAAATAAATGTTTCCCCCTGAGTGCCAAGGAAGTCCTTTTAAATAGCTATCAAAATGCTTCCCAAACTTCTTTATGTCCTGGCACATACTCAAAATGATAGTCTTTGCTGGTGGGATAGGATGGGGTGTTGGGGAGATGTTGGTCAAAGGATATAGAATTTCAGTTAGATATGAGGATTAATTTCAAGGTGATCATGTTAATAACAATATAGTTTATACTTCACAGTGGCTAAGTGTTCTCACCACATATACACAAAATACCTACTAAAGATAATGGATATGTTAATTTTTTTGGTGTATCCTTTTTACAATGTATACATTTAGATAAATTTAACTTTTCAATTAAAAAAAATATAATTATAGTCTTTGCACCACACACTGAAAATAAAAACAGACCGGGATAGTTTTTTCAGAATTAACTGAGTTTAAAAAAAAAAAAAAGTCCTTGATTATCATGAAAATTATACTGGTAATTAACTGAATTCTGCAGAAAATGAAGCACATATGGACTTTGTCAAAGCTAGGACTTTACCCTGGTCCCCACCCATTCCCTCCTAGGCATTTACAACCTGAACTACCCACTAGCCAACCTCCCCTGAGTTAACCGACTGAACCTGGACCAGGGCTAAGGCTGAGTCAAGAGCTGGTGGAACTGAGCAGTCCCCAGTCCTGGAGAGATAACAGTCAATTAAGTTTATATATATAAAGATAGGCTTCAATAACTGTTTTATTACCAGGTTAAGTCACATAGTTACAAAGTAGTTAAATTTTTCTTAAGGAGTAATATTGTTTTAAAAATCTTTGTTATATAAATATTATCTAGCACTTCAGTGTCTGGCCAAAGAGACCATATTTTGTTAAGATGAAATCCAGAAACAAATGAAATATTTAAATTTAAAATATTTTCTATGAGCCTTTGTTTACATTGTGTTACATTGTGTTGTGTATTTAATGCCCCTGGTAACTCTGTAGATCTCTGAATGGTGACTGTGGTAATCTCATTGCAGACCATTCCCACAAGGATTTGAGGACCTTATTAGTCCTTTGGGCACAACACAGAGCCAGGTGAGCAAGCAGTAGTATTGCAACTCTCTTTTTTGAAAACAGCAACATTTTGCCTTTTACAGGAAACAAGCACTAAAGTTGACTAGAAAGAACCTGTCTTCTTTATACTGCCTTGTAACCTAGTGTGTATCATATGTATGCTAGGTAACGCTTCTGAAGGACATTATGGAGTTATTTGCTTTGAAAGTGAAGTTATAAGGGCAACAAATCTATAAAGGAGATCTCAGCTGCTAAATTCATTAATAAAAACAGAAATTCATTGTCAGAGTGAAGAGCAAAAGCAGTCAGACTTACAACTTTTAAATCTAAATTTCCAGTTCTGATCCCTCGTATCCAAGTCCTTGGGTCCACCTGGAACCTTCAGTTACAGAGATGCTAGCAAATGACGTGGACTCACCTTGCCCTGGTCAACCAAGAGGATCTGGGGAGGAAAAACTCTCTCTCCTCTCTCCTCTCTCTCTCTCCTTAATTACACTGTGCATCGAGGTTTTTGTGATGTGGCCACTCAGCACAGGGCCAGACCAGTCTGTAGTGGGCTGAGTGGGATGGGTGGATTTCCTTAGATAGTCTGAACATAAATAGAAGCAGAATTTTTTTTTTATTTTGGGGCTCCTTTACCCTTGAACCGATGCCTAAGAAAGTGCAAAGAGAAAACTAGAAACTTCCCTATGCCCTTTCCCTCCACTTCCACTTCCTGTTTTTACCCTCCAGGCCAGAACCTGCAGGCTCAGCTTCTCCTACCTTTTTCTGGATTTTTCTGCCAGGTCCATGCCCCCAGGATGGCTTTGTCCTTCCTCTTTTTCCTTGCTCCATCCTGAAGGCTAAGCTTAATGACACACTGAATGAAAGAGAGGGAACTATAAGACGACCTACACTGAGGCCCTTTGTAATATTATGCTCATTATCTCACATCTAATTATCATGCTTTTACCTCTAGGAAGCGAGAATCAAAAAGACTTAAGTAGGGAGCAAGAATGTGGTGGAGGCAGGATTCAAACCCCGTTCTTTCTCACTTCCCAACGTGTGTTCTGTGGAAAAACACAAGTGGGAGAATTAGATCCCGCCTCTCATTGTCTGTGTGACCTCTCTGTGTCTCAGTTTTATCACCTATAAAATGTAGATGACTATAATGTTGCCTGGGCATGGTATGAGTCAATAGATGGTAATGTGAGAGAATGGTGCAAATGTCAGGAGGAATTACTGTGGTGATAAATTCTGTACCTACCACATTGCCAATGACAGAGCTCACTCTCACATACAGGTGGTGCTGGGGTTTTGTAGGGTTTTCTTTTTTCCCTCCTTTGTTTGCAGAAATTATACTGCCAAATTAAAATTCCCATTAACTATGTGTGAATGATTAGCCTCCATAGTCATTATCTAAAGAGATATTGTTATTACAACTTTGCCTTTTAAACTTCAGTATGTTTGTTCAAAAAAAAGAGTATTTCATTCCAAGTAACTACAAGTTACACTGGTCTAGTCACTGCAATTATCACTAAAAGCAAATGTCATAAAAAAAAATTAGTCTCTGTAAGTAGAGTGTGATTTTTCTAAAGAGGAAACTTGCTTTATAATTAGGCTTTATTTAGTCTATTATTAACAGAATTTTATATTACCCTAGCATGTGTCATCACCCTCCTTCACTGGAAAACTGTGATAGCAGTTCCTTTATTAGGCCTTTCACTCCTTTTGTATTTATTTTCTCAGTTGCATGGTTAATACTTAGGTCATTGGCACTACCTCCCAGAGGCACCTGATGAGACGACTTCCCTTCCCCAGCACTCCTTCTGTTAACAAGACAACTCTCCTTAAGAAGAGGAATCCTTACCACTTGGTTAGGAAGGGGCTGAAGCCCAAAGAATCAGATCCCCTTTCCAATGGTACAGAAACGTGACACAGCCTGGGAAATAAGGGTCTTGCCAGAAACTTTTCTGTCAGAACTTTCCAGAAAAACATATTCAGTGAGCTCCCAGGCCGTGAGCCTCTACTTTATGGCAGCCACCCTGCCAAGTACCCGGAGAACACTTGCCCAATAAATAAGGAGAAGCAGAGTCGAGTGAGAGAGAAAGACCGAGCCAGAGCTCTGACATCAACGTCAGAGCTCCTCCAACCTGCCATTCTGGCTGGCCCGACCCTTCCCAGTTATGTATTAATAAATTCCTCTCCTACTTTTAATTTGTTCATTTTGTTATGGTTGGAGTTGGGTATCTGTCATTTGCAATTGAAAGCATTCTGACTAATTCACAGCCCAGGTGAAATTTTGACTTTTGGCTCTGTAAAAGTGATGTATGTGGGCAAATCCTGTGTCCAACTGGCGTTGGTCAGTGGCATGGCATCCAGGAGAATGGCCCCATGGTGGCAGGGCTCCACAGGCTCACTACTCATCCCTTCTTCCTTGTACTCCTTCATGGAGGCTGATCTTGGTTTCTTTTTGGATTTTGTATATTATCCTCCATTTTTGTAGCTCCCTGGAATCAGGAGTTTTGGATCCTTATTTCTATTTATTTGTGTTATATTAAAAGAAACACTTATTCTCGTTTGACTTCATTTTTATATCTATCAAACAAAAATTATAGACCAGTCTTGGAAAATCACTGTTTAGTTTATGAAACTGCTATGAGTCTTAGGTCCTAACTGTTCCCTGCATTTGTCTCATCTTCCCACACAAATCTTAAACTCTTCTTGTGCAAAAATAACACTTCAGATTTCTTTTGTGTTCTCAGCACATTTGGCTTTACATTTTTCTGAATATTTTGGTTGGCCAGATTAAATTATTTTTTTAAATAAAATTATGTTTATTAAATTCAAAAAAGCAATTGACACTAGAGTGTTAAGGAGACAAAACAGTTCTTCATTTCTCTCAGAAAAAGGGGGTTGAGGAACTCAACCATAATTAGACGAAAATTTCCCAGACTGGCACTAATAGCTGAAGCAGAGACCCCACTGAAAGTAGAAAAGCTTAAACCAAAGAAGGATTATCAGGGATAATAACTTCTTAGCACAAGATTACTTAACACAATTCTTTTTAAAAATCACTCATTTTTCCTGAGTATGAAATGCATAACATTAATTTTCCAGGTTTGGAAATTTTTACAAAGAAAAAAATCTTGTTTAATAATTTTATGCAGAAAAATTAAGTTAAAAATTGATTTAATTTTTTTTCTCTTTTTTAGGGGGGAACTATTTTGATCCCCAAATTGAGAGCAAATAGTATGCCCAAGTTTTTCATTTACTACTATGAGCAGTCTTCCAACTCTTTGAAATCATGATTATTAAGAGTTGCAAAATATTCCATGTGAACAAACCATAATTTAGTTAATAGAACTGCCATCAAGAGACATTTAGGTCATTTCTGAATGTTCCTTACTAAATATAACACTCCAATGAATATATTAGTATATATTAATATATAAATCTTCGTGGCCATCCTCTCTTATTTCCTTAGTTAGAATTAATTATAAATAATTACTCTTACGGGAAAAAGTCAACATAGTACTTAAAAAGGGTTTCATAGTGAATGCAGAAATCTCTGAAGTGTGGAACATTTGTGTGCAATTTAAGACATTTTTGAGAGGGGCATCAACGATGTATTTATTCTTTGACATGTACTTTGAAAATCTGGTAGAAGTATCTTCACCATTAAATCTCAAACTGCTATGGATGCTCAGAAGTATACTGTTTCCCAGACATTCATTCTCACAAAAGCTTCACCATCTGATTTTATTATCAAACACATTAATAAATATTTCACATATGCATTTTGCTGTATAATTTACTAGCCATTTCCAAATAACTATATGAAACAAACAAATGTCGTAGCAGGAATATCTTACTCCTAAGTATCAGGATCAGCATTATCTTTCAGAAAAACAAATATGATTATGTCAAAGTTTATCCTCTCTGTTTGAAAGGTTCTGTAATGGAACCCTGCATTATATGTATCTTTACCTCTGTGGTAAAATGCTGCATGATAAGTGCACTCTTCAGCACATATAGCTATACTTGTTCCAGGCTGGCCTCAAGCCCCATATCCACCCTCTTATCCAACCTCAACTTCTTCCTGTTTCCTGACCCAGCCATGTTCTGAGCACCCCCGTTCCCCAGAGATCTCGCCTCCCTCTCCCTGACAAATTATTGCCCATCCTGTTCCCCTGTTTCAAAGGATATATCTGCAAGACACTCATTAAACATATGAAGGCCAGTTCTTTCATTTAACATTTAGAGCCCACAGGGAGGGCATGCAGCATCTCTTTGCTGCTGGGTTGAGGTGGAGGTCTAGGCTCTTCACCGGCTCTTCACTGTCACCACAGAGTGGAAGGTTTTATTATCACACAGTAGGAATGAGAGGCTTGTTTTCTACTCAACGTTCACCAACACCATCTTGGTGGAGGGATTAGTGCTTTATAGCTCGATTAGGGTGGAAGTCAGAGTGATCCCCTCAACCTTTGCTGGCATAGGTGGAGGTGGGGCCACATTTTTTTCTGACGTGTTTGGGTAGAGCAGAGTGGTTATTATCTAAACTTCTTCTATCTTACTAGTGCTACAGTTTGAATTGTGTCTCTCCAAGTTCATGTGTTAGAACCTTAACCTCAAACACAATAGTGTTGAAAGCTGAGAGCTTTAAGAGGTGACTAGATCATGAGGTCTTTGCCCTCATGGATGGATAAATGCCATTATCTCAGAAGTAGGTTGGTTATCATGGAAGTGGACACCTAATGAAAATATGAGTTCTTCCCCTTTCCATCTCTTGCATGTGAACTCCCTAGACATGTGATGTCTTCTGCCTTCTTCACAGCAAGAAGGCCCTCAGTAGATGCAGCATCTCAGTCTTGAACTTTCCAATCTCTAAAACAAAAGCAAATGGATTCTACTGCTTATAAATTACCAAGTCAGTAATACTTTATCATACTAAGTCATTCTATCAGACTAAGACATTGTATACATGCATCAAAATGTCACACTGCATCCCATACATACGTACCATTATTCTCTCAATCTATTTTAAAAATCACTTTGGGGAAAGAAAAAAGAAAAGAAAACAGACCAAGACAGGCTACTTTTTTCTTGGTTCCTTGTCTAGGAGAGCAAGCTTTTATTGGGCTATTTATGTGCGGGTGTATATCTGGGGTTCCACCTTCTTCAGTTCCTCATCTGGGATACATGAACAAAAAGGAAACCTAGGAAATGCCACCATATCCTTCCTTGTGTCCAGAGTCATGCAGTATGCTATCTTCTCTCCACCTTTCAGAATTTTGTTATATTTGTTTTATATATAATGTTTGAGGCTTTTAGTTGTCCTCAGCAGGAGGAATACAGAAAAATATGCATATCTTTATGAAAGCAAAAGATTTGGTCCATTGTTGAACACCAGAAAAGCCAATTTATCAAAACAATGTTGCAAATAACAGTAAGTAGAAGAGTAGTCACTACAGGTATTAAGATGATTTTCCAACCCATACTGGTGGGCATTTGGTCTACTCCCAGTCTGCCAGCGTCTTTTCAGATTTCCCACTTCCTTTCCCTTTTCATTTTACTGGCTTTCCATTACGTGCTAAGGAAAAAAAAATTATTCTCCCTAGACTGAAATCTTAGTGAAGTTTGTCAAATATCTGCCATTTTGCCTATCTCAGCAGCATGTGTCTACCTAAAATTTTCCTTTACCTCTGTACTGAGGAAAAGCTGCTGAGGGAAAAAAAAAAACCCACTATCCTGCTGTTCATTAAGTGGCTTTAACTAGTTTTTAAATTAATAATAATTTGGAAACAGATAACGAGTATTTTAGATTTATTTCACATGATATCCTAAAATATTTCCATTTTAGAAGAAGCCACTGCATATTCTATCAACACAAAATCATCTTTAGAAAAGAAGCAACATAATGAGATAAAATGGCTTCAGATTTGTTCTCAGTGCCTTCTTAAATGATATAATTAAAGCAATGGATTAACTTTGAAATCTTCAGAATATATCTTGATACTGAAAATAATGACTGTTAGTACCTTTCTAACTCTTTTGAATGTATTTAATATATTTTTCCTTTGAAATAAGTAGAAAATTTAATCATCAAGAAGGAGAAATATGAAGTCTCATTCTTGGGCCTTTATGAGAAGCGTATAATCTAGTAAAGAAATTATGATATTCCAGACAAGCACACAACTGAGAACAGCTGTCTTAAAATGGATACGAGGAACTATTTCATTTTACCCATGTTAGCCCATCCCCCACAGCACAGATACAACCTCAGTACACAACTTCTCACTTAGAGGAGGGAAAGGAGAGTAGAGCACATTCATTCCTATCTTTTGAGTGAACTGCCCCAGGGGCCAGTTTCTATTCCACCTCACACAGAGCACTAGTGGAACTGACACTTTGGATGCCTGGGTGCAGTTATGAATGAAGTAAAAGGGGAGAATGCTTCCCGAGCTCAATATGCCTCTGTGAGATTGAACAGAGGGGCAGAACTCATCTGTCCTTTCTCTATAAGAAAACAGAGAGGAGCAGAGCATGCCTCTAACATCCCAGCTCACAGTGCAGAAATCAGATGAAAGAGGAAGAAATTACAGGGTCATAAGGTTAAAAAGAAAGGAAAGGAAAAGAAAGAAAATAAAAGAAACCAGTAAGCCCATCTATTTAGAAACCTACAATCATAATTCCAGAGAAGAAACAACCATACAAAAGGTCTACAGTCTTCAAAGAGTCTCTCCAACTAATTGGTGAAAATCTTCCCCTGGTGAAGCCAGTCCACAAAGGTGGGGGAGGTGAATATCAATTTAAATGTGCAGACACTAATAAAAATCTACGAGGTCCACAAATCAGGGAAACATGACATAATCAAGGGATCAAAATAAATATCCCTAAAGAAATACAGATATGCCACTTTTCTGATAAATAATATAAATAGTAATCTTAAATAACTTCAGTGGAATACAAGAGAACACAGAAAAATGAAATCAAGAACACAGGGAGCAAAATGAAAATATTAATAGAAATAGAGACTATTAAAAAGAACCAAATGGAAATTTTGAAGCTAAAGAATACAATAAATAAACTGAAAATGTAGCAGAGGGCTTCAATAGACTTCATCAAGCAAAAGAATCAGTAATTCAAAACCAGGTCAATATGAATCATACAGAGGAGCCAAAAGGGAAAACAAACAAAAACTAAGAAGGCTTAAGGGACTTATGGAACACCATGAAGTGAACAAGTATACACATGATGTAATCTCAGAAGGAGATAAAGAAAAAGGGAGAAAGTTTATTTAAAGAAATAATGACCAAAAACTTCCCAAATCTAGGGAGGGAAATGAACTTCCAGATTCATGAATTCTAAAGAACCCCCAAAAAAGTATACATGGAGGAAAGTCAAAAACACAGAGAGAATTTGGAAAGCAAAAGGAGCAATGCAACTTGTTATGTACAAGGGAGACCACATAAGACTTTTAGTGAATCTCTCAGTAGAAGCTTTATAGGCCATAGGAAGTGGAAGAATACATTCAAAATACTGAAAAGAAAAACTGCCAATCAAAAATACTATAGTGAGCAAAACTTTCCTTTGAAAATGAAGAGAGATAAATACTTTCCCAAAAAAAAAGTGGAGGGGATAATCACCACCACACTTGTCTTACAAAAAATGTTAAAAGCAGTTCCTTGAATTAAAATTTTTAATTGTTAAACAGTAGCACAAAAGAATAGAAAAGTATGAAACTCACTGGAAATCTAATTATACATAGAGAATACTGTAATAATATAATGGTGGAATATATAAATCACTTTTTTTTTGGTACCAGGAATTAAATTTGGGGCACTCAACCACTAAGCCACATCTCCAGCCCTTTTTTGTGTTTCATTTATAGACAGGGTCTCACTGAGTTGCTTAGTGCCCTGCAGTTGCTGAGACCGGCTTTGAACCTGTGATCCACCTGCCTCAGCCTCCAGAGTTGCTAGGATTGCAGACATTGTAAATCACTTTTGATTCTAGTATGTAAGTTAAAAAAAAAACTAAATATAACTATAGCTTCAAAAACTTGTTAATAAGATAAACAATATAAAAGATGCAAATTATGACTACATAAAATGTTGGGTGAAGGAGAAAAAAGTATACAGTTGGTATATAAAATTAAATTGTTATCAGCCTAAAATAAACTTTCATAATTATAATGTATTTTATATTAATCTCATGATAACTACAAACAAAATACTCCTAGAAAGGGCATGTGTGTGTGTGTGTGTGTGTGTGTGTGTGTGTGAGAGAGAGAGAGAGAGAGAGAGAGAGAAATCAAAGCATATCACTTTGAAAAAATTGACAAATTATAAAAGAATACAACAATTGAAGAAAATAGGTTAAAAAAGGATTACAAGACAGGCAAAAAACAATTAATGAAGGGTGCCGCAGTCTGGCTGGGCACAAACAGGAGCCACTTGTCAAAAGAAACTAACTTTATTTTTAGAACCACACACGCCAAACAAAACAGCCTCTCAGGAAAAACCCTCAGAGCCTCAACTGCCACCACCGGCTTTCCACAAGCCTCTCTCTCCCACACAAGCTTCTCCCCACCTCCCACAATCCTCCTGCTCTTGAGGCCAATTGGCTGGGTCACGTGGGCGGAGCCAAAAAAGTCCCCCAATGAGCAGCTCCGTGGTCTGAAAGGGCAGGGAAACAGCCCAATGAGCATCACCGCAGAGGAGCCAATCAGCTAGATGTTGCTGGGGCCACTGTGAGCCAATCATCAGCCGGCAGCTGGAAGTTTGCTGGCAGCTGGAAGTTTGCTGGGGCCCCTTCTGCTGTGGCTCTCAACATCTCCCCCTCTCTGTTTAAACAACAAGCATGTGGCTTAGGGACCGTGCCTGCCTTAGGTTGTCCAATAGTACATATGGCCCTTAGGTTGGTACCATTGCAATTGGATCTTACCCATCACTGACTACCGGTCCAGTATACAGCCACACCTGTGGAGAGGTCTTTGTACCAGCGGGGGGGGGGGGGGTGAGGTTCTTTGCCTCACCTCTGTTGGCCCCCAAATTTTAGCTGGACGATCGTGACAAGCAGAAGGGAGGAAGATACACCAGGCCAATTGACGGCTCCTTTTGGAAAAATTGTACCACCAATGACATCATCAGCAAAAATACCCCAACACTACCACAAGTCGCTGCACCAACAGATAGTTCACAATGCATACAGGTGAGTTCACAATGTGTCCAGGCAAGTTCTGCAAGCAGTTCAGTGATGGCTATTGTAGAAGCTGTAGATTGGTTTTATCTTTGACTTCACCAGCACTGGGATGAAGATAGGAATTCTGGCAATAATGGCTAAAGAAAAAATTATGTAACATTACAGAAGGCACTAAAAGAAAACAATTTTCTTAACAATTTACATTATCTTTAAGAGAATTATTAAATATAATGAAAAGGAAAGGTGAAAGTAAACAAACAGATCTGTTAACCTTCTTTTTTGTTTACATATTAAAACAATCCTCAACAGTTGTTTACCCAATTTAAATTAAACCATATAAATCACGTGAAAAAAAAAATTTGGATCCATTTTATCATGAGCGCTCATCATATATGATATATGGACATACGTACATTCAAACATATAACACAAAACACAAGTGTGCACACATAATATAATACATACAACACATAACATTATAGTAAAGGCCTTATAACTTTTTACAGGTGAAATCTCCATTGCAATGTTTAAAAACTCTATAGTCAAAAAATAGAACTGATCAGCAAAACATTAACCTAGGTCTGTATGAGCTCAAAAAACAAAATAGAACTTCATGATATGGCAAAGGGCAATAATAAAATAGATATTGAAAAAAGCATCCTGGTTCTGTTGCAGATGTAAGAATAGCCAAACTGGAGTTTTGGATATCAGTTGTTATGGATTTGAGCCAAATCATCTTCTTTTTGGTCTGTAGAAATCGCTTTAGTTAATCTTTCTGGAATCCAAATCGGCTGCTGTTCTCCCTGTGGAAACACATAAACAGACCCCCGACTCCAGACAATCACTGGGTCAGGACCTTGGTTAATCTCTCTGGAATCCAAATCAGCTGCTGTTCTCCCTGTGGAAACACACAAACAGACCCCCGACTCCAGACAATTACTGGGTCAGGACCTTTCCATTGTCCTGTTAGAATATCCTTCCAAAGTACCTTGGGCTTATGCACATTTTTTGGACACATATGCCTTTCTGCAGCACTAAGTCCTGATGAATCCAAATTTAAAAAGTTTAGAGTAAAAAGGGTTATTTTAAGTTTATCTTTGGGGAATATATACCCCTTCCCAATTCCTTCTTTTTGCTTTAATAAGTACATTTTAATAGTTTGATGAGCTCTTTCAACTATGCCTTGTCCCTGTGGATTGTATGGGATTCCTGTTATATGAGTAATGCCAAATGTTGAGCAAAATTGTTTAAAAGAGGTAGAAGTATAACCAGGGGCATTATCTGTTTTTAACTGTTTTGGAACACCCACAGTGGCAAAATTTTGTAAGCAATGAGCATCACCGCAGAGGAGCCAATCAGCTAGATGTTGCTGGGGCCGCTGTGAGCCAATCATCAGCCGGCAGCTGGAAGTTTGCTGGCAACTGGAAGTTTGCTGGGGCCCCTTCGGCTGTGGCTCTCAACATCTCCCCCTCTCTGTTTAAACAACAAGCATGTGGCTTAGGGACCGTGCCTGCCTTAGGTTGTCCAATAGTACATATGGCCCTTAGGTTGGTACCAATGCAATTGGATCTTACCCGTCACTGACTACTGGTCCAGTATACAGCCACACCTGTGGAGAGGTCTTTGTACCAGCGGGGGGGTGAGATTCTTTGCCTCACCTCTGTTGATGTTGAGAGCCACAGCCTAAGGGGCCCCAGCAAACTTCCAGCTGCCAGCAAACCAGCTGCCGGCTGATGATTGGCTCACAGCGGCACCAGCAACATCTAGCTGATTGGCTCCTCTGCGGTGATGCTCATTGGGCTGTTTCCCTGCCCTTTCAGACCACGGAGCTGCTCATTGGGGGACTTTTTTGGCTCCGCCCACGTGACCCAGCCAATCGGCCTCAAGAGCAGGAGGATTGTGGGAGGTGGAGAGAAGCTTGTGAGGGAGAGAGAGGCTTGTGGAAAGCCAGTGGTGGCAGTTGAGGCTCTGAGGGTTTTTCCTGAGAGGCTGTTTTGTTTGGCGTGTGTGGTTCTAAAAATAAAGTTAGTTTCTTTTGACAAGTGGCTCCTGATTGTGCCCAGCCAGACTGCGGCATTATAAAACCAATCTACAACTTCTACAATAGCCATCACTGAACTGCTTGCAGAACTTGCCTGGACACATTGTGAACTCACCTGTATGCATTGTGAACTATCTGTTGGTGCAGCGACTTGTGGTAGTGTTGGGGTATTTTTGCTGATGATGTCATTGGTGGTACAATTTTTCCAAAAGGAGCCGTCAATTGGCCTGGTGTATCTTCCTCCCTTCTGCTTGTCACGATCGTCCAGCTAAAATTTGGGGGCCAACAGAGGTGAGGCAAAGAACCTCACCCCCCCCCCCCCGCTGGTACAAAGACCTCTCCACAGGTGTGGCTGTATACTGGACCGGTAGTCAGTGATGGGTAAGATCCAATTGCAATGGTACCAACCTAAGGGCCATATGTACTATTGGACAACCTAAGGCAGGCACGGTCCCTAAGCCACATGCTTGTTGTTTAAACAGAGAGGGGGAGATGTTGAGAGCCACAGAAGGGACAATAATAAGTCCTTATTTATCAATAATGACTTTAAATACAAATGAACTAAATTCCTCAATCAAAAGACATTTGGGGGGATTAATGGATAATTTCAAAAGACCCAATTATATGCTGCATACAACAGACTCACTTTAGATTTAAAGGCAAGCATAGGCTGAAAATGAAGTGCTTGAATGCCTGTGTCCCCAAAATCACATGTTGGAACCCAACCTCCTAATATGATGGTATTAAGAGGTTGGATCTTTGGGTGCATAGTTAGGATTAGCCAAAGTCCTAAGAGGGGAACCCTCCTGAGTGGAATTTTCATCCTTATAAGAGTCCCAAGCATTCTTGTTTCCTCCCTTTCTCCATATGAGAAATAGCAAGAAGTTGGCGGTCTCCAACAAACAAGAGAGCCCACACTAGAACTCTACCATGCTGATCATGGACTCCTAGCCTCCAGAACTGTAAAAAATATATTACTGCTGTTTATAAGCTACCGTGTTTGTAGCAATTTGTTTTAATAGTCTGAACTGATTAGGATAGCTGAAAAAGGACATTCCATATAAATAATAACAAAAGATTACAGGGGTGGCTATATTTATATCAGGAAAAATAGAATTTCAGTAAAAAAAAAACTGACACAGGAGATAAAGAAGATCATTGTATAATGATAAAAGGGTCAATTCAACAAGAAGATAAAACAATTATATATGCACTTATCATCAGAGCACCGAAATGCAGATACTTCTTTGACTTATAGTGAGTATGTAATCCAATATACCAATTATAAATTGACAATATCAAAATTGAAAATGCAATTAATATACCTAGTCTACCAAACATCGTAGTTCAGGCTAGCCTACTTTAAACATGCTCAGATCACTTACATTAGCTTGTAGTTGGCCAAAAATCATCTAACATGAAGCCCATTTGTAACAAGGCATTGAATAGCATTTGATTCATTGACTACTGTACAGAAACTGGAAAACAGAATAGTTGTATGGTACTTTTGAAAAATCATAAAGTGGAAAAATCATAAATTGATTCATTATAAGCTGGGCACCATCTTTATATAAAGCAAATATTGATAGATCTGAAGGGAGAAGTACTCAATAATAACAGGAGACTTAATTCTCCACTTTCAACAATGGATAGAACATTGAAACAGAAAAGGAAAAGAAAAAGTGAATTTAAACAATTCTATACAGCAAATAAATCTAACACACATACAAAACAGCCCATTCAAAAGCAACAGGATATACATTCCTCTTAAGCATGCACAGAACATTCTCTTGGATAGATCACACGTTTTATGTTAGATCATAAAATCCATCTTTTTTAAATTTAAGAAGATTGAAATCATGCCAAATATCTTTTCCAACCACAATTGAATGAAACTAGAAATCTGTAACAAAAAGAAAACTGGAAAATTCACAAGTTAAATGACACACTCTTGAAGGACTAATGAGTCAGAGAAGAAATCAAAAGGGAAATTAGAAAATATCTCAAGAAAAACAGAAACAAAAACAGCAGAAACCAAAACTTGTGGGATGCAGCAAAAGTAGAAATCAGAAGGAAGTTTTTAGAGTAAACACCTATATTTAAAAAGAAATAAGATCTCAAACAGTCTAATTTTGCATCTCAAAGAATTAAACTATGCCCAAAGTTAGCAGACAGAAAGAAATAATAAATAAATAAAATAAAGATTAAAATGACTGAAAAATCAGTGAAACTAAGAGCCATCTTTAGACAATAAAAAAATTAGCAAACTCATAGCCAAACTAAAAAAAATTAGAGAAAATTCAATAAATGAAAAGTGAAATGGAAGAGTAGACATTACTAGGGATGCCACAGAAATAAGAATGATTATAAGAGATGACCATGAACAATGATACATCAACAAACCAGACAACCTAGGAGAAATGGATAAATTCCTAAAAAATATGACCTATCAAAACTGAATAATGAAGAAACAACTGACTTCAGCAGATCCATAACAAATAAGGTAATTGAATCAATAATCAGTCTTCCCAATGAATAAATAAAAGTCTGGGATCAGATGGCCTCACTGGTGTATTCTTCAAAACATTTAAAGAATTTAGCATTAATCCTTCTTAAATTTGTCAAAAGAAATCTGAGAAGAGGGAACACTTCTGTTTTAGTCAGCTTTTTCTCTGTTGTGTCTGAAAGACTGGACAAGCACAATTGTAGAGGAAAAAAAGTTTATTTGAGGGCACATAGTTTCTTTCAAAGGTCTTAGTTCATAGAAGGCTGGCTTCATTCCTCTGGGTTTAAGGCAAGAGGCAAAACATCACGGCAGAAGAGTGTGGCACAGGGAAGCAACTCACATGATGATCAGAAAGGAGAGAGAGAGAAAGAGACTCCATGCTCCAAATACAAAATATAACCCCATAGCCACGCCCCCAGTGAGCCACTTCCTCCAGCCACACCCCACCGGCCTCCAGTTACCACTCAGTTATTCCCATCAGGGATTACTTCACTGCATTTCTCTTCCAAACCTTCTTGCATTGTCTCACACCTGCGCTTTGTGGGAAACACCTCACATCCAAACCATAACAACTTCCAACGTCATTTTATGAGACCAAAATTGCCTGGATACCAAAACTAAAGACATTACAAAGAAAACTATAAACCAATATACGTGAAGAGAGATTTTAAAATCTTCAACAAAATATTAGCAAACTAAATTCAACAGCACATTAAAAGGATCATACACAATGACAAGTGGGATTAATTCCTGGGATGAAAGAATGACTCAACATGCACAAATCAGTTAAAGTAACACATTAACAGAATAAAGGACCAAAAAATAACAGATGATGATCTCAATAGATATAGAAAAAACATTTAACAAAATTCAACATCCTATCCTAATTTTTTTTAAAAAAACACTAGACATTATGTATAGAAGAAATATATCTCAATATAATAAAGACTATACAATAATCCCACAGCTAACATCATATTCAACAATGAAAATTGAAAGCTTTCCCTCTAAGATTAGAAACAACAGAAATATCCACTCTCACTGCTTCTATTAAAGATAGAACTAGGAGTTCTACCCAGAGAATAGGCAAGAAAAAGAAATAAATGGCATCCAAATCAGAAAAGAAATAAAATCCTTTATATGTACATGACTTGATCATATATATCTATATATATACACATATATATATTATTATAGATATATATGATTAAAAAAACTAAAGAATCTAACGGGGAACTGTTAGAACTAATAAATTCAGTAAAGTTACAGGATACAACATCAACATAAAAAAGTTAGTTGTGTTTCTACAAACTAACAAGAAACTATTCTAAATGGAATTTAGCAATGATCCCTATTCTTTGGATAGAGACCCAAAGAATGCAGCAAACAAAAGCAATAGTTAACAAGTGGGAATACATCTGCACAGCAAAAGAAACAATAAAAGAGGTAACCTATGGAATGAGAAAAAATATTCGCCAACTATTCTTCTGACAGTCAATATCCAGAATACACAAGGAACTCAAAAGACTTACAAAATACAATCCAATTTTATAAATAGGCAAATGATTTAAATAGGCATTTCTCAAAAGAAGACATACAAATGTCCGGCAAATATATGAAAAAACACTCAATAGCATAAACCATCAGGTAAATGCAAATCAAAACTATGTGATACCGTCTCACCCCAGTTAGAAAAAAACATTATTAAAAATTAATAATAATCAATAAATACTGGCCAGGATGCAAAGAAAAAGGGACATTTTGGGGGGTGTGTCATGGCAGTGCTGGTGTTCAAACCCAGTACCTCATGCATGCTAAGCAAGTATTTTACCACTGAGCCACATCTCCAGCCCAAAGAAAGAACTCTTATACATGGTTGGTGTGAATGCAAATTAGTAGTGTAAAGGGCCATTTTGGAGAACAATGTGGAGGTTCCTGAAAAAACTAAAAATAGTTCTACCATATGCTCCAGTTATCCCACTTCTGAGTGTATATCCAAAGGAAATGAAATTAGCATACCCAAGAGATACTGCCACGCCCATGTTTATTGTAGCACTATTCATAACAGCTAAGATATCAGATCAACCTAGAAACCCATCAACAAGTGAATAGATAAAGAATATGTGAGATTTATATACACAAACACACACACACACACACACACACACGCAATGGAATATTATTCAGTCATAAGGAAAAATGAGATTCTTTTGTTTGCAACAAGTGGATGGAACTAGAGGGTGTTATATTAAGCGAAATAAGCCAGTTACAGTAATACAAGTACTACATGTTCTACTTCATGTTATATTAAGCTAAAATAAGCCTACCTGAGTGTAGAATAGTGATTATAGGGGTTAGGAAGGGTGGTGGATAAAGGGAGGTTGGATTTGATCAGTGTATGTTGTATGCAAGAGCAGAAATATCACACTCAACCCATGAATGTGTACAACTAATGCATGTAATCAAAAATAAAAATAATAAAAGGCAATTGTAAAAATAACAACAAAGTTGACTTTAGGAAAGCAATCACACTTACAACAGCAACAAAAAGAATAAAATACTTAGGAATAAATACTTGAACCATTGGTGAAAGAAATTAAAGAAGGTACAAATAAAGTGTCTGTTTTTGTGTGGTGGGAGTCAAACCCAAGGCTTTAAGTATGCTAGATAAGTGCTCTACTATAAGCTATACTCCCAGCCAAGAAGACAAATAAATGGAATGGCATCCTGTTTTCATGAATTGGAAGACTTAAATGTTGTTAAAATGTCCATACTACACAAAGTGATTTACAGATTCAATGCAATCTCATCTGAATTACAATGACATCTGTTTTAGTCAGCTTTTTTTGCTGCTGTGACTAAAAGACCTGACAAGAATAGTATACTAGAGGATAAAAAGTTTATTTGCAGGCTCGCGGTTTCAGAGGTCTCAGTCCACAGGTAGCCGTCTCTATTCCTCAAGGCTCGAGGTGAGGCTGAATATCACAGCAGAAGAGTGTGGTGAAGGAACATGGCTAACGTGATGACCAGGAAGCAGAGACTCCACTCACCAAATTAAAAATATATAACCCAACAGCATACCCCCACTGCCCACCTCCTCTAGCCACATCCTACCTGCCTTCAGTTACCACTCAGTTAATCTCCATCAAGGGATTAATTCACTGATTGTGTTAAGGCTCTCATAGCCCAGTAATTTTTCCTTTAAACCTTCTTGAATTGTCTCACACATGAGCTTTTGGGGAAACACCTCACATCCAAGCCATAACAACATTTTTTGCAGAATGGGAAAAATTCCTAAAATTCATATGAAAGCACAAAGGACCCCAAATAGTCAAAGCAATCTTGAGCAAGAACAAAACCAGAGGCATCAAACTTCCTGACTTCAAAACACATTACAAACCTGTAGTAATAAAACCAGTATGAGGGCTGGGATTGTGGCTCCAGAGGTAGAGCGCTTGCTTAGCATGAGTGAGGCACTGGGTTCGATCCTCAGCACCATATAAAGTAAAATAAAGACATTATGTCCACCTATAACTAAAAAATAAATATTAAAAAAAAAACCAGTATGGTACCGGCATAAAAACAATTAACAAATATATGAAAAAAATGTTCAACATCTCTAGCAATTAAGAAAATGCAAATCAAAACTAAGATTTCATCTCACTCCAGTCCGAATGGCAATCATCAAGAACACAGGCAACAATAAATGTTGGCAAAGATGTGGGGGAAAAGATACACTCACACATTGCTGATGAGACTGTAAATTGATGCAACCACTGTGGAAAGCAGTATGGAGAATCCTCAGAAAACTTGGAATGTAATCACCATTTGACCCAGCTATCCCACTCCTTGATCTATATCCCAAGAACTTAAAATCAGCATACTGCAATGACGCAGGCACATCAATGTTTATAGCAGTTCAATTCACAACAGCTAAACTATGGAACTAAACTAGGTGTTCTTCGATACATGAATGGATAAAGAAAATGTAATATTATATATATATATATATATATATATATTCAATGGAATATTACTCTGCTTTAAAGAATAAAATTATGGCATTTGGTGGTAAACGGATAGATTTGGAGATTATCATGTTACGTGAAACAAGCTGATTCCCCCAAAAACCAAAGGCCGAATGTTTCTCTGATATGTGGATGGGGGGGTGGGCACTAGGGAAGAATAGAGTTACCTTAGATTAGGTAGAGGAGAGTGAAGGGAAGGGAGGGGGGGATATGGGGATAGGAAGGATAGTAGAGTGAAATGGCCATTATTACCTTATGTATGTATATATATATATATATATATATATATATATATATATATATATGACCAATCACCAATGTGATTCTACAATATGTACAATCAGAAAAAAGAACTTATACCCCATGTATGTATAATATATCAAAGTGCATAAATGCATTCTACTATCATGTATGACTAATCAAAACAAATAAAAACTTAATTAAAAAAAAAACATGGAACAATGGAACAGAAGAGAACCTAGCATTAAACTCATGTATACATAGTCAAGTGATATTACATAGAGTGCCAAGAATACACATGGAGAAAGCACAAACTCTTCAACAAATTGGGTTGGGAGAAGTAGATATGCACATACAAAAGAATAAAATTGAAACCTTATCTTACAATAAAAGTTCAATTCAAAATGGACTAAAGACTTAAATGTAAGACCTGAAACTATAAAACTCCTAGAAGAAAATATATGAGAAAAGATTTATGACATTGGCCTAAGCAATGATTTCTTAGATATAACATCAAAAGCAAGATTAAGAAATGCAAAAAATGGACAAACTACATCAAAATAAAAAAACTTATGCACAGCAAAAGAAACAATCACTACAGTGGAAAAGCAACCTATGAAATGGGAGAAAATATGTATAAGCCGCATATTGATAAAGGTTTAATACCATATATATATATATGGAGAAAGAGAGAGAGAGAGTGCACCACAACTCAGTATTCAAAACAAAAAAAAATTTAAAAAAACAAACATTAGAATATATATTTTTCTAAAGAAATCATACAAACAGTTAAAGTTATTTAAATTACTAATCCTGAGGGAAATGTGAAGCAAAACCCTAATAAGATATCACCACATACCTGTTAAGAAGGCTGTTATCAAAAATGAACATGGAGAAATAGAAACTCCTGTACTCTATTGGTGAGAATATACAATGGTGCAGCTGCTGTGGAAAACTGTATAGTAATTCCTCAAAACAGTAGAAACAGCACTACCATTTGATTCAGCAACCCCACTACTGAGTATATGTTATAGTTTAGATGTTAAGTGTCACCCAAAAGCTCAAGTGTGAGATAATACAAGAAAGTCGACAGGTGAAATGATTGGGTTATAAGAGACTTAACCTAGTCAGTGCATGAATCTACTTGAACAGATTAACTAGGTGGGAACTCAAGGCAGGTAATGTGTGGCTAGAGGAGATAGGTCACTGGGGGAAGCCTCTGGGGTTATATTTTGTCCCTGGTGAGGAGAGCTCTCTCTTTGCTTCCTGGCTGCCATGTCCTGAACTGCTTTCCTGTCACAATGTTCTGTTTTACTCAGGCCCAGAGTTACAGAGTTGGCCCTCTATGACTGAGACCTATGGTACTTAGAGCCAAAATAAACTTTCCTCCTCTAATTGCTCTTGCCAGGAATTTTAGTCACAGTGACAAAAAGCTGATGAAAACAGTACATATCCAAAAGAATTGGAGAGGTGAAAATATAAAACATTACAATTAAATTTCCCATAAAGATGTATCAATTTTTAAAGTGGGGGGAACCCAATCAGAATGGAAATATGCTTACAGAAATTTTGGATGTTATAGAATATGTTTAAAATTTTCATTCCACCAAGTGCAAACAAATACCCATGGGCCACCTGCTCATTATCAGCAGTCTCACAAGCTGGGAAATTCCTGGTAACAAGTCAGGCATTTTTCCAGTTTTGCATAGAAATGGGGAAGGAATATAAACATAGGTAAGACAACTTCTGAGGGGGCTAAACACTACAGAGAAAATAAAGGAGAACAATGTTTTGGAGGAAACTAAGAGCAGTGGAGAAGCTCCTTGCAGGGGTTGGATGGCCAGGGAAGGTCTCTTAGAGGAGGCAGCTCCCAAACGGGGACTTAAAAGCTATGACAACATCTCCCAGGCAGAAGCAGGAGCACATGTGAGAACCTCAGGAGGTAACAAACGTAGAAAGTTTGGGAACCTGAAAGACACCAGTGTCCAGCCAAGGAGAAAGGTAGGATGGCAAGCGATGGTTCCAGAGTGATGAGCAGTGAGACCACTGTGACTCTTCAAAACACAGAGAGGACTTTGGAATCTGCATTGCATACAGTGGAAATCCACTGAAAACAACCTGGAGAGAAACAGGTGGAAGAGACCTGAGTTCTGGAGTCCCCTGTTGAGTCTGAACTGTTGGTAAGCATTCAGATGGAGAGTCTGTCAGCAAGTTGGGCGCATGACTCTGCAGCTCAGGCAAGAGGGCTGGTTGGGGACCTCGATGTATAGTTGCTATTTGTCTCAGTTTGGGTTCTCCCAGATATAGACACTGAGAGAAGGATTTGGAAGCAGATAGATTATTTGAGGAACATGGGAAACATTAGTAGGGAAAGGGGAAAGTGTTTCAAGCAAGGAAGGCATCTGCTTAAAAGGGTATGATTAAGCCAGTTACCAAAGTGGGTGATAACCAGGGAATTCAGATGAAAAGAACAAAACACAATGCCCAGCATTACCCCCACCTGAAGGATGTCTAATGCGAACTTTCTAAGGTCATTGGTCAAGGATATTTTCAGGGCCTGCTGCACATTAAAGCAGAATAGGCTTCCTTGGTAAAAAGCTGAGAGCCAAAGATAACAGGCGATTTGGAGTTGGCCAAGGTTCACGGAAAGCCCAAGGAGTGTAGGAAGGTTGCTGGCAAGTCTGAGCATCCTTTAAGACAGGAAAGCTGGACCATGTGCTCTCGAATCAGTTCTCCCATGCACTTCCTAGCTATGTGACCTCCCTGAGCTTCCTCATCTATCTCCTCGGGGCTTTGATAGATCATTACTTAATACCGATAGAGTACTTAAGACAGAACCTAATACTCAAGGCAGAACATAGCACATAGTGCTAGAAAAGTATTTGCTATCATTATTATCATTACCACTGTGACTGTCATATTTCATTGTTTGAGGTTGTCTATATCCCTCATTCAAGAATATCAACAAAGGAAAGATGAAAGGTCAGGGCTGAGAGCGCTTCACATTGAGAAGAGAAAAAGTTATCAAAAGAGAATGAGAAGGAGGGATGAATGAGGTAGGAGGAAGACCAGGTAAATACAGTAAGAGAAGTCACGGGTAAAAGTGTTACAAGAATGAGAGAATTACCAGGTGCTGAATGAGGCTGAGCCAGAAGAGGATGAAGGCTTGAACACTGGCAAGCACTTGCACAATTGGAGCAGTGGGGTTTCACCCTGCTTGCCACTCGAGACCTTAAAAAAAAAAAAAAAAAAAAAAAAAACTATGTTAGCTTCTGAGGTCTCTACACAGGCACTTGCTGGCTTTGACACCCAGCACCTCTTCTTTCTTTTGGTAGTGGCATCCTGCTGTTCCCTTGAGATTCACATCAAACAATATATGGGACTAATAAATCTGTCCTTTAATCTACATTTTTCCACCTCAGACATGGTCTAGCTCATCAGAACCCTCCCTGTACTCCTATGTACTTTGTTGTTAAGCTGGTGGGATAGTAGTCTGGAGTTACAGAGACAACCATTTTCCTGACCAATGGAGAGACCCACTATGGAAGGCAATGACACAGCCTTGAGTATACTGTTGGATCACCTCGCTTTAGCCTTGCCTGAAGAAAGAACTTTCCTTGGGATTTCTAGGATTTTTAAATCAGCATGATCTGAATTTCAGTCATTGTCAATCAAAAGATTGACTTTGTCATAAATATTTTCAAAGGGATTATAACTAAAACAATGAGATTACTTTTTGACATATCTAAAATTTATGAAAAGAAACTTCATAGATTTTTGGGCTGGATATGTCACTCAGTGATAGAATACTTGTCTAACATGTGTGAGGCCCTGGATTTGATCCCTGGAACCACTAAGTGAATAAATAAATAATTTTGAAAGTAAACATCAGAGGAAGGGAGAAGCTGTAGAATTCAATTGGTGCATGTGAATTATTTACAAGACCAAATTCTCCATATCCATTAAATGATGAGCTCTGAACTTTGAATTCCTTGATATTCTTCATCTCTACAGTCATGTCTGCAGCAGCCACTTGATGCATGGGTGTGATGGAGCAGGAAACATGGGGAAACCAGGACATCCATTGTCTTGTGGTAGGTAGGAGGCCTGGCTGAGTATGGGGGTGGGGATGGAATCTCAAGGCCAAACTGTTACTTCCTGGGGAGCAAGAATGTAAAGGAAGGCTTTTGAGAATAAGGCAAGGGATATTCTTGGGAGAAATTGGAGAATAATGTCATAGCTGATAGAAACAAAAAAAAAGCCCAGTTAGCAGTCAAATCAGGTTAAGTTCATGTTTACAAGCAATAGAATCTAAGTATTACTAATTTAAGCAGAAAGTGAACTTCAGACTTTCAAAGTAGGCCAGAGAGTCAGGCTTGGGAGACACCCATTCAGGGTCACATGTCAAATCACATCACAAATCTAGTGACAATGCTAAACGTGGCTTGCCCTTAGACATTACTCACTCCTAATAGCAGGTACAGCTGCCACCCTCACCAACATGTATTGTGCATGATCTTTGCTTCTTTATGTCATTAGGCTTCCAAAGCAAAGTGTTGTATGAGGCAGGGAACTGGGCAGGCTGGGGGCAGGAGGAGCATGACCAGGAAAAACAAGCTATGTGCCCATATCCAAGCTATAAAGGAGCCCAAAAAAGCGAATATATGTGGGGAAACTCTCACCTTCCGTCATGACCTGTGAATTCAGGGAGGTAATGTGGAATATTCTCAAACCTAAGAAAGACATTCAAATGAAGAGTAGCTAAAAATAAGGGCAAATACAGCAACACTTTAAAGCTCCTGGGGCAGTGGCTCAGAGTGTGGGCTAATACTTCCTTACTCCTTAATTTTTCTATGCCTCTTTTTGCTCATCTAAAAAAATGGAGATAAGAGCAGAACCTTTCCCATAACTTGGAGGCAGGGATTAGGGAGGTGATGTGCTATGGAGAGGCAAGTTAGTACCCTGAGGGTGTCCACTTTTCCTTCTCTCTCTGACTGCTAAAGAAAATTCTGGTATCAGCTATTCAATTTAATTTGCTCCCTCACCCTCCAAAGAAGCCTTCAATATTGCCAAAGCTATTCTTTAGGGCTTAGAAAAACTGGTGACACAAGAAAGTAGACAGGAGAAGAAAGAAGCTTTTAAGAAAATTTCCCTGAAAGAATGTAAAAAACATCATTTTCATGGTACTGAGAAATGCTAACAATGAATATAGTCATTTAAAATTTTTCTGAATATTTCTTTTTAAAAAATATATTTCTTTTAGATAACACTACCTTAAAACTGGACTCAGTGGATCATAGAATCATTAAGGAGGAAATAAAAATATGAGTAAAACCCTTAGCACGGTACCTGGCACATAGTAAGTGTTCCATACGTGTTAGTTACTGCTATTTTCGTAAGTGGCTCAAAAAGCCAGAGAAACTCTTATAGCAAAAGGGAAATGATGTGAGTAATCACTTGAGCTACTGAACTAGAACTCTGTAAATGTCTCTCAGCATCTGGATTGATGCCAAACCCTGGGGCAAGGCTGAGGCTGAATCAAATGTCCCAGTCCTGCTGGCAGTGGTTCCTTTGCCCATCTCTTCCACCTCCCAAGTAGAAAGCAACACCCCCTACTATGAGCTAAATTGTGTCCCCACACCATTAGAACAGGTTAGAGGTTCTAACCCCCCAGTACCTTAGAATGTGACTGTATTGGAAGAAAAGATTTTTAAAGAGGAGATTAACAGAAAATGAGGTGATATGATTCATAAATGTGTCCTAATCCAATATGACTGGGTCCTTTCAAGAGAAGGGGATTGGGAGACACAAACATGGAAAACCAAGAAGACCTCAGAAAAAAAACAAGAAAAGGTTCTCAAAGGAAACCAACTCTGGGAGCCTTTATTTTCAACTTCTCGCCCCTAGACTGTGAGGAAAATACATTTCTGATGTTTAAGCCACCCCATTTGTGGTACTTTATTATGGCAGCCTTAGTGTTATGGTTTAGATATGAGGTATCTCCCAAAAGCTCATGTGTAAGACAAAGCAAGAAAGTTTAGAGGTGAAATGATTGGATTATGAGAGCCTTGACCTAATCAGTGTGTTAATCCACTGATCAGGATTAACTGAGTGGGAATTATAGGCAGGGAAGGTATGGCTGGAGGAGATCGTCATGGGGGCTGTGCCCTTGGGGTTTGTATTCTATCCCTGGTGAAGAAAGTCTCTCTCTGATTCCTGGTGCCATATCCTGTGTCGATTTCCTTTTCCACACCCTTTCACCCTGATGTTCTGCCTCATCTCAGGCTCAGAGTGATGGAGTTGGCAGTCTATGGACTAAAACCTACCTCTGAAACTGTGAGCCTCAAAATAAACTTTCCACCCTCTAACTGTTCTTGTCAGGTCTTTTGGTCACAGTGGGGGGTGGGGTGGGGGAAACATCTGACTAAAACACTTAGCAAACTAAAATACCTCCAAATAGCATCATCAAAGTTTACAGCCTCACATGCTGAGACTGTATCTGGCCTGTAAATATATGAGGCAGAGGGGAGGAGTTCAGGAAACCCAGGAAGCATTAGTCATCTATATTGGTGCATGACAACTCAAAGAAATTTACTCTTTCAGAACGGTTAAGTGGTAGAAATGAATTTGGCAATGTTCCCCTCTCTGATAATCATAAATACCAAATAGTACTAAAAAAATCCTTAAGCAAAAATTCATAAGCATGCCTGTGGGTATAGCTCAGTAGTAGAGAGCAGACTTAGTACACATGAGATCCTGGGTTCAATCCCCAGTACCACCAGAAAAAAAGTAATAGTAATACGAACATCCTTAACATGATAGACACTGTTACTTTGCTGTATTAACTCATTTAATGTGCATGAAAATCCTATGGATATTAAAAGTTTTTGTGACTGTGAGTATTATTAGTATGCCAATTATACATAAAACCTCTTGCACAGATGAACAGGTGAGAAGGAGAGAAGCAATTTTCTCAAGGTCACACAGGCAATATCTGTCAGTCAAGACTGAAAACTGATACCTTCCTCCAGCATCTGCATTCTTACCATATCTCTATTGACTAATCATACAAAGTGTTTATTCCAAAACTGAAAGAACAAAGAGAATAAAGATTACCAAAAAAGCTTCTGAGTGTGTGTGTGTGTGTGTGTGTGTGTGTGTGTGAGAGAGAGAGAGAGAGAGAGAGAGAGAGAGAGAGACATTAATATGTTGGATAATAAACCTCCCACACTCTGCCATTCAAATCATTAACCTATCATAAGTAGGAATTAACAATCTTTTGTCCTAAAAGATATCATTGTAACTTTTTTTAACCAACAAGAGACTGATGTGACTTGCTTTTAAGAATGGTCAGTTGCTAGCAAAAAAGTTATTTGCTGCATTTCAGTGGTACTGGGTGTGACCCAGTTTCTTTGTCATCCTTTCCTCTATATTAAAATTCTCATTTTTAATGTGAATATGATAGGCATTCTAATTATGTACTTACATAAAGATTCTGTTTTTGTTTTTTGGGTTTTTTTTTTTTCCTCCATTCACAGTTTTCAGTATTTGGCAATCTGGGTACTGGGGGTCAGGGTTTGAAGCTGCTCTGGACTCCCCACTGGTTTTATTTACAAGCTCATATAGTTCCCACATAGCTACAGATGGGTCCTCGGGCTTTTGTCTATTTTACACTTCTTTCTGGAATGTGTGAGAAGTGACCCAGATTTTTAAATGCCTACAATCTCCTTTGAAAGAGGAGCTACTTCAAAGGAAGGATCTGTTATGGAGAATACAAACAAAATATTCCAGCTGGAAGCCACCCGGAGATTTTACAATTTGCCATTTAATAGGATTGTTTGCATTGCAGAGAAGGCTTCCTGCCACAGTGAACCATTTCACTGGATCAGAGTCCAGCATCACATGGCCAAGAAAGCGAAAATAATCTTACCATCCATCTAACTAAGTAGATCTGTCAGAATGCTTTATAAATACAACCCAAGGGACTTACCAGACTGTGATAGAAAGTGGACCTCTGTCAACCTCTGCAAATGCTGCTGTTTTTTGTGACCCCCTGGTCAAATCCTATTGGTCCTAGAACAAAAGCCTCATCTCCCTCATCTCTTTTTCTTCTGGAAATGTGAGATATATATATGATCTTGTTGCAAATTCTTTGCCATACTCAGAGTTTCTGGGACACTTTCTTACTTCCAACAGCATCATATCCCCTTAAGACAGATCAAATTTATGAACTATGTCTTTTTAATCTTTATCTGCACAACTATGCTGGGAATAGTACCTCAGATTCATTATGTTTTTTCAAATTAAATTTAAATTGACCCATTTCTCATGCATGCTGCACAAAATAATCAACTCCATGATACTTGGTGGTTAAATAGTTGCACCATGCTTACTTGAAGTCACAAAAAACAAGAACTTGTTGTTCTTGACTGGTATTTAAACAAAACAAAACAAAAAAGACTTTTTAAAGAAAATTTAAAAATTAAAGAGACCAAATGGGAAAAAAAATTTTCCCTCATTTGGATCTCAAGCCTACTGTTCAGATACAAACTATAACAGAATCAAAATTGGACCCATGTTTTATTTTAGTACAGGTTCTTTAAATTGAATCTAGTATTTTACCTAAGTTGTAATACTACTAATAGTTTCATTATGGGAGAAAATAATCTGCATTTTACTCTGTGCTTTTTCCAGCTCTCTCTTTGGTTTGTCCTCTCTGCTGGCTTGGTTTAGGCTCAGCCTGGTAGACCCTTCAGCCCTCTTCAGGTGTGATGTTCAGGCAACCACTCCACCCTACCTTGATCTTAGTCCCTATGTCAGTCAGTTCCCTTTTTTTCCCTTAGAGCAAGCTGCACACAGGGCTCTGGCATTCACTGTCCTCAACCATCATCTTCATGCCATGGACCTACCATTGAGAAGCTGATAATACTGAGAACACCAGGAATCATTGGCATACACATTTTCTCTTGGGCATCAGTGGCAGATTGTTATTCACACTCCTCAGTTCATGGCACATAATCATCAGCGACCTACACAAGATCTCCTTCTTGTATTGTTTTAAAAATTTTGATTATTAGCTAGATACAATGGCCCATACCTGTAATCCCAGCGGCTCAGGGGGCTGAGGTGGGAGGATTGTGAGTTCAAAGCCACCCTCAGCAACTTAGTGAGGCCCTAAGCAACTTACTGAGACCCTTTCTCTAAATAAAATATAAAAAGGGACTGAGGATGTGGTTCAGTGGCTAAGCACCCCTGAATTTCAATCCCCAGTACCAAAAAAGAAAAAAAAACTTTTTTTATAATTTACTGATTTATTATTTTCTTATTCCCATAGCCATTTCACTTTCCTCTACTTTTTTTTATAGAAAACCATTCTGATGTGTTTACATGTTTTTTTTTTTTTTTTTTTTTTTTTGGTTAAATGTTGTTTCTACAAAATACTCATCAGGGTGTGTGTGTGTGTGTGTGTGTGTGTGTGTGTGTATGAAGAATCTCTTACTCTTTCTTTCTCAGTCAGAATTATTTTTAAGGTTCATTATGAATAACCCAATCCACTACCTTTAACTACTGTACAGTATTCCTTATCCATATTCCCCATTGATTTTCCCAACCCTCTAGTGATGCTCACTCAGCCCGACTACAACTTCTGCCATCAAAAATAATGCTACAAAGAACATCCTAATGCATTTCCCATAGGGAACATTGTGACATTTCTTTAGGTTTACACCAGAAATGGAATTCCTAGGCCATCCTGGGTGGCGACTGTGCTGCACCCACCTACCTTTGGCTTCCTCGTGGTGCAGCCTCTCACTGCCAGCTGTTAGCATCTGTCTTTTGCCTGAGTTGGCTAGTTGCCTTGACCAATGCATGGTGATCATCACTTATAAAAACCCCAGCTCTTTCACCTCTTGGATGGGAAAACTGTGAGGCTCTTGTTCTACACTAGCTCCTGAAAGTCCCCAGTTAAGTTCCAGTAGTACACAGTGGTAACTTGCTTAAAAATGCACCTTTTGTTGAGTGCCTTTCTTCCCTACCTGTGTCTCCCAGCATCACTTTCTAAACACTCCATTCCTTGTCTCCAAGTCTATTTCTGGAGAACCCACACTAAGGCAGTGTGTTTACTCCCCTTGACAAAGTGATACCAGTTGTATATAGATCACACTCTTGACAGCAATAGTGAGGGTATTTAGTACCCAAGGCCCACACCCTCCCAACAGTGGCAATATCCAGCTTTCCCATTGTGTTCATCTAATTGGTTTAAAGTGATGTCCCACTATTGTTTCATTTACATTTCTCAGATTTCAAGTCCCTTTGAGCTTTTCTTTGGTGTCTTCCATCTTGACCTCTCTGTGAAATCTTTCTGCAATAGAAACTGATCCCAACAGCTGCCATCATATCATCCTTGCAATACTCAGGTCATACTCCAAGATATTAACTCAGTAACTCATGAAGGCAATACTGACTACTATTCTTTTCACCATCTACGCTTTGAAGATAAACCAGGGCATAGAGATGTTAAGTGGCTTGCCCAAAGTCACTCAGCTACTTGGCAATAGAGTCTGGGTTTCAGTTCTGACTCAGACCTAAAGTCCGGTCTCCTAACCTCCACTACCCTTCCCTAGTCCACATTTCAAGAGCCTATTCTTCTTCCATTCTGCAGTCTCCTCCAAACCTGATTCTACTTCCTGAATCCCATAATTGGGTGAGCTTCAATATTTGAGGAACTATACACTGAACCTCTGAAACTGTATAATATAAAGCGCTCTTGCTCAGCACAATCACTACAGAAAAATAATCCGCTTAACTAAATACTCTGAGAGTTTATATGACTACCATATTGAAATGTAAAACAATATAATCTGTATTCCATTTCCATTGCTACTATAATAATTACTGCAAATTTAGTCGTTTAAAGCGCTACAAATGTATTATCCCACCATTTCTTAGGCAAGAAATTCATATGAGCTTAGCTGATTGCCCTGTTCCAGGTCTCAGAAGATTGAAATCAAGATGTCAGCTGGCCCAGTCTCACCTAAAGGCTCTGAGGGAGAATGTCTACAAGCTGGCTCAGGTTGTTGACAGACTTATGGTCCTCACAGCCTCGGGCTGCGTTCCCATCTCCTCACTGGCCATCAGCCAGGAGCCCCTCTGCTTCTTAAGGCCCCTGCACCTCCCTCCTGCTGCACCTTTGTCTCAAACCAGCAGTGCATCTAGTCCTCCTGCTTCTACTCTCCCTAACTTTCCTTTCTGCACATTATTTCTGCCTCTGGTCTAAGAAAGTTCTCTGTTTTTCAGGGCTGATGTGATTAGAATGGGCCCATCACCAAAATCCAAAATAAACTCCTATTTTATGGTCTGTAAGCTTAATTACATCTACAGAGTTTCTTTATCCTACAATTTAACAGGTTTCAAGGATTAGGAGATAGACATCATTAGTGGGCCATCAGCCACCAAGAAGAGGTAATCATTCCAATTTTCAATAGAGGTAATAAAAACACCTACCTTTTTGAGCTCTAAATGAGTTGATGTTTGTTAGGTACTTAGAACAGTGTCTGGAAAATGCTACATAGGTGCTTATTGAATGAATGAACAAAGTTCCGACCATACTTGGTACAGACAATTAAGCTGAATCTTTTTTGTTGTTTATTGACAAGATTGAGAAGTAGGGGTTCTAAAAATTTAATAGCACCATGTAAGGTTTTCATTGCTATGACAAGAACAACTTAGAGGAGGAAAGATTTATTTGGGGGTCTTTGCTTCAGAGGGTTAAGTCCATGGTTAACTGGCTCCATTGTTCCGGGCCTGAGATGGGCAGAACATCATGGCAGAAAGGGCATGGCAGAGAAAAATCTGCTCAGTTCATGACAGTTGAGAAGCAGAAAAAGAGACAAAGAAATGGACCAGGAACAAGATAGATGCCCATGGGTATGCCCCCTGAGACCTACTTTCTCTGACCATGCCCTGAATGCCTTTAGTTACCACCTAGTAGTACATACAAATTATTAATCCATCAAAAAACTAATCCACTTATGAGGTTACAGCCATCCTGATCCAATCATTTCCTATAAGTCCTACCTCTGAACATTGTTGCGTTGTCTCTAACACATGAGCTTTTGGGGGACATTTGAGATCCAGACCATAACAGCACTTTTATTTAGTTACCATTTATAATAGGAAATGGTACTCGTAACTTAGGACATTCGGGTTATTTGTGATATTACTGAAAAGGTGAATATGTGCATATGGTTGCTCTAAGATCTAACTTACCTTAGAGCCCAGTTAATCAATAAATCTCTGTTTCTCTGTGGGCACTGGGGAGAGGATCCCTGTGTTAGGTTGTGCACTCGGGTGTTGTTAGACAGCCCCTAGTGCCCTTGCCTCGGTACCTAGAAACACAGACATCCTGGAGGTTGAGAAGTAAACGCAGGCTGTTTTGCACACTCAGTCTTAATCCCCGTTTCCATGATGCAGTCCCTTTGTTGTACTCAGGATAGAAGTAATGAACAGAGAGACCATAAACACTTGGGCACTTTACAGTTTCAGAGTGCTTTCATCTCCTGAAGAGGCAGCATAAAATAGTGGATTTGAATCTTACCCCTGCCATTTACTGGCTATTTGGTGTTGGAAAACTTCTACCTCCAAGATGTAAATGGGGGGTTAGTAATAACTGCCTCCATCTGCTGTTAAAGTTTTGACCAAAGTAACTGAAGTACCTAGTGGTGCCTGGCACATGAAATAAACACTCAGAAAGTGGCCAGTATTATCACACATTATTTCTAAGGATATCAGATAAAATATAGAACATTAGTAAGATTCCAATTTCAGGTAAACAACAGATGTTTTAGTATGAGTATATCCCACATATTGGATAAAATATAATTTATAATAAAACATTATTTTTATTTGCTAAATCTGGGAACCATAATTACTTCATTTGATCCTATGACACCATTGAAGTAGATATTGTTCCCATTTTGCAGGTGAGTATGCTTAGAAAAAGTAAGTGATATGAAATAATCACTAGCACGTTAGGTTATATAGAGCCTAATTTTTAAATTTTTTATTTGTTTTAATTAGTTATACATGACAGTAGAATGCATTTATGCACTTTGATATATCATTTATTCAGACATGGGGTATAATTTCTCATTTTTCTGATTTTACATGTTGTGAAATCACATCCGTCATACAGTCATATATGCACACAAGGTAATAATGTCTGTTTCATTCTACTATCCTTCCTATCCCCATATCCCTTCGTCTTCCCTCCCTCACTCCCCTCTACCTAATCTAAGGTAACTCTATTCTTCCCTAGTGCCCCCCTTATTAGGTATTAACATCCACATATCAGAGAAAACATTTGGCCTTTGGTTTTGGGGTATTGGCTTATTAGAGTTTGTTTTATATTGTTTTTTACCAAATTCTCCCCTGCCCCCCAATAATCTCTATTACTACCTTTCTCTCTTTACCTTCATCTCAGCAACAAAGCACTTATTGAAGCCACCTAAACATAGGTGTTTCATACAGAGACTGTTGGCATGAGTAGAAAAAGGGTTGGCGTGGAACTGCTATAGCTATGAGGGACCCTCCTCACTGCAAACAAGAGAGCCGACTTTACACACATGGATTGAGACAAGGTGAATCTAAAAGAAAGATGGATATGCATTCTGTTAGTATGTAATACTCAAAGAGTATGTGTTATTTTTCAGGCAATATTAATGAGCATTTACTGTGCATACCCAGTAAGTTTGCCTGGTGGTGAGTGAAGTGGGAGGACAGGGAAGCACCTTAGGTAGAGCATTTAAAACCTGGAGGTCAGGAACCAGGACATTCTTGTTTTCTAGCTCATTCTTGTTCCACATAGCTCATTAACCCTCTCATCATAGAGAGAAGGGAGGAGATAAGATTCAAACCAAGGATTGCCTATTAATACATCACTACTAGTGAGTTTCAGGTTGTCTGTAAGATTTCACTAAGCCAGGTCAACGTTAAAATACCCATTGAAAATGTGACCTTACCAATAAGAAACCAAGAAGGAAGTGGAAAAAGAATTTGAGAATCAGCTTTGAGTTACCTTCTTGTGGGAATAAGTCAGCTAAGAAGACCATGCCATGGATTTGGAGTTCAAGAAGGATAAGTGACTAGAATTCCTGGAGCAGGCAAACCTCAGGAAAAGCATGATCTCCAGATGTTGTCTGGTTGTGGATCCTTTTATAGTCTCTTCAGAAGAAATGGTATTTCTTATTTCTGCAAGTATATCCCTCAATTGTTTTTTCTATCTAAGAAAAAAAAATGAACACATTAGTGCTTAGGGTTTATGTAAGGGTAACTAGCATAACTAAAACAAGAACTGTCCCCTAAAGATAAAGGAGTCCTGAGGGTCTTCAGGTTACCCCTTTGCCCAGAAGGTTACCCCTAATGGTTCCCACTTCCTCTCTTCATCATTGCAATGGTGCATGCACTTTTATGCCTATTTTAGATTTTATTTTCATTGATTTTCTTGGTTTGATGGCATTATTATTAATCCTCATGAAAAATTATCCCCTTTGACCCCATCCATATTTATTACAATCTGAATTAACATCATCTCCCTGAGGAGGAACTCTCTACAGACAGTGGAAAATATTTGCAACAGCCCAAGGAGGGACAGACCAACTAGACCAAAGAAACTTCTCACACATAGCACCTGTATCTCAGCACATTTCTATACACATGAACTAGGAAAATCTGCCATGAAATTTCAATTGTTTACTAAGGAATCAGCAAATTGTTCAACTCAGCAGTCAAATTTCCTTAAAGCAGCATTTCACAGTGTAGGCAGTGTGCTACCTGCATCAGATTCACCTGGGGTTCTTATAGAACCCTCTGCATCCCAATCAAGACCTATTGCTGTACCATAATTTGTAATTTTAAAAAATGAGTTTTTAAAACCTTGCCTTGGAGAATGTATCACTTTTTTAAAAAAATTAACTTTGTATTTTGAGATAATTACAGAGTCACATAATTTAGAGATATCCTATATACCCATAACCACAATTCTCAAATAATAATTTATATCTTATAAATTATCAGTACCATGTCAACAGCAGGATATTAACAATGATACTGTCAAGATGCAGCACACCTCCCTCACCACAGGACCTCTCATGTTGCTCTTTTATAGCCATACCTACTTGTCTCCTGCTCCCCTATCTCAAAACCCTGAAAACCACAACCTAATTTGCTCTGAATCACTATAATTTTGCCATTCTAAGAGTAACGTTTTGGAATTGGCTTTTTCCACTCAACATAATTCTCTAGAGATTCATCAGGGTCATATGTACCATTTTGATTCTTTTTATTATTAAATAGTATCAGGACAATGTATTTTAAGTGTCATTCTAATTGAAATTTCTGACTCAGTTCCTTAATTGATCAGGTAGTATGGTCTAGGTAACAGCCAAATCTAAAAACATCACTTTGCTATATTCTCTTCCCCATTGTGTCAACTTTGAAAGAAAAGGGGACAGTAAAATACCATGCCCCTGAAGTATCCCTTTCCATTCCCAAGAACCAATTCAAGGGAACAATGAGATGGCCCCAACTGGCATTTCAAATAAGTATTGTCTTAAAGAATACTGACTTTCTCTCTTACCTATTGGAAACAAGGACATACCAGTGTTCTCTCTCTTACATGTATGCCAAAGCAACCGTTCCCTTGAAATACTGGCCATGCAATAACATTCACTGCTTATGTAGCCTAAGCTATAAACCCCTCTCCCTGCAGTAACTGTCATGGAACAGAGTCTTGTGAAGAAGATAAGTGCTTGTGCAGCTGTCCATCACAGGACAAGTATCACAAGGGCCAGAGGTGCTACTTTTTGGCAAAGTATGGTGAAGGAAAGACATGTGATTTGTCCAGCCTGTCATAAGACCTGCCTTGTAAGAAATTTTCAATGAACTTTATGTCTTTCACGCTGTCTTTGAGTGTCTTCCTTGCTCTCTCAGAAACCTATCCAACTGCCCTAGTATCGGGCCAAGGCTCAGAGCTTGAGAAACAGATTCAGGATCCTAGCAGGTGGAAGAAGATGTGAGGCACAGTTGGGATAGTAGACACGCTTTATTCAGAGGTGGCAGCAGCCCATAACCACCACCCCAACCCCAGACCCAGCCTTCAGTCCCCTAAGTCCTTCCACAGGCCTTTTTATGTGCAAACCAAGCAAAAGCACATTGCCAATAGGTTACATAGGGAGCAAACGCTCACAAGCAAATGTTTATAATCTTGAGTACATATACTGAACCAGGGTGACCTTGGCAACATACTAAAAACATAGCCCACTGGAAGCCTCAGCAAGGGAGCCTAAATATAGTCATTTGGGGCTTGCTCTATATCTAGCAAAACTGGGCTGTCAATAATACACCCATGTATCTAGGCCAAGAATGGACCATGGAGCCATGTAGTGGCCAACTTGAGGGAAGCCCTGGGATGTTGAGTTCCCTGATTGGATGGGATGAATAGTCTTGTTGTAGCACTAAGATGCATGATTCTGTGATGTCTCTATAATGGATTCAGTAATCCATAGGATTCCAGACTGGGATGACCTCCCTGTGTCTACACCCAAGAAGGGAAATAAGGATGCATTTTTCTACACAAAGAAATGGGAATTATATAAAGCAACTTAAGCCATAAAGTATGAATATATTTAAAAATTAAATATGGAGATATATAGGTAAGCATGGAGATATATAGGTAAGCATGGAGATATATAGGTGTATATATATAACAGTCATTTTCTCATATATATATATATATATATCCATGCTATATAGATAGACATAGATAGATAGATAGATAGATAGATAGATAGATAGATAGATAGATAGATATATCTATTAGTGTATTGAAACAACAAGTTGAATATCCTGTGGATTTTTCTATTAACTTTTAATCTACCCTCAATGGGAATTAGTAAAATCATTGGTCAGATACAGTTGGAGACATTATCTTTTCCTGGACCTGCTCTTGATTTTCTTTTTCCTGCATTGGCATTGTGCCCTGCTCCTCTCTAGTTTAAATTCATCTCTGTAGGAACAGTCATTTTCTCATTCAGTGACACTTAATACTAGCATACCACATTCCCAGGCTCCTCTGATTATTCAAAGTCTAGATCTTACACACTAAGATTGCATCACATGGGTCTCTGTGCTCTATCTCACTATCTAATGACACAGAATTAAAGAAGTTCCCACAGAGTCCCAATCTTTCTGAAAATGTCTGTCCCCAGAGAAAATATATGCAGTACTCAATCAGACCCTTGGCTCCTGTTACTGTCACAAGAGGTCTGCATGCTCATTTTAGTAAGTGAGAAGATGTCAAGGTTGAGACCTTTTCCCTTGGAAAACTTTCCTACCAACAAAAACCCTTGCATTTTACTGTATTTCCAATTATCAAATACTTTTGGTCTGGGAGTATAGCTCAGTAGTAGAGCTTGCCTAGTATGCACAAGGCCCTGGGCTCAATCCCCAGTGTGAAAAAAACAAAAATGCAACCCCCAAAATCTCTGAAATTCACCTAGAGTCTTTTTGATTGTGTCATGTAACAACACCCTGATCTGCATGACCCTTCCAACCTGTCAGCAGGAGAATAAGGTGAATTCTCCCTTCTTGAAGGGGCCTGTATTTCTGCAGTGCATCCAGATGATAACAGGTTCATAGAAATTTGGAAAAGCCTAGGTTCACAGAAGCTTCTTTTTCTAGTGGGTATTCTGCCTTCACACAGCAGAATGGGAGGTAAGAGAGAGGTTCATACATGTGGTTCATGTTAGATGCAGAGATATTCTTATATTAAACACAGAGATGCAGCTGCTTCTATCTGATGCATGAAGGATAATGAACTCAGAATCCAGTGACATTCAGAATAGGAGTTTTGGTGCATGAGGACATCAGTAAACTTGAAGAGGACTCTTCTATCCTTCTCCCTTGGGTACAAGCATAGTTAGTGCCCAGTCAGGTTCAAAGATAATAATGTGGGTGGGGAAGAACTAGTATTTTCATCAAACATTGAGCTATAGTTGAAATCAAATGATGAAAATAACAGAATGAATATAAATATAGACTCTTAGTGCTTTGGAAGTATTGATGGATTTATAATGAAGTCCTCTATAATAGGAGTTAAATTTTAAACTGTTCTTGGATTTTGTTCAAATTCAATTTTCAAAAGAATGAGGTGCTACAGTTTTTTTTAATCACTCCAGAAAATTAGTCTTTCTTAAAATTGACTGTTCCTTAAGGAAAACATTCTATAATGAAAGGCAATAAAGATCTATAATTGCATGAAATGAGAATTTTCTAGTCAATTTGGTCAGGGAAACGAATCAAGTTGGAAAACCTGTACTGCAAATCTTTGGTCCTTCAGCTGAATAAATTCAGTAGAGCTCCCTACATTCAATTTTGTTGGTTTTAACTGGAGTTGTTTTGACAATAAATGCTACATAGGACTGATTCTCAAAGTAGAAACACAACTTACTAAACAACCTTCCTCAAAGTTATTATCCCTATTGTTTTTTAATGGATTTAACTAAAGAAGCCCAGGTTCCCTGTATACAGGAAACAGAGATGTACATCAGTGTAACAATGGGTCTGAGATAGTCATCTATTCATCCATGTTTGTACCAAAAACTGGGCTAGCCAACACATGTCATGGCCATTTCTTTTCTTTAGTATTTTGAATCAAATACTAATAATACATGTTGCAAAACATTTCCAAAGATAAAAATGTTTATGAAGTAAAATTAAGTTTCCCCACCAATCTGACCCCAAGTGGATGCCAATTTCAAATGATTCTGTTTCCTTTTTTTACTTAAATAATCATACATGTTTTTCATTTTCTTTTTATTATATAAGTACAAAATACAGAATTTACATACATATTATCTTGTAATGTTTTACTTCATTATATACTGACATATGTCTAAGACAACATAGATGCCTCATTATTTTACTTGCTACATAATATTTAACTTAACCATTTTACTTATATAGTCTAAAATCCCAAAACGTTAAAAATAAAATTCAATCATTAAATTATTGAGAAAATTTCTCATTTTTCATGTTTATAATTTGTCTGCACATTTGCTGGAAACAATCCTTTATTATGTGTATTGCACACATTTTCTCTCAGTCTATTTCATTGTTCATCTTCTGATTTTTTAATGTTTTCTTTTGTCGTGCTAAAGTTTTTAGCCACTGGGTTTAAAAATATTTCTGTTATTATTTATGGTATTTTTATATCTTATTTAAGAAGTTTAGCTTTCTGCCCCAAAGATGTCTGAATTTCAAAGCCTTTATAACTTTGGAGTCCTATATCTTTTTTGCAGGGTGGGGATTATAACCGGGGATTGAACTCATGAGCCACATCCCCAGCCCTTTTTTTTTTTTCAGAGACAAGGTCTCACAGAGTTGCTTATCACCTCACTTTTGCTGAGGCTGGCTTTGAACTCATGATCCTCCTGCCTCAGCCTCCTGAGCCCCTGGGGTTACAGGCATGCACCAACACACCTGGCTCCTATGATATCTTTGAGAACCAGTCTTCACCTATTTTTTTTTCCAGAATCTTTTCTATATACTTCTGCATATTGTCTTCCTCTGCACCATCCTCTGGTGACCTTATATTTTATAGGGGAGTGCCATTTGTTATTATTCTTTTTACAGACTTGATTTGTTCTGTTCAAGAAGAAAATAATATGGGGATTTTTAGCAGGAAGCACCTTCATTTTTTAAAAGGTGGAGGGAGAAGAAAGTACATAATGCAGGGAAGGCTGACCCATGGCCCGAGAGCTCTATTACTCACCACCTCCTGGACTTCCCACGCCCACTTTATACCATGGCCATGGACTTTAAATGCTCTCAATATAGAACCTGTCACAGATTGCACTCCTTAAATATATCCATAGCTATAGCTCCATGTCATATACATTCTAGAACTTTCCAAGTTCCTTCAGTAAGAGTGGAGTCTAATCCTCGCTGAGCCTAGGCAGATTTGTGGCTCACTTGTGACCAACCAGATGCAGCATTCCATTGGCCTCCCAAGATTAGATTTTAGAACATGAGGCAGCTTTCTCTACCTTATTAACTAAAATACTTACTTCTAAAGCTAAAATGCACAACATTGAAGACTTTAGCTGCCAAGTAAGCATTTCAATTACTCTAAGGTCATCAAACTGTAAGGAAGGCTAAACTAGCCCTCCAGAGCTACACACACACACACACACACACACACACACACACACACACCCCTATGTGTGGCTACAATGTGTATACATGTATGTCTTATATGTGTGTACATGAGTATCCATAAATATAGAATTGTATATGTGTATATATCTATTTGGTAATGTGTCTGTGTGTGTCAAGGCTGAGAGAGCAAGAGTACCTGTCAGGCCCCAACTGTTCCAGACCCCACTGCTTTAAACCACTCTCTGTACTATATAAGAGACCTTACCCAGCTAAGGCCCTCCTAAATTCCTAACCTGTAGAAACCAAGAGTGACAATAAAATTTTTATTGTTGCTTTAAATCACTAAGTTTTGGGATGGTTTAGACAGTAAAAATGATTAAAATGGGGGCTGGGGTTGTGGCTCAGTGGCAGAGCGCTTGCCTAGCATGTGTGAGGCACTGGGTTCGATTCTCAGCACCATGTATCAATAAAATAAAGGTCCATTGACAACTAAAAAATATTTTTAAAATGATTATAATGCATATTAGATAGTAACAACCAATAGAATGTGTTGCCTATGAGTGGAAAGCTATTTACCTTCCCTTGCTCAATTACAGATGAAATTTTAAGCACCTATAAATAAGATGCTTTTAAGCATCTTTTATAGATTCCTCAAATCACTCAATGATTTTTTTAACATTTAGATATAACACTGGCTTTGATACCTTTCCAGAAAATTATTATTTGCATAACTACCACTCTCCTTGCATGTTCTTCCTTCCCCCCAAAAAGCATAGGGAAACTGTGAGGAAAGATCTAGAACTGAGTGCCAGAAAAATATGGAACAACATTTTGGTCCATTGGACCTGCCTTTACGTCCATTTCAGCCCTTCACTTGACATGCCCAGCAAGTAGTCATGGACCATCAAGCCCATGGGGATTTTAGGGAGTCCCAAGGTTCATCTGTGTTAAGTGAGCCCCTCAGAATTCTGAAGGGGAATTCGTGCCTTTACGACTTTTTATAATCTTGGAGACACCTGTAATGGTGATCACAGAGATGCTTCATCTTATTTATTTTTATTTTTTTGTGATTCCCACTTGCCCTCACTTGTCTTCCCACATACATGCCATCTTCAAGATAATCCATGTGTTAATGCTTTTAACTTAAACTTGTTCATCGCACAAGCTGTATTAACCACCATAAGATGGATATCAAGACACAGCTGCCACAGTCTGGCTGGGCACAAAATCACGAGCCACTCAAGCAGGAACAAAGTTTATTTTTTGAAACTGCCGCCAATGTCCGGTACCGCCCCGGGAAGATTTTTTCCACCCACACGGCCTCCTCCCGGACCTGCAGAGAGAGCTCCTCCCCCGGAACTCCCTCCTACTGTACTTCCCCAACCAATGGGAACTCTCCAGGAGTCCCGTAGCCGGCCTAGGTGAACAGCAGGAGTCCAATATCCATATGAATGCAAATCTTAACATAATCATATCATCTCAATGGCTAGCTGGCGTCACCTTTAGACTAAAAATGCCATGCATCATATACTTGGCTCTTAGCACACAGCCCCCCATGCCACCTTCTCTTCCTCCCCATTTTTCCTCTGTGCAATCCCCACCTCATCTGCCTCTACAGGGCTTACATCAACTTGGATCATCTGAAGCACCTACATTGCTAGTTATGTTTTTGTGTCTCTATCCCTCATTCCTTCCTTTCATCAGGTTCTTCTTAGCAACTTTTATTATTATCCTTTTGACTTCTCTTCCAGGAATGCAGGCACAGAACATGTGACAGGTTGGATGACTGGTATGACTCCCGAGAAGGCTGGTTGGCAAAGGCCATTGTCCTTTCTCACTTAGGAAACAGACAGTCCCTCACCGGAAGGGCTCACTGACCTCTCCCTTTACTAATTGCTTTGCTATTGTTCCCACATCAGCTAGGCTATACATTCCAGGAGGCAAGATAGGGGGGAAAAAAGCACTGTTTTTCAGCTACTATTGTCCTATCATCACCATGGAGTCAGATGTTGTATGAAATCAGCAACTTTATTGTGAAAACAATGTAAGTTGAAAACTGGCCTTGAGGAAGTTGCAAAGAACAAGAAACTCAATTCTTACAGACTCCCCTGTGGGTTTTCTTTGCTTTATGAGTTTTTCTTTTAAATAGGTTTCATTGCAAGACCATAATATAAAATAAAATAAAAGTGAATGGGTCAGCTTTTGAAAGACTTCAGTGATTACTTGATCCCATTGTAGGAGAAAAGGCCTTGGTAGGAGATGTGAAAACGAAATCAAAGATGTACAAATTCACAGGACATCAAAGCAGCAAAAGAAACAACAATGGTGATTGTGTTGTGCATTGAACATTGGCTGGGGTGATTTTTTTCTTCAGAATATAAATGTGAAGTTCTATTTCTAGGCTAAAATTAGGAATAAAAATATGTACATCCAGAATCGGGTACTTTCTCATTAACTAATTAGAGCCATAATCCATCATAAATGAAATTATTCAGAATCCAAATGCTTGCTGATAAATTAAATAATTGCACAACTAACTTTTTAATATCAAAAAAAGATACATAGAAGGTTAGGATTGTGGCTCAGGGGTAGAGCACTTGCCTAGCTTGTGTGAGGCACTGGGTTCGATTCTCAGCACCTCATATAAGTAAATAAAGGTTCATCAACAATGAAAAAAAAAAGATACCTAGACACCCAGGATTGAACAATAAAATGAGACTAAAATAAATGAATATGAACTTCATGCTATTATCAACAGTGTGCCAACAGTAACTCTAGGGGACATGTTACCCAGAGGGTTTGTTTCCTCCAGTGGTTAGGAAGTATCATTCAGGGACTAAATCATCAAGGTCAAGGGTACTTAGGCCTAGCTTGATTTAAAAGACAAGGAAGTTCCTGATTCTTTGTATGAGATTACCTAAGAAGAAGCCTAGTATAACACAAGAAGGGCACACCATCCAGAAGCACTAGAAATTTATAATAAAATAATCCAATAGCATACAGATGTAAGTGCAATCATGTTTTCATAACTATGAATTAGAATTTAAATGTATTACAAAGACAAGTTTACGGACTTCTTTAAGAAGTTATGGATATCACTTTTGAGTAAATTATGGATATCAATATGAAGCTGCTAAACTCCATAATATGTGGTAATTCATATAGACAAATTTAAATTAACAAATCAGAAAATTTCAAAAACAAGTGAGATTTAATGGATGTGAAGGAAAAGCATGACTGTATTTATATATTTATTATTATAAATTGGGCTAAGACACTTTTCTGGATATGTAAGGCATTTTATATCAGAAACCTGGGTTCGAACCTCAGACCTGCCTTTTACAAGCTGTACAATTTAGATACATTTTAAACCTCAGAATCTGAGTCCATGTGGTGATATCCATCTCACAGTGTGGTGAAAGGATTCAATAAAATGCACACAAAGAGCTTATTTCAACTCTTGACACAGAACTATTATTATTGTTAGTATTATTCAGTGGTACAATCTACCATTTTTTTTTAATTTAGTTGTAGATGGACACAATACCTTTATTTTGTTTGCTTTTTTTAAATTTAAATGTGGAGCTGAGGATCGAACCCAGTGCCTCACACATACTAGGTGAGCACTCTATCACTGAGCCACAACCCCAGCCCACAATCTACCAATTTTAACAGCTATTTTTCATGGCTTATAAGTTTAAGTTAATAATACACACTTTTTAACACTAACTTTATTAGTGTCTGATATCTGGTCTTTGCATTCATGCCTAAAATCTACATATTTCATCATCTAATTATTTCTGACCAGAATTAAAAATTACCATAGAAGACACTTAAATTTGTGAAGAGTTTTCCTAGACGATCCAATAATCTGAGAGCTATCACAGTAAAAGAACCTAAGAAGCAATGAGAAGAAAGGAAATTGAAAGTAAATCCATGTGCTTAAAATACTTACTCCCACAGTAAATATTTGCTTTACATTTGCAATATCACATTAAAAGATTATGAATGTCAGTTTCTTTGGAAACTAAGTTGCCTAGGATTTAGATCAACCAGTTAATGCCATGAGTAAACATGCTCCATCAGCAATCTGAGGCATGAGCAGGAGAATAATTGGAAAATAGTGAAGAATTATACAATTATATTCCATTTGTTAAGTCTAGCGAATTTGACAGATAACTGTTTACCTCTGAAATTGGTTTCTGAGAAATGAAAAGAACACAGGGAACATGGAGAAAAATCAAATTAGATTTGGTTATGAGCTTTTCAAAAGGCAGGGAACGTCTATTCAGAAAGCCAGGCCTATTCTGTGCCTTGTTATTTCAGAACCACAACTTGCAATATCTGAAATAACATGATTTGGAAACAATGGGTCTTGGACCTTTATAATATTACAATTTTCTCAATTTTCTCAACTCCCTAACTGTCTTCTGATTCAAATCTTCCACTCCTAAGAACCCATCTTGGGCATTTTCTTCCGGTTTTTCATCACATCTTAAAAGCAGAAGAGAAAGGCCTGGACACAATGCTCTGCCTCCCACTTGTATTACCCATGATCCTTCACTGCCTTCCCAGGGTGCTAATATGGGGGCTCCTTGTCCTCACTGACCTACCAGGGGCTTTCCTGTGACTCCCAGCCACAGTCCTCTACTACACCATTGCAATCTGAAAGATACCAATTAACTTCCGTTTTCCATCCTTCACATTTATTTTCTATTTGACTGGAAAGACAGCATAGTGTAAGGCAATCAAGAGATTAAGCAACTGTCTAACTATCTAAAACTAAAGTTGAATCTGATGTCAGCCTGGAAGAAAACATAGAAACATGTGAGATAAGTTATCTAAACTTTCGTCACCTCTCTCAGAGAGGCCAATCCCACTCTGACCTAATCCTAAAACAAATGACTATATTTCAAAACCTCCAGGGAACAAACTATTTCTATTTTAATCCCATTTAGAAAAAGACTTCAGGAGTCTGGGTTAGCCCAGCTTCTTCCCTCAGTCTTCTTGGGACTATCTACAATTCAGGCAAGCCCTGCCACAGTAACACCCAGGCCACCCAACACTGTGAGCTGCAGGAGTCATCTAGACTTTATTTTCTAGTAGACAGAAAGCTCAACCCCTCAAACTCACTTTGCCATTTAAATCTTGCTCTGGATTCAATTTTTAGTTTCTGACTTTTTAAGACTTTTGTCTTAAAATATTTCAATTAGAAATAAATCTGTAATGTCTTGCCGTTGCCTGAAGTCTGACAATTTTGCCGAGGAAGATATTCTTGAACTCATTTCCAATAAAGCTGCTTTAAGGACACTCTGAGCCAAAGTGGAATAACTTTCTGGTAAACATCCCTCTAACATCTGGATATCTGAGCATCGAGGTTAATGAATCTGGCAGCCCTTTGGTTGTTGTTCACCTTAATAGCTATGAAGACCTGGAACATGTTTAAGGACTAGAAAGAACTAAGTACTTTTAGCAGATACTACGTAAACTCACAAAAGAAGAACAAACCTATAGGGATGGCATTATGAGAGTGAGTCTTTGCAAACCCAGGTCTGGAGCTGCATTAGGGATTGGTAAACTGAGAGGATTCTCCCTGGATTCTTCTGCCACCACCTGATTATGCCTTTCTTTTTTTCTGCCTGTTTCTCACTTCCATCAGGAATCCCAGAGATGGACCAGTGATGCCCAATTTACCATTAGAATCTTTCATTCCTCTGAATATGTTTGTTCATATTTGGGCTTGAAATATTAATGTTAACCTGCTAATATACATGTATTTCCCTCCTTTCCCTTGAGATCACTCTGGGTCTAAATGGGAAGTTGTGAGGTGCTCCAAACAAGTTTTCTGTGCTTTCCACCACCTTAGAAATTCTTCCAAAGTGAGAAGAAAACACACCTAACTTGTTTGGGAAGCAGTAGATCCTCTTCCTGCAACTACCCCGTCCCCTCCCTAGTCAGACTCTTCCTTGTAGTTTCCAGTTACTTCCTGACACCTCTAATTAAATATTTAAGAAATACTCATAAAGTACTGAAAATGTGTAAAATTAATAGTAGTAACAGAACATTATGGGGATTCTTTTCAGTTAACTTAAAGAAATTACAAATTTAAAGAATTTCGATTTTCAATGCCTTGGGAAAAAAATTAAGGTCTAATAGATGAGATAAATTGTCATGTTGTGGTTTCCCAAACACAAAGCTACTAAAAACCTTTCAAAATTCACTCAGAGCTTTTGTTTTCCCTTTAACTTTGGGAAATAAATTTTAACTTTTGTAATAAAAATAGATTATAGATAGGTCTGGGGTTGTGGCTCAGCAGTAGAGCACTCACCTAGCACATGTGAGGCCCTAGGTTCAATCCTCAGCACCACATAAAAATAAACAAATAAATAAAATAAAGGTATTGTGTCTGACTACAATTAAAAAATAAATATTTTTAAAATAGATTATAGATATAGGAAGGAAGCAATATTACTTAAAATTAGATGTCCTCTGCATCATTTGTGCAAGGTCCTAGTTAGGTGTTCAGAATAAACATTATGAATAGTTTCCAAATTGAAATTAGTGTTGTCATATGTTATAACAAAAATTTGCAGCTTTAACCACCCATTTATGTTTTGGAGACCTCTAGTTTTTTTGTTTGTTTGTGTGTGTGTGTGTGTGTGTGTGTGTGTGTGTGTAGGGGAGTACCAAGAATTGAACTCAGGGGCACTTTACCACTGAGCCACATCCCCAGCCCTATTTTGTTTTTTATTTAGAGACAGAGTTGCTTAGTGCCTTATTTTTGCTGAGGCTGGCTTTCAACGTGCATCTTCCTGCCACACCAAACACACACACATACAATCTAACCCTCCCACAATAACAGAAATTATCTTCATCTTGATGTATCTCTGAGTTAACCTGCATATCTAGAGTTGTAAAATAGTCTAGGCAATGAAAAATATCCGAGTTCAAAGATACAACCCCAGCCAGTTGCCTCTCTTACCTCTCTTACTAATTTCTAAGTGTCTGATAATTTTTCTGATGCTACCTCTTGGTAATAATGCATGCAATGCATGTGTTAAAACATACAAAACACATGGAAAAGTACCTAGCACAGAGTAATTATTAGCGGCCATCGATGCCATCATCATCATCATCATCATCATCATCATCATCACCACATAGCTGTATTTTTAGATTTTTGTTTATTAATTAAAAACTGGGTACTTACAAAAGGAAACAAAGTGAATAACAGGGGAAGTTAAAAGTTTCCAGATGTAGCCATATAAAATATTAGAAAAAAAATCATTACAAGCCTGAGACTTTTCTAACAGAGGGTTTTGAAGCATTTTTGTTATTTCATTCTATTTGTCTTAGAACATCGTGGGCTTGGGAGGTAGAAATCAACAAGTGACAAAATTTAAAAGGTCTTGAACATTTGAGCCAAGACTGACACAAACCAGGCAGCAGCAGGGAGGCAGGGAGGTGGAGAGCTTTTTAGAATGCTTATTAACAGCAACAAAGCAAATGAATTTGAAAGGAGCTCAATAGGGGATGATGAATAAGTTTCTCCAGAGTTAGAAATGGAAAATGGAAACTAATTGTATAAGGCTCATAATTACTCTTCTAGGATTGATGTCACTTTCACTTGCTTTATTTAATGTATTGCCCCAATTATGTTATTTTAATAAATTTATAGCACATTAAAACAGTCTTCTCCCCCTTGCCCACACAACATCACGTAACCCTCCCATCCAATAGAAATTATCTTCATCTTGACATACCTTTAAGTTAGCCCCTGCTTCTAGAGTTGCAAAATAGTCCAGGCCATGGAAAATTCAAATTCAAATCTGTAACCCTAGCATCCTCAGTCCTCCAAACTCTCTTCTCTCATAGGTTTTAAAGTCTCTAGTTCTTTTACTACAATAATTTCAAGAACCCTCCTGATTTGTACTTTATAAGAGATTATAGGCTTAAAAATCTCTATTTCTCAATTTCCATTGTAAACATTAGTTACAAGAAATAATCCTCAGAGAAGGTTGGCCAAAGGTTAAGCAGAGTATTTATTCCAGTTGTTCTTAACATTTTAGCAAAAGAGACTGCTAAGAATCTGATTAGTGTTTTGGACCTCCTCTTTAGAAGAAAAATGCATATATGCTTATACAGCCAGGAGGATTATTGGGCCACTGAAATCTCCCAATGAGTTGGTAGAACCGCTGTTTTGGTCTTGTTTGCTTAGCCTTTTATTATGGAGAATTTCAAACACACACACACACACACACACACACACACACACACAAGAATAGACAGAATAGTATAATGAGCTTCCAGGTGCAAATCACCCAACCTCCACAGCCATGGTCCCATGCCAATTCCATGTCCTTTTTATCTTATTAAATCTGTCCATACATCTGAGGGATATTTATTAGACTACTAAACAGACAGCTTTCACCAAATTATACTTAGGCTTAATTATAAGTTTCAGATGTCTTGATAAATATTCAAAGTGACCCCAAGAAAAAAATTGCATTTGTACTTCTTAAACATTCATGTTAAGGATGTTAAATACTCTGTCCCGCCCCACCCTTCCCAGGGCTCATCACTACTGAACTCCTTCTTTAGAGGTATCTAATGAATACTTTGAGTCTCATTATGGATCCTTTTTCCATGAAGTTTTTGGTGGACAATTTAAGCAAGTATTATAATTGTGAGGGCCACCATTACTTTCATCATATTTAAATTCATTCTGGCACATAGGTTGAGTTTTGTTGTGGTTATCATGTATGTATCCTATCATTTCTTATCTTTGAAGAAATTACTGGTAGCTTTCTCAATTTGTTCCAATTTCATGTTTGTGCAAATTTTTTAAGAAAAATTTAAAAATTGTTTTACTTAATGCTTTTGTTAAAATGTAAAAACTTTTACTATGTCCTTGAAATGGGTGAATGTTACAATATACGCATTATATTTCAATTTAAAAAGTAAATCTTGGGGAGAATTCTTTTAGATTTCTTAATACTGAGAGATATTTTAAGACTTTTCATTTAAATGTGTTCTGATAGTGTTTATAGATATTTCACTTACCCTCTCTGATCATAAGAAAAATCAACTGGGAAGATTACTATTTAAAGTGATTGCATTGATTTTTTGCTATAAAAAGCCAATACTGTTTTGCACTGTGCTTGTGAAAACAGCGTAGTACCTGGGATATACAGAGGCCAGACTTTCTGTTACTTGATAATTACTGAAGCATGGAAGAAATTCTAAATTTTGCGCCAAGTCATAGTGCTAGTTCTTTTGAGTTTGTGCTAAGGTATATTATGTTAAAGTATACGGTATATGTACACAGATTGTTAATTTTATTTATTTATTCACATAATTTTGAGTGCCCTATTGAGGAATCTCTTGTCAAAATATTCAGAAGGTTGTCAAAGGAAATGGGAGACAATGATGCTTTCATTGGTACACATGCAGTGATTCACTCAGAGAAGAGAAACGTTTAAACTTGTTATTTCCTTTGTTGATACCAAATCATGAAAAAGAGAATTGATAAACAGATTGGACAGATATCAGGATTCTAAATAAAAGAAATTATATCAATTGTGCGCCTGGTGCTGGATTTCATTTGCAGTCTCTGCTTGATCGAATAGAATCCAGGCCTCTCCATGACTGAAGAAGCCAAAAATGAGCATTAAGAGCATTAAGACCCTTCTACCATCTTTACCCCATCACAGGATACAGACCTGTAAACTCCAAACTGGAGGACCCTGATACAAGTTACCTGAGATTTGACAGTCACAATTGTTTGAACCTAGATAATTAGTAACTTGCATCTTACCAGGGAACCTACTGCAGTCTCTGTTCAGTGTGTTAGTCTCTAGACTAAAAGAGACTACTTACCAGCAAAACATTATGTTCTGCAGAAGATAAATCATGTTCACAATGCTTCCAGCTTCTCAGAATATCACGTGGATATTTCTTAATATTCCTTGAAGTATTAATATTCAGAGGCATATTCTCAAAGTTCTTGGTTGATCTGTGAGTCATGCAGACTATTCACGCAGTATATTATGTTTGCATCTAGGTAATCCATTTCTTCAGTAAAAGACTAGGAAAACCTTAGAATCTCACCCTAGCCCCCATAATCTTGTCTGAGAAGACCATGCCCCTTCATATAAGACCAATTTTTTTTGCCTCTTCCATATCCCTCAGTTCAACAATTGCAAATTTCTTCTTTCTTCATCCTTACATCTTTAATTTCTCCATTTTGTCTTTTCCTATTAAAAAACAAAAGAAATAAGGAAAAGAAAAACAATCCTTTGCATTTCTGCCTTATCTCTGGCTGCTATACAAGATACCATTAACTGGTCAGCTTAAAAAATAAACCTTTATTTCTTATACTTTTGGAGACTGAAAGTCCAATATTAGGGTGTCAGCAGGTTTGAGGTCTTGATGAGGACCCTCTTTGTGGTTTACAGACAGTCGTCTGCTTGCTGTGTCCTGTCATGGCAGAAAAGAGAATGAGAGTGCTCTGGGATCCTTGCAAGAGTGGACTATTCCTATTACAGGCTCCACCCTCAGGACCTAATTACCTCCTGAAAGCCCCACCTCCTAATTCCATCACAGTGGGAGCTGGGACTGCAGCACATAAACTTTAGAGGGACTCAAACATTCAGTCCATAAGACTCTCCATCTTTTCTCCACTCTCCTTTCTCTTATCCTAACCACTCTCCCAACATGGCGACTGTTCTCACCATATCTGTGGCCTCATCTCCTGGATGGATGATCTTCCATCTATTCTATTGTAGCTATCACCCTTCACCACTCCTCCAAAGAAGCATCAGTAATGTTGCTAAACTTTTCAGGCTGCTCCTTACTTGTCCTCTTGGCTATAAGGTCTGAGCCTTTGACTTACTATTTTTCCTTGAACTAAGTCCCCTACTAAGGAGCTTACTACTAATTACAATCATTTTTATGCATAACTATTTTATTTATCCTCTACTTACAGGGCTTGGCACACCAGTTCATTTAATATGTTGAATAAATATTTTAAGCTATAGCAGTTTTAGCAGCAGTCATTATTCTGCAGTTATTTTTTGAGCATCCTCCTGGTTCACAACTCTTCTATCTTTATATATCCACTACCATAACTGCACATAAAATCTGAAAAAAAAATGGCCTTTGAGCAATTGAAAAGAGAATGGTGTTTATACATGGCAACATAAGATTATAACATAAGATTATATGCCGGCTCTTAGCAATTATATATATATATAAAATATATATCCTTGAATCTAAGAATTCCCTAGAAGCTATCTAACACATCTCACATCCCAAACATTAGAGAATGATACAAGCTGTAGAGAATACTTGAGTCTGGAAATGTTAACTGAATTTTGCATGATTTAATAGATACTAGGTAACAAATAAAGTTAGAGCCCAGCTGCCCATGCAGGGCTGGTTCCGGTATGTTCATACCTAATCACTGGACAGTAGACCTCCAGGGTTGAGCACGGCACAAACACTGCATTCACTGCCACTGCCTCCCTTTGGCTGCTTCAATCTAACTTCAATTCTTGATGCAAGTGAAATTCCAAACATGAAGTCAGCCAGGTCTCATCTACAAAACAAGAGTCAAACAAGAGGTCTAAATGTGGTTCTTTAGTACTATTTGTTGGAAATTTCATCTCAAGATTTTGCAGTTAAGTTGAGCAGCATTAGTTTGTCTTCAGGTCTGCAACCAAGAGCCTTCGTTCTGCTTTTTCTTCACTCCAGTCTTTCTGTGAAGTTAAGTGTATTAACACAGTTTTCATTCACTCACTTATTCTTTCATTCATTTGCTCACCTAACAGTCCTCTTTTGAGCACTTTGCATGTGCAGAACATTGTGTCATGTGTTATGGAGGATACAATAATGTATGAGATGTTGTCTAGTCCTCAACATACCTATAAAACAAATGATAGAGGAAAAGGCAATTAGATGTAAATCAGTTTATAACCCAAAGATCTGCAGGAAAACAATGGAGTGCAGAAGAGATGAAATCCTAACAAGGAAAAACTACTCTCATAAACTTGTTCATTCTGAATGAGCAGCCCTTCACAAGGAGGGACAGGATCATATTGGTGATGTGCCCTAACAGTAATCCTTTATTGATGGTACAATGGAAAAAGCCTGATATTGAGGCTTCATATGCATCCTTTGTGCCAGTCACTTAACCTTTCACATCTTCTGTTGCTACTTCTGTAAAACATGGTTAGTAGTAAACTACTGTGTTTTATAGAATTGCTGTAATGTTTATGGAACAGTCTTTAAATTCTAAAGTGCACATCCATGTGCTATTTCACACCATACTCTGCCTTCTCATAGGATATTGTTAGGGCCAGCTTCCAAAGAATCTGTTGACGATAATTCAGGGATTGCTCTTATAATATTATATACCTTGAGTTTCAGGAAAAGTATTCATTAGCTTTTTAATTTACTATCTAAGAAGCTGTATAAAGCACCAGTCTCTGAGCCTTGTTTCTTCTTCTTCTCCTTCTCCTTCTCCTTCTCCTTCTCCTTCTCCTTCTCCTTCTCCTTCTCCTTCTCCTTCTCCTTCTCCTTCTCCTTCTCCTTCTCCTTCTCCTTCTCCTTCTTCTTCTTCTTCTTCTTCTTCTTCTTCTTCTTCTATAAACTAAGGGTAATAATATATATGCTCCCAAAATCGCAGGTTTGACAAAGAGTCAGGAAAAGTCATATGTTCAAGATGCCTTAAAAGGATCAAAAATGTAATTTATTAAGGAATATAAAGAGATTTGTAGATCTGTCTTTTCTAATGAGAAATGTTTCTGTATACAGCTGCTCATATTCCCACTGGAATCTCACCACCATGAGAGAGCGTCATTAATATTTTTGATGGACATCCTTTTATGAATCACATGCCTGTAAAGCTCTTCACACACACCCTCCACAGGCAACTGTATTATTTCACACGAATGGACTTTAGCAATATATGGGGTTTAAGGAAACACAGTCACCTTCCCTTTATACTGGACCCCTTCCCCAATGCAGCTTTTGATAGTCAACTCACGCTGTATCTCCTCTATGAAGGTGCCTCTGTCATGGAACCCAATTCTTTATGGCACGATCCTCATCATGGAAGTGGGATTGCTTGGAGAGCCAGGCCTGCCCAATAAATCTGGAGCAAGGGCTGCTCTGGGGTCCCACCTGGGATGCTAAATTTGTTACCAAAAGCTCAGTCCTTGTTCCTGATGCGAATTTAATAACAAGGACGTGGTTTTGGAAAAAGGAAAATAGAAGTTTTATTGCTTTGCTATCAAAAGAGAAATACTCCTGTCCCAGAAGCTATGATTCTTTCACTTTCTTCCTTTCTGTTACCTTTCCAAAATCAGGGACCAAGTTTTATCCCTACTTCATGTCTCTGACATTTAATACTGCACCTAATATATACATTATAGGTACTTAATAAAGTATGAATGAGCAAGCAAATGGATGAATGAATGAGGGAGGAAGGGAATTTAAGATGCACACAAAACATTTTTAAGTGGTTCTTTACTAAATTAGAAAACATGTCATAACATTATTTTCATTATCTATATCCCAATTATATGTGCAGACAGACCTCATTAGAGCACATATAATTTTAAGATTTCACAAGCCTTTCATTTTGTATTTGATGTTAAATCCAGAATGTAAAGTTTGCAAAATCTCAATAATATATTAATTGAGAATAATTCTTTTGCTTCTAAATCTTGTCAGAGGAAAATAGTGAATCAAACTTAATGGTGATTTCATGTGTTAAGTTTGAGAAGAAAAATTGTTTTACTGAGATCATAATACTTACTGGTGATATTCCTGCCATTGCATTCTTCTCCAGAACAAAGTCAGCCAGCCCAGATTAGCTGATGGCTTTGTAAAGGAAAATTAACATGTAGCACTTCTAAAATTTTAATTACCATGGGAGTACAGTGAACTACAGATCCTGATTGAATTAGTCTGGGGTAGGGAATGATGTTCTGCATTTCAAATAGTTGTCCTAGGTTGTCCATTTTTCTGGCTCAAGGGCAATCCTCTGAAAAGTAAGGCAATAAATAATAAGATAATTGTTATAAATTTAATTTCCAATAAAAATATCCAGTCTTAGATTACCATAAATTCAACCACTGTCAACAGAGACCCCAATTATCAGATCTGCTTTATGACAAGGAAGAATAAATGTATGTTTCAGCAATTAGTAATAGCAATGCCAAATTAACTTGAAAGAGCTGTTCTCAAATGCTTACTACTAGTTCACTCAACCTTTTTATATCTAGAGTGGTTTCAACGGAGAATTAAGTTGAAGGCAGAAAATCTTATAAAATTTAATTTTGAAAGATCACCTTTACTACCAAACAGTTCATCTATAGAAGCATGCTTCCAGAATACTAAATTTCACTGGAGAACTAGTAAAAAATATCATGTTCTGCATGCAGTATAAACTCCAGAGAGTACAAACTCAATGCTGGCATTTCAGTTTAGCAGAATGGAAGGATGATCCATCTGAAGGGAAAACTACCCCTGCCTGGAGTGAGCACAGACTCTACCTCAAAGGAAGCATTGGACCCAGAAGTTAATTGGGGAATATCAATACCTGAACAATATTGATTCTTCTAATCCATAAGCTTAGTGTATCTCTCCATTTCATTAGGTCTCCTTTCTTTTCTAAGTAATGTTTTATAATGTTCATTCTACAAATCTTGTATATATATTTTCTATTCTAAAATGCTACTGTAAATGATTTTTTAATTTTAATATCCAATTGTCATTGCTAACACATTAAAAATACAACTGAATTTTTACACTAACCTTGCTAAGCTTTTTAATAATCTATAGGAATTTCTATGAATATGATCATATTGTCTGTGCACAAAACCCAATTTAACTATTTCATTCCCATATGAGTTCTTTTTATTCCTTTTCCTTTTCTTTGACTGGCTGAAACTCGTAGTACAATGTTGGATAGAAGCTGTAACAGTAGGCATCCTTATCTTCTTTCTGATCCTATTGGAAAGCATTTACCATTAAGTATGTTGTTAGAGATGTATTTTTAATAAGTGACTTTTATCAGAAAATCTTCTTGTCCTAGTTTATTGAGAAATCGTTTTTATATTTCTAAAAGAGTGTTCAACGTTCTCAAGTGCTTACTTTTGCATCTCTTGACATGATCATGTGGTTTTCTCCTTTATTTTATTATTGTGGTAAATGTGGTATATTTCCAAATATTAAACCAACCCTTTCAACTTAATGTAAACTATATTTGCTCATACTTTGCATAAACATATACACACACTGCTAGATTTTATTAGCTAAGTTTTCATTATTTATTTTTGTTATGTATTCATAGGAGACACATTATCCATTGAAACAGATTATCTTTAGTTTTTTCTGTACTTTGCCCTGTCTTTGTTTTTGGTATTAATGTTATGCTAGCTTCATGAAATTAGTTGGAAAAAAAATCTTCCATTTTGTTATCTGAAAGAACTTGTGAAAATTAGTATGACTTCTTTCTTAAAAATTTGTTTGAAGGCTAGGGATGTGGCTCAGTGGTAGAGTGTTTACCTGGCATGTCTGATCCCATAAGTTTGATCCCTAGCATTAAAAATAAAAGTTTTAATTCAATAGTGAAGCAATCTAAGCCTACAGGAAGATTTTTAACTATGAATTGAATTTCATTAACAGGTATAGCACTATTATTAAGTTTTCTTAAGTTAGTGGTCATACTATTTATCTTTCAAGGAATTTATACATTTTATTTAGGTTTTTATATTTTTTCATTTGCTCTTTTTAGTTAAACATGACACTAGAATCTATTTTTACATATTTGTACAAACATGGAGTATATCTTATTTTAATTAGGATCCCAGTCTTGTGGATGTACAGGGTATTGAGATTCACTGTAGTATATTCATATATGTATATTTAGGTTTTTAAGTTTATTTGCACTACTTTTTCACAACACCATCACTTTTTTCTTTTTTTCTTTTTTTCTTTTTTCTTTATTTTTGAGACAGGATCTCCCTATGTTGTCTACACCAGGCTTAAACAGACATCCTCCAGTCTCAGGCTCCCAAATAGCTGGAATTACAGGCATGTACCACCACATCTAGCTTCAGTTTCCCTTCTTAATCTTTTAAATATCTGTCAGATCTATAGAAATCTTTCCTTTATACATTACCAGTATGGCTAATTTTGCAATTTTTTTCTTATCTCAATGAGTCTAGCAAGTGCCTTATCAGTTTAATTGATTTTTTTCATAGACTATTTGTTGTTGTTGTTTTACTTCCTCTATTGTGTGTCCTTTTAAAATTTTATTTATTTATGCTTTTACCTTTACTTCTTTCTTCTGTTCAGTGTGGGTTTAATTTCTTCCTCTTTTTCTAATTTCTTAAGCATAAATCATTGATTCAGGTGTTTTTCCTACTATAACATTTAAAACTATAAATTTTCCTTTAGTCATAGCTAGAAGTATCCACAAATTTTCGATGTGTCTAATTTTTACTTTTTTTTCTGGAGGTGGAGGTGGTACCAGGGATTGAACTCAGGGTCACTCAACCACTGACTTACATCTCCTGCCCTATTTTATTTAGAGACAGGGTCTCAGTGAGTTTCTTAGCGCCTCACATTTGCTGAGGCTGGCTTTGAACTCAAGATCCTCCTGTCTCAGCTATGGTCCACCTCCCCACACCCTCACCCCACCCCCACCAGCTGCTGGGATTACAGGTGTGGACCCCACACCCAGCTAATTTTTATTTTTATTCAGTTCTTAATAATTTATAATTGCTCTGTGGTTTCTTTTTTAACACATGGATTATTTGTAAGTTTAGTTTTTAATTTCCAAATATTTAGGCACTTTCTAGTACCTTTCTCTTTTTTCTTTCTAACTTAATTCTTCTATGATTAGAGAATGTAATCCACAGTATTTCAAATTTAAATTTATCAGTTCTTGTTTTATGGCCCAGATTATGGTTAATTTTGTTCACACTTTCATGCCTACTTGAAAAGGAAGTTTATTGTACTGTTCTTGGGTGGAATGTTCTATAAACATCAATTCTATCAAATTTATAGTGTTATTCAATTTTTTCAGTTTTGGGGGTTTTGGTTCATGTATTTTTAAGCAGTGCTATTGGGTAATTCATATAAATATTGTTTTATCTTCTGGATGAAGTTTCCCTGTATTATTTATGAAAGGACCCATTTCCCTGACAATCTTCCCTCTGAAGTCCACTTGGTCTGTTATTAGGGTAGCCATTCTAGCTTTCTTATATGTTGTATCCCCATGATCTATATTTCTATCCGTTTATTTTTAATATATGTCTTTAAATTAAAGTGGACTTCTTGTAGACAGCATATAATTGAGTCTTATTTTTTTGTAAATAATACTCACCTTTAATTAGAGAATATAATTGTTGTTTTCCCATGGATTTACTGTTTCATATCTTTCCTTCCTTCTGTGGGCCTGAGTTTCTGTTTGATTTCATGTAATTTTCCTTCCACCTGAAGAATTTTTTTCAACTTTTCTTGAAATGCAGATTTGTATAGCAGGCAAATGATCTTCTCAGCTTTCTTTCTTGGTGGAGAAAGGGGTTTTATTTGTTTGTTTTCTTAATTTTTGAAGAATATTTTTTGACAGTCATAGAATTCTGTATTGATGTATTTTTCTTTTAGTGCTGTAGGATGGTTTGTATAGTTTCGGGTCAGAGTCTGCATTTATTATTATCTTGTAGTAGTTTTTAAAATTTTGATTATGCCTTGCTATGGACCTGAATATGTGAAATGTGCAGGTATGTGGATGTTTATTTTTAAGGAGGCTTGTTGAGCTTCTTGAATTTGGAGAAGGGGAGATTTTAGAGTTTTCATAAAATTTGCAAAAATCATTTCTTCAATTATCTTTCTGGCCCTCTCCCAACTATAGTATTATCCTTTGGCTCCATATGTTAGACTCTTTGATATTGTTCCATAGGTCATTAAGACTGTGCTTTTAATTTTTCCCAATTATTTTTTCTAACTACTTTGGGAAAGATTCTATTTTCCTATCTTCAATTTCACTAATTTTTTCTTTCACCATACCTAATCTTCTATTAAACCCCTTCAGCAATTTTTTTTTCAAATATTACATTGCTTTTTTTTTTAATTTCTGGAAGTTCTTTCTTTTCTCCTTACTAAATTTCTATTTTTCCCTTAAAATTTTAGTTATAATTCCTTTTCTAATAATCTTGTCTAATAATTTTATTATCTCTGTTATCTTACAGTCTATTTCTCATAGACTTATTTGGCCTTAGAATGCATCACATTTCCTGCTTCTTGGTAAGCCAAGTAGATTGCTATCAAATACTGAATTTTGTCATTATTAGGTTGTTGAATATCTAGAATTTCTTGCCTTCCTTTAAAGAGAAGGTCCTTGTTTTAGAAAACATTGGAGCTTTATTTTCATAACTTTCCAGAATGATTCTGGTATTGCATTTAGCTCAGGTCTACTACCAAGGCATTCCCACAATGAGATCTCCACTGAATGACTTGGGTGATCACTAAGGAATCTCCAATTTTCCTAGCCAGAGTTCAAACATTACTTTTGCCTTGTGGGGTTTTGCTCTACACAAGTGTGACTTAGCAAAGATCCCTATGCAGATTCCCTCTTATGTGTGGATCCTCCTTTTTAGAACTCTGTCCCGCAACTTCCAAAAATCTTAGCTTTCCTGAGCTTTGATCTTCTTCAACTCAGTGAGGCCACCAGGGATTTTATATGCCTCTCCCAGTGTGGAATTTGGCTTTTGGATAAAAGCTAAGATTTTAGGGCTTGTTTCTTTTCCCTTAAGGATCACCGACTTATGCTTCCTATTGTCCAATGTCTGAAAATAGTTGTGCTACATATTTTGTCCAGTTTTCTAGTAATTATAGGGAAAATTTTTGTCTAGTCATTTCTGTTTCATCATGACTATAAGTGGAAATTTGGAATAGTTTTCCATGAATGACATTGTGAGTTGAGGCAGTGTATAAAGAGGTCCAGATGACAAAGTACAGCACATTATTGAAGGGAGGGCAGTGCTCTCCATTTCTGAGAAATGATTATGGATCTACCTACTGAGGACTGAGGGGAAGGAAGTATGTTTTCTCACTTCAATGGTTTTCCACCTTCAGGATGGAGCCACAACACTACCTTGCTCAGGGCCGCATTCTTCCAGTGGGAATCAGGGAAGGCATATTAGGGAATATTAAACTCTCAGAAGTGGATATTTGGGCAGTTGATTGCATTGTATGGTTATAAGAGTATATTCAGGGTGTAATGAGTGCACAAGGAGGAAACACTGCTGTTGGAATGGCAGACAAACCTACAGCATTCAAAACAGATCTTCCATTATAATATTTCCATCTTCAAACATGGGTTACCCAGCCAGAAAAGATACAGTTCATTTTATTTACCCATTGAGGTACAGACAGTGTTCTACTAAAATGACTTTTTGTTGGTGGTGCTGTTGTTATTTTTTATCTTTAATATAGCATATTATCATTTTCCAGTGTGAAAGACCACCCAATGAAGAGTTTTCCAATGTGCTCAGCAGAATGATGCTGATACAGATACATTTCAATGCTCTGTCTGGTTACTGGACTCCTCTGCTTCTTGAATACAAATTTTTCATAATTCCAAATGTGAAGTTTTATAAGCAAATAGAGAAATGGAATACAAAATTAAAGAAAATGCAATACAAAATTAAAACAGGAAAGAAATCCATGAGCAGTTGTAACATATTTTAAAGAAAACCCTACAAAGTACAGAATAGAACCCAGTGGCAAACTTGAATAATTCAAATCGTCTGATATTAGCCATTTGAATAAATCAAACAGGTTTCCACACAGCTATCATCTAGGTTCAGTGGCCCATCTTCTATATCCCATGACACATCTGCTTCTTTATGGAAGCATACTATTAGAAAACAAACAAAAAAATTTTTGCAGTGTAATTATTCCCTATCTATCCTATCTCAAATTACAAAATGCCTCTCCCCAACCCTTATACAATAAATGTGAGTGTTAGTGTGTGTGTGCATGTGTGTGTCTGGACATCTGGAGTGGAGGTTGCTGCTTTGATTTACTCAGCAGGTATTGATCTCTCTATCTGCTAAATGTGTTAACCTCAATGGGAATTCAAAGTACAATATTAATTCCCTCCCTAAATAAAGATTTCCAGCATATGAAAAAGCAGAACTCAGCAGCAAAGAGGATGTATTACTTATAATGGGAGCTGGAAATATCCCTCAGGCAGTAAGATTCAAGCCATGCTTTTTCTCACCTCGAATGGATTTCCAACCGGATTTTGTCATGCACAGAATTGTGCTGTGCAGCACAGCCTGAAAACACTGATGACAGTTGAAAGATCAGCAGTTTTCCAGGGAACATGGGAATGTGCTACTAGAGATGATCTCACGGGTAACAGAATCAGTTAAGTGCCCAACTAACAAAAAATTTTAATTAAAAACTGAATAATTATGTTTCCATATGCAGAGACTAAGGACAGCCCACAGGGAGGGTAGTTTTCTTCCATCATGCCTATGGAGGACATATATTTGAACATGCCCAAAATAGAAAAGGCAAATTGGAATACATATGCTTTAAATAGAAGGAGCTCCTGTAAAATATGAGGAGAAACAGCATTTCAGCAGGGCTTTATTGACTTCATTCCTTCCAGGATGTCAAGATGCTTTCTGTGGAAGTTCTGCAGTCAGCAAGCCTTTCCTTCTCTCTTCCTTCATCTTGTATTCAGCGAAAAAAAAAAAAAAAGAACATTATTTCTGTATTAAGCTAAGTGTAAGAACCCAGCTTCAAATGAATACCTTGTATATTTCCATTGATGTGACATTTAAGAAAAGGCAAAAATATAGGAACAGAGGACCATTAAGCAGTTGCCTAGGGTTGGAGGGAGGGGAGTCTGAACACACAGGGGCAGTTTGAAGATATTATGTGGGATTTTAAAATTGTTCTTTTTCTTGTCTGCAGGACTTGTTACAAGAATCTGTGCATGCATACATACTCATAGAAATGTACATACTCCCCAAATAGAATTTTACTGTATTGAAAGAACTGACTTAAAAATTACTTGAGTGACTATTTTGTACCAATACAACAGTAAGATTCTACTTGTTATAAAGATGCTGGTATTCAGCATCTCATCTACAGTCATCACCAGCACCATTATGACATCCATCATCAGAGCATTATTATTTCCAGTGTCATGACAACATTGTTACTTCCAGGCCACCTAGGCTCTCTAAGCTGCTTACCTAAATAATACAGCTCAAACTACAGCAATTCATGGCTGCTGTGGAGCATCCACTCTTCCCATGTCCTTGATTGTCATCTCCTTTCTCTAGCGTTAGGGGCCACTATTTTAAAATCCATAATTAGAAAGATACATAAATAGTAAGATATTTTTTCTCTTACATCAAAAAGGTATGACTCATCATCAATTATTTTCCCTTCATTATCCTTTCCTTAAAATAATAATGATAAATGGTAAGGAATTTTCATTATTTGCTCATTTTTGAAACAAGGTTTGCCTCATTGCTGGATATCAATGATGCCATGACGTAAAGGAGTCTAAAGTTAACTGACACAGATTGCTCCTTCCTTTGTTCTCTCTGGTTTCCTTCCCTTTTGCCATTTTCAAGTTGTTAATAAAGGCCGGGGGTGGCATTTTATTTTTGAGCGTGCACTGTTGAAACAGAGTGTTGTCCGCAACTCATTGTCAACATCAGAGAGAAAAGACTTCCCACTTGAGGTTACTGGGGATCCAGACATCCATCCACAGGCCTCTCTAATGCTCTCCCCGAAACCCCTTCCTGAAGCAAGCCATTTCTATTTGGCTGTGTTTCTAGGAATGGAAGGGTCCATGCCATTTCTTCCTTGATACTTGTAAGTCCTGTGTTAGTAGCAAATACCTAAGGAAAACAACAGGGAAAGAACCATCCTCTCATGAAGTGTCTTGGGATCTCTCACCAAGGATCTCTGGGCATTTGCCATATTGGCTCTTAGTGCTAAATATTTGCATCTCTATCCTTGAGAACAGTAAGCTCCTACCTCTTCTTACCTGTGTTCTATCCCCTGTTATCTTACCCTTCAGTGACTCCATTTATCCCCCTCTATCAAAGACAGTTTCTCTTAAAGTTTTCTGACCTCTATTTTCCAGTTTCCTAGTCCCAGACATTGACTGAGCCGCTGTAAGATTTCTCTTTGCTTACATTTCCCATGTTGCATTGGTGGAAAGTGAACCTCATTTTTCTTCCAGATCCTCAGTCATACTTTCCAAAGGAAGCATCTTTGATGATTTCTTGGATATCCTTCCAGAGTTTTCCCTGTATATGCCTGCTCTATACTCACAGGTAAATCCCACTTATGAATAGAAACATATTCTCCATATTGTCCTATGCCTTGAATTTCCCTTAACATACTTATTGATCTTAATATTTCAAAATAACAATCTTTTTAATAGCAGCATAATTGGCACATACCATAACTTACTAATCAGATATTTATTTACTGAATTTAAGTTGTTTGCTTTTTTTTTTTTTTTTTTTTTTTTTTTTTTTTTTTTTTTTTTTAATTTTTTATTGTTGGCTGTTCAAAACATTACATAGTTCTTGATATATCATATTTCACAATTTGATTCAAGTGGGTTATGAGCTCCCATTTTTACCCCATATACAGATTGCAGAATCACGTCAGTTACACATCCATTGATTTACATATTGCCATACTAGTGTCTGTTGTATTCTGCTGTCTTTCCTATCCTCTACTATCCCCCCTCCCCTCCCCTCCCCTCCCCTCCCCTCTTCTCTCTCTGCCCCCTTTACTGACATTCGTTTGTCCCCCTTGTATTATTTTTCCCCTTCCCCTCACTTCCTCTTGTATGTACTTTTGTATACCTCTGAGGGTCTCCTTCCATTTCCATGCATTTTCCCTTCTCTCTCCCTTTCCCTCCCACCTCTCATCCCTGTTTAATGTTAATCTTCTTCTCATGCTCTTCGACCCTACTCTGTTCTTAGCTACTCTCCTTATATCAAAGAAGACATTTGACATTTGTTTTTTAGGGATTGGCTAGCTTCACTTAGCATAATCTGCTCTAATGCCATCCATTTCCCTGTAAATTCTATGATTTTGTCATTTTTTAATGCAGAGTAATACTCCATTGTGTATAAATGCCACATTTTTTTTATCCATTCATCCATTGAAGGGCATCTAGGTTGGTTCCACAGTCTAGCTATTGTGAATTGTGCTGCTATGAACATCGATGTAGCAGTGTCCCTGTAGCATGCTCTTTTTAGGTCTTTAGGGAATAGACCGAGAAGGGGAATAGCTGGGTCAAATGGTGGCTCCATTCCCAGCTTTCCAAGAAATCTCCATACTGCTTTCCAAATTGGCTGCACCAATTTGCAGTCCCACCAGCAATGTACAAGTGTGCCCTTTTCCCCACATCCTCGCCAGCACTTGTTGTTGTTTGACTTCATAATGGCTGCCAATCTAACTGGAGTGAGATGGTATCTTAGGGTGGTTTTGATTTGCATTTCTCTGACTGCTAGAGATGGTGAGCATTTTTTCATGTACTTGTTGATTGACTGTATGTCCTCCTCTGAGAAGTGTCTGTTCAGGTCCTTGGCCCATTTATTGATTGGGTTGTTTGTTCTCTTATTGTCTAATTTTTTGAGCTCTTTGTATACTCTGGATATTAGGGCTCTATCTGAAGTGTGAGGAGTAAAGATTTGTTCCCAGGATGTAGGCTCTCTATTTACCTCTCTTATTGTATCTTTTGCTGAGAAAAAACTTTTTAGTTTGAGTAAGTCCCATTTGTTGATTCTAGTTATTAACTTTTGTGCTATGGGTGTCCTATTGAGGAATTTGGAGCCCGACCCCACCGACTGTAGATCGTAGCCAACTTTTTCTTCTATCAGACGGCGCGTCTCTGATTTGATATCAAGCTCCTTGATCCATTTTGAATTAACTTTTGTGCATGGCGAGAGAAAGGGATTCAGTTTCATTTTGTTGCATATGGATTTCCAGTTTTCCCAGCACCATTTGTTGAAGATGCTATCCTTCCTCCAATGCATGCTTTTAGACCCTTTATCAAATATAAGATAGTTGTAGTTTTGTGGATTGGTTTCTGTGTCCTCTATTCTGTACCATTGGTCCACCCGCCTGTTTTGGTACCAGTACCATGCTGTTTTTGTTACTATTGCTCTGTAATATAGTTTGAAGTCTGGTATCGCTATACCGCCTGATTCACACTTCCTGCTTAGCATTGTTTTTGCTATTCTGGGTCTTTTATTTTTCCATATGAATTTCATGATTGCTTTCTCTATTTCTACAAGAAATGCCGTTGGGATTTTGATTGGCATTGCATTAAACCTATAGAGAACTTTTGGTAATATCGCCATTTTGATGATGTTAGTTCTGCCTATCCATGAACAGGGTATATTTTTCCATCTTCTAAGATCTTCTTCTATTTCTCTCTTTAGGGTTCTGTAGTTTTCATTGTATAAGTCTTTCACCTCTTTTGTTAGGTTGATTCCCAAGTATTTTATTTTTTTTGAAGATATTGTGAATGGAGTGGTTGTCCTCATTTCCATTTCAGAGGATTTGTCGCTGATATACAGGAATGCCTTTGATTTATGCGTGTTGATTTTATATCCTGCCACTTTGCTGAATTCATTTATTAGCTCTAATAGTTTCTTTGTAGACCCTTTTGGGTCTGCTAGGTATAGAATCATGTCATCTGCAAATAGTGATAATTTAAGTTCTTCTTTTCCTATTTTGATGCCTTTAATTTCTTTCGTCTGTCTAATTGCTCTGGCCAGTGTTTCGAGAACTATGTTGAACAGAAGTGGTGAGAGAGGGCATCCCTGTCTTGTTCCAGATTTTAGAGGGAATGCCTTCAATTTTTCTCCATTCAGAATGATGCTAGCCTGAGGCTTAGCATAGATTGCTTTTACAATATTGAGGTATGTTCCTGTTATCCCTAGTTTTTCTAGAGTTTTGAACATAAAGGGATGCTGTACTTTGTCGAATGCTTTTTCCGCATCTATCGAGATGATCATATGGTTCTTATTTTTAAGTCTATTGATGTGGTGAATAACATTTATTGATTTCCTTATATTGAACCAGCCTTGCATCCCAGGGATGAATCCTACTTGATCATGGTGCACAATTTTTTTGATGTGCCTTTGTATCCGAGTGGCCAGAATTTTATTGAGGATTTTTGCATCTAGGTTCATTAGAGATATTGGTCTGTAGTTTTCTTTCTTTGAAGTGTCTTTGTCTGGTTTAGGTATCAGGGTGATGTTGGCCTCGTAGAATGAATTTGGAAGTTCTCCCTCTTTTTCTATTTCCCGAAGTAGCTTGAAAAGTATTGGTATTAGTTCCTCTTTAAAGGTTTTGTAAAACTCTGCTGTATACCCATCCGGTCCTGGGCTTTTCTTAGTTGGTAGTCTTTTGATGGTTTCTTCTATTTCCTCAATTGATATTGGTCTGTTTAGGTTGTCTATATCCTCCTGACTCAATCTGGGCAGATCATATGACTTAAGAAATTTATCTATGCCTTCACTATCTTCTAATTTATTGGAGTATAAGGATTCAAAATAATTTTTGATTATCTTCTGTATTTCTGAAGTGTCTGTTGTGATATTGCCTCTTTCATCCCGTATGTTAGTGATTTGAGTTCTCTCTCTTCTTCTCTTCGCTAGCATGGCTAAGGGTCTGTCGATTTTGTTTATTTTTTCAAAGAACCAACTTTTAGTTTTGTCAATTTTTTCAATTGTTTCTTTTGTTTCGATTTCATTGATTTCAGCTCTGATTTTAATTATTTCTTGCCTTCTACTTCTTTTGCTGTTGTTTTGCTCTTCTTTTTCTAGGATTTTGAGATGAAGTATGAGATCATTTATTTGTTGGTTTTTTCTTTTTTTAAGGAATGAACTCCAAGCAATGAATTTTCCTCTTAGAACTGCTTTCAATGTGTCCCATAGATTCCGATATGTTGTGTCTGTGTTTTCATTAATCTCTAAGAATTTTTTAATTTCCTCCTTGATGTCTTCTATAACCCATTGATCATTCAGTAACCTATTGTTCATTCTCCAAGTGATATATTCTTTTTCCTTCCTTCTTTTATCGTTGATTTTCAGTTCCATTCCATTATGATCAGATAGGATGCATGGTATTATCTCTACTCCTTTGTATTGTCTAAGAGTTTCCCTGTGACATAATATATGATCTATTTTTGAGAAGGATCCATGTGCTGCTGAGAAAAAAGTGTAACTGTTTGATGTTGGGTGGTATATTCTATATATGTCAATTAAATCTAGGTTATTAATTGTGTTATTGAGTTCTATAGTTTCCTTATTCAACTTTTGTTTGGAAGATCTGTCCAGTGGTGAGAGAGGTGTGTTGAAGTCTCCCATGATTATTGTATGGTGGTCTATTAGACTCTTGAACTTGAGAAGAGTTTGTTTGATGAACATAGCTGCACCATTGTTTGGGGCATATATATTTATGATTGTTATGTCTTGTTGGTGTATGGTTCCCTTGAGCAGTATGTAGTGTCCCTCTTTATCCCTTTTGATTAACTTTGGCTTAAAATCTATTTTATTTGATATGAGTATGGATACTCCTGCTTGTTTCCGAAGTCCATATGAGTGATATGATTTTTCCCAACCTTTCACCTTCAGCCTATGTATGTCTTTTCCTATCAAATGCGTCTCCTGTAGGCAGCATATTGTTGGGTCTTGTTTTGTGATCCATTCTACTAGCCTGTGTCTCTTAATTGGTGAGTTTAAGCCATTAACATTTAGGGTTATTATTGAGATATGGGTTGTTCTTCCAGCCATATTTGTTTATTTATGTTACTAAACATGGTTTGTTTTCCACTTTGATTATTTTCCCCCCTTTAGTGTCCTACCTCCCACTGTTGGTTTTCATTGTTATTTTCCATTTCCTCTTCCTGTAATGTTTTGCCAAGGATGTTTTGAAGAGATGGTTTTCTAGCTGCAAATTCTTTTAACTTTTGTTTATCGTGGAAGGTTTTAATTTCATCTTCCATCCTGAAGCTTAATTTCGCTGGAAACACAATTCTTGGTTGGAACCCATTTTCTTTCAGTGTTTGAAATATGTTATTCCAGGATCTTCTAGCTTTCAGAGTCTGTGTTGAAAGATCAGCTGTTATCCTGATTGGCTTACCCCTAAATGTGATCTGCTTCCTTTCTCTTGTAGCTTTTAAAATTCTCTCCTTGTTCTGTATGTTGGGCATCTTCATTATAATGTGTCTAGGTGTGGGTCTCTTATGATTTTGCACATTCGGCGTCCTGTAGGCTTCTAGGATTTGGGGTTCTGTCTCATTCTTCAAGTCTGGGAAGTTTTCTCGTATTATTTCATTGAATAGATTGCTCATTCCTTTGGTTTGAAACTCTGTCCCTTCCTGTATCCCAATGACTCTTAAATTTGGTCTCTTGATGTTATCCCAGTCTTGCTGAGCTGTCTATGTTCTTTTCAAGTTGATATACTTTATCTTCATTGTCTGATGTTCTGTCTTCTAAGTGTTCTACTCTGCTGGTAGTATTCTCAATTGAGTTTTTAAGTTGGCTTATTGCTTCCTGCATTTCTAGGATTTCTGTTTGTTTGTTTTTTATAACCTCTATTTCCCTGTATAGTTGATCTTTTGCTTCTTGGATTTGTTTATGTAATTCATTGTTGAAGTGATCTTTCATTGTCTGATTTTGCTGTCTGATGTCTTCCTTGAGACTCCAGATCATCTGAAGCATGTATATCCTGAATTCTTTATCTGACATTCCATCAGCTGCAGCTATTACCTCTTCTAAAGTTGAGTTGACCTGCAATGCTTGTGGTCCTTTCTTTCCTTGTCTCTTCATACTGTTCGCGTTCCTTTCTTCTTGGTGAAACTGTTGTGCTATTGAATTTTCCCCCTATATATTTATATTGGTCTTGTATAGTTGCAAAGTCTCCCTCGCAGGCACGGGCGGCGGCTCTGCCCCTCCGCCAATTGGGGCAATGTGCCTACCACGCCGGCAGGCCGCTGGGCCTGCTCTGCCAGTCGGTAGCAGGTCCGCCGTCCTTGCAGGCGCGGGCGGCGGCTCTGTCCCTCTGCGGGCCGCTAGGCTTGTTCTGTCGGTGGTCGCAGTTCTGCCTACTTTGCAGGCGCAGGCAGCGGCACTGCCCCTCTGCAGGCCTCTGGGGCTGTACTGCCAGTGGGTCGCAGGTCCGCCTACTTTGCAGGCGTGTGGGGGGGGGGGCGGCTCTACCCTTCCTCAGGCCACTGGGCCTGTTCTGTCTCTCGGTTGCAGGTCTGACCTGTTCTGATGGTGGTCTCAGTTCCGACTACCTTGCAGGCGCGGGGGGGAGGGGGCGGCTCTGCCTCCCAGCAGGCCGCTGCTCCTCTTCTGCCGGTGGGTCGCAGGCCCGCCTACCTTGCAGGAGTGATTGGAAGCTCTGTCCCGCCGCGGGCCACTGGGCCTTTTCTGTCGGTGGTCACCCTTCCCTTACCTGGCAGGCGAGGGGGGTGGGGGGCGGCTCTGCCCCTCAGCAGGCCGCTGGGCCTGCTCTGTGTTTGGTCCCAGTTCCCTCTACTATGCCGGCGCAGGGGGAGGGGGCGGCTCAGCCTCTCAGCAGGCGGCTGCTCCTCTTCTGCCAGTGGGTCGTAGGCCCGCCTACCTTGCAGGAGTGATTGGAAGCTCTGTCCCGCCCTGGGCCACTGGGCCTTTTCTGTCGGTGGTCACCCTTCCCCTACCTGGCAGGCGAGGGGGGTGGGGGGCGGCTCTGCCCCTCAGCAGGCTGCTGGGCCTGCTCTGTCTTTGGTCCCAGTTCCCTCTACTATGCCGGCGCAGGGGGAGGGGGCGGCTCAACCTCTCAGCAGGCGACTGCTCCTCTTCTGCCGGTGGGTCGCAGGCCCGCCTACCTTGCAGGAGTGATTGGAAGCTCTGTCCCTCCCTGGGCCACTGGGCCTTTTCTGTCGGTGGTCACCCTTCCCCTACCTGGCAGGCGAGGGGGGTGGGGGGCGGCTCTGCCCCTCAGCAGGCCGCTGGGCCTGCTCTGTCTTCGGTCCCAGTTCCCTCTACTATGCCGGCGCAGGGGGAGGGGGCGGCTCAGCCTCTCAGCAGGCGACTGCTCCTCTTCTGCCGGTGGGTCGCAGGCCCGCCTACCTTGCAGGAGTGATTGGAAGCTCTGTCCCGCCCTGGGCCACTGGGCCTTTTCTGTCGGTGGTCACCCTTCCCCTACCTGGCAGGCGAGGGGGGTGGGGGGCGGCTCTGCCCCTCAGCAGGCCGCTGGGCCTGCTCTGTCTTCGGTCCCAGTTCCCTCTACTATGCCGGCGCAGGGGGAGGGGGCGGCTCAGCCTCTCAGCAGGCGACTGCTCCTCTTCTGCCGGTGGGTCGCAGGCCCGCCTACCTTGCAGGAGTGATTGGAAGCTCTGTCCCGCCCTGGGCCACTGGGCCTTTTCTGTCGGTGGTCACCCTTCCCCTACCTGGCAGGCGAGGGGGGTGGGGGGCGGCTCTGCCCCTCAGCAGGCCTCTGGGCCTGCTCTGTCTTTGGTCCCAGTTCCCTCTACTATGCTGGCGCAGGGGGAGGGGGCGGCTCAGCCTCTCAGCAGGCGGCTGCTCCTCTTCTGCCAGTGGGTCGCAGGCCCGCCTACCTTGCAGGAGTGATTGGAAGCTCTGTCCCGACGCGGGCCACTGGGCCTTTTCTGTCGGTGGTCACCCTTCCCCTACCTGGCAGGCGAGGGGGGTGGGGGGCGGCTCTGCCCCTCAGCAGGCCGCTGGGCCTGCTCTGTCTTTGGTCCCAGTTCCCTCTACTATGCCGGCACAGGGGGAGGGGGCGGCTCAGCCTCTCAGCAGGCGACTGCTCCTCTTCTGCCGGTGGGTCGCAGGCCCGCCTACCTTGCAGGAGTGATTGGAAGCTCTGTCCCGCCCTGGGCCACTGGGCCTTTTCTGTCGGTGGTCACCCTTCCCCTACCTGGCAGGCGAGGGGGGTGGGGGGCGGCTCTGCCCCTCAGCAGGCCGCTGGGCCTGCTCTGTCTTTGGTCCCAGTTCCCTCTACTATGCCGGCGCAGGGGGAGGGGGCGGCTCAGCCTCTCAGCAGGCGACTGCTCCTCTTCTCTGTGATGCCAACTTTAGATAATTCATTTAATCTTCCTGAGCCTCAGTTTTCTCACTCTTACTCAAAACAACAGGAGATGACAGGTGGTATCTAAAGTCCCTCAGTTTTGACTCTGATGAATTTATATTATCACTTTATTATATGTTCTTGTTTTCCTTTTCTTCATTAGTCTCTGAAGACACCCCATCCATATTTTAAGAAAACTTTTTTTCCTGCCACAGCCCACCAGCTTAACTTGTTTGGGGTCCGCGCGCTCTTCAGCAAAGACGTCACCACACAACCAAGTTGTTTGCTTTTTAATGATGTTGTTATCATACACTATGCTGCAGTGAACATTTTTGCAGACTGATGCAAATATAATAGTTGAAAAAAATTGAAGTGGAATTAACTGCTGGGTTAACACTTTTTCTTGGTTCTTCATCACAGATTTCATTAAATTGCCTTCCCAAAATGTGGTATCAACTTATATTCCTAGCAGAGGATGTGAAAGCTCCTGATTCAAATACTGCATCAAGCCCATGTCTTATCAAACTGTTAATTCTTCACTTCTCTGTTTTTTTTTAAGTCTGTAAATGGTAAATTTCATTATTTATTTAACTTGTTTCATTTAAGTATTAGTAATAGTAATGATCCCATGGTTTCAGTTACCCCCAGCCAAACCTGCTTTCCAACTTTCAGTTACCAATGATAACTAGAAATATTAAATACTGGGAATATTAAATGTAAAATTCTAGAAATGGACAATTTATAAATTTTAAATAAATCATATAATTGTTCTATTTTATTCGTTATTGTTTGTCTCTTGTACCTAATTCAAAATTAAACTTTCCCCATAGTTATGTATGTACAGGAAAAAAATAAGGTATATATTGGGTTCTGTTCTATCCACCATTTCAAGTATTCACTGGGAGTTTTGGAACATATCCACTTTAGATCATGGGGACTACTAGGTAAGTGAGATCCACATCCTTAGGTATGATTTTGGTGATTTCTTTTTCTGGGAACCATATTTTTGCCCATTCTAGGATTGAGATTTTGACACTGGGTCTTTAGAAAACTGATCAAGTGGTGGGGGTGTGAGCTCTTTTCTGCCTCCTCGAGCCCTAAAACGACCCACCACCATTTCTGCTCTTATAACCGATTTCCAGGACAGGAGCAAGGGTCACTTTCAGGTAAAGCTAGACACTTCTCCACTTCCACCAGAAATTTGGCAAAGGATCTCCCTACTATCAGATTCCCCAGGCTTAAGGAGGGAAACTGTCCTTGCATCACCCCCAACCAACTACCCAGAGCAAGTCAGGGGAGGCCCTCCCATCTCCACTGCATCTAGCTGTCATGTCCTCTCCCTACTTCTTCTCCTCCCCCTCCCACAGGATGAGCTTTCATTTGGCCTGGCAGAGGCAATGGAAACCTAATTCAGTCGATTCATTTTGCAGCCACCAGTTTGTTGAACCAACAGGACTTGTGACGTTATCTAAACACAGATTTGCTTTTATTTCCTCCGTCTCTTTAAACTTTATTCTGCGTTGGTGATCTCCACCAGGATAAACATTCTGGAAGGGCTTTGTGTTTCAGGGTTTCTCTTTTGTAATTATCCCACAGTCACTTTCAGTCATACATGCCATCATTTTGTGATAGTTAAAACCCCACCTGACTCAGACCTCATTCTCCTCCCTGTCCCCAGTTGCTTCAGCAAAGAAGGTGGAGCACTATGGGGTCCTGCAGCCCTGCCCTCCCCCTTGCCTCCTCCATGGCTCCTCATGTTCTTCACCCATAAGAGCATATGCTCTGGCAGGAAGAAGATGCCAGGGGCACCTCGGCTGGGCAGTTTCACACTCTCAGGAGCTGACGCTTGTTTCCAACTGGCCTTCCGAGATGTCCTCCTTCTGAGGCTCTTCCACAATACCCCTAAACCCCTTCCTTGCCTCCAGAGGATGCAACTCTGCTCCAGGTGGTCTCCGACCACCTTTCCCAGGTCTTGTACCTTCTCACCCTGTGCCACCCATGGCAAGCCCTGCCTACCTTCCCTCCCTGGGAGAACAGTTGTGCACCATAGCAGCAGGTGGGTCCGCCTGCAGCAGACCCAACCCAGAAGGAGCCCCTGTGTTCTCTCCTTTAAAATCTTCCAGGTGGGAGTGTGGCAACCACCATGTTCTGCTTTGGTTGTCTCTGAGGTCTTGGGCACTGTGTCTCCAACGACCCCAAACAGAATCCAGAAATCCCTATCCAGCCAAGCTTGAGGAGAGAGGACAGTGTCAAATATAAATAAACATGGGCTCTGGTTAAAGTGGGATAAACAGGTGTGGGGTTCAGGGCAGGCTATGCCAAAATATGATACTCAGCATTTGAGCAGAAGCAGGAAGGACTCTCTGGCCTCCTCCTACTTTTCTCCCTGGAATACTCTGATCTTCCTCCCATGATAAGACCCTCATTGGAAAGATGCCTTCCTACAGCAGAGGAAAGAAACATCTTAACCTCTAAAGAATTACAGATAGCAGGAAGAATCTGAACAAAGAGGATGGGCCAGTTTCTCTCAGTTTATCACCCTCAGAAAATATTCCCCTCTGCTCATACTTGACACCTATCAACTTCTTCATATTTAGCATCAACACACACAATTTCTCTATTTCTCTGGGCCTCCATTTCCACAGGTCTCAGTTGAAAACAAGCCCTTGCTCAATTGGCCACAACTTTCTGCTAGGAATTTTCTAAAAGATTTACAATTATAATATATATCTCTTTGCATCTCAGAAGCATCACTCAAGGACCAAAGAGCCATTCCCAAGAGTATAATTGTCAAAAGAATGAACCAGCCCAGGTACCTGTCAACAGATGAATGGATTGAAAAAAAATGTGACATAGATGCACAGTGGAAGTTTTACACATCTATAAAGAAGAAAAAATTTGGTCATTTGCAGGAAAATGGACGGAATTGGAAAATATCATGCTAAGTGAATAAGCCAGACTCAGACAGACAAGGGTAGTGTGTTCATTCTCATATATGGAAGCTAGAGAGAAAAGGCGGGGGGATTTCGTGAAAGTATAGAAGGGAGATCAGTAGAGGATGGGGCAGTAGAAGGAAGGTGGGGAGGGCAAGGGAAGGGGTGGAACTGGGGACTGAAACTGGCCAAATTATGTTATTGCATGTATAGATATATCACAATGAATCCTGCCATTTGTATAATTATAATGCATTGAGAGAGAGAGAGAGAGAGAGAGAGAGAGAGAGAGAGAGACCTCTGTGTCCCAGACTTCACAGAACAGAATCCTAACTTTGATAACTGCCAGTCAACAAACAGATGCCATAATCTCATGTGCATTGCACTTTTTACTTCTGACACTGAGTCCCTGTACACTCACTCCCACTAAAACACCCAAATCAGAATGGAGTTAAGCTCTTTTCCCTACTGGTAAGCATTTTAAAATAATTTCTTCATTCCCAATTATAATATATGATCTTTTACAGGACACTTCCTGGAAGCACCTTAAATTTTTATGTAAGGATGACCCTAAGCTAATGAAACTAAAAATCTAAGACCAGTAGTGGAACATTAGATTCAGGACTGGGAGCTTCATAGACTAGACCATGAAATTACAATATAGTACTAAAAGAGTAAAAACCTTGAAATATGCCAACCGTGTCCAATCAAGACCTGAGACATTATCAAACTCATTAACTCCAAAAACCCTTAAAACCCCTCTTCACTGGGCAATCTGGGAGACAGATTTGAGTTTGCTTCCTGTCTCCTTGTCAGGTAACCTTCAGTAAAGGTCTTTCTGCAAAATTCAGCGTTAAGAGTGTCAGCTCCCATGTGTGTCAGGCAACCAGCCCTTGCTCAGTATAACTGTGACATATAAAATTTACATTAAATTAATTTACATGTTTTTTTTCTTATTAATGTGTCTTTGTTATAGGTGCCTCAGCCCTGATCCTAGTGATGAGAAGAAAAGATATGTCTTTTCCTCTGCCCAGTTTCTTACTCAGGAACTTCTGCAGCAAGGAGTCCATTTCAATTTTAGGGGTGACAGGCATTTGTTTTAAAGGAAAATGAGGGAGTAAGGATTGGGAGCAATCAGGATCTGGAGCAGAGTCAGGGGAGGGGAAATTACAAACAGCAGGTAAGAATACTGTGCACAGGCCAAAGGGGCAGGACATCTTGTCCACTGACTGGCATTTATGGAAGTTAGGGTTTTTACCTCTCAAAGAGAAAGGGATTCTATTTCAAAGGAATGGCTTTCAAGTCCTTCTCAGACACATCCTTGGGTTATAGGACATACACTTCTTAAAGGGACAGAGGACAGATTTACAATTATCAGCTTTCTTTAGTGAATGCTCTATGAAAGGGAGGTCAGGGGCCCATGGTCAAGTGTTGACTGGAACAAAAGGCAAATTCCTTTGGGAAACCTTGACCTTTCCCAGGCAGGAATTCAAAGGAGGGCTGGGTCATCCCAGAGGCACAACCTTAGGCTGCAAGAAACCATGGTAGAGTTCCATGAAGTCTCTGCAGGTTTGGGTGAATTCCTTTGAAAGTTTTTGCTTTCCTAGCAGACAATGGAGACAGTATGGTGTAGAGCACAGCCTGCTCCAATACCTTTTTCTTTCTAATCTCTACTCCCTAAAATCATACAAATCAAGACAATTCATGCCACAATGATATCATAACTACCGTAACAACAGATCCTTCCCACCATTTTTCAAGTGCAGTAACAGGTGTTCTGATCCATATCACACAAAATATGTGTGGCTTCATTTTTCTTTTTCCATATGGATGCTTGATAAGTGTGTATACAGAGCCTCAGAAAGCATGTACCCTTTGAGACTAAATTACTTCTTGATAAAGTGGAAATGAGAAGGAGTATTAACTGTTTTATGCTCCTGGGAGAGCACTATTTAATAATAAATCCCCCAACTGTCCAATCACAGAGGATTTGGGAAAAGTGGGAGGCAGATGTAGTTGCTAAGAAAACTGGAGCCTGCTGCTGACATTCAGTACCTGGAGGTCAGAAATGGGGACTTCCTACAGAATCATCCCACACTACCAAGAAGTATCTAATCCAAAATGCCAATTGTGCCATGTGTTAAATTCTGATTTAGTGAAATGCATTAATCCTGTATTAGGATTTTTAGTTGTAAGCAACAGAGCCAACTTTAGCAAGTTTAAGTGGAAAGGGAACTGATTAAAAGGCATGGTGGTGGCGCATGCCTGTAATCCCAGCGGCTTGGGAGGCTGAGACAGGGGGACCTTGAGTTCAAAGCCAGTCTCAGCAAAAGGTGAGATGCTAAGCAACTTAGTGAGACCCTGTCTCTAAATAAAATACAAAAAAAGGACTGGGGATGTGGCTCAGTGGTCGAGTGCCCCTGAGTTCAATCCCTAGTACCCCCACCCCACAAAAGAAAAGATATTTGGTAGCTCTTGGAATTCTCAGAAGGTCAAGAGAATCAAGATGAGTGGGCCAGCGGCAGAAGCAAGGCCCCATTACACTGCCCAGAGGGACCCTGCTGCCATTGCCTACCAAGGGCATGTATATTCCAAAAGGACCTTTGCCACTATTGCTCCTGAGAGGTAGATCTCTCTCTACCATCCTCACCAGAACAGAGACTCCATGCAGGGTTTCCTGTTCTTGTTAGAACCTAGGTCCCACATCTTAGCTTCAGTGACCTAGAAGGCTGAGACAGTGAGTTCCAGGCTGCCACACTGGGGTTTCTATCCTGGGGAAGTAGGGCTCACATGGTAGGTAGGTGCATAAACAAAGGAAATGTGCTCAAAGAGATGCTGGGCAGTCACTAAGTGTGACAAATGTACACTAAACCTTCAAAAGTCCTTGTCATATGCCTCTCCCTAAAGATACTTTCCAAGCATGGACCTGATAAAAACAGCTTCCAAATTTGTCTTCCAGAATCTTAAAAAGATATGCCGAGTCTCTCCCTACTGTTGCATATTTGTGCTATTTTTCTACCTCAATTATCATATTAGATATTCTTTGGACTGATGCATATGTATTATTTCCTGGCCACTATAATTTCTGTCCAACTATAAAGATTCTTAATTTCTTTGTGTTCTTGCTTCCTACAACTTTATATATCCCATATGAGTGTATTCAAAAAGAGTTTTTTTAATTATGGAGAAGATAAAATATGTGTAGTTGAAAAAAAAAATCAGTGAAGAAATTACAGTGCCTTTTGGTTCAAAGATAACATAGAGATATTGTGCCCCGGTAGTTTGGGGTAGGAACTGTGGGGAGTAATTGAGTGTGCTGTACTACTTAGTAATATGATTACTAAAGAACAAAAGCTGCATACGCCATATCTGCTTAAGTTGGCAGGACAACAAACAGAACTGTCAGTTTCCTAAAATGAGTCCAAAAATGTAACATAAATTTATAGTACAGTGTCATATAGTAGCTTTTCAGGAATAATTTGAATCATTATAGGAAAAGCAACATTGGTTTACTGGAAATAATGAATTGATTTCTCAGTTTTATTGTTTCTACCTTAGATGCTATAACAGAATGTCTTGGCCTTGCTATAACAGAATGTCTTGGCCTTCCAATAAGTGACTAATGATAGGATATGTAGAGAAATAAATATTGCAGTTTTCATTTTGAAATCATCCCAATTACCTGAATCTATCAGTTACGTTTAATGGGTACCAGTAAGTGGCTCTGTGCACATAACACTGCAGATGATAATAGTACCTGCCTTCAGAAGCTCTCAAATTACCTTATAAATGAGCCTTATTATCCCCAAAACAGTTATCCAAGAAAGAAGGGCTGTAGCTTGTATCACAATTTTAAATTCACTGACTCTGAGTGAATTGCTGTAATATTCATTTTTACTGTGAATGAAATAATCTTGAGGTTTGTTTTGTTAGCATGTGTCCTGCTATCAAATTCACGTAGGGACATGGAAAGTATTTTGGTTTTAAGTGTGCTGGGTTTCTTTCTTTTTTAGATGAATTCTATCAAACTGCAAAACTATGTATTCAAGAATGCACCTATGCTTTTTTTCAAGAAAAAATTATTATAGGTGATATTTGAAAGTGCTGAAAACAAAGAGTGACAGAGGGTTATCCATTTATCAATATATATTTGGAGACACTATAAGTTTGTTTTCTTTGATTATATAATAAAATAAATTGTTACAGAACATGGTAGCTGGTTTATGCATCCATAACTGAGTGTACAGAGGGGCAAACCCATCTTATTGATCAGAGTCCTGAAATGATGCTTAGAACATAAAGTCAAGTTGCTTTCATTACCTCTTTCCTGAAACATGGGGTGACTGGGAGGTGACACACTTGGGAGTTTGAAGTAAATAATTTGAATCTTAAGTATGCTTCAGATATAACTCTAGTACAGGTTGAATATCGCTAACCCCAAACTTTGAAATCTTAAATATTCCAAAATCCAATATTGGGGGCAGGGTCTGGCATGACACCATTAAGTGGAAAATTCCATATCTGACTTCATGTGATAGGTTGTAGTTAAAATGTGGGCACATTAAAAACTGCATAATTACCTTCAAACTATATAAATAAGGTCTGTATGAAACAAATGAATTTCATGGGTCCTCTACCTAAGATATCTCAAATATTCCAAAGTCTAAAAAAATTCAAAATCTCAAACACTTCTTATCCTAAGCATTTCAGATAACAGATACAAACCTGTATATCTCAAGGGCCTCCAGTTAGTCTATGCTGAGGACTGATACAATCTAACATCGTACAAACGGGCCCAAGTTAAAAGCCAACAAAATCTTATTCTGCTATTGAAAATACTACTTTGCATAACCCTTATTCACATACAATCTGCTATTTTTCTAGTGACTGATCCCCCAGAATGTTGGAATCTGGCTATAAATGCGAATAGGTGCCACTGGGCTTTCACTGTATAAATTGACAACCAAACAAGTGAAACAGAATGTAAAGTCTTCTGGAAGTTTAAGCCTCTATTTCCAGTAGATGGGAGAGTGTGGCCCAATCTAGGTGGTTGCACACAATGTAGCATGAGTGGTACTGTGGCATAGTCACAAAGAATGCTAATCTAGGATTGCTAAAATCACCTGGTCAACCTTCTCCAAAGTATAGATTGGGAAGTGAGGCTCAAGAACATGAACTGGTTTGCTCTAGATCATAGCCAGTGATAGACTCAGTGGTGGAAGCTACAGTCCCCACCTCCTGTCCCTGGTCAGCACTGTCACCAGCCATGCAGCCTCCCTGTCAAAAGAAAAGACTGTATCATATACAGGATCATTTGAGGACAACATGCTCTGGCTGTATGACCTAAAGAGCAATTATTCTATCCCTCTTATTCATGGGAATAATGTCATCTTGAACATGTCAGATCCCATACTTAGATTTTGCATTGATGTCATATTAGGTTTTAAAAATGAAAAATGAAGAAATTTTATTTTATACCTTCCATTGTTTTTATAAGCCTGCTTAAATGGATACTTCATTGATAAGGATTAGAATCCTTTATCCTCAAATCACATCAGCTGAACACTCTCATAGTGTTCACAGAAATTCAGATCTGTGTGGGAGCTTGTTTAGTCAAAAGAAAGTGACTTTCCCTTTGTTACACATCTTAATTTGTGATATATATGGTACTTGGTGAAGAGGGAAGTGATATGTTGTAGAAAGTGTCAGCTTTGAAGTAGAATAGATTCAAAATTAAATTTAGCCATACTTTTTATTAGCTTTATGATGATGGGCCATCGAACCATGTAGAGCCCCCATTTTCTAATATGAAAAAAGCATTAATTACTTCCTAATAGGATCAGTGAGGATTCAACCATGTGCCCAAATCACCTGACACACAATCTTAGCCTTAGTGGATATTTAACAAGTGGAAAATACGATTCTCAGCTAAAGTCACAGTAAGACATGGAATCCAGATTAAAAGTGAATACCCTTTCTTAGCCCTTAAGCTTTTCAGATGGACTGGAATAAGATGTTTAAAGATGGATGCTGAGAAGAGCTCTCTCTCCTGAAATACTGTTCACCAGGTTATGAGAGGATGAAAGTAGCACTGGGACATCTGGATTATCGTTTGTGTCCAGATCCCTAACAACAGCATGGCCTTGGATAAGAACCTCAACTTCTTCCAGTGTGCTTTCTCATTTGAAACACAATGCAAGCTAAAAATATCTTTGTTTTCTACCTAAGGGCTACTTAAGAAGGCCAAGAAGGGCCTCAATCACTGAAAAAAGGTCCAGAGCACACAGCTCAGCTCCCTCTGCCCGGGGTGGGTCTAGTCCTTTTGTCTTTGCTATTGATGTCACTTCGGTGATACATGGTTAATTGTTCATAGGACACTATTTAGATTTTATTTGAATTTAATGTTCTGTTGTTAATTCTCTGTGAAGCTGACTTACTTGAAATGGTTTAAAAGTCTAGAGTTGATGGTGCTTTGACAACTGTGCTCTTTTAGCATGAAGATAAGAACATAACAGTGAACAAACACTGAAACTATCAGAGCTCCTATTCCTGATTTCAGTGAACCAGCACAGACCCAACAACTTCCAAGAGTAAGAAAAAGAAAGGAAAGCAACAAGGGAAAACAATACATTTATTAAGAGGCATGAAAATGCATAAACTCACTTATAAATAAATGTAATATAATTTATCCAGTGAAAAAATAGCTAAAATCCATGAGCAAACTGGATTTTATATTTGAATGATTACATATTTGATCTCCAATCATTTCTCCTTCCATCATGATCTATGAGTAGCAGCAATTTTACAATGACTATAGAAAAAAAGCTGTTACCAATAATCATATGGGGAGAAATTTTTCAAGAATGCTCTTTAAAATTGAACCAGTGCAAACAAATTCAAATTATAAGGGATGTGATAAGACCTGGGGCTTATCTTCAAAAAAGTAGAAAATAAAATCTGAAACATTCATTCATTAAGAAATGACAAAGCAAATTACATTTTGATCAATGAAAAATAATACATATGGGTATTATAAAACATTTTAACCAGTGATTACAATTACTATATTTATAAATGTTCATTCAAGTACTATTAATGTTCAATAAACATTCAAATTTTCATTAAAAGTAACACTAAATGTAGACAGCTGGACAATGCTTCTTTTGATTTAATATCATGTCAACAGGAAGCAAGTGACCCTTAAAATACTGTTGTTGGTTTTGTTCTTTTCTGTAAATGATTTTTTCACAGTCTGTATTTTTTTGTCTGCGAAGACCAAGAAACATCTCACAACAGCTAATTAGGAAGTCATTTCTATAAAGTGACTCAATATTACAGAAACAATTATTCTAAAACACAAGTTGAGCTCAAAAAATAACAGGGCAAAATTGGTTTTCTTTGGCAAGAAATTCCTTACCAAATGTTGGTTCACTGTTGTATAGAACCTATCAGAATACTTTGGTATTTACCAAAGAGATATTTAAGAAGCTGAAAAGATTTCATAACTATGTTATCATGATAACAACAAAAAGCTTATGTCAAAGTTGCGCTGAATTCAACATGATTTGCTTGATTACTATTGTCAATAAGTCTTCCTTCAAAAAGCTCCCTCCTAATTTTGGCCTGAGTCTCAGGCTTTAATAAAAGTTTCTTTATCTGTTGCACCTTGGCCTTGAGACCCATCCTTTCTCGATGTAAAGCTTCATTAATTAAGTCTTGAATTCCAACAGGTTTCTTGCCTAAGGGAAAAAAATTATATAATACATTTAAAGTACAAATGTCAATGAAATACATTAAATATGGCATATTGACTTATCAAAATAAGGTTAAAAACCCTTTGAAATGTTGCCCACATTTTATAGAAAAGGTTTCATTTGCCGAAAATATATCATTTACATGAAACATAATTTACTGTAAAGAAAGATCACTACCCAATGACAGCACACTGAGAACAACATAAAACATTATGGATTAACTACACAGATGATAATCTCAACAGTGATGAATTTAAATTTAGCACTTGATAGCTGTGTGTGAGTTTTGGCCTCAGATAAATTAGTCAAATGTCCTACACAATATAAATGGCAGTGTTCCATTTATGGCAAGACCTCTCCTGCAGCTTCTAAGTCCAGGAGGCGTGATCCAAAGTCCCCCCTCCCTTGTGCCTGGCTGAGGGCAAGTGAAACTTGGGCCATCTTTCTTCCAGAAATTAATTTCCCCTGCTAGTCCCAGCATTCCATTTCTCTTCTGTTGTTTCAGAAATGCAAAGGCATCTATCATGAAAGCTTTGGGCAACCTCCATGGATTGGATAAGAGATGCTTAAAAAGCACATTGCAAGTCAGTCCGGAGCCTTGGCAGAGGGGAGCAGGATGCTTTTCACAGAGCAGCAGGAATCTGCTGGGGTCTCATTTCCTGTTGTTATCACTGTCATTGCCATTCCGCTCAGCCTCTTCGATTTTCACAGAGCTCCCTTCCCCAAGCTGCTTTTTGTTCTGTGTCTCTTCCAGATACTGCTGCACAGCCTTGAGCACCGCGTTCTCCACCAGCCTCTTACTGAGCCTTACCAGTTCAGCATCATCCGGCTCCCCTCCGTCCTTTTCACCTACATTCCACAACAGAGAAGAGAGGTCACTGAGCTCATATTACCATAGCAACTCAGCCATGCAGGGGCCAGCTAGTTCAGCTAGTTAAAAAGAGCAAGTGTCCTTCAATCTGGTAAATTAGGTCTATAAATCCAAGAACAGTGGGTTGTCTTTTCATATGGTATTTGCAGAAGTAGGAACCTGACTATTCCTGAAAATTTCAGGTTAAAAGGAAATTCATTAGCTCCAGCCTAGAAACGCCAACTAGCAATGCTGCTAGTTTCCCATTTCTACGCAGAATGTTTGTTCTCTCCTCCAAAGCTAACTCCTACTACTGAAGTGCATCTGCCCACCACCTAGAGCCTCAGACATGTGAATTTACCTCCTTCTCTCTCTCCAATGCCAGCTCTGAGATCATCAAGACTTCCCTATCATCTCATTGCTTGGGATCACTAATTTTAAAATGCTTATCCTGTAGATTGGTTGTTAAACTCTCAGCACTCCCCTAAAGACAAAAGCAGTTATTACCACTAGAAACTGATTGAAAATAAGCAAATATAACTAATAATTTTCTTTTAAATCTCAGTGCTATTACTGCAATTTGAGAAACAAAAAGTTCTTCAAATAAGAGTTAGGAGTATGATGGCAAATTATTAGATGCTACTATCTTATGGTTATTCTAATTCCCTACTAGTGATAATCCAGGTTTAAGAATTCCACCCTTCATCTTACTATAAAAGAACTAGTTACCTTCTATTCTCATGCTACACGCTGCCCAGTCACTCTCTTCCTCTTTTGCTTTTACTGAGGAACAAAGGGCTCTTTCCCCAGGCCTATTTAGCACCCTATCTTCTTCCACTAAGGTGTGAGCCCAGGAAGGCAGATGGCTAGAAGCAAAGAAGTTATCAGAATGTTCACACATTAAGCTCAGCTCAATTTTTGGAAAGTCCCATGAGCTCCAGAAGGCAAAACCAGTGTTGCTCTTACATATTCAGGTCAAGAACAGGCAGATAACAAAGGATATGAGCTGGAAGGTGGGCATTATTTTCTATCTTCAGTGTAACAGGAATTGAAGAACAAAAACAGATATGCAAAAGGTGAGATTGGGCCCCATCACTCCTTCAGAGCCCTATCATTTTTCTGTAATGTACATTCAAGACCAATTCTACTTATAACTGCCCCATCCTTCCTGGAGTCATCCCAAGAAGAAGAGTAGATGGGTTAAGACCCTTCATCTAGAGACACTAACAGAAGGAAGCCTTAGAGACTGACTTCCCTTTAAATGTGAAAATATGACATCTAAGACCGATGATCAAAGGTCTAAGACAAAACATTTTCTGTGCAAAATATGTTTAGAATTGATAAGCTTCAACTTGGTGATAACTGCATAGAATCTACTAAATATAAATATGCCAGGATATTTGAAATGAAAGACAAACAAATTCACTACTGGTATGACTTTTGGGTACAAGTTTAAGTTCAGATTGTTTTTACCAGTAAGAATGAATGAGTACACTGAAAAACACTTAAAAGATTTTTATTTCAATCTTAAACACAGTGTTTATACTACATAGACGGTATCTCCTAGTACGTTACCTGCAATTTATTTGTATAATGGCTCTTCAATTCTAAAATGAAAGTCAGGCTGCAAACGAATACTACTTAAATAACCTTCAAAACACTATAAATGACTCTACACTTGCCACCCTATTTGAGCTCTGTGCCTAGGTCAGAGATTATGTGTTTGAGGGCTGTTCCAGAACCTACTCAGCTTTCTCATTGGTAATTTGAGTCTAATGAGTAAGTCAATCTCCAAGATCCCTCTCAGGTCTCATTTCTATCAGTCCACGCTAAAAGATTTGAAATACAAAAATCTACCCACAAAATGCTGATTTTCTAACTGTCCTATTTTTGTGTATGCTTTTACTATTACCCAAGTCAATCAAATTCAAAACACTTTCCTTTCCCTCATCAACTCAATTAATTACTGAGCCTTGTCAATATGTGCTTCATGATTTCTCCTTTTTCAATGTATCTAATATAATACCTCTAGATATACATAATTCTTCTAAAATATCAGTTTTACTCTTCATTCAACAGGGAAACAAGCTTGCCTCCCAGGACTTTCCAAACTTAACAGCTCACTACTGCTGCACTTCTACAGTCAGCCTCCAACTTATCTGTGATTGCCTCCACAACATTCCCTATTTTTAGAAAGCCCTCCCTTTCTCTCACATATCCATGAGCCTTTCCTCCCCAACTGGAAATGATGCTCCTCCCCTGGATTCCAACAACTCTATCCACAAGCAATGGACACTACATGTCCATTTGGTCATTCAATCAACCAGTGTCTGTCAGAGACCTGTAATTTGCTTAGAATTCTTCCAGCCTACAAAGATAGATCAGGGACAAAGCAACACTCCACTGGCTTTCTTTCCTTGATTCCTTTACAGATTATGAATATTATTTACTGATGTATTTATTAAAAAACTATTGATTCAGCATCTGCTCTGGTAAAGACATAGCCTTGAGTATAGAAACCATGTCTCAGGTGTCACAGTTATCTTCCCTTCTGCTAAAATATGGCAGTTTATTAATTGCAATACAAGCTCAAAAAATATTTGTTAGTCAAGGGAATTGACTGAAATCCTTAAAAGCTGTAGCAACATTTTAAAATGTTATCATTTTCCTAAAAAAAGCTTACTAGCCATAAATTTAAATTTAATATTAAGTTTAAAACAAGAGAAGAGAATTCCAGAATGAGTCATATACCCATATGAAAAATCTACACCTACTTTGCTTGGTGAGACTAGTAAATAAGACAAAAATTTTGACCTATGGGACAAATATTCATTACCTACAATAACTAACTAAGTAACTAACTAATTAAAAAATAAAACAAATATACAAATGAATCATCCAGGTCCATCCTGGACTCCAGTCCTCCTTACAGTGTCTGCAATTCATCCTCAGGCTGTTAACATTGGTGCACGAGACAGCCCAAAGCAAGGCTCATCGCAGAGCCCTGCAAGAACACAGTGCATCCTCATTCCTGTAAGAATGCATGTGTTCTCACTCTTAGCAAACTTAATTCAACTTAATTTAAGAAATGAATTTTAAAAAATAGACCTCATGAAAATAGAAAGGAGACCAGTAGGAGTTGAAGAAGGGGATCAGACGAGGGAGGCAAGGAGGGAAAAGGGGAGCTCACTGGGGAATGAAATTGATCAAATGATATTTTGTGCATATCACAATGAATCCCGTGGTCACATATAATCATAATATATATCAATTTTACAAAGAGGCATTTTAAGATAAAGTTCTGCTGTGTTTTTCTTCTTTACTACTTGAATAAGGGTATCTGCGTCTCACAGTGACCTCTAAGACGAATGACTACGTTCATTTTAACTGAAGCCTAGTTAGCAATGGCAGCTCAACATGCTGCTGCAACACACAAACTATCTTTTTTTTTTTTTTTTTCTTGGTACCAGGGATTGAATCCAAGGCACTCTATCACTGAACCACATCCCCAGCCACCTCTCCTTAGCCACCTCTCCTTACCCACCTTTTTAAAAATTTTATTTAGAGACGGGGGTCTCGCTTATGTTGCTTTGTGCCTCTCTAAGTTGCTATGACTGGCTTTGAACTTGTGATCCTCCTGCTTCAGCCTCCCAAGCCACTGGGATCACAGGTATGTGCCACATGCCTGGCTTCACAAAAACTATCTTTAGATATTCCAACAAATATTCCCAAAGCATCAGACTCTTGATTAAAAATATCCTTTCTAGGCCTATGTGATTTACTTAACATTATATCTACCTAAAATAGCAGACTAACCTTTGTCTTTGACATGTTATTTTAGAAATCTCCTGAAAATATCCTTGATCAATTTTAGGAGAATATAAAAAATATAAAAGAAAAGCAATAAAAAATAAATCTTTAAAGCCCACCAAGTACAGTACTGTACTGAAAGGAACACACTTAAGAAACTTTTCAGCAAACTTCAAGTAAGCAAGTAAGTAACTCTCCATAGAGTGGTGGCAACATTAACCCTGGATTTGGACCTATGAGTTTGCTTTTGTTTATATTACCTGACATTTCTAATACCAATTCATGCAAGGATACAGTTTATTCTTGTGGTCATAAAAATAAAATAAGTGAACTCCTTAGTGGTAACAAGAATATTTTATATCTACTAGAATAATTTAAGATCAACATTAATGTGACTCAGTTAGTCTTATGTGTGAGTTGACCCAACAGTAGCTGATGTCAACATGAAGGGTCCCAGAAACCTTTACCATCCCCTACCCATCACCGGTATCTAGGTGACTATTTGTCCTAACTGAATAAGTCATGCTCATTTGTTTTTTAAAAAGGATCAAAGAAAATATTCTTTAGAATAAAATGTAAGACATGGAGGGTACAATCACATTAAAATGAGAGGATTCAAATATTAAAACATTAAATGTTGTCACTTGAACACATCCCAACTATTAAAAACCTTATTTGGGGAAAATGAGAACTTCTTCATGCCCCAGGGGCTGCATCCAGTGCATCTATGGCTTCACCCCACCACAAAATGAATATACCATAAATGCTACGAGTATTGTTTGGATTGCCATGATAAAATAAGGAAGAAGGAAAGCCAAGAGATACATAAATGTTCAAAAAAGGCAAAAACAAACAAACAAATAAAAAAGACTGGTCTGAAGGCTAAGCTCTACCAAAAGCAGCTCCATGATGAGAAAATGCAAATGAAAAAGAGCAAGATGCCTGAAGGAAAAAACAGCAAGCAAAAGAATGTGAAAAGGCCCCATCCACAGCAGTACCTGGCTATCTGCTGGACACAGAGTCCCAAGCTAAGGCACTCTCCAAGATGGTCAAACAAAACAAAAATTGAAGGCAGGAAAATGGAAAGTATTTCTGCCCATTGCTCTTGCCCAGGGGGAAACAGAGGTATTAAAAGTTATTGAGACAGAAAAGAAAAAAAGATGGCATGGATCAGAATGGTTATAAAGTCCTCTATGTTGGAGATAAATCCACATAAATATGAAAGATTTATTAGGCCAATGAGCTTATGTTTCAGTAAGGCCATCCTGAACTGAACGCCACCTCTGGCCTGCCAATACATCCCCACCATTTACAATTGTGGGTATTATTACCAAAGGCACTGTCATTGAGGTGAACATGAGTATTAGGCTTCTGACACAAGGAGGCAGGATTACTTGGGGAAAATATGTCCAGGTTATCAACAATCCTGAAAATAATGGATGCATAAATGTATCCTTACTGACTCCGTTACAGGATAAGAGCCTGCCACAGAGCTGAGGCAGCCAAGGCAGTCCTTTCTTACTGCTTCTTGCATCACACCAGAAAGATTTCAGATATGTTACACAGAGTAGCAGGCATGAGTTTATTAGAGCATGAGTTTGTTAGAAGGCACAGGGAAAAGGAAACAGGACACTCTCAAGGGAGAAGAGTGTTTCCACTCAGAGAGGAAGACAGCACACCCCTCCTGTCCTTCAATTTTATTGGAGGGTTCCAGGGAAGTTTCCAAAGAGTTCCACCCAGGTTCACCTCTTGACTTTTGACTGACAGTGGGACTGTATCAAAATTCCAAGTCTCCACTGCACATGGTAAAGGCTCAGGGCAACTCTAGGTCACTTTGGCCTATGCTGATCAGTTTTAATTGGAACCTGTTCTTACAGATTTTATTCTTAAGAGAAATTATCTTTATCTTTGTGAGTTCTGAAACTTTGTCTGTGTAAGGGTTACAAAAGTGTCCCCCCTCCAGCAACCCACATAACTTGTATTTTTATCAGCATTTGGGGCCTGCATTTCTCCTGTAGATAACAAGTTATTTGCTGAGAAATGTATACATTCTATTGACTTAAGTCAGGCAGGGCTGCAGGTAAATTGTTTTCTTAAAAGAAATATTGTGGGAGTCAACACAATGCACCCAGTGTATAGAATTATCCCCTTAACCTCATGTTCCCACCTCTCATCTCTGTTATCTATAAGTTTTGACAACAGTTTCATACAAATGACTCCATAAATCATGGACAACTATAAAATAATCAGGAAAACCACCATTACTATAACATTTTTAAATACTACCAAATAGCCTTACATATCTACAATCCTCAAGAGAACTATTTATTAAGTTGTAAAATATGTTAATGGTAAGATAAAATCAAAACCTTACTTGGTCTCTGGATGAAGGCTTCCTCTGTATCTTCCCCTCACTCGCACAACTTTGTATTTCCTGTTCTAGAAACATGAGTATGTCTTCCTTGAAAGAGGAATTTTCTTTTTAAAATGTGATCATCTTTTCAATCATCTATCTGATTGAAAAGAAGCACTTAGGCTGAGAACTCAGTGGCAGAGAGCTTCCCAGCACGCAAGAGGCCCTGGGTTCAATACCCAGGACCACAAAACACAAAAGAAGAAACACTACACACAGATCTATAGGTTATTCAAAGAGGTAGGGTGGCACTCAGCTTCCTTGTGCTCTACCTGCAACTAATCTGTGCTGAAGGACAGGTCAGGAATCATCCTTGAGTGCACACTAAACTGACACTGTCCTTGAACCCAAACCTACCAAAAGTATTAGCCATGCCCAAGGAAAATGCTCCTATAAAGTCCCCTGCCCTTCTTGCCAAATACTAAAATTCACCCCAACACACTCTAGAAAGTTTTAGAATTAAAATTCTAAAACCACATTTTATAATATAAACTTCAAAAGGGAAGAAACCATGTCTTTTAAGTTTCATTCTGGCCTCAGTAGCAAGGAGTAAACAGAAAAAGGATGATGCTATATGTACAAAAGAACAGCCCTGAGTTCTGCAGACTGCTGCACTAAATGTCCCTCCATCCACCCCCACCCTCAACATTTTTAAGTTGGAAAGCAGTTATCAAGAGCCATCTCAAAGGAAACAAAGGGGAGATGAGATCCCCACAGACATGTGACCTGCAGTCTGAGTGAACTAGGGTGGACCAGGCTGCCTCAGTCAAAGCTGTCACAATGACAAAGGGCTATGAACCCTCCATTCCTCTGTTAACACACTAGTGCTGCCACATCTAGAATCTCCACTTCCTTCCATCATTTCCAAAGCCGGCCCCATTCTACACATCTTGTATGAATTCCCCAAACCTATAAGTGATACACTCAAGATTGTGGTTCATGTGGTTATATCAAAGAGGGACAAGCCATAGCTGCTGTCTGATTACTTTTAAACAACATCCCTGAGAACTCTCTTACTTCCACATCTCATTTTTATGTAACAGTCCCTCACAAACAGTTTTTTCCTCAGTCTGTAACATCAATTCTGAATTTGTATTGTTATCTACATTGCTCCCTATATACTTTCTACTTCAGTTCTGTCATTTCTTATTAGAAAGCTTGGAAAATACTGATGAGGAAGTGACAAAATTCCTAATATATGTGGAAGGAGGAAAAACCATGACAGAAAAATGAGTTTGAAACTCAATTCTGATGTTTTCTATCTGCACCAACCTTGTCTACAACTTCTCCAAAGGTAAGGTTGATTATCATGGGGAATACAATCACCTTGCACTGATGTTGCATGAAGTAATGATAATGCAGAGAAAGTACCTACCATTGTACCTAGAACACAGCAGGTACTCTAAATGAGATAATTATTTTATTAGTACATTTTACATGTGAGATATAATTAAGTCTGAGTTCAACTTATTTTAATAAGACTATACCCAATATCTGCTAAATAATTCTTCTTTCATTTAGTCAAGAAATAGATTCATAGGTACCTAAACTATCTGTCACTACTAAGTATTTAACAAAATGAATTATGTATAGTCTCTGACTGCATAAAATGATGACCAATAAATCATGATTGCAAAACATCAGGTTAAGTGCTATAATAAAATATGTTCAAGGTTCAATGGGGTAACAAGGTAGGTTTCACAGAGCAGATATTTCGGTTTAGCGAGTAAGAATTTTCAGCCATGAAACAGGAATAAGGAGGAATGAAGAGATTTTCCAGGTATAAAAAGAAAAAAAAAGTGTTATAGTTTGGATCCTAAATATCACTCAAAGACCATTTGTTAAATTAGTACTGGTTCCCAGTCCCTGCAACATTGAGAGGCTGTGCAACTTTTAAGATTTGGGTCCTCATGAAAGCAAGTTAGGTCAATGGTGGTGTGCTCACGAAAAGGGTACTGGGAACCAGCCCCTTCCTTTCTTTTCTTCCCAGCTGCCAAGAGGTGAGCAGCCTCTTCCACCATGTGCTTCTGCAATGATGTACTGTGTTGTCACAAGCTCAAAGCAACGTGACCAAGCAACCATGGACTAAAACCTCTGAAACTGTGAACAAAAATAAACATTTTCTCCTTCAAGCTGTTTGTCTTAGGTATTCTCTCACAGTGACAGAAACCTGACTGACTCAGATAGGGATAAAGGGCCCTGTGTATCATGCCATGAAGCCTGATTTCATTATATAGGTGATGTGCAAATAGAGACAAAGATTGATCACTCCAACAAAGAGACAAGAGAGCAAATACAGGTAACCATTGATCATACCAACAAAGAGATAAGGGAAAAAATACAGGTAGCAAAAGAGTACTTCAAGAAAGATAGACATTCTAAAAAAAATCAGAAATCCTTGAAATGAAGAAAACAATAAACAAAATAAAAAGCTAAATAGAAAACATTACCAACAGACTAGATCACTTGGAATATAGAACATCAGATAGTGAAGACAAATATACAATCTTGAAAATACAGTTGACCACACAGTGAAGATGATAAGAAACCATGAACAGAACATCCAAGAATTATGGAACAGTATCAAAAGACCAAATATAAGATTTATTGAGATAGAAGAAGGCACAGAGATTCAAACCAAAGGAATGTATAATCTCTTCAATGAAATAATATCAGAAAATTTCCCAAACCTGAAGAATGAATTGGAAAATCAAATACAAGAGAATTGCAGGACACCAAATGTACAAAATTATAACAGATCTACACTAAGACACATTATAATGAAAATGCCTAGCATAACAAATAAGGATAGAATTTTAAAAGCCACAAGAGAAAGGAATCAGATTATATATAGGGGAAAACCAATTAGGATCTCTGCAGATTTTTCAATCCAGACCCTGAAAGCTAGAAGATCCTAGAACAACATATACCAAACTCTGAAAGAAAATGGATGCCAAACAAGAATCTTATATCCAGAAAAATTAAGCTTTAGATTTGATGACAAAATAAAAACCTTCCATGATAAACAAAAGTTTAAAGAATTTACAACTAGAAATCCTCCACTAAAGAACATCCTCAGCAAAATATTCCACAAGAAGGAAATGAAAAACAACAATGAAAATCAGCAAAGGGAGGTATTACACTAAAGGAAAAAATAATCAGAGGAGAAACCAAGTCACATTAAATACCAAAAATAAACAAAAATGGCTGTGAATACTAATCATGTCTCAATAATAACCTTAAATGTTAATGGCCTAAACTCATCGATCAAAAGACATAGACTGGCAGATTGGATTAAAAAAAAAAGATCCACCAATATGCTGCCTTCAAGAGGCACATGCCATAGAAAAAGACATTCACAGACAAGGTGAAATATTGGGAAAAATCATATCACTCACATGTACTGTGGAAACAAGCAGGGGTTTCTATCCTCATATCAAATAAAGTAGACTTCAAGCTACAGTTAATCAAAATGGATAAAGAAGGACATTTCATATTGCTTAACAGAACCATAAATCAACAAGACATAACAATTATAAATATATATGCCCCAAATAATGGAGCATCTATATTCATCAAACAAACTCTTCTCAAGTTCAAGAGTCAAATAATTCTGGGTGACTTTAACACACCTCTTTCACCACTGGATAGATCTTTCAAACAAAAACTAAACAAAGAAACTACAGAACTCAATAATACAATCAATAACTTAGACTTAACTGATGTATATAGAGTATATTATCCATCAATGAGTAAATATACTTTCTTCTCAGTAGCACATAGATCCTCTCTAAAATAGACCATATATTATGCCACAAAGGAACTCCTGGCAAATACAAAAAAGTAGAGATAATACCCTGCATTCTATCAGATCATAATGGAATAAAATTAGAAATCAATGAAAAATAAAAAACAAAAGCTACCCCAACACTTGGAGACTAAACATTATGCTATTTAGTGAAAAAATGGGTTGGAGAAGACATCAAGGAGAAGATTAAAAAATTCTTAGAAGGACTGATACAACATATCAAAATCTCTGGGACACTATGAAGGCAGTACTAAGGGGAAAGTTCATTGCATGGAATTCATTCCTTAAAAGAAGAAAAAGTCAACAAATAAATGACTAAAAATTACATCTCAAAGTCCTAGAAAAAGAAGAACAAACCAATACCAAAAGCAGTAGAAGATAGGAAATCATTAAAATTAGAGCGGAAACCAATGAAATTGAAACATAATAAACAATTGAAAAAAGTTGACAATACAAAAAGTTGGCTATTTGAAAAGATAAATAAAATTGATAAACCCTTAGCCATGCTAACAAAGACAAGGACAAAGAAAACTCAAATTACTAACATCCATGATGACAGACACTACAGAAATACAGAAGATAATTAGAATTTATTTTGAAAATTTGTACTCCAATAAAATAGATAATATCAAAGGCATCAACAAATTTCTAGAGTCAGATGATTTGCCCAAACTCAATCAGGATGATATATACAAGTTAAACAGATCAATTTCAATCAATGAAATAGAAGATGCCATCAGAAGCCTACCAACCAAGAAAAGCCCAGGACCAAATAGATACACAGCTGAGTTCTACAAGACCTTCAAAGAAGAATACCAGGACTCCTCAAATTATTTCATAAAATAGAAAAAGAGGGGACACTTCCAAACTCATTTGATGAGACCAATATCACCCGATTCCAAAACCAGACAAAGACATGTCAAAGAAAGAAAACTTCAGACCAATATCTCTAATGAACGTAGATGCAAAAATTCTCAATAAAATTCTAGTAAATTTAATGCAAAAACATATGAAAAAGATAGTGCACCATGATCAAGTGGGGTTCATCCCAGAGATGCAAGGTTGGTTCAACATACGGATATCAATAAGTATAATTCATCACATCAATAGACTTAAAGGTAAGAATCATATGATCATCTCACTAGACACAGAAAAAGCATTTGACAAAATACAGCACCCCTTTATGTTCAAAACACTAGAAAAACTAGGAATAACAGGAACATATCTCAACATCATAAAGGCTATCTATGCTAAGCCTCAGGCCAACATCATTCTAAATGGGGAAAAATTGAAGGCATTCCCTCTAAAAACTGGAACAAGACAGGGATGCCCTCTTTCACCACTACTATTCGACATAGTTCTTGAAACACTGGTCAGAGCAATTAGACAGAGGAAAGAAATCAAAGGGATATGTAGAGGAAAAGAAGAACTTAAATTAGCACTATTTGCTGATGATATGATTCTATACCTAGAAGACCCAAAATCACCACCAGAAAACTTCTAGAATTAATAAATGAATTCAGCAAAGTAGCAGGGTATAAAATCAATATTCATAAATCAAATGAATTTCTATACATCAGTGATGAATTCTCTGAAATAGACATTAGGAAAATTACCCCCTTCACAATAGCTTCAAAAACAAACAAACAAACAAACAAAAAACAACTTGAGAATCAACTTAACAAAAGATGTGAAAGACAACTACAGAACACTAAAGAAAGAAACTGAAGAAGACCTTAGAAGATGGAAGCTATCCCATGCTCTTGAATAGGCAAAATCAATACTGTCAAAATGACCATACCACCAAAAGCACTATACAGATTCAATGCAATCCCAATCAAAATCTCAATAACATTTCTCATAGAAATAGAAAAAGCAATCATGAAATTCATCTGGAAAAATAAGAGACCCAGAGTAGCAAAAGCAATTCTTAGCAAGAAGAGTGAAGCAGGTGGCATCACTATACCAGACCTTAAAGTAAACTACAGAACAACAGTAACAAAAACAGCATGATATTGGAATCAAAATAGATTTGTAGACCAATGGTACAGAATAGAAGACACAGAGACAAACCAACATAAATACAGTTATCTCATACTAGACAAAGGCACCAAAAACATATATTGGAGAAAAAATAGCCTCTTTAACAAATGGTGCTGGGAAAACTGGAAATCTATATGCAGCAAAATGAAATTAAGCTCCTATCTCTCACCTGCACAAAACTCAACTCAAAGTGGATCAAGGACCTAGGAATTAAACCAGAGACCCTGCACCTAATAGAAGAAAAAGTAGGCCCAAATCTTCATCATGTCAGATTAGGCCACAATTTCCTTAGTAAAACACCTATAGTGCAAGAAATAAAATCAAGAATCAATAAATGGGATGGATTCAAACTGAAAAGCTTCTTTTCAGCAAAAGAAATGATCAGTGAGGTAAAAAGAGAGCCTACAGAATGGGAGCAAATTTTTACCACATGCACATCCAATGGAGCCTAATCTCCAGGATATGTAAAGAACTCAAAAAACGTCACACACACACACACACACACACACACACACACACACATATACACACATCAATCAGTAAATGGGCCAAGGAACTGAACAGAAACTTCTCAGAAGATGATATACAAATACATGAAAAAATGTTCAACATCTCTAGCAATTAGAGAAATGCAAATCAAAACTACTCAGAAATTTCGTATCACTTCAGCCAGAATAGCAGTTATTAAGAATACAGACAACAATAAGTGTTGTCGAGGATGTGAGGGGAAAGGCACACTTACACATTGCTGGTTGGACTGTATATTGGTGCAACCAATCTGGAAAGCAGTATGGAGATTCCTCAGAACTTGGAATAGAACCACCATTTGACCCAGCTATCCCACTCCTCAGTTTACACCAAAAGGACTTAAAAACAGCATACTGCAGTGATGCAGCCACATCAATGTTTATAGCCAGCACAGTTCACAACATCTAAATTGTGGAACCAACCTAGGTGCCCTTCAGTAGATGAACAGATATAAAAAAAAAACTGTGGTACATATATACAATGGGATATTACTCAGCATTAAAAGAAAATAAAATCATGGCATTTGCAGGTAAATGGATGAAGCTGGAGAATATTATGCTAAGTGAATTAAGTCAATTCCAAAAAAAAACAAAGGCTGAATGTTTTCTCTGATATGTGGGATGCTGATCCGTAATGGGGATTGGGGTGGGGCACATGGGAGGAATGGAGGAACTTTAGATAGAGTAAAGGGGAGGGAAGGGAAGGGGAATGGGGGTACAAAGATGGTGGAATAAGATGGATATCATTATCCTAAGTACATGTATGAAGACATGAATGGTGGGATGCTACTTTGTGAACAGATACATGAAAAATTGTGCTCTATATGTGTACTATGAATTGAAATGCATTCTACCATCATGTACAACAAATTAGAATAAACAAATAAATTTAAAATTTTTAAAAAAGATACCAGAGGGGCAAAAGTTGAAGTAGGTTGTTGAAAAAACAAAAAAATACAAATAATGTGGGCCTAAAACATGATAAACACAATAGGAAAGTAGGGACAAATAACAGAGAGAATTAAGAAACAGGAATACTGAGCCATGGAGCCAATATAATTTTAGAAAAATGTTAAAGAAAGAGGAGGGGGATGCAGGAAAAAATATGAAGGAACAACCACTAAAAATGCTTTTATTAGAAACTATAAATCCTTGAATCAAGAAGCTTGAAGAATCCCAGGTACAAGAAATGTGAATAAAATAAAAAAATTTAAAAAAAAAGGCAGCCAAAAGAAAATGGTTGTATTCTACACATGTATTCTACACACAGAGGAACAAAGAGAAGAATGACCACAGACATTCCCAAAAAGACATGTCCATCAGGAACAATGCAAAACAAAAACAATACCACAACATTTTAATGTTTTAAGTAAAAAAATAAAAGGCAACATAGAATTCTTGACCCAGAAATTTTATCTTTCAAAAATGGGAATGAGGGGCTGGTGTTGTGGCTCAGTGGTAGAGCACTTGCCTAGCCTGTGTGAGGCACTGAGTTCAATTTTCAGCACTGCATATAAATAAATAAAATAAAGATCCATTGACAACTAAAACATATATTTTCAAGAATGAGAATGAGCTGGGCAGGGTGGCACAGGCCTATAATCCCAGTGATTTCAGAGGCTGAGGCAGGAGGATTATGAGTTCAAAACCAGCCTCAGCAATTTAGTAAGTCCTTAAGCAACTCAGTGAGGCTCTGTCTCTAAAAAAAGATATTAAAAAGGGCTAGGGATGTGGTTCAGTGGTTAAGCACCCCTGGGTTCAATCCCTGGTAACCAAAAAAAAAAGGAGAGAGAGAGAGAGAATATAAAAAAAAAAAAAAGACTTTTCCAGATATCAAAGGTTAAGTGAATACATTTATAGCTGACCAGAAATAGAAGAAATGTTAAGTAAGAAATTTCAGGCAGAAAGAAAATTTTACCAGATGGAAATTTACATCTATTCAAAGATAAGAAGATAACTAAGAACACACATGTATAGGCAAAAATAAAAGACCTTGTCTCATTCTTATTTCTTTAAAAGGAAAAAATAACTGTCTAAATAAGGTTTATAAAAATATATTAAAATAAAGCATACAGTAACACAAAGATTTTTGCCTAAAATCAGGAAGAAGAGAAAGATATCTGATGTCACGACTACTACATAATATTGTGCTATAAGCATTAGCCAACGCAGTTAGGCAAGAAAAAGAATTAAAACCCTCCTGATTGAAAAAGAAAAATTGTTTTTATTCACAGAAGAGATCATCATCTACCTAGAAATCCTAAAGAATCTGCTAAAATGTGTTTAAAAGATCACAAGATACAATTTCTATATTTAAAAAATCAATTATGCTAGCCACAAACAGTTGAAAACTTAAAAATTTTAAAAATATTACCTTTGTTTTTTTTCTTTTATTCACCAGTACCTCTTCTTTCCCACCTCTCCCCGCCACCCCCTTCTTCTACTCTACTGGTCTCCCTTCTATTTTTTTTTAATTTGTTTTAATTGGTTATACATGAGAGTAGAATGCACTTTTTGACACATTGTGCACAAATGAAGTGCAACTTCTCATTCCTCTGGCTGTACATGGTGTAGAGTCACACCAGTAGTGTAATCATACATGTGTATATAAGGGTAATAATGTCTGTCTCATTCTATGGTCCTTCCCATCCCCACAGCCCCACCGTTCCCCTCACTCCCTGCTGAAAATTTTACCTTTAATAGCATAAAATATTATATAGGGTAAACAACAAAACATATGCGAGACAACTATAAAACTTTCTGAGAGAAATTACGATTTAAACAAATGAAGAGAGAAACTTTATTCATGGATCAAAAGACTGGATTTTGTTAAGATCTCAGTATCAATCAAAAACTCAACAATGGTTTTTTTTTTAGAAATTCTTAGATTTATTTTAAAACTTACGTGAAAATGTAAAATACTAGACCAGTCAAAACATTTTTTTTTTAAATAAAAAAGCTAGAAGACATGTTACTGGATTTCAAGAGTTACTTTGAAGCTATAGGAATGGGGTCAGCTTGGTATTGGTATAAAAAAAATAGACTCAAACATATATGGCCAAATGATTTTCTACAAAGGTCCTGAGACAATTCAAAAGAGAAAGAGAAATCTTCTCAAGAAATGGTACTAAAATATACATCCATATGAAAAAAAAAAACTCAATCCATATCACACACTATATACATATAAAAATCAACTCAAAATGGAGCATAGATTGAATATGAGGTCTGAAAGTATAAAGTGTCTAGAAGAAAATATCCAAGAACTTCTCAGTGACCTTAATTTCTTAAATAGACTATCAATAGCCCAAACTACAAAAAAAAAATTATTGGACTTCATTAAACTATAAAACTTTTGGTCTCCACAAGATACTGTTAAGAAAATAGAAGGCAAACCACAGACTGGGAGAAAATATTTGCAAAACATATCCATTAAAGAATTTCAAACCATAATATGAAAAAAAATCTTACAACTGAATAAAAAAACAAACAAACAAATATAAAAAGGGCCAAAAGACGGGCAGGATTATAGCTAAGTGGTAGAGCACTTGCCTAGCATGTGTAAGGCACTGGGTTCGATTCTCAGCACCACATATAAATAAATAAATAAAATAAAAGTCTATCAACAAATAAAAACAATATTTTTAAAAAATGGCCAAAAGAATTGAAGAATTACTTTACAAAAGGTACCTGGATAGCCGACACTTCTGTTGCTGATGGCGATGAAAAAATGGTATAGCTATTGCAAAAAAAACAATTTGGATATTTCTTATAAATGTTTACCATATTCTTGCCACACAACCCAGCAATCTCATTTCTAGCTAGATTTGAAAATAGGTGAAATGAAATTATATACTTAGAAAATTGCCTAGGCATGAATGTCTATATAGCTTTATCCATAAATATCCCCAATTAGAAACCATTCAAATGCCCTTCAACTGGTGAATTAATCTAGAAACTATGGTGCAGGGCTGGGGTTGTGGCTCAGTGGTATAGCACAGGCCTTGCACATGTGAGGCACTGGGTTCGATCCTCAGCACCACATAAAAATAAATAAACAAAATAAAAGTATTGTGTCCATTTACAACTAAAAACAATGTTAAAAAAGAAAAAGGTATGGTGAATCTATGCAATGGTAACGAAACACTACTACAAGGTAAGGAAATACTGATACATACAATGGCCCAGATGAATCTAAAACATAACATGCTATGTGAAAGAAGACAAGATTCAAAGGCTACAAACCATATAATTTCATATATGACATTTCAGAAAAGGCAAAATTGACTGCAAACAGACCAATGGTTCCCAGGGGTTGATGGCATGAGAGAATTTTAGAAGATGATGGAACTGTTTATCTTGTTTGTGGTGGTGGTTACAGATTCGGTGTGTTGATTAAAACCCACAGAACTAAACACAAGAAGGACTGAATTTTAGTGTATGTAAATTGTACCTCAATTTTAAAAAATACTAATAAGAACCATTTCTTCCCAGTGATGAGGGACACGTTTAGTCTGTACTGGGGTCAACAACACTAAATGAACTCATGCCTTGTCACTCTGCAATTAGCAGGTGGCTGGCAATTAGGATTACTTCTTAGCTTCCTGGGTTCTAAGACCATTCTCAACTCTAACAGCTATAATATCTCACAGAGGCAGTCCTCAGATTTTTGGTTGCTTTCCTTCTGAATCATACTTTTCTCTTGTGCTCAATATCAAATATTTCCATAAAATAGAGAGGGGTGGCTTCTGAGCATGAAAGTGACCCAATTATTATTTTACTTCTTCCCCTCCAGTGTATCAGGCTTACTGTCTGCTCCAATGTACTCAGTACAAACTAAATTGGCACCCAGTACCCTGACTGACAAATGATCACTGTCACTCTGTTGCTGAAATCTCTCCCAGAGGGGCACTGTGCTCACTGCAGCTTGTTTTGCTCACTTGTTTTGCCTGGCATTGTTTGCAGGCTCCCACCTGCTGTTGTGTACCATAAATTGCTCTCTATTATATAGAAACCATAGTGGTTTCGTCCCTGGATTTTAGTTCCTATTTTTGTTCAGGTGGGAATGTGAGGACTTCTCAAGATCCCTGACTGGTTGCTCAAGGCCTCTGGGAGTCATTTTGTGCAAAATCAATTGAAAGAAATGATTCTAAGTGGTGATAAAAGAGGCAGACATTCTGAACATGAGTCCAGGTCACAGGAGTATCAACAGAGGCACAGCTATCAGTGAAAATATATAATATGACAAAGAAGAAATATAGCTTTAAATATGTCACAAGCATAAACTTTCAAATAATCATACTCTTGACTGGCAGAAAAACAAGTAGGCTGGAAAATGAAGCACTGCTTAGAGTCTTAAAACCACTGCACACATGTAATTATTATCATCTGTTTTAAGAGAGTTTTACACAAAACCTAAAAGCATGAGAAGCTGGCATGATTTTCACTTATTTGGCCAACACACCTGCTCATGTAATATACATTTTTCTTTCTCAGCTAAAATTCTACACTAGGAGTTGTTTCAAGCAGAAATAAAGGTTACTTTCCATTCTGAAGGCATTGCTCACTAAGACAGGTCAGCAGAATAAATGTTGCCACCCATCTAATCAAGTAAAGTAAATCATAAATTGTGGATGCCATTTTCCCTCTTTTTAAGCAATAAGAGCACACTCAGGTCAAGCAGAACCATGGGCTGAGAAAATTCCCTGGATGCCCAGTCACCAACACCAATAACAGGATTGATTCCTTCCATTTGTGCAGATAACACTTCACACCTGTCAGAGGGCTTTCCCAAATATTATCTCACTTGGTTCTCACTGAAACCTCATAGGTAAAATAAGTGTTATCCTCCCGTTATTACAAGTAAGAACAGTGAGATGCAAGAGGTTGCATAAATTGTCTGATTGCACAACAGTAGTGATGGGAATCAGTAGTCCTATCACTAGAATCAGGAATCTCAGTTCATCCAGCACACCCACCCCAGAATACTTCAGGTACTCTACAGTATTCTCAGCCTGGGGAAAAGAAGACACAGCTATGAGAATAATAATCTAGAGCTTATTTATTATATTAATTAATACTAATATCAATTAATTTGTACTATATTGTTATTTTATAATCTAACTATATTCTTATAATTGTATTATATATTGTATTACATACTACTAAGTCTTTATAGATGTTTCACACTGGGACAATGGAACAAAATGCTTTAAGCTTAGGGAGAGGGACTAAAATATAAGCATAATTACAAGGTGACAAGAATATTATAAATATTTTTAAATTCACAGGATGAAAAAAATATTTAAACAATTTTTAAATATCATTGTGTGTATGTGTGTGTGTGTGTGTGTGTGTGTGTGTGTTTTGCTGGGAATTAAACCCAGGAACTCATGTGTGCTAGGCACACTCTACTACTGAGCCACATCCCTATCCCTTAAATAATCTTTTAAAAAGTTATTCAAAATTACCCCTCTTCAACTCAGCTGTCTAAATCCTAAAACAACTCCTGTCTGGACACATGTAGACGGGGTGTTTTGCATTACAATTTTTTCTAATTATTCAGTAGCAAACACAAAAAATAGATTAATAGTTTCTAGAACCACTTTTTAAAGTCTAAACATGAAAATCCAGGTAACAAAAAATTTGGTCAGGATATTTGCTTGTGAATATTGATCAAGCAATGGGCAAGTCCACTTGCCATTAAAAAGCAATACTAATAGATTAAATAGGGAACATGAATACTAAAGAGAGCTTGAAGATAAGATGGTTAATCAGTAAAACAAAATCAAGACCAAAAATCATCCTTGGCCATCTTTTCTGTGCATTATAATAAAAATATATAAAGAAACACAGTACACTTTCTAAAAACCCAAAGCCTGGTGACCTCATAAATTTAATGCTTTACTTTCAGGAGAATTGACTTGAAGAAGTTATTTAGAATCTATTTTTCTTCTTTCAGTGACCTAACACTATCAACTTACTATATACTTCAAAGAACATTTAGCAAAAATCAAATAGATTTAAAGGTATATTTGTGTGTGTATGTGTGTGTGTGTGTGTGTGTGTGTGTGTGTGTGATGTCTTCTGTTCATTAGAGTTCTCTGAATCTTATTGTAGAAAATTGAACTGGCATTTAAATCTGGTGACTAATATACTCGTGGTATATAAATGTAAATTCATTTGGTTCATCAGTTGGTATTTGCTTCTCAAACTCTTGATATCGAAGAATTACTAAAGCCAAGAGACTAGCCCAAGTCTACACAACGAAAAACTGCCAAAGTTGGAACTCAAATGCAGATCAAAGTGGCTCCAAAGCATCCCACTTTTTCCTTTATACTACAATCTGCTCTGTATCCAACAGTGGAAAATATATTATATCCTATATTTTCACTTCTATATTTTTCACTCTAAAATAAGACCTTTAGCCAGAAAACATTTACAATGCTTCCTCTTGAGTTACAGAGTCAGAATCCTAACTTCCCCACTTACCACATCTGTGTCCCTATAAATGTTGCTCAGCCCTTCTATGGTTCACTTTCTTTATTTGCCAACCAGGGATTTACAAATATGGTATTTCTATATCACAGGGATTCCATAAAAATTAAATAAGATAATACTAAGCACCTAGCATAGCGCCTAGCTTTCTTGAAACAATGTTGGAATAGTTGCAAACAAGAATTTTATGCATTGTTCTATATTGCTAACATTTACATTGTTTTGCAACTAACTGATGTCCCATCAGAGGTAAAAAGAACAGCTACTGCTAATTAATCATACAAAAGGTTTCTAGCAGACCTATGAAAAGACTGCAGCTCAAAGAGCCAGTGAGATACAGATAGCTTTAAGTTTCTAGATGCACCAAATAGAAACGTGTAGCACTGAAAAAATAATCATATCATGTTCAGTTTATAAGCAACCTTCCAAGAACATATCTCATTATGATATGTAATTCAAATATCTTTGATATGTATAGTATAGTGACCTTGCAGGTTGTATAGTTCATAGTCTGTACCTTTTATTTAATTTTTATATGGAAAATAGAAGAGAGAAACTCATTCTACTTGAACATGGAACAGTAAGAATGTTCCCCAGAGCTGCTAGAAGTCTGATCCATCACCAAGTGAGGCCAGATAGGATGAGAACACAGAATCTACTGGAAGCCACCTGTCCCCATCATCAAGTAAAAGCTAACAAGGTGAGAACAGAGTGGAAAGAAGAGGTGGAGAGGTAGAGGGTTGAGGATGTCTGCAAGTCAGGTTCAAAGCCAACTTCCAAACCTGTCTTATTTTGCAAATGTGTACCTATACATTTTCCCTTTTAATTAAAAAAATCAGGGCTGGGGTTGTAGATCAGTGGTAGAGCGCTTGCCTCATACATGTGAGGTACCGGGTTAGATCCTCAGCATCTCACATAAAATAAATAAATAAAATAAGGGTATTGTGTCTATCTACAACTAAAAATTTTTTTAAAAATCAATTTGCCTTGAGGTTTGTGACCTCCTGGCATCTCTCCTGCCACTGCATTGACTCTTTCTACTGTCCTTTTCTACTTCTGCTTTGGTTCCCAGATGCCTCTTGAATTCCTGAGATTTTCAGAGTACTCCAGCCACTGCCTATGCCCCTTTGGTTCCCTTTTATCCTGAACACAGGAAAGGACAGTACATCATTCTCTGGTGCTGACTTCCACCTGGCTGTCAGTTTAACTCCCCAGCATCCACTGACCTGTCCCAATGTCAGAACCTGACAGTGAGTATCTTTAACATGGAAGGAAAGAATTGGTTTAAAGAAACATTCACTCCTATCCACAAAACACAGTGAGGATTATAGAATATATGCCCCAAAACTTAAAAAGAATAAATTATTTTTAAAATGTTCATAAGCTATTGATAAATTAGTTTTAAAATAATTTGTCCTTTTTAAGTTTGTTGTTTTGAGTGAAGGTTTTCCTTTGAACCATCTTATTAACTAATTTGAATTACCATATCATGTCTATTTTTTTTAATTTGTATCTCCTTTGAAATAGTCACATTTTATGTACTTTTTTACAATGTGGGAAATTTTGTCATAAAAAACACCATTTTAGAATATGATTATTATTTTTGTCCCCAAAGAATAAGAACCACAAATTGGCATAAACTAAATGCTTGACTTGGAGCAATGGAAAAAAGTATATTTTTAAAACAGCCAACAACCACATGCCAGTTATCGAAGTATTCTTTCAGCTCCAAACCTACCCTTCCTTACTCAGATTTACAATTCCAGGGCTAGGACTAAGCAAATTTACTTCTTTGCCAGCTCCATTTGTTAAGTTCTGCCAAGAGGGGGCACTAGAAGGAAACTGGACAGCCCACTGACCCAAGTATGGCCACTGTCTCTTCAGCAACTGGTTCCAGTAGAAGTTGATTCCAGTTTTAATTTCATTTTCACCTCACTCCTGGAATCAACCTCATTACACGTCCTCACGAAGAATAGCAAAAGTTGGTTAGTGTGCCATCCTCGGAGGCCAGAGGACCAGGTTTGAGGTTTCTTTTCTGTGTCACTAGGGCACCTCCTTGGACGCAGCAACCCCTCCTCAAAGGTATGAATCTTCACTATGTGGAACCTTTCCTTCTAGAGGTTAACCCAGGCATAACTGGTCTTCCTCAGTTATGCCTTTCCATTCATTATTTCTCCAAAACTGATTTAAGTAATTCCTTATTAAATGCTCTCTATTAAAATAACTGATGTATTTCCTATTTCCTTGGCTGGGCTTTTACCAATACAAACTGTTTCTTTATCCCCCTCCACAATGTTGTAATTATGGAGGATTCAGATATAAACATCAAAACAAATTTACAAAGTTAAGAGCAGCTATGAGAGTGAAACTCTTTTCAAAAACCTGTATATTTGATAAACTATTCCTCCATAAAACAATTTTAATTATGCCTTTAATTTAATATTCAAATTTCATACAGTTTTACATATATAGATTTTAGGTTCTACAAAAACTAAAATTTTATAAATTTAATTTTCATTGGAAGGTAAATAGGTCAAGTATATAGAATAGTGGGAATACAATGGATATTTCAATGATTCTTTTAATCTTAAACTTACCATCATCAAATTAGAGAACATTAATTTAAAATAAGTCTAAATTTGGACAAGAGGGTTTATAAAATTTTCACTTATAAAGATAAACACACAGTAGGCAACATACCTTATCTTGTTATCTTGAGGACTAGTTGATCATTAATTGCCAGGTGTTCCTACCATGAGTTTAATAACCAACATGTTATGTTGTACATAAGTTGTACAAGAATGTACTTAGACAAGAACCCATACTTACATATTATGCCTCTATTTTAAAGCAAGTTTGTTGATCTTAAAGGCACTAGTTAAAAATAGTCACTTAATAGTTATTATAAATTAAGGAGAAATTTAAAAGCATATTTTTTCATATAAAGAGTTTGGTGGCTTAAAATAGTTTAAACATTTTGCTGAGCTCAGTGGCATATGTTTGGAAATTCCAGCTGTTCAGGAGGCTGAGGCAGGAGAACTGCAAGTTTGAGGACAGCCTCAGCAACTTAGTCAGACTCTATCAGTGGTAGAGTGTTAACCTAGCAAGCATGAAGACCTGGATTCACTCCCTAGCACTGCAGGGAAGAAAAGTTTGAAAATTCTGGCTTAAAAATTCTCTTTCAGAACTGGGAGTGATGGCACACTCTTTAATCCCAGCTACTTGGGAGGGTGAGACAGGAAAATTGTAAATTCAGGCCCAGCCTAGGTAACTTAGTGTCTCAAAAAATTTTTTAATTAAATAAATAAAATTGGCTAGGGATATGGCTCAGCTGTGGGGGGGGCCTCTGTGTTCAATTCCCAGTATCACATAAATGGACAAACAAAACCAAAAAAATTCTCACAACTATTATTAGTAATTATTAATTCAGGCATCCATGAATTATTAATGCAAAATTTTACTTGAATAACTTCTCTGTTTTAAGATTCCATTTCAATATTCTCATTGTTTAAAAGAAGACTTATTGCAAACATAACAAGAATACTACTGATTTAATGTATATACCATCTGAGTTCTCAGGCCACCACAAAAATTAATGTGTGAAGACTAATACCCACTGTCTTGAAGCCATCACCCTGGAGCCCTGTTAAACAACTCTTTTCCTTTCCACATTAAAGAGCCCTCTAAGTTAAAACAACTGATTCTTCTGCTTTTGCTCACCCTAGCCAAGCAGCCAGTCCTTCAGCCCCTTCTTGTGATGTGGCCACACCGTCCTGGTCTCCCTTAGGACACATTCCAGCTTGTGAGATCTCTAAATAATGTTTGACTACAATAAATCTAGATGGAAGTCTTAGGTTAACAAGTTATCTGCTTGCCAATTTATGAGCTATCATACACATCACTCAAATCCCTGAAAAGGTTGACTTTACAGCTAACTTTAGCTGAACATTTAAAATGCTTAGAAAGTGTGAATTTTATTTTTGCTCTCCAATGGTCGGAGGTGAGGCATCAAATTGAAGCCTGATGTAATTCCCATGACAAATTCCAACAACAACTATATGACCACAAAAAAAGGGGCAGTGGGATCTGAGACAGGTGATGAAAAATGCATCACCCCTTCCACCAGATTCCTTCTTCCATCTCCCATCAGCATCACCAACATGTGAGCTCCACCTCTCAAGAGGATGTGACACCTTCTCTCCCTCCACTCCAAGCATCTTGTTTGTACATCACTTTCTCCTTGTACTATAATTTTTCTGTACATAAATCTTATGTTTATAAATGTCCATGACTAAATTTGTAAGTTTTGGGGGGAGTGTTCAGTAACAGGAAATTGTAAGCCTAAATGTCTTTGGGGTATAATAAAATTAACAACATTTATGTCCAAGTTAGCATAGCATTTAAGTTCAAGCTCCAGTTATTCTTTATATTTTCACCATACAGTTCAGGTTTTGTCTGACTGTTTGCTAAGAGCAAAGAACTTTACTATGCAAGTGAAAGGTTTACTAGTCCCAAGGTCTGTTAACTTGTAACCTTACCATTACAAATGCCTGTCATAATACATTTAATTTTCTAAAATGTATGCTGTAGAAACTCTTTGTTGATGTCAAGTTGTAAATCCTGTCTTTGATACGAGCTCAAGGTAATTTCCAAGATTGGTGGTAATTAACTTGCTTTCATGGCCTTCACTGATTTAGCTATGTAGCTTCCTGTCATGTAAAGGGTGTGGCTTCACTTGTTAGACTGAAAGCATCAAGATCCTTCACCTTGGTTTTTTCCTTTTGGAGCATACTAAACTTTGGGATCCAACACATTTATTTTTTAAAAGTCATGAAAATTAAAAAGAAAAAAGAAAAACTCCTCCTCATTGTTTCTTCTAAAACACCTGCTCAGAGCTTTACAGACATTACAGGCCAAACAACCTTCACTGAAGTACACTGAAATATTCTTCACAGTACCTTCACGTAAGGCTAAATTTTACCACAACTAATATGGAACATGAAGACTCAGAAAAAATCAGAAAGCTTTCATTTTTCTCTGTCTGGTATATTTGTTCTAGAATATATGCTGAAGCATGGCATATAATAAACTCAGTAAATATAATTTCTCTGTAGCAATAACAGTGCATTGATTGTATAGCTACAGTGATCTTAGAAGTCAACTTGGCAGAGCTAAGGTTTTATTTCTACTTATATGCCTTGAGAATCTCCTAGAATAACATCTAAAGCCTCCTTTTGCATGTGATAAAGTTTTAACCCAACCAAGTTTAAGCAAAAAAGAAGGGGAAGAGCTTCGTGTAGGGAAGAAGGTCCCAGGCATGGCTGAACTCAGGTCAAACATTACCACCAGAGTGTCTCCTCTTCTTTATTAGACTTCTTTCTTTGGCACTGACTTCATTCTTAGAATGACCCTCTGTCAAATCTTAAGGAAGACTTGTGACTTTTCTTGGACCACATGTCTGTCCTAGGACAGGAGGCAAGGCATCATGATAGACAGGACCTCGAGAAGAAGGGGAGGGAGTCCCCCCAAAGGAAGGATGCTATGCAGACAAATGCCATGAGTCTATTCAACAATTCATGGTCTGAAGTTCTATGTCCCTTATTTCCCATTCTGGGAAAGTGAAAATAATACCACGGTTTGGGTACAGTTATACAATTAACATATTCTTTATCTGTTGCAGAGAACTTAACATTTATAATATAATATACTATACGCCAAGCAGGCATTTTATAACCATTAGCCATTTAATTTTCACAATAGGTAGATATTACTTGAGGTGAGGGTACAGAAGCTTAGAAAAGTGAAATAGTAAATGTCAGAACCAAAAATACAAACTGAGTCAGTCTGTCTCCAAAACCTCTGCTTTTCTACCAGACTGAGAGTTTTGAGGCTCTCATTGAAGAGTAAGTTCATGTATGAAAGCTCAAAGACCTATGTATTAAGCAAGGCTAAAATTAATCAGATCTATAGGAAGTGATTTATCACATGTCCTCATCAGGTTTTCTAGCTTTAGCCTAATGCCTGGAATTCTTCCATAAGACATTATTTTGGGTGAAGTCATTATCAGTGCTTAAACTATCTTATTATTTTACTACAAATACCTCCCAAGAGTTCTTAGGATTTTAATCTTGTTAAAGTGCAAATGCCCCAGGAAGGAGTAACAAAAATGAAGCTCTCTTTTACTAGTCCAGACCTTTATGTCCATCAGAAATCCTGCTCCTTTTTCACATGGCCCCAGGAAAGAAGACACAAGAACAGGTCAAAACACACTGTTGGAGGATAGGGCATCTATGTGTAACTCACAGCAGCCATAGCTACACCAGGGGCTGGGAATGATCCTACAATCTAGGTAATCCCATTGAAAATTATTCAGCATTTGATGGAAAAATCCAGGCAAATTCCCAGAACACCTGAGAACAACAACAAAAGAAAATGCAATTAATACATAGCCGCTGAATTAACAGAGGGAATCAGGGAGATAAAATAAGAATATTAGCATTTGCTCTAACGTTCCTATACTGAATTTTAGAAACAAACCTCCTGGGTATACATTATTTTATAAAGGGAAAATCTAATCTTTACTGACTGTGGCTAAATAGTTTACATTTGCACAACATTACTGCTGCCACTATGCAAGTGTTACCAGCACAGATCTTATGCAAAATGTAGTCTCGGGTTATCAGCACCACTAGCTTCACTGCTTCAGGAGGACAGCAGATACTGACTGAGCAACCTGGGATCCGGGCCTTCTGCCAGCCTTGGGCCCCATAACACCCCTGGAGGACTGTTACTGAGAAATTACCCAATTCTCTGGCTTCTAGCAACTTCTCCTCTGAAATGGGACATTTGGAGAGCATATATTTTCTAACAGTTGCATTTCATAAGCATATCTGAAAATAATCCTGCCATAGTACCTGGCACACAGTAAGCATTCAATAAATTAAGAAGAGGAGGAAGGAGAGGAAAGAGAAGGGAAGTAGAGAATGAGGAGGAAGGGAAAAAAAGAATGTCATCATGTCTACAGCACCACCCCCCCTTTTTAAAAAAAATTCCCCAGACTCTTTGCTTAAAGGACAAAGGGGGAAAATGGATAAATTTTCAAAATTTTAGAAGTTCATGACCAAAGTCATTCAAAATTCTGTCCTCTGGTGCATACTGATATTGTCTCACTGGCAGCCTAACAGGCAATATGTATCATTCTCTTCATTGACAAACATTCAGAACATGCCTCCTCTGGGTGAGACACTGTGTTACGGTCTCGTACAACTAAGGGGACATCAGTATTTGTCCTGAATGTGGGGTGCTGGAAATTCGTGTGATAAGATAGAACAGCTATGTGAAAGATAATCACAAAGTCATTGTGTCTTAAATGTGAAGAGAAGAGCAAAGTATAAGACTAAGATTTATGGAAGCTTTCTGGAGAACTGGAAAAATCTAAATACAGACTCCCTGAGTGTAACTGAATAATTACCACCATGGTAATTAAAGTTCAAAAATAAAAGTACTCACCAGAGATTAAATCCACAATGTACATCTCAATGTATATAACACCAGCAAATTCCAAACCATCAGAAACTATCTGGGGATCTGACTCATATTTATGAAAAAAATACCACAAATGGTCCTGGTAAGAAGTCCCACAAAAAAGACTATATTGAAATATATTTCATGATACAATTAAATTGTGTGTCTTGTTAAAATACATATTTATCTTAATATTTGTTTTCAGCATCACAGAATACCAGAGTTAGACATAAAGTAAGCCGTCAACGTCATCAGCTGGTCCACTCCCCTGTCCACACCCCCAGGAGCGAGTTGTTTCCCCATCCTGTGCTTCATTACTTCCAGCCACCGGAGCCTGCCTGCCTCATGAGGCAGTCTGGTTCATCTCTGAATGTTCACTTATTTGATTTCTACATAAAAGCAAAGTACTTCAAAATGGAGAAAATGTGCAGTAAGATAAGAGCAAGTAAAATGTTTTCTGATTGGTTATTGTCTATTTAGTTACCAAGTTTTTGTTTGAGGTAGATAAACCACAGTGGTCAGCATGCCTGTGTAATGACATTTCTTTTGAGGGACATTCCTTTCAGACAGCTCACTATGAGAAATTAGGTAATTTGAAGAAAGAAGCCCTATGAAAGATTTCAGCAAAAACTACATTGGAGAATATCTACAGTATTTGTTAATCCTACAAGATCTGCATTAATTTTTAATGTCAAGTATATTCCTATATAGCTTTATAAAGAGTCTAGTCTTCCAAGAAACATGCATATTATTTTCAGTATATGCTACTTATGATGATCCAAAAACAAACAAAAAAGTATACAGTTTGGAAAAATGTTCAACCGCTGGACTTAAACAAGGAGGTCCATGTTGCTCTGTGCTGCAAGAACAGACATGTAAACCATGGCAAGCTCTGCTGTTTCCACTGTTCACCCCATAGTCAAGATTTCTGGCTATGCATATAGTTCCCACATGAACTTAGGCCCCTGCATAACCGGTTAACTCAAGAATCATTTTGTTATCAGCAGATTAAAGCAGTAACACTAATAAATCAATTAAATTAGTTCTATCTACCGCCACCACCACCAAAGGGCCAAAGCAGGATAAAATAGCAGGAGAAGGAAGGATCACTTGACGCTTACCACTTGGCCAGGTGGATATATCCTCGCTGTATTTCTGTAGGACTGCAGGGGATGAGCTTTCCAACTCACCTGTGTTTTAAGAATGACACCCACAAGTTTAAACTCTCCCCAAAAAACCAATGAATTCTGTATAATCTGAGCTAACATCCAGAGGAACATTCCAAGACTACTGCTGCCCTTTATGACAGGATCAGAAAAATGTGGGTGTTTGCTTGGTAAATGCTTCCAGAGTAGGGGACCCAGAGAAGGTAACAAGACTACTATGTAGTTGGGTCATGAAGATGAATAAGTCCCAGAAGGGGAAGTTACTGTATGATCCAGTAACAAAAACAAAATAATGCTGGGCTCTCCCAAGTGTCTCTTGTGGATTATTTTACAAGTTATCACACAACTTATGGACAAGTTACCTCTAATTAGTACTATGTATGGGTTTCTTAAGGTACCTGGGCAATGAATTCTCCACCCCTTTTTTTCAACACTCCTTTCATAGGTACTGCCAGACATGTACTGTTAGCAGGATAGCAGAGACTGTTTAAAGATTTTCTTCAGACCATCCTATAGCAGAGAAATTATTAAGAGGAAAAAGATACAGTGAAGTAATGATAACATCAAAGACAGAAAAAATAATGATGAGGAGAAACTGTGGAAGACCAGGGGACAGCAGGGTAAGGGAGTGGAGGGAGAGGATTGTTCCAGCTCCTATCAACATTTGTACTTCTGAGCTAGAATTTCACTTCAGATGTGGTGTCCTCTCTTCACTTTCTTTGTGAAAGTTTGGAATTCAAGGAGGAGAACCCAAAAAAATATACACAGCCCTTCCTGTCAATCAACATTAGGAAGCACACTGCATGTAAAACAGAAGACTGTGTCCTTCAACAGTCCCAGATAAGGAAGACAGAAAAGAGCAAATTCCTCGTGCACTGAGTCTTTACTTCTTTTGATAGGGCCAATAAGATTGCTTACAGACAGGGGCAGAAGAGAAATAGAACAGAAGGAAAGCAGGTGCTCTAAGTGAGAACCTGAAGCAATGGAACAGGAAATAAAGACTGGTGAGGAAAGAATTCACTATCCTTGCCTCTGTCCAAACCAAGGATTTTCAGATGGTCATGTCCTCTCAAAAAAAGGAAAAAAAAAAGAAGAAGAAGAAGAAGAATCAATCAACCAAAAATATTTAAGAACTATAAATAAATCATTCTGACAAATACCTGTGCTAAATGAATTACAGTGGTCATTGTTAGAAAGTAAATGACTTTGTTGTAGGATCATCTCAGGTTATAAGATCAGGACTGTCACATGCTGGACAATATCATTTTCATGAGTAAAATACAGAGCACTCTTGTTAATAATAAAATCTCAAACTCTCCCAACATTTATTCCAAAGCATTCCCAAAGATTTCTTATGAAAACTGACTTATTTCTTGTGTGAATTGGTGTAGAATGTGTATTAATTTCTTAAAACCTGCCCCTGGCCAGTTTCCTGAGGAAAAAGCAGCAGGAAATTGAAACCAAATGTGGATCTTTGAGCATCTGAACTAAATATCATGAAATTCTGTGGACCTATTTAAATCAGAGTTAAGCACTGATGCGGTAGTTATGTGATTGCAAAATTAGCAAGTATGACTGGAAACATTTTATTGAAAAGGAAGTAAAGATTCCATATTTCGGGGCAGCCAGTGTAAGTCAAACTCTATTCAGCATACTAAAATGCCAGGATTCTATTTAACAAAGCTAAAATGTAAGTATATACACATAAGTCAGTGAGGAAAAACTCCAATGCAAATGGTCACCACTTTTAAGTTCTGTTTTCTGGGCCACAAGCGGCTGTGGAAACTGCCTGACATGTGTTTAAAAATATTCACTCAGGTTTTTGCTGGAGGCAAAGCGGCATTACTTGTTAGGAGTGGTCTTACAGTTACACCTGAATCCCTTCCCTGAAGAACAAAGCAGAGGATACATGAAAATACCTGCAAATGGACACAATACGTCATTTTGGAATCAGCTTTACCTCTACATAGATAGAGCACTGCCCTAAAAATGTGCCAGTTTTAGATAAGAAAAATGAAGTCTGGATTCTACAATGTATCAAATTGAATGCAGTGATTTAAAGAAACTCAAAACTAAACTCTGACTCTAGATAGTGTGATAAAATGGGGCTGTAGGAATACCAGCAGAAGAAAATCAGAAAGACTATTAACATAGCCTATTGAGTTATGGTACTTAATTTATAACTACACACCTGTCATTAAAAATGCATATTTAAAAACCACAGCTGATTAGTCTATCTTTCCCATAACAAAAATCAAAAGTACCCCAGAAAGCAAACACAAAATAGTCAGGCACCAAGGATTCTGCACAGTACAAATTGCACTTACAGATTTTCCCCTCGTCTCTTGAGAAAGGAAAGCAGCAAAGCTGGCCCATGGCACTGGCTTTCTTTCCTGGTGTTCCTTTCCGTGGGCACCCCAAATAGAAACTGCAGCTACACCACGGTCTGCGAGCACACCCTGCCTATTCCACACTGAGGAGCGGCTTGGAGCTGGAAGAACCAATACACACAGCCCAGAGAAAGAAGGGGACTCGCTGCAGTGAGCAAAAGAGGCTCCTCCTCCCGCTTCTCCAGCTGAAGCAATTGCTCTGGGACTGGCATTCAGCAAAAGAAGTGGCCATATGCTCACCTAATTCTCACAAAACTGTAAGCCCCAGCCGTAGATAAGTGCCACGTGCACTGTGTGGCAATCTGCATGTGTCTTTAAGAAGGTAACAGAAAAATCTGGATTCCTTTCTCCTACAGACAAATTTAGTAATTACACATGGAAATACAAATCCAAGGGAAAAAGCCCCACATTTTCTGTCTGCTATTTAAAGAGGAAGAGCTTTCTTTTATGCCCAGGAGATTTTTGTTTGCTTTATTCATAGGAAATCCAACACAGCAGAACACAGGAAATTCAAGTTGTAAGAAGTGCCATTAACTACCTAACAAACTACATGAACAATAGAAATATCAGGGAAGTAGGGGGTGGGGTACCAACTATTACCTACACTTTACAGCATATATTTTAAAGTTAAATACCTGCTTTCTCAATCTGTCTTATTCCTCTATTAAAGCATTAACCAATGAATTTTGAAATCACAGCATCAAATATGTCAATAGCTGAGAAAATTTTCCAAATCTAGATGCACCACTGAGAAGATCAGGGATAAAGGCATCTTTTTGAATGAAGTCACAACTGAGTGAGCAAATTTAGGGGTAGCAAGCAATCCAAGACAGGACATATTTATGAAGTGAGAAAATGGATTTCATGTCATTGAATTTAGTCTGCTATCTCATATGGAGAGTAGCCTTACTTTATGACACTGCAGGAGTGCTCAAAGTACCAAGAATGTCATCCAAATTCTTCCTTTATTCCTCAGCTTCCTTAGCTGGGAACATATAGCCATTTTCCAGGAGTTGGAAGGAGAGGAAAATGGGTGATATGAAAACTTCAAGTGTTTCTGGAGACAGCATGTCTGCCTTCGTACCCCCCCCCACCCCAATAAAGACAGTGTGCATTTTGGAAAAACAAAAATCATTCATTTAAAAAATTCTACATATTTCACTTTAAGAAAAAAAAGAAAGAAAGAAACAGTTAAGAAGCTGACAAATACTAAATTATACTTTTGGTGGATATTTTCAGAGAGATAAAATGTTAATAATTACAGTTTGATAAACAAGTCAAAGAGCATTTTATTGTAATTAATTCTGTGGTTCACAGTTAGATTAATATGTACTTCAATATTCCAAGATTAGAAAATTGTGAATACGTATGTAATAAAAATAAAATATTTAATTGATTAAATGAAGCTGGAAATCTATTCACATAATTCAAACATTGAAAATGTTATATATCTTTAAATGGCTTTCACTTTTTCAGATTATTATTTTTTTTTACTTTTTCAGATTATTTAAAATGTAAATATTTTACTTATTTTGTCTTGATTTAAAGATAGAGTCTATTCCTTATATAATAAGTACTGTAATTTTTATGTTGAATTCTAGTCATAGCTAGTTTTGTTTTTTTATAGCTTTTCACCCTATAAATTAATAGCAATTTTAAGCTCTTCTAGTATTCCTTCACAAATTTGCCAACACATGAGTGAATACAGATACACATTTTAGAATATAAAATAAGATTTTGTATATAAATGTAAAATTGCATTAAAGGCAAGAAAACAATGTGTATCTTATTAATATTTGGGCTAGAGGGCAAATAAATGGCCTATAGCCCTAAAAAGGTAAAATCATTACCTAGAGTATACTCTGAACACGGGAGAAGTAACACAGAATGGATGTCCTTCCTGGCTCCAACACTGCCACTACCAGCTGGGAAATACTGAATAAGCCTTCAGTCCTGCCTGAACCTCAGCTCCTTTATCCACAATCAGGCAGCTGAAATTTTAAGATACTCTTCAGTATTAACACAATATGATTTTGAGATCAAAATAACAAAGGAGATAGCAATCTAAAAGCCAGCAAACAGTTATCTCTTTTAATGTACTTTGTATATTAAAAGAAATATTTGCAGTGAACACTCCTCCTTGAGGAAAATGCGTAAATCCTGGCACTTCCCAATTACCAACACTGGGATGGGATAAAATATTCAGAATCAGAAAATTATGGGTTTGAATCCCGGATTTGTCAGGCGTTTGTAGTTATGAAAACATAACCTCTTTGTGAGTTTTGGCATCTTCATCTGTAAATCAGGTAAATTCATTATGAAGCTTTTCATTGTTGCAAAGGAGGAAAGAAGAGAATGGATTGCCTGGCGGCTGTACATAAATGCACCTCATACTTTTTAGTATTAACTAGTGCCCTTGCCTCTTCCTCTACCTATTTTCTGTCCTGCTAGCTGTAAGCTTAAGTTAATGTTTATCTATCTGGCCTCTAAACAAAAGGCCCCTAACTCAAATGGAGAGTTTAGGGAGATAGCACTTCTATGATGAACTCTACTAATGTGACTTTATTAATTATCCCCAGTTGACACTGTTTTTGAAAATACACAATTAAGATTGAAATACAGAAATATCTCACTAATAAAGAATAAATCTTGCTATAAGATTATGCCTCTGAGGATATAAAATAAATACCCATAAATCAAATGCATTTCTATATATCAGTGATGAATCTACTGCAAGAGAAATTAGGAAAACTACCCCATTCACAATAGCCTCAAAAAAATAAAATAAAATAAACCTAACAAAAGAGGTAAAAGACCTCTACAATTTAAACTACAGAACATGAATGAAAGAAATTAAAGAAGACCTTAGAAGACAGAAAGCTCTTCAAAGCTCTTGGATAAGCAGAATTAATGTCAAAATGGCCATACTACCAAAAGCATTACATAGACTTAATATAATTCCTATTAAAATCCCAAGGAGATGCTTCATAGAGCTAGAAAAAGCGATCACAGAATTCATTTGAAAAATAAGAGATCCAGAATAGCCAAAGCAATCCTTAGCAAGAAGAATAAAGCAGACAGCATCACAATACCAAATCTTAAACTATACTACAGAGCAAAAGTAACAAAAATGGCATGGTATTGGCACCAAAATAGACATATAACCAATGGTATAGAACAGAAGACACAGAGAAAAACACACAAAAATACAGTTATCTCACACTAGAAAAAGGTGCCCAAAACATATATTGGAGAAAAGACAGCCTATTAAGAAAATGTGCTGGGAAAACTGGAAGTCCATATAGCAAAATGAAATTAAGCCTCTCTCTCTCACCCTACAAACTCAAAGTGGATCAAGACTTAGGCACTAGAACAGAGTAATAGAAGAAAAAGTAGGCCCCAATCTCCACCATGTTGGTTTAAGAACTGACTTCCTTAACAGGACTCCTAAAGCACAAGAAGTAAAATCAAGAATAAACAAATGGGATGGATTCAAACTAAAAAGCTTCTTCTCAGCAAAGGAAACAATCAATAATGTGAAAAGAGAACCTACAGAATGGGAGAAAATCTTTACTACAGACACCTCAGAGCACTAATATCCAAGATATATCAAGAACTCAAAAAACTTAACACCAAAAAAACAAATAACCCAATCAATAAATGGGCTAAGGAACTGAACAGACACTTCCTAGAAGAAGAACTACAACCAATCAACAAACATATGAAAAAATGTTTATCATCTCTAGTTATTAGAGAAATGCAAATCAAAACTACTCTAAGATTTCACCTCATTCCAGTCATAATGGCAATTATCAAGAATAAAAGCAACAATAAGTGTTGGTGAGGATGTGGGGGAAAAGATACATTGATACATTGCTGGTGGGACTTCAAATTGGTGAAACCACTATAGAAAACAGTGTGGGGATACCTCAGAAAACTTGGAATGGAACCACCATTTGACTCTGTTATCCCACTCATAGGTTTAGACCCAAAGGACTTAAAATCAGCATACTACAGTGACACAGCCACATTAATGCTTATAGCAGCTCAATTCATAACAGCTAAACTATGGGAACCAACCCAGATGTCCTTCAACAGATGAATGGATAAAGAAAATGCGGTACATATACACAATGGAGTATTACTCAGTCTTAAAGAAGAATGAAATTATGGCATTTTTAGGTAAATGGATGCAGCTGGAGAATATCATGCTAAGCAAAATAAGCCAAACTCCAAAAAAGCAAAGGCTGAATGTTTTCTCTGGTAAGTAGATGCTGATCCATAATGGGGGTAAGTAGGGAAGAATGAAGGAACTTCGGATTGTGCAAAGGGGAGTGAGGGAAGGGAAGTAGGTGTAGGTATGGGAAGGACAATGGAATGAGAGGGACATTATTACTCTGTATATATGTATGATTACACTACCGGTGTGACTCTGCACCATGTTCAGCCAGATGAAGGAGAAGTTGCGCTCCATTTGTGTACAATGTATCAAAATACATTCTAGTGTCATGTATAATTAATTTGAACAAATTACAAAATGAAAGAAAAACAAGATTCTGCCTCTGTAAAACTGTATAGATTACCAATTCTGTGAGAGTACCTTTCATTAAAGGAAATGAGCTTGACTCCTCGTAGAAACCCATCAGAAAGAAAAGAAAATGTCCCTTTATTCAAAAGAGTGGAGGAGAAAGAGGACATTACATTATGCTGCATCAAGAGGGAAGACCTGCCTTATCCCTCCAAATTCTGGAACTAAGCCTTAGAGAACACATGCCTTTAAGTACAAGAGACCCTTTGGGAAGGTTTCATTATACAGCAGGCAGTGCACTTAAGGAAACTATTACACTAAGAAATGAGACAGTTTCAACCTAAGTTCATGAAGTCTTGATAATGTTCGGAAACATAACTCATGGAAACTTGGATGCCAAAAGATGAATAATTATTCCAGGCCTGAAGGGGGTTGGAGTACATATCCAATACTGTATTTTGTTTCTGTATGTTCTTGTTAAAAACAAATCAACTCCCCATGATGACTCCACAATCAGGATATGTATACCACCCCCACCCAAGAGATACCCCTCCATTGATTTGTCACTGCTGTGTCTTTGTAGTCATTTTGGAACCAAAGGTAAAGGTTCTGAAACTAAATTATCCAATACAGATGTTTGAAAGCTGTTCTTATGAAGGTCTCTGTCAATCTAGGAAAGAGACTGGGAACAACAACTAAACAAACCTCAGGAATTATCTATAAATCCCACTGTTAAAGTCCTGTTTTAAGTACCTGGGGAAAGAATCTCAGTCTAACTGTAAAATGTGGGAGTTAATATTTTTTTTTTTACCATTACTCCTACTATAGTCATATTTCCAACAAATCTTTTACTTCTCTCTGCAGTGGTTTTGTTCTTCTCTAACAGTTGCACTTATTTGTAATTGCTATACACTATACAATTTTAGCATGTAATTGGAAAGAGATTTTTTTCTATAAAACACAAAAAAGAGAGGCAGACCTGCGACCGACCAGCAGAGCAGGCCCAGCGGCCTGCTGGCGTGGTAGACACATCGCCCCAACTGGAGGAGGGGCGGAGCAGAGCCGCCTCCCACGCCTGCAAGGTGGGCAGACCTGAGACCCACCGGCACAGCAGGCCCAGCGGCCCGCCAGCGTGGTAGACACATCGCCCCAATTGGAGGGGGGCGGAGCAGAGCCGAAGCCTGCGCCTGCAAGGTAGGCAGACCTGCGACCGACAAGCGGAACAGGCCCAGCAGCCTGCCAACGTGGTAGACACATCGTCCCAATTGGAGGAGGTGCGGAGCAGAGCCACTCCACGCACCTGCAAGGTGGGCAGACCTGCGACCGACCAGCAGAGCAGGCCCAGCAGCCTGCCAGCGTGGTAGACACATCGCCCCAATTGGAGGAGGTGCAGAGCAGAGCCACTGCACGCGCCTGCAAGGTGGGCAGACCTGTGACCGACCAGCGGAGCAGACCCAGCGGCCTGCAGGCGTGGTAGACACATCGCCCCAATTGGAGGAGTGGTGGAGCAGAGCCGCTACCAGCGCCTGCAAGGTAGGCAGACCTGCGACCGACCAGCGAAGAAAGCCCAGCGGCCTGCCGACGTGGTAGACACATCGCCACAATTGGAGGAAGGTCCCAGCTGCCGCCCACAAGGTAGGCACACCGCGCAACCTGAAGAAGGGGCCCGGTGGCACGCCGGCCTAGTTAAAAGATCACCCAATTGGAGGAGGGGCACAGCCGCCGCCTGCGCCTGCAAGGTAGGCAGACCTGCAACCTGGAGAACAGGCCCAGCAGCCTGCCAGCGTCGTAGACAGATCATCCCTATTGGAGGAGGGGCCCAGCCATTGCCCGCAAGGTAGGCAGAAAATGCGACCTGGAGAAGGGGCCCAGGGGCCCGCCGGCGAGATAGACAGATCACCTCAATTGGAGGAGGAGCACAGCCGCCGCCCGCCCCTGCAAGGGAGACTTTGCAACTATACAAGAGCAATATAAATATATAGGGGGAAAATTCAATAACACAACTGTTTCACCAAGCAGAAAGAAACGCGAGCAGTATGAAAAGACAAGGCAAGAAAGGACCACAAGCAATGCAGGTTAACTCAACTTTAGAAGAGGTAATAGCTGCAGCAGATGGAATGTCAGATAAAGAATTCAGGATTTACATGCTTCAGATGATCTGGAGTCTCAAGGAAGACATTAGACAGCAAAATCAGACAATGAAAGATCACTTCGACAATGAGTTACATAAACAAATCCAAGAAGCAAAAGATCAACTATATAGGGAGATAGAGGTTATAAAAAACAAACAGAAATCCTAGAAATGCAGGAAGCAATAAACCAACTTAAAAATTCAAATGAGAATACTACCAGCAGAGTAGAACACTTAGAAGATAGAACATCAGACAATGAAGACAAAGTATTTCAACTTGAAAAGAACATAGACAGCTCAGTGAGACTGTTAAGAAACCATGAGCAGAACATCCAAGAAATTTGGGATAACATAAAGAGACCAAACTTAAGAGTCATTGGGATACAGGAAGGTATAGAGGTCCAAACCAAAGGAATGAGCAATCTGTTCAACGAAATAATACGAGCAAACTTCCCAGACTTGAAGAATGAGACAGAATCCCAAATCCTAGAAGCCTACAGGACGCCGAATGTGCAAAATCATAAGAGACCCACACCTAGACACATTATAATGAAGATGCCCAACATACAGAATAAGGAGAGAATTTTAAAAGCTACAAGAGAAAGGAAGCAGATCACATTTAGGGGTAAACCAATCAGGATAACAGCTGATCTTTCAACACAGACTCTGAAAGCTAGAAGATCCTGGAACAACATATTTCAAACGCTGAAAGAAAATGGGTTACAACCAAGAATTGTGTATCCAGCAAAATTAAGCTTCAGGATGGAAGAGGAAATTAAAACCTTTCACGATAAACAAAAATTAAAAGAATTTGCAGCTAGAAAATCATCTCTTCAAAACATCCTTGGCAAAACATTACATGAAGAGGAAATGGAAAATAACAATGAAAACCAACAGTGGAAGGTAGTACAGTAAAGGGAAAAATAATCAAAGAGGAAAAACAAACCATGTTAAGTAACATAAATAAACAAATATGGCTGGAAGAACAACCCATATCTCAATAATAACCCTAAATGTTAATGGCTTAAACTCACCAATCAAGAGACACAGGCTAGTAGAATGGATCACAAAACAAGACCCAACAATATGCTGCCTACAGGAGACGCATTTGATAGGAAAAGACATACATAGGCTGAAGGTGAAAGGTTGGGAAAAATCATATCACTCATATGGACTTTGGAAACAAGCAGGAGTGTCCATACTCATATCAAATAAATAGATTTCAAGCCAAAGTTAATCAAAAGGGATAAAGAGGGACACTACATACTGCTCAAGGGAACCATACACAAACAAGACATAACAATCATAAATATATATGCCCCAAACAATGGTGCAGCTATGTTCATCAAACAAACTCTTCTCAAGTTCCAGAGTCTAATAGACCACCATACAATAATTATGGGAGACTTTAACACACCTCTCTCACCACTGGACAGACCTTCCAAACAAAAGTTGAATAAAGAAACTAATAGAACTCAATAATACATTTAATAACCTAGACTTAATTGACATATATAGAATATACCACACAACATCAAGCAGTTACACATTTATCTCAGCAGCACATGGATCCTTCTCAAAAATAGATCATATATTATGTCACAGGGCAACTCTTAGACATTATAAAGGAGTAGAGATAATACCATGCATCTTATCTGATCATAATGGAATGAAACTGGAAATCAACGATAAAAGAAGGAAGGAAAAATCATGCATCACTTGGAGAATGAACAAGAGGTTACTGAATGATCAATGGGTTATAGAAGACATCAAGGAGGAAATTAAAAAATTCTTAGAGATAAATGAAAACACAGACACAACATATCGGAATGTATGGGACACAATGAAAGCAGTTCTAAGAGGAAAATTCATTGCCTGGAGTTCATTCCTTAAAAAAAGAAAAAAACCAACAAATAAATGATCTCATACTTCATCTCAAAATCCTAGAAAAAGAAGAGCAAATCAACAGCAAAAGAAGTAGAAGGCAAGAAATAATTAAAATCAGAGCTGAAATTAATGAAATCGAAACAAAAGAAACAATTGAAAAAATTGACAAAACTAAAAGTTGGTTCTTTGAAAAAATAAATAATATCGACAGACCCTTAGCCATGCTAACGAAGAGAAGAAGAGAGAGAACTCAAATTACTAGCATACGGGATGAAAAAGGCAATATCACAACAGACACTTCAGAAATACAGAAGATAATCAAAAATTATTTTGAATCCTTATACTCCAATAAAATAGAAGATAGTGAAGGCATCAATAAATTTCTTAAGTCATATGATGTACCGAGATTGAGTCAGGAGGATATAGACAACCTAAACAGACCAATATCAATCGAGGAAATAGAAGAAGCCATCAAAAGACTACCAACTAAGAAAAGCCCAGGACCAGATGGGTATACAGCAGAGTTTTACAAAACCTTTATAGAAGAACTAATACCAATACTTTTCAAGCTATTCCAGGAAATAGAGAAAGAGGGAGAACTTCCAAATTCATTCTACGAGGCCAACATCACCCTGATTCCTAAACCAGACAAAGACACTTCAAAGAAAGAAAACTACAGACCAATATCTCTAATGAATCTAGATGCAAAAATCCTCAATAAAATTCTGGCGAATCGGATACAAAAACATATCAAAAAAATTGTGCACCATGATCAAGTAGGATTCATCCCTGGGATGTAAGGCTGGTTCAATATATGGAAATCAATAAATGTTATTCACCACATCAATAGACTTAAAGATAAGAACCATATGATCATATCGATAGATGCGGAAAAAGCATTCGACAAAGTACAGCATCCCTTCATGTTCAAAACTCTAAAAAAACTACGGATAACAATAACATACCTCAATATTGTAAAAGCTATCTATGCTAAGCCTCAGGCTAGCATCATTCTGAATGGAGAAAAACTGAAGGCATTCCCTCTAAAATCTGGAACAAGACAGGGATGCCCCCTCTCACCACTTCTGTTCAACATAGTTCTCGAAACACTGGCCAGAGCAATTAGACAGACGAAAGAAATTAAAGGCATAAAAACAGGAAAAGAAGAACTTAAATTATCACTATTTGCAGTTGACATGATTCTATACCTAGCAGACCCAAAAGGCTCTACAAAGAAACTATTAGAGCTAATAAATGAATTCAGCAAAGTGGCAGGATATAAAATCAACACGCATAAATCAAAGGCATTCCTGTATATCAGCGACAAATCCTCTGAAATGGAAATGAGGACAACCACTCCATTCACAATATCCTCAAAAAAAATAAAATACTTGGGAATCAACCTAACAAAAGAGGTGAAAGACTTATACAATGAAAACTACAGAACCCTAAAGAGAGAAATAGAAGAAGATCTTAGAAGATGGAAAAATATACCCTGTTCATGGATAGGCAGAACCAACATCATCAAAATGGCGATATTACCAAAAGTTCTCTATAGGTTTAATGCAATGCCAATCAAAATCCCAACGGCATTTCTTGTAGAAATAGAGAAAGCAATCATGAAATTCATATGGAAAAATAAAAGACCCAGAATAGCAAAAACAACTCTAAGCAGGAAGTGTGAATCAGGCAGTATAGCAATACCAGACTTCAAACTATACTACAGAGCAATAGTAACAAAAACAGCATGGTACTGGTACCAAAACAGGCGGGTGGACCAATGGTACAGAATAGAGGACACAGAAACCAATCCACAAAATTACAACTATCTTATATTTGATAAAGGGGCTAAAAGCATGCAATGGAGGAAGGATAGCATCTTCAACAAATGGTGCTGGGAAAACTGGAAATCCATATGCAACAAAATGAAACTGAATCCCTTTCTCTCGCCATGCACAAAAGTGAATTCAAAATGGATCAAGGAGCTTGATATCAAATCAGAGACATGCCGTCTGATAGAAGAAAAAGTTGGCTACGATCTACATACTGTGGGGTCGGGCTCCAAATTCCTTAATAGGACACCCATAGCACAAGAGTTAATAACTAGAATCAACAAATGGGACTTACTCAAACTAAAAAGTTTTTTCTCAGCTAAAGAAACAATAAGAGAGGTAAATAGGGAGCCTACATCCTGGGAACAAATCTTTACTCCTCACACTTCAGATAGAGCCCTAATATCCAAAGTATACAAAGAACTCAAAAAATTAAACAATAAGATAACAAATAACCCAATCAACAAATGGGCCAAGGACCTGAACAGACACTTCTCAGAGGAGGACATACAATCAATCAACAAGTACATGAAAAAATGCTCACCATCTCTAGCAGTCAGAGAAATGCAAATCAAAAGCACCCTAAGATACCATCTCACTCCAGTAAGATTGGCAGCCATTATGAAGTCAAACAACAACAAGTGCTGGCGAGGATGTGGGGGAAAGGGTACACTTGTACACTGCTGGTGGGACTGCAAATTGGTACGGCCAATTTGGAAAGCAGTATGGAGATTTCTTGGAAAGCTGGGAATGGAACCACCATTTGACCCAGCTATTCCCCTTCTCGGTCTATTCCCTAAAGACCTAAAAAGAGCATACTACAGGGACACTGCTACATCGATGTTCATAGCAGCACAATTCACAATAGCAAGACTGTGGAACCAACCTAGATGCCCTTCAACAGACGAATGGATAAAAAAAAATGTGGCATTTATACACAACGGAGTATTACTCTGCATTAAAAAATGACAAAATCATAGAATTTGCAGGGAAATGGATGGCATTAGAGCAGATTATGCTAAGTGAAGCTAGCCAATCCCTAAAAAACAAATGCCAAATGTCTTCTTTGATATAAGGAGAGTAACTAAGAACAGAGTAGGGAGGAAGAGCATGAGAAGAAGATTAACATTAAACAGGGATGAGAGGTGAGAGGGAAAGGGAGAGAGAAGAGAAATTGCATGGAAATGGAAGGAGACCCTCAGGGTTATACAAAATTACATACAAGAGGAAGTGAGGGGAAAGGGAAAAAAAAAAAACAAGGGGGAGAAATGAATTACAGTAGATGAGGTAGAGAGAGAAGAGGGGAGGGGAGGGGAAGGAAAGGGGGATAGTAGAGGATAGGAAAGGCAGCAGAATACAACAGACACTAGTATGGCAATATGTAAATCAGTGGATGTGTAACCGATGTGATTCTGCAATCTGTATACGGGGTAAAAATGGGAGTTCATAACCCACTTGAATCAAAGTGTGAAATATGATATGTCAAGAGCTTTGTAATGTTTTGAACAACCAACAATAAAAATTAAATAAATAAATAAATAAATAAAACACAAGAAAGAGAAAATAGCATATCATATACAGCACATATGCATTTAGGAAAGGGGAAGAAATAAGTAAATAACTAGAGCTACAAAAAAAGTCCTCATTTTTTACCAACTCATAGCAGCCATTCCCAAGTCTCTAGTGAAGAACTTCTGTTGTGCCAATTTTCAAGTGGCTCCTCCACGGTTACTGTTCAGTCAGTGCTTTTCCATGTCTGTCACCCTACTTGAAGCAATGTAGGTAGTCAAAGCCTTTTCCTTAGTTGAGAAATAAATTAGGGAGGAGAATTTGTTTCATTCAGATGACAGAACACTTGAGGTAAGGAGACTGGAAGAAGGCTGACAAGATGCAAACAAATCAACTCTATATATATGTGGACACATTTTACTAATTCAATTCCAGCCAGTATTTATTGAACACTCACCATGTGCTATGATGATCATATAAGCTTTGACTCTTGAATCCAGAAGTATAGCCACAGTAGACAAGGAAGCCAGGGCCAAAGGATGGTAGGAGCCATGGCCTTAAGGAAGCAAGAGAGAACCAAGCATTCCCAAGAAGTAAATCCTGTTTGGCAGTGTTGTTAAGGCAATGCAGTACCAGGAGAACAAAAACCAGGAACAGTCATTTATTCTAGACAGCTTCTGTTCAACTCTGCTTTCTACAGTCTGTCCTTTTCAGGTACTGACAATGAAATCACAAAAGCTGACATGAATTACTTATTCAAGGACAAGTTAAATGTTTAGATGTTAAAACCTTATTTGAAAAAGAAAAATCATACAGTATAAGCACAAAGTATACTAAATTGGCTGGTTAGCACTTATATAATCAGACATGGATACTTTCTTATTCAAGTGCCTTTAATCTCTTAATGCCCCCAACCTTTATGAGGAGAAAGCAACACCCTTCAAAGGAAGAAAGAAATGTATCTTAGAAATGCCAATAGGACCCAATGAGTAGATTTTATTTGTCATTCAACAATATACTTTCTAGTATATTGGCAGTTTTCACAGGTCCTAATTATTCTTCATGCAGAATACTCTCAATCTATATTTAGCTCTGAAAGTGGTCCACTGTTTGACCTTGGGCAAGACAACCATCAGTCACATTTCCTGCCAAGCCTCAAATAAAAGGTGCTCTAATTCAATACATTATCATTAAAGTTTTTTTCTTATACACATAAAAGGATAACAAAGAGTGAAAGTAAATCCCCAAGAAAATGAAAAGAAAATTCATTTTACTAGATGAAATGCCATTAAATCAGGCTGGTTTTGGCAGTTCCTTACCATCTGTCATGAGTCCTCCACGGCCCAGGCTGAAATCCATCTGATACACTATGTCAGTATGTATTCATTCTGATTAGTCTGTTTATGGACGCTTCTAACAACATGTGGTAACTGTCAGAACTGTTGATTTTGTTCTGATTTGTCAGAACAAAAATGCTGAATCTATTTTCTGTTAATATAAGTTTCTTAATTCACAACTGAAATATTTATCAGTATGCATTTGAAACAAACTCCTGATTTAACAAGAAATGTCATTATCTCCTATAATCTGTGGGGTTATAATTCTGGGATTGGTTAATTTAATGGCTTAACAAGATCATCAAGACTCATCTTTCTAAGATCCCATAAGTGCTCATGTTTAGAACAAAATCCAGGCATCACATGTATGCCCAAAGATTTCCAGTTTTAAAAAAAAATGGCACTCCCTCCAAACCTCTTTTTATCATCCCCCTAAGAATTATTCTCAGAGGTTCTGTGCTGTTCTTCTTTTCATCACTGTGACCAAAATTCCCAACAAGAACAAACTGAGGAGAAAAAGTTATTTGGGGCTCACAGTTTCAGAGGCTCAGTTCTTGGTCAGCTGACTCCATAATTCTGGGCCCAAGATAAAGCAGAACATCATGGCAAGGGGCATGGCAGAAGAAAGATGCTCAGCCATGATGGCCAGGATGCAAAAATAAAGAGAGAGGGAGTAGGGGGAGGCGCAAGGCACAAGGGACAAAATATAAACTCCAAAGGCATACTCCCAGTGACCTACTTCCTCCAGTCATGCACCACCTGCCTACAATTACCATCTTGTTAGTCAATACAAATTATCAATCCATAAAATTTGAATTAATCCACTGATTATGGTACAGCTCTAATACTCTAATCATCTCACCTCTAAAAATTAACACAGGAGCATTTGGGAGACAACTCATATATCTAAACCATAATAGGTTTAGATACGTACCCCTGGCCCCCAAAATCTCATGTCCATCTCACAATTCAAAATGTATTTAGTCCATTTATAAGAGCTTCCATAGTCTTAACAGTCTGGCATTGCCCAAAAGCCCAAGTCCAAAGTTTCCTCTGAGACTTAAGGCAAACTCTTGGCTATAATAAAAGTCAAAAGCAATAACATAATCCAATATACAGTGATACAGAGCAATCATTCCCATTCCAAAAGGAAGAAAGAGAAGCCTATAAAGAAGGAATAAGACCCAAACAAGATTAATCCCAGCCAGATAAACATTAGATCCTGTAACTTCATATCCAGAATCAAGGGAACACATTGGTAAAATGTGAACTCCAAAGGACTTTGGCAGTCCCACCACATGGCTTTCCTGGTTGCATTGTTCATGACCTCTCTCTTAGGCTGGCTTTGTTGGCAGCCAGTAACTTTCCTCAGCAGACATTTCAGGCTACCGGCATCTCCTAATCCAGGGGGTTTCCACTGAATCTTTGGCTTTCTTCTCACAACTTCACACATGGCCCCCAGGGATTTTTAACTCTGAAACACTTTGCTTGGTTTCCCACATCTTCCTTTGAAATCTTAGTGAAAGCCTCCATGACCCCCTAACTCTATATACTGCATTTCTACAGAGTCAGCATCACATTAATTATGCCAGGGTCTGCCACCAGCTCCAGCAGTAGCTGGGCCATTTTTGACCAAGGCTGCAGTGGCCTTTAAGTGCCTAGGAGGCTGTGCATGTGAATCAAATCCTGGAGAAACAACTTCCAAGGTACCCCTGTGTTAGCAGAGTACCCCATAGGAGTTTTCCCTTTTACAACCTTGAGCATTTGATGAGTGTGGTCTCACTGATTCTTGAGATGCCCTCTCCTATTGTCTGTGCAAAGTATTTAGCTTCTCTTTTTAGTGGCAGTCATCTCTTCAACAACCACATCTTCCTTGTCCCCAAATTTACCCACAGTTTTCTGGACAAACTGCAAGTTTTAAAATCTTTTTTGTCTACTTTTTTACTCCTGACTCTTATAGTAAAACTGACTAATCACTGCCAGCAATATTCATGCCACTGCCTTAATGCTGTGTTGCCTTGAAATTTCTTCTGCCAGATTAATTAGTCCATCACCTTTAAATAGAGCCTCACAGGAAGCCTTGGCAAAATGTATACAATTTCTTTGCCAAAATGTAACATGAATGATCTCTAGTAAAATTCCTAATAGAGTCCTCATTCTTCTCTGAAATCTCATGACTCAGTCTTTACTGTCCATATTCCTATTAGTATTCTAGTCCTGAGATTCTACAGAATTGCCCATTAAGCTCTGCTTACAACATTCTATGGCTTCTCTAGTCTGCATCTCCAAACTTTTCCAAACTCCTCCCACAAATCATTTCCAAAGGCTTCAGAATCACCTGATCAGATTCGTCACAGCAATGACCCCATTTCTTGATACCAATTTCTGGTTTAGTCCATTTATCATCACAGTGAGCAAAATATCTGACAAGGACAACTTAGAGGAGGAAATTTTTATTTTGGGTTCACAGTGTGAGGTTCAGTCCATGGTTAGTCAGCTCCATCACTCTGGACTCAAGATAAGGCAGAACATTGTGGCAGAAGAGCATAGTAGAAGAAAGCTATTCAGCTCATGATATCCAGGAAACAGAAAGAGAGATCTACATACATAGACTATGTATTATGTTTAGGCATACCCCCAGTGACCTACTCCTACTTCACCAAGCCACATCCCACCTGCCTCCATTCAAATCATTAACCCATTAAATAAATGAATCCATGAATTAGGTCATAGCTCTCATACCCTAATCATTTACCTTTGCATTAACACAGGAACTTTGGGGGGACACCTCATAGCCAAACATTAACAGGCTCCAAGTAGACTTCCCCTCACATATCAGAATTGGGACACATGCCATCTCCTAAACTAATCACTAGCAAGATGAATGGAAACAACAGTCTGCAGGATTAAAACCAGGCCCATGTACCCTAAAGTCACTGGATCACAATGAAGGGAAAGACGAAGAAAAGAATGGACTTGGAATAGGCAAACCACTCACTGATGTATGTGAGAGTTTTGCATTTACTTTTTAATAACAATGTAGTCTCCTTTCTTTGTCCAATTAAACTTTTTTTTTTTTTTTTAAATATTTATTTATTTATTTATTTTTAGTACTCGGCAGACACAACATCTTTGTTGGTATGTGGTGCTGAGGATCGAACCTGGGCCACACGCGTGCCAGGCGAGCACGCTACCGCTTGAGCCACATCCCCAGCCCCAAGAGAGAGAATTTTTAATATTTATTTTTTAGTTATTGGAGAACACAACATCTTTGTTTGTATGTGGTGCTGAGGATCGAACCCGGGCCGCACGCATGCCAGGCGAGTGCGCTACCGCTCGAGCCACATCCCCAGCCCTGTCCAATTAAACTTAAGAAAGTGAATGTAAAGGTCTGCTATGGCTTAGACGTGGTATGCCTTTGGGAGGGATTAATGCTGGTCTCCCAGTGGGAGTGAGTTTCTGAGAGATTGAGTTGTTATAAAAAAGAACAAACCTAAACCTTATCCCTCTGGCTTCCTCTCTCACCATGTGATTTCTTCTGCACATACTCCCACCATCATGCTACCCACCATGTTTATGGCACAGCCAAGGAGGCCCTTACTGGTGGTAAATAGATGGTAGTTATCTGATTTTGGAAATTCAGCCTCCAAAACTGTGATTTGAGGCCTATGTTATTTATAAAATAGTCAGCTTTTGGTATTTCATTACAGCAAGAAATTAGACTAAAACAAGTCTATGAGTAATTTTATGTAGCAAAAAAGAAAAGAAAAGAAAAAGCCCCAAAGCAAATCACTGACTATCACTCTAATAAAAATAAAAATAAAAACTATCTAGCAGGCACAGTGGCATGTGTAATCCCAACTACCTGGGAGGTTGAGGTAGGAGGATCACAAGTTCAAGGCCAACCCAGGCAATACAGTGAGACCATGTCTCAAAATAAAATACAAAAGGGGTGGGCATAACTCTGGTAGAGAACCCCTGGGTTCAATCCCCAGGACTAAAGAAAAAGAGGAAGGAAGGAAGGAAGGAAGGAACGAACGAACGAACGAACGAACGAACTGTCATATACGGGTAAATGTATGTCACAAGCTAAAATACATGGTTGAAAACAAGAAGCCAAACTATGAACTGCCTTTCTCTAAACCTTACTATGCTAAGACTGACTGCTTAAATAAACCTTTTGCTTTGATCAAAACTGTTAGCAATGAAAATATATCTGACAGCTATTGTTCTCTGGAATGGAATATAAATCCTATGATGGTCGAATGCAGTTTTCTTTACTCATAGCCAGAATCAAGACAAAGTACTCACCTGAATTATTACCACAGTTGACAGAAGATCAAATAGAATCACAATTTGTGCATTGACAAACTGTTGTTATTTCAGTTAGCTAGTTAGTATTTTAGGCATTTTTATGTAAAACATACTAAAGTCAGATAAAATATCAAAGGATCTTCATAGGTTAATAGAAAAATATGGGGAGTTTAAACTTCAAAAAAAGGAAATAGTCTTTTCTGTGTTTCATTAACCCTCAGGCCCACCCGCTAGTTTCTACCAGCAGAAATGTCTTTGTAGAAGACAGACACTTAAATAGTACGTCTTTTTTTCACTCTTTCTGTTCAAAAGACAAAACAATAAAAAGATTTACCATATTTGCCTAATAATTTCTATAACCTTTTATTTCTATCCTAGTCCTTTGTTTCCATCCTTCCTCTATGATTTTTATCACAGGTAGCTATTGCAAAGCAAGTCTGAAGTTACAGATTTCCCGATAACCCTCAGCTATTTCATTCATACGCATAGTTTTGAACTACTAATCTAAGGCCACTGGATTCAAGTATATCATCTATCTCCTAGCCCCCTCTCCTCAATATGCCACTGACTGGGCCACAGGTTCTTTTCATAAGCCCAAAATTGAACTCAATTCTTGTCACAAAACTCTGTTTTCTCTTTTATTCTCTATATTGATGTAGGACACTATTGTCTACCAACCTGTCTAAATGCCAAATCTAGAAACCATCCTAGGCTTCTCCTTGCCTCCCACAACTCACCCCAAATCTAAAAATATCAAAAAATATGGATTTTCCCTCCTACCTAAAATCTGTTTCTTTCTTTATCCCCACTGCAAATGTTAAGTGTGGGCAATTATCATGACCTGCTTCAACCAACACTATCTATCACCTTCTTACTAGTCTTGTGATTCAGTATCCTCTTTCTCCTCAACCATTCTGCTTTTATGTGACTGAAAGAATAACATTTCTGAAGCACTCATTTGATAATGCCATTTCTAGCTCCAAAATTGTCTATGGTTTTTTCCCCTACAAATAAGACCTAAATTCCTTAAGGACAAGTAGCTCGTGTACAGAGAGAATTACTTGCATGTCTCTACATAGACTCCTTCAGGTGGCTTCTTATGCTTTCTCAGCCTGGAAAATACCTCCTTTTTCTTGCATCCCTCCGAACATTCTCATTTTCAGTTCAAACCTTTCCTCTTCTGAACAGCCTTTCCAATAATCCTAAGCAGAATGAGAAGTTCACTCACTTTTCTCATTAACTTCATTACAGTCATTATCACCATATTAATTGTCAGTTTGCATGACTTCTCACAAACTCCTTGAAAGTATGGTTCATGTTTGCCCATCTTTGTTCTTCACTACACAGCATAATGCTTGACACTTGGTAAGTTCAAAAAATATCCACTAAATAAATTGTCCAAATAAATTATATTAACCAAAACCAGACTGAAGATGTTTTAAAGTGAAGGAGGGGTCTCTGTGTGAACAATGGTTAGCAATGCTTCAAATTCCTGGAGGGACCTATAAATGAACTGCTACTGCAGGCAGTATCAATGAACTCTAAACCCATTCTGCCAGCAGTGACAACCAAGAGCCATTTGCCCACTACTATCATACTTCTCTCCCTATCCCCATTTCTATTTTAAGAGTAATAATATAACCAAAGAAAAACACAGTGGAATTGGATTTTCAGACAGAGCTAGAGAATGAGAATTTTATTACTCCTCTTGCAATTAATCAGAGATACAATAATAAAGTCTAGCTTTTGGAAAAACTACAACAATTTAATATAAACAGAAAACCTTTAGATTCTAATGATGACGAAACTTCATGAGGTTATCCAAACCTCCAGATCAGACAATCGCATAAATGGTATTCTCTCTTCCATCTTAATAGATGGTCAGGAAAGACATTTTGCAAATCCCTTAATACCTGTTCCAAGATCTTAACGTTCCTTTAGAACCCACAGTCTTTCCTAGTGCCTGGATTGTTGTACTTCTAGCAAAGATGAAGAAAAAATTGACATTTTCTTTCTTATACTAAACCTTCCTTAAGCCATTCCTCAGTCTCTTCTGTCCTGCACTTAAGAATTCTACACAAAATTTGTCATGAAAATAGCAATGACAGCATCAGTGAGTGAGTCCTGAGTGTGAGTCGAGCATGAGGCCAAGAGCTTCTCCTGTGTGATCTCATTTAGTCATCACGGCAGTCACTACAGTAACTATTATTAGTCCCCTTTTATAGATGAGGTAATTGGTGTGTGAGATGTTAAGTAACAGGCACAAAGTTGTCCAACTGAGAAGTATCAATGTGATTAGAACAATTCTGTCTGATTCTAGAAACTCCTGGTCACTATGCTTTCCACTCCGCAGTTTACTTGCTCATAGGCTCCCTCTCTCTTTACTATTTTGCATCCTCTCCAAGTCCTCCATGATTTACTTAAAAGAAAAAGAAATTTATGAGCTTTATAAGTTTGTCTCTTATGGATTTCATCTCTTTATCAAAAAAAAAAAATGGGGGGGGATGCTGATAGTGAGGATTAAACCAAGGCTTCTTATATGACAGATGCTCTATCATTGAGCTACATCTCCAAGCCCTCAAATTACTTAATAAGAATATATTGTATAAGATTTGCCAAATTTGTTTTTCTCATAGCTAAAAATATAATTGAACCAAGTTTTTATCTTTACCTATGTATTTATATACATAAACATGTAAACCTAAAATTTCAAGTAACTATGTATATGCAATGTAAAACCACATACATAGAATCATTATACACACACACACACACACACACACATACACATTTTTACTATTGAAATGCAGTGTTAATTACATGCCAATTTAAGGAAGCATTTGGAGTAATCCAAATATTTAATAACATGAAATGGTGTTCTGATAGGAAAGTAAGAATATTATTGCAATAAGTATTCCAATAGGAGTAGTATTGCTATTAATAACTAGTTTTTATCGCACCATATGTCAGACACTGTGCTAAGCTTTTTAAAAACATTAATAAATACTATTCAGTGTGGTGAAAATCTCACTAAAAGGCCATTGGGCAATGTCAGGGGCTAGTTAGCAATAACTTCTGGCAATTAGAAGTATATCCTAATACTGATTTCCCAAATCTTAATGGCTTTGTTTGAAAACAGACTTTGAACTCCAGAAATTTCATTCATATAGTTTAATTTTTTTTACTTATAATTCATATTTTCAAAAATGGATTTAAATTGGAGGTTCTAAATATAACTAGCAAGATAACTTATTACTGCATCATTCTAGTCCTGACAGTTAAAATTAACACTTAGCACTGCCCCACAATATGTAGGGTTCATAAGATAACTAATAAGTCAGAAGGCTTAAAACCAGGCTAATGGATGGATTTCAAAATAGCCTGAGCCACAGCTGCCACTTCGTGTTAGCATCCAGATTAACAGCAGATACACCAGTTAAAATACAGTGAGCTATCACTAAGATTAATTTATCAGTTACTTATCCAGAAGGTTCTTCTAACTCAAACAAATATAAAGAAACAACCCAAGAGTTTCAATTATCAGCTGATTTACATGGCCACCAAATTTCTGTGTTATCAAGGAAATAATGAAAATATCCTGTTATCAATCCTTATTAAACTACTTGATAATTCTGTATGTTTAGTTTAGAGAAAACTTCCAACTACTAAAAAATTTTAGTAGTAAAAAATGGTATACAGTTCCTTTATATAATACAATGTTTTTCCCTGTGCCCTCTTCTAATATGCTCGAAATAGCTTCATCTTAATCAGTCTATAAGTAGAGATGAAATTTTCTTAATCATCTCCCTGTCAGCCTGTGCAAAAGAAAACAAGACAAAATTTTTTATCTTGTTCACCATAGTGGAGACATTCCTATATTACAGAAAATCAGTTTCCCAGAAAAATGATTTTTTACATATAGATATGCTCTTTCTCAGTCTGAAATATTTTTATGCTTAACATTTTTACCACAGAATTCTCAAATAGAAATTAATGGGGAAAGAGAAAAAAGTAATGAGAGGACTCAAATCCATTAGTATTATATAAAAAGACAGTTAAGGAGCCATCAAAATTAATTTCCAGTAAATTTTACTGGAAGAATAATTTTGAAATATTTATCAAAATTGAGTGAAGACAGTTGTCTGAAAATTACGTTTTTCATAGTTTACTTGGACCCATGAACTAAGGAAGAAGTTTTTAAATATTTTGGCCTCAGGACTTCTTACTCTCTTAAAAATTACAAATAGGAGAGGCTGAGCCGCCCCCTCCCCCTGCGCCGGCATAGTAGAGGGAACTGTGACCAAACACAGAGCAGGCCCAGCGGCCTGCTGAGGGGCAGAGCCGCCCCCCACCCCCCGCGCCTGCCAGGTAGGGGAACTGTGACCACCGACAAAAAAGGCCCAGTGGCCCGCGGCGGGACAGACCTTCCAATCACTCCTGCAAGGTAGGCGGGCCTGCGACCCACCGGCAGAAGAGGAGCAGCGGCCTGCTGAGAGGCTGAGCCGCCCCCTCCCCCTGCGCCGGCAAAGTAGAGGGAACTGTGACCACGCACAGAGCAGGCCCAGCGGCCTGCTGAGGGGCAGAGCCGCCCCACACCCCCCGCGCCTGCCAGGTAGGGGAACTGTGACCACCGACAGAAAAGGCCCAGTGGCCCGCGGCGGGACAGACCTTCCAATCACTCCTGCAAGGTAGGCGGGCCTGCGACCCACCGGCAGAAGAGGAGCAGCGGCCTGCTGAGAGGCAGAGCCGCCCCCTCCCCCTGCACTGGCAAGGTAGAGGGAACTATGAGCACGCACAGAGCAGGCCCAGCGGCCTGCTGAGGGGCAGAGCCGCCCCCCACCCCCCGCGCCTGCCAGGTAGGTGGAACGGTGACCACCGACAGAAAAGGCCCAGTGGCCCGCGGTGGGACAGAGCTTCCAATCACTCCTGCAAGGTAGGCGGGCCTGCGACCCACCTGCAGAAGAGGAGCAGCGGCCTGCAGAGAGGCTGAGCCACCCCCTCCCCCTGCGCCGGCAAAGTAGAGGGAACTGTGACCACGCACAGAGCAGGCCCAGCGGCCTGCTGAGGGGCAGAGCCGCCCCCCACCCCCTGCGCCTGCCAGGTAGGGGAACTGTGACCACCGACAGAAAAGGCCCAGTGGCCCGCGGCGGGACAGACCTTCCAATCACTCCTGCAAGGTAGGCGGGCCTGCGACCCACCGGCAAAAGAGGAGCAGCGGCCTGCTGAGAGGCAAAGCCGCCCCCTCCCCCTGCGCCGGCAAGGTAGAGGGAACTGTGACCATGCACAGAGCAGGCCCAGCGGCCTGCTGAGGGGCAGAGCCGCCCCCCACCCCCAGCGCCTGCCAGGTAGGTGGAATGGTGACCACCGACAGAAAAGGCTCAGTGGCCCGCGGCGGGACAGACCTTCCAATCACTCCTGCAAGGTAGGCCGGCCTGCGACCCACCGGCAGAAGTGGAGCAGCGGCCTGCTGAGAGGCTGAGCCGCCCCCTCCCCCTGCGCCGGCATAGTAGAGGGAACTGTGACCAAACATAGAGCAGGCCCAGCGGCCTGCTGAGGGGCAGAGCCGCCCCACACCCCCCGCGCCTGCCAGGTAGGGGAACTGTGACCACCGACAGAAAAGGCCCAGTGGCCCGCGGCGGGACAGACCTTCCAATCACTCCTGCAAGGTAGGCGGGACTGCGACCCACCGGCAGAAGAGGAGCAGCGGCCTGCTGAGAGGCAGAGCCGCCCCCTCCCCCTGCACCGGCAAGGTAGAGGGAACTGTGACCACGCACAGAGCAGGCCCAGCGGCCTGCTGAGGGGCAGAGCCACCCCACACCCCCCGCGCCTGCCAGGTAGGTGGAACGGTGACCACCGACAGAAAAGGCCCAGTGGCCCGCGGAGGGGCAGAGCTTCCAATCACTCCTGCAAGGTAGGCGGGCCTGCGACCCACCGGCAGAAGAGGAGCAGCGGCCTGCTGAGTGGCAGAGCCGCCCCCTCCCCCCAGCGCCTGCAAGGTAGACGGAACTGTGACCACCATCAGAACAGGTCAGACCTGCAACCGAGAGACAGAACAGGCCCAGTGGCCTGAGGAAGGGTAGAGCCGCCCCCCCCCCCCGCGCCTACAAGGTAGGCGGACCTGCGAGCCACTGGCAGTACAGCCCCAGAGGCCTGCAGAGGGGCAGTGCCGCTGCCTGCGCCTGCAAAGTAGGCAGAACTGCGACCACCGACAGAACAAGCCTAGCGGCCCGCAGAAGGACAGAGCCGCCGCCCGCGCCTGCAAGGTCGGCGGACCTGCTACCGACCGGCAGAGCAGGCCCAGCGGCCTGCCGGCGTGGTAGGCACATTGCCCCAATTGGAGGAGGGGCAGAGCCGCCGCCCGCGCATGCGAGGGAGACTTTGCAACTATACAAGACCAATATAAATATATAGGGGGAACATTCAATAGCACAACAGTTTCACCAAGTAGAAAGGAACGCGAACAGTATGAAGAGACAAGGAAAGAAAGGACCACAAGCATTGCAGGTCAACTCAACGTTAGAAGAGGTAATAGCTGCAGCAGATGGAATGTCAGATAAAGAATTCAGGATATACATGCTTCAGATGATCTGGAGTCTCAAGGAAGACATCAGACAGCAAAATCAGACAATGAAAGATCACTTCAACAATGAATTACATAAACAAATCCAAGAAGCAAAAGATCAACTATACAGGGAAATAGAGGTTATAAAAAACAAACAAACAGAAATCCTAGAAATGCAGGAAGCAATAAGCCAACTTAAAAACTCAATTGAGAATACTACCAGCAGAGTAGAACACTTAGAAGACAGAACATCAGACAATGAGGATAAAGTATTTCAACTTGAAAAGAACATAGACAGCTCAGCAAGACTGTTAAGAAACCATGAGCAGAACATCCAAGAAATATGGGATAACATCAAGAGACCAAATTTAAGAGTCATTGGGATACAGGAAGGGACAGAGTTTCAAACCAAAGGAATGAGCAATCTATTCAATGAAATAATACGAGAAAACTTCCCAGACTTGAAGAATGAGACAGAACCCCAAATCCTAGAAGCCTACAGGACGCCGAATGTGCAAAATCATAAGAGACCCACACCTAGACACATTATAATGAAGATGCCCAACATACAGAATAAGGAGAGAATTTTAAAAGCTACAAGAGAAAGGAAGCAGATCACATTTAGGGGTAAGCCAATCAGGATAACAGCTGATCTTTCAACACAGACTCTGAAAGCTAGAAGATCCTGGAATAACATATTTCAAACACTGAAAGAAAATGGGTTCCAACCAAGAATTGTGTTTCCAGCGAAATTAAGCTTCAGGATGGAAGATGAAATTAAAACCTTCCACGATAAACAAAAGTTAAAAGAATTTGCAGCTAGAAAACCATCTCTTCAAAACATCCTTGGCAAAACATTACAGGAAGAGGAAATGGAAAATAACAATAAAAACCAACAGTGGGAGGTAGGACACTAAAGGGGGGAAAATAATCAAAGTGGAAAACAAACCATGTTAAGTAACATAAATAAACAAATATGGCTGGAAGAACAACCCATATCTCAATAATAACCCTAAATGTTAATGGCTTAAACTCACCAATCAAGAGACACAGGCTAGTAGAATGGATCACAAAACAAGACCCAACAATATGCTGCCTACAGGAGACGCATTTGATAGGAAAAGACATACATAGGCTGAAGGTGAAAGGTTGGGAAAAATCATATCACTCATATGGACTTCGGAAACAAGCAGGAGTATCCATACTCATATCAAATAAAATAGATTTCAAGCCAAAGTTAATCAAAAGGGATAAAGAGGGACACTACATACTGCTCAAGGGAACCATACACCAACAAGACATAACAATCATAAATATATATGCCCCAAACAATGGTGCAGCTATGTTCATCAAACAAACTCTTCTCAAGTTCAAGAGTCTAATAGACCACCATACAATAATCATGGGAGACTTCAACACACCTCTATCACCACTGGACAGATCTTCCAAACAAAAGTTGAATAAGGAAACTATAGAACTCAATAACACAATTAATAACCTAGACTTAATTGACATATATAGAATATACCACCCAACATCAAGCAGTTACACTTTTTTCTCAGCAGCACATGGATCCTTCTCAAAAATAGATCATATATTATGTCACAGGGAAACTCTTAGACAATATAAAGGAGTAGAGATAATACCATGCATCCTATCTGATCATAATGGAATGGAACTGAAAATCAACGATAAAAGAAGGAAGGAAAAAGAATACATCACTTGCGGAATGAACAATAGGTTACTGAATGATCAATGGGTTATAGAAGACATCAAGGAGGAAATTAAAACATTCTTAGAGATTAATGAAAACACAGACACAACATATCGAAATCTATGGGACACATTGAAAGCAGTTCTAAGAGGAAAATTCATTGCTTGGAGTTCATTCCTTAAAAAAAGAAAAAACCAACAAATAAATGATCTCATACTTCATCTCAAAATCCTAGAAAAAGAAGAGCAAAACAACAGCAAAAGAAGTAGAAGGCAAGAAATAATTAAAATCAGAGCTGAAATTAATGAAATCGAAACAAAAGAAACAATTGAAAAAATTGACAAAACTAAAAGTTGGTTCTTTGAAAAAATAAACAAAATCGACAGACCCTTAGCCATGCTAACGAAGAGAAGAGAGAGAACTCAAATCACTAACATACGGGATGAAAGAGGCAATATCACAACAGACACTTCAGAAATACAGAAGATAATCAAAAATTATTTTGAATCCTTATACTCCAATAAATTAGAAGATAGTGAAGGCATAGATAAATTTCTTAAGTCATATGATCTGCCCAGATTGAGTCAGGAGGATATAGACAACCTAAACAGACCAATATCAATTGAGGAAATAGAAGAAACCATCAAAAGACTACCAACTAAGAAAAGCCCAGGACCGGATGGGTATACAGCAGAGTTTTACAAAACCTTTAAAGAGGAACTAATACCAATACTTTTCAAGCTACTTCGGGAAATAGAAAAAGAGGGAGAACTTCCAAATTCATTCTACGAGGCCAACATCACCCTGATACCTAAACCAGACAAAGACACTTCAAAGAAAGAAAACTACAGACCAATATCTCTAATGAACCTAGATGCAAAAATCCTCAATAAAATTCTGGCCACTCGGATACAAAAACATATCAAAAAAATTGTGCACCATGATCAAGTAGGATTCATCCCTGGGATGCAAGGCTGGTTCAATATACGGAAATCAATAAATGTTATTCACCACATCAATAGACTTAAAAATAAGAACCATATGATCATCTCGATAGATGCGGAAAAAGCATTCGACAAAGTACAGCATCCCTTTATGTTCAAAACTCTAGAAAAACTAGGGATAACAGGAACATACCTCAATATTGTAAAAGCTATCTATGCTAAGCCTCAGGCTAGCATCATTCTGAATGGAGAAAAATTGAAGGCATTCCCTCTAAAATCTGGAACAAGACAGGGATGCCCTCTCTCACCACTTCTGTTCAACATAGTTCTCGAAACACTGGCCAGAGCAATTAGACAGACGAAAGAAATTAAAGGCATCAAAATAGGAAAAGAAGAACTTAAATTATCACTATTTGCAGATGACATGATTCTATACCTAGCAGACCCAAAAGGGTCTACAAAGAAACTATTAGAGCTAATAAATGAATTCAGCAAAGTGGCAGGATATAAAATCAACACGCATAAATCAAAGGCATTCCTGTATATCAGCGACAAATCCTCTGAAATGGAAATGAGGACAACCACTCCATTCAAAATATCTTCAAAAAAAATAAAATACTTGGGAATCAACCTAACAAAAGAGGTGAAAGACTTATACAATGAAAACTACAGAACCCTAAAGAGAGAAATAGAAGAAGATCTTAGAAGATGGAAAAATATACCCTGTTCATGGATAGGCAGAACTAACATCATCAAAATGGCGATATTACCAAAAGTTCTCTATAGGTTTAATGCAATGCCAATCAAAATCCCAACGGCATTTCTTGTAGAAATAGAGAAAGCAATCATGAAATTCATATGGAAAAATAAAAGACCCAGAATAGCAAAAACAATGCTAAGCAGGAAGTGTGAATCAGGCGGTATAGCAATACCAGTCTTCAAACTATACTACAGAGCAATAGTAACAAAAACAGCATGGTACTGGTACCAAAACAGGCGGGTGGACCAATGGTACAGAATAGAGGACACAGAAACCAATCCACAAAACTACAACTATCTTATATTTGATAAAGGGGCTAAAAGCATGCAATGGAGGAAGGATAGCATCTTCAACAAATGGTGCTGGGAAAACTGGAAATCCATATGCAACAAAATGAAACTGAATCCCTTTCTCTCGCCATGCACAAAAGTGAATTCAAAATGGATCAAGGAGCTTGATATCAAATCAGAGACACGGCGTCTGATAGAAGAAAAAGTTGGCTACGATCTACATACTGTGGGGTCGGGCTCCAAATTCCTCAATAGGACACCCATAGCACAAAAGTTAATAACTAGAATCAACAAATGGGACTTACTCAAACTAAAAAGTTTTTTCTCAGCAAAAGATACAATAAGAGAGGTAAATAGAGAGCCTACATCCTGGGAACAAATCTTTACTCCTCACACTTCAGATAGAGCCCTAATATCCAGAGTATACAAAGAACTCAAAAAATTAGACAATAAGAGAACAAACAACCCCATCAACAAATGGGCCAAGGACCTGAACAGACACTTCTCAGAGGAGGACATACAATCAATCAACAAGTACATGAAAAAATGCTCACCATCTCTAGCAGTCAGAGAAATGCAAATCAAAACCACCCTAAGATACCATCTCACTCCAGTAAGATTGGCAGCCATTATGAAGTCAAACAACAACAAGTGCTGGCGAGGATGTGGGGAAAAGGGTACATTTGTACATTGCTGGTGGGACTGCAAATTGGTGCGGCCAATTTGGAAAGCAGTATGGAGATTTCTTGGAAAGCTGGGAATGGAGCCACCATTTGACCCAGCTATTCCCCTTCTCGGTCTATTCCCTAAAGACCTAAAAAGAGCATGCTACAGGGACACTGCTACATCGATGTTCATAGCAGCACAATTCACAATAGCTAGACTGTGGAACCAACCTAGATGCCCTTCAATGGATGAATGGATAAAAAAAATGTGGCATTTATACACAATGGAGTATTACTCTGCATTAAAAAATGACAAAATCATAGAATTTACAGGGAAATGGATGGCATTAGAGCAGATTATGCTAAGTGAAGCTAGCCAATCCCTAAAAAACAAATGCCAAATGTCTTCTTTGATATAAGGAGAGTAACTAAGAACAGAGTAGGGTCGAAGAGCATGAGAAGAAGATTAACATTAAACAGGGATGAGAGGTGGGAGGGAAAGGGAGAGAGAAGGGAAAATGCATGGAAATGGAAGGAGACCCTCAGAGTTATACAAAAGTACATACAAGAGGAAGTGAGGGGAAGGGGAAAAATAATACAAGGGGGACAAACGAATGTCAGTAGAGGGGGCAGAGAAAGAAGAGGGGAGGGGAGGGGAGGGGAGGGGGGATAGTAGAGGATAGGAAAGGCAGCAGAATACAACAGACACTAGTATGGCAATATGTAAATCAATGGATGTGTAACTGATGTGATTCTGCAATCTGTATATGGGGTAAAAATGGGAGCTCATAACCCACTTGAATCAAATTGTGAAATATGATATATCAAGAACTATATAATGTTTTGAACAGCCAACAATAAAAAATTTAAAAAAAAAATTGAAACAAAATAAACAATAATAGCCTAGTTAATTGGCTAAATAATGGAGCTGATAGTGATCACTGGATACTTCTTAAATTTTATCTAAAATAAAAAGTATCTTTGATGTTGCAAAAGCTGTTTAGTCACAATGCCTATCATATGAGAATGCTTAGAGTAGGCAATAAGGTCACACTTCATGGAGTATGCTGAGAGTATATCAAGTACATGTGAAAATAATATATTTATGGCTTGCTGTGAGCATTAAAAATGACTTCCCTCAAAAAAAAAATAAATAAATAAATAAATATTTTAAAAAATTCTCTCTCTCTCTTTAAAAAAATAACCGTGTACATGTATCAAATGAACTGCAACATTCAAATCCATTCCCTTGAAAAATTATACTTGTGACCCAATAAAGTTACAATTGTTCAAAACTCAAAAAAAAAAAAAAAAAATTACAAATAGTCCTTTCCCAATAAAGAACTTTCATTTATATGGGTTATATTTATAAATACTTACTAAATTCATAAAATTATGGATATTCTTTGATAAAAAATTTGACAAGTTATAGTCTCTTCAAGTTTAATTGCAATGTAGAATATTAAAAAACTTATCAATTAAGCTTCATACTCTACGTTTAAATCTTTTTAGTAGTCTAGAACTTTTGATGTACCTTTTTCTTCATGTGTAACTTTTCTAACATGATTGGTCATTTTAAAAATATTGATCCACTGAGTTATGGAGATCTTCCATGTCTTGACACAATTTCATTATACAAACCAAAAAGCACATTCATTTGTATCATCCTCATCTCATTAGAAAAGTCTATAAGTATGGATTGGCAAAGGACACCAGTAAACTTTGGGAGTGAAGTAAATGTTCAGTATCTCGATCATTATGGTGCTTCCACAGGTGTATTTATATGTAAAAACTCATCACATTTTATACTTTAATCTGTATGGGGTTTGTATATGGGTTACACCTCAATAAAAATAACTGTTTACATTTTACTACAAGAGAGTGTGATAGATAAAAATAAACTGGGAAAATGGAACACACTCTGTACAAAAGTAGTTAAAGTAAAAAGTGGGGAAAAGTCTTTATGTTTAGTTTAGTTTAAGTCAAGTTCATGGCAATAGATGAGAGTCTTCCAAATTTCTTATTTTTGCTTGAAAGCCTGGGTTTCATCATGAATAGTAAATAATGTTAGTTGTAGCTGATGTGACAGTTTACTTATTTTCAAGAAAATGTCTGTTAATACTCAAGTTTGAAAACCATAGTTTGCCTGTCAGTTGTTCTTCAAATAAAAGTGCTGTTGCAAAAAAGAAAGTGTCCACTTCAGCTCGAAACTTTAACAGTTGCTTGAATGCTTTTGTAAAGTTAACCTCTTATCTTACTTCAGTGTGCTTTAGAAATGCTTTGTGAGTACTTGCCATCTTCATTTCTCAAAAGTCAAAATGAAACACAATTAATCATTTTTACTACTCAGCAAGAACATTCTTATATGAAACTGCTTTTTTTAAAAAATGAGTTTTAGCCAGCATGATGGTGCACACCTGTAATCCTAGCTATTCCAGAGTCTGCAACAAGAAGATGACAAGTTTGAGGTCAGCATGTTCAACTAACTTAGTGAGGCCCTGTCTCAAAATTTAAAAACTTTTAAAAGGGGTTGAAGATGTAGCTCAGTGGTACAGTACCCCTGGGTTCAATCCCCAGGACAGGGGGAAAAATGATGTTTTAATTGCAACCAACTTGATTCAAACTGACCAAACATAGTTCTATCCATTTTTTTGCATGCTTAATATAATTGATAACTCCAGTGGAAAAGGCAAATAAGTCTTGTATTATTATAAAAATAGTTTTGTCCTCCTAAACTTTGTAAAGTATCTAAGGGACCACTAGGGATGCATAGACCGAATTTTAAGAACTGGTAAACCTAAAATTTTATATATTTTATATATTTTAAAAGAATTTAAAACCTACCAAAAAAAAAAAAAAAGATCCCCACACCCACATAGTGAAACCATGCAAGATCCAGAAGGGGTAGCTCAAAGGCTTTGGAGCTTTGCCCTGACCCCCAAGGTATAGAGCACTGAAGAGCAGGATTCCAAAGTGAGAGCTGAGGTCCTCAGTTAGAAGGGCCTCCAACAAATCACAAGGGTAACAATTGACAATCTACAGAGTTTTGTAATACCAGTATGTTTGGGATACATGTATTCAATAAATTAAATGAAATATTAAAAATTTTATTACAAAATTGACTTCATGTTAGATGATTTTGCCCCAGTGTAGGCTAATGTGCATGTTGAAGGTAAGCTGGGCTAATCTATGGTGTTCAGTAGGTTAGGTGTATTAGCTGCATTTTATCCTAAGCCTAGGAACATCAAAAACAATGGTGAGTCTGACTTACTTGACTAACCCTTTTCCTGTTCTATCACCAGATCTGTACAGACCCATTTGCATCTATCTGAGCCTATGGTTGGCCGAAACCTTACCTCCTCCATACCACTTGTGCTACAGTCTAAAATTAAGTGAATGTCTCTCTTTTAGGATTCATTCCTGTATTCTTATGCTGAGTATTAAACTCTCTATATTACATGTTAACTACTCAGTTCTCTTCAGTACATATTCACTGCCTCAGTATGTGTAAATCTGTTCATCTGCTCACCAACTGCTCGTACTCACAAACCTAGCAACCTCCCACTCTAGCTTCCTCAGCTAACGAAATTGTAGGTTCAATTAAGGTACTTCTTATCGCTATTATTGCCTCCACCCAGCCTCCAACCCACTGCTCCCCTCCCATTATAAATCATGCTTATTGCTTTAGAAAGTCTCTTTTCTCTACTCTTCATCTCTCTGCTCTTCAGTCTCATCACATTCAGCTGAATTTCCCTAATCCTCATCCCCACACTTGCCCAGAAGCTAAAATTATAAGTTTCTTCCACTGTGAACCACCAAAACCCCTACTTTTATAAACAGATCCTATTACTCTAGTCCTCCTCCCTCTCCATCTCTCATATGTAGTCTTGGCTATCAATTATCATCCTTAAGTACTATGTCTTATACTTCTCTATAGCTCATAATGCCCCAAAACATAGTATGAACATTGCACCTACTTATTAATATTCACTAAGTTAAGGTTGAGCAATTATTATTAAGCCAAAAAATACTGCTATTCCCAGAAAATCATTGTTTCTACCTCTCCTTTCAGAATTCATTAAAAAAAAACCCTAGCCTACAAAATAAACTCTTCTAAACCTTTCCAAATTCCCCACTATAAGTCAGGTCTGACAGACAAAAGTATACCAGTCTCTAGGGCTAGGACTGTGGCTCAGTGACAGAGCACTTGTCTTACATATGTGAGGCACTGGGTTCTATCCTCAGCACAAAATAACTCAGGGTCTGAACTCTGTTCTACTCTATTAATACATAAAATAAATAAACCACATAAAAATAAATAAACAAAAAAGATACTGTGCCATGCATAACCAAAAAAATTTTTTTTAATTAAAAAAAAGTATACCAGTCTTTGCAAGCACTGAATTGTTTATCATTATTATTTATCAATTGTTTATCAATCTTACAAAGGGTGTAATTTAGTCAATTACTTTCCCTAAGGAAATAAAAATGCAATAGTAGTTGCCTGAGAAAAATTCATTCACCCAACTCAAGTAAGAAGTTCACAGAGAACAGCTTTCCTAACCCTAGGATATTCCAACCAGACCATATTTCACTACCAGTTTTCACTAGAAACAATCAGGTTTTTTACTTTTTTCTGGATTTTAACTTTAGCTGATTAGTTCAGTTAGGTTTGGAAGGAGTTGCAGCCCATGATAAATAGGCATGACATCAACCAGGACTAAGAAAACTGCAAAACCCACATGAGGTTTTCAGGGGGAAATATACACAATAAGATGAGCCTGGAGGGCCAACAACTTAAAAAAGCACAAGAGAATATGTGTCACAAAAGACCAAACAAACACAAGAATTCATACTCATGGAACTACAGATTTTTACAATGTAAAAAGAAATTTAAAAATTAATTATATTGAGGGCTGGGGTTGTGGCTCAGTGGTAGAACCCTTGCCTAACATGCATGAGGTACTGGGTTTGATCCCCAGGACCACAAAAAATAAAAACAAAATAAAGGTATTGTGTCCATCTACAACTAAAAAAAAAAGTTTTTTTTTAAATCAACTATATTGAAGTATTCAAAGACATGAATAAAAGTAAGAAGGAAGCCAAGTACAGAACAGGGAAGTAGGAAAAAGAGTCAACTAGAAATCTTAAAAATAAATCATATAGTCATTCATATTAACGAAGTGTCCTAGGGTTGGAAGTGTAGCTCAAGGTACATCACTTGCCTAGCATGTATAAAACCCTGGGTTCAACTCTGGCACTGCAAAAAAAAAAAAAAAAGACAGCCAAAAAGAATATCAGTGATTTGGAACCTAGCACTTTCTAAGAATGCCATTATTAACAAATTAAAAGATAGGAAATATTCAAATGTGATGAAAGCTCAATTCTCTCACTCTAAAAATTCACATATATTTCTATACACAACGTTTTATAAACAATTTCAGGAAGCTGCCAAGTCTCAGAAGCTTAACTTCTACACAGAATTCTCAAGACAAAATACCTTAGGGTCTGAACTCTGTTCTACTCTATTAATACATACAATAAAATAGGAAAACATGTTTGGAGAAGGTCAATCTAGTGCTTTAGAGCAAAGTAGGGTGACTGTCCTTTACAATAATTTATTATAGATTTTTAAAGAGATAAGAAGAATTTTTAATATTCCCAACAGAAAGAGATGATAAACGTTTTAGATGATGGCTATGTTAATTACTCTGATTTGATCATTACACATTGCATATCTGCATTACAATAACACACTGTATTCCATAAATACATACAATTATTATGTGTCAATTTTTTAAAATATTGGTTCAAGGCTCAGGAAATAGACATTAAATTTGAGTGAGGATCAAAAATCAAAGAGAACCCAAACCAATGTAAGCCAACTGAATCTAACCCAGAAATGAAATTCACAAAGAAAGTATCCCAAATCCTGATAAATATTCTGTTATAAAACATGGGTATGATTGGGAAAATCAATAATTATCCATAAGCAAATAAACTCTAGTGTACATTAAACTTGGTTAATTCTAACATAAGTTATTTTAGATACAAATATCATTTTTAAAGCTCCTACTAGAATCACCAAATGTGATAGGAAAAAAAAGAGTATTTGTAAGAAGCCAAAACAAATATTTTTAAATAATGTTCAATGATTGGTATGAGAAAGCGAGATTGGTGGAGTTTGTAAAAAACAAAATCACTCTAAATTATAAAAAGGTAAGAAAGACATAGAAGCCTAGAGAAATTAGCCACACTAAGGAGAAAATAGAAAGTTAGAAAATAGAAATGAAAGGGGGAATCTATAAGGCTGGAACATCAGGATGAGGGTTGAACAGAGCAGACACTCCTAGTGTCAATTTAGGTGGTATGTGCTATGAGCTGTCCAATGCCAATCCCACAGTATCTTCAGCAAAATCCTCATATTTTTTGTTTTCTTAACTATGAGTGGAAAAAGTGATGAACCCTTTCCAGGTTGACCTAAACTAATCACAGAGAAAAAGGGAAAGCTAGCCAAAACCTGTACTACACAAGAAGGATCTAAAAATTTAGATACTTTGCAATGAACCTAAATGGAAATATTCAGTCCTCCTCAAAATTTGGATGGAAGACAGCTCCAAAAGCATGAAAAATCCTCCTTAAAATAGACCTGAAATGTTTTAGAATATAAAACTCAAACGACATACGGAATATCTTCTGTTTAAGATAGCTAAAATCTTTGGAACGTAAAATGATGACTTCTCTGAAGATCTGTCATGAGGATCTAGAAATAAATTGTGTCTCTTGAACATTTTTTAAATGCTTTAATAAACTTCAGTATTAAGATTCTTTCAGGATGTACATATATCCATAGATTTTCTTCAAGCTGAAGTGGAAGGAAAATATCTTGGCTGAGACCTTGAGACATTCAATACATATATTTTTCTTCTTTGAGTTATTTTCATGTTACTTTAAAAGCATATAAATCAGGTTGTCTTCAAGTTCACAATTTTACAAGAATAGTGTCTGATTTGAAATAGTACATTTGACACACAATAGAGCAGGCTCCCGTGAAATACATTCAATCTGCAAAAGGTGGGAAATAGTCTGGCCTTCTTTGGGTTAAAGGGTCTTCATTTAGTGAACCTGGAAACACAATTGCGTAGGAGTCTGTTTCATCACTTGCCACCTGACAGAAGCATTTATGTATGAAAGTAGAAGCATGTATGTATAAATCTCAGGGCTTCTCCGAACATGTTTTCCTTATCGAAGAAACTGAAGTCTTCAATTTTTTCAGGCCACCCACTCTTTCTCTTCTCTGAGTGAAACTTTCTTACCTGAATCATTCTATTCCTAATTAAAAGTAGCAAACATGAAAATTCCTGGTGAGAAATGGTGTGGTTATGTAGGCCTTAACTGGAGAAAATGCTGTCTTCATGATCATGAAATAAAATTCAACTGAAATGAATTTTGAATCAACATTTTAAGACTTCATTATATTTAAAGCACAGAAGTATAAAAAGTATAGGTAGTAAATTTTGACTGATATAAATATGAAAAATGCTCTACAAAATTTTATTTGTGTTATTACCAAACATACTTAGAAAAATAACGTCATTGAGAAAAACATATGACTAATCCTAAATATCTATCAAAATAAAGTGATGCTAAAGTCAAAAATAAAGACAATAATTTTTAAGTGACACTCACCAATCACAATTGAAGACTCACAATGATAATAACCATCACTTTGTTTCTTCTTAAGCATGGAGCAAAGATCTATGCGAGAGCATAATTCTTCTCCAAACTTGTGGCTGATAAATTTTTCATACAATTCAGGATCTATCTTTTTCACACCCTTGAAATGACAAAACAAAATCACATCAATCAATTATTTCATCCCAGCAGGCAGTTCATATTTATATCATTTTCTTAGAACCTGATATTACATTTTGGGACATAATACTGCCTACTGGCACTTCAAAATAAATATCACAAAACTGTTGTAAAGTTGTTAAAGTCTCTCCACATAGAATGAGTTGTAGTTTTAAAACCATCAATTAAAGAATTCTGATTTAAATTTAGCAGCATTCATAATTTCATATACTCTAAGTCTCAGAACTAATCAAGAATATGTTGAAATTTGAGATACCAAGGACAGAGTATTCATTCACAACAATGGGGAAAAAAAGTGATGTGGATCTTAACATTTTATACTGCAAAAATGTTCTAAAAAGATGAATGCAATTTTGAAGTCCTCATATAAAAATCACCTAAAATTAAGCTACTTTAAATTGGAATGGGGGATAAGTGGACCTTCTAAGGTTTTTTTCTCTCTTTCTCCTTATATTCAGTGTCCTTTCAGAGCAGGAACAGGTAATTGTTGAAAAATTACAAAGTGATATTCTTTATACCTCTATAGTTTCCCAAATCATAGGAAATAATGTTTCCATCTCCCCTACACTAGAATGGCCCTGAATCTCAGCCTCAGAGTCCCAAAATGCAGTCTGTGAAATGAAGGTAATTAGAACACATATTTTTCCTTTTTACTGTTCAAAACATATTACAGAAAAAAGTTTAAATAGGAATACAAAAGCATAGATTTAGTTCTGCATTTCATTTTTCCTATGTAAATAAAAAGTACATTTTTTTTCCTTTTTATAGGGATATGGTTGTGTCCTGAGTACTACCTGATAACCAGCTTTTATTTTTTTCATTAAATATTCCAGGTGAATATTTAATATAGATATGCAAAATATTTAAATATTTTTATCTCATAGTGTTCTATCATATGCAAGTATCATAATTTATTCATCTAATTCTATGCTGGTGGACATTTCAGCCATTCTTAATTTCCAATATTATATTAGGCATGTTTTTTTTTTCCATATTCAAAACTGAGCTCCTGGTCTTGATTGCTCCACTCACAGCCTTTCCCAAGCTTGGGGTCCTTCTTGGTTCTCCCTATCGCTAAACCCCACATCCAAACTGTGTTGGTTCTTCCTTTAAAAATATATTGAATCCTCACCACTCCATTGCCACCTTGGGAAGGGCCATTATGTCTTTCACCTGGATGTTCACAATGGCCCCTTCCACTGTCTCCTCAACAGCCATAGTGATCCTATAAAAACATGCTAGATCCGTTCACTTCTCTGCTCAAAACTTTTAAAGGATTTCCATCTCTCTCAAAGGAAGATCCCAAGTCCCCACATCTGCCTAGAGTGCTGTTCTGGCTGTTCCTGCGCTTTCTGGGCCTAGTCTCCCACCACTATCTACCTTCTGCCTCCCTGACCTCCCTTGATACTCCTTGAACACACCAGGCACAAGCCCACCTCAAAAGTCTCTGTACTGCCTGCAGCCTGTTCCTCCCCAATATCCTGACAATTCATCCTGCCTCTCCCTTAATTCTTTGCTCAAGTATTATTTTCTTAATAGAGCCTCTCCTGGCTGCCCAATTTATTTTGCATTCCCATCCCAAAAGGTACTCCTAAATCTTTTCTGCTCTTCTCTCTTTATGTAGTTGGCAAAATTTTCTACTATCTACATCCTCTAACATACTATGTAGTTTATTTATTATATATATTTTTCATTGTCTGCCATTATCTGTGTCTGCTCATAAGAATGCAAGCTCCACACAGCGAAGAACTTTTGTCTGAGGTTTATTCACTAAAATATGACTCCCTGTGCCTGGAAGAGTGCGTAACATGAAGTAATGCTCAATTAACTGTCACAAGTGCGATGGACGATAAAGTCTGGTGAAGAGAACAGCTGACAACATCAAATACTGTTTATTTGAGTCTAAGAAGAATAAAATCAATTTCTTTGATTTGGTGAGTAGGATGCCTCAAGACAGGCAGCAGAGCATAATGCCAAGGAGCAGTCAGAATGTGAGTTCAAATCCTAGCTCTGCTACTGTCCAGCAGTATCTGTCAGATTTTCATCACTGGAACAAAACACCTGAGATAAATCAAATTTTAAAAGGAAAGGATTGGGCTAGGGATATAGCTCAGTTGGTAGAGTGCTTGCCTTGCATGCACAAGGCCCTGGGTTCAATCCCAGCACCACAAAAAAAAAAAGAAAAAGAAAAAAAAAAAGGAAAGGATTAATTTTGGCTCATGGTTTTAGATGTTTCAGTTCATAGTTGGTTGGCCTTGTGGCTTTAGGTCTATGGCAAAGTAATACATTATGGTGACAACATACAAGGAAATGTGCTCACTCTTGGCAGCTTAGAAGCATAAAAGAGAGAGGAAGAGGCTGGAGTCCCAATATCCCCCTTCAGGGCACACCCGTAAGGACCTAACTTCCTTCCACTGAGTCCCTCCTCCTAAAGGTTCCACCACATCCCAACAGTGCCACACACAGGCTGATGATCAAGCCTTTCAGCATATGGGCCTTTGAGGGACATTTAAGATCCAAACCATAATATCAATTATTCAGCTTTGCTTTAGTTTCCTCATCTGTAAAATGAAGTTAACAATAATACTTATTACAAAGTACTATGTCAACTAAATCAATTTGTGAAAATGCTTAAAATGGTGAAATATAATTTTAAAACACCTGTATACACACATGGAGGCGCCATTATTATCACTAGTGAATTTTAGGGATTTGTAATTAAAAGTATAGTTGATTTGTTGTATACGTATAGTTGATTCATATGGTACCACTATACTCTCCATTTCAGTCAAAGTGAGATTTCAGGAATGAAAAAAGTTCTTAGTAAATGAAAACTGACCATTCCTTACTTCTTCTCATTTAAATGCTTTTTCTTTTTTGTTGGGGTAGGGGGCAATGAATCTTTTATATCAAACAGAAGACTAATGATAGCTTAAATAAGGGCCTTGGTTTTCAAGATACTGATACCTGCTTTGACTAGCCACTATACTCTCCATTTAAGTTTTGGAAATGGCCTTTCTATAAAAAAGAAGAAATAAGAGAAACAAGGAAGTTCCTCTAATCTGCCAGGGTAATTAATTTTAGCAAAAGGTAAGTACCAACTATTTTGCTAGAATTCTTCACGGATGACTTCCAACATGAGTCTTATGAAGTTAGCTTTCATTAGCAAGTGAAATTTAATTAATTCGCTAACTCCTAACATAATACAAAAAGCAGTGGTTCAAAAGAGCACGAGGCCTCAAGGACTGATATATTCCCTGATCAGAAAACACCTTTAATAATAAAGAATCCAGCAATCAATAGAAATCTACTTTATCTGACATATATTATAACACTAGCATAATCTTTGTTCTCTGAAGAATGTTTTGCTGGGCAATGTGCTCATTTTCTAATAAAATCTATCTGAATCAGTCTTACCATCCAGCTGTTACGGGAAGTGTTTTCTTTCATAATAAAAGGACTATCATTCTGAGAACATAAGTGAGTATATCAGAATCAGATATCATTTAGGGTAAAACTAAGAAGGTTCTTATTTTCTTAAGGAATCTACTAGATTGCTATAATTGTCTCAGGGACATCATTCCTTCAAAAGGATAAACATTAAAGTTAAAAAAGTTGGGCAGTGACATTATATTCAGTCTTAGGACCCCCAAATTATCCTCTTCTTGCTAGAAAGGCCAGATCCTTTCCAAGGCACCCTATCATTTAAAGATAGATGGAGATATTAACGTGTTAGGAGAACTCAAAGAAAATCACAAAAATGGTTAAAGCCATGGAAAATCTGCCCTGTAAAGGTCAAAACAGTTAAGATCATTTCAAGTATAGAGAAACAATACATGTGGTATCTTCGATACCACAATGCTAAGGGTTTACAAGCCTGGAATTTTTAATATCTTGAATGATAGTATAGTACTTTGTTTGAAGATTATTTTTTCCTGAAAACCAACAGGGACAAGGCATAGTTTTAAGGGCTCCACATTTATAACTGTACTCAATATAAGTGACATAACAATTATGCAACATAAAACTGAAAGAAAAAATAGTAAGTTAAATATGGGATACCAGACTTTAAATAAAAAATTAGTGGAAGAAACATCAAACAGAAAGTTTTCAAGACTGTCTTCATTAATTGTTAGAAATGGCTCAAGTTTTACCTCCCTTAGGCTAGTTTTAGTCACAGTTCAGGGAGAATTATCATCAATATTCAAAGCCACTTGATAACCTTTGATAAAATGTACCATGAAATTCTAAGAATTTCATTCCTTTTTTAACCTTTTTATTTAATTTTTATTAGTCCATTAAAATTATACATAACAGTGGGATTCATTGTGACATATTCATACATGCACTTAACAAAATTTGGTCAATTTCATTCCACAGTACCCACCTTCCCTCCCCTCCTACCTCTCATGGTTCCCTTCCTCTATTCTATTGATCTCTCTTTTAAAAGAATTTCATTCTTGGGCTGAGGTTGTGGCTCAGTTGTAGCACACTTGCCTAGCATATGGGAGGCACTGGGTTTGATCCTCAGCACCACATAAAAATAAATTGTTATCTTCATCTACTGCTAAAAATATTTTTAAAAAAGAATTTCATTCTTGATTGTAATTTGGCACCCAAGCAAGCAACTTCTAAAAAAAAAAAAAAAAAGAAGAAGAAGAAGAAAGAAAGAAAAAAATGCTATTGAGAGCTTGATAAGTATTTTTAGAATCATCTGATGGCTGAATCTGATAAATAATGGAAATTATTTACTCAGGAAGCACTCACAACATCATTTACATTTAGCTAAATGATGCACATAATTTAATATGAACCAAAGAGGGTTTAGACTTATATTACCATGCAACCAGCTCTATTTTTAACACAGACAAAATCATGAAATATGAAAATTCACATTAGCGAACAATCTGAAAGTGAAAATCTTTTATTTAAGGCTCTAAAGGATAAAATACATATTACAGGATATATATCCTCTGAAGGATAAAATACATATTATTCATCTTTAATTTGTATGAAATGCTAATTTTATTAAGAAGCTTTAGATTTTTTGTAATAGATAATAACTTCTTTTTGTTACTTACTATCTTGTAATAATCACAATTTATATAACTAGGCTGTATATCAAATAAAGACATCATCTATCTACTAATAATAACTTGGCATTACTGAATTTCTAGTGTATTTTCCAATAGTTTATTCCTGTCATGCAAGAAACTGTAAAAGAAGCATGCATTTCCTATGATAATGACTGGAAACCCAAATTATGGACATAAATTAAGAGCCAAACCAAATGGCTTGTCCTTTGGGCATTAGCTGGTTAATGAGGAGTTATCATCATATATACTTATTTTCATAAGTGGAAAAGGCTGTATTTCTTTAGTAGTATGTTGGCTAAAACATTAGAATAATTTTTAGTGATAACTATTCCTAATAAAGATTTATATATTAGTACTCAAAGTCATTAAAACATTGCCTGTTGACATGGAGCTTAAAGGCAAATCTTTAAAATTCTTCAGAACCCTGTAACCTCTTTGCATAACTACATCTTTTGCTGTGACTTGCTCTATTCCGTCCACCTTCCCCTTGACAAGCCATACTTGATTACCTGCAAGTCAGCTGCAGCCTTTCCCCAGCTCCTCTCAGTTGGGATAACTGAGGCCCCTCCCACACAGAGTCAGTTCTACCCAAGCTTGCTCTTGACAGGAATAGAAAGAGACGAATCCTCATGGCACCAGGCATGTGGTGATCTTGGATCCAGAGACCAGCGCTCTGGGTGGAACTGCCTGTAACCTTTTCTTCCTGCCATTCTGGGCCAGTCCATGTGGCTGGTCCCCCCACTGAGTACTCCCATTTCCTATCTGGCTGAGGCCCTGATGCTTTGCCTAGTGCCTGTCAGTAACTTTACAGATGGAAAATTAAGGAGGAATGAAAAACAGAAGAGATAATAGTATCTGATTATTTTGGACCAATCTGAAAAAATGATGCCTTCCATTATCTAATAAAACATTTACTAAGTACAGGCACTGTTCTAAAACCTTTTATTAATTCATTTAATAATCCAAATAACCCTGTGGGATTGATACTATTCTTAAAAAGAAACTAAAATCACAGAGAATTAGGTCACTTACCCAAAGAATATAGCTAGTAAGAGATAGAACTTGGACTCAGATTCAGGATAAATGGAGAACTCAGATAAATTAAAAAGAACAGAATGAAAGCCTTCGAGCTCTTCACTATTTGTTTTAAAATATTAAAATTCTATGAAAATTAACCATTCTTAAGATATAAATCATCCAGACTATCATATTTCTAAAACAAATGTGAAGCCAGGTGCAGTGTTGCACACCTGTAATCCCAGTGACTTGGGAGGCTGAGACAGGACAATTGCAAGTTCAAGGCCAGCCTCAGCAACTCAGTGAGACCCTCAGTGACTTAGTGAGACCCTCTCTCAAAATAAAAATAAATAAACAGGGCTGGAGATGTGGCTAAGTGATAAAGCACCCCTGAGCTAAATACCCAATACAAAAAAGTAAAAATAAAACCAATGTTAAAATTACTTTGGAAACCTCTAGCATTCCAAAATACTTGCCTTTAATAGTCTGCATTGATACTGATAAATCAAGTGATAGTCATGCTCATTGTAAATGAATCTTCTATTCACTACAAAATGAAAGGGAAGATGAAAACAATTCATAGATGCTACTTAAACATAGAAAAATTATCCAAATAACCCAGTCTATAAAAAGAACACCTTTCACACTATTATCCAAACAATCAAAGACTCTTTAGTTTTCTAGACTGTTTATTTGAGTATATATTTCTCAATCATTCATTTTATTTTGCTAGAGCATCTCTACAGTTCACCACAGGGATTGTTAGGAACGCCATTTTCCTAACTTCTTTATTTATAAACTTGCTTTTCACATTCCTGCCTTCTTTAACCTGGAGCCTACGGGGAAAGCAAAAGCAGACTCTCTTACCCTGGCATTTTACCTATCATTTACAGTATTACACCTTTCAGTAAGTAGAAACATAACTGCTAGAGCTATAGATTTTTAATCTACTATTTACACCTCCCTCTACTAAGCTAGGAACTGATGCTCCTAGGTGGCATCAAGTGGCAAAGAAAGCAGTGACAGAGGAAAGGTTACACAGCTCCTAGTAGCATAAGCCACTTCACAAAGCCACTAAGAGAAAAGGCAGTATGGCTTGCTGGTCCCAGAGTTTCTTCCCATGAAGTTCTGGCATCAAACAAAACAGAGGTCCTTGGTCTTCAGTCCACAAGTGTTTGGCTCATTTATTCCAACTAGGGCCATGTTAACCAGAGAGAGAACAAGTCACTAATATCCAAGAAGCCCTCAAGGTTGCAGGCTCAATACAATAAATTCTGGAAAACTGCAATGTTTTCTCTTCTCATATGTGCTCACTCTTGGTCCACTCAGCCAACCTCAATTTCTTCTTTCTCAATGCCTCTCAGGTGGAGTATGACAGGCCACATAACTAAGTATTTGTGGCTTTTCTCATTATTATACAACAAAGAAGAGGCCCTGTAACTAAGACATCCTATACAGCTCAATCTCAGCTGGACTCTCTACTCCCCTGGGTCAAACTCCAAACTCTGCCTGCTTTCTTGGTTCAGAACAGTCTTGTGGTCATTCAAATATAAACAAGCTACAGCCTCCTCCTCCCTTCCACATCTGTTTTCCTAATATTTTGCTCTTCAGTACATGTTCTCCTGAATTAACCAACTTAACCATTTATTTCTTTATACTAAAGATAAAATATCCCCCTCCTCAAAATTTCTCCCCATGTATGGTCTATAAGCGTAGAACCACATCTAATGTTTTCATCTTTCAATTCAACAGCTTTTCCTGCGAATCAATACTTCCCAACATTAAATCACTAATGCCAGAAAGTCACTGGTTTAAAAAAATTCATGAAACCTGAACAAAAGTATAGAATTACCGTATAGAAGATCATCCAGAAATAAAATCATAGAAAAATCCTAACAAGCAATTTTAACTTGTTCTATAACACTACATTGTGACATACTTTTATTATGGTGAAATGCATTCCATGTTTATAACTTAGAGGTCCAAGCCATGGAACCATTCACCTAGAATATCTATAGACAGAATTTCATATCTAACTGAAGCCTTAGATACAATCCATATTAGATATATATCTAGTGTAGAAGGCACTGTACATAGCAAAATAATTTAAATACATTCATAGGCATCATTCATTGTAGCCTTATAACTTTAAACAAAAAGATCTAGAAAATTTTTGCAACCCATCCTGCTCCTTATTGCTTTCTTCTTTCCCATTTTCTTATGAACTAATCATTCCCCAGAGTTACTCCCAATCACTATTCTTCCTTCTTCTACCCCTCCCTTTCATTCCCTTTACCAATGCCATCATCAACAGAACACCTTACTTCACCTAACTTCATCCTTTCCTAACTGCCCAGGAGAATTGCCCATATACTACTTATTGCAGAAGCCCCAACCTATTAGAGGAAGGGTCACAACATCTGAATGTTGCAAGAACTGGGTGAAGGAGCAGATGAGATTGAGATGTACACTGATCGTCCTACAGGTTAGAAAATAGAACAAGTAATTAAAGGTGCTCAATGACACAAACTTTTTCCTCTTTGGGGCTAGAATCACTCCATGGAGATCATATTAAATAAAAGGGGGTTTTGGTAGGAAAAAACAATAGTTGGATATGGAACATCATTGAAAATATGACTAAGGAATCATGGAGCCCTTAAAACCAATTTTAAAATGAATGTTTTTCTCCAGGTAGAGCAAGAAATACATCCAAAGACTCTTTTTTAACCTAACACATATTGTTACAAAAAATAATTTTATTTATAACAAGCATTTGGAAACTGTAAAATTTCTACCTTGTTTACTCTTGAAATATAGAATTAAAGGGATTACGGTAGTTTCTCTAATGCACTCAAATTCAACCTATATCTATGAATATTAGATTACATATAGCTTTTGGAAGTCCAAGTGCACAAATTACTGTTTGCCATTTCCTGATTGTCAGAGCAGGACATGGAGGGTGAGAAGCAAGATAGAATCCAAGGAGATCAAGTGGAATGGATATGAATAGGGAGGGGCTGCTGGAAAAGGTACAAGCCCTCTAGGGGGAATCACACAGAACATTCTTCTGGGCATTGGCTGATTCCGATCCCATGCCAATGCCAGTGTCCAAAGTTGAATTACTGCTCTAACTGGAGTTATGTAACAAATTATTATAATCAAATTCAGTTGTTGTAAAGGCAGTAGTCAAGGAAAGAGAAGTAGTTTCATACTCTGGCCATCAGCTCAAGCATAGTATAAAGATACTGTTGTACTTAGGCCTTAAAGATGTCACAAACTTTGACAACAATTAAAAACATTTTCATTTGGTTGGTTTTAGACCCTGAAGCTCTCCTTCAGGGACCAAACCAGAATTCCTCTACCAAGAGTGGCTAGCCTTTACAATGATACTAACAAGTTTTGTTTAGGTCTTCAACTATAGATAATGTGAAGTTTAGTCTGTGCAAACGGGCCAATAAAGAACACCTGGCCAGGAATTGACCCAGTGGTATCAGTCTCCTTTCACAGTCCAGAAAGGGGCCTAACACAGCCTCCTATTATTCACAAGCACACATGATATTCCCAAGGTCACACATCCAGCCCTCAAGCTGCTCTGAAGGTCAGCTGACTATTTATATGAACTTCCATCAGTGGTGCATGCTCTCAATTTTAACAGAATGAAAGTATATGACTTCCCCCAAATGGGCAGCAGCCATAGGAAGCATTGGTCGCAAAGAGGTGTGGCCAAGGTTCACACTATAATTTCCCACTCCTATACTAACAAAAGCAAAAAGCTTAATCATTTCTGACATTTGGGTACCTCCAGGGTGTTAACCCCCTTTCTTTTGCCTTTCTCTTACCTTACAATAAATTTGCTGTTATGGTTTAGATATGAGGTATCCTCCAAAGTGTATGAGACAACGCAAGAAACTTTAGAGGTAAAATGATTGGGTTATGAGAGCTTTAAGAGATCAACTTGGTAGTAAGTATAGGAAGATAGGGTATGGCTGAAGAAGATGGGTCCCTTGGGGGCATGCCTTTGGGGTGTACATTTTGTCTTTGTTGAGAGCAGAACGTGAGCATGTGTGCTTGGTGTGTCTGTCTGTCTGTCTGTCTGTCTGTCTGTCTCTCTCTCTCTCTCTCTCTCTCTCTCTCTCAATATATATCAATGAGTTGACCATCTATGGACTGATACCTCTGTGAGCCCAAAAATAAATTTTTCCTCTTCTAAAATTGTTCTTGTTTGGTGTTTTGGTCACAGAAGCAAAAAAAAAAAAAAGCTGACTAAAATGGCTGCCTTAAATGCTCTATTTCTCTGCCTCACTGTATACCTGAGTGTCTGCACCCAACTAATTGTCTAATCTTAGACAAATTATACCCAAGGACCAAGAAAAAAATCACAGTGTTCCACAGTCAATTCTCAACTTCATATAACAGAACTGTGCAAGTTTATAATTCAAAGAATTAGAAATATGCATCTTAAGGTATCTCTCCTTGAAAGAATGAGATTCTAATGAACAATCAAAATAAGCTAGCTCATATTCAGGAATGAAACTATGACTCCAATGTAAACTAGTTATAGTTTTGGATACTAAACTTTATTTTCCCTCAAGTCTAAGTAAGGCTTTCAAAAAAAAATTTGGCCTTCTTTCGTTGTGCAGCTAATTATAATTAACAAAAGCTGGTTGGCCAAGGAGCTTGGCAAATCTTTCCAGTGATAAAGAAACTTTTATTGACATCCAAATTATTTTAGCTGGTTGCTTTTATGAGACTATTCAATTGCATCATAAATTAGCTCCTGTCATTTATTTAAACAAGCTAAAAAATTCTGTATCAATATAATTTTGAAATAAAATTAAAGTTCTCTTGGCCATATATTCTATTCTGTCTTTACCCAAACAATCCACTGTGGGGACTTGTCAGTTTCCTATAAGATCTTAATACTCTGTTCTTTCCTTGATTAGAAAAATGAAATTAATTACCAGCTGAAAGAGGTTCCAAAAATGTCTGAAAATGACTTGTTGAGAATAAAAAGTTTCCCATCAATAATGGCAGTGGTTGGGACAAAATGTTTGTATTCAATATAGCTAAAGCAAACACATGTAATTTTAATTAACATGAATCCTTTGTTATTGAATCTTTAAATAGAAGTTTTAAAACTTTGTTTCTTAAATTATGCTTAAATCAGAATTTTGTGATTGGAATCTGTGAATTCCAATTCTGATAAATAAGTCAAAATGTCCACAGAATCTAGATACTTAACACAAAAATATCATTTAAGCCTTAACTATCAAGATCAGCATCTTCTAAGCCATCATCTACCAAACATCAAAGCTACAAGATGGTAAGTGAAAAAAAGGAACAATTGGTCCACTGATTTTGGGAAACAATTCTTAGGAAGACTATAGAATCATTCAAAATATCCTCTGCTCCTCCTGTGGTGTCCATCTGCAAGCAGATTGTACATAGTGCTCTGTTGAACTCAGAAGAGACTATGAAACTTGCTATACTGAATAATATAAAGAAATAATATTTGTCACTTCTCAGCAAAACTTTTTAAGAATCACCTACTATTCTCTTACTATTATGATTCACCTACTATTTTCTTTCTGCAGAAGACCAGCAATGTCCAGATGGAGGCTGTTCACTCAAGATCCAGAATAAAGACAACATGGAGCACTTGCACATGATCCATGAACAGGACCAGAAAAATAAATCTTTGTTGTTTAAGCTCTCGAGATTCAGAACAAACAGTTGCATCCCAGAGATCCTAAGAATCAGATTAATTTCATGTAGCCCATCATTGCTGGTATCTGTTTGATCATAGAACAGCTGAAACCTTGATGATGTTCTAAGAAAAAAAATTTCGGAAAATACTAATAAAGATACTTGCTTCATGGGGCTGGAGATGTGGCTCAAGCGGTAGCGCGCTCGCCTGACATGTGTGCAGCCCGGGTTCAATCCTCATCACCACATACAAACAAAGATGTTGTGTCTGCCAAAAACTAAAAAATAAATATTAAAATTCTCTCTCTCTCTCTCTCTCTCTCTCTCTCTCTCTCTCTTTAAAAAAAAAAAAAAGATACTTGCTTCAAATCTCTATTCCACTCTGAAGACTTAATATTAGGCTGACTGTATCATTTCTTTTAGGGGTTTTCAAAATGTCTAAGAGAACAGGGTCCAACCAGGAATCATTGTAATCCTGATATGAATTAGTCAGTTCCTAGAATTGATTAATTAATTCCTCCCTTAAGATAAATTAGCTTTCTGTTTACTGTGTCCTGTGTGTTTCTCAATTTTTAAAGATACATGAAGCATTGAGAGATTCCAAATAGATATTCAGGCAGACTTAGCTTTTCAGATATTATTTTCAGTTGTTAAACAATTGTAAAATTACTTATTTAGGTTTTTTCCAATATATATGGAATTGGATAATATAACAGCACAATGTTTAAAAATTCATTATAAACCTAAGTGAGGTTACTTGTTATATATAGTGCTCTTCGACACATAACAGATGATAGAGTTGACTAATGACACCAAGAGCTTTTCAAAAGAAATTATAATTCCACCTTGCATCAGATTTCACTGATTTTTTTAGCTTTAAAAAGAAATTAAAACAGAGAGATCTGTTGTTAAATGCACTTGGTGCTATAAAAAAACAAGACTCCAAAACAACTAAAAACTGTAAGTAATTAAGCCATTTGACTTTGGGAGACTCAGGAATAGAATACTGAAACAGTGTGCTTTATCTTGTACCAAGGATATTTTTTAAAACAAGCTTTTTCCTAGAATGATAAAATCATCTGAAGTGTCTTCTTTCAAAAAGAAGGTGGAGAAAGTGGCAGGGCAGTCTCCAAACTTTTCTGCCACACCATATCCAGCTGGGGAATTCTTTCATATACAGGGTCCCTGTGAAAGCTTCCACATTCTGCAGAAGGGGTTCTACTAGCAGCCTGAGTTTCTCCCTTGTGGCTGGAGAGTCCTCCCTTCCTGAATAAAGACAACATGGAGCAGATTTCCTGAGACACATCTTCTCCTAGGCCCCTTTCCATGATTTTCCATGCCTTCACAGTTTATATTTTCTCTTGGTAAACAGAGCTCCCTCTGTGCTTCCTAGCTGTTATGTCCTGAGCTACTTTCCTCTGATGACATCTAGAATCTGCCACCAACAGGACTGTTCCTTCCTCTATAGTCTTCCAAACCCTGAGGTAGCTTCCCATGTAAGCCCTTGTCCCAGTTACTTCTGGCCATACCTGTACTTAATTTGGTATCTACAGGATTCCTTTGGCTCTTAGTTTCCCTTAAAATGTAGTTTATGACATTTTCCCCATTTTTCTCATTGTTCTGTATTATTTCCAGAAGGATAGGGACAAAGATTCAGATCTAAATTGCTACCATCTCCCTATCAGAATTTTAAGACCTTTCCCCTCTGTTACTCTCCTTCTATGCATATAAGAAAACCAACCTGAGATTTTTTATTGGTTTGTTTTATCTTTCTATAAAGCCAAATGAGCCTATTTGGTCAAAATGCTTACTTTATAGACATTTCAGAACAGCACAGGAGTAAAGAGTCATTAAGACCATGCTCCTCCTTTCACTATAAGTAAAACAGTTAAGAGAGGTTGCATGATCTGGGGCTAAGTGACAGAGCTAAAACAATATAACGCATACAGCTTCAAATTTATTTCAGAGATTTCCCCAAGAAGGAATAGTCTTCATGTTGTCCTTTATAAAGGCCCATTATCATGAAGACCCCAAAAAGTGAGTGGCAGTCAAATTACACCAAGCCAGTTAACAAAAGCTTGAGAAACTGTGCTAGTAGACAGGTAGACAGAATGGACAGGAGTAAATAAGTAGTAGGTGAGTGTTATGGTTTAGATGTGAGGTGCCTCCAAGCACATGTGTGAGATAAGGCAAGAATTTTCAAAGATGAAATGATTAGCCTAATTAGTGGCTTAATCCACTGATACGGATTAACTGGACAGTTAATGTAGGCAGGTAGAGTGTGGCTAAGTCACTGAGGGTGTGCCTTTGCAGTTTATATTTTGTCTTGGTAAACAGAGCTCCCTCTGTGCTTCCTAGCTGTTATGTCCTGAACTACTTTCCTCTACCACACCCTTTTGCCATGATGTTCTGCCTCACCTTGAGCCTAGAGCTATGGAATTGGCTGACAATGGACTGAACCTCTGAAATCATAAGCCAAATAAATTTTTCCTTCTCTATGTTGTTATTCTCAGGTCTTTTGGTCATAGCAATTAAAAAGCTAACCAAAACAATAAGGAGTTAACGTAAATGGGTGAGGAGAGATGACACCTGGGGTTTGCAGTTGGTGAAAGGTAGAGAAGAAGGCTGGAATTTGGCCAGCCCAACATAAAAAAAAAAAAAAAAAAATTGATTACAATGTTGTTTCTATATAGTCAATCACCAAATAATTCAGAGACTGGGGTTTCCCCTTAATTGTACCATCAGAATAGAATTTTCATCCATACGCTCCCCTTTTCTCTTTCCATGGTCACTCCTACTTGTGACTCTATATCCTCTTCCCTACTTCTGCTCACCATCACATCACATGGGCCTCAGTCCATGCTGTGCACATATAAATTTCTATACTCAAAAAACGAGTCTAAGTAAAAATAGTAACCAACAGTTTTCAAAAAAGGTCTTTTTTTTTTTTTTTTTTTTTTTTTATTCTGAAGCCTGATAATACCTGACTGTGAAAAGCTGCTACAAGGGAGGGCCAACTAATAAATCACATCTTTGTTAGTTCAAGTGCTGTATTAGTCAATTAGAATAGGCATAAATGAGGGAAGATATCTAAGAAACCCAGAAAATAACTTATGTTTAAAACAACTGATCTATAGTAACAGATCACATTTATTTCTTGAAGAATCCAATCTCTATTACGATGCTTATTTGATTTAAAACTGGTCTTCTTCTGCCACCAAGTGTTAGCACACACTTCTAACTCAGCAGGTTTTTAAATCACAGAAACCTAAGGTGATTCAATGAGAAAAATAACGTCAAAAGGACTCACTACAAAGAATATGTAGCTGAAGAAGTACCAGACTAACCAAGCCAAACAACTATATTCTAAGAAAACTGTACAGTTAACTTGAATTTTAGTTACCATTCTGGAAACATAGTAATTTTATGAGATTTTTCTGAGACTTAATTCATTTGATTAAAAAATTACAAAACACACTGATCATCAAAATAGCTATAAAATTTATAACTCCTTTCAATATTATCTCATGCAATATGCCCACTAGAATTTCATGAAAGAATATTCAAAACTGACACATGCTTTGACTAAATGTCTCCTGGTATTAGAAAAATATATAACCAGAATACTATTCTGTGGCAGAGGAAGTTCCACATCAGAAAATGAAAAGCAGTGTTTCTATATTTTCAAAATTCTGAACATAATATATAGAACTTTCAGTTACCCCATTAGGTCTTTGGTTACTTCTACTACATGTTATTATCTGCAAACAGATTCCCTAACAGAAAAAAAGGACCCCAGAAGCCTTGGGACTTCTGCAAACCACCCTGAACACCCTGGCAATCTTCATACCAGATCTTTTTGACCACTCCTGGGGGAGGACAGTACATGGCCTGCACCAGACCTCTGTCCATATTTTTGAGGTTAACGAGATGTTTGACCTTAAACAGACTAATTATGGCTACAACCTTGAGTCTGTCTTTTAAAAAATAGCTTTTCAGATCATTAAAAAATAAAAATTACTAGATGATGGGGGGAAAAAACTTCAGTTTAGGTACTAATAGAGACTACCTCATTACACCTCCTACAGACAATAAGGACGGACCATCTACCTTGCTGTCTAGCAACCTGCCTACACTAATCCACAGCACTCTTTCCCTAGCACACTGCTTTTAAACCAATAATTAGATCATGTCTGCCCCCACAACAGTACCACCAGCATCTCAGGAATACTCCAGTATGGTACCCAAAAGTATTTTCAGATGTCCTCATGAAAAATCAAATACAAAGAACAGAGCAACTGGCACCAATCTTCAAAAGGGAGCATTTTAAAGGGAGAGCTTATTCAGCTCTTTTACAGACATCCCACTATGTACCACCCCTGTATACCAGAAGCTAAAGGAACTAGGGAGTGAGGCGTCAGCTCAGTGGTACTACACCCTGGGTTCAATCTCCAGTACCACACACACACACACACACACACACACACACAAACTAATTTTTAAAACTTTAATTACATATTGTACATTTTATTTACCTTTTTAAAAACTGTTGCAATCCTTAACAGCTGCTTAAGTCATTGATATGTTTATCATAAATGACGTAAACATTCTGTTACAGAAGTTATTTCTAATTTTTCTGTATTATTGATAATCCTTCAATAAACCTCATTATGCATAAAGAACTTCCTCTTTAAAATTATTTCTTTAGAATAATATCAGCAACAATGACATCTTAGTAAAAGAATATACAATTTTTACTGTTTTTCAATGTCGGAGCATAATTCACAGTTCAAAAGGCCATTCAAATTCTGTAAGTCACTAGTCATAATCTTTGATAGTTCTACTACAAATTTATCCCAACAAAGTTTACTCTCATACATTACAGTTGGGAGCATATACTGGCATCATTATTTTAAAAGGCAATTGTGATGTTTTAGAAGTTATAATATAAAATACCCTCTACTTTCATAATCCCACTTCAAGGAATTGGTTCTTTGAACAAGTGGCATATCTACCCAAAGAAAGGTGGACAAGGATGTTCAGGGCCAGAGCTGTAACTCAGTAGTAAAGTGCTTGCCTAGCATTTAAGAAGCCCTGGGTTCAACCCCCAGAACCACAAAAACAGAAATCATTGTTTGTGGTATCTGAGAAACAGAAACCAACATAATTATTCATTAAGGGGAAAATGTTTAAATTATGATAAACATAACTATGATGCAGTTTTATTATTTTCATTTTAATAACTTGTATTATTTGAATTGTCTGTAGTGGGCATATATATTCAGATAATACCTTTATAATAAAAATAACGTTTAAAATAAAAAAATAAAGTACTCGAGTTAAATTCAATTTATAAATGGGGGGAAAACAATTATTTCACCTCCTCCACCTCTTATTTTATTATCAATCTAAATAACACTGAAAGAAGCTAGTAATACATTCTATGATGGCTAATTTTAGGCTCAATTTGATTGGATTAAAGAAAAACCTAGAACCTGGTAAAGCATTATGTGGGGGAGGGTGAGAGTGTTAGAGTGTTTCTGGAGGTAATCTGCATCTGAGTCTGAGTAAATTGGGGGGCGGGGGGAGATCAACCCTCCATGTAAGTGGAAACCATCCAGACAACGAGGGCCTCAGAAAGAACAGAAACAGAAAAGGCAAATGTGTTGATCTCTCTCCTGAGCTCGGATATACTCTCCCTCTCCTGCCCATGGCCATAGAACTCCAGGCACTCTAGCCTTTGGATTCCATACCTGGGCTAGGAATTTAACTTAGTGGTAGAGCACCTGCTTAGCATGCTCATGGCCCTGGGTTCCATCTCCAGCACTAAAAGAAAAAATTCTACTGACATAGACTCCAGGACTTACACCAGCAGCCCCCTGTGTGAGTGTTTCTCACTCCTGAAACCTCAGACTGGGCATCACACCATCAACTTTCCTGGTTCTGAGGCTTTCCAACTTGGATTGAGTCACACAATCAGCATCCCAGAGTCTCCAACTTACAGCTGACCTATCGTGAGATTTCTCAGCCTCCATAATTACATAAACCAATTCCCCTAATAAATCCCCCTCATTTCTATTTCTCTGGAGAACCCTGAATAATGCAAGTTCCATTACTATCTTAATTAATGGCACTCACTTGAAGTGAGTGGACCCAAAATAAAAACCTGAAAGAAAATTAGTATATAGAGAGGAAACAGTTGAAAATGTGCAAAAGGTTAAGAAGAAAGAGACTAAAGAGCAATGTATTTTCAAGCAATCTACCTACATTCCTGATCTGCAAATGATAATAAATAAAATCTATGTATGTATGCTACCGTCACTACCTTTACTTATTGGTTCTAACTTTCATAATGGATCTGCTACCTAAAAAAATGCTGGGAGCTAGGGATGTAGCTCAGTGGTAAAGTGTTTGCCTAGCATACACAAGGTCCAGGGTTCAATGCTCAGCATTGCAAAAATAAAAACATTGCCATATATATATTTCAGCCTGGTTTCAAAGTACACTTAGGGTATAGTACTCTGCAAACCATCTGGATCAGAATCACATATGTCACCTATTGAACAAGGTTCACTTCCATATCTAAGGGTAAAGAATAGAATTTTGCAGCTTCCACAAGTACTCCAGATGACTCATATATCCCAAAATTCAAGATCTATTCCCTTCAGAACACAGAATATCTTAATAGTGATTGAAATAGTCATTCCATATGTTAAAAGAAAAAAATCTAATTTGGCTTTCTGAAAAATGATAAAATCATACAGCAGTCCCCCTTTATCTGCTGCTTCAGTTACATATGGTGAATCATGGTTTAAAGATATTAAATGATAAATTACTGAAACAGATAGTTTCTAAGTATTAACTTGTACACTGTAAGTAGTGTGATGAACTCCTGTGCTGTCCCTCCCTATCCCATCCAAGACACACATCATCCCTTTCCCCAGCACATCCATTCCGCACACACTACCACCCTACTACCACTCATTACCCATCTCAGGAACCAGATCAAACACCACAGTACTGCTGTGCTTGTATTCAAGTAACCCATATTTTCTGAATGATGGCCCAAAAGCATAAGAGTCGTGATTCTGGCAACTTCCTGAAGTTAGCCAGGGGAAAGGAAGAACATATAACAGAGCATGAATAGATGAATTCTTTTTTTTTATATTTATTTTTTAGTTTTAGGTGGACACAATATCTTTATTTTTTTATTTGTTTATGTGGTGTTGAGGATCGAACCCAGCGCCCCGCACATGCCAGGCGAGCGCGCTACCGCTTGAGCCACATCCGCAGCCCAAGATAGATGAATTCTTAAATGCATAAACAAGACTCTGTAATAAGAATGTAAACTTATTTAAGACAATTAACCTTTCTAAGTCATATCCATTCTCTATAGAGCAATGGAGTTAACTCTGTGAAACTGCCAAGAAATCATTTAAGTATAGTCTGAAATATGGATTCTGGAGTAAACATTCCTTTGATAAATGTCCTTGAATGTTCTCATTTCAAAGTTAATATTGTACAGACAAAGAAAAATTTTGAAATGGGGATATTACCTTCACCACTGATTTGTCATTCTGTGATTAATTGTGAAACCACTTGGAAGAGGACAATCCATTTGAAAGCAAAATGAGAAAGATAACGAGTAAAGAGGTAAACTTTTAGTCTACAAGTTTTGTAAGCTGTAATTCCAGATTTCAAAATCTATAATTTACACATATTATTTTTACCTAACATATTCTGGAATAGTATATAATAAAGATATTATTGAATTTGTAGCATAATTATAAATAACATGCAAGATATCTTTTAAGAACATCTTTAACAAATAGTTTGTAAAAAACCTATAATTGCAGGATAGTGAATCACCCAAACTCATGATTTAAAAGATCATAAAACTTTCCAAGGACAGACATTAAATACAAAATGTGCTAAATTTAGAGAAAAAAAAAAGTTCTACTTACTAGTAAGTATGACCTTCATTTACAGAGCTGCAAATAAGTCTTAAGTGCAGCAAGGGTCATGGTGAGCAGAGGGCTATTAATCTGCATTACCATTCCCAAGACTCTGACATATCAGTGCAGGACATCAGATGTCTGAATCTGCATAAGGAATCCTTTAGGCTGAAATGGGAAAAATAAGGGCAGGCTCCCTTAGGATTCTAGGAGAAATACCCATGAATCCAGAAGAAAGTCAAAAACTGTTCCAACCTCTGAAGGAAGAGGGCACAGCATGGAAAGGCAGAAAATTATCCAGCTAGAGGAAGTCAAAAGACATGTGCCTTAGCATGTCACTGCTGCCGTCCTTAGGGAGAAATACTTATAGATACCTCAAGGAGGGAGAGTCCTTTGGTTATTGGATTGCCCAGCCTCTGATACTCTTCCTCCAGACCCTTAATGGAGGCATCTTCTCCAGAGCAAGGTGGTTTTTTGTAAACCTTGAGTGACCTACACAAGGAGGGTAAAAAAAGATTCCCTGTCTTGAAGAAGCCAGTTGCAATGAGCAGCACAGTATATGCAGGCCAGCAAGGAAGCCCTGAGAGCAGTAGGATGCAAAAAAACACAAGCAAGAAAGCAGCACAGCTCGAAACTCCTCCAGGGATGAACTACTTGTGGCAACAGAAGCAGCAGCAGAAAATCATGATCAGAGTATGAACCGAACAGCCATCAAGGCAAATGAGGGCACAGCTGTAACAGCCTCCACGGAGGACCGTGAGCATCCTCAGCATCCTTGGAAACTAAAACAACCTGGAATCCCAAGCACTAGTGGTAGGGCGTCAAAAAAAACCCACTACAAATGTCACCCATGCCCCAGCCATGACGAGGGCTCATGTGGCCTGGTAAAACAAGACTCATAGTAAACATGTGTACTCACATTCTTACGAAGCCATGGTGCTTTTGACAATTTCATAAAAGTTAGATGAGGTTTAAAGCTTCTGCTTTCTCCTGCCAGGATGCCTTTTTCTTGAAATGTCTTTTTTGCAGTCTCTGAAGAAAATAAGAAGAAACACAAAAAATGATACTGTAATTCATAGTTTTCTTTAACTATATAAAATCCAATTCAAAAGATAACTGTTTTATAACGAAGATTATTTTAAAAAGACAGAAAAATAATGTGTGTGACAATAAATGTTATATGACAGTTATGTCCAATGATTAACATTAAATCCAATTATTTCAAATTTGGGATAAAGTACACAAAAATGCTAATTTGAAAAGGGACTATTTAATAAATAAAATAACTGTCTCACATCGTGATGATTTTCACCGAACATCTCAGTAGTTTTCACATATATACAAAGGGACTAGCTGTTCTGTAACCTTTCATATCTAAAACTGCTCCTTCTGACCAAGACAGAGTAACAGGAACTCTCCCTGATAAATGAGAAACAAACAGGATGAGCCCTTCAACTTCCCCAGCTTACATCCTTGAGTGTACAGGCTCTTTTGTAAGTAGGAGAAAACCAAAAGGAGCCCACCCTGTCCCTGAGCAGAGAAAAGAGCTAAGAGAGGAGACCAAGGCAGCTAGAGCTCAGAGGACAAAGTATTTGAGACATGTGACGTGCATGGAGAGAAAATTCTAGATGTCTATAAAGGGATCCTGTAGAATATTCCAGACCAGTAGTAATCTGTGCATTTGTGTAAGGTTGAGGAAAAATACAATCAAAAAAATTAGAGGGAACAGTGCCCAGCACTTACACAGGGTCAGAAATACTGTCTGTTCCATTAGTCAAGACTGTCAAAGCTCAAGATTCATAGGACACTGGGAAAACGGAAGGATCTTGCCGCAGGAGTGGGAAAAAAATAGCTCTTTATTGGTATTGCTCTAGTACTACCTAACAAATCTAAAAAGCAAGACCCCAAAAAACTATCTCCAAGTAATTTAACTGTGTCCCAGAGCAAAGCCAAAAAGTATTTATAGGAATATAAAACTGTCTAGCACCCAACTGACATAATGGGTAAATATCCCAAGGGTGACATCTAATCAAAAATTATCAGTCATGCAAATAAACATGAAAATATGATCCATAATGAGGAGATAAAACAACTAATCAAAAGAGACCCAGAGTAGGTGTTAAAATTAACAGAGAGGGCATCAAATTCATTATTGTAATTGTACTCCCAACATTCAAAAAGTCAAGCAGAATGTATTTTTTATATTCAAACTATAAAAAGCATGCAAACAAATCAAGCTTACAGAAATGAAGGTTGCAATGTCTGAGAAAAATAAATGGCTGGTATAAAAACAGCTTAGACATTGCTAAACCAAAAATCAGTAAACTTGAAGACACAGCAACAGAAACCACCCAAAATAAAATACAGATAGAAAAGGGAAGTAAGAAAGAAAAAAAGAACAGAACATCAAAGAGCTGTGAGACAATTTCATAGTTGCCTAATATATAAGTGAAATTCTCCAAAAGGAAGTAAGCGAGAGGGAATCAGAGAAAAATATTAAAGGAATAATGGCTGTGGGGAAGTGAGGGTGCCACAACCCCAGGGAAAGGAATCTGGAAAGTACCTGAGAAAAGTTCACAAGCATTTTGAACTAGCAATTCCAATTCTAGAAAAATACAAAAAAAAAAGTACTAGTACATAAAATTTTATGTAGAGAATAAAAGCATTATCCCAAATTAGCAAAAATTAGAAATAACTTTCATCAATAAAGAAATGGTTAGATTCTAGAAAGATGACATGGTTAAAAGAAGGCTGCATCCCAAACTGCACCATGGTATAAAACCAAAGCAGTGAGTGTACAGCTTCTCAGCAAGGTGGTTGAAAGAGGGATTTTACTAAATTATAATATTGGATACTCAAAGCAGCTTAGGGACTCAGAAATTGGTACAATAAACAAAGAAGAAAGAATACACTGGAGCCTACCACACAACCACCAGTGCAGATTCACCACAGACAAAGGGAGGGGGATCATATTCTTGGTATGGAGAAACCCGAGATCAAAAATGCTGCCTAGGGGCTGCGCTTATAGCTCAGTGGTGTGCAATTGCCTTGCATGTGGGAGGCACGGGGTTCAATCCTCAGCACCACACAAAAACAAATAAATAAAAGGTATTGTGCCCATTTACAACTAAAAAGTTTGCATATGAGAAAAAATATTATGAAAAGAAATACTGCCTAATCTTAACTGATCCAGAGGCTGCACAGTGCACTAGTGCTTGGAAAGTGTGCTCTGTATCTCAACAGGCCACTGAAAGCTGAGGCAGGAGCCATCTTGAGGCAAGTGTGCCACCAGAAACTGTAGGTTCTTGTTATGAAAGAAAAAGAGTTAATTGTCTTTAATGCTTTGGACTTTGACATGCACCTCATCCCCCCACCAAAAAAAAAAAAAAAAGAAGAAGAAGAAGAAGGAAAAAGAGTAATAATATAGTCAGAGGGTATTTTGAGTGATCTGACAATTCATTTTCCTTGGCTCTTGAAGAGTAGGATTGGAAGGAATTTTCCAAAGCACTGAATTGGTGAGAAAATGCTTCCTCCATCTCCACAATGAACATTTCCTATACTTCCGTCCCCTGCTGGAAAGCGTGCTCATGAGAGCCTTGCCCATTTACCTCATTGCATCCTCTTCCAGAAGATCAGGGGGAAAATAATGCACGTAGCCATAATACCCCGGCAGGCACCTAATAAGGGACTCAGGCTGGGTCTGAAGGAAAGTGAGAGAAACAGGAGTAGAGAAGACTGCACCTAGGGGCATTTGATGGGAAAGGCGAAGGGGAGCCTGACTCACTTCTCCTTTGTGTCTGGAGGTTCATGTAACCAGCTAAAATGGGCTGAGGGTCTATGGGGGTGAGGTTGAATACACTCAGGACTAAGCCCAGGAAGCCTGTGCACCTAGGAAACAGTAAGAGGAGGAACACACACATACACACACACACACACACACACACACACACACCCCATGATTGGATTTCTTGTGAGGCTCTTCAGAACTTTAGATCTTTAGATCCACTAAAGAATTCAGTTACTGCCTAGTCCTAGGGGCAGGTCAATCTAGTCTCTCCAAAGATGGTTCCACCAAACAAAGCTCCTGAGGCCTGATTAGACCTCAGCACCACCTGCTGGAACTCTCTCAAAGAACAATGCAGAAGCTGTACCCTAGGAGTGCACCAAATTGGTCCAAATGGACAAAATGCCAATTGACAGTACATCCCACCCCATATTGGTGAGAAGAAAAGCTGAGTCTTATAGCAAACAGCTTTGATCTTAGGCTGCTTCAACTGGCAGCTCAGAGAGCAGCACAAAAACAGGAAGAGGTTAACAACCCCCACCCCTTGCTCTATCAGTACAGAACTCAAGAAGAATTAGAAAGAAAGACTGTTATACATAGACAGTGACTACTCAATCTGGTCACTATTTTGACCACCTCAGTGGAGAGGTTCCTTCATTCTATGCTAAGATTTTAGATTGAAAAAATTTATTTTATTTTTATTTTATGGGGGGGGCGGTGAGAAAGCATGTGAATTCTTGCTGTGCTGACTGGTTCAGGAACATATTCTTATAACACTTCTTACTTTCTTTTTTCTCTCATTTTCAGCATTTTTTAATTTAATTATTTTTCCCTGTCATTGTCTTTTGAGGGTTTGGGTTTGTAGGATTGTATATTTTGGGTTGGTTTTATACTATTTTCATTTGTTTGTTTTTCTTTCCCTCTTATTTTCTCCTACTAATGGCCACATGCTATTGCTCCCTCTCCCTGTTTCTCAATACCTTGCTTCTTCTATTTTTTTCCTTCCTTCCATATAAACATGATGTGCTACAACTCTCTGTTCACTTTTTGAAATTGTAAAGTCTATTCTAACTTCCTAACACATTTCCTTTTCTCCTAAATAAGGGTATTTTTACCATCTTTCAGAATTAATTGGTCTATGTAATTCCTGTCCCCACCATTAATGCTAATTCAATCATTACCGTTATGGATGCTATAGTTGTCACCTGCTCTTTGCTTTGAAGTCAGGTCTAGTTCATGGTTATTGTTCTTAGAATTCACAAATACCGACCCCAAAATTCCTCTTTATTTGTTGTTTACAAAAATTATTACTATTGTTTATTTCACCCCATTCTGTGAGGTTCTGGGAACCTAAAGGGACACTAAAAGTTCATAGGTTAAAGACTCTACTATTGAACTAAACATTCCCTGACATTACTCCAACTCAAAGAAGTGAAGAGACAAAAGTCCCAAACCAAAAACAAGGACCCAAGAGAAGGAACTCAGGTCCCACCCCTTAACATCTACACATACATCAACAACAGAGAAGAGCCCCCAGAACAAATAAGATAATTACACATGAAAGAGGAAGGGCAGTCTATACCCAAAGGACTTAAAATCAGCATACTATAGTAACGCAGCCACATCAATGTTTAGAGGAGTTCAATTCACAATAGCTAAACTATGGAAGCAACCTAGATGCCCTTCAATATATGAATGGATAAAGAAACTATGGTATATATACACAATGGAATATTACTCAGCATTAAAAGAGAATAAAATTATTGCATTTGCAGGTAAATGGATGGAGTTGGAGAATATCATGCTAAGTGAATTAAGCCAATCCAAAAAAAACAAAGGCCAAATGTTCTCTCTGATAAGTGGATGCTGATCCATAATGGGGGGGAGGATGGGAAAAATGAAGTAACTTTGTTGGGGCAAAGGGGAGGTTGGGATGGGGAGGTGACATGGGAGCTGGAATGAGATGGACATAATTACCCTAGGTACATGTATGACTGCACATATGGTGTGTCACTACATCATGTACAACCAGAGAAGTGTAAAGTTGTGCTGCAATTGTGAAAAATGAATCAAAATGCATTCTTCTGTCATATATACCTAATTAAAATAAATAAACAAACAAAGCAACCGATAAGGACCCAAAGATACCAGTGACTTAACATATTATCCACCAGGAATAGAAAAATAGTTTTCTGCACCTGTAGAGAAAACGACAATCCAAACTAAGAGAAAGCATAATGTTCAAATGAACATCCTAAAAACCTTTCATTTTTACTTTTATAAGATAAATGTACTTGGAATCTTTTATCATGCTAACCAAGGACACATTTCTCATTTTGAAACAAGATTCACAAACCATTATAATTTCAGCAGGCTAAATTTTTGGCAATCTCTCAATCTAATAACCTTCTTAACAAAATTGCATTTAGCTAAAAAGATGAATAAAATCACATATCCATTTCTATGCAAAAAGCTTTTCAGGGCAATTTCATCATTATAAAATGTGGAGAAATGCCATGTAAATGCCTAAATTTTCTATACCTTGTTAATCCTAAAAATTAAGGTAATGCTAGGAAAGGGAAAGATGCTGTTTTATTCTGAAAAACAAGATCACTCAGGGTCACGGTAGGAAGCTGAGACACAGAGCCTCTGTCAACTAGCTGACCTCTTCCCTCAACCAGCTGCCACCATAAACCCACAGGTACGTATGGAGCAAAGATGGGGGCTTGGATCTCTTTGAGATGAAATAGGATAAAATAAATTTTAAAATACATATTAAGAAGACATAAAGGAAGGACAAGAAAATATAATTTTAATCTGAGGTTCCGCATATTTTTCCAAGCCTGTCACTACCAAATTTCTGGGAAATCTATAAATCTTAAAGTTACCATAAAATACCATACTTAGGATAATTACCTTAGGCATTGTTAATTAGCCCCCAATAAACAGATTAGGCAAAGAGAGATACAATATTATGAGAAGCCTATAATTTGGGAAACTTTTCAGCATTATTTATTGATCCTTAGGTCCTCATCAGCCTAAGGATCCTAAGAATCCTAAGAATTATCAGACCACCATAAATCATTTTAAGATTATCAGACTGATATCACACCTACATACCTTCGAATACCTACCCCTCACCAAGTTTCCTTTAAAAGAAGAACAGGGAACCATGAAAACACACCTCACTCTTTGAGATGGCCTGTATTCTCCATTGACTGTGTGTTCTGTACTTTCCTAAATAATCTCTGTCCCTCTAATGACACATGAAGAAATTCTCTTCCATCTCATACATCAAGGACCCCACTTGTCCTGAGTCAAATTCTTCCCTTCTCTGGTAATTCTGAGCATCCTACCCAGAGATATCTCTCCTTTGTTGACATTCCTATGTAGGCATATATATATACACACGTATACATGTAGCTTATATTTTAAAGTTTTTAGAAGTATAGTGTTCTTGTCATTGAAATATATTCTTCTAAAAGTTATGGCACAAGAGTTCTGAGGAGTTCCCAAAGAGAGGGACCTTAACTCAGGACAAGGGGGCTGCCTGTCATGTGTAAGGGAAAAGAATTTCAGCACACAACAGTCAGAGACACAGACAAAAAGAGATACATTCAAGGAAAAAAGTGGGCTATCTTGAGAGGAAGAAGCTTTTGGGATAAAGTAAGGAAAACACATTCAAGAGAAAATGTGGGTTATCTATAGAGAGAAGGAGAGTACAACCTCTTGGCAAGGGGTGTCAAAATTTGTAGAGGGATGGTTGCTAAATAAGGGCTGGACTAGAAGTGGAGCCAGGGTGGCATTATATATCATATTTAATTGCATAATCAAAGCAGATTTATGCCAAATATTTTTGCAAAAATATACCATTATGTGAAGCTTTAAAAGACTATGCTGTGGCTTCAAAATAAACATGAAAAACAATGAAACAGAAACAGAAGACACAAAGACAAACCCACATACTTATATTCATCTGATACTTGAAAAGGTGCCAAAAATATATGTGAGAAAAAATATAGGCTTTTTAACAAATGGTGCTAGGGAAATTAGATATATGTTTATAGAAGAATGAAACTAGATCCCTATCTTTCACCTTGCAAAAAGTCAAATCCAGGCAGATCAAAAACTCTGCAACTACTATTAAAAAAAAAAAAAATAGGGTCAATACTCTATTGTATCGGTGCAGTCATCAACTTTCTTAACAAGATCCCTAAAAATCAAGAAATAAAACCACGAATCAGTAAGTGGGATGCCATCAAACTAAAAAACTTCTGTACAAAAAAAGGGAATGATTAAGAGTGTGAAGATTCTACAGAATGGCAGAATTTTTTTGCCAGGTACTCCACTGACAGGGGATTAATATGCAGAATCTATGAAGAACTCAAAAAACTTAACACCAAAAAAAAACCAAATAACCCAATAAATAAATTAGAAAAAGAACTAAACAGATAATTTCTCAAAAGAAGAAACACAAGTGGCCAACAAATACAAGAACAAATGTTCAATATGTCTAGCAATTAGGGCAATTCAAATCAAAACTACACGAAGATTTTATCTCATTCCACTCAGAATAGCAATTATCAAGTATACAAATAATAATAAATGTTGGTGAGGATATGGAGAAAAAGATACACTTGTACATTGTTGGTGAGATTGCAAATTAGTACAACCACTCTGAAAAGCAGTGTGGAGATTCCTCAAACTAGGAATGAACGTTATTTATTCATTTAAAATTAATTTTAACTGATATTATGAAACATAAAATGTACACTTATTAATGTCATTCCATGTGATATTTTGACACATGTATAAATTGTGTAATATTTAAACTAAATTAAATGTAACTATTCAAATAAATAAATATATATATTAGGAATGAACCACCACATGACCCAGCTGTTCCACTCCTTGGTTTTATCCAAAAGAATTAAAATCAACATACTAATTGCTACAACTACATCAATGTTTACAGCAGCATAATTCACAAAGCCAAATTATGAAACCAACCCAGATGCTCATCAATAGATGAATGGATTAATATAGTATACATACACAGTGGAGTTCTACTCAGCCATAAAGAAGAATGAAATTATGGCATTTGCAAGTAAACAGATGTAACTGGATAAAATTATGCTAAGTGAAATAAACCAGACTTAGAAAATCAAGGGTCAAATGTTTTTTCTCATATGTAGAAGCCAGAGCAAAATCAGGGGGTGTAGGGGTGGGGATTGAGATATCATAAAGATATAGGGAATCAGATCAGTTGAAGAGAAGAAACAGAAAGAGAGGAAGCGAGGAGGTACTGGAAAGGGAAAGAAAAGCAGAATGACTTCAACAAAATCACTGTATGTGTATATTTAAATATACCTAAATTAATTCCATCTTTATGCATATATATAAAGCACCAATAAAAAATAAAGCATCTGGGTTTATATAAATAAATGAGTAAAAGGATGCTAATAGAATAGAAGAAAAAGAAGAGAGGGAAAGGGGTAGGCCCTGAGAACTGAAATGGAGTAAATCAAATTCCATGTAAGTATTATTATGTAAAAACTTAACCCATATAGGTGACTGTATGACCAATGTGATTCTGCAATCTGTACAATCAGAAAAATAAGAAATTATACCCCAATTGATTCAAATGTATGAATTGCCAAGATCATTGTAATGTCATATGTAGCTAATTTAAAAAAAAAAAAAAAACTTAACCCAGCTATTGGGGCTGGAGTTATGGCTCAGTGGTAGAGTGCTCACCTGTCACGCAGGATGGCAATAGGTTCAATCCTCAGCACCACATAAATATAAAATAAAGATATTGTGTCCACCTCAAACTAAAATATAAATTTTTTTTAAAAATTAACCTAGCTATTATGTATAACTATAATGCTCTAATAAAAAAACAAAACTACACTGGTGTAAATTAAAAATCATTTATTACTGTCAGGCCTGGTGATTTACACCTGTAATCCCAGCAACTTGAGAAGTTGAGAAAAGAGAATCACAAGTTTGAGGTCAGTCTCAGCAACTTAGCAAGTCCCTGTTTCAAAATAAAAAATATTTAAAAAGGGCTGGGGATATAGTTCAGTGGTAAAGCACCCCAGGGTTCATCCACAGTGCCAAAAATAAATAAATAAATCATTTATTACTAAACCATATTTGGTGCAAGATTAGGAAGCACAGAATACTCATGAATATATGTTAAAACTGAGTAGTACAAATCTATGCCAATCATTTCATCATGACAGTTTAGCAAACATTTTTCTGACTTGGGGGAAAAAAAGTTATCACATAGATTATTATTGATTTGTGTATTATAGTTGAAATATTATACTTGAGAAAATTTACCACAGTGCTGTGAAGTATGGACTTACAAAACTTAATCTTCTGTCTGAAGATTCTGTGTCACCATCATTGGCTTTATTATCTCACATATCATCCTCAGTGCCACTCATATAAAATGTGTTTACCATTAGCACTATAGCACTCTAACAAACCACACAAATCAGTTTGGGAGATAATATTGACAATGTCCATGCACAGAGAATTCTAGGCTGCAGTTCATAGTGTGCAAGGAGACAAATGTGCACCCACATTGCCAATGGTGAATAGATGGCTGCTTTGTTTACCTTCTAACAGGCTTGAAGAATAAAATTATACCATGGTACAATAACATGACAAAAGCCAATTTGGGGACTCAAAAAACAGGGTGAAATGATTATGCAGGGGCAACAATTCAATTAAGTGGTAAAATACAATTCTATGATAGTTTTCCCTGAAATCAATCCAGATACCCCCCGCAATAGACAAATGGATTAAGAAATTGTGGTGTATATATACAATGAAGTTCTATGCAACCATAAAAGAAGAATGAAATTATGGCATTTGCTGCTACATGGATGAAAATAGAGAATATCCTGCTAAGTGAAATAAGTCAAACACAGAAACTCAAAGGTCAAATGTCATATGTGAAAACTAGTGTAAAACAAAGGAAAGGGGGGATAGAATAATATAAAGAACTGATCAAATATAAATTAACAGATGAAAGAAAATAAGTCAAGTAAAGGAAGGAAAATGGAAGACGGGAGGGAGGATGGAAGGGAAAAGGGGGACCATAAACTGGAATCCATTTCCATGTACATGTGAGTTTCTCGGGATGATGTCAACTACTATGTATAACTATAAAGCTCCAATAAAAAATATAGATTTCTTATAAATGTGCATAAAAACAATAACCAAAAGTAAAAGTACAGTATCCACATAAGAGATGAAAAGCAAGTATAACAAACAGTGACTGTACAAGGGGAATGGAATTCTGTTTTCCATTTTTTATAACATTTTCTTGAATTTTTAGAAAAACATAAATATACTTAAGCAACAGTACTTAATATCTTTGGAATTAAAAAAGGAATTACAGAGGCAGTGGCCTTTGCTAAAATTACAAACTAATTTTCTTGGGTTCACATTGTATGGAAAGCTGGTGAGACTTCACATTCCTCAGTACACAATGGATCTTTCATCAATATTGGAAAATGGTTTTGTGAGAATATTTGCAAAGAATGGATGGAATTCTCAATGTTGCAAGCACCCATTGAATTATTTAAAAGAACAATGTATGAATGACTAATTAGAAGTGTTTCTTGAGTACAGTGGTATTTATATTGCAAAAGAAAAGATTTAAGTCTAGCATTTTCTCCAGAGTAATCAGGAAAAACAGATTAAGGATGTTAACTGTGGGCATCAGTTCCTAAATGATTTGCCATTAAAACTCTATGAGCCACCTTCTCCTTGGCCAATTAATGATTTTAAGTCCTACTTGACTAGTAAACATTGCTTATTTGTTTTCTTGTTTGTTTACACACACTTTGTTCTGCCCTACCCAAAAATAGGATTTAAGATGACTTCAAAGAAATATACACTATAAGATAAATACATTCAAAATAAGAAAAAAGAAACAAAGGGAGACTAAAACTGGAAAGACAAGATGAAGTTAGGTACAAGGAAAGTGCACAGAAAGAAGGACATTGATTCCTATATTTTAAAGTGAATCATAAACCAAATTCTAAGATTTCAGGCAATAATTCTAACTCCAAAAAACAAGTTAAATATTCAACATTCATTAGATTTAAAAAAAAATCTTTTTCAAGGGCATCAGACCTGATACTAGATTAAAAATAAATAAATATTTTACTGGGCACAGTAGTGCACACCTATAATCCAGCTACTTGGAAGGCTGAGGCAGGAAGATGGCAAGTTTGAGGTCAACCTGGGCAACTTAGCAAGACCCTGTCTCAAAATTTTAAAACAATTTTAAAAAGGTCTGTGGAGGGTGGAGAGAGGGCATGGGGGCAGGAAAAGTGGTGAAATGAAATGGACATCATTACTCTAGGAACATGTATGACTACACATATGAAAACTTGTGCTGCAACTGTATACAATGAATCAAAGTGCATTATGCTGTCATATACACCTAATTAAAATAAATTAATTAATAAGAAAAGAAAGGTCTGTGAATATAGCTCTGTGGTAAAGTGTCCCTGGTACTAAGTAAATAAAACAATATTCTTTTTTTTTTAAGAGAGAGAGAGAGAGAGAGAGAATTTCAATATTTATTTTTCATTTTTTTTTTTGGCAAACACAACATCTTTGTTTGTATGTGGTGCTAAGGATCGAACCCGGGCCGCACACATGCCAGGTGAGCACGCTACCGCTTGAGCCACATCCCCAGCCCAATAAAACAATATTCTAGTAAAATTTCACATTATTTAAATAATCAACATTTATATTTTAAAGTAACACCTTAAATTGAACACAGAAAATTTCCACAAACTTTTTCCCTATAAAATCATCAGTATAAGCCAAAATTATGGTAAAGCCAATTCTGCAATATTAATTCTGCAAAGACTGACATGATTTTGTCTACATATATATGTAATTTTCTTACTGTCTTGTAACAGGGGTCCAATACATGCTTTGGACATAACCCTTGTGGCTTATTTTAAAACTGAAAGGCACTGACTTCCTTTCTCTTCTCCCTCTCTCCTTCTTTAACCAAGGTGGGGACTGGTAAGCAAGAATACTCTTCTTCCCATCTTAGGCCAACTTATCTGTCCTCCAGAAATACACCTCATAGGGATGAAGCAATTCAGATTTCAGGGATGGTACCAGAAGATCTAAGAAATGACTATATCTCAAGGCCACACATGAATTACTCCCTCTGACATGGCACATCTGAAATGTAGCCTTTGAATCATCTCTTTAAAAGCCCTCTGTTCCCCATAATGGTCAGAATCAGAGCCTCTGAGACAGAAGTCCCTTGTGTTTATCCTTTGCTACCAAAGCAATAAAACTTCTTTTTCCTTTTTTCTCAAAACTGTGTCCTCACTATTAGATTGGCACTGGGGACAAGGACCAAGCTTTCAGGAACAGTCTAGCTTGGTGTAGAAAAGTAGTTCTTAAGAAGAGAGATGCTCTAGCAACAAATGAAAAAGGAAAGGAGAAAATGAAAAAAGTGTTGTAACTAATGTACCTGATAAAGATACAAAAGCCAAGATATTTTTACTTGCATAATAATAAGCCAAAATAAAATTCTTGCATATCTTTGGTAAATTTATTCCTACACATTATAATTGTTTCTGCCAATATTGTAAATAATGTCACTTAGAAAATTAGATATTTTAATTATTTACCATTTTTGTATATTGATCTTGTATCTAACAACCTTGCTGAACTCTATAATGAGTTTCAATAATTTTTCTGCCTTATATTTAAAACTTCTTCATGTCATTTCTTTTTCTTTGTGAAGTTAAAGAAAAAATGTTTCCCCTATTACCCAGAAATTTCTTAAATTCTTAAAATCCAATATACTGCTCTCTGGTCCAAATTTTTAATCCTTCTAACTCTCTCACTCCTAGCCTTCTACTAATACTAACCTTCAGTCCTATTGCTCCATTCTTCTTCCAAGAATGAGTCCCATCTAGACTTCATTGCATTCCTAATATATACATTAAACATTCAACCACTCTCCTGGATCTTTGATCCCTTGTCGTTTTAACACATCTACCATGCAAAGGCTCAAGTATGAGGTAATTTGGTTTCCCCTTTTCACTCCCACACCTAAATATTAGAATACTACCTGAGAAAAAAACAAATTATAAATTTTTGGAATCTCATCCAAAACACATATTTTGCATTGCTCTGCAATCCCACTACACATTGCTTAATAATTTTCACCTTCCATTTCTCTTGCTCACTATTCCAAACTTTCTCCACTTCCCCTCAAGCCCTTATTTCACTTTCATTTTTCCCTTCACATATGGATCTCATTTTACTGATACCCCTAGATTTGTAATTTATACTCCAGTAAAACTAAACTACTTGTGAGTACCTAAATGTACTTCGAATTTCTTTGCACATGCTCTTCCCTCTTCCTGGATATCTTCTTCCAATATGCTCAACCAAAGAGACTTTACTTACCTTCAAACCTCAGTTCAATGCTACATGACCTATGAAACCTTCCTCAATACAGATCCTTTCTCCTGCTTGCCCAAAAAACTCTGCACCTGCCTCTATGTACAGGCAGTGTTGCACTATAACTGCTTACTTATTTATTTCTGCACAATACTGCTAGCTCCTTAGAGGACAGTAACACTTTTTTTCAAGTTTTCTATTCCATCCATCTCATTGGTGTTAGTTAATTGCCATATTGAAGGAATGAATTATTCCTACCAAAGTGTAATTCCTGGAACCCAACATTATGTAGAAGAAATTAATTTAGAGGGAATAAATTTATAAAAACCTTAGTAAAATGAAAATGAATGTTTCACCAGTAATCAATAGTGAATATTACATTCACAATCCAAATGAAATGCTCTTGTGTAACAACACTTCGAGGAAATAACAAAAATCTTCTATTAAAAAGATAACTAAATAACTCTATATTTGATATACCTGAATGGATAATAAACTTAGAAAACTTAAACCACATACTGAACAGTACAACTGGTCATTACTTTCAGCTAGAATGAATGATGATCGTGGTCTATAAATAAACCCTGACATTCATAAAACATCCATCACATATATCTTAAGAGCACAAAAGAAAACTTGCCAACAATGAAAACTAATCTTTATTCCAAGCTTTCCTCAATTAAAGGTGGGATTTTTAATGAGCAATTATTAAACTGCATAGAAGCAACATAGTATCAAGTGGAAAGGTGGTGTATGCCTATAATCTCAGCTACTTAGGAGGCTGAAACAGGAAGATCTCAAGTTTAAGTCTGGCCTCAGAAATTTATGGAGACCCTGCCTCAAAATTTTTAAATTTTGTAAAGGTCTATATATTGATGATTCTTAATTCACTCATTCAATACTTATAAAGTACCAATTATATGTCAAATGTCATGATAAGCACTGGGATCCTTCAACCTTATGAAGAGAAAAAGTAAGCCCCAGAATTAACATATTCTTCAGGCCCAAGAATCAAGATAACTTTTCAGACCCTTTATTTAACCATGTACGTACATAAGCAAATATCAAAACAGCTCACTTACAAAATGAGGTTTTACTTGTACATACACAAGCAAATATCAAAACAGCTCACCTACAAAATGAGGTTTTACTGCCTCCCAAAAATTAAAAGATGTCACATTTCTATCATAAAAATGAAAAAAAAAATTGCTTCTTCAACAGATGAGTGTGTTTTTGTTTTACCTGCTATCTCCAGAAGTGGGATTATGTGGTCTCCTTCTGCCAGCTTCACAAAGCCAACCTGATTTCCAAAAGTGTCAATCCCTTGAAAGGGCAAAGTCAAATGTTTGCCTTGGAGGATTTCTTCTATGCATGGCTTTAGTTCCAAAAGTGCATTAATACCACTGGTAAGAAACAATTTCTTTTTCAGTAACGTGTTAAGTAATAAAATACACAAAACCAATTAAACAACAAAGTAATTCATTTCAGAAAGATAAATTACTTTTATATTTGTACTAATTATTTTAAAACAAAAAATATCTTCTAGATTTATCCTATATGATCAAAACTAACATCAACTATTTCTTTTTTTTTCTTTTTTTTTTTTTTTTGTTATTGGAGATTAAACCAGTGGTACTTTGCAGTCCCCGAATTCTTTTTATTTTTTAATTTTGAGATAGGATGTTGCTAAGTTGCTGAGATCTTGTTAGATTACCTAGGCTGGCCTCAAACTTGGAATCCTCCTGCCTCAACCTCCCAAGTTGCTGGGTTTACAGGTGTGTGCCACTGCACCCTGCACAAAACTAATATTAATTTTTTAAATATTTTTTAGACATTGATGGACCTTTATTTTATTCATTTATTTATATGTGGTGCTAAGAATTGAATCTGCCTAGCATGTGTGAGGCACTGGGTTTGATTCTCGGAACTGCATGTAATAAATAAAAATAAATACACGTCTATCAACAACTAAAAAAAAAGGAATTGAACCCAGTGCCTCACACATGCTAGGCAAGCACTCTACCACTGAGCCACAACCTTAGCCCCAAAACTAATATTAATTTTAAAAAAAAACTATATAAGCAAATTAAATCTTTATGTAATTATAATTGCTATTAAAAAATGAAAGTAAATACCATTTTATAGTCCATCAAGAACTTTTAACTAAGGAAATAGTGCATACACAACTCAAAAAGATTACTAATAATATATCCAAAGGGAAGAAAAACAAAGTACCTATAATAACCTATATTAGATTATTTGAAAAGTTCTAGAATTCTTATAAAAGTATTAATATCTACTAATACAGTACTATTTGCAAGGCATTCTATTAAAATTTAACATACATTATTCTTAAAATATAATAATCTCTATAACAATATAATTTATGGTATTTGGATTCAAATAAATTGTCTAATTATATTTCCCAATTGTAGCTATATGCTTGATATAGTTGTTTAGTCTATTTTATTTAGAGTTACTCTGTTTCAAATCTACTTTACTCATAAAGATAAGTATTTACTATATTGTTGAATTAGACATCAGATTTTGAATATTTTGAAAATTAGAATACATTATTTCCATATTGAACAGAATTTTGGTATAGTACTTTACTATGAGAAAAAAATTAAGACCTCACTAGAGGGCAGCAATTACTTAAAAAAGAAATAACCATGCTCTTACTATACAAAAACATCCTTTGGATAAACCATCATTAAATTATCTTGATCAATGATTTGTTCACCAAATGCATGAAAAAAATATGGTATTTATGTATTTTTATAGATCTTTCATATTTCTAATGTTCCTTGGAACATTTTTAACTGATTTTCTCTCATGACTTTCATACTCATTTCTCTGTCATAACATCATGTCAATATAACACTTCTTAGAACAGCTTTGTAAATGTATGGTACCTCCAAATATACATCCTAAATCCAGTCTTACCTTATTGTATTTATGGTCATTCAAAAGGACACAGTGCACATACTTCTAATTCAATATTGTGCTTTGCTGTGTGCTGTGAGTTAAGGCGTGTGAAAACAGAAGAGCCACTTCCGGCTCATCTATCACAAACTGGAGGAATTCAACACATTCATTTTAAATAAAACTATATGCCAAGGCAGGCCATGAGAAAGGTTAAAACTTTCCAGAAACAGCAAATTTCATACTTTTTTTTTTTTAAAGAAACCTAGAAGACCTAACACAAAGAGGGCACTACTCCCCTCAGCCATTTGCTTTTTTGTGCTATACTTTTTGGCTTCTCCAAGAGCATCACAGCAAAGTGATCATCCAAATTGAGTCACGTAAAAATCTCTGTCCTCTCTGCCCTGCAAAGTATTCAAGGCCGCTGTTGGGTACAGATCAGCTTATGACAGATTAGAAGACTGATCTCTAAAGACATGAGATTCTATTGTGTAAAGGATATTACTCCAAGATTCAAACTGTTTCTGGATATTTTTTAATTTATTTTGTTTTCTCTCATTTACTTTACTTTTTCCTCACTCCCTTCCTAATTCAAGCCTTGTTCTTCATTCCCTTAGGAGACATTCATTTATTTATTTATTTATTTATTTATTTATTTATTTATATTTCAAGCTAGAAAGCAGAAGTAACCTGCAAATTCATCTGGCTTTGACTTCCCAAAGAGCATAAGCTTGAGCTTCATATAATGAGAAACAGTTAATAAGAAAAGGGAGAATCATCAGCACAGAGTGTCCCACAGAACTGGGAAAGAGTAAGGTTTCTCCACCCAGATTGGAAAGTAGTAACCAATGACATATATCTGATCTTTATGGCATGATCCTGAATTGGGTGTGGATGGAGTACAGGGACTCTAAAAATGACTGAGGTCAAACTGAAATAGTTCACTCACATAAAAATGGCAGCTCTAATGGTCACCAATTATCTAGTGCCTCATATATGCCAGACCCTATACTAAGAGCCCCTTTGTGTATTGGTACTATGGTTTTCTCCATCTATCAAAAAAATAAATGATTTGCCCAAAGTCAGGCAGCTAACAAAAGGCAGCTGTGTCATAGTTTCAGTTTTTTTTACCTAGAATCTCAACCTAGATTCCAGAATCAACTCCAGACTGCTTATATAATTAACATGGGCAAATCTCCCACATAACCAAGAACTACCATTTGATAACAACAACAAAAGGTGAAAAGTCTAATTTAAGAAAAATATTTATTTAGTTAATTCTGTACGTGGATTATTATAACAATATAATTTTGGGGACAGATTACAACAAAGAATACTTCTTTAGAATTTCAATACCTCTTTAGGTTCTCCTATGTTTACCCACATTAAGGTAATAATTTAGAAAATAATAGTCAAGAAAATACATTACTCACATGTTTACTTCATCTTCATTTAATAACTGCATCACTAGCAGGGTAATATGAAAGGAACCATCACTGACCATTGCTTTGGCCAGTCGCTTATCTTGTTGTATTATTGCATTTTGCAGGATCTTAATTCCTCCTATAATCTAATCACACATGGAAAACAAAAACAAAAAAATAGGTAAGCAAAACTTTTGTATGACAAATTGTAAATCAAGAGGAAAATAAGCAACCACTCAAATTAGAACAATGTCAAAATTCAGCAACCAAACAAATGTTTATAATTATTTACTTGTTCACATATGCTAGATAGTTGACTTGCATGGTTGAATATGATGTATTAATATAGAAAGTCACAAAATGCTTAACCATCTTAAGAACATTGAACCTAACATCCTTATTTTTCAGCTGGGTCACTGGTTGAATAGAAAAAAAATCTCAATGGTCAAGTATCTTTTTAGAAATTTGTCCCTGTGATACAGGGTATGACTCACTAATTATGATCTTTTCTAAGAAGAAAGCTTTATTCTTGTCATAGAAAGGTCAAACCAGCAGACAACATTCTTTCTGTTAGAAGTAATATTTATCTGTCTCCAAGTGATTATGTCTGAGAACCTATTCCTCATAGCCTTTAAAATTTTTTAGGATAGACATAATTTTAACAAGAATGACTGCTGTCATTTTTCCTGACATTTGAGAAGTGGCATAACCATGGAAATAGAGTTAAAAGAAGTTCAAATGCAAATGTTAGGAGAAGTGTAAAGTCTGCACCCAGGTGAAACCCCCAGAGACCAGGACCTTCATCTGCTCCCACTCTTAGAACCTACTTCTGCTTCACTTCAAGCTAGATTCAGTTCTAGTCAAAGTCCAAATGTGAACAATCTAGAGAGTAGTCTGAATATAAAATAGCAGACCCAGAGAAAAGGGAGTACACAAAAGCCCTGAAACAGCAGAATTACTAAGAAAGAAACAGAAAAGAAAGGACTGGTAATGGGAACAGAGTATAGAAAAGCAGAGATAAGTCAGAACTGAATCATGAGCACAGCAGGCTGTTCTGATATGAGAGTAGCTGCTTTATCCTAAACAATGTTCCCATTATTTGTGGAATGTGACTGGGCAAATCATGAGATGCTGTCCTGGGATCTGACTTCCCATTGACAAAGACTCTCTCCTGTAACTAAACTTTAGGCAGGCTCCTCTGAGTTGGCTGCTTGAGTAGGCCCAATCTTGAGCTTCTCTCTTTGTCCTTGTAGAACCATTTTGAACATAAATTTAATGAAGTCACTTTAGAAAAAATCCCCCACCCTTAGTATCTGACTACCCACAATACCTTAGATATCTTCTCACCATGGCCTGCATACAATAACCATTCTGTCAAATGGGTTTAGCCAGAAACACCTTATCCTTGGTTTTTCCTCTTAGTAATCTTCTATCCAGTGACCCCAATCCTAGCTCTTTGGTTGTAAATCCCGCCTTCTTCTTTCGTTCTAGAGTCAGAGTTGAGCCAAATTTCTCTCCCCAACACAAGACCCTGTTGCAATGGCCTCTGTATCTATCTCCATGGTTCCTTTGAATAGTCTCCCCTGACATCTTTAACAAGTGGCATGAAAAGTTTTTTCTGTAACACTGTGTACCTTTACAAAAATCCATATCATCTAAAATAACCTCAGTCATCTCTATTCCTTATAATCTGAAAGACTAACAAAGAAAATGGTGTTTTCATGATAGGAAGTATTAAAATAAAATTCAAATGGAAACCAAGTCTGAAAAATTCCTAAGCAAACAACACTAGTGAGTCCTTCTTTCTGCTTATGTTAAACAGAAACAAATTAACTTCAGACAATCATAACAGCCAACCAATACATGATTATGTGACATGTATGTGACATGCCAAGGATGTTCTGGCATTATAAACCAAAAAAGGTAATTTTGTAACTGCACCCAATCAAATAATTTCATTATTTTGCTTCCATATTTTTCCTATAAATACTTATCTCTAACACTATGAAACAGAAACACTAAATCTCTCTTAGTCTGGCACTCCCAATTCATGAATTGTTTCTTTCTCAAACTTGTTAAAATTTTATTGTGTCCCAGATTTTCCTCTTATAGTTTGGTGGCAGTGGTGATATTCAAAAGAGACCCCTGGTGACTGCCAGGAGCTTCAGGGAATCCAGCAAAAGGTGCCCACTGCGCCTACTGTTCTCACTACTTTCAGGCAGGATAGGATAAACCTGAGAAATGTATCCACAGCCCTTCAAGAGCTACTTCTTGGAATGGCCCAAAAGATGCCAGAAAAACAATCCCCATTGTCTTCTCATAAAAGACAGAATGGTCTATTATTCAATCATGTAAACAGAAAAAAAGATGAGTCAGTCTGATTACAGGGCTAGGTTAGAAATGTCATTTGTTAAGCATTCTGGTCTTCTGGTCTTAAAAGCAGGAAATATTTCTTTTAAAAAAAAACTTTTTTTTTTTTTTGATACAATATCTTTTTTTTTTCTTTTTATGGGATGCTAAGGAACTGAGGTGGCTCTTACAGTCTTACTCACTAATGGGCCTTGGACCAGTACTGGTGACCTGATAAGAAAACACTGCTATGGCTGAATCAGTCATAGTAGCAGAACACTTTTGAGAAAAATTCTATAAACAAGAAAGTTTAAATACTAAAAGAATCCAAAGGCTCTTTACAGCTACACAGCCATGGAGACAAAAAACCAAGAGGACCTCCTGGTGCATATCAGAATCAAAAGTAGGTCCTAAAAGAAGAAGCCCTGTACCTTGAAATGTTGTCTGTTATCACTGTAAAGAATCACACCACTGGAGAAGATGGTCCACTCTCACATCTGTCTTATGAAAAACCTCACCTTTTGGCATAGACTGTTCCCCAGTAGAGGAAACTTCTGAAGGCTTGACTATTAAGATTGAAATCAATATTGATGGGGCTCCAAGGGATTCTCTAATAACTTATCTTGAGTAATACCCTTAAATAAACACAGGGAAACTAAATCAAAATCAGTAGGGAATCATGTACTGTTGGTGGATAAGGAATCCTTCAAATCCTGTCCTCAAAAACAAAAAAACCTCTTAGTGAATGTTACACAGCTCTTTGTTGCTGTGACCAAAATACCTGATAAGAACAACTTAAAGGAGAAAAAATTTACTTGGGGCTCACAGTTTCAGAAGTTTAGTCCATGGAAAAGCTTCAGTTCTCTAAAGAAAAGGTCCATTGTTTGTGTTAATATCTGACTGCAGAGGAATTTTACTTTGACCCAAAAGAATAAAGACAATCCAGGTTTCCCTAAACATGCAACTAAAATATGAGGCTTCTGTGGCACTGGGCACTGTAGCACATGCCTATAATTCCAGCAACTCAGGAGACTGAGGCAGGAAGATCCCAATCTTTAGGCCAGAGCCAGCCTCAGTAATTTAGAGAGACACTGAGCAACTTAGTGAGACCCTGTCTCAAAAAAATATATAAAGCCTGGGTATATGGTTCAGTGGTAAAGCCCCTCTATGTTTAATCCCTGGTACCAAAAAAAAAAAAAAGCTTCTGTGGATTTGACAGCTACTACAGATCTTAACCAAAGTTTCTCTTTGCTGGTTTCTCCTTTACATGAACTTATACAAAACTCTGTCCCAGAGCCTTTGCTAAGGGAAGATAATCATGAACAGGAATTCAATCAATTAAAATTGGCCTGATACAACCTCTGGCTTTAGGGCTCCAGTTTATCCAAAACCTTTTAACTAGTTGTTCACAATCGTAATAATGAGACTTTGGGAATCCTGCCTCAGAAACATGGCAGAAAATAATCCTGAATTAATATATTCTGTTGATGGATCTTACACCAAAAATATAGAAGGAAAATACCAAGCTGGACATGTTGAAACTACTCAAAATGAACTAATAGAAAAGGGAATTCTTCCATAATTTAAGTCATCACAACCTGTAGAATTATATGCTTTTATTACAGCTTGTTATAAGCCTTACACAAATCAATCTCCTATCAGCCCATAAATATGTTTCAGAGTGGTCCATGACTTTGGAAAGCTTGGAAAACAAAGAGGTTTTATAAATGCTAGTAGTACCCCCATCAAAAATGGAGCCAGAGTGGATGAGTTTCTTTCACCTATTCTGTTGCCCTCACAGGTTGCTATTATTAAAATTGAAGCTCATACTCATAAAAAATGAACCTGAATATCAAGGAAACACATTAGCAGACTTTCCTGCTCAGTCTTCCAGTTCTGAAAATGTTAAATTGGAACTTGAAAGAACTCCATAAAGTTGATCCAAATCAAATTACTTATGTAATTTGTTGAATACACAAGGATGTGTACCTAAGTTGGAACAATAAAAATGGTATCAAAAAGGATGCAAATTTAATGCAAAACAAGGACTCACTGAGTGCCTAGACAGTCACAGGTCCTCCCTGAGTTCCTAAAGTTGACATGTTAAAGGGTGTGCACACCAAAAAAAAAAATAGAAAAATGATCCAAACTATGAAAAAATACTGATGGAGTGATTATTCTAAATCAGGAAACATGGTTATAACTAGTGTTTTTCCTGGCAAACTCATAATCCCAGAAAAACCATTAAGGATTCAAGTGGGTATATTTCTACCACGTGCTGGACCACTTAAAAATGTACAGATGGATTTCATTCCATTACCACCAACAATTGGACATCAGTATGTTCTTGTGGCAAATGCCTAGTCTTAGGATGAAATGAAGCTTTCCTTTGTGGAAAGGCTGATGCCACAACAGTAGAACAACTATTATTAGAAATTGTGTTTCCTTTGTGAGGAATCCCTGGAGAGATCTCCTACAACAGGGGAATCCACTTACTGAACAGGTTGCCAAACAATTAAATGAGATTTTATATTTACCCAAAAGCACTATCATTCCCCTTATCATTCTTAGATCCTCTGGAAAGGCTGAACAGACAAACGATATCTTGAAACTGAAATTAAGTAAACCAACAAGTCAACTGGATTATCTTGGTCAAAAGTTTTACCACTGCTCTCAAAGGCAATTAGATCAACTCATATGAGAAAAAAAAACTGATCCTTATTAAATATTTACTGTAAGGCCTATGCTTTGATAGTAGAACCTTGTATGTCCCCTGCACTTGTTAGCTTTTATATGACTCAATATTGCAAGGCCTTGGTGCATTGTGCCACAATATATTCCTACCAGGTAAAAGAAGTTTTCTATGAACTGTCTACTAATAATGATCAGCCTCTCCCTGACCTAGAACCTGTAGACTAGGTCTTTGGAAATGACATCAGAGTAAAAACTTTTCTCAAGCCTCATTGAAAGGAACCATACCAGGTTCTAACTATTCACACTAAAGCAAAATTTTAAGGTCTTGACCCTTGCATTCTTATCTATCAACTAACAAGCTCCCCTAGGCTTTGGGTCTGCAACCTACAAATGACTTAAAATTAGGCCTTCCTAGAAGAAGATGACATCAAAAAGTAGAAAGCTTTCCTAAAATAATGAACTAAGACTCCATTTTCCCTCCCATCTCTGTCCACTAAGACTTCATTTGGTTTGGCATTAACACAAAATGTTCAAGCTTAAACTTTAATTTTTATGAGGAACTTTTGCTATTTTAAAGGAACATTTACTGTTCAAAGTTTAACTACTCTCACTAAACAAAGCAATTGCAGGCTACATAATCATCTAGAAGAATGAAAAGAATCATAACGAATAATAGAACTTGCTCCCATATGCACTTGGGTGAGGAATTCAGGAAGCTGGATTTATGAAAAGTTTGGTATCATGTTCTTGGCAAGTCAGTTGATATTAATAATCAACTGATTAGGCACTGGGAAAAAAACAAGAGAGTCAAAGAGACACTATAACTCCTATTGATTTTATTACTGGCAATTTATATCTGTGCATAGAAAACCTTAGTGGAAATCGGCCTAATCTAGGCAGTACTCCTGATTTCCTCTGTGGTTTGACACAGATTGTGGAGACTGGAATCCTATATACAATGACATAGATATAAAATCAGAGCGTGACCATGATACCCTCAATCACATCATCAAAGAACTCACTAAAACTAGACATTAATTCAATGGAAACTTTAAAGATAATGGAATGCTTCTATAGTTTCACTATACAAAATAAACAACAGTTTTATTTATTGGATAGATCAATGCACAGGACATATTTGGAAACCAATCATACTATATTGGTAAGGGCATGCATGGGTTATTTTATCAAATACATAAAATGTTTATTATTCCTACTAATTTAAACCATAACCACTCGGCCAATGTGCAGGTGCAGATATGAGAAATAATAACCAATTTAAAAAATCTCGTCAAGACCATACACACCAGAAAAGCAGAGGAGCTTCAGAGAAGGATAAACACAATACATGAAGAAAGCACCTAGAAGAAAAGATCCAGGAGAGAGCAGCGAGTAAAGGAAAAGGTCAACAGCATGATAAAGACTTCCTCCCTCCCTCTCTTTCTTTCTTCCTTCTTTCTTTCTCCTTTGTTTTTGAAAGGATCAAGGGAAAAGGCAGAGATGTGAGTACTAACTTAAAAAATAAAACATCAAGAGAAAAGAAACATTTAAAGTGGATTTTTAAAAAGTCTCACTGAACACTATGTGCTATAGTTTGAATGCAAAGTTCATGTGTTGGCAGTTTGATCCCCAAAGAGGTGATGCTAGAAGGTGGGGCCTGACAGGAAGTATGTAGACCATGGGGCACTGCCCTCATAAATGGATTAATGTCATTACTAGGGGAGCAGGTTCTTTATAAAAGGGTAAGTTTGGCTCTTTCCTGCTTGCTTGCTTCCTTCCTCCCGCCCCCTCTCTCCCCTTCTCCTTCTAGTTTCCATCAAGGGATGACACAGCAAGAGACTCTTACAGACACCCACTCTTCAACCTTGGATTTCTAGCCTCTAGCAGTGTTAAGAAATTTCTGTTCTTAAAATTATCCAATCTCAAGTCCTCATTGTAGCAGCACAAAATCAACTAAGACACTATGAAATGAAACACATTAGCTCTCTCTTAAAAATGCCTTTAGCCTAAGTCCACATTATTACTCTGCGATGAGTTTAAATTCGAATTTTTAGTTTCTTCCAGATACAACAAAGTGCAGAGACTGGTTTAAGGGAATAAGAGAGCAGCTCAAGTGGACCCAGCTACATATGAAAAGGACCTAACCCAGTATCAAGTACATCATAGGTGCTCAGAAAGTCAAGCCTCACACTAATATAATCACGTCTTAAGATCTTAGCTGGTACTACATTTATCATGAAAAAAACGGGTTAGAGTAAGAACTTTGTTATATAATACAGAGTAATGTAAATTAAAGGTCATGGACTCAAGTCAGGTGTCCTGGACTTAACCCCAGACCCCCAGGTCTGCCAAAGGTGTGATCCCATACAAGTTACCTAGTCTTACTGAGCTTTGGTCTCTTCAACTGTATAACAGGAATAATAAAATCTGCATTGCTGTATTACAAGACTGTATTAAAGATCATATAAAAAAAGATCTCTGAAAAAACTTTGTAAGCACTGCATTCTTTACCTAATACATGGCATAAAACACTGCCGATACTATCAAAATCTAGTTCTCTACTATAGCAAGCTTCTCTCGCAGAGGGCATTTGGCAATACCTGGATATATTTTCGGTTGCCACAATAAGGGGGAAGGGTTCTACTTCCATCTAGTGGGTAGAACATTCACATGATCATAATAACTTAGCCTTCATTCTAAACTCAAAAAATATATATATATATTCAAGACAATGTTCACAATTCCATGCATTTGTATATTCACATTATAGTAAAATGCCTTACATGGTGAAATAGTTTTAGACCATTAATATCTTCAAATTATCCAGTAGCTTATAAAATTGCAAATAAAAAGCTATAAAATACTTTGGAGACTTATTTCTCTGAAGTCACATAGTACTTATAGTGCAGAATTAACCTCAAACCTATGAAAACTTTTTAGTTAATCTAATTAAGCAATATATTTCTAAACTATGCTTCGATGCTTTAGATTAATTTATATAGTCCTTGATATCATTTTAAGATTTTCTTTTTTTAATATTTATTTTTTAGTTGTAATTGAACACAATACCTTTATTTTACTTATTTATTTATTTTTATGTGGTACTAAGGTTCGAACTCAGGGCCTTGCACATGCTAGGCGAGCATTCTACCACTGAGCCACAATCCCAGCCCCAAAATTTTCTTAAAATGCTTTTTATTCCTAATTACATTCTTAAAAAAGTCAAAGAAAAAAAAATACTTCAGAGTCTTATCTATAGGTCATTTTTTAAAAACACTAATGTCATCAAGGTCCAAAGGAAACTAATTTTTAGTCACTATTTAAAATTCTACAAAAAAATTAAAGCTTATCTGTCACTATAATCCCCAGTCATTGGCAGTAGGGCACAAAGTACATTGCTAAAAATTAATACTATAAAGTTAAATTTAAATATGACATTGAAAGATATGTATAAAAATTTAAAATTTCATTAAAATCTTACATATTTCATTTGTTGAGTAATTTAAGTTATCAAAATAAAAAGACTCTCACGTGCTAAACAGCATCACTAAGCCATATTCCACATGCCTAAAAATACTGCAATTGGAAAATTCATTTTTCATCTTTTAAGCTTTGTAATTGACTTGAAGCATATATGAGCTCATAGAAAAGGACATAAAGTTAATGTGATTTTCTGCCTGACAGAGATGAGTTACATTTCTAGTATAAAGCAGTAGAATGTCTTGGCCCTCATCTTTTGATATCATTCTTGGAATTTTTCCAAGCTGTTACATATATTGCTTCTAAATTTGTTGCTCCATTAAGAATTATCATATCAGTGTACTATCTAAGGGGCAGGGGCTCAGTGGTGGTGTACTTATTTGCCTACCATGACTCAGTTCCTGGGTTCTATACCCATTACCAGAAAAAGAATATATATGCTGCCTAACTTTTCTTCAAAGCTGAATACTCTGATTTTTCTTGTCTGTCTACAATCATGAAAAGAATCTGAAAAACTAATGATATAGCAATAATTGAAGTAAAAGGAAAAGGGAAAAAGCCTCAAATAGGATATTCTCTGTCTACGAAGCACTTAAAATAAATATGATGCTATAACATGCTTTTACTGTTACATTTTTAAAAAGGGAACTGAATTCCCTAATTTACTTCAATATTTTCATAAAACCAGAAACTTTCACATTATAAAATGATGAAACACAGAATTAAATGCTTTTTAAACTCCTGAAAGAATCACCTTTTTCAATTAACACGTAAGAAATTTACAAAAAAAAAAAAAAAAAACTTTTAATTTCATCAGCTGATTATTCCTTTCATTTTTCAATGTTGATTTACCTCATATTACCTGTTATTACCTGTTACAATACCCCAAAGGCCCATGGGTTAAAGGCCTTCACCTTTGGATGTCAGTACTGGGAGGCGGTGGAACCTTTAAGAGGTAGGGCCTAGTGAGAGGTCTTTGGGTCACTGGGGGAGTACATGTGAAGGGGATTGTGGGAGTCCAGTCCCTTCCTCTTTCTCTGTTTTGCTTCCTGGCTATAACATAGCTCTACTATTGTGCTTCCACCACTCCTTGCCACAGCCCCAAAAGTAACAAAGCCATTCAATCATGGACTGGAATCTCAAAACCAAAATTTTGGAGCCAAAATGGAACTTTTCTCTTTATAAGTTAATTATCTCAGATTATTTTTTACAATGACAGAAAGCTGTCAAACATATTACCTCTCATAACAAAGCATATAAAACCAACATATGTTTAACAGCTAGGTTACTAATTATACAATTCTAGCCATTTAAGAAACATTTCAGATTTATTACAACCCCATCAAAATTTTTTCTCCTTTTACTTTTAATGTGTAAGTACAGTTTAATGAAGAAAACATTTTATATACTCCCAACTAAGATATATGTGTACAGTCATTCTAATTCATTTTCTATTTCTTGAAATATGAAATCAAGATTTTCCATTAAAAAATGAATTCCAAACTTCTAAGAATGTGTTTAAAATCAAAGGCCTGTCTTATTCTGAATGCTTTTTTCTTTAAAACTAGATGCCAACAAGTAGAGGCCAAAAGTAGAGCAACTCATTGTGAATGTACCAGCTTCCAAAAGCTTGTTTGCAGGTCACTTAATTGGAACTTGGAATACAGTCTTCCATTGAAACAATGTTATAAATGGTACTTCTTTCCCAGGCTTTCCCACAAAAGCTCATAAGCAGTTTAAAAAGAAAATTAACATTAGATACTTTAAAACAAACAAAAAAGTGCTCATTCAAGATATAAAATGTATCTCCTAATCCAATCCCTATATCTCTTTCTTTATTTGTATATAAGCTTTTTGTTACCTCAGAATAAGTCTCTTGAGAGAGAAGTATAAACCTGCATTTCCCACTACTATATGCCACCCAAACTCCTCCAAAACAAATATCTGCGATTCATCTTAAATTATGAAACCAGCATTTGTAACACTGTATTTATTCTTTTTAAGAGTTCTTGTGCTTGGAGTGATAAAGTGCCTGCTTAGGATATGGGAGGACCTGGGTTCTGTCCCTAGCACTACAGATACAAAGAGATCTGGCTATAACTTTTATCCCTCAAAGGACAGCATTGTGTGTATGTGTGTACAGTGTATGTGTGTGTGTGTGTGTGTGTGTGTGTACACAAATGTGTACATGTGTGTCTTACATGTCCCAACTCTTAGAAAAGCACTGAGAATGAATTAATACACCTGTGAGGGAGACAAGTGACAAAGGATGCAAGGATGACAAATGACAGAAAAACCTTTAACTGGGGAGAATGGAGTAAGGGGACTGGGGAGAGATAACCTGGTCAGTGTGGTCACAATGGAGACTTCTGAACTGAGATATTGCCACTAAGACAAACAATAGGAGAGAAGAAAAACTCCCTGCTTGAGACGGTTTTTCCTGGGGCAGAGGGAACCTGGCAAGACCAAGGAAGAACAGAGGAGCTCAATAGAAAGAGAAGAGCTGGGATGGAAAGGTCAGAACAGGCAAAACCTTCCAGAACACACTCTGAAGACTGTCTTTATCCTGTACCCATGGGGAAATCCTGAAGAATATAAGCAGGTAAATGTCGTGTTCCAATCAAGGTTTAGAAACAACATCAATTTAGGTCAATATTATCACCCGAAGAAACTGAAACTCAAAGACATGAGTTCCCATAGTGGAGTTTGTGAGGCACCTGGCAGTCTAACAAGGCCGGTGGGACCCCAAAGTCCATGTCCTTTCCACCATTTTTTTTAAGTTGTAGTTGGACAGATACCTTTATTTTATTTTACTTTTATATGGTGCTGAGGATCTAACCCAGTGCCTCTCATGTGCTATGCTAGTGCTCTACCACTGAGCAACAACCCCATCCCTGCTTTCCACACCTCACGGAAGCTGACAAGTGTAAGTTAGGCCACAGCAGCTAACAGGGGAAACAGCTGCAGGCAACTCTCTCCATCCCTTCCTCTAATCACCCATGGAACTAAGTGATTGACAGAAGAATTTCTCTATCCCCTTTCTTCATGGCCTCTCTCCCCCACCTGCCCTGTCTTATCACATCACCCCACCAATTCTCACTGGAAGCAGACTATCAAATGGGGACAAGTGGAGAGGGTATGCAGAGTTGCTGCTGTCTACACTGAGAGCAAAGAAACAGGTGTGAAGGGTGATCTATAAATGAATGGCCTACCTAAACCAACACCTAGAAGTGTTTATCAAACACTTCAAAATTACGGTAAACAATTTCTAAACAACAAATCAAAACAAAGAGCCTGAATTCTCTTCAAATCATACATCCTCAGGGAAGCTGCTCCAAATATCTTCCATTCAGCTTCCTTAGAACCTGTCCTTGGCTGGCTGTACAGTAAAGAAGCTCTGACTTCCTGCCCTCTCCTAATTCCCATATGTATATATAATCCTAAATTTAAAAAAAAAAAAACCTATCCAAACAACTTACAGATATATTTTAATAAATAATAGCTGATTACACTAAATTTCATACAATGTAAACACTTTTAAAGACAATTTCACTGTTCACCCACCAAAGAAATCAAATATGTATCAGTTAAACCAAAATATGATTCTTTACTACATCAAATCTAAAATCTTGTATGGTAAATATTCTTGTATTTTTATGTATCTTTTCACTCAACTAAACTGTATTTCACAAGATTCAATATTTCCTAGAATGACCCAATAAACCATTTTCATATTTATTTGATTTCAATTTAGTTTGATTTTTAGAAATTCATTAGCAAGCCTTAAAAAGCAGACATGGGAAAAAGTTACCTGAAAATGTTCCTGAGCAAACAGATTATGAACCAAAATAAAACTCACTCAAATCTGGCTCAAAAACTGGGTCAAGACATAAAAATATGTGTTCCATGTGAGATATTCTTTCCTGAGGCAGTTTAATTACTACCTCATGGTTTTGGTAATTTCAGTTAGATACACTAGTTTTCCCTCTTAATAGTTTCCCAGTATGAGTTAATGGGCATCTTCCCATTTTCTATTATTCATACCACATTGATTTTTCAGATTCTTAAATAAATTTCTACCATAAATCTGTATGTAATATTAAATTGGTACAGGTTGAACATCCCTAACCCAAAAACCTGAAATCCAAACATTTAAAATCTGAAATGTTCCAAATCCAAAACTTTTCAAGGGCCAATAAGAAGCCACAAATGAAAAACTTCACACCATACCTCACATGATCAGTCACAGCTAAGATGCAGGTGCACAAAAAATGGTGTGTAAAATGACCTTCAGTCTCTGTGTATAATGTGTATATAAAACATAAATGTATTTCTTTTTTTTTTTTACCCCTGTTTTCACAGTGCTAGGAATTGAACCGGGCCTGACACATGCTAGCCAAGTGCACTATCTCTAAGACACACATCAGTCCTGTAAATGAACTTCATGTTTAGACTTGGGTCCCATCCCCAAGACATCTTATTATATGTATGCATTCCAAAGTACAAAAAATCCAAAATGAATCTGGTCCCAAGCATTTTGGATAAGTGATACTCAACCTACTTTAACAATGAGTAATTTTAAAAGGAACTTCATAGCAATAATCAGTATCAGCCAATCCCTAAAAACAAATGCCGAATGTCTTCTCTGATATAAGGGGGGGTGACACAAAATGGGATAGGGAAGAAGAGCATGAGAAGAAGACTACCACTAAATAGGGAAGAGAGGTGGGAGGGAAAAAGAGGGAGAAGGGGAGTTGCATGGAAGATGGAAGGAGAACCTCATTATTATACAGAATACATATATGATGTTGTAATGAGAAAAAGAAAAAAATGTGTCACATTAGATTGGATAGAAAGAAAGGATGGGAGAGGAGGGGAGGAGTAAGGAGGATAGGAAGGGCAGCAGAAAAGAATTGACAATATGATTGATGTATGTACATTCCATGTATGTATTATAAGTCAAAATTCATTCTGATTAAAAATAAAGAAAGAAAGAATTTTTTAAAAAGACACGAATTGGTGTCAACATACTTTATATACAACCAAAGATAAAAATAATAATAATAATAATAATCAGTATCACAAAAAGAACTAAGTAGCAAGAAACTTCAGTCTATTTTCTTTCCAGAGATTTGAGAATCCTCTTTTCCTATCCTGGTCATTGCTTTCTGCTCTTGAAGGGTTCCTCCAATGTAGTGAAAAAAGTCTTGAAAAGGAACTTGACATGCTCCTTTTCAAGTGAACTTTGCAAAATTATTGTTTAAATAGGATGGTTTAAATAACATTTTTCAAAACTATTGTTTAAATATATACCTGCTATTTAACTAGGAATTTTCCCTGCATGGTCCTACTAACAACCACCAAAGGTTCTTAGGAGCTGAGAGCAGCTAGGTTAGCAAGCATATAGTGTACTTCAAATAAATTTAATAAAGCTTCATAGTAAAAGTAGTTTTTTAAAAAAAAGAGTACCTCTTTGTTGGTAATTGGAATGGATAGGAAATAGTTGGGTTGATAGTCTTTTTGCCTTTTTTTCTTCTTTATTTGATCATTCTTGATTTGTTCATTTTCTATATTCCTCTTCAATTTTATTTGAGGTACATCAGTGACTAAGGAAAAAAGTCAAAGAACAATGTGTCTAATACATTTAGATAAAATATATGGTCAGAAAAAGAAGAAAACAAGCAACATAAGTAGCAATCATAATTTTCACACCTAAAGCAGTTGGCAAACACTTGTATAAAATACATAATGGTAAATATCTCAGGCTTTGCAAGTCATAGTCTCTGTAGTGACTACCCAACTCTGACAAAACATAAATATTTTCCCATAAAACTTTATTTATAAAGCAGGCAGTATGCCGGATTTGACCTATGGGCCATAGTGCACTAACCCCAGACCTAAGACACAGCTAACCATTCTCTCCACATGCCAGTTTTTATAATACTAGGAAATATCATTTTTCCACCCATCCCCAGTTACCTAACTCCATTCCACCAAGCCCCACCTCCTAAAGGTTTCACCACTTCCCAATATGCCACGGACTGAGGACCAAGCCTTCTACACACGTGCCTTTGTGCAGCATTCAAAATCCAAGCTATAGCACATGGAATCATGCCAGAAAGTCTCTAGAGTTAATTTGAAAATCTTTTCACTGGCCAAAGATGAGATAATTAGAGCATCAAACTGAGTAATAAGTTCAATGGTGTAAAGCACATCAAATACAACTAACTCCATCACTTCATAATGATACTAAAAAGAAAAATTAAAATGAAAAACTACCTCACTGGTTAGTTTGGAGGATTCCAGAGAACCATTATTTTTAAAAACTGATAACAAAGTGAAAAAAAATAAAGCATTTACACCTTTCCTTATAACCAACAGAAAATAAAACAGCAAACTAAAATAAGGTTATTCTCTATATAAATGCCCACCTAATAAATATAGAAGGATGCCAGTTTACTAGAAATACAAGGGACAGAGAAATATGTTAAATGACCAGGATAAGGGAACTTCCACACAACCTGATTTCTTCGACAACATTAAACATAGACATAACAAGAGACAACACAAAAGGAACAAAGTATTTAAAAGTCCACTGGCACTTTTAGCATTTTAAATTGTTTTACATCTTATCTGTTATACATGCAACTGTCTTCCTATTTGTAGCAACTGATTTTTGCTCATTTCAAGCATTTCACAAATCCATTTTGTAGATATCCAGAAAAGGAAAATCATATTCTCTCAAAGAATGGTTTTAATAGATTCAGAAATCCTAACAATTTTAATATCAAGAGAATGACAGTGTAAAACCTCAAATCAGAATATAAGTTCTTGGTAAAAATACAGAAGTACAGGGTTTATGTAAGTTTCTTTAGCTTCCCATAATCCTATCAATAACTATTTAATTTTCCTTTCAACTGGATGACCTACCATTTTCTTTCGTTAGTCATGACAGACAGTACCAAGTTTAAAATTATGTGATGAGATCTGGAGGGGAAGGAAAAGAATCTAAAGAATATTGTTTATATGGTACAGTTTTATCAACTCTTGTAATATGCTTTTTTTTTAATTCAGTGAGTCTATTGATTTAAGGTCAACCTGCTACACACTAAGTTCAATATCTTTTTTTTCTCATTTGCATATAGTCTTTAATTTATAAAATTTATTTGTATGGCCAAAGTATAAAAGCCTTCAGCTTTTTTTAATTGAACTTCCTTTTATTGCTAACTTTGAAATCAAAATCTAGGTTCTAAAAAACAATTTGCTAGTATTCGTTTTACTTACCTTTGCATGAAAATATAAACAGCAAAATATTTATTCATTCAAAATATTCTAACTTACTGATAAAAATATTAAAAAGCAGTGATATAGAAACAAAAGGTAGAAAGCTTTGGCTGTGTGCCCTGGATCTTTCACTGGATTATTTAGAGTAACTTTATTGGTTAGTAAAACAGTCATCCGTGGAAGTATAGCATGTAAACTCATAAATTTAATTTACTCCATTTATTAATTTTCATAATGATTTCAGTCACCATTTTAATGTGCTCTAATGAATTTAGTCTTGTTGACAAAGGTTGTAACTCTCTAATCCATGAATTTGGTTTTTTAAATAAAACCCTCATGTCATTTTTTATGTAAATTATTTCATTTCTCCACAGGTTCTATTTATTCCCTCAAAAACTATAAAGGAGGGCTGGGTATACAGCTCAGTTGTTAGAGTACTTACCTCACATGCACAAGGCTCTGGATTCAATCCCCAGCACCCCACCACCACACACACACACAAAAAAAAAAAAAAAAAACCTACAAAGGAATAATTTATGGGAGAAATTAATTTAATTTAATTAAGTAGTCCATGTGTTATTATGGGTTGGTATTTTTTCACATTTGCTTTTTTTTTGTGGTGCTGGGGATCACATTTGCTTTTAATTAAAAGGCTGAGAATTAATTAAATTTTGTTTTCATGTTGTCTTTTTTTTCTTGTTGTTTAAGCTATTAAAATCTTTAAAGTAATCATTCCTAAAACTCCTTAGTTGTATTACTCAGAATATCATCTTCTATATTTCGTAGAATCATTCCCCCTTACTACTGGCAAATTACTAAAACTTTATAAAAAAAATTATTTCCCTCATTGCATTTCTGTGTAAATTAAGTAAGAAAACAGTGTTTTACAATGTGTTAATAGTACTCAATATAAAATACTGCCTCTAAGAGGCAAAGTTTTACAGAGGTTGTTTGTTGTTGTTGTTTTTATAGTTGTACATGGACAGCATGCCTTTATTTATTTTTTTTATATGGTGCTGAGGATCTAACCCAGTGCCTCTCACACGCTCTGCCATAGAGCTCAGCCCCAGCCCACAGATATTTAATTTAGCAAATATGTTTAGGAAAAAATTTGGTGAAATTAATGAAAAAAATTACTGAGGCTAGCTATATGCTACAAACTTAATGACTTAACATGCACTGAGGAATTATATCTGTCCAACAATCCTGTGAGTTAACTACCATTATTATACCAGGATTACAGATAATGAAACTCAGCCTGGAAAAAGTACAAAATTAAAAAGTGTGGGAGTAAATTTTAAACGCTGACAATCTGACCCCAAGTATTCACATTTACCTACTACAGCATAACAGAGTAGATGTCCCCTAATGAACAGTAGCAAAAAAGAAGAGGAATGAGTTTATCTACACCTGTGTTTACTGAATGAATGAAGCCTCTTTTGTTTTTTTTTAATGGTGCATTATAACTATATGAAATAATGGGATTTATTGTTACATATTCATACATGCACACATCATAACAAAATACTAACTCTTTAAACTGGGTGCAGTAGTGCACTTCTATAATCCCAGCAGCTTCAGAGCCTGAGGTAAGAGGATCCCAAGCGCAAAGACAGCCACAGCAAAAGCAAGATGCTAAGCAACTCAGTGAGACCTTGTACCTAAATAATAAAATACAAAATATGGCTGGGGATGTGGCTCAGTGGTTGAGTGCCCACAGTTCAATCCCCAGTATCAAAAAAAAAAAAAAAAAGACTAACTCTTTTTAAAAAAAAGTTTTTAGCCACATTTAAAATTTTTAATTTCATTTTTCCATAAAAAGAATAAAGACTATTCACAAAATTTGAGGATTACAGAAACGAACAAAAAAAATTGCTAATAAACCTACTCCCTTAATACAATCACTATGAATTTTTGTGATAGATCACATAAAGTATTACACAATTGTAAAAAATTAACATATATAATTTTGGCCCTACTATTTTTCATTTTGCATCATATATTTTTATATATACATATATGTATATATGAGAGAAAGAAAATTCCCTATAACATTTTTTCAGAAATATTACTTATTTATAACTATAAATAATTATATAATATGTAACCTAGAAGCACTAATACAGCTTCATCAAATATTTCCTAAATCTGGATATCTGCATTTTTTTAATAGTACTTTTAGTTTTTAATTCATCACATCAATAGACTTAAAGGTAAGAGTCATATGATTATATCAATTTATGCACAGAAAGCATTTGACAAAATACAGCACTCTTTCATGTTCAAAACACTAGAAAAACTAGGGATAGTAGGAACATACCTCAGCATTGTAAAAGCTATCTATGCTAAACCCAAGGCCAACATCATTCTAAATGGACAAAAATTGGAAGCATTCCCTCTAAAAACTGGAACAAGACAGTGTTCACCACTTCTCTTCAATATAGTCCTTGAAACTCTACCTAAACAGAGCAATTAGATGAAAGAAATTAAAGGGAAACAAATAGGAAAAGAACTCAAACTATCATTATTTGCTGACAACATGATTCTATAGTTAGAGGATCAAAAAAAATTCCATCAGAAAACTTCTAGAATTAATAAATGAATTTCTATACATCAGTAGTGAATGCTCTGGAAGAGAAATTAGGAAAACTATCCCCTTCACGATAGCCTCAAAAAAAAAAAAAAAAAAATACTTGGGAATTAACAAAAGAAATGAAAGACCCATCCAATGAAAACTACAGAACACTAAAGAAAGAAATTGAAGAAGACTATTATATTTATATTATTTATATTTAAGGTTTAAAACTCAATAAGTATATTATGAATTAATGTATCTACTAGATTTTAATTTCTAGAAATTTTGAAACACATCAAAGTCTTCCCCACTGTCCTTTTATTCAGCTCTTGGTGGCTTTTGTAGGGATTTTGATGTTGTTCTTCTGGCTTTTGTAGTACTGGGAATTGAACCAAGGGCCTTGAGCATACTAGGCATGTACTCTACCACTAAGCTACATCCTCAGCCCCTTTTATTTTGAGACAGGGTTTCACTAAGTTGCTGAAGCTGGCCTTGAACTTGCAATCCTCTTGCCTCAGCCTCCCAAATAGCTGGGGTTACAGGCATGCTACTGAGCCCAGCTAGTCTTCTCGTTGGTCTTTTTGTTTGTTTAACAAGGGAAGAAAAAGGATAGCAACTATTTGTATTATTTGAGACAAATACTTTTGTCTCAAGTCTTTCATAATAAAATCTGGAATTGTCATGAGCTGAGTAATGAGACTTTGCTCAATGATGGACTACATATATGATAGTGGTCTCACAAGATTATTTTGTCCAGTGACACCACAGCCATGTTAGTTTGTGTATATATATTCCATGATGCTCACCCAAGCACAAAATTGCCTACTGAGGCATCTTTAAGGACTTATCTGTTGTTAAGTAATGTATGATTGTATGTGGTATATGCCTCCCCTGTTAATTATGGAAAGACACTGAACACAATTTATCTTTTTAAAACTGACTCAGAATAATCATTTATTATATGAGGTGCATACCAAAATTCAGTATTTGATACAGCACTTCTCTATAAAAATTTAGATAAAGTTTCAATTGATATCTTTGAATATTTGAAGTATTTTAAAAGACAACTTAATAGTATTAGCTAGTAAATAAGTAACAAAACAGTAATTTCCCATAACTGAAAAATCTCTAGTAATTATAAGATTAAAATTCTATGGAATTAGGGTTGTAGCTCAGTGGTAGAGTGTTTGCCCAGCACGTGTGAAGCACTGGGTTTGATCCTCAGCACCATATAAAAATTAATAAATAAAATAAAAGTATTGTGTCCGTTACAACTAAAAAAATTTTTGAAAAAAAATTATGGGCGGGCTGGGATGTGGCTCAAGCGGTAGCGTGCTTGCCTGGCATGCGAGCCGCCCGGGTTCGATCCTCAGCACCACATACAAAGATGTTGTGTCCGCCGATAACTAAAAAATAAATATTAAAATTCTTTCTCTCTCTCTCCCTCTCTCTCACTCTCTCTTTAAAAAAAAAAAATTATGGGCAAAGTAAAATAAGAATCAATCACTTCAACAAAAGAAGAACTGAATTCCACATTTAGGAAAGATGCAACTAAAAACCAACTCTCAAGTATTTTCCTTCGAATCTTGATTTAAATGTGGCTTGAGAGTTAAAAACTGTGATTCTCTTAAGAGACAAGAGGTAATTAAATTAAAGCTCTCCAAGGTTCACACCGTGAAAAGCATACTAAACCATCCCATCTGCAGAATAGTGGCTTTCCACTGCAGACCTTGTCCATTCAACTTTCAGAGGCGGAGAAACCGCATCAGCAAACATTTTCCCATGGTTTACTGAGTTTCTAACCAATTCACCCAGACTGCCTCCCTGAGAGACAAGAGAGCTGTACAGGCCCAGGTCAGCCCCTCACTGATGCTGGATCTTCCCCTGGAACCCATCCAACCTAGGGCCAAACACATGGCAGAGCTGCACTGCTCCTCACCATACTCAAAGATTTTCTTTTGCTCACACATACGGACAGTTTATTTCTAATATAGTTCTATAGTCTAATATATGATCCTAATGTATCTTAAGTTCTAATATTTAGAACATTCTAATATATTCACAATTCTAATATATATTTCTAGTAAAATAATGTCTTCATAAGTAAAATGCAACAAAAAAATACAAAGGCCTTTTTGGCCAAACAGATCAAATGTCACCTGATAGCAACACTGCACTTACACTGAAGATGACACTGTGACACTGAGATACTAATCATTTCAGGAGTTTTTCACTGTCAAGGATTCACCTTCCCATAATGTTCTCCAGTACTACTTTCCTCACTGCTCTGCCAAAATTTCTATCAGAAAAAAATCTCCTGGCAGTTAACTCACAATTCCCACAGGCCAAAGAAAACCAAAGCAACCACAGGCAACAACCAGCAACCTGAGAATTTTAAGGTTGTTATCTACTACAGAAGACTGACTCAATTACCACGGTACTAAACATTAGAAGAACCCAAGCCACATACTAATTATCCTGTGTTTTCGGCACAAAAGCTATTACTATATTTATTGTAAGGTTTAAAGGGTGACAACAACCTCCTAGTTCTTGTACATTTCTATAAAAATCTCACTTCACAAAAATTAGTTAGAAGGCTGGAGATGTAGCTCAGTGGTAAAGCATTTTCCTAGTATGTGCAAATACTTGGGTTCAAATATCCAGTGCTGTAAAAAAAATTTTTTTAAAAACACCTAGTTATTAGTTTCTGGTTTGCAATAAATTTTACTATTTGTTCCTCGGTGTTATTTTAAAAAGCTATTATAAAAATCAGAGAATAAGTTGTCTCCAAATAAGGGATATGTTTCAAAGGTTTTGTAAAACAACATTTGTATATTGTTTTATGTTTTTAACTGCTTTCTTTCACACATTTCTTCTTTTGATACATATAGCAACCCTATGAGATAAGCAAAAGGGTATTTACATCTACATTTTAGTTAAAGAAGCAATGTCAAAGTCATGCAAATAGAAAATCTAATAACAATTCACAATATCCACTCAATAGATGAATGAATATAAAAACTGTGATATATACACATACACTCTGGAGTATTACTCATACATAAAGAAGAATGAAATTATGGTATTTATGGCATTTGCTAGTAAACGGATAGAAATGGAGACCATCATGCTAAGTGAAATAAACTAGACTCAGAAAATAAAATAAAATAAATAAAAGAAACTTTAATAATCAAAACTTAAAACACAAGTTTTCTGTTTTTCCCACTATCCAACATTGCCTACATGTAAGTTGGAACTTGAAATTTGAAAATTCATCTTTCTAAAAAGTAATCTTATACATGGTGATTTGGAATCTAAACTAGCCCACAAAAACATTTAGCTCATAAAGCCAAAGCTATCAAAAAGTGGTATAGCACTATATAGTTAAAAATGGTGGAGCTGGGGTTGCGGCTCAGTGGTAGAGGACTTGCCTAGCATGTCTGAGGCATTGGGTTCAATTTTCAGTACCACATATAAATAAATGAATAAAATAAAGGTTCATCAACAACTGAAAACATATATATAAATAAATGAATAAAATAAAGGTTCATCAACAACTGAAAACATATATAAAAATTGTGTTTTTTTTTAAAAATCATGTTTAGTGAACTGACCTGAGCCCCTAATATACATGAATAACATTCATCACTTATTTAGTAAGAAATATACTAAATCCTGTAGAAAAAAATATCCTGCTTGCATGAAGGACTGGTGGCTCTTCCCTATGTTCACTTGCAGAAGCAGCTGTCCTTTTAAAGCAGGAATGCAGGCCACAAACACATCTCCTTTGTTCTTTGTGGTCCCAATGGCCTTTGGTCTCCTTATCATTAGAAATACAAGAATGTGGTATCTATAGAATACCATTTTCTCTGTCAATAACTGCATATTTAATTAAAGGTTTAACTATTTTCAACACTAACCTGGTAAGCTCCATGAGGGCAGGAATAATGCCCGTCTTCTTGTTCACCAATGGGTCCTCCCAATGCATAGCAAAGTGCCTGACCAATATCAGCAGCCAGTAAACATTTTTGTTAGATGAATAAATACTGATGAAATTGGTAGTGGCTCCAGAAGAACTGAAGGAAGTTATTACATACCATGAAATGACCTGATCCATTATTTTCAAAAGTTAATAATAAACTATAGAAAGGCTAAAATGATATGTCTTTCTCTTTCTGTGACAGTTTTGACAACACATTACCAAATTAAAAACCCAAATTCAAAAACACAACAAATAATCAAAGTGACATAATTTAATGGAAAAGAAGCTATATTTACTATTCACTGCTTCTAAATACATGTTTATTTAATAAAGTACTTACTTGCATAATCATCTTTAATATCTATAGTAGCAAATGGCATGTTTATCAGAGAATCCACAGTACTGGCTTCAAATTCTTCTGACATTTCCTTTTTTCTTGACACATTTTCACTCTCACTGGAATTTATTCCTCCTTTAACACAACACAAGAAGAAAAATACATTATTTAACTTACTTTTAAAACTCATATCCTAAACCAAACCAACTCAACTAGATGAATTAAATATAAATTAACATCTCTGTTTTAGTCAACTTTTTCACTACTGTACTAAAAAACTTGACAAGAACAATTTTAGAGGAGGAAGAGTTTATCTGGGGGCTCACAGTTTCAGATAGCAGGCTCCATTCCTTGGGGCACAAGGTGATGCAGGACATCATGGCGGAAGAGTGTGTCAGAGGAAGGGGCCCAGGACATCACATCAGAAGCAGAGAGAGCTTCCACTCACCAGATACAAAATATATGACACAAAGGCACACCCTCAATGCCCACCTCTTCCAGCCATACCCTATCTGCCTTCAATTACCACTCAGTTAATCTCCATCAGGGAACACACTGATTGGGTTAAGGTTCTGAAAATCCAATCACTTCATCTCTGAATGTTATTGCATTTTCTCACACATGAGCTTTTGGGAGACACCTAATATCTAAACCATAACAATCTGTTAAGAGAAGTACTATTTGTATTCAAATATATTGTAAAACTATTTACATAAACATTATTTACACCAGATTCAATATTTTTATAAGTGTAATTTTACGTTAAACAACAACCTTCTAAATCTTTAATCATTTTGTAAAGCACAGTATTCAACTCAGGGATAGATGAAGACAGTCAATAATTCTCAAGAGCTTTCATAGTTATACTTCCTTATTTCTTTTTTAAATGTTTTTAATAGTGCATTATAGTTATACATAATAGTGGGATTCATTTTGACATAATCATACATGCATGGAATATAATTTGCTCCATTTTAGTCTCCCGTGCTTCTACTTTCCTTCCCCTCCTCCCGTCCCCTATTCTTCTACTCTATTCCTCCCCCTTCTTCGACTCTGCTGGTCTTCAATATTTCTAAAGTTACGTTTTTTACATATCTTTGATAAACAAGCCAACAATATTTAGTCACTCTTTTCACATTTATTTTTAATAATGTCACTTATGTGTTTGGATTCTTTTTACCTTCCATAAAGATTTTTAAGTTGTTTCTCACCATTATTACACTTAACATTGGAAATCCAGCTAAAATATGCAGTTTTGGAAACACAATTATGAGAAGCAAGTGATCTGACAGTTTCCCAAACAGCTCTCCCATGGTCATGCACTAATATTAAAGTCACATTTTACATTTGGTTTTCATTTTCTTGTTAAGGATGGAATACTCACATATTTTAGGTGGAGACTAAGGGGGAAAAGGCATCTGTTTAAATTTATAAAATCAATTGCTAATTTTATCAGTTGGTGGTCTCCCCAGTACCACTATTCTCCACACCTTTATTGACACACAAATGTTATCTAGAATAGATTGAACAGAATCCTGGGATATTTCATGTATTTATTAAAGGTTGATTTACCATTTGAAATGTTAAATTTATTTATTTCATTTCTTTCATTCTGTTGCAAACTTTTGTTTTCAAATACAATACTTGCAAGACACTTTTCATTAAGGATATGGTTTACAATATATAACATGTTGACTATGGTAATAGATTACAGTTAATATGTCTAACAAAATTATAAACTTTTATTGTAATTAAAGTCATTCTCATTGTTCTCTCTCTCTCTCTCTCTCTCTCTCTCACACACACACACACACACACACACACTTACCAACATACCTGTTTGCTGTTTGTTGTTTAAAAAAAGCAACCCAAAAGAACTTTTTAAAAAATGTTCAATATCATAAAATAGTAGGAGCACTTTTTTTTTTTTTTTTTTTTTTTTTGTATTAGGGATGGAACTCAGGAGTACCTTACTACTGAGATACATTCTCACTCCCTTTTTTGTTTATTATTTTTAGACAAGATCTTGCTAAATTGGCGAGGCAATCCTCCTATATCATCCTTTGAGTTGCTGAGATTATAGGCATGCAGTACTATTCCCAGCAGTAGTACATTCTTAAAATGTTATTTATACAGTTCAAATATTAGGAAGTATGAAAGGCTGCCACATTGTTTGACAATCTTTAGTTTACTATAAGTCTTCTCATACACTCACAAATATTTTTAAAATATGAGAACAACTTTGTATTCTAAGCTTGCATTTTAAAAACATAAATTCAGTTTAAACTTAAAAGTGTAAATAGACCAATACATATCTTGAAACTTTGGGCACAGGCAGCTACACATAAAGGATCATCACTGCCCATGTACCTTCACTTGAAAAGTCTGCAACAAAAAAGTACTTGTAACAGGGCATGGTGGTGCACATCTGCAATCCCAGCTATTCAGGAAGCTGAGGCAGGAGGACCACAAGTTCAAGACCAGCCTGGGCAACACAGTGAGACTCTATCACAACATAAAAATAAAAAGGGTTATGTATTATAAAGCATCATATGGAGCCAAAGTAACCACAGGGTTCTGCAGCATTTAGTCCCTGTGATCCCACAGGAAGGATTTCAAGAAAGTAGCACAGGCTGAAAGTAAGGCACACAGCACAGGACTGGAGTGGACTGTCTCCTGAGGGAGTAAGAGAGCTCCTAAGAGAGCTCTTACAGTCTGGGATTTTAAGGAGTTTGGTCCTCTTTCTTCTTGTCTTATTTTCTCACAGCCCCCTTTTGATTAATAAGTGGTTTATTACCATTTTTTAAATTTTGTATATATACAGCTATAAAGGACTGGGGATGTAGCTAGGAGTTAGAGCATCCCTGGGTTCAGAACTGCAAAGATAAATAAATAACATGAAAATAAACAATGCTGAATGAAAATCACAACCAAAAGCAGTAAATCCAACTGTTGTTTTCCTTATTTATTCTCAATCTGAACATGTCTAAAGACATGAAATTGGCCCATCTAACACTGGCATTTCAATACCAGTTCCCAAGTCCATCTGCCACTTAGAAATAGATACTCCAGTAAGATTGGCAGCCATTAGGAAGTCAAACAACAACAAGTGCTGGCGAGGATGTGGGGAAAAGGGTACACTTGTACATTGCTGGTGGGACTGCAGATTGGTGCAGCCAATTTGGAAAGCAGTATGGAGATTTCTTGGAAAGCTGGGAATGGAGCCACCATTTGACCCAGCTATTCCCCTTCTTGGTCTTTTCCCTAAAGACCTAAAAAGAGCATGCTACAGGGACACTGCTACATCGATGTTCATAGCAGCACAGTTCACAATAGCAAGACTGTGGAACCAACCTAGATGCCCTTCAATAGACGAATGGATAAAAAAAATGTGGCATTTATACACAATGGAGTATTACTCTGCATTAAAAAATGACAAAATCATAGAATTTACAGGGAAATGGATGGCATTAGAGCAGATTATTCTAAGTGAAGCTAGCCAATCCCTAAAAAACAAATGCCAAATGTCTTCTTTGATATAAGGAGAGTAACTAAGAACAGTGTAGGGACGAAGAACAAGAGAAGAAGATTAACATTTAACAGGGATGAGAGGTGGGAGGGAAAGGGAGAGAGAAGGGAAATTGCATGGTAATGGAAGGAGACCCTCAGGGTTATACAGTGGAGGAGGTAGAGAGAGAGGAGGGGAGGGGAGGGGAGAGGTGGGGAGGGGGGAGGGGGGAGGATGGGAAAGGCAGCGGAGCACAACAGACACTAGTATGGCAATTTGTAAATCAATGGATGTGTAACTGATGTGATTCTGCAATCTGTGTATGGGGTGAAGGTGGGAGTTCATAACCCACTTGAATCAAAGTGTGGAATATGATATGTCAAGAAATTTGTAATGTTTTGAACAACCCACAATAAAAATTTAAAAAATAAATAAAAAAAAAAAAAAAAAGAAATAGATATTCCCTGATTGGGTGGCTAGATTTACATTATTTTTCAAAATTCTGCAAAAAGCAATATGCATTCAGTTGAAGCCATACTTCAAATTTTGAATTCTGAACTCTTAGGGGGCTAGTGCTCGCTCCTGATGCCAAGCAATGACCGTGAGCCTCAGTTCACAGCCAGCCCACAGTCTTGTGAGGAAATAGGAGCTCTCTATAGTGCACCTGCTGCCAGGGTTAAGTGTATTAAATACATTTTCCACTTACAATGGTTGCAACACCTGATGGGTTGTTGAGGATAACCCCATCATAAATTCAGGAGCAGCTATATAAGATGCTTGGCAATATATGAGATAAATAATAAAACTGACTTCTGGTTTTTATTAACATATTTTGAAGGCAAGAAGATTTAAGTACAATGATAAATTAAATTAAGACTTCTTGAATTAAAACATTCTTGAAATAGTTTAATTTTTAGTTTATCTTGAATTGTCAACAGTAAGAAAGCAAGTGCCCACTGGATCACTGTCTATATCAAGGAGAGAATCACACGGTGACATTGATGACAACCATTCCATTTGAATGATTTAAGGAAGAACTGGAACTGTAATTCGGTTCAATTTCTAGTACTACCAGAATCACCTACGGATTTTTTTTTTTAATATTTATTTTTTAGTTGTAGTTGGACTCAATATCTTTATTTTATTTATTAATACGTGGTGCTGAGGATCGAACCCAGGGCCTCGCACATGCTAGGCGAGCACTTTACCCCAGCCCTCACCTAAGGATTTTTTTAAAATCATCCCAGACCAATTAAAGCAGAATGTCTGCAGATCAGCCCAGCCCAGCAGCTGGCATTTTTTAAAAGTCCCACAACACATTATACATGGACATTTGTCCATTTTCTCTACTAGATTCTAAGCTATAGTGACCATATAATTTATCACTGAAAACAGGGGACTTTGGAACGTGAAAGGGGGAACTTTCATAAATTCCACCCCATCGCTAAGTGTGGTCCCCTACTGTGAGCTCCCAGGTGCCCTATTTTACTCTCCTTTGATTCCTCCACTCCTGGCAGAGTTTAGCTCATGGTAGGTGCTCTATAAATTTTTACTGAATGACTGCACAAAATGCACACTGCATATACATGTGTATACACAATATATATACACATATATTAAAATTAATGATATAATTTATATATATATATTCATATATGTATATGTGTGTGTGTGTGGTGTGTGTGTGTATATATATATATCTCAACTACACATTTGGAAGTGGTTAATAAAGCACTTGGGCTCCACTGCAATGCAGTTATCTCAATGCCCATGAAAACTAATTCCTAGTATTTCACAGTAGTCTCAGCACATCACAGCTTCTCTCATTTTCACAGGATGGATGGAGGAAAGGTACTACTATTCCATTGGACATAAAAGCAAAAACTAAGAAAAAGAAGAAAAACCAAGAGAAAAAAAAAGCATAATATGACTTGCTCAACATCTTTCACATCTTATTAAACAAAACACATTAAATTCAAATACAATATTGTATCAATATTAACAGGAGTCAAGAACTTCAAATACAAACTCTCTTTATTGTTAAAGAATTAAAATAATTTTTGTAAATATCACTTATTAACTGAAAAAAATGCCACTTACATGTAAAAGTCTTTAAAAAAAAAAAAAAAACCAAAAAACTACTGATCACTCTATTGAACAATGATTCTCAAACCGAGTATCTGGAACCTTCATCCAGTTCCCTAAGCTCTAGGGTTTGAGTAAAGGTTGACAGGTATAAATTAAATATATTTTTCCTTTCTACACCTTCTTTTACAGAAGGTATAAACCTTTTGCTTTTGAAAACTGCCTTTAAAAAAACCTACTCTCAAATAAAACATTTAAAAATATAAATTCATTGCTTTGACAGTTTTTAAGTCTCCTAAAACTTAACCTACCTATAATTAAAATATTTTTTGTACAAATTCAAATAAAAGTTACATAAAATTTATTAATAACATAAAGATGAGGTGGGTAAACTAATACCACCACACCAACCAACAAACATAGACTTCAGGCCAGGCAGGGCTGGAGAATAACTTTAGAGAGTAAATAATTTAATTTTCACTACTATGCTACTATGATAGCTAATTAAGTAACTTTCCCAGTGGTAAACTATCAGAATCAGGGGCTGGTATCTGAATCCAGTCACTGAGGCAGAAAGATGGCAAGTTCGAAGCCAGCCTGGGAGACTTGTCTCAAAATAAAAAATAAAAAGGACTGGGGATGTAACCCAGTGATAGAGCACATCTGAGTTCAATCTTCAGTACTGTTAAAAAAAGAAAGAAAAAGAAAAAGAAAGAAAATGTGGAACAACTTAAATGCCTAATGAATGGTATTGGCCAAATTATATTGCTATCTTGTGTGCATGCACAAACATGTAACAATGAATCCTACCATTATGTACAACTATAATGCACCAATTTTTAAAAATAGGAAAACCATTTACCACAAATATTGACTCTAAAAAGTGGATATAGGGACTGGGGTTGTAGCTCAGAGGTACTAGCACTTGCCTAGTAATGCACAAGGCCCTAAAATCAATCCCCACCACTGCTAAATAAATAAATAGTGGATATAAAATTACAAAATTGAATATGCTCTTAAGACTTACCCTTATTTGGGAAAAGGCAAAAGGAATGACTTAATCAAAGACCAACAGAGGAAAAAAAGGACAGATGATAGCTTATCCATTGTCATACAAACCTGCTTCCTATTTGAGCGATAAACTACAACTGCGTTAGGCAGGTTGACTCCAATCAATGTACTAAACACTATGTATGTTCCCCATCACCAACAGAAAAGGGTAATGCCATCCATTCTAGCCTTGGCTTAGCTACTAAACATAATATTATCTTATGTCTTGATAAACGTTGAAAGCTGTGTGAGTCAACAAAGCGCCTGACCATTCCCATCATAAAAAGGGAACAAAACGATTCTAAATTACTAGGGAGAAACAAAATACTACTACCTAAAAGAGAATGCAAGAAAACAGTAACCTACACAAACATCTTTAAGTTTTTAATATGAATAAGGAAGCCAGGCACTGTAACACAGGCCTGCAATCCTAGCAATTTGGGAAGCTGAGGGAGGAGATTGCAAATTGGAGGACAGCCTCAGCAACTTAGACCCTGTCTCAGAAGAAAAAATAAAAAGAACTGTGGATGTAGCTTAGTGATAAAGCATCCCTTGGCTATACACACACACACACACACACACAGAAACATACACACACATACACACACAGAGAAAAGACATATATATGCTATCAGCATTAAACAAGGAAGTGAGTGAATCCTATCTCAACAAATTCCTTCCTTTCTCTCATGCATATACCCCTCATCCTATAAATGCATCTATAAAACTGCATAACTTGGGCTGTAACCACAAGGTGAGAATCACTCCATCCGCAAGACAACTGTAAACATACACTAGTTAACGCCTATTTATATAACAAATTTTAATGTTTATATTTTTATACATGTACAATATAAAAATCTTGCAGAAGAGCCCTTTTCTCTAATTGCTTTTGGTTCTTTCCACTAGTTCAGTTCCTATAAAACGCTGACCCAAACTGGAAATTCATTCTGGGAGCTAAGGCAGACTTGGCGCCAGTTTTAAAAAGGTCATTTCCAAACCTGGAATAAAATCCCAAATGAAACAGTAAGGTGGTTCAGGTGTTTAATATCTATCACAGAAAATAAAATGACATTGCTGGGTTTTGTTTAGCACAATTGCACGGTAGGATGGGATGTGCTGGGGAGAACTTTGTGCTAAGGGTCAAAAGATCAGAAATGGGGAAACAAAAGCGAAACTTCGGGATGGGTTCACCCCCACTCTCGCCTGCAGTGGTGCCTACAAGGGGTGCCCTGAAACGCTCCGCTAGGAGCAGCGGTGCCCACCCGGTTGCACGGGGTTCCCGGTGCTACAAGGGTCTCCTAGAGGGAGGGAGAGGGCGCTCGGAGCTGGCGGGCCCCGGGCCGCGCACTCCCCGAGGCAGGACCACCTAGGCTGAGCGCGGCGCGGGCGCGGGCGCGCGCGTACGCGCTCGCGGCTCCGGCAGACCCTGGCCCATAGGGCAGCCCGCTCTCACCCGCTCCGGGGCGCTCCATGGTCGAGGGGCGAGAGGGTGGCGCATCAGGGCCCGCAGCGGCGGGCTGACGCAGCGGCCGGGAACAGGGAGACAGGCGGAGGCGGAGGCCGGGGCGGGGCCCGGGACCTGCCGGAGGCGCGCGGGGGCGGACGGCGGGAGCGCGGGCCCGGGCGGCCAGGCTAGCGGAGGCGCGGAGCCCCCCGAGCCGCAGCCCCCGCGGCAGCAGCACCTGCAGACGCTGCATGCCAGCCCGGGCGCCGCGACGAGCCGGAAGGGGCAGGCCCGGTTCTCCGGTGGTACCCGGATTGGGGCGAGCAACGCGGGCCGCGCTTGCGGAGGGCGGGGGAGCCGGGGCCGCGACCCCGGCGCCACCGCAAGCTCCGGGCCGGCTCTGCTGCCAGGCTAGTCGCAGCCGAGACCGGTGGCTGCTGGCAGCCTCTGGCAAACCTCAGTTATTTCCTGTGGCGCGGCCTTTCCTGTCCCACGCTTTGAGGGGCAAGATTGGGACTTGGCTGGGAGCATTCCTGACCCGCTGTCTCCTGAGAACCCCTGTGTTTAGTTTTGCAAAGAGCTTTGAAAACAGTACTGATTGCAAAATATTTGGGAAAAGCGACATGTACAAGAACGAGACCTTACACATCTGTATGTCGGAGGTATTTTACAGGCTTTGTTTAAAAAAAAAAAAAAAAAAAAGCCAAATTGGGACAAAGACTGAAATTTTTAATAACGGTTCTTTACCTAGAAATTAAATGGAAATGCACTGTTTTTTGCAGAATAAGGTACTGATGTGAATAAAATGGGAGAAAAGGAAATTTACTTAGTGTACAATAATGATAATAATATTAATAATCATCCCCTTGCAACAGAATGCTACTAATGTTACTGGATTTTTTGTTTTGTTTGCTGTATCAGGGATTGACCTCAGAGGCACTTTACTACTGAGCTACATCCCCAGTCTTTTTTTTTTTTTTTTTTTTTTTTTTTTGAGATAGGATATCCCTAAATTGCTGAGGCTGGCTTTGAATGACATTCTCCTGCCTCAGCCTCCTGAGTAGCTAGGATTACGGGCCTGTAGCCTAGTCCCGAGAGGGAGGCCTACTGGGTTTCTTTTTGGTGGTGTTGGGGTTTTTTTTGTTTTGTGGGTTTTTGTTTGTTTGTTTTTGTTTTGTTTGGTACCAGGGATTGAAAGGGAGAGCCACATCCCTAGACATTTTTTATATTTTATTTAGAGAGGGTCTGGCTGAGTTGTCAAGGCTGTCTTTGAATGGGATCCTCCTGCCTCAGCCTCCCCAGCTGCTTGGATTTTAAGCATGCGCCACCCCACCGTGCTTCTTTTTGTTTTTAATGTAAAGAAACCCATCCGGGAACAAGAAAAACTAATTAGGGTAGCCCTTTACCAACAATAATGCCCCCTTTGTCCCCTTGATCCTTATTCTGGGGATTGAATCTAGGGGCACTCTACTACTGAGCTGCAACCCTAGCCCTTTTTATTCTTTATTTTGAGAAGGTCTCACTAAATGGCTCAGGCTGCCCTCTTACTGGTATCCTCCTGCTTGAGCCTGCAGAATTGCTGAGATTTCAGGCCTCGGCTGCCATCATGCAGGGAACAATATACGCTAGTCCTGAGTGCACCCTGCAATGGGGATGGAAACAAAAACCCCTGTGCAACCAGGATAGTTAGCCCAAAGACCACGTACTAGCCAGACTTGTAGGCTCATACCTTTAATCCCAGTGACCGGCTGGGATTTATTAAGGCAGGAGGGATTATTAAGAAACTTCAGGTGCCCATGTAGCCCAGTAGAAGAACTTACCTAGCATGCTGTGGGCCCTGGGTTCCATTCCCAACACCTGAAAATAATAAAAATAAAAAATAATTATACAGGAGCAACTTTCTGCCCTCCCCTTTTCTGCCTAAAAGTAGAACATAAATTTCCCTTTGTAAAGGTTCCTTAATTCATAAATTTCCATTTTTAAAAGCATACAGCCCTCCCATGCCAGGAAGTAGAAAACACCTTACCTACAAAAGAAACTCTACTAAACCAACTTTCATTTACCATACATTTCCCACTCACCTTCCCACAATTTACCCCCCCCATCCCCAACCCCTTTTCCCTTTGTCTAGTCCCTTTACTTTCTCGCCCTAAGGCTCTAGATCTAACTGTCTTTTGGAATTTTTTACATCTTTCCGGTGCATCACCTATGTGTATTCATAAATAATCCTTTTCTCCTGTTTTTATGTCTATTTAATCTGCATGTCCCAGCCACTGAACCGAGAGGGCAGGGGAAAGGGTGTTTTCCTCCCCTACAAGATATACCAAGAGAAATATGAGAATTTCATTCTCTATCTAAGCAGAAATATCAGCCTGAGTGCTACCCATTGTCCACCACCAGTTTTATGAATATAGAGTCTTAGGCAATACCTCTCATGTGGAGGAAAATTTGAATTACTCAAATCCTGAAAAAGAGTTTTAACAGAGCTTCTTTGAAAAAGGACTGGGGCAGGGACAGTAAAAGGTAAGACTTGAACATCTTATTGTGCCAAAAAGCAGACAAATGGAGACTATCAAAACCAAAGGAAATATCTTGAAAACAGCTTTCTATGAGTGAATGGGAGACTATCTGACTCAAAAGAAGAGCAAAGCCAGGGGTATGGTGATGCACACCTATAATCCCAGTGATTTAGGAGGTTGGGGCAGGAGGATTTCAAGTTCAAAACCACTGCCAGCAACTTAGTGAGGCCCTAAGCAGCTTAGGGAGACCTTGTCTCAAAATTAAGGAAAAAAAAAAAAAAAAAAGGACTGGGAATGAGGCCCTATAGCAAAACAGCCCAGGTTCAATCCCTAGTATGAAAAAAATAATTAATTAATTAAAACTAATTATTATAACACATTCAATATATAAGACCTATGAACCCATACTTGTATCTTTCTTTTTTCTTTCTTTTGTGTCTGTGTGCACCCAAATACTGAGGGTTAAATTCAGGATATCAAAACAGTTGGCCTTGTTTTAATTCTTATCCTAGGAGGAGATTCCTTGGTGCCTCATTTAAACTAGAGCTGCATATGGTTTCAAAAGAGGGTGAAGTCATGCAATTTTATAAGATATTGTCAAATATCAGTACAAAGCCATCTAGGATCCTTGGTAATTCAGGGTGACTCTAGATGACATTTCATTTTATTGGAGGGGGAGCATTAAAACATGTATAGTTTTCAACTAGTATTTTAATATAACATTTTTATACTCATCTTAAGGATTTTATTATCAGAGCCAAAGACACTATATTCCTTTGTCATAGCATCTATGGTGAATAACATTCTTAAGAAACCATTACCCTTTTGTGTCTGTGTGCACCCAAATACTGAGGGTTAAATTCAGGATATCATGCTTCGTAAGCATCTGTTCTGCAACTGATACACCCCTGGCCTCTATTCCTATTTAGTAATAGATTTATTTCAATAGCCAGATACAGTTTAATGATTTAATAATATTAAGGTTTTTTTTTTTTAGTACCAGGGACTAAACCCAGGAGTGCTCTACATCTCTAGTCCTTATTTATTTATTTATTGTGACAGAGTCTCCCTAAATTAATGAGGCTAGCTTTGAATATGCAATCCTCCTGCTTAGACTCCTGAGTCCCTGGGATTACAGACTTATACCACCAATGCCCAGCTAGGATTCAATATTTTAAGTTATTTTAAATAGTTTTTACTGCAAATCTAAAATTCTATTTTTTAAGTAACTTGTGTTGTTTTATAAAATTTTTAAATTCAGAAAACCTCATGGAATAAAATTAAAAGTTATCTATGAGCTGGGTGTGGTGGCGTATGCCTGTAATCCCAGTGTCTTGGGAGGCTGAGGCAGGAGGATCATGAGTTTAAAGCCAAGCCTCAGCAATAAGCACTAAGCAACTTAGTGAGACCCTGTCTCTAAATAAAATATAAAATAGGGCTGGAGATGTGGCTCAGTGGTTGAGTGCCACCAAGTTCAATCCCTGGTAACAACAACAAAGAAAAAAAACAACAAAAAAAGTTATCTATGAAAGGGAGTGTAGTTCAGTGATAGAGCATTTGCCTCATATGTGCAAGGCCCCGGGTTTGATCCCTGCCCAACTCCCCCACACACACAATTTATAATATATCAACTAGAAGAAACTAGAAATATATCTCACTAGATACATATGAAGAGATATATATATATATATATATATATATATATATATATATATATACACATACTCCTATAGCGTACATTTTATAAAAATAGAGTTGTGTTTGTATTAGTTAGGGTTCTCTAGAGGAACAGAATCCAAAAGGAAGTATAAATATAAAAAGGGGATTTATTAGGTTGACTTACACGACCAGAAGCTTGATAGTCCACAATGCCCAGTTGCAGGCTGGAGAGCTGAAGGAACCAGTAGCTGCGCAGTCCAAGAGACTGAAGCCCCAGTAAAAGAGGGCTCAGTGGTACTACCCTAGTCTGAGACCAAAGGCTTCTGGAAACTTGCTGGGGAATCACTGGCAGAGTCCACTTTGGAAGAGTGAAGAAGAGAGAGTCTGATATCCTTAGATAATAGTAGCAGCAATCAAGAACTGATTCACAAAGAATCCAGCTTGCAACTGCTACTGCTTCCTAGTTCTTTTAATTTTTATATCATCCAAGCCATCATCTTATTGGATGGTGCTGCCCACGCTTAGGGAGTGCCACCATTTCAGTTGGCTCTCCCATATGCCAATCATTCATAGACACACCCTCATTGACACACCCAGAAACTTCAGGATCACTGGTATCTCTTAATCCAATCAAGTTGGCAATTCAAATTAACCATTACAATGTTGCATATGACATTGTAATCTTTTTTCTCTCATCAACAAGTTTCTAATCTCATTAAGCATTTTTCTACATCATTATATCAATCCTGCATATCAAATTTTCACATAAATGTACTAATCAACTACCTAGTGATTACAGTTGTAAATTTAAATCTTATTTAAATTTGTCTGCTTGTCTTTTCTCTCTTTTTTTTTTTAAATTTGGTACTGAAGATTGAACCCATGGGTGCTTTACTACTGAGCTACATCTGCAGCCCTTTTTATTTTTTGTTTTTGCGACAGGATCTCACTAAATTGCTTAGGGCCTCACTAATTTGCTGAGGCTGGCCTCAAATTTACGATTCTCCTGTCCCAGTCTCCTGAGTCACTGGAATTTCATGTGTGCACCATCTTGCCTGTTTGTTTTTTCATTATTAAAAATAACTCTATGATTAATATTCATTCTGTAACTCTTTGAAAATATCTTATTATTTCCTTAAAATCAAATTCCCAGAAAGAGGCTTGATAAGTAAAAAATTATGAATCATTGTAAGGTTTTTGAAACATTGCCAAATTATCCACCAGAAATTCATGCAAAGTTACATACTTATAGGCAATTTTTGAAAGATTTTGAAAATTTACCATTTATAAACTCTTCCCTCAGATGGGAGGGGAGGGGAGGGGGGATAGTAGGGGATAGGAAAGGCAGCAGAATACAACAGTCACTAATATGGCATTATGTAAAAATTGTGAATGTGTAACTGATGTGATTCTGCAATTTGTATTTGGGGTAAAAATGGGAGTTCATAACTCACTTGAATCAAATGTATGCAAGATGATATGTCATGAGCTTTGTAATGTTTTCAACAACCAATAAAAAAATAAATAAAAAATAAAATAAATAAATAAATATTGAGGCAGGCCCCGGAGACTACAGGATGGGATGCATTCTTGTCTATGAGTAAATGTTCAGTCTAAGAATTATATATTGGCCAAATTCTATTGTTACATTGTGTCCATATTTGAAAATGTCACAACAAATCCCACTATTTATGTACAACTATAATGTACCAATAAAAAATATTAAAAGAAAAAAAAAACTCTTCCCTCATTTTTCATTTACCAAGTAAAAATGGTTATTTTAGCTCATATTTATTTGGCTATTAATGAATCTGAACATTGACTTGTTAGGTCTCAGAAAAATGATACCCGAAAAATATGCTACCTTAAACTTCAAAACAAGAACACATGGGAGCAACAAATGCAGAAGAGGATTTTCTCTGAAGTTCCCTTATCCAAAGACCAGATCCACCACATGCTCTCCACTGTAATGCTCTGCCTCACTACAGGCCCCCAAGCATGGACTGAAACTCCTGAAACAGTTACTGGACAGGGGTCTGAGGAGGCCCTCCAAGAGGGCAGGGGAATCTTGACTTGGTTCAGACGGGCTCTTGATTTATGCTGTTGAAAAGAATCTTAGGGACTGGGGGTATAGCTCAGTTGGTAGAGTGCTTACCTCTCATACACATGACCCCAAGTTCAATTGCTAGCCCCCTCCCCCCAAAAAATAGGAGGGGGGATTTTAGGACATTTTGAAAGTAAGAAACAAGCAAAGATTTGTCAAAGACATCACAAAAGCAAGGTGCATGAGTAGTGATGCATCTAGGGTTGACTCCCTCACTAAATATAGAGTTTTCCTGGGAAGGAAAGTGCAGATTCCCAGGCAAGCTTTTGTGAGAACTGAATCCCATGTCAATCATTCGATATTTGGGATTCCATATTTCTTCTTGCTTAAGCAATCTAGCCATAAATCCATTTTGCACACATTGAATCTCATGGCATTTAAATTGATTATGCTTTTGTTTTAATTGATCTGATACAAGTATATGCTGGAGGTTTTGTTCATCTAACTAAACAGACAAGCATGGCTAGTCATGCTCATAAATCTGGGTCTCTATCTAGTAATGATCTCTTTTTGCGCTCGCTCTCTCTCTCTCTCTCTCTCTCTCTCTCTCTCTCTCTCTCCCCATCTATCTCAAAACCATGAGTCAAAAATAAATCTTTCCTCTTTTAATTTGATTACCTCAGGTATTTTGCCACAGCAAGGGAATACTAACTAACACACCTGGCCACAAGTCCTTATATATTTGTAAAGTCTCATGATTATTAGATATTTCTTTGTCCTTACATCCTCTTAATATACACCTATATTCAATATGCCCATGCTTTATTTATTCCTTATCAATACATTACACATCTTAGTTCATTTGTCCTAATCTTTTATTTATTTATTTATTTTTGGTACTGGGAATTGAACTCAGGGGTACTCAACCACTGAGCCACATCCCAGACCTATTTTGTATCTTATTTAGAGACAGGGTCTAACTGAGTTGCTTAGTGCCTTGGTGTTGCTGAGAATGGCTTTGAACTCACGATTCTCCTGTCTCAGCCTCCCAAACTGCTGGGATTATAGGTGTGTATGACCACGCCCAGCTGTCCTAATCTTTTCTTCAATAACAGATGTGGACATTCTGTAACAATATAGCTAGTGAACATTATAGATCTCTAATGCAATTCTGTATTTAATCTGCTGCTATTTCACCAACCTTTGTAACTCATTTTGAATTTCAACTTGGCATCAGAACACCTCCAGGAAATTCAGCCTTAACTTCTGGGTTTAATTTATTCCTCCTAGGGGTGAATAGCTCTGATTCTGTTTCCAAGGTAACAATAAAAGTGAAAGGTTGTTTACCTGTCTAGATTTTCTTCTTAGACCTAAGATCTGTACTTTTGCCACCTACTTAGATCCTTATTAAGACTCCTTTGCTTAGAATATATATTTTTATTCCTTATCACTCTTCTTAATTCCTTAAAAAAAAGAAGAAGAAGAAGAAGGGGGGAAAAACTGAAGTAAATAGCCAAAGGATTTTTTTTATTGTTGTTGTTTGTCTATGTACTTACTTGAAGGTCTCAGCACCAAGTCCATTATCAGATCCAATGAATGTTCTCACTCTTCTCTCCCTGGAGTTTCTTGTGGCCACTCTGCCATCTCAACTTCCCCAGTAAATATCCTCAAGAAAGCACTGCTTTCCTTTCCTATCTCTGAGACCCTTGCCATATATGTAACAGGTAGAGTGACAAACTGTCCCAGTTTGTCCTTGACCTTTCAGTTTTAGCACTATGTTTCAAGAAAACCTTCAATTCCATATAAAGAGAGGCAGTTATCAACCAATTACAGATCAAGAGAAATAAAATAACAAGCCCAAAGGGTAAAAGTTTCAATAGGCTGAGAGCCAGGAAAGGCTTGGAAAAGGAAGTAATATTTGAGACCAGTTTGACAATAAATGGATTAAGAGCACTGAAGCATCAGAGATAAATACATTCCAGAGTTGCGGAGGCAGGACTGTGCAAGTAGGTGCAAAAGAGAGTGGGCCTACCAGTTCAGCTGTGTCAGGTGGCAAATGGCTGGGAGATAAGACTGGAAATTTAGGTTGGAACCAAAGTATAGAAGAGCTTAAATGCCAGGCTAAGCAATTGGGACTTTATTACCTAAGAACTGGAAATGTCAGCTAGGCATTGTGGCACATACCTGTAATCCCAGGGACTCCGGAGGCTGAGGCAGGAGGATTCCAAGTTTAAGGCCGACCTGGTCAACTTAGCTGGGCCCTGTCTCAAAAATAAAAAGGGCTAGAAATATAATTCAGTGGTAGAGAACTGTAGGTTCAATACTTAGTATACAAGGAGAAGGAAAAGAAAGAGAAGTGGGAGGAGAATTGAGATCGTTAGAGAACTCTGTCTGACCCTGGAACTGGCATAGTGAAGGATGAATCTGAAAGATACACATTTCAGGTCTGTGCAGGATTTATTGGCGAGGGTAGAGAATTGATGCCCCAAGTCCAGTTTGTTCACTGTGATACTGCAGTGAGGGACAGAAATTTGAATAAAGGTATTGGTCTACAGAAAAAATAAAAGTGATAGATTTAAAAGATTGCAAGACAATAGTGAGTGGAACTCAGCAATGGATAACGTGGAGAGAGAGAAAATGGGTTGTTTGTTACCAGTACATTAAAACTTAGGCTAAACTGAGTTCTCCTGGAGCAGCCCAGAAAAGCAGAATTGAGAAACAGGAGCGAGTTCACTGAGTAAGATAGCAGAGAGTGCTGGCCAGTGGGGTCCTTCCCTGACCTCTCAGACATTTTCAGTAAAGGCAATAATTAAATTTAACAATCTTGGTGCTATTATTATGGAAAAGGAGAGGGCTGAGGAACAGAAACATCAAAGGACTGCTGTGCCTGAGGGTTTGGAGGTTCCTATGATTGTAAAAAATTCAAAGAAATCTTAAGGAGATGGTTGGACAGGAAGACACTAAGGCAAATTGAAATTTATAAGTGTGCACACAATCACTGAAACTATGGGTGCAAATGAGGCCACCCAGGGAGGTTATATACAGAATTATAATATTAGGGGGCTCTGTGGATGGAATGCTTTCAACCATCTTTGGGATAACAATCTGAATCCTTCTTTAATATACTTCATCAGCTAATTTATTACATACTAATTTACTATATACTTATTACATCTCTTCTTTACTGGATAAGAATAAGAAATATCCACTGGTAGAATATTGGCATCAAGAACATTGATTTTTTTTTCTTTACCTTCAGCCAATGTATAAGGGACCGTTTACTTATTATGAGATACATGCTAGTTTGTATTGCTACTAAGACAACGTCTTATATTACTGATTTTGAGACAATTGCTTTTTTACACACCAAAGAAGTTAATGTTCATGACTACATTTTGAGCAAATGCCAGGTTGGCAGATTAGTCTTAACAACTCTAATTAGGTTTCTTGAAATTGCTTAGTGCTAGGGATTCGTTTCTCATTAGGTTATCTTGCAATATTTCTTTCTATTTTTGGCATCATGTAAACCATCGTTTTACTTTCCAATAGACCATTCCCTTCATGATTTGTTCTTGTTGTTATTCTCTAATACGCTTGTATAATACTAAAATAAAAGTGTTAAAAACTATATCGAATCCTATTTTTTTAAAGTCATCCAGGTTATATATTCTTCTTTGTTGATTTCATGTTGTGCCAGAAAGTAGCAATGCAGTTGGTTTACACTTCCCACTGTTGGGGCTGAATGTGTGTGTAGCTCAGTGGCTCTTGCCTAGTATGTGCAAGACCCTGGGTTCAATCCCTAGCACAACAAAAATAGTAAATAAACAAAAATAAATAAGTAAATGAACTTGTCATTCTCCATTTTAATGTGTGTTCTCACTGATTTCTTAGGGCCTTGCTAAATTGCTGAGGCTGGCCTTGAACTTGTAATCCTCCTGCCTCAACCTCCAAATTGCTGGGATTACAGGTGTGCACCACCATGTCTGGCTTCCTCAAAGTTTAATGTTCCTCATCAGTAAAGGTGTCTGTTTCAGAGTCATTAGTACCATTTAGCTTTGCTTTAATGCTCTGCAAAAACTGGTAAGAGTGTGAAATTTTGAGTTCAATGTAATGATTGGGGCCACTATGCATATTTCTCTGGGGTTAAATTATAAAACCCTATACACTGATCTCTTCAGGAATTTCACAGAACATAGGTTACTCTAATATTGTCATTACCACCACTTCAACTTTTCTTCTGGGTTCACAGGAATCTTATTCTTACTGGTGTGTCTTAATAGCAGTTTGTAGAACCACACCTGAGACTCCTCATGGGATTAGGCTCAGATTTGTTTGGGAAGACAAATTTCAGAGTAGAGATAGACTCCCCTGGGTGAGTCTGCCTCCATGGGTGAGTAAGTAGTTCTTTCTCCTCCCTTGAAGTCCCAATGAAGCTCTGTAAAGAAACAGGCACTGTATACCTTTAGTATCAGTGATGTGCTGGAGCTGCCTCAACCCAGATTGTTGGTGCCAACTGTTAAACTTTCAGTAATTTTGAGAACTGATTATTAACACTGGCTATTACTAACAAATAAATTATGTACACCTATAATTTTGTGGCTCAGCGGTAGAGCGCTCGCCTAGCACAGGCGAGGCACTGGGTTGGATCCTCAGCACCACATAAAAATAAATAAATAAAATAAAGGTATTGTGTCCATCTACAACTTAAAAAAATTAAAACTCTAGTAATTATAAAGCTCTTAGAAGAAAACATAGGAATCAATCTTTGAACATGTGTTAGTTAATAATTTATTAACTGTGACAACAAATATGTAAATAACCAAAGAAAGGGCTGAGGACATAGCTCAGTGGAAGAGCACTTACGTAGCAGGAGAGTAGCCCTGGGTTCAATCCCCTACTCTACAGATAAAGGAAGGAAGGAGAGACTGAAGGAAGAAAGGAGGAAGGAAAAAAGATAGCTACATTGGACTTACTCAAAATCAAAACTTCATGCTTCCATGGATACTGAAACCAGATTTTCAGCCTTGCTGCTGTAGTGTTGCAGCAGAACCCAGCCACCTGCTGCTTCTTTTTCTTTTTTTTTCCAAATATTTGTTTTTTAGTTGTAGTTGGACATAATGCCTTTATTTATTTATTTTTATGTGGTGCTGAGGCTCGAACCCAGAACCCTGCACATACTAGGCTAGTGCTCTACCACTGAGCCACAACTCCTGCCCTTCTTTCTGGGTTCTTGTCTCATAAATTTGAAAAAAAATGAAATCCATGGATAAAGAAGACTGAGCATAAAAGAGCTGGATTTATTCAAGTGAGAAGAAAAGAGAAAACTCCTGCAAGACAAGAGGGGACCCAAGAGTGATCCCACTTAAATGTACCAGTCTAGGAGCTTATAAAGCTACTGGGTAGGAACATTTCAATAACTATGCTAATCAGGTGTTGGAAAAGGGCCAAGGCTATTGATCAAAATCTATGTCAAACAGGTATTGGAAAAGTGTTGGTTTAGCCTGCAACATTCTGATTGGTTATTCCCCTGAGTCTGTATCCTTCATTCAGATCTTCCTGCCTCCCTTTTCCCACTGCCCCAGGAAAAATAAGTTGCCTGGAATGTTTGAAATATTTCTAATATATCTACAGATTATTTTCAAGGAGTATTCTGTTCAGAGAAGCCTCTTTTGGGGGAGAGGGCATTTCCTTAACTGTTTGCCAGTTTGGCTATCTGTCCTAGCTTGTTCAATATCATCAAGAAAATGAGGGGCTGGGAGAGTACCTCAGTGGTAGAGAACTTGCCTAGCACGCACAGGACACTGGGTTTGATACCCAGCACACACACGTGAGCGCGCGCGCATACACACACACACAGAAAATGAAAATGAAAATATAACCCACATATTGGGAAAAATTATTAGCAAATCATATATCTGATAAACTTGTATTTAGAATATACTTTTAAACTCTTATAACCCAACCATAAAAGGATCCAAATAATTCAAATTAAAAAGCAAATAAAGGATTTAAGTAGACATTTCACCAAAGTAGATATACAAATGACTGATGAGCACATGAAAAAATGCCCAACATCCTTAATTTTTTCAGAAAAACAAAAATCAAAACCACAGAAATACCACTTTGCACACATTAGGATGTCTGTAATAAAGATGAACGCTAACATGTGCTGACAAGGACATGGAGAAATCAGAAAGTCCAAAATAGGCAAATCCGTAGACACAAAAAGTGAACAGCCAACTGCCTGAGTCTGGGGGAGGTGCGTAGCTGTGTGTGGTTACAGGGGATTTCGGTATGATGGAAGAGTTTTCTAAAATTATATCAGGGCCAGGCATGGTGGTGCACGCCTGTAATCCCAGCTGCTCGGGAGGCTGAGGTCGGAGAAACACAAGTTCAAGCCTGGGCGACAAAGTGAGTTACCTTCCTTGGGTCTTGTACTGCCTGCTTGTCTTTGAGGACAGAATGCCTAAAGCCCAGAAGTTGCTCTTCAAGTGGGCTGGCTGAAACTAGTTGAACCTAAGACAACTCCAACTTCATTATAATAAGACACGAATATTTCTCCCCTTTATTAGCCTCCCACCTTCCCTTTATTTCTTTTGCTCTCTGTGTATAACCCTGTAATCCCCAATAAATGGGAAGTTGATTGGTGAGTTTATCTCCCATTTCTCCTATTCTTGACCAAGGACAAAAGTCTCCTTCACTGCTCAATCAGTAGTTGGTTTTTTTATTTATTTTTATTTTTTTAATACTGGAGATTGAACTCAGGAGCACTTAACCACTGAGCCACAGCCTCAACTTCTTTTCATTTTATTTAGAGACAGGGTCTCACTGAATTGCTGAGGTTGGCTTTGAACTCAACATTCTCCTGTTTCAGCCTGCCACGGAGTTTACAGGTATGTACCACCATGCCTGGCCACCAGTGCTTGGTCTTGTTATTGATTTCACAATTATGAGAGAGTGGGGGAAAGGACCCATTTAGGGTCAAAAACTGACAATAGATTTGGTGACCCAGAGGGGAAGTGCTCTGATTAGCCAGGCTTCCCATCAGAGAATTATTTCTTGTGAATAGAAAGCTGTCAATCCGAAATGAAGGAATGTTCGTGTCTCTTATGAAGTTGTAGGTTGTCTGGCATTCACTCTAGCAGCTGTCTTAGGTCCAACCAGTTTCAGCCAGCCCACTTGAAGAGGAACTTCTGGGTTTCAGCCATCTTGTCCTGAAAGACAAAAAGATTAGGGTGCAATAAAAAGTCAGCTAGGCCACCCAGATGTAAAAGATCTGGGTGGGGTACTGAGATCCCATCTCAAAAGTAAAGGAAAAAAATAAAATTAGATAATGGCATAGCTGCACAACTATATAAATATACTAAAAATTATGCTGGGCATGGTGGCACATGCCTGTATTCCCAGCAGTTTGGAAGGCTGAGGCAGGAGAATCACAAGCTTGAGGCCAGCCTCTGCAACTTAGTGAGACCCTAAGCAACTCAATGAGATTGTGTCTCAACATAAAAAATAAAAAGGGGGCTGAGGCTGTGGCTCAGCAGTAGCGCACTTGCCTGGCATGTGTGAGGCACTAGGTCCAATTCTTAGCACCACATATAAATAGATAAAATAAAGATCTATCAACAAATAAAAAATATTTAAAAAAAATAAAAAGGGCTGGAGATGTGGCTCAGGGTGAAGCACCCCTCAGTTAAATCCCCAGTACCAAAAAATTAAAATTAAAACTCAAGAGTAGACCTCTACTCTTGAGTTGCACATGAGCTGTAGGGAGGCATTTTATGGTATGTTAATTATATTTCCATAAGTGTAAGCTAATAATTTTTTAAATAATGATTATTCAAAACATGCCACTTTCTAATTAAATTTTTGCATTTTATTATTACCTATGCTCTTGAAGTTCTAAGAGATGATGCCAGAAAAGCCAGGAACACAGAATCAAATTGTTTAAGATATTAAAAAAACAAGGATTGTTTATCTCCACTAATATTTTATTTATATCTTTATAACAGACAACCAGATGGTGGTAAGTGATAATACTATGTACTAATCCTTTAGGAAGACTAGTTCACTCGAGGTTTAGATATAAACATAACAATCTGCACTGCTACAAGAAATATAATAACATGTATCAAAATATGACATGGTGCCCCATAGATATGTACAATTTTTACACCTCAGTTTTCAAAATTAAGAAAATATAAGTGAAACATTATGGGATCATGAAATGTTTCATGACAAATAAAGAGACTGTAATGCAATATATGAGACAAAGTCATCACCCTGCTGTGCTCCAGCAACAAGTATTTGTTGGTTATGATAGAAAGAGGCAAAAGTGAATTAGATCCCATTCCTGAGTGTCATTAAGTCTAAGCCAAGAAAATGGAGATCAATTTAAAAATTTTTAAGACAAAGTCATCTGATATACAGAGATTAAGTATTTATAACTTTTTTTTTTCCAATACTGGGGACTGAACCTAGAGGTGCTCTACCACTGAGCTACCTCCCCAGCCCTTTCTTATATTTATTTTGAGGATCTACACTAAGTTGCTGAAGTTGGCCTCCAACTTACCATCTTCCTGCTTCAGCCTCCCTAGTTACTCAGATTACAGACATGCCCCACCATGCCCAGTAGTACTCTTAAAATTTTTTGAAAATACTTTAAAAGTCTGAGCCAGACATAGTGGTACACACCTGTAATCCCAGCTACTTTGGAGGCTGAGGCGGGAGGATCACAAGTGTGAGGCAAACTTGGGCAATTTAGAGAAAACCTGTCTCAAAACAAAATAGTATGAGTTAAACCCCCAGTCCAAAAAAAAATAGACTCAGGGCAACTGTCGCTGTCTACATAGGGTTTCTAGGAGGTCTCCAGGAACAGCAAAGACTCTACTCTCAACTTCCAGGTTCTTGGTCATGTCACAGAAAAGAATTTAAGTACACCTCAGAGCAAGAGATTTATTAGGTATTATAAAGGGAAAGTACGCATTTGAGTTTGGAAGTACAGATAATCTCAGAGACAGAGCATGTCACATTTTCTTGGCTGGGGTTTTCACATTTACAGTGGGACTATAGCTAGGAATCTGAACTAGAAATGGAGTCAGGGTTAGGTAATGCAATTTTGCACCAATTTTCATTGTGTTTTCTCATTGCCCTGGAATGTTCTAATCATGCTACCGCCTAGGATGCGAGTTTCATTAACATCTTAAATCTCCACCCAGGGATATGTGGCTTACTATTTTAAGGAGGCTAGGATCATTTCTTGGTCACCAAAATCACTAATGTATGTGCTCCCTTACAGAATACTTCTTCCGAATGGCTTGCAGTGATCTTGGATTTTGTTGCTTTGCATCGGCTGATGCAAAGCCGATGGCTAGCTGTGAGTAAAAACACGGGGACACAGACATGGGTTGAATTGCTCACAAGTTGTTCTGGGTGCCAGTGGTTTGAAAGTTGGTGTTCTCTCTGCATCCACAAATTTTTATCTCACAACCATTTTTTATACTTATATTAGCCCAATGAGTCTGAATCTTCTTGCTTTTGGATAGAAGTCAGAAAGATGTAACAGACCAAAATCAATAATCATAGTCTCCTTGAAGCCCTAGGTTGAAAGAGTCAGGGGACTAGACATATCACTGGGAAAATTCTCATCCTAAGTTCACCACCACAGCTGGATAAAGAGAAATGGCTTCTATCTTCTGCCTCTTAATTCAAATACATGTATATTTCATGGGCAGAATCTAAACTGTATTTAGAAACCTTCTGGCGAGGGACTAAAAGTGTAGTTCTCATTCATCCAGCACTTGACATGAAGGTGGGAGTATCAAAAGCAACTGGAAATGGTGCTGAGTGCCAACAAATAATGTGTGACTCATTACTCACGGGAGTTATCAGGTAATTTTCTGATATTGTTTGTATTATGAATTTGGGATTGTTTCTTATGGTTGGGGAGGCAAGTTGCAGAAATATTTTTTTCCTCAGATAACTTCTCAGCATGTCTTGATCCACCAGACTCCTAGGCACCTTACCAAATTAGCTGAAGTTTGTTGGGAGATTATTTCCCACCCTATATGATATGTATTCAGAAATATAAATAGTACTTGTGCCTTGCTCTCAGTTATTCCAGTCATCATGATGTCAATAGTGGGCCAGAGTGAAGTCTGATGCAATGCAAGATTATCCAAACCCCTGAGGTCTAGGGTTTTGGTATAGCTCTGAGACAGCACTATTGTGTACGGCTTACACTTTGCAAGAAAGTAAAGGCCTTTATTTTTTCATAGAGACAGCAAGTCAGAAAACTAGAGCTGTTGGGTTACCATTTGTTTTGCAAATAAAGGTTTGTTGGAACACAGCCAGATCCATTCACAGATGTTTGTGGCTGCTTTCACCATATAAAATAGAGTGAATGGTTTCAACAAGGATCTTTAAGGACCAGCCAAAATATTGCCCACTAATTAAAGATAAACAGAAATAAACAAAGGCTTAAATTAATTTACTTCAAAATTTTAGCCTCGCTACAAAAATAATCCCTACTGGTAAAGCCAAGTACTTTTCCCCAGAGATTTGAAATAATCATACCAATGATTTTTTTCACTTAAGTCTTACATTCTAGTATAAAACAGCCAGCTCAGAACTGTTCTCTTAACTGCTGACCAAATATACCTGTTTAGAAAAATCTATGGGAATTCCTTATATCATTGAGCAAAGTAATTTCTAATAGTGATTGACTTAATAAATCATTAACTTTTTTTTCTTTCTTTCTTCTTTTTTTTTTTTTTAACTCAGGGTGTTCTATCACTGAGCTACAACCCCAGCCCTTTTTATTTTATTTTTTTTTAATTTAAGACAGGATTCTCTAAGTTGCCCAGGCTACCCTCCAATTTACCATTCTCCTGTCTCCACCTTCCTAATAGCTTGAACTATAGTCATGCACCATGGTGTTCAGCTATAAATTTTTACTTCTAATAAGGCATATTATTTTATTTTTATTTCTTTGAAGTACTAGGATTTGAACCTAGGGTTGCTTTACCACTGAACTACAACCACAGCCCCTTATATTTTTATCTTGAGACAAATTCTCACTAAATTGCTGAGACTAGACTCAAATTTATCATCTTCCTGCCTTAGCCTCTTGAGTTGCTGGAATTACAGGCATACACCACCATGCCTGACCGAAGTCTTTGCCCATTCTTAAGAGGTCCCAGCACAAGTTTCAGCACAGTTTGGATCCTCACTGGGAATTCCTTGGGTGTTACTACTGAAGAGCCATATTGACCTGACTAAAGAGTCTGGCCTGCAGTATAGACACAGAGTATTGTGTTTGCCAAGTGAGGAGTAAACATTCTCTCTCTCTTCAATCCAGTAATGGATGAGAAGAAGACAGCAAATGTTGATTCTCTGATCTTTTAATTTGGGTTGCTACTTGCAGGCATTTTTCCTGTTTTTGAATTCTCATTTTCTTATAATGTTTGGTAGTTATATAATGCTTCATAAGTTTACTGAGTATTTTCAGAAGCATATCACTTAATATCCATATCAACTGAGAAAGTATTTTCTCCTCACGTTTATATATGAGGAAACTAAAGCTCAGAAAGAGCTAGTGAATCATGGAGTTTCACAGAGAAAAGGAAGAAAAGGGAACAAATATTCACAAAGCAGTCACTATATTGTGGACATCATCTTGATTGAGCCAGAATCAAACCTTGATTTTTTTTAGACTCCCAGTCTACTATGGTCTGAATGTTTGTGTCCCTCTTTCCCAACCTCATATGTTGAATCCTGTTCCCCAATTGGATAGTGGGATCTCTGGGAGGAGATTAGGTACCATCTATGAAAAAGAGATCCCCACCAGACGCCACCAAATCTGCCAGAGCCTTGAACTTCCCAGCTTCTAAAATAGCAAGGAAAAAAAATTCTCTTCTTTATAATACCCAGGTATATAACCAGGTGTAAACTAGGTAAGTCTATGCTATTTTCTCATAGCAGTCAAATGGACTAGGACAAAAATCCAATGATCTTACTAACATACCTTATTAATTCCCACCACTGTGAATATTAGGGATGGTAGAGGTGGTGGTAGATATTAAGTACATGGAAATTTACAAAAAACTGCTGCCAAAGTGAGAATAGGATAACTAGTGGGGAGGAATCTCAGCTATCAAACTTTAGGTCAAATACTCTTATTGAATGAATGGAGTTAAAAATATTCTGATATTACAACATGAAGAATTAAGCTGCATATCAGGAATATGATATGTGACCACAGAAAGTTATAAAGTGACTTTGGGTGCTTATTATTATTAAAAAGGGAATGATTAAAAGAGATTCCTGCTTAACTTCAATAGCTGTACAAAATGTTTCCCTTCTACTTGTTTTATTCTATGAAGATACTGTATATGAGTGCACGTCCTTCCCACACACTTTAACATCCTGGAAACTCACTGTAAAAGAGTTTATAATATCGAGATATGGACGTGATGCTTGAAGTATGTATCATTAAGTTCCATGAAAATATGAGGCAGGAACAAGTGTGCTTTGCCTGGGCTCCTTGCTGAGATTACATACTGCAGACTCACCAGAGTTATCCACTCACTAATTTATCTAATAAACATTTATAATAATACACTATGTACAAGATTTGTGAAGAAATAAAATAACTTTAGTAAAACCATTCCTATCTAATAGATTTGAGTACCTCGCCAAAATCCATGCTACTGACCATATGAATTCTTATCTTTATTAGAAATCAGTTTAAAGGCTAGAGAATACACAATAGAAACCCAACAAGAATCCTTTTGTTATCTAGGATCAAGGTCAGCAAACTTTTCTGTAAAGGGCCTAGACTGAATATTTTAGGCTTTGAAGAGAACATGGTCCTTATTGTAGCTATTTAATATCAGCCATAGGTAATATGTAAATGAATGAGTGTGGCTATGTTTCAATAAAACGTTATTTATGCACACAAACTAGAGTTTCATATAATTGCCATGTGACACAAAATATTATTATTTTGACTTTATAGAAACCTCTTAAAATGTGAAAACTATTCTTATCCGGCAAGCCACACAAAACGAAGCAGTAGGCCATAAATTGCTGATCCCTCATCTAAATGATTATTATCTATGAAAGAGAATTTCACTGTAGATGAATATAAAGGATATACAGGCAACACAATAAAATGTCAAAGTAAATATAAAAGTAAATGATAGCCAGGTGTGGTGACCAACACCTGTAATCCCAGTGGCTGAGGCAGGAGGATCGAAGTTTGAGGCCAACTTCAGCAATTAAACAAGGTTCTCAGCAACTTAGCAAGGCCCTAAATTAAAATAAAAGATTAAAAAGGTGCCAGGCACCGGGGTACAGTGGTGCACACCTGTATTCCCAGCAGCTGGGGAGGCTGAGATAGGGGGATCGTGAGTTCAAAGCCAGCCTCGGCAAAAGACGAGGTGCTAAACAACTCAGAGAGACCCTGTCTCTAAATAAAATACAAAAAAATAGGGCTGAGTTCAATCCCCACTACCCAAAGGGAAAAAAAGGGGGGGCTGAGGATGTGGCTTACTGTTTAAGCACACATGGATTCAATCCCTAGTACTAAAATAAAGTCTGAAAGATGGTCCAGTGTTCTGTAGGATCCATATCTGGGTGAAGCTGACCTAACTCTCCTTAGATGAGCAATTTCAGTCATTGGCAAAGAAGGATCCAAATAACTGCAGTCTGAAAGATTAAAATCAAGGCTTGTCTTAAATTTGTCAAATTTCTTAGCCTTATGCTGTCTGGAAGTTGAATTGTTTTCCATGCCTCTCTCTGTATTTGGCTACTATTGGGGGTTTTAAATTTTTTTTATTTATTTAAAAATTCTTTGTAGTGTAGATGGACAGAATGCCTTTATCTTGTTTGTTTATTTTTATGTGATGCTAAGGATCGAACCCAGCGCCTCACACATGCTAGGCAAGCACTCTGCCACTGAGCTACAGCCCCAGTCCTTATATATTTTTTTTAATAATTGACCTTTTATTTCCAAAATGATGTATCCTTTGGGGACAGTATGAGAGATAAGAGATGAATAATGTATTGTGAGAAAACATATCAGCTTTCTTAACAAAATCAAGCTCTAACCTCCAAGGTTTGGAATGGAAGAAGAATCTTTAAATAAAGACTGTGAATGGAGCCAGGAGTGGGGACTGGAACTCACAGGCCTGACTAGTCTCACAGATTTCCTGCACTGAACATCTGCACCCTGACTCATTTCCTCTTGCCATCTTTGACTCCAGTCGTGGCTGTAGCAAACAGCTTCATAAAGTTACCACCTCAGGGCACCCTGCCTCAGTTCTCAGTTGTACTGTCCCCCACACCCCCCTCCTCCCCTGGCTTCTCCCTCTCCCTCTCTCTTTCTCTCTCTTATTCTGATGCAGAGTGGGGTGTCTGCAGGGACCTACCTGGCATTCAAGCAAGTACATGTGGGAAGTGTGAGGTAATTCATGGCCCCTGGGGTAGCCCTTGGCTGTCTGGGACAGGAGCTGATGGGTCAAATTCTTCTTCTCTCTTCCTTTCCTTATTGGACAATCAAGGCTCCTCAGAAATTCCTGGCAAGATGGCATCCTTATATCAAGTTGCACTCCTTTCTTATTTTTCTTAGGCTCTGCTTTGAGGGTTAGTGGGATACTTTGAACTATTTTTACCCCAAACACTTGGACACTAAATGTGTGTGGTTTTTCTCCATACTGGCAGCCAGTTCTCCAACTCCCCAGACACAAACTGGGTGCCTACAACTCAATTCAATTCCTCAACAAACTACCTGGAGTTAGTGTCAGACAGCACAGGTTAAAGGGCTCAATCTCACCAAACTTTCCTCCTTTCAGATGCTTGTCATAAGTAACCTGTTTCCACCAGCACTTTCCAACCAACTGGGTATTAATCAGAGTTCCCATGACTCCTTCCCATGATTTGATAATTTGCTAGAATGGCTCACAGAACTCAGGGAAACACTTTCCTTATTTTGATTCCTTTGTTATAAAGGACACAAATGAACAGCCAGATAAAGAGACACAGAGAGGTCTGGATGTGTCCTGAGCACAGGAACTCCTGCTCCTGTGGAGTTGCGGTGTGCCACCCTCCCTGTAAGTGAATGCATTTACCAACCTGGACACTCCTTGATATATAGCACTTCCATTATACAGGCACGAATGATTAAATCATTGGCCACTGAGGACTGAACTCAATCTCCAGCTCCTCTGCTTTACCCAGAGGTCCAGGGGTCGGGCTGAAAGTTCTAACCCTCTGATGACATTGTTGATTCCTCTGGCAATAAGCCCTATCCCAAAGCTCTCCAGGGGTTCGACAAGTGCCACCACAAAACAAGTCAGGAAATTCCAAGGGTTTTAGAAGCTCTGTGTCAGAAATGGGGACAAAGACCACATATCTATTTGTTGGTCCATCACAGGTACACAGTGTCTTAGTTTGCATAGTCGGCTACCACATATTGAGTAGGATTCCACAACAGAAATTTAAATTCTCACATTAATGAAGACCAAAAGTCCCATATCCAGGTCTGGAAGGGTCAATTTCTCCTAAGAACTCTCTTCCTGACTTGTAGTCAGCTGCCTCCTCTCTATGCCCTCATATGGCCTTTTCTTGGTATTTATAAGGTAAGGACAGAGCTCTCCAGCATCTCTTCTATAAGAAGAGTGCCTTATAAAGGCACTAATCCCATTAGACCCAGGCCCTGACCTCAGGACCTCATCTAACTCTAATTATCTACTGTATTAGTCAGCTTTCTGTCACTATTACAAACTGTGAGATAATCAACTAATAAAGAGAAAAATGTTATCTTGGCTCCCAGTTTTGGAGGTTCCAGTCCATTATCAGTTGAACCTGTTGCTTTGAGGCAGCACTTCATGGTAGAAGGGTGTGACACAGAAAAGCCACTCACCTATATGGCCAGGAAGCAAAGGGAAAAGAGAAAGGGGCCAGGGCTCACAACCTCAATAATCCAACACTTCCCACTAGGCCTACCTCTTAACCTTCCACTACCTCCCACTAGTGCTACCCTGAATATAAAGCCTTTAATACACTGGGCCTTTAGCGGGCATTCAAGATGCTTTAGCACCTCCCTAAGGACCATCTTCAAATACCATCACATTGGGGGTCAGGGGATTCTACATGGGGCAGACATAAATATTAAGCCTATGCAATCGGGTAAGACATCCAATTGTCCCTTGGGAAATCATTCTTTTGTTATTTTGTTTGTTTTTGGTACAAGGGACTAAACCTGGGGAGGGGGGTTAACCACTGAGCCACATCCCAGCCCTTTTTATTTTTCATTTTGAGACAGGATTTTGCTAAGTTGCTTAAGGCCTTGCTAAGTTGCTGAGGCTGGCTTTGAACTTGTGATCCTCCTGCTTTCAGCTTCCAATTTGCTGGGATTATAGGCATGTGCCACCACACACAGCTCTCTCGTTTTTATTGCCACCACTATTCTAGTCTTACAGGCTACTACGCATCTTGTAGTGCCCTTAGCCAAGGCTGGTGTTGATAGCCATAATTAGTGAAATGAAACCCTTCAGTGACAACTTTGGAAGATCTAAATTATATTACTGTGGCTAGTGGTAGATGAACCACAATACTATTATTATTGTAGCACGTTAGAAATAAATCACCAGGTCAGTCTTGAAGTAGGACATAGGAATTTATTCATTGGTGGACCAATGGGCAGCAAGCAATGCTTCAATGATGGGGATTATTTTCATGTTGGAATTTCTGGGTTATGTTTTAGTCTGCCAGAAAGAACAGTATAAAATTTGCTCAGACCCATGAAAATTACATAATTCTTTTTTTAAGTTTGTTTTTGGTTATACAAGACAGTAGAATGTATTTTGACATATCACAAATACATGGAATATAACTTCCCATTCTTGTGGTTGTATATGATATGGAGTTACACTGGTGGTGTATTCACAGATAAATATAGGAAAGTGATGTCTCATTCTACCGTTTTTCCCATTCCCATCCTCCTCCCTTCCCCTCATTTCTCCCACCACTCCCATCCCAGTCCAGTGAACCTCTACTCCTCCTTCCCTCCCAGCTAATTTTGCTTAGCATGATAGTCTCCAGTTCCATCCATTTACTGGCGAATGCCTTAATTTCATTCTTCTTTATGGCTGAGTAATATTCCATACTCCATTGTGTAGGTATACCACATTTTCTTTATTAATTCATCTACTAAAGGGCACCTAGATTGGTTCCATAGCTTAGCTATTGTGAATTGAACTGCTATAAACACTGATGTGACCATATCAATAAAGTATGCTGATTTTAAGTCTTTTGGATTACTGGGTCAAATGATGGTTCCATTCTAAGTGTTCTGAGGAATATCCATACTGCTTTCCAGAGTGGTTGCACCAATTTGTAGTTATACTAGCAATGTATAGTGTACCTTTCCCCCCACATCCTCGCCAACATTTATTGTCACTTGTATTCTTGATAATTGCCATTCTGACTAGAATAAGATGAAATCTCATTGTAGGTTTTTTTTTTTTTTGTTTGTTTGTTTTTGTTTTTGTTTTTTTGTTTTTGGTGTGCGGGGGGCTGGGTACCAGGGATTGAACTCAGGGGCACTCAACCACTGAGCCACATCCCCAGCTCTATTTTGTATTATATTTAGAGACAAGGTCTCACTGAGTTGCTTAGTGCCTCATGTTTGCTTTGAACTCATGATCCTCCTGTCTCAGCCTCCCCAGCTGCTGGGATTACAGGCATGCACCACTGCACCCAGTTCAGTGTAGTTTTAATGTGCATTTCTCTAATTGCTAGTGATGTTGAACATTTTTTTCATGTATTTGTTGACCATTTGTGTTTCTTTTCTGTAAAATGTTCAGTTCCTTTGTGCATTTATTGGTTGGGTTATTTGTTTTGTTTTTTGGGTTTGTTTGGTTTTTTTTGGTGAAGTTTTTTTGAGATTAATACCTCTGAGTTGCAGATGACAAAGATTTTTCTCCCATTCTGTAGGCTCTCTCTTCACATACTTGATTTTCTTTGCTGTGAAAAAGCTTTTTAGTCTGATACAATCCCATCTATTGATTCTTGATTTTACTTCTTGCATTTTAGGAGTCTTGTTGAGGAATTCAGTTCCTAAACTGACATGATGGACATTTGGCCTACATTTTCTTCTAGCAGGTGCAGGGTCTCTGGTCTAATGCCTAGGTTCTTGATCCATTTTGAGTTTTGTGCAGGGTGTGAGATAGGGGTCTAATTTCACTTTGTTACATATGGATTTCCAGTTTCCTCAGCACTATTTGTTGAAGAGGCTATCTTTTCTCTGATGTATGTTTTTGGTAACTTTGTCTAGTATGAGATAAATGTATTTATGTAGTTTTTTTTTTTTTTTTTTGTCTCTGTGTCTTCTATTCTATTCCATTGGTTTTCATGTCTTTTTTGGTGCCAATACCATGCCGCTTTGTTAACTATAACTCTATCGTATAATTTAAGGTCTGGTATTGTGATCCCTCTTGCTTCACTTTTCTTCCTAAAGATTGCTTTGGCTATTCTGAATCTCTTCTTTTTACAAATAAATTTCATGATTGCTTATTTATTTCTGTGAAGATCATCATCAGAACTTTAATAGAAATTTCATCAAATCTGTCTAGTGCTTTTGGTAGTATGGCCATTTTGACAATATTAATTCTGCCTATCCAAGAGCATGGGAGATCTTTCCATCTTCTAAGGTCTTCTTCAGTTTTTTATTTAGTGTTCTTGGTTTTCATTATAGAGGTCTTTCACCTCTTTTGTTAGATAGATTCCCAAATTGGGTATTTTTTTTTGAGGCTATTGTAAATGGGATAGTTTTCCTAGTTTCTTTTTCAGTTGATTCATTACTGATGTATAGGAACACATAATTATGGGACATAATTAGTTCTTTCAGAGTCAGTAAGAAGTAACATGTTGTAAAATAATTCTAAGTCCAAAAAAAACCTTCCTGTAGATTAACTGTCACCAGCTTCTTAACTGCCTGACATTCAACAGATGCAAAATTTTTACTCATTTAAACTGTAGATAATGCCTCTCTCTTTTCCCTTGCTGTTAACCTGGTTCATCTCTTTCATGTACTTCTGGTCTCTCCCTCCCATGAAGTCTTTCTGTGGTAACATATTCTCAGAAATTATGATGAATGGAATGAGAAATAGAGTAACTCATCATTTCAATGTTTCCTCTGCAAACATCTTTTCAGTTCCAGACTTGTGGGATGAGGCTGTGAAGTCTATGTGAACACTTCTTATCCTTATCTCAGGAACACAGGGAAGCTCTCCTCCAGACCATCTACCAAACTCTCACAGCAAATGAGATTTGACATGATACAAAATTTAGAGTTGAATGAATTAATAAGGAGACAGAAATTATCTAAACTCTTCAGGAGTCTTTACTAAGATTTTTCCAGAATGTCCTGGAGTCATTTTGTTCCTCTGTGGGGAAATTCTCTTCCACATTTCTTTCCCACATAAAGACAGCTTGCCTCAAAATGAGGGGGCTTTTGTAATGGATATCTTTCTTCATTCAGAAAGAAATTTCCCAATCCCCAAATGCTTCGTTGATCCACATCAAGAGTCTTCTCTTCCCCAGTTTATGTTCTTTGCCTACCAGTGGCAGCTCCAGCTTGTGTGTGTGTGTGTGTGTGTGTGTGTGTGTGTGTGTGTGTTGGGATTGGCACTTTGCTTTTCCTTCTTGCTTTCTGATTTGAATGAGGACTTCCAGGACCATCCCTTTCCTTCCCTGCTTCCTTTGGGTCTTGTGGAGTTGAAGTAGGAGTTTAAAGATGTCAAGATGGCAGAAGCAGGGTACAAGAAAAATGCCAGGGAATATAAGACTGGGAGATGAGTCATCATGTTCCTGTTTACATTAAATCCCATTACCATGACAACTCCTGTCACAGAGGGCTTATCACCATAGCAACTCCTGCCACTAGTTCTGTATTTTAATTAGATGAAAATAAAGTAACCAATGGGAACCAGTAGGCCAAGGTCTTCTATCAGGTCCTTAGGGAGGCGAGGAGGCTCAGTCCCGTATATAAGACCAGACTCACCCAGACATAGGACACAGGGTCCTTAAGCCACTCTGATCTACTTTATGCCTCAGTTAAATATTGCCTCAGTTAAATCTGTGCTCTTCTGGTTACTTACACATGTCTTGTTTAATTCTTTGTTCGGGAAACCGAGAACTTGGACCCCAACTGAACACTCACCAATATCAGAGCCATTATTCCAATAGCTAGGGCTACATTGTAGGGACTTCTTGTCCTGAGTTTTCATAAGAATCAAAATTATCCAAGGAGATGTATCCTAGAGGTACAATATAGGTATAGATAAATGGTTGAGCCTTATTATGACTTCCCAATCAATCATTTGTTGGTTCAATATGTTTTTATTTATTTGCTTATTTACTCATTGAATTACTTCTATATGCCATGTTCTGTTTTACAGGCTAGAAATAAAGCAGATATGAATCACTGCTCTTATAGAATTCATTTTAATGAGGATGGTTAAAAAATTTTAAAAAGTAAAATATATAGGATATTAGATGACAATAAAAGTCAAGAAGAAAAATGATTAAGAAGAAAAAGGAGGAAGCTACAGAGAGATAGTGGTGGAGGGGAGAGATTGTACAATGTCAGAGTAGTGAGGGAAGGCTTTTCTGAGGTGGCAACATTTGAATAAGGACCTGCAGAAGAGAGAAAGCAAATCTTGGGTATATCTGAGGGAAGAACAACAGGGCAGAGGGTTCTCCATGTACAAAGGATCTACCCGAGGTAGTTGTGAACTTGCTCAAGAACAAGAAGAGCAGTGTGAATGGAGGGGATTGAGACAGCAGGAGAGCACTGAGGCGTGAGGACAAAGGAATACAGGTGGAGCAAGTCCCGAGAGAGTTCCACATGATCTGACTTTTATTTTATAGCTCATGCCTGCAGCATTGAGAAAATTCTGAAGGAGGTCTGGGCAAGAGAGAAATGTTGAAGCTAGTTAGGAAGTTATTGCAGTAATCCAGGTAAGAGATGATGATGGTTTACACCAAGACTGGAACATTAAAGATAATAAAAGGAAATATAGCTGGAAATGTTGGGAAGATAGAGTGGATAAGCTAATGCTTATGGATCCAGTAATAGGTGAGTGAGAAGTGAAGTGTCAAGGTGACACAGTTTGATTGTAGTGGTCCAGAAGATACTGACATCTTGTTTTGTCAGACTCCAGTTAAAATAGATATTATCATAAAGCCTACATTTACAGATGAGAAACTTCAAGTTCAGAGAAGTTAAAGCAATTTGCAGTGTGTAGGAGGAGGCAGAAAGGCTTAAATCCAGATCTAGCTGGTCATAATAAAAGTGTGAATCATCATTACTTAATAGCATACTGTTTTGTTTGTTTTCCTAGTACTGGGGATTGAACTCAGTGGTGTTCTACCACTGGGCTACATCTGTACCCAGTCCTTTTTATTCTGTATTTTGAGACAGAAACTTACTATGTTGCTTACTCTGGCCTCAAAATAACACACTTTTAAGATAAATCAAAGAATACTATTTTAGTTTAACTTTGTTATCTATGTATAAATATTTTCAAAACGTAGTAGGAGTCATTGTAAAGGTACATCCCAGCAATAAAAAAGCCACATATACTGAGTTATGATATCTCTTCTTTCTGTGTTTCTATCTTTACTCCAAAAAAACAATGTAGTGTGAATGATGAATGGCATACCTTCCATGAGTGGCAGCAGATCCTTGGAGAAAACAAACCTGTGATCTTTTTCATCCTCCCTATTATAATCAAAGCCTGTATTCCAGTTATTTGCAAAGCTGAGGCAGGAGCATTGCAGGTTCATAGACAGCCTCAGCAACTTAGTACCTATCTTGAAATTTTACAAAAGGGCTAGGGATGTAGCTCAGTGGTAGAACACTTGCCTAGCATGTGCAATGAATGACCTGAGTTCTATCCCAGCACTGCAAAAAAAAAAAAAAAAAAAAAAAACACCTACGCAGTCATAGGTATAAATGCAAAATTTCACAATGAATCCTATTGTTTTATACAACTAATACATGCTAATAATTACGATTCAAAGTTATAAAATTAATTACTTCATGAATTAAAAAAAAAGGATAAAGCTAGCCTAGTGGCCTGTATTCCCAGTAACTCCAGATGCAGAGGCAGGAGAATTGCAAGTTCAAGGCCAGCCTCAGCAATTTAGTGAGGCCCTAAGCAACTTAGTGAGATGCTATCTCAAAATAAAATATAAAAAGGACTTGGGATGTGGCTCTGTGGTGAAGCACTGTGGGTTTAATCCTCAATACAAAAAAAAGAGAGAGAGAGAGAGAGACAAAACTGAGTAGGAGCTGGTGGATGGTCTTTAAGGAGCAGTCTCTAATCTGGGGGAGGTTCATGTGTTCCAAGGGTTTCTACCATGAGTCACCTGGCTTTATTCACCCTACACCCTATTCTTTGATAAATTTTCAAACCTCCTTTCAATGCACTGTCCATTTACAGCTCAGCCTAAGTGAAGCCACTTTGCCTTGTGGCTTTGTACATCCTGGCTTCAGGCCTTGCTCTGATTCTCTGCTATTGTTTTCATCTCGTTTCCACAGTTCAGGGAATCCATGAGCAGTTTCTCAGGCAACACTGTTCTTGATCTATTTATATGCCTTCAAGCCTCCCCTTTCAGTTTTTGTTTTTAAATAGCCCCCCCACCCAGATCTGTCCTGGCTTTCTATATCCATTTCTAAGTCACTGGTTTAAAACCTAGCATGCACTTTCCAACTAACACTGTATAAGATTGTTTGTACCTCAGGAACATCTATAAAAGCCAGTGACAGAATTTTTGAACAACAAGAACATGAGTTTTATCATCAGGCATACCTTAGCAGTATCGGGATTAAAATGAGCAAATATTTTAAAATTGAATGCATTATGTGACTCAGAGTGGGGCTTACGAGAGCTTTCTTCCTTCATCCTTGACCTATTGCCAAACAAAATGTACTCTCACAGCTTTTCCCTACACCTTCATCCCTATAAATAAACACATAACCGCCTTGAGGATTTCTAGTGTGCTAAACTACTGGTAACAATGGGAAAATATGAAGTGTATGGGAAGTTTTAAAAAACTTGAATGTACATTCCCTTAGACCCAGAAGGGAAAAGTCAGAATAATATATTGATAGTAATGGTAAAGGGGGAAGAAAAAGAAAAGAAGGAAGGAAACATTTATTGATTATATACTCAATGCTGGACATGGTGTTTGGTGAGTCCAGGTATTACAGTGTTAGCATCCCTAATCCGAAAATCTAAAATTGAATTGCTTCAAAACCTCAGTTTTGGAACATTAGTATGATGTTATGAATGGGAAATTCCACATCTGAACTTGTGTGATGAGTTTCAGGCACAATAAAAAAAATTGTATAAAACCAATTTCTGGCTCTATGTATAAGGTATATGAATTTCAGGTTTGGGCTTAGATCCCATCCCCAAGATGTCTCATTATGTAGATGCAAATATTTCAAAATCTGAAGTATTTTTGATCCCAAGAATTTTGGATAAGGAATTTTCAACTTGTACTTAATCATCTTGTATGGTAAGGTATCTCTGTTCTGTACACAGAACACCAAGGCTCCAAGTTGATGAATCTTACCTAAGTTCCTACAACTGGTACATGGTGGATCTTGAATTTAAAGCTAACTCTGCTAAAAAGAACAACAACAAAAAATTAACTCTGACTTCTAAGTCCATAATAATTTAAAATATTTAATATAAAGCAAAATACATAGAATATCTCACATTGTTATTAAAATTAATACCTATTTGCACAATTCTCATAATCTTAATTTTCTACTTTACTTTCTCAGGCATGAACTAAGTCATTGTTCTTTCCAAGAGCAATTTTGTATTTCAATTATACTTTATTAGTATGCAAAATTTGAATAAAATAGTAATGATGCCGGGAGTGGTGATACACAGCTGGAATCCCAGTGACTCAGGAAACTGAGGCAGGAGGATCACAAGTTTGAGGCTGGCTTCAGCAATTTAGTGAGATCCTTCTCAAAATTCGAAATAAAAAGGACTGTGGATGTAACTCAGTAGTAAAGCACCCCTGGGCTCAATCGCAGGACCAAAAAAAAAAGGTAATGATCATTTAGTTTTTCACAGACTCACTTCATGAGGAATTTGTAATAAAAAATGCCTTTCTAAATGTAACTATGGCAACACTTCCTCAGTTCTTTAATAGCTCCCAGATGTTTTGATAATTTTGTTTAGAGACTTCTAAAATTATTGAAGTTTTTTACTGATTAAATAGGACTTATGATAAGTCTTCTCTCCCCACTTAGAGCTCATGATGTTGAAAACGTTTTGAAGTCATAACTTCAAAGTAGTTTACATGGCTATAGTCTCATAATAAATACAGGATTATAGACTTTTCTGTAAGATTATAAAGGAAATGAAAAAGAAATAATGACAAAACAACTTCCCATCTTCATAGCTCTTCCTTTAAATGTTTACCAATTGGCTGGTAAATTCACTATGCTGAAAAGCCCTGCTGACATCAAAGGATACTTTCTTTAGTACAAAAGGTCAAGTGCGTAACTTAATTGTCAACTTGCAAACCACTGGTAACAGAGTTAAACAATTTATTTGGACTTGAGATAAGGTCAAAGTGAATGATCATCTGTTCAGTGGAAGGTGAAGTCTAGGATTTTCTGTTGGAGGCGTAGATGGTAAAATTCCAGTTGTTAATAGTCCAGAGACTTAGTAAAAGTGAGGAGAAATGTGGTACCAACTTTAAAACGGGGAGAGAGGGCTGGGGGCAGTGGTAGAACATTTGCCTAGAATACATGAGGTCCTGTTTGATCCCTAACATTGTGGATATTATAAAAAATGTGAAGCATGAATGAGGTACTTAGAAACAATGATTACACTACAAATCCTAAGAATCTGGTCAGTAAACAGAGGGATCTAATCTTCGAAGAAAACAATTTTTAAAATTTTGCTTTCTCTGTCTTTAAAATAGACAATATCAAGGCAGCAGAAAATACCAAGAACAAAAAAAATGAGATAGTTTGAACTGTAAATAAGTGATAATATAAAAGAGTATCACAGAGATAGCTCTTGCCATTTTGTGTGTGTGTGTGTGTGTGTGTGTGTGTGAACTTCCACTCTTCCCACACTTTTGGATGGAGCTCTGTTACATGGCTTGTGTTCTCTTTATTAGCCCTCCATATCCATCCTTTTTGTCTGAACTGGTGTGAAGACAAAAACACACTCTTTGTTTTTAATAGAAAGTGTTGGACTTGAGATAAGGTCAGTGTTGCCCAGGCTGGTCCCAAACTCCTGGATTCAAGGGTCCTTTTGCCTTCACCTCCACCATAGCTGGTACTACAGGGTGCCCAGCTACACACTCTTCTTTTATATGACCTAAGTGGTAGGACAACGCCAGCAAGAACTGTTGACAATGGAGATTTCAATCCTCTTACAGCAAACTGGCTTTTCAAGTGCAGCTTAAAGAAATTTAAAGGAACCAAAAAGAATTTGTAAATATTATTGCAATAGAAAATTCCACCTGCTTAGAATTAACCCCATTATATCCCAAACAATTGGTTAAATATTTATTCAGAAGTGGTTTTCAGTTGCTTTTATTACATTGTTTCCTGGGTCTTGTTTTTCAGCTTTTCCTCTGGGAATTGTCTTTATTAGAATTGTTCTGTGATTCAATAAAAGGATCATATCACCAGACTGGAAAAAATAACCTGTTTACTTTTCTCAGCCTAGTATTTTTTGTCTCAATCTAGATAAGTTCTTCCAAAAGATATGCACTTGATATTCTGAGATTTTTGAAGATGTTTTTCACTTTATAACCTACATGTGATAAGGGATGTATTTCTTCAAACATGCATAGGTCCACAAACACAGTTATGCTATTGCTTTTATTCCTCAGCTAGCACAAGAATAATCATCTCTTATTCACAGTGTTATGTTATTCACTGGATTTGATCCTCAGCACCACATAAAAAATGAGATAAGATATTGTGTGTTCACCTACAACTAAAAAATAAATATTTTAAAAAAATACACTGGGAATGGAATCCTACAGATAGATGTACATTGCCTACACATATTTATTTTACAGCTAATAACTCTTCCTGAACACCAGACAAAATTGCTGTTGACAAATATATTTATTCATGTAAAAATTTAGAAATATAATATTTAATTTTGAAAACCAGCTTGTTTCTTTTTAAAAACTTTTCAGAAATGGAAATAAAACTGGTAATTACTTAGAAAGCAGTCATTAACATGTTGCAGTGAAAGAGGTCAATTCTAAAAGCAAATGTCAAGGGCAGTATCTATGCTATTTTAAAAGTAGCTGTCTTCTTAAAAATTATTTTCATTTTTATTTTGTGCTACTGGAGATTGAACCCAGGGCCTTGCTCATGCTAGGTGAGTGCTTTCTGCCACTGAGCTATACCCTTCCTGCCCCTGAAATAATTAAGCAATACAGAATAAGGGATTGCTTAATTCTTTCTATTTTGAAGGCCTAAGACAAAAGTGGAGAGATACCACTAAAGATAATATAAATATATTTTTCTCAGTATTTATTTTTTACTTAAAAATTTTAATTGAAGTATTAGTATACACACAGAAAAGTGTACAAATAATAAATTTATCACTCAATAAATTTTTTCAGGGCTGGGGCTGTGGCTCAGTGGTAGAGTACTCACCTAGCATGCGTGGCACTGCGTTCGATCCTCAGCACCACATAAAAATAAAATATTGTGTCCACCTAAAACTAAAATAAATCAATAAATATTTAAAAAATAAAAATAAATTTTTTCAAAGTTGATACACCTGTGAAACCACCATTCATATCAGAAAATACATTACTGCACCCAGAACCTCCTCTTAGTCATTACTCCTCCAGCAAAGGTAATCATCACCTTGATTGCTATCATCATAGATTATCATTGCTGGATTTTTAGCTTTATGTAAATAGAATCACACTATTTATATTCTTCTTAGGTGTCTGGCCTTTTTCACTCAGCATTGATTGTTTTTGGAGAAGGGGGTATGTCCATGTTTGATCATAGCAATAATTTATTTATTTTCATTGCTATAATTACATGGGTCAGGTATCGTGTGCACACCTGTAATCTGAGCTACTAGTGGGGCTGAAGCAGAAGGACAACAAGTTGGAAACCAGCCTGGACAACTGAGAGAGACCTTGTCTCAAAATAAAAAATAAGGGCTGGAGATGTAGCTCAGTGGTAGAGAATCCCTGGTTTCAATTCCTAGTACTGAAAAAAAAATGTGAATATGTGACAATTCTATTGTTTGTGGATATTTTGTTATTTGGGCTGTTACAAAAATGGCTGCTATGCACATTTGCATACACATCTTCAGATGCATTTATACATACATTTCCTTTTTTCTTTTTTTGTCATACAGGGGATTGAACCCAGGAGCACTCTACCACTGAGATACATCTTCAGCCCTTTTTATTTTTTTTTTTTACTTTGAGACAGAGACTTGCTAAATTGCCCAGACTGGCCATAAACTTGCAGTTCTCCTGCCTCAGCCTCCCAAGTAGCTGGAATTACAGGTGTGTGCCACAGTATCCCACAATACACATTTCTTTATATTTCCCTTGGAGTAGAATTTTTGGGCCATAAGGTGTACATGTTCATGTTTTGTACATACTGCAAAAGAGCTTTCCAAGTTAGTTTTGCCATAATTAACATTATTTATTATCCTTCTTTTACTTTTAACCATTCTCGTAGGTCTATAGTGGTAAAGCACTATTATTGCAATTTGTATTCCCCTAGTGATTAATGATGTTTGGAGTACCTTTTCACAATGTTCATTTGATGACCATTTGAGTACCTGTTTTGTGAAGTTTCCATGTCTCTTGTGTATTTTTGTGTGGTGCTGGGGACTGAACCCAGGGCCTTGTGCCTGCAAGGCAAGCACTCTACCAACTGAGCTATATCCCCAGACCAAGTTTCCATATCTTTAGCTCATTTTTCATTCAGTTTTTTTAAATTGATTTGTTGTGTTCTTTACAAGGATTCTTTGAGTTTATATAAATTGCATTTACTTTCCCTACAACTTGTTTTTTCACTTTCTCCATGGTGTCTTCTGATGAAGAAACATTTTAATATTAATGAATGTAACTGATCCATCTGTTTTTCTTATGTTGTATGTTTGTATGAACAAGTGTTGTGTGTTAATTCTAAGAAATTGTTGCCATAATCTTTTTTTTATTATTTTGTAGATAGAAGCTTTATTGTTTTATCATTTAAATTAGGTTTAAATCCAGCTACAACTGGTTTTTGTATATGGAGGGAAGTAATGGCCAAGATTGATTTCTTTTCCTGTATAGATATCCAGTAGACTCAATCTCAATTGTTTGACAAAAATGTCCTTTCTCCATTTCCTTGCAGAGCACCTTTCTCATAAACCAAGTAAACACATATGTGTGGATCTGATTTGGGGCATTCTATTATGTTCCGGTGGTCTTTTGCCTTCTTTCCAGCAATATCACATATCTTATAGCTTTCAATAAGTCCTGATATAAAAACACTGTAAAATACACCTAGATTTCAAACTAAAATAATATTTTCAACTGAATGAAGGCAAATATAGAATATCAAAATGTGTGAAATTCTTAGAAATAATTTTGTAGCCATAAATATATAAATTAAAAAAGAAGAGAGCTGGGGATATAGCTCAGTGGTAGAGCACTTTTGCCTAGTTTGTGTAAGGCCTAGGTTTGATCCCTAGCAAGAAAGGAGGGAGGGAGGGGGAGGGAGGGAGAGAAGGAGAGAGGAAGGAAGGAAAGAAAGAAATTGGAAATCAATAATCTAAGTAACTTTTTTGGGGGGGGGGGGTGTGGCAGTACAGGGAATTGAATTCAGGGATACTCCACCACTGAGCCATATCTCCAACCCTATTTTGTACTTTATGTAGAGACAGGGTCTCACTGAGTTGCTTAGTGCCTCACTCGCAATCCTTCAGCCTCCCAGCTCCTGGCTCTGAATAACTTTTGCAAGATTATAGAATAACAGCAAATTAAAAAAAAAAAGACGCAAAATAGAAAACACTTGTATAATGCAGAAAAATCAAGAAAGTCAAATGGTGTTATTTATGATAATATCATAATTTAAAAACCTCTAACAAGACCCATTAAGAAAACAGAGGAAGCATAATGACTAGGATCAGGAGTGAATAAAGTAAGAGCAATAAATAAAGAATAAAGGGAGCACCTGTCTCTGTGGCACAATCAGTGTGTTTGGCTGTTAACCCAAAGGTTGGTGGTTCAAGCCCACCCAGGGACAGAAAAAAAGAAAGAATAAAAAGCCATGGTGGTGCACACCTGTAACCCCAGCAACTCAGGAGCCTGAGGCAGGAGAATCACAAGTTCAAAGCCAGCCTCAGCAAGTTAGTGAGGCCCTAAGCAACTCAGCAAGACCCTCCCTCAAAACAAAATGTTAAAAAGAGCTGGGGATATGGCTTGGTGGTTAAGCACCCCTGGGTGCTGGGGATTACTGTAGCAACTGAGCTACATCCCCAGCCCTCAAGGGGATTCTATTTATCCTAACACATTTGAAAATTCAAAAGAAATTAAAGAATTCAACTTATATTTAATAAAAATAAGTCAGAAACAGTAGCTCACACCTGTAATCCCAGGGACTCAGGAAGACTGATACAGGAGAATCACAAGTTTGAGACCAACCTCAGCAACTTGGCGAGAACTTGTCTCCAAATAAAATAAAAGGGACTGGGGATGTGATTCAATCCCCAGCACTACAATCAATCAATCAATCAATAACTATAATTAAAAACACTCCAAAAAAGAAAACTCTAAGCCCAGATAGTTTTACTGGTGAGTTATTTACACACTTAAGGAAAAATAAAACCAATTGTATGCAAACTTTTTCAGAATACAGAAAATAATTATAAACTCTCAGCTTATTTTATAAGGCCAACATTACCTTGATTCCAAAACTTCTTAAAGAAACTTCTTATTTTATTTTTTGTACCAGGAATTGAACCCACTGGCACTTAACCACTGAGCCACATCCCCAGTCTGTCTGTCTGTCTGTCTATCTATCTATCTATGTATATCTAGAGAGAGAGAGAGAAAGAAAGGGAGAGAGGGGTGGGGTGGGGTGGGGTGGGGGAAACAGAGAGAGACAGAGAGAGACAGACAGACCAGGTCTCAATAAGTTGCTCAGGGCCTTGCTAAATTTCTGAGGCTGTCTTTGAACTTGTGATTCTCCTGCCTCAGTCTCCCTAGTCACTTGGATTATAGGCATGTGCCATCACACCCATATGGTAAGAAAACTTCTAAAAGGGAAACATTATAGTCCAGTTTCATGAATGAAAATGCAAAAATCCCAAATATAATATTTGCAAAAAATCCATGATAATCTATTTGAATTTTTATAGGAGTGTAAAATTGACAACACTTCAAAATCAATGCATGTAGTTCACCTTACATCCAAATAAAGAAGAGAAAACATATGTGGTTATCTTTAATTAAATTCAACATCTATTCATGATTTTGAAAAAGAAAAAGACAACTCTTAACAATTTAGGAACAGAAAGGAAAATTCTTGATTTAATAAATGATATTTACAAAAAAAGCCTATCATAGCATCAAATTTAATGATAAATAAATGAAATCTCCTTGAAACTAGGAATGAGATGCAAATGTGCACTTCATTACTTCTATTCAAAACTGACCTAGTTAGTGTAATAAGTCAGGAAAATAAATAAAATAAAAAATGAGAAGAAAAATAAAGCTATTATTATTTGCAAATAAAACATGATAGTGTGTATCCTAGATATCTATTGTTGCATAACAAATTTCCCCCAAATTTAGCAGTTTGAAGCAACAAATACTTATCTCACAGGGTTTATGGGTCAAGAATTCAAGAGTGACTTAATGGGTTGACTTTTTTAAGGGTTTTCATGATATCAATTAGGGTTACAATTAAATGAAAACTGGGCTGCAGCTAGAAGAGCATCTTCCAATATCTCTTGCTCACACATTGGTTGACATATGGATCTTTGCACATGGCTGTTTGAGAGTCCTCCTGACATGGCAACTGGCTTCCCAGAATAAATTATCTAAGAGAGAACACGATAGAAACCAACACATATTTTATAACCTTTTCTTGGAAATCATACTCTTGTCATTTCTGCCACATTCTATTTTTTAAAAGCAAGGTACTAAATGTGATTTACATTCAATGCATGAAAATTAGGCTCCATCAAAGACAGGTGCATCAAAGAATTTGTGGGCAGATTTTAAAGGCTACGGTGTACATGGAGAATTCAAATGAATCTACAGAAAAACAGAACTTGAAAGTGGATTTGTTAAGATCGCTGGATACAAGCACACATACTACAATCAGTTGCATTTGTTTAGTAACAGCAAATAAGTAGAAAATGGAATTTATAAAATGATGCTACTATTATAATCTTTAAAAAATTAAATACCTTGCCAGGCGTGGTGGTGCACACCAGTAATCCCAGCAACCAGGGAGGCAGAGACAAGAGGATTGCAAGTTTGAAGACAGCCTTGACAATTGAGCAATACCGTGTCTTAAAATAAAAAGTAAAAGGAACTGGGAATGTAGCTCAATGGTAAAATGTTCCTAAGTTCAATATGCACAAAAACAAAACAGGAATACATTCTAATTAAAGTTACATAAATTATGTATGACCTATACATGAAAAACTATAAAACATTATTTGGAAAAATCATGTATATTCATTTAACAGTTTATTAAGTTAAATGACTATATTGTCTTCTAATTACTGTCAAATTAAAAACCATCAGGTGAGCCAGGTGTGGTGGCACATGCCTGTAATCCCAGTGACTTGAAGACTGACGCAGGAGGATTACAAGTTGAAGACCAGCCTCAGTAATTTTCAGAGGCCCTGTGCAACTTAGTGAAACCCTGTATCAAAATAAAAAGGGATGGTGATGTTGCTCAGTGGTTAAGCACCTAATGGTTCAATCCCTGGTACCAAAACAAAACAAAACAAAACAAAACAAAAAAACAAGCAAAAATCCCCACAAAATTAATTGAATCTTTTGTTAAAAGTTTAAGAAGATTTTGGGTGAAACAAACAAACAAACAAAAATCCTTAACATCCTAATTTTCTTTTTTTGACCTAAAATGTTTATCTAGCAACTGTGCCAACCAGTCAGCATGATATGGTTTTCTGAATCTCAGGAAGTTCTACAGATGCTGTCTCTATTATGTCACACAACTGACTTTCTTTTCCCTTGTCTTATTATCCAGGTGTTTTTGTTAGTGCTGGAGATTGACCACCATGGCCTGGTACATGCTAGGCAAGTGCTCTACCAGTGAGCTACATCCCCCTAGTTTTTGACAAAAACTTTCCATCTTTTTCCCTTTGCTATAAATCCAGCAGATTGAACATTTAAAATAGCTAGCTGGGAGTGGTGATGCACAACTGTAATCACAACTACTTAGGAGACTGAAGCAAGAGGATTGCAAGTTTAAGGTCAGCCATAGCAACTTAGCAAGTCCATGCCTCAAAATAAATTTTTAAAACAGCTGAGGATGTAGCTCACTAGTAGAGCACTTGCATAGCAAGTGAGAATCCCTGGATTAACTCCCCAGTGGTTCACAAACAAACAACAAACATAAAACAGCTATAAAAATCTAAATTAAAATGTACACTTAATTTAAAAACTTCTAAAGTGCCAGGTGTAGTGGTACATGCCTTTAATTCCAGCTACTCAGGAGATTGAGGCAGGAGGATCATAAGTTCAAGACCAGCCTCTGCAAGATTCTGTCTCAAAATAAGAAACAAAATAGGGGTGCAGCTCAGTGGTAGAGCATCCCTGGCTTCAATCCTAGACATATGGGCAAGACTACTAGTTTTATTATAACTATTGCTTACAAAAACAAAAAACTTAATTGCATATACATCCACAAGACCAGAGACACACATTATAACCTTACAATACAGCTTTTTTACTGAATGGCATATATTACTGTGTTGCTATTAAAAATGGCATATTTAAAAAATATATTTTTTAGTTATACATGGACACAATACCTTTATTTTGTTTATTTATTTTTGTGTGGTGCTGAGGATCAAACACAGTGCCTCACATGTGCAAGGAAATCACTCTGCCACTGAGTCACAACCCCAGCCCCCCAAAATGGCATATATTAATATGTTGTTTTCATTCCCTCCTGTTTGAATGCTTGTTACAGATGACTCTTTTTCTTAGGTAAATTTGAGGACTTTACTATGGGTTTGACTTCCCATCCCCACCCAAGTTAACCTCTGTGTAACCTTATTGTTTTGCTTTGTTTTGGTAGGATAAGATGTTAGACACTATTTTCATCTTTGAGAATTGATGAAATGCCTACTGTTGCTAAGTTGGCATGACGGTTATATTTTACAGCACTGAGCTCAAATGAATAGTCAAAAGCTGCTTAAGGTCTCACATTCATCCTTTTTTAGAGGATTCCACTTAGTTCTATCCTTTTAGTTGATTGCACTTTTATTAGGGGACAGACATTTTAGAATATTAAATTCTTAACTTGAACAATACATTAAGATGAGAAGTTGTTTTTGTTGTTGTTTTGTTTTTTGCTGTGCTGAGGATGAAAGATACCCAGGGCCTTGCACCAGCATGATTGCCAGGTGCTCTGCCACTGAGCTACATCACCAGTCCAAGATGAGTATTAGTTCACAAAAGATACATAAAACTCTTAAGATAAAAACAGCACTGTTTATTATCTATGAAAATTTAACTAAACCCCTATTTATTTAGGCATCATTGAGCAATAAATTAAACAGTTATAAGCCAAGCACCAATTCTTTTATGGGAGGGAGGGAGCTAGCTCACAAATCTACTTAGCTCATGGTACATTGCAGTAAAAATATTTGCTTAATTTATTGAATTAGATTAAATGAATTGAATTGTGCTTTGAGGTTTTGCTTAAGTAAGACTTTATGGGCAAGTTCTATTTATAATAATAAGTGAATAGATATTTAATAATCTGACAGTCTTAAGGGAATCTGCTCTGACGCCCAATTGTCCACAAACTCTAAATTCAAATTCCTTTCAAAGCCTCAATGCCTTTTGCTTCTGTGATTCCTTTCTAAAGCCATTCACTTTATCAAATGTCCATGATACCCTGCATCAAACTTTTTTTGGTAACAGGGATTGAACGAAAGGTTGCTTTACCGCTGAGCTACAACCACAGTCCCTATTTTTTCTTTTGAGACAAGGTCTTGCTAAGATGCTGAATATCCAATTTGTGATCTTCCTGCCTCAGTCTCCCAAGTTGCTGGTATTCGGGTGTTGGCCACTTTCAGCCCATCATCAGAATTTATCATTCCAGTTTTGCTAATAGTTTTTGTTAAGACTTGAGCTATTCTGCCTATTGTTGAGAGAGATCTGAAGATTTTCCCTATTGTACTTTTTTGGTTGTGTTTCTGGTGTTATAACACAACTTGAGGTAAGTTTTTTCTTTACCTGTTTTTTTTTTTTTTTTTTTTTGTGGGGGAGTATGAATTAGTTAAGCATTGTTCTATTTTCAGGATAGACTAACTACTAACTGTAATGTGTCAGTCTTTATGTCTCTTAACTAGACATATCATTCACTTATATTGGATGTAATTTTTGTTATAACTGGACTAATTTCTACCATCTTATTTCATACTTTTTTTTTGGTATCAATTGATTGAACCCAGAGGTGCTTAACCACTGAGTCATATCCCCAGCTCTTTTTATATTTTATTTTGAGATAGGGTCTCACTACATTGCTTAGGGCCTCACTAAGTTACTGAAGTTGGCTTTGAACTTGTGATATTCCTGCCTCAGTCTATTCATCCCGCTGGAATTACAGGCATGCACCCCATGCCTGTCTCCTTTTCTACTTTCATCTCTATTAGTTTTGCCTACAGGGTGATGTGAAGAGGACCAAGAGGTCACTTTCAATATTTATGACGCTATTATTGCTTACTATTTTTTAAAAAATATTTATTTTTCAGTTTTTGGTGGATATAACATCTTTATTTTATTTTTATGTGGTGCTGAGGATTGAACCCAGCGCCCTGCGCATGCCAGGCGAGCGTGTTACCGCTTGAGCCACATCCCCAACCCCTATTATTACTTACTATTATTTCAATATTCTATTTTTGTTGTTTCAAATATGTCATATAATTGGGTGATCCAGCATTAGGCACATTTATATTTATAACTATTATTTCCTTTTATTGAATTGATTCCTTCATTATTATATGAAGTTTGTCTTTTTTTATTTGTTCTTTTTAGATATACATGACAGTAGAGTGCATTTTGATATATTATACATAAATGAAGTATAATTTATATAATTAGAAATCCATTCTTGTGGTTGGGCATGATATGAAGTTTCACTGACTGTGTATTCATGCATGAACATAGGAAAGTTATATCTTATTCATTCTACTGTCTTTCCCATTCCCATGCCCCCCCCTTACCTTCATTCCACTTTGCCTCATCCAATGAACTTCTACTCTTCCCTTCCTCTGCCCCTTATTGTATGTTAACATCCACATATCAGAGACAACATTTTGGCTTTGGTTTTCTTGGGTTGGATTATTTCACTTAGCATGATAATCTCCAGTTCCATCTATTTACTGACATAATTTCATTCTTCTTTACGGTTGAGTAATATGCATTGTATATATATATATATATATATACTACATTTTCTTTATCCATTCATCTGTTGGTTCCATAGCTTGGCTATTGTGAATTGAGCTGCTATGAACATTGATGTGGCCACAACACTGTAGTACCCTAATTTTGAGTCTTTAGGGTATATATGAAGGAGTGGGATAACTAGGTGAAATGGCGGTTCCATTCCAAGTTTTCCAAGGAATCTCCATACTGCTTTCCAGAGTGGTTGCACCAATTTGTAGTGCCACCAGCAATGTATGAGTGAACATTTTGCCCCAAAACCTTGCCAATAATTATTGTTACTTGTGTTTTTTATAATGTCTTTCTGACTGGACTGAGATGGAATCTCAGTGTAGTTTTTTAGATTCATCTAATTGCTAGTGATGTTGAATATTTTTTTCATATATTTGTTGACCATTTATATTTATTCTGTGAAGTATCTATTTTGCCCATTTATTGGTTGGGTTATTTGTTTTTGTTTGTTTGTTTGTTTGTTTTGGTGTTAAGGTTTTTTAGTCCTTTGTATATCCTGGAGATTAATGCTCTATCTGAAGTACAGGTGGCAAAGATTTTCTCTCATTCTGTAGGCTCTCTCTTCACATACTTGATTGTTTTCTTTGCTATGAAAAAACTTTTTAGTTTAATACAATCCCATTTATTGATTCTTCATTTTATTTCTTGTATTTTAGAAGTCTTGTTGAGGAATTCAGTTCCTAAGCTGACATGATGGAGATTTGGGCATACATTTTCTTCTAGCAGGTGCAGGGTCTCTGGTCTAATGCCTAAGTCCTTGATCCACTTTGAGTTTTGTGCAGGGTGTGAGATAGGGGTCTAATTTTATTTTGTTATATATGCATTTCCAGTTTTCTCAGCACCATTTGTTGAAGAGGCTATCTTTTCTCTGATGTATGTTTTTGGTAACTTTGTCTAGTATTAGATAACTATATTTATGTGGTTTTGTCTCTGTGTCTTCTATTCCATTGGTCTTCATGTCTGTTTTGGTGGCCAATACCATGCCGTTTTTGTATAAAATTTAAGGTCTAGTATTGTGATGCCTCTTGTTTCACTTTTCTTGCTAAGGATTGCTTTGGCTATTCTGGATCTCTTCTTTTTCCAAATGAATTTCATGATTGCTTTATCTATTTCTGTGAAGACCATCATCAGAACTTTATTAGGAATTTCATTACATCTGTATAGTGCTTTTGGTAGTATGGTCATTTTGAAAATATTAATTCTGCCTATCCAAGAGCATGGGAGATCTTTCCATCTTCTAAGGTTTTCTTCAATTTCTTTTTTTATTGGTCTGAGGTCTTTCACCTCTTTTGTTGGATTGATTCCCAAATATTTTATTTTATTCTTTTAGGATATTGTGAATGGGATAGTTTTCCTAAAGATATTTCCTATAGATATTTTCCTAAAGATATTTCACTTTCAGTGGGTTCATCATTGGTGTATAGGAATGCAATTGATTTATGGGTGTTAATTTTATATCCTGCTACTCTTTGTCCCTTTTTTACCATTTTTTTTACTTGAAATCAATTTTATCGACATAAATATAGCTATTCTCACTTACTTTTAACTTCCATTTCATGGAATATTTTTTTTCAACTCTTAACTTCAACACTTAACTTTTGAAGTATTTCTGTAGGTACCATATAGGTTTTTTGTTGTTGTTGTTGTTATTGTTGTTCAATTGAACCTCTTTATATCCTTTGGGGGATTTAACTCATTTACATTTGAGGTTATTATTTATAAGCAGGATTTATTCCTACAATTTTGCTAATTGTTTTATAATTGTGTTACATATTTTTGTTCTTTTCTCTCATATTGTTTTGTGTGTATGTGTGTGTGTGTGTGCGCGCACACATGCACATGCATGTGGTTGGTGGTTTTCTATAATGATTGGAATTGATTTTATTTTCTCTTTTTCATTTGTACATCTGCTTTACTGGTGAGTTTTATTCATGAGTTTATTCTTTCTTGTGTAGTTTTATTCTTTCATGATGGTAGTTACTGTCTTTTTACTTCTAGAAAAAGTATTCCTCTAGATATTTTTTTTGTTGAACTGGTCTAGTGATGATGAATTTCCTCAAATTTTTGTCTTAGAAAGTATTTCTTCTTCATTTCTGAAGGAAAACTTCATGGTTGTAATATTCTTGGTTGGCAGATCTTTTCTTTTTCTTTTTTTTTTTTTTTTTTTTTTTTAGAACTTTGAATAGAACATTCCATTTCCTCCTGGCCTGTAAGGTTTCTAAGTAATCTGCTGTTAGTCTAATGGTCGGAGGAATCTATAAATGTGAGTTGGCACTTTTCTTTTGCCATTTTTGCTTGATTTTTTTTGTCTTGGATTTTTTTTTTAATTTTTTGAGGGGTTGGATGAAATCATTGTATTGAGGGAATGGGGGTAAGGAGTAAATAATACTGAAGAAGTGCTGAAAAGGACAATGAAATCTGACATCCTTGGCAGGGCTGGATCTTGCCATTGCTGAAAACTTGTCTTGGAATTTTTTGTTTTGTACTAGGGAATTGAATCTGGGGGCACTATTCCACTGAGCCACATCCCCAACACTTTTTAATTTTTGTTGTATTGTATATATATATATATATATATATATATATATATATATATATATATATATATATATATATTTTTTTATAAATTGCTGAGGCTATAATTGCTAGGATTACAGGCATGTTCCATGTCCAGCTTTGTCTTGGGTTTTGGACAGTTTGATTATAAAATGCCCTGATGAGGGTTTTTTTTTTTTTTTTTTTTGGTCAAATCTATTTAGAATCCTCTGAGCCTTGTGGACCTGGTTGTCCATCTTTCCCAAGATTAGAGAAGTATTCAGCTATTACTTCATTGAATAGGTTTTCTATGCCTTTTTTTTTTCTCTTTGCCTATGGCAACTTCACAATTCAAATATTTTTTCCCATAAGTATTGGAGGCTTTCTTCATTCCTTTTGGTCTAACTGGGATATTTCAAAACACCTAATTTTCTAGACCAGAATGGTGGTGCATACCTATGGTCCCAGCAAGTTTGAAGGCTGATGGGGGAGGAGGGCAAGTTTGAGGCCTGCCTGAGAAATTCTTCAAGACCTTCAGCAACTTAGCACTTTAGACCCTGTTCGAATATATTTAAAAAAAATTTTAAAGGACTGAGGATGTCACTCAGCGATATAGTGCTCCTGGGTTCAATCCCAGAACCTTCCTCCCACATCCACCATAACCTTCTGTTAGTGTGATAGAATGCTTGTGGGGCCCCAGTGATGGGGATATGCAGGGTATGAATTATGACAGTGACTCTGTTCTCAAGATGATGACACAACCTGGGCTGTGGGGTTTGGAAAGAACAATGTAAATTCTCATTCTGAGGCAAAGCTATTGTTCAGACTCCAGGTACATCCCTAACTAGACTCCAAGCCTTTGACAACCATGAAACTAGGATAGTATTGCTGTGGCAATTGGGTCTGCCTAGACTACCTTATTGAATCTTTCCACATGCAACGGGGAAACCCTCCAATGAGGAAGACAAAGGTCACAGTTGCCAATGCATTTTATCCTCCCTATGCCACCATCCTAGATCTCCTTGTCTTACAGTGTTCCTCTCTCTCCTTTGCTGAGTTGCAGTGTTCTCTCTTTGCCACTCACCTCAAAATGCAGCTCTTCATTTGCTATTTTGTCGTTGTTACTGGGAGATTGGAAGATTGAACCCAGAGGTGATTAACCCTGAGATATATCTACAGCCCTTTATTTAATTTAATTTAATTAATTAATTAATTTATTTTTTGAGAAAGGGTCACACTAAGTTACTCAGGGCCTCACTGGTTGCTGAGGCTGGACATAAACTTGTGATCCTCCTGCTTCAGCCTCTGTAACTGCTGTGATTACAGGTTTGCACCACCATGCCCAGCTCATTTGCTGTTTCGGTTCTTCTTTGTGGAGGAGGAAGTGAGTGATGAGCATGTCCACTTGGCTGTCTTGGAATCTCTTTTCAAATATATTAAACATGTTTTATTACTTTCTGTGTCTGATCATTCCTATAACTGTAATCCTTAAGGGTTTGAAATGTTAATTTTGTTGATTCTGTTACCAAAAGCTCAGTTCTTTTCCCCAAAGCCAATCCAATAATGAAGATACAGTTTTGAGAAAAAGGAAAAAGAAGTTTATTGCTTTGCTAGCAAAGGAGAAACACAGGGATTCCTGTCCCAGAGGCTGTGATTCTGCTATCTGGGGGAACAGGAGGTTTTAAAAGAGGTGAATCAAAGCCTATATTCCACATGTTGTCTGTGAGAGTTGCAATTCACTTGTTAATTTGGGAGACAGTTATTTCTGAGATCTTCTGGTGCCATCCCCCAAATCTGAATTACTTCATCCTGTGGTGGGTGTGTGTTCAAGGACAGATAATTCTCTCTAGGCTGGGGAAGAAGTAATCCTGTTTCCTCTCAGAGTAGGGAAGGGGGAGAAATTAGGGAGGAGGAGGGAGAGAGGACCAGAAAGAAACATCCTTTTGAAAATAAGTTGCAATGACAGAGCATAAAGAGCTATATTGAAAGCATAAAGTGTACTATTGTTACAATTCTTGCTCATGATGGCTTGGTTATGCATATATTTTGTGATTTTTGGTTGTGAATTCATGCTCCTTGGGATTTTAACTGTGAGAATTCTTTGAAAATTTGTTTCAAAGTAAATCTGTTAGAAAAAGTTGACATTTGATTCTGTTAGGTCATTTTTTGTCTTGGAGTTTCTCAGGCCATGAAGACAACATGTATTCTAACTGAATTTGAATGACAGTGGGCCTATGTTAGGAATTTTCAGGGACGTGTTTTTTTTTTTTTTCTTTTCCTCTTCTTCCCAGTATTAATACAAAGAATTAATGCTAAATCTGTCTGTAGGGAAGAGTTTTTTTTCCCCCGCAATTTACTAACATAAAGTTTGTTTTTCAGAACCAAATGTCTTCCAATAGTGTGACCTATGAAAGACAAAGAAATTGAAATAAACAGAAAAAGGCAGATGATTTCAGGCAAAAGCCAGCTCAGTGCTTTTGTTAGTATAAACAATATAAATGAGGCCTGGGGTTGTAGCTCAGTTGTAGAGCACTTGCCTAGCATGTGTGAGGGTCTGGATTAGATTCTTAGCACCATATATAAATAAACAAAATAAAGGTCTATCAACAACTAAAACAAACAAATTTTTAAAACAATGCAAATGGCACCCCTTAAGGTCGAAAAGACACTTTTTCCTCTGAGTTGATTCAACCCTTGAGGAATTGTGTTGGTCAGGTATTACCTCACTTTTCACCTTGAATGGGAGCTCAATTTTATCACTCTATGTAGAGGCTTGTGCCAGCTTTAGCATTTGCTTATCTTTTAGGATTTGCCCTTTCTCTAGATTCTAACCTCTTCCTTTACCTTTTCTACTAAGCTCAACCATGTATATAAAACATGTTAAAAGGGCTGGAGTCATGGCTTAGTGGTAGATGCTTGCCTAGCATGCATGAGATACTGGGTTCAATTCTCAGCACCACATATAAATAAATAAGTAAATAAATAAATAAAGGACCTTCGACAACTAAAAATATATATATTTAAAAAAACATGTTAAAGAACATTACATCTATCATTTTTAGGTGTTATGTTCTGGTAATTTTCCTCTGAATTCCAAATCTGTCAAATTGTAGGAAATACACATTACCTCACTCATCTTCAGTTAGATCCATTCTTTTTATTTTTTTGACAAATATTTAATGAAGGAGGCTTATTTGAACCACTGTGTTTGGAACTAAAATACAATAGTACACAAACCAGATAAAATCCCTCCATTCATAAAGCCTAGAGATGCATGGTCCTTAATTGTTTTCTGGGTGCATTTTTCATCTCATTGATCCAACTTTCCAGGAAGATTTTTCCCTGAAGAGTGGAGGTCACAGGCAATAATAGCATAACATAACCTTAATATTTATCCTTCACATGTTTTCCAACAAGTACAATACATATGTGTGCCTTGGGGGAGCCAAACAAAACCAAACTAAAGGGTGATACTTTGCCAATACCAACTTTCTACCAAAGCAACTTTCTACTACACATCTGTTTTGAATAACTAAGAACCACTCCCAAGACAACTCATTTTCTAAGTGGAGGAATTTGTTTGCTTAGAAACTACCACATTACAATTTCAATTCCACTATTACCACTATTTCTAGGGGTTATTTAACAAACCAATAGCCTGACATGGTAGTGCACACCTATAATTTCAGCACCTTGGGGGGCTGAAGCAGGAGGATGGCAGGTCTGAGGCCACCTTAGGCAACTTAGTGAGACCCTATCTCAAAATAAAAATATAAATAGGGCTGGTGGTGTAGGTTAGTGATAACAAACCTCTGTGTTCAATCCCCAGTAATGTAAAACAACAATAACAACACAAAAATTTTTTAAAAAAATATTTTTTAGTTGTAGATGGACACAATACCTTTATTTATTTATCTTTATGTGGTGCTGAGGATTGAACTCAGTGCCTCACACATGCTAGAAGAGCACTCTGCTACTGAGCCACAACCCTAGCCCCAACAAAACCCAACTAACCAGTCAGCTCTGGGCTATGCCAATATTATAAGCAAACTCCATGTAATTCAGGGGATTACTCTTCTAATTTTTCTCTTGGTAATTTTATTCAATAGTCTCTTCTGCTACTATTCTAGTTGTTGATGGGTTTGTACCAAGACTTGCTAAGAACACTTACAAATTCTGTTCCACTGGTGAGGTGCCTCACAGTGGGTCCAAATAATTTGTTTTTTGTTGTCATGCAATATCCAAAGTCATCTATGGTATTGATTGTGGGTTACTTTTGTCTGTCCAACAAAGTCCAATGATATTACTTCAAGGCCATTTTTCTCCCCAACCCCATGTCTTTGTTAAGTGGGCATTGGAAATACAGTTTCTATTTAACCTAACAGCCTCCTCTCTGTCACTGGGAAAAAGCTCAGTCATGGCAAGTTGACTGTCTGCAGGGTGAGGTAGGGTGGAGTGGGGAGGGGGAGGGAGGTATGGTGGGAGGACCACAAGCACTTTTAAAAGTCTGGTGTTCTGTCTCAGTCATTTCCCATAGTAGGAAACTGACTTGTTTCCCACTAATTGAGTATCCATGCTTATAAGGTCTTTCCCATCTTTTCCCTGTCTTAGGCTCTGTATGTCTGTGAATGAGCCTGCAACCTTCTCTTCTTTTGACCCCAGTAATCTTTTACCCAGTGTGGATTAGACACACCTAAAGGCCGTATCATCATTCCTTATTTATCACTGAGAATCAAAATAAACCATCATTTTCCTAAAATTGTTCTGTGGTTACTTCCCAAACTAAATTACGATAAAATGGGGCTCAATAATATTTGTATATTAATATGAAAAAAAGATTGTTTTATCTTCATAATTCACATATAGTCTAGAATGGTAGAGACTTAAAATATTCTCTGTTAGGTAGTGACAACAATTTGAGTGCAGAGAGAGGAACCAAGATTTCTGATTCCCTTTACCAGATTTATTATTTACTACTCTGTGAACTGCAGGATGGCAGACACGATGTGTAATTAATGTCCAGAATATGCCATGAGGCTTGGTATATAATGATATTCAGATGGTTAAACTGAAATAATCTACCTTTGTTGTATAGTTTTCAAATGTAGCTTTTCTGGGATTTTTCTTACACATAGTCTATTTCTGTTCTCAGTTTCAGGGAGCAGTAGATATCCTATATGCAGCAATTGTGCAGGCCTGTTTCAGCCTAAGGGAATTAGCATGCCTCTTCCTGTCATTGAGCCAGATAAAGTAGGGGTGTGTTTGTGGCAAAACTCCAAGTATAATTGAGGAAATACCTCTATTTGGCAGGTTTAATGCCTGTATTACCCATAGTGGTTTTTCAAAAGGAGCTTGCCATTACTTACAGTAATTTAGATGGAAAAGGGAACTTGTGATGTTTTTGATGGAAACCCTGTGGAAAATGTTGCTGGAGATGGAAATGAGAAGAGCGTAGTCTTTTTTTTTTTTTTTTTTTTTAGTATGAAGGATTGAACCCAGGGGCACTGAGCCACATCACCAGCTTTTTTTTTTTTGTATTCTATTTAAAGACAGGGTCTCACTGAGTTGCATTGGGCCTAGCTAAATTGCTGAGACTGGCTTTGAACTTGTGATCCTCCTGCCTTAGCCTCCCCGGTGCCTGGAATTACAGGAGTGCTCCATCTCATCCAGTGAGGGTAGTCTCTAATGCTTGACTAGAAGAGCAGGTGTCTGTGGTGAATTGTTCACAAAAATGGCTGCTAATATTTTTTCCCACCACTGTATACACATTCCACTACTATAAAGAGGTGAAGTCTATGATCCTTGTTTTTGAATTGAGGCTGGTCCTCTGATGTTCTCTGACCAATAGAATGGGACACATATGATACTGTATGACTTCTGGGGTTAATCCTTGAGAACTTGCAGATTTTGCTTTTATTCTATTGGAAATCAGGTGCTACATAAAGAAAGGTCCATATAAAATGAGAGAGACAGTGGCAGAGATAGACGCAGTCAGAAACACACATACCCACACCCGTTGTGAGGATGAGAGTCCATGTTTTAGTTAGCTTTTTTGCTACTGTGTTCAAAAGATCCAACAAGAAAATTTTAAAGGAGGGAAAGTTTACTTGGGGCTCACCGTTTCAGAGGTGTCAGTCCACATATGGCCAACTCCATTGCTCAAAGCCTGAGGGAGACAGAACAGCATGGTGAAAGTCCATGGAGAGGAAAGTAGCTTAAGACATGGCAAGCAGGAAATAGAGCGCTCTGCTAACCAGGGAAAAAAATATAAACTCTAAAGGTTTGCCCACCCCCCAGGGACCCACCTCCTCCAGCCACACCCTACTTGCTTCTAGTTACTGCCCAGTTAATCCATATCAGTGCATCAATCTCTCATAATCAAATCATTTGAACATTAGTTTTGGTGAGACATCTCATATTAAAACCAGAATGGTCCACATGGCAGAGAAATTAGGTATCTCAGTTAACAGCTAGTAGCAATTGTCAGGCATGTGAGTGAAGCCCTCTTAGGTCCTTTACCCACAAATGTGCCTCCCAGCTGACACTACATGGAGACAAGAAGAGCCATTTTTTTCAGTCCTGCTTTGAATTTCTGCCCTAGAGAACACTGAGCAGTAAAATAATTGTTTTTAGTCACCAAGTTTTGGAATATTATAGGCCAACAAAAAACGGTTCCAAAGATAGGCCAGGTGACAGAGTGACTCCTACGAGGGTGCTTGTGCAATTTCTTTTGAACTGGGGATTGAACCTAGGGGCTCTTTACACTGATCCACATCCCAAGCCCTTTTTATTTTTTATTTTGAGACAGGGTCTTGCTAAGTTGCTTAGGTCTTCACTGGTTGCTGAGACTGGCCTCAAACTTGAAATCCTCCTGCCTCAGCCTCTGCAGTCTCTGGTATTATACCGAGCTCTGTGGTACCTTTGTTGCTCATGGCAGGGGAACTAGGACTTCACACATTCACAGTGAAGCTTGATAATCAGACAGAGTAAGAGAGTATACTCTTCTTGCCATTGGACCATGCAAAGCAAAACAAAGGGTGGCTTTCAACCCAGTGCCACTTTTGTTTTTCTTTTTTTTCTGGTGCTGGGGGTTGAACCCAGGGCTTTGTGCATGTGAGGCAAGCACTCTATCAATTGAGCTATATCTCAAGTCCCCAGTGCCACTTTAATACTTCCATCTAGATGGGTTTGTCATCCAGAGGCACAAAGGTAAAAGATGAAATATAGTGATATCACACCTTCTCAGGGGCCAAGCCTCTGCCACTGTGTTGCTAAGTAAGGGAATTAGGGAGATTGAGTAAATTTCTAGTCTGCACTGCCAGACTGAGTTTGCTTGTAGGCGGTATCTAGGATTGAGTCTATGATGCTAAATATGGATGACTCCCAGGTCTGTTACTAGATTCCTGTTTTGTTCTGTTAGTCCCTTGACTATTACTACAATTTATCTAGTGGGAAGCCCCAGTCTCATTCTTATCAAATTGTTATCATGGGGATTAATATTCTGCCCTTGAACTGTAGCCTGGTTGTTCTGCCAGTATCTCAACCTGCTTGCACCTCTGAATATCACCTGTTCAGGAATTTGTCCTCCTTTCTTTCCCTGTTAGCTTTCTCTGCTTGTCTGGACTACCACATGTTGTTTGCCAACATCTCTATATACCACGTTCCACCTGTTTATTCCTTCATATCCTTATAGCTCCTGAAACTTGATTTTTTTTTAACCCCCAGGTTCTGCCTCTGAATCCTCTTATTCCATTGAAATGTTGGAGCCATGTAAGTCTATGTCCAAAACAAGGAGTCTTAATTTTTTCTTTCACATAATATAGCCCTTACATATTATATATTTGATAACAATCTTTTAATGAACTTTATCTCTTTAGGTTATATTTTGTTGGTTCCCACATTACCAAGGTCATTCACTTATGAATGTAGATTAGCTTATGCTTCTTAGAAAGTGGCATATAGAAGTGATTTGCAGCTGGGCATGGCACTGCAGGTCTATAATCCCAGTGACTTGGAAGCCTGAGGCAAGATGATTACAAGTTCAAAGCCAGCTTCAGCAACTTAGGAAGGCCCTAAGTAACTTATATAAAGGGATGGGATGTGGTTCAGTGGTTAAGAGCCTATAAGTTCAATCTCTGATACCAAAAAAAAAAAAAAAAAAAAAAAAGCAATTTACACACTTCAACAGAGAATATTACCTGGATCTCATTTCCTATGACATGGGCATTATATTTCATTACTATGCATATTTTTTTTTTACTATTTATATAGGTTTTTAAATTATTTTTATTATTTTAAATAAGTTTTATCCTGGATGGATGGAGATTTCATGGGGCCCTAAAACCTACATGACTAAGCAAGTTGTGGTGGTGCATGCCTGGAGTCCCAGCTACTTGGAAGGCTGAGGAGGGAAGATTGCTTGAGTCAGGGAGTTCAAGGCCAGCCTGGGCAGAATAGTGAGACCCCCCACCCCCTTTAAAAACAAAAGGAAACCAATAACCAAAACACAAATGTGAAAACAAACAAACAAACAAACAAAAACCCACTTGTATGACTTTAGGAACCCTTTATAATATAAAAAGAAATATAAAATTACAAATATTTGATTTAATTGTAAATCTGCCTCAAATTTCACAATAGTATTATTTCATAAAATTCTACTATGGTTTAGGTCTTAAATGTCCTCCAAAAGCTCATATGTTGAAAACATGGTTCCTAACTGATGTTGCTATTGGGAAGTGGTGGAAACTTTAGGATGTGGGGGCCTCGTAGGACATAGTACATCAAGAGGGGCTTGACCTTGAAGGGGCTCCTGGGACCCTGGCGCCTTCCTCTTGCTCTCTTTTTGCTTCACTGTCAGCTATAAGGTGAGCCGCTCTGCTCCACTACATTCCCCTCCATAATTTTTTGTTTTGCCATGGGCCTAAGCAACAAGGGTCTGGTGACCATGGATTAGAACCTATGAAACTGTGAACCAAAATAAATCTTTCCTCTTTATAAGTTATCTTAAATATTTTGTCATAGTAACTAAAAACCAACGCAAATTCCCAGCCCTTTGCTAGAACTTTGTTATTAGGATTCTTTTCTCTTAGCACACCTCATTAAATTTAACTTAATTTAATTGTGTACTTAACGTGTGGGATTGTGATAAAATCAACACATGGAAGGGATTTATAACAATGCCTCACACACAAAGCACATAATAAATATTAGCTATTACTTTTATTGTTTATCAAAGAATCTTACCAGATAATTTATCTTCCCAGCTCTTTCCTTTTGATGTAATGGGGATAATACCTGCCCTCCCTTTTTCATAGGGTTATTGTGAGAATCAAATGATAAAATGAGTGTGTTTTGTTACCTGGAAAGCATCAAACATATGGCAAGTATTGTTATTGAGGCTTCCTTTGACATTTAATTTTAAAAAGGTTAAGTTTAGGAAAGAAAAGGAGACTTTGACAGGGATGGATCACTGAAGATCTCACTTGAGGTGGGAGGAAGCAGAAAAGTGTTACCTGTGTGGTAGATTCTGGAGTCAGTGAGCTGGGCACCCTGACACCAGTCTGACATGAATGAAGTATTCAGAAAAGATGAAATAAGTAGATTCTAAGAGATAATGGTCTAATTGTGCAAAAGAAAAGAACTAGAGGAGGCTATCCCGCGTGTTTGTGTGTGTCCTTCCACAATTTGGCAAAATAAGTTTTTTTTTTTTTTTTTTTCCCCAGACACTGCTTCAGGCCTGTCATGCTTTACAATCCAGGTTCCCAGGCCTGTGCCTGGAGAAATCCTACTCACTGTCAAGGCTGAGCATAAATGTCCCTCCTCCATGGGGTTTCCCCAATTCCTCCTGTCCCTCTCACAGGAAGAATAAATGGTTCCTTTTCAAGTCTTTTCAGTGAAAGCACTTCTTTCACTCTAGACTGAGCGGACCCAGTTTTCCTTTTTATGTGTCTCCTGGACCTACTTTACAGTGTACCACGGAACAGGAGCTCAATGAAGGTTTAGGCAGTGAATGCACTTTGAAGAAATAACTTTTAAAAGTTGAGAGGGCATTTAAGGCCAGGATTCGAAGCAAGAACGCCTTGCACAAACGCAATAGCTGTCATTATCCGGGGCGGCTCAAAGACGAAACGCGCCGCCCCAGCACAGTACTGGGTGGCGGAGCTCCGCAAATCCCGCGGGAAGGGTCCCTGTCGGTGGCCGGAGTGGGGCGTGGCCTGCGGGAAGGGGGCGTGACTTGCCCGCGGGGGTTTCCGCGCCCGGGGCGCGTCGGAGGGGCGCGGGAGGGGCTTCCGCCGCCAGGGGGCGGGGCCGGCGCGCCGAGTCCTCTGACGGCCCCAGCCAGGGAATTTCAATTTGAAACCTAGCGGAGGGAGGAGGCTGGCGCGCTGGCCCGCGGCTGGCTGGGACTGACGCGGGACGGGTCTCCCAGGCCGGTGAGGTGCGGGTCCCCCAGGCCGGTGAGCTCCTGAGGTGCGGCGTTGGGGTAAGGAGGCGATCGGGGCTGCGAAATGGCAGGTTTGGGGCGCGGGTCCCGGCCCGGGCAACTAGTCTCTGCGGATCTGCAGGGGCGGCTCGGATTTTTCCTTTAGCTGTAGCTGGGAAGCTGATCCCGGGCAGGAAGCGGTGGCGGGACGGTCTCTCCCGGAGGCGGGGGAGGGGGACTAGCTTTGGGATTTTCTGCGGCTTCCTCTCTTCTCTCCCCCCACTCCATCAGCGCGACCCTCCTGCGCCGCAGGGTCCGCATCCTGTTGCTCCAGGCCGGATTCCGCTCCTCTGCGGTGGTCCTCTCTTCATTCCCCGCAGAGTCTGCAGAGGTGGAGGCGTGGTGAGGACCGCGCCGTCCCTCCCCCGTCCCGGGTGAGGTGGGCTCAGGGTCACGCGTCTGGGCCCCTGGAGCAGCAGCGGAGGAATCCGGCTCCATCCCCTGCGCGGGGACTGCGGGGACTTGGCGCGGCGGCGCTCTTCTGGAGGATGGTTTGGGGAGGGGACACGCGGGCCGGACGCGCCCGCGGGGATTGCGGGGAGTGGTGAGGGCGGCGCGCCAGCCCCACGCGCGGCGCGGTCGGCCCGGAGTGGGCTGGCGGCAGCCGACAGGGACGCGCGTTCGACCCTTAAAATTCCGACACCCAGCTACCTCACCACAGATGGCTGCTTTTTCTCCTCCTGCGCTGGGGGCGGAGGGTTGGGAGCATTTTTAGGTGAGGTGCAGGGGAAGGACGAGGAGGAGAAAATAAGGAGCCGACGGGATTGAAATTGGCGTCGGAGACGTTGCCTCCAGCAGCCCGACGCCTGTGGTGGACGTTAGTCGGCATACTTCCCAGATGCCAGCCTCCCTAAGGTCAAGTTCTTTTGGTGAGGTTTGCTTGTATTATAAGGGGAGGGGTCTCTGTGTGGAGGCCTTTCTACAGTCGTCTGGAGAATGCCTTTAATTTCCCTGTCACCACAACAGCTGTCTTCACGTTTAAGACCCCTGGGTGGGTTGGAGGGAAGGTGGAACCGAGAGGAGCTGTGAATATATTTTCTCTTATCCGAATCACATCTTTTCCTAGTTTCTTGAACTTATTGCATATGAAATGGTACGTGTGTGCCAGGCGTTTTGTTACTGCTATTTAAGCTTTTCTTTTTGTGACTTTTAGTTTTCTTTCATTCTTATTTTTTCAGTCCCTTCTTTATCTCCTCCTCCTGTTTTGTTCTCTCATCAGAATACATTATTTGTGTATTCTTTATGTACAACACTGTATTGAGAATCAGCATTTAGTTACTGTCTTGTTACCTTTCCTCTTGGGCTTAGCACTGGAAGCAAACTGAATCAGTTTTTTGGCTTGGGAAACTGGGATTTAGAATCCTCAATCTCTTAAGAACTAATAGTGCATAAATTCTTTTCAGTTTCCCTTGGCAGTCTTTTGCTGTAAGAAATCACTGGCTTGCTGTTGCAGTCACGTTGAGACTGCATTGTATTGTCATTGTTGGATTGTGATAAGGGCCAACCAGTCCCTCCATCAGGCCGCGAGTTTGACCCAACTTTAAAGAGCTATGCTGTGTCACCTGTCAGAGCTGGAATAATCATTTCTACAATTTGAAAACCACCTTCAAGCCTCAGATTTCTACTCTTTGGAGGTTATTGGAGAACTGTACAAGTGGTAATGGTTTGGAACAATGCTGTGGATTTAGGGCTAATTTAATCCTATCCTGTCTTCCTCACTTCTTGGGCAGAATTCCCACTGAAGTCAGTAGTGGTCTTGTGTGCAGACTGACTGCTGAGAACAAGAGGCTGCTCATTAAGAGTAATAGGAGGGGACAGTTTTCTTTCCTTTTAAAAACACCCCTCTTAAAGAAAGACCTAGTCATAACAGTTCTTTATCTGTTACCTCTGTTAGAAGTAGTTTTTCTACTGTATGCAAAAAGTCTGGAAAGAAAATGTGTAGATGAATCGAGCCACCAATGCTCATACTCTTTGAGATCTAAATTGGATGGGGGGGGGGGTTATTTGAAAAGATTAAAAATCACTTACCCTACTAGAATTTCAGTAAAATATTTGCTATTCAGTGTAGAAAACAATATGGGATGTTTTGCAGCAATTAGGTGTGCATATTTTAAAATCTGAAATTTAAGTCCAATTTAAGCAAATTTGGAGATGTAGAGGAAAAATCTGAAGGGGTGGCCCACCAAAAAGTTACTGCAAATAGAAAACAAAGAAACGGGAAGCTCTTGCTGTATTTGGAAACCTAACTTTAATATAGCTTGCCCACTTACAGACACATTCTTCAGGAGTTAGTGACTTTAAGGGCCCATGGTTAGATGTGAGAACTCTGAGCTTTCCAAGTTAGCTTTGTACTGATCTGAGTTGGTGAGCTTGTTAGGTTTTTTTGCTTTTTAGCATAATGATCTTGTGGTTTACCCTTTCCAAATTACCAGTTCTAAAGAATTGAGTTTAGAAAACCTAACCAGTGACCAGAATGTAAAAATAGATATTTAAAAATCAGAACCATGTCCACGTGTACTACCCAACACTTGCTTTCAACTAAAAATACTTGCAAAGATGACAAAGCAGTCTTCAACCAAAATATTTATTGGTAAAATTTCTCTGTAATTAGTAATATTGTAGAGTTATGTTTAACATCAAGTTCTGTGCTTAATCACCACTCTCATATTGTGGCTAGTGACCTACAAAGTTTTTATCTTCGCCATTTTATTTAGAAATGTGGGGTTTCTATTTTATTTTTTTTTTAATTTTTAAATTTTTAAAAAAATATTTATTTTTTAGTTGTAGTTAGACACAATATCTTTATTTATTTTTATGTGGTATTGGGGATCAAACCCAGGGCCTCGCCTGTGCTAGGCGAGCACTCTACCGCTGAGCTACAACCCCAACCCTGGGTTTCTGTTTTATATAGCGAAATGCTAAATATTGTTGAAAGTTTGATTTGTTTCTGTTTTCATAGGAAAGCATGAGATTTTTTTCATTGTTTTTTTGAATTGAAGTAGTCTATTTTAAAGCTGTGTGTGAACTTCTGAAAAATATAAATTGCAAGGATTTTTTTAAGAAGGCAATAAAAACTTATAGGGATCAATGCCACCAAAGAGTTACATTTTGCATTTCTTAAGTCTGTATTGTTTTACTTGGAGAAAACAAAGGAAATGTGCCTACCTTTTCCACCCCACCTTTATTTAGAAACAATTCCAGTGGGCCTGTTTATTTTTTTCAGATTCAGAATTACTGTACCTAACTACTGGTTATCCTTACAGATTTAAAAGCCTCAAGTAAAGTTTATGCTGGTTTCAGTAGTCAGCAAATACTAGCCAAACCCTAATTTACTGCTCTTTTATAGAATCTTGGATGAACTGTTAGTAGTCCTCAAATCCACTCAGACCTTGTCCCCTCCCCTCAACACACAAACATTTCTAGTCTCTTTGGAAGACTTGTGTAAACAGAAGATTTGTATATGATTCCCCCAGATTCTAGACATAGCATCCCTTGGGAACACCATGTTTTGGTATAAACCAGCAACTTGATATTGGGAAGATTTCTATCTTTCCTCTGTCTGTACCCCAGACTAAAATCTAAAATGGAGTCAATCCCTTGATATTAACTATATGGGAATGGCCTTCAAGTTAGCTATTGATAATATACTTACTTAGAAGTTACAAGTAAGCCAGAAAGGAAAGAAGTTAATCATCTTTTTTATCTAGAAATGATTAAGAGTTATAATTGATTTTGGGGTAGTTTTTCTATAAAGTGTGTATATTTTGTATAAGAGGAGGGACTATTACCTATATTTGCCAGGTGGGGTACACAATGTTTGTACTTAATAAATATTTGGAGAATTAATCAGACTTTTATACATTGAGGTGCTTTTACTAAAGTTGAAAGAGTTGGCTTTACAGAAACTGATTGTAGTTCATGTAGAAATATCACATAGCTAATATAGGTTCTTTTTTTTTTTTTTTTTTAAACCACTAGACATTGTTTCCCCTTGTTTTGTGGTTGACTTGGAATCTGTGTGGGTTTCTTAGATGTGTGCTTTCCATATTTACAAGGGTAGATAATCTGTACATTATTTCCCTGGTTTTGGGGATAGTATTTATCTTAGAATTTCAGTGGGTTTCTGAATTTTCTCATTTTTAAAGTGTTGTGTCTTCTGCCTTGATATAGTGTAGATGTCATGTGCCCTGTTGAATGCCTTCATACCACCTCAATTTTTTTTTTCAGATTGAAATCGAGCTAATTTTATACTTGTAAAATGGAAACGTGTTTTCACTTCACTGATTCCTCTCATATTGGTATGTTTTCACTTTAGCATATTAGTCAAAAAGTCTGAATATATATAGTCTGGGTCCCAAGTAATCTTTATGCTAATATAGAATAAGTTGGGGCATAAGAGTAGTCTTTTCTGAGATCTCAAAGTTTTTTTTTTTTTTGAGAGAGAGAGAGAGAGAGAATTTTTTAATATTTATTTATTTTTTTAGTTTTCGGCGGACACAACATCTTTGTTTGTATGTGGTGCTGAGGATCGAACCCGGGCAGCACGCATGCCAGGCAAGTGCGCTACCGCTTGAGCCACATCCCCAGCCCAAAGTTTTTATTTTAGGTAGCCAAGTTGGAATTTTACTCGTATAAGTTTATTGTCAAGGGGATGGTTTAGTTTTTTCTAGGCTGAGAAACAGAAGGTGGCACAGAAAAAGTTTCAAAGTGATTTTTATCATTGTGTATCTGTAGGACCTTATTACCTAGGTCAGGCAGGTAAACCAAATCTTTCACAGTACAATTTAAAAGCCATTTCTTCTTGCTTTGCTCTTATGGCTGCACTGTCAACCTTAGTGAACGGCTTTTCACATATTTTAAAGACTTAATGTTACCTTTCAGTTGCCTTTTCTAGAATAATTTCATTAAAAAAAAAAAAAAAAACAACTTGTCTGTATAGGTCTGATTATCAGCAGTCTAAGGATCTTTTCCAAGTCCTGAATTCAGGTTTCCAGATCCCTTGATGAGCTTCCAAACTGTACCCATCATCATTATAACAACAGAGTAGAGTTAATTAGGTTACCTTGAGGGCCAGAAAGGAGCTTAGAGATCTTTTTTTTCATACTGTTGACCTGAAGTAGAGAGTCGGGTTAGTAGCAAGGTATTGTGTTGCTCAGGTGGGCCTCAGGGGTTCATAAACTGTCTGAGATTATAAGTCAGGTGGTGTGTTTGTGTGCAAAAGTGTAAGAGATTTGAGAAGGAGAAAGGGAGTATAAGAAATGATTTTGGGAAACAAAAGGCTGCAAATTGCTGATCTAGTTAGATTCTTATTAGGAAATCAAGATCTTAAGAGGTATTCTTTTATTTTTCTCTTTATTTTTCATGTTACCCTGTTGCACTTTTATCATTAATCTCCCTCTGTCTGATTGTACTTATTTCCATTCAACTGAATTCTTTAGTTGACCTCCTTTACTCAATTATCCTGGTTAAATTGAATTCTGAAATAATCTTGGTCACTCATATTCTTATCAGTGAACTTAATGTGTTTTTATTTTCTTACAAATTTCTTTGAAGGATCAGTAATAATCTTTTTAAATCTTTTTAAAAAGATTTTTATCATTTCATCATTTAATATTTTGTTATGTAATATTTTATTATATTTTATTTTATTATCTATACTAATTTAATGCTGGTTAGGCTACTTAAACGAGTGACTTTGAGCAAAGTATTTCTCAAAGCTTTCTTTCCTTTAATAAGGGGTTAAAAATCATATCTATTTCATAGACCTATATGAGGATTAAGTAGCTAATGCTTATAAAATGCTTCATGTAGTTCCTGGCATCTGTGAAAATTGTTAGGTTAAGAAAAAACTTAGTGAGTTGCTTGTGAATATGTGGTTAGCACATTTTTTACAGTGGTCAGTAACAATTATCAGTGTGGAAATAGTCTTTTTTGATAGGAGATTGGAATTTCCTATGGTGAAAACAAGTTAAAACCACTTTTATTTTATTGTTATTATTTTTTTTGTTGGTGCTGGAGATCAAATCCAGGGCCTTTTAAAATATATATATATATATATATATATATATATATATATATATATATATATAATTTATTTATTTTAGTTGTAAATGGACTTTTATTTTATTTATATGCGGTATTGAGACTCCAACCCAGGGCCTCACGCATGCTAGGTAAGTGCTCTACCACTGAGCCACAACCCCAGCCCCATATCCAGGGCCTTTTATATGGTAGGTAAGCACTCTATCAGTGAGCTACTATCATATCCCTAAAACCACTTTTTAATTATTTCAGCATAGACTCTCTCTCTTTTTTTTTTTTTTTAAAGAGAGAGGGAGAGAGAGAGAGAGAATTTTTTAATATTTATTTTTTTTTTAGTTTTCGGCGGATACAACATCTTTGTTTGTATGTGGTGCTGAGGATCGAACCCAGGCCGCACGCATGCCAGGCAAGTGTGCTACCCCTTGAGCCACATCCCCAGCCCCTCAGCATAGACTCTTTAGAATTTTTGAACTTTTAGAAAAGTCTTACTTAATAAACCCTGTTCATTTTTTTGGTTAATGTCCAAAAGGTGCATATATATGGCAAATCTATGATAATCTAGTTTTCAGAACACAGGGAGAACATAGTCTTTTTTTGTTATGTTGCCAGAAGTAACTTGATTTTGAGTGTGAAATATGTGTGCATATAATGTATTATAATTTCCCCTCTCTATAACTGACTGCAGTGAGCTTGCTGAGATAAGGCTAATAGTGGAATTTTTATTGACAATGTTTAACCTTTTGCATATGGCCTTAAAGTGAAACCTTTATAAATTCAGTATACTTCTTATTGTGTATGAAATATACCTGAAGACATATTTTCCCCCAGTGTAGTGTTTTAATTTTAAACTGACTGCCAAAATTAAGAAATAGGAGGTTTTCCATAAATATTTTAGGCTGAAAATATTGGAGGATTGTGGCAATACTGGGCCCATGCTCCTCAGTTGGAAAAACCATCTGTTAGAGATCAGTAGTTCCATACCATTTTGTATGGATAATCCTTTCCCTATATTGTCTCAGTTCCTCCTGTTGTTTTTTTTTTTTTTTTTTCATCTTACCTCTAGACCCCTTCATTCATTTGCATTATCTAGCTGGCTTTTTTAGAGTATTGAGTTTGTGCTTTTACTAAATGTCAATTGACAGAAAAAGGCCTACATGTGTATGACCTTAAAGTGGGTGTTGCTGGCAAGTAGGACTTGTCTACCTTTTGAACCAGCAGTTATTTCCTGCCTTTCCCTTTGTGAAGAATGACCTTTGTGTCACAGTCGGAGTCATAGTTTTTGGAACCAATTAATCGGTGTCCAGCATGCATTAGGCCCATAGTAACATGTGGAAAGTGTGGTCTCATTCATTACCTACTGGTCTTAAACATATTTATTGGTTCTCTAAAGCCCAGGTTTAGTCTCCCACAGCTCAGAGCTGTATTTTATTTGTATATTATTTGGCTTTTTAAAAAGATTTTTTATCATTTCATCATTTAATATTTTATTATGTATCAGTCTATCAATTTTAACTGAGAAACTAAAAGAACTTTATTTGGGGTCCTAAGAGTTACAATTTAGGAGACATAGGTTTAGATAGCTCTGAATCAGTATTCGGAAGAAGGCAATGGGATCTTATATGAGCAAACACTGCCAGTTTATTAAATGTTGAGAAAGAATGGGGCAATGTGACTGATAGAAGATAAAAGAATATATACACTTAGTAATGTTCATCAAATAAGAGTTTGATAACCTCTTGATACACTTCTTGAGTCTCTGGGCACAGTGTAATTATGTGGTCATTCTTGTCATTCAGATTCCTGCTGTCAAAAGGTGGAGATGACTAGAGTTCACATTGTAGGCAGCAGCTGGAGACTGCCTAAGTCCTACTTCCTTCATGCCTCCATTTTAAAAGCCTTTCAGTGTTGCTCTCAGCATGAGGTTCCTTTCATTTTCATCCTCTTTAAGATAAGAACTGTTTTGTAAACATAAGTGGATTCATGCTAAAATTTCCTTAATATCATCAATTATCTGTTAGTAATAAGATCTTTGTTTGTCTCAGGTGTCAATTTTTAGAAAAGTTTGTTTGAATCTAGAGCCAGTTGAGATCTCTACATTATAATTCATTGATGGATCTTTTAGAGTAATGAGATTTGATTGCCTCTTCATCTCTTATTTTTCCTTGTAATTCATTTGTTGGAGAAACTTAATTGATTATTCTATATGGTTTCCCACAGTTTGAATTTTGCTGATTTCAACATTGTGGTGTCGTTAACCTATTCTGTCATTTCTTTAGATCCATAATTGAATCTAATTTTTTATGATTATGATTTAGAGGCTTGATCTAATTTTTTCCCTCCTTTTCTTCCTCCCTATAAGTTTGTTCCATAGATGTAGGCCTCTGTTTGACACTTCTCCTTGGTTCGCCTGTATCCTTTAGGCTTGTGGTGCTGTTACCAAGTGCTTTGCCTAATCTATCCTGGATAAATGTATTTTATGCTCTTGGTTGGCTTTGTTCTAGATTCCATCTTAAGTAATCCAGTAAGATCAGAAGTATTGATAATCAATAAACATGTTAAAAAAAAAGGAAAATGATTGTATTGGAGCATAGACTATAAGTCCCCAGTATAATTGGTACTTTAGGCATATTAATATTGCTCATCCTTTTTCCAGTAATACCTTGGGTAATTTGGTATGACTTTCATTTTACAGATGAAAAATTGAATTTAAAAATTGAATGAGTTGCTCAAGGGCACTCAGCTTGTGTGTGGCTAAAATGTTTGTCTTCTGGAGCCAGTTATTGTTAATTATTTGAGGCTGTTACTCAGAACTTGAAGTTTTGAGGAACCTATTAACCTCTGTAGCATCTAACATTTTGGTAGAAGACAGACTTCCTTTTCTGGCTGTTTTTTTGTCTCCTAGTTTCTTTTGTAAAGGAGTGATTTTGAAGCAGATCTGAGTACTACTTTTAGTTTTGTGATTCCCCACCCCACCTTGATTTAGTGCTGGGAATTAAATGTGGACCCTTCTGTATGATTAAGCTTACAATCTACCACTGAGCTACATCCCCAGCAATTGTGTGATTCTTGGGCTGCTGTGTAGCTGCCTTTGTGGAATTCCCTTTGCTTCTCTTCCCAGGTTCCATGTCTTCTGGACTCCATGTCCTGTTCTTGGTTTAATTCTAATCATGAGCACTTTAGGTAGTTGTCCAGGGAAGTTTAAATGGGATGTCAGTTTCTTTAAGAACTCCCGTATCTTGAAATGTCTTTTTCCATTCTTAGTTTAATTGTTTTTATAGTTTGGGTATATAGAAATGTTTGTGATTGCCTTCCCTCCTAATTTTGAAGGCATCTTTTGTAGCCTTTTGAAGGTTATTTCCAGCAATCTTACCTTAGCCCACAGAAGTACCTGAAATTTACAATTCCTAAGGCTCTTGAGAATTCTTGAATAATCACCTTATTTCTTATAGGTTCCCACCAAAACAGGAACTCACATTTTAGTATCCTGCTCTGCTAAGTCAGTTATTTTGTACATCTGCTTTCCATCTTCTAAAATTTTTTTTGGCATATCTTTCTTATCTGCTGGTCTGTTCCTTCCCCTTCCTCCCCCCATCCCTTTTTTTGGGATTTGTACCTTTTTTTTTTTTTTTTTAATTCCTTTACTATCATTCTAGTGTCGTGTAGGGAGGGAACAGAAATTAACTCAATTGCAGTCCACTGGATTCAGGGTTTTAAACTGATTAAAAATCAAATTCTTTAGATTATTATTTTTGGTAAGAACTATCACTGTACTAAAGTTGTACTTTTCCCATGCCTCCTGCTGCCTTCAGTTATTTATAAAAACAGGCAGAAAAATCAGGTGATTGAGTCAGTATTTAGGATGGATCTGAGTGGATGACTGCTATGTCATTTGCTGCAGTCCGCTGCAGCAAAATAGCCAGGGGGGAGGTGAGGAACAGCTTGTGTACGTTGATACAGCAGGAGTAGGAGCCATTTATTGTAGGACAGGAGCTGTATTTATACATTCCACACAGCTTATCTTAATTAGCATAAACTAGATACACCAGTCAACCAATAAGAAATCTCCACACTTAATGGCTCACTGGCATTACTTCACAAACCACTCCCTCTGGCATTTTGCCAGGCACCCTCCAGACTTGTTTACAGACTCTAACAGTCATTGCAGTAGAAAGTGTTTTCTGGGTTGTGGGTGTGGCACAGGGGTAGAATGCTTGCCTAGTGTGTATAAGGCCCTGGATTTAATCTCCAGTACCTCCAGGAAAAAAAAAAAAAAGCTTTCTAGGAGGAATTCAATAAATGTTTCTTTTTATTCTGTGATATTTCAAGGATTGGATCAGTATAAACTTGTAAATATTATATATTTGAGCTACACTTAAAAATATATAAAAACAGATTTGTCAAATATGTGCTTATCAAAAGTGGCAGTTTTATTTTAGACTTTAGTCAGTATCTTAACTTTGTCTTAAAACTGTCACATGGTTGCCATACATAAATTTGAATATCCTTTTTTTTTTGATATCAAGGATTGAACCCAGGGGCGCTTAACCACTGAGCCACATCCCCAGCCCTTATAAGTTTGAATATTCTTTAAATATGATTTGGGGATTAGAGTAACCTTTGAATTCACAGACTCTGTTAAATACTGTTATGGTGAAAATTTCCATTATTAAAAAAGGTGTAAATAAATTATGAAAGTGTGGGACTTACACTAATATGAAGGTATAAATGTTTTGTGTATGGATTTTGGGGAAGTTCAAACAAAATGGAGATTCCAAATAAGGTAGTGAGTTATTAATGGCTGTGTGATCTGAGGAAGCTCCAGGAAAATCTTATGGCTTTGAGTTCTTATGATTGATATTGACTAAGTTACCCGTGGGTTTTTAGAGATTTATAAATTCAAGTCCTCTCATTAGTGTAGAAAGTATTGTTAGTGATAGATAAGAATAGTATTTCCCTAAAATGTGGTAATATGTGAAATGATTGTATTACATAGATGAATCTTTTTCTTTTTCTTTAAGTACTGGGGATCAAACCCAGGTGCCTTATATGTTAGTCAAGTGCTCTACCATGAATCTATACCCTCATCCCTTTTTATTTTTGGTACCAGGGATTGAACTCAGGAATGCTTAACCACTGAGCCACATCCCCACCCCTTTAAAAAAATAAAAAAAAAAAATTTAGAATCTTGCTAAGTTGCTTAGGACCTTGCTAAGTTGGTGAGGCTGCTTTGTACTCATGATCCTCCTGCCTCAGCCTAAGCTGCTGGAATTATAGGCCTATGCTACCTTTTATATTTTTTGAGAAAGTCTTACTAAGTTGCTACAGATCCTCCTGCCTCAGCCTCCCAAGTAACTGAGACTATAGGCATGTATCCCTACATCTGGTTTAATGTTTTTCTTCTAATCTTTAAATATATGTCAGTATTTATCAGAAAAATAAACAAGCATCTCAAAAATATCAATTCATTGATATTTCTTAGCCTGAGGCTAAAGTGGATATTTTAAAGTGATTTGATTTAAAGATGTGTTTTTAATAATTAATACAATTGAAGCCAGATTTAAAATTAGGTAGTCAGTGTAGTTAGGTAAATAGGGTCTAATATGGAATGAAATCTAAAATGGAGGCCATGTTGAGAATGAATTCCTGGAAAAGTTGAGCAACTCTCGGAATGTTAATGAAGTCCAGGAAACAGCCCCCAACAGATTTGAAGATAGCCCATCCCAAAGAAATGTTAATGAACAGCAAACTTAGAGATGCTGACTGGGAAGTGCCCAGATTACTTCTTTGGCCCACCTGTGTCCCACCCCTCGGGCCTTCCCACCTACATTCCATCACTGAAAACTATAAAATGGAGAGACAACCGCACTTCCACGGATTCCACCTCTTGGGTTTCCTTCTTCCTTCGGGAGAAATCTTTTCTGCTGTCCTTTAATAAACTTATAATTTCTACTCTGACCTTGCCTCGGCGTGCTTCTCTGGTGTTATTCTTCAACATTGGGGAAGCAAGGACTCGTCACTGGTCATCATCGGTAACACAATGACTGAATGGATTTGGCAAAAATTATAAAAGTGGGTACGTAAATAAAGTTGGTAAACATTGGTAGTTTCTAAATACTATTTGTTTAATCATGGTGCTTTTACACTTTTTTTTTCTTTTTAGATAATAGTATAAAACTGGGCTGACTGTCATAAGCTTCTTGAATTTTTTTCCTCCAAATACAGATATTGAACTGAGGTCCTTTCACATGATAGGAAGTACTCTGTCACTATCCTATTTTCTCAACTCTCTTTACTTTTTGAGATAGGGTCTCCTTAAGTTCTATAAGTTGCTGAGGCTGGTTTTGAACCTGATCCTTCTGCCTTAGCTTCCTGTGTACCTGAGTAGGTATATATACACTACTGCACCTCATCATTGGCCTAAACTTCTATTTTGTTCCTATTATTTATTTTTGAATTTTAGATAGTTTTTATTTGTGAACTTAAAAAAAACATTCCCCCCAACAGAAATTCTCAAGGCATTTTGACATTTTATGTTTAAAACAATTTGTACCATAGGTCTGACAGCTAAGAAGAAAAGGAATTTAAATGGTTAAAGGTACCCAAAGTCATTCAGTAGTTAGTAATGGAACTTTGGGCATAGCCAAGGTCTCCTTGTATCCAGAGTTGCTTCTGTTACACTGTGCTTTTTAGTTGTTAGTGGAGTAGCCAATTGAAGTTTTCTTAGAACTCAGGAAGTCTGCCAAATTTTGTGGCTAAAGGGATGTTCCTGTAGTTTTTATATATTTGTATCTCAAGCCCTAAAGGTAGAAAGAGCTGGGTCTTCCAAAAATAGTTCAATAAATGTGTCAACATATTGAAATACTATTGAGAAAACAAGGAAGTGGAAGTCCTATGGGATTATTGGAAAATGATGCCAAATGCTTTCACAAGTATTTAGAAAGCAAATGTGACAGTGGTTGTATGCCAGACAATGGTTCATGGCCTTGGTTTTTAAAGCCCATTTTTTCCCTTACTTATACCCGGTGCTCTGTTTAATTGCTTCTAGATTTTGGTAGAAAAGCTGCTAAATGAACATCTTCCTTGAAAATTTTCCATTTAATCCACTCTTAAGGAGAAAAGGAAAACTTTTCTCACTTAATAAAGTGGATAAGAAGTGTCTGTATGAAAGGTTGAAGTGTCACATAACGACTTGGGTCTGTTCACTGACAAAGAAATAGAGTTTATCTGTGTGCTTGTAACCAAAACAGTTTTTGAATCATGGCCATTAGAATCAACATCAGTAAAGTCTGCATCTTAATTTCCTTAATCCCAAGGCTGTCTGTTTTAAATTATGCACATATTGGAATGTTTTATTGGAATGTGAAAGCATTCATCTGTTCCCTGAGGTCCCCCCCCCCAAAAAAAAAAACCCCAGAAAAATAGAGTTATGCTGAAGATATTAACTTTCACAGCTCTGCAATGAAGAACCATAGATGTGGGCTGCATGTGTAGTGCAGATGTGGCTGTGACCTAATTGACACCAGTTCACTTTCATCCTCCTTGCTGCAAGCTTGAGTTGAAAGACTTGAGGGGTGGATCTAGAACATTCTGTTGGTCTGTGATCTGTATTTTACTTGCTTTGTGCAGTACACAGGAAAACAGTGAAGGATAATGTGACTTTTTTTTTTTTTTAAGGACCTTATTTTTTTGTTGTTAAATCTTTTGAAGCCACATTTTTATTCTGATTATCTATTGAAAAAAATTTTTTTTTTGAAGAAAGAGTATATGCTTTTTGGTTATAAAAGAAATTGTTTTTCTTTTCCAACTTTTATTATGGAAAATTCAGCATAAATTTGTAAGTAGAATGCTACCATAATGAGCCTCATGTACCCCCTCTTGACTTCAACAATTTGCAGTACATAGCCAGTTTTATTCCATATGTTTTTCTCTTCCATTCCCTGACTTCTCCCATTACCTATCTGTACTATAATTTTATGGCACTGGGGATTGAACCAGGGGTACTTTATCATTGAGCTACATCCCCAGTCATTTTTTTGAAAACATTAAAATTTGATGCAGGGTTCCTCTTAAATTGTTGAGGCTGGTCTTGAACCTGCGTTCCTCCTGTTTCTGGGATTACAAGCATATGCCCCTGCACCCAGCCTTACCCCTCATATTTTGAAGCAAATTCTATACATTGTGTAATTTATTTTGTAAATAAATGAGTTCCCCTTCCACCTTTTTTTCATATACTTCTTGGTTTCCCAAATAAAGTTCATGTTCCAAACTGATTTTGTAGAATAACAAAGTAGTTCTTTTATAACATTTCAATTGTCATGCATTTGGAATAAATATCTAAATTCTGTTTTGAGAATTAAAAGCATTTTTGTCCAAATGCAGTTTTGTGGATATAGGGAATACTTTATCCAGTGTTAAAAATAAAAACAATAACAAAAAATCCTAACAATCACTAAACCAGAACTGAACTGATCTCACAATTTTAGTATGTTCTGAAGATAATGATTATGTTTATAATTTTTTTCCCCAGGGCTTCTGCCTGCTTATACTGTATTGTATTGTTATTAGTTTTTTTTTTTCTTTTTTATTCTTCTCTTCTGTTCTTCCTTTACATGGTATGGTTCAATGGCGGTATGTTAGAACTAGACCAAGTGCAATTTTTATTTTTTAGTTGACTAAATTTTAATGAGATCACATAATTATTATAACCGTGTAGGGTGCTATCTGTATCGTTCTGTCTGGCAGTGTAGAGGGGAAGGTACATACCTTAAACACTGATCACGTACAAATTAAGAAGTCATTATATAAATTGATGGCATTATACTCATAGCTGACAATCACTTAAAAGTTGAAATGCTTTTCCTAATTAACAGGCAGGATTTTTGTTTTGGAAATACTTTATATTTTAATATTTTCAGTTACATATAATTATTTAATACTTTTGTAAAGACATACTGAATTAAAAAATAATGATAATAATAGATACCATTTCTTGATATTTGTTATGTGGTAGACACAGTTCTATGAGGACTTCTGTATATACTTAGTCATTTAATCCTTGTGGTAATTGTGTGATAAGTACTGTTAACTCAAGGAATCTTTAAGAAAATGGAGACACTAAAAGTTTCAGTAACTTGTTCAAGTAATTCAGCTAATTAATGACTGATCAGGGCTGTCTGGTTCCAGAACCTACAGTGTAACTCCTGTCTGTATTGTCTCTGGGAATACGTAAACTACCTTCAAACCCTGTTTCTATTTGCATTCTCCTCTGCAGAAGTGACTGTTTTGAAGGAGAGCCATTAGTGTATAATTTGATCACTGGGGATGGTTTTGATTGAGAAACTTGAAAGTCATTGATGAGATTCTACTTATGTTCTTTTACTGGCTTTAGTAATAAAAGGGGAAGGGGAAAAATGGAAGCATGTAGAGAGTAGGGTCATTACCAGTAATGTCTCCCCTCCCCCTTTAAGATGGAATGTTGAATCCATTTGGAATGTTGACAGATCACAAAGAAGTTGCTGAAGGTAGTAAGTAATACCATTGAGTGGTTAAAATCTGTATCTCCAGTTGAGTACCTTGGTGTGGGCAGGTGTATTATTGGAACTTTGGCCATCATTGGTCAACACTTAGAGTATAGATTTTTCTCAAGAGTTTATCCTGAGGCCTTTAGTGACCAGATTTTTAACAAAACAGGTATCTGATACTGTATGTTCTCCCCTTTTTCTTGAAAAGAGTAGATGGTAGAAAGAAAATTGTCCTAGCCCTAAGTCCCAGTCCACAGTCCGCTAATTACTAATCATAATATTGGGCAAGAGACATTGCTTCTTGTGTCTGTTTTATCTTACGTGGTTCAGATGCTCTGAAATAAGTTCTGATTCATATAAGATGTCTGATTTACTGATTTGCCTTTGTTTGTGGAGAAAGTGATTTAAAATGCCCTTTCTTTTTATTATTATTATTTTTTATTTGTTTTAATTAGTTATACATGACAGTAGAATGCACTTATATACTTTGATGTATCATACATAGATGGGATATAATTTCTCATTTTTCCAAGTATACATATTGTAGAATCATATTGGTCATACAGTCACATACATACATACTGTAATAATGTCTGTTTCATTCTACTATTTTTCTTATCCCCACATCCCCTGCCTTCCCATTTTTCACTTAAAATCCCCTTTCTTATAGGAAAAATAGATGTAGAATTTTGGCAAACATTCCATACTTTTCATTTTATCTTTATAGAAACTTAAGAAAAAAAATATAGTTTAATGGTGGGAGGTCTGTGGTAATGTTTGTTATTGAAATTTTAATCTTGGTCATTTCCTATTGAACATAATTTTGCCAGTGAGTTTTACAAAAATTTAAATTTATTTTTTCAATTGGTGGGGGTAGCATGTGATATTTTGATATATGTATACATTGTGTAATGTTTAAATCATGCTAAACATATCTGTCTTTTCAAACATATAATTTCCTTTTTCTTCTTTCTTTCTTTTTTAATACTGGGATTTGAACCCGGGGCACTCTAACTCTAAACTGCATCCCCAACCCTTTTTATTGGGTCTTGCTAAGTTGCCCACCATGGCCTGGAACTTGTGATCCTCCTGCTTCAGCCTGCAATTACAGGTATTTGTCCACACGTGGCTTTTCTACTTTTTTTTTTTTTTTTTTGGTGTGGGGATTAAACTCAGGGGCATTCAACCACTGAGCCACATCCCCAGCCCTATTTTGTATTTTATTTGGAGACAGGGTCTCACTGAGTTGTTCAGCATCCCACTTTGGCTGAGTCTGCCTTTGATTTAGGATCCTCCTGTCCCAGCCTCCCAGGCTGCTGAGATTATAGGCATGTGCCATAACACCCGGCAGTTTCTATTTCTCATATCAAATATTTCTTAGTTTTTTTGTTATCATGTTTTCCTCGTTACTAGGGATCCAGTTCAGGTGTGTTCTACAACTGAGCTAAGTCTCCAACCCTTTCTATTTTTTATTTTGAGACAGAGCCTAAGTTGCTGAGGCTGACCTTGAATTTGATCTACCTGCCTTGGCCTTCTGAGGCCTTCTGTGTTATTAGGATTATAGGCCTGTGCTACTGGGCCCAGCTAGACAATAATTTTTAACTTTTTCTTTTCTTTTTTTAAATTAAATGTTTTTCTATTGTGTAGGCACTAACTTCATCATTATTTCCTTTTTTTTTTTTTTTTTGGTATTATGGATTGACTTTAGGGGCACTTTATTATTGAGATACATCCCTAACCCATTTTATTTTTCATTTTGAGATAGGGTCTCCCTAAGTTGTAGAAGTTGGTCTCAAACTTGGCGATCCTTCTGCCTCGTCATCCTGAGTGGTTAGGATTATTGGCATGTACCTCCACATCTGGCATTATTTCCCTCCCCCTCAAAAAACCGTTTGATTTAGAAAGTTTTAAATATGTATATAAAAGTAAGCCAAATGGTGTATTAACCCCTCACCCCCATGTATTCCTACCACTCCCTTTAACAATTATCAACTCATATTTGGCTTTTAAAAATCTATGTTCCTATTAATTTCTCCTCATACTGCGTTATTTTAATGCAAATCACAAGTATCTCATCATTCTATCTGCATAAATCTCAGTATTTATCCTTAAAGGATAAGACTTGAAAAAAATCACAGTACCATTATTGTGTCTAAAAAAATTAACAGTAAGGGCTGGGGATATATCTCAGTGGTAGTGTTTGCCTAGTATGCACATGGCCTTGGGTTCAAACCCTGAAAGAAGACCAAACCCAACCCAAAATAACAGTAAATTTTTAATATTATCATGTTGCATTCTGTTTAATTCCTTGTTGTCCTTGTTTTCTTTCAGGTTTTTGTTTGTTTGTTTGTTTGTTTGTTTGAACCAAGTCCACACATTGTGATTAGTGATAGGTCTCCTCAATTTTCTTTAATCTATATGTTCTGTTCTCTTTCTTATATTTCCTTGCAACTTATTTGTTTTTAAGAAATTTAAACTTAAGAAATTGGGTTGTTTGTACCATATTGTACCCATAATTTTTTTATTTTGCTGATTTCATGTTTTTTGTATAGTTTTATCTGTTCCTCCATCCTGTAAATTAGTGGGTCCATACAGAGGCTTTGTCAGCTTCTGGTTCGTTTTTTTTTCCCCTCTTTTAATCCTTCATTGGTTTTGTTATTTCTTAAGACCACTCAAGGAGTACACAAAAGCTAATTGTAAGGGTGTTTGGATTTGTTACTTAGTTCTTCATTTTCTGAAATTGGCCTAAACTAAATTCCCCATAAAAACATGTGGAACCACTTAGAAATTTGGGAAGATAACAATCCTCTGCAAATACCATACCCAGATACAAATTACACAAGATTTGCTAGTCCCAACTGTATTTCCCAAACGGAAAGGAAGAAAGCAGCTGCCTTAAGGATTTCTATGAACCACAAACCAGGTTTTCAGTTAAAGAGAGACATTTTACAGTTAAATCAGGCTTTATTTTTCTAGAACAATATGAAAACACTTCAATTACCTAAATTTCCCACCCAGTAAGCTAGTATCCTTAGTGACTACTTTTTTCCCCTTTTCTTCCTTGGCAATTGGAAGTAAAAGGATTAAAGTGGAATGATGGCAAGTCAGAAAGTAACCAAGATATGTGGGAAACCAAATAAATGTATTCTGCAGTGATACTTTGAAGCATATTTATAATTTTCTTCTCCTTCTCCTCCTGCTCTTCCTCCCTCCCTCCCTCCCTCTCTCATTTCCTCCTTCCTTCCCTCTTGCCCGCCTGGGGTTCATTCTCTTCCCCGGCTCCCCCCCCCTCCCCGCTGCCACATCTTCAGCCCCTTTTTATTTTGAGATTTTGAGGGCCTTGATAGGTTTCAGAGTGTGACTTTGAACTTATGATCCTCCTGCCTCAGCCTCCTGAGCCGCTGGAATTACAGAACATGAGCCACTGCTCCCAGCTGTAATTTTTTTTTTAAAGGAAATTTTTAGATGTGAAAATAAAGAGTACAGTAGTGTAGTGAACATCCATATCCCCACCAACTAGTATACTAGGGATCCAGTTCGGCTGTGTTGTACAACTGAGCTAGTATACTAGTTGGTGGGGATATGGATGTTCACTACACTATTGTTGGGCTGGGGCTGGAGTTACACTGCTATTCATTGGAATCTTCTCTCCCTCTTTTCAGTTGTCATCAGGCTTGTGGTACAGATCTTACATCTTTTTATTTCTTTTGGCAATGCTGGTAAATATTTTGCTAGTTTTTGTTTGACTTTATTTTGGTTGGTCTTCATTTTATTAGGTGCTAGGTGAAGATGCTGTGATTAGGGTTGGTTTCCTGATTTTTAATTGTATATCTTTTGTAACAAAATGTCTTAAAATTGAAGTATATACAGATACAGTTGAATAATGAATCCCTATATACTCATCTTCCAGCTAATTATCAACATACAGCTACATTTTTGTTTTCTTCTGTGTACCTTCTAAACCCTGTCATCCTGTCTCCCCCATTTCATGCTGGATTATTTTAAAGCAAATTCTAGATATTATATTATTTGATTCATACTTATTTATGTCTGTTAGGTGAGCACTTTAAAAAAAGACTCCACAATGCCATTGTCATATCTAAAAAACTTACTATTTTCTAAATGTGATGAAATATTCAGTGAATATTCATATTTCCTCAGTTGCTTCACAAGTGTTTTTATAGTTGGTTTGTTAAAGTTAATATCCAGATAACATTCACATTACATTTATGGTTGCTCTGTCTCTTGAGTGTTGTGTTTTGTTTTCTTTTGGTTCTGGGGATTCAACCCTAGGGGTGTTTTACCACTGAGCCACATCCCCAGTCCTTGTTAAAATTTTTTTGAGACAGGGTCTCTCACAATGCTTGGCTTGAATATCTTTTTTTTTTTTTAAACATTTTTTATTTTTATTAGTTATTGATGGACCTTTATTTATTTGCTTATATGTGGTGCTGAGGATTGAACTCAGTGCTTCACACATGCTAGGCAAGCACTCTACCACTGAGCTACAACTTCAGCCCCTTGAGTATCTTAATATAAAGTTTATTTCTTTTCTTTTTCTTCTAGTTTGTTTGCTGAAGAAACTGTTTGTCTTACAGCATTTCCTGAATTCTGAACTTTGTTTATTGTATCCCTCCTGCAGTGATAGTTTAGAATGTTTCTGTGTTGTGAGTTTCTTATAAATAGGTAGGCAGACTTGAGTCTTAGATTCAAGGTTGATTTTCGGGGAAGGATGGAGAGACTAGAATCTTTCATAGCTGTTGATGATTATTTCTTATTGCATTTCATCCAGAGATCCTGTATGGTTGACTCTTTTTGAGGGGATAAAAATTGCTTCATTTGTTCTGGTGTTTTTGGCTAGATAACTTTACCTTATTGATGTGGGTTATTTAATTACCATGAAATACAGGATAAATACTTTTTTCCTTTACCAAATTTCAAAAGAAGCTGTTGATATAATAATTATTTCCAACTTTTTTTTTTTTGGTTTCAATCTTAAGTGTCCCCTTAAGTCCCATATGCTAAAGGTCATAGGCCACCCTGAGGCACTCTTGGGAGGTGGTGGAAACTTTAGGAAGTAGAGCCTTATGGAAGGAAGCTTGTCACATTGTGGGGGGGGCATGCCCTTAGAGGAGGTATGAGCTGAACAGCTGTGCTCTATCCTGTGCTCCCTTGTCCTTGTGTGCTACCCTATGCAGGCCCCCAAATGGTGGAGTCAACTGACCACGGACTGAAACTTTTAACCTGTGAACCCAAATATTTCAGAATTTCCTCCTCCTATGTTGATTTATCTCAGGTATTTGGCACAGCATCAGAGAGCTGACCAAGAATCTATTTCTCTCTCTTTTTTAAAATGACACCCCAAATTGAACCTAGGGGCACTTTAATTCTGAGCTGTATCCCCAGTCCTTTTTGTTAATTTAGAAATGGGGCCCAGTTGCGGAGGCTGGCTTCTACCTTGTGATCCTCCTACCTTAACCTACCAAGATGCTGAAATTACAGGTGTGCACCACTGACCTGGCTAGTCTGTTTCTTTTTTGGCTATCATTATTAACTTAAGGACTTTTATATAGTCAGAGGATTTCAACCAATTAGTCATCCCCGCTGGGGATTGAACCTGGGGTGTTGAACCCAGGGGTGCTTTACTGCTGAGCTATATCCCTGAGCCTTTTAACATTTTTTATTTTGAGACTGGATATCTCCAACTTGCTAAGGCTGATCTCTAAAATTTGTGATCTTTCTGCTTTAGCCTCCCAAGTTTAAGGGATTACAGGTATGCACAATGACTGTAGTCATTCTTTTTGTTTTGTACTGGGGAATGAACTCAGGGGTACTCCGTGTAAGGTCAACCTTGTAATGCTAGATCAGTAAGCTGCTGCCGTGTTTCCTGCAGACAACTTTATTTCCTCTGATTTGAGTAAACAGATGCGGTTTCATGAAGAATTGAAATGTATAACTGAATTTGTTCAGAAGTGTTTTGTAATGGAATAACATTACAATACTTATTACTTACTTACTTACCACTGAGCCACATCCCCAGCTCTATTTTGTATTTTATTTAGAGACAGAGTTTCACTTAGTTATTGAGATTGGCTTTGAAATTGTGATCCTCCTGCCTCAGCCTCCCAAGCTGCTGTGATTACAGATGTGGGTCACCATGCCTGACTTAGTCATTCTTTTTGATAGTTATGTTTTTTTAACTTTCACCACTCCCTTCAAACTGGGTCTTATGCCCTTTGACATGACCCTGTCAGACTTTGAAAATAAGGAATAAGTTTATTAAAAGGCTATATAATTTCTTTCTGGAGAATATCATCAAATCTCCCATAGGCATAGCATTAAAAGTATCTACACTACAATGGGAAAAAAAAAAAAAAGCCATAGAGCAAAGTGAAAACTTCATCCCCAAGTTTGTATTGTCAGGTTTTTGTCTTAAAAAGCATCTTTGTAAATTTTTTCCTATTCAGGTAATCAACTTTCTGGGCCATGGATTAAAGGGCTGTAAATTTGGAAATCCAAGAGTTCCAACATATTCCACAGTTAAAAAGTCCATTCTCACAGGAAATGAGGATGGGTTTGCGTCCTAACCTTTGCCATTTTTTCCCCAACATAAAATGTTGCTAAACATGCTGCCCTGAGAAGGTCAACCTTGTAATGCTAGAGATCAATAAGCTGCTGCTGTGTTTCCTGCAGACAACTTTATTTCCTCTGATTTGAGTAAACAGAATCGAAATGTATAACTGAATTTGTGAAGAACTGTTTTGTAATGGAATGACATTACAATACTTACCATATTTCCAAATCTCCAGGAAGTTTGTGTCTGACATTTTAAAACCCATGTTGGTTTTGTAAATTGCCACTCCCCCCAAATTCTATGAGTAATGTTAATCCCATAAGAAATAGTCCTTTTCAGTTTTGTAGCTTTTCTTTTGTAGAATAAATGGGGTTTAGTTTTATCCTTGTGCTGGTAGTAGTCACTATCATGACTCTTTTGTTAAATATTAAATATGAACTGCCAGTTTTTAAATACTTTGAGTACTTACTGAATGTTGGGCTGCAGTACAAATAATGCTGCTGCATACCATACTAATATAAACAAAATGTCATGCTTTGAAAAAACGTTTATTCTCCAAGAATAGAAAGAAGTATAATGAAATTCTGTATTTATTTTCCAGTGAGTTAGGTTTTGAAGTAAATAAATGATGATACTGTATTTTATTTAGAAATATTTCTTTTCATGCCTTTTAGGCATTTTGGTTTGTAAAATAACTATCAGATTATTTTAGCAACTGTAAGAATCCCATTAATTATTTTTGAACAACCAACACTGAAAAATATGTCAAATTGTTTTAATGGCAGAAACTTTGAATACTTTATTTCTAGTAAATTAAGTTATTCTGTGAATTTTCCAGATGGCAAAAGCAACTAGAATAATTTGATTTATTATTTCTTTCCCATTTGTGATATTAATGAATTGTGAATTAGTGCAGTTTAAATTGGTACTAGAGTGTCCCTTTTGAAATCTTAGAACTGTGTTCTTATATGAAAAATTAAATTATTTGTGTGGAGAGGTAGTTATTTTCTATATCACTCTACAGAGGATCTGAGGGAATATATTTGTGGGAATATACAGGAAATATATTTGATACAATTGCTTACATAAAAACAAATTAGGGCAGGTAAATTAGAAATAAGAAGAAAACATCTAAATGAGAGTCTAACCTCTACATATACAAACTGTAGCTGTGGCTTAACAAATTTTTATTGATATCTGTCTTTGTGTATTTTTGTATGTGTATTTGTATGTTTTGTCTTGTTTTTTACCCAAGAAATACTTTTAAAATGTGTGATGCTTGATAAAACCTCTACTCTTTCTTGAAATGTTTGCTGGTAATCATTGAAGTTTTTTTTCCCTGTCAATACAACTGTGAAATGTTTTGTTTTTTTAAAGTATAAAGATGAGTAAAATTTTTAATAAGAGGAAATTATAGTAATTAATATTTGATTGGTTTTTTATTTTTCAGGCTTTTTCCTTTGGCGATAAAAATTTTTATGCTTTTGAGCATTTCTTTCAAGACCCTGATCCTGTGAAAGTGAGTCATATCATTCAAGACATAGCTTATATGTCAACTTTTCTGTGAAATAGTTTCTAATTCCTACAAGTAGGGTTAATACCTGTCTTTGTCTCCCAAGAAGTTTAATAGCACTTATTAGGTTGGATTTTAAAACCCTATGTGTCATTTTTTTCAGGGCAGCAACGCTGTTTCATTCCCAGTGATTAGCACGTGGTAAAGCATTCTGTAGATGTTCATGGAAAGAATGAAAACTAGCAAATTAATCAGAAGTTTTAATGAAGTTCAGATTATTAAAATTTTTGCTTCCTTTGGAATCAATGAATACATTAGCTGGTTTGGATCATCTTTTTATTGTACAGGATCTTCTGAACCACTAATAGCAATGTGAGTTGCCTTATAGTTGAATTTGAAACATTCTGTGTGTGCGTGCATATGTGGGATGCGCTCTTCTGGGGATTGAATCCCTAGGCGTGTTACCATGAGCTACATTCCCAGCCCTTTTTAAAATTTTGATATAGGGTCTTTCTAAGTTGCCCAAGCTGACTTCAAGCTTGCCATCTTCCTGGTATTACAGATGTGCACCACTCTGCCTGGCTTCATTTCCAATCTTATTTTACCATTATGCTGTTATTCTGCTTTTAAAATGCGGTTCTTATTTTATTATGCCACTCTCATACTACGAGACCTTTAGTAGCTCTCTTTTACCTATGGGGGAAGTCAAAATTAACAATTCATGTCTTCTCTCCCATCCCATTGGATCTTATGCTTTATATAGAAGATTCTTCCCTGCCTTCTGTGGAGCTATATGTTTTTCAGAATTTTAAATATTATTTTGGTACTGGGGATTGAATACAGTGGCACTTTATCACTGAGTTGTGTCCTTAGCCCTTTTCAGATTTTTTTTTTTTTTTAAATTTTGAGACAGGGTCTCACCGAGTTGCTTATGGCCTTACTAAATTTCTGAGGCTGGCCTCAAGCTTGGGATCTTTCTGCCTTAGCTTCCAAATTGCTGGGATTACAGGTATGCGCTGCCCCACCAGGCAAGATATTATCTATAACTACCTGGAATTTCTGCTTTCACTTTGCCTACCTGGTTCCTATATGAAATTATAAAACATGAGTTCTAGAAAATTCTGACAGTTCTTTAACTCAATCTTTTAACTTATAAATGAAAAAAATTAAGACATTGAAATTTTCATTGATTTCTTGCTGCTCATCACCCATGTACAAAGCAAACCAGCCTCAGACCCAGGTTATAACTAATGTCTCTTTGCTCATTTTTCACAAAGTCTTTTTTTCTTTCTTCCTTTCCCTTTTTGTGATACTGGGGATTGAACCCAGGGCCTCATGCATGTGAGGCAAGTGCTCTGCCACGGAGCTACATCCCCCGAAATTTTTTATTTTGAGACAGGGTCTCATTAAGTTTTCTAGACTGACTTCAAACTTGGAATCTTCCTGCCTCAGCCTACTGAATCCAGTGGCTCTTTATCATTGAGCTGTGTCCCTAGCCTTTTGTATGTGTTGTCATGCCCGGCCATAAGGTGTTTTTATTTTAAATTGCAGCTGAAAATTTTGTTTCCCTCTAACTTTCTCTAACCACCTCAGTTAGAAGATCTATTCTGGACTTCAAACTTTGGTGCTGTTTATTGTATTGTGAGAGCATTATGTTTTCTGTTGAAATAATAATGAACAATGACATTGCTAACCTTTGCTTACTTTTTGGTATGCTCTGGACTAAAAAGCATATTGATTTTCTCATTTTACCTTACAACCACACTACAGGGCATTGTTATTCACGTTGTAGAAATTAGGAAACTAAAGTGTAGAGAAGCAAGGTCCTAAAGGTCATAGGTTTAAACTCAGGTCTGATCAGAATAAGACTTACCTAGCTTGTATTATAATATTTTACTTGTGTTCATCTTTTTGCACTGGATTGTAAGACTTTTAAGGACAATGAATAGTTCATTAATGTCATTGTATCTCCTCCAGCATCTGTTGCAGAAGAGCTCGGGAAATTTGTTGACTTCCACTAGACGGATATATACCATTTGACCACATATTGAAGGTCAAGGTATTGATATAAGGTAGTGGAGAAGCAGAAGGTGAGAGGTGAAACATGTAAGCATAGGACTTACGTGTAGATAATAGATCTAAGAAAAGGACAAGGTATGGGGTCGATTGAAGTTTCAGGGGAATGATGTGGGCAGCAGAGTTCTTTAACATTCATAATTTATTGGTTGAAAGGAAGGTATACATTTGTTTACTTATAAGAGTTTGGGATTTCATCTCAGTTGCATATTGTTATTTCCAGCCTTGTTCATTGTTGTATTTGGTATTTCTTTCTTTAAGTAGTCCTGAAACTGTCTACAAGAACAGGAACAAATCATTTTCATGTAAGATTAGCCTTTTTAGCAAGAGAGGTCTGGGACACTTTAATGAATGAGGATCATGAACTTTGTCTACTTAACCTAGGGCTTCCAAATTGAGGGCTTCCAAATTGGTAGAATGCTGAAGCTGTGCAAGTGCATTTTGCTATGGGTATGGGTTCTGTGAGTGATTGTCCTTTTGTAGTCGTGCAGTTAGGTGTGAAAAATCTTTTGTGCTTTTTGCCTGTTAGGGAAGTGAAACCCTTAAGCTGTGTAGGCATATTGATTTCCCATTTTTTGAAGGATTTTAGTTTAGTCTTTTTTGTTCTTCTGAAATAATCCTCAAAGAATATTGTGCTAGCTTTATTCTTTAGTGATCAAGAGTATGGGAATGAACCAGTAGACTGAAAAGTAGGGTGATCTTTGAATAGCCTATTTTTTTTTTCTTTTTCTTTTTTGGTACTGGGGATTGAACTCAGGGAAGCATTACCACTGAGCTACATCCCTAGTACTTTTTATTTTTATTTTGAGATAGGGTCTTACTAAGTTGCCTAGGCTGGCCTTGAACTTGTAGTCCTTGTGCCTTGGCCTTACAAGTCTGGGATTACAGTCATGTATCATTAGCAGAATAAATATTTAAAAATGAATGCTGCCTATGACTTGAAAGAGAGGATAAGTGATGTGTTCAAGCAAAACTAGTTATAGGAAGAACATTGCCTAGAAGAAAGATTTGAGTTCTAGAGCTCTTTCCTTCAAGTATACTTATTTATATGTCACATACCAAATTCACAGTTTGTTTATGGTGAAAATGAAACCTCAGTTAACCTCTCCCTCATTTGGTTGTGAAAACAGGTCTTTGGTGTCAATTTGCAATAATATATCATGAAATATATTCAGATGCTGGCATGCTGACTTATGCTCACCACATTTATTAGGGAATGTTTTAATAGGTATAAGTACTTTCTGTGCCTGTGTCTTCAAATAATTGTTGATGACTATATAGATTTAGCTCTTTCTTATTTTAAAAAATTTTATTGTATAATATATGAAGATACATTAAAACTATACAGAAATATAAGTAAGATTTATCATTTTGCCTGGCATTGTGGTGCATGCCTATAATCCCAACTGCTTGGGAGGCTGAGGCAACTTATAGAGACCCTCTTTCAAAAACAAATTAGGGATATGACTCAGTATCACGCACCCTTGGGTTCAATCCTGAGTAACCCCCCCCCAAAAAAAAAACAAAAACAAAAACAAAACTAACGTGCTTTTGTAAATTAAATAACTAAATAGTTTCAATTGTCATTTTTTACTTTGGCCAGTTGAGATACTGTGACCTTCTGTGCATGCTAATTTTTCCATCATGAGTTAAAAACAAAGATTTTATGTGGCACTTGTCTTCAGAGAAATAAAAATTTATGCCATTTATTCCCTATACATCCTCAAGACTAAAAGGAGATAAATTAATTTCATGGACGAAAGAAAATGAAGGAAGGATGAAACCCTTGTATCAAAATTCCACAGCTTTCTAAACCACTGTACAGCGTATCAAAGCAAAATTTCATTGTGCTGCCTGGCTATTTCTGTGGGTTTTGATATAATAATGTATAGGATTTAATGAATAGGTACACTTGGCTCATGGATTTATCCTGTTTTTCTTTGAGTGATTTTTTTCCCCTTCAAATAAGTTTTTAGGGATAGTCATTTCAAAATTGAGGCCATTTTGAGATATGCTGTAGAATTTAAACAAGTGCCTTGTTTCCTTTCCCCATTACACCCTATTTCTTTTGGAGTAAATGTCCTTTGTGGAAATAGCTACACTTTTTCAAGAAATCATTTCATTGAATTTAAAGAGGAAAATCTTATACCAATGTTAGTATTAAAATAGCAATGTTTTCTTAAATTTTTTTTGTAGTTCTCATTTGTGTACTTATTCAAGTACTACTTTGAGAATTGGAGAAAGGTTGAGTTAGAAACTTCACGGTCAGAGGATCATTTTATTGATTGTATGATTGATTGATTGGTATTGGGGATTGAAGCCAGAGCTGTTCTATAAATGGGTCTCATCCTCAGCATATTTTTTAAAATGTAGTATTTTGAGACAGGTTTTAAGTTGCCCAGGCTGGCTTCAAACTTGCAGAATTTATGATCCTTCTGCTTCAACCTCCTGAGTAGAAGAGATTACAGGTGTGTGTCACTGGATCTGGCTCAAAAGGCTCATTTTAGAGTGAATATAATTACTATCTCATGGGTTTGTTTATTTATTTATTTTCTGGCTGTAAATGTTTGTAGTTCTACACTTTCAGATTGTTAAGTTTAAAAATTCTTTTTATTGGCAATTCATATAATAGAAGAATTAGATGAAGAAATCAGAAAACTTTGGATAGTAACATTGGCCAAAAGTTGGGTTTTTTTTTTTTCTTTTTGGCCCTGGGGATTGAATCTAGTGGGGCTTAACCACTGAGCCACATCCTCAGCCCTTTTTATATTTTATTTAGAGACAGGATTTCACTAAGTGGCTTAGGTACTCACTAAGTTGCTGAGCTCAGGCTTTGAACTTGTGATCCTCCTGCCTCAGCCTCTGGAGCCGCTGGGATTACAGGCAGGCACCACTACTACTGGCTAAGAGTTGGATTTTATTGTTGGTGAAATTTTGAATTAATTGAACAAGATAATTTGGATACCTGGAGCTTAGAATATGTTCTTTCAACATCTTTGTTGGCCTAAAGCTATTCAATTGAATTTACTGTTTATTTGAACTTGGAACTGTCTTTTGGGTATTAGTCAGCTTTTTCTGTTGTTGACTTTTGTCCATTGTTATTACTTTCATTGCCTACTCTACTGTGACCTTAAAAATCTTTGCATATTTCTCATTCTTACCTTTTGCTTACTTTTCTGTTCATTGAGCCAAATGGACATTTAGGTAAATCTGCTTTTTGAATATTTAAACCAACAATTTGGTCATTTGCCTTTTTGGAGGTTGCCTGCCATACATTTAGCACTGTACCTCATGTTAATATTCTTTACCATTTTCTGTCAACTTTAATAAGATAGGGCCTTTGGTATTTCTTGATAGAGTATCTCATTTATTAGTAGCTATTTCTGTACACATGTAATTGACTACAAGTACGTATTTACACAGCCTGGTAGAATCATTATATAAGTGATTCAGATTAAGAAAATTGCTAAATACTAAGTGCTTAATTTTCTGTTTAGAAATGTAATGTGTGCTAGAGATAATATTTGAGGATCTAAAGTATGTAGGAAAGGCTGCACATTTTATTTTGATCTTATTACCATCCAAAGAAAAGTTTATATAAAAATCCTCTGTCATTAACTTTCTGCTTTCTGAAGATGATACAGCAGACTATTAGCCAAAGTCCTAGCCATTTAGTCAATTGAGAAATACTTTCAGTAAAACCTGTTGATATAATTTGGGCAATTTATAGAGCACCTGTTCAAGCAATTTCTTTGAAATACTTTAAAACCAAGGGTCTGGGAGGCTGTGGTGGAGTGGACCCTGGGGAATGGGTAGCAGAGAGGGCTGCTGAGCCCAGTGTGCTGTGAGCTGCACCACTCGGTGGTTAAAGGAAGAGATTAGGGCCTTTTTATCCTTGCTTGCTCTGCACTTGAGCAAGTCACTTTGTTGCATCTCTGGTTTCTTATATAGTTGTTGTAAACACAGTACAGGTCATAGTAGGGGGAAACTAATGGAAGAGACCTGAATTTTGTTAAAGTAGTTGAAGATCCACACAATGGTTCCAAATAGTTAATCTAACTATGAGTATACATATGTGCATGCAATCTATTTGTTTCCCTCACTGAAGTCATCTCTTCTTTTTTTTTTTTGTGGTACTGGGGATTGAACCTAGGGGCACCTAATCACTGAGTCACATTCCAGCCCTTTTTGTTTTTTATTTTGAGACAGGGTCTTGCTGAGTTGCGTAGGTCCTTGCTAAGTTGCTGAGTGTAACTTTGAAGTTGTCATTCTCCTGCCTCAGCTTTCCAAGCCACTAGGATTATAGGTGTGCTCCACCACACCCAGCTCTCATTGAAGTTTAGTAGGTCTTGTGTGAGTTGGGGTGCTGCACAGAAAAAAAAAAAACAACAAATCCTTCCCCAAGGGATTTCATTGTCAGATAAAGGACTCAGAACAATCTAATCCAGATCCAGACTTTGAGGTATTGTGATACCAACAGCTGTGGTCTATTAAATATCAAATTTCAACTGTTTGGTAGCAGTTAAATGTCACTGGAACAGTTGGCAGTTGCTTTGTAATTTGACAGGTCTCAAGGTTTCCAAAGTAAATGTATAAAATCTAAGCCGCTTTTTGACATATGAATCATATTCAGTGTTTTTATGGGGGGAAATGAATTTTTTAATTTCTGGAGTTAACTTGGCAACTTTAAAAATAGAGTTGTGATAACTAATCCTTTCTGCATATTTAAAAAACTTATTTCCATAGAATGAAATTGTAGAAGTAAATTTGGCTTTTGAAAGAACAGTGGTTAATATACTATTTACCAGGGTGAGTTTAGAATTTGACTGGTGGAATTTACTTAAAATGCCTTTTCACAAGTGTATAAATGGGATGGTGGTATTCTTAGGTATTCGCAAAATAAATACTAAACTGTTCAGCTTTTTAAGGCCTAAGCAAAAAAGAGAAAGTCTCAGTATTTGCTTGATGCTTTTCCTAAGTGTAGTCACCAGAGGAGGATTTATAAGGAAAAGTCTTGTATTTTCTTTTCAGAATTTTGGAAAGGATAAAGAGGTGCAAAGGAGGAAAATACACATGCAAATGTAAGATGTTTAAGATTTTTTCTCTTTAGTATTTGCTCTCCATTATTATCAGTGATGATTTATACTACTTGGAGATGAGAAGATTGAAATGTTCAATATTTGATAAATACAACTGATTGGGTATACCCAGAGAGAATTGTGATCTTTCACAGAATGCTTTGCAACCCTCTTCAGCTGCATTGAGCAGTCATAATAGTGTACACTCAGTAAACTAGTCATTACAAAAAGGGAGCAAGACTATAGCATCTGTGGAGAATTGGAAACACATGGAGTAAAGACATGGCAGATTCAGATTATTTCAGGGCTAGAAACATTGCTTTAAATAATATTTACAGCATTTGAGTAAATAAATACAGAGAAAAAATGTATATGTAAATATGTATTTATTTGTGGTAGATGGTATGCCTTGAAGAACTTTCCATGAAACTGGTATAATTGAGCATATATTTAGATAATTTGCTGGATGATTTAGAGACCACACAACCTTTATATTTCTTATGATTATGGAGATACAAAAACTTGTGTTGAAGCCTCCTTCAGTGAGGAATATATACTTTGATAATATCTTTGTGTTCAAAGTGCTGAAATTAGATTTAATAAGTTGATTATACATTTATAATGAACATTTTCCCTTTTAAAATATTAAATCAGGGGGCTGGGGCTGTAGCTCTATAGTAGAGCACTTGCCTCGCACATGTGAGGCACTGGGTTTGATCCTCAGCGCCAAGTAAAAAATAAATAAATAAATGAATAAAGATATTGTCCATCTACAACTAAAAAAAATTAAAAAAATATTAAACCAGTTCTATTCAACTTTTTATAAAGTCTAGCATGTCCTGATCATCAGGCATTGGAATATTTTTACTTTATTGCTTTATTCCCTAGAGAGAAAAATCATCACGCTGAAAGATGACCCATATCTTACAAAATAACATGTGACCAGGTAGTTTCAGAAGAGGAAAATTAGTTTTGTACAGAAGAGTAAAAAATTGCTTTCTGTGTATGTCGTGAGACTTGTTGGGCATATGCATTTCTAAGGGGCCTACAATAGCTTTGTGTTTTTTGGATAGTATGTGAAAACAGGCATTTTAAAACAACAACAACAACAACAAAAAACCCAGGTATTAATTCTTAGAAGGTGTCAGTACTTCTCTAGAGTAATTGGTACTTTAGGTGGTGATTTTCCTTTATGTATTCATAGCAGTAACAAAGTACAGATCTTCATGAATTATAATTGCTGAGTTTTAAATTCAGATATCTCGTTTTTAAAACATGTTGGAACACTGGCTTTTGTTTACTAGTATTATTTATTTAGTTAGTTTTTGGTCAGCAGCCACCAGTAAAGTATGCTATGTTATTTGATTTTTACATAGGTTTATTCTAGAAGTTATGATGCAAAATATTTCATTTTGCTTTCCTTACAAGTATTTTCATCCTGGCAACTTTGAATAAATGTTTTAAATTGCTTGTTACCAGATAATTGAATTGATTTTGGAATAGTTTGAGACTCTTATAAACATGAATGAATACTTTTCACACAATTCTTTTAATTTTTTTGGGGGGGTTTACTAGGATTGAACCCAGGGTCACTTAACTGAGTCACATCCCCCAGCCCTATTTTGTGTTTTATTTAGACTTAGGGTCTCACTGAGTTGCTTAGTGCCTTTGCATTGTTGAGGCTGGCTTTGAACTTGTGATCCTCCTGCCTCAGCCTCCCAAGCCTCTGGAACTACAGGTGGATGGTGCACAGTACAATTCTTTAATTTTGCGGGGGTCAAAGAAAACTCATGTTCAACTGTTAATCTCTAATGTTTAGCTTAGGAATTCAATACATTTTTGGTGAATGAACAAATGATTTTTTTGTTTAATAAATTAAAATCTTCCAAATTTGGTGACTATCTTAAGGCATTGCTGTTTTTAGCATATTTACCTGTGAAATTACATGCATACGCACAGACACAGTGTTTCTAAACTATTTTAAGGAACAATTATTACAGTTGTATTAAATGTTCCTTAATATGACATAGGAAGTTTTGATTCATGTCAGGGCATTAAAATTTTTCCATTTTATTTCAAAAAGATGAGCAAGTTGCTATCCTTAAGTGTTATCTTGTAATAAATATTGGGATAAGAAGTTAAAATCACACACAAATTTCATTTTTTTGCTTATGAAATATCCATATAAACTTTTTGGAATGATGCCATTTCTATTGCTATGAGTTGGGCTCAGGGAGCCACTATTAATCATTGGTTACATTCAGCATTGGCCTTCTATCTTTTTGGCAAACATTGGAGTCTTTGCAGGTTCATGAGGTAATGGATAATTGTTTCACTTCCCAGGCAACAGGCCCCAGAGATCCAATCTGTAGTATTCCAGGGGGAGCTCTAACAGCTTTGTTTGGGACCTGGCCCTGTGGAAAGGAAGCTTATTTGCCTTGTAGTCAAGTACATACTTGGATGTGGGTGATATACATTGAGGTGTGAGTCTAAATTGTGGGTCTTGTTGTTATGACAAGTGTATTTGAAATTTATAAAGCAATCAATTATACCTAATGATTCTGGCTTACAGAAAGGGAATATGGTGGTAGGGAGACTAAAAACATTCCAGACTCAACCTTCATGTAGATAGGACATTGAACATTTTAGTATTTGTTTATCAAGTAATTTTCATTCATTAGAAAAACATGTTTTTCCTATGAGTTTGCCTGCTCCATTCCTTATATAGTATATGCTTGGAATGAAGAATATGTAAATGAGGAATTCTTGTGCCCTTTAAGAAGTTAGACTAATTAATGGATAAAAAATGACAAGAATAATTTTAAGAACCAAGAATGTGTATTATTGAGGTACCTAAAAGAATTTAAATAATGAAAGAAGTTCGGGAAGAATCAATGAAAAGACTAGAAAAAGTGGTGGTAAGAGAAGAATGGAGGTGAAATGAGTGTAGCCTGTGCTGAGCCTAGGTAGGTGTAGAGGGCTGGACTGTAGCTGGTGGATGGACTGGTAGAGAGGGCCTCCTGCACCAACTCATAGAGTTAAGATTTTATCTGAAAGTCTAAGATAGGGATCCATTATAGCTTCTAAGTTGTGTCAAGGTGAAAGTAGTGTTTAAAGAAAGAAAAATAGAAGGTAATTGTAGGCAGTTCACAGGACAGCAAACCCAAATGGTAAGTTAGTAAGTAAGCTTAGGAATCTCACTAGTAGTTAGGAAAATGTAAGGTAAAACAGACTTATATAATTATCATAATGAGCCTAAAGACCCCAAGTCTTGGGGAAGATGTAGAGAAATTGTTTTAATCATTCACTACTGATGAGATTATACATTGGCACTGCCATCTGGAGAACAGTTTGGCAATGTCAAGTAAAAACTGACCCATACCACACAAGCTAGCAGTTCCACTAGGATGTGCTTTAGAGATTCCTATACATATGCCTGAAGGAGACATGGAAGAAGTAGTTATCAAAATATTTATAATAGGGTAAGGTGGTGCATGCCTTTGATCCCAGTGGCTCAGGATCACAAGTTCAAAGCCAGCCTCAGCAAAAAAGCAAGGAGCTAAGCTCTATCTCTAAATAAAATATAAAATAGGGCTGGGCGAGTGGCCCTGAGTTCAATCTCTGATACCTCAGTGGCCCCCCTCTCACCCCGAAAAAAAAATTTTCATAATAACAAAATGTTAGAAATAACCTATCTTTGAATTAGGGGAAAAAAGTATATTTTATTTTATGATGAATTACCCTGTAGGAATTAAAAAGAAGTATGTTGGGCTGCATAGAGCCACATATATGAACATAGTAAAACATAATCTTCAACTAAAAACATAAAAGATTATGGATATGGAGATATAGTTATATATGAAATTAGGCAAAAATGTGGTCACTCTCTGCAGCCACCAAGAAATATACTAACCCTGGTAAGTATTTTCTATTGACTTGTGAATTTTCTGAGAGCCTAAAATCAGATTTTTAAAATCCAGCCATTGTTAGAGCAAAACAGTACCTGTTTTATTCCTGACTTGGTCTTTACATACTGGGGATATTAAAACCTCTGAACTCCTCTGGGTTCATTGGTATAATATTAAATTTTTAAAGAACTTTGCAAAACACTTATAAAATTTTAATTTAATCGTTCTGTTCGTTTTCTGAAATAATAGACTGTGCAAGATTTTTTTTATTCTCAAATTAAGTGGCAGTAGTTGAACTTGAATTTGCCTTCTCTAATTCCTAGTTTAGTTCTTTTAATAATAATTTTAAAGTTTTTTTTTCCCCAACACACAGTTTTAGCATATAGTTACACTTCATTTATGCAGCAGATTTATTCCTGCATCAGTCATATGTAAACAGGTTTTTGGAACAATTGGTATTTTAAAATATGAGTATTATGTCTTTCAAATTGAAGAGATCCAGTGGTGAGTCTTCTTATTAAGGGAGTAATGTTGTATTGATTTATTGCCATTTTGTTTTTGTGGGTGATTATAGTGGTTCTTAAGCCTTAGTATACACAAGAACCGTCCAGTAAATTTATGAAAAACAGATTATCTGGTCCCTTTCCCCCTCAGAATTCTTCCCTTTTGGTTTCTCACCATTACTTGATTGGTTTCTTAAGGGCTGTGGGTTTTTCTCACTCATTTTGGTATTCTCAGTGCATGGCCTGGGTGGGGGTGGTGGGTAGGAATAGAGAAAGAGAAAGATAAAAGATTGAGTGTGTGTGTTTTGCTTTGTTTTTCCTATTAAATGCTTAATAAATACTCATAGGATGAATTCAGGAAGAGCTTCTCTGAAGGAAATGCCTGGACTGAACTAATACAGTAATAATTGTGGGTGGAGAACACTGGAAAGAATTTTAATGCTCAAAATTTACACTTTTGCTGAACTTGGTTTGTAGTTAAGCATTATTTTCAAACATGTTTTTCATTAGCAATATCACTTAAAAACCTGATACAAAGTTCCAGGGAAGGATTTTACTGGAAAAGGTGTAAAGAAAAGTAAGGGTGCATGAATAGAGAGATTAAAAAAAAAAAAAAAAAAAGTCACATTATTCTGCACAAGTATATCAAACCAGCTTGGAAGTTAACAGTTTTCTTCTCAGGGAAGTTGTTTTTTAGCCATAAGCTACTGCAAATTGTTCAGCCATTGGCAGCAGCACAGAAAACTGCCCTTTTCACCCTTTCCAGCTCACAAATGTAGACGATTCATAGCTGGAATCTATCTCCAAGAAAGTGCTGGCCTTATTGAAGCCAAATGTTCTGAGTTTTTCATGTGGATGCATGCAGGGCCTTCAGTACTTTTGCCATACAGTAAAGCAAACAGAGATCCTAAAAAACAAACAAAAGCAACAACACAAGCAAAGTTTACCAAATAACCTTCAACTTACCATTTGTAAATACAGATGCAAATAATCTATTTGGTAATATATTTCTCTTGCTCACTATCTATCACTCTTCAGTGTTAGCTTTTTAATGTAGTAACTGCACAATAGAATTAGTTGAATATAGGATAGAAGTAGGATGAAGACAGAAATAGTGACAGATTCTGCATTTTTCATCTCTTGCTGTTTAGAAAAGTCCAATTTTATTTCAAGATGGGGCTTCTCATGTGAGAAATTTAAAAATGTAGAGGTAGTAAAGAGATCCCTAAATTGCCCATGTAGTTCACATATGAAGAGACCAGGCTGATGTTTTCCATTAGAGGTCAGAAAACCCAGGTGTTTGGACAGTAACCTTGAGTGCATTGTTTTGTGCTAGCCTTCTAGATAACATTGGGGATCTATTTTTCTATTGTTTAGTTACTCAAAAGCAACTTGTATGAAGATGTGGCGCTGTGTAGCACACAGAACTACTTCATGCCTGTCAGTATCAATCTGCAACATAGATTATTTTTTCCTTCTCTTTCCATTGACACGTTCTCCTAAAATTAACAGTTACATGTACAGTGAAGATGCTGATAAACTGATAATACTGTGAAATCTTTTTGATTTGTTTGTGCAGATTAAAGAGTCTGATTTAGTAAAAGTTAAAGCAAGCAATGAGGGAAAGCATGTTTACAGTTAGTGCTTGCTTCACTATTTATCTATTTAAACTGGAAAGATACCCAAAATAGCAAGGTATGCTTTTTGTACCTAGATACAGGCAAGCCAGGTCTCACTATCTACTAAGTATATAAGCATTTTCCTTTGAATTTCTAACTTGAGTACCTTGGTTTGCCTTCCAGTTTTCTTCACTGTGTATTCTATAGGATTTATTTTGCTAGAATAACGGTGCCTTTGAAAAGAAGTTCTTCTGGATTTGAGCATATATTAAATTAGTATTTATATTGGCTTCTAACTGAAAAGTGTTCTTTTGGTTATCTTTCATTAAATCAAAGTGTAACAGGTCTTGTGTAATTGAATTGAACATATTTTGCTTATCATTCTTGTGTGTTTTTTTGGATATTTTCTGATATTGTACCTTTTTGAAGAAATTGTCCTTGAGTCATTATTGTAACTTGTTTGCAGCTACAAATCATCTTGGAGACAGAAAATATGCCCTGAAAAATAATGGGCAGTTTTTTTTGTTTTTTTTTTTTTTAAATCTATTAATTGTGTATTTGGTTCACAGATTGAATTTTGGCATTTGATTCTCCTCCCAGGTCATGGTAATATCCAGCTTCATTTTGTGAGTGACTGCAGATGCCTTATTACCATTTGGGCTTTTATGTCTTTTTAATAAATGACCAGTCTGTAAAATTTTAAGCCAAATGGAAAAAAGAAATTCCTAGTTTTCAAAGGGTTGTCTTTAATTTTGTATTTAAAAGGCCATGTTGGTTTTATTTTTAGAAATAAAATATGTTACAGCTGTTGGTAATTTACCACCTCCTGTCCTTACCTCCCCTTAAATAATTGAAGGAGAAAAATGTGCATTGATTTTTAAAAAAATAATAAAAAGCTGAGAGGAACTTCAGCTTTATTCTGTGACTTGCCCTAATGTTTTTATGTGATGCATAAGATTGTAGAAAAACTGGATTCAAATAGAAGATACAGTGAGTTGGGGTAACTTGAGTTTAGTATTTTAAAAAAATCATAATTATTTAAACTACATATACGAAACATGGCAGCTTGAAAATGGTGGAAAGCCAAAGATAATTGTCAGGAAATGGTTTCACGTGTTGCTTATTGCATCCTTGACGATGTGGATAAAACAGAAACAGCTGTGATTCCAAATGCCCTATAAATTTCAAGTGTTGGTGTAGCATACTTTATGAGTTGATTTAATAAGAACTTTACCCATATGTCTTTGGTGACTTGCTTTCAGTTCTCTTCACAAAAATGTAAAATATTTGGGGCTCTTTCTTATTGCTAAATGAAAAATTTGTGCATTCAGCTCCCCAAAGCAAGTAGCCTTGAGAGATAGGCTTGCCTAGAAATTGACTACATTTTTGTGGGAGAACGGGTGAAAAGGGCAGTTTCCTGTGTTGCTGCCAAAAGGTCTGAACAATTTGTAGTAGCTTGTGGCTAGCAGACAACCTTTGTGAGGCAAAAACAGCAACTACAAACTGGCTTTGGGTATGTGTGAGAAAATTCTCTTTTTTCCCACATGATTGTTAGGCTTTATAGAAAATTTATAAAGTGAATTTTTAATTTCAGTTGTTTGACATGATGTTTGGCTGATTTTAGATAAAAGTCTAGGTGAGTATGTTTGAGTTAGCACAGTGGAAAATGCTGTGGTACTTAAAAAAATAAGGTAGCATTTATGGTTTGCTTTTATTATAACCATGTGCTTTGATGGGCAATTATTTTACTCCTGCTTTAAATGTAATGGCAAATCTTGGCATCTAAAGCATGTATTTTATAGGAATGGGTTTTGTTCATGTATTCTTTTTCATTTAGCTGATTAGAAGTGCATTTTTTTTTCACATAGGCAATATATTCCATTTTATATTAGAAGCATGTTTATGAAATATATGTGTGCAACTTCTGGTAATTGCTGTTTGTTAGTAACCTACAGGATGCCAGGCATGATAATGATATCTTCTCATTGGCTTTATTGTTTACTTCTCTGCATAAGGTAAACAAATTACAGAGGGTGTCATACAGCTGGAAAAGCTTGACTATTGGACTTTATAGAAAATTATTTTATAAATAATTATCTCGTTTGCTTGGCATGGTTGGAGATGGGATTTGGAATCCTATCTATATGGTCCTCATTATTTCAAAGTAATCACTATTCCAGATATTCATTTTGTAAAATAAAAATCGGTCAAGATTAATTTTGCAGAATGAGCTTGGATATGTGGAATGAGCAGACTTGGCTTGATTTACTGTTTTCATTAAGTTCTTAGGTGTGGTTTCCATCTTACCTCAGCATCTGTGAACTTAATCGTTCAATATAATTTTGTGGTCTGAATTATAGCAGTTACCACAATGTACATGCAATCACATTGTTATTTAAGTGTTCCAGACTTTGCTTTACTTTGTTGACTTTAATTTTGATTTTTTTTCTGTTGAGGATGTGTAATAGCTTTTCACTAAAATGCAAATAGCTGGTTAGATGTAATTTTATTCTTACTTTAATATTTTGTCCTATTCATCAACATCCATTTTTCTCTTCATTGACTATTACTAAGTTATTTCATAATTTAGCACAGTAGTTCTCAACTCTTGGTGGGTGTGCCTGGGTGATTCTCTAGAAGATATTTGGCAACTACTAGGGACATTTTTGATTGCCTTGACTTGAGGGCACGCTACTGGTATTTGGTATGTAGAGAGGCTAGCATCCCACAATGTGCAGGATAGCTCCTCACAACAAAATGTCAATACTGAAGAGGTTGAGAAATCCTCATCTAGCTGCAAAAGCTCCAGGCCAAATATAATTCCTGGGAAATTCTGATTTTATGAGGTTTTCTTAACAAAACAACTCAATGGCAACTGCACTTGTTTTTTTTTAATCTGTTCTAGAGATGAGAGGAAAAGCATATCCATCTGTTTGCGCACCCAGCTCTGAGATAAAGAACACAGGTTGAAATTACATTGAATTCTTTCACCTGTTTCCTACCTTTACCCACTACTTCAAATTAGGGGAAGTCACACTTTAAACTAGTATGTGTTATCATTTTAGCCACAATTAATTGACAGCTGAAGAGTGGTATATAAACTACCTTGGTATAGGGTGGAAGATAAACCAAAGAAGGAAGGGGGATACTGACCAAAGATAAGTTTCACTTAATGCAGTTTTGACTAGGATGAAGGTCCTAGTGTGTGCCTCAGAATTATATTGAGTACCAGAGAATGGAGTTGTGATTGGTATATGCAGGTCTCTACATCCATGGAATCAAGCGTTGTTTCATGTTGTAAACGGAAGTACAGGGTGTAAGTGGAATGTTTAGGAAATATTAAAAAGAATCCTGAGTTTAGTATCTATCAAATATCTACCTTGTTAGTAGAGAAACAGGCTAGATTTTTTTTTTTTTGTATTTTATTATCTCATAAATTCTTGGCCATAACTTTTGTGATTTTGGTTAAATGCAAAAAGTTGAGAGTGGTCTTTCATACTTGATGCCTTTGCAAGTACTTGGAAGTCTGTACCTCCTTTCCTTGCTCCCTTCACCCTTTAGGTATGACTCCCGTTTTACCCTACTTAACCTCTTTAGGATATTTTTGTATGTTCCATTTTTTTTTTTTTTTTAATACTGGGTATTGAACCCAGGCTTGCTCTATCACTGAACTAACTATATCCCCAGACATTTTTTGAATCAAGGTCTTGGTAAGTTGCCAAGGCTGTCCTTGGACTTGAGATCCTCTGCCTCAGCCTCCTGAGTTGCCGAACACATTTCTTTTTGTAGTAGATATTTATCAGAATGGATTGTAATCATGGGCTTATTCCCTGTATATCCCTTACTAGATTGTAATGTTCAAACATGGGGCTGGTTACATACAGGGAGCCAGTCTCTAAATATTGAGTGAGTGAATGGTTCACAAATACACAGTAAACACCCCAGTTTTAATGGAAACAAAAAAAAAAAAAAAAAAAAAAGAGGAAGAAAAGCAAATGCATTAGCAGTTTTAAAACTGAATAATGAAAAATGGTTGGGTGGATGATTGAAAGCTGGGGTGCTGGGGAAGGACCCTAAGTGAGTGAGAAAGGAATTGATACATCAGCATGACTACATAGGTTTAGTTTGTGCATGCATGGTCTTTTTTGATACCCAAGGTCTGAAAGAGTAAGGCCTATATCTTGGCCATGTTTGCAGATAAACATTTTTCACGTGAGTTTCCTTCACATTCAGTATCTTCTTGCTCTGAAGAGCAGCCTTTAAGTGTTCTTGAGAGTGACCCTAATTCCTGGCATATGGATTTAAATCTAGACTTTCCTACTATTCTGTTGTGTTTTGTTTCCTTTCTATCCCTATTAGGAAGAACTGGGTTTCGAAGTGATAGAAATGGTCTGAGGTCCTGCAGTGATTGTCTGATGGAGCTTCTTGTAGCACCTTGAATCCTGGACTGAAGTGGTGCTTTCTCCTTGGGCAGTTATGCTTCCTTTACTTACTCCCTTTGCTTACACTGGTTTTTGAATTTCACAGAGACAGCTCCATTTTACTCCAGGGTCAATTCTCTTATTTGTCTTAGAGTCACTATCAGTGGCTTGGGTTAGAATAAACTACAACTCTGTAATGTATGTTTTGTTATTTTTTGTTGTTGTTGTTGTTGAATTATATGAAAACACTTATTAGATACTTGGATTCAATCTAGAGATAATTATGGGAAGAGTTGTTTCTTTCAATGAAGATCCACTAGCAGGCCACTGGTGCTTATTGTTTAATGGCCATGCCATTGGACTTGACCTTTGCAAATTGAGTGTGTCTGATTGTACAGGTGCTTGGGTTAGTGAACCAATTATACTTGAACAATAAACTGTTGTGCCTGATAGTGATTAGAGAGGCAGGACATGTTGCACATGGACTACTTTTAGTAAGAGAATTAGAATAAATATTACTAAACATTTTTTAAGTAGGGGAGAAAACTTTTTGGAAGTAAATATTCTGATTTTATTGTTCCAATGGTTTTTTTGCCCTTAAATTTATTGGTATTAGAACTCAGTTTGGTACCGGGGCAGATTTTGTTTCCTTTCCTCTCTTTTATCTTTTCTTTTTTTGATGACATAGTTTTATATTTTCCCTATTGGACAACAGCTGTAGTTGGATTATGGCTAATAACATAAGGAACATCCAGTTTCTAGTATCGGAGGATATATATTTTTTGAGTTTATATCTTTTTTGCTTTTTGTATGGTATGAAATTGATGTCCAAGAGAGTAGGAATGTGTGTTGACCTGGAAACTTTGTAGGATTTCTTGGGATTATTTGGTGTCCTTTTAAGATTTGTGAGGTATGTTACACACATAAAGGTGTAGGAGGTAGAGGTCTAGGGCTGGGCTTTTCAAGAAATCATTTTAGAGGGTCATGACCAGCATTTAAAAGAGTGAAATAGAGTAAACATGAGAGTCATGGCCTCATGTAGTTTGTAAGAAACTTTTACATGAAAATTAAGAAAAGAAGCCTTGCCTTTGGGAGAGGAAAGAAAAGGGGAGGGCTGAGGTAGAGTCCCTGGCAGGATATTTGAGGCTGGATTTAGCATAGACTGCCCAAGTTTAGGCTTTGGTTTTCATCAGAGTGGATGATACATGGTCATTTAAAAACTTTGTTTCCATTAAAACTGGGGTGTTTACTGTGTATTTGTGAACTAGATTGGAATGTAAATATTTTACTCTGGGTTACAGATGGAAGAATTTAAAAGCTTGGGGTCTGACTGTGGGAATGTGTAACAGATGGTCAGGAGAACAGGATCATTGGAGATTTGCCTTTTAAAAGTAAGAACACAGTGCTCTGCTTTAAGCCTTATAGAAAGGATAATATGTGAAAGGAGTTTAGATTTGGAATGTATTATACATGATGAAGGTTTGGGGTTCAGGCTTTAAACATGGTGTGGTAAACATTGTTGGCTAGTGGAGAAAAGTATGGCCCAAATACTGGTTGAGTTTTTGGTTTAGCATGTGGTCTTTCAGTTTTACTCTTAGACTGAGGGAAATAGATTGGAAAAATACCAGGGCCTGGACCAGTCTAAGACACCTTTGAGTCTGTAAAAGCCAGGCTGTAAGGAAAGAGCACTCCCCCCCCCCCCCACCAAATAGTGCTGGGGATTGAACCCAGGGCTTTGTGCATGGGAGGCAAGTACTTGACCAACTGAGCTACATCCCCAGCCCAAGAGAGCACTTTTGATGTGATTTGGATCACAGGGAGAGCGCTTTCTGGGACTTTGTTATGGGTTGCTCACAAAAACGTGATCAGAAAAAAATAATTGAAAAATATTTTTTTGGAGTTTTGTATGAGTAATAAAGCCCTATAAAGGATTAAGTGAGCAAGCACAGTTTGGGAATTACAACTGAAGATTTCTAGTTTTCTTCCTTTTCCTGTTGTCTTGACTTTTCTTTTTCTTTTTTAGTTAGCATTGGCAGCTGAGTGTTTGTTTTTTTTTTTTTAAAACTGGTGAACATATTTGGGCTTATTCATTGTCCTATTGTTATGAGTAGTAAAATGTTTTTTAAAAAATTTGTGCTAACTAGTTATACTTGACTAGAATGCATCATATACATGAATAGTAAAATTTTGATAGAAAATTGCCAAGTGTTGCTTTCTAGACCAAATGTGGGAGACAGTGGGAAGCAGGAGGCTACATTCTGTTTTTAAAAAGGAAGGGGAAAAGGTCAGGGACTTTCAGAGGGGGAGTTGGGTGATTTGGGCAGAGGTTTAGATTCTTTCACATCTTAAGCCTTTGAAATTCTTTCAGAATTCAGGCCCCACCTTCCTGTCAGGTACCCTATCTCTTGGGTGGGGGGTGATTGCTAGAGAGCATGGAGGGTAGAGAGTCTTTTTTGCACTGTCTGGCATGTGTGGCACCAATTCCTCTGGAGAGCAAATATGTTTCAGTTGGAACTCCTTATTGTGTTTTCCTTAGAGGTGTTAAAATTTGCGGTTAAGTTTTCCAAGTACATTTAAGTGCATTACGGATAGTTGTACTTCATTAGTTAGGCTTAGGGATTTTAATACCCCTTTTAATGACTTTGTAGGGGAATAGTAATAACCCTTTTCATTTTGGGACCTGGTCTTGCTATGTAATTAATCCAGGTTGGTCTGGAACTTGGTAGTTCGTGGGCTTTACCTTCTTGAGTAGCTGGGTTTCTAGGAGTGTATGGCCATGCCAGGCCTTTTGAGAGTTTAATTTCATGCCAGAAATCGTCATTTTCCCTGCATTGTTTCATCTGTATGGACTGCCAGTTACTGTATTTCCTTAGCCTCATTTTATAGATTGAGGATTGGGGCTCACATCCCAGCTTCACTTTCATTACCCTATCTCATGCTCTCCCTGTGGTTCCCATTCTCCAAGCAAGCCCTCACTGGCATTGGGTGTTATGATGTGTAGTCTTTTTTTTCAAAAAGACTGCAAATTAGACTTCTGGAATATAACCCACCATGAGTCAAGGACTGCTTATAGATAGTTATGTAGAATTAGTCCTTCTCAGTTCTGCCAGAGATATTAAATACAGGTTTAGAGCTGCTAATGTTTTGTCTTCCAAGGATGGTCCTGACAGTGTTTAATGTTGTGGTCTATAAAATGTTTAAAACTGAAAAGTTATAGTTGCAGGGGTCTGACTGAGGTTTTCTAGGGCCAGGAAGGGTGTGTGTATGTTAAACAGCATTGGGTGGGCTAAGAGATTAAAGCTGTAAACTGCATTCCAGGGACAGTTCCGAGCCATGGCTGATAATGACATCACCCTCAGAGGTGCCAAGTCATTCTCTTCTTTTTCCATGTGGTCTGCCCATGCTTAAAAAGAAGGATGTTTTAAGTACTAATGTGAGATTTTATTGCAAAAATAAGTATGAAATCGTGTGTGTAGAGGTAGGGAGATGACAATGCAATGCTTTTTGAAAGCCACACAGTCGCAGAAATTCCAGTTTCAGGTTACTTGGGTTTAGTCACTCCCAAGAGATTTTTGTGACTGGGGGGTGGGGGCCAGGGTGGGGTTTTCATTCTTGATTGGAAAAATAGCTGTGGAAAAACAAAGTGGGGGGTTTTTCTCCTCTGCTTTCCCCTCAATTAAAGACTAGGCTTTCAGTGTTTCTGGGAGAGTTTCCTGATAGCCAGTGTATTTTGTAGAGGCTGAAGAGCTTTGATTCAAAATGGCAAGTTTGGATTCAAGAGATTGGATCTTTTTAATGATAATTAACATGTTTATGAATAGAATTTGGACTACAGAGAAGCATAATTGATGAAAGCCAGCCTTATTCTCATAGATCTAGTCATTATTTCCTTGTTACTGTATATTCATAGTTTGTGGAATAAATACTTGTGTAAATGTGTATTTCTGTATACTCCATAAAGTGGAGCTCATGCTGTATGTATGGTTTTGATGTCTTTTTTTTAACTCAGTATTATTATTTTGTGTAGTTCTGCCAACTGCTTTAAAAATGTATAATTTTTAGAACTAAGAGGCATTTAGGGTATTATTTATTTCCCCTCCCTTTATTTTATAGACAAAGAAATTTAATAAAGTGAAGTTAAATGACTTGCTCAAAATTACTTTTAGAGTTGGAATTTTAGAACTGACTCTACCTATTCCATATACTTTTTACTGTAGCATTCTGGCTGTTATTTACTGGGGTGATTTGTGTGAAGTGTTTTTGTCTTAGGATCCTTTGTAGGATAAATTGGAGATTACTGACCAGAAGGGTTAAGGGTAGCTAACTATGACATTGAATCTGAAAGATGAAAAATTGAGACCATCCAAACACAGTTGTTAATTTGGCCCAAATGATTGGGGAAAGTTTCAAAAATCATCATGATACAGTTGGATTGTTGCTGTTTGAGGTTTATTTGATGTAAATCTGAAAGGGGTAGGAGTTAAAAACCTATATTTTATATGTAGCGTGAACATATTTGGACCTTTTCTTTTCCGCCTTGTTAAAGCCAGTGAATCCCTTAAAGCTTAAAAAAAAAAAAAAAAAAAAGGTTTTGTTAAATTAATTATTGTCTCATATACCAAAAGTTTTTTTTTTCCTTTATTTTGTTTATGCTGGGGATTGAACACCCCCCAGCGCTTTATCACTGAGCTACACCTCCATACCTTATACTTTTTTTTATTTTGAGACAGGGTTGCCAATGGTGGCTTTGAACTTAAGATCCTCTTGCCTTAGCCTCTTGAGTAGCTGGGATTATGGGTATGTGCCACTGGGCCTGTCCCAAATGTCTTTTACTCTGGAATGTATTTGTCTTATTTTTCCATTAAGTTTAGCTGTATAATTCCTTTGATAGTTGTTCACACATGGTCTTAAGGCACTCGTCCTGAAATTCAACTCATTAGTTACTGTTAATTTTTCATGGTTTCCTCCTGAAGGACAAAGGTGTCTTGTCCTTCGTGTTCTTTGTCTCCCTCATACCCCACTTTCCTTTGATTCCATAGTACTAGTAGAGTTTTTTGAAGGCTCTCAGTATTATTGCCATGTTCTGGCAGTAGTAAACATGTTCTGCATACCTTTGGGGCATATTGGGAACATGTTCTCTTGAGTTTCTAGTCATTTTGGGACTGCTGGTCTAAGAAGTATCTCTGGAGAATAAGCAAGTCAGGCATGATTTGCACGCTTTTTGCTTCAGTCAACAGGTAGTTAGACATACTTTTAGAGGCAGTTTTTATGTCTTCAGATTCACCCTTCTCTGTGTCTAAATCTAGAGGAAACTATATATGACATTTGAAATGACTTTGAGATGTGGAGGAATGTCTTGAAAATAGGTGATAGGGAATAATCAGTTTTTGCTTCCTGGAAATTCCCTCCACATGAAGTCTTTAAAATATTACATTCCATAGCCTGAAGACTTACTGACAACTTTGTACATTTCTCATTTTATTTTGAGAGAAGAATTAAAATAGAGGTAGGAGGAGTGGAAAAATTTTGTGCTGAAAATCTAAGGGATATGAAGTGAGGAAGAAAGGAAATAAGTGCCAGGCTCTATCTGCATATAGGGAAAGGAAAGGAAGGAAGAGAAAGAGATGGAGAAATGAGCAGAATAGATAGCCAAATATTAGTGTGGGGACTTTATCTGAATGTCATTTGACAAACCTGATTATACTTTTGGTTCTTTTCCAGAAGTTTTTTGAATGATTGGTGTGGGTGGGGAAACTCCACTAGAATTGACAGCTTAAGTGTTGAAGAAAAAGAAGGAAATTGGCCTGAGTGGCTAGATAAAGTAGGAAGAAATACAAAGGATTTTCCCCCCTTTGGCAGTATTCTGTGCTTCTTAATAATGCTGTACTTAAGTTTGCTAGCATTGTACCAAAAAGTTTGTTCAGTGTGATATAAAGAATCTTGTTTTTGATTGACTGCTTGCTTCTGTTAGAATCCATACTATTATTGCCGCTCTCCTTCAACTTGCTCACTGTAGAAGTTTCAGGACATGGAAGATGTGACCGATTCCATGAGCTGTAAAGAAAACATCCCCATCACTTTATGGAGGAAGCACACTTGTGCGAAATGTGGTTTCATTTCTCTTTGAGTAGTCTTTGCTTATTATATATTTAGGTAGTAATGATTATGCATATTCTGTAGGTCATTTGGGTTTTTTTTGGCTCACAAAAAGAGAAATAATTTGGGAATTATGATTGGAAAGAAACTGCTTCCTAAAGACATTTGTATTCGTCTTTGGGTTCTAGTATCAGTCACATTATTTCCTGACCCTAGGTTGGGCCACCTCTGACTTAAGCACTAGGACTGAATTGTGTCAGCACTGCTACTTAAGGGGTTTATCCTAATCCAGGTGTCCTTGGATTGTGTGGTGCCAGCAAGTAAGTTGGTAGCCGTGACCCCAGACCTGGGCTGCAGATGTGAGTTCTGAGGGAGCTCTATGAGTACCCAGTGACTCCATTACTGATAAATGTGAGTTGGTGTTTTTCTTGGGATGCTCTGCTTTGATGATATGAGGGGTAGTCACATTAATTTTTTTTAGGGTGTTGTTATTCTGGAACATAATGAATATTATGAATTTGATCTCAGGGTGACATTATGCACAAACATAAGTAGAAGGTGATAGCTAATAAGGAACTATCTACAGAGCTGGCTGATATACCCTGCAGATTTGGCTTTTTGGTGATTGCGTTGGCCAGGTTTCCTGGAAAACAAGCTTGCATTTTACTTAGCAATGTCCTAAAGGTATGTGTTAGGTTTTCAAATTATAAATGGAGGGTTCCAGAAGAATAAAATGTTAGTAGGTTTTTTTTTCTGTTATTCGTCAGTTGTGATAGCCATAGCTGCTGCTTTCCTGGAGAGGTGCCCTCACTTCTCGAGCCTTTGCTGGTGCCCATTTTCTATTGCAATTTCAGCACCAACTTGAACAGTGAAAGGAAGAGGCATACTGTGCTCTGATAAATGTTATGCATGGATGAAACATTATAGTAATGCCTATTTTTTTAAAAAAATAGCCACTGTCTTCATTTTTGTTTTTATTTTCCTCTTAGGAAATTGGAAGCTCAGTGGTGTGATGTGTATTGGGAAAACAGGGTACCAAAAGGAAAGTGTGTTTGATAAAGCTTCACCTGACGAAACACTGAGGGGCAAATTCATTAAGAAACACGAGCTCATCACTTAGTTGATTTAACTTGTAATGCAGATGAAAAATATCTGGCGGATATTCTTTGAAAAGTGTTGAGTGGTAGAAGGGCTTGGTGGGTATACCTGCCTTTTCTCAATACATTTAAAAAAATGGATTTCTTGATGTGGTGCCATACAACTGTAATCCCAGTTACTAAGGAGACTGAGGCAGGACGATGCAAAGTTTGTTGCCAGCCTGTGCAACTTAGACTATTTCAAAATAAAAACGATTGGGGATGTACCTTAGATGTAGAGTGCTTGCCTGGGATGTATGAGGACCTAGGTTCAATCCCTCATATTGCAAAAAAAAAAAAAAAAAAAAAACAACAACAAAAACCTTTTGACCTCTCCATTATTTAGCTCAATTTAAAGTTCCCTAGATTCTCTAATGTATACAAAATAAAGGGCTGGCTAAGTTATATTTTTTCAGCCCCTCTCCCCTGATCTAAAATTAATGTGATTCAGGAGGATTATTTACACCAAGATGCATTATTGTAGGGTTTATTTCAGAACCATTTCTTGCTTTGAGAATTTAATACTTTTCTGAAATAGTGACCTGTTAAATCATTCTTAACCCAGGAGAAGCAATCAAATTGAGTGAAGATAGTAAGTAGATCACATTCTCCTTACATTTTCTTAATGTGATTTCTTAAAAGATGTTTAATTTCTTGTTAAAAATGTGCTGAAAATAAATTGGTTCCATTAGAGTGCCGCTTAACTTAATGTTATGATAACTGAATAGTTAAGGTGATTATCTTGGCTTATAGAAAAATAAGACTATAATGCCCAGAATCTTTTGAAAATATAAGTGCTCTGGATTTCTTAATACATTTCTTTCTACCCAACTTAGACACAGCATAACTTTGTGTCAAAGAGTGTGGAGAATACAGAGATGGGTAAAACAGACTCATTTTGTAGGGTGAGTAGGATGGGTAGATACGCCTATCCTTTGGAACAGTGCTGAACTGAGATAGGTGTCGGGGAGGATTCAGAGGATTGAAAGGATGGCATGCAGCTGGGGGCGGTAGGGAAGTCTTTGGCAGGGTCATAGCCCGCTAGCTGGACTTTACTTGGGAGTGGACTGTCATTCTCCTCAGCTGGCTGTCTTTTGAGAAAAGTCTAAGGAGTGAACCAAGAGACTTTGAGTGGCTTTCCCTGGATGATAGTATTCATCCTGGGCAGATCTGGGCTGAAGGCTCAAAAGGACCATTACGCAAGAGCTTGAAGGACCCAGCATTTTCAGGTGGAAGAGATTGTTTGCCACCTGCAGTTAGTGGAGTCATTGAGATTTTCCACAGGGATGCATGATTTGATCAGAACTGGATTTGAGGAAGATTAGTGAGTAGCATTGTTTTTGGGAATTAAAAATAGGGCTGACTGATAATTTATGAGACATAGTCCTATAGAGAAAAAATTACTTATGTACCTTATTTACTATTTTATTTACTTTAATAAGCCTGTTGTTTATAAATAAATGAGAAGTTTTTGCTCACAATACAAAAGTCATCATGTTATTTTTTTGGGTATTATCCAGTAAGCACATAAACTTCAGATAAAAATCGGTGAACTTAAGTTCCTGTTTGTGATTTTTTTCATTGAATATATTCAGATATTTACTCTGTTTTGTAATTAATCCTGTCTTTTGGCACCCCTGCCCAGTAGCTTAAGAAACAATTGAACAGTTTTTGAAAATGTTATTTGGTTAAGAATAGGTATATTCTGATTTCCCCTCCACCCCCAGTTCATTAAGCTTCTAGTTCCATTTTTTTTGTATGAAGTTTTAGAAGTTCCTGTCTCATTAAAAATATTTTGACTTTAATCCATGTAAACCTTATGTGATATATATAGTCTTGAATTTCAGAATAAAAATGTCTTGGAAAGAAAGTCAAGTTTTATAGCTCAGAGTGAAGGGATATGAATAGTCATTTTGTGTTTCTAAGACTCATTTTTTTTGAAGAAAAATCTATAGTATCTTTTTTAACATTTATTTTTTAGTTGTAGATGGACACAATACGTTTATTTTATTTTTATGTGGTGCTGAGGATTGAACCCAGTGCCTCACGCATGATAAGCTAGTGCTTTTTCCTCTGAGTCACAACCTTAGCTCAAATCTATACTATCTTTGATAGTAAATTTTTTCATGGAGTTGTCATGAAAAATTAAATGACATAGTAGTTTGCTTAGCATAATGCTGGCATAGCTTATTAGCTATCTTAACCCCCTCCCCCAACTGGGGATTGAACCCAGTGCCTGTCACATGCTAGGCAAGTGCTCTACCGCTAAGCTACACCCCTAGGCGTATTAACTGTCTTTTAAATAGTGGAAATTATAGAAGTATAGTGTTTAGAAGTCTAAAAGAATTAGTTCAGTTGACAAAATAAGTAATTTTATTTTTTTTAAATTTGTTTTTTTTTGCATATTTAATACCTGAAATTATTTGATTTTTGAAAGACATTAAGCTCTTAGTTTTATGCACTATAATGAGTGAAACTTGTATCCTCAATAGTTTCTTTTAGTTCTTATTTACAGATTGTCATTCTACATATTCAGTTCTGTTTTGTGTTAATTTTTATTGCCTTTCCTCTCCGAAATGCAATAGCCCTGTAGTATTTTAGTGGAAACATTGTTCTCTTTGTTAGGGCTAAAGAAGTGCCTTTGTCACTCCTTTGAGACATTCTACAGATGCCACTTTGCAATTCTGAAAAATATGTCCCTGTCCTTGTGCTGTGTTAAATTATGCATGTATTGTGCTTGGTATTTTAATGAGGTTGTAGAGAAAACTTGTCAGTGAAACATGTTCTGTGATAATAAAATAAAATATAGGCTCTTTCTTGATCTTAGATTGATATGTGTTTCCTGTGTGATCTCGAGTAGATCCCTTCTGCACTTAGATGTGACTTCACATGGTTGCTTTTTGATTTTCCTTATGGAAACTGTTGAAACAATTGCTGAGCAGGATATCTTAAGCCTTTTGTTGATCTGTATTGCTTTTTAAAGATCTTTTAATTTCATGTTCTGAATAGCATTTTAAGCAGCAAGTATACACTCAATTTTGTGAAGTGACTTTAATCCTTGTTTTAAAAAGTGGGGACAAAAATCTGTGGGGAAATTGCCTTGATAAAATCCAGGAAATTCCTTTCATTCTTTTAACTTTAAAAAAGTCGTCTGATGTAACAGTGTCTGAAAGCATGTGTGTCTTAGGGTCCAGTGATTTCTTGTATATTGTGCCAAGCTCAAGGAGGAATAGTATGAATGTACCTCTGTGTTTTATGTAAGTCTATACTGCATAGCACAAAACCAGTTTATTATAATTTTGTTGGGACTTCATGATCTCGTTTGGTACTGTTTATTAATTACCCAGCAGGAGTAAAGAAAGGGAGAAAACTGTACATTATTTTGTTTTAAGGGACTTTATTTGAAAAAAATTAAATATTAAACTAATAATATAAGTGCAGAAACTTGACTACACAGAAAAATACAAATAAAGTACAAGGAATAAATACACCATCAGGAATAAATCCTACCATTTTGGTTGAGCATTTCCAATCAATCCACCCCCCTTTAAAAAAACAAAACAGGGTCTTGTTATGTTGCCCAGCTGACCTTGAAACATGAAACTTTATTTCATGTTGAGGATGCTGGTGTGGCTGGAATTCAGGGTGTGTGAGAAGTGGGGATAGGAAGAAGACAGGCTGTAAAACTAGGGAGGAGTCAGACTGTATTGAACATGGGTATGATAATGAGTTTTGTCTTCATTTTGTAGGCTCTGCAGGAGCCACTGGAAACATTTTTCAAATTAGTTTAGTTATTATTAGTGTTAATTTTGTGGTGCTGGGAATCAAATACAGGTCTTTGAGCATGCTAGGCAAGTGCTCTATCACTGAGTTGTTCTTCAGCCCTGTTATTTTGGAAGGAAGACACATACTTACAAATATCTTTGTTTTAGAATTATCATATACTGGATTTTTCTGGAGGATTTCCTGGCCCAAGAAAACTTTATTTTATATTTCTTTTATGTATAACTACTATATGACATTTCCAACTCTAGTAGTGGTCTTGTATTTCTCTCTGTGCAGTAAAATCTGGTAAAATCCAATATTGTAGGTCATCAGTTGTGTAGTTCTTGGGGCACAAATCTTTGGTTATTATAAGGTGACTAGGATCAATATTTAATTATTATTATTTTTTGTTTATTTATTTTTATGTGGTGCTGAGGATCGAACCCAGGGTCTCACACGTGAGAGGCGAGTGCTCTACCACTGAGTCCCAGCCCCAGCCCCTCAATATTTAATTATAATAGTAAATTTCATTATTATTAATTAGGTACATTTGTATTTACTACAGAATAACATAAAGTTTTGTAATACTGATTTAAGGAGCTACCTTTGGCATTTGTTTCTGTTTATTATGAAATGTATTCGGGCTCATTCTTCCTATGTGCCAGGCTGGGAGTTTAAAAGCAAAACTGAGCAATTGAGTTCACAGTGAGAGAGACTGACTACTACTGAGAATTCAAAATGGCAATTTTAGTAGTAGAAACACATAATAAAGCCTAGATTGAGAGACAAGAACGGTAACTATATTGAAGTTTTTTTTTTTTTTTTTCCAAACTGGGATTTATGATAGATGTTAACTACTTAGTGAATTAGATGCAGTTCATTAATTCATCAGATTAATTCCTTTGATTACCTGCTGCATGCCAGGTTACTGTGGAGGATAAGGATGAAAGATGGAGTCTTGCCCCTAGCAATGTGATTGCTTACTTGCAGAGGCAGCCAGTCTCAATGGCAATCTCCCTGCCCCAGCCCCTTTACAGGGCATTGAACCCAAGGCTTTGCTAAGCACTGCAAGCCCTCTGCCACTGAGCTACCTTCTCAGCCCCAATCTTAATAGCAAACTAGTGGTAAAGAAAGGCATACTGGGAGCTGGGAATGATCCTACAAAATTGGGTACATAATTTTTTTCTTACTGAATCATTTTACTTAGTATTTAATGGAACTTTTTTGTGTATCAATGCATGAGAGGACAAATCCATTTGTAAATCACCCTCTTGTTATTTGCTCAAGTAAGAATTGTTTAATGAAGGAATGTATATTTTGTGTAAGGATAGATTTTTACAAATTAGTATTAACTTAAAAGAACATTTGTATCATTTGCTGTTGGCTGTCTCCCTTCATGGAAAGGACACTTTTTTTTTTTTTTTTAGTTGAAATTTCCAGGAAGTATCACGATCCTACGATTTCTTTCCAAGCACTTTTCTGAAGCCAATGGGTGGGTGTATGTTTAGGTCCAAGAGAAACAAATTATAACCATGGATGTGAACTCTTTAGTCCTCTCAAAATAAGTTCAGAATATTTTTTATGCTTTTCTTTTACAAAGATTAAATATCTCTGAAGAAGAATAAAGCAAAGATACCATGACAAGCATATATGCATCTTCATATTGTTTTCATTTTCTCTAGCAGGTATTAGAATACTTAAAAATGTTTATTTTGGGGCCACAATTTTAAATCTTAAAAACTACTAGAAAGAAACACATATGGAGGCTTTTGGGTTGAATTGGAAGTTCAAATAACATTGAACACATTATTGTTTTAAAGAATAAAGGTATTTGGGCATCAAGGAATAAAAATATTTAATGTTAAATTTATGTAGACAAGCAAAACCCATATAGATGCTCAATAATAAGAGTTTCCTATTGTATGAAATATGAATTAGCATGTCGAAAGTCTGTGAGGTTAAATTTATTAAATTAGAATGCAATTGGAAATTAGTGAAGGCCCTGCAGATTTGTAAAGGTCCTATAAAAGTATACTTGGTATAGTATACCATTTAAGCCTTCTGCCTACCCGCTGCCAGCTTCTTGACTACCATTATATTTTGTATTGATGTAGAAGACAGCCATGTAGGAAAATGTAACTAACCTGGTAGATGGGGGAATTAAAAGTAAGGGTAGATAAGGAGTATCACAAATTACAGTTCAAAATCATTGGTGTTTTTAAGTCATGGACTTGAGCTAAGATTATACATTTTTTAAAAATATTTATTCTTTAGTTGTAATCGAACACAATATCTCTATTTTATTTATGTGGTGCTGAGAATCAAACCCAGGGCCTCTCACTTGCAAGGCGAGCACTCTACCGCTGAGCCACAACCCCAGCCCCCAAGATTATACCTTTTAAACAAAGTTTACCAGTGTAATTAATTAAGTTCTAAGCACTTTGAAGGATATACAGTTATATGCCCTAAGCATATTTATAGATCACACTTGTTTTTATTATTATAAGATCTTTGTCTTGACTTTTCTACAACTTTCTTTCCTTCATTCTTGGACCTCATTTCTCTCATCTTGGCACCATCTTTTTGTTTTCCCATCATAATTTATTCTGTACATAATAGCTTACTTTTTCATAACCTTTCTCTTTTCTCAGCCCTATTTTTAAAAAGTAACTTTCTTTTATATATCACAGAATTGGGTCTTGCATTTTTATTCATCCCTATGATCTCTGTATTCTAATTGGTGCTTTTAAACCATTTATATTTAATTTAATTATTAGTGTGGTTTGGTACCATCATGATATTTGTTTTCTGTTTCTCTCATCTGTTCTTTTTATTGTTTTTCCTCTTTTCATGTCTGTCTCTAGGTTAATTGAATATTCATTTCTTTGATTTCATTTTATCTCCATTGTTGGCTTATTAGTTATTCCTTGTTTTATTGATACCCAGTCTAAATTGAATTTATTAACTTGGCTCCAAACCCCCTGCTCTTTCTTTGTTAACTATTTAAGTGAATCATTTTGATGTTCATTTCATTGCTTTTTCTTTCTTCCTTAATGCTTATATTTCTTCAGTCATTTATCTTCTTACCATTCAATGAATTGGATATTATTGAATTTATACACTTTATTCCACTGATACTTTTCCTGTTCAGATAATATAACTTGCAGAGATGAGCTCTCTCATGGTCCAGTTTTAAATGTAAGTCCCAACACTAACAAAGAATCTTTTACTCTTGTCTCTTGAAAAACAAAAGAAGTTTCATTAAGCCAGCAAAATTTAAAAAAATTATAGAGCAACCATTAGACTCTCTGATCCTTAAGCTATCCCCTCCCTCCAAAAAAATACTAGCAATTCCTGATTGATCTCTCCTGTATTTTCTCTACTAACTCAACCCATTCCCCAATAAATCAGTCAAGTTGGTTTTAAAATTGAAATTACAAAGGCATGATAAATCCTCTTTGGGGCGAGGGAGCAGAAACTGTGACTACACATTTGTGAATCTTTTCTTTTAAAGATTATTCAGCTTTGTGGAGCTTAGAACCTTGTGGGGGAGCCAGGCATTAAGTGAGTGAGTCTGAGAGAGCTGAATTGGTTCTAGAATATGTGGTCAGTGTATCTACTGGAGACTCATCATATCTGTGTTCATAGTTGCCTGGTACCAAATGAGCTCTGTCACTATTCATTATTTGGTAAATGAATGAACACTTAATGAGTGATTTGGTATTAGGTTTTCTGTTCTTCATTCTTAGCGTTTATCTTGCACTCTTGAGCTGGTTTGTGATTCATGTTCCTGTGGTAGATAAGCCTATAAGCCTTTTTACCGACTGAGACTTCCTTTCAAGTGTTTTCTTACTTCAGTGTAGGTTAGTGTACCTGCTTGAGAAGATGGATTCTGTCTACTTCTGTACTTGGTCCTTTAAAAAAAAAAAAAAAAAAAAGATTTTTTTTTTTTTTTTTAGTTGTAGATAGACACAATATATGTGTATATATATTTAATGTGGTGCTAAGGATCAAACCTAGTGCCTCACATGTGCTAGGCAAATACTGTAACACTGAGCCACAACTCTAGCCCTGTATTTGGTTGTTCTTTTTTTTTGCGGGGGTGGGTACCGGAATGAACTCAGGGGTACTCAGCCACTGAGCCTCATCCCCAGCCCTTTTTTTGTATTTTATTTAGAAACAGGATCTCACTGAGTTGCTTACTGCCTTGCTTTTGCAGAGGCTGGCTTTGACTCATGCTCCTACTGTGTCAGCTTCCAAGCCACTGGGATTACAGGCTTGCACCACTGTGCCAGGCTTCTTTTTTCCCTTTTTTGATGGGATCTATGTTGCCCAGGTTGGCCTTGAACTTTTGATCCTCTTGCTTCAATTGGGTAGCTGGGACTTTTTAACACATGCCACTGTGCCCCCACCTTTTTTTTTTTCTTTTTTGGTACTGGGATTGAACTCGGGGGTACTCAACTACTGAGTCACACCTCCAACCCTGTTTTGTATTTTATTTAGAGATGGGGTCTCACTGACTTGCTTGGCACCTCCTGGTTGCTGAGGCTGTCTTTGAACTTGTGATCCTCCTGCCTTAGCCTTCTGAGTTGTTTGGGTCCTACCCTTTTTTGTAAGATGAATTCACATAAAATTCACTATATCATCTATTTTGAAGCCTGTTAAATCCAATGGTGTTTATTATATTTAAAATGTTAGCTAACCCTTACTACTATTTGAAAACATCTTTTGTCTTCCTTACAGAAACCCTGTGCATCATAAGTAGTCACTGTTCCACTTCTTCCTTTCCCTGGACCTCTGGGCTTGCTGTACTTTTACACCCCCACTGGCAATGTATGAGGGTTTTAATTTCTCTAAATCCTTACCAATACACCTTCCTTTGTTATTATTTTTTAAAGATACCCATCTAGTTTAAAGAGGTGTCTTATTAAAAAAAATTTCCATTTTTGAATGACTAATGATGTTGAACATCTTTTCATGTGATGATTGGCCGTTTATATATTATCTTTGGAGAAATGTCTGTTCAAGTCTTCTGCCCAATTTGTAATTGAGGTATTATTTTTTTTAGTTGTAGTTGGACACAATACCTTTATTTATTTATTTTTTTATATGGTGCTGAGGATTGAACCCAGTGCCTTGTACATGGTAGGTGCTAGGCAAGCGCTCTACCACTGAGCCACAACCCCAACCCCTAATTGAGGTATTTTGTTGTTGAGTTTTAAGAATGCTTTTTGTATTCTGGATATAATTATTAGATATATGGTTTGTAAAATTTTCTCCTTCAATTTTTCTTTTCACTTTCCCAATATTATCCTTTGATTCAGATTTTTAAAAAATTTTGATGAAGTCCAGTTCATCTGTTTTTTTTTCTTTTATTGCTTGTGCTTTTGTTGTCTTATTTAAGAATGTGTTTGTTAATCCAAAATTATGAAGATTTATACCTATGTTTCCTTCTAAGAGCTTTATAGTTTTTGCTTCTACATTTGTTTTTGATCCAACTGAATTTTTGTCTATAGCATGAAAATAGGGGTTAACATTCATTCTTTTGCATGTGGATGTCTAGTTGTCCCAGTACTCTTTGTAAATACTAATCTTTCCCCATTGAACAGACTTTATTTATTTCTGGGCTCTCAGTTCTATTTTATTCATCTATATTTATTTTATTTTTTTTGCTAGTTAGTACCATTCCCATACTATTTGCATTACCCTCTCCTTGTAGTTAAAAAAAAAAAATTAAAGCAAAATGTACAGGGGAACAAGTCAACATACTTACACATGCTAGGCAATGTTCTTCCACTGAGCTATACCCCAGTCCTGTAGTAAGTTTCAAAGTTGTGAATTTAAAACTGAATCTTCTTACTTTTTTCTACTGTTTCAGGATTGGTTTGGCCATTTGGGTTCTCTTGCAGTTCCATATGAATTTCATAATGACCATGTTCATTTCTACAAAACAAAAAAATAACAAACAAAAACAACAAAAAACCAAAAACCAGTTGGGATTTTGATAGGCATTGCATTGAATCTGTAGATCAATGTGGGGAGTATTGCCATCTTAACAGTATGAAATCTTTGAATTCATGCACGTGAGATGTCTTTACACTTATTTAGGTCTTTAATTTCTTTCAACAATGATGTTTAGTTTCAGTTTCTTTTGCTTCTTTGTTACTTGGTTATGTTTATTTCTATGTACTTTATTCTTATTGAAGCTAAGTGGAATTATTTTTTCAATATTGTTCAAGTTTGTAGAAATATGATTGATTTTGTACATTGACCTGTGTCCTGCAATTTTGTTGAGTGAATTTATTATCGTTTTAAATTTTTTTAGGGTTTTCTTTATATAAAATTATGTCATCTGCAAGTAGAGATATTTCTTTCCTAATAGAAATTTTCTTTTTTTCAACTGGGAATTTAACCCAATGATGCTTAACCACTGAGCCACACCCCAGGCTCTTTGTGTATTTTTTATTTTAAGATAGTTTGAGATAGCATCTCACTAAGTTACTGAGGCTGTCCTTGAACTTGCAATCCTCCTTCCTCAGCCTCCTGAGCCTCTGTGATAATGGGCATGTGCCTCCAGCCCAGCATGCCTTTTTTTTTTAAAAGGATACTTTTTTATTTATTTTTCTTGCCTAATGCCTGGGTTTGAGCTGTCAGTACAGTGTTGACTAGAAATGGTAAGAGAAGACATCCCATCTTGTTCCTGATGTTAGGAAGAAGGCTTCAGTCTTTCTCCATCTTGTTCCTTGATGTTAAAGGAACGAGCTTTTATAAATGCCCATTATCATATTGAGGAAGTTTGTTTCAATTCCTAGTTTGTTGAGTGTATTTATCATGAAAAGATGTTGGGTTTTTGTTATAAAAGTTTTTTTTTTTTTTTTTTATATCTGTTGAAATGGTTGTATGTGTGCATTTACAAATATGTAACAATGAATCCCACCGTTACATATAATTATAACATGCTAATAAAAGAATGAGCAATAAAGAAATCACAGGTGCTTTACTAATGCAATAATACATCACACTGTTAATTGATTAAAAAAAGAAATAATTATGTTTTATTCCTCCTTCAGTTCTGTTATGATTTATTTGTTAATTATCCTTTGTTGAACCACCTTTGTGTACCTGTCATAAGTCCTATTTGGTTGTAGTATATTTTTAATATCCTACTAGATTTGATTTGCCAATATTTTGTCAGAGATTTTTGCCTGTATATTTATGGGGATATTGGTCTGTGGTTTTCTTTATGATCTGCTTTGCTTTGCTTTGCTTTCTTTCTTTGAATGAATGAATGAATGAATGAATGAACTAGGAATTGTTTGGGGCTTCTTTTTGAGGTGATGAATATGGTTCAAAAGTTTGTGGTGTTGGTTGCACGATTCTGTGACTGTACTAAAAACCATAGAATGGTATCCTTAGAATGGGTGACTTGTATAATATCTAACTAAAGCTGCTACCTCAAAGGGAACGATCTTTAGGGATTGTTTCAAGTGTATCTTTTAGGGCATGTTTTTTATGCTGGGCATCAAAGCCCTCAGTAATCTTTCCAGCTGTAATATTTTAACATTACCTCTGAGGAACTCGTGATCCTCCTGCCTCAGCCTCCCCAGTCACTGGGATTACAGTTATGCACCACTGGTCCTGGCTCTGATTTATCTTTGTATGCAACTCTCATCCAGTAGTCAGCTCACTGCTTTTTTTACCACTGCCCCAGACGTCCAGAACAACTCATGCATCTTGTTTCTTCCCTTTGCTCAAGGACTATTCCCACTGCTGTTGAATGTCGTTGTCCTTCTTTCCCATCAATGGAATATTTTTTCAAAGTTGTATTCAGATTTCTTCTAGAAATCTCTTGTTCTCAACTCCTAAGTCTGGTGATTATCAATTAAAAAAAAATGGACTGTGTGAATTTATTTAAGGAGACAGTAGATAGAATATTTGAAATCAGAACTGTTCTGGGAAGTCTGCTTATATATGTTTGTAATACCTGTACACATATATTCTTTCTTAAAATGCATTTATAGTTCACTCACAAATTTATAGAGATGGATTTGCATTTCGACTTCTCTGGTATCCCTGAATAATTCTTAGTGCTTTGAAGGAAGGCCATTAATGTTAAGTGCCAGGTAAGTATCTGTTGATGTATTTGCATGTGTTTGGAAGGTAGAAGAAAGATCCGCAGTTTTACATTATATTTTACAGTTTCCTTTATGCATTTATAAAAAATAATTTGGAGAAAATTTATTGTATTAGAATAGAAACACTTCAGTAAGATATTTATGTGTGGGTAGGTGAGACCCTTTATATAAAGGCTACTTTTTGGAGTGCAATGAGGTATAACTGAGATTACATGAACATTATAAGAACATATCTAATGTAAAATAGAATTGGATTCAGGTCAGCTCTACATCATACATAGTTGTTAGGGAGGTGGAGCCAGGATCGAAATCCAGGTTTGTCTAACTCCAAGACTGATGATTAACCACTATACAATTTTGCGTTCCATACTTCATAAGGGAAGTTTTTCAGTTTCTCTTTTTTTGGTACCAGGGATTGAACTCATAACCACTGAGCCACATCTCCAGCCATTTTTAATATTTTGTTTAGGGACAGGGTCTTGCTGAGCTGCTTAGGGCCTCACTGCATTGTTGCTTTGAACTTGGAATTCTCCTGCCTCAGCCTTCTGAGCTGCTGGGGTTATAGGCATGTGCCACTGTGCCCAGCTTTAGCTTCATTTTATTCAAGTGTAAAATGAACTTGATAATATTCCCAGTGCAGAGATATTTTAAATTAGGATCTCATAAATTAGGATGTTTATAAAGCAGACAGCTTGCCCACAAAGCAGGGTAGGTCTATTGCAATTAGTAAAATATTTTATTTATAGCAATATAATAGGACCAACAGAAAGTATATTTGAAAGTATATTTGAAAGCATATTTGAAACTTGGGCTGAGAAATTCCCTTATCTCTTAGTTTTATAATATTGCACATTTTATATTTTGGCACAAGTTTTGATATTCTGTTTCTCTAGAATTTTAGATAATATTCCAATAAGTCATTTGTTAGTAATTACTTTATTTCCCTCTGTTGTCTTTTTTGTTGTTTTTCAGAATAAATTATTGTCAAAGCAATATAGATTATCTTCTCTGTCGTTAACTTCTGAAGCATTAGGCTACCCAACACTATTAACTTCAACTTAAGTTTTGAAGTTTATGGAAGGCTGATTTTTTTTTTTTGATAAGGGGGGATTGTTACTTTAGTTTTTGGTTTTCATTTTGGTTGCAGAAGATTTATTTGTCGAAGAGTATTTGCTGGTATTGCTATAGATATGTAGTTAAAACTACAGTGAAAGTATCACAAGATAAAGCATTAATTTGTTTACCTGAATTGTTTTTCTTAGGTCGAGTTACTCCAAATTGATTTCAAGTTGTCTTTGATTTTTAAATTAATCTCAAGTGTTTTTTTTTTTTTTTTTTAAGTGGGTATAAATATTCAGATATAAGTTTAAATTAAGCTCAAAATAAATCAATAATGTAAATATGAATACCAGTCATTAATTTTTTTTTATCACTAGTTTTAGAAGTTTGAAAAAATATTTTGTTACTGTGGATCTAAATTTCCTGTTTATGGTTGTGATGGATTATAGTTTTAAAAATGTATATTTCTATTTATTTTAGCATAGCTTTGGTTCACTTGGGCATTTTTCTTAATGAAAACTATAAATAGATGCCTTAACAAGATTAGATTTTCTTTAAAAAATTAAAATGGACATACTGTCTATTTTAGCTTTTTATGAAATTTGGATCACGAGAAAGTGGTTCCACTTTGTAGGGCAAAATAGCTGTGCGTCTGGCTTTTATGGACTCTCTTGCTAAAAGGAAGAACTGTGATTGAGTCAGTTACAACCTCAGAGGAAGATGTCTTGCAGCTGTGCTGTTTTGGTTTTGTTCCAGAGATAGTATTTGTGTGCACTGTCAGAATGTCTTAAAGGCCCACCCTGGAAAGGATTCAACTCTATAAAAGGAGTTTTGTTTTATAACCTTTCACATGTTCTTATGGGGCTCTGGTGGTGATGGTGGTCTTCATCGTCTTGTCTTTTAAACTGGGATTTTATTGAGACACAGGCTTCACAGTTTAAGAATAGGAATTACAGTTGTAGTTATTGTATCTCGTAAAATAAATTTAGTCAAGCCCTTGGCACACACTATGATGAAAACAAAATGCCCCTCCTCAAACTGTATAATATCAGTGTGTTACTTTTCTGTCATGATGCTGATAAGATTAGCACTCATTTGATAATATATTTTTTGGATAACTTAAGAGAGATTGATATACAAATCGAGTAACTACATTAGAAGAAATCGAGTTAATATTATTAGAAAAAATAGAGTTAATATATTAGAAGATCAAAGATGATGCAGGAAATCCCAAAGATTGAAAAGTTTAAAACACCGATGACTCTACATGCTGAATATTACTCAACTTAACCTGTTTTGAGCCACATGTTTACGTAAATGCTATGAGAATTATTTTTGATTGTGTTGACCATAGTTTCTCCAAAATTTTCCCTTTCTCCTCAGCGTCTCCACCCCGCCCCCTCCCCGCAATGCTTTAGAAGAAGTTATTCAAAACGGAGATCAGGGCTTCAGACCCACTCTTACTTTTCTAGCTTCCTTAAACCTCTTCCTCTCCCAGCTTCTGTGCATTTGCCTTTACCCTTCCCTTTGGTCTCTGGGGTAGAGATGCCCCTCCTGCTGTCCAAGGTTATATTATCCTCTGTAGTTTGAACCTTTTCCTTCTTTGTTTCTTCCCCCAAAACCTGCACCAAACAAAACGATCCAAACCTGTTCTATATGTAAACATCTTCCCTCAACCCTACATTTTTGGGTAGTTATTACTTGCCCCTGTTCTGAAGAAAAGGCTACATTTCAGAGGTAATTGTATACATGTTACTTCTTACTTTGGCCTCTTCGTTTTTTTTTTGTCTTTTGCAACTAGGCTTTTTCTCCCACTAGCAACTGAACTTGTCCTTTGAGGTTACCAGCAGTTTTATGACACCTTTTAACCCTTGTTAGTATTAGTATCAGTATGACTATGTCCCTGTTGGCTACTTCTTCCAGTACTTTTTGGTTTGCTGTTTTTATGCTGATTTTTTTCCTTGATAGGTTCCTTGTTCCCTCTGTCTGGGGTTTATTATGAGCATTTTTCTTGTTTTTCGTGGTAGTTCCCCCGTCTATCTCTGATAACACTGATTGACCAAGTAGTTCTAGATCTTAGAATAGAAACCCAGCCTCTGTCATTCAGACACACATTTCCAGCCAGCCTTCTCATTTTCTGCCTGGTTGTCACATGGACATTCAGTCCAAATACATCAACGTGGAAGCATTTATTTCCTTTATTTTTGTTTCCTAGTCTTTTTGAAAGTCTCTCTCTAGGTTAATAACACTACTCTCTGACCTTTTTCTGCCAGGAATTCAGAAACCTAGTTCTTTTTTTTTTTTTTTTTTTTTTAGTTATAGATGGACACAGTACCTTTATTTTATTTATTTTAATCTTTATGTGGTGCTGAGGATTGAACCCAGTACCTCACTCATACCTGACGAGTGTTCTACCACTAAGCCACAACCCCAGCCCAGAAACCTAGTTCTTTATTACTCCAACAATCCACTTCAATATTAAGTCCTGTTCATTTTGCCCACTAAACATTTATGAACTCTTGTTTACTTGCCTTTTTTCTTTCAACCCTGTCTGTCTCTTGTGTCACTGAAGCCTCATCTTAACCAGTTTCCTTTCATTGTATCCTTTTTTTCTCACATGGCTGAAATACAAAGTATTATTTCCCATTGCCTACAGGATAGAGTAAAACATCTGAGTTAGCATACCGATCATGCATTGTTTGGCTCTTGCTTCCTTTTCCCATCTCCACTCCCACCCTATGTTCCAGGCAGATGAGGTACTCCCCGTTCTCTCACCACATTTATTGTTGATGATCCTGGGCCCTTCCCTTTCTGTTCCCATGCCAAGGAGTATACTTACACTCACTTACAATCTTCCCAGTAAGTTCTTTGTTATCCTTCAAGGTCAGCTCATGTCACCCTGGGAAACCTTCCCTCATCAAGTCAGTTACTGTTAGATCATTTATGCCTACATTATAGCTCTTACTCACTTTGTACTATAGTTATTTATTCAAATGCCCTTCTCTCACACTTCTGGAGCCACATTTTATATAGGTTGGTGTTCTCAGCAGCTATCATCAAACAGCAGTTCCTCAGGGGATGAATAGATCTTAGCATAACCCAAGTGCACAGAATTAAAATTAAGATCTCATAGGCAGAGGTAGTGGTGAGTATGCTGGCCTGATGTTGGATATTTTTTGTTTCTTTTATGTGGATGAGGCTGTGGGCTGAGAAACTATTGGGACTTATTAAGGTTTTCTTCTATAAGTCAAGTTTAGAGAGTGAAATTTTTGATGTGAAGCTATAGAACGGGTGAGCAGAGCTATGATTTGAAATTAGGAAGAACTAATAAAACTGTGTAGGATCAGAAGCACACTGGATTCTCAAGTGCCAGTCCATTGCAGGTTACATAGATAGGCAGAAGGCTGCCCGTGATGCAGCTAAAGTGAGGAGGGACTCTGGCAGCTTTGCACCTCCCCAGGTCCCTCTGCATTTGTAGTTGTTCACTGCCTATTATATATACTGTAGCATTCCCAGCTTGCCTTGGTAGGAGTAGTGTTCAACTTTATCCATGTTTTTGGATATGATTCTTGTGTTGACATGTTCAATGTTTATGTGTTTCTAGTGGGGCCCCTTGGAACAATGGTGGCTGTTTGAAAGGAAAGGAGAGGAAAGAAAGAAGGGAAATTATGGAAGGTGGGTTAGGGTGGGGAAATAGTTTTCCTTCCACAAATTGAGACAAAACAGATAAATCAGATTGATAGGAGATTACTGTATGTTAATGTTTGATATATAAAAAAGTAAGGTAAACATAATGATACAGTCAACCTTTGAAGGGGAATGGTATAGATGCAATTTTTGACGACTGAAATTCTATGTTTAATAGTAACTTACATTCATTTAGTATTTTACCAGTGGCTGTCATAGTGATTTTTCTTTGATCTCCACAGACTTAGCTAAATAGCAACATGCAAATATTATCAAAGCTTTTTGAATAGAAGTTTAATGTTCTTTTAGTTTGGGAAGTAAGAGTAGATGATTTTTTTGTCTCTGTGTCTGTCCCCACTTTTTTGAAATTTATATATATATATATATATATATATATATATATATATATATATATATAAAAAATATACACACACACACACACACATATATATATATATATATATACACACACACACACATTTAAAAAGGCAGGTGTAGGATTTTTTTGGGTACAGAGGTTGAGATGGAGCTGGCAGGTATTTTAGGTTGACTGAATTTTTGGTCTCAGGCTCTTAGACAGCAATAAAGGGTCCGGATTACTGTTTTTCTCCTTATCAGTGTGTCTTCCTTGTTTGTTCTCATCCAGGCAGGGCATTCTGCTATAGGGAAAAGAATTGGGAGTATTAGTCAAAATCTGACATCTAGCCTGGACACATCTGCCATTGATTTAAAATGTAATCTAGACAAATAATCTTAACTTCTGGGCCTCAGATTCCCAATCTAGTAAAACAAGGTAATACTGAGGTCTCTCTGACTCTAAATTTTGATTCTGCAAAAATCCCATTTTGCTCTGTCATATGTAGGGTATTGTATGGGTGCTAGCAAAATCTTCTTGTTTTTCTTTGTACGTAGTGGACTTTGTGATAGGTGCTTCAATATTATTTCTTTAGTCCTTAGGGAAACTACCTAGCAGTAACACCTGTCCATTCATAGTGCAAGAAGAATGAGTGTAAACACATAAGCTTAAAATGCCTTTCTTGACCTCCCAAGGGAGTTGACCACTTGTGCTTTGCCCTTCCTGTACACCTCTCTTTCTCTCTCTCTCTTTTAAATATTTTCTTAGTTGGAGATGGACACAAAAATCTTTATTTTCTTATGTGGTGCTGAGGATTGAACCCAGTGCCTCACACGTTTGAGGCAGGAGTTCTACCACTGAGCCCCAGCCCCTCTGTACTTCTCTTAAATCCCTTATCATGTGTGGTGTAATGATTTGTTCATGTGTCTGTCTTCCTGGCTGGATTGTGAATTCCTTTGACTGTATGGGGAAGAATTTTACCTAGGTTCCTGGGGTCTGGATCAGTGCTTGATCCAAAATAGGAACTCAGCAAGTGTTTCTTATATGTGTTAAATAAAATTTAAAGGATATTATTGATTTGAAGTATTCTGCAACTAGGCTGCAGTAGAGCCGACCAAACAAGGTGTCATGCAGTCTGCAATCAGACTAAACTCTGAAGTTTTCAAAACCAAAACCAAAATGCCACAAAACCCCAGGAGATTCACAGCAATCAATCAATTTACCTGAGCTGGTGTGTTAAAGGAGATATTTCTGTTTCAACACTAGGTTAACTGTATTGACCATCTGTTTTTTTTGTTCTGTCTCTGCTTTCCTTAGCCCTTTTCTTGAATCTGTAGAGCCAACCCTTTCTGCTCAGATCATTGCAATACTCATTCTGTGGAATGGGATGTTGCCAATTCTGAAATTGAACCTTTCCTCCAAAAGCCAATTAAAATCTTAAAATTGAATTTATTGTAATTTTTTCTTTTGACAACCATGAAATGGGATGAAAAACAAAGCATTTTAAAGTTTGTACCACATTACTATAATGGTTTGATTGTATAATTTAGAAAATAATATTTTTGACTTTTATAGTTAATTTAGAAAAGATTTGTTAAGAGCTTTGTACTAATACTTTTTAAATGTTTTTTAAATAGTAATATTTTGATTAGAGGTTTTCAACTACTGCTCCTCATTTTTATACCTGCCTCCACTTTCTGTCCATAAACCCCTATAAAAATCCAGGGTCCTACAGTGTGTTTCTTTCCAGAGTCCCACAAATCTACAATATTTTTGAATACTGCATTTTAACAGATGTAATTATGTTTAATGTAATAGATAGAACATGTTAGTTTAACATTGCCAAGATGTCTGGTTGGGAAAAATTTTGCAAATGACTCATGGGAAAATTATTCTGAATTTAGAGCCTCAGAGAAGTTAAACTGTGGTGATGTGTGTGTCAGGAGAGAACTTATGCACTATAGCCAAGGCACTAGTGGAAAACTGTGTGTGTGTGTGTGTGTGTGTGTGTGTTTTCTTGCTGACATCAGATGTATCAGTAAGAACAATCCTATGCAGTGTGGTTTGTTAGAAAGTTTTACAGACCAGCTGAAGTTCATCTGTGTTGAGAAGTCATAAAACTTCTCCATGTTGTTCAGGAAGTATAGTCTTGCCTGATGATTGGTGGATGGCAAAATTGGATTCTGTGTAAAAATCAGTAAAATCAAAAAGAGGTTTATTTTGGAGAATTATTTTGTGCTCAGAGTTGATGTTCATTAAGGTTTTGGAGGAGTGAGTTGACCCATCAATAGTTGAGTCCTCTACTACATTTTAATTCCTTATTCTGTGGTGTTTTTTTTTTTTTGTCCTCATAAAGTAGGAGGTTGGACAGTTTTCAAAATCAAGAAATTATGATCTTGGTTTAGGCTAAAATTCTTGTGAACAAACTCATATACATAAGTTCCCTCATAACCAGTTTCCTTGAGTAGTTAGAAATTAGCATTCTGAAGATAAATCTTCACATTTCCAGGTTTATAATGGTACACTATCAAAACATGGCTTTAAGAAAATCTTCCCCAAACAGATGTAATAGATAAAAATTCATATTAACAAATTTTTATATTAAAAATTAATGTTAAAAATTTGTGGGTATTTTACTTTGTATATTTTGTGTACCTCCATGCACTTAAAATCTTAACTGGAGAGGAATAGCTTAAATTTAAATCTAGTAGGAAGACTTGTGTTCCCCTAAAAGGAGCCATGTTTTGATATTATACCATTATAAAACTGGAAATGAGGTTTATTCTCAGAACACTATTTTTTTTGTTCTTTTTAGGTATACATGACAGTAGAATATATTTTGACATATAAACATGGAACATATCTTATTCTAATAGAGATTCCAATTTTGTGGTTGTACTTGATGTGGAGATTCAACGTGGTGTATTCCTATATGAACATAGGAAAGTCATGTCAGAGTCATTCCACTCTTTCCTATTCCTCTCCCTGCTGCCTTCCCTTCATTCCCTTTTGTCTGTTCTACTGAACTTCTATTCTTCCCCTTCCCCGCACTTTATTGTGTTTGGCACTCATATATCAGAGAACATTTGACCTTTGGTTTTTTTTTGGGGGGTTGGCTTATTTCGCTTAGCATGATAATTTTCAGATCCATCCATTTACCAGAAAATGTCATAAAGTCATTCTTTTAAAAATTCTTTTTAGTTATACATGACAGTAGAATGTATTTTGACATATCATATACACATGGGAGTATAACTTCCCATTCTTGTGGTTGATATGATGTGGAGTTACACTGGTAGTGTATGCACAGATGAACATAGGAAAGCTATGTTGGATTCATTCTACTGTTTTTCCCATTTGTATCTCCCGTCCCTCCTCCCCCTTCCCGTTCACCCCCACCCACAATCTGGTGTACCTGTACTCCTCCCTCTCTCCTACCTATTGTGAGTTACCATCCATGTATCAGAGAACATTTGGCCTTTGCCTTTTGGGGGGATTGGCTTATTTTACTAAGCATGATAGTCTCTAGTTCCATCCATTTACTGGCAGATGTCATAATTTCATTTTTTTAATGGCTGAATAATATTCCATTGTTGAGGGGCATCTGGGTTTATTTCATAGCTTAGCTGTTGTGGATAGAGCTGCCATAAACATTGATGTGGCTGCGTCACTATAGTATGCTGATTTTAGTTCCTTTGGATACATACTGAGGAATGGTATAACCAGGTCAAATGGTGGTTCCATTCCTAGTTTTTTTGAGGAATCTCCATACTGCTTTCCATAGTGGTTTTTTTTTTTTTTTGCAGTTTCACCAGCAATGTATGAGTCAACCTCTCCCCCCACATCCTCACCAACATTTATTGTTACTTGTGTTCTTGATTGTTGCCACAGAATGCTAATTTTTAAATACTCAAGGGAACTGATTGTAAGGGTGGAGTAAAAATTTTCCTTTATTAATGTATATGATTTTCATATAGACTTCTTTCCTAAACGCAATTTAAATGACAATATATATAATTTGTATACTTCTGTGGAGTCCCTTCTTTGTCATTAGGGTCCCACTCACAAAACCTCATCGAAACTATCTTCCAAAGCCACAGTATCCACATAGTATCATATTTGGAGTTAGGTTCAACATGTGAATTTTAGGAGGGACACATTCAATCCATAAGGATAGGAGAGTAAAAGAAGAGGCAGGAGCCCCAGAAGATAAGAAAGGGTGATCAGAGATGATATTCAGGTAACCAGAAGATATCCACGGTAATCAGAGGCGCCTGGGATGGAGTTGGAGGTCTACCAGTACTCTAGATCGATAGCTCTCAGACTTCTGGATTCCAGAGCAATTTCAAAAACTGTTTGGAGGCAATATTTTCAGGAAGTCTACTGTAACAAATTTGCAATTGTACTACCAACATTTATTAAAAAAAGTGCAAAGAACTTAATCTGAAGAAAGGATGATGCTTTGAATTGTATAAAATTGGCTCCACTAAAAAATTCATTAAATTGCCATTATGTGAATCAATTAAAACTTTGTGGTGGGTAGTGAAGTTTACTTCCATTATATAGGAGTGTTTAAAAGTTTTGTATTTGCTCATTTTGACAGATTAATCTTCTTGGAACTGCTACTGAAACTTAATTTCATTTAGATTTTTTTCATACAGTAAAACTTATCCTATTTAAATATGTAAAGTGCTTTATTTGTTAGAGCAAAGTCTTTAAAAAGATTTTTTAATAAGTCAGTATGAACATATAAAACTACTCCTTGTTTTAGGGACTGCTTGATAGGTGAGGATTTCTAGTAGGAGGGTGAGAATGCACATATGAATCTGTAGTCTCAGTTCTGAATCATTAAAATAAATATATACACTGGAAAAAAAATTCCAGAATTTAAATTGTGGAAATGTAATAGGTTGGTACTATAGAGTTAAGGAAAATTAGTTATTTCAGATCACATTGATCTAGATTTTAGAATTGACATCATTTCCTTTAATAACTTACATTTACTTTGCTTCCATGTATATTTGTAATCATGTGATGGATATAGGATTATCTTACTTTTTGTCACTTCTCAATTTAGAATTGACAGTGTAAAACAGGGATATATCAGCTTTATACCTTTATCATAGTATCCAATCTAGGTTAAAATGGCATCTATTTTTCTATATGCCGTGAATGAATAGAAAACTCTTAGATAAGTCAAAATAAACATATCATCTCTATATGTTGAAAACTGGGTTCTGTATTTGCATGGTTTTTCTGTATCTGAAAATGTATTACAATTTGTAGAAGTTTATAAATAAAGGTGATTTGACTATATGATGAATATATATGCTTTTGGTGTCTGTATTGTGGATTAAAATGATAAACATAAAAAAAGTTGAGGGGCAGAGACCCAAAGCAAAGCAAAAATCATTAACACAAAAACTGATAAGAAAATTCTTGGTAACAATAGAATTATAAAAATTCTAATTACAGAATTATAGTTTTGTCATTAAAATCAGCTTTTTTAGTAGAAGGACTGTTCATTTAGTGGCTATAACAGGCAGCCAGGAAGCTGATTTTTTTCTTTGACCCATGTGAATTTTGTAGCTGAGGAATGAAACGACTTGGAACCAAGCTGAGCTTTTCTACTGAGCATGCCTTTCTCCAGCAGGGTCTGGCTTGGGTGGGGCCAGTTTTGCTCATTAAGCTTTTGGACACTGAATTTCCATCAGCTTTCCACAGTCTTCCAATGACAGGGAACGGCAGACCACGGGGGCTTGATGTGCTTAAAAGTTGCGTATGTATTTCAAGCGGGAGATTTTTGGAACAGATTCTGTGATAGCAGTTGGGTTTTGTGGTACATTCTTGTTTCTGCTTGGGAAGGAAGTTTGCTATTGAGAGCATGATAGAATATCCAGGGGACTGAAAATTTGGAAAATAATTAATGTACAGAGTAGATGGAATCTGGGTACGACCAATGTTTGGTAAGAGAATATGTTCCATTTGAATCAAGGGCTATGGGGGAAAATAGTTTTTAGGGGCCAGAGTTTACTTTTAGACCACTTGTTTGCATTTTTTAGTTGTGTTGAATTTTGGCAAGTTTTCTTTCACATAATATTCTTTCTTCAGAGATTTGAAATGTGAGAGTAGTGAAGTTAGTTGTGTGTCTTGCTGTTTCATAATTATTTCAGTGTTGTGATGTGAAGAACTATGAAAGTTATCTAAAATGCCATGAAACCTGCTTAAAGTTAATAGTATGCAGTTATTTTAATATATTAAAGGACAAATGAATTTAATGAATTTATTCTGACTCTAATTGATGTGATTAAAAGAAGGTGAACTATACCTGAGATTTAAATTCACAATTTTTAGCATCTGAATATAGTTGCATTAATAGTTACCATGAACTGTATGCCTTTTTGATGTTGTCTTACTCTAAGTAATATTGTTTGAATAAGATAGGTATCAGCATCTTTTATTACTGAATATTTAATCTGTTGTCACATTGAAGAAATGTGAAAAACTCACCATGTTGCCCAGAATCTGACATCCAGACTTAGAAAAAAAAAAAAAAAAATCTTCCTCATGCTTTTTTTCTTTGTATAATCTTCCTAACAATCTTTCCTAAAAACAAAAGAATAACAACAACAAAAAAATCTTCCCCCTAAAACCCCTTGTTTTGGTGCTGCTACTTCCTAACAAAATGAAAACCAGTACCATTTTACCAAGTGATCTCTTTAATTCCTTTTTATTGTTGCCACGGAAGAGAATGCCCCTGAAGTAATTGTGGTATATTTGGTGGGGGTGGAGCACACATGTGTGTACTTGAGGAAGTTTTCCATTTGTTATCCCAATCAAATAATTGGCAACGTGGTGTTGGGAATGAAAAAATGTTGAGATGATGCTGATGATCTGTTTGGTATCCCCTGCCCCCATCATTTTTGTAGTGTTCTGTATGGATGATATATTGATGACATAGAATTTAACATCAAGCAGGATCACAAAGCAAGTTAAGTTAGAAAGGTAAATTTTAAAATTTTGACATAGTTTTAGTCGAATATTTGATACACTCTGAAGATTGAATGCCTGGCATTATTTTCCAGCGGCATTCTCTGCCAAATCACTTGTGCAAATATTAAACTTCAAGAATTTTACCTCAGGATGCATTTATCTCAAGAATTTTACCTTAAGGGTATCTTGTAGCTCCTTCCACCTAACAATAGTTATTTGAGGCTTCACTAAGTAAACCGTTGTGCTCAGAGTAGAAATACTTGCAAAAAAAAAAAAAAAAAAAAGTTTTGTGGCATTCCAAATGGCATGTCTAATTCCATTTTAGTTACAGTTTTTCCCTTCTGGAGAAAGTTGTTCCAGTCGTGGCAGGATTGGACCGTACATAATTCTAACATCCTTCTAATTATGGACTTACTAGTGGACTAGAGTCAATGTTTGGCATTCACCTCAACTAGAAAGATCATTCAATGTATAGTTTTATTTTTTAGAGTAAATACTCTACATTGACGTAACTCTTCAGTAGTGCTATCAATATTTAAAATGGAAGAAGAGCTAATGATCAAAATTTTATAACTGAATTATGTTTTTTTGACAAGGCTTAGGTATTTATTTCTGTCCAATGCAGCATTCCAAAGCTTATAGAGAAGAGGATTAGAAAGATGAGATCAGGGTAGGCTCCAGCTTGGTGGACTTGTCATCATGTGGGGGTTGATTGACTTTGACAAGCTTTGTCTTATGACCTATTAAAATGCAGTGTCTGCAGCCTCTGCATTTATCCTGTGCAGTTAACCTTGGTGGATTTATCGTTAGCTTATTTGGGAAGAGCCTCCTGAACAACTACTGTTATTTGGTAGCTGCAGAATTTAGAGTTTATTTACACAGAGATGGTAGTAGGATGGTTGTAAAGATTACCACTTTTTACTAACCGATTTTGAGTTTTATGATGGGTCTGGGTGGGGATCTTATGTATAGTGTAGATGGGATGAGCTCAGAAAACCTAAACTCCCTAGTGTCTGTTATGATTAAGGGAGATATTCTGTGTTGGCACTGTACTGTTTGTTTGAGCCTGGTTATGCTGTCATTGGAAGAAATTGCTCATTAGTGTATTTTTCTTTTCTTTGGAGCATCATATGATGGTGGTCCAAATAAAGGCTCCCCGAGTATTAGGAACATCACAAAAGGTATTTATTGAGAAGCCACTGCATGCATGACATTGCATGAGGAACATGAGGTTATTCATCTCACAAAAATTTTACCCTCTTCATGGGAATGTAGTAGCAGATGTGGGACAGGGAAGAGGTGTGGACAGGAAACATGATGACATGTTTGTGCTTGTTAGGCCAATTTATTCCTGCTTTTCCCTAGGAAGCTGCTGAAAGGGATTGGGGGGTATTTGTATGTGACGAGCTTATACATTTGTTTTGGATTTTTGATGTTGAGTCAATTTATAACTAGGATCATTTTATTTGGCATTTTATTCAAGTTTTTTGATTTCGATTAGAGAGCAAATATGTCTGTACTGAATACAGTTGAGAATGAGAATTGGTGCTCTTCAAAAAGCATGTTGCTAGGGGAGAGAGGGGAAGGGAGGGGGCATGGGGATAGAAAAGATGATGGAATGAGGTGAGCATCATTACCCTAAGTACGTGTTATGAAGACACGAATGGTGTAACTACTTTGTGTACAACCAGAGACATGAAAAATTGTACTCTCCTTGTATAATATGAATTGAACAGCATTCTGCTGTCATGTATAACAAAATAAATAAATAAATTTAAAATAAAAAAGATTCGAGAGCCATTCACATGGTTAAAAGCACAACAATAATAATAAAGTAATAAAAACATGTATTACAAAAAAATTAAAAATAAAAAGCATTTAATCAACATGTTCCATGAAGGGACCATGTGGTTTCTTGAAAAGTTGGTAGTGGTAATTTTTGGAAAACTGGCTGTTTTTGAAACTGATAGTAATTTATGAATCCAAATTACTAAAATTTATGTCAGTGACAAGTTGTTTGATTACATATTGATGCTAACCTTGCTATCTGTGTTCCTCACTATATTGAGAACAGTAATTCTTTCATCTGTATTATTTATGTCTGTTACATATGCTATGAATGTGTTCAAATATTTTCGAGAAAGGAGGAAATAAGATACTGACCCTACCCACATCCTGATGGTCAGTGAAATTTATGGGGGTTGGGGATAACTCGGGATATGTTATTAATGATTATAAAGCCCTAAATTGTTATAGTAACTTACTGATTTCACTTTTTAAATAAACGACTAACTATCCCAAATCATGCTAGGTGCTGGTTAAACAGTAGTGAAGTCATTTTTGGATTGGTGACAGTACTACATAAGGTCTTTGGAGCTAGACAGCCTGGATTTGAATCCTGGCTCTTCCATTTATTGATTGTATGGCTTTGGGTAAGTTGTTTGTCCTTTGACCTTCTTCATCTGTAACCTGGAAATAATTTTAATTTTTACCTTAAAGGATTATAAAGATTAAAGGAATTGCTCCATGCAGAGTTTCTTGAGCAATGCTCAATGAATGGCTGATGTTATTATTATCTTTTGTATTACTATTAGTGAAGAAATGGATATAGTCCCCCTTTTCACAGAATTTCTTTTTGATGACAGTGGGCCACCATTCATTATCACTTTATTATGTGCCACCTACTTTATGTATAGCTTCTAAGTTAGTCCTTAGAGCCATCCAATGAGTACATATTATATCCCTGTATTGTTTATGGGGAAACTAAAACTCAGCAACACTCAATAATATGATTACATAGCTAATAAGAGGCTGAGCAGGAGTTCTAATCCCATTCTGTTGATTTCATTTCATCTCCATATCACCAGGCTATTTTATACAAATGTTAGGATAACTTCTCACAGGGAGGAGGTAAGTCTAGCTCTGGCCCTTACACAATATTGGAATTCTATCTGAGATAGGGAATTTGTGCAAATGCAGTTCATCTGATGCAGAGCCAGCAGGGTTCAAGAAGTTTCCAATGCCTCTTGGTTTAGACTGCTGGATTGCCCATCAATCCAGTATTATAAGGATTATGTGCATTATAATTATGAGAATAATGGTCTCTGATTGGGATTCTTAATGATTTATGCACAGCCTTTGGTTATGAGGTCTCACTTCAGGAAAGGAAATATTTCTGGGATGGCTCCAGTTGCTTGTGGACAGGGCTTTGTCTGGCACAGATCTCTCTCGACATAATCTTTCATGAGACCTGCAGGATTTTTTTTTTTTTTTTTCAACAGGTAAGATTGTCGGCATTTATCTTGATTATTATTGGAATTGGGCATTATTGAAAATTATACCCTAATTTTCATATACTTCTATTCAATATATGAAGAAAGGGAGTTTTATACTTGATTTTGTGTTTGTTTCATTCTTATTTAGAGTCTTAAAGAATTAATTAATGGTTCATCTCACTAATCTTATCTTGGGTAGTTGGTTTTAAAAAATTGAGCATCTGCACAAAAACGTAAAGACCAATAGAGTAGGGGAAGGGGATCGAGAGGGAGGGGAAAAGGGAGGACATGGAGCAGAACTGCAGAAGAAATTACCAAGTTATGCTATGTCTGTATATGAATTGTGTGTGTATGTATGTGTGTGTGTATAATTATAATGCACTAATTTAAATGACAGTAATAGAAGGGAGATCACTAGAGTAGAGCAAGCAGATCTGGGGAGGGGAAAGGAAGGTACTGGGGAATGAGATTGATCAAATTATGTTGTGTGTGTGTGTGTGTGTGTGTGAATATGATATAATGAATCCTACTGTTATGTATAATTATAGTGCACCAATAAAAAAAATTTTGGAAAATAATGAGCATTTGGAAAAAACAAAAGTTTTCAACAACCATGGCTTTTAGGTATGCAGGTTATAAAACTCTTGGGGAGTAGTGATTACCTGAGCTCTATCTGTATATACTTCCAATCTCTTCACGCTTATTTTCTAATGCTTTCTTCAGCCTGTGTGAAACTATTAAGATGCTTTTGGCCGCAAGTAACAGAAACCTTTGGCTCAGCCTTTTCAACTATAGGTGTATTTTATTTTACATCACAGAAGCTCTGAAATAGGACCAAACTACATGTGGCATGCTCAGAGGATGGCTTCTGTGACTCTTGCCAGTGTTCTCTATTGTACGTCATTTTGTCCCCACGTTTTCTTCCTCCATAAATTCAAGACAGCAGCAGCTTTTCCAAGAGTTTTGTATACAGTGCTCAGAGGCAGCAAAGGGGCTCTTTTTAGAGGGAGAAGTTTCTTCCCAGAAATCCACCAACAGACTTTCTGCATATTTGCAAGGAAAGGGAGATTGCACAGTTGCCTGGACCAACAGAACTTACCTTTGTGGCCCATCCTAGAGCCAGCCTCTGCTGTTCACATGTAGAAGAGGCAGTAAAGCTGAACAAAAATTTGGGTTCTGTTTAAAAGGATAAAAGGCAGTGGAAATAAGTACATGCTCTGAATGAAACCTGATCCCGCTAGACTTGAACTAGCAAATGGTTGAAGTTCAAGATCTTTTGATTCTGGGGGCTTAGTTTGAACCAGATGTTAGTTTATGTCTTTAAAGAGATAGTCTTTAAAAAAAATATTTATTTTTTAGTTGTTGATAGACCTTTATTTTATTTCTTTATATGCAGTGATAAGAATTGAACCCAGTGCCTCACACATGCCAGGCAAGTGCTCTACTGCTGAGCCCCAGCCCCAGCTCCCAGAAATAGTCTTTCTTATAGGACCTTTCTCTCTCTTAAAAAATAAACAAGTATTATTTAGTATGTTATAACTAGAGTAGGCAGACTTGTATTATTTAAAAAATAGCACTTGTGTATTTTCACCATATAGATAATATAAATAGGCAAATAGTTTCTTTAGAATGTGTTAATACTTAATTGAATAGAGAGGATAGCATTTTCTAGACCTTCTAATACTTAAGAAAAATATAATGGAAAGGACTTACAGTCTACCCCCCCACCCCCTTTTTAGGTACTGGGGATTGAACCAGGGCTTCACGCATGCTTAGCATGCACTCGGTACCACTGAATTATCTCACAGCCCTTTCAGTCTATTCTACCTGTTTTGGTGTTACTTCCAGATATTTTTAAAATTCTTTTCCTCTGTTCTCCATTTTCTACTTTTCCTCCCCCTCCTTTAAATGTTGGATATATTCCTGTATTTGGGTTGCTGTATTTTTTTCCCCTCACATTTGATGCTTTAATAGAAGATAGTGGGGTAATAAAAGAATCTTCTCTTTGGCTATTAGACCCTTTGAGGTGATTAAGCAACTGATTGTGGGTATCATTAACAATGATGCTCCTACACATCTTCTAACCAGCATAACAATAGCAGATGGAAAACTGGTTTTGTCAGTTTTTGAATTTAAAATGTCTGCATGTTACCAATATTATTTAAATCAATGGTTATTTGCTGTTTGCACCATTTTTGCTTCTTTAAGTTGGAACAAAGGTCTTCCTTTATTCTCTGTATTTACTAGTTTTAAAATGTAGAAATGTATACTTTTCCATTTTATAAGTCTTGGGTCCTTAAATAGTAAGTTGAGTTCTCTTGGAAGATAACAAAGGCCTCATAGCTTGTGATCAGCAGAAGCTAGAGCAACTCAAGTGGCAGCCCACCATTCCTACTCTGCAAGCCCTTCCAGTTCACATGAACTGGAAGGGCTTGCAGAGTAGCCCAGGTTCTCTCAAGGTCTTAAGGACACATGTGGACTGAAGAACCTCTTACTTTTGAAGTTCTTTGTGAGTGTGTAGAGTTGTCTGTTTATTTAACTTTGTTTGCTCTAGTATTCTGATTAAGGATGTGTGGTTTAAGCAGTGTTATGTTTTATGGAAGGTAGTTTAGGCTAATGATTGACACAGCACCTTGGAATTTATCTCCTTTAAAGGTAAGAAAGTAAAGGATGATTTGATATAATACAGGTCCTTACCAAGAAAGTAAAGGATGATTTTATATAATATAGGTTCTTTTACCCAGAGCAGTACCAATCCTCTACTGATGATGGTTTTCTGCTTGGATGCATGTTAAATGATGCATACTTTTTCTCATGGAGCTGTCAGAATAACAACATTTTTTATCAACCCAGATGGAGCATGTCAACATGGTAATTGTGACAAAGCCACATACTTGTCTAATGGGCTGACTGTTCACAGCATTATTCTTTTTGGTTGGTGATAAGTAGGAAGGTCTTTACTTGGTATGTTATATAACTATATTGATGATGGATTTTGGGTAATTGTAATTAAAGATTAGTGCAGTGAGTTGCTCATTTTGTCTTTGCTTATCTAACTTTGTTATCTTAGGATATTTCAGTGTCTGAGTCTGATAAAATTATATTGAGAATATTAGACTAGATAATTTAATAATATTCATTCAATAATCATTAGAACTTTTTTTTTAAATCAGTTACCATTGTGTTTTCTTTTCCTAAATATGGACCACTTCACAAATTTGCCGATGATCCTTGCACATAGGCCATGCTAATGTTCTCCATATCATTCCAGTTTTAGTATATGTGCTGCTGAAGGGAGCACAGTATTATCATGTTTTATTAATTGTGGCAAATTGGTCAATAAATCATTTTATCAACAAAAAGGCCATCTTCGGTTTTGAGCTCTATTGAGCTCTTGAAACTACTATAGGAATATGCTTATTTACTTATACTTTTATCTACCCTTATTATTGAGTATTCTCAAACCAATTAGCCATTTCTGTTGTTTACTGTCTTGTTACTTCCATTTGGATGGGTAACACTGTTCAACTCTGAGGTTCTTGAAACTTAAAATTGCGAGTACAGTGGTACTGATGAGGACAACTCTAGGAGGCACAACGGGTATAGTTTATCTGTGTTCTTTCTCTCTGTATTGGCACTCTGTCTTCAATTTCTGTTCATAGTTTGGTTATGATCACATGGCTAACTTTCAAATATTTTTCAATATAACTTTCAAATGTGATATTGGTTTGTAAATTTCTTATGGGGGGAAGAGCTCCTTATAGTAAATCACAGAATACATTTATGTTCTTCTGTAGTCATTTTAACAAACTGGCATGGATCTTTGCTGAGGACTAGAGCAGGGGCTCTGATTAATTAGATCATTCATGTGTAATGGGATTGGGATTGCATTATGAGGTATTAGTGAGGCAATGTGTACAGCTGTGCAGTTATTCATTTAGTGGTCTTGGACAAATCACTTATATTTTGGTTATTATTTACAAAATTAAGTTAATATCTACTTTGTAAGATGTTTTGAGTAGCAGCATGGTTCCTGACACATTAAGATATGAGTGGTACCTCCTGTGATTGAAATATAAACACCTATTAATACTTTGAACCTTATAGTGGAAACTTTGGTTTTATATTTTATTGCCTTTAAAATTTTTGGCTGAAATTCAGCTGTTTTTGATTAGTCCCCAGATACTTTCTTACAACCAGAGTAATTAAAGAGCTGTCAGTTTATCTTGGTTAGCTTAGACAAGGGTTGGGACATTTTTTTTTTTTTTTCCAATTTTACCAGGGTTTTTATTCAATTCTCAGAATTTAATTAGAGAGTATATGCTAGAAGTCAACTTTGGTTATTTCATGACTAATGTAAATAATATTTTTCTCTTAAATGTGCATGGAAAATGACATGTTAAAAAGGGAAAAAGGTTTTCTGTGCAGTATGGAGCCAGTTTAAGTGTCTTTGGTTAGAAGACATGCTTTTGCATTTTCAGTGCCTAAGAATGAGAAGTAACATTGGGCATGTGGGTATGATACTTAACTGTTCCCTCTTTTATAACAGTACCCTCAAGGACATTATGTTTCCGATCTTCCTGCCTCAGTATATATATATATATATATATATATATATATATATTTGGCCTTCGTGCCATTTCATCATCTGTGGGTTATGATAAGTGTTCTTGTTATGATCCTCTTAAGATCAAGTGACATTGTTTTTCTAGGTAAAGTCAGTATCATCCATGTTTGCAACCATGTACCCATATGACCATAACTTCTGAGTAGCATCTCTAGTGCATATCCAGCCTCCTTCAAAACCTGTTGTGTCTAGTGTCTAGATATCTCCACAAACTTCTCAATTGCAGTGGATTCAAAATTGAGCCAGGTGTAGTGGTATATACTACTAGCAACTTGGAGGCTGAGTCAAGAGATCGATCATAAGTTTGAGGCCAGCCTTAGCAAATTAGCAAGACCCTGTCTCAAAATAAAAAAGGCTGGGGTAGAGCACCTCTGGGTTCAATCTCTAGTTAGCACCCCCACCTTAAAAAAAAAAAAGTTAAAAGTCTTGACAAGATTCACTTTTCAGGTGTGCAGTATTTCCGTGGATGGTTCTACTATTCCCCCATTGGCCCATGACCTGGGACAACCTTCCTTTGATCCTTGACTTTGTATATTTATTTAGACCCCCAAATCATTTCCAGTCTACTACATTTTTACCATGAGATTTACTTCTTTTGCTTTACCCCACTTCTTCCATAGTACAAAACCATGTCTGAATTATTGTAGTACTCTCCTAGATGTTTTTCTGTTTCAGTCTTTACTTTATAACCATGTTGCACAATTTGAAATAAGAATCCTTCTGACCCCGAGGGAAGGCATCTTTCTGTAAGAGACCTGAGGGGCCAGGCACAGTGGTGCACACCTGTCATCCCAGGGACTCGGGAGGCTGAGGTAGGAGGATCGCCAAGTTGGAGGCCAGCCTCAGCAACTTAGCAAGGGGAGACTCTCTCTCCACTCAGATATCAATAGTCCAGAGTAAGGTCAGGTTAGGGTGTTATATATGCAGATTTTTAGAAGTCATTTACATAACAATAAGCCTATAAAAAGTGGGATGTATTTTAGCTGAGGTTAAAAAGAAAATCTACAGACTGCACTGTTAAACTGAAGTGTCTAAAATTCACTAATCAGTAATTTGGAAAAAGAAATTCTATAAAAAGGAGAGTAAAGAAAAGAACATAATACATAAAGTGACAAATTTGAAGACACATCAAATATATGTATCCAAAGAGTGTCATATATTGGTGCTTTCAAAAGACAAATTAATTTGAAGTAAATATGGTTAATGTAAAAAAAATGAAATAAGAATCTGATTACAATTACTCTTCTGATTATAAAGAGCTTGCTGTGATGTCTTATTGCCTTTAAAATAACTTCTAGAACCTCCAAACCTCAAAGTTTGTTCATGCTGTAGCATGTACCGTGTTTCATTTTTTTTTTTTTTAAACTGGATAACATTCTATTTTATAGACATGCCACATTTTATCTATTCATCAGTTGATAGGCACTGGTGAATAAGGCTGTTCTGAACTTTCATATACAAACAGATGTTTTCTTTTAGGTATATAACTAGCAATAGAATTTGCTGGGTGATATGGTAAATCTGTATTTAAATTTTTGAAAGCTGTTTCCTCAAGTAGTTGTACCATTTTACATTCTTATTAGTAATGCTGTGAATTCCAGATTTTCCATATACTCATCATTACTTTGTACTGTCTTTTTGATTATAATAGTCCTAGTGGATTTGAGGAGTGTTTCATAATAGTTTTGCTTTATAACTGATAACTAACCATGTTGAACATCATTTCATGTGCTTAGTGGTCTTTTGTATATTTTTTTTAGAGAAATGTCTTTTTTAAAACCTTTGCCCATTTTAAAAATTGGTTTTATGTCTTTTTATTCTTGAGTTACAAAAATTTCTTCTTATATATATTCTGGATAGCAAAATATTATTATCTGTTAGATATATGATTTTCAGAAGATGTGAGTAGTATTTCAGGAAACAAAATTGGCAGTGATACATGCCACATTGTTGATGAACTGTGAAAACATGCCAAGCAAAGATGGCATGTCTTGTATGATTTATGATATTTGCAGCATCCATAATAGGCAAGTCCATGAAACATGAAAATAGATTGTTGGTTGTTAGGGGACAGGGGAAGAGAGGGGTGGAGAGTGACTACTAAAGGGTCCAGGACTTGTTTCTGGAATGATGAAAATGTTCTGTAATTGATAGCAGTACTAATTGTGTACTTTAAAAGCATGAATTTTATGGTATATGCATTGCATTATATCTCAAATTTGCTTTAAAACAAGTGTGCTTTAGTTTTGTTGTTTTTTTGTTTTGCCTTTTAAATTTGTACCACTTAGGAAGATGGTAATGACATTATCTATTGGCCAGGGTGCCCCAACTTTGAATACTTGAATCATTAGCAAGAGAGGGGAGAAGTGTAGTCCACTCTCCCATGGGCCCTGCCTATTCTTCTTTTTGCTGGTGCTGCTGCTGCATTTGAAAAGTCCCCATTTGTTTTTGTAAAATTTAGACATGCAGTTATTTTTAGATTTAATTTAAAATTTTCTTTTCATTAGATGTGATAGGATCAATCATTAGATTTTTGACCCCCATATTATCTTTATTTCATTTGGATTAGGGCCTTTCGATATTTTTCTTACAATCAAATACACAAAGAAAAATGTGTTTGAGGTTGGATTGAATAAAGTTGGAGTTTTGATTATGGTTTCAGTACCTTTCCCAGATTAGCTTTTGTACTGAAATAGTGATGGGTGAATTACAAGATTTAATATCAAAGCACAAAACAGTACATTTTTGTTTCAACTTTAATTTTCTTACTATCAAGCCTCCAGCATTTAAAATTTGTTCTTGTAATACCTAGCATTTTTTGTAGATTTTGGTTTTAATATGTGAAAAGGCAGTGAAATGTGTCTCAATACTTTTTAGCATTGTTGACAACATTTTCATGTTACAGTATAAAGGCTACCAAATACACAGAAGTAGTTTTTTCTTAAAAAATTGGATTTATTGTGCTCATTGTTTATAAGTAAGTGAAACAAAATAAAAGTAATCCCTTTCCTTTTGTTTTCCCATTATAGGGCTTGAACCAGGGACACTTTACACTAGCTACACATCCCCAGTCATATTTTCTTTTTCTTTTTTTTAATTTTAATTTTTATCTTGAGACAGTCTCAGGTTGCACAGACTGGCCTCAAACTTGTGATCCTCCTGTTTTCAGAGTAGCTGAGTATGAGCCACCGTGCCTGGTGATCAGTCTTTCTTAAGTCTTGTTTTTTTTTTTTTAAGTTCTAGCCATATAGAACTTATATTGTGATGCTAGTTTTGGTTCTATGATTCTTTAAGAGAATTCTAAAAGTAAGAAAGCAGTCTCCATTTTCTCTTGTGCTTATGAACCTTCATTCTTGTGCTTTTTCCATTTCATTTCTGTCATTTCTCTTCCCACCCTGCTTTAACCTTCCCTTCCCCTTGCCACCAGGCTAAAATTGGGAGACTTTATAAAATATTTTTTGACTTTTGTTTTGTTACAGTATAAGCCGTGACCATGACTACTGAAGTTGGCTCTGCATCTGAAGTGAAGAAGGACTCTGACCAGTTGGGAGCAGATGTGACCAAGGAGAAAGCTAAACAAGTAGCAGAAAATCGGCAGCATCAGTCATCTGAACCAGAGGAGGAAAAAGGTTCCCAGCCACCACCACCTGCTGAAAGCCAAAGCAGTCCACGCCGCCAGAAGAGAGAGAAGGATACATCTGAGAGCAGGGGTATTTCCCGATTTATACCCCCATGGCTCAAGAAACAGAAGTCTTATAATTTGGTAGTGGCCAAAGATGGAGGAGATAAAAAAGAGCCAACTGAAGCTGTTGTGGAAGAACAGATTTTAGATAAAGAGGTTTCCATTCCAGAAGAAGAGAGACAGGCCAAAGGGGATGCTGAAGAAACTGCTCAGAGTAAACACCAGGAGGTTAAGGTGGAAGTCAAGGAAGGAAAACCTTCAGTGAGCAAAGCTGAGACCCAGGTATCTTTGAGAGCAAGTGATTGGGAATGAGAACCTAAGCACTTAAGGAAAAGGGTCTGTTTGGGATCATTTCCAGTTTTCTTACATTGTGATATTGGTTTGGCTTAATGTGTTTGGGGATACAGGTATCGGATTGGTCTCCCTTAGACTTCTGCCATTCCTTTTTGAAACAAATTCCAAAATAATAAAACAAAGCAAAAAAAAAAAAAAACAAAAATAAAAACAAATCAAAAATACCACCCCCCCCCCCAAAAAAAAAAAAACCCAACCAAACAATAACAACAAAACACTGTACAGATTGTTAAAAGGTTCCTACAGGTTCCTGTTAAGGTTAAGCAGATACTCTGAGATTCCTGCTACCTTTTGTTTTAAATAATATTCCCTTTGTTTGTTTGTTTGTTTATTTATTCGTTTATTTATGTATTCAGTGGGTAATAAGTAGTAAATAGTACGTTTTGGTTGCCTAATGAAGTCTAGTTTTGCTGCGGTTTGAGATTTTAATTAGAAATTCTGTTATTTCCATGATATTTAAATTGTGTTTCCTAGGATATAGTTTCTTTTAGTCATTTAATGCTAAAGTGACCAACTTGACAAAATGAGAAAATTGGCAGTAGAAGGAGGATGAGGGGAAATATTCTTCATGGCATAATTTTCAAAGTTTTTAGAATCTTAGGCTTATGATAGTTTGAATACTGAGCACAGCTCTTCAAGATTTTCCTTTAAGCCAGGCTAGGTGACATGTGCCTTTAATTGCAGGTACTTGAGAGTTGAGGCAGGAGGATTGCTTGATCACACGAGTTTGAGGCCATTCTGGGCAACAATAGCAAGACCCCCCTCTGGGGGTGGGGGTGAACAAAAAGATTTTCTTTTTAATATGTTGTCTTCTGCAAGTTGGTTAACTTTAGCATGCACTTAATTGTTTTCTCCTTGACAGCCTGCTGAAGAAGTCAGGGAGGAGAGAGACGAGGTGAAGGAAATACAGGAAGATGAAGTGGCAGCACCAAGGGAGACCAAGGAAGTGCAAACTAATGAACTGAAAGCAGAGAAGACTTCTCAGAAAGCCACCAAGAAGACCAAAACTGTCCAGTGTAAAGTGACCCTCCTAGATGGCACTGAATACAGCTGTGACCTGGAGGTGAGACAGAGAGATAATCAGCGAGCTATCTTGTTGTATGGAATGAAATACATTCTGCCCTTTTTGTGGCATGGTACAATGAGTATATTTTTGTGTTTTGTTAAACTGTATACCAGTATGGTGCAATTTTACATTTAAAAAAACAACACAGAAGAGGGACATTATTTCCATGACAAACAGTATATCTTTTTTTTCTGTCTTTCTCTTTTTGGGGGATGGTATAAGGGACTAGGAATTGAACCCAGGCGTGCTGAGTCATGTCTCCAGACCCTTTTATTAATTTTCAGACAGGGTCTTGCTGAGTTGCTAAGAGCCTGGCTAAGTTAATGAGGCTGGCCCTGAACTTGCAATCCTTGTACCTCAGCCTCCCAAGCTACTGGGATTATAGGCATGCACTACCATGCCTGGCTCAAACAGTATTTCTTGATCTTGAGGATAAGCTGGGATGATGTTTTGCCATTGTGCACTCACTGGTCATGTGTACTGGTTTATGTCTGTTCTGAATGGGCATTATGTGTTTTGAATAGTACCCCTGGCTGTAAAATGTTTTACTTAAGGAGAAATGATAGTTGTAGGTTGGTCTTTCAGAATAATGGAATTTTGGCAGTGAACTTTTATCTTGAGAAAGAGATTTATTTAAAATCTACTTTATATTTAGTTGCATTTAGTTAAAAACACCTGATTTACAGGTAATTCATTAGTACTGATGCTCACATAGGCCAGTGTAATCATTTCAAGTACCCAGCACCTTATAATTTTATGCCTGTTAGAGAAATTGTTACTTTTTACAACTAAATTTATGTATATATTGTATACTATAATTTAATGTTTAAGAATCTGTGTGAAGTGCTTTGGATTATCTCATCTAATATTTGTAAGAATCAATGTAAGGTATTTATTATTGTAAGAATCAATGTAAGGTTATTCCAGTGTTACAGTGGGGGATGTAAGGCTTCAAGAAAGGTGAGGGGAGGGGATTAAATAACTTGGCCAAAGTTTTGCAGCTAGTTGTTGGTGGAGCAGGTATCCAAACCTGGCATCTTGGCTGTAGAGCTCATGAACCTGACCACAGAATTGCATAGCTTTGTCTGCCACATGTGGGACTGATTTTACTCATTTAAAATATGAGCTAGTCTTTAGTTTTATATTCAGTATTAAAAACATTTCCCCCAATTTCTTGAATTCTTATTTGAGACAGGAGTTATATTTAAACAGTGAAAATATTCACTTGGTAAAGACATCTTATGTCTATTAATTGAACAAGAGTTTATCATATATTTGAAGGTGTATTATATTGTAAGGTGTGAAAGTGTGGAAATGAGTAGTTCTCAGTCCTTGCTTTGTATTAGCTATCTAGAGCTTTATTTTACTTCTCTTAGGTATGTATAATGGTTCTAATATTTCAAGTTGAAGAAAATGTAGCAAAGGAGGATTAAAAATGCCTGTAATCCCAGTTGCTCTGTAGACTAAGGCAGGAGGATTGCAAGTTCCAAGTCAGCTTTAAAACTTATCGAGGCCCTAAGTAACTGAGCAAGACCCTGTCTCTAAATAAAATATTAAGAGAGGGCTGGGGATGTAGATCAGGGGTTAAGCGCCCCTGGGTTCAATCCCCAGTACAAAGAAAAAGAAAAAGAAACATCCTTGTTCTTAGTTGGTTTGTGCTGCTGTAACAAAGTATCCTAGAATGTATAATTTATAAAAATAGACATTTATTGCTCACAATTCTGGAGGGCTGAAGTGAAAGCCAAGGGGTCTGTAGGTTTGTGTATGGTGCTTTCTACTTCTAAGATATCATCTTCATGCTGCCTCTTCACATGGTGGAAGGTGGGGTGATTGCTGTGTCCTTCCATGGAGGAAGGGAAAAAGCAGCTCACTTCAACCTCTCTTATGAGAGCACTAATACTGTTCTTGAGGATTTTATCACTTCCTAAGGACCCTGCTTACCTCTTAATCCATTACAACAGGGATTATACTTCAGTATGAATTTTGGAAGGACACATTTCTGACCATGGCAATTCTTAAAGCTTTCTTTTCTTTTTCTGCCCTTCCTAACCCTCCCCTCTTGTCCTTTCCCAAGACTTTCTCCTTTCCCAGAGAGGGAAAGAGAAGAAAGACATGCTGAATATGGCTTAGGGTAAGAAACAATAAAGAAAATATTAGAGCCAGGTGTGGTGGCACAAGTCTGTAATCCCAGCCTCAGGAGGATTGAGAGTTTAAAGTCAGCCTCAGCAACAGTGAGGCACTAAGCAACTCAGTGAGAACCTGTTTCTGGGCTGGGGATGTGGCTCAAGCGGTAGCGCGCTCGCCTGGCATGCGTGGGGCGCTGGGTTCTATCCTCAGCACCACATACAAATAAAATACAGATGTTGTGTCCACCGAAAATAAATATTAAAAAATTCTCTCTCTCTCTGAGAACCTTTCTAAATAAAATAGGGCTATGGCTGTGGCTCAGTGGTTGAGTACCACTGAGTTCAATCCCCAGTACCAACCAATAAACAAAACAACAACACCAACAACAAAACATAATTTATCAGTATCCTAGAAAATATTAGAATTGTTTTCTGAATTGATTCAGTTACATAGTATTTGATCAGATGTCTGTGTCTTTTCTCTCAATATTAGAATTTGGGAGTGTAGATGTTTGAGAACCAACTTGTTCCTTCTTATATGACCTTGAGTCATTTACTCAACATCCCTGGGCCTCACTTTTTTTCATCTGTAGACTATGGGACAACTCAGATTATCTAGAATATCCCTTTCATTTTTGAAGTTCTTTAAATCTATAAACTATAGGATTGACCAGTGTACTTAATGAAGTTTAATATTAATCACTATGCCTACTCCCTTCTTTCCCTAACTTTAACATGCATTTATTAAATGTCTGATTCGTTTTGGGATGGTTGAAAATAAAGCAAGTTCTTGTCTGTGTAACTAGTTCTTTTCTGTGATTCTGCTACTTCTAAGGAATCAACTTGTGTTATCCAGAGCAGATTTGAGATAGTATCCACAGTTAAAAGGAATAGCTTAGTCCTTTAATTCACCAAAAATTAAATTGACTGGGGGAAGCATAGGAGTTTACCTTTATGAATATATTAATTTACAGACAGCATCTTCTCATTTAACAGATTATTTTTTATTTGCCATTATTAAATGCACTTTTGAGGACAATACATGATAAGTAAGCTTTGTAGTGGCTGTGTTGAGTAAACCTCTTTCAAGTACAAAGCAAAATGGAATTTGAGTAGATTTTAGTGATGCCATCCCACAGCAAATTTTATGACCAGCAGATCACTTGAATTCTAAGCAGTGACTGTATATCTGAATATATGACATAATTTATCAGTATCCTAGTAGCTGTTATAACAATGCAGAATTTTAAGTTGTATTCCCTTTTGTAATTAATTTCCTACTTACCTTACTTTCTTCTCATTTTGGTTTTTTGGTTGCTGGTTGCCTAGTATCATTAGTTTGGGTCTGCTACTCATCAGAGTGACTTTTCCTTCCTCTTCAGGAGTGGGGTCCAGAGGACAGCTATCATGTGGCTGAGTGCTTTCATATTTCCCTGTTTTTAGATTGGGTGATATGCTGATGCTGCTTATCTGCATTACCATAGCTGTATACCGGAATTCTGTGTCTGAGCATAATTTAAAGAAGTATGTTGTGGGAAATTTTAGCTATTAATTGTGAATAGTCAAGTAAGGTGATATAATCTGGGAAATAAATACTTTTATTTGGTTTGGGAGAATATATTTGTTTTCATCTATTTGTCAGTAAAGATTAATTTTCTCTCATGGCTTTTCAGATGAGGGTAGTTATTGCTTCTTTTCTTTCTGTATGTGTCTAATTTTCAGTCAGACCTAGCATGCCCACTGAAGGAGGACCTAATTATCTTTATTTAGGGCACCTACAACAGTAGAGGGAAACTATTAGAAGCATGAACTTTATAGTTTATAAGGGCCTTATGGAATACAGTGAGCTTTTGGAAGACCTCAAGTACCAGTATGAGAAGATTAAAACTGATCCATAAAGCGAAAAAAGGAGCTGGGGAGTAATGTAACAGAAGCTTTAAAGTCATTGTTTTACAAGACATAGTAAGTCAAAGTGCCATTTAGATTTGGAACATACTAAAGTGCTATCTAGCTGCAGTAATTTAAGTTGTTCTTTTTTAAATTCTCTACATTGGTTGGGGTACATACATATCAATGGTCTTTATAGATTACAGTTTTATGTGAAATAAAAGAAACCCCATTTAAACCATTTAATGTAAATGTTTCTATACTAACTGAATGCTTAGTATAATTTTTGGAGGTAGTTTTGTTTGTTGTTCTAACATTACCTTTGCTTTCCAGATTATTCTTTCTTTTCTTTTCTTTTTTTAATTTATTTTTCAGTTTTCAGTGGACACAACATCTTTATTTCATTTTATGTGGTGCTGAGGATCGAACCCAGCGCCCCGTGCATGCCAGGCGAGCGAATACCGCTTGAGCCACATCCCCAGCCCCCAGATTATTATTTCTTTATAGACATAATTAATAAGTATATGTTTTTGTGTTGTGTGTGTGTATGTATATATATGTATATATATGTGTGTGTGTGTGTGTGTATATATATATATATATATATGTGTGTGTGTGTGTGTGTGTGTATATATAATCTCTGTACATTCATTCACATCTCTTTTCTCTCCCATCCCTACTTCTTCTGTTTTGTGAAATGGGGGTCTCACTGTGTTGCTCAGACAGGCCTTCAGCTCCTGAGCCTCCTGAGTAGCTGGAACTATTGGCGTGTACCACCCACCTTGCTTTCTTCTACCTTTTTCTTTTTTGGGTACCTGGGGTTGATTAAACCTAGGAGTGGTTTTCCACTGAGCTACATTTCCAGCCCTTTATACTATTTATTAATTACTTTTTTTTAGGTGGTGGTACTGGGGATTGAATCCAGGGCCTTAGGTGTGCTAGGCAAGCTCTCTATACTGAACTAAATTCACAGCCCTTTATTTTTTATTTTGAGACTGTGTATCACTAAATTGCTGAGGCTGGCCTTGAACTTGGAATCCTCCCACCAGTCTCCTGAGTAGTTGAATTACCAGTGTTTGCCTGGCTTTCCCCCTACATTTTATGGCTTCCTGTTCAGTATTCTTTCTCCTATGTACCATCTGAGCCTATTCTTTCTGTTCTTGAACCTCAGGAATTAAAGAATTTCAGAAGGAGCCCAGGAACAGCACTGTTTTTAAAAACCCATTGAAAGCCTTACTTTTGAGGAAAAAGAGTATAGGTTAATATTAAGTGGATAAAAGAATTCCACACAGATTTGCCAAATTCCCAGAAGATAGAAATAATAAATGACCATAAGTATTAGATAATTGCATTTTTAGAGAATGATTGTAGTTAGTTAAGTTAAAAAAAAAATTCTATGGAAACGGCTTGACTTTAATGTTATCTTTGGCTTGTGTAACAGTAGGTCTGTTGCCAAATCATGCAATTTTGACCCAAAGCCTAATCTTGTCTTTTTGTGTATTTGTTCTAAGTCTTTGCTGTTTACATTTTGTACTAGTTTTTATCTATTGACAAATTGAATCGCAGATATTTTTGGAGAAAATTTCTTTCTGAGGATTATGAGTTTTTTTTCATATTTATTTTTTTAGTTGTAGTTGGACACAATACCTTTATTTTTATGTGGTGCTGAGGATCAAACAGCACCTCGCACATACTAGACAAAACCCAGCCCTTGAGGATTATGTTTTTTAATGAAGTAACTTTATATTTCTGTTCTTGAATTTTTTTTTTTTTTTGTGGTGGTGTTGGGGATTGAACCCAGGGCCTTGTGCATGCGAGGCAAGCACTCTACCAACTGAGCTATATTCCTAGCCCCTTAATATGTCAACTTTTATCTCTTTAGTTATTTGAATGATAAGTGACAAGCTCCTTTGGTTTCAGAGTTTGATTGTGAAGAATTTTAGGGTGTCTTTTGGGTTCTGCATGCTGGCTCTAGGGGATTCGTTATGGGACTCTTGGGATACTGCTGCTTGAACTTGTTTGTACACTCAGTGTGTTAAAACAGCAGGGATCTTTCCTTTAAGAAAGAGATATAGTAAGATTTAGTTAAATCCATGGATACTAAAAAAAAGAACATTGGCAGATCTATGTTTACTTTTCTTTTGACTCCGTGAATGTCTTGAGGAAGTTACTTCCTGTCTTTTCAACTATTCTCAGATTGCACATAAGAATGAAAATATTTGCTTCCTCTATTTCTAGGATCAAGCTTGGTTTTACTATGACTGATAAGTCTGTATATATTTCTTAGAGTTGGAAAATAATCATGAACGTTCCTAAACCTTTGAAATCATGAGTGAATGTGCATTCGGAGTTAGAGTTGCTCAGATTTTCCTCTGGCATCTAAAAGTTGTTCCCACGTGTTGATTTTGTCTGAGAATTGAGGGCATTGTTTTTGCCCACACAAGGAATGTCAGAACCATTTTTTCCCCCTAAGTTATGAATAAGGCTGTCAGAGTGTAGGCTGTCTTCTTCAGTGTTCTGGTGATAAAAGTGTTTATCAGAAAGTGGTATGTGCCAAAGTCGTCTTGCCTTCCTTGCGTCTGGTTCTGGTCTCAGAAATCCAATTTGATAGCATTGCTTTCTAGTGTGTTTTATTTATTTATTTGTTCATCTATGTCTACTTTCACTTTCCAAGGTTTGTCTTTCATATTATAATACTGACCCTTATTAGGTTTACTAAATAATTTTAAATTATCTACATGTTTGTAGAAGATATAGAAATTGTGACACACTATAAAATCCCAGAGAACAGTGTAGATTTATATGTGACTTGGGAACGGGGAATAATTCAATTGGGATACATTATATGCAACTTAAAATTCCAAGGACACAGGTCCAGATGGACTGTCTTTGCCCAACTGTCTGTCCATCTACCCTTTAGCTTTAAAAAAAGGATTTAAAGAGGTAATCCTGTCCAAGTGACTTATTTTTTACTTATATGGCACAGAAGTCTTTTCCAACTGAGTGATAGAAATTTTAGTCTAGCCTGAAGAAGATAACAGAACTTGGACTTTCAACAAGTTCACATTTTAGATGGGCCCTCTGGGCTGTTAGGTATGACCTCAGGCCATTATTTGAGCTCTGATACCACTATTTTGTGTGTCTTCCTTTAGTAGTCAAATTGATCTTCTACTAAAATACATCATGAGTTGTCTGTCTTCCTCTAAAAAGTTTATGATCATATAATCTCTGTATTCTGCTTTCCCCAACCACGTAATTCTTCTCTGGCTTTCAATGTTTAACTCAAATCTAACCCTCAGAATGTTTTTTTCTTCCTCTGAACTTGTTTGTGCCATTGGTTTGGTAATTAATCATGTGCTCTCCTGTGAAAAGAATCTCTTGTATTGTTCATCTGCTAAAATCTTGTATTGTTTGATTTTTCTCATGTTTATATTGTTTCTTCACCTGGACTGCTGTTAGTTTCTTGACAAAAAGAACTTTTTTTTTTCTTCCCATAGAGCACTAACGTAGGTTTTTGCCCAAAGCACTTCTCATAAAAAGTAATTTTGATTTATTTTCTTCTACTTTCCTATACATTTATGTTTCTTGTCTCTCTTTTCTAAGATACATGACAGGATTGGCTTATTTATGTTTCTAATTTTTCTCTCCAGTTAAAAAAGAAATCACTTGTATGTATGTATATATAATCCACCCCCTCCCTCATGGTTGCTACTTCTGCCTGCCATTGCTCTGAGAATTAATTCCAAATTCTTAGAATCAGCAGGTTAACTTCTTGTAGAAATATTTCAGGATGTTAAGTAAATGAGAAAAGAAAAACCTATTACATTTATACGGAAGGTTATTAAACTTATGTGTGACAGCAGAACAGAAATGAATGTGACGTGGTCTTGCCCCTGTAGGAGTTCACAGCCTGGGGTGGAGGGGATGCAAAATTTCCAAAAGCTAAGAATTCTTTCACTTAAACTGGTATTGCCATTGGGTCACATTGCTTGCTGGTTGGATATAGGCTGCGAAGAGGAGACCTTATTCCTTGGCCCTGTTTCAGTAATAATGTATCCTTTTCTCTTGAGCAAATTGAAGAATGATATGGTTTTCTTTCCTTTTTAGGGTGGGGTGCTTGCTAGGCAAGTGCTCTACCACTGAAGTACATCCCTAGCTCATGATATGGTTTCATTTCTAAGTAGTCATGAAATTCTACCACATGCTTTCTCTTTTCTGTCTTTCCTATTTTTGATAGTCAAAATACAGGGATTATCTTCTTAGTCCCTGCGTCAGTGGTATTTTGAAAGCACTAAACTTGACACTTGAAAGTAACTTCTGAGTAACCATCTTGACATAGACAGTATCCTTTTCTTACTGGCCCTTTTTCACACATTCTGCCAGGCATGCAGAATTTGCCACTTAACGAGTTTTTCCTCTATCCAGAGATCAATAGGAGTCCTGGAACCAGGTCTTTGAATTATTTTTCTATTTTGTAATAAAAAAACTACTTTAGAGTTGAATGTTAGATATGAAAGGGAGGAGTCAATTTCAAAATAAATTGAGTAACTTTTAAATCTGCTTAGATACATTTTTCTCACCTAAAATATGTAGACATTAAAAATTTTCAAATCCTTGTCAGGGTTTATCAAATGAAGAAGTATAGTCTAATTAACTCTTAGTTGAAAACATAAAAATCTTGTTAAACTTACTAAATTCAGAATCAGTCTGTTGACAGTTACTATTTTATTTACAGTCTCTTTTCCTCCATATTGTTGACCTCATTTATTCCCGAACAAATTAAAGATGTTAACTGGTTAACTGACAGCATTTTAATTTTGCAACTGTTCAGGAAGTTTTGCCCCATTATTCTCTTCCCTGATCCTACCTCTACCATTCCCCCATCTAAACTTTCTGACATGGTGGGAGACAGGGATTTGAGAACCCTCTTCTACATGAATAGTGTTTGGTTTACCTTGCAAAAATTGGAGCTGGGTGGCCATTCTGTTCTTTTCATCCAGTAATTTGAACAATGGTGGCGGGGCGCTTGCCTAGTATGTTCAAGGTTCAAACCCCGGATTCAATTTCTAGCACTGCAAAAGCAAAAGCAAACATAAACAGAATTTATCATTAATATTTACAGTATAATATACTAACATTTGAAGCCTGTAGAAATTGAATGCAATGTAACACAATAATCTATGAAAAGCACTGGATTACTCAGAGATTTTTCATGCACGGAGCCTAAATGATGAATACATGGATTAATGATGCTTCCAATTGCTATTTTAATATTTGTTCAGTTATACTCTGGAACAATTACATTAAAAACTCTAAACTGTGTTAGAAAAATTATGATTTTTTTACTCTCATATTCTGAATGGTTAAATCTCAGGACAAAAATCTCCGTTCTACTTATCAACCATACTGTATCTCATCATTATGTGATTCATTTGTAAACATGCCATTTTAACCTATTTTGAAGGTGAGCCTGATTCCTTGCATCAGTCTAGTTAGTCCCACAGAGGAAACTTAATTTGAGTGTTATCATGACCGATTTGTTATATTCATTTATATTTTCCTCCATATGTCAGCAATTTACGTCAAGCAGAAATGCTGTAATAAGCTATCTTTTGTAGCACAGAAAGCCTGTATGAATCAAATGTCACAATTCATTTTAGGCAAATAGTTTGCAGAGAATGTGCCAGTCTCCAGAAGTTTGCTACTTACTGTTTTTGAAATAAAATTGTTTTTTAAAGTGTTTCCACCAGATAAGTTTTCTATTTTTTTCCTTTTTTAAAAATATATTTTCATGGGAGTGATGCTCAGCAATTTTTAAAAAAGACACTTAAAATTGAGTTCCTTTGGCTAGAAGTTTGATGCCAGCCTCTTTATTGTCTAACAATTATATTTCTCCATCTTTTCAAGAAATTATACTTCTTCACATACTTACACCCTACCTTGCTGTTCAGGGTGAAAAAATAATTGGATGAAAAGACCATAAATCTTCATTTCTAAACAGTTATTTTAGTGGTTGAGGTACTAATCTCTCTTAGTCCATGGTATAATTTATTTTTTAAGATCATGGAATGTTAAGGAATTTATATTTCGCAGTATTTTACAAATTTGGTCTCAGTAGTATTTGTTTAAATATATTCTGTGAGTTCTGAAATAATTTTTATTCTTATATACTCATGCTGAGAAGGCAAAAAAAAATTTTTCCCTTGTGTATGAATTTCACTCTTTAGATAAGCTTTATATAGATTAAGATACCCACATACATAATATGTATATATGAGTTAAATTGATATATTATTTTTATAAGTGGTAATACTTTACAAAGGCAGATGGACCAAAATTATAGATTGGAGTTGGTATGCAAATCTCATCATGAGGAAGGAACTCTTGGACTTTGAAGAATGATGTATTCAGGAAAACCCAGCAATACCTAGACTATTATATTTGAAAATGACAATAGTAGAAACTTGGGGTTATAAGGAAGAGATTTAATATATTCTTGTCTGTTAAGGATAATATAATAGTACTGTAAACTTTTGTTTAGGGCAGGTCATGCTTTTCTGGGTCACTATTAACATTTTTGATCCAGGATTGCTTTACTTGGCTTGGCTTTTACCAGAAATCTTTCCATCTTGCAAAGCCAATTCATCACTGGGGCTCAAAATGAATTAAAAATTTCACTTCTTCCAAATCCTACAGAAAAGTGAATTTGCATCTATGGGAAAAGTTGGAAAGAAAGCATAAATGTGAATGCACTCACTCTTTTTTCTTTCTTTCTTTCTAATTTTTCCTTTTTTAAATTAGTGAATTAGGGCTGGGGCTGTGGCTCAGTGGTAGAATGCTTGCCTAGCCTGTGTGAGGCACTGGGTTCGATCCTCAGCACCACATAAAAATGAACAAATAAAATAAAGGCATTCTGTCCATCTACAATTACCCAAAATAAAATAAATTAGTGAATTATAGTTATATATAATAGTGGAATTCATTTTGACATATTCATAAATGCATTTAACATCATTTGCTCCATTCAGTTCCCAGTACTCCTCTTTCCATTTCCTCATCCCTCCTCTGACACTTTTGTATACTCTATTGGTCTTGTATTTTTTAAATTGGTGTATTATATATAAAATTGGAATGCATTCTGATATACTCATATATATAGCATAATTTGATCAACTTCTAAATACACAAACTCTTATCTTCTACCCTTTTGCAGTCTGCTTCCTGAAATTTTGCTGGTGCTGATTCCATTCTTAGGCATGTGTATTTAGTGTGCATGTGTCCATATACAGATTCACATGCACTTTCCATCATTTTAGAATAGTTTCTATATGGAGCAGAGCTAATAGTGTTTGTTCAATCTATTTTAATTGTAAGTCTACTTTCTACTTTGTTTAGCAAAGTTTGCACAATGAGCATGTGTTATCATTAAAGTGAGCTGTCCTTCTGAATTTAGCACCTTTCAGAGTTACCATGAAGGTTTCTGGCCATCTTATATACTTTAAATTTGTTATAGTAGCTTCATTAGTGTCTGTTTTTGACATTGTTCATTGTTTCCTTGGTATATACTTTCCATAGGTTTTCATTTCCTTGTTTTGTTATTTCTTGCAGTTACCTAGATAATCTAATTTATTTAGGCTATGTATTTAATTGAGTAGAATGGAGGTCAGTCTTAGGGAATGAAGGGGGATGAACATGCTATTTTGCTTAAAATGTTACTTTGTTTTTTCTAAGTATATTTGTCCCTGGGTGTCTGAGGGGATTGGTTCCCAGACCGCCATATATACCCAAATCTGAGCAGCCTCAAGCTGCTTATATTTGTATATAATCTATGTATGCCCTCCTGAATATTTTAAATCATCTCTAGATTACTTATACTTTGTAATACAATGTAAATGCTGTGTAAGTAGTCATTATACAGCATTGTTTAAGGAATAATGACAAGAAAAAAAGGGTCATGTTCATACAAATGTCACCCTCCTCTTCCCTCAAAGTGTTTTCTGTGTGCTTGGTTAACTCCATGGATATGGAGCGTCAATGCTAAAAGGTGTCATTCATTTGTTATGCTCTTGGTTTGTCCCATTATTTATTGTGTACTGTTTGTGTTTTGTTCGTTAACCACTTCTGGACTAAGCATTGGTGAGACTGCTGAGGAATAATCTCTTCTGAGCCCTGTTTGGAGCCTGTGCAGCACAGAAGAAGGGATGCGCTTCTTTGTCTATGGTGGATTTTAGATTCAGTGTGTTTTTTTATTTTTTGGTGCCTTTCCTACTCAGCATTTTTTATTCCTAGTTCCATGAGGATATTCAATTATTCCTTTGTGGTATTATAATAAAAAGAAAACATTTTATGCTTCCTGCCTACTTTTTTTTTCTCTTTGGAACTAAAATTCGTAGTTCCTCAAACCTGCAAGGTAAGCTGCCAAGCAATGAATGAGCAGATCATCAGTTTGAGCGAATGACTTTAATGTGTGAATGATTATTTAACACTGCTTTCTGAGACAATTTGAATTTTAAAAGAAGATGCCTATTCATTCTTAGAACCATAAATGGTAGAACTAATGAAGACAAGAGAAGTAGAAAAATTTAGACACTTGGGAGGGGTGTAATAGAGGGCTGGAGTTTTAGCATCTTTGAGCTGGTGACACTTACCAAGTAAGGTAACCCTTTTGGGAGACATGCCTCAGGCCCATGTTCACACAAACACTTCCAAATGTTCCCGTTTCGGAATCTCCATGTTTCTTATTGATGAGCTATGGTTTTCCCCTTAAGTAGCATTAATTTATGTGTATTTTAAGTCAAGCAAGACCTTTAAGATTACCCAGCAACCCTCCTTCCCCTAAGGTGAACAAAGACTTTGTTGTTAGTTTTCTCTTTTGTTTTACTTTAGTTTCTTAGTCATCTACTAGGAATGAAAAACTTACATGAAAAAAATGTTAAGTTGAATGGAAACACTGTTGCTTCTGATAAATCAGTGTTTAAAAATTGAGATATTTGAAATTTATTTCTCAAATTGCCCAGAAGTTGCTTGTCATCATATTCAAGAATCGGAAATTTAGGTGGTAAGGTATAAGTTTGTGTCTTTCCATTGGATAATTTCTTTCTTAAAATAGACTCAAATGTAGTTGTCTTTAAAGTTTGGTCAGATGCATTTTAATTTAACCAGTCTGTTAATTGTGTGCGTGCTTGTGTGTGTGTGTGTGTGTGTGTGTGTGTGTGTGTGTTTGTGTGTTTCCCCCTTTTTCATAGTATGTTGGGATTGAACTCAGGGATGCTTTTAGCACTGAGCTACATCCTCAGCCCTTTTTATTTTAAATTTTAAGACAGGGTCTCACTTGCTTGGCCAGGTGGGCCTCAAACTTGTGATCTTTCTGCCTCAGCCTCCCAAGTTGCTGGGATTTCAGGCATGCTCCACCATATCTGGCTTATTGGTCATTTTAAAACAAAGGATTTTAAATAAAAAGTGTAACAGTTGAAATCTTCCCTCATTATCTTGGCTTTTGTATTGGAGACTTTGAAAGATTGAAGAGTATATGCCATTAGATGTGATCTTGCCAAATTGAAAACTGAAAGATGAAGAATTTGGTGTGTGAAGGCAGATGGTGTTTTTCTGGAACTATTCTGTTTGCTGACCTAGTATCACTGTGCTTCATCGTCATAATCTTCATTAAGCTTCTTAATAATAGAGACATGACTATGATGAACATAGCTCAGTGGTAGAGCACTTGCCTAGCATGTGTGAGGCTCTGGGTTTAATCACCAATACTGCAAAAAAGGAGGGGAGGGGCACAGGATTTTTAGGGCAGTGAGTCTGCTCTGTATGACACTCTGATAAGGAGTACATATCACTAAACGTTTGTTCAAACCCATAAAATAAAAGGGAACCCTAATGTTAAAGTATGGACTTTTGGGCAATGTTCTTATGTCATTGTAGGTTCTTTAAGTGTAACAGATGTACTACTCTGTGGAAGATGTTTCTAATAATGGGGGCAGGAGTTATGCATGTGTGATGGGGCAGTGGATAGTGGGAAATTCTGTACTTTCTACTTTCTATTCAAGTTTGCTGTGAACCTAAAAGTGCTCTAAAAATAGTCTAATTAAAAATTTAAAAATACAGATGCCCAGATGCTACCTTTGAAGATTCTGACCCAGTAGGTCTAGTGCTGAACTTGAGCATCTGTGTAGGCAGAGTTAAAACTGCTTTTAGAGGCTGGGACAGACTGTCTGCCAAGGCACTCCCTCGCAGAACATCTGCTCCTCAGGTCTATGGCCCATCAGCCCCTTGTTGAAAGATTACTATTGGTGGGAAGTTTTTTTCTAGTGAGGGCTTGCAGAGGGAATAAAGTAGAGACTCTACATTAAGATCATGTGTTGGGTTCATGCATTGACAGCTGTTTTCTAACTCTGCTTGGTAGCTGAATTTGTCTGGTTATGATTTGTTTTGTGCAATGACCATTATATAGTAAGGGTTTGAGAAATAGTAACTGTATCTCTAAGTTATATTTTAAAACTCTTATTATATTTTTCTCAGAATCTTTCCAGTTTTCTTTGAAAATACTTAACTCGAGTCCTATACCTTGGATAAATTGCCAATATAGTTTTTATATTTTATCAATTAACTTTGTGATTTGGAAATCACAATCACAAACGTGCCCAGCTTATATGTTCATGATGACTTCATAAATTAAAGAACTTGCTGAAACTTAAAAAGTAAACTTCAGCTAATACTTCAATAGGCAAGGACAAAACCTACAAGATTTAATGATAACATAATTTATCTTGAAATTTTGAATAAAGCAGTCCTTAGAGTCTAAGGACTTACCTCTTATTGGTAAATCAGAAGAAAGACATTGATCTCACAGTTGGGTTACAGAAACACAACTGGGTTACAAAAAAGCAGAATATGAAAGATGAATTTATTTATTCCATCACTGAAATAAACTCTAGAAGCACAAATCTAGTTCGATTTTACACATAAGAAATTGCAGGCCATTGAGCAGCTATTTACTTAGAGCAAATGCAGATTTGGGAAAGGGATGCCTTCAGGATCATGTTTTATGAATGGTTGAGCAACTGACATGTATTAGAACAGATAGGATGTTTATTATTGTTCATTATTTCACTTATCCAAAGGAAATTATAATTCCCTGTGTAAAGTTTGTGTGTGGATAGTTATATTTCATGTAGGTAATGGGAGTGGGAATTGGTTCCTGGTGGAGCGACCTATACCCTTGTTCAGTAGTGTGGAGGAGATAGAAGTCCTCCAAGTGGGTAACCTCTGGTCCATTAGCTGATTCTTGTGTCCTGAAAACTGTTGAAAACCTCTGTGTTATAAGAGATAAAGACTATAGCCACCTTAGAAATATGGGATGTCATTATATAGTTATAGATGAAAGCTTAAAAGGTTAATGTTTTATCTTTTAAAACTAACTACAGCATTTATTTTCTTTGTCTAAAAAAGACCTCTTGCGTGTCAGCTCTGTGGCTCAGTAGTAGAGAGCTTGCCTAGCTTTTCACAAGGACCTGAGTTTGATTCCCAGCACAGGAAGTTGGGGTGTGGTGGGGGGAGGGCATGTCTTAGATTTCGATTTGTGGTTGGTAGTGTTTTTGTTTATTAATAATGTTGGTAGCAAGATTTCAATTGTGTAGATTTTTGAAAATTTCCACATAGCATAAAGATGAAATGCATTTTTCTGTCCTGTTTAAACTTACTTAGTTGCCTTAAAGATGAATTGTGCCTCTACGTCTTCCAGGAGTTAATTCAAGTATGTATGATTTTATGAAAATTGAGCCTGTTTACTTCTAGCTCTGCCCAGGGTTTCCTTTAAAATAATTGCAGGGGAGGCTGTGGGATACCCTTGCAAGCCAGTCTAGTCTAGTGTTCTTTTAGTTTATTTAGTAGCAGCTTGTTAATTTTTTATTGCTAGCACCTAAAACTACATTGACTAATTTTTTCTGTTATTAATGTCAGTAATACTGCAAAATTCCTCAATATTCTTCCATAATCCTTTCATTCCTGCAGAATGGAAAAGAGGAATAGAGATATTTAATGAACTGTGAGGAAAAATTTCTTATTCTTTACAGTAATTTGTAAGAAATATACATGTTTACATAAATCTCATCCATATATATAAAGTATTTCTGATGAGTAAAAATTGTTTGAAAAATGGTTTTCAACTGTTTATGAAAAGGAAGGATACTGTATATGTGTATGTCTATGTACATTTATATAGATACATTTTTCTTTAACATATATATATATATATTCATGTTAGTATTTTATATATAATACATATATTTATCTTTTCAGTAATTAAAAACCTTTTTTATACTTAATTCTTATTAAAATGACAAAGGAAACTTTACTGAAAAAGTGTTATTTGCTATAAATGGCTCATTTACTTCTGGAATTGTGTTCTGAACACGTGCAAAATCGTTAGCTGGGTTTTCTTTTTTGCTGGGATCTGAATGAACCTTGGAGCAGATTTGTGTTCACAGCTCTCAGATTGTTAGGAAAAGAATCTGATAAATCATGGCATTGGACTATTTGGGACACTTTCTTTCCTCTTGTGTATTATTATTTTTTTAAAATTTCTTCCACCCACCATAAGAATATATCAGTTGTAGTGTTTGCTCTGTGCATACCTTTCTTTCTTTGGCCTTTTATATTTGCATAGTGTAGTTTAGAGCTAGTGCAAAATGCATAGCTCTGTGACTGAAATGTATGGATTGCATTGTGCACTTCCCATCACTGGCTCCTCAGCATACAATAACTGCAGTGTGGAGGGACCTACACGGAGACAGTAATGGGTTTTTATATGGTGTGTGGCGTCCACTGCAATCTGCCTGGTAAGCAGTTGCAGAAATTCCTTCAAGTTGAGAGGGCTCCAGAAATGTCATATTTTGGCCTCAGTAATGAATGCCACAAATAACAGCACAGTCACGGGGGACTTTGCTCAGCGTCTCAGATTCTAGCCAGCCTTTCTTTAGTTGGGTCTGCTTTAGATTTTTTTTTTTTTTTTTTAAAGAAAATTTCCAAAAGCTAATCTTTCAGCATTTGAATCAGATATTTTAAACCCATTTAAATCATCTTGCTTTGTCTCTTTCATTTGAATGTCTCTAATGTATTAAGCAGTCTTCCCTCCACAAAAAAAAAAAAAAAAAAAAAAAAAAAGAGTGGGGCGGGGAGAGAAATACTTGGTACTTGGAAAGTAGATCAGAGTACTCCTCACCCCAACTTACTGATTTTTGTGTTGCTGGCCAATGGCATAAGCTGGGTTAGGGAGAGGCAGATGGCAAAATACATTGCTAAGCTTGTTTGCAATTAATATACAAGGTATAGTATGTTTTTTATTTAATGAACTTAGTGCTAGATTAATAGAACAGAGATAGTTTGTTCTCTGTAAAGTTTCTACTGTAAGAACAGCTATAAAGCAAAGACATGCTTCAGATGGCATGAAAAAATAATAGTGAAATTGATGTCTTAGTGAAGGAATGCATAAAAACTGAAAAACCCCACTGCTGTTTCTGCATAAAGGAAGGACATGGCCTGCTCTGAGAGGAGAAAGGGACAGATTGGCTTTTCTGCTTATGTCATTCTTCTAATTGCCCCCATACCCAAATATTTGAAAATGCTCTGACATACTAAGGAAGAGTTTATATACAGTGTACAATTTGCAGATTTGTGCTGGTCTTCTCCCAGAGTTTAGTTGGCAGTGTGTTTCTTTCTTTTTTGTTTGTTGGATCTTTTTGTTTTTAAATATGTTTTTAAATATGTTTTTAGTTATACATGGTCACAATATCTTTATTTTGTTTATTTATTTTTATGTGGTGCTGAAGATCGAACCGAGTACCTCATATGTCTGAGGCAAGTGCTCTGCCATTGAGCCATGACCCCAGCCTTGCAATGTGTTTCTTGAATCTCCATGAATTAGGATCCAGGAGGTTGTGTATGACTGGAGCAATTCTAGACCCTACCTTGCTAACTGTTTGGCTGACCTTAATGACTCTGAGCCATTTTGTCCAATAGATACCCATTGGCCTAATGGTGAGCTAGTTAATCAATGAGTTGGTGTTGTAGGAAGCATTGAAATAAGATACAATTAAAGAACTTAGTCACCAAAAGTAATTAAAATCAAAAGGAGTAGGATATTAGAGTACCACACATGGAGTAAAATTCTTTTTTCTTTTTTTATTGCATTTCATTATTTTTACATCTTTTTTATTATTGGATTTTAATTATACAGAATAATGGATTCTACTGTGGCATATAATATACTTTGAAAAATTGGTTAAGCAGAAAAATAAATGATAGGGAGATATTGGAATAGCTTTCATAGGAAAGGAGAATTTTCAGAATTTGTCTAAAAGAAGAGGTAGAATTTTGACACTTGGAAATGAATCAGAATAAAAAAAAGGAATTTAGGATACATCTTGGTAAGTGAATGTTTTTCTTTTTCTGGGGTCACTGCCCCCAGAATGCTGTGACAGCTAATGAACTGGCAATATATACTTGTATCTTTGAAACAAGTTGTAAAGCAAAAGATGCATATAGACTGAAAAACCCCACTGCATATATCTGCATCTTTTGCTTGGTTAAAAAATGTATATTTGTAATTATTTTATGCAAAGAAGTAAGGTTGTTGCTTTTGTAAGAAAAAAAAAACAATGATAATAAGAGAAAATTGTTTTCCTGGATAGAACTATAGAATACTAACATTTATGGATAACACAAATGATAATTTATTTAAAAGAAGTTTAGAAAGTCAGAATGAAAGATAAGTTAAATTCTCTGTAACCTTATTTCTTGGAATTAGGCAATTGCGTTAAATAACTGACACCTTTGATAGAATCATATTTAACATCAGTTATTTTTGGAGCAGCTCAGAAAGGTTCCATGATTTCAGCAGGTTTTTAGTGAATCCATGAAATGTGTCAAACTCTTTATTAAGGACTTTAAATAAAGACACTTTATTCTCTGTCATGAAGAGAATAAGAGTATTTTTGTGTTAAAGAAAAGAAACTACTGTCATGAAGAGTGAATATTTTTGTGTTAAAGAAAAGAAACTTGAGTCATGGAGAAGTTACTTAACTTGTGTGGTCATTAAGAGTTGGCACAGGTGGTTGCACCTAGGACAGGGATTCTACTTGCAGTTCTTTCTTCTGTGTTGTTGAGAATGGAAGGATGATAACTACCAGATCTGAGAGGTGAGGAGGAACCGTTTTACTTTGCATGCCCCACCATGTACCACCATTGCCAGCTGCATCTTGTTCTTTCCCCTCAAATGCACATTATAATATGTGGAATATGTTTGTGAAGGGTGTGAAGGCCAAAAAAGTTTTGAGCTTCTGGATGTTGTTGCTGCCTAAGCATACTCAAGCAAGTTTGGGTGCAGATTAATACTATAAAATATAATAACTTGGGGCATTAATGTGTAGTAATTACTGTGTCTCCTGAAAATTGTTAAGAAGAAATATGTTACATATTTTTTGGCCTTTTTGTATTAGCTTCCAAAGCAGAATCATTTTGGGTTTCTTAGGAGTAACTTCTGGATTTTCTTTTTTTCACTCCTTTTTAATTCCCTGCTTCATATTTCTTTCCCTCTTGCTCTGATGGCTTTTTAAAAAAATTTCTAATCGTGTTTTTAAAAAATTGTTTATTTTTATGTGGTACTGAGGATCTAATCCAGGACCTCACATGTGCCAGGTGAGCGCTTTACCACTGAGCCACAACCCCTATTTCTCCTAGCTTTTAACAGTGCATGTCAAAATCTTTTGATATTAACGAGTACAAATAATTAGTAAAAGAAAAATGATTGTAGGTTATGGATTTTATTTTCTTGTCTCACTAGAAATCTATTGTGTTTCCTTGATTTTTAAGGCTTATGTTTTTATTAGCCATTCTGTCTTCTAATATTACCTCTCCCTTATTGCTCTATTGTCTTCTTTTAGGACTAGTAAAATATCTACAGATCTTCTTATTCTACCTTCCATATCTATGAAGTTCTTTTCATATCCCTGCCCTGCTTTTCCCTACATTTGAGATCTGTCTTCTAGTTTACTGGTTTTCTCTTCAATGCTGTCATACTCTCTTTTGGATTATTATATTGTTATTATAGTTATTTATAGATGTTTAATTTGATTCTTTTAAAAATTTGCTTTTTGACAGTCACCTTTTCCTTAGTAATACTTTAAAATATCCTTTTAACTGCTTTAAACAGATGAAACTACTTCTCTTTTTTTTTTTTTTTAATACTTGATGATTTCTGAAGATCTGATTCTGATACTGTGTCTAACTCTAAATAATGGTGGTAGGTTTCCTTGTGTGCTTTGTGAGTTGTGCTTATATTTATTGGTACTTTGCCTGTGGGAACTATTTGATTCTGCCAGGCAACTGGGCACATTTAGTCTTATGCCAGTTTAAACTGAATTCTCTTTTGACATTTTTAAATCAAGCGGGTAATGTTAATACTGTTTTTCAACTCTGCCTGAAGGCCAGATGATGATGATTCTCTACCTCATTTCTTGAAGGTTTGGTCATTCTGTTGTGGACTAAATTAGTCTAATTAAATTGTGGACTGAATACTATATTAAAAAAATACAGTAGGCTCTTTAGTGACAAATTTTTGGAAGAACCACGTTGAATAAGACAAAAAGGTGTTTTTTTTTTTTTTCTTCTTCTTTCCCACTGCAGAACTTCTCAGAGTATTGAATAAGTGAATAGGACTTGATGCTTAGTAGTCATATGCAGTAACCAGAATTTTCCTTGTTCTACTCCATGGCTCTTTTTGGAGGTGGGGGGTATGCGTTTGTGAAGCATTTCATGGGAACAGTGAGACCGGTGAAATGATTGGTTGTTGAGAGCCACAGCCAGAAGGGGCCCCAGCAAACTTCCAGCTGCCAGCTGATGATTGGCTCACAGCGGCCCCAGCAACTTCTAGCTGCCAACTGATTGGCTCCTCTGTGGTGATGCTCATTGCCCCCCCCCCCCCCCCCCCTTCAGACCATGGAGCTGCTCATTGGGGGACTTTTTGGCTCTGCCCATCCGACCCAGCCAATCGGCCTCAAGAGCAGGAGGAGAGGGGGAGGTTGAGAGGCTTGTGGGAAGCCGGTGGTGGCAGTTGGGCTCTGAAGGTTTTCCTGAGGAGCTGTGTGGTTTGGTTTGTGTGTTCTAAAAATAAAGTTCGTTTCTTTTGACAAGTGGCTCCTGAATTGTGCCCAGCCAGACTGCTGCATTTCATGGGAACAGTGAGACCGGTGAAATGATTGGTCTTCTGGAATCTTTGGTTTCTGCTGAGTGCCTTTTCACTGCCTCTCCCTCTGTTTGTAGCACTCTGCTTACTCCTTGGTGTGTGTGTGTGTGTGTGTGTGTGTGTGTGTGTATCTTTTACTTAAACTCCCTCATAGAAGATGTGATTGTACCTGTGATCCTTATCCCCAGAATAAGACATTCTCATTGGATAGAGCTCTTGTATCAGGCTGCCACATAGGCCATTGGTGAGTTTTCTTTGGACTAGTTGGATCAGGACCCTAGTTATTTCCAGAGTGGTAGATAAATAAGGCTATTTTGTTTTGTTTTGTTTCCTATTTTATTTGTGTCTGCCAGTTGAATATAAATTTCCTGAAACCATGTATGTTTTCCTCCTCATTATTTCTTCACTGTCAACATAGAAAAACGACATGCATTAGATGCTAGATCAATATGTTGACATTTTAGCTTGACAAGCCTTCATCATTATCTGAGTGTAGCTAGCAGTCACTATTGCATTGCTTGTTCATTATGGATGATTTCATTTTTTCATCTTAGTGTACCCCCCCAAAATCTTTTGAACAGAAATTGACTATGTCAAGCTCGATAAGTATCCGACACAAAAAGTTCTTATAAATATCTGTGTCCTCTACCCCATAAAATCATTTTCTTTTTTAAGACTCACTTCCAGTGTCATATTCTTGGTGAAGCTGTGTTTTTTCTCAGTTACTTATTCCATTAGTGTTTCCACAGCACTTGGTACACACATCTTTCTGCATGTGCCTAATTGTTGCATTTGGTCTTAGAAGTGAGATGCTGAAGGGAAGCTCAAGTGATAAGTCCATGTAGACAGGATCTCATCAAATGTTTTATTTTATTTAAAAAAATATTTATTTTTTAGTTACAGGTGAACACAATGTCTTTATTTTTATGTGGTGCTGGGGATCAAACCCAACGCCTTACACATGGTAGGTGAGTGCTCTACTGCTGAGCCACAACCCCAGCCCTCATCAAGTGTTTTAAATAAGTATTTCTTGGAGACAGAAGGAGAGTGGCAGAGGAACAGTGTGAGCACCTGGAAGATATTTTGATGTTTGATAGGTGTGAGCTAGTGAGACAAAAGTTGGGATCAGAATTTGGCTATGACCAATTAAGGTACTTTGATATATCCTGTCTCATTGGGCTAATTTGATTCTCACAGTGAGCTGTGAGGTAGTTCTTATCTGAGTTTTACAGCTGAGGAGATTAAGTCGCTTCCCCATTGTTATACTTGTCCAATAGTAGAAGATACTACAAAACGTTGAATGACAGAGGGACCTGGTTTCATGCCAGCCTCTATGGTGGTGCTGGTGTCTTACTGCCCAGCTGATTCTAATGCCGTATCGGTGATGAACTTTCTGATATTTTCTTTCTTGTCAGTTAGGGGAATTCTGTCATCTTTTTGAAATGGAAACTAGGGAGAAGATATGACTTATTAATAAAAAATGACTTTAAGCCACAATTGGAATGTGTTTTCTTTTTGAACTGAGGTATGCTTTTATAAACATTGAGTTGTCTTAAATATTCTTTTTACCTTAATTTCAAATAGCATCATAACCAGTTGTTATATATTATGACTTAAATTTAGTACTTGCCACTCCTTACAGTAGGTTCTGTTATCCCCATTTCACAGATGTGCAAAACTAAGGCCAATAGAAGGGTCTTGCCATGAATCATATAGCTTGTAAGTAATAAAGATATATTTAAACTTTAGTATTAAGCCCACAGTATCCAGTATTCTTATCCTTTACAGCCTATTTGTATGTACTTTAAACATATTGACATAAGCGCATAGCCATCTTAAACAGACTTCATAGTTAACTATTAAATCCTCATTGTGGTTTGTAGTGATGTATATATAGTACATTGCAAATTATGTTAAAATAACATAATTTATGTGCTTTTTCCTTCTTCCCTTTACTTTTTTTGTAATTCTAATATTTAAAAGAAATACAACTATAAAAGTTTTAATACTAGAAGTACCATATTCTCCTTCTCAAGATATATATGTATGGGGAACATAAATTTTTACACACTGGATGAGCTAACAAGTGTACATTTTATAGTGAAGGGCATTTGTTTTGAGGGAAAAGTCTGATAGCTTGTTTTTTTTTTTTTTTTCACTAGCAGTCCAGTGATGGCTTAGTAGTACATCCGGGAGTAGGCATGTGTCTTGCCTGACATCGCAGTTGGGGTGTTCCAGGGGTGTGCATCTTCACTGGAAATGAGTCACCACTTTATGTTTTGCCACAAATCAGACAATGAGCTTTTCTTCTGAGGCTTTCAAAGCCTTTTGCATCTGTTGACAGTAGATTCTTAAATTAAAAAAAAAATCTATTCAAGGCAAAAATATGTTAAATCCTCAGAAGCAGTTGTTTTATTATCCCTGGTACCAGGTTGGGGCTATAGCTCAGTGGCAGAGTGCTTGCTTGGCACACGTGAGGTGCTGGGTTCTGTCCTTACCACCACATAAAATAAAGGTATGCTGTCTATCTATAACTACCAAAAAAAAAAAAAAAAAAAAAAAAGAGTGAATACCATATTATTCTCTAGACAATTGTATACAGAGGCATAGCTTATATTGAAAACCTTGCAGAAATGTCAAGGAGCATGACTAAAAATTCAAACAAGAGCTGATGGGATAAATAGGTTACATTTAGTAATAGGGATAAATGATTTTCTTGGGGATAGTATACTTTGTAGACATGTGATGATCACCTTTAGGTATCAAGGGAAACACTTTGAACAAATTTTTATACTGATTTTAGGAACTCTGAGCATTTTACTGTTTTAGTCCTTTTCATGTTTATATAATAGAGTAGCAATAAAGCAAAGGGAATTTGATTATTTATTTATTTGCCAGGGATTGAACTGAGGGGCACTCAACCACTGAGCCACACCCCAGCCCTATTTTTTGTATTTTATTTAGAAACAGGGTCTCGCTGAGTTGCTTGGCGCCTCACCATTGCTGAGGCTTTCTTTGAGGATCACGAGATCCTCCTGCCTCAGCTTTTGAAGTAACTGGGAGTATAGGCACGCACCACCATACCTGGTTCATATTTTTATTTTTTAATTCATACATTGCGTGATGGAAAGACTATAAAGTAAAAAAATAAGTCACTTTTTATATTGTTGAAATATTTAGAAAACAAATGTTTGTTTTAACTTATAGTAAATCATGCATCTGATCTCATGCCCTTAAATACTGTGAAATCTTTATTACTTGAAAAGTAAAGATTCTTTCTTTCTTTCTTTTTTTTTTTTTTAAATTCTCCAGAAACGTGCTAAGGGACAGGTGTTAATTGACAAGGTATGCGAACATCTCAATCTTTTGGAGAAGGATTACTTTGGACTTTTGTTTCAGGAAAACACTGAGCAGAAAGTAAGTGATTTCAACTTTATTTCCTTTTAGAAAACACTGTATTTTTCCTTTAGTTTTAAAGTAACTTAGTGTTTATTATAGTGTATTTTATATTTATTATAAAAATTTGGTAAATATATAAAAATGATCTTGTTAGAGAATCACCTACAACTTTTTAGCTTAGGTGTGTGTGCTCTTTGCATTTATATCATGAGCAGACACAGTTGAACATTTTGTCCTATGTTAATTATTTGAGAGTGAACTGATTTTAAAGTTATCTTAAAATTTTATTTTTTGAATCCATGTAAAAACTTGGGGAGAACGTATTTGAAAAATACATATATTGAAGTAAAAGATTTTCAATGTTGGGAAAATTGATGTTCTAGCATAAAGTAAGGACTTTTTAAAAAAAATGGTATTATCTCAGTCATGCCATATTCCTAGATTTTGGTGGTAAGCATAGAGGCTGATCAAATCCATTCATATTTTCCACATATAGGTATGCAGTCACCTGCATGCTAGGTATTAGGTAAGCCAGAAATGTGGAGGAGATGTAGTGAAAGGAATGCCAGGAGAAGAGTGCCTGAGTGTGCTTGTTGGGGAAGTTCAGGAGAGAATGTTGGCTCCTGCTATAGCAGGTGTGTGAGAGGTAAGGTGCTCTTGTTGGGCCATTGGAGACAAATAAGGAGGTAGGGGCCAGCCTGCTTAGGGTAGTAGGTTTGACTAGCCATTGAAGACTCTAGACATCTGCCTGATATACTGGGAGTTGATTGAGATGGGTTTTTGCTCCAGGAGTTTCCCAAGACACTAAGCAAGAGCATCATGGTGATCTGATGCTTAATGCTAATTCCAGGGAACTTCAGTACTTCAAAATTTCATAAGTGAACTAAAGAGGAAAATATTAACTAGTCCTGGCAGAACCAGAATTAACCTGTAGTCTTACAGTAGATAAATAAATTTTTCTCTTTACTCCTACTTTACTTTGAGTCTTGGGATTTACTTTGGTTGAGAAAATGCTGACTATAGGAGTGAAGAATAAAAGTTGTACCCTAGGGAGGAAGCCCTTTTTTCTGTTAGATAGTGACTATAGTCAGTGTGACCATTATGTCCGAGGATGCTCAGAGCACTTGGTCACAGTGAAAGGGATTACTGTGTAAATATCTAAGATTCAAACCACAGTCGTCAGAACAGAACAGTCATTAGAGGAACATAAATGTGAATTTTGTTATTTGCTTATGTACAATCTTTGTTTGTATTTACATGTTCCACTAATAAAATATGGTATGCTAAGGGTAATAATTTAAATTTTTTCAACTTGCATTGTTTTAAATCACTGATACCTAATTTGTAGTTTAATTCTATGTTTAGACTAAAGACAATTAAATTGTATGCCTGCCTGCTAAATAGTATGTGAGTGTACTTATTAGATCTATGTTTAGAAGTCTTCTGCAGAAGTAGTAATCCATGTGTCTAAATAAACTTGGTGCTCTTTTAAGACTATAAATTATAAGGTGGTCTTTATAATGTTTCCAATCATGGGCTCATTTGTTGGCCCTCAAATCTAAGAGAGAAAGTGGTAGGAATTTGGCTATTATTATCTACTTTATTGATTTTAGGTTATATATTGGTGGATTCAGTGGAGTAATTAATCTTTGTAAAGTAGGGAGACAGTTCAGTATTTTGTAAAATATGAAGAATAGCATGTTAGTAAAAATGGGATATACTACATTAAGAAATCTAGTATTTCTGGAGCACGAGTTTTGCATAAGAAGAAATACTATTTAGAGAGTATGATTTGATAATTCACACTAAATGTATCTAGTCTATATCTTACATCTGAATTTCATACCCATATACTTACTAGTCTACTGGATACTACACTCAATTGTTTAAAAGCAAAGTGGTCATCTTCCTCTTAAATATCATCTATTCCTTGAAGAGTTGTTCTAGAGTCCTCTTAATTCCTTACTGCCTTCCATTCCTTATCAGTCAATAGGGTCTCTTTCCTACTTGCTAGCATCCTTCTCCTGTTCTCTTTGTCCACAGATTTTGCTTTGGTTTAGGCCTCTGATACCTCTTGTTTTGAGTAATTTATTTCTCCTAATTGGACTAACTGCCCAGGCCTAGGCCCCTATAATCCTGGTATTTCCTGGCTTAGAACCATTTAATGGATACAGTCTCTAAAACCCCTTAGTGTGGTTTATATGGCTCTTGGTCACATGACCTCAATCTGCTTGAGCTAATTCCCAGTAATCTCTTACAGGAAATCCACATTGAGTGCATACCAAATTCTTTGAAAAGGAGCATCACTCTGGTATATACTATATCTACTTGAATATACTATTCTTAACATTGGAATGTCCTTTCCATTTCTTTTCTGAGTGCCTACCCTTCCTTAAGAGCCACCTTATGAATCCTACACGGTGAGGTTTTCTTTGCCTTTCACTACTACCCTCCTTCCTCCAACTTAAGGGAAATTTTGATAGTCCCTCTATCATCTCATTACTTTATGATTGCATCTGACAGTGGGATGATGAAGTCTAACGAAGTTGAGAATTGTGTGGTAACAAGAAGCAGGATTTGACTATAGAAAGGGATAGCTGAAGCCAAGGGGTTAATTAATCAAGTCTCATCATCCCAAATGATGAGCACCTATAAAAACTTAAGAAGTTAAGCAATAAATATGCCACTTATGATAACTTCTGAAACAAATATTATGTTTTTATAATTCTCTCCTTTTGAGAAAAGAAATAGGTGAATGATTAGAACATTTGAAAAAGTATTTCATGTAAATATAAAAATATAATGGTCACACTGACTATAGTCACTATCTAACAGAAAAAAGGGCTTCCTCCCTAGGGTACAACTTTTATTCTTCACTCCTATACTCAGCATTTTCTCAAACAAAATATAAAAAGGATATACAAGCTTTTGATGTACTTGTATAATTTTTCTTGAAATATTCCTAGAATTGAAAACTTGGGACTAAATGGGTTAAGGTCATTAAGGCAGAGAATAAGATAAGGATAAGCTTAGGTGGGTTTACTTTAGCATTCTTATTGACAAAAAGATGCCAGTGCTAAATTAGGAATTCAGAATTTCTTATTTTACTTTGTAATTTATCTTATGAAATGTATGATGAAATTGCTTTGTATTAAATGCACACTTTGTACCTAGGTTTTAAATCAAGAATGTTGGGGAAATAAAGAGGGGGGTATCTTCCAGAGACATTTAGTTTTTAGAAAATCAGTGTTCAAATGTAATTATCAGGGCATTTAATTTTTTCATATATAATTAATTAACTTTTATAACTTATGTATTGTGTAATTTAAAAAATTCTTTCATGCTTATATAGACAAAATCCAGTATTTAAAAGATCTAGGCAAAAGAACTTTTATTCTTCCAGTAAAGATTTGTATGGTGACCTTTTTTTTTCCCCCAGAAAAATTGTTACTCTTAAACTAAGCTTAGTCAATTCTGCTTTGTCAGAACCCCATTCAGTTTCAACAATAGGATACAAGGATGTAAGCTTCTCTTTCTCTTTTTAATACTGACAATTGAACCCAGGGCCCTGTCTGTGCTACTAAAGCACATGCTCTACCACTGAACTGTACCCCCAGCTAGTTTGTTTCTTTTTCATGCTGAGTATTATCTGTATCTGTATTTGCAGAAGTTTCAGATCTTATTTCAACCTGTTGTAAAGTTAAGGTTAGGCAAAACCACGATTATTGCATATGAAAAATTTCCATGGAGAAAATATCTAAACTTTCTTTTAGTTTCAGTATCTTCTATGGTTGAGATGCTGAGTTGGAAGCCCTTCAGTTCATTAAGCATGAACATGTGTCACTGTTAGCATTAGAACTTTTTAATGTCTGTTGAAAACTCTTTAACATTTTCCAAAGTCAAGTATACATTATGTGGCATCATGCAACGTGCTATTCTTTTATAAATAGGATTCCAGGTCCATGTAGTTCTTATATTTATATCTAAGTAGACCCCTGATTTTTGGACTGTCTTCAATGGGAAAATATTGTCTTGGATTTCTGATGTTAATAGAATTTGGCATTTGGCCCAGGCATTACAATGTCATTTTCCTGCAAGCGATATTGAAAAAGGTACTTGTTAGAAATGCAGTTAATATACACAGCTAACTTTAGAACTGAAAACTCAATATTAGATGATTAGCACATATAAACTTGTTTTAATAAAATTCTGTATTTAATCCAGTTAAACTTTATAATCCCACTTTCTCCCAGATGTACAGTGAAGGTTTTACTGTGATATAGAAAGTCTGTAACTTTTCTCTCAACACCAGCATCTGGTTAGAGGTTCTAATAGATCTAATTTAGGTCTAATAAAGTTATGTTAAAGGGGAATCAGTTTAAGTGCTATAGATTTCTATGGAAAATGCAGATTTAAAACAAAACTACCTTTGTGTTTTTAACATTTGGCAATACAATAATGTGAGTTAGGTTGAATTTGTTAATTTCTCTCACCTGAACAAATTAGAGATTACCAAGAAATTTGAGGAGGGCATGGCTAGGCATTTGGAGAAACCTCTCACTCTGGGAGTTTAGGGTCTACCCTAAAAGCGCGGTTAGGAGAGGTAGAGGAGCAACGTAATCTAACACTTGCTAAAACAGCAAAGCAGAGTTTGTTTAGGACTCTCCGTGATTGTTCCAGGGACTGACCACTGCAGTAAGATTTTTGGTAGGAGAGGGAGATTGGGCTCAACTCCAAATAAAAGGAGAAGTAGCAATTTATAGTGTATGTTGGGATGTTTAGTGAATAATTTTCTATTATTACTAAAAGGAAATACCAGAGAATTGACAATTACAGGGATCCTTGCCAAATACCCTAACAGGTTTTTGATGACTGCTTGCCAGGTAATTTGACAATGCCTGGGGTATGGTGGTGGATGAAGAACCCCATAATATATCAAGGGTGGGGATTCTGGCTAAACCCATTTATCAGCAGGGATTATTGCTGAAATTGGATGATTCATAGATGGCAGAAGTCAAAACATGGAGGCCTAGTTGGGCAGAGATTTCAAGGAGTCTAATTTTATTTGAGGAGAGACTCTTTGTTAGAACTACAAGATGGATTTTGTGAATATTTTTAGAGTTGTCACTCAGGTCTAGTATGTCAAGGCCTTGCTAAGTAAGGGCAGTTGCAAGCTCAGATGCTGATAGGATGCTGCTTGTTGATACCGATGGCTACTTATTTTTGTCAACTGTAAGGGGTGAGCTAGAGGAATAAAGAGGCTGTGGATCTTTGCATTCTCTGGTGTAACTGCTTAGTGAGATGGGAAGGAGTTCAAAGAAACACTTAAAGTTTGGAATCTGTGCCCTGCTAGAGCTTTCTTCAAAAAGCTGTCAGCAATTACACTGATTTCTCTGTGAAGGCTTAGTGTCTATCTAGAAGATTAAAAATGTCTCTACAGTCGACTTTCAGGAAAAGAAAGGAATTTTTATATGCACAGAAATTTAGGACTATACTACGCAAAGGGTAGTTCAAGGACCAGCAAGTGGTTTTGGCACTACCTAGGAGCTTGTTAGAAATGAAGAGTGGTAGGCCTTCAACTTACATCTACTGAATTAGAACTTAGAGTTTGACTAGATTTTCAGATGATTCTTACTTATATACCTTTGAGTGTGAAAAGCATTGATCTGGGGATAAAATGTTCTTTTAAGGTAGCAGAGAGTTATAGGAGTTTGAAAGGTCACAAATACCAAGAGAGTTGGGGGTCTTAATACCCCCATATTGTTTGGAATCCCAGAAGTGACACAAATATTTATGGCCATTCCTGTTCTGTATGGAAATTTGGACCATAATTCTTTGAGGTTCTTTCCATCAATGGCATCCTCTGAATCATGTTATGATTCATAATCAAGCTTTTATTTTTTATAGATGTTTCTGTCATTAGAAGATAATAGAAAAGGTATTCAACATGATTTTCAGAGGACACATTGAAAATGTTGTAGGGAAAAGTCTGAAGACTTGGTTAGCTAAGACTGTTTCATCCTCAAATATGTATAGGATTAAGAGTTGGGCTAAGGAGTTTTTCTAGTCAACCAATAGAAGGACTTTAGAGTAAAAGCACATATATGCACAGCCACTCATTATGCTTTCAGGTTAAACATTTTTATAACCTTTGAAGGCAGGTGTTTTAAATTTTTTTTTTTTTTTTGTCATGGATTCCTTTGGTCTGGTAAATTCTGTAGGGCTGCTTCTCAGAATAGTGTTTTAAATGTGTAATTATAATAAAGTACACAGGACTACAAAGAAAGTAGTAAATATTTCTCAAAATATTAATAAGAAATTTAGAATAAAGTACATGTTTTAATTAATATTAATTCATCATTACCCAGTTATCTTCAATGATTTCAAAATATTTGTTAGCATAAATGATATTTTTCAGATCTGCAGCTACTATAATATGATATAGAAAAAATTTATGTTTTTATGGGTGATAGTCATCCTGCTGATGTTAACCACATTTTTTTTTGGTAGTATATTCATAATAGGTGATAATGTTAAATTTCAGTTAGAAGTTAGTAAGAATAAAGATGTAACTCCCCACCCTGCCAGGGTGAGTTCAATACCTCCTGATTTCATGTTCTAAGGTGATTTTAATAATACTGATATTCTAGGACTGGGTTTTTAGTTTGTTTATTTGGAAACCTGTTAGAGGATTCCTTGAAACTGTTATTAATTTCTTATTTTACTTGATGTTTATTCAGAAGATAAATATTTCTTGGGTTTATATGTTGGGTTTGGAGTAGGAAAGACAAGGGAAGGTGACGAGAAGGCCACCAAATTGAGTGGGATGTTCCTGCCTTTAAGTAGTTGAGGAAAGTATTATAATTTTATTAAACCAAGATAAATTTTATTGAAATATGCATGGGTTTCAGCTCTTCTGAGTTTTGCCATATTGTACCTGGAAGTAGGAAGAACTAAGAAAATGCTAATTTTGCTTTAGCACATATCTCCTGGAACTATCACTAAAATAGAGATGCTCAGACTTCTTCCATTTAGGATGTTCTATGTGGGCTATGGGTGAGTCTATCTTTTGATAGATAGGTCCTCATCATCTGGCAAAATCTGGAAAACTGAGCTAGATGATTCTGTAACATGTATATAGAAGCACTTAGACTAGTGAAAGGGGATATATACCAAAAGGTGATAAACTAATTTAGTTTTATTATTGCCAAAACTCCCCAAGCAAACAAAACAGCAACAAAAGTCCTGATCTAGTTAGTAAAGATACTTCGGTTAAGCCTTTTAAAAGGCATGCATGTTTAATCTTCAGGAGGCATTTAAATGAATTATTGGTTGAAAAGAGCTACCCTATCAGCTAGATGTTGTGATCCCCATTTTGCATTTGAGGAAATTGAGACTTAGAGAAATGAAGGAATGTGCCCAAGTCATATTCTATAGAAAACCTTTGGTCGGGCCTGGTGGTGCATGACTATAATCCCAGTGACTCAGGAGGCTTAGGAAGGAGGATTCCAAGTTCAAAGCCAGCCTCAGCAACTTACCAAGGCTGTAAGCAACTTAGCTTAGACACAGGTCTCAAAATAAAACAGACTGGGGATGTGACTCAGTGGTAAAGCACCCTTGGGTTCAATCCCCAGTATCCTCAAAAAAGGACAGAATTTGACTCTGTCTTTCTGAGTCCAAGGTCTCTATTTATGGCTGTAGTAGCCATATCTTTAAATCTAAAACACGGTGATGATGCACCATGATGTGTCATGGGGTGGAGGAGTGTGTATATAAACATGCATGGCTCCCTATCATTTATCTCATTCTCCAATGTCATTGTCCATCTATTTGTGTCTGCTGCTTGGCCCACCCAGTCTTCTCAAGTGTTAAACCTGGAAAATTTATTTTATTTGTGAAAAAAACTTTGTTTATTTGTTTGCTTATGCATATTTATTTGCAATGGGTAATCCAGGTAAAACAAATATGTATTTTTTATAATATTATAATGTTAGTTTTATTTGTGAATTTATGATGCTAGGCAGAAAATTTATACACCAAACATTATCTAAGTACTTAGAGATAACAATTCAAATAAAAATACATTAATAACCTAATGTAAGTTATGATCATTTAAGATGACCACAGCATGGAGAAGGAGGTGGTGGCAACGTGCAGATAGCAGTCAGCAGGTATTCATTTAGTACTTACTGGTTGCCTAAAACTGCCAAGCACCCTGGAGGGTACCTAATAATATGGTTAGTCTTTCCCAGCTTTTACAAAGGTAGTCCTAGGGAGAGGGAAGACTTCCTTTACTCCTTGGGAGGAATGGGGCTTGCAGTATGGAAGCTAATGTAGTTAGGAAAAGGAAAACCAGGGAGGTTAATGGAAGGAGTCACTTCTGCTGTGCTTGGTTACATAGGGTAAACAGGCTTACCTTATACTTTGAGGTCCAAAATAGGAAAAGAAGCCGAATCAGCCTTTAATATATCATGGCTGTTAGTCTTATGGGAAGTGGTCTGAGGATAAGAGTTTAAATTTGGCTAGTGGACTTGTCACTCATGTTTAAGGGTTCTACTGATTTTCATCATGTTCTGCAGTAACTGTCAGGTATTTGTACAAGGGGTTGGTGCTTTAGGTGAGAGTCAGATGGCTGAGGCACAGGGTTAGTTCTTGGAGGTCCAAAATGCTATGTTGCCTTTGCTGTCTTCTGTGGGACACAGAAATGTTTTGCTGTTCTGTCACACACATCTCTATATCAACTCACATTTAATGAGACTGGAGATATGGGAGGATCTGTCTTCAAGACCAGAAGTTTTCTCTCTGCTTTTTCTCCTCATCTTTGTTAATGGTCTGAGGAATTTATTTTTCCTTTTCAATTTGGCACCAGTCGTCTCTGCTTCAGTTTTTCTTGGTATGATTGTTGCTTTCTTGGATAAAAGTGCCACACAATTGACCCTCCCACACCTCTCCCTCGGACTCAGTCCAGTCTGGGCTAGAAGTTGAATGATGTGTTTTTCTCATTTTGGGGCACTCATCATAGCTGGCATTTGTAAGCCAGCTGTTGTGTGGGACAGCAGCTGCAGGGCATGGAAGCTGAGTGCCAGGCTCTTTTCTTGGGAGAATTAGAGCTACTCCCTAACATGGCACTGGAGGTACCATTAGAGGGTCCCACTGGCCCTTCCTATCAATAGTCCATACAGCTGGGACACCAATAATATGAAACTAGACCATGCTGTAGTGGCTCTTTATTGAGAGATTTGAATATCACCACTGTTAGAGCAGAGCCATGTACACCTTGGGTCCTTGCTGCTTGGAGTGCTGGCCATGAACAGTGCAGTAAAATCTGAGGGGGTTTACACAGTTCTGCTTTTAAAGTATACTACTGTAATTATTTTTAACAGTGAAAGGTCGTGTTCTGTTGTACCATTTCAAAATGTTTCTAAGACAGTAGTTTTTTTATTTCCTAAGTCATAATAAGCATTTTGTTTGCCTTATATATCTGAATAAAATTCTGTTTAAGCACAGATGTTAAATGTAATTTATTATATCTGAAAAATGTACTTTGTATATTAGTAAGGTAAATGAACTTCAATAATGACTTCAGAATAGGGTGGGAGACATATAAAATGTAAATAAAATATATCTTTAAAAATTTTTGCAAGGATCTTTTGCTTACAGCTTTGAAACATTTCGTGTCCAAGAGATTTGAACCTGGTGGTTCAAATTTGATCTTTTTTACTTTATGGTATTGTAGTGGTTTTCTGTCCTTTTCTGTCAACTTTCTCAAAGAGCAGAAGTGAGGGGCAAATGAAAGTGAGTTCCTTATGATTTCAATTTCCAACTTTGAATGAAGTTTAAAAGAAGAAAGGATGTTATATGAAGGCCAGGAAGGAAAATATTGTTTCTAATCTGGTGATATTTCTCATTAACATGGTACAGTTGCAGGGGAGATGAGGCTAAAGGAGGCCCTGGCTTTAGAAGTTGAGGTGATTGTGTCCACATGGGCTATTTGCTGTTAGTTCTGTAAAGTTTACATGTACATAAATTATTTCTCATTATTTGAATAAATGTTTTCAGATCCAAGAGTGTGAGACTCCTGGAATTCACTTTAAAAGTATTTAAAGATATGTTTCTAACACACACACACAAAACCAAATCAGTAGTTAGCCCAAGGGAATGCTAGTAGGTGAAACCTGCTTTGAATTAAAATATTTTAAGATGTTTTTGTACTTAAGTTGTGAATTGTAAACTATTCCATTTTGATTTCTGGGAAATTTCTTATGCATAATTAATCCTTTTTCCTCCCTTCTGCAGAACTGGCTAGATCCTGCAAAAGAAATAAAGAGACAACTGCGAAGTGAGTATTTAAATAATCATACTTTAAAGTTATTAAGTTAAATCTTTCTATCTATCTCTTTCCATCTTTAATAAAATTTATAGGGACTCAGATTGGAATAATAAGACGGAATAGAATGTTGAGTTCTATTTTATACCATCTTAGAAGGCAATGTTAATGATATATTTGTAGAATTGTGACTGTTTATTTTGTCTTTGGCTTAGAACTCCTACCTTTCAGGAGGCTACAGATGAACATTCTTGCACATACCATTTCAGTGTTTACCAGTATAAGGCAACATCTCACCCTTTATTTCTGGGAAAGAATGAGAGGCTGTTTTTCTGCAGATTTCACTTTGGGAAGGTTTACTGTAGATAGACCTGATACTATTGCCTTGTCCATTGCATTTTGGAAGTGTGTGGTTTAATGGTAAGCATATCGGAAGCCCCAGAGGCATACAGGCACATATTCCTAGGTGCACTGGAGTGAGGATTTCAGGGGTGAAAGTCAGTCAGGACCATCTTTTCAGTTCTCTGAGTCTTTGCCTCTTGCTTGCTCCCTCCATTCCACAGCCCAAGGTACTTAAGTGCTCTTTCTGTCTGGGTTTGTGGTTAGGCCTGCTTGTTCCTGTCTTCCCACTGCCCCTTTTTTTTCACTGTGGAATCCCCAGATGACTTCCAATGCCCACTCTAACCAGCCTCAGCTCCCTTGAGGCTGTGCTCGAAAAATTGCTTTGCTTGTGATAGCTGTGCCAAGAAATATTAGCACCACAGAGAAATCTCTGATAGGGCATTTGGATACTTGGTTTACTTCAGGGTCTGTGAATGACTGAGCAGAGAAGGCAAGGAATCGTGAGTAGCTGGAATGTTTTAGACTGGAGAACAAAATGTGAAGAGTGGTAAATGCCTTATAGCCCTTCTAAGACTTTGGGCCCCAGAGCTCTCCAGGGAGAAGCTGTTTTCTTGAAAACTAACTGCAAAGTGACCTGCACTATTGATTATACATCCCTACTTATTTATTATTTCATGTCAAAACCCAGGAACAAATCTATGCTTCCCATCTTGCCCTTTCCATCTACCTCTGTCTCCGTATTTATTTTCTTTCTCACTCCTAATTGTTAGTCTTCCTATCATTTCTTTCTGTATTTTTTTTTTACATTTGAACCTTATTGCCCTCATTTTGTCTCCCTTTTTTAGACAGATATATTTATAGCCTTTATTTTTCATTAAAAAAAAATGTCTTTGGTTAGAGTTCCTGACTTGCCAATACTGAGGTGTGCCCTAGAATGTGGGACTTTTGATGCTAAAACTGGAACAGTCCTAGGCTCTCTGGCATGGTTGGCCACTCTGTCTTTTGACTATTGTTCTTGGCTTTTTTTACATTCATTTCCTCTCTCCTTTTCTCTGTTTTTAATGTATTATCTTGATGTTTTACCCATTTGTGTTTGTTTCATGATGGAAAGGAGGGGAGGAATAAGTAGATAAATTACACTGATATCATGGAAGAAACTGTACTGCAGTTGTTTCATGCTCTGTAAAGTTCAGAGTTCAGAAGATATAGATGCTTGGTTCTTCCACTTTCTTTGAAACCCAACCTGTCAGGTGACCCAGACAGAAAAAGGACAATCTTTGAAATATGATTGATGTTCCATTGAGTTGATGCCTATTTTGGGTCTCATTTGATTATGTGTGTATCACTATTTTAGAGTCATAGATATTACTTGTTGGTAATCTTTTGAAAGAAAACTTTCAAAAAGTTTCAAAATTTTTGAAAGAAACTTTCCAGAAAAAGTCTTTGGAAAACTTTTAGAGTGTAAGACTTGTCCTGATTATGAATCATGTTCCTATGTTGATTATTTATTGACCTCTTTCTTCCTGTGTTAAGATGGGCGAAAGAACTCTTCTTTCAACTTGTTCTATTAGCCCAGTCTCTATGATGATTTTATTGTTCCTTTACAGTTAACAGGCTGTTTGAAAAGATAAATATTAATCTTTGGGTTACTTTTGACAACCAAAAACTTATTGATTCTTATTTAAATTTTACCTTTAAAAAAATCTTTTTCTCCATGGGTGTGGCCGCGTGGCGAGGGAGGCTTAGGCAGGAAAATTGAAAGTTCAAAGCCAGCCTCAGCAAAATTGAGGCGCTAAGCAACTCACCAAAACCCTGTCTCTAAATAAAATACAAAATAGGGCTGGGGATGTAGCTCAGTGGTCGAATATCCCTGAGTTTAATCTCTGGCTATCCCCCCAAAACAAAAGCAAAAATAAACAAACTTTATTTTCTCAAATGTATACAAAGAAGCCTATATATGTAAGGCCTATAGGTGACTAATATATATAAATAATCCATAATTAGCTGAACTGTATATGTGTAGCTAGTAAAACCAGAGTAATTCATAGTTGAATTAAAATTTAACTTAATTTATTATTGGTGATTTTCAGGTTTTCTTACCATAAAATATAATTATATGAGGTTATATATATATGTTAATTGAATTGATTTGGCCATTCCACAATGTACATACATTTCAAATATATTGTACACCATAGAAATGTACAATTTTTTCAATTAAAATAAATTGAGTATTCATGGGTTTTGGAAGTATATCCTCAAATATAAGTTTAATAGAAACATGCCTGTAGTCATATCCAGGCAAGCATATGCTAATGTTAATACCCAGAAAACAAATAAACAAGGGACTATTAAGAAAAGATAATCCAGTGATGACTTTGCTTGATTATGGATTAGCAGTCACCTCAGAAAAGTGCATGTGCATAATGTGTGGACTGTGTTTGACACAGCGCTATAGGCATTGGAACATCATGTTTCTTCATATTTATGAAGATTGTATTAATTTACCGTGTTTTAAATGTGTAAAGCAGAACTGAAATCTGTTTCTGGAGTTCAGCAGGATTGATTTTATTAGTGGAATAACGATGTATTGAGCCAAAATCTAACAGAAGTAACGTATATATGTAGTAGCCATTGAGTGAGAGAGAAGATAATGTGCTAATGATGACAGAGGACAATAGAATATGTTGAACAAGAGAATGGAATTCAAAAAATTTTCAAGTCCATAAATTAAAGGTCCTTTGAGGGCCTCAAATAAATTATACACAGAGAGAAAACTTTTTCCTGTTTTTGTTGGAAAATGCTATGATCCTGGAGCTGAATTGTACATTCAGGCTAGTGGAATTAATTTGGGTCATTTTAGGAAGAAAATATCTGCCTTCTCCCTTTTCCCTTTTATTGCTCCTGATCAAACCAAAACGTGATATAGCAAAATATAAATTAATGTGTAAATAGCAATGTTTTTACTTTTAGTAACTTTCATGATATAGTTGTTTGACAAGCATTCTTTTTTTTTTTTCCTTCTTTTGATACTGGTGATGGAACCCAGGGGCACTTTACCACTGAACTATATCTCCAGTGCTTTTTATTTTTTATTCTTGAGACAGGATCTCACTGAGTTCCTGACAGTCTTACCAAGTTACTGAGCATAGCCTAGAAGTTGCGATCCTCCTACCTCAGCCTCCCAAGTGGCTGGGATTATAGGCATGTACTGTTGTGCTTGGCAACACACTCAATCTTTATGGCCCAGTGTATGTTATATAAAAATATGTGCTTACTCTACAAAAACTGAGAAATAATTTTATTCTCTTAAAGTATTTCACCGTTTACCATGCTTTCCCTTTCTTGGGATCTCTTTGAACACTTCCTTTAAATCTTTAATCATTTCCTGAATAGTTGTTGTGATTGCTTCTACTCCTTTCCCCCCCAACAATGTAGGGAAACTGCCCTCCCCCCCTTCTAAGTGGATGGAGAGTATTTTGCTGCTGAAGATCCTCTGGTTAAAACAGATTTCATCTCAGAACTATTACATGGAGGTTATATTTAATTATTTATGTAATGGATCACCATATACAACATTTGTTGATATACTAATAAACACTTATGAGAAAGTGAACTTATTCTTTAATAGTGGTTTATTTATATAATTGATTTTTGTTTTATTTTTTGTTTCATTTTGGTTTTATAAATGATATTCTTCTAAACAATTCTACAAATTGATTTATACTGAAATGAGTCTGTGCTGTATCATCTTAAATAGTTATCCTCGTATTTGGGTAAATAACCGTGGTGTTTAATAATTGCAGATCTTCCTTGGCTGTTTACTTTTAATGTGAAATTTTATCCTCCTGATCCTTCTCAGTTGACTGAAGATATCACCAGGTATTTTATATTTGCATATTAAAATGAATCTGAGAGCTGTCCTTTATTTCTGTGCTCTGTGGAATCATGGTAGTAATCTCAGGATTGAACATTAAAGCAAAGTTTTAGTAAGTTGGGTTTTAGAAATTTTCTTGGAAATGGGTCCTTTCCTAAATAGTTTTGAAATGTTGCCAGTTGCAAAAATCGTGTTTACTTCTCTTTAGTTCTCCCTTTTAAGTAATAAAATACTTTTAAAAATGGTATTGCTGGCAACTTTGTTTGTAATTTAAATATATGTTCTTCCAGTCCACATAATCTCTGAATGGTTTTCTTGGCCTCCTCAAAAGCTACCCCACCTTCTAAATGTTAAAGACCTAATCACTTTTAGACTGCCAGGCCCCAAGTTAGGGAAGCGTCTGATCTCAGCTGTGCCCCTGAGGCCTTCAGTTAGCACAACAGATTCTATTATATGCTTTTACAAAGACACTGATGTTCAGTATTTTAGATTTTAATACTGAGGTGGTTTTTATTATATGAGCCTGTGTACTTCTCTCTTATTATAAAGATGATATAAGGGTAAATGAATGAAATTATTTTAAAAAGTCAGTTGAACTGGTAGTTTTGTTTGTCCTCCTACCTCCCCTATTTCCCTGCCCCAGATAGAACTAACAGTATGTAAAGGCAATCGCCATTTTCTTTCCATTTCCTTGAAGATTATGTGGACTATAAGAACATATGCTTAAATTGCAAGTAAAGGGTCATTCAAGAGCAAGAGAACATTTACTGATCCTGAGAGTGGCATCTAAGGACAGTGAATCAGCAAGTGCCTTGACATCTTAGCCCTGCTAGATTGGTAGTAAATGATGAAGTTTCTTAGGTTTGTTAAGAATAGTGTAAAGGGCTGGACACACGCTGATGCAGGAAGATCACAAGTTCAAAGCCAGCTTTGGCAACTTAGTGAGACCCTGTCTGGAAATAAAAAGTAAAAGAGGACTGGGGATGTGGCTTGGTCATTAAGTGCCCAGGGTTCAACCCCCCACTATCGCCCCCTGCAAATAAGTATAAAGGGATGATTCTTATATATTTTTAAAAAGGTTATTTACATGGCTAAGGAAAATTGTATAGCATTTGTACTATTTAGAAAACAAGAGGGTCTTAGTGAAAGACTGCTTATCTCTCTGGGTTCTGTGCCTTTGATGTTCTCTGCTAGCCTAGTTTTTTATTGTTGTTGTTGAACATCAAGTTGTATAGATGCTTAAAATGTGTAGTATCCATGTGAGGTAGGAATGGTGGAAGTTTCTTTTCTATGTTACAAAAATAACAGGCCTTTTCTTCATTTTGTATTACTTGTTGCTGAATAGGAATGTACCAGTATACCAAATTAATTACTATTAATTTAGTTCTGATAAAAGTAGCTTTAGCTAGTAAATAATAAATAGTAGCTTCTGTAATTGCACAGCAAGCTGCTTGAAGCATTAACCTGGATAGGTTGGTGTGTGTAGGGTACAGAAGCTTCACTGCAGGGGAGTGCCTTTGAAGAATGTACATAATGCGACTTTGGGACCCAAACTGTACACTCCTTTTTGCGGTAATTTGTTTGAGGGATGATAATCCTTTGGTGATTGTAACTTCATTACTTTGGGTTTACATATAAATTGGGTTTAAACATTTCTCCCTGTCTGGTGGGAGGAATAATAGAATCTTCTGTGCTAGCTCTTGCTGATTTTTATTTGAAGTTTTTAGGACTTAAGACTTTAAAAACAGAGGAAAGGACCAGTGTGAAAAGTAGTGACAATAATATAAAAAGAAGCAGCAGGATGAAATCTTTGTGTTAAGGTCTCAAAGTACCACAAAATGTGTAGAACTAGCTCTGTGTATTACTGATTAAGAATTTGAGGGTAACCTGGTATCATAGTTTAAGATTTAGTTTTCTAAAGTAGGTGCAGTTGTGATCATATTTTCTATAGGTCAAGGAAACATAATCATCCTTAAAAAGAGAACTTACACAATGAATAAAAATACTCAGACTGCAGGACTAATGAGAAGACTTTTTATTTTCAGGAAATTATTGAGTACTTGATTTGCTAACTGTGGGACCACAATGATGATCTATCCCTGCCCAGTGGTAGATTTGGGTGGCAATTCAGGTGTAACTGAACTGGAACTGTGTGGTGTGGGATGTGGTCTCTGACTCATGAACAGATACCTGCCCAGAAGCCACCACTCCTGAACCTGTCAGGTAGAACTTAGGAAGAGTCTTGGACTCTAAAACCTGGCCAGGCAAACATGATCACAGAAAAAAGGTAGCCAGTAGCCAGCAGGAATGATAGTCTCTTAAAAAAAAAAAAAATCTTCAAGAATGAGGGCCCTGCCATCTATTTCAGAGGGCTCAATGGTGAGGTGACCTTAGCAAGAGGTGAAATTTGAGAGGAGAAATCCAGTTTTATGATCTCACCAAAAGGAATTGATAGCGGGGCTGAAAAGAAGAAAGATCCCCATAAAATAGGTATCACATGTTTTTTCATGTTAATTTAGTGGAAAGCAAAGATTCTCTTATAACTGTGTAGTAAGCCACTTGAAGCATTAGAATTGCTCTTGTTATTATAACTATTAGTTATTGATTCAGGCACCATGCCAAGTATTTTCTTTATAATATTTAATTTTTACCCTCACTTTCAAAGGAAGGTAGAGTTTGTCCCATTTTATAAGCAGCAGATTAGCTCAAGGTCACATGAAGTCAGCTATCTGACTTACTGGGCTAGCTGCTTCTAAATGAGTGGTCAAGTAAGGGCTTCAAACTAGATTTAATTATAATTGATATTAAAGGCATCTCAGGAAAAAAGGAATATGAGATATTAATAGGAAATGGGTAGAGATGGTCAAGAGTGGGTGAAATTAGCTTTTCTTGCAAATACTAGACTGCAGCGATTTTTTTTTTTTTGATATTGCATTAATCTTTACAACTTTTAGGAAGTGTGCTCATTTTTATTACAGTTTTAAATCCAAGGAGACAGTTGAAGTGATTGAATTTTTAACTTTATTGTAGTAGTTATTGTAAACTTACCAGAATTTACCAGAACAGCCGTTCAGAATTTTTCTTCTCTTAATTAGACTTCCATAAATAAGTTAAATATTTAGAAGTCCGAAGAGCAAGGTGAGGCTTTTTATCAGAGAGGACTATTTGTGCTGTGGATATGAATATAATGTATATAGTATATATTTATTTTCAAAGAAATAGTAGAATTTAAGGAATTATGAGTGCTTCAGGGTTAACTAGTTATTCTTCTGTGACCCTTTGCTCTTCTTCACAGATACTTTTTGTGCCTTCAGCTTCGAAAAGACATTGCCTCTGGCCGCCTGCCCTGCTCATTTGTGACTCATGCCCTCCTGGGCTCCTACACATTGCAGGCTGAGCTTGGAGACTATGACCCAAAAGAGCACAGCAGTATTGACCTCAGTGACTTCCAGTTTGCCCCTACACAGACTAAGGAACTGGAAGAGAAGGTGGCAGAGCTGCATAAAACCCACAGGTCTGTAGTTATCTCCTTGCTAGAGAGAGATTGGCCATGGTAGATTTAAATAGTTTGTCTTTGTAACCCTGGCTGGTTATTTGAGCATGGTTTCTGGGATTATCCAGTTTTTCCTTTTGGAGCGTCACCCAGACCCATCAAGACAACCTGTAACCTTTGAGATATTCTTTCAGTGTTTTTATGACTATATAATATGAGAGTTGTGTACATGAAACTAAATTGCCTTTATTTTTGGTAAAAATGTACTTTTCCATGTGACATTTTCTTGTCTCTTTCCCCAGTTTTATCCCTTAGCATATGTACAGGAAGCAAATATACCCACATATTGTTGGCATTTACATTTCTTCCCTTTCAATTATTTTTATTACTGTATTTGATAAGAAAGCCCGGGGAATAATGAGTCCTTGGGGTTTGAGTAAAAGTGTGGGTGATGATGGATGTAGGAATAGTAACTGAAGGTGTACCATGATTCCATGATCCACAGATGTCGCCCTTTAATTTAAGTAAGGATTACTTAACTTAATAGCATATACATTTGGAGTAAGAATATATATGTGCAAAAAGACAATGGCTATTTACACTAGTTTTTATAACTGTAGCTATAAAATTATAAATTGTTTTATGTTGTAAAACTAGTTTTAAAATTGTGAGTGAAATAATTTGAAAGGAACTTTAAGAGACTGAGAAGTTTTAAATGGGCCACATTCATGACTTTGCTTCAAAAAAATGATAGAGTATTTGACTCTAAATATTTTCTTGTGAATTTTATTTGCATTCTATTCAATAGACAATAGAGTACCAGGTACTAAAATGCCATGGGTAATATGAAGACTCATGGGACCTAGTTTTGTCTGCCAGAAGCTTAAAACTTGTTTAGTTGGGGAAATAGGATGGAATGGAAATAATTTTGGAATGAAAATAATATTAGTGTGGACAGAATATGATGTGTTATTTATCATAGGTATAAAGTCAAATACAAGTAATTCTGGTCTGTCTTATGATTAAGTCTAGCAAAATTAAACTGAGGAATTAAAAATAGTCTATTCACTATATTTTATTCTCAGTTAACTTATGTTGTGCCTGTTATTCCTAGAGCTTTTTCCCTTAGTGGAAATAATCAAAAGCATCATTTTAAGATAAAAAGGACAAGGATGGACATATGCCTCCTTGCAGACAGTCAGTTAAGATTAGAAAATCTTGAGGAAATGCTAGAGATTCAGAGATGAATCTCCTTACCTGTTCCCCACGTCTCGGCAAATTTAGCTGCATTACTGCCTCTAACCCAAACACTCCAAGATCACACATCCTTTCCCCCATTTTGAATGCATTTATTTTTCATCTACCAGTAAGACAATGCTGTTTCTTTTCATTCTTAGGGGGTTATCTCCAGCACAAGCTGATTCTCAGTTCTTAGAAAATGCAAAGAGGCTTTCCATGTACGGTGTTGATCTACATCATGCCAAGGTAAATGCATTGAGGAGTAGCTTTACTGCAGTCTATTAACTGAAATTTTGAAAAGGTTCCAGTGTTAGAATAGTCTAGCTTGCTTTGGAAAGAGGCTATTATATTATATTAGCCTTCACTTCAGGGTCTTTGTAATGTTTCTTTGGTGATTAATTATGAGGTTCATGGTTGTGGGAGACATTGTTTATTCTCCTGTATTTTCTTCTTTTCCTTGTCTTTCATTAGTACCCTTTCATTGATACTTACCATAAGACTCACTTTGTCAGCCTTTCCACCCTTGTCCTCTTACCCTGGTTAGTCTGAGTCAATTTTTGCTAGTCCAGATGCTGCACTATTGCAGCTTCCTCTCTTTTCTGTTTAGGAAGGAGTGTGCAATTCTTAGCAAGTATGAAAGGGCAAAAGCAGAACAGCTATGACTGCCTTCCAGAAAGCTCCTGGGTTGTGAAGGAGACCTCCTAGATTTGGGATTTTCCCTGTGTGAAAATAAAGTGGGAGGCTCCAGGTGATGAAAAACCTTCAGTCTAATTTCAGAGGTAATAAAAGAATGGAATAATAGAGACAGGTGATAGGATAAGGTGAGTTAGTAACAGGTAACAAATATTACCTACTTCTTGATTCCAGCTTAGATGATCACACAGTGATGAGAATTTAGGAGGAGAATGATAGACAAAGTCAAAGACAAGTTTGGTTTTGCAAAATATATACATTCAATACACTGAGAGAGAGAACCTCTGGTTGCCTGCTTTTAAAGGATCCTGCCAATCTCTAGATGTACCATAGAAAGACCAGATTACATGATTTGAGAAATCTCCAGAAAAGCTCCTACTCAAATATAACTTTTCTCCCTGGGCTTCAAATTTGTAATTCTTACTTTTTTGTTATTAATCATACTTTATATTTGCAAGGCACTCTTTTGTCCTCAGCAACTTCCTTTATTTTAAAAGTATTTTTTCTTATCAAAAAAGCAATATGGGGTTGGGGTATGGCTCAGTGGTAGAGTGCTCACCTAGCACCGGCGAGGCCCTGGGTTTGATCCTTAGCGCCACATAAAAATAAGTAAATAAAATAAAGGTATTGTGTCCCACTGTAACTAAAAAATTAAAAATATTTTAAAAAGCAATACATGTTTATCACAGAAAATAGAGGCAATCAGAAGAAAATAAAAATCACTTAAATCTCTTTATGCAGGAATAAGCAGGTAGGTTTTGATACATTTTATTTTTTTCATCTCTGAATAGTTGAATTCTCATGCTTTTTAAAAATGGAATCATATTACAAGTTTCACTTTTTTCAGAGTTTTTTTTTTTTTTTTTTTTAGTTGGATACAATATTTTATGTGGTGCTGAGGATTGAACCCAGGGCCTCATGCATACTAAGCGAGCGCTCTACCACTGAGCCACAACCCCAGCCCCTGGTTTTTTTTTTTTTTTTTTTAAACTGCATAAAGACATTTTTTTTCCTATTAGTGAATAGACACTGACAGTATCAATTTTAACTGGTAGATGCTGTATTCCTTTAATTTAAAAAAGCATTTGCACACATACTAACTTAAAATTTGAATGTATTTATTTTTATAACTATATAAAACACATTGAAGAGAATGATTTACCCAAAGTCATATATTTTTAAGCAGTCCCTTTGCCTGATACCTTTTGATAAATCCTACTAGAAGATGAAATTCAGCCTTCTAGTGCTTGAGTGTGTTTTGCCTTATTTTCTATATGGTGAGGATAGGCTGGAGGTTAGACAAGAAACAGCAATAAGGGAGGTAGGAGAGAATATGTTTGGGACCAGATAGATACCCCACCTCGCTGGCACATCTGCTTTTTTGAAACTTGTTACTCTTGCCATATTTCTTTCTCTTTTTTTCTAGTGCTGAGGATTGAGCATGGCTTCATGCATGGTAGGCAAGCACTCTACAACTGAGCTACAACACCCGCTATATAATTCTTATATCTCTTTTTTTTTTACTCTGTGGATCATTAGTTAGAAGTTGATTCATAGATGGCAGTACTATAGGGTTTTAGGATTCTTGTTTCTCAGTGCTGTATCTTAGAAAAGTACAAAGGTCGCATACTCTATTACAAGTATGATGGCAGTTTTTGCTAATGTAGTTAGTTAGGAGCAGAATGCTGTTAAAAAAAATCTAGAGTACTATTTGTATCATTTATTCATTCTGTTTATCATTTCTTAGACTCCTTTAATAATATTTGATAAACATGATTTGTGACTCATGGAAGAGAATAGATGTAACAGTTTAAAGGAACTTTTCATGTAGATTAAAGTTTTGTACTTTTCTAAAATATTTCTTGCTGCATTGAGATAAGATTTTGTTTCTTTTTTATTTTAAGAGTTCTTAATGGCACACTCAAATTGGGATAAGTTGAAGAGTGTTGACTAGAGGATTCTTGACAAAGGGGAGTGGAAACCACAAGAGTGCTATTATAATCCCTCAGCTGTTAATAGCAACATATATATATATATATATATATATATATATATATATATATATATATATATATATATATATTTTATTTGTGGTGCTGGAGATTGACCCCAGGGCCATTAATATGCTAGGCAAGCACTGTATCACTGAGCTATACCCTCAACCCAACAGCATCCTTCTTGATCCTGTAGGTCCAAAGGGGACAGGGCAAAGAGTGGTTACCAAAATCCAGAAGGAGTGATGTGTCTGGAGGAGGCTGTCTTTAGAGGAGCCCTCATAGAGGGATACAGCCAGCTTCATGTGACCACACAGGGAGGGGATCTGGTTATAAAATCCCAGACTTCCCTGAACTTTGCAATAACTCATCATAACCTGAATCTACTAGACATGGGATCCTATTGGTGTCCTTATGGAGAAGCTTCTTAAAGGAGCAATGAACAAGGCAGGGAGGTTGCTCCTTTTTATTCAGTCTTTTTTTTTTTGACTTGGTTGCTGAGTGGTATAACTCAGACCTGGAGGATTTAGACATGCTTTTTTTCCTTTTCATTTTATTCCTTTTCTCTCTAATTTCTATTCACACAAATAATTACTGATCATTCTAAAACAATAAGTAAAACAACCAAAAATCAACCCATTTACTTGAATAAGGGTGGTGTTTATTTTTAAGCCAGATAAAATAGCTTCCTTGTCCTATCTGAAGATTGCTACAGACCAGAGATGGCTTTGTTCAGTGTTTCAAATGAGGGTTGCTCCGGGTTGTGGTGAGAACATGCTATCTTAGGCCATCTCTCGCCTTGCTCCCTCTGGCCATGGGCAGTGAAGTTTTTGGCAAACACACCCTTTGGGTCTGGGGCCAAGTAGCTTGGGCACCTGGGCCTAATTCACTGCAGCTTTTTATGCTTTATTCCTAGAGAGTTATGGCTGCCAGGGTAAGTACAAGTAAAGCATCATATAAGTTAATTTCTTTTTTTTACAGTCTGTTCTATATGGTGAGGATAGGCTGGAAGTTAGCCAAGAAACAGCAATAAGGGAGGTAGGAGAGAATGTGTTTGGGACCAGATAGATAACCCACCTCTGTTCAGGTTGGTCTCACATAACTTTATTTTGTGCTTGTATATCAGTTTCAAGAGTCACAGCAGATAAAGAAATTACATCAGTTGCCTAGTACTATACTTTTATTTTAAAATATTTTCTATGGGCTGGGATGTGGCTCAAGCGGTAGCGCGCTTGCCTGGCATGTGTGCGGCCCGGGTTCGATCCTCAGCACCACATACAAAGATGTTGTGTCCGCCGATAACTAAAAAGTAAATATTGAAATTCTTTCTCTCTCTCTCTCCCTCCCTCTCTCACTCTTTAAAAAAATATTTTCTAATATAAATTGTGTTTTATTCTTAGTATGAGAGTCAAAATGTTAAGCTTTTCATGAATTGGGATGTAGGCTAAATATGATAATTGTCCCAGCTTTTTTTGTGAGAATTTGTTCCAACTTGTTAATGATTTCTGAAAATGTGAATACCTCTGAAAAATACATGCCAGTTTTACATATCTTGAATGTGATCCCCTTCAGGATAAACCGTGATGTGTGAATTTTGAATATTGTGCACATTAGGTCTTCAGCACTACTTGAAGTATGAGGAAACTGTTTTTCACTTTTGTCTAAGTTTGTTTTAAAAAAATCTTTCAGGCTCGAGATGATTTTACATTGTCATATATTTCAAATTAAAGATCTGGGGAAAAGAAAAGAAGTTCAAGAGTCTGCAGTCCTCTGAAATATGCTCGTCAAAGGAGTGCTAAATGAGAACTGGATGCTGTCAGCACTTATAAGTTATTGAAAAATAGCTTGAAAGAATTCGGAGATTTCTGTTTCAATGCTGTCAGACTAGAGGAGAAGTTTCTATGAGGGTTTGCTGTTTTGCCAAGTTTAGTCATAATTTTAACAGCTATTGGCTAGCATTATTCATCTGAGATAAAGTTGAAAGTTGCCTAAAGTCAAATGGCTGAGCATACCTTAGGAAGGCCAACAGACTGACCTGAGGGCTGGAGTATCCTCCAGGGAACATATTATATCATCCGGATCTTCAAGATATCTAAAGCTACTTCTGTTTCCCTTCTTTCCTGTTAGCTCTTCATAGAGCTTGAGAATGTATGGATTAGGCCTTTTGAAGAATCCTGTGTTCTATAATCATGTTGTAATATTTCTTTGGCAAAGCAAACCTGAATCCTAAAGATGAAGATTTAAAATATACATGTGTTCTCTTAATTTATGTACCTGCACTAACATTTTAAATAGAAACCTGTTAAGTTGGCATTCCTGATCATGGTTTGAGAGGGGCTAGTCAGCCCCCTGATCTGTATAACTATTGTAGTTCTAATTTTGGTCACATGAATTATGCTTGGCAGGACTCAGAAGGCGTGGACATCAAGCTAGGTGTGTGCGCTAATGGGCTCCTCATTTATAAAGATAGACTGAGAATCAATCGTTTTGCTTGGCCGAAGATCCTAAAAATTTCTTATAAGCGCAGTAACTTCTACATTAAAGTTAGGCCAGCAGAGGTAAGTAATGTCCTTGTCATATCGAATCAGTTATCAGTGTTTCCTTTAATTAAAAAGAGCTAAATAAATTATTTTTCACAAAGTCATGAGGATAAGAAATATTCTTTATTCTTCTATGGTAAAATGGTCAGGGCTTCTTGATAAATCTGTATAAGCATGTTCCTCTAGTTAAATGGATTCAACCACCATGTCTTGCACAGCAAGAAAAAGTAATATATGTCTGGCACATAGTAGGAACTCATTTCTTCTTTTTGAATCAGTTAAGTGGTGGAGTAAGTAGAAAGGTGGAAAAATGCATTTTAGTGGACATTAAGAGTAGCGTGTATGTGAGTAGTAGATACTTGCTTGTCATAGAAAATAGTATTGCAATCTATGAAAAATTCATTTTGTCTGTTATTAGATATATATGCCTTTCTGAAGAAGAATTCCTACAGAAACAACTAAATCCACGTTTATCAGTAGCTTCTAGTCAGAGCTTAAGGAGATATGCTAATTCATTTTATGGATTTGTTCCAGCTGGAGCAGTTTGAGAGCACCATTGGGTTTAAACTGCCAAACCATCGAGCAGCAAAGAGGCTATGGAAAGTGTGTGTGGAGCATCATACTTTCTACAGGTAACTTAAAGAAGTCACTTTGGAATTGCTATTGGTGCCCTCCATGGATCAGGAAGTGGTAGTGGCTAGTATAGCAGATGCATCAACCCCTGCCTTAGGGTTCTTTGCTTTCCTTGGTGCCGCATCTCATCTGTCACATGTAGTCTATTCCCCTGTCCTTTTCTGTTGCCTAAGGCTATGCTGTGATCTGTCTTTGCAGTTGCCCAAAACTTTACCCTTTCCTTCCATAACCACCATACTACTCCCTGCCTGCTGCTGTTCATTCCGCTATCACTCATCTTAGGTTTGATTTAGATGTTGTCATCAGCTCCCTCACTTCACCTCTTGCCCAAACCAGCCTGCACTCTGTGGTCTGTCCCTTAGGCAATATTTTCAAGAGTGCTATAACCTCTGCCCTCTTTCAATATCCAGTTTCCTAAGCTGGTACTGGATTAGTTCTGTGTACCCATTAATTCCCACCTTACCACTTCTGTACCTGTGCTGTTAAGTGCCATCTTAAGTTGAACAACTAGGGTGATACAAGGAGCTCTTCATTATAACAGAACACATCTCTGTGGATCAATGCTATTACAGATAAATAATTTCTCACATTAGTTGGATTCTCAGTGCTCCTAAACAATCAGTCTTTTCATGCCTTTTGACATCCCCAATATTACTATTCTTCTAGAGTCCCCAGGCTCACTTGCCTTTTCCCTCAGGTACTCCCCATTGTGTTGTGTGCTTAGAGTAGAAATTTAAGTCATGAGCACCTTTTCTTCTGCACTTTTTCTTGTAATTAGGAATTATTTCCCTTCCCCGCATTCATTGTTTTACTCCTTTCCTGTCCCAAGAAAAGGATAGTTATTCCTTTGCTTAAACCCTTATTTCATGCCTCACAAGAGGATCCTGCCAGGTAAATTTTTTACTTTCTAGTGGGTGCCTTTGACTTTGGCCAATGAATATATTTATGTCTTGCTCTGTTAAGAACCAGAAAGTCCCCAGATGACCATCTTTAGTTTGTATCCTGCCTCCTTTTGTACTTTTCTTCAGCAGCAGATTTTTAACAAGTAGTTTGGTTACCTTCATTTCCTCCATTTTCTGTTACTGTGGTCTGCAGAACTGTGTATGCTAGGCCCTTCATTTTAAAGATTTTTGCTATGGAATTAGGGTCTGATAAGGTTCCACCACTGTCTATCTTTGTAACTGGTTAGTTCCTCAACCTCTTTGTGCTTCAATTTTATCTTCCACATGAGATGCTAATAATAGTAATATGTACTTATTGGATTGTTTTGAAATTCGAATGAGATTATACATGTGAAACAAACTCGGAACCATTTCAGGTGTATAATAATGTTTATCATTATCACCATTGCCACCACCATCACCATCACCAAGTTAGAGGAGAAATATAAATATAAATAATAAAGAAATATAAATCATAAAATATCCTTGAATCACCTTGACTCAGTTAAACTGATCATAGATAGCTTTGAAAAATTTGATTTCTCTTGGTAGCCATAACATTTCTCTCTATGAGACCCATGAGCCACTCATATAAAGCCAGTATAAAACTTTGTGTCATATAAGTCTAGGCTGGACAGACAGCAGTCTTCCCTATAATGATAAAAGCAATAATCCTTTTAGAAATGACAAATGCTAACATTCATTCCTTGAGCATTTACAATTGTCAGACACATAATTCATTGCTTTATATTACAGCAACTCATTTGTTCCTCACCACAGCAGAAGGAAACTGATGCTCAGAGGCAGGTAACAGCAGGTGCCCAAGCAGAGTTGGGGGCCTGGCTCTCTGACTCCAAGTCACACATTCCTCATTCTGCTCTCTCCTCCCTCTCATATGGTTCTAGCAGGAGCTTTTGTTAGCCCTGCAAAAACCTCAGAGTCCCTCCATCTTTTTGACTAATGAGTCACCGACTCCATTCTAAAAGTAGACTGATCCATTCCTACAAACTTTTAAGGTAATGGTTAACAGAAGTATTTTTATATTTATAAACCTTCATAATGCTTCTAAAGCTATATGTATCTTAACATAGAAAGGGCAAATCATAATATATCTGCAGAGTGCTTTAAAATAGATCAGTGGATTATGTTTTTAGTTTATCATAAAAGATGCATATTTTTTTTAGAAAATTATAAGGCTTATGGATTGAAGCTATTAAAAAATAAACTGATCTTTCTATTCATTGAAGGTTAACCAGACTAATATTAGTGAAACAAAGATGTAAAAATAAGGTTGCTACCATTGCTTGAACATTTTATAGAGCCTGTCACTATTCTAAGTGCTATATAGGGATTAATTTTTTTAATCTTTACTACACATTTTATGGGGCAAGTGCTATTATTTTCTCTTAACAGAAGTTAAGAAGGATACCCATGGCTATGTAGGTAGTAACGTGTGGAGATGGAATTCAAACCCCAGGCACTGTGGTTCCTGGTGTTCATATGTGTATATGCTATGCCATGCTACCCATTTACATCTGCAATGAATGTGTCTTCCTGTCTTTTTTTCCCCCAGTGCTTTTGTTGTTGTTCTATATGTATGTGAACAAGAAATAAGCGTGAAGTTCTTGTAGCTGGATATTAAACTGCCTTTTAAACTTGGCATCATAGAACCAGAATAATCTCAAGCATATTGGTGCCACCAGTTTCACCAGAGAGCTTTATGGAAACCTATGCACTAATCATGATTAACTTTAGTAATTTATATGTGGCTTTTCTTAAAATGGTAGGGTGTTATAAAACTAAATTGGTAATATTCTTTTTGAGCAGTGAAATATGTAAAGGTTGAGTTCCTTTTTGACACATCATTACTTACATCATCTTGCCCAAGGTCTTTAATACTTTGCAAAAGTTTGCAGCTTTATATTCTTGAAAGTGAGTAGTCAATGTCTTTAATAGTTTTGATGTTATTCTTGTGAAGATAGGGTCCCATTACAACACTGATGGACATAATTAAGTATTCTTGAAGTGATAGTATTAAAATATTTTGTTACTTTGCCTACATTTTCTTTCAAAATGTATTTACTTCTGACTTCAGTCATGAAAAAGTTCAGAGAAAGATAACAAATGCTTGTGTTAAATCCTTTTGTTTTGACATTTCTTTCCATATAATTGCATCCTAATTACTCAAGACTTCATTCTTGGAAAGCAATCTGTAAGCTAACGTTTTGTATATGTGGCTACCAATGCTGGTTAAAAAAGATAGTATTTCATCCCTATTTGAAATAAAAGTTCATCTAATTATGATTTTCCTTCTTTTGTATTATGATACATATTTTTCTTATATTTCTTGTAGATATTGTGTTATGCATATATGTATATATGTGTATATAGTAGACTATCTTCTATAAAGATGTTCTGGTGGGTGATTATTCTGGCATTCATTTAAATGGCAATTAACCATATGTCCATTTCCTTAAAAACAATCTCAAGAAATATGGTTCTATAGAATTATTCTCATTAGATAGATATCCTAGTGTTATGGTTTAGATATGAGGTGTCCCCCAAAATCTCACGTGTTAGACAATGCAAGAAAGTCTAGAAGTACAATGATTGGGTTATGAGCCTTAACCTATTCAGAATATTAATCCAATTGAATGGATTAACTGAACTGGGTGGTAACTATAGTCAGATAGGGTGTGGTGGAGGTTGGTCATTGGGAGCATACCTTTGAGGTATATAATTTTGTCTCTGTTGAGTGGAGCAGTCTCTCTGCTCCTCAATTTCATGTTCTGAGTTCCTTTTCTCCTCCATACCCTTCCTCCATGGTGTTCTGCCTCATCCCTTATCCAGAATAATGGAGTTGGCCATGTCTAGGCTGAGACTTTTGAAACTGTGCGCACCAAAGAAACTTTTCCTACTGTAATTGTTAATTGTCAGGTCTTTTGGTCACAGTAGTCAGAAAAACCTACTGAAGCACCCAGTCTATATAAATAAGAGGTCATCTTTAGAGTTATTTTAAAAAGACTTTAATTAAAATTAATCATTTTGTGTTTTATCGAATTAAAGTAGGACCATTCACTAGTGGTTCTTACAGTGTGTCAGAGGTTATTTGGCTTAACGCCAACTTTCTCCCCAAAATTTCTGATACAAGAAAACTCAGAAACTTTTCTTCAATGGTGTGACTACAACACCAAGAGAACACTGAAGAGCCAGGTGCAGTGGCACCTTCCGTAATCCCAGCTACTGGCTTGGTGGTGGTGTACCTTGAGCTCACACCAACCTGGGTAGCATAGCTGGAGCCTATCTCAAGAGAGGAAAGCTGGAGTGGGGCTCACCTGTCATTTCAGCAGCTAAGGCAAGAGGATCAAAGTTTGAGGCCAGTCTCAGCAACTTAGCAACACTTTGTTTCAAAAAGTAAAAAGTGCTGGGGTTGTGGCTCAGAGGTTAAGCACCCCTGGGTTCCCCCCCCCCCCCCCCCAAAAAAAAAAAAGAGAGTGAGAGTAAAGAGAGAGAGAGAACACTGCAAGAGATACATAAGCATAATATTTGGAGTTTTCCAGATGCTTAGTACCCTCATGTAGTAAAAGATGAATGTGAGGTCCTCCTTTGTATTTATTAAGCACCTGGTGCATGTGAAGAAGTTACATAAACTAAAATTAGAAAGTTAGGAAAACACCAATGGGAATTGTCTTAAAATTTTTCTTTTAGTTGTGGATAGACATAATATCTATTTATTTTTATGTGATGCTGAGGATTGAGCCTAGTGCCTCTCACATGCCAGGCGAGGGCTCTACCACTGGGCTACAGCCCAGCCCAGGAAATTCTTTAAAAATGTTTTCTGAGCCTGAGCAGTTTTTTTTTTTTTTTTGAGAGAGAGAAAGAAAGAGAGAGAGAATATTTTAATATTTGTTTTTTAGTTTTCAGTGGACACAACATCTTTATTTTATTTTTATGTGGTGCTGAGGATCGAACCCAGTCCCCCGCGCATGCCAGGCAAGCGCGTTACCGCTTGAGCCACATCCCCAGCTTCCTGAGCAGTTTCAGATGGTTTTAAAATTAGTTCATTTTATAAAAGAAGATGGCAGGTTAAACCTTCAAAAAGATATATCCTTTTTTTAACATACGTATTCTTAAAATATTTTCATATTTCCAAAAATCAGACATCCTGTTTGTAGTTTTAGAAATTTGTTCTGGAGATTGTCTTTGGGGTTGTCAATGCACATTTCTTATTTGAGGTATTCTTTAAGAATTTCTCTTTTTTGCTCTAGTTGATGACTCAGTATGTATATACTATACTTTATGAATAGACTAAAATAAAGATAAATGTGATGAGGCTAACCTGGTTTTTAAGGAGTGTAAGTATTTCCCAAACAATTGCTGCACTTACAAGCTTGCCAGAGACTCCTTACTCTACCCTTTTTCTTTTCTTTCTTCTTTCTTTTTTTAAATACTTTTTCAGTTGTTAGTGGACTTTATTTATATGTGGTGCTGAGAATTGAACCCAATGCCTCATACATGCTAGGCAAGTGCTTTGTCACTGAGCCACATCCCCACCCCTCTTTTATTAGTAGATCACTGTTTTCTCAGTGGAGAATTCTTAGATCGTATTTAGATGGATTTCTAAGTAGGGAATTCCTGCCATTCAGCCCATCAGGAAACAGTGCATGGCAAATGGTCTCGAATCTCTCATCCTAGTTGTCTGTTACTCACGATCAGCATGCTGGGAGTTTTGACTTCTCTGTGCCTCATGTCTCTGCTATTAGAGAAAAATAACTCAGAGCATGACTAGGGGGTTCTTTTTAGGTCCAAATTTCTACTGTTCTGGCAAGCTATTTTAAGAATATGCACCTTTTTCTAAAGTACAGTTTGAGGTACGCTTCTGATTCCTAAATGAATAGATTTAAGCCAAGAAAGTCAGAAATAAATCAATTTCATTCTAACATACTGTTTTTCTGGGTGAATACTGTTTTGCAAATCTTCAGTTGATTTGAGATTGCCTCTCTTATTTATTACATACTGGTTTTCCTTGACTTGGATCTCTTTATTGGACATTAAGCAAGAAGAGATTTCTATAAAATTTGAAGGTCTTCAAACACTTGAAATGATTTTTAAAAAATCTTTTATTAAGAAATCACTTTTCCTTAGAAAATGATAGGAAAAGTTTTGGTAGAGTTCTCCATACTCCTGAATTGTTAGTTAAGATCATATTTAATAAATTGTGTAAGAGCTCTGAGATAATTATTTTGTTAAGACATTTTATTAATTCTTGATCAAACAAGAAAATAAGACAATTTCAGTTGTATTCCAGAAAGATTGACTTATTTACTGAAAACATGCACAACTCTGGGAAGAAAGTTTACTTAATTAAAAACCCAGGGCTTGCATAGTAAAATTGTGCTGGCAGTAAATGATGTTAGTCATCTCTACAGATCCACTGTGTGTTCTGTTCTTCACGGGAAAGAATCACATGATGAAACAGATTCTCGAGTTAAATGTTTTTCCCCAGGAAAAACAGGCATAAATATTAAGAATTACTAATGGTAATGGATTGCTACTTGGCACTTATAGCTAGGAGCAAGAATTCAGACATATGTGTTTATATAAATGATTTAATCTAATACAAATAAATAACCCTTGATATACACTGAGAACAGCTGCTCTTTCACTCTGGTTGAGAAAAATATTTTTCATGAGTACATGAATGTGGCTTTATATCACCGTCATAGAGCTACATATATATATAGGAGGGTTTACAAATAATATTTCTTTTTATTATAAGTTAGGTAGCATTGTTTTGAATATACTTAAAATTAGATAATACTAAAATATATAAAATTAGATACTAAAATATATCATTTTAATTAAAAAAAAATCTGTAAATCTAATTTTGCTCCCTGTTTTCCCCGCTCCCCTCAAGGCTTGTGTCTCCAGAGCAGCCACCAAAGGCCAAGTTCCTGACCTTGGGGTCCAAATTCCGCTACAGTGGCCGTACACAAGCGCAGACCCGCCAGGCAAGCATCCTCATAGACAGGCCAGCGCCACACTTTGAGCGCACCTCTAGTAAACGGGTCTCTGGGAGTCTAGATGGAGGTAAATACATTTATGATAATTTTGGATTTCATTCCTCTTTCTCTAATTCATTGTGGTCACAGAATGTTGAACTAGTTAATAAGATCATCAGAAATACCCTAGAGGAATAGCCAATTTTTTCCTCAGTAAACAAAATGCTATTATACTCAGAATAAAATAATTTTGTAGTGTTTTGACGTCATTCTCATTTGTGTTCATTAGATGTTGGATGGACATGTTTTTATTTACTTGATTGTGGTTTGTTTTATGTGGTTTAATTTCTTGAACTTATTAATGATGAAATATAATTCTAAGGTTTTTTTGTATGTCAGTATATGAAATTTCATTCAAATGAACATAAAACATTTCTAGCACTATCTAATGTTGGGTTACTCTGATGAAGTTTACCAAACTTTCCTGTGTATGTCTTTAAAGGATTAGTTTTAAATATAGTGTTTTAACTAAAAGAAATATAATGTGTTCATATGTTCTTTAAGCTCAGAGGAATTATGTATAGTTGTGTGTTTTTCCATTGGCATTCTAATAAGCTACATATTATAGTTGATTTATGTAAATTATATGTGGAAGTAAGTTGATGTTGCTTTTAAAGATCTCTATCTACCCACCTCCCCTTCTCCAATCTGGGATTTATCCCAGGGCTCTTAACAACCGATCCACATACCATGCACCCCCCTCCATTTTTTTGTTACATATAGAGACAGGGTCTTACTGAGTTTCTTAGGGCACTAAGTTGCTGAGGCTTGCTTTGATCTCTCTATACTCCTGCCTCAGCCTCCCAAGCTGCTGGGATTATAGGCATGTGCCGCCATGCCTGGCTATGTATCTGTCTTATTACCTGGTCTTTGTGGAATTAATAGTAATAGTAGATGCCCTATAAAAAAAAGCTAAGGTTATGCCAGGCGCAGTGGTGCACGTCTGTAATCCCAGCGGCTCGGGAGGCTGAGATAGGAAGATCTCAAGTTCAAAACCAGCCTCAGCAAAAAGTGAGATTCTAAGCAACTCAGTGAGACCCTGTCTCTAAATAAAATACAAAATAGGACTAGGGATGTGGCTCAGTGGTTGAGTGCCCCTGAGTTCAATCGCTGGCACCCCCCCCCCCCCCCCCCCCCCGCCAAAAAAAACCCACCTAAGGTTAGGGATAGGGGGTGTGTACTCAGTGGTAGAGCACTTGCCAGCACGTGTGAGGCACTGGGTTTGATCTCACCACCTCATTAAAAAAATGAATAAATAAAAAGTTATTATGTCCATCTACAACTAAAATTATATTTTTAAAAAAGCTATGGTTAAGTTTGTACTAGAATGCTTTATGAAGGACTTATTTTTACTGTGTAATGGAAATGGGTATGGTCAGTTTTCTACCAAAGAAGAAATAGTTTTCCAACGTTTTCATTTACATTTGATAGCAATTTGCAGTTCAAAAACATTATTTACTATTGTTGTTTAGTAAAACTCCCTTTTTTATTATTATACTTTGTATTTTTCTAAAATATGAATTTGAATAATTTGTATTTTAAATAATTAGGTGTCAGATAAAAATGCTCTTTAGTGTGAAGTGTTGATGCTCACTGGCCTTAATTACTTTTCCTAGAAAAAAATTTAGGAAATACAGGCCGACACAGGTCTTTCCCAGGATTTGTTGGTGAGAATTTTTTAATATATAGTTACTAGATCTTAAGTCCAGAGAGTCTTCGTAAAATCTTATGAGACCACACAAAAAAATGCAAGGGAACCATAACTGTACTTCAAATGAGTGTCTATATTTCCAAATGTAGTGATTTAAATTCAATGAATTATTAATCAACACCTGAGCACTTTTCCAAGTAAATCTGAAAATGTGCCAGCTCATGTAAATATTTCTCATGTCTTTCCCCTTGCCACAGAGAATTTATACAAGTGCTAAATAAATGCAATCACTGTTGTTTAATGCCCTGAGAGAACTCATTGCTCTTTCTAGAACACTGTCTGTCTTCAGCCTTTGTTTTAAATTGTGAGGCTCTCTAACTTTTATATTGCAAGTGTTAGACTTTTAAAGAGCAATAAACCAGTATATTTTCTTTGAGGTATATAAACCATGCTCAGGGAAACCCACCATCTGTTTGGGCAGTTAATGCAGAGGGTTGTAGGAAGCTGTATCTGAAAACAATGATTTTTACAAGTAAAAGCTACAAACATGGCATAGTAATCCATTATTTTTCCCTTTGTGTTTTGGACACTGTAATTCATCAGATGGGCAAGTCATCAAAAGGATTATTGTGTTATCTTGAAAAATAGGAGGCTTTTCATGCCAGTACATGACTAGACAGCCAGAAAACTCTTTGGTTAAGGCTTATGTTCTCCTTTTTTTCCCCTAAAGCAACACTAGTCTGTAACCTGGTACTGAATATTTTCTTCACCATCTTCATCGGTATAACTTTTGTTGTTGTTGACATATTTTGTATTTTCTTTTTTTTCAGCTTACTTTTTGAAGTAGGCTAGAATAATTTAGATATATAAATAATCTTTTACTTTAAAGTTTGGCAGATTAAATCTTCTAGTGATTATATGAAAAGTACAAATCAGTGAGATAGCTGAAGACCAAATACAAAATAAAAACCAGTCTAGAACAGCTGTTTTAATTTAAAACAGTGAGACTCTTCTGAGATAAGGAAATTAAACCTAAAAGGAAGCAAATCATTCATGTAAGAGCACTAACAACCAAGATGTATTTGGGGGAGCCACTGATTTTCTGAAAGTGGAAAATATAATAAGCAGGGTCACTACTTACATAGAGTCATCAGGGAAGGAAGGCCTATTGGAGGAAGAACCAGTTCACTTAGAATTTGAAGGATGAGAGGGAGGCAGCCAAGAGAAAGGGGGAGATGCTAAACCATTCTAGGTAGCAGAAGTGGCAGGACTGAAGATTACAAGGTGAGGGAGAGCATTCCAGAAACAAAAAGAATGCAAGCCTAATGAAAGGTTAGTAAGTGCCTGGAGAGGTGGGTTGTGGTCTGGCCATGCAGGTCCTTGCAGGCCATGATAAAGAATGTGGATTTTATTCTACGTGCTCTTGGAAACCATTGAAGGGTATGGAGCACAGAAGAAAATGATTTTTATTTTTCAAAAAAATCATTTGGTAGAAGAAAACAATTAGGATGGAGACAGGAGGTAAGCATGCTGGTTAGGAATAGTCCAAGTGAGAGTGATGTTGCTCTTACTCTGAATGGAAGTAGTCCAGTTAGCTATGCCACACTGCAGGTTAGGCTCAGTGCCTCGGCCTACAAAGCTTCTCAAGTTCTACAAAAGTGTTAAAAACCTGAAAAAATGTTTGGCTCCTAAATACAAAAAGAAAACTGCAACCTGAAATTGTTTAAAAGGCATTCATTCATATTTCAGTAACATTTCCATTTGACACCATTTCTAAGTCACATTTTCACATTTTACAGTAATTCCTGACTCTCATGGGTGCTTAGAAATCTTAATCAACTGTGTGTGGTGCCTCACACCTGTAATCCCAGAAACTCAGGAGACTAAAGAGGATCACAAGTTCAAAGCCAGCCTCAGCAGTTTAGCAAGGCCCTAAGCAACTCAGTGAGACCCTGTCTCTAAATAAAATACAAATAGAGCTGGGGATATGGCTCAGTGGTTGAGTGCCCCTGAGTTCTATCCCCAGTACTCCCTCTCCCCAAAAAAGAAATTATAATCATAAGAGATCATGCACAGCCATATATTTTCTAAGAGAAAATTAGTAAAATCTTGTCAAAAGTTTAAAAACAACCTCTGGAAAATAAGCATATGTGATATAAAATATGAGTGCATTTTAATATTTGATGATTTGGTGTAGGCTTTCAAAAGTATGAGTACTTATGGGCTCAAAAAGTCTTAAAAGATGAGATGTTAGAAATAGAAGTGGGAAGAACTGCTACATTTAGAAATATGTTTAAGGACGCTGTTGGGCCTGCTGTGTTCAGAAATAAAGGAAGATTCCTAGAAGACTTCTAGGTTCCTGGCTTGAGCAAATGGGTACAAGTGTGAGTAGCATTTGATGAAAGATGCAAAGGAAGATGCAAATTTTAGACAGAGCAGGTGAGCAGTGGTGAGGGTGTGTAGACTGTGATACATAGATTCATAGTACTGATGACTTCCAAGTTCAAAATGGTCAAGCACTATTCTTCAAGTACTTGCAGCATCAGGGATTTTTGTGTGTTATTGGGCTTCCTCTGGGACAAGGAACCAGAGCAAACCGCATGGTATCAGTAAAGCACTTTTTATACAAGTGAAAGGACCTCATGGGAAGTCATATTTGGGAGGGAGCTAAAGATAGAGATGATCACCTGCTACTCATTTTGCCTTGTTGAAGTTTCTTGGGTTGATGTGCAGTGTGATAAAAACTTTGAACTTAATACATGTTTTTGCCTAACTTTGGGAGAGATGAAGGGGGCACATAAAGTCTGGGTTTGCTGGGGCAGTGGTGGTTTTATCTGTGTATTAGATTTGCTGTAGGTTAGGTTGAGACGAACAGGAGAGGAGTGTTAGTATAATGATAAATATTTAACATGAACAGAATTTAAATTCTTAACATTTACTGTCTTCTGGTGCTCAAAGTAAAGGTTCCTTAGTGAACGACTTCTTAAAACTTATTATATCAAATCATTTTAATAATTAGATAATTATTTATTATAATAGGTAGATTCAGAAATAAATCTAGACGAGACCAAAGAGACCCAAGAGAATTAAAGTATTGGTTACATTTTTCTGACATTTTGCCTTGACTCTGGTTCAGTTCAGCTGGTCTGAGAGCTCCTCCTACTGGTCAATTCCATTGTTGAAGCATATCCTTCAAAAATCTGATGAGACCCTGTGTGGTTCAGTGGGGTAAATTCAAAATACTGTTAGATTTTGGTAAAAGTTTAAAAATGAGCTTATTTTATATTCTGATATTTTCAGAGATCAAGCAGTATTTTTATTTCTGTTAGTTGTATGTATGCTGCCTGTTTATTTGAGAGGGAAGTATTCTGCGTAAAGCTTTACCTTTTATATATCTTACAGTAATCCAAAATTATCTTTTTTTTTTTTTTTTTTTACCAGCTCCAATTGGTGTTGTGGACCAAAGTCTTATAAAGGATTTTCCTGGACCTGCTGGGGGGATTTCAGCGTATGGCCCAGGAGTTGTCAGCACTGCCATGGTACAAGATAGGGACAGCCGGAGGGATGTCAGAAGCCCATCTAAAGCCCCACATTTGCAACTCATTGAAGGAAAGGTATGGCAAATTAGTAAAATACATGGTTTTAAATGTGTATGTGGACCAGAGGCTATCTGGTTCATTTTCAGATATCAAATATTTTAAAATTATCATTGTTCTATATTGTTGTAAATTCCCAGTTTTCAAATATGTGTATGCTCCTGCTGGTTGTGACTGTGATTTCTAACCATGTTTTGGTTGTTGTTGAAAGCAAAATATTGCATTGTAAATTATATTAATGCAAGTAAGTAATTCACTGGTCTTTCTGGCTTTGTAATAATCTTGTTAATTGAATTACCATCCTATAGAAGCTATGATGATTTGAAAATTATATTTGGTTTGTTCCAAGTAATTTTAAAGTATATAGCCTCTGTCTTGATTAATTATGTTGACTTGAATTTCTAGACATACACAAAGTGATCTTGTGTTTTTCAATGATAATCTGTAAGTGCCTTAGGAATTCCTGCATCAGTAACCTCTAATGCCCAGCACAGAGGTCAAATGCTTCATGTAGTAGATGACTCAAATCATTTGTATTCCATTATTATAAGTTTGGGGACTATCACCTTGAAAAATTATTTTGTTAAAAATAACAGAAATTGTGTCCCACAAGATAACTTTCAACTGCTGGAAAATGATCAGAATTTTTAAAAATAATTATGATAAGGAGGCACCTTAGGAGAGTGACTACTTACATGTGAAACAGAAGAGCATGGCATTTCAGCAAGTTTCTGTTCCATTTATTAAATAATTTGACATATCTAGTTTTTTAAAAATTTTTTTTCTTGTGTATCATAAAGACAAGAAAGTATTCTTTCAAATTTCAGGGAAGCTTATCTTCATCAAATGACTGGTTATGCTGGCTTATTTTGCTAATTTTTTAATGTCTGTCAGCAATCAGATTTGAGTTTCATGGGATTTACTTGCAATCAGTTTGAAAATAATAATTAAATCAGTTGATACCTATAAGTTTTATGTAATAAAAGTAGTCCAATTTCCTCTTTAAAATGGATCATTTAATTCGTCTTCTAACTATACTTTGTTAATATAAAACCTACTTGAAAGTAAAGTTTTCACTAATTACCCATTTCTTCTTTTTTCCTCTTTCCCTCTTGCATTCATTTTTTCCTTTGAATGTATGTGTTGTGTAATTTCTTATTCAATTATGGATTTGTTTTTGAAAATAGACTGCTTGCATGTGTCCACCTTCACCACTCATCCGTTGTGTTTCATCTTTTTCTCCAAGCCTGTTGCCAGTCCCTGAAGTGGACTTGCTTTCAGACATTTCAGAGGAAGACCCTTTTGGGGAGGCTGACCAGGTCACACTAGACAGTTTAGAGCTCCTTTCCACAGGTGAAACATCAGAGCAGGGGGACCCTGAGGTTACCACACTGGATTCTGTCTTGGATCCTGTTGTAGTCCCTGCTCAGTCTGATTATCCTCCATTGCACGAGAAGACTCTTAAAGCAGGTGACCGAGAGAATTCTGAGTTTGGTTACTTCTCCTTCAGCTTCTCCAAATGTTTTCCCTCTGGTTTCCCCTCTCTTCTTGATGAAGATGGATATCTTGCTTTCCCCAGCCTCCCTAAGCTCTGGGTTTCCTTCCTCCCTCCTGATGTTCAGCACTATGTTCCTATCACTTCTCCTTCATTCATTCCTTCCCTTATCCTCATCTTTGGGCTGTTGCTCTCTGCTTCTCAGTCTGTTCCTTTTTCTCTCACCTTTTCGCTTCCTCTGGCTCTAGCCCTCTGCTATCTGGAGGCCAAAGCTACCTCCTTGAATGCTTCTTATGACCTTGATTTGAATGATAAAATAGAGGAAGAGGAAGCAGTTGCTGGAACTTCGCCATAAGCTTCATTTTGTGAAGTCAACAAACCACACTTCATCTTACACACCTCCTAATATAGAGTGTAAACATGTGCATAAATTTCAGATTACCCTCAAAATAATATCAGCTGCACATTTTCATACATACAGTGTTTTAGTGCATGAGAGATAAGTGTAGGCACTTCTGCGTTGATATTCTTTGGCCAGGTCCCACAAATTTTAAGTTGAGGGCAAAGTGATAGGATTATTTTGTAAACATCTAGAGCATACTAGATTTTTAAAAAAAGTAGTGGGAGAGAGGGAAAATTGTATTGTCCTTAATCTCCATAGGTGTGTTTGTTTTGCATACAAATGTTAATGCTGTTCCTTTAAGATGGGAACTTTTCATTTTAAAATAGAACTTAGAATGCAGTGGACATAGCTGTAATTGACATTTACTAATAGAACTCCTTAGGATTATTGTTTCTGTTGTTTAAAATCCAAGCTTGTTCTTGCATTTGTGAGGCTATATCAGTAACCTTTACCCATGACATTTGTTACGTCTCATCTCAGAAACTCCTTGTCTCCTTTTATTATAGCATTTGGGGACTAGCCAGATGAATTTTAGCTAGGATTTTTTTTTTTTCTCCCAACCCTAAATCATGTATTTATATTAAGAGTCAGTGGTCATGTATTTTATAAGGAAGATATTATTCTGTTACTTTTAACAAATGTGTGTGAAAAATGAAATATGGCTTTTTGAGAGTTTAGACATGTAGCACTGAGATTAGGCCCCTTGTTGAAAATTAGGTGTCTGGTGTGAGGATTTTTAACCCCTATATAAGGCAACTTTTTTTTCAAGCATACTACCTCTGCACTAATTAGTCAGTTGGTGTTAACATGTACAGTATTTTTTTTTTTTAACTTACTTTGCTAAATGTGGTCTGGTGAATTAGTATCTCAGAGTATCCTGTATATACTGTTAACACATGGAGTAAAACCTGAAGAGAAATGTGAAGAAATGTAGTGAGTATGCATGGTAGGAGAAACTACAATTGTGAATTTACATGGGAAACACCAAAGATAGCATTGTAGAGAATTAAGTGCTAACCAAGGAACTGGAAAATAGTTCTTAACAGATTGTTGAATGGCTGTGTCTCATTTTTCACTTCTGATAAAAAAGACTCTGAGCTCCCTGCTTACCTCTCAAAAATACTGTGAGTAGTTACCAAAAACAAAGGTAAGCATTTTGACACCATTATCCCAGCAAAGAAGGAAAAGAATATATGGTATGAATTAACCTGTAAAGATTATTTCCTTTAGTATCAGATTAATATTTTTCTTTTTTGCCATTCTTTTCCTGGGGTCAGAATTCACTCAGATTTATGTTAATCTTCCAGATTTATTTTGGGGGTGCGGGGGGGGGGGATCATTAGATGTTGAGAAATGTCCAGCAATGAAAAAGGGCTTTTTTGGATCCGGGAGGATTGAATGCAGGGATGCTTAACCACTAAACCACATACCCAACCCTTTTATTTTTATTCTTATTTTGTTATTTTTTGGTACCAGGGATTGATCCCAGGGGCAGTTAACCACTGAGACACATCCTCAGCCCTTTTTTGTATTTTATTTTGAGACAGGGTCTCGCTGAGTTGCTTAGGGCCTTGCCAAATTGCTGAGGCTGGCTTTGAATTTGGGATCCTCCTGCCTCGGCCTCTCAAGTTGCTGGGGTTACAGGCATGAGCTACCGTCTCCAGCTAAAAAAGTATTCTTGATTAAAGATTTTTATTTAAGAAGAGTGACTATATTTCAAAGTATATTTTAAATACCATCCTAATATGAGAGTAGCTAAATAAATCATTTGCCCCCAAGGAAAGAAATCCATATCTATAAAAAATAGTGACAGTATAAGGTATGATGATGTAAAATATATAACCAATATAAGGCAAAAGACAAGATTTATGTCATTATACCGGTTTCCTCTCTAGTTGATTCAGACATGTCAGAGCACAGCAGATTGAATTATGCCATATTTGCACTCTGATATTTTCATTCCTGAGTTAAAAAAAAAAATTCAAAAGCAGAGTATAATCTAGGGACGGAGAAAGAGTGAAGCTTCCATTCTCCATTCCACTTTGCAAAGGATCATTTCCATCATTTGTACAGCACTGTAGGTGACGAAAGACCAGAGTGGCTTAATATTCTGCATCTTGAGGGCCATACAGAGAAGGTTGGTAATGCTGCTTTGCCATTTACGTTTGAACATAGCTTCTCTGCACTGATGGCAGAGTTCCCACTAATGCTCCCCTTCTTTCTGGCTGCTTGCTATGTGCCTTTCCAGGCGAAGATGGAAGAAGAAGAAACACATCTGGAGGAGGTGGCTGTTTTTCCCTGAAGTTAAATATCTGGTGGCTGCTGCCTGCCATTATTACTGTTGGGGTGGTATTGGAATGTATTTTCAGCGCTTATTTGAGTTTTGTTCGTTGTGGTGTTAAGTTCTTAAGATTTTTATTCCTCTTTTATTTTAAAGTCTTAGAGCTTTCAAATTCTGGGTCATTTCTGGTGCTTGCTGATTGATACACTTACATTTATTTGCCTCCCCCCCCCCCTGTGTGTGATTTAATTTCACAGAAAAATTCCTTGAGAGTAGAAGGGGATAATATTTATGTCAGACATAGCAATTTAATGTTGGAGGTTTGTATAATCTAAGAAAACAATTGTCCTAATGGCTGCCAGGCTGCTGTGGACGGGAGGTCACGCACAGGCTGGCTGGCAATGTTCTTCTAGCACAGTGCATGACATGCATGGGGGAAATTCAACTTGGGAGCGCATGTTACCAGTCCAACTTGGTTCTTTTAAAGTGGCTAAGATAAAATTAGATCTATTAGAAGTTCTCAAAGTGACAACTGGGAAAAAAGTTCTATTTACTAAAATGAGTAAAGTTTACTTTTAGTCTTGGAATTGTTCTACAAATAAGCCTATTTTCTTAATGAATTATCTCTAGGGCATAGAATCTGAAGTAACATGGTTCTACATTTAATATATATTAAGCAGAACAGGTATTTATTGATCTGACATTAAATCATTTGACTGTTGATCTATGCCCATATATATATTTTTAAAGTCCATGTGATTAGTAATGTGGTCCACTTAAAGTATTCTGTTTGCGAATATACTGATTGAATTGTTTTGATTAGAAAGAGCAAATGATAGAGAGAAAAGAGACAAAGAGAAACAAAAAAATTAACTACCCAATTAGAAATGTAAAATATGTTCCCCGTGTCACATGAGAACAGGTTTGTTTTTATTTTTGTAGATAGTGAGTGGCAGTGAATTCAGTGGAGAACTGCATTTCTTAGTAATCTGACTAATCTGGTTGCTTCTGGCAGCTTTGATAACTGTTGGAAATGTATTTTTTTTTTTTTGCTTAATTTACTAAAATGCTATAAAGTATAATAAGTAACATTGCTTTGAACAAACGCAAGAAATGTGCCTGATCTCAAGCCACAGTCATTTTCTCATGCCATGCAAAGATTTTTAGATTTTTATGAGTTTTTGCAAATGGCTATAGAAGCTCATAGATGAGCTAGTATGCTTGTGCATGCATATGGATTATCTAATTTTATCAAATGCATGACCTGTTCCTTTGGGAGTGGGATGAAAACTATAATCTGCAGGCGGCCCTGTGATTTTTGAAATGTGTGAAAACATTTAAATTCAGTTACAATCATTTCCTGAACATGAATTACCACATGTACTATTTACCAGAGCCAGTCTTTCCATTAATCATGAAAATTGACCTGGTAGTTTTTCTTGCATCTTTGTTTGGTGTGTGAGGCATCTGAGCCCTATGTTTGTGCTCTGCATGTCATGAGACCAGAATGAGGCTCATTATTATAGGGATCCCAAACAGAATCAACCTCTAGAAGAGGTATTTTTTTTTTATTTATTCCATAAGGATTAAAAGCACTATTGGAATTTTCTGACATAAGTCAACCTTTGGTTTTTTCCTTTTTTTTTTTTTTTTGATGATTCTGGACTGGCTTTCCCTTCAGGCTAAGTGTGCTTCTGAATCTACTTTTCTCTGTTTTGTGCTTGACTTACTGCATTTACAGAATTCAATTTTAATAGTAGAAAGGTAGATTTGAAGGAACAAAGTCACAGACTGCAATTCAAATTCAAGAACAGAAGGATTATTAGCCATTTTGGTGATCAGTTCCATGGCTTCCTTCTAATAACTGTAAATAATTATTTTAAAAAATATTTTAAATAGAATAAATTAGAATCTTTAAAATGAGTCATAAAGATATACATTGGCTTTATTTCCAAATTTTGATGAACTCATTAGGATTATCAATAGGTGGTTTTATGGCTTTTGAGACTTGGCATTTTTCTTGCTTTACTATGTTTTTTTTTTTTTTTTTTTTAATCATAAGTGTGCTTTGTCTTATTTTTTTTGGTTTTATTTTTTTATTTTTGTCCTACTGGGTTTTTCCCTTTTGGATTTCCCCCCCTTTGTCACGTTACATATTGCTAGGACCTGGATAAGGCCCAGGAGGACATACTGAAACATCAGGCTAGCATTAGTGAACTCAAGCGCAATTTTATGGAATCCACACCTGAGCCGCGCCCTAATGAATGGGAAAAACGACGTATCACACCTCTGTCCCTACAGACACAAGGGGTATGTCACTAGCTGTTTGTTGGCTATATATCTCGCTGCACTGTTCAGTAAAGTTTAGGATGTTAATCTTGTATGTTGATCATCAGAAATTACAAATTGTTCCCATTTAATTTTTTTTATATTGCTAACAGTTTTTTAAAATACTAAATATTTATTAACAATGTAATATTTATTGGCCTAGTTCTTAGGTAAATTACGAGTTTCAAAATGCCTTTGAAATATTTCAGAGTAATTTTACTATTTTATTCAAGTAAGCTAATACAAATATATTCTTATACAGGACAACATAGCATAATATTGTGTTTAATAAGCTACTTAGTTATTGCTTCTGAAATAAGGAAATTAACAAGTAAATAATTAATATCTAAAGGAATGTGGATTATATTTATAATGTTCTAAGGTCATTGCCATGAGTATAATAAGTTAAAACTTACATTTAAAGACTTGAGTCCTGTTGAATGTTTTATATGATATAACTTAATATTCAAACTTCCCAGTAATGATGTATATAGAATAAATATCATTTTTAAAACATTTTTAGTCATAATGTCTTTTCACACTTATTATTTTTTCTTTCTATAGTTTACTTTTCTTCACCACAAATATAATACCTGTAGAATATATTCTTCAAATGTTTCTCTCTCTTTATTCCTATGTATCTCTCTTTCTCTCTGATGATCCCAAATCCTTCCTGTGGTTGACCAGGAACTTCAATGGGCTCATCATACTTGAGACAGTGATCATACTCTTTATTCTGCAGTTTTAAAAATTGTACAAAGATCTTATCTGCAATTTCTACTTTCAGTGTCTAGTGTGGCTTGATGTTGTCAAATTGTAGACATTTAATTTAGATATTCTAATGCTATTTTTATTCACCTTTCCTTAAAAAGCCAAGCTGTTGGTTGCCCTAAGTTTCAAAGTTTGTGACATTTAAAAAATTTATTTATGACAGTGGAATGCATTACAATTCTTATTACACATATAGAGCACAATTTTTCATATCTCTGGTTGTATACAAAGTATATTCACACCAATTTGTGTCTTCATATGTGTACTTTGGATAATAATGATCATCACATTCCACCATCATTTATAACCCCATGCCCCCTCTCTTCTCCTGCAACCCTTCTGCCCTATCTAGACTACAGAGCAATAGTAACAAAAACAACATGGTATTGGCACCAAAACGGAGTTGTAGACCAGAGGACACAGAGACTAACCCACAAAATTATAATTATCTTATATTGGACAAAGGTGCCAAAAACATGCACTGGAGAAAAGAGAGCCTCTTCAACAATGGTGCTGTGAAAACTGGAAATCCATATGCAACAAAATTAAATTAAACCCCTATCTCTCAACATACACAAAACTCAACTCAAAATGGATCAAAGACTTAGGAATAAAACCAAAGTTTGTGATGTTGAAAGGAAAATAGTACTTTAAAAACAGATTGGCAAAAATAATTGCGGAACTGAAGAACAAAACTTTTGAAAATATCAAGATTTAAAACACCATGTATGATAGGGTAGATACCACCTAAATTTTTATTTTCAGATTTCCTAGAGATAATATCAGTTTTAGCAGTCTGCTCTAGAGTTTTCTGGAGAAAGTGTCTGATGACATGCTAAAAGCCTTCCTTATGTGCCACTGACTTGTTCCACTGACTCACACAGTTGTTTTATGTTTGTGTTGCTATAGGTGTAATGTATGTGTCTTATTTGTTGATTGTGTCTATTGTTTAAAACATTAGAGAAAAGGAGACCATCTTTTCAAGGATATTTTGTCCATGAAGGAGAAGTACCTGACGGCAGCAACACGGACAGTTGAAGATAAAGCTCAGGAGGCGGACAAGGTGTTCACCTTGCATCCTTGGATCTACTCTTGCTTTTTGCCCCTTTCCATTTATTCTGTCCACATCCATAGATGTTTCCTTTTTCTTACGTATCAACCTTAATTTTTTCAAATAAGTTTTTGATTAAAACTGATTCCTCATATTTAGAAGCATAGAATCATCAGGGAGGTGCATAAGCCCTTTACTTGAAAATTCACAATTTGACATGAAGAAATAACAACCAGTTTAGCTGATAAAATGATCCCTAGTTTGATGTATGTGGCTGACAGTTGGGAAACTATAATTTCATGTGAAAATGCACTGTATAACTCTTATGCACACTGTGGTTCTGTTAAAATAACAAATTATATGTGCATTAGGTTACTAGTTCACTAATCACATATGAAAACCTGCATTTTACTTTTAAGACTTTTAGTGGGAAAAAAGACTTTGCATCATAGCAGCCTTTCTTATCTCTCTCTTGCTCCCATTTATATGAAATGCCTGATATTAATGAGGAAGTTGTTTTCCAGCACTTTTATATTCTCTCTTCTAATTATATTGATCATGCTTACTCATCTGGTCGGCCTGGGAAGTTCAGAGTCTAGTGGTGGAGCTAGACAGCAGACAAGTATATTAGTAAAAAGAATTTCAGGTACTAAGAAGTAACTGTTAAGAAGATAAAATACAGTGCTGTGTTAGAAAGGGGATAAGGAAGCTGCTTTACCATTGTGGTCAGGAGGACATGTTAATTGAGTTGAGACCTTGCTGATGACAAGGAAGTGGACATGTCAAGACTTTTCCATTTGTAGGGAAGAACAAATGTAACACCTTAAGGCAGGAACTCGTTGAATAAGGCTGAGCACAAAGGAAGGTAAAGGCCAAAGAAGTCAGACCCACACATCATGTCAGGGTCTTAAAAATTATATTTATGGTTTAGAATTATGTTATAGGAATGATGGGAAGCCATTGGAGATTTTTTTAAGGTGAGTCTTGAGATAATTTCCTATGTGTCAAACAGAAATCCTTCTGGCACTGGATAAGAAATGGATTATAAGGGATGTGAATGAGAGAAGAGATCAGTAATAAAATATTTCCCTTCTGTAAAGTAGATTTTGTTAATCACTAGAGAGTAATCATTAGATGCACAGTAAAGAGTGGGAAAGGAAGGAAACGATACGAAAATTCCCTTAAGGACTTTGAGGTCCAGGTGAGGTGAAATAATTTCTGGAACACTGCAAATGAGAAACGTAATGTTATAAACCCAAAGCAAGTGGTACGTGTTTCTCTCTCTCTCTCTCTCTCTCTCTCTCTCTCTCTCTCTCTCTCTCTCTCTCTCTCGTTTAGCTTGAGATCCAAAGCCAGTTAGACAGTATGTATATAATAAGGACTTTAATATTACATGCTTTTAAATATATTTGTAAACATCTGTCTTCCATAAGCAGGCCGAATGGCATCATTTGATCCAATGTAGAGTGATGTCTTTGGATTTCTGCAGTAGGAAACTGGGATTTTGATGAAGATGTTTAAAATTATTTTTCTGGATCTCATGTTTTAGAAATGTACAACATAGCTGGGCGTGGTGGTGCACACTTGTAATCCCAGTGGCTTGGGAGGCTGAGGCAGGAGGATAGTGAGTTCAAAGCCAGCCACAGCCACAGCGAGGTGTGGCTGTGGCTGTGGCTGTGGCTCAGTGGTTGAGTGCCCTTGAGTTCAAAATTCCTGGTACCCCACCTCAAATGTACAATATGAAATGTCTTATAAATGTTATAGTAAAATGAAGTTATGTGAAATTTAAATCAGGAAAAGCCCCTATTCAGCTTATCTGCATTTGAAGTTACAACTTTTTCTGTACTTTTCCTCTCCAATACATGTGAAAAAAATACATACTTATTTGCCATGCATGTAGATTGTTCTAACTATATTCATTTATTTACCCCAGAAATACATTAAATACATGCATATGTTTTTTTTTTTTTTCTGAAATAACGTACTACTATTAACTCAAAGTATGTGAGCAGTTGAGTATACTGCAGTGTTTTGACTTTAACAATTCCTTTTTTTCTAGCTTTTTAAAATTGGTACATTGTAGTTGTACATACTGATGGGATTTGTTAAATATTCATGCATGCACACAGTATGACAATATAATTTGGCCAGTGTTACTCCCAGTACTTCCTCTGTTCCCCCCTCCTCGCAACCCCTGTTTCCTCAGAATACATTTTTAATTTCGGTCCTCATATCTGTATTTTCTTTTTGCTAAGGATTTTGCAAAGTTTCTTGTTTATCTTTGAATTATATTCCATATTGAAGTGCAAAATCAAAGATTATGTGCAAGTATATAATTTGACCAAATTTTCCAAATTCTTATGTATCGGTTTTATAGGTTTTTATAAGCAGTAATAATTTCTTGTTTTAAAAAAATAGGTGCACTGAACTTTTAAAATGGTTTTGGTTTGAAAGTGAATGATTTTGAGAATAGAACAAAAAATTGGAAACCAAGTCATTTAGTCCTCAATGGATAAATAAGTCAATTGTGTATCCTCTTAAGAATTATGAGAATTATGACAACGTGTACAAAGTATTTTCATGAGTCTAACAGAGATTATCTAGACAGTAGTTTTCAGATGCTTTGAAGGTATTTTATTGAATAATTAAATGTGTGACACTTATTTAAATTCCCCAGTATTCTCTTATTGGGAAGGACTCCCTTTTTACCCCACCCTTACCCCTAGAGATGGTGTCATCATTGGGATTATAATTGAACTGAATTAGTCTAGAAGCTTTTTTTTTTTTTCCTGAGTATTACAAGCATTTACCATATTCCCTTCCTCATCCCTCTTTGTTTACTGTCTGAAGGGATGTCTCATTAATCTCATGCATTTATTTATATATTTTAAAAAATATATCTGAAGAGTGGGATTTATTAAGAATTGTCTTATTCCTCTGACACTTCATGGTGATTCTTTTTTAAAAAATATTTTTTTAGTTGTAGTTGGACACAATACTTTAATTTATTTATATGTGGTGCTGAGGATTGAACCCAGTGCCTTGCACATGCTAGGTGAGCACTCTACTGCTGAGCCACAATCCCAGCCTCTTCATGGTGATTCTTTTTAGTGACATTCCAAGATTCTAAGAACAGTACCCAGCTTTCCTGTTGTTCTTTCAGGCAGGTTAGCAACCATTGTTTAAGGAACAAAAATGTGAAAGTTAAAATTTGCTTTAATTTTTCAGGAACCAATAATTTTCACATTGCTCACTGAGTTTTCAGACCTGGGTTTGTCTTATTTAAAATTTTTCCATTTCCTGTTGCTTTTAGCTAAATTTTTTTTTTTAAAGACAATCTTTTTATTGTGTAGAATACTTAGCATGCCTGAGAGAATTACTGTGGGTTGCTGTTAAGAATGTTGCACAAAATCATGTGCAGAGGAGAAGTGATCATAGGAGCTAGATGATTGGGGAATGAATGCCTCACACAAAATATGGCCTGTTAGTGGCAAAATCTGAAAGGCTTCAATGCATAGGGGAGGGCTTTGGGTGTGGGGATGGGAGGTGACCCATGCTGTAGTATAAGACAAATCTCAGGTGTAGGAGCTACTGAAGAGGCCATTCTGTGCAGAGAGACTGAGGAAGTACCCAGGACATGTGCAATAGTATTTGGTAGGTAGGTAGGTTGTGCTGTTTGTGATAAAGATTCAGCAATAAACCAAGTTTTAGCTGATTTCTGTAGGTTACAGTTACCAAAGATTTTTTAAGCAAGGTGGAAAAGCTTGTGTTCAGACATACCTCCATATACTGCTGTAGAATCTTCAAAATTCTTTTCTCTCAGTTTATGCTGTTCTATTATTCTTTCTTGTGTAACCTTTCCTTTTTTTCCAATAGGTCACTGCTGTCTGTTCTGATGTATTGTTAATTCTTTGCTCTTCCTTTTCTGACCTCTCTAGAGCCTAGAAGAGGAGATAACATCAATTTTGTTTAGTGGAAAGGGCTTTTCTGATAGCATGAAAGCCACCTTCCTTTCAGCCACCACTTGGACAGCAGAGGGCGCTCTTGTGAACCCTAATGCACCTCCTAGAGAAAAGCTTTCCTCCTCGCCCTTCTCACACTTGCCAGAGGTGCATTTTACTTTGTTTCCCCTGTTACTAAAAGCCACATATGAGAGTGATTTTAATTTTTTGAATATTCAGGCCTCCTTCCCTCCAGTGCTTTCACTGGTGAAATTAAAACTCTCTGGGAGAAACATTCAAGGAACAGTGACAGAGTTTGGATATTAGGAAAACAAATAGATTGGATGTTTCTACTGATACTTTTGGTCGAAAACAGAAACAAAAATTCTGCCTAAATTCAGGGAATCACTTAAACTATGATGGCCTGGAGCCTGAGGTGTTAAGTAGAAGGAAAGCCTCAACTAAGGAGAATTCAAGTTTTCAAATCCAAATCTTGGGCATCTTCTGAGGTTCATTTTTAAAATTCTGTTTATATGAAAAAAAACTTGAAGTGCCTGCCGTATCAGTGAAGTCATTGTTTTTGAATGACCCTAAGGGGTTCTCTGAATTTGAGCAGAACGTATCTAGCCATTTGAGTTAACTAATAAATAGTAAGAATAATTCATTTACTTGTAGTAATCATTAAATGTCTGATTTAGAAGTATTCTGATCACTTGATATCTTTATTTATACAGGAATTTATAAGTAGTTACAGTTAAGTGTTACCTGCTTATAAAAATAATTTCAGAGTATTTTTCCATTTAATGTGTGAAACCTCCTGGTTTTCAGTAAAACTGGAAGGATGATTATCTTTGTTCTGTTGGTCAAATGATTTATATGGTATGAATTTTGAGCAACTCAAATATAACCTTACCAGACATTTAAAAATAACAGAACAGATCAAAAAGAGCTTGTGAGTATATGTTGAAAGATGCTGTGGACAAGTGTGCCATTTGAACACCTTTAGCTCTGGTTGTCCATGTTGCTGGGGCAGATGAGTGTGAAATCCCGATATCTGTTACCACAGTTAGCCTTGGCAGCTTCACAACAATGTCCAGAGGGTTCAGAGGCACACAATCAAAAAAAGAAGAAGAATGTAAGGAAATTTGAAGCTTTAAAATGAATTCCTGTTTAAGAAAGAAAAGTTTTTACCCTAGTAAATAATACCACAGCACAGTAATTTTTACTACCCTATTTCACTGCATAATTGTTGCAAATTTTATGCCAAACATTTTTGTTTTTTTACCAAAACAAGTAGGATGCAACCATTATATGAAGCTGTTTTATTTTTAATTGTGCTGGCATTGCTTAAAATTATTTATTATTGAATTGTCTTTGGTGTAAAATTAGTATTCATAGAATACTTGTGAATACCATTAATGTAGTGGCAACAATTATGTAATGAAATACAATATTAATATGTTCAGTTGACAAGTATTTGTCAAACATTTAGATATTGTATTACTCAAATATAATAAATTAATTTACTCCCAAGAAGATCATGTCTCTAGGGAATAGGAATGAACCTCTCCAATAATAAAGTCGATCCATTTCAGATTGCAAAGATGCTAGTGAAGGAACTAAATCCTAAGAGAAAGCACTTGGGGCTATCATTGACATCTGCCCTCATGTGTAATATTTGCTAATCTATAATACAAATTGGGATGTTATTGACAGTCTTTGAAATGAACATTTTTATTTTGATAGCTATCTGAAGCCAACTATAATTTTGCCAGTAAAGCTATTTTTTAAAAGTATCAGCAAATAATTATAGGTACCATTTCCTTGAATGCTATGTTTATTGAGGAGTCAAGGTTCCAGCCTGGGTTCTAGAGTCTGATTAAAGCCCAAACTGTTGAGTTTCACATATTCCTTTAAGTGCTCAGTAAGCTTTTATACACACGCACGCACGCACACACACACACGTGTGTGTGTGTATGTGTGTATACATATGACACTTTACATAAGTGGTACTTGTAGGTATAAATTATAAATAAAAGAATTTTGTTTCTTGGGAGAATGCTGGCTGTTTTTGTTCGTTTTTATATGCTTTTAGGCATTTGTCTTGACTGTCCTGTGTGACCTTGAGCAGAGTTTTTCGTAGATGTTCATTCTTGCTGTTCTGTGTTGTGGTGTCAGATGTCTGTTTTGGCGGTTGTTGAGGTAACTCCTTATTGATTTGTGTCCTTGGTTGCTTTTTGTTCCGCAGACACGTGCTCCTGCGTCAGAAGGTCCTTGCACTGGAGCCAGGGATGCTGTTAAGGTTCTCCCCTTTTCCATGTTAACACATTGCCTGACACCTCATCCCCTCACGTTTTCCCCTCTTCCCTTTCAGTCAGCCATCATAATCATCTTTGTTTTTCTCCATGACATGAATCTGCCATCACTTAATTTGGATTTCCATTGTTTTTATTTATTCATATATTTTTGTTTTCCCTCATCCATCTTTTTTTTCGTACAGAGTTCACATGAGACTCTGAATGTAGTGGAGGAGAAGAAGCAGGCAGAGGTTGGGAAAGACGAAAGAGTAATCACAGAAGAAATGAATGGTAAAGAGATATCACCTGGGAGTGGTCCTGGGGAGATTCGTAAGGTGGAGCCTGTGACACAAAAAGACTCCACCTCCCTGTCTTCTGAGAGCAGCAGCAGCAGTGAGAGTGAGGAGGAAGATGTGGGAGAGTACCGGCCCCACCACCATGTGACCGAGGGCACCCTAAGGGAAGAGCAGGAGGAGTATGAAGAAGAGACGGAGGAAGAGCCCAGCGGAGCAGCCAAGGTAGTAGAGAGGGAGGAAGCAGTGCCTGAAGCCAGCCCGGGCAGACAAGCAGGTGCCAGTGTAATCACAGTAGAAACAGTGGCCCAGGAAAATGTAGTTGCCCAAAAGATATCTGCAGAGAAGAGTATAAACGAAGGCACGGTTAAGCAAGACATGGGAGAAGAAACAGAGGAAGAGCAACATAAAGTTAACGGAGAGGTGTCTCATGTTGACATTGATGTTTTGCCACAAATTATTTGTTGTTCAGAGGTAAATGGGAGTTCCAAGCGGGAGCTAAGCTATAGAGCTATTTCTCAGGTGGGAAACACCTGCCTTTCTTCTTCGCCTGTCTTCCCAATTCTTCTTCAGTTTTTTCAACAAGAATTTTTCTCTCACGGGAAGAAGGGGGAAAGCAATGCTTGTAGATTTTCTGCCAGCTCAGTTCATGGTTTCTAGCTTCTCTACTGCCACTGGATCACCTGTAGGGTAAACTTTCCTACAGTCACCTCATCATTTTTTCCTTGCCATTGCATATTTAAATTTTCTTTGCATGTTTGGAATGCTCTGAACTGTTTTGTCTTTATTTGCACTGCTTCCTCAAACTAAATGCCTTTTCCCCCATTGGTTTAATTAGAAAAATGTATTTGTAATGTTGAGAAAATGGTCAATGTGAGTGTGTATGTTCCTGTCGCCAGATTGGATTTGACTTTTGGACTCATTCTTGCTCTTGAACTAAAGGTTTTTAGAACTGACGGCAGGCTCTGATTACTGTGATGCTCTGAGTGCAGCATCCTGCAGTGATGAGAACAGTATTTCTTGAATGCTGCTGTGATTTCTGTTTTTAGATTCCAGGGATTGTATGGTTTGGTTAAGAGCTTTTTCCTTCCTTCTAGGCAGCCAGAGGCGAAACTGTTCAGTAGTAGAAGGAGGGAACCCTTCTCTTCTCGTTCTGTCCTTATATTAGCTCTTTGCAAATTGATTATATGTTTTGTGAATTATCTACATTGGATATGAGTGTTCTTCTTTTCTCTTTAAGAAAGAACACTTTCCAAAGTCCACTTCGATCAACTCTTGGTCATTAGATGCAATGAGTTAGGCTGAGGGAGGGTTTACTTCCATGGAAATGCTTTTCAATTCTAAAATGCCCACGGTATAGGGATTTATTCATATTCACTCTGATGGGTAGAAAAATCTTGAAGTGACTGTTTTGAAATGATTAAATGGATTTTTACTATGTCACTTTTAAACTTTGTGTTTCTCGTCAGAGAAGATGTTTTAAGAGTCTTTGATTATTTTCTGCATTTGATATATGGTTGTTTCTCTTTAAATAATTATACCTGTTGGGAATTTTCTCTCAGAGAAAGTACTGTAGTATTTTAGTAGTAGTATCATAGCCTGACATTGTACTGAGTACAATGTACTCAACAGAGTACACTGTTAAAAGACCGTTGAACCTCTACTTTCATGTTTGAAATTGTTTAAAGTGTTACTATAACATTAATAGAGAAATTTTAGACATAACATTTTAACATGTAATACAGAAGGAACACTGCAAATTTTAGGCTATGACAAATGAAACAATCCTTCTTGAAGATATCCTTTCTGAAAATGGTGTCTTTTGGGGAGAAGAGCACATCTTTGTCTACCTAGCTGGCATGCTAATTAAAAACAATAAGACTTCACATAAACCCTGTGATGCTTTAAATTGCTGTAGCAATCAAGATTATTTCACTTTGAGTCATTTTCAAACTTTTTTCAATATTATCATTACTTTTCCAAAGTAAAGAATATACGTATAACAGTGTAGTAGTTAAGGGCCATCATAATTTGAAGAATAACATGATTTAAGGAGTTATCATGTTAGCTTATTTTTTATATATGCACACATATACACATACCAACATATGTGTATGTGTGTATATGATATATTTGAAGGAAAGCTTTTCTTTCATATCTTTTGTTTGTTTTATGTTATTTTACTCTTTTTTTTTTCCTTTGTGCATGAGTGTATGTTTGGATGTTTCTTAAACAATTTATTTTTGAAGGTTCCTTTAAGTTCTTTTACTTTATTACCTCTAGAATTTATTTTTCCCTTCCTTTTCCACCTCAGCCACCAGTGGTAAAAACAGAGATGGTAACAATTTCTGATGCCTCACAAAGGACAGAAATCTCCACCAAGGAAGTCCCTATTGTCCAAACTGAGACCAAAACCATCACATATGAGTCTCCACAGGTACAAAAGCTCAAGACTTGGACTGTTTGAGTTCTTCTTTACTTAGTATGTCTATTTCTGTTTTCAGTGTCTTGTCGTTTACATGTTCCTGACGTTGACTTAGCTTTTCACGTCTCCATTTTATAACTGCTCCCCCAACAACATTGCTATGTGGCTCTCAGATTGAGACAGAGAGCTGCAATCAAATTGGCGACCCAGTATATTTATTTAGAATAAGCAGTGTGGATTTCATATGTATTATTGTAAGGCATTTCTGGCTTGTGTCCAAAAATGTTTGTATACACTTGGAAAATAGATTGTCTCGTGAAATTTACTGAATCTGATATATTTTGTGGTTTAATAGCAGATGGGCTTTTTTCTTTGCTCTAAATTCCATAAAAACAGATCCAGTCAACTCACTAACATACAAGTAACACACATATGCACACACATACTCTCCCTCCTTCTTCATGTTGGATTATTTTCTTTTAGACATATGTAGTCATTCATACATGACCTGTGATACTGTGTGTAAATAATTATCAGATTTATGTATTTGATTTTAGATATTTAGACTTCTTCTGTAAAGATTTTAAATAAGCATGATAATGTCTAAACTTAAGAATAACAAAAAAGGAAAGTGTTCATCATTTAAAAATGAACTGTTTTAAAATATATATGATAAATATTTTCTCTACTCGAAAGTTTGACCTTCTAGGTGGGATTGTGCCAGGTGGAGCATGGCAGGTTATTGCCCTCTCCAAATATTTATTCTGGGAATGTAGCTCAGTGGTAGAGAACTTGCCTAACATGCAATAGTCCATGATTTCAGTACCCAGCACCACCAAAAAGGTTTAATGTCTTCATGAGTGGTACATTTGTAAAATTATTCATCCATGTGTGCATAGATTCCATATAAGCACAAACAGGTTTCTTATGTGTATATGTGTTGGGAGCATTACTCATGTATCTTTACTGAGGTAAGTACCTCATAAAGAAATATAGGTGCCCAGTGCATATTTGAGAGAAATTTCCTCTTACCTTAGTCAGAAAGGCTTTAGATTTTCCAGTTATTTCTTGTGTCAGATATGTTACTTCTATGTCAGAAAACAGAAGGCAGATATGTTTGATATAACATAAAGTGTTAGGCTCTTAATTTCTTTGCTCTGGTAAATTCTAGAACTTTCTACCTCTTTCAGTATCAATCAAATTAAAATAAAACCTATTTTAATATATGCATGGAATTTATATGTTATGTATGTAGAGAGAGAATGCAGACATGCAATATTGAAATATGTACCAATATGTATGCTCTCAGCACACAAACTATTATAGCAACTGTGTAGTTAAAAAAAAAAAATCTAGAGATAAGCAAATAACCAAATCACTGAGGCTCAGTGTCTCTTGGGCTCTATTGCTTTAGTAATCTGAGAAAATGTTTATCTATTTTTACCCACCTGTGCTTAAAAGACAATAACAAACTCAGCACTTCTGGTCACTGTGGAAACTTCCCTGCCTGCCTCTCTAGTTTTCTTTTCTAGCTTCTGCAAATGTTCCTCAGACAAATTCTCTTGAGTCCTTTGTAGCTTTCCCTCCCACCTTCTACTTCTGTTCTTCCTTTGCTTTCTACCCACAGGGTTTGCTGCTCCATTTGCACTTAGCCTTTGCCTCTCCTCTGTTTTAAATGCCAGCCACTCTCCTGGACCGTAAATTACCACTACAGACACGCAAAGGATAGGCGGATAGCATCTTCTGCAGACCATATAGATTTTTAGAAGATGCATATTCAGTGGGGAGGGGTTCTCTGACAACATGATGGAAGTTAAGCATTACTTTGTATTTTTCCCTCAACTATCCAAAGATTGATGGCGGGGCTGGTGGTGATTCGGGCACGTTATTGACTGCACAAACCATCACATCTGAGTCCGTGTCGACAACGACAACCACACACATCACCAAGGTAAAGCAGTCCAGGGGAATCTAGGGAGAGGATGGTACATTGCAAACAGGATCTTTTCTGAATCGTTTCTTTGTTCCTATACTCACCTCCAAGTAATACACAGACAGTGCCAGTGGAATAAAAAATGCCTTGATTTAAATTAACTGAGAAATTAGCCTCCATTGACATGTATTTAAACCAAATTCCAATTTTTTAAAGTACAAGGGGGTAAAAATATCTTATGAATATCTATAGTTAAGATGGCTACAAGAGCAGAGATCATTTGATAAGCTGTAAAACTTCCCTTATTTCTTTAAGATGTTAGTATGTCAGTTTGGGGGGCATTCTCCCAGATCATTCTCCAAGTGTTTAACACCAAATTACCAAGTGGTCCCTGGCTTGCCAGCATAAATACTGATGCCCCCTTCAGATGTAGAGAAACCCAGAATTATTTTTAGGAGCTTCTAGGTAATCAGATTTCTAACTTAAATCTTATTTTCTAGTATTTCCTTTCACTTCTACTTTTCATATTTGATTAATGTTTAAAGGTTTTAAATGTGTCCCTTATGCCCCCCCCCCCCCCCCCCCCGGTTCTTCAATTCATCAATAATGAAGAAAAAAAATCAAAATCAAAACACACAAAAAAACAGCTGTGTATATTAAAAAATGCCACATAAATTATGCCACCAGTGCTCATTTTAAAGCATATCAAGTTACTAACGTGGTAAGTCTTACAGTAAAAAGCCATCACTTGTGATTTTGTTAGAGTTGGCAAGGATGGATGTGTGTTTTTTCACAACCATGTGGTATTTTCCCATTATCTCTATTTAGAAGGTCACAGGCAGTTGACCTCCTAGGCCTGCTCCAGTCCATCCCAGTGCTCTCAGGTTACACCCAAGTCAGTAACTGTGAGCAGTTCACCCAGGGTCTCCTTCCTCCAGGTCTCACCTTACCTTTGCATAGCCATGCTCCATGTCCCTAAGGTCAGTCACATGCATAACTGAGATCAGATCACACATTTAATGAAAACCTCAATGTCTTCCCTATCTTAAGCCAAATCCAAGTCCTATTTTGTATTGCACTAAATCAAATGAACAGAATTACTAAATGAATTTGTATGATTAGAACCAAGCAATGTAAACAATAATATCAAACAGTTTCCTGAATCTAAAACTGATACCAGAATTGTTAAAATTACTCTTAATTCTACAAATACCAGTTATTTCTTCTTTCTATTCTCCCTTTTAAAAACTGGCCAGTTGGGAATGAAGAAAACCAGGAAATTATAACAGAATATCTCAGTCAAATTACTTGGATTAAATGGTATTTAGTCTGTCTTAATCTGCCCTGAGTCTTGATAAATTAATTGTAGGGTTGCTTTCAGTTGAGGGATACTTATGGATGCTATAACTTTAACAACAGATTTCTCTATTGAACTTAATAATACAGGAAAGTCAGTTTCTAGAACATCAGTCTTCCATCATTCATTGTGCATGGCTTTATGATGAACAGAAGGTCAAGGTGGGTTCCCTTTTTCTTTTCTCTGCCTATGTAAACATGCTTTAGTCATTGCTGTTCTTTCTTTTTCTTTTTATGACTTTTAGACTGTAAAAGGTGGAATATCTGAAACAAGAATTGAGAAACGCATTGTGATCACAGGAGATGCAGATATTGATCATGACCAGGTAAAGACCTTAGGTTCTAGTTCTAAAAGCGACTTTACTTATTTGCTGTTTTATGTCTGTCATTTTCTCACATTCCTGGGTAAACGTCTTCTCCCAGATGAAGTCCAACTTCTAAGTTCTACTTCGCAGCATGTGTGTAACCTATCATTTCAGCTTTTCTAACTCTGAGTCAGCATAAAGTGTGAATGGCTACTTATGTCCCACTGGTTTTACATGTACTTTAGAGTCAAAGTCATCTGAAGGATTTGGGGCAACCATTAGGTATTCATGTGGGCCTGGTTTAAAGATAAGTCATTAAATATTTTTTTAAAAAATGTCAATTTAATGATGATGACTTCTGAAAAATGAAAAAAAGCTATTTTTGTTGTATTTTTAAAGGAATGGTTAAGTGTCTTTTGTAGCATAAGAAAAGTTGGACTATTTACCACTAGTTGTTTTTCCTTATTTATTACTTCTATTGGAATGGAGGAAGGAAGGGAAAATAACCTAAGATCTCATACAAAGTAAAAATTTATAGTGATTCTGAAAAGTTTTAAGAGGATTATGTTTCCATTCTGTATTAAGATTGGCAGAACACAGGGCTTTAAGTAAGCAATGAATGGAACCATTGGAGATTGGATGAGTAACTTTAATTTTAGATTACAGTCATAACTGATGGTTTTATTTTATTTTGTTTTCTGAGTGATTTTAAAAGGAGGCTATTTTACAATGACTTGAAGAATGGAAAAGAATGATTCAGTGGACCATTTCAGGCTGGGCTGTAGGAGCAAATAATAGTTATTCAACTTTGTACACAACATTGAGCTCAAGAAAGAGAATTTTGGAGAAAGAATTTCTTGCTTGAGAAAGGTTCTGTATGTGACTATAGAGAAATGGATGTTTTTCAGGCCTACAAAGAAAATGGCTCCTCATTTTTTTTTTTTTTTTGGCCTTTGTAAGCATTATTTTATTTACATAAGTCATAATTTTAAAAATTTCCTTGAGTGTTAAATCTTGATTCTGGGTTTTAACTGAGGTGCACAAGTTCCTAGGAGATGACTACTATTACTCCACCTTGGGAAAGAGGAAACCAAGCCTTCAGCTTCCCGTAGAGGGTTCTGTTTTACTGCTGCTGTTCACTGGGATAGTTTTGAGTTCCCCACTGTGAAATTGTAGCAGAGCTGATTCTTAACTTTTTCCTTAGAACTTCTGCTCAGTGAGCAGTTCTTGAATTCCTATAGTGTGCTAGGCAAGAGCCCACATTTGTTGGCATGGTAGAAAGTCAAATCGTAATGTCTTCCCAGCAATTGTCTCTTCTGTCCCACTGAACCTCTAGGTCTATTCAGACTTTAGCATACCACTTTTCACAGGTTTACTCTCAGGTTTCATTTTATGTCCCCCCCCCCCCCCCACCTTTGACTATTTTACATGAAAACTTCAATCCAGGTACTGCTTCAGAAAGGCAGATAAACAATCTGAGGCATAAGCACCAAATTATACATTTCTAACTCTTAAGTCACAGTGATACTACAGCCTTAACTGTTGCTGCAAAGACACACATCTCTTTTGTGCAATGATATAATACATGCTTCAAAAATAGTGTTCAAATATCCAAATAAAGAGAGTAGATGCTTAACTTTTTTTATGTTTAAAGGTAAGCATAAACTTTAAGTAAAATTGTTTCTTCCCATACATTTGTCACCACAGGCTCATGATAGATTTTCTTTCTTCCTAAATTGAGATGATAGAGCTGTTTTTATTCATTTATTTATTTTCAATAATCAAATCAATGAACAACTTTAGTTTTAAAAAAAAAAATGTTATTTGTTTTAATTAGTTATACATGACAGTACAATGACTTTGATATATCATACATTTGAATCAGATGGGATATAATTTCTCATTTTTCTGAGTGTACAGGTTGCAGAATCATATTAGTCATGCAGTCACATATATACACACAGTAATAACCATTACTGGTCCTATTAAAGAAAATCCAACATTTCAATTGAGAAGAATAGTAATTATTATTTACTCATTAAATACTATTGAAGTTTTCTTAAAACAGAACTTGAAAATATCCAGCATGTTTCTTCAATTTCAGTACAATGGGTTCAAGACCAAGTATACAGGCTACATGCATCAAAGCCAGATTCCAAATTATCATAGTTGTCGTCGTCGTCGTTGTCTTCTTCTTCATCTTCAGCTTCAGCTTCATCTTCATCTTTAGCTTCAGCTTCAGCTTCACATTTTCTTTTCAATGCATTTGATGATTCATTGGTAGTGTTTTGTGATGATACCATGTTAGTGGTAATATCTTATTCTGTGTTTTTGAACCCAATTAATGGTGGATCAATCAGAACATTCTGAACTGCTGATGTTGCGGGGTCTTGAGACTTTTATAGCAGGGGACTGTGAAGCAAACATCTGTACTATAAACCTCTGCCCTGTTAGAGACATTGGAGTCTCTGCTTAGTTGAAACAAACCTGGTTTTGGGGGTTGGTGTGCCTCGTATGGGAGTACTTGGTCTGCTAGTAACACTTTAATTGTGGAACTGTTACTCTTCCTGCAGAAATATATGCTTTGTGTTTCCTTTTCTTTCTTTTTTTCTTGCTTTCTTTTTTTTTTGTAAAGACTTGAACCTATAGTTTGGAGCTATTAAGCACTGTCTATCAGGAGGCAGTTTAGTACCTTGGTTTGATCAGTGGCAAAGGTATTTGATTTCTTTGCCTTGCAATATCTAATAAAAAAAATCTCTTGGGGGAGGAGACATAAAAGACTGGTCAGCTTGACACTGGATTTCCAATTGCACATCATCTACATCAACAGTAGCTTTCTTAGCATATCTGGAACAAAGTTTAGCATTATCTAAGAATTGTGGTCACTTACTGGAAGGCAAATTCCAACATCTGATTTATAACTCTTGGCTCATCTTTTCTGTAATCCCCATATCCTTCAGGATTTGTGCCATCATCTGTGCATCTTTCAGCATATTCCTGGGAGACATCTTGCCATACTCCATGATATCTGGTGATCAACCTTCTAGAGCTAAATTATCCACATTAATGTATTTCATTCCTGATCTTGATGCAAGTTCTTTGCCTAGTGTAGTGTTTCTAACCCCCGGAGTACCTGACCTTTTATGACATGTTTCCATTGCATGATCAGATCCAGAGGCACAACTGTGGTCTGCATTTTGGGTCAGGCAGTATGTTCTATGAAGCTATTTTTAAATGAGTAATAAGCTCTGCTGTTGAAAACTGATGTTGATTTTGTATTAATTTTAATACCATTAGAACCTTTTTGAGTTCCTTGTCTACATTAAAAGGAATTTTACTAATGGATAGAAGTCTTCATCTCAGAGAAACAAATGTCTTGTTAGCAAATTGGAGAGGCATGTTTTTAGGAAACCTGGTTTGTCAGGACACTTTTAGATCCATACCAGGGAGGGATGAACTAAACTGTGGTTGCTCTTCAGAGTTTATTTCTAATAAAATAACTTCTCATTTTGGCAATACGCTGTGCTAGTTGTCTCTTGGTCCTTATTGTTGTCATAATAATGTTTTATAGTATTTAAGTTCTTATGCTTACATTATGAAATGAAAGGAATTATGACAAACTTGATTTCAAATGTATTTGAAAGCGATTGGGGCAGTTTTTTCTTTCTCCCTATTTTGTTTTGTAGCTTTACCATTTTTTAATGAAGTGAAGTATACGGTTTTACTTAGTAACCTCACAGCTGACAGGAACAATAATGCAAACAGAAGTGCTATTTAGGCAAGTGGCAAATCAGAAGGAAAACTTGCACTGCTTTTTTTCAAGTGCATATTTTCTTTATGAGATAAGCTGTTTTCTATCCTAGGAAAATTTCTTTTCTTCTTTCAGGATTATTTCCAAGAGTTTGTCATTCTGTGGTGTTTTGTTTTCTTTTACTCTCTCCCAGAACCTTTTAAAAATCAAAACTAGCAATAATTAAGAAAAATGTATTACCCCTCCGAAAAACAGGATGTTTCCCTATTGCCACAACTTTTCTTTAAATAAACTTTACTTTCTGATAAGCATAAAGAAACTGCTTTGTCACTGCCTAGTTCAGGAAGAGACCATCAACCACTGGAGTCAGCATTCCCAGTCCTCTCTTTCCTTTCAAATGCATTTATCACATTTTTATATGGCCTTGAGAAAGACCCATTAATCTTCAGGCCTTAAGATTTTTCACCTACAAAAGAGGGACTTGCACTTGATAATCTAAAAATTAGTCTGTCTGTTCTGTAGCTTAACTAATTATATGTGATTAAGTTTATAGATACTTTCCCTGCAACATCTTAGTTCAGTGAACATTTTAGTTCATAGGTGTCTGAGAGGGCCAAGATAAGCAGGCCTGGTTCCATACTTTGGAGTTTCCAGTAATTATCACTTTAGTGTATAGATAAGGCAATATTCTAGCTGCTTGACATCATTTCTTAAATTCATACAACAAACCTTAAAATAATCTTTACAACCTTAGCATTATTCTCAGGTTACTGGTAAAAATACAAAAGCTCAGAGAAGAGCCATTTTCTCAAAATCTCCTAGTGAGTACAAGCCTGGGAGTTAAAGATAACATGTTTCTTCTACACATCCTGTTATTACATAGTGGACTAGAGGAATGGGAAGTTTGGGAATATGAGAAGCATATTCATATAAAATGATCTCAGTTTGAATCTTCCTGCTTTTTTAAAGAAATAAGACTATTTTAGCTTATACCGCAGTTCCAGTTGATGAACATGCATGAGTTTTATCATCCTGAGGTGGAGCCGCTCATGGCTGTTTTCTCTTCTGACCTTGGCAGGCATTGGCTCAGGCAATCAGGGAAGCCAAAGAGCAGCACCCTGACATGTCAGTCACAAGAGTGGTAGTGCACAAAGAAACAGAACTGGCAGAGGAAGGGGAAGAATAAGGTAAGACAGCCTGCTTTGCTTGTGGCCTTTCTTATGACTGTTGTGATCCTGGGAAATGTAGTTTTGTATTATTGTATCTGCTTCCTATACTGTGTGTGATTTTTTTCAGATTCTTATTAATCCCCAAGTGTATCTGCTTAGGTACCTATAATTATAAAATCTGTAGCCTGTGGGTATGTAGTGTAAATAACTATGATTTAGTCAGTGACTACAAAAATTGATATTTATGTGTTGCTTTACTCTATTTATTAAATGTGTTAGTGTATGTTATATTAATTAATGTTCACAATGATCCTTTGGGAAAGGAGCTGTTACTCCTATTACTACTACTACCACTACTACTACTAATTATTATTATTATTAGTAGTAGTAGTGGTAGTACTGGGGATTAAACCCAGAGATGCTCAACCACTGAGCCCCAGCCCATTTTTAATTTTATTTTTTTAAATTTTAAGACAGGGTCTCACTAAGTTGCATAGGGCCTTGCTAAGTTGCCGAGGTTGGCTTTGAACTTGTGATCCTCCAGCCTCAGCTTCTCTAGACATTAAGAATTATATATTAGAATGAACCATAAAGAAAAAAAATTGCTTTCACTATGTAAAAATTGAAAACTTTAGTTGAACTAACAAGTTTAGGATAAATGATAAAGCTTAATATGCCTGGAATAGAAAGGATTAATATCCTGAATATATTAAGAACTTTGTTAAGAAAATTTAAACACTTTAGTAGAAAAATGGGCAGAGGATTAAGCAAGTTAACTATGTAAAAACTAAGTGAACAATAATCAAACTGTCTAGCCTTGCTATTGCTTAAATCAGTACAAATTAAAAATTCAGTGAACCAGTTTTCACGTACACATTTGGCAAAAGTTATGTTTTTATCCAGTGTTGGGAAGGTGGTAGGAGGAAAGTATATGTTGTTGTATAAGTTAATAGTATTTTCTGTAGGATAGCTTGGCAAAACATAACTTAAAATATTTGTATTAAGCATACCCATCTTTAAACTAGTTTTAAGGATTTATCTTAAATGATTAGAGGTGTTTACAAAGTTTTCCAACAAATGCATTTATCACATTTTTATATATACTATCAAAGGATTGTCAATAATCTAGCTGGGTGTGGTTCATGCCTATAATCCCAGCAATTTGGGAAGCTGAGGCAGGTGGAGTGCAAGTTTGAGGCCAGCATGGGCAACTTAGACCCTTCTTAAAATGAAAAATAAAAGCGGGGGGGATATAGCTCAGTGGTAAATCTCCCCTGGGTTCAATTCCTAGTCTCAGGGGTAGGATATGGGGGATCTTCAACAATCTAGATAGCCAGTAATAGGGGATTAGTTAGTAGGTTTTCCTGTTTCCATATGAGAACTAAGAAATTCTCAATGCAGTGAGTAAATGTTCATAATTATCTATTAGAGTTTTGAAATGCAGGTCTTATCACACAGCATAGTAAGATTACTTAAAAATCTGTACATTTAAAAAAAATCTATACATTTATCAGTTAATAGATGGGTAACCCACAGAACCCCACAAGAATGGCTGGGTCATAAAGCACACATTTTTCATCTTGCACTGAAAGACAAGGGAGTCAAGGCTTCTGCCATTTCACAGCTTCCCCTTGAGTTTTAATTTTTGCCAGTCTGGAGAATTTGAAATGATATATAACTGTGATGATGACTTTCATTTTACTTATTAATATCTTTTCCAATGGTTATTGGCCATTCATATTTTTTTCTATGACAACACAACCAGGAAATTTAAAACATTTCTGTGAAATCCTTATTCACCTCTTTGTACTGCTTTATCTTTCTTTCGTTTGATTCTTGACAGATTTTAGATATTCTTTTCCAATTTCATGTTACAAATATCTTCAGGTTTGTGATGTGTCTTTCATTATCATTATAGTTAGACATAGTTATTACAGTTGGAATTTATCAAATTTTCCTTTTTTGAATTATGTCCCCCACACCTTTCCCCTCATGATACTAGGGATTGAGTTCGGGTCCTCGTGCATATTAGGCAAGTGCCTACCACTGAACTATATCCCCAGCCCTATGAACCATATTATTTTTATACTCTGAAGTATCAAAAATATTTTCCTTCTACTATTTGTGGAAGAAGTAGGCACTATTCCAGCATTGCTTGTTGAAAAGTCCATCCTTTCCCCTTGTAATCTGCATTGTCATATCTCAAGTCCTTTATGTGAGGGTGTGATTCTGGCACTCTATTTCCATTGGTCTATTTATTTGTCTCTGTACCAGTGCCATAATGTCTTAATTACTCTGGAATTACATAATGGGTCTTGGTACCTGACAGTGTGTGTCCCCTGCCTTTGTTCTTTTTCTTCATTTTTGGTTCTTTCTTTTCATATAAATTTCAAAATCAGATTGTTAGATTCTAAGGTTAAGTCCTATTTGTTGTTGTTTTTTGGTACAGGGGATTGAACTCAGGGACACTAGACCACTGAGTCACATCCCCAGCCCTATTTTGTATTTTATTTAGAGACAGGGTCTCACTGAGTTGCTTAGCACCTTGCCTTGCTGAGGCTGGCTTTGAACTCACAATCCTGTCTCAGCCTCCCTAGCTGCTGGGATTACAGGCATACACCACCATATCTGTCAGTCCTATGTTTTGTTTGCAATGCTGAGGATCAAACCCAGGGCCTCTCATATGTTTTACCACTGAGGTTCAGCCCTGTGGTATTTTAACTGCAATTTCGTCTACTCTAGAATAGATGAAGTTGCAGTTATATTTCTTTTCTATGCACATAAAATGACTCTCTCCACTTATGTCTTTTTTAATATCTCACAATTAAAGTATATAGTTTTCTAACCAGCTTCAGTCACAAATTTTTTTTCTAACTATTGCTAGTAGAAAGAGAGAAAATTGATCTTTTTATATTGATCTTATATCTAGTAACTTTATTCTTTATATTTTTAAATACAATTTTCTACACAGAGTATAATATTCAGTCACCTGAATGAATGCACTCTGTTACATGTGAATGCTGATTTTGTTTTTGAGATGTATTCGATTTTATATATGGAAAAGTGAGCATTCTTACCTAAAGACTGAGTTCCATATTTTAATCTTACCAGGTATCAAACCTAGTTGACATTGGGCACATCAGGGGAATAGTAAAGTCTACCTTTGCTAACTTATGGTACTTATTAAAAGGATATAGTAAATAAGGAGAAACGTGAGGGTTATACAATATAAGAATAGTTATATGAGAATAGTTGCTATCTTTTCTCTAGTCACTGTTATGAATTTTACTTGTTTTTTAATCAGGAATGATGAATGATCCCCAAAAACATTACTAATACTCTCACCTTCATTCGTAGCATTTAATAAATTTTTAAATGAGTTTCTTATAGTGTTTATTTCTAGTACTTTATATTTATTTTTTTGCAATGGACATACACACTCACAAACACAAATTTTGAAGTTTACCTGTCTGTCCCATAGGCTCTTTTTTATGAGATTCCTTGACAAATGGATTTAGGAAATGAAAGTGTAAATTCACATACAAGGCAAGAAAACGAAATTGGAAAGATTTTTTAAAAATATTTAATAAGTACCCAGATATACTAAGATGGCCTGGGTGTTGAGGACTCAGTGGCAGACAAAACAAAGGTCATCCCCTTCCTGGATGAGGATATGCTGCAGAAAGGGAGGTATGAATGTCAACAAATAGACAAAATGTACTTAAAAATTTGATGTGCTCTGGAAGAAATAAAATGCTATGAGTGAACAAAGTAAGGGATTTGAACTACCAAACTACTGTGAGTTCAACCTGTTACTTGAGAAACATGTTTGAGTTTGAAGTCTGAAGAATGACTAGGAATCACCTCCATGGCTCAAAGTCATTTTAACTCTACCTCCTAATCATTGCAGCTCACTCTGGCTGCTCATTTAGTTCACTTGTTTTATTTGTTCATTTTTTCATTTGCTGGTGACCATCTGAGGAGGTAGGCTAAGGCAAAGAGCAGGACCAGGACAATATCTGAAAGTCAGAAAAGAAGAATAACTATTTGTGACATAACTGTTCTTTCCCTTTTTAAGGCATGTAAAGCTCCCCTGCTGAGCTGACCTTGCCCTTTGAAGTAACTCTGAGCTTTTGATCAAGCATTGGAAGTTGGGGAAAAGGAAGCATACAGAAAGATGGTCAAGGAAGAGGCTATCTGTTCTTAGCTGTTGGTGGTCAGCTGTAGGGCAGTGAGGAATTTAATGAAAACTCTGTTTAAAGAAAAAAAGAAGGAAAAAATACTTCAGATGAGTGTTCATTTAGTCTTTGTGACTTTTTAAGTCCTTTCAAGAACTATTCCCTCTTGCCACTTTATCCCAAATGCATATTTATTTATGAACCCTCAAATGGAGACAAAATATTACCATAGTAGTACAATGATATTCTCAAATAGTCCTGATCAGAAAGAGTCCAGGCTTGCTGGTGTCGGGCTTTGTTGTCTCCAGAAAGAGTGAGCCACAGGAGAGGAAGGAGTTCATGACTCTGCTTCAGTTGGCATTACTAGGCTCTGACTTGAGATGAGCTCCTCAATTCCTGAATCAACCACTAATGTAAGGTGAAAAGTGAACTGAGCCCCCTTCATGTGAGAGCAATGCATAGCCGAAAGATGTAATGGTGGAGGAGTGGCAGCTCATTCAGTTCACTTGTTTTATTCGTTAATCTTTTCATTATACAAATATGTATAATGGAGTGCCCATTGGTATCATCTACTGTTTTATCATGGAAATCTCAAATAAGATCTAGGGGCCGGAGTTGTGGCTCAGTAGTAGGGCTCTTGTCAAGCATGTGTGATGTGCTGGGTTCGATCCCAGTACCACATAAAAATACACAAAATAAAGGTATTGTGTCCATCTACAAATAAAAAAAAAATTTTTTTTAAATCTGTGCTCAAGGACAATAAATCAGTAGTAGCAGAATAGTTCAAGTTTTGTATATGTTTTGAGCTTCTTGTGGGAATAGAAGTAGAGGTCTCTAAATCAGAATAGGGTGTCAGAGACAGCTTCTCACTTAAGTTAGTGCTGTGAAGAACAGGTTGGAGGAGGCCAGATCAAGAACATTGAACCTATCCTCTAGGAACTCAATGTAGCTAGATTTAAGGGCACTGTAGAGGGTGATGGAGATGAAGGGATAAGGAAAGCAGAGAATCACATATCATGCTCAGGTGTCTTACTTTAAGTAAAGGAATTAATGATGGCCTCTGTAATTTGAATCATGGAATACATGGATTTTATTTTTCACCTATTATGTACAGTATGGTTAATTCTCTTTGATTATTAGCTGTCTGTCTTAACACAAAGGTGATTTTTTTGTTTTTCTCTATACTGTAGGAGAGACCAGCTCTCACAGGATTTTGGAGGAAGCTTGAAAACCAATTTGCAAGGACCCATCTTACACACACACACACACACACACACACACACACACACACACACAGTATGATAAGCTTATTGGATAGTGTGAGTGCTAGGAGGGAGCAGCAGAGCAGGTTTTCTGGGCTGAAATGGACTTCTAATGGTGTTATCTGGGTGGGTATTCCTCTGTGTGTCAGTGTTGTTACCTGCAAACTGGGGATGGTAACAGCATTTGCAGAAGGGTTTGCTTCTGTGGCAGGTTGTAAAACTTTTTTTGTAATTTATAGAGTCATCCATGAAACCTTTCTACTCTTAATAAAAGTCAAATAAAATAAAAGCGTTAACCCAAGAGGTGGTTAAGTTTGAGGTGCATGTGTAGCATTCTAAGTGGAGAGGTCCAGGAGGCGCAGGAGCTGGAAGGCACCACAAACTACTAAGCAGTCACCAGAGCTGCCTGTCATGTACTCATGAGCCTTCAGCTTGACAGGTGTTATCTAGAGCTGCCTGGGAAACAGGATGTAGAGGAAGACAAGCAGAAGGTAGGAAAATGGAGGTCATAAAAACTGTCAGGAAAGCTCCAAGAGGGAAGAGTGATCAAGTATTAAATACAGCATAGAAATCAGATGAGCCTGTGTTTTGGATTGGTAAAACAGAAGTGTAGAACTGCCTCAGTCAGCTGTAGTGAGGGAGTCCTGTATTGGCCTGAGAACATGGGGGTGGGGGTCTTTTCTTCCTGTGTTAGCTCTGCCTGTGCCCATCTGAGAAGACCGGAGAGCATTAGGTTTCAAGCAGCTGGTAGATCTGGTACTAAGATTAACAAAATCTTGGCCACTCACATTCTTCGGTATACCCTGAGCTCCAGTCTACAACCCACAATAGAAAACTGTAAAATTCGTACTGTTCCTTTCTGTATTATTCATACATACATGAGTACTAATCTTGAAACAAAATAATACTGTATTCAAAGCAAAGTTTCAGAGTAGTCAGGGACATTCAGGATTTCAAAACATGAATTCAAAAAATCCAAACTGGAAATTAGCATTAGCTGTCTAACCAACTTGACTTGTTAGCTGAATTGTGCTCCAGCCAATCACAAGCTCCTCATTTACATCTGGCCTGTTCTTTAAAGAGAAGCATAGACCCGTTAACTTCCAGATGAATGTTTTCAGTTCAGGTGCCAGGAGTTTTCAGGCATATCGAATATTTTATATTTTTATTTTATCTTATTTTCTTAGTTGTACTAGTCTCTTATCTGAAATTAGCATTTAATTTCAGTTTAGTTTTCAATATAGGTTAATCACACCCAAAATGAAGACTTCTACATTGAAATAAAAAGCAAGTTTGGGTTTAATGAGTTTTAGACACAGCCAGTTTTCATTCTGGAATGCTGTGGGATGTTTTAACTTAACATTTATAAATCTGGCAGGTGTTTTCCAAGAGTTATAATATATTTAAACTTACCAACAGAAGACATGCTAAATTCTGCTGCTGTTGGGCATATAGCAACACCAGGGTGCTCATTTCCCATGATTTGCTCTTGAACACAATTATTAATGACTATTTTCCCAAGTGAAAACATATTTGCTGCTGTTGTTTTTTTTCCTTCTCTCTCTCCTCCCTACCTCCCCCCGCCCCCCGGCAATACAAGGGAGATTATAATTTTTAAAAAGGGAGAGAGTAGAAAATTTAAGTGACCCCATAGGTCCCTGCTCCCAGAGGTAGATAATCCCTTTTCATGTGCTTATGTATATGTAAGCTGTATTATGTATCCTGCTTTTCACTTAACTCTGCATTGAAGATATTATTCCTGGTTATTACCTCATCTTTATTTTTTTTTAAACAGCTAAATTGAATTGGATACATAATAGTTTAGTGAAATAAGCTCTATTAGTAGACATTTAGATTATCCTTCTATTAACATTTATGTATACAGTATAAAGATTATGTCTTTGTATATTTTTTATATTAATTTTATTGTTTCACTAGGAAAAATATCTTTTAAAAATTAGAGTTGGTAAGCCACAGAGGGTTTTTGACATATTGCCAAATTGCTCTACTTAAAGTATCTCTAGATTCACACCAACAGTTGATGTGCATGTTTCCCCACATGCTTGCCAGCACTAAATAGTATAAGACATTTTTAAAAATTGTTACCATTCTGCTTGGAAAAGAGCATGATTTCCCCCATTTTTTACTTGGAGGAAAGAACATTTTCTATTGCATTTAAAAAAATTTTTTTATTACTAGTAAGATTGGAATACAGGTGCTCACACATATTTTAAACATACACATAAAAGTATAATTTACATTTCTTTGAATTGCCAGTTTGTGTCCTTCTGTCCAGTTTTCTATTCAAAGGCTTATTATCTTTTTTTTAATAGATTTGTTAGAGCTGTTAACCCCTTAGTCACAAATTTTGCACTTATTATACTCATTAAGGATTAAAAATGGGACCAAAAAGTGGAGAGAGGGACAAAACAAAATTGACAAATTGGAGATGTGCTAGCCATATCTGGAGTTTTGTTGTGTTTTTTTTCTTTTACCCAAACAGTGTGTTTTAGAATTTGAATTATTAACACTATTTTAATATTGGAAAATATCCAGCAATCTTGGAAAAATCAGAAGCTCTGAAACACTGAGCCAGATTTCCTTCATGGCTACAATGGCTGTCACTCTCAGACTGGGAAGTGCTTTCTATGCCCCCAAAGTTCTGTCAACCCTTCAGATTGGGGTCATTGGTTCCCAGTCTCCCCACTCATATTACCTACCTATCCATCCAGGTATAAAGTTTATGTATAGATGCCTTTATCTGAAGAAGTTTTCTGTTGGATATCCTACAGTTTTTTTTAATTGGGGAGGAATTTTGATGTAGTAGCAAACTGTGTGTGTATGTGTGTATTATAAGATACTCCTTTCCTCATGAGGTTTATATTTATTTTAAAAATCATCTTGGCACTTTTGTGCATCAAAATGGTTCAGTTAACATTAGAACAAACAGGAATCTAGTCCTGCTCTGCTAGTACAGTAGCCAATACCCACTTGCCATGTGGCTAGTCCAAATTGAGATATGTTTTATGTGTAAAATACATACTAAATTTCAAAGATGTAAGAAGAAACATGTCAAATATCTATAATTTTTAATTGTTGAAATGATTTGGATATATTGAGTTAAATAGACTATATTAAAATATACATTTTTTAAATGTGGCTTCTGAGAAAATTTTAATACATACGTGGCTTACATTAGTGGCTCATTGTTTATTTCTCTTAGGTTTGAAAAAAGACTGACACTGTATGGAATAGTGTTTAATATATTTATTTAATAGAGTTTTGTGTATTTATTTAACTTCATGAGGGAAGTGATTTTTTTCTCATGCTTCCTCAGATAATAAGTGAGAAAATTGAGTTTAGAAATGAATTAGTTGATTCTTGCAACCATCCTATTTAAGACAAAACTTTGTTGAGTTCTGTCATCTATGCTTCAAAGATGCTCTGCTAAAAGACAGAGGTATTATTACTATTTCTGAAGCTTTTATTTGATGCCCAGAGAACTGTTTTTCATTGCTATCCACTACTTATCTTATGAACCTAACCTTGATAAAAGCTTAAAAAGAATAAAGTATGGAGTGTGACTATACATAGTCCACTTGTTATTTAAAAGAATCTTTAAGATTTTGTAGAATGCTTTCATATCAACTCCCCACAAAATGTGACCCAGCAGAGTGAACCAGAAGACCTTACTAGTGTTGGCCATATATTAACCAGTCTTAGAAGTTTTTGTCAAAGCTTCAGAGACTTGGGAAAACTAGTTTTTCTGAAGAAGTAAGAGTTCTCCTGGGATAACAAAGATAGCGAATCAACAAAAGAACAGAAAAATGAACCCAGTATTTTTCCACTTAAACAAGAAAATTGGCAAATGAAAAGCAATAAAGAAAACGGGGATTAGTATTTTCTTCCTAACAACATAATGCAATTTTGTTTTGTTTTTTTTCTCCTTTCCAAACCCCTGTTCATTATTCTTACATTACACATTGGTCCCTGTAACTCTAACACTTGGATTCATTAACACATATTGTGAACCTCTTATGTAAGTCACTATGATAGTTGTGTGTGAGAGAGAGTGGTATAGGAATGTGCATACAAATAACATTTAGGGTAAAAAGTGTTTGAAGGGGAACCTAGATAGAGTGGTAACCGTCATTAGAAGAAACTTTCTGATAGGCAGACTAGGAAAACTGTCCCTAAAAAGGTAGCAGAAAAGCTCCTTTGCTTAGCAGTGGGGAGGAGGATCTGGATGGACGGAGACTGGGCAGAGATGAAAGAGGTATGGAAAAAACAATGGGCTGGAAATGAATGAGAAGAACAGATCCTGCATTGGGGCTGTGTCCAGTTCCCAGCAGATCTGGGAAGATTTATTGAAGGCAAGTTGCAGGTGTTACATTCCAAGCCAGTACCTTAGTAAAACAATGCTTTGTATTGGACTTTGCATAGGACACTTGGATGATGTAGGTGTAGCAGTTTTATCACTGTCCTTTAGTAATATGAATTTGCCATTTAGTGTGTAGGATTGATTGAAAGGTTGCTAGATTGTATGTAAGGAAACCATTAGACTGGTTCATGAAATTATTAATGAAGAACTGAACTGACACCTGATTGAATTTAATGTAGGAACAAAATCAGAAGTGAGATATCATATGTGAAAATCTGTAAATAATATTAGGTAACACTTATAGAATGCCTACTCTGCTTGGCTATGTTGAGAGCTGTCTTATTATCTAAGTACCTAGTATCCTCTGTGATAAACGAGGATCCCAAGACCTAAAAAGCCTACAAAGGTCCTTTGTTCAAGCCACTTAGCAAGTGGCAATGCCCAAAGCAACCCTCAATCTTAGTCTGCACTACATGTGGCTTTGCAAAAGGATTCATTATGGGAATCTTTCAAATAAACTTGATTTTAGAAAATTTTATTTTGAACAGAAAATGTTTGAGATTGCAGGTTTAATGTTAAGCTAAATGGACTAGTAAGATAATATTTTATAAAATATTCATGTTTAAAAATTAGGTAGGAAAAAGTATTATTTCTTTTTTTCCTACATCTCAGAAAATAGAAAAAGAAAAGCAAGTGATTTTAAATGTGAATGAAAAGTAGTTTAATCTTCAAACTTCACCCACCCTTTTTTGCTTATAACTTTTGCTCTTGAAAGTGGAATGGTTGACATTTTTATTAGGAGATTCTAAAATTGCAGGATGCTAATAATTCTTTAAGTAGAGTGACTTGAATGTATCAAGCATGAGGTTTCTAACAAAAATTACTGTTAGTTTTAAAGAAAAACCATGTGATTGGACTGATGAGCTAACTGACAGCTTACCTTTCAAAGACAAAGGAGTAAAACTGGCTTAAAAGCAAAATGAGACTTGGACCAAGCAGTTTGGAGGGAAGGCAAGTAGATGCTTCTGAAAACCTCCTGAGAGGTGCACCTGTGTGAAAGACAAATGCATGCCTTAACTGGGGGGTGGGGAGTGGGGTGGGAGTTTGGAGAAACATTGAAATTGAATCTCCTGAATGCAAATATACTTAACTTTGTGATTCCAGAAAACTTTTAATGGAAATTTTGTCTATGAAGTCAAATTGTTAGGGTGTCTGCCAATAAATGTAATACAGTACAGTTCATTGAGAGAAAGCAGGCCTCAGGAGGGCCACCCCAGTCCTGAGAGGCCTAAATAGGAAGCACACGCCTCAAAGGGCCCACAGGAGGGAGGGTCTCATGAAGAGATTTGGGACTCCCAACAGCATTGATAAGTTCTAGCAAACCAGGAGAAGCAGGAGTATTTTGTTGAATCACTTGTATAACAGGTGCTGAGCTTCATCTTAGGGAAAAGGAAAAGGTCACTAGATGTAAATTTCCCCTCTATTTAGGAGATACACAGATCTCTCTGAAAGAAGAAAATAGCAATAGCATAGGGATTGCAGATTTCTGATGCAAGTGGCTCTCAAAGTAATTGTCTCAGGACTACTTTAAACTCCTATTAAAAATTATTGAAGGGCTGGGGATGTGGCTCAAGCAGTAGCATGCTCGCCTGGCATGTGCGGGGCACTGGGTTCGATCCTCAACACCACATAAAAATAAAAAATAAAAATAAAGACATTGTGTCCACCTAAAACTAAAATATTTAAAAAAAATTATTGAAAATCTCAAACAGCTTTTATGTGAATTATCTTTATTGAATATTGAATTATCTTTATATTATCTTTATTGATATAAAGATAATATATTTATATCAATAAATATATTGAATTATCTTTATTGATATTATATGAAATTTCCCATATAATAAATCAAAACTGAGAGGCTTAAAAATTTTAACTTAAAAAAAAACTTAAAACTTAAAAAAAAAACACACTAAGTGAAGGAAGCGTGTCTGAAAAGCCTGAATGTACTATATGATTTCAACTATATGACATCCTGAAAAAGGCAAAGTGATTGAGACAGTGGTTGCCGCTGATCTCATCAGAAGAGTTTTTAAATATTGGGATGCTATCAAGCTCTTGTAGTGGTCAGAACACTATTTTACAAAATTCTAAATTTTTGCCTGAAATTCATCATTATCAACCAATACTATCAGTTGTTTTTGTAAGTGACAGGCATTTCATTTACAGGAAAATGTCTGCCAAATATTTAACTTGAATAACAGAGGCTGCTCTTAATTCTCTCAAGTAAAAAGAGGTAATTTGCAAAAAAAAAAAAAAAATACAAGCAGCTTCAACTCACAGTTCAAACATTCATACAAATACTTTTCCTCTGGGTGTCCTCCTGTGTCTGTATGTAGTGGGAGTGATGTTTGATCAGGGACATCCTTAAATGAAAATGGAGTTCCCTTTCACTGTGAGTGTGTGCTGGTGAAGGATACAGTGACTTTTAGTACATTGGTGGTATACTAGCTCCTTTGACTTATGCCAAGATGCCAGCAGGTTAACTCATCATTGTTACACCATTGGTGAAAAAATCAATGCTCTTAAATGTTGATTTTAGTATGTGTAAGGAAATAGTTTGGACTCTGTGACACCTTAAGAGAGTCTCAGCAACCCTCAAAGTTTGGAAATCACAATCCGTCTGTATCATAGTGGTAATATAAACGTTTTAACAATAGACCATTTTTCTAGGTTAACCAAAGAGAAATTTAACATGCTTATATTTTGGGCTCTTAGATTTTTCTAATGTAAACAGTGGACATTCTTTTCAAAACTTAACATACAAATTGAAAACAAAAGAATGAAATTAAAGTTCAGAAGTAGCTGTTGAATTTATAAAATATCATATTTAAAATTGAAGTTTACACCTGAGCATATGGAACTCATTTTTTATTTAGGAAATAATTGCATTGTGTCTTACATAAATACTTTGTTTTCAAAATCTCTGATTATATTACTGCTCTAAGGTAATTGAATCCTCATTAATTCGAAGAAACATTTTCTTGCATTATTATTCACATGATTTTCCTGCATTATTTTGAAGATGAACAATATTTTTGCATCTTATTGATATTTCTCTCTTTGTGCTTTATCACTTAGAGGCATCATTTCTAGTAGTTTGTGTCAAATGCTTTTTAAAATCAATTTATTGAATCAATTTCTGGAGTAGAGCACTATAAAGATTAATCTCCATATGTGAGCTCCTTGTCTCTTGAAACCTTGAAGCTGTGTTTTTCAGATGAGATCATAGCACTTCTAGTCTTGCACTTCACTTTTCCCTCACTGCTCATCAGGTACACTATGAGGGAGTGGGCACATAGCTCAGTGGTTGAGCATTTGCCTGGCATGTGCAAGGCCCTGGGTTTAATTTCTAGCCCGGCAGTAAATTTTTAAAAAACAAAGCTACCATACAATACAATAAAATTGCATAAATTAGAATTCTGAATCTCCTGTGAGTACTTAAGGCAAAATATGCAACCATCCTGTACCCTTGGAAGAATTTGGACATAGAATAAGACCTATGATTCAATTAAATTTAGCCACATTGACCTATTCTCACAATGGCCAATAGAGGGGGACACAGGCTAAGAAACGTGACTGCAGTAGTTTTTAGTGTTTACTGACATTGTATACTTCTGGGTGTTTATTTACTTGACCACAATTCTAACACATAAGGAGAATTCATATACTTAACAGCTATTACCTTATGCAAACTCAAGAGGAACCTTACCATATTGTGAAAGTGAATGTAGTTTGAATTAATGTTTATATTTTGCACCTATCAATTTATTATTGACAAAGTACAGATGTTTGGATTCTACAAATATGAGGCAGAATTCAAGCTTGAAAAGAAAAGGGTTCTTGAAACTTTTTATAGTTCTTAAGTGAAGATTTAGTGCCTAGTTTTCAGTTTAGTTAGGAATATGTGTTCAATCATTTAGATCCAAAATCTAGTCTATGAAAAATTGTCACACATTAAATTTCTTATTTTGGCCAAAGGACAGAAAACTTTAAAAAGTCTGATGCTTCTGTACCAATGACATTAGTGATGCCATTTTTATATTTTCTCCTTAATTCAAAACTACTTGTTTAGTACTTAAGAACACCTTTCTTTATTTAAATACATGAAGAATCAAAAGATACATGGATATATAAAAAATCTTCATATAATGTTACTACTTATTTGTCCAGAGTAATAATAAATCTGAGTGTTCTCACTCAACCTATATTTAATTAATTTAGAGTTACACTAAACTTCTTTTTAAAGAATAAGAAAATAAGTGCATTGAACATTATGACAAAAATTAAAGGTAGTTTTCTTTGATTCTGAAAGCAATTTGGAATCAGAGAAGCACATCAAGGTTAATATTTGTAATAATACAACCAGCAAAATTTAGCATACTTTCTAGTAGTTTGTGTAAATGGAAATAAATGATATTTAAGTTTATGTGGGTAATTATGTCTTTTTCTCTATATTTAACTCAGTAAACTTTGAAGGTTTTTTGAGATCAAGAACTATCTTCATTTACTACATACTCCTAGTTTCCTATAATAACTTTGAAACAAGTTTAATTTTAGCTTTCTTTTACAAATTTATGACTCATTACAAAGTGAAATTATATATATATATATATATATATATTTTTTTTTTTTTTTCTGAAAACAAATTCCAAGAAATAAAGTAACACAGAACTTAGAGAAAATGGTGAAGAGAATCCTAAATCTTGTTCTCTCTATAGGTTTCCAGGGACAACTAATCACGAAATTGTTTTTCTTTTGTTTTTTTTTTTTTTATTGTAATAACACATTTTATTAACCTAATATATCCAAAATATTATTTCATCAGGTTAAAGGGTTTGTTTTCTAATGTAAGCTAAGCAAAATGTCAGCTCTATCCAACAAATGATACATATTTATTAAGCAGAGCAAACAGAGATACATACCAGTTCTTGGAGAACAAGAGTAGGTAGCATGACTAACGGTCTTGGATAATGCCCAAATGCAATTTAAGTGATAATTTTATCCATTTCTCCTTATAATCTCTCACCTTTTCATGATAACTAACCTAGCAAAAGACTCTTTTATGTTTCTCCATTGATTTCCCCCTGCCTAGAATCAAGCAGAAGTGCTAATGAGTAATAAAACAGCCTAAGGCAGACAGCAGGATAGGAAACAATGAATTTGATTCATCAATCTGTCCTGAATAATCAAGATGCTATAATATTATCTGTGATATATCTAAATGATGGGGATATTTTTCATTACAATCAGCCTTAATTTTATCTAATCAAAAGAGTATACATTCTAAGTGACTTTGGGACCAGTGCCTTTTGGAAAGAACATTAATTATCACTCTCCACTGTCCTCTGTAATTACTTAGCATTTGCCAAAATTCCTAATCAAGCTGAAATTGAAAATAAAATATTTGCCTTCTTAAAACCTTTTTTTCCAGGAGGACAGTGTACCATTGTTATTTTTTTTTTTTTTTTATCTTTTTGCTTACCTTTGATAATAGAATTTGCCAAGACTGTGTCTCATTTTTCCTTGTATTCATAAGACTTATTTCTGTCTGTTGGTTTCAACTTGGATCTCTTCATGCCAACTCCCAAATGTACATTCCTGGTGCTAATGCCTTACCCAGGCTCTAAGTCTGCTATTCTCAGATACTGCCTTCTTAATCACCAAACTTGCACTTTTCTCCAAATCTGAGTGGACCTCTCAGTGGTAATTACTCATATCTGGGTACTGCTGTCTAGTGAAAATAAATGACCTTTGCCATCTTCTTCAGCCAGCCCAGACTCCTGCCTATGCTGCACTGCCTTCAGCCTATTCACCACCCTTGAAGCCACAGCAGAGTTTTCAGAACATACAACAGGCCCTGCCAAACCCTTCCTCAAAACCAAAGGGGAAGCTGTTTCCAGCTTTCTTTCCTGCACTTATCATGCCCTGTATGAACTTCCCACCCTTTTTGTTGTTTTGATCTACCTTTTGCCTTTCCCTGGCTTTTGTACTCTGCTCTGGATCATTGTAGTAGACTGCTCGCTGGTCTTTTTGTCTGGATGTTCTTTCTGAATTCATTCTTTTTTTGTTGTTTTCATATTAGATTGAGTCCACACTTCTCAGTCTAGTATTAAAGAATAGACCTAATATTTACCTTATCTTCCATCACTGATTGTTCCATGCTTAATTTAATAAAGTTCATTGCTTCACTATCCTATTCTTTTTTCATTCCTGTTTTCTCTAGAACATACACTTTTATACCCATTCTAATATCATAATTCCATGTGCCTTTCCACCTGTATGCATCTTTCCATTCTCTTCACCTGGAGTACCTTTTCTATTCATGTTAATGAAGTGAAAATGGGCTTTGGCTTTCTACCTCTCAGTCTAGCTTTAAAATCTCCATTTGTTTCTCTCTTAAGAGTGTTCCCCCCTCACCCAGTGGGGAGATTTTCCAAGACTAATGAATGCCTGAAACTACGAATAGTACTAAATGAGTATATGTACTGTTCCTCCCTTAGCCTTTCACCTTTTTACTTAGAGAAAGAGCTTTATGGCTCCTTTTTGGCATATCTGAATTGCCAGCATAACTGCTCTTGTACTTTTGGCCTTTCTTAAATAAAATAAGGGTTTCTTGAACACAAGCACTGTGCTGCTGCAACACTCAGCCTGAAAACGGAGACATCTCTTAAGTGACTAATGGATGGGTATCATGTACAGTGTGTATATGCTTCGCAGAGGGCTGGTACATGGATTGGGGGGAATAGGGTGAGATTTCATCATGCCATCCTCAGATTGGTCCTGAGTTTAAAACTTATGAACTGTTTATTTCTTTAATTTTCCACATCATATTTTTGGACCACAGTTGACTATAGGTAACTGAAACTACAGAAAACAAAACTGTGGATGGGAGGCTGTATAATATGGAGATTATCTCTGTCTTATGTTGATTAAATCTCTGCACTGCAGTCTTATTTTTTAGTTGTAGTGTATTTGTCAATTCTCCAGAAATTTTAGAGCTCTCAAATTTGGAATAGCTACTTGTGCTAGTCTTCTGGTAAACATTATTTACTATAGATCTTGGTGGATGACAGTTGATTACTTGATTAAAAACTTCATGAGCATTACTTAACATTTTTTTCCATCTTCTGTTTTTGGAATATTTAAACCTTATCTCTCTCTTTCTTTTTTTCCTCCTAGAAAGTCATCTTCTAAACAACATACAACTTTGTGAACCTAAAGAATTTGACCATTCCAAGTCTTAATACCACACCACTACTCCAGCAAATTTGTGCTATGGCTGGTAACAGTGACCAGAAGCCTGAAGAATTAAAATGCCAACACCAAACCTTACCTTAACAGCTCTGGTCTGTACCATTCTCGCGCATTTTTAATATATTTTGTTTTATAACCACTTCTAAATATTCTTGGGTTTTTTTCCCTTTCTTTTTTCTATTTTTTTTTTTAATTAAGTAGTTTCGTTTTATTTCCTGTTTACTTTGTGTGCAACTACCTGCTTTTCATGACTCATTTGCTTAAATGACAGTGAACAAAGCCAGCCTGGGCTGGTACGGTGCTGTTCACTTGAACAGGTGCTGTTGTGCGGAAAGGAAACTCTGTGACTAATTTAGATAGTGGGTTTTCTTCTTCCAGATTCTTTCCATTGAATTCTTACAGTCAATATTTACAATTTTCAGATTGCAGTAAATATACTGTATGAGAAAAATATTAATAAGATTAAAAGCATTTCTTACATCTTGGAAAATTTTCTAATGTTTGAGAATTTCACTGGGGATTTTTTTTATATTGAACCCTTTTGACTTTCCAGTCTTGTGACTTTTTACTTTTAGTAAAGAGTCAGAAAATCTTCAGACTGGAGAATTATGAAGTTCACTGACCATGCACTGTGCTCAGAGATGCACCCCAGTGCCAGTGCTTCTCAGACACATGCTCTTCGACAGCATTCCAGAACAGGAGGGAAGAGAAGAGAAATCTGTTTCTTCCCTTCTACTAAAAAATTCAGGCAGCTTAAAACCTTAGTGCTTTCTTTTTTAACATTTCCAAATTTCAATACTTTCCATTATTTGAACACTTGGATAGAACACTTGCTTTGTATTAAACCTCCTTGTCTATGTGTAAAACTGACCTTTTGTTATTGAGCAAATATCTCTTTCAGATAGTTTGATGATTCACACAGGTTTGAGGATGCTGAGAGAAGGGTAGGGGACTGTGATGGTTTGCGTTGGTTATAAGAAAGCTATACCATTTAAAGGTGACACCAGAGACCTGATAGGGACTTATTAACTGTATTGAAAATTTCTTCCTTTGCTTTTGACCCTATGTATAGTTATGATGCCAGATTAGATTTATAGCAGCTTCTTCAAGTTGTATTAAATGATATTTTGCTTTCTGTAATACTGTTATAAAATAAAGTTTTGTTTATTCTCTAAACATGTTGCTTTTCCTTTTTTATTATAAAGGTTTTAAAAAATAAATTGGGAGTGATGTTTTCATCAGAAGTCCTACTAGTATTTTGCAGAATACACCATTTTAAAATTCCGTTTTCCACTCTTTTGTAATTTTGATGCTGCTGCCAGCATCACTGAGTTGAAATGGTGAAAGCAATGTTGAAAGTTTGTAAATCTAATGTTTAGCATGCCAGATTCTTTCCGCCTGCTTAAATAGTATCCCAGCTTTTATAAATTCTCCAAGGGATATTTTTGCTTGCTTCCTTTGTATATTTTTTTGTTTTGTTTTGCTTTCAGAAACTGTTTTAGTTGTACCATCTGAATCCTGCTTCTCTGTTTCATGTGCTTTTTAACTTTGTGTGCACTCCACCTTAACCTATCAGGCAGACCAGACTGCTAGGGTTGGGGTGGGCGGCTGCATCCAAGTCTGATTAGGAGGGTTTATTGCAAAGATTTCACCCAGGCACATCAGATGATGTGTTAAATTTTCTTTTAAACGCTGTACAGCAAATGACAAATGGTATATTTCTTTTCAAATGTTATATAGAATTTCTCTTGTAGTCACTTAAAGTGAGTGCATTAAATATAATTTGCATAACTTGTCTTTGACATCTGTTCCCACTAAATTATTGTGAAATTGTGAAGGCCCTTTTCACTTTCTCTCTAATTCTTAGAAAAACAACTCCTCTCAGGAGAAGCATATCTCAGGAAGCCAAGGCTTAGAAATATGAAACCAAATATGATTCTGAAAATATATTTCTCATCAGAAAGTTTTTATGTGTAGTATAGTTAAATCATAGATTGATCTCCCCAGGGGTTTTGAGAACCATATTCTTTCATGTATCTAATTATAATAGCAGTGATTAAAAGAAAGTTTGTCTTTACAGCACCTATGGACTCTAGGGAATGCAGGGTGCTGTGTTCATTTAGGGCTCAGTTTTACTCAGCTGAGAAAGCAAGGACAGGTTGACATTCTGGAGCCATTGAGAGCATCTTTGAGGACTTAGTATCCAAAGAGCCACTTGGAAAAAATGTTGATAATCCCATGTGTGACATCAGCACGGGTGTCTTTTTAAATATTTTGTATGTCTTAGGATGTCATGATCTTACTTGGTAAACTGGACTTTGACAGCTCCAAATCATAGAGTAAATAGGAACGTCAGCGAGGTTTTGAGATAGGGATTTGAACAAGTTTAATAGGTGGAAAGAATATTTCTGAATTCCTAGTCTATTTAATTGAAATTATAAATAAAATTTTTGATTATATGGTTCTTGCTTCCTTCTGTTTGTCACCCATGTCAGGATAGATGCCACTGCCTCAATGCTGATAAAAACTCAAGAGGTCTTTTCTGATTAGCACATGCTAGTTATAAAGTCAGAAAGCAAGAATCTCTCTTTTTTTTTTTTTTTTAACATTTTTTAGTTGTAGTTGGACACAATACCTTTATTTTATTTATTTAATTTAATGTGGTGCACAAGGATCCAACCCAGGGCCTCGCACATGCTAGGCAAGCGCTCTACCGCTGAGCCACAACCCCAGCCCAGAAAGCAAGAATCTTATGAGCATAGTTTGAAAACTTTATAAACACAAATCAGAAAATTGATTTACAGAATGTTTGACATGAATTCTGAGAGTTTATTAGTTACGAGTTCTGATATCTGAGATTTTTTTTTTTCAACCAAATAAGTTTTCAAGGGAAATCTGTTCTTGATTTTTACTATTGCTACTAGAAAATTCTAGAAATTGTTACCTGGCCAGATTATAGTTATAAGCATTTAGCTCTTTACAAGTGTCATCGCAAATAGTATTTCAGAGAGCATAATGTGTGCCTCTCTATGCCCAATTTTCTGTTTTATCAACAATACAGCATTGGAATATGGAATATCCACAGATTGGCAGTCCCTCTCTGTCTTTGCAAACCATCTTTTTTTTGTTTTTTTAAATTTTTAGTTGTAGATGAACACAATGCCTTTATTTTGTTTATTTATTTTTCTTTATGGGGTACTGGGAAGCAAACCCAGTGCCTTACATGTGCTGGGCAAGAGCTCTACCACTGAGCTACAACCCCAGCCACTGCAGATCATTTTTGGCAGTATCAAATTACCAGTGATCAACAAGAGAAAGAAAGTTAATGTTTTTATCAGCTTTAGGTTAGTTCTGTTTTAAAAAAAATCATTTGTTGGTAAATTTTCATTGAATAAAACAGTGTGTGACAACTTAAAGCACCCATTATCTTACTGAAGATTTAGTTGGAGAAACATTATCTTTAGCTGGAAAGTCTTTCACTTTCGCATTGGAAATAAGATTAGAAATTGTCAAGCTGAGACCATTTTGGGTTGTAGGAGTTTTTGTGGCCCCTGGTAAAAGGCTTTGGAACATTGAATGGACGGACGTGCCTATGAGTGATGTAAGGAGAGACTGGACCTTATTTGGATGAAGACTGAGACAGCTTGTTTTGGTGGCAGTAATGAAAAAAATGAAATCTTAAAGTGGATCTACGAGCATGTGAAGAGCAAAGAGTTAACCTGCAGCCACTTGGCCATGCTTAGTGGTTAATTTGACCAATTTGTTAGTAGCGCCTTCAAACAGATGGTAATGAAATCTTTGGGACTCATTTTCTCCATGGGAAAATGAACATATTACTGTTCCTCTCTATGCATAGAAAGTTCACGAGTCCAGTCATAATTTCATTGGCGATTTCCTTACTCCCACTTTATTCAGCAGCAACAAGAAATAGGTCTTGATTTAAACTACTTGGATATGCTTATTGTAGGAAACATGTATGTTTAGAACTCATCTGTTACCACAATAGGGGAGGTGGTAGGCAGGCATCTACCATAGCCCAAACTCAGGCTCTCAGAGTGCCTATTTCTGGAGGAAAATGGAACGAACTCTGAAGGCTGCACCACAGATTTGGCTGGCAGCTGCTGAGATGAGGGTATGATGTGTCCTTTCACACCTTCTGTTAAAGAAAGCATTTTTACACAGGCTGATTCCATCAAAGGCTAAAAAGAGATCCCTCCCAGAACCGAAAAAAATAGTGTTATTCCTTCCATATGGCATGAACACTGTTGTTATAAATTATCTGACTGAAAGCCCCAGCAGACATTTTCATTGTAATCGAGTGCAATAAAATGGAGAAATGAGTGTCTTCAGTTGAACAGTGGGTTATATTATGTAAGACATGCAAACAGACCATTCACAATGCATATGAGGAATTTTGGGGTGGGGTTGAAGGGAATAAGCAGAATATATCTGGCACTGGTGATGCTTTATATTTTGAGTCATCCCCCCACAGTATTTTATATGACTATCATTACCAAAATTGGTGCTGACAAAATTTACTGTTTTATAAAGTGAATCACCAATACTCCATCAGTCACGTGCAAAGACTGGAATATAACCAGATTTAGGACATACTGAACATCTTTTAATGTTAGTAGGGAAATGTGGAGAGTACAATAGTAATCTATTTAAAACCACCACCTTGAATTAAATGTTTCTTTCAATTATTTATGTTGGCTCTTCAGGGTTCCTATAGAAGAAGAATTCTGCTAGTGAAATTTTGACTTCTTTCCATAGTTAGAAATAGCTCCCTGGTGTTTTGGTTTTATAGGCAAAGACTTGAATTCTTCTCACCAGGAGTTATGTGAGCATTGTGTTCTCTCTTTTCCCAGCACCAAAATGCCATTTTCTCAAGTCGCACCATGCTGAGAGCACCATTGATGAGTGGTCTGTCCCTAGTATTGAGAGATTCCTCTTGTTTTGTGTTTGTCACAGTGATTTGTGAAAGCTCTTGGGAAATGGAGAGATGCATACTCAGGTCCAGAAATGTCTGAAAGGGTATTGTGGAAGAGTTGCTGCCCTACTAGAGGAACAAGGTGGACACCTTTCATAGGGCATCCACAGAGCTCCCTCTAGGGCACTCATCTTTTGCTATCCATTTGATATCTTCTGGAGTTTTCTCACCTCTAAAATCAGAATAATGTGAATTTTCAGAGGATTATGTAATACTGATGCCTGAGAATTTTATTTGAAAATGCATTTCAAAGTAAACAGTAGATTTTAAACATGATGCATCCAGTCCATTGAGCCTATGCAAGTAAATCTTGTGTACTTGGTACTTTTCTAAGAACTGTTGATGCTGAGTCTTAGAAGTCCTCTTGGTCAATAACTGCCACTTTTCATGTGGCTTAGAATAGTCGCCCTAGAATTCTACTTTTGCTGTGCTTCTCATTTATCAACCTACTTTATTAGTTATTGACGTTGCTCTATGACCAGTAGAAATTCATTGTGTTTTAGCTATTGGTCAGTTCAAACAGTCACGTCCTTTTCATTTTCTGGTGCAGAGACGAGCCACCCTTGTGCTTGTATTGGTGGTGAGCAATCTGAGGTAGTTCTTCATTAACTGAAAGGAAGAATGCCAGTTAGTAATTTGCAGACAGCTGAGTTCCATTGGTTCTTTACAGCTCATAAGTGGCGACTAAGCTAGCTTTCTGAATGGTGGCCCTAGTGAGTTAGAGAAGCCCAGGTCTTCAGTGCAAGTCAGAACTCACCATCTCAGCCACTTCTAAAGAAAAGGTCAAGATTGTCGGACGGAACTGTGACCACCCACAGAGCAGGCCCAGCGGCCTGCTGAGGGGCAGAGCCGCCCCCCACCCCCCGTGCCTGCCAGGTAGGCGGAACTGTGACCACCGACAGAAAAGGCCCAGTGGCCCACGGAGGGGCAGAGCTTCCAATCACTCCTGCAAGGTAGGCGGGCCTGCGACCCACAGGCAGAAGAGGAGCAGCGGCCTGCTGAGAGGCAGAGCCGTCCCCTCCCCCTGCGCCGGCAAGGTAGACGGAACTGTGACCACCCACAGAGCAGGCCCAGCGGCCTGCTGAGGGGCAGTGCCGCCCCCCACCCCCTGCGCCTGCAAGGTAGGCGAAACTGTGACCACCGACAGAAAAGGCCCAGTGGCCCGCGGAGGGGCAGAGCTTCCAATCACTCCTGCAAGGTAGGCGGGCCTGCGACCCACCGGCAGAAGAGGAGCAGCGGCCTGCTGAGAGGCAGAGCCGCCCCCTCCCCCCGCGCCTGCAAGGTAGACGGAACTGTGACCACCAACAGAACAGGCCAGACCTGCAACCGACAGACAGAACAGGCCCAGTGGCCTGAGGAAGGGTAGAGCCGCCCCCGCCCCCCACGCCTGCAAGGTAGGCGGACCTGCGACCCACTGGCAGTACAGCCCCAGAGGCCTGCAGAGGGGCAGTGCCGCTGCCTGCGCCTGCAAAGTAGGCAGAACTGCGACCACCGACAGAACAAGCCTAGCGGCCCGCAGAGGGACAGAGCCGCCGCCCGCGCCTGCAAGGTCGGCGGACCTGCTACCGACCGGCAGAGCAGGCCCAGCGGCCTGCCGGCGTGGTAGGCACATTGCCCCAATTGGAGGAGGGGCAGAGCCGCCGCCCGCGCCTGTGAGGGAGACTTTGCAACTATACAAGACCAATATAAATATATAGGGGGAAAATTCAATAGCACAACAGTTTCACCAAGTAGAAAGGAACGCGAACAGTATGAAGAGACAAGGAAAGAAAGGACCACAAGCAATGCAGGTCAACTCAACATTAGAAGAGGTAATAGCTGCAGCAGATGGAATGTCAGATAAAGAATTCAGGATATACATTCTTCAGATGATCTGGAGTCTCAAGGAAGACATCAGACAGCAAAATCAGACAATGAAAGATCAATTCAACAATGAATTATATAAACAAATCCAAGAAGCAAAAGATCTACTATACAGGGAGATAGAGGTTATAAAAAACAAACAAACAGAAATCCTAGAAATGCAGGAAGCAATAAACCAACTTAAAAACTCAATGGAGAATACTACCAGCAGAGTAGAACACTTAGAAGATAGAACATCAGACAATGAAAATAAAGTATTTCAACTTGAAAAGAACATAGACAGCTCAGCAAGACTGGGATAACATCAAGAGACCAAATTTAAGAGTCATTGGGATACAGGAAGGGACAGAGTTTCAAACCAAAGGAATGAGCAATCTATTCAATGAAATAATACGAGAAAACTTCCCAGACTTGAAGAATGAGACAGAATCCCAAATCCTAGAAGCCTACAGGACGCCGAATGTGCAAAATCATAAGAGACCCACACCTAGACACATTATAATGAAGATGCCCAACATACAGAATAAGGAGAGAATTTTAAAAGCTACAAGAGAAAGGAAGCAGATCACATTTAGGGGTAAGCCAATCAGGATAACAGCTGATCTTTCAACACAGACTCTGAAAGCTAGAAGATCCTGGAATAACATATTTCAAACACTGAAAGAAAATGGGTTCCAACCAAGAATTGTGTTTCCAGCGAAATTAAGCTTCAGGATGGAAGATGAAATTAAAACCTTCCATGATAAACAAAAGTTAAAAGAATTTGCAGCTAGAAAACCATCTCTTCAAAACATCCTTGGCAAAACATTACAGGAAGAGGAAATGGAAAATAACAATGAAAACCAACAGTGGGAGGTAGGACAGTAAAGGGGGGAAAAATAATCAAAGAGGAAAACAAACCATGTTTAGTAACAGAAATAAACAAATATGGCTGGAAGAACAACCCATATCTCAATAATAACCCTAAATGTTAATGGCTTAAACTCATCAATCAAGAGACACAGGCTAGTAGAATGGATCACAAAACAAGACCCAACAATATGCTGCCTACAGGAGATGCATTTGATAGGAAAAGACATACATAGGCTGAAGGTGAAAGGTTGGGAAAAATCATATCACTCATATGGACTTCGGAAACAAGCAGGAGTGTCCATACTCATATCAAATAAAATAGATTTCAAGCCAAAGTTAATCAAAAGGGATAAAGAGGGACACTACATACTGCTTAAGGGAACCATACACCAACAAGACATAACAATCATAAATATATATGTCCCAAACAATGGTGCAGCTATGTTCATCAAACAAACTCTTCTCAAGTTCAAGAGTCTAATAGACCACCATACAGTAATCATGGGAGACTTCAACACACCTCTCTCGCCACTGGACAGATCTTCCAAACAAAAGTTGAATAAGGAAACTATAGAACTCAATAACACAATTAACAACCTAGACTTAATTGACATATATAGAATATACCACCCAACATCAAGCAGTTACACTTTTTTCTCAGCAGCACATGGATCCTTCTCAAAAATAGATCATATATTATGTCACAGGGCAACTCTTAGACAATATAAAGGAGTAGAGATTATACCATGCATCCTATCTGATCATAATGGAATGGAACTAAAAATCAACGATAAAAGAAGGAAGGAAAAAGAATACATCACTTGGAGAATGAACAATAGGTTACTGAATGATCAATGGGTTATAGAAGACATCAAGGAGGAAATTAAAAAATTCTTAGAGATTAATAAAAACACAGACACAACGTATCGGAATCTATGGGACACATTGAAAGCAGTTCTAAGAGGAAAATTCATTGCTTGGAGTTCATTCCTTAAAAAAAGAAAAAACCAACAAATAAATGATCTCATACTTCATCTCAAAATCCTAGAAAAAGAAGAGCAAAACAACAGCAAAAGAAGTAGAAGGCAAGAAATAATTAAAATCAGAGCTGAAATTAATGAAATCGAAACAAAAGAAACAATTGAAAAAAAGTGACAAAACTAAAAGTTGGTTCTTTGAAAAAATAAACAAAATCGACAGACCCTTAGCCATGCTAGTGAAGAGAAGAAGAGAGAGAACTCAAATTACTAGCATACGGGATGAAAAAGGCAATATCACAACAGACACTTCAGATATACAGAAGATAATCAAAAACTATTTTGAATCCTTATACTCCAACAAATTAGAAGATAGTGAAGGCATCGATAAATTTCTTAAGTCATATGATCTGCCCAGATTGAGTCAGGAGGATATAGACAACCTAAACAGACCAATATCAATTGAGGAAATAGAAGAAACCATCAAAAGACTACCAACTAAGAAAAGCCCAGGACCGGATGGGTATACAGCAGAGTTTTACAAAACCTTTAAAGAGGAACTAATACCAATACTTTTCAAGCTACTTCAGGAAATAGAAAAAGAGGGAGAACTTCCAAATTCATTCTATGAGGCCAACATCACCCTGATACCTAAACCAGACAAAGACACTTCAAAGAAAGAAAACTACAGACCAATATCTCTAATGATCCTAGATGCAAAAATCCTCAATAAAATTCTGGCGAATCGGATACAAAAACATATCAAAAAAATTGTACACCATGATCAAGTAGGATTCATCCCTGGGATGCAAGGCTGGTTCAATATACGGAAATCAATAAATGTTATTCACCACATCAATAGACTTAAAAATAAGAACCATATGATCATCTCGATAGATGCGGAAAAAGCATTCGACAAAGTACAGCATCCCTTTATGTTCAAAACTCTAGAAAAACTAGGGATAACAGGAACATACCTCAATATTGTAAAAGCAATCTATGCTAAGCCTCAGGCTAGCATCATTCTGAATGGAGAAAAATTGAAGGCATTCCCTCTAAAATCTGGAACAAGACAGGGATGCCCTCTCTCACCACTTCTGTTCAACATAGTTCTCGAAACGCTGGCCAGAGCAATTAGACAGACGAAAGAAATTAAAGGCATCAAAATAGGAAAAGAAGAACTTAAATTATCACTATTTGCAGATGACATGATTCTATACCTAGCAGACCCAAAAGGGTCTACAAAGAAACTATTAGAGCTAATAAATGAATTCAGCAAAGTGGCAGGATATAAAATCAACACGCATAAATCAAAGGCATTCCTGTATATCAGCGACAAATCCTATGAAATGGAAATGAGGACAACCACTCCATTCACAATATCTTCAAAAAAATTAAAATACTTGGGAATCAACCTAACAAAAGAGGTGAAAGACTTATACAATGAAAACTACAGAACCCTAAAGAGAGAAATAGAAGAAGATCTTAGAAGATGGAAAAATATACCCTGTTCATGGATAGGCAGAACTAACATCATCAAAATGGCGATATTACCAAAAGTTCTCTATAGGTTTAATGCAATGCCAATCAAAATCCCAACGGCATTTCTTGTAGAAATAGAGAAAGCAATCATGAAATTCATATGGAAAAATAAACGACCCAGAATAGCAAAAACAATGCTAAGCAGGAAGTGTGAATCAGGCCGTATAGCGATACCAGACTTCAAACTATACTACAGAGCAATAGTAACAAAAACAGCATGGTACTGGTACCAAAACAGGCAGGTGGACCAATGGTACAGAATAGAGGACACAGAAACCATTCCACAAAACTACAACTATCTTATATTTGATAAAGGGGCTAAAAGCATGCAATGGAGGAAGGATAGCATCTTCAACAAATGGTGCTGGGAAAACTGGAAATCCATATGCAACAAAATGAAACTGAATCCCTTTCTCTTGCCAGGCACAAAAGTTAATTCAAAATGGATCAAGGAGCTTGATATCAAATCAGAGACACGCTGTCTGATAGAAGAAAAAGTTGGCTACGATCTACATACTGTGGGGTCGGGCTCCAAATTCCTCAATAGGACACCCATAGCACAAAAGTTAATAACTAGAATCAACAAATGGGACTTACTCAAACTAAAAAGTTTTTTCTCAGCAAAAGAAACAATAAGAGAGGTAAATAGAGAGCCTACATCCTGGGAACAAATCTTTACTCCTCACACTTCAGATAGAGCCGTAATATCTAGAGTATACAAAGAACTCAAAAAATTAGACAATAAGAGAACAAACAACCCAATCAACAAATGGGCCAAGGACCTGAACAGACACTTCTCAGAGGAGGACATACAATCAATCAACAAGTACATGAAAAAATGCTTACCATCTCTAGCAGTCAGAGAAATTTAAATCAAAACCACCCTAAGATACCATCTCACTCCAGTTAGATTGGCAGCCATTATGAAGTCAAACAACAAGAAGTGCTGGCGAGGATGTGGGGAAAAGGGTACACTTGTACATTGCTGGTGGGACTGCAAATTGGTGCAGCCAATTTGGAAAGCAGTATGGAGATTTCTTGGAAAGCTGGGAATGGAGCCACCATTTGACCCAGCTATTCCCCTTCTCGGTCTATTCCCTAAAGACCTAAAAAGAGCATGCTACAGGGACACTGCTACATCGATGTTCATAGCAGCACAATTCACAATAGCAAGACTGTGGAACCAACCTAGATGCCCTTCAATAGATGAATGGATAAAAAAAAAAATGTGGCATTTATACACAATGGAGTATTACTCTGCATTAAAAAATGACAAAATCATAGAATTTACAGGGAAATGGATGGCATTAGAGCAGATTATGCTAAGTGAAGCTAGCCAATCCCTAAAAAACAAATGCCAAATGTCTTCTTTGATATAAGGAGAGTAACTAAGAACAGAGTAGGGTCGAAGAGCATGAGAAGAAGATTAACATTAAACAGGGATGAGAGGTGGGAGGGAAAGGGAGAGAGAAGGGAAATTGCATGGAAATGGAAGGAGACCCTCAGAGTTATACAAAAGTACATACAAGAGGAAGTGAGGGGAAAGGGAAAAATAATACAAGGGGGAGAAATGAATGTCAGTAGAGGGGGCAGAGAGAGAAGAGGGGAGGGGAGGGGAGGGGAGGGGGGATAGTAGAGGATAGGAAAGGCAGCAGAACACAACAGACACTAGTATGGCAATATGTAAATCAATGGATGTGTAACTGATGTGATTCTGCAATCTGTATATGGGGTAAAAATGGGAGCTCATAACCCAGTTGAATCAAAGTGTGAAATATGATATATCAAGAACTATGTAATGTTTTGAACAGCCAACAATAAAAAATTAAAAAAAAAAAAAAAAGACAGATTGTATAGGGGAGTTAGATGCCAACTATGAAATTTGTCCTAGAGGGGTGGTATCTTGTAACACATTATTCTTATTAAAATGTGAGCTATTCATTAAAATAATAATAATAATAATAATTCCATGATAAGTATCCTTATATCCAGCTATATACATTTTTGAATTACTTCCTTAAATTTTTTTTCTTCAAATGCAACTGATGGGTCAAATCAAGTGTAAATTTTTTTGGGGTGCTGGGAATTGAACCCAGGGTTTCATGAATGCTAAGCTTTTGCTCTACCACTAGGCTATATTGCAAAGCTACTTGTGGAAACTCTTAAAGCCACTTATGCTTATGACTAGGATGGATACAAATTTAAATTTCTATCAACAAAACCTTTGTGGTATTAATATTTGTTTTAATTTCATGTTAATTATGTAATCTTTAATAATTAATGTCAACTTCTTCATGAAATTTGGGGATTATAAGGATTGTGACTATATAATTTATTACCCAAAGCAGAATCTTCCTCATATCTTTGGGAGTTAAATAAGGTGTTATGATAATTGCACTAAGATTGTGAGCACAAACCAGGAGTTATCTGGGAAACAATATATGATCCTCCTATTAGCAAAGCATAATGATAAAAAATATCCATATATCCACATCACAGTTGAAGAATTAAAACACTATTTTTGCATTCTCTCTCCCTTCTCTGACTTGCTCTGAGAGATAACCCTTCCCCAAATTTGTGTTTATCATTCCCTAGATTTTAAATAAATACTATTTAATAAAAAAAAAAAAAGATTGTCATAGTCCAAACATTTAGCAGATTGTTGATTAAGTTTAGACTCCCACATTTAATAAGCTGATACGAAGCTTGTGAGTAGGCCAGGAGTTGAGGGAACAGTACTCTGCTCCTGCTCCCCCCTTCCCCTAATTCATTTAGGCATTTATAATTTATACAAAAGTCACAGCAGTCCTTTCCCTCTACCTTTTGGCATCTTTTACTGAATACACTGATCGTTTCAACTTCTCACAACTTGCACATTCTTTAGCCTCTTAGAATATAACTAGTTAAAGCTACTCAACCAACCTATTTAACCTTGTTGATTACATCCTCATTACTCCTATTGACCAAGTCTAGTGGCATTTTCCAGTCCCCAGTTTTCTTCAAGGATTTGAGATGAATGCATTCTCCTCCCCACTCTCAGTCTCCTCTCTTCAGCTTTTGTTATGTATCATGTTTCTGTGAGTTCATCTCCTGCAGCTTCAACTAATTTCTCACTTGCAACTAAACAGATTTGAGGCCCCCTTCTACTACCCTGTGCTAGGCATTGAACCCAGTGGCAATCTACCACTAAGCTGCATCCTAGGTCTTTTAATATTTTGAGAGGTCTAAGTTGCCCAGATAGACCTCAAACTTTCCACCCTCCTCCACAACCCCCTGAGTAGCTAGGATGACAGACGTGTACTATTGCACCTCCCCAGATTTGATCTTTAGCTAACCCTGAGATCTCTCTTAAGATCCCAACACATATCTTATTGGCACATCAAAAAACATCTCCCTTATTGAACACCACCAACACAAAATTAATCCTGCTTTTGCTTTTAAGTTTTATGTGCAGAATTACAATTTAATCATGCCAGATACCAGGAGCTTCTAAACTCATGGGAAATGATAAATATGTTTTTAGAATTAAAACTGAAAATGTTCTCTTTGTCTTTCACACAAATTCATGCACATTATCCCTTGTCAGTTATTTTATATGCCACACACCCTAGGACATGCATCTTTCCCTGATGTGGATTCTTCTAGGCCTCCACAAATGCTTATCTTGCTCAGGAGAGGGGGAATGTGCTTATGATGACAACTCTCGGTTACATGAATCATGATTCAATGGCCAATGTTTGCCAAGCACTTATTGTGTGCCAGACATAGAGTGAAGCCCTTAATTCTTGTAATGACATAAGCTGGTCACCAGTATTATTAATATTCATTTATAGATGAGCAGTCTGAGGCAGACAGATATCAAGGTGAAGCAACTATCTCAAGATCACCAAAACTCATTGGTTCAAGTTTTGATGTCAGGCAGTCTGACTTCAGAGTTCACACTTTCAGCCACAGGGTTTCGTGTCCCCATAAGTTATTGCTATTTCAGATATCCCTTTGAGGTAGCCCATGACTTTGCTTTTGAACACATTGAAATATGAGTAATTTCCTCCCTTTCTTTTTTAATTACCAATGGCTAGCTGTATAACAAGTGTTTTGAATGAGGGACCAAGATACAAATTAGAGCTGGAAATGGATGACCTGAATAATAATACTGAAAGAAGAGAACTCAAAGAGTAGAGAACTAGAGGAAACAAGAAGAAGCTCATAGGTCTTCAGTGAGTCACCTATCCAGGGAACAGTGTGTGCTACACATCTTGTAAAGAACAAGAGGAATAAAATAATTTATCCTTCTCCTAAAAGACAATTGCAATTGGGCCATCATTTTATTTTAGTAGGTCTGTTTAGGAAGGTGTTCAGAGAGATTAGACAGGCAGGTATCCTTGAAAACATCTGAGCTTGTTATTGTGGAAAATTCTGCATGCAAGGAGGTTTTCCCTGTTGGGCCCTGGGTGAAGAAATACAATCTCTGACTCAGGTGGAGGAACTGCCATCATCAATAAGAATAATTATTCCTGTTGTGTAATATAAGATTGATCAAACTTTTTAAAGCTTTTGTCAAATTCTGCCTTATTTCAGATTTCCCCATAGGGGCTTTTTTTTTCAAATTGGTGGTAAGTTTATTTGCCTGGGTCAAAAGGATCCTTCCATTGGGCAGATACTCTGCCTATCTGGCGTTTAGTTCTCCAGTGGAGTAGTGTATCTACTGAGGAGACTGGCTCTGGAGCCAGAGAACCAGGGTTTAAATCCTATCTCTACTGCTTTCAAGGTGAGTGGCCCAGAAAGATTTACTTAATGATGCTAACAATAGCTATTTTATCAATGACACCCTCTCTGCCTTCTTGGAATGTACGGGCCAGCAGGGGTAGTAATAAGTAAGAGTGTTCTGCAGACTGGGCACTGTTAAGAACCTTGTGTGCATCACCTCATTTTATCCCATGCCTATTCCACAGCTGTGCCCTGCTCTGATTTCTATTTTACAGATGAGGAAGCTGAAGCTTTAAAATAGAAATAGAAAGGCCATTGTTAACAGAACTGGATTTCAAACCCTACTTGATTTGACTCATTGGTCTGAGCTCCTAACAATTTTACTCTGCTAACTCCAAGTTAATCTGCTCTTTCCAAATATTTTTTTTTCCTTTTTGACTGCTGGCCACTCAAACATGTATATGAAGTTGAGTGAAAGATACCTAGGCACCTTGCATATTTTCAATACTTACCTCTTTGTTATGGTATAAATGCAAGTTATCGAAGGCCAGAACCTGATCAATAACCTTAGTTTGGTTCTAACGCCACATAAACTTTCAGGCATTCAAAAGACACAATTTTTTTTCATAATGACTGTTTTGGGCAATTTTATTTGAGATAGAAATTTGTTTTTGATCAGGGTGATGATATTTTCAGGACTGTAGGTCAAGGTCTAGAAATTTCAGGATTTGGGGAGATAAGGTAATCAAAACTTTTGCTGTAGGAGATATAAAATGTTCATGGCAATAGTAGAGGAAGGTTGTCTATGGCCAGTATGATACCTAGACCTCTACCCCAAGAGATACTTCTCGAGGCAACTGACACAGATTAAAGCAGGATGTTAGAGATTTTTTCTTCCTGTGTGAGAAAATTGATGCTCTTGCCATACTAATTAAATTTACATGCATCATTACCTCCTAGGGCTTGAAGAGTAGGGATTAACGTTGAGTAATTACAACACCTCCACATGCTTTCCATCACATCCAAAATGGCTTTCTAGCCTGGCAGTCTAGGATGTATGAGACAGGCAAGCTGGTTTCTGTTTTGGAATGCAGGACTCTGAGGTTCTGTGAATGCACCAGTTAATCTGTCACCATCTCTCTCATTAAAGGAACAAAATAGGAAGGATGACACTTGCCATAGCCCTGGTTAGAAGATTAACGACATCACGTTTGCCCATCTGTTTACAGTTTTTAAGTGGATGTTGCTAAATGGAGATTTAAACTGGTGATATTTTATTTTGGACTAAATGATCTCGCTTGCCCTCAGCCTGGAGAGAGAATATTACTGCTTACCTTTAGGAAAATGACTACAAGAAGAACTATAATTTTTAAACAATAAGCTTTGGGTGAGGCAGGCCTTCATTGCATTAACTGACGGATGCAGAGATTTTTGGTATGCCATAATAAACAGCATCTTTAGTTTCCTCTCTCCTCCCATACCCTTTACCCAGAGCCTGGAAGCTCCAGGATCACTTCAGTGAGAGCAAAAGTGAGCAGCAATGGAGAGTGTGGCTTGTGAAATCACTGATGTGCCCCATGGCCATATCAAAGGGTTCAGCTCTGACATTTAGGAAGAGACTTAAGGAGAAAGGTCAGTTTATTCTTCAGCCCTTTGACTAGACATTGACTGAGGCCAGGGTAAAAAACAGAGATTTGTAACATCTCTAACTTTTGATGATTTTGTCAAATGTTCTTTCTTGTTTTTTGAAGACTGTGATTGTTTTCTTTTTTCTTTTCTTTCTTTTTTTTCCCCCAGCCCTCAGAGCCCATAGTAAAAGTCTTTTTCCAGTATCTAGGGAAATTCCTGGTGTGTCGGAGGACTCTGATTCGGTTTGCTACCCAAACTCTGTGGAAATGCAATCCCCATTGTGAGGTATTAAGAAGTGGACCTTTAAGAGGTGATTGGATCATGAGAACTATTCCTGAATGAATAGATTTGTGCAGTACTGAGAGTGTATCTGTTATAAACCAACTTGGAACTGTCTCTTAGATGTTCCCCTGGCACTATGTGATGCCATGTGCTGCCTCAGAACTCTACAGAGAGCTCCCACCAGCAAGGTCTTCACCAGATGCAGCCCCTTGACCTTGGACTTCCCAACTGTTAGAACTGTAAGTTGGTTGAAGGACTCTGTGCAGAGAGCATTGCCCTCATGTGAGGCTGACATTCTTGCTGACCCTTGGGTTAGATCCTGTGTTCCAAATAAATAAAAGCTTTGAGAAGGAAGGGAAGATTCACAGTTGTGAAAAAGTCTAGGAATTAGGACAGGCTCATTAGCATATCAGAATTTGGGAGGAGGAAGTATGAAGAATAATAATAGTTCTTTGGGGCCTTTTGTTCCCTTCAGTCTAATCCTTCAGAAGAAGTTCCAATATTGTCGAGTTCTGAACTTAAGGTTATGATTTGTGTCTGTGACTTGATCTGTAGATCCCTTACGTGGATAGGATGTGCTGCAGGCAGAAGGGATCACTGTACACCCGTTGGGCACTTTGTCTGGGCTTGGCCCTGAAGTTGGCACTTTGTCTGCACTTCCCCACTATCATCCCTCTGGGATGCCAGGCCACACCATCAATGGCAAGTTAACTTTCCCAGTGCGTTCTAAATAAAATACTGTAGACTCATTCACGTTTTACATATTATAGATGTTTTCCCAGAGAAAAGTAGAGCTATAAATCAAGGTCTGCCCTCTTGCAGAGTCTGCCTCAAATACCAGATGTCCTACTGAATTATCTGATCTATAAAAATTGGTAAGCAGAGATTAGTAAGAGGCTTTAAAATCCATGAGGCTCTCCTGACCTGTTGTTTGCCTTATTTGATGCTTGATACATTTTTGAGATACTGAAAATTTTATCTTGCCCAAGAGGCAGTCATGGATAAAAGTTGGGAGCTACATGAAGTATTCAAGGTCATGGTCATGACTGTGACATCAGCATCCTGTTACTTCTCCCCAGGGTGCTCAGTGTCAAAGGGAGCCTGGGATATGTGCCACAGACAGTGGTCTTGCAACGACCATGAAGGCCTGTAATGTGGAAATGTTTGCAGTTGCTGGACATTCAGCCAGTTTGGGACAAAGGAAAGCTATAGATAGATCTTGGAGATTTCTGATTTTTTTCCTTTGTTGGAGTCTCTTATCAGGGCCTGGTAGTCATGAGTGGCCAAGTAGCAGACCATCCAGCAGACTGGTTTGGGGGCAGTGCAGGGTGATCTGACTTAATAAATGAAAGGATTTCTCACATCCTGTAGAGTGAGAGAGAATGCATCTTCATCATCCAACAAGAGAACTGTTCATAAAAATGTGACACACAAAGTGAAAGGCTATGGAGTGTTTGAGTAAATTATGATGAAAACTTTGAGATTTTGCAATACAGTCTTTGTCCTCTAGATTTCTCAATGTTATAAATCTCCTCTTAGACATAAATATCCCTAATTGCTTTGCTGATATATTTTAGGTTATATATTATGGCATGCATCATTTAAGATTCTGAATACATTCATATAGGAACATACATGGCATTGTTGGCATTGTTTGGGCTTGGCAAGTGTTTGTGGAAGAGGAAGGGTTTTCATTTTTTTTTTTTTAGTGTTTTAATATGACACTGTCAACATTTTAAAATTGAGTGATTTTTGTTTATATTGCTAAAATAGTTATAAACCTGTATGGTACCTAATATTTACTGGATGAGGAATTAACATGTTTTCTATCAAGTCTCAACCCAGTTTCATTAATTTTAATTATAGCAGAATAAATAGTCTCAATCCAGGAGCCAAATATCCATTCCAAATCACCTTCCTAAGATAATAAATTAACTTCCTAAGGTGTCCTTCCTGCCTTCTTTTCTTTTGGTCACTTACCTATTAGTGCTTTACCTTGCCAATCACTGTGATACCACAATGTTGGGAATATTCTCTGACTAAAAATGCAGTGGATAAAATAGAAATGTGCCTGTGCAAATAATCATAGGTACGTGTGTACATGCAGAGACACTCGTGGGTACATACATGCACCTGAGCACATACACATATACATCTGTCATACGGAAAAGGCAGACCATGAACAGTATTTTTAATGTTCATGAATCTGTTGCTTTAAGAGGTTGACACAAGCAATTGTGTGTCAAAATTGCTGATTCACAGTTGGTCTGAGTGACTACAGTTAAGGGGTTCCTACAACAAGTCTTCTCATCCTACCACACATTCTACAGGGCTGAAAGGTCCAAACTTTGCCCAGTTCACCAAAAGATCTCAAGGAATTGGGGGTGGGGTTAGGAGAAAGTACCTGCAAATCAAAAAATGTGTTCTCCCAGGCCGCCCAGAAACACTGACATGTTTTGAAGGTGTGTCCAGGGAAGGACATCTAAGCCCTTCCTTGTGTGGCTCCACACTTACCCTCAATCAGTTTGATCCTGAAGTAGGCAATGAGGAGGAGTAGCAGCAAAACCACAGGCAGGAAGACCCCAAAGAACAGGAACCAGCTGGGGAGCTCTCTCAGGAAGGCCGACAGCACAGGGTTCATGGCCAAATGTAAGACCTTGTTGGGCAGTGGTGCTTGGAGTCTGCGGTTGTATACTGCCAGGGCTCTGGCCTTTGCTCAGCACATCTCTGTGGAACTTTTTGTGGACTTTGCTCTGTTTAAATTGCCCCATTATTCTGAGATTGCTGGCAGGTTACTTTGTAACTCAGTTACCAAGTGTAGAGGAATTGAAAAGCTAATCTCCCAAGCTCTGCTAGAGATGAGTGTTTATCTGGTGGGGATGGAGATGACGCCAGGAGCCTCAGATTCTTTGTACTCAGTTTAACTGGAATATACTTCTCTGAGAGGTGCACTCATTTATTCAACTAGAACCCAATTTATTCGACCAGAACCTAATCTATGCTGGGTGTATGAAGAAGAGCAAGTCATGGGCCCTGCCCTCTTCGAGTAGAGACAAGAAACAGTGGCCACAAGTGACAGTGGTGGAATGGTTGGTGCAGTGGCCCTTTTCCTTCCCCCTTGATGCTTGCACTCTTGGTTCTACTGTTTACTTACCTTGGTCCTGTGTCAGAGTGGTGGGGGTTGGGTGGTAACTCCACAGTTTCTGGGAAGAGAAAGAGCAATCCATTGGCCAAAGTCAACACTGATACTGACTTAGTATATGCACTGAGTTGCCTTTAACTGCTTTGGGGAAAAATTTCTCAAGTTAAAGGATCCCTTGGAGAATTTGGAAATTTTGAGGGGGATTGGCAGCCGCCTTCTGGGGGTCATTCTTGTTATGTCTCACCTTGCCTCTGCCCCTGTTGACAGCTGCCTGACTGGCAAGTGGCCAGTAGTCTATGGACAAACTGCTGTCAGTGTCTCCCAAATTCTTCCCTTAGGGGCTTTACATGGCTGTGCAGAGTCTGTCCCAGCTGTAGAGTCTGCACCCTCATTTACCAGTTAATCAGATCTGGGATGCTTGCCTGGCATCTTGAACAAGGACCTGTAAAGGATTTCCCTCTCAGAAGACAGGCATCTTAATTCCTGAAGGAACCACTTAGAACAACCCAGATTGAGTCTGCATCCATTGCATTTTACATGCTTCTCCCTTCACTCCACAAACCCCTGGGTGGTGCTGCTGCTATTATTCTTGCATGCCTTCCATTGAGATGGCTCTCTGGTGCTCTCTGGCTTGAACAGGATGCTAATTTGTAAAGTGTCAATCTTCAAGGAACCTCTATGAGCAGGTGACATTACCAGGGAGATATTAGGTAGCCTGTTTGTCATGTTCTTTCCTCTGTTTCATTCCATTCAGCAAGGTTTTGTGGAATGCCTAAGGTAAGTAGGGGGAAAAAGCAAATGTATAAATGCCAATACTGTTAGCTCTCAGATCAACGTGTAAACAAAGTACAAGGGAAGCACTGAAGAGAGACTGATTAATTCCAGCCAGGGAACTACTGAGTTCATTAAGAAGATAGCATCTGAGCTGAGCCTGGGGGATGGGTAGCTGAGGAAGCCCTGCAGCAAACAGAGACAGCAGGCAGGCAGGGTTCCTAGAGGTTAGGGAAGAATTGAGAATGGCTGAATGGCAGGGAGTTCAGGCCAGAGTGTCTGAAGAGCTGAAGCTGGAAAAATGGGGTATCATCAAATCTTATGGACCTTGAATGCCCTAAATTCTATGATATTTGGACAAGGGGACTAATCAAAGGTCTTTGATCATGGAAGTGTGTGATGTGAGGTAGGTGAAGGAAACACTTAGGTAGCACTTTAAATAATGGACTGAAGAGAAGAGATGGGGTAGGCTATCTCAACATGAATCAAGATGTGAGGAGTCTGAGATAGGAGATTGCAGAGGAAGGAGAGAAGCAGACAGAGAGGCTGCAGAAATGAAAAGAACAGCTCTTGGTGAATAATTAAATGGAGAAAGGTAGATTTCACCAATCATCTAACAATCGTTAAGTGCTTACTATATGTCAAACTCTATATAAATAGTTCATGGTTATTATCTTATTTAATCCTCATAGTAATCGTATGAGGAAGAGACTGATACAGATGGGGAAATGAAGCCAGAGGGGGAGAATGCCTTGCCTAAAACACAAATCTAGTAAGTGACAGAGGTGAGATTTCAATCGTGCCATCTGGTTGGTTGGTGATGATGGTGGGGAGACTCTGGTGCTGCAAACTGAGACCTGAACCTGGGCTGGGCAGCAGGTTTGGATGGGACATGTATGGAATTTTGCAAGCATTAAATTAGACGTGTTGTCCAGCTAGCTGTTCAGTGAGAACCCGGTAGAATTACAGAATCCAGGAGAGAGGACAAACTTTGCAATATAGACTTGGAATTTATTAGTGTTTTATTGGCTGGGCTTGATGGGGTGGAGAGATTACTCAGGAAGGAGTGTGCAAAGCATATAAAGGACCACGGATCCTAAAAAATGCTATTGACCCTAAAAAATGCTCTCATTGAGAACATGAGAGGAAAGATAAGAATGAGGGAAAGAAATTGAAAAGGAGGGAAACTCTGAGGGTAGGAGAGGAACCAGAGAAAATGGTGTTAGGATATTGGTGGCAAAAGAAGTTTCATGAAGGTGAGATATCTTTTAATGGATCTGATATGATTCTGACCCACATTGAAAGTTTTGAGATCATGATCTTTGAGGCTGACTTAACGGTTTTCTTTTTTCTTTTTAAGTAGCTCCTATGGAGGATATTCATAAAATAAACTTCACACACTTTAAGTGTACAAGTTAATAATTTTTATGCATGAGTGTGCCCATGAAACTATCACCATGATCCAATAATGAATATATCCAACACCCTCAAAGTTTCTCATATCATTTTCCTATCTCCAATTCCCTCACCCAAATCCCAGGCAACCACTGATCTACCTCCTGTCACCACTATATATTTGTTTGCGCTATCTATAATTTTGTACAACTATAATTATCCAATATACCTCTTTTTTGTTTCATTTCTTTCACTCATTATAATTATTTGAAATTCATTTGTATTATTGCCTGCATCAATCATGATTGACGTGTGTATTGCTGAATAGGATTTTGTTGATGAACATTTTGGTTTCCTATTTTAGGCTATGCCAAATAAAGCTTATAAGAACATTCCTATATGTGTTGTTACATAGACATATGTTTTCATTTCTCTTGGTAAATACCTAGTAGAATGGCTGGATCATATAATAGAGATAATGTTGATGTTTTAAGAAATTGACAGACTATTTTCCAGGTGGTGATACCATGTTATATTCCCACCAGCAGTGCATGAGATTCCAGTTCCTTCACATACTCAGCAACTCTTGGGATAGTGAGTCTTTTTGATTTTAGCCATTCCAATGATGTGAAGTGGTGTCTTGTTGTGGTTTTAATATACATTTCCTTAATGATGTTGAACATCTTTTATGTACTTATTTGACATTTGTATTACTTGTTTAATGAAAAGATTGTTCAACTATTTTGCTCATTTTAAGAAAAAATGTTTTTAAAATTAAAATTTAAGAATTCTTTATGTCGTGGGTTTCTGTGGCTTGTGCTTGTAGTTGTAGCTACTCAAGATGTTGAGGCAGGAGGATCATTTGAGCCCATGAGTTGAGACCAGCCTGGACAACATAGTGAAACCACATCTAAAAATCCAACAAGTAGTTTTTTATGTATTCTAGAAGCAAGTCAATTATTAGATATGATTTTCAAGGATTTTTTCTTCAGTCTGAGTCATACCTTTTTATTTACTTAGTTATTGCAAAGCATAGAGATTTTTAATTTCAAAAAAGTCCAATTTGTTCTTTTATGGATGTGCTTTTCATATATAAGAAATCTTTGCCCAACCCAAAGTTGCAAAGATCTTTTCTTATGTCTTCTTCTGATAGTTTTATAATTTTAGGTTTGTATTTAGGTCTACAATCTACTATGAGTTAATTTTTGTGTATGGTGAGAAGTATAGGTTAGAGTTTTTCCTTTTTTTTCTTTTGCATATAGATATGCAAATTGTTTCAGCACTATTTGTTAAAGAGACTACTCTTGTCCCACTGAAATGGCTTTGTATCTTTGTCAAAAATCAGAAGTCAATTATGTGGGGCTCTATTTTGTAGTATCTATGATGTTCCACTAATCTAATTGTTAATATTTTCACCAACACCTTTGTCTTTTGTTTTATTGTTTTAAAATAAGTCTTGAAGTCAGGTATTGTTAGTCCTCCAACTTTATTCTTTTTCAAAGTTGTTTTAGCTAGTGTAGGTCATTTTCATTTCCATATGAATTTTGAATCAGTTTTATCAATTTCTATAAAAGTTCTGCTAGGATAGCATTGAATCTATAAATAAATAATTGGAGAAAATTAGTATTTTAACAATGTTGAGTCTTGTAAACCATGAGCATGATATCTATTCTGTTTCTTTGAGTAACTTCTCTCAACCGTGTTTTGTGGTTTTTAGTCTTCAACATGTTTTGTCAGTTTATCACTATTTATCATATTTTTATGTGATTATAAAGAATATTGTTTTCTAAATTTCAATTTTTGATTGTTCACTGCTAGTATGAAAGTTTGTTTTTAATTTACAAAATTTACTCATCACTGGGTACTGCTGCTAGATTAAGTATTAGAATTTATTAAAACATCCTTCAGAACTTGAGAACTTTTATCTCTAAAGGCTCTGATTCCAATCCAAATTGGTTGCTTAGAGTAATATATGGTAGGCACAGAAGCTATGAAAAAATGAAAATATTTGAAACACTGGTGATCTGTTTGATTTGCCAGAATTTGGGTGGGGAGCCATAAAGAATGTACAATTTGCTGTCATAATAGCAGCAAATCCTTTACCTGCTTTGTGCCATTTGGGAACAATAATAAATACCATTGGAAAAATCTACATTGATGAAAATAGAGGGACACATTAGGTTGAGGATTAACCCCCTTGTTGATTTCCTTGATAGTAAACACTCCCTCTGTTGACTTGCATGACGTTTTAAGGCACAAGTGATTTGCAAAAATTGATATTTTGGAGAGAATTCCTGGGAAACTACTCTGTCATATCATCTATTATACTGGACTTTTGGTGATAGCTGCCCCCAAACTTATCATGGCTAATTGTGGCCTCTTGAAGCTAATGCGAAACCCACCTACCATCTGATTTGGATTCTGTTTTTATCTGAGCCTTAAGGAATGACTCACTGCATTGACATGCTGTAGAGCAATGAAAGTTCTGAAGTTCATCAGCAGAAGGTGCCAAAGTACCATAGATTGATATTTGGAATATCAAATTACATATAGCTACACAACTAATACGAGAATCAAGCACAAACAGAACTAACAATTTCAAATGAAGTGGTTTGATTTAATCATATGGGTGGCATTTTGCTGCAGTGAAGCATTGCTCACAATGTGAATGTCATGTTGCTGTTTCCAGGGTACACTTCTCTGAGTATACAAGCCTGTGTCCTCTGGATCTGGTTAACTGCCCCTCTGAACTTTGCTCATTAGCCTGTGTCAATCTAAGTAGTATCACTTGGCAGCAGTCCTACAGCAAATGTGAGAATGAGAGCTCTGAAATCAAGAGTGTTAGTATATAAGCACAAACGATGATTTCTACTTTGCAAACTTTGAGAAAAGACCTGGGGCCTTCATTATTCAGATATGTGGGTAGAAACTATTTTCTGAGGGCTTGACATGCAACCCAGAAGCTATGATTGACTGATTTGTCACGAGAAAGACAAAGCCCCAGACATAACCAGGTGTACTTTGCAGTGAGGTGGATGGATAATAAAAAATAGCAGCTAACAGTGATTGAATGCTTGTATGGTTTAAGTACTTCACATGTTATAATTCATTACACTCTTATAACAATGCATTTGAATAAATAACAATTTCTATTACCACCATTTAACAGATGGAAAGGTCATGGAGCATTCATAACTTGTCCAGGATTACATTACTAGAAAGTGGCAGAATCAGGATTTGAACCCCACCATATACCCACTATATCTAGTGCTTCTCAGTCTCCTAGAGAAATACATATGTAATGTCAAGTATTGATACTGATCTGCAGAGAAGGCAGGACAGAGAGGTGAGAGAATAATTAGAAGTGCTAATTTTAGGTGAGGTTGTTAGGGAAGATGTATTAGTCAGCTAGGGACGTTGTAACAAAATACCCTCAAGAATAAATACTATACATAGTAGAAATTCATTTTTTCATGGTTCTAGAGACTGGAAGCCCAAGATTATGATGCCAACAGGGTTGGCTTTTGGTGAGGCCTCCCTCTTTGGCTTCAGATACTGTCCTTTCCTCTTCATGCATGTGCTTCTGGTGCCTCTTGTCTCCTAAGTCCTTTCAGATGAGGGTTCTTATGACTTCATCAAACTTTAATTACCTCATTGAAAGCCTTATCTCCAACTGTAGTCATGTTGGTGTTAGGGCTTCAACATATAAATTTGGGTGAGGGGGACACAATTCAGTCCTTAACAAAATTTCTCTGAAATGCTAGCTTTTGAGCAGAGACTTGAATGAAGTGAAAGAATAATCCACCATGTTCTTGTAGGAAAAGAGTTCCACAGAGAGGGAATAGTAAGTCCTGGGATTAAAGTGTTTGGGGAAGGGAAGGGAAGAAGGCCTGTTGTGCCTGGAGCATACTGAGGAAGGGGAAATTGCTACAACTTTTGAGAATAGTTGATCTAGAAACCCAACACTGCCAGCAGGCCAAGGAAATGTGTGCAAAGTGTGGTTTATGAAACTCTAATTCTATTATATTTTGTTTTTTCTTGGAAAGTGATTGAATTAGCGTAGAGAATATTGGGCTAAGTAGATTCTTTACTGCAAAGTTTCTTGGAACTTTTAATTTGGTAAGGAACATTGTAAATTCCTAAGGGGATACGGCATACAGCCTTTCCTAAATTTACTAGATAATTGAGTCCTTTTGGAAAACAGAATCTCATTGTCTGCAGAATACTTTTCTGGGTGTAGAAATCTATGTAAGGAGGTTTGTCCAGGTGTTCTGAACATTTGGGTTTGGGATTCTTAAGTAGGGACCAGGTGGAAAGGGAACAAATTATATTGAGAAATTATTATTTTGTGGATTTTATTGTCTTAGGTTTTTGTTTGCATAATTTTTGCTAGCGCAATCTGGCCCCAATAATTCATTCTCTTTGTCCTTTTGTTCATGAAATAGCCCTATGTCTGCTCATGCTAGTTGTCAAAGTTAATTTTGTTTATGGGAAAATGATCATTGGAATGTGCCCACCTGAGCATAGATTCTTGTACTCCACTCTCTCTGTGGTGGGGGTACATATGTGATGTTTCTAGTTAGGTGTTCAGTATCAATAGACTGAAGAAGGAATGGTGGCTCCTTGGGAAGAGCCTAAGGGTTCAGTGTCCACTCTGGGGTCTGCAAGGAAGATGAAGGCATTTGACACATCAAGAAAGTATTTGTTGTTTGAACTGATGTGCAGTATCCAGTATGAAAGTTCTGCTTGATTCAGATCTTCTCTCCCTTGACTCAGTAATTTTTTTACAAATCAACAGATTTATGAAATAATAGATAAGAACAGAGGTTGATTTACTATGAAGGCAATAAAGTTAAAATTTCAGTGCCCCTCATTTGCTTGGATCCTTCTAAGACAAGGGAGCAATGCCAGGAATATATGGTTATAGATTTTCTAAAATGCACAAAAGAAAGATGTTAATTAAATTAGTTAATATTCCAGCTTCCTCTCTGTTTCATTCCTCTTGTCAAGGAGTATTAGAGCAGCCATGGACATTTTGGAAGCAGGTTTTGGGGGAAGATGAGTTGGGGACATACTTAGTTGAGGTCAGTGGAATATTTGTGTGGTTTGCAGTAATTTCTGCACATCATTAAGTTGTAGTTAACTGTCAGGGGTATAGGAATGGCTTCCAGAAATACTCCTACTATCCACTGTGCTGATTCTTAGAATTGTGACTCAATGGTGCAGGGGCAAAAGTCTCTATTACAATATGAATGTGTCCTTTGCACTTCAGGACATACCAAGTAGAGGAGGAACAGATTTTGAAATGTGTGAAACCAGAAGCTACTCTGGAATATGCCTCCAGACATTATATGTAAAATTATAAGTGGAAGATTTGATTCTTATTGAAACTCTGTGAAAATAAAAATTCTCCCTGTGATGAGAAAATTATAAATACAGTGTATGTTTTTGTACGAGTTGAATACAACAGAATTTGTCAGAGTTCTTGTGTTTGAGGATGAAACCAGTAAGAGTGGTACCGCAACAGTGAGTGTATCTTTCTTGTTACAGTTTATGCATCCCAAGCTATTGGATTACACTTTAGCATGTACAGGGAACCTCATGCATTGGTCCTGAGAACGTCTGGTGGTTCTGGGGAAAAAAGTTCCCAAACATGAAGAATATCCACTTGACAGAGCAGGGAACTATAGAAACAAGTGTTCTAGTAACAAAGCTATATGTGTAATGAAAGTTCAACAGATGCACTGTGTTATTTAATTATAGTTATGTAGTTCAGTACCACATATGGCAATTAAAAAATAGATTTAATTCCTCCAGTGAATCTTATTAATATTTCTCAAAATTATCCCAAAATTCAAATATAATGAAAAGGAAATTTCTTAGTGGAAGCTAAGAAATGAAACGTTGAAAGATTGCTATAATTTGGGAATGTAAAAACAAATAAAAGCACCCAATTTGTTAGCTTTTTAAAATTGGACTTTGTTGTGTCTTTTTTTAGAGTAAGAAAATACTTTCAGGGCTGGGGATGTGGCTCAAGCGATAATGCGCTTGCCTGGCATGCGCGGGGCGCTGGGTTCAATCCTCAGCTGTACATAAAGATAAAATAAAGATGTTGTGTCCACCGAAAACTGAAAAATAAATAAACTCTCTTTCTCTCTCTTGAAAAAAAAAGAAAATACTTTCACACGAAATTTTGGTTTTACAAGTTTGTATTATTTTATCTTAAAAAAGACCCCCCTTCCAGATGTACAAGCTTCAAATACCTACAATCTGGATCTGCTATCAAGTAAGAATAGCAATTTTCTAGAATAATAAACACTGGAAGATGTACCAGAGCCTTGCTGCTCATTTTGTGATTTTGAAATCCTCCAAGTTGTGCATCCTACTATAATCCTGGAAGCTGATATCTTCTAATTAGTCTTTCTGGCTATTCGAAGGCTCTGGGAGGTCTTTCTAATTTAGTAGGCCCCACCAGAGGAGCATCCAATGAGGGTAGTCATATTCAGTATTAAAAGTGGGGGTAAAAATAATGCCAGAAACTCCACAGAATATGTCAGAGAAGAGCTTCAACTGAGTAGAAATTCAATTTAATTCAGATACCATGAATCAATTTTATGCGTTACTTTTAAATCGAAGGTCAACCTGTTTTTACAGTATAATATTATTCCTAAATATGTCACAGAGAAGGTAATTCAACATGATACCATTACATATAGTTGAAAATATAAATTGAAATGCTGTTTTAAAACAAACCTTAAATCTTACTTCAGTTTCCCTTTAGGAAAAAAAAAATATCCTTGCAACTTGTGCAATACCTTACAGTAAGTCCACAGCACTCATTTAGGCACGAGTGTTTGCAGATGAGTGACAGATCTGTTGGTTTGCACAAGTCCTGCCTTCTGTCCAAGGGCTGTAGTTTAAAAAAATCATTGCTACAATATAGGCTTCTTTCTCTCATTAGCAGAGGAAGTAGAGCAGCAAGTCTGTATTAATCACTTGGAGGTAACCTACCAGGCCATCATTAGAATTTTTTGCCAAGGTAATAACAGAAAAATAACAGCTGTTTGTATAAAGAAACTGGGAGCTCATTTGCACGGCTACTAGAGGCAACAGGGAGATTAATGCATGTTGTCAGTTCTACAGGTTTAATTTGACTTGCGCTAAAATAGCATCAATATACATCTCCCCTTGTCATTCATTCGCTCTGAATGCTGATTAATTTACTCTCATTTCACCCTGAATGCTGCCAGGCAGTAATGAGTTGTAGCCATCTGGCAGTCCTATTTTATCTTCCCCACTCCCCTAAAAAGCTGCAGAGACAGGGACATTCTTTCCACAGGCAGCCATCCAGCTGCTCAGAGTTGCTGGCCTTTCTCTGGGGGAATGCAGGGCAGATGTCAGTCCAGACAGTGGATTCCTGAACTGGCACACAGATTTTGTGTTGTAGCTGATGAGCAAAAGCCTCCTTCATTTCAGAATTGTGAGGGATGGACAACGAATGTGTATGTCAGAATTAATAGTTAAGCCACGTAAAAAGAGATTTGCAAAGTACAGCTACTGCTATAAAGTGGTGTTTTATAGATACATAATAATACAAAGTACACAGAGATAAGGCTCTTTATAGAAGCATGAAGCAATATTGTTAATATGGTCTTAACACTTAGAAGAATAGAAAACCATATTGTCTCAGTAATTGCTTCCATGTATAATCTTTTTCTTTTTGTATTTTCAGAGTAAACAGACATATTAACTCATTTGGGTAAAAGAATAATAAAACTGGCATAAAACCTGATTCTGTTCCAAGGATAATATTTTCTAAAAATTAACTTTGTTGAGGTACAGTTTACCTATAGTAAAATGCTATAAATTGTGTATATTTCAATGAGTTTTTGACATGAATTTTATATACATATAATCTCTACCATAATCAAGATATAGAATATATCATCCCAGAATATTATCCTTGTGCCCAGGACAAGGATAATCCTTCCCAGTTAATCATCTCCATCCCCAGTGCCAGGCTAACTCCAATATTCCATCAACATAATTAAATTGATCTATTCTAAAATTTCTTAGAAATGGAATCTTTCAGGATATATGCTTTTGTGTTTGATTTTTTTGACTTATCATAATCATAATTCACCCATGCTGTTGCATTTTTCAGTTTAATTCCTCTTATTTTTGCTGAGTGGCATTTTACTCCATGCAGATTCCCTATCACTATGGATATACCATAATTTGTTTATCCATTTGCCTATTGATGGGCATTTCATTTCCAGCTATTATGAATGAACCTGTGGTAAAGTACCCCTGTGTCCAATCCCCAGTAGCAAATCAAAAACAAAAACAAACGAAAAGATCTGATGAATAACAATGTTGAGCATCATTTCATTAGCATCGTTTTTTGAATCATTACAATATTTATTTTTAATTTTATAATCTCCTTTTTTTTCTTAATTTGTTCTTTTTAGATATACAGTGCTTATTGGCCATTCAAAGAACTTCTTTAAGGGTTCACATCTTTTGCTTGCTCACTTTAAAAAACTGTGTTGTCTTCTTGATTTTTAACTAATTAAATTCTTATATACATTCTGGATACAAGTTATTTACTACATATTTGTATTGCAAATAGTTTCTCCTATTTTGATCTGTGCCTTTTCATTTTATTAATGTGTTTCAAATTGCTTAGGTTTTAATTTTCATGAAGTCCCATTTATCAATTTTTTATGATTCATTCTTTTTTGTGTTTTTGCTAAGAAACCTTTGCCTTCCCAAATCTCATGAAGATTCCTCATCCCGCCCCCACCCCACCGAAGTTGAATAGTTTTAAATATTGAATTTAGGTCTATGATCCATCTTGAGTTAAATTTTTACATGGCCTGCTGTAAGGGCCAACATTCAGTTTTTTTCTCAACAGCATTTGTTAAAAGGGCTTCCCTTTCCACATTGAACTAAACTGGTATTTTAATTTTATTGGGAACCAATTGTCCATATATAAGTCAGTTTATTTCTAAATTATATACTCTATTCCATTGTTCTATGGGCCTATTCTTCTGTTAATAACCACACTCTCTATTTCTATAGCTTTGTAGTTAACCTTGAAATCAAGTACTATAATCCGTCCAACTTTGAATTGAATTGTTTGACAAATCTTTTTCTTTTTAGGATGACTTTAGAATCAGATTTTTTAAAAGCTTACAGAGAGTTTGGGATTATGTTGAATCTATACATCAATTTGTATTGAATGGAAATCTTAATACATTTGTCTTCCAGTTCATCAATATGATCTATCTCCATGTCTTTATAATTTTTTATAATTTTCATCTTTTATAGTTTTCAGAGTACAGGTTTGTATATGTCCCTAAGTAGTTCATGTTTTGAATGCTATTATAAAAAGAATTTTTAAAAAAATTTCCACTTCCAATTTCTCATTGCTTATATTTAGAAATATATATATATATATATATATATATTTATATTGGCTTTGTATCCTGATACTTTTCTTTACAAACTTGCTTAACTGAAGAGCTTTTTAAGGTAGATTCCTTTAGGAGTTTTATATGTCATCTAATCATAGAGTTTTACTTCTTTCCATCTGCATGCATGCCTATTATTTCTTTTTCTTCTCTAATTGCACTGGCAAGGGCCTCCAGTTTGATGTTGAGTAAGTAATAAGAGTGTGCAATTATTCTTTCTTTGAAAATTGTTTTGCCCATTTCTTCAAATTTCTACCTATGCATGCATAAGTTTATATTTGACAAAAGTCTCAAAGGGATCTTTCTATAGCTTTTTGGAGCCCTTTCTGTACTTGCCTCTCTCCTCTTGGAGATTCTGCACAGCAAATTCTAGCTGCCATGTTCTACCTAGTCTCTGTCCCTGAATCCTCAATGCATTAGATGTCTGGCTCTGCTTGGGTTTGTCCTCTCTAATTTGCAGTTATCTTTCATCAGAAATCCTGGGCTCACCTTATTCTTTTACCCTACTGTCCTATATTTGAAAATACATTTTTTCTGTTTTTGTCCAGTTTTCTAGTAGTTCACAGGAGTATAATTCTGTGCCTTGTTCTCTTTCAAGGCTAGAAATGGAAGTGATACTATTCAATATTTAATTGTCCACCAATTTTTAATTATAATTATTTTTTTAAATTTTGGAACTCACTATGTGACAACCAATTTTGTGCTGGTAGAAAGGCAGTTCTATAGCAGCACAATTCACAATAGCTAAACTGTGGAACCAACCTAGATGCCCTTCAGTTGATGAATGGATGAAGAAATACACAAGGGAATACTATTCAGCATTAAAAGAGAATAAAATCATGGCATGGTAAATGGATGGAGATGGAGAATATAATGCTAAGTGAAGTTAGCCAATCCCCCCCAAACAAATGCTGAATGTTTTCTCTGATATAAGGATGCTGATTCATAATGGGGTTGGTGGGGGTAGGCATGGGAGGATTAAATAAACTCTAGATAGAGCAAAGGGGAGGGAGGGGAAGGCAGGGGTATGGGAGTAGGAAAGACAGTGGAATGAGATGGACATCATTACCCTAAGTACTTGTATGAAGATATGAATCGTATGATTCTACTTTGTGTATAACCAGAGATATGAAAAATTGTGCTCTATATGTATAATATGAATTGTAATGCATTCTGCTGTCATATATAAGAATTAGAATAAAAAAAAAAGAAAAGAAAGGCAGTTCTGATCAATGGTTCTCAATCTGTCTCACATTAGGCTTATTGCATCTCAAAGATACCCATGTTTGGGTTGCTCCCTAGAGAGTCATACATATATACTTTAATTCCCAGTTGATTACAATATGTTGCTGAAGTTAGAACTATCATTTTACTCTTAAAACCTATTTGCCAATATGTGTTCCATGGCATCTGGGTGTGATAAAAATGGTTTATAGGAGAACTGAGTTACAGATTTCATTCCTGGGGATGACCAGTCTTAGTGCTTGCCATTTGCTCCAGTAGGAATCTGCTTCCTCAATTTACTCCATGTGCCACACAAGCACCATTTCCTAGATATGCTGTGACTAGAGAATATTGAGCTTTAGATGATAGTCTTCTTGTTGTCTCTCACTTTCAGTTTCAACTCAAATGCCACAAAACCTTTCTCTGACTGCTCTGGGGCTATACTTTTTCCTTCCCACTTATTTCCTTGCATGAACCTCTATGATGGCAGTTTTAGAGTTTTAAAGTAAGTTTCTTTTAAAAATTTTTTTTTAAATTTTTTTTTTTTATTTTTTTAATTTTTTATTGTGGGTTGTTCAAAACATTACAAATTTCTTGACATATCATATTCCACACTTTGATTCAAGTGGGTTATGAACTCCCACCTTCACCCCATACACAGATTGCAGAATCACATCAGTTACACATCCATTGATTTACAAATTGCCATACTAGTGTCTGTTGTGCTCCGCTGCCTTTCCCATCCTCCACCCTCCCCCCTCCCCACCTCTCCCCTCCCCTCCCCTCCTCTCTCTCTACCTCCTCCACTGTATAACCCTGAGGGTCTCCTTCCATTACCATGCAATTTCCCTTCTCTCTCCCTTTCCCTCCCACCTCTCATCTCTGTTAAATGTTAATCTTCTTCTCCTGCTCTTCGTCCCTAGTCTGTTCTTAGTTACTCTCCTTATATCAAAGAAGACATTTGGCATTTGTTTTTTAGGGATTGGCTAGCTTCACTTAGCATAATCTGCTCTAATGCCATCCATTTCCCTGTAAATTCTATGATTTTGTCATTTTTTAATGCAGAGTAATACTCCATTGTGTATAAATGCCACATTTTTTTTATCCATTCGTCTATTGAAGGGCATCTAGGTTGGTTCCACAGTCTTGCTATTGTGAACTGTGCTGCTATGAACATCGATGTAGCAGTGTCCCTGTAGCATGCTCTTTTTAGGTCTTTAGGGAAAAGACCAAGAAGGGGAATAGCTGGGTCAAATGGTGGCTCCATTCCCAGCTTTCCAAGAAATCTCCATACTGCTTTCCAAATTGGCTGCACCAATCTGCAGTCCCACAAGCAATGTACAAGTGTACCCTTTTCCCCACATCCTCGCCAGCACTTGTTGTTGTTTGACTTCTTAATGGCTGCCAATCTTACTGGAGTGAGATGGTATCTTAGGGTGGTTTTGATTTGCATTTCTCTGACAGCTAGAGATGTTGAGCATTTTTTCATGTACTTGTTGATTGACTGTATGTCCTCCTCTGAGAAGTGTCTGTTCAGGTCCTTGGCCCATTTGTTGATTGGGTTGTTTGTTCTCTTATTGTCTAATTTTTTGAGTTCTTTGTATACTCTGGATATTAGGGCTCTATATGAAGTGTGAGGAGTAAAGATTTGTTCCCAGGGTGTAGGCTCCCTATTTACCTCTCTTATTGTTTCTTTTGCTGAGAAAAAACTTTTTAGTTTGATTAAGTCCCATTTGTTGATTCTAGTTATTAACTTTTGTGCTATGGGTGTCCTATTGAGGAATTTGGAGCCCGACCCCACCGACTGTAGATCGTAGCCAACTTTTTCTTCTATCAGACGGCGCGTCTCTGATTTGATATCAAGCTCCTTGATCCATTTTGAATTAACTTTTGTGCCTGGCGAGAGAAAGGGATTCAGTTTCATTTTGTTGCATATGGATTTCCAGTTTTCCCAGCACCATTTGTTGAAGATGCTATCCTTCCTCCATTGCATGCTTTTAGCCCCTTTATCAAATATAAGAAAGTTGTAGTTTTGTGGATTGGTTTCTGTGTCCTCTATTCTGTACCATTGGTCCACCCGCCTGTTTTGGTACCAGTACCATGCTGTTTTTGTTACTATTGCTCTGTAGTATAGTTTGAAGTCTGGTATCGCTATACCGCCTGATTCACACTTCCTGCTTAGCATTGTTTTTGCTATTCTGGGTCGTTTATTTTTCCATATGAATTTCATGATTGCTTTCTCTATTTCTACAAGAAATGCCGTTGGGATTTTGATTGGTATTGCATTAAACCTATAGAGAACTTTTGGTAATATCGCCATTTTGATGATGTTAGTTCTGCCTATCCATGAACAGGGTATATTTTTCCATCTTCTAAGATCTTCTTCTATTTCTCTCTTTAGGGTTCTGTAGTTTTCATTGTATAAGTCTTTCACCTCTTTTGTTAGGTTGATTCCCAAGTATTTTATTTTTTTTGAAGATATTGTGAATGGAGTGGTTGTCCTCATTTCCATTTCATAGGATTTGTCGCTGATATACAGGAATGCCTTTGATTTATGTGTGTTGATTTTATATCCTGCCACTTTGCTGAATTCATTTATTAGCTCTAATAGTTTCTTTGTAGAGCCTTTTGGGTCTGCTAGGTATAGAATCATATCATCTGCAAATAGTGATAATTTATGTTCTTCTTTTCCTATTTTTATGCCTTTAATTTCTTTCGTCTGTCTAATTGCTCTGGCCAATGTTTCGAGAACTATGTTGAACAGAAGTGGAGAGAGAGTGCATCCCTGTCTTGTTCCAGATTTTAGAGGGAATGCCTTCAGTTTTTCTCCATTCAGAATGATGCTAGCCTGAGGCTTAGCATAGATTGCTTTTACAATATTGAGGTATGTTCCTGTTATCCCTAGTTTTTCTAGAGTTTTGAACATAAAGGGATGCTGTACTTTGTCGAATGCTTTTTCCGCATCTATCGAGATGATCATATGGTTCTTATTTTTAAGTCTATTGATGTGGTGAATAACATTTATTGATTTCCGTATATTGAACCAGCCTTGCATCCCAGGGATGAATCCTACTTGATCATGGTGTACAATTTTTTTGATATGTTTTTGTATCCGATTCGCCAGAATTTTATTGAGGATTTTTGCATCTAGGATCATTAGAGATATTGGTCTGTAGTTTTCTTTCTTTGAAGTGTCTTTGTCTGGTTTAGGTATCAGGGTGATGTTGGCCTCATAGAATGAATTTGGAAGTTCTCCCTCCTTTTCTATTTCCTGAAGTAGCTTGAAAAGTATTGGTATTAGTTCTTCTTTAAAGGTTTTGTAAAATTCTGCTGTATACCCATCCGGACCTGGGCTTTTCTTAGTTGGTAGTCTTTTTATGGTTTCTCCTATTTCCTCAATTGATATTGGTCTGTTTAGGTTTTCTATATCCTCCTGACTCAATCTGGGCAGATCATATGACTTAAGAAATTTATCTATGCCTTCACTATCTTCTAATTTGTTGGAGTGTAAGGATTCAAAATTGTTTTTGATTATCTTCTGTATTTCTGAAGTGTCTGTTGTGATATTGCCTTTTTTATCCCGTATGCTAGTAATTTGAGTTCTCTCTCTTCTTCTCTTCGCTAGCATGGCTAAGGGTCTGTTGATTTTGTTTATTTTTTCAAAGAACCAACTTTTAGTTTTGTCAATTTTTTCAATTGTTTCTTTTGTTTCAATTTCATTAATTTCAGCTCTGATTTTAATTATTTCTTGCCTTCTACTTCTTTTGCTGTTGTTTTGCTCTTCTTTTTCTAGGATTTTGAGATGAAGTATGAGATCATTTATTTGTTGGTTTTTTCTTTTTTTAAGGAATGAACTCCAAGCAATGAATTTTCCTCTTAGAACTGCTTTCAATGTGTCCCATAGATTCCGATACGTTGTGTCTGTGTTTTCATTAATCTCTAAGAATTTTTTAATTTCCTCCTTGATGTCTTCTATAACCCATTGATCATTCAGTAACCTATTGTTCATTCTCCAAGTGATGTATGCTTTTTCCTTCCTTCTTTTATCGTTGATTTTCAGTTTCATTCCATTTTGATCAGATAAGATGCATGGTATTATCTCTACTCCTTTATATTGTCTAAGAGTTGCCCTGTGACATAATATATGATCTATTTTTGAGAAGGATCCATGTGCTGCTGAGAAAAAAGTGTAACTGCTTGATGTTGGGTGGTATACTCTATATATGTCAATTAGGTCTAGGTTATTAATAGTGTTATTGAGTTCTATAGTTTCCTTATTCAACTTTTGTTTGGAAGATCTGTCCAGTGGCGAGAGAGGTGTGTTGAAGTCTCCCATGATTATGGTATGGTGGTCTATTAGACTCTTGAACTTGAGAAGAGTTTGTTTGACGAACATAGCTGCACCATTGTTTGGGGCATAAATATTTATGATTGTTATGTCTTGTTGGTGTATGGTTCCCTTAAGCAATATGTAGTGTCCCTCTTTATCTCTTTTGATTAACTTTGGCTTGAAATCTATTTTATTTGATATGAGTATGGACACTCCAGCTTGTTTCCGAAGTCCATATGAGTGATATGATTTTCCCCAACCTTTCACCTTCAGCCTATGTATGTCTTTTCCTATCAAATGCATCTCCTGTAGGCAGCATATTGTTGGGTCTTGTTTTGTGATCCATTCTACTAGCCTGTGTCTCTTAATTGGTGAGTTTAAGCCATTAACATTTAGGGTTATTATTGAGATATGGGTTGTTCTTCCAGCCATATTTGTTTATTTCTGTTACTAAACATGGTTTGTTTTCCTCTTTGATTATTTCCTCCCCCTTTACTGTCCTACCTCCCACTGTTGGTTTTCATTGTTATTTTCCATTTCCTCTTCCTGTAATGCTTTGGCGAGGATGTTTTGAAGAGATGGTTTTCTAGCTGCGAATTCTTTAAACTTTTGTTTATCATGGAAGGTTTTAATTTCATCCTCCATCCTGAAGCTTAATTTCGCTGGATACACAATTCTTGGTTGGAACCCATTTTCTTTCAGTGTTTGAAATATGTTATTCCAGGATCTTCTAGCTTTCAGAGTCTGTGTTGAAAGATCAGCTGTTATCCTGATTGGCTTACCCCTAAATGTAATCTGCTTCCTTTCTCTTGTAGATTTTAAAATTCTCTCCTTATTCTGTATGTTGGGCATCTTCATTATAATGTGTCTAGGTGTGGATCTCTTATGATTTTGCACATTCGGCGTCCTGTAGGCTTCTAGGATTTGGGATTCTGTCTCATTCTTCAAGTCTGGGAAGTTTTCTTGTATTATTTCATTAAATAGACTTCTCATTCCTTTGGTTTGGAGCTCTGTACCTTCCTGTATCCCAATGACTCTTAAGTTTGGTCTCTTAATGTTATCCCATATTTCTTGGATGTTCTGCTCATGGTTTCTTAACAGTCTTGCTGAGCTGTCTATGTTCTTTTCCAGTTGAAATACTTTGTCTTCATTGTCTGATGTTCTATCTTCTAAGTGTTCTACTCTGCTGGTAGTATTCTCCATTGAGTTTTTAAGTTGGTTTATTGCTTCCTGCATTTCTAGGATTTCTGTTTGTTTGTTTTCTATAACCTCTATCTCCCTGTATAGTTGATCCTTTGCTTCCTGGATTTGTTTGCGTAATTCGTTGTCGAAGTGATCTTTCATTGTCTGATTTTGCTGTTTAATGTCTTCCTTGATACTCCAGATCATCTGAAGCATGTATATCCTGAATTCTTTATCTGACATTCCATCTGCTGCAGCTGTTACCTCTTCTAAAGTTGCGTTGACCTGCATTGCTTGTGGTCCTTTCTTTCCTTGTCTTTTCATACTGCTTGCGTATCTTTCCTGCAGGTGCGGGCGGCGGCTCTGCTCTCTCCTTATTCCAATTGGGGTGTCGTGGCTACCACGCCGGCAGGTCACTGGGCCTGTTCTGGGAGCTGGCGGTGGCTCTGTTCTGCCCCTACTCCAATTGGGGTGACGAGTGTACCACGCCGGCAGGCCACCGGGCCTGATCCGCCAGTCGGTTGCAGGTTTGCCTACCCTGCAGTCGCGGGAGGCGGCTCTACTCTGCCCCTACTCCAAATGGGGTGACTTGTCTGTCGTACCGGCAGGCCACTGGGCCTGTCCCGCTGGTCGGTCGCCGATCTGCCCACCTTTCGGGCACGGGTGGAGGCTCTGCTCTGCCCCTACTCCAATTGGGGTGTCGTGACTACCCCGCCAACAGGACGCTGGGCCTGTTCCTGGCACGGGCGGCGACTCTGCTCTGCCACTACTCCAATTAGGGTGGTGTTTGTACCACGCCGGCAGGCTCCTGGGCCTGATCCGCCGGTCTGTTGTAGGTCTGCCTACCTTGGAGGCGCGGGCGGTGGATCTGCCCTGCCCCTCCTACCACGCCTGCGGACCCCTGGGCCTGATCTGCAGGTTGATCACTGGTCTGCTCACCCTGCGGGCACGGGTGGCGGTTCCGCTCCGCCCCCACTCCAATTGGGGTCACGTGACCACCACACCGGCAGGGCCTAATCCGGGCGTGGGAGAAGGCTCTGCTCTGCCCCTACTCCAGTTGGGGTGACGTGTGTACCACACTGGCAGGCCACTGGGCCTGACCCGCCAGGCTGTCACAGGTCTGTTTACCTTGCAAGCGCAAACGGCGGCTCTGCCCTGCCCCTCCTACCACGCCCATGTACCACTGGGTCGCGGGTCTGCCCACCTTGCGGGTGGGGTGGCGGCTCCGCTCCGCCCCCTCTCCAATTGGGGTCACGCGGTCACCACGCTGGTGAGCCGCTGGGCCTGCTCCGGGCGCTGGCAGCGGCCCGGCTCCTCCCCTCTGGCTCGACGACAAATTGAGGAGACTTGGGTGACTGTGTCTTACCCCCCCTACCAGGAGACCAACTGCTTATGTCACCGCTGGTATTGATGAAGTTCTCTCCTCCGCCGCTTTCTGCTGACATCAGATCTCTGCCATGTTGGTATCCTATGCGAATGGCAGCATTTCGTTCCCCTTGCCGGGCAACCAATGCAACCGGTGAGTCCTGACCGGCCCTCAGCAGGACCCGGACCCGGACCGAGAAGCAGTTTCCGCGGGCTCCTAGCCCCGGGCCAGGGAAGTTCCGGGAGCCGGAACTCGGCCGCTCCGTGCTCTGTGTAAGCTCCTATAAGTGTAAGCTCCAAGAAGCAGTCCCCGCGGGCTCAGTTCCGGGAGCCAGAATTCGGCTGCTTAGTGCTTGGTGTATGCTCTGATAGGCGCAGGGTCCAAGAATCAGCCTCCGCAGGCTCTGCAGCCCTGGGCCAGGGCGGTTCCGGGACGGTTCCGGGAGCCGGAACTCGGCCGCCCCGCGCTCGGTGTTCGCTCCGATAGGATCAGGTTCTAAGAAGCACCCAGGCACTGAACCCTAGCAATCTGTCTGCAAGCCGCAGGCGAATTGCAGCCTGAAATTACCTGATCTATGGCTGGATGAGCTGCGGTCAGTCGAAAACAGGGAAGGTGACGTCAGTTTACCAACATGGTGGCTGCTGGCCTCCTCTGTGGTCTGACCGGTGTGGAGAACCGAGATGACCGCTTCCTTCCCCCGTCTCGAACCCAGAATTCAGCCCTGAGTACGGTGCTTGCGCGGCTGGCAGAAACTGCAGCGCTGTAACCCTGCGTCTCTATCCCAGCGCGCGCTGCAGACTCTAGCCGCGGGGCGTTTTGCTGAATAAGCAGTGTTACCCTCCGTGCGACAAACCTCTCGCGTTTGAGTCCCCGTAGCCGATCCTCGTGCGATGGAAATCCTTCCTCCAGGTTCCGGAGCACCCCACTATTGCTGGAAATTCCTAACAAGATATCCTTTAGCCGTCCTGACTTGTCATACTCCCACACAGCGAAGCAGCACACGGGGGCAATGCACTCCCCTCGCCGCCATCTTCCTTAAAATTTTAATCCCTGGATTTCAGGGGCTATTTTTTTTTAAATAATTCTTCTTTTTTCTATACCAAGTTCAGCTCTTATTACTACCAATATTTATACTTAATATTTATTGAATTTGGGCAGGCCATTTTTGGACTTACTGTTTGAAAGTGTATAGGCAAAAATATTTCTTGTCCTATGGAAAATATATTCTGTTAAATGTTTTCAGATTCTCCATAAGTTCATGAGTTGGAGAAATGCGAACTCCTTATTTTGTGTTACGTTATTTATAACTACTTCAAATCATTTCATGTCTCTAATCTTTTTTTCACACTTAACTTTGTCCTATTGGGAACATAGAATCTTTTCTATCTTTAGGCATTCATATTTCAAAATTCAAATTGCTTGATTTTGATAAAGTGTGCTATTTATACCATTTCGGCTTTTATCCTGCAACCTTTATTAGGTTAGATTATTGTTTTCACATAATTAAATAAATATAATGGACAGTGAATTTCCAAAAGGATAGTGTGGAAGCATATGCAAATTTTAATTGCTATTATTATTAGCATAACAAAAATAGCCACATAATACATAACTTTCTGTATTTATTCAATTCCTTTGAACATTAACACTGATATTACCAGATTCAAATGGACTAACAGACATATGTAGAACACTTTACCTAATAACAGCAAGATACATATTCTTTCCAAATGCACAAGGGGAATTTTCCAGGATAGATTTTAAGATAGATGTCATGGAAAGTATCTTCTATGCACACAATGGGATGAAGTTAGAGTCCATAACAGGAATAAGATTGGAAAATTCACAAAAGTTGTAGAAATTAAACTACGCACTTCTAAACAACCAATGGATCAAAAGAGGAAATCACAAAGAAAATTAGAAAATACTTAGAGATGAATGAAATGAAAACACAATACTAAAACTTATGGGACCCATGAACGTAGAGCTAAGGAGAAGATTTATAGCTAAAAATACTCACATTTAAAGGCCATAAAGATCTCAAATCAACAGCCTAACTTTATTACTTAAGAAAATGGAAAAGGAAGAATGAGCTAAACCCAAATGTGTTGAAGGTAGGAAATAATAAAAGTTAGAGCAGAGATAAACAAAATGGGGAATAGAAAAAAAAAGAGAGAGAGAGAGAAAATCAATAAACCCAAAAGTTGGGTTCTTTGAAAATATCAACAAACTTTTAGCTAGATGAGAAAAAAAGAAGCCTCAAGTTGCTAAAATAAAAGGTGAATGTGGAGACTTTGCCACAAATTCTGCAGAAACAAAATGGATTAGAAGAATGTACTATGATTAACTGGACATCAACAAATTGGATAACCTAAATGAAATGGAAACATTCTTAGAAATACAAAACCTACCAAGACAAAATAATGAAGAAATTGAAAATCTAAATAGCTCTAGAACTAGTAAGGATATTGGTCAGTAATCAGAAATCTCCTGATAAAGAAAAGCCCTGAATTAAATAGATTTGCTATTGAATTATGCCACACATTAAAAGAACTTTTTTCAACCCTTTTCAAATGCATTGAAAAAAACTGAAGGGGTGGGAACATTTCCTAACATATTTTGAGGCTACCATTACCATGTAACCAAAGCCAAACAAAGATACTCTAAAGAAAAAATAAAGCAACATAACTATATACCTCTATCTCCTATGAACACTGATATTAAAAATCTTCAACAAAATACTAACAAGACAAATTGAATATAGATGAAAGCAATCATAGACTATAGCCAAGTGAGATTTATCTGGGAATGAAAGAATGGTTTAACATATAAAAATCAATCAACTCAATACACATTAAGAGAATGAAGTATAAAACCTGTATGAACATCCTAATAGATGTGGAAAAAACATTTAATAAAATTCAATACCCTTTTATTATAAAAACAAACTCTGGATATAAGGAACTTATCTCAACATAATAAACCATATGGAAAACAACATACTCAGTGGTGAAAGACTAAAAGTTTTTCTTCTAAGATTAGGAATAAGGCAAGAATACCCACTCTCACTACTGCTATTCAACATAGTAGTAGAAGTTCTAATCAAGAGCAGTTAGAAAAGAAAAAGAAAGAAGTGACATCCATATTAGAAAGGAAGAAAATAAATTATCTCTGTTCACATGTAATATGATATTTTATGTAGAAAAGCCTGAAGATACCTCCCTTACAAATACTGTTAGAACTTCTAAATAAACTCAGTAAAGTTGCAGGGTACAAAAAATTCAACACAAAAAAATCAGTTGTATTTCTGTACATTAACAACAAACTATCCAAAAAAGGAGTTATGAAATTGACTCTATTTACAATAATATCAAAAAGAACAAAATACTTGGAAATAAATTTAACCAAGGAAGTGAATGAATTGTATAATGAAAGCTACAAATTGATCATGAAAGAAATTGAAGAAGAGATAAATAGAAAGAAACATACCATGTCAAGGACTGGAAGAATTTATACAGTTAAAATGCCCATATTATCCAAAACTATCCATAGATTCAATGCAATTTCTGTCAAAATTCCAATGGTAATTCTCACAGAAATAGAAAAAAAAATTTAAGATTCATATGGAATCATAGAAGACCCCAAATAGCCAAAGCAATCTCAAGAACTCATAGTTCCTAATTTTAAATTATATTGCTAAGCTAAAGTTATCAAATCAGTGTAGTACTGTCATGAAATACAAATATAGACCAATAGAACAGAATAGACTTTGCAGAATTAAGCTCACACATTTATAGTAAACCTGTTTTTGGCAAAGCACCAAGAATTCACAATGAATCAAGAATAGTCTCTTGAGTAAAAGTTGGGGAAACTGTATATTCACAGAGAAAAAAATAAAATTCAACCTTCATCTTACATCATAAAAATAATCAACCCAAAATGGGTTAAATAAGAGCGATGGACATATTCTAAAGGCTCCAACTTCTGATGAAATCCAAACCAAAAGTCAATAAGAACTTTTTCACCTTGATATGGTTTATTAAGAATAACTACCTTCAGCTTTGATTTTATATATATATGTATATCACTCTTCATTTTGATTTGATAGTTGTTACCCTAGTATTTGATGTTGTGCCCTCAACCCATTTGATTGTATTTATTCTAATGTCTTAAAGCATAAACTGGAGTCATTCTTTGTTTTTCTAGATCAGCTTTACACTTGCTCCTGTCACTCTGTCTTTTCCCTCTTACATTACCTGCTACTGCCTCAACACCTGCCCATGTCCATGTTTTTTTTTCTTTTACCTTGGTGTGTCTTATTCTTTTCTGTTTTATCATTTCTTTCTTTTTTAATTTTTTCTCTTATCGCTTGCTCAATTCTTTTCTTCTCCCATTTCAGTCCCTGTATAATGTTATAGCAATTTAACTATTTATTAACAAAGTTTTCAACTTATTCCAGACCTTACTATAAATTTATAGCTGGATTAGAGGAGCCATGGAGAGAAGTATCAACAAGCTTTTATTTTTTTCTAAGGTTAAATAGTATGTAGCTTCCCTCTGAAGTGATTATGATAAATAGGGTTTAGTGTTGTCTGTCAAAAGTTGTGACATTGTGAACAACAGAGGACATTCACTGAATGAAAATGGTGCATCTACATACATAAAACAAACCCTTCTCAATATAAAGAAGCAAATAGAACATAATACAATGACACTGGGTGATTTCAACCCATCTTTCTTACCATTACATAGATCATTGAGACATAAACTAAGACTCTTCAGAACTAAAAAAATACTATTAATCAAATGGAATCTATTAATCAAATGGATTTAACTGACATCTACAGAATATTTCAACCATTGATGAATTTCACTTTATTCTCAGTGTTGTATGGAACATTTTCTAAAATATATTTTAGGACACAAGGAATATCTTAGTAAATAAAGATAATTCTTTGCATCCTATCAGATCATAATGGAATGAAACTAGAAATCACAAGAATAAAAAACAAAACCATTCTAACACATGGAAATTAAATAACATACTTTTGAGTGAGGAATGGATCACAGAAGAAATTAGGAGAGAAATAATAAACTCCTAGAAATAAATGAGTATAGAGACATAACATATCAAAATCCCTGGGACCATATGATGGCAGTTCTAATAGGAAAGTTCATATATAGTACTGAGTTCCTACATTTTAAAAAAATACATACCAAATAAATAATCTAACATTACACCTTAAGACTAGATAAAGAAGAAAAAAATAATACCTAAATTAATAGAAGTCAGGAAATAATTAAAATCAGAGCCAAAATTAATGAAGTTGAGAATAAAAAAATAATTCAAAGGATCAAGGAAACAAAGAGTTGTTTCTTTGAAAAGAAAACAAAATTAACAAGCCCTTAGCCAAGCCAACCAAAAGAGAGAGAAGAACAAAATTAGAGATGAAAAAAGGAGATATTAACACTTAAATCCAGTGGATCATTAGAAACTATTTTGAAAATTTTTAACTCCAATAAACTAGAAAATCTTGAAGAAAATGAAAAATTCCTAGAGAAATATGACTTACCCCAATTGAACCATGAGGACATAGAAAACAAAAACAGACCAATATCAAGTAATGAAATTGAAACAACTCCTAAAATCCTTCCAACAAAGAGAAGCCCAGAACCAAATGGAATGTCAGCTGAATTCTATCAGACCTTTGAAGAAGAAATAGTCCAATCTTTCTGAAATTATTCCATGAAATAGAAAGTGTTAGAATACTTCCAAATTGATTCCATGTAGCCAGTTACCCAGATATCAAAACCAGATAAGGACACATCAAGGAAAGGAAACTTCAGACCAATATCTCTGATAAACATAGATGCAAAAATTCTTAATAAAATATTGGCAGAACACATTCAAAAATATTAAGATAGTGCACCATGAGCAAGTGGATTTCATCTCAGGGATGTAAGTTTGGTTCAACATATGCAAACAGTAAATGTAATTTACCACATAAATATAGTTAAGGAGAAGAATGACATGATTATCTTAATAGATGCAGAAAAAAGCTTTTTGACAAACTCCAACACCTATTCACGTTTAAAATAATAGAGAAACTAGGGATAGAAGGAACTTACCTCAACATTGTAAAGGCTATACATGACATACCCAAGGCCAACATCATACTTACAGAGAAAAACCAAAAGCATTCCCTTTAAAAAAAGGAACAAGACAAAGACATCTACTATCACCAATCCTATTCAGCCAAGTATTTGAAATTCTAGGCAGAGCAGTAAGAAAAGAGAAAGAAAGGGATACAAATGGGAAAATAAGAAGTCAAATTATCTCTGTTTGCTGATAACATGATTCTATATTAAGACCTCTCCCAAAAAACAAAAAACAAAAAACCTCTACCATAAGACTTCTGGAGCTGATAAACAATTTAGCAAAGTAAAAGAATACAAGATCAATATACACAAATCAATTATTTTTCTGTACTCCAATAATGAATCTGCTGAAAAATAAATTAGGAAAACTATCCCATTTACAATAACCTGAAAAAAAAATACTTGGAATAAATCTAACCAAGAAGGTGAAAGCCTCTACAATGAAAACTATAGAATACTAACTGAAGAAAGAAAGTGAAAACCTTAGAATATGAAAAGACCTACAGCTGAATAGGCAGAATTAATATTGTCAAAATGGCTGTACTACCAAAAGCATCATGCAGATTCAATACCAATCAAAATATCAATAGCATTCTTCACAGAACCAGGAAAAAAAAAACAGTTCTAAAATTCATTTGGAAGAATAAGAGTCCCAGAATAGTCAAAACAATCCTGAGTCAGAAGAGCCATACTGGAGGCATCACATTAGTGGCCCTCAAGTTATACTACAGAGCTATAGTAACAGAAAATAGCATGGTATTGGCACCAAAACAGACATGAATACCAATGGAATAGAGGACACAGAGGCAAACACACAATTACAGCCATCTGATTCTCAATAAAGGTGCCAAAGATATATACTGGAGAAAAGATAGCTTTTTAAACAAATGGTGTTGGGGAAATTGGATATGCATATGTGGAAGAATAAAAATTGATCTCTCTCACCCTACACAAGAGCCAATTTAAAGTATATCAAATACCTGGTAATTACACCAGAAACTCTGTAACTTCTAGAAAAAAATGCAGGCTCAACACTCCAACATACTCAAACAGACACCAACTTCCTTAACAAGACTTCTAAAGCATAAGAAATTAAAATACCACGAACAACATCAATATTTCATCTCACTTCAGTCAGAATGACAGTTTTCAAAAATGTAAATAAACTGTAGGGGCGGAGGGAAGCAGAGAAGACTCCCCACCCCCAACTCCCCCAACCGCCAACTGAGAGGGCGTGACAGTAGGGGCGGAGGGAAACAGAGGACACTCCAGACCCCCAACTCCTCCTACTGCTAGCGGAGTGGTCGTGATTGTAGGGGCTGAGGGAAGCAGATGGGATCCTCGACCCCCAACTCCCATTACCACCAGTGGCGACACCAATGGTCTTAGCCGCCAGACTCCGAAGGTGTGCCCACCAAAGGGGTCAGGAAAAATTAAACTATTGACTCCCAGAACACAGCTCCACAGCACTGGGGCTTAGATGAATGACAGAGAGAGTGCTCAGTCATTAGGGAAATAGAGCACCCAGAGGTGCTGAAAGTGTAACCAAATCCTTGGAGAACCTCCTCCGGTGCACAGGACCTGGCTGGCTGGCAGGAGGAAGGGGAGGAGGGGCCGTAGAAGTGAAACGGCTCTGGACCAACAGGATTGAGAGACTCCCAGGAGCCGCCTTACAGGGATCGCTGTTGACACATTGAGGGCAAATCTCAGCCTGGAGGGCACAGCTTTGCCTACGGGAAGAGAAGAAAATGGATCTCTAAGACCTAATTTTATTTCTTATTTTATTTTATCTTTTCTCTCCCTTTTTCCCTCTTTCTCTCCCCTTCCAAGTTTTATTGTTCTTTCCATTCTCCTCTATGCTATCTAACTCCCCCTCCTTCTTACTTTTCAAGAGCACCTTCCTTTCCCTTCCCCCCAACTTTCATCCCAAGCATTACGTCCTCCATTTCGTGTAACTGTCTAAATGCAAACAGGTGAATGTTTCGAGGCCGTCTATAGTGCTCCTAAATACCTAGCTACTACCAACACCCTGATCCAATTGACAGTTAGCATCCCCCTTCAGTAGAGCAATCTTCTAAAGTAGCCAAGACATACTAACCCGTATACCTTCATAGCACCCAACATAAAGTCCTAAGAACAAAAAACAAATCACTATATGCATACAAAATCCGGAAGCCCTTTATAAATTGAATGAATCAGCTCTAAAGTACAATAAAGCCCAACATCTATAGGCATAATCTCCCACCACAAAGGAGAAACAACAGATATAAACAAAGCCAAAACAAATGTATAGGAGAAGGCAGTTACAAAGCAGTCAAATAGAGCTGGAAAGTAACGTGAACAACATGAAAAAAACAGGGAAAAAAGGAGTACAGATAATGCAGGACAACTTAAATCTACAGGAGGACCTAGAAGCATCAGAAACATGGACAGGGAAAGAAATCAAGGCATACCTAACTCAGATGGAACGGAATTTTAGAGAAGACATGAGACAGCAAATCCAAGAATTGAAAGTATATTTTGAAAACCAACTAAACAAACAAATACAAACTGCAAAGAACGAGCTTTACCAGGAGATAGAGATCTTAAAAAAAAACCAAACAGTGATTTTAGAAATGCAAGAAACCATAAACCAGATTAAAAATGCTAACGAGAATATTACAAATAGACTAGATCAAGTAGAAGTCAGAACATCAGATAATGAAGACAAAGTTTATCAACTTGAAAAGAATATAGTCAATACTGAAAAGATGCTTAAATCTCACGAGCAATCTATCCAAGAGATATGGAATTTCATCAAAAAACCAAATTTGAGAGTCATTGGGATAGAAGAAGGCACAGAGATTCAAGCCAAAGGAATGGACAACCTATTGAATGAAATAATCCTAGAAAACTTCCCAGAGATGAAAGATGGAATGGATTGCCAAATCCTGGAAGCCTACAGGACCCCAAACATCCAAAACTGTAATAGGCCAACTCCAAGACATATAATTATGAAGATAGCCAACATACAGAACAAGGAGAGAATATTAAAAGCTACGAGGGAAAGGAGGCAGATTACATTCAGGGGTAAACCAATTAGGTTAACGGCTGATTTTTCATCACAGACTTTGAAAGCGAGAAGATCCTGGAACAATGTATTTCAAACGCTGAAAAATAATGGATTCCAACCAAGAATACTGTATCCAGCAAAATTAAGCTTCAGATTTGACAATGAAATTAAAATCTTTCACGATAAACAAAAGCTAAAAGATTTCGCAGCCAGAAAACCAGCACTGCAAAGCATTTTGGGCAAAAGTCTACAAGAAGAGGAATGGAAAAACAGTGCCCAAAACCAACAGCGGGAGGTATCTCAGTAAAGGCGGAGGAAAACAACCAAAAAGTAAAAACTAGCCAAACTAAAATAAATAAATAAATAAACATGACTGGAAGTACAAATCATATTTCAATTGTAACCTTAAATGTTAATGGACTAAACTCACCAATCAAGAGACACAGGCTGGTAACCTGGATCAAAAAAACAAATCCAACAATATGCTGCCTTCAGGAGACTCATATGATAGGAAAAGACATACACAGGCTGAAGGTGAAAGGTTGGGAAAAATCATACCACTCACATGGCCCTCGGAAGCAAGCAGGAGTGGCCATACTCATATCGAATAAACTCAACTTCAAACCTAAGTTAATCAAAAGGGATAAAGAAGGACACTATATCCTGTTAAAAGGAACTATTCACCAACAAGACATAACAATTATCAATTTATATGCACCAAATAATGGTGCAGCAACATTCATAAAACAAACTCTCCTCAAGTTCAAGAGTCAAATTGACCACAACACAATAATTATGGGTGACTTCAACACACCGCTCTCGCCATTAGACAGATCCTCCAGACAAAAGCTGAATAAAGAAACTATAGAACTCAATGACACAATCAATAACCTAGACTTAACCGACATATATAGAATATATCAACCATCATCAAGTGGATACACGTTCTTCTCAGCAGCACATGGATCGTACTCAAAGATAGATCATATATTATGCCATAGGGCAACTCTTAGTAAATATAAAGGAGTGGAGATAATACCATGCACCATATCTGATCATAATGGAATGAAACTGGAAATCAATGAAAAAAGAAGGAAGGAAAAATCCTGCATCACATGGAAAATAAACAATATGTTACTGAATGATCAATGGGTTACAGAAGACATAAAGGAGGAAATCAAAAAATTCTTAGAGATAAACGACAATTCAAACACAACATACCGGAATCTATGGGACACAATGAAAGCAGTTTTAAGAGGGAAATTCATTTCCTGGAGTTCATTCCTCAAAAAAAGAAAAAACCAACAAATAAACGAACTCACACTACATCTCAAAACCCTAGAAAAGGAAGAGCAAAACAACAGCAAATATAGCAGAAGACAAGAAATAATTAAAATCAGAGCGGAAATCAACGAAATTGAAACAAAAAAAACCATTGAAAAAATTGATAAAACTAAAAGTTGGTTCTTTGAAAAAATAAATAAGATCGACAGACCCTTAGCCATGCTAACGAAGAGAAGAAGAGAGAAAACTCAAATCACTAACATACGGGATGAAAAAGGCAATATCACAACAGACACTACAGAAATACAGAAGATAATTAGAAAGTATTTTGAAACCCTATATTCTAATAAAATAGAAGACAGTGAAGACATCGATAAATTTCTTAAGTCATATGAGCTGCCCAGATTGAGTCAGGAAGACACACACAATTTAAACAGACCAATAACAAAGGAAGAAATAGAAGAAGCCATCAAAAGACTACCAACCAAAAAAAGCCCTGGACCAGATGGGTATACAGCGGAGTTTTACAAAACCTTCAAAGAAGAATTAATACCAATACTTTTCAAGCTATTTCAAGAAATAGAAAAAGAAGGAGCTCTTCCAAATTCATTCTATGAGGCCAACATCACCCTGATCCCGAAACCAGACAAAGACACTTCAAAGAAAGAAAACTATAGACCAATATCTCTAATGAACATAGATGCAAAAATTCTCAATAAAATCCTGGCGAATCGAATACAAAAGCGTATCAAAAAAATTGTGCACCATGATCAAGTAGGATTCATCCCTGGGATGCAAGGTTGGTTCAATATACGGAAATCAATAAATATTATTCACCACATCAATAGACTTAAAGATAAGAACCATATGATCGTCTCGATAGATGCAGAAAAAGCATTCGACAAAGTACAGCATCCTTTTATGTTCAAAACACTAGAAAAACTGGGGATAACAGGAACTTACCTCAACATTGTAAAAGCTATATATGCTAAGCCTCAGGCTAGCATCATTCTAAATGGAGAAAAACTGAAGGCATTCCCGCTAAAATCTGGAACAAGACAGGGATGCCCTCTCTCACCTCTTCTATTTAATTTAGTCCTTGAAATACTAGCCAGAGCAATTAGACAGACAAGTGAAATTAAAGGCATAAAAATAGGAAAAGAAGAACTTAAAATATCACTATTTGCGGACGATATGATCCTATACTTAGAAGACCCAAAAGGGTCTACAAAGAAACTACTAGAACTGATAAATGAATTCAGCAAAGTGGCAGGATATAAAATCAACACGCATAAATCAAAGGCATTCCTGTATATCAGTAACAAAACTTCTGAAATGGAAATGAGGAAAACCACCCCATTCACAATATCCTCAAAAAAAATAAAATACTTGGGAATCAACCTAACAAAAGAGGTAAAAGATTTATACAATGAAAACTACAGAACCCTAAAGAGAGAGATAGAAGAAGATCTTAGAAGATGGAAAAATGTACCCTGTTCATGGATAGGCAGAACCAACATCATCAAAATGGCGATATTACCAAAAGTTCTCTATAGGTTTAATGCAATGCCAATCAAAATCCCAACGGCATTTCTGGTAGAAATAGATAAAGCTATCATGAAATTCATATGGAAAAACAAAAGACCCAGAATAGCAAAAGCAATTCTAAGCAGGAAGTGTGAATCGGGAGGTATAGCGATACCAGATTTCAAACTGTACTACAGAGCAATAGTAACAAAAACAGCATGGTACTGGTACCAAAACAGGAAGGTGGATCAATGGTACAGAATAGAGGACACAGAGACCAATCCACAAAATTACAACTTTCTTATATTTGATAAAGGTGCTAAAAGCATGCAATGGAGAAAGGATAGCATCTTCAACAAATGGTGCTGGGAAAACTGGAAATCCATATGCAACAAAATGAAGCTGAACCCCTTTCTCTCGCCATGCACAAAAGTAAATTCAAAATGGATCAAGGACCTAGATATCAAATCAGAGACTCTGCACCTGATAGAAGAAAAAGTTGGCTTCAATCTACACATTGTGGGGTCGGGCTCCAAATTCCTTAATAGGACGCCCATAGCACAAAAGTTAATAACTAGAATCAACAAATGGGACTTACTCAAACTAAAAAGTTTTCTCTCAGCAAGAGAAACAATAAGAGAGGTAAATAGGGAACCTACATCCTGGGAACAAATCTTTACTCCTCACACTTCAGATAGAGCCCTAATATCCAGAATATACAAAGAACTCAAAAAATTAAACAACAAGATAACAAACAACCCTATCAACAAATGGGCGAAGGACCTGAACAGACACTTCTCAGAGGAGGACATACAATCTATCAATAAGTACATGAAAAAATGCTCACCATCTCTAGCAGTCAGAGAAATGCAAATCAAAACCACCCTAAGATACCATCTCACTCCAGTAAGATTGGCAGCCATTATGAAGTCAAGCAACAATAAGTGCTGGCGAGGATGTGGGGAAAAGGGTACGCTTGTACATTGCTGGTGGAACTGCAAACTGGTGCGGCCAATATGGAAAGCAGTATGGAGATTCCTAGGAAAGCTGGGAATGGAGCCACCATTTGACCCAGCTATCGCCCTTCTCGGTCTATTCCCTGAGGACCTTAAAAGAGCATACTATAGGGATACTGCCACATCAATGATCATGGCAGCACAATTCACAATAACTAGACTTTGGAATCAACCCAGATGCCCTTCAATAGATGAATGGATTAAAAAACTGTGGCATTTATACACAATGGAGTATTACACAGCACTAAAAAATGACAAAATCATGGATTTTGCAGGGAAATGGATGGCATTAGAGCAGATTATGCTAAGTGAAGCTAGCCAATCCTTAAAAAACAAATGCCAAATGTCTTCCTTAATATAAAGAGAGCAACTAAGATCAGAACAGGGAAGAAGAGCATGAGGAAAAGATTAACATTAAACAGAGACGAGTGGGGGGAGAGAAAGGGAGAGAGAAGGGAAACTATGGAAATGGAAGGAGACCCTCATTGTTACACAAAATTACATATAAGAGTTTGTGAGGGGAAAGGGGAAAAAAAAAAAACAAGGGAGAGAATTAAACAACAGCAGATGGGGTAGAGAGGGAAGATGAGAGGGAAGGGGAGGGGGGATAGTAGGGGATAGGAAAGGTAGCAGAATACAACAGTCACTAATATGGTATTATGTAAAAATGTGGATGTGTAACCGATGTGATTCTGCAACTTGTATTTGGGGTAAAAAATGGGAGTTCATAACCCACTTGAATCAAATGTATGGAAGATGATATGTCATGAGCTGTGTAATGTTTTGAACAACCAATAAAAAAAAAAAATTAAAAAAAAAAAATGTAAATAATAATAAATCCTCGCAAGGATTTGAGGGGAAAAATGCTGTTGAACTGCAAATTAGTACAATCATCCTGACTAGGAATGGAACTGTTACTGAAAGTTTGGGCCTTGTCTTATGCCAATCCAATGATGAGGACAGGTTTTGAGAAAAAGGAAAAATGATTTATTGTTTTGCTAGAAAAGGAGAAACACAGGGAACTACTGAGATAGAGGCTGTGATTCTGTCCATCAGGATAAACACAGATTTTAAAGAAGCCATTCAAAGGCTACATTCCAAGTGTGTCGTAACAGTGACCCCAAGTGTGCCCTGAAGGTGTGTTGAAATTTACATGTTAAACTTCCTAGTTATTCTGGTGACATCCTTCCTGTGGAGAACAGATAACTCAAGGTAATCTTGTTCCCTATCCCTAGGTTAGGGAGAGGAGAGAAAGAAGAGGGAAAAAAAAGGTTCCTTTTAAAATAAGCAACAAGGGCTATGTTTAAAAGGTGAGGTGGACCACAGTTACAGAACCACCATATGACTCAGCTATGCGACTCCTTGGTATATATCCCAAAGATCTAAAATGAGCATACTCTAGTGATGTAGCTACATCAATGCTTATAGCAGCATAACTCACAATAACCTAGCTATGGAATTAGCCTCAGTGCCCTTCAACATATGAATGGGTAAAGAAAATGTGGTATATGTACACAACAGAATTTTACTCAGCCATAAATAAGAATGAAATTATGGCATTTGCTCATAAAGGGATGGAACAGGAGAACATCATGCTAGGTGAAATAAGCCAGAACCAGAAAGTCAAAGGTTAAATGTTTTCTCTTCATATGCAGAAGCTGACCAAATTAAAGGGGAATGTGCAGGGGCCAGTTCTATGAAAAACAGAAGAGAGATCAGTAGAGTAGAGGAAGGGCCTTGAGGGAAGGGGGCTGGGAAAAGAGGAATGGTGGAATGAATTTGACAAAACCTTCTTATGTACATACTTAAATATACTGCCATGAATTTGACCTTTATATGTGTGTGTGTGTATACACACACACACACACACACACACACACACACACACATATATATATATATATATATATATATATCTCGCACTAATTTAAAAAAACTATAAGTAAATAGAAGAAAGATGAGTATTGAGAGGAAAAAGAACAGGGGAAGGAGGAGGGTAGGGGACTGAAGTATAGCAAATTATATTCCATGCATGTATAATTGTGTCAAAGTGAACCCCAGTGCTATGTATAACTATAATGAATAAATGGAATGAATGAGAGAGAGAGAGAGAGAGAAATGAGAGAAATACTCCCTTTGGAGATGATAAAGATGTTGGCAAGAATTTATTTAACTTGATGTGGTATGTATGATTAATAACATTTTGTCCTCTGTACAATTAATAATGTACCAATTAAAACAGACTAATAATTTTATGGAAAATAAGTATATGTGATTTAATAATTTAATAAGTTATCTGCTTTATATAGGCTTATGTATCTGCTTATATGCATGGGGAATAGATCTTAATGTTCGATTAAACTAAAAAGTTAACAGTTAAAAAGATGGATTAAAGGCTTAAACATAAGACCTGAAACTAAAATTTTTAGAAAGAAAATAGGAAGCAAGCTCCTTGATACTGGTCTTGACAATGATTTCTTGGATATCACACCAAAAGCACAAGCAACAAAAGCAAAATCTATCAAACTAGAAAACATCTGCATAGACAAGGAAACGATCCACAGAATGAAAAGGTAGAATATGGAATGGGAGAAAATATCTACAAACCAAATATCTGGTAAAGGGTTAATTTCCAAAATATATAAGCAACTCCTACAATAAGAAGGTGAAAAAATCCAAATAACCCTATTAAAAAATGGACAAAAGACTTCAATGGACTTTTTGTTTCTCAAAGGAAATATACAAATGACTAACAGTTATAGAAATAAAATCATAGTAAGAACTTGTTAGGTTGGCCATTATTAAAAAGGAAAACCACAGAAGACAAGAAATGTTCACGAGGATGACAAGAAAAGGAAACCTTTGATATACTTTTGTTAGAAATATAAATTGATATAGCAACTGTGGATAACATTATGGAAGTTCCTAAAAAACTTAAAAATGGAACTATTGTTAGATGCAGCAATTCCATTTCTGGGTAAATCCAGAAGAAACTAAATGAGTATATATAAAAGTGATTTATGTATCCTCATGTTTCTTGTAGCATTATTCACAATGGTCAAGACATGGAAAAATCATGACTGTCTATTGATGAATGAATACATAGAGAATATATATATATATATGCACAATTGAATATTAGCTTTCAAAAAGGACAACTTATTTGTGACAATATGGATAAACCTGGAGAGCATTATGCTAAGTGAAATAAATCAAGAAAAGCAAGACAGCTACTGTACATTATTACTTATGTATGGAATACACAACATCAAACTCATAAAAACAGAGTGGAGTGGTGATTTCCAGGAGCTGGAGTACGGAAGAAATGGGAACATGTTGGTTAAGGGGTACAACCTTTCAGTTATGAATGAGTTCTGTGGACTGAATATACTTCACAGCAAATGTAGTTAATAATAACATATACTTCATTAAGAATGGAGATCTTGAGTAACTATATATATATACAAAAAAAACACACAGGCTAACTATGTGAAATGATAGGTTAATTAATTGTGGTAATTATTTCACAATTTATATTTATATGAAATCATCATGCTGTATACCTTAAGGATATTAAATTTTTTCTTGTCAATCATACCTGAAAAAAGCTGGGAGGGAAAAAAAAATAAAAACAAAACTGTTTCATTAGAGTCATCGACATCTCAGTTGCACAATTGTTCCTTGTAGGAAAAAGCCCAGTGGAAATCAAAGGTAGAAAATGATTTAAACAATGTTTCCCTGTCACAGCCCAAATATTAAGGCAGGGATGAGGGACATGAGAGAAAGGAGCCAGGGCTCTGAAAATGCTCTGATTGAGGACTTCCATTAATGGCATGTTTGGGTTGGCTAAGTTCCAAAGGACATACCACCTTTGCCAAGTGCATGAATATATACCTGCTCAGACTGTGGCAGAGAAGAGACAGACTGTGGGCTGTCAGTGGGAAAGACAGGGGCAATGCCAGAAAGTACCAGAGTGTTAGTAGAAAGGACCACACATCGAGTCTCTTTGTGAACTAATTACTCTGAGATCTTGAATTTCTTACCCACCATGAAATTTAGTTTTGGTGAAATAAGTCTATTGTTTACACATTGACCAGTTAATGACCTTGGAGCCATTTCTGAAATTGCATGCAGGGAAGAAAATGGAACACTATCATTTATTGAATAACATCACTTGCTCTTAGGTGTATTAGGTGCTTTTGTATATTCGGTTTCATTTAAAAGAATCTTTAAATGCTTTCATTTGACCTGAAGAGAAGGGTGTGTAATTGGCTGAAAGGACTGGTTAGATGTTTTTATTATAGATTTTGCGTGATGGAAGTAATAAATGTCCCCCAGGCTTTACTGAGTTCTTTCAAGTTGCTAACCACAGTGAGTGAATATTGGTCTGAAATGAATAACCTGATTCCTTAGCATGTGTTTGTCTTTCCCACCTACTGAGGTTCTGTTTTCTTTCCCCCTGCTGATTTCTTGATCTGCTCTGCCCCTTCCTTCTTTAATTTTGGTTAGCATCATGTATCAAGTTACCTACTGTTTTCCCCAAGCCCCCAGACCTTATTTATTGTATAGCACTCTCCTCCAATCAGGACCTCGTCACACACACACACACACACACACACACACACACATTGCTCTCTGGGGCTCTTATTTAATGAGCAACGATCAACAACATTAAGAATGACCTATTCTGAAAAAAAAAAAAAAAAAAGAATGACCTATTCTGCAATCATTTTTGCACATTTTTCAAGCTTATTTCTTAAATGGGAAATGATCTTTACATAAAAGCAGGATTCTTTGCTTTAAATTATCTCTTAGTTTATTTTCTTTTTAAAACTGACTATTACTAAAAGATATTTATCTGGGGAGGTGTGAATGAAGAGTCTAAGGGAAGAATAGAATGCTTGTTAATGCTATTTATTTGACCCGTATTAAAGAAGTAGAGTAAGTATAAGGTTCTTCTCAGTTTACACATGGGATAGAGATCCTGGCCTGTAGGCACTCACATCTCAAGGAGTGCTTGTTTTGTTCTTGTATGACTTGGCAGACCTTCAGTGAACTTCCAATAGCCAAATATACTGAGCGTACATATAAATATTCCCAGATGCAAAGTCATCACTTTAAACTTTGTGATATTGAAGTCTCTGGTAAGTTCAACATTAAGAGATTATTTAAAATATTCATCTCTGCTTATTTGTCAAGGATAATTTGCTTTCATTTATTCACTGGCCTACATTTCGATCTTTTGTGTCCATGTTCCAGTGGTGATCTGTTTTTGAGAAGTAAACAAAAGCAAACAATTTAAATACAGAGTGTGTTACACATATTGTATAAACTGCATCAGGAAAGAGTGTATTGATCATGCCTGTTTATTTTCTGTAATTCTAATGCTTTGATGTATGGACTAGCCAAATCCTGGAAATAGTCAGAGCTGCCTCCAGGAATGTGACTTTCATATGCATTGCCTTGCTTTGTATTTTTGGCCACCTCTTTTCCTTCGTCCCCTTGCCTCCTAACCTACCCAGGTACTCTTCCCTGTGGCCCTTCATGGCATGGTTTGCCCTCTCCTTGTAGGAACTATAATGAACTATCTTCCTTTCAATCTGTTGGCTTCACTGTACCTAAATAAAGTTTAAACCTGCATTTTAAAACTAAGGGATCCATAGGTCTGAGTGCTTGAGGAAGGTATCTATCCAAAAATCCAGGATTTGAAGGACCTTGAATGTAGGGTGACTGTATGTTTCAGTGGAGATGTGGGGGAGGGGAAAGGAGGTGATCCAGGCAATGGGAACTGCATATATAAAAGCAAAAGTGTGCGGGCTGGGTTTGTGGCTCAGTGGTAGAGCGCGCTCGCCTAGCATGTGCAAGGCCCTGGGTTCAGTCCTCAGCACCACATAAAAATAAACACATAAAGGTATTGTGTCCAACTGAAAAAAAAAAGTGTGCTATGCTCAGGGAACAGTGAATGCACAGGATGGTATGAGGGTAGGAAAAGGGGAGAGGAAGGAGGAAAGGTAAGAGATCAGCTGGGTTAAATTGCCGACTGCCCTATTGGGCCTGCTAAGGAGCTGGATTTTATCCTGTTTGTGTAGATAGCCGATGTTTTAATCATGGTAGCAGCATGTGTGGGTACCTGTTGTTGAAAGATAATTCTGGCAGCCACATGGAAGATGACTGTCATCAGAGAAGAGCAGAACCTGGGAGGCTAGTTTAAGGTTGTCTGAAAAGTTCAATTATAAATATAAAAACAGGAAAGATAAAGGTCAGACAGGTCCTTATGAATAGAATCAGGAATAACATTTAAACCTCTGTAATCTCCTGTGTTTGCTGTCATCTTATTCCTCCTGGCTTTGGAAGACACTTCTCTGGAGGGTGAGGGTGAGGGGAGTGAGAGGGTGGAGGATGGGTAACTTATAAGGCTACCATGCACTACTGGAGTACCTTCTGTATTTTCCTTGTCTGCAACTGAATGTGGAAATCCATGACAACCATTTACATGAATAAAGTGAAATAGAAAGGATGACAGGTTAGGACCCCAGAAAAAAAGGGTTTTATATTTTGTATAATCTTAACTTTTATGTAAGATTATTTTCCCCTTGTTTTTCTCTCTTTATTTCTTATTTTTCCCCTTTGCTCTTCCTCCCTCATCCTGAAAGCATTAATTATACTCCCATATTTGTTTGCTTTGGAAAAAGTTATATTTCTTTTGAAGTTGAACCATTTTATCTGTGAATAGTTGATGAGTTCAATAATGTCTTCTTCAAAGCCGAAAATCATTTCACAGTGAAGAAAGGGTTTTTGAATGTCTTGACAGATCTTCAGGATGGTCTGCTTTTATAAGTGTAGCATCAGGTGCATGACTAGAAAATGATAGATGGATGAATAATGAGCATGGTTTGTCAGTAGGAGGAGAGAGTAAAGAGCAGAGTAATTTAATTCCTCTCACTAGCAACTTGTCTTGTTCAACAGTTTCCTGGCTGAAGAAAGGCTTATTAGCTACTTTGTTCGAGTGTGGATAAAATGACATACTGGATTTTTCACACCAGTGCTGAAAATTGATTTTATTTCTTCTACTTGCTGAATTACAATCTAATGAGATTTGACTGATATACAACTGTAGCTGTTGTCATGTAGCTTTACAATTAGAGGTAGGCTATTGAACAACCGGCTGAGAGGTTTCTTTAATATTGGACAATTTTTTTCTCTGTTCACTTTTCTTTTTCCTTCCCCAGTTATAGTCTCTTTCATCAGCAATCTAGCAAACAAGTAACAAGGGATTTTCCACATTAAAAAGTTTTGTTTTTAGAAGTGAGGTGTTAAATATTGAGATCTCAAATGTGATAGTACAAATGTTTTCCTTCTGGAAGATTAGAAAGGGTTAGTCACTTTCTGTTTTAGATTTAATTAAGTTAACATAGAACCAGCCCCTTTTCATGATGTCTATGGCTGTTCCTGTTCAAGTGCAGAGGTGCACAACCCCTAGAATAGTCACTGATGGTGGCATAGATTTTTAATGATATAAGCAAAAGTTTCCAGGAGACACTTTGATCCTTGGTGAACTGCAGAATCAGTAGATCTCCAACTTGCTTGTCAGTTGTCTACTTGTCTTACTTGAACTTTTTCTTGATAGTAACCGTGCATTTTTGCCTTGTAGAACACAGCTATGTGGATACTTTACCTTTGTCATATTGTGGGGCTTGCTGACCTTCCGCAGAGCTGAAGTTTGACTGAAGAATTCTTCCCAATGTCATAAAATCCTTAAGGACGGGACTGTGTTTTGAGATGCTTTTGGATGCACACACCCTGTCTAGTATGTGGTCCATGTAATGTATGATGAAGATGGGTGTCATGGTCAGTAATCCTGGTAACTTATGGGATGTTGTAAAAAGAAAAGCCTGTGACCTGCTTCTGTGACTTGGGTATTAATCTTCAAGCTTGCCAGATCCTTAAGCCTTATGAAGCTGCTCCAAGGTAACTATATATTTCACCAAAAGAATTTTAAAGCATGATTTCTCAGGTTCTATGGGTACATATTTACATCCAGGAAATTAACTTATAATTTGTATTCACAATGCAAAACCAAGTACAGACTATGAATCAAGGATAGAATGCCTTGCTTGTGCCTAGTATACAGTCAGTTCTAAAGAAATATTTGTGAAATGAAAATGGATTTGAAACATGACAGATATAAAAATGGGAAATAATTAGTCTCTTGAATCAATAAATGCCATCTCTATTGGCTAAAGTTTATGTGAATCTGTGCTTGTTGGATAAAATTAACTTTCTGGAGGAAGCCTACCTTCAGTGATGTGTACATTCAACTTATTGATGGGTGAAATCTTAATTGTCTAGCTGTTATAAGGAAATACAAATTTCAAATGTTACCTGTGAAAAATAACCAGTAATCAAGCATTTTAGCATTTTCTGAAAGCCTGATAAAGAAGAAGGGGGTTATCACAATTTCCCATAAATAAAGAGTACATTGTTAACATGGAAGCTGTGGGCAGAGGTGACTAGAGTCATACTACCCATGAAGAGAACATTCAAGATTATGTAGTTCAACCATGTCATTAGGTGAGCATTCTGAGAGCCAGAACAAAAGTGGCTTTTTTTTTGTAGTAAGTATATCATTCAATCTTTCTTTGTTTCTTTTTTATCAACTCACTTACTCCATGATTATTTTTTGAATGTTTGCTCTGTGCCAATTATGGTCTAAGGTCTTAAAGAAATGCAGAGGATGGATTTTTTTTTAACCATATCAAGAACCTATAAAATGGAGAATTGGAGAAAAGGAATTCAATTATGATAATTACAGATTACTTTATAGTTTTCCCCATAGTTTTGCATAGCCTGTTGTATTTGACTATGACAGATAACCTTTGGTTTTGAGCATGAAACCGTGTTTCTTTAGACTTGACTTAGAGAGAGCCTTCCCTGAACCATGGAACTATGCCCATGAGCATTGTGTTAGACAGGTTTCTGCCATGGTGACAAAATATCTGACAAAAATAAAGTATGAAAGATTTATTTTGGCTTCTAATCCATGGTTGGCTGGTTCCATGGTTTCTGGACTTGTGGTAAGCCAGTACATTATGGTGGGAGGGGTGGCTGATCAAAGCTGCTCACCTTGTGGGAGATGGAAAGTGGGGTTGGAAGGGGAGAGTGGGGAGAAAGAGGTGAGTGGGTAGGTGGATTTGGGATGAAATAAACCCTTCAAAGTATTACCTCTCCCTCTCCCCTGTGACCTATTTCCTCTAAGTAGGTCCCACCTCCTAATGTTTCCACCACCTGCCAACAGTGCCATCAGCTGGGAACCAAGACTTTAAAGCCTTTGGGGGCACATTCCAAATCCAAACAATAACATTATACCCCTGTCCCCCAAAGGCTCATGTCTGTCTCACAATACAAAATGCATTCAGTCCATCTCCAGGAATCCCCACAATCTTAACTGTTCTAGCATTGCTCAAAAGTCCAAGTCCAAAGTTTCTGCTGAGACTCAAGGCAACCTTTTAGCTGTAAGTCCCTATATAAATAAAAATGGAAGTTACATACTTCCAACATTCAATGGCATGGAGTAAACATTCCCATTCCCAAAGGAAAGAATAGGAGAATACTAAGGAAAGATTAAACCAAAGCAACACTGAAATTCAGCAGGGCAAACTTTAAATCCTGTAACTGTTATGCTTTGGATATAAAATGTACCCCCCCCCCCAAAAAAAAAACCCCAACAACTCATGGAAACATAATATCCAATGTATGAATGTCCAGAGATGAAATGATTAGTATTAGACCTAATCAGTAGATTACTCCACTTAATGGATTAATAATTTGAATGAATTACTGGGTGGTAACTATAGGCAGGTGGGGCTTGACTGAAGTAGGTTACTGGGAACATTCCTTTGGCAATTATATTTTGTCTCTTGCTCCTTGCTCTCTCTCTGCTTCCTGGCTGTGATGTGGTGATCAATTTTTCACCACCATGCCCTTTTGTCATGATGTTCTGCCTCATCTCAGGCCCAGAGCAATAAAGTTGGCCTACCTTGGACTGAACCTCTGAAACCAGGAACCCACAGCAAACTTTCCTTCTCTAAGTTGTTCTTGTCAGATATTTTGGCCATTATGACAAAAAGCTAACTAAGGCAAGCTCAATGTCCAGCATTCAAGGCATGTAGTAGTGGTATATAGCCTCCAAAGAGCTTGGGCAGCCCACCCCTACAGCTTTATTGGCTGGAGCCTATGTGGACCCTCTCTTGGTCTGGCTATACTCACTGCTTGCAGCTTTCAGTGGCAAACATTTTACATTTCTGGCATTTATAACTTCTTGGGGTTTTCATTGCAGCTTCATCTTCATTCTCACAACTTCAAGTATTTCTCTCTCAGGGGCTATCTGCAGGGAGAGAATTTCAGTCCTGCCTCACATTTCCTGACCTCTCAGGCTTTCCTTTGAAATCTAGATAAAAGACTCTGTGACCTAATGGCTCTTTCATTCCTCTTGGCTGCAAAATCAGCACAATGTGAATGATGCCAAGGTCTATTGCCAGAAAAGTAGTACTCAGGCCTTCTTGGACCATGGCTTCAGTGACCACTGAGTGCCTGGATGGCTGAACAAGATGAAATTATTCCTGGGGAAACAAGTTCCTAGATGACCCTGTGGGAACAAGGTAACCTCCTCTTCTCAAAGGAATCTGTCAAATGACTGTACACTTTTAAGTTCTTGAGGCCATGAGGGGCAGGATATGACCAGTTCTGTGATGCCCCCAAGGCATGTTTTCTATTGTCCCAGTTCCAAGTGTTTGGCTTCTTTTCAGGGGTGCAAATCTCTTAAGCAACCACACCTTCCTGGGCTCCAACTTTAAATGTGCTCCATTTCTGGCCAAACAATAAGTTTTTCAGAACTTTCCACTCTGCTTTTTTGATCCCAATTCTCACCATAAATCTGACTAAAAGCATATAGCAATATCAACATCAATGTCTGAACACTGTTCTGCCTTGAAATTTCCTCCATCAAATAAACTGGTCCATCATATTTAAATTCAGTCTCCTACAAAGATTCAGGGCATGGACAAAATGGAGGCAAGTTCTTTACCAGAATGTAACATGAGTGGCTGTACTCCAATAGATTCTGATGAGTATAGTCTTTACTGTCTGCATTCTTTATCAGCATACTGGTCTTCTCAGCTCTTACCAAGAGCTTTACTTACAACATTCTTGAGTTTCTTTAGTGTGCATTTTAAAACTTTCCAAATTCTTCCAACAAAACAGTGCCAAAGACTTCTGAAGCACAGCATCAGGCATCATCACAGCAATGCCATCTTGGCATCTTTATCAATTTTCTAGGTTAGTCAGCTTTCTGTCACTATAACAAAATACCTGAGAAAAACAATTTAAAGGAGGAAAGGTTTTTTTTGTCTCATAGTTTCAGAGGTTTCAGCTCATTGATCAGTTGGGTCCATTGTTTCTAGACCTGTGGTTATATTTTAAATATTTAACATATTAATTATCCAAAATGGATTCCCCTCTCCTCCTCCTTTCTCTTCTTCTCTCTCCTCCCTCTCTCTCTCTCTCTCTCTCTCTCTTTTGGTACCAGGGATTGAACTCAGAGGCACTTAACTACTGAGCCATATTCCCATTCCTTTTTAAAAAACCTTTTTAAGACAGGGTCTCCCTAAGTTGCTTAGGGTCTCACTGAGTTGCTGAGGCTGATATTGAACTTGAAATCCTCCTATCTCAGCCTCCCAAGTTTCTGGGATTACATGCATGTGCCAACACATCAGGTTCTAACTTGGATTTTCTTGCTAACCATGGAATCTCATAGCTAAAGATTTTAGGGTGTCTAGAAATGAGGCATGATATGTAACTTGTTGTCACTAAATAATGATCCGATAATGTAATTAAAAACTTAAGTAAGATTTTCCTTACAGTGACTATAGCCAATGGCAAATATTTGAGGATTAACTCCCCAATTTCTTAGGCAGAGAGGACCACTAGGATCAGGGTCTAGAGGCATAACATGTTTTGCTCATCTCCTGGATTCCTTCCTATTACTATGATTTGGAGGATCTTATAATTTAGTAGAAGGAAACAAGTAATTTTATCACATGTAGTGTCTTTGCTTAAAGGAGGGTTGCTTTCCATAGTCATTGGATTGGGGAGAATATGACCAAGAAGAATTTCTGAAGGGTCCCACCTAAGTGTAGACCCAAGGGATGCTCAGAGTTGGCCAGGTGAGGAATTGTGAGAAGGCTGTGCCATGAGGAGGAAATAATCTGAGCAAAGTCATGGAGTGCAGCACAGGTGGTATAGGTAAGTAAAATATGGAAAGTACTTGCCAGTGGGAAATACAGGAGAGGGTGACTAGGGGATGAAGCTAGAGAAGTGAGTAGGTGTTTGCAATAGATCTAGCTAAGGAGAACCTAAATTGAAATGGCAAAGGTATGAATAAAGGAGGGGACCATTCTTATCTGTGAACACATGATCTCTTATCTATTGCAGTGGTGAACAGTTCAGATAGAAAAATGGAATGTCTTCTGAATAGCCCTTCTTCCTCCTCCCCTCCTCCTTGTCCTTCTCCTCCTTCCTCTCCTTCTCCTTCTTCTCCTCCTCCTTCTCCTTTGCATTATCCAGTTTCAGAAAGAATGAGGCCAAAGCAATTCATTTTAAAATTTACACAGGAACTTGGTGCAGCCTTTTTGCCTAACCCAAGATTCATAACTAAATGTATATTTGAGAAGGGCCACTAAGTACCTCTGCTCAGACTCTGGCATGATTACAGAAGGTGCCATGACTTAGACTATACTATGAAGAAGGCATCCGGAGTTGGGTAGTGCAATAGCTCCTGTTTGAAACTCAGTTAACAAGAGGAGAAAAAACTGAAGCACAGGATTTATAGCACTTTGACTTCTTTCAAAGCTTCAAAATTTGCCTCTTAAAATTGCTAACCAGTTGACAGAGTCAGACCATTTCATATAGTTTTTCTAGTTAGCTCAGTTACTTTAGTAAAATGATGTTATCATCTAAGATACTCTATAGGAACTTTGGTTTATCAGTCTATCTTTATGGGCATTGGTGTGGTTTGTATTGTTCATAGTTATAGGATTACAGATCAGGTAAAAATCAAAGCACACTTTCCCCTTTCTTCTCTTCCCCCTTTATCCCACAAAAAGTTGAGAATATAGGGTATTTCTTTAAAAATACAAAATGTGGTGTTTTAAGACTGTTAATTTCCTTTGCAAAAGTAGCCATATTTCAAACACAGTCTATATAGCTGTCAAGGAAAGTCACACCAAGGACACTTGGTTCCGGGTATACAAGGCTGACTCTCCCAAGGCTGACTGCTATAAGTCTTGTTTTGACCTAGGAGTTTTCTGGCTCATAGTTATATCACTGTTCAGACTATCACTCTTTCTTTTATCTGAAGAAGAAAATTGCAGTGAGGGTTTTTCTTCTGAGGTGGGTACTTTGCATAAGAGAGTAGAAATTGTTGGGCAGGGTTTCACTTTCCATTGTCACCCACCTAATGACTTTCTTCTGGGAAAGCACGGCATTCCTGTCTTTCTCAGAACTGCCATCTGAAGAGCCACATCAAAGGCCAATTGTCTTCTGGGTCACTTTGTTTCTTTGACAGGCCAAGCTTTGAATGATTTTTCAAAACAAGGAGAAAATTTTGTCTTTTCTTCATGTTTCAGTTTAATTTTTCTCATTTCCCTGTTCAAAGTGAAAAACATTCCCTTGACCCAGTTTTCCCTTTGCTACTGACAGGACGAGAAGCACTGAGGCATTTAACTTGGAACTCAGAAGTCCCCCTGTACCCATATCAATTGGAAACCTGTTCAACTTTGCTCCCACTCCCAGGGTGTTAGTGAGCTAGGTGACATTTTAAAATCAGCTCACTTTGACTTATGCATGGGTTTTATTCCTTCACCTTTAATAAATGCATTAATGCCATTTTTCTGTCGGAGTTCTGACAAGCCCTTCTGTTTTTTTTTTTTTTTTGGTGGTGCTGGGGATTGAACCCAGGGCCTTGTGTGTGCTAGGCAAGTAAGCAAACACTCTACCAACTGAACTATATCCCCAGCTCCCCTTCTATTTTTTTTAATATGCAATTTTCCTGGATTTTGTGGGAGTAGCCATAGGAAGGGAGGAGTATATATGTGGCTGCATGTGTAAAAAATTATACACTTCCTGTAGGCAATAGCAAATATCTGTGATAACCAAGTTAGAATCATATTAGATTGGGCCATGAAGTGACTGAGATGTATGTAGGTAAGGTGACAGGAGTAAACATCAAGGATGAATAAACAACATGGATCAGCAGAGAAACTTGTTTGGACTTGTTTGGACTTGTTTGGACTTTGCAGTAACTCAGTGACTTTTTAGTGCTGGTCACAAGATGACCAGAGAGTGTGTCTATGTTAGATAAGTGGATGATGTAACCTTTTTGAGTGTGGATGATGTAACCTTCTAAGTTGTGGTCATAGGATGATAAAGTAGTCAGGCAGTATGCTTATGTTAGATAAGTTAGGTATGAACAACTTGTAAAGTATATAAGCGCGGGGGAAACTCCATGTAATTGCTCACAACTAACTCTCGTCGCCTGAGAGTAAGATCGTGCAGTTGTGTGCCAGCCACCTCGTGTATTGCTTTGTGTGGTGTGCGAATAAACCAGCATTTCAAAAGGCAATCGAGTTCGTGCTTGGTGTTCGCGTACGTCGCGGTCCGGGGTCCAGTGCAGATATCCGGAAGGGAACTCCTGGTAACCAGACAAGGCTGAGAAGCTGCTCGTGACAGTTGGCGTAGTCGGCAGGATACGGAAGAAGAGCTCCGAAGCAGGTAAATATAACCCACATGGCAATGCACAATTTCTTCTACTGAAAACCTAGAATGACCGTGATCGTCCGGCGTCTAGGCTGAAGGTGGAATGAAAGGGGAGTGCCCCCACCAAAATCCTTAGGAGGACGGTGGTCCCTGTGCATGGGGTGGCTTAAGGAAAGGATAGAAAATTGGGCACTATATAGCTGGCATCAGGGAATAAGTCAGATACCTTATAAGATAGAAACAAACGGGTTTATTGCTTGGAAAATTCATATAGCTAAACTGAGGATCCTCTTAAAAATAGCAACATGGGCTTCAAGGAAGTAATAAAAAAATTTAGGCAGAAATGTAGAATAGGAGAACTAAAGCTCGAGCAAAAGGAATTAAAATCTCAATCGCCATGGCGAGGTATTGAAAGAATTGTTCAGGCAAAGATGCCTGAGTTCCAGAAAGGAACCACAGTTGAGGTAACATTAAGTAATCCTCAGACCGTCCAGCCCATAATGGAACGGGCTGACAAGAAAGAAATCCCGGGAATATTATGTAAAATTATAGATGATATAGATGATGACAGGCTAAGAGGCAAAAGGTTAGTAAAAGAAGCCCTTAAAAATGGAAGTAATAACCCATTTTTGAAAGATATATTGAACCAACTGGAAGCTCCTGATAAGGCCAGCATGCCAGTTTCAGTAATTAAAACATCCACACCCGGACGGGGACGCCCAGATGGGTTGGAACAAGTTATTGAAACTAGGGACTTAACTAGACCTGAAATGGTTCAGTTAAGGCAAGATTTTTCACAGAAAGGTCAGACCGACGGAGACTTTTTGTTTACAATTCATAGTAAGGGAGGCGAGTCTATAAGACTCGCAGGCAAGGAGATGCAGGTGATTAATGTCCAGATAGACAATCCGAGTGTTGCGGACACTTTGGCAAAGATTATACAAGAGGACCCTGACAGGGTACGCACACTTTGGGATTGGATTGCAGTAGCCTGGGCAGAGGCCATCCCACATATAGATTGGGGTGCCTTTGAAGGCCAGGTACAGTGGAAGAATCCCAGTGAAGGGATTAAGATAGTAAAGAAGTTAGCTATTTTTAGCAAAATTTATAATCAGTTTCAAGGATCCCCTTTAAGTGCTCACTTAACAGCCGCGCTCAGGAGAATAATTATAAAAGGAGCACCAGAACAACATAGAATGATGTTGGCAACCATGCTAGCTGGAGCCAACACCCTATGGGATGTAGTTGAGTTCTTAAAGCAACATCGAGAATTACAACAAGAGCACAAAATGTCATTTCAAGCTGCAATGTCATTTCAAGCTAAAGCCCGAAACCCAGTCTGCTTTCCAACAAATGGTAACGGAAATATTAAATGTTACCAGACAAATGGGAACAGTCAATGTTTCCAGACAAAAAACTTCCGTTTGGGAGGCCCGCCTGGCCAGCGGAGCCTCCCAAGAAACAGAAATATGTTGGGAAATGGCAAAGACTGGAGAAAGGTGCGACCAGGACAAGCCTGGACACAAGGAAATGTTGCTGTAAACAACAGGCAGATAGGAAGCAGAATGAAGCCACAAAGGCCGGTGCCGCGAGGAAATCAGGTGCAGGGCCAGAGAGGAAGGTTTGGTTTAACAATGCCAAGGTATGGAACACCCAGATGGCAAAACAGCCGGACACCCGGCCGTTCATACAATTAAAATTTATAGTTGATAATCAAGAATATACAGACTCCTTCCTGATAGATACGGGAAGCGAGGTAACAATAGTCAGAGATGATTTTGTAAATAATAAACCAGCTAAGGAAAAAGTTATAGTACAAGGAGTATCTGGACATAGGGCAGAAATGAGAAAAGAATGGGTAACATTTAAAATATATGATTTGGATTATACAATACAAGTGTTGGTAGGCAAAGTTCCACATGGAGTATTAGGAATTCAGGAAATCAGGTTATTATATGGTGAATGGTTACCTTTGAAGAGATTAAAGTGTTTTGAAACAAAAATTTTAAGTCAAGTAAAGATTGATCCAGTAAAATTGCCCCATACTCCACCAGTGTTTACTAAACAGTATCCTATTAAAGGAGGACACGAAGAGATTAGCGCCACAATAAAGGAAATGTTGGAAAAAGATATAATAGAAAAGGCATCATCATTTAAATATAACAGTCCAGTATGGCCTGTTATGAAACCTAATGGCAAGTGGAGATTGACGGTAGACTATAGGAATATAAATAAAGTAACCCCTTCTATGCCAGGTACTCTTCCAGATGTAGAGTCTATTTATGCTCAAATTAGGAATTTTTCACCTACTTGTTTTTGTGCTATAGATTTGAGTGATATGTTTTTCGCTATCCCATTAGATATTAAGAGTAGAGAATTGACTACATTCACTTGGGAATCAGTACAATATAGGTTTAAGAGGTTACCACAAGGATATAAAAATAGCCCAATTATAGCACATGTAACTTTACAAGAAACGTTAAAGGACTTTCAAGATAAAGGAACTACTAAGCTATGGTCATATGTAGATGATATATTAATTGCTGGGAAAGATATGACCGAGTTAAATAAGGTAAAGGACGAGGTAGTTACATTATTGAAATCAAAAGGATGGTCCATCAATCCTGATAAAATTCAGGGTCCAGCCACGTCAGTTAAGTATCTGGGGGTGGTGTGGACTACAGAAGGACCTAAGGTTCCGGATGCGGTGATAGATAAGATTGTGGCTTTACAGTCACCAAAAACCAAGACAGAGGCTCAGCAGGTGATGGGCATTTTGGGATATTGGAGATTACATATTCCATATTTGCAAATGATTCTGGCTCCAATACACAGGGTATGCAGGAAAGCTGCGGACTTTGTATGGGGACCGGAACAGAAAAAGTCACTAGAATTAGCTAAGGAATATGTTCAGACATATACCCAATTGTATGTACCTCAACCTGGTGAAGAAATTATAATTGATATAATATATGCCAATGACTTTGGAAATTGGGGCATATATACTAAAAGTAATAGTCAGACTAAACCAGTTGGGTTTTACTCCAAAAGATTTCCTTTTTCAGGAAACAAGTACTCTTTCTTTGAAAAAACAGTGTGGACAGCTTATACGGCGGTACAGAGTCTAGGTTTTGTTTTAACTAATAGAATAGTTACATTAAGAACTCAGATACCAATTTTGGATTGGGTACGAACTAAGGAGGAAGACTTTAGAGGTTTACCCATGGAACAAAAAGTGTTGAAATGGAAATGGTATTTGTTAACTATAATTAATGATGCAACAGTGTCAGGGAATAATAAGACATTAAGGTTATCAGAATTAGTTTTTGCTCAGCCTATGGTAGAAGTACCGGTAGAGGTTAAACAACCAAAGACACAACCTATTGGAAAATGGGGGGCAGTTGCTTCTCATAAAAATGCATGGTTCACAGATGGATCAAGTAAAGTAGTAGGAAATGTCACTAAATGGAAAGCTGTGGCATATCGACCAAGTGATAAAAAGATCTTAGTTAAGGAAGGCTCGGATGCCTCAGCACAGTTAGCAGAACTCTGTGCAGTAAAATTGGCCGTTGAACAATCTATCCATGAAAAGAAAAAGTATATACACGTTTTTTCGGACTCATGGGCAGTTTGTAATGGTATTGCCATATGGTCTGCAAAGTGGAAGGAATCTGATTATAAAATTAATGGAAAAGATGTATGGGGACTACATATTTGGAAATTTCTTGCGGAGGCACCTATACATGTAAAGATAGCGCACGTTGATGCTCACACAGGACGTACAGATGAAATATCTAAATTTAATAATGTGGCAGACAAATTGAGTAAATTTGACTCCGAAGGGCTAAAATTGGTGAATAAGGCCCCTTGGAAAATATCAGATAGAACAGATACAAAGATTCGGTTGAAACGTGACCCAAATTGGCATATAAAACTTCCTGAATTGAATGCTGATATTTCGGATGATGAAATCCGACAATTGCATAAGGAATTAGGACATATTGGAACACATGGAATGTTCCAATGGTTTCAAGGAAGAAATATAAAAGTCACCTGGGGAGCATGCAAGCGTGCGATATCTGGATGTGAATTATGCGCATCCTCGGTACAACGTTTCCGGAGGGATCCACCCCATAATAGGCCGTCACCAAGAGGATTTAATGAAAAGGTACAAATTGATTATATTGGTCCGTTGCAGAATGGAAAATATGTGTGTACTATGGTAGATTGTAGTACCGGATTGGGACATGCATGTGCAAGTAGACATGCAGATCAAAGCTCTACTATGAAAACTATTTGGAGCTGGTGTGCAGCATATGGATGTCCTTGGAATGTGACTTCTGATCAGGGTTCTCATTTTACTGGTAGAAATGTTCAGAAATTAGCTGACGTTTTAGGAATTAATTGGGATTTTCATTTGGCCTATAACCCACAAGCAGCAGGAAATATTGAAAGGTTCAATGGATTATTAAAGACTAAATTGTGGCAGATAGGACAAGATGTGCCATTTGACAAGGCAATACTGATTGCAGTTTTTGAACTTAATTCTAGGCAAAGACTGCACAGGAGATCACCCTTTGAGGAAACATTCCAAAAGGACATCGATGTGCAGGCAGACGGGGACCCAAACCCAGATAATATAAGACCATATAAGGTGTGGATACGTAACAGAAAAGATAACTCTGTGATTAAAGGTGAGATTGTATCACACGGACAAGGAAATACCCTATGGGTATCAACTGGAAAAGGGAACCTCAGATTAGTAAAAAGCCAAGATGTTGTCACTAGGTAAACGTTTGTGTGTTTTGTTTAACATATGCTTTGTTATCCTGATTGTATATTCTTGCTTGTTTTTGGGTGGATATTTTCATTGTAACGAATGGCAGACAGCTCTTTTGAATGGTTCTACTTGTTTTAATCATAAATTGTTGGTACGAGATTTGCTACCCTGTTATGTACTTAATTATACACTATGTTTCTGGTAATGGCACCTAGGACTTTGTTACTTTTGCTATTTTTGCTACTTTTGATAGCCCTGCAGTTTTATTCAGTAATGGGAAATCAAACTACAACTCCCACTACTTTTACTACTACAACTCCATATTATTTTGGTATCAGGAACATTAACCTGACCAAGTATTCTTACAAAGATTGGATCTTCAATTATATTAATTTCACTCATTCACTTCAAGAGTGTAATAATTCTTGTGCAGTAATACCACAATATTGGAGAAGTAACAAATTCCTACAAAATTTTACTGCTATTAGATACCTGTTTTATCATAATTATGCATTTTGCCACCATTATAACAAACACTCCGCACCTAAGGAGTGTGACCATTTTTGGGACATCAATACAGTTGGGGTATATAGCCCAATGTTTAGATCTAGTGCGGATGGAGGATATTCTAATAAATATGAAACTAACCCCCTCCGATGTCATCTGGTACCTGGGATTATGGATATGTGGTCTTATAAGCCACATTTTGTGTATTATTATAGGAAACTTGGAGGCAAACCTTTAGTTAAGAGCTATAATGCTACAGCAGCAGTGCTTAATAATCCAAACCTTACTGTATATACTTTTGAGGAGTCTACAGAAGAGGATGACTTTACATGTATAAAAGCAGCAGAAAAGGATGTTGCATCACTGCCTTTTCAGGTTTGGGTGTCCAACAAACAGAATGATTATAATTTATTCGATTATGAATATGAAGAATATGACTATTCTTCATATGATGATGGAGAAGAAGGAGGTTCTGGTGAATTTACAACTACAACCCCACGAACAACTACGTTGGGGATAAATTTGTTGCCATATAATGATTCTAAGGAAATGTTGGATGAATGGAAGAGATTGCCTAGACATTTACAAGGAGCTAGACCGTTGCCTAGATGGCCGCAAGTTTTAGTTGAACCCTACGGGACATGGTGTCCAAAAGAGTTACAGCAGTATCTAGATTCCATGAACACTAAACAAAGGAATATGTCTATATATATTGAAGATGTGCAAAGCAGAACTCATTTGAATTATACCCATTATGTTTCTTGTGTAGCGGATTTTCCTAATTTACCTATATATGGAAAGTTCGAGATCCTACAAAATCCTGATAGATCCTTAGAAATACGGAACCAATCTTATCTTACTATAGATAATTGGTGGAAAGTCAATACCTTAGGTACCGCCACCTGGCGATCACCTGTTGTGTTGACCGACCCTTTACCACAGCCATTTACCCATAACTTGGTTAAACCAGTGGCCACGCCTCCTAAATTAAAGGACAAAATCGGGTATGTTTGTATCCGCAGCATTTTTGGAGATATGCTTAACCGAACACAGGGACAAGCATTTATTGGTAGAGTTTGCTTCCCTGTTGATTCAACCTTCCTTAAGTGGTGCCAATATAGATATTATTATAAAATTGGTAATTATTCATCTGTAACTTATAAGATTCACACACAGGCCTGTAGGCTGGGTCCGGCTTACAGGACGACTGGGGTATTACATCCTGAATTTGGAATGTTTAATCACTCTGGATGGCTATTATTTGAAAACAAAACAAGGAGGTATGTTTTTAAAAATGCCAATAATGAATGGGACCTCGCAGAGATTGTGGATAGCCCGAAATTGGGACAGAGAGTGCATAGTCCAGGGTTACATGATTATAAATTCACCGTGGACAAATACATTGTTAACCAGACAGTATGGAAAAACTACACACAATATTATAATATATTTAATTGGACATGGTGTTATAATTTTAGTAGACAAAATTGTGTACAGAATCCTCTTCATGCTGTATATTTGAATGCCTCTCATATGCATCTTGAGGTGAATAATACGTGGCATAGGTTTGATAATCAGTCCTGGCAACCTGTATTGGTTGTCACACCTAAGGATATTTTGGAAAAACACTTGTATAATGTTACATTTCTGCAGGTAGATTATACTTATAATGGATCCAAAGGAGAATCTTCAAAGTGGCCTTATTATAAATGCCAAGACTGTACCTTTAAGTTTTATGATAATTTCTTTGGGACTTTGATTCCCGTGTTTAATTTGAGTGATGACAAAATCAGAGTGAATGTCCATAATATGTCAATCCCGATGGGAGTTGATTCTAATTATGTGGACACTAAAAATGTTAGTTTAGCTATGGAAAGATCTATTTGCAGATGGTTTCCACATTCATGGCAATATGTGATTGGTATTCATAGGTCTATTATGCATAATGATTCCACATACTATGATATTCCTCTTGATGTAAATATAACTGGAAATGTTTCCAAACATTATGAAGGTGGTAATGTTGTATTAGGCAATGAGGAAAAACAAACGAGGGATTATACTTTACATCCAACAGTATATTCTCTTGCATTTGTACCACCAGATTTGGATGAAGTTACTTTAGTGAATTACAAAACAGAAACTTACCTGGTAAATGCTGATGACTACTGGTCATTGAAGACTGGGTGCCCTAGAGCACAGCTCTGGGATACTATAATTAGATACCATGTGGATGTAGCAGATAGAAGAACTCTGAAATGGTGGTTGACACAAGGAATGGATTTCTCTACTTGGTCTAGTAAAATATATCCAGGAAAATTACCTTATTACTGGTATATGTTATTGCCAGGAAGTGACAATGAATGGAATCTTTATGATATTGTAACACATGATGTTTTACATAATAATACTGATGTGTTTGATGCACATGCAGGTAATCATATTATATATAGTACAAAGATGGATATGCAGAAATGCTATATGGAACCGACCTCTTTGAATCCTTGTTTAATCGATAGAGGAGGATTTAATGGAACCAAGGGATGGGTTACTGCCCATTTCCCAAGAGCGGTCCTCTTCCCACGCAAGGAAAAGGACGGTAATTTTATGAAGACTTTAGAGGCTCCAGGATTTTTACCTTTATTACATCAGCCAGTTAGATTTTTGATACAACCACAAGTACAGCCAATTGTGTTACGATTGTCTGTTAGTGATTTGTTGAAAGGTGAAACTGTATGTCCTTCTTTTGAGTCTACTGTGTTGCCAGATTTGTTTTATTCAGTTCAAAGAAATGCAGCAGGACGAAGACCTTTGCAGTTCGCAGCGATTGGCGCTTTCCTGGCCGGAGCAGCTTTGGGGGCAGCGATCGCTGGAGCAATGACGGAGGAACTTCGAGTGGAAATTTCAGCTCTTCGAGGACTTCAGAATAAACAGAACTTTGTTATCTCACAATTATCTAAAAATCTGCACTCCGCATCTTTACTTATGGAAAGACTTTCTGCAGAACAGGAACTTTTGAAACATCATGTTGATTCACTAAGTAAGGTGATTGAGACTATGGATGCATCATGGAATGTACGTATGAAACAATTGGAGGCAACTCAGGAGTGTGAACATCTGCAAGCAATGATCACCGCGGGATTAGAAGAAATAAGACTGTTATTTAGAACCGGCATAGGCATGGAAACTGCATCAGCTATAACCATATTAGATCCTACAAAGGATTCTTGGTGTGAAACTGGTGTTTGCATGATTAATTTATGGCAAATGTCGACATCTAAGGTTGTAATAGGATATCCAACTAAGGCTATACCGAAGAAAATTGGTAAAGATTGGATAATACCGTTTGATAAGTTTTATTGGTTAAAATGGAACAATATGTCATATTATGTGCCTAGTGAAGCCACTTATGCTATAGGTAAAACAACTATTATAGCATATGATCTTTTCTCAGATGAACCTAGGACTTCTGATATAACTATATCCATGCCTCAGGCTACTCTGTTCGATCTTGGGAATTTTAATATGTTGTCTTGTTATCCTGAACCTTACATGGTTCGACGATGGCAAAACATTTCTTATAGTGATTCTTTAAGTTTGAATGCTGGTTGTCATGTACATACTAATGTCATGATGATGGAACATATGAATCTGTTAAGAAACATCTATTTAGGTCTAAGAGTTTTACTGCTACGCAAAACTTACGAGTCCTGACTCAGGTGGTTTATATGTCTAATCATACTTTTGGGTTACATTCTTTTGTACCCCAACCACCTCTGTCAGAAGAATATAAAAAGATGATGAAAGCAACAGAGGCAGCCAAATCCGTTTATGCTTCATTAGGAAAGGAAATTGAGACAGTACATAATCAAACTACTGAACTTCTCCAAAGATTTTCAGGTGAAACTCATAAAGTTAAAATGTTAGTTGATTCTGGATATTTGATTCCGCGTGACTTTCAGTATACTTATGATTGTAGTTTTGTAGGTTTCTTTAGAAAATTAGTTCATGCAGATGTTAGTTGCATTATGAGATGGAATCCTTTCCATTGGCTTAAGGAAGGATTGCTATATGTATGTTGTTTTGTATTATTAGTATTATGCATTAAGGTTTGTTTAAAGATTAATAAGTCTGCAGGAAAGAAAACTTACATTAAAATGGATAAACTTCAACATTACAGAGACCATGAAGCGAAAGGCACTAAGAAAATTAAATCCAAGAAGGAGAAGGACGGCAAGATCGAGGAATTATTCTGAACAGTTGCACTATGCAAATTGTCATCTTTGCATCGAATTTCATGTAAATACATGGTTTTTATATAGTGCATATACACTGTTTGGGCAGGAACGTTTTTCTCTTTTATGTAGACTAGTAACCTTACGCAGTGGACCATGGTGTCCGCTGGATAATAATTTGGAGGGTATTGTACCTTCTTTATGTGTATTCTTAAATCATGTTTGGAACTGTATTCCTAATATTAATTCGCACTGTAATGTTTATTGTAGGTATGATGTACACTCGTGTGTTAAGGGTTTATTTGGATTGTTCACGGAAGTAATGAAGTCTGATCATGATTTGTTGACACAGCAATCTAATGCATTTGCTTTTTACATTAATGGGATTATTTCCCTTAGCTATGATAGATCATTGTTGTTTGGTGATGAGTTATTATGTAGGAGTTTTGCGCAATGCAGACGGAGGAAGACGTATAACCCTAGATCTTTGTTTGATATATGCTTAAGGAATATCTGTAAGCCTTATTTTGTTAAATTGTGGACTTATGTCGATTGTCACCAAAACTTACCCAGACTTGGTTAACGTTATAGAATTTCTTGAGGAACTATGTCTGTGGATCAGATAATCATCAGACGGATATTAGGACGCAAATTGAGGAACGACCTGTTGTTCCGGAAGGATCGCATGACTCCAATTCCGATGTTCTTGGAAAAAGATGTTGATTATCCATTTATGATAATTCACAATATGGTGATAGATTTATCGTTAGTGAAGGATTTGAATTTTGATGTTTATTCACGACTGACACATCCTTTTGTGCCACATGTGAAAGCTCCCTTTTGCTGTGAGATTCGTGCTATGCTTCATCCTTTTCTACACTCCTGTGTGGTCGGTGGCTGCATGGATGCCGTGGATTGCATCTTCCAATCTGAAGAAGATTGGTTTGGAGGGCCGCGACAGCCCATACGTTTCCCCGAGGACGGGCAACTTCCGAATGGACGACCTAAGACAGGGGACCGTACTTGTCGCTTTGATACATCGGCACCATCAGTACCATCGGCGCCTCCGTATCAAGGGGGTGGAATGACAGGAGTAAACATCAAGGATGAATAAACAACATGGATCAGCAGAGAAACTTGTTTGGACTTGTTTGGACTTTGCAGTAACTCAGTGACTTTTTAGTGCTGGTCACAAGATGACCAGAGAGTGTGTCTATGTTAGATAAGTGGATGATGTAACCTTTTTGAGTGTGGATGATGTAACCTTCTAAGTTGTGGTCATAGGATGATAAAGTAGTCAGGCAGTATGCTTATGTTAGATAAGTTAGGTATGAACAACTTGTAAAGTATATAAGCGCGGGGGAAACTCCATGTAATTGCTCACAACTAACTCTCGTCGCCTGAGAGTAAGATCGTGCAGTTGTGTGCCAGCCACCTCGTGTATTGCTTTGTGTGGTGTGCGAATAAACCAGCATTTCAAAAGGCAATCAAGTTCGTGCTTGGTGTTCGCGTACGTCGCGGTCCGGGGTCCAGTGCAGATATCCGGAAGGGAACTCCTGGTAACCAGACAAGGCTGAGAAGCTGCTCGTGACATAAGGACAGATACTTCTGGTTCCAGCTTGCCATTTACTTTGAGTAAAAGAAAGTTTTATGGCAGCCCACCAGACCCTATAGGACCTGGTCTCCTCTTTTTTCTCTTGTGTCTTACCCCTTTCTCCTTATTCTCTCCCCTAAGTCACACATGCCAGCTACACTGCCTAGGATCTTGCACCAGCTTGTCCTGTTGCTAGAATTCTCTTTGCCTATATAACCTGCCTAGCTAACTTTGTCATTTCCTTCAGATCTTTGCTTAAATGTCACATGCTCAATGACACTACCCCTGAATACTTTTATTTTTTTTCTTTTCCCATAGATGTTATCTGTTATAAAATATTAATAATTCATTCATTCAGTTTAGTACTGCGTATCTCTCTTGATAAGATAGAAACCTTATGAAAGCACAGCTGTCGGTTTTTTTTTTTTTAATCTTTTCCACCTGTATATCTCAGGTTACTAAAAGAGTACTGGGAATGTAGTGAGCCCTCAATAAATATTTGTGAAATAAAGGAGGCATATGAGCCAGGGAGGTCTTTACTGTCAGCTGTCTTCGTATGGCCTCCCACTCCCCACCATTATCCCATACTTCTTCTTTCAGACATTCCTTTTCACTCGAAATTACTTACTCAGTGTTAGTAGTTCCTCCTAGATGTCACAGTCCCCAAGCAGGGGGAATGTGTCGATTTGGTTTTATCCCCAAATTTTACATTACATCATGAAAACAATTAAAATTAAACTAGTTGTTATGTGAAGAAATACAGGCTTACTTTGGCTTGTGGTTCTGGAGGTCCAAGCCTCAGGGGCTATATTTGGTGATGTCTTCTTATTTGCAGAGTCCCAAGGTGGCCCAGGGCATCACAAGGCAGGAAACAGGGAGGACGTGCATGTGTCTGGTCTCTCTCCCTCTTAAAAGCCACCAATGTTTAGTATTGGGATCTCCACCAGATGATTTTATCTAATTCTAATCACCTCCAAAAGGCACTACCTCTGAACAGTTGGATTAAGTTTCCATCCTCTTAATGCCTCACAGTTGGGTTGGGACTAAACTCCCACATGAGTTTCAGCAGGGACAAACTGTATTCAAACAATAGCAATAAGCCACTGATTTCATGACTCTGAGTCTTCAGTGTATGCTGCAGTCTGGCTGGGCACTTGTAGGTTCAAATGGGAACTCCTTTATTGCCCGAACTCCCTAACGCCACCCACGCAGCCCTTCCAGGAACACCACCAACTGGAAATCCCTCCTCTGGAACTTCGCCAACCAACAGGAACTCCCCAGGAATCCCTGCGAGAACTCCAAAGTAGCGAGCCCTAGGTGGACAGCAGGGGTCTAATATACAATTGAATACACAGCTTAACATAACCATCATCATCTCAATGGCTCGCTGGCCTCACCTCTCAACCACTCCCTTCTGGCAAAAATGCCATGCATCATTCCGACTGGGCTGTGGCTCTCAGCAAGTGTATGCTGTAGCCACAACTCAGGGTAATTTTCACTGTCCATCTAGATCATTATGTGTTAATGATACCTTAGAACAGGGAAATGCTAACACCTCATTTATGCCTTAAGATGAACTGAAAAAGACAATTTTGTAATATAAGGATGAAAAAGTTCCTAATAAAGTTAGTAAACTTAGACATCATAATTTTTTTTTTCTAGAAAACACAGGAAAAGACTAAATGGAGGCTTCCTTACCATTAAGCTGAAGTAGCTCTTGGTGACAATCTTTCATGTTATTCTATTTTGTTTTTTCACTCTTAGTTTTTTTTTTTTTTCATTTTTTATTGGTAATTTTTGTTATATATGATAGCACAATTCATTTTGATATAATTATACAAGCATGGAATATAGCTTATTCTAGTTAGAGTCCCATTCTTATGGATGTACATGATGGTGGCATTCACTGTGTTGTTTTCATATATGTACATGGGAAAACTGTATCAGATTCATTCCACTATCTTTCCTTATCCCCTGCTCCCTTCCCTCCATTCCCCATCGTCTATGGCCTCCTCCCCTCATTGTGGGTTAATTTTCACCCATCAGAGAAAACATTCCACGTTTGGTTTTTTAGAGCCATCTTATTTCACTCAGCTTGATAGCCTCCAGATCCATCCATTTGATGGCAAATGTTATGAAGTCATTCTTCTTTATGACTAAGTAAATTCTATTATGTATGTATACCACATTTTCTTACCTCCATTCATCTATTAAAGAACACCTAGTTTGGTTCCATAGTTTAGCTATTGTGAATTGAGCTGCTATAAACATTGATGTGGCTGCATCATTGAAGTACACTGATTTTATGTCACTCTTATTTTACTGAGTCTCTTCACTATAATATATACCAAGGAGTGGGATATACCAAGCTGGATCAAATTGTGGTTCCATTCCAAGTTTTTTGAGGATTATCCTTTCATGCTATGTCTCTGTCTTTGTGTGGTCTTTTCCATGTCTGTCACTTTGTTTCCTTTTCTCTTACAAAGAATTGTCATCATTGGATTTAGAGCCTATCTAATCTAGAAAGACCTCATCTCAAGATTCTTTACTTGTTAGTAAAAGATAAAAGGTAGAAATGACATAAAAATTCAATGGATTCTTAGACTTCCTGGAAAATACCAAATAAAATATCAGGGTGGTTGTTGGAATCCTATAGGATGGGCAGAACATATTTTTCAGGGTGTGGAGGGCAAGCGCCTTTTGAAAACAGCCAATTCAGTCTTTGAAATTTAAACCCCTCATCTCTTTGCTTCCCCTACTACTTTGATTTTGAAGGAGGAAAACTTCCACGAAAAGAGACTGTCAGGTGTCTGTGGTAGATGGTTACTAGGAGAGTATTAATAATAGCATGTATTAAGTGGCATACAGAAAGAAGAGAAGGAAACATAAATGGAGGCATTGGGCCTGGGCTGCCTTTTCTATAGCTAACACTAATCTGTGCTTGGCTTTGTATCAGGCACAGTAGGTCATCAGAGATACAGAATGAGTTTTCTCTTCCCAGGTGACATCCCTTCTAGTTATAAGACCAACATGTAACATAACTTTGAATGCTACTCGTATGTACATAATGAAGTGTGTGTATTGTGTTGCAGAGTTCAAATGCAGAATTTAGAGAGAAGATAAAAATGGAGAGCAGTCACTGTCAGAGAGCACAGGCTCCACTGGCCCTGGGAGGGTGGGTATGATACAGCCATGTGAAGTCTTTCTTGAGGAGGGAAGACATAAAGACAAGGATGTGGGTGTTCAAGGAAACAGGTCAATCTAGATGTAACAGGGAATCACAGTGTATAATGGAAAATCAGGTTAGATATGTGAGGGGAGGAGAAAAGACAGAAAATTCATTTTTTTTCCACTTCAGCCTTTTTTCTAGCTACAGATGGTCAGTACTCATTTTTTTGTTGTTGTTTCCATTGATTCCTCCAGTCTCTAATTTGCTCCCTCTGACAGGGAGCAGTTGAGAAAGAACTGTCTCCACTCATCCTAACTAGAGGGACATACTACTTAGCCTTGCGCCCATGTTGTGACCACTGAGCCATCCTCCTGTGAGCTTTCCCAGCATTTTCCCCTCTAAGGCACATCCCTGATCACATGCTGTTTTTTATCTTGGGAGTTTTTCCTTTTTTGTATGATTTTTTTTTCTTCCTCTCTCAAATGTCTGTTTTATCTAATGCAGTCATGTAGCAGGTCATATTTCTTGTCAGATTAGATTTAGTTCTTTAAAAGTATTTGGTCACAAAATTGTAGTTCTGAAAAATTTCATAAGGCTTTAATGTTCCTTAAAATGGATTTCACTGGAGTTTGTTGCTTACTCAGTAACATTATATTTGAAATTAACGCTTCAATGTATGCCCAGATCTTGCGACATTGATATTAGTTTAATAATGTATAGTGCCTTGGAAGCTAAATTTCTCAACTCTCAATTAATTATTTGAGCAGTGGAGCTGAAGAAGAAGTTGAAGGAATATTCTGAGCAAGTTCCACATCTTTGGATTTATTGGTTGTTTCAGCCTACTTAGAGTTTCAAAAGAACCTGAGGTGCAAATGCCCTAGGTATTATTAAAATAAAGGTAAAAGTACCAGAACTAATTTAAAAAATGTCTGGGAGATGATTGTATTTGGTTTCTAGACTAAAGATCATCCAAACCAAGTACAAATGGCAAGTCAAAATAAAATATGACAAAATAAAAAGTGAAAATCTAATGTGATAAAAGGAAAAACAAGACAAAAATCCCTTTACTCAGGAGAGATAGATTTCTGGTCTGTCACTAATTTATTTCCTAAATCAAGGATCATTGTCTATTTTGAATGATATACTAATAATTTCTAAATGAAGTATTCTTCATTTGACCATTTATTATAAATTATAACCAAAGATCTATTAAATTTCATGATGAATGTTTTTACATCGAGACAGAAGGGGGACAGTCTTTAATACAAACTATAATAGGCAGTGTTAATTACTAATCAAATGTTGATTTGCCATCTTTGTAAAATAATCCAGGGTTTGTTTAGCTGAAAAAACTAGATTTTCAGTTGGATGTGTATAACTTGCTGTTAGGTATGATTGTGTGACTAAATTGAGGTTAATTCCCTATAAGTGAAAGTAACCCCTAGGAAGTCTTCCTAGAAGAGAGGGATGGATTTTTCCTCCATTGTGCTTAGTGCCCATCTTGGTCATGAAAGCATGGAAAGAGCTTTAGCCAGCTCTTTCCACCAGAGTCACCTTTTCTTGTGTAAAATGAATCCATTCCTTACAAGTTTTTGATAATTTTTCATTACCTGCAAGGTGGAGTCCAAACTCCTTGGCCAGTTATCTAGTTCTTCACTCTTCATCTTCTATAGATTCTTCCCTACATTCTGTGGTTCATCTACTTGTAGGATACCTTGAGTTTCCCATTCTCTAACATTCTTTTGCTCCCAACCAATTTCAGGCTAACCCGTTCTTATAGTACACCATTACCACGAGGCAAATTTTTGAATTTAACTTACATCATTCACTTATAATGTCTGTGTCTCACATCCCAAAGGTCTTGTCTTTGCTCTAAAGTTGCCAATGCTACCTCTATTTTCTCCTTCTCTTTCCTTCTCCTTAGCAATTTTAACGGAGGGCTCTGGTTTCTCATGATGTGAGCTTATTGCTCTTGACACTGGATATTTGCCATAGAAGGAAACGTTGTCACTGAAAAGCCTTGAGGCATACCTCCTCTTCATTTTTTCCCAGTTGAGTTGGCAGTTGTTACTCTTTTGTTAGTCTCCTAAGCATTTGTTTCCTCAGTTTATAGATAACATATTTTCTTCTTTTGTCAAACTCATTATTTATTACTCCCTTGCGGAGGAGGAAGTGGAGGAGATGAAGGAGGGGGAAGAGAGGAGGGGGGAGGAGGGAAAGAGAGGAGAGAGGGAGGAGGAGGAAAAGGAGGAGGGGGAGGAGGAGAAAATATGACTCCTCATTAACTTAAATTTAGTCTTTGTTTAGCCAAGAGAAGTCATGAATTTTGGGAACATTCAAGTGTCTTATTATATCACCCCTCACTCCACTGCCAACATGTTCTCTAATTCAGCAGAGCTTAATCTTTCTCTTTCTGGATGTCACAGCCCTCTGGGGTTATTCTAAATATTTGTGGGAGAAGAAGGAGTGCAGAGCACTCATCTCTTATTACTTCTTTCATCCTCTTCTATGTGGATGATTTCAAAATTTCTCTCTATGGTGTCTATATCAAGCTCCAGACAATTATCTCACTGTCAGGCATTTTCACCAAGATTTCCCTGCTAGGATTTAAAGTTTAATGTCCAAAAGCAAAGTCTCAATATCCATACAACAAATGGGCTATCCTTCAGAGGGATGTAGATCAATTAATGGTGCCATCTGGGTCATAATTATGCAGGCAATTTCATCTGCCACTTTCTCATTGAAAAATTACTTAGGAAGTAGAAATTAAACTTGTGAACTTGGTATTCAAAGCACTTTTAGGCTGACCTTGAGGTTTTTTCAACTTTGTGATTCCCTATGTCCCTCCACCAGTCTTTCTCTTTGACTAGGCATATATTTACTGCTACAAAGATTATTTCACCAAATTTGTTTAAGCAACACTGCTGCAGAAATGTCCTCCTTTCAACATGATTTGGCTCTTCCACTCCAAAGAAATATTTTGATAATCTGAACTACTCCTTTATACCGGGAGTATGAACCACTTCTTTGGTACATATTATATATTATAGCCTGTATATCTAAGAGGATTTAATGTAATTTGTAAAAGTTAACACAGTGTAAAATTAATGAAATTAAAAGAAAACTATAAAGAGCAGGAAGAGATGTTAACAGATAATCTGAGGTGAAATGTTTATTATAATGGGTCACAAATGTGTCTGACTTTCTCAGACAGCTGAACCAAACCACAAGGCACAGTAGGTTACATCATCCCGACTTTTTGCTTTCATTTTAAAAAAAGGAAGCATATGAAAAATCTCTGCAAAGAGCAATATTTTCTGAAACAAAGCCTCACAATACGTTTATAATGTGAGTCTTTTTTGTTGTTGTTGTTGTTGTCCATAGGTAAATGTAGTTCACAGTGAAAGGAGAAAAGGGTGCTTTTTAGCATAAATTCTTTCAATATCAACTCTTTATTAAAATATATAGTGTGAAACTGACAAACTGAGATAGTGTGATTCTAGAATTGCACTTTCTAATGATGCAACAATACCAAGATAGAGCTTGGGAAATTAAAGAAAAAAATACACACACACACACGTGTGTGTGTGTGTGTGTGTGTGTGTGTGTGTGTGTGGCTTGCTTGTCTGCTTGACTCTGCCATATTGGAGGTAAGGGAACTTTTGGATTGCAGTTGATTTCTCTGACAAGCACTTGTTCTGCATGAAGTCTATGTTGCTGATAAAAGTGAGAACCATGTGTTTGGAGACCAGATGCACAGAAGGCAGAGTTGTCATTCTGTTGTGAAAATTTAAAAGCCAGCGTTGTATTCCATAAAGACAGTGCAGCTTACTGCATCTTGGATGACCAGAAATGGAGTCATCTCTTTCTTTAAGAACTCTTCCTTTAAAAAAAGAAAAGAAAACTAAAACTTTATAAGAGCACGAGAAGACACCTGTAAATTTATTAAAATAATTTTACATACATACAAGTGAGCCTGTGTAATGTGATTAGAAATGAATGCAATATAAAGTGCTTAAAATTACATTTTATTAAAATGGTAGAATTATGAGTCAATTACTTCTGGTTTTAAGGTTTGCATGGCTGTTAAAATAATGCTTAGCAACACATAAAAATATGAAGGGAGCTTTCCATCCTTTTTAGCTATGCCCATTAAGACCCCAAATCAGTTTTAATGTCTCTAGAAAACATGTTTCTAGTGTATTTGATAGTCTCATCTCTTTGCCTCCAGTGGCAAGATGGATCCACAGCAAATAAGGAGTGAACCAAATTTGTCCTCTTTTCCTTTTACATTCTAAGTGATATAGCTTTTCCAGGATCTGATGCTGGTTATCTGAAGGACATTTTTCTCCCTTCTCTCATATCTCGATATCCAAGGGCTCACACTACATTTTGTGGCTCACCTGATGTTAATTAGCAACAGTATTTAATCCCACTAATCCCATTATCTAATGTGCCAGAATTATTCTCTATAATATTTCTACCTCTGATAATGTGATTATGTTGAACATGACATGACAAGACTGAGAAAATGCCTTGAGGTAGTGTATTCTGTACTGTTGGTGAGTATCTGTCACTGAGAAGCTGAGGTAAAGTGATTCTGCCACGATGCTTTCTGTTGATCTAATAATTTTCGAGAGAGAGGTGAAAACATAAAGATTGGGTAATTGTTTTGCTCAGTTATCAACACTCAGAACTTAGTTCTTTCCCCTTCTGTCTGTTCCCACTGTCATATTAGCCACTCATTCCTTTGCCTCTGTTTTCCTCTGTCTGGAACTTTCTACTCTGGGGTACCCAAGTACCTGATTTTCTTTCACCTTCTAGGTGTTAGTTACAAACACCATCTCAGCAACACTTTCTATAGTCACCTATCATAAAATGACCTTTACTTTTGTTTCTCCTGTCTAAGTACCTTCTTTTGTTTTAGTTATATCAGAAAACAGACATTTGTTGCTTCCTTTCTGGTTATCTATCTCCAAACCCCTACTAGAATGGGCTACCTTCCATCTCTTTTGCTGCTGACTTCTAACTTTATTTTTAATATTTTTTTAGTTGTAAATGGACATGATCTATCTATCTATCTATCTATCTATCTATCTATCTATCTATCTATCTTTCTTTCTTTCTATTTATCTATTTATTTAATGTGGTGCTGAGGGTTGAACCCAGTGCCTCAAACTATAGGCAAGCACTCCACAACTGAGCTACTGTCCCAGCCCAATTTCTAGCTTTTTATAATAGTGCCTGCCAGTCAGAAGGTGCTTGATGAATATTTGTTAAATGACAGAGACTGTATGGATAGATGTGATTTTCCTAAATGGCTCCTGCTGCTGATAGGGAAAGTCAACTGGGCAGATGATGGGAAAGTTGCATTTTTTTAAATACAGTTTTTAGTTGTAGATGTACATCATACCTTTATTTTATTTATTTATGTGGTGCTGAGGTTTGAACCCAGTGCCTCACACATTCTAGGCAAGCGCTCTACCACTGAGCCACAGCCCTAACCCCGGGAAAGTTGCATTTTTTTTTTAAATCTTATTGGAAAAAAGTCACAAATCTAACATGAGAGTTATAGACAAGAAGATGAAGAATGAAGATGTATCTGGGATAGAGTTCAGGAGACTGAAAGGGTGCGTGGTGGGCACATGAATCAATGTAGAATAGGAAGAAGATGTTCCTATTTAGAACACAAATTTATAGAATAAAAGCTAAAATCCCAACTAACCTGAACCTGTAGATGTCTTTTGAAGATTTTCTATTTAATCTTTCCCCAGGCTCTTTGATAAATATTCATTAAATGAATAAAATTAACAAAAGAAATATGAGAGGAACGAAATATAGACTTGGGCACTCTTCCTAAAAGAGGAAGGCAGGCCTGGCCTAAAATACAGCTAATGGAGTTTTTCTTGACCATTGGAGTTTATTAAGAACTTTCATGGCCATTCTAACTTTGGTAAATTTTGGCCAACCCTTTTATGTACCATCTCAGTTCTTTTCTGATCTTTCTCCTTTCAATGCTTTCCTCTGCTCTACCGCTTAATATCTGATTGAACCAATCGATGTGAGATTTGATTTTGGAGGGGTAAAATGTGCACTTCTTCAATCATGCTCTCAAGAACTTTGACTCACCTGAAATCTTATATCACATTCAAACTAACAAATTAGCTTATTTCTGTTTCATGAGTGCTGGCAGAAGATATGAGACCCCTGGGCAAGAGATAAAACAAACTATTACAGCCAAAGCAGTAGCCAGAACTTCATGCTCTTGAGTTGTACACAGGGAGTGGTATAAGAGGGCCTAAGTGGATGGCCATACTTGTAAAGGGTTGCATTAAGGAGAGACACAGAGCTTTGGCAGTCTGCCACTTTTATAATAAGTGAAAGCAAGCTTGTTCCTTGTTTTAGGAGGGATGCTGTCTCACCTCTCAAGGCTGCAAACCTAACCCTGAGGAATGATGTGGATAGAGGGCCTTGTGTTTTTGTGTACCCAAAAATAAAATACAGGGATGCTCATGCTAATAGTGGATTGCTTCTCCCAATGTGCATCAAGTGAGGTGTGAAAAGAGCAAGAGTTTTGATAGTTGCACATAGCAAAGAGAAGATGGAGCCATCAGAGAAGTAACAGTAAAGGCTGACAAATGTTTAAAATTTATTTTTTAACACCAAGTAGAAAGATGATTGAGCATTTGGAAACTTGTAATTCTAAATGGTATTTTCCATGCTGTGATCCGCAGGGAGAAAAATTTTCTTTAGCAGAGTTATGAAATATCTAATTCCTAAATACCCTAAATTTAGATCATGGCATTTTTCTCTAAGTCTTTCAGTTTATGGCTTTGTCATTTCCCTCTCGTTTACATCTAACAACATAGTAGAATAAATGTATTTACTGTTTTAGTACTTGGGGTGCTTATCAGGATCTCAACATTATATTCTCAAAGATAGCTCATAGTTGGCAAATTTACCAAATTCTTTCATCTTGTGAAGAATGGCTTTTGTACTTTTTATATATCTTAGCATCTGCCAACTCTTATGAAATCTTATCTACCCCGAGCAGGTATTATTTTGTGAGGCCAATTCACCACATAAGAGGAATTCTTATGAAGATAATTACAATTTCTCATTATTGACTATTTAAATATAAGGGTTTAGAATGAAAAAGAAACTTAGAAGGTATATAGAATCCATTCTTCCACATACGATACCACTCAAAAAGGTTATTAAAATTAACTTAGAGCTTTCCAAAGAAAGTGAGCTCACAATTATAGGAGGTGGTCTGTTCCATTCCAGTAACTGGAAAATTCTTCCTTATACCAAACCAAAATGTATTGTCCAACAATTTTGGCATTTGGCAGCATCTAAATATTGATACTATCTACACGGTACTTATTATCTCAATTATATTACTTGCTATATTTTTGTACAGAATTTTTACTTAATCAAGATTTCTTAAAATGTTCTTCTCAGAGCCTAACAAAATAAGAAAGTTAAAATCTTGTTAGCAAAAAATATAGAGAAGCAACTGTCTTTCTTGGTCAGGATAATATACTTTTCTAATTCAGCCTGAGTTTCCTTCCTTCCTTTCTTCCTCATTCCTTCCTTCATTTCTTTTTATTTCTTTCTCCCTCCTTCCCTTACCACCGACTTCATACCAGTTATGTTTATATTGACCTCTTTTAAACCTCTTATAAAAGAGGTCAAGAAGTGCTAAAGCTATTTTTCACACACATACACACACACACACACACACATAATTTGGTAAATTTGCCAACAGTCATGTACCTTTGAGATTATAATGTTAAGTTCCTGATAAGTACCCAAGTAATAAAAGAAGACTTTGTATTTTACATATGAACTCTGGTTGCTTTTTACAAAGTCTGTGTGCAGGTCCTAGAAACATTACTTTCTCTCTAAATGAGAAAATGTCTTTATAGAGACACACAGACTCAGAAATTATTGATGAAGCTCTAATGCCTGTTCCAATTCCTCTTACCCTCATGATACCCCGTGGGGAAAAAAAAAGGAAGGATAGCTAGATAAAGATGAGAACTCAACCTTGTATTTTCTCATCATTCCAAACAGGGTTTGGTGCACACTGGAATGAAGAAATCTCTGGAAAGTCTTCCTAAAAACAGCAATTTTTAATGGACACTGGATTCTTCCTTGCAAGATTAGGCAAGGCCATCACTTTTATTAGCAAGTCTTAGCAGATACAACGATGGCTGCTCCTGGTGGACATGTATTCTGCTGCCCAAGGCTATTCCAGGTACCATCAGCACCCTCTTTGATGGAGCCAGCTGTGGGTAGGCTGAATCTCATAGGCCAAGCATTCTGGAGCCAGGCCACTTAGTTACTAAAAACCCAGCATTGCTGTTGAATGAACAGCTGAAAATCCACCAACACTTACATTTCAAACACAGGATTTGCACCTAACCCTAGGGCGTTATATTTCCTCATTCCCTTTGCAAAGGCTGTGGATCAACCAACACCTCTTAATTATTTTTAAGATTCCTTGGCTCTAAAAGTATCCTTGTTTGGCTGACAAATTGAAGGGTCACTCTACCTTATGACAAACTACTGCCTTGCACCAGGAGCTTTCTCTAAAACCCTTCTTTAAGGGATTTTCTGCACAAAAGAAAAGTTTATTAAAAGTAGAGTTTGCTCTCTGAGCTCAGGATACATGAGAATGGGCGGGCCCTGTGGATTCCAACTAAAACAGAATCCATCATCCTTTCAGTGGAGAGCTGTTTACCTTCTGGATTACATTCACTCAATGTAAATGTTTATTCTTGTAGCTCCATTACATTCTTCATCATGGCAAAATGAATAGTTTCCAAAGAAACAGAGATGTTGTCATCCCTTCTCTTAGGAAGGCAGGGAAGTCCAAGACAATCTGACAGCACTGAACTGAAGGGAACTTCAGTTAAAGAAAGAGATGAGATTGCTCAAGGTCCAGGTTAGTAGCTCTGATAGTTAATTTTATGTGTCAACTTAGCTGGGCCATGTACAAACTAGATATTTGGTTAAACATTATTCTAGATGTTTCTGTGAGAGTGTTTAGGATTAGATTAATATTTATTTATTTATTTACAATTTTTTAATATTTATTTTTTAGTTTTCGGCGGACATAACATCTTTGTTTGTATGTGGTGCTGAGGATCGAACCCGGGCCGCACGCATACCAGGCGAGCACGCTACCGCTTGAGCCACATCCCCAGCCCAAGATTTATATTTAAATTGGTGGATTTGGGGTCCAGTATTGCTAAACATGGGTGGACCTCATCTAATCAGTTGAAGGCTTAAAAGAAACAAAGGCTGAATTCTTCTAGCAGAAGGCCTTGAACTAAAACTGCATCAGTGGCTCTTTCTGAGTCTCCAGCCCGTTGGCCTACCCCAGAAATTTTTAGATTTGTTGGTTTCTATAAACACATGGCCCAATTTCTGAAAACAAATCTCTCTCTCTCTGATTATACACATTCTGTTTGTTCTGTAGAACCCTGGCTAATGCACTAGCTATAGATGTTGGATTCCTCTCATGGCATTCAGTTAATAGTTTGTTAAAATATTGGATCAACCTCACTCATAGAGAGGGTGACATTATTTATTGCTCCAAATGGAATGTTCTTGAGAGGGAAACACAAAGCTATTAATAATTTTCTGGAAAAAAATGGTATAACCTTGGGTTGTCCCAGGCACAGGGAACCAATTTGCTATAAGAGCACTTTAGTAATGCTGTCTTGCTCACATTTTGGAGGGCAAATACAGGTGGTAAGCTACAGACTCCAATCTTGTGGGAGTATGCGTTCCTTATGCACTAAGAACCTTAGACCTCCTGGCCTGTTCACTGAGAGGAATGTCTGGTAAGATCTAGACTCAGTTCATAAAAAAAACTTATTTTCACAATCACTAGTGGCTATTGCAAAATCTGGAATTCATAGATATGGGTCATTTTGACTAGTAGCACCTGACTTGCCACTTACCCATGATGTTTTCAGAAATGGGACACTCTGTGACCATGTTGGACTCCAGATGATGGATGGGAAGGGTTAATGGTGACAACTCAGAATAGGTAAATGCCCAGAGAGTGCTGTGATCTCAGACAAATCCTCCATGCACCTTTGGGATTTTAAATTATTATGCTTCTTATTTCATAGAAATTTCAGTCATTCACATCTGTTTAAACCTCATAGTTAAATTGATTTTCTCCCATTCTTCCATGAACAAAGAATTTGAGGTGAGAGAGAAAGAGGGTGAGGAGATATTCATGGTTATGAGAATTGTGAATGAATTTGAAATTATAAGGCTTTCTGAAGGAGGGCAAGTGAAGATATTGTTATTCAGGGCTTTGTGAAATTTGAGAGCCCTGGTCAATAGACTGCTCACAGGTTATTTTTCAGTCAAAGTTGAGATAAAACATCAGACTTTGAAAAATTATTAAACCTTATTTTTAAAGATGATTTATATTCACAGCAAAATCGAGTAAAAATCCTGTGTAAACCCTGCCCCCACACATTCACAGACCCCCCCCCATTCCCATCTTGAATCACAGTGGTACTTTTGTAACAAATGACAAGCCTGCATGGGTGCATCATAATCGTCCAAAATCCATAGATGAGATTAGGGTTTATGCTTGGTATTGTGCATTCTATGGGTTTGGACAAATCTATAGTGACATGGATCTGCCATTGTAGTATCTTAACTCCTCCATGCTCTGCCTGCTCATCCCTCCCTCCTCTGTAAGTCCTGGCAATCATTGATCTTTTTACTGTCTCCAAAGATTTGCCTTTTCTAGAATGTCTTATGGTTAGAATCATACAGTATGTGGCCTTTTCAGATTGACTTTTTCACTTAGTAATATGCCTTTAAGTTTCCTCCATGTCTCTTCATGGCTTAGTAACTCATTTTTTTTAGTGTTGGATAATGTTCCATTGTCTGGATGTTTTTCCATTCACTCAGAACATTTTGGTTGCTTTCAAAATTTGACAATTATGAATAAAGTTGCTATAAACATCTATACATATGTTTCTGTGTAGACATATGTTTTCCATTTGTTTGGGTAAGTACCAAGGAGTGGAATTGCTAAATTAAGTGGTAAGAATATTTCATTCTGGAAGAACCTGCTGAACTGTCTTCCGAAGTTGCTGTACCATTTTGCATTTCCCAAACAATAAGTGAGAGTTCCTTTTGGTCCACATCCTCAACAGCCTTTGCTGTTGTCAGTGTTTTGGGTTTTGGCCACTCTAATAGGTATGCAGTAATATGTCATTGGTATTCCAATTTGCAATTCTTTAATAACATGCCATATTGAATATCTTCTCTTCTTTGGTTAGGTATCTGTTCAGGTCCTTTCCCATATTTAAAAAATCAGCTTCTTTTTTATTATTTTAAGAATTTTTGTTTATTTTATTTATTTATTTACTTATTTGGTACCAAGGATTGAACCCTAGGGGTGCTCAACTACTGAGCTGCATCCTCAGTTTTTTTTTTTTTAAATCTTGTATTTAGAGACAGGGTCTTAAGTTGCTTAGGGGCTTGCTAAATTACTGAGGCTGGCTTTGAACTTATGATCCTCCTGCCTCAGCTTCCCAAGCTGCTGGGATTATAGGCAAGCTTTAAGAGTTCTTTGTGTATTTTGGTTAGTAGTCCTTTATCAGACATTATGCTTTTTATATGAAATTGTTTGCTGCATTATTAATCTTGTCTTTTGGTTGTGAATCCCATCAATTGATTATGATTAAACAACCACAACCCTCAATTTTGTCTGCTGGGATGTAAAGCGAAGGTAAAGCATAATTTAAAAATGTTCTGCAGAAGTGGGTGAGAGTGTGGTAAAAAGGGTGAAAAATAGGAAAATGAAACAAGTTACCCTTTTCAAAAAAATGCCATGTTAAAATAAAATTGCTTCTCTAATGAAGTAGATGACACAGTCTTTTTTGGTATAACATTGGAAAATCACAGTTTACTGTCCCAATTTAGATTGGGATTTTGTCAATTTTTCCTGAGGTATCCTCAAGATACTTTAACAAGGGAATTTTTGCCAAGCAGTTTTTTGATCAACTTGCAAGATTAGTTTGCCTGAGTTTAACTAGGTCATGCTTTCTCCTCTCTTCTATCTCAGCAGAAACGTACTTTATCAAAAGCTGAGATAGACCAAATGTAGGATGTGCTTTTAAAAAAGATGAGTTTAGGATGTTAACACATTAGTTTTGTAATGCTAAATAGTTTCAAAGCACCAAGTGCTTTTGATTTTGGGCTTACATTCATATCTCTAATCCCTTATGATTTATATTCCTATTGAACACCTGAGCATGTGGGGTCTGTAGTTTAAACTGAACAATTTCAATTTAATGATTTATTATGGCAACATATTATTGCCTTGTGCTGTTATTCAACTTTGCAAGCTTTCCTGTTTCATTATAACAACAGAAAGAACAACTCTTGAGCATTAGGGCTATCCAGAGAAGCAGAACCAAGAGGATATATCTACATAGATAGAAACTTATTTAGGGAATTGGCTCAGGGGATTGTTGAGATAGGAAAGTCCAAAATCTGTAAGGCAGGCCGGGTGAATAGAAATTCAGTTAAGAGTTTGTGTTTTAGTCTTGAGTCTGGAATCTTCTGGCCAAGCTAACAGACTGGAGACTCTGGAAGAATTCCTAAGTTCAGTCTTGAGGCAGAATCCCTTCTTCCTTTCCTGTTCCACCCTTCTGTCTGTCTGGGCTGGCAGGCCAGGCAGGATTGGGGGGCTACCCTATAGCTACTGGTGCTTTCCCCACAGAGGCCAGAGCCCTATGTGAGCCATGATGATATGTGCATTCCCCTGGTGTCCACTCCCCAGGGAACCTGCCCAACATGCCCTGGGAACTCACTGGAACACCATAGGCCACATCCTGGGTCAGGACAGCCAGTGATGCCCACCAACAAAGAGCCGTCAGAGGGCCAGTGACCTCACAAAAATCCAACACTGCTCTTTGCTGTCTTTACAGACTCTTAAATTAACTATTTGTTTTTGTTTTTTTTTTTTAAATCACTTATCTTTAAAAAAATCTATTCTTCTTAAAAACTCAGTCTTTGTTATACTGACGTCTCTCAACTGATCAAATGAGGATCATCCATATTACAGTGGGTCATGCGCTTTTTGTAACATCAACTGATTGTAAGAGTAAATGTCAATGATGTCTCAAAATACCTTTACAGCAACATTTAAACTATTGATTGACTAAACAACTGGGTACCATAGCTAGCTAAGTTGGTACATAGCATTTTGACAACAGGAATAACTGTTTCTACTTTCTTGTGTTCACCAGTGTTTATTGTCCATTGACTAAGTCCATCCTGAATAAATAATGCTGGTTGATAAACGTTAGGGGTAAATAGTACACCTCCATTTGTATTCTGAAAATTTTACATATGTAACTTTATACATGAATATACCAGTGGTATCCACACATAATTTTCAAATATTAAATGTACAAATAGGTAATATGAGTTTTGATAATTAAAAAATATTAACCTTGAACAGATCCAGTGGAAAGAAGATAGGAACAGCATGAGCAATTGAAGGTGGGGTAAAGTGAGATTGGTGTATTTGGAGGCAGTAAGGAGCTAGACCTGGTTAGAGCAAGGTGTGTATGGGAGCGCTCTAGGTAAAGCTGGCTATGTAAAATGCAGTGATATCATGAAAGTAATGAAAATCAAGAAGAGAGATTTTTACTTGAATGAAGGGTGGCCACAAACCGGAGCAAGAGCGTGATATGATTGCAGTGTCAACATCTGATAATGGTATTTGGACCTGAAACGACAAAGCAAATTGTGTCACTTCCTATTTTCTGAGAAGTAGATACTAAGGCAAAATTAGTCGTGTAAGGCTTTTGGAAGGTAGTATCTGTGAAAGATAAGGGTAGATGGAGCAGGAGTAGATAGTAAGGGTTTTTGGACCTGCACTGCCAAACAGGGAGACAGTAACAGTTGAGGACTCTTAAACATTTGCAATGTGGGTAGGTTCGATTTCTATTTCTGTGGATCAGTTCTATGTCAGGCTACACTATAGGTTTGCATTTAAGAAAGGAGAGAGAGAATTAGGTGAGCAGAATTGACAGTGTCTCTTAGAAAGTGTGGGCCAGGCAGATAGGAAGTCCCCAAACAATGGTTGGTCTTCAGAAGAGCCCACACTGTGCAGCAATGGGTTGGCACTCAGAGCCCAGCCAGGCTCAGTTATGGGCTGCAACTGTCCCAAGGAAATCTTGTCCCAGTTCCCACAGTGGTGGGTGCAAAGGCAGGGCAGCTGGAAGCTGTCTGTTCTCCCCTCAGCAGACTCTTTGGAAGGAGACCTGAATACTGTGTCTTTACTGCTACCTCAAAACTAGAACTTGCCATGGTACTTTAGGTAAACACCTGCAGGTTTGTCAAAAGCTACTTGGCCTGATGCCATGGGGTTCTAGCCATGCTTCCCAACTTCTGCATCCTATCTTCTCTGCCCCAGTATGAGGAGAGCACCGTCCTCAGCTGCTCTGAAAGTTAACTCTAAGCACGTTAACTTTCTCAGGCTCTATGACAAAAAGAAAACGTTACACTGACTCTGGGATAGATTAATGTCTTGTTTTTGAATGCTTCTCCTGTGACATTACAGCTTACTGATGTTTTTGAAGCCACTACTCAGGCAACATTGAGATTGCAGACATTTAAAGGTCTTCTTTGATTGTTTTCTCTAAAGCACCTATGAGATGAGAACATTATAATAACTTCCACTATTTCCATTCTAAGTTCTCCACTTGACATATTATTCCTGTAAAATGTACACTGCCTATAAAACAGATAAGCCAATCTTGTATTGTAGTGAAGGTCTAATAAGTGGTTCTGTCCTCAGAGAGGTTGCAATCAGGCTCCTGTATGAGTTCAATTTATCTAAAAGTGGCAGAAAGGAGTTACTCCACACCATTGCATATACTAAAGTGTCAGGTGTTGGGTTTTTTGTTTATTTATTTTTTTTATTTTGTAACTCAACAGAGGGTGATGGCTTTGAGTAGGTGCTGAGTGATTGCAGGAGAGCAGAGATATAGGTGGGTTTTGATAAAGTGAGCAGTGCTGTTAGGAAGGTGATACAAAGTTGTTGTTTTTTTTCATGTAGTTTAGAATGTAATTGTAATCATTCTTAGTTTGCATTAAGTCTCTGAAGAGAGACAAAAGTTTGTGCCACTGATAAGAACCCTAATAAATGAATTCCCCTCTATCAAGCCAGGGACTGTTCAGTAAGACTGCCAGTGTTTTGCTAGTCTTTAAAATATTTTAAATAATAATGGAGATGATGAGTTATGAATATTACTAGGTAAAAAGAAGTCCTGTAGCTTTCCACAAATTTTAGTCCTGTCTATCCATTTTACTCTATAAATAAGACAATATTGTTTAGCAAATATTTAAGTATAGACTTTGAAAATCTATCAGGCTCCATCATTCACATCTAGCAGAATGAGATTAAGTAAGTTATTTAACCTTTCTAAGCCTCAGTTTCTTCAACTGTAAATGGACATATTTATAGTACTGAGCCCTTACGATTGTTGTGAAAATTAATTGACATAATGCATGTCCATTACTAGCTTTGTGCCTAACACATACCAAGGGCTCAAAAAAATTAATATTATTATTTGAAGAGAAAGGAATTACTCCACACCACTGCATATACTAAAATGTCACATGTTGGGTTTTTAAAAATTTTTTTTCTGACTCAAAAGAAAGTCTTTACCTGCTTAGTTAGGAAAAAAAAAATCCAGGTTCTTCTCCTTTCCCTGTATTGTGTGGGTACCTCTAGAGCTTACTCAGTACAGGAAAATGGTTCTGGTTCTGTCTGTGCATCCAGGTGAGCTGCTGTTGCATTATTGAATTTCAAATAGAGAGCCCTCATAGAAACTCCCCCTTCTTGTGAACAGATCTTCAAGACCAGGGTGACAGTTAGATTTGTCCAGGACTCCTGAGAAAGTCCTGAGTCCAGGGAATTCCACTGTCTTGAGCCAGCTGGGACAATTAGTTGGTCACTCTAGTGCAGGCACCCAAGTCTACTTAGTTTTTGTCTATCTAGAGTGGCAGAACCTATATTGGGAATGGTCATACGATGCTGTAAAGTGTGGGTCCCCATTCTCATCCCCAAACCCAACAACTTAACGGTTACTGGGCTATGCCTTTTCCACCTACACTCTCCACTTTGTGACAGTCCTGCTTAATGCCCTATAGACCTAGGATGTGAAAACATCAATTTATCTAAAAGTTGCCTTCTTGGCAGAGTCCCCTCCTGACAATCCTCCATGATGTTCTACAATCCCACAAAGGGTGGTTAACATCTCCCAGCCCCACTCCCCCAATCCCAGGGATACCAAGGCCAGACTACATCCTAAACTATGGGGATGTAGGAATGGGGAGCGATCCTGTAGATGAGAATAAGATAGGTAATTTTTCAACAGGCTAATCTTCCACATTGCTTGTCAAATTGTCCTGTAGTGCCATTGCTGCCACCACTGACATTATCTAAACTGTCCTTGCCTATATATTTTAATCTAGTTTATAACCCAAATCCCACCTAATAATTTCTGTGGGCTTTCATTGCTTTTTGATTTTATAATAAAAACCTTAGATTTGTTTGCTGAAAATACCCTGTGCTTTTTTGCTGCTGTGATCTAAGGACCTGACAAGAACAATTAGAGGAGAAAAAGTTTATTTGGGGTCTCATGGTTTCAGAGGTCTCTGTTCATAGATGGGCGACTACATTCCTCAGGGCCCGAGGTGAGGCGGAACATCTGGCAGAAGACTGTGATGGAGGAAAGCACCTGAGAGCAAGGTCCCAGGAAGCAGACAAAGAGAGCTCTGCTCAACAAGAATAAAATATGAACTCCAAAGGCATGCCCCCAGGGAACCACTTTCTTTAGTATCACCATACCTGCCTATAGCTACCACCAGTTAATCCCTGTAAGGGGATTAATTCACTGATTAGGTTAAACCTTTTATAACATAATCATTTCATCTCTAAACCTTCTTGCATTGTCTCACACTGAGCTTTTGTGGGATACCTCATATTTAAACCATAAAACACTCTGTTTTTTCCATAGTGGCATCCCATAAAAATCCAATAAGGAAATGGACTGCTACAAATCATGTAGCTAATAAATAACAGTGCTAAGATTTGAAAACCGCATGGTCTTTTAACCATGTTATTCAGAAATTTGAGGAAGTAGGGTTTTAGGTAACATTTCAAGGAAATGTGAGGAAGTGGAGACTCGTTTTCAGTCTGAGATAGGATAGAACTGAATATTTTATTATTTTTAGGGTAGTAATCTAATGGTATATGGTGTTCCGTGATAAGATAGAAAATAAAGTGATTGCTTAATGACATCTGTAATCAAGGGTGCATTGAAGGGAAGGTTTTGGTGGACCATGTTGTCACCACCATAAAATCAATATGAAAGATTTGAAAAATTGATGAGTGCCTACTTCTGATAACATTGAAGGGCTTAAACAGAAAATACAAGTTCAAATACCTACATTCTCAGTTTAAGGCATGGACTGAAATCCAAGTATGTTCTGTATGTAACCATGATGAAAGAATTCATTATCCTGAAGCTGTAATAGCCAAAGCTCAAACTAGATCTTAATTCTAAAGGGTACCAAGTTACAACAGCAACTGAATAACTGTTCACTAGGTATGTCACTTCCATGGAAATGCAGGCATTAGTCAGGAAAAAATAGGTCCCTGGGCAGTGGGCTGGGATCCATGGGAGGACTCGGGCATCTGCGTTACCCTAGCACCAACCCTGTGTGGTTTGTTTCCCAAAGGAACATTTCTCCCTCTCTGTTCTGAAAGGTGGTTATTTTTCTTTCTTAAAGTCTCCTGCTCTCTTGCCTTAAGAAGTTATCTTGAAAGAAGGAATTTGTTCCTCAGGTTCCTCACCTGTCTTACACTTACTTTGCTTAGGGAATAACTAGAATTAAATCCCAACAAGAACAAAATATGAGCCCCAAAATATGAACCTGAGAATATATTTGAGGTTACTCCTTGGATGAGTAGGAGAATAGCAGGGCTTTGCTAACTATTTAGAAAAAAAGTCTTTGGAGTGTATGTGGAAATGACTGTGCTTGACCAATAGGGAGGAATATAATCATTCATCTAACTTTTTTTTTTTTTATCATTTACCAGATATTTTGCATGTAGTACAAACTTGAACAGCTACACATGGTTCCAATAATTTGTTTGGTTGGTTAATCCTGATCCGGTGTCCACACTGGCCCACAAAATGTTAGACAAGATGAAAACATTTTTTTTTTTAGCAAAAAGGAATGTATTAAAAGTGTCAAATAACAGCAAGTATGGAGTGATTTATGGTGGGCATCTTGTCCAACAACTTCCTCAGCATAACCCTTAAAAATCCACCCTCTTCACCAAAATCTTTAGACATACATTGGTAAAGAAAGTGCCGTTTCTGGAAAGGGCTATTTTCTGAAGACTGAGGATCCTGGCTGCGATCACATGGTTGAACTGGGCTACCTGATTTCAGTGTTGAGAGGACCCAGGGATGGCAGAAGCCAGGTAGCTCCTCTACTGAATTATCAGAGACAAAGAATGGGAGTTTCCCCTGAAATAATCAGTAGGGACAGCATGATGATATAGGTGGTCAGTGAGGTTGATCCAAAGAGATTTTCAATAGAAATGACTGAGGTTAGGGTCTCTGCCACTAAAGTAACCAGATTTCACAGGTCTAAACACTACAGGGTAATTATTCCTAATAACCTGCTTGTTTTTTTTTTTTTTTTTTTCTTCGTTACTTTTCATCTTTGCATGCTGGGTTTAGCTGGTTTAAATTCCCTGGCTTCAAGGTAAGAAGGCTTCCAATAACAGATACAACCATGATATTAGTGCATTGGGTGCTACAATCCCATTTGGCCATTTTAATCTCATCATGACCCCCAGGGCCAGCAGGATAAAAGCGATTACTGTGGTGTAGCATTGAGAAAGAAGACTTGGCCTCAGTACTACCAGGAGCTCAGCTTCCTCAGTTAATAAGTTTTGGAAGACTCCCCAAAGCAAAATACTCTAACCTGTGCTGAATGAAGCAAGGGATCAAGGAATGCCCAGAGGAGAAGAAAGTAAAAGAGAAGCAGTACTAACTTTATAATATTTGCAGAAATGTGGACTATTGCTTCTACTATATTTGATTGTCTATCATATAAGTATACATAAACATTTTAACTGATTTCTTTTTTTTTCTCTTTTCCCTGTACTTTATAGGACACATTATTTGTGCATATATTTGTATTTAGGCTACATGTTTCAGATATGGGAAAAAGCAACTAGAGAGCCTGGGATAAAAGCAGGAATAGAGTAACTACTTAATTTAGGTATTTCCTTGGAATGAGATTGTTCTTAGGTATATAAAACATTTGTGGACTGAAGGGTAGACTGTAGGGAACATGTGATTTTTTTCACTGTTCAATATTTAATAACCCTTCCCATACACACCTCAGGCTATGGTTTGGATGTTGAATGTCCTCCAAAGGCCATTCTGTGGAACCCACATGATGTGGGGCCTACTGGAAGGAAGTTGGATCATTGGAAGCATGTCCTTGAAGGGGATATTGAGACCCTGGTCCTTTCTTTCTTTTGTTTCCTGGCCACTATGAGGTGAGCAGCCTTCTCTGCTGCTATGAGGCACTATGCTTCCACAGGTCCCAAAGGCCAAGTGACCATGGGTTGAAACTTTCGAAATTGTAAGCCCAAATAAACCTTTCTTTCATTTCAGTTGATTTTCTCAGGCATTTTGTTACAGTGATGGAACACTGACTAAGCTTCACTCTCCATTTTTGGAACTCCCAGTCATAGGTAGTCTAGGTGGAAATTGCCTTCCTCTTTGAAAGGTAAAGAAATCAGGTTGTCACTATTTCTGTACTTCACAGGGAATTGCCAGTTAGATATTCTTTCTGGAATTTTCCATCTTGAAATCACCTCAAAAATCTGAAGATGGAGTAGGTTGATTCATCTATAAGCAGCAGTGGTGGTGGCCTGTGGTTTGGGCTGATGCTGCTCTGCAATCTGGGCTGAAATTCTCACTGCCCAGCAGGTCCCCTTGTTATTTCTTGTTTTCAAAATAAGATTTTCCAGTCTTGATTTTATTCTATGAGCCCTCAATCTTTCCATCAAATTGCTTTTTTTTTTGCTTAAGATAACCAGATGTAGATTCTGTTGCTTTAACCAAAAATGTAGTTTTAAATCCAAAAGATAATTTTAGTTCTTAAACTTAAAAAAAAATTGTAACTCTCTGCCAATGTTGAAAACTTTATTTTCTGCTGAGAGGTCTTCAAATACTGTGGAAAATCAAGTTATCTGAGTTCAGTTGAATACTAATTTATATTCCTAGGGTTTTGTTCATGTTTCCAAATTTCACTTTTTATCTTTCTCAGTACAGTTTCTCACTCAGCGGAGAATCAGAAGTGCAGAATAGCACATTTCTATGTTATCATGCTGTTGACAAAATTCTTTCCCTAAGGTAATAAAAAAGAAGAAGCCAAGTATTCACTTTTAGATCTGGAACCAGAGTATCTAACCAGATGGATCACTTGCAATTTTATAACATCAAGTCTAATACTCATTAGTTCATCAAGTCAGACTGCTCAATTCGTAAAACAGACAATTTCAGAGCTCACATTCTTACTCCAACATATTCCTTATTATTAACTTTTTGAATTGTACAAGGCCCATAGATCTGTGTATGAATTTTTTTTAAATTTATTTTTCAATTTTCGGTGGACACAACTTTCTTTCTTTTTTAAAGAGAGAGTGAGAGAATTTTTTAATATTTATTTTTTAGTTTTCAGCGGACACAACATCTTTGTTTCTATGTGGTGCTGAGGATCGAACCCGGGCCTCACGCATGCCAGGCGAGCATGCTACCGCTTGAGCCACATCCCCAGCCCTGTGTATGAATTTAATACATACTTTTTTACCCAAATGCATTAGGTTCATTCAAACAAAAAGATTGAGTTTAATTTGTATATTTGTCATTCATTTCAGGAATATTTTTTACTTGTGCAATGTTTCCCTCTTTCCTCCTTATTTTAGGGATAAATGAGAAAACCCTTTTTCTTAGCCTTATACTGAAGCATCACCAAGAGATGGGTTATGCAAATATTCTGAAGTATGACTCTAAGCTTTATGCTGAATGACTTGCTTTCTGGCCTCAGTCACAAACTGATTGACAAATAGTGCCTATTTCTTTACTTGCTTGTTTGTTTCTTTTGCTCCCTTCACTCTCTTTTTTTTTTTTTCTCTCTCTCTCTCTCCTTTAAAAACCTCTTCCTCTGTTTACTAGCTGGAATATGAATTGGAATATGTCTGATTTTACTCAGTACAACAGGATAAAATCCAATTGAAAATGAGTGGTACAAAACTTCTCTGGTTTGTCAGAGCATTGAATAGAGGTCAGAGTCTGGAAGAGAGGGTGAGGCATTAACATAAAAAGCCACCCGTTGGCACCCTTTACTAGCACCACAAGGGGTCATTGGACAGTCATGTTGTCAAGATTTAACTCAAAGGGAGTAGGTGAGATAGGTGGGCAGGTGTGGGCAAAGTTGATTCCAGGGGGAACTGTACACTAATAGGCACATGGGTGCAGAAACCAGCCTGTGGAACAAGCGTGGACACTTCTCTGGTTTTATGAATAGCCATACATATACCCATCTTCAAATTTGTACCTCAGTTTTGTACCTTCCTGTTTTGTTTTCTGTGGTTCAGAACCTGTTAATCTGGCTAGACTGTGAGATGCCAGGTGAGTGGAGTACTCTCCGTCTAGAGGAATACTCTCCGTCTCTCACCTTATGGTCATCTACTGCCCTCTTCCTACGTTGGTGCCTTAGCTCTGAATTCCAGACCCATGGGAAGGGCTGCTCTGCCTGAGGACAGATGTGCTGGTGCCCCAAGGCCTGCTTCCTTACTTGTTACTGTGGTCACTGCCCATTTCTTGAGTCCCTAATTTCTGCTCTGTCTAGGACACAATGTTACAGAGAATTGGATTCTTTGAGGGTGAGATGATGTATCTGAATTTTTCCTATAGTTAGTAGTTGAACTTTCTGGATTTTACATTTATTTGTCAAATTGGACTTTATTTCCCACCCAATCTGTTGTTTTGGTATATCTCTATCCCACAAGGCCAGTCTATGGCCAAGTCATAGCTGTTGCTAGTCTTCTCTAGTAAACTACTCTTGGCCGGGTGGTACCAAATCATATTCTGAAGGATGGCAGAACACTGTAGCATCAATTTCATTCAAAGGTATATTTTGGTGATTTCTTTTTAAAAAAAAATTTCACTGGGTGTCAAGCTCTATGGTACCAGATATGACTCAATTTTCTATGCTACTCAGTGCTTAATGCAAAGCTGTGACCTTGGAGACAATCAGGATCTTCCTAGGAATTGTCTCTGGTTTCTGTCCCATTATCATCCCACTTTAATCTCTGCATGCTCTGATCCTCCAGGTGAACAGGATGTTCTTGTGGGACTCTGAGTACAGTCTGTAGCCCATTTGCTGTAGTTATCTTCCCCAATAATGTAGTTTGAATTTGCCAGCCCCTGGGCATGTGGAAAATGATTTCCTAGAATGTACAGAATCAGGTTCTAAATCCTTGGGGTGATATACTGGTTCCTTTTCAAGATACCTCAATTTGCCTGTCCAAGTTATTTCTTTCTTTTTTTTTTTATTGGTTGTTCAAAACATTACAAAAAAAGCTCTTGACATATAATATTTCATACATTAGATTCAAGTGGGTTATGAACTCCCATTTTTAACCCAAATACAGATTGCAGAATCACATCGGTTACACATCCACATTTTTACATAATGCCCTATTAGTAACTGTTGTGTTCTGCTACCTTTGTCCAAGTTATTTCTGATGACTCTTCTGTGAGTCACTATTTAAAGAGGCAGACTGAATAACTGGGTCATCCCCTCTCATCCTACGTGGGTTCCCACTTTTGTACATATTATTTCAGTCCTTTATTCTTAATTAAAAACACTCTATTCACCTTTCCAGGATCATCTCAAACGCTTGGAAGATATTTGTAATCTCTGCAACTGAAGATGATGTCATTGTTCTTTAAATTGATAATTTTCTTGTTTTTTTGTGTTCTGTCTTGTAATATAGTTCTGTGTGTATTTGTTTTAGTTCTCTTTTTTATATTATTTTGGTTCAGAAGATTGAACCCAGGGCACTTTACCACTGAGCTATATCCCAAGACCATTTTTTTTTTTTTTGAGACAAGGTCTGGATAAGATCCTGAGGGCCTCTCTAAGTTGCTGAGGCTGACTTTGAACTTGTGATCCTCCTGCCTCAGTTTCCCAAATTGCTGGTATTATAGGTACGTACCACCATACCTGGCTATTTCTCTTATTTTAAATGGAGAGTTCCTTGAAGAGTCTGGGCTGTCATCATTTCCGTATTTAACTCTTATCCTTGGCACTTAATAAATATTCAATAACTATTTTCTTTTTTTTGTTATTATAAAATGACAAAATATTACAGGTTTTCAGGGTTGTTTCTCCATAGAGAGTTTTGATCACTAATCCAAACTTGTGTTCTGCTTTTAAAATGTTCATATTTTTAAATGTTTTTTCATTTATTTATTTTAATTTTTTTAATTTGGTCTAATTAGTTATACATGATAGTAGAATGCATTTTGACACGTCATACATAAATGGAGCATAACTTCTTACTCTCTGGGTTGTACATGATGTAGAGAGACACAGGTTGTGTGATCGTATATGCACATAGGATAATAATGTTCAATTCATTCTACTATCATTCCTACCCCATACCCTCTCCCTCCTTTCACTCCCCTCTATTTATTCTAACGTACCTCTATTCTCCACACATCTACCTATTGTGAATTAGCATTCACATATCAAAGAAAACATTTACCTTTGGTTCTTTGGGATTGACTTATTTCACTTAGCATAATATTCTCCAGTTCTATTCACTTACCTGCAAATGCCATAATTTCATTCTTCTTTAAGGTTCAGTGATATTCCATTGTGTGTGTGTGTGTGTGTGTGTGTATATATGTGTATATATATATATATATATATATATATATATATATATGCCACAATTTCTTTATCCATTCATCTGTTGAAGGGAATCTAGGTTGGTTCCATAGTTTAGCTATTGTGAATTGTTCTGCTGTATACATTCATGCTTCTGTATACACTGATGTGGCTGCATCATATAGTATGTTGATTTTAAGTCCTTTGGGTAAAGACCAGAAGTGGGACAACTGGGTCAATAGTGATTCCATTCCAAGTTTTCTGAGGAATCTTCATACTGCCTTCAAACATCAGTTTGTAGTCCCGCCAGCAACGTATGTGTGTAGCTTTTCCCCACACCCTTGCCAACATTTATTGTTGCGTCTGTTCTTGATAACTACCATTTGGACTGAAGTGAGATGAAATCTCAGTGTAGTTTTAATTTGCATTTCTCTAATTGCTAGAGATGTTGAATATTTTTTCATATATTTGTTGATTGATTGTACTACTTCTTCTTTGAAGTGTCTATTCAATTCCTTAGCCCTTTTATTGATTTGGTTTTTTGGTGATAAATATTTTTCCTTTAATTTTGTTTATTTATTTATTTATTCTAATCAGTTATACATGACAGCAGACTGCTCTTCAATTCATTATACACAAATAGAGCACAATATTTCACTTCTGGTTGTACACAAAGTAGGGTCAAACCATTCATGCAATAATACATATACCTAGGGTAATGATGTCTGTCTCATTCTACCATATTTCCTATCTCCATGATCCCTTTCCTTCCTTCCCTCCCCTTTGCCCAATCCAAAGTTTCTCCACTCATCCCATACCCCCCTTCCCATTATGGAGAAGCATCCACTTATCAGAGAAAACTTCCAGCCTTTGTTTTTTTTTTTTTGGGAGGGGGATTGTCTTACTTTACTTAGCATGATATTCTCTTACTCCATCCATTTACCTTCAAATGCCATGATTTATTCTTTTAATGCTGAATAATATTCCATTGTGTGTATACCACAATTTCTTTATCCATTCATCTATTGAAGGGCATCTAGGTTGGTTCCACAGTTTATCTATTGTGAATTGAAGTGCTATAAACATTGATGTGGCTGCATCTCTATAGTATGCTGATTTAAAACCCTTTGGGTATAAATCATAGCTGGGTCAAATGGTGGTTCCATTCCAAGTTTTCTAAGGAATCTCTATATTGCTTTCCAGATTGGCTGCACCAATTTGCAGTCCTACCAGAAATGTATGAGGGTGCTTTCCCCACCACATTCTCACCAACACTTATTGTTGCTTATATTCTTTTTTTTTTTTTTTTTTTTTGCAGTGGTGTAACAAATTTTAATTCAAAATAGACACTCTGAAACAAGAGGTTAAAAAAAAGAAGGAAACTATAAAGTCGGACAAGCTCTCTGAATTTACAAGAGTACACCAAGAGTCAGACCAATTTCACAACTGCCTCTAAAGCACACATCACAGCACCTGCATGCAAGTGAGTCACTGCTGGCCTCCGGGACCACCTCACCCTCTGCTGCATGCCCCACAGCACCACTCACGGCCCTGCGGTGAGTGAAGCATTCGTCCTGGACTCTGTGCTACTTCACATCGCCATGGAAATACGGGCTACCCACCCCAACACGTGACACGTGGAGACTTTAGCAATCACCTGTCCCACTTGCCTGCAAAATCAGGCCAGAGCATAGCCCAGGCTCCCCTCTCGGATGAGCCCAACTCTCGCTACCCCAACCACAAAGACAAGCTCTGGTCTGTAGGCTTGGGCGGGCACACGGCCCTTCCAGCCCGGAGCAGCTCAGGCTGGAGTGGCGTGCTGGGTGTTCTGTCACTCTAAAGGCACTAAGCAGCTGCTGTCCTCCCTGTGAGTGAGGAACGGCCTGCCACCACAGGGAAAGGCAAAGTCTAGGCTGGAAAGCACTTTTGCCCCACGATGACTTTACAAATAGAAGCTCCATGATGAGCTGCACACCAGACCTTAGACTCGGGTATTTTTAATAAATGAAAACATTTGGTTTTCTATGAGTTATAACTTAAAAAAGAAACAGCCATCAAGACAAACATGAAAAAGTGTCTAATGAAAATTATAATCTCATAAGCAAGCAGCTTCTGAGGAAGGACTGGCAGGGTGTCCGCAGGGAGCCACGCACATCATAGGGTGCGCTCCTCCAACACAACCCTGTGTCCCTCACTTTGCAGGTCTATAGGCATCTCCAATTGATCAAGTACTCTCCAACAAGCTGGCATTTCCTAAAATTAAAAAACAAGTACTTGCAGGTTTCAGTTCATTCAATACTGAGCTACTGGGAAAACAAGACGTGCATGAATGCCAAAAGATTTAATTTACATGTCAGAAGAAAACTGAGAGTAAGTGTTAGAACCCAACTGCAGGAAACAACCAATCTAAGAACCATCCTCCTCCTCAGCTGAAGTCTCGGAGCACCTGGAACAGCTGAAGAGCAGCAGGCAGGACTCAGGGACTCAGCAGGGCAGTCTAGGCCCAGTGGGAACCACAGCCTGGGACTGAGGCTCACTGTCCTATGAATGTTGTGGTTCATATTCAAAGTTCAACCTGTGCTTAACATTTTTAAGTTCAGACATATCAAAACCTAGAAGCACAGAGGGCTTGTGGTTTTTTATTGCTTTCATGCAAATGTATCTCCTTTTCCCAAAAAATGCAGCCACGTCGATTTTCCACACCCAGCAATTCTATTTCTTTTCTACTAGGATAAGGTCTCTTATGGGAATAATCTCTAAGAAACTGCTTTTTGTCCTCGTAAGAACGGCCTTCATATTTCTTAGGGTCTAACACCAAGACCTGGAGCATGTCATCACCAGCTGTGGGCCCCTCTGTCCTGCCTTCATTCCTCTGTCTCTTCAAAGGCACGACAATTGTCCCTTTCTCTGGGCTTGGGGCTACATCGGTGTTTAGGACAAGCAATGGCTCCTCCAGCTCCCGCTGGTCTTCTACCCCTACATGGCCATCTGGCAACTTCCTCTTCACAGGAAAAGTAGAATCAGGAATCACTTCCCCCATTGACTAACAGCAGCTCACTGCTCTCAATAAAACCTGGCTGGATCTGCAGGCCTGAGCTGCTGTCCTTGGGAGCACTTCTGCAGCGCAGCAAATGGACGGCAATGGCTGCTAGGGTTATGTTTCCAGTGTAGACCCCACAGCAATGGATGCACTTGAAAGCTGGAGACCTGAGCATCATGTGGACCGTCGGCATCACGTGGTGCCTCTCCTTGAGGTGGAGCTCATAGGCCTCAGCCGTCAGGAAGGTACCAAAGCAGAAGGGACAGGTCAGCTTCTGTCTGCTGGGGGCCCTCGGCAGAGCCTCAGGCTGAGGCCTCACCTTAACATACACAGGCACCAGGGATTTGGAGTGTATCCCGGCAAGGTTGGCCAGGTAGACTTCCCGCTCCCCCAGCTTCTCCCGCAGCAGTATGGTGCTGAAGTCGAGATGAGGGAACAGCAGATTGCCGCTGGCATCGAGGTCCAGCTGGAAGCCCCTGTTGCTATAGTCCAGGGGCAGCTTCTTCTTGCCCAGGTGCTTAGTCCTGCTGTGCTCCAGGAGGCCCCAGATGTCATGGAAGGTGCAGGGGCAGAACAATCAGCCCAGGCCATGCATGAGCAGGTGGCGCATAAGCTCCTCCTCTGAGATGGCACATTTGCAGGACAGGCACCGCACAGCCCTCTCCCGCATCCACTTCAGGAAGGGTGACATGCGACCAGCTTCTCGGGCTCCAGTTTCTCGCCCACCTTGGCCTCACTGTGCTTGTGAGCCACCTCCACATGCACCTGGTAGACGTTGGATGGGAAGAGCTCATTGCACACCCGGCAGAGCTTGGATTCGCTGTGCTTGTGAGCCACCTCCATGTGCACCTGGTACACGTTGGATGGGAAGAGCTCGTGGCACACCCGGCAGGTCTTCCACTGCTTGGCCTGTCTCAGCACCTGGTTGGCATCTGCCGGTGCAGGAGTAGCCTGAACAAACACGCTCGGGGCAGCGCTCACCAGCACTTGTGGGGAGGGCAGGCTGGGAAGGGAACTGGCCATGTGTGCACCTGTGCCTGAGGGCAAAAGCTGGACAGGCACCTGCGGTGGAGTAACAGTTGCCATGCTTCCGCCAGCGGGCACAGGCAGGGTGACAGACACTGGAGCCAGGGTGTAGGTGGGGATCCCATTTACCTGCTACCCAGTGGGGATGAGCTGCCTGAGAATAGAGCCTGATGTGAGGAAGGGGGTGCTCTGCGAAGCCCCTGCCCTGCTGTGGGGCTCACAGGCAGGACGCCAGTGCTGACTGAGGGACTGAGCTGCAGCACTCCAGGCCTTGCAGGTGGGCCCACAGGAAGGACCGGCTGGCTAAGATGCAGCACACCAGAACTCACACCCTGGTTCACAGGGACGACTCCTGTGGAGACAGGCTGGTTGGCAGAGAGAAGCCCAGACGGGACCACCTGGCCTGCAGGGAGAACCCTCAAGGGCACTGTTGGACCAGGGGGAAGAACCCGAGATGGAGCCGTCTGCCCAACGGGAGAGCCCCTGACTGGGCCACCTGGCCAGTGGGGAGAACCCCAGAAGTTGCTGTCTGTCCAGGGATTACCCCTGCAGGGGTCATCTGGCCTGCAGGAAGGACCCCCGATGGGGCTGCTCGACCCACAGAAATCACTCCTGGTGAGACAGCCTGCAGAACCCCGGGGGTGACAGAGAGACTGGCAGGCAGGACACCAGGCCCAACAGGTCGGCTTACAGACCCCACAGGCTGGGAAAGGGGCAAGACGCCAGGGCGGACAGCCTGACTCACAGGAAGGACACTCTTTCCAACAGACTTACTTATGGGCCCCACAGGCTGGGTGAGGGGCAACACAGGGGGGTTCACAGGCTGGCTGAGCGGTACCCCGTGAGACAGAAGGACAGGCTGGGGGGTGGAGGGCTGCAGGGAGAGGCCGCTCAGGCACACAGGCAGAGGGCTGGAGACCAGGGTCACGTGGGCCTGGGCAACCGCAGGTGGGGAGTGGGTCAGACTCCCAGCAGAGCCTGGGGCCACAGTCACTGGCTGCACCACAGCTGGGCTTTGGCCATTCTGTGGCAGGGTGAGACGAAAGCAAGATGGCGGTGCCGGGATGCCAGGGGCGCTGCTGCTCGGTGGTATGGCCAAACGGGCGGCTGGCTTTGGGGCAGTGTGCATCTGCTTCAAGAGCCCAGTCCTCTTAATGTGCTCTGAAATCACTGACCTCAGCTTGTTCTCCAAGTCCCTGTGCACATCAGACCTCAGGATGTGGTACATCAGGGCGTCCTGGCTGCTGGCATTGGCACTGCACTTCTTACAGTAGTACCGGTCGGATGGCGGGGTCCTGTCCACAGAAGCAGTATCACTTGCTTTCTGTTGGTCCCCCACCTCCTCAGTTCTCAGGCCAAAGTAAGAGTTGATTAAGTAGTGAAAATGAGCCACCAGAACATGCTTCTTCATGCTGTAGTACAAGGTGTTCGAAAAGTTACATTTTAAACATGTGAAACTAATCACATCACTTCTAGACGACTTAGTCTCGCCTAAGATGTTCACTGTGTAGTTCTGCACTTTGTGAACAGGGGAGTGGAACATCCTGAAGTGCTTGCCCACCACCTTGGGCTGAGAGGCAAAGGTGCAGTTGGGGCACGGGATCACCAGCTCCTGGTCAGCCTCATCTTCGTGGTGATGATGTAAATGGTTTTTGAGTGAAGCGAGCACCTTTGTCGAGTATCTGCAAAGGCACTTTCTTTCCAGAAGGTTCCCAGAGAGAAACATCTCCCCATGATGTGTTATAGAAGAACTTCTCTCCTGGATCAAAGCCTTTAAGGTCCTTCAGCAACTCCCTGCAGCTGTCAAGCCCGACATCCACAAGAATTCCTTTCACCCTTTTCCACACCTTTCTGATGTTGTCAAGATTTTCCACAGGAATTTGAAACATTTTTGAAATTTTCCTGCTTGTTGATTGCCTCTCTTACTGCACTCCCTGAGGGTGGTTTCATCATTTTGTTTCCTGCTTTATCCCCAATGCTTAAATTCTTGATAACTGCCATTCTGACTGGAGTAAGATGAAATCTTAGAGTATTGATTTGCATTTCTTCAATTACTAGAGATGTTGACGTGTCTGTTCAGCTCCTTAGCCCATTTATTGATAGGGTTGTTTTATTTTTTGGTGATAAGTTTTTTGAGTTCTTTATATATCCTGGAGATTAATGCTCTATCTGAGGTACATGTGGCAAAGATTTTTTTTCTTGTTCTGTAGGCTCTCTCTTCACCATATTGATTGTTTTCTTTGCTATGAAGAAGCTTTTTAGTTTGATCCCATCCCATTTTTTTAAAGATCTTTTTGTTAGGTTGTAAATGAACACAATATCTTTTTATGTATTTACGTTTTTATATGTGGTGCTGAGGATCCAATCCAGGGCCTCACACATGTGAAGCAAGTATTCTACCACTGAGCTACAGCTTCAGCCCTTCATCCCATTTTTTGATTCTTGACTTTACTTCTTGTGCTTTAGGAGTCTTGTTAAGGAAGTGAGTTCCTAAGTCAACATAGTGGAGACTTGGGCCAACTTTTACTTCTATTAGGTGCAGGGTCTCTGTTCTAGTACCTAAGTCCTTGATCCATTTTGAGTAGATTTTGGTGCAGTGTGAGAGAGAGGGGTCTAATTTCATTCTTCTACATATAGATTTCTAGTTTTCCCAGCACGATTTGTTGCAGAGGCTCTCTTTTGTCCAATTTATGTTTTTGGCGCCTTTGTCTAGAATGAGATAACTGTATTTATGTGTATTTGTCTCCATGTCTTCTATCTTCTATCTGTATCTGTTTTAGGGCCAATACCATGATGTTTTTGTTACTATGGTTCTGTGGTATAACTTAAGGTCTGGTATTGTGATGACTCCTGCTTCACTCTTCTTGCTAAGGATTGCTTTGGTTATTCTGGGTCTCTTATTTTCCCAAATGAATTTCATGATTGCCTCTTCTATTTATATGAAGAATGTCATTAGGATTTTAATAGGAATTGCATTAAATCTGCATAATGCTTTTTGACAATGTTAATTTTGGCAATCCAAGAGCATAGGAGATCTTTTTATTTTCTAAGGCCTTCTTCAATGTCTTTCTTTAGTGCTCTGTAGTTTTCATTGTAGAGGTCTTTCACCCATTTTGTTAGACTGATTCTAAAATATTTTTTGAAGCTATTGTGAACTGGGGTAGTTTTTCTAATTTCTCTTGCAGTGAATTCATCACTGATGTATTTCTAAATGCATTTGATTTTTGGATGTGAATTTTATATCCTGCTATTTTGCTGACTTCAATTATATGTTCTAGAATTTTCTGGTGGAATTTTTTGGAACTTCTAAATATGGCATCTTGTCATTGGCAAATAGTGATAGTTTGAGTTCTTCTTTTCCTATTCATATCCCTTTAATTTCTTTCTTCTGTCTAACTGCTCTGGCTAGAGTTTTAAGGACAATGTTGAATAAAAATAGTGAAAGAGGGTATCCTTGTCTTGTTCCTGATTTTAGAGGGAATGCTTTCAATTTTTCTCCATTTAGAATGATGTTGGCCTTGGGTTTAGCATATATAGCTTTTACATGATGTTGAGTTATGTTCCTCCTATCCCTAGTTTTTCTAGTGTTTTGAACATGAAGGAATGCTGTATTTTGTCAAATGTTTTTTCTGTATCTATTGAGATGATCATATAATTCTTGTCTTTTAAGTCCATTGACATGATGAATTATGTTTATTGATTTCTGTATGTTGAATCAAACTTGCTTCCCTGGGATGAACCCTACTTGATCATGGTGTACTATCTTTTTATTATGTTTTCGTATGTGATTTCCCAGAATTTTATTGAGAATTTTTGCACCTATAATCATCAGGAATATTGGTCTAGAGTTTTCTTTCCTTGATGTCTCTTTTTCTGGTTTTGGTATCAGGGTGATACCAGCTTTATTGAATGAGTTTGGAAGGTTCCTTTCTTTTTTATTTCATGGAAGAGTATTGGTGTTAATTCTTCTTTGAATGTCTTGTAAAACTTGGCTGAGAATCTGTTTGGTCCTGGGTTTTTCTTGATTGGTAGGCTTTATGGCATCTTTTATTTCATTGCTTGAAATTGGTCTGTTTAAATTGTGTATGTTCTCCTGGTTCAGTTTAGGTAGGTCATATGTCTCTAGAAATTTGTCAATGTTTTCAAGATTTTTTATTTTATTGGAGTATAAATTTGCAAAAGTGTTTCTAATTATCTTCTGCATTTCAGTAGTATCTGTCATGATATTTCCTTGTCTATCACATATTTCAGTAATCTGAGTTTTCTCTCTCTTTCCCTTTGTTAGCGTGGCTAAGAGTTTATCAGTTTTATTTATTTTTTCAAAGAACCAACTTTTTGTTTTGTGAATTTTTTAATTGTTTTTTTTTTTTGTTTCAATTTTATTTATTTTAGCTCTGATTTTAATTATTTTCTGTCTTCTGCTTTTAATGTTGATTTGTTCTTTTTTTTTCCTCCCAGGGCGTTGGGATGTAATGTTAGGTCATTTATTTGTTGACTTTATATGATTTTAATGAATGAGCCTAATGCAATGAATTTTCCTCTTTGCAGTGCCTTCATAGTGTCCCAGAGATTTTGATATGTTGTATCCTATTCTCCTCTCTCTCTCTCTCTCTCTCTCTCTCTCTCTCTCTCTCTCTCTCTCTCTCTATATATATATATATATATATATATATATATATATATATATATAAATCACCCCTGGTTTATTTTGCTATCCATTCATCATTCAATAGCATTTTTTTAGTCTCCAGGTGTTAAAGTAGCTTTTACTTTTTATTCTATCATTGATTTCTAGTTTCATTCCATTATGGTCTAATAGAATGCAGGGTATCTCTATTTTTTTTTTTGCATTTGCTTAGAGTTGTTTTGTGGCATAAGGTATGTTCTCTATTTTAGAGAAGGATCTGTGGGCTGCTGAGAAGAAAGTGTATTCTCTCATTGATAGATGAGATATATGTCTGATAGATTGATATATGTCTGTTAAGTCTAAATTATTGATTGTATTATTTAGTTCTGTAGTTTCTTTGTTTAGTTTTTTGTTTGGAGGATCTATCCAGTAGTGAGAGAAGTGTGTTCAAGTCACCTGGTATTGTTGTGTTGTGGTGTATTTGATTCTTGAAATTGAGAATGGTTTAGGCTGTGTAGTAGTTTAGTAGTTGAGTGCTTGCCTAGCATATGTGAGACACTGGGTTTCATTCTCAGCACCCCATATAAATAAATATAATAAAGTACCATCAATGACTTAAAAAAAGTTAAGAAACTGAGAAGGATTTGTTTGATATTTATAGATGCTCCATTGTTTGGGGACATAAATATTTATGATTATTATGTCCTGTTGATGTATAATTCCCTTAAGAAATATGAAATGTCCTCCTTTGTGCCTTCTGATTAACTTTGGCTTGAAGTCTACTTTATATGATATGAGGCTAGAAACCCCTGCTTGTTTATGCGATCCATGTGAGTGATATATTTTTTCCCATCCTTTCACTTTCAGTCTGTGTATGTCTTTGCCTATGAAGTGAGTCTCTTGGAGACAGTATACTGTTGGTTCTTGTATTTTAATCCATCTGCCAGTCTGTGTCTTTTGATTGTTGAGTTTAGGCCATTAACATTCAAGGTTATTATTGAGATATAATTTGTATTCCCGGTCATTTTGGTTTATTTCTAGTTTTTAATTTGAATTATTTTCCCCCTTGATTGTCTATTCCTTTAGGGTAGTTCCTCCCTTCATTGGTTTTTACTTTTTTATTTCCTCCTCATAGAATATTTTGCTGAGAATGTTCTGTAGTGCATGCTTTCTAGTTGCAAATTCTTTTAATGTTTGCTTATCATGGAAGGTTTTTATTTCATCTTTAAATCTGAAGCTTAATTTCGCTGGATATGGGATTCTTGGTTGGCATCCATTTTCTTTCAGAGCTTCATATATATTATTCCAGAACCTTCTAGCTTTGAGGGTCTGGGTTGATAAATCAGCTGAGATTCATATTGGTTTCCTCCATATGTAATCTGATATTTTTCTCTCCCAGCCTTTAAAATTCTATCCTTAGTCTGTATGCTAGGCATTGTGCCTCGGTGTGAGTCTATTGTAAATTTTGTACATTTGGTGTTCTTTAAGCCTCTTGTATTTGATTTTTCATTTTATTCTTTAGATTTGGGAAACCTTCTGATATTATTTCATTGAAAAAATTGTGCATACCTTTGGTTTGGATTTCCACACCTTCATCTATCCCAATAAATCTTAAATTCGGTATTTTTGTGTTATTCCATACTTCTTAGAAGATCTGTTCATGGTTTTTTAACATCTTCTTTCTGTGGTCAACTCTATTTTCAAGATTATATGTCCTGTCTCCATTGCTTGAGGTTCTGTGTTCCAAGTGGTCTATTGGTGATACTTTCTGTTGAATTTTTAATTTGGTTTATTGTTTCCTTCATTTTGAGGATTTCTGCTTATTTCTTTTTCCCAGAATCTCTGCCTCTTTATTGAAGTGATCATTCACTTCCTGTATTATCTCTGATTTAATTCCTTATGAATGAAATCTACTTTCCAGATCGGTTTATGTACATTCTAAACTCCTTCTCTGACATCTCTTCCACTGCAATATCAATGGATTCTGTTATTGGAGTATTTTGGGCTATTTTGTTCCCTCGCTTTTTCATGTTGTATGTCAACCCCTCTAACAGTATGGATCTGAGGCAGTACAGTTTTTACCATGTGGACTTATAATGTCCATGGATATTTCCAGTACCTCACTATTTAGGGTGAGACAAATAATATTAACAAGGAATGCAGACAATATACATAATTAAAATAATTCCTACTATGACATCTATAATGTTAGTTATCATATTAGTCAGAAATTATGTGATCACTTATTGCCTATAATAAAAACAGCAAGTTTGCAAAAGGGTTTACAGTTTTAAATGATGGACAGGGAGAGAAGAGAAGTGATATAAGAGGTAAAGATTCTGAGGGAGAAGATGAGAAGACAGAGTAAAAGTTTAAAGAAAGAGTGAAAGAACAATAGAGATTGTCTGTTAATAGAAGAAAAGAGAGAATGGAGGAAAATAGGTAGGAGAAATGTGTGTGTGCCTGTGTGTGTGTGTGTGTATATATATATATATACACACACACACACACTAGAAACTTAAATAAAAATAATAAAATACAAAACAAACTAAAATATACTAATCAAACATCTTTGTTCACAAAAACCTAAGTCATGAAAACTAACTGGCTTCAAAAATGCTAAAAATGAGAAACAAAAAACATGAAAATTTGTAAGCATTCGTGTATCTTCAAGGTCACAATTAAGCAGAGAAAAATAATTAAAAAAAAAAGAAAAGAAAAAAATATTGATAAAAAGTTAAAGAATTGTTTTTGTTGGAGTTCAAAAGATTCTCAGATTCTCTTCTCAGCAGTTTTAGGTGGGGTCTTCTGGAGTGTGATGCTCCACACTCTGGCTTGCTGGAGTGAGAGAGGTAATTCCATCAGTGGAATTTCTGGAGGCAGGGTGTAGGCTTAGGTGGCTCCAGGATCTTCACTGAATGCCAATTGGTCTGGAGATTCTCAAATCACTGAATCTCCAGTGCCCAGTACTTGCTGGTTCACTCTAGAAGACTGTATCTCAGAGATCTTCCCTGGGTTCCACTCATGTGCTAGGGGAGCCAATTCTTCATCCCCTACATCACCTGCTAATCCCATGTTTCCTGGTCTTGGGTTCAGTCTCCAAACAATCTTTCCCACCCTTGCCCTTGTGAATTCCTGGCCAGGTGCATCTCTCCCAGCCAGTCCTGCAAGCAGTTGGACTACCAGCAGTTGGAGGGGGAGCAGTAGAGCCAGTGGGTTTCCATACCAGTTGTCCCCTTTGTAAACCTCTCTCCATGTTTGATTTTCTCTTGGTCACTTAAGCACACTCCATGTCATGTAGTATGTGTTTACTGGGCCTGTATTTTGGGCCAAACTTGGGTTTGCCAGGAATCGGCTTCCTCAGCTGCTGACTCCCATACCATGGCTGCAGAATGGTTCCTTCTTTTGTCCTCTGCAAGCTGCCTGGAGAGATGGTGGCTTCTTTCCTTGAACACAAATATCATGCAGTGTGTCTTTCAGGTTTCTTAGGCAAGGTCCTTGGTCTCTAAACACTCTGTACCCAGACATATCTCAGCCCCCCCCCACCCCCCCCCGCCAAAAATGCAAGTTTCCTTAATTCCCTGTGGTCACGGAGGCATTGCTCTGGATGGTGTTTCTGGCCTGGCTGTGGCAGGGGCTGTGTTGCTGAGGACTTTTTCCTTATTTTATTATATCCAACCTCTGCATTCCTGGTCTGCTCTGGATGTCCAGCTTTAAATTCCAATAAAGGCCCCGCCCCCACTTTTTTTGTTCACACATCTTGCAGAGAAGCTGCCTATCTGCTCTCTTGATTTCACACCATGAAGCAGCCAGGAATGTGAACTCCTCTATTCTGCCATTTTGAAAAACCTTAAAATGTTCATATTTTAAAATGTATCTTGTATTATAAGAAGATCCATTTATGACATATGACTTTTATACCTAGAAATGGGGAGAGGTAGACTTATAATCAAATTTGAAAGTTTGGGGGGGTATTTTTGCCTACCTTTTTTTAGTCAAATACAACTCTCTGATTCACGCTGAATCTATAAGAGAGAGAATGACTTGGAACATTCTTGAATAACTTAGAGGAAAACCTTATTTTTCTATTGAAAATATTTATATCCTATTATAACTTTATAGTGCTTTCCAGTGAGGTGTGTTACTTTTAAAGTAGGTTTCTTAAATAGTTTTAATGGAAATATGATTAAATTGAATTAGCAGCTAATCTACCATATAGAATTTTTCTGAGCATAATAATATGCATCATTGACAATCACATTCTACCTTAAATTAACTTTATATCCTTCTTCATCTTAATGTCAGAATCTCATAACACTATAATTCTGTAAACAGCTTCTCCCACATTTTGTATTGTTTTTATATTTTTAATCTCTAGTTATATAATAAACCCACAATATGGTATTTTCATTTTTATATTTTATACTTAATTCACATTTAAAGAATGCAATAAAGGAAAAAATCATCTATTCAGATATTTGACATTGCTACTGCTCTTCTTTCCTAACTGAAGATTCATCTGTATGTAGCATCATTTCTCTTCAGCCTGGAAAACTTCCTTTATCATTTCTTGTAACAGAAGCCAACTTGCAGTATATTCTATCAGCTTTTTATTTGAAAAAAAAAAATTAGGTTTATTCACCTAAATTTTTGGAAGATGTTCTCATTAGTGATAGAATGGTTGATTGACACAATTTTTTTTTTTTTACTTTCCACATTATCTTCTAGATTGTACTCTTTCTGATGAGAAGTAAACCATCATTATTAATGAGATGCCTTTATGTCATAAGTTTTATAAAACTCTCACTGCTTTTTAAATTTTTTAAAAAAGTTTACTTACGATGTTATCAGATGTAGTTGTACTTATTTTTTCAGCTAGCTTGGAGTTCATTAAGCTTCCTAGATTTTTGAGTTCCTGTTTTTGACTATAGAAAAATGTGGGCCTATATTTCTTCAATTATACTTCTTATGCCTCATTCTTTTCTCTTATTTCCTTCTGGGACTCCAAATACAGGTATGTTTGATGCTTCATATTATTCCACAGGTAAGTCAGGTTCTGTTTATTTAAAATAATTTGTTTATGTGCTTTTGTTTGGATGACTATTATTTTCTTGTATTCAAATTCTCTAAATCTTTTTTCTGTGATGGCCAATCTTCATTTAATGCCAGCCAATTAATTTGTTTCAAATATTCTATTTTTCAGTTACCATATTTCCATTTGATTTCTTTCTACAGATTACATATATTTCCTAAAATTCTTCCACTTTCCTCCATATCTTACCAATATTTTTCTATAAATTCTTTAAATAACCACTTCATTTAATAATTATAGTTATTTCCAAGTTTCTTTCTGCTAATCCCAACATCTGGGCCAGCTGTTGCCCTGTTTTTATTGACTAATATTTCTCTTGACTATTGATCACACTTTTAAAATTTTCCATTGTGTAGGGTTTTTGTAATTGCATACTTAATCTTGTGAATAATACATTATAGACAATCTGAAATCCAATGTCTTTCTCTGAAAAGTGCTTAATTTTGTTCTAATGGGTAGTTGTGTTACTGAATGAAAACATTGAGCCTGGGGAATCTTGGTTTTAACCTTTTTGAGTGTAGGTTTACTTCAGTTTTGTCCTTACTCCTAGGGGAATTCTCAGTCTGAGGATAAGGTATTTTTTTCCCCCGTCCATGCTCTGGATGGGAATGTGCCCCCAGAAGAAAAATTGAATAATGTGTGTCTTACGTACTGCGGTTGTTCCTTCTAAGTGCTGAATGCTATCCTAATTCTGCCTCCTTTAGGCCACTTTCCAGTGGCTTTAGCAGAATATAGAATATCTAGAATATATAATGTGGTAGGTAGGAGGGTTAGTCTGAAAGAAGGCACTACAACATCATCAGCGCCAAAAGACTTCATGACAAGGTGCTTCCATCAGTGTGAAGAGTAAGAATGAAGAAACAGATTCAGGGCCAGAAATTAGGATATCACCATTTAGGAATTTGTGTTCATTTATAGAGAGATGTAGCCACAATTTCTTTATGGATGCAAATATCAATGAGATTATAAGACCAATTCTTAAATTATCTGTGGGGAATATTCTATATATTTCTGGTCATTTTATATTTTTCTTCATTTGAAAACATTTAATTCTCTCAGCACTTAACTGCCTTGCTTATAGTTGCTGGATACATAGACAATTATGAGAATAGCTAACATTGATCAAATACTTATTATGTGCTAGGTACTGTTAGAAAAGTTTTAATGTATTATTGATGCTTTTAGTATTTACAAAACAGAGTTTATTCAGTGAGTAGCAGTTTTAGGATTTGAACTTGGTGATCAAAAGCCTGTTCAATCATTTGCTATCAGGAATGCCTCACTGGGGTGAGAATTTGAGACCAAGGATGCTATAAGAAATTGTCTACTTGTCTTAATGAACTCAGTACTAAAATGGGCTAGTCATGGCTGCCCTTGGTGACTCTAGATAGATCTAAATAGTACTAGTTGACCTTAAATTCTAGAGGGATCTAGTGGGTTGGTTTCTAGTGGAACTAATACACCAACAAACTAATAAATCAGTTGCTTTTCTCTGTAAGTGGGGAGAAGGGACTGGAGCTTTTGTTAAGCCTTCTGACTTAGATATTGCAGGTTCCTGCAGCCCCCTCTTTGGTGCTACTAGGATAGAAAATTTCTCACATGTGTCATGCTTTACTGCTTTGGTGGCAGCTGAGGCAGCTTTTCCAATTATCTTCTGCTGAACATAACTAATTAATGGCTGATGGTTGTCAGTTAGGCAGAACCTGTGCCCCTAATGAGAAGGCACAGCAAAATGCTGCTCTGATTATCAGTGGAAGCATCTTTATTATACCCTCATCAGCTGTCTAATTTATGACAGAAGAGGGGGGAAATGTAGAGAATGTCTTGATGGTTCAAAATAATTTCAACTTTCAGATATGTGAATTTTCTCACAAAATTAAGTCTTACTGGAAATATATATAGCAATGTTTGTTGGTTTGTCTATAGACATTGTTTGTGCTTTTAATATATTTTTCATATCCTAAAAAATAATGCACACTACTTTTGGACTTAAACTTTTAAGTTGTATGGTAGACATAGCTCTGTGTTACTTCAAATATGGAACTCGAGGCTCAGAGCCTTGTCCCAGAAAGCCTTAAATTGTCCCCCAAATCTAAGACCCTTAAAAAAATTCAAATAGACTTGTAATTCTAACTTCCCCAGAAACCTAACTTTTCAGTTTTTTTATAAATATCAAGAACATGATATATAATTTTCCAATAAAACTAGCACATAATAATAAACTGTTGATAATTATAATCTAATAAACTATTGAATAAGTGAATGAATAGATGAATGAATGAATGAATGACATAGTTGGTTGGGAGTTTTTCATTTGCAAGTTTCTGAAAACTTAAACTAAAATGTTGCAATTTTGGTTGCTGTACCTGGAAGGCAAAGGGTCAAACTGGATGTGGGTCCATTTGTCCTTATATTTACTGTCCATCAATTGGCTTCAAATTCTCTCTGGCTTCTTTAAAACCATGTCACATGGATATGATAGTAGACAGCTCTGGGGTTATTTTCTTAGAACTTTTAATTCAAAGTAAAAGAAGGATTTTATATCACTTCTAATCTGGGAATTCCAGATAAGTCTCTTTCTGATAAGTCACTGAGTCATAAGTCCACCCTTGTATCCAGCATGGCTGGGCATTGTAACTGACAGTCCTTCCAAACCCTGTGGAGGTGAGAAGCGTCCCTCAAAAAAAGGGAGTGGAGGTGCAGTTCCTTAGTTAAGGAGGGAGGCAGTTTGGGCAGCAAACTCTAGAGAAAAAGCATTATTAATAATAAGAATGAAAACACTTATCCACAATCTACGAGTACTAAGGATCTGAGACATTAAGTGACTGAAACAGGAACAGAGCAAATGACAGATAATGAAAAGGTTAATTCTTAATAGATTCTAAAGAAAATACTTCATATTTAAATGTATCTGCTGATGGCATGCTTGCCTTTTCTTCTTTTTTTCTAAAAAGAGAATGCATCAGTCAGTTTTCATTGCTGTGACAAAATACCTGAGAATATTAACTTAAAGGAGTAAGGTTTTATTTTGATTCATGGTTTCAGAGGTTTCAGTTCATAGTCACCTGGCTCCATTGTTTTTAGACCTTCAGAACAACATCATGACAGGGAGCTGCCCACCTCATGGTGTCCAGGAAGCAGAAAAAAGATAGAGAGGAAGGGGCCTGGGGAAAAAAATATTTTTCAAGATCATACCTCCAATGACCTACTTCCTCAAATTAGGCCCTAACCCCTAGAGTTTCTACTACCTCCTAATTCCCCATTAATCTATGAGTTCATAAGTGGATGAATTCATGAGGTCAGAACCCTCATGACTCAGTCAACTCTCAGAAGCCCCACCTCTGAATATTCAAAATGTGAGCTTTGGGGACGTTTTAGATACAAATCATAGAGGCAAACTCATCCATGAACTAATTTTAAGGCTATGTTGCTAACATGAATTTTAATTTAAGAATGTATGCCTTCCCTGTGACTCTGTAATTAAACTTTCTAGTTTCTCATGTGACTTGATTCTTTTCAAGTTAAGGTGATAAAATTTATCATATAACTAAATAACTTAATTTTGTGGATTTTTTAAAAAAATTATTTATTCAAATTTTCTGATATTTCATCAAATAGATTGTTCATTTCTTTAGTTAGTAACTCTATGCCTTCCTCTATCCCAATAATTCTTAAATTTGGTCTTTTTATGTTATCCCATAATTCTTGAATATTCTGCTCATGGTTTCTTACCATCTTCACTGTATGGTCAGTTTTATTTTCAAGATTATATATTTTGTCTTCATTGTCTGAGATTCTGTCTTCCAAGTGATCTAATCTGTTGGTGGTGCCTTTTATTAAGTTTTAAATTTGGTTTATTATTTCCTTCATTTCAAGGATTTCTATTTTTGGGTTTGTTTTAGAATCTATATCTCCTTATTGAAATAATCTTTGCTGCCTGTGTTTGCTCTCTTATATCATCCTTTAATTCACAGAACATTTTAATTATATACATCCTGAAGTCCTTCTCTGTAATTTCTTTTGCTGTGCTGGCCATGGATTCTAATAATGTAGTATCTTGGTTTGTTTGGGGCACTTTCTTCTCTCTCTCTCTCTCTCTTTTTTTTTTTTTTTCATGTTGTTCATGTGTCTTCCCTTCTAGCACTGCAGATCCAAGGTGTTACAGTTTTTACCCTATAAGCTTATAGTGTCCCTGCGGGGTTCCAATACCTCGCCTTTAAGGGGTAAGAATAATATTAACAGATCCCAATGCAAACAATATACAGCCTTAAACCAAATAGCTCCTATTAAGATGTTTACGGTTTTGTCACAATATACATAAATAGTAAGTTCACGTTTTAGCTACAATATAAACAGTAGGTTTACAAAAGGGTCTACCGTTTCTGGTGGTGGACAAAGAGAGAACTGGGGGTGCTGTATAGGATGAGATGTTAAGGGGGTAAGAGGTGAGGACATAGAGTTATTAGAGCTTAGGAAGCATGAAAGAAGAATCTAAAGATGTTGGCTAGCAGTAGAAGAGAGAAAGTGATTTGGGGGAGACAAGTAAGTGGGAAGACAATAGAGAGAATACAACAAATAAACATAAAAATTAAGAAAAACGAAATGTAAAAATAGGAGATAAAAGAATATGCAATACAACTGTAATATACTATTCAGACATCCCAGTCCATGTGAGGGTGGGAGAAGAGAGAAAAGAAAAAAAAAAAAAAAAAACCTTGAAGGAAAATTCAAGGATTGTTTCTGTTGGAGTTCAGTTATCTTTCCTGCTTCCCTTCTCATCCAATACGTGGGGTTGTCTATTGTTTGCTGGTATCTCCACCCTCAGGATGGCAAAGGTTTTTAGGGTGGGAGGGTTGGTCTTGGGGGTGGAACTCCTGGAAGTGGTGTGTAGCACTTGCTGGTCCCCAATGGGAGACTGTACCCCAAGGATCTCCTTTGGGGCCAGCTCTTGTGATGTGGATACCTGGTCTTATCTCCTTATATGACCTGTAGACCTCACAGTTCCTGGTCTCTAATTTCATCTCTAAACTGTATCTCACTCACCCCCTCCCTTTCTCCTTCCCAGTTAGGAACCTCTCACTCCCAAGGTCTTGTGGGCTGCGTTCTTGGGGCTGTGCACCTGCGGAGAGCTGTTTTGTATCTGGCAGATCAGAACTAGGCCTTGGGAGCTGAGGACCAGCCATGTAGCCTCAGGCACTGTGCTGAGTTAGTGGCTGCAGGGGAGAGGGGGGAGTTGGGGACTATAGGTACCTTGGTATTGTTTTTAGCTCCCAGCTGGTGTCCTAAGCTGGAAGTTGCCCCAACTAAAGAGGGCAACAAAGGTATTCCAAGATGGAGGTGGCTGCTTTCAGAGATGGGGTGTCTGGCAGGCAGTGGTGTTGGGTGGCACATTCAGAAAAGTAGCTTGGTGGAGTGCAGTTTTGTGGCTGGGGGGTGTCTCCAGACCCTGTCCGGTATCCCCAGGTGCAGGTGACTATGGCAGCAGTTGCAGTGTCCCAAGATGGAGGCAAGGGTGGAGCCCCACATTGGTAGATGGAGGTCCACACAGGAGCGGAGGCCAGGGGTCCTGCACTGGTGCTGATGCTGGGGGTCCTATGTGGCCCAGCAGCCAGGGGTCCTGCATTGATATTGAGGCCAGGGCATCTGTGTGGACACAGCTGCCAGGATTCTTGCATTGGAGCAGCTGTTGGGGGTCCTCTAATAACTCTCAAAGAAACAGTATTCCCACCAATTTTGTGGTTTTTAAAACTATAATTAATCTTATTTTTATTTAAGCAAATCTAGATGTTAAAAAAAATCACTTAAGCAGGGATTTGGGTTGGATAACATTGACAATTTATGACCTTTGTTAAAAAAAACAAAACAAAACAAAAAACGATTGACATAAAGCCAGTCACGGGAAAATAGCATATCATAGTAAATTCAGAGCATGGGTTCTAGGGCCACATCTAGGTTTGAATCCATGTTCCTAATGACTTGCTTTTTTAAATCTCAGTGACCACGGGCAGATCACCTAACTCTTCAGGATCTTGGGAGGTACAATGGGGAAAAGAGGTTTGCTATGTGGACTTAAATACTTCAATCCATTCAAGGGCTTAAAGTGATACCTCCTGAATATATAGGAACTCTTAATTTGATTTTTCTTCTCTTTGTATTTGTGACTTTTTAATATCTTCTCATAGTCCTTGTTTAAAAATTTTTGTTTTCACAGATCTGTGATGGAGAGGAGATACAGTTGCTATCCTCATTAGAGAGGCTGCATGCATCCCTTGATGCACAGCTGCCATGGGAAAATGGGGAATCACTTCACCAGCCAGTGTTGCTGAGGAATCAAGTGTCCATACAAATATCAAGTAATCGGCTCTTTTGTATCCACAGTGTTGCACTCTCCAGTTGAGACTGACGTTTAGTGAATTCAAGATGAAAAGATGCCTTATGGTGAGGATATTGAAAGTCTCTGGAGTTAGACAAAGGAGAGCTGAACCTTTACTGCAGGCCAGAGCATTTACTTCATCAAAGAAGTGATTTGGTAATTGGATAACCAGTTCTGTTAAATCATGAAACACAAGCACCAAAGTGAAATAAAATCAAAAGGCACCCTTAAACCTACAGCAAATTTCAAAACTTAATTTTGTTGGTATGGTTCATGTTAATCAGGTTAAAAACTTGATGTCTATACAATGAAAAGTTATTATTTATTTGAATCTGTGTTTGCTTTTCAGTTACTAAGAAGAAAGGTCAGTGTCTTCTTGTGATTTGTCTATGTTAGCTGAAAGTTCTCTTGAGATTAGAGATTCCCTCAGAAGAGGAAATGAACAGATGTAATGGACCAGTCCATTTTTTCCTGTGTGTTGATAGCTTTTCTGGTTGTTAATTTTGAATGATGTCGAGCATATTCAGAGAGTTAGATCCCTGTGCCTAGGGACCAGAGAGGGTGAGAATGAAGTTGAAATATTCATATTAAGAGGGCTAGTTAGGACCTTGTTCTAACACTATTAAGGTAGGAAGCTCATTCTTCCACTGTTCTTAGGTTTAATGAGTTGATTTGTTTGGGACTGTAAAACTTTGAAATGTAAATCTCATCATCCTTTATTACTTATTTTTATCATGAAATTATGCTTTATTGGCTTTTAAGAAAAATATCTGAAATTGATATGCAAAGGGCCACCCATGGACACAACAGTCATGAAAAAGATAAATTTGCATTTTGAAAAAGAAAAAAAACACTAAAATGACTTTTGCTTTGAATCCTTTTTGCCCTTGAGATGAATATTCATGCTTGATAAATATTCACTCAAGGCCTTTTACATGCTGCCTGTGGGAAGATTCTAAAACACAACCTGGAAATTTAAATTTTTTTTCTTCTATGAAGAAAAAGGCTTCACTGTTAGTTCTCAAAGCCTCCACAGATCCACCTTCAAATTTCTTCACACTGTGTTGTTGCTTTTTAACTTGGCCTGGGCCTTGCCTCAGCCCCACTCCTAAGAAGTGGAGCTTATTCAGAATTTCAAATGTTTATGGTGCTGAACTGGGAGTCTGGATAGAGGGGAAACAAAAGGAAATATTTAGTTTTTGTCGAGTTTACATTCTAAAACTGAAAAGACTTGTTTTTTAAAGAAACTACACTGCTCACAATATTAGTCAAGAGAATTTTGGAAGACTTTTGGAAGGGGTCAGTATAAATCAGTATTTATCTTATAATTATATTAACAGTTTTCCATTGATAAAATTTTAGATTAAAAATGTTGTAAATGTGGATATTGTACCCTATTTGAATTTTTAAAGTTTATAACTGATTTTTTTCCTTTCTATCATTTCTTCCAAACATAAAAAAAATCTTAACCCAGGCTTCTGATGGGTTAAAAATATTTTCAGACTAATTAATATCCAGCCCTGAATTCCATTACATACTCTTCTATGAATAATGCCATCTCACCCCAAATTGAAGCCTGGGAAATTTGCAATTCCCTCAAAGGATTGTAAATGAGCCCGTTGTCAAGCTGCCAAAGTAAATGAACAAGATTTAAATTTTGCTATAATATCTATCAGAAATTCAAATGAGTAGTAATTAAAGCAGTCCGTGCTCTCTTGTGGCATGTGCAGCGTGGCAAAACAGCCCTAATGTGTCACCTCTCTGCTTCTGCTTGTTTTATTGTATCTATTGAGTACCAGGTGGCTTATCTCGTGTGCCTTGTAGTCTATTAAATTCTCAAAGTGAAATAGCAGTAAAACACAATAAATATTTTATGGTATGGATGAATATATGTTTCTCCATGTGATTCTGTGCCCTTGAGTTTTATAAGAGTAGTATTTTCTATTATTAAATAGTTTTTATCATTACATAAAATTTCAAAAAATACACAAGAGGTAGAGTCTATTCATAATTTATTACCACATGATCATTACTATTAATATTTCTGCAGGTGTGTGTTTACCGATGTCTAGATATTTTGCTACATATTCTAAAATAATTATTATCCTCTATACCATAAAAAAATGTATAAATTGATCTTAAAACATCTTTTTCTGTTATAAAATAATATAGTATTATTGAATATTTAGAAAGTTATTTAACATAATGTAGAATTCATCCAGAGGTAACCACCATTAGTATTTTGATAATTTTTAATTACAAGCTTTTTTTTGAATATTTTTATGTATTTAGAAGCACATAATAAGAAATGATTCTTTTGGCATAACGAGTGGGGGAGTATTATAAAATTTTGATGAAGGATGCCTGGCAGAGGGGCTTGTGACATAATATAATTATCTTTCAGAGTTAGAAAAAGTCAATGATTCAGGTCATTAAAGATGAATTTTAAAGAAATGGAAAATGTTTCTAGGTTACTTGGCAACGAGAATGGTTTCTACTTATTCTCTGGAACCTCTGAAGATGTATATTGAGGGGGAAGGGAGACAGAGTTTGGAGAGAAGAAATTTCTAGTTTAGTTATTTCTTCTTATCCAGTGTTATAACTGTACTTAGCTGCTATTAACAAGAGCTGGAATCCAACTTCAGCAAGTAGTATTTTACATCATCATCAGAAATAGTGGGAGATAACTCTGGGGTATGTGATAGAGCTCTGGAATTGTGGGTAAAAATCCTGACGCAGAAGAGAAACATTTGAGAAAGTCTAAATCTATGAAAATTTGTCCTTGATCTATTGAATACTCCTGAAAATACTTGTCCAATTGTTTTTCTTTTTTCTTGGAGAATCACATATTCATTTATTTCATGAAATGCCTTAAATTTTAAGTTCTAGGAATGTGAATTAGTTTTTATTTTCATTGTTGGTATAGATGAAAGGAATGTCCAATCATACAAATGGACAGCTACTTTCAGATTTTATCAACATATGGCCAATATACATAGTAATTGGTTATTAATTTGTTGTCATCACATACATCAATTTTTGTTGTAGTCTAAGTTTGAAATTCAAACTTACATAAACCTTAAGAGCCTTTTTATATAGTTGGGCTATTAGTTGAGTAATACAATTTTCACTCATCTTGACTAAGTACTCCTCTAAATAATTTTTTCAAGAATTTTTCTACATACATAGGCTTTGTGGGTATTTTTGTATTAAAGAATGTCTTTGTGGACATTCTTATTTTATAATATTTTCATTGAAATTCTGTAGACATTACTCCAAAGGCTTGCCAATTGATGTTGCTAAGGAACATTTTTTGGGGGTCTGGGGGTTACTGGGGATTGAATTCAGAGGCACTCGACCACTGAGCCACATCCCCAACCCAATTTTGTATTTTATGTAGAGACAGGAACCCACTGAGTTGCTTAGCACCTCACTTTTGCTGAGGCTGGCTTTGTGCTAAGGAACATCTTAATTCAGGTTTTTTGGTTTTTGTATTTGTAAATAATGGATAATTTCTGCTTAATTTCTCAAGACTTTTAATCCCCTTTGTTTTTCAGTCCATAGTCTAATGGTCCAATGACTATCATTTGGATTCTGATACTGAAACTGAAGTAACAACTTACCTTTACATCCCAAAGTGCTTATTAATGATTTATATGCAACAAGACTATGCAACAAGAATGTTACCTAATGGCATGGAAGGCACCTGTGCTGCTACCACCAGGTGCAATATCCCTGTTATCCCTTAGCTGAATAGGTTCAACACATTGTTCAAAGATGTTCATTATTTATGCCAGTGATATCTGGCCGAAGTGGGTTTTCTGAACTATAGTAAGACTAAAGCTCAATCATTTTTCTAGAAGACAATGATAACTTTGATTGCTCCTTTACACTGCAATATTCCACCTAGTAATTGATGAACATTATGTCAAGATTGAGAAAAGCATTTTGCAGTAAAATCCTAGCTAATCAAAGAGGGTTAAACATCTGGCTTAGAATCCTTCCCTGTCCAAGATGAACACTTGGATGTTACAAGCAAGGCAACAGCTGAGCATCTGTGGTTAATGTTGAGAATCATAAACAATTTTGATAATTAGATGGCAGTGATTAAAATTTTTACTATGGATTTAGCACTCTCATTTGATTTAGTCTAGATGTAGACTAAATTTTCAATCTCCGTTTTCAGGTATTTTATATATTTCAAACATTTTTTTATACTTTTGTTGCTTGTGATAGTTATTTTCTTGTTTCTATGTTCCAAATAACTGTAATCCCCTAATTTTTAAAAATTTCTTTCTCCCCTTACTATGCATTCTGGGAAATCTAAAGTTTGTTCTCCAGATCACAGATTCACATTTTCCTGTGCAAGTTCTGCTTTTTACTGATACGAAGGTATGTTTTGGTTATATTTTAATCTTGTTTCCTTAAAATTCTTCTCTAGCCATCTTTTGTCACCTAATTTTAACTTTTTTTTGCGGGGGGGGATACCAGGGATTGAACTCAGGGGCACTCGACCACTGAGCAACATCCCCAGCCCTATTTTGTATTTTATTTAGAGACAGGGTCTCACTGAGTTGCTTAGCACCTCACTTTTGCTGAGGCTGGCTTTGAACTTGAGATCCTTCTGTCTCAGCCCCCTGAACTGAAGTACGTGTGCTACCGCACCTGGCTCTAATGTTCTTTTAATCTCAGTGGTTTTCTCTGCCTTTTGGCTCTTCTTCCACAGACAGTGCATATTTGCAATCTGTTGAGGATACCAAACAATTCTAAAAATGATTAGCTCATGCATTATATGTTTAAAAGTTCATTCTTATTTTAGATCCTAAGGATAAAATCTTCAGACAGGTTTTAAAATTCATCCTTGTAATGAAAGATCCATGGCTAGGGGCCAAGTTGATGTACACACCTTCTGACCTCATGAAAGAACCTTGGCATGCTCATCAATCTCAAGGGCAACTCTGCAATACTCAGATGAGGTGCTGCTCTCTGACACTATTCCCTGTCAACTTGATTCTCTGAGCAAATGAAAGACTAGAAAAAATAAAACACACTGACACTATACTTGGTGTTTCTTTCTGAACCAACAGCATGGTGGGAATTGCCTTTCTCTGGTGTTAACTTGAATCCTCCTACTTTATATCCTGTTGCCTTGAGGAGTTGCAGTTTCTGAGGAGACGTAGATTTTATGGGCTGTGGGATTAGCAGCCCACCCTGCAGAAAAATCTCTACCTGTACATCTCAGAAGTATTTCTCATTTCAAAATTAATGGCCCAATAAAAATACTGCCCTCTTTTCCATTGATCTTTGTAAGACAAAAAGGCTGAACATTCACATTAAAAATAGATAACTACCATAAATGTAATCCAATTTATAGTTTTCTCTTTGGCTATGGAGTCTCTGGGTGTCTTATTTTTCCTGTGCTTTTAGGTGATGATACTGTGTAAAGGAAATTTGTAGCAATTACTCAATGATTTGAAATAAGATTCATTACTAATATGTTCATGTTTCATTTCTAGACATTACGCAATGGCATAATTTTTCATTTGCTAAGGCCATGACTTGATGCTAAATGTCACAGTGTAAAATACTTTAACTTCATGGAAATTACAGTTTGTAAAAAATATTAAGCAAGAAAAAATCTTGCCCATATTGAACAGGGATAATAAACCCTGCTGTTATTCTTAATGTACCCTACACCCAGTATTTGACTTAAGCAAAGCAGGGAGCTTAGAAGCTGAAAACAGAAAGAAAACATATTAAGTGTATATTTTTTCTGCTTCTGTTGATACTCATATTTAATGTGATGTAGTTTCAGTTTAATTATATGACTAGACAATAACTATAATAGTTAGGAGTCCAGTATCATGTTTGTTCAAGGTAGTTTTCAATCTTTAGTTTTTACATTGATTTTTTTAAATATCTCCAAGAATTTTTCAAAAAACATATTTCTTTTTGGCTATTTGAAATAATCTAAAAATATTTCTCATGCTTTCTTTTAAGAAAGACCTGAAAGCATTCTGAGTTCTGAGTAGACCACATATTTTCATTTGAAGTTAAGGAATACGGATCTGCATTAACTTTGGGGTTAGGTAATGTATTAAATGGAATCCCTAACAGTGGCATATTCTTTTGCATATTTTCAGTCATGCAATTGTGAATGCATGATTTTACTGTTTGCTTACAATCCAGTTTTGCATGCATATTCAACCTGTTTTGCATGTGCTAATTAATGGAAGAAATTAATACAAGTAGAAATCAGATGATAATCTTCCACTGGCCCTATCTCTGCTGTCATACTCTGGAGGACTTTGCCTATTCTTGTCCCCCAACTGTGTGCATACTTCTTTAAGGAAGTAAGGAATTATAGATTTGTAGAATGGTCCTAGGTAGATGTGCTACCATGAGCAGCTGGCTTGTGGTTACACCTGTGATTTTATGTTTACCTTAGATTCAAGCCCTGTTAAGTCCAAAACCCCTGAGCTTTCCTGGATGTTGAGGTTGTGTTCTACAGATGCCTGATTATATATCATTCACATTATTATTTAATTGTTGGATGCTCTAAAATTTTGTGTTTTCAACTAAATTTGTAGTTCTTTGAGGTCAGGATCATTACCTTATAAACTCTTTTCTTATTAGATAATATTATACTTGGCATTCTGTAAGCAATTGAGTTAAGCAGAGCTAAATGCAATTGACTTTACAGGAAAATGTGCCTGCATGCTCTGCAAATCAGGGTATTCAAATTTATTTTCTTTTCTGGCTAAATAAATATGTCAAAAAACATTTTCTTTTAGGCTTCTAACTTTCTTATTTTAGTTAATATAGAGTTCTTAACAAAGGGAGAAAACATATGCTGTGGTGTCAACCAGGATTCAAAATTATATATACTATGTCATTTCAACTAGTATAGGAAAAAGTTTAGAAATGTCTGTCTCTGGATAATTATGGGTTTTCTTCTTCTCTTCTTTTGACTTTCCTGAACTTTTAATATTTTTGGCTCTTGGAACATTCACTCTTGTAATCAGAAGAAAATTAAAGCAAAAAATCTTTGTAGCCCTTGTGTGTGTGTATGTGAGAAAGAGGCGGGGGTGGGGAGAAGGAGAGAGGAGTGAGAGAGAGGGAGTGAGAGAAAGAAAGATGTTTTTCTCTGCAAGTAAAATGAGCTAACAACATAACACTCCAAATAAAGTTATATTGTGGTGAATTGCTATTTTACTGAAATGTGTATAGGGACTTGATAGAATAAAAGCCATTTTGCTCTACATTTTATTAACCAGAACCCTTTATATTTAACAAACATGTATATCTCCATTCTGTATTTATAACATCTCTCCTCAATTTCTATTTTAATATTTAGCAGGCTCCAATTTATCTGTTAAGTGAAGAAAATATGTTTTAGTAAATCAAATGTCAGAGTTAAAGGAGATAATAGTTTGCAGTTCATAGAATGATAAAAAACACTTTTAAAAATGTTTTTATTAGTGCATTATAGTTATACATAACAGGAGGTTTTGTTTTGACATGATCATACATGCATGGAATAGAATTTCTTCCATTTCAATCCCCACTGCTTTCTCTTTCTTTCCCTTTCTCCCTCCCCCTATTTACTGGTCTTTCTTCTATTTATTTTTTTAAATTGTTACTTTACAGATATACATACAAATGGAATTCATTGTGGCATATTCATATATGTCCATAGCTTAATTTTGTCAGTTTCATTCTGGGGTTCATTCTCTTTCTCTACTGTGGAGAACAGTTATTTGAATCATGGTCTCTGATTGCCTCATGGATATGTTGTGTTGGAAACTTCTTGTACAAAGGTACGGTCAAGATAGGCCAGATGTTATGGTGACGCTGGCCTGAGGAGGCTGCATGCAAAGTCACAGAGCTGTATCAATCGGGACCTTGAGCTCAGGCACCAACTCCCAGGGATAGAGAATTCTGAGCATAACAAGATAACCCTAGTGTCTTGCAGTCCTGGGTCCTTCAGATTGCCTGTTTTGTTTCATATATATACATATAACATTTTCTTTATTCATGTATCTATTGATGGGTATCTGGTTTCATAATTTAGCTATTGTGAATTGCACTGTCATGAATATTGAATTGCACTACTACAACATGCTGATTTTAGTCCTTTTGAATATATACTGAGGAGTGGGCTACTTGGGTCATATGATGGTTATGTTCCCAGTCTTTTAATGAATCTCCATTTTGCTTTCTAAAATGGTTATACTAATTTGCAGTCCTGCCAATAATGTATGAGTGTATCTCTTCTCCAATGTGCTTGCCAGAATTTATTATTATTTGTGTTCTTGATGATTGCCATTCTAATTGAAATGAAATGAAACCTCAATGTAGTTTTGATTTGCATTTTCCTGGTTGCTAGAGATGTTGAACATTTTTTTCATCTTAAATTTTTTTTTTTTAGTTCTTGATAGACCTTTATTTTTTTATTTTATTTATTTATATGTGGTGCTAAGAATTGAACCCAGTGCCTCACACATGCCAGGCAAGTGTGCCACCGCTGAGCCCCAGCCCCAGCCCTATCTTTTTCATATCTTTATTTATTTATTTTTTAATTGGTTGTTCAAAACATTACAAAGCTCATGACATATCATCTTCCATACATTTGATTCAAGTGGGTTATGAACTCCCATTTTTTACCCCAAATACAAGTTGCAGAATCACATCGGTTACACATCCACATTTTTACATAATACCATATTAATGACTGTTGTATTCTGCTACCTTTCCTATCCCCTACTATCCCCCCTCCCCTTCCCTCTCATCTTCCCTCTCTACCCCATCTGCTGTTGTTTAATTCTCTCCCTTGTTTTTTTTTTCCCCTTTCCCCTCACAAACTCTTATATGTAATTTTGTGTAACAATTAGGGTCTCCTTCCATTTCCATAGTTTCCCTTCTCTCTCCCTTTCTCTTCCCCCACTCGTCTCTGTTTAATGTTAATCTTTTCCTCATGCTCTTCTTCCCTGTTCTGATCTTAGTTGCTCTCTTTATATCAAAGAAGACATTTGGCATTTGTTTTTTAAGGATTGGCTAGCTTCACTTAGCATAATCTGCTCTAATGCCATCCATTTCCCTGCAAAATCCATGATTTTGTCATTTTTTTAGTGCTGCGTAATACTCCATTGTGTATAAATGCCACAGTTTTTAATCCATTCATCTATTGAAGGGCATCTAGGTTGATTCCAAAGTCTAGCTATTGTGAATTGTGCTGCTATGATCATTGATGTGGCAGTATCCCTATAGTATGCTCTTTTAAGGTCCTCAGGGAATAGACCAAGAAGGGCGATAGCTGGGTCAAATGGTGGTTCCATTCCCAGCTTTCCTAGGAATCTCCATACTGCTTTCCATATTGGCCGCACCAATTTGCAGTTCCCCCAGCAATGTACAAGTGTACCCTTTTCCCCACATCCTTGCCAGCACTTATTGTTGCTTGACTTCATAATGGCTGCCAATCTTACTGGAGTGAGATGGTATCTTAGGGTGGTTTTGATTTGCATTTCTCTGACTGCTAGAGATGGTGAGCATTTTTTCATGTACTTATTGATTGATTGTATGTCCTCCTCTGAGAAGTGTCTGTTCAGGTCCTTGGCCCATTTGTTGATAGGGTTGTTTGTTATCTTATTGTTTAATTTTTTGAGTTCTTTGTATATTCTGGATATTAGGGCTCTATCTGAAGTGTGAGGAGTAAAAATTTGTTCCCAGGATGTAGGTTCCCTATTTAGCTCTCTTATTGTTTCTCTTGCTGAGAAAAAACTTTTTAGTTTAAGTAAGTCCCATTTGTTTATTCTTGTATTTAACTCTTGGGCTATGGGCATCCTATTAAGGAATTTGGAGCCCGACCCCACAATATGTAGATTGGAGCCAACTTTTTCTTTTATCAGGTGCAGAGTCTCTGATTTGATATCTAGCTCCTTGATCCATTTTGAATTAACTTTTGTGCATGGTGAGAGAAAGGGGTTCAGCTTCATTTTGTTGCATATGGATTTCCAGTTTTCCCAGCACCATTTGTTGAAGATGCTATCCTTTCTCCATTGCATGCTTTTAGCGCCTTTATCAAATATAAGAAAGTTGTAATTTTGTGGATTGGTCTCTGTGTCCTCTATTCTGTACCATTGGTCCACCTGCCTGTTTTGGTACCAGTACCATGCTGTTTTTGTTACTATTGCTCTGTAGTACAGTTTGAAATCTGGTATCACTATACCTCCCGATTCACACTTCCTGCTTAGAATTGCTTTTGCTATTCTGGGTCTTTTGTTTTTCCATATGAATTTCATGATAGCTTTATCTATTTCTACCAGAAATGCCGTTGGGATTTTGATTGGCATTGCGTTGAACCTGTAGAGAACTTTGGGTAATATCGCCATTTTGTTGATGTTGGTTCTGCCTATCCATGAACAGGGTACATTTTTCCATCTTCTAAGATCTTCTTCTATCTCTCTCTTTAGGGTTCTGTAGTTTTCATTGTATAAATCTTTCACCTCTTTTGTTAGGTTGATTCCCAAGTATTTTATTTTTTTTGAGGATATTGTGAATGGGGTGGTTTTCCTCATTTCCATTTCAGAAGTTTTGTTGCTGATATACAGGAATGCCTTTGATTTATGCGTGTTGATTTTATATCCTGCCACTTTGCTGAATTCATTTATTAGTTCTAGTAGTTTCTTTGTAGACCCTTTTGGGTCTTCTAGGTATAGGATCATATCGTCCGCAAATAGTAATATTTTAAGTTCTTCTTTTCCTATTTTTATGCCTTTAATTTCTTTTGCCTGTCTAATTGCTCTGGCTAGTATTTCAAGGACTAAATTAAATAGAAGTGGTGAGAGAGGGCATCCCTGTCTTGTTCCAGATTTTAGTGGGAATGCCTTCAGTTTTTCTCCATTTAGAATGATGCTAGCCTGAGGCTTAGCATATATAGCTTTTACAATGTTGAGGTAAGTTCCTGTTATCCCCAGTTTTTCTAGTGTTTTGAACATAAAAGGATGCTGTACTTTGTCGAATGCTTTTTCTGCATCTATCGAGACGATAATATTGTTCTTATCTTTAAGTCTATTGATGTGGTGAATAATATTTATTGATTTCCGTATATTGAACCAACCTTGCATCCCAGGGATGAATCCTACTTGATCATGGTGCACAATTTTTTTGATGTGCTTTTGTATTCGATTCGCCGGGATTTTATTGAGAATTTTTGCATCTATGTTCATTAGAGATATTGGTCTGTAGTTTTCTTTCTTTGAAGTGTCTTTGTCTGGTTTAGGTATCAGGGTGATGTTGGCCTCATAGAATGAATTTGGAAGAGCTCCTTCTTTTTCTATTTCTTGAAATAGCTTGAAAAGTATTGGTATTAATTCTTCTTTTAAGGTTTTGTAAAACTCCGCTGTATACCCATCCGGTCCAGGGCTTTTCTTGGTTGGTAGTCTTTTGATGGCTTCTTCTATTTCTTCCTTTGTTATTGGTCTGTTTAAATTGTGTGTGTCTTCCTGACTCAATCTGGGCAGCTCATATGACTTAAGAAATTTATTGATGTCTTCACTGTCTTCTATTTTATTAGAATATAGGGTTTCAAAATACTTTCTAATTATCTTCTGTATTTCTGTAGTGTCTGTTGTGATATTGCCTTTTTCATCCCATATGTTAGTGATTTGAGTTTTCTCTCTTCTTCTCTTCGTTAGCATGGCTAAGGGTCTGTCGATCTTATTTATTTTTTCGAAGAACCAACTTTTAGTTTTATCAATTTTTTCAATGGTTGTTTTTGTTTCAGTTTTGTTGATTTCCGCTCTGATTTTAATTATTTCTTGTCTTCTGCTATATTTGCTGTTGTTTTGCTCTTCCTTTTCTAGGGTTTTGAGATGTAGTGTGAGTTTGTTTATTTGTTGGTTTTTTTTCTTTTTTTGAGGAATGAACTCCAGGAAATGAATTTCCCTCTTAAAACTGCTTTCATTGTGTCCCATAGATTCCGGTATGTTGTGTCTGAATTGTCGTTTATCTCTAAGAATTTTTTTATTTCCTCCTTTATGTCTTCTGTAACCCATTGATCATTCAGTAACATATTGTTTATTTTCCATGTGATGCAGGATTTTTCCTTCCTTCTTTTTTCATTGATTTCCAGTTTCATTCCATTATGATCAGATATGGTGCATGGTATTACCTCCACTCCTTTATATTTACTAAGAGTTGCCCTATGGCATAATATATGATCTATCTTTGAGTAAGATCCATGTGCTGCTGAGAAGAACGTGTATCCACTTGATGATGGTTGATATATTCTATATATGTCGGTTAAGTCTAGGTTATTGATTGTGTCATTGAGTTCTATAGTTTCTTTATTCAGCTTTTGTCTGGAGGATCTGTCTAATGGCGAGAGCGGTGTGTTGAAGTCACCCATAATTATTTTGTTGTGGTCAATTTGACTCTTGAACTTGAGGAGAGTTTGTTTTATGAACGTTGCTTCACCATTATTTGGTGCATATAAATTGATAATTGTTATGTCTTGTTGGTGGATAGTTCCTTTTAACAGGATATAGTGTCCTTCTTTATCCCTTTTGATTAACTTAGGTTTGAAGTTGATTTTATTTGATATGAGTATGGCCACTCCTGCTTGCTTCCGAGGGCCATGTGAGTGGTATGATTTTTCCCAACCTTTCACCTTCAGCCTGTGTATGCCTTTTCCTATCATATGAGTCTCCTGAAGGCAGCATATTGTTGGATTTGTTTTTTTGATCCAGGTTACCAGCCTGTGTCTCTTGATTGGTGAGTTTAGTCCATTAACATTTAAGGTTACAATTGAAATATGATTTGTACTTCCAGTCATGTTTATTTATTTATTTATTTTAGTTTGGCTAGTTTTTACTTTTTGGTTGTTTTCCTCCCCGAGATACCTCCCACTGTTGGTTTGGGGCACCATTTTTCCATTCCTCTTCTTGTAGAATTTTGCCCAAAATGCTTTGCAGTGCTGGTTTTCTGGCTGCGAATTCTTTTAGCTTTTGTTTATCGTGAAAGATTTTAATTTCATTGTCAAATCTGAAGCTTAATTTTGCTGGATACAGTATTCTTGGTTGGAATCCATTATTTTTCAGCGTTTGAACTACATTGTTCCAGGATCTTCTCGCTTTCAAAGTCTGTGATGAAAATATCAGCCGTTAACCTAATTGGTTTACCCCTGAATGTAATCTGCCTCCTTTCCCTCGTAGCTTTTAATATTCTCTCCTTGTTCTGTATGTTGGCTATCTTCATAATTATATGTCTTGGAGTTGGCCTATTACAGTTTTGGATGTTTGGGGTCCTGTAGGCTTCCAGGATTTGGCAATCCATTCCATCTTTCATCTCTGGGAAGTCTTCTAGGATTATTTCATTTAATAAGTTGTCCATTCCTTTGGTTTGAACCTCTGTGCCTTCTTCTATCCCAATGACTCTCAAATTTGGTTTTTTGATGAGATCCCATATCTCTTGGATAGATTGCTCGTGAGATTTAAGCATCTTTTCAGTGTTGACTATATTCTTTTCAAGTTGATAAACTTTGTCTTCATTATCTGATGTTTTGACTTCTACTTGATCTAGTCTATTTGTAATATTCTTTTTTTTTAATTTTTTATTGTTGGCTCTTCAAAACATTACATAGTTCTTGATATATCATATTTCACAATTTGATTCAAGTGGGTTATGAGCTCCCATTTTTACCCCATATACAGATTGCAGAATCACATCAGTTACACATCCATTGATTTACATATTGCCATACTAGTGTCTGTTGTATTCTGCTGCCTTTCCTATCCTCTACTATCATCCCTCCCCTCCCCTCCCCTCCCCTCTTCTCTCTCTGCCCCCTCTACTGACATTCGTTTGTCCCCCTTGTATTATTTTTCCCCTTCCCCTCACTTCCTCTTGTATGTACTTTTGTATAACTCTGAGGGTCTCCTTCTGTTTCCATGCTTTTTCCCTTCTCTCTCCCTTTCCCTCCCACCTCTCATCCCTGTTAAATGTTAATCTTCTTCTCATGCTCTTCGACCCTACTCTGTTCTTAGTTACTCTCCTTATATCAAAGAAGACATTTGGCATTTGTTTTTTAGGGATTGGCTAGCTTCACTTAGCATAATCTGCTCTAATGCCATCCATTTCCCTGTAAATTCTATGATTTTGTCATTTTTTAATGCAGAGTAATACTCCATTGTGTATAAATGCCACATTTTTTTTATCCATTCATCCATTGAAGGGCATCTAGGTTGGTTCCACAGTCTAGCTATTGTGAATTGTGCTGCTATGAACATCGATGTAGCAGTGTCCCTGTAGCATGCTCTTTTTAGGTCTTTAGGGAATAGACCGAGAAGGGGAATAGCTGGGTCAAATGGTGGCTCCATTCCCAGCTTTCCAAGAAATCTCCATACTGCTTTCCAAATTGGCTGCACCAATTTGCAGTCCCACCAGCAATGTACAAGTGTACCCTTTTCCCCACATCCTCGCCAGCACTTGTTGTTGTTTGACTTCATAATGGCTGCCAATCTAACTGGAGTGAGATGGTATCTTAGGGTGGTTTTGATTTGCATTTCTCTGACTGCTAGAGATGGTGAGCATTTTTTCATGTACTTGTTGATTGATTGTATGTCCTCCTCTGAGAAGTGTCTGTTCAGGTCCTTGGCCCATTTGTTGATTGGGTTGTTTGTTCTCTTATTGTCTAATTTTTTGAGTTCTTTGTATACTCTGGATATTAGGGCTCTATCTGAAGTGTGAGGAGTAAAGATTTGTTCCCAGGATGTAGGCTCTCTATTTACCTCTCTTATTGTATCTTTTGCTGAGAAAAAACTTTTTAGTTTGAGTAAGTCCCATTTGTTGATTCTAGTTATTAACTTTTGTGCTATGGGTGTCCTATTGAGGAATTTGGAGCCCGACCCCACCGTATGTAGATCGTAGCCAACTTTTTCTTCTATCAGACGGCGTGTCTCTGATTTGATATCAAGCTCCTTGATCTATTTTGAATTAACTTTTGTGCATGGCGAGAGAAAGGGATTCAGTTTCATTTTGTTGCATATGGATTTCCAGTTTTCCCAGCACCATTTGTTGAAGATGCTATCCTTCCTCCATTGCATGCTTTTAGACCCTTTATCAAATATAAGATAGTTGTAGTTTTGTGGATTGGTTTCTGTGTCCTCTATTCTGTACCATTGGTCCACCCACCTGATTGGTACCAGTACCATGCTGTTTTTGTTACTATTGCTCTGTAATATAGTTTGAAGTCTGGTATCGCTATACCGCCTGATTCACATTTCCTGCTTAGCATTGTTTTTGCTATTCTGGGTCTTTTATTTTTCCATATGAATTTCATGATTGCTTTCTCTATTTCTACAAGAAATGCCGTTGGGATTTTGATTGGCATTGCATTAAACCTATAGAGAACTTTTGGTAATATCGCCATTTTGATGATGTTAGTTCTGCCTATCCATGAACAGGGTATATTTTTCCATCTTCTAAGATCTTCTTCTATTTCTCTCTTTAGGGTTCTGTAGTTTTCATTGTATAAGTCTTTCACCTCTTTTGTTAGGTTGATTCCCAAGTATTTTATTTTTTTTGAAGATATTTTGAATGGAGTGGTTGTCCTCATTTCCATTTCAGAGGATTTGTCGCTGATATACAGGAATGCCTTTGATTTATGCGTGTTGATTTTATATCCTGCCACTTTGCTGAATTCATTTATTAGCTCTAATAGTTTCTTTGTAGAGCCTTTTGGGTCTGCTAGGTATAGAATCATATCATCTGCAAATAGTGATAATTTAAGTTCTTCTTTTCCTATTTTGATGCCTTTAATTTCTTTCGTCTGTCTAATTGCTCTGGCCAGTGTTTCGAGAACTATGTTGAACAGAAGTGGTGAGAGAGGGCATCCCTGTCTTGTTCCAGATTTTAGAGGGAATGCCTTCAGTTTTTCTCCATTCAGAATGATGCTAGCCTGAGGCTTAGCATAGATTGCTTTTACAATATTGAGGTATGTTCCTGTTATCCCTAGTTTTTCTAGAGTTTTGAACATAAAGGGATGCTGTACTTTGTCGAATGCTTTTTCCGCATCTATCGAGATGATCATATGGTTCTTATTTTTAAGTCTATTGATGTGGTGAATAACATTTATTGATTTCCGTATATTGAACCAGCCTTGCATCCCAGGGATGAATCCTACTTGATCATGGTGCACAATTTTTTTGATATGTTTTTGTATCCGAGTGGCCAGAATTTTATTGAGGATTTTTGCATCTAGGTTCATTAGAGATATTGGTCTGTAGTTTTCTTTCTTTGAAGTGTCTTTGTCTGGTTTAGGTATCAGGGTGATGTTGGCCTCGTAGAATGAATTTGGAAGTTCTCCCTCCTTTTCTATTTCCCGAAGTAGCTTGAAAAGTATTGGTATTAGTTCCTCTTTAAAGGTTTTGTAAAACTCTGCTGTATACCCATCCGGTCCTGGGCTTTTCTTAGTTGGTAGTCTTTTGATGGTTTCTTCTATTTCCTCAATTGATATTGGTCTGTTTAGGTTGTCTATATCCTCCTGACTCAATCTGGGCAGATCATATGACTTAAGAAATTTATCTATGCCTTCACTATCTTCTAATTTATTGGAGTATAAGGATTCAAAATAATTTTTGATTATCTTCTGTATTTCTGAAGTGTCTGTTGTGATATTGCCTCTTTCTTCCCGTATGTTATTGATTTGAGTTCTCTCTCTTCTTCTCTTCGCTAGCATGGCTAAGGGTCTGTCGATTTTGTTTATTTTTTCAAAGAACCAACTTTTAGTTTTGTCAATTTTTTCAATTGTTTCTTTTGTTTCGATTTCATTAATTTCAGCTCTGATTTTAATTATTTCTTGCCTTCTACTTCTTTTGCTGTTGTTTTGCTCTTCTTTTTCTAGGATTTTGAGATGAAGTATGAGATCATTTATTTGTTGGTTTTTTCTTTTTTTAAGGAATGAACTCCAAGCAATGAATTTTCCTCTTAGAACTGCTTTCAATGTGTCCCATAGATTCCGATATGTTGTGTCTGTGTTTTCATTAATCTCTAAGAATGTTTTAATTTCCTCCTTGATGTCTTCTATAACCCATTGATCATTCAGTAACCTATTGTTCATTCTCCAAGTGATGTATTCTTTTTCCTTCCTTCTTTTATCGTTGATTTTCAGTTCCATTCCATTATGATCAGATAGGATGCATGGTATTATCTCTACTCCTTTGTATTGTCTAAGAGTTTCCCTGTGACATAATATATGATCTATTTTTGAGAAGGATCCATGTGCTGCTGAGAAAAAAGTGTAACTGCTTGATGTTGGGTGGTATATTCTATATATGTCAATTAAGTCTAGGTTATTAATTGTGTTATTGAGTTCTATAGTTTCCTTATTCAACTTTTGTTTGGAAGATCTGTCCAGTGGTGATAGAGGTGTGTTGAAGTCTCCCATGATTTTTGTATGGTGGTCTATTAGACTCTTGAACTTGAGAAGAGTTTGTTTGATGAACATAGCTGCACCATTGTTTGGGGCATATATATTTATGATTGTTATGTCTTGTTGGTGTATGGTTCCCTTGAGCAGTATGTAGTGTCCCTCTTTATCCCTTTTGATTAACTTTGGCTTAAAATCTATTTTATTTGATATGAGTATGGATACTCCTGCTTGTTTCCGAAGTCCATATGAGTGATATGATTTTTCCCAACCTTTCACCTTCAGCCTATGTATGTCTTTTCCTATCAAATGCGTCTCCTGTAGGCAGCATATTGTTGGGTCTTGTTTTGTGATCCATTCTACTAGCCTGTGTCTCTTGATTGGTGAGTTTAAGCCATTAACATTTAGGGTTATTATTGAGATATGGGTTGTTCTTCCAGCCATATTTGTTTATTTATGTTACTAAACATGGTTTGTTTTCCACTTTGATTATTTTCCCCCCTTTAGTGTCCTACCTCCCACTGTTGGTTTTCATTGTTATTTTCCATTTCCTCTTCCTGTAATGTTTTGCCAAGGATGTTTTGAAGAGATGGTTTTCTAGCTGCAAATTCTTTTAACTTTTGTTTATTGTGGAAGGTTTTAATTTCATCTTCCATCCTGAAGCTTAATTTCGCTGGAAACACAATTCTTGGTTGGAACCCATTTTCTTTCAGTGTTTGAAATATGTTATTCCAGGATCTTCTAGCTTTCAGAGTCTGTGTTGAAAGATCAGCTGTTATCCTGATTGGCTTACCCCTAAATGTGATCTGCTTCCTTTCTCTTGTAGCTTTTAAAATTCTCTCCTTATTCTGTATGTTGGGCATCTTCATTATAATGTGTCTAGGTATGGGTCTCTTATGATTTTGCACATTCGGCGTCCTGTAGGCTTCTAGGATTTGGGGTTCTGTCTCATTCTTCAAGTCTGGGAAGTTTTCTCGAATTATTTCATTGAATAGATTGCTCATTCCTTTGGTTTGAAACTCTGTTCCTTCCTGTATCCCAATGACTCTTAAATTTGGTCTCTTGATGTTATCCCATATTTCTTGGATGTTCTGCTCATGGTTTCTTAACAGTCTTGCTGAGGTGTCTATGTTCTTTTCCAGTTGAAATACTTTATCTTCATTGTCTGATGTTCTGTCTTCTAAGTGTTCTACTCTGCTGGTAGTATTCTCAATTGAGTTTTTAAGTTGGCTTATTGCTTCCTGCATTTCTAGGATTTCTGTTTGTTTGTTTTTTATAACCTCTATTTCCCTGTATAGTTGATCTTTTGCTTCTTGGATTTGTTTATGTAATTCATTGTTGAAGTGATCTTTCATTGTCTGATTTTGCTGTCTGATGTCTTCCTTGAGACTCCAGATCATCTGAAGCATGTATATCCTGAATTCTTTATCTGACATTCCATCAGCTGCAGCTATTACCTCTTCTAACGTTGAGTTGACCTGCAATGCTTGTGGTCCTTTCTTTCCTTGTCTCTTCATACTGTTCGCGTTCCTTTCTTCTTGGTGAAACTGTTGTGCTATTGAATTTTCCCCCTATATATTTATATTGGTCTTGTATAGTTGCAAAGTCTCCCTCGCAGGCGCGGGCGGCGGCTCTGCCCCTCCTCCAATTGTGGCAATGTGCCTACCATGCCGGCAGGCCGCTGGGCCTGCTCTGCCAGTCGGTAGCAGGTCCGCCGACCTTGCAGGCGCGGGCGGCGGCTCTGTCCCTCTGCGGGCAGCTAGGCTTGTTCTGTCCGTGGTCGCAGTTCTGCCTACTTTGCAGGCGCAGGCAGCGGCACTGCCCCTCTGCAGGCCTCTGGGGCTGTAGTGCCAGTGGGTCGCAGGTCCGCCTACTTTGCAGGCGTGGGGGGGGGGGCGGCTCTACCCTTCCTCAGGCCACTGGGCCTGTTCTGTCTCTCGGTTGCAGGTCTGACCTGTTCTGATGGTGGTCTCAGTTCCGACTACCTTGCAGCGCGGGGGGGAGTGGGCGGCTCTGCCTCTCAGCAGGCCGCTGCTCCTCTTCTGCCGGTGGGTCGCAGGCCCGCCTACCTTGCAGGAGTGATTGGAAGCTCTGTCCCGCCGCGGGCCACTGGGCCTTTTCTGTCGGTGGTCACAGTTCCCCTACCTGGCAGGCGCGGGGGGTGGGGGGCGGCTCTGCCCCTCAGCAGGCCGCTGGGCCTGCTCTGTGTTTGGTCCCAGTTCCCTCTACTATGCCGGCGCAGGGGGAGGGGGCGGCTCAGCCTCTCAGCAGGCGGCTGCTCCTCTTCTGCCGGTGGGTCGCAGGCCCGCCTACCTTGCAGGAGTGATTGGAAGCTCTGTCCCGCCGCGGGCCACTGGGCCTTTTCTGTCGGTGGTCACCCTTCCCCTACCTGGCTTTGTAATATTCTTGTTAGCATTTTTAATCTGGTTTATGGTTTCTTGCATTTCTAAAATTACTGTTTGTTTTTTTTTAAGATCTCTATCTCCTGGTAAAGCTCGTTCTTTGTAGTTTGAATTTGTTTGTTTAGTTTGTTTTCAAAATATACTTTCAATTCTTGGACTTGCTGTCTCATGTCTTCTCTAAAATTCCGTTCCATCTGAGTTAGGTATGCCTTGATTTCTTTCCCTGTCCATGTTTCTGATGCTTCTAGGTCCTCCTGTAGATTTAAGTTGTCCTGCATTATCTGTAATCCTTTTTTCCCTTGTTTTTTCATGTTGTTCACGTTACTTTCCAGCTCTGTTTGACTGCTTTGTAACTGCTTTCTCCTATACATTTGTTTTGGCTTTGTTTATTTCTGTTGTCTCTCCTTTGTGGTGGGAGATTATGCCTATAGATGTTGGGCTTTATTGTACTTTAGAGCTGATTCATTCAATTTATAAAGGGCTTCCGGATTTTGTATGCATATAGTGATTTGTTTTTTGTTCTTAGGACTTTAGGTTAGGTGCTATGAAGGTATAAGGGTTAGTATGTCTTGGCTACTTTAGAAGATTGCTCTACTGAAGGGGGATACTAACCGTCGATTGGATCAGGGTGTTGGTAGTAGCTAGGTATTTAGGAGCACTATAGATGGCCTCGAAACATTCACCTATTTGCATTTAGACAGTTACACGAAATGGAGGACGTAATGCTTGGGATGAAAGTTGGGGGGAAGGGGAAGTAAGGTGCTCTTGAAAAGAAAGAAGGAGAGGGAGATAAATAGCATAGAGGAGAATGGAAAGAACAATAAAACTTGGAAGGGGAGAGAAAGAGGGAAAAAGGGAGAGAAAAAATAAAATAAAATAAGAAATAAAATTAGGTCTTAGAAATCCATTTTCTTCTCTTCCCGTAGGCAAAGCTGTGCCCTCCGGGCTGAGATTTGCCCTCAATGTGTCAACAGCAATCCCTGTAAGGCGGCTCCTGGGAGCCTCTCAATCCTGTTGATCCAGAGCCGTTTCACTTCTACGGCCCCTCTTCCCCTTCCTCCTGCCAGCCAGCCAGGTCCTGCTCACCGGAGGAGGTTCTCCAAGAATTTGGTTACACTTTCAGCCCCTCCGAGTGCTCTATTTCCCTAACAACTGAGCACTCTCTCTGTCATTCATCTAAGCCCCAGTGCTGTGGAGCTGTGGTCTGGGAGTCAATAGTTTAATTTTTCCGGACCCCTTTGGTGGGCACACCTTCGGAATCTGGCGACTAAGACCATTGGTGTTGCCGCTGGTGGTAATGGGAGTTGGGGGTCGAGGATCCCCTCTGCTTCCCTCAGCCCCTACAATCACGACCACTCCGCTGGCGGTAGGAGGAGTTGGGGGTCTGGAGTGTCCTCTGTTTCCCTCCGCCCCTACCGTCACGCCCTCTCAGTTGGCGGTTGGGGGAGTTGGGGGTGGGGAGTCTTCTCTGCTTCCCTCCACCCCTACAGTCACGCCCACGTCACTGGCAGTAGGTGGAGTTGGGGGTCGAGAGTCCTTTGGCCCTTATGGTCACACCCATGGAGAGATTTTGAAGTTTCCTGGTTGTTTGTATCTGATGTGGGTGGGAGTCACACACCTGCTAAAGTAGATTCCGCTGGGAAGGAATCTCTTTGGCCGAACTTTGGTGACTTCCCCTCTCTGCTATGGCGGGCCCCTGGCTCCCTGCCGGAGTGTTCGAAGGGAGGGGTGGAACTGGCTTGTCTCTGGTCTGACACAATCTCTGGTTTTAGTTCCCAGTTCGCTATTTCATAAAGGCTTGGTTAGATTCCCTTCATGTCGTCTCGGGGGGCGGGGGGAGCCGTTTGCTGGGTGGGCGGGGCCGTTAGCAGAGCCGGGAGGGCGCGGGCCGTCTGCCGGGCCAGGCGGGGACCCTTCTTGCTGCGCCGGGCCGCCGGGGGCCGCCTGCAGAGCCAGGCCGGTGCTGGCCGCGTGCGGGCCGCCAGCAGAGCTGGGAGGTCGGGGGGCCGTTTGCCGGGTGGGCGGGGCCGTTAGCAGAGCCGGGAGGGCGCAGGCCATCTGCCGGGCCAGGCGGGGACCCTTCTCGCTGCGGGCCAGGCGGGGACCCTTCTCGCTGCGCCGGGCCGCCGGGGCCACCTGCAGAGCTGGGCCGGCGCTGGCCACGGGCGGGGCCGCCAACAGAGCCCGGAGGGCAGGGGGCCGTTTGCTGGGTGGGCGGGGCTGTTAGCAGAGCCGGGAGGGCGCGGGCCGTCTGCCAGGCCAGGCGGGGACCCTTCTCGCCGCGCGGGGCCGCCGGGGGCCACTTGTAGAACCGGGCAGGCGGCGGCCTTGTGGCTAAAAGCCGGGCGGGCGGGGTGGCCGATCGCAGAGCGAGTGGGGCTGCCAGGAGAGCCGAGATGGCGGGGACTGTCTGCCAGGCCAGGCAGGGACCCTTCTCGCCGCGCTGCGCCGGGCCGCCGGGGGCCGCTTGCAGAGCCGGTTGGGCGGTGGCTGCGGGATTGGACCTCTGCGCCCGCGTGGCCAGCCAAGATTCACTTGTCTGGGACAAACTGTCACCTCTAATAAACTTACTAATTCCTGGCAGGTCTCCTTTCAGCGGAATTTTGCTAGAAGTTCCTCAGTAGGTAGAATGTAGCTGTTTTAATGGGTGTTTCTGATCCGGTTAATATGGAGATACTGAAAGTGCTGCTTCCTTGCTGGCCGCCATGTTGGATCCTCTCTTTATTTATTTTATTTATTTATTTTTTTGTTTCTTGACCTTTAGGGCTCTTTTAAGGAAGTTGGTGCCTGTGCCAATAAGTTGGAATATTGAAGCTATGTTTTCTTCTAGCAATTGCAAAGTTTCTGGTATAATTCCTAGGTATTTGAACCACTTTGATTTGACTTTTATACTGGGTGAGAGATGAGGATTTAGTTTCATTCTTCTACGTATAAATATCCAGTCTTGCCAGTACCATTGTTTAAAAGGCTATCTTTGCTCTAACATATATTTTTGGCTTTGTTTTATCAGATGACTATAACTTTGTGGGTTTATCTCTGTGTCTTCTATTCTATTTCACTGATGCTAACACCATGCTGTGTTTGTACCATAATATAACTTGATATTGGTACTGTGATGCCTACAGTATCACTCGATCACTCTTCTTGCTCAGGATTACTTTGGATAGTCTGGATCTCTTATTTTACCAAATGAATTTTAGAACTTTTCTTTCTTTTTTTTTTAATTCTGTGAAGAATGTTGCTGGTATTTTGATGGGTATTTCATTGAATCTGTATAACACTTTTGGTAATTTCTTAACATAGCTATTTTGACAATATTAAATCTGCTTATTCAAGAAGATGGATGGTCTTTCCATCTTCTGAGGTTTTCTTGAATTTCTTTCTTCAGTGTTCTCTAGTTTTCATTGTAGAGGTCTTTTGCCTTCTTGGTTAGATTTAGTCTCAGGTATTTTATTTTTCTGAGATTTTTTTTGAATGGGATAATTCCCCTTATTTCTTTCAAAGCATATTTAATATTGGATTATAGGAAAGCAATTGATTTATGAATGTTGATCATGTATCCTGCTATTTGCTGACTTCATTTATCAGCTCTTGAAGTCTTCTGGTGTAGGTTTTTGGTTCTTGTAGATATAGGATCTTGTCATCAGCAAACAGAGGTCAGTTGCAGTCTTCTTTTCCAATTTGTAGCCCTTACTTTCCTTCTCTTGCCTGATTGGTTCTGGCTAGAGTTTAGAGGACTTTGTTGAATACAAATGAAGAGAATGGATATTCCTGATTTTAGAGAAGTGCTTTCAGTTTTTCTCCATTCTCTATTGGCTTTGTTTTTTTCGTATATATCTTTTATAATGAAAAACACTATTTTTTAACTTGTGTTCATATTAATGAGCAATATTTCAGAAAAGTTAAATACTTGCATAGTAATTTGTCTCTTTTCCCCCTTCCTTCCCAAAACCCTAATGACATTTGTGAAATTATGAAGTGATGATGCTGGAAATTAGTAGAAACAAAGTCATCTTGAGCACCTGACTTCAAGTATGTGGAGGGTTGAGGGTTGGTCCAATTTCTGCCCCTGAAGTGCTTCAGACTAATGGGGAGAGAGGCATGTAGAAATAGTTACAAGTGTGCCAACTGCTCTATGCTTATGCAAGGTTGCACTTATTTGGAATCCTATTTGGGCTTCAAAAGTTCTCATGGATGTATGGTACATATTTAATCAGCATTTATTAAGCTCCTATTCTGTGTCTGGTTTTATATAAAGTTCTGGTCTTTAGAGTGAAGGTCAGGTTTGAATCTTGGTCCTGCCTCTTTTCAGCACCTTCATGTGGGTAATTGTGGAACCAAATGAAGCTGTTGCTTCTTGTGTCAGAGACTATAGGGAAGTTCTCTTGAGATAATAGTTTGGGAGGGCCCTGACACCAGATATGACCAAGGCTTAGTACAACAGGAGTGTAATTACTGGGGTCTCAATCTCTGACTTCACCTAAGGGTGAAGGAAATATCATTTTTATATGTTCTATAACTCAGTTTTTTTCCTCCTGACCCCCATGTCACTGGGCCACCCCCAGGCTGTGTTGACCTTTCCACATTTTTATATAGAACCAAGGGGTGGTGGTGACTAAGAGAGGACCGTCCTTGGTCATTGTTCATACATGCCACTGCTTTTGTCTTCTTGTCCCTTTCAGGTCTGGAGCTTCTCTCAGCTTCCTCTACTCTCCCAGGGCTACAGGAATCACTATGTCCCACCTTCCAGATAGTCACACAGCCACACCTGTCTCCAGTGTCTCATGGCCTGCAAGGTGGATCATCAAACTTGGTGTCATTTCCAACATTTCTCACAGCCTCCAGACCCTTCCTTCCTGCCCCCCTACCATATTCTCCTGCCAAATATGTTGTTTGTACACATAAGTAGCTCATCTTTATAGGTGTCTATGGAAAATTCTAAAGGGGTAGGGTTTTTCCCAAGCCAAGGCCAGGAGGATTTTCAGACCAGTGCTATTTTCTCCTCAGCCACAAAATTCCCTAGAGGAAATGAGGGGCCGATTGGTTACTTATTGGAAGAGAGAAGGAAACACACTGGAAGAACAAAAACAAGTGAATGTCTTGAAGTTTTATGTAGCTACATGAATTTAATGAAAGCATCAGAAAAGAATGATAGTTAACACACATAGTTATGCTGTAATACTTTACTTTTTACTATCTTATTTCTTTTTGGTAGGGTTCTTTTTTCGTCTTTTCTTTTTTTGGAACTGGGGTTCAAACCTAGAGCTCTGTGAATGCAAGGCAAGCACTTTGCAGCTGAGCTACATCCCAGCTCTGCTGTAGTAGTTTAGACAATAGTCTATAAGTGTTTTATACTCCAACTGTGCAGAAGTAGGACTTCTGTTGAGTGTGGCCTGGCCTTCATAACTGGCATCTAATGAATAGAATACGGAAAATGTAACAAAATGTTTCTAAGGTGAGGCTTCTATGTCAGGCACTCTTGGTTTATGTGTTCTCTTGTTTTCTTTCTCTCTCCCTTTTGGAGTATTTGCTCTGGGGGGGAGCCCACTGCCTCTCTGTGAGCTGCACTATGGAGAAGCCCATGGGCAAAAGCAGAAAGAGGCATCTGGCCAACAACCCATGAGGAACTGAGACCTGTCAATAACTATATGAGTTTGTAAGTGGATCCTTCAGTTCCAGTTGAGCTGTGAGGGGATTGCAGCCTTGTAGATGGAAATCACATAAGAAACCACCTAGCTAAAAATACATATAAAGCAGACTAGAGCCAAATGCAATGAACACCACAAAGTTTTAATGGATAAGATTAAATTAGCAGTGGAAAATAAGTTGTTTCCACCTCTGCTGTATAGAAGAGGTCGTTTTCATGGCAGCATATTGAAATATCACAGTATGAAATCAGTTTCAATGAAAGGCAAAGGCAGTGTGGACAGTTTGCTCATCTATAAACTTAGTTTAAATGGATGCCTCCATTACTCTGCCCAGAACCAATAGCAATATGTGTGGAGTAGAAGTAGCTGAAGATACCCAGTAAAATTGCATCTGTCTTCTGTCAGTATTATAATCCTGCTCTGGAGTTCTAGAATTTACTTTTCTTTCTACTCTGATGTTTATAATTGAAAACATAATTGCCATAACTTTGAAGCAATTTAAACAATGCTTTGTTAGAAAAATTACCCTTAAAAATGTGATTTACTGGGTAAGCAGCCACAATTATCTCTGTTGCCATAGAAACTTGCAGTTTAAGTTTAATCTAGGGTGTTAAAGTAACTAGAAGAATGTTGGTGAAATTGAAATACAGAAAGATGCATGTACTACCACTGACACACAGTAGCCTTGACATGAAACTTGTGATAAGCATTTTAAAAAGCAAAAGCATTTTGTTCTGTTTTGAAAATGAGGCACTATAACTTGAACTAAAAATTACTCAGAATTTGGATGTGATCTTTTGTATCATACGACTAAGGTAAGTTTGGTTTCTGCTTTGTCTATGGGAAGTTAGGCATGGAAGATAATTTCCAAAAGTTGTGGTTGATGCCTACACTGATTTTTCTTTCTGCACCTTTAAAAAATAAATTTAGAATTATAGCTCCATTCAACATCATGACGAAAAAAATAAATGAGATTATAACTTAGATGAATAAAAAAATTAATGAGTGTTCTGTACTCTTTTTCTCTCAAATGACAGTAGAACTCAATGCCATGAGCTTATGTGTGTGAATGTGTGTGAGCATGCACACACACACACACACACACACACACACAGAAGATTCAGAATTTTAACAGTCAGTCCAAAAATTTATGTGCATTTTTAAGTTCAGGTTTTATTAGAATAAGTACAATTTAGAAGCTCTTTCTAAAGTCTTTAAAATAACAATGCAACAGCAAAAATATTATCTTTGTGAGAATCTTTTCTGGACCAGGCACTGAAGTTTGAAAGTTTTAAGCTCCCTTGTTTATGTATCAGTGTAATTGAAGGGAATCGGGATATGTTACCACAAAGTAGGCCACTTTGGCATAAGAATTATTTTAAGATGAAAACATTTGAGATTCATCAGATGTAGAAATGCCTTCTTGGAGCTTCAAACTCCTGAGAAATAAGTAATGCCATAAATCTCCTCTTCTGGGGAAGTTTCACAGCCACAATGATAATGGAAAATTAACACTGAGATGTAGTTCCACAAACCAACCTTGCCAAGACGGCCTTTGTCTTCTACTGGTCTCCTCTGTGTATTTACCCTCCCACAGCATTCAGCCCTTAGAAGTCTCAAAAGCCTCTCCCTTTGCCTTGTTTTGCCTTCACAATTTATCACTCTTTGTTATAAAGGGTTTATAAACTCTTGGACTAACTGCCTCTTGGGGATCTTCACTTCTTTCCTAGTAAGGCCTCTGTGCCACATAAAAACATCAAATAAAACTTGTCTGCTTTCCTCCCTGTTTATCTGTCTTTTGTCAGTATAATTTGCAGGGTCCTAGTTAATGAACCCAAAGGGTAGAGAAAAGCTTTTCTTCTCTTCTATGCCATTGAAAACTCCACACCCCAATTTTTGCTTTCTGGGGCATCTGATAGTGAGGATTGGGTACAGCAGTTGTGAGTACAAAAGTCTGGGGGTCGAAGTAGGGAAGGGGAGATTTTGTAGGTGAAACAAAGAAACAGAAAACAATAGTTAAAGGGGGAAACATTGGGAAAAAATAGGCCCAGTCTGTTTCTCTATGTACCCCCCATTCTGTTCTTAATTCTAGGGAAATATGGAAGAGAGAAGTTCTGAAAGGCCTTTCAATTCCTGAAACCACAAGAAGAAATATGTAGTTGTGCAGAGAGATTCGATGGGCAACTTTCTCCTGATCCTGAATCCCTGCTTCAATTTCCCCAGGCCCTGTGTATGTGGTCTGTCCTGAGCAGACCTAAAAGCAAGCCACAGTTTTCTCTCCTCTCATCCTCTTTTCTAGAAGGAACTTAGAACACACAAATCCCCTCATTTATTTAAAATTCAAACATGATTCCTTCAATTTTAATCATGTGTAAAACAGAGGTTTCTTTTTAAAAAAATATTTATTTTTTAATTATAAGTGGACACAATATCTTTATTAATTTAAGTGGTGCTGAGGATCGAACCCAATGCTCCATGCATGCTAGACAAGCGCTCTCTGAGCCACAACCCCAGCCCTAAAACAGAGGTTTCTTGATTGCTTTATTCAACTGTGAGATATTTATCAATAGCAGAATAGCAGCAACAATTCAGCCATCAGCTGCTACTGTCATTTATGAATGTTAATCAAGTGCCAAACACTGCTCCAGCTAGTTTATATACATAAATCTGACAATTTTTTCTCACATGATTCTATGGAATAGGTATTATTTACCTTCATTTGTTGGATAAGAAATCCAGGCCTGATATATTAGTCAGTTTTTTATCACCATAACCAAAATACACAAGAACAATGTAGAGGAGAGAAGTTTATTTTAGGATCAGTCCATAGTCAGTTGACTCCATTACTTGGGCCTAAAATGAGGCAGAATATCATGATGGAAGGGTGTGGCAAAGGAAAGCTACTCAGTTTATGCAGCCAGGAAGGAGAGAGAGTGTGAGGAGCCAGGGACAAAATATAATCCCCAAGGCACATCCCCAGTGACCCACTTCCTTCAGCCATGCCACACTTGACTTCAGTTACCATCCAGTAATCCATTCAAATTATTAATCCATCAAGTGGATTAATCCACTGATTAGGTTACAGCTTTCATAATCTAATCCTTTAACCCCCGGCATCAACACAGGAGCTTTGGGGGGACACCTCATATCCAAACCATAGTATCTGATGAAACTGATAACAGCAACACATTCTTTTGTTTCCTGAATTTATCTTTTAAATTGGTTCTCTTACCATTCACATGGAATCAAAAGCTCCTTGAGGACTTATTCATACTCTGTTTTGAGTTGATTCATAGCACTGAGCAGAGTGAAATTTTTTGGTTATTTTTTTATAATTTATGAGTCATCCTTGGAGAAAAGGAGGACAATGAAGCACCATGTTCCTGAAGTTCCCCTCTCTCTGCCCAAGAATGTAGCCAAGTTAAGGGAGCAATGAGAAAAAATCTGAGCCAGAATGTCTAGATATGTGCAATCTTGAAGACACTGACATTCTCTCGTGTACACTGGGAATTAGGGTAAGTTAGTGTCATCTGTAGAAAGCTGCTTTCTTACATGCACACCAAGTTCCTTGGGAAAAAGGTCATTCACTGGGACAAAACATGCTAAGCTGATGATGTCACTGCTTCTGTAATCTAATCTATAACTCCCTCCCCCGCCCCCCCCCCCCCCCCCCGCTCCCTGCCTCACTGTGATAACTGGTGTGGAACAGAACACCACAGAGAGGGAGATGCTTGTCTAGCTGACTACCACTAGACAATGCAACATGGGGCATGGAGGCTGTATGTGAGATGGAGGTGGACTTTCTGGAAGTACCTGTCCAGTCTACCACCACTGTATCCTCCCTACAGACATTTTTCAATAAAGTTTATGTCTCATATTTCATCTCTGAGTATCTTCTTTGGTCTCTTGGCAACTTATCCCATGGTCCTAGTGCAATAATTAAAAACTATATGTTTATGATGTACAGAATGACATTTTGATATATGTATACATTGTGAAATTGTCAAGTAAAGCTTGCATGTAGTACCTCACACATTTTTTTGTGGTGTGAACTCTTGAAATCTTGTCTTATAAATTTTTTAACAATATGTTATTTTAACTATAGTTATCATGATGATATGAAATAGATCTTTTTTTAAAAATTTTTTTTAGTTGTAGATGGACACAATATCTTTATTTTTTTATTTTTATGTGGTGCTGAAGATCGAACTCACATGTGTGAGGCAGGTGCTCTAACACTGAGCTACATCCCCAACCCATAAAATAGATCTCTTGAACTTAATACTTATAACTGAAATTTTGTGTCCTTTGACTAACATTTTTTGTTTTATTTTTAAAATTTATTTATTTGTTCTAATTTGTTATACATAACAGCAGAATGCATTTGAATCATAGTACACATATAGTGCACATTTTTCATTTCTCTGGTTGTACACAAAGTAGAGTCACATCATTTGTGTCTTCATGCATGTACTTAAGGATAATGATGTCCATCTGATTCCACCATCTTTCCTACCCCCATACCCGCTCCCTTCCTCTTCCTCCCCTTTGCCCTATCCAAAGTTCCTCCATTCTTTCCATGCTCCCCACCAACCTCCATTATGGACCAGCATCCATGTATCAGAGAAAACATTTGGTCCTTTGATTTTTTTAGGATTGGCTTACTTCACATAGCATGATATTCTCTAACTCCATCCATTTACCTGCAAATGCCATGATTTTACTTTCCTTTAATGCTGACTAATATTCCATTGTGTATATATACCACAGTTTCTTTATCCATTCATCTACTGAAGGGCATCTAGGTTGATTTCACAATTTAGCTATTGTGAATTGTGCTGCTATAAACATTGATGTGGCTGCATCACTGTAGTATGCTGTTTTTAAGTCCTTTGGGTATAAACATAGGAGTGAGACAGCTGAGTCAAATGGTGGTTCTGTTCCAAGTTATCCAAGGAATCTCCGTACTGCTTTCCAGATTGGTTGCACCAATTTGCAGTCGCATCAGCAATGTTTAAGTGTCTCTTTTTCCCCACATCCTCACCAACACTTATTGTTGTTTATGACCAACATCTTTCCAATCAGGCTTCTTTCCCCCAACCTCAGATCCTGTAGCTACCATTTTATGCTTTGCTTCTGTTCAACATTTTTATACTCCACATATAAGTGAGATCATTTAGTATTTGTCTTTCTGTACCTGGATAATTCCCCTTAGCATAATATCCTCCAGGTTCATCCATGTTGTTGTAAATGGCAGGAATTCCTTCTTTTAAAAGGCCAAATAGTATTGCATTATATATTTATATGATGTTTTATGTATTAATTCATCAATGACACATAGATAATTCCATTCTCTGTTTATTGTGAATAATTCTAACACAGTGTTTTGTTCATAGGTACTCGACATCTGTTAGCTGATTGTTATAGTTTGTATATGGATATAAGTTTATTCAGCTTTACTATTTCTGTATTTGATATATTATCTATCTAAAGCAAAAATTTCTCTCTCTATTTTGAGTTGTCATAGTCTATACTGGCTGGAGGGATTTTAAGAGTGAGAATTATGAAAATTGTTCATAATATCTTATTTATTCCTATAAGTACTAGATTTTAAATATGTGGTCTACTCCCTCTTTTGATTATAAAATCTTAATACTATATCACAATTTGGGGATGTTTACCTCCTTTCCCAAAGCATACTATTGAAAGAAATAGAACATTTAAGCATAAACACTGTGCTGGAGACATAGCTCAGTGGTAGAATGCTTGCCTTGCATACATAAGGCCCTTGGTTCAATCCCTAGGACTACCAAAAAAGAAAAAATTAAAACCCACTACAAATCAGTTGCTTAAAGTTTCTTGAATTATACCGTTAGTGATTTAAAAAATAATCTTTTCAGTTATCTCAGATGATTAGTTCAGAGTTCAGGTTCTGAAGTTCATAGTTTGCATTTATTTATTTATTTATTTTTAAAGAGAGAGAGAAAAGAGAGAGAGATTTTTTTTTAATATTTATTTTTCAGTTTTCGGTGGACACAACACTTTTATTTTTATGTGGTGCTGAGGATCGAACCCAGCCCCGCGCATGCCAGGCGAGTGTGTAACCGCTTGAGCCATATCCCCAGCCCCAACATAATTATTAAGATTATGTAGAGGAAAAAGAAACTAGAAACCCCACATCCATGCTCCGATGACTGGGGATATATGACAATCACTGAGGCTTTTCCATTACTCAAGACCATTGTGTGTCAGAAATTGCCCTGCTACCAGGTTGCTGTTCCTCTTAGATTAAATAGCCTGTCACTCTTAGGGCTCAGCAGAAGTTCAGACTCAAATTCCACAATCAGAGTATTTATTATATTTTCGAAATGTATTTCCTTTCTAGCATGACCAAGGTAATTTTAAAATGAGAAATTTTACTAAATCTTAAAGAGGTATTTTTTTGCAATCATTTTTTACTTTAAGGTACAAGAAGATCATTATAAAAAGGTACACAAATGTTAGTACCTTATATTGCTTAACATTATACTGAAGTTCTATTTTTGAATAGTTGATGTTACTTTAATAAAATCTGGCAGCTCATGAATAAATGAAGGTATACATGAATGTGATCTAAAATGGAATTGTCTAAAAATACTAAAGTAGCTATATTTGGGTCATCACAATCACTCCTTCTGAGCTTTTTTGTTCAAAATTTTCAGTGAACAAAATATGTTGTACTGATGGATGGTGTCACGTCCTAATACAAAACATTGAAATATAAATGTCACAGTTGCTCTTGCTCTTGAATAGAACACCTTTTATTTTTTTTCTCTCTCTGTATTTTTTTGGATTCTGTTAAAAGGCACTTCTTTGAAGACAGTTTCTACCTTTGAAATGTCATTACTGCTGCTTTATAGATCATTCTCTGAAAAAGGAGCTATAACCAGCATTCTTAATTGGGCTTAAACCAATATCTCCTTGAAATTAGCAAAAAGTTATGACTGAGAAATGTGAAAGGGGCTTAGTATAGTAGTTAATATAACTACAATAAAGCATATCCTGTTCATAATTATTACTGAGCTATAAAGCAACTTCCATAGCATGGAAATCTGCTTATAGAGACAACTATTGTTAGGCTTCCTTTCAGGGCAACCAATACATACTGTGGACTGCTGAATAAAGGGAAAAGGGAACTGGGAAGATTCTGAACTTATTCTGAGGTCATAATCAAAAGCCCCAGGGGCCATTGTGTGCTTTTGATTAGGGGTGATGCTTTTGCTCCTGGTTGCTTCCAGCACAAGTAGAACCTAGTAGCAGAGTGGTACCCATTTCATGTCTTTTGTTGAGGGGCTGTTGTAGGCTGTATCAGGTGGGTCAGAGATGACTGTTCTATGCTAATTAGGCCTCATTAATTCCTACAGTAGAAAATGAATCCATCAGTGATTAACTATACACAAAACACCAGGTGTGGCCCTGCTCAAAACATGAAGATGAGGATGATCTGGTTCCTACCATACAAAAAGTTCATTTCCTCTGATCCATCTAGTCCAGATAGACTATTTTTCTCCTTACCATTGGTCTGGGGCTATCTCATGGATTATAGCAACAAAAGGCTCAGTGGTTTAAAGGGAATTTGATAAAACTCTTATCTCTCTATTGGGAGAGAAAGTTGATTTATAACCACTTTTCCTTATACTCTCCCTGGTTCTTTATAGGCATGAGGAGGGCAGCCTGGAGGGTAGGAATTAGGTACATTTCTCTTTTCCAACATATGCTCCTGTCTCCCTTTTCCTCCACACACCACTGACTTATGTAAAGTTGACAACACTTATGGGAGATGGGTAACTCTACGTCTCTCCTTAGTTAGTTTGTAAATATCATTTACATTAATCTATGCCACACAACATTCCATATATGACATTGATGTGAGAAATGTTAGTTGAATATCTCAATTATGATCTCTCTCAAGAAATGAAAATTTGAATAAATGAATAATGTGGGTTAATGCAATTAAATTGTTTTTCTTCTACCATTTAGCTGAGATTTAGGGAATATGATTTCTAATTTTCAATGATGAGAGAGATAGAAAAAGTGATAATTGGATATAATGGGCAAGAGGGACATAGGGCAGCCAGAGGCAACAGGAACTGTGGGGAGCTCTGCCTGAAGGGGAAAAAGGAGTGGATCCAGGAAGAATTTACTAAAAGAAGCCTGTTCTGTCATCACAGCCAAATGTGCTGCTAATCCCTGCACATCCCCTTAAAGCCACATCGGCTTTCTTTCAGAATACTGAAGTGAGATCAGAGCTGAAGAGTATGAAGGATGCTTCATTGCAGAAGCATAATAGATATTTAGGGCAGGGACAGCTTGTGCCAGACATGGAATTGCCCAGGGGTACTCACTGACACTTTGCCTGATCATGTGCCCAACTTATCAGCAACTTCAAGCTTGGGTAATATTTAAACAAAATGCACTTCCCAGGAACTCTTACTAGCTTTGGTAAGTCAGAGAACAACCAGGATTCTTTGATAGCTACTATGCAGGGATCCTTAAATCCATGGCTAATGGAAGGAATGTTGGGGAAGCAGTTTTGTTGCTAGGTCTGGTAGGAGAGAAGATTGTGACTCTCTTCAGGTGTCAAACCTAGAGAAAGTAGTCTCATTTGCATTTAGGAATTGAGCAATCTCCATTATTTAAGAAGTATGGAAATGAAAGTCATGATTGATTGATTTATTAAAGGATGATTAGAATAACAAAAATCAATTTGTGATATTTCTTTAGCTTTTTCTAATTGGACAAATGATTTAATCCCACAGATCTCAGTTTTTTTTTTTTCATAACCCCCATCTCCCAAACTCTTATTTCTATATACTAAGGTTACATGGCTGATTGATGGCTGTATTGGAATTGTCAACTTGATTGGATGCCAAAGATTAAGAGGCTTCTGGATGTGTCTAGGAATGATTGGCATGTGGGATAGTGAACTGAAGTGGAGACCCTCCTGAAGCATGGACAGCACTGTCCAATAGAATGTTTGGAGGCTTGGATGGAATAAAAGTTAGAAGAATAAGGAAACAGCAGCAGATGCAAGCTCTATTCTTTTTGAATGGGTTCATGATTGCTGCTGTGATTGCCTGAAGGTGTCAGACACTTCTTCACTCTTCCAAGTGGACTCTGCCAGTGATTCTTCAGGGAGTTTCCAGAAGCCTTTGGTCTCAGACTAGGGTATCACTGTTGATCCCTCTTGTTCTGAGGCTTCAGCCTCTTGGACTGTGCAGCTACTGGTTCCTCCAGCTCTTCAGCCTGCAGATGGCCACTGTGGACTATCCAGGTTCTGGTTCCATAAGTCAACCTAATAAATCGCCTTTTTATAATTTCTTTCTGTTGATTCTGTTCCTCTAGAGAATCCTGTCCAATATAATAGCATAACCAAGATTAGAAATTAGGTTCCTATCTCTAGTCTTCCATCTCTTTTCTTTGATCTATAGTCCATGGCCACAGGAAGGAGGGAGAAATTAATAGAATAGCTATTAAAAAGGGCAGTAGAAAAAGAACATTATTGGACCATTAAGTTGAGTGAAAAGATAGGGGAAAAATCACAATAAAAGCTAAATCTATTATTAAAATCAGAATTCCGATATTTAAATAAGTATACAAAGTAAAAGAGAGAAACATTAGTAAGAAAGTTTGGCTTAGGCAGGTATGGTCAGTTGGTGGCTTTAACGGTATGCCACGTTTTATAGACTCAAAACTAAGGTTTCAGAAGACTTCTGAGAACTCATGGGCATGAAATCTAAAGTTTTTATTACATCTTCATATTGAAGACATTCTTCTTATTTATTTTAAGGGGAAAATTGTAATCACACTTCTGCTAAAATCATTTATTAGAACTAAGAAACATGATAAAGAAAGGTCATCCCAGGTATTACCTGTCAATTTAGCTGTCTTCTATCTGATAGACATTGAAGTTATAATTTGGAATAAAATCCTAAAGGTTAAAATAGCATACAGAATTATGTGTCTGCTTTCTGAATTACTATTTAAAGTAGTGAACTTCTCCTTGGGAATCGTGATTTTCTTCTGTATCTCCCTGTAAATCTGCACCAAGCCACTAACAAATGCTTCTCTGTGAAAATTATAGACATAAAATTCTACACTACAGATACTGTACTTGATAACTTTTCCTAAAATAATGAAATGGGAGATGTATTCGTCAGCTTTTTCACTAGGAAAGACCCAACCAGAACAATTGTAGAGGAAGAAAAATTTATTCGAGGCTTAGTTTCAGAGGTCTCAATCCATAGACAGCAGGCTCCATTTCTCAGGCTGGAGGTGAGGTAGAACATCATGATGGAAGAGTGTGGCAGAGGGAAACAGCTCATACAGTGAGCAAGAAGCAGAGAGACAGACTCCATGCTCCAGATATAAAACATATACCCCAGAGCCACACCCCCAATTAACCACTTCTCTAGCCACACCCCACCTACCTGCAGTTACCACTCAGTTAATCCCATCAGGGATTATTTCCTTGATTAGGCTAAGGCTATAAACCGATCATTTCTTCTCCAAACCTTCTTGCATTGTCTCATAGGTGAGCTTTTGGGGGACACCTCACATCCAAACCATAACAGCAGGCCATTAGACAAAGTAGCTTTCCTCAACAAAACTGAAGCTCAGGAAATCACAAGTGACCGATTGAGCATTAATTATGCTATCAGGGACTTTCCACCAAAATAGTCCAAATAAGGCTACAGCTCAAATTTCAACCAGTAAAATAAGTTCTTTGCTTCTGCATTTATCCTGTGAAACCTTTCTTTCAAACTACCCTGGCAGAGCCCACAGTAGTAGTGGTTTGACTGCTACCCTATTCGTGAATTGCTGTTTACTTGAATAACTCCTAAAAGTTTTAATGTGCCTCATTTTATCTTGTTAACACTTCTCTTACTGATGAGTTCAGTAATCATGGATCTGACCACATAATTTGTGGGGGGCCCTTGTGAAATGAGAATGGAAGATATTAGATTGGAGATACCCACTTGAGAGTTACTTGCATATAGACTATCTGTAATGAGATCAGCTTGGAAGAGGGTGTGGATGGAAATAAGAAGAGAAAACAGGAGAAAGACTTGGGGCCAACAATTATTGCATTTGAGGCTAGCAAAGCAGAGGAGCCAGCCAGGGGTGCCTTAAAGGAGAAGTTTTGAGATAGAAGTAAAATTTGCAGTTTGAGGAGTGATAGAAGCCAAGAGAAAATTTCCCAAGTATGGATACTTGTTGAGAGACTTGGTCAGGTGACCGTGGACAAGTGCCCTTTGGATTTGGCAGTATTAGTTCTGTAAGGAACCTTAATGAATGGTTTCAGTGGAGTAAAGGAGACTGGATTAATAGTGTAAGAAAAGAAGGAAATGGGATGGAAACTGGAGGGGGGGAAGGGAACATGGGAGGTTTTTTTTTTTTTTTTCCCCTTTAGATGGGAGGAACCAGAGCATACAAAACTACCACTGAGCCTGGAGTTTGTGGACATTTGCTGAAAGTCTTTCCACAAGTTTCTGGGAGTGTAAGAACAAAGATGATGGGGAGTCTGCCTCTGAACTGGAAATTGGAAAATCATAAACCATCCTAACCACACTGTGTCTCATTATTAAGTTCTGGTTCAGCCACTTGTTAGCTCTGTGACTTTGGACAACTTGCAAAACCATTTCATGACCCTGCCTCCTTTGTTATGAAAGGAAGGTGATACCAGCTCCTCTCATAGGATGGTGATGAGAATTAAATGAGTGTAACAACTTATCATCACTACTTTTACTTCCATTTCCCTATTAAAATATTCATCTATAGTTTTTGTTGTAAAGGGAAGAAGTAGTATTTCAAAAAACCCCAGAAAAATCTCTTGCATTTATCATTTGTCAAGATTTAGATGGATGAAGAACACTTTTATAGGAGAAAAATATCTAAGGCTTATCTACTAGGGAAGATTAACATTATGAAATAATTAAGATTGCTGTTCTATCATTGATGTAATGACTATGGATTTTAAATATATGAAGCGTATTTGCACATAATACTAGCTGAAAAGGATTTTTAAATTAACCTTCTTTCATATATGTTCACTAGAATCACTCTATAGCTCTCGGAGTAATGTCATTTCCTTTCTTATCACATTGAATTCAAGACACTTCAGGAGAAATTGGGAAAAGCAAACTTCTAGCAATGATGGAGAAAAGTATATAATTTTTTTCAAAATTTATTGATAGCTGAAAAAAGTCTAGTCTTAGCCCCTTTAATATAAAAATAGAGTGTACTGATTATTTCCTGTCCCCCTCCACAGGTTTTAGGGATTCCTGCTTTTTAATTTCATATCCTTATCTATCTAAAATCTTCAAAAATTTATAGTATAAGCCTTTGAAGTCCCTTATAAAATTCAAGTTTTAAAAGATATTGTGGGTTCTTACAAACTGATGCTTCCCATAGAAGAAATCAGAATTAAACATGCTGGATTTAGGAGAGCATTTGGCACAGATTCTGCCTCTTTGTCTTGGCATTACCATGCTCTTGAGAGATCACGAGCTGTTAGTCCCTCTGTGTTTTTAGTGCCTACTACATAATCACACTGGTGGCTCCATCAATGTTTCTTGTATTGAGATAATACAGACACCAGATTAAAGGTAATATGATGATGTTGATTCTTAAGGAAATTGCATATTGTAAATGGAAATGCTGGTTGAAAATTACTAATGTATTGATCAGGCAGTTCTTTGTGAATGTAAAACACTTTGTTTCAATGAGTACATATATGTATGGGTTAGCCATCTTGCATAATTAGCCATCTTAAAACTCCCAGCAGCTTATAATAATCAAGTATTGTAGCTTTCATGCTTGTGAGTAGATAGGGATTGGTTGATCTTGCCTGGGCCAGTTCATGTGCCTGTGAATTGGATGACAGCTCTGTTTTAAGCTGGTTCTTGGCTAGAGTCTCTTATCAGGGGCAGGTCTGCTTCATATTCTACTTCATATTCTCCTACTAGGAATGCAGATTTTCTCCAACTATTATGATTTACAGTTTTTCCGACCTTACAACGGTGTGAAAGTGATATACATTTGATATAAATCATACATCAAGTTTTGAATTTTGGTCTTTTCCCAGGCTAGTGTTACAGGTAAGATACTCACTTGAGGTGCTGGGAAGTGGCAGTAACTCACAGCTCCCAGTCAGTCACAAGGTTTCAGGGAAAATAACCAACCCTCTACAACGCACTGTTGCTGAGTTATGATATTCAGTAGGTTAGGTGTATTAAATGCTTTCTCCACTTACAATATTTTTAACTTATCCTGGGTTTATCTGGATGCAACTATATGGTCTAATTCAAGCATGTCCTTTTTGGTGATGGTTGAAGCTCAAGAGAGCCAAGCGGAAGCATGCAAGATCTTTTGCATATTTTACCTATTGGTAAGTCACATGGATGAACTTTGGGTCTGGGATTTGGGAAGTATATATTTTTATGGGAAGAGTTGTAGACTCATGGCCAAGGGTGTAAGTATGTGGGGATATAAAAAATTGAACTCACTAATTTTTTATATTTTTACATATTTATTAATGTATTATATTTTTGAAGACTGTGGAGATAAACCATAGCTGAACTTAGTTATTATTAAATGTCTTAAGAGACTATTGTAGCTTGAATCTGGAGTGTCCCTATGTTATGGTTTATATATGAGGTGTTCTCAAAAAGCTCATGTGTCAAACAATGCAAGAAAGTTTAGAGGTGAAATGATTAGATTGTGAAAATCTTAACCCAATCCACGAATTAATCCCCTGACAGAGATGAGTAACTCTATGAGTAACTCTGGTTGGTAACTGTAGGCAGGTGCATTGTGGTGGAAAAAGTGGGTCCCTGGGGGCATGCCTTGTGGGTATATAGTTTGTCCTTATTGAGTGGAGCTCTCTCTCTGCTTCCTGCAATGATATCTTCCTGCAATGATACTCTTCTGCCATGATGCTCTGCCTTACCTTGAGTCCAGAGGAATGGAGTTGGTCATCTGTGGACTAAAACCTTGGAAAATGTGAACCCCCAAATAAACATTTCCTCTTCTTATCAGGTCTTTTTGGTTATGGCAATGAAAAAACTGTCTAAAACACCCTGAAAATCTCATGTGTTGAAATTTTGTTCCCCAGGTGGTGGCACTATTGGGAAATGGTGGAAACATTAGGAGAAAGTAGGCCATTGGGGGCATGCCCTTGAATAGAATATATTGGGACTCCACTCCTTTTCTCTCTTTTTTTTTGCTTCCTGGCCACAATGAGGTGAGCAGCTTTGCTCTGCCATATCCCTCTGCGTGATGTACATTCTCAGCACAGGCCCAGAAATAGTGGAGGCAAGACTATGGACCGGACCCTCTGAAACTATGAGCCAAAATAAGTATTTCCTCCTTGAAGTTGATTTTCTCAAGTATTTTGTCATAGTGATATAAAACTGACTAACACAGAGACTTTACATTTTCATCATTATCCCTTAAAGAAGTGTTTTCTAAAGGTCATAATTTCATTAAAAATTAAATATGTTTGCTCTTAGTTGCCAGTTAAACATTTCATTAGTCCAATAGTTCATTTAGTTCCCCATGCTATTGATTAATTAAAAGAAAACTGACCCAGAAAACTTTCAGAATAAACTTCTTCTTTTTAACTATTTTAGCTCTGTAGATGAATTCTGATTGAGAGCCCAACTATGAACAAATATTAGTGTCTTGGGCTTATAACTTCCTGTGCTGTTCATTTATGCTTTTTTTCAGTGTCACAAAACCTTTTTATTTCCCAGTAAACAAAGGAAGAAAAATAATTTAGAAGTCATATATTTCATGCCAAGTATAGATTAGGTTGCCCTTCACAGTTACAGTAGCAAAGAGCATGAAATATTGTTTCATATAAGCAGCGTTTTACTCTTTAGCATCTCAAGAACTCTATTTACCAGCTAAAATAAAATACAGGTAGACTTTGGGTTTCTGTTTAAAATCATTATCCTGACATAAAGATGAATAGTTTTCTTATGATTTACAGGGGGGAAATTAACTATTAGCATATACTTGTAAATAATTTTTTCAATAAAAATTTAAATCACTTTGTAATTATGTGGTTTTATGTACCAGCAAGACTGTTTAATGTGTAATAGAATAATTTTATCTGCATATAGCCTTGTAGAATAAAACCTATGACTTTCATGAATGTCTTTGGAGATGGTTGATAAATTTCAAGTTTAGGGTAAGCATTTAGAGGAAGGTGTTCCAAGTGAATGGGACAGGGAGGTCCTTCAATATGAGGTGGGGCATACTGGACAGTTTAAGAGAAATGTAAAGTAGTGATGGTATTCTTTGCCCTGGATCTCCTCTTTTGTGGACCTCTTTTCTGTCATTTTCCTATTTCTCACACTATCATTTCCTTCTTCTGCTTAAGCACCTGGTACCTGCATGCTTGCTGCTTTTCACTTTCCCTAAAACCAGCAGATGCTGCTAAGTTTTGAACAAGCAGGTAGCTTAAAAACAAAAAAGCCCTGGGATTGTGGCATTTGCCATTTTCTGTGGTATAAATATTCCAATCATGGCCTATTTAAAGCTAAATATGTGCTGATACGGAATGCAGATCTGGGGAGATATTCTTATATCCCGACTGTGAGCCAGCTCCAACATACCACTGCCTAAACCCCACCCAATTAAAGTACTTTAGTCAAGGATAGAGTGGCTTAGATGAAAAGTTAGATATAGAAACTCAGAAAAGATTACCAGACTTGTTATGTGATATTTGGGATCTGGTATACAAGATGGGTTGAAGGCTGAAATTTCCAGTGACCAAAAATCAAGGCACAAATGTACCACTTCCTCACTCACCTTTGATGTGTATTTTTTAATGAGGTAGAACCACAACTGTAGTTTCTTTTGAGGAAGACCTGTGAATTCAAAACAATTGCATTCTGAATCATAAGAACTGTAACATTCTCACCCTCCCCTAAAGAGATTCAATGGCATGTGAATGACAGTTTATTTTTAATATCCTCGCAGGAATCAGGTTGATAGAAAAGGGCCACCATCAGGTCTCCCCCAGCAATGTGAGCTATGAGTTCCAAAGATGGATTGTGATCTGGGGAATAGTGACAGGCCCACCAGGGTATGTGAGTGCAGGTGAAGGTTGACAGTTGTCCCAATTCAGTTTAGCAGCTACAAGAAAATTTTCTTTCTTTCTTTCTTTCTTTCTCTCTCTCTCTCTTTCTTTCTTTCCTTCTTTCTTTTTTAAGAAAAGGCAAAATTCTTTTTTTCTTTCTTTAAAGAAAAGGCAAAATGAAGCTGAAAATAGTTTGTGAGTCTATAGCAAATCACATAATAAAGCTTATATGCCTCTAGTTTCCATGGATTTGAGAAAATGTATCTTTTCTTTTTACTCTTTGTCCCTGTGTCCAGGCCTTTATACTTCTTGACAACCTATTGCATATGAAGTGGGCTGCTATCCTGCTGCTATAATGAGCTGAGGGCCAGGGGGAACAGGAGGAGGCTGGAAATTGTTTTGTCTATATTTCTTCCTTAACCCAGCAGAAGTTTGATGCATTTATATTGTTGTCCTACAGAAACAACAATGACAGCATAATTTACTGAGCTCCTATCTTGTGCTAGGGATTATGCTACATTCTTTGAATGCCTTACCTGATTTCATTAATCTAATCAACAGGAGACACTGGAAGAAGAACTAAACCTCCTTCCAAAGAACACCTAATCTATTTTCAGGCAAAAAATTTCTTTTGGTAAAAGCAATCCGTGATTTTTAGTATGACTGAGAACCCTAGATACAATGTAGACAATCTTCATCAATCCTATAAATTAAAAAACCTCACCTACTATTTATTTCCCTGTTGTATTCCACATGCTTGTTATCTCATTTTCTGCTGATGATGGAAAGCGGCATCCTCCAATTCAGCCATGAGAGCAAAACTCACAGACGTGACTACACAGGCAAAAGTATGTCTGAAGGTTCATAGAATAGGGATCTGGAAAGTTTGTTCTGATTCAAAGGGGACAAAGAAAACAGAATTAGGAGCTCACATGTTTAGTAAGGTGTAAGCATCTGCAAGTGAGATGGTACAAATCGCCATCCACAAAACAGGATCTAGATGATGTAGCCCTTCCTTGACCTTCATTTAATGTACGCAAGAGAGACTTGTCCCTTTGCCCTGTCATTTGGGGGGCTGCTTCTTCTCCCAATGTCACTTTACAATTCACAGAATCCTGATGAACTGGGAAGATCATAATTTCCAATGCAGACTGATTTCTACTGACACCTTCATCTTTCAGGCCATTTGTGGTTCCCAAATTCTGGCTCTGGGTTTCTACACAGGTGCATTGGAATCTTTTCTGGGGCTGGGACCACTTTTTTCCTGGGACTCACCATTTCTGTGTATACCCTGTAGCATCTGCTCTAAGTTCTTTCCACTTTCTGGGGTGGTTGGAGACAGGGTGGGCGTGGGTTTCAGCTGCTTAGAATCTGCTGACTTTAATTACTTTTCTCACTCTTCTTCTCCCTTCCTTCTCTCCTTTTTTTATTCTTCCCTTGGGCAACATTTCTCCTTCATTTCCAGGAGCACTGGGAAGTATAATATTTTTCATGACTGAAGATTTAGGAAAACAATAGTTGTCTTTGCAAGCAACATCTGCTTTGAGGCTTGCACACAATATTAACCTGCCACTCTGCTGTGCAAAGTATCCCAAAGTAAAATACAGGAAGAAAGCTATACATGTTATCATACAAATTATCCTGCCAGGTTATTTATTAGAATAAGCTACTGAGAGAGATTGTAATTTCCATTCTTACTTAGGAAAAGAAGTGATCACAGGGGTCACTGTCCTGTTTGCTCCAGCTGACACATATGTCATAGTCTCCAGGAGATCTTGGTCTTCATTAGTTAGGAAGTAGAGACCTCTCAGTCCAGTCACAGCAGCTGGACTCCCCAAGAGTTCTCATCCTTGACTGACAGGCTGCTCACCAAACTGTCCAGAAGGACCTGCCCATGCATGCTCAACAACACCTCTTTCTTTATGTGTGACAGTGCTAATAAGAAGGACAAAGGGAGGAGTTTGGGGACAGAGGTAACTGGCACCAGTCATTGAACCTCCCTCCCAACTTCTCATCCTTCCCCATCTTAGTAGCTCCAAGAAGGAGGGAAACAGAAAGAAATATGTGTTTTTTTCATGGTATTTATCCTTTTCTTCTTTTTAGACCTAGTGGTAAAAGAAAACAGAAAAAAAGGGAAAGAATGTTGCTACATTTCACTCCCTATTAGCCCCCATTCTAATCCTTTGTTCTTCTAGTCTCAATTGAAATTCTTCTTCACACTGCATCCCCAGACCCAGTTTGGCTCCAAGTCCAGATGCTCTTTACCCCAACCCTATCAGTGTCTCACTCTCATCTCCAGTCCTAGCTTTTCCTAGAACCCTGGGTCTCCAGCTGACGTCTCCATCCCAGGTCCAAGAGTCAGAGTGAGTGTGAGTGATGGGAGCAGAGAAGGTGATATTCCCAAATGTGAGGCTGTACCTACAGGGAAGATGTATTCCCATCAGCTTAGTCAGAAACTCTTGAGTGAAGGTTTCCTTACCAATACTGGCATGCTTGGTGATATTGTGCCCATGAAGAGTGAATAGAAGTTAGGGGGCAAACTTAAAAAAAAAAAATCCCGATTTCCAAGCATAAATCTCAAAGAAGATGTTATTAGGATCAAAGACTTCCAGATGCTTTTGGCAAACAGCATATTCTCAGGTTAAACTGGTATTTGATCATTTCGCTGTGCAGCAAACTACTCCAAAGCTCAATGAATCCTAACAATAAACATTTGCTTACTCATGAGTATGGTCAGGTTGGCTTGGCATGGCTGGAGTCTATCATGTGCTTCTGATCAACTGGCAGATGAGCTGGGGTTGTCTAGTCCAGAATGGCCTCAGTCCACTGGTCAGGGGATTGAGTAGAGAACACTTGAGTCACTTGTCTTATTCTCAGCTGCGCTTGTTTTTGTGGAAATGGCAGGTTTCCAAAAAAAACAGTGGAAGTACAAGAACCACTTGAACATGGGGCACCATGTTGCTTCTGTCACATTCTTTGGCCAGAGCAATATACAAAACAGCTTAGAGCCAAGCAGTGAGGAAATAGATCAAACCTCTTGGTGGCAGGAATTGCAGAATAACACAGCAAAAGGAATGGATTGAGAGAGTCCTTCCCTGGGCCATCAATACCATTGTGAGTCTTCCATGGGTATAAAATACATAATGCCTGAGGAGTAAAAGACCATCTCCAACATAAATAGAGAAGTGGTTGAAATTAATCTTTGCTCTCCTCCAATTGATTCCTCTCTTTGTCTTCCAACAAGGTGACTTATTTATATATCATTCAGAACAGCTTAGATTTCTAAGATGGGATAAAATAGTTCCTGGCTAAAACTTCCCCTTTTCAAGAATATCTATATTTAATGGAGTATTCTTAAAATCTGTAATGATTGAATTTCAGACATTCAAGTTAGTGATGACAAATTCAGAAGGTAGCAAATGCATTCAAGTTCTCAAATCACATTTATTACTTGCAAAACTGTTAGTTAATTTATGTATTGGGTCATTCCATTTTTAATTCTCTTATTTGCTCCTCCAAGATGTTGGCTCTCCTGCTAAGTGCCATAGGTATTAGGTAATTGTTGAATTTATTGTGTAGTTACAAGAAACATAAACCAAGTGCAACTAGCTTAAGGTTAGAAGAGCATATTTCATTAGAGTGTCTCTCTAATAAAATAGAAGAAGAGCAAAAAGTCAAGGGCAAAAATATGGCCAGACTTCAGGAAGGATTGAAACGGGACCCAGAACTCTGACAGGAAGCTTGTGCTCTTTATCTCTGGTCTTGATATCTCTTTTCAGGTCAGCTTCATGGGTCTTTCTGTGTAGCTACTGTATGTGAGACAGAGCTCTTGGGGCTGGAGATACAATAGTATTTCCAAGCTGACCAAGTCCCTGCTCTCACAGAGGCTACACTATTACAGAGAGTTTAAGGGAACAGAAAGAAGAAACAGGCACACAAATAATATAATGCCAGGTAGAAATAAGGACTACAAGGGAAACATGAGTAAAAAGTGTTGAGATGGGAGAAGTAAAATTCTGAGGAAATGTCGAGGAGAGTGTCTAGGAGATGACCTTTGAGCAGAGACTTGAATGAGGTAGAAGAGTGGAGAAAGAAAATTTTCCTTTCAGTGTTCCCTAAACTTTCAAAGAAGGAATGTTATTTGGCTCAGCTTAGATCCAGACCAGGTGGGTAGGGAACAGAGTCTGGCGTCTCAACATGGCTGCCCAGGGAATAAAACTATGTAAAACTATGCTGATAGGTAGGAAGTAATTTCCAGAGAAACAAAGTGTATTCGTTTCTTACCACTGCTGTTACCAATCACCACAAACTTAGTGGCTTAAAACAGCAGAAATTCATTCTCACAGTTTGGGAAGCTAGAAGTCCAAAATCAAGGTGACCACAGGGTCATGCTCCATCCAGATGCCCAAGGAGAGAACCCTTTCCTGCCTCTTGCAGTTTCTGGTGGCTCCTGGTGTTCTTTGCTGTATAGCAGTACAATTCCATCTTTGCCTGTGTCTTCACAAGGACTTCTTCCCTCTATGTCTCTCTATCATTTTCTGTCTCTTACATGGACAACGTCATTACATTTAGGAGCTACCCTAACCCATTTGGAACTTATCTCAATCCTTACCTCAACTACATTGTTAAAGATCCCATCTTCAAGTACGGTCATATTCTGAGGCTCAGGGGCACATGAATTTTGTAGAACACACTATATTCAACCCACTGCAGGAGGAGAGAGTGAGTTACTATTGGTCCCAGGATTTGGAGAATGCTGGAGAAAGTGTCTAATAGGAATGAGAATATAGGTGACTGCACTAAGGAATTCATAGTAAAGGCATGTTGATAGATGCTGGCAGAGCTAACAGAATATTATAAACTGCTACAGGAACCTTGGTGAAAGTATGGTGTAACTCTGGCTAGGGCTGTCAGGGTAGGTCATCCCACTGAAGGGATACTGAATTATCTTAAGATAGAAGTACTGATGGATGCTGGATTCAGATTTGACACAACCTTAGGAAAAGAAGAGAGTCTCTGTGTCTCTCAAAATGACTATCCCACTTTTCAAAAGAGGAGCAAATTCTAGACACTTGAGTACATATTGTGGGTTCTGCAGCATGGATTTAAAGCCTTGCATTTCACCCAGTGTGGTTTTGGTATGTGCCTTGTTCCATGGACTAACCGTTGTTTCTGTGATATTACTTCTTGGCTTATTGTCCCTCTCCTGGTCCCCTATTAACTCAACTTTATTTAGTGAAGCTGTCATTAAACAGCAAGAGCTATAGTGACTGATAAGAAATGCATTAATATTCTTACACGTCATGCTGAGAGGCTTTTAAAACTGTAGTCATGTCTTCCATATACCAGAGTCAGATCTCTGGATACAGGGATATAAAAGATTTTTGCTTCCTGCGAGATCTGTTTCTCACAGAGGGTAATGAGGTTCAAGAAATGGCAAACCAGATGCTTTTTTTTTTTTTGCAATTTTGCATAGCTCAATCGATTTGCTTACAGCATGCAAAGGTCTCAGATTTTAAGAGGAATCTGAGACCTGCTCTGCATCTAAAGCACTGAGCTGCTTGTTTAAAAGATTTTCTATTCCCAGTTTCATTTGCTATTAGAAGGAATAACCCACATAGTATTATTGTTCATATGAGTGTCTGTAGACATAGTATTTCCGTTTATTCATTGCTAGACATTCAGATCTTTAGTTGCAGTATTTGGATAGGTTTTCCTTAATTCCTTCCTTTGCCAACAGTGGAATTTGCATGAAGAAATTTATTTATTTATTTATTTATTTATTTATTTATTTATTTATTTATCTATCATACGCATTGAGCCAATGTGACTCTACTACAAAATGAAAGTATCAAAGAATAAATTTGCTTCAAGAAAATCAGTGAAATTAGCTGTCTGAACTAAGAAAAAAGAGAAAGAATTAGAACAGTCACAATTAAGAGAATCCTTGTAGTTACAAAGGCCTTTTAATGTGGAAATTAAACACAAACTTTGTTTATATACTTAAGGTAAACAAGGTCAATGAAGGGGCAGCATAAATTAAAAACTCATTCCTTTTGTACTATTTTTCTTGTTAGTTTTTATTTTACTGAGTATCATTTAAAAGCAAAACAACTCATTTCATCTTTGTTATTTCAGATAAATTATTACAAGTCTTTATACTAAACACTGAGGGTTTGGACAGGGAGATACCTGGGACTCCCAGTTTTCCAGGTGCAAAGCTTGGATCCAATTCTGCATGCCTGCTGGTGTACCTCATTGAGGGGCCATCTGGCAGAAACGGCAAACCAGAACAACTGGGAAGCAGTTATTGTGTGGATTTTCAAAGGCTTAGGAATGGTTTAGTATATCTCTCCAGACTTTCTCCAACTGGCCAATGTCTGAAATGAACAGTTTTTGTAATAACACCATGGCCGGGGGCGGGGGGCTGTACTAGTGATTTATCCTGAAGGGTGGTGCATGGATCAGGGAGCAGTCCGCAGAATCAGGCAGAGTATCTGATGGTTCTGAGGCATGGAGAAAACTTCAAGAAACCTATGGAAGAACCTTTATGTAGTCTGGGTATTATCTGGAGCCCGGGCTTTGGAGTGGCAGACCTGGGATTAAATCCTGGTTCTGAGACTTTTCAGCTGTAAATCATTTCTCCTGTTTCCTCCACTCTAAGAGAAGATTTTCCACCTTGTTTCAACCCTGCTGTGATCCTTAAATGCAATATCAGCACACCTCCCAGTGTCAATCTCTCCATAGATGATTATTTCCTTCTTTCCCAACTTCCTCCAGAGCCAATCCATGTTCTTTGCACTGGGCCAACTTCACACCTTGCCATCTTATAATGGTTTTCTTTGTTTTACTTATCGTACATGTCATGAGTGAAGATAACTGCATTTTCCCCATCAGTGTGAAGCAGACACTCTGTCATCCCCATTCCATCTACGTAGCCCAACTAGTGACCCTATTGCTCTGACTCTGGTTCCCTCCTGCGTTCTGGCTCTACACCTTGGAGCGCTTACTGGGGTTTTCCACTTGAATGCTCTGCCAGCTCATCAAATTCATCATCTGTTCAATCTCATATGAAATTTGCCACCTTATCCCCACAGCTGATTTTCCCTTCTATTTTTTTTTTTGTCAGTTCTGTTGTTCTTCTAGTCATCTGAAGGGAAGTTATTAGAATTGTCTTCAATGCCTCCTTCTCCCCTGAACCTTTTTTAACAGACTCTGAATGCCACTGACTTTCTTCTCCCTCATGTTCTTAGAATCTGTTATTTCCTTTTTTCATCTTTCATTCATTGTTTGCTTGTCAAATGCATTTATGGAGCACCTTGTGCATGACACTGCAACAATTGGATTATATCAGTCTAATTGAATTATATCAGTCTTATAATTATTTTTATTATAAATATTAACATTTTAATTGTAAAAATCACTGGGTTTCATGGTGACATTTCCATACATGCATATATCATGCTTTAATCTTATCCACCCACCCTATTATACTCTCTTAGGCTCCTCTCTCATCCCCTCCTCCGGATCTCTTATAATAATCTTATAACCAATTATAGATGTTTTGATTCTGGAACCAGATGATCTGGATTCAAATTATGGTTCTGCAAATTCCTATCTATAGGACTCTTAGCAAATGACTTGACCTCTCCTGACTCTGAGCAAATGACTTGGCCTCACTTTCTCATTGATAAAGTGGCCATCCTGATAGTACTTAGCTCACAGGATTGTTGAGAGACTTAGGGGGGTTAGTGCATGTCAAGTGCTAACCTGGCACATAAGCAAATAAACAGCTTGACATAGGTCACGGGTATTAAGTTGTTTTTTTTGTTCCCTCTACTTCCTTTCTCTATAGCTCATCCTTTATCTGATTTTTAAAATTTGACTTAGTTTCCAGTTTACTAAGTGTTCATTTCTTCTAGAACAAGTCCCTTCCTTCTAGAATAAGTCTTTTGCTTGACATTCAAGAGGCTGTTTGTCCTTGGCCCTAACCTCACCTCTGGCTATTCACAAACCCTGTCCTCCTGCTATTGGATGCTAGAGCTCATCAGAGGGCAGAACCTCAAGTTTGCATGGTCCTTTCTGAATTCTTGGGATTCCTGTGTGTTAGGGGAGTATTCCCTTCACCATCCTCTGCTGGCTTTCTATGTCTTACTCTTCAGATTTGTGCATTATAAGCTTTCTTATTTTGTCAGTCTAACCTTTTCTAGAGATTCTTCTCCAACTACTCTGAGACCAGACTTCCAAATAGCATTGATTTAGTTTTCCTTTTTTAACTACAGCACATTGTACCTTGTTCTATATTTTGCTCTTTTCCTTACCAAATTTTGGCTCCACATTATTAGAACAGGAATTGGCAAACTTTGTCCCTAAAGAGTCATATAGTAAATATTTTTAAGGCATTCAGATCATGTAATCTCTGTCACTTCAATCAGCTCTGCTGTTGGAGCTCCAAAACACCCTTAAATAATGCATAAATGCAAATGGGGCTGCCTTCCAATAAAACTCTACTTATCAGCATGTGTTGTGGGCTGGATTTGACCTTTGGGATGTAGTTGCTGATCCCTGATTTAGGGGAGTGTCTGGTCATATACCCAGATGTTAAATAAAAAGCTATTGATGGGGTGATTTTGAATGTGAGATTTTTGTTGGATTCTAATGGGTCTGTGACCATCTCCATATGTGGACCGAGGAGAGTCTCCTACTACTAATAGGCATGCAGCAGGTACACTTTGGGAAAACCATAAATGGTTGCTATATTATCATCCGTGTTCTTCACAGAAATTCTATCAGTATTCTTGATAGTGGAAAGAAATGGGAGGTGGGGGAGAAGTGGTTGCCAAGAGGAAAGTCTCATCACCATGGAAACACCTTGCTGCCTTCTTGCATTGGTCTTTGAACACCAGGTGGTTCACAGACAGCCAAGAAGCACTGAACTTACAGTGTAAAGAGAAAACTGCTTTTGACCATACTCAGAAAAATATATTTGGTTTGGTCACTGGTCTGTCCATTCCTGAATGCTTTTTCAGAGTACCTCAACATCACTGTTAGCTGAACAGTCTTGGAGAACATGTTTTTCTTAATGATTAAGTACATGATTGAAGTTTTAGATTTTTTTCTTCCCTTTCAGACTGTAGACTAATGTTAGACAAGTGTGACTAATCACATTTACCATTTTTTCACACTTTATTACTTCAACAAATGGAAAAGGAAAATCTTCCTATTACCCAAAGCATCTAAGATTTCATGAAACTATTTAAAAAATTTATTAGTTTTTTTTCTCCCTGGAATTTCTTGCAAAATCTTAAAGAGTAACCATGCCCATTATAATATCCTACATGGAAAGCGACTCTTAACATATGACCCCTCCCCCCCAGTCATTTTCATCATATGATCAATTACAGATTAAATTCTTTGAGATACAGAACATAAGAATTACTTTCTGTAATTGATTTAAATCTCAGACTTTAAGTTATTGTTTCCTGAGGAGATGCAGATACTTAGGAATTAAAGATGTCAGAGGCTAATACCAGGCACTGGGAATAGTGCCCAGATAAATGGAAGTCCTGTCTGGATCCCAGGATGGTCATATTTGCTTAGAGATATTGATGGAAATTGATTTCCAGTTGAAGGCATCAATGAGAAGAAGACCTAATTCTCAAAGAAATATTGAAAAAGTGTATGGTCTCTATATGGTAACACCACTGATTGTAAGTGTGCTTTGTGTTGTTTTCCAATGACATCAATATTTTGGTCCATTTCGTTATGGACTGACTGCAAGATTTATAGATATGACTTACTAAGATTCTTGAGAGCCAGGCACAGTGGCACACATCTGTAATCCCAGCAGCTTGGGTGGCTGAGGCAGGAGGATCTCCAGTTCAAAGCTAACCTCAGCAAAAGCAAAGCACTAACCAATTCAGTGAGACTCTGTCTTTAAATAAAATATAAAATAGGGCTAGGGATGTGGCTCCGTGGTCAACTGCCTCTGAGTTCAATTCCCAGTACTGCCGCCCCCCCCAATTCTTTAGAGACTTACCAAATATTGGGCTCATTCCAAGAAATCATAATACATTGGTGGACCTAAAGCTCAGTGGCCATGTTTAGCTGAATCTGTGCCCTTGTCCCTTCAGGCATCTCTCCTTCCACTGCAGGGTTCCCTCCAGAGTTTTGTTCATTGACCAGTTTCACAATTTTGCCATATCTGAATATTTCTTTTTTTTTCCTTGTTAAATTGTGAACCCTTCCATCAAAGTCCTACTACTTAGTTCCTGTGAATGTGACCTTATTTGGAAGTAGTGTCTTTGAAGATATAATCAAGTGAAGATGAGGGCATACTGGATTAGCATGAATTCTTAACTTACAACTGGTGTCCTTAGAATGGAAATGTAAACGTAGGCCCAGGAGGAGAATGTCACGTGAAGACTCTGACATGTACCTGTGTAAGCATGCACACACACAAATGTACATGCACAAGGAGGATATGTGGAGAGGGAGGCAGAGGCTGAAGTGATGCATTTATTTCCAAGCTCATGAATGCCACTGCCCAGCATCTGGAAATGACCAGGAGCTAGGAAGAGCTTTTCCTCCAGAGCCTTGGGAAATGTGGCCCTACTGACAATTTAATTTCAGACTTCTGCTCTTCAGCTCTGTCAAAGAATAAATTTGTTAAGTTAACCAGTTTGTGGTACTGTGATGTAACATCCCCAGGAAACTAATACAACTTGTGTTGTTACTTAGACAATATGTTTCTTTAAATTGATTATTTTTTACATAAGCATATTCATTTAAAAAGTAAATTTTATAGCAATCTGGTGCATGGAGAATCAATATTACTTTCCATATGTCAAGTGACTATAAGATAAATATAAAATTATTTCCCTACAAGCTATTCGTCAATGAATGACCTGATGGCTGGCTTTGACACTCCTCTGGAAAACTTTTTGGTTTAACAGCCTGTATTCCTTTGTATTGGTTTTGCCCAAATCCCAGGCTTAGAGGAAGAGTAGTTTGTACTAAAAAACTTGACTGTCTACTTGAATAATATATGAAGATGCTTTTGAATGAAATGAATAGAAACCCAGGTTTCAACTGTCTTCAACAATGAGGAAATTTGTTATCTCAAGAAACAAGAAATCAGAGATGATATAAGTCATCAGGTACAATATGATCATGACTCTGGCTCTGGTTTTCTGTTCTTTTCCTCATTCTGCCTTTATTTGGGTGTTTAGAAATGGGCTTCTCTTAGGGTACAATATAGTTTTTAACTGAAGAAATACATGGGACAATGAAGGAGGAGTGTGGGGTAGATGGGAGGGAGAAACCCTTTCCCATATCATGGGTCAGAAAGGCAGTCCCTTCTGTTGATGGGGTCTACTTAGGACGTATGTCCATTCCTGAACCAATAATACTTGACAGGTGAATGGTTGCTCTGAGTTCCTGAGCCAAACATGGACAATCTTTCTATGAACTGGTTAAAACTGATTCACATATGCTTGGGCTGTTTGAGGGGACAACTAAATACCTAAATGAAATTGGGGTTCTACTAGAAATATCATATAGGGGTGGTTAGATGAGAGTAGGCAAATAACAAGTTTCTCCATAACCCCTTTGGCTACTTAACAACTAACTGCTCCCTTCTGCACATGAGTATACTATCAAAAGGATGAATGTCTACATTAAATGTACTCAACTCTTTCCAAGGGATCAAGCTTGAAGTCCTGTCCAGATTCTGTGCCTGGCCCCAAGCTCAATATCTCTGAATGAAATGAGCAGAAACCCAGTAACATCTTCCCTTTGGCCTAGAAATCTCCAGTTAAAGGTTAAATCACTCACCACCCTTCCCAACCTTATCTCATTCCATGGTGGTAGTGAAAATAATAGAGCATACCCATTTGGGAAGAGGAAGAATGGAAACAGTGACAGTGATCAGTGTTTCAAAGCACAGTTCCCACCCTGTTGGACAACAGGAGTTCATGGGTCACATGTGGCAGTCATTTTAAGTGCCCTGGTTCTGCATTATAAAAAGGTCATCCATCCATTGTTCTCCTTGGGCACATCTCAAATGGGCAGTAAGGAGAGAGGAGAAAGTTGACCTTTCTAGAAAAGGCAAAGCTGTAGCAGTCCCCCACCCCCTGCTTCTTTTTGTACAATCTTAGATACCTTTTGCTTGTTTTAAGGGTTGAATTTTCACAGGAGATCATTGGCTGGGATCAGGCCATTTGGGGTAATACTGTGGCCTTAAACCTTAATAGATATTTGTTTACTTGTTACTTTTGTTAATTCCACGGAATAAAAACCAGAGGTCTCACCCAGACATGAGTCTACATGTTTTGGATTTTCTTCTTTGTTTTGTTCTCTCCACCTTTTTGAGATATAATTAGCAAATAAAAATTGTATATACCTACAGTGATACCATGTGATATATGTGTATGAATGTAAAAATACACACATACACATTGTGAAATGATTACTACAATTGAGTTAATCAACACATTTATCATATCACATAGTTATTTTTTGGTGCTTATCAGAACATTTAAGATTCACTCTGTTAGCAATATTCAAGTATACAATATGTTATTAGCTATAGTCACCAAGCTGTACAATAGACCACCAGAACTTAGTTTATCTATCTAACTGAAACTTGGCACGTTGGACCAACATCTTCCCAGTTCCCCCTAACCCCAACCCACTAACAACCATTCTACTCTTCTATAGCTATGAGTTAAACTTTTTTAGATTACATGTGTAAGTAAGATCATGTAGTATTTGTCTTTCTGTGGCTGGCTTATTTCACCTAGTACTATGTCCTTCAGGATTTACTTCTTTTTGTGGTGAACACACACTCACACACATCAATTTTCTTTTTCTGTTCATACATGGGTAGACTCCTAGGTTGATTCCACATCTTGCCTACTGTGAGTGATGCTACAATGAATATGGAAATGCAGATGTCTCTTCCACATACTGATTTCATTTCCTTTGGATATATACCTAGAAGAGGGGTATATATGGTAGTTGTATATTTTTAATTTTTTTTAGAAACTTTCATGCTGTTTTCTATATCAGCAGTACACTATTTTACATTTCCTTCGACAGTGTGCAAGAACTTCTTTTTCACAAATCCTTGCCAACATTTGTTTTCTTTTGTCTTTTTGATAATCACCATTCTAGAGCAGGTGTAAAGCAATATCTCATTGTGGTTTTCATTTGCATTTCCCCAATGATTCCTAAAACCTGTTGGCCATTTGCATCTCTTCTTTTGAGAAATGTTTGTTCAGGCCCTTTGCCTGTTTTTAAAATCTGTTTATTTGTTGTGTTGCTTTTGAGTTGTCTGACTTCCTTATAGATTTTGGATATTAACCCATTATTGGATTTTGGTTTGCAAATGTTTTGGCAGGTTGTCTCATCACTCTGTTGATTGTTTTCCTTTGCTGAGCAGAAGCTTTTTTAGTCTAATGCAAGCCTTGGATTTTCCATCTGCTTGCTATCTGCCTCTGTGCTTTGTCCTATCATCCTTCGTGGCTGCTGTAGAATATGGCACAGCCACACTCTAATCCATAAGCTTAGGCTGCTTCCATTCCAGCTGCTGCTTTCATTCTGAGCATGTTTTAGTCTGAGTCCCATAGAGAAGACTTATTGGAGCTGCATAAAAAGAGCCTGCGTGATCAGGTCTGTCTTTTGTTCCCATATTTTCTCCCAACAAGTCTCTTATTCTCTGCCTTTGTTGGAAATTTTTAGTTTGGGGGAGATAATTTTATGATCTTGCAAAACAAAATGATCAGTCTCCTGGTCATTTTGGCTTATAAGTCATAGGTAGAAGTAACTGTTAATAGTAAAACTGTTCTTCCTTTTGGGGGGTCTGCATTTAAAATAGCTACTTTCAACTTAAGCTTGTCTAATTTTTAAAAATTTCCCCCAAACACCATCAGAACTAGCTAACACAGTCCAATGGCCTTAATTTTTCCTAATGTTAGAGCCTTTATAGACATGTAGTCCATGTTCCAGGACACATGTATAACAGTAGAACTGGTAGGTTTTTCAACTGCTTACATTTCTCGGTTGAGAACCACTTTGCAATTCCACATTCTGATCATTTTAGGGTGGATTATAATCTGCACAGCTATTCATTGCAGCATTTCAAGGAACTATGGGGTCCTCACTGCCTTACTCCCTCCACTCCCTGCCACACTGGGGATCTACTGCCTTCAGCACTCCATTGCCTACTGCCTATTTCTGTGTCTGTCTTCGAGGCAATCAACAAAAACTGACTCTAGTTAACTTAGAATGGTAATTTGTTGAATGGGTACTGTGCAGCTCATATAATTGTTGGGAAGGCTGGAGTACTAGCTTTGGAAAACAGTCAAGAAAAAAGGTTACTCATGCAGAGACACAGCCAGTTCTTATCATAGACCCGTGCTGCTGAGGACCACTATAGCTAGTGGCACTGACCCACTGGATGTCATAGCTTGGAGCAGCACTGTTGCCCCACTCGGAAAGTGATGTTGATGTTTCTTCCACATCCTGAGCACTGTCTCCGTTCCCTGTTTTATTATGTCACCATCAATAAATGGAGAGGTCTCAGGTGGTGCATCTGGTTGGCTGAGTTTAGTTCATGTGCTTAAGCTTAGATTCCAGGAGCAGCTTTAAAAGCAGCTTTTAGAGTTTTCAGCTTCTATTTTAAGAGGCAAGTCCTACCTTCCCCAGGACATTTAGGTTCACAGTTCTCTATATATGGGAAGCAGTCAAGGACACTGGGTCATAAAAGAAATGACATGCCCATTTCAGCTGAGTATGCACCTGCTGGTTGTATTTTCTCTGAATCCATAAAGCTAAGGTTTTATTAATAACATTTCCCCAAGTTCTACAGGTACCTAGGTAACAATTATTAAATGTCCACAAAACATTTCAAGTACTAGAGATAATTTATAATTCTCATGATTACCAACAGTAGATATTATTATCCTATTACTAATGATGATGATTATGATAATTATCCCAATGAGGACTTACTAAGCACATATTATAGGCCCTGTGTCACATGTCACATGCTTCATCTGCACAACCTCATTCAATCTTCCAGAGTAATCATTACTGCTTTAATGATCAGGAAATTGAGACCCCAGGATCAAAGAGGAGGGAATAGTGAGCAACAAGAGTGGTGTCAGTCTAAATGCCTCCAATGCATGAGCACTTGGCCTTGTATCACTCTCCCACAGTACATATATTACAGGATACACCAAAATTGAATTTTGGTCTTGGATTTGATCCAAATTTATAACTTTAAATTCTTTTTTATATTTGCTCTTTTTTGTTTTTTACATTTTTTTCATTTGTTCTTTTTTGTTATGCATGACAGTAGAATGTATTTTGACATACATACACTCATGGAGTTTAACTTCCCATTTTTGTGATTGTACATGATGTGGACTTAACACTGGTCATGTATTCATATATGAACATAGTTGTGCCTGATTCATTCTACATCTTTCCCATACCCACCTCCCCCCAACTCCCCTGCCCAATCCGTTGAACCTCCACTCTTTCCCACCTCCTTCCCACCTATTGAGAGTCAGCATCTGCATGTTAGAGAGAATAATTCGGCCTTTGGTTATTTGGGATTGACTAATTTCACTTAGCATGAGAGCCTCCAGTTCCATCAATTTATTGGCATGTTATTTCATTCTTCTTTATGACTGAGTAAATTCCATTGTGTGTATGTACCACATTTGCTTTATCCATTGATCTGTTGTAGGACATTTGTTCCATAGCTTAGCTACTGTAAATTGAGCTGCTGTAAACATTGTGGCCAAGTCACTATAGTATGCTGATTTTAAGTCCTTTGCATATATGCGGCGGAGTAGGATAACTGGGTCAACTGGTGGTTCCATTCCAAGTTTTCTGAGGAGTTTCCATACTCCTTTCCATGGTGGTTGCACCAATTTGCAGTCCCACCAGCAGTGTATGAATGTACGTTTTCTCCCACATCCTCACCAACACTTATTGTTACTTGTATTCTTGATAATTGTCATTCTGACTGGAGTGAGATGGAATCTCCTGTGAAGACCAAGTTGCTAAACGCTCACTCCATTGCTGTTGGTGTCACCTTAAACTTTTGATCCACAAATTGTCATCACATCGTTTTATTGTCTTTATCAATATGCCATCATCAGTAGTGTGAACAAAGCTTAGCCTCTGAATTTGTTAGATCTGAATATTCATACTCAAACTCTATAAGCATCCTAAATGTAACTTGAAATGAAATTTCCTTATCAGCCCTATTTTTAAATTTTATCAGTGGGTTGAAGTATTTTTTATTGAAAGATGAAATGCTTTTAATTAACAGTGATTGTTAAAGCTGTTGACTTTATGTGCTGAAAACAGTTATTGTGAATTTTAAAATGGTCAAATAAATAGGGAGCTAGATTGGTAGTTAATATAAGATTAACTAAATTTATCTGCTAGATAGGCTTTTAAAAAGATCTTTATTTACTTTTTAAGAAAAATATTTATAAACATTTAAGTAGTACAGTATGGAATATAATTAGATTATATCATAATCTTAGTTTTCAATGGTTTTTCTTAGTTTATTAATATTCATATTTAAAATATATTTAGGAACTATATTGAATTTTTAGCCACTTAATTCTATTTATGCCTTGAGTCTTTTAGGAAAAAAAAAAGATCCTTTTTGGATTTTTCATTTCAAGAGGGAGAATTTTATAAAATAGAATGTTGACATTGGTGCCTCAAAAGTTTATGAGGAAGAAAAACTCCAAAATATTCAACATCAAGCAGTACGAATCATCTATTATCTGAACTGAATAAAGAATTTAAAGAATGAAGATATGAGAAAAAATTATTAGGGAAAAACATGGCATCTCAAATACACAATATTCTTGCTAATCAAACATTAGAGCAATAAATGTATGCTTTAAGAAGACTTTTTTATAATGTTAATTCTACAGAGGCTAGCAATTTAAACAAATTGATTGCTCTAGACTGTCAATAATTTTTAATAGTTGAAGTTGAAGGATTTAATTTTTTTTCCAAATCTGTGAATTCAAAGGCACAGTGTTATAGAAAATATGTTTTTGAAAACAATATTTGCCAATTATATTCCATTGTGCCTAAGAAGGTTAAAATAGTATTACGTGGACAAATTGAAAGTGACCATTCACCACAGTGTGGTAATTGAGTAGCACTTATAACTGACAAATGACAATACTGTGAAATTGAGTTCCTGCCTTTAATTCTGTATTTTATTTATTTGTTTTGTGTGGTGCTGGGATTGAACCAAAGCAGGTGCTCCACCACTGAGCTATACTCCCAGCCTCCCTGCTTTATAAATTGTAACTACTAAGAAATGTTAGAAATAAAATTGCAATGTTTAGCTTGTGTTTTAGAGGTTCTTTCTTTGAGAGCTATTGTTAGCTTTGGTTTTCATTTCCAGCCATATATTAGCACTTGACCATTTAGTGCTCATTTAAAACATATATTTTGTGTTGTCCGATTGTAAAATTGGTTTCTGCCTGATCAGAAGGCCAGACAAGCATTTCTTAAAACTTAGAACTGTGCAAAGTGCTTTCTGGATCCTGGAGGAAGGGCTGAGCTGGGCTTACACCAATACTGGTCCATTGTGCTTTCTAACAGATGGTGTTCTCCTTCCAGTATTCTATAGAGCCAATGGTCATACTTGCTTCTTTGCTTAACCCAGAGTGTTAACACTTTAACCTGATGAGCTATTGAAGGCTACCTGAAACATGCTGTTCAAAATTGGGGTGACGCCTGGGGGAAGCATCGCTGCATCTTTAAACTTGGCCACTTGATGGCACCAAAGAGTAAGACCAGCCTTGTACAGAAATACATTCTAGAGACAACTAGTGCTTAACAAAATGCATTACAGAGAGAAAGTAAAAGATAAATAGTTTGTTGTTGTTGTTGTTTTTGACAAAAAGAGGTTTTAAGTTTACTTATTTTCTTCTTTGGTAACATTAGCCAATATGGAAGCAGCGAGTATTAGACTAGAGAGAAGGTTTATCCCTCAGGCGCCTATGGGTTCCCAGAATGCTCCTTGTCAACAGAATAGAAATCCTGTTGCAGGCCAGGGCATGGAACTGTATGCATCACATGTGTTACTGTATGAATTTCTTTTCCTTTCTTATATGGCAATTTTATGAATCCTCACAACACTGTAAAAGCTATTATTCTTATCATTTTACACATAAGGAAATTGGGCTTCTAGAGACTGAATGAGTATGCAAAACCGTACGGCTGGTAAGTAGTCAGGCTGGGATTGGAACCCCATAGTTAGTGTTCAGGTCCTGGTCCTTCATTGCAACACTGTGTTCCATATCTGAATGACTCTAGTTACAGGAAGGAGGGTTACTTCTGTGATTTTGACTCTTTGGAAAGGGGAGTCCATTCAGGAAAAGCCATCTCAACATGCATATCCTACGTGGGTGTGCAATCTATTTAAGAATTACTGTGATGCTGTTATCACTGGAGAGAAAGATGAAGCTCATTTACTGTACTTATCACCAAATTTCAGGCTGAAATATGTTTTTAAAGATTTCAGAGGCACAGAAGTTTCAGCAAGGGACTCCAACAGCACCAGGTGATTGATATATATATATATATATTTTTTTTTTTTTTTTTTTTTTCAGTCCATGGTCCCTAGACAACAATCTCAGGCAAAATTCTTTGTTTCATGTGGTGGTTGTATTCTTTCTTTTACTGCTGGACAAGGAAATGGTTTGACCTTGCCTCTCTGTGAAAGCATGAGTGACTAATGGCTAAGGCAGCCAGGTGGTACCTTACAATAAGTGTTTTTACTTATTGTCCCTTTTTTCATATCTTTTTATTTCAGACAATCACTTTGCAGTGGTTAGAACTTTCCCCTATTATCCCCTTTGTCACCATCATTTTTCTTGCTTCCGTCTCAATCTCTGCCTCTGTTTAGAATTTACTCTCCCATTTTAACCTTTCATTAATTTCTTTGTTCCCACAGTTCAACTTTCACTTTCTCTATCTTTCTCTTTTTCTGGTTGAATAAGCCCTAGGGCTGATCTAAGGGCTTTTTAGCTTAACTTTTGGAGTGGCTGGGACATCTGAGACTCGGGAATGATGTGGGACCAGGTGTGGAGGCCCAGAGTGGCTGGCAGATGTTCATTTTCTGTCTACCCTTCTTTAGCAATGGCCGGGCCTTGTGCAACTCTGGGCCTGGTGATTAGCCCAGGTGTGGGGGTGCCCATGTGTATCCAGCAGACCCTGCAAGTGGTGGGGGATCTTAAGTGTCTATAAGATCTGATGGGCCCTCCCCAACTCAGCCACACTGTGGTCTGCTCTTGTGGTGGGGTCTTGTGGAGAGCTGAAGACTCCGTGGTGTGCACTGATGGTAGGGGATTTCTCCTGTAAGCTTTGTATAAAGACCAGCCTGGGGCTCATTCTTCTCTTGGCTGTTATGTGCTATAGGCAGTTGTCACTGCGGTCTTCATCCAAGTTTTCCAAGCCTACAGCATGGTTTCAGGATTTTCAGTTTTAAAATTGTGAGGCAGTTTTCTTTGGAATTTTTTTTTCCCACTGGGATTCTGGGCTATTCTGTTTCGAGAGGTGACCAGCTCTGAAGGGATGGTGAAGAGGCCTGAAATTTACATTGAACAACAGAAAAATATGGGTTAAGCCTGAATTTTAGAGGAGTTTAAATGTCAGACTAATTTTGTTGCTCTTCATTCAAGTGCAGTGGTTTTAAAATAATGCTTGTTCTTCATTCTCATCATAAAACTCATATAGGGAAATGTCACGTTGTACCTCATAAATAGGTATTATTATCATTTTTTTAGGGGGTGCCAGGGATTGAACTTAGGGGCACTCGACCACTGAGCCACATCTCCAGCCCTATTTTGTATTTATTTAGAGACAGGGTTTCATGGAATTGCTTAGCACCTCACTTTTGCTGAGTCTGGCTTTGAACTCGAGATCCTCCTGTCTCCACAAATAGGTACAATTATTATGTGTCAATTTGTCAATTACAAATAAAATAAAACTTAAACCAAAATTCACAAATGGTCTTTGTAAAAGCCAGTAAGGAAAATGTTGATGTGCAAAGGTGACTTGGCTTCAGGTAGGACCTCGTGGAGCCAACAAGAGGGTCACAGATCCAAGACTGAGTTGGAAGATTTGATACTTCAGAACTTAGGCCTTTTTCAATTGACATTCAAGAACTTTTCAAAATGTATATAACTGTTTCTATAATTTCAGCATTGCAGTTTTTGAAGAATGAGGTGACATGATTTAGGGAACTAGATATGGAGGTGAAAAGGGGAACAGGAAAATTAGAAAGCTATATAAATCACCAGAGATGGGTAATAAGGGCTCTGATTGAAAGGGCAGCTGTGATTATAGGGAGGAAGGATTGACCCACAGGGAAGAGTAGAGGCTGACACATGACTTGGAAACTAATATCAGGGAGAGACATCACCATGCTTTTACTAGGGTTAATGGTTGATGGTACCTTAAGTAATTCTCTGTTACCACACTGAATTGTTGAGGCAAATAATTTTGGAGATAATAAGTGGAATATATTTTTAGGAGTATATGTCTTCTGGAAGCACACAAAGCAACATAAAATGAAACATAGCCTCTCCTCCCCAAACTGGTATTAGCATATTTTCTCTTAGAAATGGCCTGTCTTTAGGTATTAAAAATATAGATTGCTCAATGGTCCTTTAAGATTTGTTTTGTTGTTGCTATTGTTATTTGCTGGTTATTGGGAAGGTATTTGTGGAAATTATTGGAGGCTGTCTTAGAGGCTGCCAATCACAAGTGGGTTCTGGGCTTTTGGGCTTTTGGGCTTGTTGACTAATTTGTACTATTACCAATGATGCATATATGGGACATCTCAATGGATTCAGGAAGCTCAGTGCTAGAGAGACCTAAATAAAGGACAAGGACAATGTTCTCTTTCCTGGATAACAATTTTCAGTCCCTTTTCTCCTGAAAAGGGATTTTGCTGCTTTGCCTAATAAGTGCCTAAGCTGGAAACGGATGTGGTGGCAGAGTGAATGGCAGGAGAAAATGGGAGGTTGGCAGGCTTGTTGGAAGAGTAAAAATAAGTCAACATTGAAGTTATGCAGCTCTCTAATTTGGCTTCTGGCTGGACTGTTCTGGTTCGGGATTTGTGGGCAAGAAGATGGTAACCACTTGCCAAAATTTTGGGTTAGGACTGTCTGTGAATTTTAACTATACACTTATTTCCTGTCTTCTATAACCAAAAATAATGGAGATTTGGCTACATCAACAGAAGATGTAGAAGTCACAATACGTATTGAAATCAGCTTTTGGGCTTACAGAATAGGACAATGATCTTTGGATATGAGAATATATGTTTATTTTTATCTCTTTCTGAGGGTTCTCTGTATTAACTTGAACAGATTGTCTTGAAAAGGTTATTGAACTGGGAATCTATTACTGCTCATTATATTTTTTGCATCTCTGAGAAGCATGTTAGCAAATTTTGGAACAGAGTCATAGATCACACTGCTAGGGTAAAATCTCTCTTTAGGGAGAAAGGACAGATTAGCTGGTGGAACTCTCCTTTGGAGAAAAGGTTTTTGGTCCTAGTCTGAGACTGGTAGTGGGACTCGGAGGGAGTCAGGATATGACTAAAAGCTGACCTTTGATCAGGAGATTTGGATGATTTGAATGGAGTCTAATTCCTAAGATTACTTTGTAGTCATAGACACTAACTAGATTCATCCTTACTACTAGTGAATATAAGTTTGCTTTGCCAAAAGAGATAATTAATAATCACCTTATAAATAGTAGTGATTTTTTTGTTTAGTTTTATTTGTATTAGGGATTGGACAAAGATAGATATTAATTCCTGTGACATTCCTTATCTCTAACCATTTAGTAGGGGTACCAAAACAAGAGGTCCATGCAATCAAATCCAAGTCCATCCGCTCACCACTCAAAAGCCAATACTCAGGAGGTGAGAATTGGTGGAAAGGAAATGAGCTTAATTCAAGGACCAACATCTTAAGATGATGTGGGAGAAAGTTTCATCTTCCCCACAGGTTATCTTAGTGTGCTCAGGTATGTGAAAAGGCTTTTAATAGGGAAGAGATAGAAGTGATGAGGGCAAAGGATAGGAAGACTATGTGCTAGTCGGGGTTCTTTGCCATTCAGAGCATGCCTCCTTCTTATTCCCTGGCTGGAACATTGCAAGCGACCTTGATATCCTGGGGCTATTTCCTATACCCCTTTAGATAAACATGTAACTTTTCTGCAAGTCCAAACTCACAAGGGTTTAAACTGTATGTTAGTTGATTATAGAACTAAAGAACAAAAAGGGGTAATTCACATTCTGATGTTATCTGAAGATCTCCAGACATTCTGGGTTCTGTAAATTTAAAGAAAGATTATTTAGCGATTAACATTTTAATCACCTAAGTGTGACATTTCTTTTTTAGAGGGGGAGGGTACCAGGGATTGAACTCAAGGGCACTTGACCACTGAGTCATATCCCCAGCCCTAGTTTTTGTATTTTATTTGGAGACAGGGTCTACACTGAGTTGTTTAGCACCTCGCTTTTTGCGGAGATTGACTTTGAACTCCCAATCCTCCTGTCTCAGCCTCCAGAGCCACTGGGATTATAGGAGTGCCCCGCCGTGCCCAGATTAAGTGTGACATTTCTTTAGAATTCTGGGCAAAGGAAAGGGAAGGAAAGATGACTGGGCCAAAGACAACTTGCAAAGGGCCAGCCACTGTTATTATCACACACATTCAGTGGAATTTAGTCAAATGTGTTGTTTTGTGTCAGTTATTAATTCTCTCATTCAAGAAATATTTATTAAGATCTTTGTGTTTGAGGTTTGTTACTAGGTAAGGACTAATAACTAGACAGAGGCCCTGACCTCAAAAGCCTTTATGTAGGGGAATAGTTATGTATATGTGCGTGTGTAATGTAAAAAGCCATGGCGTTGCTTTACTTTGCTATCCCACCAGATATTTGAGAATCAACAATTTTTAGTTTTTATACTTATTCTGTCCTTCCTGCTTATTCTTTTCCATGTTTCTCCTTGGCTCAGCCTCTTTTTTTCTCTTTCCCTGATTTATTGGGGCATAGCTGAGTGGCTATTTGCTCTGGAAAGTTCTGTTTTTGTAATGAGATAGGCACTTTCAGTACTGAAAAGCTGCAGGCCGACAAAATTGTTCTAAACTGAAATATTTTAATTGTAAGAGAGGAGCTAGCTTTTAAAGGAATCTTTGCAATGAATCCTTTGATAACTAGAAGGATCCTTTTGTAATGTAAATAATGATTCTTTGTTTCATCTGTTGATATGCTCTAAATTAAAAGTGGGATGAACTTGCATTATAATAGTAGAATAAAACTAAAAAAGTCATCATTCCAAAAATGACTTGGTTGTAAAAAGAAGAGCAAGTACAACGTGACTGTCATTTAATTTCAAGGTTAGGTAGTGAGTGAGGAAAGTAGGTGGTAAACAATGGAGTTATATTATGTGCTATCTGAAAGGCCTGAAAGATTTCTTATTTCCATCTTTTAAAAAATTTATTCTAGGAATGCAATGATGAAATATGAATATGAATTTGTACTTGAAAATGAGGATGAGCCTAATCTTAGTACATGGTTCTAATGAATCTAATAGTACATGGTTCTAATATCTTCTGCTATAGCTTCAGTTTTGCTGGTAACAAATGTGATTATTGAAACTCAGGAATGAACTGCTAAATCAGAGCAGTGGGGGAGGTTTAGGGAAATAATGTGTGCAGAGGCCTGAAGCTCTTCAGAAGTACCTAGCTACATTGGTTCTTAGAATTCCTCAGAATTTACAGTTCCCAGGTACTGCAATGTTTTGAAGCTCGTCTTGAGACTATTCTATGAAGCAAGTGTTATCTTTCTTTTTTATGTCCAAGAAAAGCAAAGTCTAGAAAAGTTTCACACTACTCTTCTAAGCCACTGGGGGGAAAAAGACATTGATTAGAAGTTGTCCTGTCTATTTTTCTGTTTCAAATATTTTCCTAAAAAAAAACAGCCACAGCAACATCTAATAGTTAATCAGTATTAATTAGTCTGCATTTGTGGTATTATATGTATGTGCTGATCATTAATCTTTGTCTAAAATACAAGAAAAGACGTTAGTTAAGAATATAATAAGTAGAGTTAAAAAGTTAAAAAAATATTTAAAACCATATCCAAAACTAACATTTGTTCGTTGTTGAAAGTGTGCTACTTATAAGAAATTCTTAGATAATTAATAAAGGTGAAGTCAACTCTTCATTTGGCAGCACTAACCATTCTTTATTTTTATTGAAAAGAATTTAGAAAAACCACCAGCCATACAGAGAGTGAGGCAGGATAGGTTAGGGACCCTTGTACAGGCCTCACCCCACCTCCATCAGTAGAATTGATATGGGGCTTTCCTCCTGCCCCATTGCTGTTCTTGGAGTAGCTAACTTCTCCAAAGTGTAAATGCAAGATCCTATATTTCAAAAAGACTACTGACCATCCTGAGGAGCATGCACAGACATCCCCAAGTTTGACCTATATTGATCTAGATGCGAGAGTCCTCTACTTAAAACCTCATACATATTACTTGCATCTCATGCATCTGATGTAAAACCCAGGAAGGAGCGTTTGATACATGCAGAGTAGGCATCCTGGGCAAGACACAGGAATCTGTCAATCACCCCTCATTTAGCATAAACCACTCCTAGCAAAATGTCTACCAAAGACAAAGAACTCAGAAGCACACATAAGCCCAGACATCTAAGTCTGTGGGCAGATGTCTTTGCCATGTCCTTGCTGCATATCTTCTTCTGTGATTCTCTTGGTCTTGCAGAATTCTTCTGACCACCCGCACATTGGCTACCACCCAGGTACCATGACAGAGGGTAGTGTTATTTGTGTTGACATATTTGCTTTCAGTCTTTTCTTCTGTATTTATATACACACACAATTATAGAGATACAGCTGAGATATAATAAGGGCCACTCTGCTTTTCACACTAAATGTTATATTCTGGGTATTTCTTTTCGTATGATTATATGGAAAACATTTTTTTTTTTTCATGGAAGCACGAGCACTTTCTATCATATTAGTCACACTATTTTACTTAATAACTTTCCTATAGAAAGTTTAGAATTTTATATATTTCCCTCACAATAAATACCATGATGACCAGCATCTATATAAATCTATTTAAATATAATCCCAGAGATTGAACTCTTGCAAGATATGACCATTCAGAAAAAAGCTGTCTATGTGGGGAGGGCAGAGTGGTTCTTGTCTCTGCATTTGTATACAAAGAATAATATTTTATAAAGCATTTACCGATTTGGTAAAGAATAATTGCATCTTTTTATTTAGTTTGCATTTGTTGAATGTTGGTATATTGAACTTGTATTTTTTGGCTACTTCTTATTTCTGGTTCTGTGAATTTGGGTTGATGCCCTCTTTTCATTTTTCTTGTGTATGTACTTTATTAATCTTTAATATTCTTTCTGAATTGGGATATTGATCCTTTGTCAACATTTTACAGATATTCATGCCCAGTGAAGCATCTGCTTTTGTTTATAAAGTCTTAGGATGTAGGAAATGTTAGTTTTTATGTAGTCAAACATGGGTAGTCTTTTTCTTTGTGGTTTGTTTGGTTTTATCTTTTAGAAATCTTAGATAAAATATTCAATAACTTTTATATTTTTCTAGTTATTTTTTCATTTAACCTTTTCTATCATTTCCCTGTGTCTTCAGTGAAGATACTGGTTCTGTGGAATGATCTTGGTTGAGAGGCAGAAGACATTTTCTATGGTCAAAAAATATGGAAATACAAAGTTAATTATTAAGCTGATCTTAAAAACTAAGACAAACTCCCAAGTCCCCACCAGGACTTCTCAGAGCATTAAACTTCCTAATGTACATTATTTCCTCTATGGGAGGATGGCAAAGGAAGGCACTGACTAGAGTTCTTTCATCAACACATCCATTTTATTTTCCTGAGCACTTATTCAGATGTGAACTCTTCAGAGCTCGCTCTGGGACATGTGGCCCTGCTCCATCTGAAATGTAGAAATGATAATGGAGATAAGATTAGACTTGCAATGTGTTGTGTTCTTGGCTCTTGGCCTCTTGCATGAGAGGATTTCAAGAAAGTCGGGCGACTTAGCAAAAGCATAGCAAAGTTTGTTAGAAGAGAAAGAAGTCAGCGGAAGCACCCTCAAGGGAGAGAGTAGATCTTATTGGGGTAAGAGGGAGATTGTTACAATGTCCTGTCCAAATATCACCCATGGGTTCTGGATTGACACACCACAGTAGCTAACAACCCAGGGACAACTCTTGTTCATCTTGGCCTGGCTGACAGGTCCTAATTGGAAATGGTTTTTCAGAATTTTTGGTTGGTGGGCTCCAGTCTCAATCACTGTGCTTTCCTGGGTCTGGGACTCTCTCTGGTCTGTGTTGGTTGTGTAGGGTTTTGCTTAAGATGTTTTAGCAGGCACACCATTTTTAGCAAACATATCCTTGTCCTTGGGTTCTTATCCCCTAATTTATCTATCTTCCTCCTGTTTTAAGAGAAATAGTTTATGAAGCTGAGATGAGGCAGAGGTCCCAAAACCCTCTTATCATACCCAGTGGTGCTACTGAGGCAGGGCTGTGGATGAATGGGTTTTCCCCGAGCAGTATTTTCTTAAACCCCTGAGCCATGGCTCATGTCTAGCTGTTCCCTCACAGTTGAGCGTGGGGCAAGGTGAGCCTCCACCTTAGTTTCCCTCAGGTTGTTAATCAATTACAGGAATATCAGAATGTCCTCATTTATTCAACAACTGTCGATATCCTTACTGGTTTGTGAATTTGAACTTCTTTCCTTTTTAAACACTTTTACTTATTTTTTTTAATCGACAGATAATATCGTATGCCTTAATCCTGTACAGATGACTATATGAAGTATTGAACTTTTTTTCCTTTGTAAGCTGAGTTGAGGTGCATGGAAAAGGATAAAAAGAAGACAATGTAGAGAAGCAGCAGGCTTGCAGCCCAGCAAACAGAACCTGAAGCAATTACATTTCCAAGTATGATGTTAATAACGCAAACTGTGTTTAATAGTCAGAAACAGTGAAACAGCAGACGGGCTTTAATTAAAGCTTCTCATCACTCTTCTAAATCGCCTTCTCTACACACGAGCAGCTGCTTCATGGCACCCGTGGAAAGATAATGTTTCCATTCCAAACTTTCTTGCAAGAAACGTAAAATCTCACCCAACAGCGATTCTAAAATCATAGGCTTTTCTACGTGATTTACAACTGTTGGACGGTGTATCATCTTTTGCTTATTTGGAAAGTTCTTGCATGCTTTATTTGTGTCTGCTTTCATTAGGTATGTTATACCTATAAAGTCTTAAAAATAACATTCAATGTAAAGTACTTAAGAGAAAGAGATGAATATTAGTTCAAATAAAAATATTTTCACTTTAACATGAATGACTTTGAAAGGAGAAAAGGCACTAAGAGATAAGTTCACATTAGGGAGGTGAAGGGCTGCTTGTCACCAACTAGTATGTTCAGGTGACACCGGTGGGAAGTAGCCACCTGCTTAAACATCCTGGTCACTGAGAATCTTTAGTGGAATCTGCCAATCATTTAGGGAGGACACACCAGTTGCATAGATAAATTTTCTATACAGATCTTGGAGGATTTTGCCTATCTGTGAATTCTTGGGCTATTCATCTTTACTTGCCTGAAGGTGAGAGGTGGTGGATTAAATGGCTCACCTCTTGCTTGCCACTCAGCACATGAAGTCACTTTTTTACTTCCTAAGTGTCATATAATAACTTGTTAGGATGCAGAACCCAGTGTAGTATTGCTCTGGTAAATATGCCAAAGCAATTTATAACCTTGATACATCTACTATGTAGCAATAGCAAGAAAACAACCTGATTAAAAAATGAGCACAGAACCTGGGAAGACATTTCTTAAAAGGAGACGTATGAATGGCCAATGGGTATGTGAACACATACTTGACATCACTAATCATCAGGGAAATGCAGATTAAAACCACAATGAGGTGTCATCTCATGGCTGTCAGGATGGCCACTATCTAAAATACAAAAGCACAGAAGTGTTGGTAAAGAGGTAAGGAAAAGAGAACCCTTGTGTGCTGTGGAGTGGAAGGTAAATTAGTACAGCCATTATTGAAAGCAGTCTGGAGTGTCTTCAAAATTTAATATTAGAACTATCACATGATTTAGCAATCCCACTATTGGATATATATCCAAAGGAAATGAAATCAGCTCATCAGAGACACTGCACTCCATGTTCTCTGCAGCATTATTCATAGATAGAAAATCAACTTATGTTTATCAATGAATAAATGGATAAAGAAAATGTGGTGTATATACACACACAGATCTATATACACTATGGAACATTATTTTATTTAGGCTTAGGAGTGAATTCTAAGCTTTCTGTGACTATAACAAAATAGCTGAGATAGTTAACTTATAAAAAAGAAGGTGTTTATTTTGGCTCACAGTTTTGGAGCTTCAGTCCATAAATGGCATGCCCACAGCTTTGGCCCTTGGTGTGTGAAATGACAATGTCAGGGAGCATGTGGTAGAGCAAACTGCTTACTTCATGGCCGGGAAAACTAAAGAGAGAAGAAAGAAGAGAGTAGGGTCCCATAATTCCCTTCAAGGGCACAGCCCCAATGACCTAAGGACCTTCCATGAGGCCCCATCTCCTCAAGGTCCCACTGTCTTCCAATAGGTCACCCTGGTAGCCTTTAACACATGGACATTTGGGGGAACATTCCAGACCCAGACCATACCCGTGGATGACCTTGGAGGACATCATTCTAGGTGAAATGAACCAGATCCAGAACAACTAACACTGCATGGTCTTACTTGTGTTTGCAATATTAAAATACAAACAAACAAACAAACAAACAAAGTAGAGCACAGAATGGAGACTATTGGACTATCAGAGGGAGGGTAAGGGGAGAGTGGAGGATGCCTGTCAAAGGATGCAAAGTTTCATTTAGACAAGATGGAGACCATTGTGCAGAATGGTGATTATGGTTGAAAATTATGTGTTGTAGGTTTCAAAATTATTAAGAGTAAATTTGAAATATCCTCCCCACAAAAATGATAAGAAGCTGAAGAGATAGATTTGTTAATTAGCTTGGTTTAGCAATTTCATGTTTTAAAACATCATGTGGTATGCCAAAATACATTCAGTTATTTTTTTTCTATTAGAAAAGAAAGACTCTGTAACACGGTCAGGAGAAAAAGTTTGGAGTGCTGTATGATGTGAGGATCCCACAGAGTTAGGATAAATAGGGCATCAGAGCCATTTTGAAAGTTCTTTTATTGTGTGCCAAGATTAGAAGTATTAGAAACTTATAGCATAATAAATTAATACCATGAACTTTAGAACTGGCTGTGCTGCTCACCAGCTGTGTCATCTTGGGTAAGCTACTTAAACTTTCAGTTTTTTTTTTAAACAATGGCAATAACAATAAAATTTAACATACATATTAATGCTCTGTATATGCATACACATATATTTACTCAGTAAATGTGCCTTAAATTAAGTAGATAAGATAATCCGAATGTGATAAATCATTATAAAGTCCAGTGTCTGGCATCTAGTAAATGCCATAAAATATTAATTATTCTCATATGAGATATGAGGATTCTCATATGGTAAAGTGCTCTCTCCCTACTTACTCCCAGATTTGGCATACAGTAAAAAAAACCTCTACACTATCTACTGTAGCCAGCCCTCCCTCTGACTTACCCTCCCTAGGCACAACTCCTTGCAGGCTCCTGCCTCCCCCCCCTGTAAACTCCAAGCAATCGTGCCATCTATGTGAGAGCAGTGGGGCAGGCTTAGCATCTTCTGCCCGTCTCTGCGCATCCTGGTGGCTCTTTTCCCTGGTTGGATTTGTTGGCGTCAATCTCCTAATTGGTACAGATAAACAGCTCCTGGCGATGTAAGCAGAAGTAACAAGCACCCATCAAGGGCAGAAACTTGCTCTTCATTTCCTTGAGAATTCCTGACAGGTTTCGTTCGGAGCTTATCAAGACAGATGAGGCACCCGTGTTCTGTCTGCCTCCACCAGGGTCTTTGATCTTTGCTGCTGGGGGCTCAAGTCAGACTCGGGGTTTCACTCTGGCACAGGCATCTGGTTGCTAAAGGCCGTGTGTCATAGCAGGGACCCCAATTAGGGGTTCTCAGGACAGCAACGGGCCTGCCCAAGAGGTGCAGGGCAAATGACAAGAAGCAGCAGAGCTGGGAAAGGCGTGGGGTGCCAGGAGACCTGGCTTGGGAAACAGGAGGCTCTGCAGCCTGACTTTGACTTGCCCTGAGCCCCTGTGCAAAGGATTCCACATTTATGTCCCCCTCAGATTCACAGGTTGTAACCCCAACCCCAGGATGGCGGTCACAGGAGGCCAGGCCTTTAGAAGGGACGGGGTCGCCAGCGCTGGAGGATGGCATTAGTACCTTGATAGCAGGTCGGTTGCCCTTGCACCATGGCGGACACAGAGGTGAGGGGAGAGGGCCCTCAGCTGGCAGAGGCTTCTCCCCTGTAGCCAACTCAGTTCCCTGGAGATGCCACTGGCTTTGAATACTGTCTTAGGGTGATGAAGCCAAATGTGTATTTTCAGCACACCCTGGTGCCTGAACTCTATTCCCACTACCTGTTCGGCACTTGAACAAAGGCAACATGTCCGAAACTGGTTTCTTAATATTTCTCCCTGCTACAGGCTTCCTCTTCCCTAGTCGTTCTCATCCTGTTTGGGAGACATCATTTATGCCCATGGCTGGGGGTGAAGTCTCTCTTTCTCTCATGCCCTCACATCAAATCCATCAGGAAATCCTTTTGGCTCTTCTTGAAGAACACATCCAGAATCTGAGTCCCACCACCTCTGTGCAGACCATCCCAAGTCCAAACGACCTTTGTTACATCAATGGATTTTCAAGGGGTCTCTTTGGTTTCCCCTTGAACTCTTTCAGTCTGTTTTCATCAGAGTAGACAGACTGATACTGTAAAAGTCAAGTTGGATCATTATTCTGCTCAAATCCTCCTGATAGACATCGACTTAGGGAGTCCATTATTATCTCTCCGTCTTCACTTCCACCTCATTCTCTTCAGCCCACTCTGCTTCCTGTGTTCCTGGAATAGAGTTTGGCCACACTCATACCCCAGTACCTTTGCACAAGCTGTTTCAGCTCCCTAGAATGCATTTTCCTCAGGTTTCTGCTTGGCTTACTTTCTAAATTCTTTGACATTTTCTAAATGTCACTTTCCTAGCTACTGTATTGAAAATCTTCCTCCTCTTAAACTTCCTCTTTTCCTCTCCTGCTTAATTTCTTCCACCTGTAGCCCTTATTACTTTCTAACATGCTATCCTGATTCACCTGATTCTTTGTGTGTTCCCTTCTTATATGTAAAATCCACAAAGGTCAAAATTACTACTTTTGCTTTATTCACTGCTGTATGCTGAGAGCTTTGACTTATAATACATTCTTGATAAGTACCTATTGAATGGCTGATGAATGCAAGAACTCAGATTGAAATAACTTGAATGACTGGTGTCCTGGGCAGAGGAATTGAACCAGGATATCTGGAGTGGAGAATGGGCACCCGCACTTCGATTTTATTATTTAATTTCTTTTATTTATTTTTTTGATACCAGGGATTGAACTCAGGGGTGCCTAACCACTGAGCGACATCCCAGCCCCTTTTTATCTATTTATATTTTGATACAGGGTCTCACTAAGTTGCTGAGGTTGGCTTTGAACTTGCTATCCTTCTGCCTCAGCCTCCTGAGCCATTGGGATTACAGATGGGCACCACCATGCCCCGCCACCTGTAGTTTTAAAGCTTCCTAGGTGATTCTGGTACTGAGCTAACTTAGCATCTACTCAGCTAAATTAGCATCTGGAGGCATTCTCTGCGCAACAGCAACTGTTCATTTGTTCCATCAGTCTGTGTGCCTATCTCACACAGGTCCTGAATAGAGAGATGACACAGACTATTTATCTCCTTTACTGTATTGACCATCCTGGGCAAAATCCTGTGATTTAACAAAGGAAGGAAGAATCATGACCAAAGTAAGTTAAAGAAACCTGCTTTTGTTTTCACTGATAGCCGTTCTTGCCATGTCGATACGACGCTGAAGGCATTTTCAATAACACCATAGAATGAGTTCTGTAATTACTTTCACCAACACAAACCTATAATGTCTTGGGGCTGTGAGTTTTAATAATATTTTTTGGAATGCATTTGTTCATTTGGTCACTGGAGGAAGGCAGAAGACTGATTTATTTTATCAGCCCTGAGCATTGTCTTTCATCCCTTGCTGTCCTGCCTCTCTGACTAGTGCAGTTAATGTGCACATGTATGCACACCCGCACACACACACACACGCTCACATACACGCAGCCTGAGAAACACTCATGATTTCATGCTAGGTTATAAAGAGACAGAAAAATGAGCTGTGCCCTCTCCTTGCTCTACTCTGATCAGCACTGGCTGTGTTTAGTCCCAGCTTCCCTCTCTTCAGCCCTTACAATTCCACCCTGAACCTGGTAAAATGCCCCATCAGGGGGCTCACCCTCTGAGCCGGGTACCCCTTCAGCTGTGCACCTGTTACTCTTCTTGGGAAGGTGTGCTGGGCTCTGCTCGGGAAAAGGCAGTGTCCCAATGCCGAAGAACTCAAGTATCTACTAAATTTCCCCCTTCTCAGCCTCTCCCTGGGTGTGTCTGACACAAGGCCCCAGCAGGAAGAAGAGGGGAATGAATTTGCTTCCATTTCTTCCTGGGAAGACCCCATGGGAAGGCTGGGTCTGTGAAAGAAGCTTGGTGTAACCCCAAACCTCCTCTTCAGCTGTGGAGGACACAGGAGGCAAGCAGTTCTACCAGAGGAGAAGTGGACCTGCAGCGCAGCTCCCAAACCATGCCACTGTGGCAATGATCAGCTCATCACCCACACCTGGAAAACAGGGGAATTTTTTTTTCTTTTTAGTTTTTCTCCTCATCCAAGAGTATGCCTTGTATAATTTCACAATGTCTTGGGACATATTGGAAGAGGCTCTGAAGTCCCTGCTTGTTTGTTGGCTTAGAGGGTGTGTGTGACAGCGCTGTGGCATTGCTATTATCTTCTCATTGCCAGTTCTCTTTGCACCCCTTCCCCAGGACCCAGTGCCCTCCCTCCAGGCGGGCGATGCTGGAGAGGGCTTGTCTAGACTGTCAACAGCAGCCAGTGAGAGCTACAGCCTCAGAGATTTTCCACTCTGGGGTAGGATGTAGTAGAACAGGATGGTCCATGTGGTATGAAACAACTCTCATGTTGGGGTCCTTGTTTGTTCCTGCAGAACAGCCAAACTTGATGGTGGAGTTGGAGAGAGAGAGAGAGAGAGAGAGAGAGAGAGAGAGAGAGAGAGAGAGTGTGTGTGTGTGTGTAAAGGGCACAGAAAATCTCATCTCTCATCTCTGAGTTCCTGCATTCAACATGCCTTTTCCCCAATCTCCAGAGAATGTCCCATCTGAGGTGTCCCCTCAGCATCCACCTGGGCTGAACATCGAGGTTATGTCCCTTTCTCAGCATTTTGTTTAACTTTGAGGAGCAAAGATACTTGGGGTTTTTGGCATTTTCCCTCTTGGCTCCCCTGATTCTGGAAACCTTCATCCAGCTGGTTGATTAGAATTCCTCCATATCCAGCATCAGGTATTCTAACACTTTCTCGAAGGTGCAGAGGCAGAATTGATCCTCTTGGCTATTTGGGAAAATAGCCAAGATGGTCTCTGATTTTTGCTTTGTATAGAGCAGAGAAAAGTTAGCCTGTTTGCTGAAGTTTTTTATTTATTTATTTATTTTTAAACAAGATGCTGGTGACGATGATTCGATTTGTTAATATGTGACTTTGAAATTACAGTTCTTTTCACAAACTTTATATATCTATCCTGTCTCCCTCAAGGCAAAGACATTGAGATTGACTGTACCTTTATTCAAATGATGCTATTACATTTCCATTTCAGAAGGGTACTTATAGTGGTGTGTTCTTCATTACCTGCTCGATGTTCACTGTAAAATGAAAAAAAAAAAAAAAAAGAGCAGGGAATTTGGAAAATTGATAAGAATTCCATGATGCTACTGCCTTCTGCAGCCTATGATTCAGAACTGAACAACAATATGTGCTGATTTATTAATCGTAATACAGGGGACAAATCATCAGACTTCAGCATTGGAAATCTTTTGTTTTGGACATCATTTTACAATTTTAACAAAGCTTAGGATTCAAAAACTGCATTATTCAATTGCTTTATTTGTATTTGCAGTGTTGCTGCCTAGTCCTGATATTCAGTCAAATATGTTGAATGTGAACTGATGGAATAAATGCTAAATTTACTAATAAATAAACACAAACTAATGAACACATTATTTGTTAAATTCAAGGTATTTTAAATATTTATTGTTTAGCCTTATATTATAAAAATAATATCTTTATTTTTATTTTTATCTGGTGCTGAGGATCAAACCCAGTGCCTCATGCATGCTAGGCAAGCACTCTACTACTGAGTCATAACCCCACTCCAAATTCAGGGTATTTTTTTCATACTCATGAACTACTCATGGGTGATTAGTCTACAAGGTTTCAGAAATGCAGCCAAGCATGAAGACATTTCCTAAAATCAAATGTTTATGAGCAGTTAATCTGCATGCATATACATTTATCAACTAGAAGTTAGGTAAGAAAAATTATATTTGTAATTTTTTTTATTCTGTTTTGGGTTTTGTCTTTCTTGGGATAGGATTATCTACTACCATAAAAAGAGTTTATAGTGCTCCAACTTGTTTCTTCTACTTAGGGAAGGAGAAGAAACTTAATCATGGAAATGAAAATAAGCCACTAAAGTTTAAATCATGAATAAAATGAAATCATGACTATGCTCTATCTAGGCCAGGAGGTATTTCAGGAAGAATGCGATATATATATATATATATATATATCCATCCATCCACTAGGAGTCATAGCATTAAACCAGATGTATCAATCTGAGGATCTCAGAAGAGAATCTTTAAGTCCAAATAAAAATGCCTCCATAAAAAAAGCTTAAATCATAATAGCAATAATAATGACTTTTGGCATTGAGAGAAATTTTTATCATAATATTTTTCTTACTGTTATAGTAACTACATGATACAAAGAGGGGATGTGTTGTTATTTTTATTTGTAATAAAAATAATTGACCCTGTATCAGATTAAGTGAATATCAAAGTATTTTCTCAAACTTCCCTGAAAAGGATGAATTTCAGCACTTCTGATTCAACATCTTTATGTTCTATTGCTGTTTTTGTTATTATTTCACTATTGGATTATTTATTTCTTAGTGTGAGATGACTTAGAGAAATAATTCCCCAAGTTTTTGGTGCCTCAAATAACATTACGCTGCTTGAATGAAGTTTTGTTCCCAGAGTTCCCCAAACAATCAGTAAGTTGTAGTCAGATTTTTCTAGTCAGGAAACAAAATGGCTAGAATATCCCCGTGAGTTAGCTTTGAACTGGACTGGTTCACAAAAGATATTAAGAGTCACATGTGAATCAGTTATACTTTATGCACTAAGCACGAGAATTCTCCCATAAATCTATTAGGTGGTAGTTTTTCTCTTAATAAATGTCAGCATGATTGTTATAGTTTGGATATGGAGTCCCCCTTTGCCCATGTGGTAAAAGCTAGATCCATAGCTTGGTGCTATCAGGGGTTGATGGAGACTTTAGAAAGTAGGGCCTAGTGGGAGGTCTTCTGGTCATTTAGGGTGCACCCTTGAGGGGAACTGTGGGACCCCAGCTCCTTCTCCTCCCTTCCTTTTTTGCATTCCAGACATGAAGTGAGAAGCTTTCTTCTGCTGCATCTTCTACCATGACATTCTGCCTTGCCACAGGTCCAAAAGTAACAGGGTCAATAATCAGGGGCTGAAACCTCAAATACTGAAGCCTGAATAAACTCTCTTTACTTTATAAGTTGATTTACGTAAGGTATTTGGCACAGTGACAGAAAGCTAACACAATTCAATAAAAATTCTATTTAATTATTAAAATGTAGCATTTTTAAAAATCATTCAGAAATATGGCACACAGGAATCTTCTGAGATGGTTAGCCCATAGAACCGTCAACCCATGAACCTGCCTCCTGTTGTTCAAATCCTTATGTAATCTATCTAGTGTAGACAGGACCTGTGATCTTCTTCTAAACAATAGATGGAAATCCATTTCTGTGGTTATATTATGTCACATAATATTCAATTGTGCTGATTCATTTGCTCTACAGATTCTCTTCACTAGCTTGATAAAATATGTTGCCACATCAGAGGAAGCCCTAGTTGCAAGGAGCTATAGAAAGTCTGTAGTAACTGTGAGTACCTCCTAGCTGCTGAGGACAGAATCTAGCAGATGAAGGTGACCTTAGTCAAGAGTTAGCAAAAAGTCAGAGCCCTCAGATCTACAACCAAAAGGAAATGAATTCTACCAATACTATTAGTTTGCTCAGAAGTGCATTTGTTGCAGATTAGCCTCCAGATGAGTAGAATCCAGTCAATATCTTCACTGCAACTTTGGGAGACTCTAAACAGGGGACCCAGTTGCGCTGTGATCAAATTCCTGACCCAGAGAAGCTGTTAGATAATAAATAGCTGTTGTTTTAATATGCTAAATTTGTGGCAATTTTGTATCCAGTGATAACTAATTAATGTGATAATTTTTTATCTTTTTTCATAGTATCCTGTTCTTTTTTAATGATTCATCCTCTGTTATGTACATACACTTGAGTATTTTAAAAAGTTCTTTTTCTAATTATCTCTATTTTCTCCAGTGTCAGTTTTTTATTTATTTTATTCCCTTTCCTTCATGCTATTGATTCAATGCCTGGTGACCTTTAGTTATCCACTTCTTTTAAATCAGAAAAACTGCATATACCTGAGTTTTTTAAGCTCTTGTTTAATATTTCCCTCCTCTAAGTCTCTCTTCTAAGTATGTGTTCTGGTTAGTAACTCTGTGCAGTGCTGACCAGCAGCATTTGTGATTGGGTAAATGTATAAGAAGTCAATCGTTGGACTTCAGATGCTCACATGTTAAACTGTACATTCTGGATTATCAACATCACCTACACCAAAAGACTTAATTCTCAAGTGCTTTATTCAGTCTCTAGGGACAAACATTGGCTCTGCTTTAGATGCAGGAGTTGGGGAGGAGGATCAAACAGTCACTTCTCACTTTCCTTTTTCCAGGGTTAGACCAGGAGATTCCTTCTCACCTTCACTGCTATCTCCTCATACTTATGCTTGGGATGTGGCCTTCTCTGGCTGTCTCCTCTGTCAACAAGCACTGGTCCATCTTCAGTTTTCCATTCCTGGTGCTAAAGTCTGGTGTCCACGTTATGATCCCTTCCACTGTCTTGGCTCATGTTTATTTCAGTGGATATTATTTGGCTAGAAGGGCCATAACAAAGCCCACAACAGACTTTGGGTGGCTTAAACAACAGACATTTATTTCCTCACAGTTCTGGAGGCTAGAGGCCCAAGATGAAGGTGCCAGCAGGGTTGTTTCCAGTGAGCCCCCCATCTTGGCTTGCCGACAGCCACCTTGTCACTATGTCCTTGTGTGGCCTTGCTTCCGTATGCACTTGCTTCTGGGGTCTCCTCCTCTTCTTCTGAGGGTTGAATTAGGGTCATACCTTTGTGGCCTTATTTAACCTTAATTAGTTCCCTCAAGGTCCTATCACCAAATGTTAAGGATTCAGCATATGAGTTTGGAGGAGACCAAACTCAGACCATAGCAATTCAGGAGCTCACCACCCTGTTAAGCTGAACTAAAAGGGAGCTGCCCTTTAAGAACACTGTTGTGTTGCAGGATTGTTTTGAGGCCTGGCATTCCTTGCACAAGTGCTAGAATCCTTAGGAAAATAAGGCCATAAAAAAGACCAAAGCAACCTCAAAACCATGTGAGAAGGAAAAAAAAAAAGCATGATTGGTAGAAATTTATTTTGATAGCAAGCACGCTAAGCAAAGCTGTTTTCTTACTTCAACTTGGGACCATAAAACCAAAAGAGGAAAAGGACCAGATCAAAGAGAATGAACAAAAGAGACGCATTTAAAGTGGAAGCACGTGGCCTCCCTGGGAGGCAGTGAGGACAGCAGGGTGGGCACAGGCAGCTGGAGGGTTCTCTGGGCATAGGTCAGGGATGTGGGAGCCAGGAACCAGCAGCTGGGAAAGGCAGCAGGTGCAGGACAACCTAGAAATTTTCTCTGAGATAGAGGAAGGAATTTGGAGATGCCACATTCCAGGGAGCCAGCCGGTGCAGCCAAGTCACAAATCGCTGTTCTCTTGTTTCGGAGTGCGACCCCGCTGTGGTTCTTGGCTGATAGCCTGGGAAACACCTGTTGCAGTTATTGGGGCCCATGAACTTGTCCCGGCTGTTGCAAGCTTAGAGACTCATTAGTTATCCACAAAAATAACCTGGCTATGCCATAGAAGACTCTAAACTCTAAAAAATACTTGTTATCACATCCTTTAATTTTCAAATAGATTGGTTTTACAAAAATCAGTAAATATAGCGGTATTTTATTTCCATAAAGATTGTAATGTTCTTACCTCTGCCTTTATAACTCATCTGGCACTTTAATGAAAATTAGAACATACAGTTTTCCTATTTGGGATATATTTCTCAATTTTACAGCAATATTGTTTGTTCTTTCAAGGAAGGGCTGGTGCTATGTTGAGTTTGATGCTCAGTAGCAAATATTTCTTAGGCATCTACTATATAGTAGTTTCTGGACTTGGTACTTGGGATACAATGGCACATAACTGGTCATAGTTCTCACAGCTATTCACAGCTCAAGTAGAAAGAAAAACACACATAAATATAATTTCAATATAGTGCAGATCCTGAGATGGCTGTATAAGACACAGTTCTCCAATCTTAGGGTCTCAAGTGTCCTTTACACTTCTAAAATGTATTGAAGACCTCAGAGGACTTTTTGTTTATGTGAGTTATATCTATCATCCTATCAATTAAATTAGAAATTAAAAGTGATAAATTTTAAAATATTAATTAATTTTGGAAATCTCATTAATACATGGATTAACAGAAAACCATTGGATTCCCATGTCTGTATCTACATTCAATCCATTGCAATAAGTTTTTTTGTTTGTTTCTTTGTTTGTTTGAAGTAGATAAGTCTGGCTTCATGCAGATAGGCAATTGGAAAAGGGAAGAGTATTTTAATAACTAACCTTTTCAGATAATTGTATGGATTTATTCTTCGTTGATAATTCATCAAAATTCAATGAGTAGTAATTTATTTTCATTTCATATTTTTTCTAACATCCTCATTTTTTTCTGGTGAAAAGATTTAAGATATGTTTACTAAGTAAATAAAGTATACAAGTATGCACTGTCATTAACTAGAGCCACCATGCTAAACATTAGATCTCCAGAACTTATTTTTCTTATAACTGAAACTTTACATCCTTTAACTAACATATTTCCACTGTCCCTTCTCTCACCTCTTGATCACTACTCTTCTACTTTCTGTTTCTAAGAGTTTCACTTTTTTAGACTACATCTAAGTGAGGTCCTACACTATTTGTCTTTCTATACCTGGCTTGCTTTACTTAGCAAAATGTCTCCAGGTTCATCAATATCACAAATGTCAGAATTTTCTTCTTTTTGAAGGCTGAATAATATCCCAGTATGTATATGCACTGCATTTTCTTTATTCATTTATCTGTCAAGAGACATTTTGGTTGTTTCCTTGGCTTGGCCATTGTGACTACTGCATGCTGACCATGAGAATGAAATATCTATTTTACACAGGTATTTCCTTTCCTTCAATATGTACCCAGAAATGGGATTGCTGGATTATATGGTTCTATTTTTAATTTTTTGAGGAACCTCCGTACTAACTTAGATCTATACCAACGATATGCCAGGGTTCCTTTTCCTATACATCTTTTACAACATTTAACTTTTGACATTTTCATAATGACCATCCTAACAGGTTTGAGTTGACATCTCTTTGTGGTTCTGAATTGCATTTCCCTGATGATCAGTTATGCTGAGCACTTTTTTATTTGCTCGTCAGTCCTTGGTTATTGTGTTTGCTATTGGGTTGTATGATCAGTAGTTGTTTCTTAAAGATTTGGAATCTGAAACAATGTCTGTGAACTTTTTTTGTACTGTTCTGTATTGAAGCCTGTTGATGCAGTTTGTGTTTTGAGTCGATCTTTTCCTCATGTATAATGTTTGTGACACAGTGCACTGGTCATTTGAAAAGTCCCCTTTCAGTGAGTTATGCAGAATTATCAAATGATGACACATTTTATTATATAACATTTAAAAACACTCACTACTATTTTCAGTGATCTAATGTGAGCACCAGTTAGAAATATCTTTAAGAACTGGAAAGCTGTCTAATTCATGATGATGGTAATGCTTACTAAAATTCTACTTTTCACTTGAAAGCTCAAATTTTATCATTGACAACAAATATCATCCATTGTTTTCCTTGAAGAGAGAGGCTTAATTAATTCATTTTTAAGAAAATGTCTGCCAAGTACCTAACTCTGAATAGCTATACTATGTCTGTCATTTATCCTTTCAAATAAAAGTGATATTCCAAGAAGAAAACAGCTAGTTAGGCTTGAAACTCAGACATATGCAGATCTTCAGGATGACTACTAAACTTTAATATGCAGCAGTAGTGCTTCATGTTACATCCCACTTAGTCACACAGAATATTAAAAGATGTATCCTTGAAGGCCAATATATAATAAAATTAATACTTTTCACTGTGAGTGTATAATGGTGAAGACTGCAGACACTACTGATACATTTTGGTGCCACTGCCTGGATCCATGATGGATACCAACAGTTTTACCCACTATTGGCTTTAGAGCATCAGAGCAAATATGAAGAAAGCAAATGTGGTGTTAGCATTAGTATGAAAGTGGCTTTGCCCTGTGGACCTCATAAAATGACATTGGAGACTTGAGGACTGCTGTTGTAAGAGAATGAAGGTGTATTGCGTTTTCTCACTATATAATAACTTAGAGTAATAAAACACTCCTTGCTGCTCTTGCAATTTAGAGGTCACAAGTGCAGGCATGGGCTGGCTAGGTCCTCTGAGATGAAGGTATCAGCTTGGCTGTGTTCTCCTCTGAGACTTGGGTCTCTGTTCCAAGTTCATGTGATAGAACTTAATATGGTACGGTTATAGGATAAGTTCCTTCTTGCTGGTTTTCAGCAGGGGTTGTTCTTAGGTGCTGGGGGCTGCCTGTGATTTCCTGCTATGTGACTATCTCCAAAATGTGGCCCTTTATTTCTTCAAAACCAGCAGGTGAATTCTTTCCCTTCCAGTCTGCTCTTTGGTCAGACCCACCCAGGAAAATCTCACTTTTGAGTAACCCTGTTTATTTGGGACCTACATCTTTTCCATGTAATGAAGTTAATCCCAGAGTAAAATTCATTCTCTTTCATTGAAGAGGAGAGCACAGGGTGTGCACAGCCAGAATGTGAATCTTGCTCCTCAGAATTCCATCCACCCCCCTCAAAGGACAGAAGGATAGCTCAGAGGTTTAAAGTAAGTGAAAATCAAAGCCTTGTCAAGCACATATTTTCAGTAGGAACTAAGGGTGGAGGGGGTGGAGGGATGGATCAGAAAGGGGAGAGGAAAATTACCCACTTCAAAATTGTCCTCTTGGCTGCTCCCTGGGCTGTTAGGCAGTAGATAGCCCTCCTCCATCCTCCACCCTCCCGTTCCGCACAGCTCTTGACCTCATAAGGAAGGAGAGGTGAACCATCTTTCAAATTTCATGGAGGAACTTTCTGGAACTGTTTCAAAAGAAAGTCTGAGCTGTCACTGATTACCTAATTTGGAAAAGAGAAAGGTCTTCCTGACCTCAGGCAACAGACTGCTCTCAGAGCTAAATCCAGGGAAGGGAATCTTTCAGACTTCATCAAGCGCTGGTCTCTGTAGGGTGTGATTATCTGTGCCGCCCACTGCCGCCCTCCCCAGTCTCTCTTGATCTTCCCACACTGTCACCCAGAGCGTCCTCATCAAGACTTAGCTCTTAATTAAGTCTCTCATCCGCTCAGAAGTCCGAGAGGGCTCCCAACAGTCTCTCCAGTAGACCGAGAATTTCTGATCAAGGATTTTGAGGCCTCTGATCAGAGGTGCCCGTTATTTCCAGCCCATCTTCCTCGTTTTGTTGATCCTCTGTTTTGTTGATCAGAGAGCACCGAGTGTAACTGTTGTGCAAAAAGGAAAAAAAAAAAAAACAACAACAACAACAACAACAAAAACAGCCCTCTCCTCTTCTAAATGCTTCTGTCATATTTAGGTGGCTTTCCCAGCACAGTGCGATTTAGCACAAGTTATCAGTAGATATTAGGGAGGAATGCAGAGAGCAAGCAAGGAACAACTAACTGAATAAAAAAACAATAAAAAACTTTTATTGGGCAATTAAAAAAAGACAACTTTTGCAGCAGGGAATGTCCTCTGACTGTTGATTGTAAATAAAAGTGGAGCCACATCCAAAAACTCTTCCCTTTTGAGTTGAGTAATTTTCTCTGCAGCTCCTTAAGAGCTCTCTCCCTTCCTCTCTCTTTCCTTCCTTCCTTCCTTTTTTTCTTCCCATATACTAGTGGTGATTGGTATAGATCAGAATATAGCATAGATTTGAATACAGAAAGTTATAGATTTAAATATAGCAGAGTCTCTCCCCCAAAAGGATAATTCCTGGGGCAGGTATATGAAGAAATGCCACAATTGAGGGTGACACAAAGGAGCAAGTGGGCACCTCTTCCACAGGGGGTTGTGACCAGCAAAGTCTTCCCAGCGGATTTAGCAGTTCAGTGGAGCCTGGAAGAATGAGTGTTTTCTAGTTGGATTAGTGGAACTGTTTTCCCAGAAAAGGAATAGTATGTATGGAACATGAGACTTTGAAACAGTGACACGAAATTACTGATTCAACTTTAATTGGTTGTATCTAGTTACCTAGATACCACTTATACATGGCATATGCTGGATTTTGGAAACCGTTTAAGGTCCTTCATAAAACACATACACTGTAATAAGATAAACCAAAATGAAAAAAAAAAAATAAGTGCGTGAGAAAATCATGACAGAGAAAAATTAGGGACAGGAAAAATAAGATGAAAGCAGTACTGAATTCAGTATACAAAACACATGTGGGACAGTGGCTTCCTTGACAGAAGAAGGCCATAAATTTGGACCTAAGCCTTTTGGTGCCAAATCAGGGAAAGAGATGCAATCAGTTATAACATTCAGTGTGCACAGGATCAAATGAGCCAGTTGTTCAGGAACAGCACAGCTATTCCTGGTGTTGAGAACAAAGAGGAATTTCTCCCATAGGTCTGAACAAAGAGGACAGGCAGTAATTCGTGAATGATGCCCTCAGCAGCATCTTTATAGCAATGCTGGGCTGAGGGTCATAAAACGGTTTCTTATAATGCTTCAATGTGCGCTGATGACACATTTCTAAGGTACCAGTGAGTAAAAGTGTTTCTACATTGCTCAAGGTTAAACATTCTGTCAAATCTTTTCACTGTTTCTTTCTTTTCTTTTTCAAGCCAGGATAAGGATTGGATTATATATACTGTAGAGTTTTTTTCCAGGATGAGATTTTTGTAGTGATGTCACCCGATCTAAGTTTGATGATCCATTGGTCTGGGTGCTGGTTAGTTTTCATAATCTTTTCATTGGGTTCTTTGATTAATGCTTACGATTATTTCATTAATTTGTTTCGTAATTATTTGCCCTCTCTTCTCCGCTAGAAAATGAAATCTTTGCAATGGAGGCAGGAGAGTCCACAATGGCGTATTGTCTAGAAGCTCAACCTAAAGTGTGCATTGAACTGTATGGTATGGGTGAAATGATATGTTTTTGAATCTGTTCCATTTAGAAATTTTTAATTCCTTTAACCTTTCTTGATCTTATTGCTCTTGAGAACATTGCCTTGTATATGAATTCTTTGATTAGAAACACTTGCAAATTTTATTTTCATATCCCCCGCATTCAACACCATTTATCTAAAAATAAAGATAAGAAATATTCTGAATTTTTAGAGAAGAAACTATTAACAAATTTTCATTTCAAAGTCTTATTTGACATACTTATTCAAGTGTAAATCTAAAAGGCTTTAATTGTAAGATAAAAGGACTTATTAATTTCAGTATTAAATTTAATTCTGTAGCATGAAAAGTTCACAATAGATTTATACTGTAATTTCTTTCCACCTATATAAATCTATTATTCTTTGACAAGTCTGGGATGCTTTTAGAAAATAAATAATACATACCAGCCTAAATAATGCTTATATCTAAATATGTCAGCTCTTAAGTCAATCTATATGTAGGGTTATTCATGAGAGTATTTTAGAAATGCAATACATCAACCAAAATAAAACAATAGGAAACTCTGTCATAAGGTTTCACTGGGTTGCAATTCTAAGCTGTAATCTCAGCTGTACAAAAGGCTGAAGGGTGGGCTATTTATAAAATGACTGCAAAATGATACACAGCAAACCTCTTCCTCCACGGGAGCTCAGTGGAGGGGAAACTTGTCCTCTCTGACAGCCTCAGCTTTGCAACCAAGAATCTCCCAAAAGAAATAAATGAATAATTCTTAACTTATGACCTATTCTAACCTATGTGATGGACTAGTATCAAAATTAAAAATAAAATCAGACCAAATACCCTTCTGGAAATAAACAATCAAAGGCCATATGTTCTCTCCTAAAAAAAAAAAAAAATTCAATAGAAAGCTGGGTGCGGTGGCCCACATCTGTAATCTCAGTGGTTTGGGGGGCTGAAGCAGGTGAGTTCAAAGCCAGCCTCAGCAAAAGTGAGATGCTAAGCAATTCATTGAGACCCTGTCTCTAAATAAAATACAAAATAGGGATGGGGATGTGGCTCAGTGGTTGAGTGCCCCTGACTTCAATCCCCAGTTACCTACAACCCCTCTGCCAAAATAATAATAATCCAGAGGTCTGTGCATTATGAAATGGAACTACTACAGGAGAAAAGCAAAGGCTATTCAGAGTTTTCTATATATAGCAAGGGAGTTGCCCACCATCATGTGTGTTTTGGCAGAGGCTCAAAGGCAGGCAGAGGAGTGGGAAGCTTTCGAGTGAGGAGGAGGGAAGGCTTCAGGTGTACCCTGATGGGAGGCTGGTGGTGGGTTAATGAGAAGTGGGATCTTTTATGTGATTTGTCAGGGAAACATATATGACTTTCTCTGATTGTCCCTAATCTGGAAATGGAAACAAAAATTAAGGAAGCTATAAAATCCTGTCCACTCTGGGGTGTTATAGAAATTATGGTTTAGCTTTCTGGATTGTTATAAGAGACAGGAATCTGGCTGTTTTAGTTTGTTTTCTTTTGCTATATTAAAATGCCCAAGGCTGGGTACTTTATGAAGAAAAGAGTTTTAGTTAGTTCACAGTTTTGAAGGCAGAAAGTCCAAGATCAGATGGGCTATCAATTTTGGTGAAGGCCCTTTTGGCTGTGCCCATGGTGGATGGTGTAACAATAGTGGGAGCACATGTGAAAGGGAGAGATCACATGGTGAGACAGGAAACTGAAGAGTAATTCAGGTGCAGGTTTTCATTTTTATAGCAACTCAGTCTCAAGAGAGCAGCTAACTCACTCTACGACCAGTAGCAACTTCATCTGAGTGCGGCACACTCAATGACCTAATTGCCTTCCACTAGTCTCTGCCTCTTCAAGGTTCTACTAGGTCCCGAGGTTGGCACACTAAGGACCATGCTTCTAACACGTGAGCCACTGGAGGACCAGCTCAAACCCTATCCAAACCATACCACTGACTTCCTGCAAGTTGGGCCAATCCTGGTTTCCTGCAGATTTCTGCAGGTTGTGGGTCAGAAATGTATCTTTATATGGCCGGGCCACTGTCTGTTTGTATATCAGTTTCTTAGGGACCCCAAAAGTCTTGGAGTTTACTACTGGCTCTCTGAACTTTGCAATATAGCTTTCTAGTCCTGCAGAAGTGACTAGACTCTAGGAAAAAATGTAATGGCTGATTTTTTAAAGCACTAATTTACCATAGTGTGTAGACCCAGGGCTTCATATGACCCATGCATACTATTTACTGATCCCAAAGAAAGAACTTGGAGGACTCCATGGAGAGGTTGGACGTTTTATTACCCTGGCTCTCCACAGTGGCCGGGGGCTGGGCTTCGATGAATGGCCACACCACCCCTATGAGCAGGGGGAACTTATAGGACAGGTTGCATGCTCACTGTGCAGGTAGCTTTCTTCAGAAGCTTATTAGTACACTGGTTTACTTTACAACCAAGTGTTGAGAGCCACAGCCGAAGGGGCCCCAGCAAACTTGAAGGGGCCCCAGCAAACTTCCAGCTGCCAGCAAACTTCCAGCTGCCGGCTGATGATTGGCTCACAGCGGCCCCAGCAACATCTAGCTGATTGGCTCCTCTGCGCTGATGCTCATTGGAGATGCTCATTGAGCTGTTTCCCTGCCCTTTCAGACTGCCAGCTGATGATTGGCTCACAGTGGCCCCAGCAACATCTAGCTGATTGGCTCCTCTGTGGTGATGCTCATTGGGCTGTTTCCCTGCCCTTTCAGACCATGGAGCTGCTCATTGGGGGACTTTTTTGGCTCCGCCCACGTGACCCAGCCAATTAGCCTCAAGAGCAGGAGGATGGGGGGAGGTGGTGAGGCTTGTGTTTGAGGGAGAGGCTTGTGGGAAGCCGGTGGTGGCAGTTGGGCTCTGAAGGTTTTCCTGAGGAGCTTTTTTGTTTGGCGTGTGTGGTTCTAAAAATAAAGTTCGTTTCTTTTGACAAGTGGCTCCTGAATAGTGCCCAGCCAGACTGCGACATTTGGTGGCCCGAAACGAACCCGCGACCTTGGCGTTATCAGCACCAAGCTCTAACCAAGGTCACTTGCTTTGATTCTCACCTGAAGATCGGGGACAAGGGATGTGGCCAGTTCCCCTTCATTTCCTTCACTGTAACTTTTTTAAATTTATTTTTTACTTTTTTAGAAATACATGGCAATAGAGTGCATTTTGATATTTTATACAAACATGGAGTGTAACTTATTCTAATTAGGATCCCATTCTTGAGGTTGTACATGAGGTGGAGTTACACTGGTTGTGCATTCATATATGAGCATAGGAAAGTTATGTTCGATTCATTCTACTGTCTTTCCTATTCCCAACCCCTCTCCCTTCCCTTCATGCCCCTTTGTCTAATCCAATGAACTTCTATACTTTGACCTTTTTAGAGTTCTTACCTCACTGCAAGCTTTCCTAGGCACTGACTAGTGTTTACCCCAACACCTTGGAAATTGTCTTTTCTCAGTAGACAGGCGAGTCCAGGGAATCCAAAGAAAACTGAGAAAGTATGCCTCTCTCAAATGATGGTGGAGGTGGTGGAGGAGGGATGGGTGTCAGATCAGTTAGTTTGTTCTCTTCTCTCCTTGCCAAGTACTTCTGCTACAGGGTGGTTTGTAAGGCTTCTCAGATGATTCCTGAATATGCTCTGGGCTGTTAGTCTCTTCTACTCCCACAATCGTGCTGAGCAGAGCTCTTTCTCTTTCTTTCACTTGTTCTCAAAATCTTTGGGAGAAGTGCTGACCCCTTCATTTTCCTAAATGTTGATAGGATAATATTTAGAAAAGTTTAAAATTGCCTCAGTATCCTTTTTTCCTAGGGTAAAGAGAGGCGATCTATGTTTTATAGAAGGACTACAAAGAAGAAAAATAAGATGACATTCACATTTTTAGGATTTTGCAGCAAAACAGTAGGCTTGAAAGGTGGGTATTGGTGAGAAAGAGGGGCTTATTTAAATTTCTTAGATTCCATCTGGTAACACCCACAACAAGCCTGAGGACCCACACTCACAACATTCTCTCTATACTTCACACCCCAACTCTTACATCTTAGAAAAAAGAAGGGGGTCAGGAGATAGAGATGGAGCCACTTCATACAAAAAAGATAAGAACAAGGGGCCAGGGTTGTGGCTTAGTGGTAGAGTGCTTGCTTAGCATGCGTGAGGCACTGGGTTCGTTCCCTGGTACCATATTAAAAAATAAAATAAAATAAAATAAAAAAGGTATTGTGTCCATTTACAATTAAAAAAAAATTAAAAAAGAGATAAGAACAGCCAAACAGACTGTTCTAGCTTTTCAGTGATTTTATGTAAACAGAAGATTTGCAATAAGAGCACACACACACACACACACACACCTCAATCATGTTTGTTTCATGTGATGTTGACTTTATGTGTAGTACCATCTGATATTTTCTATTTTATTATATTCTCTCTCTTTTTAAAAAACCATGATGCTAACCCACTATATTAAGGGTCATGAACAACTAATGGGTTTGCTCTTCAGTTTGAAAATAGTAGTTTAAATTTTGACTTGCTCAAAGCTATAATTCACATTTGACTTTTAGATAATATTCCTGCTATTCTGTGGGAGCTTAGAGGCTTCCTAAATAAGTGGAAGAAACTATAAATAACAAGTAAATAATATTGATATTTATAACACATCTAAGTTCAAGTGTGAGTCAAAATTTCATGACACCATCTTCCAAACTTCCTCTTCCCAGTAGCTCAATGCTTCTTTTTTTTTTTCCTCTTTAAAAGCCATAAATCCCCTCCTTCATTCATTTTAGAGTGTTTTAACTGTTCTATGTACCAGGCACTGTTGAGTTCACAAGAGCAGCTCTACTGGAGCTTGCCCTGCATTAAGTCAACATGGAACCAAGCATGATAGTCTTAGGGAACACACAGCTAGCTGCTGGTGAATGTTCCTGACTTTTCAAACGCACTTATGCAACCATGATTTTAACTTTTCCTTCAGAACTTCAAAGGAAATGTGATGGGGTAGGAAAACACCAGGAAGTCAGGAGTCAGTATCAGCCTGGTCAGTGAATTCAGAGTGATTTTTCTTGGTGATGAGGAAGAGCCCTGAGACAGCCCAGGAAACATGAATGGAGCCCAGTGAGATTTTACCAAGGCCCTGTGAAACAGGTGTGCTTATTCATACCATAACTTGCTGTGGCCACCTAACTAGTAAATGACACACTTGGGAGTGAACACAGGTCTGTTTCCAGCTCACATCCATCCACCCACTTTCCTCTGTTATGCTGCTCAGAGGACTGGACTATTGAATGAAACTAGTGATATTCAAAGTATTTAGAATCTAGTGTGAGCAGGCTGGCTCTGTCTCACTCTATCCTCTCTATGTGTACATAGATTGAAATACAAACATAGACATTTCTGTATCTTTCAATCTATCCACCTTATCCAAGCAACACCATTTGTAGTGCAGTTTGGTCATCAAAACATTCTAGTAATTAACAAGTCATCTGCTGATTTTTAGAAGTCATGGGTATGATTTTCTATTTGAAAACGGCCATCACTAGATAGATGATACATTGATCTGAAACATGATCTGACATCAACTATTTCAAAAATTTCCTCCTAGTATGACTTGTGGTCTCAGTAAGTAGAAAATTTCTCTTATCCTCAAGGATAATATTGGCAGTATTGAATCTTCTCTCAACTTCTGCTGAGCCAGTATCCATCGCTTTCAAAATTTCCAGCCTTTATAATAACATTTTAGTTTTATCTACTCTGAATCTCTTTGTGCACTGTGTAAAAAAAAAACTCCTTAAAGGTATGTTATATTTCGAATTCAATGATTTCAAAGAATTTAAGAATTCTCTATTTTGTGATCAAGCAATAAAATATTTCATGTAATTTACTGTTTACCATCTAATGTCTTTACTCCTGGATTGATATTTTATATGATTATATGTTACTTAAAAATAGAATCTCCAATTATCTTTCAAAGGTTCCTTCACTTAGTTTTATATATTTTAAATATATTTATTAAAAACATCAACTTTAATAAACAAAACATTTCTCAGAAGCCTAGGAAAAAAATGAAATCTCTAATACATTTATTAAAGCCACATATCTAAAAATATAATTTCCCCAATCTCAGTTCAGTGTTCCTCTTCTTTTCCTAGGATTCCTTCCTTCCTTCCTTCACTCCCTTATCTGGGTTGTATTGAACTGCCCCATGTCCCAGGCCTCTTCCAGGCTTGGGGAGAAGTGGTGAGGAAGATAGGTAAGGAGGAGCTCTTATGGAGCTGATAGTCTGTGAAATCAATGTTTGCACCAGTCACAATTACTTCAGGATGAAAAGCTGTTTTGTTATTGTTTTTTTTCCAATAGCCCTTCTCACAATTTCTATTAGAATGAAAACACTGTGCTCAGTACTCAGATTGCTTTTGCAATTCTAACACTGGAGAATGATAATCAGATTCAAATAATCTTCCTATGTTTGTTATTTCAAATCTCAGTTCTCATAATATTTAATTCTCCGTGATGTTTAATTCATTTTTAAAATAAAGGGTTTAAACGGATTTACTTGAGTTACAACTTTTATTGCACCATTCAGAGAATGAAGTGCCAGATTAAAACAACCAGGATTTTTTATAAATTTGGGGATAAAACTCCAGGCTTTCTCCAATGGTACTTCCTACAAAATTCAATAAAGTTTTCTGAAAATGAAAACATTTTTCATTGAAGCCATTTTTCCTGAGTCTGACCATACATTTGATAGATCATTTCATATATATTTTTCCATCTTCACAGGAATCACAAAAAACATTAAACTGTCTCTAAATATTGAATTTCTTGTTTTAATCACAATGTTAAAAACATTTTATATAAAATTTGATACATAGTTGATAAAGTTAAATTTATAAGTTGTTTTCTTATTTCAGTGTGTAAACACACACATACACACACCCAGACACATTATCAGCCAAAAACTAAGTATGCAATGATATGTCCTTATCATTCACTTTTTGAAAGTTCTAGCAAATTTATAAATGTCAGATTGTTTTTTACTGTATAATAGATGTTATTATACTATAATTTTTCTTTATTGGATCCACATCCTTCATAGGACATGGTTGCCAATTGACATAATATATAAATATGTAATAAATTCAGTTTTGAGTGATATCATTTGGAGCATCAGTTGCATCCAGTATTTGTCAATATCAATAATAATGATCCCCACATAATTTTGTTGACATGATCATTTTTTCTTACTTCAGAAATATATATCATCTGTTACATCATCTACTGAGTTTTATACTGTGTTAGAGGAACTTTGGGTCTCCCAATCAGTAGATTTTTTGCACCAAACCAGTAGATAATCCCCATGAAATTCATTATCCATTTTAAGTTTTCTTTGATCTTTTGCACATTTAGAAGAGCATGCTTAGGATTCTTCCAAGAAAAGTTACAAACATATCTACACTTTTTTGCTTCTGCCTCCTAAGGGTTTGTTTTAATATTTATGCAAATATTAACTATTAAGACACTTAAGATCTACAGAAGAAAAATCACAGGGCATTGACAGTAACCCAAGGAAAAAGTAAACCATAGGGAAGCAGAAAACAGTGTCATTACAGATGATGATAAAATAGTGATTTTCTTGGAGCACAGAGTGTCTTGAAATAACATGCAGAAAGCTGCATAGGCAGGCGACATTGGCTGGACCAGTAGACCTGTTGGGGATGTTTCTCAGATATTGTGATGTGTGACAGGAAGTTCATTTACAAACGGTTAATGCAACAGCCTTCAAATATTAGCTTGAACTAGTGAATTCATATTGCAGTTTTAATTTTCAACGAACATTGCTTATTGAAGTTACTATTACATCACCTACCAACTGATGCTGAAGTTTCCATCATTTCAATAGCTGCTGCCACTATATGGATTTGCACCAACTAATATCAGCTTTGGGACATCCATTCTCAAGGTCCTGAATGACCTTGTTAGATTTGCTTTGCTGACTATTTCTTCTCATATTCTCTAATTGAGCACTTTGTTCTGCCCTGAACACCTTGCTTGATTTCTCATCTTATAGTCTTTCTTAGGTTTTTCTCTCCACTAGAAGCATCTTTCTCTCATACCCTTTTGTTGGAATAACTTTCGGTTCACAGCTAGTAGCTATGAGCAGTTCAGAGTGCTAGGAAAACCTATGTTTGTACAGGCCTGACAGGAACACCTGCAGGACGGGGTACTCCGATCTAGCAAGGCGTCTGTGAAACCACATCCTCAGCACTTGTGGTCAGCGTTGCCAAGTTACTAGACTACCAGATCAGGAAACTGAGAGTCAAGTCTTCAGGGCATGTGATCCTCCAACTCAAAGAGCTCCTCCCCCTTAGGGACAAAAACCCTTCCAGACTGCCTTCCATCATGACAGCAATATTTAGTGCTTCCTCATAGTGTGGTTACATTAGGCATAAGATGATTGGCTTATAGATGTTAAGGTGTTTATGTGTGATTGGTGGCATGCCCTACCTGAACCCATAAGCTGTATGCATTCCAAAAATAAATGAGCTTGAGTTTGCTGAACATCGACTGAACTTGTTGAACATCGACTCCAATTCCGGTTTCTCATCAGCCAGCTCTCTCACCAGCTCCCAGTGTCCATGTGTTTCTCTGAAACTGCGTCTCTACCCCCTGCGACTGAGGTAGCCGAGTGTCCATTGATCACACCAGTGACCAGGAACACATACAGCCTTTGCCTATTGAATTTGTTTCCTTCCATTATTGTCTTACTCAAATTTCATACCCATCTACCCACCATCCACCTTCCATCCATCCATCCACCCACCCACCATCCATCCATCCACCCATCCACCCATCCACCATCCATCCATCCACCCAGCCACCATCCATCCATACACCCATCCACCATCCATCCATCCATCCATTCACCCAGCCACCATCCATCCATCCACCCATCCATCCATCCACCCATCCACCATCCATCCATCCATCCATTCACCCAGCCACCATCCATCCATCTACCCATCCACCATCCATCCATCCACCAATCCACCCATCCACCATCCATCCATCCACCCAGCCACCCACCATCCATCCATCCCACACCCACTCAATAATTTTTTTTCTTACTTTTGAATACTAAGTACTATCAAAGATAAAAGAATTACAGGGATGCTGCTTTCCTTTGTGAAGCTCTTTCTGAAGACCCACCTCAGCCCAATCTGAAGAAGCTTCTCCCTCCTTGGCAGGGGAGCTTGTGAAATTTCACACACTTCATCTTTTATTATGGCTCAGCTTGAAGTTAGTGGTCTGGGCTGTCAACTGTTACAAGCAGGGATGTTTTCCACTTATTTTTAATCTCTTGTACTACCTAGTGTATTATCCTGCACAAAATGGCCAGTTAAAACATCTGTTGTGAACTGTATGAAAAAGAATAAAAGCCTTGCAAACATTACTTCCTTCAAACCTTCTGCTCTTCAAGTGCTCTTACAATATACCTCCCATTATTTCCATAAAGTTCTCTCTCAAATAGCTTTTTAAAACTTTTTATTTATAGATGTATTTATATACACATAGTATACCTATATGTATATATCATAAAATCATTTCACACCTCATCTGTTCTGTCCCTGATAGACCGGATCACCTTCTTGTTACATCCTCAGTTTCTGCTGAGGTAGCTCAGTTTCTGTTCTTCCTAGCAAGTTATCTCTAGGAACTGGGGAGATACTCAGACTTTCTGTAAAATAAGAGTTAAAGATGGCCAGGGCCACCTACATCTAGGAAGTAACACAAAATTTTTGGAATACCAGATTTTAAAATAGGTCTTGAAATTATCCATATACTCAGAGGGTTTGAAAGCATCAGAAGTTGTTCAAGAAATAATTCTTTATGGAGGAGATAAAAACAGGACAGAAAAATCCAGGGTGCATTTTATGAAAATCATTAACCTGGAGTGTGAATTGAAGATGGCTGGGGTCACCTATATACAGGTGATGACACATAAAGAGACTTAAAGAACAAAATAATCAAAAGTTGGGTTTACCCAGCTAGGGTTTTGGGAGAGAAAACAAAAACTAGAGATAAAGACAGAGGTAGTCAAACAAAACACAACAGGCCTTTTCCTAAAAGCCATAGTAGGCCCTAGTAGATACTATGGTGCCCCGTAGCCATAAGGCTGAAGCTAGTCAGAAGACTAAGGAAAAGATGCCAGTCGAGGGTTGAATAAGTAGATGGGGAAAGTCTAAAAGGAAACGAGAGAAGATAATGGATTCGACCCAGAGGCTGTCTTTGGCAGAGGTAGAATGTGTGATGGCAGGGAATGACCAGCAAGCACATCAGGTTGCAGGGAACATCAGAGTGAATCAGGAAAACACATTGCAACAGGGGGTGGGTGGATGGCATGCTGCAAGTGTGGGACTCTGAAACGGAAATGAGGGAGAGGACAGAAATCAGTCAAAGTCAGTTGCATGTAATGTACAGAACCAGATGGGGGATGTTTAAAGTTTTATAGTGGTTAGGATTTCCCCAAATATTATGGTTGAGATTAAGAAATATATTGGTTTCCAGTTGTTGACCTTGCATGGGTATTTTCTTGCATACTTTAAAAATGGTTCATGTGTACCTTTATAGTATTCACTTTGGAGAAATAAGCAAACATGTTATGTGCTTAGCTGTTATATACCTAGTATATTTTGACTTAACAATACTTTGAATTAAAAAATGGCTTTGCAAGGTGGTGAGAGGCTACTCAGAAATATCTTGAGGAAACTTAGGATGTGATGCATATTTATTGCTTAATGACAGTGATAGTTTCATGTGTATGTGCTTATTCTCAAATTTGAATTGAATATGTTAAATATATAGTTTTTTTGTGTCAATTATACCTTAATAAGGTATTTTTCAAAAGAAGGGATATTTTGATTTGTTCTCTAACACAGATGTCAACTTAGACTCTCTGTTTATAAAAATCTCATAAGTTCATTCTGCCCCTGGTGGTAGCCCCAATCACCTTCTCCTAATCATGTTGATCTCTGAGTTTAAGTTTTCCTGAAATAACTGTTAATCTGCTGCCCTGTGATACAGCTCACAGAGCAGGTGAAGTGCTCAGACTTGTCATAATTTCCACAGAAAAACAAAATACATCCTTTGCTCCCCACAAAGCTTTTAGCGGGCAACGGATTTCACCACTGACTTCAAGAACACAAAAGGAATGTTTCCACCTCAGCAGTGTCAAGAACTTCAGGTTAAACCCGAAGCAACTTTCTTCTCTTCAGTCCTTTATTCTACCACCTTCTGAACCTTAATCCAACTTCCCAAAATAGTTATTGAAAATAAAAATCCTTTGCAAAGATCGTAGGTAGAAGGAAAAGAGCTATTACTTCATGTACTCTACTAGCAATCTTAATATGCCCTCATTGTAGATGATGGTTTGAACAGAATATGCTCTCAAAAGCTCTGCACCCACTATTTTCAGTTCAGCAGAAGTCAGCACACAGTACAATGCAAACACATTACCAGTTTTCTTTCCAATACACAGAAAGTAAATGCAATCAAGCTATAAACGGAAAGAAAGAAAAGCACATAGAATTCCATACCATTTTACAAGTTTAAAATGAATCAAAAAGTAAAAAAGGAAAGAATGTTGAGGTAACAACAGAGCTTTGTTAGATTGCCTAAGTTTAGGAGTTTAAAGAAAGGATTGGTTTTACATCGCTTTCCTTGCAGGCCTTATAAGAACACATTTCCCCAATGCCCTGTCACTATCCATCCATCCAAATTAAGCTGCCAGATGTGGCAGAAATTAAACCTTTGTTTGTTTCAGGATGTTTCACAGACTATTTGATTTATGGTTCATACTCATCCCTTATAATATTTCTTTAAAATAGCTTTTAAAGATTTACTTTTTAAACATCAGGAACATTTTCAGATTTTGTTCAAACCAGGAGACTGAAATACAATTTTAAAATCCCCAAGAATTTCAGAATATAGTCTGAAATAAGAAAAATTAAAATGTTGATAATTCTAAAGAGCAGAAAGATATCCTTTATTTTATCCAAAATGTCTCATTAATCATAACAAGTTCCTCTAAATGAGCTTCTGGATGTTGCGTAGTAGGTAAATAAAAGGAGATTTATAAAACCTTGGCTTTTGTTTAAAAAATGTATATATACACAAACATACACATATATGTATATATACACACATATATAAACATGTATGTGTATATATATGACTTATACTTAATAATTCCTATGACTGTGGTGACTTAATGCTGCTGATAGCAGAGCTGATCATAGCAAGACATGCTAGGTTGTGCCTATACTTCTACATGATTTATAACCCAAGTATTTCATTGAGTATGCTCTCTCTTGCCTACTACCTAGTTTTACCACATAAACTTATCTTCAAGATGAATGTATGACTATAGCCAATGACTAATTATTGTGGTAGGCAGAATAATGGCCCCTCAAAGTTGTCCACATCCTTATTCTTGAAACCTGTAAATACACCACCTTACATGGCAATAGGATCTTCATAATGTGATTGACTTAAGTACTTTGAGAAGGGAAGATTTATTGTGGATTTTCCAGGTGAGCTCAATGTAACCACATGGGCTCTGGAGAACCTTCCCAGCTGTGGTCAGAGGGAGACATGCCTCAGAGAGGATGATCAGAGATACAAAGCGCTGGCCTCAAAGACGGCAGAAGGGCACCATTTCTAGAAACTAGAAAGGCAAGGACATGAGTCCTCCCCTGGAGACTCCAGAAGAGAAGCATACCTGCCAACATCCTGATTGATCCTGCTGAAACCTGTCTCAGACTTGTGATCTACTGAACTGTAAGTGAATACATTTGTTTTATTTTAAATCACTATATTTGTCATAGCAGAAATAAAAACTATTATTGTCATCTTCTAAAGTGTCCTAAAGCTCCCTACAAAGAAAATGAGCAGAAGTTGAAGAATTACAGTATCTTGTTTTCCTTTTCTCTTTCTTATCACTGTGGCTTATAGAGGAGTGAAGGGGAGGTAGCTCTGTCTTCTCTTTGAGATGAAACAAAGACAAGTTTGAAAGGGTCAGGGACCATGGGAATAGCCTCTTAAACATACCATGTTCTTGAACATTTAAATTATGGCAATTAAAAACTTTAAATCCATGTTCCTAAATCCCTTTTTATCTATACAGAAATCCTGATTATTTACATTTCAGGATTTGCTTGCAAAGCAGATCAAGCATCAGAAACACATTTGTGGAGAATATACTCTTCTTTTGTCCTCCCCTTACTCATCATTCAAAAGCCAGAGATGCTGAATAGACAATGATATAGGACACAGAAAAATGTGTGTTAAAAAAAATCACTCACCTAGCACTTTATTTCAAAGTTAACAAAATTGTTTATACCCCAATAAGATAAGATGATAGTTTCCATGAGTGAACAGAGGGGCAGAAAGCACCAGGGTAAGACTGAGCTTCCCTTTAAGCCTGCAGAGGGCACCACTGAGCATTAAAGCTGGGGTGGGGAACCTTAACTGTTGTTGGTCTCACTCCCTGACTTTATGGATGCTCAGGAAGGCTGTGACATTCCTTCAGTGGTCGGGTAGTGACAACCTCATTCCTGGATTTTGTAATTTTTTTTCTTCATCACATTGCTCCTCATTTTCCTGCTTGTTTATCTCCTACATTAACTCTGCCGTGGGGATCTGTTGATTCTTCTTTGGGATTATTTCTGCCTCATCTTCTTCATTTCATGTCTTAATTGCCACCACTGCTGTGGAACTAGTTTTCCTCTGTGCAGTTCGTCTTTTACCCTCCCACCAGGCCGATCTGCTTAACATACCACATGCATCATTGTGTGCCAGGATTTTAGGAACCTTTCAAGGATGACCTTCAGTGTTTTCAATCCCTTATACAGTCTGTTTTTCTTTATTGCTCCAACTTCACCTCCTGAAGCCTAACACACTTGCTGTGCCAGCCGGGATGGTCTCTTTACCAACACGTTCTCTCATTTCCCTTCTTCTACCTTGTTCACGCCATTCTCCTGGTCTGAAATGTTCTATTTATTATTCTGCCTTCAAAAATCACGCCAGCTCATGAAGTATATCTTAACACCATCTTTCTTCCTGTGAGTCTTTCCAATAACTTCAACCTGCAAAGAATTAATCCCCTTCCTGAGTACTTTTATGAAAACATTTTCCATGTATTGTACTTGATTATATCCAGTTTGGCTCTTCCTTGTCTGTGGCCTGTGTCTTGTATGCAGTGGATAGATCCATTTCACAAGAGGTTCCAGCATTGATTTTGTGAGGCATCCAAGAATGATTCCCTGGGATTGGACAGTGTCCATTGAGGACAGTATGCAGGGAGGGACTAGACTCTAGCAAAGAAAGGAAGGCAGCTCAGGATCTTTAGAAAGATTCAGAAAGAGCAGTCAGGGCAGAGTCAGTGGAAGAACCAGACAGAGGATATCATGGAATGAAAGAAGGAGTAAGTTGCCAAAGAAGGATTCTCTAATACTAGGATTGCTAAATATTATTACCTTAATTTAAGATAAAAATACCTCATGGACCAATGGATCTGTTTTAGTTTTAAGTTAGATTCCTCCAGAAACCACTTTGTATATAAGAACATCAAGGCAGAAAAATAAAATAAATATAAAGCTGCAATCTAAATCACTCTTATTGAAAACTGCTTTTGAAGATAGTGTTTATTGATGTTTCAAATATATAACTATAGTAAGTTGGATAAAATGGCAAATTTCTTTGAATCAAAGAACTGGTTTAAAAACAAAACAGGCGGGGGGTGGGGAAGCAAGAAAAGATAATTTAGACAGAAAAAAAAAAAAAACAAGAGGATAACAGCTAGGCTGCTTATTATAACAACACAGCGGGTTGTTGCCAAATTACTTCTCCCACCAAGGAACAATTTAGTCTGGCCAGACTACTCCTTCAGGGAGACAAGTTGCTAATTGCATACACCTTGGCAGTGACCTTAAAAAAGTGCTGTGGCATTGAGAACAACCAAATTAGTTGTGTTTGATATATTATGCCAGCTAATTAGATGAGTCTTTGACTCAATGATATTCTCATTTCATTGAGTAAATGAACAACCTACAAGAAATCAACCAAGTCACCTGCCATTCTAAATGTATAAAGAGCCTTCAGGTGCTCTTTGGAAAACCAAATCAAGCAGCACATAGTCACGTTCTCACTATCGGGAGAGAGAAATTATAATTATTATAGAGCCAAGCCTGAGTGCCCCAAATGTATCCCATTGCATGTTTAGCTGTGCAGCATTTACTTTCAGTTTAGCCAGCTGCTTCAATTGAAGAACATTAGGTGACCATTTGAGCTTCCTGTTTAACACATGATTTTGCTGGAAGCCAAAAGGAGAAACATTACAACTTCCAAATTTGCATACAAAACTATTTTATATATCTCACAAGGCACCAAGGAATAATCTCTTTTATGCTATCCTGCTGGAGGATGGGATACATTTGTATTCTGAATTTCCAATATAAAACTCAGATCAGAATACCTCCTTTTGTTGTCTGTGGCAAGCCAAGAATAACTACTATTAATGCTTGTTATTGAATAGTGTCCCTCAAAATTCATGTCCACCTGAAATCTTAGAATGTGACTTTATTAAGAAATATTGTCTTGTGTATGAAATTAATTAAGATGAGGCCAAACTGAATTAAAATGGGTTCCAAATGCAATAACTGGTTTCATCATAAGAAAAGGAGAGAAAACACAGAGACACAGCACATACAGAAACTTGACCTTTTTTTATTTTATTTTTTTAGTTTCTGGGGAGTCCATTCACCGAAATGGCACCTGTCCTCTAAACTACCTCCGTGTGTGCTCAGCAGACATTTCCTTTAAGTATCAGCAAGTATGTTCACCTGCCAGGGATTGTGATTTCTTTTCTGTGACTCTGCTAACCCTCAAAGGTCATATAATAGTCTCATGTAGCCTACTGGGGTTACTGCACCGCAGGGCCTCAGTGCCCTTGGGATTTCCCTTACACAAAAGGCCTTTACTTTTTATTGCTTTTGGAGATCATTGTATTTGTTAAAGCCTGACCTCTAAGCTTACAGATCCACTGTTCTTTCAAGAGTCTTAAAAATTGCCTATTAGTCTCAGTTGCTCTCTATTCAAGATCTTGTTGGAGGCGAGTCTCTAGGTTTGGAGATCATGGGTTTGAGAGGACAAAGAACATCTGCTTCTTCCCATGTCCTACATTATGACAGGGTAGTTCCATAGACAACCCACAGGGGCCAGAGGCTTGTGTTCTAGGCTCATTTGCCTATCTGCCCTTCAGGATGTCCCTTAACACCTTCTGCCCCAGTTTCTGCCCTAGAGGTTGTTGTAAGTTTTAAGTAACTTTAAACATATAAAGGGCTAGGATAGTGCCTGGCACTTGATAAACACCATATACATGTGCTCTCTTATCACTAACTGTAAGCATTACCTCTCAGATTGAGGTGCTTATTAGATGTGCAATAACTAAGCAGTAGGTGCAGTAGAGACCCAGTGAGTGGTATTTGAGTTGCTTGTGATTCACTCCTGCCTAGTTGTTTTTGGAGAACTCCATAGGAGCTGGTGAGGTGGTGCTACACTGGGAGAAAAGTCAGACCAACATCTCAAAAATCTTCAGGAAAGATTATTTATTCAGACTGATTGAGTAACAATTGTCTAGTTATGAGCCATTCTGGTTAGTAGAGAAACCTCATTGAAAGCACATAGGAATGTTAAACAAAACTATAATAAATAAAATAAAGAGACCTCTTGCTCATGACTTGCCATGGTTCAGATGTGGTTTGAGTGTGTCCCCCAGCGATTCATGTTCGAGAGGCCTGGTTCTCAGAGTGGCAGTCCTGAGAGGTGATGGGACACTTAGGAGGTAAGGACTGGTGGTTGCTGCCTGCAGAAAGTATTAAGGTAGTTCTCTTGGGACCCCTGGTTTTCTCTATTGGAGTGAGTTGTTATGAAAAGAGTGAGCATAGCCCCTGGATCTCTGTGACTTCCTGTCTCACCATATGATTTTTTTTCTGCATGTGCCATTGTGATGCCATCTGCTATAAGGCCCTCATCCAGAGACAAGCACATAGGGCCCGCTGATCTTGGGCTTCCAGCCTCCCAATGTAAGAGATAAAACAACCTCTTTTCTTATAAAATACCCAGTGTTAGGTATCAACATAAAATAGACTAATATAACATCTGACAAAATATAAGTATAGAGTCTCCCGTGGAAAGATAATTTGTTCTGATGAGACACAATAGAAGGCTTTGAAGTACAGAGCATAACCAAGCATGGCTTCTGGACTATACATAGGGAGTGAGCCATGAGGAAGGCACCATATTCATTTAGCATGAGTATTCATTCAACTGTTCACTCATCCGTCCACTTATTTAATTAAATAGCCTCCTACTGTTTATCAGGTATGGTGCTAGGCCCCTGTAATTTGAAGGTGACTGGGGTCACTTCTCTGTCTCAAGGAGCTCACTAAAAAGCAAAACAAATGGAGGTGGTGGGAAGAAGTGATCTACTAGCCCATGCCCAGCAAATACCCTAGTGAAGATGGCTTCTGCCCTAATATCCAAGATTGATTTCCCGATTATGTGGTTCATGGTGACTAATTATAGAGAACTATTTTCATATGGAATAAACTCAGAAGTATGTTTGTGTCATACTTTGTGCCATTTTTGAAACCTGGAGCTTCTAAAGGGGATGGAGCCAATCAAAAAGGGGAGATCCTTTCCTGCTTCCAATAGACCCCTCCCCAACCACAGACTTGTCATGCCTTTGTGGCTTCACAGCATAGAGTTTGTGACCTCAGCAGAGGCTACAGTCCAGCCTGGCCCAGCAGGACACTATTTGGTCTTGTGTGCTCAGCTGTTGACTAAGTAGAAGCAGTGGAAACTCAAGGTAGCAATGATAAAGCCAAATGAGAAGAAAAACAGTTTCTGTTGCAGAAAACATGGGACAGGGGAGACAATGTAACAAAAATTGGATTGAAATGAGTCTTTTGGATTCTTCCGAAGCAAATAGATTTTATGCCCTTGAATTAGCCAATTCCAGCTTCTTAAGGATATAAAACTATTGAACGGCCAGGCTCTTGGTCTTGCTGCTCATTTCTACCTCATCATGCTCAGTTTTCTAGGGTTTAGATGTAAGATTATAGAACAAAGTTGAGTGACTGGTGGATTATTCAGAGTACAACCAGGAAGCAGATGGCACACTAAAATTAAAATAATTTGATGAAAATGTATTAATAGGGTAATTACAAAGGTGTGGGTGGAGTATGGGGGAACCACAGAACTAGTGCAGGTCTATGGAATTGGGGCAGTGGAAACACTATGACTTCTAGGCTTGAGGGAGTGAGGATACAGTGGTTATCAAAACCCAGGAGAGAGATATAAGTGTGCCCCCTTGGGGGGGGGCACTGTGGCTTTTATAAAACATAAAATTTACTGTTATAAACTTATAAGTTGATGATCACTGTGTATCAATGCCAGAATGTGAATATGGTCATGGACAAAGTCCCAACCCATGCAATCAGTAGTATTTCCAAACAACTGGTCTTTTACATGGTTTTCTTGAATTCCTCAAAGGGATGGGTAGATCCTAGAATATTTTTTAAAAATCTGTATTTTGATCATAATTCTGTTTCCCCTGTCGCTTTCTCTAATACCTTGCACCCTTTCCTCCTAAAATCTGCCCCAGCTGTCAGTCACACATTTTACCCGCTGCCCACCTGTTTTCCCACACTCACCTCCTGTTCTTCCAACACAAGAGCCCCCAATACTTTGGCCTGCTAAAGAGGACCCTTGCTAGGGATGGAAAAGGGGGCCATATGGAGGGAATGACACAGGATATAAGGTGGGCAGGGTAGTTAAAATTCTAGCATGTTCAAGTATTTTTTTTTCTATCTCATAAGCCCAGAAATTAGATAGAGAGGCTGGGTGGTCAAGCTCTGGGGAACTGTGCCTAAAAATTTGGGGGATCTGAGTTTGGTCTTCATATTGATTTATAAATTTATAACATGACAAATGACATTGTCTTTTCAAAAGATTTACTGGAGATAGACCCTTTTTAGGATAAAGCATGTGGTCATTTGCATGATTTTCTTAGATACTATTCGAACCCGAGACATACCCCAACCCAGTTCATTGAGGTCTGAGCAGGAACTCGCTGCAACTGTTCTGTCTTTTGACTGTCCTTCTAGGTGGAGTGAGCAAGGCTGGGGAAGCCAGTGGCTGCCAAAATTCACAGTAAATGTCCATGAGGATGAAATCCTAGGACAAGGCAGAATCTATGATAATAATGGTGACAATCTCTAGTAACTTTCATAATAGATTTATTTTTGAAAATAACTTCACTGGTTATAGGTGTATGTGTTGGTACCAGTACTACTCCACTACCCAATTGCTACCAATATTTACTGAAAAAAAATATTGGTGCATATTAATGATATAGGATGGTTTCATTCTAAACAAATTGTTAATGCATTAGAAAATATGATCTTGGAAAAAATTCAGTCCCATGGTGGCAACTACGTTGTACTCTCTAGTTAAGCACAAGTGGCTTACAAAGTATGTTTAGAAATATCCCAGTTTACAGATGAGGAAGGCCTGACGTGAGGATGTTATGAGCTCACTCACATCTACATGCCTAGTAAGCGGCAGAGTTGAGATGGAAAGCCATTTGGTTGGTTTCAAACCTGTACTGTTTTTATCTTGGCTATGTATGCTTTTAGTGTTGCTGTTGAAAGCATAAATCTGTGTTGATTGATTAAATTAGTCTCAACATTGGGTGATTAGGATAATTGCAACTTCTTTAAAACTTGAGTCAGATATTAAAAGGACATCCCTTCTAAAGTCTGTTTGGAGCACTCATCTCAGATCTTCATTTTGCCTTGCATTTTATAGTGAATTCTAGAGAATTCTAGTATATCATGATTCAGTGGATGGAGCAGGCTTTGTGGTCAGGTAAACTTCTACAAATTACTAGGACAATAAGTGAAATTCCTGAGATATTTTCACATTTCATATAAGGAGTCAAAATAATGAAGTTATTATTTATGCAAAATTATGCACAATCTATATCTCTCAAAAATGGTAGCCATGATTGTGGCTTATGTCTCTTTGTTCTGGCCAAGAGACTCAACCTTGCTGTCTGCTTTTTATTTGCTTTGGAGCCCTAAGTTAAAGTGTGAGGATGTAGGTATACCAACTCCAGTCTGGTCCCTGCCCCAGACCTGTATGTCTTATACAGCACATACTCTTAGGACACATCTTAATGACAATGTAAGGTTTAGTAGATTTTTTTTTAAGTTCTAAAATCAAAATTATGCTGTATTTAATTATTTATAACATTTGCATTCTTCTTTGGGCTCTGATGTTGAGTATATTGAAAGACTGAAAGTGGATAGAAAGATTGAAAGTGATCAAAGGATGAAAATACTCTGTAGAACTAATAGTGTATTGACATGTCCACAAAGTAGTTTTTATTTCAAAAACAAGAGATGAAGTCTTTTTAATTACTATCCCATCTCTTCTTCCTGTTGATTTTGCCTTTGCTGAAGATTAAGTAGGTTCATATAAGTGAATGATAGTATTCAAAAGAATATGGAATGATTTTGCAAGCATTAATAAAAGCTGTCTGATTGAAGAATATTTTATTTTGACCTCTAGAAATAAAAACATCCCCAAAGAGCCTGGAAAGGTTGAAGAAAAAAAAGGTGAAAAAATTTTCAATTTGAATAGGCAAATACCTAAAGATTATTTATCTCCAAATCAATCACATCATGATGCAGATCTAGATATATGAGAGGAAATAAATGTGCATTAAATTCCTCCCCTGGGTTTGTTTTCAGGGTTAAAGCTGAATGAAAGATAAAGAATACAGGTAGACCAAATAAACTTAGTCTGAGAAGTTGTTAGAAGGTCAATTAGGGGAAATTAAAATAGTGAAAGATTAGTTCAAAGCTGACAGTTTCTCTTTTATAATGAACTCACTGTGTATTCCTATTTCTGCTTCTTTTGTTGTGAGTGCAACAAAACATTTATAACCTTCTATTCTCCTATGGGCAAATAATACTCAAATTATCATCTACCTGAGAGAGTACAAAATGAACATTTTATATTTTGCTCCATTTTACTCTAGACGCAATATACTTTAATTCGTAATGGCTTCTATTCTCATCTGTCAGCATATGGTGTTGACCACATGGTGCACAGTAAGACAGACACAGGTTTTCAAATGCCATGAAGTATTTTAAAGGCCTGAATTCTACAAAATAAAAGAGTCACATTAGAGCCCTGTTGCTAGGCAAGTCGAACCCAGCTGTGCTCAGAGTCTCTGACAACAGGACACTTCATTCACTGCTCTGCAGTGAACATGTACATTACTTCGTAGGCGTGGAACCCATTACCAAAAATACCAGGATGACAGGTCTCTCTGCAAATGCTCTAGAGGCGTGTACACAAAGGATGGACACACACTCAAATCACTTGATTTTTTAAGCCTAAACATTCCCACTGTCTTTTCAAAATGACAAATTGCAGCACGAATGAGAATTCTAATAGCCCGAGATGCAATGTGCATTATTATTTTTACTTATTGAGAAAGGGGGAATAATAGTGCATAGAGTAGCAATGAAGAATCGTCAGCTGGGGGATTTCACTCTTAGGAAGAATGTAAACAGGTCAATGAAGTCTTCTGCTCATAGGAAATATTATTGACTGAATAGTCAATAAAATAAATATAGAAGTTAGTCATTAGGAGTGTTTTATTCACCAAATAATTGCATGGTCAGGAAAGCCATTGTTGACTATTGTGTAATTGGTACACTTACTTGACTGTGGGTATAGAGTCCTAGGTCCAGTCCTGACTCTGCTACTAGTCGTGTGACCACAGGCAAATCAAAATGAAAGGGTTAAAGTTAGAATTCTAACAACCTGCTCTACTGTGAGTCTTAAATGCCTCTTTACATTGTGAGGGATATGTTAATTCAGAAGGATGATTTCTCTGTGTGTGTTGATGTGTATGTACAACAATTCAATTATTTTATCTTTGATATAAAAAAATAAAGTATATTTAAATAAGCATTTATCTAAAAACAAACTTTATAAAATGGTAGAATATTTCTAAGATAATTTATTCTAAAAAAGGTTTCACATTTGTGCATTTATTTATCAAGACAGAAGATGGATTTAAATGAAATATTATTTCAAAACCATAACCATATATGTTAACAACTGTGATGAATACTTGCCTTTCTTTCTTTTGAGATGACCTTATGTGTGTTTGTGTTCATGTGACATTCATGTGCCAAGCTAACATGCCACATGTTTGTGGTAGCCTGCCTCCATGATGGCCCCAATGACTTTCCCTCAACCTCCTTACTTATGAATGTGACCTCCTTTGCCGATAGGGTCCTTGCAGGTGTAATCGGGTATGAGGAGGCCAAACTAGATTAGGGTGGGCCCTAAACCCAATTCAACTGTTGTTCTTTTGACAAGAGGAAAGGTTAGACACAGAGACCTGGACACAGAGCATCATGGGATGCCGAAGCCAGAGACTGGAGTGCCACCGCTGAAAGCCAAGGAACACCAAGGATCGCCAGAAGCCTCGAGAAGAGGATTGTCCCCAAGAGCCTTCACAGAAAGCCCAGCCCAGCCCAGAGCAGGTTTCACACCTCCAGCTTCCAGAACCATGTGGAAATTCGTTTGTGTTGTTTTAGGTCATCCAGTTTGTAGTGCTTTGTTCCAGCAGCCCAAGGAACCCAAGGCAGTTGGCCCTGAGAATGAATAATCTTTGCAATAAATGGTGCTGGGATAAACTTATATTGACACAGAAGAAACTAGAAATTTGATCTTCTTTCAAATTATGCACACAAAAAAATTATGTATATTGTAGATCTAAATACAAAAAGCAAAATAATAAATCTTCTAGGAGATAATATGTGACAGCGTTTTTATTATATAAGAGTAGGAATGGATTATTTGAACAGGTCACAAAAAATACTAACCACCAAAGCAAATAAATAATAAACTTTGCTACAATAAAATTAAGGTCTTTCATTCTTTAAAAGACATTACTAAGTGAGTGAAAAAGCAAGCTGCACAGTGGATAAAATTCCTGGCAACACATACAAACAATAAATGACTGTTAGCCAGAATAAGCAACTGCAGATCCTACAGCAACAAATCTGAGTGAGAATGTGAGCCATGGGGACTCCCGTGCATTGCTCCCAGGGATAGAAACTGAACAAACACTTCAAAGGGAAGTCGGTTTGGCATGATTAATTATGACTGCAGATGTGTGTCCCTGTGACCAACAATTCCACTTCTAGAAATGAGTCCTTCTGTATAGCAAGGCATACCTACAACAATGTTCCCAATAATGTGGCTTGTAAAGTTCACCCATAGCTGAATGGAGAAATAAAGTTGTAGTATAAACATAACAAAACCCTATGAAACTATAAAACCAAAAAGACTATCTACAGCTACATGCAATTACATGGGTATTATAAACAGAACAGGGAACCAAAGCAACCAGACGCACAAGGAATCATACTACATGACTTCAACTATATTTATCTCAAATTCAGAATTGGGCAAAACTATGGTGTTTACATATATTAAAATCATATTTTTGAAAGGTAGCAAGTGATTAACTTAAATGTCAAGATAGTAGTTATCTTTGAGTGGGAGGAAAAGAAAGGCAGTAATTGGGAGGAATCATCTATGGGTGTATAATGTCAGAAGCTATTCTATTGCTTTGAAAGATTATTATTATTTTTCCTGAAATCTCAGGCTGTGGTGGCAACACCTGCTCTCTGAATTTCGTGATGCAACCCAAGGATGACAAGTAGAGGCTGGAAAGTTGACCACAAAAGATAAAGACCCAGTTAAGAAATCTAGGGACAAGGCCAAAAAGAAGTGGTCCAAAGGCAAAGTTCAGACAAGTTTAACAATCTAGCTTGTTTGACAACGTTAACTTATGACAAGCTGTAGGGAAGTTCCCCACTATAAGTTTATAACCCCTGGTTTCTGAGAGACTGAGATTCAAAACTCCCTAGCCAAGATAGTCCTTCAGGAACTAAAGGATTCATCAAACTGGTTTCAAAGCACAGAGCTCAAATTATTTACCCCAGAAACACAAAGGGTGGAGATGCCCCAGCTGCTGGTGAAGATGCATCAACAGGTCTTACCAATTACATTTGGAAAACTATAACTTTATTAAGTAAAAAATACATTATCAAGGTGTTTGCTTTGTGATAATTCAAAGTACTGGGCGTACCTTTGTTGTGCATCTTTTGCTGTAGGGATTTTATTTCACAATGAAAAGTTATCTGAGAAAAACCAAGCATATAGAACAAAGTTCTGATTTCATTTTTCACCATGTTTGAGCTACTGGGACGTGCTCTGGTGTTTTCTGTTGATTCCTTTAACTATCATCATACCGAGCAAGTTTATGGAGAGATGCAATTTTGGGGGTGCCAATTTGATTTTATCAATGTGTTTCTTGGAAACATAGTCCATACAGAGCAAAATACATGAGGTGCTGGGTTCTTAATAAATCCCAATTTTCAGTGGAAGCAGTTATTAGTGGTAACTTCTGTGGAAAAGGTATCACTAATTTAGAAGTGAGTTCACACAGCTGGTTTCTTTATCTCGTTTGCTCTGCACTTGGAGATCACTGCAGTTACAGGCCGGCTTCTCTTTCTCTTCTTGCTTACCCATGTCATGCCGTTTACAAGATTACTAGTCTAATTCAGGGAGCCTATAGCACAGAGGTGTGCTTGTCTCCCTATGGAAGGGACCTTAATTTCAGCGGATGGTAAATTAAGATTCACAAATTTATTGAACTCTCTTTTCCTAGGTGTGATGATTAATCTGAATTATCTACTTGATTGGGTTAAGAAGATGCTCAAGATTGAGTTTTTTGGTGTCTCCATGTGGGTGTTTCTAGGAATGATTGGCATGTGGGACAGGGAACTGAGGTGGAGACCCATGCTAAGTGTGGACAGCACAGTCCAATAGGTTGGAAGAACAAGGAAGCAGCAGCAGACACAAGCTACATTCATCTTGAGAGGGTTCTTGATTGCTGTTGTGATCATCTGATGACTTCAGGCTCCAGCTTCTTCACTCATCCAAAATGGACTCTGCCCAGTGACTCTCCACAGAATTTCCAGGTCCTGGACTGGGGAGGCATCATTGATCCCTGTGGTTCCCAGCTTCTGGGACAGAGCAGCTACTGGTTCCTCCCACTCTCCAGCCTGCAGATGGCCATTGTAGGACTATCTAGCTTCTCATGGTGTAAACTAAGCAAATAAATAACCTTTTTAGAATCATCTATATCTCCAACAGGAGACATATATTATCTCTCCTATTGGCTCTAGATGAATCCTGACTAATATCCTATGTAAGATCAATAACCCAACTAATGTAATCAAGAGAAAAAAGTGTAGTATATTTATAACTTATTATTTCAACTTTATTTCCAAAGTTGTTTCTTCTTTCCTTCTAAAGGAAGAACTTCTGGTTTTGTTTGTGCCATTTGCACATGATGATTTGCTTAGCCCCTTCTACCATTACAACTTAAATAATTACAAAATCGTAAATTCCTTTGTATTTTTCCTAATGACTTATCTTTTAACTTCCATTACTTCCATCTTTAAGTAGTTCATAGCTGTCCAACTTCACATATCTTCCTATATCCACACATATTATCAAATTCTTATTAAAAGATAATTGGAGAAAAATTAAAATTAAAAGTTTCTTTTCATAAAGTTCAGTATTATGTTTTGTAAAATGTGATGTCACCATTCAGTGATTGAATCTATCAGATATAAAAATTAAAAAGCATCTACAATCAACACAAAGATGTTTTAAAAGATCTTCAGAAGTTAAATTTTTTTTTGTTATTACTATGCAAGTAAAACTAGTCTGCATAAAACTAGAAACTAGCTCAAAAGAACTAACCAAAGATACCAGTTTTTAAAAATGTATGTCCTTCCAAATTTTTGCTATAAATACATGCATATTTACTTGTACTTATATACTTACATACACCATTATTTTGATTGAAGGAATAACTTTATTATTTAACAATAAATAACAGTTGTTTATTAACTTTTTTCATAAACTGCCTGCTCCTAAATACATTTTAGTTGATCAGCCACAAGAGCAGTAGTTTCAAGGCATTGAATGGCAAATAGAAAGCAGAAGGCCATATTCTCTGATTACCTAAAATCTCTAATCCTCAGCAGGCCTGGGGTGACCAGCCCACCACAGTTTTACAGTTAAATCTCTGGAGTTAATCACCTCCTTGAAAGAAATTATTTTGTAATTTTAAAGCACTTGTCTCAGTAGAAAAGCCAGTATGGAAGTCCTTACTGATAATGAATAAAGGAACAGTGAGAAGAAAATGAGTTTAAACATGAAGCAAAGGAGGTTTGTTGTAAATCAAAGAAGGCAAATCAACAGCTTTCTTAGGTTAGTAGATTTTAAAATTTTCTTTTATATTATACTATTTTTCCTTCCATTTATTTTTATTTGATGCCTTATAACTTACACAGAAAAGTAGGATTCATTGTGATGTAGTCACATATGCCCATAGCAAAACTTGGTTGATTTCATTCTTCAGTTCCTCCTCTTTTTCCTTCACACTTGATCCTGTTCCTTTAGTGTACTGTTTTAGATCCCCTTTTATTCTTATTTCTCTCTAGCTTCCGCATATGCAAGAAAGCATTTGACCCTTGACTTTATGAGTTTGGCTTATTTCATTTGGCACGATATTCTCCTGTTCCATTAGTTTACTCATAAATGACATAATTTCATTTTTCTTAATGGTTGAATAGAACTCCATTGAGGATTTGTACTACATTTTCTATATCCCTTCATCTGACAGGTACCTAGGCTGGCTACATAACTTGGCTATTATCAGTTGTGCCACTATAAACACTGGAAAGTAGGTATCCCTATAGTATATGGATTTCGGGTCTTTTGGATAAATATCAAGGAGTAGTATAACTGGGTCATATGGTGGCTCCATTCCTAGTCTTTTGAGGAATATTGATTTCCTTTCTCCCCACATCCTCTTCAACATTTTAAAATTATTTATTTTCTTGATGATTGCCATTCTAACTGGAATAAGATGAAATTTCAATGTGGTTTTTATTTGCATTCCACTGATTGCTAAGGATCTTGAACATCTTTTCATATGTTTGTTGGCCATTTGCATTTCTTTTTTTGAGAAAAGTCTGTTTAGTTCATTTAACCATTTATTAATTGGGTTATTTGTTTCTTTGGTGTTAAGTTTCTTGAGTTCTTTTTATATAGTGGATATTAGTACTCTGTCAGAAATGTAGTTGGCAAAGATTTTCTTCCTATTTCATTTTAAATTCAGGGTCTTGTTGTGTGGCCCAGGATGGCCTCTAACTCTTGCATTCAAGCTATCCTCCTGCCTCAGCCTCCTAAGTAGCTGGGACTACAAGGGTGTGCCATCATGCACAGTTCAGAAAATCATTTAAAAATCTGCTGAGATAAGATAGAGCATCACTGGATGTGACTCAACAATATTACTGTACCTCATATTTGAATGATGTTTGATAGTGAGCATTTAAAATTTTTGATTTTCAACTCTGTGCCATATGTAACAAAGAAGCAATGAAGTCAGGAATAGTCATTGCCATATCACATGTATCCAAAGCACGTCAAGGCCCTTTCTTTCACATTTTGGAAATATTGCTGCTTGTTGCTCAATGAAGAGCAGCTGAGAATTAAGCCTTACTGAATTACATGGCCACGGAAATCAGTGCTGCTTTAGGTCTGAGTCCCTCTATAGATACTAAAATCCACTAAATCCACTAGCTGATTTATATGGTTTTCCTACCTAGAAGTTGAATCACTTTAACAATTATTAGAAAGACATTAATTGCTAGATAACTTACCATTGATAGTGAAAAACTGTAATAAAATCCCAACAGATATTTTTACTATTATTATATATGCAAATGTATCTTTAATGTGTATGATGTAATATACAGAGAAAAGGACCGGCAGGTGGATATGGAGAGGCCTGAAAGGAAGAAAGAGAAAAAAGGAGTAAGAATCAAAACGTCAGGTAACTTTAAGAATCACCATGCATTTGATTATGTTCACCTCCAACCAAGAAGGACTCATTCTGACCTTGAGTATGGTTCACTTCAATCAGTACCAGCAATTTCTAGTTGTCCACAAAGACAAGACAGCTGTAATTTTTCACATTTCTCATCTCTCAGGAAGGGGGCCACATGGAGAAAAATTTTTATTTTTTTATTTTTTTCAGAAAATCGATATTTAGAGGGCGCTTTCATTTGAGAGAAGTGGAGATCAACCTACGCCTGACGTACAACTCTTTTTTCCCATAGGACACATTATGGTTTCAAATAATTTTCTTCCCTCTGAAATAAACAATCTTTCCTTGTGGGAAAATGGCCCAAAGTGAAGATACAATACGTGTAGGCTTAGGAAATGCTACAGTTCCACCACCGCTGGCCTGAAAAATTCCATTTGGGATATTTGTTCTAATTCAGCATCCCAACTCCATCATCATCTACTTGCAGACAATACAAGTGTAAATACATCTGTTGCTTATTTATGGAGGCTAAATTTAAAATAAAGAAACACAGAAGGTTTGCTGTGATGATTTTCTGGGACATAGAATCTATTTCTAAAAAAAGTCTTTACTGAAGGTCATAGACTGTTCTTGATCTCATTTAAGCTGGTCAGAAATGATGGTTTTTTTTTTTTTGTTGTTTGTTTCCTTTTTGAAATCTTTCTCTTCCCTGCCTCAGCCTTTAGGAAATGCTTCTCTTTCCTACTCTATTGATGTGCCCACTCTGTCATCTGCTCCCCCTAACCACCAGCCTTTCTGTTATTGATAGGGGGTTGAGTGGCAGGTGTGACCCAGGCTTCCAGGCTCCTGTGTCTCCATTATAGATGGGGCTTGTCAACTGCCTGACACATGTTATTTGTTGCTGCAGCAATACTTTAATTTAAAGCTCTTTGTTTTTGCTGAAATTCTTTTATTTTGAATTATTCTTTTTTAATGTTTTGCTTTTAGATGACATAGATCGCATCATGTTAATTTCTACAGATTTGTAAACTGGCAACATTTCCTAGACTTTTGATTATTTTTTTTGAAATTATAAAAGTAGTAGAAATTCATGCATTTCTAAAAAAGCTAAATGGTAGCAAAATTTACAAAAATTTAAAATTTCACACCATTTTTTCAAATGCCCTTAGTCAGAGGAAACTGTAGTAAATTTCCATTTGTATTAGAACAAACACATTTGTATACTTGTATAATTTGATTTGGCAGCCTGTCTTCTATTAATATGCATGCATTTATGTGTGTGAATAAATTAAAAAAAAATTCCTAGAAGTGGAATTGCAGTGTCAAAGTACATCAAAAGTTTGAAAGATATTGACAGATGTCTCCTACCCTTAATTTGTACTCTGAAAATTTAATGGAAGGGATGCTTTCCCATTTCCTAACAAATAAGGAAGCCCTAACAATCTTTGTCAACTGATAGATGAATATAGTATATTGTGATTTTAATTTGCATTTTTAGTTTTCAGTGACATTAAACATCTTTCCATGTATTTACTGACCACATGTATTTTTTTCCATGTAAAATACATTTTTATACCCTTTGTTAATTTTTCTATTTTATTTTTGGTCATTTTCTTTTTTCTTTTTTCTGGGGCTGCTGCTGGTGGTGGTGGTACCAGAAATCAAATCCACGTTCTTGCACAGGTAGCAGGTATGTGCCTTACCCTCTGAGCTACATTCCCAGCCCTGTTTTCGGTCATTTTCTAATTGATTTGTGAGACCTCCCTTTATTTTAGAAATTAGGCCTTCATCATAATTATTGCCATTTTCTTGTTATATTGTTGTTTTTAAGAGACTTTGTGTATGGCTATTCTTGGAATTCATTTTTTAAAAAGTTTTTACATGAGAAGATCTTCTTTTATGGTTTCTGGGGTTTGTATCCTACCTAAAAAGTCTTTCCCCACATTCCAGAAGTATAAACACTTTGACCACTATTGACTTTCAGTCTCCAGTGGCCAACTTTCCCACCTCTCTCCCTCCCTCCATCTTTACTTCCTTCCTTCTAACATTTAAATACTTGTCCCATCCAGAATTTATGTAGCACAAGGAGTAAAGGATTTATGTTTTTCCTTCAAATTCCTAGCCAATTGTGGTATACAATTTGTTGAATTATTCATCTTTTTCCCATTTCTTTAAAAGAACACAATATCAAAGTTTTAGATAAGCACCTGAATTTTGTCTTAGCCTGGGCTGCCATAACAATACCACAGCCTGGGTGGCTTAAACATCAAGTTCTGGTATGTTTCCCACAGTTCTGGAGACTAGAAGACCAAGACCAGTGTAGAAGCATGGTTGCTTTCTGCTACCCTGCTAGAACCTAGCAGCATAGGATTCTCTACTTGACTGGAAGATGGTTGCCTTCTCACTATATCATCACATGGTGGAGAGGGGTCCTTTCCTCTTCTTATAAGCACAATAATCTCATCACATGACCTTCATCCTCATGACCTCATCTAAAGCTAGTCACCTCCCAAGGTACCACCTCCAATATCATCACATTGAGGGTTAGGGCTGCAACATAATTTAAATAAATTAAATAATTTAAAATAACATTTAATCCATAACAGTTTTCAAGAAACATTAAGTAAAGCTATTGGATTGTGTTAAAGCAGAAAGGAAGGCATTATTTTATTCCTTCCAAATCTGTTTAGCACTTACCTATTCTAATCAGGCTCTTTCAAAGATGAATGGGCCATGTCCCTCTGACAAGTAGCTTGTAATCACTGTGGCAATGGGATATAAACCAATTCTTGAAACCCGATGTGTTAACAATGATAACAGAACTGTGCATTAATTCAACAACCAACAACAAGGTGCCATGGTGAGGGGCACGTGGAACCATGGCCAGTATTGTCAGGGCAGCTCTCCCAGGGCAGTAAACCCTGGCTGAGCCTTGGGGAGTATGGAGGGGGAACTTTCTAGGCTACTGTGTCCCAGTCTAATCACCTGCAGAGACTCAAGTGAATTTTCTTGTACCCTGACTTATGATAGTTCCAACAATTAAATAAATATCATATGTAAGTACTGTAGGAAATATAAAAGAAATTACAGAATCCAGTAGTTGGTAGTAGTTCAGATGCACCTGTGCAGAAAAGATTTTCATTATATGTGAGTTAAAAACAAAACTTGAGGGATTTTTTAATTTCCCATTGGGAACTTATTACTCCTTTTCAAAGGTTTTTCTAATTAAGAATAAAAAAATTGTTTCTAGGAATAGTGATGAATAATTAAGGAGCTATTTCTATTCTGTAGAATATGATAGGGCCCTATTATATCTGACAAACTCATAAACCATACAAATATTGTATCTGGGTCAACAAGCAGCTGTTCAAAAATTTCTATGGTATTTGCTGTTTACTCTGATTGCCTTGAATAATAGTCACTAGGCAACAGGACATTTACTTCATTGTGCATGGTGGCCATTAGTCAAGCTGTTATATAACACTCTGAGGCCCCTTTCCGTTTCTGAGACTAGCTAAAATGAATACAAGTCATTCAAGGAGGCATGGAATTGACTGACAGCAGGGAACCCTTAGGGAAGACACTTTGTGTTTTTCAATGTCTTATACAAATATGTTATTAATATTACTCATGTACTCTGGATGAGATAATTTATGGCATATTTGAGGGAAATAACCTCTATATTTTTAAAGCTGAAAATGTGTCTCACTTATGTCTGTAAATATCTAGGGAAAGTAATGTGTGAATGTCCTAGAAACTATAGTTCTCTGCTTTATATGTATGAAGCTGGTATCCAGAAAAATCCTGTCAGAGCACAAGATTTTTTTTTTTTTAGCTTTTTATTAAAAATACGCTTTAAAACATTCAACAATCATGAGTATCCAGCTTAATGATTTTCGCAAACAGAATACACCTTTATAACAGGCATCTAGCTCAAGAAACAAAATGTTAGCCCTGACAGTCTCGACCACATGGACAGGGGCAGGGAGCGTAGAATGGTTGAGGGTAAGGATGCTCAGTCATAAGGAGAGTCTTTGCATTTCTTCTCCCTGAAGACAGAAATGCTTACAATATTTATAAATATTTCACAACCAGTGAAAGTTGCAGAACTGGAGCACTGCCTCTGGAGCACTAGCACAGACACTGCTCAGCAAAGACCTACATACACCGGGTGGCTCTGATTTTGGTCAAAACCACAACTTGAGCAACTCGAAGTAAACTGAGACAGCTTCCCAATTAATTGTGGTCAATGATAACTCCAAAGTGACTGGTACAACATGAATACCAGCTCCTGTGCCTGGAAGATAGAAGCAGATCAGTGATAGAGCAGGAGATCAACCAAAATGGAACCCGTGAGGCCCCTCCCAGAAGAGATTTATAGGGCTCTAGGAAGGAGGAATTGCTAGACCATGCCACAAAGCAAACAAAACCACACTCATCCTGTTACCTCTAGTGCATGTGCATTTCATTTTTTCTTTTTTGTTGTATTTATAGATAATGGTCATTTTATGAGTTCTGTTTTAACAGGCATTTTATTTTCAGGCTTTCAAAAGTGATATAAAAGTTACTTTGGTGTTAAAAACAATCCCAGCAGCTAGGGAGCCTGAGGCAGGAGGGTGGAGAGTTCAAAGTCAATCTCAGCAAAAGCAAGGCACTAGCAACTCAGTGAGACCTGTCTCTAAATAAAATACAAAATAGGGCTGGGGATGTGGTTCAGTGGTCGCATGACCCTGAGTTCAATCTCCCCCACCCTCCAAAAGCAGCAACAACGAAAACAAAAACACTGTTTCTAGCATTGCCTGGAAGCCAGGCATGCCTGCCCATCAGGTACCTCTGATAATGAATACAGAAGGGAAATGTGGACAAATAAGCCCTGTGCCTCCTATGCAAATTGTCTTCTTTGGGCATATGGATTGTTCATATGATAAGGTTTCACACCAGCTTTTTTAGATGAAATCTTCTTTGCTTATTTAATCTCTGTGGAACAATATATGCCTTATTACATCAGACAAAGAGATCAGGTATAAGTGTTATGCTGAACAGGAGGAATAAAACTGCTACATCAGAAAGAACACTTGCATCAGACAAACACTTAATTAGAATGAACAACAATGTAGTCACTGTGTACTTAATGCTGTTTATAAAAAGCAAGAAATACAATTATAATTTAACCAAAGCAGTACTGAAAGATGCAATTTTGTGATTTTTAACATATTAAGCTATTTAAAGCAAGCTTTTGTTTGGTTATCAGTGTTTGGTTATATTAAGGATTTATTACTATCATTTAGAACATAATTGCACTCTAGAGATAAGGGAATGTTACTATATGTTAGCATAGAAACCTTAATTATCTATACCAAGAAGACATGATGAAATTATATGTTAAACTAGTAATTACAGTACTAAGGAATCTGGGACCCAGTGTTCTTCAGAGTTCTAATTTGTAATGTTATTTAAAACAACAATATATTTTAAGACATTTTTGTAAAAAAGTGTACTCTTTTTTTTTTTTTTTAAAGAGAGAGAGACAATTTTGTAGATGGACAAAACACAATGCCTTTATTTTTGTGCTGAGAATTGAACCTGGGTCATGCCCGTGCTAGGCGAGCGCTCTACTGCTGAGCCACAATTCCAGCCTGTAAAAAGTGTACTCTTGAACAACAAGAATTTTTTGGAGTGAGTATATTAGGCTCAGAGGAATAAATTAAAATTGCAATATTAATAAATAGACATTGCATATTTATAAATCAAGTAAAATTTAACAAAATACATTGGTTTATTGAAGTAAATTTAATTATTTATAAGTCTGTACAATTAACTGAGGTATTTGGGGGAACAAAATGTCTGACTAGAAAACATACATTCAGGTTACCCTCATGCTTGCAGGCTTCAGCGAACCTGCATGAAACTTGTTTGTAATTTCATATTAGTTTCCTTGTTTGCTTTTTTTGCCTGCCTGCCTGCCATCCTTCCTTCTTTTCTTCTTTTTTCCCCCTCTCCCCTTTCTCTTTTCCTTCCTTCCTTCCATTTTTTCCTTCTTTCCTTTCTCTTTTCTCCCTTTCTTGACATTTTTTTTTTAAAATTTGTTCAATATATTCAGCATTTGGGGGTTCCAAGAAAGATCATGCACCTGTTTCTTAATATCTCAGTCTCATAGACAAGGGTGTTTGTTTTTGTGTTTGCACACAAACAAAAGTCTTTATGAACAAAACACTGTTTCACTGAGAATATTACTTGAGTAAAAGAGGCTATTAAATCAAGGCTGCTAGGAAAGACTGTGGAATAAATCTGACACAACTTTCCTGTGTACATGTAGGAACACACCACAGTGAGTCTCAACATCATTTATATGCACAAGACTGGGATCCTAATTTGAATAAGATTTATTCCATGTTTTTATAAATATGTCAAAATAGATTCTACTGTCACGTATAACTGAAGACAACAAATAAGAAAAATTAAACTGAGGCTACCAAGTACCAATTTACAATATATCTGCAGAGTAGTTGTTGGTTATTATGGTTTGTCAAAAGGCACAAATATTACAAAATTGGCATTTTGTATTACTAGAAAGCCTATTTTGTTTAAGATGCCCTCCAATTCTCCTTGCTTTGAACCTGAATATAGATGTGAGTCTCAGGTAGGCTCGGTGACTAGGGATATTTCCACATGATGGGAAGTTTTCCTTTGATTCAGATATCTTAAAAAGATGACAGAAAGTTGTTCTCTCCTCCTCCCTGACCCATACTGGGGATTGAATTCAGGGACACTTTACCATTGAGCTATATCCCCAGCTGTTTTTTCTTTTTTGAGACGGGGTCTCATTAAGTTGCTTGGGGCCTTGCTAAATTGCCCAGGCTGGCCTTGACCTTGTGATCCTTTTCATTCTGCCTCCCAAATTGCTGGGATGTGCCACAATGCTGGCCAGAAAGGTGTTCTTTAAACCATTAATTAGGACTATTTTCATTGAGATTGACTGAAGTCCCACTTTGTAGGTAATTGAGAATAACAGTTGGAACAAAATTAGGATTACACCTAATCAGAGACTGAAATAAGGCAGTTCAGTTGAACACTGCCATCCTGGCATCCTGGGAACCATCCACCAGAACTGGATTAGAACTTCACACTTTCCTCAGGGCTTTGCCTGATCTGTCAAAATTGATCCTTTCCACCCTTGTGGTCCCTGAGTGAGCTGCATTCCCTCCTAGGCATGGTTACATTCTGCCTTCTGTTAACAAATTATTTTATTCCTCTCTGAATCCCTTGCTGTCTGTGTGGGCACAAGAGGCAAAATATCAGTGTGAGGATAATCGTTCACGGTTGCTGGAGTGTGTGGGGACCTGCACATGCTGGGTGCAGACACACAGGGACTGGGTCCTAAGCTAAGAAATCTAAGGAGTCTCAAGTATGAAACAGGTTTTTAGGAAACGTTTGCCTTTCATCTAAACCCCTTCCTATGAGTCTTGCTAACTTAAAGCAGTGTAATTTCTAGTCTCTCGTGAAAATATTTTCCCATTAGTATTTTCTTTTCTTTCTTTTTTTTTGCCATTTGTCCAAATAAGGTTAATTAAGATATATACACATTTGGCCTTTTTAAATAGTTTTGAGGGAGCTTATTATAAAATCAAATCTGTCATGTTCAAAGCAAAATCACACATAGAAGTCGCATACTTCATTGACCAACTGGAGGGTGTACACATGGCTTTTAATTACTCCCTCCAGAAAGGGGGTTACAGGAAAAAAACAAAAAACCAGAAAACTTTATTGTTATTCTTAACTTCCTCTCCTCCCTCCCATGAAGTCTTGGTGGGATCTTAAATCACAAGTAGCCAAGGAGTTACAAAGGAAATGGTCTCTATGCTTTTTATTTTTCCATCTGCCTCACAAATCTTTTCATGATGTCATCACTCACAGGATGGCCCACAGTCTGGATATACAAATGAGTACAATCATGGACCACTGACTTTTCCAGGCTTTATTCTTATGCTTTTCTATGTTTTCCCAGGCCTACGGTCGGTCACCTTCTATAATGAATAGTTCATCATGTATAATAAGCATATATTCTTCAAATTATTTTTAAATTCAACTATCTATAGTTGTTCAAAACATATCTATTTTCTGCCACTACTGTGCAAATGTCACAGGTATGTGTTTTTAAAATTTAAAGCGAGAATATATTTGCAGATTGAAAATAGGGCTTATATTTTTTCCCCTGAATACTCAAGTAACACAAACCTATTGAGAGGAGATTTTAAAAAAAAATTGAATGTACAAAGGAGGGGAAAACCTTTCACAAATGAATGACTAAGTAGTAATCACCATTGGCATGTAGATAAATTATGTCCATATTCTCCAGATCTTCAGAAGCATGATAGCTTTCAAGTATAATAACCGTGAGGGTGGTTATAATGTGCTCTGCCTGAGTCCTGTTTCTCAGCTTGTTTTGCAGTTGCACTTGATTTTGGAATGAAGCTCTCTGCTTGTTAGGGAGCTAGCTGAACTAACTCAGAGGTGGGTCAATGGTCACTGTGCTTGCTGACATGGAATGAAGCTTAATTTTCTGAAGAAGCCACTGTCACTGATATGAAACAGCATTCTAGTGACATTTTCTCCTCAGAAGTTAGTGCTGCTGCCTGAGTTCTGAGATTTAATCTGAGGCCCAGTGGGCAAGTGCTGTGACAGGGGTTAAGAATAATGAATCACCCGGGGTGCCAATAGCTGTTTCAAGTTCAGAATTGATGCACTGCTATTTTAAAAAGGACTTCTAGTTTTCCGCAAGTGAACAATTAGTGTCTCACTGCCTTAAGAATTTGAAAAATGGTTTTTTCATTTGTTTGTTTGTTTGTTTTACCTTATAATTGTAGGGTGGTAAAATTCTCAAAATTATTTTGAATCCGTAGGAAGAATATTGCTTGCCTTCTGAATTATTTTTCTCTGGAAATTGAAATTGTTGTAACAAGAATTTTATAGGTCTAGGCTTATTTTGGACGAGCATCACTGAAGATGACATTTTTTTTATGTAACTAGATTTATGATTTGATGGCTCAGATCAAGAGGTGCTTCCTTTGTTGGTAAGCTAAGACCCAGCTCCGGTCTGTCCTCAACAATGCTGTACAATGCCTGATGTACAGATGGAGCAAGGCTGGGCAGTGGTCTCAGGCAGGTAATGACAGCACCATTTTGTGAAGAACTTTCTTTTATGTTTTGTTTTGTTTTTATTCCCAGGTAGGTGGCCATGACAACCTAATAAACCTAAGGCATGGAAGCATTCCATTATTTGGATAAAAAGTGAAATGCACACTCAATTGCCCAGTCACTTTCAATTAATCAATTAATTTTGTGGTGCTGGGCATACCCCGGCACTTTTAAACAGGCAGATGTGAGGTGTCATGAAGACAAAATATTTGAGTCAATTTATTTGTTTTTATGTGGCTATAATCTAAAAGTGGCAGAATAATGACTATTTTATTGATTGGCACTTTCTTTTTGGTTAGTATAGATGATCTTTGAAAAGACCCAACTAGTGCAGACTCTAGTTTTCTTTCTAATATTCAGCACTCCCTACTACCCACTCTATTTTAGACAATTTAAATATCTTAAGAATATTCCTAGAGTTCCAGTTTCTGAGGGGGAAAAAATACCTGCTTAATGTCCAAAATAATTAGCGACTTTGCTATTTAACTCCAATTACTTCAGAGTCTCTTTTATGAAATACTAATAAAATGTGTTGTGAATTGTTCTAAACAAAGGGTTTGAACACCATAGCTGAAAATGGATTAGCACTTGCCGAAAGATGTGCACATCCTTGCTTGTTCTCTCTACTGTTTTGCTTATAGTATCACTGAGAGATACTAAATAATTTAAGGACTCCCAGAGAAGCTTTTGGCAGTTAGGGATTTACCCCCAGCTGAGGACTAGCTTATTTCACCAGCAGGGAAAGTGGTTTTTTTTTTGTTTTTTTTTACTTTTGCTTTTGGCAGTTGACTCATCAATCTTGCTTCAAGCAACTTGCTGGTCATGAAAAATTGATTGGATGCAAGTACTCTCTTACTTCTGGTATATTTATTACCTTAAAAGCAGCAGCAACAACAACAACAAAAGCCTAAAGGATTCTGATTATGTGCTGCATTCAGGAGAAGCCTAAAATTTTAAGTTGGAATGAACATGGAAATTCAAGTAGGCTTATACTTGATTTTTTCTAGGCTCAGGATTGGCTTAAAATGTGAAAATGAAATAGATATATGTCTTTGGAATGTATAGAAAAATGCTGTTATAGGATGTACATTTTTTGTAGTGGTAATATTTTGTTAGTGGTATTATCTGTTTGTAATCTAAATATGACTGGGTACTTAGAATTCAAGAAAATAGTACCAGATAAAATAACCACAAAATTAATAAAATAACAATAAACTTAACCAAAGAAGTGGAAGACTTGTGTGAACTGGAAGAATTAATATTGTTAAAATGTCCATAACTACCCAAAGCAGTTTCCTGAGTCAGCGCAACATCTATCAAAAGCTCAATGACATTTTTCAAAGGAATAGGGAAAAAAAAATCTCAAATTTCATTTAGAACCACAAAAATTCCTCAATAGCTAATTTTCTTACTCAAAGTAATTTTGAGTAAGAAGAGAGAAGCTGGAGGCATTACACTTCCTGATTTCAACATGTATCCTAAATCTACAATAATGGTATGGGCATAAAGACAAACAGACAGACCAATGAAACAGAATTGAGAACACAGAAATAAACCCAGGTTTGTATATACAGTCAACTGATTACAAGAGTTAAATCACAAGGGTAAAAGGATTATCACAACTGGTATTGGGAAAACTGGATATCCCCATGCAAAAGAATAAAATTTATCCTTATTTATTCTCTCTCTCTTTTTTTTTTTTTTTTTTTTGATACTGGGGATTGAATCCATGGGTGCTTAACCACTGAGCCATAAGCCAGCCCTTTTATTTTTATTTTTTTTTAAATTTTGAGACAGGGTCCTACTAAATTGCCTAGGGCCTCAGAAGTTGCTGAGGCTGGCTTTGAACTTTCAATCTTCCTGCCTCAGCCTCCTGAGCTGCTGGGATTACAGGTATATATATGTACCACAGTTCCTGGAAAATTGATCTTTATTTGACAATATACACAAAACTCAAAATAAATTAAAACCTAAAAAGTCATACCTGAAACTAAAACTACTAGATGAAACTACTAGATGAAAACATAGAGGGAAAGCTCCATGATATAAGTTTTGTCAATGATTTCTTGGGTATGATACCAAAAGCACAGACAAGAAAAACTAATAAAAAGACAAGCAGGAGTATGCTAAACTGTAAAGCTTCTTCATAGCAAAGGGAACAATAAACAAAATGAAAAGGCAACCTACAGAATTGTAGAAAATATTTGCAATAATATACCTGATAGAGGGTTAAGAACTAAAATACAGAAGTCAAATAGCTCAATAGCTAAAAATAAAAAAATAAAAAATAAAAAAAAACCCAAAAAAATTCAATTAAAAAATGGTGAATGGCTTGAATAGAATTTCTCCAAAGAAGATAAACAAATGGGCAACAGGCATAGAAAATTATGCTGATTGTCCCCAATTATCAGGGAAATTCAAATTAAAACCACAATGCAATATCACCTAATATCTGTTATAATGGCTATCAAAAAGAAAATCATAGAGTAGTTTTGATTTGCATTTCTCTAATTGCTAGAGATGTTGAGCATTTTTTCATATATTTGTTGATTGATTGTATATCTTCTGAGAAGTGTTCAGTTCCTTGACCCATTTATTGATTTTTTTTTTTTTTTGGTGTTAAGATTTTTTAGTTCTTTATGTATCCCAGAGATTAGTGCCCTATCTGATGTGCATATGGTAAAAATTTAATTTTCAACATCCCTTAGCAATTAGAGACATGTTATTCAAAGCTTCTTTAAGATTTCATCTCACTTCAGTCAGAATGGCAGCTATTAAGAATACAAACTGTTGAGGGCCACAACCAAGTCAAGATGGCGCCTGGCAGTTTGCCAGGAGGAGTGGTTTGTGAGCTAACGCCACTGAGCCATTAAGATGATGGAGATTCCTTATTGGCTGATTGCTGTATCTAGATGATGTTAATTGAAACAAGCTGTGTATAATCAGTTAGGTATATATACCTCTGCTGTCCCATAATAAAGTGGCTCCCACTGTTTCAACCTTCACAAGTTGCTTGTCACCTCCCGGTTATTTAACTGTGGCAACAAACAACAATAAATGTTGGTGAGAATGTGGGGAAAAAGTCACACTCATACATTGCTGATGGGACTGTAAATTGATGCAGCCAATATGGAAAGCAGTATGGAGAATCCTTGGAAAACTCAGGACGAAAGCACCATTTGACTCCTCATTCTGTATCCAAAGGACTTAAAAACAGCATACTACCAGGACACAGCCACATCAATGTTTATAGCAGCACAATACACAATAGCTAAAATGTGGAACCAACCTAGATGCTCTTCAATAGATGAATGGATAAAGAAAATGTGGTATATACACAATGGAATATTATTCAGCATTAAAAGAGAATAAAATCATGGCATTTGCAGGTAAATGGATGGAATTGGAGAATATAATGCTAAGTGAAGTTAGCCAATCCCAAAAATTTAAATGCCAAATGTTTTCTCTGAATTAAGGATGCTGATTTATTATGTGGTTGGCAGGAGGTGGGTACATGGGAGGATTAGATGAACTCTACATAGGGCAAAGGGGAGGGAGAGGAAGGGAGCCAGCATGGGGGTAGGAAAGATGGTGGAATGAGATGGACATCATTACCCTAAGTACATGTATGAAGACACAGATGGTGTGACTACACTTTGTGTACAATCAGAGATATGAAAAATTGTACTCTATATGTATAATATGAATTGTAATGCATTGTGCTATCATATATAATAAAAGTTGAAAGAAATTTTAAAAAATCAAATGCAAAAGATAACCAGTGTTGGTTAGGATGTGGTGAAAAGGGAACTTTTGTATGCTGTTGGTAGGGATATAAATAAGGTGCAGCCATTATGGAAAACAATATGGAAGTTTCTAGAAAAATCAAGACTAAAACTACCATACGACTCAGCAGTCTCACTTGTAGATACACATTTGAAGAAATTGAAATCAGGGTCTTGAAAGGTATCTATGTTCCTTTGTTTTTTGCAGCATTATTCACAATTACCAAGACACTGAAGCAATGTTCATGAACAGTTGAATAATGATGACAACACACACACACACACACACACACACACACAATTACTCTGATTTTTAATAAGAAGAAAATTCTTCCATTTGTGACTACATGGATGAACCTGGAATCAACCTAGAGTGTGGAGAGCAGTGACTTGAGCCATGGTTTCTGATTCCCTCATGGCTGTGTTTGTGCTGGGAACTGCCTGTATGAAGGTGCAGGTCAAGATGGCCCAGTGACATCTGGCCAGAGGAGGCCATGTGCAAAGGTGTGCAGCTATATCAGTCAGAACCTTGAGCTCAGTAACCAACTCCCAGGAATTGAGAATTCTGGGCATAACAAGATGACCTTGATGTCTCACTGTGAACTTCAAATCTGTCTGCTTTTCTGAAACTTTCTCACAAATAACATTTTGATGAAAAAAAACCTATATAATAAACATGCTGAACTACCTCTGTGTCAGACAAGCTTCATCAGAGCTTGTCTGCCCACCTGCTTCCAGCTTTTCTTTATGTGTCTGTCTCTTCTTCATCCCCCATTGCCCCTCACTGGTTTTCTGAAATACTGGCACTTGAGGGCATTATGCTAAGTGGCATAAACCAAACACTGGAGGGCAAATACTATATGATACCACTTATTTAAAGAATAAAAAATATTTAAACTCATGGAGGCACAGAGGAGAACAGTGGTTGTCAGAGGCTGAGAGGAGCAGGACTTGGGGTTTCTTTAGTCCAAGGACTCAAAGTTTTAGTTGTGCAAGAAGAACAACTCCTAGAGATCTGCAGTACAGCATAGTGTCTATGGTTAATAACACTTTATTGTATACTTAAAAGTTTGTGAGGAGAGTAGATCCTGTGTTAAGTTTTCTTATCATAAATCATCACACACACACATACACACACACACGCATACATAACATTGAAGGAAGCTTTGGGAAGTGATGGTTCTGTTTGTGGCACAGATTGTGGTGACAGCCTCATGGGTGTATACTAATCTCCAAACTCATCAAGTCATGTCCATTAAAGGTGTACATTTTCTTTTGTATGTTAATCATACCTCAAAAAATGGTTTAAAAATTGTAAGAAAGAAAAACACAGAAGGTGAATGCAAAACATCTAAATTATAGTAATGTAAGACAAAATCAATGGAAAATATGAGGATTTTATAATCCTTTATCCAAAATCCCTAGAACAAATGCATTGCTTATATTGAAAACTTTAAGGAAGACTATGGTGCATATAACATGTACTAGGGTCACTGTCAGTTGGCTCTACAGCAAAGTCCCATAATCAAGTACTCCAGTATTTCTGCAGAAAAGCCTGTGAGCATTCATGCTAAACAGGATAAATGAAGGTAACAAATAACACACATTAGTTCAGGTTAAATTTTACCACCAAAGAAGGGAAACAAAAAGAACAACAACCTTACAGATCTCTGAGCTTTTGGGATTTGAGAATTTTTTTCCCCCAGAGTCTTGTGCATGCTAGGGAAGTGCTCTGCCACTGAAGTATATACCTAGCACTTTTTAAATTTTATTTTGAGATAGACTTTCACTTAGTTGCTAGGGCTGGCCTTGAACTTGCAATCCTCCTGCCTCAGCCTCTCGAGTAACTGAGATTACACCCAGCTGGATTTGAAAATTCTTGACATAGTACTGTGAATCTTGACAAACTCTGTGTAGCTTGGCTGGTGAAGATTTTGCTAGTAGGATCAGTACTGATATAAAATTCATATGCTAGCTAGTGAGTTATATTCTTTCTTCCTTGATCTATGTCTCCATTTCTGTAAGGTGCTTCTCATATGCCCCATCTGACCCTCAGAACAGTCTTGCAAGGTTGGAGTAATTAATCTCATTTTGTAGATAAGGAAACTGAGGATCAAAGAAGTTAAGTCATTTGCTCAATGTCACAGAGGTTAGACAGCTTCAAGGATGAATTTTTTCAAACTACCAAAGCCTCTACTCTTTCTATAATAAAATAATTATAACTTAGCAAAAAGAGGTACATTCCCTGAATCAGCTGAGTAAAAGGACCTGAATAGGTCTTCAGATAATGGTAACCAGGTTAGATATTTTTCTGCCTTGTTAAAAATTAGTAAACTATGGCTAATATTGCTTTATATTCAAACTATATTCAAAGAAATAAAGCAATTTTGTATCTCTAACATAGTAAATTAAACAAATGGAAGATATTTATATTGTATCATCCCGGAAGGAGGAGGTTCAACATTTCAAAAGTGTGGGAACCTTTGCATTAGTGGAAGCTCAGGATACTCAAATTACTTGCTAGAAAATTGGTAATAATTAATAAGTAGTATTAATTGCTTTAAATATTTTAATATGAAAATTTTTAATATTAAAAATAAAATTATTTAATGAAAATATCAGTTGTTTAAAAGCTCCTATAACTCTGGTCTTGCCCAATTCCTGTTTCTCCATAGGATTGACTGCATGCCTTACGCATTTCAGTGCTTACTTCTAAGTTGTGTAATTCTGTATTTCATAGGAGTGCAATCTGTCTTTTTGCTTAGACTGCCATCTTTCAGAGGGCAAAAACTCTATCATATGTTCCCTTTGAATTCCAGCAACCCTGGCATTGTACAAGTGGTCTACATTTAACCCTTAAAAAAAACCCCAAACCCTCGATCTGACCATTTTTGTTAACTATATTTTATTAGGGTTTCTTCTTTTTACAAACATGTTCTTTCATGAAACCAGATCTCAACCTTACATCCATTTTTCTCCCCTGGCATAAATATCAAAGCATTGTAGTTGCTTGGTGTTACTTTAAAGCTGAGTTTGATCATATCAGGAGCAATTTATGGAAGCTTTCTTCTTATAACCTTTCTGAAAAGTGATATAGTCATTATTTGAATTTATTTTAAGCATTGGATTGTCATGAAGATTTTTTTTAGGATGTTTCATTTTAGAATAATAAGAAATCTCAATTTCCACCCACGATCTATTTATTTTAAAAAATCCAATGCTATTGTACAGAACAGAATTGCTACCAATGCTGAAACAAATCTTGTGAATATATGTAGCATTTGCCTCTAGCCTGTTACACACAGGAAAGTTAAATTTGATTAATCTTTCTCTTGAAAGGTTGTTCCAAGCTGACAGGTGAGTCTTGGAGATTCAGAAACACAAAGAGCAAAATGAATGGTGGTTTAGCATTCCTGAACCACTGAATTATTTAGATGTTTTCTCATACAAAATTCCTTTTGCATTTGTCTCTCAGAATCCATTGAGAGTAATATGTTCCACCTAAAACTTGAAAGCGTTCTTTGAAAAGAGCTGAACTATTCTGTCCAGATGTTACAGACTCATGCAACTGGAGTAAGGGGATCTCCTTGTGCAGATCAGGTACTTGATCAGTGTAAATTGGCAGCATCCCCCATTTTACTGATTTCCTGTTGGGTCCCAGCCCACACAGTCTTTCTGACTGATCTCGTTTGATCCTCCCAACAGCCCACCAGTGTCATTAACCTCTTTTTTTTTTAAGATGATATCACCAAGGCCCAGGGCATATTGCTCATCAACACTATTTTGAAATCTTATTCTTGGGGGAAAAACAACTTTAAAGTTCTAACATGATAACTAAAATCTAACTGCTAAAAAAATTAACATTATATTTTGTAGGAATTAAAAGAAAATCTGTATAAGAAGGGATTAAAATCAGTCTCAACATATATTGTGTGAAACTTCAAATTTTGTAGAAACTTGGTCATTTTAAAATATTTTCTCCACTTTATTGAGGGAAGTGTTTCTGTTTTAATAAGTGCTTTTCATGCAATTGAACAGCTTTTAATAACTGCTTTTTCATGCAAATTTGAACAGCTTCTATAATATTGGTTTTAGTCCAGTCCTTGAAACAGAAATAGCCTCTTAATTTTTGTTGAATAAAATGTTCAATCTGTCTCTTTCTCCAAAGGTAACCACTGTGAACAGTTTTCTATGAATCCATTCACCCATTTTCTTATGTAAGACATCCACATATGTACACATAGAATAAAATATGATTTTACATCACTGAATTACACTGAATGAATTGTTCTATGACCAGATTTTTAAATTTAGGAATATATCTTGAACATATTTTCATTGTCATGTGGATCTATTTACTTCTTCTTTTGTTTCTATTATGCTGACTTCAATATGTTCCAAAGTGGAGTGAACGGTGGTTGATTTAAACTTTTCTCTACTAATGGACATTGCTATGGTTAAAATGTTTATGTTCCTTCCAAAATTCATTTAATCCCATTGTGGTAGTGTTAAGAGGTGGAGACTTTGAGGACACAATCCAAGTCTTGAGATCTCTCCCTCTTTCATGGATTCGTGTTGTGTTTTCTAAAGGAGATATAGAGAACTATGAGGCCGTCATTCCTCCTGCCATGAGGACTCAGTGTTTGTCCATTCCAGAGGACACAGTGGCAAGGCCCACTGTGGAAGCAGATTCCAAATATGCTGATGTCCTAGTCTAGGACCTCCTAGATTTTAGAACTATGAGAAATTCATTTCTATTATTCATAAATTACCCAGTCTATGGTACTTTTTATGTCAGGACACATGGACTAAAGCAGACATTTAGTTTTTTCTAATTTTTGACATTGCAAGTAGAACTGAAATGAACCTTCTTATAGGTATATCTTGGTACAATAATTACCACAGAATAACAAGCATGTCGAGATCTCTCACATCATTATTATTATTATTATTGTTTGGGGGGTACTGGGGATTAAACTCAGGGCCACTCCATCACTAAGCCACATCCCCAGCCCTATTTTGTATTTTATTTAGAGGCAGGGTCTCACTGAGTTAGTTGCTTAGCACCTCGCTTTTGGGGAGGTTGACTTTGAACTTGTGATTCTGAGCCGTTGGGATTACAAGCATGCACAATGGTGCTCTCACATTATTTTAGCAAGTGATTTGGATAGTTGGAGATAATGCAAAGAATAAAACATGTATTCCCTTGAGGGATTTTAACCTATTTAGAAAGATATTGAAATGTTCATAGCATGCTTTTGGAGGTCCAGTTGAGACCTGGTAATGCTGGGGAATTAGGAAAGGATTCATTGAAGAGGTGACATAGGAGTTATGTCTTAAAGAACATGTGAGATTTAGACACAACAGAGAAAAAACCAAAAATTTATTTAGAGATGTTTTGTTGTAGGTGGAGAAATGAGAGTATTATTTGAGCTGGAAATACAAGAAAGATTTTCTGGAGGAGGCTGGCTAAAGCTGGGCTTCTCAGGGTCACAGGTCCACATGGCTGTGTAGTCAAGGGTGGCATACAGTGAAATGGCCTGAAGAGAAGCAGAGGGGCAAGTATCCAGGGAACAGTGAATAATACTGGCTGCAGCACAAGTTTTGTGTAGTTCATCTCCCTGAAGAATCATCCAGTTGAACAATAATTAAGCATTGGCATTTGCATAAAGATAATGGGAGATTAATAGGGCAGAAGCAAATTCGATGTAAACCCATATATCCTTAATAGACAGAAAAAAATAGACACAACAGAAAAAGAAAGAAAAGAAGTAACGCACACATTTGTGTATCTAAACACTGTCATTAGGTGCAACCTACCATCATGAAACATATCACCTGCCAGCTGCACTCAACAGGGGATGACTCCCATGATGGCATGCCTGATATTGTATATATTCTTGTCTATTGCACAGAACTCAGAGAGGGTGCTGGTTGAAAGCTCTGTTTCCAAGTTAAAACCTCATGACTTTGGAAAGAATAAGGAGAAGGGAAGATATGATAGCAGGAATATTAACTGATGTTCAGACTCGCTGTGCAGTCATGACAATGTGAAGGACTTTGCAGTCCATAAGGTTGAGCCAGCAGGGCCTTACATGTGAAATACAATTACCTTTGCATGTAATGCAAATACTTGATTTAAACAAAGGGACAAATCTTTCATGTAAAAGAATGCTCAGGGTTCCCAATCATTGTCTGTTGAAAGGTGTCATGGAGAGAAGCAAGGGAGAATCAGGAGGTAAGCAGACCACTGTCTGTGGTCATGTGGTTCTGACCCACAGCATTGCCTGTCCTGAGAATCTCTTGTCAGCTTGCTCAGGAGCAAACCAGGTTCTCCCTGGAGGAACTCACCTGAGGTCTGCTTGTCAACTGAGTTGTCAGTGTGTTACTTTATGGTGAGGACCAATTAGATTAAATGATGGTATTCCTGTCCTCATTACTGCACACTTCCCTGGATAGGTAATTTCAACCATGAACCCAAATCATTTAGTTTTCAGGAGCTTAAATACAGACTTAGGAAAAAAGCAATTAATGATCTCATAGTATCAGTTCTCAAATTTTCATTGCCATAACACATATAATATCTGACAGTTATTTTGTAGAAAACTCCTAGGAATGTAACCAGACATTGACAACTTAAAAAGACAAAGCACCAGCAAGCATGGTGGCACATGCCTGTAATCCCAGCTTTTCAGGAGGCTGAGGCAGGAGGATTCCGAATTCAAGGTCAGCCTGGGCAATTCAGTGAAACCCTGTCTCAAAAAAAAAAAAAAAAAAAAAAAAAATGATTGGTGATGGAGGAATGTAGTTCAGTGGTAGAGAGGACCTGGGTTCAATGCCTAATACCAGAAAATAAATAAGTTAAATTAAAGCACTTAGGGCAAGTTCTAAACTTCTTGACTTGGCCTATATGTCCCTGCTTGGTTAATCCCATCTGTCCTTTCAGTCTTAATGCTATGGCCTTCCCCATCCCTGTTTCTCTCCCTCGCCCCCGCTCTCATGTTCTGTAATATCCCTGCCTTTAGCACACGTAGAAGGCACTCAGCAAATATTTGTTAATGAATGGAATTAGTGAAAGTTCCTCTCTTTGCCTCAGCCTAAAGTGTCTCCTCCCACCTCTCTTTTGGTTGACTCCTAATTATCAAACTCTTTACTAATGAATGCAGTCTTCTTTTTGACAGCTGGGAGGGGCAGGGCCTCAGGGTTCCTCCTCCTGTCATTCTGTCAGCTTTACATTTATCACCCCAGGACAACTTATTGTCTTCACCAGGTTATGATCTCCAAAAGGGCAAAGATGGAGACTGGACTGCCATTGGATATCCAATATCCAAGTACAGTGCCTGTTACATTGTCAAGTGAAGGAACCTATTAAAACACAATAAAATATAAATTCAGAAGAGACCAGAACATTCTTTTATTGGTAGTTGGTAAGCTCATTCTATCTCCAGTAGAGAATTTTACTTCAGAAATTTAATGGCTACAAAGAAGTTTCTGGGTGAATATAAATTAAATCAGGGAGTTGTGTCAGTTTCATGGACAATTTCATTAAATTTGGTGAGTCACTCTTCCCTTTCTAAAATAACATACCTAGCAAGCAGACCTAAATACATCAGCATACCTCTTCCCTGAAGAGTGGTGGACACATACTGCTGGATTCTTAGTTTTGCAAAACTCCTTTATGTAATGAGAATGGATGTGTCTTTTGAGAATTTCCCCAATTACGAGTTTTAGTTACTGAAGTCTTTTGAAAATGGAATAAAAATTCCAAACCCAGATTTGCTTACGCTTGGGACAGGCATGTGGGTTCTACTAATCAGACTATACCCATGGAGGCTTGGATTGTGTTTTAGTCAGTTTTTTTTTTTTTTTTGCTGCTGTGACTAAAGGATCCGACCAAAACAACTGAGGGCTCATGGTTTCAGAGGTCTGAACCCATAGATCGCTCCATTTCTCAGGGCTTCAGGTGAGGCAGGAACAACATGGCAGATGAGTGTGGCAGAGGGAAACAGCTCACATGGTGATCAGAAAGGAGAGAGAGAGAGAGAGAGAGAGAGAGAGAGAGAGAGAGATTGATTCCACTCTTTAGATACAAAATATATACTCCATAGCCACATCCCCAGTGAATCATTTCCTCTGGCCATACCCCATCTGCTCCAGTTACCACTCAGTTAATCCCCAATGGGATTAATTCACTTATTGGGTTAAGGCTATAAGCCAAACATTTCTCCTCCAAATCTTCTTGCATTGTCTCACATGTGAGCTTTTGGGGGACAACTCACATTCAAACCATCAGAGATTGGCAGTAAGTAAATGGAAAGGCAGCCCATTCCCTGAAGCACTTCTGGTGATGTGGTGGTGAACCAGTTCCCACTGGTTCACAGGGTTGCAGCTTCTGGCATCCAGTGGCCTCTGTGCCCAGTGAGGGTGGTTGTGGTGGGTTCACTCTGGTCACTGTGTTTGAGTATCCATCCTGAATGCTTGGCTCTTCTGGTCCACTTAGGATTTTTCTCAGAGACTTAATATTGCCTTACTTTCTGTTTGTACTAGGCAGGATGGACTCCTCGTATATTGTTTGCCAATAATATAGCTATTCTGCACTCATAATATTACTGTAATTTTAATAGCCATTTCCAGGGAAATGTTATTTTCTAATTGTTCTCATGAAAACTTCTGTCCATGGCAGTTAGATCCTTTAAGTGATGTGGGGGTTATTATATTTATGGCTTTGCCCATTACTCCAAATTTCTGTTTCTTTTCCCATATACCATCCCTGCCCTGACCTCCTTATGATAGTGCTTAACTTAAAAAGGATAACAGAATAAACATGGGCTTGGAGACAATGCACTCTTTGAGCTCTGGCTCTGCTATCTACTAGTCATATGACCTTGAACATTTAACTGTGAGTCTTCTTCAGAGTCATTAAAATGGAAGGTGAAAAGACATGAACTCCTGGTACATTGACTACCATCAAATAGGAACTCTTATAGAAAAGTTGTTGTGAGCCTTCCTCAGTGAACATTGGGAGACAACCAGGCAGACCAAGGATCTCTGTTAGCTGAAGTTCTTCTGCCCAGGAATCTATGATGGCTTCCCTCCTGAAGATGCTGCTAATTGAATTAATGATGAAATTCTCAAAGTCTTTGTTTACCTGGTCCTTTCTTGTGTTTCCAGCTTTATCTCTCACAGTCTGCTTGCAGAAGCCTTTGGTTTCATCAGCTTAGCCTCCCTCCACCCCATATACTGCTTGCTTTCCCACCAATCCCCCCACTTCACTATCCCTTCTTCAGCCTGCCCTTCCCTTCCTCTCTGAAAAGCCAAACCATACCTTTCTGTTAAAATACTTTATGTGTAGCATATCATATTTATTATATATGCATGCAATAATATATACCTATGACATATTGTGAGGATTGCACAACATTTTCCATGCTTGCCTTCACCTTCCTTGATTCAACATTGATTTCTTCCCATATTGATCAATTTTGACATTGAATGCTTATGTCAAGTGCTTTATTGTGAAAAAATGATCACTTATAAGCTACTAGAGAGTCCTTTCTGTCACCAGGTATGTGCTTTAGAGGGACATCTCATATAATCTTTACAACAGCCCCATGATAATTTGTATTTTATCAATTTTGCAGATGAGGAAACTGAGACACAGGAAGGTTAGCAATGGAATCAATTTAACTTAGGTTGAAATCTAAAAGCCAGGATTTGAATCCAGTCATTCACCAGTTAGAATCCAACCCCTTGAACTGCATCATCACCTTGAAGAAAGAGCTACTTTCAGAGTTTTCCTGAATTATTTCCCTTTGTTTCTAGAAGAGAAATTATTAGAAGAAACAGAAATCATTTTATCATATGAATCATAGTGAACACAGGGATGTGTGACATAAAATGAGATCAGAACTCAATCAGAACTTACAGGCCATGAACTCAATAGCACCACCTTTGCCATCTCCACCACCACCACTGAGGGTGGAGCATCAGCAACACATGCACACAGGTGACTCTTCTATTTGCCCATGAAGGATGTCATTTTTACCTTGAATGACTGGCTGTATCTGGCCCCTGCTTGAAGGCAGCACTTGTAAGGATTTTGTACTTCTGGGTGGGAGTGTCACTCAGTGGAAGCATCTCAGGATTTAGAAACTGAGGATGAGAGCCTGAGTTCCAGCTCTTCCACCTGGGGACAGGAGACCTGGCAAGGGCATGAGCTCTCTGAGTCTCATTTTCCTTGTCTATAAAGTGATAGTAGAAGTCATATCACAGTGGTGCAGGTCAAATGAGAAAGTACATAGTTTTACTTTTTTAAGTGAAGGAGTAATTATTTTTTACGATATCCTGCCCCTTGTTTGACAGGAAGGGGAGTTAATTCTCTTTCTACAGCATGAAAGGAAAGCATATAAAATTCGGACTCACCACTAGCACTAAGCTGAGGTGTTTCACAGGCAAGGGTGACATTTTATAACATATGGAAAAGGTAACAGTCTTGAAAAGGAATTTGGAATTAAAAACTGAATCATCGACTTTATTTGTGGATCTGGGGAACATATATGACACATCATGCTCTAGGTGATTTGGACCCAAGCAGATGTTCTTTAGGATAGGAAAATTTGCATTTCTGAATGGTGATTATGAACTCAGACAGCCTGAATTGTATCATTATTTCAAATTCTTCTAAAAATGGTCCTGGTGCTTTTGTATATGAAATTTTTATTTTTCAAGGCCACTTTCTGATAATATAAGCCAGTAAGAATGTTGATTCTACAAAATAAGTTTGCTCTTATTTTTAATTTATTTTTATTTGTTTAATTTCTTCTTGTAGTACTGGAGATGAAACTCAGGGGCATTTGACCACTGAATGGAAGTACCTTAAGATCCTTTTTTATATTTTTTAATTTGAGACATGGTAGGCTTGAACTTGCTATCCTCCTTCCTCAGCCCCCCAAGTAGCTGGGATTACCAGTGTGTGCCACCAAGTTTGGTCAAAAGTTTTCTTTATAAGACAAATTTTAAAAATTGAAAATGAAACCATATACTCACATTATAATTTGTATTTTAGTTTTAGCATGAAAATGAACAAGTTTCTCTTGGAAGCCCAGATAAAATGGTTTTATTTTTAAATTTCAATTAAAATAAAACTCCAAATTTTTAGGCTATGCAATTTGCAGCAACCTTTCCCTCATGATGATCAATGCCTGGTGAAGTCTTTCTTAGGCATCTCCAATGTTAACTGGTCTTAGGTGGTATCATTCTCATATACAACTTATTCAAGGAACTGGTTGCAAATGAGGATCCCCAAGAGGAAGAGTTCTTGTTGGCTTATTTTTTTTTAGTAGTATTAGCTTCTGTTTCCATGGAAACTGCACATCCTGTTTTGCTGTTTGTATAAGATGTCTTCAGATTTATTAAAATAGATTCAAGTAGTTAAAGCTAATAGTAACATTCTCTTTTGAGTATAACATTCCATAGACATTTTCATAGAAGGGTTAGTAAATCAAACTTTATTATAGGAAACTCTGCTGATATAAAATAGCAATTGCCACTAGAGACTGTTTTTGAATTTCTGTATGTTTCAAAAAGACTAACATGGGAACTCAATGGGGGAAATGATTGCTTAAAAATCATTTGAGTCAAATATACCAATAGAAAAATAAGTGAAGAATGAATGAAAACCAATGTATATGTGTGTAACACTTACACACACTATATATATTCACACACATATATTTAAATATATAAACTTAAAATGTATGTGCAAATATACATTTATATAAAATAGGTATATTTTATAAATAAGTAGCTAATAAACATAAAAACATATTCATCTTCACAGTAATCAAGAAATACAATTTATAACAATCAAATATCAGTATTTACCTCTTGATTAGCCAAGACAAAAAAAAAAAAAAGCTAAAACCCTGGTTGATAAAGTTGTGGAAAGCAGGCATATGCTGAGAACATTGATGAAAAGGATATAAACTGCTGCAATTTTCTGAAGGGCACAATTGGCAGTATGCCTCAAAACACTTAAATACATGTAGCTCCTCTACCCAGAAATTTTGTTTCTAGGAAATTTGTCTAAGGGTTTATAAAGAGATAATCTAATTAGGATATTTATCATAATATGATAGAAAAAATTTTTAAATGTGGGCATAAATAAAATCTGAGCGTGGGTTAGCCACCTTTTTATTGTTGTGACAGATACCTGAAAAACAACGTAAAGCAGGATCAGTCTATTTTGGCTCAAGGTTTCAGGGATTTCAGTCTAGGGTTGGCTGGCTCCATTATGTTGGCCCTGAGATGAGGCAGAACATCCCCGTGGAAAGGTACGGCAGAGCAAAGCTGCTCATTTCATGGCACCTGGGAAACAGGGGGGAGAAGGAAAGGGAGAGAGAGAAAGGAAGTAAGGGAAGGCGGGTGGAGGGAAAAAGGAAGGGAGGAAGGAAGGAAGGGAAGGAGGGAGGGACAGAGGGAGGGACCAGGACAAGAAAACCCTTCCAGGGCATTATCCAGTGACCTACTTCCTCCAAATATGCCCCACCTCTTACAGTTTCCACCACCTCTCAATAATGCCACCCAGCTTTGAATTCCCGAATTCTTTCCCTGAGCATTGGCCCAAATCTTTAAGGTCTCACACTGTGCTTCAGGGGTCACCCTACCTTTGCTCATGATAACTGTGCTTAGCCAGACACTTATTAGTGGTCTTGAAAATTGTTGCTTAACAGATCACAGAACTTTTAACATCCTTTGATGAGGTCAGAGCCCTTAGGATCTAATCCCTTCTCAAAATCCCTACCTCTACACATTGCTGCACCAAGGGACAAAGGCTTCAGCACATGTGCCTTGGAGGGCTTTCCAGACCCAAACCATAATAGTGTGCCAAGAAATTTTTTACATTGATCATGCTCCACGTGAGAGCTATTTTCCACCTAGTTTTACTCATTACTATTTCCCTAGTGTATTCTAGCACAAGGCCCCGTTGCTCAAGAATTATTGAATGATGATATTGAACTATAGTTAATTACCTGGAAAGGAATCCATAACATGTAAGGTGAAAAAAGACGTGACAAGATGGGGTATGAAATATGATCATTTTTTATTTTAAGAATATGCTTCCTGGCTACCATAAGCTGAGAGGCTTCCTTCTACCACACCCTTCTACCATGATGTTCTGCTTTACCTCAGGTCCAAAGTAATGAATTTGGCCAATCATGGACAGGAACTCTGAAACCCTGAATCCAAAATAAACTTTTCCTTCTCACAGCAGCAAAAAGTTCACCAACACAATAGGGCACACAAGAGGCCCTCCACGATGGGAGGGAGCTTCATGAATTCCTTAGTCATTCTCTACATTCCCAGTATAAATTTCTATACCCAATTTTCCTGACATCTTTCATACCTTTCTGTGTCTATTCCTCTGTTATATTAATCTGTCTACTCAGATTACTGTTCCAGACTCAAAATTCCAATCTTTTCCTAAGAAAATCTCACTCTGGTTTCAAAATGATCATCTCCATGTGACCACTGGGATTGCTTCACTCATAAGTGAACTGTTATTAGGAAAAGGTTATTGGAAACTGATTATTGCATTTATCAAAGTCAGCCATGTTTGTTAATTGTTAACATGAGCGTAAAATCATTTCTTATTTGACTTCTTTTTTTCTCTTAACTCTTCATCTGCCCAAGTACTAGGCACAAGGATAAGCAAGTATAAAATGAATGTTTATTGACTAAAAATTGAATTTATTAAATTCTTCTACCAGAGTTCAAAACCTAATGTTAAAATGTATTTATGTATATTTTAAAATAGGGTTTTCTTCAAACAGCTAATAGAGTTTGAGCCTTCAAAATCCTTTATTTCAAATTGAGATTTTTTTTGTACTTGAGTACAGATCACTAATAACACAATAGCAACTATAATCATAGCACTTACTATATGCCAGGAACTGAGCTGAACAATTTATAGTTATTGTGCATTGAAGCTGACAAGAGCTCTCTTGGGTAGCTATTATTATTTTCCCTGTTTTGCTGATGAGGAAACAGGTTTTGAGAGGTCAAACAACTTGTCCAAGGTGTGATCCTGGAAATAGAGTTTGGTTTAAAAACCCAAGTCTCTCCAAATTTAGCCTATGCTTTTAACCTCCAAACTATATTGCCTTTTAAAATCTAACATTTTACTTTAACCTTGTGAAAAATAGAAAGCAAGAGGCCACTTCTTGGAGCTACAAGGTGGAGCAATATAGCCTACTGTGCCAGTTTGGTTAGACTTGGCACCTTTTTGATTGTGTTTCTCTGACTGTAGCATGTAATGCTAATGCCATTGCTGCAATGCTCTGATGTTCTCATATTAAATATGTCATTCTGAAATTTCTGGTTAAAAATTAAGACAAATCTGAATTTCAGATGATATTGCCTTTAAAGGTATGTATAGACTGAAAAGAAAGTTATGTACTATGAAACTAAAACAGATGAAATTTGAATAAGTGAGTAACACTTTCCATGATGGAGAAGAAAGCACAGGCTGCTTAGATAAAGGGCTATGCAGTAAAGCAGGATGCCCAGGCCTTGCAAGTATCTCACCTCAGCTACTTCTCTCTCTAAGCATTGGTCCAAATCTTTGAGGGCTCATGTTGTACTTCAAGGGTCACCCTACTTTTACTCATGACAACTGTGCTTAGCCAGACTCTTATGAGTGTTCTTGAAAATTGCTGCTTAAAAGATCACAGGTCTTTTATATCCTTCAATGATGAATTTCTTGACTTTCTGTCTTTATCATTCCCCAACTGAGATAAAAGGAGGACTTGATTCCTGAGTTGTTTTGTTCCCAATGTTACTACACTATCAAATTATTGGTTTGGTGTCAGAGTGAAGGTGTGGAAATATACACATATACGTGTACCCCATGTATATATATGTTGAGCTCAAATCTTTATCAAAGCTATTTGACTATGCCTATATAGCTCTCTAAATTTTCCTTTTTTATTTGTTAGGAGTTGTCAATGACATCCAGTCAAAACCCACCAGTATTACATCTGTAGTTTAACTAATGGGGGATTATTGACTCATTGCAATAAAGTAAAACAATGAAGTAGAACTGTGGGTGGCCCAGTCAAAGGGTGTCAGGACTTATAGGATGTAGGCTTGTGTTAGATGATTTGAAAGATGGTTCAAGGAAGTGGATGGTGTCAGGCAGCAGTGACAATTCTGTGATTGGTATCTAATAAATCTCATCTAGATGACAGGAGGAACGAAGTGAAGCTAAAGCTATAAATGGTGAAGAAGCAGCTCTCATATCAGCCAGGCCAGGGGCTGAATAGTCATTTTTGTGATTTGGACAGTGTTCTTCTTCTCATCTGAGTTCAGACTTCTTGGGGGAAGTGGTCTTGACTTTGTCACGACCCATCAAATCTGAGAGTGAGAGTCCTTGACTGATGTGGTTATTCTATGAAGTATTTATGTTCAGTAGGAGAGACTACTACAACAGAGCTTTGAGTAACAGGCCAGCATCCAGCAGCACCAAGGCCTTCATGGTAGTGCCAGGCCAGCTCCCAGCTATCAGGCTTTGGTTTTCTCTTAGAATCCATCATCAGATTTTAGAGCCATTCAGGCTAAGGTCAGGTCTCTCCTGATCCCTGTGACCCTGGCCTTGCACACCTTGCTCAATGAGTGTGCTTAGTGAGCATTGACTGGAGGTTGATTTTCTTTCTGGTCTGCTTGACCTTTAGGGTGTTTTTGCCTAGATAAACACACACACAAATCTTTAAAAAAAATAAGTCTAATTTTAAATCCTTTTGGGAAATCATTATCCATTAGTAAAATATGTTCTCTTGGTTCCAAATATACTAACTTTTCAGTTTAGTTGTCTCAATTAACATAATTTACCAATGCTAAAAATAATTTCTAGAACAAAAGCTTCTGAAAATAGAAGTAAAGAGAGCTATTTTCCTCCTCATTTTAGAAATCTATCTCCTAACGTTTTACTACAAAATCTTTAAAAGACCCTGATGAAATACTGATGTTGGTTTTAATCCTAAACAATTTTCTTCTTATTGTCTATTAACCATTTAAAGTTTCCCACAAAAGCAGTGTTGAGGTGGATTGAGATACATTTCCCTGATATTCAGCCTCAACATCCTTATAAAATTAGCATTTGTCGGATAAAAAAATACAACCCCCAAGGTGACCTTGGTAAAGATAGTGATCACAGCTTATTATGTGGCTGTGCTTTAACCTCATAGTGAGGAAGGGTCACCAAAAAATGGGGCTCTTTATTAGCAGGAAGGTGATTCAGAAAAAGAAAGAGCTCTGATAGCAGAAGCCATTCATTCACCAACCAACCAACTGATCCATTGAATAAATGTATATTTGTCAAATTCCAAACATAAGCCAAATTTAGTGCTGCAGGCTGGAAGGCCAATGTAAGCAAGAACTGAACTCCTTCTGTTTACAAAGTTTACTATGGAGCAGATAAGACTGATGAGTCAAACATGCAAATTAATGCCTGTATAATTGCACATAGAGTCCCTTGGATGAAGGGAATTAATTTCCATGAAAGCATGGGAGAGAGGGACCTGATTTAGATGGGGTTTAAGGGTAGACATTCTAGATAAAGTGATCCCAAAGCTAAGAAAGAGGGGTAGGTAAGACCCTCAAAGGAAGAGAAAGAAGAGGATGACTCAACAATGTTCCATACAGAGGAAGAATGGGGACAGAGGCTTCGGGGCAGCATGAGAAGGGTTTGTATCTTAGGTTGGGTTCCCTTGAACCAGACTGCGATAATTTGCTGTCAGATATTTATTGGGTGCATTCAGGAACTATATCTGTAAGGAGGTGAGGGAGGCTTTGGAGTTGCAGAATCCTTTAGAGATACTTCCAGTAGTGGCCTCTATATGCCTACGTGGGGCCAGTTCTATGTCCTGGAGTGCAGTCATGACCTTGGGAGAGACACTGAGGGCAATTTCCAGAGAAGTGGGAATCAATTGTGAGCCTAGCAGCTGAACTCCTAGCAGTTGGGAAATGAGTGCTTTGGGCCTAATGGGAAATGGGGCAGACGAGTGCAGCAGCAGCCCTGCTCATTGGCCTGTGAGGCTATGCATGGCTGGAGGCCTGGAGATTGAATAACTGGCAGGACAATTGGCTGGAGGTGGGGGCAGGAGCCAGATACTCAGGGCCTTTTAAGTTTCCTTAGGGATTTCTAACTGTACTTGAAAAGCAGTTGAAGGGATTAAGAAAGGTAAAGGCTACCATGACTTCAGGCCAACGATGCAGACCCTGGGTGAGGAGATACCCGCAAGCTGCAGTGTGACCATGCTGGTATACCTCTGCTCCCTTACAAATTGGTTCAGTAATCTGTATTAGCTCTCAAGGACACCTGTTTTAGCTCTCCTGGTTATCCTTCTTTTGTTTTGGCACCAGGGATTGAACCCAGGGTTATTCAACCACTGAGCCATGTCCCCAACCCCTTTTTTGGTCTATATCTCTATCTGTATGTCTATCTCTATGTCTATGTCTATGTCTATGTCTATGTCTATGTCTATGTCTATGTCTATGTCTATGTCTATCTCTCTCTCTCTCTATGTCCCTAACACCCCTTTTTTGGTCTATATCTATATCTATTTGTATATATATGTGGGGTTTTTTTGTATATATATATATAGTGAGCTAGGGACTCTTTAACTAACACACACACACATACACACACACACACATTTTTTAAATTTTATTTAGAGACAGGTTCTTGCTAAGTTGCTGAGGCTAGTTTTGAACTCATGATCCTCCTGCCTCAGCCTCCCAAGCTGCTGGAATTACAGACATGCACCACCACTCCCAGCTCTCCCAGTTATTCTTTTTCAGAATTCCCCACTTGGAAGCCAGATAATAATATAAATGAGAGAATTAAGGATGTCTGTTGGTGTGACTGCAAGACACTTGCTCCCTTTGACAGCATTCAAATGCAAATGTTTACAAAAAGCTCTGTGTACAACATATTATATTTTAGTGGCCCCTTTCCCACTAGCTCTCAAATATAATAGGCCATATAAGAATTTTGCTTCTTCATAACATAAAGCATGTTACTATGTGAGGCCTTCAGAATTGATGTCAATTGCTCATATTTACTTATAAAGATTTTGTTTAACATGTGGCTTTTTTTGTCATCTCCATAATCCCTAAGCTCACAAATGAAAGAACATTCATAATTCTATCCAGAAAAGTCAAGTTGATTTAGTAAAGCCACATGACCATGCTTGATAATCGAAATCAGACATCAAGAATGTATATTATGTGTTTAGATGTCCAATCTGAATGTTGATATTGTTCTCCTGAATCATTCTTCTCGATCTAATGTTTTAGTGCATGCTCCTTCAGGAACTCCTGAAAAGCTGCGGAAATGATTCTTGCTCAGATCCTTCTCCTGGAAAGATGAATCATGGTAATTCATAAAAACCATGGTGAGCTCTTGCCTGACAGTTTAATAGCTTTCCCTTTAGTCAGTTGGTGCAAGCATCTAATTTTGAGACTATTCATTTGTGAAGAAAGGTCAATGTAATTTCCTGTGATCTCCTGTGGCCTCCCCATAGAATGAGTTGTCCTCCACACATGACAGCAATGCTGATGCCAAGTAAAGTAGATGCTCCCAGGTGTTCTCCCCACCTAGTGCTGCTACAGGATCCTGACTCACAAACTCTTCACCTGGGCATCCATTGAGGCCTTCACCTCTGTCCCTCACAATCAGTCGGTCAGCATACCTAACCAGTTCTACTCCTTCAATAACTCTCTTCTCTCCTTTTCTTCTGCCATCCAAAGGCAAGTCTAACACCATCACCCCTTGGTTTGGCTGGTGTACCTCATCAATTTAGGCAGGCAGCCTGTGATTGGTTGTTTCAGAGTTAATTCTCCAGATTAAAATCTGATGAGGTGCACTTCTTGTGAACCCCCCGAAGAGGCTCCCATCACCCTAGTTAACCTGTATATGAGCCAGACCTTGTGGGGCCTCACCACCTCCATCTCCATAGACATCTCTGGGTTCTATGCTGTGTACAGGAGACTGTTCCATCTGTCCTTAGGAAAACTTTTTTCAGATGAAAATAACAGCCTGGATACAACAGGCAGTTTCTGTAAAGGGAAGCTTGGCAGGAAGAATGAATCTTCAGAGGAATTAGTCATGATTATTTCACCCTCAAATATCTTCCCTTTGTATTGTTGAGAATAGAGTGAAGCAGCTCTGGTGATGAAAGAGCCTGCTGAAATTATATATTTTAATTGGACAAACACTTTTATTGTATGGGTAATTATAAAGACTAAAAATCCTTCCCACTGGGAAGATTAAAATGTATTTGTGTGGTAGGGACTCTTCAACTACTAACTCTAATGGCAACTACTTCTGTATTGGAGGATTAATAAAATACATAGAAGAGGCCAATCCTTCTGAGTGGGGCATTAGGAAAAACAGCATTTGATCTGGGTCTTGGGGGGTAGAAAAAGAATATTCCAGATGAAAAGAATAACAACAGAGGGGCTATATCAGGAATGGAGATTCAGGGGAGCTGTGCTATCATTGACAGTGGGCAGAGGATGGAGAGTTAGAGTGGGAAGTAGACCTGGGAAGATGGATTGTACTTAGGGAATAGGGGACTTCGAATGCCATGTTGAGGAGCCTTCACTTGATTGTTAACACGGAGGTCTTGAAGGTTTTGTGAGTGGATATGACTTGTACCTTAGGACTGTTACTCATCTGTAAGAGGGAATATCTGAAAAGTCTAGAGGTTGGAGAGAGACAGGAGGGTGAGTTAGGAAACTTTATTTGTTCTATAAAGAAAAGGATACGTGTGGGAAGTAGCCAATGTCTAATGAATTGGTCTTGGCAATGGATTGTGTATGGTAGTGAGAGGGAGTTATAAATCACCTGGTGTTTTGCCCTGGCATGGTAGACAGCTTGAAGATGGCCCTAGAGATTTCCCAAAGGCTTGGCTTTCCTACACTTGTGTTTTCTGCCCCACATTGTACCAGGGTTGTTCTCTTTTTCCAATAGAATATGGCAGAAGTGATGGCTTATGACTTTCAATATTAGGTCACGATGTCAGGGTGCCTTTTATTTTGGTTGTCCGCTCTTGAATGTTTGCTTAAGGGGAAGCAATGGCCTCCTAGTGAGCAGCCCTGGGGGAGGCACACATATCCAGGAACCAAGGCCTTTTGGCTACAGCCATGTGAGCCAGCCTAGAAGTTGATTCTCCAGCTCTAAGAAGTGTTCTATGACTATGGCCCCAGCTGGGATCTTGAATTCAAACCCAAGAGATGTCCTGAGCCTGAACCATTCATCAAGGCTGTGTCCAGAGTCCTGAAGACTTCCCTCAGAAAATGAGAATGTGAGAGAATGAGAGAATGTTTCTTGAGAGAATATTTCTTGTTTAAGCTGCTAAGTTTGGGGGATTTGTTATACAACAACAATGAATATATAGGGCAATTGGTCAGATCCCATTAACTAAGAGCTAGTTTCATTAAGTAAATGACAAATTTGATTTAAAAAAAAACATGTTTGGGTTGTGCTGACTCTAATCCTCTGTTTATCACACACTTGAGAACAACAGGTAGATTTGGAAGTCATCCACCTGGTATAGAATGGTGGTTAGCAAACTTAAAAATTTAGCAGAATCACCTATAGGGGCAGAAACCAGGGTTTTTGGTTCTGTAGATTTGTGGCCCTAAAATTGTATATCTAAGAAATTCCTAGATAATGCTGGTAGTTTTGGTTCAAGGACCACACGTTGAAAACAACTGGTACAGAGTGAAATTTAGAGGAAAACAAGTGATAACATTCATTATAACTAATAACTCTCTTTAATTGTACATATGCACTGTAGAGCTGAAATACTAGCAATTGAATAATATGAAAGAATTTAAAATCACTGACTGCACAGTATGGATGTTGAATGTCCCCCAAAGTTCCATGTGTTATAGTCTTGGTCTCCAGGGTGGTGCTATTGGGAGATGGTATAATGTTTGGGGGAGCCTGGCCTGTCTTCCTCCTTTTTGCTTCCTGACTATGAAATGAACCATTTTATTCTGCCACATATTCCCTGTCATTGTCATCTGGCACAACCACCAGAGGTCAAAGCAATGGGTCTACCAGATCTTGGACCCGAATCTCCAAAACCATGAGCCAAAAAAAAAAAAATCTTTCTTTATATAAGTTACTTCTCTCAGTTATTTAATTATAGTAACTAATAGACTGACCAAAATTAGAGTTGGAGATTTTTACAATTAGTTAAAAATTAGTTAAAATTCGGTAAGAATTGAATTTTCTTGCTTTTATAAGGTACCTAAGCAATTGATAAATCTATGGATTCATAATGAACTCCATTTTCTTTATTCTGCTATTGCTTTTCACTCTTAGTGTTGTACTTATAACCCAAAAATGGATTTCAGATTATCATCAAGCACATGTGAAAAGAAATTCAAAAAGAACTTTAAAATATTCAATTATGGGCCATAGAATTTTCATATTTCTTCTTCACTTGCTAGAATAGATCTCTAGAGATTTTGCTTTGACAGCCAGGAAAACTGATTACATAAATCCCATATCAAAATTGTGTGGTGCTGGGTGATGCATCTTTGCAGATAATGTATAGCAACCTATTAGATTAGAGGACATTTGTATAATGAATAGGTGTCACATAGGAATAAAAGGTTGTATTTCTTAATGCTTTTGAAAGTTCACATGTATATCAGTTAAATATTTGGTTCATATAATTAGTGAACTAGAGAAATAAATTGAGTTTTGTGTTTTCAATGATGTGTGTGTGTGTATGTGTGTGTGTATGTGTGTGTAGGCTGTTAAGGGTGGATAGTTTTGCACGTCCAGGATCTGGTTTGAATATCTTCTTCCTTAGACATATTGTATAAAAATGAAGATAAAGTCTGTCATCTAGGCTGTTTTGGTAGAACTGGCTGATCCCTCTTGGACTTAGCTACCCCAGTTTCCTAGTAACTGATCTCTTGCCTTGCTATTTGAGATAGAGTTCCAATCTTGTTGCCTAGTGACTGTGCTTATCTGGATTCGTGCAGTAAATGCTGGATTCCTTGTGCCTGGGTTCCAGTGCTGACTACCTGCCTTCCAACACTTTTGTCTATTGCCTTTTGTACTTAAGAATCCATAAATTATATACCCTGTCCATGCATTATATCTCCCTTACTTGGATTTCCTACAGACACACCTTCAAGTTTGGGACCTACTTATGAACTTATGTCCTGTTAACCTGTTGTTTGGTCCATTCCATATGTTCTCATGGGCTGGTGCCTGTCCCTTGTTTGACCAGCTGTGTCTCATCTAGAGTCTTGGCTTCTAAATTCTCTAGTTCATCCCATCTGCAAATAAACCAAAATAAATCCACGGGGAAGACAGAGAAAAGATCAAGTCTGGGGTTGTGCTGATTATAGAGAATCAAGGGTGACAGCTCTCTTGAAATGGTGATCCCCATATTTTGTGTCATATTCATTTGTCCAAAAAGGAAAGAAATCTACTTGGACCCATCCCTTAAGCTTAGTGAGCCAATTACAACGTTTCATTTTAGCTGTTTCATTTAGATGTTTCGTATTAATCACCTGTTTTTCTCTAGTCACCTCCTTGCAGACAAGTTGGTTGGACTCCCTATCAGGTTTTGTTAAAGTGCTGCTGAAGGGAATGGCTGCCTTTGCCATCAGGAGATGCTCAGAACAGCCCCTGAGCTCAGAGTTGACTCTCTCTCCTTCATTAGAGGCACAGACTGTGTCATCCAGAATGTTCCTGACATATAAGTTAGTGTCTAATCAGCTCCCATAGGCAATGGGAGGAAGGAAGCTGTTCAACAGTCTCTTGTTAGAGCAATATATGGATAAATCAAAAAAATTTCCCCGAACCTAGGAGTGGCAGGGAATAAAACCTAGCAGCATCAGATTCTGTGGGTATGTTCAGAGGGCTTTGTTGCCTCAGGTACAACAAGAATTTTAACATTTTCAGCTAAAACTGATATATGGAAAATAGTTTTATTTATTTTTTCACAAGGAGGGGAAAGGTTAAGTATCACCTCCCAATTTGGGCCAAAAGTCTCAGCTAATATGTCCTTGTTGAAAAGTTTCCAATTTATTGACACTGTCACCAGGAAAAGCCCTGCAGCATTTAGGAGAGAGGCAACATAATTGCTTGTATTGATAATGGGGTAGGGGTGTGTGTGTGTGTGTATGTGTGGGGGGGGGAGAGGGGGGAGACTTCACATTCCCATAGTTCTGGAGTTTTGTGTCCTATTTACACTATTTTTTTTTTAAAAAGAGAGAGAGAGAGAGAGAGAGAGAGAGAGAGAGAGAGAATTTTTTAATATTTATTTTTCAGTTTTTGGTGGACACAACATCTTTATTTTATTTTTATGTGGTACTGAGGATCAAATCCAGCACCCTGCGCATGCCAGGCGAGCACGTTACCGCTTGAGCCACATCCCCAGCCCTACACTATTTTTATATAAATGTTTTCTCTTGAAAACTTTTCTTTTAATTAATCTCCCCTCCATCTCATGAACGTTAACATGTCTCTAGTTGTTTTTAATTACTCTATATGAAGGATATGATATATAATTTAGCATTTTCCACAGTTATTTCACCAAAATGGTAGAAAAAAATTTCATATTTTCATTAATGTAAAAGAGTTGAAAATCTTACACCTCAGGCAGGGCTTCAGCAGTTTCTCACACGTCTTTGAGCCCATCTCCAGGCCTTGTTCTCCTCTCGGTATTCTGCACCTCATCACCATTGCACCAAAATCTCCAGGGAGGTCATGAGGCTCACAGGTTGAGGTCCTGAAGATGTTATGGCAAGATTGCAATTAATCATCAAGTCAATCTTAAAGTAGGAAATGGAAACTTTATTTACAAGTTGGCGATCTGGATCTACCAGCTGATTGGCCAAGGAGTAGGCTGCAAGTTGACACCCTTCAACCCCCTCCCTGCGTTTGAGTACTCCTTTTATAGTCCCAAACCATATTAATCATAAGTGGCTGTTGTTATGATTCAAAACCATGAACAATTTAATGAGATCTTAAATCATAAGTAGAAGGGGAGTGGGTCAAATTGTTGCTAGTTGAGTACAAGTTAAAGAATGGTTGCTAACGTCTACACAATCAATCTCTCACAGGGTACATTGTCCATGAAAAATGGGAACCAAAAGGAGAACACTTTTACATTGTGTAAGAATTACCATTTTGTGTTGCCAAACATGCTATGCTAAGCATGTAGAGAGGCGGGCTTTCCCATAGGAGAAGCATTTCTTACATGACATGGAGTCTCAGGGCAAAATGGAGTCCGTTCATTGCCCATATAACAAAGATACCAATGATCATCCTTGGAGAGTGGATCATTTTTGTTCTCTGTGGACTCTCTCCTAAAGTTCTTTAGAGAACCTAAAGCCTTGATGGTTGAGTCTAACATGAATACACATGGGCTTGAGGGTTTCTTGGGTCTGAAGGAGATAAATGACATAACCAGGGATGTGGGGCCCACATTACTGCAGGGTCAGCCATCCAGAGCAGCTGAAAATATACTGATGCTTTTAAATGAAGCTAAACATGAAAATAAAGTTGAAAATCTTATTCCCTCAGCTCCTGAAGACCTGCAGGAAAGTTCAGTTATGCTTGCTCTCATGAAGACAGTACTAGGGGGAAAAAGCAAGGTTTCCAATGAATGTCAATATTAAACCCCATGGAAAAATTCAAATTCTGCTTGCAAACAGTTACCAGAAACCAGATTGAGCAGAACATGCAAGACTAAGGGAGAAGCCAGAGGAGCTATTTGCCTGGCTAGCTTTGTGGCAGGATGATTATGAATTCCAATCCACCACCTCCATATACACTCATCATTTCATTTCAAAGGAATTCTAAAGGAAGAAATAAGGTAATAAAAGCAACAATTTTTGACAGGTTAAATTGTTCAAATGCTAAGGTAAGTGTTGAAGAGGATTTGCTCATGTGTAATGCAGTATCAATTTTTAACCTAATTCTACATTAGTTTGAACTCTAGGAAGAAGTTGCCAGTACTTGGTCATTTGGGATCAACAAAATCATTAATTTCATAAGATAGAACCTAGCAATCCTTATCCTGACCTCTGTTACTATTTAAGACTCAGCATATGGGACTTGGCTCCAGGCAGTCATTAATTCAGATTTCTGCTCCTGCTAGGTAACTATTAACCTGTTCAAACTAATTTCTTCATCTATAAAATTGGGATATAATAGTTGACTTCCAGGGCTGTTAAAGTATTAGGTGAAGTAATGGAAGGCCATTAGTTCAGTGCCTAACACATAGTAAGAGCTCTGTAAGCATCAGGTCCGACAAGGCCCGGTAGAAAATTTGTGGGACCCAGTGAAAAATGACAATGTGGGTTTTTCCTCTGTGCTGCCTATGGAGGAGGCAGCTGTCTCCTACTCAGCATCAGGGTTGTCCTCAGACCTCTCCCATACCCCAGGATTTTAGAGAGAATACCAAGAAGTTCATCCAGCACCAGTCAGAACAATATGTCAAAATTAAATGTAATGGCAGAAACCCAGAGGTATTGACAACGGATGCAGAGGAGACTGAAGGATCAGATCTTGATGCCAAACATGAGTTATCAGAGAAACAAGAAAACAAAGCATATGCTCCTCAGTGGCTTTTGAAATTTCCTGGCCCACAACATCAAGATGCTAGAAGTGCTGCTGACATGGAACCAATCTTACTGTGCTGAATGGCTCACTGTGTTTCCTCCAAGAACTGCAAAGCCACCATGGAAAGAGCAACTCAGCACCAGTCCCAATTCCAGGCTTCACAGAGAAGAAAATTAATAGATGGGTCATGTGCAAGTTTTGATTATGCTTTAAAAAAAACAAAAAATAAACTGTCTAAAGAAAAAAAGTGGTATTCCCTCATTCAAACATTTACAGATTTCAAAACAATGAAAACAAAGCATTAAGTCAAGCATGAGGCCCTTCTAAGAACAAAGTTGCCCCTAATGCATAGGTTGTCCCTGAAGCCACCTCGACTGGCAAGCCAGATAGATGGTCAGCTAGCACTATGGTACCACTTCACATTGGTGCATCTTGAAGACAGATCTCAAGATAAACAGAATTTTGCCTATGCATATCTGTTCAGTGAATCTTTCCTGAAAAAAAAGGACTTCCATTCCTTTCTGCAGGATTAGACATTAAGCTTTAAAAATAGAATGGTGCTTTTAGATGACATTAATAATGACAATCCAGGTGGGAAATGTATTTTCTCAGTTTTTACTGCTCACAAGTTCTAAGGCATTTTTAAAGATCTCACATGCTCTAACCCAGAGGGGACCTATGACAGAGCATTTCAAACTATTTGACAAATTAATCTTGAGTAAAAAAAATGCCAGTTTCCAACAGATGATAAAATATTGATATTGTGTTTTTATCATCTTTATATACATGGGATGGAGGAGTTTGTGTTTATTTGCCTGCCAAAGAAACCACTTTTAACACTGGAAAATTTTATTTGCTATCTGATTTATAGATATGTCTTACATTTGCAGAGATCAAATGAAGACATGTCAGAGGTCTTATGCCTTAGAAAAGATTAAGGTTTAAAACAGCTGAAGAAACTTCAGATAAATTGTTCATATGTTCTTTCCGCCTAAAATACAATTCCCCCACTTTTTCTCTGGAAAAATAAACAACTAACAAAACAAAAACAAAAAAAAAATGTAAAAATCCTTCTTGTCCTTTAGAGCTCAGTTAATGTCATTTTTCTAACTCTTCAAACTAAATTTGGCATCACTCTGCCCCAGCTTAACTTTTCAAAATGCCTCATTCCCATCTGTCACAGAATTCATCCTAGCTCCTAAACACGATGTTGAATGGTGATGCCCATCTCTTCATAACGTGTATACCCTGTGAAGATAGGAAATCTTGAGGGATTTTTGACTACCCTATTACATGTATCTGACAGATTATCCCATAAATGGAGGAATTCATTACATGTTTTATGAATGAAAAGGGGAAGAAGAATCAATAGTACCAAAGATATGGACTCCAGGAGAAACATCCAAGTTTTTACAACATTTTCTAGAGATACTTTCTGTTGCACATCATAATGCTTAACTGTACAAACGGCATCTAAAAGGCCTTAACATTTAAATCCCTAGAAAGCCCATGTGCCAAAAGCTACATTTTATTTCTATAAAAAGGTGAGAAAATGCTTAGTAAAAAGCACATTGAAGACACACTTACTTCCTGTGTTCCTGTGTGTTGTATTTTACTGACAGGTTAGATGACTCCTTGACCTTCTACCCAATGGCTGCAGATATGAACGGCAAAGGCAAGATTAGGCTGTATTATGGTTTGGAAATGAGGTGTCCCACAAAAAGCTCCTGTGTTAATCCAGGAGGTGAATTGATTAGATTCTGAGAGTCATAACTTGATTAGTGGAGTAATCCATTTGATAGATTAATAATCTGAATGGGTTACCTGTTGGTAACTCTAGGATGGTGGGGCATGGCCAAAAGAAATGGGTCTCTGGGGGCCTGCCTTGGGGATTACACAATTTTTCTGTGACTCCTTACACTGTGCTTCTTCTTTCTGGATGTTATGAACAGAGGAGCTTTCCTTTACCTCTCCCTTCTTCCATGATGTTCTCCCTAACCTTGGTCCCAAGTCAACCATGGACTGAGAGCTCTGAAACTGTGAACCCCAAGTAAACTTTTCTTCCTCTTAAGTTATTTATGTCAGTGTTTTGGTATCAGTGATGAAAAGCTGAATAACAGAGGCTGCTTCCTTTGAAAGCAAGATTTGGGTGTGTAGCTGACCTTTTATTAACATTATGTGGATGCTATAAAAAGCCAGTGTGGGTACTAAATTTGTGAATAGACAATAACCAGGTCATTGTGAGGATGTCAAGCAGCTCTCTTAAGAGGCATCTCTCTGCATTAGGTCATCTGAGTGTTCCTTTGCAATAGAGTCAATGAACTCAGTGTCATGCTTGACAGGATCAGAGGCAAGTATAGCTTTATTTAAAAAAAAAAAAAAACTGTTTATTTGACAGCAAACTCATGCTGTTAACAGAAATCCAGATCATAGGTGTTTCATTTGGAGAGTTGTTTTTAATTATGTAGTTGGATGTAATACTCGTGTGTGTGTGTGTGTGTGTGCGTGTGTGTGTGTGTGTTGGAATTAATTAATTGATTGATTAATTAATTAAGTACGTGGTGCTGATGGTCCAACCCAGTGTCTCAGACATGCTAGGCAAGCACTATATCACTGAGCCACAACTCCAGCTCTGGATGTACTACTCTTTAACATGGAAATTTATAACCTAGAATTCCCCCAGAACAGAGTGTGCTGATAGTGGGGAGGATTTTGCAGGTTAGAACAATTGAGAATATACAATAGTTCTACTCATAGTCCCAGAGGACAGAATTGGAGCTCAGACCTTTCACATCATTAGCAAAGCACACTCACGTCACTTCAAGAAGGTACTATTCAGATGACAGAGATACCCAATACAACCTAGCCTTCATGAAGTAGTAAGTTTCTCACAGATAGTACATTAAGCAGAGTCTAGATGATTCTCTGAAGAGGACTTTGCAGGATGCTTTCAGTGGACAAGAATTTAATTTACTTTTAAGATTCCTTTCAATTCTATGATTATTCTAAAGTTCTAGAGTCTAAATGGCTGTTTCCACTCACATTTATAGTCTGTATAAAGGATTTTTTAAGAAGATGGCTATGATCATCAGCACCTCAAATCTCTTCTACTTTAAAAAAGCAAATGTTAAATGTTCAGATTCTCCATTGTCTCTTTTCTTTCCTTCATAGCCAAATCACTTAGAGTCGAACACACTTGCTCCTACCTCCATGCTCTTTAAACTTTTCATCTAACCATGACACAACTGCTGAAGTCTGGCTTTTGTTTCCTCTGCTGTAATCAAACATCTCCCTAAGGTCATCTATCAGCCCCTTGTTGATGCATGCACTGGAAACTTCTGAGTCATGATGCAGTACCTGGAGCTTTTAACACTGCTGGTGATCTTTTGTCTTTATAAAATACTCTTACTTCTGGCCTCTGTGCCACTAGACTTCCTCCATTTTCCTTCTATTTCTTTCCTCCTATTTTAATCTCAATCACCTTCAGTGTTCTTCTTTCTCTGTGTACTTCTACAACATGGGATTCCTGTGAGATACATCCTGTTCTTCTCAGATCCTCCAATTACTCCCATGGCTTCAATAATCATCTGTGTGCTGATGACGGAAGTCTTATCTCTGATTTGAAAGTCTCTGGCATGAGCTCCAGACTCACACATCCAATTGTCTTGGTACCCCCACTGTGAAGGCCCTCTTACTCACCTTCTCTGAGCTCATCATCCCCTCCCCCAAGATCTGCCCCTTGGTCATATCCCAGATTGTAGGAATAATACCAGCATCCCCTCAGTTGCTCAAGACAGAAACCCAGGTCTCTGTTTATTCTTCTTACCTATGTTCATCAGAATATTAATCACTTTCAATAATATCTTGTCTATAACTCCATGAAAATGTCATTTTTCATCCCCTGCATCCATCCTCTAGATGAGAACATCATTATTTCTATCCTGGGTTTCCACTATAGTCTCATAAAAAATACTTCCGTTTCCATTTTTCCCTGACATTAATCTGCATCATAGGTAGTGATTTTTCTAAATATTGTGTGTTCTTCTTTTGCTTAAAACCTTCAAGGGCTCCTAATGCCTTCATGAGAGAATGTAAGTTATTAGAATAACCTACTAGACTCATCACAGCCTGGACTGTACTTCAGGTCAACACTCTCACCTCTTGTCTCTTTCACACTCATTGTGTTTTACAGAACTTATTTCATGTGTGTTTTGTTTCCTCAGCCTAATCCACCTCTGTCCTTCTCCTATCACCCTCCCCAACCCCATGCATAGTATCACAACCACCATGCCAACTCAGCTTTTAGGTTTCATCCTTAGGTACTTATTTTTCTGGAAAACTATCTTCCATCTTCATTCCTGTTCCTTCCTTTCCCCGAGCTTCATGTTCCTCTTCAAGCTTCCGTACATTCAGGCTTAGTAAGAGTCATCTTAATGTATTTACTATTTGTTTGTTTGAATTTCCCTGGGATACTCCATGAATAAATATGGTGTCTGACTTACTGTTGTTTCCAAATAGTCTAGCACAAAATTTGGCACATTAATTATATTCAACAAAGAGCAGAAACTAGATTTTAATACATAATATTTCACAGATAAATTTAATTTCCATTTAATGAAATGTCATGTGGCATGACATGTGTGTAGGGGTGGTAGTAGTGTCTTAATGCATTAATATGAATATACTTACATATATACATGTGTGCATATTTATGTGTATGTATGTGTATGTATGTACATATGTATTATACATGTGCATACACATAAACATAGCTGTACATACTGTATTAGTTTCCTATGATTGTTGTAACAACTTATCACAAACTGGGTGGCTGAAAACAATTGACATTTATCCTGTCATAACTCTGGAAGCTAAATATCCAGTTGGTAGATCTGTGCTCCTCCAAGGTTCTTGGGAACATTTTATTTCTTAACTCTTCAACTTCTGTTGATTGTCAGCTTTCCTTGATTTGTGGCCACATCACTCCAATTTCTTCCAACTAATTTCCCATGGGCTTCTTCTCTGTGTATGTCTTCCCTTTTGTCTGTCTTTTATAAGGACACTTATCACTAGATTTAGAGCCCACTCTAAATAATAATCCAAGATGATCTCTTCATCTCAAAAATCTTGAATTATATCTCCAAAGTCTCCCCGCCTTTCTTTTTAAATTAAATCACACTCACAGGTTCCAGGAATTAGAACTTGGACCTATCCTTTTGGAAGACACCATTCAATCCATTATACATGTGTTACCCTGGTATAATTTAAAGACACCACATATTTACTTTATCTTGGAAAATTTAAATTCTTCATTCTCTACATGTTCTGCCTTATACTAACCTTAAAAGGGGATGGGGGGTGGGGTGGGGGGAAGGATGGGTGTTTAGAGGAAAATAAGAATCCTTTCTTTTGTTATTCTTCAAACTAAGCCTTGTAAGCAGTACTGTTCTAGAGTTGTTAAAAAAGAACTCCATGTCTTCCAGATAAAGGTCTAAGGAAATCAAGCAGATTGCTACATAAATTTAGGCTCCTTTTAGAATGTATGCTATTTTGTCTACTGAAATATCTGTTCCTTCTTATTTTCCAAAAAGGAAGGAAGGAATTAGCTAGGGCACAACTGGTGCTACAGTGCAGGTATTTATGACTAAGTAGGATTATTTTTGCATCTCTATAGACATTTCCATGCTTCTTATTTTTTTCTTCTTAAATTATAGTCTTACCATTCTATAATTCAAGTTTGGCTAGACATTTTTTGCATATAAAACTGTTCTTACACCCTGAAGCTGGGAAGAAATGTTCCTAATCAGGATATACATTTACAAGTCTTATTTTTCTTGTATGAACTTTTGTTAAAAACTACCAATCTAAAAATTAAAACTAGCCCAAGATTTCAATTGGGTCATATTTGAAAACTTTTTTTTTAATTTGTTTATAGAAATGTGTGCTGATTAAGATGATCACAGCCCACTAATAAATATTCTGATGAGTTGTTATCTCTATTTTTAATAGTGGTCACCAACAACTATTTATGGAAGACTTATACAGTTATTTCAAGAGAAAAATCTGTCTGCATACTTATATAGTAATGTTAACTCTTAGAATTATGTCATGTTTATCACCAGTTTTCTCTGAGGGAGCAAAACCCAAGTTATAGAAAGAACTAGTGGCTTTCACAACTCAACATAACAACATAGTCCTATAGATTGTAAATTTGTGTTCCTAAATTAATTTTTGTAAAGAATACTAGGAATAAATAAGAGGTTTGTGAAAATCTGAAATCTGTTTCTTTTAAAATGTGTTTTTGAACAAAACTAAAATTGATCTTTTATTAAGTTTCTAAAGAGAAATGCTGAAATAGAGGGGGGAAATTAAGATGAGTTTATGTCATAGATTATATCCTCAAATGCTTTTAATCTTTCCACCTTGTTTGTGATGATTCAAAGCGATTGCACACCTTTTTCTGCGAAAGGACTTATTATTTTTTTTTAAAGTTTGAGTTTTGATTTTTTAAATTTTTTAAAGACTTTTTTTTAGTTGTTGATGGACCTTTATTTTATTTATTTATATGTGGGGCTGAGAATTGAACCCAGGGCCTCACAAGGGTCAGGCAAGCACTCTACCACTGAGTCACAACCACAGCCCCTAAAGTTTTTATTAAAACCATGAAAAAATACATACTTATTGTTTGCTTATATGTATTAATAGTTGTTGGTCCTCTTTGTAAATATCTAATGAATAAAAATACTCACTAAGTGTAATTATTTGAAATCACGTGTTACAGTTTAGATATAAGGTATCCCCCTAAAGCTCATATGTGAGACAATACAAGAATTTTCAGAGGTGAAATGATTAGATTATAAGATGTGACCTAATCAATCAGTGAATTGATTTACTGAAATGAATTAACTAGGTGGTAACTGTAGGCAGGTAGGGTGTGACTAGAGGAGAAGGGTCACTGGGGGACAGGCCTTTGGGGATTTATATTTTGTCTCTGCTAAGCAGAGTTCTCACTCTCTCCACTTCCTGGTTGCTGTGTCCTGAGCTGTTTTCCTCTGCCACATCCTTCCCCCATGATGTGCTACCTCATCTTGGGCTCAGAGCTATGGAGTCAATCGTCTATGGACTGAGACCTCTGAAACCATGAGCCAACATAAATGTTTCCACCTCTACATTGCTCTTGTCAGTTCTTTTGATCAAGGCAATGAAATCGCTGACTAAAGCATTACAAACTGTTATATGTGTTGTGAGTTATGACTCAAGAATAGGTCGGTCTCTTCTACTTGGTCTAGTACTAACCTCTGTTTTGATGCCATGTGGTTTTTCTTTAGCAAATGATTCTATTCTGCATAAGGAGTTTTTGATCATTGAGATAATGATAGTTCTGGGGAAGAAGTGATATAATCTAGGAAGAATTCTGTTATTAGAAAAAGAGGAATAAGAGGGGAATGATTTGGGGAATGAAAACCATGAAGCTATATACATTGAATTAAATAGAACTGGTTTTGCTTTAAAGAACCAGACTGGGAAATTCATTAGGTAGTAGTTAGGGTATTCAGTAGGTAATAGGCTTATTCTTAACATCTAATTACATAAAAAATATCAGTGTAACAAAATAAATAAATAAATAAATAAACTTTCTTAGGATATTTCAAGTCACCAAGAAAAATTCTACTGTCTAATTTTTAAACTAATTTTAAAAACGTTTGTTCTTTTATAAATTTATAAATGTCCTCAGGAAAAGTTCATACATAAATCTATGATCACTTGGTAGTTTTATTTCATTTTATCTCATACAATCTTGGATTTCTTCAGGTTGTTGTATAATATACAGCAACAAAAAGTCCTTTTCTTCAGTTCTGGGTCTTAGTTCTTTATCTTAGTTTTATTCTAAAGTCAGTGGTAGAAAAATAATCTGATTACTTTGTAGATCTAAAAAAACGATCTATGGTAGAAAAATAATCTGATTGCTTTGTGGATCTAAGAAAAATCAGAGTATAATGTTAAACTATTTTCATAAAGCATAGAGCTAATTTTCATCTAAAAAGCATGTTCCACTTTTATTGTTCAGCTGCCAGATCAGTGTAGGAAGTAAATGATGTTGTGCCTCTCAAAGTTCCTACCCATTGTGCATGGACTTGTCCATGATTTTCACTCGTGAGAGAGCAAGATAATGTGGATAGAAATTGTAAGGCAATCACTGCAGAAGAAGTTGACAAAGAATGTGAGACTAAGGAATTTGTCTATTAATGAAGGAATGTTTTTTGAAGAACAGTTTCTTAGTTTCTAGTTATAGAATGGAAAATTTGTAAAACATTTATCATATGGCATTTTCAATATTAGTGTTCTTTTGCCATTTATAGCTTTGGCTAAGATATAAGACAAGGCATGTCTAACAACTAGGGTTACATTTGCTAGACCACAGGTGTATCTCATCATCCAACACTGTTTGGCACAGTAGATGCTCAAGAAATGTTCCTTAAATAAATAAATGAGTTCCTTTCTTTTGTGCTACCACTCAACCCTCTGCCCTTGACCCTGCCCAGATAACTTAAAATAACAATAATCTTTTATTGATTGTTTTCCAAATCCTAAACACATCTACTTTATGCAGGTCATTTCAATTATGCCACAGACTAATGAGGTCCAATTACTCTTCATTTCAGGGATGTACAGACTGAGGCTCAGAGAGATTAGTTAACTTTCCTAAGGTCATAGTTGTCTCTGTCTCCAATCTGATGCTCTCCAGCCTACCCTTCTCTTAGCTGCCACATTAGTTTTTCTAATTTTAAAGTGACCATGTTGTCCATAGAGTCAAATCTTTTGGTAAGCTCTTATCAGCTTCAGAATAAAATTCAAGCTCTTGAACACAGGGAAAAGCCTTCATTAGAGTCTTACAACTCTTAGGTACGTGTTTTATGACCCTACATCAACCATTTCAAATTCTTACAGTTTCTTATTAAGGCAAGTTTTAACTCCTCTTTAACTATGCACAAAATCCCCCTCTCTCCTTCTACCTTTGGCCAATGCCTATTCTATATAAATACCTTCCTTAGAATTATATAAAAATCTCCCTAATGGTATTATTACTGTTTTTTTTAAGTAAGAATAATTATAAAGTTGTTTTGTTCCGGAATATCTTTCTTTGAAATGAATCACTGGCAAATCTGTGCTGATGGAAAAGAACTGGCTGTGAGAATGTTCTAGTTCTAAGAATTATGCACAGTCTCTCCCCATTCAAAATAAAGCAGTTGGTATGATAATCAGGCTTCCCTTCTTTAAGCAGGTGTTAGGAAGGAAGAAACAATGTAAGATAAGCTTCTCCTGTTTTAGAGAATACGGGCCTACTTTTCATAGACTGGGTGCAAGGATTAGCACAAAGCCCCATGTGTAGGTGGGACTGTGGCAGCTGGCACCCTGAGAAGGGACTTAGGACTGAGTCAGCCCTTCTATACACAGAAAGCTTGACTCTGTAGGATAGTCCCCAAACACAAAGACTTGGGTCGGGACCCCTTTCTTTAAAATACACTCCAGCCTCCTTTATCTGGAAGTCAAGAATCAAATACAATGAGTTAGTTGATCCTTTTTCAGAAGCTAGACAGCTAGAACAGGATTCGATTTGATTGATTTTTTTTTAGTTTAATTCAGACTACTGCTGAATGAGCAGCCCTTCTCTGTAAGTTCAGTAGTGGTTATTGTGAATAAAAGTCTCCTTTGCCAATGAGTGCATATTTTCTTTTTTTTTAAACAAGGGTAGTGTCACAAAGAAAACGTCAACAAATTTAACTGTAAAAGGAGAGTCTCCAGAGAAGAGAGCTCATTGCATCTTGAAGGACTGTGCAGAAGTTCCTATCTTCTGAGAAGTGAGTTAATCAGCTTGAGAGAGCCCTTGACATACTCATTTTCTCATGGCTCCTATACTAATTATTTCCGGCTTTAAAAAAAATGTGCATGCAGGTTATGAAACCAAGATACAAAAGGGTAGAGAATTTTACGTATGATGTGATAGTTCATAAAATATTAAGAATTTTCTACCTGAGAGGTAGGGCCAATGGAAACCACTGAACAAATAAATCCCCTGAAGGTATGTGTGATCTGAGGAAGGCAGCAGGTAACCAGCAAGGAAAAGGAGATCCTGCCCAGTTACAGAATGATTTTAAGTTGTGTTGAGCTTTGTTTAAAGGTTTTTTAGACCACACAGGTCCCAGGAAAAAAAAGATACTGAAATATCTAAATTATTTGGATTTGACATCTGGGGCCAAACTACACTGTCTTCAGTTATTTATTTATTTTTATTTTTTGGAACGCTTTATTCTAGCCCTTGTTTACTCTTCCCTCTGTCTTGTCCTGTATAATTGTCCCCTGCATGTGCTGTGACTAGAACTTGTTACTATGGGAGTCTAAATGCATTTGAAGTAAGAGGCTACAGGTCTCTGATCCAGGTGCAGACTTAACATCATCTTCTTTCTTTACCTGGCTATGATACCCTGCTAAAGTAGCTCTCGTGTGCTTATGACTCTTTCATTATATTTAACCCTGAAGGCCACATATTCTTTTGATTATGGGTCCTGCAATGTTCACAATTTAATATGATGAGAACTCTAACCAACAAAAGACATAGATTTAGTTCTTAAAATAGTGCAAGAGGTTATGGGAGATTCCCTAGAAAGCTTTCTATCTAGGAGGGGAGAAGAATCAACAAAAGTAACAGTCCAGTAGATAGCCTCCTACTGACTCTTTTCCCGACTTCCAACTTTTCCTAGTTCTTTCTTCCAAAGAAATTTTCTGGGACTCTGATGCACCTTCTGGAGCCTATTGACTTGTTTTTCCTGGTATTATTGCCATACTTTTATAAGAACAGGAAGTAAAATATCAGAAGTGATATTATACTCTCTCCATTGGCCACTTATAAACTCCCTAGAACTCACTTCCTCCCCAACTACTCCATAAAGACATTCTTACCAGGAACTATTTTCCTGTTGAGAGCCACAGCCGAAGGGGCCCCAGCAAACTTTCAGACTGCCAGCTGATGATTGGCTCACAGTGGCCCCAGCAACTTCTAGCTGGCTCCTCTGCGGTGATGCTCATTGGGATGTTTCCCCGCCCTTTCAGACTACGGAGCTGCTCATTGGGGGACTTTTTTTGGCTCCGCCCACTTGACCCAGCCAATCGGCCTCAAGAGCAGGAGGAGTGGGGGAGGTTGAGAGGCTTGTGGGAAGCCGGTGGTGGCAGTTGGGCTCTGAGGGTTTTTCCTGAGGAGCTGTTTTGTTTGGCGTGTGTGGTTCTAAAAATAAAGTTCATTTCTTTTGACAAGTGGCTCCTGAATTGTGCCCAGCCAGACTTCGGCATTTGGTGGGCCGCACGGGGAGTGACTGAGGGTAAGTGATAAGGTAAACTGCTCGCCCCTGAGGGCAGGGCGAGAGGATGGGTAGCCATTTTAAGATTCCTCTTTTGTTTTGCTTCACTTTTGTTTTAAGTTGCCTGTCTCTGGAGATGAGTGAGACGGAAGAAAAACCTCTCACATCTGAGGAAAAACTATTTACGTCTGAGGAACAGATAGGGAGAAAGGACGGATGCACATTTCAGGAGGATAGAAAGGCTATAATGATTTTTTGTTGTTCCATTTTTATTTAATTCTGTCTCGGTTTTGTTTGGCGTCATCTTGTTGGGTTGTATTATAGTAGAAATATGGGATCAGAAATTAGTAAAAAACAAACCAAAAGAGTGTTAAGTAAATTGTTAGAGGAAGGAGGCATCCCAGTAAAATCAAGAGCAGTCAGGGCATACGTTGATACAATACAAAAATGTAGCCCATGGCTTTTAAAGGAGGAGTTGTTGAATATATCACAATGGAACCATCATGGTGAAGATTTAAAAAGAATAGAAAAGAAAAGCCCAGGAACTGCCAGTTGGCACATTGATATTGTGGGTGTTGGTATCTGGTTTGCTTAGTCCAAAGCCTTCAGTTCAGACAAAGGTAGAGGAAGGAGAAGACATATTGATTCAAGTAAAAGAGAAGGTCTCTCAAGTTAGTCAGAAAGAGGAAAAGATTCAAGTAAAAGAGAAGGTCTTTCGAGCTAGTCAGATAGAGGAAGAAAGCTTAGAGCAGAAAAAGCCATCAGGGGAAAAATTACAACAGGAGACTGCTACTAACACCTTTCTATCACCAGAGGGCGTAAGTGTCCAACCAACAGCACCACGTCTACAGGAGATGCTACTAACACCTTTCTATCACCAGAGGGCATAAGTGTCCAACCAACAGCACCACCTCTATATGCTGGGAGGCTCCCAACCCCCGCAGTTGATAGTTGGGATCCTGAGACAGGATCTCAAATATTAACATGCCCTGTATTTGAGGCAGGAGGGCAGCGAATTCACCATGCTTTAAATTTCAAAACAGTGAAGCAGCTAAAAGAGGCTGTAACAACCTATGGTCCTCAAGCACCCTTCACTGTAAGCTTGGTCGAATCCATTAACAACTTGAACATGACACCAGCAGATTGGGCTAATATGTGTAAAGCTGTGCTAAATGGAGGACAATACCTGTTATGGAAGGTTGCCAATGAGGAATTTTGCAAGGAGATGGCTAGGCGAAATGCAGCAGCTGGTTGTCCTCAGAGAAATCTAGATATGTTGTTAGGAAAGGGACCTTATGAGGATCAGCAGCAACAAATTGCATATGATCCTGGCGTATACGCACAAATTGCTGTAGATGCAATTAAGGCATGGAAGACTTTACAAGGACATGGAGGTTTACAAGGTCAATTATCTAAGGTAATACAAGGAGCTAATGAATCTTACGCTGAATTTGTAGATAGGCTTATTCAAACAGCTACCAGAGTTTTTGGGAATACAGAACAAGCAATGCCATTAATAAAACAACTGGCTTATGAGCAAGCAAATCGTTGGTGCAGAGAAGTCATTAGACCATGGAAACATGAAGATTTAGACACATATATTAAATTATGTAGAGACCTTAATGAACAAGAGCAAGTCGTGGCAGCTAGAGTAAAACTTGCTTTAGATGCCAGAGACATTAATGAACAAGGGCAAATCGTGGCAGCTGCAGTAAAACAGGCTTTAGATGCCAGGCCAAGAACATGCTACAATTGTGAACAAACAGGACATTTTAAAAGGAATTGCCCCATAGGAGGAGGGTTTAACAAAACTAGGTATCAAAGGAGTAGAATACCGGGTATTTGCCCACGATGCCATAGAGGGAGACATTGGGCTAATGAATGCCGTTCTCAAACCACCATAGAGGGTGCTCCATTATCAAAAAATGAACAAGGACCAGGTGTTTATCCACGATATTGTGGAGAAAGGCATCGGGCTCCATTGCCAAAAAATGCACAGGGGGGCCCAATGCTCCGGGGCCCAAAACCACAAATATACGGAGCACTGGAGGAACACAGCAACCCCATCAGGGTAGTGCCCAGGACACATTGTCCATCAGATCCCTCATCAGACAAACCAGAAGGAGCACAGGGTTGGACATCTGCGCCTCCGCCAGATCAGTACTAACTCCAGAGATGGGAGTTCAAATCATTCCCACAGGGGTAAAAGGACCTCTTCCCAAAGGAACAGTAGGCTTATTATTGGGACGCAGCTCTTCTACTCTAAAAGGACTTATGATAAGTCCTGGGGTAATTGATCCCGATTATGAAGGTGAAACAAAAATTATAGCCAGTTCTCCAAAGGGTATATCAGTAATTTCACCAGGAGATAGAATAGCACAGTTACTAATAATACCCAGCCTACATGATAAATTTTCCAGTCGTGCTGTAGAAAGAGGTTCCAAGGGATTAGGCTCCACAGGTGTAGATTGGGCTATGCTTTCTTTAAATTTAGATTTTCGCCCCATGCTAAAACTAAATATTCAAGGACATGAATTTAATGGGATACTGGATACAGGTGCAGATCTTAGCATCATCTCTCGTCAAGAATGGCCAAAACATTGGCCATTACAACAAGCCACTCAAATGCTTCGAGGCCTAGGAGTGGTGACTAATCCCCATAGAAGTGCAATGGTATTAGATTGGAAGGATCCTGAAGGATGTGAAGGAACTATACAGCCATATGTATTGGATCATCTTCCCGTAAATTTATGGGGACGAGATGTCCTAGATCAATTAGGTTTGACATTAACAAATAACATCAACCAAAATGCACCCACTGTTATGACTAGATAAGGTTTTAGGAAAGGAAAAAGATTAGAAAAACAAGAACAAGGTATAGCAGCACCAATACAAATAGATCAAGGAACAGACAGACATGGGTTGGATTTTCAGAAAGGGCCACTGAGACAATAAAAATTACTTGGAAATCAGAAAGACCAGTATGGGTTCCTCAGTGGCCCCTGACTAAAGAAAAGATACAAGCAGCCCATGACCTGGTCAAACAACAATTAGCGGAAGGACATATACAACCTTCTGTATCTCCGCATAATACTCCCATTTTTGTCATCAAAAAGAAATCTGGTAAATGGAGATTATTGCAAGATTTAAGAGCCATTAATAATGAGATGGTTATTATGGGACCTGCTCAATCAGGCATTCCTCAATTTTCTGCTTTGCCAAAAACTTGGTATGTTTTACTTATAGATATTAAAGATTTTTTTTTTCAATTCCAATTCATCCTGAGGATAGTCCACGTTTTGCATTTACTATCCCTGCACTAAATCATGAAGGTCCTGATCAGAGATATGAATGGAAAATACTCCCTTAAGGGATGGCTAACAGCCCAACTATGTGTCAAATTTATGTTAACAAAGTAATCCAGCCACTTAGAAATCAAAATCCTGAACTACAAATATTTCACTAAATGAATGATGTATTATTAGTACACAAAGATAAAAACACATTGCTAGAATGTTATGCCACACTTACAAACTTATTAAAAAATTATAATCTAGAGATAGCAATAGATAAAGTACAATTAAATTTTCCAATTAATTATTTAGGAGTTCTATTATCCTCAACCATGGTCCGTCCACCAAAAATTCAAATATGAGTAGATCAACTCAAATCACTTAACGACTTTCAAAAGTTATTAGGAGACATAAATTGGATAAGGCCTTATCTAGGTACCAACAGGAGAGTTGGAACCTTTATTTGATATCCTAAAATGTCCATCATATCCAAATTCACACCAAATGTTAACGCCTGAAGCAAGAAAGGCATTAAAAATCATTGAAACATATATGGAAAATATGCGTTTGGATAGAATTGATATAAGTTTGCCTTTATTATTTATTGTACTACCAACAAAAAATATTCCTACAGGAGTATTTTGGCAAGAAGGTCCATTATTATGGATACATTTATCTTATTCTCCTAACACTATTCTTACTAGGTATCCTGAGGCTGTAGGACAATTAATACTCAAAGGAATAAAAGCAGCAAAGGGAGTGTTTGGAATTTCTCCCAATAAAATTATTACTCCATATACTATGAATCAAATTGATGAGTTAGCTAATGAGTTAAATACTTGGGCAATAATCATGTGCAAATCTAATGTTTCATTTGATAACCACTTACCATCTAATCCTTTATTGTCTTTTTGGTCATCGCATCCTGTAATTTTTCCAAAAATGACAAGAAAAACACCTATCATGAATGCTCCAAATATATTCACTGATGGGTCAAATAATGGTACAGCAGCAATAGTTACACCTGATCAAACTTTTACATTTTTAGTACCCAAACAATCAGCTCAAAAGGTAGAGCTTAATGCAGTATTACAAGCTTTTATGATGTTTAAAGATTCTGTATTTAATTTATTTTCCTATAGTCAGTATATAGTTAATGCTATAGTATCCCTTGAAGATGCTGGTAGGATTTCCCCTTCCTCTACTGTTTTCTCTTTGCTTTCCATTATACAAAGTCTAATCTGGGACAGAAAAGATCCGTTCTTTATAGGACATATCAGGGCACATACAGGATTGCCTGGAGCCCTTAGTTTGGGCAATGATTTAGCAGATAAAACTACACATGACATACATATTTTCTCTACACTAGAAGAAGCTACAAATTTTCATAAAAAGTTCCATGTCAATGCTAATACTTTACAAAAGCATTTTAAAATAACTAAGGAACAAGCTAGACAAATAATAAAACAATGTCAAAATTGTGTGACCTTTTTACCACAAGTTAATCTTGGAGTCAATCCTAGAGGATTGATACCTAACCATATTTGGCAGATGGACGTCACACACTTGCCAGAATTTGGAAAATTAAAATATTTGCATGTTACAGTTGATACTTCTTCTGGATTTTTGGTGGGCTCCCTTCATGCCGGAGAAAAAACTAAAGATGTTATAGCTCATTGCTTACAAAATTTTGCCACTGTGGGCGTTCCAAAACAGTTAAAAACAGATAATACCCCTGGTTATACTTCTACCTCTTTTAAACAATTTTGCTCAACATTTGGCATTACTCATATAACAGGAATCCCATACAATCCACAGGGACAAGGCATAGTTTAAAGAGCTCATCAAACTATTAAAATGTACTTATTAAAGCAAAAAGAGGGAATTGGGAAGGGGTATGTATTCCCCAAAGATAAACTTAAAATAACCCTTTTTACTCTAAACTTTTTAAATTTGGATTCATCAGGGCTTAGTGCTGTGGAAAGGCATATGTGTCCAAAAAATGTGCATAAGCCCAAGGTACTTTGGAAGGATATTCTAACAAGACAATGGAAAGGTCCTGACCCAGTGATTGTCTGGAGTCGGGGGTCTGTTTGTGTGTTTCCACAGGGGAACAGCAGCCGATTTGGATTCCAGAGAGATTAACTAAAGTCCTGACCCAGTGATTGTCTGGAGTCAGGGGTCTGTTTGTATGTTTCCACAGGGCGAACAGCAGCCGATTTGGATTCCAGAGAGATTAACTAAAGTGATTTCTACAGACCAAAAAGAAGATGATTTGGCTCAAATCCATAACAGCTGATATCCAAAACTCCAGTTTGGCTATCCTTACATCTGCGACAGAACCAGGATGCTTTTTTCAATATCTATTTTATTATTACCCTTTCCCACATCATGAAGTTCTATTTTGTTTTTTGAGCTCATACAGACCTAGGTTAATGTTTTGCTGATCAGTTCTATTTTTTGACTATAGAGTTTTTAAACATTGCAATGGAGATTTCGCCTGTAAAAAGTTATAAGGCCTTTACTATTATGTTATGTGTTGTGTGCACACTTGTGTTTTATGTTGTGTTTGTATGTACGTATGTCCATGTATCATATATGATGAGCGCTCATGAAAAAATGGATCCAAATTTTTTTTTATTCATGTGATTTAAATGGTTTAATTTAAATTGGGTAAACAACTGTTGAGGATTGTTTTAATATGTGAACAAAAAAGGAGGTTAACAGATCTGTTTGTTTACTTTCACCTTTCCTTTTCATTATATTTAATAATTCTCTTCAAGATAATGTAAATTGTTAAGAAAATTGTTTTCTTTTAGTGCCTTCTGGAATGTTACATAATTTTTTCTTTAGCCATTATTGCCAGAATTCCTATCTTCATCCCAGTGCTGGTGAAGACAAAGATAAAACCAATCTACAGCTTCTGCAATAGCCGTCACTGAACTGCTTGCAGAACTTGCCTGGACTATGTATCACTTGTATGCATTATGAACTCACCTGTATGCATTGTGAACTATCTGTTGGTGCAGCGACTTGTGGTAGTGTTGGGGTATTTTTACTGATGATGTCATCGGTGGTACAATTTTTCCAAAAGGAGCCGTCAATTGGCTTGGTGTATCTTCCTCCCTTCTGCTTGTCATGATCGTTCAGCTAAAATTTGGGGGCCAACAGAGGTGAGGCAAAGAACCTCACCCCCCCGCTGGTACAAAGACCTATCCACAGGTGTGGCTGTATACTGGACCGGTAGTCAGTGACGGGTAAGATCCAATTGCAATGGTACCAACCTAAGACAGGAGGGTGACGCCTTGAGGTCAGATCATCCGATAATGGGTAAGGACCATGTGTACTATTGGACAACCTAAGGCAGGCATGGTCCCTAAGCCACATGCTTGATGTTTAAACAGAGAGGGGGAGAGAGAGATGTTGAGAGCCATAGCCAAAGGGGCCCCAGTAAACTTTCAGACTGCCAGCTGATGATTGGCTCACAGCGGCCCCAGCAACTTCTAGCTGATTGGCTCCTCTGCAGTGATGCTCATTGGGATGTTTCCCCGCCCTTTCAGACTACGGAGCTGCTCATTGGGGGACTTTTTTGGCTCCGCCCACATGACCCAGCCAATCGGCCTCAAGAGCAGGAGGAGTGGGGGAGGTTGAGAGGCTTGTGGGAAGCCGGTGGTGGCAGTTGGGCTCTGAGGGTTTTTCCTGAGGAGCTGTTTTGTTTGGCATGTGTGGTTCTAAAAATAAAGTTCGTTTCTTTTGACAAGTGGCTCCTGAATTGTGCCCAGCCAGACTGCGGCATTTTCCCATCCTAAGTCTGGTGACTTTCATGGCTCAGTCCTCAGCTTTGTACTCTTCTCTTACATCATTATCTTTTCTAGAAATCTCACTCACTTCCAGATGGTTGTGTGAGAGTTGTCATGTTAAATAAATGACTGACACAAACTGAAACCACTGGAATTGTCCTTAATCAAGGAGAATGAGAAATGAAACCACAACATTATAAAATGGTTCTCAACTAGGGGTACAAATCATAATCACCTGGGTGGCTTTTCTAAATGCACAGACTATATCTGAAGCATGCCTCTGGTTAGGATTGCTGGTAGAGAACTTAAGTCCCTATTTAATACACTTCCTGTTTTCCATGCTAAGTAGCTTGCATTTAACTTTACCTCCCCAATGACCTAAAAACTTCAGATAATCAATCAGATTTATAAAGTGTCTGTAAAGAAAATGATAGAAATGATTGAAAAGACCTAATATGGGGACAAAAAGGCTTAGAATGACAAAGTATTGCCCTGGTCAGAAAATCAGACTGTGCATTATATAGGATGAGTCCAAAGCTTTGCTAGAAGTGTAAACTTACTAGTAGCCAAACAAACATCCATGTCAAGTTAATTAAAGTTCTTAAGTGGTACACTTTTAAGGGTCAATGTTTCACATAAACGTTCCAACTTTCAGGGCCAGATGTTGATTTTGAATAGTAGACATTGCCTATATTTTAGGTCATGATGCAACTAACTCATCCCAGAACCTACTTAAATTGGCATCTAATTGGATCTCATCTATATGTGAATATAATACAAAGCAGATAGAAAGTGGTTTGGTATCTTTAAATACTTGCAATGCGAATGGTATGCGAGAGACCATGGAGGCTGCAGAAGTAGCACAAATAAGCGCATATTGCCGGAAGATTTCTGAGTTTGTGTAGCTAGCAATTAGAGTGGTCTGGACAGAAAATGAACTGGTACCCATGCATTTTAGTTGCTTGACACTAAGGACTGAGACTTGCAGGGATGTGTGAAAGAGAAAATGGCCTAACACTTGGTCTCAGACATGGTATAGCCAGGGGTCTGTGAAACTAGTAAGAGTGGGGGAGAAGCTATGCAGCTCTACCTGAGCATCTTCATACAGAAGGATGCTTACAGATCCTGACATGTTCGTGTCTCTTTCCTATGAGCGCCTCCCTCTGACAGTAGAACCTGTCTCTACTTCTGAGGGCCAATGAACCTTACAGCTTCGAAAACCTATGATTGCTACATTCCCACAGCTCTGATCTCACTCTCTCTCTTACCAATCGCTGAAGATCATATTTTCTCCCTAGTAAGCTATTTCAGAATCAAGCTTGTACTTCACATGGAAGACATGTGCAGATTACTACCTTGCTTTTTAAAATTCACCCACACAACAGCTCGGGCTTGCTTTCCCACAGGGGTGGTAATGGGCTGGAATGAAAAGCCTTTGTCAACATCAGAAAAGCTTCTCTGTTGTTTCCTCTCAACCTAAAGGGCCTCTGATTCTGTCAGAACAGGATATTGACCCCAATTAACTCAGTGAGAAATTACTTTTAGCAAAGCCTTTTTACTTACCACAGGAATCCCTGATCTCTGTGGGATTTGAAAATTTATTCTGGAGTTTGTGGGAAGGTTTTTTGTGGTAGGGGTTGATATCTATTTACAGTTGGATGTATTTTAGATGATCAAGACATGAAGCAAATATCTGAAAGTACCAACCATTTCCCACTTATTTTTGTAAAAGTGTATCCTCACTTCTGTAAATGGATCTGCTATGGTTTAGAGATGGTTTGAGAGTAGCCCCAAAGTATTCATGTTGGAGGCTTGGGCCTCACCTTGGTGGTTTTGAAATGGTGTTGAAATGGTGAGGCTCTAATAGATGGGGCCTTCTGGGAAGTTCTTAGCTGATGTAGTAGGGGATGTGTGTCCTCAGAAGGGATTAAGGTAATTCCCCTGGAACCCTGATTAATTCTTGATGAATATTGTTCAAAAAAGAGCAAGGCTGGCTTCTCCCTACTCTCTCACTTCCTGTCTCAGTATGTAGTCACCTTCCCTTGCACTCACTCCTGATATGATATATTCTGCCATGGTGTGACACACCCAAGGGAGTCCTCACCAGAGGCCAAACCAATGATTCTGCCCAATCTTGGACTTTCAGTCTCCCAAACTGAGTTAAATAAATTCTTCTCTTTACAAGGTACCCAACTTCAAGTGTTTTGTTATACCAATGGAAAATGGACTAATATAGGCTCCAATGTGCACCGAAATTCACTTTTAATACCCTGAACATCACCTTTAGAAGCATTTCATCTTTGTCAATGTTCATTGCATTTAGTTTTCCATGGAGCCTGAATGTATGGCTAGTAAAAGAACAAATGAGACACTGAACAAAGAATCAGGTACACAGAGCTCCAATCCAAGCTTAACATTTTATTTTCTGCATTACTTTAATTAACTTCTCAGCTTCTTCATTTTAAACACAAGGATAATATCTACTTACTAGTGTCTGTGGGGATTAAATGAGATAAAATATGTAAAGCCCTTAGCATGGTGTCTTGTGCTTGAAAAGTATTACCTCCCTCCCTTGTCTTGACTTTATTGAATGGTCAACTTCATGCTTTATCATTATTTTAGGCACTAAAGTCTGAAAAAAATCATGTAGGCATAATTTTCCAATGATTTAGAAAATGTCAGAATTATCTGATTTATAAGGATTATCAATCCCTTAAATAGAACTCTGGTTTGCAGATGCTATTGGTTGGTTATAAGGTAAGGACCCCTAGCCTAATTAAAACAAAGAAAACACAAAGACACTTGTGATGCCCACCCCCACCAACATCCAAGGGTTTTCTGTGAATATTTACATGACAGTTTATTCAAAGACATCATGCTCAAAACCAAGCACTAGATATGTAAACTACATTTCCATTACATTTTAATCCCAAAGGCAAATCCAACCTGTGTAAGGGAATAGATGTAATAAGATAGTTCCCCCATCTAGAAGAAGTCTAGTTCTTTTTATTTTCTGCTACAGAAAAAATTCATGTATTTTGCGAATTTTGCCTTAAAACCCTCTCCCAATTTCTAAGTGCTAACAAGCTTAAAGAGTCAAATAGTCCTGTGAGTCTTATTAAGTAAACCCAGCAGCCCTTCTGCTCCGGCTCCTGCTCTGCTTCTGAGAAAGACTCTCCACAGAGTTTAACTGGGCATTTACCTCCAAATCTCAACACTGAAAATTACGATTTAAAACAACATTTCAGGGATCGTGCAGAAACTCTCTCTTCATGGAAGATCACTTCTCTTGCTCCTACCATACACATCTGCCAGCTTGGATGTGTGGAAGGTGGTTATACTGCCATGTAGTATTTAGAGCTTTGTAAACCTGTACGTGAGGCGGCTGAGGAAACCCTGCATGGTACTAAGATCACTCTTCCTTTCTTGCAGGCATTTTGTTTTCTCTGTATAACTGCATGGGTTGTTTTGCTTGTTTTTTTACCCTCTGTTAACTATTTTCTCCAAACTGCTTTGCTGCCTGTTTGTTTTGGCCATTATTTTCCGCATTTGAAGCCATTCACCAACTCCATTACAGTGTTGAGGGTGTAGGGCTTATGAGCGCTGGGCTTCAGTGTAGAAGAAGCTGGGGGACATTCTTTTGGGAACTAGAATGTCTGTATCCTTCATCTGTATCCAATAATCATATAACCCTGGGAATTCTCCACTGGTCTCCTGCCAAATGTCTCAACACTGCTCTCTTCCCTACCCAACCCTTACCAAACCCTCCTATTTTTCTGTGGCAGCACCTCCTCAACTGAACTTGGTATTTTCTAGTTCAGAAACATTGTTTTACCCTCTCCAGAGAAGAAATCTTAGGGCTCCTCAGTCTGGGAGAAATTAGTCTGCCACAGTAATTTAGGGTACAGGATAACTGAATATTTTATGTTTATCTTAAATTATTTGTTTATTATTATTTCTTTTTCCTGTAATCCTATATGATTAGGAAGAGAACACTGTGGTTTCCTTTTGAGGCTGAAAGAACCAAACCACAATAACATTGTTGATTATACAATATGCATTAGTAAAAGAGCACAGAAGTGAATGTACTTTAGTTATTTATATCTTGCATTATTTTTCCATTAATGCCATTAAACAAAGCTGAATATACATTAAAGTGAGCTTTAGAAGTGGTTGTGGTTTATTTTGTCTTGGTTTCTTTTAAAAACACCTTTTTAATTTCCTTGCAAGATAAACAATTCATTTACTATAAGACAAACTATGCATTCAAAGAAAAGCTTTGTACCTTTTGTCACCTGCTCTTCACTCATATCTCCTTCTACAGAAACATTACAGAATAGCTTTATTGTGAAGTAAGGGGGAATTATCTTCCCAGAGATGGAACTATAGGGAATGATACACATAATTTTAAAAGATTTCCATTTTGAGTACTTCAATTCATAACCACTTTCGTGGCTGGCAAAAACCTTCAATTTGTTTTTAAAGTTCATTCTTAGTTATGTAAGTGTATCCTGAAAACTGTTAACTTTTGTAAGTCACGGAAAGGGATGCATTTTCAAGTGAAGAATTTCTACCCAAAGGAACTTGAACTAGGGCATAAAATTGCTCAAAATAATTAAATAGCATGAATAAGGAGATTTGTACAGCATAGTAACTAAAGTGAAATATAATGTCTCACATACTTGGAAACAGCTAAGAGAGTAGATCTTAAATAGTATCATCACAAAAATGATAACTATGAAAAGTAATATGCATATTAATGAACTTGATCATGATAATCATTTCACAACATGTGTGTGCATGTGTATACATACCAAAACATCATGTTCTATACTTAAATATGTACAGTTTTTATTTTTAAGTTATACTTCAACAAGCCTAGAATAAATAAGATAAAGGTAATGAAAATAAAGATAATAGCAAAATTATGAGTACTAGAATTAATATGGAAATGCAAAAATGATTATTTTGTGAAGCTCTATCCATATAAAGCTTGGCCAAAACCTATAAAAGAAAAAATTAAAAAATTAATCTCTGGTGTTTGTGATTTAGAGAAAATTAAAACATTTTTTTTCAATATATAAAACACAAAAAGTATAAGAGATGAATAGGAAAAAGAAAGACTGCTGCAACCAGCACAGCCATTAATTTAGAAATCAGCAAGGGGTGATAAGGGGTTGAGAAAAGACAAAAAGACACAAATAGGGAAAACTGGGACCAGGTGGGACACTATCCTTTGATGAAGGAAATGACCCAGAACTAGCTCAGCATGTTTATTAATAAGTTTTGTCATCAAAAGATTATTTGTTGGAAAGTTCTACAAAGCAGGCAGACTGAAGGACATAGCATTAGCGAGATATTAGGGTTATCTTGTCATGCTCAGGATTCTCTATCCCTGTGAGCTGGTGTCTGAGCTCAAGGTCCATACTGATAAAGTTCCATGCCTTTGCTGAGTTTTCTCAGGCTGGGTGTCACCATAGCAACTGAGCAATCTCGACCTGTGCTTTTGCACAGGAAGTTCCCAGCAAAAATGAAGTCATGAGGCAGTCAAAGGCCATAATTCAAGTCACTGCTCTCCACAAAAGACCAACCAAATACTTGTTCTCTTAATAAGCAAAGAGTTATTATGTATCAATAAGATAAATATCTATAGTAATAGATCTTATTAAAAGATATATGCATCATTTATAACATAGAAATACAAATTATAATTGCACTTATGCATTATCGTTACCTATCAGATTTTTGTAACATACCACTTTGGCTGAAGATTGAATAATACGCACATTGATAATCCATGTAAATTGGAAAATCTTTTTGTAGAGAAATTTGATAATATCAGTCACAATTTAGAATGCACATATCTTTTTATGAAGAAAATATATAGTTATAATGTTATATATAAATAATGACTTACATCAGGGTATTATATCATTGTTTGTAGTAGGAAATTATTTTAATCAACCTGCTTGTCCATCAAGAATGGAGTGATAAAATAAATTTTGTTAGATACAATGAATTCCTATGAAGCTGTTAAAAAAGAACAAGACAGGTCTATGTATACTAATTAGGAAAAATCTTGGAAATTTTTATTTATAAAAGATAGTAAAATTTACCATATGGTGTATCTATGGTAACCTTTTTGGTAAAAAGAGATTAAGGGGTAAAGGAAATGTGTATATGTTATTAGTATACAGTTTTTATTAGCATTTATCATTTTCTGGATATATTCAGTCATTCACTAAATTCATAAAGTACTTACTGAATACAATACCTGATTTAGGAATATAGAATATATGGGCAAAATACACAGTATTCCAATTCTAACACATCTCGCTTACTATTGTGGAAGACAGATGGTAGGAAAAAACATAATTAATAAATTAAAGATATATTAGAAAGGGATGAACCATGGTAAGAAAGAAAATAGAGTATGTATGGTGCTTGAGAGTATAAGTGGTTTGAAATTTTAAATAGAGTGGTCAGGAAGTTCTCATTGAGAGAAGTGAAGGTCCTGGTACAGGAAAATGCTGCTAACAATGAGGTTTTTGAGAAGAGTATTTGGAAGATTGCAACACAGGGATGTGATGACTTTTTTCCCATAAAATACCTTTATATTTTGAAAATTTATCATGTAATTGCATTAGCTTTAAAGAAGCAATGAGTTTTTTTTTTAACCATGCATGCACATATACAAATTGTTTGATATTTAAATTATGTTAAGGTATACAACCCTTTCTCTATTCAATCTGTTTTCTCCTCCAAACTTACATAAATACAGAGAGGCTTGAGCCTAATTCTTAGGTGCTCTCCTTCAATCCACATTAAAAGATAATTACTTATTTTAGTCATAATGATGCTGGCAGGTTTTTATTCTTGGAATTGAACTAGAAAATCTAATCCACTTCTGTTGATGAGTTCTAAGGCCAATAACTATTTCATTATTATGTCATATAGGATAATAGTTTTTGCTAAAGAATATACAAAAAGACTCAACAGAACAAACACTGTCAAATTGAAATTCAACTCCTGCTGCCTAGATTTTTTTTTTTTAGAATACATGTTTTTAAAATGTTGACTATTATTTAATTATAAAATTATTTAATGGTAAATCTCTGCTTTATATTTCAGTGGCAACTTAATGATGACAAAATTATATTTTCTTTCAGAGGATTAGTAACACTGGTTAATCACTCTGTGCTGAGTACATTTTTGGACACAATGGTCTCTTTAACCCCCAAACATTTAATACCCCGAAAGTCTCAATATAAACATCAACATGCTTGGAAGACTTGGGAAGCTGCAGGGTGAGGATTTGCTTATTTCTAAAGAGACTCAATTCCCTACTTACCCACCAAGAGTAAAGGAAATGAGGCTCAGATGTGGTTTTTCTAATGAGGAGAAGGAGAAAATGGGGTTCAGATGAAGACAGCATTCTTGGAGAGATGAAGGGGCATGATTGTCTTTCAAAAGTGGTTCAACTAAATATAAAGAAGTAATTAATGACAGCATTTAACATTTGTCCCCAGTAACTGTGTTGTGGGAATGAGTTTATATGACTCGTGTGCCAAGATATAAGCTGAAGTCTCTGTAAGGTCTGATTCATGGCTGTGGAGGGCTTCTCTGGAGGGGCAGGTACCGAAGAGGATCAAGACGGAGGGACCAGTGCCCAGAGGACTGCTGTGCAGGGCAGCATGGGCATGCAAATGTCACAGGAAAGTGACACTGAGCGTCAGAAGACAGAGGACATGAAGCTGCCACTTTCAAGAAGGCACTAGTGTCCTATTGCAGTGTTTCCCAACTGTTATTTAACTAATAAAATAAGGGAGCATTTACTATTTTTTAAAATATTTTTTTAAATGTTGATGGATCTTTATTTTATTCATTTATTTATATGTGGTGCTGAGAATTGAACCCAGTGCCTCGCACATGTTAGGCAAGTGCTCTACCACTGAGCCCCAACCCCAGCCCCATTTACTATTTTTGATGAAAAAAAAAAAAAACCACTAAAGCATCAATTGAGAGACTAGACTTGACTCTCGTCTGTTGTGCAGTTCATCATTTTACATTTTTAAGAAGCAGCACATGGATTATACATAAATGCCACTTCCTGTGTGAGTGGAACCACATCAATCTGATCACTGCTTCTGAATAATGCATATTAACAGCATGAAACAAAGTACGCTGTGCTCTGTATGTGCTGGCATCAAAAAATAGAGAAAACCCTTCACGAGAATGGTTAAAACTGTTGCTTAGGAGAAGAAAAGCAGACCAGTGCGTTATTTCAGAAGAAGAGTAACCCATAAATAACTAGAGGAGAGGTGGCATGAAAAGCATTTGTTCCACACCCTGAAATTTTCATATTAAGGAAAAAAAATACGTGACAGAAAACTGTTAAAGTAAACATAATCGGATTTGCACATTGGACTAGAAGCCACAAGGCAGGGTCAAATACAAATTTGTCATCAGGATGGAATATCAAAATCCACTATTACAAAAACAAAGTAATGTGTGTTCCATCTATGACACTGATGATTTTATTTTATTTTTTTGACACTGATGATTTTAGATGAATTGATTATGATTGCTATTGACTAGAGGGAAAAGGAGTGTGATTAATGCTAGAAAAATTTGCATTTAGGTGCATAATGACTCCCTTTCCAGGTTGTACTTTTAAAATGAAGTGGAAAACTTAGTAAGATAAGAAACATTTATTAACTTTGGGGTCTTTGTGATGATCATTCCCTTTTACAGAAATACAAATGAACTTAAAGTTATGTGACAGCCAGTGGGTAAGCCAACTGGGGAACTCTGACTTTTGTCCTATCTTTTAAGCCAGGTGCCTTTATGAAAGGGACCAGGATTTTTGCCCTACAGTGTATGCTAAACCCAGCATAGGAACATGTGTTTAGAAGAGTCAGGAGAAATGAGTTCATGTGCAGGGCACCTTTTCTTTCTTTGCTGGTCATCTCTGTGGCCAGATGAAGAGGTGCACAGGAACATCTGGCAGCCTCGATTTCTTCCTGAGGTTGAAGGCACTTCATATTCAACAATAAGCAACCCCAACCCCTCTGAAGAGTGTCAGAGGCAGAAGAGAGAAATTGGAAACATGAATAAATTTGAGGAATGGGAAGAGAGGTAGACAAAGATGGAAAATAGTGTTGACTTGCTCATTTAAACTTCAGCCCATTCATGGCAAATATCACCTGCTGTTTCCAGTTTGTTTTTGCCTGTTCTCACAGGCAGAGCAGAAGCGTGTGTATGGAACAGCCCTGTGCACCACAAAGCCCTGCTGAGATAGAAAGCAAAGGTCACATTTAACCCCAGGTGTTGTAGCCACAGTGAGAAACCGCACAATAGCTATCACAGCAATGGCTAAGAGTTCTTTCTAAATGAAGGGGAAGAAACTCCGTGGCAACCCCTCATGTTTTAAAAGGGAAGGCCTTTCAAATAATCCCACATCAACAGTGGAAAAGATTATCCTAAAACTAGTGGGAGACACTTTCACAATATATTTTGTGGTTTTGTGAAACGAGTGAAAAATAGTAAAAGTCATAAGAATGTGGTTGAGGATATTTGTATCATGAAGCTATGACACCTGTGAAATGTAAGGCCCAAACTTGTGATACCAGAGGGAGAAACAAAGAACACTTTGAAATCAGTTCATCAGACTAGACCAGACTGAACCAGAAGACTGCTTAGGATTGGGGCATCCCAGGGCCTTTCGACATCTAACTCCTGCTCCTTTCTCCAGCCCTGAGTCCATGATGAGTCTTGGGTTCTACACTAAGTCCTATAAAACTGAACATGGTTTTGTCACTCTCCACTTATCACCTGAAAAAGTTCTCCTGTACCTTTTAGCTTGTCACTGTTGTGGGGCAGGTCGCTCAGAAAACACACCAAGTCCCAGTTTTGTCCAAATTGAAGAGTCTTTAATTAGGCGGCCAGCCAGCGACTGCCCCCCGCAGGACCCATAAGTGTCTCTGCAAGGAACAGCCCTGAGCCTGAGCATTTTGGGATATTTAAAGGCAAAAACCACATCTGATTTGACGTAGCTGCCAGCAAGCAGGTACAGAAGCTGGATTTGGCAGTTAGCGGGACAGTGCAATGGGTACGTGGGTATTTCCCACGGGACATTCCAGGTTGGCATAGCAGCACGTAAGCAGAAGGGAAGGGAGTCAAAATGACCCTAGTTGAGTACATGTTAGAGAATGGTTACTAACATGAAGACAATCAATCTCTGACAAGGTACAGTGCCCCCCCCCAAAAAAAATGGAAACCAAAGAGAATAATTTTACAATGTATAAGAATTGCTATTTTGTGTTGCCAAGTATGTTATGCTAGGTAACTATTAGTGGGTACAGAGGCGGAGCTTTCCCATGGGGGAAGCATTTCTTACATGATATAGAGTCTCTGGGTAAAATGGAGTCTGTTTGGTCATTTCCCATATAGACAGTACTGGAGGGTCTTCTCTCCCCTGACAGCTGTGGGAGCCTTTTTCTGTTTGGCAAAAGGCTGAACATCTGATAACTACTGACTGTCTCAAAAGAAAAAGAAAACAATGACTGGAACTTATTTTTAAGCCATAAGAATTAGACAATTGGTATAGAGGAAAGAGCCAGGCTTTAAAATCTGGTAGGCTGCGTTTAAATTCCTGGCTTTAATATGTTCTGGCTACTGGACTTGGGCTATGTTATGGTTCATTTGAGGGGACACCTTGGCTGGTTTGAGGGAGGCCTAGAAAATTGGTAATGAATTCTTCTGGTTTTGTCTGTGAGAGCAGTTCCAGAGAATCATTGATGGAATGGGAGTCAGTGAACCGAGTGGCAGAAGACCTACCTCAGTGTGGGCGGGCACCATCCAATCCACCAGGGGCTCAGATGGAAGAGGAAATGGAAGAAAGGGACAGTCATCTCTCTCTGGTTCTTCCTTCCTTTTCTCTTGCTGCAATCCTTGCACCTCAGACTCCAGATTCTTTGGCCCTTGGGGCTTTCACTAGCAGCTTTGAGAAGGCTCTCATTCCTTTACCCTTATACTAGGGGCTATACCCTTGGTCCTCGTGGTTCTGAAATTTTTGGCTTCTTGGACTGAGCCCCATGCTACCAGCTTCTTCAGCTCGCAGACAGACACTGTGAAACTTTCCCACTTCTCTGATTGTGTGAGCCAATCGCTTAATAAATCACTATATATATGTGTGTATATGTGTATACATGCTTGCACATATTCTATGTCTCTGGAGAAGCCTGATTTATTCAGATTTTGGTATTGAGAGTGGTCACAGAAGACTCTAATTTTAAAGATAAATTTTCTTAACTGTTTTTGGCATTTCTGGAATTTTCTCTCTAATCTGATTAAGCCTAAAGATGGTGAAAACCCTACTTCTAATAGTATGGAGCCTACCAATAATCCATGGCATGAATTGTTTATAAGATATGCAAAATGAATGCATTCGATACTCTCTTCACTACTTAAAAGAGACAAGGAATTTGGTGACTTCATACATGATACTTTTGAATGCTTGTGGAATACCAAGGAACCTAATGGATATTAGTCAGTTGTGCCCAGTGTAACTGGACAAAGCCATAAAAGAAAAGAATGAGCTTGGAGATTCAAATTCCCAGCTCCAGATGTGCACCAGTAGCCTAAAATCTTCTAAGTGTCCCCGGAAGGAGAATCTTTTCTCCTGTAGCCAGAGGGTTGAAGTTACTGAAAATCAAACACAGATCTGCATTATGCTGTAGACTGGGTTATAAGAAAAATTTAACTCTCAGCCTCCCAGGCCAGGTACTTTTAAAGTAGGCACATTGATTATGAAAGAATAGGATCTGGTAAGTTGGAATGGGGTTATGTGGGAGGGCCCTGATGAAGCTGGGTACACTGAGCTCCTAAATTCTCCCCCTCCTTCCCTTCTTCCTCCTCCTCCTCCTCCTCTTCTTCCTCCTCCACCTCCTCCTTCTCCTCTTCCTCTTCCTTCGCCTCCTGCTCCTTTGCCTCCTTCTCCTCCTTCTTTTCTCAGAGGAAGTAGCCTGCATACCCCCATACTCAGTATTGGCCTCTTTCTGAGTAGACTAATCTTTCTTTACCTGGGAAACATTAATGATCTCCATTGAGGCACTGGCCAAGCAAGATAGTGCTCATTCTCCTCAGGATCCCCACCCCCATCCCCACCCCCCTCTTTGTTTCTAGACCTATAACTGGACTCAAACCCTAGCAGGTCTTTAAGGGGAGGTATACAGTGTTACCCATGGGGGGATACATTATACCTCAGTCAAAGGAGGTCAGGTGATTATTGGAGTTTCAGCCCCAGTCCAACTGACAGTGCATTGGATGAAAACATCCTGTGGCTATTTCCCCAGTTCTAGAATGTGTTATTGAAACAGACATACTAAGAACTGGAAGAATCCCCATATTGGTCCTCTACTTGTGAAATGAGGACCATTTATGGTGGGAAAGGTCAAATACAAGCTATTATAGCTAGCTTTGTCTTGGAAAATGGCAAATCAGAAACAATATTGCATCCTGGGAAAGACTGCAAATTTTAGTGACACCAAATATTGAAAGTTGGAAGAGCAGTGAGGCCAACCACCTTCCCCATTCAACTCTCCTGTTTGTCACCATGCAGAAAACAGATGGATCTTGGAGACTGACAGTAGATTCTCACAAACTGAACCAAGTGATGACTTCAATTGCAACTGCTATATCAAATGCAGTTTCCTTGCTTGAGCAAATTAGTACATCTCCTTCTACCTGGTATGCAACTGCCTTTTCTTACATTCCTGTTCATGAGACCCAACAGGAATGGCCGACAATACACCTTCATTGTCCTATGTCAGTGGTGTATCAACTCTCCAGTCCTGTAACATAACTTAGTTCGCAGGATTTAATGGCCATTCCTTTCCACAAGATGACACTGGTCCCTTACTTTGGTGACAATGAGTGAAAAAGTAGCAATCACTCTGGACTTATTGTAAGACATTTGTGTGTCAAAGGATGGGAAATAAGTCCAACTAAAATCCAGGAGTTTCCTACCTCAGTGAAATTTCCAGGGTTCCAGTGGTGTGGGGCATGTTGAAATATCCCTCCTCAGGTGAAATGATAAGTTGTTGCATCTGGCCCCAACAAAGAAAGAGATGCAATGTCTAGTGGGTCTATTTAGACTTTAAAGACAACATATTTCTCTTTTGAATTTATTACTTTGACCCATTTATCAAGTGGCCCAGAAAAGCTGCCTGTTTTGAATGGGACCCAGAACATGAGGAGGTACTGCCAGAGGTCCAGGCTGCTATGCAGGTTGTCTGGCCACTTGGGTCAAATGATCTAGCAGATCCAGTGGTATCTGAGGTGTCTATCCAGATAAGGATGCTGGTTGGAATCTTTGGCAGGTCCTTATAGTTAATAGCAGTGGAGGCCTGCCGCAGTCTGGCTGGGCACACAATCACGAGCCACCACACAGCTTGTAGATTCAAACAGCAACTCTTTATTCCCGAACTCACACCAGCCGTCTACAATCATGTTCTGGGGAAATCCACGTTCTCTGCCCAAATCCACACCCACTGGGCTTCTGTCTCCCAAAAAATACTGTCTGAATCCTGTGAGAACTCAAGGGGAACTCAGGCAGCAGGATACGCCCTATTCCCAGCAGGAATAATCTTAAACCTGGAATGCCCTAAACCTGGAACGCCCTAAACCCGGATCCGCCCTGGTCCTTGAGCAAGGTCACCTACATGCAATGTCACTGCAAAATGTCCTATTTCCACGAGTCCTTCCACTAAGCAACATGGGGTACGCTGGCAAGGAAATTATCATACCTACTTGGCTAATGGCTCCCAGCAGAGGCCCTTAGAATTTTGGAGCAAGACCTTACCATCATCCATAAATGATTACTCTCCTTTTAAAAGATACCTCTTGGTCTGCTACTTGGCCTTAATGGAAAATGAACACTTGACATGGGCCACAAAGTTACTATGTAACCTGAGCTGTCCATTATGGATTAGGTGTTATTTGACCCACAAAGCCATAAAGTTGGGCATATGCAGCAATATTCTATCATCAGATTGTGGTGGTATTTATATGATCATGCCCAAATAAGTCCCAAAGCCATAAGCAAGTTAAATTATTATGAAGAAGTAGCCCAAATGTCCATAGTTCTTACTACTGCACTGCCTTCACTCTTCTAGCCTGCACCTGTGGACTCATGGGGAGTAGTCTATAGTCACTATGGACATATTTAGCCCTACAGTCCCACTGGGCCATCCCTGAAGAACAGTGGTAAGGGGAAGATCTCCCAGTGGCAGAGCTATGGATAGTACAGCTGGTTGAACACTTTGCTTGGAAGGACAAATGGTTACATATGTGATTGCATCCTGATTCTCGAGCTATAGCCAATGGTTTGACTGAATGATCAGGGACTTTCAAGGAGCATGATTGGAAAACTGGTGACAAAGGCATTTGGGGAAGAAGTATGCGAATAGACCTCTCTGAGTGGGCAAAGGACATAAAGACATTTGTATCTCATCTGAGGGCTCATCAAAATATCACCTCAGTAAAGAAGGACTTTAAAAAGTGGCTAGCATGACCAACTTTGTAAATATCAGTCAGTCCAGTCTTTTTCCCCAGGTACCACTATCATTGCCCTAGGGGTTCATGAACAAAGTGGCCATTGTGGCAGGGCAAATTGTGCATGGGCTCAATTGAGGTGGAAGTGATGACTGCTCCCTGGATACTTTCAGCTCCTCATGCCTCTGAGTTAACAGGATAAGAAGCATTGGCTAAGGTAACTGATTTGTTCTCCCAAGGGGAAATTGGATTACTATTCCACAATGGAGGTAAGAAGGAGTATGTCTGGAATGTAGGAGATCTTTTAGGGTGTCTCTCAGTATTACCATGCTGTGTGATGAAGATCAACAGGATGCTATAACACCTGATCCAGGCAGGACTATAAATGGCCCAGACCCTTTAGGAGTTAAGGTCTTTCCCACCAGATAAAGAACTAAAATCAGCTGGTTTCTTACTGAAGGAAAGGGAATATAAAATGGGTAGTAGAAGAAGATAGTTATAAATATAAGCAAATTTTCAGTGCAGAAATGAGAACTGTAATTATCATGAGTATTTCCTTCCTATTTTGTTGAGAACACACTTGTGTGTGAAATAGGCATATATTAAGCCTTCTCTCTTATTTATTTATCATGTAAGATAAGGATTATTGACTTATTGGTGTTTAAATATTATTAAATCCTCACTATATTATTGAAGCTATGAGATATCAGAAGGGTAAGCATCACTGAGAAGAACTTTTCTTCCTCTTCTGGGGGTGGAACTAATGACTTTCCAGTTACAGGCAGGATAGTTATATCATGTTAAGTGGAATTATGTCCTTGTTATTGTCTTTATTTGGATATTAAGTTTGGATTAAGGAGATTTCTATGAATGCCAAGTTGGTAAAATGTGGACTTTGTGATGGTTAATTTGGGGTGTCAACCTTGACTGGAATGAGTGTTGTCTAGAGAGCTGGTAAAGCATTACTTCTGGGTGTGTCTGTGAGATTGATTCCAGAGATGATTGATATGTGTATCAGTGGACTTTGTGGGGAGACCCACTTTCATGAGTGGGTACCATGCAATCGGCTATTACCCAGATGCAATAGGAAAGCAAAAGAAGGGGACAGTAACATTTCTCTCTCTCTCTCTCTCTCTCTCTCTCTCTCTCTCTCTCTCTCTCTCTCTCTTTCTTCTTCCCTGAGCTGGGCATGTGTTCTCCTACTTCTGTTCTTGGACCTCAGACTCTAGGTTTTACAGATTGTGGACTCTGAGACTTCAGCAGACAGAGGCTCACCATTGGGCCTCCCTGATTTTGAAGCTTTTGGGGTTTTTGACTAAGCCATGATTTAAGCTTTTATAGCTCTCCAGCTTGCAGATGGCCACAGTGAAACTTCTCAACCTCTGTGATTGTGTGGCCCATTTTCATACTGCAGATTTGCACACAAATATGCACACATGAACTGATTGTATATACACATATGTACACATATATACATGGAGTTAATTTTTTAATTTGAAAGAGATACCTTTTTAAATTGGAAGCAATCAGAATATTTACAGAGAAGTGATCCTTTCTAATGTTAATAAACTTTAAGGAAGGAAATTCTAGGTATAGACAGACCCCTGAAATACAAATTAGCTTTGGGAGCATAAAAATGATAGCATTTCTGATTTTAGAATATAAACCTCAAAATTTTATAAGACAAAATAGGTATAAATTTATTGGCAGAGATATGAAGGGGGAGATGGTTTGAGGAGGTCAGTAATAAATAGTATTTAGACTATAGCATTACTGTTATCAGAATAAAACAATTTTCACTCAGAGAGCATCCCAGTCAATGTCCATTGATTTTTAAAAACATGCACAGATGGTGGTGAAAGAGAGACACATCTGTGAAGATGCTGTACAACTCTGGACTGGCCACCCTGTCCTGGGATCAGAGTCTGAGTTTCTCTGTGCCTCTCTCAATGCTGCCCCAGGAAGGTTTTCAGCCAATTAGAACAAGCAGGAGAAAGGCAGACAGGAATTTGGAATCCTTACCTGAGAATGGCTAATGAGGGTGGTGTCATTTGATCCAGGAGCATAAACATCTTTGGGGACCCAATGGTAGTCTACAAAGGCTCAAAGGGTATAACGTGGAGCAGCTTCAGACTGGAGGTGGCACGATGTTGGTCTGCAGGAGTACTTGGCCAACTCAGTGTTGGCCCAAATAAAACTTTAAATGTTTTCCGCTAACAGTCAACTCTTCAAATCATGAGTTTTCCCTAAAAATCTTGATTTATGATTTTTTTCAGACAATCCAAAATTTTGTCCCCCTCTGTAGCAGCAAGCAGTTGTCTGGGGCATGTGCCCCTCTTTTGCACCATTGTTACCCCTCAACACCTCTCTTACAAAAGGTGGTGTATGTATCACAACCTTTCATTTTTTTTTAAACATACTTTTTATAATGGGAGAGTTATATTTTTTCACACTGTATTAACATTTTTTCTTCTAAATAGCATCACTCTCTGACATTCAAGGCTGCAGTCTGTCTAGATTTATTCTGTAAGGTGCTGGGTGTAGAAATAGAGCATATGACAGACAGAGTGTAAGTTGCATTTTCAGAGTGTAACCACTGAGGTTTTCATAATGACGGCTATTCAAGAACAGGCTGAGCACTTTCTGTCAGTGGGCTATGTGAGCAAGGCTTGCACATCACACGACAGCTTGCCACTGTTATACAACTGCTCATAAGTATGACCCAGACTCCTATCCAGTTGTGCCACCCCATATTAATAAATACATTTTTAAAAAATCACATTTAAATAAACTATAAATGAGCACAAATCTTGTGCTGTTAGAATATTGATCTGAACTGGTAGAAACATAGAAGTTAGTGGTTTAGTGGTACTATAGAGTAAATGTCCACCCTGCTGCTAGCATAAGAGATGAAGAGAATAAAAAGAAGAAGAAAATAAGAAAACAAAAAAAAAGAGAAAGTTTTACGTTCCTAGGAACATAGGGCAACTAAGCATGGACACCATGAAGGCTATTACAGTCTGGGAAGCCCTGTTTACATGAGAGTGATTATGCTACAATTATTATTATTTTGTCTAGTGCTCTTTAAAGTCTCTCAATCTCTTCAAGTTAACTGACAAAATGTCCAGAATTTGAAAGTATCCTGCAAACACAAAATCATTGAGGACTGAAATAGAAGGCTGAACTGGGCAGCCTGTGCTTTGGTCCAACTCTGAGATAGAATATGCAATTCATGTATTCTAGACAAGGAGAGTGTACTATGAAGTCATCTCATATTTTAAAGGTGAGAGAAAATGTAGATAAACAAAAACTTAATTCTTTGACGAATTTAGAGATGGAAAACATTTTCCTACACATTCAATGGCACATTCTGGGCAAAAAATATATATATATTATTACAATGTGGTTGTGTGGGTTCAAGTTACCATACAAATCCAATTATTGATTTGATTAAGCAAGTACTAGAAGACTTTTTGGTCTGCTTTTAGCCAGTATATTGTAGTGAAGGTATTCTCTGATGTGAGCCTCTATCACCCAATAACCAGTACTACCTCCATTCACTTCAATCAATTAGAGTGAAGAACTTAGAGACTTGGAGCTGCAGGTGTAGCTCAGTGATAGAATGTTGCCTAGCATGCACAACTTGGAGGGTAGGGGACCAGTTCTGGAGAGATTAAGGGAAAACTTGAAAATAAAGACAGGCTAAAGCACAAAGTTCAGATTTCAAAGGTAAATAGCAATATTCAGTCTCAGCAGAATAACACTCAAACTATCTTTGCTTTCCTCATCCTGTTTATTCGAGGGAGATTTTTGATAGTAGAAGAGCACTTCAAAAACACTTTGTTGTGGATTTACAAGAATGTTTATTCCCTGGGCATGTCTCTTGGATGGCTCTTCTCATTTGTATATTAAAAAAATGTTATAAAGCTTATGGTTAAAGCTCTGACAACTGTTCTCAACTCATGGGCCCACAATGGTCATTATGGAAAAATATTTAGGAAACCAGTTTCCAAATGCCAAAGTTTATTCATGTATATGGCAGGAAATGCAAGTTTATCTTTGTTTTTATTATTTGACAAAATGACTAGACTTTATTGAACATGAATAAATACACAGATGTTTTACAATGCATTACAACATAAGTAAAATTATAAAACAAAATGAAGGTATCTTTAAGTGGCATTTGATTGAGATACATATAGATTCTCATGTAGTTGTGAGAAACAATAAAGGATGCTGCATATTTTACCCAGTTTTCTCAAATGAAAACAATTTGGAAAGCTATAGCATCATACTTGAAATATTGACATTGCTACCATCTATTTTATCATTCAAAATTTCCCAGACTTGCTTGTACCTGTGTGTTTGGGGGGCTAAGTTCTATCCAGCTTTACTACCTGTGTGGGATCCTGTGCCATACAGTTCCAACACCAAGCAGATGTCTTATGTTTTCCTTTTACAAAAGCAGCCATCTCCACCCACTGACTCCTCCACTGTCTTTTGATTGGTTATTGAGACTGTTTGCATTTAAAATAACTAATGATATTTTAGCATTTGCGGCAAAGGCTACCACTTTGATTTATTTTCTGTTTGTTTCATCTGGTTCTTGTTCCTCTCTTTTTCTTTTCATGCCTCCTATAAACATTACCTGAACATTTCTTTTTATAATTTTATCTTGGTCAATAGTAATTTTAAAATAAGAATTTCAAAGTGATGGTTTTGATTTGTATAGTTTGCATCATAATTTCTCTGGATATTGACAATGATAAGTGCACGATGCCAGTTGGAACGAAGTGTGGAAATCTCATCGGATGGCATTACAAATTTTTGTTTTAATCATCAAATATGACTTATAAAACCCATGAGGAAAAGGATAGTTTGTTGTTCGTACTCATATTTTGCCACTTCTGTTGTTTTCCTTCTTCTCATTGTCTGCCTGAAGAGCTCCATTTGGTGAATCCTTACAGGTATGTCAGCTAGAAGCAAATCCTTTCAGTTTTCCTTCATCTGAGAATGTTTTTACTTCTTCTCATTCCTGAAGTATTTTGCCAAACACAATTCACAGCTCACAATTCTCTTCTTTCGGGACCTGGTAAATATTGTGTCACTTCCTTCTGCTTTCCACGGTTGCAGATGAGTTCTCTGCTTTTACACAAACGAGCGTCTCTACAGGTCCACATTTTTTCCCTCCTGTGCTGTTCAAGATTTTTGTCTTACATTTTCATTATAGCTATCAGGTGTCTTGGTATGAATCTCTTTGTATTTCACCTATTTGGGTTGCATTCAGCTTTGTGCACGTGTGGGTTTGAGACTTTTGCCAAATTTGGGAAATTTACAGCCTTGTTTCTTGAAGTACTCCTTCTGGCTCCCTCTCTTTCTGGAACAGTGATGAAATGGCAGTTGGATCTTGTTTCCTTCCTCTCTTCTTTTCTACTTCCGCTCTGTTTTTTTAATTAGCTGAGCTAATTCATTTATTCTACTGACAAATATACCATTGCAATCTCTACTATTTATTTCATTAGCACATTTGCTGCTGTTGCTGTTTTAAATTGTGTTATTGTATTTTTCAGTTCTATAATTTCCATTTGATTCTCTATTATAACTTCTATTCATTTTCTGAGATTTTTTTTCTCATTTTTTTGAGAAAAATTGTAATTGTTGAAACACTTTTACAATGATAGCTTTAAAATCCTTCTCAGAATTCTAGCATCTGATTGATTGAGGTAGGAGCATCAATTGGTTGCTTTTCTTATTTATGATGTAATTTTTCTGGGTTCTTGATATGACAGGTGACTTTCTATAGTATTTGGGCATTTTGTCTGTTAGGGAACTTGGGGGCCTAGTTAATTCTTTTATTTTAGCAGTACTTTTCTGCTTAGGTCCAGCATGCAAGTCTTGGCCTACTTTTGTGGGCTATTCTTCCAATGGCTCTCTACATTGTAGGTCCTTATGGTATTATTTTGGTCTGTTTTGTGAATGGGATGCCACTTTGGCTCTCAATGGTCCCTGCTGGTATTGTTTAAGGGGGTGAAAAGGGTTTCCCCAAGCCAGGCCACAGGTGTCTCTCAGTGGGAGATGATAAGATACCCCCTCACTGCCCTGACATATCTGAACGGTTGTGGCAGGGAGAGTCTTAGACCAGATGGGGCAAGAAATATCTTGGGTCCACAGGGACAAAAGGGTTTCCCATCCAGGGCTGTCTGTGGCTGGGTATCCTCATCTGGTTCCACAAAGCTTCCCTAGATAAATGCATCATGTAAAAATTACCTTTAATGGTGACATTTAGGAAAAGCCATTTTAGTTATGTTTTAGACTATGTCGGATTGTTTTTGTACAGCTGAATTTTTGAGTATTTCCTGGCACCTAAACCCTACAGGCTTTTATGTGTTGCAAATATTTCAGCTCAGGATACTACTAGTTTTATCTGCCAAACAATAGTGTCCAAAGAGTCTTGATTGGGGTTAAATGCCAAGCTGGAGAGAGGCCCGGAGGTGAGTCACTGGGTTTTACTTTGGTCTTTGGTTTTAGCACAGACTTGGATATAATAGACAATGGTGACTTATCAGATTTGAGGATAACACAAAACTCAATAGGATTGCTAATTCAATGAATAACTTAAATCAGGATCTCAGCCAGACAGAACAGTGGGCAGAAACTAACAATCTAATAAAGACAGATATAAATTTGTACTGAAGGGATGACTCTGGTTTCTTAATAAATCTAATTTCACTTTGAAACTTCAGACTTATCTGCCCCCTTTCTTATGGATGTTTTGATTATGTTCTCACAATCAGGTTAATTTTGTTTCAAATATGAAATGGTGTAATTTAGAACTACTTATGATTCGAAATTCTGCATTGAATTCTTGACCTTTAGCATAAGCTCAGAACTTCTACTGGTGTGTTTCAAAGATTATCAGAACTTCAGCAGTGTGGTTAAAAGCTTGACCTTTATATCTAGTCAGCCCTCTTGGGTTTAAATCCTGGCTTCATCACTTACCAGATATATGACCTTGAATGAATCAATCATTCTCCATGCCTTCCAGTGTCTCTGATACTGTAAAATGTGTTAATAATAGGATTTATCTCAGATTGGTTATGAGCAGTACATAAGAAAATGTGTATAAAACATTTAGCATTAGTACTTGGTATGTGGAAATAGTTATTAATATGATAAAGATATAGTTGAAGAGTCAGAGGGTTTTAAAACCTGGCTTATTGCTATATGACCTTAACTTGGTTGATATTTCTTCATAAAATGGAAGTAATACTAAATGATTATTTAGTATTATTATTTAGTATTATTATTTACAAGGTCATTACAAGGTCAAAGACTAATGAGAATATTGATGTAGAAGCACAATGTGATTGACACATGCTAGTCATTGTATATCTCTTGGTATGTATCAGTCTCAACTTCAGTTATTGGTCATATTTTAACCAACATTCTGACATGCAGTTTCTATTCTCATACAGATTTCTTGATTCTCCATTTTGTAAGGCCAACAACCAAGGATCATACTTTCATTTTTATCATACTTGGGCATTCACATTACAACTAGGAACTTTAGAACTGAATGATTCTAATAAATAGTATTCATTACGCACTTCCCACATGTAAATACTGGATTAGCATTGCATAACATAACACCTCATGTAATCTTCATATGTATCTTGTGGGTTATCTTATCTTTATTTTAGATAGGAGGCTGAGACCTAATAGATGTAAATTGACCCAAATCATACATCTTACAAATAAGTGTCAGACCTGGGGTTTGAACCCAGTTTCATAGGATTCCAAAGCCAAAACTTTGGTTCACCATCCTTGGGACTGTCTTTAGCTGATGCCTGAGCTAGAAAATCAGGAATCATCCTAGATGATTTACTAACTTTCTTACCTTGTTGTGTCTTTTTCTTCTAGACACTAAGTCTTGTCTATTAGCTGCTAACAGTCTTCTTCAGTCCATAGTTTACTTCCTCTTTGTCATTCCTGTCCTTTCTGGTCTCCTTTGACCTCTTGCAATAGTAAGTAAACCCATCTAGCTTGGGTCTTCACCGTTCTCCCTCTACCTACCCCATCTTGCTTTTCCAGTCTACATACTGTACCATGTCATTTCCTGCCTTGGTGATTTTCACATGCTGTTTTGTCTACCTGGAATCCTTCTTGACACTCTGGCCTTGCATTTCTACTCCAGAGACAAAGGTTCCAAACATTTTTAAGAACTACTCCAGTCATCTCATTCTTCATATAAAATTTAAAATATCTTTTGAATTTCATCCTTGACTCTGTATAAAATTCTATTACTGAGTTGCTCTTGTATTTTAATACATTCCTCCTACTCTCCTACATTCTCATTTGTAAAAAGTCATTGGAGTGCATAATTAATAAGGGTGAATCCTATTATATGTAAATTATATCTTAAAAATCATGATTTTAAAAAAGAGACTTGAGAAGTATAACTAAAGGTAATGTTTCAATTCTGAGTTTTTAATTCTGATTTTTAAAAAATCTGTCTAAAACTTGTTGAGCATTTACAAAAATTTAAATACTTAATTAAAATTGGGTTAAATTAAGAAAACTATATTAATTTTGAAAGTTCTAAGAAAAACATTTTAGTTATGGCTTTTTTTAAGTTGTAGATGGACATGATACCTCCATTTTATTTATTTTTTTATGTGGTGCTGAGGATCAAACCCAGAGCTTCACACATGCGAGGTGAGCACTGTACCACTGAACCACAACCCCAGCCCTAGTTATGGCTTCTGAAGTCTCTTTTATATATGAATGGAAATATTTGTGGGTAAAAGTGATATGATGCCTGTGATTTTCTTTGAAAACATCTAGGAAAAAGTAAAGACACTTGGAAGATTAAAGTCAACAGGATTGAAATGTTTCTAATTATTGAAGCTGAGTGATAAATACAAGGGAGTTCATTATATTATTTGTTGTACCTTATGTTTGAAATTTTCCACAGCAAAGTTAATTTTTTTTAAAGACAGACTGGTAACAAATCCAACTCTTAATGACCAAAGTGCTAAGAAAGTTGGTACATGATCTGCCAAAGTCCCAACATTTTTTAGCTCTTAGTCTTCTGTCTCCACCAGAAAACCATAACTGTGAAACTCCATAAGCACCTGCAGCCTCTGCAGCCATGGATGGAATTGGAACTGCAATAGAGCTGTAATTCCCATCCTGGCTATAGTAGAATGTCCCCATTCTCTCCAAGCTGCCACCTTCCTCTCCAGCTCATTCCCAATAGATGGCCTCTCCTCCCACTTCATGGGACAGACTCCCTCACCTTTCTACTCTTTCTAAATAAAATAAAAATAAAAAATTAAGATAAATAAAAAATACTGTGGTGCATATCATTTAGCACTAGCAAGAAATGAACTAACCCTCCAATAAGCTGTACTTTCTCTGCTCACTATGCTTGTAACATCTCCAAACAGTCTTGAAAAATGTATTTCTCTTTCTCAGTCTGGATAATTCCATTCTTTATTTATAGCAAAGACAGGTGTTGCCTTCTTCCTTCATAATCCCTTTTCCTACTTGCCTAAGCCTCATCATGGCCAGATTTCCCTTAGCTATGTTCTTATACCATGTAGAACTCCTATGTAGAGTTCTTTTCATTCAAGATTACAGTCTGTCTATCTCTTGCCTGTCCCATCTAAAGACAAGGCTTCTTGAAGGCAGAGTATAGATATGTTACCTCTGTATTCCCAGGGTCCTGCTTTTCTTATCATGGAATAGGAGCTCTCTGTGTTGGTTAAATAGTGAATGAATGAATGAATTAGTTACATTGCTATTGGTAGAATCTGGTATAATTGAACATGGTAGGTTGTGCAGTATGTCATTGGGCTCTAGAACTTGAGGAGTTTATTAATAGCCCCTACTTTTAAAACATTTCTATCCTTTGGCTCATCCAGGCAATAATCACACATTTTAATTCAGTTCAAATAATGTTTATTAAGCCACCTGGCACTATAGTTGGCTTCGTGGGAAGGAATGCAAAGTAATCCACAAAAATAAAACACTAAGAATTTCAAGGAGGTATCTACATAGCCTGGACTAGGTACAGAAAACAAGGATCTGGAAGGGGAGTAAGTTATATAGCCCCCCACTGGTACTGCAAATAAAATGTTTTGGTGTATTTTTTTTCTCATTATAAGGTACTATAAAACCCAAGAAATTTTTAGGGCTTGACCTAGAACTCTGGCTCTCTCACCTGGAAAAAAAAAGTGATATGTCTCTGTTGGTTTTAATCACTTGTACACTGGAGTTGAAATGTACCAGGGCCTCCTGCTGCCAAAAATTAATTTGCACATGCATCAGGCTATGCACTGAGTGGATGGCCTGGATTCAGGAGAAATGTGCCCATGGTTATTTTGTGAGCTAATATGAGCTTCTGCATCAGCACAGGGCCTGCCGTTGGCTAGAAAACTGGGCTATGACTCAGAAAACCCCAGTTTCTATTTTTGCCTTTTCACCAAATTAATGTGTGACCTCAATCTTTTAACCCCTGTGTGCCTCAGTGTCCTCACCTGTGCTATGGTGAGGACAGAGAGAATTTTTTAAAAAGTGTAGTAAACTATTGCTCAGTTGAAAAACTAAATATTTTTAGCAGCAAAAATCCTGATTTTTAAAACCAGTTCTATAGCTGATTCTTTGTATGTCACATTAAAAATGAGATGTCACAAAGCAACATGGGGAGCGAGGGTCTGCCAAATGGCATGTTAAGATAATCCTGCAAGGCACTGTGATAATTGTCCCCAATATTATTATTACTCATAATGCTGAATTCGTGGTTCTTAAGTACAGAAATGACACGGTTTGAATTTTTGTTCAATTAGATATGTCATTCACATAGCAACATAATGGAAAGGATGGAATTATTTTGTGTGTAAATTCTCTCTCTCCTGCAGAGCAAGAAAAGAAAGCTCATTGTCAGTGTGCTCAGAGACAGTAGCACAAGGCCAAAGACAATCTCCAGGGGAAGAGGAATGAGGCTCTGCTGTTTGCTGGGAAGTAACAAGTACATACTCTCTTGATGAGCTGACTGATGAACACAGGAGCGTGATTCACTCTGCGACCAGCACGTTTTTCCTAATGGACATATTTGAATCAAGGGGATTTCCCCCATCATTTTGTTTCCCTCTTTATTTTGCCCAGCAGACTTTCTACTATAAGCCAGGCCCTATTTTAGGCAATGAATATGCATAGATAAGCCTTTCATTAGAATATAGCATTAGGCTATGTTAAAAAATACACAAGGTGGATATTCCAAGTTTGGACTTGACTCCTGTATCTAAGGTGGGTGTTTCTTCATTCACTTTCTCTTTTACTAGTTCTCACTTGTAATTAATGGTATTCTTTGGCCATGGTGCAGAGCCACACCAACCTGTCTTACACATCCTTGGTCTTATTTCTGACCACATGCATATTAGGTAATGACAGGTATGTTGTTGGAAAATGTGGAATGTTGAAGCCTCAAAAATTCTCAAAATCAGCTCAATTCAATTAGCAGTTTTGCACCCCTGACACTGTTCCATTAAGGAATAAAGAGGTGAGCTAAATTAATGAAGGTCACATGGCTAGTGACACAAATACTACCTGTTAATCTTGACTCTCTTAATTTAAAGTTGATTAGTCTTTACTGTATAAATGCATTAACTAAGCTTTTTTCATTTCCAAGGATATTCATTTTATTTATTAAAGAACAGTTGAAATTCAATGTAAAAACTTTAACTAGTTAGTTAAGAATATGGGTTAAAAATTAGAATGATGAAGTCCAGGTGCTGATGGTAGAACTTACTGTGAGAACTTGGGACAATTATTGACATAAACTTCTAATTTTCCCCATCTGTAAATGGATAAAATAATAACACACTCATAGGTGTTTTGTGGATCTAAAATTAAACCATGTAGTGTAGTTAGTACAGTCTTGAGCATTATTTAAGCAGATGATAAAGAAGTTTATGCAGGAAAAAAATAATTTTTTTTCTCAAGTATTTTTGTACAAGTTCAGTTATATTCACATAAGTTCTTAAAACTTGAGCTTAAAAATGAAATTCAGAATTGAAAGTAACAAGTCTGAAAAAGTGTGAAAATTCTTCGAATGTTTGTTTATTTAAAACATACAGTTCAACGCCAATTTGCAATGACATGGAAAGGAGCACAATAAATCAAAATTTGAAAGAGAAAAGGGAGGGTGAAGGAGGACAAGCTTTCTGTGAGAATTCCGTTTATTATTTTCCTTTTTAGAATCTCAAGGGGCTAACCTCATCTCCCAAGGTTTTACATGAGACCCTAATAATCTGTTTCACTGCCCTTCAGAACACAGATGTGTGGCAGGATGTATGAATCCAGGCTTTTTGCAGACCAAATAAAAACTGATGCCAGATTTTGCATTTCCCCACCTTTGTCTCTTATTGGAGTTTGGTAGATGAGTCATATGTCATTTGAGCCAGCTCTGGATTACAGAATGCAATCTGGAAGCTGCTCTGGGAAGAGAACTTTTCCACATTGTCCCTCACCTCTATGACATGTTTTCATTTCCTCTGCCAAGCTCAAATGATTCAGTGTCTCTTGCCCTTATCACCTCCGTGGGCTACTGGTATGCACTGCATGTCTAAATTGCAGTGTGAGTAATAAATCTGCAGACACAGTTCTTCCTCATTATCATTTTAGTTCTTTTCACCTTGACCATTCCAAAACCTGTACATGTGCTTTCAATATAGGATATGAGTACACATTGGCCAAAGGAAATTCACAAGTTAATTATGTAGTGACTCTCCTTTCCATTGCATGAATTTTATTTACAGGTAAATATATAGCCATCTAACCTGCTCCCTCAATGTTTTCCTTCATTATAAATCTCGAAATATAAAAAGTCATAATGAGTTTTTTTAAAAAACTAATTAACTTCTATGATATTTTACTCATTATACTTTGAACTAAGATGTACTTGTTTGCATTTATGACATATATAGCTATTTACATTAAACTAGTGTAGTAATAGAGAATGAAGCATGCCACAAATCTTTTAGTTTTCTGATAGGCTACTAGTATCATCAATAAAGGAATTATTGACTAGGAGTCTGCCTTCGCATAACCCAGTAGATTTCAGTCCTTGTTAATTGTAATGGTTTATAGGATAAAATTCATTTTCTTTTGCTCATTATAGAAGAAATTTCCTCTGAGGGGTTGATCACTACAACCTCATATATCATAGCTGAATCTCACGCGTTTAGCAGTGTATGCATGTGCATATATGCGTATGTACGTGACTAGATGCTTACAATCAGGCAGCAAGTAGTTAAATCCTGATTATCTTAAGCATACTCTTTTTTTCTTATCTTCTCATTTCTTCCCTCCTCGTTAAAGCATTTGTTTATCTACTTGCTCATGGACTAAGTGGGTTGAACAGGCGTGACACCTGCCCACTAGCATTGTTGTCAAAACATTTATTAAGTACATAATTGAACAAGGCATTGCATCCTTGTTGCACCAAAAAAACCTGCATACCCAGAGCGTTCCAACTTTTGTCCTGTCAGAGATGATCCTAATCCATCTTAATCCCATTTCCATGAATTTAAAATATTGGGGGTCAGTTTGTTCCATTGAAGATCAAGGTGGATCAACTCATATATTCTTACACATTAACTGTCATGGGAACTTTTCTTCTTTTTCTGGTTCTTTTATTTACATAGTATCTTTTCTCTTTTCCCTGTCCCTGATTCTGTCCCTTTTGTGTTAAGAAATCCTTTAATATTTTAATAGATTTTTTTTTGGAAATTCATAAGATTTTAGATTCAGGTAGATTTTTATCTAACTGACCATTTGTCTAAATATAGCTAAGGAAATACTTTGATAATTAAACTTAAATACCTTTAATGGTGCCATAGCACTGCATGATTCTAGGGAGCACCATTATAGTCTCAGTGACTCTGATCTCATAGCGTGAAGTACATAAGGTCCCCTATAACTTCAATGTGGCCATTGAATGTCCCACTGTCTCATAATCAACATGTCTAAAATTAACATTTTCTTTTCACTCTTCTCAACTCTAGCCAACTGTTCTCATTGATTACCCTATTTTTGTTCTTTTAGACATTCATCAATCAATCAATCAATCAATACAACAGGTTTTTTAATAACTTTATTTTATTTATTTATTTTTATGTGGTGCTTAGAATCGAACCCCATGCCTCACAGATGCTAGGCGAGTGCTCTACCGCTGAGCCACAACCCCAGCCCCTAAAACTAATATCTTAAGGTCCTGCTTCTCACCACATATCCAGTTAGTCACAAAACTGTATTGATTCTTTTATCCAAACATCATGGCATCTACTCAGTCTTTATCTTGTGGGTTCTAATGCTCCTGATTTTGCAGTTCCATATTAATTCATTTCTGGGTTACTGCAGTTCTCCTTGCTTACTAGGCCCTTTCTCTTTTCCCTGACCAAAATTCTACCCATTGTTAAAGACCCACATAAATTAGCTGGTTGCCACAACTGATTTCTTCTTCCTCTGTTCTCTAAACACTCCTGTGGAACTTATATGACTACTTTCTAAAGGGGTCAGTAATGGTGTAAACTCCTGGAGGGATAGGACCACTCCTGCTTCATCTTGTGTCATTCACACATCCAGAACTCTGTCACCTGGTCCATGATCAGGAAATGGGAATTTTCCCTCCTGAACTCCAAATGCTTACCTCCATCTACCTTTCACATATTTATACAGGAGAACTTCAAACCCAATGATCATTGAGATCCTAAGGAACCATTTTCCCGTTTACTTTCCAGTCCTGTTCCTTATCTACCCTTCATCTATTTGTGCAAACCAGAAATCTCAATTCATCCTCAACCCCTCTGTCCATTCAATCATCAAAGTCTGGTCAAAGAGTCCAGCATGCTAGAACCTCCTCAAGTTCCAAATCCATCCTCAGTACCATTGTCTTAGTTTAAACTCTATGTTTCTCACTTGTATTACTGCAATGGTCCTAACTGCTCCTCCAGTCTTTGGTCTTTCTCCCCCCAATTTATTTTCCACAGTGCTATTTAGTGACCTTTATACAGTGGGACACTGATTCTGACTTACATGCACACAGTGCCTTTTAATTCATTCACATATACATTTATTTGCTTTAAAATCATCTTTGTTTACCAGTAGCCTTTATGGTAATGTTCAGAATCTGTAGCATGATGTCAAAGACTTGTTTCTTAAACTTCCTTCCCTCAAGCTGCATACCACTCCACTTCCTTCTTCCCCTTTCCCCCAAAGGGGCTTGGTGATGGTGCTTAATTCTCCAAAGATCTATTTCCCAGGTAATTTGTCAACATCAGTCATGGTAGTCAAGGATTACTTAGGAAAGGATAGATGACCCAGTTTTGGTAAGTGGGGGTGTAAAATGAAGTCTGTTGGTGGTGTTCTAGGAAGTATTTACTTGTCTAAAAAATAGACCCAAGGGGAAATTAGCTGAATGGATTTTAAGTACCACTTCTGTGGAACCCACAGTAGAGTTCTGAGTCCTGTTACCTTCTTCTATTACTGTGCATCAATTACTATACACCCTTATTAATTGAAAAACTTTAATGATTCCATGCTTCTTGCACTCAGAAAAACAAGACCTTGGATTGCAATAACAACCATTTGGGTAATGCAGAATGTATACTATTCGGTCATTTGGTTGTGGATATACAGTGAATGGGAAGCTCCAGGACAACAGCTCAAATCTCAAATCTCACTTTGGGTGCCCAAAGCCCATGATTGGCAGTAGTAATTTAAACACTTCATGTGATTTCAAACATACCCAAACCATGTGCCCTTTGAAGAAAGCACTTTGCATGACTTGGTTGCTCCTATGTTTGAGAAATGTCAAAGGGCTTAGAAACATAAAGACAAAATCTTGAATGGTTGTTTCCCTCAGTGTTAGATGTCTTCCACAATAAATTTACAAGAAATTTTGACTAATGGTAGGTAAGGAAATAAAGCAACATTATATGGACACTGAAAGGCAAATGTTTTGCTTTCCTGCATGTTCCAGGCTAGCAGCCTGCTGAACATTATATTCAGAAAATGGTTTTCTACAGCATTAAGCACATCCTGTGTTTTGGTTATTTGACTGTACAATAAGAAATAGTTGTTTAGTTGGTAGTAAAAAGCTGCATAGGGTAGGGCCATGTTTAGCAACATTTCTGACTAAGAGGGAACTAAGAGTAAGTAGAATCTAAGAGCTGGAGAAAAAAGGTGGGGCAGTTGGTCAGAGTGGCAGTTACAGTACAAACAAGATGGGAAAGAACCCTGTTGCCATGGGGATAGAGGAGTGACAAGGTTTTTTGCTGAGGGACAGACATATCCCAGTCTGTAAACCATACTGGATTGTTCTAGTTGCTAGAAAATATTCTCATCGAAGCAACAACTCAATGAAGGTTGCCTGTTGAACTGTATTCAGTGTCAAGTATCTTTGTTTCCTAAGAAATGTGAAACAAAACAGCCTCATGAGCACAAGACCTCTGTGGGCACAGGGTCTGTTCTATAAGACTTTGTTTCTTCAGCATTTAACAGAGTGCCTGATAAAAAGTAGAGTTTAATTTTTTGAGGAACCTCCATACTATTTTCCATAGATTCAGATATACCACTCCTGGATGAATATCTTGGGGAAACAAGTCAGCATCCAAAAAGAGATACCTATATGCCAAGTTATGGGATCAGCCTAGGTGCCCGTCAACAGATGAGTGGGTAAAGAAAATGTGGCATATAACACAATGGAATATTATTGAGCCATAAGGAAGAATGAAATCACATAATTTGTAAGTAAATTTGTAGAACCAGAAGTCATCATATTAGTCAAAATAAGCTAGAAAGACAAGTATTGAATATTTTCTTTCATATGTGAAAACAAACAAAAAAAGATCTGTTAGAAGAGGAGCTATTAAGAATGGGGATGGGGATGGGTTGGAGGGAGGTCAAGAGAGGGTAGAAGGGAGGGTAGATATAATTAAAACACAATATATGCATTTATGGAAATGTCATAAAGAAACTTATTAATTGTTACTATTATAAGAGTTAATGTTTATAATAATGAAGTAGATTTTAAGAAATGTGTGGTTATAAATAACAGAGTAAATGAATGTTTAATGAACAATCTATGAAAATGAGAGTAAGATACAGAAGGAAAGTGTGGAGATAGATTTCCTATCAAATCTATTTCTGGTAACAGAAATACATTATTTCAAGAGTCTCTGTTGAAAGGATGTAATTTAGCATCACAAGCATCTCAGTCCATGATGAGATTTATAGGATGTTTTCAACGTGCTCTGGTATTAGAGAGAAATGTGCTGTCTGAATTGCTCTGAAAACTCATAATGATATAAATACATGGTAATTTTAACAGTCATTTGCAAAAGGACTTGACGTCTCTTTCTCAACAGATACAAAGCAGCACTTTAAAGAAGTGGCATCTTTAGTTACACATTCAGGTGAGTCTCCTTCAGTGAGGTTGCACAGCTAGTGAGTAATACATTCCCTGTAAACGCCTTGGAATTACATGGTTTTCCAGTGAGCAATGGAGACCATTTAGGGCCCAGATTTATTTGTTTATTTACTGTATATCTTAATATAAATTAATGAAATTCAATTTTCTAGATTTCAGGATACTAGGTGACAGATGGTTAATAGTAGATATTTGTTTCTATTTGAATGACAGCTCTATTACCAGAGTCAGAATGAGATGAGGTTTTCATTGGTCTCACACAGTAAGTGCAGGGACTACTTGATGCTCTAGGTTTCTGTGTGTTAAGGACTATCTGTATTCAATAACCTTAAAACAAACATGATAACTATTAATATCCATAAAAATGACCTTGTTTTATAAGGAAGGCAACAAAACACAATGCCTTTATTTTATTTTAATTCACAAGCAGAAGAGCAGTAAAAAAATGGCAGAATGGTAGGTTTTTCAATAAATCAACATTTTATTTATTCAAAGTTATTCTGCACCAAATCATCTGCTAACTTTTTTTGTCTGCAGACTATAAAGAGTAGCAGAGGGAAATCCTGTCTATACAACAGCCATTCTCTCCTAACTGTTGTTATTGTTAAACCAGTCAAAGAAGGTCACTGTGTGAGATTTATGTTAAGTCAGCACAGAATTAGAGATTTTCAGTGCTGGAAGAAACCTGAAAGATCACCTGGTCCCATCATGTATCCCAAACAATTGCACTGTTGGCAAAAAGTAAATTTTTGTTTCATGAAAATGTCTAGGAAGTATAACCAATTTTTAAAAAATATTCAAAATCAAACACAATAAGTAAGCAAACAAAACTCCACAGTGCCTCGCAACTGGAAAATGATGTGTCTGAGATCTTCTGCTCTGAAGGAAACCTTTGTGTTTGATGAATTTGATGTTGCCACATGAACCTCAGTAGAAATGAAGACTCAGTTCCATAGTTTCCAATAAGGCCTAACAGAAGGTAACTCTGAAAAAGGAATTGGTGCACCCAGAGCAGGATTCCCAGCTACATTCTTTAAATTCTCAGTAAGTCTTCATGGGAGATGGGAAGATGCACTAGCAATTTAGCAAAATCAAATGCTAGATTTAATAAAAGAGTGGCATACTGAGCAAAGAGAATCCAGAAAAGTCTTCGATTGGAATATTCCAGTAAGCTTCTTTAAGACTTTTTTAATCAGCTGCACCATCCCTTCCAACACAGGATTCTAATGAGACATAGAGATGGTTTCTTAATCCTGCAAGTAGGCTTCAGTTATTACAGGAATAAGAGCAACAGAGAATCCACATGTTACATCTAACTGCCAAGGAGCTCTGATTGTCTCAAGAAGAGGTTTAGGAAGTAAACAAGTGAAGATTACAGCCCACATCTGCCTGACTCTAACATCCCTTCCATAAGCCAGAACACTACACTTTCCCTCAGTCGACATGATTGGCATATTCAAAATAAAGTGTTGGTGGCTTTCTGTAATAACACAGAAATATTTCCATCAAGCGAATTCCTATATAAGTAAGAGCTATAAATCGGATAAGCATCCCCAAAAGACCCATGTGTTAAAGGCTTGGAACCCAGATGTCTCTATTAGGATGTGTGGCCTATTGAGAGGTACTCAGGCAATTAAGGATATGGCCTTGAAGGGGATTATGGGACCTCAGCCGCTTTCTCTCTCTCCCTCATTTGTTTCCTGGCTCTTTTCGTGAGTGACTTTGCTCTGTCATGACATACCCTTCAGGCCAGAGGCCCAATTTACTGAGGCCACTCAGTCTTGAACTGGGATCTCCAAACCCATGAGCCTAAAACAAACCTATTCTCCTTAATTGCTTCAGGTATTTCCTTATAGTGACAGAAAGCTTACTAATGCCGTAGGCAAGATGTGTTTGAGAACACGTGAACAACTTGAAAATCACTGTGATAAATCATGAGGTGTCAAAGATAACAGAGGTAATGTCATTAATAGTCATTTCCATACACAATGGTTAGCTGATTTTGAATTATCTTTGTGTGCATTTTTTTTCTTTTTTTTTGCTTTACACTCACAACAACCCACCAGAGGCTCAATGATATCAAACAGCTTATTCAAAATCACAGAACTAACAAATGGAATCAGTGGGATCCAAACAAACAATTTGCAGATAGTTTTCAAATTGTTAACTCCTACCTCCACTGTTTAGATTAAGACAGAGGCAACTCTGAGATCAACTCATATTTAACCAAGTCACTTGATGCTGTTCTGCTTTTAGCATATGTCTGCTGTAAATGATGATATCAGGTTCAAGTTAGCAAGTGTTTCCAGTGAACAAATAACTTCTGATTTACAGAGAGGATGCTCTGGTTTCAAAATAGCAGGGTTAAGCCCACATGGAACTCTGGTGTGCTACAAAAAACCCTACAAATGAAAATTTGTATGTGTACATATTTGTGTATGTCTATGTGTGTGCAACTATATTCAAATATATAGCAATGTTTCCCCTCAAAAAGGAATATTTTTCAAAAATTATGATGAATTGCTAAATTACTTAAATGAGATCATATTTTAAAGAGATAAATAGCAACCTCAAATGTACAGAAGCCCAAGGGAGAGCAACGCTAACAAGAATGAGCACAGTATTAGCTGTGTTTCAAGCTAAGAAAATCAGAGGCCAGGCAAGAGCAGGGATAATCAGGAAGATGCTTAATTGGGTTATTGCAGGAAAATCTACTTGGCTGGTGAGCCCCTTAGGAACTTTCTCTCTTATGCATTCTCTCTCTCTCTCGGCTCACAAACTGTAACAAGAATATCTGTTTCCAGGAGAAGCAATTCTTTGAACAGAGGGTGAAGCCCTTGGTGACAGGTGAAGGAACCAGAACCGTTAAGCCCGGAAGACCAGGTGCCAAGAGACATCCCATAGGGGTATTCTGCTTACACTCATTTCAAGACTGTGGAGCCCAAGTTCCTGACTTTTCCATTTTGGGGGGCTTCATATACAGAGACAGCTGTCCATCTGTAGAAATGGCAGCAGAGAGATAGATTCAAAGTCAAGAACCAGAGGCTGAAGAAAGCCACCTAATGAAAGAAAGACAGAACTCATAGCCGAGTCAGAAAGAGATGAACTAATAAAACACTAAGAATAGGATGCTTAAAATGAATCTAGTTCTATCATTAGAAAGACTAGGGAACGCATTGCACCCAGGAAACAAATTACAAGTAGTTAAAAGAAAGACTAATTATAAATTCAAATTTCAATGCTTATACATGATTAAAACACACACACACACACACACACACACACACAGAATAGAAATAGAAAAACATCTTCCTTAGTCTGATGAAAATTTCTTACCAGAAATATTTAACAAAGAACATACTTGAAGGTGAGACAATAAAAACATAATGGCAAGATAAGCCAAGACTGAGACAAGGATGCCCGATATTGTGGCTAATGTTCCCATTGAAATGGAGTCAGGCAAGTCAAAAAAGAAGCAAAACATATAATGAGAAAAATAAATTTAAAACTGAATATTTATAAGTAATTTAGTTGCTTATCAGGAAAACACATGACACTAGGTAGCTATTGGAAGTGTAGGAGGCAGTCTAAAAGTGGATCTAATATACCAACACACAAAATCACAGGCCTTTCTGCTTGCAGGCAATTACAGTTTAGCAAATACAAGTCAACTAAGTAACAAGAAATACATTTAATGAGAAAAATATAAGTGCAGAAAAATATGGAACGTCACTGAAAGATTAATGCAAGACCCCAATAAATGGTGAGATATCACAGGCCATTGAAAGGAAGGCACATTATCATAAAGATCTTGCTCTTTGCCAAATAAATACACGAAGTAAATGCAGCCCCAGTCAATATCCCCATTAGACTTCTCATAGAAGTTGAAAAAAATCTAAAATTTGCATAGAATACTAAATATCTAAGGATAGTAAAAACAATTCTAAAAAATAGTTTCATTGAATTGGACTTGCCCTATCAGATATCAAAGTTTATTAGAAAGATAGGGTAGGTAAAGTGGTTTTGATACAGGAATTGAAACAGATTAATGAATTAAAATAGAAAACACAGGAAGTGATTCATATACACATGGATTTTTTATATGTAAGGATGAGAGGGAAGAAAGACAAATTCTACTCAATTGGTAGTGTCATAACAACTAGTTCAATACATGGGAAAAGCCAATTAGATCATTACAATAAGCACATCCCACTATATTAAAGACCTGAGTGCAAAGAAAAATTAAAACTTTAATTCAAAGAATGTGAAGAACATGTTTATAGGAAAGTATTCTTTCTTAATTTTAAAATCTTATTTCTAGTTTTTTGCTTTATATTTTTACTGCTGCATAATAATTATACAAAAAGATTTCTTAAGACAAAAAAAATCAAAACCAATTAAGAAACATTGGTAAATGTGCCTTCCTCAGATTACAAACTCTTCTATACCCCCAAAGACTTTGCTACAAAGTTTAAAGATAAGAGACACACTGGAAGGATTTATTTTTAGATTATAGGACAAAGCGTTCATATCTAGAATATATTCTGTATATATAGGGGAAAACTAAGTAACACCACATATCATTTTTCATTAACCAGACTGGCAAAAATTTTAAACATTGACAAGAACTTGAGGAAAGAGGCATAGTTATAGACTGCTGGTGAAAATGTAAACTGATACAATCACTTTAGAAAGGAATTTTCCAATAGCCAGTAAAATTTAAAATATTTATACCTAGGAATCCTACTTTGGGCATATGTCCTTGACAAAATTTTGCACCTGTGCAAAAGAATTTTCATGACATTATTTGTAGTTGTGAAACATTAGGAACAATTTTAAAATGCCTCTATAAGGAAATACAGATTGAATTTATCAGGGATGGATAAACCAAATGTGGTATATTCACAAACTGAAGTTGCTTAATATAATAAGAGGAATGAAATAGACTTAAGTCTGACAACATGACTACATCTTTTAAAAATGCTAAGTAAATCATACAAAAACAGCACTAGTGTGGCACATTCAGTATTAGAGCATTTAATGACTAATAAACAATTTTTTGAAAAAACTATATATTTTTACACATATTTATGCTTTGTCTTAAATGGCCCCCAGTGGCCAACATGCTAAAGGCTTGGTCAGAAGCCAGTGGTGCTTTTGGGAGCTGGTGGAACCTTTAATAGGTGGGGCCTAGTGGTAGAAGTAGGTCACTAGGGGGTGCTTTTGAAGGGGATATTGGCACCCTGGCTCCTTTCTCTCTTTCTCTTTGCTTCCTGGATGCCTCGAGGTAAGCAGGTTTGTTCTGCCACATACTCCCTACCACCCCAGGCCCAATAGTGTCAAAGCCAACCCGCCATGGACTAAAATCTCTAAAACTAGGAACCAAAATTAATCTTTCCTCCTTTTAAGTTGATTTATCTCAGGTATTTTATCACAGTGATGGAAGCTGATGAACATAATGTTTAAACATAAAAATCTCATGGCACTAATTGCCTCTGTGAGGTAGAGAAGAAAATTAAATTAATGGGAAGAAGTAGAGAAGGATCATAGTAAAATTTTAACTTCGTGTATAATGTTCTTTTTTTTTAAAGGAGACTGTATTCTTCTATTATAGAGTTAAGATTAATTTTCAAAATTGCTATGAAATGTAATCTTATCACTGTACACACACACACACACACACACACTCAATTGTAGACACTCAATTAATGCTGTAGACACGTAATTAATGCTGTACAATTGTCCACAAGATTTATAGTTCATTCTTACAATAAAATCAATAGGTAGTACTAATGATCACTTACCACATATGAGGAACTGTACCAGGAGCTTTAACATGTCTTCTTAATCCTGGGTGATAAGTTTTATTATAGCAACATGGGTGGAGATTGAACCAGGGTTCAGACTCATTTCTGTGAGGTTCCAAGACCCATATGATTTCCACTCCCCAAAGCTCTCTTTGTGTCATATACCAACTTACACTGGTAGCTCTCATTTGCAAACATGAAGATGAGGATTGTATTATTTTAGTATGAATTTTCCACAAAGTTGACTCTCTTTCTGGGACATTATGTTACAAAACCAGTGTGGGAACACCTGGCCTCATTTGCTCCTTGCATTTAAGCATTCACAATAAACACAAATTAGTTGATGGGCTTCTTAGCATGACTCTCAGAGACTAGAAAAAGTGACCCAGTGTGCTGCACTAAGAGCATTCCCAGGTTAGGATGTACCAGCTGGGATGGAGTAAGGTGGAGAATGAGGGCTTCTGTTTTGCTACCTGAGCAAACTGTGCATTATGCATTACATAACATGGATGTTGATGAGATATACCTGATCTACGTGTGGTGGTCTCTGAAATGTGTCCTTGTCAAGATATGTGCAGAAATATGTCTGGATAATCCATACAAATCTGGGCCTGCAGAGGATCAGTTGTACTTTTGGAAAGTCACTCACTCAAAAATTTCATTCACTACTCTGAAAACCAGAAAGTGAAGTGCTTGGGGGTGAGTCCGGGGGCTGCCTCTGTCTGAGATAATGCAGCTTTCTCTGCTCAAGAGGGTGCCAAGTTGAGAAAGATTCTAGCCACAGTGCATTGCTATTGAACAGTGTCTAGCATTGAGCAGTGCACAGTCTGGACACCCATTAATGGTGGTCCTACTTGTTGTGTACCCTGACTATGCTGGCTTCTTGGTAGTCTTTGATAAGAACTCCATGTTTGATGGGTCCTGGTGGTGCCTAACTCTGGTCTTTCATGAATCTATACCATCTATCTGCGTGAGCTAATACAATGGCCATGCACACCTTTTTCTGGGCATCGACCTTGATGTTGATGGATGTTGTGGTTATTCATTGTGAAGCACATTTGTTAAATCGACTTCTCTTGTTTCCAAAGTAACCACTTGGATTATCTGTCAAACATGTGTACAATCTTCTGGCCTCTTATCAGAAAAATCCTTCCTTTTAAGGAGATCAATTGGAGATACAGACAATAATCCATTCAGTAATGAATTGTCACTACTTTTTATATTCTCTACTCAATCCAAATGCTTTTATCTCACAGTTCTTTCATAATCATGCAAACTGAATGCTACAAACCACACGATTACTTCAAACTATGAATATACAAGGCAAAGAATTATGGTAAGGAAGGAGAGAGATATCTCCTTAATCCCTGAATAAGAGTGCCTTTTTTTTCTTTAGGTATATTTCCATTATGTAGAAGGCATTTTCTTGTGCTGTTGGAGCGTTATATCTTAGATCCACTAAATAAATAATTGCTAAGCAGTGTTCCAATGTTGTAAATTGGTGTCTCAGTGATAGGAAGCAAGAGCTTATCATGGTAAGCATATAGTTGTCACAGCAAACCAGTTCAGACTTGAAAGTCAGGAAATACTTGACATTCTAGATATTGTCCTCAGGAAAGTGATTTCAATTCCATTGATTTTCCTGTCTAGTGTGAATTGTAGACACTCAAAAAGATTGCCTTTAAAAAATGTTAATAAAATAAAGTAAACCTGGCAGATGTTGAATAGCCCCAAGAACAATGTGATCCCTTTAGTCTACGAATAACTTCATCATGGATGACATATGGCTTGTCTTGGATAGAGTGAGCTCACAGAGGGATTAGCCAGGGGCTGTGCCCAGAAGTCATGGAGGAGATAGCAAAAATGGGGGTGCTGTTCATTTCATAAGTCCTCTGAGCGTGATTTATGAAAAACGCAAACTGGTTCCTGACATTTTTTATGAATATATCTTCTGATAATTGCATTATTCTGAGATAACAACAATAAGGTATCATACCTAGAATCCCCAGACAGTGTTTCACAAAGCTTTTAAGAATTCCACATAGTAATTTTTAAAAGAAAGTCATTTTCTCAAAGTGTTTCAGAATGACAGACAATTGGTTGAATGCTGGAACCAAAAATGCATAACTATGAGAAAACCTGGGAAATAATAATTTTGTAAAGATCTTTCCCCAGCTGTAACAGTGGAGATTTAATTGACTGTTTGCCCTAGAAATGGTCACAAAGGGTATTGTTCCCAGTACTCTTTGTTCTCATTTCCTTATTAGGTCTCAGGGTCCACTGAACTGATCTGAAAATGTCCACTAATCCATTCAGATGCTGAAACTTCATGCAAAAGGGAGGTTAACAGACTTCAAATAAATTATACAAAGGTAGGCTGCAATTAGTATATCACTGGCTTTCTTAGGTAACACCTAGGTAGAGTTAATCATTGCTACTCTAAGTAGCTCTCACTCTGACCCCCAGTAAATATGGAAAATGCAGGAATCCAGACTCACAAACATGAATAATAAATCACAGAGTTATTTTTATGTTACTAATACTTTGGGGCACATAGTAGATCATTAAAATTGCATAGTCTGTTCATATCTATTATTTCATGTATCCTAATGTTCTATGAAATAAATAAATATCCCATTTCACAGATGAGACACCTGAAGTTCAAGAGCTGTGTAGCTTGATCCCAAGTTACATGGCTTGGCATTTTGACTTCAAAACCTGTAGAATTTTCATTATGTCTTATTGGATCTTATTGCTCAATATTTAAGTGACTTTTTTTCAAACCTCTTTCAAATTATCTTTCTTCAACAGACTAATTGATGTTTTATTATCACAATAATAAACATACAAAAAATCCTTGCTCTACTCTGTCATTTAAATACTGTTTAAAATTGGAAAGGATAGTGCACCAAAATTTGGATTTTCTAAATTGAAATAAAATCAAGTGACAAAATTTGTTTTAGACGGGATTTCTGTATTTTTTCAAAGTGGAATAGGATAAATTTTCAAAATTCATTTTTGCTTTCCATCGAGATTGGTGTTCTTTCCATGTAAAAGAGTGAAACAAAGAGATAATATAAAGATCCTTAGTTTTTGAGCTGTCAAGCCCAGATTTTATGCATAGACCATAATGGAAGGTTACACATCCTATTTTTAATCCTTGCAAGACTCCTGCAAGGCACATCTTATTGCGCTCTTTTTATAGATGATAAAACTGCAGGTCTGAGAGCTAAAAATGGTAACAAGTGTCCAGCCTTCTGGTTTTGCACTGCAATGAATGTAACTCAAAAGAATATAGTACTCATCAACAAATACCAACCACAAAATTGTGCTTGTGATTCTAATTGGATCAGTTTGTTGTAAGGAGACACTGGGAAACAGTGAGTTGTAGGACTTGGTAAACCAATGAAAGGGAGTTGCCTACTTCTTACGCAGGTCCCTTTCTAGTGATAGAACAGTGAGGGACCCATGCTCATTTGGATGACAAGCCAAACAGGGAAGCACATTATTGGAGAACTGAGGCCTGATTCTGGTCAGATAGTGTGGCGTATGAGCTGATGATCAGATTGAACCTGACTCAATTAACTTCCACCTAAACAGGCATATGGAGCCAACAGCAGCCTAGCCAGAGGAAAAGTGCCTCCATTTCATTTCATGGAAGCTATAGGGAAAAAAAAGGCAAAGAACATCCACATATATGCTGTTTTTCAAGAAAACCCAAGACAAAAGAATGGAATAAAATAAATATTCAAAGATCCAGTTCCAGAGAATTTTTCTGGAGTCAGATACTTATACCTATACATTGAAATGATAAGCTGTGTCCTGGGGAAGTTGGCCCAGATCAGTCAACATAAAGATGTATTCAATTAAAGTAACTGCAATTTACAATCACAGCAGCAACAAGAAAAGGCTTTAGTAAGCCAACAGCAAAAAAAAAACAAAAAAAAAACAAAAAAAACCAAGTCTTTTCTTTAGGGGTAAAACAAAATCATCTGACTATAGTTTTCTCCATAGTTATATTTACTGCCAGAGGACAATGGAGCCATTTCTACTAAGTGTGCATTGATGATTTTGTATGTGGGCAGGCTGTCCTTCAAGCATAAAGGCTGCAGAAAAATAGCCTTTTAATGTAAGAGCTTGAGGTTATTGTTCTCATGAGTACTTCTTAAGGAATTTACTTCAGATGAATGGGAATAGCTAAAGAACTGGCAGTGAGCATTGAGTGTATTTAAGTTTGAAGCAAATGTGAGAATCGGGAGTGCAAATATTAGTGACAATTCAGACATAAAATGGAAGGGTAGAAGAAAGGCAAGAAACTGGTTGCCTATCTTTGGCAAAGATTTAAAATGTATCTCTTTCAAAAAATTTTACTGGAAATAATTTCCACTTCATACAAAGATGTAAAAATAAAAACACCCATAATCCCCTTAACCAGATTCATCTATTATTAATATTTGGCTACTTACTTTATCATTAGTTTTTTTCTGTGTACACACATACATGCATAAACATGTATATATACATATATACAAGTGTAATTTTTTCTAAGCCGTTATAAAGTAAGGTACATACATCATGATCCTTTACCCTTAAATTTATCAATGTGTATTTTCAAAGAATAGGAATATTTTCTTTCATAATTGAAGCTTAATTGTCAACTTCGTAGACTTATATTAATATACTGCTTATTATCTGCTATCTATATTCAAGCTTTGTCAGTGGGCCTAACAATATACCATTTAAAGCATAGTTTCCCTCTGGTACAGGTTACAAATAAGGGTTAGGTATTACACTTAGCTTTCATGTTCTTTAGCCTCCTTTAATCTGGGACCTTTCCTCAGCCTTTGCCTTTTTTTTTTGATACTGACAGTCTGGAAGATGATATTCCCTTTCTCCAACACTTTTTTTTTTCATTCATGAGTTTCTTTTCCTTTATTATTCTTTATACCAATTAATACTTTTATTTATTTATTTTTTTAAATTTTTTATTGTTGGCTGTTCAAAACATTACATAGTTCTTGATATATCATATTTCACACTTTGATTCAAGTGGGTTATGAGCTCCCATTTTTTACCCCATATACAGATTGCAGAATCACATCAGTTACACATCCATTGATTTACATATTGCCATACTAGTGTCTGTTGTGTTCTGCTGCCTTTCCTATCCTCTACTATCCCCCCTCCCTCCCCTCCCCTCCCCTCTTCTCTCTCTGCCCCCTCTACTGACATTCCTTTGTCCCCCTTGTATTATTTTTCCCCTTCCCCTCACTTCCTCTTGTATGTACTTTTTGTATGACATGATTCTATACCTAGCAGACCCAAAAGGGTCTACAAAGAAACTATTAGAGCTAATAAATGAATTCAGCAAAGTGGCAGGATATAAAATCAACACGCATAAATCAAAGGCATTCCTGTATATCAGCGACAAATCCTCTGAAATGGAAATGAGGACAACCACTCCATTCACAATATCTTCAAAAAAAAATAAAATACTTGGGAATCAACCTAACAAATGAGGTGAAAGACTTTATACAATGAAAACTACAGAACCCTAAAGAGAGAAATAGAAGAAGATCTTAGAAGATGGAAAAATATACCCTGTTCATGGATAGGCAGAACTAACATCATCCAACACTTTTATTTTTAGTAGAACATTCCTTATTGGTGTTTGTCTGAAGTTTCTTCATGATTGGATTCAGGTTTTATATTCCTGGCCAGAATATTGCAATAAGCGATGTTGTGTCCTGAGGAAATCACACCTGGGGGCATGTGAGGCTCATCTGGCCCTCATAGGTGATGTTAATTTTTATTATCCAGTCAAGATGATGTCTGATTTCTCCACTGTAGAGCCATTGCTTTGTTTATTCCCTCTTGCAACTAATAAGAAGTGCGTAAGGAAGATAACTTAAGGTATGCAAATAACCAATTCTTTACCAAAGCACATCTCTTAAAGTTGTCAAATCAAATAATAGAATGAGCATATTTAATAGTATAAATTTAAAAATTAAGAAAGGTAATACATTGACTAAAATGGAGGGGAGGATAAGAAGGATTGGAGAGGAGAAAAAAATATGCTCATAGTAGGAAACTAACAGAAACTAAACAGAAAAGAACCTATGTATACCATATAAAATTGTATTTATAAACAATTAGAAGCATATGTATATTTATTTATTTATCAGAACTATTTTTAAAAAGTAAAATATCACCTAAGCAAATAAATCACATTGCTTTTTATAAAACCATACAAACAAAAAAGAACTAAGGCAATACATAATTATCATATCTATATGTTACAAAAGAAAGACTCATTCAATGAATAGAAGTATGAAGTATTTAACAATACAAAGATAAATACTAAGATAATAACGTGACTAAAAAATAGAGGAGGAGAAGGATGAGAGAAGGGGGAGAAGACACACTAGATCACAATTCTAGTATCAGATGATAGGGAATTCAGGTCAAAGAGTATTCAGTGATTCAATGCTAGAAGGTGCAATTCAAGGTGAAGATATAAATAACAATAGCAGTAACATCCACAAGGCAGAATTTGCAGAGCTCCAAGGAGACATGAACAGAAATGCAGTAGTGTTGGGAGACTCCAATTCACTTCTCTTAGTCTGTGACAGATCAAGAAAATAAAATAAAGTACAGGAAAGAACTACTAAGATAATTAGCAGTGATTCATTAACTATTGCTATTTAATGATTAATAATCACATGTTAAAATTTATAGGTAGAGCTGGCTGATATAGTAAAAAGAACTGTACCCTCTTTCTCAAACACCCTTGATAGTGATTGAGAAATTAAGATACATTAGATAATTATAAAAAGTAGTTAAGTTCCAAAAAAATAGAAACAGCATTTTTTAGCACAATGCAATCAAATCAAATTAACATCAAAATCAATAAAAAGGTCTTTCCAATTTAGAAGCCAAAGAATAGCAGAGTACCTATAAAACATGATAATGAAAACATGTTTAAGACCTCATGGGTATATTTAGATAAGCGATCAGAGGAAAATTTCTTGCCTTGCATATTTATCTTTACTACAAGTGAAAGAATAGAAAAAAGCAATTGAACACTTGACCAAAAGACTTAGAAAAAGAAAAGCAAACTAAGATAAATAAAATAGAAGTAAAACTGAAGATAAAAGTAAAAATGTATGCAGTAGAAAACAAAAAAGTAGGACCAGTAAGCAAATCCAAAACTGCTTCTTTGGGAGAAAAACTTATAAATTATATAAACCACTGGCTGAACTGGGAAAGAGAAAAACAAGAGAAGGTATAGAACACACAAAATGACAAAGGTCAAGACGAATTTCTGGTGAGGCCAACTGAGGCCTGGCACATATTGGGGAGTGGCTCTCATAAACCTCTCTGTCTCTTTAATAAAAATCAGTTTATTTCAATTGTTCTATGTCTTCTGTGGTTAGTTATGATAAACAATATATTTCCAGATTATCTACTGTATCAACACTTATAGGTTTATTTGCATCATTTTGAGAACAATAGTCTTTAGTTATATTTTCATTGCAGAGGCTCATGATTTGTATAATGGAATTGAATGGAATTTTTCATGTTATACTTGATTTCATTTAAAGCCCCCAAAGTGAAAATAGTAAGTACCCAGGAGCAACATGACACAACCCCTTACACAGCAGCAGAGCTACATCTGTCACCATCAGCCCAGCCCTGTATTTAAACTGAAATCTGGAGATATTTTCAAAGAGTCATAGATGAGAGTCACCAGTCTAGTGAGAGGGATGCAGCAGCTCTCCAACCCCTGTCATGGGGGGATGTGGCAGGAAGCCTTCTGCTTTCCACCTGCCAGCCACAGGGAGGTGGGCTTGAAGAAATGTGCTCCTAGGATTGGGTGCAGGGCTCAGAGCCAGTAGCAATTCACTCTATTCATCTATCCTCTGCACTTTGGAGTAGGAGAGAAATTTAGGAGTGTTGGCAACCCAGGGCCACTCGCCTCCCATGGTTTGGCATGAAAAAAAGTGTTGAGAAGATACAGGTTGAACATCCCTAATCCTCTGAAATCCAAAATGCTCCAAAAATCTAAAAAAATTTGAGCACTCACATGACTCTTTCCAATGACTCAATGAATACAAAATTTGCTTCATGCACAAAATCATTACTAATATTGTATAAACTGACCTTCAGATTATATATGTTTTTATGAAACATAAATGAATTTCACGTTTAGAATTTTCTCCCATCCTCAAGATATAACATGATATATATTCCCAAATACGGAAAAAACCCCAAACCCAAAACACTTCTGGTCCCAAGCATTTTGGGTAAGGATACTTAGCCTGTACTTCAGAAAGCAGCAGGGCGGGTCCATCCTGCTTTTTAGCAAGTTCAGGATGGCCAAGTGAAGAAATCCCTGAGACAGGAGCTCCACAGTGAGCTGCCAGGGCTCAGGAGGCAAGAGCAGATCTCTCAGGCCAGGCGATTCTGCAGTGGAGGGTCAACAGCTAAGTGAGGACCAGAATCAGCTGGACAAGTAGAGTCATGGTCTCTCTCTCTCCTGCCTCCTCTGGTTCTTTCCTAGGGGGAAGTAACTGCAAGTCCTCTCCGCTTCAGGGTCCTGAGGAAGAGAACTGGCTGGCCCTGGGGGCAAAAGGAGCTGGGCATTAAGCTGGATTGAAGTTTTAAATTGGCTGAACCAGGCTGGAGCTTTAATTTCTGAAAGTGGGAGAGAAGCTCCGGCTCTTGTCTGAGATGTCTTTAAGCGGCAAGAAAGAGGGCCATCCTTTGGGGACGTGATAGGAGACGGAAGAAAATAGATAAAGGAATTTCTTGCCATATTCTCCTGAGTTCAGGCGATTTCATCACTTATCTATACGTGAAATAAAGTCTGGAGGCAGGTTTCTGTGAACCTGGACACCTCAGACCTCTTGCTTTTAGCAACTGCTAGATTCAACTTGGAAGCTTAGCACTCAACATGAACTGTTCTGTTGTAACATTTGCAAGAAAATTAAATATAAATGAGAAACAGATTGATCTGAAACATGCTTCTTTAGAACATTCTTTTGCTTTGAAATATGTACAGTTCCCAACCAGCAGATTCTAATTAAAGCTAATTGACACATGTTCAAAATCATTAATTTGTAATGCATTTAAGACCAGCCTATCTGAATGTCTAAGATCACATTTCTTATGGATTGTTTTTTCACATATAGAATGCATACTTGCCCTCAAAAAATAACTTAAAAAAGAAAATGTCCCAGTTGTTTGTTACTATAGCAATAGCTACACACATAAGGTAAATTACACAGACTACTCCACTGTGGGGGACATTTTGCTGGTCGGAGGGAGATCTTGAGAAACCTGTACTCAAAACCAGTAACCAGAGCTCCCAGCCTCGCCTAGGTAGCCTTTTTCATTCCCACTTGGGCAGCCGGTGATTCCTTGTGAACAAGAAGCTTCCAGTCTCTCAATAGAACTCCACGTGGCTGTGAATGGTGACCTCCCCCTCTTTCCTTCCCACTCCACTTGAGAAGCACAGACAGGCTGTGTTTTCCTTGCTCCCACTAAAAATAACTCATTTGTAAGTTGTGTTCCTATGACTTACTCCTTCAAAGCAAAGGTAAAAATGAAATTATACTTGCAGATGGTGGAATGATCTAGGCGGGGGCAGCAGGTGGGGGAGCCCTTTCCCAGGGCCATTGTGCATGTTCCTCTGAATGAATACGCTGTAGTTATAGAGCTCAGCCTTTGGGAAATATATCTTTGCCACCTACTAGCTGGTAAAAGCATCAGACTAAGGGCTATTTTCTCTACCTCATCCTCCTATGAGGTAGAACAAAGAAGAAACAGCAAATACTACTATAAACCCATTTAACCACACAAACAGGAACAATTTAGAATGTTTACAAAGGAAGGAATTTAATGAGGGGAATTGTTTGAATTAGCAATGAGGAGGGAGAGCCCCAGAGGGGAGAGCAGGAGACTCAAGAGGTCAGTGGCAGGAGGGTGAACAGGAGAGGTGCTGTTACCACTATGGGAGGTGGGGCCACAAATGTCCAGAACTTTTTCCAGTTTAGCACAGAACATCCTGCATCCCAAGAAATCCCTTGTTCTCAGGTAAACCTAGATGGCTGGCCATCATTACCATAGTCTAGTGCAGGGACTCCCAGAAGCTGGTACCACAGTGCCCAGAAGTGGTGCAGCATTTAGTGAGAGCTAGAACCACAGAAGCTGTCTCAAAAAAAGTTGGGGGAGAGATACCCTGACTTCTTCCTCATCCCCACCCTCCAGGCTCCCATCTATGCCTCCTATTGGCCAAACCAGCTGACAACCAGCTGATGTGGGAGCCTGGGAAAGGCATCCTCCCTTTTGTAAGCAGCCTAGAACAGGGAATGGCTAAAGAATGGATTCTAAGGGCTAAGGACTTCAGGCCCAGCCTGATATGGCATGTTACTTCACCTCTCTGATATTCAGTTTTCTCGTCTGTGTAGTGGTGATACAGTAAGTAGTTGTAAAAAATAAAAGGAATGGGCAAAGTGCTCAGTCTACATCCTGGCACTACATCCTGGTGAAATGTTGGGCAAATATTTTTGAAATATGAACCACTGGTTTTCATGTGGTCATTTTTCTTCTCTCTTTATAACTCAGGAAAATGATGAGGCAAGAGACGTGGTCTTGAGTCTCTTTCTGGAATTTGCTTTCCAAAACTTTAGGTCTTTGGGGTGTAGGAATACCCGGGGAAAGGTCTGAAAGGGAAGGGTTTGAAGAGGGTAGGGATTTCTTCTGTTTCTCCAACCCTCCAACCCTGATAATTGATAAGGATTCCTCAGCAAAGGATTAGGAGAAGAGATTGGAAGAGAAGCACTAACCGCCTTGGCTCAGTGGATGCTAGATGGAAGGTCCTGTAACCTGCTTCCCACCAGAACCTGAGGAGACTCCAAAGTCTGGGATCTGAGGTGGGGAGGAAATCTGCTTTGTGCTCCCTGAGTAAAGCCCCAGGGAGTTGGAGGGATCAGGGAGAAAGAAAGTGTCTTCCTAGTGAATGACAGACTACTATTCCCAAGAGCCAATAGGGTCCTTGTGCAGCAGAGGGCATGTGGACCTGAAGAAGCAGGTGGACAGGACAAGAGGCCTTACTAGCAACACAAGCAAGAGCTTAACCTCCTGTTTTTCTCTCTGGATTCTAGTAAAAAGCTTTTAAACTGGAAATTGTATGAAGGAAGCACTGTGGGGCTCTTGAATTGAGAACACATCAATGCACTCACAAATAATGTTCTTTACAGGGAGGCCAGCTAGGCTGGGGTTTGTTTTGCAGTGGGCATCTGTTATTTTTGGCTCTTGGCTCTGCATCTAGGCTAAGCCAGTGAATATTTAACAAATCCTGCATGATTGCTTCAGTAGTAGGCACACAGGCTCAGGGTAAACACTTTTGCTTTTTAGTTATTGGGAAGTAGCTTGTTTTCTGATTGAGTGGGTGTCTTCCTAGCGTTCCACGTGGGGATTGAGAATGGAATTACTCAGAGGAGGCTGAAGAAAGACCCTAGTGACATCATTTTGGACACTTGAATCAAGCCTTACTTGATTCTAATCCTATCCCTTTCTGGTCATTTGAGCCAATATTTTCCTTTTTTTTTTTGGTTTAGATCCACCACTGTTGAATTTTCTGTCACTTGTACCTAAAACAGCCCCAAGTTATACTCTGTTCTAATAATCTATTTACTATTCCATGTGACATTATGTAAATGACTCCATTTCCTGAGCCTGTCTCCTCAGGAAGATTGAATGAGTTAATACATACAACATCCTCAATTTCAGGGTATTCAATAAATGCTAATTGTTTGTGCAGTATTGCCTACTGTTTGAAGAGCTTGAATTTTGTAGCCACCCATCTGGTTTCTACTCTGAATCCTATCGCTACTATCTGGGTGGCCTTGGCAAGTTGTTTCTCCTCTCTGTGCCGTAGTTTTTTCATACATAAAATTGGGGTAGCACGAGTATGTATCTCATAGATTTGTTTGCCGGATAAAATGAGTCTAAAATGGTGCCTATAACATAGTCAAAACTTTAAAACATATTAGCTAATACTATATATGACAGAAAGGGGTCTTTGACATGATAGATGATTGATTAAATACCCATTGTGATGATTTAAGTGATAAGACTTGGTTATATAGTAGATACGGCCCTGGATTTGAAATCTGAAGAACTTGGTTCATGCTTAGTCTCTACAACTTCACCATTCTCCCCGGCCATTTAAGAATCATTCAACAATCAGAGATGTAGGATTATGGCTGCTATTACTTTTGACTGTAAAGAGTCTTCTTGGGAAAAAAAAAAATGAGTCTCTTTTTTCTCTTAGTGTGAATTCCAGATTCTTGATAGATGGTGTGTGAGTCACTTTTGAAGCAGTGGTGGCCAACCTGGCAGATCATTAGGACCACAGGTGGAGCCTTTACGTAAACCAGCTTGGATCCCTGCTGAGTGGGCTGTGGGAGAGGCCTGGGAGGCTGTGATTTCCTACAGTGCCTCAGATGATGCTGAAGAGCAACTAGGCTTGAGAACTGCACAACAAGGCCTCACTGGTGAGTTTGGATTCCATCCATAGCGTCTTAAAAATATATTCAGGATGACAAGCATTTTAGTGAAAGTTTTTATATAGACATAATTATGTTGACTCAGGCATGAGACAGAGGTTATTCTAATTTGAATCATTTATTTATCAATCACTTATTTTCCAAACTCTTGATGTTTCTGGACCTTGGATTTTTTTTTTTAAGGCTATGTATTTTGTAAAATAGCTGGAACTAAAAACTTGGTCTGTTATGGTTTGGAGGTCAAATGTCCTCCAAATGCCCGTGTATTCAAGGCATGGTTCCCAGCCTGTGGTGCTACTGGGAGGTGATGGAACCTTCAGGAGGTGAGTCTAGTGGAAAGAAGTTAGGTCATTGGGGGTGTGCCCCTGAAGGATACTAGGATCCAGCCCCTTTCTGATTCTCTTTTTTGCCTTCTGGATGCCATGAGATGAGCAGCTTTCTCTGTCATACCAAGATGTTCTGTGCTGTCACAGGCCCAAAGCCCCGGGACCAAGCAACTATGAACTGAAACTGTGAGCAAATATAAATATTTCTTCTTTTTAGGTTGGTCATTTCAGGCATTTTGCCACATTAATGCAAAGTTGATTAATACAACTTCTCTTTCCATTTCCCTGTACTATCACCAGAACATCCACTGAGTGTTTTGAGAATTGTACCTGGGATTTATTTTAGTGATGTAAGGTCAGGTGACAGTCACAGAACAGCTGCCAATGGAAGAGCTTTGTTACTAATAGTTCCCACGAGAAGGGGCAGGCTGCGTCGCACCATACCTCATGAGACCACATGAGCTTCAGTCAAGAGGCCACCAGCAGAGGATAAACATGACCAGAGCCTTTATTGTGGTACATACAGAAAATCAAGGCAGGGAAGGGCAGGGAGAATGGTTTAGGATTGGTCATTTACATTGGTGACCTATGGGCTATGGCGATGGTCTCTAGTTGTCCAGTATCTGGCCCTTGGATGATTCGGGGCAGGGCTTGGTGTGTGGCGGGGACAAGGCAATGGTGGAGGTATCTGTATCTGTTGATTTTCATATGCAAGATGTGTTCTGAGGGAGTTCTTTGCTATCTCCAGGGAGGGGCAGGTTCTCCAGATTAGCAAGACCCTCGGAGAAGTCAAAGCAAACACAGCCAATAACAAAAACATGACCAATACAATGAAACGTGCTGTTTTCATCATCTAGTTTCAGCTAAGATGTCAAAGAGGGATTTTGCCTTCTGTCCTTCCTGTATCATGTTCTAAACTCAGGGAAGAGTTGCTAATCTGGGAAAGGAAGGAGCCTAAGATTTACTGACTGCTGATTCCATAATCTGATTTGTAACTACTGAGGAGTACAAAGAGAAATGAGACACGGATCCTGTCAGAGTAGTCCTATTAGAACAATTTTTATGTGGTATAGTAGGGGGTTCTGTGAACATTTGTTCTGCCATTTCTACCAGACTTTAGAAATGTCCATCTGCCAGGTAATTTTCACACATATTTCACCCTCTCTTGGGGCAGGGACTAGAGGAGTAATCCATTTTTTAATGTGGTAAGCAAAACAAATCTCTCAGCTATGTTATTATTAATTTACAGATTAAATTTGCTTTATTAATTAAAAATTGTATTTATTTAAAAATAACTTTACAAAGTACTTTTATAATATAAACATTTTAAGATTTGTACTATATTCTTACTCATCAATAGTAAGATACTTAATGAGCCTACAACTGAGAATCATCATTAAACAAGGTATAATTATTAAAAAGCTAGGGATGTGTCATACCACATGTCTAAAAAATATCCCATTTAGATATATTTCATCTATGTCTTCACATTTGGTTTTGTTTGTAATTTTTAAAGTTGTCATCTAATGCCACATATTGTTTTTGTTTCTTTAATGAAGAAACCTAGTTAACCAGCAGAATGATGAAAATGTTCTTTATAGTAGTTAATAACCTCTACAGGAAATATCAATCAGCATAATGCATAAATGAATCTGAATAAAATCTTTTAATAATTTTCAAGGATAATTTGATTTTATGAAAGGAATCTGAGAATATTATATGCCCATAGGGCATTTTTGTCTTGCATAAATAACAAAGTATTAAATGTAATGCTTTTAATGCAACCTTTTCTGTATTAGCTTTCTTGAGACAGTAGTGTTGTAAGAGAAAATGAGTCAAAAGCCTTCCGTTAGTGTCTTGTAACTAGCTGAGCTGTCTTAAGCAGATTAACCTCTCTGGAACTCAGTTTCCTTGATTTTTAAAATGAGAAAAATTATCATGCATATTTTAATGGCAATGTGAGGATTAAGCGGCATAATTTACACAAAAGTGCTCTGTAAAATCCTTATAAATGTTAAGGATTGCAATCATTCTGTGAGGTTTCATCAGGGATTTTGGCTCACAGGAAGATAAGGGGTTTCTTGTCTTTCTGCAACATCATTGTTATCCCAACAATGTCCTGATCCATTGAGTTTCTTGTAAACCCCAAACCAGTTCATATATATTATTGATTTTATCCCCAGATGGCCCATATGATAGGATAGACTTTGTTTATTTATAAAAGGAGAGGCAAAAAATGAACTTGAGATTCTCAAGTTACAGTTGTACCATCTCAATGAGAATCTAAACCAAGATTTGGAGACTGGACCTTCCATCTCCCAGTGCCATGTTTTTCTTTCAGTGTCACCTATTTGCAGAAATTAGTGGATCTTTGCTAGCATACTCTTTCAAAAATTTTCCTAAGTGAAGGGTAAGAAAAAGACAAAGTGGGGGATGTGACTGTCTGCTTTTGGGGTATGAGGAATTGTCTGCTCTTGGACCCACAGTAGCTAGAGGCAAAAAGGATGGTGCTTTTGGCACTGGCTGTCTTCTGTCCCCTGAGGAATCTGAGCAGCTCTCCTGTGACAGACCCAGGAGGGGCTGGACCACAGAGTGATTTCTGCATGTTCTTCCAAACTAGAATATAAGGCAAATGAAAAGGAATGTGCAGCAGCACACTGCTAACTGACCCTTTCTGGGTCACAACATCATCAAACTTCTTTGATACTTGAGGAAGTTGGGAAGCTGAGAGGACACAAATGGTTTCTACCCTCCCTGCTCTGTAATAGGACCAAGGATGGGTCATTGCATTGGATCCCAGGTTTGGAGACTTCAATGTTGCTGCTGCAAAGTTACCAAGGCAGGAGGTTTAGGACAATGTCACTAGAGCAGTTGGAAGCCAGTGTTATAGTTTAAATATTAGGTCCTCCAAAAGCTCCTGTGTGAGACAATGCTAGAAGGCTTAGAGGAGAAATGTTTGGGTTATGAGAGCTTCAACCTAATCAGTGAATTAACCCCCTGATAGGGATGAACTGAGTGGTAACTGAAGGCAGGTAGTGTGTGGCTGGAGGAGATGGGTCATTGGGGTGTACCTTGGGGTATATATTTTATGTCTGTGAGTGGAGTCCTTCTCTGCTTCCTGGTGTGATGTCTTGAGTCACTCTCTTCCACCATACTCTTCTGCCATGATGTTCTGCCTCATCTTGAGCCCTGAGGAATGGAGCCAGCTATCTATGGACTGAGACCTCTGAAACCATGAACTCCCAAGTAAACTTTTCCTTCTAAAATTGTTCTTGTTAGGTCTTTTGGTCACAGCAGTAAAAAAGCTGACTTAAACGGCCAGGCACTAGGTTGTACTAAATCTAGAATGAGAGCAGCAGTCTCAGTATTTCTGAGAGTAAGATTTAAGTTGTGGGAAGAGGTCATCCAGGCAAACTAGGGAGGACAGTACAAGAGATGGAGGTGTGTTTCTCAGTACAATGAGCACATGGGGCACAGAGGTGTAATAGACATCAGGTCCCAGAACTTGAATGTCAGGTTAGAGAAACTATAACATCTGCTGCTTCACTTTACTAGAACATAAGCATCAGTAAAGTGTCCTTACAGTTCCTTTGTAAACACTGCTGATCACATCTTGATGGCTCAGAGGAAGGCAGAGGCCCCCAAAACCCAGTCATTCTTCCTGTGGACACTCTCACAACCATTCTCCAGCAGGACTGCAGAATATCCTTGGTCTTCCACCTGATGACGAAGCATATTGCTTCATATGAACTTAACATGTCACAAATACCTGGCATGGACTCATTTCTATTTCTACTGGGGTATTTTCCCCCTAAGCTTTCAAATGTACCAGGTTGTTTGTCTGATCTTGGTTTATAAGGTGATGCTGGTTTAACAAATTTGCTCGTTAGTGGTTCCACAACAGGAGCACTTACCTGTGCTGCCTCTCTCATCCAGGTGCTAATGTTAGGGGACAGGCAGATGAAGAAGGTAGGAACACAAGATTAGGAGAATAATCCTATAATTATTCTGTGTGGATTCCACATACTTTCTTTACCAAAAAGCAATTTACCTGTAGCCCTGCATGGCTTAAGTGGCCAGGATGTGTCACATTCCTCAGTAAACTACCTATTATCTACAAGGAAATGCAGGCAGGAAATAATGTTGATAAAAGGAACCCAAGTTACTTTGAAGGGAGAGATTTTTGTGACCCTTTTCACAGACCAGATTCTGGAAGATAAGGGTAATTTCTCCTCACCATAAAAACCTGTTAAAATGATTAAGAATCCTTGGGAGACTGAGGCAGGAGGACTGCGAGTTCAAAGCCAGCCTCAGTAACAGTGAGGCACTAAGCAATTCAGTGAGACTCTGTCTCACTGAAGATGGGGATGTGGCTGGGGATGTGGCTCAGTGGTCAAGTGCCCCTCAGTTCAGTCCCCAGTACTTCCCCAAAAAGATTTCAATGAGAACTGCTCAGCATGATCCAAGATTACAGAGTTGTCATGCAGTGGGGATGTGAAAGTCTGGTGTCACTCTGCTGTCAATCAAAGTCAAGAGGTGGACCTGGGCAGGACTCTATGGAAACTTCTCTTGGATCCCCAATAAAACCAGAATGTAGGAGAGGTGCATTGTCTCTCTCCTATCTGAGAGGACCCACTATCTCCCTTGAGAGTGTCCTCTTTCCCTTTTCCTATGCCTTCAATAAACTCATTCCTATTACTCTGAGCGACATGTCAGAAATCATTCTGACTTGATTGCAAGAATATGGGTTTAAAGGGCACTGCCTCAGTTTCTTGGAAGGCCCCCCTCAGCTCTGTAACAATAAGACATTGGTCATTGTCCCAGCACTTATGTGAGTCAGATGTTAACAATGGCATCCTTTGTTTTTTATGAGACATGAGACTGAAGTGAAATGCTTCTCGTGATGTCGCTAGGTAACAGCATATTTTCACTCTCTAGGCAGTTCTTTGTTCCTCCTGTTCACATTCATTCACAGAGATCCGTTCTTTCTGGTGAAAGAGCCCTGAGTGCAGATCTGTGCCACAAGGGATCCTGTGTCTACCACACAACCAATGTCTTTCTCAGGTCTTCTTTACTGACTTCACAGCCCAACACCACTGCCGTGAAACAAAAACAAATATGGTGGACATATTGGAAGGAATGAAAATCACTGAGAGTAGCATTATAAATTCACACAGGCAACAAAGATTACTGCTAAAGAACATATCCTTTTGAGAAAGGCCACCTGGGTTTAAATCTTCTCTCAGCCTCATTAACTCAGTCATTCATTCGGGCAAATTCTTCTGCACCTTGTTTTCAAAGCTATAGGCTTGCAGAGAGTATAGGATGAGGTGATGGAGGCTAGATATTTTATAGGATATTTATATACTATGTTTTGCCGCAGTCTGGCTGGGCACAAAATCACGAGCCACCACACAGCTTGTAGATTCAAACAGCAACTCTTTATTCCCGAACTCACACCAGCCATCTACAATCACGTTCTGGGGAAATCCACGTTCTCTGCACAAATCCACACCCACTGGGCTTCTGTCTCCCAAAAAATACTGTCTGAATCCTGTGAGAACTCAAGGGGAACTCAGGCAGCAGGATACGCCCTATTCCCAGGAGGAATAACCTTAAACCTGGATTATCCTAAACCGGGAACACCCTAAACCCGGATCCGCCCTGGTCCTTGAGCAAGGTCACCTACATGCAATGTCACTGCAAAATGTCCTATTTCCACGAGTCCTTCCACTAAGCAACATGGGGTACACTGGCAAGGAAATTGTCATACCTACTTGGCTAATGGCTCCCAGCAATGTTTACTTTTTTTTATTTGTAAAATTCCAACCACCTTCTTGTTGGTTCTCAAAGGAGGACAAAATGATTTGATCTTTAATTTTGGTTGTCTTAAATTCTATCTCACTTCTCTCTACTCACCAATAGGAACCCTGAGTTGATACAAGGGACAGCTAGCTTCTCTTTGGGGGGGTTCTTCTTCCTGTCAAGGAGTGTGTAAGCCACCTGGAAACTTAAAGTCTAAATTAATTAATGAAGAACAAAACACATATAGTCAGAAATATATTTATATAAAGCAGAGCCCTTGATAGATCTAGTCCACATGGGTACTGGAACTACACAAAGGAAAGATGGGCTCCAGTGGTTTATTTAAGGGAGTAAATCAAAGGCAGGGATAAGGTTTCAAGGGTGGAGTCTTATTTCATGATGTCTTGCAGTCAGCAGGTTGATTGGCATCTTGGCAGGTTACACCTATTTCAGGTTCTGTGTGGGCCACAGCAGAGTGGTTTAGAAATTCACATTGTCCCTGGGCAATTAACCAGAGAAAATGTCTATTGGTCATTTCCAGACACCAGATGTTTCTATCCACTAGGCTACGACGCACAACACAGTCCACACATAGCCCACGGACGGCTCATGACACAGGCTGGCTGTTAAGGCTGGCTGTTAAGGCTGGCTGTTAAGTAGAGGTGTTAACAATATCAACATGATATGAGATCTGTAGCTCTAAACTACAGATAGATAACAGAAAGATAACTAGGCCCCTCGCTAGATAGTATGAGCAGGAGCTGCTGAACACAGAAAAATTTATCATGTAGATCCAAACAGGGGGTCATGTTTGCTATCACTAATCTCCACCACCACATCATACAGGTCAGAGTACTTCCTTTCCCTGGACTGCGTAGGTGGCCTTCCTACCGTCAGATTTTAGATGACACACATTATGTCTATTCTGTAAGGTTCAATGATTATTATTCTAGGGAAAGGAAATCTCAAGGCCAAACTGCATGAACATAGGAATGTATAGACATTTGATCTGACTTGCATGGTCTTCAAAACCATTGGGTTTGTCAGCCACACTCCTGTTTCCTATCAAGCCTAAAGAGCACACTCCAGATGAGATGCCTGAATCTCAGTTGAGAAATGTCTCTCTGCAGATGGTTTGAACATCATCTGCCATTCCTGTTCTTTCCAGAGTCCCCTCCATGTCCTCTTAGCTATAGCACCCTACACACAGATGTCCCCCCAAATGAAGGACTTCCTTTTTTAGTGAACAGCTTTCTATTTTTCATCTTCTTTGATAGCTTTACTATATAAGAATAGCAACTTTTACAAACTAATGAGAGCATTCATTTTACAGAGGAGGAACCTGAATCTCAGGGGATTTGTGATCATCATGCCACCTCCCACAGTTCTACTTGGCACCTCACCCTCTGCAACCCCATACTGACTAGTTCTGACCATCTCTCATGAGATACAAAACTTTTGTGAGATTTTTGCTTGAATGAATAGTGTTAACTATTCATTCTAGAAAGAGTAAGGTGTCAAAATTAATACTAAGACCAAAGGTAAAGGGTCATCAGCTCTACCAAATATCAAGATATAAATTATAAAAGTACAAAAATCATGGTGGCATGGAATTAGTTCAGGGATAAATAAGCAGATGGAATTGGCTTAGTTGAGGAATAAAGTAATATAGATATGGCATTACAAACTAGTGAGGATATATATAGTTCTGTGAACATTGGGTTCTATCTGAATAGAATACAAACTTGAATTTCTTCTCAAAATAATACAAACAAATTAATTCCAAGTGGATTATGAACAGCTGTGAAAAGTAAGAATTTTTAATTTAGAGGTGAAGATTATCTCTGTTTTTTACACTGAAAAAGTATTCTGAAAATCCAAATAAGTTAAATAAATTTAAATATTAAGATATAAAAGTTATCCACAACTAAAGACACCAGAGACACTTCAAAGATAAACCATAAACATAACATTGAGTGAAAAAAACAGTTTGCAAAATACATATGAAATATAGCATTCCATAGAGTTTAAAACATATAAAATTAGAACAATACAGTGTTTTTTTTATATGTACAGATGGACTCATTAAGAAATCATAAAATTATAAAGACATATACTGAAATGTTAATTATTCAAATTGAAATTAATTTGTTTGGAAATAGATGGGTTATTTGAATGTTGCAGGTGGTACCAACAATATCGATAGTACTTTATTCCATTTCTTAGATGGAATTATGAGTATGTCTAGAATACATTATAATGACTTTTCTAATTAGAAGGAAAACATATGGGCATAAACAACCTCTTACTGAATACATCAGAAGTACTCCATAATGTACTACCTGTTTTTACATGTATTATTTTATTCAATTTTAAGAGTGAGTTCTCTCACAACCTCATGGTTCATAATAAAAACATTCTATTCATTGTGAAATATATTCCACACTTCCAGTGTTAGAATATGACATCAGTGTACCTGGCAAACCAGAGTCAAATCTTCCAGTCCATCCCTTAACATCGACTGGTTCTGTGACCTTGGACAAGTTACATAAGCTCTCTGGATCTCTACTTTCTTGTTTATAAAATGAGAGGGTTATATTAAATATATACATAGACCACTTCTATGACTTTTTTTGTGAGTGATGTTATTCCGCTTAATAATTTATTATCTCCCAGACATGCTTTCTTTAAAAACTTAAATCAAAGAAGAAATTATTTATAGAAACTTTCAGAAGGAAGTAGTAACTTGGAGCTATCGGGTGATTGGCATGAGTGTTAGATTGAAAGTGTAATCTGATAAAATATACTTGTAAAATACATTTAAAAAGACCTTTCTTGAATGTAGAGTAGAAAATTCATTCCTATGAGAACTGACCCAGGTTCTAATTAGGTAGGTTTTGTTCAGTAAGATTCTTTTTATTGCACTGTATTATAGCAGAGTAAAACTGAATTAATTGGCACTATTCTTTGAGAATTGGCCACAATGATTACCCTATTTATTTTAAATAAAAATGGAATTGAAAAAGACTCTATTAGTATGACCCCATCACCACAAAGCAAGCAATGTCCTTATAATGACCTTAAAAAACAGCCAAATTTCTCCCTGCAGTAATTTCTTGTTTCATCTTTCCATTTCTGTAACTTTTATTAGTATGCAATTTTGTGACACAGTTGTGAGGTGTATGAATATGTATTTCTACAGAAATATCTATGAGGGACACATCTGTTCATTGGTAGAATCTGACTAATTATCTAGAAACAAAACACTCATGTCCTGGATACCAAGGGGAAAGTACTCACAAATTCTTATTCAATACCTCTTCTTCTTTAAACTTCAAGTACTCCACAGAAATGTCTATTAACATATCACCCTAAGTAGACCAATTGCAACGTAATTTAATGATATGGTTTCCTTATAAAATTTCAATCCAATCTGGTTTTCCTGAAAATACTATCTTCCCTTGAACCTCTGAAAACAGAAACCAAGAAGTAATAGGAAACTATCAGTCACTGAACATTGATTTCCTTTGCACAATGAGAAGCACTTCTGCCTTCTATTGTAGCTCATCAAAATATTTCAACAGCACGACTAAGAAAGCAATTTCATATTCATTTAAAAAAATCAATGACTATAATCTAAAAAATAACAATGAATATTATAAAATAAAGATATAGGCCTTTGGGACAAAATTAAAAGATAAATGAAAACAAAACGAAACCAAGAGAAAGGGTGATTTTTATTATGTAAGAACACAGACCTTAAATGAATTATACCTGTACTATATAATGATGAAACATACACTGCACAAAGAAGCTGTAACAATTTTGAAACTTCATACATCAAACAATACAGTAGTGAAACACATAATGTAAACACTATAGGAAATTCAAAATTCTGATATAATCAAAATAAAAGTCCAGAACTTTGTAATCTCTTGCAGAATCTACAAGAATCGTGCAGCAAAAAATATGTATGGTTATGAAGAATTTGAACACATACTAAAATAAACATGTTGAATATGACAGCATTTATAAAATTTTATGTGCTACAAACAAAATATGCATTGTATTCTTACGTTCATGAAGCATTCACAAGAATCAATTACATGCTAACCCAGACAGAAAATCTTAATTCCTTAAATTAGAAATTTCACAAGAATGTTCTCTGAAAAAAATATAAGAAAAGTATAAACATGGAAATAATTTTTTTTTTATAATTAACTTCTGGAAGAAAACCAAAATAACAATTAACAACTAAAAAGATAAAAAAAAAAATAAAGTGTTAAAGTGAAAACTCAAATGCCTTTAAGGGCCAAGCAGAAAGATAAAGATATGAAATGTATTGTTATAAGTCCATAAAGAATAGTAAAAAGAAAAACAGGAAAAACAAAGGAAGAGAGAAAGAAAGTGGGGGAGGGAGAGCAAGAGCATAGAAAAGTAAATATGAACTAAACAAAATATATTTGTGGTTGGTCATTTTATGATACCTGTTTTAATAGATACAAAGTCTTGCCGTCCCATATTAGGGAACACTTTCCTAAGAGAGACAGGAAAACTACTGAGCAAAAGGGAAACAAATTGATAGATTTGTCTACATAGAAATTTACAAATCACATAGAAATTTTCATTTACACTTTCCACATGGTAAAAATTTATTAAAAATGGAATTCAGGTAGACTTAGAAAACGCTTTAACAAAAAATCCCCTTCTTTAAAAAACTCCTAGAAATTAATGAAAAGACAGCAAAATAAAATTAGGTAAAGAATATAAACAAAACAGTTCACAAGAAAGTAATTATGAATGAAAAATTAATATATTAAAAGGTGCTGGTTACACTAGAAATTGGGAAACACATTTAAAAATGCACATCATTTTTGATCCATCAGATTGTCAAACATTTTTTAAATTGATAACATCTAATATTGACAAGAATGTGGGGAAAATGGATACGCTCTTGAACTCTTAAGAAACTGTCAATTTATACATAGCATATTAGAAAATGCTTCTTGTAAATTTTATTAAAATTGAAATGTGAATAATTTCTAACCCATTCTAGGAATTTTGTGATGAAAATTAAAACATGATTATGAAATAATATACATAAAAGAATATTGATTCATTGCTTGCTAGAGCAAAAAATAAACAAACTGAATATCCATCGATAGGTCATAAGTAAATCAATTAAAATATTTATATTCGGAAACACTCTGCTGCAATTTTAAAAACTGAAGTAAATCTAAAAATATTTGAGCACAAGAAGATATGTTAGTGTAAGTTACCTTGGGAAGCTGGATCGGGAATAAGTAGAAAACATTTTAATACCTTCACATTGTTAAACTGTTATAACAAGCATTAAACTGTATTACCTCTGTTTTTAAAAATGTCAACGCATGCCACGTCTTCAGGTGTAATCTTCACCTGTACTATCACTTGCTGGGGTCTCCATACCATTTTGCCATCCCTCCATCCCAGGAGTTTTGCAAAGTTAATGTCCTGTTGACCGTGCCATACACAGATGGGACTTTCACCTAGATTCCAAGTCCCAAAGATCTGTGATCTTTCCTCTTGCATTTTCTGCTTTGACTCCTGCTCATTATTGACCCAGTTGGGCCCCTGAATTTTCTTGTGTGAAGCTTTGTGATAGGGCTGGAAAAAAAAAATGTGGTCTGTAAAAGTCCTTGACTTGTGTGGAAATCCTCAGAAGAGAGAGGGTCTGCATGAGCCAAGTGGCTTAGAGGAAATAGGAGGGAGAAAAGGATACGCCTTAAAGTTCCCCTCAAAGCGGAGAATTAAGTTCACTCAGCACAGAGAAGAGCCCATGAGTGCCTAAGTAACAAAGGCCTGCATATGTGGGCAGTTTACGCAGTCCATCTGGCTTGAGTGGATCTTCAGGGACCTGAAAGTCTAGCATTTTAGTTATCAGCTCCCCCAAAAGATGAGCTCATGGGAAGCATAGCATAGGTGCCCCAGAAAGGGCCACTCAAACAGGATGTATGTCCCCCAACTCCTGGATACTCCTTTGTATGAATCTGGAACTACACACACACACACACACACACACACACACTGGACTGGGGGAGAGGTGAAAATAAAAACTATAAAAATATCTCACAAAGAATATTCGAGTCCTGCCAGACTGAAATATGGGTCTCAGAGTCACATATGAATTGATTTATGGAAAATGGAGAAAGTTAAGTGATATGTTTCACATACCTTTGCTTGAGATTTATAAGTACCCTAGTTATTGTGTCTCCTCTCTAGGTGGTAGGGAATGCTAAGAGAATTTCCTTCCTTTTTTTTTGATATTCATAGAAAAGTGGATCCCCTCTTCTCTTGACAGATAAAGCTTCAGGACTGGATGTGAAATCCAGCCAGTGAGTGTCTTTTGTCTCTCCTGTCCCTGAGAAAGAATTAAGAGTTCTCAGTTTGCATCTAAGAAAACCTTCCTTTAATGGAAAATTCAAAGAGGGAAAAAAAGCACATTTGGCTCTGAAGTTAACCGTGATTTTCTAATGTGAAACTACAGATAATAAATGAGCTCTCTATTTCAGTTTTTAAATAGTTTTTAAAGCTGTTTCAAAGATAGAAGGAACCACAGAGGAAAACTAATCATATTTTCCACTCCAAGGAAAATTCATCTTCTCAGCTTTTCTGTCAGGTGATCAAAGAACATGTCCACATGTTGGGAACCTCAGTCCTTCCCAGGAATCTTGAGGCTAATTGAGAACATAAGCAGTGCTGAGCCAGGTCTTTCTTGTCCTGATTTTCTTTGTTAATTTTTTTGTACCCATGAAGTTCGGTATGTAACTGTACTGAATTCCACATAGTCAATTTAAATATATTAATTCAGCACACTTTTATTAAGCACTAGTCTAGGTATTAGCAATAAAATAAGTGTTTTGAGAGTCAATTTTGTTTTCTAACTTTTAGTAGCAGAGTTCTTAGGAGTCTGTAAAATGGGAATTATTATACTAACTGCTTAAAATAGTTGTTGTCAGGGTAAAATGAAATTCATTGAAGGCATCACAGTCTCTGGAACACAGCAGAGGCTAAATAAATATTGGTTGCTTTTTTTACTATAATTTGTGTTTTACTGGTCTGTTTTTTTTTCCTGATTATAAAAGACATTCTCACTGAAAAAAAAAAAATATCTAAAGAAAAAAACAAAGCCCTATAATCCAGGGATGTTCTTTCTCCCTCTTTCTTCTGTACATATAAATATATTTATCTCAGCTTGAGCTACTATAACAAAATACCATCGACTAGATGGCTTTAAAATAGTCATTTATTGCTCATAATTCTGGAAACTGAAAGGCAGTTTTGGCAGCCATTCAGATCCTGGTGAGGAAACTTCCTGGTTTGGAAACAGCCACCCTTTCACTGGGTCTTCACATGGAGGCAGGACACTCTGGTCCCTACTTTTTTAATAAGGATGTTAATAATATCATGGGCTTCACTGTCATAACTTCACCTAACTTAGATACCTCCCAAAGCCCTTACTTCTAAAAACTCTCTCATTGGGGATTGGGGATTCAGCACATGAATTTTAGGGGTGAGGGGGACACATACATTATTGCATAGAGTTATACCATATATAGAGTTTTATCCTATTGAATATATATATATATATATATATATATATATATATATATATATATAATTTTATGACTGTTTTCTTTCTTTTTTAAAAATATTTTTTAGTTGTAGATGGGCACAATACCTTTATTTATTTATCTTTATGTGGTGCTGAGGATCAACCCAGTGCCTCACACGTGCTTGGCAAGAACTCTACAACTGAGCCACAACCCAGCCCTGTGTTTTCTTTCTTATACATTGAACATATAACAAGAATATTCACATATTTATTAAAATATTTATAAAACATGATAGTTTTGTGTATCATAATTCTATTTTGCTATTCTATTGGTAGACATTATGAGGTGATTTTTACTTTGTCATCATCATTTCTTTAAGTGAGAGCATCTTTATGTATTACTTGGATCTCTGCTTATTTCCTTAGGAAAACTTGCTCCAAGTGGAATTGCTGGACCAAAGATAGTCACTATTTTTAAAGATGATTCATTGTTTTTTTAGAAAGTTTGAACCACTGTCAATTTTTACAGCCAAATTTCTTGAGAGATATATGCTGTCCTTGGTACTTTGTCTGACCCCACCTTTCCCAAAATGAAGGATTGACCATATTTTTAGACTTTCTTTTTTCTAAGTATGAAAAAATTGTAACAACCCATTTTAATTTGCATTTTAAAAATTTTTAAACTTTATTTTTAGTGAGTTTGAGTCTTTTTTTTAGTCATCCCTACTTATATAAATGTTATGCTTACATGTATGGCTAAATTTTTCACTCACAATCTTTGTGTTTATCTTAGAATTCTCTGTACAATAAGATGTTAGCCCATGCCATATTGTGGCCCATATTTCCCCTCACCTCCCCGCCATGTTTTGTCTTATAAGTTTCTAACAGTTTTTTGACATCAAGGTTTTAAACTTCTAAGTAGATAATCCTACTGACATTCTCCTTATGTTTTAAGTGTTTTGAAGCATTTATTTTACTGTTTTATTTATTTGCCATTTTATTTAATGTACCTCATTAATTTTGAAGTTTTTTGTGTCTTGATTCTGTCACAGAGCCTGTTGCTGGCTCTCCTACTGCAGCTTCATGGCTGTCATAGCTTAGTGTGCTTTCGTCATGATCCAAGTACAACTTCTAACAGGACAAGGTCATGTGGCACAACATTAGAAACCTTCCCTCAGTTGACATGAATCCACTTATCAATACTTTTTGGACAAATTCCTTTAATCTTCTAAAAATTCATTTGCTTGCATGCAGCTTTGATTAAATATCCATTTCTGTACAAGTATTTCCTGGGACAGAGACTATGGCAAAATAAAAGTACTCTCTAAGTCTTGAGTTCCCCTTGCAATGGTCTGCATGTGGTTTGTCAGTCAAGGGCTCATGTGTTGTAAGCTTGGTCCATAGTGTGGCAATGTTAAGAGGTGTTGGAACCTTTAAGAGGTGGAGCCTAGCGTGAGATCATTAATGGCCACTCCCCTAGTCCTTCTTCCTCTCTCCACTTGATCTCTTTCTCCTGCAGGCTCCCACCATGATGCTGCCCACAATAAGGCCTTAATGAGAGATGAGCAGAGCTGTTGCCATGCTATTTTCTGCCTCCAAAGCTGAGTACTAAATAAACATTTTTTTATTTATAAATATCCAGCTTTGATATTTTGTTGCAGTACAAAACAGACTCAATTATCCCTCAAATGCCAAACTGAAAATTCTTACATAACTTTTAGGTATTTGGGATAATTTATATACAATATTATGACTGCCTTTAAAGTAAATATTTTATCTATAAAATGAAAATCAATTTTTAATACTTATTAAATAAGGTTATGATTTGCATGTGAAGTATCCTCCAAAAGCTCATGTGTGAGACAACGCAAGAAGGTTTAGAGGAGAAATGATTGGGTTATGAGAGCCTTAGCCCAATCAGTGAATTAATCCCCTGATGGTATTAACTGAGTGGTAACTGAAGGCAGGTAGGGTTTGGCTGAAGGAGGTGGGTTCCTGGGGACATGCCTTTAGGGTATATATTTTGTATTTGCCAAGCAGAGTCCCTCTGTTTTCTGATCATTATGTGAGCCGCTGCCCTCCACCATGGTCTTCTGCCATGATATTCAGCCTCACCTGTAGCCCAGAGGAATATAGCCGGCTGCCTATGGACTGAGACTCTGAATCTGTGAACTCCAAAATAAACTTTTCATCCTCTACAATTGTTCTGGTCAGATCTTTTAGTTACAGCAGTGAAAAACTGACTAAAACAGGTAGTTTATAAATATATGTAAAATATATAGAAATGTGAAAAAATTAAAACCATAGTTTTACTACATAGAGGGTGAAAGAACTTCTGAAAATATTTTGGCATATTTTTAGACTTACATATGTGTTAAAACTTTTAAAAATAATATTTGTTTTTTCTGATTATGACTAAGACATGTTCTTTATAGAAAATACTATGAAGTATAAAGAAAAAAATCACTCTAAATTTCTCAGTGTACATAAATTTATTCCTGCTTTTATTAATATGAAATTCTAATATTTTCTACATTAAGAAGAAAACTCTTTATAAACATCACACTGGCATGTGCTATATTTTACTTAATCATTTGATATGGTACTGCTGAACATCTAGGTTCTTTTAAATTTTCATGATATTGAGTAATGTGTAATGAATATCTTTGAACATATAGGGGTTTGTTAGTTTATTTTCAATCAATATTCAGAGTATGATTCCTAGAAATAAACTCCTGGCTTTATTCTAAATAAAACACATATATTGCCAAATTGATATCCAGACAGATTATATAATTTTATGACAATGTTTTCCTTTATAGGTTCATAAAATAACATGATCTGCATTTTTTGCAGTGTCCATTTCTTGGTAGTTAAGAATATTTTCATATACTGAGGCTTCTCTGCTATGTTCTGAAAATATTTTACATCATTTAAGCAAACATAGCTGTAAGTTGTTTTATTTTATCAGTCTGAAGACTTCAATAGTTTATTTAACTCACTGCTTCTGAAAATATGAATCACCTCGGATCTTGTTGCCCTGTGGAGTCTAATTTAGGAACTCTAGGGCAGGGTCTGATGTGGTTCTATAAAGCTTCCAGGAGATAACGTATTCGTTCTTGGTCTCCAAATCTCAGAAAAATATTCAAATGCCCTGTCACTTTCTTATTATATATTGGGCTTCACTTACTTTCTGTTTTTACCTTACCTTTTGCTTCTTGCTGGAGAAGACCCCCCTCCAAAAAAAAAAAAAAAAAAAAAAAAACAGAAAGAATTGGGAAACATTGTTTTATGGCTGCTGTATATTAAAATTATACTGCATGACTTGGAAAGTAACCCTGTCCTTGTTCATAAGTATTTTTTTAATCTTTAGTATTACAGCAGAATTCAGCTCATTTGAGGATTAAATTTTACTAATCTAACTTAATTCTCACTTGTCCTCCTTTGCTTCTCATCCGTGCCTTTGCCATTTGTCAGTGTGCTTAAAATTCTGAAAGTGTCGGCCACAGTGAGCACTCATGCTGGTGTTTTAAAAGAACACCTGATAATTGGCATCATCAGAACGTAGCTTGGTGGAGCCCTCCACACTTGCTGAGGCATCTTATTTCCCCCTCTAACTATGTTCTCTCACCTGCTGGTTCACACACTGAGCTGGTAGAAATCCACTTTTATAAAGTCTAGTAAAACATGGCTTTATACCTAGACTTTTGCTTCTTGACTAATATGTCTCCTGCATTGACATTCTTGTTTACTCCCAAGGTTATTATCAATTGCAAATCCTAAACAGTTCTTCACTATTGAGATTGGTCAAAATCGATATGAAACATTACACATGAAGGAGCTTGCACTGTAAAATGTAAAGTACTTAATGTATTATTACATGCTAATTGGGAATGAGTCACCCTTGTCTCTTCCTTTCTCTTGAAATCTTCAGCAAAGCAAGTAGGAATGTGTGAGTCTGCTAGCAGAATGACTCTTTCAGATGGTAAATGGTTGAAATTTCTCCCTGTGCTCCACTTGTGTCCATATCTGTGCTGGGAAAACATGTATCTTTGCTGTGATGACTTCTATTTCTTTCTTCTAAATATTCTTCTTTATTCTTTATTTTAATTACAATTCCATATTTTATATCTTATATACACTTGATATATATTTTACAAGTATATTTCATGGCTCTATTATATTCCATCAAGTGAGTGTTCCACTATTTACCTAAACATTTCAATATTGTAGGAAATGTGGCTTTATTTAGATTTTTTTAAACAAGTAATAATGATCTCTATTGTCATTCTGGTATCTTAGATTTTATTTACTTAATATAGATCCATAGGTATAGTTTTTTATTATTATACTTATGAACACATATTAATTGTAAAACAGGATGGCATTCACTGTGATATTTCCATGCTTGCATATATCATGCATTGACATGTCTACCCATGCTTCTTCTATCCTTCTCTGCCTCCCCCTGGCTGGGTGTGGTTATTAATAAATAAACTGCTATAATCTATTTTAAAAATTAAGATATACTTCTGACTCAGAAATTCTAGTTTTAGAAATGAATTCTCTAAGATAAATTTTAGTACTATTAAACTGTCAGATTAAACTACATGTACTCTTTAAAACAGAATGAATGTTATATATTGCTTTCTAAACAATACCCCCATCTATTTTCCAGAAGAATTAATAAAGCCTTAACAATATATGCAAATTGGTGAGAAACCATCATCATTATTTGATATTACAAGTTGAAAATATTCTTTCTAATTTAACAGATGCAGAATAAAAATGGCACCTTGGTTTAATATTCACATGTGTGATTGCCACCCAAGATGTCTTTTACAATTTGTTTACTAATTTCATTTCTGAATTTATAAATTACCTTTTTTCTCCTTAATGTACTTATCTTTCTTCAAATGCTGGGGATAAAGAAGACAAAATTAATAAATAACTAGAACTTTTCTTATATTTGTTATAATTATTCCATTTCTCACCTCATGCTTATATGTGTCTATACTTATAAAAAGATGTGATATCTTTTTCACATACAATTTTAAGTATTGATTCATTTATCAGATCTTAGTGAGCTTTATCAAATTCTCCTGTCACAGTTGTGGTATGAACACCATCCCACAGGTCTGTGTTCCTTTGGGCTTATTTTTAACTCTTCGTGTTAGTGTTTCTGTTTCACTTGGTTATCCACACACAGTGCTGAGAGACTGCCCTCACAGAGTCAATGCTTGGAGATTGTGCTTATAGATTATCCCTACACACAGCAGAAAATTATGTCAAAGCATGGAGTCAAGAGTTGCTGAGCCAATCTAAGCATATTGTTGTGCAAATTATATTAAATTAAGTCATATATCAGGATTTTGTAAAAGAAGTCTAAAAAACAGATACATAAGAGCGGCATTTGGATTTATGTGAAAACCACAGCAATCAACTTGCTTTTGGAAACTAATTCAACTTCTACTAAAGGGTCAAGAAAAACACTTATGTATTTGAATTATTCATTTTAGATCTAAAACATCTGTGTAATGTTTGATTTGCAAAGAATTAGCATAGAATTCTATATGAATCACTTGTACATCAAATTGTAGCAACACTGAGATTTTGTATATATCAAGAGGTTCTTAAAATATAAACGTCTTAAGGAAACTGGTTTTAAGACTCATATTGCTTATTTCAAATACAGTATCAATGAAGTTCTATCATTAAGGAGATTTAGGTACTAATCAAAACATGGTTTGGGAGTCTGCACAGATAGCTTTAAAATCTGAGAAGCATGGAGTTTGGTATCTTTGCTGATGTTGAGAATTCTCCTCACAATTTCTGGGCAAATGGTGGCTCTCACATTATTGAGGATGATAGTTGGTAGGTGAAAAAATGGACTAGAGAAGCTGGTTCATATCTCACATGATTAATTCTTTACACTAACTATCTTATCTGTGCATAGAATAGAAGAAGAGTAGTGTTATAAAGGCTGGGCCTGCATAGACAAATTCTTAGTCATATCTTTAACAGTGAATTGAGTGTATTGGAAGGTAAAAGACATACCAATATCACCCAAAACATAAAATTCAAATAATGGTTCTCATAAGGGATTTATTTACCCTCTCTCTCCTAGAAGATATTTGGCAACATCTAGAAACTTTATAAAAATTTTCCTACCTTGAGGAGAGAAGGGATGTTGGGGCACCTAATGGACAGAGACCAGGGACACTGGTGAACGTCTTAGTGCCCCCAAACTAAGAATTGTGTGGCCTGATATGTCAAGAATACTGAGATTAAGAAACTCTGAGTTGAGGAAGTATTTTTTAAAACTGGGAAGATGTACTCTTTGTCTCAATCCTCTTGGTTTTATTGATTTGGTAAGAGGGATAAAACCAATAGGAAAATATGCTTATTGAATTTGTTTTACTTGTTTACTAATCCCTAAAATGCAGAACCCATGGCTTGGAAAAATATGCTCAGTGACTGCTCTGCCAGTTCTTTAAGTGAATGGTGCTTACCTTGTACTGTAGCAAACTAATCAGGTAAAAATGACTTTACAAACAATAATAATAAAACATTAAGACTGCCTCAATTCCACACAGGACAAAATAGAATTTGGCCATTATGTAGTTAATGTGATTAATATGAATAACAAGCAGATGCTTCAGGGCCCCAGTGGAACATTTGTCCTGAATTATCTGGGTTGACTGTCCACTCTTATTAAGGGAACTGAAAGACAGCCCAATCTCTCTATGCAACACAGACATGAATTAGGTGATGCCATACATCATGGAGTAAGCAGGGGAGATAATTAACTAGAGATGTTATTGTTCCTAGCTAAGAATATAACTTCAAATAAGGAATATACAGATGAGGAAGGAAATATGACAGAATTCTCTATCATTTTTTTGTGTGCTTACACAAGATATCCTGCAAAACTGGCAGTTAATTTTCCTCCTGCACAGTTTCAGCACAATTCCTTTGAAAAGGAGAAATGGGGATTACAGACGTATGGAAAATTTAAGTATAACATTCTTTTGCTGCTTCTGTCTAATGATCTTTGAGATCCTGTTTCCATGGTCAAGGATGGGCTTCTTTTCACTGATGCTGTTTCATTTATTTGTGTATTTACTGACATCAGTTAATGCTAATTTATGACTAGACAGTAGTAGGAAAATGAAATATTTTGTAAGCCAGGCAGATAGTTGCAATTTTTTTTTTGGTAAAATATGTTATTCATGGATATTTTACAACTTATAACTTATTTAACATGTTAAAAAATGAATACCCCTAGAAAATATCCTTAAGTGTTACAAAAACCTAGTTAGGAAGTTATTTAATAAGTATTAAAATTAATTTAAAAATATTTTATACTTATAAGGATATAATAACTACTTGATTAAAATTAAATTTTAAAATTTGACACAGTATCTTTAGCAAGTTAGGATTTGATGTACGTTGTCTCCTTTTTGGGTAGCTATTTTTCTTTCATTTAATAACATCCATTCATGAACCCACTGAAGCCAAGTCCTTGTCCCAGAGCTGCAGAACAAGGGCCAGGCAGACTGGAGTGCAGGAGGCCAGTGGGGGCAAACACCAGGTGGAGACTGTCAAATGATTTCTGAGGTGAATTCTACCAAGTATTGAAGGAAGACATAATACACATGCCACACAACTTCTTTTCAGAAAATAAAGAATAAAGGCATTACAACAAAAGAAAATTACAAACCCAAATTGCTTATTAACATCATTAAAAGATATTTAGCAAAACATTAGCAAACAGAATTCTGAAATATACGAGGATGATACTACAGCAGGATCAAGTGACTCCTCAGATGTAAGGGTAGTTTAACATTTAAATCAATCACTGTCAACTTATCAACAAAATAAAGGAGAAAATTTATGTTATCTCAATAGATACAGGAACAGCATTTGACAAAAATCAACACTCATTCAAGATAAAAACCTCTTTTATAAAACTAGGAGTAGAAGAGAAACGTCAGTTTGACAAGTACACATATGGAAACTTACAAGATGGTGAAAAACTGAAAGTTTTCCCCACTAGTTTGGGAATAAGGCAAGTGTGCCCACTGTTAAGCAGATGACATGGTCATATTGCAGAAAATCCTAATAAATCTATGAAAAAAATCCAAAATGGAGAGAGTGTTTAGCAACAGCACAGGACATATGGTAAATATGCAAAAATCTGTTGCATTTCTCTGTATTAACAAAAAATTGTTAAAAATATCCTTTTTAGTAGTATTGAAAACATGACATCATTGGAAATAAATTTAAGTAATACATGTAATATGTATAATTAAAAACTGTAAAATGTTGCTGAGAAGATTAGATAAGACCTAAATTGTGATATGGAAATCATGTCCATGTATATCTGTATACTAGATGTCAATTGATCTATTTATTCAACATAACCTCAGTCAGAATTTGCAGTTGTCTTTTCTCTCTCTCTTTCCCTCCCTCTCTCTCTCTCTCAACTGAAAAGAGATTCAAAATTTAGTCAGAAAAACAAAAGACATTAAATAGCCAAAACAACTTTGAAAATGAAGAACAAAATTTCAGTACCCACACTGATTTCAAGATTTACTGTAAAGTACAATAATCAAGATAGTGTGGTATTGTTGGAAGGGTAAAAATTCAGATCAGTAGAAAGGAAAACTGCTACAAGAAATAGACTCACACATATACAGACAATTACTTTTCAACAATAGTGCCAAGGTAGCTCAATGGGGAAAAGATAGCTGTTTCAACAAATAGCATTGCTATAACTGGATATCTAAGTGGTGGTAAATTATTACCACATACAAAATTACTTCAAATGAATCATAGACGTAAACAAATAAAACTATAAAACCTCTAGAGGAAAACAGAAGAAAAGATTTACAACCTTGGGTTTGACAAATATTTCTTAAACAGGACCCCAAAGACACAAAACATAAAATAACAAAATTGATAAATTAGACTAAAATTAAAAACTCTGCACTAAGAAAATAAAAAGATAACCCACAGACTGGGGGGAAAATAGTTGCAATATATATTTTTTACAACAACAACAACAAAAAAAAAAACAGTGGACAAAAACAACAACAACAAAAAAACCTAAACAGACACTTTTCAAAAGAAAAGAGGCGAATGTCCCTAAGCTCAGGAAAAGATGTGCAGCATCACTGGCTGTCAGAGAAGCACAAGTAAAACCACAACAAGGCGCCTCTACATGCTCAGCAGAATATCTAAAATCAAATTGTGACAAGGATATAGTACAACTAGGAATCTCATACGTACACGTGATGGAATGTAAAAGAACATAAACACTTTGAGATACTGTTTAACATTTCTTATAAAGTTAAATATGAATTCACTGTATGACCCAGCCATTGTACTCCTAGGTTTTTACCCAAAAAAGAGTAAAATGTATGTGTACAAAAAGAATGTGCATGAATAACAGTTTTATACAGAATAGGTCCAAACTCTTAACAATCTAAATGTCTATTTAACATGGCGAATGGAGAAACAAACATGCTAAATCCATACAATGGAATATTAGTTAGCAATAAAAAGAAATAATTACTGGCATCTGCAGTGAGTTTCCAAAATGTTATTCTGAGCAACAAAAGCCAAGCACCACCAAAAGGTACACACTGCATAAATATTATTTGTTTGAACATCTAGAAAAGACAAATCTAATTTATAGCAACAGAAAGAAGTTATTACTTGGGCCAAAAATTGTAGAAGATGCAACAGCTTTACAACCAAAGGGCATGGGAGAAAATTGGGGGTGGGAGGCAGAAAGTCTTAATGTCGTGATGTGGTATTGGTTTTAGAGCTACGTAAGTGTGCAAATCTCATAGAGCTGTATGATTAAAATAGGTGAATTTTATTTCATGTAAATTGTATAATAATTAACTTGATTTTTAAAAGGTCAGTCTTGACTGCTAAAATGCCTTGTGAATTGGTTGACTATATAGTACCAATCAGAAACGCACCTGCCTTTTGATTATACATGACTAAAAAGAATTCATCTCCCATGTGCATATGTGTGTGGCATGGATTTTAATCTAACATTTGTCCACATTGGTATTGCATAAGTTGGGCATAATTAGGGTTTAAAATTGCATGTAGTTATGGTTAAGATTGGTACAACAAATAGGAACCTAAAATAGTTTATAAGCTGAAGCTTGCTTTGCCTGGAATTGTCATCAATGATATACACCTTTATCCCTAAAACAGGTGAATTATACAAATTAGAGTATTCAGGCTGAATTCAAAGACTCATAAATCTTTTATGACTTTGCACTTGAAAAATATTCAGCATTTATGACTTAAGAGGTTTTAAAGTTACTTTCCTCCATGTTTATATCTCAACCATCTTTTTTTTCCCAACTCAAATAAATCTGAAGAACCCAAGTTGCTATATCATGAAAATAAGACTTTTTGTGCTATCAGATAAACCGAAGAGTAAAGTGAAATATATTTTTTCAGATAGTAATATAACTCCTATGGCACCAACTTTTGGATGATCTGAGACATTAAGTTAGAGAAAGGGTGGTAAGTGAGAAATGAGATGGGTTATGGTCAGGTTAGGTAGTATAGTAGATGCTCCAGAGCTCACCTGCACTACGATGGTAGCCTTAGATGTCATAGCTTGATGCTCATGCAGAGCCCTAAGGTTCACACAGTTTTTGGGCAAAGAGACTATTTCCAGATCCACCTGCTATTAGGAATAGAACTGGTTGAGAGAAGCTAGACAGGAGACTGACTGTAAGTTGAACAGGGATCTTCAGTATCTGAAAGAGAGTAAACAAGGGCTCGCACCTGAAGCCATACACTTTGTTATGACATCTGCATCATTCCAGTTTGAATGGCATAGAGGAGTAGTGTCACCTGGAATGCTTGCAGGTTTCTCTGGGAGCATACTGGCAGGCAGCATCTGTTGGCGGGAAGCAAGTACTCATGGGTCTTGTATTTCTCCTTTGCTGAGAAAGAGACAAGGAAGTGAACATTTACTGCATCTACTATGCACCACCTTGCTTGTGATACCCCATCTTATCCCCACATATTGTCCATATTTTCATAAAAGGAAACCTTGAAACAGAAGCTCAGTAAATTGGTCACCTGCTTGAGCTCATACATTAAGCCATTTGAGTTAAGAGTTAAAGTCAGTTCTGGCTCCATAAACTCAGTTCTTCATCTTTTCAAGGCTAGAAGGTCATTTTTGTCAGGACATCAAAAATTGATAAGACCTTTCCAGGTGGATTCATTCTAATCAAATTCATAGGAGACTGATTCATTAAGAGTTTTAATTTATAAATATACAATGAGAAATAAAACTGATAAGAAAGACTAGATAAGTTGAACCAACAATTTAGCGCATTTTGTCACTAAATCCAAAAGTTACCTGGAAAGCTCAATTACATTTAAAATATTGGTTGGCTGATAAATCATAAACAAAGGACTAGAGTGATATTTAGTATATTGCACCTCTATTAAGAGAGATTTAGGTTGTCTTCCTTACTTGTGGATGGCCTGCTATTGCTCATGCACCTTGGTCAGGGCTTGCTCTCAAATGGACAATACAAGTATATACTACTGTTGCCATATTACATGTCTGCATCACATGGAAACACTTGTCTTTCAGAATCACTTACATTCACTCATTGAATATATTTAATAACCAGTGTATTTTCTACTGATTGTACTATTGTAGGCACTGAGAATACAATAGTAAACAAATATTAATTCCCCTGCTTTTGATTGAGGAAGTAGTAAGAAAAAGTCAGAAGCAAGGAAATTAAAACATTGACTCATCTACAACTTTAAATATGCAAATAGAGTCATTTTTATAAATTGATTTTATATTATACTACTCGTTATAAATCAGTATACTTCAAAAATCTGGGGATAGCTTATAGTCATCCCCATGTGTCCTGTTTGTAAGGTCAATCAGTGATTGGAAAACTAAGAATGACTATAAAAGCCAATTATGTTTGGGGACTATTGATCTTGTGACATTCCTGAGTTCCTGCTGCTCCTCTTAAAAGCAGAGGCTGCTGAATTTTTTAAAGATTTGCTAAACCTCTGAAGGAGTCCTGTAAGCAAGAAATCATGGTTGCATTTATTGTACTCCACAATAAATGCCATCAATTTTGAGTGCTGTCTGTTCCTAGAAGACTCTAAACTGGTTTCTCAACAAATTTTTATGATCATATCTTTCTGAAACAATGACTTCACAGTGGTTAATGTCAGTGAAAATATACCTACTCCACAGAAGGACTCCAAAAGCACATCCATGAATTCATACCAGGTGATAGAGGACTTCTGTGGCTCTGTCCTCCCAATGAGAGGACTCCAGGACCCTGGTTCTGTATTGCTTACCTTTTATTCTAGACTTTCTTGCATAAAATAGGCAGAGAAATAAGTAGGCTGAAGGCTGAAAATTGAAACTCTCATGATTGTCTGAGAATTGTGATCAAAACTCCACTTACAAAAGAATTTATTCTAAACATAAAAAAGAATTTATTGCCCTCTGATCCCAATCCCTGGCATAAAAACATTAAAAAACAATCTTAAATACAAGAGAAATTTCCCATTTCTAGTAGTGATTAGGTAGATTTCAGACAGTGGATTTAAATAGAACAGTTTCTGCTCTAAAGCAGTTTTCATTCAAGGTGGAGTGACACATAGTTTACACACATACTAATCAATGCTTCAGACTGGTTGGGAGGAGAGGCCAAATTCTGCCTCTTCCACCAAGGATCATGCAACATCTCCCTGACTAGATGCCACAGGAGTGAAGTGGGAAAGCATGTAGCATTGCCACCCAGACCACCCGCTTTAAAGCCAGCATAGCCCTGCCTAGTGGAGGAATTGTGAGCAGGCACTAAACCTCTTCCTTCATTTTCCCTATTTGTATAAAAATAAAGATAATGATAACTCGCATCTTAGGGTTGAGGGAGTTATTATACATAAAATCCCAGAACAGTATCTAACAAAGAATAGACCCTCAATACATATTTGCCTGGTCTGAAATGCCAGCCTTTTGGCCCTCACTCCTAATTCCTCTCTCTCTCTCTCTCTCTCTCTCTCTCTCTCTCTCTCTCTCTCACTCACTCTTGCTCCCCTGAGATTGTGGTCCCTGATAAAGTCATATAAGATGCTCCAAGACCTGAGGCTTGCCTTCTGAGGGTTGTGCAGTATGATCTCTAAGATTCCTTAACACTCAAAAAAAAAAAAAAAATCACATGTTGGTGCAAAAAAAAAAAAAAAAAAAAAAAAAGAACTTGTACTCAGAAGACTTAGTTTTATGTCCCAGTTTTAACAATGATAACTGTATGAACTTGGGCTAGCCACTTAATCTCCTCAAATGTTAGCTTTCCTTTTAGTGAATGTGGATAAAATGTACTTGCTTCTGTTAGAAATAGCTCTTCACAAAATAGTTGCAAAGACTGGGTATTTAAATGACGGAAGCTCTAACTGTAGAGCTATATATACAGAGCTGTATCTATTGGGTAGAGCCCCTATCTTTTCCATATCACATTTGAGTAACTAGGGACCTCTGCTCCCCTCCCCATAGGGGTAAGGAGAGGGAGACCTCTTCTGGCCTGTTATTCTTCCTACTCAGAAGAAACAGAATGGCCCAGTTTTTGGTGAGTAGGGTACACAGGGCTCATACAAGCCATTTTGTCATCCTGAACCTCCATGAAATCACATAAGGTGCATATTCTTTCATTCATCCCTCTCCTTATCTTTTTGCTGCCCTGTTACCTACCATATGCTCATCTGTTCCTCCTGCATGGACAGGCCTATTGTGGCATTCTTTCTGTCCTGTGACTGGGTACAGGAGGCCAGCTTGCTAATCTTGCATCAAGTTAGAATAGACAAGTGTATTTGATATCTGCCCTACAAGTTCAGCTGGATTCACAATGGTCCTCAAGATTGCACGGGAAGAAGGAGCCTTTATTCTAAGTTACATGACCACTGTGGTTTACAGAACTCTTGAGGTCTAGGGGTGATTAGCAACTAAAGAAGCTGGACATTTGTGAGCCTCTTCTGTATTTTGTTAGAATCTGGAAAGGAACAGGGATGTCTCACCCCTGACTAGACCCCTCAACTTGTAGCAGTATCATGGGGATCAGCCCTACTCTCAAACAGTTATCTCTTTTATCCTTTTGCTGATACTAACTCTTCAAAATGGAAAACCAAACTCAGAAAGGTAAATTTACCACCACATTCCATTTTGAAAATAAAATGAGAGGAAAAAAGTCTCTAAAAAGACAGATGTAAAAACTTTGAATGAGAAACAGATCCTATCTGTATTGAACTGTATTTACATAGAGAACCATCTGGCTACAATCCAATGACACCTCCAGGTTCTGTTTAGAACACAGCATACTCTTTCTATCTGTTCAACATAATATACCACAAGCAGTAGAGGTTGGGTTATTTAATGTGGTTTTTGCCTGCTAGCAACAACTGTTCTAAAAATAATGAGGATAAGTGGTGTACTTAACTGAGTATCTATAGGACAAAAAAAGTGTTTAAAACACTACATAAAAGTCTGAAATCAGCATACCACTGCTATCGCAAACTCATCAGAGAGCCTGCTGTCTCATGACTTGTTAGCTATAGAGTTTATATATCCTAGTGGGTTTGCATTCTTCCAGCCTAGCTAAGATGGAACAGTGGCTCCCATAATCCCCTTTGCTGGTAGTTCCACGCTAGGGTGGGCCATAAGGGAGGTTTTGCATGAGATTTGGAAGACAGAAGTAGAGCAGAAGCCATTCTCTTTTACACTTGGCAGTTAGTGAAGCAAACACTGCTGCAGCTCTCAGTATTTGCTGACTTGCCTTGGTGTGAGGCAGAGAACACCTGGCATGCCAGCTCCTTCAGCTCCTCCCTCAGCTTCGGGGACTTCTGGGCCAGGTGTATGTTCTGTTCTTGTAGGACACTCAAGTCATCAAAATTGTAGGCATGGAGCCAGAGAGACCAACGGAGCTTCTAGTTCATCCTTCTGTATTTCAGATTTTCTTCTCTCTGCCCTCTTCATGTTCACTTTCTCTTCTCAGTGACTTCAAATTCCAGTATCAGATATGAATATGACGACTGTAATATTACATGGACTGTTCAACAGGTTTCTACAAATACGTAAGGTCAGATTATTTTAATAATTCCCAATAGTTCTGTTTGAACCCGGAATGATACAGATTTTGGAGTTGAACGTGGATACACAGGAACATAATCTTACAGGTAGTTTCTCTGAATTAGTCTTACGGTATCTGGAATTCATTCTTTGATGTGATTACACTTAGAGTCATTAATGACACAGTTTGCAGGGATAACAGTTAATGAAGTGCAATAATAAGCTCAAGCTCATGGAAGTCACTGGTATAATTATACTTTTTACTTTCCTAAAGCAGCTGGCCTGAAAAAAACAATGGTAGAAGGTTTTTTGAAGACTCAATTGTGAATGCTAACACTAGGGTAGGTAATACCCTTCTGAGTATGGTATATGTTCTGGATCAGTAATCACTTAGTAGTGCTGGTTCTCTGACTGCTAGAATTCACAGAACTAGGAACCAAAGGGTTAGATTAAGGGCATCTCTTCTCTTTAAAGATCAGATAATAAAATTTTCATCCCTGCACTCATAACTTATGGTTCTGGTGATCTTGGGCAGTTCAGTTACCAAGTGGGGAGTGCTTCCACTCAAGACAACACTGGTTCCACAAGATCTAAGGTGGATCTCTTGAGGCAACTCATGCCTACAAATCATCAGGCAAAGAAGGAGCTACTCCATTGTCTGAGATGATTGATCCTGATTATCAAGGTGAAATTGAACTGCTACTAAACAATGGGAAGAAAGAGGAAAACATCTGGAATGTAGGAGATGCCTAAGGTACTCCTTAGTTCCCCCATGTTCTGTGACTATGTCCGTGGAAAATTACATCAAACCAATTCAGGGAGAACAGCTAATGGCCCAAAGTCTTCAGAAATACTTGGAATGGAACCACGATTTGACCCAGTTATCCCACTCCTTGGTATATACCAAATGGACTTAAAATCAGCATACTACAGTAACACAGCCACATTAATGTTTATAGCAGCTCAATTCACAATAGCTGAGCTATGGAACCATCCTAGGTGCCCTTCAACAGATGAATGGATAAAGAAAATGTGATATATATATATATATATATATATATATATATATATATATATATACACACACACACAATGGAATATTACTCAGCCATAAAGAAGAAGCAAATTATGGCATTTGCTGGTAAATGGATGAAACCAGAGATTATCAGTCTAAGTGAAAAAAGCCAGTCCCATAAAACCAAAGGCTGAATGTTCTCTCTGATATGTGGATGCTAACATACAATAAGAGGGTGGGGTGGATGCGGGAAGAATAAAAGTTCATTGGATTATATAAAGGGGAATGAAGAGAAGGAAGGGTGGGAATAGGATAGACAGTAGAATTAATTGTACATAACTTTTCTATGTTCATTATGAATACATGACCAGTGTAACTCCACATCATGTACTGCCACAGTCTGGCTGGGCACAAATGCCGCAGTCTGGCTGGGCACACAATCACGAGCCACCACACAGCTTGTAGATTCAAACAGCAACTCTTTATTCCCGAACTCACACCAGCCGTCTACAATCACGTTCTGGGGAAATCCACGTTCTCTGCCCAAATCAACCTCCACTGGGCATCTGTCTCCCAAAATATACTGTCTGAATCCCGTGAGAACTCAAGGGGAACTCAGGCAGCAGGATACACCCTATTCCCAGCAGGAATAATCTTAAACCTTAAACCTGGAACCTAAACTGGGAACGCCCTAAACACGATTATCTTAAAACCGGGAACACCCTAATCTGCCTTGGTCCTTGAGCAAGGTCACCTACATTCAATGTCGCTGCAACATGTCAGCAACATGGGGTACGCTGGCAAGGAAATTGTCATACCTACTTGGCTAATGGCTCCCAGCATCTCCCCCCTTCTGATTAATTAAACAACAAGCAATGTGGCTTAAGGACCGTGCCTGGTAGGTTGTCCAATTCAACATATGGTTCTTACCCGTCATCGGAAAACTGACCTTTAGGCGTCAGCCTCCTGTCTTAGGTTGATACCACTGCAATTGGATCATACCCGTCACTGACTACCGGTCCAGCATAAGCCATTGGCCCCCAAATTTTAGACCATCACTAGCAGAAGGGAGGAGGATACAGAAATGCCACGACACCAAGCCAATTGACGGCTCCTTGGGAAAAAATTGCATCACTGGTGACACCATCAGCAAAGATATGTCAGCACTACCACAATTAACATGGGGTGCGCTGGCAAGGAAATAACAATTGCATCACTAGTGACACCATCAGCAAAGATATGCCAGCATTACCACAATTTGCTGCACCAAACGATAGTTACATAGTCCAGGCAAGTTCTGCAAGCAGTTCAAAGCAGAGGAATCTATCAATATGTCCATTTCCTCCCAAAATCCGTTTCCTCCCAAAGTAAGTTGACTCTTTGATTGAGCATTACTTGTTGAGTTCTTCACCGGCACTGGGATGGAGATAGGAATTCTGGCAATGATGCTAAAGAGACATTATCCTGAAAAGAATTATTAAATATAATGAAAAGGAAAGGTGAAAGTAAACAAACAGATCTGTTAACCTACTTTAAAAACAATCCTTAACAGCCTTTTACCTAATTTAAACTAGTAAACAAACAGATCTGTTAGCCACCTTTAAAAACAATCCTTAACAGCTGTTTACCTAATTTAAATTAAACCATTTAAATCACGTGAATAAAAATAATAATAATTCGGATCCATTTTTTCATGAGCGCTCCTCATATAAGAAATACGGACATACGCACATACAGACATACAACACAAAACACAAGAGTGTACACAAACATACAACACATAAGAAAATAGTAAAGGCCTTGTAGCTTTACCTAGGTGAAATCTCCATTGCAATGTTTAAAAACTCCACAGTCAAAAAATAAAACTGATCAGAAAAACATTAACCTAGGTTTGTATGAGCTCAAAAAATAAAAATAGAACCTTATGATGTGGAAAAATGCAATAATAAAATAGCTATTGAAAAAAGCATCCTGGTTAATCACTGTCGCAGATGTAAGAATGGCCAAGCTGGAGTTCTGGATATCAGCTGTTATGGATTTGAGTCAAATCATCTTCTTTTCGATCTGTAGAGACTGTTTTAGTTAATCTCTCTGGAATCCAAATGGGCTGCTGTTCTCCCTGTGGAAAAACACAAACAGACCCCCGACTCCAGACAATCACTGGGTCAGGACCTTTCCATTGTCCTGTTAGAATATCTTTCCAAAGTACTTTAGGCTTATGTACATTTTTTGGATACATATGTCTTTCCGCAGCACTAAGTCCTGATGAATCCAAATTTAAAAAGTTTAGAGTAAAAAGCGTTATTTTAAGTTTATCTTTGGGGGATATATACCTCTTTCCAATTCCCTCTTTTTGCTTTAATAAGTATGTTTTAATAGTTTGATGAGCTCTTTCAACTATGCCTTGTCCCTGTGGATTGTATGGGATTCCTGTTATATGAGTAATACCAAATGATGAGCAAAATTGTTTAAAAGAGGTAGAGGTATAGCCAGGACCATTATCGGTTTTTAACTGTTTAGGAACGCCCACAGTGGCAAAATTTTGTAAGCAATGAGCTATAACATCTTTAGTTTTTTCTCCGGCATGAAGGGAGCCCATCAAAAATCCAGAAGAAGTATCGACTGTAACGTGTAAATATTTTAATTTTCCAAATTCTGGCAAGTGTGTGACGTCCATCTGCCAAATATGGTTAGGTATCAGTCCTCTAGGATTGACTCCAAGATTAACTTGTGGTAAAAATGTCACACAATTTTGACATTGTTTTATTATATGTCTGGCTTGTTCCTTAGTTATTTTAAAACGCTTTTGTAAAGTATTAGCATTAACATGAAACCTTTTATGAAAATTTGTAGCTTCTTCAAATGTAGAGAAAATATGTATGTCATGTGTAGTTTTATCTGCTAAATCATTGCCTAAACTAAGGGCTCCAGGCAATCCTGTATGTGCCCTAATATGTCCTATGAAGAATGGATCTTTTCTGTCCCAGATTAGACTTTGTATAGTGGAAAACAAAGAGAAAACAGTAGAAGAAGGGGAAATCCTACCAGCATCTTCAAGAGATACTATAGCATTAACTACATACTGACTATCAGAAAATAAATTAAATACAGAATCTTTAAACATCAAAAAAGCTTGTAAAACTGCATTAAGCTCTACCTTTTGAGCTGATTGTTTGGGTACTAAAAATGTAAAAGTTTGATCAGGGGTAACTACTGCTGCTGTACCATTATTTGACCCATCAGTGAAAATATTTGGAGCATTCATGATAGGTGTTTTTCTTGTCATTTTAGGAAAAACTACAGGATGCTTAGACCAAAAAGACAACAAAGGATTAGATGGTAAATGATTATCAAATGAAACATTAGATTTACACATGATTATTGCCCAAGTATTTAACTCATTAGCTAACTCATCAATTTGATCCATAGTATATGGAGTAATAATTTTATTGGGAGAAATTCCAAACACTCCCTTCGCTGCTTTTATTCCTTTGAGTATTAATTGTCCTATAGCCTCAGGATACCTAGTAAGAATAGTGTTAGGAGAATAAGATAAATGTATCCATAATAATGGACCTTCTTGCCAAAATACTCCTGTAGGAATATTTTTTGTTGGTAGTACAATAAATAATAAAGGCAAACTTATATCAATTCTATCCAAATGCATATTTTCCATATATGTTTCAATAATTTTTAATGCCTTTCTTGCTTTAGGAGTTAACATGCGGGGTGAATTTGGATCTGATGGACCTTTTAGAATATCAAATAAAGGTCCCAACTCTCCTGTTGGTATACCTAGATAAGGCCTTATCCAATTTATGTCTCCCAATAACTTTTGAAAGTCGTTAAGTGATTTGAGTTGATCTACTCATATTTGAATTTTTGGTGGACGGACCATGGTTGAGGATAATAGAACTCCTAAATAATTAATTGGAAAATTTAATTGTACTTTATCTATTGCTCTCTCTAGATTATAATTTTTTAATAAGTTTGTAAGTGTGGCATAACATTCCAGCAATATGTTTTTATCTTTATGTGCCAATAATACATCATCCATATAGTGAAATATTTGTAGTTCAGGATTTTGATTTCTAAGTGGCTGGATTGCTTTGTTAACATATATTTGACACATAGTTGGACTGTTAGCCATCCCTTGAGGGAGTACTTTCCATTCATATCTCTGATCAGGACCTTCATGATTTAATGCAGGGATAGTAAATGCAAAACGTGGACTATCCTTGGGATGAATTGGAATTGAAAAAAAACAATCTTTAATATCTATAGCTAAAACATGCCAAGTTTTTGGCAAAGCAGACAATTGAGGAATCCCTGATTGAGCAGGTCCCATAATAACCATCTCATTATTAATGGCTCTTAAATCTTGCAATAATCTCCATTTACCAGACTTCTTTTTGATGACAAAAATGGGAGTATTATGGGGAGATATGGAAGGTTGTATATGTCCTTCCTCTAATTGTTGTTTGACCAGATCATGGGCTACTTGTGTCTTTTCTTTAGTCAGGGGCCACTGAGGAACCCACACTGGTCTTTCTGATTTCCAAGTAATTTTTATTGTCTCAGTGGCCCTTTCTGAAAATCCAACCCATGTCTGTCTGTTCCTTGATCTATTTGTACTGGTGCTGCTATACCTTGCCCTTGTTTTCCTAATCTTTTTTCTTTCCTAAAGCCTTGTCTAGCCCTAAGTAGTGGGCGCATTAGGATTGATGTTATTTGTTAACGTCAAACCTAATTGATCTAGGACATCTCGTCCCCATAAATTTATAGGAAGATGATCCAATACATATGGCTGTATAGTTCCTTCACATCCTTCAGGATCCTTCCAATCTAATATCATAGAACTTCTATGGGGATTAGTCGCCACTCCTAGGCCTCGAAGCGTTTGAGTGGCTTGTTGTAATGGCCAATGTTTTGGCCATTCTTGACGAGATATGATGCTAAGGTCAGCTCCTGTGTCCAGTAGCCCATTAAACTCATGACCTTGAATATTTAGTTTTAGCATTGGGCGAGAATCTAAATTTAAAGACAACATAGCCCAATCTACACCTGTGGAGCCTAATCCCCTGGAACCTCTTTCTACACTATGACTAGGAAATTTATTATGTAGGCTGGGTATTATTAACAACTGTGCTATTCTATCTCCAGGTGAAATTACTGATATACCTCTTGGAGAACTAGCTATAATTTTTATTTCACCTACATAATCGGGATCAATTACCCCAGGACTTATCATAAGTCCTTTTAATGTAGATGAACTACGTCCCAATAATAAGCCTACTGTTCCTTGGGGAAGAGGTCCTTTTACTCCTGTGGGAATGATTTGAACTCCCATCTCTGGAGTTAATACTGCTCTGGCAGAGGCGCAGATGTCCAACCCTGCGCTCCCTCGGGTTTGTCTGATGAGGGATTTAATGGACAATGTGTCCTGGGCACTAGCCTGATGGTGTTGCTGGGTTCCTCCACTGCCCCGTAGATTTGTGGTTGTGGGCCCCCCTGTCCGTTTTTTGGCAATGGAGCCTGATGCCTTTCTCCACGATATCTTGGATAAATACCTGGTCTTTGTCCGTTTTTTGATAAGGGAGTACCTTCTATGGTGGTTTGAGAATGGCATTCATTAGCCCAATGTCTCCCTCTACGGCATCGTAGGTAAATACCCGGTATTCTATTCCTTTGATACCTACTTTTGTTAAACCCTCCTCCTATGGGGCAATTCCTTTTAAAATGTCCTGTTTGTTCACAATCATAGCATGTTTTTGGCCTGGCATCTAAAGCCTGTTGTACTGCAGCTGCCAAGACCTGCCCTTGTTCATTAATATCTCTACATAATTTAATATATGTGTTTAAATCTTCATGTCTCCATGGTCTAATAACCTCTCTGCAGCAACGATTTGCTTGGTCATAAGCCAGTTGTTTTATTAATGGCATTGCTTGTTCTGTATCCCCAAAAATTTTGGCAGCCGTTTGAATTAGCCTATCTACAAAGTCAGCGTAAGGTTCATTAGCTCTCTGTATTACCTTAGATAGCTGACCTTGTAAATCTCCATGTCCTTGTAAAGTCTTCCATGCCCTAACTGCGTCTGCAGCAATTTGTGCATATATAGCAGGATCATATTCAATTTGTTGCTGTTCACCCTCATAAGGTCCTTTTCCTAACAACATATCTAGATTTCTTTGAGGGTAACCAGCTGCTGCATTTCGCCTAGCTGTCTCCGTGCAAAATTCCTCATTGGCAACCTTCCATAACAAATATTGTCCTCCATTTAGTACAGATTTACACATGCTAGCCCAATCTGCTGGCGTCATGTCCAAGTTAGTAATGGACTCAACCATGCTTACCGTGAAGGGAGCTTGGGGACCATAGGTTGTTACAGCCTCCTTTAACTGCTTCACTGTTTTAAAATCTAATGCACGGTGAATTCGCTGCCCTCCTGCCTGTTCAAGTACAGGGCATGCTAATCTTTGAGGTCCTGTCTCAGGATCCCATTTATCAACTACGGGGTTTGAGGGCCACTCAGCTGTCTCCATCGGTGGGGCTGTTGGTTGAATTACGCCCTCTTGTGATAAAACGGAGTTAGTAACAGCCTCCTGTGGTGGCCTTTTTCCTAACAACCCCTTTTCCTTTAAATTTTCTTCCTCTGTCTGACTAGCTTGAGAGACCTTCTCTTTTGTTTGATCTAAAATGTCTTTCTCCATGGTCTGAACCTCTAACAATTTACTTAACATCTTTTCGGTTTGTTTTTTACTTATTTCTAATCTACTATAAAGATAACACAACCCAATAAGATAGCACAAAACAAAGCCGAAACTGAATGAAACAAAAACGGAATAAAAAATCATTGTATCAATTTTCTCTTCCTCAGGGCCGACAAACTTCAAACCTTTAGTCAACCATTTTTTCCAGTTTGCCTGAGAAATTTCTAGGGATAGGCAGCTTGAAACAAAAACAAGATAAATCAAAACAATAACACATTGTTTTTTGAATTGGTCACCCATTCTTTCGCTCTTCCTCAGGGGCAAGCAATTTCACTTACCTCCAAGCTTTAGAAGTTCCCCGCACGGGCCGCCAAATGCCGCAGTCTGGCTGGGCACAAATGCCGCAGTCTGGCTGGGCACACAATCACGAGCCACCACACAGCTTGTAGATTCAAACAGCAACTCTTTATTCCCGAACTCACACCAGCCGTCTACAATCACGTTCTGGGGAAATCCACGTTCTCTGCCCAAATCAACCTCCACTGGGCATCTGTCTCCCAAAATATACTGTCTGAATCCCGTGAGAACTCAAGGGGAACTCAGGCAGCAGGATACACCCTATTCCCAGCAGGAATAATCTTAAACCTTAAACCTGGAACCTAAACTGGGAACGCCCTAAACACGATTATCTTAAAACCGGGAACACCCTAATCTGCCTTGGTCCTTGAGCAAGGTCACCTACATTCAATGTCGCTGCAACATGTCAGCAACATGGGGTACGCTGGCAAGGAAATTGTCATACCTACTTGGCTAATGGCTCCCAGCAATGTACAACCACAAAAATGGGAAGTTATATTCCTTGTATGTATAATATGTCAAAATATACTCTACTGTCATGTATATGTAAAAAGAACAACAACAAAAAAGAAATGCAGGTTTAAGTGATTCACATAAGAAACCATAACCATCTGTATTAGTTACTTTACTATAATTGAACACTTGAGGTATTCAACTTAAAAAGAGAAGAGGTGCCACAGTCCGGCTGCAGCAAAATAACCGGGGGGGGGGGGGGGGGGGGGTGACGAACAACTTGTGTATGTTGATACAGCAGGAGTGGAAGCCGTTTATTGCAGGACAGGAGCAGTATTTATACATTCCACACAGCTTATCTAATTAGCATAAACTCGATACAGCACTGAACCAATAAGAAATCTCCACACTTAATGGCTCGCTTTTGTTACTTTTCAAACCACTCCCTCTGGCATTTTGCCAGGCACCATCCAGACTTGTTTACGAACTTTAACATTCCCCTGGCAAAATGCCAGGTGTTATTTTGACTTGTTTACAGACTCCAACAAAGAGGTTTCTTTTGCCTCGTAGTTTTGGATGTTTCAGTTCATAGCCAGTTGGCTGCTTTCCTTTGGGGCATGTAACATCACAATACATCTTGGCAGGAGCACATGGCAGCTGAAGATGCTCATCTCATAGCAAATGGAAAGCAAAGAAAGAAAGAGGAGGGGACAGAGTCTCAACATCCCCTTTAAGGACATGCCTCCCATCAGACTGGGAGATTTTTAAATAGGCCCCACTTCTTAAAGGTTACACCACCTCTAATAGAACCACTGACTGGAGACCACGCCTTTTAACAGATGCTCCTTGGGGTACACTTATCCAAATCACAGCACCAACTGAAGTACTTGCTAGGACAAAGGGAATAGGGAATGATTTGTGGAAGAAGGTAGATTTGTTTACCAGTTAATATCACATGATAAGTTGTAGAAACAAAGACTGTACATGGTTAAGCACTTCTTCCTTATTTTAAGATAAAATATGTATTTTTCTTCATGTTCTCCTTTGAGTCGTTGGCAAATTTCAGTTCGACCTGTGGTCCCTGGCTCCTTCTTGGTTATTGGCTGGGGTAGTTCTCAGCCTCTGTTCCCTGCTTCATGGTACCCTTTATCTTCAAAGCCAGAAACGATGTGTCAAATCCTTCTGAGGCTTCAAGTATCTCTGCTTCATCTGCCCTGTCTCCAGCTGGAGGAACTCACAGGATTATGGTGGGCCTTCCTGAATAATTTAGAACACTCCCTTTATCTTCAGGTCATGTAATTTATACCTTAATTACATCTACAGAGTCCCTTTACCGCAGTACTCAGATTAATATTCTGATTTAGTTGGACTTCTGGCTGGAATAAAAAGGTACTTGTGTTAGGTCAGGATAAAATGAGCCCAAACTATGAGAGTGGTGGTAGAAATTAACAAAAAGTTATGTATTCCAGAAATACCTAGACAGTAAATTAACTAGGACGTGGATGCTGAGGGTTAAGGAGAAAGAAAGGAAATTTCAGGGATAATTTCTAAGTTTCTGACTGAAGGAAGACAGTGAAGAGCATGGCAGTGGTAGTGAGATGGGAGACAGAGGCAAGCAAGCAGGTCTTGGAGAGGGTAGGCAGGAAGGAGGGCTTCTGTGTTGGACGAAGGGCCTCCCAATGTACTTAAGATTTATGAAGGAAATGCAGATTGTGTGTGTGGGGGGGGGGCGGGGAGAGTGAGAGAGAGAGAGAGAGAGAGAGAGAGAGGAGGTTGTCTCATTGTGTTTTTCCCCCCTGTGGTGGTGGGGTAACAATTTAGAAAGTCAAGGAATCGTATTAATTATACCATTTATAAACTAGAGCTACTTGGAAATAAACAAATAGAAAAATAACACTCCCTAAAATTAATATGTGTAAATCTCACACAGATTAGTAACTGCCCCTTAGTGATTTAGTCACTTAGTTGATAAATTTTAGAGATTTTTAGATATAAATTTCATCAGGTCGTAATATCCTACTGTCCTCAGCCTTCTGACACTCTTAGAGCAGCACAACTTAAAAATGTCTGTAATGGAGGTCACAAAGGAAAGGGAACAGAGAAATACGAGTTATTGAGAATATAAGAAATTGGGGCCATGCCGCCTCCCTGTACTCCCCATTTTATTTTTCTTTTTTTGGCATCTGAGATTATACTTGTAAAGAAATAGAGAAAGTGGGCAGTAAGATTGAGAAAAAAGTGACACAGCATGAGACACTCAAAGGAGAATTAGAAAAATAAAAATCAACTATAAAATCCTGCTGCCATTACCCATTGGAGGTTTCTTTTGAAGTAAAGAATTAATGGCTGTGGCCAAATTCAACCTTTTCTAAACCAGAAGGTTATCAACGTTGATAATTGGTCCTATAAAGTATGAAGTGTTTAATGTATTTTTAGGAATTACAATAGAAAACGAGTGTGACTTAATTAAAAACATAATTACAATAGGAATTAATCTTGTCACTGGTGCCAGACTTTCTTGCTGTTATAGACATGGTCAGAAACTTCAATTTTCTTCCTTTGTGTATTTTGATAACTCAGAGTGAATTGTAATATTTTGACAAAGAGGCCATCTTGTTGGAATTGTCTCCTCTTAAATGTGTTTTTCTCAGGGGGTTAAATATAGCACAGCTCTCTGTTGTATATGCCACACAAAGTCATAAGCAGGCACCAGACAAAAGGACTCTGTGGCCCCAGCATTCATTTAAACTTGGGCTTCCCACACTTGGCCCATCCTATTAATCCTTGGAAAAAATAAACTAAAAATTCCTTTGTGTTTTTTCAAAGTCAAATGCCTTCATCATCATAACTACTATTGCTCTTGGAAGGATTCCCATTACTTCCATGAAAATAAGCCGCAAGGAAAAGCTTTACCCTGGACTGAAAACAGAAAGTGATCTGCTGAATTAAACATAGAATCAGGAGGTGTTTTCACAGCTTGGGAGAGCATTCCACGTCATTTACCCATTAATTGAAGGGCTGATGATTTGCTGCTGAGATCAGGGTCTTCAGCCATGGGCAGCTTATTCTTCCTGACTTCTCATTATACTGCCACCACCCTTGCTCTGGCCCTCATTATCTACCATCTGGACCATCCTAATAGCCTTCTAACTGGTTTCCTGCAAATCAGTCTCCTTCGGAACATGGGCCTTGAAAATATCCCTGCAGTGTTCATTTTCCTTAAAAGCGATGCTGATCCTGTCGCAACTCCACTCAAGAGCTTTAAGATGCCCCCACTGCTTATCAAACAAAGCCCCAGATCCTCAATCAGCTGCTCTGGAGGTCCACCCATCTTACCCTCCCGGAGTGCACTCTACTTCTCCTTTATCTTTTCTCTATATAACCTGTCTGTCTTCCTCCTGTTCTCTGAACCCTCTCTCATTCCTTTCTTGACTCCATAGCTCTGCTGTTTCCTCCCTGTCAATCTTGTTCCCATCTTGACTTGTGCCAGTGTTTGCCCATGGGGGGGGGGGGGAGGGACAGGAAACACTCACACAGTTTTTTCCAACTGCGACCTCTCTCATTAACACTTTTTCTGACCACCATCCTGCTCTTCATAAGTCAGCTGAGAACTTCTGTTCAGACACTGCTTGTGGCAGTTCTCTGATTTGGATTTATATTATGGCTATTTGTAAATTTATTTGATTCCCTTTCTTTTGGGGGGAAAAAAATCAACGCTCTCATTTTAATGTTTTCACAGGATTCCAAGAAGAGAATTATCCTGACTAATAAATAAATCAAAGTAATTACAATATTAATTATGCTTTAAAAATTACAATGACACTAATGAGAATCTCCCTACTAGCTGATAATTATTACCCTAGTAGACTACAATGAAATACATATATAAAATGCTTAGCACAGAAACTGTCACATGGTAAGGGCTTAGTAAATGTTAGCTATTTTTATGATTATAATTAGTTCCCTGAGAGTAGGACTGTCAACTGCTCATGGCAATATTCACAACCAACTGCTCCATTAAATGATGTAATTTTTATCCCATGATAAACTTAAGATCATGTCTTATCAATAATGATAATCAATAGTAACTATGTACTCTACATTTTTTAATGAAATATTTTATGGGATTGAAGAAGAAATAAAATAATGGCTCAGGGAATAATGTAAGTTAATGCTAGGTGGTATAGGAGCAAGGGGATTTCCCTTCCCTCCTGAAGGTTCACTGACATGAATGGACAATAGGCAGACTAACAGGAGAAAAAGCACACAAACTCATTCATGTACACCAGATTATCACAGAAAGGTGAGTACCCAACACCCTGGGAGGTTCTGATGCCCACATACCCTTCATCATAGGAAAGGGAGATAAGGAAATGCAGTCTATCCTGAGGGACAGTAGAGGAACTGAATAGGCCTAACGCAAGCAATAGTTTGTGATTCTCTTTGAAAACTGAATGGGACAAAAATTTCAATAGCATGTGGATACATTATAGAAAAGTGAGAGATGGTTCCACAGTGACTACACTGTGAGATTGTCATGTTACACAGAAAATTTCTCAGGTAACCTCTGGAACTTCCCTTGGGAAAATGCCTCATCCATCTGGGTATGGGTAACAACATAGTCTCTTCTCTTTTCTGGTGGTTAATCTCTCCTGGTAACTTAATGGGATTCCTAGGAGGAGGCATGAAAGTTTCCTCAGTCAAATGAGAAATTTCCTCTGTGTGTGTGTTAGTTTTTTGTCACTGTGATCAAAATACTTAACAAAAACAACTTAGAGGAAGACACGTTTATTTTGGCTCATGGTTTCAGAGGTTCAGTCCATACTTGGCCAACTCCATTACTCTGTGCCCTTCAAGGTAAGGCAGAACATCATGGGGAAAGGGTATCATAGAGGAAAGTTGCTCACCTCCTGGTGGTTGGAAAGCAGAGAGAAAAAAGAAAGGACAGGGGACACAGGGAAGATGAACCCTTCCAAGTCACAACCCCAGTGACCCATCTCCATACCCCACCTGCCTACAGTCACCACCGAGTCAGTCGGACTAGGTTGGATTGATTAGGTCACAGCTGTCACAATCCAATCATTTTACCTCCTAGCCTTCCTGCATTAACACAGAGCTTTTTGAGGACATCTCTATCCATACCAGAACACTCTCATTGTACTTGGTGGGTGGGGAACAGAAGATTCAAAAGTTCTTAGTTATGAAGCAACTGCTAAGGACTTCCAATTACCTTTAAAACAAAAGTATACAGCACATAAAAAAGAAAAAAGAAAGAAAGAAAGAAAAAAGACACGTTAGTATATTGTTTTCTGAGACCCAACAGCTGGTGGTAAAAGACTGGTTAAGCTGATGCAGTTTTCCTAGGTGTCACTGTGGGTTCAGAGTACTTATCACAATGAAAAAGATACATAAGATCCTTTAATCATAGTTCAACAAAGCAGACAAATAACCATTTCAGAACTTTAAACTGTTTGAGTATCATCACAAATGTCTCATCTCAGGGTTTGGATGGGAAATGTCATATGACTCAAGCAATCAGTTGGACCCACACAAGAGAAAATATTTCAAGTTTTCCAAAGCAATGATCTTAAATGAGTACTCTATAACAAAAGGACAAATTGATGACGTCAAATACACTCTTTAACTTAGTCCTCCTACGGTAAAATATTTATCATTCTAAAATCACCCCAAATAGGATTTTTCTGAAGAATTCAGTTATAATTATTAATTTAAAAGGTTCAGAAATTGAGTCAACATCAAAAAGTGAATTTGAAAATGAGACTGAATCACCTCTGTTTAAGAAAAAGCTAAGAGTGTTTTCTTGTCAGATGGTTTAGAAAAACATAATCCAGAAAAGCATGATGACATTAGAGTATATTATTCAATGCTGATAAATTACTGCCAAACCTTCCAGAAAACATTACAATGTCCCTTATTTATTCTTTAAAATAAATATGTGCTTTCTACACGAAATGAGGAAAACCTTCCATGAAAATCTTTAATTTATGCAGATTTGGTATATTTAGGAGCCAGATTAAAAAATTAGGAGTTCAATGCTACATATTAACTTTGTGTTGGATTTTATCAAAAATTTGAGTCATTCTCTACGTCATTTGTTTTTACTTCCAAGTATTTAAATTGCAAAATAGTATAGTAAATATTTTTATTAAGCAATTGTGACCTTTAAACAAACAGCCAAGCAGGCTGCCAGGAATCTCTCCATGGGTTTTCCATACGGGTGCTCTGCCCATATTAGCCTCTGGTGAAAATGGGCTGAGACTGTGATAAAGAGCTTCTGTTCAACTCTGTGAATATAGACACCTTGATGGTTCCTGGGGATCTCAGAAGACCTGGCATTGTGTCTGTAGCATCAAAGAAGGCTTTTAAAGGGAGGCATTAGGTTCTTCTGAGCCTCTTCCTGATTAGGCCCCAGCCCAAGTCCCTCCTCTCTTTGGCTGGCCTAGCCAAGCTTTAGCAAGAGTCTTGCTCAGTCTCTTTTGAAAGAGTCTCCCACCCTTGGTATCTGAACTGCCTGGCCTGCTTTCAGTAAGAATCCCCCTACCCTTGATGCTTCCTCTTAGTGATTTTCCACCACTGACCTCTCACTTTGCTTGTTGTCTATAAATACCTGCTTGTGTTTATTGCATGTAGGGCTAAGCTCAACCTCTCAATCCTACAGCGATAGTCTTGACATCTATTGCAAGAGTCCTGAATGAAGTCTTTACAGTTTTAACAAGAGCAGACCAGCATGGAGTAGGAGAGTACAGGAGGAGGAAGCAAAGGGGACAGAAGTTGGAAGAGACAGGTGGGACCATATCAGACAGGGGCTCCTAGGCCACATGAAAGAGTTTGGCCTCTGTTAAAAGAGAATGGAAAGGCATTGAAGAGTTTTAAGCCACACAGCGACATGATTGGATTTGCATTTTTGAAAGATCCTTCTGGCTTTTAACAGAGCAACAAGGCCATCTTAAAAGTTCTTTACAATATGTACAAGGACATGAAAGAAAATTGAACTTACTTATACATATGCAAATCCACACTACAAGAGACTGAGACATCTAAGCAGGGATTTGAAAGCTTTGTCCACCCACAGCCCAGTCCACATTCACCAACCTCAATCCACTTGCTGCCAAGTGATATCCACAGAGACTGAATGTGACCACCCCAGCCACAGTCCTCCTGCTCCCTGTGGGTGAGGGGCCATTCCAACAGCCCCATGAGACTGGTATCAGCTCTGGAGGGACAGTGTTTCCTCACAGGACAATCTATACCCTGGATTCAGATGCTCTTTTGCAAAAATCTCCTTTTTAACTTCACATTCATCACCTAGTAGTAATGGGGATGAGGTTGGGGTATCACATACAACACAGTGAAGTCACTGAGGACCAGGAACACTTTAGGCAAAAGGGGTTCATTCTAGAGGAAAAGCATAACATTCATTCTGTAGTGTCTTAGAGAAACCTCTGAATTGCCTTCCTCCATCCCAGAATATTGCTTCATACTTGTTCACAGGAGACATACACCTACTTGCACAGCTTCCCTTCTGCTTTCCAGGAGAGCACTCTCAAATATACTTTACTTCTGATGTTTGGAACATGCCTTAAAGCACAAGTATGCCAGGAACTCATTCCTAAACTTACTCCACCAATGGCATTACTTTTCTCTGATCAAATAACAACAACAACAACAAAAAAAAAACAAAGACTTCTTACTTCATGCTCCTTATGATTTTCTTGTCCTCTCCTGGGTCATGGGATGTTGCATTCTGCTCATGGTCAGCTAATAAGCAGAGCAGGTAAAATTTCTATCATGAAAATTAGGTAACAGCTGGAAGAGAGCATTTAGCTTCATGATTTGCTGGCTAGTTCCTCTGAAATCTTACTTTTTATGACTAGGTGAATGGTATGTTATCTTGTTCCATAAGTGTTTGAAAATAGGACTGAATATTTGACAGGTGGGAACATGAATCGTGTGTGACAATGCTTTTCCAATGAGTAATAGGGGCATTTTGAGAAATTGAGCTGGATACGCTTCTGACTTCTCTCTGGATGACTAACTGTGATGATAATGACGGCAAACAAAGGGACTTGCTGTCCTGTAGGTACCAGCCAATATTATGTTATAACACTTAAAAGGCAACATCTTTTCTAATCCATTGTATAAAAACAGGCTGCAATCACAGTCATCACACAGACTTGGGCATTTTAAAAAGCTGGAAAACTAGGCAAGAGTAACTAGCATCACATGAATTTTTCCTCCCACCACTTTTTCTGTGGGTGGCCATCAGCAGTGGATGTTATGTGGCAATTGACCTTTAATATAAATGAATGAGCATTAGAGTTGAGCATCGATTGGTAAGAATTTTGCTTTCATTAAGCAGTAGGAATTGTGACTTGCTATTTGGGTCAGAAAAGCTTGACAGGATTAGAGTTTTAATTAGAAACATGTGAGCCTTAATTACCTGTTTGTCACTCCTGTTTGATAACAGTGGAAAAGTTCCTACACTTGACTTATAGTCCCCAGTTACTCCCCCAAACTACCTCAGATGGCCACTTAAATTGGCTGGACTAAAACCTAGGACATTTAGTCCTGGAGAATCACTGTTGACTTAGAACGTGGTTAATTACATAAACTGATTTCAGAAAACCATCTCCTTTGCTAAGAAGTGGCTACTTATGAGCATCTGAGGTGTCCTTTTGTGACCCCACAGTAGGTAGATGATAAAGTTGACTCGCCCACAAAAGCCATTTCCATTACTACCATCTGGTTCCCAAATGCAGCAAGTTATGTTCCCTAAGAGCCTCACTGGGGGACCCAGGGTATCATTACCCTCCCACCACCACTCTTGCACGTATATAACCCCACCAGGGACACTGGATGGTCTCTCTGGGTAGGCTAACCCTAGGGGAAGAAACCCAGAGGGACTGGGCACCATGAAATTCTAGAGGGAAGAAACCACTGCTTCTTTATCTGTTTCTCCTTGTCCCCTTGATTCCCTCCCAACCCCATGGCTTACTGCATCACAGAGTGAATGGAAGATACTTAACACATGGCTATAGACTGACTGACTGATAGGATAAGCCAAGGAAGGTCTTCCTGGCCCCAGTAGCACCCAAACTAATATGTGTAAAGATGTCACTTTGAAGAAGTTCTTTAAAACTTCAAATGACTTGACTGAAATTACATCAAGTCATCAGAATTCACTCTTAATTTTTACTGAGCATTACTATATACCCAGGTTAAACATTTTGCATATATTCAGATCTCAGTACCATCCTGGTAAGGTATTTGCTCTTATATATCCCTATTTTCCAAGTGAGGAAACTCAACTACTTTGCTTAACTTAGTTTACATAAGGCCACAGGCTGAATCCTAGCAGTCCAATTCCCAAACCTAGAAACAAATCAAAAATATTTCTCTTTTTTCCCCTCATATTTTTGTGGGTGCATTATATTTGTATGTAGTGGTAGGATTTATTTGTGTACATGCACACAATACAACATTTTTCTCCTCTCCTCCATCCTTCTGGTCACTTTCCTCTACTCTACTGATCTCACCTTTGATTTTCATGAGATCCCTCCCGCTTCTTTTCCTTTTCCCTATCCAACTTCCACCTATGAGAGAAAACATACAACCCTTGATTTTATAAGTTTGACTTATTTAATTTAACATAGTGTTCCATTCATTTTCCTGCAAATGACACAATTTCATTCTTCTTCATGGCTGAATAAAACTCCATTGAGTATATATACCACATTTTCTTTGTCAGTTCATCCACTGACAGACACCTGGGCTCATCCCATAGTTTGGCTATTATGAATTGTGCTCCTATAACATGGGTGTGCATGTATCACTATAGTATGATGACTTAAATTCTTGAGGCTAAATACCAAGGAGTCATATGGCTGGGTCTTATGGTGGTTCCATTCCTAGTCTTTTGAGGAAACTCTCTTCTAATTTTCATAGTGGTTTTACTAATTAACAATCTCACCAACAGTGTAAAAGTGTTCTGTTTTTTTCCACATCCTCTCTAGCATTTATTATTGTTTATATTCTTGATGGCTGTCACTTTAACCAGAGTGAAATGAAATCTCAATACAGTTTTGACTTGTATTTCCCTAATTGAAAATGGCATTGAACATGTTTTTTAATATGTTTGTTGTCCATTTGTAGTTATTCTTTTGAGAAGTGTTCATTTAATTCATTTGCCCATTTATTAATTGGATTTTTAAATTTGTATTTATTTTTTTGTTGACAACTGTTTTGAATTCTTTATATATTCTGGATATTATCCTCTGTTAGGAAAGTAGCTGGCAAAGATTTTCTCCCTTCCTATAGGTTATCTCTTCACATTCTTTACTATCTCCTTTGCTGTGCAGAAGCCTTTTAATTCAATGCCATACCATTTATTGACTCTTAGCATTATTTTCTGAGCTTTTGGGGTCCTATTGAGAAAGTCATTGCTGAGCCTATATGTTGAAGTGTTGACCTTATGTTGATCCTTGAGTTGACTTTTGTACAGGGTAAGAGATGAGAGTCTAATATTGTTCTTCTACGTAAGAATAACCAATTTCTCCCAAAAGATTTGTTAAATAGGCTGCCTTTTCTCCAAAGTATGTTTTTGGCACCTTTTGTTAAGGATCAGATGACTGAAGATGCGTGGGTTTGTCTCCATTTCTTCTATTCTATACCATTGGTCTATGTGTTTATATTTTTGCCAGTACCATGCAGTTTTTGTTTCTCTAATTCAATTCTGTAGTGTAATTTAAAGTCAGGTATCATGCTGCCTCTGGCATTGCTTTTTTTTTTTTTTTTTTTTTTTGCTATTCTGTGTCTTTTATTATTCCACATGAATTTTAGGAGTTTCTTTCCCTCGGGTTCTGTGAAGACTGTCATTGGTATTTTGATGGTGATTGTATTGAATCTTTCTATTAGTTTTAGTAGTATGGCCATTTAAGCAATATTAATTCTGCCTATCCATAAATATTGGAATTCTTTTCATCTTCTGAGGTCTTTTTCAATTTCTTTCTTTAATGTTATATAATTTTTATTGTATAGGTCTTTTACCTTCTTGGTTAGAGTTTTTCCTAGATTTTTTTTTTGAGAGTATTATAAATGGGATTGTTTTCCTGACTTTTTCTCAGCAGATTCGTTGTTGAGGTATGGAAAAGCTATTGATTTTTTAATGTTGATTTTGTAAGCTACTAGTTGGCTGAATTTGTTCATTAGCTTTAGCAGTGTTCTGGTAGAGCTTTATGGATCTTCTATGTATAGGATCATATTCTCTGCAAGCAATTTTAAATTGACTTCCTTTCCTATTTTTATTCCTTTTTGTTCCTTCTCTTGCCTAATCACTTTGGCTAGATTTCTAGTGCAATATTAAATAGGAGTGGTGAGAGTGGGCATCTTTGTCTTGTTCTAATTTTAAAGGAAATGCTTTCAGATTTTCCCCATTCATTGATGTTGGCTTCAGGTTTGTCATATATAACCTTTATGATATTGAGGTAGACTCCTGCTACCTCTAATTTCTTCAGTGTTTTTATCATGAATGGGTGCTGAATTTTGTCAAAGGCTTTCTCTGCATCTACTGAAATAATTAAGTGACTTTTGTCCTTAATATTATTTATGTGGTGAATTAGATTTATTTATTTGTGTATGTTAAACCATCCTTGCATCCTAACTTGGTCATAATGTACAATCTTCTTAATATGTTGTTGAATAAGATTTGCTCATAATTTGTGTAGAACTTTTGGGTCTAAGTTCATTAGAGATATTGCTCTGTTTTCTTTCCTTAATGTGCCCTTATCTAGTCTTGATATAAGTATGATACTGTTTTCATAGAATAAGTTTAGAAGTATTCCATCTCTTTCTATTTCATGGAACAATTTGAGGAGCATTGTTATTAGTTCTTTTTTAAAGGTCTAGTAGAATTCAGCTGAGAATGCATGTGATCCTGGACTTTGCTTATTGGGAAGCTTTTATTATGGCTTCTATTTCATTGGTAGCTATTTATCTGTTTAGATTTTCTATTTTCTCTTGATTAAATTTTGGCAGGGTACAAGTTTTCAAGATCATCCCTAATGACTCTCAAATTTCTGTGATGTCTATGGTGATTTCTGTTTTTTTTTTTTTTTTCACCTCTAATTGTATGAATTTGGATTTTCTCTTTTTTTCCTTTGGGTAGTTTATGGATTTATCAATCTTGCTTATCTTTTCAAAGAATGAACCCTTCATTTCATTAAACTTTTAAATTATTCTGCTTTTTTAAATTTTCAATTTCATTGATTTTGTTTCTTAATTTTTAATTTTGTCTTTGTCTATAATTGTTTGTTCCTGTTTTTGATGGCCCTTGAGATGCATCATTAGGTTGTTTACTTGTAATTTTTCTGGTTTTGTTATGTGGGCACTCATAGCTATGAACTTTCCTCCTAGAACAACTTTCATAGTGTCCCAGAGGTTCTGGTATGTTGTATCACTATTCTCATTGGAGTCTAAGAATTTTTAAATTTCTTCCCTCTTCTATCACGCATTCATCAATCCAAAGGGCTTTATTCAATCTTTATGTTTTTATATAGCATTTGTAGGTGTTTTGGGTGTTGATTTTTAATTTCATACCAATCTGATATGATGCAAGGAATTTTATAATTTGTTTATATTTGCTAAGAGTTGTTTTGTGGCTTAAAACATGATCTGTCTTGGAAAAGCTTCCATGAATTGCTGAGAAGAATAAGTGTTCATCTGTTGATGAATGAAATAGTCTATAGATGTCAATTAAGTTCATTTGATTTATAATATTTTTTCAAAACCAAGGAGTTACTACTGAGTTTTGAATTTATGTTTGTATGACCTATATATTAGTGAGAGGTGTTTGAAAATCACCCAGTATTATTGTAGGGTCTATTTTAGTCTTTTCAATTTGACTAGTGTCTGGTTTATGTATTTAGGGTCACCAACATTTGGGGCAAAAATATTTACTATTATTGTATCTTCTTGTTGGATTGTTTCCTTTAGCAGTATGAATTGACATTCTTTGTCTCTTCTGATTAATTTTGGCTTGAAATCTGCTTTGTTTTATATAAGAAGAGCTACTCCGGCTTGTTTGGGGGTCTTGGTTTGCATTATATATCAATTTCTATCCTCCTTTTACTTTCAACCTAGGGCTGTCTTTGCCTGTAAGATGTGTCTCTTGCAAACAACTTAGAGTTAAGTCTTATTTTTCAATCTATTCTGTCAATCTAAGTCTTTTAATTGGAGATTTAATACTGTTTACATTCAATGTTATTACAGAGAAATGTTTATTAATTCTTGCTATTATGCTTTATTTCTAATGTTTCATTCTGTTGTGCTTCTCATTTAGTTACTCTTCAAATCAGATGTATTCTTTTATGAATTCTGAGGTATATTTTTTATTTCTTCTGTAAGGAGCATTTCTTTAAGTTTTTTTTTTATGTTGTGCTGGTTTAAGTAGTCACAAATTATTTTTGTTTTTGCTTATCTTGGAAGGTTTTTATTTCTACTTTGATTCTGAAGGAAACTTTGATGGTTATAGCAATCTTGGTTGACAGCTATTTTCTTTCAGTATTTGAAATTCATCATTCCAAGCCTGCTTGAATTTTAGAGTTTGTACTGAAAATTGAAAGTAATTCTGATTTGTTTGCCTCTAAATGTAACTTGATGTTTTTATCTTGAGGCTTCTAAAATTCTATCCTTGTTCTATACTTCAAGTATTTTAATTATAATATATCATAAAGAGGCTCTTTTTTATCTTGTCTATTTGGGGTTCTGAATATCTCTCCTATCTGAATGTCCATCTCATTCTGAAGGTTTGGAAAATTTTCCCTTATTATTTCCCTGAAGAGATTATCCATTCCATAGCTTGCATTTCAGAAGCATCCTAACATACAATGATTCTTAAATTTGGTCTCTTAATGTTCCTGAATTCTTGTATATTCTGGTTGTGCTACTTATTTTCTTTTCTTTAATACTGTCTTAAAGATCAAGGTTGGCCACTTTGTTGTCCAGCTCTGAGATTCTGTCTTCATCATGATCTATTCTGTTAGACGTTCAACTGAATATCTAATTTGATATATTGTGTCTTTACTCCCAAGATATCAGTTTTGTTCTTTTTCAGTATCTCTATCTTCTTCAATTTCTCACTCATGTCCTGTATGGTCTTTTTACCATTCATTCAGTTGTTTTTATCTTGGAATTCATTGGTCATTTTAATAACCATTCTTTTGAATTTTTTACCTAATATTCCATCCACTTCAATATCTTTGCAGTCAGTTGCTGGTGAATTATGAACTTTAGGATGCATCAAGTTACCTTGTTTTTTCATGTTACTTTTAATCTTGTATTGTGTTTTACGCATCTCTTGTGATGGGTTTCTCTTCCACTCTCATGTGTAGACCTTTTAGGGCACAGCCTTCTCTTCCCAAAGTGTTCTAGAGTGATCTACATTGAGATCCCTCACAAGCGTGGTATCCGTAGCCTTTGTGTCAATCCCCTGTTTTTTACTATAAGAGTGGATATCTGTGAGTGGGACCTGAGCATCCCCCTCCACACACACACACACACACACACACCATTCTTGAGGCCTGGTCATTAGTTGGATGTTTTTGCCTCTCTTATTCTTTATATTAAAGTATAGCTCAAGTTTGAGAATGGTTAATTTGTGTGTGGAGCATGGTGCACCATCTTTTGGCTGGGTTTAGTTCAGCAGCAGAACCTCTACCCTCTGAAATTGTATGGTCCTTGTAGAGTCTCAGTACTTCGCAGAAAAGGGGGAAACAAACAATACTAACAACAGAAGAAAACAATATGCAGCATTCAAATAAATACTTGGTGCCTATTATGACATCTATAAGACTAATTACCACAAAACAGGAATGGTGGGGTCAGAATTACCAATAGAATAAATAATAAATAACTTAAATAAATCTAGCATTAAAGTAAACAGAGGTATCAACTATGTCATCCATAGTACTAATAAGCCCAACAATGTGAATGGTGGGAGCAGGAGTTTTATAAACTAAGTAGTTCTAAAAAATGGTAAAAATAAAGTTCATTAAGAGAAAAGAAATTATGATAGGAAGGTAAAAGAAAGTTGAAAATGTTCAAAATGTGAATAGAGAGAATACAGAAGAGATGTAGCAAGTGAGGGTTATCAAGGAGAAGGAGGAAAAAAATAGAAAAAACAAAGTAAAGCAAGAAAGAGATAACAAGAGAATTTGGCTACTAGTGGAAGAAGAAAGGAGAGAAAGAGATATAAGAGAAACAAACAAAAGTAAACAAAACCAAACCCATAACTCTCAAGAAACAAGACATGGAAGAATAGCTTTCATTTAACAAATGCTAAAAGTGAAAAAAATATGTATGTGTGTGTGTATGTGTGTGTGTATCCATGAACCAATCAGCACAGCAAGAACACACACACACACACACACACATGCACGCGTACACACATGCACACACACCCACACTCACAAACGCACATGCACAGGAAAATGGGAAAAAAAAATTCTTAATGAAAATTGAAAGAACTCTGTCACGGAGGTGGTCAAAACAGTTGGCAAGGATGGATGGCCACTGCCTGTGCCCAACTGTCCTTCTTTCTTTTTCTTTTTGGGCTGTTTACTGAGAAGATAGAGAGCAAAGCCTGGGGGTTGTTTTCCTGTCCCCTTTTTGAGCTGCTCCCTGGGCTGCCAACTGGAGTGACCTACAACTGTAGCTGGCCAAAGTAGTTCTCAGCTTCTCTTCCCACCACTATAAGGCTGGATGGAATGGTGAGTAATGTCAATTGGAATTTTATCTGGACAGACCAAATCAATACACTTGCAGGGTGGGGCTGCTGCAGAGTTCCATGAGGGTGGCTCAGGTCCAATCAGGCCTCGTGGCCTTTACTGGGTTATATTTGCTCTGGAGAGATCAGATGGACACAGCCTTAGGGCCAAGCAGATGTAGATCTCTGGATCTCAGGAACCTCGCCAAAATTCTACTCACAAGGCAGGGGAGCCAACCTCCCACATATTCTGCTATCCACAAATACAGCCTTCCTGGGCTTATCCCTGAGCATATTCACACCCACCTGACCCTTTTCAGCTGGTCACATGTGACATGAGCTGCCAGACTCAATGAGAAAGTGAATTGCACTCCTCTTCATTTTTCTGACTTGAATCCTCCTGGGCACAATCTTCCCTGTGCCTGTTTTACTCATGTCCTGCTAATTGCACTTTGGGCACACAGTAGGTGCTTGCCAGTGAGACAGGGCAAAGGACAGATAGCTCTTTTCCTGCCTTTGGGTCACATAGGTGGTTGCAGGAAACAGACTGGTGGAGAAGCAGCGGGCAGCACTGGGAGAGGAGAACAGAGGAGATCAGACTCCAAATTCTGAGAGCCCATCACCAGTTTTCCACAACATTTATAGGCTATCCAGTGTCATAAATGTTCTAGTCTAAAGGATACAGAGTTACACCTGGGGTTTTAAGCAGGAAGCAGAGTGCCTTAAGGGGGAAAGAACTGGCTCCTTTTACAAGGCCTTCAATAAATCTCTAGCTTTAGTCCTGGAGCCTGCACAAGGTCGTTTACATTTCAAAGGAAAGAAGTTAGATCCTAGGGAAAGTAATTTACAATCCAAAGGTAGGAATGGAGGGTGCTAATCAAGTTCCTGGAAGTCTAGCTGACTAGAAAGGGGAGGGGAACTCTCCTTTTTGCAGGCACTAATTCTCAAATAAGTGTTCTTAGCTTATTTTGCATACAGCTTGGGTTAGTTACCCATTACAAGGCAAGATAGGAAGAAACCTGAGATCTATAGAGAGACAAAACACAAAACACATGAGCTCCCCGATCCCGCCCCCCCCCCTTCCCTCTCTGTTCTGTCTCATAAATAAAATTTGTTTTCTGGGCTTGCCTTGGCGTTTCTGGGGCATTGAATCTTCAACACCCATGGAGAATGAGGACCAGATCTTGATTATCAAGACCAGTATGACCATGATCTCCCAGGCTCCCAAAGCACAAGCCATAGTGCGGCCCCCTCAAGATGGCTCCAGCCTCAGCTCTTTGCTTGCTGGTTGAGAAACGGAGAACTTTTCAAATACCAATTTACTATGCAGCCTCTGGACCAGCTAAGTTCAGGCTGCTTTTATGATCTACAGGTCTGATTGTGCCAAATTTATCCATTGTGTTTCTCTTATCTGTCTTGTTCCTCCCCTGCCACTGCCACAACTGACCTGGCTCCAATGTACTTTCTTGTTCTTTGTTCCATGCACCTGAATTTCTGAGTCTGTAGGAGATTCTGATATTGAATTTCAGCGAATCCCATTTTTCACCTACCTTGCTGAGAAGCAGTAATCCAATGCTTGAATCGTGAGCCATGAAGCAATTGGAAATGCAGCCTTCCTCGAATCCACCATCTGGAATCTGTAGCCTCATAAACATTTCTTTATATTGACAGGTTCACTTATGAACTACAGTGAACAAGAATAGCCAGAGGAAATAAGACAGAGAACATGTATCAGAAGTGGAAAAAATGAGGGCTGTGGGTGTTTGTCAGTGGTAAAGTGCTTGCTTAGCCCAATCAAGGCCCTGGGTTCTACACCTGGCACCACAAAAGCAAAAACAAATCAAAAAAAGTGGACAAATGAGAGGACAAGAGATGAATGAGAGACTGAGTGAGCAAAAGATACAGGGCCAGGGGTCCTGGAGCATTGTGCAGAGAGAGTGAGTGGTAGGTCCAGGTGAAGAAGGTCCTCTGAAACCAGCCCATCTGGTTCTTACTTTAAAGCTGTTTGAGGTTGGCCCCAGAAGAGCTTGGTATTGCTGGCTTGGCATGGTCTAGGTTGATACTTAGGAAGTGAAAAACCTCAGTGTGATGGTTTCCTACTAGTCCTGTAACAAATCCTCACAAAATTTATGGCTTAAAACTACACACTCATCTTACAGTACTGCAGATCACAAGTCTAAAATCAAAGAACCGGCAGGACGGTGTTCCTTCTGGAGGCTCTGGGGGAGGGAATCCATTTACTAGCCGTTTCCAGCTTCTATAAACTGCCTGAATTCCTTGACTCAGGGAACCATCCTCTGCCATGAAAGCCAGCAGCATAGTATCTTCCAGTAACTTTTCTCTGTGCTGTCATTGCCTCAACTTTTTCTGACTTTGGCAATCTCTTAAGAGCCCTCTTATAAGGAACCTTGTGATTTCACTGGGCTCTTCTAGGTCAACTCTCTGGGTGGTAATCCATCTCTCTCCATCTCAAGATACTTAATCACAACTGCAGAGTGCCTTTTACCATATTCACAGACTCTGAGGATTTGGATGTAAGTTCAGCCAACCTCAGTCAGTAAAACTCTGAGAAGCTATACACCTAATTTCCTGCCTGGTTGGCAACGATCATAACGATTAGAAATCGTCTGCATTGTTGAGAATGTGAAGAATCGAGAATTGTTCCAGACAACTGAAGAGCAGTATGCAGCATAGAGGAGAGAAAGGAAGTATTATGCTAAAAATTTTAAAAACTTGCATTTGCTTTTATCTGTCAATTTTATTAGCCTGTGCTCCTTTGATTGTTCTGCTATTTTAGGTATAATTTACAAAGAAGAAGAGAAAGATTGTACTTTCCCATTCCTCTCAGAAGATCCTCATCACGGCTTTAACCCCTCCTCTCCAAGGCTTTTTGCTTTGACCTTGACTTATCTGCAAAGCAGCAGCACTCTTCTGCAGTCGTTCTGTTTGTAGCTGTTCTTGCTCCTGTTGTGGTTATATAAAATCTGCAGTTTTGGGTAATGGCTCTCAGTGGTTAAATTTGTTTGTCCCCCTTTCCTACTTTAAGCTCTGCAAGTTAGAGCCCTATTTTAACACTGCTCTCACCGTCCATATGTATGAGTTAAGACTGAGTTTGGCTAACAGGGACAGAACTTCCGAAACTTAAACCAATCAGGGGTTTGTCCTCCCTAGAGAAGAGTTTGAGTTGTATTTAGCAGGAAAGCAATTCAGAGATGCTTTCAGGGTCCAGATTTCTGCCCTGCTCCTCCTTCCTTAGCTGTGCCTTGACCTGTGGTATCAGGAGCACTATTGGATCACATTCATAGCTTAGGTGGAAGAGATAGGTGAGCCTTCCAGAAATAAGGAAGCTTAGGGACCTGAGTATTTTAGTCTTTTGAGCTCTTGTGATTTAGGAAGAAAAGGGAAAAGAGGATAGGGACTGGCTCTGTGTAGTCAAGCCATAGCACCCGCAAGCCATGCTCCAGGGGGGTCTGATGGGAGCTTGGTTATCTGAGCTGATATAACCCTTTATTAGTCAAAGGACCCAGGTTTACCTTATACAAAAATCTCTGCCAAAGATGAGTCAGGCATGCATCATAGGTGTCCCCCCAAAGTTGATTTTGTGAATGACTTCCATGGTGTTTGGAAATTTGTCAGAATTACAGTTCACTGAATTATAGAAAAGTAGAGTATATTTATGCCAGTACAATAGTCCTAACAGAGTTTCATTTAAGTCATTATTTATATCATGGTGCTACAAAACAATGGGCTTCAAGGACAAAAAGATACTTTAGAGATTACCCAGACAGACTCTTATTTTATAGATGAGGATACAAACCAGAAAGGTGTGATGTGATTTACTCAGGGCTACAGTTAGTGAGTGACCCAGGGGGGTTGGTGTCCTAGTGTTTGCCTCACCCACAGCTGCTCAAGTGTCCTGAGAACCAGCATAAGGACTGCCAGGCTCCATATTTTACCCAGGGGTCATGCCCAAGAGCTGTATAAACAGTAGTTTGCACAGTCTCAGTATTTCTTTTCTTTCACACCCAGAAAATAATTTCATGCATCTATTGCTGTTTCAAACAACACATATTCTATTTATATTTTTATAAATGCAAATTTGATTTTAAGAAGGAAACTTTCTAGAAGTGAGGAAATTCCAGTGTTTATGTGTCTGTCTTAATGACAGCAAAAGTACACTCCAGTCTACATATCTACTTGTTGAAAATATAAATAGGAACATCTTGAGACTAATGTCTATTTTTAAATACTGAAGACGCTAATATCTTCAGTGAGCCACAAAGTTAATAATACAATTTTGGTAGTAATGTTGCCATAGTAACTTCAGAGTCAGAATCAACTTCGAAGTCAGTTATGCTCCTATATTTTTTCATTCTAATAACTTTCACTATTGATTTTTTTAAAGGAAGTGAAATTCAGAACTTGTTTGATATCCCATCTAGCTTTCTGTCAGATATTAAACAGAATAATCATAACAGTTACCTATCTTCTAAAATAAGCGTTTAGCAGTGTCAAAGTACTAATTATTGCTTTGACATATTTTTATTAAGTAAACTAATTTAAAAGTCAGTAATTTGAAGCATAGCTGTAGTCATTGTTAAATAAAAGATTAGCTGTCTGACCTTGATGACAATCTGAAATTCCTGACTCTGCCTTGTAGTTTCATCATCTGTAAAAATGAGGTGTGTGAACTGGATTATCTCTGTGGTGCTCACAGTCGATGCTTTGAAGGGAAGCTCTGATTTGCATTGTCTGATTGGTCCTGAACACTGTTATTACTGAATCAATCCAGGAGGCTGAACCACCAAGAATTATGATGCCATGGATTTATTATAGGAATTAGACCTTTCACAATTGTGGGGAGGAAGAGAGCCCTGGGGATTGATGGTGTGATAGGAGAGCTGGAGCATCAGTGGAGTACATAACCCGTCAGTTTGAGAAGCCAAACACATCCAGTCACATATGTGGACTGCAAAGGGGGTGCTGGTGGAAAGGTCTATAGGAGACGTCTGTGGATACAGAGCTAGAAGTCTGGGCATGGGCTCAGGGATGCTGTTGATCAGTAGGTCAGTCAGCAAGAATGGTTAGATGAGAATCCTTTGGACTCTGGTGTCTCTAGCCAAATACCTTCAGAGAAGGAGGCTGCTGTTTAATTCTCACCTTTCAAATCTTATACAAGGTTCTCTTTTGCCCAGTTCTTTCCTGGAACTACTCAAGGACGAAGATTCTAGAAAATAGAGTTCTAGTCAATTTGCTATAAACACTACCCAACCAAATGAAGGGATGTTTGTTCTCCTTCCCTTGACTTTCATTCAGTCCTTCTATAATCTACACCTCTTTGTAAATAGCCTGAGATGCTTGGTGCAGTTAGGTAACACTTTTAAAGATGCATGCCTAGGAAAACATCTGAGGATTTGGGGAGCATGTGGATAATCTTAAAGGGAAACTTTGGTCTAGAATTAACCTGACTGCCTGCTCATACCAGCCCCTCCCTCCTCACAGATGCCCGGGCTGTGGGAGGGAAGTGTAGGAGGCTTTGCAGAAATGGGACACAGAGCCAGAAGGGAAGGGGAGGCAGTGGGAGGAACTGGCAGGTGGAGATACAGGAGAGAAAGGGAGAGAGATGAGGTAATAACAGAATAGGGGTTTCGAATTAGTAAGGAGGGACAATGAAAACACACTCTGTGTACAGTCTGTCTAAGAAGTACCTGGTAAACTTCCTTTTGACATTTCATTTCAATGAAATATTTTATGTAGCCCAAGGAATATGTGTAACATAGATTTAAAGGTTAGTGACTTATAATATATTGAATATACACAGGCCCACCACCCAACTAAGACAATGAGCATTGTCCATTATTAGAGTTCCTCAAATGTCCCTTTCAACCTGCTGTTCTCACCTCCCTTCCCCAATTTAATATTTCTTTTTTCCTCCACTTGGATACCAGAAATATGAGGTTGCTTCATGGTGTTTCTATATACTCAGACCCAGTGTCTTAGGCTGCAGAGGTCACTTGAGTAAGTTCCTGGATATCGATTTGATCTCCAGGGTGTGCTGCCAAGGTCATTGTTCTCACTCTGACTCCAGAGTGTTAGTTATACTTCAATGTCTTTTGCATTGAAAAACTGAGTCCCAGGGTTATTACACCTAAACTAGTAGAGTAATGACCTCTGCCAGTGGCCATGTTAAAGATATTAGAGGAGATGGTGCCTAAATGCAGAAATCCAATTATTTAATAGCCCCAGTGAAGGCTGTTACTTCAAAAATAACAAGTTAGCCCAAACTTCCTATAAGGAAGATATTGTACAATTACCTTTTTGGGGCTCCTAGATTGGTCTCTTTGGATCCTTTAAGTCATATAGGTCCTAAGCATCCGATAAATATAACTAATCATAAGGAAGGGCATGCTAGGTGGGCTGGGAAGAAGTACACAAGCAGAAAGAAGAAAGATGAGGGAACCTGAGGTTGCTACTCCTTGAGGAAGGGATTGTCTGTCCAATTTTGAATCTTTCTTTGTGTATTCCACTTTGCCTGGCACAGAACCATTTGTTGAATTGTTGAGTTGAAATCATACTGACATAATTGGTCAGCAAAGCCTCCACAGCTTTCTAGTTTAACCATGCTTTTCCTATCATCTTCTTTGGTTCCAACTCCACTGTTTTTCAGGACTGCAAGGAGAATGGAAATCCACAGAGAAATCTCTCCAGCACCAGTGTATCTGCCAAGCATGGTGACTCAGGAGTGGCCTCCCAGCAGCCAATCATCCTTCAAGCCTGGGAGTATAATTGCCTCCAAAGGCTCAAAGATAAGTCAGCATTTTTAAACTCAAGTCTTTGAACAAAGGTTGTCAGAATGCTCTATCTCCCAACTCCTGGGTCTAAGCCAACCAGGGTTTGGGTAACTCCTGGTCAGCAGGTACCACTCCCAGGCCTGACTGATGGGGAAGTGGCAGATAAAAAGCAGAATGTTCTGACTTGAGAACCCAAATCTGACTAGGTCATTGCAGCATAGGGCAGGTTTCAACCTGAGCACCACTGACGTTTTGGATCAGATTTGTTGTGGTCTTGTGCATGTCTGACATCCTTGGGCTCTCTACACTAGATGCCAGAAGGAACCCCTTTCCCCAACCCCCAGTGTGACAACCAAAACTATCTCCAGATATTGCCAAATATTCCCTGGTGGCAGATTTGCTCCTAATTGAGAACTATTACTATAGAGATTGTGTCTGCAGCAGTTTTTCTCAAAATATTATTCTTAAACCATCTATGAAAAGCACTGTTGTGGTTTAGATATGAGGTGTCCCCCAAAAGCTCATGCATGAAACAATACAAGGTGAAATGAATGGGTTATGAGAGTCTTGACCTAATCAGTGCATGAATCCCCTAAAAGGGATTAACTGGGTGGTAATTGCAGGCAGGTAGGATACAGCTAAGGAACATGGGTCCTTGGGGTTCTGGCTTTGGTGCATATATTTTGTCCTTGTTGAGTTTATCTCTCTGCTTCCTGGTGCCATGTCCTGAGCCACTTTCCTCCATCACACCCTTCTGCCATAGTGTTCTGCTCTTCCTCGAGCCCAGGGCAATGGAGTCAGCCATTTATAGACAGAAACCTCTGAAACCATTAGCCCCCAAATAAACTTCTTTTATTCTAATTATTCATGTCAGGTCTTTTGGTCACAGAAGCAAAAAAGCTGACTAAAACAAGCACTTAACATGGTCATAAAAATCAGGATTCTAGGGATCATGTCAGATTCTCTAAAATCCCAGCATTTGTGTCTTAATGAGCATTCTAAGAAATTCTTCCCCTTTGACCGGCAGGAGCTATGGCTTTGAGATAGAGATTTTGTTTTTGATAGTACAATAATATGTGTGCATCTCATCTGTAAGCATGACACTCTGCATTCATGAATTTATATAAAGTCCAGGATTTTGTTTAAGAAAGCTATTTCCTTATCCTCATTGATATGGCATGTGGATATCATGACCGACCCTTGCCTCTGCATTTAATATAGTATTTTCCAAAATAAAGGCTGGGCATGTCGACAGCACTGATCATTCCTTTTTGCCGCAGTTGGCCAGTATAGCTTGCCAGTTCTACCACTTATCATTCATGTAAGTTTGGGCCAGAACAGTCATTATTATGCTTCAAGCATTGCCTAGTAGAGAAGACCCTTCACATCTTAGTATCTCTTCATTTTAAGGTTAGTCCTAGCATAAAGCATGGAGGAATGGTAAATATACATTTAAATTTAGATGTTTTCTGAGTTTAAAATATAAAGCTAAGATTTTTTTTTTTTAAGCAGGACAACCTCAGGATATTTCTGTGTAGATAACTTCAGTTCATTACATTTATTGATTCATGGGTGCCATATGCTTTGTGAATTGGGGCAATGGATTTAGATGTTATCGGAGTACCCTTGCTGGTGGTTACAAAGTGTGGTATGCTGGCAGTGGATCCCTGGAGGTCAGAGGACAGAACCTGCCAGTAAGAAGTGAAGAACCGAAAGACGGATAGAAGGAGTCTAAAATTGAACAAAGCCCACCTTAAAATTTTGCTTGTGGCAGATTCTGCTAATAACAACGGCTAATATTTGTAACACGCTTATGCATTTGATAGGTATGCTCTCATTTAATTCTCCCAGCAGCTCCAGGAGGAAGGCACTCTTATTATTCCCCATTGCCTTTGGGAAGATTCAAGTGTCCATGATCTGAATGCAGCTTTTTTTTTTTTTTTTCTGATCCATGCTCTGACCCAAGACATTACAGGCTGCCGGGATTCTAAAGAATTTGACTTGCAAAGCACTCTTTAGGGAGTGAAGGTTCACACAGGCTTCTGTTTTTGGTTTAGTTCATAATTGAGGCTTCTACTCTATCCTCATCCTGTCTGGCTGCCCTGTTCTTGGTGGGTTGCAGTGTGAAGGAGCAGGGTACCCCAGTGAAGTAGGGACTGGAAGGACTGTGGATGGAGGCAGTGAGACCACCCCCCAGGAGTCCAGCAGGAGAGCAGGGGCTTAGCACCCCAGGAACCTTGGAAGAGGAAACTATTCTCTCTGTTGGTGCAAAGAGAGACCAGAGCCCTTTAAACAACCACTTGATTTCTTTTTCTGTCTCTACACTGCCTTCTTTTGCTCCTCTAAGACATTCTCTTTCATCTGAATTCATTCACTCAAAAATAAAAGACACAAGAGAAGGGCCAAAGTGGGTTTCTCCTGCTCTGCCTCCTCCAGGGAAGGCTGGGCTCCATGACCCTGATGAGACCCTAAGGGACTCTGTGTCAGTCACTATGGAGGAGAGAAGGTCAAGGTGGAAAGGAAAGTGGCCTTAGAGCTGAGTGTCTGAAGACATGGCAAGCTTGCTTTATTTAAAGAGAGGGAGGGAAAAAGGAGCAGGGAAGAAAGAAGAGAGAGACAAGAAGGAGGAGGCAGGAGTGATGATGGGGGGCAGGGAAAGAGAGAGGGGGAGAGAGAGAGAGAAGGAACACATGTATTCTGATTGGACCACACAATTTTAACATCCAATCAAGCATATTAATATTAGAACTTCCCTCTATCAGTCTGCTCTGTGCTTCCATGACTCTTATCATCTTTGAAATCATTTCCTCCCTTTGTTTTTGCTCTCTGTTCCCTTGATCTGGAAAATATGGTGCCTCCAGCAGCAGGACCAAGGACAAGTCAAGGTGACTTTGAGTTGCCAGCACCCTATATTACATTGATTACCATTTGCAGTCTCCTAAAATTCAAATTCTCCAAGTCACATAGAAAATGTCATTCAGAACATACAATCAAGCTGTAGTTCTGTCTTCAAAAGGTATCATGCCCTACAGCAGAACATTCCCTCAAGAGCCCAGGGCAGGGCTTCAGACCTGGCTATGCACAGAGTTACCTGGCAAACAGTACCCTGAGACTGCCCCTCCTTTGATTTCGTCTGTACAAGGTCATCGTAAGAAGCAACTACGGATCCAGAATGCAGTATCACAGGATTATGCTTGTTTGCTTCAGGATCTCTTGCTATTTAGGGTTGGTGTATGTACACTCATCCTGGGGGTAGAACTTAGCTCTGAGACAGCACCTGTGCTGGGGCAAAACATCAGGGGGGACCGTCGCAAGCAATTTGCTGCTCTAACAATGGTTAAGTGTCTTTGTGGTGAGTGTCCATGTTTGGGAGAGAGAAACACCTAGTATACAATAAGAGAAATGCTTAAAATTAAAAGGAAAGAAAGGAAGCAGAACAGCCCTTCATTTCCATCCAAAGAAATTCATGTTCAAAACAAAAACACACACCCAAAAGCAAGCAAGAAACCCCAAATTTCTCTTCACCCAATACAGAGCAGCCACTGCCAGAAACCAAGATTCTGCAGCTTGCTTTCATGAAATAATTTGGTTTTCAAGAATCACATCAATCTTGTCTATTTTAAAGGCTTCCCTGTGGGAGTGTCAGCTCTCTCAGCAGCCACCTCAAAGATACAGTGTTCCCTTTAAGAGAACTGAGCTAATTACATTCATGTCTTATTCAAGTGATTCCTTCTATCATGATGACACTGGACTTCGAAATCAGTCTGATGTTCTATGGGAATTTTCCTAGATAGAAGCTAAAGAACAGGATAGTGAAGCAAACCTAATTTCCGTGCCCAAATCCCGTCCCCTCTTCCCTTAATATTAGAAGCATTAAAAAAAAAAAAAATAGAAAGACTTCATTGTAGACTTCTGAATTTGGGGGGAAGAAGCAGGAATTTTGGGTGAGATTCAATTTATGACGTCATATTTTCATACCTGGAGGTACCCGCTGCCTCTCAATCAAGGAATACAGTAGAAAATGGTCCAAAGTTTGGATATATGCAACTTCAAGGGTTTCTCTTTGTTTGACATGGTGCCTTTGGGCTGGAAATAAATACTTAGCTTATTTTTTCTTCCCATTTTCTTATTATGAGTACTCTGAGCACATAGAAAGTAAAGACCCCTTCTGTTTGCTCAGTTTCCCTAAACTTTTTATCCTCAGCAGCACCTGCATCAGGTATGAAGGCTTAGGAACTCCGAGGGCCACAACTCTCTCAGGAAGCCACAGTGGAGATGGCACAGTGCCCACAGCTGTGTGACTCTACAAGGCTGGTTTGGCATTTGTGACTATGTCGGCTGACCTTGTCTTTCCCGTCTCTGCCCCTGCTCACACTTTCCCTGGCCTTCTGCTCTAGGGATTAAAAGAACAGGTTTCTAAGAGGGCCATCTTTCATTTGGTGGTGTCATTCCAATCCCTGGAAAAGAAAAAGAAGAGGCCAATTTGTTCAGAGGCACACGGAAGATGTTGCCGTGGCTTTTTTTTTTTTTTTTTTTTTAATACTGGGGATTCAACTCAGGGGCACTAGACCACTGAGCCATATCCTCAGCCCTATTTTGTATTTTATTTAGAGACAGGTATCACTGAATTGCTTAAGACCTCACTAAGTTGCTAAAGGTGGCTTTGAACTTGCAATCCCCCTGCGTCAGCCTCAGGAGCTGCTGGGTTTACAGGTGCGAAAAGCCCAGAATAACCAGCATTTTAGTTTATCAATCCAATGGGTTAATCTGGTATTTTAAAAGACATGCAAGATGAAGAGAACTTGGAGAAATAGGATAGGGATTGTTTTTGTCAGCTTTTTTTGTTACTGTGACTAAAATACCCAACCAGAACAATTGTAGAGAAGGAAAATTTTATTTGAGGACTCAACGTTTCAAAGAAGGCTGGCTCCATTCCTTGGAGCTTCTGGTAAACCAGAACATTAGGGTGGAAGAGTGTGGCTGAGGGAAGCAGCTCACATGGTGATCAGATAACAGAGAGAGAGACTCCACTCTCTAGATACAAATATGTATCCCAAAGCCACATCCCAATTCCTACCTCTTCCAGCCACATTCTACCACTTCAGTTACCTCTCAGTTAATCCCTTTCAGGGGATTAATTCACTGATTGAGTTAAGGTTCTTACAACCCAGTCATTTCTCCTCTGAACCTTCTTGCCTTGTTTCACATGTGAGCTTTTGGGGGACACTTCACATCCAAACCATAACAGGGATAGAGACAGTCTTAATTCAAGGGTACCAGAATCAAGAATTTCCCCCAGGCTATCTATTTTAAATGACTTTCTCCCTATCCTTCTCTCCTCCATTGTTCCAGAGACTCTTTCTAGGAAAGTCTTTATATCTGCTGTAATATTTATTACTTCTGATGAAGACAGGAAAGATCAGAGACTTCTCATTTACAATTCACTCTTGAATTTTATTAATTTTAATGAAATTCAGAAACTTTAACTTAATGTCAGTTGAACTTGATTGATATCTTTTATTCAAAGATTATGTAAAATTGTACTTAATACTTGTTTCCTTTTCTTGGAGGTGTTATATATACCCAGACCCACTCAGTCTATTTCCATATAAATATGATTGTGATACATTGTGTATATGTAAAGTTATTATTAAAATTTAGATGAAAGTATCAGAAGCTTTTTAGTCAGTGAAAGTCCTTTAGAATTTAAAGCCTGGTACTTCAGGACCAAAGGACAGAGTTGGCATGAATATCTTTGTAATCCAATTATATAAATACAAGGCAGGAATAATACTTGGAACTGGTGAATTGGGATTCTAACAGCAGTGATATGAGAAATTTATGACTGCAACTTAATGTTTCAGGATTACTTTGTCATCTCAGCCATCAGAGACCAGTCAGGGCTGTAGCATAAAAATAAACATTCCAGTTGCCAGTGGAAACTGAAATCACCTTGGAAATGATTAATACTGGTAAGGCTGACAGTGGAGGTTGCAGTCACCTAATTTCTGGTCAAATCAATCATGACCATACAAAGAGCAGCAAACCTTTCTACAAAAGGCAAAAGAGCCAAAGTCATCTTTTCCAGAGCTTTCAGATTTAGTATGAAAGTTTGTTCTGTGTGAGCAAATTATTTTCCTAATATAAAGCTACATTTTCAACAATCATTGAACAACTTTTCACTGGTTCAATTGTCAGGAGTCCTGGTTGTCCCTTGCAGGGTGCAGTAGGAAGGTTTGATAATGAAAGTGCATCTTGTAAGTTTACAAGCACTTTTTTCTTTTCTGTTATTTCTCTCTTGTTGCAAGTCTTCATCTTTTGAGAATCTTATGACTCTAGATTATTATAATCCTTGAAGTTTTAATGTTTGTGGCTTTTGCAAAGATTGCTTTGCTTGAGAGTGCTTTGCCAAATCATCAGATACATATGCCATTATCAATAGTGTATTAGCGGATAGGAAGACATTATTGGTGCATGCACAAGAGTGTTTAGTGGAATGCAGAGGCAATGAAAACCTTCCTTATGTTGCGTGGCTACCCAGTTTTAAAACACAGTGATACTATTATCAACTACGAGATTGTTCCACTCACACACTTCCATCAAAAACTTGAGTAGCAGAGGGACAAGTAACAATAGGTATAATTACGCTTTTCAGGTCAAGAGGGCTACCTTATAAAATATTTAATGTTGAATAATGTCAAAGATGATTGTTTTGGTGTCTGTAATTTACTCTGCAATACTATCTCCTAGACAAAGTAATGTTACCATAGATGTATTAGTAATGACAGATAACTTGGCTGCTATGACAGAAAATCCTGAAAATTGTAGAGTTATGATTTAATAAAGAGTATTTCTCAATTCTAATACATCAGTTTGACATCCCATTTATCAATCCTCATATCACAGCAAGAGACCATGGATATTATGTCCTAAGGAAGCCCAAAGGGAAGTACATGATGCCATCATAGAATGTCCTTGCCAAATAGCCTAACTGATCAAATGACCCATATACAGGACACGTGGGGCACAACTTGTCAACCAACACTGGAGGGATGCAATTACCTAAATCTAGAATGTGGAAAATGATACAGGACAAATTATGACCTGGTTTCTTCAATAAAGAAATGGCAAGGGGAAAAAAAAAAGGAGAAGGAAACTAAAAGAGACTTAAGAGACACATTACTCAACTATAACATGTGGGCTCTATTTGAATCTTGATATGAAGAAAGCAACAGGAAAAAAAAAAAGAAAAGAAAAGAAACAGGGAGGAATATCAAGGGTATTAGATAACATTGCAGAAAGAATGTAACTAATGTTAAATTTCTTGGTGGGATGATAGTATTGAGATTAAATTCAAATGATAGGAGACTCCTTCTGGGACAAATGTTGAGATATTTACAGATGAAATGGTATTTCTTGGATTAGTTCCCAAATACCTCACTGTGTAGGAGGAGGGGAGGCAAGGACCTTTGTCTTTAAAAACGTCTGTCAGCAACTATGGAGACTTTGCTAATTAGTGTAACGATGCCAGAAATGGGTTTCCATTGTTAAGTTAAATGATCTCTAACAGCAAGCTGCATGTGAGCATAAGCGACAGTCTTCACTGGTGAAAACCATAATATTCAAGTCAAGTGGATTTGACAAAATGTTGTGGCACTATCCTTTCACTGGATTTAAGGGGTTTAAAAATCCTGGGATTCCTTTGATTTCCTTCTTTATCTTTCATCCCAAGGGATGACACTTGAAGTTTTATTCCTAAACTATCACATTGGTTATGACATTGGTTCAGAGGATTCTGTTTGCCTCTGCTCATATTCAAAAGTGTATTTCTGAGTATTGTTCAGGGAACTCTGGGGTCCCCAAAGACCTGAAAGTGGTCTGTGAAGTCAAAATTATTTTTCTAATAATACTAAAGTTATGTTTGCTCTCCTTCCCTACATTCTCTCATGAACATGCAGTGGAGATTTCCAGATCCTGTATGATTTGTGAAAATGTCACCCTGTGGCTGCTAGTAAGATGTGTGTTTTTAAATATTCTTGTGTACGGGGCTAAGGATGTAGCTCAGTGATAAAGTGCTTCCTAGCATTTTTGAGGTCCTGGGTTCAATCCCCAGTACCAAAGGGGTTGGAGAGGGGAAATGTACTGTGTAAATTTGAAAGTTCTGGGATATAGTTTCTAATACATGACATATCTATAGCTATAAAACACAAAATGTAATCTCTTTGGAGTCTTCATGAATTTTCAGAGTACAAGGTGTTCCTGAGGCCAAAACGTTTGAGAACTACTATTTTGGATTGTTTTCATGCCTATATTCAGTGACACTGTTATGCAAGGTATAACAGGCATATTAGGATTTGAGAATAAGGATTGTATCAAGCATATGAAACAAGCTGTTTTTTATCTACTTGTTAATAAATTACCTATATTGTCACAGAACTTGATAGGAGTCTTGCCTTCTTTATAAATATGAAAAGACCAAATGACAACAAATTTAGTTAAATGATTTAATTGACTTTCTTTGAAATTCATGAATCAGGGAAACATCTCTAAAAATATAGAAAGGTTCTCCCATAAGCTGAAGAGAGAAATCTGGTTTTATAGGCAGAAAAGGACTGAAAAAATAGGAATAGGGAAAAAAGCAGTTTGGTCATTTCATTTAGCCCTTCCCTAGGGCTAAAAGGGAAGGGACTTACTTGTCCTTTGGGCTAAATCTTGCCTGTTTGAGAGTTTGGTTATCTCTGTCTCCAAATTTCTCACATATTAGAGAGGACATTCAGCCTTTGATTTTTGAGGATTGGCTTATATCATTTAGCATGATAGTCTCCAGACCCATCCATTTACTGGTGAATGTTATAATCATTCTTCTTTATGACTGAGTAATAGTCTATTTTTTTTATATATATATATATATATATATATATATATATATATATATACACACACACACACACACACACACACACACACACACACACCCCACAATTTGGGTATCCATCCATCTGTTGATGGACACCTAGGTTGGTTCCATAGCTTAGCTATTGTGAATTGGGCAGCTATAAACAATGAGGTGGCTGTGTCATTGTAGTATGCAGACATTAACTCCTTTGGGTATATACTGAGGAGTGGGATTACTGGGTCAAATGGTGATCCATTCCTAGTTTTTTTGGGGGTGGGGGGAGTGGGGGGGCAGAATCTCCGTACTACTTTCCAGAGTGGTTGCAATAATTTTCAGTCCACTAATAATGTATGAGCATAAACTTTTTTTCTACATCCTTGCCTATATTTATTGTTACTTGTATTTTTGATAATTACCATTCTGGTTGGAGTGAGGTGAAATATTAGTTCTAATTTGCATTTATTTAATTGATAGAGATGTTGAAAACTTTTTTGTATATTATATTTCTTCTTTTGGGAAGTGTCTATTTAGTATTTAGTTCCTTTGCCCTTTATTGACTGAGATTTTTTTTTTTTTTTAGGTGTGAAGCTTTTTGAATTCTTTGTATATCCTGGAAATTAATGCAAGGTAAGAAACTAGCTATACCCCTTTATAACTAGTATTATTAGTAAGTATTATAAACAACAAAAAAGAACTTGATGGTTATTTGTGATAAAATTGGCTTAGATTAGTTTGTGCCTGTAATGAAGCCACAAAGCTTATGCTCAGGAGACTTGGAATAGAGGGTTAGAAAACTGGAGGAGGCTAAGGATTAGACTTAGACTCTAATGGAGTCTAAGTTTAGGCAGAGAAGGGAGGTTGGGAGAAGGTCTGGAATGTAGAGAATGGAGATGATCTGATGATGTGGGATTTGGGCTCCTCCATCCCCAGCAGTTCCTGAAAATAGTACTCTGGCTGCCATCCACACCAGCCCTGGCTTTCTCTTCTTGGGAAAGGGGTCTTCACAAGGGCAGTGAAGCCTGAAGCAGCAGAATTCCCCAAATCCCTTCCTGCAAAGCCTGCCATGATTGAATACAGAACAAAAACATTGATTCCACAGTTAGAGACAAAAGGCCTGAAATCAAAGTGTGATCCATTAATCAGTTAACATGCATGAAGGATCATCTTTCATCATTTTCTCTTGAGACCTGAGGAGGTGGAGAAGGTTGCTCTCAAAGAACCATGAGAGAGGTGTGGAGAGGAGAATAGTGAAGGCTACAGAGCAATTGAGCATGTATTAGAATTTTCCTTGTGGATTTCCTGAGTGAAATCCACCTCCTTGCCTGGGCACTTGTTCAAGTGCAGCTAAAAATATATGATACTCTGCTTCTTGAGTTTCATGGAACATGTCCTTCCTCCCTCCCTCCCTCCCTCCATTCATTCCTTTCTTCCTTCCTTCCTCTCTCCTCCTCCTCCTTTTCCTCTCCCTGCCCCATCTTCTTCTATAATTTAGTTCTCAGATCTTCCCCTAAAAAGGTAAGAAACTTGGAACATACTCAAATCCATTTATTTGCAGGTGACATGACTTAATAATCTAAAGACTCTTTTTAAGGCTCTTTACCTCCTGGACTGCTCCAACCTCTCCATTCTGAGCCCAGTTTTCACTCCCTCATCCCTTGGGCCCTCAGCAGAGAGTTCTCTGCACCCCCCGTGGCTGGAGCAGGAGGAGGATCCTGTCCAGAGTAGATGATTAGTGTTCAGAGTGGGGAGTGAGCTGAAGGTCTTGGCACAGTGGCCATATCATGTAGCAGAGGAGGATTTGGTTATTGAGCATTGCCAGATCCTAGAAGAAGAGGACCGTGTCTTATTTGGTCTTTTTTGTAGCCCTGTAGTCAGAGCTGCTGCCCAGTGGGCTCTCAAAAAGTGATTGTGACACTAGCTGAGAGTAGGATGGGGGAAGGGGGGCATTTCTCTTCCTAAGTTACATAGTTATATTTTAATGTGTTTTTTCTAGAGTGCCTACATATAAGTATTTCTATAACCAGCAAAATCATTGCAAATAACTTTAAATGCACTTATTGTAATAATTTAAACAAAGTCTTGAAAGCAAAAATGAATAATCGGCTTGGGGTGTCAAATCAAAAGGAAAAAACTAGACAGAGCTGAGAAGGTGAATAGGGAACAGTTAACAGGAAACTTGATGTGAAGTATGAACTTGTGTTCAATTAATGATGAAATAAAAGCCTGGGGCTGAACAATTGGAATGCTGGTGTTGTCATCACAGAGAAGAGGGACACCATATTTAGAGGGAAGGTCCCAAGTTTTTGATACGTTAAATTTAATTTGTCAATTAAACATCCAAGTGGAAGAGACAGGAGTCTGAAATAAAGGAAAAAAATCTGTGAATCATGGGAATGAGATAGATGGTTTCTAAGACCATTACATCACAAGAAGAAAGGGTAAATTCAGAAGAGAGGTGAGCCAAAAACTAGGCCCTGGAGCACTCCAGTGTTAAATGGTGGTTAACAAAGGAAAAGCCAGCCATGCAGATTAGAAGAAATTAGAGAAGTGGAGAAAACAAAACAAAACAAAACAAAAAAAACAAAAACAAAAAAACAAGAAACCCCAAACAAACCAGGAGAGTATGGTATCCCAAAAACCAAGACTGAGGGAAAGAAAAGCAAAGACACTGGGTAAACTAACAGGGTGACCAAGAATCAAACACATCCGCTTTCCTTGCTACTACTTTCATCCAGGTCTCAACTACACTTTATTTTTCTCCTTGATTCTAATATTTCCTAAATCACTCTGCAGATGATCGCCGAGTTTACATTCCTAGTAAATCTTTCTCAATTCATTTATCCTAAGTGGAGGATGGCTTACACTACCATAGAACTGAGTTCCTTGGCCTGACTTTTAAAGTTACTCTTAATCTGTTCTCCAAAGTTCTTTTCTAGGCTTACATTCTATTTCTCTTCAATTCAAACTCAGTACTTTCAGCAGGCCATGTGCCAATCCTGAAACTGGCTTTACTTTTCCCCTGGGGTAGGTCTTTACCTTGGCTGCTATTTCCCTGTATAAGATAGTCCTTGAAATATTTCCTCCATAGAAACCCTTCAGAGTCTACCTCAAGTTGTTTTATCCAGCAAACATAACTCCTTTTAAAATTCCTTCTGGATATCAAGGACAATGCCTGTTTCATAGTTGGCTCCCAATACCATAAGCAGAAGCTGCATTGAGTGTGTGTAAGGTACTTAAGGGGCTTTTAAAAAATTAATTTCTTGACTTGTTTACTAAAATTAATAACATTAGGATTTTTTTTTCTATTCTCTTTAGGAGAGTGAATGTTTGCAGTTAGAATTTTTATTTTTCACAATCAAAGAATGGTATCTGCTATTAGCTCAAATGTGTAAAATTTCATTAGGAGCAGATTTCTATTTCAGGTTCACATCTAGGAAACGAAGGTAATTTGCATGCACAGGTAATAAAGGAATTCCTGGGAGACTAGAGAATTAGGAAAGAATGCTGTGAATCACAGCATCCTGGTAAATGAAATGAAACCTGCAACTTTCCATAAACTAACTGAAGATTATCATTTTGAATTATAAAGTTATAAAATTGAAATATTATGTATACCTGGGTAATTGTTTCATCAATAAAATGGAGATTTCTTCTTTATTTCAAATATGGCTTGGGGGCCTTAAGACTAAAAGGCAAATATGTTGAACAAATATGTTACAAAAGGCCCTGGGCCATTTTCTCACATATTGAATTTCTTTTGAATTTCAGAAATAGCTTTTATATTTTGTTTTCAAAAAGATATTCACAGCCTCTGAAATTACTTTCCTCATTCATTCTAGAATCAATTGAACAAAAAGTGCTCCTGTGTTAATTCCAAAGCCCTGCAATTGGGTAAGAGCCCCACCCATTGCTTATATCCTAGTAAAAATTAAAATTTTATAACCTATCCCCCTTCTTTTTGGCCTGAGACTCTGGAAAACTCATCCATAAGTATATGATAATGAAATTTAGCCTATAATTTTCACTATGAACCAGAAAGCCAAGTAATTCTACAATGTTGTTTGGGAACCCAATATATACCAGCACTGTGTAAGACCCTGATAAGTTAATTCCAGAATTTCCTGAACTTCTCACTATACAAAAAAATTCAGTGACATTCCTAGGTTGAGAGTAACCTCCATCTGACAAATCAGCTCTTGGTGGACTATAGCAACAGGAATGAGAGAACAGAAGTGCACGTAAGGATACACTTAGATACATTCCTCATCACACCTTCTCAGATGTTCTCCCTCGCCTTCCATTTAGGCCCATGGACAGTGTAGGTCAGTGCTACCGTTTCATTGCAGAATGGTCAAGACTTAATTTTACCTCACCTTTAATCTACCAGTCATAGAACATGGCCATAAAATTGGGTTAACAAAAATAAATAAGAGGAGAGCCTGCATGAATCACAGGTTAAATACTAAACGTTTAAATATTTGAGAGAAGGCTGTAGTTTTCCCTTTTGGAGGGAATTTTGTAAGCATCCAATAATTTTGTATCAGAACTTCTTAGTACATATGGCCAGAAGAAGTCTAGAATTAGAAAAGAATGGCTTCTATTAAATTTGCGCTTTAAGTTACTGAACATCTTGCAAGCCAATATCAAACACAGGCAGTATCCACATGCTAAAGAGAGTACATTTTATTCACATTACTTCCTAAGAGTCTCCGTCGTATTTTAAAATGACAATGAACAGGCTACACAATAAGATATAATTAATTATATTCTATATTGAATATGATCCTGGTTCTAACTGTCGTCCAGATTTTTTGCTCATTTATATTATATCTGACCCTCTTAAGGCCCTGAAAACAGTAATATTCTACAATAACAAATTCATACAATGCAGGACCATTTGGAAGATATTTCCTTCACTTTTCATTTAGAGTTAATTTGGCTTCTCAGTTTATTAAATTGTAAGTGATAACACAAGGTAACACACTGGAATTTGGAAATGCTTTAGGGAAAAATACTCCTAATGAACATAAGAAATATCTGAGTGCAGGGGAAAAAAAAAGTGTTTCTTTTTTTATTTTTTTAAATAACAATCTCTGAACAGCTTTGAGCTATTGACAACTCATTAGCTGACAACTTCAAATTAATGATTAATTCACCCACCCTTAGGGTGACTTAAATGAGCTGGCTCATAAACATGGTTAGTGCCTAAAAGGTATTTTTAAATCAACTAAGAATATTTTCTCATGCCCCAGTGATGAAAAATCATGAGCTTGGTTTCATTCCAAAATAAAGTATAAATGGAGTATCTTTTGTGGTGCATAGGTTTTTAATAAGCAGGAAAAACATATGGCGTTCTCTCCTATCTCCCAAATCCCACACCACCCTTGTCTTCCTGCCTTCCTTTTCATACATGTGGCTTATTGAATATGGATACAAATGTGTCATTTTCATCTGCAATTCTTGTATGAGGGGGTAAGAGAGCTTAATGGCATAATTTCATAGCAATATTAGATTGTTAATATATTAAAACACAGGAAATCAAGGTATTAAATAAATACTAAAATTTCCCATTTCAAGCTAGATCCCTTTTCTGAGTCAGTCCCTAGTCTCTTTAAACCCTCAATATTTCTAAAATGTGGTGAAAATTTCAGCACTGTATTTTCTGCCTGTAATTATGGATATATCTCTTTTTATCTATCCCAAGAAACCCCAAAATCTAGTCACCAGATGTTGAACATGATATGTTTTTAAAACCTAGTTTGATCCTGCTGCAAATATGTGGAATCAAGTATGTGGGTCCTGATTCTGTCAATAACTTATATGTCTCACTGGGGATCAGCTCAAACATTCTAGTGCTTCTGAATTCCACGTGCTGTGTTTCTATTAGCAAATTATTCTGTCTTTTGCACTATAAATACTGTGGTCTTGTCTACATAATCAACAACTGCACTACAAACAAAATTTCTTATGTTTAATTTATAGAGTATTCTTTGGGGACACAATATATACCATTTGGTGATAAGAAAAACTAGAAAATCATTTTAAGTCTTAAACTATTAAATCATGAATTAATAAGGGAGGAGACAAAAATAAGAGTAACTTTGAGTCATTTCTGTAATAAAAAGCAACTAATGAACCAACCAGTAGTAAAAGGAGGCAATAAGAAGAAAAGACATCAAGCCAAAGATATACCTTCTGCCCAGTTTGTTGAAAACCACCTTGAGAGTGTGAAATGACAAAATCCTATGTATAATGTATAGGGCTTTCCCATATTCTCTTTGTTGCTTATTTTCTCTCCTCGTATGCTGATGGTAAAAATTGAAATATAAATGTAAATTGATTTACCTAAAATATGTTTCCAGAAGAGGAATTGACCTGCTGCCATTTAAAGGTTGATTAACTAACTCTGTCAACTTTTCTAAACGGGCCCTGTTCTTGACAGGTCTGATTTTTAATTTACTATCTTTATGGACTGAATTGTGTCCCCTGTCCTCAATTCCTACATTGAACCACAAATCCCAGGACCTCGGAATGTGACTGTAGTTGGAGATAGAGATGTTAATGAAGTTATTAAGTTAAAATAAAGCTGTTATGGTGGCCCTAATGCAATCTAACTGGTGTCCTTGTAAGAAGAGGAAATTTGAATACACAAGAGACACCAGGGATGGCCAAGAACACATGAAGACACGTTGAGAAGGTGGTCACCTGCAAGCCAAGAAGAGTTGTCCGGAGAAATCAAAAGACACTGATACACTGATCTTGGACTTCCAAACTCAGGACTGGGAGAAAGAAATCCTGTTAAGCTTACAACCCAGTTGTGGTATTTTGTTATAACAGCCCCAGTAAACTAATACAATATCTTGACAAAACACCAGCTATTAAAAAAGGACTCTTCAATGAAATGGGCTTTTTTCTCTTGTGTCATCATGCTGAGAGAAGCAGCATATATAGAGAAAGCAATATGTTCCTTCCATATGAATTCAGATAATAAAGAACTTGAACCATCGAAGGGGAGATTAAAGATGAGGTTCTTTAATAATCCAACATCAAGGTCATACATTTTAAAATCTTGATGAAATGTCTAAAATAGGATTACACATAGAAAGGGGCAGGACAACAGGGCAGTTTATTGAAATAAGAGACAGGATAACCCAGGAACTATTGTCACAGTGCCTGAAGAAATAGTGATTAAGATCTGTGAACAAGGGTTAGGGTTGTGGCTCAGAGGTAGAGCACTTGCCTGGCATGTGTGAGGTACCACATATAAATAAACGAATAAAATAAAGGCCCATCAACAACTAGAAAATACCTATTAAAAAAATCTGTGTATGACCTGAATATCATAGTAGATGGATGTGTATCACTGGGCAGGCTAATCCTCTAATATCTAACATGCTACAGGAAAAGTATTAGTAAACTAATAGACCTTTTCTTTTTAAAAATATATTTTATTTCTTCTAGTCATCTACTTTGTGTTTCTGTGATGGATTTAAAAGAGGGAAGTTTGAACTGATAAAACAAGCAACTAAAAATTTATCTTTATCTAATAAATTGTCAAATGCTAATTTAATACATATTTTGACATAAATGTGTGCTAAACTGTTTCTTTTTACTTTACATATTACGTAAGATAATTTACACTGTTTCTTCTAAAATAGAATTTACATCATTTTTTCTTTATATAGATGGAAACACATACTTAAGCCTGAAAGCTTTAACAAGTGATGGCTGTTCATAAACCAACTCTGGGGTTTCATGTTTTATAGTCGCTTAAAAATCAACATTTTTTTTTTTTGCTTCCAAAAGCTGTATTTCTTCTTAAAAATTATTATACTGACATGATCAGTGCTAAAAAAGAGATTATCGATGTAAAAGTAAAGTTGATCAAGATCGTCTACTTGGGGCCACCTATCATCACCCCACTATGATCCAATTTATAAGTTGCTGACTAATGGTTCAGTGTTTTGAAGATCCTCTGGTTGGGGGAGATACATTCATTTCCTGTGACTTTTGGAACACAAATTTAATGGATTAAAATAACAGATTTACTCCCTTGCAGTTCTAGAAGCCCAGAAGCCCAAACCTGTTTCACTAGGTTAAAGTTAAAATAATAGCAGAACTAACCAGCTGGAGCCTCTCAGGGGAGATCTGTTTCCTGTTTATAAAGCTTGCCTTTCTTGGCTCATGGTCCCTCCCTCCATCTTCAAAGCCAGAAACTTAGCATCTTCCATTTCTGCTCTGGCCACATCACCTCCCTCTTTGTAGTGCAATTTCCCTTGTCCTCTCTCTTATGAGGACTCTTGTGATTACACAGGGCTCACATGAACAATCCAAAATAATCTGTCCATCTTGAGATCCTTGGCATCGCTACAGCTGCAAGTCCACTTTGACATACAAGTACCATTCACAGGATCCAGGGACTGGGACATGGCCATATTTTAGGAGGCTGTTATTCACCCTACAGCAAGCCATATGCTGGGGGTGGGATGGGGATGGGTGAAGGCTGGAAAAGCTCTTATATGATGCTCTCAAACAGTAATAACACTTTATATGGTAATGCTCACTATATGCCTGTCAGGCACCATCCTGAACCCTTTACACACATTAGCTCACTTAATCTTTAGAACCCTGGAATCAGGACCAGTGCTTATTGGTACACGTTGATGGGTCTGTGTAAGTCGTTCTCAGCATGACCAACAGGTCATTGCCCACACCCAAAGCCACTTGATCAGAAAGTGGCAGAACCAGAATTTATGTCTGGACTCTGGCTCTAATGTCCACAACATTAAGTATTTTTCTCTCCTACAGTTCTTGACCCTCATCATTTAAGAAACAACAGATACAAAGAAACGTTGACAGGTGATGATTTCATCTGAAGGCACCAAGAACCCTGGACCTTACAAGTTTGAAAGGGCTTGATAGTTTATGTTATTACTCATCTCACTCCATAGTTGAAGAAACCAAGTTCTGGTTTTTTTTTTTTTTTCGGCTGGAGGAGGGGTACCAGAACTCAGGGGCACTCAACCACTGATCCACATCCCCGGCCGTATTTTGTATTTTATTTAGAGACAGAATCTCACTAAGTTGTTTAGGGCCTCATTAAGTTGCTGAGGCTGGCTTTGAACTTGCAATCCTGCCTCAGCCTCCCAAGCCACTGGGATTATAGGGCATGTGCCACTGCACCAGGCCTCAAGGTGGCACATTATAGGCATGTGCCACTGCACCTGTTTTGAAATTAAGAAATAAATTGAGAGATTTGCTAAAGGTTACACAACTGGGATAGCAAAGCCATTTGGGGGCATATTCTGCTTCCCTCACCTACTTTAGGCTAAGAACAGTCACTCATATCTCATGTTGTGGACTGAATTGTGTTCCCCTAAAATTCATATCTTAAAGCCCCAACCCTCTGTACCTCAGAAGGCAATTGTGTTTGGAGACAATCCCTTTAAAAAGGTAACTGAGGTTAAATGAGTCCTATAGGTTGGGGTACCTGTAATCTGTTAAGGCTGTTGTCTATTAAAAAAAAAGACAAGAGGGGTGTGCATGCATAGAGAAAAGGCCACATGAGGACAGTGACAAGACAGCTACCTGCAAGGCAAGGAGAGAGGTCCCAGGAGAAACGAATCTTAATGACACCTGGATTTTGGACTTCTGGCCTCCAGAAGTGTGAAAAAATAAATTTCTATTGTTTAATCCATTCAGTCTGTGAAATTTTATTATTGCAGCTCTGGAAAACTAATACACCCCAGGTCAGCTATGGGCCTGAGAAACTGTTTAGGCTGAAGGCAGCTAGTCCATGATCCAAATTGCTGGAATTTTCCACAGCAAAAAGTAAAATTTCTAAGTAATTTTCAATATTCATAAAAGCCCCAAGGAAATGTACAAAATTGGGGCTAATAAAAATTCCAGGTTTCAATGCTTTTGGATGGAATAATACCAAATCAATATGGTATCATGAATTATCTCAAACTGGTCTGAAATTTAATTAAGAACATATGGTTTTGGTGAATTTAAAATGAGAAAATTATATATCACTTAAGAAAGGTGACTCATGTGATAAACAAAAAACTCAGCTTTTTTGATGAGGAGAAGGCTGAGCAAGAACCACTGCTTGAAGCCCTCAATTCCTTTTTTGGATCCTCCAAGAACCATGCTGCTTAATCCTCTTTACATTTCTAGAACTCTTTTGGGGGCAAATTGAGCAAATTATGTGGATTTTGTCATCTGTCACAACAGGGGTGTTGAAAGCCATTGTTTTCAAATCTGGGAGCATGACTGATATTTGCTGAATGCAGTTTGATTACTTTCTTGACTGTCAATGAAATGATCTCAAAATAACAAAATATGGGAAAAAAAAACTCATAAAACAGGTGGCTGGACTTTCATCTTTAACCTAACAGAAGCAAAATTAAAGCCCCAGGGCACCCAGTGCCTGTACTAGGGCATCCAGTGCCCTCAACAGAATGCATCTGAAAGTTAGGGAAACAGTACCTTAAGCAGAAATGTACATTTTATTTAAAAACAATAGCAAAGATATGAAGAACACCGACTTCTATGAAGAACAGAAGTTTATTAAATGCTTTATAGTAAAATATTGAGCCCACTTTATCACAATACACAGGCTTAATGTTCTAATAATTAGCACAGTGCCTCAACTAAGGAAAGCTCATGATGCAAACATGGGTGGAACTATGGGGAGCTACACACACAAATGTACCATCCTTCTGCTGTTTCACAGCTGCAACACTGATGCTCTGAAATGGTTAGGCCTTGAGGAAAACCTGTAAAATTTCCTGAGTATTCCATTAAACAATTCTTAAAATTGTTACTTTAATGGAAAACATGAAATTTTTTTCTGATGGAGGCATCCATTTTATCGATTAGTGTCTTCAATAACAGAACTACAACCCTAAGAATTTATTACACCATGAGAACGTCTTTGGAGTTAGCATAAGGCTTTCCAGCACAAGGAAAATTTCAAGGCAATTTATCAAGGACTAAATTTTCTTGAACCACCAATCTGGTGGTACATGAATGAAGATAAAAAGAAATATCAAGTTTAGTTGATTATTTTCCAAATAACATGATCTAAAAAATATTGGAGGGAAATAAGGATGTGGGAGTGGGTGTATATTGGATGGTAACAGATGGCTAGAAAAAGGGACGGAGGCTAGCTAGCATTAACTAGTATAAAAGGTATCCTCACTTATTAGCCAATATTTTCTTCCAGTATACAATTACTTCAAGATAGCATTTCTATAAACTACATTGGTTTCATTTTTCAAGTCAGTTTTCAAAGAAATTTTGATTCTGAATATCTAAAGTTATAGCTGATAGCTTTTTGACATTTATTTCTCAAGTATATGTAGCATTCTCAGCCATGACTCTTAAATACATCAATTCTTGATACTATATCACTAAAACAGAACTTATGTTTAAAACAATACTACCTACCTAGAGCTCAAAATAAGATTCATAGCCAACTTAACCAATTTGTAATATTGAGCTCACACCCAACTAAACCAATTTGGCCAATTTGTATTATTTAGTTCACACAGAAACTAGATCTTTTGTCTTTGAAATAATTTAACCAATCCTATTAAAAGCAATTACTCAGAAAATCACATCCTAAGATTTGCATTCATACTCATTTGTAAATATATATTGTGGAGCCTGATTTGGTACTTTTGGTCCACACTTTGGTATCCTATGTTTTCCCTACTTGATGCTTTATTCTATGACTATGACAATCAATGAATGAACTTAAAAGTAAAGCAAAGTTTCAATTTTGATGCAAGTATTCTGTATTCACACCAATAAAAGCTACCATGCTTTTGAAGGAATGGAGAAAAAAAAAATCACATGTGCTAATCTAGAGTACTGCAGTCTTAAGTAACCCAAACACACAACCATCTCCATTACAGAATTGATCAGCCAGTAATACACTACAAAACATTTGATTAAAAAAGCTTACAACCAATGCTTTAAGAGGGAAACACTGGTGAAAATAGTTTTAAAATATATACCCTTGGAAAATGATATTTTTAAACTTTAAAACCTTGTTTCAGAAGTTCCTCGTTTTAGGTTGTTACTCAAAAACTCATCATGTTCAAAACTCAAGTTATTGTGAGATCTCGAAATCATAAGAAGCTTCTCCTTATTGGTAAAGTCTTTTTTGATTGCAGCTTGGGGCACCAACAACCTATCCATGGGGTCCTCTTTGTTCTCTAGTTTCATATATCCCTTGCTGTTGCTTCGATCCAACCGAGGCCAACTTGGATGTTTCCTTTGCTCCGCCTGAACAGTCAGAGTGGAGGGACCCCGGTCCAAGTCTAAGGATTTTGAGTGTGATGAGAGTAAATGTAAAGATGTGTTGGAGCCAAACTGTCTTCTAGCAGCCCCAGGAGACAAGAGCTGTCCAGCCCCAGGCCCAAGGGCCACAGAGGACTTGTACTGAGTGGACAAGGACTCCCCGATGGAATTATTCCTTGGAAGCATTGTGCTGGCTGGCTGGAAGGATTCACCGGTGTTGGGCAAAGGGACCACAAGGGAATCCATTGACAAATTCCTTGACCTACTTTTGAGGTTATCAGCATCCTCAGTGATGTTGTCTATACTGGGCTCATCAATCACACAGTTATTAAGCTTGATCACAGGCAGTGTAAAAGCACTGATGGATGATGACACAATTGACTTGGTTTCACATTTCTTGGAACTGCTGCTCTTATCCTCCGTCGTCTTGGATGGAGGTGGATAGAGGCCAAAGACAGAGACAGAGCTGTCCGAGAGCAAAGGGGGCATGAGATGTCCCAAACTCTTATTTTCACTTAGCATCAGTTCATCCTCCTCCACGGAGCTGTCCATTCGAAAACTGCTGCGCAAACCTGAGAAAGAGGCAACCGCGTTTGCCGCCAATCTTGAGGGACAGGAGCTCCCGTTCTGTTTCACTTCTGATTCTCCCATTAAGCCCGAGTAAATGCCATTCATATGCTTTTGCTCCTTGATTCTCAGCGTGTGGATGTCAATGACTGTAGAGTAGATGTCCCTCATGTGTATGATTTTGGTTTCTTTGTCACGGTTTTCATGAAGAATGGCATTAGCACAGATGAAAATGAAAATGCCAATCCCCATGGTGAAGGGGCCAAGCATTTTCATTTTATCCGAATGCAGATGCTGCTCAAAGAAACGAACTACCACGCCGCCTTGGTTCCGAATCACCTGAGTCTCGTTTGTTGACAATGTTGTCTCAGCATCGATGAAATGTTCTTTTTGGGGCCAATATCCAAGAACGGCCATTGCAATTCCTATGATGGAGATAAGCACTCCTAAAATGAGGAAAAATCCAGATGGGGAATAAAGCCGGATCTTGCCGCGAACAACCACAACATCGGCCCGCGGCCGCCGCCTGACTGGTTTCTGCTCCTGGGCAGCCGGCGATGGGCTGAGGTTGACGTGCTGCTGTGATCTGGCAGAGTCTTGCCTTTTCAAGGCGGCCAGGCCGGTTATGACTCCACCAGTGGCTATCATAGCTCAGCTTTTTACTCTGAAAAGAAAGCAAACACATGATGATCTAAATATGTCCCTGGCTTAGAATGCATTCTTGCAATTCACTGTTCCAAGATCACTGTCATCAATGAACTCTCAACAACCACATTTAATGTCCCCGTCAATTTCCATCTTGCTTACCCCTCTGTTTCCATGGATATTACTGGTCTCTCCTTTCTTCCCCAGTGTTTTTATGATGCCGAGTCCTCCTGGTTCTACCCTGACCTTGCTGACTGCTTCAGTTTTGGCTCTTCTTCTCTTATCTAAAAGTAGACCACCTTCCCCTAGAGTCCTGTGCTTGGCCACTTTCTCTTCTCTACTGTCCCTCAGCATTCATATCCACTCCTACATCTCCCACCATTTCCTTTATGCCGATGAGTCCCAAGTCTAAGTTTTGGTCACATTCTGAGTTTTGATTTCACATTTTCAACTGCCCACTGGGGAACACACCCACATCCACACACTGTTAGCAAAGCTGAGCTCATCTTCCACCAGATACCAGCTGTCTTGCTTGACCTCACTGTTTTAATGGCTCAGTTTTCAAGCCTGGCTCTTTACAGTTTTCCTTAACTCCCCACTTTCTTCTTCCTTTCCTTTTCCCATTAGCTCTAACTCCTAGAAACGTTCACCACACAATGTCTCTCAATTCCACCCTCTGTTCCACCCTCCTCTTCCCAGCTTAATGAAGCTCTAATTCATTCCTATTAGACCATTACAACGACCTCTTAACTAGCCTTCCAGACTCCAGTTTCTTTTCCAATGATCAAATTTATATACAGAAGGCGGATTACATATCGTATGACACACTTTTGAAATTGTTTAAAAAGTGAAGCAATGGGGGCTGGGGATGTGGCTCAAGCGGTAGCGCGCTCGCCTGCCATGCGTGCGGCCCGGGTTCGATCCTCAGCACCACATACAAACAAAGATGTTGTGTCTGCCAAGAACTGAAAAATAAATATTAAAAAAAAATTCTCTCTCTCTCTCTCTCTCTCTCTCTCTCTCTCTCTCTCTCTCCCTCCTCTTTCTTAAAAAAAAAAAAAAAGTGAAGCAATGGAGAAAATATTCCCCTCTACCTACCAAAATTTAATCTGGGATTCCAGGTTGAGCTAATCGGTGTTTCCTTTTAAAATTTGCATACAACCAAAACCCATCCAATGTTCCCTATTTCTCATTCATTCTCCATTCCTGAGACTTTTTCAAGACTGTTTCTGTCATTCTGTCCAAATCCCTCCTGCCACCCATCTTCACATATTGTCATCTGGCTAGTCATCAAAGCTCACGTTCTACTTCCTTTATAAAGCATTCTCTGATTCCTATCTATATCCACACATGCTCTCATTCCTCATAGCATTTGAGCAAGTTTTCTATGGCACTTGCCATGTTAATGTCTTATTTCTTTCACTTCTTGTGGTTGAACACCAAATTTAATCTATACTTTTAAGATCAGAAACATTCATTGTAGTACCTTGTATGTACAGAACCAATGCTTGAGCAACATTTGTTAAAATGCTGAATAAGGGAATAATTATTTTCTGGGATTTGCTGGATGACCTTCATATTACTCTACTTAACCTAACTGGTAAAAAATATAAACAAACAAAATTAATATCACCCCCCCCAAAAAAAAAGTAACATTTTAAAACTTGGTAAAAGTTTTTATAATAAATAGTTCTCAAGCTGCCAAATTTCTCTCTTAGGGAAACAAAGGATATTTTAAGATCTATGAGGTCTTGGGCAAATTTCCAAGAGGGCATCAAATATCAACTTCCAGAATGAGTTCTCTCTCCTTTTGAATTCCTATTGATGATTTCTGAATTGTGTTTAAATAGCAAGGCTGTGGACAGTATGTACAGTTTTAGCAAGCTGTTGAGTAAATCAAGCCTTCCATGGAATTATAACTAGGATTAAAATAGTTTAATGTTGGAAGAACAAACTAAATTGTAGCCCCTAGCTCTAGTCGATGAAATTTATCAAAGTATAACACCACATCTTAAAAATATCTCCCAAACCTTGGCTAAAACAAAGCTTAGTGTCGACCTATATTTTCTTGAACCAAAAATCAAATGTTTGAAGAAAATGCTTAGATTAGCTAGCAGCCATCTAACCCACTTATTTCCATATGGCAGGCTAAGGACTCAGTCTGAAATCCTTCTGAATTCATGGATTTCAGAAGGAAATGGAAACAAGGCAAAAGCCTTTCATTTGGTTTAAAAAGAACCACAACGAATTGCATTCCTTGCAAATTTCTAGTTCTCTACCAATTATAAAAACATGGTCTTCTAGTGCTGCCACTTTCCATTCCTGAGGTTGATAGAGGAAGTGGGGCTGGAAGAGAAGAAATATTTTAGGTGAGAAGTGGAAAATAGGAAGGACTGAGCCTCTGTGTGGGCAAGCACAATAAGTAGGTTGGGTTTGAAAGAAGAGAAATGTAGTTTAAGAGTATGCAAATGTATTGGGAACAAGAGAAGAGGGCTAGGGATGGCTCAGCTGCAGAGTACCTGACTAGCATGTGCAAAGCTCTGGGTTCCATCCCCAGCACAGTGGGTGGACCACACAGTTTCCTCAGCCAGCCTGCCCTGGTCAGGATCAATCAGAATCAACAAGCCTCCCCCAAATTAGCAAATTGGGGCTTGGTGCTAATGTCTTCAACACTCCATGGGTCTCACTTATGACCCTGGGAAACAAACTAGATGCAAAGGTGAGCAAATTTGGTCACAGCAGCAAAGAGCTTGAAACCTAACAAAAAAGCTCATATGTACATGAAGCAGAATGAGGTAATTCCCAGAATGAAAGCTTCAATTAGGAAGGGCCTTTCCAACAGGCGTCGTGTAGGAGACAGCATTTCCACATTTATCACAGTGAAATATCAAGTTAACATCATTTGAGATAAGGTTGAGGGAAAGCAAACTGACTGGAGAAGAGGAGGAATGTGGCCTGCCTTTCACATGCACATCTCTGTGTTGCAGGAGACAAGTAGGTAAACAAGGATAGATGGATGGACTGGGTCTTGGAAGATGGCAAGTGCATCCTATATGCTCCACTTTTCCATCTTCATAGGTGCTGGAGTATGAAGCAAATACCACTGTCATTATTTTAGAAAAAATAGTCTCAAGTAGATGAGATCAGTAGTGAGAGACTAATAATGGGAAACCACATGAGGATGCTAGCAGCAGTTTGCCAATAAGAAGCCTCGAGAAACCATAAAATCCAGAGTGAGTGAATCTACGGGCCCTCTGTCTTTAAACTGCAATGCCAATTAGTCCAAAGTGTTCAGCAGGTGCAAAATGAGCCTACATATACTTCTAAAATTTATTTTGCAAAGCCACATCTCCTGTATCCTATGTCCCCCAATATTTTTTTTTTTTTTTGCTTGTGGGTGTGACTTGGGAGGGATAGGTGTACAGGTCCCATCATCTAGTCTCCTTATTACAATAAATAAATCACAGCATTCTTCTAAGTTTTTACAATATCAATAGTAACAACAGCCAAAACATACTGCTTATGGTCAGGCATTTTGTAAGTGCTTTAAGTACTAAAATATGTATTCTCACAACAATGCTGGAGGTGAATATAATAATTATGATCTCTATTTTCCAGATGAGAAGACTGAAGCTCAGAGAGTTTAGGTAACTTGCCTGTGTTTTTATAGAATCTGAGATGGGGATGGGCTTCCAAGTTGGTTTTCACTTCAAATTTTCTTTCCCTTGTTTTCCTTATTCTAATTCCTGCTTTCATCATAACACTAGACCCTGAGGAATGCTGCTCTGCCTTTAAAACTAGGACTATGGACCAGACCAACTTCCATTTCTTAAATTACAAAGACCAGGTAATAAAATCCATGGGTACATAAGGTTAAAGGTGTAACTTCAGGTGAGTGTTCAGCTTTTTAAACCTGTTTCCTGATCCCCTTCAGCATCTAAAGATGCAGCTTCAACAGGCCACCCTCCCCTGCTCCATACACTTCATCTTTGTCCCCAGTTTCATAGGGCAGGGTTGGGACTCTTCCTTAAATGTCCAACTGGAGAATTTTATAATACTGAATTACATCTTGTTATCTTGGGCACAGAGCTTTCACATATTAACCTTTTTGGATCCTGAATCTGTCTTTCAAAATTGTGTTGACCCTCTCAGTTTGTGTTCATCTGCAAATACTGTAAACCCTGTCTTCCTTAGCTCTCCTAAGCTCTTGGAAATTGAAGAAAGCATACAGCAAAGCCCTGTGGTACTCCACTAGGGACCTCCTCCTTGGTGGACACTGTTAACTGGTTTAGATATTTATTCATGCAATTCATTAGAATGGATACCAGCCATTGTAGGAGTTAGAGGGCTCAAAATAGGTTTGTTAGCCTGAAGAATATAATGATCAGAAACCATCTTTTTGATGAGGCTATTCAACTAGCTATAAATAAACCTAACCAGAGGGTCAGCCACATGCACGTTTCCATATGCTCCCCACAAAAGATATGATTTTGTCAAAAGCCAAAAGAGAAATATTATATGTATGCATTCATCTGTTGACAACTAAAACTAAAAAATTAATTTGGGTTACCTCTGGGCCACCTGTTGATCGTCCTGTTTTCCATCCTCAGTGCTTATAAACTAGTCTCAATTTGACTAACAACGGGTATCAAGATTACCAGCTTTAAAATTAAAAAACATACCCTCTTCCTCACTGTGCTAACCAGGACATTGATGGGCCATCTTCAGGCTTGTGCCCCTTTATTGGAGTCTGAGACTCATCAACAGGACTCCAGCTCATCTGCAGAAATTCAGTCTCATTTGCCACTTTTGTCACTATAGAGAAATGTAGACTCTTGCCCTCATTCAATCACTTGAATTGTCTACTTTCCTACCTTGGGCTCTCGCATCCTTCTGAACCATGTTTACCTTGCCCTTCTCAGCCGAAAGCTCTCTATCCTTGACTGAGAGGATTTATGCTTGTGCATCATGTGGAATACTACATCACACGCAATCTATTCAAATCTTCAGGCTTATCCTCTCTTATTCTTGCTCTAATAGTTTTTAAAGCCCTTGTTGTCCTTAACCCTTTTCATAGGCCTAAGCACATCCTGGTGTGCTTTTCATGGCACTAACTCATGCCAGGTTTTAGTATTCTCACATTCCTGGAAGTTTTATTCCAATATACTTTGGTCCTCTTCTGACCACATTGACCTAATATTCTGACCACATTGCAAGCCTATTGCATATCAGACATGGTTCTAGATGCATCCACACATTTATATCTGAGATAATGACAATTAAACAGACTGACAAGTTTTGAATCCAGATATTTCCTCTAGCCAACCAGAATGTTGTCCAAGACCAAATACTGAATTAGCAGAAAGAAAAAGGTTGGAATGCAAAGTTTCAGACTCCCGGTCCAGGGTTCATTCTTGGCTATCTGTTCCTCTTTCTGTTGTTTTGCCTTCTAGCCCAGTGCATAGCAGAGTTCCTGGATGCAATAAATACTCAGTAATTATCTGTTGGCTGGAAATAGATTTGAGAAATGCTTCAATATCACTGAAATGTGTAAAGCATTAGGAGCACAGTTAAGAAAACCCAGTCCCTGATTTCAAGGAGTCTGGCATCTGGTGGGAGAGCAGTCAAAATAAATGTCTAAAATGAAATGAACTAACTGCTGTGATGGAGTTACAGAGGTGCCTCTGAATGCTCTCCACAATCTGGAGGAATTAGGGCAGGCTTCCTAGAAGTGGTGACAGTTAATGGAGGCATGGCACTCAAATAGGTGTGTGCTCTGCAGACAGAGTCTCCTTAATCCTTGTTCCTGACTGCTGCACAAGTGTCCCTGCTCTATGGTTCTTCATCATCTCCTTTTAAGTGGGCCTATTATTTTAAATATAATTGATATTTATATATTTGAATTTCTATTCTTATTCAGAAGTTAAAAAACTCACCAGAATGCAAGACTATCTGTCCAAAGGAAATAAAATTAATTTATGCCTTCAGGACCAAATAAAAACATTATATAAAACTCCATGTGGTATCCACAAATGTGACAGATGGATATATTTTCTGTTCAAGCTACAACAGTTTTAGGACTTTCTTCCCAGTAGAGACATTTTAAACGTTTAGAATAGGATTTTTTATCTATATTCTTACCAGAGTTGAAAGAGAAAATGCCTATATAGTTCAATCTTATAAAGTTTAAAAAAATAAGAAAAGAATAGGAATCATCTTTTTCACATACAGCATGATGGCTCTGCACATGGACGGAACACTGGAATAAGAGAGATGGGATCCACTTCCTTGCTTCATCATTTCATAGCCATGCAGCCCTGGAAAAGTTGTTTTAAACTATTCTTATCTCAGTTTCTCCATCTGTAAAATGGCAAAAGGCTTCTTTAATACACAATAGATTGTGCTCTGGAAACACAAGACCTGGGTCTGTTGAATTACTGCACACCACAAATAACCGCACTTGTCCAATTCACCAAACTCTTGGAGCCTCAGTTTTCTTACCTGTAAAATAGGGCTAATAACAGTATGGTTGTTGTAAAGCAAGGAGATAATGAAGGCAAAAGACAGCTCAGTGTCTGGCAATTAAGGTCTACATTAGTGATGCCAGCAGTCTCTGATTATAAGTCTTTTCAAGGATAAAATGAAGTTTTACATACATATATCCACATATATACATACATTATATGGGTATATATACATATACTTATTGTATACATATTTGTGTGTATATATATAGTATTTACTATGGTTTGGATATAATAAAATCTCAAAAAACAATAGCTGTATTAACACTTCATTACTCATATTATTCTTTCATTGCTCAGCTAGGCAAATAAAAATATTTTTGCTGGGAGTGTAGCTCAGTGGTACAGTACTTTTGTAGCATGTGTGAGCCCTGGATTCAATCCCCAGCACTAATACACTCTCTTTCTCTGTCTCTCTCATTTTAAGTTAAATGATTAATGATGACTCACTGTACTTGGAGCAACAGTTATGACTATGAATTTGTACAGGGACTTAGAATTAAAAAGAGAATGGAGAATGTGCATTTTAGTGGTGGAAGCATCAATAATTTGGTAGTTGCAAATTAGAGTTTATATAAGAAAGACAGTTGGGAGATAAAGACAAAATAGAGCATGGCTATTTTTTTAATTCATTCTCTCTTCACATTTAGAGGTTTGGCTTATAAACTCATAATGGCAATAATAAAATCAAGGTAGGAAAACCCAAACTGGTTTATCTGATGATTTTACTTGCGTTAATAAAGCAACTGGATCAAATGTATGCGTGATCTGATCAATTCTGCAAGAACCATTCTGTTGCCATTGGGACACTTGGGCACAAAACAGACTGAAAAGAGAAGAATATGAAGCCTGGGAATATGCAGCCTAGAGAAGATACCATAAGGGTAACAGGATGTGAAAATTTGCAAAATATGAAATCTGTGTCAAGAAGTTCGTGCACATTCTGGAGATTTTTGTAGATCTTCTTTGGACAGTGTGGTTTCTTAATATTCAGTACAGTTCTACATTCTATATGAATAAAAAGGAAATACAGAATGTTGACATAATTAGCAAAATAATACTCAAGTCATTAAATATATAACATTATGATTGAGTGCATCCCAAGCCTGCAGACATTGCTAGAAATAGAGGAAACACTTGGAAATCTGTACACAGCCTTCAAAACCTGCCAGGCTCACAAACTACAAAATATGGGCTCAAACCAATTATGAGCTGTGTAACAATGACATGGAACAATTGCTCTCCAAGGACTAAAAGCCATGAAGCCTTCGAACACAGAAGTCTCCAGGAGGCTGAATAACAGATCCATAATGAGCTTAGAAAACACCCTGCTGGGACCCTGTGGGAGGCATTTTCTGCAAGAACAGAAGAAATTAGAAGCCTATTTCCCCTAGAGTAGAAATATGCTGCCCGCCCTGCAGTCCAACTCTTCAAAGGTAGACAAGCTCTTAACAATAACTGTCATATTTCCCACTCACTGCATTTCCTGACAGGAAGGTGACTTGAACCTGGTGTAAAGAAGCTACGCTAAAGAAGTCACCAATTTACTAAAACACAGGAAATTAGCTGAGGTAGTCCTGGATAAAGACCGGAAGCTTTTAAAATCATAGGTTGGACTTCATGGAGAAGTCTCCTCCATTGCAGCAGAACATATGGTCTCTTCTCTTGGAGGAATGGTGACTAGGTTTTAGAAAGTGAGATGAGACTCCAATATGTATTAATATGCTTTCCTGTGATTTAAAATGCCTGGGAAATCATAAACACACTGTTGACACTACTGCAGGGCCAGGGGGAAAGCTGGCTGGTGAGCTACACTGATTTCAACTCTTCGTTTTTCCATTTACCAAGTATCTTGTATAAGTCTAACAGTTTTTCAAGTAACACAGCTGTGCCAGTACTGTTAAGGCTACTGAATTCTTACATACTTCTCTCCTGCAAATGAGGAACCAGCTCTCGTCAGAGCAAATTCACAATTTAAATTAAGTTGTGTCATCTTCTAATCCACAGTAACAGACTGTACAGTAAATATCATATAAAGTTTTCCAACCAATGGTAGCTCTATTAATAGTATTTTTAAAACCTTATAAAATCAGTAGGAAATGATTCAAACGACATCATTTCCATTGGAGAGGGTTAGTGGCAATAAGGTAAATTGAGGAAAACACGGACTTGTAGATGTCCAATTTTAGAAAAGTATTTGTTAGTCTATTTATCTATCTCTTATCTGTTTGGAAACTACTTCCTATAGAATGAATATTTATGTGCCCCCAAGGCATTGGTATTAAGAGGTGGGGTCTTTGGGAGGAGATTATGTCATCAGGCTAGAGCCCTCATGACTGAAATTAGTGTCATTTTGTGTTCCTATAACAGAACTAGAGACTTGGAATTTTTTTTTTTTTTTTTTTTTGGTTCTGGGGATTGAATCCAGGACCTTGTATAAGTGACACAAGCACTCTACCAACTGAGTTATATCCCCAGCCCAAGGCTTGGTAATTAAAAAGAAAAAAATGATTCTCACATTCTGGAGGCTGAGAAGTCCAAGGTGAAGGTGTTATATCAGGAGAGGGCCTTCTTGTTGCATCACAATGGGGAGGAAGGCATCACATGGTGAGACAGTAGGAGCAGGCCAACTCAGGTCTGGCTTCCTCTTAAAGCCACCAATTCCATCAAGGGGGTCCTATCCTCATGACCTCATCTAAATACCATGAACACTCACATTTAGGGATTATGTTTTCAACACATTAACTTCTGGGTACCCATTCAAACCATAGCACCTTATAAAAGAAACCCCAGAGAATTCCCTTACTCTACAGAGTGAGAAGACACTACCCATGAACAAAGTAACAGGCCCTCACTAGATACTGAATCCACTGGTGCCTGGAGATTGGACTTCCCAGCTTCCAGATCTGTGAGACAATTTTTGTTGTTCATAAACCATCCAGCCTATAATATTTTTGTTACAGCAACCTGAATGAATCAATGCCTTATATTTATGCCTTATATTTAAATTTTTGATGCATCTGAAATTTCTTTTTTTTATAAAATTCAAGGTAGGGATCTAACTTCTGTTAACAGATAATCAATCTTGCCTTCCTTGGTTTGAAATGCTACCTTCATTATACACCAATTTTGTATGCTGTGCAATATAGCAAACTTCATATGCATTTAGGTCAATAATAAGACATATCATCCCATTCCATTAATTTGTCTTTGCCAGAATCAAGTTGACATACCATTTTAGTATTATGTATTTGAATACAAAATGCTAGTTATTCTCATTGTTTAGTCAGTTTTTTTAAGACCCAACCAGCATATTGTAGAGAAGGAAAGATTTATTCGAAGGTTCACAGTTTCAGAGGTCTTAGTTCGTAGAAGGCCGGCTCCATTCCTTGGGGCTCAAGGTGAGTTAAAACATCAGGGCAGATGGAAGCAGCTTACATGATGATCAGGAAGCAGAGAGAGAGAGACTTCATGCTCCAGACACAAAATATATACTCCGTAGCCATGAACCATTTCCTCCAGCCACACCCTACCTGCCTTTTGCTACCATTGAGTTAATCTATCAGAGATCATTGATTAGGTTAAGTCTATAACCCAATCATTTCTCCTCCAAACCTTGCCTTGTCTCACACTTGAGCTTTTGGGGGACACTTCACTTCCAAACCATAACACTCATTATACTTCTGTGTCAAAGGTTCTTATCTGTTCTTATACTATTTATTTTGCAAATGAACTTTGACTTTTTAAAAAATATATGGTTATTAAATTTTATTGAGATAATGCTAAATCCATACATAATTGTAGGAAGAATTGACTTCAAAATCCTTCTATAGCATTTCATCTAAAAAGAAGTTTATTTTATGGCATAGTTTTTTGCTCTTTTATTTATTTTAACATAAATGTCTCCAATTTCTTGCTATGGTTTACTCCTGAGTGTTTTCTATCATTTCTTTTACTATCATTTCTATCTTCAAGGGGTCATTTGGATGTAGACAACCACTGATTTTGTGTATCAGTTTTGTATTAAGCTATTTCACTAAACTTGCTCTTTTTTTTTAAATTAGCTCATTGTCTTAGGTGTTGTAGAAATACAATTATATTACTCAACATTTTTGCCTCCCCTTTTGCAATTTTAAACCTCAACTGCTCTTTTCCAATTGTGTCACTTGGCACCACCTGTGCAAGGGCGAACAGCCAGAGGATAGTGGACACCTTCCTGGATCCTGCACTCACGAGCTATCTACTGCTCCCCCCCACAGAGGTATCAGCCTGTGCCTGTGTCATAAGAGTGCCAGGGGACACTGGTGACTGACTCAGAGATGCTACTGGTGAGGAAGAGCTCTCCACCTGGAGAGGAAGACAAGGAGGAGAGGGAAAGGGGGAAGCACAAGAAAAGAATGAAGGAGGATAAAGGGCAGGTAGAGAAGAAGAAGGCTGAACTGTGGGAGAAAATTATGGATTACTAGTGTCAACATTAAATATCTGGAAGCAGGGGTAACAATTCCTGTATGTTTTTTGAAATGTCCTTATTTCTTTCTATTACATTAAAAAATGTTTTTAGGGATTTTCCTCCTGGGATTTTGAGATTACTGAATCGTCTGCCCAAGTGTATTAGCTGAACGGGAAAAATGAGAAGAATGACAAATTGCATAAGATGTCAGGAATATTAAAAAGACTGTAAAGAATGTTTAGCAGTAAAAATGATTTCAGGAAAGCCAAACATAACAAAAACAGATAAACCACATTTCTGCAAGCACCATGCACATTCCCACTTTCTACAAGTGCATGGTATTTTCTGGATCAGGTCTGAAATATTTTTAGCTTCACATATCTGTTATATGGACAATACATAGAATAAAAAAATTACCAATTTCCATTAATAAATGAAAAAAACAAGGAACAAAGCAATGGAAACTAAAATAACTTAAAAAGTAAAAGTAAATAATTGTCACTTAATAATTGTCAAAAATGAAAAAAAAAGACTGATCACACCCACTGTTGGTGAACTATACAGAAACAGGTTTTAATAGGCTGTCAATGAGAGGAAAAATGGGTAGTTTTTCTTGAGGTTAATTTAAGATTGACTTAGCAAATTGAAACATTGATTCATTATGCTCTCTACCCCCTGCCTATTTTACTTCTACAAATACTTCCTTTAGAAATAAGGATATTCTCTGTAGTACTATAGTAATGACAGCAACTTAGAAAGAGCGGAAAGGCCCAGCAACAGAAGACTTGCTAAGTAGACATACAGCACCTGTATGGTGGAATACTATATAGATGTTTAAAAGGATGAATAGAAACTAATAAGGAAAAAAACAAAAACGCTTACATTTTCAGATTTTAATTTTTCAAATATTTTGAAAACCAAAGGCCCAATGATTTCTCTGATACATGGATGCTGATCCATAATGGGGATGGCAGGGGCAGGGAGGAGCATGGGAGGAGTGGAGGAACTTTAGATAGGGCAAAGGGGATGGAGAAGAAGGGAGGGGGCATGAGGGTAGGAAAGGCAGTGGAATGAGACGGACATCATTACCCGAAGTACACGTATGAAGACACAAATGGTGTGACTCTACTTTGTGAACAACCAGAGACATGAAAAATTGTACTCTATGTATACTATGAATTGAAATGCATTCTGGTGTCATGTATAACAAATTAGAGTAAATAAAAAAATTTTTTAAAAAAATATTTATCTGAAAAAAAAATTCAAATATTTTGAATTTTTAGAACAGATATAGAATAAGATCTCTTCATGTGAAATATATATGTACTGAACTGATATAAAGAGAACAAACACCAAACTTAACAGCCCACATGCTTAAAGAGTGTGCTTATTGGTGCTGTGCTGCAGAACTATACATGTAATATAGAACTATACTGTTGACCTATTTGCAAGGAGCATGTAATGCTTTTATTTCATTTCCACTTTGGAAGCCTTAAAGATGAGAGTAAAAAAGCAGATCAACTTGGTACATTTAGGAGGATTAGGTATGCTTGCTAGTTTAAGAACAAGTGTAGTAAAAAATTCAAGACTAGAAAAAACAGAAGATATCTAACATCACTAACCAAACTAAGTAAGCAAAGGAAAAAAGAATTATAATACATCTTAATCTTGAAGCACAGAAAACAGTTCTACCCATTTAGGAAATACCTGCATTAAGCAGGGGTAAGGTTACATTAAAGGATAAATTACAAATTTATCCCTTAAGAAGCTTATAATCTAGAATCCGTCTAAGGCTAAAGGTGTACTACATAAAACAAATAGGAAGTACTAAGGCTCTGTAGGGGTCATCCTGGCTCCTCTTGGCCTCCAAAAGAGGGTGGTCTCATTTTCTCCCCCAAAGCTCAGTCCTCACTGTGCGTAGGTCTATCTCCATGCCAGTCCATCAGCCTGTCTTCTGTTGCTCCAACACCTCAACTTCCATTCCCAGCTGGAAAGAGACTCCTTTCGAGGGCTTCCTGCAACTTCAGAATGATTATTTTCCTAAAGAATGCAACTATGGAAGCTGGGCAGAAATCTCCAGCTTCCCTCCAAGAGGGAATCTAAGCCGGGCTCCAGAAAGTTCTTTCACTTAACCTGATTTGTATTCACCTCCTCACGGAGGATGGAGCAAGACTTTTATTTAATTTCTTCTTGCCTTGAAATGAAATTTTTGTTCCGCCCCCTCCTCTACCCTGATTCACCCTTTGTGTGCTTCATGGTGGCTCCAATTCCACAGAGACCAGGGCTCTTCTCAGCGGGTGTGGGTCTGATGGCAGAGCCATCAAGGATTCTCCCAGTTCCTGCTTTTCTCTGCTTAATAATCTTAACCCAAAGAATGAATGGTTACTTCTGACTTTGTTTCAAGGAATTAAAATCCCTGGGGCTTATTTCAAATGAGTTCATGTGATAGACAGCTGTCTCTAAATGCAAGTCATTTCAACCAAGTTTTACAAATGCCTCCAATCTTGATTTTTTTTAAATCAAAATCAAATACTAATAGGGCTATAATGATGAGTTGTGATAACTGTATGCTTTTTAAATAAACACTTAGCAATTTTTACATTTTTGATCTTCAATGATATCAGATCCACAGAGAGCCATAACCCACTGTGATGCTCTAATATTTTTTTGGACTTGCTGTAGTTACATGCCAAGATACAGGTTTTATTGGTAGTTGTTTGAATATTAATCAAATGTTTGTTGGCTTATCCACATATTGGTTCATTAAGTCTTCCCAATGAAAATGAAGAGTAGCCCACAGCATCCCTTTACACAAATGAGCTAAGGGGCTAAGGGGATGCATCATTTGTATGTAAGGAGGAATTGGAACAAGTCTTCCAACTCAAGTTCTGACTGCATAATCTCTGTAGTCACTATGTTACTCCAAAGTGGCTGTTTGTGTCTTCAAATGAAAGTTATTGATAACTGATCAGTTTGCTCAGGATTCAAGATCATTGGCATTCGACTGTTTTTATACAAGATGACCGTTATCAGTTTTGCATTACTTTCTGAGTGATGAAGAAGACTCTTCTTTCTTCTTAAATCTGCATAAAGTAATGAAATCACCTAAGTAAGTACATCAAATAACATTCCCAAGTCTTTCAGAACAATGTTCATGACTGATTCAGATTTCACTTTGACTGGGAGGCAGGGCATCTAACTCACATCTGTTTGGCTCTACCTGTGTTGCTTCTAATTCAAATCAGCAATGAAAACATTTTCAGCTTTCTATGCTCCTTTACTTGAGTGATCTGTGATTTTGATCTTACACTCCTGTGATTTTTTTATTTGTTCTTTTTAGTTATACATGACAGTAGAGCCTGTTGGAATCCATATTTATACAAACGTGGAGTATATTTTATTCTAATTAGGATCCCAGTCTTATGGATGATGAGATTCACTGTGGTATATTCACATATGAACATAGGAAAGTTGTATCTGATTCATTCTACTGTCTCTCCTATTCCCATCCCTTCTACCTTCCCTTCATTTGCCTTTGTCTAATCCACTGAACTTCTATTCTTTCTCTCAACCTTGTTGTGTGCTAGCATCCGCTTATCAGAGAAAACATTTGATTTTGGGTTTTGGGGCAATCCTGAATTAAGTACAAAATACATCCTGAATTATCTCACCTGCAGTCAGGTTAGCTGGGGTTTGGATATAAGAACTACAACTTCCTATCAGCAATCCCCAAGCAGAGGTTTGAATTCAGAGGTAAAAATCTCCAGGTTTGCTTGATGGGGACACCAGTGATCATTGGCTTAATTTTTGATAGTCCCCAGATCCTCTTGTGATGTTTAATGTATGTTTCCAACTATGTGCCGGAGTCCTGTCGCTGAATCTAGCATCCTCTGTGCTGCTACTGGACTGAGCACCTGGACGTGGCGAGAGCAGCAGACATTAGGAAGTGTTCTAGCCCAGTGATGGAAGAGTTCATGAGCTACAGAGAGGGCCAAAGGGAGACAAAGAACCTGGGGGACAGGAAATGGGGAGGGGGCAAGCAGGAGAGAATCATTAAGAAGGAGATCCTTGAGCTGTTTTCCGAAAAGGGAGAAAGAAAAGCAGAGAGAGACAAATTCCTAAGGAAGGTGAGCTCAAAGTACTTCCTCAATTATCTCACCTGCAGTCAGGTTAGTTGGGGTTTGGATATAAGAACTACAACTTCCTATCAGCAATCCCCAAGCAGAGGCTGGAATTCATAGGTAAAATCTCCAGGTTTTGCTTGATGGGGACACCAGTGATCATCATGGCCCCTGACCCAGCTCTCCCTGCTCATTCCCATAATTCCTTCCCATAAAAGATATTAAGGACTCCCTACTGCCTAAAAGATAATTTTAGGATTTGTTCAGATTTAAATGGAATAAAGTTGACTACACTACGGTCTCCCAGCTTAGTGAGATAAAAGTAAATATGAGTTAAATCGTGACTTTTTAATAATGAAGAACTCCAAAAAGAAAGTTTATATTAACTATTTCCCAAGAGAACTGTGAACAAGTTCAAGTTATTCATCTGGAGACTTTGAGGGAAAGTAAGAAAATTGAGAAAAAGAGTAAATAATTAGAAAGGAAAAGAGAACTAGTGTTTGTTGATTTCTGAATATTTTTAAGGAACTGAATATGTGTTATTATAATTAGTCTTTGGAAAAGTGAGGGAAGAAAAACTGTCCCATTTCATTGAAACTCAGGGAGGGTCAGTAATTGACTTAGTGTCACACAGCCAGGAAGTATAAGGCAAGGTTACAAATCCAGATCTATTTAGTTCAGAGAACAAACTATTTCTCCTTTGTCATACTGTATGTTGAAAGAAATAGAATTAAAAGGAAGCATAGTTGAAATGTTGAGAGAAAACAGAGACAAGGAGAAAAAAGAGGAGTTTATAATTATGCATTTAGAATTCAGTGAGAAAAATATGCTATTTAAAGAAAGAAATCATAAATGTTATTTAGAGAAAGAAATCATAAGCATCTCTAAATTGCATGCAGCAGTGCCATGTCCTCAAGGACAGGTAGCTATTGGTGAAGGTGAAGTGAGTTCAACTTCTGATCTTCATAGGGACTCACTTCTATAAAAATGATCAAAACTGTATGTGAAAAATAATCAAATACCTCAAATCAGAAATAAACACACATTCCACCTAATCTGTTGGTAAGGATTCAATACTGCACAAAACAGATACATGAAGATAACCATCTCTTTAATCTTTTATGTATTTTATTACCTTGAGGCGTGGTATCTGGTAATTTAACCCTTTCCTGACACATTTGGACCATCTATCTGTCTCCAAAGCTAAGAGGATATTAAAAATGACTCCTATGGGGCTGGGGATGTGGCTCAAGCGGTAGAGCGCTTGCCTGGCATGCGTAAATATTAAAAAAAAAAAAATCTCTCTCTCTAAAAAAAAAAAAAAAAAAAAAGACTCCTATGACCTCAAACTGATAATGCTTTAAAATCAATTTAAAGATTTCATTCCCCCCTAAGTGTCATATGAGAAGTGTGACCTCAGGAAATGAAATAAAAATGAAAAGATTTTTACTTTTTAACAATGACTGTGTAAATGTTTTTTTCCCTTTTTCTGGAGAGTTCTGTGGCAACATGGTTCCTTGTTTTCCCTTTCATTTGTTTTAAAACAATGCTTTGCCAATTTTAAAAATGTTAGGAAAATATTTAATAACAGGAAGAAATTTTCAATAATTATGGTATATGTAATATAACATTACATATATAATATATGTCTATATCTACTGCTGATTCAGTAACACAAACGTTATTATTGCAACTGCATGCATACAGAAAAAAGATATACACAGAGGAAATACCCAGACAGAGAAGCCATTTAGAAAAAGGCTATGCTAAGGTGTGATTAAATATAATTTTTAATATTGCTTACATATTAAGAAGCACCCCAAAGAAAAGATCACTTAAAACACTGACTTTCATTTCTTCAAGGTCATGTACATCTTTATTCTCAAAAATTAAATTACTTTTTTGTTAAGATCAATTTCAGAGCTATGATTATGAATTTATAGCTTCAGTTAACTAACAAAATTCCTTGAGCAAAATTATAGACATATTAATTTTACCTCCCACCAGTGCAGTAGAAGTAACTTTTTAAATGATTTCACAAAATCCAACTGGCTAACTAACCAGATAACAACAGTATAATAAAAACACTCAAATAAAATTTTAAACTAGTGAAAAAGACTCAAATATCTGCTATAAGGGAAACCATCCACACGGCCTTCGGAAGTGCTAGGTGGGCATCCCCCTCGGCTTTCTTTGTAGGTTTTTCTGGTACTAGGCAATGCCCACGTTTCGGACTTCATATTCCACAGCAATCAAAACAACATTCAGGCAGGCACATAAAAGACAACAATGGTATCACAATATCAGAAGGAGAGATAATTAGGACCATCCCCATAGCTCAAAAGCAACATTAACCAATTCAAATGAGACAGCACCTCACAGCTGTTAGGACGACTATCATCAAAATAAAAGATAAAAGACAGCAAGTGTTGCAAGGATGTGGAGAAAAGGGAAGCCTTGTGTTCTGTTGGTGAAAATGTAAATTAGAAGAGCCATGTGCAAAAGGTACAGAAACTCCTTTAAAAATAAAGAAATAGAACACCAGTAGGATCCAGCAAGCCCTATTCCGGGTATACACAGGAAATGTTATGTCAACAGACACTGGTACTCCCACGTTCACTGAAGTATTATTGACATGGGCTAAGGTACAGAATCAGCTTAAATATCCACTGTCACAGGAATGGGTAAAGTGTGATGCATGCGCACATGAGTGTGCAAGCACACACACACACACACAAACGGAACGGAATACTATTTTTAAAATAAGGAAAGTCTGCCATTCATGACAACATGAGGAGTGAATCTGAAGGACATTAAGTGGAATAAGCCAGACACAGACAGAAAAATACTGCATGATCTCACTTGCATGTGGTATCTTAAAAAGGTGAATTCACAGTAGAGAGTAGAATGGAGAAAGCAGTGGGGAACGGGAGATTCCCGTCAACCTTACAAAGCTTCAGTTACGGGGCATGAGTGAGTCCGAGAGATCCAACACACAGCAGGGAGACTGCAGTTAATAATGCTGCCTTGTCTTCTTGAAATTCACTAACAAAGTAGATCTTATCACACACTCAAAACGGTAACTGTGTGAAGAAATGGCTATGTTAGTTGGCTTGGCTGTATTGAGTTGTTTACTGTGTATATCAAAATATTATGCCATGCGCTGAAAAACAGTAATAACTCACTTAAAGATGGGACTATGTTCTGAGAAAAGTGTCACTAGGTGACTTCCAGTCTATGCAAGCATCACAGTATGTACTTATACAACCTAGATGGTAAATCTTCCTACACACCTAGGCTATAGGGTATACAAACCTGTAATATGGGAGGTATATATAGGGCCCTATAAGCATATATGGTATACATATGGTGTGTGTGCATATATATGAAATATATAGGAGCCTATTGCTCTTGGGTCTATAATGAACAGAACAGGAGATTAAATCAAGCCCAAGAGATAAGGACACAATTAAGGGACTCCTTGAGCAAGAGATATTTGAGGCTAGAGCCAGCATAACATGGCATACTATAAACTTTATTTTTTTTCTAATAAATAGAGAGTTTGCACTCTAAAAAGTATAGTATAGTAAATATATACACCAGTAACAGTGTTTTATTATCATGTAAGTATTATCTACTGTGTATACTGCATTTGCACCATTTTCACTTCACTGGCCACACAGTAGGACTGCTCACTCCAGTGTCACAGGAGCACGAATGATATGTTGCACTATGACATTGCATAAGGTCACAATGCAACTGCTGTTATGGTTTAGATGTGAGGCATCCCCCAAAAGCTCATGAGAGCATGCAAGAAAACACAGAAGTGAAATGATTGTGGTATGAGGGCTTCACCATAATCAGTGCATTAATACTGACAGGGATTAACTAGGTGCTAAATGCAGGCGGGTAGGTTGTGGCTGGAGAAGGTGGGTCCCTGGAGGCCATGCCTTTGGGGTATCTATTTTGTCTCTGGTTAGCCAGGCTTAGTCTCTCTCTGCTTCCTGGTGCATTGCCTTGAGCTGCTTTCCTCCTCCACAGGGTCTTCTGCCATGATGTTCTGCCTCATCCTAGGTCCAGAGCAATGGAACCTCTGTCTATAGACTGAGACCTCTGAAACCATGAGCCTCAAATAAACTTTTTCTCTTATAAAATTGTTCTTGTCAGGTCTTTTTGTCACAGAGGCAAAACCAACCAAACAAACGAACAACAACAAAAAACCCCACTAAAACAATAGGCAATATGAAATTTTCAGGTCCATTATAATGTCATGGGACGATTGTTGTTATTCAGCATGTGGCTGTATATACAACTTCTGCTAAAAAACAAACCAACACAGCTGAGAAAAACAAGTACATGAAAAGAAACTAACATCTGGGGATAAGGGAGGAGAACAAGAAGAGATCAGGTAGAGCAGTGCTGCTCAAAGTGTGGTCCTTGGGCCAGCAACATTAGCACAGCCTGTGAGCTTGTGATAAAAAGTATAGTATAGCAATAGTACAGATCTTTGAGACCACTTCCACCCTCTGAATCTGAAACCCTGAACTAGTTGAGTCCAGCAGCCTGTTTTAACAGTTCCTCCAGGTAATTCCCATGCCTGCTGAATCTGAGAACCACTAAGCTGTAGACATTTCCAGCAGACCTTGTCTTTGCACAGAAGAAACAGGAGAAGGGGGACCTGCTGCCTCTGTTTCTTATAACAGGGAAGATTGTTTGGGGGGGGGGGTGAAGGAGGTAGGACAAAGGATACTATCATTTCAGAAAGATGGCTCAAGGCCACTATCTCAGCAGGTACTGTATAATGAGGGAGCTCCTTATTGTTTTCTCCAGGGGTCATGTGCTGTCCATGAAGAAGTGAGCAGAAATGAAAGGAATGTAAGCATAGGACTAAGGTGTCCAGAACCAAGAAAATGTCCCCTTGTGGTCTCCCCATGCCTGGATCCTTTAAGTGAGGATAGTGATGTTGTTGTATATTCATTCAGTTCTTTTTTCACCTGTTGTTTCAAGACTAAGTTTCAGACATTGCTGGGTACTGGAGACTTGAAGCTAACAAACAAAAGACTCTTCACCCCAGAGGAGCCAGAGAAACATATGCAAGAGGGAAGGGCCAACCGAATTGATGTGGTCAAAGTCCGTTGGGGTAAAATGTACTCCATATCCATCCACCCATCCACCCACCCATCCATCCATCCATCCATCCATCCTTCGGTGACAATGACCAATTCTGTCCTATCTGGACCATATCTTTTCCAGCTATGGGTCCATCATTTGTTACAGTTTCCCAACCCCATGAAGTTAGTTAAGCACCGAGTATTGACTTGTTGTGATCAGTGAAATGTGAGTGAAGAGAGCTACGTCCTTTCCTGAGAAAACGTTTAAGAGCAAGTTTGTGATTTGCCATGATCCCTTTCCCTCTGCCATGGTGTCCAACTACGGCCTGCATGGCCAAAAGCCCAAATCCTCAGGTTCTCATGTAAGAATAATGGGGAGGGGCTGCTGGCTAAATCACAATGCACAAGAAAGAGGAATACATTTTTGTCATTTTAAAACACTGAAGGTTGTTTGTTATTGCACATATCCTGTTCTGACGGACACAAACCGACACTAGCAAACCGACACTAGCATTATTCTGATGTTATCTGCAAGAAAATGAGAGAGAGATTAAAATAATTGACAAAAATATAGAAATGTGTTGTTATAAGCTGAACGTGTCTCCCCAGAACATATTTTGAAACTTCATAACCAATGTGACAGCATTGGGAGATGAGGCCTGTAGAAGGTCATGAGGGCTCCACACTCTTGGACAGGACTAGGGACTTCATAAGAGGCTTCACCCAGCGTTTTCCCCCTTTGGTCCTTCTGCCTTCTGCCATGTGAGGATATGTCTTCGTGAAAGGAAAGAGCAAACTCTTGTCAGGCACCAAATCTTTTAACCTCTTGACTTTGGATTTTCCAGCCCTCAAACTATGACGAATGCATTTCTTTTATTTATAAATAATCTAGTCTTTGGCATCTTACTACAATAGCAAGAAGAATACACTAATACAGGTGGTGCCACTAGGTAGATGTCTTTTTGTTTGACCTCCAAATCTGTGGATTCATGAGCCAAAGGAAATTTGCTCAACTGATCTCACAAGATTCCCTCTTGAGGTTCTAGACTGTAAACCACTACACTGATATGTGATAATATCATATGACTAATAATTGATCAGAGATTGTCCCCATCTAAAGGATTAAGCACTGTGACTCAGTATGTGACCAAAAGAAGGATGCCTACCCAAATCTTTCTGATTTTAAAGCCTGCGGTTTTACTATAGTGCTACATTGCTTTTATGGCTATGTATCTTGAACTGACTAAAAGTTCTGGTCCTAACTTTACTTTTAATAACTGTGACCTTGAGGTAATTTAAGCTTTGGCTTCAGATTTTTTTTTTTTTTTTGTAAAGTGGGAATATTAACCCTCCCTTTCTCACAGGTTATTATGAGATAGATTGAGTTTAAAGGCCTTGCAAATAATACATCAATAGAGTTAAAATGAGTAAACAGTCAAACATCAGCTTGGGACATTCCCTGGCTTATGAGTGGGTCTACAAAAAAAAAAAAAAAAAAGAGATAAATTTGTGTTCACCTCTTTTAGAAGAAAAAACTTTACTTTCATTATTTGGTATGGAAATAGTTTTAAAATATAATACTTGAAATGGAATATTTCATTCCAGAATCTTCAAACTGTATTAATCATTAATTTTGTTTTCTTTTGATGATTCATTGTTGGTTTGCTTTATTTTGATAATGAATATCTACTATGACAAGATTCTGTGCAATCCTCTGACAGCTATGTGAAAAGCCAAGCTTCCTGAAGAAACTTTTGATCAAGATAAGGAACTCAAGCTGTGGGTGTAGCTCAGTGGTAGAGCTACACGTGCTGAGTACGTTGGGGAGGCCCTGGGTTGGGTCCCCAGTGCCAAAAGAAAGAAGAAAAACAGAGTTGGAAATGACTTTCTTGAAGTATCATCTTGCTGCCAGGTGAAGGTGGTCATAGTGTTCATGCAAGTAAGGGTCCATAGGAGTCCTCAGGAGGCAGAGATGAGTCCACTCAGTCAATGCCACCATGGGTGCATGTGGGCCACTGAAACTGTCCTTCCCTGTTCAGCTTCTCATCTGAAGGTTCTAATTTGCTGTGACCCTAGTAGTGAGATAAGCAAGTAAATAGGTTTATGGACACTGTGTGCAAATTAAGATAAGAGTGAAGACTTTGGGAATGTATCTCTTTGGCTTGTTTTTGATATTTGTGTGTACACTTCCTCTTGCTACTCTGGCCTTATTAAGTCTGCAAATTTCTGTTGAATGTAAAGTTATGATGTTGGATCAGCCTTTAAGTGATTAGAGAGCTGTATGGACATATTGCAGTACGGGTGATATAAAAATAAATATTTGTTCTAGATTTTATATTCCATATGTTTCCACAAAGAATCCTTTCCGTGTGTTCAAGACTTATGAATATATTTAAATTTGTTCACCTGGAAGATTCTTTTTATATGTGCACACACATTGATAAATCAGTTTCAATCTGGGTAGATAGAATTGTCAATGATACTTGCAAACTAATTTTAAAAAACACCACCCAATCATGCTCAAATTTTCAAAATTTTATTTTTTTCAAGTACAGATTGTCGGAATAATTCAGCATCAAATGTATTTGAGTGACATGCCAATCAGCTTTTCATTCATTCACTAGTTTGTTTCATTTATTTGTTTCAGTCATCTAACAAGTTATTTACGGAGTAAAAGCACTCTGCCAGTAGGCCAGAGATAAAATAATGAACAACTCCAACTGCATCCTCACCTCCCTGGATCTAAATCCAAACTGAATGAATAATTACAAAAGTGATCTATGAAACATTCAGGGGAGTGCATGTCGAAATGGCCTATCTTTTGGCTGGGGATGTGGCTCAAGCGGTAGCGCGCTTGCCTGGCATGCATGCGGCCCGGGGTTGGATCCTCAGCACCACATACAAACAAAGATGTTGTGTCCGCCGAAAACTAAAAAATAAATATTAAAATTCTCTCTCTCTCTCTCTCTCTCTCTCTCTCTCTCTCTCTTTAAAAAAAAGAAAGAAAGAAAGAAATGGCCTATCTTAGTCCTAGGGATTTTGGAAGGCAGTTTGAGTAAGTGACTTAGTTTTAATGAGAGAGTGCAGAAAAAAGAAGGAAAAACAGCATGTGCCAGGACTCGAGTGGTAGAGTACTCAGCCTCAAAGACATGACCAAAAACTATGTGGCTTGGACGGGTTGGGGGTGGGCAAATGAAAAGGGAATGGAGCAAGATCATACAAGATTTCATAGGACATATGAAGACTTTGAACTCTATCTTAGGAGACATCATGCATGGGCTTCAAGCAGAGATGGAGTAGGATCAAAGTTTCATTTTTGTGAGATTCTTGCTGCTGTATGGAAAGTGTAAGGATGGTCTTCTTAAAAGGACAAGCATTTTAAAAGCCCCTACAGCAATTCAGACAAGAGATGATGGTAGCAGGAAGCAGCATAGGGGTCATATGGGTGAAGAGAGTGGACAAAACAGTGATTTAGAAGACAGAGTAAAAAGACCCTGACACTAACTGTGAGAGGTGAGGGAGAGGAAGCTGTCAAGCTGATGCCTTGAGCAGCGGATAGGATGACAGCACCTTCCACTGAAATTAGAACAAATGAAGAGAAGCTGTTTGAATGCTATCGGTTCTTATATTCCCAGAGACTTTCTGCTAATTGACTGTATGTACAGATACACCCAGAAATCAAAAGCTAAACATTTAATCCATAGACAAAACAAGTATGAGTCTTAATGAGAATGTATCAAAGTAATGTTGTTTTTCTTAGTGAAATACAATCTTTGAATCTTCCTGCCAGAGTCAAATGCTGACTGATGAATGTGATTTGGGAACTATTTTCTGTTCTCTTACACTATTGTTTATTTTATGACTTAAAGAAGCATTGCTATAGCAATTAGTATGGAATAATTGCTAAAACAATTTACTAATTTGGAAAGCATCAGTAACAAAACAACAACAAAAAACAACAACATCCTGCTTTCAAAATAAAAGTATTAATAAAAATCAATGCAATTATGACACTTATATAGAAAAGGGGAGAGAAGCCACATATCTATCAAAATATTCAGTATAAGAAGTCTTTTGAAACCCTGCAAGAAAAGGAAATTGAAAGTATTATCATTACCAACTGTTTCAAGTGTAATTTTCAAATGACTTGTTTCAGGAAAGATGATGGATGTTCACTAATGATGCTGATAAATACTATGACACTTCTTTATGCATCCATGGCAAGGCATTTATGCCTTACATCAAAGTTTCCCTGTTAAATATTGACAGAATCTCAGCCACCCTCCAAGAACAGTTCTGTGGGCAGTAAGAACAGAGAGGTGTCATCACACTTGGGCAGAGGAAATGTTAGCTCCTGGGTCAAGGACTTGTGGGCAGATTTCTCATAATTAAACTATGAAAGTGGGGTCTGTCCCAATGCAAGAATCTATCATTTTATGGAGACTTTAGTTCTTTTTTTAATATTTATTTTTTAGTTGTAGTTAGACACAATACCTTTATCTTAGTCATATATTTTTATGTGGTGCTGAGGATCAAATCCAGGGTCTCGCACTTTCGAGGCGAGTGCTCTACCACTGAGCCACAACCCCAGCCCTCTTTTTATTTTTATTTTTTTTTTTTTACCTTAACGTGTTTCATTCTCAGAGGCAATTTCTTCACCAAGGAATGATGCAATGTATTAGTGATGAAGCTAGCTGTTGGCAAGTTAAGCACAAAGAACTGAGGCAAACTTGATAAATGGTTCATCCCTTCAGGTTTGGATTTACAGGTAAGGCGTCATCCTCCCTCTGCTCGTCCTCCCAATTCCTCCAGTCCTGGTCCTTTATTGCATGCTGGGTAGGAGAAGAAAAACCCTTCCCTTTGGGCCAGACCTTTCTTATTCCCATCCCTCCTCATGGTCCATCCCTCCTCAACTCCCTGATTGTTTTCCTCCATCTCCCCCTAAAGCTGAATTTGTAAATACTTCTGTTCCATGGAGTTGTATTCTGGATGGGGGCATGGGGAGCTTTTTCAGTTCTGGTAGATTATCTACAAGACAATAAAGTATTTGATAAGACTTCCCTGATTAACTTTCCTCCCAGGAGTGAGTATGCTCAAGAGTCTCTGACTCTTTCTTCCCTTTTTATTTCACATGCAGAGGTTGGTTTGGGAAGTTCAGTGTGACCCTGGCTCCAGAAAAACAGTATGTATGGAGTTAAAAAGAAAAAAAAAAAAAAAAAAAAGAAAGCTCCTCCAACCTCATATATATTTTCTGCTTTACTTGTTTATTCTGGATCTCTTTGAGTAGATTATAAACTCCAAGGGAACATTTTTGTTCCCACATCCCTAGCATTGTGCCTGACAAACAGTATGCTCTCAAACAAAATTCACTGAGTGAAGGTGAAGTCCAGGGAATTGATCTTGGCCATCAATGACATAAGTCATTCAGCTCTTCTGTGCTCATGAGATTGTGGACGTTAAGACAGACAATGTATGCACACTTTTGTACATGTGAGAAATTATTGTAGTATTTACCAGCATTATTAATGGAAATTCATCATCTTTTCTGAAATGAGTCTTTTGAAGAATAAACTAGTAATAATTTGATGATAATAATACCTTGAATTCCCTTTTCTTCCATGGTTTTGAAGTGTTTTATACACCAAATATTTTCCAGATTCTGTGGCTTTTTTTTTCATTTTTATATTTTCAACGTTATGGTTAAATTTATTTTATTGAGACTTTTATTTTGAAAGCAGGAAAAGCAGGCTTTTTCTTGTTTTCTTAAGAGCAAATTAAGTTTGATAATTATTTCATGCTAATTTCCACTGAGAGTCTCCTGAAGCTGAAAATAAATAATACTGTAAGAGAACAGAAATTATTCCCCAAATCATATTTATTGGTGGTTACGCATTCAATTCTAGTGCAAGGATTCAAAACTTCTATTTGGAAGAGGAAAGATAATGATATTCTAAGCAGATAATGTTCCAAAGCCACAAGGTAGTAAAATGTCTGATACATTTCAGGTACAGAAACAAGAACAAAGTGGCTGGACACTGAGAATGGGGGTCAGTAGGAGATGGACTGGGGAGATGAACCAGGAGCTTGTCATGCAGCCTACATGAAAATTGTGTGATTGCTTAAGTACATTTAGGAAAGTTAATGATCTGATCTGATATGCAGACATCACTCTGGTGGCTGTAAGGACAATGGATCAAAAAGTAGCAAGAATGGATGCAAGAAATACACCAGGTAAGATTTGGTGGGACTAGGCTATGCCAGGAGATGATGAAAAGGAGAGACTAGATCACAAGACACAGTGAAATGCCCTACAGAAGGCATAAAGGAGGAGAATCAAGGACACTTCCAGACCTCTGGCTGGGTGATAGTTATGCCACTTATTGGGACAGGGAAGACTGAGAGGAGGCTAAAGCAAAAGAATGCAGTATTTTGTGAATCAAGAGTTCAGGTGTGGGTATGCCGAGTCTGAGATGCCTGTAAGATGTCAAAATGGAAATGTCATGTAAACACTGGCTATAAGAGCATGAAGCTTAGGGGATACCTGCTTGACGTCTCTGTTTTGACATTTCACAGGCATCTCAATAATACATTTTTAACACAATTGAGACAAGAGGGCAATCCAAACTGCAGGGCTTTGAAAGCAGTTTCAGGGCCAAGATCTGGGCTGAAATATAAATTTGGGGTCACTGGTCTACATTCCATGTTACAACAGGAAATTACCTTAAACCTTTGGTTCTAAATCAAATGTGATGGAATGTGAATGAGGCATTGCTAGTATTTGAATTTGAGGTTTCCATCTTGCATTCCTTTGCAAACAAAATCTTCTGAAGACATTATTCCTAAGTAATTTATGCACATGTATATTTTAGAAAGGATAAGCTATAAATATGTGATCATTTCTCACTGAATGAAGAATTTATCAAACATGAAAGTTTTGCCTTATTAAGGTCTGTACCTTCACTTTAAAAAATTGACACGAGGACACAGAAAGATCATTTATCTTTAATTATATGTTTTGGAATTTTGGTTGAAGAGTACAACTGGAGATCTTTTGAGTTTGGCAAATCATTAGGTAACTTCCAAATCAATATTCAACCTTGAACTGCATTTTCCTTCATGAGCCATTTACTCCAAAATCATTTGGTGCGCCTGGGCAAGGGAGGGACCCACACCAAGGTAGGGGACCCCTGGGGGCTTCAGAGGAGTGTCAGAAGCTAGCTGGCCTGTGGAGGATGTTCACTCAAAGAGGAAGTGGCCTGAACTGGGTTGTAACAGTCTGAGCAGGTAAAGAAAGCATCCCTACAGGGAGTGGGTAAAGAAACATCGGCACCACTTTTCTAAGCATTAACTTAGCAAGGAGTGTTTCCACTTGGGGCAGTGGGCCAGCACAAGGTGTTAGAACCTGGGGGAGGAGAGACAAGACTCCCCAAGGGAGAGGACAAGGTGGCCTGACATGGGTGTTGAGACCTGGGCAGTATGAAGAAGGAGCCATACGGCAAAGTAACCTAGTGCAAGGGCTCAGAGTGCTGACAGAGAGGAAGGAGTCTCTGTGGGGTGAAATGTGGTGAGGGCAGCAGGATGAAAGAGTGCTCACATACTGAGAGGTCCCATGAGCAGTCGTGACACCCTGATAAGCAATGACACCAATCATCCAGATCATGGTTTCTAAATATCATCCTCTACTAAAATAAATCAGCCTTCTGGGAGAAATAGCTAATTTCACAGCCAGAGTAGGGAAAGGAGAAGATGAGCTCACAACTTGTTAAAAAAAAAAAAGAAAAGAAAAAGAAAAAAAAAAAAAAAAAACAGACAAGAAAATGCTCCAAGAATGATTGATGGGGTATGTCAAAAGGAAACCAGTTTGAGTGAGCTCCCACTGGCCAAATTGAAAAGATTGAGTATTAAAATAAATGATTGGTAGTATTCAATTATAACCTATTAAACCACAAAACCATAATATAAACTAACAAATGTATAAATCAGAAGTTCCAAAAGGAATAAGATATTTTCATAAATTCAAAGTACCCCCTCACAGAATACTTAGTAATTAAAAAACAATGTAAAACTTTACAGAGGCATGCTGTCAACTGCAGGTTTGGAACAAACCTTGAGCTTCTTTGTGAGACACCATATTGATTTTCCAAAATTTCTACTTAATATAGACAGCCTCTCTGTAACAGCTATGTCTATGATTCTCTGTGGTTTCCCTAGAGCTACAATAACACCAATAATTTATTCTTAATTAAATAAGGAGGTCATGGCCAAATTCAATCTTATCACAATTAAGACATAAGTTCATTATCATTTCACTTGGGCTTTCAAAGTCATCTCTCTTGTCATGCTGGCTGATTACTACTTAGCTTTGTTTGAACAGGGGATCCACCAGCTCAACAGGAACAATATCTCATTTGTGCATGGGTTCTAAATACTATACAATTATGATATCACGTGAAATCCTTTCACCAACCAGACTTAGGATGATTGTTAGACAATTTTATAGAAATATGAGTTTTTTCTTTACCTGGTTCTTTCTACATTTAAGCAACTGTCATGTATTCCCTTTAAACGAAAACTATTTAGAAAATGCTCATAATTACCATGAGATCATTTGGACTTAAAAGATATTTTTTAAAACATGGGAAAGTTAATGTTTAAAGGCCCATATATCACTCCAAATATTTCTTACTCCAGTTGAATTTTTGTTGATTTTTAAAATAAGTAACTTGTCCCTTACTAAAGGATTTTGAATGTGTAAGATGAGAGTGAGGCAGTGAAGTCAAAACCACAAGTCCCTGGTTTCTAAACCCTCTCATCACCATCTGGATCACACAGGGAATCCCTGCTCGCCGGAAACTCACAAAGGGAGTCTGATCACAGGAACACTCAAAAGTCTGCTCAGGAGATAAGACAAAGTTCAATTACACAGCTTAAACACATTTTTTTTTAAATTTCAAAATAAATGATATTCAACCCATCATCTTATTTCATGTAAATGTAGTATATAATTTTGTTGTTATAGTCATATAAACTGTAATAAATATGATAGAATGTCTTAAAACTAAAAATTAACTTCCATATTTTTCTGACATTTAAAGATTACAACTTCCAGAACAAGAAGTACTGTTTTTACTTAAACAGTAAATTATTATTTAAAAAGAAGAGGGAGAGAGAGAGAGAGCCTTTCATACATAAGGCATAATAATCCATGGAGAAAAACTGCCTCAAAAATCACATGGTGATTCGCTGTAATTAATTCTGGCCTCCCAAATGCTAGGTCACTAGTTTTTAAGATGCTGAATTATCCTTCTCTTTTATCTAGCCACCTGCTAGTCATTAGATATCAAAATACTTTGTATAATAAGAATGATAGAAAAAAAATCGTATCTGTCTGAAGCATTTCCTGTCCATCAAGTCTTTGAACTTGAGCCAATTCTGCCATGGATAGGATGTGGGAAATACATTACTAAATAGAACTAAGCAGGGCTGGCACCTCCACACTGTCCCCAGAAGCCTGTCAGATCCCAGTGAGCTGTAATGAACTTGTGCAGGAAAGCTTGGCATGGCCCAGAGCTCCAATCTACCCTGAGATCATTAGTTTAGAATCATTTCTGACTTCATAAAAAAAAGTTTATTTCATAGAAAGGAAGGTATGCTAGTTCAGAGGATGAAACATAAATAACCACTTAAAGTTAAACGCTAAAATTTAAAAATAGACTTTGAGGCACCATGTGTCAGTTCATATCTTATGGGAAGCAGATGTGAAGACATAATTAGAAATATGAGATTATTGAGGGAAACACCCATGACAGATAAGGCTAAAGAATAGGCAGAGAAAGCCTCAGACCACCATGAAGACTTGGCCCCAGGGAAACACAGAAGAGAAATATTGACAGGAGGAGCCTTGGCTGTCTGTGGCTCTGAGAACTCCTCCAGCAAAGATGGCCCATTACAGGAGTCATGTGGGCAAGGTGGCCAGGCCTTAGTACCCCACCATGCCTGGACACAGAGCAGCTCAGGGACACTGTGGCCCTGTGCAAATGCTGTGGCACTACAAGCTGCTGGCCTGCTTCTCCTACAGCAGGTTCTCTCTGAAGAGAAAGCTGAGCTGTGCCTCTCATCAATGACTTCAGCTCAGAAGCAAACTAACAAAACACTATGTATACACTACACAAGTCTTTCTTATCAGTCTACTACTGGAGAGTCTTTGAAAGTTCCCCCTCACCCACACAGCAATGGCCAAACCCCTCAGAAAAGCACATACAGTCTTTCATCATCTGGACTCTGCTTTTCCAATCATCTCCCACCTCTTCTCTTTCATGCATCTACCTACACTCAAACCATGTGTAGTGCCTCGTGCTCCCCCAAACACATGACTTTTCATACGTCTTTCTTTGCCTGTTTGCATCTTATTCCCCAGTGTTGTCTAAGCTTCAGCCCTTGACAAATCCATTCTGGTCTCTGAAACCATGCAGAGACAGAGGTCATAGAAAATAGGAGACTGGGTCAGGATCAGAGGATGGAGGGAAAAGACAAAAGCAAGGCTAGAAATACTTACAGGTCTGGGGAGGAGGTTTAGCATAGACTTTCTCCAATCCCAGGTGTGGTTGGAGAAAACACTTAGGGAAGTGCCTGATGGGACAAAAACCTGGAATGTTTTTCTTGTGGTCCCCTTCGGTGGCAAATTCAGAACACCCACTGGGTTCTGAAACCTATGCAGTCTGCTCTGTCCATCCATCAGGGTTCATAATTCCCTCCTGCAGGTCACTTCAGTACAAGGTACTATGGGCGCTTGAGTACTGCCCTGGAATATTGTCTACATTTTTGCCTCCTTATGGCTCTAACTGCTGGTAGCAGGCCCGCCCTGGCCCCTGGGGACTCAACCCCCAGTTCTTTGTTCTGCATGTCAATGTGGCCAGCTCACAAGGCCACATCGCGGGCTTGCAGTTTCCCGTTTATCTGCCTCGAGCATATGTGTCTCTCGGGAACATCTTGACCTGTTCGAGCCTCCTGATAGGGGACGGTGACGTGACGGTAACCCAAGGACGCAGTTATTACTCTTCCCTCCTCACTTTTGAGTGATTTCCCGCAGCTGTTAAAAGATATATAAGGGGAACAAATTTGGCAATAAAGCGCACACGCTCCCTCCTGGATGAAGAACCTTGGTGTCCTGTGTATTTTTTAACCCCGCCGTCCCTCGCCGGACTCGGCTCCGTTAGCCAGACGCGGCATCTAACTAACTCAATCGCATCTTACCAGCCCTTGCAGGTCCCACACTTCATAGCTGGAGAAGAGTAAGTATTCAATAATGGTTTGTCAAATGGACTGTATTTATCATAAATGCAAGGATATAGATACATGTGAATACCAATCAGTACAGCTCTAAATAAAATTAAAAAGGATGGAGGATAGCCAAAGGAGACATCAGGTGTGAGATACAATTGCTTAAACCCCTTTGAAAGAGGATAATTTTCAAAGTTTGGGAGAATCAAGTTCCCTTCAGTTGATCCTTTGTATGCCTTTTCTGTTTCTTAAATGTTATTTGTAGTCTCCTTTTCAAAGTAAATTTTCTACTTTCTTCTCCCTCCAGATTGAGGGCAACTTGAAGGTTACATCTTACTATTCATCTCTGAATTTCTTGCACCCATTTGTGGTTTAAACATAGTAAGCAGTTATGATATCAACCAAATCAAGTATCTTTTTAGACACAGACGTAAGGGACCTGGGTAAATAATGCTAAATTGCTGAGATAATTATTCTGAAGAGAGATAACTGAGGCAACAAAGGTTCTGCTTTTGAATTACTTAAATCATTGTTTCAATTCTACTTGCTAAACTTCGTAAATGCAGATCGTACTGATACCGTGACCGTTAACAATCCTGCTATGGCAAGCTCCAAATTAATTCTGAGGTTGAGCAAGTGTGATACTTCATAATCTTGATCCTGAACCACATTCCAAAGTGAACCAAATCTCTGGATAAAAGAAAACATTAGGTTAGATTTCTTCCAATTAAATTTGCTTCTATCACGGTATTTCAGAAGGTGCTTAAAATACATTTGAGCATTTTTAGATGCAAGGTCAGGTTTCTCTGCCTTTTCCATCTCCTCATCCACACAGGCTTATTACAGTACCATGAGACTTCCAGAGCACAATTATAATTTCAGGAGCTTTTACATTATGTAATAGAGTCTTCACTCTATCTATATGAAAATAACAGGAAGGCCAGATTAAAATCAAGTACAATGTGCTCAAAACAAGAAAACCAGAATATAAACTCTCTGAGGCTTATATTTAACATTTGTGAGCTTTGTTAAGGCAACTGCAAGGGAAGTTTAGAAAACTCCGATGAGAGATCAAATAAGACCTATATAGTGAGCTAAGACAGAGATGGTCAGTAGGAACTACTCTTCCTAAGATGTTAGTCTTCAAGGACAGGAGAAAGGCCGTTACTTGAGATGGATATATAAGGAGGGGGGACTGGTTTTCTGCTTAAAACAGAGAATTTTGTAAAACCAAACAAATTATTTCCAGGGAGTATAAACAGAAAAGTACAGTTCTTCTGTCTGGCATTCAAGACACGTATGTATCAGGTATAGGGCTACAACAGTGTGCCTGGGAAATGGGAACCAGATGAGAGGAAATTGTTGACACACATTGACACAGGTTGGTATCACACACACATCAGTGAGTGAAAAATCCAGATGGAGAAGACTGCATATATTTAGATTCTATTTATGTTAAATGACATGTGAGCTAAATAGAAGGCTTTTAAGGGGCACATACATGTGATCAAACTATAAAGAAAAGCAAAAGGGGATAAACAGAAATTAAAGATATCATTCATAGGAGAGGGAGGAGGGATCAGGCCACATAAGGGCTTCAGAAATACTGAAGGGGTCTGGCTTTAAACTGAATGGTGTGTGTTACACTATTGTTCTTTAAATTGCATACATATTTTACATTTCTTCTTTTATATCTGACATATTTTGTACATTTTTTAAAAAGAAAGCATAAATAAGATAAAGGTTTGACAAATTATAAATTAATGGAAGGGAACCAAAGAAAAAGTTAAGAAAGTGAAGATATGGAAAGACAAGGACTTAATGGAGAGAAATGATTTATGGGCTTGCAAAGGGATGAGTTAACTTTGGAGAAGTGGGCCATCTACTCCCAGAAGTTAGGGAATGATCAAACATGAGGATAAGCTTGTATTAATTTGAAGTAGATGAAATTGCTGGCTTTGTCTAGTCAAAAACCAATCAAACATTGTCAATTTCATGTGCATTTATTTAACACATGGAGAAGCGACCGTACAGTGTGGTATTGACTGTATGCAGTGTCTGTCATTTGGATTAGTAAATGGCCATATAAACAGGTCAACCGTGGGTCAGGAGACCTGGGAGGGAGGTAAGAGCCAGCATAGGAAGAGGGCTATGGCTGAACTGCACTGAAAGCACACATGGGCCTGGAAACCTAAGGTAATGGCACCAGGTCCACCAAGATGCGCCATTTTGCCCATCAGCACTGAGCAAGCTAGTTGCCCTAGGAATGTAAGTAACCATTTCCACGCACATAAATTCTCAATCTCAGAGTGACTCACTTACAGAAAGTCAGCTCATGGAAAGCAAACTCTAAGGAGAGGTCAAAGCACAGAACTGCTGCACTAGTAGCATTGAAGTGGCAAGAGTCACTCCTAAAGGTTTCTGAAAGACGAATTTACTCAAAAATCATAGAATGAACTCCACTTTTTGTAAAAGTATAAATTATTAAAGAGTATATATTTTAATTTGAATTCTGTAATTTTAAACATACAAGTTGCTTCTTTCAACACCACTCTCATTATACAAACGATCACTTCCATGTGAAAATTAAAAAGAACTGCTTTTGGATACCACTTATCAAAATAAAATAATAAATAAGAATCCATCAATATAGTATCTAGAATTCAGTTGGTATGAAAGTATTCTCTTATCTGGTTATAAATTCTGTCTGGAGCTTCTAGGAAAGAGGGCTACCATCTACTATTATCATAGTTAATTATAAAATGGCTTCTTATGAATATCTTGTTACGCTTATCAACAGAGCTCAATTTTCTAGTTAGTGATCATTAATATAGTCATGTCTATGCCTCTCAGATGAAGGAAACCAAGAGTGTCTATCCACGTGCTTTTCCTAAGTAGTCCTACCTGATACCACTGCAGGTAGGAATGTCAGTAATGGAAGTAAAAGAGAATCATCAAACCACTGCAGATTCAGAGGGTGGAGGGTGGTAACTAGGACCAAGATGCAAAAAATACAGTAAAAGTGTCATGGGGAAGCCAGGCACAGTGGCGCACACCTATAATCCCAACAGCTCAGGAGGCTGAGGCAGGAAGATCGAAGTTCAAAGCCAGCCTCAGCAATTTAGCAAGGCCCTAAGCAACTTAGTGAGACTCTATATCAAAATAAAAAATAAAAAGGGGATGTAGCTCAGTGGTTATGTGCCCTTGAGTTCAATCCCTGGAACCAAAAGAAAAAAAAAAAAAAGAAAGAAAGTGACATGGGGAGAGAGAAAAGAAATGAACAAGGCTCTTATATACATGGAGATAAATACATTATATCTTAAAAATAACTTAAGAAGATATTAGATAAGTAAATTTTCTAGTAGTAGATAAGAATATTTCACTTTAGCCAATGTATATCATTCATATAGTTTACAAACAACTTTCTATAAAATTAGACAAATTGAAATCCTAGGATTTGTGGAAATTTCTTAAGTTGTCATGAGTTTTTAAAATTCCACACATTATATTTTTCTTCTGCTTCTGCAGTGCATTTCCATAGGAAGATTGACGTGGGTAACAGAGTCTTCACTCCTCCCGGGAGCTTGGTGGGTGAACAGAAGGCAGGAGGACAGAAGAATCCAACCAAGCTGCTACAGGTTGGGCCAGGTGAAAATTCTCTACCCATCTGATCTAGCTAATAATAAACCTCTGGAAATAAGCATATAGATAAATGATCGTGGTTTAATACTTTTTTCATTTAGATCTACTCTTAGACATTTTTTTTTTTCATTTTCCACTCCACTGTCTCCCATTTTCCATGCATGGTGCTGCAGCCTCTCCGTTGGAAGCACTGTGTTTCCATTTTTATTCCCTGAACATTGTTTGCTGTGTTTCTTTCACTTTAGTGTTTTCATCTCTTTAATTATTTTAAGCATTCAAGCTTTTTCCTTATTTATCTGGGGAAACATTATTTTTGAATAATACTTCATTTACTTATTTATATGAATTACTCTGATGGCAGATTAGAGTATTTTCCTCTTCAAAGCAGTTCATAAATTCCTTCTTTTCAGTTTATTTTTTGTAATAGTAATAAAACCAAAATCCATTAAAAATTTCTTAATGTAGCTATCAACATATAAAATTGAAAACTCTTGTAAGGTAAACCTACCACAGTCAGATTTAGAACACAAACAGCAAACAGCAACAAATGACAATCTGACAGGCAAAGGAATACTGTCTCTGCTATTTAAAGAGCTCTTTAAAATCAATGGTTTAAAAAATGGAAAAATAAAACATAAACAGGCAATTTATAAAAGAGAAAAATGGAAAAAGCTCACACACGTACATATACATGCGTGTTTACACACACACACACACACACACACACACACACCTTATTAATAAGAAAGTGCTAAGGAATGCAGTGAAATATCATTTTTAACCTATTAAATATACACATTGAAAGCAACCGAATACAATGATGAAAATGTGTGAAGTTATGAATATAATATAAACTATGAGAACAATCTTGCTATACTTATCCAATCTTTAAAACTGTGCATATATTTGATTCAATGATGCCCTTTCTAGGCATGTTGCATACAACTTTAATTGTCAAGTATACAAAATATATGTGCCAGGATACCTAACTGCAGCATTGTTTCATGTAGCGGAGGAATAAATGGGAACAACATAAAGGATCTGTAACAAGGATTGATTTAACTTATGGATCAGCTGAACACAATGAAATGTCATGCAGCCAATAAAAAAGATGCTCACAAGATAGGTGGGTTAAAAAGCAAGATACTAAACAGTGGACACCTGGATACAGTGAGGTGACTCTCTGGGTTAAGATGAGTCTCCTTGTTATCGATATATAAAAATGCTGAATAATCTATAATGACAAAAATGGATAATTGGCTGGGTTCAGTGGTGCACAACTGTAATTCCAACAGCTCAGGAGGCTGAGGCAGGAAGATCAAAAGTTCAAAGCCAGCCTCAACAATTTAGCAAGGCCCTAAGCAATTTAAGGAGACCCTGTCTCAAAATAAAAAGTAAAAAAGGCTGAGGATGTGGCTCAGTGGTTAAGCGCTCTGGATTCAATCTCTGGTACCAAATAAAAAAAGAAAAACAAAGGGCTGGGGTCGTAGCTCAGTGGTAGAGAGCTTGCCTAGAATGTGCAAGACTCTGAGTTCCATCCTCAGCACCATATAAAAATAAATAAATAAAATAAAAAGTATTGTATCCATCTACAACTAAAACAAAACAGAACAAAACAAACAAACAAAAAACAGTAAGTGCATAGTTGAACCCCAATGAAAGAAAGAGATATCCTCATCCTCTACTTATTTCCAGAAATGAAGAGGAACCCAGAGCCAGAAAGAAAGATTTCAGCTGACAGCAAGGCCCAGGATAATTTCAGACCTAGATATAGGTCTCATTCCTTAATAGGTTTTTTGCTTCCAGAACATGTGTGTGAGGTCAGCAGGTGTGATGGGATGGCCATCTAAACCAGAGGGCTGGACTTGGAATCCTTACATAGAGAAGGGCCCTAGAAGTCAATCATGCTTCAAAGGCGACAGGAAAACTTCAATCACTTATGCAGCAAAATGACAAGAAAGCTTTTCTTTGCCTGGGGCTCCAAGTGTGTGGATAAGGAGAATTTAAATTAAATTCTCTATGAGGTATAAAAATCTTGAGAAATTACAGTTTAAAAACCCCTTTATTTTAAAATATTTATTTTTTTGGTTATAGGCTGACACAATATCTTTATTTTATTTTCATGTGGTGCCTAGGATGGAACCCAGTGGCTCACGCATGCTAAGGAAGTGCTTTACCTATGAACCATATGTGTAATATGTCATACATAACAAATTAGAATAAAAAAGAAAAGAAAAAGAAAATGTTGATCCTGAACTGATGAAACCCCTGAAAATATACCAGAAGTAAACATAAATAACTCAGAGATCCCATGAGAAAATAGTTCTAGTTAAAAATAAACTCATTGTATATATAAAAAAATAGAGGCATAAGACCTAAGGTGTCACCATGACAAAGTCAGAAGAATCCTCCAGTAGTAGGATTCCTAAGCCCAAGAACCAGAGGTAATAGAATAATCGGTGACTAAAAGAAGAGTTTTAAATTAGTACATAAATAGAAGAAAAACTAGAAAACATCAATAAAGAATGAAATGCTATGAAAAAATAACTGGTATATTTAAATGAAATTTGTATAATGCAAAAGATAATGCTAAAGTACAATCTCAGAGTCTGGATACCGCTGCAGATTAGCCATTGCTAGAAATGGCAGCGGGGCACCAAAAGATGCTTCTGAGGAAAGTACCAGGATTAAGAACTGGAAGGTGGGAAAGAGACATAGTGGCTAGAATCAAAGGTCCAAGGTGGTCTCTTAAGAGTTCCAGAAGGAGAAGTGATAGAGAGAGTGGTAGAGAGACAATCTAAAAAGATAGTGTCTGTAAACTCCATGGCTGATGAAAAAAATAATCAGGTTGAAGAAGTCTTAAGGAGAAGGAAGTCACTAAGTCACTAAGTCATGAGAAAGAGGAAGAGGAGGAGGAGGAGAGAAAGAAGGAGGAGGAGAAGGAGGGAGGGAAAGGAGGAGAGTAAGAGGAAGAAGAAGAACAACAACAACAGGAGGAGGGGAGGAGGGGGAAGAGGAAAAAGATTTATATACAAGGCAGCAAAACTACAGAACAAAAGAAAAATAAAATCTTGAAAACAATCAGGAAAAATATAAAACATTAAATACAAGGGAAAACAATGAGACTGAGAATCAATTTTCTATAAGAAATGATAGAGCCTGAAATGAAAGGGAGAGATCTTCAAGATATTGAGGAAAATAACCATTAATCATTGCATACCCAGCTAAACTGCTCTTCCAGGAGGTAGGGAGAAAAGACATTTCAGACAAGTTAGGACTGAGTTAAATACTCAAGTATCCTCAATGAAATAAATACTAAAGGATACACTTCAGTTAGAAGGATACTGAACCATGAAAGAAAAAATTAGATCTGATAAGCAATAACAGAGAAAAAATGGTCAACAAAAGACTAAAGATCTTTTGTTGATAATATTATTGATCATATTATAATATTATTGATCATATTATATTTTTTTATACAAAAATATAATATGATCAGATGGTGACTTAGGGAAAATGAAAGCAAGAGACAGCAAAATGCTAGGCAACAATAAGGGGAAAGATAAGAGGAGATCATCAGAATTAAATCACTTTAGAGTCCTGTATTAGAGGGGGAGGAGGGAGAGAGAAGGGGAAGGGAGGGAAAAAGAAGGCAGTATCATCAAGTATCTTCAACTTTAGGCTGTTTAGACAAGAATATATGTCTAAACACAATAAAATAAAAAATATGTTTTTACTTTTATAATAATCTGAGTATATAACTTTCAAAGTAGCAGAAGACAAAAATGAAAACCTATAAAAAGGCAACAAATGCAATAATTCAATATATAAAAAGCCTGTTTAAAATAGAACACAAAATGGGGTGGTGGAACTAAATCCAAATGTATCAGCAATCACAGTAAAGCCAAATGGACTGAATTCACCAGTTCAAAGCCCGCAATTTTCAGATTGGATTTTAAAAAGAAGCATAAACTTAAAACATAAATGACACAAAGTAAGATGGAAAGAGAAAGTAGAATAGCAATATTAACATCATATAAAATAGACTGTAAAGAAAATAAGAAACTATTAAAAATGAAAAGGGTATTTCATAATGACAAAAGGAATAATTTACCATTAGCATACAATAACCCTGGATCTGTGTTCCTCCAACAACATGGGTTCAGAATATAGAAAGCAAAAATGAGCTCTATAACAAAAAATTGATTCCTGCTAGTGGGGAATTGAATTCCATACCTGCAGTTATTAGTATATTTGAATCTGCCTTTAGTCTACAATTCTACCTGCAAGTATAAATCCCAGAGAAATCTTATATGCATGTGCGAGGAGACGTGAAATCCACAGCAATGTTGTTTTTAATAAGGAAAAATTGGAAACCAATTAATGGTCCATCAGTAGGGAACAGATGATTCAACAATGCCATCCAATACTACACAGTAGTTTAAATAACCAACGAAAGCTCACAGGAGTCAATCTGGTTAAAACCCCAAATATATTTAATGAAAAAAAATGCAAAGATAATTTGGAACAGAAAAGCACTTGTGTGAATTTTAAAATATACGAGTCTCTAAGTAATAAAAGATACAAACCTACAAAGTAAAAGCACAGGTACTAGTTACCCCAAGGAGAGAAAGTGGAGCATTGGAAGTGGGGAGGCATTTCCAACAGAACCTGCAGTGCCTATTTGTTGTTGTTGTTGTTAAGTTTTTTAAAGAAGTATTTTTAATTACTTTTATATGGCAAAATATTTTAGCAATGAGTACATATAATACATTACAATATAATAAATTATAAAGTCTCTCTGTAATTTTTTATATTTTAAGTACTTCACTATTAAACATAAAACAGTAGATGTAGGAGACATAGTAATTCTGTTTTTCATTAAACACATTACAAAAGAAACAATTTACCAGTAGAATATAACAATCCTGAGTCTATAAATTCAACATATAGGTATTTATGTAATGTCTATTTTATGTGCTTTTTTGAAATCAGAAAGGCTATGCTCAAAATATGAATAATCAACATCTCTGTAAAGAGATTATTGCTGACTTTTATTCACTTCTTCATACTTTTCTAAATGATCCATTTTTTTAAAAGAAAAGTATCATTTTCATAAAACCAGAACAACCACCACCAAATCCAACTCTTTTTTATTATTAAGAAATTTTATTCTTTACAACCTTTATCTTGCCCCTTAGGAATAGTTTTAGTTACAAAATAAATAAATCAAACTTGTTAGAATCCCAAATAAGTTTAAGGAATTTTTCAAAGCTACAATAAAAATATCAGCAAGTAAAAATACATAAATTAAAAAATGTTATAGCATGTTTTTTACATTTTTAATCTCTTGTGTCATCACTAACATTTGCAGAACACATGCTATGTGCAAGAAATTTGGTTAGCCTCGTGTCCACAAAGGCTGGAAAAGCAAACTTAATAAATAAAAAGTCTGGAAGTATATAAAACTTTAAAAAGTTTGTGTGGATAATTTTAAGCAAAAATAAAAAGGAATAAACCATATTGATTTTGCCTACAGGTTTATAACTAATGCATGTCTGGTACATTTCCTTGGTAATGATTCTGACACCAAATGAACCTACTCACTGTTTTCACATACATTCCAAAAAAGGAGAGGGAGCTGTGAAAGTGTCACATTTGAGGCATTAGCAGCCCATGACAAGGTGGAAATCTATGTCCTCTTTTGAACTGTGGTCACAAAATGATTGTCTTGAATGACCAGCGAGACACTGTCTCAGTATTTCAAACTTCCATTAAGTGTAACACTTGCCTTAAATTCAATCAGATTTCTTCCTACTCGTTAGCTTCTTAGATACATAACTCAGTGCAGTCCTCGGACTGCAGTGTGAGCCTGCTTTAGCATCATTACCAGCAAAACCTCTTCCATCTGACCAGTCGATCTAAAAGCAATTGCTATGGACCGAAATTCAGTTCTTTCATATTTTATTTTTTAAAAATGACTTCCTGAATTAGGTTTAGCACGTTTTTTAAAAAAATTATTTAATTGGGCATTTAAGATGCTCAACCAGGACAGGAAATATTTTTAGGTCTACTTTCAATCAAAATTGGTTGTTTATATAATCGTTTCCTCGGAAGAAACAATTTGTGAGATCTATTCTCCCTGCATATCCTTCACAGATCCACTATCAAGGCCTCAGATCCTTAACAGCAGACTGTCCACGGCAGGCAATTAGACCTGCTTTTCCACAGTCTCTGAAATCACAGATTGATTTTGACATGTTTCAGCTGGCTGGCATTTCAACTAAGGGTTCCTTCCATTCCCTTGAGAAAGGGAAAAACTGCTGATGTGACCCCTCCTCCAGGCACCTCAGTCTAGGTGCAAGAATTATAACCAATCCAACCAGCATGGTTTTGTAGTTGGTTGGAATTTGTTTTGGAGGAGAAAGGGGCACCATATTTTTTTTTTACTTCCTATATACAGAAAGAGACTGAAGTTCAATACATCTAATACATATGTCCCAAGTGTCTACTATCTTCAAAACAGTGTGATAAAGTGAAAATAAAACAGGATAAAGAAAGTGGACCAGGATCCTAGATTTGATTCTAGCATTGGCCAGCTGGGTGACTTTGGGTAAGTCACTGGACAGTTAAGTCAGCTTAACTGGTTCTGGCCTCAATTTCCACAGCTTAGAAATGAAGGTAACTTTTAAATTTTATCCCTCATAAAAGTTGGGATTCTGTGATTCACTAAAGGGCCTTGAGATTTTTGCAAGGGGGAAAGTAAATCATGCCGGCTATCCTCTCTTTACCCCATCACATTTCCAAAAAGAGCTTCTAGCATCTTGTGCCCACTGGAAGCTCTGGAATGTAAATTCTATCTGCACTTCAATACTTCGCATGTACCCTTTGACATCTTAACAAATGCATACGGGATGCCAAAAAATAAATTAGCAAGGGTGCTGTCAGCCAGACATGGAGAGAAGAGGAGACTCCCTGCCAAAAAATGTCCTCCCACGTATAAAGAAACTGGTAATTGGAAGTAAGAGGAATCCCCCCACCTCCCAGAGCAGACTGTGCAGAGGCGGGTGCCCCTACAGATACCCAAGCCTCTGCCACAGCAGAAGCAGCGTGGGGAGAGAAGAAAGCTCTTCCATTCCTGCTACTCTGAGTATTTACAGGGATGCATTCCAGTTCCCGGCAGAAACCTGCTGGCAGAAATAAGTATTCCCTTCTGTGGGAGGGGAAGGGGATTTCAATATGACAGTTGTGAAATGGGAAATTCGTATCAAGCCTTGATCAAGGCTCTTTCTCGCAAATCAGTTCAGCATTCCCCTTAAGCACCTCAGGCTTACAGACTCTGAGCTGGCTAGGTTCAGGGGAAGGGGAATGGCTGCTGGTCCTTTAGATATACAGCAGTTAAGATCCAGATCTTGTAGGGTTCGTCCAAGTTTTTGAGAAATGGACAAATACTGATTTCAAACCCTAAAACTGAAATCATAAGACAGTTGATAGAATCACCAAATACACATAGGGATGTGCTTCACTGCTATTTCACTTCATCAGCAAAGCAATGTGTGAAAAGTAGGAATGGAAATACATTCATTATTCTAATCTAACAAAAAGCTGAATATGATACTCAGTTTGTAAGTTCAAGATAGGAAGAAAATTCCTTACTCCAAAGGTGAGATGAGATAGCAACAGGTAAATGGTGTTTAGAGATGCTTCGAATAGAATTGTTAAAGTTATGTGTTTGGGCAATATAGAGCATGTTCTCTGGACCAAAAAGAATGACATGGTTTCCTTGAAGAAATCCTGGTTTAAAAAGGTTAGCGGTGGTGCTAAATGATGTTTTGGCCATCTCCTTAGTGCTATGAAAACTGTATACTGTTTCCTTGCTTTATATGACAGGTCTGAGAAATAATCTTCCTGAAAAGAGAACTCTTGAGACTATCATTTTTAGAAGCAAACTAATCTAAACCTTATGCTTATGTAGAAAATGACAAAATGCTGATTCCTTTTCTAGCTGAGGCAAGGTGAGTCCCAGGCAGTCTGGCCCACTGAACATCATCCTTGATCAGGGTACTTATGTGAAGGTGTATTGACCCAGAGGCCTTGAGTCTCATGTAAAACATTTGCCCTCAGCAAACCACCTCTGATGTTTGACAGAGGCAATGGCAGGACTCCACTTGATGAAAAATTACTTTGTCTCATTTGTGATAACATTATGTACATACCTTTTAAATAGCTCCTTATTGTCAGAATTGATTTCCACCACCTTTGGATGTTTCTCCTTCAAATGATCAGGTTCCTTAAAGTCAGAGTCAATAAAACAGAATAGTACAACCTAATGCACAGTCCCCTTTAGTCTTCCTTCCTCTGCTACCTACTACAGAATATCTTAATCGATCCTAGTTTCTACCTTCTGTGTGGATCTACTGATTTACTGGTTTTGTCCAACAGAGGTATTGGTGTGGTTTCTTTGTTGCAATTCTCCTGGCTAAATCCATTCACTTATTCCGATTCAACTTTGTTCCTGTAATTTTATCAGTCTATACTGCCTGACTCAATGTTGCAGAATCCTAGTTTTGTTCAACTATGAATACTTAGGAAAAACCAACTATGCACCACGTTATAGTTTGGATGTGAATTGTCCCCCAAAAGTTCATATATGAGACAATTCAAGAATGTTTAGAGGAGAAGTGATTGGGTTATGAGAGCCTTAACCCAATCAGTGAATTAATCCCCCCATGGGATTAACTGAGTAATAACTGAAGGCAGGTAGGATGTGGCTGGAGAAGGTGTGCCTTTGGGTATATATTTTGTACCTGGTGAGTGGAGTCTCTCTCTTCTTCCTGATTGTCATGTGAGCTGCTTCCCTCCACCATATTCTTCCTCCATGATATCCTTCCTCATCTTGATCCCTAGGGAATGGAGCCTGCTGTCGATGGACTGAGACCCCTGAAACCATGAGCCCTCAAATAAACTTTCTCTTCTACAGTGTTCTGGTCGGGTCTTTTAGTTACAGCAGTGAAAAAGCTGACTAAAACATACCAAGAATTGTGCTACTCACTACAGAAACCAAAATGAATGAGACATCAAAACCTCACAGCAAGGGACACAATCAAGAAACATTAAGTTATGCATGGTAACTGATAAAAATACATCTGTAGCAAGTGCTTAACAGTAAGCGACAGAAGCTCTGATTTCAGTGATGGGGGATAAGTGTCGCTTCCAACATGAAGAAATGATGGAGCTCTGTTGTAAAGGTGCGTAGACGTGAGTCCAATAAAGAGAAGAAAGGAAAATAAGGAAGAGGGAACAGGCAGCATCAAGGCACCAGAGAGTGAGTGGGCCTGGCATACTGGGATCTGAGTCCTAATGCTCGTTGGGATGCTGTCGATGATGGGATTGAAAAGCGGGTAGGACACAGGTCATGAAAGGCCAGTACCTCAAGCTTGAAAAACTAGCCTTAGTTATAAGCCAGTGGAAGACTAAAGAATATCTCTGTCTGGATAGCAAAACAGTGGGCAGATAGGCAGATGGGAAAACTGGAGGTGGAAAAACTGGTTAAGAATCTGGGCAAGAAAAGACGGAAGCCGGTATGAAGCCATGCACTGGAGATGGGTAAGGATGGGCCACATTGTGTTGAAATGGCAGATGGAAGTTTCAGAGGATAGCAATGCATTAGGTGGGAAGAGAGGTGGTTAGGGCAGGAGTAAGAGATGGCTCTTGGGTATCCAGCTAAAGCATAGTTTCAGATAATAACAGCATCTGCCATTTGCTACTTGCTTGGTTTTGAACTTGGAGTCCTCCTGTCTCAGCCTCCCAATCTTCTGGGATTATAGGCATGTGCCACTGCACCCGGTTAAAACATTGCTTTCTAAGTGACTGATGTATATTATCTCATATAAGTTATTTATACACATTACTTAATTGGCCCTCACAACAACCCTGGGAGATAGGTATTCATTTGCCTGATGAAAAAAACGAGGGTAAGATCTACACAAGGCCACAGAGTAATCAGTGGCAAAGCAAGATTCTGACTACTACCCCTGTGCCATTCCTTGGATAATTTTTGCAGAAAGTTTAAAAGGGGTATGGAAGAAAGATGGTAAGTTTGGCTTTACCTATACCAGGTTTCTGTTTCTGGGTCTTATGAAATACACAGGAGGAGAGCTCTAGTAGGTCCAGGATACAAGATTCTGGAATTAATAGGGAGGCTTTCAGCTAGACATAAAAATTTGGGGATCTTTGGGGGTATAGGTGGTTGCTGGAGCCCCAGTGTGGAAGGTGTTACAGAGTAAGAGCCAGGGTGAGAGAGAAAGTGAAAGGGGTATCTTTAATCTCTGCCTCGACTGAAGCCTACAGACTCAGGCATTCAATCCCAGAATATTTTATACTTTGAGTGAAGATGCTGCATAATTCTGTCAATGATGGGAGGAGAAGGAGAGAAGACTTGAGAAGATGGTAATAGCATTAACAGTTTCAGGAAGAGACCAGGAGTTATAGTTAGTCCCTGCCCTTTTGATCCAAAAGGAAACAAAAATCCACAGCATATACTGGAGTAGCACACTATTATAACTAATTATTAAGTGTTTCTTTCTTTTCTTCTCTCCCTATTTACTGGACTACTACCATGTGTGGGAAGAAGCTGTGATTCAGCACAACCCTCTAGGGGCCAATGGTCTGGTGGGACAGGGTTCGGGGTGCCTAGGCAAACCAACAATTACATCACAAGGCAGCAACTTGTGTACTGCTATTCTAAGCCTTAACAAGTCTGTCCCCAGGAAGACACTAGACAATGTTTGTGACATTTTTTATTGCTACTACTTGGGACACTAGTAGCATCTTATAGTGAAGGTCGCAAGTAGAGCTAAAACCCCTACAAACACAGGACAGTCCTAAAAAACAAAGAATTATCCAGGCTAAATAGGCTATCCTGTGGAATTTGAGACACAGTTCCATAATGAAGGGAAGCTGACAAAGGCCACAGCAGGGGACAAAACACTCAAAACTGACTTAGAGGAGCCAAGCAGCATCACAAACGATGGACCTGACTCCAGAAGAAGCAATTTCCCAGGCTAATGAATCCGTATTTGATTTTAGTGATCATCTTTTCCTGGCTGGGTAGTATTTTTTTTTCATAACCTCAATCATTATCAATATTTATTAAGCAATAATTGCATTATACACAATGCATTCATTTCTATGATATGGAAGAGAAACAGCCATGAAAAAGACAGTTTGTGCCTTAAAGTGTATAAAGAGTACTAACGCTTGTCAAGCTTTTTCTCCTGTTTAAATTGGAGCAATCCTATGAGGGAGGCAGCCCTAGCCTCACTTTGTAAAGTAAGCAATGGCTTCAATGAGATTCAATGATACATTTGAAGCCACACAGAGCGTCTCTGCACTCAAATCACTTTATGCTCCTGCAGTCTGCGTAACAGTATCCTACGTAATGTATGTCACAGTCTCACGATATAGTAAAAGCCAGTGGCTATTTCACCAAAATGCAGCACATTCAAATTTTCTACAGTGACAGCTACAGAATTTGAGAACATTTCTTGGTTAAAATACAATGGCTAGGGAGTTAAAATGAGATTGTATTTCTCCAGGAACCAAATCACCAAGACAAACAAAATGGTATGATTTATAAATAAATCATCATATCTCTCAGGCCCTAAAATTTTGTAAATCAGAGGAAGGTTAAATTATAATGAAAAAATTGTTTGGGAGATATAGAGCATTTAATATTTTAAGACCTTTTTGAGAACTGAGCAAAAAGCATTTATAGTTAATTCTCATTTAACCAGAAAATTCAAGAAACCAAAGCACTCGTTTCTGGCCATACTTAATGAGTGTTGAATAAACATGTAAGCAAAGTAACTTTCATTAGTTACTTTCAGGTATCCAGATAAGGAATTTTTGCATAGTGAAGCCATCTTAAGTATATTAACAAGGAAATGGATGGGGATTCTAGAACTCTTTTGCAATAATGGAAGCCCATGTAATGAAAAGAGCCCACGGAATCTTGAACAAAGTCACTTGCTTAATACAACTGAGACATTTTGAAATTTCTGGGGAAACCTGAAGCTCAATGAATGACTTAGAATTCTGAGAATATCTGGAATTCAGTGACTCAAGAATCAACTACTGATATTATATCTGGCCTATTTAATCTTCCATATTTAAAATTAATAACCTCTCAATATTCTAAAGTGCCGCAGTCTGGCTGGGCACAATTCAGGAGCCACTTGTCAAAAGAAACGGACTTTGTTTTTAGAACCACATACGCCAAACAAAACAGCTCCTCAGGAAAAACCTTCAGAGCCCAACTGCCACCAGGGGCTTCCCACAAGCCTCTCAACCTCCCCAACTCCTCCTGCTCTTGAGGCCGATTGGCTGGGTCGCATGGGCGGAGCCAAAAAAAGTCCCCCAATGAGCAGCTCCGTAGTCTGAAAGGGCGGGGGAAACAGCCCAATGAGTATCACCACAGAGGAGCCAATCAGCTAGAAGTTGCTGGGGCTGCTGTGAGCCAATCATCAGCTGGCAGTCTGAAAGGGTGGGGAAACAGCTCAATGAGCATCACCACAGAGGAGCCAATCAGCTAGAAGTTGCTGGGGCCACTGTGAGCCAATCATCACCTGGCAGTCTGAAAGTTTGCTGGGGCCCCTTCAGCTGTGGCACTCAACACTAAAGAGCTCCTTCATTGCTTTCCTGTTATCCCCCCCCCTTTTTTTTTTTTTTGGTAGAGGGCCCTGGGATCCATCTTAACGTTATATATAACCTTCAAGTTTATAACATCTTTTTTTCCTCTCAAGTTGTATCTTATAATATGATAATAGTTGTGGATCAAGGGAGGAAGCAACATAGCATCAAAAGAGCAAGAGTTCTGGCACCCAGAGCATGTTCCTTCACCCTTCTAGAATATTCTTATGTGGAGTGCTGTTAACTTACATGATGCAGTGAAGACCAAATGAGAAGGCAAGTATGTAGTAACGAAAACAGAGTACACACTAACAAATGTTAGGCATGATTCTTAACTGAAAGATGAGATTCAATTTCTAAAGTGATAATTACCTCACACTGTCCTTCATGTTAAAAAGGCCACCTTGCACACACACCCAGTAGAGCTGGTCTGGGAAACCACAGTTCCTGGTCCTACCTACTTTGCCACAAGGTCACAACCTGCTTCTTCTCTTTACTTAACGGTACAAGCAGAGCAAGGCATCTACTCTCATCACTATCTCCAGCATGTGCCTGCACTGCCTTTCTCAGAGTCTACACTTGGGGTTCTGGTCAGCATGTTACTGTGGAATATGCCATGAAAATCAGCAGGACCCCATCTGGCTCTGCCTCCACTTATAACCTGCTGTGCTACTGGATACCAATTTCAAAACTTTGTTTCCTCATTTATAAAATCAAGGGCTTATCATACAAGATTTTCATTTCTATTCAAATCCAACATATCCAAATATTTTAAGTGAGAGGCAATGAAAAAGGATCATTGCCTTATCTAAAGATAATGGAGTTAGAACTAGCGTGAATAGAATGTATTTTTGCATCTATATTATATTACAATACTTATTTTATTTTATATGTGGTAAATCATTATTCCAGAAAGAATTAAGAATTTTTTTATAAGTTTACCTGACTTCTCCTTAAACATAACCAACGTTTAAATTATTATTACATAGTGATGTGTTAAATGTCGTGAGTTAGACAGTTTTATAAGCACACATACCCACAGTGGTTGATAAAATTCTCATATATTGGAGGAATTACATTTCTATAATGATATTCTATTGATTTCCTTTCTTCAACCTTGGTAATTTTGGTGCTTACAATTGAGTAATGCATGTATTTCTTAAGTCATGAAGTTATTTTAAGTGCCAAATATATACTTACAAACACAAAAGTTAATAGTCATTGTTTTGGTTGACAAGATTGAGAAAGCATAACTATCAAATTGTGCCACTCACCAAAAGAGTCAATCACCTTATCGGAAATAGAAAAAGTGAGAATGTGTGAATTTAGATCATGAAATACTATGCCTGAATGAAAACATACAAAAAACAATAATACACGTTACACCAACAGACACAGAACTTATCTAAACCCGTCATATCCTGAGGACAGGCCTCGTGTTCTTTAACTAAGGACATACACAGCCCCTCTCTTGATAATTCATTCCAGGCTTAGGAAACACTTACATAGCTAATATTCTAAAATTATAGCTTAAATGCAGTGCCTTTTCAAAGGATTTTTTCCCCCTAGGGAGGGAGATTTCTGATTCTTGTATTTGAAAGTCATTATGAACCCAAGCCTTCTCTTCTCCAGAATAAGCCCTTTTCCTTTCACATTTTCAGCCTGTTGATAAAGCCTTACTGTGCCTAGAACCTCAACCCCGTCACTTCTTTTTTTATAGGTCTCCAGTAGTACACAATATACAAAGTTACTGAATATTGAAATGTCACTCTCCCCTGTGTGGGTGGTACTTGCCATTTCCCTTGACTTCCCATCATATGCATTATGAAAACTTCCACCTATGAAAGGAAAACTGCTTTGAAAATCGGAAACCAACTGCAAATTTTCAATTCTCTACGACACAGGATACCAACACTCTCACTGTTATGTTCCCCCCTGACTTCACAAAAGCAAACAGGATTTCAAAAATCTTAGGAGAAATTCTCCCCCGAAATTGAGCAGGGCTCTAAGCCACTCTCAGCAGACAGTTTAAACCTAAATATTCCCAAGTCTAGTTGCCAAGGAGCTTCACACATGAGCATTTCAGGGAAATGTACTTAACTGTATGGAAATGATGTCATGATAACCGTCTAGAATTCCCTCTACAGATTTGAGTCCTGTGGGCTCAACAAACGCTTGAAAATATTCAACAGGTCATGTGGCCAAAACCACAAGATTCCACTCAAATTGAAAAAATATGCTACTTCTGTCAGCTCCCCACTTTTTTTTTTTTTTGAAACAGGTTCTGTCTACATTCCCAGGTTGGCCTCCAATTCATGATCCTCCCACCTCTGTCTCTGAAGTTAGCTGGGATCACAGGCTTGGGCCACTCCATCCAGCTCAGATATTCTAACCTCTTTAAAACTCTATCCAAATACAAACATCCTTCCCTTTCTGCTACAAAGGAATTATGCAAATATTTGCAAAAGCCTTTAATGTGGTTTGATTAGTTTTCCCATAAATAGAAGAGGGCTGCAGGCAGTTAACCCCTCATTCTTTTTTCTTAAGCTCTCAGCATCTTGCACCACCATCTTCTCATTCTATACTGTCAGAAAATAATAGAGTTGGAAGGGATCTTCAAGGTCATGCCCCCTTGGGATTGATCATTAAAGAAAGAGCCCTCTTCTGCTTCTCACTTCATAGCATTGAAGGATTATTGGCAGATGATCTGTGTTCCAATACAATCCAGAGGCTCTACGCTTAGACTCCTCCACAAGGAGTGCTTGGGAGCACTACAAGGGACCCATAAAAGAACTTAGTTTTCACATGCTGCTGGTGAGAAAAGGGGAATGTTGCCTTAGAGCAGTTTTAAAATAACCTATATTGATGCAAAGCAAATTTGTTTTATTTCAAAATGACCCAGGTTCATGTCTATTGAAGTGACATTCAGTTTGCTTGTTTGGTTTGTGTGTAGTATGAGAGAGAGAGAGACAGAGAGAGAGAGAAGAATAACTTAATTTGAATCATCTATACCAGCTTTTAAAGACCTATGGTTTCTTTTCTACACAAGGTGTTGATGTTTGGAAAGGATAAGGACTGGAGCAAGTTTCCACCTGTGGGAGGCAATAAAAAGGACATCCAAGATGAAGAGGTCAGAAGGCCTCCCAAACCACATCCTCAGATGTTCCCTGCTGATCTGTGAAGAGTGCAATTCCCACATGCCAATCTTTATGGCTAACAATATTGCAGTTGCTTTCAGTGACTGGAACACTAGCTTATAAAATGTATACCGTGAGGGCCATCATCACAGACAAGCAGCTTGGCCCACAGACATTTTCAGCCTTTCCCCAAGCAAACTCTGCAGCCACTCCTTCCATCAGAGAAGACTTCAAACCCACCAGTGCTGTGCAGGGAAATGGCTCCCTATGTTCCCTTCCTCTTTCTTTGTGCTTCTGTGAACAGGATTGGTTCTTGTTCAAGCTTCTGGTTTTACTGTGTTAGAGTTCATTTATCTTTCAGGGAGAGGGCTGGGATTACTACAGAGAATAAAGACCAAAAAGCTCTTTCAGTACTAGAGAAATTTTTCAAATGTGAAACTGAATATTAGTTGTTTTCTCAAATTAATATACACCTGGATACGTAAACACAAGAGCAATAACGAATAGAAGAAAATTCTAGATACTTCAAATTTAAGAGCCCTCTTATAAATACAAAACAATTGTCTTAAATAGCACTGTTGGTTTTTGGAAAAATGGAATTTTTCTTCCTCAACTGAAGGATAATTTTCTGAACTGTCTATTTAGCATTTCAAAGCATGACCAAATTTTCATCTGAAAATTCTTCTTATAGTTTATTTATAATAATGTGAGAGATAACACAACATTATGAGTGGGTCGATGCTCAGACTCTTAGAGAAGGTTTTCAAAAAGGAAAATGGCATGGAAGATCATAGGTTACAAGGTTATAAACCTCCTTTTATTCCAAGCAGAACACAATGTAATTTTAAAATTACAGAAGAGCAAGGAAAATTAATTTTTTTGTAGACAATGAGCTTCTAATTAAGGGCCTTTTCTTTTGGGGATTTGGGTGGAGAGAGAAGGACTAGAGGAATGGAGAACAATCTTGCTAAAATAGCCTACTTTACAAAAAGGCCTATTAACTTATTTTACAGTGAGTGTTCTACCAGGGTAGATGACTTATCTCTGCCTCAAGTTAAAAACACTTATTGCAAGGATCTCTTGAATTTGCAAAATGAGACATCTACTTTATTTACTCAACTTAATGAAAGAAATGGCCTGACAAATCCCCAACTCTGTTTAGAATTTAAATGAACTCTGAATAAACAGACTACAAAAATTATCATAAAAAGCCACCATCCAGGGCTGGGGTTGTCGCTCAGTGGTAGAGTGCCTAGTGCATGTGAGGCATTGGGTTCGATCCTTAGTACCACATAAAAAAAATAAATAAAACAAAGGTACTGTGTCCATCTACAACTGAAACAAACAAACAAATAAAAGAGCAGGATAAAGTTATCATTTTCCTTAAAAAAAAAAAAAAAAGCCACCTTCCAAGTGGCATTCAATCTCTGGAATGGCATGCCTGATTGTCAAGCACTCACCTCCAGGACCAAACATCCCAGTAGGGAGCCCGCTCTCCCCCATTTCATTCCCTTCCAGTGGTTACAATGACACTCAAATGTTTGTTATATGATCTCTGCAACTGATAACACCTCAAATGCACATGCACTAGGCATAATGTTAAAGCATTTTGTTAACAAAGGCTGCTTTCATTCCCCACTTGATTCCCCATTTATATCTGAAAGACTGTATTAAAAATGACTGACTGGTCTTCATGTGTTTTCTACCATAGGATGAGATGCCATGATAGAGAATCTTTCTGCAAAAAGATAGTAAAGGTACTCCAAAAGTGAATTTTTGTAACATCAAGAAAAGCAAAAATAATCCCAAACCAACTCTCTCAAACATTTTAAAAAATGGAAGGGAAAAAATCCATCAGAAAGTTTTATAGAAGAGTTATGCTCATATTTCCAAGTTCACTGTGATGATTATTTCAAAGGTTAAGCTTTGTAGCAAGTACCAAAATAATATATCTGGGAAACACATTATTCCTTTCTGAGTCAAGGAAATTACAAAGGAAACTTCTAGTTGTCATAAGAATTAACATTCCCTTTTCATTAATTAAAAGTATAGACAACAGAATATCATGGAGCCTGTAGAGATACAGATACAAAAATTTCCATGATATATCAAATCCTTAAAATTGACTAACAAAACATTCATTAAAAAGTAAATTTATTTCTTATAAAATGCTGACTAAAGCCACATTACAATGCTGAACAAGTATTTAAGAAGTGATTTCTTATTTTCTCATGTTATTTGAATAAATTATTTCTATGGACTTCCTTTTTAATATTTGTCAGGATTATTCAAAAACTGAAAAGGGGGAAGATAATGCTATGTATTCATAATAAAAACATATTCATCATGTCTTGATATTCATTTTTTTCCTCTGTGCCAATCAAATGTGATTTAGCAAAATACTATAAGGTACAAGAACGCTGAAATACTGGATTTTTAAGCATGACAAGTTCATAATTTATTATTCAGTATTTTTGAGACCCAGAAAGCAGTATCTGGATGCATGGTTGAATTCTAATGGCCCCGGGAACCAGTTATGCCACCACCAGACATTCAAGCGCTCACGCTTCATTTTTATTAAGATGGCTTGAAGGATGCCTCAAAACATCAACATGAATGAGGCCAAGAAAGGGGCTAGATCAGCTCCTGTTGATTAATACTCCCCATCTGGCTTGCTTTGGAATGCCAGCATGTCCGGCCTGGCCGACTTACAGCACTTCATTCTCTTTAGGGTGGAGTTGCTGACTTCTTAGCAATCATGAACAAGATAAAGTCTCTTCCTCTGAACTAACTAACACTCTTGCTTGGTACGACTTGCTTGTGAGCTGTGACACCAATCCTTACAACGCTGTCCTGAAGATGCTGTAGTCACTTAATGAATCCCTCAGAGCTACCATTCTAATTCAATTTAATTTCACAAACTCAATAATCCCTAAGGAAATAAATGAGGACCATAAAGAGTTGTGAACACACTGCAATGTCACGTCTGGCCTCTAGGAGCGCACCAGTTGTTCCTCAGGTGAGATGACCTGCTTCCTGGTCTAGAGTCATTGAGGAGCCAGGGTAGATGCCTTGAGGAGCCTGGCCACAGAGGAGTGACTGAATGACAGCACCAACGCTTACTTAGTGCAGCTTACCTTGTCCCTTCCCCAAGAAGATTAAGGTAGAAATTTCTGGAGGAGCTGGGGTGGGGGGGGGAGATACATTTTGTGGGGCTGCAATTTTTGTGGGGCTGAATCAAACTGATGGTCCCCCCCCCCCCCCCCGAAAGAAAACTCTCGATTCTTCATCAAGGGATTTGAAGTGGGTTCTATTTTTTAATAACAATGCTACTGGCAACTTCACTAAAGGAAAATTATTTCCTTTCCAGACTGCATTTGTTGTCCTAGGGATATGTTATGCCCATTTTTGTTCCTTATCCCCTGGGTCTGGGATAGAGACAAAGGTAGACAAGTCCCTGTAGTACAAACAGGCTTAACTGCTGGTGTGAGCAAAGTTCCTTGAAAGCCTGAAAGGTGCAACGCACCCTCCCAAAAGAGGAAGGAGACTCCACATAACAGGTGTCTGAATTCAAGGGAACCTAGGAGAGTGCAAGGTGGACCTAAAAGAGTTAAAGATGCTGCCCCCACAAGGACTCTCATCCAGGCAGAGCTAACAGCTGCTGAACACAGAGCTTGTGTGTGGAATCAGTACACCCAGGTTGGGGAGTGGGAACAGAGAGGTCAGTGAGAGTCAGGACAGAAGGGATCACTACTGGGCAAAACCAACAATTGGTGTCATCCACTGAGCCAGATTCTTTACTTACTTGACCTTTTATACCCACCCCCAATATCCCTTCTAAGGAGGTCATTCTGTCCCTCACTGAACTGGGGCTCAGCAAGGTGAAGTATTTACCCAAGGTCTAATATCTCTTGAGATTTTCAAATTATCCTTGGCAATGGATCTCTTAAAAAAAAAAAAAAGAAAAGAAAAAGAAAAAAAAATAAAGAAAACCTCTCTTAAGTCATAAGGAACCCAGATAATCAAAAGTTGATTATTTATCTGTACAACTATCTTTGAAGAAGAACCACTCCAGGCAGGTAGCCAGGTAGTGGTGGGTTCCTGAGTGAATGGAAGACGAAGTGACAGATCAAGGATGAGATTCTATTCAGAGAGGACCCTGGGCAGCATGGTTAACAGTGAAATTACAGGGAAAAAAAATAAGGTTGTCTCCCTTTTTTCAGGCTTAATATCAAACTCTTATGTTTGTCTGGCAGGACACAAGGCAGCTTTGGGACTGTCCTTCAATGTTCTGTGATTGCCACAGAAAGATGGATGATATTCTCATAGCTCTGCACTTGGAGAAAAGTTAGTGGAGTCTCCAGCACAGTGACTCAAGGCTGATCACCATCCTTCCTCCACTGTGTCCAAGGGGAAGTCAATGTCCACACAAAGTCCTCTCTGAACAGGAAAACAGCTCTACCCCCTTTCTTCAAGAGTCATCTTCAAAGATGGTTTGTCTGAAGGCAAGGATTTAGGGGGAAAAAACTCTGTTGTTGTTGTTGAGGGCAAGCAAAAGGACAGATCTTGCTGTACTTAACAGCACATGCTAACTGACACTACTTCTTATGACACATTTCTGACGAAGGTCTTACATAACGTGTGAACCCTTACAACAGGACAGATAAGCCCACTGGTGAGTTTCCCTTATAAATATTTCTGTAAGAAGAAAAGGTGCTGAAGGACTGACTGAAGGCTTCTTATTCAACAGGCCCCGAGCAGCATGGTGCTACTGCCCCCAAGACACAGAGGCCAAGACAGTTTCTATTTTTTACTTTTAAATCATAACTTAAGAGACAATTAGGAACATCGTAAGGACTACAAAGTGTTTTTATAACTTCATTTATAAATCAGGTGACTTATGAATATTAATATTTATGTATGTTTGTGAGTGTGTGTGTGTGTGTGTATGTGTGTGTGTGGTGCTGGGTTGGAATCCAGGGCCTTGTGCAACTAGGCAAATGCTCTACCCCTGAGCTATACCCCCAGCCTTTAGCCTTTGAATATTATGAAAAAAAAAAACTTTGAAAAATGAAAAGACTATATTAAAAGATTAGATAAAATGTACAGTAAATGTAGTTAATCACTTCTAATTTGACAATGTTCACAAGGCTGATTTTCAATTTTTGCACATTAGTTTTCTGTTCTACCGATGACTCTGCACTGTGTCTTTTCCTGCAGAAAAATAAGAACAAGGATGTGAGGCTCCCTCAGGATCCACTATCACATATGGAATGGGCTGAGAGGGTTCCCAAATGGAGAGGTTAAACTTAACCTCCAATAACAGGTTTCTTTTCAATTTTAATGAACTCAAATACATTCAAAATAAAAGCTACTAGGGTAATCCTCAGAGTTTCTGTTAGCTGTTCAAACCTTTCTCTTTTAAATAAGAAACTTCCCCCTATACTGTCCTGCAAAATAAATACTCTAGAAAGCTGAAGCTTCTATTCATGATTTAAAAAAACATGAAACAGTATGCAAACTAGTAATAAACTTGCAAATGCTTTAAAAAATACCAAGACCTATTAGATTGGAAGGCAGCAGTGGAGCCGCAATTGGCATGATAATGAAATTGACCTTCAGATGTGCTATATAACCAATATGAAGGTATGACTCCTGCATCTATTCTGTCCTAATAGTATCAACAGCTGTGAACATCAAAAACAGATTTTCAGTAATTTTTAATCTAATTTCATCCCTACATCAGGATTACATTGATGTATTAAGTTGGAGAAACAAAAATGAACCCAAATCTTCAAAAAGGGCTCAGGAAAGACCAGGCACAAACAAAGCTTGATCGCTCATATCATGTGCCCTCCATCAAGGACATCACCCCTGGCTTTCCTCCCATCTTCAGGGCTGCTACTTCTTAAGTACATTTCTTTAGACTCCCTGAAATGTGGAAAGCCCCCATGCCTGTTCCTAAGCCACCTTCCTTGTTTCTCTCTGTATCATAATTGTCAACGTGATACTAATGACTCCAATTTATGTCTCCATTCCAATTGTCTTATCTGAGCTCCTAACCCATCTGACCAAGCATCAACTTATCTTTTCCTCAGAGATGTCTCCCAGGCATCTCAAACCCAATGTGTACAAAACTGAACTCATTCACCAAGCACAGGAAAAAAGGCTTCCTCATCTGTGTAAATGCTACTGCCATCCATCTACTTGCTCATGCTCAAATCTTGAAGCCTTGGGGACCACAATTTCCCGTGGGCTGTCAGTTAACAGGGCCTGCTGATGCTGCCTTCAAAACCTCTCTTGTGACTCTGGCCATGTCACTCCAACATCATGGCCACCACCCAGCATCAGGCCCTGTTATCTCTTCCCTCATGCAGTCTTGCCTCCCCCAACTCCCACCACAAATTCACCAAAGTGCTCAATCTCACCTTATATCAGTACCAGTCTTCCTTTTAAAAAGCCTTATGCTTCTCTTAGGATCAAGCATCAGATGTTACTGGTTCTCACAGCACTACATGATGGAAACCTACCCTCCTTCTACCCTCTGTCCTCCTCTCATTGCAATCCAGCAATAGGACTGTCTTTCTGTTTCTCAAAGATACCAAACTCCTCCTCCCCTAACCTTCCTGCATAGGACTTTTCCTCTGGCTCTTATCTTTTCCAAACTAGCTCCTCTCTTGTCTCTAGTCCCATCTTAGATGTTTGCTGGAGAGCATTCTTCAGCCATCTTTGTAGCACTAATCACATGTACAATTACATCATTATTGATGGTGTTATAATTTTTTTCTGACCTCCTCACTCCCAGATTATAAACTCCAGGGCCACCAAATTCCAAATTCCCGTGCACAATTAGTACCTGGAAACATGGCAGGTCTTCACGAGTACCTGAGACCAAATGAATACTGGATTTAATGGAGCTTTTTGGGAATTCTCAAGGTCTTTAATCCCGAAAGCCCAGTTCTTATTAAGTAGCTCATCTCAATCCAAATTTCACAGCTTTGCTTTTCCTCAGCACGCGTCTATCACCTACATTCCTCGAGAGACATAACTGGGAGGAGAAAGGCCTGGAGTTTAATCTTGTACTGGACTTGGTAAGCGGACTTTAGAAAAGTGAACTGCTTCCCTGGACCTCAGATTTTTCACTCTTGTCTGAAAAATTCCCTTCCCGGCCCTCACATTCTGATTCTGTGAATGCATACCATTTTCAACCCACAACCAAGTTTTGTTTGCCTCTGAAGCAAAACATCTCCCATTTGGCTATGGAATCCTCTGGGCTGTTCTTGCTTTGAGGTTTTTATCAAGGTCACTTTCATTTGAACACATGATGTCTAAGAACCTTGGGTTTGAGTTCAGGCCCATCAAGCAGGGCCTACTGCTGATAGGTACAGGCACCTGGGCTCTTGCTCACTGCGTGTTTCTTCCTGTGACTAATACTGAATGTGAGGATGAGGCCCAGTGAAGCCCACACTGTAGGTTAGAATTTCAGCAAAAGCTTCCCAGGTTACTCAGAGTAAAGTCCAAAGTTCCCTCATAGCCCCAGTGCTCTCTGTAAGTCCTTACACTGTTCTAATCACACTGGCTATTCAAGCATTCCAAGCTCATGACCACCTCACAGTTGGCCTCCTCAGGGTCTTGGCACTTCCTGCTTTCCCTGCCTGGCACATTCCTGAGTCAGTCTGATGATTTCCTCCCTCACTTCATTCAGGTCTCAGCTCCATGTCCGACCTTATGAGAGGGCTCTTCTTTGTCCATGCCTCGCAATCCCCATCCCAATTGCTTTCTGTCCTTGAGTCCTGCTTTACTTTTCTTCTTATTGTCACAACAAATAATATGTGTACTATCTGTCTTCTCTAACTGGAATGTAAGGGTCAGAAAGACAGGAAATTTGTTGTTTCCTCTGACATTTCCAGGGACTAAAAGAGTACATGGTAAGTACTCAGAAAATATTTACAAAATGAATAAAGGGAGATAATAATAATGACCAAGAGGAAGCAGGGTTAAGATTCTTCCAACCCAAAGTTGCAGGAGGCTTTGAAACTCGGGACAAGGTGGAGCCAATGAGGACTTGGAGGAGCAACTTAGGTTGTTGTACGCCAAGGTAGGAGAGCCAAGATGCAGCCCTGCATTCAGGAAACGGAAGAAGGGCGGGCTGCGTTGATGAGGCTGCAGGTAGGGGTGAATCCCTGGGGCCTGCCAAACAAGCCAGCAGCTGGGTCTCCTGCCAAATGAGCAGGCGAGTCTCTGGCAGCTGTGGAGGAGAACAGGGAATCCCCAGGGCAGTATCTGTAGACATGAGAATAAGGGCACAGGTGGCCTCATTACCTGGAGATGGATGGCATGTGCTGAGGTTTTCATCTGTCTTCTTTATAACCTGCCTTTTAAAATCATTTAGCCAAATTCCAAAATTAAGGCATCTGTGAACTACTTGACAATTGCACTGACTATCACACCTCTTCTCCAAATTTAGACTCAGGGAGTCCCCTGTATCATCTTATTTTCAGACTCTTGCAGAAAGTACCTAGTCTTACCCAGTGGCTCTCTAGCCCATGAGTCCTTGAGAGAAGTCTGTTAGGCTCTAGCACCAAACACAGTGGCAGGCACTTAGAATGCTCTCAATGAGCATCTGATGACTCAACCAGTATATTGTGAAACAGATCTCCTGAAAAAGAGTGAGCTAAATTTTCATTAATAAGACTCACTGATTATGTGCTATTACCATCTTATATTCCATTGTGCCAGTGTTGGCAGAAATCTTCTGAACAGAGGTCAGTTCCAGGCTTGAGAGACTCACAAAATACATAAGGAACTTGCACAAGTCAAGTAAGGTATGATATAACCACATGATGCTAATGAAACTTTTACCTAAAATGTGGACTTTGTGGAGATTTCTACCTACACTGGGAGAACAAAAGGTATGTGGGAAGATGTGAATGTGAATGATTTTTGTAGAAATATGGTAATGACAGAAAAGTTGAAATTGTCACCCAAAGTGATCCTGCAGTAAGTTTAAAAGTTCCATTGTAGTCGCATGCAATGAGATAATGAAAACCCTACAGAAGTTTAAGGATAATCCAAATTCCTCCTTCTTGTGAAATAAATCAATTCATCTGTATGAAAACTCAACACCATGATGTGGTTCACTTTTCTTTGGAAAGCAATCACATCCCAAGTTCAAAACTTGGCATCTTTTTGTTTGGTTTTGTTTTGCAGTATCAGTGACCAACTGAGCAGAAGTTCTCTAGGAGAAAATCTCAAGTTATCTTTATATTCTACTTCCCAGCACAACCTGGGCCTGGGTTACCAATGGGGATTGAACCAGGAACAAAACCAATAGGGACCTGTCCTCACTTGTGTTACAGAGACAGGGGACACTCCAGGGCCATGAGCACAGGTCAGGTTACAGTCAGATCATTCCATGACCCCAGGACCTCAGCACCAAGGCTATAGAGGCAGGGCTGTTGGAAGCCTGGGCTCTGCAACATGGGACCATGGTCTCCCAGTCGCTCTACTCCAAGTCATTCCACACTATGACCTGAGGAGTCCCCTCACAGGAGGCACATAGAGTTGGCTTTCAAAAAAATATCATTCATAACTTAATTTTCTTTCTGTAATGGCCCCTCTCTGCATGCTCAGGAATATTTCTAAATAAATTTGAAAACTGAAGTGAGTGGCTCATTGTATTTTGGAATGTACCAATCTACATTCTAAAAGAGAGTTCTGGGTAACAAAGAGACACAATCATCAGTTAGCATAAACTGGTATTCATTTTGATATGGTAGCTTTTCTATTCAAAAACAACAAATAAGTAAAAATCAATCTAGTGAGGGACTGGTGAGGGAGGGGTATTTTTCATATTCTGTCAATCCCAATTTCACTTTTTCTGAAAATCAACTTGGCATTGAGTATCTTAAGTTTGGAAACATTCATGTCCTTAAACCCAAGAATTACCTTTCCATGGATCTTGCTTAAAGAAATAATCTGATAAAATTCATAAAATAGTATACAGGTAAATGTGTAATCTTTATCCCCCCATAAAAAAGTAACCTGAAATTTGGACAAAAATTTCATCAAAGTGTCATTTATATACCAAATATTTCTAAATAGTCTAAAGGTCCATTTTTAAGGAAACAGTTGATAAATTATCTCTCTCTCTCTCTCTCTCTCTCTCTCTCTCTCTCACACACACACACACACACACACACACACAATCCAATACTCTACAACATTAATAAAGTTGCCTAGAAGTTTAGGACACAAGGTTAAGCTAACAGAGCAAGTTGTAATACCAACTGTGAAAAAAAATCATTAAAAATTAGGAAGAAGAAATGCCAAAATGTTAGGAGTACCTTTGGGTCATAGAATTATAGGTAAATTTTCTCCCTGGATTTTTAATATTTAATATATTTTTCAAAGTTTTTATGGGAAGTGTGTATTGCTTTTATGATTATAAATAATGCCATCTCTTCAGCAACGCTAATATATTACAAATACTTGCACATATATGTTCACTGAGCCAATTTGACTCACGTTGCCAAGGGAGCCAAAATTTGTGTCTCTCCTCTGCCAACATCAGCTTAGAGAAAATACTGAAATTCTTTGGATTCATCCTACATTTCAGCCCAAAATGCTGATTCCCAAAAGAAAAATATTTTCTTTTCAGCACCTCTGTTATTAGTTCACTGTTTCCAGAAGAGCTTGCATTGTTTTTGTTTCATCAGACTCCAAAATTCTTTTCATCTCTACCAGCTTTACTCACGGTATTGCAATCATTTGTTTACATCTGGCTCTCTTATTAGATTATGAGATTCAATTCTTAAGTTATTAAATTATAAAACAGAATCCCTGATCTCAAGGATCTCACAATCCAATGAGAACAAAAACATGAATATTATCTGAACCCCAGAAGGGCCAAACATCCCCCATTCAGGTTATCGTGAGTGACTACCGCTGCTTTACCCTCTCCATCAGGAGCCCCTCTAGTCTTGCCTCCCTCTGTATCAGCTATATTAAGATACATAGTCCAAGGATTAACTGCTTCAATCCAGAGCAATGCCCTCTCCCAAATCACCCAACACAAGCCCAAATCCTACCAGAAATTTCTCACTCTCTCCTGCTGAGACACAGTACATTCTCCCTCTCTGTAAGAAGTATCATGCAGGTGCTCAACAGGTGAGTTTCTGCTGGTCTCGGGGTGGAGGGCGATAAGTTCTTAGTCCTGCCCAGAATGCTCTCTGCCCCTCTCTGCCCATGCATATTCATCAGCACTCACCTCCAGTTGGCTTCTGCATGTTAGAAGGGCACTATAACACTTATGTTCAGCTGCTGCTATTAATTTTGTATTTCACCACACTAGCTGACACTGTACTCCTGGTTGCTCTCTGATTCTTTCAACTCCAAAATTATATTTTTTCCGTTACATTAAGTTTTATGCATGGTTGTCTTACTTCCTCAAATAGGCTGTAAGATTCTCACAAATACATCTATTGTCATAGACATTCTCATTACTCTTCTTCTTTTGCACATGCACATGTGCTTGTGTGTGTCATTCAATTCTTGAATTATTAAATTATGAGACAGAATCCCTGATCTCAAAGATCTCACAATCCAATGGGAAGAAAAACAGTCTTCTGCATATTTGATTGTACATCTGAGCATATACAAACTTCCCTTTGCATTTGTTGGTGCATGACATGTGGTTCATATTCCATCAGTAAACCTTTTCATTTAGAGCAGCTTCAGATATATATACCTTTGAAACTTAAGTGTGTCCCACATACCTACTGCATTCAGCACGTGCTGGTCTCTCCCTCCTCCCCACCTCCTTCTTATCTTTCATATTTCAGGACAAAGTATAAGTATCAAGGTAACTTCAGGCCAGAGCAGTTGGCAGAAGTTCCTTTTAAACTGAAGTCGGTGACTAAAATTAAGCTTTCCAAACATCTGACTTGCTGACGTGTCTACCCTGAATAATGATAGAGATCCTGCATGGACGGGCAAAAGCCTACTAGATCATTAAGTTTCTGCCAAAGCTGAGTGCAATCCTGCTGGACAAGTCTCTTCAGATGGTCTTCTCTCATCTTGCACTCACAGGTCTTAACACTTAGATCACTGCTTTCTTTCACAACCAGATACCCCTGCTGATTTCCCCATTGCTACACTCAGACTTGAAATTGACCTTGCCCTGCTAGGACTAGGATGCCACCCTGACGATTCAGGATGAATTCTAGATTCAGATAGACCATGGATTCTGTGGCAGCTCTTTTACATTCTGATCTGGCTCCAGGAACTCAGGCAAGCAAGTTAATCTCTCTGAGCCTTCATTTCCTTGCTCAAAAAGGGGAGGGGGCATGATATTTACCTTTCCAGGACTGTAATGAAGGTTTAGTGAGATCATATATCTAAAGCATATGGTAGATGCTTTACATATGTTAGCTCTTCTTTTTCACAGTGCCTGATAACGAATAGAATCCAGTCTCCCTCAGAGAAGCTGCACATTCCACATTCTTACTGACTTATCCCAGGAAGGACATTTAAAGCCAGAGTAGATGGCAGAGCTCCTGTTCTCAGATCAACAATCAAAAGTCAGTTGTTCTATTTATCTGCCCACCTGCTCAACTTCCTGATACTGCCCCCAATCCCTTTCCTTGCTATACCCCAACCCCCAAACCAAGAATCTATGTGATATTCTTTGCTAAGGTTTTACCTTGGCACCCTTGTCCATCTTTTCTCTGAACATGGACACTCTGCACTTTCACTCTAATAACCTGTATTCTACGACTTATGTCTGCCCTGTACTCTGGAAGCCTGATTTGCACAATAGAAGGCTTTTTGAGTCCATTATCTAGTTTGGATACAGTGGGTTTGAGAGATGGTATTCCATAGTGGTTACATACCAGGGTATGGCATCAAAATTCCAGGTTTTGAATTCCAGATTTGACTACTTAATAATAACATAATCTTGAGTACACACCTACCTCCCCTAACTTTTAATTTTCTTACTTTAGAGGGATGTTATGAAGTTTAAATAATACAATGAGTTCAAAGCATACAACACAGGATCTGCCATACCAGGTAGGTCCTCAATAAAAGTCAGTTCTACACGTGCCTCTAGGACTCAGAGTGACCACTGGCTGCCTTTCTACACAATCTAGTTGATGTTAACCTATCTACCACCATGCACAACCATTTCACCTACTGGCCCAGCCTGCCTTCCTGGTCTGGTCCCTTCTGACCCATTTCATTCCACAAATGTTTCTATTAACACAGATACTTCTTCATCCTGACTTATAACCTCACCAGAAATTCATAATGCTGCTCACACACAGTTTTCATCAATACTCTAAGTAGGGACCCAATATCTTAAGTACAAACCCTAAGTTGTGCCAGCTGCTCCCCCTTAGCCCATCTCCAACAAACCCAATGAATTGCATAAATAATATTTCTGGATTCATCACATCACTTCCATGTTTGAGTTTTCCCTGGTCTACAATGCCCAAAGCAAAGCTCCTCAATCTCATAATGACCAGATGTGCAGCTTCTGAAAATGAAATCCCTAGGCTGGAAATAAAGCACAGGGATTTGCTAATAGTACACAGATATGGATAAATTCCCCAATTTATCCATATCTGTTCAATATTATTGTTCAATATTATTCTGGAAATAATATTCTCCTTGTTCAATATTATTCTGGAAATCACACTTCTTTTAACATGCCTAGGCAGGAGGGAATTATTTCATCGCTGAATATCACCTTGGTTAGGAGGAAGGTCCCACTATTGGAACTTGAACAGCTTTGGGTACCTGAGTTGCCTCCAAGGGCAAACTCCACATCTTTGTGTAAGAAGAGAAATTATCAACAGTAAGAGACATGTTACTTTTAATTGGCAGCATCATTTTCTTGAGAGAATCACATTTCTATGTGATCTCAATAGAATTGTCCCTCATGGACCAGCCTCCTCCTCCCAATCTGGCTACCACCAGAACCACATATACACAAAGTTGGGCACAAGATCTAGTCTGAGATTATCACATAAGCAAATCTCTGCTGGACATAGAGACTGATGCCATAACTACAAAGCAAGGCCACTCAGAATCCTTCCAAAAGAGTCACACAAACAGAACCTGGAAGAGACAGGATCTTTCTTTCTTATGGACCCCAACCCAAGAGTGGAGTCTTGTAACTTCCAACAGTGATCTTTCTCTGTACATACAAAGAGGGTCGATCCAGAGAGAAGTGGAGCTAAGAAATGAGAAAGGGAAGAAATAACCCTCACAAGACATGTGAATCTCTGGTTCCAGCTGAGACTAAAACAAGATCCACTTTTGGACTTTCCATTCATGTCTGTCAATAAATCCCTTTTTGTTTAACCTAGTTAGATGTAGTTTCTTTGTGCACATAATTAAATAAATCCTGACCAATTCCCTCCCACAAAAACACAGGGTAGTGTGGTGGTAGGGGGGACTCTTGGTGCAACTGGTGCAACAGAGTGAGAAGGTACTGCAGAGGGAATGTATGGATCCACAACCGGCTACACTATTATGTTTTCTGCATAATCTCACCTTTGGGGACAAAGTTTCCAAAGCACAACTTGCTACTAGAACACTCCCCACTAATTAACACAAGAATCTTCACCTTTATTGAAGTTATGGATATTTACTTTTTCCAGTGGTACTCAAAGCTCTTGAACCAGTCTTATCAATCACTCTGTGATAGTCATATTCCCAGAAATCTGCTGGGAAAGGGGAAGGAAATGAAGTGGGGGAAAGCAAAAATTGGAGCAATCAGAATGAACATAACTGTGAACTCAAGGTCCTTCTGGACATCTTAGTCTCATAATTGGAGATTCTTGTCTTTGAGAATGTAAGCTAAATTTTGACTCAGAAATTCAACCTCCACAGAAATCTGACGCCAACCTTATCTTTCTCTCCTGTTTACTCTGGGTTTCTAAAGTGTGCATTAGCTTCTGCTATCTCTATAAACCCTGCAGAAAGGCAATGGCTCATACTGATGCAAACGTGCTTTGCAGTACTAGTCTTGGTTTTGTCACCTTTCTGCTCTAATTACCTCTGAGGGTTGCAATGAAAATCAATTGCCATTATTTGTAAAGATTCATCAAAACCCATCAAGTACCAAGTGAAAATTGGTATTTATTATTTTATTCTGTATTGTCAACTCAGATAATGAATGATGGGCCAGATGCCTTAGGCTAGATCGCCTTTATTACCTATCATCACAGTCATTATCCATGCCTTCCAACCAGTACATCCTCCAACCTGCCTCCCTCCAACTGTAAAGTCACACCCCCCACACACATTCTGATTTCTCCCTGCCTTTAATTCCATCAGAATTCATCATGCAGTATTTTAAAAGAATGTAAAGGTCACCAGTCCAAAGTACTTATTCTTTCACAAAGGTCAAGGAACTTTTACTGGGACATGTAATCAGTAGCTCAGTCAAGATGACAGCTCCCCATTCCATGCCCTTTGCAAAACAACATACTGTTCCCTGGTCTGCAGCAGCTCCCTGGTGCTCACAGACACCCTTGTTCTGCTAGGTAATCTGTGGCATATTGACCATACCCGTCACCACCAGCCCAGAACCTACCATCAGAGTGTCTATTAGCTAGCATGGCACTCCAGCAAAGCCTCTTTGATGTTTTCTGAGTGCTGGGGCACATTTCAGATCTCAGCAAACAAAAAATATTTTAAGTACAGAAACAAGTGGATAAACTTAATAAATCTGCAAACCATATATTCCTCAGTAAAATGAAAGGTCGATCTCATTGCAGGTTTATTTTTCTGTCACTACACAAGTTCTTTTTCCCAATATATTTTGCTTAACAAAAACTCCGCACGCTGTCTCCCATTTAGAGTGAGTAACAGTTCACGAAATTTATTTTTAAACTGTATCCTCTTTTAAATTTTGCATTGTTTGATTAATAATGTGAAAATGTATTACTTGCTATGAGGACTTAATATTATCTTTTTTGCTTAAGATACAAAAAGGTGATTTTTTGCTTTTATCTTTGCTCTTATCAGTTTCTATAAGTAAAATATGAATTTCTTTTTTACTTGTGCTAAGATTTCTCCTGGGAATGAGACAGTTTAACCAATCAATTGAAATTCATTTACCTTATATGTTAGTAAGTCATCTTTCTCTGTCCAATGAGCTATTGTCAAAATCCTGAAACTAAACAAGTCCAAATATAGCCATGTAACTCTTGAAGCATTCAAAACTTCTCTAAAAATGCTTCCAAATTGAAATGACAAGTGCACCCACCCCCTTTTACGGTGATCCTGCCTGATCTTTTAAATCTTTCTGATTTCTGGTATATTTTGGATACTCTGCACTTACCTAGACCTGCATCAGAAGCAACAGGTAAAGCCTTCTCTGTCCCAACTGCTTGAAAATTGCATACAGAGACTTTCTACATATCAATTTCCTCTTTAGTGAAGGCTTTCCCAGACTAGATACAAAGATAATGAAGATAATTATACAACCAAAAATACAAATTATAACTAAATTATCTCATGATTTTAAGCTATATAGCAGGACTTGGAAGGACTGGAGGAAAAGGGAGAGGGGAATCATGAACTAAAAAGGATTTCCATGCACATATGAGTTTGTCAGGATGAACCCAATTACTATATATAGCTATAAATCTCTAATTAAAAGAATGAAAAATTCTTCTCACTTCATTATACATTTTTAAAAGTAAAACACCCATAACATAAAATTGCTAAAATATTGAACTATAGTTTCCACTTAACGGAAGCATTATTTTCTGTTTAGAAGAACTCCTATTTCTCACTTGAGTTGTCGAAAAGCATGAAACTACTATCAGATGTTTGGTATGGGTAAACAGTAGTGGAAAAATGAAGCAAAGTTTTTAAAAGTTTCAAAATTTAGCCTACTTTTCACAAAATGGTATTATTCTCTAGTATCAGCACCTGAATAACAAACTGAAGGACATTTTATGTGTTTTCACAATGCAAAAAATGACAAACCATTAAAGAAAACAGCACTCACATGCATTGTTAACATTTATGCAAAAAATAGTACAGAAAGTGAACTTAGGAACTTCCTTTGACTGCAAAACCAAAAAGTTAAATATACTTACTAACAAACACTATCTGTAGATTTCTGAAATATTATCCACAACTACTTCTGAATGTTTTCAGAAGAAATGACAAGGTAATACCAACATTTTAAGTACACCACACTAAGGTGTAGAGGAGCAGATTCCAATTAATATATATATGTGTGTGTGTGTGTGTGTGTGTGTACATATATATATACACACACATATATGCACCTGTCTTTCTTTCTGACATTACCAATGCCTGCTACTGAACAATGAACTATCATTATTACACACACACACACACTTCTCTAAATCAAAGTGCAGCAAATACTAACAGAGCGATTGCGCCCACACAATGTGAAGTGTTGGCTTGAACAATTAATTATCCCAAAAGAATGATTAATGAAGCGAATCTTGCAAACCTTTTCTCTTAAGGACAGACTTTACAGGGAAAAAAATCAGTAATGCTGAATTTTGCAAATAATTGCTTTCACCTCTCCATTTTTGCCTATGTAGGTACAACCACACAGAGATACTGCTTTAGGAACCCCTGCCCATACTTTGTTCTGCCATATATTAACGACATGGACATCTTTACAGAGAATGCTGACTCCCTGGAACCGAAACAAAGGAGGGTGTAGCTTGGAGAAACCTGGCCAGGCACACCAGGACTCCGGGTTTTCAGAGGCTGCCCCGTGAGGCTTTTCTTGCGCTCTGGGGACTTAGGAGTCCAGAACGGATGTCGGACTTGGTTTATTTCCCAAACTTCAGGCGTCAGTGTTTATCCTAACTCTGGAGGCTGGGGCGGAGGGGAGGAGAGGAGGCTGAAGAAGCGTGCCGTTTCAGCCACAGGGCTTGCCCACCTACCTCCCCACGCCCAGCAGCACTCTTTCCTGCCCCCTCACCTGTCGTGAGCGCAGAGCTTTGGTGTCCAGTGACCTCTTGGTTTTCGCTGCGCGAGCTGTCCCGACGGCGGGTGCCTCCGGAGGCAGAAAAGGAGGCGGCGGGGTCGGGGGCGTCAGCAGAAATCCTGACAGCCACTAGCAGCCGCGGTCTCCCTACCCATCCTGGCGGGGCTCGGGCAGCGGGCGCGGCGCGGTCACCGGGGGCGGATGAGTCAGGCGAGGGGGCGGGCGGAGGGAGTGCAGGCGCTCCTACCCCCGCGCCTGGGTGACGCGGGAGGCCTCGGACCCGGGGGCGCGCCGCTGCTTGTGCCGGTCCGGGGCTGCGGGGTCGCTGGCCGCCGCCATCGGGCGCGCAGAGTCCAAGCGTTCCTGCCCTCCGAGGGCACGGGCACCGAAGGCACGGGCACCGAGGGCAACGAGCGAGGCAGGGAGGGACAAGGGACCACTGCTCAGGCGTTGCCGCCGCTTCCAAGAAAGACAAAAGGTATCTGGGTCTGGGAGGGAAAGTTTTCTGCTAGGCTCCTGACGGATCCCAGCCCCAGATCTCAATCCCGAAACCTCGAAGGGGAGAACTGGGGGAGGGGTGCGGGGCGGCCTTCCAGGAGCGTCGCCGCGCGCTCGGGACCGGTGTGGTGTCAATCGCGTTGCCACCCACGACCCGTGGGAACTCCTCCGGCCCCGCCGGCCCCCTCTTCCTGGAGAATGCAGACAGAATCCACTCCTTCCCCTTCAGGATCCCCAGTCTCGCCGTTGTGCCCCCAAGTCGCAAAGTTGCACTTCTAGAGCCCAGATCAGCCTCCGACAAAATCCATCTTCGAGAACAAAGTACCGCTTTCAGGCGCCCTTTGCAGGGCTGAAGGCCAGAGGGCGGAAACGGACACACCCACTCGCCTCTGGTTGCAGCCGGACCCGGGTTCCAAAGTCAGAGATCCCGGTCCTGCGGTTCCCTACTGCACTGGGGGAGCCCCGGCCGATTTGGGGATTTTCTTGGAGCCGGCGCCTCAGGACCCTGGGTTCCACGCCCCTCGATGATTTCTTATCAGATGCCACCTTGGCGGGTCGGGGTCCCCCTGGCGGCTGCGCGAGTGCTGCTGAGAACAGAACCAAACCAGACCCATGGCGAGAACTGCCCACAGTGCCCAGCCCTGGGGAGAGCAGTTTAGGGAACGAGGGTCCAGGGCTTGAAGGGGTCAGAGCTAGGACTGAGGCGGATTAAGTCACTCAGGGCTCCAATAAACAATGCTGAAGTTAAACTCCAAATGTCACAGTCAACGTGAGACTGACTTTGTCCCTCCTCCTTGTCTCAGTGAGTGGAAACTGTGCCCTATTCGTCAAATAATACAATAGTTACCCCCAATTCAGCAGAGATAGAGTGATGACTGTATACATGAAGGTCAATTCAATAAGTTTCTCGTATAATTCTGAATTACTGAATATTCCAACCAACACACTGGCGTGTGCAAAGCACACCAGCCCCCTGCGGTAGTGATATGGTAAATCTGTGTGTTCCTGGATGTTTTTAAGTGATAAACTGGAAGGAAATATGGTATTCTGTTGCTGTCTATTTGTGTGTTTCAGTATGTGTCTGCTGATATCACTTTTGAGAAAAGTCTATTTCCGGGGTAGAAAATGTATGGAGAGGGGGCGGTCTTCCATACAAAAATTTCCACATTAAAAGAAAATCTTGGAAATTAGACACGGCGATGAAGAAAGACTGTAGAAATGGACTTATTGGGGGGTGGGGGGGTGGGGGGCTGGGGTTGTGGCTCAGCGGTAGAACGCTCGCCTCGCACTCACCACATAAAAAAGTGAAATAAAGGTATTGTGTCCGACTACAACTAAAATAAATAAATAAATAAATATTTTAAAAAGAAATGGGCTTATTGGGGTAAAATTTTGCTTTGACTAAAATAATTTGCAGATTACTTTTGAGTAGAAATCTCACAGCTGAAATATTTTTTAAAAAGAAAGGGCAACTTAATGAGACCCTGACTCAAAATATAAAATAAAAAGAATTGGGGATATGGCTGAGGGATTGAGTTCCCAGGGTTCAATCCCTTATATCAAAAGAAGGAGGGGACCAAAGAATTGGGGTGGGGTGGAGAAATGAGTCACCTCTCTAACCCATCTGTAGTTTTAGTCTTAGTCCATGTGCATCCAGTACTATTTTGCCCAGAGCCACCTGCTCAACGCTCTTAGGTTTTCTTATACATTTGCCAAGAAACCCCTCTAAAGGCACATGAGTCCACTGGGCTTTCCTACTAGCTGCTGCCACTGCATTTTATAAAGTAGTACCCGAAGCCACATTTCTCCACAAAGATCCTAAGAATGGACACGTCCTGTAACTCTCACTAGCTTAATGAATAATAGGCTCATAGTGTGCAGAAAAGTCCTTTTGACACCCTCTTTGAAACACGCAGTGAAACACTTACCATGGCCATGGAGCCATTTTAGGCATTGAGTGGCTTAGCATTCCTCAAAAAGAGACTGAGGAGGACCATGAAAAAAGAAATAAGCATATTCTTATGCCCAGTGGTAGTGATTTCTCGTTTCTAAACTTAGATTTCAGTGATTCAACCAAAAATAGAAAAAGAAGAAAGATGGACTAAGTAAGAGAACCAAAAGTAAATTACTTAAATTTCTTTAAAAATGATGACCATTAGTCTCAGTGAAGATTGAGATAAAATGTCATATAAATTGAGGATTATCTACACTTACAGTAGTCCAAGCAACTCCCAAGATATACTTTTCTAGAGTTGAGTGCTCAATGTAAGCTCAGGTAAATTATTTTATCTTTGCTAATGGCCAATATTTTTCCATCTGAAAAGAGCTCAGTGAGTGTAATATGCCAGTAATGGATTTTAAATTTTAGTTCTACACCCACCTTTGAAATAATAGATGAGAATCAACTATTTCCTTTCTCTTACCATCAAAGCAGCACTGTACTTCACACATAATGTGTTTTTGTTGTTGATGTTGTTTTCTGTATCTACCTGAGATGTATAAGCTTCCACTAGAACAAACCTATCTTAGAAAACTGTATGGTGGAAAGATGGTGATCCTCCCTATCATTCAAGTTTAACCACCTAAAATAAAGACTTTGAACCTAATATTTCCTATTTCTTAAGTAGAAGCAAATTACCTATTTTCAAATATTATTGAGAAATTTATTAAAATAATTTATAATATTAAGATTCTTCTCATCTATTACATAGATCCTCAACACATTTAATTACACACACACACACACACACACACACACACACTCCCCAAATTTGTTTTAATGGTATGGTCAAGAAAGAAAGATTCATTATCTTGAGGGAAAAATGTCAAACTATGAAGATCAACATTCGCAAATTTGGTACATTATAAATGTTTTCTAATGGATGGAAATAGAATTTTAATGAAATGTGGAAACATACATTGGAATGAAAATGAGTATTCTTAAGTAGATCAGATAACAAGGCTAAAAGAAAGCCTGTTAGAAATTGTGTGTGAAATTATACCCACTTTTTGCAACAAATATATTCCATAGTATCCCCAAATTTGAGAAGGGGTCCTCAACCAGAAAATAAAAATGTCTTCAATAGGGGAAATAATTGGAATTGTTTGCTTGACTTTTATCTGAATTACTCTGCTCCTGCTGTGAAATAGATTGATAGTTTTAAAGCCCCTGAGGTTCCTCTGCTGGCAGCCGTGGTTGCTGTTTTAAAGTAGGGGACAAAGAAGAATAAAGGCAAAACAGAAAATTATTTTTCTGATTTTATTCTTGAAATAAGAAAATATGTAGAAGGAATACAATAAAGATAAAAGGGTATTGGAAATGCATTTTAAAATAAGTTAATTTTATTTTACTGTGATTTGGAATAGCAGTTTGTCATATTTTTTTCTTTTTGATTATGTATAATTGGCTAATAGTGTAGTAGATGTAGCAGGAGAAAGCTGTTGCTAATTCTTTTTCTGTTCATCAAATGTGCAACTGAGACTGCTAATCCCTCTCAAATAGATGCCTTATAATGTTAAGACTGATGCGGCTACTTAAATATTTTATAAATTCTGTATTAATTTCCTGATGAGATAATAAACCTGATAAGATTCCTTCTGCCTAAGGGGCACTGTCAGCATACCTGTTAAAAATGCTAGAAGGGAACTAGGCATGGTGGCCCATAATTGTGATTCCAGCTACTCAGGAGGCTGAGGCAGGAGGATCACCAGTTTGAAGCCAGCCTCAGCAATATAGTGAAATCCTGTAGCAAAATAAAAATAAAAAGGGCTGCTGATGTAGCTCAGTGGTAAAGCTCCCTGGATTCAATCCCCAGTATCTGAGAAAAAGAAACATGCTAGAAAGGGCATACTCAGCATACTCTCTCTTTAAAAACCCTAGTTATTTCCTCCAGACAGATTTGTATTTATACAAATGGAAAGTTCACCACGTGGCTGATAGCCATCCAAGAGGTAGTTTTAAAAAATATTCTGATAGTGTGTTTTAGTATGAGTCTACCACAGACAATAAAGACTTGACTGAAACGGAAGCATAAGATGGTAGTGGTGCCCCACCCATTTCACTGTCCGTGGTGCTGAACCAGTCTCACTTCATTAGTGCCTGGTTCTCAAAGTGTGATGAAGGATCAGCCACACTGACATCACTAGGAAGCAATGAATAGCAGGATCTCAGGCCCAAGCCCAACCCTACTGAACCATACCTGGAAACTCAACAACATCCCCCAAAGGATTCAGATTTGTTTGTGTATTAGATTTAAGAAATGCTGCATTAGTATACAGTTCATGTTGCCCTGGGACTGATTTTCTGCCTACATCACCTGTACTCAGTGGTGTTATAGCCACTTGAATGAAACAGCCAGCTTAAAATTCCAACTTGTGAATTAATTTTATCTGGGGAGTGCATGATATTATAGTAGAGAAAGGAGGTGCTTCTCATTGGCTCTGCTGTTTGGAATTTGAACAATAGGAATATGGCTTCATGGTGAGGTGGGTGTCTGAAGAACACCATTATAAATCATCATTTGTCTGTCAGAGATTAGAAGAAGCCCAGAGATTCTGGTTTATTGAATGGAGGATATAAAGAAACACACGTGGCCCAGCAGTAGCAGTAGTGCTGTATCACTGCAAAGGAAGGGCAACATAATCAGATAGAGAAACACAGCAGACAATCTTGGCACACAAAATGTGCTCTATGTTTCCTAACTTCTAAGTGAAGAAATTAGGTGGAGATCTAGCTAAAGGAGTTTATGCCAAATTTTATTCCTACAAGAACCTGACAGTCCTTAGCAAATACTTCTACTCTGTATCAGCCAGAGCTTACAGAGTGACCTAGAGCACACCTGGCAAATCACCATCCCAAATGAGTTTTAGAGAGTAATGGATCCAAGGGAATTCAAGATAGAGGTACACAGGAGAGTGCAACCAGCTCCCCCTTTGATCCCTGTGGTCCAAACAACCAGCCACTAATGAGAAAGTATTAGGAAAAATGACCAAGCAAAGTAATTACATGGGGGACAGGAGAGTGCAACTCAATTTCCATTTGAGTTGTATGTTGGAAGAACCAGCTGAAAAGGATCAGGGGAAATTAGTCAGGTGGGCATGATTACATTCATTCTGGAGACTTGGAAATCCATATTTGGGTGATGGGTAGGCTACATAAAACCTACACCATCCACCCAGAGAGGACTCTCACCCCACCCTACAAATAGAACTCTAGGGAGATGCTAGATGCTCAGCTGAGATCATCCATTCAGCCATAGGGGTGCAAGAATTTAATTGCTCCAGAGTACATATCCCAAACAAAGACCCAAAGTTCCATTTAGAGCTCAACTTCAGCAATCAGAACTTCCCAAATAGATTTCTGCAGCACTTCCAATGGGAAGAGTAGTGTTCTAAGACACCTAGACAAAACCCCAATAGAAGATACTTCTAGTTCCATCCCCCCACCCCACCCCCGGTACCTGGTGAGCAGTGAAGTTGAGCATCATCTCAATCAGCTACACTTCCAATGTACCCCAGCAGGCATAGAGTCAAAAATCACAAAAGGAGGTCGGATTTAATATAAACCAAACTGAGTTCCCTTTAAGAGCCACATAGCCTAAAAACTAAAATACAGAAGGATAGTCTGGAATAGGATGTAAATACTCAACTTTAGCTACCTCAGTGGAAAAAATTTAAGCATTTTTAATTAAGAAGTTTTCTTTTCTCCTTTATCATTTGTATTTTTAGTTGTTGTTCTGGTTATATTTGCTGATTGGTTCATATATATCTACCTATCCATATCTATCTATATTTTGGGGGGGTAGGGTTCTCCCTATTTTATCATTTCCTTTCCTTTTATTAACCTTTTATTATTTTGTTCTGTTTTTCTAAGGAGTGGTAATTTTTTGCTTGTTTTCTTTTTTGTTTGTTTTTGTTTTTTTGTTTGATGTTGGAAGGGATATTGTTGTTTTCTATTTGTTTGCTTGTTTTATTGTTCTTACTTTATTATTCTTTATTATTCATCTATCCCTGTAATAGCAATGTATCTTGTTTTCTCTCTTCTACTCCTTCACTTTCCACCTCTTTAGGGCCGTCATGCACTACCTTAATTTTATTTTCTCTACTCTCACATTTTGAATAGTTTAACCTTCCTATTGCCTTCATACTCAACTTCTTTACTTTTAATGAACTGTATATTTAACATCCTTTAAATCCATGTAGTTTATCTCTTTCAGGAATGAAATAAGGTCTTCAGAGGAAGCCACACTATCATAAGAGTTCCCTAAGAGTGATTCAAAATCAGCAAATTGAATCTACAAAGCTGAGAAGAATGAAGAACTCTTTCACTTGTAATAGGTGATATGAGCTCTGAGATGAAGAGCCTGGCTCACCCTGGGGATGTTTGTGGGTGGGGAACTGAGACAAATAAAATTCAAGCCAAATGTGGTGATTCCTGAGTTACCTCTTCCAAGCCTAAAAAGAGCTGGAGGTCAGACAGACACACCTCCACCTCGTCCTCCCAGCACATGGTCTGAAACTCCCATGAAGAGGGGGGTGTCTCAGAGTTGTTCAGCCAAAAAGGAGTAAAAACCTTTAGAGAAACTCTGCCTACAGACTCCTCTAACAAGTTTGATCACTTAGGGTCAAATCTGAGAATAAACAAATTGTCCAATAACTGAGTCCCTGGGAGAGGTGGGATACTCATTTCAAAAACCTGAGAAAGAAAAATAAATACCTAAATAAACTGACTCCCAGAAAATGGTGGAGGGAAAATAATAAGTCTCAACTCATCCACAGTCCAGAATCAAAACAGTAGGATAACACCTGACCCAAAAGCCAAATACAGTTTAAAGGCAATTTTTACTTTTCTTAATATTTAATTTTTCAATTAATCCATGAAATTTATTTTAATTTGCCACTCAGATTAGTGGACTGCTGGAGAACATTGTTGATAAGGTTTTTTTAAAGACTTATTAGTATAAGGTGCTGTTATGAAATAGCATAATTACTGGAGATTAGTATTTCCTCTTAAGATAGTGTTAGAATCTGGATATGGTAGTAAGTTCAAATTGTGTGAAAACATTGAAACCAAGACATTTACCCAACCCAGGGCCAAGTAAAGAAAAAGCAGTTCACTAAAGGCTATTATATAAACATAGAAGAGATAATTATCCTACAAGATGGGTAGAAATACAATATGAAAAAATCAAAGGAACAAGCCACCCCAAATACCTTCCATTATCTCCACAGAAAGGATATTCCAGAAAGAGAAAAGAGAAGGTTTATAATTAAAATTTTCAGTGAACTAAAAGAATATGTAAGGAATTACAGAGAATATACAGGAAGTAAAAGAACATTTTAATAAAGAGAGAATATTTTTTAAAAGAATCGAAAATAAATTCTGAAAATGAAGGACTCAATAAATTGAATTAAAAATTCAACTGAAAACACCACCAATAGATTAAGCAACTTTGAAGACAAATTCTCAGGCCTTGGAGACAAAGTATGTAATCTTGAAAATAAAGTTGACAATAAACAAAAGATGTTAAGAGACCATATACAAAATATATATATACAAAATATACAAAAAATTAAAATATTAAGACAGCAAATCTAAGAATCATTGATTTAGATGAAAGCACCAAAATGTAAACTAAAGGTGGTCACAATCTTTCTAATGAGATAATAGCAAAAAAAAAAAAAAAGTTTTTTCAAACCTTATCAATGAGATGGACATATAAATACAAAATTCATTTAGAACCCCAAATAGTCAAGATCAAAAGTGATCATCCTCAACACACATTATAATGAAAACACCTAATATACAAAATAAGGATAGAATTTTATAGGCCACATGAAAAAGCTGCAGATAAGATCACATTTAGAGGTAAGACAATTAGAATTTCAACTGATTTCTCAGTCTAGACATTAAAAGTCAGAAGTGCTTGGAACAATATATACCAAGCCCTGAAAGAAAACAAGTGCCTATAAAGGTTACAATATTCAGCAAAACTATCATTCATAAATGAAGATGAAATTTTAAAACCTTCAATAACAAGCAGAAACTAAAAGAATTCTTAACCACAAAGCTTTCACTATAAAAATATTCAATGAAATATTTAATGCAGAAGAAACAAAAAATTAATATCTGAGTCAGTGTATGGATGAATCACACTAGAAGAATAGTCAACCAAAGGAGAGTCAAGTCTGAATTAAGCATTAGGAACAAACAAAAATGACAGGAAATAAAAATTATCTCTCTATAATAGTACTTAATGTAAATGGTTAAACTCTTCAATCAAAAAACATAGATTAGCAGAGTAAACTAAAAAACAAGACCCAACCATGTTGTTTATAAGTGATTCAACTTAAAGGTAAAGATAGTCACAGGCTAAAGGTGAAAGGATAGAAAAAGATATAGCATGCAAATGATACCAAAAATAAGCACAGATAGCTACTCTCATATCAACAAAGTAGACTTCAAGCCAAAATTAATCAAAAGAGACAAAAAAACTAGGATAAATATCCAATGGCAAAATATAATGATTATAAATATTTATCTCCCTAATGTTGGTGCATAACATACAAAAAACCCTACACAATATAAAAAATCAAATAGACCATAATACAATAATATTATATGATTTCCATTCACGTCTCTACCCAATAGATAGATCTTCCAGATATAAGTTAACTGGGCTCCTTGGAACTAAAAAAAATACTATTAATCCAGCAGACCTAACTGATAGCTATAGAATATTTCATCCATCAACAACAGAATTTATTTTCTTCTCAATGGAACGTGGAACTTTTAAAATATAGATCATATTTTAGAACATAGAGCAAGTCTTGGCAAATACAGAGGTGGATAGGGTAGGAATTTCTTGGATCTTATCAAATCATAATGTAAAGAAAATAGAAATCAACAATAAGAATAAAACCAAAAATCATTTTGACACCTATAGATTAACCAATACACTTTTGAATGAAGAACTGATCATAGAAGAAATCAAATGAGGAAAAAAATTCTTAGAGACAAATGAGAACAGAGATACAACATATCAAAATATCTGGGACAGTATAAAGACATTTCTAAGAGGAAAATTTATAGCACTGAGCTTCTGCATTAAAAAAGTAGAAAGACCCCAGATATAGTCAAATGTTATGACTCAAGACACTAGAAAAAGAATAAATTTATTCCAATACAGTTGAAGATAGGTAATAATCAAGATTGGAGCTTAAAGAAATTGAGAATTAAAAAACAATAAGAAGGATCAATGAAATGAAGAGTTGATTCTTTGAAAAGATAAACAAGACTGATAAACCTTTAAACAAACTAACCAAAAGATAAGACCCAAATATACAAAATTAGAGATGAAATGGATGATTAAAATGGAAATACCACCACAGACATTTTCTGAAATACCAACAATCATTAAAAATGGAAATCAATAAAATGGAAAATCTAAAATATATTGACAAATTTATAAACACATGTGATCTGCCCAAATTAAGCCACTAGAATATAGAAACCCAAACAGACTGATATCGAGCAATAGGATGGAATAGAAAATTAAAAGCCTTCCAATAAAGAAATGCCCAGAATCAGATGAATTCTCAGCTTTGGTCTAAGAGATCTTTAAGGAACCTAACACCAATCCTCCTCAAATCATTTCATGAAGTAGAAAAGAAGGGAAAACTGCCAAATTCATTCTACGAAGCCAGTATTACCCTGATACCAAAATCAAAGACATATGAAGGAAAGAAAACTTAAAATATCCCTGATGAACTTAGATCCAACATTCTTAATAAATATTGGCAAACTGCATTCAAAAACCCTTCTAGAAGATAGTACACCAAGATCAAGTGGGTTTTATCCAAGGGAAGCAATGTTGGCTGAACATGTGGAAACCAAATGTCATTATAATTTTCCACATAAATAGAATTAAGGATAAAAACCAATTAGTCATTTCAATAGATGCAGAAAAAGCCTCAGTGAAATCCAGCACCCACTGATGTTAAAAACTGCCTAAGAAACTAGGAATGGAAGGAACTTACCTCAACATTGTAAAGCCTATAAACAAAAAACCCAAAGCCAAAATCATAGCAAATGGAAAAAAACCAAAAGCTTTTCCTCCAAAATCAGGAACAAGAATGTCCACTCTCACTACTCTTATTCAACAAAGTCCTTGAAACTCTAGCCATGGCAATCAAGCAAGAGAAGAAATTTAAAGGGATACACATCAGAAAAGAAGAAGTCATATTATCTGTTTTCTGATAACATAATACTATATTAGAAGACTCAAAAAACTGTAACAGAAGATTTCTAGAGCTGATAAATTAAGCAAAATAGCAAGATACAGGAGATCAAACATGTTCCTGTGCTCCAATAATGAATCTGCCAAGAAAGAAATCAGGAAAACTATCTAATTCACAAAAACATCGCAAAATAAAATACTTGGGAATAAGTCTAATCAAGGAGGCAAAAAACATCTGCAATGAAAACTATAAAACGTTGAAAAAAGAAGTCAAGGAAGAACTTAGAAAATAGAAAGGCCTTCTATGTTCTTAGATAGGCAGAATTAATGTTATCAAAATGACCATATTATCAAAAGCATTATACAGATTCAACGCAATTCCCAACAAAATACTAATGGCATTGTTCACAGAACTAGCTTGAAAAAGTGGTTTTAAAATTCATTTGGAAAAATAAGCCAAGAGAGGCAAAACAATCCTGAGCAAAAAGAGCAATGCCGAAGACATCATTACTGGACCTCAAACTGTACACAGAGCTATACTGGCAAAAATAGCATGTTATCAGCACCAAAATACATATGAAAACCAATAGAATAGAACAGACAGAAACAAATCCACACAGATATAGTCATCTGATACTCAACAATGGTGCCAAAACATGTTGGAAAATAGAAAGCCTTCTTAACAAATGGTACTGTGAAAATTGAATATCCATATGTAGAAGAATAAAATTATACCCCTATCTCTCACCCTGCACAAAAATCAATTCAAAGAGACAAAACATACCTCTTTAAAAGCCCCCTGTTCCTTCTGATGGGCAGAATCACAGCCTTTGGAGTCCCCTGTGTTTCTCCTTTGCTATCAAAAGAATGAGCCTTCTTTTTCCTTTTTCTCTAAAACAAAAACAAAAGTAGAAACAAAACAAAAACCAAGAGATAAAAGACCTAGGAATTAGACCAGAAACTCTGCAACTGTTAGAAGAAAATGTAGGCTCAACACTCAAACATATTGGCACAAGCACCAACTTCTTTAACATGACACTTAAAAGTTCAAGATTAAAAAAAAAAAAAAAAACACCTAAGAATCAATAAATGGGACAACATTGAATTCAAAAGCTTTTACAAAGCAAAGGAAATGATCAAATGTGTGAAGAGAGAACCTAGAAAATGGGAAAAAAATCTTTGCCAGCTGATCTTCTTACAGGGAATTGATATCCAGAATATATAAAGAACTCAAAAAGCTTAACACCAAAAATAAATAAATAAATACCCACAAAAAACAACCAACCAACCAACCAAATAATTTTATAAATTGGAAAAAGAACTACACAGATACTTCTCAAAAGAAAAAATACAAATCACCCCCAAATGTATTTTTTTTAAATGTTCAACATCCCTGGAAGTCAAGGAAATACAAATTAAAACTACATTGAGCTTTCGTCTCACTCAATTTAGAGTGCCAAATACACCAAGAATACATACAATAATAAATGCTGGCAATGATGTCCATCAAAAGGCACACTTTTACATTGTTGGTGTGATTGCGAATTAATACAACCACTTTGGAAAGCAGTATGGAGATTTTTCAAAAGACTAGGAATGGAACCACCATATGATCCAGCCATCCCACTCCTTGGTACTTATTCAAAAGGACTAAAATCAGCATACTATAGTGCTACAGCCACATCAATGTTTATATCAGCATAATTCATAATAGCCAAGTTATGAAATCAGTCCAGATGCCTTTCAGCAGATGAATGGATAAAGAATATGTAGTGTATATGCACATAGGAGTTTTACTCAGCTATAAATGAATAAAATCATGGCATTTGCTGGTAAATGGATGGAACTGGAGAAGATCATGCTAAGTGAAATAAGCCAGACTCAGAAAGTCAAGTTTTGAATGTTTTCTTATATATGCAAAAGCTAGAATTAAAAAAAAAAGCAAACAAATTGGGAGATTCCTGGAAATAGAAGGGAGACATGTAGAGTAGAGGAAGAAGGATAGAGAGGGAAGGAGGAAGGACAGGAAAGGGGAAGAACTATGGAATGAAATTGACCCAATTATGCTCTGCACATATATGACTATACCACAGTTAATCTTCACCTTTATGAATATCTATAAAACTCCAATTAAAAAACTACAAATAAATAGAAGGAAGACCAGTACAGTGAGGGTGGGAGGGGAGCAGAGGGTGGAAGGAGGAAAGGAAAAGAAGAAATACAGGGTATTGAAGCTCAGCAAATTATATTCTACACATGTATAATTATGTCAAAATAAACCCCAATATTATTATAATTATAATGCACTAATTAAAACAGAAACATTTTTTAAAATCCCAATTTATACCGAGCATTATGAGCTATATCATCCCTATCTGTAAAGTGCCAGTATTATGAGGTGTCCTTGTAATGTTGTTTTAAGTACTGACTGGTAATTAGGGGTTGTAAAGCCTTTATTCTTGCATGTTGTATGTGTTCGACAAGTCCCTCAGCAACCGTATGAGTGCTGCATCTTCAACCAAGTAGGGATGCCCTTTAAGCATAACATTTTCAGGCATGGTGGAAATTTATTGTAAGACAATTTGATCTTTAATATATAAATGATCAAATCTACAGGAAACCACTTTGTTTTTCTTCTTGATACTGAGAATTTGAATCCAGGGGCACTTAACCACTGAAACATGATTTATTTTTTATTTTGAGATAGGGTCTCACAAAGTTGCTTATGACCTCGCTGATTTGCTGAGGCTGGCTTCGAACTTGTGATCCTCTGGCCTCAGCCTGAAAGCTGCTAGGATTACAAGCATGTGCCACCACATACCTGTAATATGGCTATACCCACTTTCTTTCTTTCTTTTTTTTTTACTAAAATATTTTTTATTTGTCCTTTTAAGTTACACATGATAGTAGAATGTATTTTGACATATTATATATACATGGAGTATGTCTTCCCATTCTTGTGGTTATACATGATATGAGGTTACGCTGGTCACAGGAAAGTTATGTCCAATTCATTCTACTGTCTTTCGCATCCTCATTCCCCTTCACTTTCCCCAATTCTCCCTGTACAGTTCCATGAACCTCCACTCCTCCCACTGCTCACCCATTGTGAGTCAGCATCTGAATATCAAACAGAACATTCAGCCTTTGTTTTTTGAGGATTGGCTTATTTTACTTAGTGTGATAGTCTCCAGTTCTATCCATCTTACCAGCAAATACCATAATTTCATTCTTCTTTATGACTGGCTAATATTCCATTGTACCACATTTTCTTTATCCATTCATCTGTTGAAGGGCACCTACAGGGCTCCCTAGCTTAGCTATTGTGAATTGAGCTGTGAGGAACATTAATGTGGTCGTGTCACTACAGTATACTGATTTTAAGTTCTTTAGGTATATGTCAACTGGGTCAATTGGTGGTTCCATTTCAAGTTTTCTGAGAAATCTTCATACTGCTTTCCAGAGTGGTTGCACAAATTTGCAGTCCCACCAACAATGTGTGTACCTTCTCCCCACATCCTCACATTTATTATTACTTGTATTCTTGATAATTGCCATTCTGACTAAAGTGAAATGAAATCTCAGTGTAGTTTTAATTTGAGTTTCTCTAGTTGCTAATAATATTGAACATTTTTTCATATATTTGTTGACCATTTGTATTTCTTCTTCCGTGAAGTGTCTGTTCAGTTCCTTTGTTCAATTATTGGTTGGGTTATTGGGCGGGGGTTGGTGTTGTGGTTTTTTAAAAATATTTTATTTTTTTAGTTATAGGTGGACACAATACCTTTATTTAATTTATTTATTTATGTGAGGTGCTGAGGATTGAACCCAGGGCCTTGCACATGCTAGGCAAGCGCTCTACCACTGAGCCACAGCCCTAGCCCACTGGTGTTGTGTTTTTTAAGTTCTTTTTATATCCTGGAGATTACTCTATTTGAGGAACAGGTGGCAAAGATTTTATCCCATTCTGTAGGCTCTCTCTTCATGTTCTTGATTGTTTACTTTGCTGTGAAAAAGATTTTTAGTTTGATATAATCCCATTTACGAATTCTTTATTTTACTTTTTGCACTTTAGGAGTCTTGTTGAGGAATTTGGTTCCTAAACTGACGTGATGAGAGATTTGGGCTAATTTTTATTTTATTAGGTGCAGGGTCTCTGGTCTAATGTCTAGGTCCTTGATCCACTTTGAGTTGAATCTTGTGCAGGCTGTGAGATTTGGGTATAATTTCATTTTATTATATATGGGTTTCCAGTTTTCCCAGCATCATTTGTTGAAGATGTTTTCTTTTCTCCAATGTATGCATATGACGCCTTTGTCTAGTATGAGATAACTGTATTTATTTGGGTTTGACTCTGTGTCTTCTATTTTGTACCATTTGTCTTCATGTCTGTTTTGATGCCAATACTATGCCTTTTTGATATCCCTTTAATTTCTTTTTTTTTTTTGTCTAATTGCTCTGGCTAGAGTTTCCAGAACTATGATGAATAGAAGTGGTGAAAGGGGGTATCACTGTCTTGTTTCAAGCTTTAGAGGGAATGCATTCATTTTTTTTTTTTGGTACTGGAGATTGAACTCAGGGGCACTTAGCCACTGACCCACATCCCCAGCCCTTTTCTGTATTTTATTTAGAGTTGCTTTTTGAGGCTGGATTTGACCTCACAATCCTACTGCCTCAGCCTCCTGAACTGCTGGGATTACAGGCATGCACCACTGTGCCCCACTCAATTTTTTTCCCATTTAAAATGATGTTGGATTGGGTTTAGCACATATAGCTTTTAAAATGTTGAGGTATGTTCCTATAATCCCTAGTTGTTCTAGTGTTTTGAACATAAATGGATGCTGTATCTTGTCCAATGCTTTTTCTGCTATTGAGATAATCATGTGATTCTTGTAATTAAGTCTTTTGATGTGATGAATTACATTTATTGTTCCCATGTGTTGAACCAACATTGCATCCCTGGGATGAAGGTCACTTGATCATGATGCACTATCGTGTTTAATATGCATTTGTATGCAATATGCAAGTATTTTATTTAGAATTTTTGCACCTATGTTCACCAGGGATATTGGCCTGAAATTTCCTTTCCTTGATGTGTCTTTGTCTGGTTTAGGTATCAGTGTGACACCAGCTTCATAGAATGAGTTTGGAAGGGTTCCCTCCTTTTGTATTTCATGGAAAAATATTAGAAAGATTGGTGTTATTTCTCCTTTAAAGTTCTGGTGGAACTCAGCTGAGAATATATCTGGTCCTGGGCTTTTCTTTCTTGGTAGGCTTTTGATAGCATTTTCAATTTCATTGCTTGAAATAGATCTATTTAAATTTTCTATGTCCTCTGATTCAATTTGGGAAGGTCATATGTCTCTAGAAATTTGTTAATGTCTTCAAGATTTTCTATTTTATTGGAGTATAAATATTCAAAATAGGTTCTGATTATCATCTGTTTTTCAGTGATATTTTTCATTGTGATATTTCCTTTTTCATTGCAAATTTTAGTAATTTCAGTTTTTCTCTTTTTCTTCATTAGCGTGGCTAAGAGTTTATCACTTTTATTTATTTTTTCATTTTTTTATTATTTCTTACATCACAATAGAGAAGTGTGTTACATTCATAATTCTTTTGCATTGCAATTCTTTTTTAATATTTATTTTTTAGGTATAGATGAACACAACACAATGCCTTTATTTTTATGTGGTGCTGAGGATGGAACCTGGGTCCTGCCCGTGCTTGGCGAGAGCTCTACCGCTGAGCCACAATACCAGCCCTGCATTGCAATTCTTTTTCTTTTTTTTTTTTTTTTTTGCCATTAAATTGTTATTGTTTATTATTGTTAATAACAAAGGGACATGAACTGCATGTTCATAAAAGGTGTATTTTTTTTTTTTTCCCTTTTCTACTTTTTTTTTTTTTTTATTTTTTTTTATTTTTTATTGTTGGCTGTTCAAAACATTACATAGTTCTTGATATATCATATTTCACAATTTGATTCAAGTGGGTTATGAGCTCCCATTTTTACCCCATATACAGATTGCAGAATCACATCAGTTACACATCCATTGATTTACATATTGCCATACTAGTGTCTGTTGTATTCTGCTGTCTTTCTGCTGTCTTTCCTATCCCCCTCCCCTCCCCTCCCCTCCCCTCCCCTCCCCTCTTCTCTCTCTGCCCCCTTTACTGACATTCGTTTGTCCCCCTTGTATTATTTTTCCCCTTCCCCTCACTTCCTCTTGTATGTACTTTTGTATACCTCTGAGGGTCTCCTTCCATTTCCATGCATTTTCCCTTCTCTCTCCCTTTCCCTCCCACCTCTCATCCCTGTTTAATGTTAATCTTCTTCTCATGCTCTTCGACCCTACTCTGTTCTTAGCTACTCTCCTTATATCAAAGAAGACATTTGACATTTGTTTTTTAGGGATTGGCTAGCTTCACTTAGCATAATCTGCTCTAATGCCATCCATTTCCCTGTAAATTCTATGATTTTGTCATTTTTTAATGCAGAGTAATACTCCATTGTGTATAAATGCCACATTTTTTTTATCCATTCATCCATTGAAGGGCATCTAGGTTGGTTCCACAGTCTAGCAATTGTGAATTGTGCTGCTATGAACATCGATGTAGCAGTGTCCCTGTAGCATGCTCTTTTTAGGTCTTTAGGGAATAGACCGAGAAGGGGAATAGCTGGGTCAAATGGTGGCTCCATTCCCAGCTTTCCAAGAAATCTCCATACTGCTTTCCAAATTGGCTGCACCAATTTGCAGTCCCACCAGCAATGTACAAGTGTACCCTTTTCCCCACATCCTCGCCAGCACTTGTTGTTGTTTGACTTCATAATGGCTGCCAATCTAACTGGAGTGAGATGGTATCTTAGGGTGGTTTTGATTTGCATTTCTCTGACTGCTAGAGATGGTGAGCATTTTTTCATGTACTTGTTGATTGACTGTATGTCCTCCTCTGAGAAGTGTCTGTTCAGGTCCTTGGCCCATTTGTTGATTGGGTTGTTTGTTCTCTTATTGTCTAATTTTTTGAGCTCTTTGTATACTCTGGATATTAGGGCTCTATCTGAAGTGTGAGGAGTAAAGATTTGTTCCCAGGATGTAGGCTCTCTATTTACCTCTCTTATTGTATCTTTTGCTGAGAAAAAACTTTTTAGTTTGAGTAAGTCCCATTTGTTGATTCTAGTTATTAACTTTTGTGCTATGGGTGTCCTATTGAGGAATTTGGAGCCCGACCCCACCGACTGTAGATCGTAGCCAACTTTTTCTTCTATCAGACGGCGCGTCTCTGATTTGATATCAAGCTCCTTGATCCATTTTGAATTAACTTTTGTGCATGGCGAGAGAAAGGGATTCAGTTTCATTTTGTTGCATATGGATTTCCAGTTTTCCCAGCACCATTTGTTGAAGATGCTATCCTTCCTCCATTGCATGCTTTTAGACCCTTTATCAAATATAAGATAGTTGTAGTTTTGTGGATTGGTTTCTGTGTCCTCTATTCTGTACCATTGGTCCACCCGCCTGTTTTGGTACCAGTACCATGCTGTTTTTGTTACTATTGCTCTGTAATATAGTTTGAAGTCTGGTATCGCTATACCGCCTGATTCACATTTCCTGCTTAGCATTGTTTTTGCTGTTCTGGGTCTTTTATTTTTCCATATGAATTTCATGATTGCTTTCTCTATTTCTACAAGAAATGCCGTTGGGATTTTGATTGGCATTGCATTAAACCTATAGAGAACTTTTGGTAATATCGCCATTTTGATGATGTTAGTTCTGCCTATCCATGAACAGGGTATATTTTTCCATCTTCTAAGATCTTCTTCTATTTCTCTCTTTAGGGTTCTGTAGTTTTCATTGTATAAGTCTTTCACCTCTTTTGTTAGGTTGATTCCCAAGTATTTTATTTTTTTTGAAGATATTGTGAATGGAGTGGTTGTCCTCATTTCCATTTCAGAGGATTTGTCGCTGATATACAGGAATGCCTTTGATTTATGCGTGTTGATTTTATATCCTGCCACTCTGCTGAATTCATTTATTAGCTCTAATAGTTTCTTTGTAGACCCTTTTGGGTCTGCTAGGTATAGAATCATGTCATCTGCAAATAGTGATAATTTAAGTTCTTCTTTTCCTATTTTGATGCCTTTAATTTCTTTCGTCTGTCTAATTGCTCTGGCCAGTGTTTCGAGAACTATGTTGAACAGAAGTGGTGAGAGAGGGCATCCCTGTCTTGTTCCAGATTTTAGAGGGAATGCCTTCAATTTTTCTCCATTCAGAATGATGCTAGCCTGAGGCTTAGCATAGATTGCTTTTACAATATTGAGGTATGTTCCTGTTATCCCTAGTTTTTCTAGAGTTTTGAACATAAAGGGATGCTGTACTTTGTCGAATGCTTTTTCCGCATCTATCGAGATGATCATATGGTTCTTATTTTTAAGTCTATTGATGTGGTGAATAACATTTATTGATTTCCTTATATTGAACCAGCCTTGCATCCCAGGGATGAATCCTACTTGATCATGGTGCACAATTTTTTTGATGTGCCTTTGTATCCGAGTGGCCAGAATTTTATTGAGGATTTTTGCATCTAGGTTCATTAGAGATATTGGTCTGTAGTTTTCTTTCTTTGAAGTGTCTTTGTCTGGTTTAGGTATCAGGGTGATGTTGGCCTCGTAGAATGAATTTGGAAGTTCTCCCTCTTTTTCTATTTCCCGAAGTAGCTTGAAAAGTATTGGTATTAGTTCCTCTTTAAAGGTTTTGTAAAACTCTGCTGTATACCCATCCGGTCCTGGGCTTTTCTTAGTTGGTAGTCCTTTGATGGTTTCTTCTATTTCCTCAATTGATATTGGTCTGTTTAGGTTGTCTATATCCTCCTGACTCAATCTGGGCAGATCATATGACTTAAGAAATTTATCTATGCCTTCACTATCTTCTAATTTATTGGAGTATAAGGATTCAAAATAATTTTTGATTATCTTCTGTATTTCTGAAGTGTCTGTTGTGATATTGCCTCTTTCATCCCGTATGTTAGTGATTTGAGTTCTCTCTCTTCTTCTCTTCGCTAGCATGGCTAAGGGTCTGTCGATTTTGTTTATTTTTTCAAAGAACCAACTTTTAGTTTTGTCAATTTTTTCAATTGTTTCTTTTGTTTCGATTTCATTGATTTCAGCTCTGATTTTAATTATTTCTTGCCTTCTACTTCTTTTGCTGTTGTTTTGCTCTTCTTTTTCTAGGATTTTGAGATGAAGTATGAGATCATTTATTTGTTGGTTTTTTCTTTTTTTAAGGAATGAACTCCAAGCAATGAATTTTCCTCTTAGAACTGCTTTCAATGTGTCCCATAGATTCCGATATGTTGTGTCTGTGTTTTCATTAATCTCTAAGAATTTTTTAATTTCCTCCTTGATGTCTTCTATAACCCATTGATCATTCAGTAACCTATTGTTCATTCTCCAAGTGATATATTCTTTTTCCTTCCTTCTTTTATCGTTGATTTTCAGTTCCATTCCATTATGATCAGATAGGATGCATGGTATTATCTCTACTCCTTTGTATTGTCTAAGAGTTTCCCTGTGACATAATATATGATATATTTTTGAGAAGGATCCATGTGCTGCTGAGAAAAAAGTGTAACTGTTTGATGTTGGGTGGTATATTCTATATATGTCAATTAAGTCTAGGTTATTAATTGTGTTATTGAGTTCTATGGTTTCCTTATTCAACTTTTGTTTGGAAGATCTGTCCAGTGGTGAGAGAGGTGTGTTGAAGTCTCCCATGATTATTGTATGGTGGTCTATTAGACTCTTGAACTTGAGAAGAGTTTGTTTGATGAACATAGCTGCACCATTGTTTGGGGCATATATATTTATGATTGTTATGTCTTGTTGGTGTATGGTTCCCTTGAGCAGTATGTAGTGTCCCTCTTTATCCCTTTTGATTAACTTTGGCTTAAAATCTATTTTATTTGATATGAGTATGGATACTCCTGCTTGTTTCCGAAGTCCATATGAGTGATATGATTTTTCCCAACCTTTCACCTTCAGCCTATGTATGTCTTTTCCTATCAAATGCGTCTCCTGTAGGCAGCATATTGTTGGGTCTTGTTTTGTGATCCATTCTACTAGCCTGTGTCTCTTGATTGATGAGTTTAAGCCATTAACATTTAGGGTTATTATTGAGATATGGGTTGTTCTTCCAGCCATATTTGTTTATTTATGTTACTAAACATGGTTTGTTTTCCACTTTGATTATTTTCCCCCCTTTAGTGTCCTACCTCCCACTGTTGGTTTTCATTGTTATTTTCCATTTCCTCTTCCTGTAATGTTTTGCCAAGGATGTTTTGAAGAGATGGTTTTCTAGCTGCAAATTCTTTTAACTTTTGTTTATCGTGGAAGGTTTTAATTTCATCTTCCATCCTGAAGCTTAATTTCGCTGGAAACACAATTCTTGGTTGGAACCCATTTTCTTTCAGTGTTTGAAATATGTTATTCCAGGATCTTCTAGCTTTCAGAGTCTGTGTTGAGAGATCAGCTGTTATCCTGATTGGCTTACCCCTAAATGTGATCTGCTTCCTTTCTCTTGTAGCTTTTAAAATTCTCTCCTTGTTCTGTATGTTGGGCATCTTCATTATAATGTGTCTAGGTGTGGGTCTCTTATGATTTTGCACATTCGGCGTCCTGTAGGCTTCTAGGATTTGGGGTTCTGTCTCATTCTTCAAGTCTGGGAAGTTTTCTCGAATTATTTCATTGAATAGATTGCTCATTCCTTTGGTTTGAAACTCTGTTCCTTCCTGTATCCCAGTGACTCTTAAATTTGGTCTCTTGATGTTATCCCATATTTCTTGGATTTTCTGCTCATGGTTTCTTAACAGTCTTGCTGAGCTGTCTATGTTCTTTTCAAGTTGAAATACTTTATCTTCATTGTCTGATGTTCTGTCTTCTAAGTGTTCTACTCTGCTGGTAGTATTCTCAATTGAGTTTTTAAGTTGGCTTATTGCTTCCTGCATTTCTAGGATTTCTGTTTGTTTGTTTTTTATAACCTCTATTTCCCTGTATAGTTGATCTTTTGCTTCTTGGATTTGTTTATGTAATTCATTGTTGAAGTGGTCTTTCATTGTCTGATTTTGCTGTCTGATGTCTTCCTTGAGACTCCAGATCATCTGAAGCATGTATATCCTGAATTCTTTATCTGACATTCCATCAGCTGCAGCTATTACCTCTTCTAAAGTTGAGTTGAACTGCAATGTTTGTGGTCCTTTCTTTCCTTGTCTCTTCATACTGTTCGCGTTCCTTTCTTCTTGGTGAAACTGTTGTGCTATTGAATTTTCCCCCTATATATTTATATTGGTCTTGTATAGTTGCAAAGTCTCCCTCGCAGGCACGGGCGGCGGCTCTGCCCCTCCGCCAATTGGGGCAATGTGCCTACCACGCCGGCAGGCCGCTGGGCCTGCTCTGCCAGTCGGTAGCAGGTCCGCCGTCCTTACAGGCGCGGGCGGCGGCTCTGTCCCTCTGCGGGTCGCTAGGCTTGTTCTGTCGGTGGTCGCCGTTCTGCCTACTTTGCAGGCGCAGGCAGCGGCACTGCCCCTCTGCAGGCCTCTGGGGCTGTACTGCCAGTGGGTCGCAGGTCCGCCTACTTTGCAGGCGTGGGGGGGGGGGCGGCTCTACCCTTCCTCAGGCCACTGGGCCTGTTCTGTCTCTCAGTTGCAGGTCTGACCTGTTCTGATGGTGGTCTCAGTTCCGACTACCTTGCAGGCGCGGGGGGGAGGGGGCGGCTCTGCCTCTCAGCAGGCCGCTGCTCCTCTTCTGCTGGTGGGTCGCAGGCCCGCCTACCTTGCAGGAGTGATTGGAAGCTCTGTCCTGCCGCGGGCCACTGGGCCTTTTCTGTCGGTGGTCACCCTTCCCCTACCTGGCAGGCGAGGGGGGTGGGGGGCGGCTCTGCCCCTCAGCAGGCCGCTGGGCCTGCTCTGTGTTTGGTCCCAGTTCCCTCTACTATGCCGGCGCAGGGGGAGGGGGCAGCTCAGCCTCTCAGCAGGCAGCTGCTCCTCTTCTGCCGGTGGGTCGCAGGCCCGCCTACCTTGCAGGAGTGATTGGAAGCTCTGTCCCGCCGCGGGCCACTGGGCCTTTTCTGTCGGTGGTCACCCTTCCCCTACCTGGCAGGCGAGGGGGGTGGGGGGCGGCTCTGCCCCTCAGCAGGCCGCTGGGCCCGCTCTGTGTTTGGTCCCAGTTCCCTCTACTATGCCGGCGCAGGGGGAGGGGGCGGCTCAGCCTCTCAGCAGGCGGCTGCTCCTCTTCTGCCAGTGGGTCGCAGGCCCGCCTACCTTGCAGGAGTGATTGGAAGCTCTGTCCCGCCGCGGGCCACTGGGCCTTTTCTGTCGGTGGTCACCCTTCCCCTACCTGGCAGGCGAGGGGGGTGGGGGGCGGCTCTGCCCCTCAGCAGGCCACTGGGCCTGCTCTGTGATTGGTCCCAGTTCCGTCTACTATGCCAGCGCAGGGGGAGGGGGCGGCTCAGCCTCTCAGCAGGCGGCTGCTCCTCTTCTGCCAGTGGGTTGCAGGCCCGCCTACCTTGCAGGAGTGATTGGAAGGTCTGTCCCGCCCTGGGCCACTGGGCCTTTTCTGTCGGTGGTCACCCTTCCCCTACCTGGCAGGCGAGGGGGGTGGGGGGCGGCTCTGCCCCTCAGCAGGCCGCTGGGCCTGCTCTGTATTTGGTCCCAGTTCCCTCTGCTATGCTGGCGCAGGGGGAGGGGGCGGCTCAGCCTCTCAGCAGGCGGCTGCTCCTCTTCTGCCGGTGGGTCGCAGGCCCGCCTACCTTGCAGGAGTGATTGGAAGCTCTGTCCCGCCCTGGGCCACTGGGCCTTTTCTGTCGGTGGTCACCCTTCCCCTACCTGGCAGGCGAGGGGGGTGGGGGGCGGCTCTGCCCCTCAGCAGGCCGCTGGGCCTGCTCTGTGTTTGGTCCCAGCTCCCTCTACTATGCCGGCGCAGGGGGAGGGGGCGGCTCAGCCTCTCAGCAGGCGACTGCTCCTCTTCTGCCGATGGGTCGCAGGCCCGCCTACCTTGCAGGAGTGATTGGAAGCTCTGTCCCGCTGCGGGCCACTGGGCCTTTTCTGTCGGTGGTCACCCTTCCCCTACCTGGCAGGCGAGGGGGGTGGGGGGCGGCTCTGCCCCTCAGCAGGCCGCTGGGCCTGCTCTGTGTTTGGTCCCAGTTCTCTCTACTATGCCGGCGCAGGGGGAGGGGGCGGCTCAGCCTCTCAGCAGGCGACTGCTCCTCTTCTGCTGGTGGGTCGCAGGCCCGCCTACCTTGCAGGAGTGATTGGAAGCTCTGTCCCGCCCTGGGCCACTGGGCCTTTTCTGTCGGTGGTCACCCTTCCCCTACCTGGCAGGCGAGGGGGGTGGGGGGCGGCTCTGCCCCTCAGCAGGCCGCTGGGCCTGCTCTGTCTTTGGTCCCAGTTCCCTCTACTATGCCGGCACAGGGGGAGGGGGCGGCTCAGCCTCTCAGCAGGCGGCTGCTCCTCTTCTGCTGGTGGGTCGCAGGCCCGCCTACCTTGCAGGAGTGATTGGAAGCTCTGTCCCGCCCTGGGCCACTGGGCCTTTTCTTTCGGTGGTCACCCTTCCCCTACCTGGCAGGCGAGGGGGGTGGGGGGCGGCTCTGCCCCTCAGCAGGCCGCTGGGCCTGCTCTGTGTTTGGTCCCAGTTCCCTCTACTATGCCGGCGCAGGGGGAGGGGGCGGCTCAGCCTCTCAGCAGGCGACTGCTCCTCTTCTGCCGATGGGTCGCAGGCCCGCCTACCTTGCAGGAGTGATTGGAAGCTCTGTCCCGCTGCGGGCCACTGGGCCTTTTCTCTCTTTTTCTTTTTTAAAGAGAGAGAGAGCGAGAGCGAGAGCAAGAGAGAGAGAGAGAGAGAGAGAATTTTTTTTAATATTTATTTTTTAGTTTTCGGCGGACACAACATCTTTTGCTGGGAGCCATTAGCCAAGTAGGTATGACAATTTCCTTGCCAGCGTACCCCATGTTGCTTAGTGGAAGGACTCGTGGAAATAGGACATTTTGCAGTGACATTGCATCTAAGGTGACCTTGCTCAAGGACCAGGGCAGATCCGGGTTTAGGGCGTTCCCGGTTTAGGACATTCCAGGTTTAAGGTTATTCCTGCTGGGAATAGGGCGTATCCTGCTGCCTGAGTTCCCCTTGAGTTCTCAAGGGATTCAGACAGTATTTTTGGGGAGACAGAAGCCCAGTGGGGGTGGATTTGGGCAGAGAACGTGGATTTCCCCAGAACGTGATTGTAGATGGCTGGTGTGAGTTCAGGGAATAAAGAGTTGCTGTTTGAATCTACAAGCTGTGTGGTGGCTCGTGATTTTGTGCCCAGCCAGACTGCGGCAATCTTTGTTTGTATGTGGTGCTGAGGATCGAACCCAGGCTGCAAGCATGCCAGGCGAGCGCGCTACCGCTTGAGCCACATCCCCAGCCCTTCATCGCAATTCTTAATACCCTTTTCTACCACAATTTATCAAATCTCTGTTTGTATATAAGGTATGTTGACACCAAATTCACATCATCATGTATGAATTTTGTATAATGATGACCGTCTCCTTCTACTATCCATGCTATTCCCATTCTCCCTCTCTTTCCCTCCCACCCCTATTCCCTATCTAGAGGGAATCTTCCTCCCTTGCTCTCCCTCCCAACCCCATTTTGAGTCACTTCCCTTATATCAGAGAAGACATTCAGCATTTTTGTTTTTTGGGGATTGGCTAACTTCATTTAGCATAATCTTCTCTAATGCCATCCATTTCCCTGCAAATGCCATGATCCTATTATTTTTTATTGCTGAGTAATATTCCATTGTGTATAAATGCCACATTTTTTTTCACATTCATCCACTAAAGGACATCTAGGTTGGCTCCACAGTTTAGCTATTGTGAATTGTGCTGCTATAAACATTGATGTGGCTGTGTCCCTGTAGTATGCTGTTTTTAGGTCCTTTGGGTATAGTCTGAGAAGAGGAATAGCATTGGACAAGATACAGCATCCATTTATGTTCAAAACACTAGAACAACTAGGGATTATAGGAGCATACCTCAACATTGTAAAAGCTATATATGCTAAACCCAAGTCCAACATCATTTTAAATGGGAAAAAAATTGAGTGGGGCACAGTGGTGCATGCAGAGTGTCCTTGCAAAAACCTACATGGAGTAATTTACTACACACCTGGGCCATATGGTATAACCTATTGTTCCTATGCTACAAAATTCTACTGCATACTGTAATTAATTATAACAGAGTGGTAGTTATGCATGTATATAAATCTATCTAAACATATTAAAATACAGTAAAAATATGTTATAAAAGATTAAAAGTGATATTCCTGTTTAGGGCACATATCATGAATGGAGCTTGCAGGCTAGGGAGTTGCTCTGGGTGAGTCAATGAGTGAGTGAGGAGTGATTTTGAATCAGAGGAAATTAGTGTGCACCACTGTAGACTGTATGAACACCATACGCTTGGACTATACTAAATTTATCTTAAATTTTATTCCTTAATAATACATTAATCTTGCTTAAGCTTCTCTTCTTTATAAATCTTAAATGTTTTTTGACTTTTTGATTCTTATAATAACAACTTAAAACACATATTGTAGACCTGTACAAAAATAATTCCTTTGTTTATAGCTTCATTCTATAAGCTTTGTTATGTTTTTAAATTTATGTATTTGCTTTGCTTTTTAAACCTTTTGGCTAAAAACTAAGACACGAACCCACACATTAGCCTAGGCCTACACAGAGTCAGGACCATCAAAATCACTGTCTTCCACCTCGTTTCTTGTCCCATTGGAAGGTCCTTAGGGCCTGGAGCTGTCACTTCCTATGATAAGGATGCCGTCATCTGGAATCCTTCTGGAGGACCTGCCTGAGGCTCTTCTTGAGGAGTTGTCACTGTTCAAAAATATGTCCATGGAGGTTTGCTAGGTTTGTTTCTTTTCTTCATCATAGATGTGCTTTTAAGTAGATAATGCACCATGAATGTTTCTCTCTATTAAAAAATACATTTCAGTGTTTGGGCCCATCTTTCCAAAGTTCTTAAGGAACTTGTTGAGATCTGCAAAACCTTCTGCTAAGCCCTTCCCTGTGAATTTTCAGAGGAGTTCTTTTTCTTCTCTTGCACTTTCCTTTCCTCTTGCCTCTTCAGCTGTGCATTCACCAGGTAATAGGAATTCTTCAGCTCTATTATGAACTTACAGGACCACCATGGAAATTCAGTCCATCATTGTCTGAAATTGTCATGCAGCATATTACTGCACTATATTTTTATTTCGTTTCCAGCACTGGTATTCAATGAACAGGGCGTGTCCAGCACTGGTATTCAATGAACAGGGCATACATTGACTTTTAAAATCATTCTACCACTGCTAAATAAGAAATGAAGACTAAGAGTTCATTGGCTATTTTCACCATAGTCTTATTTTCAAAACCTCTGATCCATTTAAAAATTAAAATTCAGATACATACATATAAATCAATGGATCACAGTATTGTTTATAGTAATAAAAATGTCACAGCAAACCTTCATGCAGTATTTACTCTGAAGCAGGAACTGGCCTAAGCATTCAATATCTCTAAACACTTTATAATAATCTTTTACAGTAAGGATTATTTCACCCCATTTTATAGTTGAAATACCTGAGAATAAGGAAAATAAAATAGTTTACCCAAGTAAGTAGAGGAACTGGGATTAGGAGCTCATACAGTCTGGGGCAAGTCTGTGCTCTCAAGAACTCTATTAGCTGCCCCTCAGTGAAAATTCTAAGTCCTCTTTGTGCCCCTCAGTAGGAATCTACTGAAATGCAGTATGTTCACACAGTGGAAGAACATGTGGTGTTCAACAGAAAAAAATCCACATCCATTGACATGGGAATATGTCAAAAAGATATTACATGAGAAAAAAAGTTGTAGAAAATCTTGCATAGTGTGGTCCCATCTTTAAAAATTGTGTGTGTGTGTGTGTGTGTGTGTGTGTGCGCGCGCGCGCACGCACGCATGCGTGGGCAGCTCGCAAGTCATAACAGGATACAGTTCACAATATTAATATTAACTGTATGCATAACAGGAAACAGCTCTCCACAGGGAAATGAAATCAAAGGGTGAAAGGATCCTTCTAATTTCTATTTAAATAATTTTGTTCTTTCTAATTTTTTATCGTGACATAGAACTACTTTTATAATGAATATTTAAGAAATAACAACATCAGCCATTAAGTCTTTTTCCTCCTATTTACTGTGGACCTGGCAATGGGATAGAACTTACTGATAAATGGCAAATTTTGAAAGTTAACCTCCATATTTTAGAACACCTTTCCAAGTCTTATGTGAACACATAATAAGAAATTTTAAAATGAGATTTCACCGTATGATTCATGAACTTGAATACAAAATTTCTGGAATCCTTAACTAAATCCACAGCCTGAATTGAAACCCGCCTGAACTTTCATTATATGTCAAAGAAGGCTTTAAGGAGTCTTCTGACAAATGCAATCAATCTGCAGATTCATTGTATTTCTTTCTGTTAGATATATGAAAGAATCATTTACTTCAAAATGTGAAAAAAGGTTAGATGATGACGCTAGATTTTTTAATATCCTGCGAGAAGAACGATATCTATTTAGAGTTTCTTGCCTCTATAGAAGAAGAAGAATAAAACTTTTTTTTCTACAGTGTATTTGATTAACAACCTACAACTATTAAAAGATCACAGAGAAAATGACAACTTATTGCTAAAAGAGAAATTAACCCTACTAACTAGCTTTTAACTAATTTAACGTTTCTTTTCTTAATGACAAGATAATCCCTATTCCTCAAGCACTTGTCAAATCAACTCTTTTGTCTTCCTGGCAGCTTCTTTATTAATTACTTAAACAAAATTTTAACATGTGCCAAGAAAAAAAAATATTGAGAATTGAGAAGTGTGCTTTCACAAAGTTTATCCAAACATACCTCATGAGCAATGTTGTTTTTTTTTAATGCTGTTTAAATAGTATGCATGTTCCAGCAGATTTTTCCTTTACCAATTGATCAATAACCTGGGAAAGGATTTGAAATTATATTTTTAATCCTTAAGAGAGAAGATACATTTTGTATTATTGGAGTTCAGAGCATTTACCTTGCTTAGGATCTGGCACCTAATAAATGTTAGGGTTGACATGAGCGCAGGACTCCAGTCTTCTAATTCTGTATCATTTTTGCAAAAATGCTTTTCTGTTATTTGGAAAGTACCCTCCAAAGGTTTTACAGGTTTGGTCACCTTGGTCACAGGTCCCAGTTTGTGGCACTATTAGGAGGTGGTGAGACTTCAGTAGGTGAGACCTAGTAGAAGGATGTTAAGTTATTGGAGACATGCCTTTGAAGAGGATATTGGGATTCTGGCTGCTTTCTGTCTCTTTCTTTTCCTAGACACCACGAAAAAAACAAACCTTCTTTACAACAGGTTCCCACCATGGTATACTATGCTGTCATAGGCCCAGAGACAATGGGGCCAATCAAACACGGATTGAAACCATGAGCCAGAATAAAATTTCTCCCTTTTAAGTCAATTACTTTAGGCATTTTGTCACAGTATGAGAAAGCTGAATAACATGTGCTTTCTTTGGAAAAATAGGAACAGATTGTTTTGCCCTGGGCTACTGCAAGTCAAAAATGGATATCAGATAGCCTCCTAGAGCAGGGATTTTACCAGGTGATTGAAAAGAATTTTTAAAAACTAAAATAAAAATACGACACCAATTTTACAAATCACATGAAAATTTAAAGATAAAACAAAAAGAAATCTTGCATTCCCATCTAAAGATTTGATCTATGTTCCCAATTCATGGCACAGGAGATAGGAAAATAAAAGTCTACTTTCCTGAGTAGAAGTGATGTTGGATAGATAGCAGGGTTTGCGACATTCTTGCAAAATGGGAAGCTAAGCAACACTGAGATGAGTCACTCAGGTTTGAGAGCATAGGAAAGATGCACTAGTTATGCAAGCCTGAGACTGACAGATTTTCCTTCATTTAAATTAAGTTCTACTCTTCAAAATGTCTAATTTGGGCTGGACATGGTGGTGCACAGCTGTTATCCCAGCTACTCAGGAGGCTGAGGCAGGAGAATCACAAGTTCTAGGCAAGTTTGGGCAGTTTAGTGAGACCCCATCTCAAAATAAAAAGTAGAAAGGGCTGGGATATAGCTTGTGATAGAGTGTCCAAGAGGTTCAATCCCTAGTACCACAAACAAAAAAAAAAAAAAAGGAAGGAAGGAAGGGAAAAGAAAAGATCATTAAACGGGAAGATCCCAGGTACATTGTAAGACTATGTTCTGGGAAACAGAAATTTTCATATTCTTCAATGAACTTCCTTCTAAGTGGTGCTGTGCAATCCACTGTGCTGTCCCATCTTTGACTTTGCAATAGCACTTGTGTTCATAGGGTGGGTCTTTGGACTCCTTTTAGAGATAATGTGTAATCACAAAGAGAAGAATTGGTGGTTACTAATGGCAGGGATGAGGTTTTATTTAGAGTAAGAAAAGTCATAAAGTGAAGCGGTTTCAATTCAAAACCCCTTAAGTTGTGAGTTGTCTTAGTCCGTTTTGCACTGCTGTAACAGAATATCGGAGACTAGGTAATTTATAATGAACAGAAAATTGATTGGCTCACAGTTCTGGAGGCTGGGAAGTCCCAATCAAGGCACAGCTGAGGACTTTCTTGCTGCGTCATCACATGGTGGATGGGGGAAGACAGAGAGAAAACAAATTCCCTCCAAGGAAACTTTGTGTGATGGCATTAATCCATTCCCGAGGACAGAGCCCGAAGGACATTAATGCCTCCCATTAAACCCCATCTCCCAAGGCTGTCATAGGGGCTTAAGTTTCAATGTGAGTTTTGGAGGGCAAAAAAACATTCAAACCATAGCATGAGTCATACCCAAATTTTCAAATACAACAAGGAAAACAGCTGAAATAATTTTTGTGGGCTCTACTCATAAAGCCTTAATATCTTTATTCATTAATATAGTTCCTTTGACTCAAGTTGACCCCTCTTTCTTACATAAATCGACCATATTAATTTTTAATCAAGTCATTTTCCTGCCTAAAAAATTCTATGGCTTGTTGTCTTTTATAACAAGATAAAATGCACAATATTCTGCTTGCATAAACTGCTTAGTGTGTACTTTTACCTTTCTGGCTTTATCTATAACCTCTCTCATGGCACTAATAGAAAAGCCTATCCTGGATGCTCTAACATTTTAACTTGGACACAACCTAAAACTTGTGACACTTACTGAGAATTATCTGGTCCTTACTATGAGAGTCTGTTCTCATTTTCTTCTTGAGCTCCCGTAAGGCATTCCAAATCTTGATGTCCCTCTGGGATGTTTCAGGAACCCCATCTAACTTCCCGAAGCAAATTGTGCTCATAATTTTGCCTAAGGCTTGTCTCAGCTGGGGGAGTTGTTACTCCACAATACAAATGCAGTCCTGCCCAGATTAACACAGATCTCCATTTACACCCAAAGCACCCCTTTGGATGGGGAACACCCTCACAGAGGAGAAGCTGAGGGGTTGTTCACACAGCTGCCTGACGGGACATACCTCAGTGGATGACATCTGCTTAGATCTGCTTCACAGAAGAAAAGAGGTTGTGAGTTTTGCAAGTGTGTCTTTTTCGTTCCTAGTCTCCTTTTCCCCCATCTCTCTCCGTTGAGTGGAGCCTCCTTTCCTTTATGTCCACCTCCTTGCAGGGGCTAATGAATGACTTCCTGTTCATGTAGTCTTCCTCTTCTACCCAGCCTCAGAGATAAAATCTAACTCAATTCAGCACTCATTTATTCAGGACTTAGTAACTGTTGAGCCACTTGCTCATCATCCCACTTGAAGAGGTTTTGAGTGAACTGACTGGTGAATCTAACAGAAATTTATTCACAGCCCAGTTCTAAATGAATCAAGCATCATCTTCTCTTCATTCATCTCCTATTCTATGTGTTTCAGGTATAAATAAATTGTTTAGAAATTTTGGAAAGGATGGAGGGAGGGAGTTGGGCACACTGGGGATAGATGTCCTGACCTTACAGAAGAAAAATTTCCAAGGTCAAAGTAGAACAAAAGCAATCTTTCATTTTCTTTTCTTTTTCCTTTTCCTTCCCTTCTCTTTGCTTCCTTCCCTACTTTCCTTTCTCCTCTCACCTATGCTTCCTTCCTCTATTTCTTTCTGGAAAACATGTGTGTTTGAGATGTGTGGTTGTGTCTGCAGGAAGGGATTGGCTGGGAAAAGTCAGAAGCAAGTGTCCAGAAAGTCTTTTAAGCATAACACATCAAGAGAATGACCTTGGACCCTTGTCTGTGAGCTGCCACAGAGACAGAGCTATAGATGTAGAAACAAACAAACAAAAAATGAGTAACATGTTAGTATTTGTCCTTATTGGCTTAATTGTGCTATGGTTTGAATGTTTGTATCTCCTCCCAAGTTCATGTTGAAACTTAATCTGCAATGAAAAGTATTAAGAAATGTGGCCATCGGGAGATGTGTCATGACTGTGGAGGTGAATCTTGGTCATGACTTGGGACATTCAACTGAGAAACATCCCCAGCCCTATTTTGTATTTTATTTAGAGACAGGATCTCACTGAGTTGCTTAGTTCCTTGCTTTTGCTGAGGCTGGCTTTCAACTCATCATCCTCCTGTCTCAGCCCCCGAAGATGCTGGGATTACAGGCATGCACCATCACGCCCAGCACTTTCTGCTCTTTATAAATTATTCACATTCAGGTATTTTGCTCTAGCAAATAGGAATGGAAGAGAGATGTTCAGAGGAGAATTTTCTTTATGTATTGCTAAATTTTCTACAACCAACATTTGTTATATTGTAATAAGAAAAACAAATTGTTCATATGACAAGAAAAACAAATCAAAACAAAAACCAGAAAAGTTTTCATCCCAGAGGGCTGCCAGCTATTTAGGGAGATCCACTGAGTCCCTCTGTTAGAGGAGCTGTTGGAGTAAAAAAAAGGTGCCTATGTCTCTTGTCAAGGTTTTCTTCTAATGGCACATGATCTGCTGCCATTTGCCTCCACCCATGGCCATTAAGCATTGGGGAACTTGGCCCACAGGGCACAGGTAATTTTGCTACAGTGGGACAGAATGTGCCTTTTATTTTCATTTCCTCACCCTCGTCTTGCTGTAATGTTTCTGTACTGACCATGAGGCTTCCTACCCAGGCCTGTGCAACTGGAAGACATTTTCGTCATCTGGGTCATGACTTGTGCCCATGGTAGCTCACTTAAAATCCCAAGTTGTGAAGTTTTAGGGGTGACTCAGAGAATCTTGGGGAGAAGAAATCTGCGCTTTCAGAAAAACGAAACCTTTCTCACTTAAAAAATTTGCATATTTGAAAAATATTCAGAGTGATATTGATAATGCATCCCTGAAACTGCCTTTGGTACCAGATTTAATATAAAATTACACAAACCCCCCAAAAGTACACAAAAATCAATAGCAATAATGCTAGAAGTGATTAAATTCCACTTTCATTTCCAAACTGTTTTTCTCCTTTCAGAAGTTTTCTGAAACTATTTTCTTGTCTCATTTTAGAAAAGCCAAGTTTTGTTCCTAGTTCATCTGAATGAAAGCCCCCACAATGAGGTCTAAATGTTCAAGGTTCAGCATCTACACTGTTTCCTAAATCATGATCAGGCCAGGAGGGGTGGTGCATACCTATAATCTCAGTGATTCAGGAGGCTGGTGCAGGAGGAAGGAGGATCCCAAGTTCAAGGTAAGCTTGGGCAACTTAGGGAGGCTCTCAGCAATGTTGTGAGACCCTGTCTCAGAATTAAAAATATAAAGGACTAGGGATGTAGCTCAGTGGTACAGCTTTCCTAGGTTAAATTCCCAGTACCAAAAAAAAAAAAAAAATCAGGGTCAGTAGTCAGTATTTCCTCTCCTACCAAAATCCATAGATACTGACGATTTTAGAAGATTTGAATAATATTTCTTACTGTTACCTTTCAAGGAAGATATTGATTTTCTTATATGTCAAGAATAAATCCAATTAAGATGTTGAATTACAGATGAAATTCACAGTGCAATTAATATTGCATTTGAAAATTTTTTCTTTCATTTTTTTATTTTAATAATAGAATCTCACTTTTTCAGCCACCGTTAGAAAAGGTAGGTATTCATTTCCAATATTATAGAAGTCTGTCTAGATGTTATGGCTTTTCATATTTTTAACAGGGGAAAAGTTATTTCTATCTCTCATTTTTATTTTTTGTGGCACTGTGGATTGATCCCAGGACCTCAAACATGCTAGGCAAATGCTCTACTACAGAACCATGTCCTCAGCTCTGACAGAAATGCTGGAAAAAATAAAGACACACTACAGTTTGCAAAGCCCCCAAAGTGAATTTAAAAAAAATTAACTTTAATCAATTATAAATATGATGGTGTGATATTTAAACTCTTAGTCCAATTCTTAGTTAAAATTAATTGAAAACTATGCTTAATGCACAAGTTGCTTAGCAATTAATTTTTACAATTTAACTTTGATTTTCCAAAAATCTGGTGCTCAATTTATGCATGATAGCAAAAACAAAACAAAACAAAACAAACAAACAAAACAGCTTACTGATTCCAAAACAATTTTTTTTAGGTTTGTAAACAGCATCTTGTCAAAAAAAAAAAAAGTTTTACGTCTCTCATCATGAACCATTCCTTTCATTTATTTATTAGACACAGAGTCCAATGAGAATCTGGTGAAAGCTAGGGCATTGCATACCAGAAGACAAATGCCATCGTATTTACATTTTTCCTATGCTTATAGAGACTTCCCTGATATCCTTCCATGCACTACTCAATTACCCATTAACCTGCTATTAAAAACCCCTGGTCCAAAACCAGTTCGATAATTTGTTATGATTGAGAGAGAAATATTATGGGTCTTTTTGGTAGCAACTCATTACTTCCTTACAAAGTTTAATTCACAGGTGGATCCATAGGAATAATTTATAAATATATGAAACTTATTGAGCTAAATTTATAAAGGAATTTGCAAACAGAAAACACATGATTTTACATCCTAATATTTTATCCAGTTAGCAGATCACAGAAAATAATATGAAAGATTGTGCTTTTGCCATTTCTTTCTTTCTTTTTTTAAAAATTTTTTTTAGTTGTTAATGGTCCTTTCTTCTTATTATTTATTTATATGCTGTGCTAAGAATTGAATCCAGTGCCTCACACATGCTAGGCAAGCACCACTGAGCCACAACCCATCCCACCATTTATTTCTTGTAAGACTCCCAGAGAGCATGTTTCCATGTGTTTAACAACCTGCTATAATTACAAACTTCCCACTCACAAGCTGCCATCAATAGCCATGTAGTGCACCAGTCCCATGACATCATGCTGGTCCTCATATCCAACAACTGCAAGCCACTGCTCACTGACAAAGTTCTCATTGTAAACACATTTATGTGCCATGACTTCACAAATCTAGAATATCCTCATTCACTTTTCTAGAACTTAAAAATAATTGGAATTTTGAGCTAAAGTCAGCTTCAACTAATTGGAGTAGATTCTATTTACTTCTGAGACTTAAAACAGCCTGATTTTTTTCCACTTCTTAGTCAATAAATTTGCTTCAGAGGTTCTTAAGTGAGCAAAATTGTTTTAGTAATTTTTTTTTTGCCACTGTGACCAAAGACCTGACAAGAACAATTTTAGAGGAGGAAAATTTATTGAGGTTCAGCATTTCAGAGATATTAGTTCATAGACAGCCGTCTCGATTGTTCTGGGTCAAGGATTGCAACTCAAGACATAGCTACCAGGAAAAAGAGAGTGCCACTCAACAAGAACAAAATATATACCCCAAAGTCACACCCACCTGTCCAGTCACACCCTACCTGCCTTTAGTTACCACCCAGTTAATCTCTATCAGTAGATTAATGCATGGATTAGTTTAAAGTCCTCAGAATTCAATCATTTAACCTTTAAACTTTCTTGTGTATCTTACACATGAGCTTTTGGGGGACACTTCATATCTACACCATAAGTAAAATCAACAAACAAGCTAAATTAAAAATTTGAATTAAAAACACAAAATAAGCTAGGCATTCCTATATATCTTTATTCTAAGTCATTATAGTTGAACATGTTTGCATTGTCCATTGACAATCTAAATCGTCAATTTTGATGTTGTGTGGTATCCTGTGTTAAAACAGGAGAAAGTGATAGACCATATTATTATCACTAAATCTTCCCGTTCTCTCTCTTTCTTTTTCTCTCTTTCTCCCATTCTTCCTTCCTTTCTCTCTCTCTCTCTCTCTCTCTCTCTCTCTCTCTCTCTCTCTCTCCCTCCCTCCCTCCCTCCCTCCTCTCTTTTTTCTTCATTTCTTGACAGCAAATCTCAAATAATATCTAAATATTAAGAGTTTGTGGGATCCAATGTCAGTAAGGCTTAGTTATGAGAGGATCTAAAACTTCATGTGCTCTAATTGTACTGGAAGCCTTTGAATGTGTTTGATATCATTTTTCCTTCTAGATGGATTTCCCTCAAGGATGACACATTTGACTGGAGGCCTGACTGCATCAAGGAAACCAAACAACATCAGACAAAAAAAGTTTCAAGAGACTGAAGTACAGCTTAAAACAATATACCCTTCAACTTTGTCATAAAGAGTCCAGAGGACTGGTTGCAGTAGCAGCAAACCTCACACTGAGGTGTTTGTGAAACAAGTCTCAAAATGATGTAAACAAAAACACGATCAGAAGATCCAATTAAATCAGGCCTAGTATTTACTTTCTTTCAGAATTTCCAAGAAATTTTTGTAGAATTAGAAGACGAAATTGTGCAAATACATCTTGAGTTCACCTTAATTACTTTATAGATTAGTCTCTGTGGTAATCAGACTAACAACACCTCCCCCACCTCCATCACCAGCAAAGATGTCCATAAAACAATGTCCTGAAAGCTAAATGTGTTATATTTTAGGGTAATGGGGAATTAGGGTTGCAGATGGAATTAAGGTTGCTGACTTTGAGATAAAGCAGTCTTCCTGGATTATACAGTGAGTCCATCAAGATGCAATTATCAGGATCCTTATACTTAAAAGAGGGAGGCTAGAGGTTTAAAGCCAGAAATTTAAAGTTGTTTCTCTTCCTGCTTGGAAGATGGTGGAAGGAACCATGTAAGAATTCTAGAAAAGACAAAGAAACAAATTCTGCCCTAGAGCTTCCAGAAGGATTCAGCCCTATAGATACCTTGGTTTTAACCCAGTTAAATCATTTTGGACTTCTGACTCCAGAACTACAATAGAATTAATTTGTGCCACAGACTATATGGTAATCTGTTATTACAGCAATAGAAAGCCAATGCAGTATTATTGAACATATATTGTATAACTATCTCTGCCTTTTAGATTAGATATAAGTCATGGTCACATGGTTACTAACCTCATTAAGTTTAGTAGAGGATAAGACAATCCTCTCTGCACATTATTGAGTGAGTTCTCTGGGGGAAACTTTCATGATATTAAGAGTCTTCTGATTTTTGAGGAGCTACATTAGGAGGATGTTCTCAAACATATTAATGGGGAGAAATGGAGATTTATGTAGAATATTTGACTTGGGAAAGACCTTATCTTACATAGCATCAGCATTGGTACCATGATATCCAGACTACATGTGTTATTTCTTCTACATCCAACCACCTGCTCCATACACAGGTATGAAGTTGTGAAAACTGGTACTTCCCCACTACCAACATGAACAGGTTAATTTTTAGGTGTTGCTCTCACTTGACTATGACCAGCATTTTATATAATGAGTTTTCTGGCTTAGGGTTGAATATATTTGCATTTTAGATCACCTCCAACATGACACTTATTTAGCAAGATTGATAACACTCTTTCAGGCAGAAAGTTACTATAACAGGTACTGTTATAAGACTAGGACTTTGCCATGTATGGGGGGATGGTAATATTTTTCCTTTGATTGTTTCTGAATAGGTGCCCATGTCGCTTATGAGAAATACAGTAATCAAAAATGTTACTTCTGCCAGGTGCAGTGGTTCATGCCTATAATCCCAGCACCTCTGGAAACAGAGGCAGAAAGATGTGAGTTGAAAGCCAGCCTTGGCAACTTAGCAAGGCCATAAGCAACTTAGTGAGACATGTCTCAAAATGAAATACAAGCCAGGCACAGTGGCAAATGCCTGTAATCCCAGAGGCTTGGGAGGCTGAGGCAGGAGAATCGTGAGTTCAAAGCCAGTCTCAGCAAAAGTAAAGTGCTAAGCAACTCAGTGAGGCCCTGTCTCTAAATAAAGTACAAAAATAGGGCTGGGAATGTGGCTCCATGGTTGAGCATCCTTGGGTTCAATCCCTGATACACAAAACAAAAAAGGTCACTTACACACACACACACACCACCACCACCACCACCACCACCACCACACACACACATTTGCTACAACTGCAATTAGTATTATTCTTTTTTAAAATGAAGTGTCACAGAAAAAGTCCCATGTGCTAGGTTGGAGCCCTGAAAGGTAGTATTACAAGTGCTTAAACATAGACAAATCAAGATTCAAATCCTGGCCTTGCCACTGTGGGACCCTAGTAATATGAACCTCATTTTCATCATCTGTAGAGCAGAGATACTAGAAAACGTCTCATAAGTGGTTTTGTGATAATTAAAGAGATAATTCATATAAAGTGCTTAATGCATTGAATCAATAAATGTTAGCTTCTGTTTTAATAGCCAAAGGAACTAATTTGCTGGCAAGGGGTAAGTTTGAAAATATTTGTTTACAAAACCCCAGGTTTGATGTTGCTGGTTGAGTGACTAAGTGAATTAATAAATGTGTATCTGATTTAACTCTATGACATGTAATGAGTACACTGTCCTTCACTTAGCAGGACACAGGTGGACCTCTATCAGGAAGATTCTCTAGTGGAATTGTTTCCTTGCTAGTGATGGGGGTCAGGCTGGGGGTCATTCCTAATTGCCCCAGTGACAGGTCACACCCATTGGGAGTTAGTTCGTTGGAATCAGAGATGGACTTGGCCATCTTGACACATTATTTTCTGCTTTTGGAACATGTCTGTGCATAAGGAGAGGAGACCCAAAACCTTGGCCTTGTTTCCACTCATCCCAGAGCATGACAGACTTGCTAATTGAGTGCCTGCTGACCGCTTGGCTCATCTTTGGGGATAAGAGTGCCAACTTGAGAAAAATACCATCTGGGAGCCTGACCTTTGCTACTGTCAGATCTTGGCCCCACCCCCTGCAGCTCAGTCACAAAGGCCATTGACGTTGCCAAGTGTTTTTGCAACTATCATAAATCTTTTAAATAAAAAGGGTCGATTGATAAATGACATGCTGTTTTTCTCACACTGAGAATGCACTCTGCCTGTCTGCTGGTGACAGATTTGTCTGTTGTAAATATGGCCTGGTTGTCCATATTTCAAGGCCTTTCTTAGATGATGGTACTGATGGTGCAATAGAAAAAGAGCTGCACTAGAAGGAGGAGCCTGGCCTCTCATTCTGGATCTGCCACACATTGCATATATGGCTTTGAGCAAGGGGAGAAACCCACAGTGTTTCTAGATACCATGTCTTCTAGATACCAGTCTCTGAATGAGATAGTACAAAAGCATGACACCTCTGTAAACCTTCCCAGTGACCCCTCATGGTCAGTAAAGTGATCTTCATTTCAAAGATGAACGAGTTGAGTTTAGAGAGATTATTGAACTTGCCAAGATCATGGAGCTAAGAAATCACAAAATCTGGTTTCTGCTCATTCAAAATCCTCTGCAAGTCACTTGCTGCACCTGTAAAAAGAAGTAGATGAACTAAATGAGGCATCCAAGAATTTTTAGTATGAGACTGAAAAAACAAGATCAAAATCTAGTGACTTATAGGTTGCAATCTCTTTTTTTCTCTTTCTTTTCTTTTTAAAATATTTTCTTCAGTAACATATGGATGCCTTAAGTTAAAGTATTTAGCTTTCCCTGAGAAAGCAATTTGTTTCCATATGTTGCCCCTTTCTTCCCACCACCAATTCCAAGAAGTGGGGAGGGCTTTGCTTCACACCTCAGAGCACATTTGCAGCAGGTTGGAAAGAAGAAAGGATTTGAAATCAGAGAATTTTCCTAGCTCAACTCTTTGACATTCTAATGATAAGTGCATCATGAGGTAAGAAACGATAAAGTAGTAGTAGTGCCTCTGGGATTAAGAAGGAGAAGTGCAAAGATTTCCCAAGAGAAGGAAGAGAACAGAGTTGTATGTGCAGAAACCTGAGCACAGGTCCGAGGCAGAGCCCTAGGGAAGTCGCAGCATGTAGGAGTCTAATGTCCTCTGGGTCCAGAGAGGCTGGTCCCAAGCTCAGACCTCAGAGCTCTAAAGACTAAGACTGAGTTTCTCACCTCTCTCACAGTATAGGACGTTAGAGCAAGTTTTATATTGATTTAAAATAATAAATAAATGTGCTATTTCCTGCCACCAAAGTGTATAGACTCAATCACACACTTGCTCTGTAATATTGAATGTGATGCAAGCCTGAGTCTGGTGCAAATGGAAGATTTATTGAAACCTATCCTTCTTCTGTTTATCATCTCACAGAAGTCCACTTTTCAAGGTGTAATTTTAAAGGAATTAAATATGAGCTACTTGAAATTCTATATTAAATTAAACTTAGCTTCCAGTCGAATTGCTAATTGCTCCAAGTTAATTTAACAATATAATGAATAGTAGTCACTCAAAAAACAATCATGCAAAAAGGTATTAGGATATACTGGACCACTGGTTCATACTTAGGTTATGAAATACATTTCAGAATAGTATTTTTTCTACTAATAGTGGGCATTGAGGAGCACACAGGGCATCAGCAATATGGTCAAGTTCCAAAACAGAGGTCTCTGGTGGGTGCTGGGACCATCAATCTTTGTTTTATCATATATAATGCATAATTTACACATGCATAACATGTACACTTTTGCAGTGTCAAATATTGCAGTAAAATATTTTTTAATGGTGAACCCCTCTAGCAAGACCCAGGTCATAATCCTAGTAAATATTAATACATATCCCCAGCAGGATTGCTTTCCTACTTTCCCAGAGGGCTTGTTCTCACCTTCTTAGCAATCTTCAAACCCTTCATCCCTTTAATACCCTACACACACACACACACACACACACACACACACACATATACACACACACACACACATAGCACTGGCCTTTCTTGTCTTTAACTCTATTGAGGAAATAAGCAAAATAAGCACAATAATCATTAAATTACCAAGCTGCTTTACTCTCTTCCCTATCTCCTGCTACAGTACTAGAAGATCTCCTCAGAGTCTGAATCCTGTCCCCTCAGGCACACAGAGATGTTTCCTCCGTATTGGCTTGCAGTACTGTTCGACTATCTCTCTCCAACTAACACAACCACAAACAGCCTCTTGGTCGTCCCTTCAGCTACTGTCCTTTCCCTTCTCAGCAGGACTTCTCTCTAAAACCTGTCCATCCTCCTTGTCTGTGTCTTCTCATCTTCAGTTTCTATAAAGCCCACTTGGCTGCACATCTTCACCCAGACCATTCAGGTCATTACAGATGCCCCCCATGGTGTCAAATCCCACAGTCACTTCTCTGCTCACAACTATCGTCATATCTCAGCATGCTGTTCAATACAGTTAAGTACCCCAGAAACACCCCACTTCCATGGGTCTCCAACCACCTCAACGGCCATCTTCATTATCTTTTCCAGAACCTTCTCTGGCTAATCCTAAATGTTGGACAACTCAGGATGCTTCCTCTGACATCTCCCTTTTGCTCTAGATCCATATATACAGATGCCTTCTGGAAATCTCCATTTAAATTTGTAATAAATATCCCTCAAACTGAACAGGTTTAAAACACAACTCCCGCTTTCCCCTCAATTCTACCAGAAATTTTTTCCTTTTCAATAAGTGGCACCTCCTACTATAACCTTAGTCACTCAAACCAAAAATCTAGGCACTATACTTCTTTCTTCCCTTTCCTTCCGCTTCTATGTCCTGTTACTTCTACTCCTAAAACATATCCCAGCCCGTCACCTCTGTTCCACTCAGTCTACCACTGCCATCCAAGTTCAGCTATCATCTGTTGCTGTGGTTGACGCTGGAGCCTCCTGCTGCTCTCTTGCTTCCACTTTTACATCCCCACAAACCACCCTTCAAATGGCCCTCAGATGCTTCTGAGCAGAAGTGATCATGTCCCTTCTAGCACAGCAAGGCCCTCTGATCCTCTTCTGACCATCTCAGCAACTCCATCCTCAAGGACTCTTCCCCAAATGCACCCTGCTATTTGTTGTTTGACTTCCTGTTTATTAAATACACTAGGCACCTCTTTTTTATGATATTGTATTTTTTAACCTTTCTTTTATTTATTTAGTTTTAAGTGGTGCTGAGGATGGAACCCAGTACTGCACACATGCTAGACAAGTGCTCTATTACTAAACCCCAAACCCAGCCCCACTAAGCATCTCTTACCTGTACATCTTTTCTCTTGTTTTCTCCATGTCACATGATTAGCCACTAATTATTGCAGGGCCTAGTATGCCTTGATGTCCAGGTATTGTCTCAGATGCCCCCTCTAAAGGGAAAATATGCCTAACCATGAAGAGTTGTAAACATACAAATAACACAGAAGCACACACATTCAGACATACCAACATCTACATACATCTTGATTTTTTACCATTCTTTTTAAAGCTGGTTAGTGTACTACATCAGTGCATGGCAAAAGCTTATCATTTTATATATTTGTTTTATATAAAGTCTCAAACGTGAATACATTTTTAAAGTAAGTTCTCTTGAATTTTCTAGTCAAAGTCTTATTTTCTGGTTATGATGTCAATATTGTCTTCTCTTTTATAATTGTTGTATGTCTCATTTGCCCTTTAGGTATTATTATGTTGAACAGAAAACACAGAGCAATGTCGAATGCTGCTGAGGATAGTAAGCAGCTTTCTTATGCTTCTGATTTTAATGGAAACAGCTGCAATATGATATTAGCTGTGGTGGCTTCTGTGTTTAGGGGCCCCAGGCAAACCCTACTTTTTCTGCTCATGAATTTAATATGTTAATATCCTTGATGGGGTTACAAATTCCTTTCCTATTTGGTCATGGCTTAAGTTAATTTTTATTCTCTGTTACTGTAGCTGTAATCTAAAAAAACAATCCTGTTTAAATGACTTCTGCAGAAAGCTAAACTCATTTGTATTATACTAATGTTTTCAGTAATAATATCAGCAAATAATCTTGTCTTCAGATTCTTAATAGGAAGAAGGAGTGTAGAGGAGTAATTTTGGTACACAGTGATCAGGAGGCTCTAGAAGTGGTAAAGATTGTGAAACTGGTATTGCATAACCGTTTTTATTTTCTTCCAAATTCTTCCAATGAAAAGGCAGTACCTGAATAACCAAGCCTACTCGGCACATCCAGGGGAAATCTCAAGTCCATCCTTTCCACCAATGAAATTTGTGCATCCCAAATTCTCTTTTGTCTTCTCACTTATTGCTATAAATTCCTAGCTTTCAGTTCTTATAGCTCAAGGGTTTCCATTACACAATTCCCCCATAACAATAATTGTTCAATAAAATATTTATATTTATATGTTCTTCCAACTCAGTAGTCATATAATTCAATTTTCCCCCTTCTCTCTCCAAGTTGTAGACCATCCCCCCCAAAAATAACTATATGACTGAATATCACTGTATCCACTTAAGTTCTAGTATTTGTAATTTTTATTATTCATGTACATAATAAAATTATTATTATGTTGACATAAAAATTTTTGTTATGTTGACAGCAATATGAATTCATATATATGATTTATGTAGGAAGGTTTTATTATAGAGCATAGCCATTTTAAAGACATCTCTGGCCTCCCTCACCAACACCCCAATAAAACCTGTATATTATGCTATACTCTTTCATCCTACAAGCTTTCCTCTGGCATTCACCTCAAACCTAGACAATATCTTCCCTTATTCTGGTTCTATCTAACTTTCAGGCAACTATCCTTACTTTATCAATACATGAGATGAATTATTATTTCATCTCATGTATATGAACAAAGTGTTTTGTTACACTTTGGGACCTCGTATTAGGTGCTCTTTACCCAAGAGAGGGATAATAAAGATGTCAGGCAGTTGTCACTAGTCCCCAAACTGAAAGTGGTTTCTGCGATGAAATCAAGTCTAAGCAACAGTGAAAAACTCAACCAGGCTTTATTTATTTTTGAGATTTTTTTGATGTTGTTTATATTTAGCCACTGACAGTGGTAATGACAGTTGTCGCTATATAGAAGATAGTAAAAATATGGTCTGCCAAATTCAAACAAAGTAGAAGTACATTAACAGCGAACAAGGAATATGAAAGTAATATAGATATAGATATAAAGATAGATGATGGGGAATCTGTCTAAATCTTGATCCTCTTCCTTGCTTACTGGAAATCAATCTCTTACATTCTCACTTTCTGACACTCTCAATCCGGTCTTCATAAGTCTACCACCTTTCCTTTGTACTCTGAAACCTTACCCTTTTTTTCTTTCTTTTTTTCCTGGTTGTATACATAGTATATTCACACCAATTCGTGTCTTCATACATGTACTTTGGATAATAATGATCATCACATTCAACCATCATTAATTACCCCATGGCCCCTTCCTTCCCTTCCCACCCCTCTGCCCTATCTAGAGTTCCCCTATTCCTCCCATGCTCCCTCTCCCTATCCCACTATGAATCAGCCTCCTTATATCAAAGAAAACATTTGGCAGTTTTAGGGGGGATTGGCTAACTTCACTTAGCATTATCTTCTCTAACTCCATCCACTTACCTGCAAATGCCATGATTTTATTCTCTTTGATTGCTGAATAATATTCCATTGTGTATACATGCCACATTTTTAAATCCATTCATCTATTAAAGGGCATCTAGGTTGGTTCCACAATTTAGCTATTGTGAATTGTGCTGCTATGAACATTGTTGTGGGTGTGTCCCTGTAGTATGCTGTTTTTAAGTCCTTTGGGTATAGATCAAGGAGAGAGATAGCTGGGTCAAATGGTGGTTCCATTCCCAATTTTCCAAGAAATCTCCATACTGCTTTCCACATTGGCTGCACCAATTTGCAGTCCCACCAGCAGTGTATGAGTGTATCTTTTTCCCCACATCCTTGCCAACATTTATTGTTGTTTGTATGCATAATAGCTGCCATTCTGACTGAAGTGAGATGAAATCTTAGATTGGTTTTGATTTGCATTTCTCTAATTGCAAATCAAACATGAACATTTTTTTTATGTTTTTGGACACCTATATTTCTCTACATTACATCTATCTACTTTATATCCCAAATGCTTTTCCATATTTTATCCTGAAAGAGCCTTTAAATTTAGCAACAGGTAGATTCTGTGAATAGAGAGTGGTAGCCAACTGGCCCTATATTTGGATGACTGGAACAAATGGAAAACGTTGCCAAGGATCAGAAGCTTATTTGTCTAAACAAATGGGGTCTTGAGGCCTCTGTGACACTAAGGGCAGCGTGGTGGGCTGAAGGAAGTGATCTGGGCGTTCACAAGGAAGAAGGTTGCTTTTAGGTTGATCTCACATGTAGTTGTCTAATAGTGAAACAGTGAAACCTCCCCATTCGAGATGACTTGGCAAATTCTGTTTCCATCTAGGCCAGTGTGACTATCTAGAATATCTACTCATTTAGGTGGGTTGTGATATCAGTATTTCCTGGATATTGGTGGCACATACATGGTAGCAGGTAGATTTAACCTCTGTTTCTGTAGAAGACTCAGAAGGTGAGTAGAAGATAGGCAGGGACAATACAAGGATAAGATCTTTCCTGACTGTATCTAAAGAGAGAGAGAGAACTTTCTGAGCTGGTCAATGCTTAACATCATTTCCAAGGAGAGACAATATCGGTGTCATTCATTTCCACTTTTAATTAATTTTCCATTTACTTCTTTCTTATTTCCTTTACCTCTCCACTTGTGTGTTGCCTCAATCACAATATGGTTATTGTAATAATTCCTACTTTACAAATTAATTCTTTTGAGTATTCAAATGATAAAATGTTAAAAGTGCTGTTAAGCACAGCTCCTTTACATAACCCTGAATATGGTAGTCATTATAAATATCAGTATCTATACCTTTCATATATAGCAAAAAAAAAAAAAAAAAAAAAACCCAGATGTCCATATATAAAGTCTATACTAGGCCTCATACCAACTTGACCATGTTATTGGATTTTAAATATTTGGTACCTTTTCAATGCACAAGTCTAATGACTACTTTTACTTGACTATTTTATTTTGTTGAAAGAGTTGTGTGGTTTATTGTCCTTCAGTTGATAATGTGCTAGTTACTAAATATAGAATTTCATGTTTTTGTATTAAAATTCTCTCTCATTTAGGTTTTGATTTTAGTTTAGAGAATATTAATGTCTTTTTATGAGAAGTAAATTTTGTGTTTAAAGATAAATTAAGTTTATTTAATCTAGTTCTAGAATCTGGAGAATGCTGCACTCTGATCACTGGCAGCTTTCTTTAGAGTCAGTGCCTTTACCTTCTTTTTTCTATGTTCTGGTTTTGTCTGATAGTTTAGCAGCCCATGCTTATTTTTTCCTAGTGAAATCCACTGACTTATATCTCTCCTTCTATATAAACTTCATGTCCCAGGGGTTGCAAATTCATTTGAGGCAGTGAGATAGAATCCAGGAAAGGAAGGAAAAGCATTTCACAACTTGTGAGGTGTGGACTGGAAAGAAACCTACCACACTCAACCAAATGTGCTCTTATGAAAAGAGGAAGTGTCCGATGAATTATAATAGAAATACCTGTTTACTGAGTACAAAACTGATTTTTTTCTTGGTACTGAGTATTGGACCCAGGGACACTCAACCCCTGAGCCACATCCCCAGCCCTTTTATTATTTTATTTAGAGACAGGGTCTTCCTAAGTTGCTCAGGGACTTGCTAAGCTGTCGAGGCTGGTTTTGAACTCAAGATCCTCCTGCCTCAGCCTCTTGAGCTGCTGGGATTACAGGTGAGCACCATTACCCACTACACTTAGGTAAAACTGATTTTTAAAAACCTGAAGTAAATTACAGTTTTAAATAGAACTTTCTTACAGTTTAAAATTGTAGTCACTGAGTGTCTCCTCTAGATCCATCAGGGAAATACCTGTGATTGGGTGCCTCAAGGGATGGAGTGGACATTCACATTATTAATATCTATGAAACTAGTATCTACCCCCATAAGAGTACAGTGCACAATGTACACAGCTGTAGTCAGTGACTCCAGACCTGGAGGCCATATTTAAAATTGGTGATGATACTAAATTTCTATGCCATTCAAATTATTTGTTCAATCCACTAGGATGAAATAAAGTGCAAATGGTGATGGACTAACTTCAGTGTATCAAGATTGAATTTATAATAATTCCTGAAAAAGCATTCCTACTCCAAAGGAGCATAGAGGGAAAGTCATATAGATCAACAGCAAAATAGAATATGATTCAACATACTCAGGAAAATGCACAAAATACAACGGGCAAGCTGGGTGCAGTGGTACATGCCTATAATCCCAGTGGCTTGGGAAACTGAGGCAGGAGGCTTGCGAGTTCAAAGCCAGCCTCAGCAAAAGCAAGGCGCTAAGCAACTCGGTGCGACCTCACTCTAAATAAAATACAAAAATAGGGCTGGGGATGTGGCTCAGTGGTCGAGTGCCACTGAGTTCAATCCCTGGTTAAAAATAAATAAATAAACACACATACACACACACACACAATGGGCAAAAGTAAAGGGGCATTTAATACTACCTTGGGCTTCAGGAAAAAAAAAATTACTGGAAAATATATTATACAGGCAGAGCAAAAAGGATGAGCAGGAGTTTGCAAGTAAAACTGAGTAGGATTCCCCAAAACTAAAAGCCAGATATTTTATCTGATATGTAGATGCTATTTCACAATGAGGAGAGACTAGGGAAGAATAGAGTTACTTTAGAGTAGTTAGAGGGGAGTGAAGGAAGGGGAGTGGGTCTTAGGGTAGGAAGGATAGTCGAATGAATCAGACATTATTACCCTATGTACATATATAACTATTTGACCGATGGGATTCTACATCATGTACAACCAGAAGAATGAGAAATTATACTCCATTATATACTATGTATCAAAATGCATTCTACTGTCACGTGTAACTAATTAAAACAAATTTTAAAATTAAAAAAAAAAAAAAACAAAACTGTGAGTAGGCATTTCCAGAAAGAAATCTGTTGGGTAAAGTCAAAGGGAAGAAATATCAGGGTATTGTATGCCAGGAGATATACCCAGCTTAATACCATTTCACCATAAAATAGGAGCAAAGGAAAACAGAGGCTATGATGCAGGTGGGATGAGATAATGAATGGAGTCAGAAAATTCAAATAAGAAGCTCTTTCAACATTCCAGATGAGAGATGCCACAGGCCTAAACTAGGACCAAAATGGCAGAAGTGGAGGGGATTAGGTAAAGATTCACCATGCTTTCCTCCAGTGTTTACTGAGCTGTGGGCAGGATGCTAGCCTCTGAGTTTATAGACCAAGCTGAAGTCAGGTGGGGTGGGGGGGACAGGAGACTGGCTTGAGAACGAGGCTCTGATGGATGTTGCTGAGTAAGCAAGAGAAAGCAGGGCAGGTCGACTTGTACATTTCTGGATGGGCTGCAGGACAGCTGTGGTCCACTCTCCCAATTAGGACTAGAAAGGCAGGGCAGTAAGTTCAGAGATGGGCACATTGAGTTTGAAGCATTGAAGCCATTATACTTAAAAACTAGCTTCAATACTGAATTGTGCCAAAAGTATGAAGAATTACATAAAGCATCTGTAATCTGATGGTTACTCTTGGATATCAAGTGGATTAAGGGTTACAAAGATAGCTGATGGAGCATTGTTTCTGGGTGTGTCTGTGCAAATGTTTCCAGAAGAGATGAACATGTGAGCCAGTAGACAGATTGCCCTCCCCAGTGTGGGTGGGCAGCAACTAATCACTTGGGTGGAACCAGGAAGCCCATCTCCTCCTGGGTGTGGCAGGTGATTTCATCTGGACCAGTTCTATGTGTGAACTTACATTTCTTTGAATATTTTTTTTTTTCCGAAACACGGTTATTTGGATATTTTAGTTTCAGCTATTTCAAGGATGATATTCAGATCTTTTGAGTTCAGGAATTTACTTGGTGTATTTAACAGATGGTTTAACTTCCTCTAAGCTAAATTTTTCAATAACCAGAGTTTTAACCAACTTCCTTAAGGAAAGAGAAATAATTTCAAGGAGGGATAAGGAGAGGAAAAAGCACACAATAAATTGGCACAGAGTTTAAGAAATGGCTCATAATTTGAAAGCAATATAAGAATAATATATACATATGTGTGTGTGTGTGTGTGTGTGTGTGTGTGAGTGTATTTGGTACCAGGATTGAACCCCATGAGTGCTTTAACCACTAAGCCACATTCCTAGTCCTTTTCATTTTTTATTTTGAGACAGAGTGTCACTAAGATGCTGAGGACCTTGCTAAGTGGCTGAGGCTAGCTTGAACTTGCAATCTTCCTGCCTCAGCCTCCCAAGCCACTGGGATTATAGGAGTGAGCTACTGTGCTGGGCTAAATTCTATATTTTGATGATAAAGAAGCTAGTTCCAAAAATAATTATGCTGTAATATAGATTGATACAACTATATCAAAATTAAAGAATGTCAAGGTTTTGCTCCCATGCTTATTTATTTATTTTTTGTTAAATTTTTATATTGGTTCATTATAATTATAGATAATCATGGGATTCATTTTGCCATATTTGTACATGCACATAAAATAATTTGATTAATCCCATCATCTATTTTTATTTAAATTCTTTTATTAAAAGTGTACATACTTATGAAGTACAGTGTGATAATTCCATATAGACAGAAATGCTTAATGATTAAATCAGGATGATTAACATTGTCATCTCTTTCCACATTTATCATTGATTTGTGTTGGAGACATTTGAATTCCTCTCTTTGGTTCCTCAGAAAATGCATAGTAAGTTGTAAACTCCAGCCACTTCACTGTGCTGTAGAAAGCTAGTACCCACTGTTCCTGTCTATCTGTGTCTGGTCATTTGACCTTCTCTGTCACCTTCCCCCAGCTCCTTACGGCCCCTGTTGACCAAGGGTCTGTTCTTCATAAAAATAGTCATAAAATATTTCTATGAAAATATTCATAAAAATATTTCTATGAAATTAACTTTTCAAGTTTCCACATGTGATCTTGCATACATTCTTCAACAGCAAATCAACCACAATTAACATAATCATCAAACTCATGGCTTTTGCTAAATCAAGGCAGCAATAGTTTTAAAATAAAAAGAAAAAAAAAAGTAAATTTAAAGGTCTGGTTTTCCAGTCTGAAAAAAAATATCTCAAAGGTGACTTCTAATGAAAAACATCTACTATTCTAGATCAGTATTTTGAGATTCAACCAATCATTCTAAACTGTTACCCTAATGTTTAATAACATTTGCTGTATCTAAAATGTTGACATCCTTTGAAGGCTTGAAATGTTCTACTTCTTAATCATGGAAAATTAATATGTTCATAAAAATATTTCAAGGTGTTAAATGCCAGAGCATATTTATTAATTCAACCCTGTGCACCTCATGTGTTCTATCATGATTTAGTCATTAATTTTATTCATGCATTGATTTAAATATTTATTGATACACTGTATATCCAAGACACTAATGAAAGAGAAACAGGTTGCACATTTTCTTCCTTTTTACCTTACAATCTTGTTGAAAATCAAGCTCATTCCTGGTGTTTATCATAAACAGCAATATCTAAGCATCTTTCATAAATGAATTCACTTAAGCCCTGCAGTACCTCTACAAAATTAATAATAGTATTATACCATTTTACAGATAAGGCAAATAATGCTCAGAGGAGTGAAGCAACCTGTCCTAGGTTGCACAGCTAATAAGTAGTCATCCCAGAAACAAGAAGGGGGGGGGGTACAATGTAAAATATTAGTGTTTTTTTGTACGAAATTTCAGGAAAGTACAAATGAAGAGAATGAAGTAAGACAGTCGGATGAAGTGATTGGTTTTTAATAGCATCTCAAAAGGAAATAGGATATGAGGATTGGTATCAAAGAAGTGGAATTCTGGGACCTGAAAACTACAGGTTAGAGAACCCAAGGAGCCTGACTTGTAAGCTTTGGGAAAGAGGTATCCATTGTCCGATTTTCTTACCTGTCTATATTTTAGATATGTCGAACACTCATTTATGAGAAAAATCATTTAACTGTGTTATGTCTATCATGAATAGCAGACACTATTTGCTGTTTTGGCTTTTTATTAAATGCCCCACTGTAACAGCTGGTAAAACAGGCTTATGTTATGTGGATGGCTGTTATTGATAGTCATTGTCTGACTTTTCATGTATTATTCCACGAACCTTTCCTATTGTAAACTTCTAAATGTCAGAGAGAGAGGGAGAGAGAGAGAGAGGGGGGAGGGAGGGAGGGAGGGAGGGAGAGAGAGAGAGAGAGAGAGAAATCCTAGTAGTTTGAGATTCCACCCAGTATTTCTGTGTACCAGCAAATCACTCCCACACTGCCACCTAGTGGGTCACAGCCGCCTCCACTATTGACAGAAATTGTAATTCAAAAGTCTGATCCAGCTGAAGTTTCTTTAAAATTTCTGATTTTGCTTTGGTTGTTTAGAGCATTCTCAGCTCATTTTACACAGAAATGATACCACGAGTGGGTTTCCTGGTTGTTCACGGGATCATTTACCTCCCTGCATACTTTGGATTAACACATTCCATATATGTTGCCCCTGCTGCAGTCACAGTGTCACAGAGTCTTCTGGAAGCACCTCACATACATGTCTGCTCTTAGTCTTCCTCCAGGCTGCGAGTCTTCTACTCCACCATGTTGTCTGAACCTGTACTCTGGCTTGGGCAGACAAGGAACTTCCTTGGGGTCCATCTCTCAGCCTGCTGCTGGCTCTGGATGTCGTGATTCAACCAAGGGCAGGCCCAGGCTGCAAAGCGGCCCCTGAGTGTCTCCTCCACTCTGCCCTTGCCTGGGCCACTTGGACACCTGCTCTAGCCTTGTCTTCTGGAGCCTTGTCTCCAGCCCTCACCCTTGACTTCCCATTAGTGACTTCAACTGTGGCTAGGCCAGGCCCTCATGGCTCCTCTGGACCCCAGACATCCCTTCCTTTCCTCCCTTAATTCCTCCTCTCAAAATGTTCTGAAATGCATAATGAATTAATCCCCTGGTCACAGGGCCAAAGCAGCAGAGCAGCTGAAGAAATGTCTCATTCTTCTGGTTGTTTATGAAGGACTCTCCTCGAGTGAAGAGCTGCATATGTCTAGGAGCTAACAGGAACTGCCTCACCGTCCAGACTGTTTTCTTCTTAAATTCTATGTAAAGGTGTTGTGTGGTGTGTGTGTGTGTGTGTGTGTGTGTGTGTGTAGAGAGAGAGAGAGAGCGAGAGAGAGAGCGAGAGAGAGAGATAGGCCAGACAGGCAATGTTTTAGACCCTAGATATGTAGAATTTATATTCTATAGTAAAGAATAGAATTTATATTTTATTGTTCCTTGGAATTTACATTCTATTAGGGAAAGATTAACAAGCAAATATATGGACATTTAAAAATAGTTTGGATAATGAAAAGTATCTTGAATTAAAAAAAAAGCTAAGTAAGGGAACAATGAGTATTGGGAATTGTGTATATTGGGGGTTTTCCCAGCACAGGTTTTGTAAGGAAATCCTCTGGATTTGATGTCTATTGCTGCATAAAAAATTACCTAAAAATTTAATAGATTAAAATAATGAGCATTTGTTACTTCACTATTTCCATGGGTCGGGAATCTGGGTGCTTGTGAATCAAGGTCCCTTCCAAGGTGGCCATTAGGACACCAATCCAGGCTGCAGTCATCTCAAAGCCTCATGGGGAGAGGATCTGCTTCTGTGCTCACTCACATGAGTCCCAGTTGCAGGCCCCAGGGACTCTGTGGTGCTTAGAGGCATCAGCTCCTTTACCTGTGGGCCCCTCCTTAGTGCAGCTCACATGGGCCCTAAGAAAAACAGGTGGAAGAGGGTGGAGACAGCATGCAAGATGGAAGCTGATCTTGGAGGTGACATCCCTTCACTTGACCTTGTTCTGCTTACTATTTATGAGCCACCAGGTCTCGCTTACACTCACCAGGAGGGACCCCACAGGGTATAAGTACCAGGAGGTGGAGCTCACTGGTGGAGCTCATGTTAGATGGGGTAATACTCGATGAGAGACCAGAATGAAGTCAGAAGCAAGCCCTATGGAGGAGGGTGCTCGTGTCAAGGAAGCAGCAAATATACAGACCCTGAGACAGAACCATACTTGGTGCACTCAAGAGACAGCAAGGAGGCCAGCTGTGTGCATTCCCAGCAGCAGGAGAAAAGGCCCAGAAGATGAAGGTAGGGATACTGACCTATTATTCTTATCACTTTAGATCAGATTGCATTTTGTAGAATTTTATATAAATGGAACACTTACATTTATATAAGTGATAATCAGCAAAATTATTTCAAGATTTCTCCATGTTATTGAGTATATAGAGAATTCATTTATCTTTATTTCACTGTATCACAGTCTGTTTATCCATTCACCTATGAGTGGACATTTGGGTTGTTTCTAGTTTGGGGCTATTACAAATAATAGTCTTTGGCTATTACAAATATTCACATGCAAATATTTGTGCAGACATGTTTTCCTTTATCTTGGATAGTTACATGGAACTGAAATAGCTGCTATGTAGCAGATATGTTTATTTTTTTCATAAATTGCTGAACTGTTTTCTAATGTGTCAGGACCACTTCATCATCTCACCATCCATGATGTAAATTTCCTCTTGCCCCATGTCCTCCCAAACTCTTGGGGTACTCCTTGTTTGTAATGTTAGCCATTCTAATACATGTATAATGGTATTATTTTGTGGTTTTAATTTGCATTTCCCTAATGAATACTGCTGCTACCATCTGTTCATATGCTTATTTGTCATCTAAATCTTCTTTGATGAAGTTTCCATTCAACTCCCCCATCCCATATCGAAGCTGGTTGAGAGTTCTCTATATATTCTGAATTCAAATCCTTTATCAGATGTGTGTTTTGGTATTGGTTTTCTGTTTTTCTCACTTATTCTATTTTGGCATTTTTATTTTACTATCTTGTTTTGGATTGATTGAATTTTTTATTGTTCCATTTTGATACCATTTCAATTTCAGAATGTGTGGGTATGTGTGTGGGCGGGGTGTGTATTTCTTTTTTCTTTTTTTTTTTTTTTTCTCTTCCTCTTTGCATTTGAATTTGGGAAGATTCGCTTAATTTACTTCAAGTTCACTGATTCTTTTCTTAGTCACTTCAAGTCTACAAATATGTCTGTCTCCTTTTCTAAAGTGTTCGTTGTTTTGCTATTGTTTTTGTACATTTTAATTTTATGCATGTAATAACCTTCAGTATTTAGTTAACTTTTTTCTTTAAAAAGTTGATTATACTCCAGATATTTAACTAATAATAATAATAAACAATTCTCTACATTTTCATACATAGTTACCATTCCCGTTATCTTCATTCCTTTGTGTCTAGCCAGACTTCCATCTGGTATCATTTAACTTTTGCTTAAAAAACTTCCTTCAACATTTCATGGAGTACAGTGTCTGCTTCATCTTTTATGTGAATTTTTTTTTATGATGCTTTCCTGGGGTTAAAAAGTTATAGGATGAAAATTTTGTCTTAATTTTTTTGTTTCTGGTACTTTCAAGATGTTGCTCTTCTGTCTCCTGGTTTGCGTTGTTTTGCCAAGATCTCTGGGCTTACCCTTGCCTTTGTTCCTCTGTATATAATATGTCTTTTATCTCTGACTGCTTTCAAGTTTTTTCTCTTTTTCAATGATTTTAAATAACTTAGTTAAGATGTGGTTTTGTGTAGTTTTCTTCATATTTCTTATGCTTGGAGTTCTTTCAGATTACTTGACCTGAGAATTTATAAATTCCATTTCATCAAAATTGGAAGCATTTTCAATCATTTTTCAAATATTTTTCTATCCTTCTGTTTCCTCTCCTTTAGGGATTCCAAATTTTCATATAGTAGATTACTTGAAGTTGCCCACAGCCCACTAAAATTCTATTATTTGTTCATGATATTTACATCTTAGGTAGTTTCATCTCAAGTAGTTTTAGTTAACATGCCTTCAAAATAACTGATTTTTTTTCTGTAATGATTAATTTGCCATTGCTCCCTTAAGTCTTTTATCTCACACATTATAGTTTTCACTTCTAGAAATTATATTCTTTTTTTATATCTTCCATGTCTATAACTAACATGTTCAATCTTTCTTCCAGCTCTTCAAACATATGAATATGTGTGTGTGTGTGTTTGTGTGTGTGTGTGTGTGTGTGTGTGTATATATATATATATATATATATATATATATACATATATCACATTTTGTTTAAATAGTAGTATTAACAACCATATTAATAATTTTATTGTCCTAATTACTAATTTTTTATGTCATTTCTGGGCTAATTTCAGTTGGTTGTTTCTCACCTACTTGTGAGCCCTACTTTTCTGTGTCTTTCCTTGTCTAGTAATTTTTTATTATATATCAGACATTGTAAAATTTACCTTTTTGGTTGTTGCATATCTTTTCATTTCTATGAATATTCTTGAGCTCTATTTTGGGATATAGATAACTGCAACCATATGATCTTTTTGAGCCTAGATTTTAGGTTGTGTTAGGCAGGAACAGAATAGTGATTAGTCTAGGCCTATTTTGGAGCCCACTAATGAGATAAAATTCTTCTGAGTATTTTTTTCAAATTCCCAGTGAATTTTGAATCTTTTTACTGTAGCTGGTAGGAATAGGTTCCATTTGTATTTCTGTATGAGCTCCAAGGATATTCATCCCAATTCTGTGAGATTTTTTTCCCTAACCTTGAATAGTTTCCTGACATGCATGTGTTGATCAGTTCTCAGCTGCATACTCAAAAAATAAATAAATAAAAAAGATCCTCTGAAGTTCTGCAGTTTTATCTCTGCATAGTTCTCTCTGACACCTTGACCTTGTTGAACAATCAACATTGTCTCCTCAATTCATGAAAACAATGGCCTAGATGTTCTCTTCAGGAAGTAATCTGTAGAGTTTTTCTCATTTCTGTCTCTCCAGGATCACTACTATTGTTTGTTACTTGAAGTACAGTGTCTTGATAACAATTGTTTCATATGTTTTCAGTTGCTTCGAATAGGAGAGTAAACTGTGTCTCTGTCATTCCATCTTGGTCACAAGAAGAAATAAAAAAAAAAACATTTATAGAATAGTCATGGTGTGTATTCTCTTTATCTACAATTTTAGGCTTGCCTAGAGCTATAGGTCCAGATATAGGTCTAGTTCTATCGTATCAGACTTTCCTGCATTCCCATTATTTCCTGGAAAATTCTATTATAGCACTGATCACAGTGTATTCTAATTATTTGGCTATATGTATATTTCTTCTGCTAAGGTAGCAACTTCCATATATTTCATTGTATCACCAGAGTAGTACTTAACACATAGTAGTTATTCAGCAAATATCACAGTGAGTCTTTCTGACTCTTCTTGAGGAGATGCTCATGGACTGTCCACTTACTACCCTTCCTACTGGCATTTCAAAATTCTAGGAAAACATTGGGCTTGTTCACTGCCTTTCTTCGCCCACTCCTTTACCCTCTACTCTCTCATGGTGGGGAACATGATAACCCATAGGGACAGTAAGAATTGTAAGGCAGAGAGCTGTTGGTAGCTACAAATACCACAGAAATAAATTAAAATCTGCAGTAAGTTCCTATCTCAAATGGCTTAGGCAGGTGAATAAATTAAAGGACATTACTTGTTCCAGGTTTTCTATGATTCTGTTCTTGTCAAAAACTTGAATTAATATATATAGCAGATAAGATGTTTTCACACATATTAAATCAATAAATTCACATAAGCCTCTTGAAAGCTGGAAAAATCAGGTATTATTTTCATTTTACAGAGAGGTTTAGATGACTTTTATCTGAGATCGTATTACTTGGTCTCCAAATGTCAAGTCCAGTGACAGTGACACCATATTTCACTGGTTCTGATGAAAAATATTGCCACATATCCCTTCTTTTCAAGTTTCCATGGGCATGGTAAACCATATTTGCACTTGGTTTCATATGTGTATATATTGTATATTATATAAAAACTCACACTTTTCTGACACTCTAAAATAGTGGGTGTGATCTCTTTCTTCTCTAATATTTTCTATTGACTTCCCATCTTAGTACATTTAGGTTACACATCTTGCCAGTGTGTGTCAGCAATTATTGTTCTGAAAATCAAGAACAAGAACACCACATTATTTTCAATGATCATTAGCTTGAAAACATAATAGAATACACACTTTTAGCTAGGACCCTATGGTCTATCCATATATTGGGATTCAAATAAGTTATAATATAATGGAAGTACTAATTTAATAAGGATGTGCTGACCAATAACTTTTGGCATGCTAGTACTCAAAAGATACTGATTATTACTAGAAGTACCTTGAGAACATTTTTAAAAATCACATCTGGCTATACCTGTAGAAAGCTCAAAATAAGTCAAATGCCAGGTCAAAGTTTCATTCATGTGACACTTAATTCATTTCAGCTGTGATGTTTTTATAATTCCCCATCGTGAGGAAATTTTACAAACATAGTCCCCACTCCCCAAGATCTGGTGAAATTCCTAGAGCCAGATATTTATTTGCAAAGAATTCCACCTGACATTTTGTTAATTATGGAATTTAAATTCAATATCCTTTTTGGTTCACTCATGGCTAGATACCATCTGATCCCCTACAGTCACAAGTTGGGCTCTTTTGACAATACCAGGAGTTACACGTGAGCAAGTAGGACCCATACCTAAATATCTTTTTCAGATTGTGTCTAAGGGGTAAAATATTAGTAGGGGAGGAAAAGCCAAGTGAGGCCATGGACTAGGATATTAATAATAACAATTTTTTAAGTACACAAAATTTCTAGGTGTTTTAAACACACTTTTAAGCTACTTGAATTAATGCCAGTGATATTTTCCAAGTAGAGAGCAGTGTAACTGTAAGGAGAAATGCCTTAGATTTTGTGAGTAAAGTTAAGACCTATAATCCTTATGCTTTTAAGTGACGAATCGTAATCCAACATTGGTGTCTGTTTGAAATTTATAAAGGATTTTAATAAATACTGTCTTACTCAAGGATCTCTGTTCTGGAGCTTTCTTTATTTCAAAGTTTCTTAGGGGATATATTTTCAGCTCCAAATTTGCTTTTATTGAAGAGATGATAACAGTGCAACAATCAGGGTTTTACACCAAATAAATAAATAAATAAAAGAATGTATTTCGTCCCTTCAGTTTTCCATTCTCCATCTTTAACCAAGGCTATTAAAAACACCTCTCCAGCTCAAATACTTTTATACCCTTTCCATCCTCCCTGTACCAAAGCCTCATTTCAAAAGAGCATCTGGGAATTCTGGCTATCCACTGCAGACTAAACACACATGTTTATTGTTCCTCCTTTGTAACACTCCAAAGTGAAAATAAATACACAGAAAGGCATAAATCCAAAAGAACAAAGAGAATGGGGAAGCAGATAACAGCAGATGAAAGATGTGAACAAGACTTTGGACTCAGACACAAGCAGATGGATGAATAGCAATTGATTTAGCAGATCAGAGAAAATGGAACTCTGAGTTTACAGGAGAGAAGCTGCTTGGCCCTGCTGAACCTCAGAAAGAGTCAATTCTTAGGGACAGAAGGTGCCTCTGAGAGCAGGACTTCAGGGCAAAGCTGCAAACTGCAGGAGAGGTAGAAAGTGCCGGTGATGGTCAGGTAGACCTGCAGATTCTCTCCTCAGGAACTTGGCCCTTCTCTTTCTCAATTGAAGAGTTTTACCTTTGGAGAGATTTACAGCTGAAAACGGAGAGTAGGGTAGTATTGGTGAAAGACAATATGGAAAATAAGGGAATTAAATAGTCTCCCAAATTAAGAGTGAGATTCTCATATCTCTTTCTCCCAGATTGCTTACAGCCAGACTTTTACTTCCCTGATAAAAGAATTACTTAAGGCAGTCAGTGGTTTTCTATCCAGGGAAATTTTGTCTGCTAGGTGACCTCTGACAAGGTCTTGGGTCATGCTGGGTAGGGTTGCCACTGGAAACTGGTAGATAGATGTCAGTGATACTGACAAACATTCTACAGATGTCCAGGCCAGCCCCACAATGGACAGTTACCTGGCTCAAAATGTCAATAGTGCCAAGGTTAAGAAATCCTGCACGGAGGGAATGATTTTCAGTGTGTTTCCTACACCACAGGATCTGCATCACCTGGATATTGGTAGGAATGCACACCATCCCAGGCCCCTTCTCAGACCTACAAATCACAGACTTGTGTGATGAGACTCAGCCACGTGTTTTAGCAGGTCCTTCAAGGGATCCTGATGCACCCACACACTGAAAACAACTGCTGAACCTCTGCTCCAAGGAAACTGCCACCCAGGAGAAAAGCCTTATACCTTCTGAGAGCTGGGCATATTCTATTCTCTAAAGCAGCTTGAGTCTGTGCCTGCATCACATTCTCTTAACGTGTCTTGAGGTCACCATCAGCTTGCTAATGCCTTTCCCTTAAAAAAAGAACAGTCAGCCAGATGAATCACCATATTATTGTGAAAAAGTATCTAGCATACAAGTCAGGGGCTGAAACACACATTAAACAAATAAATTTGGCCCAAACCTGTCTCTATTATGGGATGATAAGTTTGGCCCAAAGCAGTTGCCATACATACCAAACTACATCCCAGCTTAGTGTGTAAACAAATTGTAATCTAACCTAAGAATTTATTTTGTAACCAAGCAACTAAGTCTTAACCGGTCATAGCAATCAAACTTCAGCCAATCGCAGGCTGCCAACTGATCAGACCCTGTTCCTGTTAAAGCAAATACTGACTACAGTCAATCCCATGGTCTCTATATGTCACTTCCTTTTCTCTGGCTATAATATAACCTTTTTCTGTATGTGTATGAGATGGGGGATTCTGAATCATCTTTGGTCTGGAATGCTGCCCTGTTCTAGAATCTTTTTTTTTTTTTTTTTTTTTGCCAAAGTAAACTTTGACTTCAGTTTTTTTTCTTTTAATAGACTATAATTAAAATGTTCCACAAAATAAGATGAGTTTCAAAAACAAGGTAAAGAATAGGGATACAATTTTCAACAAGAATAACTTGATGCTGAGTTCCCAAATGAATGGGTAAAAATTACTTTACCATCTCCTATGCAAGGACTGGGTTGGTCTTGGACACACAGGTGGTTAAAATAAGACTCACACTGAGGGAAGCTGTAAAAGTTAGGGACCAGGAAGGACCTGACAAGGAAAGAACTCTCAGAGCAGTATGTAGAGCAAGTATGACTCAGGAATCCATGCATTACTTTCTTTTTTGTTTTCACTATTTGAAAATTTCCTTTCATGGACGGTTTCTGCTTTTTGATAAAAGTTTTGGTAGTATCATGACTTGTTACTCGCAGGCAACCAAGAGTTCTACCATTACTCAAAGACAAAGCCTCAATTTGCACATCAAATGTATCTAGTCAGATATAGGAATTGACAATTCCATCTTTTGTTTGTCATGAGCTGTCTCCTCCCTCTCTTGCAGCTACAACCACAGAGACAAGTACTTGTTCATTAAGAATAACTTACTCAGTGAAGGAATTTTTTTTAGCTTTGAAATTTTTCCTCTGTTTCATTGGATTTCTGCCCTCTTGGCCAACTGTAGTTTAACCCCAGAGATTTGGAAAGCAGAGAGGAAAGAGGACAATGTTCCCTGGGTCAGACAGAAGTTTCAACAGGCTCAACCTCTCACATTCATCAGCGATTCCTCTCCTGATGAGACATGGAATCTATTATAGTTGCCACTGTTCCCTGGTTTCTAATTGTCTGGTTGTTTAACCAAATAGAGACTCGAACCTTTGGAACCTAGCACAGGACTGGAAACTGCCTCAACCCAGTTCACTTTGACTCTCCCCCGCCCACATACCCTAATGTTGCTATCGTCTGGCTATGGAAAACTCACATATCCTTTGCCTGACTAGTTTTGAGCATGCAGCACTCAGAATAGCCACCTCCATTTTGCAGTACAGAACACTTAAAACTTTCTCAGTCTTGACTCAAGCACCAAACCAAGCTCTTTGAGTGTCCTCCCTCTCTCTCACTAAGGGTGAAGTTAGAATTCAGCTCCCACTCCTCTCTCTTTAGAGAAGAATGGAGTTCATGGTAAATATCTCAGTCTAAAATCCTTTTATAAACATCCTCTGCCTTGCTGTTCTCAACCATTTCATATTTGAAGTCGATGAAGGCTTCAAATATGTTGTGGACTCAGTTCTCAAACATTTCTTGGCATGTTGTTCTCATGGTGATTTAGCTTGTGCTCATTTGAGTTTCAGACATCTATTGTATTGCATTCCATTGTGCCGAGGCTTGTAGTTGAAAATGAAGTAAGATGTATCATATTCCTAATACCTTATTCAATTTTAAAAAATGAAGGAAAAGTAGGAAGTTTTCAAAGAAAGGAACATGTGATCTGCCAACCAAAAGAAGAAAAAAGATCCTTTTTCCCAACTCTGGCTTATAAACAATCAACATTTTCCTTGGCACATAACCTCTCCAGGACCCTATTCCTCCATCTCGCATAGATTGGTGTCTCTCATAAAATTTAAACAACTTCTAAATAATCTTCCAGTTCTAACATGTTGCAATTCTGGTCATATAAATAAACCTTATTAAGAGGAAGATGGTACACAGAATGAGACATGGTTCTTCATCATGGCTGCCAACTCTGCCTCACTCTGTTCGTTCACTCCCTCCAGCTCTGCTTAGCTTGCGTTCACCTGGCTAATGCCCTGACATGAGGTTAGCAGTGTCACACTTTTCCTCCTTTATCCCTAGGGTAAGAATATTAGCTGTGATTTTAGTTTATGTTTTTATAGCTTTAAACTGGCCAAATCCAAAGCATTTTTGTAGTTATGGAGTACCTCACATTGTAGGGCCCATCTATTCCATGCAGTGGAAAAACATTAGTGGCTATGTTAATAAATGCACATTTGCAATCAGTCTTCAGATCATTATTTTTGCAATATAATTCAGATCCCCAAGCCTCTGAAATGTGCAATCTACAATTGTAGGGCATGGGAATTCACAGGTGTTAAATTATCTGCATAGAGCACATTTACCGTAATTTTTGATTCAACAGAAGTACATTATATATTGCCAGAAAAAATTATAGCACTAAAATAGAATATAAAAACTACAATGTTCAAGGAAATTATGTTCCCTAGCTCATAACCAGAACTCTATCTATACACATTGTATTGAAATTTTGTTATAATGAAGTATATTGTGCTTTGCTTATTTAAAACAAAAAGAATTTAAATATTTTCATTAACCAAAAAGTATTTTAGGAGACAGAGAAAATTAACTTTGGAAAGCAAATCATTCTTTTAGATAATGTTGAAATGAAATATATGAAGTGTTTCTGTCAATGATTTTATCCATGAAGGGACCTAAAACTCTATAAATAAAATCTTCTCAAAAGGTAATGTAGGATTTATTAATATTATATTTGCATTATGGATGTTATAATATTCATCAGATGTGGAGGTAATTATGGTGACAATGTTTTACGTTCTTTGAAATAATTGGAACTGATTCTGTGACCCAAATGAATAGGCACACCAGGAAATTCTAGGAGAATATTATCCTTAAGGTAAGAAGAGAGTGCACCATTCTCTCATTTTTCTATCTATCTGCAGCCCATTTGAGGTTTTGAGTTTAGGACAGAAGGTTATGTTCAGAAATAGGTATTATCTTAATTGAATAACAGAATTACCTGCAATTTTGTAAATTGGAGAAAGTTTTCTTTCCCTCGTGTGTTATTAGGTGATTTTTTTCCCCCAAGCCCCAAAGAAAAAGTGGAAAGTCTGAAGTATTTAATAAAAATGGCATTAGGTAAGGTGTGTGTGTGTTTTTTTTTTTTTTTTTTTTTTTTAACCTCCCTATGTCTCAGAAACTTGGCAGAGGACAATCAAGGACAAATGCAATGGCAGTGAAAATGAATTCCAACTCCCACTCAGGGCAATAATTGGTGTCCCAAATCCCTCAAGTCTCCTCTTTCCTCTGGCAGGGTGCCAGGAGGCTCGTACTTCTTGATAATTTTTAGGCTTCTTGCTGCTCTTTAATTCCGCTGCTGGAGATAGTGAGATCTGTAGTTTAGGGTCTTCCAGACAACCATGTGTATGTCTCTCATTCTGATTTGTTTACTCTGTTGTGCTGTCAATGATTTTTAAAGCACTAACGATGACTTTGAAGGTCCAATATTAAAAGCAACAACAATAATAAATTTCTGAGCATTTTTTAAGTGTCAAGCATAGTGCTAAATATAGCACCGTTGTATCTAATTAACTTAATGGCCCTATGAAGTGAGAAACACTATTATTCCCATTTTATAGGTAAGGAGAGTGAACCTTGCTCAGTCACAGAGGCAGAGCTGGGTTACAGCCCAGAAATTAGAATCTAGTACTTAAGCTCTTATTTCTTATGTTCTGGATCCCCATAGCATAAGCAATAATGTATTCTGACTATTTACAAAATACCAAGCACGATATCAAGTAATCTACATGCATCCTCCTACTTGTGATTTAAATGCTTGAAATACTCTGACCCAGCTTGACAAACCTGGAGAAGCTGTCTTCCCACTAGGGTCAACATTATATGAGACTGCTGAAGTCAGAGCCAACATTTATCACCAGAGAACTAGTATGGTTGTTTATTTTGCAACTCACCAGCTATGTGAAGTTATTTAAACTCTCTTTAAGCCTCTGGTTCTTTGTCATTAAAATATGGAAAATAATTGCATCTGTTTCATGAATTATTAAGAAAATTAAGAATTAGATAGAGAATAGTGCACACTCATATTATTTGTCTCATTCAATTTTGGCAGTTCAAATACTAATGTTGGCATTTCCCACCTGAAAGGTATTTTTATTGTCCTCTCTCCCAAACACCTTGGGATGTATTCAGGGGTAGTCAGGTCAAAATGCAATTGTGAATCAGTATCTTGGAAGCATTTCAGCTCTTTGATTCACTTGTGTATCAGTGTAACTTCACTCCCTCCAGATTTCCCTTCCCTGATTTGAGGAAGAATCTGTCATTCTCTTGTTCCAAAGTCTTATTATAGTTACATGGAAACTACCCACCCGCCTCCAAATTCATTTCATCTGTATCTTTTATGAGTCCTGATGTGACACCATCAAAATTGAGCCTTGGAATCTTTACAGAGTGGCCAAATCTCCTAGGTTGTTTTATATATAAGCTTTGTCCCTTAGATTATCTTACCTACTGATATGATATGATATGACATGATATCATATGATGTAATATGCATCATATTCAAATATATTTGAACTTGCCAGAGCAAGGAGTTTGAGATGAAATGAGAAGGGCTTCTTGACCCTCTCTAGGATTTGTAGCCATCTAAAACTCTTCTGAGATAATCTTAACTTCCTGGAGAGAGAAGCTCTTCCTAATTCCTTAGGAATTTGATGGTCATGCACTCTAGGTTCTGGTTTAATCAAGACTGATGTAGAGCTATACCAAACCAACCCAAACAAAGTAAAAATAAGGAAAACTTTGTTTGATCAGTGAAGCCAAATGTAGAACAGAATGTGAGAGAAATCTTCCAGGACTATGTCACACATAATTCCACCCATTTATGTGTGTTCCATAAAAACTTTGTTTTAAAACAGTTGACAGGAGGCTCTTGGACTATCTATGAGATGGAATTCTTCCTGCTCATATCTGTCAGATTCATCTATATCAAAAGAGACCATGAAAGCACAGATCTTGTTTGGCAATGCGAGAACTGTCTTTTGTAATCTTTAGTTCTGTAACAACTGTTTCAAATTTGGTAGATCCTAAAATGCTTTCAGATCAGCATCTATCTATTCATATAAAAATTGAGTCATATTATTAAACTAAATAAAGTGTTGACCTACTTTATTTTGTAAGCAACACCATCTAAAACCTGCTCTAATTGGAGAATATAGTAATTAACAGCCAATTGACCTAAATTAATTTTATACTAAAAATGAACTGAAGGTCAGGGTTACTCCAATTTCAAAAGTAAATTCTCTATTTTCCTCACATTTTGTAAAACAATCCACCCAAACAGTAAAGCCCTCTTCACCTCTATTAAATTATAAACCTGGGTTTTCTAAACCAATACTCTAATTCCTCTCTCAAAGAATATTTGAGTGACAGTTTTAATAAGGAGAATACTTATTTTCACAGTTAATGAACACATTCTAGGAATTAAAAAAGAAAGGTCAAGAGAGAGGAAAAAAGAAAAAGAAAATTTAACTCTAGATCTATCCTTTAATACTCAGATTGGACCAGCTACCTAATTTGTAGTGATTAGCACAAAATAAAAATGTGGGGACACTTGTTAAAAAAATTAAGAATTTCAGACAGCAAAGTCTTAAACCAAATTGGACCTAGGTATGAGGCCCTGTGCACCTGCTCTTGAAGTCAGCATTGCTGACAGCTGCATTCCATAAATGGTGTCTCACATTTAGCAAACACATGTGTTTTCATTGTATGTGTAAGTTTAAATACACATATAAAGTTTGATCTTTGTGAATTCATAAGGAATATAGAATATCTTAGATACATGAAATAATGTGTCCAGGAGCACAGATTTTTAAAATTATTTTCTCTCTGTGTTTTACAGGGGGAAACATTCAAAATAATTTTAAAAATATAGGAGACAGAGAAAGCAAGATAGAGAATAGGTCAGAACAATGACCTATTAACAAATTAGATTACTCATGGTCTTCGTCCCCTAGCCATAGTGGTGAGTTGATAGTTAGAACTTTAATCAGTGGTTTACAATTTTACAAAAAGAAAACACCAGGCCTAAATGGTTTATCAGCTGATTGTAATAAGTATTCAATGAACATTAGTTACGTGTTTATAAACTCTTCCAGAAAAATGAAAAAAGAAATATTCTCTGGCATAGCCTGTAAATTTACCATAAATCTTGATGCCTAAGATGGATGACATTTTCTCTCTCCTCCATACTTTCCCTCTATATACTTCTAGGCCTTTGGGGCTAGAAGCCTGCAAACTGTATTTTGTAATCTCCTTTCCATCTGACTTCCTATTTGTTTCTGCTAATCTGAGGCACTAACAAAAACTGAAAAGTTAGGAGATTACAGAAGGGATTGTTTTTTTCTACCTTCTGGCAGCAATTCCAGCAGCAGTAGCTCCAGCTGCCATAGCAACAGCCACTTTTGAGTCAACTCCCTTCTGACCACAGCAGACTCAGAATCATAGCAATCACAGCACTGGGTGACACTGTTTTAGTCAGCTTTTTCACCACTGTGACTAAAGGATCTAACCAGAACAATTTTAGGGGAAGAAAAGTTTATTAGAAGGCTCACCTTTTCAGAGATCTCAGTTATAGACATTCAGCACCATGCCTCGGGGCTCCAGGTGAGGCTGAACATCATGGCAGAAGAGGGTGGCAGAGGGAAGCCGCTCACGTGATGACCAGGAAGCAGAGAGAGAGAGAGAGAGGTCTCCACTTGCCAGATACAAACATATACACCAAAGCCACATCCCCAATTTCCACCTCTTTCAGCCACACTCTACCACTTACTACTAATTTAATCCCTATCAGGGGATTAATTCACTGATTGGGTTAAGACCCTCACAACCCAATCATTTTTCCTCTGAACCTTCTTGCATTGTCTCACATGTGAGTTTTTGGGATACATCTCATATTCAAATCATAACATACACCATTTTCTTTTGCTTCTCAGCCCTTGTTTACCTTTATTGGTAATTTTTCCTTCATGTTTCTCCAACTCTTTGAAATAAATTTAATTTCCTGTTAAATTTCTTCTTCTTATAATATCTAGAATGGTCTCATGTTTTCCTGCTTGGATATTGACTGATTTTGTGCTTAAAGCATCCAAGAATAGTTGATAGGAAGAATTAAACATTTTTGCATGAATACAAATGTCCTGCAGTGGTCTGAATGTTGGTGTCCCCCCTCTCCCAAATTCATATATTGAACCTAATCCTCAGTGTGATAGTATTAGGTGGTGGGCCCTTGGGAGGTGGTTAGGTCACAAGGGCAGAGACCACATGAATGAGATGAGTGCCCTTAATATAGAAGAGTCTCTAGAGAACTGGCTCATCCTTCTGTCATGTGAAGGCACAGTGAGAAGACAGCATTTATGAATCAGAAAACTGGCTCTCACCAGACACCAAATCTGTCATCTCAATCATGGACTTCTCAGCCTCCAGAACTGTGGGAAATAACTTTCTATCGTTTATAAGCCACCCAGGTTATGGTATTTATTTATAGTAGCCTAAACAGACTAAGACAAGCCCTAAACAAAATATTAGCAAATTATTTTAGGAATACATTTTAAAAGCTAAAATAATGATTGCCAAGTTTTGCTTATTCCAGGATTTTAAGGTTATTTGAATGTTGAAAAATCAATCAATACATTGTACCAAATAATATTTGAAAGGAATAAAAAAAAAGTATGACCTTCTTTTTAGACAGAAAAAAAACAACAAAATTTAGTGTCATTCATGATTAAAATCCTTATCAAACTAGAAGGAACTATTCATAACCTGTTAACAAGAATCTACAAAGACTTTATAGCAACCACTTTTCTTAACATCGAAATGTTATGAACATTATATTTAGAATTAGGAAAAAATGTGATATCCACTATGGCAACTTCTATTCAACATCTTTCTGGAAATCAAAACCAGAATAGTATGACAAGAAAATAAATAAGGTAAAGAACTATACATCAAAAATTAAGAACAAGTATTGTAATTATTTAGATGATATAGCTGAATGTCTTCAGAGAAAATACAAGGATTCTGTAGAATAATTATTAGAATATTTTAGAGTTTAGTAAAGTTACTAGAAATAAAGTCAATATAAATAAATCAATTTAATTTCTTATGCACCAGCAACAAATAGAGAAAGTAATTTGACTGCTTATTAAAGCAACCACAAATATGTAAGCACTTTGTAAAAAATTTACAAAATTTTGTTGAAAGATATTTTAAATACCTAAACAGAGATTGATATGCCATCTTTTTTGAAAGGAAGATCCAATATATTTACTTAATTTTATATTAAATTAATTTTAATTTAATTTTAGTCTCATTAAGATAAAGTTTGGATAATATTCTAATTAAAATTCAGCATTTTTTAAGTGAAATCTACAAGGTGATTCTATGCACTGAAGATCAAAGAGTTCAAAGAAGAGCCAGAATTCCCAAAGCCAAATAGTAAGTTGGGAAAATTTGTTTTAACTACATTAAAAAAGTTATAAAACTCTAGTAATTAAGATGCAAGAGTAATATTAGCATAGAGAAAGAAATTTGGGTTGTGGAACTGAAGATAAAGCCTCCGTAAGTGATCTGTTCATTTATGTAAACTTGATTTATGAACAATTTGGCATTTCAGATCAGTGGGGGAAATGAGAATATCTAGTACTCTTGACAGAACACTTATTTAACATTATTAAGGATTATGAGAGAAAAAAATGTACATGTACCTCATATAATACCCAAATATTAATCCCATAAAGTTTAAATTTTTAAACTTCAAAAGAAAAACATTACAATTTTCAGGAGTAAATATCCAACATGTTAAGACACTGACGTTAGGATTTATTAATAAATAACAGAAATGACAAACTTTAAAAGGAAGGATTGATAAATTCGAATGCTTTAAAATTCAAGCTTTACATTAATCAAAACCATTTTTTATAAAAAGATGAAAAAGCAGACAAAAGGTTGGAAAATACACTCACCAAATATGTAAATAATAAAGAATTAAAATCTAAAAGATATTCAGGAGGAAAGTGACATGATTTTCTGTCTGGTTTTAAAAGATTATCAGGCCACTACTTGGCCAATATATTTCACAGGTGCAACAGTGATAACAGGGAGAGTCTTTGAGAAGCAACTTAGGTGAACCATGAGGTAGTTTTGAACTGGGGTAGTAGCAGTGGAGAAAAAAGAAGTAGGGAAATTCCAGATGTAGTTTTGCATGTGTGGCAGATAGAACTCAATAAATTGTATATTGGCTTTGAAGAAAAGAAAAAGAATTCTAATTTAGTTCTAAAGTTTTGGGATTGACCAATTGGACAAATGAGTTTCTATAAATAAACAAATAAATATATTTCCATTGAGGGAGAGGCCTGGGAGAGGAAAAGTTTAGGGATGATGAGGAATCAGAGTTTCGCCTGGTCATGCTGTTTCTAAATGGAGATATTGACTCCTTTAAAACAAACACTGGATGCTTTAATTCAGACATCAACAGATAAATCAGGCCAGAAAGATTGATTAATCAGGAGGTCTTGGTCAATATGGCAGGAGGGTACCTATTTCTACCCACTGGATTGTGACCTGAAACTGAGAATGTTGTGACTTTTAACTTTGTGGAAGAAAGATAAAATAAAGAGGACCTCTATTAGGAGGAGACATGCTGCCCCTAGGTGGGATGAAGCAGGACAGGTCCCCTGGGGGAAGGCACTCAGTCCATCACAGCAGGAATAGTAATGGAAAACAGTCAGTACTATCTTGTTTTCAAAATTGTAATCCACTACTGTCTGCATGGATGGGCCTCTTTTGGGGAGAATTAAGCTTGCTATTATGTCCATGACTAGGGTCATGCAGGGCAGAGTATCCACAGTCTGGAAAAGGAAGAATAATGAAAAGCAGTAGAAAAGTCAAGAACATCAGTCCATAGCTGCTGCTGGCTGACTTCCCAATATTCATTTTCTATCCCATCTGAGGTGGGCTGGGGAAGGGGAACGAGAGTTGTGGATCAACATGGGCCTGACTCTGATATACCTATGCCCTTGCTGTATGTTGTTGATGGAAAGTCTAAGCTTATTTACATCCATTGGAAGTGAGAAGAGGTTTTTCTGTGGTCTCCTAGTAAAGAAATGTCTTAACTCTTAAGAAAAAAAACTACAAAAAGTCTGCCTCATTGTCTCTAGATATGACAATGGAAGTCTATAGTCCCTGTTGCTACTGACCTACATACTATGACCACAACAGAACACTGAGATGAAACTCAACCACAGTGTGTGGTGTCCCCAGATATAAGGACCATCTAGGTCCTTATCAAACCACCAACTCTGAAGCCTGTTTGACTGCTGGGCTCCTTGATGTGAATCGATATATATTTATTAGTTAAACCCAGTTCATGTTGGGTTTTATGCTATTGAAGCTGAAAAGATTTTAACTGATCCAAATCTTAATGCACAATAACCAGCAATATGGAAAAATTAAGCATTCCTGGAGCTCAAAAATATTAAAAGAAGAACAAGCAATAACATGAAATAAATAATCTGCGGATGTTCCAGATGGATTATTTGAACACAGTTGTTGGATGTTGAAAAGAAATTGATGAGGTGAAGGACTTGGAGACATTCAGAATACTCAATCATATTCAGATTTCTACACTTGAACTAAAAATCAAAGTGCTATATAATTCTGAGACCATCCAGTCATTTTATAATAAATAAATCATTGAAAAAATAAAAATCCTCAGAATTGGAAATGTCAATAAATATGCATGGCTAATAATTAATATTTTATTTAGTAGAATGCAACACAAGAATGAAAGAGGAACAATCATGTTGTACCTTAGTTCTTAATCATTAATCTTCCTTTCTGAAGAATTTAAAGAGCACCACAAACAAGATAAATATTAATAACTGAAGCTGAATAGAATTCTGAATAGAATTCTTTCTTTTAGAAATGTGCACAAAGTGTTTAGGAAAAATTTTTCTTAGATTAGTCTACAATATCCTGAAAAGAAGCCTATTCAAAACTCTGAAGTGATGTTCAGAATTCTGGAGAGTGTTTGCAGCCCTTTGAAGTCTAGTGTCTATATACAGCATGACATCCTTAGGCTAATCCAAGTTGAAATTAAGAAAGAAAATGGAAAAGAATTATTCAGCCCCTTTAAAAATATGAAACTATGATTTAAAAATTAATAGCTTACTCTTACTTCCAACTTCAAACAATACCTACTGTCTCTTCCCAAAGAAATGCCTTGGGAATGAAATTTGTTCTTTATGGTCTTCAATCAAGGTCTACCCTCTTCTGGTCGGTCTTGAGGACCAGCCTGCACTGTCTTCACTGCTGTAATCCTGTGAATTTAAAGCCAGACTGTGAGTGAGCCTCTCTCCTGACCCATCTAGCATACAATTCTGGAACATCAAAGTCCAAGTATGGACTTCAGAGGCAAGCTGAAGTCTTTTGTAGTGTGGAACACTAAAAACAAGCTCTCAGCATAAAGTGGCATGAAGTGCCCTGATAGTCAATTCACTTCTGATAACAGCCTAGAGTCAAATCCTCCTTGAACTAAACTGACCGTATCAGATATCAATCTTTCATCATTAGGGAATGGTGTTTCAACAGGTTGTTTATGGACACTGTGGAAACATCACATTTGGGGCTATTTTTTGAATGATCACTATATATCCTACTTAAGGGTGTCATGACCTGTCAAGAAAAATAAGATTGTACAAAGTTAGTTTTCTGCAGAAAAGAGTGATCAGCTGGATAATGAGATATTTTTTTAGTCTTTGTTGAAGGGAGGGGGACAATGTACCAGAACACATTTGTATTCCAGCAACTAAAACAAGGCCTTCAGAGTGATGTGGTCTATAGTGGGTCAGGTATACTTGTAAGCTTTCGCTTTAATAGTTTACATTAAAGATGACAGATAATCAGCCACCTCAGACAGATGAAAGATGTTGCCATTCAGTCACAGCGTTCCTTGTCACAGGTCTCAAAATACTTTTTACCCAGCACCCCAAACAAATAGAGTTGGCCCATAATATAAAGCCAAATTTCTCTTTTAGCATAGATGCAACTATCTCATTCCTTTTATCCAAACTGGACTTTTCCAAACACAATTTTAGATACTAATTGAGATTTTTCAAAGTCTTTGATAGCAGGAGGGAAGGCATCCTTGGTTAATCTTCGGATAGAAACAGACTCCAGAGTAAATGAATAAATTGACTTTCTGAATTATGCAGCAATCGTTTCTGAGTTTGGTAACCTATGAGTTGTTCCTGAAGATGAAATCAACCAAAGATCTAACGAAGTGAAGTTTGTAAACGTGAAAGGCCAGGACACACAGCCAGGCTTAGAGCCACCAGCTTCCTGCTGACTGTGAGGATCTTCATCTCATCTCTGTAAGCACTGCAAAAATCAACTTCTTACTCATTCATAATTTAGTAAATTCATGTTAAAATTTTGTCTCAAAAACAGATAAGCATGATATTAGCTTTAACAATAAAGATCTCTAAACATTTAAATTTTAAATTTCTTTTTAGATTTCTGTTTTCTTTTCCTAAGCCGAATTAATTTTCATCTAAACAGATCCAGCATAGAAACACATTAAAAACCCACAGATCTGCCCACGTACAGTTACTCTAAAGGAATTGGGAACTTATTAAATATGTAATTATGTGCCTGAAGGAAAACCTACAGTTAATTAAGTAATTCTGGGGGGGAGGAAATAAGTAAGTGGTTGGAATCGTAAAATCATATGAGTATTAACAAATAAAATTACATATCAACAAATTGTTTCAGATGACATTGGAATGTTTAGATACAGAGAAATAAATAAACTAGAACCCTCGGCGATTATAGCAAAGAATTAATGGATAATTTTGCATGATATTAAGGCTTCATCATTAAGATTGTACCCTACAAGGCAGCAAGGCCATTTAGCTGACAGATAGCTAACTAATTTGCTAGTTCTCTATCATACTACAAAATAAACTATGAGCCTGAATAAAACTTAACTACAAGCTTAAAAGGGTCTATTGTCTCAGTCTTTGTGACATAAGCATTTTGTGAATGGAACATCAGAATGAAAGTTCTAACAGAGTGTGCTAATAGGGATAATCGGGCAGAATATTGAAATTGTAACTGTTCCAGTAAATTCAGATTGATTGGCTATTCTCTGTGTACCCAAACCCCTGGGAGAAGGAACAGAGTAGGACTAACAGAAAACTTCTTTTCCATTTAAAATTTTCATATTGCCCTACCTGCAGATATATAAGCAGTGACAATAATTATGTAAGTTAATAATAGCCACAATTTATTGCACATTTATTCTGTGCTACCCTACTCAGAACATACTACATATATCATCTAATCTCCCAACAACTCTAAAATAGATTAACCGATAAGAAGGCTGAATCACAGAGAGGGCATGTTACTTCCTCACACTCTTAGCTCCCCAGGGCAGAGCTAGAATTAAATCCAAGCAGCCTAACGCACAAGCCCAAATTTTAATCAAAATGCTGTATTGTGGTGGCAGTTTTATTTGTCAACTTGACCTGGTGATTGTGCCTGGCTTGGTCAAACACTAGTTGAGAGGTTGCTGCAAGGGTCCTTTTTAAAGATGTGATTACCATTTAAATCAATAGACTTTGAGGAAAGCAAATTATACTCCCCCACCATGTTGTGTGTAGTCCTCTCTAATCGTTTGACGGCCTTAAGGGCAAAGGCTGAGATTTCCCAAAGGAGAAGCAAATCTACCCCAAGATTGTAACACAGGGGCCCTGCTTACGCTTCCAGGTTGTAGGTTTAGGACTCAAGACACAACACCAACTCTTCCTAGAATTTCCAGGCTGCCAGCCTCTTCTGCTTCTTAAAATAAATCTCTATGTATTTCTCTCTATCTCTGTGTGCACACATATTCCATGTATATCCTATTGGTTCTGTTTTTATGAGAACCCTGACTAAAACATGTGCATTTGTATAATCTGAAGTTTCTGTTATATAACATTATTTTATTAAACCCTCATCATAATCCTATGCTCTGGATCAAACCAGTATTAATAAAATTTTAAAGATAAAAGAAATGAAGCCAACAGTATTGGATTATTTATCCAAACCATAGATCTAATAAGTCATAAAGCTGGCACTAAAACATAGAGGTCCAAAATGCCAGATTTGCCAGCACATGTGTTAGGTTTGGCTAGGGCAGGTGTATTCTATTTCTGTAGGGATTTCAGTTGGCTACCACCTACCTAGATTTTTTTTATGACTCCAAGGTTTAAAAATTTTTTCTTTGCCTCTTATTTCCTCTCAAATAAACAAGTCCACTTACCAGATATTTTAAACAAACATAGAAAGAGGAGAACACTGAATCGATTGCTGTAGACAAATTCTGCTTCCCAGCCAATTTCTGGGGCTAAATATAATAGGCAAATGGCAAATTTGTAGAAAAGAGAATCAAGAAAACAAGTATCTCCATTTATTTATTCAAATACACATGGAGATTCCATTGCACAGTATGTACACTTGTTCTTTGAAAGATGATAAAGGGAGTCTGCTATCATTGAGTCACAGAGTGGAGGGTCTATGCTAAAAACTTATGCAATACTTTTAATATTTAAATTAGTCCCAACGACAATATCCTTCTCCATAAGCTTATTTATCACATTGCCTGGGCACCACCTGAAATTTTGTTTCTATTATATGTATAATGTTGCAAGATGAACAAGAATAAGGTCCCCCAGAGCACACTTTACACTACTTTGGTCTAATAGAATTAGAGATTATTCTAAGAGTTAGAATGCTTAGTAGACAGCAAGATTGTGTGTTTGCCAGCACAAAATACTATGTAAACACCTTAAAAGATAACCATCTTAAATAAAGGGAAATTGCTTTGTGATGAACATATGTTAAGGAGGTCACATAATTTCTGAGATCCCAATCACGAGCCCTGACCGCTGCTCTGCAATCTGACTCCAGTGCACTTGGCAAATCACCCTCCCACTGAACTCAGTGAACTTTGCCAATTTGTCTGCTGTCTTTCAACCTTCAACATCTTCCTGTCACCCTAGAGGATCTCATCTGCTTCACAGAAGAAACAAGGCATCAGTTGGGACTCCTAACAACCTACATCAACACCTCATTTCCCATTCACAAGGAGAAGTTACTCTCCTCCCGCCCAAAGCCAAATGTTCACGTGGTTCTTATCTTCCATCCAAATGACATGTGTCCACTTGGCTAGGCCAGTTGTTTGGTCAAATGCAAATTTAGATGCTGCTCTAGGTGCATCTTAAAAATAATTAGTATTACAATCAGTAGACCTGGAGTAAACACATCACCCTCCACAATGTGAGTGGACTGTTGTAAGGATGGCCTTAGGCCTTAGCTTAAGCAACTCCATTTTAAAACTCTACCTCGAAACCTGGTGTCTCACCAGGCATACCTATAGAGCTCTTCTAATATGGTCATCAAGCATAGTTGACATAAACAAGTCACTTCTCACCACTCTGACAAACTCAGAGTGAAGTCTCTGTCATGTTGCCCTCACCCCAATAAGGGTGACAGGCAAGGAAATCAGGGGACCACTAGACCAAATGCTTTAACCTCAGGGTCAATGACATTACTGAGAAATCTGGTAGCAGGTGATAGGGATTGAAAGGGCCATCAGAAGCCCAAAAATTTAGTATAAATGATGAAGCGAATGAACAGATATTCAGCCAGCTGACACTGATGCCCTCATGCTGGAGAGCCTGATGAGGACCTGGACAGACATCCCAACTCTTCTTATCATTTGCCTGATCCTCTGCATCTTTCTCACCGCTCTCAAACTCTACAGCTACATCTTGACCCTGGTGGGAACTGCAACTTCTCTCTAGGACCCTCTCCTCAACCAGCCATCAGCTGCACCCCAGGAGAAGCCTGTCTCAGTCCCTGATCTGATCACTGCAGTCTAAGTGAGTGTGAATCTGCTGGACTTAGAGCCTAAGGCTTGAGACTTTAGATCTGGCACTTCAGCTTAGCATGCAGAGGAAATGTCTGTCATGAGCCTGTCATGATTAAGTGTGTTTGTGGTGCTCAGAATTAATCTAGAATTGTTTGCTGTGAATTGATTATGTCTATGGCAGTGCCTAGTATTAAGGATTATCATTTTCTTGATTAAGAACCTATAGAGTGAAATTGTATTGAGTGATTTGAGTGAATAAAGCATTGAAAAGGGCAGAAGCATGTGGACATTCTTTATTTCTCCCCGTCCACTGCATAAGTCACACCTTTGCCCATCACAACAGCTCTCATGGCCTGTGTGGTGCTTATTCAGTTTCCCCTGAACTCAGGCTGATGAGGGGATTGGAGAAAAGACTAATAAATACACAAATATAGGGAAAGCAGGACGGCGGGGGGGGGGGGTGGGGTGGCTGAGGGGGACGGGGGGGGGGGGGTGGCCGAGGGGGACGGGGGTGGGGGGTGGGGACGGGAATCCAAGCCCTGAGGAGGCTTGACTGACACAAGAGCAGTCAACTCTGCACTTTTATTATATAGGTTTAAACATCAAAAGAATTTATTGTGAGCAAGAACAGCCCAATTAAAACTTATCATCTCATGCACATATCTCTTCTACCCACAGGCAGCTGGCATTTGAACCCAAGGCTATTGAACTGATAAATTCTGAGGCACAGAACCCCCTTTAAACAGAGGGCCACCTGCGACTGAGCAGGTCTCTTATCAGTGCGTTTCTACCAAGAGTTCTCAGAAGAGTGTCACCTCTGCCTAGAGACTGTTCAAAGAAACCTATAATCTATTTGCCACTCCCGACAGTGGACTCCATCCAAGCAGGTGAAGGCTTTTGTAGAAAAGACTGAAGGCTCCAGTGCCACAGTCCGGCTGCAGCAAAATAACCCGGGGGTGATGAGCAACTTGTGTACATTGATACAGCAGGAGTAGGAGCCGTTTATTGTAGGACAGGAGGGGTATATATACATTCCACACAGCTTATCTTAATTAACATAAACTAGATACAGCAGTCAACCAATACGGAATCTCCACACTTAATGGCTCGCTGGCGTTACTTCACAAACCACTCCCTCTGGCAAAATGACAGGCGCCATCCTGACTTGTTTACAGACCCTAACACTCCAGAAGGGTACAACTTCTATCTCCAGACTGTCTCTGGACTCAAGACCGTAACCTTGACTCTAGCTGAGATCTCCCACCTGCTGGCATCCTGCCCTACAAATTTCAGACTTGCCTGCCTCCAAAGTCATGTAAACCACTCCTCAAAACAACTCTCTTCAGATAGATAGATAGATAGATAGATAGATAGATAGATAGATAGATAGATAGATGCTAAACAGGTAGGTAGATGTTACTCATTCTATTTCTCTGGAAAACTTCTCATTTACTTCCTTGGTAACCTCACACAGAGGCTACCCAATATTTTTCACAAAACATTCTTCTTAAAATTAATATTTGTGGCTGGGCACAGTGATGCAAGCCTGTGATTGCAGCAGCTTGAGAGGCTGAGGCAGAAGCATCACAAGTTCAAAGCCAGCCTCAGCAACTTAGCAAGGCCTTAAGCAACTTAGTGAGACCCTGTCTGAAAATAAAACATAAAAAGGGCTGGGGATGTGGTCAGCGGTTTACCCCTGGGTTCCATCCCTGGTACTTTTACGACTACTACCTCTAATAATAATATTTACAGCAGGGCACAGTAGTGCACACCTGTAATCCCAGCTGCTCAGGATTATGAGGCAAGAGGATAACAAAATTCAAGGCCAGCCTGAGCAACTTAGCAAGACCCTGTCTCAAGAAAAAAATTTAAAGGCAAAATAAATGAAGAAATAAATAAATAAGGCTGAGAGTTTAGGGGTTTAATTCAGTGGTAAAGCACTTGCTAGTATATGTGATGCCTTGGGTTCAATCCCTAGTACCAAAAATAAATAAATAAATGTCCTTCTATATAGGTTAGCTCCAGTTTAGCTTCTATATAGTTTTGCTTCTCTCTGTTCCTTCCACCAGAAGCTGTCATTCTCTGCTTTTGATATTCCCTTTTGTTTTGTTTTTGCAGTGCTGGAATGGAACCCAGGGCTCATGCGTGCTAAGCACCTACTCAACTACTGAGCCACATTCCTGAGCCCTTTGTTTTGTGGCTGATGTCATCTCTCTCTGGTGGTTTCTGCTACTCTCACAGTGTCTCTTTCTCTTTCTTTGTCTGATTCCCCCATTTTATTTTACTTTCTTTTTTTTTTTTTTTGTTTTTTGATACTTGGTATTGAACCCAGAAGTGCTTAACCACTGAGCCACATCCCCAGCCCTTTTTATTTTTTATTTTGAAACAGGGTCTCACCCAGTTGCTTAGGCCCTCACTAAATTGCTGAGGCTGGCTTTGAAACTGTGATCCTCCTGCCTCAGCCTTCTGAGAGCCTGGGATGAAAGGCATGTGCCACTGCACCTGGCTCTTCCCTTAACATCTTTATGTCTGTTGTTCTTTCTCTTTTTGTTTCTGCCTTTTACTTTCTTCATCCCTGTCTCATTCTATCTGCCTCTTACAAATATATTGTTTTGGTTGCAAACAAAAGAATGAGTCATGTCGATGAATAAGCTGGATGATAAATCTGCTCCAAAGAGAGATTATGTACAGACAGGTGGTGGAAGAATGTTGGGAAAAGACTGCTCCGTCAGACACCATACTGGTTAATGTCCTATAAGGCAATAGCACTGTGCCCTATGGGGTTCTTTTGTGTCACCGCACAGAAATCTAGGAGTTAACATGTAACTTCAGAGTCACAATCTTAATCCATTTTAAAGTCAAACAAAGATAATCCCTTAGACAAGATGATCTCAGGTGGGTCTGGGGCCCACACTCCTATCCACCATGGGTCTTACTGCCGTTTCAGCAGGTCCTATTCCTGTTGTTTTCTGTTATCTCCTCACCTTTGTCTCCTGTCTCTCTTGATCTGGAAAGCCTCTCCCTGTCTGTCTCTGCCTCCGTCTTTCAGTTTCTGCCTCTCTTCCTTTGACTCCATCTTTTTCTCTGTCCTGTTTTAATTAATTCACTTTAATCATCTTTCATTGGGGGCTGACCAGGAGAGCAATGGGGAAAGGGTGGAGCTGAATCTGACTTGTCCTGGCCACTCTTGTCTGCATTTTTTTTTTTTTTTTTTTTTTTTTTTTTTTTTTTGCAGAACTGGAAGGAAGTCAAATAGAAATTCTGAATGCTTGGAGGAGAGGAGCTGAGGGTGTGGGGACATGGCAGGGGAGGACGTGGCAGGAGAAGGGAGGGCTGGGAGCTATGGCGGGCTGTATTTGTATAATACACTGGCTGCTTATGGCTGAAAGCTCTTGCCACCTGGATCTGAAGACATGGTGACTTCCCCACACCTGTATTTCTTATCTGCAGCCTCTTCCTGGGAATTCCTGCTCGTCCCTTGGCTTCTTTCCCTTATATGCTCTACCCCTCCTTAAATTTTAAACAAACCCAAGGCTATCAGGTTAAAAAATAAAATTGAATACGAATTTCCACATCCTCCCCCCACGTTGCCACCTTATTTCTCTTCTCTGATTCACACTCTTATTATAGTTGTTCATTCTGTTTTTTCTCCCTCTGGCAATTCCCATTTACAGATTTGTTGAATTAATACAGGAATGGGTAAATGGACAGTGTTCCAGATGCAAGAATGCTAGGCACTATAGAGACCATCATGACACATGAATAGTACTCCTTGACAAGGAGGGCATCTTCCAGCATCTGCATAAGACACCATGTGATAGTTACGAGGTCAGGGAAAGGGGCAGCTAATGGCTGGGATTGTCCAAAAGGTTTCTAGAAGGACATAAAGGGCATAACTTAAGAGGTCACTTAAAGGAGAGGGAAAAAAGGAGACGTGTTAGTTCCAGAGCCAGGTGTGTTAGGACCTGAGAAAGAAGACAAGTAGGAAGCGAAGCATCCAAAGACAATGCTAGGGGTATACAAAAGGCTGGCGGGGGAGGGGGAGAGTTTCCATTAAGAGAGCATGGTTTCTCTGGGGGTAAATCCAGTTCTATAGAGAAAAAAGAATGGGGGAATAGAAAATGAAGATAAATACATCTATATGATTTTCAATTAGTAGACCACAGGTGGATATGTAGAGAACAATTTAAAAAGACAAAGAAGAATAGGCGAGGTAGAAGCTAAGTTGTCCTGTGTTAAGGGGATGAAGGGCTGGATGAGGTGCTGAGTAGATGAAGTATTAGAGACTCTTTCAGGAAGAGGGATCTGAGCAGGAACATCGACATCCCTTTGACGCTTCCCTATCCTCTGTCCCGTATTTTCCTTCTGTCAAGAAAGCTTGCCATTCCTTTATGGATTCCTGCTACTTTCCCATCTCCTTCCTGCCCTGCCTCTCTCCAGCCCAGCCGGAATCTGTCTCTGACTCCTGCTGCTCCTCCCTCTGGGCCTCCTGGTGTTGGTTCAGTGAATGTGGAGGATAAGGGCAGCTGGGGCCCCAGGAGGCGTCAGGGGAGAGCCTGGCTCTGGAACTAACACACCTGGCTTCAATCTCATTACTGTCTGATCTTGAGCAAAATTTTTAATTTCCATGAGCCTCAGTTTCTTTATCTATAAAACATGGTCAAGCCAGGCACAGTGGCACATGCTTGTAATCCCAGTGACTAGGAAGCTTAGGCAAAAGGATCACAAGTTTGGGGTCAGTGTGAGCAACTTAGCAAGACCCTGACTCAAAATAAAAACTAAAAAGAGTTGATGTAGCTCAGTGGTAGAGCACCCCTAGGTTTAATCCCTAGTACTCCCAAGGGGAAAAAAAAGATTAATAACCTCCTTATTGATTTGTTTTAAGATTCAAATGAAACCTAATATTTTTATAGACAGATAAAGATAACAATCCAGCTAGCCAATTATTTTTATTATGATACCAAACTAATATTCCTAAAGCACAGCCTTTATTTTCTCATGTGCATGACCAAACATCAAGGCCCTACTATTTCTTATGAAATGTAAATTTCTCCTAAACCATGAGCTCTTTGGCTAAAACTTCACTTTGTGTTTTAGGAACCCTACTGAACAATCTAACACACTTATTCAACACAACCTTCCCTTTCTCTGGAAAATAGATGGACATGTTAAGTTGTCCAAAGGACAGATCAGGATGTTTCTGGCTTCAAGTAATAAAAAATACAATTAGCAATGACTTTACAAAATAGATGCTTAGTTCAAATAACAAAATTCTGGAGGTAGTGAGTTTCCAAATTAATCAAGTGACTCCATGATATCAGGTTCTTCTCTTCCAATCCACTACCCTCCGCATGTTAGCCTTTCATCCTCAGGCTTGCTTCCTCCTGGTTCCAAAATGAGTGCTGTGGCTTTGGGCATGTGTGACTTACATGACCACACTCAAAGCAGGAAGCCATGAAGACAGACATCAGAGCGCCCCCTGGTTCCCTTTACTGCACCAGTGGGGCTGCTTTTCTGGATTGTTTTTTTTCTCTCTCTCTTTCAATTTGATAATATAACTGCAGGAAAGCCTCAGAACTATAAATTCGGCCTTTTTTTGTACTAATTACTCTCCTTGATGACTATGCATTCTCATTTTTTAAAAAGATCTACGCTGACAACTATATTCCAGTCTAAATCCCCTCTCCAGTCTCCTTGTTTGTATATCCTATTCATATCTCCTCTTGGTGTCATTCTGTAACATTTTTTACAGCTCTTTTATCGTTTAATGTCATGTAACCCATGGATTAGTTTTCTATTTCCTTGACTCGGGACAGTTTTTTATTATTATAGGCAGAGCCACAAGTAAAGAATTCTTACATGTCTGCTTGCCTTACTATTATGGAATGGGAAGCATTTGCCTACTGGTGTAACTGAAGATTTGTCTATTTCTCCTTCTAATTGTACAGAATGTTCTTAATATTTGTTGTTGGCATATATATATATATATATATATATATATATATATATATATATATATATATATATTTAGTGCTGGGGATAGAACCCAGGGCCTTGCACAATCGGCAGGTGTTTACCACTGAGTCACATCCCTGTCCCCGGAGGAACATGAATTCTAAAGTGGTATTTTGTGACTTTAACTTTCATCAATATATAGTAATCATCTTTATCCCTAATAATGATTTTCACCCAAAGTGAATTTTTTTTATTAATGTAGCTACCTTAGCTCACTTTTGATTATTATTTACCTGCTCTGCTTTTGTTCATCCAAAATAACATTGAGTACAAAAAAATTGAAAAAAAAACAACATTGAGATATTTTGTCCCATTATGTTCATGTCTATGTTCCCTTTTAAAGAAAATTTTTTTGCATGTTTACAGCCTAATTTATATCCTCTGTCCTTTAATGGAAGATTTTGCCCATTGTCATTCAGTGATTACTGAATATTTGAATTTATTTATACCTCTTTTTTTTCTCTCTCTCTCTGCTTTCTATTTAAAATGCTTTCTCTTATCCTGTTTTATATAATATTTACTAAGGTATTTATTCCCCTTTTTCCTCTAGTTATTTAGATATCCACTATCAATTTCTGTTATTAAGTAGTTATGTTGAAATAACATATATATTTGATGAAATAGGAGTTAGGACTTATCAATAATTCTAATCTTCCCCTAAACAATATTGACCCATTTCCCTACTAAATATTATAGATGTTTAGAGTTGTATTGCATTTTAGCTACCCATATTATCAACCATTATTTTTATTGTTCTACATAAGAAATGCTTCCTTATGTTGACAGATGATTACTAATTTCTTCATTCATCATCACAATTAGAAGTTATCCTTCTTTCTGGCTTTTTCTTTACTCATATCCTTTATTCATCATGGATTCTTTTATTTATCATGAATCTGAGAGCAGTATATTCTTCAATTTTGTCTAAAAATGTGTATTTTTGCTCTCCTTCATGAATGACAGTTTGCATAATTTATTCAAGATTAGCACTTTCTCTTAGATCTTTGAGGAAAGACAATAAAACACTATTGTCTTTTATCTTTTTTTTTGGGGGGGGCGGAGGACTGGGTGCTAGAGATTGAACCCAGAGCCTCTCACATTCTAAATAAGCACTGAGCTACACCTCAGACCTTTTATTTTTTATTTTGAAACAGGGTCTCACCAAGTTACCCAGGTTCTCAAACTTGCCATCCTCCTGCCTCAGCCCCTGGAGCAGTTGGAATTATAGGTGTGCACCACTGTGCCCAGCAAAATATCATTGCCTTTTACCTTCTTTCTATTCATGCTTTCAAAACTATGTGCCCATGTGATTTTTGTTTTCTTTCAGGTAAGTTATCTTTTCTCTTTGAATAGTTTCTCCTTCTCTTTGGAATTTTACAACTTTTAGATCATTTTATTTAGTCTGCTCATGAAATGTAAGATTTCTTTAATCTAAGGGTGTACATCTTTCATTAGTTCTGGAAAACTCTCAGCCTTTACCTCAACAAATATGGCTTCTCCCTTTTCTCTCAATAACTTTCTTCTACGACTCCTGACTGACCGATGTTCTCATCCTAACCTCCATGTCTCTTAATTTCTTCTAGTTTTCTAGTCTGGATCACTCGATGCTGTATTCCAAACAATGTTCTTCAATCTCTCTTTTCAATAATCCTTTATCTACTTGAATCTTACCTTCCTTTAGTACACCCATTGACTTTTTGTTAAAGAAATTCTCTTTCATTCTTTTTAAATGTGTCATTTTTTCAGGGTTCTGTTGTTTTCTTACAATTTAAATTTTACACATAATGCGTTACTCATTGGGTGCAAAGCTATTTTCTAGTTTTGACTGAGGTATTCTAGGAGCTGAAATTCTTGGAGTTCCTCCTCATTGTTGTATCTTTGGACTTTACACATGATGAGTCATTACCATACGGCGTGGGTGAAGGTGTGTTTCTCTGGAGCAATTTTACATTTGCTTCTTCCACATCCCTGAAATTATGACCTCATTAGGTCCAATTTTTGTACAAACTTTCCATCAAGATTTACAGATTTATAGGAAGCTCTTATTTGGGATTCTAAGCCTGCTTGAGCACAAGCTTGGGGTTTAGATTATCAGAAGATTCTCTTTTGTTTCAGCTACTACTTTCACCATCCTGGCTGTCTCTCTATATCAGTGGGTGACTTCTGATTTTTTTTAAAATATGCTTTCTCTGAGGACTTCCCTGAGGTTTAGTATGTTGAGAGCCCTATATTTATTCAGAGGTTTCAATTTCAACCCACCTCTCTTCTTCTGAATACAAAACTTCAAAAGAAGCTGTTGGGGACATTAAACTCTGAGCCTTGGAACTACTGGATGACTAGGACCAAGAACACCTCAAGGCAATGGCCTCATACACTTCAACTTGCCACCAGAGTAGTCTTTAGTCTTCCTTTGTAAAACATATATATTGATATGTGTATGCATGTGTGTGTGTGCGTGTGCACATGCAGTGTGCACATAGGAGTACTCTGCCACTGAGTTACACTCGCAATCATTTTAATTTTTTTATTTGAAACAAGGTCTCACCGAGTTGCCCAGGCTGGCATCAAACTTGTCATCCTCTTACCTCAGCCACTTGAATTGCTGGTATTACAGGCATGCACCTAATAAATGGCTAATAATAAGTTTAAATAAGTTTAAATATACACAGATTTAAAACAACACAATCCAATAAGTATTAGCAGTAGGAGAATCTTTTTGCTTCTCTTTTTCCTCCATTTACTGAGTCTGTTTAAAACTGCTATCATCTCTTTAGGGCTGAGGAGGGTGGGGAAGCCATTTCCCTAGTATAAAAGTCAATGTTAAGGCAAAGAGCAAGGCCAAGCCTATGTGTATAGGTGTATGCACACAAACCCAAGCAGGGCTTGTATGAATATTAGCATGTGAAACAAGACCTCTATTGGGGAGATATTCATGAGCAGTTGAGACTCAAAAGAAGAAGAATTAGCCACAAAGGCAGAAGATGCCTATTCTAGGCTAAGGACATATGTGGGCAAATGCTCAAAGACTTATGGGAAGGTGAATTATTTGGAGATCTGAATGTACATCCACTCTACAGGAGCAGAAGCCAGACAGGGAAATGGCCAAAGCTGAAGACTGGATCATGAAAATCCACTTTAATTCCATGCTAAGAAGCTTATATTTTATCCTAAAGACAATTAAAAGCCCTTGAAGGATTTACAGTAGTAAAGTGGCATGATTAGATGTTCTCTACAGAGTGCCAATGTGAAGAACAGATGCAGGAAGCCAAGATATTATTGCACAATTCCACGTCTCATTCTCCAAGCTATACAGGAACATCTGGGGCAAATGGTGGCAGGGCAGGGCAGAGTAAGGAGGCAGAGAAGTGGTTCTAGGATACCTGACACCCAGGAGGTAAAAGCCAAAGGAGGAACAAAGTGGGAAATAAGGAAGAGGGTCTGAAGAGTCATGACCCAACCTGGCCAGTGTCCAGATCCGGTTATGGAACCAAGAAATCTAGGCTTGGAAGATGCAGAGCAACTTTAAAAAATGGGGGAAAGTTTGGTGCTATAAATTGTGGAATATTGTGGTCAGTAATGGTAAAGCCTTCGGATTTGTCTGTTTTCACTCAGTCTCATAACAGGTAGATATGCGCACTGTTAATCATTACTACCTTTCTGATGGGGTCTATCTGATCTATTAGCATTACTAAAAATTCATTCTTAAATGTAATCAACAATAGAAAAGGAAACCAAATGTAGTGATGTATAACGAATGCATCACCATGCTTTGACTTGAGAGGAATAATTCTTTAATGCAGCTATAGCAGTGTCTCTATGGATACAGAAATAGACCTATCACATGGGGCAAGGCGGTGGTGTTTCTGCCAGAAGTAGCAATCTGGACTGTCTTGATTCCTCATATTCTTTGTAAGAGAAATCTGGCAAACCTCTAGATGCCCAGCAGGTGTTTATCACTTTATTCCTACTGCAAAGGGAGAGAAAGAGCATGAAAGTGTGGGGTTCCAAATTTAAAACAAAACCCACTTTATACTAGATGATGAGCTCTACCTGGTGGTGTTCCAGAAAAGTGACTGCTGCTATGTGTTTTCATGTTCTTTTGGGAAATGCAGGCTGAGTCCTCCCCATCTTGGCAGCAACACACCTCTAACCCTAATTAAATATCTGCAATAGTACACACCTGATGGCCCTGAAATTTAAATAAAGGGGAAATAATAACGTCATGCTATAACATCAGCAAGCAAGAGACTCTCCCTTTTTATTTCAGTTTGAACTGCAGTGATTCCTACTGTGCTCAATTATGTTATACCACATTTTTAATGTCAATCGTTATATTGAAGTATATGTAGCATATATTATAATTCTCAAATAGACTCTTGACAGTTGTAGAGATAAATGATTGCTGAATTTTAATACAAAAGCAAAGGAACAAATAAAGGAGTCAAAACAGGAGGTGAGAAAATAAAGACTCTACAACTACTGTGTCAAGAAATTTTCAATCTGCAATACAACGTCCTTGATAACTAAGAAATAGAAGCCATTGTTTATGTGCCAAAGTAGGAGCATGAACATTGCCAGGTGGGCACAGAATCCAATTTGGGATGCGCTAAATTTATAAAGAAGAAACAAAAGCTCATGTGAAAATTTGAACAGGGAACCTGGAACAGCACTAGAGGAGAGGTTGGTGTCAAAGGATAAATTTGAAGTTGCCCATGTAGAGGTGATATTTTGAGATCTTGGAAGTAAATGTGAAAATACCAAAGAGAAGCACCTGAGAATAGAGAAGGTGAAATATGAGCAAATGCACCATGCCACATCTGGCCGAAGAAATGAAAGGCATCATCTTCCAGTTTCACCCACCTCCAATTGTGGAGAAGGCCTTGAATTCAGATGATAGCATCAAAAGACTAAGGCAGACTGTATTGTCAAGTGACTGGAAGAAAACAACTCTGAACACTGGGCCAGGACTTGCAGTGGATTTTATTGCGTCAAGTCCCGAGCACTTGGGGGATTGCTTGTTTCACCTGACAAAGCAGAGCTGAAGAGGAGCATCTATTGGTACTTAGGGCAGGGAGAAAAAGATGATTGAAAGAGGTGACAGATAAGTTATGACTAAGAATGAACAGAATTTATGTAGGCAACAAGTCAGAGGTCAGAACAAAGAGAACCAGAGGAGATTACATCACTTGTGTGTGTTTAGAGGAACAAGATGGCATGCATGAGAAAGAGCTCAGCAACACAACTAGTGTCAAAGACATTGCATTTGTCATGTGGAGTAAATGATTAAATTGAGCTTACCTGGAAAAATATCTCATTCTCAATATCCTTGATCTGATTATATCTTTTATTATGTAAGGCTACATATTAACAGATTCTGGGTGTTAGGATGTGGACATTCTGGGGGACCATTATTCAATCTATAACAATACTTATAGGAAGTTAAAGCAAGCTTTTAAACAGAGAGTGAGAGGAAAAAAAATCTGTAAAAGGAAAAAAAAAAAACAACCTTAATAGAGTGGGCCATAAGGCAAAGAATAAAAATAACATGATACACAGAGAAGAGGAGGGGCAATATGTAAAAATCAGGAGAAGAAAATTCTGAATCAGGACCAAATAGACAATTTCATGGTCATAATATACTAAAACTTGTTTTTTTTCCCCCCATGATTGACTGGGGCAGTAAATGAATAAACAAACTCAAATTTCTATCATTGAATAGATTTCGGTATATAACTATGTTTAACTAGTTAAATTATATCACGGTTATTGTAAAAAAAAATTATGTGTTTATTGTTTGTCTTAAGTCTAGTGCAAGACAACACTACCAGTATTGAAACATACATTCCTGAATTCTTTTGGTCAAGATTTTAAAATCCAGAGTTGATAGAATAAGAAAAGCAAAGTCTCCTGAATTTAGTCTTAGCTTATTTTATCATTGTGTCATAAAAAATCAAAACATCATATGATGATGATGGAACCCAGGCTGACTGAAGAAGCAAAGGAAACCATCTTGACTTTGCAGCCAACATCAAAAACTACTGGTATATTAGTCAGTATTCCATCACTGTGAAAAATGCCTCCGAAAACCAACTGAAAAGCAAGAAAATTGATTTTGTTTTATGTTTTCAGAGGTTCCAATCCATGATGACTTGACCCCATAGCATTGGGCCTATAGTAACATAATACATCATGGCAGAAGCAAGTGGCAGAGGAGACCTGTCAGGGTAGAAAAGACAGACAATAGGAGTTAGGGTCCCAATATCCCCTTCAAGGGCAAGACTGGAGTGAACCTAACTTATTTTCACTAGGCTCCATCTCCTAGAAATTCTACCACCTCCCAACAGTGCCACAGGTTAGGGACTAAGTGACACATTACTTTAGGGGAATATTCCAGATCCAAACCATAGTGTTCTACTCCTAGTCCCCAAGGGTTCATGTACATTTTACAATGAAAAACGCATTCAGTCCATCTCCAAGTGTCCCTGAAGTGTCTTAATATTTCCAATATTGTACAAAATTCCAAGTCCAATCTCTCTCCAGGACTCAAAGCACAGTTTCAGCTGTGAGTCCTATAAAAATAAAAAAGAATGTTACATATTTCCAAGATGCAACAGCACAGGATAAATAATCCCTTTTCCAAAGGGAAGAACAAAGGCAGAGAAAGGAAAAACATTAAATCCTATAACTCCATGTCTAGCCCAGGGCACATGTGAGCTCCAAAGGGCTTAAGCAGGCTTGCCCCTATGTTCTTGCTGGCTTCAGCTCACAAGGACATTCTCTTGGACTGCTCCTTACTTGAAGCTTTCCTCAGCAGATGTTCCTCATTCCTGTCATCTCTAACTTCCTGAAGTTTCCATTGCTATAACTTTATTTTCACGACTTCATGTATCCCCCTAGCAGGGGCTACATGCAGGAACAATGATCACACATTGCCTGCCGTAGCAGACCTCCTTTGAAATCTTGGTGGATACCTCTATGACCCCACAACTTTGCATTATACATACCTGCAAAACCAGCACCACATAGGTGCCAAGGTCAGTGGCTGTCATGATCTATACCACCAGGGCCTGCTAGAATCTTGGCTGCAATGACCTAAGAGCCTCAGAAGCAGGTTATGGTAAAACCATTCCTGATGGAACAACTTCTTAGGTGGCCCTGTGTGAGGAGGGTGCCCAGGTGCTCTCTTAAGGTAAAGTCTCTTAAACATGTTTGTAGTTTTACAACTTTGAGCTTGTGACAGATGGGACCTGACCAATTCCTGAGATGCCTTCAAGGCATATTTCCTATTTTCCCAGTCCAAAGAACTTGGCTTCTTTTTAACGGTGCTAATTTCTTCAACCACCACACCTTCTTAGGCTCCAATTTTACACCTTCTTTTTTTCTGGCCCAACTACAAATTTTTCAAAATCTTTATGCTTCACTTCTTGCTCATGATTCTCATTTTCAATCTGGTATAGCACCCAGCAATACCCATGCCACTGTCAGAGTGCTGTGTTACCTTTAGATTTCTTTTGCCAGATTAATTAGTCCATCATCTTTAAACTCAGCCTCACACAAGGTCTCAGAGCATGGAAAAATGTAGACAAGCTCTTTGCCAGAATATAACATAATAGCTTCTAGTCCATTTCCCAATAGAGTTCCCATTTCCCTCTGAAACCTCATCAGCACAGCCTTTATTCTCCACATTCCTCTCAGCCCCCAGCCTTCTGAGTCATCAGCAGAATTTCCCACTAAATTTAATATATAGCATTTTAGGTCTTCTTTAATCAGTTTCTTCAAACTTCTAAATTCCTTTGACAAAATAATTCCAAATGCTTCTGAACCACATGGTCAGGTGTAGCCACAGCAACAGCCTCATTCTCAGTACCAATTTTCCTTATTAGACAGCTTTCTGTCAGTGTGACTAAATACCTAAGAAAACAGCTTAAAAGGAGGAAAGATTTATTTTGACATATAATTTCAGAAATTTAACTCCATAATCACTTGAGCTCATCACTTTGGACTTGTGCTGATTGCAGAACATCTAAATTATCAAAGCAAAGAGAGGAAGGAATTTGAGCCTAACTATCATCTCAGAGGAACACCCCAAAGAACTAATTTCTTTCTACTTGTTCTCACTTCCTAAAGGTACCACCTCCTCCAGCAGTACCACAGGATGTCAACCAAGCCTCTATCATGTAAGCCTTGGCAAATATTCCAGATCCAAACTATAACAACTCGTATGGAGATAACTTCTATCTGTAAGAAACATGAAATTACAGAAAAAAAGTAAATGATGCCACAAAGAAGCAAAAAGACATATACAAAATCAAAGACATTCCTGAGCAGTATTTCTCACATTTAATGGGCATTTAAGTCACCTATGTATCTAATCAAAATGCAATTTATGATCCAAAGTCTGGGATAGTACCTGAAAAATTACTTTTCAGAGAAGATCCATGGCCATAAGACTATTTTGATGATAAAGAGTCCAAAAGCTTACTAACCTGATTTCTTCTACAAGTAAAGGGTATAAGGGAAAAAAAATATAGCAGGATGGGAGTGGTGAGGACCAGATTTCAGTCTTTACAATAAAATATAATAGAGAAGTGATTTTCAAAAAATCATGGGATAGGAAGTTCCAACACTTAGAAAAGCTAATAAAATGATACTTGAGCCAAAATATTTTCATAAAACTCCAGACAGTAAATAAATTACAACAGCTTAGATGAGGACGTAGCAGAAAACAAAAGCATTTCAAAATGTAAAAAAAGCAGCAGTGTGTCAGCCCCTCCCCCAAAGACAGTGTAACTCAGTACCAAGAAGATCCACATAGCCTGAAATTCATCCTGTGGTGGGTAGAATTTTAACTGTACATACCCCATTTGCAGCTAAGGGACTCTAAAAGGCAGCCCACCCTGGGTTTTATACCCTAGGATCCCATGTCACTGGACTAAAGCATTGTAGACATCTTTCCTGGAATGGGGAGAATGGAACAGAGCCCAGACTTTCCAGTAAGCCCATCCCTGTCTCAGAATGTTGCATTTCCAACACATTTTGCAACTATTCTTGAGAACTATAAGCAAGTAAGGGAAGAGAACTGGGTAAGCCCAAAGCTGCCGAGAAATCTCTCTTCAACAATGGAGTCCCTATTGAACTATTTCTTACCAAGTATCTTGCAAAACAAGCTACTTGGGTTCCTATATGTAAAGTTAACAGAAAAATAATTGTCCACCAAGAATACCATATCTAGGAAAATTATCTCTCCAAAAATGAAGGAGAGAGAGATTTTCCCAGACAAAAGATGGGGGAATGCATCATTACTAGGTCTGCTTTGTGAAAAATGCTAGAGAGAGTTCCAGTTGAAATGTAAGGATTCTAAAGAGCAACATAGAAGGATTTGAAACTATAAAACTCACTGATAAAGGCAAATATAAACAAACCTGGAATACTATAAAATAGTAATGGTGATGTATAAATCACTTTTTAATTTAAATATAAAAGTTAAAAGACAAAACTAATAATAATAACTACAACTAAGATAATTTATTAATGGATTCACAGTATAAAAAGATGCATATTGTGACATCAGTGACAAAGTAGCTTGAGGGGAATATAGAATTTTTGTATGCTAAGTTATTATTAGCTTAAAGTAGACACCTATTACCCATGTTTTATGCAACTTTCTCGGTAAACACACATACATACACAAATACAGATAGAAAGTACACAAGAGAAAATAATTAAGAATATTATTACAAAATATTGATGAAACACAGAGGAACACAGCAAAAGACAAAAAGAAAAACAACAACAACAACAAAATACTATAAAACAGTGAACTACTAACAAAATGAGAATTGTAAGTCCTTTCTAATCAATCATTAATTTAAGCATAAATATACTAAAATTCCCAATCAAAAGACAGTGTGACTGAATGGTTAATAAATGAAGTAATATGTTAGGGTCTGTAAACAAGTCAGGATGGCACCTGGCAAATGTTGGAGTCTGTAAACAAGTCTGGATGGCACCTGGCATTTTGCCAGGGGGAGTGGTTTGTGAAGTAACTACAGCGAGCCATTAAGTGTGGAGATTCCTTATTGGTTGACTGCTGTATCTAGTTTATGTTAATTAGATAAGCTGTGTGGAATGTATAAATGCCTCTGTTGTCCTACATTAAACGGCTCCCACTCCTGCTGTATCAATCTATGCAAGTTGCTTGTCACCCCCCGGTTATTTTGCCCAGCCAGCCAGGCTGCGGCAGTAATAGGGGCTGAGGTTGTGGCTCAGTGGTACAGCACTTGCCTAGCATGTGCAAAGCCCAGGGTTTGATCCTCAGCACCACATAAAAATGAATAAATAAAATAAAGATATTGTGTCCAACTACAACTAAAAAAAATTAAATACTTAAAAAAAATAAATGAAGTAATAGTTATATGTTGTCTACAAAGAGGATAATTTTAGATTTAAGGATATGTATAGCCTGAAAATGATATTCCAGTAAATAATTATGAAAAGAAAACAAGATGGTTATACTTACACTTATGTCAAATAAAATAGACTTTACATTAAAATCAAAGTTGTTACAACACACAAGAAAGTAATTATATAATAAAAGATCAATTAATCAGAAAAGTAAGACAATACTAAATATATAAATACATATACACACACATTCATATATATATTATATGCACACACAACATCAGCTATAGATATATAAAGGGAGAAATAGACAATAATACAATAATAATATGAAACTCAACACCCCTTTTTAACAATGGCTAGAGCATCCACATAAAAAAATCAATAAGAAAACAGTAGAGCTGAAAATACAATAGAACAAATGGACTGCACAGACAAAAAAAAAAATACATCTCATTTGACCTTCTAACAGCAGAATATACATTTTTATCAAATGCATATGGAAAATTCTCTAGGATGGGTGATATGTTAGGCCTAAAAATAAAGCTAAACAAATTGAAAAAGATAGAAAGTATTCCAACTTTCTTTTCTTAACACAATGGTATGAAACTAGAATCAGAAAATTCACAAACATGGATAATAATGTATTTATTTCCATGTTTGTGGTAAAAAAAATCAAAACGGAAATCATAAAAAATCCTGAGAAAACTGAAAATAAAAACACTACATAACAAAATTTATGAGATGTGGCAAAAGCGGTACAAAAAGGAAAGTTTCTAGTGATAAAAAAGAAATATTTTAGATGAATAACTTAATTGTACACCATAAAGCACTAGAAAAGAACAAAATTAAACCCTAAATTAGGGAAGCTATAATAAAGTTCAAGTATAAATTAAGAAACCAAGACCGAAAATAACAATGAAAATAATCAATTGAATCAAGAGTTGGATGATTAAAAAAGAAACAAAATTGACAATACTTTAGTTAGACTATAAAAATGATAAAATTAGAAACAAAAGTAGAAATGTTATAGCTGAGGCCATAGAAATAAAAAGAATCATAAGAGACTATAATGAAAAACTATTTGCATACAAATTGGATAATGTAGAAGAAATGAATGCATTCTTACATACATATTACCTACCAAGACTGATTTATGAAAAATCTAAACAGACCAACAAATCATAAGGAGATTGAATCAGTAATCAAAAAACCCTATATTAATACATTTCTTTATTATAATTACATATCCAGGGTTGGGTACTTTATAAAGAAAGGAGGTTTATTTAGCCACAGTTCTGGAAATTGAAGGTTATGGTGCCTGTATCAGCCTAATTCTGGCAAGAACCTTAGGAAAGATGGCATCAGAGTACCAAGAGTAGGTATGAGAGGGAAAGATCACATGAAATATCATATCACATGATCACAGAAAGATGGAAAGAGATCCGTAATGATTCTCCCACTATTCCCCTACCCCTGAAAGATTCTACCACTTCTTAACATCACCAAACTGAAGACCAAGCTCCCAACACATAAACCTTTGAGGGACACACTCAAACCACATCCAAACCATTGACCTTCCAACAAAGGAAAGCCCAGGAAAAGATGCCTTCACAGTGGATTTTACCAAACAGTTGAAGAACAATTGATGCCAGTCCTTCTCAAACCTCTTCCTAAAAATTGAACAGGAAAGAATACTTCCAGATTCACTCGATAAAGCCAACTCTTCCCTGATACAAAAGCCAAACAAAGATACTACAAGAGAAGAAAATACAGACCAACATCCCCGATGAACATAGATGCAAAAATCTATCACCAAAGTATAAATTTATTAATTCAACAGTACATTAAATGATCATATGCGTGGCCAGGCCTGTGTTGCATGCCTTTAATCCCAGACACTAGGGAAATTTATCAAGGCCCTAAACTACTTAGCAAGATCCTGCCTCAAAATAAAATATAAAAAGGGCTCAGGATGTGTCTCAGAGGCTAAGCACCCCTGGGTTCAATCCCCACTACCAACAAAACAAAACAAAACAAAATTTAAAAATAATAAAAAGGAACACCATGATCAAGTGGAATTTATTATTATCAGGATGCAAAAATGATTAAACATATGCAACTGAATAAATGTCATTCACCGTATTAATGAAATGAAGGATAAAAATCATGTGATCATTTCAATAAAAACAGAAAAGAACACTTGACAAAATACAACACCCTTTCACAAACAAAAACCCCCAACAGAATTGGTATGGAGGGGATACACTTCCATACTTAATAATGGTTATATTCTATGAGACCACTGCTAACATATTTAGTGGTGAAAATTTGAAAGCTTTTCCCCTAAGATTAGGAAGAAGATAAGAATGCTTCCCCTATTCAATAGAGCACTAGAAGTCCTAGTCAATGGAAGTTATGTGAGAAAAAGGAATTCAAGTAAGAAAAGAAGTTAAATTTCTTTGTTTGAAAATAACATGATATTATAAGTAGAAAATCTGAAAGACTTCACCAAAATAAAAAAAGAAAGAAAGAAAGAAAAATGTTAGAACTAGTAAACAAATTTAGTAAAGTTGCAGGATATAAAATCAACATTCAAAAATAAATTGCATCTTTGCACACTAACCATAAACTTTACAAAATGAGATTAGTTAATCCTATTTATTCAAATGAATAAAATACTTGGGTATAAAATTAAAAAGAAGGGGACAGACTTGTACACTGAAAACTATAAATCACTGACAAGAGAAATTTAAAGAGATGCAAATAAACGGGAAAACATCTGGGACTCATAAGAAAATTTAATACTATTAAAATAGTAAATGATTGATGACTTCAATGTTGTCTCCATCAAAATTCCAATGAGATTTGTTTTATTCAGCTTTTTCACCACTGTGACTAAAAGATCCAATCAGAACAGTTGTAGAGGAGGAAAAGTTTATTTAGAGCTCAGAGTTTTCGAGATCTAATCCATAGAAAGGTGGCTCCATTCCTTGGGGCTCAAGGTGAGGCAGAACATCATGGTGGGAGAGTGTGACAGAGGGGAAGCAACTCACATGATGATCAGAAGGCAGAGAGAGAGACTCTACTTGCCAAATACACACACATACACACACACACACACACACACACCAAAGCTACACACCCAATGCCAACCTCCTCCAGCTACAACACAGCTGCCTCCAGTTACCATTCAGTTAATCCCTATCAGGGGATTAATTCACTGATTGGCTGAAGGCTCTTATATCCCAATAATTTGCTCCCTGAACCTTCTTGCATTATCTCACACACAAGCTTTTGGGGACACCTCACATCCAAACCATAACAACATTTTTTATAGAAATTGATAAAAGAATGTTAAAATTCATATAAACATAAAGAAGACCCAAAAGAGTCAAATTGATTTTGAGAAAGAAGAACAGAGATTAAAATTTCACATTTTTTATTTTTAAATATATTACATGAGAATGGAAATATTATGGCATCTGTGGGAAACACTAAGGAGGTTCCCCAAAAATTTTTTTTAAAAATTACCTAGGATGCAGTATTCCCTTCAGGATACATACCCTAAAGAATTGAAATCATGATCTGGAAGAGAGAACATTTGCACTACCGTGTTTATTGTGCATCATACATAATAGCCACCAAACACAAATAATATCAAGACATTGACAGAGGAATGATTAAAGAATGGACAGAATACACATGCAATGTGCCTTTAAAAAGAAGGAAATTCTGCCATTTGTGATAACATTTGTGAACATGGGGGACATTATGCTAGGTGAAATACGGAAGTCACAAAGAACAAATACTTCATGATTAAAATTATATGAGCTATCTATCATAGTCAAACTCAAAATCAGAAACTACAATGGTGCTTGTCAGGGGAGAGGAGATGGGTTAATGAAGAGTTATTCAATGGGTATATAGTTTCAGTTATGCAAGATCAAACAGTTCTAGAGATCTGTACGACATAATGTCTATAATTAACAATAAAATCTGGTGCACTTCAAAATTTGTTAAGGAGATAGACCTCATTTTAAGTGTCCTTAAGACCTATACACAAAAGGGACACAGCCAACTTTAAGAGATGCTGGATTACCTGGGTTGTGGTGATGGTATCACATGTATATGCACAAGTCCAAATGCATAATCCTGCCTCAAAATAAAAAATAAAAGGGGCTCAGGTTGTGGCTCAGGGGTTTGGCAACGTTGGATGCAATCTCCAGTATCAAAACATAAAAAAGTAAAATTTAAAAAAACACCATGATCAAGTTGAATTTATTTCCAGGATACAAATATGATTAAACATATACAACTCAATAAATGTCATAAAATTGTACACATCAGGCCTGGGTGTGTAGCTCAGTGGTAGAGCGTGTGCTTAATATGGATGAGTCCCTGTGACTGATCCATGGAACCACAAAAATATACGTTAAATATATGCATTTCTTTGTATATCAGTTATTCCTCAATAAAATTGTTTAGACAAAAAAAGGAGATGTCAAGAATAGTGGGCTTTTTTTTTTTTTTTTTTTTTTTGTATTCCAATTTGAACAAACGAATTGTAAAGGAAAAAAAAACAACTTTTCTTAGGCAATTGGATGATTTGATTTTGAACTAGATTGCACATAGTACCCAGAAATTTGTGTTATTTTTGTTAGATTATAAAATGGCTTTCTAGTTATGCAAGATAACGTCCAATATTTTAGAAAGTCATATTGATATAGGGAGGAGTGAAATATTTTAAAATACTTCACTAAAAAAGGGGGAAAAGGGCATAACAAAAAATAAGATAGTTGTTTAACCTGAGTGGTGGGCAAATGGGAGATCATTTTCTTTTTCTTTCTACCTATATGTAAAAAAAAAAGTGGAAATCATAAAAATTCCAAGTATTGATGGTAGCTGAGGATGAGCATGCTAATATCTGTGTCTTCCTGTCTAGAAGTTTTCTGCAAACTCCACTCACTTTGATCCTCTTAGTTGATGATTAGAAAGTGGACCACAATTAAAAGTTGAGATTCAGTTCTGTGTATCATCTAAGGAAATAAAGACTGATGCCACTTTGGATGAAATTAATCTATATTTTCACAAAGCACAACAATATTTAATTAACAGTTATCATAACTACCTAATTCATTCTCCTGGTAGTTTAAAGGAATGCAATTCTGGCTCTCTAGTTACTTATTTATCATCTGTATAAATTAAAAATATTAGGACCTATTTGTTAGGACGTGACCATTCAGGACACTGTAATGCTACAACTTACATGTGAAATAATTTAAAATAATAAGTAGGTGAATTGCTGTAGGTAGTGGCTGTCCCAATTTCACGCCCCCCCATGTTAAGAATACCTCAAAAAAGCAATGGATTTCAGTCATCCCCAAATTTAATCTGTTAAATGAAAACTGATGAATCTTTATTTATACAGAGGTATTGAGTATATGATCAAGGTGACATTCCAAAGCAGAAAAGATGGATTATTTAACAAATGGAGATCGGATAATGGTCAGTAATTTGAAAAAATAAATATAACAGGCCTTTCACTTACTCTTTTCTCAAAAATAAATTAAAGCTTCCAACATAACAAAAGAGAGAATTATTTATAATTTTGGAAAGGATAACTCAAAACTCAATAAATCACAAAGAAAAAGAGGAATAAATTTGTCTACATAAATTTTTTTTCATTCTGCTGGAGGGAAAATAAATATAAGGAACATCAAACCCAAACTATAAAAACTGTGAGAGAACTATTTGTAACAAATGATAGACTAAAAGTTAATTTCTAAATCCATAAAGAGCATTTACAAATCAAGTCATAAAAAACAAAGTATTAAATAAAAATGGGCAAAGTACATGAACATTAAAAAGTATTAAAAACAAGGGGGGATATTTATTCACCCCCAGTGTAAAAATGCTAATTAAAATCACGATAAAACATTAACTTGATTAAATATGTTCAGATTCTCAAGAAATATGTACATGAATGTTTCCTGAAGTATTAAAGTAACAAAAAAAAAAACCCTCTGATAATATCTTAAAATCTGTTACTAAAGGGCTGGTTTTGTTTATTCACACAGTGGAATATTTTCTAGCTATTAAAATAATTAAGATAGGTTTATGTGTTAATGTAGCTCTAAGATCAGATGAGGGCCATATGAAAATATTTGGGGAAGGGAATTTCTGAAAAAGTCACTTTTCAACCACACATGGTTTATGTTTGTGAGTAAGCATACGTTTGTTTCGGTTTAATTACATAACCAAATTCTCGCTACTTGAATGTTGAAGTTGAAACGAAAGAAAATATTATTTTTGGCCAATGAAGTCCTAGAAAACATGAGATCCAGAGCTTACCTGTAGATCTGAGTCACAGTGACATGTGAACTATTAAGATAACTACCGTACCTCCAGGCTTTATAGATATGGAACTGAAAGTTCAAGAATATTCATGGAACCAGGAATGTTCACTGACATAAGACATACAGTGTTAACAAATTATAAAAGGTATATACTTTCGAGTAATTTTAAATTTACTTTAAAGTCATTATCATATGTATAATTCATGGAATATTTGCATTTTTGCTCTGACATGATATTAACACTTTGAAAAAGAGCTGCTTAAATTATGAGACCTATTGCTCATAATTACAGGTTCTTCTGAGCCAAATGACAAAATTTTTTTCACACTATTCACATAGCTATAGTTTTCGTTGAAAAAAAAATTTCTTCTATGAATCACAGTGATAAGAGTAGACTCTTGAGATCATTGAGAAATCTGGAAATATAGGAATCTAAGCTAGGAAAGCCCTTAAAAGAATGTAATTATTCTAGGCTAGCCATCTGTTTCCATTAAGGACCACAAGTAAAACTTCAAAACCACAGAACAGATTACTTGTTTCATGAATAGTTTCACAAAACTCTTTTCTCACAGAGTTTATTACTAATCTTATATCTATGTTCTCAATAAACACTAGGATGTTTTCTTATTAAAGGAGATGGAACCAGGTGAAAAAGAGCTTAGTTTTTTTGGAATGAGACAGACCGCATTCCAATCCTGACTTTTGTACTCACTAGGTATGTGACTTACAGCAACTCAGATTTCTAATGTAAAGTAAATTTCTCTAGGATTCACATACATTTTTCTAACATTCTGAGCACAAACTAATTCTCTTCAACAAAAGTCACTCAAATTTCAATGGCTCCCTGTCCACACATACAAACCAAACAACCTCAGAACCCCATACACTTCTTTGTAAGTTTTCCCAGAAATCCTTAAGGGATCTCATGAACCAAGTTTGGATCCTGCCTTGCTCAGTGAGCACTGTAGTTCTCTGCCATGCCCTAGCTGCTTCTCTGGAGGATCAACCCTGCTTAAGTATCTCAGCAACACTATAGCTCCACCAAGTCACAAGGTCCCTGGAGCTTAGTTGCCTGCTGCCACTCTCCCTCTAGTTCTGGCAGCAACCCCCACTGTTCCCCTAAGTGCTATTCTCTACAACTGCACTCAGGGGCTTAAAGCTGCCTGGTAAACTGTAAAGAGGTGCCCCATCCACTGGGCAGTATCTTCTGTTAGATTTCCTCCAAACATGGTGCATTTGTATGCCATTCTGTCTTTCTCTCCTTCCTTCCTCCCCTCTTAACTTCCTTTCTTCTTTCCTTCCTTTTACTTTTCCTTCTCCACTTCATCTCTTTTTTAATTTACAGATACCCTGATTTCTATAGGACTATGTCTTCAATAGAACCTTTGCTTACAGTCAATGTCTGGTGATGGATTTCATAGTTTTTAGAATTCTATTTCTCTTCCAACCAATTCTTTATTACTGGTTTAGTTGTATATGCCTGTCTCCTTTATAGTTAATTTTATATGTCCAGTTGACTGGGCTAAAGATGCCCAGATAGCTAGCTGGTAGATATTATTTATGGGGTGTCTCTGAGGATGTTTCCTGGAAGAGATTAGCATTTGAATCAGTAGACTAAGTAAAGAAGATGGCTTTTATCAATGAAGATGGGCTTTACATAATCTGTAAAAGACCTGAATAGAACAAAGAGTTAGAAGAATGTTGAATTTTCTCTCTATGTAAACTGGGATAACCATCATCTTCTGTTCTTATACATCAGTGCCCCTGATTCTCAGGCCTTCAGACTTAGGCTGGGACTTATACCATTGGCTGATCTTGTCCTCAGGACTTTAGTTTGGGAATGGAACTCTATCACCACTTTTCTGGGCATCCAGCCTGTTGATGGAAGATCATAGGGCAAAATAGTGTAAACCAATCCCTCAAAATAGATCTCTCTATAATAGTGTCACTCCTTAAGACATTTCACCTGCTCCCCCAACCCCAGGATACCAAAGTCCACAGATGCTCATGTTCCTTATATAAAATGGTGCTATATTTGCATATAACCTACGCACATTCTCCCATATACTATCATCTCTAGGTTACTCACAGTACCAAAGACAGCTTAAATGCTATGAAAATAATTGTTAACTTTGTTGTTTAGGAAATCATTATAAAGAAAAAATAGTACATGTTCAGCACAGACACAATTCTTTTATTATGCTCAATTCATGGATGATTGAGTCCCCTTCTATACCTATGGGTTCTGGTTGATACAGAACCCATGAATTAGCATGGTCAACTATATATATATTATTGATTTTGTTTCCCTGGAGAACCCATATAATACACTCTTCTTTCCCTTAGGAAGTTATTTTTCCCAGAATATAATTTCATTTATTTATTTTTATGTGGTGCTGAGGATAGAACCCAGTGCCTCACATGTGCTAGGCAAGTGCTCTACCACTGAGCTACAACCCCAGCCCTCATTCAATAATTTTGATATTTATTTTAACCACATATCCTTTTACCAATAACTTATACAATAACTGAAGAAACATAATTCCATTTCTGGGAATATATCCAAAGGAATTGAGACCAACTTGATAAAAGATCTTTGCATACTTATGTTCATTTGCAACATTATTCACAATAGGCAAGATTGGAACCAACTGAACTGCCCATTGATGGATAAATGGATTTTTTAAATGTGGTATATATACTCAATGTTGTTTTAAAGCAGAAAATTCTGTCATGTACAACTACATAAATGGACCTATTGGGCATTGTGCTAAGGGAAATAATTTATGCATAAAGAGACAAAGGTCACATGATCTCACATAAATGTAGACTCTAAAAAAGTCAAGTCATAGAAGTAGAGTGGAATAGTGGTTACCAGAGGTTGGTGATGGGTCATGGATGGGGAAAGGAGAAAAGCTGGTCAAAGTTTCAATTAGACAGGAAGAATAGGTTCTGGTGATACATGACACAGCATAATGACTATAGCTAATAATAATGTATATTTCAGAATAGCTAAAAGAATGAATTTTAAATGTCGTCATTACAGTGAAATGATTACATGCTTGACGTGATAGATATGCTAATTAGCTTGATTTACTCTTCCACAATATATGCAGGTATGGAAGTATCCCAATGAACCTCGTAAATGTATGTCATTATTATTGTCAATTAAAAATAAGACTTAAAAATTAACTCTAAATCCTTAGCTATGAATAAATATTAAGAGAAGTTTGTTGCTTTAAAAAATGAAAAACTGGTATAGAGATTTAATTAATCAATAAATTTTTACTGAGTGCTACTTACCCAGGGGCGGGAGGGATTAAAACATCCAAGGCTGATCCCCACCAAAAAAGATAGGATGGATAAAATTAAATTTGAAACCACAAAATCTACAAGAGTAGACCAGGAAAAGGATGTGGTAATAAAGACTGAATTAATTTGATGGGAGAGTCAGACTATGGAAGAAGTCGATGAGGCAGAGGAAGGCAGCATGGGATGAAGATGTGTTTTCAATGAAGATAAGGAAGATTTGCCTTCTGGCTCTGATTCTGACATTTTCCAGTTAGTGGAACTTTCAGAAAGTTACTGTGCTTACCTCACATGCACAAGGCCTGGGTTCAATCCCCAGCACCACCAAAAAGAAAAAAAAATTCAAAGCCTTTAATTTCTATAATTGTTATTTTTTTAATATTTACTTTTTAGTTGTAGTTGGACACAATACCTTTGCTTATTTATTTTTATGTGGTGCTGAGGATCGAACTCAGGACCTCGTACATGCTAGGCAAACACTCTACTGCTGAGCTACGACCCCAGCCCTATAGCTGTTCTTTTAGAGGCTCAAAATCCCATAGAGTTTGCTCCTAACCACAATAAAATTAAAATGAAAATTAATAACAGAAAGATAACTTGAAAATTCCCAGATGTTTGATGGATCAAGAAAAAAATCAAAATGGAAATTAGAAAATTTGTGGCCTGCTGCTAAAGCAATATTGGCAAAGAGGCTTACAGTATTAAGTTCTCATAATAGATTGAGTAAAGGTCTCAAATAGACAAGAATTCCTTTCTTAAGAAAGCAGGGGAAAAAAGAGCAAAATAATCCCAGTGTAAGTAAATTGAAGGAAATATTGAAATTATTGGAATAAGTGAAGTATTATAAAAAATTATATTGGAATAAGTGAAGTATTATAAAAAATTATTTAAATCACCCATATCAATTGTTACATAAGTGTAGACAGACTAGACATACCAATTAAAAGGCAGAGATTATAAGACTGGGTAAAAATAAAGAGCCACCATATGTTGTCTATAAGAAACCAACTCCAAATATTTAAGAAAATATAGAGGAAATGTAAAAAGCCAGAAAATAATTTGCCATAAAAAAATAAAAATGATGACATGGTTATAGTAATAAATAAATAATAATAAAGTCAACCAAATGACAGATGCAATGATGTTCAAAACAACTTTATTTATAATACACAAAACATGAAATGAGTAGTAGCATGAAAAATAAACTGTTAATAAATTCATTCAATAGAATACTTCCAATAAAAAAGAACAAGCCAGGCACAGTGGTACATGCCCGCAATCCCAGCTACTCATGTGGCTGAGGAGGAAGGATCATGAGTTCAAGGTTCGCCTGGGTAACACAGTGAGATCCTCATCTCAAAAAAATAAAATAAAATAAAACAACAACAATTCAAAAGAACAAGCTACCACAATACATTGAACAACAACATGTATTATATGAATATGAACAAACAATATATATTATTGTAAGCAATAATGTAGATGAATGTCAGATAAATAAGTACTTGGGTTGTACAATTCCATTTATGCCAAGTTCAAGAAGAAGAAAACTAATCTATGGATTTAAGGGAATCTCTTAGGTAGCTGGACATGATATATATATATATATATATATATATATATATATATATATATATATACATACACATACACACACACACACACACACATATATATAATTGCTATTTCATTAGGTGAATATATTTACACTAAAATTCATTAAGTTAATATACACTTGAAATGCGTACATTTTTCTGTGTGTATATTTCAACTTCAATAAAAATATTTTTAAGTCAATGAAATTTAAAAATAAAACCTCAAGAATTCTACACTATTTTGAGTACGTTCAATAAGAATGGTTGCCAGAAAGTTTGATCCAACCAGAGAAGAGAGCTGGTATTGAGAGGTAGTAAAAATAGTAGTTAATGGATAGGGACTCTGTAGCCTTTGATTTATTTTTATTAATCCATCACAAGTTAAATTATTGTTCTAATTTATTTCAAAAATAAATGAATGATAATCATTTATGTGAATATAATTTCTCCACTATTTCTGTAGTGCTTTGAATCAAGTCAATGTAGCCATGAGACTAAAAGAGACTTATACATACTAATACATACTGTCTTAGTCTTCTTGGTATGTCATAACAAAATAGTATGGATAAATTAAAAAGCAGAAATTCACTTTTCTCATAGTTCTGAAAATTGGTAAATCCTAAGATCAAGGTAGCAGCCAATTTGGTTCCTGACAGGGGTGCTCTTCTTGGCTTAAAGACAGCCACCTTCTTGTTGTGCCCTTATGTGTTGGAGAAAGAAAGATCTTAAAAGGCCACAGTTCTATCAAATTAGAATTCCACTCTAGGACCTTATTTAACCTTAATTACCTCCTAAAGACCATATCTCTAGATGGAATCACTTTGTGGACAAAAGTCAGTCCATAGCAAGGTAGTTATTTAAGAGCAGCTATTTCCAAAAGAATGTGATTTTTGAGTACTTGTAAAATGCCTTCATTTCATGCCATTTCATAAGTGGAATTAAATGTTGTACAGAGTGATAGAAAATTGAACTCATCCATTTAATGACATGGGGGTCAGCTAGAACATCTGGGTTTGCTGTTTAAAAATAATTTGAAAACAGAAAATGTTGTGTTTTATTTAATTTCAATCCTGTTTCATTTATTTCATTGAGGAAAGAGCTTAGGCAACAACATCTGTTTCCAGTAGCACTGGGAGAGGAGTGAATATAGACAAAACACACAGTTGTAAACAGATAAGTCAGGGACAAAGACTTTTCCAGATTAAGAATGGAATGACAGGCAGCACTAAAAACTAGAGGAATCTCTGAGAAAAAAAAATCCAAGAAGATTCATAACAGGAAAGATTTTACAAAGAATAATAATGGCTGGGAAATTTTCTTAAAAGCAAAAAGAGTCTTTCATTTTTACATGGCAGCAAATAGTCAAGATTTAGTTCAGAGTATCATTGGTCTTGAAAGCTCTATGGCACACAATTACAAATGACTGTCTTAGATTTCAACATAAAAGGCATATAAATAGTCCCCAAGGCAAATTCTATGTTATGTTATAATATTGTAACTTTTAGGTACAGAAGAGAATCTGTTATAAGGATCTCATTCCTGAATCCTGCTGAAGTACACAAAACCTGAAAGTTCACCATTAAGAATCTCATTAATGAGATCAAGGGTCCAAGGATCCCTTTCTGGTTATCTTCAGCTCATCTTCATGGTGCTTATGCTTGTCCTTATAATTCCAAAATGTTACTATGGTTCCAGAGATGTAATAATGTATTTGGCTGAAAAAAAAAAAAAAAGAGGAGTACTTCCTACTTTGCAACATTTTATTGTTGTTGTTACAAAAAAAAAAAAAAAAGGAAACTTTCTTAGGCAGCAGATTCCCCTTAGTCTCGCGAACCAGAAGCAGGTTACATACCCATGCCCTTTCAGGAGCAGTGTGGGAGGGAACATGTCTGACGCCAGCATTCCTAACAGGAGGAAAGTTCGTTATCAAGGAACAGAGTTGAGAGCAGGAAATAACTGCTGGGTGTCTGCTATGCCCTCACCGTGAAACTGAGGAGAAGAATTAGGGAGAGAATAAATGGGCATAGGTGTGGTCTCCCATAGAAGTTAACAAAATCCGGACTCTATACCAGATTATGTAAGCTTAGGCTAGTTAGTTTGGAACTTGGTTCGCTCATCCATAAAAGGAATAAATCATGTGTAAGTTTTAAAATTGCTATAAGAGAAGACATACAAGCCCTGTGGTACCTGACTCATAGAACACAGTCAATAAATGATACCCACTATTACATACAAATACTGGAATTATACACTTAAATGTCTCCTTATTGTATGTAGAATCATTTTCACTTTCTTTTGTTTCTTCATTTCTAGAATTCATGTTTTTAAGGACCAATGTACACTTAAAACCTAAATTGTTTATAAATAAAGTAAATTGATAAGCAAATATATCAGCATATGGTAAAATATTAGAGCTAGAAATTCAAAATCTCATTATACAAAGACTAAGATCTAATGCATGGTAGGTATTTAATAATCTCAAGTGAAGTAATAAAGTCTAGAGAAATGGAGTGAGTTATCTGTGGCTAGCAGCTGGATATTGCATTCAAGGAGAAAAATGACTTCAAACAAAACATTTATTAGATATGGGGAATGTTATTAGTGAACTTCTAGTGCACAGATTGTGGCATTAATATAAAATTCCTCCCCTTTTCTCCTGGGAATCATCTCATAGCTTAAAGAAGAGTGAGCAACAAAACAAACCACGTTGTTTATTTGTTTGTTCTGTCGTTGGGGGCCAAACCTGATTCCTTGTGCATGCTATGCATGCACGCTAGAACTTGGCTTATACCTCCAACTCAAATTATCATTATTAATAGATATTAATTCAATAAATTAATGGGTTCCTGTGTGACATTTACATTCGTGCATGCATCATGCTTGGATCACATCCACCCCGCCTTCTGTGCTCTTTTGCTATCTTATCTTAGCCCTTTCACCCCCTTCCCTACACTAATAGTTCCTCTTCTACTTTCAGGGCATCTTTTGTTGTTGTTGTTAGCTTTTCAATATGAGAAAAAAAATGTGATACTTGTCTTTCTTTCTTTGTCTGGTTCATTTACTTGACATAATGTCCTCCAGTTCCATGCATTTTCCTGTGAATGATAGGATTTATGGTTTTATTTCTGGCTAAATATTCCATTTTGTATACATATCATTTTTAATCTATTTATCTATTGATCAGTATCTAGACTAATTCCATATCTTGTCTATTTTGAGCAATGCTGCAATAAACATGGATGTGCAGATATCTCTTGTTTATTGGTCTTATTTCCATATATATATATATATATATATATATATATATATATATATATATATATATATCTCTTCAGGTTGTGTAGCCGGATCATATGGTAGTTCTTCTATACTAATTTACATTCCCATCCACAGTATATAAATGTTCCTTTTTCTCTACATTCTTACCTGCGTTTGTTATTTTTTGTTTTGTTGGTAATAGCCATTCTGACTCATGTGAGATGGAATCTCAATGTAGTTTTGACTTGCATAGACTGGGTGAATAAAGTAGATGGGCATTTTTTCAAATATTTATTGGCCATTTGTACTTGTTTAAGAAATGTCTGTTCAGATAATTTGCTTAGTTTTGATTGGATTACTTGCTCTTTTGTTGTTGAGCTTTTTGAGTTCCTTAAATATTATGGATATTAATCTTCTGTCAAATGAATGAATAGGTAGCAAAGATTCTCTCCCATTCTGCAGGCTAGCTCTTCATTCTCCTATTTCCTTTGCTGCACTGAAGCTTTTTAATTATTTTTGTTTCCTCAGCTTTTAATCAAGAAATGTTTACCAAGATATGTGCCAATACCTTACAGTATTGTAACCATAGATAATCCTCTAGTAGTTTCAAAGTTCCAGGTCTTTAGATTAAGGTCTTTGATCCATTTTCAGTTGATTTTTGTACAGGATGAGAAATATTCTAAATGTGGATATCCAGTTTTCTAGCACTGTTTGTTGAAGAAGCTGTCTTCCTCCAACATGTTTTCTTTTTTTAATATTTATTTTTTAGCTGGACACAATATCTTCATATTATGTATTTTTATGTGGTGCTGAGGATCGAACTCAGGGCCTCACACATGCTAGGCAAGCGCTCTACCACTGAGCCACAACCCCAGCCCCATATGTTTTCTTTGTTGAGAATCTCATGGCTGTAGATGTCTGGGTTTATATCTGGGTCCAATATTCTTCTATTCTATTCATCTGTGTGCCTGTACCATGATGTTTGTATTGCTATTATTTTGTAGTATATTTTAAAATCAGGTATTGTGGTACCTCCAGCATTACCCTTTTGCTCAGGATTACTTTGGTTATTTGGGCTCTTCTGTGGTTCCATGTAAATTTTGAAATTGTCATTTCTAGTTCTGTGAAGAATGATATTGATGTTTTTATGGGGACTGATTGAATCTGTAAATTGCTTTTTGTAGTATGGCCACTTTAGCAATAAATTTATAAACATGAGTTTTTCCATATTTTAGTGTCTTCTTCAATTTCTTTCATTAGTGTTTTAAAATTTTTATTATAGAGATCTTTTGCCACTTTGATTAGTTATTCATAGGTTTTTTGATGCTATTGCAAATGGGATTGTTTTCCTGTTTCTCTTTCAATGAATTCATCTGGTATATCAGCTACTGATTTTTGAATATTGATTTTGTATCCAGCTACTTTACTGAATTTGTTTTTCATTTTTTTGAGTCTCTTGGAGGAATCTTTAGAGCTAAACAATATTTTTTAAAGTGAAAAAATGATAAACTATTTTTCTAGACTCTAAAAATTGATGCAAGCATTGTTGAAAAGAGTTGGTGTTGAACAAGGAAGTCAACAATTATAAGGAGGGGCTGGGGTTGTAGTTTAGTGGTAGAGTACTTGCCTAGAATGTGTGAGGCACTGGATTTGATCCTCAGCACCACATAAAAACAAATAAGATAAAGGGATTCTGTTCATGTACAACTAAAACTATACGTATATTTTTAAAAAAAAAAATTAAAGAATTATAAGGAAAGAACTGAAAGATCTCACACAGAGATAATTAAGCAAGAAAACTCCATAACTTCAAATATCAAAGGAGGCAGAGTTACATTTCCAGAAGATGAAAGACACCCACTGAAATTAAAAATGCTGTTGTCAAAGAGTATTGTTGGACCCTATATGGTTGTGAAGAGCAAGAAAGAATAAGACAAAGTGGTAAATTCACACAGGAAGTCATGTTTTCAGGATGTAGTCTGTTTTAGTCAGCTTTTTCATTACTGTGACCAAAAGACCTGACAATAACAATGTAGAGGAGGAAAAGTTTATTTTGGCTCATGGTTTCAGAAGTTCAGTTTATGGTCAGCCATGATGAGACAGAACATAAAGGCAGAAAATTCTAGGAGAGAAAATCATCTCAGGACATAGCAACTAGGTAGCAGAGAGTTTTGCTCACCAGAAACAAAATATAACCCCAAAAAACTCACTGGCAGTGACCTACCTCCTGCCTACCTACAGTTACCACCCAGTTAATCCATATTAGTGGATTAATCCACTCAGTTGGTACCTCTCATAACTTAATCATTTAACTTCTGAGAATTCTTGCATTATCTCACACATGAGATTTTGGGGAACACCTCATATATAAATTATTATGTAGTCTGAGTTTGGGTGGTAAATGAAAGAGAGCCTTTACACTGATTAATATGCTATAATCCATTGAGGAGAAACAATGGCTACATAAACTTTTGTACAAAATACTGTATTCCACCCTGCCTGGGCTATCAACTAAACTACTTTTACTATAGAATCTTCCCAAAATAGCTAATCCAAAGAAAATTATCTCTGCCCATAATTAGTAATAAAAAAGAAAGCAATATATGATCTCTAAAACATGCTATACTTTTAAAAAGGAAGAAAGAGAAATAATAAAATAAAGAACATTCATTATTGAGCAATAAAAGTTGTGGCTAAATATTTCTCTATTTTTAATTAAATGAATTAATTGCTTTTTAAAGCAGAACCACAAATGCCAGACTTTATCCAACAGATGCTGAAAAAAAAAAAAAACCTAGAAGTGAATCATAAGACACAAGAAGCCAAAGAAAATTATGTCATCATAGAAGCAAAAACATAATTGGTAGGAGTACAAAGAATAAAACACAGCAATCACAATAAAAAACATATAGCATAGATATGAAATAATCAAAATTAATGAAAAAAGAGAATTTTGAAGTGTTATGATAAAATAGAAATAGAATGATATTCAATAATAGAAATAGAATGATATTCAATATACATATTAAAAATCCCCCAAATAAGAAAACAGAAGTAACAGAAGGAAATATTTAAAGCTGTAACACAAGAAACATTTTCTAAATAAAAACACAATAACACTGAAAGTGCCCCATGAACCAGGAAATATTGAAATATTTTTCCTATGAATTGTTCTTGAGAAATTTCCAATACTTGTTTATCTTTAAATATGTGAAACTTTCTTATTATTTTAGAGATATGTATGATTTTATACCTATGATTCATATATATATATGCATATATTCACCAAATATTATATTATATTTCTCTTTCTCCCAAGAAATAATGTATAATTATAGCAAAGGGATTTCTGGAAAGTTTTGAATCACTCTAATTGCAAATCTATGACTAAAAAAAAATAAAAGCAATAGAGTAACAAAGAGAATGTAAATGTTATATAATCTGATGGTGAAGAAATAATAATAAAAAAGATAAAGGATAAACCCTTACATCACTTAATAATGACAAATAGATAAAAGAGGCACAAGCATATTTAAGAGTGCAAAGGTAAACGCTAAAAAGTATATAATTTAAAATTGACACTAACTTAATAATTTCTCTTATGGGAAATCAATATTCACTTATAGAGTAAGAGCACAAAGTTACACATATAAAATAATATAAGCTTTGTATTTATTATATAAATTATAGTTATGAAATTATAAACCCAATGTAAATGCTCTTAAATGTCAACAGAATTATACTTCTAAGAAAAACAGATCACATTGTAAATGATTGTTAAGCCCTAAAACAAACAAAAATACCACACAACGTAATACAACATAGATAGGATTAAAATATTGACATATCAACTGACGTAAGCTCTTCTACAGAAAAGGATTTTAGGTAGGAACTCAAGATGTTTGTAGTTCACGGGATCCACCCAAACCAGGACTGCACCTAGACTCCTGAGAACTAAAGTTCTCCTCGACCATCTTGACTCGGAGGAGAATACAGAGCTGGACTTAGACAAGGGTGAGAGAAATGGCCATTTGTTTTTATCTGATATTAAACTACTTCTACCATTGAAAACTAATCATTAATAAGAAGTTCCCAGAGAAGGATGTACTGGAAGTAATGAAGTTTTAGTATGAAACTTTCCTATGAAATGAAAGTTGCCCATACTTTTCTTGTGCAATTGTTAAGAAACACATATAATTAAACTTGAACCAAACTTCATAGGATTGTTGAAGCATGTTTACAGAATCCTACAAAATCCTAGAAAAAAGCTCACCAGATAATCTTCACTATGTCTGATGGCTGCAAATACACACAGCTAATCAAGATTAGAGCTTTCTATAATTATGGAAATGAGAGGTAAAATAATTAATAATAGTTAAAATAATTTTACCAGGGCTAGAATGCAGCTCAGGGATAGAGGATGTGTGTAAGGTCCTGAGTTACATCGCCAGGACCAATAAATGAATAGAAAAAATAAAATAATTTTATCAGTAGAATTGTCTTAAAACCTGCTAAAAGACAGATTCTTCAGGAGAGATTATCCACTGTAGATATGGGTGTGACACCAAAATTATAGGGGTCAATAGAACCACTCTGCAGAAAACATCTCTGAAGCTTGTTCCTATGCAACTGAATCAATACCAACCAAAGCTAAGCCTACCTGCAAATGATTATTTTACTAAACTGTAAAGGCTTCCTACCCCTGAAGCTTCAGGAAATCAAAAATAAATGAGACTTCTGACTGCAGGAATAATTGCACATATCTAGTTTTGTTTCCTTAGCCAGTCTTGTAATAGAGCTTCATTAAAATTTGAATCAGAAAGGGGAAAGATTTGGCCAAGTGCTTTGTCTTGTTCTCATTCCCAAGTAAATTGTTTGCAGTTAATTGATTAACTCTATTTTAACCTCTTCCTCCTATAATTGAGCTAAGGCCTTATATAAAACATAGAGGTTTTCATATTTCTTATGAACAAATTCTTCCTTCAGGAAACAAGGGGTGAAACCAAAAAGAAGGCAAAGATTGTTAGAGTAGAGGAAAGAAACAGGATCCAATTCTATGCTCACTACAAGAGACTCACTTTATATCCAAAGATAAAAACGAGGATGAAAGTGAATGGATGAAAAAAAGTACAGTCTTCAAACAGTAACCAAAAAGAATGTTGTAGTGGCTATACACATATTAGATAAAGTAAATTTTATGAAAAAATTGTTATCAGAAATAGGTGAGAACATTTTATAACAAAAAGATCAGTCTATTGAAAAGATATGACAACCACCAAACAGACTCCAAAAATACCTTAAGTGAAAATTGACAGATTTGAAGAGAGAAATAGACAACTCAACAATAATAGCTGGAGGCTTCAATAGCCCACTTTCAACAATGAATGGGACGTTTAAACAGAAGACCAATAAGGAAATGCACTCTATCTAATGCATCTGTAGAATACAGCATCATATGATTCTGCATTCTTCTCTTACCAAATTCACAAAGATCCAGAATAGCCAAAGCAGTTTTTTTTTTAAAAAAGAATACAATTGTAAAACTAATATTTTCCAATTTCAGAACTTACTACAAAGCTACATGATCAAAGTTGTATGATACAAGGATAGATCAAGGGAACAGACCTGAGAGTCTAGAAAGAAACTTTCATGTCAGGATCCATTCTGTGGAGGAAATGATAGTTGTTGTGTTTTTTTTTTTTTTTTTTTTTTTTAACAAATGATGCTGGGTCAATGGATCTTCACATGATAACAAATGAAATTGGATCCTTGCTTCATGACATGCACAAAAATTATCACAAATAAATAAAATATTCAAATATAAGAGTTATTACAAAACTCAGAAGAATCATGGATGTAGTTCATGTTATTGGATGAGACAGTAGTTTCCTCAATATTACATGCAAACCACACTGAACCAAAGGAAAAATAATAGACAAGTTGAACTTTGTGAAAATTAAAATTATTTGTGTTTCAAAGAACATTATCAAGAAAGTTGAAAGGGTCTAGCATCTAGGATACATAAATAACTGTCACAGTTGAGCAGTAAAAGACAAATAATCCAATTTTTAAATGGGCAAAGTATTAGAATAGGCATTTCTCCAACGAAGAGATACAAATGATCAATAGGCACATGTAAAGGTTATCAACTTTGTTATCCATAAAGGAAAAGCAAATCAAAACTATAGTGAGATGCCACTTCACATTCACTTGGATGTTATTAAAAAAAAAAGATGGATAAAAGCAAGCATGGGCAAGGTTATTGAGAAATTGCAACCTGCACAAACTGGTATTGGGAATGTCAAATATTGCATGTATTGTAGAAAACCATGTGTCATTTCCTCAAATGGTTAAATATGAGGTTATATGGTACCCAGAAATTGCACTCCTAAGTATAAGTCCAAAAGAAATGAAAATGTCTCTCTATAAAAACTGTTTATGAAAAATGAGAAATTATACCCCATTTGATTCAAATGTATGAATTGTCAAGATCATTGTACTGTCATGTGTAACTAATAAAAAACAACTTGTTTATGAATGCTTATAGCAGTTTTATTCATAAGGACAAAAGAGTAGAAACAACCCAAATGTCATCAAAAAACAAATGAATATAAGTGAATTGTGGTGTGTTAATGAAATGTAGTATTGTGTAGAGACAGGAAAGAATGAAGTATTGATTCATGCTATGATATGGATAAGCCTCGAAAACATTATTCTAAGTGAAAATAAGCCAGACACAAAAGACCATATATTGTATGCCATTCATGAAATGTTCAGAATAGGCAAATTCAAAATAATGAAGGTAGATTAATGCTTGCTTGGAGAGGTGATGGGATGATGGGGAAAGAGGAATAGTGAGGGACTGCTATTATGTGTGCAGTTTTTTTCTGGGGTGATACAAATATTCTAATTATAACATTTGCACAACTCTGTACATACTAAATAACAGAATTGAATTTTATATGAACTTTATCTCAGCAAAGATGCAAAAGAGGGGAGGTTTTTATCTAGAAGGTATAACTGCTTTTATAGCCTTTCCTCATTCCCTCTCTTCTCAGCCCTTTTGCACTGCACCAAGAGTAAAACTTGGCAAATCCTCTATCAATAGCTTGGTAGATCCTTTATTGAAAAGTTTAGGAACTGTCAAATGTGTTGATGTTGCTGTGTCCACAAGTGATGTGACTGCTTTTACTGCATTTGGAAACATCTTTATTTAATATGCTATGTTTGTGCCTCTTTTTGGCTTCTAATCTTTAGCAAAACCACCAAATCTCATTGTGGTGTCGGTGAGTCCAGCCTGTTTGCATAGTTGTATGTACACGTTGCAGAACAAACTGTAGGCTCATGAGCACCTACATCACAGCTTTTACCTATAACTTCATTCCTGGGAGCATGCATTAATCAGAGTTCCATTATTGTGATAAAATACCTGAGATTAATGCCTTAAAAGGAGGAAAGCTTTATTTTGACTCCATTTTCAGAGGTTTAGTCCACGGACACCTGGTCCCATTGCTTTGGGGCCTGTGGTTAGACAGTATATTATGGTGGAAGTGTGTGTTGGAGGAAACCTGTTCCCTTTACGATGCTGGAAAAACAAAGAGACAGAAACAGGTCCAGGCCCAATATCCCTTTCAAAGTCATGCCCTCAGTCACCTAACTTCTCTCAATGAGGCCCCACCTCCTAAAGGTTCTACCACTTCCCAATAGCACCAGATGCTGAGGGCCAAACCTTTACACTGTGAACCTTTAGGGAACATTCCAGATCCAAACTATAGCCCAGCACTATATTTAGTATCAAATCCCACATTTGACCAGGGTTGGTGGGTGTGAATGGGAAGGCCCCCTTCAGACGGACCGCAGAGCTTTATTTGACTTCCTCGAAAATCTTACAGCTCCAGTGAGACTATTTGTGAACATGAAATGACCAGACGGTCCCTTTCTATTATTTTTGTTTTTCCCTGGTTAAGCTTCAGTATTATGTGAAGTTCTTCTCAGAAGCATAACTTCTCTGGGAACACCTCTTCACTAGGGACTTGCCCTGAGACTGGCCCTCCTGAGCACCTGAAGGTCTATAGTTCTCCATGTCCCTGAACTCATATGCTAACTAGTTGGGTCTGGCCTCATCATTTTTAGAAACTAATATAGATTGCCAAATATCTTTTGAACTTACCATTTTATGATGTTTAGCTGAAGTAACTCTTCTGCTGGTTTCTCTTGCTCCTTGTTTCTCTAGTTTTGTATCATCATATAAAAACATATCCCTCAGGGTATAGGTATTTCTGTTGGTAAATACATGAATACAAGCCACAGAAAGTACAGGTACTGAGGTCTCAAAACTTCAGACAGTGCTCAGGAAGTTAGTAGCTACAAAATGTTCAATTTACGTGAACACAACCATCACCTCTTCCACAGAAGCTCCCTGACACCATTCTTTTTAAGAAATGAAGGTTTGGATGTATTCAAGGAAAAATGAAAACGAAGTTAGGAGCTACTTGTGTTAAAGCAGGACATTGCCTAGGGAAGGGATGCTCTTTGGCCAATTAGAGTAAGCAGAGTGGACTCCTGGAGACAAAAGGAGCTAAAGGCAGGAATTTACATCCAAAGCATCCAAAGCATCCAAATTCCTTAGGCTCCACCCCTTTTCCTTTCCTGGGAATGTCTGATGACTAACAAGACCCAGGTATGGTTATGGGGCATGTCACCTGTCCCTATCCAAGCTGTATTGCAAAGGTTTTCAAGGAAGGAAGAAGTTTGTATCCTTGTCTTTTCAGAAATGTCCAATCTTATCCTGTTTTTTAAACTGGTATTGAGCCCCATAAAACATGCTCTGTGAGCCTGACACAGATGATATTTCTGCTCTTGAGGGCTGGTTTTAATCAAGTTTTACCCCTGCTAGCCAGCTAATATCAATTTAAATTCCCTGACGATCCAGGAATAAGAGCAGGATTCATTATTGGGGTTTCTTGGAGGCGTCTTAGCCATGCTGCATATAAATGGAGCTCAGGTCATTTTTCAAAAGCCTGTTCTTCCTTCCCTTCTCTGCCCCCAGTGAGAGACTAGCTTATTACTGCAGAGTTCTGCTCACTGTTTGGATCAGCAGGAATCTCCTCAGTGACAGAGCCTGCCATGCTTGGACTATCTTCCTCCCCTTTCTCTTCAGCCTGAGGCCCTGCCAGGACCTAGGTGACAGACAGGCTAAGGATAGAACAGGCAGTGGAGTGGGTAGAGTCGCATCCTGGGTAGAAACAAGCAGTGCACTTCCTATTCGTTTCTCAGACACCAAATTTATTTTCTTGTTAATGAGTGTTTTATTCAGCCTTCTTTTCACTGCTGTGACCAAAGGACCCAACCAGAACAATTGTAGTGGAGGAAGAATTTATTTGAAGGCTCAGGGTTTCAGAAGTTTTCATCCATAGAAGGCTGGCTCCATTCCCCAGGGCTCCAGGTAAGGCAGAATATCATGATGAAAGAGTGTGATGGAGGGAAACAGTTCACATGTTAATCAAGAGGCAGAGAGAAAGTCCACTTGCCAGATACAAATATATACCCAAAGTCACACCCCAATTCCCACCTCCTCCAGCCACACCCTACCGCTTCAGTTACCATTCAGTTAATCCCTGTCAGGGTATGAAATCACTGACTCTTAAAACCCAATCATTTCTCCTCTGAACCTTCTTGCATTGTCTCACACTTGAGCTTTTGGAGGACACCTCACATCCTAACCATAATAATGAGTTAGGCTCCCAATTCCTCTAAAGTTTTGTCTCTGAACATTTTGTAACTCTCATGAGTGTTGGTGAGACTTGAGAAAAGAAGAAATTGAGATGCCATAAGGGTAGAACTGAAGGGGACCCTGTTCCCTGCAATATGGCTTTGATCCAGATGTTAATTGTAGCCATTGGCTACAGTTAGTGTGTTTGAATAAATTTCTAAAAACTGTGACTTTTTTTTAAATAAAGGCAAACAAATACATTTTTTTTCACATTGGATTACAAAATATACTTAGGACAAAATACTCCACAGCAGGTCAAAACAACAGTGATCAAATGTATATGAGATGAATGTTATAAAAGGGAAAGCAGGTACATGAATCCTCATAACAGCAGGGTTGAAATCTGGCCAAAAATATAAAACAGCATAACAACAGGTAGTTTATAATGATGTGCAGTGTACTTCACACCAAATATACTATAAATACTCATAAATCAAAGGATATCACAGCCTTATGAACCAAAGGATATCACAACAGCAAGCATAAGAGAAACAGAAGATATGTGCAGAAATACATAGAAGCACATTAGAGATAAACAGCTGTTATGTACCTCATTCACACTGTGATGGAAGCTATGGTCAAAAAGTCAGTGGGGACCTAGAGATGCTAAAGGTTTGAAAATGGTTTGTATCCACAGGGGTCCATTGTGATTAAAGGCTTTGTTCCCAGGTGGCACTGTTGGTAGAAATTTTGGAGGTGGGGCCTAGTGGAAGGTCCTTAGCTTTTACAGGGCACGCATCAGAAGACAGGTCTAGTGGAAGGCCTTGGTAGTTCCTGCAAGAGGCTTGTTATAACCATCTCTTTGGCCCCATCCGGCCTGTCTGCTCCAGGTTCAATATGTAATCCCTTGCTTGCTCCTACACATGCTTCCAACATTGCTATATGCTATTTTGTGACACAGCCAAGGACTGAACCAATCCGACACTGTGCCCTTGGACCTCAAAACTATGAAAAACAATATGAATACCTGACTTTTTGTTGTTCTCTTATTTATCAGTCTTTAAAATTATGGTTGTTTTGGGGAGTAGTGAAATGCAACTGTAATCCCCACTGCTCAGGAGACTGAGGCAGGAAGATTGCTAGTTTGAGGCTAACCTGGGAAATTCAGCAAGACTGTCTCAAAATAAAATTTGAAAAGGGCTGAGGATGTAGCTCATGGGTACAACACTTGCCTAGTATTCATCTAGAGGTCTTGGGATCAATTCCCAATACATTCCCCCCACCAAAAAAATTATGGTTGTTTACTTGGCATTTTCCAACGGTGGCCCTATAGTTGAGCCACATCATTATAAATTCAAGTTTAAAATATACTTATGTTTCAATCCATCATAGGCATTATTCATATTAATGCTAAAGTTGTCCCATCTTTGTCCACTGGGAACATTTTCAAGTTGATCCTTGGTTTCCTTCAGACATGACAACCATAATTTGTAAAAACTCCTTTGATTTCTGATATGACAAGATGTCTGGCTGATTTCATTCACTTCTTGCCCTAAGCCAAAAATCAGTTATTTCTTAAAGGAGAACTATTTTTTTTTGGTGGTAGCTTTAGAAATAATAATCTGGGCCGGGTATAGTGGCACACGCCTGTAATTCCAGCGGCTTGGGAAACTGAGACAGGAGGATCACTTGAGTTCAGTCAGCCTTAGCAATGGAGAGGGGCTAAGCAACTCAGTGAGACCTTGTCTCTAAATAAAATACAAAATAGGGCTGGGGTTGTGGTTCAGTGGTTGAGTGCCCTGAGTTTAATCCATGGTACCCTCCCCCCTGAAAAAAAGAAAGAAAGAATAATCTGGGTCCTTTTCAGTGGTCAAAATTGTATATGTATATAACTTTTTATATATTTTATATAATTTTATATGTACAAATTATGAATTCATAATGGAATTTTCCAATTCAAATTTGCTAGAGGAATTTAACTTTACCTTTTCAGTCTCGTGTTTTTGTCAGCTCTTTCCCACAACTAAAGCCCATTTTCCAAAATCAATATAATTACTCATTAATACATAATAGTCTCAAAAAACACCATCATCAAAGACATAATCTAAAAACAATTTACAGTTTTTTTGGCTTCTTTTGTCCTTAGGGTATTTTTGTTCATAACAAATTGAAACGTATTAAAGCCATTTGAAATGGTTTCATTGCTGTGAGATTATGCCACCAACTTGATATACTGTTCTGTTCCTTTGTTTCATTTTGTTTCCAGGTTTTATGGTGGCTTTTAAAATTTTTTATGTAATGTTATAATTGTATAATATGTTTACATGACTTAAAAATTAAACCTACAAAGTGAGGTATATATTTTAAAAATATTGAAAGTAAGGTATATATTTTAAAAATATTTTTCATATGTTTGTATCATGATCTTTGACGTATTTTCTGGAAGACTAACCTTGATCTTGGTTCTCCACAATGAGCAATGCTTCTACGAGCTTTTAAATATCTTTTTAATAAACTCTTTTTCTCTTCAGTCTGCTAAATTGGCTTCTGTTTCTTATAATAAGAACTTTGGCTGATCTGGAGAAAATGGCTATTGGGTGAGCAACCAACTTCATTTGCAAATTGATTTATGCTTTCTTGGGACTAGCTTTGCATGAACAAAATCTCAAATAAATGACAAACTTAAGCATAACTAAAGTCTCTATGGCACCTTTCCCAGCTTCCTACTTTGTCCTACATTCATGTAACTAAGGGAGAACACAGACGTGATCTGCCACAGAATTGAGGGGAAAAAAAGTTTCAGGACCCTTAACTCTTTAGACACAGCAGATGCTGGAATACATTGTACATATCTGCCTTGGTTTTTATGTCACATCATTTCTGCCTTTCCCTGTGTTCAGTTTTATACACATTCTCCAAGAAGTTCAATAGACTTCCTAAGGCCTGTTCATGGTTTTACTCCAAAGGAAGACTGAGAAGCTAAATTTCATCAAGAATTTCATTCTACTATATTGAGCACCAATGTGCTCTTAAGAATGGTATCCTTTATTAAGTTAAAAAATGTATTATTAAGTTAATACTTGTGGCAATTGACAGCACCCTTTGATCTAAGTGAAATACCAATTTATCTCTTCAAGTCCAGTGTTAAGTCTGTTATCACAGAGCAGTTGTGAGATAATGCACTTTCTCTCATCTCTATTCAAGAGCCCATGGTACCCGAACAAATGAGAGATCTGAGCACTGTCAACTGGGTCTAATGATAGAGCATGAAAGGGGTATATTAAAATGACTTTACTTGCTCCTTTTTCATGCTAAGAGTCTTTCTAAAAATTTCTAGACATGTCTAATCACAGTATATTTTCTACTTGTTCTTTGGCAGCCCAAAGAACTTGAACCACCATTCAAATTAACCTTGCAGCACTTTCCAAACAACTTTATGTCTTACAGAAGACAGCAATGACTTTGGCTGAAATTTCCAATGTTCTCTGAAATGTTTTCCTAGGGGCATTCATGTGTATGTATCTAAAATATTCCAAATTTCAATGAATTTGGGAAATGCTACCAAGAGTTGACCCTGCATTGGAATTCACACAGCCTAAGAGCATTTCAGAATATTTCAGTCTCTCTAATTTTCAAGCATGATCCTAGCATCCTTCTTACCATTGTTCCCTAGAACTTGTCCTGGAGATAAAAATAGTTGACATTGGTAGAGGACTTACTATAGCTTTGTTCTACATAATTCTATAGGATCATCTCAGTCACTACAATAACCCTGGGAAATTTGTGCACTCTGGTGCTATTTTATGGGTAGGAAAACCAAGGAACAGAAATGATAACTACTTTGCTTGAGACTACATAGCTAATAAAGGAACCAGGAGTCAAACTCAGTTACCACAGCTTTTGCACCCACCCCTTTGGTATTTCACTCTATCCCTTCCCACCAGAAAATGCTGCCAGCTAGGAGACACTGTCATTCATCTCCTTTTATGACACATCTTACAGGTTAGTGAGGCTACAAATTACCTTTTGTATAGAAGTTTTGTTCATCCTTGTCAAAGGCATAAAATATTTTCCTCTAATCAAATCATCTAATAAAACTAAATTATATAGTCCAAATAGAATATATTTCCAACTTACTAGGATCACATTTAACTGGCTTATTTATACCACAAAAGAACCATTTTTTTAAGTCTAGCTTCCATTTTTTATTCGCAAACTGCTCTTGTTAATCATTTATCTTATGAGAATTTACATACATATAGATAACTCTTTTAGCTAGCATCATAAACAAGAAATTCCAAATCAAGTTGAAGATGATATATACTTGTGAGACTATTTAATAAACAACAAATGAGTAGCAGCAAGTGAATTAAAATTTTTTTATTATGCAGTTAATTGCATGTTTGTAGTGAGTGACTGATTGGTTGCACATTTTTGTTCATATGTACATACATATGTGTGACAAAGGCCAGAAACCTAGTTCTTCCCAGCTATTGTACCCTAGTTGAAAGAGCCCAGAATTTAGTACTCAGTTCAAATACTAGTTGTTCATTTAGTAGTACAAGTTACTAAAACTTGCCAAGACTGTTCCTCAATCAAAAAAAAAAAAAAAAAGATGGAGTAAAGAACTTATAAGGAGATTGTGAAGATTTGGTGAGATAAGATATTTAAAATATATAGCACCTGACACTATAAATGTCAATACCATTTTTTTTCTTCCCCTCTGCACTTTCTTCTCTTAGGCAAGAAGAAGTGGGGAGTTCATTTTTGGAAGAAGAGGTGCCTTTGCTTCAAAGAAGCCTTTGTCTAAAGTACTTGGTAAAGACTGGTGGGTCCAGAGAAGCAGAAGCAGAAAGCAGTACTCAGATTCAATATTGGAAGGAAAGAAGAAATTTCCTTTTCATTTATCCAACCCAGCTCACCAAAGTAATGAAGGGTTCTGATGGAGACATAACTGGACAGAATTTGTCTCCCTTTAGTCACCTCCCCTTTTACATGCAGGGAGCTGTAAAGCAAGATGAAAATTCTGAGACTATATGGAAGGAACAATTTGAAGAGGAGGTTGCTTTTTACCTCTGTGAGTGACACCAGATGAAAACAATAGGAAAATGCCTCTATGTCCTGGGGCAGCATAGCTGAATCCCTAACATACCCCAGGCAGTGAAAGAGCAGAGCTTGCTGATGGCCTGATGTTGACCCCAAATCTTGCACAGTCACCTTGCAGTGCCTAACTCCAGGTGTCAAAGGGACAGGACACTAATAGTGCCCACAGAGCTAATTGTGCCTCCTGAACTGAGGACACGTTGTCCCTGACTGCACACTACCTCCACTCCTCATAATGTCTCCAGGGTCTTTATGCCTCAGCTTTCTGATTGGGCCCAGGGAGAGCTCTTTTGCAGATCAGCTCTACAAGACACACTGGAAGCCCAGCCTGGAGCCTGCTCTTCCCAGTCTTTAGCTGGCCCACTTTTTCTTGTTATTCAGAGAGGCTTTCCCTGAAAACCTGGGAAAAGTACAGCTGTCATTTCCAGGTCATTGTCTATTACATTACCTGTTTGATTTTCTTTACAGCTTTTATTACTTTTCAAAACATCTTTTTTTATTTATTTATGGGCTCTCTCTCTCTCTCTCTCTCTCTCTCTCTCTCTCTCTCTTGAAAGCAAGCTCTATCAGAACAAGAACTTATCCTATATAATTTAGGAATTGGCAAATTATACTGCTATTGGCCAAATCACTGTTTTTGTAAATAAAGTTTTATTGAAACACATTACTATCCATTTACTGACATGTTGTCTAAGAGGCTTTTGTACTACAAACAGCAGAAGTGAGTAGTTGAAACAGACACTGTCTGGTTCACAAAGCCTGAAAAATCTGACCCTTTATAGAAAATAATTGCCAAGTTGTGGTTTAATTCATTGCTCTAGCAACAGAACAGTACTTGCTACACAGTTGATGTAAATAGTTTTTGATAAATAAATAAACAGCAGACAGAGAAGTGAGGCCCTCTGCGTCAGGAAAAAATTTCTCTCTTGTCGGGCTTTAGATGCGGTTGCATCTAAAGGTTCTATCAATAGAAAGAGCTGAAGAACTATAACAGATAACATTTATAATTATCCTGAAAGCTTTTCCACTGTTTTCTGTTATTGTTGCTGGTGGTGATGGTGTGGTTGGTAAGAGTGAGAACTGGGTTTCCTACTCCATTTTCAGTGCTGCATTTAATAACTGGATTTGATCCAGGAATATATCAGTTTCCTTAAATATGATTATTTTCCTTCAAAGTTCATTTTAAAAGACAATAAATATTCATTATCAAATAGAAGGGAAAAATGCCTCTTATCACATTTCTCAGGTACAGATGATAATAATATGAATATTTTACTTTCAATCTCTTTTCAAAATGTAAGAAAATATTCAAAGTTGAATTCTTATTAGTGGGGAAAATTTTTCTACTTTGCTTTTAATTTAACATAAAGAATAATATTTGTTTGGGTATTATTAGTAAAGGTTAACGGGTAGCAATTTGAGAAACAAAGTGTGTTAAATAAGAAAGTTATTGAAAGTGTTGGAGTAGTCATCAGAATCAAAGATAAGTCTAAATAGCAGGATAGGCTCTCCATAGCAAAAACAGGACACATCGGCTGCACCTGTTCCTAGCTTCTGATCAATATTCAAATTTCCTCCAAAGAGAGACACGGACATTTTGACAGACAGTCCACCAATGGCAAATGCAACAGGAAAAAAGAAGTGTGTCCTGAGATACTGAGGTAATGTCACCCAAAGGAGAGAAGGAAGGACAGGCAAAAATAGTTGCCCACTGTCTTAGTCCATTTTGTGCTGCTGTAACAGAACATCTGAGACTGGGAAACTTGTAAAGAACAGTTCTCTCACAGTTCGAGGAGCTGGGAAATCCAAGATCAAATCACTACCATCTAAAGAGGTGACTGTCTTAACTTTATCCTCACATAGAGAAAGGCAGAGGGCAAGAGAAGGGCAATGCATCCTCACATTGCAGAAGAGCAGAAGAGAGCAAGCATACCCCAGCAAGCCTTTTCCATGACAGTATCAATTCCATTCATGACAAGGGAGCCCTCAGGATCTAGATATTCCCTGCAAAGGTCCCACATCCCAACCTTTGCATTAGGAATTGCTTCCAGCATATAAATTTGTGTGTGTGTATGTGTGTGTGTGTGCGTACGCACATCTGTTATTGCAGGTGGAACCCAGGGCCTTACACATTCTAGGCAAGCACTTTGCCACTGAACTAAATCTGCAGTTCTCAAAATACATGAACATTGAGAGGCACATTTAAACTACAGCATCCACTACAACATGGTATTTTTAAACTCTTCATAAATAAGCTTATTTTTTTAATTGATGTAAAATACAATAATTTTAAGTGATAATTTTTTTCTTTGTCTCTGATACCACAGATGTCTGTGTTACTCACTTCTGTGACATTTCACCAGCTCTGAGCATTACAGGTGTTCCTTCTTTGACCTTATTTGGTCCTGTGGCTATTTTATTAAGAAACTTTGAGACACTACAAGGTGTTTGTTACGTAAGCAGGGGGGCATCAGCAGTGATATCCCAGGGTTCCAAAATAAATTCACAACATCCAACAGTGTGGACTAGGGAAAAGACCAGGTTGGGAAGAGGAGACTTCCAAAACAAAGGTCAGCAAAAGAGAAAAATGTAGAAAGCATCTCCCTCCTCCAATCTTCCAGATGGAGGGGCATGCCAATCAGGGCACTATACTAAGGTGTGCCGTATAGGTTTGCATGCCAGGGTAGGGCCTGTTCTTCTGTTGCTGTGCCTTTTTATAGAGTGAGTGCAAGAAAGTTTTATTGGGAGGGGACTGTGAGCTGGCTGTTTACAAGATGCAAGCTGGCTGGCACCATTTGTGTATAAACACATCTGTTAAGAGAAAAGAGCCCTGGCCTCAGTTACGTGTCATCCAGAAAACCCACCATGAACGTGTCAAGTGGCATGTCATCTTTCTCAGGTCCAGGGCCCAAAGGACTGCATACTGAAAAGGAGAGAAAAGTTCAGAGCTAAAGTTTCTCCTCAAAACTCAAACCAACCTATGGAAGTAAGTATGTGAGTTTTTATTTGGAAAGTGGAACATGCTTCATACGGTATTTTTTTCTGCCACTAACCATGAGACCCAGGACAGTTCACCTGAGACTCACCTGAGACTTTTATTCTTTATCTTTCTTTTAGCCCCCACCTTCCATACTTAAAAATGTTCTCCCCTACAGTAGGGGAGTTGAACTTGGTCTTTCTTAGGCCTGATCCTAGTCTTAACTCCTATAAATCGAATCTACTTTTACTAGTTAAATATAAGCATGATTTAGAGAACTAAGAAATGCCTCCACTGGCGAAGTTTTCTTATTAAAGTAACTCTTATTCTGTAATTTCTTAAAAATAGTAAGTTTGAGAGATTTTGTTTCTTTATTACCAGGGTGAATAAAAGTAGGCAATACTTGATTGACTGAAATGTAATAAGTATGGTTAATCAATGAATTCATTTAAAACAGATATATCTAATCACTAATTTTGAATATTTTAAAAACATCACTAAAATCCAACAATTTAATAATTATTTAGGTATGGGTACTGGAGGTTTGGCCTCTGGATTCCAAAAACCATCAGCTTTACTTACTGGTTGGTTATCTACACCAAAGCATCTCAACTACAAAATGAACATAACAGTACTACTACTGCACAGATGACCAGCTGATTCAACATTGGTATAGAATCTGCAGAATTCTTGGAACATAGAAATAACTCAGTAAATGTTATTCTTGTTACTATTACCATTATTCTTAAGTACAAACCGAAAAAAATAATAGCCTGTGCCACATAATTTAAATATTATAATCATAAATACTTACATGTATTTCAAACATTTTCAAATACTTCAAATACTAAGACATAATCACTATACCCTTCAACTTTTAAGATAACTGACACATATTCAACCCAAATGTCTTTTTTATTTGTACAGTAGAAAAGTATATAGTTTTAGCTGTATGTATGCTTTGTAAACCTTGGGACATGGTCTACATGGAAAAGCTCCTATTTATTTATTTATTGGCTACTGATAATCTCACAGAGAACTTGTACTGAAAAATCTAGGTTTAAAATCAACAAGGAAAAGTTTAAGAGAAAAATTACAACATTAAAGAATACACTATTTAAATTCAAAACTCACTACAATGTTTGAGCACAGTAGAAAATCAAATTGTTGTTTCCAAACTCAGCATAAAAACTTGGAATTGATTTGTAAAAAGCATCTGTAAAAATAACAACCCTACATGAGAGTTGAATGATGAGAATACTATATACAATATAATTTAGCTCTACCAGAAGATAGTACAATTACAGTTATGGTTTAGATTAGGTGTACCCAAAAGTTCATGTGTGAGACAATGCAAAAATGTTAGAGATGAAATGATTGGGTAATAAGAGATTTAAACTAATCAATTAATCCCACAGTGGGGATTAATCCTACAGTGCATTAATCCTCTGACAGGGTTTAACTGGGTGGTAACTATAGGTAGATAGGGTATGGCTGGAGGAGGTGGGTCACTGGGGGCATATCTTTAGGTTATGCATTTGTCCTTGATGAAGAGAGCTCTCTCTCTCTCTCTCTCTCTCTCTCTCTCTCTCTCTCTGCATCCTGGAACCATGTCCCCAGCTGCTTTCCTCTGCCACACTCTTCTGTTATGATGTTCTGCCTCATCTCAGGCCCTGAGGAATGGAATCAGCTATCTACAATTGAGACCTCTGAAACCATGAGGCCCTAATAAACTTTTCCTCCTCTAATTGTTCTTGTCAGGTCTTTTTGGTTAATGTAGCTAAAAAGTACTCAAACAATTACACACAGAAAATTATACAGCTTGCATAAAAATTGTATTTTATAGATATTGTACTTTATACAATGCTGCCAGACATATATATGTATATATAATGAATGTATATATATATATATATATATATGCTTTTTCCATCAGCAGCTTCTTAAACTCATGAAAGAGAAAATTAGAAGTTTCACATTCTTATGATAAAAGCAAAATAGAAATTCAAATCAAAGAACTATAATTTAATTTAAAATTACCAATTTAAAGAAATATAATTTCTCTATTTTATCCAAAAATGTATTGCAATTTCAGACAGGTAGAAAAATACATGAAGATGACAGTTAAACGAAAAACTAGTTTCTGATCTCTAACATGATAGTGAGAAAGTATTGAGGCTTAGCCAACATATTCCCCATCTGTAGGGAAGGAGAACCTGTGGGAGGCAGACTCCAAGTAGTGTTCTCTTGTGTGTTCAAGGACAACCCTCTTACATCTTAGGTCATTTTTCATGCAGATTTGGTAGGAATCCAAGACATGCAACTTTTGAAGTGATGGTGATGATTTCATGAAGATACAGATAGCTGGATATCCATATATTGATGGCCTGTATGTATATTTCAAAATTCATCATAATGTGTTTTTAAAATGCACAGTTTATTATGCATCAACTAAACTTTAATAAAACTGCTTAAAGAAAGCCTCTTTGATATTAGAAAGAAATAGTCAAGCAAGCTAAGAGGGATGTATGCGCTTCATATAAAAATAAGTATCAATGGATCTTGAGCAAATGAAAAAATGATCCTCCAATAATGAAGCAAAAATTAAGCTTCAGCTAACTACTAAGTGGAAAAAAATCCCACAGTGGGGAAAGCTACAAAGGCAAGGAAGAATGCAGGTGAGGAGCCATTTTCCTACATTTAGAATAATAATGAAAAAAAATGATAAAACCTACAGAGACCAATTTGGCAAGTTCTACCAAAATTTCTATGGAGATGACTAATGCATTTAATTTTGATCCAGCAACTGTTCTCTGAGGAATTCATTGTACAAAGTCCCTTACTTGAAATAAATGACATATTCACACAGCCATGTGGGAACCAGCCATGAGGAGCACTGAGACCCTGACTCAGGAAGCTACATTGTATCTGTATGGTGTGCTGCCACTGCAGGGAAAAATATGGATGCTCTGTGTTGAGAGCCACAGCCGAAGGGGCCCCAGCAAACTTCCAGCTGCCGGCTGATGATTGGCTCACAGCGGCCCCAGCAACATCTAGCTGATTGGCTCCTCTGCGGTGATGCTCATTGGGCTGTTTCCCTGCCCTTTCAGACCACGGAGCTGCTCATTGGGGGACTTTTTTGGCTCCGCCCACGTGACCCAGCCAATCGGCCTCAAGAGCAGGAGGATTGTGGGGTGTGGGAGAGAGAGGCTTGTGGAAAGCCGGTGGTGGCAGTTGAGGCTCTGAGGGTTTTTCCTGAGAGGCTGTTTTGTTTGGCGTGTGTGGTTCTAAAAATAAAGTTAGTTTCTTTTGACAAGTGGCTCCTGATTGTGCCCAGCCAGACTGCGGCATTTGGTGGGCCGCACGGGGAGCGACTGAGGGTAAGTGAAACTGCTCGCCCCTGAGGGCAGGGCAAGAGGATGGGTAGCCATTTTAAGATTCCTCTTTTGTTATTTTGTTTCACTTTTGTTTTAAGTTGCCTGTCCCTGGATATGTGTAAGATGGAAGAAAAACCGCTCACATCTGAGGAACAGATAGGGAGAAAGGACGGATGGACATTTCAGGAGGCTATTATAATGATTTTGTGTTGTTCCAATTTTGTTTCACTCTGTTTCAGTTTTGTTAGGCGTTATCTTGTTGGGTTGTATTATAGTAGAAATACGGGATCAGAAATTAGTAAAAAACAAACTGAAAGAGTGTTAAGTAAATTGTTAGAGGAAGGAGGCATCTCAGTAAAATCAAGAACAATCAGGGCATACGTTGATACAATACAAAAATGTAGCCCATGGCTTTTTAAGGAGGAGTTGTTAAATATATCACAATGGAACCATCATGGTGAAGATTTAAAAAGAATAGAAAAGAAAAGCCCAGGGACTCTGCCAGTTGGCACATTGCCATTGTGGATGTTCATATCTTGTTTGCTTAGTCCAAAGCCTTCAGTTCAGACAATGGTAGAGGAAGGAGAAGACATAATGATTCAAGTAAAAGAGAAGGCCTCTCAAGCTAGTCAGACAGAGGAAAAGATTCAACTAAAAGAGAAGGCCTCTCAAGCTAGTCAGACAGAGGAAAAGATTCAAGTAAAAGAGAAGGCCTCTCAAGTTAGTCAGACAGAGAAAGAAAGTGTAAAACAGAAAAAGCCATCAGGGGGAAAGTTACAACAGGAGACTGCTACTAACACCTTTCTATCACCAGAGGGTGTAAGTGTCCAACCAACAGCACCACCTCTACAGGAGACTGCTACTAACACCTTTCTATCACCAGAGGACGTAAGTGTCCAACTAACAAGGCCACCTCCATATGCTGGGAGGTCCCCAACCCCCGCAGTTGATAGTTGGGATCCTGAGACAAGATCTCAAATATTAACATGCCCTGTATTTGAGGCAGGAGGGCAGCGATTTTACCAAGTTTTAAATTTCAAAACAGTGAAGCAGCTAAAAGAGGCTGTAACAACCTATGGTCCTCAAGCACCCTTCACTGTAAGCATGGTCGAATCCATTAACAACTTGAACATGACACCAGCAGATTGGGCTAATATGTGTAAAGCTGTGCTAAATGGAGGACAATACCTGTTATGGAAGGTTGCCAATGAGGAATTTTGCAAGGAGACAGCTAGGCGAAATGCAGCAGCTGGTTATCCTCAGAGAAATCTAGATATGTTGTTAGGAAAGGGACCTTATGAGGATCAGCAGCAACAAATTGCATATGATCCTGGTGTATATGCACAAATTGCTGTAGATGCAATTAAGGCATGGAAGACTTTACAAGGACATGGAGGTTTACAAGGTCAATTATCTAAGGTAATACAAGGAGCTAATGAACCTTATGCTGAATTTGTAGATAGGCTTATTCAAAAAGAGTTTTTGGGAATACAGAACAAGCAATGCCATTACTAAAACACCTGGCTTATGAGCAAGCGAATCATTGGTGCAGAGATATCATTAGACCATGGAAACATGAAGATTTAAACACATATATTAAATTATGTAGAGACATTAATGAACAAGAGCAAGTCGTGGCAGCTGCAGTAAAACAGGCTTTAGATGCCAGAGACATTAATGAACAAGGGCAAATTGTGGCAGCTGCAGTAAAACAGGCTTTAGATGCCAGGCCAAGAACATGCTACAATTGTGAACAAACAGGACATTTTAAAAGGAATTGCCCCATTGGAGGAGGGTTTAACAAAACTAGGTATCAAAGGAGTAGAATACCAGGTATTTGCCCACGATGCCATAGAGGGAGACATTGGGCTAATGAATGCCGTTCTCAAACCACCATAGAGGGTACTCCATTATCAAAAAACGAACAAGGACCAGGTGTTTATCCACGATATCGTGGAGAAAGGCATCGGGCTCCATTGCCAAAAAATGGACAGGGGGGCCCAATGCTCCGGGGCCCAAAACCACAAATATACGGAGCACTGGAGGAACCCAGAAACCCCATCAGGGTAGTGCCCAGGACACATTGTCCATCAGATCCCTCATCAGACAAACCAGAGGGAGCGCAGGGTTGGACATCTGCGCCTCCGCCAGAGCAGTACTAACTCCAGAGATGGGAGTTCAAATCATTCCCACAGGGGTGAAAGGACCTCTTCCCAAAGGAACAGTAGGCTTATTATTGGGACGCACCTCTTCTACTCTAAAAGGACTTATGATAAGTCCTGGGGCAATTGATCCCGATTATGAAGGTGAAATAAAAATTATAGCCAGTTCTCCAAAGGGTATATCAGTAATTTCACCAGAAGATAGAATAGCACAGTTACTAATAATACCCAGCCTACATGATAAATTTTCCAGTTGTACTGTAGAAAGAGGTTCCAAGGGATTAGGCTCCACAGGTGTAGACTGGGCTATGCTTTCTTTAAATTTAGATTCTCGCCCCATGCTAAAACTAAATATTCAAGGACATGAATTTAATGGGCTACTGGATACAGGTGCAGACCTTAGCATCATCTCTCGTCAAGAATGGCCAAAACATTGGCCATTACAACAAGCCACTCAAACGCTTCGAGGCCTAGGAGTGGCAACTAATCCCCATAGAAGTGCAATGGTATTAGATTGGAAGGATCCTGAAGGATGTGAAGGAACTATACAGCCATATGTATTGGATCATCTTCCCGTAAATTTATGGGGACGAGATGTCCTAGATCAATTAGGTTTGACATTAACAAATAACATCAACCAAAATGCACCCACTATTATGACTAGACAAGGTTTTAGGAAAGGAAAAAGATTAGAAAAACAAGAACAAGGTATAGCAGCACCAATACAAATAGATCAAGGAACAGACATACATGGGTTGGATTTTCAGAAAGGGCCACTGAGACAATAAAAATTACTTGGAAATCAGAAAGACCATTATGGGTTCCTCAGTGGCCCCTGACTAAAGAAAAGATACAAGCAGCCCATGACCTGGTCAAACAACAATTAGCAGAAGGACATATACAACCTTCTGTATCTCCGCATAATACTCCCATTTTTGTCATCAAAAAGAAGTCTGGTAAATGGAGATTATTGCAAGATTTAAGAACCATTAATAATGAGATGGTTATTATGGGACCTGCTCAATCAGGGATTCCTCAATTGTCTGCTTTGCCAAAAACCTGGTATGTTTTAGTTATAGATATTAAAGATTGTTTTTTTTTCAATTCCAATTCATCCTGAGGATAGTCCACGTTTTGCATTTACTATCCCTGCACTGAATCATGAAGGTCCTGATCAGAGATATGAATGGAAAGTACTCCCTCAAGGGATGGCTAACAGCCCAACTATGTGTCAAATTTATGTTAACAAAGTAATCCAGCCACTTAGAAATCAAAATCCTGAACTACAAATATTTCACTATATGGATGATGTATTATTAGCACACAAAGATAAAAACACATTGCTAGAATGTTATGCCACACTTACAAACTTATTAAAAAATTATAATCTAGAGATAGCAATAGATAAAGTACAATTAAATTTTCCAATTAATTATTTAGGAGTTCTATTATCCTCAACCATGGTCCGTCCACCAAAAATTCAAATACGAGTAGATCAACTCAAATCACTTAATGACTTTCAAAAGTTATTAGGAGACATAAATTGGATAAGGCCTTATTTAGGTATACCAACAGGAGAGTTGGGACCTTTATTTGATATCCTAAAAGGTCCATCAGATCCAAATTCACCCCGAATGTTAACGCCTGAAGCAAGAAAGGCATTAAAAATCATTGAAACATATATGGAAAATATGCATTTGGATAGAATTGATATAAGTTTGCCTTTATTATTTATTGTACTACCAACAAAAAATATTCCTACAGGAGTATTTTGGCAAGAAGGTCCATTATTATGGATACATTTATCTTATTCTCCTAACACTATTCTTACTAGGTATCCTGAGGCTGTAGGACAATTAATACTCAAAGGAATAAAAGCAGCAAAGGGAGTGTTTGGAATTTCTCCCAATAAAATTATTACTCCATATACTATGAATCAAATTGATGAGTTAGCTAATGAGTTAAATACTTGGGCAATAATCATGTGCAAATCTAATGTTTCATTTGATAACCACTTACCATCTAATCCTTTATTGTCTTTTTGGTCATTGCATCCTGTAATTTTTTCCAAAAATGACAAGAAAAACACCTATCATGAATGCTCCAAATATATTCACTGATGGGTCAAATAATGGTACAGCAGCAGTAGTTACCCCTGATCAAACTTTTACATTTTTAGTACCCAAACAATCAGCTCAAAAGGTAGAGCTTAATGCAGTTTTACAAGCTTTTGTGATGTTTAAAGATTCTGTATTTAATTTATTTTCTGATAGTCAGTATGTAGTTAATGCTATAGTATCTCTTGAAGATGCTGGTAGGATTTCCCCTTCTTCTACTGGGGTCTGTTTATGTGTTTCCACAGGGAGAACAGCAGCCGATTTGGATTCCAGAAAGATTAACTAAAGCGATTTCTACAGACCAAAAAGAAGATGATTTGGCTCAAATCCATAACAACTGATATCCAAAACTCCAGTTTGGCTATTCTTACATCTGCAGCAGAACCAGGATGCTTTTTTCAATATCTATTTTATTATTGCCCTTTGCCATATCATGAAGTTCTATTTTGTTTTTTGAGCTCATACAGACCTAGGTTAATGTTTTGCTGATGAGTTCTATTTTTGACTATAGAGTTTTTAAACATTGCAATGGAGATTTCACCTGTAAAAAGTTATAAGGCCTTTACTATAATGTTATGTGTTGTATGTATTATATTATGTGTGCACACTTGTGTTTTGTGTTATATGTTTGAATGTATGTATGTCCATATATCATATATGATGAGCGCTCATGATAAAATGGATCCAAATATTTTTTTTTACGTGATTTATATGGTTTATTTTAAATTGGGTAAACAACTGTTGAGGACTGTTTTAATATGTAAACAAAAAAGAAGGTTAACAGATCTGTTTGTTTACTTTCACCTTTCCTTTTCATTATATTTAATAATTCTCTTAAAGATAATGTAAATTGTTAAGAAAATTGTTTTCTTTTAGTGCCTTCTGTAATGTTACATAATTTTTTCTTTAGCCATTATTGCCAGAATTCCTATCTTCATCCCAGTGCCGGTGAAGACAATGTAAATTGTTAAGAAAATTGTTTTCTTTTAGTGCCTTCTGTAATATTACATAATTTTTTCTTTAGCCATTATTGCCAGAATTCCTATCTTCATCCCAGTGCCGGTGAAGACAATGTAAATTGTTAAGAAAATTGTTTTCTTTTAGTGCCTTCTGTAATGTTACATAATTTTTTCTTTAGCCATTATTGCCAGAATTCCTATCTTCATCCCAGTGCTGGTGAAGTCAAAGATAAAACCAATCTACAGCTTCTGCAATAGCCATCACTGAACTGCTTTCAGAACTTGCCTGGACACATTGTGAACTCACCTGTATGCATTGTGAACTATCTGTTGGTGCAGCGACTTGTGGTAGTGTTGGGGTATTTTTGCTGATGATGTCATCGGTGGTACAATTTTTCCAAAAGGAGCCGTCAATTGGCTTGGTGTATCTTCCTCCCTTCTGCTTGTCATGATTGTCCAGCTAAAATTTGGGGGCCAACAGAGGTGAGGCAAAGAACCTCACCCCCCCGCTGGTACAAAGACCTCTCCACAGGTGTGGCTGTATATTGGACCGGTAGTCAATGACGGGTAAGATCCAATTGCAATGGTACCAACCTAACGGGTAAGGACCATATGTACTATTGGACAACCTAAGGCAGGCACGGTCCCTAAGCCACATGTTTTTTGTTTAAACAGAGAGGGGGAGATGTTGAGAGCCACAGCCGAAGGGGCCCCAGCAAACTTCCAGCTGCCGGCTGATGATTGGCTCACAGCGGCCCCAGCAACATCTAGCTGATTGGCTCCTCTGCGGTAATGCTCATTGGGCTGTTTCCCTGCCCTTTCAGACCACGGAGCTGCTCATTGGGGGACTTTTTTGGCTCCGCCCACGTGACCCAGCCAATCGGCCTCAAGAGCAGGAGGATTGTGGGGTGTGGGAGAGAGAGGCTTGTGGAAAGCCGGTAGTGGCAGTTGAGGCTCTGAGGGTTTTTCCTGAGAGGCTGTTTTGTTTGGCGTGTGTGGTTCTAAAAATAAAGTTAGTTTCTTTTGACAAGTGGCTCCTGATTGTGCCCAGCCAGACTGCGGCACTCTGTGCTCTGACCAGGAAATTTTCTTGAAATAAAGATGGATAGTCCCAGCACTGGGGAAAAATATGGATAATGATGTATTGTGATGTATTTCTCTCACCAATGTTAACAAAATGAGAAAACATGAAAATATATACCTGCCTTTGCTTTATCATGTTTGCATATAGAAGAAATGAAAAGGTAGTAGAATAAAGAGTTATTCAGGAGGAAAGAAATTCGGTGAATGGAAACAGGGAGGGGAATAAGAGTCCTTTATATTTCTTTTCAAATTGCTTTGTTTATTTTATTGGTTTAACTAAGAAAATATATTCCTGATTCAAGAATATTGAAATATGGACTGGGATTGTGGCTCAGCTGTAGAGCACTCGCCTGGCACAGGCGGGACCCGGGTTCGATCCTCAGCACCACATAAAAATAAAAGGCATTGTGTTGTGTCCATCTACACCTAAAAAATAAATATTAAAAAAAGAAAAGAATATTGAACTATGCTTAATATTTATTTAAAAACAAGAAGAAAGTTCAATCATCTAATGTCAAGTGTTCATTTTGATGGTTTGAATGGTGATTTGAATCTAAAGGTCCCCCAAAGCCCCATGTGTTGAAAGTTTGGTTCCCAGGTGGTTCTGTTGGGAGGTGGTAGAACTTTTGAAAAGTGGAGCTGAGTAGAAAGTCTTAGGTCACTAGACTGGGATTAGGTCACCTATGACTGGGATTGTGGGACCCAGAACTTCCCTCAGCACTTTTTTTTTTTTTTTGCTTCCTTGGGCATGAGATGAAAAGTACACTCTTGCCACATGTGATGCCTTGCCACAAGCCCAAACCAACAGGACCCACTGTTCACGAACTGAAACCTCCAAAACTGTGAGTCAAAATAGATCTTTTATTTTTATAAGTTGCTTATCTCAGTTACTAAGTTAATTACCAGAAAACATTATCTACTCTCAGCAATAATCCAAAATTGATGTAATTGTAATCCTAAAGGAAAGGTTCTGTTCTTGAAGGTACTCTAGGGATTTAGATATTTTACAGGTTGTCTTAGCCTATTTCCTGTTGCTATAACAAAATACCTTTAACAAGGAAATTTATGAAGAATTGAGACTTATTTTGACTATAGTTCTGGAGGTTAGGAAGTCAGAGAACATGCTGTCCTCTGATGAGTTTCTGGTGAGGTGAGGGCCTTGTGTTGTTTCCACTCGTAGCAGAGAACAGAAGGACAAGTGGCAAGACAAAAGAGATGGTATGCTTTATGACAACCTCCTCTCTCAGAAACAAATCCAGACCCTCAAGAATCAGAACTCGCTCCCACGAGAAAGGCATTGCTCTCTTTTAACCACTTAACCACCTCATAAAGACACCCCCCCCATCCCAACACTGCCAAAATGGCAATTAATTTTGATGGGGACAAATCACATCCAAACTACAGCAAGGGACATATTCATGTTTGATCTAAATATAATTAACAATAAAATTTAGTTCTAGAAAGTCTGCTAAACAATCATGGGAGGACCCTGTAAAAGTCTGGATTTTATTGTATTTATGTTCTAGAGGTATATGGAAAGATTATCTGCAAACTCTACTTATCATCATCATCATTATCATCATCATCATTGTTTGTGTGTGTTTGTGTATGTGTATGTGTGTGTGTGTGTTGCTGAGGATTGAACCCAGCGTCTCACACATGCTAGGCAAATACTCTACCACTAGCATAGACCTGCAGCTCCAAACCTTACTTATTAATAGTGGTCTTTACTAAAAAAGTAATTAGCTTATATTAGAGAGTAATATCCCTGAAATTAATTTTTAAATAAAGCTGATTTTGATATCTTGAACACTAGATGAATGTTATACTGAGCATATCAGCTTCCATAGCAATAAGAATCAAGTGGTTCCACTTCGGGGTTTATTTTAAAACAAAACAAAACAACAACAAAAATATTGTCATAGCCCAAAATTCAAATGTCACCTTTCAGCCAATCTTATTCTTTAAAGTGATTCCTTCCTAAGAAACCGCGGTTGAATCAAAATTCAACCAGGTACTTGACATTCATTCTTCCACTCAACTCGGGATCCTTGATGACCTCACTGAACATCTCATTCACTTTGCCAGATTGCTGGGAGGATAGAGTGAGGCTTTTGTTAATCTAAAATTTAAATCAAATTCTTTCCATTTTTAGCTTGAAGTTTAAATCCTCAATGATCATTAGCAATCAAGGCAGAGAGATAAGCTTGTCTCATACTCAAGGACTTCATACCAAAATGAAAAATCCATCTGGGGATAGTTGCTCTTTCCTAGCAGCTTTCACAGGGCAGATCAAAACTCCCAACCATCCTTATAACCTCTAGGCAAAAATTGAGGAAGAATAATTTTCATTACCATGGCTCCTAGCCCCAATAGGAGAGGTGAACCCTGGGAGTCATAGGAAGGCAAATAGCCTCATTAACTCAGATTAGACCCCAGATGGACTTTGTAAATGAACAGATTTTGATTACAGGTGTTTGATTCCTTCAAAGAAGTCAAAGGAAAGAAAAATTTCAATTTTGTTCGCTATTCCTTCTCTTCCTCACTTGTCTGTTTTCTTTCCTTCGATGTAGAAGAGCTCAAGTGAAAATTAGTTTGTGACTATAAAGAAGGCTCTTCACCCACCTTGTTCTGCATCGGGTTTAGCTCAGCCATGAGTATTGGAGCACACCTATTACACTGGGAGTTTCTAAAGAGTTCTGTGGCTGTGGTCTGACCTGACCATGACAGAGATCTCTACTTGTTTACTTTCCTTTTAGGCTTTGAAACCAAAGGCCTTCTGAGTGGTCAGGGAGAATGAGGACCCTGGGCCCACCCAGTATGCTCTACTTCCCCAGTGATAAAAGACCTTGTGGACCTACTGTACTTCAGTCCTCTTGCTGTCTGGGTCATAAGGAATTTGGCTGACTCTAATGGCTAGAAGATAACTTCTAAACCCTTGGAATTTCCCTAAGTGATGGGAGTCTTCGTTGTGACTCAGTCAAGGGTGTCTACATTATGAGACCTCAGAAATACTCAGAACACTGAAACTGGGGTGATTTTTTCAATATTCTGATGTTTGCCACTTTTCAATATGCAAAGGAGACCATGTCCTTAGGAAGATGAAAGCTTTGCATTTAGAAATCTCTCAGACTTCCCTGTGCATCTCTTCTTTGGGCTGATTTTAATGTGCATCTTTTTTGCTATAATAAATCTTAAGGATAAGTATAGTGCTTTCAGTGAGTTCTGTCAGTATTTCTAATAAGTCAAGGGAGCTTGTGGGAGTCCCCAAATTCATAGCCAGACAGGTGTTTAAAAGTGAGGGTAGCCCCAGAAACCCCTGAAGTTGCATCTGGTGTCAGAAGTGAGGGTAGTCTTGTGGAGGACAGTGGCCTTGGATTTTGTGGTTTGGGAAACTCATAGTACTGTCTTTCCTGAAGGTTCCAGCCAGGCCTTTCTCTGCCAGTCAGAGACTTGGCCTAGGAAGCTCAGCTCTTGTCACACAGTAAATGACTTGAAGCTTTTGCCACATCTGTGAAATGCAAACTTCTCAATGACCAATTCTTTCAAGAATAACCTTGAAAGTCTAATTTTTCATAAACAAGATTGTCTCACTTGTCAAACAGAATCAGGTGCCCCTTCCACAGTTACTAAAAGAGACAATAAAATATCAATAAATGCAAAGCACAAAGTTTGGTAATTGCTTTCTAAGTGCTACCACAGTCTTAGGAGCTAGGCATAGTTATTACCTTTCTTTTTACAGATGAGGACACTGAGGCTTGTGTGATGTAATTTGCTCAAAGTTGCAGATACAGAAAGGGGGAAAGCCAGGTCTGAACCTCAGTGGTCTGCATCCATTATGTGAACTTTCAAACTATCTGCCTTCAGAACACAGTGTTTCCAAGTGCACCAAGAGGCAAGTTTGATTTTGGAGCTGGTAGCTCTCTAAGTTATCCATGAAACAGATCCTTAGTAAACTTGGGTGCAAGAAATGCTAGGAAAAGAATGGAAAAAATGAAACAGGAAGGTAAGAGAGTAAAAGGTGGACACCTGGACTTGATCTTACCTGGGGATTCTGGAAGTCTGAGTGGAATTTGCACCTCTGTGGTGTCTACAAAATTATTCAGTGGTATTGATACACCAAATCCTATCAGTTTATCCTTAAGACTGCTCCATTTCCAGCCTATCTGGGCAGTCCTGGCTCTACTTGCTACAAAAATTCCAGGGCTGGAGAAGAAGGCTTTTCCCACACTATTGCTTAGGCCTGATGGGCTACAGGTGGAAACTAATGTGTCCCCTTACACATTCCTTGTAATTAAGCTTTAGTGACACAGAAACTGTCTCCCCTGTGCTGTCTGCTACAGTAGCCACATGTGACTATTTGAAGTGAAATTAATTAAAATTAAATAAAATTAAATATTCATTCTCTCAGTCACATTACCCACATTGCAAATGCTTGATAACCATATGTGGCTAGGGGCTACACAATTGAAAAATGCAGATATAGAACATTATAATCCATGCAGAAAGTTATGTGGTTCCGTGCTAGTGTGTGTGCTGTTTTGTAGGAGCATTTTTGGAATAGAATATCATTTCTAGAAAGCAATTTGGGGGAAAAAAAACTTTATAATTATTTATACCTGATTGTTCAAATAAATAGTCCTCCAACCATCTATGAGCCAGTCATCTATGACAAAGGTAGGTCAACATGACATTATTTTCAATAACAACACACACATACACACACACCCAGAAACAATTTAAGTACTCAATATTTAGGAGATCTAATTTAATTATATTTCAGCAAAGTGGAATGCTATTCATTAAAATTATATTTTAAAAAGTTGAATAAGTTATGGAAATTATGATATCAGGCAAAGTGCTGGAAGTAATGTAATAAAGATAACTATACTCTTCACTGTATGAAAATATATTTATAGGGTTTAAATTTTTTCTTTTATCTTATACATTTTCCACATTTTTCAAACTGATAATGTTATTCCTTTAAGCATAAATAACATAAAAATATATACTTCACTTACATTCACAACTTTTTAGTTTTGAAATCTTAGTTTTCCTATCTAAGTCGTTGATAAACGCTATTGAATGAAACATGACTAGAAGTTGAATTGAGGGACAAGATATTGAAAATATTTCCCTGGGTTCAATTTAGCCTTATCAGAACTTTTCAGGAATGATTATTCAAACAATTTTAAATCTTCCAAAGCATCCTAGCACCCAACCCATATGTCTTTATCTTGACCTCAAAATGTTAATAAAATTTCTTCAACCAAGACTAAACTGGTTTGCTCACTCAATTTATTCAACAGATATTGACTAAGGAGCCATCCTGTCCTGAGCTAAACAGAAAACGTGGGAGGGCTGTGCATACAAGAGGGGGACCTAGCTGGCCTTTCCCATAATGCAGCAGGTGACCTCAGCATGGGGATGATGTGAGCAGCATGACAGTCTCCCTTTTCCATCTCTTCCTATGCAACCCTGGTCTGCTGATAGTCACACTATATATTTCTTTGGGTCATGGTGCAAATGTCCTAAGTGCAAAGAGTTCTAATATAATACCACTCTTCTAATGCATTCAAAGTCATTGTTTCCATTACAGGACTTCTTAAAGGAACTCCAGAAATAAATCTGCATTATTATCTCTAGCAATTGAATCATCAGTGTTATTCTGCACCACAACTTTTACTACCACACATCACAATTTATTGTAAATCCCCCCCCCCCATTTGATAGGGTTTGTATGAGCAGGTAATTGCCATATAAATTATGAATAGAGAAAAATAATTTCTCCAGCCGTGAAGTTCCCCTACATTTTACAGTCTGCAGTTCTCTGTTTGATAATGATTAAAATTGTCACTGTGGTGAGGTTTGCTGACTCTTTCCTGCCTTGAGCTTCCTGTGTTAGCTCTTCCCAACGCAGTCCATTATTTCGCCATCCATTAATGGCTTCCCTCATGTCAGCCATAGTGCTAAGTACTGGAAATCCAATGTTGGATAAGAAACAGTCCTTGCCCTGAAGAATTCAGCCTAATGGGGAAACCACAGATCTATAATCACTTTTATTTCTACATGAAGAATGTCACAATAGAGTCATCATATGATGCCATTGCACACCTAATTCCTGTTTTGTCATCTTCAATTTCTCCTGATACTTTATGCCTTAATTTAAAAAAAAAAAGTGTCAGCACACAATGATAAATCTCAGTCCAATAACTCAAGAGCACAGGACATAAATCTTTCATTGTTTCATACCAATTTAATGTCAGGCTCTGAGTCCCAGTTCAATCAGACTAGGGAAAAAAACATACAACTTCAGATTTCCTGGGATGCCCTCAATTTTATTCCCTAGAGCTGTGTCATAAATTCCATGACATGGGCACTGCTAAGCCATTGGGAGTGGAGGCCTGGGGCAAGGGGAAACCTGGCTCTTGCTCATTGGACACATAGTTTTCCATCACAATGTCCACAATCTCTATCAATATGGTACTTAGGTCTACAGACTCCCACATCTGGGCCATGCTTGGGCACAAAAAACTTGACCAAGACCTCCAGTGCACCCACTGGGCAAACTCAGGCTCAGCAATGCTCCAGAACACACTCTAAGCTGGAGAAGTATCTAAACTTCCTTTTGGGCTCCGGTTTTTGTTAAAAGCAACCCAAAACACCCATAATCATTTCTGGTTTCCACATTGCCATGTTCCTCCTCAGTGGCAGAGCCCAGCTGGGAGAGGGATGGCAGTGAAAGGAAGACTTGTGGGCTTGGGAATGACCCTAACACTCAAAGGAAATACCTCTGCCCAGCACTGTCAGCTCACCAGGTCCACCTGCAGACTTCTAGAAGCATCCTCCTTGAATCCATGGCATGCAGCTCAAGCAGAGAGTCCAAAGGAGGTACTTCCATAATAGAGTCTTTCTTGTTTCTGGATGTGTGTTCTATCAGCCTTGCTTAATACAGCAGTTCCGAGGCCTAACTGCCCACTGTGACCAACTGGAAGAGCTTTTTAAAAATATTAATGCCTGTGATCCACTCTCTAGAATTTCTCATTTAACCAAACTGGCGTGGAAGCTGAGTACTAGTTTTTTTGTTTTGTTTTGTGTATTTAATTTCCCATGGAGATTTATATGCAACTAGAGCTAAGAATGAGACCACTGCTGTATTCATCCCTTCCTGGATTTCCCAACCTCATTTTAATAACCTAGTCTGTGCTTTTCAAATTTTTTCACATCATGATATGCAGAGATTTATTTATTTTTTTCTGCATGATAGGCTAAATGAGTGAGGTTACTAGAACTCACTGGTCATCTGAAAGAAGCTCCAACTGTGGCCAACAGATGGGTCCTGTTGGCAACCGGTATGCTGAGCACTGGGGAAAGGCAACTCTGGGATCACATAGGCATCTGGCCCTGTCTAAAAACAGAAAATTGAATTCCCTTCAAAGCATATTCACAGCAATGTACGTGCATGAGTGCTTGGAATTTTAACTCAGTGATCATTGAGAGACTGCTATGAGCTGCAGTGCTCAGCCCATGAAACACAAGATGAAAAGACACAGTTGTCATTCTGTAAGGACCTCTGGCTGATATGAGGATGAAAGTGCTTTCTTGGCTGGTCTTGTTAAATATAACTCATTTTACTTATTTTACTAAGCCTGATAAAAAGTACATCTTATTGAACTAGCTATGTGTCAAATCACTTAGCATTTCTGAAATTTTCCTTCTTCATCTAGAACATAAGAGGATTTGACCAGATCTGGAAGATCCACATAGATTCCCACTTTGCTAATGATAGAGCAGGAAATGAGAATATAGTGAATGATTCTTCTGATTGTTTATTTGGCTCACAGTTTCATAGGACTCAGTCCATAGATGGCTAACTCCATAGCTCTGGGTCCGAGGTGAGGCAGAACATCATGATAGAAGGGCCCAGCAGAGGAAAGCAGCTCAGACCATGACAGCTAGGAAGCAGAGAGAGACTTCTCATCAGGAACAAAATATAAACCTCCAAGCCACAACACAGGGACTTACTTCCTCCAGCCATACCACCTGCCTAAAGTTACCATCCAGTGAATCCATATGATTAGGGTGCAACTCTCATAATCTAATCATTTCCATTCTGGGTGTTCTTGTATTGTCTCACACATGAGCTTTGGGGATCAACTCATATCTAAAATGATATTATTCAGTTTTAAAAAGGACAGATACTCTGATATACTACAACATGCATGAAGCTAGAAAAAAAATTATGTTAAATGAAATAAGTTAGACACAAAAGAACACATGTATGATTCTACTTGCATGAAGTACCTAGAAAAGTCAAATCCATAGAAACAGAATGTCTAATAATGGTTACCAGAGGCTGGGGACCAGAGGTAGAGATGAAAGTTATTGTTTAATGAATACAGAGTTTCAGTTTGGGATGATGAAAAAGTCCTAAAACTGGATAATAGTTATTTTGGAATTAGTAATGTGAATTTACTTGATGCCACTGAATTGTACACTCAAAAACAGTTAAAAAGATTGATTTTATACTATGTATGTTTTATCAAAAGATGATCTGAGATGAATCAAGTTGCTACACTTTACATTCTTGACCTATAAAAAAGTATTTGTAAATATAAAATTACTGCCTTAAGTTCAGTGGTATGCACATGATTAGTTTTACAAAGTGCTATGAAATTTTTCTCAATAGTATAATTTGTGCATAATGATATTTTGGGATGGTTTGGAAACTGTCCTGCTGGGCCCTATAAGCTAAAAATAAATCGTAATGAATCTTTCAATTGCTTCACAAATTTGCTTGAATGTAAGAATCTCTGAAAGTGATTAGAAATTCTTATGGGGCTCACCCCAATCCAATTGAATCAAAAAGGAATCTGGGAAAGGGCTTGGGAATCAATATTTTCATGAAGTACTCCAGGGGAACTCATATTAGGTAAACTGGAAAATACATTTTTAAAATAAAATTCTGGATTAAACAGAGAGCAGCAGGAATCTGCATCAACCCTACATCCTTCAATAACACCTCTCTCCTTTCAAGCCTGAGTTTGCCCACCAGAAACAATGAAGGACAATGTCCCTAATACCCTTCCCTAAAACTGGCACTGCTCTAAATTGCAAGTACTACAGCAGTGGCTAGAAACCTGTACCAAGAATAAAACAATCAGATGGAAATAACCAAATATGAGACAGGGACAACTGGAGAGAAAGGATGATTTGATCAGTAGATGATGAAAGTAGGAGTAAGCCTGTAGCTGGCTGACCTTCAATGCCCTTGGGCATCAATCCTATATATTTACCAGGAACAAGTGTCCAGATGCCCATGTTTCAAGGTGGGTTCTATGTGCCAAGAAATTTGAATTGAAAAGTTCATTTTCTGCCTGAAATTATGGTGTGTTTTTTTTTTATTTTAAGCTTTTCAAAGCTTGCCTAATTTATGAAAAATTTCTTTTTCTTCCTTTCTTCCAAACTTCTCTCTCTTTATCCTGGGGTTTCGTTTTTGTTCCCAAATGCAATCAAAGAATGGCAGAAGTGAGTAGGGTTAGAATTAAGACTGAAATGTAAAGGTTTTTTTTGAAAAATTGTTGATAATAAAATCATCTAAAAAGGAAAGGTATATCTTATTATAAGTATTATGGTCTTTATTTGCAGCATGGTTATTTTTTCACTTATTTGTTCTCATTCATAATAATCTTTTCCTCTCCTCTTTATTCTTCCCCATTCTCCACGTTTTCACTTGTTTGGTCCTGATATGTGTGTGTGTGTGTGTGTGTGTGTGTGTGTGTGTGCTCACGCATGCTCTCTCTTTCTCTCTCTCTCTCTCACACACACACATACACACACACACAATTCAAATACACACCCTCAAACTTAGAGGCAATTGATGCAAATTTTACAGTGTTGGCCAAAAGTAGCTTTGTGTTAACAATGTGTTTAAACATCCTGGCCTCTCTTTAGATGGTCCCAGGGCTGGCAGAAGTGTGATCATTGCTCACTCATTTTGTACCAATCTTGCAGAAAAACTACAGGCTCTGATGCCTTTTTTCCCTACATTTCTCATCGTGGTTTGAGTCACACTACATTAAGAAAATTCACCACCTGTGTCCACTTCTTCCTGAAGACATCTATAGAGTCAGACCCCTACTCGCTGGGGTAGATTAAAAAAGCCCAGCTTGGCTCTACCAGCTGAGCATTGCAGCAGGGTGCAGAAATCACCTAACACAGGTTCTAACAGATGTGGCTCTGAAGAAGCAGCTTAATAACTGTAATATTTTAATAACAAAAGTTCTTGCCACCATTCAGAGCTATAAAACAAGCAATTCTCACCTGTACTATACACATTGAGCTATGCAATAGGAATATTAAGTCAATGTCTATGCTACATAAATGTTCATGCATTGTAGCTGAAGGAAAATAAAAGCCCCTAAAACACTAGAACTTTCTCACACACAGACTTTGAGTCCTTGACTTTTGATTCAACATCTAAAGTCTAATGTAAGTATTATCATCTCTGCTTTAAGAATACTATGACAAATGTTTTTTCTGATTGGTACTGTTTCTTATAGGAGTTTAAAAAAAGTTAACAATACAGAATTAAGTGTATTGAAATATACATCATTGAATACATTTGCATATATAGGTACATATGTGGGAATTTGTACTACTTTTCAGAAACTTCTACCTTCAAGAGTTGCCAGTGTGGAGCTGGGGTTATGGCTCAACGAAGAGCGTTCGCCTAGCAAGTGTGGGACCCTGGGTTCGATACTCAGCACCACATAAAAATAAATAAATAAAGGTATTATGTCCAACTACAACTAAAAAATAAATATTAAAAAAAAGAGTTGCCAGTGTTGGGGCTGGGGATGTAGGTCAGTTGGTAGAACGCATGCCTGCCATGCACAGGGCCTGGTTCAATCCCAGCACCAAAAAAAAAAAAAAAATGAATTGCCAGTGTTAGCCATCTGAGATCCAGCCTTTCAAACTTTATGCTTCCTGTACCCTAAGGGGCCCTCAGAGTCCTGTTCATCTTTCAGTACTCACTGAGAAATATGAATTCAGAGTTGCCAGAACTTCAGATTTTTTCAGGACAAACTCAAGATTTGTAAGCTCCTCCATTTAAAAATGAAATTAACTAAAAACTACTTCCCCAAACTGGATTGAGCCTAGTGATCTCTTCTTTGATCTTCAGAGAGAGAGAGAGAGTAGGTGGAAGGAAACCCTGTCCCTCAATGATATGCAAATATCACTGGTTATCTGTTCTTTTTAGAACTCCAACTTTCCTAATAGTAAATGTAAAATTCTTTCTAGGGAAAAAATTCTCTTCCTTCCCCCACCACCCCACTAGGAGTTGACAGGACCTCACAAATCCTGGAAAAGTGTTCTCCTACTGAATTACATCCCAAGCCCCAATTTCGTTCTATATCAACAATCTATGAATTATAAATTAGTCCACATCAAATAGGTTTCTTTTTTTTTTAATTGAGTACGTGTCCACATTTTTTTTCCTATTTGTGATTTGAATTTCTACATAGAAATGTGTTAATTCATCTAAAATATATTTAGGCATGTGTAGCCTATGGCCTCTCATTAATTATTGCATAACTCCATTACCTCTTACTATTTGAAATGTTTTCTTAATATGATAAAATTATTTCTGTAGATACAGGTATCTTTTGATTTAGTTCTTGGATCAAGAACATAACATCATCAATATGAAACCTAATTTATGCCTTCTCATATTATACACACTTCCATGTGATAGTCAGGGATCCATAAAAACTAAGAAAAAGGAAGAAAGAAGGAGAAAAAAAAATGAGAGTTTGGATCAAGAACCCATCTGGTTCTTGTCAGAGACGATAACTGAACAGTGCTGTTAAATTTTAGCAAAATCTGGATGTGTGACTAAGAAGTCTTGGTAGTTTAAGGTTGTCAATTCTCTCAGAATTTACACATTCTAATTCAGAGTCACAAAAGATTATGTTTTTGACGTACTATAGTTCTATATTCATCTGGAAAAAATAAAAGTGAAAAGACATAGAAATGATTGGCAGAGATATGATGTTAAGAGATATTATACAATCATAATAAATATAAAAACATAGTACTAGAGCAAAAGAGAAGAGATCATCAGCCAACCAAAACAGAAAACCCAGAAATAGAAGTATACACAATGTAGCATTAAGAAGATTTTTCAAAATTAGTAGCAAGACAAGAAATTATTTCACAAATTTTGTTGGAACAGTACCTCATATCACCTATAAAATCAATCCCTTAGATGAGTTAAATATCTAAATGTTAAAAAAGAAAAATGAATTTAAATAAGTTTATATAAAAATAATCAGACTCAGTGACATACACTTGTAATTCCAGTGACTCTGGAGGCTAAGTCAGGAGGATCACAAGTTTGAGGCCAGTCTCAACAACTTAGTGAGGCCCTCAGCAACTCAGCAAGACCCTGTCTCAAAAAAATAAAAAATAAAAAAAATAAAAAGGGCTGGGGGTGGAACTCAATGGTAAAGCACCTTGGGTTTAATTCCCACTATTCCCTCTCAAAAAAGGTTACATAAAAACAAAAGATTGATGGATTTAACTACAAAATATAAAACACATGTATATACATATATATTATATGCCTAAAACCAATAAAAATATAAATACACTAATAGAATAAAGAATTCATGTCACAAAAAGCTATACCAATTTATACTACCCTTAACAATGTGTAAGACAACATTTGACCTTGCACTCTTGTTAATCCTTTTTTCCCCATATTTTCCAGTACAAAAGTGAAAATTATATTTAACTCAATTATTTTTATTACAAAGAATGTGGTACATTTTTAATTATAAAAAATATTTAAAATTTTGTTTGAGAGATTAATGCAAACATCTATTTTTGTTGGTTTCTCAGAAGCAAGACATTAACCAATAGTTTCAACCATAAGAAATTACTGATCTTAGATTGTTGAATGTACAAAAATGGCAATGTCAGAGCCAGGCTTGGTGGCTCATGCCTGCAATCTCAGCAGCTCGGGAGGCTGAGACAGGAGGACCGTGAGTTCAAAGCCAACCTTAGCAACTGTAAGGTGCTAAGCAAGTCAGTGAGACCCTGTCTCTAAATAAAATACAAAAAATAGTGTGGGGGATGTGGCTCAGTGGTGGAGTGCCCTGGTACCCCCTCTCCCCCACCAAAAAATAAGTGGCAGTGTCAGAAGGCTTAGCTTAATGGATACTGAGAGCCTATTTGGATTCTTCACTTGTTTGGTGTCTGCTAACTTTATAGATCTCACTGTTTACCTAATCATGATGTACGGAAAATAAATTAAAAGTTGTATTTCCATAAATGTTAGAGAGATTGATTGAAACATCTATGTTTTTTTTTTGTTGTTGTTTTTAATGAAGGAAAACTGGTGTTTATATGAATGTTTAGTAAAGGCCAAACTCTTTCCATCACCTGCAACATTTACTTCAAAAAAACCAGTTTCTTGTCATTTATCTGACATGGTTGCCTAAATAACCTTTTGAAGGCATGGAACACACTGTCAGTTTAATAACTGTCCCAAGCACACATGTATGTATAAACTCTTAGCTCAATACTACAAGCTCCTTAGTGCTCTTTACACACTATCTCCTGTTATCTGCTACCATGTGGTTACCAGTTCAGGCAGTGTATTCCCAAAACATGACCTGTTTACTTCTGGCTCTTTGCTTTTAGTTTGACATATCAATTCCACTTCTTCTAGCTCCTTCACTTGTCTAAACCATATCTATCATTCACATTCCAAGTCAAGGCTTATTCATTTCTAGGAGACTGTAGGGGAAGGCCAGTCCTAAAGTACTTCCTAAAGCACCCATGATCCACTCTGTTATATTCTACTTGTCTATGTGTCTCACTTTCTTGATAAGATTTAAACTTTCGTGTAGTACCATTCACTCAACTCTGGACTCTCTGGACCATAAACATCTTGGTCACTAATGTATGCAAAGTATTTTAGTAAACTATTTCATATGCAAAGTATTTTAGTAAACTATTTCAATTTCCATTCCAACTGGCCTAGTGACAATTGCGATGAGCATCAGCCCCAAGTGCTTGAGACAGAAAGCTCCACTGTACTATGTGACAATCACATCCCTATTTTTTTTTAACCTCAATACTCCTTTTTCTCCAGTAGGATCTGACTTTGCTAAATGATTTTTCCCTTCAAGCGCAACCACCAGTGGAAGATGTTCTTTCCCAGGATGGGATAAGGCATTGATTCAGGAGAAGGCATATGCTGCTGGCAAAACTCTTCCAAATCTTTTTGTCATCTTGGCTTTTGGACTTCAGGAAAATAATAACAAATATGCAAATAGAAAGAAAAGTGGCAAGACATTTTCATGGTTTCTTAAGAAGTGCTTTTTTGTGGTTAATGCCTCTTTGTGTTATGCTGCCCCTAAAGATTATAAGTCATGTTCACAGCCTTGTCCATTGTCTTTAGAGTTTTAACAAATTTATTAAATAAAACTTGCTCATAGTTAGGATGTCTACCTAAAGTCATGTCTCTTCCTGGCCTTAATAAGATGAGGCCCTTTAATATTTAACATAAACTTCTTTTATTAAAGTTATATAACTTAAATAATGAGAACAGTTTGGTTGCAGTATTCACATATAACGTTGTCATTAGTTCTGTTTATTCTTTTATTTTTATTATTGTGTCTTAAAATATTTAAAAATGACATATGCCCTCACATTTTTGAACCCTTCAAATGTTTCTGAAACTCAGAGTAAGCTATCAGATATATTTTTTCTCATTTGATGTATTGTTTGCTCCTTGGTGTAGAAGACCACAATAATATATCAATAATTTATGTGAGAGGAAGTTCTAAGGTTGCTACTTGAAAGATATTACATTGCTTAGGGAGTGATTTTATTTTCTTAAAATATTCAGAAGAAAGTATGAGCAAAACCTGTTTTTTATTTTATTATGTTTGTTATGAGGGTTATAATTTGATAACTGTCCTGTTTTTACCAAAACTAAACTTAGAAAAAAATCTGCAAATGAAAAAAAAATATATATGTGTTTAGTTCCAAGTACTCCTTTTATTTTCAAATTTCTTTTTACCCATCAGTGACTGACTGCAAGGCCGAATTTTCTGCTCTGCATACCTTTTCATCTTGGAGGTTAGAGAATTACCCACCCGCCCACCCACCCCCATCTCCTTACTTTTCTATTTTTTTCTAAGTCCTACTCTTCACAAGGAAGTCAGAAGTGTGACAGAAAGGTGTGATTTTTAATTTACACCAGAGTCTCACAAATAATGACTTTTCACACCCTGATATTGCTGCTTAGCCTAGGGGAGGAGCTCTGTGGCTACTGTTTGTCGTAGCAAATTAAATCCACTGCTGTAATTCAGGAAGACATTCTTCTATATTTAACCCTTGTTTTCAACTTGTGTTTGTGAATACTTATGAGTGTATGGCTTATTACTTTGAAGTATGCTTGTTTTCTAGGAAATTCTTTTTGGAGACTGTTATTGTCAGATTGTCAAGTTTAAAGGGAAACTTCTTTCTCCTTTCTACTGTTCTCACAGTGATGGTGGTAATTGTAACTTATTTAAATATACAAAAATGAAGACTATGATAATATTTACTTTTAAGACTTCCAGCAATAAAATTGAACTACATAGTCCAACACATACTTTTATTTTTTATTTTATACTTGATATATATATATATATATATATATATCTTTATAAATTAAATATTTAACATTTATAAATTAAATATCTTACATATATATTTATATTTTATTCCATTCCTCCAAGAGTAATTTTTCTCTCTGTCTTTACAGAATAGTCAGTATTTTACTATACTAATAAATATCATTGAAATTGAAAATAATATTAAAAGAATAAAATGTTTAAAGTTTTTTTCAGTTTCTGCCCAATCCATTTGATGTCTTTTGTTTTGAATTGTAAAAAACAAATGATCTGCTTAAGGATAATAGGGAAAATTATCAAATTTTTTTTAAGTAAGAAAAAACATTGAAATCAGTATTTTAGAAGGCTGCAGAATAATAGCCTGTACAAGAACAATAAGAAATGGATCTTGCAAATTCTGTGTACACGTCTCTCACTTAGACAAATATTAGAAGATTTTAATTATTTTCTAATTCTAAGTCTGCCCAATTAAGTAGAAAAGAGAAATCAGTGTTTGAGTTCATCCTAGTTCCCTTACCAATCATGATGGTGTTTAGTGAGTTCTAGAACTGAATGGGTTTTGAGTGGTATTGGAAGAAAGGGCAGATACACTCGGATTCTCCTGAGGCTCCTCTTGCTAAAGCAGACCATGAGCAGGGGCTGCCAGCTCTCTCCAGGCTGGGAGCAGCAAGGGGTTAAACAGTCCTGGTGTAATAAGTATCTCTGTCAGGCTTTCTTCTGATCCTTCCTCTTTTCTCTTCTGCCCACCCTTTTTGTAAATGTCAACCACTTCCTGATGGTTTCACACCTTTCTTTTTTTTGTGAAGAAACCTGGGTGTACCATTGTATGTTCTGGCTGGCTGTGAGTAAAGCTGAGGGATGCCTGTGGGGAAAAGTAGGAGCAGGTGAAGATATTTTAAAAATGAGACCAGGCAATGGGTTAAAATCAGTCATGTTTGTAACATGTCTGTTAGTTTTCTTAGCAACTTTTAAATATGTATTATAAAAATATTCATTTTTTTAAAAACTTAATGTTGGGAGTCTAAAGGAATCTAGCAGAAGAACGAGATGGTTCTTTTTTAAATATATCAAAGAACGATAATCAGGAAAAAACAAGAACAACACTGGAGAATCCTCCCCTGGCCCTTTACTCTACAGGTGTACTATTTATAGGATCCTGCAATGGAAACTTGGTCAGTTGATCAGGTCTGCCTTTGGCTGGAGGAGAAAAACTTAGGAGAGCTAGTGCCTAGGTTTCAAGGTGAGTTGTTCATCCTTTCAAAAATCTTGTTGGAGCAGCCTGGATATTGTGAGTCTTTTCTGTTATTAAAAATTACTTTGCTGATTCCTGTCTGTGTGTATGTAAATGTGGACGTGGAATTACTGCAGTAAAGAACTTTTTAGTTCTTTATTTACCATGAAAGAGTTTTTGTTTTACCTAGTATCTACAGGAGAAGATATTGCAAGATGAACTCAGTCTTGAGAGGGACTTAAAATACTTATTTGATACATATATTTTATATAGACTTTGCCTTATATAATCTAGTATGTGCAGTGTTAGATTTATAAGTATTTTATATTGGTCAGGAGGTATTACTAAGAATTATTTCCCAAGTTTTTTTTTTCTTTATAAAAATAATGCTTGTTACATGGGGCAGGAGGCAGGGAGGGAGGGAGGGGAGTGCTGGAGAGTGATATTGGCCAATTTATATTGTTATATTTACGCATGTATGAATATGTAACAACAAATCCTATCACTATGCACAACTATAATGCACCAACAAAAATATGCAGAAAATAAAAATACTGCAATTTAGAATTAGAATGGGGAAAGGGCATTAATGTGTAAATACAAAGTTTTTATTGTGAATCCCTTTCCTGGTTCTTTTTTAGAAGCAGACATCAATTTGGAATTGTGCAATATCAAAGTTATATTTTTGTCAAAGATACATACAATTTTATAACCACAGAGGACAAGTTTAGACAATCCTTTCAACACCAGAAATAGTTCTGTTTATAAAGCTTGTGTTTTGCTGTGTTTTACTGGGAAACCATATAGAAACTAATTTTTATCTGTTTCTCAGAGGAAGAAGTAAGTGGGGCCGCTCTTCTAGCACTTAATGATCGGATGGTTCAGCAACTGGTCAAGAAAATTGGGCATCAGGCTGTTCTGATGGACTTAATTAAAAGATACAAGCAGAACAATCAAGGACCAAGGTTTCCTGGAAGCCCCAGGGAGATAAGCCTGATCACACAAACAGAAGCAACCCCAGCGTAAGTGATGTTAACAAAAGGCCTTGTTTTTGATACTATGCTCTCCCAAGAATGGCGAGAGCATGAAGGTTGGGGTTTAAAACTTTTTGGAAAATGTGACCGTGTTCAGCTATATTTATGTGTAAAATATTTCTAATATTTGAGGAAAGGGCACTATTGCAAAATTTTATGAATGAAGATACATTATGTTTTTATTCACCATGCTTTAAACACTGACTCCAATTGTTGGTGAAGTCCTAAAAGGAGGGGGTTCCTAAATAAAATGTTGTACGATGAGCAGTGGAAATATAAGTGAAAGGGTGGAAATGGATTCCTGGAAATAAGGTTTTAATCCACTAAGCCCCATTGTCCCGTATGTGGGACACCTATAAAAACTTAAATTGAGCAACAAATATACCACTTAAGGTAACTTTTGAAATAAATATTATGTTTTTAGAGTTCTGTACTTTTGAGAAAAACAATAAGTGAATGATTAGAGAACTTGAAAATGCATATACAAAGAATTTAAGTTCTAGATTGTGATTTCCAACCTATTTTAATGTGTCGGGTTTGTTGAAATATTTGCAAGACTGAAAACTTGGGACTTACAAGTTAAAAACCAGGGCTTGCAAAAGGCATCGGTGTCTGCTCCTGGGTATTTATTTATTCATTTGTGTCCTTTAGGACCCTATATAGTGACTAATATATACTATCCTCTAGAGGTCCTAGAAATATGATTTACTAACCACTCTTGCCACAATGAGTTTCCTAATTCTTTAAGAGTATCCTTAGAATAATTAAAGCTATGATAGCACCCCACAGGAAACATGTGGAAACATTTGTGGTGACCCATAAAAGGCCTTATTTTTGATCCTATGCTTTCCCAAGAATGGCTATAGCATGAAAGTTGGGGGTGTTTTTTTTTTTCTTTATCACTGATTTATGCATTGAAAAAAAAATGACAACAGAATTAAGAAAATTAATTTTTTTTATTTTACAAATCTATACCCAGGATGCTTTCAAGCATTCTGATTTGATGTTTCCTTATTAAGAACTTTTTGCAAAATTTTTGAAATGAAATACTTGCTTCAGACCAATCATTCATTTAAAAATAAGGTTGACATGTTTGATGATATCCATTCTATTTTTATCTTTTCGGAAGTTAAATGGGTAATTCTCTCTCTCTCTCTTTCTCTTTGATAAGGAATGCAATATTAACGAGAATTGGCTCAAGTATTGATTTCTAGGATTTTTGAATATTTGGGACTTAGAGGCTGTAGGTAGTCCTGAAGGGCTGGTGTACATGGACTATAAATTCTCCCGAATGATTTATTTGAAGGATTTCTAAGCACCGTTATGGTGTATTCTCGAACATATGACTTTTGGAGAAGTTCCCACTGCAAGCTTTTACTCCTGTCCAGCAAAAGAGAGGGTGTGAAGTTCAAAGCCGGTGCAAAGTAATTTCCGGGTATTTTTGATGAGTAGAACTTTTGAACTGGAAGTTCCTTTCAGTTGACTGGAATCTTGATATTGCCTTAGGCACAGCTTAGAAGAGAACAGGCAGCCGTTTTTTTCCACTGCAAATCAGTTTATAATGTTCTCTAGTAAATGAGAGTTGGCTGGACTGCCAGGAAATCTGGGCTTCGTTCCTGGTTCTTCCACTGACTTGGATTGATTTTACTAAATGTTGGCACCCCTGTCTCTTCATCTGCACGTTGTGAAAGTTATATAGTACGTAACTCCTGTCAATTCACACTCATGTCAGGAGTATTGTAATTTCTGGACAGAGCAAATCTCTCTTCCCTCTCCCTACTCAAAAACAGTACTTTGTTAACTTGTCCAAGAAGGCGATTTTTGAGGGTAGCCAATACTGGGAACACTGGTTGCCCAAGGATTTAGGAGGGGGCACTCATCACTTTACATAGTAAATAGCCAACTCACTTTAAGGACTGTGTTCTCTTGTACTTAGGTTAGATTATTCAGGTGTAAAATTACAATTTCATGCTAGAAGAGAATGTTTGTTGGTTATGTTTGCTTATTGTCAAATATATTTGTCAAATATATCGTCACTTGACAAGTTTGTTGTCAAGTAGTAATGATAGCAGAGAAACATGAAAATATGCCCTTTAATTAAACCCTTATGGGAAATGCTTATAAAGATTCGAAACTTGGTATGAGAAAGAACCCGGAATTTAGGTATCAAAATACCTGCTTTCAAACCTCTGTTAGGATATTTGCTACTCATCTAACAAAAGAAGATAAAACTTGGACATTTGTTTGACTTGTTTTAGTTTTAGCTTCTTCAAGTGTAAAATGTAGTGGGTAAAATAAATGATGCTTTTGGCCCTTTCTGAAGAGTCTATAAAGGCATTCTAGATCAGAGACAGGTTTCAGATTCCATTTAATGGCCAATGGTTGCCTGGTATGTTATTTTTGCAAAGGATTTACAGGCCACATCTCGATAGGATTTTTGGCATACTATTTAGAACTAAGCAAACAATAGGATATCAATAGGAGAGTATTTACAGTTACTTTATGGTGGCCTTGTTGAATCTGGTAGAAAAATTACTGGACAGGAAATCAGGAAAACTGAGTACAAATCTTGGCACTACTACTGAGTAGCTTGTGGCCACGAACAACCTGCTTTCCCTTCTGGACTTCAGTTGCATAGCTTAGAAAATGAGAGGGTATGGCTCTAAGAATGATGAGATTTTACAGGTAATAAATGTTCCCCCCAAATGGCAAGGAGTGGAGAAAGGATCTGACAGATAACCATTTTATTTTGCTAAATAAGTATATTAGCCATATGTACTATTATCGCCCTCATTTCATAAATGAAAAGATTATCTTAACAGCATTTAAAAATAAGAGACAGATTGAGGGCTCCAGGCATAGCTCAGTTCCATCCCCAATTCCAGGAAGAAAATACAACAGATTGGTGAAAACACCATCACAAACTAGTATCTGTATACTTCTTAGCATATAGAATCCACTGAGGGAGACATCTTCAGTACGTCCTCCCTTCAAGTCTTTTAGTCATGAGTCTCACATGAGCTTGGACAGGAACTTAGATCACAGCATTGACTGTGGGTTGACCCCCTACCCTCAGAGTTGCTGTGAGATCATTGTTTGGGGCTGTCATTGAATAGCCTCACACCAGTTCTTCCTTCTTTTCTTGGTTCCAGGGATGTACAGTCCTCCAGTCCAGCCAGTCATGGGGAGCAGATGCCATCTTTCCATCCAGCTGAAAACCTTGATAATGGACTAATTGACCAAAGAGTATTGAAACAGAGGTGAGGTACCAAAGTTAAGACATTTCAAAGCTAAATGATAATATTCTTCTTTATTCGTTATGAGATTTTATGTGTTTAAATGCATTTCTAATTTGAAACTCTTTGTTTCCCTAGAAGGAAACTTTTTAGTAAGTGATAGAGATGTTTGGTACCACTTGAAGATTAAATTTTATGTGTTTTGCCCTAAAAAATTGAAGTTTTGAAATGATGTTATACATCTCTTTCAAGTATGCATTTTAAGGAAAAATAAAAGAGGATTTCATAAACTTGTCCAAATTAATTTGCAGTGGCTACAAAATGATGGAATTTATTCTGTGGATAATGTTCTACAGAATATGCCTTGGGTACAGTCTTTGCTTTGTTTTGAATTTTGATGTTGTTGCTTTAATTTGACTATTGAGAGACAGTCCCTTTATGTTCCTACTCTGTATTTTATATGGTATAATATTTCAGTGTATTGGTTCCATTGAAACAAAGGAAAGTTCTAGACCTAGAGAACCACAGGTAGGAATATAGTGCTCAGATAAAGTCATCAGAGTGATCATGGGTAAGAGGAGCTTCCTGAGCCTTTCATGGTCACCAGGCAGTGCATGCATCTATCATGCATGACAGATATCATCTCTTGTCACTAACTAGCCAACACTTCTCTTCAGGGGCACGGTCATTGAAAGGAGTGACTGCTGGCTTGCACAGAGGGGACAGTCAGGCAACAGCCAAGCAAAATGGTGCTCTTTTAAAGTTTTCATGCACCCTTTATTCTATCATCTCATTGAGTCCCCAGAGCCTTGAAATGCTGTTCTTTTAAAAAGTGGGTAGTGTAAAATAAAAATATGCTATTGTTCGCTGAATTTTTGAGAATCATATTGCTAGGGAGGCCTCATTCCTTCAGAGAACTGTGGTGCCACTGTGTACCCATAGTGTAATACAATTGGTTTCCTTGAAAGAGAAGAGCAAAGAAAGGAGCAGAAAAATATATCAAACTGGAATGGCAGAAAGGAAGATGTCTATTGTTTCATGAAATATATCAGGAAGTCCAGAGAAGGCTATTTATTGGTTCCTGATTCCCATTGGGTTAAAAATCCAGAGATGAATTTCTCTTTTCAAAGTAAGAAAATTAAATCCAAATGAAAGGCACAAATGCATGGCTAGTGGATTTATCTCCAAACAGAATATAAACCAAAAGTGATGGCTTGGAGGCAGAAATTTTTTAAATAATTTCTTTATTGGAAATATATTTTTAAAAAACCCACCATCTTTAATGGAAGTCTGAGAGTTTAGAGAATCCTAAAGGATGATGATAAAGTTCAAGATGATTACTAGGTGGTGGGCCTGGTGAGCAACCCGTTCATACTGGGCAGATGGAGTGCCCAGGGGCTGCAGAGCTGGGGAATGGAGAGATCACCTGATGTGGTTGACGGTTCAAACTGTTTCACAGAGCAGTCACTCCTTTCTGCCCACAGGGGCTTGTTGATTCTTAGAACTCTGCTTTGTTGTGGCTCCAGCCATGAGTTTTCTACTACTCCTTTCTTACATGAAACTGCTAAATGCAGCCAGTCTTTTCTGCCACTATTGAAGTGTGAATGGAGACAGGATGATTAATCCTAGTGGGACCTACTCTGGTACCACTGTTTCAGATCTGAAAAACAGGGATAATAACGATCCTTTCTCAGGGTACTATCATAAGCATGAAAATAGATGATACCTGCTGAGTTTCAAGCAGAGTAGAAGCACATCAAAGGCCCTGGTGTACAGCCATTTCCCCAGCCTCCTTGAGTATTCCTACTTTTCCTGGGGCATCTTTTCTCTCCCTACCTGCTGCCATTGGGGAGTTCAGGATGTGACCTTCTGTACATGCAGGTCTTTTCTCCTTCCAGAATTCCTGTTCCTTTTAACCGTGCTATGAAAAGGATTATTATTTCCATTTTTTTTTCCACAAAACTGAACAAAGAATGGCCTGTGTTTCATCGTATTTCTCATTCTTCATAATCAATGAGGGGGAGCAAAAGAACAGGATTGTCAATGAAACTGAGAGAAATGGGAAAGTTTGGAAATCATAACTGAGACCCCCAGGCCTTTTTCTCTCATCACAGCATCTCTCCTAAGCCTTGGACTTGTGCCTCTGACCTCCCAATAGCCCATTTCTCTACACAATAGCCTCAGTTGTTTTAAAAGCGAGCTTATCTCCCTGCCTTAGAGCATGCATGGTTGGAGCATCTCTCTGTTGTTTCCCACCTGCCTCCTTCCTTTGCTTCTTCCTATGCGGATGGCTTTACCCTTTGCTCTGCTCCCCTCAGATTGGCTGGAACAGCTGACTTGCTACCGCCAACTCCAAAGAAAACTCTTCCTGAAATCAGCTAAGGGCTCAAGTCCTTCCTGTCAATAGACCTGACTTTCCAATGCTGCTTCATTCTAGAATCTGGGGAAAAGAAACAGGCCCAGTGTGAATCTCTGTGACAGAAGAGGTAGATAAGGGCAGGATAGAGATGGCTGTTTTAAATATTTCCCCTCAGGTTCTGCCTTCTTTCTAGGCCTGCTGATTGGGCTGGAATGGAAGATTCTGTCCCTTCTGATGCACTGCCTCATTCAGGACACCATCTGGCTTGTGAGCTAAAATAATGAGAGCTAAACTTGATGCTTTCCTACTGGTCCTCTGCTTAAGGCACTATTTACTCATCAGCTATTGATTAAGGGCTTCTTGAACGACTTTTGTATGAGGCTGTGTTCCTCACCTAAGACCCGCTTATCCTTTAAGACTGCTTGAAATCCCTCTCCAGCAAGCCTCCAGTGATGTTCCAGACCATTCAAGGAGCCCTTCTGTATGTAGTACTCTCTATGTATCTTTTGCTTTGCTTGTAAAAGTAGATATTGAAATTGATTACTTTTAAGTCTGTATTCCCTCCTTAGACACAAGCACCATAAAGACTAAGACCATTTCCTTTTGCTGTTATAAACTAGTATTTATCTCAGCTTCTGGACTAGAAGCTCAATCAGTTGTTTAAAATTGAACTAAGGATATGTGAGCCAAAGAAAGACTGAATATAATTTCATGGGACAGGAAAAATACTTAAATAGCATCCATTACTATATAGACCTTTTGATATAATCCATAATACATATGCTAATTTTTTAACAGAGTTGAATTTAAGGGGTTAATAAATCATTTACTTACATCAGGCTAGAAAGCTGAAGGTGTTTGGCCATAGGGCTTCCACAAAGCCAACTGCTTTCAGGAGGTAGCAAGGGGTGGTAGAGTAAATGCTGGCATTGGGATCAGCTCTAGACTCCCCCATTTCAATTGAAGTCCAGTTGAAATAACTATCAAAGCATCTGGCAGCTGTCACCACACCACACACAGTGGCAGTTACCATTCTTGAGATATTTTCCCCTATGTTCCTTGAAAGGAACATATGTTTTCCATCCAATTTGCAAACAAAACAAAAAAGAAGACTCTGGAGACTGGAAAGTCACCTGACTTTGGCTCTTGGAGAGTCTAGCAATAGTGAAAAAAATGAGGTATGTATGTCCCCATGGATGAACTGGAAAGAAATGCTAGCATGCTGTGGCACAATGCAGCTTTCTTTGGTGATGGGTGATCCTGTGCTCTTTACTGAATTACCTAAATACTCTTTCTGGATGTAAGGATTGTGGGTCCCAATCTCATCATGTGTTGGTAGTCCTTCAAGAAGAGCTTTCTCTGCACTGAGATTCTTTTTTCTTTTCTTCTTCTTCTTCTTTTTAAATCTACCCTATGAGAAACTGCTCACTTCTTCTTTAGTAGCTAATAGTGCATGAAATCAGATAAACAGGTAGCAGTTTCCTACATGTTACTTTAAAGGCACTTCATTTGAACTTGAAGTATATGTGTGCAGATGTTTTGCTTGTGCTTTGGGGCAGAGCTATAAATTAGTCATGGTTTCATGCATATTTAAAAAATTCTTTTAATGATGAGGATATTTTTCCCCCTTTGGTCTGATTACTGCTATGAAATGGTGTAGAAGGAGATTACCCTTCTTCAGCCTATGCTCAGTAAGTGAAGCAATGTCAATGGGTCTTCAACACATTCAGTGCATTATTTTTAGTCACTCACACAGGTAGCTCAGACAAGGTATAACAGGGTTGTGTGTGTGTCTCCTATCCCAGTATATAAGAAAAGGTAGCTTTAGGAGGGGGAGGCAGGCTAGTTATAGGTCTCATAGTACAAGTTTCAATTAGATGTGTAAGATTAGTCTTCTCAATTCCTACACGTCTATGTCCTCTATTAGCCGAGAGTTCCAGGAGGTGGGAGTGTCAGGGACCACTCTTACTCACTTCTGTAGGGCCTGACATGACACAGAGTAGGTGATCAACAGATGTTTATTACATGAAGAATCAGATGTATTAAGCATTTTTTGTGATCTTCTCCTGAGTCAAAGATATGTGACCATAATAGAGAATGAAGGAGCCTTGTAAGAGAACAAGGGGTGAGACATGATATCTTCAGACCTATTGCCTTAGTCACAGCTATATAAGGCAGATGGGGCAGGTAAGAGGTAAGTGCAGGTACTGAACCAGGATGGCATCCTGGTTATAGCCAGGTTGGTAAATTTGGAGAAACAGGATAAGCAGGTAATTAAGAGTTTAGTTTTAAACCCTAGCTCTGCTATTTACCAAATGAATGATGCTGAGCAAGTTCTCTAGCCTCGGGGGGGACTTACTTTTCCCATCTGTAAAATAAATAGAATAACAAGTTAATGTATTAAAAAATTTTAAGGCCTGGGGCGTAGTATGAACACATAAATCTTAGCTATCATTTTAATTTTCTGGCTGGTTACCAAGCATAGGGTTCAATGAGACTCAAAAATTCTGCTCTCAATTGTACAAAGTGGTCCCAGGGATTGCACCAGGAAGTTCCGTCAGCACAGACAGCAGTGTCTGGAAATCCTGCCAGGATTCAGGCTCCAGGCAAGAGGAGGAGATGCTCCAGTCTCCCCAGAAGGCCTGGGACATCGGTGGATAGCTGCCATAGAAGATGAAACAGAAACACTTCCTCTGAGCCAGTATGTAGAATGGAAGGAGGAGAGAGGCTTTAAGAACCTAAACAAAGAAACCCAGTTACCACTGAGAAGGGCGTCAGAGACCACACAGTTGAGAAAAAATTGTCCCATTTAGATGCAGAATCCCAGATTCAGCCATGATGTCCTGTTTCACCTTGGGCCCAGAGCAATGGTCTCTGCTATCTACAGACTGAGGTCTCTGAGACCATGAGACCCAAGTCCACTTTCCTTCTCTAAGTTGTTCTTGTTAGGTATTTTGGTCACAGCCACACAACAGATTAAATAAGCTCACAGATGGGAGATTTTGATTTTTATGAAGCGACATGAGAGAAGGACTGGCAAAGCATAGCTAGACATCACAGGGCTGCGGCAGACCAGATCACTGAAGATTTCTCCACATGAGGCATATAAAATCAGCACTCTGGGAAGATTCAAATAGTGGTTTTTGTACCCCCAACCCATCCGCATAAAGATTCTCTGAAGACATTTGCTGTTCTCTGTCGGGTCGGGATCCAAAAGCCTAGTAGTGGGTAAGTGGATTAAAAAGAAGTTGCCCTAGATCTACTTAAGCTGAACCAAAAACCAACATCTTGATACTGCTGAACTATAAAATAGTAGTACTAAGCCATCTTGAAATAAGGAATAGATCATGTCTGGTTGCTTATTCTTGTGTATGAATGAGAAAGAATAAAAGAAAAAAAGGGACTCAGACATGATAGTTCTGTGAGACCTGATTGTGTAACTGGCGTGGTAAAGTGTAAACTTTGAAGACAAAGGCCAAGTTTCTGGAACTTTGTGTTTCTGCCAAATACGAAGAGGAACTGGGGAATAGGTGGATGTAAAATATTTATTTATATATTGTTTCTTTTCTGATTACTCAGAACCCTGAAGGCTCCTAAGTCCTTAGATTTAATGTTAAAAGACAAGAACACTGAGGGTAAGGAAGGAGTTGCCTGAATGTGGCTGTATAATAGCTGGTACATAATAACCTGCACTGCTCAGCTCTCTTTCCTTTCTTTGTGCTTAATTATGGGCTCCCAGATGCATTTCAAAAGCTAAATTCCTCTGGCAGTCTCATAGACTGATTGGCAGATTTGAAAGCCTTGGCTAAAAAATATAGCTTAAAAGCAAACATGAACATTCTGAAAGTGCAGGGTGAACGTTTTCTGAATCAGTGGTGGGCACCATCATTGCACCAACAAAACTGCATTTCCTTCATAGTCCACACTTGTCTTGAAGTGACACCATTCAGTGTTTTCAGAGATGGCATTGCCCTGTTCATTGACATGTGTCTCGATTGGGCTTTCCAAACTTCTTGTTCACTTTATTTTCAGAGAAGTAGAAACTCTTGCCAAGGACAAGGGGAGCAGGTAACTCCCAGGTAACTGGCATAATTAACACAGAAGCTACGTTTCTGCTTAACTTGTAGTTTGGTAAAATGTGTTTCCTATTTTGAAGATATGTATCATAATATCCTTTTCTGTCCTGGAACAAGATAATAGCAAGTTTCTTAAGCAGATGTCAAAGTCGCTCTTTGCTTCCTCCTCTTCTTCTCTGTTTCCAAAATAGGTAAGCCTTTTAATGTTTCTGAGATGGAATGCCATTTAGTATCAGAGTTGACAATATACAATTGAGTCCTCAATCTATGCTGTTCTCAGTATATAAAGTCTGCAGCCTTGGATGTAGAGAGAAGAACACAAAATGGGATGTCCAAATAGAGTGGCTTGTGGAACATCATCTTTCAGTCCAGCCCCTGGAAAGCATGATGTTTGCCACTATTTTCTCCCTCTTCCAGTGGGGGAGTGCGACTCCTGGTGGTATTCCCGATGTGAAAACTTAAGGGTTTAGTGATCTGGCACTTCTTTTCATTGGCATGTTGGCTTGGTGTCTTGCCTGTAAGTGGATCCCTTGTCATGAGTGGGTTGTTTTAATAGGAAAAAAAAAAAAAAAACAACTTTCTTCTTTGAAAGTTATCAATTTACCAGGGTGGTTGTGCATGACTGTTATCCCAGTGACTCAGGAGACTGAGGCAGGAGAATTGCAAGTTTGAGCCTCAGCTTTAGTCTCAGCTTCAGTAGTGTGATCCTAACTCAAAATAAAAAATAAAAAGGACTGGGGAGGTGGCTCACTGGTAAAGCAATCCTGGCTTCAATCCCTAGTACCAAAAACAAATAATTTATTTTAAATGAAAGATTCTATTTTATGTATATAACCACAAGTTTATAGAACTGGCTGACATGGAATTTTATATTTAGTATTTTATCTCTCTCTCTCAAACATCTCTAGTCCTTTCTATAATTTTTGTCGCAAACTGCTACTCAACAAGGACATAAGGAAATCAAAGCAGATGGGGAGCCAAGATAGAGCTGAGTGCCCACAGGGCCCATGTCGGATCAGGCCCATGTCAGACAGGCCATGTCTGACATCTGGACAAGAAATTCACCTGAGGGCCAAGAGAATGCAGAGGAGAATTCATCCCAAAGAGCTCCAGATAAATCTGGAAGAATGAGGAAAACAGGGTATTTGATGTGAGAGAATCCACTGCTGACACATGTATAGAACATTCTGGAGGTTTAGCAAGGCTTGTACGTTGACTGCACCGGAGACTTCACCTTGTGTGGTAGTTGATGATATGACATCATACAAAATTTACTGTATTTTGGATTATTATAATTATTAAATATGAGGAATCGAATTTAAGACGTTAGCAATAGAAGCTATGGAATTTTACTTTTTCTCATGGAATCTGAAAATTCTATCCCTTATTTTATTTGTGGAACTGACTAAAAAAAAAAGAATGAAAAAATTTCCTTGGATTTTGGAATCAAGTAAATTGGAAGCAACAGTTTCAAATGGGCAGGATCGCTTCTCGGCCTTTTGGCTAAGATCAAGTGTAGTATCAAATGGGCAGGAAACTGCAACTTGGTTGAAAAAAATTTTTTAAAGAAGGAGAAGTTTGAGACTCTTAAGATTCTCTAATTCATAAAAAAAAAAAAAAAAAAAACACTGAAGCTTTCTAGTTTGGAGGTTTAAGAGTATACTTTCTCCCCAAAGCAATATCATCTACTTTCATGGGGATAAAATAACTACAAGCACTCAATAGTTCCAAATGGAGTTTAATGCAAAGAACAGATTCAGGCTTTTCCTTTCAAATGTGAATTTTTACATCTAAACATGCAACAAATCATAGTTATTTTTCTCTTCCTGGAAAGTCCCAGAAACCCAAAGGGATGATAAATAAAGGATGGGCCTGGCTCAGAATTGCTCTCATAAATAGGAAGCAATAACTCAACTCTCAGGGAGACGAGTTACTAAAGATGCTATTGGTCACAGTGATTTATATAGTAAACTGGGTTGCAGATGATCTACCTGCCATGTTCACTACACAGTGTCTGTCTGAATCAATGTCACTTAGCATATGGAATATGTTGTAAGGAAACTAGATTATCATGCATATGATAATTGGAAGAATATCATGCATTTTGCATATGAAGAATTACAAAAGGCAGACATCTGGTATGGTCAGGTAGTGAATGTGAATTTATATCTCTCTCATACACTTGATCTTTAAATTATTGGACTTTAAAATTTGAAGTTATATTTCCACATTGGTTCCCAGTACTCTTTCAGTACCTCAAGTAGTATTTGAAATTCATTAGCAGAATAAGGAATAGTCTGTAGAAATGCTGGATTCTTCAATATTTGGGCTGCATATGGCTCATACATGAGGAGTCCAGAGACAACTCAGCTGTCTTTATAGACTCCAGTCATAGGAGTAAGACAGACAACTAGTGGGTTGTCCTTTGGAGTAAACTTCTTCAGAAGACAAGTTTAAGTGATAGTCCAGGTGTTCTTCAAATCAGGGCAAAATGTTTCATATGATCAGGGCAAATGTGAAAGGCCCCAAATAGTCAAATTTACATCAATGATGCTTCTTTTTCATCTCCTTATGTTCTTTGTACTTTGTGTTTGCCTTCTCTTTAGAGACACTTATCTATGGATATGCCTCCTGGGCATCCCTTGGAATCCATTTTACCATCATCACAAAGCTACCCAGGTGGAGAAGGAAACTCTCTATAGAGGCTGGCAGGTTACAGAGAAATATTACTTCTGAAAAGTGTTGTCAGATTTTTTAGCCAGTTCAGATCTCACAGTTGGCAGCTCCGAGTTGACATAACTTACCTTGGTTACTCAGTCCGACCAGGAGTCCTGCACCCTGAACTCAAGATGCTTCTTTCTCTCCAGAATAGTTACAATATCAAGTAGGACAGGTTTATTTTACTGGGACCCTGGACTATGTCTCGAGTGGCTGGCCTGGGAAGTCATTGGTCAGTTATGCCTGGCCCTTCCACTGACTAACATGATGAGATCGATGTTTGTATAAAATTGGATAACATTTCAGAGAGGAAAAGTTTATGTCTATGTAGGGGAATAAATTTTATGAACTTGGAATTGGAAAAATGGACCATTTCTTTAATTTTTTATTTTCATTTCTCTTTATTTTACAAATTAGATTATTTCTACTGATGTTTCTTCAAATTCATTGACTGTTTCTTCTTTATGCTCCATTCTACTCTATTTTTTTTTAAATAACTTCTGTCTCTCTGCTAAAATTTCCTACCATTTCAATCATTCTAGCATGTTTTTCTTAGAATCACAGAACATTGTTAAATTAGTTACTTTGAAATTCTTGCCAACATCTGGATCATCTCAACATCACACACTATTGCTCATCTTTACTCTAGAGAATGGGTCACAATTTTTTGTTTGTTTTTGTATTTTAGTGTGTTACTTAATTTTAGATTGTGTACTGGATATTGTGAGTATTGCAATGTGCACATGTTTGAATAAGTCCTATTCACCCAAAGAACATTGTTTGTTTTAACAAACAGTAAAATTGATTGTACTTTAAAAAAAAATTCTCTGAGATGTCAGTTAAATCTGTTTAATTCTTTTATCTTTGTTTGGGATATGTACATGTGTGGTTCAGGATCATCCTAAGACTGAACAATTTATATGCAAAATTTTGAGGTTAACTTCATTAGCTCTTTCTTTTCTGCAATTCTCTGATTCTCCTCCACTTTTCCACAACTTGATTGTCCTGAATGCTGTCACTAGTGTAGTCACTCGTAAAAACTCCAAGTTTTCTATTAGAGTTTTAGCAGATTTGCGTGAGATCTGCTTTCAGGCTCAAAGCTTTAATAGGGGAAACAGTCAGTATCTTCCTCTTTGAAGTGTAGGATTGTCTTTAGGATCTTACATCTTTTCAGTCTTCAATGTTTTCAGTTTTTTTAATTTGTCAATATTTATTGTTAATATGTGTGAAATAGTTGGTCCACTGTGAGCTTTGTAGACCACTCCAGAAACAGAGTTCGCCTAGTAGACTGTTGAAATTGTAAGATGAATGTTTGCCTTAGTGTAGCATGAACCCTAGTAAGAACTACACAAATATAAGAGATAAAATGTACAGAATTTTTCATGACATCTAGGTGTGAGAAACAAAGACAAGAGAAAAGTCAAGATATTAAGGCTGAGTTGCTATCAGTTAAAAAATAAATAAAACCAAGGAAATTGAAGTGTAGTGTAGGTCAGCTCAGGCTGCCATAGCACAATACCATAGACTGGGTGACTTAAGAATAGAAATTTATGTGTCAGAGTTCTGAAGGCTGAAAGTCTGAGGTTAAGATGCTGACCAATTCAGTTTGGGGTAAGGATCCTCTTCCTGGCTTGCAGACAGCCACCTTCCCTCTGTGTCCTCACATGGAATTGAGAGAAAAAGTTTTCTGGTGTCTCTTCTTATAAAGATATTAACCATAATTTAACCTTCATGACTTCATTTAACCCTTTTTCCATGAAGGTCTGTCTAAAAATACAGTCACATCAAGGATTACAGCTGTAGTATAGAATTTGGAAAGGAGGAGGACACAATTTAGTTCATGACAAAGGAGAATCTTGCTCAAAGCAAAAAAAGATGATGGATTATTTTGGATATGTTACATATGAGATGAACAAGCTACAAGTTGTTAGAGATTTGGAGTGGAGCATGGAAAGAAGAATATTGGGGACAGATTTATAATCCACCAATGAAGAAGAGTCAGAGCTGATGCTGTGGCACTGGGTGACTTCTCTGAGGAAGAAAGCATAGTTCAATACAGAGGATTAAGGAACAAGGACAAAATCACCTGTAAACTCCCGGAGAATGTGAAGGAGGAATAAATGATCAAATAAACAAGTTGTCAGAAAGATAGGAAGAGAAACAGGAAAGTAAAATAGTGCCAAGGCAGAAAAAAAGAGTTGTGAGAAAGAGAGGGTTATGAGGAAATGGTCAACAGGGCTAAGCCCCGTAAGAAAGGTCTTGAAAAGGGCCACAGTCAAAGTCCCTATATTTGTAAACTAGGAAATCATTATTGACTTTTGAGGATGCAATCTCATTAAAGTGATTGCGAAGAGACTGAGATAAGAGCTTAAGTCAGAGCAGGATGGGGCTGATATGAGGGACATATTTAGGGTTGAAATAGGGAGTTGGATTACTGGGATAGTGAATGCAGTTAAGAAACCACTGAAATGTCCAAAACTGCCAGAGAAAATAGAGCCTGCTGGGTAACCTATGACTTCCAGCTTACCTCATTCATTCCTGCAGCAAAAATCATTACATATCACTTTATTAAGCAATGTTGCATGCACAATGTAAAAATATAGCTCTTCTCTCAAGTAGCATCTGAGTCTCTTCTGCTCCCTGCCAACACTCAACTTGTGTTCTTCTGTGCATTCAGATTTTTCCTGAGTGAGTTGGCACTCAACTGGACTTGTTTCTTAACAGGACCATGTTCCTTATCCTTTGAGAACCCCCACTGGATCATACGGTTTGCTCTTTTGGAGCAGAAAAATCAAATGATTGTTTACTCTTTTTATAGTAAGACAAAGTTGGAGAGTCAACATTGAACTTTTTCATGAAAACCCCCATCATTCTTTTTAAACATTGAGGCATGATCAAAGGGTATAATGCTTCATTCAGTTAGAAAGGAGAAATAATGATAAGAATCTGAGGTGACAAATATATTAGCTTGATTCAATAGTTTCATATTATGTATAGATATATCTTAGAGCTTCACTTTGACCCCATAAATACATAAACATTTGTCAATAGTCAATAAAATGTTTTAAATGTGATAATGATACTGCCAATTATCAAATTGTCAGCTTAACTCTAAGTTTTATTTTATTTAGGCTATAAACTTTTATTACTCATGTAAACTGAGTGTTTAGTAAGTAGTAGACTGATTCATTTAGACTGGGGTCAGTCCTAGGAATTAACATGTTTTCAAAGCTTTCCAGTTGACTTTATTGTGCACCCAATATTGAAATTCACTGAATTAGAGATCTGTGGTTTTGTGGTGGTGATTTTTTCCAAAGACCCTGGCTTTGAGGTGGGAGCAGAAATATTAATGTCCTCTGAATTTGAGAGTTCTTTCTGCCCTTGCTCTTATTTTAGAGTGACTTCTGTTGGTACTCTGCCCAACTCTAACTTTTTAAGGATATTATGAATAATTTTAACAACACAATAAAGGATTTTTTAAAAATTCCAATGCAAATTAAATTTTACAGATGAAAATGATTACACCTACAGTTTATCTGCTTCCAAATCAGAATGTATTATTAGTTTGATGAGTCACCTTTATTGTGTAATTCTCATTTTGACTTATATTAGTTGACATAGTTTGGACTATAGCCACTTTCAGAATATTGCTATATTGTTTTAATGTAAAGAAAAGGAAAATTCAATGCCTCTGTGTCTAGTAACTCATCTGGAGCATAATGAAAGTATCTGTTTTTAAAAGATCCTGTGTTTCTAGCTACATTCTAGGTGTTTGGTAGAAATAATCCCATGTGTTATAGTCCCTATCATAATGTTGAAAAGACTTATAGAAAAAAATATATATAACAGATAAAAATTGTACCAAGCTCTATTTTATAATATCAGAATATCAAAGATACCTATTATGTGGTGTGAAGTGAGTGAAAGTAACCTCAAAGCCTAAAATAAGCTTGCAACTAGCTTAGCTGCTTGAAATCCACTGGGGAAAATGATATAGACACTGAAACATACTAAACCAAGTTCAACATCTGCCTAGTTAAATCACCTTTTTTAAACTCCAGGGAAGGCACGAAACACAGCCAACAAAAAATTGCCTTTATTTTATAACCCTTGGTCTCACAGATAAGGGAGAGATAATTTGGCCATAGAAGAAAAAAATAAGGAAAAAAATAATAAATGTGTAGTTGAAAATGGCCTGTAGGAGAGTAGCTGCCACATAGTAGACTCCTGATGCACATTGGTTGAATGAACAAATGAAATGAGAGAAATACACTGGCAAATCATTTGGACTGAAGCAGAGATTTATGTCTGAGAATTATCTGTTGTTGTTATAAATCCAGTATTAAATTACTTATGTGCTTCTCTTATGATTTTTTTTTTTCACCACTGATATAGTAACTGCCAACCAGGAGAAGGCCAAAGGAATTTACCATGAAAACAGATGAAAGTGTTTTGTCCTGCTTGCTTCATTCCCCATAGTCCATTATAACTCCTGTGTTCTTACAAAGGGTGACCTAAAATGCTCAAAGAAGCCTGACTTTTCAAAGCTCATCTGGATTTTGTTTGAACTTCTAAGAACTCCATCATCATTAGAAAAGTAACCTACTTAGGCTAATTTAAGAAATTTCTCTGTTGTCTTCAACTTGGCATAAGACTATGCCCGTCCCTTCCATCCCAATCAATCTTATTAATGGAATAGGTTGACAGTGTTCTAGTGCTTTTGATTAACTGCTGCTTAGAAATTTTACTTTAGATTCTTCTTTATACCCACTCAACGATCACCCACTCACTATAAGGTTTTAAAGTGGTTCTGATATTTGATTTTATAAACAGCCTAATAGATGTTTAATTTCCATAACATAAAATTCACCCATTTAAAGGGTACAGTTAATTTCCATCAATTTAGGTGGCCACGCCACCATTGTCACAATCCATTTGGGCCATCCTTAGCCTCAGGCAACCACTGATCTGCTTTCTGTAGTTATAATTTTCTGTCCTGTTTTGTAGAGCTGTCATGTGAATGGAATCAGAATATCTCTGATACACTTATTTTTTAACTAAAAAACTAAGTTCATCTTATTAAGATGGCCAAAGACCAACTAAATTAAGTGGACCTTATATTTCACTATAAATGATGATGGAATAAATTAGAATTTTCTTAATGGGGTGTGAAGACTAATTTATTGTGGGTTTCATTTACTTTACTGAATTGCAACTTCTTTTCTTTCTGCTAGATATCTTGTTCAGTTTTGAGCTATGCTTTACCTGTTACCCCTTCAAAATATATGGGTTAACATTCTTTCCAACTTTAGGCTTTTCTCTAAAATCTATATTATTATGACACATTTTTCCAGAACTACAAGTACTTATGTGTGTGTAAAGGCAAAGAAAAGATAGACTTCCAAAATTTGTGGGTAGATGAATGGATGTATGATGAATTTATGACTTCATATATTTAGGCCTCAGGAAGTTTGTTTAAAGCATTAGTTCTCAGGGTGTAGAGAACTAATAAATAGCATATATGTTTGGATTAGAATTTCATTTCTTGTGTTTTCATTTCACAGAAGAAATATGAAACATGTTCTAGCAAGGAATAAAGCATTACAGTGGTCCAAATCCTACATTTTGCCAGAGTTTCCCTATGATGTCAAATGCATGTTAGCAGAGCAGAAATGTCCAGATCACAGCATGAGGATAAGGATCATTGAGTTTCTCCAGGCCGACATGACTAAGTATCTGGAAGGCTCACTGTAAGTGATAACAGGGAAAACTTGCTGGTTTGGGGGAGGGTCTGCCTTGGAGTAGTGTAGAACTCACTTGCAATGAGGTCTCTTCAGATTTTGAGTGACATACGGGATCTAAGTCTAACATGCCAACAGTTGAATGTCTATTTTGTTCTATAGAAAGATTTGAAGAGGAGTCAGTGCAATTTAGACTCCTCTTGAATATGGACTGCTAGAAATGAAAGCTATTTATCCCTGTTATGAACAGGTATCCCACCACACAGCAATACAATGATGTGGTCAACGCCCTGCTGCAGGCCCACCCCTTCCTGGACAAGGATGGCTGTGGCTTTGTAAGTAATGACATGGCACCACCAACCTGTTCATCTGAGTCCATCTTAAGATAATAGCCTGTATTGTCCACTTAGATTCTGATATTCTTTCCCCTTTGGTTCTCTCTCTTTCTGACTGTCCCTATTTCTTTCTTTCTTGTATTCTCTTCCTCCTCTCCTCTGTCACCTCCCTGTGATAACTTCTCTGTCTCTGCCTCATCTGTGTTCCTTTGTCTGCCCATCATCATCTTTCTGTCCCTCTCTTAAAGCAGTCTGGGAGCTCCTATGTGACCCTCTAGGAAGGAGAGGAGATGACATGTGTCGTTGTGTCGTGGCTGTCATCAACCAATTGTCTCTTGCCCTCTGATTAGAGCCAGTGGGGAAGTTGTCTGCTTGGAGGCCTTGCTTGCCTATCTCACCTGCCCTATCAAAACTCTAGTGTCTTGACACCCCAAGATATCTGGGCAGCAGTTCTAAACTCTGACTGCACCTCAGGAGACCCAGAGATTTTTTTGGTTTAATGGCTCTGAGGATGTGGCCCTGACATGAGTAATTTTTAAAGTCCCCCAAATTATTCTAATGTATATCCAGGGTTGAGAACAGCTGCTCAGTACAAACCCAACTTTCTGTATCTGCCTGATTCTTGAATTTGAAAGACTGGGATCTTTGTTGTACAACAGTATAAAAATACTTAGTACTAGTGGACTATACATTTAAAAATATTTAGATTATAATAAAAGGTTGAGTGCTTATGATATGCACTAGCAGTATATGATTTAATAAACAATTATAGGGAAATACAGTTCTGTGTACATAAAAACCTACTACTATCCCTGTATTTCTATATGACATGTGTATATACAGTGGTAATCATAGCTAAGTAAGATATATGTCTTCCTGTATCTTACCATGTCTGGGCTGTCAGAAAGTACTTTTTTGGTTGTGCTTTCTTAAAGACATAGGGTTTAAGCAATTAGTTTCAAATTGAACAAAAAAGATACATGCCAACATCATTTAAGGCCTTTGCTTGCTTACTTGAATGTTTTCTTTTCTTTCTCTCTCTATCCCCCTTCCTTCCTCTCCTCCCTCCATCCCTTTCTTCCTTCCTTTCATTTCATATTTTCAGAATGTGTTTCATTATAAATGAATAAAATCATAGATTTTCTGGAATGATAAAAGGCCTTAAACATATTTTAGCACCCATCTAGAAACTGTAAAATTGTAAAGCCAAGACTAGAATTCAGGAATCCTTGCTTCTAGGATGCCATCTTTTCTAAAATATGCTGCTACCTATAAAACACACTATAAAGTTACCAAAAGTTTCTCTAAAATAAAAAAAAAATAATGCATCAAAACCCTGGGGTCTTAACATTGTAGTCATTGCAATATGGTTGACAAAATCAAATCTCAGCATTCCTTTGACATTCAAAATACAGGAACTATATCTTGAATTAGTATCGATATCAGTGCTACTGTGTATAGAAATACAGTCAGACCTCCACGTTCACAGATTTCACCTCCTCAGATTCAACAAACCTTGAATACTGTGCTTTGTAATTAGGCTTATGATGGTTGTATCTGTACCAAACAGGTACAAACTTTTTCTCTTGTCATTATTCCCTGAACAATACAATAAAACAATTGTTTACATGGCATTTACAGTGGAACAGGTATTACAAGTAATGCAGAGATGATTTAAAGTAGTGGAGGATGTGCGTAGGTTATATGCAAATACTATGCCATTTTATATGAGACTTGATTACCTGTAGATTTTGGTGTCTGCCATGGGCTACTGAACCAATCCTCTGTGGATACCAAGAGATGACTATGGTTGAATTTTTAAAATAATTGAAATTTTCTATTTGAATAAATTATACATTTACCTAGTTCAAAATTCAAAAGTTTCAAAAAGATAGAATAGTCCCTACCCTGGTTTTCCAGCCACTTAGCTATCCTATCCAGAAGGAACCAATGTTATTAAAGATTCCTTCCAGAGAATCTTTGCACATATATAAGCAAATCCATATCTCTCCAATTACATTTTGACCTTTACTTTTATGGTTATCAAAGTGAGACATGCACAGAGTAATAAACAGTGCTTACTTTGCTCTGAAGTGCATTTTACCCACATCTGTTCCCAGTGGCATTAACTAAAGATGGTTAACTGAGAAAGAGACAAGGAAAATTGCTTAGCAGGTTGTGGCCACTATTTTCACACTTAGAAGTATAGAAATAGAGAAGTGGAAACTGGTACATGGATGGGTGCTTACTCAAATTCTCCCCACAAGTGTTACATTGCAAAGTATAGAAAAAATTTAAGAACGTTTGTGTGGAGGGGGTGGGGAGAAAGTAGGCACTTAATTACTTTTAGGGCTAATTTTATTTTCAACTTTTCATTTTGAAAATTTTCATATCTGCACATAATTAGAATGCTGTGGTGATACCATATACCCTTCAACTAAATCAAGGTTTCTCAGCCTTCACACTATTAACGCTTAGTGCTGGATAATTTTTGTGGTGGGAGTTGTCGTCTGGCCCTGTGCATTTCAGCATATTTAATGGCATCCCTGGGCTCAATCCATAGTACTGGGGGAAAAAAAATAAGAAAAACTGATCTCGGTTAATTAGCTATTAACATTTTGCCACACTTTCGATTCTTCTCTCATGTTTGTTTTAGATGAGCATTTAAAAGCAAGTTACAGATGTGATTTCTAAATACCTTAGTGTATATCTTAAAAGTATAAGAACAATTCTCTACATAACCATTATGCAGTTTGCACCTAAGAAAATTAAAATAATTGTGTAATATCACATGTAATCTGTATTGCTACTTCTCTAATTATTCAAAAATATTTTTTAAAGTAGATTTTTTTGCTATAAAACCTAATCATGGATTATGCATTGCATATGGCTATTATACTTATTTAATTTTGCCTAGGACAGTCTTTCTAACCATTTTTGTCTTTACTGACATTTACTTTTTGGTCAAATGTAGTCCACTTGTTGTGTCAGATGGTCTACATTCTGTGTTTTTCCAAATGTTTTCTAATGATTATATTTTGGATTTAAAATACTGAACAAAGATCTGCTTTGATGCTGTGGTTTGCCTCATGTGTCACAACAGGCCCATAATTTCAGGACTTCTTTTAAAAAAAAATTTCAGAGTGATTAGGAGAACTGTATCAATGTAGAAATTTCATGTCCTCTAGTTGGAAAAGTGTAGAGAAAAGGGATGACTATGCTATACCACAAATATTTTCTACTGAGTCTGTCCACCAAAGGTATCTATGCTTAGTAAATACTCATTGATTGAATACTCATTAATTGTGCTCAATTGGTTCTTCTTCTCTTCTTACCAATTAATAAGGAGAGATGGGAGAAGCTAGGAAAAAGAAGTTGGCAATTCAACAATGTCCTAGCACTTGATTGCAATAATATTTTCTGCCAGGTTTAGCAGGTGTAGAGGCCCTTCAGAGCTGTAGAAAGTATGAGAAACAAATGTATTTGTTCTAGTTTATATTTCAGGGCTAAGAGAAATATAAGCCATCTATTATTTCTCTGCTATTATATGTCAGCTACAGCAGAGACCACAGGCCTGTGGGAGGTAATAAACATCTCTGATGCACATGTACCCAGGAACCCAATCTGTACTGAAGCCAGCCCCAACTTCAGCCTGCAGCTCTCCTGGCCAGTCTGTCCCAGGGTTTTATGATCAGCAGTTTATAAATACCTTCAATGAGTAGCTATACATTTGATTCTCTTAAAACCCCAGTACAGGGGCTGGGGGTGTAGCTCAGTGGTAGAGCATTTGCCTAGCACATGTGAGGCACTGGGTTCAATCCTCAGCACTAAATAAATAAATAATAAATATATTGTGTCCATCTACAACTAAAAATATTTTTTAAAAACCCAGTACAGTTGAGAACAGCTCTTATTGTTCCATTTTATAGTCAAAGAACAAAAGCTACAGGGGTTTAATTGTTGAAAGTCACTTGTATTAGAGATAATACTCAATCCTGGGTCTTCCCAACATAGGTCACAGTGCTTTCTGAAGGGCAGAAAATACTCTTATTGGAACTTGAGCCATAAATCCAGGAATGGCAAGATCCAAAAGCCAAACACTGTCTAATGTTATCTCAATGACATCCCCATTTGTTCCTAAGAAAATAGTTTTTTCTCTGATTCTATTTCCTTAGCTATAATTTAAGGATTATAATTTGTATTGCAATGTCACAAGACTATTGTAAGGATAAATCAAAGAATAGGTACATCACTTCTGTTACTGTGATATGAAAATAATTTCAAGCCCAAGAATCACAGGCGAATATTTTATTGTTTATATGGAATTATTCTAAGCTCCTAGGATTAACTGGCTTGCTTTGTTATTTTATGCAGTTTTTATGGAAACGAGCCCTCAAAGATCGTTTTAAATATGTCCGAAGACCCATAGACGATGATGAACAAGTAATAAAAAATAAGTGCAAATTCGGACACCGAAGAGGCCAGACAAGGAAATCTCTTGCTGATATAAGATTTGATGAAATTAAAATTGTCCAGATAAAAGTAAGATTGAATCCTTAAATGTTCTGACAACTTTGACTCATTGGTTGATTAAGGAATAATAATTTAAAAAAATAGCATTTAAAATCATTGCAACAAAATTAGATAACTTTTAAGATTTGAGGTGTGGTCAGGAACCTATTAAAAACAATGGTTTGTGTGGTTAAGAATGTAAGTCATATTTCTAAAAGAGAAGTGTCAAAAACAGTTTTTAGCAAGAATACTATTGAAGATCTCATAGTCATTTTGTTATAGCCTTCAAAGAACATGAACTAGCCCTTGAGTTCTGGGACCTGAAATGATTTCCCACCCTATCCTTCTGTAACACACTGCATCTTCTTGACAACCTTACTGCATCAGCAAGTTTTAATACTCAAACAGTGTAGAGGTCAGGTGGCCTTGAGTCTCAGGATCTAGGGAGGCAATAGGTCATATGCGTTCGCACAGAAATCCATGCTGGCCTTCCCCTACCTACTGGTCCAGCATCTTCTCTTTTGTTGATACATCCATCATCTTTGAACCAGTTTTTACACTCTGTTCCTTCTTAAAACGTGCCTAAGGAGCTGTAGACTTTCCAGTTTGCCCCTTCTAGTCCTCCAGATGAGCCTAAATCCTAGGATAAATCCTGCTGAGACCCACATAGGGGTCTTTGCTTCAAAAAGAACAAGGAATTGAATATATCAGGGTTAGATGTTAAGTTGCAATAGAATCTAGTTTGTACCTTCCTGTCAGCTGAGCTAAAAAAAGAAATTAGCCATTTTTCAGATCTAGAGAGACAACATTTTTCCTGGCAAACAAATACAATTGGAAGGATTTACTTTCCCTCCTTTATAAATGGAGCTGCAAATTGCTGATTCTTTCATGTCTGTAGCCTGTTTATGATCTCATGTTCTACAAAGCCAAAAACATTAAAGGATGGAAAACAATGTATACTGAAATATTACAGAAACCGTGTATTTTGTACCTTCCCTGGTGATTAAAGCAAATGTATGAGCACCGGGAATAGTGGGAGTGAGAGACTCCCATACTTTGAATTTACCTCACGGAATTGTATTTTCTGGTACTGGGAATGGAACCTAGGGCCTTGGGCATATTAGGCAAATACTCCATCACTAAGTCACATCTCCAACTTTTTTTTTATTTTGAGACAGGATCTCCTTAATTACTCAGGCTGGCCGCCAGCTTGTAATTTTGCTGCCTCAGCCTCCCAAGTAGGGGAGGGACTGGCCTGAGGCACTGTGCCTGGTTTACTCATGGAATTCTATCCTCCAGTCTGATTGCTTAAATTTCTTTCAATCTCCATTTTGACCTTCTTCTGATAGCTCCTTTTTTAATGTCTGAAGATTTCTGAAGATAAAAGTTGCTTAGATTAAGACACCCTTGGGCAACTCTTACATCTTTTAAAATTCCTTGTCTGTGCACAATTTTTCCATAGGAAAAAAATTTCATGTGCTACAGAGATGAAAAATGTTGACATAACCAGGAAGCAGTGGTCTGTGTCTGTGCCTTCAAAGGCAGAGAAGTGGGTTGGGCCAGCTGGAAGATCTTGAGAAGGGATATGGAAGGAAAAGAGATTTTAACTAGTTTTTGTTGTGGTGGTGGTAGTTGTTCTATTTCTGCTGTTGTTTGTCCTTTTGGTGGGAGGATGAAAGAAAATAGATGTCACAGTGAAGGAAGGTAGGGATTTTAGTTTTGTGATGTGGGCTTCCATAGGTAACCCAAAATACTGCAGTACTTGTCTGGCTCTGAGCCACACTTTTTTTTTTTTTTTTTGTACCCAACCCTCTACCTTCCAGAATCTCTTGTGAGTTTAGCTCTGCTTTCTGTTTGGCTACAAAGCCCAGATCATCTGAAATGCCAGAGCAACATCTGTGAGTCAGTGTGGCTGGTTCCTTTTATCCCACTGCTAAAAACAATTTCACGATGTTACACAGGTGGCTAGACTTGTCACAGTCCCACAAAATGCTGGTTATTTTTCAGTGCTTAAAAATGCCTTTCTAAGCTGGGTGCAGTGGTGCACACCCATAATCCTAGTTACTCTGGAGGCTAAAGGGGGATAGTAAGTTTGAAGCCAGCTTCAGCAACTTATTGGGACGATGTCCCAAAATTAAAAATAAAAGAATCTGAGGATATAGCTAAGTGGTTCAATCCCCAGTAACCTCCCACCCCCCACCCCCACCCCCACCAACACTCATGCACATGCAGAGCCTTTTCATTCCCAGACCCCTTGTTGCTGCTCATATGCTTGTGCAATTAGTGCAGAACTGTACCATCACTTCTTATGCATTGACTTTTAGTGTAAAAGGAAACAAATTGAAACATAGAAAAAAAGCACAGAGCAATGAAAATATACCATGAGTGAGCAAACAGGTACAAATGAATTAGGTCCAAATAATATGTAGCCCTGTGAATTGATAAATCTGTTTCCTTTTATAAATTGCCTTTTATTATCCACATCTTTATATATTTATAAAGAGATATATTTCGGTTTTCAAAACAGTAGATTTAGTTTCAGTAATTTTGTAAGTTGATGACATTATCTTGTTTAAATGATGAAAACATTGGCTTCAAAACCTCACAGGAATTGTGTGGAGCTGATCAGCAATGTACTAGATTCCTTTATATAGTAGTAAATTTTGTAAAACATCTCAGGTTAATTAAAGTTAAGTGAATCAAACTCCTCACTTCATGGCACATTATCACTGTCCTCTGTTAGGATTTTCTCTTGCTTTATCTATCAATTTTTATCCCCATTCTTTTCTGCCTTCCTCCCGCTCCACCTCTGCTGTGAACAACCATTCTAAACATTTCAAATGTGTCTGGTTCTTTGCCAGTGCTCCAAAAGATGTACTGTCACTTAGGTATCTATACATTTGATTTAATGTGAATGGTATCCTATAGCTCATCTATTTCACTTTTTTAAAAACCAAACTCTTTCTAAGATTCACTCATGTTGCTCTGTAAGTCTCTAGTTCATTGATTCTAAGCAATATGAAGTACTCCTGGCCTCAAGTTCTGTTCTTCCCCAGTACAAACTGCACTCCAGAGAATACCATTATACTTATCTGGTTATGGGGTGATGAGTTATCACTTTGGACTATACATCCAGAAGTGAACTGATGGGGACACAAAGCGTGCATAGACTTAATGTGACCAGTTACCTCCAGAATGCCTTTACTAGATTCACTCCCACAGCAGCACATACCCCTGTATTTCCACAAACCCTTGGCATTTTCTGACCTACAAAACTTTGCCAAGACTAATAGGTATAAAGTATAATCTCATTCTTGTGATTTGCATTTCCCTGGATAATTAATGAACCAGCATTTCTTCACATATGTGTTAGCCTTTTGAATTTGTCATAGAAAATTATCTCTTTAAGTCTATTGCCCATTTTCTAATGGGTTGGCATCTTTTTCTTGTTAATACAGGAAAAAGGAAGCAGTCTTTGTAGGAAGCAGTCTTTCTCATGCCCTAAGCCACAAGGATGCTCTCCTACTCTAAGTGTATGATTTTAGTTTCCATGTTCAGATATTTAATTCATCTGGAATCTATCTTTATATTAAATAGGGACCTCTACATAGTGAACTGCTTTCTGTACACCAATAACAAAACAATCCATCATTTTCTCATTGGTTTATGGTGTCCCTTTATTATTTATTAATAGAGCTGGGTGTGTCCTGGCAATTCTCTTATTCCATTGGTCTGTCAGTCTCTTCTTATGCCATTCCACTTTGCACTTTACTCTTTTATGTTTATTACTTAGTATCACTAAGGGTGGTCTGGATTATCATGGAGGGCATGCTGCATCAGGGTAGCCCGTCAGTGGAGAGCATTCTGGGTAGGCTCATTCTCATTTTCAGAATAAGGGGAAAGACAACGGGTCATCTTCTCATGAACAAGTACCCAGGACTTCTTTGTAGCATCTTTCTTCTTGCAGAAGAAATAACCCAGACTAGGGGTGCTACACATAGGTGGACCAAAAGAAGGTTTTGAGCATCTGCCAGTGTGAGAAGCATCAGGAAGTGTTCTGTCTTACTCTTGTGGAAGATTGGCTGTGATGAGATGGACAGGGCCTGATGGAAGGATTCCGCTCCTTTTGTCCTGACTCTGGAATAGGAGATGTCCCTAGGACGGTGGTTTCTGATATGCATGGGGCACCAGAACTTGGAGTGTGGACATTATTCTCAGCTTGATGCTCCTCATTTCTTGGTCTTGGTTCCTCCTTCACCCAGTGGATTCATTTAACCTTTCTCTCAGGTCTCTACCAAATGCCACATTGAAGCATAAACATGTAGACATACTTTTTGAAATGTTTCAATTCTTCCTTAATATCTTTTTTTTTTTTGACTAATGTATGCATGTTCTTTTCTTAGTCACAAAAATCCCTTTCAGCCAGTAGCACTCTCAATCTATTATCATAAACTTTTTTGTTCTCAGGAAATAAGTTGAATTTGACAATAGCCAGAGGTCCTTCCAAAATTCCCTAAAACACAATGGATTTTATTTTTTAGATACCTAGCTCTTCAAATTCATGGTTGACCTGTTCATCTCTTTTGAAAATATTCTGTCTTTATGGGGTAAATTCACTCTAAATTGGATGCTTGGTGAAAAATGTGTTCCTGAGCAGTACAGGAAGGACTTTGAAGTTTCAGCTACAGATTTGCTTCTTTTTTTTTTCTATGTTATCTTTCTTTCCTTTTTTATTTTTTCAGTGTTAGAAATTAAACATAGGGCCTTGTGCTTGCTAGGCAAATGCTCTACCACTGCTACCACTGGGCCCTACTTCCAGCCCCTTCTGTTTTTTGTTTGTTTGTTTGTTTGTTTTTTCTAACTCAGTGGAATTGTCTCAGTTTGGATACTTTTAATTGTTATCTAGTTGGTTTATGATCAGTTATTTGCTGATGATGTTCAGAAAGTACAGTTCCCAAATCTTACATAGATTATTTTACCTTTGTTAGTTTAATCTAAATTTGATTTGTTTTTTAAAAATCAGTAATTTAGTGTTATCAAATGTTTTCTCACAGTTGTTTTTTTAAAATTTCATTTTCTAAGAAGTCTTCATTTTATGATGTATTTCACTGTATTTTTGAGTTATCATTTAAATTATTCATTTTATGATATATCCATGATGAATAATAATAATCTCATATGATGTAAAACAAGGACCTAAAATTTATGTTACCTTTTCCAGAAACAGCAGTTGTTCATTTTTTTTTTTTTTTTAGTTCCTTGAATATCACCTCCCTAGTAGTTCTCTTCATGATTCATTTTTAAAGTATTTATTATTGGATTCTTCAATTATTATGTTTGAATTGTTTTTTTTTCCTTCAATTCCATCTGTTTTAGTTTTATTGATTTGAGGGCTTGGTTGTTAGGTGTATATAAGTTTATAATTGGTATATCTTCCTGGTGTAACCTTTTCCCATTATAAAATTTCTTCCTTTGTCTCTAGGAACACTTTCGTGTTTTAAAGTTTTTTTTTTTTTTTTTTCTCTGAGAGTTTGAGAGCTGTTTCTTTTCTCCTTTGGATACTGCTTGCCTAGTATATCTTTTTCCATCATTTTGCTTTCAACCTATTTGTGTCTTTGAATCTGAAGTATGTCTCTTATAAATAGACTACAAATTAGATCATTTTAATATCCAATCTGCCTCATTTTGAGGTTTTATTTTTATGTTCTTCTCTTTCTTTTATTACTCCATTCTACATTCTTTGGCATTAAGTATGTATTTTTTTCATGTACCAGGTTAATTACCCTTGTTATTTGTCTTTCATTGTATTTTTTGAATTATTATTTTAGCAGTTATCCTGGGAGCAATAATTGACATCTAAGTTTGTAACAATCTAGTTTGGACTAATACCAATTTAATTATAGTAGCTTATAAAAATTTGCTTCTATATCACTGTCTCCAGCCTTTTGTGCTGTTACTGTCATACAAATTGCATTTTAGAAATTGCAGGCCCCTCAACGCAGGTTTGTAATTATTATTTCATGAAATTGGCTTTTAAATAGGACCAGACAAAGAAAGAAATACAAACACATAATACATTTACACTGTCTCAAATGCTCTGTACTGTCTCTGACCTTTACCTTATGAAATGATTGTTTCCAATGCCCTTTATTTTCTCATGTGAATTTGAGTTACTGTTCTTTCATTTCAGCTGAAGGACCACATTCAGCATTTCTGGCAAGGCAGGTCTGCTTCTGACCCAGTTTCTCAGTTTTTATCTATCTCAGAGTGTCTTAATTTCTTCTTCACTTTTGAAGGATGGTTTTGCCAGAAAGCTGTTTTTTGTTTGTTTGTTTGTTTGTTTTTTAATTTGGGAATTGTATGTTCTGGTGTCTCAATTAATATGGTTGGGGCTGGGAATAACAGAAAACTTTGTCTCAAACTGGTTAAACCTATAAGGAAAGCTATATTACATAATGAGAAATCCAGATGACCGTGGATGCTACTGCTGCTCAACAAGTTAGCCAGGTCTTTTGCTCTGGACAAGCAGCAGGATTGTGATTCTCCACTCCTTTGAAGTTAGACTTGGCCACAAGACTGGCTTTGAGCAATGAAATGTGAGCAGGAGTTACATGCACATTGCAGACCTAGTATGCAAGGCCCCAGTACCCCACTTTCTCTTTTAGAGATCATTGACAACATTTCAGATGATAGAGCTATGTTCATGGGTTAGGAGGAGGAGGAGCAGAGCCTCAAGATGGATACTTTGTGTGAACAATGAACATTTGTTTTTCTAAGGCCTGGGGGCCATAAGGGACAGCAGCATGGTCTTGCCCAACCCGAGTGCCACCAGGGATTCCAACCATGGTCGTCTGGCTTTGGGTCCTTCTCTGTGATTCTTCTGTCCCTGTGCAGCTTCATGATGTGATGGAGATGTTCTTGAGGATGTTGCTGACCATGGCATCTTCTCCAGTAAACTCAGGGTCTGAGTTCTTGCATTTTGGGTAGGGTGAGAGATCTATGAGAAGTACAATACGGGTTGTAGTAAAAATGTATAAAACCTAGGGAAAAATTACTTTTCTTTATGGAAAAACACACAGTTTTTATTTTTTCTTCCTGGGAGATTCTTTCCCCAGGTCTTCAGTCTAGGAATAGATAATTTTCATTGTGGCCTCAGTTTTAAAGACATTTCTGAGAGTCTGAAACATGGCACAAACAAACTAATATTTTGCCCCATTTTTATGTGATGCATCCGATCAAACACACGCTGGAATATTATGGCAGTTTCTTTGGAGAGGTCAATTTGTGTCTCCCTTTTTTTTTTTTTTTTAACTTACATGATGTGTAGGACAGTGACAGGGATTTAATAAATGTTTTTAGGGTGTCCTTGTATTCCAAAGCTTTTCAAATAATTACTAAATAAATAAGTAAACCAACTAACAACCAGATGTTCAATTACTAACACTAAGTTTATCACTCATTTCTCTCTTTAAAACATTCTCTTTTCCTACTTGTTCAGTATATATGTACCCCAGGCCTTTGAAAGCTATGAAGTAGTGTTTTGAGTTACTTTCTTTGGTTTAGAAATAAAACAGAATTAAATATTGTACAAAAACTGCCTAGATGGTCAAATGCTAAGAACATCTACCAAAAACCAAGTTCCTGTAGATTTTGCTTATGGCATTTACTGTTCCTTTCTTTATACAACTGGCCCACAATGATTTATTATGTAAATACTAATTATTTTTATAGCCTTTCCCACAGATGTTTCTCTCATGGTTCAGAACAGAGCGAGACAGCAGAAACTGAAGAAAAATTTTGACAGTTTATTATGTTCTGGATAGAATGTAATTAGGGCCATCAGTGAGCACCAAATTTACTAATATTGCAAAGCTCTGTGAATCAGCTGTGCACTGAGAAACACAGGCAAGATTGTGTGGAGGGAACTTTGCCTGCTGACTGGCTGAGACACATGCTTGTGTGTTAAACTGAGACACTGTGCAGGTTCCACAGGGGAAGCATCATTTCCAAAGTCTACTTGACGACAACAAAATTGAAGACGGGGACAACTGGAATTTGCTATGAGGAAAGCCCTAGTATCCAAACAGAAATGCAATACAAACACATATGTAATTTTTAATTTTCTAGTTTTCACATTAAACAAAGTAAAAAGAAGCAGATGGAATTAATCTCAATAATATATTTTACTTAACTCAGTATACCTACAATATTATCATTTCAACATAAAATCATTATAAAAATTATTGTTTTTTTTACATTATCCTTTTACATATTAAATCTTTGAAATCCAGTGTTTCCAGCACACATCTCAAATTGGACCAGCTATGTTTAGATTGGTCAGAAGCCACCTGTGGCTAGTGGCTGCCATACTGGATGGCTCAGATACACACAAGCTTGGGAGAATTAAGAGAATAAGAAAGAGAACACACTATAAAGAACATCATAGTTATCAGGAAACATGACCAATTATTTGCCAATGATGTTCAGAAATTATAGACTCCAGATGTCTTTGAATGCAGGACTTTTAAAGTAGATTTTTACATATGAATTATTAAATTTTCATATCAAGATACTTTGTTAATTTATTTAGATTATAGAATGTAGAACAAAATTATGTTTATTTTTTTTATAAAAGTCAGTCTGTGTTTTTATTCATTTCTGGGGGGAAAAAAGGTATAACTACATCTTTCACCATGCTGTGTCTTAGTGTTTCAAAAGTAGTCTCCATCTTCTGTAGAAATCTACCTTAGGAATAGCTGTCTCTTTATTTGTGTTCCAGCTGTCAACTTAAGACTCAGAATTGCCTAGAGCTGAGCTCTGCTATTCTAAGCAATGCTGGGAGCCATAGGTCACAGTGACGTTGGAGTAGAGATCCTTCCATGTTACTGGTGTGATAACGGAGGATCCTCTTTGTCAGGATGCAACTGAAGTTCATATTCTAATTAATTTATGCTGATTTCCTTTGAAATCACAAATCCCACTGATGACTCCTGCACTTCTCTTCCATGTTTTCTTTGGTCAGGAGTGATCCCTTCCCTGCCTCATGCCTTTGTCCTTTCTTGAGCATGTCTCCCAATACTTTAGTGACAGATACATCAAAGTCAACTCTTTTTTTTTTTTTTTGCTGTTTTTTTAATTAGTTGTTCAAAACATTACAAAGCTCTTGACATATCATATTTCATACATTTGATTCAAGTGGATTATGAACTCCCATTTTTACCCCGTATACAGGTTGCAAAGTCAACTCTTGCAGCTGCAATTCTGGAAGACTCAGACATTGATCATCCACTGCTTCTCCCACCTCCATATGCACTATTAAGGAAATCAGCATTCAGAACAAGGCTTCATTCTGGAGAAGCATGACCACACTCAGGAACCCCTATCACTGGTTATCTCTGTGTCTGGGAAGCTCACTTCCCCTTTAAGGATCTGAATGTGTTCAGAGTAAAGGGAGAGCATGAGCAAACCAATTGCTAAATTCCTTTAGCTCTAGTAATATATAAATCATTAATAATATATCTAATAATATATGAATCATTAGAAGAATGAGAATTTTGAGAATTTTGAATTCTGATACAATCTTCTGATAATGAAGGGCTCTTAATCTGTAATACAACCCAGGAACATTGTGTTAATCCCAGAGGTCTGATCAGGCAGAAACTCCCCAACAACTTTAGTTTCATGATGAGATGGGGGTACAGGGAATCAGTACATGTCACATGTAGTAAATGTCAATGTAGCAATTACAGAATTTCCATTAACTTCATAGTGGTAAACTATTTATATAAAGTTTTTATTGTTTCTTTTATTTTTTTAACAAATAGAATATTTTTTTCGTGTTTAAAAACTAATATTTTATGCATTTGAAATATACAGAGTAATTGATAATGTGTGGCATATATGTAATTTATGAGACAAAATGAACACTGAGATTTGGGTTACTGACTGTATGTACCATTGTGTGAGTCTGTATTCCCTCCCCTCCTTCACCACTTACCTTTCCAACATCACTGGCCTCTAGAAGTGGTCACTGCTCTGAGTTTTATCATTCATCCACTTTTTAAATAAATAATTTTGTCACCTATGCATGAATTCACACTTTGAGTGTGGCTTACATTTGAGGTTTACTAATAGATATGAAAACCACATGTTAGGTTTGATGACTTGCTTTTTTTCAATGTAATGCATTTGAGATTCATCCAAGCTATTAAGTTAAACTGAGTTTATTCATTTCCCCTTTGGCTTAATAATCTGCTGTGACAGGGAACCACAGTTTCTGTGGCCGTTTTCCTGTCTACCAACATTTGATTCAATCCAGTTTGGGCTGTTATGGATCATGCTGCTGCAGTATGTGCCTTGATGCATTTGTGCAAGCTTTTTGTACTTAGGAGTGGAAGTGCTTGCTCATATAAGTGAGCAAATATTCAACTTTGTAAGACAAGGCCAAATTGTCCTCAGATGATTATGGCCATTTAAGACTCCTGAGAAGCATTAGTTATAATCAGATTTCTTTCCCTGCCCCAACCAGTTGCGAATAAAATGCTATCCTATTTGGTTCTGATTTTCATTTTTATTATGGATGAATCGATCATCTTTTTCTAAATTTATGAAATATTTGTTTTCTCCTTTTTTTATATTTTTGGCCCATGAAATTTCCCTTCTTTCTATTTATTTGTAAGAATCTTTTATAAATTCTGTAGTTTACTACTTTGCCAATTATCTTAATTGTAATTGACAAAGATAAGTTTATTGTTTTAATGTAGTTAGATCTGTCAATCATTTCTCCTGTTGATTCTCGTTTTTAGGAAATCCTTTCCTGAACTGATAAGACACATTCTTAAATTTTCTTTCTTTCTTTCTCTCTCTCTCTCTCTCTCTCTCTCTCTCTCTCTCTCTCTTCTTTTTTTCCCCCAAGTTTTGCTTATCATTGAAGTTCTTAAACCATGAAGAAGCTTTTCCTCTCATGGATAAAAACATTCCTTGCACTTTTTATAAAACAGTTCCTCTTTTCCTCAGGGGTTAGTGATGCCATCTTTGTTGTCTCCCTGGCTCAGTCAGAAGCTCTGCCATGTTGCACTATTAATTATCTATCCCTACAGGAATACCAGCTTTCCTTACCTGCATAGCTGTAAAATGTCTTGATACCTTCCCATCACTGCCTTATTCTTCTTTAGAAGTTTCTTTTTTTTTTAATATTTATTTTTTAGTATTTGGCGGACACAACATCTTTGTTTGTATGTGGTGCTGAGGATCGAACCCGGGCCGCACGCATGCCAGGCGAGCGCGCTACCGCTTGAGCCACATCCCAGCCCCGAGAAGTTTCTTGATTACTCTTGAGCTTTCAAATCTTTCATATAAATTTTAGGATCAGTTTATGAGGTTCTTAAATTTTTTTTGGTTTTTGATAGTGAAACTAGAGTTTGTTCAATCTATAGCTCCATTTGGAAAACAGTGATTTCTTTATTATATTGCTGCTTTCTGTGAACATGGTAGACCTATCCTTTTATTTAGATCTGATTAATATTTTCTAATGATTTTGAAATTTTCTTCATAAAGGTCTCACACATCATTTATTTTTTTTATTTCTAGGTACCTTATAGGTGTTTTTTGTAATTGTGAAAAATCACATTTTGTTTGTTTCTATATTTGTTTTCCATGACTCTGGAGAACTCTCAGTTATAATAAATTAAGCGTGCAGTATTTTGAGTTTTATCTTAAACTACCACATCATCCCTCCCTCTCTTTGTGGTGCTGGGGAATGAATACAGGGCCTCAGTCACGACAGGCAAATGCTCTACCACTGAGCTATAGCACTAGTCCCAATCACATAATCTCTGAATGATGACAATTTTTGTTCTATCTTTTCCAAATTTTACACCTTACATTTATTTTTTCTTTTATTACTCTGACATACTCATATCATAAGGTTGAATAAGAATGTAGGAGAGCAACTTTGTCTTGTTTCTGATTCTAAGAGAATCCTTTTAAAATTTCGCCATCAAAAATTATGTTAGGCTGGGCACAGTGGCACATGCCTGTAATAATACCAGCAGCTTGGGAAGCTGAGACAGGAGAATCTCCAGTTCAAAGCCAGCCTCAGCAACTGTGAGGCACTAAGCAACTCAGTGAGTCTCTGTCTTGAAATAAAATACAAAATAGGGTTGGGGATGTGGCTCAATGGTCGAGTGCCCCTAGTTCAATCCCTGGTAGTCCCCCTCCCCTGCAAAAACAATTAGGTTAGATCTAGGTTTTAGGTAGATAACTTTATCAGTTTTATAATTTTCTTTTTATCTTGACAAATTTTTTTTTAATTAAAAAAGGATGTTGAATTTTATAAGATGCTTCTTCTTTTCATCTTATTGGCTAATATGATATATAATGTTTAAACATATTTAGATGATCCAAGTAAAATCACACAGCTGTTAATATACTATATTTCTTAAAACCTACTTCTTTTCTGTCCCCAACTCTTCTATAACATTAGTCCCTAAATTGACATTGCAGAATGATAGCATGTGAAATGTAATGGGTAAAACAATCATATTTTTCTTTAGTTTAATATAGTGCTCTTACTGGTGTTGAACTGTCATGGGGGCCAGAAAGAGGAGGTCCTAGAGAAGAACCTCAACTCCAGGCACCAGGATTCTTGACATGCATGGTGGGAAAGAATTTCAGCATGCTTCAGATATAGAGGCACACAGAGATCTATATAAGAAAAGCAGAAAGTACACATTCAAGGGAGAAAGTCCTTCTTCTTAAGAAGAAGAAGTCCTTTTAGGGATCTCAGGCTTCTCTTTGAAACTTGGTGAGGAGTGGGCATGAGAAGGTATGTGGGGATGACATCAGGCTGGTGATCACAAGACCATTTACAGTGATCTGGCTGTTTTCAGGATCCTTAGGTTGATGTCTTTTGCATTATCTGATTAACAGATTAACACTGGGAAAGTTCCCTATATTATAGGTTCATCTCTCCCTTCTCCCTTTTAGAATTCTTATTCTAAAAATGCATGTATCAGTGGGTTAATTAACAGTGTAAAAGGCAATTTTCATAAGTTATTTTCTAGTAAATTTAAGACTGTGAATACAGATGTATAGATTTCCCAGAAACTTGGGAGTGACAGGCCTGGGACAGAGAACTGAGTTGGGGAGGAAAAGCATGAGGAACTCAAGTACAGAGCTTTCTTCTTTTTATCACCTTTTGTCTCCTTTCTACCTATGCTATTCTATCCTATCTCAAAACCAACATTGCATTTCAGGGATAAAACCAAGTTAGTTGTTCCTAGTATTTATAACTTCGCTTATAAATGAGAATGACCTGTACTTTTCCTCTCATACTGTTCTTTGACCTTGAAGATCAACATCACTGTGGTTTTATAGAATGGTTTGCAGAGGGTCTGGGGTGTAGCTCTGTAGTAGAGTGCTTCCCTAGCAGGCGTGAGGCCCTGGGTTTGATCCCCATCACCAAAATAAAAAAGCATCAGTGGAATGGGTTGGAAAACATTTTATTTTCTCCATTCCCCTCTCTCTTTTTTCCTTTCTTGATTCCCTGAAATAATCTGCATAAATTTGGAACACTCTGTTTCCAAAGTTAAGTAGAATTTATCTGTAGAACCTTTAGGCATTGGGATTTTCCTTGTGAAAAAAACTTTTATTTTCTAATTAAATTCATGTAAGATTGTAGGAATTTCATTTTCATCTGTTCTGATAAATCATATTTTCTTAGAATTTGTTCTCTTGGTCTATGTCTTGCTAGTCATCCTAACTTCAAAGAAATTAGATCTATCTGCCATTTTCCCAATGTGCTGTTAAAAGTTTTGATGTAAAAGCATTTTAGTCTCTTTCTCATCTTTTCATCATTTATTTACAGGTAACAACTGTTCACATTCTGGTCAGCTTGGAGTTGGTCGACTTGCATTCAAGTTCAGTTCAGCCAAGTTGCTCTCAACTAATTTTTCTAAAAAGATTTTCTTCTAGTTTCCTCAAAGCTGATTGTCTTATATTTTCAAAAAGAATATGTGAGGTATTTCTTAGCTGTTCATACCACACTCAGTGTACACATTATAGCATAAACATAGTTTGATTACTTAGCAACACAAAAAAATCTGCTGATATTATTCAATTTGGATTTTATGGCCTAATTCTGCAGCTACAAAAAGTCATTTAAAAATAAAAAGACAAGCAATAGCAATAACACACCCTTAATTTAAAAACCAGTTTTAAAAATTTCTTCGTAACATTTTGTCTTCTAAAATTTAAATGCATTAAAATAAACAACATCCCTGTTAGATGTGAACTTTCTGGATAATCTAGATTTCCATATAAATGGGTAAATAGAAATTAAAGAAACTTTTAGGTCTGTCAAGAGCTCAGATTATAATTCCATGGTAAGTAACTAATGAGCTAATTTGCTTTCATTAAAACTCTCCCTTGGTTACCCAAGGTCAAGGTCAAGTATAATTACACATGGCCATGCTCCCTTTAGGAGTACATAATTAAGGCATGCAATAACAGTCTGTAATTCAGGTTTTCATGATATATCAAACTGCCACTTGAAATATGAGATTCATTGATATTTTGAAAATATTTTGCAGGAAGAATCTGTTTGTTTAGATTCTGAGGTAGATGAACATATTAACTGGTTTCAGCAAGAATATATGAAAACAGAAAAGGACTGGACAGAAATTGACAAGAGGATGAACCAGACCTTGGAAGTAAGAAGAAAGATGATTGGCAGCAGAACACCTCTGAAGGACATTCTTAAAATGTTTCCTTTCTTGAAGTGCCCTTATCAGGTATTCTTATTTGGTTGTAACAATCTCTGATTATAGCATCAAATTGATTTCCCCCTATTTCCTCTTAGAATAGTAAATGACACAACATAGCAAGATAGTGGATGTGATATTTAGGGTGTATGTACAACCACTGATGGGCAGAAATTTCAGGAAGCTCCTTCAGATAATAGGCACCGGCTGCATTAAAATAAACAACATCCCTATTAGATGTGAACTTTCTGGATAATCTAGATTTCCATAGAATTTCCATAGAGAATTTCCTGGACATATTGTGGAGGTTGGGGGAATCATTACTAGGGATATTTGACAGTGTGAATCATTTCCCCTTTGCATGCTTTTAGATAATTAAGATAGTTTATTAAGAGACTCTTAGGATGCAACATTGATCACAACAAAGTAGATTTTGAGTAAAGGAATCATTTCATAAAGCGATCTTAAAAATACATGAAGTTTGATGGATAATTCAAATACCTTTCTATTGAATTTACTTAGGGTGGTTATTCAAGATTATTCACCACCATTTTAATTTACTTTAACAAAAGATTCATCAAAACTTTTACCCGAGAACACATTTCATGGAAGAATTCAATCAACCACACTGAAAATTAAATATTTTACATATTCTTTTTCAAAAAGAAAGAATTTGCCTATAAGTATTATTTTAATAATAATGTCAATAGCAAATATCTAAGTGTTTACTCAGCAGCAGATATGTTCTCAGGGCTTTATGCAAGTTAATTAAATTATTAATCAGCCACCCTATCTTGTGTTTTTTTTGTTTGTTCCTTTGGGTTGCTAGGAACAGTAATAGCCACTAGCCAGATCAACACACCTGCAAAATATAGTTTTAAAGCACAAACCTGATGAACTGATGGTTTATGAAGTCTTCAAACTAGGGAGCATGTTTTGAATGTCAATAGTTCCTAAAGTGCCTGGCAGAGTCCTGTGTGTGAACAAGCAGTGTTTGTTTGATGCTGAAGGAATTAGCAGGTGGTTGGGAAGGCTGCTGTGAACACTGATGTCACAGCCTTGGGTTCTTCCCTGGAGTGCAGTCCACCAGAGGTTTAGTGATTAAAATAGATGAATTATGGCTAAGAAGCCTTTCAAAGTGCCACAGATGATAGGAAGTCTAAGGCCCATCATGGCTGAGCCAGGAGCAAAGACTACAGATCTAGGGCTTTGTCCAAGTCTCTCGATGTGGCCTCGGTATGTTTTCCCTCCCTATTTCCTTAGGCTTTTCACCTTTTATGTCCAACATGTGTATTGGGGGATGGTGTTGGTAATGACTGTCTATATATTGTTTTAAACAAAAGAATAAAACATTTTTAGTTCCTTTCAGGAAGCATTGCTCTAACTCAACCCTGCATATTTGGGATTTACAATATATAAAGCCCTTGTTGTGTTTCCTAAAATTAAAGTTGACCTTACTTACAAATACCTGCTATCAGCTATCCCTGTAGCAATCCTCTGCTCCACACACCCCACGCTATTGTGAACCATGTGGAGCTTGGGAGTCGTGGATACAAGTGCAGAGGAAGACAGCATCGGTAGGAGGAAGTGGTCCTGGCAGTTAATACTGACCCTCCATTGCTTCCTGTACTACCCTCCTTCCCTCAAAAAAAAAAAAAAAAAGTTTCAACAGAAAATTTAAAAATTAAAAATTTTTTAAATTCACTTTATTAGACTATCTAAAATATTATCAACTTGGGATCTATTGGATGTGGCAGAAGACAGTAGGGGGGGTTGAAGAGAGTATTAAACAAAATTTAAACATCCACATTTTCTAACAAATACTTTGAGATGCTACAGTTTTCATCTTCCTGAGAAGCTATTTCAGTCATCTTCTCTAATAACTGAAGTGAAAGCCAGGCACTATGGCACTATGTCACGTTGGAGGGAGGCGAGGTGGGAGGATGACTTGAGCCCATGAGTTTGAGGCCAGCCTGGGTAACATAACAAGGAGACCCTGTCTCAAAAAGCAAACAAAACAAAACACCACCACCAACAACAACAAAAGCAAACCAAGGGAAGTACATAAGAAGAATGCTAATAGTTTCAAAGGCAGTTTTAAAGAATCTGAGTTTTGCTTTTGGCTATAATGGAGTACTAGACTCATAAATGTGGATGAAGCTGGAAGAACAATGGATGAGGCAGCTGCTTCCAGACATCAGTTAACAGGCATTGCAGAATTCCAATCCTTGGTAGAAGGAAAACACAGAAGATGTACCTCAGTTCTCTGCTGCAGGGTCACTTTCTGGACCACTGCCTAGAAAGGTGGAAGCCAAGCAGAAGATGGTGGTCTCACTGAACTGGATGTGAAGGAGTTGGGGGAATGAAGAGCAGCTGGTTTGATTTGGAGGAGAGTATATAGATGCCCATACGGGGATCCCACAGAGTTTTCGCCTGAGAACTGGACAGCACAGGATGACTCTCCATGGTGATTTTACAGAAAAAGTCTGTTGCAAGATTGCAAGCTGATTTCAGAGGTCACACGATGTTGATAAATAAAAATTCTGCCTGGAGTAGAGAGAATTGCTGAGCACCCCAGGCATACACTTGACACTACAGAAAAGTCCATGCCTTATGAGTGATAATCATGCCCTAAGCTTAATGTTGCCCTGTGACTAAGGACAAAACCCAAAATAGACCTGCCCAAACGAATGATAAAAATGAACTCTGACAGGACCGGAAGAAACAACTGGTAATTTATCTGCCTGCCAGAACAAAATTTAGCCTCCTTTAAAAGAACACAATTTAATCTGAACTCCCTATGGTGGATCACTGCGTAGACAGTGGTGCCACTCTGATTGTTACCTCTCGATTCTGGGACCGAAATCATGGCTTTGCAAGAAATAGCACCACATTTGGACTGGGGATATAGCTCAGCTGGTAGTGCTTGCCTCACATGCACAAGGTGCTGGGTTTAATCCACAGCACCACCAAAAAAGAAAGAAATAGCACCATGAAATAGCACCATGTTTTGAGTGCTGATTTGGACACCTGACCCAACCCTGTAAGTATTGCCACTTAACTGATGCCACAGCCAAGTCTTTAAAAGGCCATTCCTTTGTCCTGTCAAGCCAGTTACTAAAGGGTACGGGAACATGGTAAAATCAGTGAATTCCAGGCATCATCATCGTGGAGAATCTCATAGAGAAACTGAAGGAACCAAATTGAAATTTAGAATGAAAAATAGCATTTATCTGAAATAAACTCTTCACTGGATAGGCCTAATAGTATATTAGAAAACACAAAGAAGAAAGGGTCTATGAATTTAAAGATAGATCAATAGAAATTATTCAATCTGGTAATGAAAAAGGATTAAGATTTATAACCTGTGGGACAAAAGCTGGTAGAAAAGGAGGATTTTCTGCACTAGGCCATTCACAGCTGGGAGTTTAACTGTATGGACATGGGGGAGATTTGTGCCAATAAGTGAATACACTGAGGATAATGAGGGCCAGGTTTTTCACTACTGAAAATTGACAAGTATGGAAAAAGGAAGGTTAGAGGAAGCCCTGAGGTGTTAGATTGGAATTGAAAGTAAGTATCTAACCTCATGGCTTTTACTATTTATATGTACATATACAGTATAGATGTTTGTATGTTTTTTCCTGTGTGCATCTGTATAGATTGTCAACCTAAATAACAAAGGGAGATTCTCCAAAGATGATGAATTTATCTGGGAATGGGCATGGCGTTAGAAGTATATGTGCAATGGTAAACCCTGTGTATTGAAGGACATTAACGCAAGAAGAATATTATAAAAGCAAAATGAGTAGGACTGCATAAGTTGTTTTTGAAACAATAATCACTGGCTACCAAGGATCCATATCAAAGGTGGTGTCAGTCCGAGTTTGGAGAGGCAGCTGTTGGACAGATGTTCTTGCACAAGTATTTTTGTGTAAAGTCGTGTGACCTTTGAGCAAGGTTGTAGTTCTCAGAGGCTTTTTGTGGTACTTTTTGTTATCTGGCATACAGGCAAGTGAGTCCTTTTTTTCTCAGCTATTGGTTTTATTTATTTAATTACTTTTTAGTGTTTGACACATGTAACTCCATTTTGGTTCTGACAACTTTTGCAATATATATAAAAATATATTTGCTAGTTTTGTTGCTATAAGAAATTCTAGTGCAACACCACCTTTGTAGTAAGGAGTACACCTAGAACTGAAATTTTAGTTTCTAAATGCTAATATTAGTTTATTTATTCTCCAATAAAAGGAACCAGGGCTCTTGGAGAAATGGCTGACTCAAAGGCAAGAGCAAAAAATTTAGAGAAAAAAAGCAAAAATCAAAAAACAAGGTGAGCCTGAAATATTGTAAAAAGCTAGAAATTAAGAATGTGTTCATGGACTAGTGAAATATACAAGAGTACACAGGAATCAGCTTAAACCAGCTCCCCACTGGCCAAACCTAGACAACTTGAGACAACAAAATATAAATAATTTAAGGATCAGATTTGAAATCATTTGATGGTAATTTATTAGTCAGTTGTGACATAAACAAATGTGTAAGTAAATAAGTGTAGAAGAAAAGAAAGCTCTACCCTACAATAGAAATCACTAATAAATTTAGAAAGGGTAGAATAAGAAAATTGCCATTTGGTAGTAGACATAGTGACAGCTGACAGAAGCCACAATCATCAATGGATGCTGAGTCTGGTGAATAAAAGTTACATGAGGAAGGAGTTATTCACCTAAACTCAAGATATTTCCCCCCAAAATATTACAACATGTAAATCAACTTTACAGAGGACAAACTTGGCAGATTCCATCTTAACTAAGCAATAAAGGTTAATATCTCCAACACTAGAACGGATTGCCACCTTATACTTGCTGATGCAGTGAGAAACGCTGGCATTTTTGCTCCACATGCATAAATCATGAAAAAAATATCATGTAAACCTAAATTGAGAGATGTCCTACAAAGTGATTAGCCACTACTTTAAAAAATGCCAGGGACATCAAGCTGTTTCAGACTAGAGAATGAAGAGAGTAAAGGAACCTAAATCTCACCTGTGATCCTGAATTAGATCCTGGACTCATAAAAAACAAGATTGGAACAGCTGGATGATTTGAGACCTATAGATTAGACTTTGAGTGACCTTGTATTTAAGGAGAGTTATGGTTTGGAAGTGGTGTCCCTCAAAAGTTCATGTGTGAGACAGTACAAGAAGGTTCAGAGAAGAAAGAATTGGGTTATGACAACCTTAACCCAATCAGTACAATCATCACCTGATGGGATTATTAAGTGGTGCCTGAAGGCGGGGTTTATTAAGTGGTGCCTATGGTGTGGCTGGAGGAGGTGGGGCATGGGGGGCATAGCTTTGGGGTATATGTTTGTATCTGGCAAGTAGAGTCTTTCTCTCTGCTTCCTGATCATCATATGAGCTGCCTCTCTCTGCCACACTCTTCTGCCATGATGATCAGCCTCACCTTGAACCCTGAGGAATGGAGTCTGCTGTTTATGGATTGAGACCTCTGAAACCATGAGCCCCCAAATAAACTTTTCCTCCTCTACAGTTGTTCTGGTTGGGTCCTTTCAGTCACAGCAGCAAAAAAAGCTGACTAAAACGAGGAGTGTGGGGAGGGGGCATGTCTACAGCTTTTTTTCAAGTGGATCAGAAATTGGGGCAATTTACATGAAAAATATTTGTGAGCTTTATTATTTCTTCAACTTTAATGTGAAGTTGAAATTATTTCAAAATGGTTAAAAAGCAAAAACAAAACAAAACAAAAAAAACCAAAAAACTCCTAGGCCTTGGGCCCAGGGAAGTGACATTGTCTACCTTCTTCAGGTAGAATGCTTTTACTTCTGTCTGCTTGATGAGAGAACCATTTTCTAAGGGTATTAATCTAGATTAGCAGTTCACTGGGCAGCCGCATATCCGCACCATGGGCCTCTACAAGAAAGTGCATTCCAGCCTTCTGACAACTTTCAGACCTAATCTTTGGGCAATTTACTTACTTTCCTTTTTTTTTTTTATTAGTGCAGTATAATTATACATAATAGTGGGATTTTTTTGTTACTTATTTGTACATGCATATAATACAACAATGTAATTTGGTCGATTTCTTTCCCCAGTATCCCCTTTCCCTGCCCTCCTGGGGCATCTTGTGACCTCTCAGCCTGCCAAGCAACAGTGAGGCCCAATGAACAGTGCGTAAACTGTTCTTTACAGTTTTATGGAAGGCAAGGATTAAGTTAATGCATAGTAATGTGGATGGCTAATGATCTGAATAATGTTACTCAATGGCAACAAAAAATGTCAACAATGTTACTAATGTCAACAAAAAGAGTGAGGGGGCAGTGGTGGTGGAATTCTCTGAGGGGTAGAATTTAGGAAATGGAAACAAAAGGTGGTTTTGAGAAAAAGGAGCTTCCATAAAGGCAAACTGGCTTTCCTTTGACTTTGTAGTCTAATCTTCTGCACTTAAATTGTTTTGAATTAAATTGGAAGATCTCTGATCTTCCAACCTAGAAAGCACTCCATTTCCCTTTAAGATGCTATGGTTAGGAGCTTTCCAAGGGTTGCCTCCCAAAGTCCAGAAGTTTTCTTCTTTTGCCTCTTGTTGGACACTGCCAAAACCTAACAATGGTGGGCATTTGACCACTGAGTCACATCCCCAGCCCTATACTGTATTTTATTTAAAGACAGGGTCTCACTCATTTGCTTAGCACCTTGCAGTTCCTGACCCTGGCTTTGAACTCACTTTTCTCCCGGTCTCAGCCTCCCAAGCTGCTGGGATTATAGGCAAAGTTTTAATTCTTAAATGATTTTTCTTTCAATTCTAGAAATGGAAAACCTGCCATTCCATAAAATAAGTGTTCCCTAAAGCTTTAATTCTACAGGTTTAGAATTTTGTCATGTCCATTATTTATCTTTTCTTATTCATTTTAGGCTTTCATTTTTTTTATCCTCCCTCATCTTAAGTACTTACTTTTCTACCAAAGCTACTAAAATAATTAGTATGTATTTTAAATCAGCATTCAAAGGTTAACTTTAAAGTTATTTACTTCCTTACATGATGTATGTATATATAATGATACACATGGAAGTATATGTGTGTGTATATTATTTATATTATATATATGTATGTATATGTGTGTGTGTATATATATATATATATATATATATATATATATATATATATATATATATATATATATATTAGCTTTCCTTATGATCTGGTATTGCTTTCTTCTTTTATCAGATATTCAGAGAATTCCAACTTCTTACAAGAACAGATATTTATAAGAAAACAAGGCACATTTTGGAATTCTATTCAGAAAAAATACTGACTGCTTTTTCAGTTGTGGACAATCCAATCAACATTGCATTGCAAGAAAAAATGAAAGAGTACACAGATGAAGATATGTTGAAGTGTTAGTAAACCTGGGGTCGGGTGAGCCGGTCTGTTATCTGTGTAATGCAGGATATTTAGGAAAGCTCTGCTTTGGTAATAAGTACAATTCAATGAAACAACTGATGTGGGGGAAAAAAACATTTTTTCAAATGGGGAAAATAGAGGTATGGATTTAAAAAGTACACTCAATACTGTGAAATTACGTTGGGGGAACTAGTACCTGTTAGTTTTATTATACAAATTACAAACTCGACAAGCTTATCCTGAAAGCTGCAGAGTACAGAATTCGTCTCTCCTGGCAGTGACCTAGAAAGCAAAACATGAGGTCTCCAGGTTTATTACAGGTTGACTTAAATAAAAGGTTGTGAAGCATTCCTCTAAGGCTTGCTTGTTCTCTGTGGAACCTAACTGTAAGAGTCCAGATGTTTTAACACCAGCTCTGTTTACAACTGTCGGAAACCAATTTTTACTCAGATACCAACATGTTTGCTCTGACAGATATGAAGATGACAGCCACATGTTTACTCCTCCCAGATGTTTTCGGGGATGATCCCAGCCTTTTTGCAGTTGTGAATGAGAAGGTACGTGGTGTGTGAATGGCCACTGGTTTGCCATTCTACACCTCCATATGGCAATTTATTTAAAAGCACCATAGTGGTCCATTTGGAAGTCTGTTTTGTCATATTTGTAGATATGCTACATTGTAACAAGCTCATTCATTGTGATTTTATGGTTCAGTTCAGGCATGTTTGATTATTTAGCTACCTTATCCATCACGGGGTAGTGACTCTCTTCTTTTTCACAGGTTCAAGTGTCCACGCCTGTGTTGGAAGTTAAAAACCCTTTCAGCATCGACGTCTGTGAGTTTTCTTTATATTTAGACAAAGAGAAGCTCACAAAGGTGGATGACTGCGTGACAGCTGTGGCGGCTCTAGTGGCTACCTTTCATGTGTTTGGGATTGAGTGTCCAAGAAGACTGTCCCAAACCCTCAACTTCCTAGAGACATGGATCTTTGATACGCATAGGCCCTGTTTCCCTTCTTTGAAAAAAAAGGAAAGGGAAGTAGGATTTCAGCCCCCAGTTACTTAACAGCTATTAAATATTGTATCAGAATTTATCTCTGGAACAAGCTTTATAAAAAATTGTTTTGATTTAGGATTCTGGTAGAGGTAGTATTATAAAATCATCTATAAAATCAAAGATATTAATGAATTTAAATGCCTTCAATCTTTACACTCAAGATACTTAAGTTCTTTGTGAAATTCTGTAATAAATACTACTGAAGCAATTAACACATTCTTTCTTTTGATTTGTGTTTTTAAAATTTCCATGGTCAAAGCTTTACTTTCAAGGGTGCCCTCCTTAGTTTTTAAAAAAGATACTCTGCACTTCAGGCAAACTCAAATCCTTCCCGTTAGGATATGGCCTTGCACATAATTTGATGTGCCCAATTTTCAGCTGCACATTTATGGCCTGTGGGTAGCCTCCCTGTCTTTGGTCTGACTTGTAAACATCCTAAACTTGAAAATTTTAATTAAGGGGCACATACCTGTAGTTCTCTTACCTTGATGAATTGTCTGGTCCCAACCAGCTGGTTTCCTTCATTCACTTATTGAGAGCAAAGGTACCGTAGTACTGAGGTCTCACATTGCCAGCTGATCTTGCTGGCCAAGCTTCTGCTGTGTTCTGTGTCCACCTTTTATTGCTTCCTTCCCAGGGGAGTAGTGCTGCATGCCCACTCTCCACTGCCCAGAGTCCCACATGAAAACTCTGCTCTGAACAGTGGTGGCACAAGAATTCTTGCTTGGGTCTAAAAAGACTCACTGTACTCTTACTTTTTTTAGAATATTACGCAGGGAAAAGCTACAAAACTAGTTTGTTTGCAATTCTTCAGTACTACAGATTGAACCCAGGGGTTCTATACCACTGAGCTACATCCCCAGCTCTTTAATTTTTTTTATTTTCATAGAGAATATCATAAGTTGCATAGATTGGCCTTGAGTTTACACTCTCAGGGATAGAGTGCTGAGATTTCCATGGAATCTTGTACCATCCTAATGATGCTTATGCCTTGCCTCTACCATACAATGGCACGCTGTCTAGACTGGATGTGTTAAGTATGATTTAGAAATCTCATTACAACATATGCTTTAAACTAGAAATGAAAAATTCTTGATGTGTATAAATCCTACTTGACAAAACCATGTAATTTTAAGTTTTTTGTTGTTGTTATTGCTCATCATATCTTGGGACATAGTTTGACAAACCATACTAAATCCTAATCCTAGAGATTTATTAGATAGCTGCCCTTTTTCATCTCCTCCTTTTTGTGGTCTTGAGGACCAAACCTAGGGCTTCATGTTGCCGGGCAAGCACTCAACCTCTGAACTATCTCCCGACCCCTACATGGCTGTCTCAATACCCTTATGCTTGATGTTGTCCATGATCTTGTTCTACCTCTCCTGTGTGGCAAGCTTCCTTAAAAATCATACATGTATAAAGAAAGTATCTGTAATTAAGACTTTATTTCATTTATATCAGGTATAACAAGTGCAACTTGAATGTACAGATTCTGAACAGAACATAAAAAAGGGGGAAAAACCAACAACGAAAACTTATTTATCAGTTTCATGCAAAGAAACGAATGGGACACTGCAGATGTCACTGACCCTCTTTTACCTTAAATCATGACAAATGCAAAGGACTGCTAACAGATCCCAACAGAGCACATTAAAGGAAGTTCTACATCAGGAAAAAAAAAAAATGAGAGCAACTAAGGAAAGGGGTGGGACTTTCATCAGAATTCAGACAGCATGCTACAAACTTACTTTCTATTTTTAAAATAGTCCTTGAATAAATGTCTAATCCTGGAATTCAAAAGTACATTGAAAGACTGACAAAATAATTTACTTTTTCCCTTAGAAATGCATTCTTACAAAAGAAACACTGCCAACTATCAGTTTATAGATAATCAAGGGTTTTCGTTTAAAGTGCATCCGAATGCTCAGATAGTGAGACAAAGTATTTTACAGAAAGGGGAATCCTTCCACAAGGGAGGTTCTTGAATGACTGCTTTGGGATTCACCTTCCTGACCTATGAGCACAGACATTTGTGTCTGAGGGTGCGGCTCCCTCACTCCAGGCCCGCAATATAAAACCTAGACACTTGTTCTTCAGCCAACCCTGAAGAAAGTCTTTGGGTTTGGAGGACACCTCAAGACTGGAGACAGCTCTTCATGGATTAGTGTTTCCACCAACAGAATGAGCCTTTCATTGCTGAAAAGCTACTTCAATGACAATTAGAGAAAAGCTCAAGATAATCTCATAAACAGTTCAAGAGCCCTACAAACAGCCCCCCACTGCAATGTAACCACACATTCCTCTGGTACCATCTGACTCTCGTAAACAACACAGGCACCACGATGTATGAGACTGATGCCACTCAGATATGCTACCTAATTTATTTATGTTTATATATTTTATTTTTCAATTCCATTCTTTTATATACATGTTTTTGGTAATTATAGTAAAGATGCTGGTGAAAAGTAATTTGTTTAAGATTTCACATAATGCGTGCAAAAGTAAAAACACTGATTTGAAGAAAAGTAATTTTTACAACTCTTCGGCCCCAACAGATGATGGCAAGCAGTTAGGCAATACCATGACTTGCAAAGTTATACTTAGCATCATGTTGCAATTCAAAATATGGCACAAATGAACAATACAGGTAACAGTCCCACTGGCTAGACTCAGCCAGGTTTTGACTAATTTGGTATAAGTTGAAATTCAATTATATAAAAAGGTTTCTGAAAGTACTGAAAAAGAAAAAGTGTACATGAAAGAGAATTCAACAATGTTTACAAAATGCCAAAGTTCTTACTCTGCCCCCCCTTACCATAAATAATTAATGAGGTTCCCTTTCCCCCACCCCCCAGCCTCAAAAAGATTTACAAAGATAAATTTAGCTCAGTGAACAGAACCAAAAGATGACTGTTGTTAGACAGTACCTGGTTAAAAGCTCAAGCACTTTCCTAAGAATTCATATATATTGTCTCTTGAGGAATATAAATATCAGATAGTGTTGCTCTTTTGAGTTTTCGAGACTTCTCGCTTAGGAGTTACATCCGTCCTTGTGCTTTGAATAAAACATGAGCTTTAAAGCAGAAAGCTGATGGTACTCAGAATCCACCATCTTCAAAGTTCATTGTGAGAATTCTTCTCTGCAGCTTTGAACATCAGAATAGAATTGAAAATTTTGAGAGCAGGGCCCAGCTTAATGCTCATGATTTTAACAATGTCCGTTTGAGTCATGAGTAGAAATGCTTCTCCATCGATTTGCTAAAATATGGGGAAGAAACAGAAGAACGTGGATTAGCCAGGAGTTGTGCTGTGGAAGCATCCAAGGTTAAGTTCTTGCTGGCCTCCACACAGGAGCTACACAGAGGCTTGGTGTGCAACTGCATTTCCCAATATTACCTAACCCAGACGACTCAAATTTGGCCTGGGAGCAGAGCCCACAGGAAAATGAAAGTGCCCAGCCCTTCTTGTGATTCCCATGAGTTAGGTGCCTAGTCAAGAAGAACATAGGAAAATCTAGGGTGCCCCACATCTAGTTCAGCAGACTTTTAAATTAAAGATAATAAGCACACAATGTGGACATAAGCCAAGGAATTCGAGAAAGTATTCAGCTTACATGCTAACATTTTTTTTTTTTTAATTTGTCCTCTACCATGAAGGAAAAAGGTGACAAGGATGACATTTACTTCTAGCATAGTCATAATTAGTCTTTACATACATAGAAGAAAAATAATCAGCAGTGTTACCACGTGGGTAACAGTAAGAAAGACCCTCCTCTCTCAGGGCTACTTCTAAGATAAACGGCCTATTCGTCTAGAGAGCACTTCCTGGTTCAAAGACACACTGCCACAAAGATGATGTCTGATGTTCTTGGTGGAGAGATTTTATAGATTTTTATTTTGCATGACTTTCAACTCTTGGGGCATTCTACCACCTTAAAATACATTAATTCACTCCTCTTTAGTTTATCCCTTTGCATAAAAAGTAAAATACACTCGTTTTTCCCTCTTAGACTATGTTAAAAACTTCTTACAGCAATATTGCATCATGTAGTTGAATTATGTCCCCTGCAAATTCATGTGCCAATGTTCTAACCCCCACAGTCCCTCAGATTGTGACCTTATTTGCAAATAGGGTCAATGCAGATGTAATAAGATGAGGTCACACCAGAGTAGGGTGGGCCCCTACTGGTGTCCACAAAAAAAGAGGGAAATTCAGACATAGAGACAGATACACACAGAGGGAAAACAGGGAACAGTGGCCGCAAGTCAGAAGGAGAGGCTGCTTCCTCAAGTCTGTAGGAGGAGGCAGCCCTGCCCCACCTTGACTTCTAGCCTTCTTCAGATTTCCAGCATCCAGCACTGGATAATAAATTTCTATCATTTTGGACACTTACCTGTTTGTAATGGTTGCCCTAGCAAACAGATATAACCCTGAATTCTGCAAAGAGTTCAGTAAACAAAGGCTGACATAATAAAATAGCCATTTCTTAAGATCTCTCTTCTCTAAAAATAAAAAGCCCTGTTCATCTAAATTGACTATATAGTATATATAGTGTACTTAACTATTAAGAACTAGAGTCATCTTATTCAAATTTAAGTAATAATTATGTGGAAAAAAAGTTTTGTTGACCTCAGTAAGAAAACCATCTGCTGCAGTAAGCTAGACAGAAGGACTGCCAGGGTGGAAGCAGATTCCATGTTCTGGAAATTTGGCTCTGGTTTCAATTGCTTGTGCTATGAAGAAGGCCAGGAAGAAAGGCAGGGCTGATGATAACACTTCACTCGACCAAAGGAAGACCCTGGCAGAAGGGACAGCCTGACAGAAGTCTTCTAGATCCTTAATGAAAATGTAAAGTAACACACTGCATCCCAAGGAGGGCACAAGAGACTGATGAGTTGATTCCAATTCTGGACCCTACTGGAGGTTTGCAGCAGACACCGAGTATCCTTCAATGTCTATGTAAGACTTCAACATGACAGGTAACTGAAGAAAAGGAACATGTAGAGAACTGAGAAGCTGGGATTTGAAGTTAAGGGTATAAACTGGTTAAATTCTGGTAGATTATTATTTATAAGATTGTGCTAGAATGAAAATATCTTGAAGCCAGTGCCTAACTCTGTGTTATCTCATACAAGCTGCTCTGATGTGTGGCTCCAGAACGAACTGCAAGTGGAATGACATAAACAGAAGGAAGTGCATTGTGAGAACAGTGATCATTGCACTGTGTTACTGGGCTACTTCTGATTTGCTTTTGTAATGCACATATAGTGGCCTGACTCTATAGATGAAGTGTTGTGCTAAAGCCCTAAACAAGGAAGAAGGGTTAGGAGCTCAGGACCTCTTCCTTCTTTTTCACTGCTCTTCCCTCCATCCACTCAGGTTCTTCCCCAATGCTTTTATTCTGTAAACCACAATGACATAGTTTGTTGGAGTCTTTCTCAGAGTATAAAGGTATTACTATATGCACTCAATGAAAGCATTCTAAACACCTATTATATTCTAAACACTCTTTTGAGGACTGGGCATATAGCAAAGAATAAAACAGATAAAAGCAAAATATGCAAGCAAGCACAACCTCTCTGTGGAGTTTACATTCCAGGAGTGGGAGACGACAATAAGCAACAGACACAATAAGGAAGCAAATTAATTAGTAAGTTAGAAGGCAATTATGTGTTCTGAGAAAACAGAGCTGGCTGGGGAGATGAGTGGGCAGTTGAGCGGGGATGCTCGAGTAGCAGCAGATGGTGATTTCAAGGAAGATAGTCAGGGCAGGACCAATTGAAAAGCTGGCATCAGAGCAGAGGGAGACAGTCATGTGAGCATTTGGAAGAAGAGCATTCTAGACAGAGAAGAGCCTGAGCATGTCTGGACAGTCTGAGGAGAGCAAGGAGGCTGGCGTGTGGAACTGTGATGGGCATCCTAAACAAAGAGGCCAGGCAGCAAGGGGTGTCAGGCTGCAGGCCCCTCTCAGGACATGGGATTTTACTCAGAGACTGGAAGAACCTGAACAGAGAAGTGACATGATCTGCAACTAGGTGTGTTTTAAAAACACAGATTCCACCCTCTTCCTCTCTCTGCACCACTATCCTGGACTGGGCCATCATCTCACACGTTGATTCATGCAACAACTTCCTAACAGGTCTCTCTGCCCCTTTTTGCTCCCCTGTATTCTATTCCCAGCACAGCCAGAAATACCATATCAATCTGAGTTTGAAATCAAACCTTACTTTAACAATATAATACAGCAAATCTATATGGATTATCTAGCTATTAACAGAATCAAAAAATAGAATTTACAAACTAAATTGACTGCTTGTTTATTTTCAAAAATATTTATCATTTTTAAAGGTAATGACCACATGACTCTTTCAAAGAAAGCACAATGGCTGTAGTGTGTGAATCTGAGGCTATGCAGGGATAGAAAATTCACTCAGAGTAGTTTACACAAAGACAGGACTTAGGGGGAAAAAAAAACCCAAATGAGCAACTGGCAACTAGAAATCAGCTACAAAGAAGACAAAACATTTCTTCAGTAGGAACATAAACCAGAAAAAAAAAAAAGGGGATGTTTAAAATTAGATCCTTGTGCATTTTAATTGGCATCTATCTAAAGAATAATTATATCTAACAGTTTAATGAGGCCTACAACCAGTTGCTGAATTCTCAGCTGCCCTTATACTCTTGCAATGCTCTTAGCTGCAAGTGTGCTAGTCTTAAAAGCTGAGGTCTATACGTGAGGCAAACAAGGTGTGCATGAGTTTAACTGTAGACAGCAGGTGCTGGAGAAAGCCTTCTGAAATTATGCAGTCTGTTTTCTGCCTTGTGGCAGTAGTACACACTGCCCAAATCAGAGCATTAATGGACTGCTCTGCTTAGGAGAGATGACAGGCAAGTGGCTTATTTTTACAAATCTCTGGTGAAAAGGGTCTCCTGCTGTACTCTGACTGCATCACCTCTAGGGTAGTTAGAAAGCAAATTCCTACTTATTCTAATGTTCAGTCCAGGTGGTCATTATTAATCATCCCTTATATTTAGTGAAAAAATAAATAAAATAATCTTCCCAAAGCGGACTGTGATAAATGTCTATTATTATACATAATAATGAGAAATATTTAAGATGTAAGGGATTGTTTTTAGCAATAATGGTAATATTATTTATTGTAAGTATCAAATATAGTTAATCTTGGTATTGTTAGAAAAATATTTGAAAATAAAATAATGGAAACTAATTTCACTTTATTAAAAAAAATGTTGCATATTTCTCTTTTGGGCTTCTTTTTGTGCTATGAGCTATGTGAGTATATGCTATGTTTTTTAAAATAACAAGTCTAATGCTCCTGTGCAGAATAAAATGGTACTTACAAACATTCCTTTGGCTCTCATCTACCAAGACATTTTTACGTAACTCATTACTGCTATCTGTTAGACAACTATGTGTCAGTTTGTCAATTTCAACATAACCCATTTCTCGATTCTGCCAATTCAACATATTTCCCCATTGGATGCACTCCAGTGCTCTGATCCCATTAAATGACATTAATAGCAATTTAATGGAATACTTACTTCATCTTTAAACACCTTTCCATGTTCTTCACACCCAGGTAAGCTCTGTATGAATTCTGACACCTGTCAAAAATAATACCAAATCTCTGAGTTAAAAAACAAACCAAAACAAAAAACTCAAATGCTACAGGTTCAAAATATTTAACCCAGATGTTTTAGGAATCTGTTAGAATAATTCCTTCTCTTACAGGGAGTAGTGGGGAAAAAAACCCAAACAGTACCCTATCTACTCTCAGTGTGTCAACTCCCATAAGTCATTACTCTTATACCTGCTGCCTGAAAGACAAGAAAATAAAATATACCTCATCAGTGCTCCATTTGGAAACTTTACTCGCAGGGATTCCAGCAACAGTTGGAAGAAGTTTGCTCTGCTGCTCCCAGCGCAAGGGCAGACATGGAATTGGGGACTTAAAGGACAGAAAGACAGCTGACCTACGCTGTGCCTGCTGTACAGTAGGTTCCTCCCGGGCACCTGCTCAATTGAAACAAATGGGATATCATTCTCTGAAAGCAGCGAAAAAAGCCCCAAATGCCATGCATCTCCCCCAGATGATGAAGTTGTGGGAAGAGGAGGAAGTTTAGCGGGATTCTTTTCAACATCATGTCATTGAACAATCACCATCTCCTTTGTCTTTACTGAAGGTCACTGGAAAAATCAACCACATTCAACTTACATGTTTGCTAAGCATCCATTATTAAAGCCATGTTTCATTATGTGGGGTTCAGTGTTGCCTCTTGAATGCTGCAGATGAGAAATGTGCCACAAGGAAAGTAACTCTCACCTTGGTAAACTGTTCCTCTTTCTGCCTCAGAAGTCATAGAGGGAACAGTTGCCAATTTGCATGCTCAAGTGCAGCAACTGTGCTCACCAGGTGGTTACTATACTTGTTCCCCCTTTTGACTCCACCTTGGTTTGTTTCTAATTTACTAATCAGGGTGACTTTTATGTAGCCAACTTAATTTTTTTTATTGAAAGGAGATAAGAAATTACTGCAACAAAAATAAAGAAGCAGAAAGGCAAAATGCTTTTGTGACTCTTCACTTGTGCAGATCAAACTTAAATTTTCAGAATTTTCTATTTACATGCTAGATCTTCAGAAATCAAACAGGTATGCTGCTGCTTTGTAAAAACAGACATTCTCTAGCAAATGACCTCTGTCCTTAGAACTCTTGACTCAGACTGCCAGCAGAAGAAAGGCAACTCTTCCACGATAGACTCCCATCACACACAGGTCAGCTGCGGGGATATTTCAAGTCCATCAAAAATCCTTGCCAAAATGGCTACTTAGTTTAGGTTTTTCCCATTTTTTTTTTTTGCATGCATTCTCTCTAAAAATATATTCAAGTTAGCTTTTTTTTTTTTTCCCTTGAAGAATAAGATTTATAGAAAGGCACATGAATTTTAAGTGTACAGCTCATTGAATTTTCACAAAGTAAACATATCCAAGTAGTCAACAACCAGATCAAAAAGAAGGTGGCCAGCACATTCTTATAACCCCACTGGTTCCCACCAAGGGTAGCTATTTCCCTGACTACGAACATGGTCGATTCATTTAACATTTTGGAACTACAGTTAAATGGGATCACTGGTGTTGATTTCATTGAACAGCATATCTGTGAGATACTTATGGTCCACATAAAGACAAGCTCGTGAGAAGTGCATATTCATGATTTATGCCCATTTTGTCCACTGGGTTGTCTTTTCTTGTTCTCACGGATTTACAGATGTTAGCTAAGTACACACTGGGTAAGACTCCTTTGTTGGAAAAACACATTACAAATCTCTCTCCCACTCTGAGTCTTCCTTTTTACTTTCTTAATAGGATCTTTTGAAAAACAGAAGTCCCTAACTGTAATAATGGTTATTATTTTTTCCTTATATGCTTAATGCTTCACATGTCTACTGAAGAAATACTGTTTTCCCCAAAGTCATAAGAAGTCTACTCAGTTTTCCTCTATAAACACTCTATGTGCATTTCTTATATTTAGATCTATAATCCTTCTGAATTTATGTTTGGGGTATTTATGAGGTAAGAATAAATATTAGTGTTTTTCACACATGGATTTCTAACTACTCAACCACAATTTACTGAAAAGACCATCCTTTTTCTACTATAATGAAGTGCCAGAGTTTCCATCCAGATTTTTCATTTTGACATACTGACCTCTTGACCTCAGCACGGATTTAATTACTATCACTTTGTAAGTGTTCTGATATCTATGAAGTAATCTTCTTCAAGACTGCCTGGGCTATCTATCCTTTCTCCTTTGCATTTACATGGAAATTTTAAAATCAGCTTGTAAAAAAAAAAATGAGAAATGATGTCTTCACAATACCAAGTCTCTCAATCCATGAGCACAGTATATACCTCTATTTCTTTGGGTCTTTTTAAAAGCTCTCATTAATATTTTGCCATTTTCATCTAGAGATCCTGCACACCTTTTATTAAATTTATTCCTAAGTATCTGATGTTTTCTGATGTTGTTACAGAGGCACAGTTTTCTTAAAAATTATTTCCTCTTGCTTCATTCTGATTTTCTAGTTGTTGTTTTTTTCCTCTTCAGCTAGTCTAATCTAAAATTTAAATTGTTCTAAATGTTATCAAGTCACTTTACAAGGTCAAAAATCTATTTTTACATGAGCTAACACCTACTGGTCCTGATTCTGCTCTGTTAGGCCCACACAGCAAATTTTCTCCTATCATTTCATATGAAACATCTCTCAATATTTTTAAATTTAAATTTAAATTTAAATTTTTAAAAATCTCTCGACATTTTTAAAAAAGTCACTATAACTCTTTCCACATTTCATTCAATCAGTCTCAAGGTTTTAGATCATCATCTGATTTTACCAAACCAAATGTATAAACCAACACCAGTTTGTTTTATTCTTTTTAAATTATCCAGAGCTCAAAGTAGTTTTGTGTAGCCAGATAATAGGATAGAGGCTGGGAAGTATCTCAGTGGTAGAGTGTTTCCAGCACTGCAAAAATAAATAAATAAATAAATAAATAGGGGTGGATGAGGGGAGGCTGGGGATTGGGGATGTAGCTCAGTGGTAGAACAATTGCTTTGCATGTATAAAACCCAAGGTTCCAACTCCAGCACCAAAAAAATAATAATAATAATAAAATTAAAAGAAAAGGGAGAGGGGTTGGTGACACCTTAAAAACATTCCTTTAATCTCAGATATTACCAAGAGTTTAATAATTATTTGAAATACAATCACTGTGTATATGTCACAAGACAGGCTCAAATGAAATGGTAAGGTTTCCAATTCCATACTAGAGTAAAATAATAGAAATTACTTAATTATTTGTGTCTTGACTCTTTGCCACATACAGTCCTTTTTAAACCCAAACTCTACCCTGTCCTATGTATATGTTCCATTGACACCTGGCACTTTTACTTTGTCACTATAGCTCCATTCTATTTCCTACTACAAGTTATATTACTTGTTCATCACAGTTCTTTTCCAATGCTCCTACATTATTCCTCAGAAAAATAACTCTAAATTACTAAAAAACCTAAACTTCCTGTATTTGTGGTGACTTCTGCATGTCTTTGGACTTGATAGTATAAGCAGGCCTTAGACACATACTACACCACTCCAATCCTAGTACCAACTTTGCTTCCTTCACTTTGAGACTCCACTTCCATTTGCTGAATCTTCTGTGCTAACTGATGCCCAGAGATCCACTGTTATTTTTTGACAAAAGGGGTAACTGCAGTGTTTACCAGCCATAGAACATACCATCTCCTATGATTCTAGTCCAAGAGGAATAAAAGCAACTTCATTTGAGTGAATCTGTATTTGATTCTGTGAATTGCTTAGAAAAGTGAATCCAGGTCTTTACTTAATGTGTGATAGAGACTAAAATAAACGCAAAGACATTTTGGCTCCAATGGCTGGCTCAGTGTCAAGAGCAAGGAATGGTTAGTCTGAATGTGTACAATATGCTTTGGAAAACACAGTGTTTTGTTCTGTAAGACATTTCCACCACAAGCATTTTATTAGGATTCTCTTTCTTACTATCCTCCTTTGCAAACCAACTACCTGCATGAAAAATAAGACTTTTAAGGAGTTTCCTATAGTTTTCAAGTTTCCTAAAATAAAAATTGACCAAATATATCTGTTTATATTGTTTTGACTCTTTTGTGTTCCTTTAAGCCAATGACAAAAGTGAAACCAAAACCTTCAAATGCCTGCTGCTCGCATTCTAGTGTTGAAACAGTGCCATGAAGGAGCTTGTCTCTAAGATGGGGAAACTGAGACCCAGCCCTCATACACCCAAAACCACACTGAGAGACAGGAGCCACACCAGGGTGTGGCCTGATCTCTTCTGACTCCTGATATAAAGTATAGGGTCTGGATCCAGATGGTGAGTTTTGGAATAAAGCTGAGAGGCTTGGATTCAAACCCCTACTCCATCAGTATAATACTGGCTAAACCAATTTACATGTAAGGATTACAGGATATTTTCTAAATGTTTATCCTAGCATTTAACATGTACTAAGCACTTGGCAAATGGGAGAAATTACTACAATCTTGAAAGAAAGGCATGTACTTGACAGTGTATCGGACAAAATGAAGAAGACTCAACAATCTGTCTCAGCTAATATTCCAGAAGACTACAAAATATGTTCTTAATGTGAAAGGAAAAAATAAAACCAAAAGAAATGGGATATATCTGGTCATTATTTTTTTTTTTTTCCCTCAGATGAGGTTAACTGTTGACTAAACATAAAATGATCAACAACAAGTGTTTGGGTAGAATAAGCAGATTCAAAGGATAGAGGAATACAGAGATTATTAACTTTCAAGACACTTAACCTCAGGCATGAAAAATTTTTAAAGATCACTTCAAGTTAACAATCAAAATAAACAGACTGCTATGGAGGAAAAACTAGAGCCTGGTTTTTCCAGTAAGAATCTGGCACATTACAACATGGCGTCAACTTTTTAAAGATTTAAGCCCTCTGTGAGACAGAATTCTTGAAGGAGAGAAAACAAAACCATAGAAGCATAAGAGTTTAAACTTGAAAGCCAATCTACAGAATTCTTTATTAATGGGCCTTTCCACCATGGTGGAAATGAGCTATTTATCCCTTCAAGTAGAGAAGATAAGAGAAAGAAGACTATCAAATTATATTCCATAAAAGCCTCTAAATGTCCAATTCCACAATAGGGCATGAATCATCCAAAAAGGGCTTATAATTATGCATACTGTGCTGAATTAAACTGAATTAATTGAAGAGACATAGGAGGAATCCTTTTTTTCTTTTCTTTTTCTAAAACCAATTTGTTCCAAGATTCCAAACAAAATCATCTTCGTGGACCTACTGAGTCACTAAACCCTACTGGGTTTGGAAAGACATTCAGGGTGGCTGCTTCTCAGTCTTCTCTGTGGTTAAGTGCAGCCCACTGCAATGGGCAGGTTCCCCTCACTGCTCAGTAGCACCCCCAGTCCTGCCAGATCTGGAAGGACCAAAGGAATGGAACTGAGAAAGGGCACTGCTGGGCACCTCCTGGGTTCAAGGGAGTGGGCCGCAATGCAGCACCTGTACCTGACCTTCACCTTCACCAGATTTCAGGGATTCTGTCCTGACCCAAATGGGAAAGTGTTCCCTAAAAGACACAGGGAACTACTTCAGGGCTCAAAAATGATAAAACAGAAAACAATCACCATGGAGCCTCTGATAAAAAGCTCTACAAAAACATCAAAAGGGGAGCACTGATTTATTGACAGAGCTTAATGATTTTAGTAAGTCACAGGGGACATCACTTTTACTAAACAAAAAATAGGGTATGAAAAAAGAAGAACAAGACAACACCATTGGAAATTATAGGAAAATTAAACACACTGCTGTTAAAAATCCACGTTACAAGCAGTAAATACTAGATATCAGAAGAGGTTAGTGAGCTATTTTAATGTGGGAAACATGTCTAGAACATCAAAAAATGCACAAGCTGTTAAAATATTAAAAACTCTTTCACAGTGGTTGATAATAATCACCTCTCCACCCCACACTGGGCCCTTGTGGAGCTTCCCCAAGACACAGATCTGAAGGAAACTCATGATATAGCAGGGAGCTGTGAGACCCTGCTGGAGTAATAAGACCACTGCAGGTTACAACCATCCTATGCAATGCTGGCTGCTAAAGAAACTGCTAAATATTTTACATATCAACTCTTGGTTCCAATCCAACAACAGAAATCACTAGTCAAGAAAGAGACAGAGCAAAAGTAAAAGTTAAAACTATGACTGAAGGAAACTTTTTGGTTCTAAGGAACACCTGGGTCTAAAAAAAAAAAAAAAAAAAAAGAATGCACATTACTTCCCAAGAAAAAATCATGCAAGGAAATAAAAAGTGCACTTAAGAACTGGGTTCATTTTTCAAAATCAAAAGACTGGACTGAATTGGGGTAGCCGAATCTCACGGGTGTAAAACAGTATTTTGGTTTCATTTCTTCTGTTTGATTTTTCTTAAAAGAAAAAAATAGGCCAAACAACTGTCTAGACACAGTGAATTCTGGGACAGGCCACTCAATTCCCTTTCATGCTAAGGCCATCGTTCTTCTACCTGTTGCATTTTGAAGGCTCAAGAGCTGCCTCCCTCTCCAAGAGCTGCCCTAAGACAGAGGGAGCTTCTTTACCTAAGGACACCCACTTCTGGCCAAGATCTGAGGCCTGCTCAATCAGACACAAAGCCTGGCCCTCTCGCCTAAATTTGGGATAACTCTGAAGAAACTTAGGGCAAGGACTAGGTCTCTTTTGTAATCACATCCCAACTCGCCTTCTCATCCTATCCAAACCTATTTCTCTCAGTGTCTCATTGGTACCATTCCCAAGAACACTCACCAGCAAACCCCTAGACAACACTCTCTTCGTTAGAAAATGATTATGAAAAAAAAAATCCACTCATTTCAAAAAGATAAAGGAAGTCTAAGAAAGATGTTAAGTGAAAGACAGCAAATGAAATGATTTCATTACAGATAGATAAAATTAATTTTATGGATGGGGGCTGAAATGATAGTGGAATGAATCATATATAATTATACCTATGTGCACACATGATTACGCAACCTGTGTAACTCTACATCATGTACCAGACAAATGAGAAGTTATACTTCATTTAAGTATAAGGTCTCAAAATGCAATCTACTATCACGTATAACTAATTAGAATTTAAAAAAATCAAAAATTGATTTTATGGGACACTTATTCAAAATGTTTCAAAAATATGAGAGACAGATAGTTATCAAATTCATTTTAGGAGGCTAAAGCTGAATGAGCCAGTAAAGGGGAAAATTATAGGCCAATCTCGTGTAAACACATAAAAAATGTTCACAACTTATTTTACTAGGCTTCCTTTCACAATACAAAAAGATAATAATTAAAATATGCATACTGAACTATTGGTTTTATAGGTTCAAAATAATAAAAATAAATGACTTGGAAAAAAATTACAAAATTAAGAATTATATATGAATTCTAGTAATGTTTCTTTGCAAAGAATTATAAGAGGAAATTCAAATCAAGAAAAATAGAAAAAATAAAAATAGAAACTAAAAGTAGGGAAAGAAAAGACCATACATATCAAGTGTTAATAAATCTAAAATTCTCTATTAAATGGGTAATTTTCTGGGGAAAAAAACTATCAAAATCATTTAGCAAATAAAAATTAAATAGGTCATCCAGTTAAACTACAGTATTTTAAATTATTACTCCCTCTAAAAGTTCAGGGCCTAGAAACTTTTACTATGGATCTGTGCCATCAATGAGATACAAAGACATTATTTCCCACAATATTAATAGTACTAACAAAAGTGGTATATTTAATCCTCAAAATGACTCAATGTGTGCATATGGGGACCACATCAAATTTTTTCAGAAGAAACTGAGGCACAGCCACAGGGCTAGTATGTGGCAGAGCCAAGACTTAATGAAGGCCATGCTATTAATTTTTGGTAGACCGATGCCTACAAAGAAAGGGTGAGCCTCTGTGTGAGAACTAGACAGAGCCCTGATAACAAAAACTTCAAAAATTAAATATTTTTCTTCTTTTTCAATGATCAGAAACATTTTAAAGAATCAAATCCTTGCACAGGCTTACTATGTGGCAGCCACTGGTCTAAGGAAGTAAAAATGTTACTGTGTTTCTCCCTCACTACAACCTCAGGAAGAAGTTATGTCACCTACTCCTTCTGGAGAGATGAAAAACAGACACACTAAGAGGTGTTTTTAATGACATGTCCAAGATCACACAGCTAGCAAGTGGCAGAGAGACTGAACCCTGGCCATCTGTAGGATCTGGACGTGGTGCCATAAAACATGCTGCAGACAGTGCTGAACATAACTTCCAAATTAGTCATTAATTATTGCTTTACGACAACCAGCTACAAAAACCCAAGCACCACTGAGCGAGTAGGTCACTGCAGAGTCATTAGGATCCATTATCACATCTTATATGATATCCAGACAAAAAAAGGGTACGTGAAAAGCAAAGTCTCCAAGAATAATCATCACACTGACAACCAGACATTTTCTTATGAGAAACAAATAATAAGTTATATGTGAATTAATAAGTACAATCTATACCATGACTAGCAGTGGTTACAACTTAATTAAATTACTGCCTTTTAAACAATAATGTGAGTCAAATTACTTTCTCTAGTATAACTTAAAACATTTGTTCAAATGATTTTTGTGATACTGAATGAAGATCATATTCTATTTGGATTTCATATAAACTCTGAATTGAGTTTTAAACATATTAAGCAAATAACACCAATAATACTAAAGAAAATGTAGCCCAAGAACCAAGAGAATGTCTCTTACCAAGCTGTATACAATATATGAAACACATTGTGAATATAAAGCCATACATGAATCTTTATCATTATGAATTACATGCTAAATAAATTTTTATTGCCTGCAGTAAGGAATAAACCAACCAAATAAAGCTGATCTTTAATATAAATCTGACTACTGTATTCCAGTTAAATTCTATTTATTTTGCAGTGCTGGAGATCAAACTCAGGGTCTTATGCATGCTAGGCAAGCACTCTACCACTGAGCCACATCCCCAACCAATAATTATGAGCTTTAGATTCTTGAATATTAAGAGTAACACCCATCAATAAGATGAGAATATCATAGTTACCTCTGGCTTCATGTGATGTCCTCATTTCACTTTCTGTTCTCTCTTCAAAGTCTTCTTTGACATCATCAGCATGCTGGTCTCTGAGGGGAAAAAAAATGTGTTTCTGTATTTTAAAAGAGGAGCATTTTAAAAAATAGTTCATAGCTATATTTTAACAACTGTTTTTTTTTTTTAAATTTAAAAAACAAGTACTACCAAAATATTAGAAAGGCTATGTAGTTCTCCAACAAAGCAATTAATACTAATAACATCTACAAATGCCCCACTTTCCTTATCAGCAATTTTTTATTATTATTCAGAAAGGAGATTTTTAAAACTAAGAATATTAAGATGACCTATTCTGGAAAATGTAGCTATTTAATAACCCAGTAATAATTTCTCATGCATTCATGATAAATTTTACTTGTTCTGTTTGGTAAGACTTCAATTTAGGGAAAAAAAATAAAAAAGGTTTGGAAGTCTTGGACAATTATTTACATCATTTTACACCTCGGGTTCCTGGGACTTGGGATTGAAGCTGAGACTGGTCCATAAAAATCAATCTGAATTTAAGGAAGTTTTTCTTGGATTGATTAGGTCAAATCCATAAACTGAACTGATTCTATCACTTTTTGACCAGGAATGACCTAATACTAATCTAAACATAGTACTGATTGCCTAAAATAGAATGGGTTCATTAAAAATCTTAATTTAGATCTTTTCCCTTAAGCCAGGAACAAAAATGGCTCTAAGAAACTGGGCATATGATACTTATTTAAAGCTAAATTTCAGAGATTTGAAAAATTTCAACCCAATGTATTCCATTTTCAAGGTTCAAAATAAACCTCACTTTGTAATTTCCCCTATCTAGGATACAGTATCTATCTGACTACATATTTCAGTGCTTTGTAAAACTCTCACCCAGACCTCTTTTATTGTTGAGTTTAAAGAACAAGGCAAATGCATATAAAACAAAATATCCCAACAAAACATAAAAGGTTCTACAGTTTTAATTACAAAATATTAATTTATACTCCATTTAAAATTATAACAATGTAACATAATGATGCTAACATAGTAAGCAGGCAATCAATGTTTTAGAAAAGATTATTTCCAAGAGCAAATGTGAAATTTCATTTGAACCTGACCTCCTAGGCTTGGTTCATAATAAAAACAATCAGTCACAACTGCTTAAAACTATTTGTGCTCAGTTGAGAATGGGGAAGAATCACTTTAGTTGTTTAATTAAATTGTATTTTTTCAAGAAATTCAGAAAGCTCTGAATTAAGTTTTTTTAAAATTTTTATTATTGGTTGTTTAAAACATTACATAGTTCTTGACATATCATATTTCATACATTTGATTCAAGTGGGTTATGAACTCCCATTTTTACCCCGTATACAGATTGCAGAATCACATCGGTTACACATCCACTGTTTTACATATTGCCTGAATTAAGATTTTTAATGAATCCATCCCAGCATATTTGGTATAGTATTCGGTCAACTCAATGGCAGAGGCTCTCACTCCAGAGAAAGTAAAACAAATGTAAGAATATCACTGATAACTGAAGAATGAATGTCAGTTGAGGTATTGATAGAAAACTTTCTTCTCTGTTAAAGCAGTGCTGAAGTCACACTTTGTGATTACAATATGTTAAGATCGGCGTACTTTGCACTAAAAATTAACTCATAAACTTACAAACTTGTTTCATATTAAATTGAAAATAATATTCTTTGAGTCAAGTTCTATCTCAATAAATACTGATTGTAGCCAATGAAAAATGTTGCTTATGGGTAGCTATATTGATATTTATTGGAAACATGCATTGTGGTGATACAACTTAAAAGTGGCTTTTCCCAGAGTCAAAGAAAATATATTCCCTTAATTACTGTGATGTTCCTAGAAACTTTGATGATTTTTTTTTTTTTTTAAGGAGACAGAGCAAAGACTAAAAATAAGTTTTAGACTTCTCTGTGTAAGTTTTCAAGTCACTTTCTACTGGAAATAGAAAGAGAAAATAAAACCTTTGACCCTCCTTGTTCTACAGTTTCAACTTCCTAAGCAAAAGTTACTCTAGTTACATAGTCTTTCAATTATAGACAAAGTATGTTTATATGAGAATGTGAAAACTTTGGGATAATATAGCAGTATATTCTGCAGCATAATACAAGATATGCTTCCTGACAGATTTTTAAAAAGTAACTACCTGAAATATTTTTATACTATTGTTAATATTACAACATCACTTAACTTAAAAGCTTCTTGACCTGCTTTCCTTGATCGACACCTCTTGGTGCCAATAGTTATTTAGGCGGGAGCACACATTAGTTAGAGATGGGTGTATCTCAACACAGAGAAAGCAGCCCAGCAACAGTGGTTACATCCTTGGAAGCAAGATGACCTGGTTCAAATTTCAGCTCTGCTACTTACTCATTTCACAGGACCTTCAGCAGCAAGTCACTCATTTTCCCTAATTCTCAGGTGCATCATCTATCTATAAAACAAGGATAAGCCACCCTCACAGAGAGCATTTTGAGGACTAAAATAAAAATGTCTAAAAGTGCTTAGCACAGAGCCAGGAGCATGACACCTGGCAGTGATGACTATTTTCCAACTACTTATATATTAGGATAAAATTACCTGCAGATCTGTTTCTTTTGACTATTAAAATAGGTTTTCAAGTAATGGTGCCTACAGCTGAACTGCCTGGGTTATTGGCCAGGTCTGCTCCTGAGGAGCAGTGTGGCCGGAACCAAGGATGGGGGTGTAACACAGCACCTACATCACTAGAAGCCTGATCAGAGTTAAGTGAGCTTGGGTGGGAAGAAGCACCTAGAATATAGCAATTTCTCCTGGGATTTTAGAATTTTCCAGAACCAGTTTTCTTCAATTTAAACTGAAATACAATCAGCAAAATTTTACTCAAGAATACTCTTTTGGCTTTTAATCAAGACAGTGGAATCCACTCAGAAAAGCATGTTCATTGTGAGTCAGCATCCTCTTTTTCTCTGTAATTAAGCAGCACATTTTAGATGTCTTACTATCTTACTCTAATTATGCCTTGTGGTAAATATTAGGCAAACAAACATGAGAAGAGTAAATGCCTAGGAATAAGATGTCATTTGAATGCATACAGCTGTATTTCCTTAAGTTTGTTTATTTTTCATTTAAAAACAATCCCTAACCAATTATGTTTCAACTGGTACCCAGTGTGCTAAAAACGATAGAGGAAAAAATATGAAACAATAAATAATTTTGCCTCAATTTAAGAATGTATTCGTTTTAACCACCTCTCTAAATTCAGTATGTAAGGAGGAAGTAGAATATGCAATGTTAGCAGAAATGTGCCATATACGTCAGGAGCTTAAACCTCAGTGACTATCAGCCCAGCCTCAGACACACTGCCACAGGTCAAGTGCAAAAGGCCTACTCCTTACACTAGCTTGAAATAAACTGCTATAGTTTGGATCTGAAAAGTTCACAAAAAGTCCATGAGTTAAAGACTTGGTCCCCAGCCTGTGGGCCTTTGGGAGGTGGAGGAAATTCAGGAGGTGGAGGTCTAGCTAGGCCATCAGAGGCATGTCTTTGAAGGGGATACTGGGACCCTGGCCCTTCCTCTCTTTCCTTCCTTTTGCTATCTCATTGCAAGATGAGCAGACTTCTGCCACCCTCCTAACCTCCCACCATGATGCCACAGACCCCAAAGTAACAGGGTCAAGTGACCATGGCTAAAACCTCTGGTGAGCCAAAATAAACCTTTCTTCCCTTTAAGTTGATTGCCTCAGGTATTTCAACAATGGAAAACCAACCAACACACAACACACCTTCTCTTTCTGTGGTGGCTAATTTTACTCTCATAGGGGCCTTGTCAGGGCTGAAAAGGACTAGTACCCCTAGTAAGAAGTGGGGGCACAGTGAATGCCAGAAAGCCGTTAATAAAATGTAAGTTTTTCTGTTTTGAACTTCAAAAGGATGCCTATTTGCACATCCCCAGGAATTTTTTTGTTTGTTTTTTAATACCTAGGCAGAGGTCACATATAGGTAAAGATCATAGAACAAGAATCCCGAGGTTGCGCTTTGTAGGTTTCAAATACTTAACCTGTCTCCAAAATGCTTGTTCCTATAAATGAAGAACCTTGAGAAGCTTCAAGGCAAGGAAATAACCACCCTCAAAGGAATTCAGAAAGGTTGGGAAAATGAAACCAGTGGCTTAAAAGTCTTATGTCTATGGTTAACATTCAAATAAGGGATTTTTAAAATTAAATTCCTTTTGAAATAAATGATACTATAGCCAATAGTTTTGTTTTGTTTATTTTTTGGTACTGGGGATTAAACCCAGGGTGATATACCACTGAGCTTCATCCCCAGTCCTTTTTCTTTTATTTTGAGACATGATATCCCAACTGCTGAGGCTGATCTCAAACTTGTAAACCTCCAATCTCAGCCTCCCAAGTTACTGGGATTATAATGCATGTGGCACTGTATCCAGCTGCAGCAAGTTTTACTGAATCAGGTTTTCATAAATATGGCCCAAGATAAACATAGCTCACTCTAATGATTAAAAATAAAGACATTTTGATTAAGAAGCCCATTAAATTAGAAGTTCACATAAGGAACACATTAGTGAAGGAACATAATAAAAGCAATATAACGAGTGAATCAAGTGAGTCTTATCAAGATACTAAAGAAAAAACTGCAGAAAAACTCACTGAACAATTACTCCATCCTCCTATGGAATGGAAAGCCCTGCCCACTAAGGTGAGAACTGGGAAATAAACATGACATGTCACAGACAGAGTGAGACCACTGGTAACTTTTTGCTGTTGTGGAAAAGAGAATAGATGTCACTGCTGTTCTCCTTCTCATAGAAGAGTCCCCTGAGTAGGAATTAGAGACAGTCAAGATCCTGCTACAATACTGCTGCAACAACTTCACAGGCATCTAACAGAAACATCCATCCTCCCTTACACTTGGAATGGCTGCCTTGGCATCACAGCAGTTGGCATCAAAACCTCAGTGAGGGTTTAACTAAAACTGAGCTTTTTTCCGGTGCATACAAATGACTGCACAGATTAGACTTAGATTCCCAAGAGCAGGAATATTTCAAAATTCCACAGCTCCTAATTCATATGTGGCAGCCCAGCAACAAAAGGGAGGGGAGGCTTTGTGAAGCCAGGGAATGCTTGGTCAGCAAAATGACTTTCTCTAATCTTCCACACCAAGCCCCCAGGCCCAGAAAACCTCAGGAGGAAAAACAAAGTTCCCCAAGACTACTAATTAACTTTGGTAATCTTTTAGAACTCTGGCTCTAAAACTAATTTTATTCTGCTTGGTGTGATAGTTTGCAAAGTAAACAGATGTATTTATACTTGTAGTCTGATATTTTATGTTAGTTCATCTCCCCACCTGCTTAATAGGGTACAGAGGCTGTAGTATGACTGGCAAAACTGTATTAGTGTAAAAACTTTAAATCAGATTGATGGTACCAATTCCTACAACCTGTTCCATGTAAATTTCAGAGTGAAAACATGGGCCCTACAACTAAGAAGTCATTTTAATAGCTTATAATAAATAGAATGAACTAATTTTTTTTTCATTAGATTGCTTTAGCAGTGGGCCTTTGTCTTATACAAGGAAATACAAGCATTTAGCAGGCAGTTTCAATATGCTTCATTGTGTTCCTGTGTTTATATCTACACAAGTTTAAACATGGGAGTGTAAAACATTGATTTTTAATAAAGATAGCACCTAATTTAGAACACAATTAACAAGCAGCTGTAGGACAGACCTCATGCGAATTAGACTATGTAGGATGGATGCCCAGTGTTTTCTAATTGATGATACATTGTGAATCATTACTCCGGGGAAGGATGTTTACATTCAATAGCATTTTCCAAAGCCCAGCATACAGAAGTCTTGCAGGAGCTTGTTAAACATGAGGATGAGAACTTCTCATCCTGGGATGAGAACTTCCTTTTCCTGACAGTATCTCTGGAAGCAGTGCCTGAAATCTACATTTTTAAAAAAGCACTCTGGATAATGCAGGTGCAAATCTAAGTTTGAGACCCACGGTTTTATTGAGACACAGAAAGAAATACACATACTCTTTTACTCAGCTTGTGGACTTGTAGAATCGTTATCAGTCACCAGGAAAAGCTACCATCCGATGCCAGGGACAGAGATGGCTGCTGCCATGGAGTGAGGCCATCACCTTCCGGAAAGCCCCAGCTCAGCATAGGTGTTCCTTACACTTCAGACAGATGAATGGATGAGTGGGAAAAAACTGTGTGCCCATGTTTCTACCTGGACAGGCACTAGGATATGCTCATGAGTCTCTGCAGGCAGAGTCTAAGCACTCAGCACACCTTCGAGGAGACTCAAGCAGGGAGCTGTGGAAAGTAGGGCAGAGCTTCCCTGGGTGCAGGAGCACTAGGATACTGATCCCTGCAGGCCTCCATAACCCTCTCAGGCTCATCCATGTCCTTATTACTCCTTACAAATGCTGTTACTTCTCTAATATCATTATCCGTGTGGCTGGGATGGTAAACAACAACAGACAGGAAAGTATCAACCTCATTTAAAAAAATGTAGATATGTATTTGGGGGAATTTATCTTATTTAATAACTGCTCCTTATATATCTGGTATGGTGATCTTACAAAGTTGGAAATGTAGGAGTTTTAAGTGAACAAAAACAAAGTATAGAGCTACTGCCTATTAGGCTATATGACAGGCATGTCTCCTTTGAAGATGGACAGATGAGTCAAGGTCACCATTACTTGTTGATATGCTCAGGGCTGAGGCTAATTCAGAGTGAGATAGCACGCGGTCTCTGCCTTTACAGAGTGTATCATTAAGCACAGTACACAAACACTTTAATAGAATCAGGATGTGTGATAAGAGAGCATGACAGAAGGGCAGAATTGGCAGTCTGGAGGATCAGAAGACGCTTCCCTAAGGAAGGGACAGTTAATGCCAAACAAAAGGTGAGAGATTTGCCAGAAGACACACAGAGGTTTGAGGTAGAGAGAAAAGGATGGTTGAGGACCAGGATGCATGAAGCATTGGTTAAAGAAAAGGGCCTGGTGGGGGCAAGGCTAGGAAGTTCAGCAGGGGCTAGTTGACACAGGACTTTCTAGGCCACATGAAGTAGGGTCATAATCCTTAGTAATGGCAAGTCACTGAAAAATTTTAAGCACAGGGATACATGCAAATGAATTTTTAGATGCAAATTCCAAGGTTCTTTCCTAGAAAATTCTGGTGATCTAGGAAAGGTTCCCAAATTTGAATTTTAAAGACGTTGCGGGGAATCTGACATGAAGCTAACTTTAGGAATTACTATTACGGAACATCAGTAATTCCTGTGGGCTTATGCGAGTAAGTAGTACTTAAAATAATGCTACAGTGTGTACAGAATATACACGTTCAATTGTTCATTTATTCTTGGTTATGTTATATCAGTCCTGGACCAAAAACAACACCAGCGTATCACTCATTCTAGGGGCTGTTTGGCATGCGGAAGAGGTGAATGGGACGTGGGATGGTACAGCACTTGCTATCAGCACTCTGTCCACCCACTGCCACTTCAGTACACATGGGGCTGATGTCCCCTATGCCACCTGCACTGCTTTCCTGCAGGATTCCAGGGGCAATGGCTGCTTTGGCTGCCATGCAGCAAGGCAGATGTGCTGAGGAATGCCATGTGCAGCCTCACTGTAGTGCAATAGAAGTGGTGTTTGCACAGTTCAGCTCCCTCGTCCCTCTACTGGGTTAGTGCTGAGATGTGCGGTTTGGACAGCATCTCAGAGTTTTCCCAGATCTGTGCTCCTCCTGCCCACAGTGGCAACCAGTATGACAACTATGTTTCTTCCGGCTGCCTTTCCTTCCTTGTCCCCTTCTTTACTCCCCTACTCATGTTTTCTTCACATCCCAAGGAAACCACCTGCAACCACCTCCCGGTCTCAGGATTTACTTCTGGGGGTCAAAACTATCTCTTGCTGTCACAAAGCACATTAAAGAAAAGACTGTCTACTGCATTTTAACAAATTATTAGGAATGCTGCAAAGAAAATCTGCGTGGAAAATTATATCCAGGAAAGCAATGATTATAGGAAAAAAAGAGAAAAGATAATTTGATATTACATGAATCATTTTATTTAAGCCATCTCTCCAAAGCATAACCTAGGAATATAAAAGAAATTGGCCAGCCATGCTTGTTTTCCTAAGGAACAAAAGAAAAACAGATTGAGCAGTCCCAATCCAAATTTCTAAAATCTCTAAAACCTGAAACTTCTTGAGCAATTTTAGAGAATTTCATAGTAGGGATGCTCAACTGGTAAAGTCCATGCAAATATGCTTAAATTTGAAACACTTCAGATCCCAAGCATTTTGGATAAGGGATACTCACTTGTATTATGAAACAAATTGTAAACTATTCCTCTTTCAACCTCATTAATAAAAACTAACATTTATGCTGCGTGCAGTGGCACATGCCTATTGTGCCAGCAGTTCAGGAGGCTGAGGCAGGAAAACCTTAAGTTCAAAGCCAGCCTCAACAACTTAGCAAGGCCCTGTCTCAAAAAAAAAAAAAAAAAAAAAATATATATATATATATATATAAAGGGCTGGGGATGTGGCTTAGTGATAAAGCACTCCTGAGTTCAATCCCCATACAAACAAACAAACAAACAAAATAAAACAAAAAAACTCCACTAACATTCATAAAGGGCTTTTTGACTTATTAATCAAATTATAAGAGCTTTATATTATATTTAAACTTTCCATCTCACAAACTCTGAGGTTAATAACATGTAAGGAGTAATTCGTCTTCTCCTAAGAAGTAGGGAAGCCAAGATTTAACTAAGCAGTACCCTATGCTTTGAATCACCAAGTTATACTCCTTTTCTATGGAGAAAAAGAACAACAACAACATAAAACACTATGATGTGCTCTTACAGTGCTGGATCTAAACTATTTATTGGTTTGCTCCTTGGATATGAATCAGAAATATTTAATCTTTTTTTTCCTTTTTTTATTAGTGCATTATGATTATGGCAATCGTGAAAATTGTTGATACATACTTGTACATGCACACAATATAATTTGGTCAATTGTGTTCCCCAACACTCTCTCCCTTTCCTTTCCTCCCCACTCCCCCGGAGCCTTTCCTGAACTTTAATGATTTCCCTTCTATTTTCATGAAATTTGCCCCTACCTTTCCTTTTTCCTCTCTAGCTTCTATAAATGAGATAAAACACATGACCCTTAACTTTCTGAGTTTGGTTTATTTTGCTCAACATAATTTCTCCAGTTTTTTCCATTTTCCTGCAAATGACATAATTTTATTTTTCTTTATAGTTGAATAAAACCCCATGGTGCATATAAATATGTGCCATTTATACACACACACACCCCCCTCATATGTGTTCATATATGTCACATTACATATATTTTATGTTATGTATATCACATCAACTATGCCAAATTATATATGCACATATATATGTATATATACAAATACTACACCATACTTTCTTTATCCATTCTTACATTAATGGACACCTACGCTGATTCCATAGTTTTGGCTATTGTGAATTGTGCTACTATAAACATGGTATGCATGTACTGCTACAGTATGCTCAAAATTCTTTAGGATAAATATTGATGAATGGTATAACTGGGTCATTTTGAGATTCTACTCCTAGTCTTTTGGGGAAACTCCATACTCATTTCCATCATGGTTTTACTAATTTACAATCTTACTGACAGTATATATATGTCCCTTTTCCCCCACACACTTTCCAGCATTATTTGTACTCTTGATGGCTGCCATTCTGACTGGAGTGAAATGAAATCTCATTATACTTTTTGATTTGCAGAGAAATACCTAAGCTTAAAAGCTACATTTAGAGATTAGATGGTCATGCTTGGAGCCTAATGGCAGGAAACTAAGTGTTAACATCGGACAAGGAAAAAAACCTGACAAAGTTTAGTAACATCAACTTTTTAGGGTCCCTTGGGTTTGTACATCTTAAGCTATTATCAGGAACTGGGGCAATGCCTGTAGTCCCAGCCACTCAGGAAGCTGAGGCAGGAGGGTCACATGTTCAAGGCCAGCTTTGACAACTTAGTGAGACCCTGTTTCAAAATGAAAAATACAAAGGGCTAGGATGTAGTTCAGTGGTAGAGCATCCCTGGGTTCTATACCCAGCATCACTAAATAAATAAATGGGAAAGCACTGAACAGAAAAGGATTGTAACACTGATAGTATTTACTCAGGGAAATAACATTTGAGAAAAATACCTAGAAGAAATGAGAACCATCATTGTATAATACCTACTATAGCATCAAAAATACTCAATAAATATTTTTTAATCTACCAATAATAATTTACTTTCAGGAAAGTTTAACTTTTCCACCAGGAATTATAGAAGCTCTTAATCAATATGAGGTTACTTACTTCCTCTAGGCTTTAAGTGAAAAATACTTTTTAATTAAGCAAAAAATTGGTAATGCTATGTGCATTCCTGAATATGTTCCAAGTAATCTTATTTAATGTATAATTATAATGTACCAATTAAAAACAAAACAAAAAAAAATAATAAATAGAAGGAAGACCAATAGAGCCGAGGAAGAGGATTGTGACGGGAGGTGGGAAAAGAAACAGGAAGCACTGGGGAATGAAATGGAGCAAATTATGTTATGTCCATTTATGGAAAAGTCACAATAAACCAATATCATGCATAATTATAATGCACTAATAAAAACATAATGAAATATAAATATTTTTAAAAATTGATCATCTTTGTCATTTTTTTTTTATTCTAACCTCTTGCTATACTATTGATTTGCCCTAGGTGAACCTTTCTTATTGTTTCTTGGTTAGGTGGAAAAAAATGAGAAGCAAAGTAGAATTCTTGAATTAGTTCCTGCATATTAATTCAAAGTAGAATTAATGTGCAGGAATTAATATTCCTGCATATTAAAACTGCAGCTTTCTCCAAAGTCAAAAAGTGAGTTGAGAAGATGCAATTAAAGCAAGTGAGCACATCTGAACCCTCAAGAACAAGGCTCCAAGGCTTTCTACAGAAAAGGATCAAATCCTATGACCAGCAGAGTCCTGCCCCTATTTCTCCTCTCCCACTTGACATCAGGTGCTCTGTCATTATCCTTCCACAAGTTAGAAAGGGACACATCTGCCATTTTCATCATAATGGAATAAGACACTTGAAAACTATTAAAACATACTCACAATTCAAAGTAAAACATTACTAGTTAGGATCTTCCTGGAAAGAAGGAAATGCACTAGGAAAGAAATGGAAGACCATTTCTTTACCTTCTAAAGACAGTGTTTCCAGCCTTGGGCTACACACTGAAATTAGTTTTTTGGTTTTTTTTTCAAATGGAGGTCAGTCCAGCCTTGAACTCCTGAGCTCAAGCCATCTCCATCTCCCAAGTCCCTGAATTTACAAATATGAGCCACCATAGCCAGATTTGTGTTAAGGTTAAGAAGAAAACAAGAAGAAATAGAGGAAAGACTCTTTGATCTCTTGGGAAAATGTGAGTCAGGATGGAAAGGGGGAGCTGTCAAGCACTGAACCCTACCATCATTTCATAGATGAAGTGCCTTTTCAACAATGCACAGGAAAACATTACCACAGAACATGAAATGTCTAAGACAGGCAACCTCTTCAATAAGAGTGCTTCCCAACAACACAAATATCATCATTTTAATTACCTGATTTCAGGAGATGAAGAGCTCTCATTTGTGTCTGTCCTTTTATTTCTTGGAAATGATGGGCTAGCTGGAGGCATCTCACCACTTAAGCGGTCTGGGAAAATGCGGTCTTTATTCAAATTGATTTCTGAATAGGGACAGTTGGCAGCACTAACAGATTAAAAGAAAAAGAAAAGAACATTTCCATTAGACATACTTCTTTCAATTAAATGACAGGCTACAGAGTATAAAATTCTAAAGTTGATCCGAGTATGTTATGTATATTTACATATGTTTATACGAATGATCAGACCTATTGTATGAAATTTTGTATCCTTAAAACATAATTTAGGTATAGTCTGATAGACAACATGCCTTTGCATAGATTCTTAAGAAGCAATTTGCTGCAATCTTTAAAACTAAGCAATGGTCATTGAAAAATTTTCTTTGTATTTTTCAAGGGTAAAAAGCTGTGCATATCTCTGAGAAGAAAATGCTTAAAGACATCACAGGAGGGCTCCTGAGAGAAGTAGGAGAGACTAATCTGGTCCATGGGGCACATCTGCTTCCTAAGGGGATCCTCCAGGCTCCAGAGAGTCAAGAGCTACTAAATTTCCTTTGTAATAGTTGCTGCCTCCAAGGGAGGGAGACCCCCTGTGGAACATTCCCATCCTCAGGTCCGCACCTATAGCTAATGTATTAGAAAATACACACATATAGCTAATCCTATCCCTAATATGAAAAGGGACCAGAAGCTGACTCGGACAACCACCCCTGTGGCTCCTTTCTCTTCCCTCTCTGTGCCTGCAGGTCAGCTCTGAGGTCTGAGGATGATGGCTCCTATTATCTAAGCAAAGAAAATCAAGGTCATTGTTAATTTAACACTAGTTAGTAGACACCTGTGCTTGGGTCTCAGCATTCCAGTCTTCAAAACAAGTGGAGAACCCAAAACAAGTGAGAACCTGTATCTCACTGACCTCTCTGTCTACCTTGATTGTTTATAGGAAGCACCCCTAGACTCCACTCTGGGGTTCTGAGATGGAACTCAGGGCCTACAGAGACTCCTGATGCTAGAACAAGTACTCTGCCACTGAGCTACAGCCCCAGCCCCAGGAAGTCTTCTTAAATCTGGAAATGGTTTTTCTTTGGGTAAATTATATTCATGTCTTAACTGTTCTTTTCTTTAGGTAATAGTGAGAATATTGATAATTACCTAGGGGAAATTTTAAACAATGCTTATTTACCATCCACCAAGAGAATCTGATACACACTCCTGGGAAGAAAGAAGAGTTTTTCCTACTAGATAATTCTAATAATGGCTTATAAAATTTATCACTGATATCCTGTAAGAAAAAATGCAACCTTTATATCATTTAACTACATGCTACTATACACTGGTTAAGCAAAATAAAAAAGTAAATAACACCTGATCATATGTTGATATAAATTCACATAATGTTAACCCAACAATAACAAAAGCAATAGCCAGTAATATTTATGGAGCATTTACTATCAATCAAGCATAGGGCTAAGTGCTTTTCATGCTACATTTTGCTTACTCTTCCCAACACACTATGAAGAAAGCATTTCATGAGATAAACTAGGGCTTAAAAAGTTCAGTAACTTCAGTCTTTAATTATTCCAATAATTTTGTATGTATTTATCAAGCAAGTATTTATCAAGTGCCTATTACGTGCTAATTACCTTTCAAGGCATTGGAAATATAATAGAAAATAAAAAGACTAGATCCTGATCTTATGGAGCTGACAGTCTATGGGGAGATGGGCAATGCAATCATCCAAATAAGTTAAAGAACTTCACACTGAAGAAAGTAAAACAGTATGACATAAGAGAGGATGTGAGGTCTCCTGGGAGGAGCAGCATCTGGGCAGAGCCCTAATGGTCAGAAAGCAGATGCTCAGTCCACTCGTAGGGGAGACTGGTCCAGGATGTGGGACATAAAGCCAGAAGTGTTTGAGGGAGAGACAGACCAGCTTGGCCAGCATGTGAGAATGAGGCAAACCAGGAGATGCAGACAGTGTGAGGATCATGCAGGGCCCAGTAATCTGCAGTAAAAACTTTTACTTTTGGTTTATTGGAAACCATGGAGAGCTTCAGGTAAGGGAATGATAGGGTTTAACTTAAAAAAAAAAAAAATCACTCAGGCTGCCTTGTGGCTAGATCTCAAGGGAGCAAAACTGGAGCAAGGTAAGAATTTAAGAGTAAAGACACGATGGAGATGTGCATATATGTGGCCGAAATGGAGGAAAAGTACAAAGGACCATCATAGCATCTTCTGTGATCCCAACGTGACCTGTGAGTGAACAAGGGATGGCATGTAAAAACAGCCTTTAGGTTTCTGGCTTGAAGAACTGGTGGTAACAGAAATACCACTTTTGTCCTTTTTCTGAGATAAGAATGATTAGGGATAAGTAGATCTGGGGCATATCAGGAATTAGCCATCCAAGCAGAAATATTACTTGTCCAAGGTCATACAGTAGTGAATCAGCTCAGCAGAATGAGTGCTCTATTTTATTCATCTTACTGAAAAGAGGAATACAGAGGAAGGCTGGAGGATTAGGCTCGGGCAGAGAGCAGGGTGCACCAGCACAGTCCCTTGGAATGGTCTGCATAGGATGGGGCTCCTGGGCCACAACACTCATGCCACTGACCACAGGCTCCCTGCCATGCCCTGACCTCTTCCTCAATTTCATAGTGGAGCAGATGCCAAGTTTGACTTGCTTTCATACCACTTCTCAAGATGAAAAACCTGGATGGCAACATCCAACTGGGATGGGTGGGTCTTCTGCCCACACTGTAACCTCCTGAGGAAGGAAACCAGGCTCCTCCCTTGCAGTTCCTTATAGGAGGTAGCACTTGCCTAACACTGATCCTGATTTTAGGCAGAATCCAAATGTCTGCAAAATACTTCTACTCAAATATCCTAGGTCACCTAATAAGAGATACGTTTAAGACCAAAGTTTATCATCTCCAGTAAATCCTGCTCCCTGTCCCCCATCCCTGAAGAGTAAAAACAGAACTAGCTCCTCCTGCTAACTCCTGTTCTCTTTTTCATTCTTCTTTTTTTGGTACTGGGGATTGAGCCCAGGGGCACTTAACCACTGAGCTACATCCCTAGCCCTTTTTTATATTTAGAGACAGGATCTCACAGAGTTTCTTAGGGCCTCACTAAGTTGCTAAGGCTGGTTTGAGCTCACGACCCTCCTGCCTCAGCCTCCCAAGCCGCTGGGATTATAGGCATGCGCCACTGTATGCCTGGCCTATTCTCTTTTTCTGACAAAGGAAATACATTAACCTGCCTCAGATCTTAACCATCATTCATTCCTCTTATTTTATATTTTTATTGAAAATTTATCTACTTGGATTTTCTGACAACAGAAGAGAAGAAAAAAAATCAAAGACAATGTTTTTGTTTCTTTTGACAATATGCTGCTAATCCTAGAATAGCACAATCATCAAGTTTCACTTATTGTTAAGTTCACTTATTGTGGCTTTGTGATTAGTGAACAACAGTGTGTATGTTCACCTTGGAATATAATGGGACACAAAGCAAATAAAAGAACATAGAGGTCCTATTCACAGTCCCAACAACACAAAGACTTGCAGGATTCTTAGATGGTTGGGTCCCCAGCTAAACATCATAGGCACAGAGTAGATGACTTACATTACATGCTCTTCAGGGCAGGACTTCATATATTTATTGAATAAATGAAAGAAGAACAGATATTTCTTGATCACCTTTGTAAACTTGGGTAGCCAAGAAAAAAGCAGAAATGCTGGTCAGATGATGCTTACTATCTAAATCAATCGCTTTCTGTCTCTCTTTCTCTCTCTCCTTGGGACAACAGATTGCCAGAGCCCAGAAGGGAATCTCAAAATTCTCAATCCAAAGTAGGGAAAATAACCACAGGCTCTCAGCAGAAATTTACTAATGAGCAGGCAAACACCACCCACCCAGGGAGCCCTGTGATGATCAGTTATTGACTTTACACTGACCCTTTCACTTCTTTTGAGCCCTGAGAAAAATAAAAAATGCTTGCACACCATCCATTCTGCCGCTCCTGTGGGGCGGAGAAGAATGCCAATGGCTACTGAAGCAGGAGGTGATGAAGAAAGGGGATGCCACAAAACACAAGCAGCCACAGCCCTAAAGGGATAACATGCTGCGCAAGAGAGCAGGCAGCCTGGTCCTAAACGCTCTCTGCTGCTCTGTCCTCCACTCAGTAAGGATCAAGCACAACTTTCCAGGCTATTTCTTTATCATCCTCAGTAAACTGTGACCTCTCTGGGCACCTTATCAGGCTAGGTACTCTATGTGTCTTACCTAATTCATCTCTCACAACCCTAGGAAGTAGTTCCTACTACAATACTCATTTTAGCAGATGCAGAAACTGAGGCTTGGACAGGGCAACTGGGCAGTGTCACTCAAATAGTTCTTGGTGGAGTCTGACCATGAGCTCTGGCTGTCTCTTAACTGCTGTGCCATATGGGTAAAGAGTGCATGGGAATGTTGAACAATTTTCTTATTCCTAATCCATGACAATGAAATGGATGTGAAAGTACCATCTTGTAACATGAAGCTGCCAGCTGCTCTCTAGACGTATGCAGCTCCAACGTACCACACACTTACTAAGTACCAGGTACTGTTCCAGGTACTTTATCACATCCTCCTAGTAGTCAGATACTACTGTCACCCATTTTACAAATAAGGACACTGACAGAAAGAGGTGAAGCACTGCCTCAAGGTCAAGGAACTTTGTAAAATAATTCTTACCTGATGCCTTTCAAGGCAAGCCAACATACAGACATATGCCAAGTATTTCAGTAATCTCACCCATCCACACTAACTCCCCCTTAGGATAAGAACTATATTGCAATTCATAAATGATCATGTTTTCAAGGAATTGAGGTCATTCCTATGTCTCCTGCTTAAAGGAACATGAGAGATTTGTGATTTTTTATCATATTAGAAACACTGAGTATTCTGTTTACTATTTCTTCTGTAATGTATAAATACAAGTTATTATTTTTAAAACTGTACATGAACTTTGAAAAGTCACTAGTGCTGATACAAAGAGTTACATTCTTATAATACATGTAATAATTTCTAGTTTTTCACGTATTAAGCTTCTAGTGACAAAACCTTAGTAAGGTTTCATTCTATAAACAATGTGTGTATATTCCATTTTGGGTACACACACACATTCACATTACACAATTTACCATTACACAATTCTTCAGAGCAGAGGAATAGAACATAGGATTATACTGTTCTCTCCTTTAAGGGCTCTATTAGGCTGCACATGGCTCCATTAGCAAATAATTCCATATCAGCCATTCAAACAAATACTTGCCTAATGGTCCCTCTCAGGGGGGCTATTTTTTCTAGGTAACACTGGTCTGCTCATTAGGTAAGGTGAAAGGACCACCTGACTCACTACTTTCCACTGCCATTTTAAAAACTTTATAACTGGAAGCATATTTATTTAAATAATCAGGCAAGATCTCCAGTTTAAATGTTCCTATGATCATTCTCACACTTTGTCCTGACAAAAAAAACACAAGACAGGCTCTACCAGGAAAGCCAACATACAGACATATGCAGAGACGCAGATGCCCATCAGGGCTGGGATGAATCTTGCTTCTTCTGACACTCATCCTGGGCACACACCTAGGCACTGAACCTCAGCCTCCACATCTGTAAGATGGTGCCCAATTCACAGACTTGAGGAGCATATTAAATAGGTCACACGTGTGAGTCCTTAGAATAGTGTGTGGGAAATCTCTACTACATCCTACCAAATTACTGATATTAATGCTACTTTACTAGGGGTTTAGAATTAAGTAATACGGCTAGGAATATCCCTAGAAAACATGGTACTCCACATCTGACACTCTCACTGATCATTTTTATTCCAACATTAAAAAAAGTTCACATTCTCAAACTTCATTACTGAGATGCATGTTCTGTTTCTAACACTTCTTGGATCAAATTCAATTTATAATCTTCAGAGATGACAGCAACAAATGCTAGTCAAAACACAGCCTTTTCCTTATGTGTGCATAAAACGGACTATATTCATGCTAAAAGAGCATCTTTCCTTGTTATCTAAGCAAAGAATGCATGTTTTGATTTATGCAGTTTCTCAGTAAATTAATCCAGAGAGAATTTTCTCATTATGTTTTCCTAAACGCAGCGTTCTTTGCAAGGACAAAAATAAGTGCCAGTGAAATGAACCTTTCAAAGAATATCCATGATGCAGCAAGCTATTCCATGAGCCTACTAAAGAAATGGAAAGCAGGCTGGCCTTTTACGGATTAATATCCTGCCAGAATAAAGAACACCAGGAGTCGAAAATAGGACAGCCTAGTCAGGGAGGCTAAGAAAACCCGGTTCAAAGGCTGAGAAGAGCAGAGGGCACTTGGGCAGAGGGTGGAGCCTCCCACCCATTCTGTGAACTGCATTCCTCTGTCCAGAGGCCCCTGACCACCAAAGATCAAATAAAAATTCAATGGCATCCCAATAGCACACTGTCAGTGTTCACCTGTATTTTGAATTTCTTTATTCTTTTCCTTCACAATTTGAGCAATTTGCCTTTAGTCCAGTAAATGTCATGGGATTGTATAGTGCTAAGGTAAATGTGACAAAGCTTCAACATTAATTATTGTTTTGTATCTTATATTTTAATTAAATTGTGTATAGCTTTCTAGTTCCATCAGTACATGAGTCTTTGAAGGCTAGGTAGATGATGATTCATGGAGTAGTGCCTTGAAAAGCAGCCAGGGGGAGTGGTAAAGAATACAGAGCCTCAAGCTATAGAATGCTCCCATCAAACCAGCTGCAAGGCGAGTTATGAAACCTCTCTAGTGTCTCAGTTGCCTCACCAAATCTTGTGGGAAAGTAATAGCTTTGATATCACTGGGTTGTTCTGAAAGCTATCCAATACATGTAGAACAATTAGGGCAATCCCTTGCACAGAGTAAATAAATGGTCGATATGTATTCATTGTTCTATTGGCTGCTCATAAATATTTACTAAATGTACAATGGCAAATTAGCATGCTCATGAATTATTTCTGGTATTTAGACTTATATAAATGCCTAAAAAATAATTCAGCTGCTTTCACTAGGCAATATTTAATAACTTCCAAGATGTAGTATTTTAAACTCAGTTTAAATTAATCCAGTAAATTAATCCAAAAAAGGATTGCTAAATGGATACTTGCAAACGGAATCATCATCCTCTGTTCATATTTTTTATTCTGGGACATACTGATCCTCATAAGAAATAGGGAGGAGTATTGCAAAAAGAAGATAAGCATGATTAGAAGTCACAGAGATGAAAGAAAGAGGACACTACACCCAGGTGAAAATAATAACACTAATCTTGCAATTCCTATTAATACTTGGAGGATTAGGTAGAAAATTTTAAAGACCTAGATTCACAACCTATATAAACTTGGAGAACTAGATAAATATAGTAGGTGTTTCAAATAACATGAGTTTACAACACACTGACAAATTATTATTTTAATGCACACCAAATGGATGATGTTTTTGTTCCTTAAAAAGTTCCAGTTAAATCACAAGAATTTACTGGTATTTTACTAATATTTTCAGAATGTCTACAAAGATCACCAAATCAACTAAACAATAACATTAAATTTAAACGTAGAGATTAGTTTCCTTTTAGTTATGAGCAAGAGAAAAATACTGAAAAACACTTCTCATCTCCACTTTCTCATGTTTGATTATATTTGTGCTTTTTTGTGATCTTCACTGATAATCCACAATATTCCGACCTCTCATTATTCAAACTATTAAGTCACCCAATCACATAATATTCTACCAAATATTTTCAACAAGGCCCCTTCTCATTACTAATGGCAAACTTAAAATAACTAGAAGCCACACATCTATAAAACAAGGCACAATGCCACAAAAAAACCTAATAGCTGGAGTAAATCTATTTTAAACAATGAATGCATTTTTCTCCCAGCAAGATTTAACTTCAGATATATGCTTCAATTTTACACAGTCACCATGGTAACCATGTTTCTTATAGAATCTAAATTTAAAATTAGTTCACATCTATTAGAATGAAATCATTACACACACACACACACACACACACACACACACAGAACAGGAAGCCATCATATGACCATTTAAGTATTTGTCAAGTGAAGGGCTGGGGTTGTGGCTCAGTAGTAGAGCGCTCATCCAGCATATGTGAGGCACTGGGTTCAATCCTTAGCACCGCAGAAAAATAAGTAAATAAATAAATAAATAAATAATAAAGGTATTATGTCTACCTACAACTACAGAGGGGGGGGGGAGGGAGGGAGGGAGGGAGAGGGAGAGGGAGAGGGAGGGGGAGAGAATAAGTGTCACGTGAGTAGTAGTGTATGCTGAGCACTTACCTGTGAGGGCCCAGGTGTCTGGCTCTCTTAAAATGGCCAATCCCTTTACATCCTGGGGTTGAGCATCCACCATGTTCTGAAGCTTCCATTAACTCTAATGGGCCTTAAAATAAAATTAAAAGAAAAAGAAAGTGGGACAAAAAGTTAAGCAGATATCGGTAAGAATTAAATGTTTAGGATCAGAAAAGGGGAAGAAAAAAGTCCTTAAAAATTCAATTTTTGAATCAACATATACAAACAGAAAAACAAGCAGATTCTATAAAAGTTAAAACTATATTAAAAATCTCTATTTTATAGAGTTTTCTCTTTGATTTCATTCACAACCTATACAAACTTGTAGAACTAGATAAGTAAGAAATAACTTTGCATACTAGGTGATTCAAATAACATGAGTTTGCAATTTGCCTTTAGTCCACATGATTTATCTTTCTTTCTTCAATAGTGAAATGGTAAACTCTGATCTGTCTCAGAATTCCATCAATTACATAAGATAAATCTTAATGAGAAAATTTTATACAATAGACACTAGTATGGCCCTATGTATAAACGTGGCTGTATAACCAATGTGATCCTGCAATCTGTACACGTGGAAAAATAAGATTAAGATTACATACCCCATTTGAATCAAATGTTTGATATGTCAAGATCATTGTAATATTTTGAGCAACTAATAAAAAAATTTAAAAAAATATTTATCAAGTAGATAATATAATTTACCTAATACTCACACACTGTGAAAACTTCAAACACTATGTAACAATATGGGATAAGGATTACAAACCCCCTTTCTGGCTCTTCTCTGTATACTGACCTTTCATGTGGGCCACATAGGGGGCGCTTTACCCTCCCTAATGTGCCTCTAAACATTCAGATTCAATCTATATCTGTATATGCACACGTATCAAGTTTCTGGTTTTGTTTTGCCATATAAAAGGTACAATACAGATGAGCACTGCTCTGAGACAATCTCCTTTGGTTTTTAACTTGTCTTATAAATCTTCCCGTGGCAATATTAACATTCTTCATGACTTCTGTACAGTGTCTGCAGTATGGTACACCACAATTTATTTAAACAATATTTCCAAGTTTTGTTACTTTAGACATGCTGCAATGAACACCATGTACCTGTGTTGTTGTGCCCATAAGCAGTTTATAAGCAGTAACCAAAAGTAAATAAAGAACATTGATATTTTTTTTAAAAAAACATGACTATAGTATATCATATTTCCTATGTTTTTTTCTAAAAGTTATTTATCCTCCTCCAAAACCGAGATCATGATATGTTAAGTACTCTTTTCATCTGTTTTTAAAAACTGAATTAAACTGAAATGTTTACTGACATAAATGTAGATTCACATGTAGTCAAAAGTAATAATACAGAGGAAGATCTCATTTACACTGCCCAGTTTCTCCCAATGGTAACATTTTGCAAAACTATAATATAAGGTATAAATATTAGGGTTATATGTTAAATTTAGATACTCTGACACACTGTCTTTCAAAAAGTTAGTGTGTGTGTGTTGAGTGTGTGTGTGTGTGTGTGTGTGTGTACAGCATTGTATATATTTTGTTGTGTTGTTGTAGGGTTTTTCGTTTGTTTATTTTGGGCAGTACTAGGTATTGAACCCAGGGGCACTCCTTCACCAAGGTACACCCCTAGCTCTTTTGATTCTGAACTGAGATTTTCCTGCCTCAACTTCCTAAGTCATGAGGATTACAAGTGTGAGTTGCCTCACAAACGACTAATTTTAGAAAGCAATGCTTACTTTTTTTTTTTTTTTTTTTTTGCAATGCTTACTTTTTAATAAAAGTAAAAGAATATCTATATACTTTTCCAGGCACTATTTTTTCCTTTATGTTTTTGTGACTATGATAATTAAAAATCTAATAAAAAAGGATTATATAGTGTATAAATATATAGTAGAGATAAAAAGAGAAGGGGAAAGGGATTTTAAAAAATTACACATGCTACAAAAGCAAATGGAAATATCTGTTCAAGTTATCCTGTGTCTCTTACTCAAGGGAGGCTGAAGAGGATGTCCAGTTTTGGAACACCAGCCTACAGGGTGAATGTCAGGAGAATCTGCATCTATCCAGTAGTCATAGCATCCATTCCAGCCATCAAAGTGAACCTATAGAACAGAAGGACATTAACCGTCACAAAAATTCCTATGGTAGAAGTTCTGCCCATAGCATAACTTTATATACCCTCTCCTAACTCACAAATTCATATGGTGAGACAAAAGGCCCTTTACATACCTTCAACATAGTATCTAAGCAAAAAATGCCAAAGGCTTCTGAACATCAGTTCTACAGGTGTACTGTGCATATCTTTCAACATTATAAGTAACGTGAGTACAGCAAGTATTACAGTCTCTTCCTGTGCTCTACATCAAACACCCAATAAATGTTGCTGAAACAACTAAAAAACCAGGGAAAAAAACAAGGGGAGACAGAAAGGAAGAGTGCAGAGGAAGACCTTCCAAGTAGATGTTAACTAAGGATTTTACAAAAGAATTCAATGCTCTACTGCAAATATATCCAAATATATACAAAATACCTCTCCAGTAAATGCATTTTTAAATATCTTTTTTTTTCTTGTAAATCAATACAATATCTCTCAAAGATACAAAGAGGTCAGTGTTGTCAACTTTATTGGTCACCATGTAAAAGGGCAGCTGGCCTTTCAGTCAATGTCACTAGGAATCAGTTACATCTTTTAGGTAGCATGTATTTTTTTTTGATCTTTTAAAATGAGAGAAAATACTGAAATGCCTTATATATTTTACCTTTTTTTCCCCATTGATTTCTTTTTTAAAGTCTACGGATCTCTAACTCCTTCTAAGGCAATATATGCCAAGTGGATTAAAAATTCAAATATTAAAAGCTGAACAACAAATATTGTAGAAGAATGCATGAGTGAATTTACTTGTAATCACGACAAGTCACCAAACTCAAACCCATTAAAAAATAAAGACTGATCAACCCGACTACATAAGAGATGTAAAGCTTCAGAGTGGCAAATACAACCACAACAAGACAGAAGACCCACAAGAAACTTGAAAAACACACAAATTACCCAGGTGATCAAGCACCTTCTTCCTTAATCTTTATTAAAACATATATCAATATAAAAAATTAAAACTCCCAACAGAAATATGATAGATACAAATAGCTCATTATCAAGAAAATAAATATAAGTGGTTGGTAAACAAATAAAGAGACAATTTCACTTAAAACTAAAAAAACTACAAATTAAAGCCACAAGATGCAATGCTTCACCAAAACTTGCCAAAACTAAAAATGCTCACATTTTGGTGACTTCTATTGCTGGTTAACTATGAGAATAAACGGGCACTCCCATAGACTGCTGATAGGAGTGTTAACTGGTAAGACACTTCTTGAGAGATATTTGGCAAAAACAATCAACAAAAATACATCATCACTGACTTGATCATCTCAACAAAACAGTTTGTAATAGAAAACAAGTAGAAGTAACCCAATGATCCACTATCAGGAAACTGGCAAAATAAATTATGGTATGTTTGCAGGATAAATAGTATGCAATTATTAAAAGTACATATTTATGGGCTCAAAATAATGTCCTCTTCAATGAATCCACTTTCTCAAGCTTAAATCCGCCCCGCCCCCCCCCCCCCCCCCCCCCCCCCCCCCCCCGCGGCCAGATTCAAAGCCTCACAGAATTTCAGGCCTGGAAGAAATCACAGATAAGATCTTAACAAGGAAAAGAGACTCTTAAAGATTAATTACTTAGCTGACAGTCATACAGCTAGTTAGGAGGAAAAACTAGACCTAGACCTCAAGAATCAGAAATAAAATAATTCATCATTCACATACACTGAATACAAACAGCATTCATAGTTAACTCAAAACCACCCTTTCCTCTGATCAAAAATAATAACATTAAGAATGACATTCATGATAATTTTCTGAAAACACAAATTTGTAACATCAATTCTACCAATAAATGAGTAATCATAATTTATGACATTATAGTAAGTTTTAAGGATTCTAATTTTCAATTCATCAGAGTAGATCACCTTTGTTGTACTAGACATGAAACTCTAATTATTTTGATCTTGCCATCCCTAGATTCTTTCTTTTACATAGGAATCAGTGTTAACATAACTCATGCTCCCTTTATTGTAAACAACAAAATTTCAAAAATTTAGTATCTGTCTTTTGTAAATGAGCTCCAATCCTCAACAAGATAAGTGACTCTCTACCCTGGATACACACCAGAATTATCTATGAATACTGGGGGGAAAAGAGAAGAGGAAGAAAAGGGCAGAGCCCACCCTGGAGGTTCTTACTGCACAGGTCTGGCTTGGGTTGTGTCCACCTGTATGTCATTTACTAAACTTCTTAGTAACTCTGATGTGCATTAATAATTGAGACCCAATGATACTAAGTAGGACATTACTGTATGGCAATATAGTCTCCAAAAATCTTAATAGCATCACAGATCAAAGAGTTTCTTTTTAATTTTCCTCAGGTATAAATACAAATAATGTTTATATTGAAGCTATTAAATCTAGTGATACCATATCCTTTCCAAGTTTTCATCTAAACTGACATCTCAGTGTGGCAATTTAAAGGTGATCTAAGATTAATATACCTTAGACACTGATGATAGATCTAATACCATTTACAAACTATGCTAGTAGACAATCTGAAGATTTTTAGAGGCTAAAATTTCAGATATAAAATTTAGTTTAGAAATCAAGAACAAATGCATTCGGAAATATACTATCAGATTTATGTAAAGATGCACAAAATAAGTATTAATCTTAACATTCTAACTTTAGAAGCCTAAATTTAAAAACCATTAGGTAAGTTTGTATAGTTTCAGTTCATCTTTGAAAACTTCTAAGACTTTAGTCTGTAGCATATTAAGAGTTTTTTTTACCAAACAAAAACATCATGTTATAGAAACGTTTAGTAACCATTCTCCTTTTGCTGGGTACTACCCTGAAATAAAGCCAAAGGCCTAATAAGAACAGCAGCAGAGAAAGACACATAAACATATCATATGACACATTTACAAACTTTACAAACACAAAAGAGAAATATAAAATTATTTACACAATATTCTATTGTAATAATCCTGAATTAAAAACAATTCAGCAACACTGTTGAATTTTATTATATTTCTAAGGTAAACAGAGTATTATTGATCAGAGCACAGAACAGATAATGTAACTGTTTAAAACTATAGTTTAGGAAACTGGATACATTTTTCACCTAGAAGTATAATTTAAACCCTTTATAAAAACTGTATACAGTGACAATTTCAAGATTAAAAGTTATATTTTAGAAAGCACACTATTTCTTTAAAAACAAGAAAAGATTTGGCCAGCGTTTGTTCATATGAAGGCAACTCAGTAAACACATTGAAGACCCAGGAACTTACCTCCAGTGTCTCCTGAAATTAAAGTTACACTTGAAAAGGCATCAACCCACAATGACAAACAAGAAAGGAAAGCAGCTGATAGTTGGGAAATGAGGGTGCCTGCAGAGGGGATCAGAACAGAGCCACTCCGTTCCCCTGCAGAAGCCAAAGAGGACTTGGGCTAGATACCCCAGGTGGGTGAAGAGAAGGGTCTCAAAAAGGGCAAGACTGGTTCCCACTCTGAATATGGGACTGCTTAGAACTTTATATCTGCTCCTCCACTCCACCCAATGAGGCAAAGGCCCTTTTCAGCCACCCTGCAAAGGAGCAAAGGTTTGCTTTCTAGAGAAAAACCATTATGGGCATGTGATGAAGTGCAACATGGATCGTTTCACCCAGCAGCAGCCAAGTTCAGCCTTCCCCCAGCTGCAGACCAGCAGAAACCTATAGGCTCCAGATGCCAAAAGTGGGGATCTCTCTGGGAGAAGCCTGCCTCTTTGCTTTCCTATGCCATGGCGCAACCCATCAGTCAACCCAGGATTTCCCCTTTATCAGTTACCTTAGGTACAGTGGTCAAAAATATTAAATGGTAAATTCAATATTTTTAAAAAGAGAGGGGGAGAGAGAGAAAAACCACATTCACATAACTTCTATCACGAGATCTTCTTAAAACGGTTCTATTTTATTAGCAAGTAGTGTTAATAATCTCTTATGCTGTCCCTAGTTTATAAAGTAAACTACATCACAAGTATATACATATGGGGAAAATTGTGTGTGGGGGGGTGTCAGTACTATCTCTGCCTTGACCACCACTGGGGGTTCTTAAACATGTCCCCACAGAGAGGAGGAGCAACTCTAAGTCTACCCATGAAAGCAGGCAATGTGTGGTACCTCTTTCTTAATATGAACAGAATCAAAGATCACTAGACATTTGAGGAGAGCCAACGAAAGCAGAGACCATGCTAATTAAGAAAGAAATTTGCAGGAAATAAGCAAGGAACAGAAGGAAAAACCATCACTTGTATCCTCAGATTAAAAAATAATACTAGGACAAGATATAAAAAGAGATACTATTTGAAAAAGAAGAGGACCAGAAAAAAAATCTTAATTTTTTTTTTTAAATCACAGGTGTAATTTAAAATGCAATAGGAGGTTTGGAAAACAGGCTCAATATTTATAAGGACTTAGAATTAAAAAAATAAAGAGAGTGAGAGAGAAAGAGTTGCAGAAGAAAGAAGGAAATAAGAGGGTCAACCCAGTGCAGTACCAGAATAGCAGGACTTCCAGAAAGAACAGAGAGAAGAGGAAGTTATCAAAACAACAATAGGAGAACATTTCCAGAAACTGAAGGACATGAAGCTCCATGGTGAAAATGCACAAGTACTCTGCCTGACAAAGGAAAAGACCCTTGCAACAAGGCACACTACCACAAAGCATCAGAACATCAGCCAAGCAAAGACAGACCTGCAAGCTTCCAGAGTCAAGAGGAACATCGCCCAAACAGGCAGAATCAGAATGGCCCTGGGTGTGCCGAAGCCCAATGCCATGTCTGAGAGGAAGGCAGAACTGTGTTCTTAACACCTAGGGGGAACAGTTCTTTACCCACAACATCTCGCCCAGTCACGGAAAGAGTCAAACACAAAGCTGGCACGCTGGCATCTTCAGACATGCAAGGAGTCAAAGAATCCGCTTCTTACACACCCTTTTCTTAGGAAGACTCAAAAAGACGTGCTTCAGCAAGATAAGTGTACACGAAGAGAATCAAAGTGTGTGACTAGACTTTGAGATTTTCAGGAAAATGAAATACAACTTAGTCGTGTGTCAGCAAAGAGAAGTCCCAGGCTTAGACTATATCCACTAAAGAGGCGGCTGCTGAGCTGTGGGGAAAAGATTTCAAGGAAAAAAAGAAAAGAAAAACACACTTGAGCTTCTGACTCCAAACACAAATACTGGAGCATTTGTTAAAAAATTCATGAGGACGTGGAAGATTTTAAAAAATAAAATAAAATAAACTATGAAGAGATTATCGGTGCTCAGAAAAACAAAAAGTCTTAAGAAAAGACTACTTGGCACAGTAGTAGTAACTCATAATGAGAAGAGTGAAGGAGAAAAAGGAAAGAAAACCAAACCAATATTGTATTGCTGAAAGAATAAGGGAAAATAAGAATGGCTTAAGATCTAAATCCCATTGTTGAGACAATAAATTAGTATAACTGCTATGGAAATCAGTATGGAGGCTCCTCAAAAGATTAGGCATGGAACCACCACATGACCCAGCTGTACCACTCTTGGATATTTATCCTAAAGAATTAAAGTAATCACACTGCAGTGATATGTGCATCCCCATGTTTAGAGCAGCACAACTCACAATAGTCAAACTTGGAACTGGCCTAGGTGTCTGTCCAGCGACGGATGAATGGAAAAAGAAAATGGTGTGTGTGTGTGTGTGTGTGTGTGTGTGTGTGTTTTAGTCAGCCATAAAGAAAAATGTAGTTATGTCATTTGCAGGAAATAATTGGAACTCGATACCACCAGGTTAAGTGAAATAAGTCAAATTCAGAAGGTGAAGGGTCACATGTTTTTGCTCTTATATGGAAGCTAGAGATGAAAATGGAAAACAAAGATGCGGGATCTCCTAAACATCAAAGAGAAATCAGTGGAGGAAAGGGAACAAAGGGTGAGGACAGAAAGGGAGGGGGGAATGTTGTGGAGTGGTATTGGTCAAATAATTTTGTTATATGTGTTCACGTACAATTACATAACAACACATCCCATCAATATGTACAACTATAATGTACCAATAATAAAGTGTGGGAAAAAAATCTAAATCCTGAACTATCATAACAGGAAGAAGCCTTACTTAAAACTGGTGAACTGAGAAATGCCAGGATATATAATATTTTAGAAAACTGTAGATAAAACATCATAAGCAACCACCAAGAGTGCTGAAAGTTCTTGCCTCTGGGGAGCCAGACTGGGGACTGGAATGGATGGAGAAGGACTGTATTATGTTCTGTTACAAAAACATATGATAGGAAAACATTCGGAATGTTTTCCATCAAGATGGTCTGATAAAATATCAGATTTTAAAACTTTTTTATTATAATAGCCCAAAGTGTGGAATATTATATATTGTTTAACTTAAACATTGAGATTTTTAAGACTTGATTTTATCTCTGAGAAACTTAAAATAATAAACCACACTAATGACTTAAGTATATATTTTCCTCTTCTTTTTCTTCCTTTGCAAAAAAAAAAAAAAGGAATAAGCTTTCCTGCTATATCACCTCTCATATTATTAGAAAAACTCCTACTGTTGAAACCTTTTATATTTTTACAACCTCCAGTGAATCTGGAAGTGAGTCACTGCCCCTGTTTACTGACCTTTAAAGGTGATGATACATACCAAGATATTTGTACAGTGTTCACCTTCAGCTGTGACATTCATTCCAGTAATTATGCAAAGGTTATCATCAACTGTACAGCTCACAGCCAGTTCTTTTGGGGGGTGTCAAGTACTGCCACGGATGTTGTTTTGGAGGAAGGATTCAGCTTCAAGTAAAAGGCTGGATTCTAGCCTAAACCTCTCCTGTTAACTGAGTCCTCTACTTGAGAGTGTTGAACGGCTCTGGGACAAAATTTCCTCATATATAAAAATCAAAGAGTTAACCTAATTTTTTTTTTATTCTGAAACTAATACATGTTCCTGAAACTATTACACAGAAACCATTAACAAGAGAAAACTAATGATTTATTAGTCTTGACACCCTGAAACAAGCACCGTTATTACTACAATGTTTTTTTCCGGAACTGTTTACCTGTTCTTCAGAATAAAAAGAAGAAAATCAAATAATATTATACATAATATTAAACCTGAACTTTTTACTTCTCAATATTAAATACGCATCTGAAATGCTACATTTTAACATCATGTAGATGTACTTTATCTTGCCATTGGTGCCTGTGTTGTCCTCAGTGTTAAATACCGTACCCAGCATGGCTGAACTGGGTGGGAGCTTTTGTTGTTGCATATTCCTTTTCATTATTCCCCAATATAAATTCCTATGACTGAAATTCTTGAATTAAAGAATGAAAAATATTCTAAGATTCTGGTGTCAAAACTTTTCTTCATAACAGCTGGGATACTTTATATTCCTACCAGTCATTATGTGAGAACAACTTTTCATGCACCTAAACTAAAATCAGTTGTACTTTTCAATTCTGTGCAAACTGACTTATAAAGATAGTGTCATGATTAATTCCACATTTTTTTGATTGCTGGTCTATATTGTTTTTAAAAATACTTCTACGTCTAAAATATTCTGGTTACTTTATGATTTACACCAGAACCAAACACAATTTGATAAGAAAATGCACTTGAAAAAGATTAACACAGGCCTCACATTATTTCTAAAATTTTCACAAATGTTACATGATTACGTAACCTTAAGTACAATTAAACATTAAAATTTCTATTTTATATAAATACTACATTGGTTTGGTTTTTCATGTTATTTTGAAATTTATTTTCTCATACGTTATCTCATTAGTTAGTGGAGGATGTTATTTTCTTTTTTAAATGAGCTTATGATTAAGGCTCCTATAGCATGGAACTGAGACTTAGTTCTGCCACTGCCAGTAATGAACAAAGTAATTCATTTAATCTTTCTGAGTCCCTGCCTCATTAATAAAATAGGGATGACAGCACACATCTCCCACGTTATAATTACTACAAATGTCAACTAATGCGAGAACACTGCTACCCTGTAAAATGCCATGTACGACGAATGTCTTGCTGTTATAACTATTATTATCCTAACAGCAATTCCAAACAATCCCATGAAGGAAGAAAATGGATACTGTTCTGGTTGAAAAGGGAAGTAAATGTTGAAGCCAGAAACAGATAAAACCTTCAACAGTGCCCCTAATCTGGAACCCTACACTCGCTGCACCACACTCAACAAACTAAACCCACCTTCCCCAATATTCGCTTGCCTTATAAGAGGTTTTTATGAATCTCTATTTTTATTTATCAAGCTATTTATCTTTATTTGTCCTATATTCAAAGACAGTATATTCTTCTGAAAAGACTACATCTAACACACCCTACAAGAAACATTAATTATTTTTAGAAAAACATACTATTGAAGAATGAAGATATGTTTTCTTCTGAACAGAACATTAGTTTGTTGTGTCTACATTTCTCCAAATACTCAAAACCTTAAATTACTACAAATGTCAACTAATGCAAGAACACTCACCTCCATCTCACTTATAATTAAAGAGAAAATGTCTGAGGTAGATTAAAGGAAAAACTTGGATGAATGCTGTCTTTTCAAGAAGCATAGTTACTGACTTTGCATATTCCTATTGTTTAAATACAGGACTTTACAAGTATTTTTCTGAAGTTTCCAGGCATGGCACCTTGTAACAAAAGCCAAAACCAAAGCACACAGAGTACTTACTTTTATTCGGTGATCATCTGTGTCTGCGACAGTTGCTACTCTAATGAACATGGGGTTTCTTTTGTCTACAACCTCAAGCTTCATTTTTTTCTGGAATCCATGTGGAGGTTTCTGCCATAACAAAAATGTCATAAAGTGAGATTCAGAGGAAGAACAGGTGGGCTCGATGTTACGAAAAATAAGAAATAGTTGAGCTATTTAGGGAATCAGCTTTTTAAACTCTCAAGCTCCCAGATTGGCTCTGGATGGCACCTTTCCTATCAAAAATTACTATCCCAAGGACACATGCAAGAGAAACAATCTGAGTGCCTAGCTGTGGAGTGAATACGTAAGGCTGAGCAAAAATATTTTAGTTATTTGATTAGCTATAGGGACGATGACAATTTTTAGCTGGAGGTAGCTCAGCAAAACTCAACAAGCATAAAATCCGATTTTAAAAGGGGGAGGAAAAACATTCAAGTGGCTAAGACATGACACCAAGACTAATAAGTGTTAATGAGAGCAAAAAGCAGAAGAGAGCTTCAAAAAAAAAAAAAAAAAAAAAGAAAGAATATTAGCAAGATACAACAGATCCCACAGGTCAGAAATGGAAAAGGGGACCCAGAGCCACCTCCACCTCAAACCCCACAGACACATGAGCCTCTGGAGAAGTTATAGGCAGCAGAAGGTGAGGGGATAGCTGGGCACGGTGCAGGACTATGCCAAAGCTTATGTTTTGTAAGCTTCTGGTCCCTTTTCTGTAAAACAGAAGAGTGTGTGTGTGTGTGTGTGTGTGTGTGTGTGTGTGTGTGTATTTACCAAAAACAAAAGGCCAGTAACAATTATGACTTACAAAATTTTTAAATTTTAAAAATATCTCACTTATCCTTTTATTTTCTTCTTAAATGTTTACCAGGACATTCTCTTTTTGTTCTTGAATTTCAGTGAATAAATAATGTCATCAACACAAATTAAACAAATATAGTGCAAAACACATCATCTCACCACTTTGAAAGCTCTTGCAGGAGCTGGTAAAGAATTTGTTTCTTCTAAATATTTATCCCAAGAAAAATGTTTCACATTTGGATATCCTACAAAATAAAACAAAAATATTATATCCTATGAGTTTTAACCAACGATAGTGAGAAAAACAAAATGCTCTATGAAAAAATTATGAAATATTGCTACCATAATAATCTAGGCAACTCTTATCCACATGCACATAACATCTCTAAATCAGTCACACACTCAGAACTATTTGTAATAACCACTTTGTTCTCATCTAGATCATGATTTCTCTATCACTTTTCAGATGAAAATTATATATATATATATATTTATATATATATATATATATTTACATATATATATATATTTATATATATATATATATATACACACACACACACACACATATATGTGTGTGTGTGTCATTTACATTCTCAAAAAGGATAGGTTTAGACATAAGACACACAAATACATTTTAATCTAGCAGTTGTATACCTTACTAACAAAATTTCATGTATATGTATGAAGACAATGCATAATTATTTGTAAATGTGAAAGTAGAAAAACAAATTAAATAGACACTCAATATAGAAATATGCAAAAATGTAAAGTACACATGAAATAGGATTTATTAGAAAGAATACTTAAGATTTATACGTGTTAATATATGATATTCCAGATAAGGTCAAGGAAACACACACAAATCACAGAATATTATTAATAGAAGGTACAAAAATAACTATCATTTCCTCTCTCCCACTGCTTTTTGTTTCCTCCAGAGCCTAAAATCCATTAGGTAGGCATGAGCAGACATTAATGGTGGCCCAGTAGGATAGGAAATTTGCTACACAAAGGGGACTGAGAAAATAGGTAAACATATTAGAGATAATGGAAGCCAGGTTTCTCCCTGACAGAGAAGAAAGGCATAAATATGGACAGAGTAAAACTGGAATGAAGCCAACAGTATTGGATTTGAATCAGAGCTAATAGTATCAATCCATGGTGTCAATATATACAGATGCAGAAACAAATCAAAATATGAGTTTTTGTATATATTCACATATGTGTATATATTTCCTAAGTCCATTGAGAGGCCTGCGACACTCCAGTAGCAAAAAGCACACCTAGCAATCAGATGTTAGATTCTAAATTTCAATCTCGACAACATCAAAAAAAAAAAAAACACAAGGATCTCTGGAGAAATGTTTGACTGTAGGACTGGGTCAAGGCAAGCTGAGCCAGAAAGTATGATGCTCTCAAAAAGTGGTTAAGATATGTCAAAGGGACAGGTCTCCCAATTGCTAAAATTTCACAAAAATCTTACATGAAAATAAATAATGCCACTCCCTGATTAAAAAATAATAATCTATGGGTCCAAACACATAACTGAATGAGTAAAGGAAAAGTGAGAAAGGTAGTCTTTTCAGAACAATGTTAAACAATTACAAAGAGTTATGGAATAAGAAAAATTACATTTTACCAACTTAGAATAATAATTCATACTAGAAATATCAACAGATGCCAAAACTAGTGAATGAGACTGAGATATAGGTTAGTTAAGGAATCTCAAAGTGTATCTCCAAAAAATACATATTAATTACAAATAAGAAAATAACTACATTAGTGAGAAACCAGGCAAATTTGACCATTATCAATTAATGATAGGAAAACTGACATCATGTATCACCTGAGAGGATGCAATGAGAACAAAATGCATAATCTGCTTCTGATCATGAGGAAATACCAGTCGTACTGAAGTAACAATCTATAAAATGATTTATTTGTAACTCTCAAACATATTAAGGTCAGAAAACTCAAAGACAACTTAACTGAGGGAGACTACAGGGGTCTGCTATTGAATGCAAGGCCTAATCCTTTTGCTATAAAGGATATCATTGGGACAACTGACAAACTTGAATCAGTTTCTGGGTCAAGCTAGGGTACAGATAAATTTTATACTATCTTTGAAACTTTTCTACACTAGAAATGTTTTAAAAGCACATATGCAAGTCTATTTCTATCTATACATTTTTATAATATAGTTTTAAGAAACATAATGTGCACAATTTAAGCATTTAAATCAGAATAATCTACTAAATAAAACTGATATAGTTGGGCATGGTAGTTCATGCCTGTGATCCCAGTTACTTGGGAGGTTGAGGCAGTAAGATTGAAAGTTCAAGGTCAGTCTTAGCAACTTGGTGAGATCCTATTATAAAATACAATTTTAAAAGACTGGGGATATTGTTCCACGGTACGGTGCTTTCCCAACATGTGCAAGGGTCTGGGCTCAATCTATAAAACTGCAAAAATAATGATATGCAGACAAACATGTGAGCACACACATAGGGAAAAGTGCTAATGACAAACTAATATTGAAGCATTAAGAAAGAAAGTGAAATAAGCCAATCCCAAAAAAACAAAGGCCAAAAATTCTCTTTGATATGTAGATGCTAACACACAATGGGTGGGAGGTGGAGGGAGAACAGAAGTTCTTTGGATTAGACAAAGGGGAATGAAGGAAGACAAAGGGGAATAGGAGGGGATAGGAAGAGGAAAGACAGGAGAATTTATCAGACATAACCTTCCTGTGTTCATATATGAATTCACAACCAGTAAAACTCCACATCATGTTCAACGACAAGAATGGGATCTCATTAGAATAATTTATACTCCATGTATGTTTAATATGTCAAAATATATTCTACTGCCATGTATATCTAAAAAGAACAAAAAAAATTTTTAAAGATAACAAAAAATAATTTAAAAATGTGAAGATATTAGTTTTTTGGGGAAAAAAAAGTAAAGACAGGTATGTTTACAGAAAAAGTAACACAGGGCCAGGAGGGCTGGCTGGTCAGGGGATGGACTCATTCTTGAAGCAGCCAGGGAGGTTCAAGAATAGCTGCCCAAGGCACCTGGCTGATAAGGATTTCTTTTCAGACAGGCGGTGGGAGAATGAGTCAGGAATTTCCCTTTACACCAAGGGTGTCTTTTTTGTCATGGAGCAAAGAGCAACATCAGCACATGCCCAGTAAAGCACTCTTATAATCTGCAGGTTGTGGTTGAATTTTTTATTGTGGTAAATTACATATAATATAAAATTTACTATATTAATCATTTTTAGGTATCCAGTTCAGTGGCCTTAAGAACATTCCATTAGGCATCATGTACTTTTTCTTCCTCCACCAAATTATAAAAGGCAATGAAAGCACAAAAAAAGTGTTGACTCTCTTATAAGAAGTTGGCAATAATGCCTTACACCATCCCTTCCCAGGGTACATCACCAGGAACCTCTGTTCACTGTTTTTTTAAATATTGTAATTTATTTTCTCCTCTTTTGTTTCACAAAGCTCTTATACTATTGACATATGGTTCACTGTTTATTTACCAAATTTCTGAGTATGACCAAAAATGTTATAGAAAGAAAGGATTGATATAAAACTAGAAAATATTAGAATTTAGAGTTCTAGAGTATAATCTAAGAGTAGTTTAGATGAGAGTGACAGAGAACAACTACGCAAACAGCTAGCTTATTCTGTAAGCTATGGGACACAAGAGGGCTGAATACCAGGCATTTCCAGGCAACACCATATTTGGGCAGTGATACCACTAACACCTTCTGCTAACACTTCATAACTTAAGTCTCTTTCATCTTCAAAACAACCCTGTAAATTAGGTCAGAGGCTTTCCTTTCCTCCCTTTAACATATCAGAAAACTTAGAAGTGGAAGGGACTAGGCTCACCAGCCACAGGAATGGCTGGTCCCCTGAGGAAGAAGATCAGACAGTCTAAGTGAGGCACTGCATCAAGGAACTGAGGACAAGCCTTGAAATGAAACCAGCCCCTAGAATGGAGCGAGACTAGCATTTAAAGCTCCAAGCTGAACCTCTGCTCTCACCCGCTGTCAAGCTGAACCTCTGCTCTCACACTCTGTGGGCCACATTCACAAAACAGCTCCTAGCAAAGCTAGACCTCCCCGTTTCCTGTGACCGCTGAGCAGCCACCTCCTGTGCTGTGAGGCTTTGTGTCAGCCGGTGACCCTGCCTTTCCCTACCAGTAGGGACTATGACACCAGCCATAGCGAAGTGCTCAAAAACACAGTCTTGACTACAACGAAGCTGCAGAATCTGTTCTTCAGCACACAAAAAATAAATTCAAAATGCCACAGAACAAGGATGCGAGCAAGTAAGTTGGGAAGGCCATAAGGCCAGAGGCGGACAGCTGGAGGACCAGAGAACTTCAAAGAAAAGAGAGGTACCACTATTATAAGGTGAAAATCTATTTTTTTTTTAAAGAATTTTTTAATGTTTATTTATTTATTTTAGTTTTTGGCGGACACAACATCTTTGGTTGTATGTGGTGCTGAGGATCGAACCCGGGCCGCATGCATGCCAGGCGAGCGCGCTACCGCTTGAGCCACATCCCCAGCCCCGAAAATCTAATTCTGAACCAGGAATCTCACACACACACACACACACAAAAGGAAAAAGGAATGTGTGAGCTCTAGGTAAAAACTTTAAATCCTCAAGTGCTCACTTAAATGTAAATAGTGTGTCCCAGTGTTAGGTATAATTATAATGCGCCAATAAAAAGGAAGAAAAATATGAATGGTGTGAATATCAAGTCCATGATGCACCCACAGAGCTGTGTCCCCCCAGTCACCTTTCTGTACTTGTTTAAGCCTACACAACTCACATCTGCAGTCAGATAATATCTTTAAATTAGACAATATCTTTAAATTCTAATATAAAGCCTAGAGATGAATTTCAAGTTAAAAATGAAAGTTCCTTGAAAGCACAACTTATATTTCCAAAGAAGACAAAAAACTGAGACTGATACAAACTTAGCCAATGCTTCACATACTTGAAGGGACATCAGGGGTCAGTGAGCTAAGCTTGCTGCATGTTTTACAAACACTGTGCAACTATAGCACAACCACACTTGTTCACTATTATTACCTGTGGCTGCTCTTGTGCTATCATTGAGTTGAGAAGTTGTGACAGACTCTACGGCATGAAAAGTTAAAAATATGTACTGCCTGGCCCTTTCCAGAAAAGGTTTGCTGACTCCTGAGGTATATGAATGATACTAGACAAACACAAACCTGGTGGAGTAATAAGGGTCCTTCTATGTTCTTTACACCAACCAACGGGATGAATGTGGGGACTAGATGCTTCACACCTGTAGGTTACATAAATTTAAAAAATGTTATTAGATAAACTCACAAATAATAGCAGAAATTTTTTTTTTTTTTTTTAAAAGGGTTAGAGATTCTGAACACTTTACAGAGTTCTGCTTATTATGGTCAAATTTGAAAACAAATTGCTGGACTAAAAATCTTTCGCACCAAGTAGATTTTAGCAAATAGCATATGCTTTTGACACCATGAGGTTTTCTTTGCCCCACTAATGTTGTTATATACTGAAACTTCAAAGATAACATTAAAACATTACAAAGGTAACATTAAAATTCGGAATTTCCATTATGTGGAAAAATAAACTTAAGACCATGTGCACACAAGAAAACTAAAATTATTTCATAGCATATGTTCAAAGTTGGGAAGCTCAATCACAGTCAATCACATGCTATTGCCATTACCCATTAGAATGGCAGAGGCCAGATACTAGAACATGCTATTTCTTTCCTCACCTCTTTCTTCTCCTCTCTGTTATCTTTACTACAGCCACATATGTATTCTTCCAGAGCCTTTCTATCTATATATAAATGTACATCTGATTTCCTCCTAACCATACTTTTTCTATGTATTCCCCACCTCAACATGCAATATGCTTCACCCATTCACGTGCACACTTCCTCATTCAAATATTGAGTGCCGATGATGTGCCAGGCACTGTACAGAATCTGAGGAAAGTGTAGCAAATAAAACAGATTAAAAGTTGCTGCTCTCATGGCATTTGCAGTATAGCAAGAAGAGACAACAAATAAACAAACAAAATACAGTTGTCCCTCTGTATCTACAGGGAATTGGTTCCAGGATCCCTACAGGTGTCCATATATACAACAGCACAGCATTCACATACAACTTCTGTGTCTACCCTCCTGTGTACTTTATCTCTTTTTCTTCAAACCCTTCAAGTCTTTGCTCATGTGGTGTCTTACTTGAGAACCTGTTTTGACTAGGCTATATAAAAGGAACACTTCTGCACTTACATAATTGACTCCTAGACTACATTTTATGTCTATATAGAGTTGTGCCACCAAAGTATATATACAGTTGGCCCTTGTTACCACTGGGCTCCACGTCCACAGTCAGCCAACCACAACTGAAAGTGTGGCTAGATCTGTAATGGTTCACCTAGACTGAACATATACAGGCTTTAGACCTTTTAAAAAAATTCTTCTAAACAGAACAGTATAGCAACTTTTTACATAGTGCTAGTACTATACTAGATACTACAAGTATGCCAGAGATAAAGAGAACTTAGCCACTTAAAAATATATGAAGGAAAACTATACTGGAGAGAAAAGGCAGCAAGTCCAAAGATTGTGGAGTGGGAACCTGGCAGGATTATATCAGGAATAGGAAGGAGCAGAATGAGGGAAGCAGGACAACAGAATACGATGTCAGACAGGAAGGGCCTTCAAGCCACATTAGGACTAGGATTTTACTCGGAGTGAACTAGAGGTTTTAGGCAGAGAAGAAGCTTAACCTGGTGCATGTTTCAAATTTTTCTGACTTCCACAAAGACAGTAAACCACTCTGGTGGTCAGAAGGCGACTGCAGGAGTTGATCATGGTGGCCTAGGCCACAGGCGTGCTAGCCAAGAAGTGATCATATTTTAGACATATATTTAAAGAGAGAACCCAACGGATTTACTAATGGATTTAATGTAGAATGTGAGTCCACTGAAGAAGCTGAGACATCATAAGGCTCTGGGAATGCACAACAGGAAAATAGCTTCTGTTTTCAGAGGATGAGGGAGACAGCAGGCACAATCACTGGTGTTCCAAGTGTTGAATGAGGAATTCTGTTACTGACATGTCTGACAGATAATAAAATATGTCAAATAGATAATGATCACAAACCCTGGAGTTCAAGGGCAATATCAAGGCCCTTGTAAAAATACAAGTTTGGGAGTCACCAGTATCTGAGATCATATTTAATACCACGAGCAGAGCTAAGACATCTAGAGAGTAAGAGAGTAGGAGGCAAAGTCCACGCAGGACTGATGGTAAGTAAGGGGAGAAAAAAAGAGAAGAATGAAATCAAATGGGTTACATGCTGCTGACAGACCAAAGGAGCAGAAGAAACAAGAATTGATCACTGAAGTCTTCAATGTAAAGGTCATTAGTATCCTTGACAAGAGCTGTTTTAGTGAAATTGGGGATGGAAAATAGCAAAAGACTGAACAAGCTGGGTTTAAGGGAAAATGGAAGAAAAGACAATGGAGATGGACATAAAGAAAATGTGTTTAAGGGGTTCTGTCATAAAAGAAAGCTGAAAAATTAATCACTAAAGAGGAAAAGAGAAGTTTTGCTTTACTGTTTGAGTTGTGAACTTAGGGGAAGATGGGTGAGGTATTTTGGGGAATTCTTTATACTATTTCATAAACCTTTTTATGTTTAACACTACTTGAAAATAAAAATGTGCTTAACGAGATGAAAAAATAATTACCTGATTTAGGCAAGAAGTACATGCCTAGCAAATTCCTTAACAGGACATTGTTTTAGATGCTAGGGATACAATGAGTATTAAAACAAACAAAAACCCTTCTCTTATATGTGCACTGGTAGAAATAATTCAATAGAGAAGGTTATCTACTGATGAAGAAGAGAGAACTGACTCAGTGAGAGGAAATGGAAACCAGTCCCTGAGAGGAGAGCCCAGTCCCTGAGAGCAAGGCATGTCACCCACAGTCAATCTATGGGTGGAAATGAGAGGTGCTGCCATGAAGAAGTCTCCTCTGCTTTTTTGTTTTCCTTCCCAATAAAATAGGAATCAAGGTATCAAGAAAGAGGGAGGATAGGAAGAAGATGTGAGAAGTCTGAAGCAGGGAAAAGGGAGAATGAAATTTAGTAGTTTGGAAATATAGACAAGGATAGGACAGGACTCCTAGCTCACTTGAGGTTGGCAGCCACCAACAGCAAGTCAACCAGTCAGTGTGCCATGTGTCTTTCTCCAGGTTTATTTAATTGCTCCCCTACAGGAATAGAGTGGGCAGAAAGTTGGATCCTACTAGGTTTGGGATTTTGCCAGGCAAATACAGTATAAGGAAATGAAGGCTATCTTCATAAGGGGATAGACACAATAATATTACAGAATGCATAGGCACCTAAAGATAATGTCACAATATGTTTTTGAAAAGTGGTTACGATAGTTCCCCAGGTGTGTTCTCAAAGATGATAGGTATTCTTAAGTTAAAATACATATTTTTTCATACCTAAATATTTTGACCATGTGACACAATATAATACTTCTCAGAGATTTACATTCACATGAGCATACTAAAGACTATGAAGTTATTTTTATAAAGAAACCATTTTTGAATTGTTTAATGTAGCATTTCCTAAAGACAGTTAATGATGAAAGACTGCTTTGTTAAGCAAACTATGAATATCAGTTTGGGAAAGTTGGTCTAAAGGATGCCAAGGAGCCCTGTAGGCTTCCTCTATTCTCCAGCTTGCATTTACTCCAAATGATCTGGAAATCTCAACACCATTCTTCAGATGGGAAACCAGAAGGTAGAAAGCCGGAAGGGCAGCAGTGGTAGAGTTTTTCAGCAAATAAGCAAGTCTAATGAGTACTGAAACACAAAGGACTTGCTCAGAGTAAATGAGGTCAGCATATAGTCACCACCTACAAACCAACCTTCCAGAGGATGCAGCCTTGTGCAGTAGAATATGATGAGTTGACATAACCACTATAGCATGCTGATTTTTTTCCAGCACTTACTTCAGTAAAATATACCTTGAATTTTACAGTTAGATGTTTCTTCCTTTCTTCTTTTATTCTTACATTGTCTCATACCTTCCCCTTCCACAGATGGCCATTTTTCTTTATATATTTTAGGTGTGTATATCATTATTTTAGGAATATGCAAGAAAAACAAATACTGCTAGGTCAATTCCAAATGCATATGGTAATTACTATATTTCTTACATTTTCATAAAATATATTTCAATGCAGAATTCCTTAAGCTGCATTGTTATTAACTACATAAACAGGGTTATGGGGCTTTATTTCCAGCTACCCTAATGTTTTTGTAAATATTCACTTTGGTTATGGATTATTACTAATGACAAATTGTCTTTACTCTAAAAAGGGATGCTAATTTACATATGGATTCAATAAAAATGTAAAAATAATAAATATATAACAACTGTCTGATTCTTTCCTTCTCACTCTAATACAGACTCAGGAAGATTCTACCAGACTCAGGAAGATTCTTTTAAAGAACATTAAATATTAATAACTCTTTTTATTTTATTGTTTTTTCTCTTTAAATAATAATTAAGGAAAATACCATGAGCTATTATGGCCACTCACTCCTGTACTACCTCAGTGTTATACAAGATCTTACTATGTTATATGTTGATCAAAGTTATTTTAAAACAAGAAAGCCATCTCAATAGAGAAGATAAAAATAGCCCCACTTTTACCTATTTTACTTAAACACTCCCAGTAGCAAACAACACTTCATTCAAAAGTGAGAGGCTGTGAAGCCCACTGCAAAACAAGTCATCTCTTAGTCCCACCTAGTGTTCAAAGGCAGAACTGTCACCAAAAAAGAAAAGGAACAACCAGTGGTGAAAAGTTCAGCACATCATTGATCTCTGTACCCCTCTATCTTAGGGTTTTGTGTATATCATGAAAGAATTTTTTAAAAATTAAAGTACAGGCAGATTATTAATGAAGACTGTTAAGAGTCAATCAGATCTAGACTAGTACATAATTAAAAGGGCGAATAATTATATGAATAATCCATGAAAAATCTATGTTTATTGTGGAAGGATAAAGTGAACAGAAATGAAGATCATTTATGGAAATGTAAAGAAGCTAAGTGACTTCACCAAGCCCTTCAGTTGGAAAAAAAGAGATCCTCCTTTTATTTTGTTTATTTCACTCATTCATTTTTGGTACTAGGGATTAAACCCAAGGGTGCAAGCTACTCCCCAGTCCTTTTTGATTTTTATTTAAAGACAAAGTCTTGCTAAGTAGCTGAGAGCCTCACTAAGTTGCTGAAGCTGGCCTCAAACTTTCAATCCTCTTACTTCAGCTTCCTGAGTCGCTGAGATTATAGGCATGTGTCACCACACCCAGACATCCTGGTTTTATTAGCCACAGCCAAAAGCTAAACAAAGATAATGCATACATTCAGAACTTAACAGATCTAGGCATAGGTCAAGCAAGAACATTTTAAGACACTTGCTTAGGGTTGGGATTTTGGCTCAGAGATAGTGCTGTCCTACCATGGGTAAGACACTGGGTTCGATCCTCAGCACCACATAAAAATAAAATAAATATATTGTTTCCATCTGTAACTAAAAAAAATGAAAATATATATAAAAAGACAATTGCTTAAAGAAAACATCAAAGTATCCTCATTTAAGCAATAATGATTTAGGTTCTTTGAAGAAATGCAGGACACTTGGCCTCTCCCACTCCTTAAACCCAGAGCATGACTGTGCCGACTTATTAACCAGGACCAGACTCTCCTGGCTCCTCATCATATGTTAACTCTTCAGGGCCTCCTTCACTCTCTGCTTTACCACTGAACCCCAAAACTCATCAGGTTCAGTCACCTCTTTCTCCTTTCCATCCCTAATTTAACCAAGCCCATTCCCCACAGTAGCTGCTGTAAATATTAATTAATTGCTTCAAGGTGAATATCTCTAAAGCAGTGATCTGGAAAAGATGAAGAAGATGTCATCTCATCACACAGATTTCCAACTTTCCTTTTATTCCTTCCTTCCAGGCTGAGAGAGACAAAAATTATTGGTGTCTCCACAATCTCAGATACCTCCACTTGCCCCTTGCACGGTGGTCCATGACCTCCCTCTGCCAAACAACCACGCTCAAAACACCCTGTGTGCAGGAAGAGTCCCCTTAAGCAAAAATCCTCTTCTGACTTCAGCACCAAACTTCTCTGACTTCCTTTATTACAATCTCTTCATCCTTTTGCAAATTTGTTTCTGCTCCTAAAACGTTTTTTAATTCCCACCACATAGGATGAAATAGGTATTAATATTAATTCCCTCTTTTCTTTAGGGGAAACTAAAGCTTAGAATAGTTAAGTCATTTACGGAAGAACAACATTCTACCCCTGGGACAAAACACATTTTTATCATGTTCCTCCTTAGAAGGAAAAAATACTTTATTACAACCAAACATGTAATATCACATAAACAAATGTATATAGACTATCTATGTTTTCTGATTCCCACTTGAATACAAAAAGAAACAAGATTACTATCAAATCAAAGAAGGAAGAAAATATCATTTCAAAAGTATTTTGAATTGAGAAAGGCAAGCCAATCTGTAACTTCAAATACACACCAAAGTAGTTTATGCAGATAAAAACCATTCCAAAATTCAAAGATCAAAGAACATAATATTTAATAAAACTGGAGAAATTCCAGTGTGCTTAAGTAATTTTCAGTGTGCCTTAACTGAATGTTAAGGAAGAGAACATACGGTATTTTTTTTTTGACAATTAACAATATATGATTTCATGTCAATAGTCAAAAGTATAAGTAATCCCAAAAAACATTCCATCCTTAAAATAATTACATTTGTTTATGCTTACGAAAGTGTAAAATCAGAGTTATAACAATCTTTTTCTAAAAAAATTCCAGGATCCTTTCTGTTTGTTCCCTAGGCATTTGACACCAAGAAAAATGAGTATGACAAATTCTTTTAGATTTTTTTTGTTTATTTTTTCCAAGACCAATTTGAAAGGCAACATATGGTCTATTAAATAAGCAATGTATATAGTACCTTTAAAACACAACAATACTTATGACCATAAAAATAAACTAATATTCATCCATTTTGTTTAAACTACACAAAAATCTTGAAAATAAAAATTCTCCCAAAGTGAATCAGAATTTTAAAAACAAAACAAGGGCTGGAAATGTAGCTCAGGGACAAGTGCTTGCTTAGAATGTACAAAGCCTTGGGTTTTAACCCTAGCACTACAAAATAAAAATTTTAAAAAATAAAAATAAAAAGGAAAACAAACTCCCCATTTCAACAAATTCCAATAATTTAGTATCATTTATTATTAAAAGGACTGGATCTAGAACTGCCATCTTCACAGACCACCAAACAGGAGCAGTCAAATACGTTTGACTATTTCTAGGTCAGACTATTTCTAAAATTAAACTTTTCTCATCCATTTACCCAAAGTAGATATAAACAATTTTAAATGAAAAAAAAAAAAAAACAATTTTCAGGAAATATGAAGAACAGAAAAACATGGTATGACATAAGCAAACCCATATTGTGGGAGACTCAACAGAACAAAACAATTCAATAAAGATTTAAAAAGTAAAAAAAAACATAAAGGAATAGGGAGCTATCAATGAAAAGAGATCAAGAAAACATCAAAACAACTATAAAGAATATGCCTTATTTCACCCTAAAATTAAAAAAAAAAAAAATCCAAATACTAATAAGATACCAAGACAAAACTGGGAGAAATGTTTGAGTACGTTAGTGACATTATAGCTATTAACTAAAAAAAAAAAAAAAAAAAAAAAATTTTCATCTTTCAACACCAACTGAATTATTCACACATCAAAACCTATGTTATCTGGAATTGGCTTGAAAACAATCTTAGAGTTGGGTTTTTAACAGCAGGGTTACAGAGGAAACGACACTGGACATAAGCTGGCAACTGCTGGTATTAAGTAAAAGACATTCAGGAGGAACTTTGGTGGAGGGGGTACCAGGCACTCAACCACTGAGGCCCATACCCAGCCCTATTTGGTATTTTATTTAGAAACAGGGTCTCACTGAGTTGCTTAGCATCTAGCCGTTGCTGAGGCTGGCTTTGAACTCATCATCCTCCAGAGCCGCTGGGATTACGGGTGTGCACCACCATGCCAAGCTAATCATTTTGTATGTGAATATATTTCACAAATTTTTTGTCACAAACTGAATAAAACATCACATGAGGCAAAATTATGCTTTTGAAAGAAAAACATAAGGGAAAACAACCAAAATATTCTAAAGGATTTGACTCTCACATATAATCATGGAATGACATGTCTACTTGTTTACAAAAATTCTATAAAAAGTAAACATATAATAGAAAGCATTTAAAAAATCTGAATAGCAAATAAATTTAAATTCACTCTCTTCTTTCTTAAAACAATTCAAGATAAATATCTAAGAATTCAGTAGGAAGAGTAATGAAAGTCATTGATGGGTCTATTGAATATTTAAATATGTGCACATTAAAAGTAAGGTCAAGAAATGAGCTTCCCAGAATCTTGGCCATATTGACATAACTTAAGGTTCACTTGATACTATAACATTAGCCAAATTTTATAAACACTTTTGTCACTTCTCTAAAATATTCTCATTTCCAGGGTTCTCTAGACAGAACTGAAGACTTCAAAAGTGACTTTAACCAGGAAACTGAATTCTAGCAACCAATGAACATGAGTTGGGTATAGAAAAATCCTTTGACTGTTTAATTACAGTTTGATGGCTTGTCAGGTGTGGAGGTACACACTTGTAATGCCAACTACCTGGGAAGCTGAGGCAGAAGAATTGCAAGTTCAAGGCCAGCATCAGCAGCTTAGTGAGACGCACTTATTAAGTCCCACTAATTGACTCAAAATAAAAGGGGCTGGGAATACAGTTCAGTGGTAGGGTGTTTGCTTAGTCTGTGTGTGGCCCAGAGTTCAATCCCTAGTACATCAATAAATAAATCAATGAATTAATAAATAAATAAATGAAATATGAATGCTTTACTACAACTATTTTCCAATCACATAATTTTAGAATATGTTGTCTTTACCTTTTACAGTATATCTAAAAATGGTAAGGATTAAAACAATGTTCATCAATTAATGCAGCTGCATTCAGCTATTATGAATGGTCAAATTAGCTACCAGGTATGAAAATATGGAAAATTAAAATAAATTCCTAAAAAAAAAAATGACAGAAGACACTCAGATGAAGGGGAATATGTAAGTCTGTATGTGCGCACACACGTTACACTGGGAATGTGGGGGGTGGTTATGGATTTCACTTTCATGGCAGGAAGTCAACTAAAATAAAATCATGAAGTAGCATTAAAAGATGTTATTTAGAAATACATGCAATATGGAGCAAGTGAAAACTGAAAAATCTGAACTAGGAAAGAGTGGGGCAGAGCACTGTTGGCTTTGTTATAAGCTTTGCCTTGTTACTGTTTTCAAACTGTGCACCTGGTTAATGTGGATAAACACTGCATTTTAAAAAGCACACATTAATGGAAAATGTCTCACCAATAGTCATAGCTCTCATCCCAGTTGTCAAAATGTACCAGGAAACGATTGTCCACCATATCTGTTACCGTAGCAACACAGATGAACGCAGGATTCTTTTTGTCTACAGCCTCAAGCTTCATTCCAACTCGAAAGCCTGATGGGATCACTGTCTATGGAAACATGCAGATTTAATTATAGACAAGCACACACTTAACAACAGCCGAGACCTGCACACTCTGCACCCCTGCTCAAAGGCCCAGCATCTATCTCTATATTCACATAATTTTAAAATCATGTGCTGGTTTCACAGCAGGATCATTCCCCTCCCCCACAGAAAGACAATTAAAAAATACCCTCTATGGTTACACCCAATTAACTTTCTGAGCCTCAAAACTACAACATCCACAGCCTAACAGAAAAATTAATTTTAACATGTGTTTTGGTACCTTAGTTAGAAGACCACACTAGGCAAGCAATTTTTATTCATCATATAGTTCCCATTTTGGCTTTCTTTTCCTTGATTACAGACTTAACAACAAAAGTTATTTCACACAAAATATGCACTTACTTAATCAAGTTAAAAATGTGCATGAGTCAGTACAAATTCACTCCCACTTTTGAGAGCTCCCAAAAGAGTACTCTACAGAAAGTAGGTCATCTTCATATATGAAAGGCTGCAGATTATTACAACTTTTATTTAATGCTACAACAGCAGCAAATGAAATGACTGTTAATGTACAGACAGCCATTCAAAATAGCTGGTAATTTAAGGAAATCTATAGATTATCAGTCATCTTGGACTTGAAATAAAATTCAATATGAGTTAGTGCTTGAGGGACAGTAATATGAAAACATCTCTTATAATCTTTTATGAGAAAAATATCCTAATCTCAGAATAGGGTACTCAGCTGTCAATTATGTCAATTGCAAGGGTTTTTGTTGTTGTTTTGGATTTTTTTTTTTTTAGCCTTCTAAAAAACCCTTTCTATTCAGATTGAAGTATACAGGTATTATTCTAACTAAGCAAAATAAATATTATTTCTCATCTTACTATAATTATACAGGGATTTTTATAAAAATCTAGATAGTTACATATCTGAAAAATGTTAGAGAAAATTCTATACGAATTAAAGGAGCAAGTACAAATAGTACACAGAAATTTTTAATACCCATTTTAGTCCTGCAATTATTTATCAGTGTTATGAACTTAAATATTTGACTATTCTGAGGTAGAGAATCTAGAAATAGAAAAATCAGTTGCCTCTTGGATATCAAACTCACAACCTGAGATTAAGTTGTATGCTAGCAATGCACAGAATGTAATAGGACAGGTCAGCACAGTTAATCAAATCCCTGCCTGAAATCATCAGAGAACCAGACAGGGATTAGGAACTCGGAGCAGAGATAGCAGGCTGCCGAGTTTCCACCCAACTGACCTTCCTCCCAGGGATAAGTCTTAACCGAAAACCTACTGACAAGGCAGTGTTTACATTTCAGCAATTAAGCTATCTTCTCAATTAGAATGTTATAAAATAATAACCTAGCCCATTATCTCTATTAGATCTCTAAACACACACTCACATTCCCACACATTCACTCTCTCATATATCTTAATTTCTCTAATTCAACCTGGCTTATATTCAATTTAATCAGAGAATATTTCATCCATTAGCCTGATGCCTTCAAACCAACTGGTTAATGTCATTTCCCAAATGGAGGGTTTTTCCCAGCTCCCAATGTTTATTTCCATTTGGAGTGAACTCTGTTCATGAAAAATGACTGCCACTCTCCACACTGCAACTCACTATTACTGAGCAGGTGCATATGGGAAGGAGGAGAAGCTGGGCTACAGGGTGCACAGCTTCTGCTCTGCCAGAGGGTCCAGTGTTCCCTGGCCCTAGCAGATAGAAAAGGGCAGTAAATCCCTTAAATTCTGGGGCTAGGATCAAGAAGTTCATTTGTCTGCAGAAATAGGTCATGTATGTTGTAAAGATGATATTTTGATTTGTCTTCTGCACTTTCTGATTAGAGAAGAACTTGGGAAGGAAAAGAGCCTCTCAAGATTCCAGGCTTCTCAAAGATGCAGAAAAGAAACGGAATGAGAAGTGGGAATATAGGTCAAGATGTAGTAAAAATATACATATCCTGCCTTGCTTCTGTTATATTGTAAATAAAGCTGTAAACCACAGTGAAGTACTTCATAGTCTCCAGTGACCTCCTGCGTGCAAACTCAAACAGGGCTATAGTCATCTCACCATATGAATCCCATCTGAACACCACTTCTAATTAAATGATGGCAACAATAAAGTCATCCACTTTGTATGTATCTTTAAAATATTACACCTGGATTTGAACTATGTTGCCTACTATCACTCAATAATAAGACAACCTTAATATGGCTATGACATAATATTTATTCATGAAGATTTTTAAGTTAATTTTAAAGTTTAGTAATGATAAGAGAACTCTATTTACCAAGGCAATAAAATTTATGATAGCTCCTTGTTATCACTTGTAATTTATCTTATAAGACTCTCAAAAATCACTTCCTTTGAAAGAAAAAGTATTCTGGATGTACTTACTATATTCTGATTTTCAAATAATGACTTAGGAGCAGCTTGGGCTTTACATGTCTTAAGATAGGTCTGCCAATTAAATTCTTCCTCTTTGTATCCTACAGTAAAAGCACATATGAACAGATTAGTAAAATATCAAAACATTTTGCACTTAACTTTTCCAGTCCGACTTTTATCTGTAACTTCAACACGCCAAATTCAAGCATTTGCACAATTTTTTTCAATAAATAAAATTTAATTCATAATTTATAATTGCATTTTGAAACATGAGCTGTGTTTACTTTCAATAAGTTTTGATAATCTTTTTCAATTCTAAATGAATAGAGGTGGCTACAAAGAAAATGCGTAATGAAGCAAACACATTTTACACCTATGTGCACTTTTTTTGATCATCAGGCTGTTTCCGTCAGAATTCAGTTAGAATCCTCAGCAGTACAGACTTGTGAGCTGGAATGGATTTTATTTTTTTCCTCACCTATTCTATTTTGGGGGAATATTATAGGCACAAGTGGGAAGTTGAAGAAATATTAATAAAGCAGGTAGGATCTTTTTAGCTTATCACCACAAAAATGACAATTCAAGGCTTCTGAAGTAAGGATATTAGCAAATCACCAAAGAAAAACCGTCCTTGCCTTAATTTTCATAATTTTATTAAAGTTAACATTGCCTCAGAAGAGGAGATTGAGCATTTTACTTATCTGATAACATCTAAACAAATGGGTTCTTACTGATTTTAAAATAGGAAACAAAAAGTGATAATACCTTTTGGAGGATGAAGTTTATGGCCAGTTTTCTCACACCACCCAACTGGATGAATATCCAGAGCATCTGCATTTACCCAGAAGTCATAACAATCAGAATATCCATCAAAGTGAAGCTTTATTCGGTATCCACAAACCTGAAATAGGAACTCACGTTGAGTAATTAAAGAAAAAAAGTACACATACAAAAACTAATTAACAAGGACATCAAGGTGTGAAATAGCCTACGTTCATCAAGCCACCCTCATTAACAGCAACAAAAACAACTATACAAATTACAAAATCTAAAGGCAATATTGCAAAGAGCTGATGTTCTGGCCACATTTCTAGTACCATTAGAAGCACAGGGATATGGGGTGAAGAATAATTTTCCACAAATACAAAATATCTTATCTCCATTCCCTGAACTTTACCAGCACAAATCACCATGGTGAGCTGGCAGGGCTGAAGCCAGACAAGCACATTGCACCCAGCTCAAGCAGGACCCAAGGTAGAGGCTTCTACTCTGCATATTACAGGGCAAGGACAGAGGAGACACAGAGAGAAGGCACCTGAATCCTCTCTACCTGGGCTAAAAGAAAGAAAAGCTGCTTCCAGTTCATACTTAGGCTAGACAGGTTCCATGCAATGCTAGTAAGAACTCACAATGTAACCCCCCCTGTACATCTGCCTACACGGCCACAATGAAGGATATTCTGGATTTATGGGACCTGTCTTGGGTAATAGTCTATCCTGGGCTCTTATAAGATTCAGCCCCTCAATGTTCTTTTCACAAGCACTAGCAGATGAGTTCCAAGTGGACCCCCCCACACACGCCAGACCTCTAACTACTCCAGGAGCACATATGTGTCCTGCAGAAGTCCATCCAACAAGCCTGAGACCAGAGTACACAGTCAGAGCAATTAATTCCAAAAGAATGAGGCAGTTGTACAGTTGTCATGGAAAGATCTCTAAGACACACTGTTAAGCTTTAAGTGGCAAACAAATTATATAGGATGAGTCTGTTTATGAAAAATTATACATGTGGGAGTCCATGTGTGTACTTAAGTATCTTTGGCTGTGTGTATATACATACATATATATGTATAAAGTACACATTTATTTTTTAAAATACTTTTCATTGCAGGTGGACACAACACCCTTATTTTATTTGTTTATTTTTATGTGGTGCTGAGTATCAAACCCAGTGCCTCACATGTGCGAGGCAGATGCTCTGCCACTGAGCCACAACTCCAGCCCTAAAGTATGCATTTATACGTACGCATTTATGTCTACAGTTACAAATGTAAGTTTACTATGTAAATTCATACTAAGAAAAAAATAAATAAAAAAACTTGATGAAAATTTGCCAAAACATTAACAATAACAATGATTTCTTCTGGAAGTGCAGTGAGAAGGAAGAGGCAAAACAAATGATGCCCTTTTACTTTTTTATTTTATACATTAGTATTTTTTCACTTAGAATATATTGATACATAAGATTTACAACTAATCTGACTTCCCTTGGAGACTGCAGAGTCTCTGCATTGAGAAGAGATTGGCAACTCTGGGAAACACACACTCTCAGAAAGGGTAGGGGCTGTTCCCACCTGTACATCCACCCATGCCAAGAGGGAGTTCATGGGCTGCTTCTCTACCTTGCCTTGCACGCAGCATTCTGTGGTCCATGGGAAGGAGCTAAGCCCCTTAGTCACCCACAGTCTCTTGTGCCCTTGTAGTAGCACGGCTCTGAGCTTCTACCCCTTGACTCGCCCACTTCACTTCTCTCCATGGTCTGTCAATATACCTCTTGGTCTCTGGAATGCTATTCTTTGGGAACAAACTCAGATATCCTCAGCCTCACTGCTCAGAGATTCACCCAGTCATCCCTCTAAAGCTTTTCCTCAAGGCTGCTCATTTCTTCCAACTCTCCAGCACAGACTCAAGAGAAAGGCCACTGCCTCATATTACAATGGGCTCCTCTGGCACTCATGCCACAGGGAACAGATTCATCATCATCCCACATTCTACCCTCCAAGCATCCCCTCACTCATCACTTAGCCCGGCTTACTCTCCATCTTGAGTGCTTTGCCATCCACAGAGAAACTCACCCAGGACCCTGGTTTCCTTGTGCCCTTCATTTCCTCTCCGCTTGAGAGGCTCACTCCTGTGATCCGCTCTGCCTGCCATGAGGAACTGCTCTGCCTCTCAACACCTATACTAAAAAGTCCAACCCTGGGAAGACACCTTCTGTTTTTCCAGTTTGCTAACCCAGCTACTCTCAATACACTTCTGCTTCTATCTCAACAAACAAGAACCTCACGTTGATCCTTCCATGTTATTCCTAGCAGTTCCTCATCAAGTCTTGCTTCCTTAGCAATCACCTAAAATATTTTCTCACCATTTTTTTTAAAACTCTGGTCCTGATATCATTCCTGAAACTTCATCTGGCTAAATTTCAATATCCTAAGGGTGTACGTACTCCCTAGCTATACCCACTATACTCAGTCTAGTGATTAGTGCTGGGAAAGAAAAAATGACATACGGTTGGTTTTAATTATTCATGCATTCCAAATTTGAGAATACACCTGTTTGCTAAAACCAATTTCTAACCCACAAAATAATACACCAAGTGTTTGTGAACATGTGCATATACTGTGGCAAAAGAAAAAAAAAAAAAAAATGTGAGTCACCCAAGGCTGACAAGGCGGTATTATCTTCTTACTTTGGTCTATATTGTAAATGAGTCTCCTTTGATGTGTCTTCTTAGTAATACGATGTGTTAGCTTTTTGCAACTGTGATCTTACAAGAATAACTTAAAGGAGGGAAAGTTTATTTCAGACTCATGATTTCAGAGGTTCAGTCCATGGTTGGCCAACTCCACTGGTCTGAGCCTGAGGACAGGCAGAAGGGCGTGGTGGAGGAAAGCTGCTCAGCTCATGGCCGTCAGAAAGCAAAGAGAAAGCAAGAAGCCAGGAGCAAAATATAATCCCCTAGAGTACGCCCCCAGCCCCTATTTCCTCCAGCCATGCCCCACTAGCCTTGGGTTACTAACCACCTAGTTCACTTCATCTCTGAACATTCCTGCACTGGGGAACCATGCTTTCAAAACATGAGCTTTTCAATGAACATTTCTAGATCCAAACCATAACACATGGTTGTCACATTTTTGTTGATGATCTGCTCTTTAAACCCAAAGAGGTTGGTGATATAGTTCAATGAAAGAGTAGTTCACTTAGCCAGCACAAGGCCCTAAAGTTCTACCCCTAATACTAGAAAGAAAAAAAAAAAAAAAGGTCCCTAAATGCCAGAATGCTGTGATGTGCCTTATAGAGAAAATACATGGGTTATATAAGCTTCATCTAGACATGAGTTGTAGTGTTGCTGGCTACGGGCTCACTATTAATGAAACAAAAATATAAGCTAAATAAGGGGTCTTTAAACAGAAACACATGTAAATCAGATTATCTATTGATCAGTTTATAAAAATATTGTGACCAGAGCCATGAAGGAACCTAACACTGTTATGTCCTCTGGAAACAACAGTTCCCTGCGCACTAATTTGTGAAACAAAACCATCTCAAATAGTAACAGTAAACTCCTGAGAACCACCCATGCCTGAGTGTTGGGATGGCCCTGCTACACAGGAACACTCCCAGCTGCTCTGTCCACTCCCTCTCCCATGCTGCACGACAGCCTTCAAATCCTCTCCTACAGCTGCCCATCCCACCATCTCCACTCCTCACTCCCAGGCAATGATTCACCTTCTGTGTCAAAGATGCCCCTCAAGTGTCTGCCTCCAAATGTACGACTTGCCTATGCTCAAGAATAGCAAGCCATTCCCCCTTCTTCTGTTCAAATGCAGGAAGAAACTCCTCCTCAGGGCTGAGACCTGTACTCCCCTGTGTATCTGCATCCCATCTGCTCCCATCCCCTGTGTCAGCTGCTCTCTCAGAACCTTCCAGGACCAGATTCACTAGTAGATTTCTCAAAATTCAAACTATTTATGGTTTCTTTCCATTGCAAAAGGAAAAAGAAAAGAGGAAGAAAGAAGGGAAAAAGGAATATGGAAGGAAGGAGGGAAAGTTTTAAAAATCAAGAAGAGACTTGTCTTTTAGTCTTAAACAAATTTTCATACATCCTTTGTGAGAATGTAACAACTGATATACTTATGAATCACCAAGTAGCAACACACATCAAAAATGTAAATACCCAAGCCTGGTGTGGTGGCATGTGCCTGCAATCCCAGCAACTGAAGGCTTAGTGGGGAGGATCTCAAGCTCAGAGCCAGTCTGAGAGACTTAGTGAAACCTATCTTAAAACAAAAAATAGGGCTGGGGATATAGCTTAGTTGGTATAGTGCTTGCCTTGCATGCACAAGGCCCTGGGTTCAATCCCCAGCACCACAATAATAATAATAATGGCTACGGATGTAGCTGCAGTGGTAGAGCTAGTGCCCCTGGGTTCCATCCTTAGTATAGTGGGATGTGTCACACACACACACACACACAAAAAAAAAAAAAAGAGAGAAAGAAAGAAATTTAAATGTCCATAAAATGTCCAGAACTTCTCACCTGGCAATTCTAGGAATGGATCTGACAGATGTACTTACATAAGCAAAAACATATCAGATATAAAAGATATTTATCCAAGTACTTTTTGTTAATTATAACAAAGAAAACCACACAGTTGTTATCAATTTGAGAGCAATTAAGTGAATTAAAGCAATTCCATGAAATGGAATAATACCAATGGCCAAAAGTACATATATATATTATATATAAAATATATAATACATATGAAGTACATACATATGTATATAATATATGTGTCACAAAGAAAAATATGCATAGAAAACATCTAGAAGGACACAGTAAACTTCTCAGGTCATGCTCTCTGGGCTACAAAAGAGGAAAAGGGGATGGGATAGAGAACTAGTGTTTTCACACTAGTTGATATTTTCCCAGTAAGCAAACAAAACTTCTATAATAAAAAAAAAAGTCTGGAGCTGGGCATGGTGACACACACCTGTAGTTCCAGAGACTCAGGAGGCTGAGACAGGAGGATCTCAAGTTCCAAGCCAGCCTCAGCAACTTAGCAAGGCCCTGAGCAACTTAGGGAGACTCTGTCTCAAAATAAAAAATAAAAAGGCCTGGGGATATGGTTCAGTGGCTAAGTACCCCTGGGTTCAATCCCTAGTACCAAAAAAACACACACACAAAATCTAGACAAGGTAAAAATCATCTCCTTCAAAAACCAAGAGCTGGAAGACACACCCACAGCTAAACTTCTCAAAGACAATCTATGCTTAATCCAATTCTCCTCTACTTAAATTCAAATTCAATTCTGCTCTACTTAAATGTGCTGGCTCAGGACACAGTGACCTCATCCTTCTGGAGAACAAGCACAGCATCTGACACTACTCTCCCCTTCCTTTCTATGGCAGACCCTGCTCCTGGCACCCTTCTCTGTCTCTAGCTACTCCTCGGAATCCTGCAGCTCATCTTCTTCTGCCTGATCCTTATTCTTCAAGGGCAGTGTGACCACTCCAGGGTTCTCATCCTCTTCAAAGGACACTGTCCATAAAGAAGCTCTCCCCTTCCAACTCAGGGGTTCTAACAAAGACTCCAGAGTCCAAAAAAAGAGAAAACACACAATCTGAATCACACTGACCCAGGATTCTCATACTGTATATAGAATCTGCAAAAGACAGTATTTTCCTTTCCCTATATATGTGAAAGACAGAGGAATGGCCTCCATCTCAAAAGCTTGTTTCCAATATAAATTAAGAGATGGAAGGAAGCTGGATCACTACCTGGCATGTGCTGCAGGTTAGAGTAACTGTCGTTTTCACTCACTATAATTGCCATCATCCAACTGTCTTATACTATGTGCTCTGCAAGAGCCAAGCTCCTTACAAATTCACCAAGTCACTGAAAGAATATTATGATAACTCAACCTAGTAGCCAAGATCATCTTATTCTTTGGGGAAGGTTTTTAAAAGATGCATAACCCTGGATCACAGGAAGGAGCAAGGAGGCAAATAAAGAAGGAAAAAAGGAAATCAAAAAGAAATGTTCCCAATAATACTCTGGACTTATAGTACATATGGAGAAAGAGATATTTGACTTGGCCACTTTTTCGAAAATTTTTCAGAGAGACCCCAAAACACACACAAAAATTATAAATATCTGTTGGTCTGCTCCTTATGTTAAGGAATGTAGCATGGAAACATTTCTGGAGTCGGAACTGAGGCGAAATCCTGGTTCCACCACCATGAGGCTCTGTGGCCTTGTACATATCACCTTCACATCTCTGAAACTTAGCTCCCTCATCTATAGAACAAGGATAAAAAAAAAACACAATTGGCACAGGTCAGAAATCTCAAGAAGGTCGGGGAGATAATGTACACTGAGCTACCTGCCTGGCATGAAGTGAGCACTCAGCCCAAGGCACAGTTTTCCTCATAACACCCAGGATCACCATTTAATTTTAAAAATAAGAAAGAGGCAAAGCTTACCTCAGCCACAGTCAGGACGCAGTACACGGACTGATGCTCAGGGTCCACACCTTCCAACTTCATGCCAACTTTGAATCCATTTTTGTTATATGGGAAGGACTGGTACTGAGAAGCAATATGACAGCAGCTTTAGTATCACCCCAAAGGCCCAGTTGCAAATGTGAACAATTACCATTCCTAAAGACTCTTTAGCCAGAAAAATAAGAGAAAAAAATCAAAAAACAACTAAATTTAAATTATAACAAAATATCCAGAATAATTCAAAGCAAAATGGATAAAGACTAAGGCAAGTCATAGAAAAGAAAGTTAAGGTTTACAGCCTTTGTCTTCCACACATTTGAAAAGATACTCAACCTCACCTATCAGTTGCACAAATTAAAATTAAACAAGGATGTCTTTCACCTATGAGACTGGTAAAGAGCTGGATAGGTGGCTCTAGGAAAACTGGTAAAGGTATGCATTGCTAATAGGAACGAAAACTGGTACAATCTCTAGTAAATTCATAATATCTGTAAAAAAAAAAAACAACTGAGTATTCTCTTCAAATCAGCAATTCAAAATTTTAGGAAATTACCTAACATACAGGTGCAAAATGACAGGTGTACAAGGTCACTAGAGCATAAAGTGAACGTCTGAAAATATGTATGTGTCTGTGTGTCAATCAGCAGGGAACAGTTTCAATTTTTATGGAGCAGATGTAAGACACAGTAATACACAGGAGTATAAAGAATGATCAAGGGATAAACAAAATGAAGTGGAATAATCCACAAACTATGAAGTTAAACAAAAAAAGCAAAGTCCAAAATGTATGGGACACAGGGTGTCACTGGGTTTAAGACAGGGAGAAGAGGATTTAGATATGCAGGTTGCTAGTATGTACATAAAAATTTCTAGGAAGGAAATAGAAGAACTAGTACTAGTGGTCACTTCAGGGGAGGCAAACCTTGTACTTAAGAGGATAGCGGCTTAGTGGACACCGGGCAAACCTGGTGCTTAAGAGCACAGAGCTTTAGGGAACAGCTGGAAAACCTAGTGCTTAAGGGGACAGAGCTTTAGGGGACTTTGTGTTTTATGTTCTTTTGGTACTTTTATATTATGAATCACTTGAATGTATTACTGATTCAAGTAATTAGTTGTACTTTCATAAAGAAGAGGAAAAAAATCTGGTAAAGATCCAGACTTACAGAAAATAATTATCCAGAACAAATTCATGTGTAAAACCAATTCATTGTTTAAATTAAATACTGTCATTGTTGATGTAATCACCCTAATACAGAAGGAGTTTTTAAAAAATGGTGACATGTTTTAAAACCTCCTCATGTTCATTCATGAAGATATATACGATAGATTTATTACATACCACAATTAATTATAACTAAATAACTTAAACCAAAGGTTATCAAACTGCAGTCTGGGAGTCAAATCCAGCCCACTATAAGTTTTATGAATAAAACTTTGCAGGAGTGAGCTAACCACCCCTTGACTCCGCCACGTTCCACACGGTGCCTTCATGCTACACAATCAAGTTGTGCTGATGTAGCAGACACCAGATGTCCAGCAAAGACTAAAATATTTACTATCTGGCTCCTCTGTTTTAGCCTGGGGCAGCAGTTCATACTCAGAACTACACCTGAAACCTACATTTTTAACTAATTTAAAAATATTCTATGACAAAATATTTTATTATTACTAATGCAATATAGTTACCCCTTTTTAGATGTTTCTTTGTTATAAGACCTAAATCTCAGTAACCCCTTTTTATTCTCTCTGGGCCATGATGTTAACATGAAATTTCATGCTAGTTTTTCTTTACCCATTAATTTTCCAGTAGTAGTATTAGTATTCCTATTCAAAATCATAACTGAAAGTCTAGTAAATGTTGACAGAAAATAGCATGTGTGTGCCACACATGCCACACATGGGAAAGCAGGCATGCACTGGTGCTAACTGGCCTTGGAGGTGCCCTTCTGGGTCACACACACATGAAAAGCAGTGTGTTTGAGAAATTATCCCAAGTCACATTTCCTAAACAGACAGCGGAAATGACAATACTAACCCACATCAGTATTCGAGCCCCTTCGCCCTTACACACAGTACTTCTAGAAAGGCCGTACCTCCTTGAACAGCTTTGCAGGCACTGCCACTGCTTTCTCCTCCTCCAGATAGGATGCCCAGCACCAAGCTTTCTTGCCTTTAGGAGGCAAACCTGAAAGGCAAGTGAGACTGAATGATGGCATTTCCAAATCTAAGAAATCCACTGTGTATTTTGTGACCTCTCACTTCCAACTGTACTATTCCCCTCTCTTCTCTTACTTCCATGGCTCGTATTTCTTTCCAAAGAAATGAGAGCTGTGGTGAATACCCACCGATATGAGGGCGGAACAAAGAAGCAGAAGAGCTTAGAATAAATGAAGGAGACCAGCAGGAAGCAGAGAGAGGTCAGTCCATGGAACCTACAGGAAGTGAAAACTTCTAAAAGCAGGATGCTCAAATTTTTTTTCCTAAGAGATTATGAAGTAGAAGACTGAAAAAAGGCCAGCGCACTGAATGTTTAGGGAACGTCCGCTAATCTTAGAAAAGGAGAGGAAACAAATTGATGCAATGAGAGTCAGTATTTTTTCAATTCAGAAAAAAAACATGTAATTGATAAAACAGGGAGGTAGTTCATATCTATTTTATTTTTGATTAATCTGATAAAAACATTTAAAATGAGGGAAGGAGTATAACAGCTTGATGGGTAGGAAAGTCAGGGGGTAAAATATTCAGGGGACGCACTGAAACAGGCAAAAAAAAAAAAAAGAGAGAGAGAGAGAGAGAGCCCACAAGGAAAAAAAATCAGAACACTTAAGGGGAAAAAAAAAATGACTAAAGGAAAAAAATGCTAGAAGAACCAAGGGGTTGAAATTTCATCCAGAGCAGAAATTAAGCAGAAAGGAAGGAAAGGTTGAAGAAATAAAACATTTTGAGACAGAGTGCTGAGTAACTCAGGCATTTCATTTACTCCCTTTAATCTCACTGATAAAAGCCACCTCTAAAAAGATGTAAAAATTATGTTGTTCTCTTGAAGCAGGTGAAAATATTTCCAATTCTTTTTGAAAAATTAACAGGAGAATGAGCAAGGAACACTTCCAGGCACCAAGGGGCACTGGGCTGTGGCAATGATTTTCAGGAACCCTGTAACTGCAGGTTGGGAGCTAGGCTATGCAAAGAAGAGTGACCTAGAAGGAAGGACTGGCAGGGCAGATGCAGCAGGCCCCAGAACAAAGCTGCACAGAGGCCGCCATATAAGTGAACGAAGGCCCATGCCAAATAGGGGAACGAGAGTGTGCAGCCGAACAATGAAGCAAGGGCTGCAGCCTGGATTCCTCCTGAGAATAAAATGCTGCCTGAAGAACTCAAACAGGAAAAAGGTTCCATGTCAGGAGTTGGTTACGCTGAGAGGGAACATGAAATGAACAAGAACAGAGGTTTTGGAGCAGTAACCATCTACCCAATGCAGGGGTTGGGGGGGGTGATGTTCGCTAGCTTACCATGAACCTACTTGAAAGTTACTAATTCCCATCTTTTTCTTTAAATCTACTTCCTCAAAGTCATTTTTAGTGAGAAAACTGAATCAAAGAACCACAACGATACTTTAACTATGACAGTATACAGAATAATGGGGACTAGAACTTACTTAGACGAACTGTTTTCAATTTCACCCAGTTACAAGCAAAAGTATTCTCTCATCAGCTCACCCTGCTTTAAGACAGTGGAGTCCCCTCGTCTTTTCCTTCGGGCCCTCTGTGAACCCCTCAGGATCCTTCCATCTTGTTTGTTCTCCTACAGTAAAAAAGGAAAACTATGACTTTAAAAGTTCATGAAATTGGCACCAATGAAAAGCAAGAGACCTGTCAGCAAGCTTATTTTGTTGCTGTTCTTTTCAATTTCACTTCATAAATTTGAAGGCAATGTAAGACTATCATTCGAGTACTGTGTTGCTTTTGGCCTGAGGTCTCTAGAAAAAGAACAACACTTCCAAGGATTACACTATGGAAGGGCATAAATGTTGCCCCCTCCTCCTCAAAACATAGTTTGCTCTCAGCTTCATGACCACTATGTTCTGGCTCTCCTCAGACCCCGCTAGGCCCCCTCTCAGGTTCCTCTGCAGATGTTTCTGCCAATACAGCCCCTTCTCTCCTCCATCTGACCACTTTCCTTGGAATCTCAAGGTCGTTTCTATGCCAAACACTCCTAACCTTCGTCTCCAGCTCCCTGCCCTGACTCCATGTGCCTGTGTCCAACTGCACACTTGGGATTTTACTTGAGAGATTCATGAGTATCTTAAACTAATGATGGCCAAAGTACTCCTGGTTCTCTGTGCCACCCCTGCCTTCCTATTCTTAATCTAAGAAATTCTTAGAACTTCTGAGTCTTCCCTTTCCCTCCCACAGCCTGACAACCCTACTTCTACAAACAGTTCTAAATACACTGACTTCTATCTTATGCAGCCCTCTGACCTATGTATTCTATTGCCAGCAACTTCTAACTGGTTCCCTTTATCATATCACAGCATCTCCTTGCCTTCAACTTCCCATTACACCCAGGAAACAATGAAAACCCATTACTCTGGTTTACCATGAAGGCCCATCTTCCCTGACTACACAAAACCTCTTCAGCCTCACCTCACTCCATTCTGCCCCCATCCCTGATGCTTGACTATCTTGTCTTTTTGATATTTCCTTGATAGAACATGCCATGTATGTTCTCACCTTAGGCTTTCCCCTAGAAGTGCAGCTGCCCCAAGGGTTGCTCGCTCCTAACTGCTCAGCACTGGCTTCTCATTACTGAGACCACGTGATCATCTGAAAACCCAACTTAGATGATTCAGCCAATCCTAATGCCCCATTTTAATTCTCAACATAACACTTAGGATGGATATTACTCCTGTTCATTTACTTTATCGATTATGTCCCCCTAACAAGAAGAAAATGTCTCTGCAAGGAGAGACCCTGGCCTCTTTACTCTTTCATTCATCCCCTATACTCCACACTTGCAGAATAGTGTCCAGCAAATAACTGTGGCTTGATGTTGATCTTAAGTGAAATGCTTTGTGACCTCTAAGTACTCTTTTCATATGGAACCACTTAGACATACTTTATGGATAAGATATCTATGTTTTAATTAGCACAATTTGAATGATTTTTTCCCCAAAGGTACTTGATATTTATCTGTCATTTTCTATCTACTCATATAGGTTTTTTAATTGCACTACTTGCAATTTATCAAAATGGGTTTATCATTTTGCAAGGTTTTGTTGTTGCCTCTTAGCCCAGTAGTAAATTCCAGCACCTCCCACTTCTTCACCTGAAAGGAAGGTACTATTACTTATTATTCCCATTTTGAGAGGAACACAGTAAGGCACAAAGAGGCCAGGCAACTGTCAAACAGTAACAGTAATAGAACAACATTTGAACTCAAATAACTGGCTCAAGGGCAGTGCTTGAGACCTCTATGCCACCCACTTGAGAAGCATCCCCGTGGTCCTTGGCAGTTACCTAAGAGATACTAACCATTTCATCATCTCTCTCATCTCCATCCTCCTTGGGGTCGGCCTTCAGAGATAATTTTGGTTTTTTCTTCCGACTACACTTAGGATCCTCTTCCTCGTTGTCTTCTCCTACATCCCTTTCTTCCTTCTGGTCTCTGTTGTGTTTATAACCCCAAAATAGTGACAGGAAACAATACCTATCAAACATCTACATGTTGATTATCAATTCAAAAATTATTTTAAAAAATCTATCTCCAAAGGAAATATATTTAATATTTAATCACCAGGAGAAGTTCATAGGCAGTAGAATATCACATTCAGAGAACAGTTAAAATCACTATTATGTAGGACATTCTATCAGGGTAGAAAGTATAAATTACCTTATTTGTCAATTTTAAAAGGGGACCAGCAATTTTAGTGAAATAGATGCTAACAAGTATACAATTATTTGTCTGCCATGTCTGCCATCCAAAGAAGAACCAGTGACTTAGAGGTACTTATCTTCAGATCAATTTTAAAGCAAGGATCTAGCAATATTAAGAATGGGAAAATAACTGAAAAGGTGAAAAACAACTTTGTATAGCATCAGTTGGCCACCAAAAACAGAAAATTCCAAGGCCATGATGATTTAAATATGTGGGAAGCTCCACTACACTTAAACATCAAGTCATCTGTCTATATACACAATTACATGCAAGAAATATACCTTCTTGCTGACTAGCTCAACCCTGTCAGGGTCCCCAAAAGGGAAGGTCACATAGCACCTGTCTGCACCTTGAGATCATCCTAACATGACTCACTGTGCTACCCACCATGGCAACGTTCACTCAGGTGACTCACTGCCAGCCAGTGGGAAGCTTTGTTTCGCATGTGGAGTTTAAACTGAGTTACCTAAGAACTCCTGAAATTACAAACAGAACTGTGTTTCCATACATACTATTATCATTAAGATGTGAGTGTAGCTCAGAAAAACCTAAATACTCTTAGTTGGGGAATAATCAAATTAATGTAAACGTAAGGCTGAAGGCAGAGGCACAGTTGTACTGCAGGGAGAACACTGGCAGTACAACTCAAATCAGGTGTGACAAGAGTCACTAGACCTAAGAAGGACCCGGGTTATGAGTCCCCAAGGGGGAAAGTCTCTGAAAAAGAAGGCAAAAATGAGTGACACAAGGCAGAGTGTGCAAAATCTCTGTATTCAAAGGCACCATGATGTTGGACTCTGAAACCCACTTTATAGATGGAACAGGGCAACAACCTACTTGTCTTTGACATGCCGAGCACAATTCTGGCTGCAATAGTTTCCTCCAGAAAGACACTCATCTACATTGCCATACTGACAACAGTTCTCACAGAATTGAAGCCCTTCTACTTTCAGTGGATCCTTCAGCCTGAAAGGCACCCCAGTCTTCTCTGAAAAGACTAGAAGATGAACAGAAGAAGAAAAGAATTAAAACCATGACAGAAGACATTCCAAAATATACGTATAATTTTCCTTCTAATAATTTTGTTAGGAACACAATGAAGAATCCTGTTTGCTGAATGAATAGAATATTGAACTACAGAATTTGGGAGGGAGAGGGAAATGGTCTTGGCAGGAAATCACTCAAATTATTTCTATAATAAAATAATCTGCCAAAAAACAAACAGATGCTTATGCAAGGCTTTTTCTACGGAGTTCAAAGTAAAATGGAGAAAACTTCTTTAATCACTCAATTCCAAAGATACAATGGTCAGTCTCTAGAATTCTAATCTATAGGTGCATCTCTGATAAAATCAAAAGGGTCATTTATTGTCATTTCATGTTTCTAGCCTTTTGATGAGTAATTTTGTTTTACTTAATTAGCATCTATTAGCATCTATTTTACTTTTAATGTAGTAGATTTTCTGAATCATAATTACACAAATCATTGGGTAACTCGCATTTCATTTTGCCTAAATCATTAAACTAATCATTCGTTCAGCAAACATTTATAAGGCAACAATTTATGCTACACACTCGTAACGACAGTTATAGACCTTGCCCAAGACAGCTCACAGTCTAGAGGAAGAGACAGGCAAGAAAACCAATATTTACAATAAAATGTGATGCATGCAATAATAGAAGCATGAACAAGTTCCAGAAGTAGTGCAAAGGAAGAAGTGATTCATTCGGCGTGGGGTGAGGTCAGGGAAGGATTTTCTGATACAAAGCCTCAATAGGGTTTTGATGGCTGAAGAGAAATGTGCCAAATGGACAAAGAGAGAAATGGCATTTGAGCCAGAAAAAACAGCATGAATAAAGGCAAGGAAGCATGAAACCACAAGCTGAGTTGGGAAAATCCCACATAATTCTATGCTGCTGGCACTGGCAGGACACAACACATACAGAGAAGGGGACAGAAAGGAAGGAGACAGCAAGCAGGTGGGTGCAGGTCACCCAAATCTTGGTATGTTTTGCTAAAGAGGCAAAGAGAAATCAGCAAGTGTCAGATAAGCAATCTACATAATTCTTCTGACTTCAGGGTGCAGGGTAAGTTGGAAGGGTGTGAGATTAGAAGCAAAGTAATTACTTAAAAGACTTCTGCAATAGTTCAGGTAAGAGTTGATAAGGGCCTAAATTAAGGCAGTAGCAGTGATAATAGAAAAGGCCAGATCTGAGACATATTTAGGAAATAAAAACCAAGAGCATTAAGTAAGAGGATATGGGGATGGGAAGAACAAATTCAGGATGACTCCTGTATTTCTGGCCTGTCCACTGGGCGGATGGTGCTAGGTCAACTGAAACATGGGTTACGGAAGAAAGAGCAGGTTTGGGGAAAAGGGAGAAAGAAATAGAAAATGAATTGCATTTCAGACATGTGTAGTTTGAGGTACCTGTGGGACATCCAGGTGGAGATGTCCAGTAGGCAGGTGGAAATACGGGCCTGGAGCTCGGGGGAGAGGTCGGGGCTGGAGATAATAGATTTAGGAGTCATCAGCATATAGGTGTTAGTTACAACCATCGGAATAGATGAGAAAAAAAAGTGGCAGGCTTTGGCTCAATCACCTGTGTAGGCGATTACAACTTGGATTTACTTGATAATTTCAAACTAACTTTGTGCTATTACAGATCTGGCATTAGGAAAGAAGACAGTTTATAGTTATTTTAAATATTTTAAAAGCTGGCTCCTATCATTTTTCATTACAGAAATTTACCTAAGAACATGAGACACAAAAATCACCCAGGACTTTCCAATTTCCAGCCTGTTATAAAACCTTAGATATTCTCATTTCGAAACTCTCAATGGGAAGAAATAAAAAGCAGACGACTCTTTCTTACCTTCTTGAGCAGTTGGTACCATCCAAGTGGTGGTAGCAGTTGCTTTTTTAACATTTTCCATTTCACTTTCATCTGTAATAACTTCCAAGGCTCCAAACTCATTTACCCGAAACTAGGGACGACACAGCAGAAAGAGGCAAGATTTACAAAAATGTTCAGGACAATAATTATTACATGACTCATATATAGTCTTTATACAAATTAGCTATATGTTAAAAATTAATTGAAATAATTGCATCTTGGACAAGGCTTTCACCAACATTAAGACCTTTGCATTTTGCAAATTTCAAATTGGGGGAAGGAAAACAGAACACAGGTACCACTGAAGCTATGCAGTCCCACAGATTTACCAGTTGTATTTTACTTGTATTGATGTCCCCCTCCCCAGAGCTATGCTTTCTCTTTCTTTACTGCCTTTTAATATTCTCCATTATTAGGCTGGGGATACAGCTAAGTTGGTACAGTGCTTCCCTTGCATGCACAAGGCCCTGGGTTCAATCCCCAACACCACCAAATATATATATATCTCCATCCCCTACTATTAAGTCAGGTGTAGGGTGGTTCACACCTGTAGTCCCAGCAACTCAGGGAGGCTAATGCAGAAAGTTTTCAAGTTTGAATACAGCCTGGGCAACTTATCAAGACCCTGTCTCAAAAAATAAATACTGCTCAGTAGCAAAGCATTGGAGATTTAATCCGCAATACAAAAAGGAAGTATAATAATAAAAAGAATAAGCTAGGTCCAGTGTTGCACACCTGTAATCCCAGCAGCTTGGGACGCTAAGGCAGGAGAATCGCAAATTCAAAGCTAGGCTCAGCAATTTAGCAAGGCCCTAAGCAACTTAGTGAGACCCTGTTTCTAAATAAAATATAAAAAGGGCTGGAGATGTGGTTCAGGGGTTAAGCACCCCTGTGTTCCATCTCCAATACCAAATAAAATAAAATTCTCCATTATCTTCATCTCTAGTTTACAGACCAATTTTATCATTAAAAAGTAAGGGTATTTTGATTACATGGACATTCACATTCCTAATATTGAAAACTTCCTCTCACCTATGGCAAGCTTCAAACAAAGTAGTTTCTGCAATAACCTGAGTTTACTGTTTGTGTGTTGATGCCTGATAGTTACCTCTGTGCATGGCCCTGAATTCATACATTCTAGATACAAGTTCTCAGGGAACATGTGTGTAGAACATTTAGCATGATATAGCAGTCTGAAAAATGACAAAATTTAATGAGGTGGAAAAGAACTAGAAATAAGTTAAACTAAAAAAACAGAATTATTCTTACTGATCAACTCTGGAAACAGAATATTTCATAATAAGGCTGACAGTACCATCTACTGGGCAAGAGTAGAAAAAACAACCTGTCATGATAATTATTAATTAATGATATTAAAGAATGTGACAAAATCAATTCTGAATTATGATTTTTTAAAAAAATAAGAAAAAACTTGCTAATTATGTTCAAGTAAGATGTTTTACTTTACATGTTAATTTATATGCACTTTTAAGTATTACATGTTATTTCATATATGCTTACTTGATAAATGCAAAAATTTAGCATCAAATATTTTCATAAACAGAAAGGCTGCTGTGGCTGAAGTTGTAGATTTCTTGCTCAACTGGAAACCACTTTGCATTTCAAACACTAAGAAACAGAACACTACTGAATGGAATCTCCAAGTAAAAATGCACAACTATTATATTTAGAAGGATATGGGTCAAAAACTTTTGAAGAAAAAAAGGTAATATCCCCAAAACACAACATTCAACCTGTCATCTTTTCCTTCTAATATTAATTGCCAGTAACTGATTCACAGTCTAAATACAAAATAAAGATACAATGTCACTAGGGACAGTAAGCTTCTCTAAGTCAGAGATCTGTGGATAGACTTCAAGGGTTGATGCATGAAATGCTTTCAAAATTATGGTTATGTGCACATGTATATTCTGGGGGGGTGAGGTCCATAGGTTTCATCATATCCTCTAAGGCATCCTGTAACCCTGAGAAAGTAAAGTACATCTGCTCTTATCAAAGTTACTTATCTCAAAAATCAAAATCCTCAAAGCATTTTCAAAGCAACCTTATCATATGCAAAAGGACACAGAGATCAACTTTTTCTGTGTCTTCTCAAATTCACATTCACTATGTCTTCTACCACCTCACTACTGTAGAAAAATGTGAGCACATGGTTTTAGGCCTTGCTAACATTACCAAAGTCCCAATGAAAGGATTCCAGGAAGACTGATTTGCTAACTTGTTTCTTCCCCCAAGTAAACACTCAGTTTCTGAGGCTGGTAATGCTTTTATGGCTTTGGAATGATGAGAAACTTCATGTCTCTCTCTCTCTCTCTCTCTCTCTCTCTCTCTCTCTCTCTCTCTTTTCTCCTCTCTCTCTTTTAAATTATCAGTTCTTTTAATCTAGAGACAGTACAAAAATTTGTCAAATGGCTCCCTTCTACAATCAAGAATTTCCAAATTTTAAATTTTACAAAAGGGATTATCAAGCAAAACAAAACACCAGCTGACATGGTAATGTCTTCTGCATGTTGATGTAGCCAGGTCAATCAGAAAACAATTATGTCTGAAATTTATAAGGGGTGGCAAAAGTGTTTATTTGGCTTGAACCACCTTTAATTGATTCAATTCTCTTCTTTATTTTTGCTTTAGGGACAAAGGCTCTTTTTTCTATTTTTGTTTGTCTTCAATAATAGATCATTAGAAGACACCACTGAGGTTATTCTTATCATTTTATTACTTTCAATGCTGACATTTTAATTTTAATTACCAATGTATTTTAAAGGCAAAGATGTCTGGTAACTAAACAGCTTTAAACATTCATCAAGGAGGGCAAAACTGAGCATTAAGAGAGCACCGAGCTTTGCAGCCACATGGTCTTGCTCTCAGCTAAATGGCAATTATTCTGACTAGATAAGATGCTATCACTCTCAGGAGAGTATCTGCATTTTACTAAGGGACTTTCAAAGACTAAATCCTTATGACCCAGAGGAATAATTCTCTGTGGATAAATTTCAGACATCATTAGAAGTTCAGGTAGAAAAACTGCTTTGGCACTGGGAATCCTGCCAGGCTCCTTTCCGCCACCACTTAGTCACCTGCCTTTTCTGATGGCTGGCCCTAAGACATTAATCTACAAATGCTTCTCTGCATTTAAAAAAGAACAAATTAGGCAGTGGTAAAGTTTCCAAAGCTTGCTTAGGCAAAAAGTGCCTTATTAATGACCACAATATTTTCCAGACCACTGGTGGAGACCTGCTGTTCTCCTCTACCACTCTCTGGATTTTGAAGTTCCTGGCTCTTCTAGATACCCTTCTCTCTTGCCCTCCTCCCCTTGCTGCCCCTAGAAGTCTTCACTGAATCTCCTATTTTCAGAACCCAAAGACCAAAAGAACTCTGCTTTTCAAAGCCTTCCTAATTTCTTCAGCTGAAATAAGTTTTTACCTCCTCTATCCCTGTAAATTTTTCTTGTATCTCTGTTGATATGAAAATATTCTCAGTCTTCAGGCAGCAGTATAAGATTAAGATAATCAATTTTAATACTAGAGAAGCCTGTTCTCAAGATCCAGCTCTGCCAGTAAGTGACGTGAGCCAATGCAATAACCACTCTGCACCTCATCATCTGTAAACTGACCTGAAAGACAGACACTACCCCAAAGGAGTACATAAAAGGATGAAACAAGAAGATGCAGGTAAAGTGTTCAACAGAGAGGAAATTCCCTTATTCCTCTCACATCTGTCCTCAAAGACAAAGTTTGCTCTGCTTTATCTAAGGGTTAGTTGGCTTAGGGAGGGGAAGGGGGATTCCAGCACAGGGAACAGTAAAAGGGGTCCAGAGTATGAAATCTCAGTAGTTTGGTATGGATTGAAAACAGAGGTGCTGAGAAGTAAAATGAAATGTGCCCAAAGGGAGGCCAGATCACAAAAGAAAACAAAATCATATCCTATAGAAAATTTCAGGGGACTTGAACTTTGCTGTGAAAGATACCAGCAAGTGCAGAAGAAATACATAACTAGAGTGGCCGTGATCATGAGGCTTTCCCAGAGGAAAAGCCTTTCAAAATGGCCAAAGCTGAAGCACATAAAAACCTGCTCCCATGATAGAAAACTGAGTGAAGTGTGGCGGGCCGTCTTAAGCTACCATACTGTTAGGAGAACCCCATGCCCCTACTCGTGAAAAAGCAGAAGTATGGCTAGTATCCAACAAGCAAAGCATGATGTGAGAGGACAGATTTTACAACTGATTCAAAGTTCTCATATTTTAACTTTCTGCAAAATCATTTCCTCAATCAGCTCTCTGAAGCAACTCAGATTTTAATTCAACAAGCACGTGAATTAGACATCCAATATAATATAATCAACAGGCTAATCTCTGAATTTTAGATACAATGGGTAATAAAGCCATAAAGTCAAAAATAATTTTCAAATTATTTTCTGAAGTAAAAGTGTCAAACTGTCTGCAGCACATAACGGGAACTGGACACCTGGCAATGACCCAGTAATTAGATGAATCTAAAAGTCATATCAAATAACCCAGATTATAACACCCATTAAGTGGTTTAATTACCTGATTGCCTTAAGAGGTATAAGCTGATTTCTAAAGGTCATTGCTTAGAAAACCTTAAAGCAATCCAAATTTCCTATAGGTAGAAACTTCAATCTCCTGTCAAAAGCTAACTGAACACAGTGAAGGATATATATGAACTCTCTGTTCACATTTATGCAAATTTTCTGTAATTCTATAATTATTCCAAAATTTAAACTTCTTCCTAATTGATAAAATACAGATTTTTGTTTTATAACTGTATAATAATACTATATTTTGATGTTAGCTGAGAATATTCAGAATTGGAAATAGAAATTTAATTTTTCTGTGTCTTCCTTCCCCAGTATTTCTTCTTCCTCCTTGATTTCCAAGTGTGTTATACAATGCATGGATAGAAAATACAGTCATTTTTCATTACAGAGTTGAAAACATAAGCCAAATAAAAGTACATGCCATTGCATTATTGGACTGTAGAATAGAAAGATTCCACACTCACGTTTACTCCATGCCCATTGTTTCACATGTTTCTTACCTATTATTCTGTGTTTTTAAAAGGTGTATTTTTTGCAGGGGAGTGATATTGGCTAAATTATATTGTTATAGTGTGTGCATGTACAAATATATAACAACAAATCCCATCATTATGTACAACAATAATGCACCAATAAAAAATGGGGGGAAAACAGCTAACTGAACAATAATTGCAAATTTCTCCATTCACTTGATGTTAAAAAAATAAAAAAAGCCATTAAGGAATAAAAATACAAGAAAAATAAGGGAGTGCAGTAATAAAAAAGATACTGTAAAGCTATAAACAATTGGTTAAGTGTTTATATACATTAGTTTTTTTCAATCCTCATAACCCTTTTTATGGTTGTAAATCTTACTATAGATTCTAAAAGCCCCATTTGACAGATACGGCTTCCAAAGCTTGGGAATTTTAAATAATCTGACAAAGTTCAGGTGGCTCATATATGTTTGGCTTTATTAGAACTTGAGAAATATTTTTTCTTACTCAAAAATTTTCAGTACTATCTATCATATCATGTCCAGATGGATACTTGAAAATGCCAGAGCAGATAAAATCCTTAATATTTGTTTAATTCCTTATTTTATAGAGGAAAATTGATCTGAAGAGTTTAATTAACTTGTTGAAGGTCACACAGAAGTAAAATTAACACCAACTTTTTTTTGTAAATTTTTAATTGCCACAAAATATTTCTGCATATTTACAGTACAGTAAAATAATTCCATATAGATGTATACATATATGTACGTGTATATACATATATGTATCTCACACACACACTCAATGTGTAATGATCACATCAGGGTAATTAATATTTTCATCTTCTCCAAACATTAATCATTTCTGTGTGTTGGAAATCTTTGGACTCCTCTTTTGAGTTACGTTAAAATTTATCTTATCATTCAGTTTCAGTCTAGTTATCAACTATTATGCTATAGAAAGCTAGAATAAATATTCCTATCTAACTGTATTTTGGTATTCATTTAAAATAAATCAATTTCTCCAGATTTCACTAAACTCATTGCAATATTTCTGTGACAGTAAACTTGAGATGTTGGAACACTGCACTTAATTAAACCTAACCAAACTAAAATCTCAAGTATTTTTCCAACGACAGCCAGATTGTTCAAATCACCCCACTGAGGATGAGTGAGGGCAGGCTTGGCTAAGATACTTGTCAAACAGCCATGAAAAGGGATTAGATTCCAAGAAGCCTCTATCAGGGGGAAATTTTTCTATTCAAGATAGTTCAGAACACTAAGCCTTAAAGAGGCCAGTCAGATGACAGTCTATTAGGGAGATCGGAAGTTCAAACACCCAAATGACCAAACACAGACAGAAAGTCTAAAAGGCCACCGACAGGTTCAAGGTCTCAGTGATAGGATCAGAGCAAAAGTAAATCAGATATGAGAGGTGGGGGCAGTTGGCTCCCCAGATGGATGCTTGCACAACCATGTTTCACGGTGCAGCACAGATGGGCCTAGAGTGGAAAAGGGTCCTGGGGAAAGGGGCAGGGCAAGCATGTACAACAGAAGCAGAATGAAACTCCTGAAGAGGGTTCTCATCTAAAAAAAAAAAGCACTATGACTTACAGCAAAGTCCTGTTTTGAACAAGTGATTATACAAAAAACAATTATTTACATTATAAGTAATTTAAGAAAATGAAAGTCTGTTTATTCAGTATTTTAACATTATTTTATCCAGTTTTTAAACAAGAAGGCTAAGACAAAGAAAATATAGTTATTCCAAGTAGCAAAGCCCATTACGACAAAATCCAAGAAGCTATCTTTGAAAATCAAAGTTCTGCACTTAATCTCTTCATCTCTGCCATTTCTGCATTTACTGGCCCTCATGATGGAGTCAAAACTGAGATGATCCTCCTGGAAGCTATAAATTAATTTCTGTAAAATGAGAACATGCTACAGAATATTCTTATATTCTTAGTCCTCTAACTCAAGTGACAAAAGCTTCTGCCAATCTATCAGCATTCCAACGTGTCTTGTAAATTTACTGTTGATGTGTGAGCATGACATAAAACCCGAAGCACTGTGGTTAATGCTTTTCTTATTTCACATATGTATTCATTTAAAAATAAACACACATACAGATGTATACACACACACACACACACACACACACAATCAGAATAATAAGGAGAGCCTACCTTTAAGTCACTTCCTGGTAAGGTGCCCACTCCATCTTTCCAGTCCATAACACTGAATACATCAAACTCTTGACCACTTGTGCTAGAGGCAGACTCAGTCATGATTTATTTTTTAACCTAGAAGGGGAGGGGGAAAAAAAGAAATATCACTAAATATTCCACATGCAAATCATTTTTAATTTAGTAATCACTACTTCAATTTCCAGTACACAATTTTCTTGATTACACTATCCCATAGTCATAGATCTAATAATAATTGTTAACAGAGCTTGGGGTAAAGCTTAGTGGTAAGAACACTTTGCCTATCACACATAAGACCCCCTGGGTTTGATCCTCAGCATCTCCCCACTCCAATCCCTATAAAATTATAGGAAAATAATTTTATAAGTTTTATGGTAAAATTGTGCTATTATTAAAAAAAAGAAATTCATTCATTCATAGCATATTCACTTAAAACAAACAAACAAAAAATCATCCTCTTTGGGTACGGATATCATACAGCAAGAAATTTTTGCCCTCTAAGGATGTTTTCTTTTCTAAGACACTGAAAAGAGAGTAGGTGTGGATAAAGAATAAAAAATGTATACAGTACTCTGCCTTTATCCTAGGGATATATTCTAAGACATCCAGTGGATGCCTAAAAACACAGTACCAAGCCCTACATGTACATTTTTCCCCATACACACATATTTATGACAAAGTTTAATTTACAAATTAGGCACAGTAGGAGATTAACAAAACTTACTGTAGGTCTTAGCAATTGTAGCATATGACTTTTTTTCTTTCCTCATTGAGAATTTTCACCTTTTCACTTACAGGAAACAATTTATGATTTCTCTTTGGCATATTCAAACTGTCAGCATCACTACTCTTGCACTTTGGAGCCGTAATTAAGTAAAATGAAGGTTACTGGAACACAAGCACGATGATACCACAGCAGTCAATCTGACAACTGAGGCAGCAACTAAGTGACTAGCAGGTGGGAAGTGTATACAGCATGGCCACACTGGACAAGAGATGATTCATGTCCTGAGCAGAACAGGGCAAGATTTTGTCAATTATTCCGCACACCATTTAAAACTTTTTGAATTTCTTATTTCTTGAATTTTCCATCTAATATTTTCATATAGCCGCTGACCTCCAATAACTGAGACACCCAAGTAATTGAAACCCCAGAAAGCAAAACTGCAGATATAAGGAGACTACTGGATAAAATATTGATAAAAAATAAAGAGGCCAATTTGACAGTTAAAAAGAACAGGGAAAATTAGTCCATCATCTACACTACATTTATCAATTAAGTGTCTGATCTACTAATGTAACAAATGCACAATGTGATTGAGTCAGAAAGTAAACAGATTTATTCAATTCCATTGAAATAGCTGCAACTATGTTGCTTTAAGAAACAGGAAAACAGTCTTAAGATGTACAGCAAACATCAATAGTAAGGCTCAGTTAAGATAACCAATTTGGCCAGGGGCAGTGGTGCCCATCTGTAATCCCAGAGGCTTGGAAGGCTAAGGCAAGAGGATCCCGAGTTCAAAGCCAGCATCAGTAACTTAGCAAGGCCCAAGCAACTCAGCAGACACTGTCTCTAAATAATATAAAAGAGGTCTGGGGATGTGGATCGATAGTTAAGCATCTGAGTTCAATCCCTAGTATCAAAAGAAAAATAATAAGAACTAATTTGGCCAGGCGTCACAAGCACCTGTAAACCCCAGATAACCCAAAGGCTGAAGAAAGTTCAAGGTCAAACTGGGCAACTTAGCAAGCCCTATCTCAAAAATAAGAAAGGGCTGAGGATGTAGCTCAGTGGTAGAGCACTTGCCTAATCCACTCCAGGCCCTATGTGGAATAAAAAAAGGCCAATTTGACTAGCTAAACTAATAATGCTTTTATTTTCATTTTTTAATTACAAAACTTTCCATAATCACATCATTGGTGGTAATACTGATATTTTCTGAAACTCTCATTTGTTTAATATGAGATAAAACAAGTCAGTCATTATGTGCATATCATAGAAAATTGACAAAAGGATCAATGGATCCTAAATTTGAATTGCAAGTATCAATATCAATTCATGATGTATTATGCCTATTTTCCAGCTATCTAATCACTAATCAATGATAATGAGCAGCTTGGTTCTCTGATTGTGGTAACTAAATACAATTTCTCCTAAATCTTCCCAGAAAAGGAACTGATTTCTGCTCAATGGCAGAAAATATCCCAGATGAGCCTGGGATATCTTGTCAAATAAGAAAGCAAAGAAACTATCAAAGACAAGGGACATCACAACCAAAGAACTTAGGGCCTAATTTGAAGAGGCTCCTACTAGACAAAATAAGGCAAAGTAGAACTCTTACTAGTTGCAATTAATTAAAATACATCAAATAAATTTAAATGCATGAAGCCAGGCACAGTGGCACAGGCCTGTGATCCCAGCAGCTTGGGAGGCTGAGCCAGGAGGATCATAAGTTCAAAGCCAGCCTCAGCAACTCAGTGAGGTCATAAAGCAACTCAGTGAGACCCTGTCTCTAAATAAAACATAAAAAAGGGCTGGGATGAGACTCAGTTGTTAAGCACCACTGAGTTCAATCTCTGTATGAAAAAAAATTATAAATTCATATTGATATTCAAAACAAACAAAAAAAGAATATTTCACTGATCACCTTTTTTAGTTTAGGAGGAAACCAACTCACTATTTGGAAAAAGAAATAAGCACTGGTGAATTTTGTTTGAGATGGAAATTAAAGCTGCTTTTTGCATGGAATTCCATTTTTATTTAACAAACTGTGTTTATTCAGGTTTGGATACTAGGCAAATATTTTGTCAAAAGTAAATGAAGTGAGGCTATCACATCAAAAAAAGAAATACTAATTTGAGTATTCCAGGGAAAAAAAAGAATTTTTGAATACTTATATCTATCACCGTGAATTTGACAGCTTCCCAAAAGACTTCACAAAGGAGATAGATGGGTGGTGATAACAATAAATGTGATATTTAAAATACTTCATAACAAAATTTGTTAACACTTGAATGATATATACAATTCAGTGAAGAAATATTTTCCACATGACCAATGCATGATGTTACAAAACTACACATGGATAAGGGATTCATTCAAAATGCCAGACAGACCAAATGGATTTCAATGCCTCAAAATATGAAAAACTCAACTGATAAGGTTTCAAATTACATTCGACTAACCTTCAAGAAACCATCACCTGTCAAGTTTTAGTGTGGTATCAAAGAAGAATGTACACTTATTATTGAAAAGACTAGTAAAATTATTTCTCTTTTCCAACCCTCTATATGAAGCCAGATTTTCTCATATACTTCAACCAAAACAACAGATTTCAATGGACAGTGCAGAGGCAGATATAAGAACACAACAATCTTCTATTAAGCTAGATATTAAAAAAGATCTGCAAAAATGTGAAGCATTCCACTGCTCTGTTTTTTTTTAAATTTTGGAACTATGATTATCTTTCATAAAAATATATACTTATGTATAGTCTCATGTACTGGGTTTTTTGTTGTTATTTTTAAATAAACATTCCAAAACAACCTATTTCTAACAGTAAATATTAGTATTTATTAGTATTTATATAGACATGTAGATATCTATATGTCATCCAAACAATCCCTCTTTTTTAACCATTTTTCAGTGTAAAGACAATGTGAGACCAAAAAGTCTCAGAGTCACTATTTTACAGAATAAAAACTTATTTTTTTCCACAAAGATGAAATTGCAAGGAAAAAACTTGAGGAGGAAATTTGAAACGGAGAAAAAGATATTTAAGATATATATCAACCAATCCCAATATTACAATTCATAGATCTGGTCTGGACCCTGATTTAAACTATTTTTAAAAAATATATTTTATTATATAGGGCTAGGAATATAGCTCAATTGGTAGAATGCTTGACTTGCATGCACAAGGCCCTGGGTTCAATCCCCAGCACCACTACCACAAATAAATAAATAAATAAATTTATATCTATCTATCTATCTATATATATATATATATATTTTATATATAGAAGAGGAACTTTGAATACCAACTGGCTATCTAATGACATCAGAAGAAATGGTGTTGCTTTTTTAAAGGGGTGATGCTGGTATGCACTTTTTAAAGGGGAACTATTCCTATATTTTAGTGATACAAGTGAAATGGTAGAGGAAATGACATACTAGGAGAAATGTGCTATAGAGTAAACAATGGGGTGAAATGGTGAAAATAAGACTGGCAACATATAAGGAACTGTCCAGATGTAAGTAGGGTCTGTGGCAGTTTATTATATTACATCCTAAGCTTTGTACGTGCCTGAAAAATATCTTTCCAAGATTTTTTTTTCATGTAATTTCCTTATGTGTGTTGAAAAGGTTAGGTTTGTGGATTCTTTGTATAAAATATTATAGCACTTAAACATTTTTAACATTCATTTTTCAATAGTCAATAGAAAAACTACTTGGGATTCCTTGAGTGATAGCTGTCTTCTGTTGAAAATTTTTAGGTACTTCAATATTCTTTCTTTTTTATTCTTAAATATAAAAAAATATGAAACATTAGACATTTCAAAATGTATATCCAGTTTTAATTTGAAGAATCAGATTCCACTATCATTAACTTAATCCTCAAAACAGGAACTAGGATGTGAAGGCATAAGGAAGAATTAAATTAAGAAATTGTAAAAGTATGAAATAAATGAAGACTTGTACTTAAATCTTTTATGCTCTTCCCTCACCAAATGGATAAAGACCAGCCATAAAATTGACTCCCTATCAAGGGATGTAGGAGTGGCAACTTTTTTCTGACAGAGGGTAGTGACAGAATAATTTCCCCCCTGCTGGATAAACTGGGTAAAACCAGAGTCCCTGGTCTTTTTCCTACCCAAAAGTCATACATGTATAAAATTCACAGCAGTAAAATCCTGTCTGTCCAGGAAGAGAAATCTAAAAGCTAACATTTCACAAAACCTGAAGTTAATGTTCATTACGAGTTTTAGGAAATAATCAGAATACGCTTTTGTTATATAAAATATTACTAATGTTACACAGTGTGCTCAATCTGCAAGCATATTATCTAAAATTTGTAAAGCTTGTTTCATCCATTTTTTTTTTCATTCTAAGGTTTGTGGACTTTTTTGTACAACACAGAAATATTATTACATTGTTTTTCGCATCGTCATCTAATTTTGAGGCCACCGGTGGCTTACTTTTTCATAAGAAGTCTGAATGGCTACAACAGATTTAGTGTTTTCAACCACTTTTCATTCAGGTAGAACAGCCTGCACGCAATACTATTTTTTTTTTTTTTATTTTTTATTGTGGGTTGTTCAAAACATTACAAATTTCTTGACATATCATATTCCACACTTTGATTCAAGTGGGTTATGAACTCCCACCTTCACCCCATACACAGATTGCAGAATCACATCAGTTACACATCCATTGATTTACATATTGCCATACTAGTGTCTGTTGTGCTCTGCTGCCTTTCCCATCCTCCACCCTCCCCCCTCCCCACCTCTCCCCTCTCCTCCCCTCCTCTCTCTCTACCCCCTCCACTGTATAACCCTGAGGGTCTCCTTCCATTACCATGCAATTTCCCTTCTCTCTCCCTTTCCATCCCACCTCTCATCCCTGTTAAATGTTAATCTTCTTCTCCTGCTCTTCATCCCTACTCTGAACTTAGTTACTCTCCTTATATCAAAGAAGACATTTGGCATTTGTTTTTTAGGGATTGGCTAGCTTCACTTAGCATAATCTGCTCTAATGCCATCCATTTCCCTGTAAATTCTATGATTTTGTCATTTTTTAATGCAGAGTAATACTCCATTGTGTATAAATGCCACATTTTTTTTATCCATTCGTCTATTGAAGGGCATCTAGGTTGGTTCCACAGTCTTGCTATTGTGAACTGTGCTGCTATGAACATCGATGTAGCAGTGTCCCTGTAGCATGCTCTTTTTAGGTCTTTAGGGAATAGACCAAGAAGGGGAATAGCTCGGTCAAATGGTGGCTCCATTCCCAGCTTTCCAAGAAATCTCCATACTGCTTTCCAAATTGGCTGCACCAATCTGCAGTCCCACCAGCAATGTACAAGTGTACCCTTTTCCCCACATCCTCGCCAGCACTTGTTGTTGTTTGACTTCATAATGGCTGCCAATCTAACTGGAGTGAGATGGTATCTTAGGGTGGTTTTGATTTGCATTTCTCTGACTGCTAGAGATGGTGAGCATTTTTTCATGTACTTGTTGATTGACTGTATGTCCTCCTCTGAGAAGTGTCTGTTCAGGTCCTTGGCCCATTTGTTGATTGGGTTGTTTGTTCTCTTATTGTCTAATTTTTTGAGTTCTTTGTATACTCTGGATATTAGGGCTCTATCTGAAGTGTGAGGAGTAAAGATTTGTTCCCAGGGTGTAGGCTCCCTATTTACCTCTCTTATTGTTTCTTTTGCTGAGAAAAAACTTTTTAGTTTGAGTAAGTCCCATTTGTTGATTCTAGTTATTAACTTTTGTGCTACGGGTGTCCTATTGAGGAATTTGGAGCCTGACCCCACCGAATGTAGATCGTAGCCAACTTTTTACTCTATCAGATGGCGTGTCTCTGATTTGATATCAAGCTCCTTGATCCATTTTGAATTAACTTTTGTGCATGGCGAGAGAAAGGGATTCAGTTTCATTTTGTTGCATATGGATTTCCAGTTTTCCCAGCACCATTTGTTGAAGATGCTATCCTTCCTCCATTGCATGCTTTTAGCCCCTTTATCAAATATAAGATAGTTGTAGTTTTGTGGATTGGTTTCTGTGTCCTCTATTCTGTACCATTGGTCCACCCGCCTGTTTTGGTACCAGTACCACGCAATACTATTTTAAGAAAAGCTACTGCTTCTACGACATCTCAAGTCTTTCTTCCTCATTTCACCCTCCCCGTGTACGTACACTTGCATACAAACATTCGAAGGCCTTTCACTTCAACAAATCACGCCCAAAAGACTTCAGCAATTTTTTTTCAATGCTTAGAAAATGTTCTTACTTTTGTTTTGTTCCTGTAATTACTACCTGCTACATTCCATAATCCTATATGTAACCTGTATTCTACAGGCCATAAAAAGCAGGTAGATAGGAGTCATAATACAAGGAATAGTTTCTCATTCTGCAGAAAATCCCACCCCCAAACTCTTGTTAAATGGTGCTGAGATTTCCTAAGAAAATGTCATAAAAGTGCACCACGATGGGCCTCTGTGCTTTCAAACAAGATTCAGCATTTTTCTCCTACTTTCTTAGTTCTAATGGTCTCTGGCCTCTACTGATATCAGACAATGCAGCTTTGGGGTTCAGACATCTACCAAATGTATCAGTGGAGCTTTCAATTTCCCCTAATATACATGTTATGGCTGACCGTGGTAAAAACGAAGGCATTGATGCCCAGCAGGCCCCTCCCAGTGCCCACTGCAGATGTCTTGCCAAGGAACTGATGACTTCACTGAAGACCAGGGCCATTGCTGCTAACACCAATACAAATGCACTATCTTCCCAAAGTATCTTTTTTTAAAAAATTTTTTATTTTTTTTATTTTTTAGGTGTAGATGGACACAACACAATGCCTTTATTTTTATGTGGTGCTGAGGATCGAACCCTGCTCCTGCCTGTGCTAGGCGAGCGCTCTACCACTGAGCCACAATCCCAGCCCACCCAAAATATCTTTTCACAAAACAATTCACTTCAGCTTTCATTCATTTTTATTATAATCTTCTTGCCCTAGCCTCCAACCAAAGGTCTAGAGAGCAGCCTAAATGACATATGACACTATCCTCAGAATTACCTCCTGTATGTCATGTCTCTCCTACCCCATTCCACGTCTCCAAACCACAGCTGTGCAACTTGACTCTCCCTGGAGATAATTCTATTGGATGAAACTCCTCACTTTCTCATGTAAACAAGTCCCTGGCCACCCCAGTCTACCAGTACCACTTTTTTTTTTTTTTTTTTTTTTTTTTAGTACCACTTTTGTTAGGTGGTAATGAGACTGGTTTTTTGGTATTGCTTTGTTTTGTTTTTGCTCGGCTGGGGATTGACTCTAGGGCCTTAAGTATGCTAGGCAAGTACTTTCCCACTGAGCCACGCCCCTAGGCTACTTATTGATATTTTACATTTAAAAATCCTATGTTATGTGCATGTACAAATATGTAACAATGAATCCTGCTATTATGTATGATTATAATGTACAAATAAAAAATATGGAAAAAAATCTTACATTAAGGTGCTGGGGATATAGGTCAGTAGTAGAGAATGTGCTTATTAGCACACACAAGGCTTTGGGTTCAATTACCAGCAGACACAAAAAACAATTCTGTTATCAGACTATAGGGAAACAGGACCTCTCATATTCCTTGATGAAGGCATTGTTAAGTTGAAACAACCATTATGCAGATCAATATTCAAGATCATAACTCCCAACTCAGCAATTATACTTCTAGAAATTTATTTTATAAATACTTGTGCATATATGTATAAAAAATTACATACAACTTAACTGTCCATCAATGGAGAACAACTATAATAAATTCACACGATAACATATGATGCACTGTGAAAGACAACAAGAAAACACTTCACACGTAATAAAGAATTCCAAGACACTATTAATAGTAACAATTCTATGCAAGGTACAAAAACTGCATGATACACTTTGTGTAAAACAAAAACAGGTAAATATAAATATGTATATGGCTTGTATATGTATAGACCAACTCCAGAAGGATTTGTCAAAAACCATTTCTATATCCAAGAAGAAGCAATGGTTTGCTAAAGGACAGTCATGGGAGGAAGCCTTCTCTTTGCACATTTTTGTGTCCCTTTTGAAAATATTTAAATTTTTATTAATTATAAAAATGTAAGTTTTAAATCTTGTTTCACGTTTATTTAAAATTATGTTATAAGCTGGATGTGGTGGCACATGCCTATAATTTCAGTTACTGTAGAGGCTGAGGCAGAAGGATTGAAAGTTCAAGGCCAGTTTGAGCAACTCAGTTAGACTCTGTCTCAAAATAAAAATAAAAAAGGGTTGGGAGTATAGTTCAGTGGTAGACTCTCCTTCGGTTCAGTCCTCAATACCACAAAAAATTTAAAAATAAGACATGCCTTTTATAACATACATATGTTTATCATGAAATATTTGTTACTGATGTTAAAAACTGAATCTATCACCTAATAGTCACTAAGGGAAATCAACTTCTACAATGCTGTTGGGTAAGTTTACTAGTAGGTGTTAACTATATGTGCATGTGCATCAACTCAACAGCTGAATGGGAAAAAAGAAGTGTAGGTTTCACTTCTGCACAACCAAGGTATGCATTCCCAGACTGTATATTGATGGTTTCTACTATTCCTGAGTGACACCTGAAGTTCTCGTGACATTTCATAATTTTTCGTTTTACATAGACATGAGTCTGAATCACACATGCCATAAAGAGGGGCAGGGGCAAGATAGTCTGGCCTGGCCAAGGTCCAGTTATGCTCTTAGTCACAGTGCTCCGTCTTAGTGCTGTGAACACTGTAAATAAAGTGATAAAAACTCTGTTTCTTTTTAAGAAATGAAACAAACAGAATTAACTGCTAGTTGAGTCTAAGAATTGATGACAGAATGAGGGGAATATGGAAATGTTTATGAAAGTAATAGGCCCTAGCCACAAAATAGAAGTTTCAGATAAATTAAAGACTGAAATGTCAAAAGCAATGACTCAGACACACTGTGTGAACAAAACTACCAAATGCTCCGAAAGTAAATCAGTAGAAAATACATGTGAATTTGTGTCAATAAGTTCTCCAGACAGAACATCAAACGAGAGAAGCAGTTAAGGGTCTAGAAAGATCATTTAAATATTTCAGGTATACTTTTAGTAATTTTTTGGAAGGAATTATGTGCTACAATGAGTTTTTTAAATTTTGAACTGCAACTGGCTTGGGCCATATCCCTCACAAATGTCAAGAATCTACTGCATCTAATTTTGACATAAAATGAGTTTATGTCCTCCATCATTCTTCCCTCATATCATTTCTTTGCTTCTGTCTGCCATAAGTGGATAACAGAGAGGCTCGGTGTGAGGGGCACAGTCTCCCTATGTGCTGAGCTCCTGCTGCAGAGTCAAAGTGAGGAGCCTGCCTGGGCTTAGATGAGGAGAGGTGACCTAACATAGGACACAGCACAAAGCAGAAGAGTGGGCCTTGTCTGCACCCCAAGAGTCTGAGCCTGCAGATACGGGGAAAAACAAGGATCACTGAGAAAGAGCACTAAGTGTAGCCTATTCCTGCTCAACCCATCATTCTCCCCAAATTATATTTAAAAGAACAATGAGTTGATGTCCATTAAGACTAGCTAAATAGTTGTAATTATTTAATGTTTTCTTTCTTTAGAGTTGCATTTTATAGCTTTGTAGCTAATTGGTGCAAATTCAAAATTAAGGTACAAAGATACTGTGGTTATGAGCTGAGAGTATAAAATGGGAGTAGACATTACCTCAAAAGCAGAATCAGATTAAAATTCTAAGAACCAGAATCAGATTGAAATTGTGTCATTCAGATAACAGGCATGAGATATCAGGCCTGGTGTTGATGAACTAAGCCTTCCAGATTTTGGTTAAGAGGGCAACGTTATCTTCTCTAAAGAGCAAATCAAGAATGCTAACCCTAAAATCATTATCATGCACACACACACACACAAAAAATGAAAACAGTATAGAAGAGGAACACAGCAATGAAAAAGGCCATCCTCCACTGTGAAAGTCAAAGGCCTTGTTGCCATGATGATTACTGTTAGGCCATTAACTGAAGAGGGCTTTTGGTTTACTTCATAGAAATCATCAGTTACCAACCAAATGCTACACCTGGCACAGAGAAACACACTCAAAAGTCCTTAATATCATTCTTCAGTTATATCAGCTAAAAGGGCTCTCACTGTGACATGCAGAACTGCTCTGAACCCCCATCCTCACTCTCTTGGCTCCTTGGCATCTTTCACAGGCATCAATCAAATGACTTCACGGAGTATCCTTCAGACCTGCTGTACTCTCACAAGTCCTTTCCCCTTCCCAAAACTAGTACTTTCCACTCCTCCTCTTCATTCCACTTTCCAAAGTTTAACAATTGCTTCTTCTGTGACTGTGAATGAGTTAGTCACTTAATCAATTTCTCCTCTGTAAAATGTAGAGGATTACAGAATCTTTCTTTACTGAGTAATGGTGAAGATTAGATAAACCAGGTAATGTTAGCTATCCTGTAGACAACAGTCAAATATAATGTTAACTTCTTATTATAATTATTGACTTTAACAATTATCTGGGTTCATAAGAGCTCCTTAGCAATCAAAAAATTAAATAGCAGTTTTTCTTTTCAACTCATTTTTAACTTAAAATTAATTCAAACATTTCTTAATTTACTTATTTTTGCAGTACTAGGGATTGAACCCAGGGATGCTCTATCAATGAGCTACATCCCCAACTGTTTCTTAACATTTTATTTTGAGACAGGGTCTTGCAAAATTGATAAGCCTGGTCTTAAACTTTTTATCCTCCTACCTGAACCCCCTGAGTCACTGAGATTACAGGAATGCATCACAGCACCTGGCTAGTCAATTCATTTCAATAACATCCAAGGTAGTAAGTGTTCAAACCTACATTAGAAGATGTCAAGATTACTATGTTAAAATTAGGTATTGTATTATTAATAATATTAACAATAGCTCCAGAAAGACCCCCAGTTTTGTCATAAAGCAATCCATCTGAAGTAATGTAGAAAGATCTGCCATGTGAAAAAGGCCTGAAGCCACCCAATCCCCAGAGAAGCCCCACATGTGGTCATGAGCTACCACACTGGTATGACTCCTTTTAAACAAGACTAGATGAAACACTAGGACAATATTTCCCAAAGTCTGCTCCCCAAAACACAATTTTTAGAAAGCCATTCATTCCTATCCCAGATAAAATATTCGGTGATAAAAGACATGCAATTTCCCAGCAGCCTTTGGAAGATGCACACTGGCTGTGGTGCAGACACCTGTGTAGCACTAAGTCCACAGTCACTATGGACTTATAATCACTATCACAGCACATTGAGTTCTACAGAAACCCCTCTGTGGAAAATAACATGAAAGTAGGTAGTGTTTTACAGAGTAGATGTCATTCATCTTCAAGTTAGATGCAACTTGAAGGATGCTACCTTCTGACTTAGCTCCCAGACTGCAGCCATGTGTGGAATTCTATGACGTCTCATACTGAGGCATATTCTTTTAGTTCAGACTTGAGAAAATAATGCTAAAAAAGATATGGGCCCTGCATCCTGAGACCTCCCTACAGCTTTTGTGATGATGTCCTTTATAACACCTAAAGACCCAACATTTACTAAGAGAACTCCGTGTCCACCAATACAAGGCCAAATGGGGTAATCAGACTAACCCATTAACAGATACACATTAAAGGAACACAGAGATGCTGGGGAAGAAAGGGTTCTTTAATGCCTTGTCATATTAAAGGATCTCACCAATACCAGCCTACTTGACCTTCACAACTCTTTCAAGACTGATAAGAACTATTTCCTCATTTTACAAATAAGAAAATTAAGAAACAGACTTTTATCTCTTAAGACGGAGCCCAGGATGCTGTAATTTAGTCAACAGAGAAGACAATGAAATGGTGTAAGGCAAAGGCTCTGCAGCCACAGCACCTGGATTTACATCCCAGCCCCAAGATTTACTACGACCTGTATACCATAGGCAGGGACCTAGCCTCTTGAGCCTTAGCTCCTTCAGATGTAAAGTGGATTGAAATATCTACTTCATAGAGATATAAAAACTTTTTTTAAAAAATTATGCAAGTTGGAATGCTTTGCACACAGAGGACACTCAGTCTATAAGAGCTTCAGTGATTGTGAACAAAAGAAAACAATCTTCTCTCCAGTGTCCATGCGCCCTCCAAGCACCAGGTCACCAGGTATGTGCAATAACAAAGGGCAGGAGATGATACCTGTGCAAAGGCCAACACCTTGGCTTCATAAAGCCCTATGTAAATTTTCAGGAGTCCAGAGATTGGGGGTGGGGGGAGCAGTGTTTAAGAAAACTGCAAGACTCCGAGTTGTCACGGACAAGTAGATTTCAGAGTGGATTTGGGAGACTTTGTAAGGTATCCTAAATGTAAGATCAATAAACATTAGCTTAGCCACGTTCTTCTAAAGAAAAGAACATTTTGACAACCAAAAAATAATAATAATAAAAATTAAGATAAAAAAGCTACCCCAACAAATTAGGCCACTGGCAACTTTACTGTGATGTTTGTGCTCTGAAAACATTGAAACCTCCTCACATGCCAACAGTGGCTCCCAAATGTGTTTCAAGAGACAGACAGCGGGTGCAGAGGCAGACAGCATGCACTGGAAGGACTGCGGCAAGAGGCTGATATGAAGAGGAGAGATGAAAGCTAAGGATCCTCCCCAGGAGGCTCCAGTGACCCGGCCAGTCTTTCTCTACACAAGCCCTGGTTTGTGTATGTGCACCTAAGACATGAGGAGAAGAGGCCAGGAAGACAGTGTGGATACCCTGATTATCATCACACTGTGTTATCACCATCTGCATACAAGAAGTACTGATGGAGACCTTGATTAACTGGGCTTTATAATCCCTTGTGAAGATTCACAGTAGGTATTGATAAAGGTTACCAAATGAATGGATGAAACAGGGGAAAACACGACAGATTAATGGAGAGGAGGGTTAGAAAGACAGGAAATCAGAAAAAAGAAACTGATTTGTCCATCGGTCTCACATTCCCCAGTGAAAATTCCAACTAACAACTAGGCTGCTAAGTATTTATTTATTTACCTCCTTGGCAGAAGCAAAACATCACCACTCCAAGAAACTCTCCTTATTTAAGCGTCAGTGAAGAACACATCAAAAGAAGTTAAATTCAAACCTCTTAAACGGGCTTATTCAATAAGGATGAGAAAAATCCAAACTAACACTTGAAGCATCTTTCAACAAACACATATTGCTACAAAGAAAATTTTTCCTTTCAAATCAAGCATGACAGATACCAGCTTTGATATTCTACTTACCCTGCTTGATAAGAACTCTGAATCGCACACATATTGGAACTGAGATCTGTGGTAGAGAGATGTGAAATTTTGCCCTGAGGGCCCAAGTTCATAGATTTTAAGCAGGCAAACTCTAGATTATTTCAATGTAAGAATGGAAATCTTAATCCTATCAAGAACAAAGCCTTCAGAATCTGGGTCTTCTATTCTCAACCATGCTTGGACAGCAGATCTTGAGCATCAACTAATCCATCTACCTTTAAATATGAAATCAGCAGGAAGAATGCTTCCTCCTCAATGCGTTCTCAAGAAAGCTCCCACTTGACCTCCTCACCATACCCTAGTGAGAATGGTCCCATTTATATGGTGGCAATGGTTCATCTGATTTCTCATCTATGCTTCCATGGAGATGGTGTGCAAAGGAGTACACCAAGGGTAACTTAACAAAATCTCAACTTCCTGCCCCTGTTTGTTACTGTTAAGAAGGATGAATTATTGAGATTCTGTAACCTCACCTACTGACTTCCTCTAAAAGAGGAACAGAAAATGAAAAATGCCTTTCAAGAAAAAAAAAAAATGTACACAGAAAGTGAAATCACACTGACTGACACTAACAGGCCTATGGCCTATTTAATACACTCTCACCAAATACTTTTATTTGAAGTTCATCTTCAATGTATGCTCTACAAGATAACTCAATGTGAGGCAGAAATTTCTTTAAAAATGTTATCTCATCAACATACTACACTAGAAAGATAATAATAGAAATTTTACACCCATTAGAGGGATTCAAAGGCCATAAAAAGAACAAGAACCTGTCTGACACAGATATTTCTATGCTTTTGCTGCATATGCATGAATTTAAATTTTAAAAGAAAAACTAAAAGTAGTGCCTTGTTCTTTTTTATTTCCCTTCATAAATTTTTTTCAAAAACACTAAAAGTGGTATCTTCTTTTACTTATTCTGCTTCATACTTTTATAGAACATAGAGCTAAAATTAAGATTTACACTTGATTTCTCTTATGTCATAAGTTAGATTTGATCAGATTTTATTTTTCTCCCAGAAGTCATGCCTACAGCTAATCTTGATAATCATTTGTGACCAACCTGCTTATCAACATAAGCCTCAAGTTCACCAAATATGACCACAAATCAACAGGGTGAATTATTTATATCATTTAACAATCAGACCAAATTGACCACTTAGAAATTTCAATTCATTCTTCAGGGTACAACAGTGTAACACATGGGGAGAAATACAAAATATTTCTTGAACATCCTATTAAAGAAGGTTGGGAGTACACAACAGATTAATGTTCTAAAACCTGAACAAATTTAATTCCATAAATTTATATATAACATAAAGCTGTTGTCCCACCTTGAAAGGGCTGGGACAGAATAAGTCTCAAAAAATTTTACTGAATAAAGTTCAAGTTAGGAGAAACAAACAGGTGTGATGATGCACACATATAATCTTAGCAACTTGGAAGTCTGAGGCAGGAAGCTTACAAGTTCAAGGCCAGCCTGGGCAACTTAGTGAGACCGTGTCTCAAAATAAAAAATGTTTTAAAAAGGGCTTGGGGCTGGGTGTTGTGGCTCAGTGGTAGAATGCTTGCCTAGCAAGCATGAGGCACTGGATTCAATCCCTAGCATCATATAAACAAATTAAATAAACAAAATAAAGGTACTATGTCCATCTACAACTATTAAAAGTTTGTGTGTGTGCCTTGGGGTGGTGGTGCTTGGGATGTAATTCAATGGCAGCATGCCCCTGGGTTCAATCCCCCATATCCATTTGAAGGGGAAAAAAAAGGAAAAGTTTATTACTGCTGAGTCCGACCCAGATACCTGGGTGAGGCACACAACAGGGAGAAACCACCCAACCAGGCAAAAGAGACTCCATTCCACCATGCAAAGATGGCCCCTGGCTCTCTGATTACAGTAATTCAGAATTAGTGTATTGTTTTGAGTATCTTCTTACTTACATTTCATCTTCATTTTTATTTTGATTCTAGGATACTATAACTGCCCTTCGTTCCTCCCCATTATTATCTCTGTCTTATTTTGTTACTTCTTTTAACAATCCTAGCTTCAGAGTAAATTCCATCATCTTTTGAGTCCCCTCTGTAAACTTAGATCCCATTCTTTTTGATGACTGCTTTATAATGGATTCATGAATTAGACCAAGGAGGGTTTTGTGGGGTTTTTTGTTTTTGTTTTTGTTTTTGGGGGGAGGGCTGTTTTGTTTTTTGGTACCAAGAACTGTACCCAGGGACACTTAACCACTGAGCCACATAGCCTTTTTTCTTTTTCATTTTGAGACAGGATCTCGCTAAGTTGCTTAGGGTCTCACAAAGTTGCTGAGACTGGCTTTGAACTTGCATTCCTCCTGCATTCCTCCTGCCTTCCAAATTGCCAGGATTATAGGCTGCACCAAGGCACCCAAGGTATTCTTTTCCAAACAACTCAACAATGAATCTTCTCAATTCTTGGTTTAAAAAAGGAAAGAAAAAAATAAAAAGATGAATTTTATTCCCATTTATTTTTCTTATATTTGCTCATTATTGTGCATCTTAGTATAAGCCATGTATAAGAGCAAACATATTAATCTGGATATGTGCTTTCTTTGAAATATCGTAGGAACTACTGTTTTGAAAATCAAAAACCTAAAGACAAAATAATCCCATGCCAATATCATTTTACCTGGTTCTACCCCTTTCAAACAGCATAATATAGACAAGTTACTAAGTATTTCCAAGCATCAGTTTGCATTAATAGAAAATAATAATAATACCTGAAGTTCAACATTAGTGAAAGTAGTAGAAATAATACCTCGTGCCTAGAGCAATATGTGGATATCCAGAAGGTAAGCACTAGGTATTTTGGGGGTGAATAAATAAATAAGTAAATGAATAAAGCACTGAGCTTAATGCTTGACATTCAGAGAGCACTCAAAGTATACTTCACCTTAAATATTAATACTATAAGTGTTTAGCAGAGGTTAGTCCACCTGCCCCATCACTATCACAGGAACATGTATTACCACAGTATTACCATGGTACCCATGACTTCATCTCTACCATTCACACATATTTAACTGCAGCTTTGTTTTGTAAACTATCATTTTATGTATATGATTTATCTCCCCAACCAGATTATAAACATGCTGAAGCAAGGACTGATATTCTATTTCTTGTAGTCCCAACACATTCATTCATTCAACCCTACTTCAAGTGTTGACTGTGTGAAGCACTCCCCAATATCGATTTTCATAGTATTTGTTGACTCCATACAAAGCATTGACTGTAAATATGACAGAAACAAGAATAATACAGAAGGCATTATACTGTATTCATATAATATGCATGCAATCCTTACAATAACCATCTAAGCCCTTAATTCCAAATCCACTTCTGAGGAAGAAACTCAACTCCTTAAATATCACCCAACTTTATCCACATTCCCTTCAAATTTCCTTGTTCTTTCCTCTAAACTATCTTGTTTCCTAAATGGGGATTTCTTAGAGCTAATAAATTAAATTTAGTTGTTTTTCAAAGGTACCAGTTCCTGGTGTTTCTTTCCATCTGCTCCCTGCAATAACTGCTACAATCAACACTAACTAATCTATCATCTCTTCTATTGACTCATATCTACATACATCAACTAAGAAACTTGACACAGTCTAAAGAAATCCTGAGAACATCCCCACTGGATAATGAAGCCCTTAAGAAATGTATCTTCTGCAGATCCCTTGAACTTCAAGACATCATATAAATAGAGTATCTTTGGGGCTACGGGTGTGGCTCAGTGGGTAGAGTACTTGCCTAGAATGTCCAATGCCCTAGGTTCAATCTGAGCACTGCAGAAATAAACAAACAAATAAGTATATATTTTTAATACATATCTTCATCCATATTATAATCACCCCAAATCCTTGTGAGGAACAAATACTTCAATAATAGCAAACAGGAACAGTAGTAATGAGATATTCACCAGAAAGTCACCTGTCGACGCAGTGATCAAAGAGAACAAGTCAACCCAATCCATCATTCTCAATCATAGTTCAGGCATACCTTGACAAAAGGTGAAAAGCTGCTTACTAGCTTCTGAAGGCTAATCATTAAAAAAGAAATATCCTGTACTCTGCCACATGTACATGATTATAAGCCAAGGTCCTGCATCATCTAGCCCCTAAATCCATGTTTCTTAGCTCAATGGCTTCCACAGCTGCTAAAACTCTTTTTCTTTTTTGCTGGTGCCATGTGTAATTGTTACAGTATTATTAGTGGAGTTCAGAGTTATGGCCACTTCTGGAGAAGATCAAGAAAACTCCACAAGGGCAAAGATCTAGTCTTCTAGAATTCATACTATAAGGATTGACAAAAACTTGGTAATTAACTAGAAACACTGCTGGATGGATCACTCAGTGTCACATCCTTGAAAACCCCAGAGTACTCTCGTCCCACACCACATAAAATAACTTCTTTAAATATCTCATCTTAACTGCATCTACGGCAAATCATGTTGGTTGCAATAGTATATAATTCTTAAAAATAAACTAGCAAACAGAGCAGGGGAAACTATTCAGGAACCAACTCTCAATTACTCAGGGACTAATTAAACAGGACATATTTCTTCTTTCCTCCACTAATGGGTTTTTAAATTCGTAAAACATTGATTGGATAATATATAAAAGAGAGATGAAATAAAACTAAAACATGCCAAGGTTTATTTTGTCAAATTCAGAATCATCAAATTAAATATAATGACAAATAGTACCTGTGAGGTATTTTTCCATCTAGATTTTAGAAACTTGGCTATAATTAGAATGTGGTAGCAAAGGGGTCTAGAAAACAGGTGGGAAGAGCCCATGTGGATCTTTACCTAAATCCAGTCATTCACAGGAATCATTTTCTTGTCCACATAATTAGTTTAAATCACTACTAGCCCAGATACCTATTTTCTCATTCTCTTCTCCCAGCAGACTCACGCAACAAAAATATTAATTACAGTACGTGAATTCCCTTCACACCTACTCTTCTTCTTTAACCACCCTACCATTTCCACAATTAGGCAACATTTTAAAGTATTTCTTTCGTTTGCCCCTTCTCCTTATTAAATGACTAGGCTGGGATAAATAAATTTCAGGCTTTGTACCCAGTATCATGTTAGAACATGTTCCTCCCCTCAAAGAGTCAATACTATCAACGATAAGTTACTTTTTGCTCAAGGAAAAAATATTGCTGGAAATTTTTTGACAGGTATATATAATGCATATACCAGAAGCCAATCTAAAAACCTTGGCCAGGAACTAAATTACCATGTTCTGCCCTAGACGACCTACTTTCTGCCCATCACAAAGCCTGACTAAGGCACAATGATAATATAACCACCACATGTTTGAATAATTCTTTAAAGTTTTCAGAATCTTTTGTTATTTAATATTTAGATTTTTTTAAAAAAGTAACTATTGTTCCTATTTTCCAGATGAAGAAATCTAGGCTAAAGGAAGTAATATGACTTACACAAGGTGATATACATTAAGTGACAAAATTCTGTCTTCTGATGCCTATTCTGACATTCTATCCAAAGCTATAATGACTCTCCCAAAAAGAGAAACAAGTGCTATCCTCAGCTCAGCATGTCCAAACATGAAGCTCATCTTTCCAGGAAACACCTACTAATCTGCTTCAACCCTACTTCTGTCTGCATGATCTTGTAGTTGTCTTGCCCCATGGGTCTCCGCTGCATTACCTACACATTTACAGAGACCACATCTATATACTTCATAATGACACTACTCAAATCAACCCACAAGCAAAAATGACAATAAGCTCCTGTTAAAAATCATTTTCATACTGGTAATTTTTGGATTGACTTCTAGACCATACCTGGCCCAATGACAATTATTAGTCTTGCTCAGAAAAGTAAGTCTAATCTTTGTTACATTTTGTTTGTGCTGAACAATTAGTGACCCAATTTAGTACTTACAACAGAGAAGGCAGGAAACAAGCAGAAAAGGAGAAAGCAAAGTTAAGGAGGGAAAACAAAAAAAGCAAAAGAGGTATTAACAGTAGAAACCACTATGTTCTGTCCCACAAATGGTTGCACCCCCTGCCTAAGAATAACCTTGGTAGGGGGGCTGGGATTGTGGCTCAGCAGAGTGCTCACCTAGCACATGCAGGGCTCTGCATTCAATCCTCAGCACCACATAAAAATAAAATACAGGTATTGTGTCCAACTACAACTAAAGCAATATATATATATATATATATATATATATATATTTTTTTTTTTTTTTTTTTTTTTTTTGGTTTTGTTTTGTTTTGTTTTTTGTTTCTTTGTCCTGAGAGTAGGTCCTAGACTATGGAAAGTAAGACACTACCCTCCAAAATTACTAAAAAGACCATACTAGACAACAATGATATTCCCCATGGACATATATTCAAAAACTGACAAGACCAAGGTAACTCACTGGAGCCTCACCATGACCCTATGCCATGCTATCTGGTACACATCAGCTCTGTTTGGATTCAAGCCATAGAAGTTACTTAAATGTTATTTAAATACTCCAAAACTCTCATTGTAAATTTTACCTACAAAATTTTACTACAGACCCCCATCTCACCAGTCTTAAAAGTTTTGAAATCTTACGGCTGGGCATATAGCTCAGTGCTGGGGCCCTAGCCTAGCATGTGCAATGTCCTGGTTCAGTCCCCTGTAGCACCCCCACTCCCCAAAAAAGTTCTACAGTCTTCCATATCAGTATATACCTAAATAATAATTACATTATTTTATAATTCCAGTTTCCCCATTTTTCCAAATTCAAAGAATAAAACAATTTACTCTCAGAAAATGTGTTGAAATGCTAATTAAGAATCCACTAAGTAAGCCAAGGGAGATGGCTCACCAACTGAGGAGGCTAGCTAGGGTAGAACAATTACAAATTGGAGGTCAGCTCAGCATCTTAGCAAGACCCCCGGCAACTTAGTGAGATCCTGTCTCAGAATTAAGAAGTAAAAAGGGATTGGGGTGGGGGGTGTATAGCTCAGTGACAAAGTGCCCCTGGGTTCAAACCTCAGTACTGAAAGAAAAATATCTAGGAAGTGGGTCTCACAATTATCCAGGAAAATTTCATTCTCCCTATTGTTTCATTCAGCTCTCAATCACATTTAGTGCCAACACTCTCACTCATTCGAAGAAGCCCCCACAAACCTGTGCTTTTCTGCTAACCCTGGCCCATACGCTCCTTTCTGATTTCCAAAAGCAGCTTTTAGCATTTAAGTACATCAAGCAATTTATATCAACAAGCAAATCTTACCTTGTGGTGGTGAAGAAACACAGAATTGCCTGGTGATCTTCACAACTGCTGTGCACCCCAAAGACTTCTTTTAAGAATCTAGCACTGATTTTAAAAGAGGAAAGTAAAATCAAAAGTACTGTCATCAAAAAGAAGCCTTCAAATCCACAATTAATGAGTTCACATTTTCAAACACTGACATGCATAATTCCACATTCTACAACAATTGTATGTTAAAATAAACTAGTTCCAGATAAAGTGAAACTGATTTTAATCATTTATATCATTCCCATATCCTAAATTCACCCAATGACAAACAGATGAAAGTTTTAATTTTAATTTCCTTCATTATTTTTATCTTTAAAATACTTGAAACTTGACAAAACACATGCTGGCAAAAGACTAGATATTACCTAAGCAGTTTTTACCCACATATTTCAGTGTTTTAAATCACAGATTATACAAAGTATTAATAAATAATGTTTTACAGTGAAACAAAATTACAATCTTATAACTAGAAAGTGCTACTTATTTTGACTATATAACTATATAGTTAAAAAATGAAATGCTAGCCTTAAGTTATACTTATGGGAGAATAAAATGACCAATTCATATGAAAGGCAAATTTCAAAGATCTTTTCCATTTCTTCCAAGTTTAAACACATATTTCATTTTCTATTTTTATTAACATTCAAAATGAAAAGTGTCTGCTTTGACTTGTGATTAGAAATTGATGGAAGATACGAACGATGACAAATACAAAAACAATTGTTTCTTTTCCAGGGAGGGCCCAATCTCAAAACCCAGAATAAAAGCAAAGTGCTTTTCTCATATAAGCCATGTGGAGTGGAAACTACGGGCCCTGAATCCTCAGAATTCATTGCTCTCTCGGATTTAACAAACTTTCTATTTCTGATCAGCATCTTTTCACACAACATCTGGCTGCTCGCTCAGGTCCTCTAATTACTTCCACGTCTGAACGGACTACGTAGCTACAAGTAAAGGCCAAACTTTGCTCTCGGCCTTCCGAACTTAAGATGCGTTTAACCACTAGAGGTCTCCCCTTGGCCAGTTTTGCACGTTCGCTATTTTGCTGCACTTGAAACTTTCCGGAGAAATGCTCTCTACTCGAGTCAGTGTTTTTCTAAAAACTTGCGCAAAAATCCACGCGACCGAGATAGCCAGTACAGAGACTGTCGTGCTCCCAACACTAATGAAGACATCACAAACCACGATCTAAGAAAATCAAAATGAAAATTTGACGCACTGGCCCGAGCCGAAGCCCCCCCAACCCCAAATCTTATTTCTCATCTCAGTTTCCCTTAACTTAGAAAAATTAAAAATCTGTTTTTGTTTCTGTGCACTTTGAATGATCTCGAATGCATTTTTCTGGCCGTAGCCCCGAGGTGGCAAAGGAGCGGGCCAAGGGATGCAGGGAGGGGGAAGGGCCGTGCTCACGGCGCCCGAGGAAGTTGCATAAGGAAAGAGACTCCGTTTTTCGGGTCCCCTCAAAAAATCGGCGGGGAGGGGGAGGAAAAGGAAGCGGGGTGGTGGCGGCAGGGGGACTGAGAAGGGAAACCGAAGCGACGTTTACCTTCGTCTCCCCGTGGAAGGGTGGGGCAAGAGTAGGTCCACGCGACCCGGGAGTGCGGCTCGTTACCCCTACCTCTCTCCGAGCGCAGACGGACAGACAGACACCCCCAACCCTGCGCAAGGAAGGCGGAGAGGAAACCGCCCGCTTTTAAACTTTCTCTCACGGTCGCGCTGTGGGCCGTGCTCTAACCAGAACCGGGGGTTAAAATCATAGGGCCTTTTTTTTTTTTTTCTTTCAAGGTAATTAAAGTTTTACCAGTCCCGAAGTTGCACCCTCCCCCCGCCGGTGCCACCGCGCCCCCTCCCATTCCAGGGCTCTCAAGTTTTCCTCCTCCTCCCCCCACCAGCTCGCGGGGCGCGCGGCGGATGCCTCTGCTCCTGCGCTTCCCGATCCCCACCCCCGCCGGCCTCTACTTCCCCCCGCCCCGCCGCCGCGGCGCGAGGACGGCCCGCCGGGCCCAGGACGCGAGTGTGCAAAGCCCATTATTCCGGAATGGCACACGCACGCGGCGCGAGGCGGGCGGCGGCCCCGGCTGCGACCCCGCTCGCCTCCCCAATATAAGGCAGCCGTAAACAAGTTGCAGGAACAGCAGCCCCGCGCCTCCCCCAAGCGCAGCCCGCCGCCCCGGCGCGGCCGCCGCTACCACCGCCGCCGCGGCCGCCGCCTCCCGACACACGCCCGCGCCCGCACCCGGGCCGGCGCGGCACGGCACGGCGCGGGCGAACGCCGCGACGGCGCGGGCTCCCGGCCGGGCCCGTGGCCCGCGCCCTCCCCCGCGCGGACGGCCGCCGCGGCCCGCGCCGCCTCGCTTCCCGAAGCACTTTCCTGCCTCGGGCAGAAATAAACCGGAGGGTTTATTTTTGTGCAACTTTCCCAAAATGGCGGAAATTGGAGCTGATCTATATGAAATTCTCACACACTCGGTCGGGAATGGGGAGGCGGCGAGGAAGCAAACGCAAACTCTCGGCCGCCGAGCCTGGCCGCGGGTCCGTGTGTGTGTGCGTGCGTGTGAGTGTGCGTGTGCGCGGTGGGAGTCGGGGAGGCCTTTCCGCCGCGCACACACAGCACACGCCGGGGAGACGCGCCTGCACATTCAACCAGTCCATTCTCCGCAGCCCGAGCGGGGAGAAAGTGGCCCGGCCTCTTTTCCCACTGCCTGGGTCTCAGTACTTGTACTTCTCGCGCTCGCTCGCTCGCTCTCCGGTGCGCGCCCGGCACAAAGGCCACACGGGCGGAGGGGGCCGCAGGGGCGGCGCGCGGGGCTCGCGCCTCCCGCCGCACCGATCCGCGGCCCCGGCCGCCCCCGCGCCCCCCGCCGGCGCCCCTGCCTCGGCCGCCGCGCTGGCCGCCCGGGCTGCGGCTCCGCGGCGCCCACCCGGACACGCACCCCGGCGGAGCCCGGCGCCGCCGCGCTCCCCCACCCCGCGCCCGGTGTCATGAAAGCGACCAAAGTGACAAGCTCGGGGGGCGCGGGGGAGGGGGCCCACACGCATCCCGCCGCCTGCGCGCGGGCGAGAACCCGACGCGGCCGTCTCGCCCCGGCTCCCTTCCGCACGGCCCCCCACACCCTTCCCCGTGTGCGCGCAAAGAAAAAAATACAAGTCTCTCCTCCCCCCATTTTTTCCTTTCTCTTTTCTCTCTCTTTTGTTCCTCTTTCACACTCGCACTCACTACTTCAGAGTGAGATGCCCAGAGACTCCCCCTCCAGCCGTTTCCGAGTCACTTGCCCACTTTTTTCCCCGGGATTAAGTTTTCTCCTCTTTCCCAGAGGCGCAGAGAAGTGGGGGAGAAACCCCTTCTGTCCTTCCCCTCCCCTGATCTGTTTCACAAGACGAGGGTGCGCTTCCTTCCCTCTATAGGTCTCTTAACTTTCATCCTCACCCAGAAAAATAAATGAATGGCTTTTGCATGGACAAATCTTCAGATTAATTAGAGATTAGATCCGATCAGCCGCTTCTTACCCCCAAATTTTCTCTTTTTTTTTCTCCGTCTCACGAGTAGTCCTGACAAATGGTCCAGGGCTGCGGGCGCAGTGCGCATGTGCGCGTAGAGTCAGGGCTGGGGAGAGGGGAAACTGCGCTGGTGCCGGTGCCGCCGCCGCCGCCGCCGCCGCCGCTGCCGGGGAGGCTCGCTCTGGCTTCCCTGTTAGTGCTGCTGCGCCTTCGCCGCTGGAAAGCAGCAATAAAGCCGCTTGGCAAATGCAGCTGCCCGCAGATACTGTTTCAGGTGCATCTTTTCGAGATCCTTGTCACCGGCTCGAAGCGGGCTCAAGAACAGTCTAAACAAATGTGAAAGACTGCTAAGGTTATAGATTTCTTTGTCTGTTTTTCACTTTACTTTTTTTAAAGGCAATTCTCCTAGCAGCTAATCCACCATGTGCTTTTAAATGTATGCATTCAGCCATTAAAGAGTGGGCCTTCGTTTTTACACAAACGCTACCCAAAGCCTAAATACATGCTACAGGTCATGAAAAATAAAGTTTTAAGCTTCTACGGAGTACAATCTCTCCCTCTTTTTAGGACTGGAAGAATGCATAATAAAGTATGCATTAAAAAACTTGCGCGTTCTTTTGACTTCCTAAGTGTGAATCTGTATTAATAGATTTGATGGGTTAGGCCTCTGTTTTGAGATATGCTGGGATTCCTACCTTAACTTAGAAATCACTGTTCAGGTACCTTGGCAATAAGCAGGTCTAGGGTTACCCTCCTAATGTATTCAGTCAAGATGGCTGAGTGGTCCTAAATAGCAAAACCTGCCTTTGTCAACATGTCAAAACTAGATCAAGAGAGTATTGTATTTCAGTATTGACAGCTCTCCGCTTATTTACTGCAGGCAGTCTTTGGGGCAGCTCACCGTCCTCCTTACTAGATAAATGTACTTATACAAAATAATTCAAGTAATTAAAGTTGGAATAAACATGTTAATGCCAATATCCAAGTTTGCTGGGGGGAGGGGCGCAGGAGTAGCTAGTGTGATTTTAAGAATGGCAAAGCAAGCCTTATATTTTGTAAAAGTGAAAAGGTGAGGAGAAGCCCCCACCCCTCGAGTGAACTATTTATTTTGTATCTAATAAAGGGTAAAGGAGACCCTTTTCTGAAATTGTTGCCTGAGGCTTAGAATTTAAATATATCACAGATGGAAATTCTGTATTAAAAATCCTTCCCCAAAAATGTAAGTAATATTATTCTTGATTGAATTTTTTTCACCTAAGGAATGTTCCTTGAGCCAGCTTCAGAAAATAAACTGTTAAATTCTTTCCTTAGGACCATGAAATTACCCTAGAGGAGCAGACCACCCAACTCTTTCTTCTGTTGGTATAGTGACTGAATTCTCCAAACCAAAAATCAAGGCATGTAGCTTGATGTATACTTTAGACAAAGGTACAAACCCTGTGATGCGGAAATGAGCTTATAAAATATGCTTCCTATACTGGACAGCTATTGGTTCCATTCTGTGAAGGGGAAAGACTGGGTTAGTGAGAGCTATGGATAATCTCAAACCACTGTTCCCTACTGATATCACTCACCACATCCAACCTTTTTCAAAGCAGCTCTCAAGTAGTTTCATTAACCAGTCTCAATTTCAGCTTCTTGCTTTCTAGTCCTTGAATAATAAGCAGCAAAATGGCCAAAGGCAGACTATGGGAGAAGAAAAAAAAAGACCATGAATTATGTGGCAAACTAAGACCTTGCCCCAAAAGAAACTCAAATTAATTTTAGATTCCTCTTTCTAAAAATCCATTTTATATTCATTCTCTATAGATTATTTCTGGATGGTATTTCTATCGTACATGGATTTTCAGAGATATTGGTTCAACAGTCTGTAAATGTATCTGAATGGTCTGTCTTGTGCTAAGCACTCCACAATGTGCCAGAGGTAAACAGATGACCAAAACTAGGCCTTGGCTATAAGGAATTCAGTTTGGTGAGAGAGAAACAGTGTAGTAAATTTGGCATTATTTTCTAGTGTGGTAAATGTTATAGTAGGGGTATGTGGAACAAGTATAGTCAAGGAGCACTGGTGGCAATAAGGAGATTTTTTATAAATGATGTTTCAGCTAATTCTTGAAGGACATGCATCCAGGGTGTGTGATGTCCCCTTATTTCCAAGGTGTCCAAGTACATGCTCCAATCATAAAGTACCTGATAAAGGCCCAAGATTGTAGAGAGCAAGGCTTGCCGCACTGACTGAGTCTCACTAATAGAAATAAGGATGACATGAGGCACTCTACAATACATTGTCTTTCTCCTTCAGAGGTCATTATTAGAACCTCATCTCAGTTGTTCCCAAGATGTGGTTCATGATAATAAATATTTTGAAGGTACTCCCCTGTAAGAATAATGACTTTAAAGGCTACTACCAAGATTTTTTGTTTTTTGTTTTGTTTTGTTTTTATTAACAAGGAATCTTCAGTGCCACCATCCAAGACAGGCTGAATACACCATTAGCATCCAGATAACATTGTTTTATTATTTATATAAATGAGTATATGTAGAGGATTTTCACCATCTGTTCCCTAAGTGGTAATATACTAGAAGCTTCTCTGCCATACCTTCAACCTTCTGCTGTTCAGTCACTGTTTAATCATGCATGATGAATACATTTTTTCCAGCATCATTTAATCTCATCAGTCTCTACCCCTCTCCTCACTTCCCATTCTACTTTGCTTCACCCTGCACACCTACATACCAGATCCATTCTTCAGACCCAGGTCTCCAGATTCCCTGGCTGTCCAAACTATTTTTCTTTGTATTTATTTACTCATACCCAAACTTCCACTCCCTGCATATGACTCCATTCCCAACTATGGTCATTTTCCACAGAAAATGTTTTAAACAATTCACTCTTCAGAGTTTTTGAGGCTTCTGATCACCCCACAAATGGAGGCCATTTAAACCTCTCATTGAGCCCATGCAAGGGTGCATGCCTGTAATCCCCTTGGCCTGGGAGACTGAGGTAGGAGAATCTTATGTTCAAGGCCAGCCTCTGCAATCTAGTGAGACCCTGTCTCAAAATAAATCATATAAAAAGAGCTGGGGATATAGGGCAGTGATAAAGGGCACCTGGGTTCAATTCCCACTACCACAAAGAACAAACAAAACCTCTCACTGTATCGGGTCCTATAACTTCCACTATGCCTGAACTTAAATTTAGAAATCAAACTCCCTGTTCCTAACATAGGGTACACTCCTGTACTGACAAATTCACGGATGATCTCCTCCATGAGCCAGTCCCTCACAAATTGAAAGCACTCAGAAGTGAAGTCGAAGGGGTTCATGTTCTAATCCAGTTTTCTGCCACTACTGCTGGCAACCATTTAGCAGGTCACCTCACATTTTAAGGCTTCAATCATCTCCCTAATTTGACAGAGAAAACAGAAACTGATTTCTGAGGTCTCTTGGAATGCTATGGCCCTCCCTTCTCCCCCTCACATGTATTAGTAACACTGTCACAATTTAGTAGGAATAATATAGAACTAAGAAAGGAATTTTAAGTAAGGAGTAAAGGTTCATTCATCTGCTAGGTATCCAAATGTTATCAATAAACAGCTCATTCAGTGGGGCTAAGCCTGGTAGTAATGAGATCTAGGTCAGGGATTCTAGTCCCTAATGGCTAGTTTGTTTTGATCTGTTTCATAGCCACAAACTGCTTTTCTAACCCAGGTCCCCATGTTGCAAAGTCTGCTATTATTGGTCCCAAGTCTTAAGGTAAAATTGAATCTTTCTACAGACATTTTCTAAATGAATAATACTTGAAATCATTCTTTTTAATGCATTGTCTTACTTTTAAGTATGAGTCGAGCTATTGATTTTTTTATCCTACATAATTGTGTACTCCATGTTTTTCCAAGTATAAAAATGATGTTAACATTGATTTGGCCAAAATTCTTATTATTGATATTTGTAAATGCTGAGTTTGTTCTTCCTGCTAGTGTTCTAGATAACACTAAAGGTTCATAGAGGTACTTTAATTTGAATCCTGGTTCTTTCTTGTGACATATCTGCATACTTTCTTAGCACAAGGCTTGTAATAGTGAAATGTAATTGAAATGCTGAGCGTAAAGAAAAGGGATATATTATTTATCAGATAAGGAAACAACTATAATATCTACCACATTCTACACATCTTAAGGAAATTAAATATATAAAAAAGCCTCTGGGTGGAAGTATTTATTACAAAGAATGTCGAGATAGATATATTCAAGAGTGGAACAACATTGACTTTTAAATTTAAAAGGCTATTTTTAATTCTATATAATTTTATATAACACTTATTTAAAAACCTAAATCCAGAAGTCTTATATCTAAATAATATTAGTGGGGACAAGCCAGATTTTAAAACATGTCTGTGACAATAGCTCCCAATCCCATTACAGCCTGGTTCTAAAATCGTCTTTCTATGTGACCTGGCCTCCTGCCGCAACTGATTGGTCCAGGAGTGGGCATTTAAGTCAAGAGTGAATTGAGCAGTGAGTGGGGTAGCCAAGGATCAGCAGGAAGTGCTGGCCCATATGAATAGCCAATCATATTCTCACACTTGACTATATGAACTGGAGGTACTGGAGATGAAGTTAGTTGATAGGCATTGCAAATACTAAATGACTCACAGGAAAAGGTAGCACATAGGTATACTGTAAAGTGCTTCAGCAGAAATCATAGGAAAGAGCAGAAATTAGCTGGCAGGAGAAGCAAAAGATGAAGATGCCAGCACTGCATCCAGACTCTGCATGACCTCTCATTCTCACATGTCATTCTAGTCCAAAGAGACCTGGCCGTTCTGTGATCACCAGGAAGTCTTCCTGAATAGCAGAATTTCTGTCTTCTCTGGCACCCCCATAATAACTGTATCACTTATAGAGAATTGAAGAGTTTTCAAATTAAATAGAAAAACAAGACCCCAAGCAATGTGTATGACGCAGTCATTTTGGCTTTACAAAATGATAGAGGAGCAAGTGTGTAGTTCAATTTAGTCATTTCAGTACCAAGTCATTTTTTTCTCATTAGTGGAAAATGCCAGCCAGACTTCAAGATTCAAATCCCAAATACATTTCTTGCCACTGTGCTATCGTGGGCAAGTTACTGAACCTCTCTTCCCTGTTTCTGTATCTGTAAAATGGGAATATTAACCATACCAAGTTCAAGGAACTGTTTCAAAGATTTAATGGATGAATGCAAGAATAATCCTGGGCATTTAGTTAGTAGTCAATAAATGTTAGTTTCTGAATAGAAATTTTTGCCTGCTTTTCTTATTCTTTACTGGAAGTTGACAAATTATAATTGCATATATTTACAGGGTACAAAGTAATATTGTCACACACACACAATGTGGTATGGTTTAATCAAGCTGATTAATGTATCTATCTCCTCAGATACTTATTAGGTATTCCTTGTATCTAACTGAAATACTGTAATATTTGACAAACATATTCCCGTTCCCTCTATTACATAACCTCTGGTAATCACCATTCTGCTTTCTGCTTCTAGGTGTTTGAAATTGACTTTTTGTTTGTTCGCTTACTTGTTTTTGTTGTTTTTTTTTCCCCTCCCACATGTAAAAGAACCTTTGGGTATTTGTCTTTCTCTGTGTGGCTAATTTTACTTAGCATAATGTCTTCAAATTTCATCCATGTTTTCTCAAATGACATAATTTTTCTCTCTTTTTTTTAGGTGGAATAGTATTTCATTGTGTATATATCTCCTGTTTTCTTTATCCACTCATTGGTGAATGGACATTAAGTTGATTCTCTATCTTGTCTACTGTGAATAGTGCTACCAAAACATGAGAGGGCAGATATCTCTTTAACATACTAATTTAAAATCCTTCCAATACACACCCAGAAGTGGGATTGCTGGATCATATGGTAGTTCTCTTTTTAGTTTTTTGCAGAACCGCCATACTGTTTTCCATAATGGCTGTACCCACTTAGGTTCCCCCCAACAATATACAATCCGCATCCTTGCCAACACGTATCCTCCATTGAGTTCCACAATAGCCATACTGACAGGTGTGAGTGATATCTCATTGTGGTTTTAATTTGCTCTTCCCTAGTGGTAAGTGATGTTGAGCATTTGTTCATGTATCTGTTGGCCATTTGTATGTCTTCTTTTGAGAAATGCCTCTTCAGGTCCTTTCCCAGACTTTTGCCAGTTTTGTTCCCTGTATATGGATGGCAAGTGTGCAATAAACACATATTAAGTAATTACAGAAATATTATCATGGGAACTGTTACGTTGCTATTTTACTTGCCCCTCTCCCAGCTGGTTATTAGGCCACAGCATCATGTCACAAAGCATGTTCATGGGTAACATCCTCCTAAAAGTTCCTAAAAGCATGTAAACAGAGAGTGCTAATGGAATTCATAGGCCCTATTTCAAAGAAGCCTGCTGTTCAGAATATATTATCTTTATTTAGCATTTATATTACACTTTTACATTTTCAAAGCCCTTTTCAGTTTTTTAACTAAATATTTGTTATAACATTCCTATATTATCTTTCATAAGGGAGGTAACTGAGGCATGGTTCCAATTGCTAATACCTATACCTGGAATTGAATTTGTCACATAAATACAGTAAATGTAACTGTATATAAAAAAAAATTTCTGGAACATTACTTTGTTCACATAGAATGCCGAATGGAATGTCAATGTAAGAGAAGAAGACAATCTGTTACTTTAAATTATACTAGCTATGCCTTGCACTTGGTACTATTTCAGAAACTAGAATCAATAGAAAGGTTTATAAACTGAGGTTTCTCAATGGGCTTGACATCTTTCAAGAACAAAATTTTGAAATACAATATTCAAACATTTCATCATATCTTGGTAATTTCTCAATATCTTTAAATGACAGCCTCTTGAAGAAAATGGTTCTTTTCCCAGTGTTTATACATGGGGGTGGTGGGGGTGCTCTGTGTGTGTGCCCTTAGAATTTGTTGACAGTGAAAAATGAAACTGGTGAAAATCAGCATACCACTGATGAGATCAGTGAAGATTGATCTTACTTAAGCATCTATAAATAGGCTAAGAAGGTTTGGGAAATACCCAAACCCAATCAGGTGTCTCTGTGGAATTTCAGGAAAGTCTAAAAATGTATTGGTCTGAAAGAGACACAGAGATTTCCTTAGTGTCCCTATTGATTGGCTTCACTAAAAACAATACTAACTCAGAGGAGCCCTCAGTGAAACTAGATAAACTATTCATTTAAGCCTACTTGTTTCCCTGTTCTTCAAACTAGCTGTTTACTAATCTCCAGGCCAGCCTCCACCTGAGGCCACCACAGCCTTACAAGGTGGCCTCCATTTCCACATACGTTTCTCCAACTCTTCCTTTTAGCTTCTAAGCTCTTTCTCTTTCATCTTCAGGAAAAGGATATCCTTTCCTCTTCCCCCAGGCTATGCTTTTAAATGTGTTCTGGATCGTACTCTCTCGTCCTCCATCAATTTTCCTCAGTCTCCCAATATTTTCAGTCTGCTTTTCTCCACTGACTTTTTCTTCATAGCCCCCAAAACATCTCTTATTGTCACAATCCTAAGAAAAAAAGAAAAGAACAAAAAAAAAAAAATCACGGTTACTGAATCCCACATCCCTCTGAATACTGTACCATAGTTTCCTTTGCTTCCAGTTTTCTTGAACCAGGAGCTCACAAGCCCTTTCTTCCCTTCCCTACTTTCTAATCACTTCTCAGTGCATGGACCCTGAGCTGTGTCCTTTGCTCTGTGGCAAGACTCTGATGGCTTCCTAAATGCCCAACCTAGTGGCCACAGTCCACTTCCTACTTCAGATTCTAGAAGCATTTCAGAGTGCTGACTCATCCCTTTTTTGAAACTGTCTTCTCAGGCAACTTTCCTGTCACTTCACCGTTCTGATGGCTCTCTGGTCCCTCAGCCAGCCCTCCCCCCACCTTTTTTTTCCTCTCCTGATAAATATGTGTTTGGTAGTTAATTTTTGACTGGATTAAGAATTACTGAGAGAGCAGGTAAAGAAGTACTTTTGAGTGTGTTGGTCAGCGTGTTTCCAGAGACGAATGACATAGAGTCTGGAGGACTGAATGGGGAAGATCCCACCCAATCAACGGGGGTGGGGGTGGGGCCTGGATAGAACAAAATGGCAACTTCCTGCCTCTCCTGGAACATGGTCGACCCTTCTCTTTTGCCTGTGGACATCAGAACTATAGGCTCTCCAATCTTTGTACTCCAGGTCTTAGACCATCACCCCACACACAGCCTCTCTCAAGCCTTGGGCCTCTGGCTGAGAGTTACACCATTGGCTGGTATTGAGGCCTTTCAACCTGAACTGAGCCATGACCCAGAACTCCAGGGTCTACAGTTTGGAGATGGTCTTTATGGGACTTCTGAGTTTTCATAATCAAGTGGGTCCCCTAATAAATATCCTTGCATCTGTCTGTCCATCCATCTGTCCATCTATCCATCTATCCATCCATCCATCCATCCAATTGGCTTTGCGTCTCTAGAGTTCCTTGAACTTATATAGTGTGTTTCTGGAATTGAATTCTGATCTTCCCTTCTGACATTACATTTTCTTCTGAGTGAATTTACATACTTTTCCAGCACCCCTTGAACTCACCCTTTGGTAAAGAACTGGACTATACTTTCATTGCAAGCATTCAACTGAACCTCAAGAATTGCATTTCCAACTTCTTCTCTTTTTTGTGGGGGATACTGGGGATTGAACTCAGGGGCACTTGACCACTGAGCCACATCCCCAGCCCTATTTTGTATTTTATTTAGAGACAAGGTCTCACTGATTTGCTTAACATCTCGCTTTTGCTGAGGCTGGCTTTGAACTCTTAATCCTCCTGCCTCAACTTCCCAAGCCGCTGAGGCATGTGCAATTTCCAACTTCTTCAGAGATAAATCTAGCTGAATATGGTTTTGCTGGGCTTGGTAGCACATGCCTATAATCCCAGTGACTCAGGAGGCTGAGTGAGGCAGGAGAGTCCCAAATTCAAGGACAGCCTCAGCACTTTAGGAAAGCACTAAGCAACTTAGGAAAACCCTATCTCAAAATAAAAAATAAAAAGAGCTGTGGCTTGGTGATAAAGTGTCCCTGAGTTCAATCCCCAGTACAAAGAGAGAGACAGAGAGAGAAACAAATCCATATGGATATTCTATGTATTTGAAGACAACGGAATATTGTGGTGGTAAATCTCAATTCTACCACTGAACTGTACATTAGACAGCTTGATCTACATAAACTGAGTTTCTTCCTATATACAATAATCCCCATTTTACTGGGTCATTATCAATATTCAATGAGATAATATAGTGAGGTACCAAACACATAAGAGCCCAACAAATAGTAACTCTCGTTTTTGCTTGCTGCTTCTTCCTCCTGCATCTCTCATCTCAGTTTATAATGTCGCCATGCTCTCAGGCAGAGTTAACAACTTCCCTTCCTGCCACCCACATCCAGTTAGTCAACAGATTCCATCGATTGTACCTCTATGACATGTCTACTCCCTTCCTCCCTCCTTTTACTATTTCCTCTGCCATTGCCCTACTTTGTCTCCTGCCAGAATGATTACCCCATATTTATAACTACATCTTTGCTACTACAATTATCCTCCTTGAGTACCAAGTCAGTAATGTTACTCACCTACCCTGACCCCTAAATGGTTTGTCCCAATTTGACAAAAAAAATTTTCTCTTGGGTATGGCTGTTAGTGCCCTTCAAGGACAGACTGACCTTTCTGTCTTTCCCCAGGCCACTCTTACGAGTAATCCATATCCAGCAAGCCCAGGGCACTGTCATTGGTTTTTGCTTTTTTAAAATTTCCTACATATAAAATGCTCTCTCCTGCCTTGACCTATCAAAATTTCTAGCTCACTCAGACAGATAATTTGTATATCCATGTTCATATCAGCAGTATCTATCATGGTCAAAAGATGGCAACAACCCAAGTGTCCATACATGGATGAATGGTGCTCTGGTTTTGATCTAGAGAGTCCCCCAAAAGCTCATGTGTTGAATGCTTATTCAGAGAAATGTTCAGAGAAAGTAACTTTGGGGAAGTGTTTGGATCACGAGGACTCTGATCTCCTGAATGGATTACTTCATTAATGGGTTCATAGTCTAATGGACTACTGGGAGGTGGTGGAAACTGGGGCCCAGTTGGAGCAAGTTGGCCACTGGGAACATGCTCTGGAAAGATGTATCTTGACCCCAGACCCTTCCTCTCTCTCCTCTGCTTCTAATCACCATGAGCTGATTAGCTTTGATGGACCACATGCTCCCTGCCATGACTTTTGCCTAACCACCACAAGCAACTGTGGACTAAATCTCTGAAACCATGAACCAGAACAAATTGTTTCTTCTCTGAGTTGATTTTCTCAGGTATTTTGTAACAGCAACAGAAAGCTGACTAATACAAAAGAGTAAACAAAAGGTGGCGCATGTTATGCATGTACTTGTGTGACTGTCACATACAATAAAAATCAGCCTTAAAAAGGAAGGAAATTCTGGCCCATTCTATAACCTTTAAGACAATATGCTAAGTGAAATAAGCCAATTGCAAAAGGACAAATACTATGCTATTTCACTTAAATGAGGTACCTAGAAGAGGCAAATTTATAGAGATAGAAAACAGAAGCGTGGTTTTCAGTGGGTAGGAGGAGGGGGGAATAAGGAATCATTATTTAATGGGAAAAAATGATTTTGCAAGATGGAAAAAAAATTTATAGGTGGATGATGCACAATAATACAAATGTACTTCTTTGACACTGAAGTACACATTTAAAATGATCAAGGCCTGGGGATATAGCTAAGTTGGTAGAATGCTTGCCTCACATGCACAGGGCCCTGGGTTTAATCCCCAGCACCACACACACACACACACACACACACACAAAAGAATGGTCAAAACACTGCCTGGTGTGGTTACACAGGACTCCGGGCTTGGGAGGCAGGAGGATCATGAGGTCAAAGTCAGCCCGAGCAACTTTGCAAGGCCCTAAGCAACTCAGTGAGACCCTGTCTATAAATAAAATACAAAATAGGGGATGTGGCTCAGTGGTTGAGTGCCCCAGGGTTTAACCCCTGGTACAAAAAAAAAAGAAAGGAAAATAAAAATGGTCAAAACAACATTTTATGTGTCTGCTTTGCCATATTTAAACAATCTTTAGACTTACATTTACTTGTCCATATTAAGGACCAGGGACTGTTCTAGGCACTGGGAATAAAAAAGTGAGTAGAATGTTTCCTGTTCCTAGAGGGACATACAATCAGGAAGGGCACAAATTTTACCTTAACCAGAAGAACTCCAGGTAGCCACATTTGAAATGTAAAGCTTGCTTCTGTCTTTGTAACTATTTTAGCACCTGTCATATCCTGCTTTGTATTGTGTCTGGTTCTTGTAACGTTTGTCTCTCTTTTAAGATAATAAAATACCCTAAGGTCAGAAGCTCTGTCTTGTCTATTCATTTTTTAATCTATCAAAGCACTTAATACAGTTCATTGCATGTAATGGGAGCTCAATAAATACTCAGGGAGTAGAACAGAACGGAATGGACATTAACCCCAGCCGTCAAGGATGTTCTAGGCCCGGAATGACACCACCTGACAGATAGGCCTTCCCCAAAATGGATGTATCGACCAACGGCAGCTGGCAACACAGCTGGGAAATAACCTCACTTCAAAAAAACAGCAAGGGACTGAGGTATACATCAATGGTAGAGTGCTTACCTAGCATGCACAAGGCCCTCGGTTCCATCCCCCAGCACCAGAAAGCAAAAAAAAAAAAATGGAAAACTCACAAATACATTACCCAATACCAGGAACTGAAAGATATTGTCAGTTTTAGAGATAAAGCCACATGTGAGTAGGCCAGATATTATGAGTTTTCTAAAATTTCAGATTTAAAACCATGATTTAAACATGAATGAGCTGGCCTCAGTACACCCAGTGTATTTACAGTGAGAACTATGTACCCACCATTAAGAGTCCTGGATGAAGAGGAATAGCCACTCACAGGGGGCTTCCACCCTGGGCCACTGGAATCTGGAGGAGTCTATCTCATGGTTGGTTGGCTTGAGTACATAGCAACAATCAGTGTGGATAGCACTGAGAAATCTATAACTTCCTAACCTCTGATAACTTCTTAATTATAAGTCATCTAGGTAGCAACAGGCACTTAAGCCTGTCTTCTTGAGTGTTATTGAAGTTTGGCCCTCATCAGGATGGAATTTGTCTCTTTATCTTCAGAACCAGAGGTTTCTATTTTACTATCTAAAATTTGCTGAGTGATTACCATGTGCCAAAAACTGCTTTTTATTTTTTGCATTTACTATCTCATGTATTTTCTTTTGTTTTTTAATATACTGGGAATTGAATTCAGGTGGGAAGCGGGGGGAAGAGAGAGGGGGATTAACCACTGAGCTACATCCCTAGTCCTTTTTCATTATTTTTTAATTTTGAGACAGGATCTCGCTAAGTTGCTGGCCTCGAACTTGCAGTCCTCCTGCTTCAGCCTCCTAAGTTGAGGGATAACAGGTGTGTGCTACTGCACCTGGCTTCATATCTTTTCTGAATTAGCCCTAGGAGCCAGCAGGGTGATTTTGTTTGTGTGTGCCCGCCCCAAATCTCTTTCCTCTCCTCTCAATGACAGAATCACACTTTCCCTTTAGGGAACTCCCTTTCTCCTTCTATGGGATTGCAGGGCCCCTCCATTCTCAAGCTTTCTGACAAGGATGACAATGAGGCCAACTAGACTCTGTCGGGAGAATTTGATTCATGGAGAAAGTGGCAAGGATGGGTGTAGGACGCTGAACTTTCTGAATGACAACCTCAAAGTTGCCCTTATTCCTAGGATCCTCAAGTACCAATCATTGAAGTTTTCCTTCAATTTTATGACATACCAAATTTTGTTCCAATAAATTCTGTTTCTTTCTATAACATTAGCTAGAATCAATTGCTTATAAATTATAAATTTTCCTGATAGGGAAAAATAGGTAGTACATTATTATGTGCTGCTATATAACAGATATCTGCCCAAAGCAGCACACAATTTTTTTTTTTTTTCTCACAGCCTCCATTGTCAGGGCTCAGACCAAAGCTCAGCTCTGTAGAAGCTCTGCTTAGGATCTCACACAGTGGCCGTCAAGGTGCAGACAAGGTCTCCTTTGAGGTTTGGAGTCCTGGTTGGGCATGATGGAACACACCTGTAATCACAGTGACTCAGGATTGGGGATGTGACTCAGTGGTAGAGCACTTGCCTAGCTCTGGGTTCAATCCCTAGGACTGCAAAAAGAGAAAAGAAAGCTGGGGTGGGGGTCGGGGGGAGATTTGGAGTCTTGTTTCAAGCTACACAGTTGTTGTGAAAACTCCATTTCCAATGGTGGGCTATCACCCGGGGGCTTCCTGCTCTCTGGACCTAAAGGATCCTGCAGCTCTTGCCATGTAATTCTATCCATAGATGTCTCAAAACATACCACTTTGTTTCTCAAACCCCAGCAGGATAATCTCTCTCCCTTGAAATGACTCCCTTCAGGGAAGCTTGCAACCTGCTTTAGAGAGCTTGCCTGATTAGGTCAGGCCCATTCACACTAATCACCCTTTTATAAATTCAGAGTCAAATGATTAGGAACCTTCATCACATCTGTAAAATCCCTTCACCTTTGTCACAGAGTAAAACATCAATAGATCTCTCCTACAGAGAGAAGGGATTACACAGAGGGTACACACTCATTGGGGAATATTGGGAACAGCCTTATAATTCTTCCTAATGCATGTAGCTATAATTTTCAACCCTCCTTACAGAAGAATATGCTAACATTTAGAGAAGCTAAGTCATCCACCCAAGATTATCAACTTTTAAGTGTTCATGTCAAGACTTGAACCACAGTTAAGTCATAATATTCTTGGAATGATCTCTATCATCTTGTAAGTCTTCTTATCCTTGCTGAAATTTTTCTGTTTTTTTCTTTTTTCTTTCAGTATTGGGGGATTGAACCCAGGGGTGCTTTGCTACTGAACCACATCCCCATTTTTTTTCATTTTTTACTTTGAGACAGGGTCTCACTAAGTCACTGAGGGTCTTGCTAAGTTGCTAAAAAGTGGCCTCCAACTTGCCAGCCTCCTACCCCAGCCTCCCAAGTCACTAGGATTATAGGCACCACCACAACTGGCAGGTTTCTGGGATTTTTTTTTTCTTTTTTTGGGAGGCGGGGGTTACTGGAAATTGAACCCAGGCGCACTTATCACTGGGCTACATCCTCAGCCCTTTTTATTATAATACAGGGTTTCACAAAGTGATAAGGCTAGGCTCAAACTTAGGATCCTCCTGCCTCAGCCTCTCAAGTGGCTACACTGGAAAGGTGTGTGCCACTGTACCTGTCACTTTTCTGTATTTTTAAGAGTTTTATCTAGCTTTCTCCTTCCCACTGAGTACCCTTGTTCCCTCTATTACATTTTCATATGGAAAGCAGGAGCAAGGCACTGTAAGAGAGACACAGGCATTCAACAAACCTCTAGAAAACATCATGTACATTAGTCACTGTCCCAGAAGACACACCACGCAGGTATGATCACATATGGGAAAAGAGTGAAGGGTGCGGAGAAAACAGAGTCATGAGGTCTTGCTAAATGAGAGGGCGAGAGAAGTCTTCCAGATGGTGACAGCGAGGGTCTTGTCTTGTAGAACAATGAGGATCGGCAGAGAACATAGGAAACCTGCCTTCCAGGAGTTCTGTTCTTCAGTGAATTCCTGCTCTCTTTATCCTTGCTCCTTATAAATTGACTTACGGTAAGTGGCTATGGTTGTTATTGCAGTATTGAATGCAGGGCCTCATTGTACTAGGCTAGTGCTTGACCTCTGAGTTTTATTCTGGTATAGGGACTTGCTAAATGCCCAGACTGGCCTCAAACTTCCCATCTTCCTGCCTCAGCCTCCTGAGTAGCTGGGATTATAAGTATGCATCATCACACCTGGCCTTAAAAAGTTTTTTTGATAATTAAAAGAATATGATAAGTTTTCCCACATCCTGAAAGTCTATTTTCTTAGTTATCTTGAGAATGTTTATAAACCAAGAAAAAAAAATTAGTCAAACTATAGAAAATAGTACCTTAACAGTACCATTAAGCAGAGCACAGTGGCACGTGCCTATAATCCTAGCAACTCAGGAGGCTGAGGCAGGAGGATTGTAAGTTTGAGACCAGCCTCAGGAATTAAGCAAGAATCCTATCTCAAAATAAAGAATTAAAAGGGCTGGGGATGTAGCTCTGTGGTAGGGTACCCCTGGGCTCAATCCTCAGCACCACACACATACACAAAAAGGAATCAAGAAAAAGAAAAAGGAAAAAAAAAAAAAAAAACAGTACCATTAAAGTACAATTTGTATGGGCTACCTCGTGTGTATGATATGGCTTTATTGACTGCTAATTTTCTCACGTGATCCAACCTTTGCTTCTTGGAGAATTCATTCTTACTCTCAGGTCCAAGGTGCTATTGATGGCCTGTAAGGCAAATAGCACAAAGTCATTGGAGAAGGGAGAGAAAAACAGAAGAGAAAATAGCATTCTACACTATATTGAACCATAGTATATCTACACTGGAAATACTATGTGTATTTGTATTGCTAGAAATTTTATAAAAAAACAGTAAAACAGATAATGTGAGGATAGTACTGCTTAAAGTAGTTGCTAGAATAATTGAGATTTTTAGTTTTTATTTAATCTGTTTTTAATTTTTTGGTAGTAAGGATTGAACCCAGGGATGCTTTCTCATTGAGTTACACCCTCAGCCCCCCTTCCCCCCCCTTTTTTTAAGTCAAGGTCTCACTAAATTGCCCAGAATGGCCTTGAATTTGCAATCTTCCTGCCTCAGCCTCTCAAGAGGCTGGGATTATAGGTGTGGACCACTGTGCCCCACTCAAGATTTTTAAATTAAAATTTTCAGAGCCTGGGGCAGTGACACAGGCCTGCAATCCCAGTGACTCATAGGATAAGGCAGGAGGATCACAAGTTCAAGGCCAGCCTCAGCAAATTAGCCAAGTCCTAAGCAATTTAGTGAGATCCTATTTCAAAATAAGAATTGTAATAGAATTGTAATGCATTCGGCTGTCATATATAAATAAAAAATATTTAAAAATTAAAAAAAAAAAAAAACACAGAATCTGCAGTCAGACCAAGGTAGAATTTTTAGCTCTCTGATTCACTGTATGACTTTGGATAAATTGCTTAAATATTTTAATTTTTATTATTTTAATAATACCTTTATTGCAGAATTTTTAAAAGCTGAGATTAATGACCACATTTGCCAAGCACTTCACATTGTGCATAGAATACAGTCTTAATAAATGGTGACTACTAAAAAAAAAAGGGAGGGGGTGGAGGGACGGTGGCACAGTGGCAAACACTAGTAATCTCAGCTCTGGAGGCTGAAGCAGGAGGATGATAAATTCAAAGCCCACCTTAGCTACTTAGTGAGGCCATAAGCAACTTAGCAAGATCCAGACTCCAAATAAAGTATAAAAAGGACTGGGAGATAACTGGGTCAAATGGTGACTCCTTTCCCAATTTTCCAAGGAATCTCCATACTGCTTTCCATATTGGCTACACCAATTTGCAGTCCCACCAGCAGTGTATGAGTGTGCCTTTTTCCCCACATCCTCGACAACACTTATTGTTGTTTGTATGCATAATAGCTGCCATTCTGACTGGAGTGAAATGAAATCTTAGATTGGTTTTGATTTGCATTTCTCTAATTGGTAGTGAAGATGAACATCTTTTCATATATTTGTTGATTGATTGTACATCATCTTCTGAGAAGTGTTTCTTCAGGTCCTTGGCCCATTTGTCAACCTAGATGCCCTTCAATAGATGAATGGATAAAAAAAAATGTGGCATATATACACAATTGACTATTACTCAGGAATAAAAGAGAATAAAATCATGGCAGTTGCAGGTAAATAAGTGAAATTGGCCAATCCCCCCAAAAAACAAATGCCGAATGTTTTCTTTGATATAAGGAGGCTGATTCATAGTGGGTTAGGGAGCGGGACCAAGGGAGGAATAGATGAACTCAGGATAGGGCAGAGGGGTTGGAGGGGAATGGAGAGGGCATGTGGTTATAAATGATGGTGGAATGTAATGATCATTATTATCCAAAGTACTTGTATAAAGACATGAATTGGTGTGAATATACTTTGTATACAACCAGAGATATGAAAAATTCTGCTCTATATGTGTAATGAGAATTGTAATGCATTCCACTGTCATATATAAATTAAAAGGGGGGGGGGGGCTGAAGATGTGGCTCAGTTGTTAAGCACCCCTGGGTTCAATTCTTAGTACCAAAATAAATAAATAAATAAATAAAATTAAAAAGGACTGGGGATGAAACTCAATGGTAAAGTGCCCGTGGTTCAATCCCTGGTACCAAAAAAGATTAGACACTCAGACCCCATATTCTAGCCAAAATTGTCCCATTTATTCATTAATTTAACCAATAATAATGGAGTATTTACTTTATGTCAGGTGCTAGATTCAGTTCTGGGAATAAAGCATAAAATAAGTCACAGCTTCACTTTCTTTAGATGTAAAATACCGCGGGGACGTTGCCAATAAGCAAGCAATTAAAATATATCATAATATATGCTACAGTAGAGAAATTTCAACGTCCTATAGGGATGTGAAGGAAAAGAATTTTGTTGCATTTTAGGGAACCATATGAGATTTCCTAGTGGGGAAGCTATTTAAGTTGACACGTGAAGACAGAATGGTAGATGTGGAACACCTTTTAATGAGCAAAAATAATTAAGCACTCCCCCAAATTGTGATGGTTATCTGAGGTAGGGAAGGGTGTTACTGAGGATTATCACTGTTGTCTGGAATTTTCTATTTGCCATAACTGAGTACCACAGGTTGGGTAATTTATAAAGAATAGAGGTTTATGTAGCTTATGGTTTTGGAAACAGAGAAGCCAATATGAAGCAATATGAAGGTGTTCACAGCTGGTGAAGGCCTTCTAGCTGTATTGTCATAGTGAGTCAGAACAAGCATTCTAGCTCAAATTCTTCTTTGTAAGCCATCATAGGGGCCTTATCTCTAGTCCTCTATCTAAATCTAACATCTCCCAGAGACCCCCATCTCCAGGTACCATCAACATATGAATTAGGGATCAAGTTTCCAATTCAAGAACTTTTAGGGAACACATTTAAACATTGCAATCATTTAAAAAAATATTTTAAAAGGTTAAGATCTTTTTTGAAAAAAAAAAAAAAAAATCTATTCCCAACAGGGCTCAGTGGTACATGCCTGTAATCCCAGCCATTCTGGAGACCGAGACAGCCAAGGAACCCAAATTCCAGGCATGGTGGTGCACGTCTGTAATTCCAGCAGCTCTGGAGCCTGAGGCAGGAGGATTACAAATTCAAAGCTAGTCTCAGCAACTTTGCAAGGCTCTAAGCAAGGCTCTAATTTAGTAAAACTCTGCCTCAAAAGAAATACTAAAAGGGACTGGGAATGTGGCTCAGTAGTTAAGTGCCCCTGGGTTTCTTCCCCAGTACTAAAGAACAACAACAACAAAAAAGAAGGAACCCAAATTTAAGACCAGCCTCAGAAACTTTGCAAGATCTAGTCTTAAAATAAAAAGGGCTGGGGATGCATCTCCTTGATAGAGCACTCCTGGGTTCAAGTCTCAGTACCCCCCAAAATAAAAGAGGAATAAGATGCTTCATTTTGTTACTATGAGCCCATATTTATGAACTGCAAGTGCTTCCCTACAAAATCCAAGCAAAAAGTCAAGAACTTGTCTTGCTTGTCCACAACAGATTTTGCCTGGAATCTACCTCCACCAGCTCTGAAATCTTACTTCTGTAATGACAAGCATCCTCCCCCTCCACTGGCCACCATGAAATTGGAATTTTAATATGCTGGGACCTCGTGTTCATTGATGCAGTCAATGCCAGCTGCTTAAAGGCCTCCAACCAAAGTTGCCAAATTGTTTCAACCATATGCCACACAAATGCCAAAAATGTATGACTTCTAAATTAAGTTAATCATACAGGGTACTGAACATTACATCTTATATTACAATAGACTTCACAATTTAATTTTACTTTTTTAAATTTCAAGTTTTGCCTCCAATCATGTAAATTGCACTTAAGTATACATACTTACCACTCAATTCCATTGCATTTATCTCACCACAACTATAACATTGACATAACTTATATTTGTAATGTTGAGATATATTTCTTACTCTTTTTTTTAAAAAAGCGCATGAGTTTATACATTTTCAGCATATATGAAAATTACTAACACACTTCATCCTTGACCAACATTTATATTTCTGTCCTATGGACCTTACTACATCCAGTTGTAACATTATATAGGTACAGTATTATTCACTGTAGCATTGTCTATATGAAAAAAAAAATTGCTTTACACATTCATCAATAAGGTGTTGGTTGAAAAATTACAGTAAATTTTTACAAGGAGATAATATGTAGCCAGAAGAATAAGAGAGTTCTAAATGTTCTGAAATGGAACAACGTGGCAAGTACAGTGTGTGATTTTTTTTTTTTATATAATTTTCTTTTGTAGTTATAGATGGGCAGAAGGCCTTTATCTTGTTTACTTTTATGTGGTGCTAAGGATCGAACCCAGTGCCTTACACATAGTAGGCAAGTGCTCTGCCTCTGAACCACAGCCCCAGCCCAGCCCGTGCAGCGTGTTTTGTATAAGAAAAGGAGAATACCTGAAGCACAGAGAGACAGCTATAAACATTTGGAGATTAATAGATGACTAAATGAACAGTTTTTAAATTCCAACTTTTTTGATCTTGGGCCACCTTACAACAAGAAGTATTGAGGAATCCAAGCAATTTTAATTTTATTTGACCTTTTTTGGTACCAGGGTTGGAACCCAGTGGCACTTAACAATTGAGCGACAACCCCAGCTCTATTTTTTTTTTAAAGCATTATTTTGAGAGAGGGTCTTGTTAAATTGCTTAGGGTTTCGCTAAGTTGCTGAGGCTGGCTTTGAACTTGATCCTCCTGGCTTAGCTTCCCGAGTCACTGGGATTACAGGCATGTGCTATTATGCCCAGCCCAGACACTTTTTATTATGTGAGTTCTATCTATTAATATTTACCAAGTAAGAAACTAAAAATGAGAAAAATTTTAATATTTATTACAAATTACAGTAATAAACCCATTACAATTTAACATAATATTTTTATGAAAAATAACTATGTTTTCAAAAACAAAAAAAATTAAAGTAGTATATCATGTTTTTAAAAATCTCTTGAATGTCCCCTTTAATAGAACACATATGTATTTTCAACCTGCTTCTGTATTTGATCTATTGTGCTATATTGTTTTGGGTTAGTATATGAAGAAAGTCTCACACAGGTATTAGGTTTGAAAAAAGAGATAGATTTTAAATTTTTTTCAGAGAACCAAGAATATTTTGTTTATATTATACCAAAACTTGACAACTAGTAGTCTATTAAAAGTTAATTGTTATGTACTTTTTGAAATTCTGTCAAAGAGTTATTCATACTGTTACATTAAAAACCACTGGTCTACCTTCCACTTCCAATGGCTCTTTTTTCTAAGTATAATTTTTTAAGATCATGCATTGGTCATTAGGAAAATACTGATCTATAGAGTTATCCAGATCTTCTAAATGTTAAAACATGTCATTCTAGAATATATTAACATTGCATTTGTTATATCACCACCTAATTTATCAGAAAAGTTTTTACACATTGGAAAGCAATCGAATTCACAGCAGTAGATACAAAAAACGTTTTCTGAAATTTTAGTTGGTGGTGGCACACATTTGTAATCCCAGTGAACGTAGAGGCTGAGGCAGGAATATCGTAAATTCAAGGCCAGTCTCAGAAGTTTAGCAATATATTGTGTCAAGATTAGAACAATTAAAATAGCTGAATGTGTAATTCCAGTGACCTAAGAATCTGAAGCAGGAGAATAGCAAGTTGGAAGTCAGCTTCAGCAATTAGGAAGACCCTGCCTCAAAATAAAATATTAAGTGGGCAGAAATGTAGGTCAGTGGTAAACCCCCCCTTGGATCAGTCCCCCTTGCCTAAATTAATAAATAAATTAACAAAAAGGGCTGGGGACATAACTCAGTGGTAGAGGACTCATGGATTTAATCCCAAACCAAACCAATCAAAACAAAAGTTTTTCAAAATTCTAATTTTTACCTAAAAGCTCAAATTTTATCATTTTTCAAGTCACATTATTATTTTTAATTTATTTTTATATTTATCTATTAATTTTTTTGCCACACTGGTTATTGAATCTAGGAATGCTCTATCACTGAGCTTCACCCCAAACCCTTTTTTAATTTCTAATTTTTTTTCAATTGTCTATAAAATGTTTACTTAGAAAATAGTAGAAAATGTGTTTCACAAAATGAGTTTGGGGGTTTTATTGAATAAGATATACTTGGGGAAAAAAGCAATTTAAGATACTCAAATTTAATTTCTAATTTTAAATAGGGTCTCCATAAATTGCTGAGTCTGGCCTTGAACTTGTATTCCTCCTGCCCCAGCCTCCTGAGTTACTGGAATTAAACACATGTGCCACTGCCCTGGTCATATTTATTTTTTTAAACTAACAGGATTATTTGGCTCATTTTCAAAAAATGTTTGCCACGCAGGAATGGTGGTGTATGCTTATAATCTTAGTTGATACAGGAGGTGAAGCAGAGGATCACCAGTTCAAGACCAGCCTGGTCAACTTAGTGAGACCTTGTCTTAAAATAAAAATAAGAAGGGTGTAGCTCAGTGGTAGAGCAATGCTGAGTTCAATCCCCAGTACTGGAAAAAAAGAAAAAAAAAAAAAAAAAAAGAGCAAGAGTCTCTGCCAAACACTTATCTGACTAACCTTATGTTATCTGTCATTCTTTCAGATAGAAATGATGTTCCATGATAGAATGAGAGACCATCGTGTTAAGCAGAATATGACAAACTCAGAAGGTTGAGGGACATATGTTTTCTCTCATATGCAGAAGCTAGAGAGGAAAAAGGAAAAGAATGATTGGGGGCGGATCTCATGAAAATCAAAGGGAGCTCAGTATAGGAAAGAGACCTACAGACTGGAGGTATGGAGGGAGGGGGTAGCTTCTGGGAAGTGATACTGGCCAAATTATATTGTTATATTGTGTGCAGGTGTGAATATGTCATAACAGATCCCCTTATTACAAATAACTATAATGCGCCAATAAAAAATGTGGAAAAAAAATATAAATAAACGATGTACCATGAGATATTGGGCTAGTTGAGGGTTCAACTCAAGCAGGCCTATGAGAACTTTTCCCTGGAGAGGACCACGGCATTGTGGCATGCAGCAGGGTCTTCACTGTGTTTTTTCCTGTGCGCTTCCTGTTGCATCAGACCGAATATTCAAAAGACCGATACTCAAGAATCAAGACAATAGAATTGTTAGCTTTTTCTGTGTCATTAAGGATATTCTTAAGTGAAATTTGAGTGTTTTCATCTCTGAGTGTGTGAGAATGAAAAATAAAATGACCCCAGTACAGTTTCCTGCTGCTGTTGGATCCACGTCAAGGCACTCTGTTTATCTATTGCTTCTGTATCACCAGTGCAACTACCAACAGTGAAAATGGCAAATGGTGTCTTCTTATCACTATGAAAATACTTTGGATCTCATGGACCCCCTCAGGTACCCACAAATCACAACCAGAGGACCACTGGCATAAAATATTTCTGGAGTCATAGACTAGAAACTGATTACATTGTTTATCATCAGTGAAAAGCCCTGATAATTGGGGTCAGGAATGGGAAGAAGACATTTCACTTTATGCCCTTTTAACTTTTTAAATTTGAACAATGGGCATGTATTCATCATTCCAAAATTAATTTTAAAATGATTTTGAAGAGCATAAAAAACTGAAAGTCTAGGACAAGGAAAGTGGGGTGACCACGTATACAAGAATAGTATTCAACCTGGCTGCATAGTCACAAAGTGGCTGGTGGTGACAGTAGGGGATTTTTGAACCCTGGCTCACAAGGATGTTTAGCCTGGACTTATTGGTTGGGCTCACACACGAAGTAATTAGCACAGTTCAGGCATGGAGAGTTAGCAGATTTGCCATAAATCGCAACCTGATTTGATAATAAAACTCAGAGAGGAAAATCAAAAGATTATATGTGACTGCAAACAATTAAGAACATTCAATAGTCCCTGACGGTCATCGACTTGTTTCCCCCAAAAGTCCAGCTCCACTCCCAGGCAATAAATCCACACAACTGTATACACTTGTCACTCGGAAGGGGCCACCTTCGTCCATAAACTAACAGATGTGATTACCTGCATCCCCATCTTGGCCCATCTGACTCATCTTGCCCTTCTTTTGTGGAAATCAACAGTCATAAACTGAGATGCTCAGAGATCCCCAGCAGGTACTATCAAGGAGTAAAGCCACTAAAAAGACCCCCTATGCTCTCAGTGTGTTTTGTATATTTCTGCTTGTGGCAGAGGCAGAGTGTAGGAGACATGCCATAATCCTCTGGACTCCATAATATGAAAAACTAAAGTTCAGGGGTGATAATAAATGGAAACTGACAGCTGGCCTCCGCATCTGGAGGATTATTAGAACTGGTGGGGACCCTGGTGAGTTGAGCAGCAGATGCATGTGTTGAGAGGGCACCTGCTCCCTGGCTTCCCTCAGCAGCTCAGGGATCTGGTGATGTCTCTAGAAATGTGCACTTGTAGTGATCATCATGTCTTTCATTTTAGAGGGAAAATGTCAATCTGGATGCTTACGGAACATTATCCTACCTTTTGAAAATAGGCAACCAATAGAAAAATACTTTTGACTATGCAGTCTTTGTATGGAGGCAAACACTCTATCGGGCAAAGAAAACATGCCTATGGGCTGATTTCAGACCATAGGCTTATAGCTTGACATCTCTGATCTAAATTAACTTTCTAATATCTTAGTGAATATCTTCTAAACCCAAAGAGGATTTCAACACAACTGACCTGTTGCTCTTCACTGGGCAGCTCATTCCAACCAAGGCTAACTCCCCAGTCAGGAAGAAAGAACTACTGACAATTAAAGTCTTCTTGGCAGTACACTAAATTAAAGGGGCTCAGCACACTGGGGTAGGTCCCCACTCAAAGGCTATGAATACCAAAAGCAAATTTGAGAACTCTGCTAGCATCAGAGGAGAATGAGTTCTCTTTTTCTCTCCAGTCACTAACGAGACAGAAACTCAAACAATCACACTGACACACTGTTCTGTGAGGCAAATTATCAGCCCATAATGAGAGATATTCTAATGCAAAAACTTTGTGACTTCAGTCTCAGAAGTGGGAAAGTTGGGAAGCTGGCCAATACCTCTCTGTGTAGCACTTGATCAGTATCTAAGGCCACCTTATAGTGTTCCCAGCAGTGTGGTTCTGGGATGTGAGGGAGACTCCTTAACCAAATCTATCAGATACATATCCTGGCATGAGGTACACGCCCCAAGTACTATGCTTCTACCATGTGTCACTGAGGTCCTCTGAAATATCTGGTGACTCTACCTTTTCATGTTAACAACCAAAATGTAAAGTATCATGTCACATGTACATAGGCAAAATAGATCTGGAAGTCTGGAATAGTTACTCAAGACAAGGAGCCTTAAGGACCTCTGAGATAACCTCACCATGGATTTTACCACTGGCTGTCCCCTTTACCTACCTAAGCAACACTATCATCTTGGTAGTAAATGCACTCACCAAAATGACACGCACCATCTCTCTGTGGGACGTACTGGGTCCTCACATTTCTTTTTATTCACCATAGAAATATTTTGCTTCCATAGATACCCAGCTACTTCATCTACCCACTCTAGAAAGAAAATTCAGCTTAGGCCCTATCATCCAGCTATACATCTACATAACAAGGCAAAAAGAAATCTTGGAAAATGCATTTTGCTAATAGTATATCTGGTCTATCCCATTTGCTGTATGAAGAATTCACCACAAACCTCCACCAAGAATACCCTCCTCCATAGCAACACTACTGTCATCTCCAATTACTTATTTACATTACCATCTTTCCAGAAAATACTGAGTGCATAGAATCACTTCAAGCTACCCCCAAAGAGCTACAGAACTTGCTTGAATAAAGCAAGGATAAAACCCAAAGGCAACAGACCTCGCAGGCAAAATAAGAATTTAGAGAGATCACCTAGCACTCATACTCCCTAGCTTTTCAAAGCTTCTAGAAAGACTTCCTCAGGACTGCTAAAATCGTGAGAGCAATAATCAAATCTCAAATAGTGATAAAATAACTAGATAATATGCTCAATCCCAGGACACATCTGGTTCACTTCCTGAATTTAAAACTATAACAATGACTTAGTCTGATACTAGGCAGAAAAACAAGTCATCTACAAAGGAAAAAATGTTGACATCAGACTTTTCTCCACAGCACTGTTCAATGACAGAGACAATAATAGTAAAATATAAAAAGAAGTCTGATGTTAAAACATTAAGACCATAGCTGGGCATGATAGTGCACCCCTGTAATCCCAGAAACTCCAGAGGTTGAGACAGGAGGCTCACAAGTTCAAGGACAGCCTCAGCAGCTCAACAAGGCCCTAAGCCACTTAGCAAAACCCTGTCTCAAAGTAAAAAATAAAAAGGGCCATGGATGGAGCTCAGTGGTAAAACCCCTGAATTCAATCCCCAGTACCAAAAACAAAACAAAACAAACAAAAAATTAGGACCAGGCCTGAAAAAAATGAACGTAAATAAGAAAGATCTCAGAGAGTATAACATATGGAGTTCTTCTTGCAGATAAAAAGAAAATAGTTTTGCAGTAGTGAAGATTGAACCCAGGACCTGGAACGTGCTAGGCAAGTACCCTACCACTGAGCTGTATACCCAGACTTTTTTTTTTTTTTTTTTTTTGAGACAGGGTCTTGCTAAGTTGCCTAGGCTGGTCTCAAAAGTGTGTTCCCACTGTCCAAGCCTCCTGAGTAACTGGAACTCCAGTGTGGGCCACCACACTTGACTTTTCAATGTTTAATTTTCATTCATAGGGGAAGGGAGGGGGGCATGGGGTTATTAATGATGGTGGAATGTAATGATCATTATTATCCAAAGTACAGGTATTAAGACACAAATTGGTGTGAATATACTATGTATACAACTAGAGATATGAAAAATTGTGCTCTATGTATGTAGTAAGAATTGTAATGCATTCTGCTGTCATATATAAATAAAAAAATTTTCATTTGTAATCAACTGCATTTTGTCATCAAATTTCTTTTTTCATTTTCTTTCTTTTTTTCTTGATAACAGGATTGAACCAAGGGTTATTAACCATTGAGCCACATCCCCAACCCTTTTTAGTTTTTTGAGACAGTCTCACTAAGTTGCTTAAGGACCTCACTAAATTGCTGAGGCTGGCTTTGAACTTGCAATTCTTCTACCTCAGCCTATGGAGTCACTGGGATTACAGGCATGTGCCACTGCACCCAGGTCTAATTTATTTTTATGTTTGGGATGGCAGTGCATGCCTATATCCCAGCTTCCTAGGATACCAAGGAAGGAGGATCACAAATTCAAGGCTATCCTCGGCAACTTAGTGAGACACTGTCTCAAAACAAATTTATAATAATTGATTGTGAATGTAACCCAGGTGGCAGAGCACTTGTCTAGTATATGAATGAATGCCCTGGGCTCAATCCTTAACACCAAAAAAATAAATAAGATTAAAAAATTGAAGAATGGCTAAGTGGTAGCAGAACACATGTGAGCAATGAATTTATTTCTACAGAATACTAGAAAACACCCAGTGCAAATAACTACAAGTCTTGATAAAATAAAAATTAAAACACACACCATGAAAAAACTGAGAGAGACAGGTGACAAGAATCCTAAGAGTGCTCACAACAGAGAGTTGATTGATACTAAAATTAAGTCATTTAGTTGAAATCAAAAACATAAATTTGATCCAGGGGTGCTCTACCACTGAGCTACATACATCTCCAGCTCCTTTTATTTTATTTTTTTTTTTAATTTTGAGACAGAGTCTCACTAGGTTACTGAAGCTGGCCTCCAACTTTCCATCCTCTTGTTTTGGCCTCCCCACTAAGTGGGATTATAGGCATGCACTGTTTTGTCCAGAAGTCTCTTAGTATTTTAAATAAACTCTTTTATAAACTGAATTAGAGGTTTTTTAAAGAAGGAAATCATGTATTTTGTGGTGAAGAAACATACTTGAATTCCAACCATATCTTTAATTTTTCTTCTACTCAATAAAATCAAAATGACTTTTTAAAAGGGGTCCATTTAACACAAGTCTATTATGTTGTGTCCATGCCTCCTCCAATTGACTCATTGGCCTTCTCTCAGAGTAGTGCCAGCTGGGGTGAGCAACTGGGAGGCTGGGTGCTTGATCTGTGTACTTGTGTAGAAAGACTAGGAGGGTGTTCCCTGTGCTACTGCCTGTTTCTTAGTGGTAGAATTAAATTGGATTTAATTTTTTTTCTATTTTGCATTTTTTAAATATTGCTTGAAAATTCTACTCTTTTTCAGAAAGGATTTACCTTTAAATGAAAACAACAAAAAAATAAAACTCCTTAACCTTGAATTCTTCTCCATAAATGAAGCAGTCACCCAAAGCCTCTGCGTATTTTCACACTGCTTTGCTTCAATTCCATCTCCCGGACTACAAATGCTTGACTCTGCAATTCCAACCTTGATCCCCACCCTTATCCTCTCTATCTCCATTATTTGGAACCTAATTTTCCCCTCTGGACTTCTGTTCATTCTCCAAGTGTCCTGGGAGGAATCCAGGCTGTAGATTTTGCTGCCTAAAGATTTCTGTGCCACCTTCTTTCCTTGAGCCTAATGTCATAAATAGCGAATGTTGTTTTCCTACTCTGAAATTAATTTAATAGAATCCTAGGGTTTGTTCACAATTATACTTTGTGACCTTTACTAGAAATTAGTTATTAATTTGAACTTTCTGTTTGGGTACCAAGATTTTAATTAATTTTACCATTTTAATAATTCTATGCATAATCCTAAGTAAAATTAGAAACAAATATTTTTAAAATTGGCTCTTTAACATCCAAACGTCTCTCTTTATTGGGGGAATTCATCAAAATATGAATCTTCCATGGATGCTGACAAGACTAGAAAGGACATTTCACATTCACAGACATCCAGACCTAGTCTTGCCCAGTCATGAGAATCTATCTGAGGCTTGAGTCTGTGTGAGTGGCAGCCTCTGTTCTTCAGCCACGGTTCATTCTGCTGCTTAGCCTTTCCTTGCTCCTGCCTGTATTCAAAGCCTGGCATTTTAGTCTTCCTAGTAATCCTGTGGGCTACCCAACAACCTTTCAATGCAATCCAGCATCTATTATTTGTGATTTAAAAACCTGTTCGGTGTGTATCTACTTGTGCTTTAAATAATGGGTACTGAGCCTCTAGTCTTGAATTCCAATCCCTATAGTTGTCTACATTGCTAATTTTGCTTATGCATTGGACAACCTATTTGGACTCCTATATCTTTGTTTTCCTGATATGTCCAACCAACATTCATTGTACTAACCATTCTACTGGGATCTGGAGTTGAAGAGGAAAGCGGCTCTATGACTGCCAAAGAGGAGTTGACAAGGGTGAACAGGGGAAGAGAGGTAAGGAATCAGGAAGTGTGGCCCTAGGAGGCCACATAGAAGGCTGAGTAGAAGTGGCCTGGTAGAAGGGTACCTGCAGTCTACCCAGAAAAGCAAAGTGGTATGTTCAGGTATTCAGAAAGCCACTGCTAAATTGTTTTTCTAAAGTGACAAGAGAAATGGGCACGCCTGAGGGATGTGTTTCCCAAACTTGTGTGATCAACAGAATCATAAGGCTTGTAAAATCTTAGATATAGAGTTCTTTCTTTGGGGAATTCGATTCACAAGGTTTAGAGTGACTCACAGGGAAAGGAAGCTGTCCAGGGAAGGAGATTGGAGGCAAATTTCAGAAGGGCATTGTGTGCTAAGAAGGTTGAATTTTATCCTAAAGGCAAGGTGGAACCATTTAAGGATTTACAGAAGAGAAATGTTGAGATCAGATTTGCATTTTAGAAAGTTCACTCAAGTAGCAGTTAAACCAAAACCAAAAAAAAAAAAAACAAACAAACAAACAAAAAAACCAACCAAACAAACAAAAAAAACCCTGAAGAAAATGGCCAGGCCAGTCCTGAAGGTACTTGCCTGTAATCCCAACTATGCAGGAGGGTGAGGCAAGAGGATTCCAGGTTAACCTGGGCAAAATAGTAAGACTTTTCCCAAAATAAAAAATAAAAAAGGCTGGGGATGTAGGTCAGTAGCATCATGTTTAACTAGCATGCCCAAGGCTTTGGGTTCAGTCAAACCAGCGTTGGGGGTCAGAGGGAAGAAATGAAGAAAAGGGAGTTTGACAAAGGAAGATCAATTAGGTTACTAGAAGTATGTATTTGAGCAAGGCACAGTGACACACACATGTAATCGTAGTGGCTAGTGACATGTGGGGTGTGAGGCAGGAGGATCGTAAATTTAAAGCCAGGCTATCAAACTAGCGAGGCCCTAAGCAACTAAGCGAGAGCCTGTCTCAAAAGAAAGAAAAATTTAAAGGGCTGGGGGTGTATGTGGCTCAGTGGTCAAGCGCCTCTGGTACCAAAAAAAAAGAATATGTATTTAGCTAAGTCTATAATCTGAAAAGCAGAGAAAATCAGCAGGATGAAAAGGATTGCAGCAGACATGGTACTCTGGATCTGTGTTGAAAGGAAGGTGCTAATGTGGCTGAGTTTAAGGCTTATACACAAGTGTGGATATGGGTGGTGTTTACCTGCATAAGACAGAAGAATAAAAACACAAACTGAGGAGTTCCATTTTAGCCATGTGGCATTTGAGGTAAGATAAGAAGATAAGAATCAAATATGCCTTATGGGATCTTATGCTCAAGTCTGGAGCTCAGAGCATGGGTCTGGAGAGAAGCTGTAGACTCTCTTCCAAATGGGACAGGGGAAGTTACATTAGTGCCATTCAAAGAACTGGAAGGCAGGCAGTGATGACCCAGTTAGAAAGATCCACTCTGAGCTGAGTATCAACATTCTGTTTACCTGGAGACTTATAAAAAGGCAAGTCTCCTGGGAGCCACTGGCTAAGGTTTAAGGAAGAGCCTAGAAATCTGCATTTAAGAGAGAGAGAGAGAGAGGATTTTGATGAGTAACCATCATATAGAACAACAGTTCCCCCAATTTGCCACACATTAGAATCACATTAGAGTCAGCTTCTACAAAGTCCAATGTCGCAGTGTCATCCCATACCAATTAAATCAGCATTTCTGGAGTGGAGGTCAAATGTGAGGTGTTTGTTGTTGTTATTTTTGTTTATTTCCTTTTTTGCTTTTTTTTTTTTTTTTATACTGGGGATTGAACCCAGGGGCCCTCTACCACTGAGCTATATCCCTGGCACTTTAATTTTAATTTGAGACGGGTCTGGCTAAATTGCCCAGGTCAGCCTTGAACTTGCAATCCTCTTGCTTCACCCTTCTGCTGGGATTACAAGTATGTGTCACCATGCCTGGATGGTGTTAGTATTTTTTAAAGAACCCCACTGCAACCAAATGCATAACAAATTTTGGAACCGCTGATGTAAACTGTTGATGGCTAGATTGAGCCAAGTGAAGTTTTTATACATAGCAGCGGGAAGCAGTGTAGTAAAAGGCTGAGGCAGGAAAATAGTCACAGAGCTGAAGTCTGGATCAGAGCTGAAGGGGCAGCACCAAACATCAGATCTGCAGAGAAGAGGAGGTTTGTAAAGCTGACCCATGTGACCTCAGAAGTGGGCTACAGCCCAAGCTATGTAAGAACCTTATATGTTTAATTATGTTCTCCTAAATGAAAACTGTGAGGTAAGTCCATAAGGCCAGGTTCTCCTCTTTCTGAAGACTGACAGCTAAGCAACTCTAAATACATAGGTATTTGGGATTGTATTGGAAGCAAACATAGGGAAAATTGGAGATGGTGAGCGAACCCTGGGGTACATGGTCCTCACCTTTGAGGTGAATGGAAAGGCATATCAGAGAGGGAGGAGGAAAATGAGCAAGGGTGACATTAAAGAGGTTAATAACACAGGGAATTGCAAGGAGGGAATAATCAGATGTGTTGAATGCTACAGAAGTAGTGATAGAATAACTGAAAACCATCAACTGGACTTCTATTCATTCATGTTAGAAATGATTGGAGGGTAGAATGCCTTTTCTCTTACAACCTGCTCAACAACCACTATCTCAGTCTTCTTTGATTGGTGCATTATTGAGGGATGGAGAAGTACTATTTGAACTACAAATCTCATTAGCATCTTGTTTTCTCAAGTTCACATTGCACAGGAATGATCACATTTCTAACAGAAGCACCCCGAAACAGGGCCCTAAAATAATCAAAAAGAAAGGGATAAAGGGCGAGCTGGAAGCTCTGACTAAAAGGAGTAAAATGCTTTAGTTTAGAGAGGTGAAGGCTGAGAGGCCTCTGATTGAAGCATCCAATTAGTCATCAAGCCTTCACTATTCTAACTCTGCAACGTATCTCATTTCCATTCACTTTATTCCACTCTCACTCCCACTGGCCTTACATGAACGACTCCATTACTGTGCTCCTCTCATGCATCCCCACCCTGCCCGTGCTTGCCCAGCTCTCTCCTCTAAGAAAGCTCATTCTTCTTTCCGTTTCCTTCCAGGACCAATCAATCAAGGACTGACTTGGTCTCTGAGTAGATTGCCCAGGTCCCTGCTCTGCCACTCACCTGTCATGTGACCTTGAGCATATAAACCCTTGGTATCTTGTTTTTATCACCTGTAAAAAGTTAATAACTGCCCTTACCTCATAGGATTGTTACAAAAATTAAATGAGACATACAGAGAAGGTGGATATGATGTTAAGCAATTAAGCTCACATTCAGTGTCTCATCTATAAAATGCCTATGAAAATTGTATCTACCTCATTTTGTTCTGGAGGTTAAATTAGCATACGCACCTAAAGTACATCAGCCTAGTGTCTGCTAAACATTAACAAATGGTAGCTGTTATAATTATGGAATCCCATGTAAATTGGCACCCCCATCATGAAGGCTCTTCTATGCTCAGTTTAAACGGGTCACTTCTTACCCATACTCTGCTCTTCATTTTGGTTTAGTATGGCCATTCTTTCTCTCTTCTTTTTATTGTTAGTTCTTTACATCTTCTTTTTCTGTTCCAGATAATTAGATTGAAGACAGAGAACTAAATATTGTATTTATTTAACTCTTATACTGTGTAGAACTGTCCCATGATTTTTAAATTCATTTAGGTTCTCATTAACTGGTTGTTGAATTACCTGATCTATATTTTTATATTGAGCTCTTATTTCCTATAAGTTTATATTGTGAATTTTAATAATGCTCAGCATTGATGCAGTAAGAATGTGAAAAAACTGTAGGTTGGAGTGTAAATTGAAGCAATTGTTTGGAAGAAAATATGGAACCAGGATTTCCAAAAACAGGGTAATGTTTACATAAATTAGGGTATATTGACGTGATGGAATAATATGAAACATGGAATATCATCTATTCAAAAAAATGAGCATACACAAACATACATATGTATGCTAATAATGAAAGATATTTAAAATAGATCAGAAGTGAAAACAGTACGAAACAATGTAAATTGCATGCTTCTTTTTGTGCAAAATTAAAGATAGATGTGAGTTTATGCAGATTTATGCTTTTTTAAATTAGGAAGTATAATAAGCAATTGTTCACTTGGAGAAAGTAGTAAGGAAGAAGAAGGAGAGAAACCCGGCTGTTTACTTTCTATTTTATAACTTTCTGCACTATTTAAATTTTATAATTTTATACATGTATTATTCTTTTTAAAAATGTTGACAGGAAGGAAGATTAAAGCCTACTTTTTTGGGGTTGTTTTATTCTTTGTGCTTCAGAATGTTTTTTATTTTTTCTTGTTCCTTTTCTTGCAGTGCTGTGGATGGAACTTAGTGCTAGGCAAGCCCTCTACCACTGAGACACATCCCCTGTGTATTTTTTTTTTTAAATATTGAAAAACTTTTCCCATTAAATGTTCCTCAAAATCATATTTTAATAGTTGTCTGACGTTCCACCAAGTGACACACTTAATTTATTAACTTTTTTGATAAGAGTATTCAAGTTTACATTGTTTAGGTGTTTTTGATACTGAAAGGAGTATTTAGTTCTGCAGACAAGTTCTGGAAAAGAAATTGCTGAGGCAGTGGTAAATACAGGCCACTGATAACCCTTTTAAGAACAGTAGGGCTTAGAAATAAAGATTCTCCGGAGTGCCTTGAAGGGTTTACTATGCGACTTTGGAATTCGAAATTTAGAAGAAACAAAATGCTCGGCACAATAGAGAATTCTGAACCCCCAGAGGCAATGGGGGGCAGGGTGAGAGAGGGGAAAAAAGAGGCGAGACTGGTGCTTCAAGGATGTGATGCCCTCTCCCTAGGAGGGGATTTCTTTTGGAGACACGTGATGAAGAAGCTGAATTTATATAGACAGAAACTGCATGAAACACAGGAGCCTGAGGCCAATTCTACTACTGCTGTGAACCTGGGAATTAATAGGAACCCGAGGCAGGACGAAAGTTTTACCAATCAGGGAATTAGGGCTGAAGTCCAAGGTAACTAAGTAGCTCGCTCAGGGGTGGACTTTCCACCCCTATTTGCTAAACACGCCCCTCCCGGAGGGCATCTGTTACTGGCATCTTAGCACCTTGTGAATCCTGTTGCCAAATGGCCATCAGCAAGGATGCACGCAGGTCGGTTTCCACCAGCCAGGAAGAAGAGGCTTGTTTCCCCGCCAAGAATCATTAACAATCATAGCTTTTAAATCTTTAGCCATTTAATAGAAAAAAATATCTCATTGTTTACTTACATCACTGTTAGTTTTTAGAAAGATTTACAATTATTTTTTTTATCTTCATCTGATTTCATGAAGAAAATAGAAGCCATCAACCAGGACCTTCTTCACTGAGCCCCACTGAATATTACTAGCTGATATGGTACCTGGTATATGCTGATATATCTGAAGTGCTCTTATAAACATTAGCTCCTTGAAAAATTCACAGAACAAATCCAGACAGAGGCTTCTAAACCCTGTGTCCCGCTACCTGTTCTTTTTCCACTCTCTGCAGACTTTCCTACACGGTCACTTTCTCCTTCCTTTTAAGTCAAACTCCAATCCTTCCATTTTTCTCTGGATGGCACCACCCCACACCTTCTAAGAGCCCTATCCATCAATTTTCTCCCTCTCTTTTTTACCTTCAATCTCCTTTCAGTCATAATACCACCCACCTTAAAAATAATCCTAGGAACTGGGTTTGTGGCTCAGTGGTAGAGTACTTGCCTAGTATGTGCCAGGCGCTGGGATGGATCCTCAGTACCACATAAAAATAAATAAATAAAATAAAGGTATTGTGTCTAAATACAACTACAAAAATATTTTAAAAAATAATCATAGCCATAAGGAAACTATAACAACAGTAAGATCCCTGTTTCCTTTCTACTACAACTTTTTTTTTCCATAGTGTTAAGTACACACTCTTCACTTTCCCCGCCTCTGTTACTTCTCTACCCATCCTGATCTTGCTTCTGCTTCTACCAGCTATCCAGCAGGTGTGGCGGTGCACTCCTCTAATGCCAGTAACTCCGGAGGCTGAGGCAGGAGGATTGCAAGTTCAAGGCCAGTCTCATCAATTTAGCGAGACCCTGTTTCAAAATAAAAAATAAAAAGGTTGGGGGGTGTAGTTCAGTGGTAAAGTACCCCTGGATTCAGTCTCCAGTACCAAAGACAAAAAGCAAACAAACAAAAAAACTACACTTACAAGTAGTATATCAGTGGCTTACAGATCCTTCTTTCTTTTGCAGTACATGGGTTTGAACCCAGGGAGCACTGAGTTACATCCCCTGCCCTTTTTTATTTTACTAAGTTGCCCAGGCTGGCCTTGATTGTGCTGTCCTCTGGCCTCAGCCTCCTGAGTAGTAGGGATTACAGGTGTGCATCACCATGCCTGATAATTGATTTCATTTCATTTGGTTCAGTTTGCCGTTCCCTCTTCTTGGTATACTATATTCTTCTGGTTTTCATTCTCGGCTCCCCATCCTACCGGAGTCTTTTTTTTTTTTTTTTTTTTTTTGCTAGCTCCTCTTCTTATGCCTAACCTTTAAATCTTAACTTTCCTGAAATTTGAGACCTGTGATCTCCTTTCTTCTCACTGTACTCACTCTCTCCAGCTGACCATATTCAATCTCATGGTTCTAAATTTTACCTGATGATGTCTTTCTAATTGATTTTAATGCGGTTCCACTGGGGTATCTCTTAGGTACCTCAAACTTAACTAATTAAGTTTAATTTTTCTTTTCTCCCAAGTCAGAAAACTTTCTCACTCCCTACACCTAATAAATTCCATCATGTCTAGGGCCAAAGTTGTTTTGACACATAGAACCTCAAACAGTTACTTACACATAGGGGGTGCTAGGCAAATGCTTAATGAGTGAATAAAAGAATTTGCGATTTTTTAGTGTGAGATCATTCAGTTCTAAACTATTGTTCACCTCCAGACTCAAAATTGGTTAATAATACACAACCAAAATTAGTGAAAGAAATAATGTATGTAGTGAATGACTGAAAACTAGAAAAAGGCTGAATGTGGTGGCAAGTGCCTGTAATCCCAGCTACTTGGGAGGCTGAAGCAGGAGGATCACATTTTTCCTCCTCCCCCTCCCCTTCTCCTTCTCCTTCTCCTTCTTCTTCATACTCAGGATTGAACCTAGCGATGCTTTACCACTGAACAACATTCCCGCATCTTTTTGTTTTTTTATTTTGAGAAAAGTCTTGCTAAGTTGCTTAGGGTTTTGCTGAATTGCTGAGGCTGGCCTGGAATTTGTGATCCTCTCACCTCAGCCTCCCAAATTCCTGGGATTGAGGCCAGCCAGGGAAACTTAGCAAGACCCTGTCTCAATAAACAAACAAATAAGTATATAAAAAGGGGTTGGGAAAATACATCTTAAAAAGTGGGTGGGCAGAGGTGGGGGGACTTGTGCTGGGATACAGCTTAGTGGTAGGGGACTTGCATAATAAGTGTGAGGCACTGGGTTCAATCCCTGGTACTGGAAAAAAAAAGAATTAAAAAAAAAAAAGGAATTTAGACATTTTTTGAGAATGTAAAATTTTGGACTTGTAAGTAACCATAACTCAAATATCATGTTTTATCTATGAGAAAATGAATGTTCATTTTCTTATTCAAAATTACATGGGTTTTGGCAGAGCTGGAGTAGTATACTAGTTTCTTACTACAAAATAGTAGATTGTGTATAGGTTTATTTGTCTGTGCCTATATTCAAGAATATACATACATGAATATTTTTATAGAGTGAATTCATACAATGAGTATCTATATCACTAACTATACTTCCCAACAGGAGCCCCAGAGCATAAAAAAGTACCAGATACATAATGGGAAGTTTAACAAATATCATAAACATTGTTGACTGTAACATTCAGAGTTGTTTTTTGTTTTATTTTTTATTTTTTTGCCTGTACTTAGGATTGAACCCAGAAGCCCTCTATCACTGTGCTACAACCTCAGTCCTTTTTATTTTTCATTTTGAGATTGGGTCTCTCAAAGTTGCTTAGGTGAGCCTTAAACTTACGATCCTCTCGTCTCAACCTTCCTAGTTGCTGGAACTATAGGCATGTGCCACTGAGCCTGGCTTTACAGACTTTCAAATGTAGCAACAACTAATATAATCCCTGAATTTCTTCTTTTTGTTTCTTTCCTTTTTTTTTTCCTTCTCTTCTTTTTTAAAAGTTTTAAAAAATTTTGTGGTGTCAGGGATCAAACCTATGGCCACATACATGCTAGGCAAGCACTCTATCACAGAACCACATCTTCAGCCCTGAAGTTCTTTTTAAAATAAATATGGTCACCTATTTTCTAAACAAATAAAACCCAGAATGGGTAGTATGAGAAGTGTGAATGACATTACAGGATCGGTGGGGTACTGGAAATTGAGCTTTCTTATTTACTTTTTATTTTTTGTAGTTGTAGATGGACAGAATGTCTTTATTTTATTTGTTTATTTTTATGTGGTGCTAAGGATTGGACCCAGTGCCTCCTGCATGCTTGGCAAGTGTTCTGCCACTGAGCTATAGCCCCAGCCCCTTGAGCTTGGTTTTTAAAATCTGGGATGTGAGGTTCTTTAAAAATCTGGGAGATGAGGGGGCAAATTATGTCTTTTCTATTTCCTCTCTGTACTTTCCACATATTGTCTCATTTAATCTTGGCAGTCCTGCAAAATGGGTGTTAGAACCATTTCATATAAAAGGAGACAGAAACTCCAAAACAATCCGTAATTTGCCCAGACCTGTATAATAAATAAATCAAATATAGGATTTGAAATTCAGATCTGAAGCCCTAGCACAGGCTTTTCCACTTCTAATGGGCTGTCTTTTCCACATCAGTGAGAACAAAGTTTCATTTTCCACTTACTACACTACGAAGTTCAAATTAATTTGGGGCAGGGCAGGGAGGAGGAAGAAAGAAATTATATTCATTTTTTCTTCCTAACACCCCCCCCTCCCCACCTGCAAAAACCCCTTAGGGTTCATAAGAACCAAACTCTCAACTTACTTTTTTTCATGCTGGAGTCAACTTCATGAAGGATGATTTTATATAAAATAAAATGCACCCATCTTAGGTTTATAGTTTAATGAGTTTTGACAAATGTACATACCTGTATAGTCATCACACCAATCAAGAAATACATTTCTATCACACAAAATAAGTTCCATCATTTCTTGCTTCCTGGCTCCAGGCAACCACTGATATGCTTTCTGTCTTTTTAAATTAGTTTTACCTATTCTAAAATTTCATATAAAGCGAATCATATGGCATACACTCTTTGTATTTGGCTTTTTTTTTTCACTCAGAGTAATGGTTTTGAGATTGATATACATTGCAAAGCATAAGTAGATTGCTCCTTCTTATTATGCAGTGGTATTTCATTTAATGAACATACCATAAATTTCTTATCTATTTACATATTTTTTTGAACTTTTGGGTAAGCTGAAAATTTGAGGTGTTATGAATATAGCTGCTGTGGTCATTTGTGTGTGATCTCTGTGTAGGTACTTGATTTCATTTCTTGTAGTCACATATCTAGGAGTGGAATTGGTGGATCTTACAGTAACGGTACACTTAATTTTATAAGCAACTGTCAAATTATTTTTTCAGTGTGACTGTACCATTTTATGAGAGTTCAGTTGCCTCTGTCTTTCTTTTTTTTTGGTACTGGGGCTTGAACTCAGGGGCACTCAACCACTTAGCCACATCCCCAGATTGCTGAGTCTGGCTTTGAACCTGCAATTCTCCCATCTCAGCCTCCTGAGCCACTGGGATTACAGGCGTGTGCCACCGCACCCGGCTCCTTTTGTTTTTCTTAATGCTTGGTATGGTCAGTCTTTATAACTTTAGCCATACTTACAGGTGTGTAGTGGATTACATTGTGGGTGAATTCTCATTTCCCTAGCTGACTATTGATGGCAAGCATTTTTATGTATTTATTTACCATCTGTATATCTTTATTGCTAACTATTATACTGCATAAAGCAGTGAAGCGTCACATGAAAATACCATATGTTTTTATATGTTGATATATTCTGAAGTTCTTTTATTAGGTATGTTTTGTTTTTTTTTTAACTGGGGAATAATCCCAGGGGCGCTCTACCATTGAGTTATACCCCTTAGCACTTTTTATTTTTGATTTGTGTTAGGGTCTTACTAAATTGCTGAGGCTATCCTTGAACTTATGATTCTCCTGCCTCAGCTTACCTAGTGGCTGGGATTACAGGCATGTACTACTATGCCTGGCTTCCTGTATGTTTTAAATTCTAATATTTTCCATTTGGTTATTTTTTATGTGATATATTTTTCTGCTGAAATTTCCTTCATTTCATTCATTGCACGTGTGCTCATTTTTACCTCAGCAAAACTTACAAGCTAATGTGAAGTCCTTGTCTGGTAGTTCTAATATCTCAATAATCTCAGGGCTGACATCTGTTCATTATTTTTTTCTCTTGAGAATGGATCTTATTTTCCTTATTATTTTTACAGTAAATCATTTTGGATTGTATCATTGTCATTATGACTCTTTCTGTGTATGTGTTGTGGGGAGGGTTCTAGGGATTGAACCCAAGGCCTCAGGCATGCTAAGCAAGTACTCACCACTGAGCCACATCTCAGGCCCCCTTTATGACTCCGTCATGTGTAGACTTTGGGTTCTGGTATGATCCTCTGGAGAATGTGACATTTTTTTTTAGTAGGCAATTCATCTAGATGGGTTCAGATGCTAACCTATTTTTGCCTTCTTTGAGTGGTGGCCCAAGTCTCAATTTATTTCTTTGAGCTTTTACTGTGCTGTTTGAGATCTGTATCTTGCATGTGTGGCTCTGGGGAGGCAGAGGTTTTTCATGTGTTCATGAACAGAATTAGGTGATTACGTTCTCTGGCTCTCTGGCTTTGAAGATTGCTTTTCACTTCTAGCCTGCCTAAGCTACTCTGCCTTTCTCCTTTATTAAGAAATATGTCAGGGATTTTCTGGGAGATTTAGCTGCTCATACTGCTCCACCTCATCCTGTCTTGGGAAAGCTACAAAGCAACAACTACTACGATAATCTCAACATCCAGAGAAACCCACCCCTGTGCCCGTGATCACCTCTCTGTTATTCTTCTGTATGATCTGCTCACCTCTCTTACTCTTTGGAACTCTCAGGTAGTTTTAAAAAAAATATATTGTTTATTGTTTATCATTGTTATCATTAGGAGGGATAAGCAAAAGTTTTTTTGATTTTGATGAAATCTAAATTAGTCTCTTTTTTTTTTTTGTTTTATGGTTAGTATGTTTTTTTTTGTCCATAAATGATATCTTTGACTATCTCACTATCTCAAGATCATGAAGACTTTCATTTAAGTATTCTTTCATTGTGTTTTCCTAGGCTCTGCTTCAACTTAATTTCTCTGTGCAGTGCAAGGTAAGAATCAAAGCTCATTTTTTTTTTTTTTTCTGTACTGAGTATCGAACCCAGGTTCTCCAACATACTGGGCAAGCTCTCTACCACTAAGCTATGTCCCAGACCCTTTAATTGAATTTTCAATAGGGTCCCACTAAGTTGCTGAGGCTGGTCTTGCACTGTGATCCCTCAGCCTCAGACTCCTGAGTAGCTGGATTACAGATGTGTACAGTGAGAAAAAAGCTTACTTTTTTCATATAAATTTTAATCTTTCTAATACCATAATTTGAAAAGATTATTTCTTCTTCATTGAATTGTATCACCCTCCCGGACTTTCTCTTCTTTTCCATTAATTTTCCTGTCTATCCTTATACAAATTCCTCTCTATTTTGAGTAATTTGGCCAACATTTTGGAAACAAAGTAAGACCCCTTAAAATTTATTTTTCTTTTTCAAAATTATTTTGGCTATTCTAGGTCTTTTTCATCTTTACCTAAATTTAGAATTAACTTAGCAACTTCTCTTTTAAAAAGGTGCTGAAAGGTGTACAGTGACTGAATTAAATCAGTAAAATTTAAAATTAGATTGAATTATGGAGAATGGTCAATTATAATAACCATATATAACTATCAATATAAATGTATATAAAAACCTATTATATATATGTATATATACATATATACATATATATACATATATGTACACACACACACACATACACATACAGCACACATGGAAGATTGAACTCAGAGTGCTTTACCATTGAGCTACATCCCTAGACCTCTTTATTTTTTAATCTAGAAACAGGGTCTTGCTAAGTTTCCTTGGCTGGCCTCAAATTGGCAGTCCTACTACCTCAGCATCCCAGTCACTGGTATTAGAAGATTATCTTTCCATATATTTATATCTTTTTCTCAGCAAACGTTTCATCAATTTTAGTACCTAGGTTTTATACATATTCTGTTGAATATATTCCAAGTACCTTATGTTTTTATGCTACTGTAAATAATATTACTAAAAAGCATATTCTCCAATTTTTCGTGATATTTATTTATTATTATGCTTTGATAATGTGTCCTGCAACACTGTTAAATTATATTATTATTCTAATACTGTTTTGAGATTGTAAATTCATATCATCTGTGAATTTAAACAGTTGTATCTTTCGAATCTGTATTTTTCCTGTCTTATTGCATTGGCCAATAAGTTCAAATATTGCTGAATAACAACAGTGATTAAACTGAATTAAATAGCAATGATGACGATGCACAGCTTTACCTCATCTTTGATCTTAGAAGGAAGACTGTTATACTTGCAGGGTAATATGTGATATTAGTTGCAGAGATTTTATAGAAAAACTTCATTAGTTTGAAGAAGTTCCCTTTCATTTCTAATTTACCAAGAGTTTTTCTAATAAAATGGCTTGTCAAGTGCTTTTTATTTGTCAAGATGATCATTGAACTTTTTTTGTTTATAGTGTTGATATGATAATTATCTTTACTAATATTTGAATATTAAACCACCTTTATTTCCTGAGATAAATCCTAATTTGTCATGATGTATTGTTTTTTTATGTAATCCTTTTTTGATTTGCTAATATTTCTTTAGATATTTTATTTTGTGAGTTTACATGTAATTTTCTTTATGGCAATATATTTGTCTGCTTTATTAGAAGATTGTTTTTATCATAATATGAGTAGGGATGTATTCCTTTCCCTTCTGTTTTCTAAATGGTTTTATCTAGAATTGTATTATGATTTTTATTGTTATTTAGTTTGACAAAATTTATCAACAAAGCCAGCCAGGCTAGTGTGTGTGTGTGTGTGTGTGTGTGTGTGTAAACTTTAAAGTCCATGTTCAATTTCTTAACCAAGTTAGTGCTATTTAGAATTTCTATTTATTTTTTAGTCCAATTTGGTACTTTGCATTTTTCATGGTATGTGTTCATTTTATCTATCAACTTCATTCTTTTAAATTTGCTCATAATATTTCTCCATGAATCTTTTAAGTCTTTTATTTCTGGTATTAGTCATCTTATTTTCTCTTGTGATTTTTTTTCTTCTTCATCCTAGACAATGTTTAAAAACATTTATTGATCTTTTCAAAGGACCAGCTTTTGATTCACTTATTTTCTTTATTATGCTTTGACCATTTTTTATTTTGTTGACATCTGCTCTAACCTTTACTAATTCCTTCCCACTAATTCATTTTTTAATTTAATTGACTCATCTTTTCTAGTTTTTCAGTATAAAAGCTTAAATAATTAACTTTAGTGTCTTTTTTCCTAGCATGACATTTAAAGTTATTTCTCTTTCTAAGCTCTACTTTAACTACAGCACATAAATTTTGTTGTATTTACATTTTTACTCAGTTCAAATATATTTTAATTGCTCTTGTGGTTTATTCTTAGAAATGGATTATTTACTCATGTATTGTTTAATTTCCATATAACTAGGTTTACTATTTCTGTTAATGTTTTCCAATTTAATCCCATTGTTATTAGAGAACATAATACAATAGTTACAGTAGTCTCCCCTTTTCCATGAGAGATACTTTCCAAGATTAAACTCTATTATGCCTTTTTCATCTTGATATTTATAATGCAGTGTGGCCTTTTGCAGTTTGAGATACAATAGCAAAACTAGCATAAATTGCCTTTACTTCTTTATCATCTCACGAATAGAAAATTCATTCTTAGCCTAGATCTTAGAAACCCCTGCATATGATTTTTTCCCATTTCTTAATAAGTTGAGAGCTTTCATCTTTTTCCTAAAAGGTAATCCTTTATGTTTTTTTATTGGCATATCTGAAATGCCAGCATTTCTGTTCTTGTACTTTGGGACCATTTGTAAGTAAAATAAGAGTTTGTTGAATACAAGCATTTAATATAATGACAGGATCTGAAAACAAAGATGGCTACTAAATGACCAGTAGGTGAGTAGCATATACAGCATGGATACATTAGTTAAAGAGATGATTCTGGTTCTGGGCAGAATGGAGCAAGATGGTCAGAGACTTCATTACTCTCGTAAGAGTATGCAATTTAAAATTTATGAATTATTTATTTCTGGAATTTTCCACTGCTGATTTGCATACCACAGTTGACTATGGGTAGCTTAAACTGCAGAAAGCAAAATCACTGATGGTAGTGGTGGGGATTTATGTATACATTTTCAATCTATTTAAATGCCAGATGTTTCACTTTTGGCTCAGCATGTGGTCTATTTCTGTGTTTCATTTACACTGGAAATGAATGTGTATTCTTCCTTAGTTTGATATTATGTTCTCTAAATGCCGATTAGATGAAGTTGGTTTTTAATAATAATTAGCTGTTTTGTATTCCTGTTAAATTTCTTTCTACTTAATTTATCAATTACTGAGAAAAGAGTATTAGTGCCTTTAATCTTCATGTTTTTATTTATTTATCCTTTCATTTATATGTTTTGGCTTTATATATTTTAAGTTTCATATTAGGTACACATACAGTTTAGATTTGTATGTATTTTTGATAACATGATGCTTTTATTACTCTTAAATGTTCTTTATCTTTGGTAATATTCTTTGTCTTGTGATCTACTTATTCTGATACTAGTATTATTACACCAGCTTTCTTATGATTAGTGTTTGCATGGTTTACTTGTGCTTATAACCCGTCTTTCTATTTAAAGTGTGCTCTTTTATAGGCAGTGTATAATTGGGTCTTATTTTCTGTACAGTCTGGCAGTTTCTGCCTTTTAATTGAAGTGATTAGACTATTTACACTTAAAGTAATTAATACAATGATTGAATTTAGTTCTACAATCACATTATTATTTTCTTTGTTTCATTTGTTCTTTAATATCTTTCTTCTTTACCTGCCTTATTTTGCATTTCCCCAGTCTTTTTGGGGGACAGGTACTGAGGTTTGAACCAGGGGCATTTTATCACTGAGCTACATCCCCAGCCCTTTTTATTTTGAAACAGTTCTTGCTAAGTTACTTAGGGCTTTGCTAAGTTGCTCAAGGCCTTGCTAAGTTGCTGAGGTTGGCTTCAAATTTGCAATCCTAGTGCCTCAGCCTCTGGAGTTGCTGGCCTTAGAGGAATGGGCCACCACACCTAGATCAATAATTACTTTTTATTTCCACAGTTGACTTATTAGATATACTTTATTATTTTACTTTTAAGGAGATTGTTCTATGAATTAACAAATGCATCTTTATTTTTTTAAAATTGTAGTTGGACACAATATCTTTTATTTTTTTTTAATTTTAATTAAAAAAAAAAATTTGTGTGGTTCTGAGGATCGAACCCAGGGCCTCACACTTACTAGGTAAGTGCTCTACCACTAAGTCACAACCCCAGCCTCGCATCTTTACTTTTTCATTTTCTCTTCAAATAATATTATACTTCTTTGCCTTTAATATAAAATCCTAAAACTGTACACTTGTGTTTTCTCCTCTGTCTTTTTAACTATCCACATACTTAGCTTTTCCCTATTTAGAAACTTCATAGTGCATTTTTTTTGCTTTATTATTTAAGAATATTTTAAATTTATAAAAGTTTTCTTTTATATATTTACTGATATATTTAGTTTCTACTGTGGTTTATCTTTTTGGTAGATATATGAATTTCCTTAAATGTAGATATATTTTTGTCATGAGTAGAGTTCTAAGTTGTTAGCCATTCATCTATCTCCTATTAAACTAACTGTCCTTTGTTCAAACTCCTTGACCAGGTTTTAAATTGAGCTTATTATCTTTCATTATTATTTGCAGAAGTTCTGTAGATGCAGAATAACACTCATTGATATCCTTTGCAAATATTTTCTCTCATTTTGTAGCTTACATTTTATTTTCTTAATGTTTTTTGATATACAGTAATTTTTAATTTGCTCATTTTTTTTATACTTATTCCTTTCTATAAACTATCTAAGAAAAATTTTGACTTCCACCTCATAAAGATTTTTATATTTTTTCTCTAAAAATATTACCATTATTATTATTATTATTATTATTAGGTACTGGGAATTGAACCCAGAGGTACTTAATGGCTGAGCCACATCCCCAGCCTATTGTTATATTTTATTTATAGACAAGGTCTCCCTGAGTTGCTTAGGGCCTCGCTAAGTTGCTGAGGCTGGCTTTGAACTTGCAATCCTCCTGCCTCAGCCTCCAGAGCCGCTGGGATTACAGGTGTGCACCACTGAGCCTGGCTTGATTTTTATGTAAGGAGTACTAGTTGATCTTCAGTTATTATGGCATGAGATAAATATCTACTGAGCTTTTATTTGCTATGTTTTTATTTCTAAAAGTTCTAATTGCTCCTTTTTTTGAATATGCAATAGCTTTTATATCTTTGTGTGCTCAACAGATATCTTCAAGCCTGTTTTATTTTTTTAAACACAGTGAACATTGTTTTTATCTCATTTCTGATAATTGTAATATTCAAAGCTTGTGTACACCTATTTCTCTTATCTGTTGTTTCTGTTGATCCTAGTCACAAGTCTCATTTCCTTATTTGCTTCTTCATCATTTATTGTGTATTGGGCATGGTATTTACAAAATTTTGTGGAGTAATTTGAGACCTATAATGAGGGTACTTCCTTTTGCAGAGGAGTTACATTTGTTTCTTTCAGACACTTGGGGGCATCGCCTGACCAGACTGTGTTAAATCAATACAATGAATGAGATTGAACCTCATACTTGATCTTAGTCAAAAGGCAGAGAAACAATTGAGCTTGGACATTAATTCAGTTCCAAAGTTTTGTCTTACCTTGATGGTGTAGCTCACTCCTGTGCTAACTTTTTGTAGGGAGATCTCCTATCTTAGATGATCATGGGTTTTGGTTTATTTTTCCCTCATTTTGTTAGCTGTGAAAAACCAAGGTTCTGTCTTTCAAGGACCAAAAAGAAAAAAAAAAAATGCTTTCAGGGCAAAGGCATATTTGAATTAACAGAACTATCTGGGTACTGTTTTCTTTTTGGTTAGGACTAGAAATTCTTTTCTGTCTCATGGTATCTTCTACATTTTTAAGAAAATAGTGTTTTGTTTTTTTTTTACATTTATGTAGGCTCTTTAGTTATTTTTTTTTCTCAGAGATGATCTGAATAGCCCAGTTTACAATTCCTATCAGGATTCCCCCACCCCCAAATGATTAATCACTTGCCTAACAACATATGTTGAAAAATGGATCTTTTCCACCCATGTTTCAAATGTCACATTTATATTTTACTCAATAAATACATTGGTCTGTTTCTGACCTTTTTCTCTATGCCATTTATCTCTCGTTATTTACAGTAGAAATGGATGGTTGGAGAACACCACAAGAAGTCTGCCTATTCTATTTTCCTTTCTTGGTCTTCTTTAACTGACAGCCCAGATTTTTCAGGCAGAGAAAAACTTGCCTCAAATGTTGGTATAGGATGTTCTCATATATGGCTTATGGCAAAGCAAAATAGTGTAAGTTTTACAGCATCAGCATCAGTTAAAGCTCTTTAAGAGATTACAGGTGGTGCACACCTGTAATCCCAGCGAGGCAGGGCAAGTTAGAAGCCAACATCATCAATTTAGTGAGGTCCCAAACAACTTAGTGAGACTCCGTATCAAAATAAAAATAAAAAGGGATGGGGATGTGGTTCAGTGGTAAAGTGCCTCTGGGTTCAATCCCTAGTACCAGTATTAGTAGTAGTAGTAGTAGTAACAACAACAACAACAACAACTACTACTACTACTTATATGCATTTATCATTTTAATTCACAAATACCACTTCTAGGAAATCATCCTTAAGTCACACCTCAAAAAAAATCAAAATTCATATTTATAATATTCATTCCAGCACTATCTGTATTTGAAAAGAATACTAAAATGAATTAAGTTCTATACATAAGAAATAGGGTCAATAAACTATCATCTATCTACACAATGGTAAACGGAGATTGTGGATTTATTAAAAACAAAACAAAAAAATGAGATATTTTATTAACCTGAAAAGATTTCTGTGCAACTTAGTTAAATAAAAATTGCAAAGTATAAAAAAGTTTGCATGGTATACTACCATTTATTTGTATGAGAAAAAAAGAACATATCAAATCTAACATATATCAAAACAGTCAAATCTAACATATATCGAAACAGTAAAATTATCACAGAAAAAAAACATAACTTAAACTTTGTATACCTTCAATGAGAGTCTAGGGAAAAAATTATAAAGAATTCTTGAGAGGGCTGGGGATGTGGCTCAAGTGGTAATGTGCTCGCCTGGCATGCGCGGGGCTCTGGGTTTGATCCTCAGCACCACATAAAGATGTTGTGTCCACCGAAAATTGAAAAATAAATATTAAAAAATTCTCTCTCTCTCCCTCTCTCTCTCTCTCTCTCTCTCTCTCTCTCTCTCTCTCTCTCTCTCTCTCTCCTCTTTTAAAAAAAAGAATTCTTGAGATTTCCTCATTAACTGGTAATTGCTGTTAGTGGCACTAGTATGTAAATCTAAAACTACATTGCCTGTATTTAAGGATAAAGCAAATGAGTGAATATACTCTGGAAGAAGGGAGATATAAAAATTGATGTTAGGGAAAGGAAGAAAAGAATAAATACAGAGTCCCAAAATATTCCCCTTTGTTTTATTTATTAGTTACAATGTGGGGAAATGATAACTTTTTTTTTTTTTTTTTTTATGGAGAAACTGACAGACACTCCCTTAATCAAGAGATGAAAGTCAAGATCACCCATATTGAGACAAATGATATCATGGGCCTTCTGAAAAGAACACAATGTCATTTCTGTGACATTTCTACCAAAAATGCATAACCTGCCTCTATTAATAAGGAAACATCAGACATACTCAAGTTAAAGAACATTGTATAAAACAACTGCCCTGTATTCTTCAAAAATATCATTGTCATGAAACACAAAGAGGAGCTGGGAAACTGTACCAGATTAAAAAAAAAAGATAAAAAGACATGATAATTAAATTTATGATCCTATATGAGATCCTGGCTAAGGGGGAAAAATTGAACAATTTAAATACCGACAGTATATTACATAACAAAATTCCTGTTAAATTTTCTCTACTCCTAAATGAACTGTACTATGACTAAGAAAATAGTGTCACTAAAGATATGCACACTAAAATACTCAGGGGTGAAGGGGCATGCTATTTTCATCTTGAGTGATTCTAACTATGTTATTAAAACAGTTGTGCACATACATGTCCACATATATGCCTATGTACTTTCATATGAACATACATGGAGAGTTATGTGTACTAATGGAAGTATGAGGAAAGGTTAACATTGAGTGAATCTGAGATTTTTAAAATGTAGGCCATAGGAATCTGAGAGTCTGACATGGAATCAGATTTGAACTTAAGGTCTTCAGTTTATGAAGAAAGTGGCTTACTGATTCAAAGTATTTTGGGTGGCAAAGAGTTGGTACCAGGGATCGATCTTTAGGGTGATTTATCACTGAGCTACATTCCCAGTCCTTTTTATTTTTTATTTTGAGATAATGTCTTGCTAAGTTGCTTATAGCCTCTCTAAATTGCTGAGGCTGCCCTAGAACTTGTGATCCTCCTCAGTCACTGGAATTATGATGTGTACTCCATGCATACTGTGTGGTATACAGAGTTTGGGAAGCTACCTACTAAAACCAGAGGAGCCAAATCTCTGATGGATTAAACCAGAACGTGGTGTAGAAACTGCTTTAGGACATTGGTCAAGGACATGCAGGAAAAAAATAAGGAAAAAAATAAAACATGTTGAACTATTTTAAAGCTTCCAAGAGATATAACTTCAAACTCACTAGATAGGCAATCATTAAAAATCTTCCAATTCAAAGGTCGAGGAAATGGAAACTCTCACACATTGCTGGTATAAAATAGACAATTGGTTCAACCATTTTGGAGAATAACATGGTTATGAATCAGTCTGAATCAGTAATCACACAGTCATTTGAACAGGGAAAGTTCAATATCAAGGATGACTAGTTCTAGCAAAAGATTAAAGTAACAAGGGATGCGTAGTAAGAAGTGAACTCTGAAGAATACAGGAATATCAGCTATTAGGAGTAGCTACTATCTTTGTGGCTGAGACCGGTGCCCTCAAGAAGAGCTTCTTGCTTCTCACAGCTGAGATCCTGGCCCCGTTGGAGCAGGAATGGAGATGCTGATGACGGCTGAGAGCTCATTGTGATGTCACACCAGTATAACTGGTGGGAAATTCACCCTCTTGAACTGGTTGGAAACCCACCAGCAAGTGGGGGCTGCTGAGGAAAATGGTTCACAGTGTCTCACTAGAAGCATTCTGTGGCACAGTCACCTGAGGGGCATTCCAGAGGTGGTTGCTGGCCCCAAGGTGCCACTGCCTGCTGTGCCCTGAGGAGCCTGATGCTGAAAGCCGTGATCTGCTTCACTAGCTCGGAGCCAGGAAGCTGCCCACACTGTAGGAGCACAAGCTGGCACACCAGTAGCAGAAATCAAAACCCTTTTCTCCTGTGATGCCTCTCCGTCGCCCTCTACTGCAATAGCTTAACATCGTACCAGCTGGCCAGAGAAAAGAAATCAGAGGGACCAGGTCCATTTTTGGGGAGCTGGCAAAAAGTATGAATTTGAAGTAACAATAAATAAACCAGCATAGGTTGTATGTTAAAAAGTTTCAGATACATGAACCCTACCATTGTGAGACAGTTTTCCAGAAAGGAATGCCCTCAACTGTCTCCTGGGTCTAAGTAGCAGGAACTACTGGACAGTCTATTTTTGGCACCACCGTTGGAGAAACTGTCTTCATAAATCCTTAGGTCACATCACCCAACAGCCAAATTCCTTGGAGAGAATCCACAATTGGCCTATCTTGGGTCTTGTCCCTAACCTTTGGTTGGGGCAATATCATGATTCATGGCTTCCCTATGATTGTAAGGCCAGGATCTCAGCTGTGAGAAGCAGGAAGCTCTTCTTGAGAGCACCGGTCTCAGCCACAAAGATAGTAGCTACTCCTAATAGCTGATATTCCTGTATTCTTCAGAGTTCACTTCTTACTACGCATCCCTTGTTACTTTAATCTTTTGCTAGAACTAGTCATCCTTGATATTGAACTTTCCCTGTTCAAATGACTGTGTGATTACTGATTCAGACTGATTCATAACCATGTTATTCTCCAAAATGGTTGAACTAATTGTCTATTTTATACCAGCAATGTGTGAGAGTTTCCATTTCCTCAACCTTTGAATTGGAAGATTTTTAATGAGGAGAGGAAGGCAGTTTCCCTTTACCATCTCCCCCAAATGAAGGTGTATTTATGGGAAAGTGTAATAGATTCCAGGCATAGAAGACCAACTGATGTCTTCTAGGGCCTGCCAACCAGAGCCTATGGGTCCAATCTGGCTGACCACATGTTTGTACTCCAGTTGCTAAAGTGGCTACAAAAAAATAAATGACCATACAGACCATTAGCACTTTATATCTATTTATAAAAATCTTTATATATGTGCTCAGTATGACTTGACAGTGCTATGTTAATGACTGTAAGTGGTCTAAGATCTTATCACATCTGAAAGCTAACAAGTTAGTAAACCACAGTTCCACAAATAACCATCAGAAGACCAAAGACTCCTAGGTCAGAGGTGAAAAATTTTCTTACCACACACTAAGCAACATGAATATCAGTATATTTACTGTCAGTTCCCCCTTCCTCCATATCCTTCACAGTTGAGTCCAGACAAATCCCTGCATATGCCATAGGTTATGTTCAGGAAAGGAACCCTGAGACTAGGAACCCAAACTTTATATGATGGGCAGACCTCTCCTTTGCTCCAGAGGGAAATAATATCTCTGTCTTTCAAGATTATTTATTATACCAATATCTTAGAAAAGATAGTTGGAAATAAAAGGAATCCGTGTCTCTACTTGCAATATGGATAAAGCCACAAGAGATCCATAGACTGTTGTCTCCCAGTATTACTTGGATCTGAATCATAATAATAGATTTTCTAAGGCTTGTATATATTATCTATTTATATGGGACATCCCATCTCTTTTTGCCTACTCCTGGACACCTTTGCTGAAATTCGTTTTCTGTATTGGATCATCCATAGCATTGTCAACCACAACTAAATACTATAATAATTCCCATAATTTTAAAAAGTGCAAAAAGTAAAAAGTTCTTGACTTTACATCTCCTTCCAGTATCTGACCCATTTCTTTTTCCCCCCAAAAGTCACCAATATTATCTCTTTCCTCAGTCTCATCTTCTTCACTTTCCATTAATCTACTCTAGTTAGTGTGTCTATTTTTCCACTGAACGTTTCCTGTCAATGCTGTTAGTGACCTTCACAATGCTTAATCTAACATCAGTTCTCAGGCAGCTCCTTGATTGATTTCTCAGTAACATTTGGCACCGTTCATAGGTTCTCCTTCTGAAATATTTTGTTCACTTGGCTTCCAAATCTTCCTGATTTCCCCCAATTTACTGGCTGCCTCCTTTTTTTTTCACTCTCCTTTACCCATTTCCATGGTGCTCTCATTCTTTCTGATGACTACATACCATCAACACTCTGATGATTCCTAAATATATTTTTTTCCAACCTAAGCTTCTACCCTGACCAAAGAGTCATAAATGTGATGGTATATTTACCTTTTCTTCTTAGATGTTTAAATTTTAAAAGTCCAAAATAAAATTCTTAATCTATTGATTCCCTCCCTCACACCCTGTATAGATCCTGATCCTCCTAAAGTCTCACCTACTTCAATTAAGGGTATCACCATTTAACCTTGGTGCCATCTTGATTCTTTTTTTTCACACTCCCATATACAACTTCAGTAATGCCTATGAATTCTACCTCCAAAATGTATTCAACTCCAATCACCATCTCCACCAGTAATATTCTAGTACAAGCTGCCCTCATGTCTTCTGGGGATTCTTTTTTTTTTTTTTTTTTTTTTTAAATTTTATTTACTTATTTTTAAGTGGTGCTGAGGATCGAACCCAGGGCCTCACACATGTGAGGAAAGTGCTCTACCATTGAGCCACAACCCCAGCCCTTCTGGGAATTCTTATAAGAGTCTCCTAACTTGCAACCTACTTTATTTGTTATGCAGTATTCATTGTTAGAGACTTCTTTGTGACTTCCCATCCCAACCAAGAACATAATCCAAGGCTCTTGCCCTGGCCTCCCAGGTCTCCTATAATGAGTATCCTGATCATTACCTCTCTGACTCCAACTCCTACACTTTGGCCCTTTACTCACTAGGCTCAAGCCACAGAAAACCCTTTTCTATTTCTCAAATATCTCACACTTGCTCTCTCTGCAGAAGCTTTGCTTTTGTAGGTTCTCACGTGTGGAAAATTTCTCCCCTAGAATTCTTCATGCTCACTTTCTCAATTCCTTTAGGTTTCTGCTCAAATCTCTCCTGAGTAGAAATGCCTTTTTTGAACACCACATCCCCAAACAGTACAATGTGCTTATTAGTCTCTCTCCCATTATCTGTTTTATTTTTATTTATGGCATTTAGCACTGACATTATATAGCTACCGAATTTCAACGACTCTGAGATGTTATGAGTTGAAATATGTGCTATTATTTTATATAGTCATGGAGAAAGACAAAGTTGACATTGTCTTTCTTATCACTTACAACTTTTATTTTATACTCATTGAAAGAGCTCTTTTATACTTAGACTTGGTGTTTAAAAACTCATATATCCTTCACACACAAAAAGGAAAACAAATCAATTTATACTTTTATATTTAGAGTTTTATCTTCTGATTCATTCTTCAACTTGTAGTTGTCAATGTCAGTGTTTTCCCACATAATATCTAAATAATAAAATGCAACACGACTTCATATACTTTGGGGTACCCTCCTTTCTTAGGACCTGTGAAGCAAGAAATATGGAATTATGGTATTCTTCAAATAATGATGCTTGCTTTCCTAATATCAAATTTATGTCTGATTGTTCAATTTCTGAGCCTGGCTGGTGTACATAATAACTTTTCTTTTTCAGCCATATAAAATACCATCTTTTGAAGATGTTTGAAATATTATTTGAACCTCACACATGTGGTACCAACATGCATATAATTTGTTTACAGTTATAAGCAGCTCTGATAAGTTCCCACAGGAAAATGACTGATGTCAGAACAAATATACTTATAAGATGCCAGTGATAACTAGTTGCATTCCCTTTTTCAGAGATCAGAAAATATGAAGAAATGCATGTTTTTGAGTCAGTTCAATATAATATGTGATTATTGTTTGCCTCTTCCACCAGATCATGAGCATTAGGAGGGTAGGAAATTGACTTGATTTTTTTTTCCATTGGCTATTTCTTTTTATTATTTGACTGGTTTGATTCACTAGCTATTTCTTATCATCTAGAAGGGTATTTGGAAAAGACTTCATAAATGTACAAAGTTCCATAAGTGTTTGTTGAATGAGTGAATGGATGAATTTCTGCCCCCCATTACTGATGTTTGACTCTCTATTACTTTGTATTTAAAACCCCAAGACAGGTGTGGGGGTGTGGTTCAGTGCTGTATCACTTGCTTAGCATGCAGGAAGCCCAGGGTTTGATACCCACAACAAAAAAAAAATTAAAAGAAACAAAATCCCCAGCACAGAGGATCTAACTGGCTTACTTGGTCACCATCTAGTATATGGTGGCCGTGCTGGACGGCTATTCACATACTGATGAAGAAACATCTCGACAGCCAGTTTTGACGTAGTTGGCCATCGTTGACATTGGCACTCACCTCAGAACCTTGCCTGCAGTAATTATGGCTTCTGGAGAAACCTAGAAAAAGACAAGTTCAGATCTCAGAACTATGTGAGATTTTATTACAACTGTGAAGCCTTCAAAGGGGCCATCGACAAGGCAAACATTTCAAGGTGGCAAAGAAAGTGCAGAGGAAGGAAGGAAATTTGCCTGGTCTAATAACCATTTGTTTTTTTCATTTAATCCCTACTACAGCCTTCTGAGATAAAAATCCTTTTCAACATTTAGAGATAAGAAAATTAAACCAAGAAAATGAATAGGTCTCTTATTCAATACCATACAATGGCAGACTTTTAAGGGAGACTTTGTGTATTTCTACTTGACTATGCACTTTCCATGTTCCAAGCACTGGGCTAGACTGTTCTATGTGAATAAAAGCAACCATGGACCCTAAGACCATGCAACTTGAGCCCACTGAATTTAGAGACATTGATTGAAGTAATCTTAGCCCATGTACACAGTATGCACTAAACATCTTAGTTCTCACTCTGCTTAATTCTATCCTACTCTACTTAGTCACTTTGGTGCCTCTTTTCCTGATTACACACACTAAATACTCTAAGTTATATAAAGGTTTTGGGGTCTTAGGTGAAACCAAGGCATATGAAAACCCTTACAGTTATGAGACTATTGATTTTTGTTTAGTATAATCATTTTTTTTTTTTTTTTTGGTACTGGGGATTGAAATCAGGGGCACTTGACCACTAAGCCACATCCCCAGCCCTATTTTATTTAGAAACAGGGTCTCACTGAATTGCTTAGTGCCTTGATTTTGCTAAGGCTGGTTTTGAATTCTAGATCCTCCTGCCTCAGCCTCCAGAGCAGCTGGGATCACATACATTCACCATCATGCCCAGTGGAGTATAGTCATTGTCACTATTTATGGTCTCATTCTGTTCAAAAGTTCTTTTGTCAGGGAACCAATTCAGGCATCTTTGTCCAAGTTAGACACCCAGGCCTTCTAGAATCCCTTCTCCCTAGACTCTCACCTCCTCTGAGCAATTAGAGACCCAGGGCCTCTCCTTCACAATTTACAGAACTTCTTGCTATATATCTGTCAACCTCTCAAAATCACTCTCCTCCTCTGTAATCTTACCACAAAATCTATTCTGTGGGTGTCATAGAGAAATTGTTGATCTCAGCCTCTTATGCCTAACTACCTCACCAGAGAATTAAAAAGCCTAGATAGTGCATGAAATAGGGCAAGAGGAGAATCCAGTAGCATAAACAAATTATTATATCGTCTATTATTCTGCCAGTCTCCCTTTCCAAGTGTCCTCCAAGACGGTTAGATCCAGATCCCTGTTCCAAATTGGGTTCGCTGCACTCTAATGCACAAAGCAGCCCCTTGATGGAGACTCAGTACTTGACCCAAGTCCTGTCTACTCAGGTGTGCTACTTTCCTATGTAGACTATTTTACTTTTCTGTGAGATATGTGTCTCCTCAGGCCCAGAAACATGTGAGAAAGCCAGAGGAAGTCCAGAGATCTGAGGGCTACCTGACATTTCCTATAATTCTCAAATATCAAATTAAGTTTCCTATAATGCCTACTGAGGCAGAAAAATGACATATTTAATTTGATGTCACATATATACTGCCTGATTTCAAAAGGAATTTAAAGTAGCTAAGAAATTTAAGGAAGATATTTATTAACAAATACTGAAACAGAAAGGGGCTGCTGCTTAACCTGAAAATTCAATTTAGCAAAGTGGTTTGTGTAAAATGTTCCTGTTAAGCAAAATTTAATTATGCTTTATGTTTGTATATACTAGTACAACATTTTCTTCTTACTCACACAGTGGAGAGAGTTCTTGAATGACTTGTCAAGCTAGAGAAAAAGAGAATTTTTTTTTTTGTTCTTTTGCAATGAGGTGATTAGTGTTCTCCTATTACTTGTGTAAATTTTCAGTCATTTACTAAGGCATTAAAAACTATTGGGGGAAAGGGGAGGCAGGCAGTGATAGCAACATGATATCAATCATATTACCTGGGTTGAATACTTCTGAGGTAATATATACTATTATATTCCACTTGATGTGGAAAGAATTAGTGTTAATGGGTTAGCAAGATTTTTAAGTTTTAGTTTGGGCTGAGGTTACAAAGACCAAACATACAACAGTGTTTTCCAAAGGTCCTGATATTCTAACAAGGGATGCTAGGCCACCCCTATAAAAATGGATTACTTAAACCTCTATTCTTCACCTGCCTGAATGTGTAAACTTATAAAAGTTAAAGATTGAAAGAGAGAGGGAGAGAGGGAGAGAAGGAGAGAGAGGGAGAGAGAGAGAGAGAGAGAGGATTTCTTAGAGTTTGGATTGCAATGTTTTGGGGTCTTCCTATCACACCTTCTGAGAGGAAAGGAATGATGGCTTTTCATTCCTTTCTTCAACTTCAGCCAAGCTTGACAGGGGCTTCAAGACAACCATTCACATAACTTGGCCCATGCTTCCTGAAGTTTGGGAGCATGAAGGCTTGGCTAGAACAGGCCAAGGTGGCAGAGCAAAAGAGGAGGACAGAGGGGTACTGAGAACAAACTGCTCTTCCAGCAATAGTGGGCAAGAATGCAGGAGTGGTTCTTAGTGGACCACATTGGGCCACATGGGAGTAAGCTGGTCTATATATAGCCCTTTTGAATCAGGTTCAAGAGCACTGCTTGGAAGGGAGTTTGGCTGACATGCAGGGGCTTTGGAATACAGTATATGTAGCCTGCCAATTGAAGCATTGCTCATATCTAGGGACTGCAGAGGGAGGCCTCCACTGAGGAGTTTCTTCAAGGAATCCAGGAAATCATATCAAAGGAACAATCAGCATTGAGAATTTGCCCCACCCATGGGCTGCAGGGCCTGATGACATCACTGCTAATCCAACAGGCTCCTCTCTTCCCTTCCTCCTCTATTTTACCTCACTTCCAGCCGGAGGCATAGTCAGGACGGAGGAAAGGAAAAACAAGGCAGGGGATTGCTGGTTTCTGTGACGGAGTAGGCCCAGGCTGGGTTGGGGAGAGGCTCTAACTTCCACTGAAACTTGGAAATGTGTTACACTGAAATGCATATGTGCTTGCTTTGATGACTAAATATGACTTGAGTGACAAGAAAGGCCAAGAACCATTAGAAAGGGTGGACAGATAACCTTGTTTTCTGTTCCCCACCCCCAGGGGAGTTCTGCTCATGCAGCCAGTAGAATTATCAATAGCTGGTGCTGAAGACTTAATACTCACTGCTGAGTCCTCACAGTTAAGACATCCTGAGGGTGAGCCTGGCAGGCTAAAAGGAAATCATGTTCTAATCCCACTCTCTTTCTCATTCATATATGGGATCTGATACTATTTTCTTTAAACAATATCCAATGGCCTCAAATAAGTATGTAACTGAATTATTACTTTCCTTTGTTTGTTCCTTTCCCCATTTAGTTGTTTTAGAATACCAAAGCTTCTTCCTATACACATTGCTATTCTATGTGGTCCTCAGCTGCACATCTATTGCCACTAGCAAGTTTAGATAGATTGTCTTTAAAACAAGAGACTTTATTTTTTAGAGTATTTTAGGTTCACAGCAAAATTAAAAAAAAAAAAAAATTAAGTTTAGAGTATTTCCAATGCCCTCTGTAAATGTCATATGTGAAATGGAATATGCATATGCATATTGTTTGTGCATTATATATAAAGAAAGGTAAATATGTACAACAAATGTGCCGTTGTATCCATTTTTAGCTGTATAGCTCAGTGGCATTATGTTCACATCATTGGGCGACACCCACTGTCATCTGTCTCTAGTTCATCTTGTTCATCTTCCTGACTGAAACTTGTACCTCTTAAACCTTACTCTCCATTCTCCGCTCACACCAGCCCCTGGTAATTACCATTCTGCTGTCTATCACTGAGATTTTTGCTACTCTAGGAAACCTCATGTAAGTGGCATCACAGCATATTTATCCTGTGTGTCCATCCTGTTTCACTTAGCACAATGTTTTAATATTCATACTTGTTGTCAAACGTGTCAGGATTTCCTTCTTTTTAAAGAGTAATAACATGTCATCATATATATGTACACCACTTTTGTTCATCCATTCATCCAGTGGACATTTGGGTTGTTTCCATTTTTTGGCTAACTGTGAATAATTTTTGTCACTTGAGTTGAGATTCTCCTAGTGACTACTTCCCTTCAAATAAAACTTCCTAGCTGGCTGTGGTGGCACATGCCTGTAATCCCGGCAACTCAGGAGGCTGAGGCAGGAGGATTTTGAGTTCAAAGCCAGCCTTGGCAACTTAGTGAGGCCCTAAGGAACTCAGTGAGACCCTGTCTCTAATAAAAATATAAAAAAGGGCTGGGAATGTTGCTTGGTGGTTAAGCACTCCTGAGTTCAATACTTGGTACCAAAAACCAACAACAACAACAAAAAAACAACCCACAAAAACAACAAGCAAACAAAAAAACCCAACCAAACAAACAACAAAAAATACCTTTAAAGCCTTTCTTAACACCTTTATCCTTTGTTGAGCTTTCTTTTTCTTCCTACTTATTAATTCTTTACTCAGAAATTCCAGTATTTTCTTTGCTCATCTAGAGTACAGAATCCAAGACTTTATTATTATTATTATTTTTTACACAAACCTGCACAGCGGAGGATTTAAATTCCAATTGCACACATGAATGATCTGAGGAGTTTCTAGAAAGATCTCCATGACTGGGCCCCACCCTAGATCAGTTAGATTGGACTCTTTCTGTGTTAGGTTCCAAAGGCAAACCTGCCACATGAGGTTGAGTAGGGGGTTAAGTGTGCCTTGCATTCTCCATCCAGCTGTTTCTTTGCTCTCACTTCTGTTGCTTCCTGCCTCACTTATTCTGCTCCAGCCCTGCAGATTTCCTCGCAGTTCCCACCGCAGGGTCATGTAATGTGCTGCTCCTTCTGTCTAATTTTTTTTTTCTCCAATACCCATATCACTTCCCTTCCTCACTTCTTTCAGTATCCTACTAAAGTAAGTGTTCCATGACCTTCCTAAATTAAGCAGCACACCAGGTCCCACATGCCCATTCACTTTACCTTGTTTTTATTTTTTTTTCTTTTCACATACGTATTTTTCCTCCCTGCCTCTCCCCTTTAGACTGTGTCAATAGAACCAGGACTTTGTTCATCAACATTTCTGAAGTCACTAAAAGAGTGTCTGGCAATTGTGTGCATATACAAATATGTACCAATGAATCCCATCATTTGTGTTTGATCATAATGCACTAGTAAAAAAAAAATAGTGTCTGATAAAAAGTGCACATTTAGTAGCTATTTGGTAACTGAGGGATTAATCCTAAAATCTTCAGAAGGAGCATATCCAACTCAGATTGAGGAAGTCTGGGAGAGTCTAGTGTCCAGAATTTAGGTGTCATAATACCATACACCAGGGGATTTCACAAGAAAGTTAATGCTTCCAAAATTACAGTCACCCAACATTTCCCTTTATTCTTCATAGTCTGGAAGGGAGTTGATTGCTACTTTTCCATGACAGAAAGATTTTTCTCTGCCTTGCACCATTTGATGGTTTGTCAGTGCTCCTGAGATCCTACAGCCTGACCTGCATGGGTGCTGGGGCAACACAAAGCCGTGATCAGCCAAACAGCTTACCTCAGGCTATGTTTACTGTCGAGAAGAAAATTAGTAGTGCAGAAATTCTACAGGGAAAGTGTGTCAGATCACGGAGCAAAATACCAAGAGGTGGAATTAATCAGGGAAAAGAAAAGAGGAGGATGATCCAGGAGACCCAACAGAGGATTAATTTCACATGCGTGACTCCTGCTGGAACTCAGACAGAGGTAAATTGGAAGGAAAAAATAAACTATGTGAGAAAACCTCCCTGACTGGCAAGAGATGTGAATATACAAATTAATAGACCTCACCAAATTTTAGGAGATGTTATCAAGAAACACTTTCACTTCTGGCCACATTGGAATTAGACTAGATTTACCTTCCCACACTAAATAAGTAGAAAACCAGCCAAAATGTGTGCAACAATCGTGACCGCTGAGAACAAAGAACCAAATGCGGGGAGCTCTGTCAATGTTCCCACTTATTGCCTGAGAGAGTTGGAGTATCATAGTGAAATTCTTGAACTTTGAGAATAAAAAACTACAAGATGAGAAGAACAGAGCATGTAAGAATGAGGAAATAAAAACACTGTGATTCTCAGTAGGGAAAGGGGAGAAATGAACAAGTGAAGTATATAGGATCCTGCATAATTATTATGTTCTGATATTATAATAAACGAGTATGGATTAACTGTTTAACTGCCAGCAGAATTTAACATAGAGATGAAATTCCAAATCACCAAATTTGGAAAAGCGATGAAGAAAAATTTAACATAGAAAGAAGAACTAATAATGGGAGAAATCAATAGCAACAAATAGCAAAATATAAAGAAAACATGCCACATAATGAAAAGCATAAAGTATATAAGTTCTCACTAAATTATTAAATATTGTATATTAAAAATTATTTTTAAATGTCACTCATCAAAAGCAGCAAGGAAACACTGAAAATGAAGATGTAAAACAAGATATACCAGTAAAAACAAACAAATAAAACATAGATGTTAAAACGTCAATACTCAACAAGGTCAAAAACGTTCTACAAAACTGAAAGAGACATTATTTAATGGTGTGAGAGTTCACTTAGACTTGGGAAAGTTTTCCCCCATAATTTATACATAAAATTTTATGCACAGAACAACATATACATCACACATATAAAAATGTTCCATAAGTACTGCTCAATCTTTAAAGAAATATGGTGGGAGAATTTAATGTATCTTTTCCAGAATTTGATAGGCCAAGAAGATAAATTACAAGGACATATATTATTTTAATAATATAATCAACAAGCTGTATGAAACATGCCCTTACATCAGAGAACATATATTCTCTGCTTAGACTCATGGAACACTTACAAAAATCAATCTTGCTCTTGGCCACAAAGAAAAATTTAATAAATTCTAAAAAGCAAAGATTTTTATGGCCCACATATTCTAATAGTAATTCAACATAGAGATTAAAAAGATATAATCATCAAAAAATTAACTCCTTGGAAACGAAAATGTACTGTTTTAGAAAATCCTAAATCAAAGAGAAAATCAAAACCACAGGAAAAAAAATGATTAAAAAAATGAGAACCATTAATGATAAATCCTAGGGAACATGTTAAAATCAGAAGAAATTTTATGGCCTTAGAAGCTTTTATTAAAAATTAAAAGGAAGATTAAAGTAAAATGAAAAAAAATTCCAATATGTGGTATAAGAACAAGGGAATAGATTGGAATAAAAGCAAAAGGGTTACAAATTCCACGGGAGGAATGATTTTCTTTCTTTTTTTAAATGTCCACAAAGTGTTCAGTTACAGAGAATAGTGCTCAATAGTTATTTGTGATATTGATGGAAAGAATAAACAAAACCAAAAGCTCAGTTTCTTTTTTTTTTTTTTTTTTTACCTAGTGAATGACTATCAGGTAAAACAAAATAGTACAAAAAAGATAAAATAAATTTTATAAAACTGAGAATGACACAATAAAATTACATAGAGACACATTTAAGATTAAAATGATTATAAAATATCCAGGAATAAATGTAACCAAGGAGGTGAGAGAAATGAAAACTATAGAATAGTGAAGAAATTGAACTTCCTCAGAAGTTCCTCAGAAGATAGAAAAATCTCCATGTTCATGGATAAGCCGAATTAACATTGTTAAAATGGCCATATTATCAAAAGCAATACCCTGATTCAATGCAATCTCCATCAAACACCAATGACTTTCTTCACAGAACTACAATAAAACAGTCCTAAAATTCATTTAGAGGAATAAAAGACCCAGAATAGTAAAATCAATCCTAAGCCAACAAAGGCAATATAACAGGCATCATAACACCTGGCTTCAAATTATACTACAGAGCTATAGTACCAAAAACTGTATGCTACTGGCATAAAAACAGATACATAGACCAATGGTAGAGAATAAAAGACATAGAGACAAATGCACATATATACAGTTATGTTGTCCTTGACAAAGATGCCAAAAATATACATTGGAGAAAAAATGGCCTTTTAAACATATGATGCTAGAAAAATTGATTATATAGATATGTAGAAGAATGAGACTAGACCATTATGTTTCACCTTGCACAAAAGTAAACTCAAAATGGAGCAAAGACCTACAAATTAGACCAGAAACTATACATCTCCTAACAGAAAATGCAGAGTTAATACTTCAACATATAGGCACAGGCAACAACTTCCTTAGTAGAAACCCTAAATCTCAGGAAATAATGCCAAAAGTTAATAAATGGGATGGCATCAAATTAAAAAGCTTCTGCACAGCAATGGAAACAATTAGAAATATGAAGAGAAAACCTACAGAATGGGAGAAAATCTTGGTTAGCTACTCTTCTGACAGAGAATTAATATCTAGGAAAAAATATATATATAAAATCCTAACACCAAAAAAACCCAAATAGCCCAATTAATAAACGGGCAAATTAATTACACAGACAATTGTCAAAAGAAGACATACAAATGGTCAACAAATAAATGAAAGAATGTCAGCTCATTAGCAATTAGGAAATGCAAATCAAAAATACAATGAGATTTCATGTTACTCCAGTCAGAATGGTAGCCATCAAAAATGCAAACAATAATAAAAGCTGAAGAGAATATGGAGAAAAACAAACATTTTTTACACTCTTGGGATTGTAAATTAGTCCAATCATTATGGAAATCAGTATGGCAGTTCCTCAAAAGATAAGGCATAGAACCACCATATGACCCAGCTGTACCACTCCTCTGTATTTATCCTAAAGAATTAAAGTCATCACACTATAGTGATACATATATACCAATGTTTATAGCAGCACAATTCACTATAGCCAGACTATGGAACCAGCCTCGGTGTTCATCAACAGACAAACGGATAAACAAAATGTGGTATATATACACAATGGAGATTTATGCAGCCATAAAGAAAAATAAAATTATGTCATTGTCAGTAAAATGGATGGAACTCAAGACTATATGTTAAGCAAAATAAAGCAAACTCAGAAAAAAAGGTCAAGAGGCATATGCTTTGTCTCATATGTGAAGCTAGAGAAGAAAAACAAAAAGAAAGGTGGGGGAGGGGTGATGAAGATCTCATGAAAAGCAGAAGGAGATCAGTAGAGCAAAAAGACCAGAGAGTAGAAGGAGGGGAGGGAGAGGGGAAGTGTTAGGGAGTGATATGGACCAAAATTATATTGTTATATTGTGTGCATGTATGAATATGTAACAACAAATCCCATTATGTACAACTATAATGCACCAACAAAAAAATGCAGAAAAAGAAAAAAACAAATATAAAAAAATTAAAATGATTGTAAAATATCATTGTGTGCAATTCTATGGTAATGAATTTGAAAATTCAGAGAAACTAGATGATTTCCTAGTGAAATATGTAACTATTACTGTAGAGGGACACTCTTTTATTTCCTCAGTATTTCTTCTTCATGGACCCAGAGACTCCTTGGCAGGCTGAGATCATGAGACTGAGATCTGCCCAAAGAAGTAAGAATACAAGTGATACAAGCCACTTTCAGGGCCTTGCACATAAAAATAGCTTGCTTATTTCTTTAGTCCTATTTTATGATGACTTTAGAAGACACATATTAACTATATGTTGCAGGCTTACTATAAGCTGCAGGATGGCTCTCTAATCCATTTCAAACTGTGATATGAACAGTTCATTGTGTGAAACTTCTCAAAGGTAGGGTTTTGTTACTGCAGCTTAGCATGACTAATAAATCTCTAATATTTGGTTAAGAAGTAAAAAATTGAATAGAAAACAAACAAACAAACAAACAAACAAAAACTATGTAGGCACTGGAGTGATGATAAAATGTAAACACTTAAAAATAATCAGGCCCAGATCTGGGGTTGTAGCTGAGTGGCAGAATTCTTGCCTCACAAGTGTGATGCCCTGGATTTAATCCTCAGCACCACATAAAAAATAAATAATAAAAATAAAAATATTGTGTTCATGTACAACTAAAAAAAATAAAAAAAATCAGGCCCAATACAGATTTTAAATTAATGATAACATTTGAAGAATAGATAACATTGATCTTATTTTTTTCATTTTTTATTTGTTCTAATTGGTTATACATGACAGTAGAGTGCATTTTGACATATTATACATAAATGGGGTATGACTTCTTATTCTTCTGGTTGTACATGCTGCAGAATCACACTGGTTGTGTAATTATATATGCACATAGGGTAATAATGTCTGGTTCATTATACTATCCTTTCAACCCTAATATCCCCTCCTCTCTCTCTGCTCTCCTCTGTCTAATCCAAAGTACCTCTATCCTTCCCTAGCCACTCCCTCATCCCCATTGTGAATTAGCATCCACATATCAGAGAAAACATTTAGCCTTTGGTCTTAGGAGGATTGGCTTTTTTCACTTAGTGTGATATTCTCCAGCTCCATCCATTTACCTGTGAATGCCATAATTGCATTCTTCATTAAAGCTGAGTAATATTCCATTGTGTGTTTATACCACATTTTCTTTATCCATTCATCTGTTTAAAGGTATCTAGGTTGGTATTTTAACTATGTCAATTCATAGAGAAAAAAAGTAAATCTCCTCAGTTAATTTTATAAAACCAATCTAACCTTAAACCAACACCCAACACAGATAGTAGAGCAACACTGGTTGTGTTGAGCAACAGGAATAAATGTCATGTAGGCCAAATATCTAACAGACACAGGTGCAAGTTTTCCAAATAAATGACTATTTTATAGAATAGCAGTACATCAAAGGAATGCTGTGCAATCAACTAGTTTTTTCCAAGAATGTGTAAATGATCCAAAAGCCAGGAAATCTTTCAATGAATTAAAGGAGAAAATATATCATAGGTGCTAAAAGTGTTTTGATAAAGAATCTTTTGTTGTTCAATGTAAAGTAGAAAGAAAAGAAAATTACTGAAGAATGATAAAGGCAAAACAAACATGATTGTCATATTAATAATGAAATGTTATATGTCAATTTAAAATTGGGAACAATATAGGAATAATCTTAATCTAAAGGCCAGTTTTTCCATAAATACATATTTTCAAATTAAAAATCTCAACTAGTAAATATATTGCTAATATGGTGATCTCTTGGAAAAATCTCCTGTGAGTACTTTTTCCCCTAGAAGTATTGCTTTGACAGCTTTCAGATATGTTATTAGTATCCCATTAAAATTACCTTTATTGAGGATTCTTATCCAGAATATATAAAGAATCTGAAAAATTTACTATGAAAAGAACAAATAACCCAATCAATAAATGGGCAAATGAACTAGATAGTCATTTATCAAAAGAAGAAATACAAATGCCCAACAAATATATGAAAAAATATTCAACATCTTTAGCAATCAGAGAAGTGCAGATCAAAACAGGCTGAAGATAGGCCCAGTTGTTCACATCTATAATCTCATCAACTCAGTAGGCTGAGGCAGGGGGATCACAAGTTTAAGACCAGCCTCAGCAACTTAGCAAGCCCCAAAGCATAGTGAGACCCTGTTTCAAATTTAAAAAATAAAAAGTTCTGAGGATGTAACTCATTGGTAAACTATCTTTGGGTTTCATTCCTGATACTAAAAACAAGAACAACAACAACAAAACACACACACACACACACACACACACACACAAAACCACTGAGATTTAATCTCACTCCAGGTAAAATGGCAGCACTATCAAGAATCCAAAGAGTGAAAAAAAAAAAAAAAGAATTAATTAATTTAAAAAATTAGTATATTCTGGTGAGGATGTGGGGAAAAAAACACTTACACACTGTTGCTGGGATTGTAAATTAGCACAACTACTATGCACATCAACATGGAGTTTTCTCAAAAGACCAGGAATAGAATCACCACATGATCCAGATATATCACTCCTCAGTATTTATCCAAAAAAATTAAAGTCAGCACTTTATAGTGATACATGCTCACCCATGTTTATAGCAGCACAACTCACAATAGCCAAGTTATGAAACCAGTCTATGTGTTCATCAACAGATAAATGGATAAAGAAATTTATGGTAAATTTATACTACAGAGTTTTATTCAGCAAAAAGAAGTATGGAATTATGTCATTTGCATAAAAATGAATAAAATAAAATGAAAAAATAAGCCAGACTCAGATAGTCAATTGTCATAGGTTTTTCTCTTGCATGTGGAGCTAGAGAGAAAGAAGGATGAAAAAGATAGGGGATGGAGATCTCAAGGAAATGGTAATGAGCTCAATAGAGTAGAAAAAGGAGACTAAGGAGAGGGAGATGGATAGGGAAAGGGAAGTATGAGGAAATTAATTCGACCAAATAAGAAAATAATTAATTTGACAAAAAATAAGAAAAATTATAAAGCAAAGCAAGAAAAATTATAAAGCGAAACAAAGAGAAAATGGCTTTCATCAAATTTTCTAACTTTATGCATTTGTCATATGTTAGCTATCACATGAAACTGTTTGTGAAATCAGACTTGGTTCCCTGATAAATGCAAAATCCTAATTTTCATCTTTCAACTCAAGAAATACAAAATAGTGTAAAATATTAATAGCTAAAATAAAGACAGCCTATTCAATATATACAAGGGATTGAAAAGATTAGTGCAAATAGAAACTGAATTTGAATACATTCTCTTATTGATTTTCATCGATAGAGACATTTTTAACTGTTGGATTCCTTATATGAACATATTTAGAACATTGCCTCCATAACTATTTTTTTGTGGATTCCATCAAGAAATAAGTGAAAATTTCTGAGCAAGACACAAACCTGGACAACAGAAATTATTTATTATATACTCATATTCCTACATTAGTCAAATATATTTAATCATGGGCTTATAAACCTTTCACAGAATTATAAAGTCATATAGAATATTTGACTTAAAAGCAAATGGGAGATAGCATATTTAATATTGGCCTGATAAAATAATGTCAAATATGCTTTCTTTTTCTTTAAAACAGAATTCCTCCCTTTTCTCCCCGGGCCCCTTCTCTTCTTCCACCCAGTTCCTCATGCATTCTAAGCAGGATCCCTTCCACTGAGCCACACTCCCAGTCTTAGAGTACAATTTAAAGTTTTCACAGTGTCAGAAACCAGGAGGGTTCACCCTAGTCGCTACAGATCATCTTTCACCACACTTTTGTTGTTATTTTGAACAGGGGATTGAACTACAGTATGTTACCACTGAGCTACATCCCCATTCCTTTATTTTTTTATTTTGAGACGGTGTCTTGCTAAGTTGTTGAAGTTCTAAGTCACCTATCCTGGTCTCAAACTTGGGATCCTCATGCCTTAGTCTTCCAAGTCTCTGTGGTTATGGGTATGCTTCACCAGGACCAGGCTGCCATTGCACTCTTTAGGCATGCTTAGTCATAACTAAATCTCAGTGGCAGAAATATTTAGAGGGGAATTGAAATCACCTATAATAATAAAATTTGATGAGGATTTGGTTTATTTATTTTTGGTTATTTTTCTGGACATATACATGTATATGTAATTTGAGTTTACTTAAACCGCCTGGTTAAATGTAAGATCACTTCAACAGTGTCACTGCTAATTTACTGTCCTATGAAAATGTAGAAACTCAGTCCAAACCAAAATCTTGCTTTGCTCCCAACTTGTTTCTGGGGTTTCTAGAGTGTATCACACAGGTGTCTCTGCAGCTCCTATATGTCAGACAGACCAGGTCCCAGGCCCTCACCCACCCCAGACCCCTCTAGGTGCCCCCATTGTGACTTCTGCAGTGCCCGGCTGCCTTTTACTCTCAAGAAAAGCCCTGACAGAAGCCTTTAAGGTTTCAAACTGATCAGTGGCCAACAGAAAAGCAGCCAAAAGAAAAGAAAAATCTCCCTTTCACATCTGTGTTATAGTGTTGTGGCGCATTGCAACAGTGTGGTGCTTGGGTAATAGCTACTCCCACCTTTGTATACAGTTGTCTCCTAAGACCAGTTCTGAGATCCCAGAGGCTGATGTAGGGCAGATGCAGCTTTTAGATATCCCTGGACTCAGAAGGACTACAGCCTCTTACCCCAAGGCTTTGTCTCTAATTTGTCTCTTTGTCTCTAACTCCCTTTTTGCTTAGAATGAGTTGTTTTCTAGGAGGTTCTCTCGTTCTCCCAAACAAACTGAAAGAAGCCCAGAAGGCCACCCACCAGTTCCTAAGGCCTGCCCAGACATGCTTACATCTCAGAAGGCGACATACAGTTTCAAACCAAGACTGCCCTGCCCCCACATCTCATTCAGATTATTTGTTCATAAAAACAGGATCATGCTATATGCAGTTTTATTTTGCTTTTGTAATTTAATACTATGTCGAGCTTGTCTTATATGCCACTAGAAACATGACTATTTAGTCTTATATAGAATTCTGTTTCATGAACATGCCATCAAACATTTAATTAGATTTCTATTGTTAGACATGGAAGTTTCCAATTTTTCTGTAAAACATAATTGCAGTGAACATCCTTTGATAATACAAATCTTATGTTTCTCTCTGGTTATTTCTACAGAATAAAAACCTAGGAGTGGAATTACTTTGTCTTGATTTGAACATCAAGTTGCTTTCTAGAAAGTTTGAAAAATTTTTTTATTTCCATCAATGTATGAAAGTATCTAATTCACTATGTTGGCCAAAAGTGATTGATATAATGTTTTAATGTTTTCCAATTTGCTAGGAAAAAATCAACATGGTATCTTATCGAAAGTGTATTTCTTTTAATAAAAGCAAGCTTGAATTATTTTTGCTAGTTAATGATTAATTTTAGTTTCTCTTTTGTTAAAATATATGTCTTTGTACTTAAAAATTTTTGAGAAAATAGTTTTTTAAAGAAAATATAAAGAAATACCATAGAGTCACAAAAATAAATAATAATATAAATCACCACTTTGTGTTTACTTAGCTTAGGAAATAGAAAAAATTAACAGTAGAATTGATGTCCCTATGGACTCCTTCCTAATCACATTCCTCTTCTTTTCCCCAGCAGAGATAAATTATACACATGCACGTGCACGCACGCGCGCGCACACACACACACACACACACTCTCACACAACACACACACAGATTCCCGTATCTCTGAATACATACTGTTTTGAATTATGTATTCATTCCATTAAACAGTATTACAGCTTATGTTGTTCTTGTTATGGAAATCTCAAACATTAAGAAAAGCTGATAGAATAAGGAACCCATCCTAGATTTCTAACAATTTTCCATTCATGGCCAGTCTTGCTTCAGTTATGGCACCAACCTATTTATCCCACCTTTGCATAATTTTAAAGCAAATCCCAGATAACATACCAGCTCATCTGTAAATATCTCAGAATGTGTCTTTAAAAAAAATAAGGGCTCTTTTGAAGAATTGCTGATTCTTTTTATCATCACATATCAAGTATTAAAATTTCCAGTTGTCTTCTTCCTCTAAGTATTTTACAGTTTTTTTTGAATCAAGATCTTAATAAGATATACACATTGTGATTATTTGATCAATTTTTATAATGTTTTTCATCATTCCACTTGGTTTTTAAGACTTCTTTAGATTGTCTTCTTAATTTTTTCCTGTTATATTGTTAAAATATTGTTGTGTTATTTGCTTTACATTTGCTGAAGCTTTTTATTTGTAGATATTGCAAATTTTTCTGATATTCAACTCAATTTCTCCCTTTTAAAAATATGTCTTGGGCTGGGGATGTGGCTCAAGCGGTAGTGCGCTCACCTGGCATGCGCTGGGCGCTGAGTTCGATCCTCAGCACCACATAAAAATGAAATAAAGATGTTGTGTCCACCAAAAACTAAAAAATAAATATTAAAAAAATTTCTCTCTTTCTCTTTCTTTTTTAAAAAAATGTGTCTTATGAAGACCTTCCTCAACCCAATATCTATGCTTTATGCTGATTCTTAGTTTTGATTCTACACTTAACTCTCCATAGATCTAGAACTTAAAATTTTTTATGTTATGAATTACTGTTCCAACAAAATGATTACAAAATAGCTTCTTTCCAAGGACAAGATGAGGAAAATGAATCTCAGTGTTTCCTTTTTTTACACAGCAAAATAAAGTCTAGACCTTAATCTTCCTACTTCTTAAGCTAAGTTACTCTTACCTGCCTTCCTTTCTTTCTCCTAAACCAGTTTGGTGACATAGATGAAGTGTTGAAGTGTTGAAGTTATGAGGTGTTGAAGCTACACTGATCTTAAAAACCACTATCTCAGGGGGAGCCTCATTCACTCCAGCACCAAAGACTATCTTCCAGAACAATGTACCAAAGGAATAGTACTATATTCTCCATCAGTATCTGTAATACAACCAAATATGAAACCCGTATAGCTGGCCTTCCAAATTTCCAGGTTCTGCATCAACTAACCTTGGACAAAAGTTATTTAAAGAAAAATTGCATCTGTAATCAAACACGTATACACATTTTTTTCATGTCAGTATTCCAATAAGCAATGTGATATAGCGATAACTTACATAACATTTACATTGTATCAGAAATAATAGTCTAGAGCTGATTTAAAGTTTTTGATGAGATGTGCGTAGGTTATGTGTAAAAATTATGTGTTTTAAAAAAATATTTATTTTTTAATTGTAGTTGGTCACAATATCTTTATTTTATTTATTTATTTTTATGTGGTGCTAAGGATTGAACCCAGGGCCTCATACATGCGAGGCAAGCACTCTACCGCTGAGCCACAACCCTAGCCCAAATTATGTGATTTTTATCTAAGGTACTTGAACATGGAGGAGGGCAGGGCAGGGCTGAAACCAATCCCCTGTGGATACTGAGGGAGGACTGTACTCTTTTTCTTGTAAACTGTATCTTAGACTTCAGTAAAACAAAGTCAAAAACCTGATTAATAATAATAACTAATTCAATACTTACAAGGTACCAAGTACTATTCTGCAGGAAAATATGCTAATTCATAAAAACTTTTCAGAAACTCTGTGATATTTCTTTTAAATCTCTAATTTACAGTTAAGAAAACTGAGGCATAGAGAAAAAAATCTTTACATGATTGATAAACAGATAACAATCAGGAGAGCCAGGATTTGAACTTCAGTGGCCTAGTTTTAGAGTCTGTTAAACTACTTATAGTAATTGCAACGAGTGGCCCCAAGGCAGTGGTCACAGGTGCTAATCTGGCAGAAATAGAATTTGGAGAAATCTTGAGCTCTCTGTGCCTGGCAGATGTGGTACCAGGCCAGAGGGACATGTTTTGATTTCAAACAATTATTATGTTCTCTTGCCTGACTCTGTACATGCATGCTTCTTTGTTAGATGTGAAAATAAAACACAAGGACATATGATAACCTCTACAACAAGCAAATCTCTAAAGAAAACATTCAAAATATAGAAAACATTAGTTAGCTGCAAAAGTAGATAAATAACAAGCACAAGAGTGAGAACGAGGGGAAAAGAGAGAAGAGAGAGGAAGCTGGTGACAAAAGAAGCTGACAGTTTTATTATGACCTTAAGGGACAAGGCTTATTATAGGCAATAAACTATATTGGTTTACAGTTTGGATTTTATTTTGATCAAAAGCAGATATTTTCTCAGGCAATCCCCAGCCACAGCCTTCTTGGCTGAAAGACTAAATGGCTGGCTACTCATGTACTGTTGAATGTCTGAGTATGTTTTTAGACACGGAGTGTAACAGAAAAAAGTAACAAGTCAGCTTTTTTTTTTTTTGCTCCTGTATCAGCAGAAGAAATAAGCTTACATAATGAGCCCATGAGATTGATAGGAAAAGCCTGAGAAATATTGCCACAGCCAGAGTCCCATTTTTGCATCATCCTATCATTGAGCTGCTAACCTTAAAAAGAAAGAAAGAAAGAAGAAAAAAAGAAAGAAAATAAAAGGGATTTTATTTATCACCAAGAGGGAGGATAGAATAGTTAGATTTCATAGAACTTTCTAGCTGCTGATGCCAGGTGGTGCCCACTGACTTTCAAGCTTGAATTAAGTTGCGTATTTGAGAAGGGACCCTCTTCCTTCCAAAGCCTGTGGTTGAATTATTTGGAGTAAGCTGCAGCTGCTACTAGCCACAGAGGCTGTGATCCATTTAAGAACCAGATTCCAACCTGCCATTTCATATTGAAATAGCAAAGCAGTTTCAGTGCTGGGGTCTCCAGAAATATATACAAAGCTATGCAGCAGGTGACAGCCGGATGATAGATCAAGGGTGGGGAGAGGAAGGGATATGACATCACAGCATCACATAGCATCTTATTCCTTTCACAAGAATGTTCTGGGAAGCTTGAGGAGGTTACTTAAATTCTCTGGGTCTTGGATCTTTACATACAAACAAAGCAGGATAGTTGCACATGACATTATTTCATGTCAATTCTCACTGATGTAGGATAATTAAAGGACTAAAACAGTAATTTCCAAGTGCTTAATGACATTTGTGTGTTGGGAGCTTGTTGTTCAAAGAGACATAAATAGTCTTTCTTGCATTTTAGAAGGATAGGAGGCAGTTGGTTTTGCTCAAGGGTGGGAGTTGAGGTGGGTGGAAAAGGATCATTCTAATGCTTGAGTATAAAGGTGGCATTTGCGGGTTTGACTCAACCTTGGGGCAGAGCTGGGTTTCCAGAGGCTAAGAAAGTAGAAGAGTTGTGAGACCCCCATGTGTCACAGACAGCACTCTGACCTAACCTCAGGATGTAGTAGGACCTCTGACAGGTCAGCATGTGTAGTCCTGGGACTTAACAAAGGGTTGCTGACTTGAAGGAAGCATCATAGTGGCTAGAGGGCAGCAGAGGGTGTCAAGAGCAGCAGAACTTCCAACTTTGAATGTGGCACATGGTCAGTGGACATCTCAAGGGAAAAGGTACTCATGAGAGTTCTCCATTGAAACAGAACCAACAGAGATTTGTTTTAAACAATTGGTTTATATGATTGTTCGGGGCTGGTAAATTTGAAATTTGTAGCGCAGGCAAACAGCCTGGCAGCCTGGAAACATGGGGAAGAGTTGGTGTTGCAGCCTTGAATCCAAAATATGGCAGGATTTGTTTGTTGTAATCTTGACATAGAATTGCCTCCACTTTGGGAAACCTCAGTCTTTGCTTTTACTACCTTCAACTGATTGGGTGAGGCCTACACACATTATGGGGTTTTTGATAATCTGCTTTATTCAGAGTCTAGTGATTTAAATGTTAATCACATCTAAGATTCTAAGATATATCTTCACAGCAATATCTAAGTTGGGGATTGTCACACAACTGAGCACTATAGCTTAGCCAAGCTGACAACTTAACTATCACAGGGATTGTAATGTTAAGCCAGAAGACCACCCCCAGTGTGTGGGGCTGTATGTGTGACTCTGAACTTCTACTCAAGGAAAGGCTACCACTCCAAATGATGACGAATAGATTTTCAATAATCTTAACAGTCAGGGGCCTCTCATGATTTGATTTGACTTGGAAACATTGAGAACTGTGTGTGTGTGTGTGTGTGTGTGTGTGTGTATGTGTGCTTATTAATTTTTTAAAATCAATACTGGGATTGAACTTAGTACACTGTACCCCTTAGCTAGGTTACCCAGAGGCTGAGAAGGTAGAAGAGTCATAAGACCCCAGTGTAGCACAGACTGGCACTTCCATATAGCCTCAGGATGTAGTAGGACCTCTACTATTTATTTATTTATTTGACACAGGATCTTGCTAAGTTGTTGAAGCTGGCCTCAAACTTGCAATGTTCCTCAGCCTCCTGAATGCAGAAATTAGAGGCATGCACCATTGTATGCACAATTTTTTTCTTATTCTCAAAGGTCATAGGGCAAATTCAAACAGTTAAACATATAAAATGGAAATAAAAGCTCTTCATGGTGATTTCTAAATATCTCATGAATTTATCATACTCTGTTCTGACAACCTGACCTGAGACATTGTGTAGGTTGTCCTGTGTTCTATAGTAATATTTTCTGGGTAAATTCAAATAGCAAACTCTACTTAAAAATAGTTGTCCATTTTTTCCCCAGGTATAACCATTCTAAACAAAAACTGATGAAAGTTGATTTTTAAAATATTTTTTCAATCTCATTGGCAACTCTTTATCTAATCTAAGGTGGATAGATTCAATTTTTTTCAGAATCTATAACCTGGAAACTTTCCAGACTCCTTAGAGTAGTAAAAGGAAATTGCTATACATATCAATTAAAATTTTATCCCTAAGATAATAAGGCTTTTCATGAAAAATCTCAGTAGGCCCTTATCAGTATTATGAGAAATGTTAGTAGTAAAAAATTCTGTGGCAATATATATCCTCAGATTAATCTGTAAAACAGATGTAATCACAAGTTTCTAACTTACAATTTATGTCTTTAGTTTACAAAAAAGTAAAAAAAAAAAAGTTTTTTTTTTGTTTTTTTTTTTTTTTTGCTAAGCCAAGCTGTCATCCATATTAGACATATAAGCAGCATAATAACTTGCAAGAAAAGTATCTTTTTCCCCCCTTAGTAAGATATGGTGAACGAATGGCTTAATATCAAAGCATATTTTAAGGAAGAGTCTTCTGTGATTATCATAATTTAACTATTAGGTCCAAAGACTCAAGGTTATTATATTGCTTGAACAAAATACAAAAGGGCTGTACTGGTAAGAAGCAAATCTTATTCTAGGAAACCAGTGGCTTTCCAATTCACTATTCACCCTAACTCAGAGGTTACATTTTAAAACAACAAATAAACAAGTCCTATACACTAACACTCTCATATCCACACTCAACCACCCACCCATGCACACACCTACACACAATCTAATGGCCATCTTTTCCTTTGCAAAGGCACAAAAGATCAGAAATACTAATAATGTTTACAACATACTCAGAGCAGTGAATGAGCTTCCCGTTATTACTCCAATAAAGGATAGGATAACAAAGAAAGAGGGATGGACCTATTCCTGCTGATATCCTGAAGTGCTAGTGTAGGAGGTGATGATGCTAGTGTTAGTTGTCAGGCTTAGCAACAATCTCTGTCATTGCCAATGACAGTGGACTTCTTTCCACTTGTCTTTCTGTAAGAGATGACTGGGAGAACAAAGCAAATGGCCCGAGAAAGTCAGTGGAAGTAGCGCTCAAGGGAGGGTCACATCAGGTCCTAGATCTAGTCCTGTCACTGGATGAAGTGCACCACGCCCTTCAGAGGAACTTTTAGTGATTTCCTGCATTTTGGATTTGTGCATAAAATAATGTATTCCCTTACCCACTTTATCAGTGTTTGTGGAATACTCATTGATTTGAAGCAATGCTATGCATCAGGGGTACCAATGACACACACGAGGGGCAGCATCTTGTCTTCACTGTGACTTACACAACCCTTACTTGGCTTAACCACTGAAGCGGGAAAGGAAGTACACAGAAAATAAAAGCCTAACAGGGGTTCCTAACTCAGTTCTTATTTTTTCAACTTATTTAGTTACTGGGATTATCCTCTTTCGTTTAATGTAAGTAAAAACAACAATGAAAAAAGTTGGTCTAAAAACGGTCTCAAAACTGCTCACTTTCAGGCCCTGAAGGAAGTGACAGAAATGATCTTATTTGTTCTTCAAGAATAAATCTATATCAGTGATAGAAAATGAGAAAGGATGCCCAGAAAATAAAAGTTTCTAGGAAGATAAATAGAAACAAAATGAAATCAGGCTGATGAAGAAACGAAGTTAGAGAAAACCTCAGGCTAAAACATGGGTAAGAGAAAATTGTACAATGTTGAAGGAATTTCAGTGATTATCCAAGCTCAGAGTCAACACATTCTTGAAATAGCTAGGCTGGTTGGGCATCTTACTCCTCTCTCCCCTTCCACTTATTCTGAGTGGCAGGGATTAGTAGTGTGTGCCCTTGGATAAAATCAGCAAAACCCTCTCTGAAAAGAGAATAATCTACCACAGGAGGCTAAGGCCTCCTCAGAGAATTGCCCTGTCCTGGACAAGCTGAGCAGAGCTACAGGAGACTCCTCTGGAAGTTCAGCACAGATGTAGAGGAAGTTAAGGGGACACATGTCTAATGGCACTTGGGGGGATCCACCCCAAATTAAAGTCCTCTCAATTTTGGCCTTCCTGATTTCCTGCCCAGAATGAAACATGACAGTGAGATGCCCTGCCAACCTCACCCAGGTGTCACCTTGGAGACAGGGCTGCCTGGGGAAGAAAAGCAACACAAATCAGAGGAGACCACATCTAGTTGCCTAATTACCAGTCAATAAATCTTTGTCATGGGTGATTAAGACAAAAGTTAAAAGAGAAATTTATCATAAGAAACAAGGAAGAAAGACAATTTTATATGAATAGATAAAAATCTAGATGAAAGGATTTCTAAAAGATATAAATAATCTGTGATATGTCAAGAAATTTGTAATGTTTTGAACAACCCACAATAAAAAAAAAAAAAAAAAAAAAAATCTGTACTTTGAGGACGTATAAAATCTGAACAGGACAAAAACCAGAGAGGAGACAGGGAGGTAGTCAAAGATCAGCCTTGGAAAGGAACTTGTCCCAGATGGTTTTACAAGTGAGTCTTTCCACCTTTCTGTAGGGAAAACTATACAGAAGATTGAAAGGAAATTAGAAAGACATCTCCAAACTACGTTTTCTGGAAATTGATTGGAATCTTTATGTGGTAAAAAGCATCCATCAGTCATGTGCTCCCTGTTTCTTGCCACAGGATGCACTGTGTCACTGTGGAACTCTGCCAGCAAGATGTGACCCTTGGCCCTTGGCCCCAAACTGAAAGTCAAAATAAACATTTTTTTTTTTGTCTTCATAGCTTAAAAAATAACTTCCTAAACCTTATACTATATCTAGACACCATAAAGAGAAAGGCTTACAATACTGGCTATTTAAAAATTAAAATTCGTATAATAAAAATACCACAAAGTTAAAAACCCAGGAATACTTTACCACTGAGCTACATCTTTTAGGGTATAAATAATTTGAAAGAGGGTCTTGCTAAATTGCTGAGGGGCTAAGGTGCTGAGCCTTGCTATTCTCCTGCTTCAGCCTGCCAAGTTGCTGGAATTTCAGGTGTATATCACTATACCTGGCTTCTTTTGTACGTTGATTTTGAAAAAAAGGGTAAAAAAATTCCAAGAAGAAAAAAAAGGTTTTTGAACAGACAATCCAAAGAAAAATAAATCTAAATGACCAGTAAACATATAAAAAGATATCTATTCTCAGTAATTATCAGCAAATATAAAAGGTAAAATTTTTTTTTTAATTTTCAGATGGGCAAATATTAAAAAGGCTTGCTGGTATCTATGATTGGCAAAGTTGTATGGAAATAGGCAATCTCAGATGCTGTTGGAAGGATGAAATTCTTACAGGTTTTTCTTTTTCCTTTTTGTAATAATTGTGTTCTTTTGACAGAAGAAATATCCTTATAGGAGCATTAAGAAATATGTACAAACACCTTCATCACACAAAAAAATTTACTTTTCTTTGCTATCTTGGAGATTGAACCCAAGGCTTCATGAATTCTAGGCAACTACCCCTGAACTACACCCCAGTCCTATGGCCATATTTTTAATATTAAAAACAACAAATATTCACCAAAACATGAATTGGCATGAACATACTTTATACAAAGGTATGAAAAATTGTGCTCTATATGTGTAATAAGAATTGTAATACATTCCACTGTCGTGTATTTAAAAAAATAAAATCAATAAAAAATATTCACCAATAGAGGAATAGTTAAATTACATCTTAATATAGAATGTTAAGCAAAACTTACTCAGTCTGTATGTACCTGCATTGGAACCATCTCCAAGATATATCTACATTTTTTTTTCCTTGCACTGAGGATTTCACCCAGGACTTTGAGCATGCAAGGTAAGTGCTCTACTACTGAGCTACACTTCCAGTCTCCCCACTGTTATTTAAATTTTGAGACACAGTCTTGGTAAATTGCTCAGGTTATTTTCAAATTTGCAGTCCTCCTGCCTCAACCTCTTGAATAGCTGGGATTACAAAGTGTGTGCCCCCATCCCCAGAATCTGTAAATTTTTGAAAACAACTACAAAATTCCATTTAATTCTTATACTTTGATACCAATTTTGTTAAAATTTTAAAATTCCAAGTTATATATATATATATATATATATATATATATATATATATATATATATATTTATATATATATATAAATATGTAAGTACATAGAAAAAAGTCCAGATGGATACATAACAAATTAATTGTTAATGATGATTTGGGGAAGGCAAGTTGGATTTTATTCTTAAAAGGGGGAATTTATTTTTTAGTCTGTTTATGTATTTTAAAGCAATGTATGTTTAATGATGACTACATATTTATGCATTGATTCAAGTACATAAACCATGATCCTAGAGAGTTAAAAAAATGATAATTTACAGGTTATAGGAAAGAAAACTTGAATTTTCATTCATATGATCAGTAGCACTAAATTTTTCTTACAATAAAAATGCATTTGTGTATTGCTAGTATACCTTAAAAATGAATTCATTAAAAATATATAACTCTAATATGTAAGACATATTGTTATGTGACAAAACAAAAACATATTGTCGAACAACACCTACAGTAAGATTCCCCCAAGGAAAAAGTTCTGGAAATTTACACAATGGATACAAGGAAAAATGTATTCATATACTATTAATATAATTCTCAAAGCAAAAAGCAAAATAAAAGTCATACTTCATTTGAATTCAGAACCTATTGCACAGTCATTTGATCACAGTAGACAAAATCACACAGGTGTGGGCCGATCGCCTGCCCTCAGTTATGACTAGGGAATCAGCACTCAGGCTTTTATATGGTGACTCAGCACAGGGTCAGAGGGTCCAGGAACCTGCACCTAAGTCAAGCCAAGACAATTCATTAATGAATGGGACTGCCAGAGAATCCGTTTTGGCATGTGGCTGGCCAGGTACCTTCCAGTATCTGCAGGAAGTGGGGTGCCATCTTCTCTCTCCCGGTGTGCTGAGGAGTAGACAGGTTCTCTTGGCAGAAATCTAGTGGTAGAGAGCTGAGGAAATGGGGTTTCTGGGAAAGAAAAAGACTTCTTGTTTTCCCAAATCTTTCCAGTCCTGTTTTTCCACTGTTCCTGGTCCTCAACTGTATTTCTCCTCTGGGGTTGAGGTCTTCTCTAACCTTCTGTATATTTCTCTTCCTTGTTACTATTTGCAACCAAAGGGCAAAGGCAGCATTTCCCTGTCTGACCATGAGGGTATGTTCCAGTAAATCGGGTTTGTCAGTTTTTATGGCTCCTGTCCTATTAAATGGGTCATGATAGGATAGATATAATCTGTATGTGTCTGATATTTGACACTATTTCAAAGTCAAAATAATGGAAATATATACATTTAATAACTTTAATAACAAAAAAGTCCATGTGTAGGGTATTTTCTGGCTATCATTTTTCCCCTTGTGTGCTGAAGTGATAAACAATATTTAACATTTCATGCTAGAGTCTTCCTGGGAAATTACTATTTACATGCCCAAATAAAAGGAACCTGCCCCATTCTCTTTCAGAAGTTTTATGATTTTGTTTGTGTAAGAACTCTCAATTAGTACTTTAGAGTCCAAAAGCAGCCTTAATGAGGAATAATTAGTCTAAAACATCCTTAATTTTGGAAGCTTATAGATTTGACATGATAACATTGTTATAAAATGACATAAAGGAATTTAACTCTCTTGTAGTCATTATTTTTTGAGGGTGTAGAATATGACTTCACAGCTGCAAGGATTAAATGTATTATGGAAAATACAAAGTTATTATTTAAGCAAAAAGTATATGGTTACATTGTTGAGACTATCACAAAAGTGCTACCATAAAACAAATATAAAATATAATTAATGACATGCATGTTAAGAAGGGAAAAATTAAGAACGAAAGCTAAATTTATATTCTGATTGAATTTTTTTAAAGAATTAAAAAAATCAACATACAAAAATAATTAAAACAAATATTAGTGATACTCATCACAGGGTTTATTTAATTCTTCTTTTGATATATTTTCCAATTTATTTTTGCAGAAAGAATGAATTGTTTTTGTAATTAGAAATTAGTTACAAAAATTAACATAAATTTGAAAAATAGTATTTCTAAATAAATTTCTGCATCCCTGATAGAATTAATGTGTAACTTTCATAGAACTACAAAATATGATTTTATTTATGAGTTATGATTTAAATATTGAAAGTTATCTGCTTTATATTCTGTTAGATGTCTTGTTGCCATGGGAACATTCAGGTTAATGGTAATGTTACAGAAAAATAATCTGTATTTAATCTGCATGCAAGATTTATTTTTTTAAGAATATTGACAGAAAGTGTTTCAAATATTTCAGCACACTCTTCAATTCTGTAGAGCACAAAGTATTATTATTAAAATTGAGTAATAACTGATATTTTCTTTTCAAAAAGTTACTGTATACCAACTGAATGCTTAATACTTAATTGGTCAGCAATTTTTTTTGTGTGTGTGTATTTGTATTTCTAATGTAACTATGTGTTTCAAAATAAACAAAGTAGTTTATCTGAATTTAATTTAGACTCGATGATTTTTGAAAATAAGTAGAGAAAAGAATATTTTTGAATTATATAATTTGTGCTGCAGTGGTTTAAAAATTGATTAGAAAAATACTTCGAGGAAAACCACATAGTGCTAAAATCAAACTTGAGTTTTGAAATTGACTTAGGATCCACTGTATTTTACTGTTGTTGTCATTGTGGAGAGGAAAAAAGAAAAAGAAGACTGAATCATACCAGATCAATTGTGTTTTCTACAATAGGGTTTGGTACTGTGGTGAAGCATGTAGTAGGTGCTCAATAAAAGTTGGTTGGCGAGCATGTGAGAAGCCTTCATGTTGTAGCTTCATCCCACTCAGATTCTCATTTCTGGGTTGCTGTGCATCTTGCCCTTTCTGCTATAACACCTTCTCCTCCCCTGGTTCTCTCTCCCAGGTACTCTGCCTCTCCAATCCTTCCTTTTTCTGGAGCATCCCTCCTCCAAAAAGTCCTGCTTGCATTTCCCCTGACATAGATGGTGTTAACCATTTTAATACAGTTATTTTGAGGTCTCAAGAGACTGTGGGTAGGTTCAGAAATCCTTGTCCTCTTACACCCAGAAGTGTTTAAAGAGCATCTTCTGTGGGTCCCAGGGTTGTGGGACATTTTCACAGGCTATTTCGGTATCACCGTTTTGAGGTGGCCACGAGGACACATCTGTTTTCACTATGGTCTTTGAAACAGTCACTTGGCCATAGTATTTTCCAAGGTAGGAACCTTTGTTTTCCTTTTTCTTTTTTACAATTTGTATTACTAGGTAATGGGAAAATTTGCCCCACTTTGCCCCATCCTTGGGAAAACTTATTTCATTTTGTACTCTGCTGATAGGATGGTAGTCTATGATGAAGGGGATCACAGATGGGAGGAGAACCATGCCGAAGTCTCTAGCAGAAACACAGTCACAAAATCTTCTGTTTACCATACTCACTCATCTCAGAAAAGGCCATCAATCATTCCAAGCAATATGCCTGCTCATATCTGAGAATTCACTTGCAACTTGATTGAGCCACATTAAAATTCTCTCATCTCTTTCTTAAATTTAAAGACACCGGGGAGGAGAATACTCAGCTCACATATGTGATCTCCTGTTCTTTGTTTTAGACTGCACAATATTGTTAGCTCAATTAAATGTCTGACATTTCTCTCTTGCCTTAGTAGTATTAACCAAGTATAATTACTATTGTAAAACTTTATTGTTAATGATGGGTTTGTGGGACAGGACTATTATTTCCATCCCAATTCTATCAAATTACAAGAGTTGTTTTTTTCCCCCCCAGTTTATAAAGTAATACAAACCTATAAACATAGAAAACACACTCAATGAAGTCGAAACCGCCCACTTGCTGTCTTGGTGTGCCTAGGAAGCAGGGAAAGGTTCTGGATATCACATTCACCAAGGGAAAAACAAATCTACAAAAAATAGAAAGAATTTGGCACTTTTAACAGGAACATCTGAATGTATCCTGCGTGAAAATAACCTGAGCTCTATCAACATGTCCAGTCTCATGAGCGGTTCCCATGAAGTGTGTAGCTTACACTTTTCTCCATCCACTCCGCTCACACTCTGATTCCTCCCAACACCTCTCCCCTTTTGGCATTGCCTTTGGCTTCTGTAGTTACCTGAGGACGGCTCAGATGAACATAGTCTTCATGCTGAGATGACTAACTTCAAGGCTTCTAACCCCAGAGGTCTCAAGGAGCCAAACGAGGTGGGCTCCTGCAGACTCTCCATCACTGCCTGCTTTTTACTATTTCTACTGGTCTGGTGGAGCAGCTTCTGCCTGCTGCTCTCCTCTCCTTAAGGTTTAACCATAGTGCAGACCATCCTGCAAGTGAAGGGGGTTCTGGAGCATACCTCCTGGTCTGCATCCTACACGTGCAGCTGCAGGATCCTAATTAAGTTAGGTGAGCTCTCTGTGCTTCTGTTTTCTCATATGTAAAATGGAAATGAGAATTATAAGGCCTGCTCCAGACAACCCATAATCTGCCTCAGTGCACCTGTCATCATGACGAGTTGTAAAGAAGGAAATATGAGTTAAGGACACACAAAATCCCTAGAACTGTGTTCAGACTTGGGCAAACATTTGATGAATGTCCATTGTTATTTTAAAAGGGGGAAAAAGAAAAAGGAGCTAGTACCCAGGTACAGTGTGCAGGTAGTCTCAGTACACCCCTACTCTGTTGGGCATATACCTGTATTGGCAGGCTGCCATCAATGGACTCTCACATCAGCAAATGGCAGACCGCATCCAGGACTCATGCTCTCCTTTGCTGTACTGGGACCATCCTGCTGCATCATTTAGTTCTTTTCTCCTCTCTGTGTCTCCCTTCCCCACCCGTGGGTTCCCAATCCAGAAGGACATGGTTGCCTAGCAGTTCTGATAAATGGGTTGGGGACTGGATGGAGAGATGGTGAGAGTGTTTATACTGGAGCCATGGGTGTTGTCTCCAATCCCTTTGTTCAGGACTGCTTGGTTCCTGGATTATATTTAAACAAATATCATTTGATAAAAATTGTACTGAATCTCCAGTCAAATTGAAATAGATCTTACAAGAGAATCTTATTTTAAATGGGGAATTGGATGTGAGACTATGAAGATAATAAAATATAAAAATGCATGGAAAGACTGAACAGCAAATGAAGAAGTTTTTCCTTTCATAGTGTTCTGTTGCAGCATCCTTATCCCATCATTTAGAGGATGTGATGACTTGGTCTTAAATGAAACAGTATATCACGAAGCCTTATTTTTATGAAGATATTTTCTTCTAATTAAATTCAGTACCACCCAGTGGATGAATAGCTTATTCAACATGACACATAGAAATGCTTTTCCATTACAGGGTTCTTTGGGGGCATTTTCTCTAAAAGAAACATTTGGGTCTTATTTCCCTAGTGGAAAATAAGGCTAAAACTGATTAATTTACTATGGCTCATGGTAAGACAGTATCAGGGAGATGGGATAAGTTTCCACTGTGATAGTGACCCCTACTCTTTTAATTATTGGCACTGAAGACTTCCCAAACAAAAACATGTAAATAAAGAACAACAAAACACAGGGGGATAAAAACTTAGATCCATTTAAATTATTGATGGTAACATTTACCACATTCCGGGGGGTTCTGCAGCTTATTCAGCAAAACTTTAGGAAACCCTTGTGTCATATCAAGCATTGCGCTAGGTCCTGGAAATGCAAAGACGCAGAGAACACACAGATGCTGCTTTCAAGCGAATCAGTCTGGTAATTTGGGCACATTTGCACTTTAATAAGAAGCCTAAAGGAAAACACCTGTATGTATGTGGACATGCAGTTCTATTTATTCCCTTGCAGAAAACGTATTGGCTGCAGGTTTAGTGAAAAGGAATGTCGTGAGGAAAAATGAGTAATTTATAATTTTTTTTCTTTAGGAAGCTTTTATCCTGAATTCATGTTTGGGACTGACAAACTTCACATAGTGTGTGACAGTGTTAACAGCAGCAATGACCGAAACAATACTCAACAAGTGAAAAAAACTATTCCTGACATCCTCAAAGTTCTATCTTAAAAAGTCTCAATATTAAGATGATTAAGATGTGGAGGGAAAACTATTTATATAAATACAAGCAGAGGAAGAATCCAGAGTAAATAAGAGTCACCTAATAGCCGTGTCAGGGTTTCTAATCCATTCTAAAATAAAAGAAACCAGAACTCCTTGGAGCAAGAAATATACAAGATGAGCTCAGAGCATCTCCTAATGCCAGGAAGAAAAGAAGTGCTTCAAAAAACTAAAGGATGGGGACGTGTCAAAGGGGCTCAGAAGGCAATATGAAGGAACTTCCAATGGCCAAAACTAGAACAACCTGAGAATCAATATTTAAAAAAAAAATAAAGTATTATTACATATACATACATATAAAATAAATATACACGAGTCTCTGTAATACAAATAACTGACTGAATACATAAACAAATGGGGTAAAGAGACAAATATCTTATACAAAAGAATCCCAAAGAATTGATGTGTGGAGTTCCTACTTAACAAGGTGAGTATATCTCCCTACCCTTTAGCTGTGGCTTGCATGGTGGCTTCCTTCCAAAGAATACAATACAGAAAGGGAAGGAAAGACTAACTTTTACATTGAAAAACCCAGAAAACACTACCTTGTCAGATGATCAAGGTCATCAACTGGGAGAAGTCATAGCAATAGTAAAAACACATGCTGCTATGTGAAAATAATGGCACTTTACGCCTGGGATCTTCCTGCCAACCAGAACCTTGGTCTATTCACAAGACAGCATCAGAGGAAATGAAACTCACAACCAGCCAACCAAACCCTGACTTAACTTTCAAAACTGCCAAAGTCAGCTGGACACATTAGCACATGCCTGTAATCCCAGCTTCTTGGGAGACTGAGGCAGGAGGATCTCAAATATGAGACCAGCTTTAGTAATTTAGGGAGGCCCTGACTCAAAATAAAAAAAAATTAAAATAACCAGATATTTAACTCAGTGGTAGAGCATTCTTGCATTTAATCCCAAGTACAAAAAAGAAAAAATAAAGTGCCAAAATTTTCAAAAATAAAGTCTGAGAAATGGTCAAATCCAAGAGAAGACTGAAGAGATGTGACGGCTAAATGTTTTATCATGGATGGGATCATGGAAAAGAAAAAGGAGATTAGGCAAAACCAGGAAATTTTTATGAAATATAGACTTTAGTTAGTAATAAAGTACTGACGTTTCTTTTTAGTTGTGACAAATGGGCTACAGTCATCCTTCAGGTTAATGTAGGAAGGGTACTAGGTATTGGGAATTCTCTTTGCAAATTTTCTGTGGATTTAAAACTATACTAACATGAAGAATTTCCTCAAAAATAAACAAAAATTTAAATATCTTAAAACAGTAAGAGTTTACATAGTTATTTTCAATGAACATGTATGTAAATGCTAGAATAAATATAAAAGCTGACATATTTTATTCCGACTGTTTCATTACTGGATTGTGTAATATGCTTTAGTGTAGTATAAGTCCCATATAGTGTGAAGTCTAAAAAATGGTACTATAATAATACAATTAAATAATAATACATAATTATCATTTATTATACTATTATTATTCTGGAGACAGGGTCTTGCTAATTTACCAAGGTTAGCTGAGAATTTACAATCCTCTTGCCTCAACACCCAATCATTGGGATTACAGGTGAGCACCACTGTGTACTCCATTATTACTCTGGATGTAGGAATGCCTGGTACCTTTTCACCTAACACTGCTCCCACCATCACCCTGCTAACATTTTCAGTGACTTTAGGCATTTTGAAAAATTTTCTAGCTATGTGGCTTCTAAATATGTTGTGTATTTTTTGTCTCAAATATACTTTCTTGATGTAAATAATTCTGATTATTAAAATTTTGCCCATTTTCTCATGTGGTTGATTACTACTAATGTTATATTTTACAACTTTTTGTGACAATTGAGTGTAGTTGCATTTTATGAAAGTTTGAAACTGTGAAAAATAAACATTTCACTAAAATCTCAATTTATGAAAGAAATTGAAATTAAGCTAATCTGTCAAATTAAAAGAATCATAATATAAAAGCCCATGAGTCAAATGCATTTTAAACTGTTTACACTACTACCACATGGTGGCGCCATGTCAGCTGGTGAACATAAAGCTTTGGCAAAGTTTGGATTAGTCTTGAGTTGACTGACAAACTATTTGATCTCATGCAGACTCTGCTCTGATTCTATCTTTCATTTTACAGATGTGATATCTGGAGTCCACAGTGTTAAATTATTCCAAGTCCACACAGGTGTCTGCTACTGAACCAGGAATATAATGTACTTCCTGTCATTTAGTTCTCTGCTTTTTGTCTTGCCCCTTGGGGCTCTCTCTCTCAATATATATAATACATATAGACATTCTTGTGTGTGTGTGTGTGTGTGAGACCTAAATTTCTACAACACCACATTTTCATGGTGAAATAATGTGTCTTAAAATGTCACTTTAAAGTTCATATATATAAATAAATATCTAAAATACATTTATTGAAATCCTGACTAAGTACAATTATCATTCCCTATGCTCCTCAAAGTTTCTGTGCTGTAGGTTTCTCTTAGCAAAATTTTGGCAATAGAATAAAATTTAGAAGCCATTGGAAGAATGAATTAGAATTATATGTTGGCTTGGGTTATTTTGACAAAATATTGTTAAGTGAAAATATAAAAAGGAAACAACATCATATTTGCTTTAGCCCATCTTTATGAACCAAATAATACAAAAATTAAAAATAGCCTATGGAATGTATATACATGTTCAGGTCTTCATACAATTATTTGAATGCAGTGAAAAACATGAAATGGTATATAAATTTTTTAACATGAGTTATCTTTGCAAGGGAAGAGCAGGGACTCAGGTGAGGGGCAAAGTAGGAGAGAATGAGGAAAAAGCCAAGAGAAGGAGGAAAATAGCTGTATACATAGAATTCCTAAACACGATCACATTTATATAAAATTATGTTCAAGTGAATATACATTTAAAAATATAAACTAAAATATTTGGATCAAAGGCACTGTAAATAAAAACAAAAGAAACATGAAAATCTAGAGAAACTTTGATGAAAATAAGACTTAAGGGAATAAGTAGCTAATTTAAGAAAAGAAAGAAAACCCCTACTATAAAGCAATTAAAAATAAGACCAAAAAATCTAATAGAAGCCAGAGCTCAGGCTCAGCCTAGACCCACCTTGCTAACCTGCACAGGAGCCAGGGCCCAGGGTAAGCTTGGGTCTGCTCCCCCACCATCACTTGGGAGCCCAGGTCTAACTCACTTCCATCTTGAGTCACTGCAGCCATCCCCATAGCCTTCCCCATGCAATATCCTCTACCTTGGGACAACATACAGGGCCTAGAAGCAGCTGCATCTTGGAGCAGGCATCCCAAAGCCAGTATAAGGGCCACCCTTTCAGCCCCATCTCTGAAAGATGTTTGGTCCATTTTGGAGCACCTCCACTGCTATCTGAATTATCTCCTGCTATTAACGCCATCACCTATAGTTGCAGTAACATCCATCCTGACAACCGGCAGGGTCTGGAAGCCCAACACCAAGATGACATACAGAAAATATGCATAGATATTACAATATTATAGGGTAGAGACTCTAATATCTCAGATCCACAGTGCAAGTAAGGAAATCACATAGACAACATGAAAAAACAAGGGAGGAAAGTGCCCCAAACAAGCCAGGATACTACAATAACAGAACCCATGGACAGTGCAGTTGATGAGAGGTCAGAGAAGGAGTTCAGAATGTTCATAATTAAAATGATCTGTGAATTGAAGAATGACAAAATGAGCAAATACAGGCAAAAATTGATCACTCCAATGAAGAGATAAGAAAGCAAATACACCAACCATTGATGACATCAATAAACAGATAAGGGAGCAAATGCAGGCATCCATTGATCACACCGACAAAGAGATAATGGAGCAAATACAGGTAGCAAAAATTACTTCAAGAAAGAGAGAGTCTAGAAAAAAATCAGAAATCCATGCAATAAAGGAAACAATAAACTAAATAAAAAAACTCAATAGAAAGCATCACCAACAGATCAGATCACTTGGAAGACAGAACATCAGATAATGGAGTCAAAGTATACAATCTGGAAAATAAAGTTAACCACACAGTGAAGATGGTAAGGAACAATGAGCAGAACATCCAAGAATTATGGGATAGCATCAAAATACCGATAAGAGTTATTAGGATAGAGGAAGGCACAGAGTTTCAAATCAAAGGAATGCATAATCTCTTCAATGAGAAAATATCAGAAAATTTCCCAAACACGAAGAATGAATTGGAAAATCAGATCTAAGAGGTTTACAGGTCACCAAATGTACAAAATTACAACAGATTTACACAAAGTCACATTATAATGAAAATGCCTAGCATACAGAATAAGGATAGAATCTTAAAGGCTGCTAGAGAAAGGAATCAGCTCACATAGAGGGGAAGACCAATTCGTATTTCAGCAGATTTTTCAACCCAGACCCTCAAAGCCAGGAGATCCTGGAACAGCATATACCAAGCTATAAAAGAAAACGGATGCCAACCAAGAATCATATCCAGCAAAATTAAGCTTTAGATTTTATGATGAAATAAAAACCTTTCACGATATACAAAAGTTAAAAGAATTTACAGCTAGAAAGCTTGCACTATTGAACATCCTCGGCAAAACATTCTATGAAGAGGAATTAAAAAACAACAATGAAAATCAGCAAAGGGAGGTATTACACTAAAGGAAAAACTAATCAAAGGAGAAACCAATTTAAGTTAAACACCAAAAACAAACAAAAATGGCTTGGAACACAAATCATGTCTCAATAATAACCCTGAATGTTAATGGCCTAAACTTACCAATCAAAAGACATAGCCTGGCAGATTGGATTAAAAAAAAGACCCAACAATATGCTGCCTCCAAGAGACTCATCTCATAGGAAAAGACCGAAGATGAAAAGTTGGGAAAAATTATACCACTCTCATGGACTGCAGAAGAAAACGGGGTTCCATCCTCATATCAAATAAAGTATTCTTCAAGCCAAAGTTAATTAAAAGGGATAAAGAAGAATATTTCATACTGATTAAGGGAACCATTCATCAACAAAAGAAGTCTCAACAAAAGAAATAATCAGTGAGGTGAATAGACAATCTACAATTTGGGAACAAATTTTTACCACACACGTCACATAGAGCACTAATCTCTAGGATATATAAAGAACTTACAAATCTTAACACCAAAAAACCAAAAAACCCAATCAATAAATGGGCCAAGGAACTGAATGAAAACTTTTCAGAAGAAGATATACAAATCAATCAACAAATACATGAAAAAATGTTCAACATCTCTAGCAATTAGAGAAACGTAAATCAAAACTACTCTAAGATTTCATCTCACTCCAGTCAGAATGGCAGCTATTAAGAATACAAGCAACAAGTGTTGGAAAGAATGTGGGGAAAAAGGCACACTCATATATTGCTGGTGGGACTGAAAATTGGTACAGCCAATATGGAAACCAGTATGGAGATTCCTTGGAAAACTCGGAATGAAACCACCATTTTTATTACAGAAGTAATAAAATCCCTCTCCTCTGTCTACACCCAAAGGACTTATAAATAGCATATTACAGGAACACAGCCACATCAATGTTTATAGCAGCCCAATTCACAATAGCTTAGCTGTGGAACCACCCTAGATGCCCTTCAGTAGATGAATGGATAAAGAAAATGTGGTATATATACACAATGGAATATTATCCAGCATTAAATGAGAATAAAATTATGGCATGTGCAGGTAAATGGATGAAGTTGGAGAATATAATGCTAAGTGAAGTTAGCCAATCCCCCCCCCCCAAAAAAAAATGCAAAATGTTTTCTCTGATTTAAGGATGCTAATTCATAATGTGCTGGTGGGGGGCATGGGATAACTAGATAAACTCTAGATAGTAGAGCAAAGGGGAAAAGTGGAGGGAGTGAAAGGCAGGAGTAATAGGGGTTGGAAAGCTGGTAGAGTCAGATGGACATCATTACCCTAAGTACATGTAAGAAGACATGAATGGTGTGACTCTCCTTTTTGTACAACCAGAAATATGAAAATGTCCTCTATATGTGTAATATGAATTGTAATGCCTTCAGTTGTCATATATAACAAATTAAAATAAAAATAATAAAAAAAGATTAAAAGCCTAATAGAAAAAAATAGCTAAAAACACAAACAGGCAATTTACATAAAAAAATAAAAACTGCTTTTGCACATCTGTAAAATTTTTTATTCTTATCTACCATCAGTGAAATGCAAATTAAAACCACAGTAAAAGTCTTTCAAATTACTCATATTGGCAAAAATCTTTAAATCCTAATGCCAAGCTTTGGCAATGGAGTACATTCTTCTATAATGCTGATGAGAGTAGAAACGGGGACAATGACATTTGAATGCAATTTGGCAATTGTAGTGAAGTCGAAGAACTCAAACTCCATGACCAAAGGTTCACTCCTGGGTGCATGTCTACTCCTGTGATGAGGAGACAGTCACAGAAATGCTCTTGGTGGCATTGTCTGAAAGAGTGAGACTTGGAAACAACCTCAACTGACTTTAATGGTAGAACAGTAAGTGGTGATATATTCATCCCATGGGTTACTGAGCAATTAGACAAATGAGTGAATTTGAGATAAACAAATACTTAGAATGAATTCTCACAAAATAAGGTTGAGGTTAAAGAAAGACACACTATTGAGGAATACATACACTATAACACCATTTGTGTGAAGTTTAAAAACGTGAAAACCAAGTCTATACACACACCCATATATAATTTGGGAATACATATAGATGTTATAAGATATAAACGAATACCTGGAAATGATAAATATTAAATTCAGGGTAGCAAATACTTCTGAAAAGAAGTAACAGAGAAATTTAACAAGGAAAGGATATACAGTAGTTTTCATCTGACTGGTAATATTTTTAATCAAATGATATTCATTTATGTAATTTGTTATTATGTTGATGATATGTTTTCTATGTCTATAATTATTATATTACTATATTGGTTATTCTAATATTAATTTATTGACAGTATTTTATTGTATTTTTTTTTAGCCAGGTGTGGTTGTACACGCTTGTAATCCCAATGGCTCTCGAGGCTGAGGCAGGAGGATGGCAAGTTCAAGGCCAGGCTCTGCAACTTATTGAGATCCTGTTTCAAAATAAAAAAAATAAATAAACAAAAGTTCTGGGGATGTAGTTCAGTGGTTAAAGTACACTTGTACCCTGCCCCCCAAAAATATAGTAATTTTTTTAAAAAATATGTTCAATCCTTATTTAATCCTCTCATAAAAGAAGTACTTAATGACAGCAAGAATCTATTTTCCAATTATCAGAAAGCTAAAAATAAACATTTTAATAATAAGCTGTTCTGGCCAAGGTACCGGGGCACAAGCACTTTCAATAACTGTTTATAGTATATTTATGGAACTCTACTCATGGATGGGATGATTTAGCATTGTTTATCAAAGTGACATGCATATACTCACACTGTTTGACCTAAGCCATCTACTTTTAAGTGTTTAAATACACTCTAGCAATTGTGCAATGGTGTATTTATGCAAAGCTAGTCCTGAAAAATTGTCTGTGATAACAAATGAGCAGAAACAACCTTTAGAAGGAGCTGGTTAATAAAATGTGGTTCATTCATGCAATGGTTATATTTAGAAGATTAAAAAGAATGTGGTACCCCCTCTAAAAACTGATATGAAATACCCTCTAGAATAGATAGTAAAAAGGAAGAAGAGTAAAATGAAGAACATTGGTTTGGTAATCTACCAATTAGTAACTGGGTTGTCTCTTCAATATGGACCTGGGGTTTGGGGGACAGAGGCAGGAGACATAGATTTTGCCAATCTTACTATTTGTGTGATTCTAATTTTTGATCTCATATGTGTATTAATTACCATTGAACAAACTTCTAAAGATGGAGAAGTAAATAAGGTAGTGAAAGAATAAATAGAAAGATTAAAAATGAAAATTGGAACAAAGACAATGCTCAACATTTCATTTCAAGAATAGCATTGGTGCTTCAAATTTTAATATTGTCACAAATTTGCATCACCTGCTTTATGTCCAAAGCCTAAGGCTTCAATTAATTTTAGGGGCAATCTAGTGACCAAAGAGAAGCGTTTTATTAAGAAGTGGCAATTGGCAGAAGCCCTACATACCAGGGATGGCCTTCCTTCCCAAGACCACACTTCAGTTTTTGCTCAGGAAAGAATTTGTCCATACCCCACTCACCCACAAACTTGAGGAATTTGAGTGACGTCCCACTACTAGTTTTGAAATCAATTGGTCAAGCCACAACACTAATTGTTCTAAGATTGAAAACCAACTGACAAATAGGTACAGAATATATATATATATGATTGATAGATTAAAAACAAGTAAGAAAATGAGGCAATTATCTATTATTTTTATTTCTACTTCTTGCTAATTTGTGTCTTGTTTAAAAATGCACACAAATTCAAAATTGTTATGCATTCCTGGTGAATTGAGCTCTTTTGTTATGAAGGCTACTGATGCCTGTTGTCTTAACGTCTATCATTACTGATATTACTAAATTTTTTTTCTGCATGGTGTATTTTTTCCCATTCTTTCAACCTTTCTGTTTTGTTATATATGGTAAACTGTATATGATGTGATTGTTTTCTAAATCCATTCTGGTAATCTGAGAATTTTTAAACATTCAGTCCATTTACTTTTAATATAATTATTTATATTTGAACTTATTTTTGCTGTCTTATTTTATACTTTTGATTTTCTCAGCTGTTTTGTGGTTTTTTTTTTCTTCCTCTTCTTTTTTTGTCATTTCTTGTACTCCTGGGATAATCCCCTACTGCCTATACTGTGAGGCTGTGTATACGTGTGTGTGTGTGTGTGTGTGTGTGTATAATGATGATGATTAAGTCCTAAACCCAGAAGCAGGCCTGATAAAATGTTGAAAAAATGTGTGAAACATTCTGAATTAAGAACTCTTAAGACTTGTGTCCAGTTAGGTGGGAGAGGACAAACAGGGAAAGGAATCCGATGAACATGGTTATTAAGAAGATCAAATTAATAAAAGTATGTCAAAGGGTCTTAGAAATACCTGAGTATTTCTGAGTTCAACCTCAGAAAGAAGAGTGGCCAATGCAGGGCGGCGAGCAGGACTTCACAGCTCTTTGGGGCAGCCAGGGCTGTGGTACAGAGGCGTACCCTTCTCTTGTATTCTTTTCTGTGGTACCATAGGATAAATAAATGGCCTTGGAATTGTGTTGCTTAGTTATGAGCCTCCCCATAAAGGTATTTTCCTAGTTTTGTTGTATTTATACTATTGGGAAACAAAATGTACCGTGACTTAGTTTTCATAATTCGAGTAGCTGAATCTCATGTTTTTATTTAAGCACTTTCCCAATAAATACTAATTTATTTTGCTTCCCCACAATATCAAACCATTATGTGGGGATGTTCCAGAGACACATTCTAACATATGTGTGTGGGTGTAAGTCTGTGACCTGGGAGGTATGTACCTCTCCAGACTCCAGCACTATAATTATATTTGTAACCCAGGTCTCAGCCCCTTCTTTAGGACACAAGTAATTGCTTGATTAATAACTCTCTTTTCTCTTTACCAAAACCCAGTCTCAGAAAAGAATCTGGAATTAATTTATCTCAAGATTTAAGTGATTATTAACAATCTAAATATGACTTTCCAAGAATACTTACACATTAATAACAATTATAGCTTTGAGATAAAAAAGGAGAAAAATTTGAATAAATGCATTAGGAAACAAAAAATAGAAATACTGAGTAAATGTAAAAATTGGTTATTTGAAATCAAGAAAACATAAAATGGAAATGTCACTAGCTGATATGACTAGAATAAAAAGGAAGAAATATGCCAATTAAGAACAAAAATGGGAATGTAACCTAAATACAGAGTAAATGTAAACAATAGGAAGGGATTATTTAAGTCAACTGCATGAAAAAACAATTTGAAAGCCTCTGTGAGCTAAATCAGTTTATAGGAAAGTTCAAATTGCCTGAAGTAATCACAGAAGTAGAAAATGTAAATAAAAATAGTATAAATAAAATATAAATAAAAATTCACAAAGAGCCATTTTATCCTCACTCTCCTCCCTAAATGCGTACAAGGACTAAGTGTTTCACAAAGTGTATTTTCTGAAACGTCAATGACTAGAGAATAACAATGCTAATTAAACTGTTCCAGAACATAGATAATTAGTGAAATTTTCAAGGTTCTTTTTAAGGAACTGGAATATCATTAGAAAACAGAAGTAATAAAATCTATTTTACTTATAAGATGATTTTTTAAAATCTAAAAAGTTAACAAGTAATATTAATCATTCTTTAAAAATTTTTGACTTAGATAGGGACCATCTCAAAGGCATGAGAATGTTTCAGTATTAGGAAATCTAATAATATATTTGACTACATTAGTAAATAAAAGAAAATATAATACTCATTCATAGATGCTGAAAAGATATTTCATCAAACACAAAACATTTATTTGTGATAAAAGTTCTTAATAAAATAAAATGAGCTATATTAACATTTTTTACTTGATAATTTAATATCACTTGGATTTATCCTTTCTATACACAATTAGTAACCAGTTTGAAAATGTAAGAGAATAAGTGTAAAAGTAACTAAAAGATAGACTACCTGAGAACAAACTTAAAACAAAATGCATAAAACTCTATATGAACACCATTTAAAATGCTATGAAGGGACACAAAAGACATAAATAAGTGCAAGGTACACTTAATCCTTAAAGAGAAAGGAGCATTATAAATACCTCAATTTTGCCTAAATTAACCTATTTTTTTTTCACAGTCTCAGTAAGAAACCAGTATCTTTGTTACAAGCTTGTAACCATCACATGGAAAAATGAGCACATGAGAATGGTTAGGAAACTTCTGTGTGGAACAATAGTCAGTTATGAGGGAAGATTAGCCTTACCAACATTGTGTTGTACTGGTACATAGAAACACAGACCAAGGAAATACAAGAGTGGGCTTATAACCATCCCCCAAATGAAATATAGAAATGATACAGGCATTGTATCATTAGAGAAAAACAGAATTTTCAATACATAATTCTGGAATAATTGAATTTCTGAAAATAGAAAGTTGATTTTTCACTCATACTATATCAGAATAAATTCCAGATGGAAAATTCAAAAATTAAAATATGGCTATAACATTATTAGAGGAAAGTGAAAGGCTTTTTATGTAACTTGAAGAGAAGAGTTTTCTGAATTTAAATATATTTTAAAAACCTGCGTATTGAAAGTTCTTTCACTAAAGTCCAAAGATATAGAAATTAGTGGAAAATATTTGTGTCATGCTATAGACAGACTGTTCATAGCTTCACATATAAAATGTAGCTGTGAACAAAAATTTTTAAAAGACTCAAGTGCAATAGCAAACAGCTATAAATAGTCCAGAAATAAGGAATGAAATACAACTATTAAACATTTGAAAAGATATTCAATATCACTATAAGAATATTTCCATTTAAAACGAAAGTGAGATACATTCCACCATGTTTCATCTTTATCCTGTCACAGAAAAACAGATTTGATAACACGCTCTTTTGGCAAGGGTATGGAGAAACTGGCACCCTCAAACACTCAGAGCACACTCCCTGGAGGTTAATTGGCATCCATTAAAATTTTAAAAAATGTGCATGCTCTTTGGCACATCATTTTCATTTCCAGTAATTAATTTTACAAGTATACTTGCACATATGGGCAGAAAAAAAATATGTACAAAGATAACCATTGCAGCATTGTTTTTACTAGCAAAAGATTGGGAACAACCAAATGTCTAACAAAGATGGACTGTTAAATAAATTGTGATACCAGAGCATAATGGATATTTTAACAGAATGAGACAATTCTGTGTTCTGTCATGAAATTGTCTCCAAAATATAGTGTACCATTTGTGTAGAAAAAATGTTTTATATGTTTATGCAAAGAAATTTGCATGTGTGATATTCATGGAATATCTCTGGAACTCTACAGAAGAAACTGGCCAACAGTTGAAGTCTTTAGGAGACCCCTGGGCAGTTGAAGGTTGGGATTAGAGGGTGAATTATTGTCTGTGGTATATTACTTGGTATTTTTTTGAATTTTTTACTAAGTGTATGAATTAATTAAAAAATTAAGTAATTAACTTAGCTCTAGCATGGGCTTTTTTTTTTTTTAGTTCAATGTCTTTTTAAAGTTCTTTTTAGGTACATACAACATTATGATGCATTTTGACATAATCACAAAAGCATGCAATATAATTTGCTCTAATTTAGTCCCCAGCACCTCTCCCATCCCCCTTTTGCTCCCCCGTTCTCCTACCTCTACTCTACAGATCTTTCTATAATTGGTAGTTTTATTTTTAAATCAGTGACTTGTGGATATACTTGATGTTAGGATTCACTGAGCTATATTCATGTATGTACATATGTAAGTTCAGATTCATTACTCTGTTCTTCCCTTTCCTGTCCCTCCTTCCTCCTCCACAATCCCCTTCACTTACTCTATTTTGATGAAACCCCCTCTCCTTTTTCCCCCCTTTCTCTTTTTTCTTTATAATCCCCCCTTTCTTGTTTTGGATTAGCTTCTGCGTATCAGAGAAAATATTCAACTTTCGACTTTTGGGGACAGGCTTATTTCACTTAGCGTGACAGTCTCTAGTTCCTTTCATTTACTGGAAAATGCCATAATTTCATTCTTCTTTATGGCTGAGTAATATTCCATTGTATATATGTGCCACATTTTCTTTGTCCATTCATCTGTTGAAGGGCACTTGGGTTGATTCCATAGCTTGGCTACTGTGAATTATGCTGCTATAAATATTGATGTGGCTGTGTCAGTATAGTATGCTGATTCAAAATCTTTTGGATATGTACTGAGGACTAGGATAGATGGGTCTTATGGTGATGCCATTCCTAGTTTTTTGAGCTATTTCTTCACTGTTTTCAGAGTGGTTGCACTAATTTGCAGTCCCACCAACAATGTATATACCTTTTCCTCACATCCTCACCAGCATCGATTATTAATTGTATTTTTGATAATCAGCATAAGACTTTTAGAAGATGCTCAAGGGCAGATCTTGGTTAGTACTGGTGAATAGAAGAGTTTTTTTTTCCTTACTGTTCTCCTTATATCAATCCACACAGGCAATTTTCCACTGTTCCTTAAATCCTAAGGAATTAGTATCAGGAAAAAGACTAGTATTGCTGATACAAATAGGAATGGGGAAGAAATGCAATTAGGAAAAGGCTTGGACATTCTGGAGCTCTACGCTTGCATTAGTCATTGTTACCTCATTATTCTTTGACAAAAATATCTGATGGGCTTTTATTGTATAACCTTTAAAAAGTGGGTTCCAGTTTTTCTTAACTCTTGAGTTATCTAATTCTAGTCCATTGAGTTTGAAAGCAACCTGAACCCTCCACAGACCGCATTAAAATAAGTCATCAGTATATTCAGAAGAGTGAGGAAATGGTGAGGGATCTAACAATCATATCACATGAGAACTGTTAGAAGAAAATGACTTTTCTACACAGTGCCAGAGAGGAGAAGTAGCATCATTGAGTGCAGTTACAGGAAGCAGAATTTGAGTTACTTTAAAGAAAGCATTTCTAGTGATGAGAACAATCTGAAACTTTATTGGGCTCTTTTATTAGATTTTGATTGTTCCTTCTCTAGACTGCTCAATCAGATCACCTTATGGGAAGAAATAACCATGCACACTCAAAGTATCTTTAGCCCATGGTACGATTCTGTCTTTGAATATGGCTTTTTATATGTTGTCATTTTTTATATTTGTGTCATCAAAAATTCATATAACTATAAAACTAAATAGGGCAAATTGTACCATATATAAATTATATCTTAACAAACATGACTTTTAAAGGAAATCTAATTCATGAAGTATTTTAACAGTATTGGGCACGTACTAACCAACTGATAAATAATGGCTATTATTATGATTCATTAAAACAACCAGCATCATAGTAGGGTAGGGAAGGGGAAAGTGGGAGGAATAGATGAACTCTAGATAGGGCAAAGAGTTAGGAGGGGAAGGGAGGAAGCATGGGGTTAGAAATGATGGTGGAACGTGATGGACATCATTATCCAAAGTACATGTATGCAGACACGTATGGTGTGAATATACTTTGTATACAACCAGAGATATTAAAAATTGTGCTCTGTATATGTAATATGACTTGTAATACCTTCCGTTGTCATATATAACAAATCAGAATAAAATAAACAAGTCAAAAAATAGCAAAAAAAAAAAAAAGAATAAAGCCCATCTCCTGGGCTCAGCGGCATATGCCTGTCATCCCAACAGCTCAGGAGGCTGAGGCAGGAGGATTGGGAGTTCAAAGCCAGCCTTAGCAACTTGGTGAGGCCCTAAGGAACTTAGTGAGACCTTGTCTCAAAATACAAAGTAAAAAATAAAAAATGGGCTGGGAATGTGGCTCAGTGGTTAAGCATCCTTGGGTTCAATGCCTGGTACCAAAAAAATAAAAATAAAAGAATTAGGTACATCCAGTTATCATCCATTTGAAGTGTCTTCTTTTACGGCAGTGAGACAGGAAGGATACTATCTAACTAATAAAAAAAAATAAGGAAAGAAAAGTTAATTAATTAAACCAACTCCACTCCCTGCCCAAAGTTTCTTATTCTATTATCTCATCTTTCACATTAAGGTGTTCAGAATTATAACAGTTTAGTAATGAATCATACATTTATCTCTTGTAAATTTAACTTACTTATTTGACCCCAAAGATGCCTAACTAGTGCTATTATTGACACACTATAAATTCAAGGATGTGATTGGCATAATTGCCATTTCTGTGCCAAGACCAAACTTTGTGAGGCTCACTGGCATAGAGATGCAACATTTACCCGAAGTGACTGCAGTGAAAGCGACTTTATTTATTCACATTTGAAATTTATTTAATAGATAACCTTCTCCACAAATGTATCACTACACTCAAAAAAGAAGTATGTCCGACAGGTCCACATTTATAATTTAGCTTTGCCTCAGGAATGTTCTCTCTATGCATTTACGAGAAAACCCTGACAAAGAATATCTTTAAATTATTCTCTAACAATCAATAACCTAACTCACCATTCCCCACTATTTTTCTTATTTTGGTGAATGTTATCATTTTTCATCCAGATTTCTAGACTCAAATTCTGAACTCCCATATAACCAGTTGTCAAGTTGACAACAGACCAAAATTGATAAGATATATTTGGAGGTGACAGACCCTTTCATCCCCACCCATCACAACCTCTGAAGAACGGGGCAAGCCCAACCCTACCATGAACCATGTACTTCATACTAGCCTCTGATCCCACCTATCCCTGACCTTAGCTATTTAGAAATATATGGAGCAGCAATCAAAACCTGTCCATCCACAGATTGGCCAGCATTCTGGGGGGGGGGGGGGGAAAGACCATCTGAGGGGATCAGATGTTGCTTACAGGGATTTTCACATTAAAGTATGTATTCCCAATGGGGTCAGAGAAGTTGAAGCTGAGGCTGGATAATTCTGGGCAAGTTTAGGAAGGTGGCTAAGAGGGCACGGAGACAGGAACAGACCTGCAGAGAGATGGAGAGATATGTGGAGAGATGGAGAGACACAGTTTTAGTTTCCAATTTCAATTGCTAGGAAATTTCCAAATTCAGTTGTTATCCGAATTATAACTCACTGTCAGGTTTCTCATGAAAGGTTTAGATACCTTAATTTATTCCCACTTTCTTTTGTTTTAATGGATCTCTCCTCTTTGCAGTTCAAAGTCCTAAGTAAAATAATGTCTTCTACATCAACCCCCAACATTCCCTTCTGTAGACTCACTCTAGGGAAAGCCATTATGATCTTTCAACTCCTCACCAAAACCACTGTGATCACCTCAACACCATTCTCCCATAGACTACTCCGTACCACCACCCACTTGTAAGTTTTCCACTCCCAAGTAAATCTTCAAAAGCCCGTTCCAGCCACATCACTCCCTTGTTCAAAATCCTTCTATAATCCCCTATAATTTAGCAAATAATACACAAAGCACTGTCATTTGAGACCAACCTAGCTTTGCAGTCATGTCTTCTGCAACTTCTAAAAATACAGAGAATTGTGTTCTCTTTCTCTCTCTCCCTCATCAGTGGTGTGTATGTGTGCACCTGCGTGTGTGTGCACAATTCTCAAAATATACTACTGTGGGTCTGGTCCACCTGTGATAAACATGCTCATTGTTTTACCTAATCCACAGAAGGATTTTATATTCTTCTTTTTCTTTTCTTTCTTTCTTTTTTTTTTTTTTGGTACCAGGGATTGACCTAGGGGCACTTAATCACTGAGCAACATACCAACCCTTTTTATTTGTTATTTTGAAACAAGATCTCACTAAATTGCTGAGGCTGGACTTGAACTTGCGATCCCCCAGCCTCCTCTCATACCACTGGGATTACAGGCATGCACCACCACACTCAGCCTATTCCTTATGTTTCAAGGCATAATGATACATTTTATTTATTTCAAGCAGCATACAGATGGTTTTGTCTAAGTCACTACTCTTAAAGAGAAGTAGCCAAAATCTTTACTACTTGGTTAGGAACAGAACAAAACCCTATTCAAATTACCTAATTGAAAACTTGAATATTGATTATGTCTGTCTTTTGAAATACTACTTGTGAAATACATTTTGAAATACATCCTAAAATTCGAGTTACTGGGGGGAGACTTTTCTGATTCATGAAGTCATCTTTGATTTCTCTACTAAACCCCTTGTTTCTTCTTCTCTTATGATATTTCTTGTATTCTTCTTTATGCTTATTTCTATACTTCTCCAGCTCTCTGTTTAGGTTATAATGCCTTTGAAGGCAGGTCTTGGGTCTTATTCCTAATAATGGTCCCTCAATACCCCACAGAGATGTCTGTCTACTAGAGTAGTTCAATAGATTGTGATTTAATTTTTTAACCCATGTGATCAAATGGACATAAGTCTGCATAACATATTGCTTGTTAACAAAGCTGCTTTGGCATCTCTGGGGTTTAGAATCTCTTAACTAATAGCATGAGGACACCAACTGATGTTAGATAAGGCACAGAACTTTTAAAGTATGGCCAAGACTCCAAATGCTATTGAGAAAGTCGTTTCTTGCTTATCAGTGCAATTTATTTTATTTACTTTTGATACTGGAAGTTGAGCCCAGAGGCACTCTACCACTGAGCCACATCCCCAGTCCTTTTTATTTTTTTATTTCGAAGCAGGAAGGCCTCAATAAATTGCTGAAACAGGTCTCAAATTTCTGATCCCCCTGCCTCAGCCTCTGGAGTTGCAAGTATTACAGGTTGTACCACCACATGCAGTTTATCAGTGCTTCTTTTTTTTTTTTTTTTTTTTTTTTTGCAGGGGACGGGGGTACTGAGGATTGAACTCAGGGGCACTGAGTCACTGAGCCACATCCCCAGTCCTATTTTGTATTTAATTAGAGACAGGGTCTCACTGAGTTGTTTAGTGCCTTGCTTTTGCTGAGGCTGGTGTTGAACTTACAATCCTCCTGCCTCAGCCTCCAGAGCTGCTGGGACTACAGGCATGTGCCACCATGCTCCCAGCTATCAGTGCATTTTAATCATGTCTTTCAAACTATTATAACTATTTGAAAATAAAAATAGATTCCAAAAAATATAATCTGACCAACAGAGCAAAAGACAAATTCTACATACCTTCTCAAATTATGCAGAAAAGTTCCTTGTTTGACTGAATACAAAATATTTGCATTTGCACTCTGAATGCTAACTGACTCTTTTACTTACTAATCAGGATAGTGACTTCTTTGTTCATTGAGATATCTGCAGTATTTAAGAAATTTTCATTACCTGGCAACTGTTTTTACAAAGCAAGGGTCAACTCCTGTGCAGAATACAAAACATTTAAGACATCTGCTGTGTGCTGAAGAAATGTGGAATCTACACGGTCAAATAAAACAAAATTACCTGAAAATATTTTAAAACAAAATAAATAGCTGCATGATTGTTTGTAGTTTTATCTACTACCTCATAAAAAATGCTTATCATATAAATGAACCAAAGATGGCCCCTCAATATTGACCTGTATGTTGTTAGCTTCTTCACAGAAGATGACAATACCTCAAAAACTCTTAACACTAAACTCAAATTCTTACATATCCAATTTAAAAAATAGATAGCTCAAATAAGCATATTTTTAGCCATTTAAAGACCACTTTCTTTGCATACCCCATGAACTATACCCAGTATACACTGGGCAGGCATAGGGAAAACCCTGGGCTACACATGACCCCAGGTGGTTATGCTGAGGTCATCCACCCCCTGAGCCACTGAACAACAACATCTGCGCATGCCACTACTGTCCTACTTCCCTGCTCCCTTGAAGTTTTTATTTCCCTCCCCCTTTATGGAGTTTGTACCTCACTACTGTCTCTGGAAGTTCTGCTGCCAGGGACATCCCTGCCATGCAACCTGCCCAAGCTCTTCCTACATAAAGCTCTTGGTGTGCCACTGCCTCCTCTGTTTTCTCCTTGACAAACCCTGAATCTTTGAATCTCTACAACATCCCCAAATTTAATGGCTTAAAATAATAAAAACAACATTTATTTGGATCGATTGCAAATCAATCCAAAGTGTTATAGGAATGTCTTGTCTTTGCTCTATTTGGGCACCAGCTGGAGGGAGAGGCTCAACCTGAGGTTGCTTTCCAAGATGGCTTCTGTTGACGTGTCTGGCACCTCGATATTTCTCTCTCCAGTCCTCAAGGGCTTTGCCACGTGGCCTGGACTTCTCACCACATGGTAACCTCAGAGCCGTCAGTCTTGGCACATGCTAGGGTTTCTCTAAAACAAGCATTTTCCAAGGCCCAGACACAATCTACAAGATTTCTTACTTCTTAGTGTCAGAGTCTCAGAGTGATACTCACACAGCATTCTGTTGGATAAGAAAGTCACCAAGGACAACCTCTATTCAAAGGGAGGGAACATAGACCCCATTGCTCAGTGGAAGAAGTAGCAAAGAATTTGTAACCAGCTTTAATCTACTCTAATTTATTTATTAATTTGATGTAATTGCTTAGACCAGAGTTGGCAAGCAATAGCCTGTGTGCCGAATACAGCCCACTACTTGATTTTGTAAATAAAGTTTTATTGGAATATATCCACACCCATGAGCTTACATTTGTCTATGCCTGTTTTTGTGCTACAACCACAGAGTTGAGTCCTTGCGATAGAGATTGTGTAATTTGCACAATCTAAAATATTTGCTACCCCATCTGATCTTTTATAGGATAAGTTTGCAAATCCTTGCTCTAAAATGTGGTTATACTATGCCAATGTTTGATTTAAATTGCTTTCCTAAAGATATATTTCTTAACCATATAAACTCCTTAGGAAACTGCAGTTTTCGAACTTGCAACTTATACACTGCTATAGGTGCACAACAGCATTGTTCTCTGGGGCAGTAGTGAGACAGTTCTGTATGCCACCAACAGATGGTGTTGGCAACTGTGCCCTCACTGGACCAGTGAGGCTGCTGTGTCTGCTGAGGTGGGCTTAGTTTAAACGTGTTTCAAACAGTGGTTACCCTATCAAAGACCAATAAGTGCAAAATAGCACGAAAAGTGTTAAAAACTTTTAAGTAGCCAAAGGCAGCACACGATTATGAGAAAAAGTAAAAATAACTTTAAAAAGGTGAAAGTGATACGAAAATTCCCTTATTTGTGGTCATGGGACAAAGAGTCAGAAGGACAGGCTGTGAGGAGCTAGGCATGAGTCATGCCACTTACCACCAGCGAACATGAAGACGACACAATGGAAACCAGGTAGGATGTTGAAGGAGCCATGGCGGAGCGCCTCCTATCTCTTGGCCCAGTGTTTACCTAGGAGATGATTGTCAGGGTTCAGGGAGTTGAAGGCCAATGACAGTGACAGGATGGTCTTGAAACTTCTGCTGAAAAGTGAATTTTCCTCCCTGAAATCCACTTGGTATCAAAGTGAGGGGAGTATGAAGACCAAAGGGACCCTCAGAGAGGACGTCTGCCACCTCAGCAACTTTCAGGGTGGACAGAACTGTTCTTTTTTTGTTGTTGTTGTTTTTGTTTTTTAAATATGTTTGACAGCCTGCATAGGATCAAAGAGGAAAAAAGAGTGTCTACTTTAGAGCTGCAGAGAACCACCTGACTCTCATTTGGTGAAAATGTGTCCCAGAATTAGGAAGCTTTTTGTAACAAGCCTGATCTTTAAATGTATTTTCTGAATTGCAAGTTAAACACACACACACACACACAAAACCAAAAAAAAAAAAAAAAAAAAAAAAAGAACCAAGGAAACGAAGAGATAAGCAAACCAGCCCCTACACTTAAGTCAGTGATGTATCCCATCTCACCACTGTGACTTCCACTAACAAGTTAACTCTCATTGCAAACCTTGGAGTCAAGTTTTGATGTACTTGTGACTTGTGATTGTAAGCTCAGCTATTAAAAATGCTTTTATTAACAGTCTCTGCTTATTTTTCTAAATTGAATCTCTGCAACCAAAATAAAATACAAAAGTATACTGAAAGCTAAAAATTTCAGCCTCAACCATAACACTCAATTCTCTTTCTTTTTGTGGCCTCAAAATATCCTCATGGGTTTTATTGTTTGGCTTTACCATCAGTTCTAAAATAAAATATTACTTGCATCTCTTTTATACACAGGAATTCCACATAAGGATTCCTTTGGGGGCAAAATTCTACTATTGCAAAGCTCAACGATCCTGATGGTAAATAAGAGAGACTATTGAAGATTTTTGAGCAGGAAAGTTACATAATGAAAGTGGTGTTTTAGGAACATATTAATCTGCTTGTATGTCAGACAGATTGCCCAGAGACCAGTTAGAAAGACACCATGAACAGCGTTCTGTGAAAATAACCATTAGAATACAATAGAAAATGGAAATAGACCTATTATATCTGTTGGGAATCATGAGAAGCATATAATAAAGTGGTTGAAAAATTATGTTTACATATCGAATAGGCAGACCGAAAGGCCTTTCACCTTCAAGCTCTATGATTTTCTCTATTTTATATTCAAATAAAAGATGTAAAATAAGAAAAGAATGATATTACAGAAAGTGCTCAGGTAGATCCATAATATAAGAAAGTGTGCGTAGCCGAAGTTACCTTACTCCACTTAAAATGCCTCTGGTTGGTTTAACAGGATTGACCAGACTGAGAACTGTTTCAACTGAAATTTCAACAATCAAAGTCTCCCCTCTGCCCCACTTTTAACCAGAATTACTTTTTTTCTTGACTTTTCAAAATTATTTTTAAAGTTAATAAATTTTCATTATGGGAAAATTATTAAATACATAGCAAGACAAAAGTAAATTTTCTGAAATTCTACAACTTAGACTGATTGAGAAGGCGATACACTTTCTTGAGCAATCTCTCTAATATTATTCTATACAAATATCTACCAAAAACCCAATAAGGCTTCATACAAAATAGGATTCCATGGTATGTTCAGCTACATGTTTAAAAAATGTGACCCTATATATTTATAGTTAAATATTTAGCTACCAGAGAATGATTAGATAATAAACACCTAATTCAACACATAATTTTAAGCTGACAATCTTGGCGTTTAGACTTAATTCAAATTATAGACATAAGGTAGGTATTATCTCCAAAACAAAATAAACTTCATTTGTTTCCAACTGTAGGTTCCTAAACAAAGTATTTACATGTATCAATCCTTTTTTTTATTATTTCAATACATTGTTGACCCAGTGTAAACAGAATTTAGCATTACATGGGTCCATCTGAACATCTCACTATATTGAAACCAAAACAGACTCTGACTGCTTCACTCCTCCCAGATTATTCGCTGGCTCAATATTTCCAATTGATAGTATCAACACCATACATTTTCTGCTGCCTTAAATTGGTGTTGCCTCCCATATTCCTCCTCCTTTAGCAGTAGTCATTACAACTTTCCTCTCTCTTTTCCCATTATTCTGCTTCCTGATTTTCTTGCACATGGGGATACTGAGCCTCTAGTGATTTATGACTGGATCAAAGCACACAATTAGTGACAAGCAGATCCTGGACTTGACTCCTTGCTCCTGTGTTTTTCTCCTGGTTTGTGGGCAAGGGCTCTTGCCACCATACCTTAACTCATATGAAAGATCTGCGATATAAATCCTGGGAGCCCTCATTAACACAGTTCCACTTAGAGCAGTGATTCTGTGACATGGAATCAAGGACACAGTGTGTGGCAAGGAAAACAAGTTTCTTTCTTTCTTTTTTTTTTTTTTTGGTGGGGTTCTTTTGGAACTGGGGGTCGAACCCAGGATTTTGAGAACGCAAGGCAGACACTTTGCCACTGAGCTACATCCCAGCCCTACAAGTTTCTTTTATATTACCTAAAATAGTATATTATTTGTGAAATTAAAGTCTGACTTATTAACCAACACAATTTTTTCACTTATCAGATTGGAAATAATCAAAAAGTTGAATATAATTCTGCATCTGAGGCTATAGGGTAGCAGGTGCTCTCCTTCATTACTGGTAAGAGGACACAATGATACAATCTCCATGAAGGACATTTTGGCAAGATTTTTAATAGTTACGAATGTGTTTGCTCTTTGACCCAGCAATCTCACTTCTGGGAATGCATCATACTGACACATCAAAATGATTTATGTCCAAGGTTATTCACTACTGCATTATTTGAAAAAGCAAAAGATTGGAAACAACCCAAGTGTCTATCCGCAGAGGAGTGGTTAATTAAATTATGGTACATGCACACAATGGAATATTAGGTAGCTATAAAAAACAATGAGGAAGCTAGAGATGTACTGATAAGGAAAGATTTCTAGGAAACATTGTTAAAGGTGAAGTGAGAAGTGCTGAAAAAAGTAAATGAGAATCTACTAATTTTTTTTCTGATTCTAGGGATTGAACCCAAGCCTCCTGCATACTAGGAAATCTCTACCACTTAGTTACATCCCCTTTCCTGTTTTTTTTTTTTTTTTTTTTAAGATAGGGTCTCAGAAAGTTGCCCAAAGTGACCTGAAACTTCTGTTCTTCCTCTTTCAGTCTCTCAAGTAGCTGGGATTATAGGTATGTGCTACCACATCCAATGATGATGTACATTTTATATAAAAAATGAAGGGAGTAGTATGAGCAATTAATACAAATGGTTAACCAAAGGGGAAGTAAGGAGTGAGGTAGATAGTGGCAAAAGGGAAATAAGTCTTCTCATCTGTGTTATACTTTGTTCAACTTTAAGTTTCTAAAAATGAATCATTCAAACATATTATCTATTAGAGTAACTAAATAAAATTTTAGAAGATACAATTTTAGTTTCATTGTTCTTGTTAAATTGCAGATTGGGTAAAGGGTCCCTTATATTCTCTCTGGTTTATTCATTTCAAATGTGAATATTGAATTATCTCCTCAGATGGGCTCTCCTTCTAAAAGAAAAGGGTAAAAAGGAATACTAAATCACCCACTAATGACCTCACTGAATAATCATTTAGTAACTTACTGCTCTGTGGCATGAAGATACCTAACAAGATTGATCTGGCTGATGTTTCTCACTGTTTTTGACGTTATTTTATTTTATTTTGGCTAGAAAGAGTAATAGATCATCAAGACCTCCATATTCCAATTGTGTCCATGTTATGTCTGAAAGGGAAATAGCAAAACTAACATTTCAAGTGAATAATCACTATTTTTTTAAAAATACCATGAAACACAGCAGAAAAACATGACATGATTAAACTAAGATGCAGAGAATTGTAAAATAAATACATTTTTAAAAGCTTCTTTATGCATCAGAGTTGTTACTAGAGTAGAATAGAGAGTAAGAATGGGTAAAACAGACATAATTCATTAAAATGACGGCATAGTTTTCAATTCTTAATTATACATGGGATTTCAGGGGCATATTTTTCCCCTTGAAAAAATCAGACTTTTCTAGTAGAATTGAGTCCTGCTTCAAAGTAAGATTTGTATGATAAAGTTAAAGGAGGAGAATGCTGCTCTCAAAGTTGGAGAGAAATCTGGTATTAATGTTCATAATCAGAACTATACTTTATCATTATATATTGTTATCATTAAAAATGAAATAAACAGTAACTGTGATTCTAGAAAGATCAGTTAACCATCTCTGAGCCTCAGTTTCACTACATTACATGGGAATAACAATAATATCTTGTTCACAAGGGGCTTAAAGGAATAAATGACATGATGTACTTAATACCAGGCCTGACATTCAGTAAGTGTGCATTAAGTGAAAGCTATTATTTTTGTCTTATTTGATTGGCAGGAATCATATAAGATAGAAAATATTAATTTTATCAGATATGTTTCTGATATAAATTTTAATAACAGTATAATGCTTATGACTGCTAATAATAAAATGATATATAAAATTCAATGAATACTATGATAGAAAAAGATGAAATATACAAGCACATTAATAGGGCAAGTATTGGTGTAGTAAAACCATCAGAATACATATATATATATATATATATATATATATATATATATATATATATATATATCCTATATAATATATAATATATAAATTATATATATATATATATATATATATATATATATATATATCTTTCTTCTATAATGCTTTAAAATATTTAATAACTTTATGGCAATGAGGATACAATATAATTAAATTTGGCAGGAGAGAAAGAGAAAATAAACTGATTACCAGTTTATTATTATTAAACTAATTCAGATTGTAATTGAGTGTCTACCACACTCCAGTCTACCCCAAATACACAAATACTCTAAAAAATACTACTGCAATTTTGTGTAAACTCTTCAAGGTTAGGTCTGTAAGATGTGCTTCTAGGACAGGGAGTGAGTTACATCACAATATGAAAGAAAGTTAAGTTAGATACTTCTAGTTGATTTCCCAGTATCAAGAAGATATGTAGTAACAGAACCCCAATTTTGTCATAATGGCATTGTTCTCTATTAAAAACACTTTCCTAGACCAACAGAGTAGGGATGGAGATGAAGGAGAGAAGGCAGGAAAGAAATAGGCCATACCATGCTATGTGCAGGTATGAATATATCACAATGAAGCTTACTTTTATGCACAGTAATAATTCACCTATAAAAATGTTTTTAAGAAATATCTTTAGAGTCCCTTGCAGCTCTGATTGGCCAAATGACCCAGGCTAGCCAATGAAATACACCCTATTTTGCCATATAATCATTGGCACTATATTAACATCTATTCGGGATTATTCCATGCATCCTAATCTTGCACCGAAGACAGTTTAGTAAAAAATAATTTTTAAATAATACTGGCACAACTTATTATTTTAAAAAAGATTCATGTAATAGTTGTACTCCACCTTTTTGTAGAACATAAAAATTAAAAAAATGGGCAAAAAATATGCAATGATTATGTGGTGAAATATGGTAATCAGAAACCACAGGAGAGACTCACCTGGCCTGTTTTTTTTTTTTTTTCCCCTCCACCTTTGGTCCTATTCTCCTTCTTCCTGTTGGGAATGCAGATGTGTTGTCTGGTCCCAGTAGTACTGTTACAATTGTGCTTAAGAAGTTACATGCTAATTATGGCAGGATAGAAATGTGTGAGTCTGGGTGTCTGCCAGGCCCCAGGTTCTTCAAGTCACTTACTTTCCTGGACCAGTCTTCTTGCTAGGTGAAAAAAACTCCTTCTGTATATAGAAGAATATTTGGTAAGAATATTTTTTTTCCTTTATGCAGGCAAACACGTTCTAACTAATATGTACCAACCACCAACTATGCCTAAAGGTGATTTCAGAAAAGGATCTCTTTTCTGAAATTTGGAACAAAACAAAGAGTGTCAGAGTTCAGAAGAGCATTGAACAGGCCATGCTAACTCTGCTTATTCATCATACATCTACTTAAGGCGTATTTACCTCTGTGGCTCTATTCTGGAATGTCACCAGGACCTGCTGTACTTGTGACCTTGTTGTTTTGTTTGTCTGTTTCATGTTAAAAAGGCTGATAATGTGGCATATATTATATTCTTGCACTCCAGGAAACCAGGTCTAAATGCAGTCTGAGAATTATGTGTATCAATGTTAATCAGTAATTATTTAGGTTGCTTTGGGCAGAGGATGTTGATCAACAGCATGATACAGAATCAGTGATTTCTTCCCAAAGGAGGAGATAGTTTGAACGAATATTTTAGCTGGAAGCTGTCTTCTCCACACCAAAATTCAGCCTGGCCCTATGGAGCTCCATTATAGCAAAATAGATACAGCACAAAGAAAACCCCACAAAACCTCATTCATTTTGGAATATAAGGTATCTGTGATTTTCCTTTCAAAAACTGGATATGCTTCTGTTTCAGCATAGTTAGTTAGTATTAGCATTCGGGTGTGGCTGTTAGCACATCTGTGGCAAGTGAGAAATTTGGGGCTTAGATACAGGTATATATGCCTCTCATGCTTTCACCATTTCATGGAAGGGTACATTTTCTGATTAATGACTAAGTTAAGCGTAAAATTGAAACAGTTGTAAACTAAGAGATTAAGGATTTTCATGTCATAGAAACATGAAATGGTCATCCAACACAGACCCATGGTCTATACTACCCTTCCCTACAGCACAGTAGAGCTGACAAAGTATGATGATGTAGCAGTGTGACATGCGGAGATCAATGGATACCTGCTTCAGGAGAATCTTATGTAAGGCAAAGCTGCCCATCTCCAAATCCATTTCACAGTTAAGTGTTCTCTGAGTTTGGTGGAATCAAAATTGCTTAGTGAGAGAGAAGTGTATTGGAATAACAAGCACAAACCTTTGCATTAAAATTAATTAATATGCACTGACAGCTCAACTGGAGAAGCATCAACTGATACCATAATGGTGAAGCCTCACCTCTTTTACCAGTCAGGGTCCTGGCAGGTAACATATGGCATGATCAAATTGAGTAATTTGAAGAGAGCTTAACAGAGAGACTGTATGTAAAGATATGCACAAGGTTTAGATATACAATAGGGATGGAACAAAACCCCCAAACAGGGACCATTTAACACCTCTAAGTCTGAAGGGACAAGGTCAAGAGTGCAGTCTGAGAAAAGAATGAACTTCCTTATGGAAGCTAAGAAAATTGGGCGGGGGAGGGATGATCATTCAGTTTGAGACAACATGGTAAGAGAGAGAAAGGAAATAAATACCCAGACTTCATTCTTCTGATTTCCTGCTGGTTTTTCACTTTAACTGAATCCCACTGGAAGCCACTGGCCAAGGAATTCCATGGTTAAAATTCATAGGTTTCAGCTTCCTGAGAAACAAAAAGTGGGGGAGAAAGATATCCAGAGTATTCCAAATGGTTCTAATGAAGACAATTCATTGAGAGACTACTTATAAGAGGTTTGAGCAGGTTAGAGACCTAAGAAAGACTTCCATCCTTAACAGTTGATAGATCCTGTTCTCACTAGTCCTTTTCTTATATTTAATTAACTTTTAAAATGCTCCTAGTAATGTCTCTTTACTTCTGATAGTAGTAGTTACTTCTTAACTCCCATTCTGCCCTTCCCACACATATGCAAACAAACACATTCAATAGGAACAGAATTTTGCCAAATTGATTAAACTCTTCAGAGAGCCAACTTTTGGCTAAGTTGCTGCTTTCTATTTTGTATTTAATTATTTTCTATTCTTTTGTTATTTTCTTTCTTCCTTTAAGATTATTTTGTTGATTTTGATTTAAATAATTGTAATAGATACTTAGTTCACTAAATTTGGGCCCTTATTTTTTAAATATATAGTTATATTTTTTCCTCTGTGAACCACTCTAACTTTATTCCACAAGAGTCAATTAGAAATGACCCATGGGTAAGTTAGACATGCACTTTTTAATTTATAAGCATGTTATTATTTCTATTACCTTTAAAAAATTAATGCCATTTTTAATTTGATGTGATCAGAAAATGTGCTTCATAGTACTCTAGCCCTTTGAAATGTGATAAAACTTGCTCAATTTATGGTCAACTGTTTTAAATGTTTCATTTGTTCTCTAAAAGACTGTGTATTCAACAATGGTTTACTTTGTATCTTATACCAATTTTATTAAATTTATTTTCCAAGTACTATAATCTTACAAATTTCAACTCTTATAAGTCTTATTTATATATTGCTATTTATTTCTTTATCAATTGCCAAGAGAAACTATTTTTCTCTTTTTCATTCAACTAAAATTTTGAATAACAGTTTGAAGCAGTATTATTATATGAAGCAAAATATAAAATTGTTATATTATCCTTTTAAGTGAAACCTCTTACTCAACATACAAAATTTCTTTTATTTTTTACTATTGTCAAGCATTTTTGCCTAGAAATTTGATGTGTGAGCATTTCCATGGTATTTCATTTATATCCCTTCATTTTCTGTTTTCTATATTGGAATTATATTTGTTACAAATATCATCCAATTGTATTTTTTATTCTTTCTGACAATCTCTGTCCTATAGCTGGTTCATTTAGTCTATTAAATAAATTAATGTGAATATTTTCTATTTACCCGATGTAAATTTAGCCTCTTATTTTGTACTATTTGTCCCTCATATGCTATTTTGTTTATTTTTAATTTTTCACTGCTTTTTTTTTTTAGGATTGATTGAGTGTGTGTGTGTGTGTGTGTGTGTGTGTGTGTAAGTCACCATATATTATTTTTATTTCCTGTTTGAATTTATACACTTTTAATATTCTTTTAGTGGTTACTCTAGAAAATTTATACTGAGTTCTTAAAAATCAACAAAGTCTAAAAGTAATAACTACTTTTACTTTTTATTATTAGGATATATTTCCTCAATAAACTTCACATGTTTTAGATATTATCAATTTTACTTTTACCTTTTAAAAAATTCTACTATTATCACTATAATATACTGTCAATGTTCATTTAGATTGACTTACCTATTTTCACCTTTTCTATACTTTTCATTTTCTTTAATATCCAGGTTTATTTTCTCTCTTGCTGAAGCACATTCTTTAGAATTTTCTTAAGTGAACATCTATTGGCAGCAAACTTATTGTGTAATTATCTGAAAATGATTTTTCCCCTTTATAAACCACTTAACACATTTATTTTCTACACAGACTATAATGCATGAAAAACAAATGGTTAATTAACAGGTCAGATATCGTAGATGGAATGAGCTTCAGAAAGATATGAAAATGAGATATGGAAGGAAACCTTTCCTGAAGACATTTTTACTTTCTTTTTCTCTAAACTTAGCTTTCTTATTTTGATGTGGGCTTGTTTCTCAAGTCTCAGTCTGAGAAAATGATCCACCTAGGACATTACAAAGACTATCTTATAGGCTACTGTTTGAACTTGTGCTAGATAATTCTTCCAAAGATGTCTCTTCTCCAAGCAGAGGGTCTAGCTTTTTCCTGGCCACTCTGAAGAAGCCTTAGTGCTCTCTTTCCTGGAAAACTTTACTAATGCACCATGGTATCAACCACCTTTTCTAAGCACTCTGGATTTGGTATTGTCAATTTCTGCCTCTTGGGATCCTGCTTGAGAGTTAGAAGCATGTTTCTTTCACAAGGACATACAAAATTTATGTAAATCTTTGATACATTTGTCCCTTAATTTCTGACAAGTCCAAGCAGCTCCAGATTTTCCTTTTCCTTCTCCTCAATTCTTTGGGTCATCAAAAAATCCTTCTAGTATTTTCTTTGACAATGTGATGTGAAGTAATCTACACTGGTGAAAGAATGTGACATTTGGTGTGTTCTAAGCAAACTAAGAGAAAACCTACACCCTAGCTAGTGGAGGCCTTCAGAGTTATTGACCACCCAGAAGCTGTCAGCATGGCTGAGACTCTTCTGCACAGAATGGGAATTTTGCTATTTTTTTTTCACATAATTAAGCAGACTGTATTTCCTGAAAATGACTTTTGATCTTTTTGAAAATATGTATTATTACTAAGCTTAGAAGTCAATTTCTTTCAGTATATCATTTCTTTCAGCAAATATCACTCACTATTTTTTAACTTCTCTTATTACTATTGAAAATCAATCTAATGTACCTCTTTTGAAAGTAACCTATCTGTATGGGGTTGAATGTTCCTCAAAATTTCATATCTATTCAGGACCTCAAAATCTGATCCTACTTAGAAAGGGGATTATGGCTGATATAATTGGTTAAAGATCTGAAGACAAAGTCATTCTGAATTTAGAGTGGGCTCTAAACCAGTGACTTTGTCCTTTAAAGAAGGGGAGAGAACACAGAAACAGAGAGAGGAGGATGTCATATTGAGCAAGAAGCAGAGATTGGAGTAATGCAGCTATAAGCCAAAGAATGCCAAGAATTGCTAATAACCACCACTAGCAAGGGGAAGCATGACATAGATTTTCCCTTGATGTCTCCAGATAGAAAGGACAACTCTATTCAGACTTCTGGCTTTCAGTAATGTGAGGGAATAAATTTCTGTCATTTAAACTACACAGTGTGTTTAATTGTTACAGCCAACTCTATGAAACTGATATAGATTTTGTTACTGTAACATACTTAAACAGATGTTCTAAACTACTGTAAGCAGATATCTGAAAATGCAGAGTGGTTTTAGTTTGCATAACAGGTAGAGACTGGAAGAATTTTAAGGTGCTTGGTTAAAAAATCATAGGCTTCTTTGAAGAAATGGTAAAAATATAAATGTTAAAGATGCTTCTGGTGAGGTATTAGAAGGAAAAGAAGGACATGATATTAGACTTGGGAGGAAAGTCAATCCTTCCTATAAAGTACCAAGAACAAGATTGAAGTATCTTGATTGGCAAGAAAGAACCAACTACAAGTGAGAATTGGGATATTTAGCTAAGGCGATTTCAGATCACAGAGTGGAAGGTGCAGCCTACTTACTTGTTGTAAGTACTTGTTGTAGAATATGACAGGAATGAGATCAATTGAGGAAAAAACTGTTAAGCAGAAAGGAGCCAGCACATTATGATTTGGAAAATTCTCAATCTATTCATATTGCAAAAAAATGCTAAAACATGTGCTGCACCAAACAGTGTGTGGCTGGAAACCTTTTGCTAGAGATTAGGCATGTGAATCATCCAGTTGAAAATCTCAGTGGAAACCAGAAATAGAAATGAGATTACACAAGAAGGACCTGTGGGAAAATACTCACGTTTAATCGTATAAACCTCCTTGAAATATATGGGAAACCCACAAGGTTCTTGAGAATGTTATATCTACAGAAATACTACAAGTTTAGACTTACAGGGACAGAGACTGAATAAAATTAAGGAAGGATGTTGACAGTGAGATTCTATAGGCAGGAAATAGCTGACAGAATTGCTCAGCTATAGATGCATAACACCCCTTAAGGAAAAATAATGAAAAAAAAAAAAAAAGAAAGAAAAAAGAATGAAAGAAAGAAAGGAAGGAAGGAAGGAAGAAAAATAGATAGATAGATCAATCGATTGATCGATGGATCCTGGAAGCAAAACGGGATACAGTAACAGCAGCCATAGAATTGGGCTCCAGGGTCTTTAGAGTGGACTGAGCCCCAAGGATTAATCTCAGGCCTTGAGAAACAGTAGATTTTGTCCTACTGGGAGGTTGTTTGAGACCAGTGACCACTTTATTTTTCCTGTTTTCTCCCTTTTGGTATGGCAATATCTATTGTATGCCTGACTTATCATTGTATTTAGAAAGCAGATTTTCTTTTTCTTTTTTACTTCTCAGATCCACAAGGGAAAGAGAAATTTTGCTCTGGAACAGATCATACCCCAGCGTCTCACCCATATCTTATTTAGATGATAATATCTGAGACTTTAAAAAGTTGATGAGATTTAGGATTTAGAGGTGATGGTGAAATGGACTAAGATTTTGAGGGATTTAGGGATGGGTTAATGTATTTTTCACATGGTAGGAACATGAATATGGGGTGGGGGACAGAAGGAAAGCTATAGGGAGTTGAATATTACTGTTCCAAAATTCATATTTATCTGGAACTTCAGAATGTTATCTTAGGTCCATTTCTTCATCTGTCCGTAAGGACGTTAGTGTGGAGGACAGTAAATGCCACGGCTTCAGACGCTTTGACGCAACCTCAGATGCAGGGTCTTGGGGCCAGGTGTTTCATATTGTTGGAACATTCACAGTTGCCCTGGGGGTTGCAGCTCTGTAAGTTTGGTGTGGCTGAACCAAAAGAGAAGGCATGTGCAAATTTCTGCAGAAATTATGAGTTCATGAAGATTTTGAGGAGATGAGAAGGGCTGGTGACTTTCAGAGTGTAAAGTGATTTGGGAATATAAAGAATTTTTAAATCCCTCAAAAGCTTAGTCCATTTCACCATCACCTCTTTGGAACTAAAGTCCTTAGAAGTTTGTACTGACTTGTGCTCCTGAACTATAAAAGATGAATATATGGGCGAAGGAATAGTTTTTCTTGGTAAATAAACAATTAACAACAACAACAACAACAAAAAAAACCCATAATGTGAACTTATTTGGAAATCAGGTCTTGGAGAAGCTCCTTCCTTCCTTCCTTCCTTCCTTCCTTCCTTCCTTCCTTCCTTCCTTCCTTCCTTCCTCCCTCCCTCCCTCCCTTCCTTCCTTCCTTCCTTCCTCCCCCCAGTTCTTCTTCTTCTTTAAAATGGCACTGTGCATCAAAACCAGGGACTTGAACATTCGACACAAGTGCTCTAACACTGAATACAATCCCAGCCAGGAAACAGGGTCTTTGAAGATGTAATTAGTTAAAGATCTCAAAATTATATTATCCTAGATTTAGAGTAGACTTAGATCCAGTGGCTTGTATCCTTAAGAAGAGGAGAGGAGACAGAGCGACTTTACATGGAAGATGGGAGGGGCGCACTTACATGCCAAGAAATGTCAAGGATGCTGGCAACCACCAGGTGCAAGACATAGGCAGAAACAAGATCCTCACTTCTTCTTCTTCTTGTTCTTATTAATATTTTGGACTTTTGGCCTCCGGAATTATGCAAGAATAAATTTCCATTGTTTAAGGCCACCCAATTTGTAACCATTTTTTTTTAATGGCAGTCCTAGAAAACCAATACATTAGCTTTTATTTTTTGATTGGATTAAAATTATTTTTCTTTGATTTTGGTGCTCCACAGCTTCACTGTAATACATCTAAGTGTGGTCTCATGATTTATCTGCTTGGTATTTATTTGGTTTCTTGGATCTCTCAGGCTTCCTGTCTTTTATTTGATTTTGGCCTGGAAGTCCCTTGTTTACTTTTGGTTTTTCAATGCTTTAAAGATTTTTTTTAAAAATGATTTTTCTGGAATTTCTGATTGTTTTTATTGGGAGAGCCGGTGTAATTAGCCTAGCCTGGATTTAGTAGATGGAGAAGTCTCTGCCAGAGTGATCTTTTAATAACCAAATCAGGTCATGTCAGCATTTTGCTTAATACTTTCTAATGGCTACTTATTATGCTTAGAATCAAATCCCAAATCCTATACTTGACCCCGATGATGATGCCTGGATCAAACTCTTCATCCTCCTTCTGGAATATTCCCTCCCACACAAGCTCTGCCCATGCCATGCTCTTACAATGTTACTGCAGCAGAGTTTGTTCCCACTGTATGAAACAACTTCTCTCCTCTCTGCTATTATTTTACCAATGAAATCTTGGTCATATTTCATTTTTTAATATTAGGATTCTAGGAGATGCAAAAGGATTTATCAAAGGATTTAAGAATGGCTTTGAAAGCTAATATTTCAGGGCAAAGGAGTTTTCCTTATCTCTCTCATATTACAACATGCAAATATAATTTCTTCTGTCTTATTTAGCATGGTTCATATTTATTGGGCACCTCTATTTATCAAGTATTTTGTAAGAATCAGGGGAGTCCAAGATGAATACGGCATGATACTTTAACCTCAGGAACTTTACGATTTGTTCAAGAAGACAGATGAGAAAATAATTTTAATATCTTTTATGGGTGCCCAGAGAGGGGATATCAGTGAAGCCTGAGGTTCAGGAAAGGCTTTCTCAGGAACTTTCCACCAGGTCTTTATAGTTCAATATCCCTGGAGTTTAGAGAAGAGTTTGGTTTGATTAAACTGGGTAGCAGAAAAGGTAATTATAGAAATTCTTCTTGTCTCATGGCCAAAACATAATCATTTGTATTTTTTAATTTAGCCAAGCACTTTCTTTTCACATACAATAAATAATGAATAGTTTGTTGATTGGGAAGTGGACTGTGATAAACTTGTAAAGGAAAATCCCTTCTACCTGTGTTTTAGTCAGCTTTATTCGCTTTTGTGACTAAAAGATCTGACCAGAATAATTTTAGTGTAGGAAAAATTTATTTGAGGGCTCTAGGATTCTAGGAGATGCAAAAGGATTTATCAAAGGATTTAGGAATGGCTTTGAAAGCTAATATTTCAGGGCAAAGGAATTTTCCTCATCTCTCTCATATTATGCCATGCAAATATATTACTTCTGTCTCATTTAGCATGGTTCATATTTATGGGGCACCTCTATTTTTCAAGTATTTTGTAAGAATCAGGGGAGTCAAAGATGAATATGGCATGATACTTTTACCCTCAGGAACTTCACAGTTTATTGAAGAAGATCAAACAGTTTCAGAGATCTTAGCAGGCAGCTGGCTCCATTCCTTGGGGCTCGAGGTGAGGCTGAATATCATGGTGGAAGAGTATGGTAGAGGGAACCAGCTCACATGATGATCAGGAAGCAGACAGAGGTCTCCACTTGCCAGATACAAATATATACCCAACAGCCACACCCCCACTGAACCACTTCCTCCAGCCACACCCCACATGCCCCTAGTCACTATCTAGTTAATCCCATCAGAGATTAATTTGCTCATTAGGTTAAGGATATAACTCAATAATTTCTTCTCTGAAACTTCTTGCATTGTCTCACATGTGAGCTTTTGGGGGCACTACATCTAAACCATAACAACCTGTACAAGAAGAGAGTTACTATCTTGACAATAGAGCATACAGTTGTCACAACTGGATTTATAGTACACCTGGGACCACTTGGAATGTGTCCAAGGTCCACATGGGACCGTGATTTAGGAAAAGCAATTTCCAGTTTTCAACTTTCATGTATTGAATGTATACACTTCAAAAACTGCTTGTCTTCCATATCTCTTTTTACAGTATCTCTTTTCACACTTTATAAAAGAAAAACAAATAACTTAATCTTTTGTGAGTTGAATTGTATTGTATCATATTCTCCTTGTTAAAAAAAAAAAAAAAAAAAGCTTTTGCAGGGTGTGGTGGTGCTCACCTGTAATCCCAGCAGCTGGGGAGGCTGAGGCAGGAGGATTGAAAGTTCAAAGCCAGCCTCAGCTTCAGCTTCAGTGAGCCTCAGTGAGGCACTAAGCAAGTCAGTAAGACCCTGTCTCTACGTAAAATACAAAATAGGCTGGGGATGTTGCTCACTGGTCAAGTGCCCCTGAGTTCAATCCACGTAACCAAAAACAAAATAAAACAAAAACAAAAAAAAACTTTTGACGTGCCAATAAATGCAGAAAGGGACAATTTCAAATATAGTATTGGTTACAATACTGAGTAACTGAACAATCTAAATGATTTGCTAAGAACTCCATGTTTGAGAGTGTTCCTTTTTAATATTTTTCATTAAAAACAGATGAGAATCTAAAGGAATTCTTAACCAATAGATTATTAAAATCTAGTTGTTGATGATAGATCGCTACAGAATTTTTGTTATGTAACTCAGAAGGAGTTCAAAGAATTGAATAACAGAGCTGCAACAAATTCCATCTAATTTCATTTACATATTTAGAGGAACTGTGTTTCTTAATGCTTATATCTACAATAATTAAGAAATAAATATATTACCGTTAATTTCAGTAGCAAGTAATATTCACACATAGATTCAGTCCCTTTTCTCTCACGAGAAGATGAATTTCCAAGTTTTTTATGTTTAATGCATATTTATCAAAACGTCTACAAATATTGTTTTGATAGATTATACACTAATAATAATGTTGAGAACTCAATCAACATGGAGTGTTTTAACACCTAAAGCCTTTTGTTCATGAACTTGGATCATTTCAAATGTTATAGGGTAATAAAAATTTTGTAGCATAAAAATGTATCATAAATATATATTATCATAAAGAAGTAGACTAGAAGTGTGAGGTAAAAAAGAAAAAAGAAAAAATCTATCCTACAATTAAGGAAAAGTACATATATATGTATGTAAGTACACATGTATAACTATTATCTATTTATCTATCTGCAACATTTGTAGGTATAGATAAAGTTGCTAAAATTTTACTTTAAAATGTCAATGTTCTCAATATATGGATGTTATAAACGCTGCATTTAATAAAAATTACAAGGATGAATATAAGAAAACAAAAATATTTGAAAGGCTACAAAGTTGGTTAAGGAAGGGTACATGAGCAAAACCTTTGAGGCCCATGGGAAAAAATATTGCCTTCTGACAGACTTTCCAGCTCATCTTAAGAAAGCCGAGTTTCCCAGTTATTGAAATTAGATTCGGTGTGCAGGAGGCAATTCTAGATTTCATATTTGTAACATACAAATCTTTTTTTAATGAATAAAATATTTCTGCTTATCTTTGTGCTCTGCATTACCTCCCAGGAAAAAACAGACAAAGAAGTGAAGGGAACCACTCATTCAAGAAGGTGGAACTTAAATTCTGCCTGCAGCACCTGTTTATTTCTATGACTGAGAAAAAAGGAAAAGATAATCAATAAGTTCTTCAAATCTATTCTGTTGTTATAGGCTAAAAATATTTAATGGTTTAAGCATTTTGGCAGTGCAGGAAATATCCCCATATAACTTGATGTTTAAAGAAAACCAAAATTAAAAATGAAGTAAAGTTTTATAACGGTAATTTCAGTCAAGCAATAAAAATATTTACATTTATGTGTAGCTTTGTAATAATTATATTAGCTGGGAAGTAAAAGACCAAATAAAACTAATAAGCAAACTTCCTTGACTTATATAAGTACATGTTGAATGAGCAATGAAATTTTTATTTAAATTCAATGATTTTATATTTGCAATGAAAAAAAGCTTGAAATTGAAATCCAACAGGATTCAGAGTAAATTGAACTGACATTCTAAAAACAATTGTTTTATTCCTAATCATGGGTAATGAACTAAGTTTTAAATGTTTTGGTCCTATTTAAATTCTTCTACCTATATTGGAAGGTTATTTCTAGAATCACATATGTGTCAAAATTTCCATTAAGAAACTTCATTTTTCTTCCCATACTGGAAATTAAGTTATAACTTGGCCTATTTAAAACAGGTTGCCAATAAATATTTGAAGATAATAAAGTTGTCTTGGTTGGCCTGCAAACTGACAAATCTATTATGGATATATGTAAATTTCCAGAAGACACCTGAAATTTTATTTCTATCATTAAAAAGATGTATGAAAGATGTATGTAGGGTTGGGGCTGTGGCTGAGTGGTCACGCACTTGCCTGGCATGTGTGAGGCACTGGGTTTGATTCTCAGCACCACAAATAAATAAATAAAATAAAGGTCTATCAACAACTAAAAAAAAAAAAGAGTTGCATGTATACATGTACACACACATATAAGTATATCCTTGTATGTTACATGTAATGTGTTATATATGTTATGTATACACATGTATACATGTAATGTACATGTATATTGGCTGTTTATCTATCAATCATCTATCTAGACATAATGAATTATCATCTCTATGCCTGGTTCCAGGCTACTGTTAGCCAGCTGGTAGTGCCGCTAGACAGTATAGTCAGTAGGACAAATATAATCCACAGCTTGGATGATCTGCTTACAGATAAGAGACAGGACCATACACAATAAAGGAGACCAGTCAGTCAGACCTGGAGTTGAAATCTGTTCCTGCCACCTACAAGCTGGCCTAGCTAGCACCGTGATTTTCAAGGAATGTTTCATAGAACAGTGTCAACTGCACATTCCTTATTGCTGGTCTACCAATCAAAATTGAAAAGATCAGATAAATTAACAAGTAAGAAGCAAAATTTTTGTCACATTACAAATTCAGAATTGAGCTTCAGTGTTTAGAAAGCTGCTTAAACATTCATATAGAATGGGTTGACTCACCTCAATTAATAAAGCACAGAACAGCTTAGGTGTTTTTAAAATCACATGATGAGCTGGATGTGGTTGAGCAGGCCTGTAATCCCAGGGATTTGGGAGGAAAGTCCCAAGTTTGAGGCTAGCCTCAACAATTTAGTGAGAACCCGTCTCAAAACAAAATAAAATACAAAAAAACCCCCAAAATTACAGGATGAGTCCCTTCCTAAACATACTATGTGGACTCAAAGGTACCTATCAATTTGCACAGCAAGACCTTGTTACAAAATCATATGTTAAGGTTAGTTTGTCAACTATAATCCCGAAGTGTTAAATTTAGATTTTTTTTCCATTAAAAACAATTTCAATTTATAATTCTACAGAGTAAATTATTGGATTTGACCTCTGATAAAATATAAACTCTGAATATATTGCACCATTTACTTCATTTTGAATACTGTTAAAACAAACATTCAAGATAGCTATAATTGCTTTAAAGTCCTTTCTGCCATTCCCATCAACAGAGCCCTGTGAGATTTGTTTCTTTACCAGAAGTTGTTATCAAAATTAAAAAGATTAGATAAGTTAACAAGTAAGAAGCAAACTTGTCACATTACAAACTGTGTGGAGTTTCAAGTATTTTGTTTTGAGATATGGCTTTTCACTCATACTTTTGTTCAGTTATAATTATGAAGTGAGAGAAAGATTAAGTGAAATAGTTATTTTCTATATAAGTTGTTTACGTGTATATTTTCACAAAACAATGAGGACAATTCTAAAATTTTTAGTGTCATATTTATATCAATGATATGAATTAAGATAGAATTTTATGTCTATTGAGTCTATAATGCATATTAGAATTGTATTTTATATGCCTTTTAAATTTGTTCATTTAATTGGATTTCTAATAACTCACTTTTATTTGTATTTTCCAAATGTATGAATTCATGACAGATTAAGGGCAAAAAGTAAAAAGAATCAATCTTTAGCCACAAATGATTTGAGAATCACTAAATTAGGAGACTTTTTGGCACATTCTATAAAACAAGAATGTCAATACTTTAGCCTGTCATGATGGCACACTCCTGTAATCCCAGAGACTCCCAACACGAGAGAATCTCAATTTTGAGGCCAGACTCCGCAACTAAGTGAGGCCCCAAGCAACTTAGTGAGACCCTGGCTCAAAATTAAAAAAAAAAAAAAAAAAAGAAAAGAAAAAGAAAACAGTACTTTTAAAATTGTATAATTAAAATCATTAGTGAAACATCCTTAGACTCTAAAAGTTTAGTCACTCAATACATGCAATCTCTTACTCTTGCTGCATTTAGACTTTATTTTTTTTTTATGGCATGTGTGAGGCACTGGGCCAGTCTTGAACCCCTGCGCTCAACGGATCCTCCTGCCTCAGCTGCCCAAGTAGCTAGGACTTATAGGTACATGCCACCATGCCTAGCTTCATTTGGACTATTCTAATAATGATATCTAGCTTCTTTGACGCCATGTACTGTTCCACCTTCTTCACATGTATTAATTCATTCAATCCTCCGTGTCTTCTGAAATTAGTAATATTTTTAGTTTCATTTGATAGATGAAGAAACTGAAGCCCTTTGTAATAGTTTTTACCAGGTGATGCTATAATAAATAACAAACAACCCCAAATTCAAGTAGCTTATTCCAACAAATATTCATTTGCTGGTTGTATTATAATTTGGTGACTTGTACATCACTTTCCTTAGCTCTTTTCTATGAGTCTTTTTATTCCAGGCCATAAACTAAAGGAGAAAATATCATTTTCTTTGTAGAAGGAAAGACCAAGGAGATAGTGGAAACTCACAACAGCTCTTGAAGCTGCTTGCTGGACAGGGTGTATACCATGTTTACTCGCATTCCACTGGCCAGAGCACATATGTGGCCAAACTCAAGGTCAATTTTATCCTCTTATAAGAATGGGAAGTTATTTGGGGGCACTATAGTACAGTTAGCCATAGTTACTCAACCTGGAAGTGGTTGTGCTAATATTCAAACCTGGCAGTTGAGTGCCAGGGTTGCCCTCTTCACCATAGCATCACATTTCCTATTCCCAAGAGTGTTGAATCAAATGGAGGAAGAAAAATACCAGCAGTGCTTCTTCTCTCCTTCTGCATCCAACATGGGATGAAGATTGATGACCTCATAGAATCCATGAAGCCATATAAGAAACCCCAGGGCAAGTTCAGGGTCTCTCCAAGCTATAGTGTTTCATCATGGGTATATCTTCAATCACAACAGGATGCCTTAGGACAGCACAGGTGAGATAAGTAATACATGTCCATGTTCCAGTTCTACATAATGACAAATGTTAGGATTTAAGGCTATGTATTCACCTTCATTTTATTTTTGGCAGGGGAGGGAGCGGTGCTGGGATCACATCCAGAGCGTCATGCATGCTAGGCAAGTACTCTACCACTGAGTTACATCCCAGATCCTTCCTTCTCTTTAAAAAGAAAGAAAGAAAGAAAAAAGATTTCACTTAAGAAAAAAACAGTGGGCTGGGTTTGTAGCTCAGAGGTAGAGTGCTTGTCTGGCATGTGTGAGGCACTGGCTCAATCCTCAGCACCACACCATCTACAACTTAAAATATTTTTTTTAAACAGAAAGAAAAAAGAAAACCTACCTTTTCAAAAAGTGCATTTTTCACTGCTTATAGTATTATACTGAGGTTTCCAAGTGGGTGTTTTTAACATTATATGGAAGATGCAATGTTAACCATATATTTTGAAATGTCTGGCTTAATATGCATATAATATAGTGTATTTATAATTTTCTCTTTTGTATAAGTCTATGTGTAGATTGTTTGCCACCTAGTGGCAGTTGTTTTCAACTCAAACATTAATATTCATGACCAATTTTAATTAGTTTGGCAGTGTGCTTCTTTTTTAAGGAAAGATTCCAAAGTCATAAAATGTTAAAAAGTGTTGACAATGACATTATTCTGCTCTAGCAAACTTAAAAAAAATACCTTGCAAATTTGGTTCATATTTAATCCTTGACAATGACAAATGAGGCAGTGCATTCAGAAGTCATTTCCTGTTGCAGAAGAATGTAGAGAATGATAAAATGAACATTTCAATTTTTAGCAAATAATACTAGGATGTTCTCTGGATGTGTTGGTTTTGTTTTGCATTCAATGTGGCTTGGCAAAATATAGATACACAGTTGCTGAATTCATTGATTTATCATAGCACATTTTGGTGTATGTGACTAAAGAGTTAATCAGTTTTTCCTGGTAGTCATATTTTAGTTTTTAATATTTATTAAAAGTCATTTTACAGTCAAAAATCTCCTAAGATCCTGGGCAGCACAGTTGGAATAATTCTTACAAATATAATATAAAGCAGCATTCCCAGTTTTTTAAAAAAAACATAAAAATCTCAAATTCTGTATTCAGTGTATTTAAATATATTAGAATGGTTGGGAGAGAGAGAGAGATGGAATTTGGAAATGAATTTTAAAAGGAGCAAATGAAGAAATGAATCAATGACTAAGCTAACAGGAAAGGGCTTAGATGATAATGTGCCTTACAGTCAGATCAATGATGATAATGTGCCTTAAACAGAGATCAGTGATGAAGAAAATCAACTCAATCTCCTAACAAGAGAGTCAAGTAATGCTGATGCTTATCTCAAATTTAAGAATCAAATTCAAAAATATTTTTTTAAAATCACAATTTTCTCTCCTGAGCAGAGGAGATATTTCTGCCAAACCCAGGAGATAATTATTTTAACTAGATGATTTTTGTTTTGGGCTAATTATAGACAGTGTGAAGTTATTTATATTTCAAGTTCACTGGGCATTGAGATTTTGAATATTCAGTTCTTAAATATACAGTAATTAAATTGTATATTGAACTTAGGGTAGTAGTCTGATTAAAAAAATACTTGGTGGAGAAAGAATAAAAAAGAACAGAGATAAAGACTGAGATATTTAAGGAGAGAAATAGTTGGCCTACTTGGTCAGCATTTCTCAAATTTGGGGAGCTCCCCCTTTCATGCTGGGCGGTGCTCCTAGAAAAAGATGGTGTTGCAAGGACACTGTTGCCCATTTTAGCCACAGTGATAGTCTCCACTTGGTGTTTCTCAGACACACTTGACTAAATGATCTTTGTTCCTATAAAGAAAGACATTCACCCCCTGCAAAAACAGCTTTCCATGCCCACTTTGGGAAATCCTCATACAGTCAGACTCTTCTCCACCATTGCTCTATTTAAACCTGTGTTTTTCCTTTTACCATAGTCTTTATGATGTCTGAAAGTTATAACAATTTCTTTACAAATATAAACACAAAGGTAAAAGTAGTATGTCAGAGTTCTCCTGAGAAACAAGCCTGATAAGACATATGTATATTAGATATACAGAATGATTTGCTATGAGAGATTTGTCATGTGATCATGGTAGCTGAGACGTCCCAAGGTCTTCCATCTGCAAACTGAAGGCTCAAGACAGCTGGTGGTGTGGCTCCAGTCCAAACCAGGGGAACCATGGCATAAATCCCACTCTGAATCCAGAAGCGGGATACATGAGGTGATGTTATAAGTCCTGGCTGGAGCCTGAGAACCTGGAGCACCACTGTCCAAGGGCAGGAGAAGATGGATGTCAAGAGTTCCACAAGGGAATATGAACCCACCCTTCTTCTGCCTTTCTGTTCTATCGGGGCCTTGCATGGTTTGGGTGATGCTCACTCATGTTGGTGAGGGATCCTTCTTTACTCAGCCAACCCATTCAAATAATTATCTCTTCCAGAAAACCCCTTACAAGCCTACCCAGAAGTAAGGTTTGACTAGCTATCTCATATGCTTTAGTCCCACAAAGCAGACATATAAGAATAACCACCCCAAGGAGTATATATGCTTCTAGAAAAACTTTAAACCAAAAGAGAGATTTTGAGATAAAAGGTTTTGTTTCAAAAAATGAAACCATACCACAGATCTTTAACAGCATCTCTCCTTTCTCATTAACATATCTCAGACTTCCCTCCTTGTCAGTGTATTCACATTATGTACCTTATGCTTTTTTACCAGCCACACAATATTGCTGAATGGGGTTGAACACAAGGCCTTGGGAGCAGGGCAAATTGCTGACAGAGACAAGGCTTTAAGGTTGGGCACCAGGAGAGGATGGCTTCAGGCCTTGGGCAACATGAAGGAGGAAGGAATCAGTTATGAACACAAGCAATGGCAGTAAAGTGGGAAAAAAGAGACAAAAAGAAGCCATGGAGATTAGGAACAGGCTGGGGGACAATGACATGTGTGTGGAGGTAAAACAATATTAGGTACAATTTTTGAACATTTACCATATGCCCAACTCTAGGCTAACGTACTTTATGTCCACCTTTTATTCTTTCTTTAATCATCATACAAAAAAAGTCCTGTGAGACAGGCATTATTGTCTCCATCATGCTTGAGCAAACCAAGGATTTGGTCACTCAAGTAAACTAGTGAGGTTGCGAGGCTGGCAAAGGGCAGGATGTCTGTCTGATTGGAGTAGTGTTGTGGTTTGGATGTGAGGTGTCCCCCAAAAGCTTAAGTGTGAGACACAATGCAAGAAGGTTCAGAGAAGAAATGATTGGGTTATAAACATCTTAATCCAATCAGTGGACTAATCCCCTAGTAGGGATTAACTGAGTGGCAGCTGAAGTGGTAGGGTGTGGCTGGAGGAGGTGGGGACTGGGGTGTGGCTTTGGGTTATATATTTGTATCTGGCAAGTGGAGACCTCTCTCTCTCCCCTTCCTGATCATCATGTGAGGGGCTTCCTTCTCCCACATTCTTTCACCACGTTGTTGTGCCTCACCCGGAGATGGGAAGAATGGAGCCTGCTGTCTGTGGATGGAGACCTCTGAAACTGTGAACCCTCAAATCCTCTACAGTTGTTCTGGTCGGGTCTTTTATTCACAGCAGTGAAAAAGCTGACTAAAACAAACAGCGAGGCCTACTTCTCACTGCAGAGCCCAGGACCAGGTGCACATCTAGGTGAGAGACGCTGTGGTGATTCTGATTGACTTCAGGCCTGGCCTGACCACAGGACTCAGGGCAGTTCCCAGACTACACTAGCTGGCTTTCAGGAGGATAGGAGGTGGGGGAGGTGTCAAAGACAAGGTGGGGAAAATGCTTCCATGCCCTGTTGTTTGTTGTTTTCCTGAATGTGAGGTTGTTTTGTATCCCTTTTCTCCTAAGGCCAGCTGAAGAATGTCAAAGTTGTGTGGTTTTACATCCTGGAATCTCCCTTCTCCTGACCAGCTTTCTCACACTCTCTCAAAAACCCATCACTGGCCCTGCCCCCAGCTCCACCCTGGGAAGAGGACTTTCCCTTCTTCAGCCTCCTGCCAGCCACAGTTCTCTCCACTTCACCACACCCCACCAGCTCAGGCTCAGCACACTCAGCTGCAGGTTCCTGAGGTGCAGACATGTCCTGTTGTCCATGCGTGCAGTGCCTACAGTGACTTTCCTGGCACACCAGCAGCAGGAGAAGAGGAGCTCAGAAATATTTGTTGAATAAATGGCAAGAAATTTGGTCTAATTCAAGAGCAAAGAGAGAACAGGTGTCTAAGATTCACTTCTTTGATTTCCTGGGGAATAACATAATGGGAAAGGCAAAATATTGTGAATGGACATAATGCTGATATAATTCACCGGGAAAGGAGCTGGAAGGTGTGTGGCCTCGTCTGCCAAAGTGAAAGAAAAGAAATTGAAATAGTCTGTATTTCAAATGTTTTATTCAATTTTTGCTATCAATAGTTCAGGTATCAAGAGTCCAACCAGCCAGGTCCTTGTAGTGCGTGCCTGAAATCCCAGCAATTGGGGGAGTCTGAGGCAGGAGGATCAGAAGTTCAAGGCCAGCCTCAAAAACTTAGGAAGGACATAGGCAATTTAGTGAGACCCTGTCTCAAAATTAAAAAAAGGGCTGGGGACGTGGCACAGTGGGTAAGTGCTCCAGGTTCAGTCCCCGCAGTACCAAGAGGGGAAAAAAAAAAGGGAGCCCAATCATACACAATATACATATATGTATTTATGACATGCATACATGCCTGGGTATACATGTGTATATATGTACATCTTACATATGTAATTTTTATGTAAATTATATATAATACACTTCACATGCCTCTAAGAAGTTCCATCATATGTGCCTAAACATCAGCTATTGCTATAGACACTTTTAGATGTTGACATATCATGGTTTATTTTATGAAACTCTTCATCATAAATTAGTTCCTTTTATATCGAGGGAAGATTTGCAGAACAAAAAGTCCTCACAAGAGAGATGTTGGTGAGTCACCTCCATTTTGGTGACTCATGCCACTTTGGTTTCATAACCCTTTTAGTAATATGATAATAGTAATGCTTAATGTGTCTGGGCCTCTACAGAGCTCTGAAGATCACATACGCAGTGTGCAGCCGTGAAGAGGGGCTTTGGAATCTAAATTTCAACTATACTACTCCTGATTTGTGTGCATTTGGGTGAGAGCTAAACTTTAATTTATGTATCATCTCTTCATTAAGCGGCTATTTTGAAGATTAAAGGAGGTAATCAACCAAAGAACCAAATTCATTATATTCTAAAAAATGTTGCACACATTTTGATCCTTTTCCTTTGCCTCTAAATGACAACAGTAGTGTCAGACAAATAGGCACAATAGGCATCAGCATTGGGTTAAGTTAAAATGTGAATTTCTCTATTTTACATTGCTATTTTTAATAGCAATCATCAAGGTGAAACTTAGCGACCCACCTTAGATGGTATATGTTTAAGGAAGTCTTAGCAACCCACCTTAGATGGTATATGTTTATGTCTTTCCTGGGAATTATATGCCATCTTCTCTGACATTCAAACTTCCCTGTGAGGAGAGGCAAGGGAAGGATAAGAATGTGAAATACAGAATTGTGTGTTTTGAGCAAATGACTTCTCCCCATATCTTTCTGGAGTAGATCATTTGTGTGATAAAGTGAGGCATGACTAGGCATGATTACACACATTGTAATCCAAGTGACTTAGGAGGCTGAGGCAGGATAATTGTAAGTTGGAGGACAGTCTGGTCAATTTAGAAAGACCCTATCTCAAAATAAAATACAGAAAGGGCAGAAGGTATAGGGCAGTGGTAGAGTACCCCTGGGTTCAATCCCTAGCAATCCCCCACCCCCGAAATACACATATAGAGTGAGACATGGAGAAGTAAGGTAAACTTGGCCAAGACAGAAACAAAGTCAGATACCAAGAGTAAGCAACATTGGAAAACTGGTGTTTTATATTCTAGAAGTTTCTGTGGCTTCCTGTGGGTTTTTTTTTTCTGCGTGTGTATGTGTGACTCATTTGACTTCCTATGGTTTGTATGCCACAGAGATTTGCAACAATACAGAGAAGATATATTGTACCAGCCCTCCTAACATTTCAATTCAACCAACATTTACTCAGCCCAGACTGGAAATATTAAGTCTAAATGTCTCTTCCATCCCATGTAAGGCTTCCCTTACTCTTCTTGCTGATTAGGGAAATCTTCCCTTACTCTTCTTGCTGATTAGGAAATCCTAATTTAAATCTTAGGATGAATGATTTGTTCCTTGGTAAAATAGAGTTGCTGTTTTTTTCCCCCTTGTATCAGTACTAGTATCAATATTTCCTGTTAGTAATCTGTTCATTAAAGTGAATAAGCTTGCCAGATCCTTTTCTCTATTTTTATAATGAGAAGGAGGGAGTGACATAGAACAGTGAAAAATGAAAAAGGAAGGCTGTGGGTACCTCGTGTAGATTGACCTCACAGGATTCTGTGATTTGATTCCCCGTACCACTTGGTTTACAGTCCTATTCAGGAAAGGATGTGGTTGGTACATGTACTGGTAGAACATAAACAGTTACTAAAATCATAATTTTGAAGAACATTTAATAAGATGGGAAAAGACTCCATATATCATTAACTAAACAGAATAGGATCAATAATCATTTATATCATATGATCCTAATTTTATAATGCACGTGTGCATGTGAGTGTATATGTTTATCTGTGTGTGGGGGTGTGTGTGTGGAATGAGCTATTTTCGTGAAGTCAGAGCCAATTGGGAGCCTGGCCTGTGGTATTAAACCTCCCACCCTGCAGGGGTCCCCAGTAAGCTCAGGACAACCCGGCCTCTCAGGTTTATAAAAATCTTCCAGGAGCTGTGGTTGCTACTGTGGTGTCTCCTTCTATTTCCTGATGGAATACAATTAAAAGAACTTCAGACTATACAGAAGGGTGAAAATATGACTATTTGTGATCATCTATTTTCTTTCCATATCCTAGAGGTAAACTCTGTAGTGGCTTTCAGAAAGGTTTTATTTTTATGCAAATACCTATCCTTCCCCTACCTATCATTATACTGTTTTGTATCATTCTACTTTGTATTTCATGTGCTTTAAACAACTTTTCATATCAGTATTTATTATATTTCACAAAATGTGCTATATGTCAAGCCCTCATCTAAACGCCTCACAAATGTTAGATCATTTAAGCTTCACAACAACTTATGAGTGAGTACCATTCTTATGTTCATTTTACTGACAAGCAAAGTGAGAGAATGCAGAGATTATGATACTTGACATAGACAGCCCCAGTTATAAGTGGTGGGCAAATTCCTTTATGGTTCCAGAATCTGCACCGAGCCTCTAGAATCTATTCCTAATCTCTTAACTGAGCAGCTAACTGGCATACCTAATATGTATAAATCTCAGAAGACAGATAGCTGTCATTTTTCTTATTCCCTTGTATAAATTATCACAATCTATTCATCTAATGTCTTATTTATTAGTGCGCAGGTTGTTTGGGATTTTTAATTATTATAAAAATAATTACAAAAATTGCATTTATCATTTATCTCTGTAAATGCTCTGTAGAATCTCGGGATAAATGCTTAGCAGTGAAGATGCAAAATCAAAAGATAAATTATTTAAACATTTGATAAATAATGTCAAATTATTTCACAAAAGTTTGTACTGACTTCTCTCTTATTAACAGTCTGTGACAGTGCTTATTTCTCTCACATCCAAATGCTGTTTGTTTACTTTATCAGCAGAGGAAGAAAGAAGCTACGATTGGTCTTTCACTATTTCTATTGGCATTTTTAAAATTAAGAGTGTAGGGAATGCTTTTAACTGTTTATGGAGCAATTATATTTTTCTCCTAAGAGCAGTCTTTTTTGACTTGTATTCTTTGACAATTTCTCCAATAAGATTTTTTTTTATTGATTACCAATTTGTTTTTTTTTTAATTTTTTATTGTTGGTTGTTCAAAACATTACAAATTTCTTGACATATCATATTCCACACTTTGATTCCAGTGGGTTATGAACTCCCACCTTCACCCCATACACAGATTGCAGAATCACATCAGTTACACATCCATTGATTTACATATTGCCATACTAGTGTCTGTTGTGCTCCGCTGCCTTTCCCATCCTCCACCCTCCCCCCTCCTCACCTCTCCCCTCCCCTCCCCTCCTCTCTCTCTACCCCCTCCACTGTATAACCCTGAGGGTCTCCTTCCATTTCCATGCAATTTCCCTTCTCTCTCCCTTTCCCTCCCACCTCTCATCCCTGTTAAATGTTAATCTTCTTCTCCTGCTCTTCGTCCCTACTCTGATCATAGTTACTCTCCTTATATCAAAGAAGACATTTGGCATTTGTTTTTTAGGGATTGGCTAGCTTCACTTAGCATAATCTGCTCTAATGCCATCCATTTCCCTGCAAATTCTATGATTTTGTCATTTTTTAATGCAGAGTAATACTCCATTGTGTATAAATGCCACATTTTTTTTTTATCCATTCGTCTATTGAAGGGCATCTAGGTTGGTTCCACAGTCTTGCTATTGTGAATTGTGCTGCTATGAACATCGATGTAGCAGTGTCCCTGTAGCATGCTCTTTTTAGGTCTTTAGGGAATAGACCAAGAAGGGGAATAGCTGGGTCAAATGGTGGCTCCATTCCCAGCTTTCCAAGAAATCTCCATACTGCTTTCCAAATTGGCTGCACCAATCTGCAGTCCCACCAGCAATGTACAAGTGTACCCTTTTCCCCACATCCTCGCCAGCACTTGTTGTTGTTTGACTTCATAATGGCTGCCAATCTTACTGCTAATAAATGAATTCAGCAAAGTGGCAGGATATAAAATCAACACGCATAAATCAAAGGCATTCCTGTATATCAGCGACAAATCCTCTGAAATGGAAATGAGGACAACCACTCCATTCACAATATCTTCAAAAAAAATAAAAGACTTGGGAATCAACCTAACAAAAGAGGTGAAAGACTTATACAATGAAAACTACAGAACCCTAAAGAGAGAAATAGAAGAAGATCTTAGAAGATGGAAAAATATACCCTGTTCATGGATAGGCAGAACTAACATCATCAAAATGGCGATATTACCAAAAGTTCTCTATAGGTTTAATGCAATGCCAATCAAAATCCCAACGGCATTTCTTGTAGAAATAGAGAAAGCAATCATGAAATTCATATGGAAAAATAAAAGACCCAGAATAGCAAAAACAATGCTAAGCAGGAAGTGTGAATCAGGCAGTATAGTGATACCAGACTTCAAACTATACTACAGAGCAATAGTAACAAAAACAGCATGGTACTGGTACCAAAACAGGCGGGTGGACCAATGGTACAGAATAGAGGACACAGAAACCAATCCACAAAACTACAACTATCTTATATTTGATAAAGGGGCTAAAAGCATGCAATGGAGAAAGGATAGCATCTTCAACAAATGGTGCTGGGAAAACTGGAAATCCATATGCAACAAAATGAAACTGAATCCCTTTCTCTCGCCATGCACAAAAGTTAATTCAAAATGGATCAAGGAGCTTGATATCAAATCAGAGACACGCCATCTGATAGAAGAAAAAGTTGGCTACGATCTACATTCGGTGGGGTCAGGCTCCAAATTCCTCAATAGGACACCCATAGCACAAAAGTTAATAACTAGAATCAACAAATGGGACTTACTCAAACTAAAAAGTTTTTTCTCAGCAAAAGAAACAATAAGAGAGGTAAATAGGGAGCCTACACCCTGGGAACAAATCTTTACTCCTCACACTTCAGATAGAGCCCTAATATCCAGAGTATACAAAGAACTCAAAAAATTAGACAATAAGAGAACAAACAACCCAATCAACAAATGGGCCAAGGACCTGAACAGACACTTCTCAGAGGAGGACATACAGTCAATCAACAAGTACATGAAAAAATGCTCACCATCTCTAGTTGTTTTTGTTTTTTAAAAGGACATTATCCTTTGTCTGTTCTATATAGTACACATGTATTTTTCTAGGTTGGAGGAAGTCAATGTCAACCTAGTGAACATTGTAGAAACAGTGAGACTTTCAGCAACTGGGCTACAAGATGGATGGTAATGTATGAGGAAAAAGTCAGGGCATCCCTTAAGGTCAGAAGTACAAAGCTGAAGGCAGGTTCTGAATACATACACCTTTGAATTTTGTTCAGCATTCCCAGAAGTTCCTAGAGGGACCATGTCATGAAGACCATCTCAGGAAAAGACTGAGTTTCCAACTAATCAGTATTTAGAAGTTCAGTACACTGATTTAGCAGATTTCTAATGAATGTTAATAAAGCAGCACAGAGGAGTGGTGAGGAACATGCTCCAATTAATCTGCCTGAACTCAAAACACAGTTTTAGTATTACCAGATCTGGGATAGGGGGTGGATAGCACCTTACCCCTTAGGGTCTACCGGAGGATGATGTGACAATGTATATGAACTCTATCAGGGCCTATACATAGTTAATGATTTTTTTTTATTTACCTGCACTTTCATCAATGAATGTATATTTTATTACCCACATGAAACAATAATTTTAATAACCTATTCCCTCTCAGTAGGCTTTGTTTATTAACTGCAAACCAACTCTGATTCCTCCTATGTTCCTCAGGTCTGTCAATCATACCTAGCTAGCTATCCATCCATGACCTTTTGCTACTAAGAATTTCAAGTAGCATACAGAAAATATAGAGAAAAAATTGGGAATTATAAATGCTAAAGTGAAAACAGGTTCAGGGGGAAAAAGAAAAGATAACATGTAATGTACATAGGTGTACATGTATTCTAAGAGCCAATTAGCTATTACATTCTGAGAACAACTTCGATTCTGAGATTCTGGGAAGACAAAGCAAAAAAAGAAAAAAAAATCTAATTTTCTTTAGAGGAAAAACAAAATACCCCAAACTTCCTTGGGGAAAAGAACTTTCACCAATTGAAGAAGCAATTGGAGATATAATAAGTAGTTTTTTTCAGAAGTGGCTGTTCATGTGGGCATTTCTTGGAATTTCTGTCAATAAAAGCAAAGTAATAATAAAACCTAGTTAACAATTTTGTGAGCCAATGAAACAACATGGCCCAAGTACATGGTTGGATGATTAGACATGATTATAATCTGAATATAAAATGGATGTAGGCAATGCCTGTCCTTGAAATAAACCCATTCAATTCCCATTTTGAAACTTCCTCATAATAATGCTTGAATCTATTTACTCTTAGAAAATGTTGGCTAAAATCATAACTTTTATGTATGTATGGATTATCTTGAGAACAAATAACATATTTTCTATTTTTGTTTTGCTATACCCCTACATCATGCATTTGCCAATTTATGTCTCACTAACTGGTTTGATCCAGTGCCACATACATATTCCTTTTCATCTTTAGTTGTCAATATATGAATTTCAAATGCAATTTATTTTTAAATTTGGTTTAGACTAAATTAGTTTGATGATTTGAATTATATAAGACATTATGAGAAAATATTAAAGTTAAGATCCTGTTATTGCATGAAATTCAGAAATGCTTTACTGTCAAAAATTGGGGTCAAAATACTCCTTTAACTTATGTCTTCCAATCACTTTGCATATTTAGTAAACACTTGAAAGTGATGAGGTGCTATCCTCATCAGAATGTTTGATGTCAAAATTTAGTTATCGCGCTGATTTCCCTACATTGTCTGTTTGAAACATGAAATGTGAAATAAATCCTGTTTATTTAGATGTGATTAATAACAAAGCTAAAAATAAATGATCACCCCCTTTTTACATTAGGGTTGTGATAATAATCATAGATTACAACCACTTTAGTAATCCATCTCAAAAATGAGCACTGTAATATTTTAAAGAAAAATCTGTTCTTCCCCAACAAGGAGACCTGGAAGGTTTTTTTCAAGAGTGATTTTGTTTCTTTATCTCATTGATAAAAATCCAGGAAAAAACTACACCTTCTTAATAGATCACAATTTGGATTATTGACTGATTTATTCTTTTATCTCTTATATAATTATTCAGATTTCTTTTGCATTTATTTTATTACTTGACACTCTTTCATTGACTGAGATGATTGAGTCTTTTTATGCCTTGTATTGTTTTAACCTATTTCTTCTTGAAGATTTTTTTCTGCTCTCAAATTATTATAACCTTTGTAGTGCCACATCTGCATTTATGTTGATAGCTTATTTAATTTTACTTTTATCACATGGGAACTGAAGTAATTTAAGATGTGGTATTAAATTTTGGATACTAATAAAAATTCTTTTCATACTAATAAAAATTCTTTTCATACTAAATCCTTGCTTGTTAGCCCAACTGCCCTCTGGGAACAGCTGCAGGGCCTCCGTAGGGTGAGGCCTATTGTACTGAGGGTTTTCTGCCTCTCTGATAACTAACCGCTCTTGGAGGTGGACCAAGTTAGAGCCACACAATGCCAAATTTCAACACCATAGTAGAGTGTGCAGCTCAGATTTTTATTTAATGAACTGACTAATGTAATCCAAAATAATCTTTAAAAAAGATAAGGTATAAATTTTAGGCTTTTGTGAAATTTAAAAGATATTTTAAGAGCAAATTGAATATAATCCTACCACTAATGTAAACAACTCAGTGTGTTTCTGAAAGTAGGTCTGAAATAAGAAAATAAAGATGAAATGAAGACTTTCTAAATAGAAAATGTTATGTAGAAAATGAGGCTGATTCAACCATGAGACATAAAAACAACTCATTCCTGCTAGTGAAGACGCAGAACTACAGTAAATAGTGTTTAAATCGATGTAATAAAATGTTAGTCCACATATTCCTTAAAAAAACATGAATTAAAGACACAATTAAAAATCCCCTATTCTCTGATGAGCCTGGACTATTGACAGCTAACATTTAGTGGCTATTTATCATATGCCAAGCAAGAAATATGTTATTCTCACATCAATTCTCAGTGGTAGATGCTATTTCTATTCATGTTATACAGATGAGGAGACTGACACTTCCCAAAGATATGTGATGAGTGTACAGTGGGGTTTCAACCTGCAATCAGGCTCTGTTGTCAACTATCTTAACTGCCATAGGGCCTGGTGTGTTTCCCATCTATTAGATATCTGCCTGTTACAAAATATAAGTTATTGCAAGACAAATAACTACAGAGCAGAAAGGTTAAGGGAGTTAACCCAAGTCATTTGGCAAGCTAGGAGAAGTAGTAGCTGAGGGATATGATTACCTACCTGTCTTCCTGCACTGCCCTAAATGATCCTGCTGCCAACACTCCTCCCATGACCTGGCCCTGTCCCCTGCCCACCAAAAAGACCCACCAAAAGTAGCTAGCTCCGCCCATCGTCTGGCTCTGCTGAGGCTGTATATAAAGCCCAGAACCTCGTGGCCACCAGCCATTTTTTTCCCTGAAAATGAGCCACATCAGGTGTTTGCTGGATTCACCCTGACGCTGAATAACAGAAGCTTGAGGATGCGAGATTTGCTCCCCACCTTGCCCTGTGCTTACAGTAGCAAAGAATTCTGGTTCCCCCATCCTGATGTGCTCCTCAAAACTACACTGCCTCCTAGTTAGTGCTTTAGGAAAGCTAATATGTTAAGAAATCCAGAAAGTAAATTTAGAAGTATAAGCTGTGGTAAAAATGGCCCCAGAATAATTAAATATGACCAAAGTGTTTTAATCATTCTAATTTATATCACCCGCTTGGGCACTTCCCTCCAGCCCCCGAAGTTTTCTATTTCTCAGGGCATTATCAGACGCTTCAAGCAATTGATCGGACTAAATTTCTTAGACACATATAATTCTGCCATAGTTCTGAGTTATAGCCATGGAGATGACACAGTTTCAACTCATTTGTGAATGATGTTATTCAAAGCGCGCCATTGTTTGGATCATAGATTAAGAAGGTAGGAGCCTTCTGAGCTATTCATCTGACATCTTTTATTAATTTTAAATTAACCTAGAAATTAAACTGAGTTACTTTTATTAGGAAGAGAAATTGGTTTGGCAATTATCTGGATAGTCACTAGCCTGTGTTTTATTCTTAGGGCATGGCTTCAGTTGCTTATATAACCTTCAAAAAGTCAATAAATCTCTCCCAGTCTGGAGATAAAAATTAGGAAGCTTGATTTCATCCTGCTTTCTACCACTTAGCACTTCCCAACAAATCTCCTTTGTGTAATGTTATAAGATATATGGAATTAGCAGGTAACACTGAAGAAGCACAGTTGCAAACATATTAGCGGGGTTCTCTCCCAAATTTTAGGCCTGGGGGAGAGGGCACTGTGTCTTTAAGACTTAAGGAGGCATATTCAGAAGGGCTGGGCCTGCAGCCTTGGGAGGAACCTCACTTGCCACACTGCTGGTTGTCAATCCCAGAGAGGTGGAACCTTTCTGGAAGAACATGTTTCAATGCCCAACAAACATCTTGCAAATTCCCTTGCAGTTCCACTTCTAGTCTTTTCTCTTACTCCAATATTTATTCAGAATCATAAAATAATTCACTTCACAGCATTATTAAAATAAAACAGCAACAATTACAAGCTAACCTGTATATGGGGAAAATCTGGCAGTAAGGAATTTGTTAAAAAAAATACTGTTCATACTGGGCAGTGTTCTGCAGCCCTTCAAACTATAGAATAGTGATGGGCACATAGAAATGTGAATAAAAAAACTATAAAATGTGGCCTCTCTCTCTCTCTCTCTCTCTCTCTCTCTCTCTCTCTCTCAGTACTAGGGGTTTAACCCAGGGGCACTTTTCACTTTACCAGTGAGCTACATCCCCAACCAACTCTTTTTTTGAGACAGGGTCTCTCTAAATTGTGTCAATCCTGTAGGGCCTTGCTAAATTGCTGAGGCTGGCCTTGAATTTATGATCCTCTGGTCTAAGCCTCCCAAGTCACTACAGGATAAGAGGTATGTTGCCTACATCCAGTATGATCTCTATTATTAAAAAAAAATAACAACATGTGTATATGCATATTCTGAAACTTAACAAGGATTACCTGATGGATGAAATTATACGTAGATTTTGTTTTCTTCTTTGTGATTTCTACATTCCCCTAATTTTCCTGAAAGAAAAGAATACAATTCCTGGTCTTCTCTCTTTCTTGGGTGGATGTCCATGTCCAGGTGTTTTTTTCAGTTGTATGTGAGCCATTCAGCTCCTTCCTTACATTAGTTGGCTGCTTCTGTTCTGTTTGGTTTGTGTTTGCCTTTGTTTCACCAGTGTTCTGTTGGTGAGGTCAAGGAGAGAGATAGAAATGTTTCCTCTCAGTAATCCTTGAACATCTTACTCATCACTGTAAGTGATTAATTTATTCAAAGCCCAATTCTGAAATAATTGACAATGAGGGGAATCTTTCTCAAATTAATTTTGCTAGCACTATGTCAGGGTAGGCAGTGGCCTGAAGATGACCGTGGCTTGTGCATGGACATTTATGTAAACCCTGATACAGAGAAGGCTGTGTATAAAAGCAAGACTTTTTAAAGTCTTTTTCTTTCAAAATAAATGTATTTCCAAATCTAAGAAGCTCAAAGGAAAAAAATGTGTGACCTTGTAATTGAAAAGAGGAGGAACACAAAGTTTCTTATGAGTTTTCTTCTAGAGTATCTGATGGGTAAGCTTAAATCTCACCCCCAGTCCTAAATACTACATTAGGAAAAGGCAGGATGCAGCTTTCTTGGAGGAAATTTTGTTTATCTGAGCAGCTTCAGCTTTGCGTGGGTTCAGTTTCATGCAATTAGGTTTCACTTCCTGTAATAGATCATTATTTTTTTTTTTACCCAGAATGAAGAAACTCTGTCAATTTATATTATAGCCATTTATTCAAACCAGCCTAATTTAATTAATATACCCAACTTTACCTCACATGGAGTTTAAATGCAAAACCTCAAATTGCCCTAGAATGCCATTGCTGTGTGCAAACACAGATACCTGTATTGGCACAAAACTTTCCATGTAAATTTGTACATATTCATCTATGCTCAGCTGAGTTGCTGGACTTGAGAGCCATTATGACTGAATTTCACAAGACCACCAGGCTGCGAATGCAAATATTGAGCTTATGGGCGTATCCATGGAGCACCTGTCTTCATCATGGCTGTCTGAAATGGTATTAAAAGAAGCTTTTCATAAATTTTGAATATGTTCAATTCCATAACAGTATCCAATCTAAGTCTGGTAGCAGTTTACTTCCAGATAGGTTTCAAATACTTCAGGTTTGGTAAAGCTAAAAAGAACCAAATATGGACTGGTGTTGTGGCTCAGTGGTAGAACACTTGCCCAGCACATGTGAAGCACTAGGTTTGATCCTCAGCACCACATAAAAATAAATGAATAAATAAAATAAAGGTATTGTGTCCAGCTGCAACTAAATAATAATAATAACAACAACAACAAAAAAAAAGACCAAACATTCCCCTACCTACAACCACTTGAAACTGCTTATGCCCTAAAGGGTAACTGAACCGTATGGATATGGGCAGAGTTAACAATCCTGCCGTTCTGATGTTGTTTTACTTACCCTCTATTTTCTAGCGGTTGTAGAAGTTATTTCACAAACTGCGGCTGTTCTTTCTTCTCTTCCTCCTTTTTTTCAAATTACCGGAATGATGTACTTCCTTGTGCTAGGCAGAGCAATAGGAGGAAAGGTTTGGAAAATTTAGTTTATTCTAAGCTTAAAGTTCCATGAGTCTGTGAGTGGGTATAAATTTGGTAAAACCTGTTTTCTTCTTCTTACTATCAACTTGTTTTAGAATCATCTGGACTTGATTCTGAAGATCAAAATTCAGCTGCTGGACTTATTGCCAACCAGTACTTTACAAGATTGGGCGTATGTGGGATGTGTGTGCACATGTGTGTACTCGTTGTACATGTTTTAAATAAAAAACAAACTATGCATTAAACTTCATGATTATTCACGTCAAGTTTTAAGACTCCCACAGCGTGGCCCAGTGCTGACTGTGGGTTTGCACTGGAAGGAACAGTGGAAAACTCTCAGGAAATGGTCCAAGTGTTCTGAAACTTATTTTGGAATTCTTTTTTTTAAGGCAGCAATCTATGCAGAGGGTTGTTTCTCTCTGTAATGTCTTGGTCAAAGCACCTAAGTTGGCCTAAGTTATATATGCAAAGAGGATGAAAAAAAAATCACAGGTTCTTTAATGAGGTATGTGTACAGTAGTTATTTAATAAAGTTTAATGAAATGTTTCTGCCTGCAAAGATTTCTGAAATTTTCTAAGAATAAAATATTATTGTAATCTCTTATGAACATGGTGCAAGTTTGCATTTTATTTACAAATATACTGTTTTATTACTAACTGGTACAATCAATTCATTTTTTAAAATTCAGTCATGGAAAACCTCTTTTTGATCCTTAGTCATCCTCTAATCACGTTATATAACCAAATGTTAATGTTTAATAACATTTTTATTATTTAGCCTCCACAATGGCCCCCATGATCCATACCCCTTGGTATTCACTTCCCTATGCAGTCTCCTCCCACACTGAATCAGGACTGGCTGAAGTGACCGAGAGTACAGTAACCCTATATGAGTCTCAAGATTGTAAAAGGTATTGCATTCTCACCCTGACCTCTTGGATTGGTCATTCTGGGGGAAACTACCACCAGAAGGGCACTAGACCAGCCAGCCCCTTGAAAGAGACCCATATGGAGAGGAACTAAGGCACCTCATTACTTTCTGTCAGGGAGCCACCTTGGAAATAGATAATCAAGTCCCAGCCAAGCCTTCAGATAGTGGTCACCCCTGTCAAAACCTGACTGCAACTATAAGAGAGGCCTAGGTGAGAATAACCAGCATAATTCTTAGCTTCCTGACTTATAACTTGGGTGTACAATGTCATTATTTTATGGGATCATGTTTTGGGATGATTTTTTACATAACCACAGTGTGTTAGTCAGTTTTTCATTGGTGTGACCACAGTCATAATATGAACACCTGAAAGAGGAAAGATTTATTTGGGCTCATAGTTTCAGAGGTTTCTGTCCATGGTCAGATGGCTCTATTGCTTTAGGCCTGAAGTGAGGCTGAAAATCAGGTTGAAGGGTGTAGCAGAAGAAAGCTGCACATCTCAGAGCAGCTGGGAAGCAGGGGGATGGGCAGGGCCAGGTACAAGGGCCTGCCCCTATGACATGTTACCTTCAACCAGCTCCCACCTCCTATAGCTCCCAATAATGCCTTCCAATTATTAATCCATTGATGGGGTGAGAGCCCTCATGATCCAGTCACTTCCCCAAATTCCCACCTCTGAACATTGCTATATAGGGGACAAAGCCTTGGATAAATGACTCTTTAGAGGAGACTTCATATCCTAATTATAACACATACAAATTAGATTAATATTTAAATATATTTGTCTTTAGCAACTTCACAGATTTAATTCTCACTTTTCAGTGTTCAATAGTCAATAGTAATTCTAAAATCAAGCATACGCTTAATCCTCCAACAAGCTTCTCTCCAAGTTTTCTTAGAAAATTTCCTATGTAACATGTGTTCAATTCTGGGGCCACTTAAGTTCCTTGTTGGCTTTGCTGCCATTTAGCATTCGAAGGCTGCGAAGCCGGCCATTCCAGGCCCAGCTTTTCTGGCTTTTAACTGCTTTGATGGATTTCTGATGGATTTGATGCTTCCTCTCTGAAGACACGCCCCTTTTATAATCAATATCTACTGATACTCCTGGGTTTGGTGAACTGCATCTAGTGAATGTATGAGCCAAGGAATCGGTGAACAAGGAATGACAAACATATGAACCAATAAATAAACTTTGGCACCTAACATGTGTTAGGTACTATGTTAAAGTGTTTTCACATGTTAAGCTCTGTTTCCACTTCTGTTATCCCTTTTGTATGCACATATTTTTTTTTTATACTACTTCACATGCATTTGAGCTTCCTAATTAGGCTGTGTATTTGGGGAGGGGGGAGGGAAGGAATCCAATAGAGGGTTTATTACCATTTACCATCTTTCTGAAACGATGGTCTTGTTATAAATATAATCAGCTTTTGGTTTGTGTAAAGAAAATCCAAGAACCACCCATTAACTGGGAGCTTCAACTTCCCCCAGAGACATAAAGTCCAGGCTCTCAAAGACCTTCATTCTTCTGAGGGAAAGGGCAATAAAAAAAAAAAGAGGAAAATTAACTGCAAAGCAATAAGGTCTATGCAGAGATAGATGTAAAATAGAGTGATGTGACAGAGTTGTGGGACGGTTGCTTTAGCAGACAGCTGAGACCTGCAAAACAGGAGAAAGATGAAAGAGTGTCAGAGGCAGAGAAGCAGCACAGTGTCAAGGTCACAAGGTGGGGAGGAGTGTGGCATAACTGGGGTAAAACAAAGGCTGGAAAAAGAGTGCAGATGGTGGAGCAAGATGAGGTCAGGCAGGTAGACCAGCTAACCAGGGAGGCCTTTGTACAATGAAACAGGAAATTGTAATCTGTTCTCTAAGAACAATGAGAAACCAATGAGGATTTGTAACCAGTGATTTTACTTATATTTTAAAAATAATCTTCTGGCTGCACTGGAGTATGTGGGGTATGATATGGGGGCAAAAATAAAAGCAGGGCGTTGTTAGGAAACTTGTACAGTATTATAGGGAGGGGTGATAAGAAGGTGAGAAGCTGGTACGTGCAAGGAATATTAGGAGGAGGACCCTGAGGATCTTGATGGATTGCATGTGGGGGAGCTTCCTGCCAAACCTCAGCTCTTTTGGCACTGTCACCTTGCTGGCCTGCACAGCACTGTTTATTAAATCATTTAAATCTTCATTTCCCTTTCTCTTATTATTTTGTAAAACAATAGAAATTGGAAAAATGAAAATGTTGGTATTAATGATAAAAATCATGAGTCTCATAAATATGATTTCTTGACATAAGAATTATATCATTAGGCATGCTGAAAGCAACAGATTTTAGCCTCAATTGGTTTCTCAGTTAAACCCAAATCAGTTAACAACATCGGGCTGGCAATGTGACTTGGGGTTAGAGCACTTGCCTAGCATGCACATGGCCCTGGGTTCACTCCTCAGCACCACACACACACACACAAAAAAAAAAAGTTAAACAAATAAACACAGTGTATTCATTGTTGAAGAATAGGAAAAAAATTAAAGATCATGTGTCCAGGTAAAAATCAGGTGCAGCACGCAACTCACAGAATCCCAGATTTCTGGGACAAGGTAGGAGGATCCACAGTTCAAGACCAGTTTCCTCAGCAACTTAAGACTCTGTCGCGAAATAAAAAATAAAAAGGCTGGGTAAGTAGCTCAGTGGTAAAGTATCCCTGGATTGAATGTCTAGTACCAAAAATAAACAAATAAATAAAATACAAGGTATGTTTAAAAATTGCTAAACACTTTGATCTAGAAATTTTATTACACTTTAATCTACTTTCCAATGTTTGCACATTTTTGATAGTATTAGTTTTTATATTTTCAAGTGTATTTGGTCCCTTAGTAGATAACCATATTCTACTAAAGGACCAAGTATATTCACATGTAACCCAAGAAACATTTATTCATGTATTTTAAAATGTTTATTGGGTTATTACTAAGTCCTGGGAACTCTCTATGTGCTTGGGTTATAAAAATGAACAAGGTAGGTGAAATACTGAATTTGATTTCTTAGGGCTTTTAGCACAGTGGTTGTAAATAAAATTAAACAGGCAATTACAACAGAAAGTAAGAACAAATGTGATGGGCAATGTTCAGGATGCCTCAGGAATATATAGGTAGAAAGAAGGTGTTGACTTGTATGGGAGAGAGAATCAGAAAGCACTCCCAGAGTGTGTAACACCCAGGCTGAGGCCCAAATTTGAGTTGTGTATTCACGGAGCTCATGCAGTTCTATATGAACTGATCCCTTGCTAAAGTGGGAAACCAGACATTAATTCATTCAGTGGCCACACCTCCTTGCAGCATCTTTTCTCTCTCCAATATAGCACATACAATAAATTTGGTAAAAAATTGTGTTTGTTTTTATAAACAGGCCTAAAAAAAAAACAAAAAAAAAAAAAAAAAAAAAAAAACCACACAATTGTATGTCTACATATGGAAGTGAAGAGAAAGTAAATGAGTATACAAAAAACAATTGTTAAGACCAACATGGAAGTAAACTGGTATAAGAATTTAAAGCTTTTGCCTAGAAAAATAGAAATCTCTGATACTGAAAAATGGTATATTGGTTCTTACAATAGCCCTGCTCTATAAGGCAATTTGCCACTGTGTATTCTATAAAGAAACAAGAAAAATCAGATTGTACAACTGATTTAGCATGTTCCAGAGTCAGTTGCACATGCTTATTAATGGGGAAGGAGAAATAGTATGTATTTAAAAAGGTGCATGTATACTCAGTTGTGGTTTTGCTTTTGTTTTGTAGGAAGATAGGGGAATTATGGTGGAATATACAATTATGGGCATTCACAAAGGTCTCAGACTTAGCTGCTAACATGATGGCCTATCCCCCTTGGATGGGTACAATATTTTCTTTTAAAGAAAAAAAATCAAAATTTGGAATTTCTATGTTGGGTATTTTTACCACCTTCTGAGTAAACCTAACCCCTGTTGCCTTGCTGTTCATTCTTTCCAAATACCCTCTTTATGCACATGTCTAATATTATCAGAGTTAAGAAGTCAGAGTGACTGATATTCAAATATTTCAAATGTTAGGTATACAGTTGATTTAGTTTGCCCAAGAAATAATGTACACATGTGGCTGGATCTGCTTTACAAATGACTCCCCTGAATTTTACTTAAAAACTACCCTTATTACTAGTGTATGCACCCCACATGGCCCTTGTTTTTAAAGAGCTAGAACTAATCTGCCAAGAAAAGAAAGAGTGAATTCATTTACCAGAGTCATTAACAAATGTAGGGTAAGTTTGAGTTTTATGATATTCTTGCTTATGCTCATGGCATTAATCTAAGTTTTAAGTTCATGGGTTAAATACTACAGAGATTGTTGTACTTTGTGTTTTCCATCCCTATAAAAGGTCTCACTTTTCTATTTCTTTTTTAAAATTTTTTAATTTGTTTTAATTAGTTACACATGACAGTATAATGATCTTGACATATCATACATTTGAATCAGATGGGGTATAATTTCTCATTTTTCTGAGTGTACAGGTTGCAGAATCACCTTGGTCATACAGTCATGTATATACATACAGCAATAATAATGTCTATTTTATTCTGCTGTCCTTCCTTTCCCCCCTTCCTCTCCCCTCCCCTCCCATTTCTTTACCCCTCTTTTCAACCCAACACCAACCTGTGACCTTTTAGAAAATGTGATTTTTCTAAGCTCCTATGTCCATATAGTGACTGAATAAGATCCTGTATGAATCTTATATGAATAAGAGGCTGATTTTCAATCCACCAGAAAAAGGAATGGGAGAGTAATGTTACACTAAGGTCTTTGCTGAGGCTGAATAAAAATTATCACAATGAAAGAAACAGCAGGTTTAAAAATATATATAAATTTTCCTCATTTATCATTTCATTAATGACCTAGTAAATGCTTATAAAGCAACTTGAAGCTTATTTTACCTGTTAAAGCACCAGAACTAGTATAAACCTGGCTAGCCAGCTACTAGAAGTATCAGAAGCCCTTGCTATAGCACTCTTAGCCCAATGATCATCTTAGTGACATGCTGTGTGTTGACACAAAACAAAACCTAAGACAGCATACAGATAAGCACTATGTGTTTTCCTTGAAGCAATGTTTTAGTTGTTGTTATTGTTTATTTTAATTCCATTTAGGTTAATGGAGAAAAATGGCCCTGAAATAAAACACCCTTCTGACAGTACCAGGTTGTACCCTTGCTCTATCTGGGGGCACTGTACATTCACAGACTGTAGTCTGTCTCTGATTCCAATTTCCTCTTCAATGCCCTTAGCCCAATCCCTTGGAAAACTGGTGCTTATCTGTGAAGTTTGCTAGCTGCTGTATAAGCAAGAGTCTATGTCTTCATTAAATTTCAATTAGATGACTTTTAATCTCTGCCCCCCTTTTTTATTGAGTGCTGTTTATAAAAATGAAAGAACGTGGTACAGTTTTGTGTCTACCAAAGCACCTCAGATGATTTTTCAAACATTTTTGGTTCAATAAAATACCAAAACATCTTGCCAAGTGCCCTTTTCTGCATGACTTCCAAATCCATGCAAATTTCGGGGAAAATTTAATCCGTATGTTTCTGATTCATTCACTCTTAACTCATTATATTGTTTTTTTTTTTTAAACAGTTTTATGTCCAAAATACTCTAGGGTCATTTATAAATATAAATATAAATGTAAATATAAATGTAAATGTAAATATAGATATATACACACATGTGAGCTCTTGTGTGTTTGTGTGTGTGTGTGTGTGTAAAATCTGGTTTTAGCCAAATTTTCCCTCAGCTGGAGCATGGAAGTTGTGAATTTTCAAGTATTAAAAATTACCTGAACCCCCTCACTGCCATTTTAACTTCAAATTATGCTTGCAAGAGTTAAGTTCCTCTCAGAATATAGACTCTGGGAAATGACTGCACATTTCTGCTGGCAGCTGCCTTGCCAAAGCCAAGGCTGACTCAATCAGTGTGAGCCTGCAGAACAAAGCCAAGTTGGCCCCTTAATTGTCCTCAGCATTCTGGAGTGTCAGGCAAGTTTCCCTCCACTGAGTCACCATTTAAAAAATTTGCCTTCGTGGATGGGAACCTGCCATTTTGTAAAAGTGCGAGCTGAGGCTTGTCTGAACCCTTGGAACAATGGAGTATCACATTTTGTAACCATTACTTCTGAAACGGCTTGAAAAAGTCCTTTCTATAAATTGTGTTCTCTGCAGCTGCTGCAAAATTCAATATTGTTTGTTTACTTATTTAAACATCATTTGGGGGTCAATCAAATCATATTCTAAAGGATTTTAGGTTTTGTGCAAAAAAAAAAACATCGAGATACTGAACACATTAACACGTAAATAACAAATACATGTTTATGCATTGGCTTCTAGTTCAAGCAATCTGGTTGGCATTTTCTCAAGGGAATTATTTAAATTTTAAATGGAACAACATCTCATTTAGATTTCTACAAATATGCTAGGGCACAGAAGTAATTTAAATGTACATGAGACTCTTCACTTAAGCACCTGGGTACTTGACAATAATTAAAATACAAAGTAGACTTATTAACTTTTCCTTTTAACTTTCCACCTTTTTGCTTCTTCATGGAGAGTGAGAGAAAAATTTCTAGAATAGATTGTCAAACACCTAGGGGTCCCTTTTCCTACGCTCACATAATGCCTAATTGCAATTCCCTCCTGAATCTCTTTCTGTTGCCTCCTTCAAAAGTTATGCTATGATCTTTCATATACTAGTCTCTGTTTTCAAAATATGATTTTGTTTTGTGTTTGTTTGGTGGTGTTAAGGGATAGAACCTAGAGCCTTGTGCATGCAAGGCAGCTGCTCATCAAGAGTGCCTATTTTGAAATAAAAGCGATGTCAAGCCTGGCTTGGTAGCACATGCTTGTCATCCCAGCCATTCCAGAGGCTGAGGCAGGAGGATCTCAAGTTTGAGGCCATCCTAGGCAACTTAGTGAGACCCTGTCTCAAAATAAAATAAAAGGGCTAGGGATATAACTCAATGCTAAACCACTCCTGGGTTCAATCCCAATGTAGGAAAAAAAAAGTGCTATTGAAAATCTAATCCCAAATTTTCTCCAACAAGCCAGTAGTTACCATTGATACAGTCTTTTATACTTTATTGCTGTTAAAATAATATTCATCATATGCTGATTTAGTCTTTCACAGAGCTCTTCAAGAAGAGTTCTATTTTATTTTGAACCAAAACACAATGTTCCTGTTTGTTCTTTGAGACCTCTAAACAGTCAACATCCCAGCACCTCCTCCTGAGTCTCCTTCCTCATTCTCAAGCTCATTGGCTTGTTCCTAGCACTTTGAAGTCGATCTCATCTGAAATGCCTTCCTTCTCCTTCCTACCATTCTGTCTTCTCCTCCTAGTGAAAAATCCAGCTCACATTTTTTGAATCAATATTTATTTTTGCTCTGGGATTATGGAATTGAAATTACTCTAATTTATGTTTTCTTTCCCAACAATATTTCAAGTGGACACAATGTATATACTTATCAGCTCTTTTCTTTATCCTATTAATGTTCCTCTGTTATATAATGCATAAGCTAAGTCCCAGAATGTTGTCAACTCACTTAGAAGTAGAGAAAATGAGACACTGAGATTCAACTAAACAAATTTGCAGTTATTGTTAACTCTGGCTTAGTTTTATAGTAGGGAGATATGAAAACTACTGTCTAATAGAATTTGGATATTCAAAAACAGGCACCATGCCAAATGTTTTTTTGACTCCATGTACTTTCCATTTACGGCCCTGTCCTGTTTTGTGATTTTTGTCTTTCAGAACACAATTTGTTGCTGAAGAAATTTGAAACAGTGAAATAAGTGTGTGCCTGTGTGGGTGTACACCAAATCTAAAGGAAATTCCATTAAAGCTATAAACCGAAAAAAAATTATCCCAACTTTGTTATTTCCATGGCTCCCTGAAATAAAATCCATTCTGTTTGTTCTTAATATCTTTTTATGATTTAGTGATATCCTGTAGAGTACTTTATTTTAATTTCAAAAAGGCAGTGAATAGCAGATGTGGTAGAAGGCCCTGAAAAGGAGAAATGGGTTAGAGAGAACCAGTAAAACTAAAAAATATACTGTCAGACTTCCCAAGCAAAGTCAGCTCTAACAGAGGGATCTGGAAGCATCAATGGGAATCTGTTTCATTCAGAGACACTGACACTGGGGACAAAGGAATTTCACTTTTTTGTTTCTTATGGTTAATTTTACTTTCTTAAAGCAGCATTTTTATTTCATCAATTATTTAAAATTGTATTTGGAATGTAAAAAGAAAAACTTTCGACAACTTAAATTTAGCAAAGAAAGATTTATGAATTGGGCAGCTCTCAGAACTAGGAGAGGTTTTCTAGAGCTCCACCCAGCTATGTGGGCAGGCAATATTTAGAGACAGAAAAAAAGGAAATGAAATTCAGAAACAGCTTGATTGGCTACAGTTGGCATTGCCTTATTTGGGAATGGCATGAGGTGGCCTTTGCCTTAAATAGACGTAGTCTCATCAGTTCTCAACCTGTGATTGGCTGAAACTGAGGTGCTGTGATTGGCTGAGCCTCTGCTACCTGTTACAACAAGATATTCTCTGTCAGGTTGCAGTTGTATCTATACTAAGTTAGAGTGCAGTTTGATAGAGAAGCAGCTGTAGGCCAAATTTAATTAAATTTAACAAGTGTTCTATCATCAAATCTTCAAATTCTCATTAAATCTATAGTTGCTCACAGTTCCTCAACTAAGAATCCAAAATCTAAAAAAGGTGTGAAAAATGCTTTTATAACCCTTCAGTGGCAGAATATTACCTGATCTAAATTAATTTAATGACAAAACTAAATTGATATCAAATTGTTTTACAGTTTTTATTTATCCCCCCTGTGGATATTTGTATGTTTTGGTGTTCACAGAATGTTTCTGAATACAGAGTAAAGCTCCAGACCTTTGGGGCATGTAATATAATATATGAAAACTGTTATCTATATAAAATTCATTTTTTTCTGAAATTATAATAATATCTGGCCCTAAAGATTTAGTATTAGTAATTGTGAATCTGAACTCATTTTCCCCTCTGTTTTTATCAGGAAGAAATTCTAAATTATGTACTCTCTTGCAAATGTTTCTTTGATACCTTGAATCAAAGGTGTTAATTTATGAATGTCTCTACTATGAAGGAAACAATGAAATTAGGTTTTAGCAAAGAAGAACTCTGGATACAAATCACACAAAAGGACTGCAAATACTTTTTTTAAAACATGATGACAAATTGTGACAAAAGTCACAATTCTCTTTACAGAGGATTTTGTACATTTTATTCCTTAACTACCATATGGGTACTGTGCATGAATATATATAGAAAAAAATGTCTATACACACATATGTACCTGTAAGGTACACACAGGTATATACTTCATAAATTTAACAGCAACTTTGGAAAACAGAGTTAGTGTTGTTCAGTGTGTGTGTATCATGTCTACTCTCACAACAGATCATAATAGTATCCTAAAAAAGGACGTTTATTGTTGTAGATGTAAATGCATGTGTGTATGTACACACACACACACAATTAGTACTTTTCAATATTTTATCCAGTGAACAGTTAGAATAAAATTAGTGTTGGTTTCCAAGGCACTTAGGAGGTATCAACTTCCTAAGAGGATAGGTTTGCGGTTATTACTATTTAATAGAACAATTCAAATGGAATCTGAGCTTATATAAATTGCTCTGTATGTGTTAGAAGCAGAACAAGAAAGGCAAATGTCCTTTACAGTTCTCTGGGCTCTAACTCATGGGGAGTTCTACCTGCCCTCTTCAGGGAAAAAGGGTGGTTTATTGCTGTTACAAATAGGACAAGACATAGGATTTTGACTGTCAATCATCATTTATTGAGGGCCTAACTGTCAAAATCTGAAGCAGACAATGGGAGCTGTTACAAAGTTATTGGGAGGCAGAAGTTTTTCTTTGTAAGAACATGCAATATAAGCAGAGAACAGCACAACCACATTTTGAAGAAATTGTCTAAAGTATATTAACAAAAGAGCATTGATATTGTTATTAATATGCATTATGAATGTCAAATTTAATAACATATCCAGATGAAAAATATGCCCTGGGCTTGTAAAAGATACTCTGTTTGCTTTTACCAGATTCATGCTTTTATGTATAAGGGTAAGTATTCAAGCTGTGTTCTTTAGGGAAGTTAGAATGGTGTTGGGATGGAAAAAGAATGACAGAACACACGCAAATTCCTGTCCAAGGTCAATGGTAGTCAAAAGACAAGGAATGAACAATGGTAAGGGAAGGATTGGTTCTGGAGCCTTGGGGTACATAGAGCTCCAATCCTGCATCCTGACAGTTTTGGAAATCATTTATCTAACTATACAATGAACATTACTTTAGAACATGGAAATCCTTCTGTTTCCTAACTGAAGGCCAGAGGTGTTGTTGTTGTTTTGGCTTTTTTTTTTTTTCTGCCACAATGTGAAAGGAAACAGTGATTCCTTTCTCCAGAAGTATGTGTCCCTTGCAAGTGGAAGTATCATGCTTTCACATGAATGGCAGCAGCAGCCTTTGGGGACAATCTCAAGAGCTCCTAACTGAAAAACCCATGTTTCCAGTTTAAATACGAGGCAGTAATTACTCATGCAGCCAGGGACAATTCCACGTCACTGCCTATTTGCGGCACTGTTTAAAAACAATCCACTCATCCTTCAAATTTGACCAAACTACAAATGGTATGAGAACTCAGTCGTCTAATAAGGATGTTCATTTTGGCACTCAGCGGCTTACGCATGGCTCACAGATGGCTTCTGTCTCATTTTGTGTAATCCAATCATCCTGCACTACTGCGTCTCACACTTAGTCTCCAGGAGTAATTGAAAAGCTCACGGTGACAATTGTCTCTTCTTCCAGATGTCATCAGTATAAGGAGCACGGATCTCATCACACCTCCTTGATGTAGGTTGTGCGCATGGCTCTCCGCGTCAGGGTTGCTCCAAGCAAGGTAAAGAGACGTTACTTCTTTGCATTGCTTTTCCTGCTGCCTAGCCCTTGTGTAAATGAGTATGTTCTATAAATGGCCTCTCTGTCAGTAGGCAACTTGTTTCGCTTTTGGCTGGGTACCATGCAGAAAACATTCTGCTGTACTGCTTGCATCTTGTGGTAATGGTGGCAATACAGAGGCGCCTGTGCCCAAGAAAGGATTCTAAAACATTTAAACAGTAGCTGTTTAAAAGCATCATTTTACACAGAAGCAATCTCTCTAGTGTTAACACCTGTACTTCCACTACCATGTTCCAAAATCTTGACAGTTTGTCCTCAATCTTTTTTTTTCTTTTCTATTTTTTTTTTTTTTTTTGCAGGGGGTAGCTTTTATTTTTGTAGCTTCTAAAGGATGTGCAAGATTTTAAAGGCAAAGCATTAAAACATTTTAAGCTGTAGGGTTGTTAGTTTCTTTTCCCCCTGAAGCTAGTGTTAATAGTTTTTATTTCAGTATAAAAATACCCCTTTAAAAAAATCAAAGAACCTAAAACAAGGAAATATGCATAGCTTCAAAGCAGCTGTGTAAATTCACATAGACTTCAGGCCTATAAAGGAGCAGGCTTAAGGGAATGACACTGGAAAATCAGATTTTTACTTAAAAATTAATTTATGATTACAAGTGAGTGCTACATTCATTTTAGTAAAATATCAACACCATGTATATTTCCTTGAGCTTTTTCTGCTCAATGCCATCATCACCACATACATCATCAGTGAGAAATGTTGAATATGGCAACAGCTAAGAAAAATTTTCTAGGTCAGTGAAAACACTATTTCAAGGAAAACATTTTCTAAGAAATTTGTTTTTAAAAAGGATTTTAAAACTGTTCATAATTTATAAATAATTTTGGGATGCAACTAGCAATAATAACTTGCTGAAGAGATAAAAAATTAAAAGATAATATCCTTTGTCTTAAGTAGCTTACACAAAGAACAGGGACTCTATATTTAGTCTCGGTTTACACACACACACACACACACACACACAAATACATACATATTCCTTGCAGGAGAAATATGTGCATGGTTGGTGCAGATCTTGACAGTTTTAAAATCCCAGAGCATGTGCAGTAGAGGTGAGTTGGGTGACAGTCTGAATTCTCATGGCACATCCTGTGGGTTATGAGTTAACTTTTCTTCAATCTTTGCTTATTGTCAGTATTATCAGCACAGGAATTACTTATACGCTCCTAAATTAATATTAATAGCAAAAGTGACCTTCATCTGAAGATAATTCCAAGGTTCCACAAACATATTGAATACACACAATGTGCCAGGCATTGGGCTAATTAAATCCCCCCATCTCTATGCTTTAAATGAGAGAAAAGCTGACACAAGGGAAAGAATTGTGGCCAAAGGCCATTTAATTAATTTGCTGTCTGGGAAAATTGCACAAAAAAACTGGGAAGCAAGCCCAGGTATGAGGACTGGTAATTTGTTGTTCAGAATACAGTGTTTTGATGTTCAAAATGCACTTTTCCTACCTACATTAAACTAATGTAAACTTTCCTCTGTGAAATGAATGTATGTAAAGATCTCAGAGACACAACCCAGTTTGGAATTTCCTTGGACTGGAGAATTTTGTCCTTGGAAGAGGCCCTTTCCAAGGGAGCTGCTCCATGGAAGCTGCATCCTGAGCTATGGTCCAACAGGAGAGAGGGCCACATCTCATGGTTTCTCTAGGAATTGTTGTAAGAACTCAAAGGAAGGCTTTCGATGGAAAGAAGTGGAAGGGAAAGAATTCTCTGTTGATATAGTACTGAATACTGGGAATTTTACATACGTTCTGAACACAAAACCCCTATGAGGGGCTGGGGCTGTAGCTCAGTGGTAGAGTGCTTGCCTAGCATGTGTGAGGCACTGGGTTTGATCTTCAGCAACACATAAAAATAAATAAATAAAAATAAATGTATTGTATCCATCTATAACTGAAAACAACAACAACAACAAAAAAAAACTATGAAAACTTACTTATGTTTTACAGATAAATAGAAGAAACACTCAGAAAGTAACTGGCTGATGTCACGTACTTGCTGGGGAGGAACTAGGAGAGTAACTCCAGCATATCTGACTATAGAGTCTACATTTTTTCATTGATAGACTATGGTTCCCATTGGACTAGGCTTTCATTATGTTTTCCTTCCTTCCTTCATTATTACTCAAAATGTAGTTATTGAATATCTACCAACGGTTAAACAGTTTGGGAGATGAGGAATTAAACATGACTAGATTCACGTCTCAGAGAGGCTGAAGATATAAGCACCTCCATAAATAAGTGTGTTACTACACAAATGTGGTCAGATCTGTAAGACATACACATAATACAATGGAGGGAAAGATGGAAGGATGGGAGGAATGAGAAGAGGAAAGAAGGAAGGAGGGAAGGAATAAAGGGAGGATGGACAGAGAAAGGGAGGGGGAGGAAAGAAGGAGGGAGGCAGAAAGAGAAAGATATAAAGGAAAAAAGGGACAGATTGACTCTGTCCTGGAGTCAGGGTGCAGTGGGAAGATGGCATATGAGTTAGACCTTGAGAACATACAGCTATTTGCTCTAAGAGAGTAAGCTTTGTAGGCGATGGGAGCATTCTTGCTTTGCAAAATCACATAAGAGCCTCCAGTTTCCATAAGATAAATGGAGAAAGCTATTTATTATAAAAGGAACAGGCTAAGATTTCACAAGAGAATTCCCCTAAACTTTCAAAGTTCATATACTTCCAATGCTTCTTAAATTATTTCTGAGTATAGAAAAAGAAGAAAAAACATGAAGCTGTTTTAACGAAACAGAAATTAAACATAACACACAAAAAGATGGGCCAGGTGTGTTGGTGCACTCCTATAGTCCCAGCGGCTCTGGAGGCTAAGGCAGGAGTATTCCTAAGCAACTCAGTGAGAACCTGTCTCTAAATAAAATACAAAATAGGGATGGGGATGTGGCTCATTGATTGAGTTGAGTGCCCCTGAGTTCCATCCCCAGTGCCCCCATCCCCCAAAAGATTGATCTAATTTATGAATATAAAGGTAAAAATCCAAATAACATATAAGCAAAGCAAACAGAATCTAAGATGACATCATACAAATAAAGTATCATGGCCAAATTATATTTATTCTAAAAATGTAAGGATGGTTCAGTATTAGGTAATCTACTAGCATAATTAATCATATTTATAAATCTTAAGTGGAAAATCATATGGTAATCTTCATAGATGCTAAAATGGTCTTTGAGTAAAATTGACAGCCATTCCTAATTAAAACACTAAATAAAATAGAAACTGATGATTTCTTCTTTTTCCTTATTTTAAATTTATTTATTTATTCTAATTTGTTATACATAACAGCAGAATGCATTTCAATTCATAGCACACATACAGAACACAATTTTTCGTGTCTCTGGTTGTACACAAAGTAGAGTCACACCATTAGTGTCTTCTTATATGTACTTAGAGTAATGATGTCCATCTCATTCCACCATCTTTCCTATCCACATGCCTCCTCTCTTCCCCCCCCCCTTTGTCCTATATAAACTTTCTCCATTCCTCCCATGTTGCCCCACAACCTCCATTATCTATCAGCATCCACATATTAGAAAACATTCAGCCTTCGGTTTTTTGGGATTAGCTTACGTCACTTAGTATGATAGTCTCCAACTCCATCCATTTACCTGCAAATGCCATGATTTTATTCTCTTTTAATGCTGAATAATATTCCATTGTGCATATATACCACAGTTTCTCTACCCATTCGTCTACTGAAGGGCATCTAGGTTGCTTCCACAGTTTAGCTATTGTGAATTGATCTGCTATAAACATTCTTCTTTAGTATTAAAGAATATCAATAACTACACATGCACACATGCACTCACCTCACATCACATCACATCACAGTCCTAAAAAGGGTGTGTTACTCAGTGGAAAAAAACAGGGACATCTTTCAAAAGGCAAAGAACCAGACAAGGATATACATTAAATTCACTATTATTTAAAAATATACTGGAAGTTCTAGTCAATCCAATTAGACCACAATAAAAGAAAGAGCCATAAGAATTAGAACAGAAGTGAAACTAAGTCTATTTATATATACTATTGTATTTATATATAAGATCAAGCAAAATAAGCCAATCCCCTAAAATCAAAAGTCAAATGTTCTTTCTGATGCTATCTGGGTTTTAACACATAACAAATGGGGGTGAGGGAAGAACAGAAGTTTAGTAGATTAGACAAAGGGGAATGAATAGAAGGGAGGGGGAATAGGAATAAGAAGTGGAATGAGTCTGTCTTAACTTTCCTATGTACATTTTAAATACACCACAGTGAATTTTCACATCATGTACACAAGATTGGGATCCTAATTAGAATAAGATGTACTCCATGTTTGTATAAATATGTCAAAATGTACTCTACTGACATAGATAACTAAAAAGAACAAATAAAAAATTCGGATGATTGGCTGGGTGCTGTGGCACACACCTGTAATCCCAGTGACTTGGGAGGCTGAGGCAGAAGTATCACGAGTTTGAGGCTAGCCTTAGCAACTTAGCAAGATCTTTAGTAACTTAGGGAGACCTTGTCTCAAAATAAGATATAAAAAATAAGAAGAGCTAGGAGTATGGCTCAGTGGTAAAGCACGCCTGGGTTCAATACCCAGACCCAGACCCTGAATCATGAGGTGTATATCTTATTCTTTTAAAATTTTGGTTTTGTGTGTATTTTATAATGTGATCCGATCTGAGTATGGTGATACATGCATATCTATTTTCATGCATGATTTATAAGTTAATTAGTATATATTTTTGGGGGGTGTATGCTCAAAAAATTACTACTGTGAAAATGCATTTAAAATTTTTGTAAAATATATATTGAGTTTCAAAAAATGAAGTCTTGTGATTTGACAGCAGCTAAATTTGGTATAATATAAAATAAATCTTAAATAAAGATAACTAGGGAGAAAAATGAAAATACTAACACAAACAATAACACATTTCAATATGTTAATAAGATATTAATGTAAAATACAAAAATCAGTTGTCTTTATATACACAAATAGTAGCTAGTTAGATGATGTTATGAAAGATGAAACTTAGTAGCAAGAATTTATTTAATAATAAACTTGACAGATAGTATGTGAAAGCTATGTGAGAAAAGATTAAAGTATGCCTGAATGATACAAAAGTAGACTTAAATAAAGTTGGAGATTTTCTTGGTTTTAGATAGCATCAGTAAACCTTATAAAGTTTATTCCTATCACTTATTCCCATCTTAGTAGTGAATTTAGCATAATCACACACACACAAAAAAAATCCCAGAATTTTTTTATGAAGTTATTCTGTCAGATTTGGAAGTTTATATATACATATGAGAACCCTAAAACAAAGAGATAAGAGGGGACTGGCATTATCAAATATTTTAAAAATAATTTTGTTGAGGAATAAATTTTTAAAACTAAACATATTTAATGTGTGCAATTTGGTGAATTTGGACAGATGCAAACTCCTGTGAAATCATCATCATCATCAAGGTGTTAGACATATTCATCACTCCCCAAAGTGTCCTTGTGCCTCTGTGCCTGTTTGTGCATATGTGGTAAGAATACCTAACATGAGCTTAAACCTGTTAATGTATGCCTTGTCAGATATTAAAACATACTATAAACCAGGTGCCGTGGCACAAGCCTGTAATCCCAGCAGCTCGGGAAGATGAGGCAGGAGGATCATGTGTTCAAAGCCAGCCTTAGCAACTTAGCAAGGCCCTAAGTGACTCAACAAGACCCTGTCTCTAAATAAAACACACACACACACACACACACACACACACACACACATAAATAGGGTTGGGGGATATGGCTTATGGCTCAGTGGTTGAGTGTTCCTGTATTCAATCCCTGATACCAAAAACAAACAAACAAACAAACAGAAAACATACTATAAAGTTTCTACAACTAATTCAGTGTGGTATAGATTCATGAGTCATAGAAAGAGAGCTCAATGGGGAAAAAAAACAGAGAATATAAACAACAAAAATGCACACAGCTGAAAAAATGGAAAAAATGTAGCAGCTCCTTGGGAATGTCAGGTTACCACAGAAAGCAAGGCATTGATGGGGACATGTCAAAAGAACACAAATGGTGTCTTGTAGGCCAAATTTGGAACCATTTGGCATCAACAGAAATCATAATTATTTTGTTTATTCTGTGTTTTTCAGTGTTGGGGATTGAACCCAGGGCCTCAAGCATGTTTAGGCAAGTGTTCTACCAATGAGTTACACACCCAGCCCCAAGGATCATGATGCTAGTAGATTATGACACAGAGAAAACAAAAAGATAAGTTATCAAAAATAAATGAATAAATAATAAATATATAAATTAACACCTAAGATCAAGGGTAAAAGAGGAAATCTCTTTATGGAAGAATGTCTACTAAAATGGAGAAAAAATGAAATGATGAAGTCATCAGTCTACATCATCGATGTAAATAATTGATTCAGACAAGATCTGTTAATGGGTGCTAAAAGCTTTGGGCAAAATGTTTTGAGGGAACAAGATATTCACCTACTCTCAAGTCATAACTTATTAGTTACAAAGGATAATAGTACAAATAAAAACACAAATACATCACCTTTATCAAAGTATCAAAGTGACCATCACTGATAATGAAACAAAGTCATATTATGTTCTCCTTATGAGATGCAATGGGAGATACACAATTTTACCTTTATAGAATTCTTCCCCAAAGAATCTAATAATGAGGAAACCATCAGAAAAATTTAGAGTAAGACACTAACAGATATGATAACAAAATGCAACATGTGAAATTTGATTTGATTCCAGGATTCTCAGATTTTGAGGATAACTGAAGAAATTTGAATATGAATTCCACAGAAGTAATATTTCATGTCCATATAAAATTTCCCATGCGTGATAATAATTTGGTGGTTGTCTAGGAAATTGGACTTGCTTTTGTGAGACTCTGGGGAAAATGTTTTTAAAATTTTGTCTTCACTTTTTGCCACTGAAAAATAAATGTGGTACAATTTCACATTAACTTTACACATTATACCTAGTCATATTCTTGCAAAGGCTTTTTATTAAATTATACATCCTTTAAAGGGGAAATAAGTGAATATTAATATAAAAATATGATATATTTTGAAAATATATTTTGTGTGAAGTACAAAATACTTTAGCATAATATAGTATGAAATATGTGTACATAAATTAATGTTAATCTATACCCCAGGAGCTGTTGATTAACATCTAAAGTACCCTTATTAGGAATTCATACTTGAATAAGTTCTCAGGCAGTCCAGAAAATATTATTGAAAAGTATACTAGAGATTTTGTTAATGAACATCAGAAACAAGTTATATTTTTCACTGATGAAATTAATTTTGTTCCAAACACGCAAAATTGATCAGGCCTCCCTATCCTTATATGAACAAAATATAAGAATTTGGAAAGCCTAGTAACTCAAATACCATTAGAGAAGATTCCAAGATCTTGAACTCCATGCTCTTAGACTGTGCCTCAACTTTATGGAAAAAATGTGTCAATCATCTTGCCAGGATATTTGATGTTGACTTCAGGGTGTCATTGTGATGTCTCAGAGTAAACTTGGCAAACTCAAAGTAGTTGTCAAAGTGTTATAGATCAGAGAGGGGGACTTCACTAAGTTATTTTTTTAATATTTATTTTTTAGTTGTAGGTGGACACAATATCTTCATTTTTATGTGTTGCCGAGGATGGAACCCAGTGCCTTACACATGCTAGGTGAGCGCTCTACCACTGAGCCACAACCTCAGGACTTCACTAAGTTTTTAAGAACAGGTTGTAAAAATATTTTTGTCTGTTTGCTAATAATTTACATTTGGTACGATTTTAAGTAGGACTTGCTATTATTATACAATAAATACCTGGTCTTTCTCTTCCTTTCATTAAAACTTACAAAATATATAAAAGAGGGAAAGGCATAGCCATAATTTCAGCCTTTAAAAACAAACATCGTTAAGACATGTCTTTTTAGATACTGAACTAAGGAGAAGAATGTAAAGCTCCCAATTGATTCTCATGTTTGAAAGCTAGATATGTTGACCAGAAGAATCTGAGAGTTGTTTAACAGCAGTTTAATTTGGGTTTATTTGAATAATGAGACTAGTGAGTAGTGACATTATGAATTATTTTTATCATTTTATTTCATGTTTTTATATTTTTAAAATTTTGAACTTTTTTTTGAATCCTTTGAGAATTGAATTAATGAGCTTATATTATTTTGAGACTTTAGAAAATCAAAGAGGTAACTGGTTCTCTAAAGCATTTTAGACATTTTTGAACTTTACAGATTAGGGAAGAAATTTCAAAGTCCTGAATTGACTGGAAATGACTAGCCAGAAGTTGAAAACAGGAAAATTTACTTCACCTTCCCTTTCACTTCCCAGAACTACTACAACCTTCATGACCAATACAATCATTATTAGTTTTAAGGGACCCAATATCTGAACTTGTTTTTCTAATGTTTGTTTTATTAATAGTTTAACAGCAGCAAATATGCCATAGAATGGGTCTATTATTGTGGTTTCTTCTGAGACTTTTTTGGGTGCTGTCCCTTACCTTAGCACTTTTAGTGGGGTGTCTTTTGCTTAGGTCAACATGACTTGTATCAGATGAACTCTATGATATGGACACCCACGTTTGCTTTAGAGAAATACATTTGTCTCAAAGTCATTCATGCACAGTCCTGTCCCCTGCCCACCAGCACCTGTTAATAGAGCTCAATCTAACATGGTGTCAAATACCAAGTAGTGATTAGTTTATTCGGTGAGATTCTCTCCTCTTGTGCGTTTGCATAAGAGAAAGAGTTGGTCAGTTTTTAGTAGAGTTGGAAGAAAAAACAAATCTGAGACTAGAATAATTCAGCCCTAGCATGGAAGATTATGGCAATGGCCCATAGGTCACTAGCGCCACTATGTACTTAACCAATGAGTTATTGTGGATCTTGAATGGTTGCAGAGAAAAGCTGAATTAGTAGATGTTAAGATAGTTGTCTTAATAAGGATTCTAAAAATCTTCCTATTATCCCCATTGAGGTAGAGTGAATTTTGTATTCCCTACAACTTGAAGGAGCCTAATGAACATATTGAAATTTGAAAGACAATTTAAAATACTAATCCCACAAACAATATTTATACAGCTTTCAGCACATGCCATAGTTGCAGATATGATGATGTGGTTAATGCTTTCTTTAATTCTTCATGAGGATGGGGATAATCTTTCCTTACAGGATTTTAAATGTGTTCTACATGGAACCCATATAATTAGAGTTGGAATTATTCTTAATATTTGAGATTCTTAATCGGGGATACATGGATGGGCCTTAAGAGTTTCTCTGAAAACACTACAACTGTACACAATTTTGTGTGTATTTGTGAGTATATGCATTTTTATGCACATTCCACATTTTACATCAGATATACAAAAAGAAAATGAGCAAATAAGGGTTAAAAACACCAGATCAAAACATTACTTGAAAAAACTTGTCCAAAGTCATGCAAGCTTTAACTGCTAAAGACTGGGTTTTTCTCTTTCATTACAAACTTGTTAAACATGATTCTACCCTGTAAAGATCATTAAGATTTTTCTATTTCCTACCAGAAATATATATATATTAGATTCAGAGCCACATTTGAAAAAAATACAGATTACTATATTGCTAACATACTGTTTTCTCACAGACTTGTATTAAATTCTACTAATACCAGCATCCTACCACCATGTTTCATTTCAATTTTTTTAGAACAAGTTATTCAATTTTTAAAAGGAAAAATATCTTGACTAATTTTGTAGGACAGGAGTGGCATTCCATTTTTGTGTTAACATGCATTTCTTTATTTGTAGTAAAAAAAATATTCTATTTGTTCATTTCAATAGAAAATTTGTGGCTTTCCTTTTTGGTTGAGGAACTTCGATATCCCAGCTGTCCATCCAATTCCCATAAAGAAATTCTGCCTGAGAGAAACTCTCGGAGAAGCCTGTTCCTGTTTATTACCTGAACTAGTTTCTGTGGCCTCAGTAGGTCTTTGTATTGCAGTCAATGAGAAGTTTGTTAAAATGGGAAAACCAGGGTTAAGAGTAATAAAATTTGAGAACCACTCAAATGACATTTAAACTGATCCTAAATATGAAGTGTATGGATGATTTTGAGTTTTGCAAGAGCCTAAATCCTTATGAAGTCAGGTTATATCTTTTTGATGAGGTCATTTTGCCCTTATAATCAGAATCACAAAGTTTACTTTCTGATTGAGAGTCAATAAATCTGATATAAAATTGCAACTCTTTTAATGATTGGCTTTGTGGAAATGACTTAATTTCTCTAAGCCTCCATTTCTCCATTAACAATGAGGGCATTATAATCCTAGCCTGTGAATTTGTTTTGAAGTGTGAGCTAATCTACACAAGTATACTTTAAAAGGTTCATATAAACACAGGATATACTTGCTTTTTCTAATTGTTTACCATGTGATTATTATTATTATTATTTATCTTACTTCTTTCTTTGTATCCTAAAAGAGTCTCAAACAGCTTTGGGAAGAATGTCAATATTTGCTAAATTTTGTGTTGATTATTACTATCTCCTGTATAGCCAAGATTGCTTTCATATGGGGTGGTATTAACTGTGGCTGGTTCTCTGACTGATCATAATATCTGCTCCTTAAATAGCTAGAATGTCCTGGAAGGCCAAGATTCTTTCAATTCTTAAATTATGCTGAGTCATCCAACTTATTTTCACTGAGTATCTGCAGGAATGACACCAGACACTATGCATATATCAGTGAGCCAGAGGGACATATCTCTTCCCTCTCAATCCCTTCCAAGATACAATTAGATCCCATATTTGTAGTCATTATTTGGAGAACTATAAAACAATATGTGCAAGACATCCCAATTTACATTATTGAATGCCACAAAAGAAATTCAAGTGATAAATGAAGAGATCTCCAGGAGAATGGAACAAATATAAACCATTCCTTTTTGAATTATACACTGACTTGACTGGGAATAATATGGGGTGGTATTAAGTGTGTGGAAAGACAGTTGAGTGAGTCATGCCAACTGGAGTATTCCAGGTCCTCTGAAGCTCTGAATCCTCAGGGATGCCACCAGCACATATTCCTATTCATTCTGGGTCCCAAACTAGCCCTTACAAAGATACTGTTTTTGGTTTGGGGAGGTTCTGAATTTGCAAATTAATCAACTTGCCTCTATTTTGTGTAGATGCAGTCTTTCCTTAATTTCAACTCATTAAAAATGCTTTATTGTTTAGGGCAGTGGAAGGAAGACCGGCATCAAAATATTTTTGATCCAAAGAGATGACAATGTGAAAAGCAGTTGTAGCTGACAGTTTTTGGAAAGCAACTTGGAAAGCATTTATCAAATCATAAGTATCCATAAACTGAAGACTTTTGCATGTTTATTCCATTTTTAAAACAGTTTTGCGATTGTGCACAAACAAGAATGAGTGGAAGCTTTTTAATAAAGAAATTGCATTCATAATGATCTTTATGAGAACATAATAAATCTTTGGTTACCATTAATTACTCCCCATAGTCAGACTAATGAGGACTGTATTAAGGAGAAAAGAGAGAATTAAAGAGTTCCCAACAGAGAATAATAAGTCAGGAAAACTTCTGAAGTTAGTGAGGTGTCAGCCGAGACCTGTAACGATGAGTGGGAGTTAGCCTTCCAAAGAAGGGAGCATTAGTTCTAGACAGGGGGAGTGGCAATGACCTTTCACAGGAATAGAAAGTACTTAAGCATGACTGGCATGCCAAAAGAAGGGCAAACACAAAGGGAATACCAGAACCCAGGGATGACCTTCATCTATGTACAAATACTACTATGAAATGTTTTTGTGTTTTTCTTGTCCACCAGTTCCTCTATTAGAGGTGACATTGTCTTGGAGAATTAGGTTTGCTGCAGAAAGAATGCAATGAAGAGGAACATTTGGTGTTGGGGGTGTTTGATTTTTTGGCTTCCAAAATGTGTTCCAACAATAGACTGACAAGGGGAGACCAGAGAGAGCTTGACTCCCCTCCACAGGGATCTAGCTGAGGGGCAGAAGTTCTGGAAGGAGAGAAGAGGAAGATGATGCAGTGGTAGCAGTGGTGGGGTGCATGGAGAAGAGCAGAGTCCACAGGGTAAGATAACCTAGAACTCTTTGTCACTGGTGTCATAGAGCCAAAAGGAAGATGAGTTCCAGGATGGAGATAGATCCTTCACAGATCCCCACCATTGTGCTGTGTGGCTGTGGAAGGTGTGTTCCTCTTGGCTGGTAGCCATAGCCAAGGGCCTCCTCATTGCCCTTGTATGGTCCAATTCAACATCATGCCCTCTGGTCCCTGACACTTTGCCAAGATCATGGAATTTCCCAGTGATCCGCTTCCCTTGCCTCTCACCTCATCTCAGTGGCCCAGAACACTGGTAAAGCCCCTGAAATCATGTGTTCTGGACATGTTTTCTTATTATAAATATGGGTCACAATTCTTATCCAGCAGCATTGTTTTGAGGATATAAGGGAACAGGCTTACAGTGGAGAGCTTGACACCTTGAGTGCATAGCCATTAAACAAGTTACCCCTTATTCTATTCCTCATTAATAAAACCACATTTAAAAGTTCATAAAAAGCCAGGTGCAATATCACATGCCTCTAATTCTGTAATCCTTGATCCTGTCTCAAATTAAAAAATAAAAAGGGCTGGGCATGGGAATGTAGCTCAGTGGCAAAGTGCCCCTTTGTTCAAACCCCAGAACAGAAGAAGAAGAAGAAGAAGAAGAAGAAGAAGAAGAAGAAGAAGAAGAAGAAGAAGAAGAAGTTGTTGAAGTTGTTCAAAAATATACTCAGTGGTTAAAGAAATTAAGAGTATTAAAAAAGTAAAATGTGTATAATTAAAATACAACAATATAATGAATTCCTCTTACCTGTCACCCACCCTCACAATTATCAATTCATGTTCAATATTGTTTCATCATTCCACATTTATTTCCAGTTTTTTATTTTGAAGCTAATCCAGACTTGAAGGACTTTTAAAACACCCCTCCACACACATACCATTATCACAGCTTAAAAACGTATCCATAATTCTTTAGCATCATTAAATACTCAGTCAAGTTTAAAAAGCCAAATGTCTTATAAATGTCATACTATTTTTTTATAGTTTGTTTGGTCCAGGATCCAAATATCTTTTTGAAAAAAACAATAAAAATTTTGGCAGTACATAAATATCTAGATTGCTATAAAGTCTGATTCACATTTATTGGATTTTCCTAGAGTGCCATAATGATATTTATATCATAATGAAGTCATGTATTCTGTCATTTAGACAGCATTGCTAAGTGCCTTTCCTTTGGTAATTGATACAATTTTTTTTCCTGATCTCAATTCTGCCACTAAACAAAAGTATGCCATTGAACCATTAGCTCAACTTAAGTTCTCATTTCTGAAATCCTATTAAAAAGAATGTGTTGCAATAGAATTGATTGTTCAACATAGTATTAAAGTTTTAAACTTTCCAAGTGGGAGGCAGGCTAGCACAAGGTTAAGAAGAGGGTTGACATCCAGAAGGTTTGGGCTAGAGCCCTGCCACCACATACAGGCCACATGAACTGGAATAAGTTTCTTAACTTCTCTTTACCTTGGTTTCTGAATCTATGAAATGAAGGCAATAGTCAACCAAACCTAGACAGTTTCTTTTTATGTATGTGTATAGTTTTCCACTGTCAATTATAACTAATTAGAACAAATTAAACAATAAAAATAAATAAATAAAAAGGAAAAATAGTAGTAGGGTATAGAGAGGGCCAAATAAAATGAGAAAATGTGAGTCCAGGGATTGTTACATAGTAACCCCTCAATAAGCAGTTAATATGATTAGACAGTGGACTGTTCAGAGCAGGAGATGAGGGGTCAGCAGAGCTTAGACCTATGTTGTTCAATATGGTCTTCACTAGCCACATGGGGCAACTGAGCTCTTGAAATATGGCTCATTGAAGCTGCGCTGTGTTCTGGTAAAATGCACTCTGGAGCTCTAAGACACAGTTTGACAGATGACAAAAAATATCTCAATAATTGTTAGTTTTTAGAACATGCTGAAATTATAATATGTTGGATATATTGGGTTAAATAAGTATCAATTTCACACTTTTGAAACATTTAGGAATGTGGCTGATAGAAAAATTTTAAAATTATATGTGCAGCTTGCATTACATTTCCTTCAGAGAGCCCTGGGTTAGATCAACAATTGCCATTCCTACCATTCGAAATGGATCTTGTTCTTTTTCTTACTGTTCATCTAGTTAAGCAAGTTGGGAGATATAATCAATGACCCTGTGTCCCTTAACATGGGCCACTTGTCTGTTCTGTTTCCTTAGTAGCTCATGCATCTGCCCTTTTTTCCAGCTCCCCTGCTTGCCTAGGTTATTAAAATCCCATTTAAATGCTTCCTTACCTAATGGCCCCTCGGATCCATACTACTCCTTCAATTGTGCAGTCTCCCTGTGGCCTTTAGAGACATTCAGAATTCTTCATCAAGGCAAAAAATTCCCTTCACAACTGACCTCAACTCTTTAAATACTCTTACCTCCCCTTCAGCTTAGCTTCAGTCAAGTCTTCACAAGTGCTTCTCCTGCCTGTAGCAACCCCTCACCCTCGCCCCAGTTCATCACAAATAGCAAGATTTGAGTCCTAGCTCTACAATTTATTGTCAAATTGAAAAAGTCACTAAATATCTCTGAGCTTCATTTTTATTCTCCCTGAGAAAGGAATACTGATAGAATCTGCCACTCATTTGTTGTTAGGAACAAATGAAGTACTGCATTGTACAAATGGTTCCTGATATATTGTAAACCTATGATAAATGTTACTGTTGAACATTTCCTGGAAAAATATGTGTGCCCTCACAGTACCCACACACTATGTATCCTCCCCTGGTTTCTCCCTTGGGCTTTCACAGCATTCTGAACATCCCTCAACCATAGCTCCTCTTTCTGTATTTTAGCAATCTGTTTACTCATCATTCTTGCCTCTGGATCCGCGTAGCTCTCAAAGTGTGGTCACAGGAACAGCAGACCAAACATCCCTAGTAGCAAGGCAGATTCCTGGGGCCCATCCCAACCTACTAAATCGGAAACTCTGAGACAATCTGCATCTTAACAGATCCTCAATGTGAGCCTGAAACTTGTGCTTTTGAGAATGACTATTAGAGCAGAGCTCCATGGCTGGGACTATAATTTAATTCATCTCGCATTGGTGCCCAGCTCAGTGACCATTTGTAAAATAGGAAAAAAAAAAATGATTGAATGAATACTGACAATAGTGTGGGGCCACAAAAGGACATCAAGCAGGGGAATGCCATTGTGTGTCTTTTAGAAGGTTAGTTCTATAGGTTGGGTTGAATTAGATTGGAGGGAGAAGTAACTCCAGGGAAGTGAATTTGGGTATTGAAAAATTATCACTTGAAAATCTGGATTTACAGTTCAGGTAGAAAAAAGTAATTATTTACAAAAAATATGTTTTCCTTTTAAAAACATTCCTTGTAAACTTATCTTAAATGTATTATTTTAACATCATATTTTATGTAGTGTTTTATGAATTTGTTGCAAAAAGTAGGCATCTATATATGAAATCATTAATAAATATATTCTCTCACAAATTATGACTAAATTTTCAAAAACAGTTCTAAAATCTTGAACAGATTTAGTATTTGTGAGTTTTCTATGTATGTAACACAATTCTCTGGATTATAAAAGTAAAATTTTACAACAATTGTGTGTTTAAGAATTAAAATAACATTTAAAGTTCAATATTAATATAGAAATAAAAATAGTTTTGTTTGAAAGTATGTCTTGGTGCAGAGACTATATGTTACTCATCTTATTTTGAATTAAAATAAGCCAATTACCTGGAAAATTTTCAACTTATAAGATATTAGTGCTCAAATTAAAAGAAAAACTAATATTAATACGTAGCATAAAGAGCAAAGGAAACCCAAAGACCCAGGACTCTTAAGAAAATTATAAGGCTGAAGAAGCCTCTCCGTGTTACATACCCATCTCACATCAGCAGATTCTCTTCCCAACACTTGGAAAGAAATTAAGTTTATTCGTGAGCATGTTTGAACCTTCATCTCAGATAAAGATTTCACATTTTCTCCTGAGCTCTGAATAATCGCTACAAAATGAGGGCTTTTAGCCCTTTACATTTTTATTCCTCCATTTGGAAGACACTACTAGTTACCCATGCCTATTACTTTTGCCTTGCTAATAGAACTTCAATTTTCATTTTATGGAGGCAGTAGCTGTCCATCCCTAGGAGCAAAGTCACAATACTACAAACCCATCCTGGCAGCCCCCTCCGACTCTTTGCCTGTGATTGTTTAGTCCATGGGCACCTGGCATGGTGATGGTCAATGTAGTAAAATGGGAAGCCTGATGGGGACTTCTAGGAAGGAATTTTTATTTTCTAATAAAAGAAAAGAGACTCTTACACCCATTTAAAAGATTTTTTTTTGTACTTGTAGATGTATAGAATGTCTTTATTTTATTTATTTTTACGTGGTGCTAAGAATCTAACCCAGTGCCTCATACATGCCAGGCAAGCACTCTGCCACTGAGCTACAGTCCCAGCCCACATTCTTTTACATCTTCTTTTAAAATGTTTAGTGTCAGCCATGATGGAACCACAAGGCTATTCAGGTCTTAGGGAGATAAAGAGGACAGAGAAAATAAAGAAATGAGGGAAGGGAAGCTGAGGAACCTGAGGGAGGGGAGATTAAAAGGTAAAATATGGAGATTCTAAAGGAAAAGGGGGGAGATTAAAATGAGGGGTGGGGAGAAAGAGATTATACAACAGAGACTAAGAGGAGTGAGGATGCTGGTGGGTGGGGTGTGGGAAGATGCTGAAGATCCCAGTGTCTGACAGTCCTGGATTCCCACAGTCCTCTTGGCTCTGACAGTTCACCCCTTTATTTATTTATTTGTTTGTTTGTTTGTTTATTTATTTATTTATTTTGTAGGGAGGGAAAATACCTTGCGTGGTGTGCTAGGCAAGCATCTACCACTGAACCACACCTTCAGCACCACCAGTTCACCCATTTTTAAGTAGTCAAAAGAAGTAAATTCTTGGTAAATCTGTAAAAATGTGGTTTATTCGGGCACCTGGATGTGGTGTGCTGTGTGCTTATGACCTTCTCTTGCCTCTGGTGGAGAGCATCGTCTGCACCCCAAACTATTCAAGAACTTGTGAATTTGATGAACTGGTCATTCAGAGAAAATGAATAATCCTAAAGTGTTAAAGAGTGTTGGCTAAACAAAAAAAAAAAAAAACTTTAAAAAAGATTCAAAAGTGAACAAAATAAATCTAATAATTCCTGTGCAAAATACTGACATTTTGTTTTATTCATAAGAATATATTTTGCAAGATTAATAGTGAAGTTCAGTATGCTTTTGATTCTCTACTGGCTTTTTAAGTATTTCTTCACATGAGATACTGATATATTTATATTCTTTGCTCATTTTTTTTCCTGTTGGTTTGTTTGCTTTTTTATTTGTATGAGTTTATATATTATAGATATCAACCCTTTGCCTATGATATATATGTTGCAAATATTTTCTCCCAACCTCTTTTTTGGCAGTAAGTCTTTAATCCATTTGAAATTGATTGTGGTATCTGACATAAGACCAGAATCTAATGGGACTTTTTCTATTTAGAGGTCAGACAATTTTCACACCACCTTTGTTGAGTAATCCAGCTGGTCTCCATTAATGTGCTTGCTTATTAAGGCTCAGATGAGGAAGAGTCCATTTCAGGATCATCTATTGTGATTCAGCCAATTGCTCTGGAAATTCTTACATACAGACTTAATCACCGTATTATTCTGTGGATTTTTTTTTTCACTTCCAAACTTCTTACCGGCTTTCCTATTTTTATTACTATTTTAGCTGACATTTGGAATAAATTAATCAAATTAAGATATAGGTGTTGGTATTTAGGAAATTTGTCCTGGTGGACGGAGGGTAATGATATGGATTTGTGTACTGAATTAATCCTTGGTACAAATGTACATACTCTGCCAGCCTCTTTGATCAGAAATGCTTTCATTTTGCACTCTGAAGTCATTCCCACCTCATGAGTCCCCATCCAACCCAAGGCTGGCCAGCACTATGTAGAATCCATTCATGATATTTTGTTTGTCAGAGTCACTAATGACAACCATAGGAAACAGCTCTGGGACCACATGCTTGTCTTCTCCACAGGTTGTTCTACAGAACCTTATTACATGCCTCATCCTGTTCTACTCTGTGTACTATGTGTCTCTGAGCATGTGCTGCCTGACACTACAGTAAGTAGCATGTTCTCTTGAATTAAAAAGTTATCATCAAATATAAAAGGAGTTGGTATTTAATATTTGAAATGTCTCTGTGGACAAGGGAATGAAGGTTTCTTTTTTTTTTGTAGCTTAACAATTTATCAAAAGTGTTGTGATCATAACATGGGTTTTAAATGTTGGAAACTTGTTTACAAAATTTTAGAGTATGTTAAAAATAAAAAGAAAAGAAAAGAAAACATTCATGCAGAGCAACAGTATCCCTGTTTAGCTGAGGAAATAAGCCCTCATATAGTTTGGATCTTTTAAAATTTGTTTCTAATTAGTTATACATGCATTTTGACACATTATACATAAATGCAGTATAACTTCTCATTCTTCTCGTTATATGTGATGTATAATTACTCCAGTTGTGCAGTCATACATGCACATAGGGTAATAATATCCAGTTGATTCCACTGTACTTCCTACCCATACACCGTCCCTTCCCTTCACTCCCCACTGTCCATCCCAAAGTACCTCTATTCTTTCCTACCCACCCCTCATTGTGAATTAGCATCTGCTTATCAGAGAAAACATTCTGCCTTTAGTTCTTTGGAACTGGCTTTTTTCACTTGGCATGATATTCTCCAGCTCCATCCATCTATCCGCAAATGCCATAATTTCATTCTTCTTTAAGGCTGGGTAATATTCCATTGTGTATAAATACCACATTTTCTTTATCCATTTATCTGTAGAAGGACACCTACTTTGGTTCCATAGTTTGGCTATTGTGAATTAAACTGCTAAAAACATTGTTGTGACCTCGTCACTATACTATGCTGATTTTAAGTCCTTTTGGTATACACAATGGAGAAGTAAAACTGGGTCAAATGGTGGTTCCATTCCAAGTTTTCTGAGGAATTTCCATACTGCTTTCCATAGTGGTTATATCAATTTGCAATCCCACCAGTAATGTATAAGTATACATTTTCCCCCACATCCTTGCCAACATTTATTATTGCTTGTATTCTTGATGATTGCCATTCTGACTAGAGTGAGATGAAATCTTAGTGTAGTTTTGATTTGTATTTCTCTAATTGTGCTAGAGATGTTAAACATTTTTTTATATATTTGTTGAACGATTGTTTTTCTTCATCTGTGAAGTATCTGTTCAGATCCTTAGCCCATTTATTGATTGGGTTATTTTTTTTTTCACAACACCGTTATTCTACTTACTTATTTTTATGTGGTGCTAAGGATTGGCCCCAGGGCCTCACATGAGCTAGGCAAGTACTCTGCTACTGGGCTACAGCCCTCACCCAGGTTATTTGTTTTTTTGGTGTTAAGTTTTGTGAGTTCTTTATATATCCTGTAGATTATTGCTCTATTTGAGGTGCATGTGGTAAAGATTTTCTCCCATTCTGTAGGCTCTCTCTTCACATTATTAATTGTTTCCTTTGCTGAGAAGAAACTTTTTAGTTTCTTCTTATTTATTGATTCTTGATTTTACTTTTTGTGCTTTAGGAGTCTTGTTAAGGAAGTCAGTTCCAAAGCTGACATGGTGAAGATTTGGGCCTACTTTGTTTTCTATTAGGAACAGGGTCTCTCTTCTAATGCCTGAGTCTTTGATCCACTTTGAGTTGATTTTTTTGTGCAGGGTGAGAGATAAGTTTTAATTTTATTTTGCTACATATGGATTTCCAATTTTCCTAGCACCATTTGTTGAAGAGGCTATCTTTTCCCCAATGAATGTTTTTAGTCCCTTTGTCTAGTATGAAGTAACTGTATTTATGTGGGTTTGTCTCTGTGGCCTCTATTCTGTATCATTTGTTTGAATGTCTATTTTGGTGCCAATACCATTCTGTTTTTGTTACTGTGGCTCTAAAGTACAGTTTAAGTTCTGGTGTTGTGATGCCTCCTGCTTCACTTTTCTTGCTAAGGATTGCTTTGGCTATTCTGGGTCTTTGATTTTTCCAAATGAATTTCATATTGCTTTTTCTAGTTCTATGAAGAATGTTACTGGAATTTTAATAGGAATTGCATTAAATCTATATAACAATTTTTGTAGTATGGCTATGTTCACAATATTAATTCTGACTATCCAAGGGCATGGAAGATCTTTCCATCTTCTAAGGTCTTCTTCAATTTCTTTCTTTAGTGTTCTGTCATTTTCATTGTAGAGGCCTTTCACCTCTTTTGTTAGATTGATTCCCAAGTATTTTTTTTAGGCTATTGTGAATGGGGTAGTTTTCCTAATTTCTCTTGCAGAGGATTCATTATTGATGTGTAGAAATGCATTTGATTTATGGGAATTGATTTTATATCCTGTTACTTTGCTGAATTCATTAATTAGTTCTAGAATTTTTCTGGTAGAATTTTTTGGATCTTCTAAATATAGAATCATGCCATTGGCAACTAGTTTCAGTTCTTGTTTTCCTATTTATTCCCTTAAATTTCTTTATTCTGTCTAATTGCTCTGCTAGAGTTTCAAGAATGATGTTGAAAAAAAGTGGTGAAATGGGGCACCCTTGTCTTGTTCCAGTTCTTAATGGAATGCTTTCAATTTTTCTCCATTTAGAATGATGTTGGCCTTGAGTTTAGCATTTATAACTTTTATAATGTTGAGGTATGTTCCTACTATCCCTCGTTTTTCTAGTGTTTTGTGCATGAAGAGGTGTTATATTTTGTCAAATGCTTTTTCTGCATCTATTGAGATGACAATATGATTCTGAAGGCTGTTTAATGGTATGTTTTTTCACTTTTGTTTTTAAAGTAAAAAATAAATGTTTCATCTTGAGAATTATCACTGTCTTGAAATATAGTAGGTGGAAACAGGCAGGACTGTTCTTATCTCTTTTAGGACAGTCATGGAAAGAAAATGAAGTTATTATTCCCTGAGCTGGTTTGGAATCAGAAGAGTTTTGGAGTAGAATGAGCTTCAAGATAACCTACATCCAATATAAATATTTTCTGACATATACTGGAAGTAGCTTTGGACTGTAAGTCAGGAGATTTGCATTTTGGCATGGGTTCTTACTAATTTCCTGACTCATTTTGACTGAGCCATAGAGTTTGTCTTATTTCAGTGTCTTCTTTTGTTAAATGGAAATAATAATCCCCAAAGGGATTATCATCAGGACAAAATGAAACGATACATTTCTATGTAAGAATCAGGTTTATTTTTCAGGTGATTTTTTGTGTCGTGATGGCTGAAAATTTTTTCTACAAATTTAGATTGCCAACGCATTCATTGCCTTGAAATAGATTGTGGATATTTATAAATCATTTTCTAAAAATTGAGTATTTATACATTTTAATTTCACTGGGCAAGCAAAGACTCTCTATTTTAAAATGTAAATTTATATCACCAAATAATTATTCCAGATTTTTCAACAGAAAGAATGTTATTCAACATGCTTGCAGGCAAACCCAATCAGGAAGCTTCTAGTGCTTACACACAGTCTCAGCTGCTGCCTGACACTGGAAATGATGAAACTATCCCTCAAGCAGGGAAGAGGAAAGACTCTTCAGGGCTCTCTGAGAATGAGATTTCAACAGTTTGTAGTTAATGTGAATCATTGGTGAGAAATTTGAAGTAACTGGACCTTAAAGCTCCAGGTGGCAGCTAACTGGTTGACCAGCTGCACATAATTACAAACTTGGGCACAGTAGAATGTCCAAGTATATATTTTATAGATTCATATTTTAGACAGGAAGGGATCTTAGAGATTAATCTCAGGGTTTCAGTTTCTTAACCCAGGTTAAGTGATTTGTCCACGCTCATAGTTCAAACACCACCAGAATTAGAACCTAGGTCTCATGGCTTCTAACCCTCTGCTCTTTCCATGTACAAGTTCTCTCCCCTCAACATGCAGTGGAAGGAACTACCAAGATCACAGCTGAGTCTTCAAATGCAATTAAGTCCACTTGGTGGACAAAGTGAATTTAATTGGACAAGGAAGACAACATGAACAAAATCTTATTTTGTTGGTGGCCATCCAAGTTGACAAGTTTTTAAGTGTGCTTGACCTGGGTAAATATGTCAAATGCTTTTTCTGCATCTATGAGATGACCATATGATTCTGAAGGCTTCTTAATGGCATATTTTTTGTATGTGAATAGTGGTGTGCAAAGCTGTGATGTGCATTATGAACTGTCTCCAGAGTAAACATTTTCCTTTGTAACATCTCAGGGTGTATGAATTGGATGTCCTGGCACCATTTGATTTCAAAACAAATCCTTCATGGCTCAACACAAATTATAAAGGTAATTATTTTAAATTCTAATCCTTATCAATCATCTGTATCTTATATCTGACATCAAAAATTAATTAGGAAAAGTACCATCAGAAGATGTTTAAATGGCTGCTTCTAAGACATAAGGTGATGTAAGTGGAGAACAGGAATTAGAATTCTTATATGAATTTTTATTTCCTGGTATTATGGGTGAAGTTGTGTGCAATAAATATTTCAAAGAAAAAGAAGAATGACAATTTATTGATGTAGCAAAATGTTCCTGCTATATGAAATAGAAAGTGAAATTTTATTTGTGAAGAGTAGAGTAAAATACATGGTACCAGTCTGGAAAATTATACAACAGACTGTTACTTCCCATCTGGGATGACAGAGGACTTTCATTTTTCTACTTACACATTTCTCTTTTGTATTTTTTTTCTTCCCAAAATAGTATAGGATTTGTTGCAGAGGAAATGTTTGAGAGCACAGTAAGATAGCTCAGGTTGACAACAATTAATTGGATATTGAAAAATATCTAGTAGAGAGAATTTGGAATGTTTCCAACACAAAGAAATCATAATGTCTCAGGTGATAGATATGCCGGTTACCTTGAACTGACTGTTACACTGTGCCCCATAAGTATGTGCAGTTACTATGTGTCAATTAAAAAATAAAAGTATACAAATAATTCATTGCACAGGAAAAACAATGAGAAAGAACATGCCAAGTAAGATTAAACTTATCTTTTAAATTTAGTATTTGTGCTGAATTTATAGTTAGCTAAAACCTCATCTGTTGATAAGCCATATGTATGTTAATAAAAACAGCCATTTGTATTGAATATATGCCAAGCAGACTTGTTTTGAGGTTGTTCATGGTAAATTTGTCCCACTTTTTAAAAAGGAAAATTTTAATATAATTTTCCATTATAAAATAATACACATTAATGAAAGCTTAGAAAATATCTATAAGTAGAAAGGAGAAAAATTAAATCGCAAACTTACTTTCTATGTATAATTATTCTTAATAATCTGATAAATTTCTTCCTACTCTTTAAAAAAATGAATTGTCAATTCTTTAACCACTAAAATTCATTAGAAAACATGGGATAATCTTTTTTTGGGGGGAAAATATGCAAATATTCAAAATTACCTGAAACCAAAGAACTAAGATTTTATTTTTATTTTATTATTTTATTTTTTAGAAATGGTAGTACACTTAGATGATCATTAAAAGCCCAGCATTTTCTTCCTGTTGTTATAATTGCTTTTTGATTTGTCTTCTATTTCTTGTTTCCCCTGTCCCATTCTTTCTATAAATTAATTAATTCTGCAAATATTTATTGAATATCAATGTATTATGAACTTTGCTAATTAAGATTAGGGATTGAATGATAAACAAGTCCCTATCATCAGGAAACTTATCCTTTTTTACACCCTAAAGAAACCAGATTTTAAATATGATTTGCCTAGGAAAGTTGGCCTGAATTAAGACAAAAAAAAAATTTTTAAAAGGTTTCAAACATCCTCTTCAAATGAGTAGCCTTGTTTGATGTAATTTGATTCAATTTTGAATATCAAATAATATGTAAGAACAAGAGATATTTATTGTAAGGAGATGCAAGGAGATCTTAACCCTCTCTTCAAGCTCTTCACTATTAAAGGTTAAATTAACATTTTTTTAAATCAAGACTTTCCACAAATGATAAGGAAATAGTTACAGTAAAGCAAAGTTTGGGTGCATGTGGGTGTATTGGGTAGAGGGAGAAATTTAAAACTCTTGTTAATTTAAAATCTTTGCCTTTGAGTCAGTCAGTGAAGATAGGACAATGTCACAGGCTTTCTGGAGAAGGCTATGTTTATACATAGCAAAGATTAGTGAAGATCCCCAGGATGTCTGGCTCAGTTTACGCTGCTTTTTCTGTTATGAGACATGAACATTTGTACCAAGATATCAATAAACCCTTAGCCTATTAAATCTTTAATTTTGGGCTCTGGGTGATAAGTGCCCTGACTCTTGAGGGTTGTTGCTTTGAGAATCCAGACTACTTGTTTAATCTTGGAGATAAAATATAAGAGTAATCGCTGAGCCTTGGGCTTGAATTTAGGTTCAGGTTTCTTTGTCTTGATAATTTTGTTACTCAGGAGATCACTTTGAGCAAGGACACTGGAACTGCCCAGTTACACTATTTTGATTTCTAATTCTTTCCTTTGCATTGCAGAGAATAGCTCATCAAGTCATTTCATTTTAAATTAAAAACCTCCCAACAATATTTTGAAGTAGATAAGAGAGTACCACACTTCCAGTTTATGGGGAAGGAAATGGATTGATCAAGAGGTTAAAATCCTGCTCAAGGTCTTAGAACTCTTAAATTGTAGGATGTTGGTATCCTAATCTCAAATTTTTAAATGTCCTTTAAAACAAGCTTTCTTTTATATCATAAATGAAGTCTACATCCATATTCTCTATCAATATATGCAAATACAGCTTGTGCAAGGCTAACATCACTATTTCTAAGCAACTCCTAGTTAACCTAAAAAATTCCTAAATGCTGATAGAAAAGGTATATTTATTTTCTTATAATGATGTGGAGACTCTATGAATTATGTTTCAAGGAAGGAGTAGAGTGTGACAGGTGAGGTGATATCACTGTGATACTGCAGGAGAGCTCCTTCCTTGATTTTATGGAGCATAACATGCTGAACTAATCAGTATTGGTCAAATGAATGTCCATGCAACAGTAAAGGAATAAGTATGAATTCTCCATTCAATCTTTGAAGCCTATTGAGTTAAATACAATTGAAGAGGGACAAGGGTGATCCTTTAAAAAAGATTTCACCTGGGACTTGCTTGCCTGATGTCTTACTTACCCATTAGGCAAACACTGGTTTGCTGGTTAATAAACTACTTCTGCACAATAGGAAATAAAGTGATAATTTTATTTTCTGCTTTGAAAAATATAGTTTGCCTGCCTAGATTTATTAGTTCCTGAATTGTATGAACATACCAATCATTGGCTATGTTTTAAAAGGAAAGAAAAGTAATTTTTTTATGGAAAGTAGTATTATTTACAAAGGGACTTTGGTAGTATATCACATATATTTGTCACTTTAAAGTTTGATGTATTTCTCCTTTGAAACGACTGTAGTTTTAAAGAGCAATATAAAAGACAAGAGGCAAAAGGTTGACCCTTCACATGTTCCGAGCTCTTAGAGATTTGTGGTCCTGACCTGTAAATAACTATCTCTTTATACATGTTCAGGGAAATGACTCTGTGACAACCAGTGAATTTAGAAGTGCTTCCACCCACACCTGTCATTTATGAGGCTTTCTTTCATCCATGGTGATCAGTTATGTTTCCCAGATGACTATCTGAACATATCAAATTAGTACAAAAACACAAAGGAACTTATTTATAAGTTAAGCACAGCTTGGTACCAAAGAAAGGTTAGTGTATGAGTGTATGAGTGTGTGTGTGTTTGTGTGTGTATTTAAATGTATATATAATTAAATATATATAATATATAGAGAGTTTATAATAATTCAGAACAAATTTCTTTCATTGATTTTATTAGTTTTAGTGTCTCTTAAAATGTGATTTGCAATACAATAACAGATCAGCATGTATAGCTTATATTGTAACTTTATTTTATTTTATCTTCTAAAATGCTAAGTACTAAGAATATGAAGCAGAAATTATATTTTTAGCTATTTTTCTGCAAGTCTAAATTTAATTAACAGATAGAATATGTTAGAAGTTCCTACCAATATTTGAGGATTGGGTATGAGATGGAACATTGTAAAAGTCCTTACCAAAAGCAGAATGCATTTTCATGGTCTCATTGTCAGCTGTAGTTCAGAACACTTAATCGCTCTAATCCCAAATAGTTATATTTTTCCTTTTATTTGCAGTTCTTTTATTCTCAACTGAGGTCACCTACTTTGTTTGTGGATTGCTTTTTGCTCTGGTTGTGGAAGAGTGGGTTTGGGATTATGCTATTTCAGTAACTATTCTTCATGTTGCTATCACTTCAACTGGTAAGCAAAATAAAATAATGAAAACAGAGAAAATGTACTAAATCTCATGTTGTCTCCAAATCTCGTTCTAAGAGCATATATTCCTATGATGATTAAAGTTCCTCCCTCCTCTGCTTCTCCTCCTCCCCAACCAAGTTCCTCTACCACTTCTCTTGGAGAGGTTTGACAGCTCCATTTTCTGATTGGGAACCCTACTGAAATGTTTCCTGTTCTCTTTCCATATCCAACGTGCCACCCACTATTAAAGGGTCTGTTTTTCCTCTGTAAGGAATATTTTTCATTCCAATTCCTTCTTCAGGTAAAAATTGACCAAAGACTGGGACTTAGGACTCAAAGGAACCCTGACTGTTGGCAAGCCTGGGAACTTGCCAACAACGGTTATTTTAATAAGACTACCAGTTCTAAGGAGTTTTTCCTCTGTACCCATGATCTTTAGAGTCAGGAAAAAAAAAAATGCATTCGTTTTACCGTTACTTGGAGTGTATTCTTTGACATGTCACATCTCTTACATTAGTTCTTTCCACTGCAAAAGTGAGGGACCTGGTACAGTTTCATTAAGCTTATAAAATTGTCTGAAATGGAATCTAGTATAGCAGTTACTCAGTAAAGGATAGGTTTATCCATCTATTTATCTGATCATTCAAAATTTATTCTTCCAGTCTACTTTTTCTCCCTTTTCATCCTCCATTATTTATTTATTATTTTTGAAAAAGCATATTAGTCAAAGTGTGGGTGAGATCAAACTCAATTTATAATTTGGCATTTATTATTGTTATTACCAATTTAAATAACTCATATTTTTAGTATCCTTAGAAGCACACAATTTCTAAATGAATTGCCACTTCCCAGCTTCACTGCTATTAGAGAATACCAGATATTGATCCTCTAGCATCAATTTTCTCAGACACAAACCCTCCCTCAGTAATTCAAAGAATCACTGATCCCCCCCCCCCCACCTCAGATTCTCTGTTTTACTTTAGGGCTCAAGTTTTCCTGCAAGGCAGCCACAGGCTAGCATAAGATAGTCCACTCCTCAAAGTTTAAATAAGCCATAGGTTTTGGATGCAGAAGTTATTACTACACATGGCATGCAAAAAATACTTAACAAATAATTGCTTGATTGCTTGTTAGAACTGAGTTCAGAGTAAAGTGGTTCAGAATTCCAGAGGGAGCCAGGCATTGAGGATTCAATGCCTGGAACAAGAACAAGACTGCTGTAGGCTACTTCAATCTACTTTGTGAGCTGACCTGAGACCCTGACAATTCAGAGCACCATTTTTAGAAGCCTTCCTAATATCTGACCTAACAAATAACTTTTAGACCATGGCTTAAAGACAAATTCAGGATGACCTGATTTCACAAATATGTATAAAATCTTTCTTTGGTATATGGGTATGATTTGACTGAACAGAAATACATATTTCTTCACCAGTGGAAAAAATAAGGCATACTTTGAAAATGAGTAACACCTTTTTATTTTTATTTTTTTCTATTGCAGTCATGTTGGAATTCCCCTTAACATCACATTGGTGGGCTGCTTTAGGTATGTTGGAATTATTCTAGTTTAGATTCTTTAATCTACAATGTTAACTGGAGTAAATTTAAGAAATAGATTTTATTAATTAGACATAGATTTAATTATATAATCATAATCTTTCTAAGTAATTCATTATAATTAATTATATATAATCATACTCTTTCTAAGATAATAATGACAATGATGATGTTTAAGGCAATGAAAACCCTCTCAGTTTTACTAAAGATGAACTCTACTGGTTGTCTCTTTGGCCCAAATATACTGTCCGGGCAACCCTAAAACAATCCACAACAGAGGTGTTGCCATCTTAACATATATTTTAGACCAAAAGTAGATCAGTACATAGAAATAAAAGAAATGTGCTTGACCAGCAGGGTGGTACACACCTGTAATCCTAGCAGCTCAGGAGGCTGAGGCAGGAGGATCACAAGTTCAGAGCCAGCCTCAGCAACTTAGTGAGGCCCTAAGCAACTTAGCAAGTCCCTGTCTCAAAAAATAAGAAGCACTGGCAGTGTGTCTCAGTGGTGAAGCATCTCTGGGTTTAATCTCTGGTACCCCAAACAGAAATTTCTTCTTCTCCTTAAGATAAATTTGACTTTATAAAGGAATGACATGGATTTTACTGTATATATTGAGCAATATATAAAGTGGAAGGGCATGAAAGCCCAAAAGACCTCTGGCAAAATTTTCATTAAGCTGTAGATTTCCTCAGCTTGCCTCCAAGTCTGACTTACACTATTTATCTCTCCCTTTCTTTTCCCATTATTTTCCCTTTGCAGCAGGTAGTAAGTACTGAGCCACTATAAGCAGGGAAACCAGAATCGATCTACTTCCTCTGAAAAAGTGTTTTAGGGACATATTTTGCACCTTTATTGGAATCCACAGACTTTTGGTCATCCCCCCCCCCCCCAACACACACACACGTACACACAGGTGCCTCAACTGTACTACTGAGCCAGTTGGGTAGACTCAGATGTGGCATGAGTCACGGTGCACAAAAGGCCCCAGGTGAACAAAGCGCTCTGCCTTTCCTAATGCAGTTCTGCCTTTTTCCTTCTCTGACATCTTGTTTGTTCTCAGAGCTTCGTACTTAATGCAGGTAGGTCTTCATGTTCCATCATGGGGATGTCCTTCATTTATTCTTCTGTCTGAGACACAGCTCCCTTTAACTTCTTGTTGGATACAACTTATCAAAATAAATCCTCTTACAACATTCTTGGATCCTCAAAAGGTTGAACTTTTAGTGGGACAAAGAGGCTCATGATGGATACATCATGGCAGGGAACTGCCTTCTATGGGATGATTCAAGTAAAGTAGTCAAGACCCAAGATGCCTTCTTTCTAAAGCCAAAATTACAGTGAAGAGAGTGAGAACAATAAAATGATAATGTATTGAAACTTACTTAAGTGTGAAAATAGCTTATATATAAAGGGGAAAAGAACATAAGAATATATAAAAGCAAATTAGCCTCTGATCCTTTTTGCCCCCTATTAATACAAAGGGCCTAGAACTGTGACCTAGAGCAGAATTTCTCTGTGCAGATCATGAGGACCATACTAAAATGCAATCAGTCTGGATAGGGCCCAGGTAATGCAAGCATTGCTGGTTCAGGGACAATACAGAGAATATTCTGAACTTTTAAAATTCTTACATAATACCTAATTTGAAGCAAAGTCAATACATTTTATGACTTGATAGTATTTTCACTTCTTAAAATTTTGAAGTTCTTGAAGGCATCTACATTTAATCTCCTTTATTGTATCCTAATATCATCCTTTCCTAGAAGTAGAGTAGCCAGCCACATTCAGCTCATTCTTAGTTTTAAATAATCCAATCTATATGTTGTTTTCCTTAGACTACTCTTTTATGAAATAGGAAATCAAGATAAGAAACAGCAAACATAAAGGAAATGAGATTGTTACAATATCATGTTATTTGTATTCTTCCTTAATTATATTATGTAATAATTAGAAATTTAGGAAGGGAAATCAGCATTACAACATTACCATTTATTTCTGCTAATAAAGAAAAGCTGGATGCTTCTAAGCAGTTTTCAATACTTGCCAAGTTTGGAAACTATTTATTTATAAATCTGTTGCATTTGGCTTCCAAATACAAAGATTATATAATATCTCTAAAATTTTTTTCTTCTTAATTTGGCAACAATAATCTTGTCTAATATCTTCAATCTGTTTTGAAAACAAACCCAAGCATGTTCTAGTATTGCCTCTCAAGTGTTTGGTTTTTTTGTTTTGTTTTGGTGCTGAGGACTGAACTACTCAAGTACTCAAGGTTGCTTTAACCACTCACTGAGCTACACCCCTGGCTCTTTTTTGAGTTGAGTTCTCTCTAAGTTGCCAAGATTGGTCTCTTACTTTCCATCCTCCTTCTTCAGCCTCCCAAATAGTTTAGATTACAGCTTTCGGCACCATGCCTGGCTTTGCCACTCAATTTTAATGGCCCATACAATATTAATAATACATTTATCAATCAGTTAATACAAGCCAGGGACATTGAATTTATCTCACTAACCTTTATTACAATTTTGTGCGATACCTATTATATTCTAATTCTATAAATGTGGAAACAAAAGTTTATTGAATTGGATGATTTAGCAGAGTTCCTGTAGCTAAGGTGGGTCCTGTAACTAGCCTTTTCTTCTGACTTAGACTGCTACCCAGAGCAATTTCTACTCCTAATTAGAAATCCTGGAGCTCTTACTGCAAAGATGTGATTGTTGCAGTAAATTCTCTCATTTAGAAAATATACCAGGTAAAGAACAGAGCTCACAAAATTTTGTGGAGATAGTTATCATTTAGGCAAAGGAAACTGAAGAGAATATAGACTGATCAAGTAGAATCACATGCTCTGAAAAGACTTCCCAGTTCTATGACATTTTCACATCAAACAGAGTAAACATATAAGACATTACATAGAAAGAACACACACACACACACACACACACACACACAAGATCAAAGTGTTTGTGTCTAAACTCAGTTGGAAATAGCACAATGCTGCTTACCTTCTGGAAAAGTAAATTATAGAATGGCTGATGTTTCATTTCCAATATTTAAAACAAAATTGAAAAAGCTAAAATGCTCATAATAAAAATTCAGTCCCCAAGCATGGCACAGAGTAGCATGTAGTAGAGTGTCAGTAAGCATTTGTTGTGTAAGCATGGGGAGAATTAAATGGAATGAAATGAAGTAGCTGAGGTTTTCCTGGAATGCAGTAAGTATATTTGAGCTCCTGACAGAGAACACACTCCAGTGGACTACCAAGAGAGTCTGCTTAATCTTCACCCTGAGAGGGTTCAAAATGAAAACAAAATTTAAAAAACTAAAATAAATTTCTGCAAAATCCAAACAATATTACCTGTCATAGGTCATTTTATATTTATGCAAATATTACATAGTATATCATTATGTTATTTATATATCATAAAATATTTATATAATGTAAATATAAGCATATACATAGAAAGTGGTACTATAAAAAATACTTTTATGTGGGCCAGATAGTTAAACCAGAAGAATATGCAAAGACTACCATTCTAAAATTACAGGGAGTAAAACACTGGACATGTATTTGTGACACATTCTCTTTTCTTCATGCTTGGCGCTCTTGTCTTTAGAGCAGTACAAGAAGCAGTGAAGATATTTCCGTTATTTTTTCTTCTCACAGATTGAAACGAATTCATCAATCGTATATTTAGTAGGAAAATTAACCAAGTGAAAGCTTCTTATTTAGTCCAGTGTAATTTCTATTACCATATGTGCCTTCACGTACTGTTTAATTCTCTACTTCCCATAAGTCTTGGATGTGAACTTTTCTCCAGCTTTGTTCAGTACATCCAGAAAACACATGTAGAAAATACTGATTTTTTTTTTTTTTTTGGTGTGAGTCCTGCAAAGATGTAAATTTTTAATATACTGGGGAAAGATTTTAAAAGAAATACTAAGAACTTTGTGTGCAATTAATCAAAATGCATGCTGCTGTCATATATACCTAATTAAAATAAACAAAAATATTTTAAAAAGAAATACTAAAAACTGTAAGAAGATATGATATTTTCTCTCTGAAAAATAAGAACCTGTCTCTTTGGATTTCATTGGGAATACCACAGAATTTACTGTGCCCTAGTCGAAGCAGTCACATGACACAGGCCACCTGGACAGAAAGGAGAGTTAACATAGGCATGATAGAATGGCCAAGAGGATTTAATGGGGTGACTATTTTAGTTTTAGTAACTGGGGTTGAATTACTCAGAGTACAGTTACCGAATGGCATCTGACATAGCCTTGTTTTTGTTTTTTTGAGCACAAATATTAGATGTAAGAGACCAACGGTTAGCCATCTTCAAAATGATGTCTCGTGGTCTTCCATTGGACGTGGTTCTTTCTGAGAGGAAGTTAGCAATCCTGTCAGTGTTCTTACCTCAGGGAGCTTTACCTTTCAAGGGCATTATGTTGTTACTGCCACACAAGGAACAACAGATTTATGAAAGCTCTTTAATTGGATCAATATTGGTCAAATCAATATTTTAAAACAAATAAGAATCACTGGGCCAATGAAACCAGAACTAAAGCATTTTGATAAAACTAAATAACTCAGGTATGTAGAATTCTGGTCCTTAAAATCTTTTCTATACTTAAAAGTCAGCAAGCATTTTTTTCTTTTATAATTAGAGGAGAAAAGACCTTAGTTTGTGTGTGTACACATTCATACACACACACACACAGTAACAATACAAATAAATGGAATGTTTAAGCACAGAAAGTATTGGGAATTGTGAATTCCTTGGCATGTGCTTCGACTTCATTGTCTTTGAATATCTGAGTTTTAAGAGCTCCTTTCTATTGATCTGCACATACTCTCTGAAGGAAGTTCTAAATTTTAACAGTTTATCAGCTTTAGAATATATACCTCCCCTCTCTTAGGTGAATCTATAAACTGTTCTATTTCAAATACGATGCCAGTTACAGAAACATTATTTAAGTCATGGCAATTGTTCTTATTCATAATCCTACCTATGAATTATTCATTACTGGTAGTTAACCAAAACTTTCCTTTCATTTATTTGCAGGAGCCGGCTTAATTTCAATGATATGTGGAGGCCAGACTTTAGCATACTGTTTATTTAAAGACAACTTTATATATCCAGATCTGGGTAATTTTTAGCAGTACAGATGGATTAATTTGCCTCAGAATTTCTATCCTGTAACATATATTACATCAGAGTTAAATTTTACTTTTTGTTTATGTTCAAGGTTGAATTTGCTTAGTATACTTTATAACAATAAAAGAGAGATAAATGGAGAGCAGAACAATTCTAGTCAACAATTTAAGAGCAGAGTGTTGCAAACTTATAAAATGCAGTGTTTCCCAAAGTGTGTTCCACAGAACATTGGTTCTGGAGAATGTTCATAATGCTATACAATGGGGGAAAGTTTTATGTTTAAGTGCATTTGTGGAATCCTGGGTTTAAGTACAACAAAACTCATTTATTTCAGCACTTTTCAGGAATCTTTGACACACTATTGTGAACAAGTCATCCATTTTTTTTGACAAAGACATTCATTTACCCACTAAGAAATGTCATGCTAATATTCCGTTTTCCTTATAACCTTCCCCAAACTATGTTGTTTCAATTGATTACTTATTTAGAAAAATTAAAGTATAATATACATTATGCTTCTCCAATGTATTTGATTAGGGACACATTTTAGAAAATATTGGTAAATAGTATGAAAAATGTAACCCAGAAATGGGCAGATTCAAAACTGCTGCCAATCTCTGCAACCAGAATAAGATTCTATTATTGTCCCACATTATTTATTCTAGGTTAGAGCATTTCTTATGAAATTACTAGTTTTTGTTTTAACATCTGTATCTATTTCTTTCTTTAGACTGTAGTCTTCTAACATAGGCTTCTCAAAATCTAATGTGAATTTGATTTGTCTGGGGATCTTGTTACAGTGCAGATTTTGATTCAGAAGGGAGGATGATGGAGTCCAAGATTATGTACTTCTAACAGTTCTCAGGAAATGCTAGTGCGTTAGGTCTATGGACCACACCTTGAGTAGCAAGGATATAAGTGGTTTGGATTATATTTTTTTTTGAGTTTGTATAATTCTGTATTACCAGTTTGATAGTTCTTCTATTATTGTCATGCAGTAAGTACTTATTTATTTGAATTTAAAACAAGGTGAGTTACTTTATATAATTGTCTTAAATATTTACTACTTTCAATATAGCTAAAATAATCTGCTAATATAATAGTATGAACATACAAAAAGGGACAGGAAAGTTACAGTCCCACACGTTCATACTCACAAATTTTAGGAAACAAATTAAAAACTAAACTAGACCATATTTTAGAATTTTCTCCCTGATGAGAAAATTTTACGCTAAAAATCCATTTCCTTCATGAAGACATCCATTCACCTACTAAGCAGTGCTGTGGATAATTTTATATATTTCAGATGACCTTCCAAAAGCTATGTTGTATTGATCAGTTACTGATTTAGAAAATTGAACTTATTGGGAACCTGTAAGTATTAAAATAATGATACTGTCTCTTTTGCTTCTTTCTCACATTATTCACTCACATGATCTTTTGTGTCCCATCCATTAGTTCCATTCTTCCTGGTAATTATTCCGAAATATTTGGTTGTAGAGGTATCAAAATGTCTAACTCACCTGGATCAATCAAGAGACTGTGAATTTCAATTATGAATAAACATTTTTTTTATTATTATTAGTTGTTCAAAACATTACATAGCTCTTGACATATCATATTTCATACATTTGATTCAACTGGGTTATGAACTCCCATTTTTTCCCGTATACAGATGACAGAATCACATTGGTTACACATCCAGTTTTTACATATTGCCATACTAGTGTCTGTTGTATTCTGCTGCCTTTCCTATCCTCTATTATCCCCCCTCCCCTCCCCTCCCCTCCCATCTTCTCTCTCTACCCCATCTACTGTAATTCATTTCTCTCCCTTGTTTTTTTCCCCTTTCCCCTCACTTCCTCTTATATGTAATTTTGTATAACGATGAGGGTCTCCTTCCATTTCCATGCAATTTCCCTTCTCTCTCCCTTTCCCACCCACCTCTCGTCCCTGTTTAATGGTGATCTTCTTCTCATGCTCTTCCTCCCTGCTCTGTTCTTAGTTGCTCTCCTTATATCAAAGAAGACATTTGGCATTTGTTTTTAGGGATTGGCTAGCTTCACTTAGCATAATGTGCTCTAGTGCCATCCATTTCCCTGCAAATGCCATGATTTTGTTATTTTTTAGTGCTGAGTAATACTCCATTGTGTATAAATGCCACATTTTTTTTTTTTTATCCATTCATCTATTGAAGGGCATCTAGGTTGGTTCCACAGTCTAGCTATTGTGAATTGTGCTGCTATGAACATCGATGTAGCTGTATCCTTATAGTACGCTCTTTTAAGGTCTTTGGGGAATAGTCTGAGAAGGGGAATAGCTGGGTCAAATGGTGGTTCCATTCCCAGCTTTCCGAGGAATCTCCATACTGCTTTCCAAATTGGCTACACCAATTTGCAGTCCCACCAGCAATGTACAAGTGTACCCTTTTCCCCACATCCTCACCAGCACTTGTTGTTGTTTGACTTCATAATGGCTGCCAATCTTACTGGAGTGAGATGGTATCTTAGGGTGGTTTTGATTTGCATTTCTCTGACTGCTAGAGATGGTGAGCATTTTTTCATGTACTTGTTGATTGTTTGTGTGTCCTCTTCTGAGAAGTGTCTGTTCAGGTCCTCGGCCCATTTATTGATTGGGTTATTTATTTTCTTATTGTTTAATTTTTTGAGTTCTTTGTATACTCTGGATATTGGGGCTCTATCTGAAGTGTGAGGAGTAAAAATTTGTTCCCAGGATGTAGGCTCCCTATTTACCTCTCTTATTGTTTCTCTTGCTGAGAAAAAAAACTTTTTAGTTTGAGTGAGTCCCATTTGTTGATTCTTGTTTTTAACTCTTGTGCTATGGGTGTCCTATTAAGGAATTTGGAGCCCAACCCCACAGTATGTAGATTGGAGCCAACTTTTTCTTCTATCAGACGCAGAGTCTCTGTTTTGATATCAAGCTCCTTGATCCATTTTGAGTTAATTTTTGCGCATGGCGAGAGAAAGGGATTCAGATTCATTTTGCTGCATATGGATTTCCAGTTTTCCCAGCACCATTTGTTGAAGATACTATCCTTTCTCCATTGCATGCTTTTAGCCGCTTTGTCAAAAATAAGATAGGCATAATTTTGTGGATTGGTCTCTGTGTCCTCTATTCTGTACCATTGGTCCACCCTCCTGTTTTGGTACCAGTACCATGCTGTTTTTGTTACTATTGCTCTGTCAACCTAGGGTAGTTATAAAAGCCCCATAATGATGGTTCCCAGTTAAACCCCTACTGACAACACACAGGCAAGCATCTTGTTAAAGATTCAACAGAACTCAGTCCTGCTCTAGAAGTGCCGAGACCAACAAACCATGGATCCACTGATGAGGGAATGTGCCCTGTGAAACTCACACCCATGGAAGAAATTCACAGAAACATTAAAACTGCCTAAATAAAATTGTTAATTAAAAAAGATGTGGTTGATTAAGTACTTTTTAATATAATGAGAATTAAATTTCACTAGTAAATTAGAAAAACAATCTCTCAGACTCAGGATCTTGTCATTCTGTAGTGCAGCTTAATTAGCATGTTTATTTCTAGGATTAGAAATCCATCTGCTCAGGTAATTACTATTGTGTTAATCCTACTCTTTACTTTTTCTCCCTGAGCACAAGAATAATCTGTGGTTTTCTTCTTTCCCTCATTAAAATGATTACCATTATCTACTTGATGGCACCTCTTGACACACAGTAATTAAAAATACAATGGATGGAAATTTTAGCACAAAAAAATTATACATTAACTATATCAACTAATAATCTACTTGGCCTACACTATATATAACTTTCTCAAAGGCTAAGAATCATGCCCACTTGACTTATTCCTTCAGTGTCCCATAAAGAGTCACAAGTTGGTAGAATCCTATCCAGGATTTTGATGCATATTTTTCAGGACTAGCATTTTTATATTTTTAAGAAAGATAATACTTTTATATTATGCATAATTTTTTCATAAATATACTTTAAAGCTATTATTCCTTTCTGCTATTTTAGGATTTAAATCCATTTACATTCTCCTTTAATAATGCTTTAAAGAATCACATTTAAAAGAATTTTGCTGGCAACGATTCCAAAATATATATGAACACTGTTTACACATTTGCTGTCTGAAGATTAGAATTATATCTAAAATGTTATGGATTTTATTCAACCAATTTACCTTAATAACTGAACTAATAAGTTCTAAAACTATTTAGAATCACTAAAGCTACAGAAATTATTCTATAAAAGTGAGAACTTACATACAATGAGATAGAGAGTTTTGTTTATGGCAAACATCCAAGGACATATAAAACCACTTTCTAAAGTTGTTGTTCTATAAACTTTAGAAAACTGAATTGAGAGAAAAATAAAAACATAGCAAAAGAATCCATTGATGTATGTAAATCAATGGATGTGTAACTGATGTGATTCTGCAATCTGTATATGGGGTAAAAATGGGAGCTCATAACCCACTTGAATCAAATTGTGAAATATGATATATCAAGAACTATGTAATGTTTTGAACAGCCAACAATAAAAAAAAAAAAAAAAAACCTGACCTTGACACCATGTTGCTTTCTGCTTCATGATTTGAGATGTGACCCCTGGCTCCTACACACTTTCCTGCCATCATGTGATACCACCTGCCACCCTCACCTCCAGATATATGAGCTAAATAAACCTCTTTACTTAAAAAAAAAAAAAAAAAAAGAATCCATTGATGTGGCTATGCTGAATATTATCAAAAAAAGGAAGGAAATACAGTTTGGTTCATGTAAAGATAATATCATTCTTTTACATAAAATTTCTACTGGAGAAAAAAGACCTCATAGAAGATGCTAAAATTTTGAGAATATTGCACATTTTTTAATACAGAACAACAACATTAAATTTTTTATTCACTATTTCTTAATTTAGTTATTTCTTTTCAATTTTCTTTTATTCTTAATAAAATTTCTGGGTAGTTCATTAATGACAGGGCCCAATGCATCTTTAAAAACAATTCCCATCTAACATTCTTCTTTCTGCAAAGGAACAAGTACATAGAAAATCCAGAGACTCTCATGCAGGTCATAGTGCATAAAGACCATGTGGACATGGTCCAGAAATGCACTATGTGTTGGCATCTTTCTTTTCTTTTATATGAAAAATACAACTTATATCTCGGAGCTGACACTGCAACTTGATTTTTTTTTTCATGAATAGCTGGTATCAGTGGGTCTTAAATATGAAAATGAGCTTGTCCTGCTCTAAAAAAGAAAAACCCACAATCATGGAAATTTGTAATCTTGAAGAAATGTACCTCTTTTCACCCTTTCCTCTATAGGTTTCTTAGTCCTCTCCTGGATAACTCACACCAAGTTTGCCATCTAGGAGGACTACTAAATGATAATGTATTACAAGCCATCAGTATCCTGTCAAGGAAAAGGAATTCACAGGAATTTAATGAGGTGTCTACTATACTATATGACAATTTTAATGGTCATGATGGCTTTCACCGTGGAGTATCATTCTATGCCTTGAATGGTTTGAGAACCCAAGGATAACTTCTGATTCTCAGTAACTCTCAGAATGAATTAGATTTTATTTATTTATTTATTTATTTATCTATCTGTGCTAGAAATGAAACCCAGGGTCTCACACATGCTAGGCACTCTCCACTGAGCTACACCCCTATCCTTGGATTAGGCTTTAACTGGTTACTTCTGAAAGATAATGTCAAATATATTTACTTCTATTTTAATAGTTACCCCTTTGCTTTCTCTTAAAATATTTTATAGTCTTTTCTTAGTTTGCTGTTCTTTTTATTCTCAGAAAATTTCAGGTTTCAGTCTTTTATTCAACATTAAATATAATTTCAGTAATAAAGATTTACATAGGAGTTATCAAGTTGGACTTGCAGTTTGTTTTCTGTCAAATTTCAGGTAGTCAGCAAGTCCTCTAATGGGTTGTGAATTATAAGCATTTCCTTCTAGAAAACTGCTATCATAAGATGACCAGGATGTTAATAAAATTTTTTTCTGGTATTAGGCAGAAAAATTTGGTGTTCTCTAAAAAACTTCGAGATTGTTCTGTTAACTATGATATGGTGTTAAGCATTGCATAATTACATGCTATTCTACAAGTGCACTGAGACACAGATATTTGTTTCTAGACAGGTACAACTGTTAACCTCCTTCCACTGTGAATTTGTTATGTTTATTTGGCTACTGCTGAATTCCTCCATCCCTTTGTGCCAAGTCTTTGGGCAAAATCATTCCTTTGAAAGTAGTTTAATTCCTGCCAAATTCCAGGAAGCTTTTTGCCAAAACAAGATCTCAGCCACCATGGAAGTTTCCACTACAAAAGAGACTGTGATCACTAAGAACAGACCATTAAACAAGCTGTCCTCAGACCCATCCAGATTGACGAAGGACATGATAAGATTTCATACCAATGCAGTTGCCTCCCATCTCAACAGACTCACTTTACCTAGAACATGGTATCTTCCTAGGTGCTGCTGTAGGCACTGCCGCCCAATGGCCTTGACCTGCCTTCCTGCTCCATCCTCTGAAGGGGTAATATAACTTCTCTATTCCCATCATCCCTGGCCCCAGTTTGGGGGGATATTTTAGATCTCCCAGAAAACATGAAGTGAGTGAAGGGCTTTTCATTTTCTAGGAACACCACAGCTTGGAGGGAAATACAGAGTCTACAGGAAGTGGTGAGATACCAGACATGATCCTCTGTGAAAGACATCTACCACCCTCTCAACATAGAGAATCCTTCCCTAGCTCTACTGGAGACCTGGAAGGCTATGCAAAACAGTTAAAGGAAAACAATCACTATGCAAAATATTTAAACAATCCCACCAAACAGAGCATAGCACACATGGAAACATCCCTACACAACACATCTATTTCCAAAAGGAAATATTCCTCTATGGAAGACAGAACATTTAAGATGAAGAAGAATTTCAGCCTCACAGTCAAAAATAAGACAGCAATTTAAAGGCAAATATATAAATACTTCATATTTTCTTTCAAATAGGAAAATATCATCTCTGCAATGAGAACCGTTGGTAATCATACAAAAGGAATATATATATATATATATATATATATATTTAGAAAATATATATATGTATTTCATGGAAGTTTAAATATAATTGTTACTATAAAAAAGCTAAGTAGATAAGATAATCAGTATTCTAAATATAACTGAAGAGATAGATTAATGATGTGAAGAAAGAACTGAGAAATTCACTCTAAATTTACTGCAAGAAAAGAGATGGGAAATATGAAAGATAAGTGGAGACATGGATGATAGACTGAGAAACCCTAACACCCATTTAATTAGAGTCTACAAAGAAGAATGAGGGAGAGAAAATATGTGGATAGAAAGGCTGAAGGGTTTGTGGAACTGCAGAGACCTATGTGTTTCCAGATGAAAAGGCTTCACCCAATGACAGATCAGATAAATGACATAACCCAGACCTGACACAGCATACAGAAATTGAAAAGTAATAGTAATAAAGATTAAATTCATAGAAATAACACAAAGATAAGGGCTGGGTTTGTGGCTCAGTGGTAAGATGCTTACCTAGAATGTGGGAGGCACCACATAGGAAGAAAGAAAGAAAGAGAGAGAGAGAGAGAGAGAGAGAGAAAGAAAGAAAATAAAAGTCCATTAATAACTAAAAAAATAATTTAAAAAGAAATAACCCAAGATAAGAAATAGTTTATTTAATATAGTAAAGTAGTCCTTCCAAATGCTGACCATCTTGAGAAGGGAGATTCTCCAGGAAGATCTGGTACTGACTTTGCCTTCTCCCAGTCTTCTGTACCCAAACTTCTCCATAGTCACTTGAGGATTTGATCATATATAAATCCTGGTACTTACTAGTATACTCTTAAATGAAAAATATAGGTTGTTAGTGTAAATTTATTTTGAATGAGACTACAATCCCTAAATATAAAAGGGGAAGTGATATTGGAAGTAACTGATCTCTTCAGATTTGAGAAATATCTACTTTGTGTACAAAGTACAGCTGATCAACAGAGAAAGCACAAATAGAAGTATTAAGAATAAAAAGACAGAAATAATTCAGACAGAATAGAGGATTTTAGGAATTATATAATTAAAATTGAGAACTTGATAAAATGAATAATTTTAAGAACACAAATTAGAAGATAAATAAGCAAACCTAAATAAATCAGTAACTATTAAATAAACTGAACTTGGTAATAAAAATAAAAAGTCTGTTTTCTAAAAGTAATATATAAAAAAATCAAAATAAAAGAATATCAGTCTGCAAAGTAAAGTCAGTGGAATGAATCTGACATAATTTTCCCATGTACATATACAAAAACAACACAGTGAAATCTCACCTTCATGTATAGTCGTAAGAATAGAACTGTAACTAGATAACATATATTCAAGGCTTGTATAATTAATTATATCAAAATAGATTCTACTGTCATGCACAGCTAAATAAATAAATAAAGTGAAAAAAGCATATCAGCCTGAATTGTAAATTGTATCAAACCATCAAAGGTCAGACAATTCCTTTCATAGATCAACTGTATTAGAAAATAGAGAAAGAAAAAAGAAACCAATTAGTTTTTAAGTTTTGCATAACATTAATACCAAAACTGCACAAATACGATAAGAGAAAAATAGCAGATTGATCTCTCCTATATATTTGAATATCAAAATAAGTACTATAAAATTAATCCCAATTGTGCCTTTTTAAAGATATTAACTCATCTCCATAAAGTTTATTCCAAGAATGCAAGGAGGGTTACTATGGTTTGGATGTGGTTTGTGTGTGTCCCTCAAAAGGTTCATGTGTAAGAAGCTTGGTCCCCAGCTTTGCCACACAACTTTCAGAAGTTGGGCCTAGTGGAAGGTGGTTAGGTTACCGGGTACCACCCTAGTAAAGGATTAATGGCAGTCTCACTACTTGATGAGTTCCTGAGATAATGGGTTGTTGTAAAGAGTTTGACACCTCCTCTAAGAATCCTTTTTTCACCAGTTCCACTTGCCTCCCCCCAACTGCCTCTCTTCTCTCTCTCTCTCTCTCTCTCTCTCTCTCTCTCTCTCTCACACACACACACACACACACACATCTTAGTGTGATACCATCTACCACATATGAGATTCTTACCAGAACCAAGTAGATACCAGTGCTGTGCTCTTGAATCCTGGAACTGTGAGCTGAACAAATCTTTTTTTCTTTATAAAGTATCCAGTATCCATTATTATGTATCTAGCAGCACAAAAGGGATGTCTACAAAATTTCAGCACTTGAGCCAAGAGTGGTGACACAGATCTGTAATCCCATTGAATCCAGAGAATGAGGCAGGAGGTAGTAGGTTCAAGGCCAGTCTCAGCAACATAGGCCCTCAGCAACTTAATGAGACCCTGTCTCAAAATTTAAAATTAATTTTAAAAAGGACAGGGATGAAGCTCACTGGTAAAATGCCCCTGAGTTCAATCCCCCATTTTTTTTTTTTTTAAAGTTAAGCACTTGACAATCTATCAGTGTAAATTACCATATATCAGATTAAAGGAAAAAACTGATTTTCTTAATAGAAATTAAGAAACATCAATTATAATTTTTATTACAGCATTATAGTTATACATAGTAGTTGGGTTCATTTGTACAAAATCATAAATGCCAGGAATTTTATTTCAATCCCCATTTACCTCCTATTCCTCCCCCTCCTGCCCCCTGTTCTCTTCCCTCAATTCTAGTCGTCAGCCTTTGGCTCATTTATTTGTTCATTTTTGATTGATACTTCTATGTATACATAAAGGTGAAATTCCCTTTGATACATTGATATATATGTACAATATGATTTTATTAGATTCATTCCATATTTCTCTTCCTTTTGTATCCTCCCTCCCTCCCTCTCATTCTTCTTGTCAATGGAGAAGAATATACTTCTTCCCTGTGTATTTATGATATTTGATCCTCCCTCACCCATTGCTTTCTTTCTCTTCTTTGCTCTAACTTCCACATTTGAGAGAAAACATTTGACTCTTGATTTTCTGAGTCTGGCTTGTTTCACTGAGCATGAGAGACATCAAATTATGGAACTTCTCCACAGCAAAGGAAACAACAAGGAGCATGAAGAGAGAGACCACAGAATACCAGCTGCTCATCTGACAGTGGGTTAATATCCAGAATATATAAAGAACTCAAAAACCTTAACACCAGAAAAACAAACAGCCCAGTCAATAAGTGGGCAAAAGAACTATATGGACTTTTCTTAAGAGAAGAAAAGGTTCACTCGTACATTATTGTTGTGACTGCAAATCAGTACAACCACTCTGGAGATATGGAGAGTCCTTAAAAATCTAGGAATGGAATCACCATATGACCCAGATATCCCACTCCTCACTATTCATTCAAAAGAACAAAAATCAGCATAGAATAATGATATAGGAACATCAATATCTATAGCAGCACACTTTACAATAGACAAATTAGGTATCCAGCCTAGATGCTTGTTAATAGATGAGTGGATTAAGAAAATATGATGTATATACACAATGGAGTTTTACTCAGTCATAGAAAGATAAAATTATGGCATTTTCTGGTAAATGGTTAGAACTGGAGAATATCATGCTAAATGAAATTAGCCAGACTCAGAAATTCAAGGGTAGAATTCATATAAAAGAGTAGCTATTCCAAGAATAGCCAGATAATTTTGAAAGGAAGTACAAGGAAAGAAATTGCTTTACCAAAAAACAAAATTAGTGTTAAGCTATAGATTTTTTTAAACAAAAGCTTAATCTTTAATTATTTTCAACACAAGGTAAATATAACTGAAGATTAATATAGAACAGTTCCCTCCATCTTATTTATTTTGTTATTTTTCAAATTTTTAAATTGATTCTTTAAAAATAAATGACAGTGGAATGCATTACAATTCTTATTACACATTTAGAGCACAATTTTTCATATCTCTGGTTGTATATAAAGTATGTTCACACCAATTCGTGTCTTCATACATGTACTTGGATAATGATGTATGTCACATTCCACCACCCTAATTAAAACAATGTCATATTGCATTCTGAAACAAATAAATAGATCAATTGAAGAGAATAAAGTGTGCAAAATCCCAACTAGGTTCTGAAACAATGTTAGACAGAAGCAACATAAATTGGTAGAGAAAAAAGCATATAATTCAATAAATGACTTTCCTATGAAAACAATAAATTAGGATTCTTCCTTATGTCATAAAAAGTTCCAAATTGAATAAAAGTCTAAATTTGAAAAAAAGGACAATGTTTTATAACAAGAAGGAGGTATGAAGCCAAAAAGAACAAAGATGTAACCAAAATTAAAAGACAGCTATACAATGTGAATTATTTGTAATTTATATAACATACAAAGGAATAGTATCCTGAAAAAAGAAAATACTGATATATATATATATATATAGTAAATATATATATATAGAAAATACTGATATATATATATATATATATATATATATATATATATAATACTGATATATATATATATATATATATAAAATACTGATATATATATATATATATATATATATATATATATATATATATATATATATATATATAAACAATCCAAAAGGCAAATGAACAAAGTCTATAAGCAGAAAAAAAAAAAGACAAATAAGGCTAATATATCGGGTATAGCTCAGTGGTAGAGGGCTTGCCTAGCATGTTCAAGGCCCTGGGTTTGACCTCCAGTACAGCAAAAGAAAAGAAATAAAGAATACATACAGAGTATGTTAGCCTTTGTTGTTGTTGTTGTTGTGACAAAATATCTGAGAAAATAAACTTAAAGAAGGAAAGATTTATTTTGGCTCATGGCTTCAGAATGTTCAATCCATAGTTGACTGGCTATATTGTTTCTGGGCTGTGGTGAGGTAAAACATCATGACAGGGAGTAGATGGTGGTACAAAGCTGTTTACCTCATGCCAACCAGGAAGAGAGAGAGAGAGAGGCGAAAAAAAAATGTCCCTCAAAGCCATGCCTACAGTGACCTACTTCCTCTAACTATTCTCTGCCTCCTGAAATTTCCACCAGCTCTCAATAGTCCTGTGAGTTATGAATCCATTAATGAATTAATCCACCAATGAGATCAGAGCACCCATGATCCAACCACTTTCCCAAGGCCTCTCTCTCTCTTTTAGGTAAAAGAAAAAAATTTATTGGTTTGCTAGCAAAGGAGAAATACACGAGACTCCTGTCCCAAAGTCTGGTATTCTGTCCATCAGAAGATACAGGGAGCTTTTAAAGAGGTGATTCAAAGGCTACGTCCCATGTACTCTCTGTTGGAGTTGTAATTTACTTACTAATTTGGGAGATATTAATTTCTGAGATCTTCTGGTACCATCCCCAAAGCCTGGATTATTTTGTTCCTATGGTAAGCATGTACTCAAGAACAGTCGAATCTGCCTAAAATGGGGGAGAAAAGTTATCCTGTACACCCTGAGATTAGGGAGGGGAGAGATTAGGGAAGAGCAAGGAGAGAGAAAGAGAAAGAAACATGTCCATTTTAAAAATAAGTTCAGCCAGGAGATTTTACCTTGATGTATAAGTAGAAAGAACAAATCAAAACTAAATAAATGAGTAAAATGAATATCAGCAGAGTAGAGAAGGAGAATGGGGGAAGGGAGGAGGGGAGAGAAAAGATGAGAAATGTGAACTGAAATTGAATTCCATACATGTATGGATTTGTTGAGATGAACCCAACTACTGTGTATAACTATAATGCTCTAATAAAAATCATAAATATCTTATAAAAAATAAGTTGTAGTGTTAGAGCAGCAAAGGCTATATTCAGATGAGATTGGGTGCGTTCAGGGTGATGTGGCCATAGACAAGCAAGGGCTATATTCAAAGCATCAAGGGGACCACTGTTACATTTCCCACTGCCAGTTTCTACATTCCATTTCTGTGGGAAAATGGGTGCCAACATCTCCAAGCTGCTTCCTGCTGCGAGAAGGTGAAATAGGGAAGTAACCCAAAGTTCTTGGGGGAAGTAACTCAAAGTTGTTGTTCTCTATCAGGTGGGGCATGGACAGTTGAGGACATTCAGCATCAGAGCAGTCCAGAGGTCCACAGTGACAGATGACAGTGAGTAGACAACACATACACAGGGCAGGGATCATCTAAGACAGTAATAAACAAGATAGCAAAGCATTACTTTTTTTTTTTTTTTTTACCAACAATTAGCACACAAAAAAATTAGTATTTCAGCCAGTCTCTGAAAACCATGAAGACAATAACTTATTATATCAATGAAAAACAGATTAAGTTTATCAATGTAGGAGGTTAGGAAGATTTGTAGGTCTATGAGATCAGGCTCAAATTAACTCAGGATAAACTTGTGCCTGGAGTCCTTTGTGATCATTATTAGGCACTCCCACACAAGAATCCTTCCTTTATAAGCCTCCAGCTTTACTTACTTTTGGTAGGGTTGACACAAGGGTATATCTTAAGTTACATTAAACTTCCCTTTTAAATGTCCAATGTAGGACTATTTAGGCTATACTTTCCTTCCAGGTGTTTAAGACCAAGTTGCTCAAAATTGACCTTACTCTTATCTACATTTTTTTTTTTTTTTTGTAGTGCTGGGATTGAACCCAGGGCCTTGCATATGCTAAGCAATTGATCTACCACTGAGCTATATCTGCAGCCTCCTATCTATTCATAAGAGTCAGCTAAGATTCCTTAGAGATTACTCTTGGGGATGTGTGTGAAGCCTCTTGGCCCCTTTAGCTTTCCTTTAATAGTGGTGCCATCTGCTAGGATGGGTCAAGGTTTTGCTGACATGCTTCTCTTGGAAGCATCAGGGATATTCTTCTCTCAAATGATCCTCCTCTTTGCAGAATCTACACAGTTTGGCTTCCTGTTCTCTAGGATCCTCTTGATCTCCCTGATCAGCAAATTGGGTAACTCATCAGAGTAGCAAGGCCTAGAGAGGAGTCCTGAAATTCTCTGGGTCTTGGCTGACCTTATAGAGCAAGGGTCAAAATGTTGGCTGCTTTTTCCTTGGTCCTTTTACTTCCTTGACTTTGGTCTCCAACTTTTTGGTTTTAAATACCCAGCAAGCCAGTTTCACCAGTCTTAAAGTGGTAGTAACAGGTTATAACTTCAATATCTATAATTTTAGAATCACCTTCTTCATTGAATTGAGGTTAATATTACTACTGAAAGCATTATATATTATCTGTCCTATAGGTGATGGCATATTATCTCAAATTAACTCAATTTGTTTTATTAGATGCAGTACCTCTGCAAAACAGTAATAGGCAACAGTTACAAAGTTTACAAGGAACATACCAAATGAAATTAACAGAGAAAAAAATTAATTTGTGTAGTAGCTATGAACTAAGAAATTGGTTTTTATACTTTTAAATCTTTACTTAGTTATACATTATATCCCTTGTTTATTTTGAGATCACAGTATTCTTTACAACAAAAACAATCTTTTGAACACAACTCTACATGAGCTGAAGTCTAGACTATTTTGGAGCCATTCTAACATGGAGTAAGGTGAGGGGCAGAGCCTTATCTTGGGTAAGGCAATGCTCTTGACAAATAACACAATACAATATTACATCTGAAACATGAATCAAACAAAGGCTAAGATAGCTTTTAACTTTCTTTTTGTGGAAAAAAATGGCAAAATGCTTTCACGTTTTACAATGTCATCTTTAGAAAAATCAGGCTCTTGTTATTACCTTCCAAAAATACATTTAAATTCCTATTCCAGTGTGAAGAGTAACACAAAATTGTATATATAACTATTAACAACATATTATTTTATATAGGTGTAAAACATCAAATGACATGAATAAATGCCAACCAAAGTTGTTATTTCTATATAAATCTGAAGGAGACTATTGCTGTAGATAATTTTAGTTTGGAGAACACCAACTTGGTAATATGCTCTCCTAAGCTTTACATCTAACTAAGTTGAACTTTTAAAGTAAAATTTAGAATCCAAAGTGTAATTAATGGTAACAATAATCACAGATCTGCAAGGGTTAACAAAATCTAAGGAGAGCCTTAAATCTCTTATACATTTAGGAAACAGTGTTAATGTCAGAAATAAACTTAGTTAAGCAAGCAGATACAAGACAGGTCTTTAAATGACAGTACGGCCCTTCTGTGCCAGATATAATGTATAAAGGAGAGCACTTATTGGTTACCTTACCAGTAAATCTAGATGAACTTTCATTTTATAGATTTTTACATAACACTTAGACAAAGCTCAGATAGATATAGTTCTCAGATGAATACTTATATTTAGTCACATATATTTATGGTGGCAACTATATCATTATAATCTAAAATAATAGTTGTTTAATCAGTTACAAAGTAATCATTTAAAAGACTTTAAAACAGGTACAAACCCTAACTCTGTTAAGACTTAGTTTCCCTAAGTAATAAAACCTAACAGATACAAGAAAATTATCTTGAGAGATGAAAGCAGATCAATGTCTCAGACCTTGTTTCATATCAGTACATTAAAGTTCAAATAACTTTGACTGACTGTGCTAATTATAGCAAATTTAATCACGAATACAAACTTTTTGAGATTTACCTTCCTTAAAGCTTCTGTGACTCAGACATTCACAACTTGTTCACATCCTCAGTTTTGTCTTCTCTTTCATCTTTTACTTAGACAATAATATTACTTTGCCAGATAAAATACTTTCTTATCCAGAAATATTTTTTTTACTTTCTAATGTTTTATACTAAAGTATATTTCCATATCTATAACTTTCTTTTATCTTTTCTAGTTTCAGATCCTTTTCTTAAATTCATATTCTGAAAGAATCCTTATGAATGTTATCTGTGCATTTAATTTATTCAACAAATTTTATCTCAGGATAGGGTTGGACAAACCAGCCTATACAAAAACTGAGCCTTAATATTTTTTTTGTGTGTGTGTGTGGGAGGGGGGTTACTGGGAATTGAACTCAGGGGCACTCAACCATAGAGCCATATCCCCAGCCCTATTTTGTATTTTATTTTATTTAGGGTCTCACTGAGTTGCTTAGTACCCCACTTTTGCTGAGGTTAGCTTTGAACTCTTGATCCTCCTGCCTCAGCCTCTTCAGCCACTAGGATTACAGATGTGTGCTACCTTCCAGCTCTCAATATTTTTTCAAGGGGTTGGAGCCCAAGTTATTTTTGAGCCTGACATGTCTCCTTCATCATTATCACAATGCCATCAACTTTCAGTGAGTTCCCCACTGTCAATTGTACCTAGAGGCACCTTTTGGACGTTTTCCCTACGCCAGGCATATTGACATGCAATGGAGGAGACCCTTTTCATTCTTTTCTTTAGGCTTCCTTGATGATCCCTTTGAAGAGGCTGCCTACAAAACACAGGCTGGCCTTAGTTTCTGTCTTTTTCTTTTTTGGGTGCTGTTATATATTCCGCCATTCTCCCCATGCATTTAGTTTGGTGGGATACTGTTATAGTAAAAAATTGCTTTGCTCCAGTGATGAATATCCCCTGGCCAAATGGGGTGTCCTGCCAGATCTTAAAAGGGGAGACGAGTCCTGTCCAGGTCATAAACTGATAGTGCTGGAATATACTGCCACATACTTTGTGGCCAGCAGCCTCCACCCACCATGGGCAAAGAGGGCTGGAAGGAAGGGCAGAGGTCAGGTTTTCTTTGGCCATTTTTCTACAGCCCAGAAAGCTTTTATGGGATTTTTCCCCAGTTTAGGGCGAATGTCCTTGACCCACAGTAAGATTATCTGTGGCTGCCTGGGGCCAAGCTGAGAAACAGTGCTGGGAGTACCAGCACTGGATTTATTAAATCTTTTTAAACCTTTTTTTTTTCTTTCTTTCTTTCTGGTGTCCTGCTATCCTTGCACACCAGAAGCAGTGACTTTTGGCAACTTCAGCTTAGTTCCTAACTGTTCAGTTCCCTTATCATGCACCTGCAAAAATGCCTGTACATACAGAATCTCTCTCATACACTTCACCCCTGACAAACCAACTTCAATTTCAAGATTGTATAATAATCCAGGAAAAACATTCAAGGGGATTGTATTATAGTAAACCATCTTTCTCTTAGGCTTATACCTATAGGTGGCCCATTCAGCCCATATCTCTCTGCTCAAGTAATTACTGGTGGGCTGGGGGTGTGGCTCAGTGGTTAAGCACCCTGGGTTGAATCCCTGGTACCAAAAAAAAAAAAAGATTACCAATAAGATCAACAGATCAATGCAGCATGGCCCATGTCTTAAAGAGTAACAGATACAAAAAACAACCCCCCCCCAAAAAAAAAACAAACCACACACATACACACAAAAATGCAGACAATCAGAGGAAATTCCCAAACCTAAGGCCAACAGACAGATGAGAACTTAGAGCAAACTATAAGGTAGTAAATATCTCTAGGTTTCAAGTCCTGCTTAACCATGACTCCCACACCAGTGGAGCCATTGATGTTCCCACAATAAGGGACCAGATGTTCCCATGAAGAGGAACCAGATGTGTGGAATCAAGGCTCTCAGTGTGCACACCAGGGAACATACTGGATGGCCAAGGGTGTTGCAACTTTCCTGAGTTCAGTTTCCTTTTTCTAAAAGAGGATTATAATGGAGCAACCTTTACCATTCAGGGAGAGAAGGTGGGCGTTCCTCAAAGCAAAAGGAACTTTGGCTGCTGCTGGGAGGATCCTTCAATCCCTCCCTTTACTCACAGGAATAGCTCCTCCAGTTCAAATCAAGGCAAACTCACCCAGCCCCTAACTCTTGCAGTTGGCTCTCAACAAATTCACCAGCCACCTTGCATCTCAGCGTGGAAGTGGAATTCCTTGTAGAGCCAGGCCTGCCCAAGAAAGCTGGAGCAGGGGCTGCTCTCAGGTCCCACCTGGGGTGCCGATTTTGTTACCTAAAGCACAATCCTTGTCCCTTAGGCCAATCAAATAATGAGGACACGGTGTTGAGAAAAAGGAAAAAGACATTTTATTGCTTTGCTACCAAAGGAAAAACACAGGGGACTCTTATCCCAGAGGCTGTGATTCTCCCAAGACTCTACTTCTGAGAACTGCTGCAATGGGGACTAAGTTTTCATCACATGAGCTTTTAGAGGAAATTTCAGATCCAAACCATAATGCAAAAGGCCAATAAACCTGTGAAAAAATGTTCAACTACATTTTAGAAATAAAAGATCTTAATTTTAAATGGGTATAAAATATTACTTTTTACCAAATGAGTTTGAATAAAATAAAGACTAAATAAAATAAAGACTAAATAAAATAAAATCAATGTGTAGTTCTGCATTTTTCTTGGTGTGGTCAAGTTGCACTGAGAGGTTGGAAATGCAACAGAGAAAGGCAGATTAATTCAAGTATTAGAGATGTTGACTTTGAACTGAAGATAGAATTTTCAAATGGAAATATATATTTGGCAATTGAGCAGATGAAACTAGGCCTCTATAGTAATGAACATTTTGAGGGGGTGGGGCAGTATTGGGATTGAACCAGCGGTCCTTTATCATGGAGTTACAACCTCAGACCTTTTTATTTTTTATTTTGAAACAGGGTTTCACTAAGTTGCCCAAACTGGGCTTGAACTTGCCATCCTCCTGTCTCAATTTCCTGAGTAGCTAAGATTATAGGCATACCAAGCTCTAAGGACCATTGTACCTAAAATTAATGACTGATCAAACTATTATAATAAAAAGACAATATGCAGGTAGTTCTCATAATTTGAAGAGTTACTAAAGTCATAACTAACTGAATTTTTCAATCTTTAGGAATTTCAGTTCCAAATGTAGCTTCAAAATATTGTTCTTCAAATATAATCATATATAAACAGTTTAAAATAAACATAGGTGAAAAACACCAAAGGCAAAATATTCTAATATGTGGATGCTAACACACAATAAAGGAGCCAAGGAAGAATAGAAATTCACTGGATTAGCCAAATGGGAATGAATGGAATGGAGATGGAAATAGGAAAGACAGTAGAATGAATCAGATATAACTTTCCTATGTTCATATATGAATACATGTCAGTGGAACTCCACATCATGTGCTACCACAAAAATGGGAAGTTATACTCTATGTATGTATAATATGTCAAAAACCAGTCTACTGACATATGTCTAAAAACAATAAATTTTTAAAAATTCAAAAATGAAGCCAGGTGTGTGGCACATGCCTATAATTCCAGCAGCTCGGGTGGCTGAGGCAGGACATTGCGGGTTCAAAGCCAGCCTCAGCAAAAGCGAGGCACTAAGCAACTCAGTGAGACCTTGTCTCTAAATAAAATACAAAATAGGGCTGGAAATATGGATCAGTGACCGAGTAACCCTGAGTTCAATTCCTGGTTAACCCCCCCCCCCAATTTTTTTTTTTAATGAACAAAGGTGAATTTAATTTTCTGCAGTTCATCATCATTGCATCATTTGTTTGTTCCATGAAGACAAATATTGTGTGGACTAATGTCTTTTAAAGTCAGGTTTAAACACACTCCAATTTTTGCAGGACATATTTGTATGATAAGAAGCTAAAATGTTTAAATACAGAGCTGTGTTTCTTATCACATAAAATTCAAACACTCTGAGTTGATAATTATATGAAAATGTAGCCAGGCACATTGGTGCACACTCGTAATCCCAGTGATTTGGAAGTTTGAGGCAAGAGGACTGCAAGTCTGAGGACAGCCTTAGCAACTTAGCAAGAACTTGTTTTAAAATTAAAATAGAACTGGGATGTGACTCAGTGGTAAAAGCACTCCTGGGGTTCAGTCCCCACTATGTCCCCAAAATTATATGAAAATTTAACTTAATATGATTGTTTTTATTTTTTGGGGTCCTAATTGGTAGTAAAAAGGATTGGGTAAGTGGTGCAGTTTTGCCTTTATCATTCAGACTGGCCATGAGAATTCACTTTATTAACCAATGTTTTTTCTACAGATGAGTTCTACAGGTCATGAGGGAAATAGACTGAGAAATATAAGGCTAGCATGTGGTAGTATTCAAAAATACTTGTTCAATTGAGTTAATAAATGAATAAATAATCATGTGTAGAAATCTGATAAGAAAATAAATCTAAAATAAATATAATAATAAATCAATTGCAAAATGTTTATGGTAAAAACTATGTACCAATGGTATTGGGGATGCTCACTGTATACATTGAATGAATAAATACACCATACTATATTTATATTACCCATAAAATCTTAATAAATGATTTTCGCCTGCTTCCTTACTATCAGTAGGTTCTCAGATTGAACAGCATTGCCTACCTTTTATAAGTTAGGACCTTTGGTTGAAAGTGGCAGAAGCTGACTTTAGGAATAAAGGCATTTATTGACTTATTTGTTTGAAAACTCAGATGAAAGTTGGTTTTAGGCAAGGCTTAAAATGGTGGCTCAAGATTTGGTTCATTTTTGTCTATTTTGCAATCTGCTTCCTTGGAAGGGCTCCATTTTGGTAAGTTTTGCCTCTTGCATTTTCTATTTGGTTGCTCATATTCCTTTTTAGAACCAGTGAGGAAGAGCAAGGATGATTCTTTCCAGAAGTTTCCCATCTTACTTGGTTCACACTGGATCCTGAGCCAGTCACTGTTGCCAGGGCATCGAGAAGTGCTAATTGGCTCAAGGCAGCTCTTAATACTCACCCCTGCCTGGAGAGTGGGAGGGTGAAAGACTGTCAGCTTCCCAGTTAACCTGTGAGCTCCCAGAAGGAAGCAGAATACCAGAATGAAAACTGGGTTTCTATAATAACAATCCAAAGACTCAATTTTAATGGCAAATGTCTACTCCACTACCAAAAGGAGCTGCATAAAATAATGAAAAAACTATACAGCATTATGAGAAACACTATACATTGGTAATAAGTTTAATAAGTTGTAAGTTGATAAGTTGAAGTTATCTCATGCACAAAAGTAATGGAGGAACAGTGGAAGTACAAGAGAAACAAAATTCTATTGTGGGTTTTTGTCATCAGACATTTATCCAGCACCTACTCTGCCAGGACTTGTGCTAGGCTCTGTCAATTTCTTGTGAAATCCTTGCCTTCTCTATCTTAAGATGGGAACAACACTTATTCTACCTTCCTCAAAGAATCAAAGAGACTAATAAATGGCAAATTGTAAACTGTGCATCTTTAAATGAGTATGGTATATTTTGCAATTTAAATCTTCCATGTCCTTACTGATTTTCTTTGCATTACTTGAATATTCACTTCTTGGTTAGGTAAAATCCTACTCTTCGTTCAAAACAGAACTAAAAATGTCTATTAAATCTTCCCAGGTACCATCTCTTTCCTAACTGAGGTAGATTTCATTTTACATTCTGCACTATACATTTTTCCTAACTCAATGATAATTCTTAACATGTGACTAGTGATGTGCTGTTTAGAAAGCACTTCCAAGTCCATCAACTCAATTGATCCGTCATCTCCCTAGAGGAAACAATTGTAATTTTTCCCATTTATGCTAGAGACTCTGAAAATTACTATCAAACCTTCAGAGACCAGACAGTCTCAATGCAACATGTCACAAAGCAGTGCAAATGAAGAGAAACATCCTCATTTTATAAAGCAAGTATAACATGAACACTTAACCCTGACATAGTATAAAAAGAAAAAAATTTCAAAAAGAAAAAAAAATGGTTAATAATTCTGAAACTACTTTTTAGCTAATTTGGATTGAAGAATGTAACTTATGAATATTAATGGAAAAGATCTAAATATTAGCAAAAGAAATCTAACTCCACATTTAAAAAAATATAGCATGACCAAGTAGGATTTATCAGCAATGCAAGGTTATTTCAAAAATGGAACATTCATTAATATAAGATGCCACATTAGAATTTTCAATGAGATTATCTTCATGGATGCTGAACAAAGGCTCTTTAGAAAATCAATACCCTTTCTGAAAATAACACTCAAGAAAATAGGAATTGATAAATACTTTTTAAACATGACAACATATATATATTTTTTTCATCTTAAATCCAGCATTCTCAATGAAAAGAGAAGAGAAACAAAGCAAGTTTGGCTACTGTTTTTATTGCTACCAACAGTGAACAGGCATTGTGGATACAAACAAAAAGAATGAACTGAACTACATAAATCAAATAATTAACATGATCACACTCTGGGGTGGTCCAAAAATTAACTCAAGCCACTTTGCAACATAATATCTGTATCATTTTCTTTCATGTTAAAGGTCAAAAATATCTCTAAATAAACACTGAACTTTAAGTAGTATCTATTTTGTTTTTCTCCTCCAGGAATATAGGTTAATAATCCTGAAACTACCTTTTACATATTCCAAGATTGAACAAATACATGTTTTATTGGTCATAGTAGCCAGATTTCTCACTATTACTGAAGATAGTAATAAATATGGAAAAGTAAACACAAATTGGAGATATTGGTAGGAACTCATAGGTAAATAGAGAAGTAGATTTAAATGGATATAGGTATGTGTGAGTCTGTGTGTGTGAGTATGCATATAACTGCATATGTATGAATATGTGATGGGTGTGTGTGTGTTTCTTTCTCCATTCCTACCCCCAGTTCAGTCTTCTGAGAACTACAAGCAATGAAAGCCCAGTATCAGTGGCACACTTAGTTCCAGATCATATTTTCTACATATTCTTCTGCCTTAAAGGGAGTCAGTTGTCTTTGGAGAAATGGCTGACCAACAAGGCTGGGTTAGGAAAAGAACAAGATGAACCTGGGATATTTTGTGGCACCTGAAAGTACATAAGCAATAGAAAGATAGTGGGACATAACACAAAGCCACAGGAACCAGTCTGAAGGGACTGCACTAGCAAACCCTGGTACAATTTATCAAAATAAATGATTAAAAACTGTGTGTATGTGTAGGAGCGTGAGTGTGCATGAGACACACACACACACACACACACACACACACAGAGAAAGAGAGAGAGAGAGAGAGAGAGAGAGAGAGAGAGAGAGAGAGAGAGAGAGAGAGAGATAGATAGATACTGGGGATCAAACCTAGAGCCTCATGCAGAGTCAGCAAGAGCACTACCATTAAGCCACACCTCCAACCCTGCAGCTCCAGGCTCCTCTCTTTGTTTCTTTTTGCACAGGATCTTCCTAAATTGCCCAAGCTGTTCTTAAACTTTTGATCCTCCTGCCTCAGCCTCCACAGTAGCTGGGATTACAGGCATGCACCACCATGTCAGAATAAGATTATGTACTTTCATGGCATTTGCAGGGAAATGGATGGCATTAGAGCAGATTATTTTAAGTGAAGTTAGCCAATCCCTAAAAAACAAATGCCGAATGTCTTCTCTGATATAAGGGGGGTGACTCAAAATGGGATAGGGAGGAAGAGCATGAGAAGAAGATTACCACTAAATAGGGAAGAGAGGTGGGAGGGAAAAGGAGGGAGAAGGGGAGTTGCACAGAAGATGGAAGGAGACCCTCATCATTATACAGAATACGTGTATTATGTTGTGAGGAGAAAAAGAAAAAAAAAGTGTGTCACATTAGATTGGATAGAGAGAAATGATGGGAAGGGAGGGGAGGGGGAGGGGGATAGGAAGGGCAGCAGAATAGAACAGACATTATGATTTCTGTATGTATATAGGTGACTCTATGACCAGTGTGATTCTGCAAACTGTACAATCAGAAAAATGAGAAATTATACCTCAATTGATTCAAATGTATGAATTGCCGAGATCATTGTAATGTCATGTGTAGTTAATAAAAAAAATTTTAAAAAAGATTAGGTACTTTTGATAAAATATCATTAGTCCACAAACAAACAAATCAAGGGAAAAGGTAAACTCTTCCTTTAATGAAAATGTCAACCACAAGTCCAGAAAAAAAAAAAAACATGGAATTTTAAAAATCAACATGTGCTAGCCATTATCATAATTGATCTAGTTTAAGTAGTAATGGAAATCCCCATAAAACCTGCTTTTAAATACAAGGGTAAAATATTATTACCTTAGTGGAAGCTGGAAAATACCACCATAGATAAAGTCAAAGTAATATTGCAAGGAAAGGAACTAATTGACACTTCGTACCTCCTGTGTGATGCACTGAAAATTCAGCATCACCCCTGTGATTCTTGCCCCAAGTGAACAATCTGAAGAGTCAATCTGACTAACCCAGTTTAGGGACACTACAAAACAACTGTGCTATATTTTACAAAAATGCCAAGATCATAAATTCAGATCCTCAGATTATTTTTCCAAATTAGAGACTTTAAAAAAATGATGAGTGAAATGTAGGATATGGGATTTTCTTTTAATAGAAAGGGCATTTTTAAAGCAATTGACAAAAATCTCACTAAAGTCTATAGATTATAGTATTGTTTCAATGACAATTTCCTGATTTTGAAAATTATACTGTGGTAGTTAAAGAACTTTTAGAAAATATACATTAAGTATTTAGAGAAAAAGGAAATGTGTTGGCATCATCCTTCTTACATGATGCATTAGAAAAACTGATATAAGCTAGATTTGGTGGTGTGTGCTGTAATCCCAGTGACTCAGGAGGCTGAGCAAGGAGGATCAAAAGTTCCAGACCAACCTCAGCAACTTAGTGGGGCTCTAAGCAACTTAGTGAAACCCTATTTCAAAATAAAAAATAAAAAGGGCTGGGGATATAGCTTGGTGGTTAGGCTCTCTAGGCTTAATTTCTAGTACCAAAATCTAAATAAAATATTTTTTATATATGTGGTGTGTACATGTGCATCACACAGATGGACACTGAGAAAAGGATAAGATGACTCTATAAACTGTTAACATTTGGGGAATCTGGATGAACGGTACCTGGGAAATTTTTGTACTATCCTTACAATATTTGTGTAAGTCCGATATGTCAAAATAGGGAAAAGTTTTAACCAAAAAAAAAAAAAAACGAAAAGGAGAGACAGAGAGTCTAAGAATTTAATTGACTTGCCCAAAGTTATAAAAAAGAAGTAGAGACTACCTGGACTCAGACTCCTCTTTTCACTATGCCCCCTTCTCTGTATGTGAGGACATTTCTGTATTGTGGTAATGCATCCTGGAGAAGGGAATGAGGTGGGCCTGTGTTTGGTTGCTAATTCCTAGAGAACTTTCTTGAACACCTGTGAGTCACACTGGGACCTGAGGCAGCCAGTAAAGGGCAGTAGTGTGGCTAGTGCTACAGGCACTACCTTGGCAGTGTTCCTTGCCCTCTAGGAGCTTGTCCAGCTATCCAAGATGGAATGGCTAATAAGGTGTATTTGGTACTGACTTTCGCCTCTCTAAGAACTCTGTCCTGGTAGGAGTAAATGCCATCTCTGGTCAGAAACAGTATCCACTCATGGTCTGACGGTGGCAGAACCTTGATTGCTGAAGGGTCCCAACCAGCTCTCAGGCAGAGCAACATGGTTCAGCTTTACAGGTAGAGACAAATGGCAAAGATTGCCAGGTGGGCAAGCAGATGCAGGTTTAGGCTGGACTTCAATGTGTCCAAACCAAAATACAAACTGTAACTCCAGGTTAAGGAAGACGTCCCTCTTCTGTGCTTCCTGGGAGATTTCCTACAAATGTCCCTGTCACATCACACTGAAACTGTCAGTCCATATGCTTGTCTTGTATACCAGAGTCAAGCAACTTAAATGGAGTGTCTTGGTCAGTCACCAAATAAATATTAGAACGTATTGAAAATATAAATAGAAAATACTGTATTAGGTGCAGGAAATGCACAAGTGAGCTGTTTTCAGTCCTGACTCTGTATCTATGTGGAATGGACATTCATCATCCTCTAGTCGTCACCTAGCACAGGTCTGGAATGTAGCAGGTGTTCAGTAATAAATGAGAAGATGCCCAGTTCATTATAAGCGCAATGGGTATTTGTGATTAGGAGGAAACACTGCAGGGTTGTAGGCATTCGGGGACCTGTGAGCTCAACTCAGGCTCCCTTGAAGCCAGCACAGGTCAGAAGACTACTTCCAGTCCTCATTCTGCAGGTGATGCAGTTCCTAGGTCTGCTTATCTGGGTCTGGTTCTGATCTAGAGGCTGATTCTACAGGATGATATTTTTACCACGAGCACCTGGGCAGTGTTACAGCAGAAAGGAATTGAGGTGTGAGATTTGACACATAATACACTTGCTGTAGTTTGCAGAGTTGAAAGTCAAGTCCATGAGGGGACAATAGAGGCATGTGGTTAATCTTCTGTTCCCCATCCACCACTTTATTCTTTACTCTACCTTGAAGTAACTGTTGCCTCTGTTTCAATCATCTCAGTGACAGGGGACTTGTTGTTCACTAACACAAGCATTTTATTATGAGCATCTATAATCATTAACAAGTTCCTCCTGAGATAGATAGAGCCAAATTAGTCTTCCTGCAGTTTCCCATTGGTCCTTCTTTAATTATATGAGACAACTCAAGAATCCAAATCGCCCTTACACATAATTTAGATATCAGAAGATCATTCTCTTTATGTAGATATAAAAGCATCATCCTTTTCCTTTCCTTGTCCTACAAAGGAGCAACTTTCCTGTCTCTCATCTGAACTTAGTCCTTCCACTGTGCTGTAAATCACATGACTTTTTGCCATTCTCTTTTCCCAGTCCATTTTCAACTTATTATGGCCACACTTCAGCTCCCATCATGCTGAGGGAGTTAGAAAAAGGCCTAGGCAGACAGGGAAGGATGGAGAGTGAGGAGGTTGGAGGCAGGCCCAGAACAAAGTAGCATAGAAAGGGTCTTCTGATGAGGTCAACTTCCTGCTTGATGAAAGTGCTTGTGGACACAAGCAGGGAACCCAATCAGACAGATACTTCCATACCCATGCTCCTAAGTGGGGGATCCATTAGAAAAACTAAAACAGATGCATGGACAGAGGGGGCACCAATCAATAAGAGTGAGTAGCTCATGGACAGGGGAGGAGATAAGGAAAGGAAGACATTCCAGAGACCATCAAAAGAATAGGCCCAAAACTCCCCCACCAGATTCCTAGTTCTGGGGCCCCTTCTCTTTGAAGAAGTCTGTCTCTGTATCTCTGTTGCTTCTGCAATAAATGTACTTCTTGCTTGCTATGTCATATTCTTTACTTCTTTGCTGAACAAAAATAATGAACCCAGCACCCCTAGACAGTAACAATGCTACTGAAGGCATTCCAGCAAACACCAAGATCTCCTTCAATTCTACATTCAAGAGACATTTTTCATGATTATTCTATTTAACCACCCATAGCATCTCAACTGGCCCTGCTGACCATTCCTTCCCTGCATGCCTCTCTCCCTTTATTCCTTTTTGAATCTCAGGGTGCTGCCTTCATCCTTTTTCTGCCCTGTACCCTCCACCTGGGGCATTTTGTTTACTCTCCTTAATACTTAGTGTAAGCTAATATTTCACAAATCTGTCCCAAGTTACTTCGTAGGACTCTTGATCTGTTAGGGCTCCTACCTACTTATTCTCTCTGAGAATAGCCAGCAAATCCTCAGACTCGGCCTTGTGGGATGGAAGTTCACTGGGTTCCTCGTCAAGCCAAGAATCTGAGTGTCCTTCTGGATTCTGGTTTTTATCCCTAGGTCCTGCCAAGCATGTGACCTTAACATCTTGTCAGGTCTATCCTGTAGATCTAGGTCCACTACCATCGGAGCACTAGCTTGACCCTCTGCAAAAACATCCCAACTGTCCTTCCAGCCCCAGTGTTGCTCCACCTCTTCTGTTCCCCACATTCTGGCCACCTTAACTCCTCTAAATGCAAATGGGCCCCAACCAGATCTGCAGGGATGACTCTACCTGGTTAGAGAATGAAGGGGAAGTAAATGCATAGGAGCAGCAAGGCCCTTCAAGAACTTCAGCCTCATTGCCTTTTATTTCCCCATGGCATTCTGTGTTTCAGCTATACAGAACTCCTTCCTATTTCCCAAATCTACCTACTCTCTCACTTCTAAGTCTTTGGAAATGCTGTTCTCATTTTACGGGACTGATTCTCACACTCCCTCTCTCCCACCTTACCCTATCACTTCCTCTACCTACCTTGGCTCATCCTTGGCCTGGGTACCTCCACTTGTTCTCAGCTTGAAATGTCCTTTCTTCCTTCCTTGGGAAGATTTCTATGTTCTCCTCCTCATGTCAGACCATGGACAGTAGCCTTCTGTGCACCCATGAAGCTCCCTAAGTTTCCATCTCAAAGCGTTTGTCGCATTACACTGGAATTGGCTGCATTCCTTACTACACCATAGCCTATGAAGGCAGGAAGAAGTCTCTTGTTTATTCCTGTGTATCCTGTTCATACAGTGGCTCCCCATAATGGGTACCAATAAGTACTCATGGTCTGGATGTAAAGTGTCCTCCAGAGGCATATGTTGAAGGCTTGGTACCCAGTGCAGCGTTGTTCAGAGGTGAGGATGTGGAGAAGCGTTTGGATCATGAGAGATTAATAATATGAATGGACTATTAGGAGGGAGTAGAAACTGTAGGAGGCAGGACCTAGTTGAAGAAAATAGATCCTTGGGGCTGTGCCCTTGGGGACTATAACTTCTTCCTGGCCCTGTCCTCTCTCTGCTTCTCAACCACCATAAGGTGAGCAGCTTTTCTCTGTTCTGCCCTTCTGCCACAGTGGTTTGCCTAACCTCAGGTCCAATGTAATGAAGCCAGCTGACCATGAACCAAAATAGATCTTTTGGGTTTCTCAGGTTTTTGTTATAGTGATGAAAAGCTAACACAATCTAAGTGAAAATCCATTTAAAAATACATTAAATTTATATGCTCAAACAGGAGGGGAAAGCTTTTTAATTTACTAAAAGATTAGTTTTCAATCTGCTTCTTAGGATACTATGGGGTTTCATAAAGATACTTAGGGATCTCGATAGTGGGAACACAGAATATGTAGAGTGGCCAGCTCAACTTAACAACAACAATAACAACAAACAACTCTTTGTACATATAAAAACTGTAGAAATTTAATGTAATCAATTTGACATGTTTGGAAATAAGGACGCACCCATAAAACTGTCATCACTATTCCTACCAAACACTTATCGTTCCTCTTCAAAAGCTCCTCCCACTCCCTTTGGTCTTTTGTTTATTGTTCTTTTTCCAATAAGAATACTTTACATAAGAGTTACCCTTCTGGCAAAATTTTAAAGATTTGATACAGTATTGTCTATCAAAGGCCATGTTGATTTCCAGAACTTATTTATTTTGCAAATAAACCTTTTAACCCTCCCTCTCAGCTCCTGGCAGCAATCATTCTACTTTGTTTCTAGTATCACTATCTTAGATTCAGTTTATCTTCATGCAGCATTGGTCTTCCTACACCTGGCTTATTCCCTTAGCTCGCCCAAGGCTCATCAGTGTTGTTAACGTGGCCAGCTCAATTTCAACTGCCTTGGGCACTAAGGAATTTTTGGTTTTCTGAATCTAGTCTCTCACGCATTCCTATAGAGGGCATAGCTGAATCCCCACCTGAGATACAGGGATGGTGCTTTAGTTTCCTATTGTTGTTTCAGCAAATTTTTATGAATGAACTTAGTGGCTTAAAACAACACAAATACTGAAATTTATATGTGTGTATACACACATATATATTCCAATATAACACATATATATTTCAGTATCTATATTTGTATATATAGAAATTTACATGTAAATTTGATATATATTGAATTTAAATATAATTTTCCTTAGTCATAATTATAAAAATAAAAAGCAAAAAAGATAAGTATGATATAAATTATACCTGTACAGTCAAATATGTCACAGTACAATATTGTGTTTACAGTAAAGAATGAAAGTGATGCAAATGTTTGAATAAAGATTTAAGATGAATTGTTAAGTGACAAAAATATAAGGCAGGGGCAAGGTCTAATCTCTGTGTAAAGTTTCTGAAACATATAAATCAATACACTCAAATATTTAAACACATACACACAGACACATGTGTAACACACACACATATATATGTATTAATTATACATTTATATTTTTACAAAATAATTTGGAGTAAGACACTTATTAATGGAGAGGAGAAAGAAAGTAGAAACAAAGAAAGAAGTCTTTATTTTGTGCACTCTACAACCTACCTTTCTATTGTGGGGTTTTATTACTTTTTGATGAAAGAAAGTCACAAGAAGTTAAAATTAATAAATAATAATAATGAAAACCATGGGATCAAAAACAATGTTGATAAGCTTCTGTGGGTGCCTTACACAGCCCCAAGTCCTCTATGTGGGTTTTTTGTTTTGTTTAATTTTTGCATCTCTATAGAAAGCAACCATGGTTACCTCCACTTAAACTATGAAGAAATTCATGCTTAGGCTGGTTAAGCCGGATGTCTTAGGTCACACAGCTGCTGAAAGGAGTGCTCAGACAACATAGGTCTGTTTGACCCAAGCGAGTGCTTTTAACTGTTGTTGCTATTTGCATTTCCTTGCTGACATTTTTTTTCATGGAAGAATAAAAATCCTAATGAATATGATTACACATGTTTTAATTGTCTACCAGTAAAAACCGTTTTCAAATGTCAAAACCAAAAGTATCTTCTTTCCTAAAATATCATAAATCTAAACAGGAATGATTGTGTCAGAGAGACCACACATTTTTGATGCTTAATAGATTCAAAAATGTAAAAACTATTTTAAATATTTTTAATGAGACGCATTAGTCAAAATGACAGCATGTCTAAACACCTATCAGGAACACACAAAAAGAAATAAAGAAGAGGGGAGGAAGAAGGAGAAAATAACAAATGAGAAGAAAATTGACAAGGTTGTGTTAACACTGGTTATTTAGAGCTTTAAAGAAATGCTTTATAAATGTAATTTTTGCTATCATTAATGACAACTACAATTTTTCCCCATTACCTGTACTAAAGAAATATTCTTTTTTTATTGATATAAAGTAAATAAATAAATAACAGCAAAATGCATTACAATTCTTATTACACATATATACCACAATTTTTCATATCTCTGTTTGTATATAAAGTATTTGACACCCAATTTGTATCTTCAATGATGTACTTTGGATAATGAAGTCTATCATATTCTACCATCCTTGCTACCCTCTGCCACCTCCCTTTCCCTCCCATCCCTCTTCCCTATCTAGAATTCATCTATTCCTCTCATGCTCTCCCTCCCTACACCACTATGAGTCAGCCTCCTTATATCAGAGAAAACATTCGGCATTTGTTTTTTTTGTGATTGGCTAACTTCATTTAGCATTATCTTCTCCAATGTCATCCATTTACCTGCAAATGCCATGATTTTCTCTTTTATTGCTGAGTAAAATTCCATTGTGTATATGCCACATTTTTTTTTTATCCATTCATCCACTGAAGGGCCTCTAGGTTGGCTCCACAGTTTAGCTATTGTGAATTGTGCTGCTATAAACATTGATGTGGCTGTGTCCCTGTAGTATGCTATTTTTAAGTCTTTGGGGTATAGTCCGAGGAGAGGGATAGCTGGGTCAAATGGTGGTTCCATTCCCAGATTTCCAAGGAATCTCCATACTGCTTTCCATATTGGCTGCACCAATTTGCAGTCCCACCAGCAATGTATGAGTGTACTTTTCCCCCACATCCTTGCCAACACTTATTGTTGTCTTCATAATAGCTGCCATTCTGACTGGAGTGAGATGATATCTTAGAGTAGTTTTGATTTGCATTTCTCTAATTGCTAGAGATGATGAGAATTTTTTCATATATTTGTTGATTGATTCTATATCCTCTTCTGAGAAGTGTCTGTTTAGGTCATTGGCCCATTTGTTTGTTTATTTATTTATTTATTTATTTTGGTGCTTAGCTTTTTGAGTTCTTTATATATCCTAGATATTACTGCTCTATCTGCTGTGTGAGGGGTAAAAATTTGCTCCCAGGATGGATGTAGGCTCTCTGTTCACCTCACAGATTGTTTCTTTTGCTGCGAAGAAACTTTTTAGTTTGATTCCATCCCATTTATTGATTCTTGGTTTTAATTATTGGGCTATAGGAGTCTTATTAAAGAAGTTGGGGCCTAATCCCACATGATGAAGATTAGGGGCTACTTTTTATTCTATAAGATGCAGAGTCTCTGGTTCTATCCTACTACAAATAGGATGAGGTTTGGGTATTTTTTCAATAAGAAGATGATACCACTAAGTCATAACTAGTTTTGTTACAATTGCTGCCAAACACCAGAACTTGTTTCAGGGAAAATAACAAAAGTGAATAAGCAACTTATGATCATCATTCTGGATTTGCATAGAGCCTAAAGTAATTTGGCCAGACCAGATTTAACTAGTACTGTCCACTCCATTCAATGTTTAATAAAGGTGATTATGACAAAGGCTGATAATTAGAGATCATCTTACTTCACTGTGTCCTTCTTTTCTGATTTCTTTTACCCTAGATGAATCTCCTAATGTTAATTTTTTTTTTGTATTGTTCCTTTGCAAATAATCCCAGTAAAGTTTTTTTTTTTTTTTTTTCTTTTTTAGTCCTGGGAGTTGAACCCAGGCATTTTAACAGTGAGCTATATCCCCAGCCCTTTATTTATTATTTATTTTTATTTTGCAGTGGGGTCTTACTTTTTTTTTTTTTTTTTGCAGTGGGGTCTTACATTAAGTCCTGGCTGAGTTGCTAAGGCTGGCCTCCATCTCATGATCCTCCTACCTCAGTCTCTGGAGTTGCTGGATTTATAGGCCCCGACCCAGTGAAATTTGAAGGATGGGTATATCAGGTAGGTCTACAGAATTCCCTGGTTGTGTTAATGACTCCGATAGTGCTTTGATGAATGGTATTATATAGTCCATTACTAACTATTGGATTACCTATGAGAGAGGGTAAAGGAGGCCCATAGGCCACCAAACATTAGAACATAAAAATTAAGCTATCAAACCATTAATAGATTAAGTTCTGTCCTCCTATCTTGAAAAAAAATCTTAATAAAAATTTAAACACATTTGAAACATGCCTTTTTCATGACTGAAAGAATAATATTTCAAGAAAATAGAATTCTATTATTGATGTACAAGTTTGGGTGCTTTGTTGATTGGGCTGGTGATGTTTGGGTGAGCAGTAACAGGGAGACATTTGATAATTCATAAATTATTATATGATTATTCCATACACTTGATTTTTCTTGTATTTATTTCATAGAAAAATCACTACTTGATATTGATAAAATCAGGATTTTCTCATAATTTGTGTTTTATTAATACTATGTACAAATTGTATCATTGTAGAGCTTTGTCTCTTTTTAATTAATTTACATTTAAAGAGACTGCTCAACTGAGAAATAGAAAATGAAAATGTTAATAAAATTCATAAGATGTATATTTGAAGTGCTGGGAATATAGCTCAATGGTAGAACATGTGCTTAGCATTCTTGAGGCCCTGGGTTCAACCTTTTTAAAAAAAGAAAGAAAAAGCATTTTGGGGATTAAAACAAAATATTACAAAGTTTAAATGTGACTACAGAAAATTTAAGATGTATTTCATTTTTATTATATAAAGATCTAGACTTATGCAGCCATTTTTACTCTCTCTTATAATATCTACCCTTATGTAAAATTTCAGGGATTTCATTTCACTTGTTCAAGTTATGTGTTTAACAAAAATAATTTCACTCATTGTTATTTTTTTGGCCAGTAATTAAGTCCACATCTAATAAAAATTTTGATGCCTTATTTACAAATTTTGTAAGTCATATCAGTGTAAATCTCACTTTTGTTTCCAGTTTTTAAAAACTTAGGAGGCTGTCTCTTTGAATATTTTCTCTTTTCCATATTTTTTATTTTTGGTGCATTACAGTTGTACATAATGGTGGAATTCATTATTACATATTCATACATGCACTCTGAACATTATCTATTTCCATATGCTTTCAACTTTTTCCCCCTGAATCCTACCTTTGCATTTCTGTTTTTAATTTGAACTCCTTCTTATAAACCTGAATGATTAAGAACTAAAATGCAAATGCATTCCAAGTGAACCTATTTTGATTATATGTTCATAAAACTTGTAAATTAAAACTCTGTTTTCAGAAAAGTCATGTTCCAAAATTTTCAAAAGGATACATAAAAGCTGAAGTGCAAAATAAAATTATAATGATAATAGAACTTTTAGTATAAAATCATATAAAGGAATCTGAAATTATTTTAGGTAAAATCAATTAAATCTCACTAAATACTTTCATCAAAACAAAATTATTTGCAAGTCCAGTTCTCAGTGTCTATTTATAACTTTAACTAGATTATGCTTTGTTCATGTTATATCTAGACTTAAGTGTCTATAAATATAAAGATACATGAACTACACAAGAGTAATATAAACTGTATATTGCCAATGTTCTCTAGGTGCCATGTGCAATCATGAATCTGAAATACCAGGAAAGCAAGAATATGGACACTTGACACCACTAGGAAGGGATACTTTGTTATGAAAGAATCTTTTCTGAGAGGAAAGATTTAAGAAGTTGATTAATTTGTCTTTTCCGTTTGCTAAGTGCTTCTATATCTGAAATCCTCCCTGCCCTCAGAAGCAGAGTCAGTTGAACACCTGCAAACCTTGACACCACTTACTGATAGTCTGCGATTGTTTAGAGAACATAGGAGGAAAGGAAATGTTCAGTGTTTCTCTAAAAGATTGGAAAGTGCCACTCCCAAGGGCAGACATGGAGGATCATGGGTTCTGCTATGTCAGCACCAAGTCACAAATGACAGAAGTGCCCATGTGCCCATGCATCCTTTCACAGAGTTGGTGAATATGAGGACTGGGACAGGGGCCTTTATTGCCATAGTCCTGGGGTGATGGTTGGGATCCTGGGTCCACCCTGTGACCTATCCCTGAATGTGTCCTGAGGTCTTCCTTAGGGCTGCTGTCCCTAGAGGTATACTAACAACATCATGCAGAGATTTTGAGCCCAGACTCAATGACCAGCAAAGTCTTCCAGGCCTGAAGAATTTTTTTGTGGGACATAATAAGCTATTATTTCTGCATGTAAGACATTATTAATTTTATTTTTCATGTAAGAAACTATTAATTTTATTTCTTCACACGTAGGGCTTTTCACAAAATCTCTTCATCCTGGAATGAATTTTGTTAGTGTGTTTCTTTCAAGAAACAAATTAATTTCATCTTTTTTATGCTAGGTATTAGGAAAAAAAATCAAAAAGAAAAATGTTAGTTGAATTATACAAGCAACAATACAGATAGGATACCTTAACCCAGGATCCACATCATGTTAATATATTTTATTTATCAGCATTATTGACCTTGTATTTTCCTTACTTTTTGAATGGTGTCTCTTCTTTCATTTTTTTTTTTTAAATTACTGGGGCTTGAACTCAGGGGCACTCAACCATTGAGCCACATCCCCAGCCCTATTTTTATTTAGAGACAGGGTCTCACCATTGCTGAAGGAGGCTTTGAACTTGAGATCTTCCTGCCTCAGCCTCTCAAGCCACTGGGATTGTAGGTATGTATGACTGTGCCCAGCTACCATTTCATTCTAAATATTGGTGATTTGGGGGTTTTCTTTTCTTTCTAACCAATATTTCTAGAGGTACACCAATTTTATTGTTCATTTAAAGAATCAACTATTTGTTTCATTGATTTTCTGTATGGTTTTTCCTTATTTTTATTTTATATTTCTATTTTTATCTCCATTATGTCCTTACATCTACTTACTTGAGATTTAATATGTTCTTCTCTTTCTAGTTTAAGGTGGAAGTTTAGAAAATTATTTGAAACTTTCTACTCTAAGCTAACAATATATTTTCCTCTAAGCAATACTTTAGCTGAATTCCATACATCTTGATAAGTTGTCCTTAATTTTCATTGCTTAAAATATTTTCTAGTTTTCCTTGTCATTTGTTCTTTGCTTAATGGATTGTAAGTATTTTAGAAGTGCATTTTTAAATGTTCCTAATGTCTTTTGGTTATTTATTCCTTTAATAACGTCTTGGTGGTCATACACCATTGACACATTCCACATTTTTAATCTGTTTGGATTTATTGAAACTTGTTATGTGACTCAGAATTTGGGTCATCTTGGTAAGTGTATCATGTACCCTTGAAAAAAATTTGTGTTCTCCTGTTTGTTGAGTGTAGTGTTTTGTTGAATAGTGGGTGAGGTTGGCTGATAGTATTATTCAAGTACTCTGTACCCACCTTGGCAATGGGTTTTATCAATGTTGAGAGAGGAATAGAGTTGTGGTTTTGTCTCTTCAAGTTTTATCAGGTTTTTTTGTGTGTGTATTTTGAAGGTCTGTTTAGATGAATATATCATATAAATTTTGTATTGTCTTGATGCAGATATATTTAACATTTTCATCAGGAAGTTGTCTTTTTCCCTGATATATTCTGTGCTATGAAATTTACCTCGCCTAATAAAACCTACCTTTCTTTTGAACAATGTTATCTCAGTATTTTCCTATCATTTTACCTTTCACCCACTGTGTCTTTTTTGTTTGTATTTTATGTGGATTTTTCTTGTAGACAGAATTGTGCTTTTTTATTAAAATAATCTTTAATGGAGTGTTAGGTCATTCATGTTTAAAGAAATTATCAATAGATTGGTTTAAATTTACAATCTTGCCATTTGTTTCTATTTGTCTTATCTGATCTTTGTTCCCTTTTAACTTTTTTTTATCTCCCTTCTTGAATCAATTTAAATTTTCAAGGTTTCATTTTATTTCCTCTAATGACTTGTTAAATAAAAATATTTTAAAATATTATAGGCATGCACCACTACACCTACGGCTGCTGTCCCTAGAGGTATACTAATGACATCATGCAGAGATTTTGAGCCCAGACTCAATGACCAGCAAAGTCTTGCATGCACCAGGTGTAGTGGTGCATGCCTATAATCCCAGAGACTTAAGAGGCCAGCCAGGCCAACTTAGTAAGACCCATCTCCAAATAAAAAATAAAAAAGGGCTGAGGATATAGTTCAGTGGTGACTCTGGGTTCAATATAGTGACCCTGGGTTTAATCTCCAGTACAAAAAATATTTTAAATAAAATATTTGTCGTAGGGTTTATGATTTAAATATTTAAGCTATCCCAGCCTACCTTTAAATGACAACTTACCATCATATACTCTGTTTCCCCTTTTCAGCCTTTGTCCTACTGTTTTCATGTATTTTACTTCTACAAAAGGTAGAATTACCCTCACAGTGTTTTACTGTTTTGCATTAGATCATCAATTATCTTACACATATTTTCACATGGAAAAGCATATTTCATATTTATCTACATTTTTACAAATTCTGGTATTCTTCATTCCTTTGTGTATATTCAAATTTTTGTCTGCTATCATGCTCCTTTTAGCCAAAGAACTTCCTTCAATGTTTCTTGCAGTGCAAGCCTGCTATCGATAAATTGTTTTTGTTTGTCTAAAAAAAAAAAAAAACACACATTGTTTTGTCTTCATTTTTTGAAGTTAAAAATTCTAAAGTGAGTATATCATTTTTCCCCTACATTTTAAAAAAGTCCTGTTTTTATTCTGTTCTACATTGTTTTAGACAAGAAGTGTTTAAAAAATTCTAATCATCAGTCCTCTGTATGCAATACATCTTTTGTTCCTTGGATATTTTAAAACATTATAATTATCACCTTCTAAAAAAATATAACAAATCATGCTGTAATTTTAAGTTTTTTTTCTTATTCTATTAGGAGTTTGTTGAACTTGGATTTGTGGATTCATAATTTTCTTCAAATTTGGAAATTTGTTTTTTTGTCTTGCCTCCCATATTGAAACCCTAATTATGTATATGTTAGACTAGAGATGCTATTCCACATGTCATTGTGTCTTTATTTTCTGTTGTTTCTCTTTGTGTATTTAATTTTGAATAGTTTCTGTTGCTAGGTCTTCAAGTTCACTAACTTTTTATTTGGGGAGGGGGTGTAGGTTGTTCACTCATATATTTTTCATTTCACGTATTTTGTTTTCCAATTCTTTAAGTTATATTCAGTTTTTTTTTTTTTACTTTCAATCTGTCTCCTGATCATGATTCTATTTCCTTTTACATATTTGAACATAGGCACCATTTTCATTATAGATATTTTAATATAATTTTCTGTGAATTCCATCACCTGTTTCAAGTGTTGTTTCTTTTTATGATTATAGGTTACACTTCTTCATATCTGGTAGGTTTTGATGAAATGCTAAGTGTTGTGAATTTTATGCTGTTGTTACATTTCATTGCATTTTAAGACTAGTTATTTTCTGGATGGCAGTCAGGTTTCTTTTGGATTAGCTTATTGTTTTTGAGGTTTGTTTTTAAGCTGTTTTAAATTGGGTCTAGGGTAGTCTTTATGCTAGGACCAGTTTTTCTCAACTTCTAAGGGAAAGCCCTTCAATCCTCCTTTCTAAATAGGATCTCTTTACTCTGGATTAAGAATTCTTGAACAATTTCTGCCTCTCTGAACTCTGAGGACTGTTTTACAAATCCTCAGTAATTATTCTTGCCTTGAAAGCTGTTTTTGTCTGGCCTTATGGAACATTCACCTCGTGTACAAACACTTTGGTATTCAGGTTAAAACCAAGGGTTACCTGCTTTGATTTCTGGAGATTTTCTGTGTGTATCTCCCTTCTCTGGGGTAATCTTCCCCATGAGTTTTAGTAGAATCATCCTGAACTTTAACTTTGATCTCTTCAACTCAAGATCATTGCCAGACTTTTATTTAGCTTCCCCTGCCTCTACCATAGAGAATTGCCTTTGAGTAGCAGTTCTACATGACAGTGGGTTTAACATCAAACTTCTGCTTCAGAATATACCATCCTGTGCTGCCTATATGCCCAATGTTGAAAAATTGTTTTTCCCTGTTATCTAACATGATGAGTATAGTTAATAACAATGTGTTATATTCTTGAATATGTCTACGAAAGTACAGTTCTCAAAATAAAAAATAACTATGTGAGGTAATACATGTTGATTAGCTTGATTTATCCCTTTCAAATGAGTACATATTTTGAAATGTCATGTTATATATGACAAATATAAAATTTTTATTTCTCAATTAAAAAAATAGTTTACCTCTATACTTTCAAATTGTTTAGACATTTAGGGCTAGAAGTTGTGGACTGTATAATATAATTCCACATATTTATTTTTCATTTTATTATCGAATTCCTTTGTGTTAATGTTTGAGGAGTATAAGTAGAAAAATTGTGCTGTATTAAATGATCAAGTTTTAAATATTTTTTACAGATAATATACCTCTTTGGAAAATGAAGTGGGAGTATGAAGGTAAGAGAAATGTGTTAGACAGGCCTGTGATTTTCAAGGGAAAGAATCATGCCTAAATTATCTTTTTATTCACAGAATAATGATAATGTTTGGCATATAATTGACTCTTTAAAGATTGTTGGTCAATGAACAAAGGAAAAAAGAATAGAAGACAAAAAAGAAAGTTGTATAATCAGAATTCCTTTTTGTTCAATTACATAAATATATATTTTAAGATCTTAATATGTACCATCCCATTGCTCTTTAGAAAAATGGCACCAATTTCTATTACCCTTAGCTTCAAATGTATTTGCTCATTTCCATACAGGACTGCCAACTTTGTGCTAAATCATTTTTATGTCTCAAAGCACTTATGAAGAGCAAATATCCAGAACCATTAATTTTTACACTAGACCTTCAAAATGCTATGCTGATATTCTTTCTAGAATTAGGATCCCTAAATAAAAGATTTGGCCTGGGAATAAAAGAAATTTACACAATTATCTCAAGCTGTCCATTTCTGTATTTACTATTGTCTTTAAAAGAGATCAGTTGTGAAAATTCTAGGTTAATACATTATTTATTAACTTACAATCAGCCTTTTAGTCTTAAACAAAACTGTTTTTAAAGGCCCTGTTATATAATTTTGTCCCTATCTGAAGCTATTAAAATGTCTTCAAAATTAACATTAAAATATTTTGATGACTTTGTAAAGATTTAGACAAATTAATGTGTTTTAATAGCCAGTAAAAAGAATTAACGTTGGGCTGGGGATGTGGCTCAAGCGGTAGCGTGCTCGCCTGGCATGTGTGCAGCCCGAGTTCGATCCTCAGCACCACATACAAACAAAGATGTTGTGTCTGCCGAAAATTGAAAAATAAATATTTAAAAATTCTCTCTCTCTCTCTCTCTTTAAAAAAAAAAGAATTAACGTTTTCTGAAAAACAGGTAGTCTGCATAAATTGAAAAAAATTCATATAAAAATACAAAGAAATGATGAATAAAAGATAGCAAATATCATTTTAAAATATGTAGTTATGCTCACAAAGAGATGAAAACATACATGGGACAAAAAATATAAAGGAAACTGAAAACAAAACTATGACTCTATTTTTCAGCTAACAGAAGTCTTTGATAAACTAGAGACTTGGAAAGTAACTGAGCATAAGTCCACGCTGAAATAGTTTGTAAGGAATTGGGCTTACAGAAAGATAAAAAATCGAATTTTATATACATATGAAGAATGGTAGACTAAAATTACCTATTCCCAGCAGAGATAGGTAAGGTAACAAGGAAAACTTTTAGTTACAACCAGGACTCTAGTTGGGAAAAAACAAGACAAACAAAAATCTCTTATAAATTCATAATCATTAGCTTTATCATAAAAGTTTTGGAATTGAATTTCCATTATCTTCATAGTCTAGGATCTATATACCAACAAATTAACATCAATATTTGTAGATTAGTTATAATCCTAGGTATTCCAAATAGTATCATATAAGATTACCTTCATAAAGTCCTGGGAAGATAAACTTGCAATCTAAAATTGTAAAATACAAAAGGAAAAAAATTCACCATCAAAAGTTTAGCAGGGAAAAAAAAGATATGATTAGACCCTATACCCCCAAATAGGATTATTAGGTACAGATTATAAAATAAGTATACTGAAATGGTTTAAATTGTAAAAACCAAACACAGAAGAATATGAGAAAGGTATAAGTTACTATGACAATTACCAGGCAAATTTTTAAAATGAATTTTTAGAAAATAAATATATGGTCATTACAAATTTATAATTTTATTTTATATTTTTCTTTCTTACTAGGGATTGAACCTATAGTCCAATGTCTGTTAAACATGTGATTCCCCCATTAAGCTATGCCCCCAGCGTTCTATAATTTTAAAATTATTAAATAGATTAAATATAAGATTATGTGAAGAATTAGTGAATTGGTAGATTGTTCTGAGGAATCTATCCTGAAACCAATGCAATAAAAAAAAAGTAAAAGAAAAATGAATAGGCACGGAAGATTGGATGAGAAAGTTCAACACGTGTGTAACTTATATTTCCTAAGAAGACATTAGAATAGCATAGGAGCAAATTTTTTAAGTGATATAGTAGAGATATTTCTAGAATTTAATGAATTTAAGATTTATTAAGTCAAGTTATTATCAAGATAATAAAACTAACTATATATTTAGATAAACTAATATATATCAGAAACAAAGAGAAGATGTTAAGCAATGAAATACAACAGACAAAACAGCATCAATAGTTATGAGAACAAGTGGAATAACATATCTAGAATATTTTTAAAAATAGCTTGAGAGCTAGGTTTTTATACCCAGATGGACCATCATTCAATTCTGAGATCAAAGTTAAGGGCTATTAAGAATAAAATTTGAGGGAATTGACAGGGTTGCTGAATGAATTTTTAAGGGAAGTACTTCATAGAGGATAACATTAATTTGAGAAGGGAATGAGATACAAAATAGAAAAAACTTTTTCTATATTGTTAAACCTTAAAAACAAGGGCTTAAATATATAAAATAATAACAATTATGACTAACTTGCAGCTACACAAAGAAGATAATATGAAAGTATAGGACAATGTCATCATGTAAGGTAGGCAGTAGATCAACAGTTAAATCATTTGTAACTAAATAAACTTAAATTTGCTTAGGAGACAGAAAACCAATAATTTTTAAAAGTACTTATTTTTTTTTCTTTTTGGTTTATCTGAAGTAAATTCACTCTATTTGCTGTATAGTTCTGAGTTTTAACAAATGCATGTAATTGCATTACCATCAAGACACAGGGATTTCCATTACCCAAAATATCCCATAGCATCCTTTTGTGTTGTAGCCATCTCCCCACCCCCATTCTTAACACTGACAACCACTGATCTGTTCACTCTATTGCCTTTTCCAGACAAAATACAACCAAATAGTATGTACTCTTCTCAACCTAGCTTACTTTACTCAACAAGAGCAAATTAAGTCACATGTTGTATACATTAATATTTCAATATTTTTTTATTCCTAATAGTCTTTGTATGATTAGTTGAGCATCTAGTCATCTTAGAGTTGGCATCTGTAGATTATCTTTTCCTTTAAAAACTTGTCAGATTTTTCTGGCACTTTCTATACATTTGCATTTTCTTACAGGCATTTGGGATATTATGTCGAGAGATTTTGGATCCTGTTAAAAATCCTGTGGAGAATGCAACTGATGACATCTGTCAATCAACACACACACTGAAAATTCCATCAGGCTGTGATTGCATTCTTGCACTACTTTGTTGCACCAGTCTGGGAATATTTTCTTTATGAATTCTGCAGGAACACTGTCTCTCTTTTTCTTTCCCTTCCCCTCTATCTTATCCCCCACACCAGTTACATTTGTCAACTTTTAGTGTTATCATTGCTATACTGATTTCATAAATGAAGTTAGATATTGTAATGGTCAATTTTGTGTGTCAGCTTGGCTAGGATATGGTGCCCATGTATTGGGTCAAATACTAACCCAGATGGTACTTTTTAGATATGATTAATCTTTACATCAGTAGTAGACTTTGAGTAAATGAGATTATTTTCCATAGGTGGGCTGGGCCTTATCCAATCAGTTGAAGGTCTTAAAAGAAAGACTGAATTCTCCAAAGAAGATTGAATTGTCTCCAGACTGAGATAACAACTCCAAGAATCGAGTCTTCTGTCCTTCCCTGCAAAGTTCAGGCTTGCCAGTCCCTCCTAGTTCCTACGCTGGTTCTTATTCTATATAAGGCATTTATTTAATACTTACTAATTTGATATTTACTAAATAAATTCCTCTCCCTATTCTTCAATTCCTAGACTCACTCACTACAGATACTTTCAACAAAAAATGAATTCAGCCATAATGTCAAAGAAATAAAATCTCATTGATAGTTAAAAATAATTGGGATGGGGATGTGGCTCAAGTGGTAGCGTGCTCGCCTGGCATGCGTGCGGCCCAGGTTCAATACTCAGCACCACATACAAACAAAGATGTTGTGTCCACCGAAAACTAAAAAACAAATATTAAAAAAAATTCTCTCTCAAAAAAATAAATAAATAAAAAATAAAAGAAAATAATGAGCATGTATTCTATAGTAGAGAAGTTATTTTATCCTGTTTTCCCATATTAATAAAGTCTATGTCAACTGGTTAAACGTCAGTTTACTAGTATACTGGCTTTTTTTTTTTCATTTTCTCAGTAAATTTCTGAATAAGATAATCTGCTTCTCAAAAGGGAGGATTTGTTTCCTCTCTAGTAATGTTTTGGAGGATTTTCAGTCAATGGACACCAACTGAAATTTCAAAATGTTTATTTAGAGCCAGGTGTAGTAGCACTTGCCTGTAATCCCAACAACTCAGGAGGCTGAAGCAGGAAGATTGCAAGTTTGAGGCCAAACCTGGGCGACTTAGTAAAACCCGGTTTCAAAAATAAAAACAAAAAGGCTGAGGGGGTAGTTCAGTGGTAGAGCAGCCCTGTGTTCAATCCCTACTTCCACACACAGACCACACGAAACCCATTTAGAAAACTGCCTCTACACATGTGCAATGTGTTAATCAACACCATTGCCATTTTCCTTTCATATACAAACAGTGAACATAATGGCCTCTCTTTATGCAAACTAAATTTGGGAATACCTAGTGCTTGTATGACCAAGAGAGTCCTTTAGCACAAGAGGCAATATATACATATTCAGTACAACATTTTGACAAATGTTTGGCAAATACATCATACATGCCAGGAACTATGCCACACACAAAATATAAAAATAATTCTACTTTTGAAACACATATCTCCTAGTGGAGAACATGAATGAGTGAAGAGAGAATTTCAATACAAGGTAGTGACTTTGACAGAAGCACAGTTAATTCATTGCCTCTCTGTTCCTTCACTGTCTGCTTGTGAAAATGAAACATTTGTCTCTTGCCAGCAGGCAGGATGTTAGGCACTGTCAGTAGAGGGTGCTGGAGGGACACTGCAGGGGGAAGGGATGTCTCTTCCTGGTTCTGGTGTACCTTCCAGCATTCTTGCTCCTGCAATACTGAGCTGGCCTGCAGGATAGCCAGGGGAGCTCACCTTAGGGAATTTCAGAAGCATTGCTCACCTTGAGGTGAGTTCCAGAAGTGCCCCAGGTGGCTTTCCAGGAGTGAGTGTAACAACACCTCTCAAGACCATTTCCTGTTGGGTTCTGCTGTCCTCTAACCTGGCTCTCCAAGGCAGAGTCCAGTGGTATTTCTTTCCCCCAGTAGCAGCTTTTGAAAGGACCTGAGAGTGATTACAGAGGTCATCTCATATCTTCAAATTCAGTGGCACACCCTCACAGGCAGATTCTGGAGAGCTCTGTGTGTACCCAGAGAGTTAAATGAAACCTATTGCACAGGTGACTTCCTAGTGGTTTTCTGGTGAGTTCCGCCAGTATCCAGCCGGCTTCCCAGTGAGTTCAACAGCAGCAGCCCCTGCAGGCGGCTTCCCAGAAGATCTCATCAGCACCCCACCTGGCAGTTTCCCCAGTTCCTGGCACCTCTGCAGGAGGCTTCCAGCTTGTCAGTCTCAACCCAGAGTTCATGCTACAGTCTCCACAGACTGCTTGTAGGCAAGCTGTAGCCTATGCAACCCAGTGAGCTTTTCCACCAGCCAGTGGGCAGTTACCACTCCAAGAACTCTAAGTCCTAGTCACAGGGAGGGCCTCCTTCATTGAGTGCCATCCTTCAGCCCTCAGAAATTCTTCAGAGTTGTATTTTAGGCCGTTTGTTTTGCTATAAATAATTAATTACACTTAAGTCCTCTCTTTCCAAATTATTGTGGAGTTTCTGTCTCCTTATTGGACCCTGACTGATTATCGTGATAGATATTATTTTCTTTCTTTTTAGACCTTTCTTTTATGTATTCATTTATTTTTACATGGTGCTGATGATCAAACTCAGTGTCTCACATGTGCTAGGCAAGTGCTCTACCACTGAGCCACATTCCCAGCCCCCGATATTATTTTATCTTAACCATAGATAGTGAAATTAGCAATACATAGAGCACTGTATGTAGTATGTCATGACAAAATGCCTATATTTACATGTTTTTCCTCCTTGCTTAATATTGCATATTAAATTTCAAATAATCACAGATTTTTCTAATCTTCCCCCCCCATAAGAGCCACTAATAATCCTACTTTTATCTGAAAAATGTGCCTGAAAGATCCATTGCATATTACCTAAAAATGAATGTTGAGGAAATAGTAGAGCATATCATACTGGAATAAATTATTTCGCCAATTAAGAACTGAAGTACATTATAACTATGATCCCAAAGTTCAATAACGAACTCGTCTTGGGGATCAAGTTTGTGAAAAATGAGGTTTCATTCAGCAGATGCTTCACTTTGCCATATCACTCACAGAGAAATGTCAAAACTGAATTTTAATATGGAGGCCCATTGGGTTACCAGGTGAATGTGACTAAGTGTTTTTAAAAACAATATTAATCATGGAATAGTATCTTACAACTTCTGGGAGCAAGTACTTGGGGACTTGCTTTAAGGGGCTATTATCCCTATTCCTTACCTAAGGAATTGCAAACCTAGGCCTGAGCCAAAATATTCCAAAGTTCAGTTCAGTAACATGGCAATACTCTGTTGAGATCCTACTATGGGAAACATGTAAGTAGGACAGAAAGCGTCCTGCTCTTCAGTGGTTTATAATCCACAATGAAAGATTACATTTTTTATTTATTGATATAGATACACCAATCAAATAGAGTTTAAAGCAGAGTGAAGGAACGTTGGTGCAGCAGCCATGAGCAAGCATTGCCCAGCCCTCTGGCTGCAGAATATAAGTGACCAAGGCCCCCTGCTGTGTGGACAGCCAGGACAGCTTCTGTTCTGGGCCACACTTCCTACCTGCTGTTCCTCACCAAGAACAGAGAGTAGCAATGATACTAAGGTAGCCCATTTCTAGAAGGAGCCAGCCTCTTCTGAAAAGACTGTCTTGAGGATTTCCCACCAGACTTCCTGAACATTCTTGAGAACTGGACTGCACCCAGCTAAGTTCGTTCTTTCCTCCCTCCCTCTTTTCCTCCCTCCTTTGAGGTTATACTTGCATGGCCCGATGGCTCCTGCAGCCTGTTCCAACTCCCTCTCCATTTCCTCTTAGAGACATTTCCTCTAATAAAAAATTGTTGTAGTATAATTCTATCTTGGCTGCTCTGATTCTTGGAGGACTCAGACTTATAGAGGTACAAGCAACATGTATAAAGATAGAGAAAGAAGAAATATTGGGGCCGAGCATGTAGCTAAGTGGTAGAATGATTGCCTGACATATGTGAGACCCTGGATATGATTCTCAGCTCAACAAAGAAGAAGAAATACTAATTTTGAAAATCTATCTTCAAGGAAGTGTCTTTTGATCCAGATCTTGGAGGGAAAATTTGATTTCATGGAAAATTTGACTTGATAGAAAATACAAAATGACATGGTGGAGCAAGATTACAAACACAGAAGGTGCAGAAAAGGTTCTAAAAGGCTTTGCTAAGAAATTTAGCTTATTCTTCATCATTTCAGTTTTGTTTTTTTTTTCCAATGCTGGGGATTCAGCCTGAGGCCTTGCACATGCTAGGCAAGAGCTCTACCACTAAGCCACATCCCCAGCTCTTAATTTAGCATTTTGAAAGGAAAGGGAAAAAGAAAAAAATTCTTATTTCAGACAAGGAAGCTTTTTTCACTACAAGCAGAAAACCTAATTCTTACAGTTTAAACAGATTTTATTGGCTCATATTCTAAGAAACCAAGTGAAAAGGTAGGCATCTGGGTGGGCAGATCAATTCAGTGACACCACCAAACATCCATGACTTTCATCTTTGTGCTTTACTTTGTACAGTGTTGGCGTAAGGTTGATGTTTTCAGGGTATTACCATGGTTCACTGTAGTTAGGGGTGATAACTTCCTGGTTTAAATGTGAGACATTTAGTGGATTTCTGTAATTCTCAAGAGAAAAGAAGAATGTTCCTGAAGCCTGTCACAAACTTGCATGGCCTCTTCATCAATCAAAATTAAGTCACACGGCCATTTACTAACCAATGACTGACAAGAGCATGGTAGTGTTGCCCTGAGATGAATCAGGACCAGGCCATTTCTCCTTGAGCAAGTGGACTATTTGGGGGGCATGGATGATAAAGACTCATAACTAGGGATCTATAAAGGGCTCTGTAAAGGCAACCAAGAATGTTCACTATATTGGTAAAAGAATTTTTAGGAAGATACTTTTGGGGGTTGTAAGGAGAAACAGATTAGAGAGTAAGAGATTAAAATCACACATCAAAAACAAAACAAAAAAAACCAGCATGACAGTTGAGTAGCTAAGCAGTGGTCATAAGAAGTGACAGAGTAATGATAATGGCACAAATGACTAGAAAAGAAACTTCAATTATTAAAAAAAATGAGGGGGGAGGGGATCAGAATCATAAAAATGATGTCAGAAAATTCAAAAGAAGAAAGAATTTTATAGAGGAGGCGAAGGAGTGCGTGGCGGAGAGTTTAAGTGTAGAGTTTGGCATCAAGTCAACTTGGAATTGGCCCTTACCCTCAATTTTTAACTAGTGGAATGGCCTAGGGAAGGCAGCATGAGGACTGATGTGATAGACCAAGCACTGGTGAGCTCTGGCACCAAACAGCACAGAATTCACACCCTCCTCCTGTGCTTGTTAGCTGTATCACCTTGTGTTCTCCCAGCCTGGGCTGAAGCATCAGAGGATAATATTCTGTCCTTGTCTATCCATCACTAATTATTGTCTGTGTCCCTGTTTTGTTCTGACATTAGTAAACATTAAATACTGTAAATTGAACAAATTTAAAACTGTGATAAATAATATTACAAGATGCTTCTTGTGGTGATTAAATGTGATGTTCATAAAGAATTTAGCTGTGCCAGGCAGAGGAGAAGTTGCAAATGGAGTGATAGCTATGACTTTTGTCATCAAAACTGGAAAATTCCTGGTTTTGGTAATGAGGGCACCATGGGCAACCTTTGAAAATCAGATTCCCAGGATAAAACAAACAAACAAACAAACAACAACAACAACAAAAAAAAAAAAACAGGAAAAACAAAAAGAAATTCTGAGAGATGAAAGAGATGGAGTAAGAAATCTCTGCTATGAAACTGAATGAGCATCAAGGCAGGGGCAGTTGTGTCTCTACTTCTGCTTCTATTTTTGTTTGTGACTGAGAGGTAGGGATTAAAAACCATAAATATAGCTCCATCCTAGGTATCTGTGCTTACCAGATCTATACAAAAAGACCTACATTCTCTTTTCCATCGATAACTGAAAAGATTCTTTTTCCTGTGGAGTCACTTCCTCTAGGAAATGTCTCCAGATTAACTCCACCAATTTTCCAAGTGGTCACCACAATAGGCTTCCTTCCCATGCTGCCTTCAACTAATCTGAAAGCATATGAAAACCAGAAATTGGGCAGATGAATATATTTGTATAGATGCAAGCAGTCTGCATTGTCTCCACCATTAAGGAATTCACAGCTGCTGGTAGGTAGGGCATAATTCAGCTCAGGTCAATGCAGAAAGTGTAGAGATAAAAGCTGGCCCTGGAGAGCCCAGGGGCTGGAAGACCTCTGGAAACAGGAGGTACTCAGGTGACACCTAAATCTTAATGGGAGGGCAGAAGAATCCAGAAAAAGAGTGGGGGAATATTTACTGCCCCAGATTAAATCCAAGGGCCAGAGACACTTGGTAAGAAATCATGATATATCTGGCTCACTCACATTTTCCCGGTGAACTTGCACAGTCAGCTTTCAGGCTGCTTCAGGATCCCTTTCAGCTGTGAAAGCATCTTAGATTCACCATCCATAGTTTTGGCAGAGACGGTTGGCTAGAAGTTTTTAAAAATGAAATGCTATTTGCAAATCATGGAGAGTCAGTGTTGTTGGTTTTGAAAGTTGCTCTGAATTGGGCCCAACTTAGTGAGTATCAAGTTCGGGGGCTTGAAAAAGAGGAGATGAAGGGCCACAGTAAAAACACTAAGCTGCAAATAGTATTGAAAAGCAAATTTGCTTATGTATTGTGTGTATGGCAAAAACAGTGTATTCCTATTTTTAAGCACTGGACCCGCCCAAAATAGAAAACCAAGAAGGTCAAGAGCTGAATATGAGTGCATATCAAATTCAAGAACCTCAGCTTTCCCGGTTAAGTGCCATTTACAGATTACCTAGCAAACCCACAATTTATTCTCAAACATTAATGGATTACTTGCCATTTACTAAATCCAGAGAAAAGATTTAGAAATCATGAATTAGCCAAATATTCTCAGCTTCAATTGAGCTGCCATGTGGAAGATTTACGTTTCGAAATGTACGTATTATAATATAGACTAACATTAAAATTTCAAAAATTGCATTTTTATGAAATACTGTTTTAAGAAAGTTGTCTAGGTGTATATTACACTCGCATAGAGAATAATTCATCCGTGGCACATTGCCTAAACCTTCAAATTTCGGCAGTTCCATACCTAATCTTTGATTGACAGTGATTTGTTAGCATTAAATCCTTTCACTATATACAATGCATACATGACCCCTGAGGCAACTTAATTGTGCACCGAGAGAGTTCAAAAGCTATTGATCGCTTCCAGAACATCTTTGTCAACCTGTCAAAAAACAAAAACAAAAAACATTGCTTAGTGCAGAATGATAAATCCTTCCACTTGCACCCCCACCCTCATTTTCTAGGGGAGGGGAGGGGAGGGGAGGAGAGGGGAGGAGGTCATCTTCGTGTTTAAAATTACCTACATTGATCTCACCTTCTGCCCACTTCTCCATTGTCCCTTTTTCGCATCTAGAGAAGTCAACAGTTGAAAGGCCTGGCGAGACAGCCGGGAAGCCGAGCATGCTCAGTCGTGGCAGGGGTCGCTCTCTGAGCACACAGCCAGTTTTGGTTCACACACATCTGCTAGAAGAGCCTCCAGGAAGCTGCGGGGCTTGTGCCGCAGTTCCAGCTCGTTCCTGGAAAGCTGATCTCCGCCCCATAACGTGCGGCTTTCGGGTCTTCAGCTGCAGTTGCGAAGCAGCGGGGGTCCCCGGGGTCCTCCAGCTGAAGTCAGTCTGCGAGCTCGGCGCTCGTGCGGGTCCTCCTCCTCCACCCACTCCTGCTTCTCGTGCCCATCATGCTTCACCCGGTCTTTATAAGCAGCTGCTGGATGATTGAGCAGAAATGACAGGATCAGAATCGTGGTTAACCGTGAAGGGCGCGGGAGAGCCCCCAGAGAGGCGGTGTGTCGCGACAGAGCTCCGATTACCTTTCCCCTACTTCTGGCGACTGGTGCCTGCCGCTCTTGCCCTGGGAAAGATGCTTATAGTAGTAACAAAGCTGGGACACTGCTTTCACCGGAGGTAAGAAGAGCATCTTTCCACGCTTTTCTATTGTCACCGCGTTAATTAGCTTTGAAACCTGCAGCTGGGAAAAGTCAACTGTGGCCTTTATTCTTACACGACTTGTTTGCTCTTATCGAAGACTGGGGAAAAAGACTTTTTATATGACTTTTTAAAAAATCCTTCCTGGCGAACCGTAAAGACAAGCGTTAGTGTTCTTTTAAGCCACCGTCATTCTAGACTCTGAAATTTACTTGCTTCATAAGAATTTGGCCATGAACCCACCATTTAAGTTTCTCATTTGCAAGATGAGGTTAAGGTAACTTAAAAAAAAAAAATCCTGCTATATTTTAGGGAAAGGAACTTCATGCAATACAGGTGTACTGATACTATAGCCTTTTCCATATAATTACTATTTCAGTTGCAGCCAAAAGAGAGCAGTTAGTTCTAAGATTCAATGTTAACCTTGATCCACATTGAACTTAAGCAGATAACTAATATGAACATTTCCTCTAGTCAACTTATTTGTTAAACACAAGCAAAACAAAAAGTTTCAAGGTTTTCTTTTAATAGATAAACAGGAGCCCATAGATTTAAAACAAAATTAAAAAAAAAAAATCACTCATTCTTTGAGTGTTGAGTAGGACAGCCTCTCCATAGAGGCATCTGTTCAAAAGAGACATTTTCAAAATACAGTTGTGTGAATTTTTGGTGGAAACTGTGGAATCAAATCTTTAGATGGCCCTTCATATAAAAGGGGGAAATCAGGGGAGACAGTATAAAGAACTTAAATCAAGTACATTTGAGTGGACATATTTAATCATGGGCTACCAATGAAAAACTATCCCAAATGTCCAATAATAACTACAGTTTCCATTGGTATCAATTTGGAGGCCTTAAAAGAAAGGGACTACCTTTTCAAAGAAACAAGGTAGTCATAGTTTTGAGTACTGCCTAACTTTTAACAATTCTGATCAATGGGACAGAAAAAATGTTTTCCATAGAGTTTCATATAGGCTTTTAAATTTCTTAAGCTTATTAATAACTTGTATAATATAGTAACTGTTATTTTTCTAATAGATTTTTTGTCATCAAAATTAAAAATCATGTAGTGATAAAGAAGAAGAAAAGACAAGAATATATTTGATTTTGAGTGGTAAATATTTGAGGAAAAAGTTGGAATTTCTGGACAAATAAGTACTTTTACAGCCTTTTAAAAAATCATTACTTGGCATTTATGACACTTTCTCTTGTGGGCCCATTTTATCATGAACAAGTGACACTATTGTTTTAGGCAAAATGTAATATAAGTTCAAAACCAATTATTGAATCCACTCACTGAAGCATCTGCTGTTTTCCGTGGCAGATCTATAATGTTAGGACTGTATGCCTGACACATGACATTAAGATAGGTGGGCAAAGCAAGGGAGGTGTGTCCTCACTCTGAAAAGGATCACTTAAAGATAATGACTGTAACCAGTCAACAAAGTCTAGCAATACTAGATAAAAAGGACAAAAGGTACAAATTTGAAGGCACTGCACTTTGAAAGAAAAAGTGAAGGATCAAATTAATACAGAACTAAAAATTCCTATTCCTAGTTTGTTTATAGGGACTGGGATCTACTCAATTCGGCCAACAAGTTTGGTTCTACGAAACGGATAAAGTTTGGTAATGTTTGACTTACCTGGAAGCTCAGAGAAATCTCTTCCTTCCTCCCCTTTTTGGTAGTAAATATCCAGACTCCATCAGCTCACCTAGGGCCAGACAAAAGCTGCCTGGGGACTCTGTTAATACATTAGCCTTTTATTCTTTACCTGTTCACACCTGTTAGGTCTAAACATTCTGGTGTCCCTCTGTGGAATTTACACAAAAAGCACCCCTTTCAGAAGCTCCCAAAGACCCAGGATTTTACTGAGGAAAATTTATCTCCCAGGCCCTTGCTTTAGCTGTTCTTGGTCTCTTTCTGTGAAATGAATGAGAAAGGAACTTCATGTGAAATAAGTAAAGGGGATAATTTATAGCCATTTCCAGATGATTTCTCTTACAGTTGGTAATAGCCAATGCCAACTTTTGAGAGTCTTTGTAAGTTTCTAATGATCAGTGAACATTTCTAGTCTTGTTAGATGTAACATGTGTTCAAATGTTAAGTACCACAATTGCCTAGAATATCTCCATCAGGTGGAAGAATAAAAAAAATTGGGAAAAACTTATTTCCATATCTGAATATTGAGGAGGGGCAGACTGCTGTTCCTTTCTCTCCTGCTCTTCCCCCTCAATTATGATACACAACAAGGAGTAAAACTATCCCAGTGGAAATCATTGTGCTTCCTGTTTTAAGGGTGAGAGTAGAGGACAGCTTTCTATCTGTCATTACTGTGTCCTAACCCTACTACCCACTTATAGTATCTTTTATACCACAGAAAATGAATGTATTCTTTTTCTTTTTTCAGTGTTTTTTTTAAAGAGAGAATTTTTAATATTTATTTTTTGGTCCTCGGCGGACACAACATCTTTGTTTGTATGTGGTGCTGAGGATTGAACCCAGGCTGCATGCATGCCAGGCGAGCGTGCTACCGCTTGAGCCACATACCCAGCCCTGAATGTATTCTTAAGTTATTAATCTGTGAAAGAAATACAATGAATTTCACTTCTCAACATTCCAATCGGACCAGAACTTTAGTCCTCTATGTGTGCAGACATATTCCTTTTTCCTTAATAAATAAACTGCCTCTTTATTTCTGCCATTTTTGAGATGGGCTCAATTAGCCCTTGGGATTAGAGCAAGATTCAGCTGTAGTTGGTTCATTCTCAGAACCTGGACCAGGATACATCACAAGTGCTGTCAATAAAAGACCACATGATCAAAAGTATGTTGATAATGAGCCAAGCATGGTGGTGCATGCCTATAATCCTAGAGGTTATGGAGGTTGAGGCAGGAGGATCACTAGTTCAAAGCCACCCTCAGCAAAAGCAAGGTATTAAGCGACTCAGTGAGATACTGTCCTTAGGTAAAATACAAAATAGGGCTGGGATGTGGCTCAGTGGTTGCGTGCCCCTGATTTCAATCTCTGATATCCCTCCCCCCAGAAAGTATTTTAATAATGATTTATGCAACTTTCTCTGCTAGTTCCCATCAGTTTTTTCTTTAGTCTAAAAAGAGCTAACCATTTGTTTTTTATAGTGTGCAAAGTTTTTGTCCTAGTCACCACTTGATCTTGATTTGAGGAATGCATTTTTCCATTAGGTGGTTCCTAGCTTTGGTTTTAGCAATTTAATGAGAGTATAATTTTATTTGCATAAAACTAGAAATACTCAAATATTAACTGGAATCTGGACAAGAAGCCAGAAATACCAAATTAGTTCTAGGATTGGTATATTAATGCCTCAAATTGCTGAAGATTCTATTTCATCTTCAAGGGTATATTGTTAAGCTTCCAGCAAGTGACTTTCAGATTGTCACTGCTAGCAATACAGTTTGGGAACACAGACTGAGGTTTGAGAAAAGCCTGGTATTGTTTCTCTGATATTGTTTTGACCAAATGGTTTAGCAACAGAACATAAGTAGGCCATAGCTGGCATCTTTTCAAGTATGCGAGTCTAGCTGGAATCTGAATATTTGCGTTTCTTGATGCAATGAAGCTGACTGAGGGATGGCATAAAGTGTGACTTTAGGTAGGGCACTTGGGAAAGCCCTCTGAAGAAATATGTGACCTGAACTTGTTGATAATGAGCCAAGCATGGTGGCGCACACCTGTATTCCCAGATGTTGGGGAGGTTGAGGCAGGAGGATCACTAGTTCAAAGTCAGTTTAAGTCTGGAGACACATTCCTGGTTTCTTGGTTTATTCTCAAGATGGATATTAAAATGTGGCAAGAATGGAGTATGTGTTCTTGTGGAGCTGGATAGGTAATGCTGTGTGTATGTGGAGGGGAGGAGGAGGAGGCAGGAGGTGTGGACCACAGTATGGGAGAGGTGGGAGATGGGGGATAAGTTCAGAAAGATAGTCAAGGGCTGTAGAGATTTTTTTTTTTGGGGGGGAAGGAGTGGGTGGGGTGTAACTGGATATTGAACCCAGGGTTGTTCTTCATCTGAACAACATCCCCAGCTTTTTTTTTTTTTTTTTTTTTTTTGAGATAGGGTTTCACTAAGTTTTCCAGGCTGACCTCCAACTTGTGATCCTCCTACTTTAACCTCCAAAGTAACTGAAATTACAGTCAAGTGAGAATGAATTTTTAATCACAGTGGAACTCCATTGGAGGATTTCTTATTTGAAAGCATGGTGGCTTCTATATGGAGAATGCACTTAAGGGTCAAGGGAGAAAGTTGAGCATATGGTCCAGCAGTGCTGATCTCTTGGAATGTATTGATCTTAAGCTTTAAGCCTATGCACTTGCTATGCTGCTCCCTTTACGTGGTATAATTTTCATCCTTTTCTCCAAGTAGTATAATCCTGTTGATTGCTGGAGATTCAGGCCTAATGTCACTAGTTTTGTGCCTTCTTCAAAGCTTTGTGACACACACCATTTCATACTCTCAGCAATGTCATCAAAACATTGAATTTTTTTTTCTAATTATTTAAAATGTTTTTCTTTATAGACTTGGGTCTGTGCAAGTAGGGCTTTGATGTTTGGTTTCAGGCATGTGTATGCAACCAAATGTTTACTGTCTGATAAGTGAATAAGTAAAATACAATACTTTTTCTTTGTACAGTGTTTTTATTTTTAACCCCTGAAGCAGGTTCTGGGTTGGATTGTGCTCATGATAGTATTCTCATTTCATGGGTGTGGGATGATGTGTTTTGTTCTGTTTTGGTTTTTCTTCCCCAACTGTTTTTGGCCATCATGTCTTAAACATGGGAGTTGGTGAGCTATAGCCCTAGGTTAAATCTGAATTGACACCTGTTTTTGTAAATAAAGCTTTATTGGAACACAGACACATTCACTCATGTACTGTATATGATGGAGTTGAATGTTTGTAGTGGAGACCATCTGGCCTGCAAGAAGTGAGAACATTGACTTTCTAGCCCTGTATAGCGGAAGTTTGAACTTTACTCTAACTTGGGGAAGGAGTGGGACACTAAAGTCAACGTGACAAAATTGATTACATGTGGGAACATTTTTAAAGTAGTGGTGGTTGGTTCTTATATGGAGCAATAAGTTTCTATTTTTTTCTTTTTTTTGCGCATAAATATAAAAAAAGAATCTGGTGAAAGGTCTGGTAGCTTTAATAATTGTAAGGCATGATTTTTGAACTAACATGTCTGCATTAAACAGTGATTCTCTAACATGGACCAAATCACCTGGCGGGCTTGTGAGCCCTCCCTGCTCCTTCTGTTTCTAATTCACTAGGTCTAAGTGATCTCCAGAAGCTGTATTTGAAAGAAGTGAACCCCAGTAGCTGATGTTGCTGGTTTGGGGGCCATATCATGAGAACCATTAGTTTAGAACAGTGGTTCCGAATCCTAACCTGTGTCTTAGAACTACCTGGGAGTTTAAAATAATATTTTTTTAAAAAAAGTGCTTGAACCCCAACCCAGACTTACCAACTCAGAATCCCCAGAGTGTTCTGTTTTTAAAAAGAATAGTTCTAAAGTGTACTTATTTCTCAAGCTTTTAGAACTATTCTTATACGTTCTGCTGGTTAAGGTACATATGGAATGTTTTAACTGGGGTTTTGAAGCAAGAATTAGATATAGCTTTTGGTACATCCTCAGTTTTAAGAAAAATTAAACTGGAATTGTTTATGCACATTAAATTTGTCGGTGGACTGCAATAAAACTATAGTTTAAAAAGTATACTCTTCAATTCAGCCAAATTCTTTTCTGTTTTCTTAGTCGACTTGATAAACCATTGGTAAATTTGTTCTTTCACTATGTAATATAGATTGTGATTCTGTGGCTGAAACATTCCCTTTCTACTTTCTTGAAAGTGAGTGTGAGTTTATTTTGAAAGGGTGTGAGTGGCACACATTTTGCTACTCTTTCTTGGTGTCACAGTAACAAGTGCCTACTGGAAATGTAAGGCACTAGAGGGGGTCTTCCCTGGCTGTTTCTAGCCCAACTGTAGGGAGAAAATGTCCCTTAACCAGGTAAGGTGTTTTTAAGTAACATCAAACTCATGGAATTCCATATGTGTTTTGTTTAGAGAACTAGTTTTTCCTTTACCACAATTTCGGCATATTGCATGACTGATTATTCATTTTAATTTTTTATTGCTATATGGAACATTCTGAAGGTGAGTTATTACATGGGAATACAAAAAGAACTCTTGAGCACCCCGTTAATGAAGGGCAAGTATTTCTGCCATGCTTTTGGCCTTCATACTTCAATTTATTTTAAGAGGATAGGAATTACCAAGATTTGGGTTTATAGATCCCTAAATTCATATGGTAAAAAAACCATCAACTTCTTAAACTGCATAATTCTATATCATAAAAAAATCATGATTATTAATGTGAAATGTTGGAATGTGAGTTTGACAAATGGCTTAACAAGAATAATGTTCTGTAGTGTGGAAGAGCTCATTTATTAAGTGCATTTATCTTCATGCAGGTTTTGACCTGGATGGTTTCGCTTTTTCCCCCCACCACATTTTATTAAGAACAATGGATATTTAGATGTTATAGTAAATTAATTAGAAATGAAGGCCTGTTCTTTTCTTTTCCATGGATATCACTTGCATATACCTCTTTCAGCTTTACAAAGAGGGACTTTTATTCCATAGGGTCCCTGGGTCTTCCTGTGTTGTCCAGGTTGGTCCCAAACCTGAGCTCAAGGGATCTTCTGGCCTCAGCCTCCCAAGTAGCTGGGGCCATGTCTGCCTTAATCTTTTAGAAGGCCTCAGTACTGCACAAACATGCCAAAGTAATAGAGAATATTAATTCATTGTTTAATGTTAATGTTTCTGTCTTAAACATACTTACATAGAAGTACAAAGTCTAGTCATTCAACTAGAAAAACTGAAATGTTTCTTAGTGATCAGAAATATATTTTTGATTAATTCCTCCCCTTTTGTCTGTCAAATTTCATTTCTCAGCAATGTTCTACAGTCCCTCCTCATTCATAGGCCAGGCATAGATCTGTGATCTGTCATGATTCTGAGAACAAAACGAAATGCCTTATTTATTTTTTACATTGTAGTTTAGGTCAGTGGATCCCCAAAATGAAATGCTCACAGGAACCCAGGCTCACAGGAACCCATGATTGTTTTACTGCTCTGCTGTTGCTTTTTTGAGGTTCTTAATACTTCTGAACAAGTGGCACCACATTTTTATTTTGCAGTGGAACCCAAAATTTATGTAGTTGGTTCTGCCCACACAAAACGTATTTTATTTATTTTTATTTTTACCTATAGAGTTTTAGTATGATGTCTGATGCACAAATTAACAAATAAGTCCTTCCCTTAGGAGAGAGAAATGAAGCACTTTCTGCTGCTTTTTGAATTGCTCCTAGGTGTTGGTTTCACGAGGCACTGGATTCCTGGTACGAATATACTTCAGACATAATCTGGATGGTTGAGGGTGGTTGGGTAGTGGGGTAACAGCAAACAAACTTTTAACAAATATCCATTCCCTGGATCTCCTGTTGGGCAGGAATCTCTGCCTTTTGCCCCAGGGAGCTCTGCAGGTCTCTGTGCCCAGCTGTGGACACAGGCTTTGGATGGACGAGAAAAAATTTGTCAAAGTGCCCCCCACCAAAAAAAAAAAAAAAGTTATTGTAACACTCAGGTTAAATTTAGGATACAGTGTGGAGAATAATTAGGCTCAGAATAAGCACAGTACACCCAAGTCTAGGATGGTGCTATGTGATACCAACAGGACTACCGTTTGTCTAATTTTTCATGTTCCACTGGGAGAAAGTGGTACTCTGTGCATTTTCTGCTTACTGACTCCTAAAGCAGAAGGTGAAGATAAGCCTTACAAACCATTCTTCAGCCTGAAGAACTAGCCTACTGTTACCTACTGTCTTCTCCACAGGATTAGAGGTTTGTAGTAGGGAAGGGCCCCAAGGATCACCCTACTGCCTTCCTATGTACTTTGGGTGTGGGTCTTGCCCAGATCAACTACAGACTGGGGGGGGGGGGTGGTATCTGAAGCAAGTTGTAAATGTGGGCTTTTCTGTCTCTTAGTACTAAATGACATCCAGGTTTTAATTTGGAAAGCAAGGATTCAGGGCAGGGGATGTGCTTAGTGGTAAAGCATTGCCTAGCATGCATGAGACCTGGGTTCAATTCCTAGCATGGCAAACCAAATCAAGATTCAGAAATGCAGATTACATGCATCTGGAACCTGTAACTATAGATGTGATGGAGATGTGCAAAGGTCATGTTGCTGAATAAAAGCATCTAGTCTGCGAAGACACTTAAGAAAAGCTCTCAAAGAGAGGTACAATCAGCCTAAAGTGTCTCCTGAGCAGAGGGAAGGTTGTGTGCTTCCAGAGCAAATATCCTCAGTGCTCAGGGGCAGGTTGCCAAGAGCTCACTACCAAACTATCATTGTCTATGAAGTTTTCAGATCAAGACACTTTTTGTTGTTGTTGTTGTTAACTGAGGCACTAGAAGATTGGTCATAGTGGGTGGAGGGGTAGAAAGGAAAATAACTACCAGAAAAGGGTGAGGAATATAAACTACCCAGGAAGAGAAAATCATTTTTTTAGTCACTTGTGCCATCTCATTCACTGTTCAGTAAATATATTCTGAGCACCTATGTGTTGGCTCCTATTATTCTAAGCTCTAGGAATATAGAGATTAATATATAGAGAGATTAATTCCTGATTCCATGGAACCTGAATTTTGATGGGAGAAAGAGGATATTAATAAACAAACATTCTGGCAGGAGTATAAATTAGTAAAGCCATTATGGAAAAAAGTATGGAGGTTCCTGAAAATGTTAAAAATAGAGCTGCCATATGGTCCAGCAATTCCACCACCGGGAATACATCCAAAGAAAATGAAATTGGTATGTCAGAAAGATATCTATATTTCTATGTTCATTGTGGCATTCATGATAGCTAAGATATGGAAGAAACCCAAGTGTCCAACAATGGATGAATGGGTAAAGAAAATGTGTAAGTACAATGTAACACTATTTGGCCTTAATGATCCTGTTATTTGCAATGATATGGAGAAAAAAACTAAAGGACATTAGGTGAAATAAACAAGACACAGAAAAATATATGCCATGAGATTTCACTTACGTGGAATTTTAAAAAGTCAAAGTGGGAAGTGGAAAGTAGAATGTTGGTTACTAGAGATCTGAGGTTGGAAAGGAGGGTGGCTTGATGACATCATTGTCAGAACAATTTCAGTTAAAAGGAATAAGTGTAAGATCTATTGTACAAAGTGTTGACTGTAGTTAATAATAATGTATTGCATTCTTAAATGTTGAGTTGATTTTGTGTTTCTACTATATGATTAAGTACATGAGGTCATACACATGTGTTAATTAACTCTTAGCTATTTAACAAGACATATGTATTTTAAAAGATGACAAATATGCAATTTACTGTCAAGTAAATATTAGAAGAAACTCATCAGAATCATGAGTGCTGTGAAGAAAATGCAAATGGTATTATGGGAAAGATTACAGACATTATGTGGATGGCCTCCTCTTGTACACCAGACCTAGTCACAACACTAATGTGATAATTTATCAAGAGCTCAGTTCTCTTATCTCAAAAACCACTACTAAATTCACACTCTTGGCCAGGTGATTTATATAGGCATAGACTGAGGCCAGTACTGTTTATTATTATGTCAGTACTATCTCAGCAAGTAGACTCTTTCCAATTGTTTTTTGTTGATTGAATGGTAAGAATGTAAAATTAATTATACTATCTTCATATTTCTTTTAAATATCTTTGACAAGGAAAATAAAAAACAAAATGCCAATAGTGGTGTTTATTGTTGCTAGTATTTAGTTTTATCTGTGGCTTATTTCTCCCTTGGCTTATATTTTCTAAGAAAAATTGGGATTAGCTAATTCATAATTAAAGAGCTATTTTAATGTTCAGTATTTGGAATAACAATATGTGGAATCAGCAAGCAAGTTGATAATGCATATTCTTAAGAGATGTAATTATATATTTTATATAAGAATAGATATTCTATACCTTTCATTTCTTAAATTTTTATTTATTTTTGCTGTACTAGGGATTGAACCCAGGGGTACTCTACCACTGAGCTATATACCCCACTCTTTTTGAGATAGGGTCCTGCTGAGTTGCCAAGACTGGCCTCAAACTTGCCATTCTCCTGCTTCAGCCTTCCACGTAGCTGAGATTACAGGTGGGCATAACCATATACCTGGTACGTGAATTGTCAGTTAGATAATACTGATATTGAGAATTTATAACTTTTAGAACACCAATTAGAAAATCCAACAGAAAAATACTACCATGCACTAAATGTTTGGGTCCTCCCTAAATTCATTGGTTGAAACCCTGATTCCCATAGTAAGGCATTAGGAAGGAGGTCATACCTTTAAGAGGTGAAGGTAGAGCTGTCAAGAGTAGGATTAATGCTCTAAGAGTGCTCAGAGAAGCCAGGCACAGTAGCACACACCTATAATTCCAGTTACTCAGGAGGCTGAAGTAGAAAGACCCCAAGTTGTTTGTTTTTGTTTTTGTTTTGGTACCAGAAATTGAACTTTGCTGAGCCACATCCCCAGCCCTTTTTTTGTATTTTATTTAGAGGCAGAGTTTTACTGAGTTACTTAGTGCCTCACCATTGCTGAGGCTGGCTTTGAACTAGTGATCCTCCTTCTGGGATTACAGGCGTGTAATCCTCCCTAGTCACTGGGATTACAGGCATGTACCACTGCGCCCAGCTGAAAGATCATAAGCTTAAGGTCAGCCTGGGCAATTTAGCAAGACCCTGTCTCAGAATAAAAAGAAAAAATGGCTGGTGCCATAGCTCAGAGGTATTGTGCCCTTGGGTAAAATCCCAGTACCATACACACAAAGTACCCAGAGAGCCAGCTAGCTTTTCCGTAGTGTGAAGATCTAGCAATAGGAAGCTGTCTGAGGTCGAAAGTGGGCCCTCACCAAGACACACAATCTACCTTGATCTTGGCCTAACCAGCCTCTAGAACTGAGAAATTTGTTGTTCATTTTCTAACCAGTTTATATATTTGTTATAGCAGCCCAAACTGATTTAAACAAACAACAACAACAACAACAAAAAAAAAACTTCATAGACTTATTGGTAAATTTTAAATAACTGAATACCTACATTTGCCATTCAGATTTATAGAGTAATAATATTTGTATTTAAAAGTTGAGTTTTCGGCATCTTGTACCATCTCATCTACTTTTTCTCATGTCTAAGGAAAATAGTGAAGGTAAACCATTTATGTAATGGTTCTAAACATTCCTGGATCCCCTACTCCATAGGACTGGGGATCAAATCCAGGCCCTTGAGCACACTAGGAAGCACCTCCACTGAACTACAACTTGAGCCTTATTTCTGATTTGAGTCATTTTGGTTTTTTATTTTTGTTTTTGTTAATTTTTTTTTAATCCCCCACACATGCGAGCTCTGACTTATTTCTCTAAGCCTTCAATTCTTTATCTGCACAGCCTGGAAGATGGTCATGCTTCCCTACCTCAGTCAGGGTGGGGACCAGATGACAAGTCACAGCTACAAACACATAGCACAGTAGGGGGCATGTGTTTAATTGTAAGGAAGGTTTAATTGTTAAAAATCAAAACAAAAAAACAACGGAGTATTACGCAGCACTAAAAAATGACAAAATCATGGAATTTGCAGGGAAATGGATGGCACTAGAGCAGATTATGCTAAGTGAAACTAGCCAATCCCTAAAAAACAAATGCCAAATATCTTCTTTGATATAATGAGAGCAACTAAGAACAGAGCAGGGAGGAAGAGCAGGAGGAAAAGATTAACATTAAACAGAAACATGAGGTGGGAGGGAAAGGGAGAGAAAAGGGAAATTGCATGGTAATGGAGGGAGACCCTCATTGTTATACAAAATTACATATAAGAGGTGTGAGGGGAATGGGAAAATAAACAAGGAGAGAAATGAATTACAGTAGATGGGGTAGAGAGAGAAGATGGGAGGGAGGGGAGGGGGGATAGTAGAGGATAGGAAAGGTAGTAGAATACAACAGTTACTAATAGGGCATTATGTAAAAATGTGGATGTGTAACCGATGTGATTCTGCAATCTGTATTTGGGGTAAAACATAACCCACTTGAATCTAATGTATGAAATATGATATGTCAAGAGTTTTGTAATGTTTTGAACAACCAATAAAAAAATAAATAAAAATAAAATCGGACATGACAGGCTCAAAAAAAAATCAAAACAAATGCTTCTGTCAGAAAGATCTTTCAGGAAGATATGTTAAAAGTTAGAAGTATCTAAAAATATAGAAGTTTTCCTTGTTATTTCTGATTAAGGATATCTGTGCTATAGCAGACTTTTTATATACAATTTAGGTTTCATTAAATTAGTATTTTCTATAACAGTGTTAGCACATGTACCAAGTAAATGACTTGTTTTGCTTTAGATTATGACTACTGTTCAGCAAGTACTATATGTTAAGTGCCAGGTACATGTATCAGCACACGTAATCTTCACAAAAAAGAAAAAAAAATGAGGTAGGTATTATCATCCAAGTTTGACATGTGAAATATAAGGAACACCTGACCTTATATTTTGCCAATATAAAACTGAAACTTCTCTGGAATACTGTTAAGTAAAAAGTCTGAGGCTACTTAGCTACAAAGTGGGGAAGGGGTTGGAACCCCACTTGTCAACATTACAGTGTCATGGGTGAGAGCAATGACTGACCTGCATACATCATGGGATGTCAACTCTTGGTAGAAAGAGCCCTCTAGTTATGGAACATAAGTATATGGGATTTGTGCGTGTGGGTGTTGACTCAGTGTTGGATTGAGAACCTCATCTTATAAAGATGCTCATTCAGTACTAAATATGACTGTTATTAACTGTCTCTGGGTCACAAACTCTACCAGGCACTTGTCATGAGAAAAAGAAAGAACATGCAAACTCTGGGACAGATAATATATGGTAGGTATATATACAGTGAAAATGCATCTGAGTGAAGTATTTTTCTTGCCCCAATTATAGTTGTCTCTGAAGCCACTCTTTTTATTTGTATTAGAGCTCTGTGGTTATACATAGTAATTGGGTTCATCACGACAAACTCATACACGCATGAAGAGTGATTTCAGTTCATGATCCTTTATCCTCTCATCCTCCTTCCCCTCCCCCTTCCTCTACTAGACTTTTGCTCCTCTCTTTATTTGTATTTGATTGGTTCTTTATGCAATCGTATCCTTCCCTCCCCCTTTATTTTACTGTAGCTTCCACATATGATGGAAAACATTAGACCTTTGGCTTAAACTCAGAAACTCACTCTTTTCTTTAATGAACGTTGTATAAAAATTGAGACTGTTCCTCAGTATCCCAGAATAAAATCTAATCCCAGATCTCTCTGTAATTATCTGTTTCACCTCTGGAGAGCAAACACTTTGTTTCACATGAAAAATGAAGACTGGGTATCGGACTAGACAGTCTTCTTAAACTGATGCTTTCATTTTTCTGGCTAGGATTGGGCCTGAGAATTGAGCTAAATATTCCCTAAATACCACTAGATGGCGCATGAGAACAAAAGAGATGGGAGACATTTGAAGGATATAAGCAACCCTCATTTCAAATTGTGATAGAATTTATTTTCTGAAGTGAATCATTGATTTCAGGCTACTGATAACTAATGTAAGGAACACCTGACCTTATATTTTGCCAATATAAAACTGAGTTACTTCTAATTTGGAGTAGAACTTTGATAAATCTAAGCAGAAAGCTAATTTATTTTTGGCAGAACATTAACCAAATAGATCTCTTAGGGCCAGAATTATTTAATAGAAGTGATGCTAAGAGTAGAAAAAAAATTAAAGTAAGCTGATGACATGAAAATATGATAATCAAGAAATATTCTTATGAATTCTAAAAAAGTGAATTGCTTATGCTTTATTTGGATTAAAATGTATATGTTTAGGAAGGCAGGTTTGTGGCATACAAGGCACAAAGAACATAACCAAAAAGCATACATTTGTTCTCTAAAGGTCATTCTTGAGTCATGAAACTTCCAGATTTTGTACTCTATCAATACAATTTATTTGTATTTCAACTATTACTCATATATATTTATTTAACTTTTTAATCATCTGCACTTTCTTTGAAGCATAGAGTCTGAGTCAGAGTAGCAAACAAAAGGTAGAAATCCCAGGAAGGAGATTGCAAGGGCAGAGACAAAGAATAAAGTATTCAGATTAGATGTTTTAATGAGATCCGGGTCACTATAATTTCCAAATGTCTCTACAACATAAAAATAATTGACCAGCAGAACTAGCTTAATCCCTGTTCCTTCACAACATAAAAATAAGTGACCAGCAGAATTAGCTTAGTCCCTGTTCCTTTAAATGAACAAAAACCTCATTTAGAAATACATTTCCAGAACATAGGTAAAATGGCATTCTCCAGGAATGTCCCAAGAGTGCTTTTGCTCTTCACGACTACATAAACCATGAAGGTCAAATGCTTGGAGTAAAGGTGGGCCAGTTGTTTCAAAACAATATATATGGGGCTAGGGATGTGGCTCAAGTGGTAGCGTGCTCCCCTGTCATGCACGGGGCGCTGGGTTCGATCCTCAGCACCACAAAAAATAAAATAAAAAGATGTTGTGTACACCAAAAACTAAAAAATAAATATTAAAAAATTTCTCTCTCAAAAAAACAACAATATATATGTGTGTGGAGGGGTGTAGAGTATATATATAATTTTTTTCTGAAACACATTCAAAGGAGAATGTGGACTATCTCAAGAGGGAGACACTTTTGTTTACGACAAGTTTTGGAGTTTATTGAGTACTCACTTGTAGCTGTATTTTCTTCTGTCAATGTGTGTTATTTAATTTCCCACTAGTTTTGTGAGGGAAGGAGTTTGATTATCCACCTTTATGGAAAGGAAATGTGCAGGAGGTCAAGAAATAGTCCAGGGCCTCATGGCTGCCACCTGGAGGGGAGCCTGCTCCCCCTGACTTCCAGGTCCAACTTTGAGCCACATCAGTCTGATCTTCCCTTGAGATAAGTGGCATTTGAAGTTCACATGTGTGCCATGCTGTGAATCAACTGAAACATTCTTTGGCTACCCTCTCATTGGTCTGCTTTTCACTTACACCCATATTCCTTTGTCCTTCCTCTTCCCTTCAGTGGCGCCAGAGAAACTTGGGCATTTTAGGTCACTTGAAAAAAAGAAGCTATTTCACCTGTAATCTCTAACAGATAATGCTTGAGCCCAAGCTCCTGATCAAGGAGGTTTTTTAATGTTTAGGGGCTGTTTTCTTAGGCTTGAACACAGTTCATCTCATTCATCTTCCAAATCTTGTGTAGATCATCATCAATCTATCTTGATTTTTGAATATCCAGTTTGTAACCTAAATGCTAAAAACTTCAGGGAGGGAAATAGGTCTTATATAAGCCCCTCCAGATTATCTGTGTTTCTACCTATACGCTGGCTTTGTATCTAAGAAAGTTACTCATAAATTGCCTCAAGTAACTTAGGAGGTGAGTGAGTGGATGAAAGATTACTATGAAATGCCATTTTGGCACAACCTCAGGGGAGGCTTCAGAGAACAGGATGTGGCACATCTATGCAAAACCTGCTTCTTGTCTAGCAGGTGAAATCCGGCAAGTCCCCTAACCACGTGGTCTCAGAAATCTCATATCTGAAATGTGAGGGTGGGGCATGGTGGACTTCAGCATCCTTCCAACCTCTAGCCTTCTAGGATTCTTCAGGCTCTGCACCTGAAGATGGTAACCATAAGTAGAACATGTAATTTTTAATCAAAGCCAAAATTATTTCAAGATGGTGTTATAATTAATACTTAAAAGTTCTTAGAGATACTTATGAGGGAAGCTCATAAAGAAAGATGATCATGGCTTAGAAAACTCAGTAATTAATTGCTGATGACTCATGCCCTACTCCTGCTCTCCTCCCCCATCAGGAGCACAGGAGTTGGATTAAGTGACTTGGCAGTAGCATTAAGTAAGGATAAAAGTGAGTCAACTTCTTCCCCGCATGCCTTTAAAAAAAAAAAAAAATTCTGACTGAGCATACACTATTCTCTACCTCTGTTAATTATGAAGTGGAACCTACTTAACATCTAATAGTACCTCCAAACTCATTGCATTTCTGGATAGTCTAATAACAATCTCTCTCAATGCTGTTAACCACAAATTTCATTTTACAGGTTTCTTCTGCTTCCTCGTTCTATATTTCTTCTTCTTTTTCCCCTAGGATTAGAGCAGATGGTTGGTCAGTCATGTAATATTGTAATCTTTCCTTAATGGGAATGCCAGATAGTAAAAATGTTCACACTTGGTCAAATTGGAAGTTCAAAGTGGAGAAATGTGATAGGCTTGTTCATAGTCTCCAAAATGGGGATTAGACTTAAGGGGGTTTTAGAAGTTATTTGTTCATCTTTTCATAAACTGGAAAACTAGGACGAAAGGAGTTAAAGTGCTTGTCTTAACAGGTTAGGGACCAAGTTGGGACTGGAAGTCGTGGTTTCTGACACCTCTAAGTTCAGAATTCTTCTCATACCATGTTACCTATTCTTTTAGCAATTGTGTGTACAGAAGAAAAATCAAAAGATCATTTGCAAAGCATGCCATTCTACGGATCATGTTGGTTGATATATTTTGCATTTGATGTCTGCAGTTGATGTGAGACATAAAGGTTTGATTTTGTACATTATAGAGTATACAATATGTGAATGAGTTATCACTTTCAAGAGAGGCGATGTCTATAATTAACCATATCTTTTATCCAGAGAATGATAAATGCATTTTGAATAGGCTCAGAACACATGTTCTTGATATTAATATTAAATATAACAATTCCTAGTAGTATGTGTGTATATAACTGAAATCAAAACCAAATGAATTAAGATGGGTTGAGCAGAGCCATGAAGTGAAACAGGCCAGCACCGTGTCTGTCAGGACTCTTGCATAAACTAAGGCAGCTGCACTGAGGTGTGTTGAATTTCTATCCAGGAGCCTTTGCATGAAACAATTTCCAAAATAATTTGGTATGCGTGTAAATGACACATTGAGAATATTCTTCTCAATCCTGGTCCCTTTAACTCAAAGTGAATGAATGTGTTTTTGCAGCAGACCCACTGGAAAATTGGTGCCAGTCTGTAATAGCTCTAGAATATTCTAGTTTTGAATGGTCCTGGAGAAAAAGAGTCAAACAGCTCTAGATCATATTCAGTGTAAAAGGATGCCTGAAAAGTAAGCCTGATTTTTCTCTTAGGCTTTAAAAAATGTATGTATTTTTCTGCACTACACTCTTTTGCTCCATATTTCCTGACCAAGTATAGATCAATTCATTTTTTAAGTAAGCTTAATTTTATGAAATCTAAACCTGACTTCAACTAATTGAACCCTCTGGTCCCTGTTTTTGCTATTAACTCAATCCCTGTCATGTGCCAGGGCCTTGGACACATTGAACCTGTCTAATCAGGAATCCAGAGGGTTGAGACATATCTGAATTCCTGTTTTACCACTTCTTATCAGTATGGAAATATACACAGGTTATGTGACCTCTGCAAGCCTTAATTCCTCCTACATGTAAGTTAACTTCAGGTAAAGTACCTAATACACTTTTTTTTTTTAAATTGAGAGTTTCTTAGGATATGACCCCCTTATATACCTGGGAATGTATTATTGCACTTAATGTCAAAGGCCCCTATCATTTGTGATTAGCACCAAGTGAAGGACTTTCTAATCTGACATTCCCTGCTAGGAAGCCTAATAATAAGACATTGTTTTTTTTACATTTGGATTAGTAACTGGTGACACTATTCTACAGTTAAATGTCAAAAATCTACCATAAGGCAAGCTGATATGGAGTTATAAATGGATCTATGGGCACTGATATATAAACAGGCAAAATTAATTTTCTATTAAAATACAAGTAAAGATAGACAAATGTCACTAGATATCAAAAGTGCTAGAGGTTTCAAACAGCCAATTCCTTAGTTCCCTGAGGAATGGAGCTTTAGATTCTGGAAATTGGATGGCAGAGGTGGGTCACTGCTGTCTTTCCCCTCTTGCATCACAGTGGGTTCTTTGTCAGCAAGGATCAAAAATAATTTTCCTTCAATGTCTAAACATCGACTTAGTTTTTCTCCCTAATTTGAGTCCCATGGTCTGCTCATTTTATAGTAACAACAAAATCAAAATGAAAAATAGCCTAATTTTCCTATAATTATGCAAGATGCTCACTGTAACATATTCAAATGATAATGTATGAAGTTAAAATTGCTTGACAATAATGACCATTAATATTTTAAGGATCACCCTTTCATGACTCTTTATGATAGTTATCATGGAACTTTCTTCACATATAGTCTTTGGCTATCACTTTGCCCCCATAATTGCTTTCAAAGCAAAATGATACAGAAATGGGAAATCCATATCTCCTACCTGACATGCACCTTTATGGTGCCCACATCCTCATGTGACAGAAACGTGGACCTAAATGTATCTTAGTATGTACTGTTTCATAAATAAGAAACTTACACTAGCACTACAATCTCTTCTGACCTGGATGTAGAATTCCAGTTTGTAGTTGTCTAGTACTCAGCTAGTTTGACAGCAGTTTTTCTTGGCACCCAAGGAGTCCCATTGCATTAACCTTGGTTTTCATAGAGAGAATTTTTGAACTCCTATTTCATCAGTTTGACCACTATTGTGTAGTTTCCCCAATTAAAGTAATGGGTCTAATTAAGCCTGAGTAGCTTACTAGTTCTTGGTAGCTGTATATAACTTAAATGATGAGAGAAGAGCTCAACAAATAGTGTTCAAACATTGTGGCTGTTGGTGGGTGTCGGAGAGTCAAGAGCACGTCTGTCTTCTGTATATTTTTTATTTTTTTCCCTGTTCGTAGTGATGATAGGTACTATTCTGTTTCTCCCCATCAGTCTTCCCCACAACATTATCCAGAGAGTCTTTTAAGTTGGTGGTTATTTGAAGAAAACGAAAGGATTTGGTGAAAACAACCAAAATCCCTGTTGACTCTCTTTACATATATTATGCTTTAAAATTTGCTCTGATGCAGTTTCTAGTTTTGCCTTCCTTCAGTTATGATAAGCCTTTACCTGATGTATCACATAGTTCTATGGAATCTCTTGCATATTTCCCATTTTGCTAACAAAATGTGGTCTTTCACTTGGTATATGTATGTCTCATTTTGAATTGGAGTTCTTATTAGGTCTTCCTCTTTGGTTATGCAAACGTGTCTCTTCACCTACCTCTCAAAATAGCTTGGGTCTTACAGCACGCTAACTTCATATCCTTTATTGTGTAGATAGCGTAGTCCAAAAATTGCAATGAATTTAACAGGCCAAGGATGCTGAGGTCTGGAATTTGACTAGCTAGAAGGTAGGCTAGTTGGTGTCATAAATCTGGCATGTCAGATACCGATTTAGGGGGAAGTCGGCTAAATTGTGAGGGATGGACCGGGACCACAGCTCAGGCAGACAAAGTATTAATTCCAAGAAAACAGCAGAGGAAGTAGTAAGAAACTCAAGTACAGAATTCCATGGAGAGAGTGTCATGGAGTAGGCAAAGACACTGTACAGCGAGGAGGGTGGAAGATCTGTTTCGTGCATCCACCTGTCAAGATCTAAACACTGGGCCTTAGGAGATCCAGAAGCAAAATAATGGCATTTGGTTCTGGAGTCATTTGGGAGAAGTTATGTCCTCATAATGAAAGGTTGTGACAGGTCATGCAGAATTGGTAAATAGCTTCAATTTTTTACTTCTTTCATTATTAGTTATCTAGGTGTCTGCTAAATTTACTTACTTGGTCCAAACCTCTGAAGTGGTCAGAAACAGACATGAGAAGTGGTCACGGTGTTCAGTCAGAGTGACTGTGGGGGTCGACTGTTCAGTAAATGCTCAGTGTTGTGTAAGAAGTTGATACTTACTTGGCTAGACTTATTCTGTATGAATTGGTTTCTTCTAATTTGTGATCCTGAGCTAATTTGTCTCCAAAAAGTAGTGGAAAGTAAACCTATTAACTTGGTGTAGCCTATGGCAGATTGTTTTGTCTTAGTTTATATTTTCTGTTGCTATAACAAAACCATTGAGGCTCAGTAATTTATAAGGAATAGAGGTTGTAATTGGAATTATTTAAAAAAAACCTGGGAAATCTTAGTTAAATTGGTGTGTGTGTGTGTGAGAGGGGGGGGGAGGTGGTATTAGGATTAAACCCATAGTTGACCTGATTTAAAGGAGTGTTTCATTTTTATTTTAAATAGAAAGAAGTAGAATGTGTTTTTGATCTATGTAACTATAAGTCATATGAATGAAGGATCAAGTTTCAGTTGCTTTTTCTGCATATATTTTAAACACTAGAGATTTTGATTAAAGTTCTAGAATAAAGAAGCGGCTTGCCTATAAAGTCACTACAGATTAGTCTGAAACGAGATGTGTTGTCCCCTTTGAAGAAAATTGATGAGAAGTAAATGGCTTAGGAATCTGTTATTAACAACTGTCTCTCAGATATGAAAGTGTTGGAGCAACCTCCCTGCTGGGGTGTCTGTGGAATAGACTTAAAATCTCTCAGACAGCTCTTACACAGTATTAAAATGTATTTTATTGTAAAACCAGTTAACTTACTTTATAGTCACACATGAGCTGTAAGCTGTCCCTTGCAATTTAAGTGGTACTAATGGGGATGTCATTTTCAGTAATGTTTTCTCTATTCTCTCTAATTAAGGGGCTCTTTGTGTTTTAATTTCATAATAAAAACCATGTATCTTTGCTTTTATTGCTGTTTATTCTCACTTGCTTTGTTTTTTACCCTCAGTTTTAATTTTAGCTCAACACATTTAAAGATTTTGGGTTTACTCAAACAAATTGGTTTTAAAAAAATCATAGGTATTAGTAGTATTCTTCTAAATATTTCCCTCTCATGACAATTGAATATTTCTTCTTCCTATTTGCTTTTTTATTGTGGGGAAATATAGAAATAACAAATTTTATCATCTTAACTGTTTTTAAACATAGAGTTCAGTAGCATTTAGTCTGCCTTGTTGGATGATAAAGGGGGAGAAATACTTTTAGAAAGCCTTCAAAAATCGTACATTAGTTGTTGAAATAAGAATATAGACACATTAATTTGCTGTTTGTTTTGGAGGGTTGGGGATTGAATCCAGGGCCTCACATATGGTAGGCAAGTGCTCTACCATTGAGCTACATCCCCAACCCCTGCTACTTTTAATTCCCATTCCTGAAAAAAGAAGTTTGTAAGTTTGTACTATAATTACTCATTTATTTATTTAACCAATAATTTAAGACTCTCCTAATCCATACCAAATGCCTGTAATTGCAGCTATTTGGGAGGCTGAGGCAGGAGGATGGAAAGTTTGAGGCCAGCCCATAACTTAGAGAGACTATCTCAACACTAAAAAGGGCCAGAAATGTAGCTTACTGGTAGAATGTCCCTGAGGAGCACTGTGAAGCAACAACAAAGCTCTTCTGTCAGCCTCCCTTCTTAAAGGATAAAAAAGCAAAAGTTCTACCACTTAGAAACCTTACTTTTAGACTTGCATATGGGGAATTATACAAGAAAACTGTTTATTATGATATTTTATGGAAATGTCTAGAATGAAAAAAAATTGTATGATGAAGTCTGAAGAAGGTTTGCCTAAGCCTTCCTGGCAGGGCAGAGCAGGTTCTTTTGAACCAAAATGATGACGGGGCAATCACCAGCTCAGCAGGCCCAAGAAAGAGAGAGAGAGAGTAGCATTTATGCTGAAGAATGTACCAAGGTTGGGCTTCAGAGCCACCCAGGTGTCTGCAAGGAGTGGCAAAGGGCTTGCTGTGGTGGCTCACTGTTGTGTTTGAGGAAGACTGTAGTGATGAGATCAGAGGGCAGATCTGTGTGGTTTCCAAAGTGTGGCCTCATCTTGATGTTCTTAGTTGTCACTTATATTGGGAGAAGAACAGTTCAGGAAGACAAATAAGTTTAGGGAATATTCCATCAAAACCAGGTTGTTCCCCAGTTGGAGGACTTCTGGGAGGATCACTTTGATAGGTGACTTCTCATTTTTCCAGTGTGAGAAAAGATATGAACTGTTTCCTAAATGCACGGACCACGGAATACTTGTCTCCTTCCCTCCAGGGGAAGTGCTGTTGCGGGCCTTGGGAACCCCCCAGCTGCTCCATCCTTAAGACTGAGTCTGCTTCACCCCACCCTAAGGTTTGCGATCCTTTGTGGAATGACAGCTTCCAAGGTCTCTGGTATCAGTGTTTTGAAATCAAGGGATACTTATCCAAACCATGACAGGGGAATTCAAGTTTAGGCCAATATTAATGAAACTAGGATCTCATCTCAGTTTAGATTTTTCAAGAAAGAAATGGGACAATAAAATTTGTCAAATATTTTTCATTCACTCAGTTGATCGCCATAGAGAATACAATATAGACCAAACACATCTCCTTAGACTGAGTACAATCTTTGATGTGAAACTAATTTTGTAAATATCACAAATATCCACGTTCTCTTTATTTATTGTGGAAAAATGAAACAAAGCATCCTAGTCGTCTCTTGTTTTATCCCTTTTGTTTTTTTAAAATGTGAAATGAATCAATTAGAATGGAATATCTTCAATGTTGAAGGAATCCTGGAATTTATAGTTTAAAAAATTCCTTGTCAATTTGGATATATTCCAGTAATGGAACAAATAATTAGACAATATAAAATGAAAATATCCTTTGTGGTAGGACAATGGATAGTTAATTTTTTAATGCTTATTTGGATTTTTCAATAATTGTTTTCTAGAATTGTATGAACCCTATGGCTAGTGTATTAAGAGAATGCATTAATATAGACATTAAGGTGTAATAAAAATAGGAAGCCAAAAGAAATAGTGCTTCTGAAAGGTTGTTATTTAAGTGATTTTTCTACCATATGCTTTAATTTGGTCAGAAGATGTTTACAATCACAATGTATTATTCACTTTATGTCACCGTGGTTTGTTGACTGATTGATATTAAGTATTTAGAATCATGCCTAGCAGTAGGCCTTCTTCTGAAGGTAGCAGTCTTTTTTCCTTTAATGTTTTATCTTTGAGGAATGAGTGTGTGGGGGTGGGGAGGAAGAGAGAGAAATGCAGGTCTGTTAAGTGCACAACTTGGTGAATGTATGCAAATGTGTACATCTGAGTGGCCATTGACCTTGGTCAAGATGAAGCACATCTCTATCTTCATGGATATTTCTCCTTTGCCCTTGTTAGTCAAACCTGGTCCCTAAACACCCACCATCTGATTTCTGCTGTTGTTGTACTTTGTTATTATTGTCTTAAAAATCTCATCTAAAAGAAAGTATGTGTGATTGTGTGTGTGTGTGTGTGTGTGTGTGTGTGTGTGTGTGTGTGTGTGTCTGGCTTTTTGGGGGTATGTCTTTTTTTCTTAAAGTTTTCAAGATTAACCTGTGTTGTAACAAAAGCAGCAGTAAAAAGCCAATTTGCTTATGTGAAAATACAATAGTTTGTCCATTTTCACATCAACAGGCATTTGAGTGGTATATTAATGCATGTTGTTTTGTTATAATGAAATATCCGAGATAGCTAACTTATAAAGAGAAATAGTAGTTGGCTTAATAATTTTGAGGTTCCTATGTAAAATCAGGCAACTTGTGAGGGTGCTGGATGGCCTACAGTCAACACAAGGGACAGTAAACTCTTCCTCTCTTTTGCTCTCTGGCTCTTGAGGTGAGGAGGAAATCGGGTCCCACAATGCCCTTTGTGTGCATGCCCTCAATGACCCAAGGACCTCCCACTAGACTCCACTCCCTAAAGTTCCTACCACCTTCTAATGGTGTCATCATGGACCAGGCCTCGAACACCTGGACCTCTTTGGGGATATTTATCCTAACCATGATGGGGGAATTAGTTTAGTCCAATATTAATAAAAATAGGATCTCATCTCAGTTTAGATTTCTCAAGAAAGAAACAGGACAATAAAAATTGTCAAGTATTTATCATTCACTCAATTGATCTCTATAGAGAATAAAATTTTGGTTAACATTTAGATACAAGTTAATTATATAATTTTAATAAATATTTATTGAATGTCTTCTATATTGACACTGCAAGAAATACGTAAAACTTTAAACAAATTTACCGTCTGGTAATGTCAGTAAAGTTGCTGTATAAGTATCCTTGGACTAGGAATGGACCAGTGGTATTTGCCTAGCATGTGGGAGACCCTGGATTTGATCCCCAGAATTGCAAAGCATATATCTGTAATATGTAATATTATATTTTATACAATAAAATACTGCTGTAGGCATAAAGAGATGGAAATAATCATATTCTGGAATAAAATGAATTCTAACACTAGCTAAAATAGCAAATTTGATAGAAAAGGATGCTTGGGGAGTAGAAGATTAGAGAATGTGGTGTTATATGTATACTTTTTTTTTTTTTTTGTAAAATAAAGAATGAGAAGTAATGTGAAAAGGGGAGGGAAAAACCTAAGAATAGAGATTGAACAAATAAGACCTGCAAGCTGGAAGTAAGAATGTCATTACTTTCTAAAAGGTTGACTTCTGATTTGACAGTCTGAAGCAACAGTTCTTAACATGTGGTCAGTGAACATGAGCCACATAGTGGATGGAATTCAAGGTGTTTGTGAATGTGGACAGAAGAAAAATGCAGACTTATTTTCACAAATGTCTCACTGAAATTGGTCATTTCTTTTATGCAGGAAATAAATCACAGTAGTATTAGCAGAACCTATGATTTTTGTCTCTAATCAAGATCAGATATTTTCACATCACATAAAATTTTTGCAAATATATGGTACGATTATGGCAAATAGGCGGTTTGTGCTGATCACTAGAGATTCGAGGTTTATCAGAACTGTGGGTAGAATATTTTGTGAATATACTAGCAATTGAAACCTGTGTTACAATAACAATTATATTTACCATTTTGATGACTACATTTAGAGGACTTGATTTAATTTATTATCCTATTTATTTTGGTCATTTAAAAACTTAGTGTCCACAGATGTCACCAGACTGACAAGGGTATATAAGGATGTTCATGTCACAACATTGGAGAAGCCTTGTCCCAGAGATGCTATGTGTGTCCAGAGAACATTGTCCCATTTGATCCTAAGTCCCTGTAACACTCATGGAAGCCTAGGGTGAAGACCAAAATGCCAGTTCATTAATTTGCAATAAGAAATAACTGCCACATAAAGTTTATAGAACTATAAAGACAAACGAGGAAATCTATAGCCATAGTGAGGATTTTTTTTTTTCCCCATAGTGAGTGATCATTCCCATATCTATAATGGGGAATGAACCAGGGCCTGGCAAGCACTTTACTACTGAATTTAAACTCCATCCCTCTCTATTAATTTTGCAACAGGGTCTCACTAAGTTGCTTAGGCTGGCCTCAAACTTGTGATGCCCCTGCTTTTGGAGTAGCTGGGATTATTACATGCATGCACCAACCACAGAATCCGGCCATAGTGAGGTATTTAAATATACTACTCTAAGTAGCTATTAGAACCATTGGGAAGAAAAATCCCAACAAATATTTGGGAAATTTAAACTGCATACTTGACAAAACCTGCCTTGGTGAACATACAGGAAACCCAAAACTCCAGCATATTCCTTTTCAGCATGTTTAAGTGTTCATTAACTTTGACTATTTACTGGGCCAAAGACAAATTTCAACAAATTTCTGAGTAAAATCCTATAGAATGTTTTGTGGTTTCAATTTGAATAAGTGAGAAATTAACAAAAGAAGAACTTAGAAAAATCCTATTTGGGTTTTGTTTTTGTTTTTAAGAACTGGTATTAAGGAACTCTTATTTAGTCTAGAATTATAAAATAGTTTGAGGTTTTCTGCATATGATATCCACATACTATATATTACTAATTGTGAAATGCGATTAAAACCTGAGCCCTTTTGGAAGGAAATGCATAGCTGTGTTAGAATAAAGTCTAAATACCAATAAGATAAGCATCCAGAGGAAGAAACTAGAAAAATGCCAGCAAATTTAATCCAAGAACATAGATGGAAAAGATAAAGGTAACAAATTAGTGACAAGAAAAAGTGCGGACCCCCCCACCACAAGTTATATATCCCAAAGCAGATCCTTTGAAAGGACAAATAAAATGGATAACCTTTTGGTGAAACAAATATTAAGAAACAGCACAAATACCAGTAATAAGAAAATATATTGATGTTGAAACTCTTAAAAGACAGTAGTGCTAAGAGCCTGTAATACCAGCAGATCAGGAGGGTAAAGCAGGAGGATCTCAAGTTCAAAGATAGCCTCAGCAACTTAGCAAGGCTCTAAGCAACTTTGACTGTCTCAAAATTAAAAATAAATATGCAAAGGGCTGGGGATGTGGCTTAATGGTTAAGTGCTCCTGGGTTCATTCCCTGGTCACCCTCCACCCCTTTTTAAAAAAAAGACATTAGAAGATTTTAAAGAAATATAATGAACAGCTTCATACCAGCATATTTGAAAATTTACTTGAAATTTACAAGTTCCATGTAAGTATAACCTAACAACAAAACTGACAGTCTATACTAGACTCATCCTATAATTATAAAATTGAATTTGTAATTAAAACCTCTCCCCAGGAACACCCTTAGCCCAGATAGCCTCATTAATGAGTTCCTCAAAGCACTTAAAGTAATAAGTGTTTTTTAAACTGAGTCAGGAAAAGAGGAAGGATGCAATGCATTTTTGTGAGACCAGCATAACCTCAATGTCAAACACTGTGAAGATGATCACAAGAAATTGATTTGATAATTCCTTGCTTTTCTGTGTAGAGTGGCTACCTAAGTGTGTGCCACACTTTTCTAATGCAGCTGCAAACATATTACAACAAATCTAGTGCCTGAAAACACTATGAATCTATTATTTTATAGTTGTTTATTTCAGAAATCCAATACAGATCTCACTGGGCTAACCTCTACATGTTGGTAGGCTGCATTCCTTCCTGGAAGCTCTGAGGAAGATTGCTTACCCTTTCCAGTTTCCAGGGGCTGTCAGCATTCCTTAGCTCCTCCAAAGTCCCTGCACTCTAGTCCTTATCATTTGCATCATTCTGACCTCTCCTGCCTTGGCTCTTTGCATTTAAGGGCTCTTAAATATTTCTGGCCCATCTGAATGATCTAGAACATTCTTCTATTTTATGGTTGGCTGTTTGGCAACTTTAATTTCCCTTTGCTGTATAATATATTCACAGGTTCCAGGGATTGGGATATGGACACTTTGTGGGTAAGGGCATCGTTCTGCCTACTATTGTCTATGTTCCTATTTTATTGAATTAGATGGAAAAGTTATTAACAAAATGACTGTGAAACCAACTCTGGAATCATACAGAAAAAGATAACATGAGGCTAGGAATGTGGCTCAATGGAAGAATGCTTGCCTAGCTTGCTTGAGGCTCTGAGTTCTATCCCCGGAAAGAAAAAAGGTGGTGGTGGTGGTTGGGGCGGGGGGTGGATGACCCATGTAACAAATAAGTTGGGCTGACTCCAGAAAATAACATTGGTTTAACACTTTTTGATAATGTGATAAATTATGGTATTTAAGTAACAAAAACAATTGTCTAATTGGATACATGTGATGTTTGATACAATTCAGCTGTATATGTGATTTCAAGCGTTTTTTTCACCCAAAAGATAGGCTAAAATCCAAAAGGGTAACAATGCCAAGTATTGACAATGATCTAGAACTAAGAAGTTTCACACACTGCTGAGAGAATGTATAGGGTCAAGCCCTTTGCAGAACTTTCCAGCATTATCTGCTAAAGTTGAAGATATGCATACCCTGTGACCCAGAAATTCCACTCTTAGGTATATACTCAGTTGAAACTTGCTCACAGATGTACTAAGAAACATAGAAGAACATTTGTAGCACATTTGTATGGATAAAAATAAGAATCGGCTCTAATTTCTATTCATAATAGTGTGGATAAATTGTATTCTGTCCATATGGAACACTATGAAATGAATAAACTACACTTATGCTCACAATATCCATCCACATTTCTGCCTTTTTCCCCTTATACAATATATATTCTTTGTTCAAATAATTATATTTACATTTATAGAAAGTTTGGAAAAACTGAAGCACAGCTTTAGGGATATGTTTTTAAAAAAGACATGTAAGTTCAGATAGTAGGGGGGTATTGATACGGGAGGGGTACAGGTTTCTGGGGCCTGGCAATATACTATTTTTCGGACCACGGTTATGATTACTTGAGTGTTCGCATTGTGATTAAAACAGTAATCTGTAGCTCCATGATTTATGCATATTGTGTTATATTTGACTTGTTATGAGGATAGGAGTGTTTAAATAGGTATGGTCGACTCATATTCGGTCATGTAAAAATGAAGCTATTTTATTAATACATTATCATTGACCAGTGACACGGAAATGTGGAAATTTTAAGTGTACATCCAAGAGTACCGCATCTGTTTATAGGCAGACCATTGAGATATTTGACTTTCAGTGACGTGGCCGTATTTACCTCCTTGTCTACTTGGGAAGGCTCATGTTGGCCTATGAACAACCTTAGGGTAAATACTGCCATTATTTATCTGTCTGCGTTTACCTCCCTTGCTAAGGCATCTACTTCCTGATTCCCTTGATACAAACTGTTTTAGATATGTTAACTCAGTGGTTTATAAACTACTCTATTGAGTTGCCCTGCTTTACTGATAGTTTATCTGCTCTTGGGGTTACTTTGGATCAGAGACTGAGGGCTGCTCATTGCTGTCATTTTTTAGAAGTTTTTGGGGACACCTTTCTGTAGTTTTCACGGACTGACAAGATGGGCAAATAGAGTTGAGATGTTGACAGGGTACTGATGGAGCTAGCTACCTAGTAGAAAAAAGTGTATACCAACCGGCACTAAAATGTAAAAAATTAAGAATAGAAATCAAGACTCCCAATTCATTGCCATAGAACAATTTAATTTTTAGAGCAGAATGGCTATACAACATGGATTTTCTATCAATGTCATAATTTTTTATCATAACTTAATTTGATAGAAAACTAATATATCATCTAAAATTTGTATTTGAGAGTGGATTGTTCAATAAATACCATCAACATTGAAGGTTTTTGTTGAGTATGGATGTTTAGAACACTTTTATTAGCACTGCCAAATTATATCTAATTGTTTCAAATTAATGAAGTCATTTTAGCACGTAAGGGATTTTTTAATTTGACTGATTCTTTTGAAAGACACTGACTCAAAGATAGGAAAATAATAACAAAGGACACAAAGAATATAATTTGAGAATTTCACCTTGGAAAAGCTAAGTTCTAGGGTGACTTTTGGTTCTACTATACCATTATTATAAAATATATCAAAATACTGATAAAATGTAAATGTATTCAACATTGAATGAGATTGGGACCTATAATTTTATTTATTCTTTAACATTTTTTAAATTGTTGATGGACCTTTTATTTATTTATATGCGGGGCTGAGAATCAAACCCAGTGCCTCACACATGCTAGGCAAGCACTCTACCACTGAGCCCAAGCCCCAAAATAATTTTTTTTTTTTTTTTTTTTTTGGTGATGGGGTTGGCGGTGCTGGGAGTTGAACCCAGGGCCTTTTGCATGGGAGGAAAGCACTCTACCAACTGAGCTATCTTCTCAGCCCCTCATTTATTCTTTACATTTCTGTTCCATTGTAATCAATGTCTCCAGTCCTATTCCTTCAAATTTCAATGCATAAAAAATAATGCATTTCCTCGTCAATATATTTTCAAATACTTGGAATGAGAGAATTTGAGTTTTTAAAAACTTCTGTGATCATATAAACTCTTATTTTAGAAATGACAGAACCCTGATGCATTGGGATGACTTTCCCTGAACTCAGTCTCGGGTAGTGGCAACACTGGTCCCAAGGTGCTGTCTATTAACACTGTCTCTGCAACCTTCCACCCAGGATGAGCACTTATCTCTTACATTGCAGCCACTAGAGCAGGTGCAGGAGGTGTTGGATTGTCAGAAAAGGCAGAGCTGCAAAGAGGTCTACCCTTCCCCACTTGCCAGCCTGTGATACTGGATGAGCAGTATTTCTAATCTTTGACTTCTTCATCCATAAATTGTAATGATGCCTCGGATGATTTGTTGTAAGGATTAAATAAGATAATACATGTAGACAAATAGACCAAACAGCACTCTCTGATATGTCATGCACATTCTGTAAATGTTTGCTATAACATTTCTGTAATTTTTTTTCCCTTAAGTACAGGCATCCCTATTTCCTTTCACTTTACATCATGTGATATATTTTGGGTATTTCATACCAAACTGATAATCCTCTCTAGATGCACATTTATTGAAATGTTATATTAGAACTTAACAAATGCAGTATATTTAGCTTAGGGACAGAGCATGATGGATCTATCTTCAAGTTATTGGAAATGATATAAAGTATTTTAGAACAATGAAAACTGTAACATGCTTATAAAAATTTTCTGTGGAATCACATTTACCTTTGTGCTTTTTCCTTTCCCTTCTTTCATTTTCCCCCTTTCATCCCCTAGACCTCATTATAAAAACCTCAGACATTTCTATGGCAGTGGGAGATGAATACCTGCAAGCAGTAATGCCCTGAGAAATTAAATAAAATGAATCAAAGAAGAAACATCTGTCAAATTCCTTTATGTCACTGATGATCATTAGCTATGATTTTGTGTCTTTTTAATTCTGGACAAGTTAATTTTCTGATTTGTCTTTCATTATCGACTGCCTTCAGTGTCATTATTTTGTTTGATTAGTGATAAATAGTAGTCATAACTACCTCCTCCAATTATAGCACTTTCAATGAGAAATGGTTATGAAAAGATAATTGTTATTCCTTCTAAAACTTCGAAGTAACATTTCATTGGAAGATAATGATTTTCACATAGGTGTGACTTTCACAAGGATGTTTGGCTTATAATTCTTGCATCTTTCCAATCCAATCAATTCTAGAATATTAATCTGACATTTGAATTTGCCCCAGAAGTTGATGATCATTCTAATTTGGTAAACCCTGTAAATGCTAAGTTCACGTGCTACCTCAAAATACAGAGGCTCTCTGTGATGTCTAGCTAATCGCTTCTCACCATAGAACTGTTTCTAGTGCCAGGCCTGTCTGTGGATGGGAGCTGGCTTCCAAGATGAGTAGGAATTCCTGGCGTGGTAGGCTGGCTCTGGAAATAACTCTGACTCCAAGCAGACTGCCTGGAATAAACCCACTTGCTGATACTGCTACTGTATGTCTTTGCCCAACAACTTGACCTTGAACTCCCTTAAGTAACATGTATTGGCATTCTTGCACTTGTAGTTTTGTTTTCAGAAATAATGTGATGTTGGTCAAGAGAACTGAATTGACTCAAGGCTGGAGAATTATTCCCTTTCTGGCTCTGCTGGCTACTTAACTGTGCAACAGTTGACAAGTCTCATGTCCTTTCTGATCCTAAACTTCTGTGAAACCACAACAATCGTACCCCTCAAAGAGGCCCATAACAACATCTTTAAAGACTTGAATCATAGAGCAGATGGCCTGGGTTTGAATACTGGTGCATCACTTGAGAGATCTATGTGGATTGAGACAAATTACTCTTCCATCTATAAAAGAGAAAGCAAAGATACAGTTATCTCTTGCCATTGTATGAAGATTGTTCTAAGCACTTTAAACATGGCTCAAACACTAGCCATCATTATTTTCAGTAATATAAGCCCTTTTAGACAAAAGCGAGATGAGAAATAGTGCCCCCAAGTATGGAAACCTCTTTCATGTTTGTGTCTGTGAACCAGATTGTGAGCTCTTCAAGGCCGGGTGTTGGTCCTAAGTAGCACCCAGTACTGATGGTCATGAGGAAATAGGTGAGCACTGTGAGTTTCCTAAAGGGGCCAAAGAAAAATGCCCAACCCGTTTTTTGGTTTTTATTTTTTATTTTTATTTTTGCTAAAGAGACTGAATAAATCTAATTACCATTTAAAAGTCTTAATTTCTTCTGACCTCCTGAAATTGCTTCCATGGATGGCTCTCACAATATTTCCAACTAGTTTATTTTGACGAATTGTTGATGGAACTCCCTGCCAAAGTTATGAAGCATTTATATGGCCTGTCTCTGCTTCACTATGAAATGTCTTGAAGTCTTCCTGGATCTGCACTGAGCTACACCTCTACTGCTGATCCTCCACTCATCAGTGTTTCCTATAAGGGCTGAGATCCTTGGGTACACCAGGGTAATGGCAAGATGAAGAGAAGCCGATGCCTGAATGAGATCTGGTTTTGAATTCCTTGTCACTTTGTGGTGGTGTAATCTGAAGCTAGTTGCTTGTTTTCTCCTCTTCAAAATGGCTGCTTGTCACAGGTTTTTGCAGCTGATGAAATGTGATGGGTCTGAAGCACCCAGCACCGTGCCTGACCCTCCACCTACTCATTAAATACTGACTCCCTTCCCTTCTGTAAGATGACCCGAGTTGTCCCACATGGTTTGATGTGGATTTTATCATTTGTTTACATTTGTCCTTCTGAGGTACCAAGCAGTTTTTTTCTTCACAGGGAAGTTTTTTTTGTTTTTTAGCCAGCAGGTGGCAACCAAATTAAAGCTAAAAGTTCACCTCATTATGGCAGCCAGTAGAAACCTTGCTTTTTGCATATTAATGCTTGATGAAAATGACAGGTGAATGAAAAACATTTGGCCCTGAAGTGGAGTCACCCTGACAAAGGTGTTTTTGAACACCAGGTCCCTATACAGAAGGTTGGTTTTTCTGAGGCTGCTTTTGATTTCAGTACCTGCATATCACTGTCACACACCTTAGAGGCCTGTCAGAGGAATCATCCAGATTTATGCAACATTGTGTTTAACATAATGAATCTATTTGCTTGATTTGGCAGTTTAAAAGGCAGAGTCAAAAGTGAAGTCGTCAGTTAAGATGGAATGGTTATAAAAATACTATTTCATTTTATTTTCAATATAGGTTTGTGTGTGTGTGTGTGTGTGTGTGTGTGGTGTGAGTTTGTGACTTTTTAAAATCAAAGTACACTCTTTGACTCAAAGACTTCAAAAGGCCTAGGCAGAGATAGCACCCTTTGTAAGCTATTTTTAAGTCTCAGTTTTTTAATCTTTTAAATGGGACAGTATCATCACCTATTTTATGAATTAAAAAAGATGATTGAAAGGCACTTCAGGTGCCAGGCATTCAGTAAGCAAGCCTAATGAGTGGTGCCCTTCAGATGACTGATATGACAGTGGTGACAGTCAGCAAAGATGGAGGGGATCAGAGAGCCAATGTGATCTAACCCTTTCACTGCTTGCTGAGGGAATGGAGGCACAGATGAGCTAACTTGCACAGACTTACAGAGCTAATGTTACAGTTTTCCAGAACAGCAATACTGAAGTAGAACTCCTGAGCCCAGCATTTTTCTTCACCCCAGTGTCCCTGGAATCTGCATTAGCTTGGGCTGGAGGCAGATGGTATAGATCTGGCTGTGGGGGACTAGCTAGCTACTTTGCTTTCAGGGCCTGTGGGCAGGATGGTCAGCACGGCAGGCAGAGTGATGACTGAACTCAGAAGTGTGGTGACTAACTCACTGTCATATGATACAAGCTGCTAATACCCTGAGATAGTCTACCCTAAACAGAAAAGATGACCCCTAATACCAGCTGTCTTCTCCAAAGCAAGCCCATGGTAGGCCACCTTCCTCTCAATAGGACAACCAAGCACATAGGCCCTTGTACTTGAAGTATGTTTGGTGTCATGTGGCTTTCAGGAATGCCCCCAAATTGCTACCCTGCTTATGTTCCAAGAAGAGATTATACTAACTAAAGCTGCTATCCTGCAGATCCCTTAATGATTTGAAGTTCCCTATCAAAGATCTCAAGGAGTTGGAGGCTAGAAGAGGGAACATTTTCCCCTTATTTAGCGTCATTCTTGGCTTCTCAGTATCTCCAGATCAGGGATGTTTAGACACTGTCACCGTCATATCTATGTGAGCTGTTGATGTGCAAAGTGTGGGCCACCATCCCATCAGTGAAATCTGTTGTAACACACACCCACAATGTTGAAGTGCAGGGGTTCTCTTGTGCAATGTGACCCCTCAATTCATAAATTAGAAAACTCAGCAGGATGCCATTGGGCCATCACCTTGCAAATGAGCACGAGAGTTTCTCCTTGCTTTTTTATGCCATTTCCTCAAGCAAAGATAAGTATCGCCAATTCTAGTTGAAAATGTTCCAAGTCCAACAGAAACATAATTGATAGTGGTTCAAAGCTACAAACCAGGAGATTATGTTCTCTGCTATGCACTTGTGTATGTTCTGGAACAAAATTATTTCTCCAGCCTCAGCAACTTAGTGTGACCCATAGATAGATAGCTCAGTGGTAAATCGCCCCTGGATTCCATCCCAGTACCACTTAAAAAAAAAAAAAAAAGTATTTTAGGACAAACTCAAGAAGCAAGGATGCACAAAGAAAGTTTTTGGCCCTGAAGTAATTTCAAGTAGCTAAATTGATAATGTCTCTAACATCTAGGATTTATAATGTAAAGGTCTCCTAAAATTAGATACTTGTAATTTATAATTAGGCTTAATTATAGTTGTTGATTAGTGATGAAAGTGGTAATTTAGTGCTGTGCTGTAGAGTATTTTGGACTCTGTTCTTGATGCATTTTTTCCTCATGTATTCTGTAGCTCAGTAAGACAAAGACAGGTTGTGACTATTAACAAATTAGACAATTCTAATGTGATAGTGATTGTGTTTTTAGGAGAAGGGAGATGGAAGGAAAGTGATCATATGCACTCTTTGAGAAGGTGTAGTTACTTTGACTTCACAGGGGATGTCGGGTGATATTAACAATGACTGATTCAGAATAGCAGCTTATTACCACAGACCTCCAGTGTTTATCTTAGCAGCCAAACACTTTTCTACCAGGGATCCAAAATCTATTTCATTTTGTCAAGTTTATAGCAACCCATTTACTGCCTTAGTGGGGAAGCAGGACTCTTGAAGTCCTCTTGTCTTTGGCCACATTGATGGCATTTGCTTTGGCAACAAATGTGATTGAATGACTGAGTACCAACAGTTACAGGGAAATGGTTGGAACCTTCTCCCTTCAAGGAATGGGTAGTCCTATAGAGTCTGAGTGTGTGGGGGAACAGAGGGATGATAAGGAATATAAATAACTTCAATATAACAAGGTAGTGGTCTAAAAGAGTCCCAGACTTATTCCCAGGGATCATGTTGAAGATGCAGTGATCATACACTGAAGTGTGTACATACTTCAGTGATTGGACCTTTCTAGAAAATATCTAAGGAAGATCTAAGTTAATAGTTTTTTTTCCCCTGTAAAAAGTAGTCTTTTGCTTTTTTAAAATGCTGGATACATATATAATTTGCAACACTCATTTAAAATACCTAGAAGATACTTGAGAGGCAGAGGCCAACCTGGGCAAGTTAGTGAGACCCTGTTTCAAAATAAAAAGTGCTGGGGATGTATCTCAGTGTTAGAGCACTTGCTTAGCATGTGCAAAGACCCAGGTTCAATTCCTAGTACTACACATACTCAAAATGCAAAGAACAGTCTTAAAACGCTCTTAGAGTGACAGAGAAGGTGTTTTAGTCAGGTCTTTTGGTCACAGCAGCAAAAAAACGAATACAACTGATCAGAGAAGGAAAATTTTATTTTGGGGCTCACAGCTTTAGAGGTCTTAGTTTACAGATAGCTAGCTTCATTCTTTGAGGACCAAGGTGAGGCATAACATCATAGCAGAAGAATGTGATGGATAAAAGCATTTTAGGAGATTGCACCAGGAGACGGACTTCCCTCACCACAGACAAAATATATACCGTAAAGGCAGGTGCCCAGGGACCCATCTCCTCCAGCCATACTCCACCTGCCTACAGTTACCATCCAGTTAATCCCTACCAGAGGATTAATGCACTGATTAAGTTAAGTCTCTAGTAACAATCCTTTCACCTCTGAACTTTCTTGCATTGTGTCTCACATAAGCTTTTAGGGGATACCTCATATCTAAACCATAGCAGGGTAGGGGGATAGTAACCAGTAGGCAAATGCTTTGCTCCATAGTTAATTCAGACCCAAGATGATGGAGTTATTGGAACCAATTGTTATCTTAATGTAAAAGGGAGTCACTTTTTGGAATAATCCTTTGTTATGGACCTGGAATTCATTGTGAACAAAGTTCCAATGATAACAGTGTAACTTTAACACAAAGTTTGAGGAATATGCCTTACAGTTTCCCATACAAGGTTAATACTAGCCAACTAGAGAGAATGTATGGACCACCTCATTGGTTAAAATATGAATCCACAGCTCTTCCATTGCCAAATATAAACATCAGGTATCTACCTATTTAATTGAAGGACTCAATAAAGGTTAGAGTACTGTAGTTGCTTGTAAATTGTTCTCTGAGTTTCATTAATGACACCACAATGCTCAAACCTACACAACACAAACCTACCCAAGACTAGAACTTCTAACCTATGATAACACTCCTGTGGATAGACATCATAAACAGTAAGCTTTGGTAGAAAGGCCATTGGCCTGATGTAGAGTCAGGAGACTTGGGTTCAAATTCTTATAAATTGCTTCCTCTTTCTGATGAAGCTTTCCATATTCTCATTTGTTAAATAGAAGCAGAGGTCAGGATGTACTAAGGTAATAAATGAAAACTAGTACAGATTAGCATATAATTGACATTTTATTAAGTGCAGGTTTTTCAACTGAGGGATGTAAGAATTTGGACCCACTGTGTGTGTGTGTGTGTGTGTGTTTTCAAGTGAATTTCTTTTTATTCATCAGTGAATTATGTCAAATCAGTGCCTCATGCTGGTAGTGGTGTGTCAAGAAGTATGGGATTTTCTTGTTTTCTGGTTCTGGAGGTTGAACCCAGGGGGCGCTTTATCAATGAGCTACATTCCCAGTCCTTTATATATGTGGAGAAAGGGTCTCACTAAGTTGTAGTGGTTGGCCTCAAATTTGAGATCCTCTTGCCTCACACTCCCCATACACTGGGATTACAAGTGTGTGCTGCTATACCTGGTGGGATTTCCTTCTTTAGACAGACGTTTGCTTCATTAATCAGTAGGACAAGAAGTAGCTTTGATGTTCAGAAATGAATGTCTATGGCTGGGGGAATAGATCAGTGGGAAGGCATCTATTTAACATTTACCAAAGCTGACTCCCAGTAGCACTAAATAAATAAACACACACAAATGCATAAATAAATAACTATTTCTAACTGAAGTCTGTCAAGCTACAATACGTTCACTGGTAAGTGTAAAACAAATTTGAGAATAAATGAGCCCTTATGTGATTCAGGACATATCAGTGGGTCTCTAGGGCTCTCTTGGCGATTCAAGCATAAGCCAAAACAAAACCCTATGAATTTGTCCTAGCAGAACTTGCTCAGAAGATGCAGCCCAAATCCCAGAGTCTGTCCAGTAGTCCTACCACCAAGTCAGGGAATGTGATAGGTGGTGATATATAGAATCTGGAGGATTACAGGTCTAGGCCCGTAATGAGGAAAGCATGTGCTATAGCAAAGACTCCTGTGTTACTCTGAAAGGCAATGAGTCTTAAAGATGAAGGAGCTGGGTGTGGTGGTGCTGTCCTCTAATCCCAGCCACTCTGGTGGCAGAGGTAGGAGGATTGCAGGTTTTAGGCCAGATGCAGCAACTTAGTAAGATCCTGTCTCAAAACAAACAAAAAACACGGTTGTAGCTCAGTGGTAGAGCACCTCGGGTTCAATATCCAGTGCTACCAAAAAGGAAAAAAAAAAATCTAGAGTGGAGGTTTCATATTAAAATGAGTGCTTTGTACTTGAAGTCAGTTATTTGTGTGTACCAAAAAAAGGAAGTAACTAACCATAACTATCCTGAACTTTGTGTTCATCATAGAAAGGTTGACAACTTGTTTCATTCCTGAAAGAATTACCTACTTTGTGCTTCATGTTCATTCTTGCTTCTGCTGTCTATCTCCATAACTAGAACACTTGATTGTTATTTATTGGTAACATGCCTCTTATTCTGGAGGGGCAGGACAGTGCATGTATAAGTTTTTAAAAAAAGTATGAATGATGGAGTAAATGACTGTCAGTATTATATATTTATTGTAGAACTAGGGATTTAACCAATTGTGCTAAAGCCCCAATATACCCTTTTTTATTTTTGAGATGAGATCTCACTAAGTTGCTCAGTCTGGACTTGAACTTGGAATCCTCTTTACCTTAGTCCCTCTGAGTCACTGAGATTACAGGCATGTGCCACCAGGCCTGACTATCAGTAGCACTTATCAAAGATTTAAAAGTCCTGGTAAACCTTAAAAGAACCAAGATTGTAACCTTTTTTTGAAAAATAAAATAATTGTTTATACTCTGCTTCTGTGTTTTGTTGATTCTAAGGTGTATATTTGTTTCATTCACATGAGAACATCTCTGAAACTGGGGTGTGACTTATTGGTGGCATAAACATGATCAGTAGTGTTCTTTCCTTACCAGTGTTTTGCAAGGCCATCAGTGGTAGGTCTGTTAGATTTGGTAAGGTACATTGGTAATGAGACTAAATTCACCTTGATAATATCTCTGGTGCTTTATATGCAAGACAGTATGAGAGGAAAGCATGGATTTTTGGACCAAAGAAATTTTATTCTGAATTACGTTTCCTTTTTTTTTTTTTTCCTTTTTAAATCTGAGCATGGTTTTCCTAGCTGCTCATCTTTGAGTCATAGTGTCCCTGTCTCTACTATCGGAACAAAACAGTGATATAAGAGATGTGTACTCTGTAGATATTCAATGAACAAAATCCAGTGAATGCCTGCTCCTTTTTCTCCTCTGTCCCTTGCCAGCTTATTTGTACCTTAGAACCGTCCTGTTGGTTGGTAACAAGCCTCATCCACAGGTTCAGAAACAGGCTTAGTGGCAGCAGTTGAGAGAGGTGTCCCTGGAGCCTTTGATTTTTAGAGGATCCTCCAGGGCTCCACTGAGCTTCTTCCAGGTAACTATTGACGTAGGTGAGAGTTTAGCTACTCTTGTGTTGATAAATCTCCGACAGCCACTGAGACAATCTTACACAACATCTTAAGAGCAACATAATGCGCTACATCCTTTTTTGGAAAGAATTTTACCTCTTGCCCTTATCCTGTAAACAAGGATGGGCCTCTATTTAAAGAAGAGGAAAAGGAAGAGGGAAAAGGATGTTATATCACCTGGCCCAGCATTTTTGGGAGCAGATGTTTTCCTCATCTCATTGTTCACAAAAAGTGGGTTCAAGATGGTATAAACCAAATGTTCAAAAATACCATGATCCATAAATCATACTATTCTTTGGTTTGGATAGAACAAAACTATGTGGATGAATTGAAATTAAAGATCAGTACTAACACCCCAGAGCTCAGCATAAATCAAAAACATATTATCAGAATTGTGTTGTAATAGAGCCATAGATGGTGGATATTAGACCTAATGGCCTTAAACATCTGTGGTGGAATCATAGGTAAGTGCTATGGAAAAATTTATAATTTTGAGTCTAGCTTGAATATTTTCAATTATGAGATTAATTCTTAGTCTTTACTTTCTATTTAATAATCATTGTGTGTGTATTTGTGGTATTGGGGATGAACAAAGAGCTATATCTTCAGTCCTTTTTTGATTTTTATTTTGAGACAAGGTCTTGCTAAGTTGCAGGTTGTCCTCAAACTTGTGATCCTCATGCCTCAACCTCTTGAGTCCTGGAGATTACAGATGTGTACCACCACACCCAGCTATAATCACATTTTTAAATAGGCTGAAAAAGGATCAGACTTTAGTAATCAACTATCATCAAACCTAAATGAAGAAGAGATGGGCCTGTTATGAGAAGTTGCAGTTAGATCTCTGAGTTGGGTTAGCCTGTTTCTGGTCTCTGCCAGGGCTGGATAATGTTGGGCAGTGAATTAACTGATGCATACTAAAGATTTTGCAGCCCTGTACGTCAAATAAAAAACGAGAGAGAAAATAACCTGGCAGTGGTGGTGTATGCCTATAAACCCACTTACTTACTCAGGAGGATCACATGTTCAAGGTCACAATTTTTTGAGACCCTGTCTCAAAAAGGGGTGGATGTAGCTCAGTGGTAAAGCACCCTGGGATCAATCTCTAGTAATAACCTCCTACCAAAAAAAAAAAAAAAAAAATTGTTTTAAAGGGCCTGCTTAATAAGAGCCTGAAACTTCACAGATGCTCAGTAAATCCACCTTTCTGATCTTTCTTTCTACCCTCTGTGACCCTTTACCCTTGATTAAAACTGAGTAAGTTTCCAAGATTAATGGACCTAGCAGACTCCCAGTGTGGAAAGTAAGAATCCTTGAGAAATGGGTGAATGCAGCTCTCATCAATAAGGCAGAGAAGTACTCTTTGGGCCGCTTGTCCTCTTGGGGAAGAATGGCTAGAGACCAAGACCTCAGGTAGGAAAAGAATGTTTCCACTTTTTCTTCACCTGTCATCCAGGTACTTCATGACCACAAGTTGCCTGAGACCTTTCTGTCATAGGTCACATCAGGGCCTGTCCTCTCACTATTTGTTAGACCTCTTCATTTACCTAGGTTAGAAACCACAGGGCAATTTCAGACTCCTTCCCTTTGGGTTTCTGCATTCTGCCAGGTCCTGAGGAGTCAGTTGCCAGCATGTTTCTTTGCATTGTCATGTGCAGCATGAACTGGGGGAGAAGATGAGGCACAGACAGATCTGACACGTCTGTCATCACAGCACCCTGCGATACCATGTGTTCTACTGTACCGGCCTGCTAGCTGATCTCGTTGCCATCTTTTCCTCCCACTGTGGTATTCATAGCCAAGCAGAGTGTTCCCTCTTTGCACAGATCTGATTATATTAACCTAATGCTCACTCACCTTGGATTGTTTCCCATTTCTGGTGGAATATAGACTAAATACTTGCCGGGCTCTACAAGTCCCTAAACATCTGGCATAAGTTTGTATATTTTTTGTTGGAGTCCCTAACTGTACCTCCCTTCTCCATCTGGGATTTGAACCCAGGGGCAGGGGGCTCTACCACTGAGCTATATCCCCAGTGTTTCTTTTAAAAATTTTTAACGGGGTCTTGCTAAACTGCCGAGGGTTGCTAAGTTGCTGCAATTGGCCTCAAGTTTGTGATCTTCCTGCCTCAGCCTCCTCAGTTTCTGGTATTTACAGGATTATGCCACCATGTCTGGCACACAGGTCTTTTTTAAAGTTTTTTTTTTAATGATATACAGTAATTGTACAAATTTATGGGGCAAAGTGTGATAATTGATACATTATACAATGTTAATGATAAAATTGGTGTAATTTTCATGCCATCTCCTTAAATGGTTATTTTTTTTTTTAATTGGTTTGAACCCAGGGCCCAGAGGCACTGGACCACTGAGCTACATCCCCAACCCTTTTTTTTTTTTTTTTTTTTTTAATTTTGAGACCAGGTCTTGCTAAGTTGCTGAAGCTAGCTTCAAACTTGGATCCTCCTGCCTCAAACCCGTGAGCCACTGGGATTACAGGCACCACCTTGCCTGACTGGTTGTCATGTATTTGTGTTGGAAAACTTCAAACTCCTCTCTTGTAGTTCTTTATAAGATATGCAATAGATTGTTGAGAACTATAGTTGGCTATTATGCTATAGAACATGAGCATGTGCTCTTCTTGTACAACTTCATAGCACTTTGTGAATGCATCCTGACTTTTATGAGCAGTCAGCTAGAATCTATCTTCTTTTGTTCACCCTCCTGTAGAAAGCCCCACTCTGCCCACCCTAATTCAAGACCTGACATGGTAGTATGTCTTGATGTATGTTTACTCACATTTTCTCTAGTTATAAAATAATGGTTAATACAGAAAGCTTGGGGGAAAGTTGCATATGCATCCTGCTTAATTAATTGTGTCCTCTTCCTTACAACTTGGAAAATATTTCTCTTTTTGGTTGTTCCCTTAGCATTGAAGTGTTTTTATTTATTTTTGTATTTATTATCCAATGATTGATATTATAAATAAATGCACATTTTTCAGTCCTGTCTAAAAACAAAACTCCTAAGACCTGGGTTGAATCTGACTCCTCTAACTCTTCCAGGTACTTGATAAAGTGAGACTGTAACTATGTAATAACTGAACATGTGACTTTAGTAGAGCCATGGGTTGATAGAGAATTATTATTATTTTTTTAAGAGAAAAGCCCTACTAGTCATCATCAAAGCATCCCGTGGAGGCCATCACTGGTACCTAGTATCTGCTCTTAGATCTGTGGATGATTCTCAGATGGGCTCATTTTATGCCTCTCGTTCACATTGAGATGGTAGAATTTTTGCTCTGGACCGAAACCTTTGAAAGTCTTTTTAAAAAATGTTTGATGGTGATTCCACTGAATTTTTTATATTCCTCTAATATATGAATGTTCCCAAAAGACTGCATAGAATAATGTAAAGGCAGTCTCTCTTGAAAGAAATGAAATCCAAGAGGGCTCTGCCCATTTCACTTTGTTTCCTTCAAGTAATGTATCCATTTGCTTACCACAGCTTTATTTTGATGATCTTTGCAAGGTTACGACCAATATTACTTTCGAGCTGGGCAGACTTACAATAGGGAGAATTCTGATATATGCCTCACTTTTTTTGTGACCAAAAATATTGCTCTCTACTGCCTTGATTTGAATCCTTGATAACTTATAGTGACATAAATTTCCCAGAACATCAGAGTAAGATTTAAACTCAAAGACTTGGAAGGTTATATTCACCTTCTGGAAAAATTTTAAAACTACTTCTGTGTAAGCGGAAGTGGCAATATGTTATAGCGTGTGTGTGAAAACTCAATAATCTACCTCTGTCACACCAAGCTTGCTGCTTTTCTTCTCTTATGCTAATTTGTGATAAAAGCGGCTTTTATGAATATATCTAATCTACAGCAGTTGTGAGTATTCTATGTATGTGTAAAATGTGACGTGCTTGGAAGGATGATGACTGGGTAGAATTTTATGTTACTCATTAATCCTCAACTGCAGGATTGTGACACAGTGGATATTAAACATGTGATTTCATTGAGAAAGGAAAGCATCTTTTTTAAAGAAAAATAGAAATGAATATATAGTTACCTAGAATAAATGTTGATGGAAAATATATTTTTTTCTGTCTGACATGGAATTAAATTTTTTTTCCACTAAACTATAGATAACTTCTTTTCTTTTTTGGCAGGAGTTGGGGTGGAATAGAAGTTTAAAGAAATTACTTTGAAGTGATTCAGAAGCACTTGACTTAAGTTCTTCTAATAGATAGATATTTTGACTGAGCCAGGGACTGTGGGTTGAATGTATTGTTGTTCTGACCTCAAACAATTTGCAGTGCAAGAAAGTATTTTGGTGCCAGGATGTAGAGTTTTCATCAGACCTCACAATCTTGGCTCTGTAATCATCTGACCAGCTAGTGCCTACCCTTCCTTTTCCATAGCAGCTGTTTCTATAAAAGAAATAGTTTGGACTAGATATAGATACCTTTGTGGAACAGCCTCCACCCTATAATTTCCACTGTCTAAGTTTTCAGGCAGCTAAGGTCTTCATGATTATAGCTGTGTTCTCTGAGCCCTTTGCCACATACCCAATTAGCCAAATTATTAAATAGAAGAAGGGAGAATAGCCTTTCTAGATATTTCAAGAGCATATTTCAGGAGTGCAAACAATTTTGGTGCTAGGCTATTACTTAAGGAGCTCTTCCTCAAGTGAAGTATGGGGAGTTTGGGTGAAAACCCTTCACAATAATGTCTAGAACAGTGGTATGAAAATAAATCATTATTAACACTGCACTCCAAATTTTGTGTATAATTTACTAATCTTACTGAAAATGTGCTGCTCCCCACCTTCTGCACTCATACCTCCAGCACTTGGGAAAGCTCTACCATTGAGTTGCATTCCTGGCCTCTTTTATTTATTTTGAGACAGAATCTTGCTAAATTGCCCAGGCTAGCTTCAAACTTCTGATCCTCTTGCCTCAGCCTCCTGAATGGCAGGAAATCTTTTCACAGAATATATAACCAATGACATAAATATGTTTTACCCAGCAAAGTAGATTCTACCAAAATTTTGCAGAAATAAAGTACTTTCTTTCCTTTTAAGTTGCTATTAATTGAAAGACGAGTAAAGCTTAATAGATTTTTGGCAAATAAGTCTTGCCACCATATCAAATTGTCTGAAGTATTTAAGGATACTTACTAAATGACAAAAGTATTAAAATCTCTTTCTTAGAATTGAGAGAATACAGTATAATTTTTTCCCCAGAGCTATGGCTTATTTATTTAAACTTATTTTCAATAAACAAATGGCCAAATGAGATATTCTTCAAAATAAATTTTAATAAGACTGTTTTCTATTTAATATGTAGTTCTCCTCCGCCCCCTTCATTTTGATGATAACAATTGCTGGAAGACCGCGATTCTTAAGAGGTCTGTGTTGGCAGAGGAAATTAGAAATGGCATAAATTGCTGTGCTAGACATGATAGACATATGTCAAGACTGGCTTCTCTACAATCCTCTAGGATCCCAAGTTAAATTTAGGGAGTCAAGAACTGTTACCCTTCCATTTGTCTGAGAGGATGAAAACTTGCAAAAGGTTATGAGGTTTTTGCTTGCAGAGACGTTGAGAAGGAGGAGTTCCTCCATACTCCAACATACAATTGGGTCATTCATATTGTGGAATTAAAAAACTTATCTAGTATTTCAGTTTTTTAAAAAAATATTTTTTTTAGTTGTTGATGGACTTTATTTATTTTTATGTGGGGCTGAGGATTGAACCCAGTGCCTCATACATGTTAGGCAAGCGCTCTACTACTGAGCCACAAATCCCTAGTATTTCAGATTTTAAACTTGGCTGACAAGGCTGATTGTGCAAAAACAACTTTGCTTACTTTTAAAGATGCTCTGTTCTATATCTTTAAAAATGCAAAGATTACTCATTCAACTGACCATAATTACTATTAAATAAGCCAAGTGCCATGCCCAGTAAGTTCATCTTTGAAATTATTTTAAGGGTGGGATTTAAAAACGGAAACATCTCCATGAAGAACAAACATACTTAAAATATTCTAGAAAACTAGTGAGTCTGTGTCATTAAAAAGGATACTAATATATTCCAATTGTTTTATGATGCCTCATTTTGAGAAATCAGTGATTAAGGTCCAAACTCTGATTCTAACAACTTACATGACACTAAAATAGTTGTTTTGCCACCAAATGTGTGCACTTGTAGAGAACATGGATCCATGATGACATGTCAATCTAATCTCTTAGCTACAGATACAAAACTGGGTTTACTGTTGAATATTTGAGGTGTTCTATTTGTGAGTAAAGTATAATTTTTTTTTCCCAGAAAAAATTTGCTCTGCATTTTTGAAGATGTTTCTAGCATCAGAAATTTCTCAAAGGTCAGTCTCAGCAATTTAGCAAGGCCCTGAACAACTTGTCTCAAATAAAAATAAGAGGTAGGGATGTGTCTTAGTAGTTTAGCACTCCTGGGTTCAACCCCTGGTACCCACCCCCCCAAAAAAAATTCCCAAAGGGCTCATGAAAGAAATTCTTTTTGGTGGCATCTATGCAGTTTTATTAAGTATTCTGTTAAGAAAAACAGGATAATTACTCTAGGAACTTTACTAAAACATCAGAACTGTCTTCATTTTGAAGTGGATAACCATCATTGTTTAAAACAAAACAAAAAAAGAAACATGGCTTTCATTGACCTTTTTCTCCAAGTCAAAAATTTGGCTCATCTCCTTTCTTAGACATGCAGCTTCACCAAGATTTCCCCAGTCACAGTGGCTTCTCTCACATGATGAGATATCTTTTCAATCTATTTCCTGATAAGGCTTTTGTATTTGGGCACATCTAAGTATTTTATACAGTTCTGCATTTTTCAAATTGAGCCTTTATGCATCAGCAAAATTCTACCTTTCCAGAATGTTCTAGCTTATAGGATGTATTTTGTTCTTGACTTTATGCTTCTAGTTGCAAATATTTGTAACGTGTATCATTCAGTAAGAAGGAGAAAATTAGTTTCCTTTAAGGATCATTGTCTTCTTTTCTCAGTGGTAAAAATGTATAGTTTGGGTGAGTTTTAATATAATAGGTGGTTTACCATGAAGTTAAGTGAAGATGAACCTTCACAGTTCACTCTTACATAGACCCTTTGCTAAGGCCTTGTGGCTAACAAATTCGGTAAGCTTCCAGGTCCACAAATCTAATCTGTTTGATATTAAACATCTAAAAAGAATTTAAATAAACTAATAGCCAGAGTACTTTCATACCATTTCTATCAGCAGAAACAATTTTATATAGCCTGCATAGGGGGGCCACATGTAAAATGCCGGGTACTTGGAGACTGAGGCAGGAGGATCCAAGTTCCAGGCCACCCTCAGCAACTGGATCAAAATAAAAGGGGCTAGGATGTAGCTCAGTTTTAAAACACCTCTGGGGTCAGTCCCCAGTATCCCCTCTCCAAAAAAAAAAAAAAAAAAAAAGTATGGCATAATGATGATGTCCTTTTAGAGTGGGATACATAGTGTGCCATAACTACCTCAGTTACTTGACATTAAAAACAAGTTTCAAAGTGCCAGAAAAGAAACTAATGTGTTTGTTCCAGTCTGAATGTAACCCCACCCCCACCCCCCAGCACATGGCATGTATATCAGTATTCCATTTGGCTGTGGACACCTTCGCTTTGCTGTATGTTTCTTGTTAGTTCCTCATATTAATCTTTTCATAAGTGATATAGTGTCAGTTTCAGGATAGGTGCACCCTTAATGATTGAGTGTGTATCCTCAAATGGTTGTATAAACCCAGGTTTATCTGTCTTGGTTCTGCTACCTGGTAGCTGGGTGATCTCAAATTTCTCATTTTTAAAGTGGGCATAATTCTAACATCTATCTTAGGGCTGTTGTGATGATTAAATGAGAGACCATGTCTTGCAAAAAGCAAACACTCAACTATTAGAAACTATTATTTATTGGTAATGAACTCTTGAACTGTAATTTTTTTTTTTTTCTAAATGTTTGCCCAGAAGCCTACGTTAGACTCTGGCAATTGCTTGCACATTATTCAAGGTGTGGCTTGTATTTTTTCCCTAGAGGAACAGTTAAAGAAAATAACTTTGATAAGAATGTAGAAATTTTTAAGCTGTCCAGAGGAAAGGAAAAGCCTCATTCCTTGTTGATCCACATAGAATTAATAACATACAATTTTCAAGAAAGTAAGTTTAGATTCTGTGTGTAGATTATTTTTCTGTCAGTTCCTCAGCACAAAGTTGGCTAGCACTCAAGCTTTCAAGAATTATTCCTACAAAGGCCTGATAAAATATCAGGAATGGGGTTAGAACACTCCCTCTTCATTAGTCAATGCTACTTTACAAACCTAGGTTTTATCACTTTCGCAAGCCTTAAGTTCTCAGTTTATGATTAATGTATTCAAGTTCTTCCTATACCATATTATAAATTAAGTTGAACTTCAATTGAAAGATCCTTTTTCACATGGCTTTGTGTTTCTACCTAGGTTTTATATCATCTTATAGAGATTAGAGTACACACATTCTCCTTAGTTAATTACTTTAAAAATAAAATTAGCTAGTTGAGAAAATTTTAGTAATACATTGATTTCATGGTGATTTTGATTCTCTTCAAAAATAATTTATTCCTGCATCAAAATGTGAAAATCAGTTAATAACCCTATTAGCACTGAATCAAAGAAACTTTTTATTACTTTTGAACATTTTTGTCAAATTGTCAGATTGCAGTACTATCTCATTCTATTTTTAATGACCTATTTGAGTACATAAATTACAACCTCCTTTTCCCTTCCCATGACATCTACTGCATACCGGTTAAAGAGAATGAATGAAATGCATTTTTTTTTACCTGTCTTGATGTTGTTAATTACTTTCTAAGATGTTTCATAACAGGAAAGTGTTTGGCATGCATTCAGAAGCTTGGAATATTAACATCTTCAAGGACGTGAGGTTCTCTGTGTTTGTTTAAAATTATTAAGGAAGGAGGTAAGAGTGTTTGTTTTTAATAAAAGGGGCCTTTATGTAAGAAGGTTAATATGGCATAAGACATGGACTGTAAGTAACTCTTGGTATGGTTTAGGGTGTGAAATAAGAACAGCCTTTCAAAAGACCATATGGGTGGTTAAGTTTGCTTCCCTGATGACATAGGGAAATTCTGAAGACTTTTTTTTTTTTTGAAACTAGAGTTCATATCTGAGGCCGTGTACTGGAGGGCACAATCCTGCCAGCTGTGTGCTGGCAGGCAATACTCTCAGAATGATAACAACAGAGCTTAGTGGGAAGTATGGAGAAGGGCTCCAGAGGATTTCCATGTGCTTGAAAGTTAAATTAGCAGGATTCAAATTTTATATACTCAGCTATGGAAATCAATTCATATCACTTGTTCTACCTCCCAGAAATTTAAAAAAAAAGTATGGTTACTATGAACCCATATATTGTTTTCAACTTATAAGTTACATTCAACCTGTACATTGTGATTAATTTACTAAATGAACAAAGATTAGGCAAAGATATAACTTTGGTTACAAATGGACAAAATATCTTTATCACAAATTGAATGCCTGAGCAGTGTTTTCTGCATGGCAGAGTCTGAAGATATTGCAAAGAAGGGAGAGAAGACTGAAGAGAAATAGAGGAAGAAGGTTAAAAGGAGGTCCAAGGAATTGAAAGAAAGGGTGGGGCCAAGAGAAAGACTGGGAAGGAAAGAGTCTACCATACAGAGTATTGGGATTACCATCAATAATCCTAAAAGATGGGGATTTCTTTCTTTCATTTCAGGGCAGGTACATTTTTTAAAGAGGTACCTGGGGTGAATATTGACCATTTTTTTCCACATTAGGACAGTAAAGAGATAAAATGTATCCACTGTACTCTACTTACCATCTGGCTCTCCCTGTTATTTTTTATTTTGTCTGGACTGGTAAACACTTCATGGTAGGTTAGCCCTGGTGTCTGCATGGGAGCGACTAGTCTAATACTAATTTTAATATAAAAGTTTAGTAGAGTTTTTAAGTCATTCCTACATTCAACATTTGTGTTAGCCCCAGTATGTGAAAAAACTGAATTAGATGTGGAATGAAGGGAAAGGAATGACAGTGTGACCTGAGGAAGTGGTGACCGGCAGATGAGATGGAAAGAGTTGTATGTGTGGGTAAGGTAGGAGAATGGTTGGTGGCTCTTTTGGCAAGAGGGAGCCGGTGAAGGTTTTTAAGCAAGAAGACATGACACTGGGGTGGCGCTGGGATGGAATAACAAGGTGAAACAATTTAAAGGAGGTGACAAGGAGAAGGGCTAAAAGGACTGTCGTAAGATTTGAACCAATACATAATTATAGGGCCCAGTATAGCTGAGGCAATGGGGATAGAAAGGGGCCAGCAGGGAGAGCCCTAGGAGGTGGAGATGGAAAGATTGAGCAACCATCTGTGAAGAGAGGGAGGGAGAAATAACCTTCTTTTAAAGGAAGACTTTCGTAATGAGTTCACTACAGGTGTAACAAAGTTTTTAAAAAATACATAGATACCTTTTAATGTATGGATAAATTATTTCTCATAATTTAAAATAAAGTATAAAGAGTATTTTGGAATAATGAAAGATTGTTCATGAAGAATTTTAGATAGGCAGACCAATAAATCATAAAGATCAATAAATTCCGGAATACTTAGGTTATTGAAGAGAGTAGGTTTGTTGTGTTTTTTTTTTTTTTTTTTTGAGGGGGAGAAAGAACACAGATGTCTCTTGTATTTTTTATTTGAGTTTGTTTCTTCATCAACTAAGCAGCATTTTGATGAAAAAGAATGGAATTAGGCTAGGATTCAGTTCAACTCCAGCTTCTGACATTTAATAACTGAGCTATTTTAGTCCAGGCATCCCACCTGTTATTACTATTACTTATTACTATTACTGATACCTATTTTTTTTTTTTTTTTTTGGTGTGTGTGTACCTGCATGCACGCACCTGCTGAATAAATGGTGGGTACTTTTATTCTTTGCAATAACTTATCAGAGCACAGGTTGATGTCTTTTTTGGTACTGGAAAGTGTTTTGATAAAGCAAGAGGTATACTTGACATGGGCTCTTATAAAAGGAGATGACATTCCAGGGCACACCGTCATTTTTTATGAGGGCATTTACAACCAGACGTAACAAGTAGAGCCCTTCTTGTGGGCGGTGTGGCACAGTGTGGCCATAGGTTTGTTGGGTTTTGCTGCGGCTAAGGTTAATGCAGTGCATGAAGGGGTTAAGAAACGCCCTTACTCAGGTTACATGAAGTAGTAGAAACTATCAGATGGAAACAGGAATTGGGAAGGCGGGGGAAAGAAGGCAGTAAGTCATTTTTTCCGAACCAACGGGGCTTGTACTTACATTGACGAGTTGAGTCTACAATCTGGCAGTTTAATCAGATCAGAATAATTCGGGATTTGGGGCACCCTGTCAGCATGGGCTGGGGAGGGGCGCTTACTAAAGCGGCTCAGCCTGGAGTGGCCTGGTGGTTCCACGGCTTCTAATTCCCGGCTTCTAATTGGAGATCCAGGAAGCTCTTCAGCGGGGAGGCCCCGCCCCTCCAGTGTGAATCGCCTGCCCCACGGGGAGGAGCTGGCCGATGCTAATGAGCAAGTTGCCAGGCAAGACAGGAACTTCATTCTCTTCTGTGTCAGGATCACAGAAATTATGCCCCTTCTCTCACCATGAGCTGGCTCTCCAGTTCCCAGGGAGTTGTGCTAACTGCCTACCACCCCAGCGGCAAGGACCAGGCTGTGGGGGAGAGCCACACACGGGGAGGTGAGGAGGCCACCTCGAGGTAAGCCCTGGTGCTTAAAAGCCAGAAAACAAAAGGAAAACCCCTTCCCTGCTCCAGGAAAAAAGTGACAGGGAAGCTGGTGTGGGGAGAAGGGAGTTACCTGTGCAAGTGGAACCTGACCTCACGCAGCAGCAGAAGTATTTGGCATGGTTTTTATGTACTTTTCATCTCCAGTCCAGGTCTGAAATAGCCCATCTGCTTACTGGTGAAGGAGAAGCAGAAGGAAATGGGGATATGGCTGTATGGCCATCAGACTAGTTGCTTAGCAGGTGCATTTGCAAATGCTGAAAGATCAAATGACTATATTTGAAACACTTCCTATGAGATGGAATTCTTGAATGGGCTGGAGACATAGCCACTGGAACTGTTAGCTAGGAAAGTCTGCCAAAAAGCAGGAAGGCTGTTCACTGTACAAGCTGTTGTTGTTACAGTGTGTTATTTTTCCCCTCTCTCCTCACTGAAAGCAAACCTCTTGGGCAAAATGCCTAAGATACTGGCCTGTGTCAATATGTTTCACATTCTTTCCTGTATGTGGATCTCCCTACCCCCAATCCCCACCCCATTTTTTTTTTTTTCCAAAAAAGAGTTTATATCAGGAGATAGTGCTTTGCCTCTGGAGTGAAATGTGGTTAATGTTAAATCACTTTATAGGCAGAAAGGGCAAATGTTCTATAGACCACTGAGGCGCCAAGGGTACCTTTCTCCCTATCTATGTACTTTGTTCTGTTTTTCAAAGAATTTTTGTCCCCTTTCTCCCCTTAATGACCTTCTTACTTGCTGAACATTTTTAACTCCTTAGATATAAATGGCAAATATTGGCCTGGAAGATTGCAGAAAGCAAATGCTAACCTACTAGCCTAGAGTGCTTAATTAGTTATCAGAAAGTGCATTTCCTCCTTGATGCTTATTGTGATGATAAAACCTCCTTTGTTCTTAAGTGACTTATGCTGCCTTATGTGCCTTAAGCTGAAATAATGCCTTCTTTCATTTGTTTTAAAATCCTCAAATGTGGGGGAGGTGAGAGAATCAAAGGAATGGCTGTAATACTCTGGGTTGGACCTAGGCTGACTAAAACTTTTTTCTCACATGGCACCCACAGCCAAAGATATAAGGGAATTGATGCTTGTGCTGTAGCTGTTACCATTTTCTTTTCTGTCCTTTTAAGTTTTCTTTCTTTCTTTCTTTCTTTTTTGTGAGATCATTAGCTGTTCATCCAGTTTTCCCATTGAATATGTATATACATGTATGTGTATTATATATGGATATACATGTGTATATGTAGTAATCATTCAGCAGTAAGCAGCCTGCCATACCAATACCATGCCAACCATAATTTGGCTTACACATTGCAGTCAAAATTGTCAGAATTGTGCAAGCTCACCGCGTTCTTTAGTGACTTCATACTGGAGTGGCCTGATGATCTGAGCTGAATCTTAGATCTGGATTGTGAGAGTAAATAGAACCATAGGGACTTTATGTTCAAACCTCTCATTTGAGGACTCAAATCCAGGAATTCCTTAAGTAGTTGCAAGGCTTCTAGTTCTAGGATCTGCCTGGGGCTGTAGCTCTGGTTCCCAAGACACTTTTTGCTGTGTCTGCAGTTTTGCAGCTTGTCATGGGTGGCCTGTACTCCAATGGGTTGAGCAAACAACAGAGGCAGGGATCATTCTCAACTATTGCTAAGACAGAACCCAGAGGCACTGAGGCAGCAGGGTGGGCAGCTTGTCTCTGCAGTGAGTACTTGGAGCTAGGCTGCAGTTCCAGGTCTGCTCTCAAGGGTCTTGCCTGCTGATACCATATTACTTGCCCATAGTGCACCCCAGCCCTTACCCCCAGTGAATTGGGATCCTAGGCACGCAGTTAATTTATGTTGGTTAGAGAACATGGCAACCTGGTTTGAGGGCTGGGAGGAAAGGCAGGGAGGAGGGGAAAGTCCTTATTAGCTTTTACCCTTAAGCATGGAATAATTTCCCAGATGAGTAAAATGTAATTTTGAGATGCACCCTATGTAGCCTCAAAGAGTTAAGATACTGGAATTGGCATGGGTGGTGGAGATGCATAGAAGGAGGAGGGATTTGAGTGTGAAATAGGATCACTAGTGATGATCTAAGCATATGATGATTTTGGGGGGAGGGGCATATCAAACTTTGGTTATGTCTGGTCAACTGCTCCAAAGTGCAAGATTGATGGTTGACACCTGTTTTGTAGAATTCTCCAAGAAGTAAAACCAAAACAGTACTCTTAAAAAGAGGCTGAATTAGTTTCTGCCTTTCCTCCTACCTATATGTTGCTGGAGGTACCAAAAATTCTGACTTTGTTTGTCACAAGATTCTTTTTTTAAGTGTGTGCTTTGATGAACTGTTTAATAAAGAAATCTAAGGAGCTTTTATGTGTATGATTTAGCATATTTATTTTAAAAGTTTGATTTTTTTTTTTTTTTTTTAAGCTTTGTCGGAACAAATCCTTTTATTGTTCTGGTCTTTATGAAACTGAGATAGTAGGGAATTAATAATTTTTTAAGTAATTTGTTAGTCTAAAATTCCCTCTACTCCATTATCTCTCTTTATCAGAACACATTCACTGGATGCCAAATTAAGGAATTTTTCCTACTCCTGGTTTAGGCCTTACAAATATTTGTAGAATCCTGTGTTGTTGTTGTGGGTTTTTTTTTTTTTCCTTAATGTTTCTGGATTTGGAGAAATATATCAACATTAGCTCTTCTAGCTGACTTGTACACAGTCAAATGTTTCCAAAGGAAACCACTTTTTATGAGTAGCTATATTTATAAGACTTATTTGTTTTTCAAGCAGGAGTCTTCAGATGTTTCAGAAGTTTACATATTTTGTCTATTTTACACTGTTATTTCAACTTTACCATCAATTTAAGAGAACTATTCTGATTGTTTTATATCATTTTTGTTAATATTTTTAATGTTAATATCAAGTGATAATTTAGGTAGAGAGTTAAATGGATCTATAAAATAAATAGAAACATCTCATTCTTCATCCTATGTCTTTTTTTTTTTTTTTTTAACAAATGTCTTTTATTGTACAGAGTCTTATTGACCCCATTTGCCATTGGTATTGAGTAGGTAGAACCAAGAGGCGCCCTGTGGTGACTTAAATCCTGAAATCCTAAGCTGTAAAACTAACCTGCCTTGTTTACATCCTGACCTTCTCACTCATTAGCATGACCTTGGAAGAGTTACTTAATTTTCTACCTGTAAATCGAACTTCATAATAGTACTTGTGTTTAAGTGGGATGGTCCATTTAAAGTCCATGTTCTCGTGTCCAATACATAACTGGCTGCTGTTTTGACACTAGATAAAGGAAATAAATGATTGGGTTTTATAGCATATAGAATATTCTTATTTGTTTCAGAAGCATTTATATCAATATTAAGAAGCATGGGTATGAGCTATGCTTACCTGAGAAAGACATATTTTAAAATGAACCATAATGTAAAAGTTTAGGCCTTTGAAGGGTAACATTCCTCTGGGCTTTCCTTTCCTTTTGAACCATAGAAACATTTGTGATTGGCACGAGGAATAGTTCCTATTGAAGGCCTGCCTCTGGGAACTGATGGGCACCAAGGTCTGCAAACATTGACTTATGGCAAGATGGAATGTGGGTGGAGCCTTTTTTGGTGGTTGGACTCCCTCCTGCTCTCCATGCCAAATGTAAGAGGGCTATCATTTTCATATGCTTATCTCAGTTCTGGACTTAGTTTCTAAGTCTCGCCGTTCCTTGGTTCTGAAAGTACAACCAGTCACTCACTTGGTCATTCCATGTAGAATCCCCAAGTTCTTGCTCAGTGTTGGCAATTGTCCAGGTGCTGGGATTATAGTGGGGAACATAATGAATACCTGTGTGGCTCCTGGAGTAGAAAATCAAGACTATGTAGAGCAAGTACCCAGAAGAAAAAAGAGCCCTATGTGGCTGGGGGTTGGGGAGAAGAAAACCAGGGGAGAGCTGACCCTGATGGCCTTTTGTGGAGCTTTTAAGGTCTTTGGTTTATGCTTAAAGTAAGATCAGAAGACATTGAGGGGAAGGGTTTTGAGGAAAGAACAGAGATTTCACTTCTAAAGGTTTCTCTGGTATAATGTTGAGCATAGAGTATAGAAATAGCAACAGCCCCCAGGAGGTGAAGGCTGTGTGGTGTAGCTTGGGCCAAGGTCTAGGTCACGGTGGCATTGTGGGGAGTGAGCAGGAGGGTCTTCTGAAGATAGTCTGTAGGATTTTCTGATGGTTGTGATGCATAACCAAGTGGGAATAAAGATGGTTATAGAGGTTTTGGCCTAAGAAACTTTTTGCTGTGACCAAAAAGACCTGACAAGAACTATTACAGGAGGAAAAGTTTATTTTGGAGCTCATGGTTTCAGAGGTCTTAGTCCATAGAGTACAAACTTCATTCCTTGGGTCCTGAAGTGAGGCAGGACATCATGGCAGAAGTGTGTGGTTGAGAAAAGCAGTTGGGAACATGGCACCAAGAAGCAGGAGCAGAGAGAAAGACTCTACTCACCTTGGACAAAATATATACCCCCAAAGGTACACTGCCCACCTCCTTCAGCCACACCCTACCTTCCTAGAGTCATGACCCAGTTCATTCCTATCAGGAGATTAATTCATGATAAGATTAATATGCTCTTAATCCAACCAATTCACCTCTGAACCTTCTTGCATTGCCTCTTAACATGCTCTTTTGTGGGACACCTAATATCTAAACCATAACAGAGTAGTTATAAGTTTAGTGAAGATTTCTTGGATTGTATTAGGGGTGTGGGCTGGGTAAGATGTGAAGCTCAGTTTGGGGCATCTAAGTTGGAAACATCTTTTGGAGAAAAACATTAAGAGAAGGACATGACCCTCTGTCTTGATGAGGTTGGCACCTTTATGAGTATAGCACCTTAAAACCTGTCGACTACACCCTTGATGGAGTTCTTGCCTTCTGAATTTGTGTATTTTCTGAAACTGTTACTATTTTGGTGAAAGAAGGGGCATTTTTAAGAGGTTTTTATACTTAATTAAGGCGTATTTCCTCATTTTTTATAGGATTAATGATGAAATGCATTTTTTTTAGCCTATCCATATGGATGACTGTTTTCTAGACTAACCAAGTTCTCAAATTCATGGCATAAAGATGCTTCTTAAGGACTTATTGTCTTCACTGTATAGTTCAAAAGCCACATGCATAAGTTCCTCCTGAATTGTTAGGTGTGACTGTCATTATTTTGGAGCAGCCTCCACCTTTTCTCTGGGGGAATATGATACTTCCCTTTTAATCATCCCCCTCTGGAGGCCTGTGATTTTTGTGGGCCTGTTTAAAGTTATCTTCATGGAGCCTATTAGATTTATGCCTCTCAAATGCAAGAACTTACACACTCTGCACCCCCACCTTGAGAAGAACCTGCTGAAAGTTGGCCTCTATTTCCATGGCACACTTACTCCTTGAACTTTACTAACTCACTGTGAACCTTATCTCTTCTGAGCTGGACTTGCTCTCATTTAAAGGTTGATCATTGTTCTTTTGGGGTGTTAGTTTTATTAGTATCTCTTGTACTTCCAAGAGTGTTGAAGCAGAATGGACTTAGAGAATCAAAGAATTTAATGTGGTGCACAAGATTGCTGCTGACTGCCACGTATCAGGCTTACGTCATTGTTAATAGGTGGGATGGACCCACAGAACATATGTTTTGTTTTTATATATATAAATAAATATATAATATAAAATATATATGTGTGTGTGTGTGTGTGTGTGTGTGTATATATATATATATATATATATATATATATATATATATATATATATAAATGTAAATTTTAATTCCTTGCTGGAAACATTAATCTCATATATTGGAGAAAAAAAACACCGGGACCCCAGAGGCCAAGGGGGAGGTGGAAGTTCCCTGTGTTCCTTATTCATGAGCATGAGGTGTCTTTCCCTTCAGCCTCTCTCACCTGCTTGGATTGGGCTCTACTCAGGAGTCCTGCAAAGACTCCCTCCTAGCCATCCTTGTGGATGAACTACAGAAATTCAGGACCCTCAGACTAACCAGGTCACAGAAGTCCTCACTAGGAGCAAGAGGAGGAATGCGAGTGTTTAAGAGCTCTCATGATTGGGGAGAGGGGTCACTAGCATCATGATCACTTGTTTTGGAGGAAAGAAGGTGTGATAGGACAGAGGTGATGATAACCCTCACCAAGCTCTCTTCTCTAGTTTAGTGTTCTCCAAATTTTACATTTCATACAAATACTTTGCAATTGGCTTGTTAAAAGTTTTATTCAGTTAAGGTGCTTAGTGGTTTTTTTCTTTTCTTTTGATAAACTGAGATAGAGAATAAGAAGCCTACCTAATAATTTGAGGAGAGTAGGGATGATCCAAGGTCAGGGGGCTTAGATGATGATGTCTGGATTATTCTGAAGATGCATTTCTTTTTATTTCTGTGTTTATCACTGGGCTGGCAAAATTGGCTCTTTTTTTTTTTTTCAAGAAGTAAACAGAAGCCATGGAAACCTATGTATGTGGCCAGTCAGCACTTGTAGAGTGTTTTTCATACAAAGTCTACCAAGTATCAGAATTTCTGTGTTGAAGGAGAGGGTAAAACCTTAATAATTTTGCACTGGCAAATGTAGTTCCTTTTTGGCTGCAAAGGACACTTGCATTTCTTTGGCGGAAGTGGGGCTTATCATCGTGGGGATCTGGCTCAGAGGGAAAGGAGGCATCTCTCCTCTGCCCTCGGGGACTGGTCATGTGGTGTCCCTTGTGGCAAGCCTGCTTTCCCTCTTTGAGACTCTTAGTTTTCTACAGAACCACTGGCTTCATAATATTGTTTCAGCCTGAGCCCACACTTTTCCTGGGTGTCCCTCTATCTTCTTCCAACTTGGCTATCTGACACATTTCTTTATTTCACATTTTGAAAAGGGGATCAGGTTTGTCCATCTAATCTTTTGGAACAAGCCGTAGTAGATCCCCAGGCACTGTACAATTTGGCCATTTTTGGTCTTTTTAGAGAAGCAGGATCTGTGGGTATGGCAGATTCCTGCAGGAAGGATGTGGTATCTTTTCTAAGGACGCAGTACTTTCATCTGTTTCCTCATGTATGAAGTCGGCATGATAATGCTCTTGTTTGCTTCTCTAGGTTAATTATAAAAATAAAAAATATACATACAGATGAGGACCATTATTAATAAACCCTTTTCAGTGCAGTATCTTAAATCTTCTCCAGGCATTTTACTTAACCCAAGTCACAGTTGTCATACTGAACTTTCTTGTTTAACTTGCATTTTCTTTTTCACTATAGATACTCAGTTCATGGTGGGTGTGGATCTTGCCTGTGGGTTTTTTTTTTTTTTTTTTTTTTTTTTTTTGGAGGAGGAATGTGTAGTTTTACACCTAAGTCTTAGTCAAGTACTTGTTCCATTCAAGTTAAAAATTTGAATGGATGTGTGTAAAGGGAGTTGGTGGCAGAATGCCTGGATTGGAGTTCTGCTTCTGTCATTTAATAGCTGTGTGACCTTGGGCACTGTTATTTAAGTGTTTCAGGTCCTCTTTTTTTTTTTTTTTTCTGTGACTTGGGGACAAGACTAAAGAGTTATAATGAGGATTGAGTGAGTTAACAAATGTAACTTAGCAGAAAGACTACTTGACAGAAAGTATATTCTCTCTGATGAAGGATAGTCAAAGGCTGTAACCTGTTGGTGCATTAATTTGGAAGTAGTGTTGAAAACCATTTTTAAGATGCATGTGCTTTGGAAAATGAATACTTCCTCTAATACATATGGGGTATGACTTCTTTATTTTAAAAATAATTGTAGAATTAATTTCACATTTCAGCTTACTTATTTTTATTTTTTAATGTTTATTTTTTAATTGTAGTTGAACACAATACCTCTGCTTTATATATTTGTTTTTATGTGATGTTGAGGATAGAACCCAGGGCCTCGCACGTGCTAGGCGAGTGCTCTACTGCTGAGCTACAAGCCCAGTTCCTTTCTATTTATTTTAATAAATATAAATAATGCTCCCCAAAAAAGCATCTTAGAAAGGACTTAAAAGTATTGAACTTTTGGTAGGACTCAGTGACTGTTTGGAATAGCTTTTTAATTTGGGGGTACATGTAAACTTATAAATAATGTTACTTTTTGATAAATTAGAAAAATCATCTGGTGTAGAGCAAGGATAAGTTATTTGCTCTTGTTCCTCAAAGAGCAAATTGCCCTCAGGTTATCTGAGAACTTGCAGGTAAAAGTGACAGTAAATCACTATAGCTGAAGTGTTTGAGAAAAGAATAATCTTATAGGTTTTTGCCCTTAAAATATATTTCTGTACCTTTTGAATAAATTGATTTCATAACTGAGAAGGGACATTTCATGAGGTGAAGCTAAGATGGAAAATGGAAATATATACTTTAGTATTTCTAGATTAAAATTCTTTTGAATTCATTTTGTTCACGTTGTAGATCTGGGGATCGGATTCCCCCTAATCAATTTCTCTTGAGCCTGTGCCAAATCCTGTTTCCCATTGAGTTTGCTATTAATTCTCTTCATCTATATCATCCACAATACCTTTACTTCAAATGTCTATTATGCACTGGGCTAAAGGTTCAAGTGCCTGTAAACCTGGTTACTCCTACTCACAAATGACACTTAAGAGCAGGCGACTTTGCTTCCACCCCCAAGAGTCTGGGGATCTTTTGGTGTAAGTGGAAGTAACTAGGGGAAGGGAGAGCTGGAGGGGGTGTGGAAATGTTTGCCACTTTCAAATGAAAGATCCATTTTCCATAGGGTAAACAATAAACATAAATGATATTTAAATTGATTGGAGGTGTAAATTCTCTAATTCTGCAACATTCTGATGTCGCCCAGGATCTTTGGAAAGTGCGAAGTGAAAATTGTTTATTTTTTTGCAGCCTCCAGTTTTGTCTTACAGAAGGGTACAATGTCCTTCCCAAGGTACGCGGGAGCTTTTTGTATCCCACTAAATAATGTCTTTTCACATTTCCTCAACACATGCCTGTCTTCCACTAGGGATTAGATACTTGTCTACATTTGTCATCCCTTTGGAAGATTAAGGAAGGTATAAGTTGATATGATATTGTGACCTCAGTTAAAATAAGATTAGAACTGATACGGTGTAATTAATTTAGTGAAGTGAGAAATGCTTTAATACCATTCTGCTATAAAACTAGAACTGTGTAGAAAAGTCTTGGGATTCACACTAACAAGAAATTGGCATGGCTTGGTGTTAAGATTTGGTGTACCTTTGAATGCTAATGACTCAGATACCACCTATATTTTAGGAAAATAGATGTTATTATATATTATTGATGAGCAGCATAAGGTTAAAATTCTGTCATGGAAAAATACTTGGATAACTCGAACGCTTTCAGGATTTGTAAACATGAAGATCTTAAATTTTAAATTATTAAAAAATTTAATGTGTTTAAACAGCTTTGAAGGTCCTTGCGGGTACAAATAATAAGCCTAAAAAATTGTGTATATATGCATACGTATATCTATATATGTATTTTATATAGGTATATAAAATAAATGAATTCCTGCTCTGAGGGAGCTTACAGTAAAATTGAAATGGATTCTAAAACAGCCTTTTCAGTATCAGATTTAGGAAGCGTTGGTGCACAGTTTTCTCTTTTAAGCTATAGAACTTAAAAAGAATTTGTTGAATAATTGAGATTGGGTTTGGCTAAGAAAAGATAAGTTGGTTACTGGAAGTTGAAAGGAACTTAGGCTATTTATAGATGGTCTAAAAACATGTAACTTGATTAACGTATTCTATAATTAATGTTTTTACTAGAGTTACTAAGTGTGTGCCTGTTCATTTCTCTTGGTACAAATAATGCAGTCAAAGCTATGGTTTGTCATGTGATACATTTTATTTGGATGAAGGTAGAAGTATGTCTTTTAAAAAAAAAAGTGATAATTTTTTCTTGAAAATGGAAATATATACTTCTAGATAAAAATGCTTTTGAATTATAGCATTCTAAATTATTGTGTCTGATATTAGTCATAGTGTCATCGCATTGGACATGCTTAGGTAATTATATAAATGTATTAATCCCTTGTAATCCCTTGCTGTTTTTTTTGTTGTTGTTGTTTGTGTGTGTGTGTGTGTGTGTGTGTGTGTGTGTTGTTTTAGAAACAGCTTGGCTACCTAAGAATCAATAGAGTCCTGAAAGATAATATATTAAATGAATGAAGTGGATTACTAGAAAGTGCAGGCCTCAGGAAAAAAAATAGGTAGAAAATATTAATTAGAATTTTAAAAATACTAAGTAAACAAAAATACAAAAACCTGTCTATAAGTTGGATATGAACGAGCAGTCTGTGACCTGTATCCTGGAGGACCAGGTGTAGGTTTCGATTATCCACTGATGTGAAACATATCTCCCTAAAATTTAGGAGTTGAAGATAACAGTTTTCTGTCATGATTCTGGAGGGCCACAATCTAGTTCCTTCTTGAGACCATCATTCAGATGGGCTGAGATGGGGACATCAGAGACTTCTACATGTACACATTTGGCATCTAAACTAGTTGAACATCTTTTCTTCCTTGTGCAGCTTCTCCACAGCATGGCAGTTTCAGGGTAGCCAGACTTCTTGCAGTCTTGCTGACTGACCCTAGAATGAGCATTGGGAGAATTGTGGGTAGAACCTTTGGCTAGACTTCTTAGGACCCAGCTTCAGAAGTTATTAGAGGCACTTGGGTGTATTCTGTTGGCTAACCCATAGTAGGCCAATTCAGATTCAAGATCATGGAGGAATATAATTCTCTTCAGTGGGAGAATGGCCTGCACATAGTGGGAAGATAAGAAGTTGATGGCAGCCATCCTTGGTGACAGACTACTTGTGCAGTTTTCTTGTCTCTCTGCGTCTGGCCCTGCCTGCCTCTCTTGGTCTTATTACCAACTGTTCTTATACAGAACACTCTGTCTCATAGGGCTTGACTTTAAAATTTCCTATCAGTACATACTCATCCTGTATGCATTTATCCTTCTGATTTGCTGAGTTTGGTAACTTTATATTGGGGAATGTTTCTATTCATCAAGAACATGAATGCCTTAAGGAACTGGCATTAATTTTTCTTTCACCTAAGCACTGGATGGATTCTGTGCCCGGTTTATAATAGGACTCGACTATGTTTGTGATTTGGTTGATATTGGATACTTTGGAAGGATTTTGTTTTTTTTATTGTTTGCAGGGCAGTTTATACTATGCAGCCTTCTTTTCTTTCTACAAAAAAAAAAAAAAAAAAAAAAAAATGATGCCTAACTCTCAAAAATGTTTCTCTACTCCCCCTGCCCCCCAATCTAAATTTAAAAATTGACTTTAGGCATAAGTACCAATTTGAATTGGGAGAAAAATAGAGTACTGGGAAATGAAGTATTCCTTTTAAAGAATGTGACAGGGTCTAGCATATAGAAAGTTCTTGTAAAATGTTGGCTAACTATTCTTCATGGGATAATAAATTTAGCAGTTCCCTCTGCTGCTGGCGTCCCAGTTGCTAAAGGCTGTTGTTTGTTTACATCCAGTGATATTTACTCCAAGGGTCTATTGGACACAAATGTAGTATTTTGGAGTACATATTATTTTTCAGATCACATGTTGCATTTGGGAAATATCCCAGAGGCAATATAAAAGTTAGTTGCCAATATTTGAGTTACTTGATGTTTCTACCCTGGTATAATAGATTTACGTATCATTTACTGTTACCACTGAGCCTTACATACCTAAATATCATCACTGTAGGATTTCATTTCTTTCTTATTTAGAAAGTTTTGCTTTACTGTGTCTATTACTGAACTCTATTTGTTTCTTGAAATATGTTTACCAAAGAAAGGAAAGACATCACTAATGAGGTAACCCCATAGAACTCTGGGGGAATGGGAAGGAATTTCTCTCAAAAATTATGGAATATTTTGTATTTAGTATAGTACATATACTTAAGATGTTTGTTTTTTTAAAAATACTTTATCACTAGGCATAGCCACCCATGCCTGTAATTCCAGATTCTCAGGGGGCTGAGTCAGGAGAATTGCAAATTTGAGGCCAGCCTCTGCAATTTAGTGATACCCTTTCTCTAAATAATAATAATAATAATAATAATAATAATAATAATAATAATAATAATAATAAAAAATGCTCAATAGTGTAGTAGAGTGCCCCCAGGTTCAATTCCTTGGAACACATATATTACCCCCACTCCACTTCCCTCCCCACATGGGAAAACCCAATAACAACAACAAAGAAAAAAATCGTATCTTCAGCTTTGGACTGCCATTGTTATTGTGAGAAGTTAATGCATAAATTTGAATTACTTGTCCATGGAAATGGCAATACCACTTTGTCAGATCATGTAATTCCTAGATTTTTCTGTCATTTAGAGAAATAAGTTGTCACACATTTTCCTGTCCTCTATTCTATAGGTTGGAAATCAAGTCATCCCCATTTTACAGGCAAAGGAAACAAATCTCTTTGAATTTAGTTTGAAGCCTGAAACTTGATGGTAAAGTCTAGGCTTGGGACTCTTACGAAATCCATTCTAATAGCTATTTGCACATCTCAGGACAGATTAATACTTTGTTAATCTGTTTAAAGCAAAATTTCTTCCATGAATTAGTGTTGGGTTCTTATTTCACAAATAGTGTGTGGAACACTGTTAATAAGTATTCCATTTTAAAAAGGGTTTCATGGTCAAATATTTAGGTGTAAACAATCCTGCATGGCATATACTATCCTAGTAAGTATTGTAAATCACTAAAAGATAGAGGCCAACATTGTACAAAGCAAAATTTATTTCAGATTTATTTGACTTGGGATCCTTAGTTTTGCAAAACTCTTGTAACCAATGATCAGTAGAACACAATATTGGGATAAAACAAATATTGGGGGACATTGTATCGTAGAGGCAGGGTAAAACAAATCCCCAAATACTGATGTCTCTTTATATGTAGAAAAATGTCTTCTTAATTCCAAAATTTACAATTGTTAGCATTTTGGGCTCTTTGATAATAGTAGCAACAGTAGCTTTTAAAACCTCCTGTCTTCTGATAGTCACCACACATTTACCAGATACAGCCTGCAGAGTTTCCTTTTGTGTTTTTGTACCTTGTTTCCACAGTATGAATGTTTTCTGTATCTTCATACCCAAATTTCACATAACTCTTTCAATAAAGCGTTTTTCTCTTAATTTTTTTTTTTGGGGGGGGGTACCAGGGATTATACCTAGGGATGCTTAACCACTGAGTCACATTCCTAGCCTTTTTTATTTTTTATTTTGAAACACTCTTGCTAAGTTGCTAAGGCTGGCTTTGAACTTGTCATCCTTCTGCCTTGGCCTCCCAAACTGTTGGGATTAGAGGTGTGCACCACTGTGCCTGGCTCCTCCAATTTTTTAATAGGGAAAATTTGCATATATCCCCCCCAACTCAATATGAGCGAGATAAAGAGGTAAAGTAGCTTATCTTGAGGTCATGTTGCTAGTAAGTGGCAGGACTGGAATTTGAACATGGGCATTTGCTGTCTGGGTCTTCACCACCTGCTATTCACAGAAATAATTTTGTTACTAGTTTTTGTAAACTCAGTGTGGTTTTGGGAAGTGTATGCAGAGCAAGTTAAAGTACAACAAAATGTTGGCATGTCTGGTAGTTTGTATTCATTTTTATAGTAAAAGCTCTGTTCCCTGTAGTATTTAGAGAAGATTATGCCAATCTGGCTTCTGGGCATTTACTGGTACTAAAATAGACACTTTGAGAGATCAACTTAACTCCTTTCAGGTGCCAAGATACTATTTACTGTTAGTGAAATAGTAGTTTTACAAAATCCTGCCATTTAGTACATAAGTTTATGTAGCCTTAAGGTGTCCCCTGGCATGTTGTGGTCACTTATATTGTAGAGAAAGGGTAAAACAAATATTGGGGGACATTGTATCGTAAAGGCAGGGTAAAACAAATATTTATGGAGCACTCTTTGAGTTCCAAGTACTTTAAAGGGGAATTTGTTTAATCCTCATAAGACTGGAGCTATTATCCACGTACCCTCTGGTACGTGGAGCTACTGGTCCCAGGTCACACAGCTTGTGCATAGATCAATTCTGTCTTGAGTCCTTGTCGGTTTATGTACTGAGAGGATGCAAGTTTTTTTTTTTTTTTTGTATCTAAATGACAATGGGACCTCAGTTCACAGAAAGGACATCTATGGCAGGCAAACCTGGGTCTTTCAGCAGTCTGGGTGTGTGATGGCTGTGGTGGGAGCCTCAGGAGCAGATGGGGAAGTTGGGGTTCCTGTTCATACAGCAGAGGAGTTAGCCCTGGGCTAGGGCCTCTGTCTTCACTAGTGAACATTTGTGAACTGGAAATTCTCTTCAAAAGCATTGGAATATATCTCCTGGAACCAGGGTGACACAGTAACAAGATAAGCCTTTCAAATACCAATGCCACCTCCGCCATCCTCAGTGCCATTAATGGTTGTGTTTTTTCTTTAAAGGCTGACTAATCAGATATTTCGTAGTCTGAAATAGAACAATAAGATGGCTGGGACTGGGTTAACTTCCGGCCTTCCTCAGCACAGTCTAGGTGGTCTCACTCCTCTTTCCCTTGTGTTGTAAGTTGCCTCTGATATCCAAATGGGCCATTCTCTTTGGCTGTGAAACTGGAATTCTCACAGTGGCTAATGAATGGTCTCTTTCCACTTGGCAAAGCCATTGGAATGTTTCAGGGGGTGGCCAGTACATTCAAGGTGTGGCCTACCACAGACCCAAAGGTCTCAAAATAAAATAGCCCATTTGGTGTTTCAAAAGCACTTTTGATTAAATTAATGAAATATTTAAGAAGGTGGTGAGTGATGGCTGGTTGGCTAGTACTTATAACTATCTTTCAGCTATGGACCTTTCAAAATTGAAGCATTTAGATTTTCTTAGTTTATAAGTATTAAGCAGCAGAGGGGAGTGAGGGGAGGGGTGGGATTGTGGGGATGGGAAGGACAGTAGGATAAGACGGACATTATTACCCTATGTAATGTATGATTACACTACTGGAGTGACTCTGCACCATGTTCAGCCAGTGGAAGGAGAAGTTGTGCTCCATTTGTGTACAATGTGTCAAAATGCATTCCATTATTATGCATAACTAATTAGAACAAATTAAAAAAAAATTGAAGGGAGCCCAGTAGAATAGAAGGGGAACAAGAGTAGGGAAGGGGAGAGAAATGGGAAGTACTGGGGAATGAAGTTGATCACATTATACCATTTTATTGTGTGCATGTATGAATATATTATAACAGATCCCACTGTTATGTATAATTATAATGCACCAATAAAAAGGGAAAAATAAAACAAGTATTAACCAGGTGATTGACTCACTTTATAGCTCTTTCAGGAGCATCTCCATTTTTAGGCAAAGTAATTTAAAATTTATCCAAAAACTGAAGACATACAGGGACTGGCTTATTCTTGGTCCTAAACCTAGACCTGTTTTAAAAACAGTTGATTTCCAAGCCAAGGTGTCCCTGTATGACATGTTTCTATAAACGTCCTGGTGCCACAAGTTGCAAATCTTAGCAAAAATAGAGTTCTGTGTCCACTCAAACTGCTCCTGCTTTCCTCTGACCACAGCCAGTGCTGCCTTCACCAGGTGAGGTTCCCTGCATGAGCTCTGCATGCTTTCTAATTTGTCCCTAAAGTTCTGTGCTGCCTTAAGCTGAGAAGCATACCAATCCCCCATCCTTGGGCAAATGGTTTACTTTGAGGAATCATCCCAACTGCCAAGTCTGCAGACCCAGTGCTGGCAGGACACGGAGGGTAAAGGAAGATGGGAACCATGTGCTATTGGGAAACCCAAGCACAATGGTACTATCTTGCAAAAGGGGCCTGTGCAGACAAGCAGCACTCCCTCAGCAGCCTTCCCCTCTTTGTGAAGAACAGAAGGAAAGAAAGAAGCATGCATTTTTTAAAAAAAATTTACTTTTTAGTTGCAGCTGGACACAATACCATTATTTTATTTTTATGTGGTGCTGAGCATCAAACCCAGGTCCTCAAACGTGCTAGGCAAGTACTCTACTGCTGAGCCACAATCCCAGTCCCAAGCATGCATTTTTTTTTTTTTAAACATTCACAATGCAAAACCAGAATTGATAGAAATGTCCAGGTTGCCCAGCCCTCATCTAGGGCCAGTTGGCTCAGAGGACTCCATCTAAGGAAAGAGATCTCTGGGTTTCAGGGTCAAGAACAGAAAATTGGGGAAAGGGCCTGGAAGAGGAGAACAATTTGGAAGGTGAGGACAGTTGGTTCTGTCACTTTCTAGAGGTGCTGGCTGTGTTGGTACTGAGGAGGCACCGGTCAGGCCCAGGTGGCCATAAAAAGAGTGCCCACAGCAATGGAGGTGGCATGCAAGAACAGCCATGGCTGGAGAAGCCACTTCAGGTGGATAGGATAGCAATTACCAGAAGGCATGGCTGCCAGAGGAACTGTTCTACCTCAGCAGCCCTTGGAAGACCTGAAGACTGGGTGGGCAAGAACTGCAATTTTTGTTGCATTGTGGAGTGGTTCACACCCCTTCAACGTGCTTCCTGGATATGTAGCCCTGTCTGGCATACCTTCTCATATATAGGTATTTCAGCTTTTTTTTTCCTTTAATGTTTTTGTAGTTGTCAATGGACTTTATTTATAATTTATTTATGAGTTGCTGAGAATTGAATCTGGTGCCTCACACATGCTAGGCAAGTGCTCTCATTGAGCCACAACCCCAGTCCCCTTCTCATTCTTTAATACTAATGAAATAAACAGGTCTCTTATACAATAGTGTTTTATGAACCTTTGGCCTTTAAGTTTTAATGCTTGGAGAGAGCTGCTTTCTAGGTTTCCACTTAGAATTGTGATATTCTAAGCATCTTGAACAACTGTTTGGAAGAATGAATTTTATTAAAACAGAGTTAGGGATGTAGCTTGGTAGTATAGTGCTTGGCTTGCATGCACCAAGATTTGGAGTTCAATCTCCAGCACTTTGAAAGAAAATTTTAAAAAGTGGCTTCCTTAGCAAAATATTAGAGTGCACAGAATTCCTTTAAGGTTGAGCTGGATCTTTCCATGGAGATGGCTGACATACCCATCTGCATGACTCAATGTCTCCCATCCTTAGTTCCTGTTTCCTTAATCTTTAAGCAGAGACCCCCAGGCTGCTAAAGGCCTCATACTGATAAGACCTGGGGCCAAAGTCTGTGTTGTCCTTTATCTAAGACTGGGGTTAGGGAAAGTTTTTGTGTATGTTGAAGTTGACTATTTCCAGTTATTCATTTCCTTCCCCCTTGCATTTATTATCTTCATCTCATTAGTGCACTAAATTAATTGAATAACCAAGTAAATTGGGAGGATTTTGTGCAATAATATCTTCATTGTACTACTCATAAAAGTTATAACTTAAATTTAGCCCAGTATGTCAATGATGAAGATGTCAAACACTTTCTTACATGGTATTTTTGTACATAACCAGCATCTAAAAAAAAAAAATAAAGGTCGTTTGTACCAAATAAATGATGAGAGCATTAAGTGAATTTACGATTTTAGATTTACAGAAAATTTTCTAATATTGTGCAAGCCTATAAAATTTAGTCTCTCAGCAATAGTAACAAAAACAGCATGGTACTGGTACCAAAACAGGCGGGTGGACCAATGGTACAGAATAGAGGACACAGAAACCAATCCACAAAACTACAACTATCTTATATTTGATAAAGGGTCTAAAAGCATGCAATGGAGGAAGGATAGCATCTTCAACAAATGGTGCTGGGAAAACTGGAAATCCATATGCAACAAAATGAAACTGAATCCCTTTCTCTCGCCATGCACAAAAGTTAATTCAAAATGGATCAAGGAGCTTGATATCAAATCAGAGACGCGCCGTCTGATAGAAGAAAAAGTTGGCTACGATCTACAGTCGGTGGGGTCGGGCTCCAAATTCCTCAATAGGACACCCATAGCACAAAAGTTAATAACTAGAATCAACAAATGGGACTTACTCAAACTAAAAAGTTTTTTCTCAGCAAAAGATACAATAAGAGAGGTAAATAGAGAGCCTACAACCTGGGAACAAATCTTTACTCCTCATACTTCAGATAGAGCCCTAATATCCAGAGTATACAAAGAGCTCAAAAAATTAGACAATAAGAGAACAAACAACCCAATCAACAAATGGGCCAAGGACCTGAACAGACACTTCTCAGAGGAGGACATACAGTCAATCAACAAGTACATGAAAAAATGCTCACCATCTCTAGCAGTCAGAGAAATGCAAATCAAAACCACCCTAAGATACCATCTCACTCCAGTTAGATTGGCAGCCATTATGAAGTCAAACAACAACAAGTGCTGGCGAGGATGTGGGGAAAAGGGTACACTTGTACATTGCTGGTGGGACTGCAAATTGGTGCAGCCTTTTTGGAAAGCAGTATGGAGATTTCTTGGAAAGCTGGGAATGGAGCCACCATTTGACCCAGCTATTCCCCTTCTCGGTCTATTCCCTAAAGACCTAAAAAGAGCATGCTACAGGGACACTGCTACATCGATGTTCATAGCAGCACAATTCACAATAGCTAGACTGTGGAACCAACCTAGATGCCCTTCAATGGATGAATGGATAAAAAAAATGTGGCATTTATACACAATGGAGTATTACTCTGCATTAAAAAATGACAAAATCATAGAATTTACAGGGAAATGGATGGCATTAGAGCAGATTATGCTAAGTGAAGCTAGCCAATCCCTAAAAAACAAATGTCAAATGTCTTCTTTGATATAAGGAGAGTAGCTAAGAACAGAGTAGGGTCGAAGAGCATGAGAAGAAGATTAACATTAAGCAGGGATGAGAGGTGGGAGGGAAAGGGAGAGAGAAGGGAAAATGCATGGAAATGGAAGGAGACCCTCAGAGGTATACAAAAGTACATACAAGAGGAAGTGAGGGGAAGGGGAAAAATAATACAAGGGGGACAAACGAATGTCAGTAAAGGGGGCAGAGAGAGAAGAGGGGAGGGGAGGGGAGGGGAGGGGGGATAGTAGAGGATAGGAAAGACAGCAGAATACAACAGACACTAGTATGGCAATATGTAAATCAATGGATGTGTAACTGATGTGATTCTGCAATCTGTATATGGGGTAAAAATGGGAGCTCATAACCCACTTGAATCAAATTGTGAAATATGATATATCAAGAACTATGTAATGTTTTGAACAGCCAACAATAAAAAAAAATATATATATAAAAGAGAAAAAAAAAAAAAATTTAGTCTCTCAGATGTTAAGCTTATGAAATCATAATATGGAATATTTTTCTTGAGTAACATTAAATGCTACAAATTTTCATAATGCTGTATTGATATGTATCCTTTATGCATGACTATTTTCAAAGGGAATTTTATATCATGTAATATTTGTATTACATTATGGAAAAAAGTAAACATGGAAAAATTAACTATTTGAAAGTGAACCTTATCTATAGATTCTAAAACTGTACTTGAGTAATGTAAATAGTCAATTAATTACTTCTTTACTGTCTGAAACGATATCATGTTTTATATTTAGAACATTAATGATTTTGCATTTGGAGAACTTATATATTGTACATAACGATAGATGACTTAGGATAAAGGTAATTACCACTCTTGTTCAAGCCAATCAGATATTTAAATGTTCGCATCAGCAATCATTTAAATGATTGCTGAGATGAGGCCAAAAGAATGTTTTAATAATAGAATTATAATGCATAAATGGATTTTCATCCTTACATCATCAAGGGAAGTACTCTAGTTTTCAAAATTAAGAAAAAAAATAAGTTTTTTTTTTTTTTACTTTTAAATAACTGTGTTATGGTTAACGCCTTGGAATTTGTTGTACTCTCCCATGAAAGGAGCACTGAACTATACCGAGATAAACCTCCTATGAGGAATTTTACAATTTCTGCCAAGGTTGATGAGCTCTGTCATATATCTGTGATGCAGGATGGGAAGTTTCAATCATCATTGCAGTAGCATTTGTAGGAATCTGATTCATTTTCATGGATTATGCTATTTTAGGCACTGTGTATATGTAAAGATTATATTTATGTTGTGAATAAGTCATTGGTGTATTTTTACTTAATTTCCATACAAATCATCACACACACACATTTGTTTCCTTGGGCAAGACATTTCTGTTGATTTTTGTAATAAATAAACTATTATAAATGGACCATTTAACCAAAACACATGTATTTACTCATTGACATTAGACTCAACTTGAATTTGTGTAATTACTTTAAACAGAAATGAACCAGCCTCCTTCTAAAAAAAAAAAAAAAATAATAATAATAATAATAATAATAATAGTAACAAGTTGAACTAAATGGTCAAACTTTGTAGTTTTAAAATTTGAAGGCTAGGATGCCAACAGTAGGGGCGACATAGAATTGTTTTTCTAGGGATGCCGTTTCCCAAGGTCCTTGTGAAAAGCAAGTGTATAATTTTTCTGAGGGATGAAATAGGGGAACATCCAGGTGCCCATAGGTGTGCATTGTGCCTTCACACTTGCAAGGATTGCTGAGATGAAGCCAAAAGTATGTTTTAATGCAGAATTAGGACGTGTAAGTGGATTTTCATCCTTGCATCCTCATGGGAGAGTCTCTGGTCAAGTTTTCCAAGGCAAACACAATATTGTGCACACATCTTTTTCCTGAGGGAAGCTCTCATCTTCATTTGAAAAGGAAATGATTGCCTCTCAAGCCATCCTTTCTCCTGGTTGTCTCTCAGGCTAGAGATTTTATGTTTTTTTCCTAAGTTGTGATGAGGATGGGAGATGAATATCAGTGGTAGCACTCATTTATTCCTCTAGAAATTTAAGATTTGCACTATTCCATTTTTTGATAAACTCTTAAGAGTGACAACACATATGTTGGATGTTAAAGAATTACTTAAAATCTGCCTCTTCTTGGCCTTGTGACCCTGAGGTTCTCAAGGAGACAGAAGGAAAATACATACATTTCTCTTAGATAATGGTTAAGGGGAGTCGTCCTACCCTTCATCTATTGAAGCTCCAACAGGTTGAATTATTGTCATTGGTAGCTCTAGACAGTTCCCAGGTGGAATTATTGTCACTGATAGTGGCTCTAGTTAGTTTCCCCGTATAGCATCTATCAATGATGGAGCATATTTTTTAAACACTGCTATGGTAACATCTTGGAATTTGTTGAGCAAGTACCTTGTGTACTGTCCCATACTAGGAACACTGAACTACACAGAGATACAACTCTGATGATGAGTTTTACAGTTCCTGCCAAGGTTGATAAGTTCTGTCACGTATCAGTGAGACAGAATGGGAAGTTACAATCATTGCAGAAGAGGTAAAAACAATTCTGCCATATGTGTTTACAGAGTTATGTCATTTTACATCCAACTAAGAGGATCTGAGAGTTTCACATTTCATCTTTCTGCAGTGGCTGGGGAGGATTTAGCTTTGGGGGAAAGAAGGTAAATGTATTCTGAGGAGAGGAAGTTTGGATGGTGGTTTATACTCTGAGGATGCTAATTAGGCTAGTGACAGGATGCTTGAGAAATAAGGAAGGACTGGGAGGTTGAGGCCAACTTATTGCAGTTCTTAAGGTTCCATCTGAATTGGGATGTCTTTGATCAGTTTCTGTAACCAGCCTGATTTTCAGAATATCTCAAGTGTTCTATTAGACTCTTAGATCTACTGAACAGCCACCATTGTAATGGAGTGGAATTGTAATGCAAACGGGGCTCTAGGCCTGAGATGGCTTCATATATATATGTATATATTATATATTTGGATCCATCTGTCTTTGGGTAAGTTAGTAACCCTCCTGTTCCTCAGTGGTGGTGTGAGGATTAAGTGAGGTACAAAGCACAGAGGTCCATTGCAAGTAACTAAAAACCTCCTGGTCCCTACTTAACTTTTTATGTCATCTCAAAGTCTCCCCCTCTGCCCTTTCACAAACATAGTGTTCAATAAGTGTGTGTGATGAGACAGGGAGATGTTCCACACAGACAAAGATGTAAGTTAGTAGAAAGGATGGCTTTAGTATGAAATATAAAGGTCCCATTTCCTGTAGTGAAGCCAGACTTTCTACAACAAAGATGCTTACCTCTTGCTTCCCATGTTTTGGGAAAAGAGTGAAAGCAGCACTTTGAGCCTAAGCTCAGGTAACCTGAGGAGTCCCACTTGGTGCTGAAGGAGAGGAAATGTTGTCAGCTGCAGGCATGCAGAAAGACTTTCTGAAGACTGTCAGGGCGAGCTCTATCAATCTGTGTTCAGACCCTTGGCATTCCTAGTGTTAACAAATGCACTTTCTACCATTTGCAGTTACTTGGAATGTTGGACACTATGGTAGTTTACAGTATCTCTGAAACCTTTGAACCCAGGGTTGGAAGTCCAGAGGGTGTGGTGTATGGGAGATGGTGCCTAGTGAATAAGCTGCATACCTGCTCAGCATCTACAGCCAATTGTTCTCCTGAACTATGTACTTTTTTTTTTTTTTTTTTTTTTAGTGAAAGTGGATGAGGTGACTTCCCTAACTACTGGGAGAAATGTGCGTCTAAACAAAGCCAGAAGTCTACATAAACTTCATAGTTGTAAACCTTAGAATTCTGGAAGCTCTCAGCCCATAATTCTCCAGAACATTTAGGTGGTTGACTTTTCTCAACATCTTAGGGAAAAAACTGAGCTTTGAGTTAATTAACCCATTTGAGGAGCCAGTGGGATGCTGAGTAAGCTTCTTTGCCAGCTTGGTATCTTGGTGGTGTGGTAATTTGTCCAATGAGAGTAGCTTCTAAAGTTGAGTTTTGCAGTCTCTGATCATCATAGGTAGATTGCACAAGGAGCCTTTGGTCATGTGTCAGAAGAAAAGCAATCTGAGGTGAGCAGCCCAGCCCGCAGAGGGCAGTGCAAATGAGAGAGAGACCAGGGAAGACTGAGCTGACACAAATAGAAGATTTAGCGCTAGTGGAAGTTAGTACTTCATGAAGTGTAGGCTCTTAGCACACAATGGATGACCCTGCTGGGGAAAATACTATGCAGACAGGTGACCTGAGGACATGGTCTGGCTTAGGTAGCCTGTGTGGCATCATGGGAGAGCTAGTTATTACAGGTTTTTGTAAAGTATAATTATAATTTATCTCATTCTCCTCAATGCAGCCTTTTTCATTTACAATGGGGTCAACTTGTTTTTGACTTTAAACATTATTGCCAGCATTCTGAGTTGTTAGTAAACTAAAGAAACTTCTTTTCTAGGGGAGGGAAGAGTGTAACACAGTGGAGGGGGAAAAATATCTAGGCAGCTCACCCTTTAGGTGCTGTTAAATTTGAGGAACTAAACCCTATTAAAGTAGGTCTGGGGCTGGGACAAGAAGGAGGAGGGGAAAAAAGAAACTTATATTTTTGAATATGGAAAAACTGTATTAAACAATCTCCAACATGATTAGCACCATTCGTGGTTGCATTATAACTAGAATTTTTTGACCATCTGGGCTTATTCAACATCTCGCTTTTTGTTGAAAAATATATAATAACTAGCATTTACATCATACCTTCTATTTGCCTGGTACTGTTTGTTTGCTTCACAATGTCCTATGCTTGAATATTGATTCATACATACATCACAATACCATGAGTATAGGTATAATTATGTTTTATAGTTTGGGAAACTGAGGCACAGGGGTTAAAATAGGTGACATGCTAGGAAAATAGAAGAGCTGGATTTCAAACCCTGCCAATCTGGTTCCAGAGTTTGTTCTGTTAATTACCATACTGTATTCACTGTTCACAGCCTGAGCACACGGGAGGAGTCATTCTGTTCTCTATTTTAATGACTTGCAACTGAATTTTCCCAGTTTACCATGGAAATACCCATTCTTCTTCTTTTATGACTAGGAAGCACAGTATTTATTACTAGAAAGTCTTGAGGCTGCTATCTTCTATAGTTTCAGAGGGCTCTTCACAGATCTTGGGGAAAGAGACCATGTGGTAGTGGCAGAGTTTAGGTTTAATAACATTTATTAGGCTGAAATTTCTTGGGTTTTGGCTGAATTATGGCCAATCTGTGCACATCTGATATAAGTTAAATACATGAAAGTCACCAGATGGCAGAACATGAAGATGTGCCCTAATTTCTGTGAATGCAGCAGTGATACTTGGGCATACCTCCAGTGGACTCAAAACTCCATAGTACTTAAAGTTGGTGGACATGTTCTCTGTATGTGTCCCTGAAACTGTCAGACTAATACAGCATGCTGACATAACTCGGCTCTGATATTTCAAAAATCCTGCCAATTAAATTGTATTCTCCTTAAATAAAAACTGGAAAAATAAAGTGCAAAGAGGAAATCAAGGCCACTTAGAATCCTACTGCAAAGCTGGTCTTTACTGAATTGTATTTTCCTTCAGTTTTTTTTTTTTTCCTTGCACCCACATTTCTACACATGCTATCTTAAAGCAATAGTTTGTGTAGCTAATATCTTGTTATCCTCACAGTTAAATTTTAACCGAGGTACAGAATACAGAACATTTCACACATGCATTTTTTTTTTTGCTGGGGAAGCCACAGATATGTAACCATTTATAGTACTGCCTTGCCATTGCACGCATCATTTCCTCTCCTACTTCCTCTGTGTCCCTGGCAGTCCTGCTGCTGGCTCTCCACTTGTGACATCTGAGTCATCACTGACTTCTCTCTGTCTCCAGAAGCTGTTAGTGAGCTTTGTTGTTTTTTTTTCCTCTCCCTAAGATTTCTCAGATCTGTACTTTATTTTTAAACCACCAAAGCTCAACCCCAATCTGTACTTCAATCATCTCATGCTGTCAAGGTCTGTTTCTTGGCCTCTAGATTCTTTTTGGTTTCAATCCAAGCTTTAAAAAAAAAAGGGGGGTGGGTAATTTTCTGTGGCAAGAGGGTGTAGCTCAGTGGTAGATCATGTGCTTAGCATGCAAGACCCTGGGTTCCATTCCCAGTGCTAGTAACAACAGCAAAAACAAAACAAAAATTTCCCTCAAGTGTTTCTTGGTGTCCTTTTCTTAGCAGAACTCTACCATGATAACCCCTTTGCATTACTTTCCAGTTATGTCCACATCTTTGTTGCTGTGCTGGGAATGAAACCCAGGGCCCTATCATGCTGGGCAAGTGCTCTACCACTGACCTATACCCCAGCCACATTTTATGCTTCTCAACGATATTCTCATTTATTTCGTCCACTGCACATAAGGCAAAGATATACCTTGGTTCTTTGTTATTGTATTGTTAAAGATTAATTGAGCTGATTCTAGAGAAAATCTGTTAAGAAAAGTTCAAGCTGTGTCCTTTGTTACGTTGTGACCCATCAGATCTTTTCTACTTGTTATTTAATATCATTCTTGCTCTCTGATTCATACTTCTAAACAAAATATGAAAGGATCTCATATCAGTTGTTTATGAATTCTTTTAGTGACCAAATATCTTTATGAAATGAAATGCCTGCAAGAAGTATAGTTTTGTATTTCTTAGAAATGCACTTATTTGGCCAATTAAAAAGCTTGCAACCCTGTGTTAATTCCTTCTGCCCTAAATTTGAAATGTTTTCCCCCAAAAGTTAAAAAAAAAAAAAAAGAAAAAGAGAATTATTTGAAACTTAGCATAAAGAAAATGAGAGGCAGGAAGAGGTGAGAAAGAAACAAAACAGTTAATGAGCGATGGTATTGTTAGCAAGCTGTGTCCTTTGATAAAAATGCATTTTGAGTGTGTTTTTATTTGATAAGAATACATTGTGTTCAGTTAAAAAAAATTCTTTGTTTTATTCATTTTTTTGTTTCTTCTCAGCTACATACATCCAGTGCCTGTTTGTCTTAGAATATAAACTCATAAAAGCATTGAACACATTTTCTTTATCCCTGAATCTCAACATCTAGTTAATATCAGCCAAGCTGTGTACAGTCAATAAATGTTTGCTGATTATGTGATGATGCTTCGGGAAAATAATCTTTCTTTGTATTTCTAGGGTTTTTATTTTACTAAATAAAACTTAAGAATATTCCTAACCCCAGTGTCAGCAATCCGTATCTCTAACTATCCATAGATGTTGGCACCCAGTTGTCCATAAGGAGTTGCCAGTTGTAACCTGTGTGGGTGACAGCTATGTTTCGATTCCTCTTGGATCTGTCCTGTTACTTGGCTCTATGACCTCACACTTTGTTCTGGGATCTGCCAGAAAGGGAAGGGAGCCTTAGGCCAGTAGGAGATGAAGCCAGCATGTTTCAGTGGTCATGTCAGGATTCTGGCTTGGCAGACAGAAACGACATGGGTTGTTTTATATTGCAAAGCTAGAGTTACTTCTTCTGTGACCCTGGAATGCCTTTATATTTGCAAATACCAATATCATCTTTTTCTCAGTCCAGCCAGAAGTAGAGGGTGATGGGAAAGGCGGCGGGTCTTTTGTTCAGAAAGTGTGATGGGGATTGAAGCAATGCCTGCATTCATGTACTGGATCTCTGATGGCCCTTCCTTTGAAAAATCCTATGATTCTGTAATTACAGTGTGTTCTGTTGGCACAGTTGTTAAATTGTGAATTTAATAAGTTAAAATGAGCTCTGTAAGAGAATATGGGTTTTTCCACTGGAATGGAAGGCTATTGCGTGATGAGATAGTGGAGAGGAAACAATAGACTTTTTATGTAGCTGCCTGGAACTTCTGCTTCATGAAGGTAAGCTGATAAATGAGGAAGAGGAGATAATGAATTGCCTAATCTTCGAGCTTGCTCACCATGCTCTTTGAAAACAATGTTTTATGTCCTTGGACTGCCTCATGGTGCTTGCCCTACTTTAGATACCCTTAACTAATATTACATGGAACTTGGTTTGTAATTTTGTGTTTTATTTCATATTGCTATATTTTAAGCCCATGCAAAAATGAATTATTTTATTTATTTTGTCTCAAAGTCTGAACATTTCAGTAGTCCAAATGGAAATATGTTTGTGCTGGCATCATAATATAGGAGGTGGTAATTCTAGCCTTGCTTGAGAGGCTAAGGATTGAATTTATATAGCAGTATAGATCTGGAGGGAGAAGAAAGTAGATTGGGCTTATATACAAGTACTTATTGAAATGTCAGTTTATATTAGGTTTTCTCCATTAGGATGCTTTTCTGTTATGGAGAACACCTTTTAGTATTAATGATATTAAGAAATATTTCTGAATAAAAATTTTAGCAAAGAGTCACTGGGGAATGGATTCTACAGTGATAGCAGTTCTCCATGTCTAGGCAATTGGAGGGGGAGGCAAGTCAGGATGAGGGTGGCCTGCATTATGATTCTGTTCAAATACTTTGGTTAGGAAAGTGATGACTTGGCCGACATTCCACTATTATAACTGCAGGAAGTTTAAGAGGCAGAGTGGCTCCTTGGGTTTTGACTAGAATCTTGAATTTCTCCATACTACTCTTCTCATGCTTATTTTGGACTTGGGCTTCTTAGCATTTCTAGCCAAGACTGACTTTTGTACTTATGGAAAAGTGACTGTAAGTAGAACGTCCCCAGGGTGAATACCAAGTCACTCTTTCAGTTCTAGAGGCTGGAAAGGATATAGCTCCAAGGTTCCACCAGACCAGGTTTCAGCCCTGCCCAGGTTCACCTCTGATCCTAAGGATGCCTTAGAACAGGCCTGAAGCTAGGGTGCCCTGATAAATTTGTTGGAGGGTTTTTTTGTTTTTGTTTTTGTTTTTTAATATGGTGAAATATCAAGCCAGAGTTTTCAAATGGTAAGTGGAAGTTGCAGGTGCAGTTTTCAAGGAAGTTTGAGATGATGATGGAGGAGGAAAAAGAGGGAAGAAAAAAGGTAAAGTCCATTTTAATATCTATAGTGCTTTCCAGTGTCTTGATTAAATTCTCTCCATAAAAGCATGAAATACCAGAGGAGCGACAGCCTTGCATTTGGACCTGTTTAGGAATGGATGAGCTCTTCAGATGTGTTTGCAGTATGACTATAAAGGTTATCATAGTCAAGTTGGATTTTCCCCCCTCCCCTTTATCCTTATTTATCTCTTAGGCTTTCTGTATAGGTATGGTAGTTAATTTTTTTTTAAAGCTCTAATCCTTGGAACATGTGAATGTTAAAATGTTATTTGGAATGCAGGGGGGTCTTCACAGATGGATTAAGTTAAGTAACTTGAGATGATGGATGATCCTGGATTATCCCAATTGGGCCCTAAATGCAATTACACATGTCCACATGGGAGGCCGAGGGAAATCTGATACAGAGGAGGAAACATGTGAAGATAGGGGTGGAGATTTGAATCAACTGCCACGAAAGAATGCCAGTACCATCAGATACTAGAAGAAGCAAGGCATAGATACTCCAGAGGCTCTGGAGAAGAAAAATCCTTGCACATTCCTTTATTTTATCCAAGGGATCCTGATTTTGGACATTTAACCTCTAAACTATGAAATGATAATTTAATTATTTTTTTAATTAAACAAATTTATTTTTGAATTTGTTTTTGTTAATTTTTAAAAGCCTAGACTGACTGAATTTCTGATCCTCCTGTCTTTCAAGTAGCTGGGATGACAGGCATGGTCTACTGCAACAGTGTTAAATTTCTGTTTTTAACCATTAAGTTTGTGGTAATTTGTTATAGCAGCCTTATGAAACCTAATACAGGAGGGAAAGAAAAAAAAATAAGAGTCCTCCTGACCAAGTTGTTTTCTATCAACAAATTTAATTTTTATGAGAGAATCCCCTTTCATGTACTTGTGTATTATATGCAATTAATACAAACCTGTTTTAGTGAAGTTCTGATTACCGGATTAATTTTCCTAAAGCAGGCCTCTAATTGTATTGAACATGCTTGTATTCCTAATATGACTATAAATTTGAGATCTTATTTGGCCTGTCTGTAATTGTATCCACATTACTTGGCACACAGTAGGTTCTTAGTAAATATTTTCCAAATGACTACATGCCTAAGTCTGAGTAGTTTCCTAATCGGGGCTCCAATCAGCTATTCTAGCTCTTTTTCTCACTCTTCTTTTTATGTTCTTGCCAGAGAAAAAAAAATCAAGTTGGTGAGGCATAAATAATGAATAATAACTACAATTTCCCTTATGAATAATAACTGTCCAGATGACAGATGGTACTAGAATGGACCGATTGTGTAATAAATATTAATTGGAACTTTTTTGGTTACATTTCTGAGGAAAAACGGACAAAGTAGGCAAATCCAATGTATATTAAGGAATTTAAAAATGTTCTTTAAAGTGTGTTTTTAGGGTCAGTATAGATGAAACTCAAATACATACTATGCCTGTAGTTCAGAATAATGTCAGTGAGGCTCTGGACTCCATCTTTTAAAAAAAAAAAAAAAACAGAGTATTGAAAGGAAGAGTTCAGAGTACAAATATCTTAGTAAATTGAAATTAAGCTACATGGTAAATGCTTAAGCATTTCTCATCACCTGAAGGTCATTTTCTGCTGTAAGATACTTAATTTTTTGACTTGGGACAGTATCTTGTCCAGGGCCATCTAGTGAACAAGATGGTTCATACTACTTCCCAAACTTTTGGGAAAAATTCAAGTACTTATAAATATTTTTCCAATGGGTTAAAAATACACATAAATCTTACATATGGCTTCAAATTCTAAATTCAGAAAAATTTGCCAAACATGGTGGTGCACACCTATAATTCCAGCAACTCAAGAGGCTAAGGCAGGAGGACACAAATTGGAGGCCAGCCTCGGCAACTTAGGGAGGACCTAAAAAAAAAAAAAAAAAAAAAAAACTTAGTGATATCCTGTCTCAAAAAATAAAAAGGGCTGGGAATGTATCAGGTACAATCTTGCCTGGCACGAGTGAGTTCTTGGGTTAAAAAAAAAAAAAAGTACAGGAAAAAAATGTTAGAAAAATTAAAATTCCAAATCTCAAGCCACACTCCAGACAAATGAATCTCAGCCTTTAGATGAGTCATAGACATCAGTTTTTGTTTCAGTGAAACTCCCGGGTGGTTCCAATGCAGACACGTTAGAAACAGAAGTATACAGTTATCGTAGCAAAGATAATTATGGTCTACTATGGAATCCATATTAAAATTTCAAAAGTTTTCCTCTGGGTGCCTTTTATAGCTGGTTTTTGTTACAAACTATGATGTGGTTGCCAATCTCCATAAAGATTGGAATTTTTGTCTTGTTTTGTTCACGGCTGTATTCCCAGTACCTATATGAGAGACTTGTGCAGAGTGTCAGATAAATATTTGTAGATTGCATGAACTTAAAGGCTTCTACATTTTGCTGGGCATCTGTTGAGTGGGTTGTCTGTGTCTGAGCAATGTCTTACACTGACCAACTGTTAAAACGTGAGCAGGAAAAGCAGTGCAGCCTTTCCAGAGCGCAAATGTATCGCTGTGAATTTAGAAAAGAGATCAATGGAAAACTGCAACTCTGTAATCAATAATGCATTTAAGTTCAAATATGTGCGCAGAGATGTAAGGTGGAATTTTATTTCATGTTTGGTGTAAACATCACTCAAAGACTCAGAAAGGCCCATCCATATGGATCCCTGGGGTTCAACCCCAGCTTTCAGGGTTGCTCCCTCGTGGGTCAGCTAGCATATTTGTAGTCACATAGTCGTCTTTCTCTGATCTTGCAACAACAGGTTTAATGTTACCTTGTTAGGAATGTGAGGCTTAATTGATAAGGAAAACATGGGTAATACTCATATACAAGGTTTTTTAATTTTTATTTTTTACTGTTCTCTTAGTGCTATCTTGTATTCCCTTTCTCTTTACACATTAAATTTACTTGTAGCTTTAGCAGTATGTTTTCTGTATGGAAAACTAAATTCCAGCTGGCGATGGGAATGTCCAAGTTTGAGACCAAAGGTTTCTGCAAGGACAGGGAGACATGATGATAGGAAGAAGTGGCTTGTGAATGGCATTGCTGGAAGACCAGAGGACGGGGGATGTGTGTCCAGGGAGCGAGCCAGTGAACCTTTCAAGGTAATCTTGGAGGTGACAACAGGGTGAGAAATGATTGACTCATTGTTATTTTGTGATTGAATATTTTGTAAGCATCAATCTTCAATTTTTAGGGCATTTCCATTGTCAAATAGCACACACAAATCTAACCAAGAGATAGAATCTCAACGCTTTAAAGCAGTGCTTTATTCCTTTAGAGACAGAATTTTTTAACTTGGTACATGTTGAGGTTTGGATGTGGAATGTTTCCCAAAAACTCATGTGTTAAAGGCTTGATCCCCAATGCAACGGTGTTCTGAAGTGGGACTTTTAGGAAGTGACTTGATTGTGAGGGCTCTGACTTCATCAGTGAATGAATCAATGGGTGGATTCATAATTGGATGGCATTATTGAGAGGTGGTAAAAGCTGGTTCCTCTTAGTTGGAGGAAGTAGGTCACAGAGGGCATGCCCTGGAAGGATATATTTTCTCCCCAGCCCCTTCTTTGTTCTGCTTCCGGGATGCTATGAGGTAAGCAGTTTTCCTCCCCACCATGATGTTCTGCTTCATCACAGGCCAAGAAACAATGGAGCCAGGCATCCATGGATTAATCCACTTATATGAATTAACTGGTTGATAACTCTAGGCAGGTAGGGGATGGCTGGAGAAAGGAGGTCACTGAGGGTGTGCATTTGGAGTTTATATTTTGTCCTTGGTGAGTTAAATACTCGACTTCCTGGTTGCCATGTTCTTAGCTGAGTCCCTCTGCGATAATATTCTGCCTCACCTGGAACCTAGAGCTATGGAGTCAGTCAGTGATGGACTGAACCTCTAAAACTGAGCAATAATAAACTTTTCCTCTTCTAAGTATATTTTTATCAGGTATTTTGTCACAGCAACAGAAAACTGACCAATATAGCCTACTTAGTACAAGTAAGAGTTCAATAGATTAGCTAAAACTAGTTACCCAGGTAAGCAAGTATGATTTTTATGAAAAATGAGAAAAGGTAGTGAAGATTACCAGTTAACAAAGGAAAGTTTTTTTTTTAAACTTGACCTTTGGAGCAGGACTCTTTTACAGTCTCTTCATTTACAGTTTTAGTTCTGGCCTTTATTTTATCTAGTTTGACAACAACAACAACAAAAAAAATCAATGTTGTTCCTGAACATTCTATTTTCTTTCCTTTTTTGAAAAAAAAGTACAAGCAATTCACCTGTTTTCATATAAATCACCAATTCTTAGATCATTCAAGGATATTACTTTTGCCTTGTTATCATAAATTTTTGTTTAAGGGACTTGAGTGTCACTTGGTATCACTCTTTTATACATGATGAAACAGACCCAGAGAGGTAAAAATCACTGCTCAGAGTAGATCACATCCAGCAGGTGATGGAAAGAGTAGCACTTAGAACCCCCAGTGAACATGCTCAGTGATGTGACAGTTACACACAGTTTACTTTCTAGGCATTTTCAAGAATATTATTAAAAATCCAAACTTGAGGCTCTAAAAAGTAGAGTAGTAAGCACCGTGAATGGGTCTGGTCTTTTCATTCCACCTTCATCAGGGAGGGAAAGGGGATGTTTCTCCCAGGAACTATGATCATGGATATATTATGGGTGTGAAGGCTACAGGGTCACAGCACACTGTGCACATGGCAAGCACATCTCTTCTTGGAGAATCCCTGTTTGGCTTTGGAGAATTTGATGGTTTATCCAAATACTCATGAATGTTCAGACTCAGTACCATAGGCCCTGTTCTATGGTCACTCTGAGATGTAGGTATGAGTGATGGTATCTGGCCTGTTATCCCTCTCCAGCTTGTGGGGTTATTAACCTTCATGATGGTCAGCATGCAGAAGTAGTAGCACTCATCACTTTCACTCATAAGAGAACTTATGCTTTTCTTCCAATTTTCCATCCACTTCAGAAACCCAGTATAAAAGAGGTGAGCAAGCTTGGCCAGTCATGGGCTCTCCCCATTCTTTCCCACTTTTCTTACCATTTGATAGCCTTTTCTGAGCTATAGCCAGGAGAGAATCGGTGTGGACACTCTATGATAAATCAAGTGGCTGACCCCAGTGATAACACCCAGGATTGTTAGGTGGATCTGTTTTATACTTTCAACTTATTGGTCAGTCTTTACCTGTGAGTCAGTTGCCTTTTTAATTGTGGGCAAACATGGTGCATGGTGAGGTATAGTTGGGCGGAGTGAGGTGGCTATTGGATAATCTCTGAGTGGGAGTTGGTCTGGTATTGACAGCTGTTTGATGGGCATCACAGGTAGGCATGGGGACACAGGGGTAGTGATCATGTCAGTCAAAAAGGGAAACGAGGAGTGAGGAAAACCAATTAGTCTGCTTCTTACTCCATTTTAGATCCTCTTATGATCTCTTAGGGCTAGGAACCCAGGCACCTTCCTCAATAATAGATCCATCTATGAGTAATAGGAGAAAGGGCTTATGGCTGTGCTTCAGGAAATGCTCTGGAGAGAAATGACAGTCTTTTTCAGAAGTTGCTGGTTAAAAAAAAAAATGTATGAGTTTTCCATATTAAAACGCCAGACAGCTGAGCGCGGTGGTGCACATCTGTAATTCCAGTGGCTCGGGAGGCTGAGGCGAGCCACTGGAAGGCGAGTTCAAAGCCAGCCTCAGCAATTGCAAGGCACTAAGCAACTCGGTGAGACCCTGTCTCTAAATAAAATATAAAATAGGGCTGGGGGTGTGGCTCAGTGGTTGAGTGTTCCTGAGTTCAATCCTCAGTACCCGCCTCCCCAGAACACACATACACACACAACACAAAAACAAAAATAAAAACACTCACAAAAAAACTCCACCAGATAATAGAGTAGTGAGAGCTGTTCTCACAATCACCTCCTTTTGGACATGTGGAAAATGGAGTTCCAGGGTTGTGTACTGGTTCATTTCAGACTGAACTAACATTCTATCCCCACTCAGTCTCTTAACTGGAGGCTGTAAGTTAAGGGCTGAGCCACCGGCGTGAGCGGAGGGTGTGCTGCCTGAAATGCTAAGTCTAGCTCTCCACATACTGTGTGACCTTTACCACTTGTCCCTGTTTCTCCACTGACAGATTGAGATAGTGGTAAGGTTGTTGTAAGAAGTAAATGGGAGGAGGAAAAAAAAAACATACACACACACAAAAAAAACCTGTGCAACCTGTGCAAATGTTTAAAAGAGTTCCTAGAATGTAGTGAGAACTTGTGTGAGCTGCTGATAGCATTTTATGGTTATTTTGTTCTCATGGCTATCTATTTTGCAGTCTTATTGACAATTTTGTCCCAAGTTTTTAAATGAAGAGTAGCAGTGACACCTATGAAAATAAAATTTGTGGATTATATAGATTCAGTTGCCCACACCTAATATGCCATAATGACCTGACCTTATGAACACCAGGGATTCACAGTTTAACTCAGGAAATTCCTCTGTTGAGGGATTTTATTTAGATATATTACAGAAAAATAATACTTTTTTGGTGTCATTTCCTAGAAACACAGAATTTTGAAGCTTGATCATGTACTATATTCATTCTCTACTGCCTTGATTTATAAGAAAAGAAGTAGCCCAGAGAGCATAAAGTGACTTTTCACTTATGAAAAGATGAAGATGAAGCAACTAATGATAGAACCAGGTAGGCTGCCCGTGGTCTCTTTCCTTAAAGTCATAGACTTGTGTTGTACGTCTTCACATGTGTCTCCTGTTTAGCTGTTGTTCTCCGACCAGTTTGTTTCAGTTGCCGGGGGTTATAATTATGAGAATTACACTGAACATTTTTCATGTGCATAAAAAGTGTTTAACTCAAAATTTTTAGACAGAGTGTAAAACACAAAGTATATTTTACTAACTATGGAGAGATTAAAAGCTTGAGGCAGAGTTGGGGAGAAGTACAAAACAGATCACCAACTAGCACCTTTGTCAAATAGGAAGATGCATGAGAGTGGGGGTGGAGAAGGGAAAGAAAGATTGAGAGAGATTGATTCTGTGGGTTTAGAGCTTAAGAAAATGAAATTTAAGCCAGTGTCTTTGAAGTTTTCCCTATGTTATCCTTCAGTTGAGTCAAATTTTGTCATACATCCACTTTCCCTTTCTTTATTTTGGTTGTATTTAAAATAGAGTTCAAAATAACTAGTAAGAATAGAAACAGATTTTCAAGGCTGGCAAGATACATTCTGTTGAGGAATATGTACCTGCAGGGAGGAAGCATGCTGGTATTCTGGATTTTCGACAGTGGTGTTCTGTACAGAGCTCATTAAAATGAATTAACTGCCAAGTGTGGTGGTGCATACCTGTAATCCCAGGAACTCTGGAGGTTGAGGCAGAAAGATCACAAGTTCAAAGCTAGACTCAGCAATTTAGCAAGGCCTTGTCTCAAAATAATAAATAAAAAAGGCTAGGGTCAAGGCTCAGTGGTTAAGTGCCCCTGGGTTCAATAATCCCTGGTACCAAGTGAAACAAAACAAAAAACAGATGGCATATTAAAAGAAACAAAGAATTCAGCGTCCTCGTATCAAAGAAAACACTTGGCCTTTGTTTTTTGGGGGATTGTCTTATTTCACTTAGCACTATATTCTCCAACTCCATCCATTTACCTGCAAATGCCTTGATTTTATTCTCTTTTAATGCTGAGTAATATTACATTGTGTATATATACCAAAGTTTCCCTATTCATTCATTTACTGAAAGGCATCTGGATTGGTTCCACAATTTAGCTATTGTGAATTGTGGTGCTATAAACATTGATGTGGCTGTGTCCCTGTAATATGCTGTTTTTAAGTCCTTTGGGTATAAACTGAGGAGTGGTATAGCTGGGTCAGATAGTGGTTCCGTTCCAAGTTTTCCCAGGAATCTCCATACTGCTTTCCAGATTGGCTGCATCAATTTTCAGTCCCACCAGCAATGCATGAGTGTGCCTTTCACCCCACATCCTCGCCAATACTATTGTTGTTTGTATTCTTGATAGCTGCCATTCTGACTGGAGTGAGGTGAAATCTTAGAGTTTTGATGTGGCAGGGGAGGCATGGGAGGAATGGAGGAACTTTAGATAGGGCAAAAGGGAGGGAGGGGAATGGAGGAGGCATGAGGGTAGGAAAATGAGTGGAATGAGTTAGACATCATTATCTTAAATACATGTATGGAGACATGAATGGAGTAAAAATACTTTGTGTACAACCAAAATTGAAAAAATTGTGCTCTATATGTGTAATATGAAATGAATTGCATTCTGCTGTCATATAACAGAATAAATAATTTAATAAAAAGAATAAGAATTATTACATGAAAAGCTTGAAAATAATCAAAAACATTTTCCTCCTAAATAGTTGAAAGCTAAGCAGTTGGAGGGAAACAGATTGTGAGCTTAAAGAATGTAAATCATTGTTGATGAGTTAGCAATAGTAAGGCATGCAAGAAACTTAAGAAGTGATTTCAGATTAAATAATGGGATTATCTTTATTTAGCCTTCCCTATGTAGGATACAGTGAGGAAGAAACACAATGTAAAATAAACCTGGTTTGAAGTCAGAATACTAAGAATACTAAAACTAAAAATCCTTCATTTGGGACATTAATTTGACATGAATATTTTGTCCTGATAGAAAAGCTGGAGGTGTTTTTGTTTGTTTTGGTACCGGGGAGTGAACCCAGGTGTGCTTCCCCACTGAGCCACATTCCCAACCTTTTTATTTTTTATTTTGAGGATGGGTCTTGTTGAATTATCCAGGCTGGTTTCAAACTTGTGATTCTCCTGCCTCAACCTCCAAAGTCACTAGGATTATAGGCATGTGCCACCATGCCTGGTTGGAAATGTTTTTTAATTTGGGAGGGGCTCAAAACTAAGGGAAATAGGAGTTGGATATTTGCATTAAATTTTCATGTAGTATGAAAATACACTAGGGAAAACTATTTCCATTTTTAAGTACTCAATGACAATAGGAGGCATAGTAGTATTTATCTTTCTAAAATGTATGCAAAAACACATCTTAAAACTTTCTGACATTTTGAAAGTATATAAATGTGGAAAAGTGACTCAAGTGTGCCTTTGAAAGAAACTGGACAGGAAGTGGAGAGATCAGATTTGTAGCCTCCTGTGCTGATAACCAGCGACATCACCAAAGACTTCTCACTGCCGAGTCCTAGTGCCCTCCGTGATCCATAAAACAAAATCACTTGACCAGGTGATCTATGGACTTCTCTCTCCTCTGCAAATCTGTCATTCTTAATAATCGGAGACAGCAGGGAAAATGATGGACCAAGAACCCAAAAGCTTTATTGAAGATATTAACAGGAACCAGATTTTGAAGGAAATATAAAACTTGGTTCTTCAGAAAAAGGGCATTCTCTTTTTTTTACTGGAGCATTATAATTTGTACATTATAGTGGGATTCATTATGCCATATTTGTATATGTACATATTTGATCAATCTCATTCCACAGAACTTTCCATTTCCCTTCTCTCTTCCCTCCCCCTCCTCTGCTTACTCTACTTTATTGATGTCCATTCTGTTGTTATTTTAATAGTACATTATATTATGGTGTATGTGTGTGTATAGGAGGACTATTATGGTGTATTTGTACATGGACATTGAGCATTGACAAAGAGGATGCTGTGAGGAGCATCCTCATAATCGATGGCCTCATTATTATAAAAGCAAAGTTGTTTACTTTAGGTGGATTGAATTGGGAATTGGCTCAGCAGATTTGGGACAGCCATTGAAAGATTATGTCAGGCAGCTAGAACTACACTGAATCAAAATGCACTGTAGCTAATGAATATGAAGCATTGCAGGCCTGCTTAGACATGGAATTTAACATGCTTCACACTTCTGTGCAGTTAGGATTAGGAAAAAGCTGACAGTGGGATATTAACCAACACACAGGATGCACTAATGGGCATGTTGGAAGATCCATGTTGAATTAGTTTTCCTGGTGCTTAGAGAGTTGGATATGGGAAGGGAAGAAATGACACAGTGGGCTGGCTAGACTGGATGGTCCCAAAGACACAGGCAGGAGGTTGGTTGTGGTTCAACAGGGGAATGCTGAATTAGAGATCTTTGTGATTTGAGTTAATAAGGCTCCATCAGCGAGCATGTTAGTGAGGCTTGATATGCAATGGAGAGGCAAGTTGGCCTGTATGTTCAGGGAAGAATGCACCTGGGGTGGGGTCAGAGGGAGTCAGATGTTCAAATTGGGAGGCTCATGATTGTGGAGGGCAAGGTGAAAATTCTGAGCCCCGAATGGGATAAGAAGCCCGCCCGAGGGGTAGAGATGCTGAAACCAGCTGTGTCATCTCTGTAACCTGCTGTGACTGTAATTACTTAATTTCTCAGGGCTTCTATGTTCTCAAAGGCAAAATGGGGTGAATAGTCAGAGTTGAACTAGACTAGTACTTCTCAGTGGGGTCAATATTGCCCTCTAAAGGGCATTTTGGAAATTTGTGGGGGCATGTTTTACTGTCCCACTGTGTTAGATGTTCTACAGTTTCAGGACAGCTCTGCCAAACAGAGAATTATCTCGTGTCCTGGATGACTCAGGTGGCATTCTCAAAGGATATCAGATACAAATAAATCTCATCTCTGCATATCCTAAATCAGGCTTTTTTGTTTTCTAATTGCCATCTGTCTTCCCCACTCTTTATTTATTTTGAACATTAAAAATTTATTCAAGATTCTATAGCTACTCAGATCTAGAATTTGAAGACCAGTATTTCTTATTAGTAATTTTTCTGATTTTATTTTTTCCCTGTGTAAATTTGTTCATTATCAGTAGATAAACAGTTGACCACTTCATTGCATGTCTTTTAGAGTGCAAGAGCTCATTGAAATTTTATTTTATTTTACATTGCCCTTAATTTTTCCTCAATGTTATGACAAAGGGCATGAGAGTACACATGTAACTAACTATGTATAGATAAATTATCTGAACTTTGCTTCAGAAAAGTGAAGGGAGATATGTTAAGGGCAAGTGAGTATGTTAAGGTTGAGAACCATATCACTAGGTGGTCTCTAAGATTTTTAACACCTGACATCTCCAAAGTACTGCAGCTCTGTGAATGTCATGATGTGTAAAGATAGGTTTTCTATATTGGGAAGCTTTTAAAGACTGAGTATCAGCGTAGGAAATGGGTAGAAACCAGCCATTTATGAACCCAGGAAAGCCTGAAGAAATTGAGATCTGTCTGGAGGGGAGGGGCACATTGGGCCCTTCAGGAGAGCTGGGTTCCTGCCAATGCAGGGCCAAGGGGCACTCTGGTTAAAGTCCACAGAGAAGTAGGAGCAGCCAGAAGAGGGCTCAGTGGTGGGGAAGGCAGTTTAAAAAAAAAAAAAAAAAAAAAAAAAGGCATTATGACTGCATTTTTTTTTTTCAGTTCAATCTGGATGATTCTTTTGATGTGAAGTAGGTGGTATAAATTATTTTTCAAATAACTGAGCTACCCACAAGTGTATCCCTTTCTTCTAACAGTTTATTTTGCCTTTTACATTATAAGATGGCACCATTATCCATCATTAGTATGAATGTTCTCTGCTGAAACTTGGGGAAAATCTTGCCATGATATGGGATCAGTTTTGAGTTAGAGAATTTCTCTATCTTCTATTTTTAACCTAATTATCTTAAAGAATACTTAAAATGTTAAAAATGAAAGTAACTATAGACGTTTACCATGAGAAAGCAGGAATATTAAGATAATGAGACATCCATTTGGCTATTATGTAGAATTTCTTAGGTTTATTTTTTTAAGGTTGATTGATTTTAGATCAGATAATGTACTTGATATCTAACCTTAATGCTCACTAGGGTCACAAATAAAATTATTGGGGGATATTTTGAGGTCAAATTTAAGGGGAGTTTCAATAAAAAAAAAACCCCTGTTTCAGTCTAGAGAATCTCTAATTTTTCTCCTCATACATTTATACTAAGTATGAAAGGATAAATGGACATAAAGCCGAATGGAAAGGAAAAATTTGTTAGTTTAATTTCTGCTTGCAATGTGTAACAGAAATTGGGAGCTAAGTGACATTCCATAGTGAATGTTTAGCTTAAATATTATGTTTGTCCACTCTAAAACTTTAATACTGAAAAGTACAAGTAAACAATAAATTCTTCACAAAACCAGTGCCTGAGGATAGTTTTGTTAACATTTTGGTACATATTATTTTGCATATTATTTTAATAGTCTTTTCTATTGGCCTTTAAAAAGTACTTGGTAGATGCTAAGTGTAGCGGTTGGAGTTCTAAGTCAACAGAGAAGAGAAAGGAATGGATCTGCTCTCAAGGAGCCCACAGCACAGAGTATGGCCACTTATGGCATTGTCCCTTCTCCAAATTGTAGGCTCTCACATTGTTATTTCATTTTGTTTTTTGGAATCATGATCTTTATTTATTGTGTTATCTTCCATGTAGCCCAAGTTGAGTATCTCTTATCTGAAATGCTTTGGACTAGAATTGTTTCAGCTTTGAGATTTTTTTTTCATTTTAGAATATTTGCATAGATGTTCCAGGTTGAGCATCTCCAATCTGAAAATTGAAAATCTGAAATGCCCTCAAATTTGAAATATTTTTGAGCACTAATGCATTTAAGATTTCAAATTTTTGGATTAGGGATGCTCTACCTCTATTTGGTCCTTCTATGTAAAAAATTTTCCATTCTCTTAACAACCAGGCAAGGTAGGTATTATTATTCATTTAACAAATAAATGGATATGCAAAGAGGTTGATTTGTCCAAAATTCTATATCCAGCAAATTGCAGAGTTGTCAGACTTCAAAACCTGCAATTCTCCCTGCAGTAGCACACTCTATCACTTAAAGGGACATTTGGTAAATAAATCAGGAAAGCAGTGCACAAGGCAGTAGGAGTTTAGAGTTTAGAGGTTGCGAGGAAGGTCTGTTTGCTGTGTTGTAGGGTTAAGGAAAGTAGGAGGGCGTTAAATAGGGTAGGACCTATAGAGACCAGGCAATTTTTATTGTTGGTTGTTCAAAACATTACATAGTTCTTGATATATCATATTTCACACTTTGATTCAAGTGGGTTATGAACTCCCATTTTTACCCCATATACAGATTGCAGAATCACATCAGTTACACATCCATTGATTTACATATTGCCATACTAGTGTCTGTTGTATTCTGCTGCCTTTCCTATCCTCTACTATTCCCCCTCCCCTCCCCTCCCCTCCCCTCCCCTCTTCTCTCTCTACCCCCTCTACTGTCATTCATTTATCCCCCTTGTACGTTTTACAAAATTACATACAAGAGACCAGGCTCTTGAGGAAAGAAAAGTGTGTGGGATACTCAGTACTGCTGGACCAGAGGGAGGTGCTCAAAAGAGAAATGGGAGAAGAGCCTGAGTCAGAGGAGGAGGCAAGCTGTGCTTGGGCTCATGGGGTCTGGAACCTCAGACTGCAGAACCTGGGGACTGAAGGAAACGGGCTGCGCCTATACTCATGGTTCTTGTGGTTTGCATTGAGACTTGGAGGAGAATTGGGAGATGATGAGAATCATCATCACAGAATTTTTTTCCCTATTTTTTGATGACTATTTCCATAAACTGATGGTTTAGGACTGATGGTTGAAGATGCTGCATTTGTATAACATGTGTTTTCCTAGTCAGTGATAACTGTGTTCAATAAAGGTCATTCTGAAATAAATTATGGCTGGAGTCAGTGGGTTTGCATCTTGTCCTGGCTTGAGAAAGAGAGTTCTCTCTGCAGAGAACTATTTCAGTGAGAGATGCACACAAACGAGATTCGATAAGCTGTTTCATAATAATTCCAAAAGGAGGGCAGGTAGTAGCTAGAGAACTTTAAGTATCTGTGTTTTCTCTAAGTCGTAGACTTCTTGCATTTCCAAGGGCCTCTGCAGTACAGAGGGAGAGAGTTGGAACTTTGTCAGCCTCTTTGTTCCGGTCCGTTTTTACTTTTCTTGATAGATGCTTAGTTCTTCCTTTCCCTCTCTGAAAGGTGCAAAAGAGCCCAGGGATGCTTCCTCCCCTTGCTTTCCTGTTGCTTCATCACCCTCCTCTCCCATCTTGTTTTTCGGTTCTTTGTCCATGCATATCTTTGAATGTCCAATAACCTTCCTCCCCTTGGCCAGGAGCCCAGGAAGACATTCTCAGCCTCCTGCCCTTGGGCAGGAACCTGCTGGGAACCACTGAGGTTCTTGTCAGTTTCTCTTTGCCTTCCATGTATCTATTGCCTTCTGCTTGACAGATCCTGACCTGAGGAGAATAGATGAGGCCCTAATAGACACTGGATACAATAAATATTTCCTGAATTGGATGAATTCATTACTCATGGGGAAGAGAACCCATCAGAGAGGTGTTCCCCCTTGGGTACCTGTGAATTAAAAAAAATTATATATTATATGCATTTTGAATCATATTTATACATATATATATTTTGTTTATATTTTTGTATTTTTATATAGTGACATATTTCATGTCATTTTGATATATAAATATTCATATATTAAAATATATGTGATATATCTTCTCACATACATCTGGCTAATGCCTAACTCAATATTGTTGGTTTTCAGCTATTTCAAATGCTTAAGTGTTCTGTGCAGAAAGCATTTGTTCAAGGCAAGGGGGAACTTTGGGCTTGTGAACCAAATAGGGATTGTAGTTCAAATCTGCCTGTCCCTGGCAAATATTGAGATGCCACTGTTCAGAATGTTACCCTGATTTTTGAAAACATTGAGGAATATTGCTCACAAGATGGGGATGTTCTTCTCTCTGTGTTTAAAAAAAAAAAACATTTCCCCCCCTTGGGGCAGTGTAGGATAGTCAACTTTCTAGAATAGGAAGGAAGAGAATTTATTTTATTTATATATATTTTTAAAAACCTGAAAATGGGTAAAAATGGGCTTTAAAATAATTTGGTATAATTTGCATGTACTTCAGTGTCATGAAGTTTATTGACACTCATCAGTTTCTGTATTCTGCATGAGTGTTTGAATTTATTTTCCTTAACAAAGGAATATTTATAGATATGAGTTTAAATATTTGATCCTCAATATAAAACTATACTTCATTTTGGATTTAAAGGAGGAGGTATTGAACAAGAAAGGTTTCTAATAGATACAGAAGAGAATGGTGTTCTCTGTCAACAGGGACCTAAAACCTCATTTGCAGAAAGAGATGTACACACACAAATGATTAGCCAACTCAGAAGCATTATTCATCACCATGCATTTGTTTTTAATTTCTACCCTGTATTCTCTAAAGACTTTATATGCTTATGGGTATGTGCAGTCGGGATGTCACTCAGATATAATAAGGTACATTGTAGGAACATTAGCTGGAGAAGGGAGGAGGCCCTGGATGCAGGTTGGAAGCCTTCTCAGAAGGGGGTGGGAGGTCACCAGGATGGGGCTGAGCTGCATGGAGAGGATAGGAGAATTCTTATTGAGGGAAGTCACATGAGAGAAGTAGTAGATGCTCCAGAGGGGGACTAGTATGAATTCTGTATGTTGTCGTAGTGGCATGCTTGGATATTTGTCTTTTTGGCCGTCCCCATATAAGCACCTATTTCTGGTGTGGGGAATTGTCTACTTTCCTAGTCTTGCTGGGAGGCAGAACTTCCCCCTCACCACCACCACCACCACTGAAAAGGAGCCAGTGACCATTGCTATAGGCATTGGTGGTGTGAGCAGCAGCATCTACTGCCCTGTGAGGCTGCTGGTGCATTCCAGGTTGTGGTTGTAAGCCACTTAGTAAGCTTTTAAGAAAATTCTCTTCTGCCTCATCAGAGTTAATTTTGGAACTTGAAATGAAAAACCCTGAGAGAAATGGATACATATCCTTGGGTACTTTCCTCTGTGCCAAGGATGTTGTACATGTTTTGTACATAGTCTTATTCAAGTCTCACCCTGAAAGGAGGTAACATGTTCAGTCCTCAGCTCACAGATTAAAAAAAAAAAAAAAAGCTGAGATTCAGAGGTGATGAATTCAGTCAACGTCCTGCAGTCAGCATACAGGTTTGGGATGCCATCTAGTCTTTTTTGACAGACTGTGATCTTAACCACTTGAGTTTTCCTGCTCCAACTCCAAGAAGAGCAGATCATAAATACTAACTTCTGTATGTATTTTGGAGTACTTTATTATAAAAGGATTTTTTTTTTTTAAACAGTTGATGTCAGATGTGGGCTCTTATCAGACAGGATTTGATGGGTGTAGATTGCCATTGCTTAGAATGTGCAATTCAAGGTGAAGTTTTACTGATCCTCGGTCAACTTTACTTTGGTGTGTTTGGCATAGAGATCCACTCTCTGCTTTTACCAATCAAAGCCAAACAAGTGTTTAGAAGATAAAGTGGGGAATGAGGAGGTTGGAGGAATGGAGCTTATCACAGCTCCTAAGAAATGCCAGTGGCTGCCAGGGGTTCTGCTTATCACATCATTAAATTTTCACAATGGGTGTTTTCCTGGAATAGTCTATACCCCCCAAATCTGCATGATTGAACTTATTTCTCCTCCCCAACCTCCAATCAATTCTATTCAAGTGCCATCTTGTCAGAGAGGTGAACTCTTCCCATCTGTAACTCCATCCCTTCTCTTAACCCACCTGACTTACTCTTACAGCACTTCTCACCACCTGATAAGTGATGAGTTTTTTTGTTTTTTTAATTTTCCATGGCTTTGCTACTCTAAGCTTTGTGAAAACAGTGAATGTTTTGTTCACTGCCGAATCCCCAGCATTTAGAATTTGCTGGTCATTTAGGAAATGCTCAATAAATCATTTCCTTGAAATGAATGAATGTGAGAAAATCGGGGCTTAGAGTTTCAATGACTGGCCTTAGAATTTTGTGGAAGTGATATCAGGATAATCTATGTAATTCCAACCTCTCATGTTCCTCTCTTCACTAATGTCCCTCTGCCTGAGAAAATTTCCATATTTTTACATGATCTGGGTTTGAAGGATTTTTCAGGACTTTTGAGTTGAGGGGGATTAAAAAAAATTTTAGTAGACAGTCCAACTTTTATATTTCACCAATGAGGAAACAACCAAGATCCATTGAGAATAGGCAGTCTGATCAAAGTAATACTGCCATTTACTGAAAGTCGAATGGATTGAATCAAGCTACCCAGCCTCCCAGTCCAGGTCTGTCTCTATGCTCTGTTGTGTTCCTGATAAAGTAAGATGTATTTTATGGAAGAATTCACTTGTCAATCATGGTGATAGGTTTGAAATGGTTCATGGTATTTTAATGCCATAATATGAATACAGTAGAGCAGAGACCACAACTCAGATACTCAACAGGGTTAGTACAAAATCAAGGCAGGCTATGGCAAACTGGGACACACATCCCATATTCAATGGGGCTATCTCCACTCCCAGCCCTGCCCATCTGCTACCTTCTCAGAAAAGCACGTTGCAAGAGAAAAATATGGTTGAACCCATGTAAAAATGCTTAAAACACTCTGCTTGCCAAACAAAACACTTCAGTGTGCCAGGTCTCTGCTGCAGATTCCTAGTTTGTGACTATTGACATTGGCATGTATTAATAAACCTTTTCACTGGGTGTGGCAGCATGTACCTGTAATCCCAAGATACTCTGGTTGCTGAGGCAGGAGGATTACAGGTTGGAGGCCAGCTTCATCAACTGAAGGAGACTCTGCCTCAAAATAAACTCTAAAACAAAGGGCTGGTAGTAGTGTATTTGCTACCATAGCTCAGTGGTAGAATATTTGCCTAGGATGCAGAAGGTTCTGGGTTCAATCCTCAGTACTGCTTTAAATTATTTTTTTTCCAAAGGAGTAATTTCAATACGCACAAATATGTTGGAGAACATGTGAAGTGGTACCTTTGTGGTTAGTTGTTCTTTGGACCATCCTAAGGATCAGTGGGTTGGGCTGTCAAAGTTCACAAAGGGAAAATAATGATCAATAAAAGGGTATTTATTGCCTGTCTTTATGACCCTGGTGATAACATTGAAGAGTAATGTGTTTTCTCTGTCCTAATACCATCTGTCCTAATGGAGCACACTTGGTTAGACCATTTCCTGAGTACAAGTCCAGAGACCTTCTTAGAGGTTTGGTGTGAGTATTAACTACCTGGATGTGATTAAGAAAATTAGCCAATTTTTCTACTTTGCCATATTAACATTTGAATAATTTAGAGCTGGGCTTTGAGGCATGTGCAAAAAAAGGCACAGAGGATTTTGTGCAGGACTTGAACCTGGTTCTTTTATCTCTAAACAAAGCCTGTGTCGTCAGAGAAAAGGATTAGATTGCTAGTATCTATCACTGATGTTTTCGAGCACACTGATAAACATGACATGGTTGCTGTGTTTCCTCCAGTGAGCCCGCCATGAAGCTTGGAGAATGATCAGACTTAGTGATTTTGGCTCCAAACTTCATCGTAACTTGAGTTATCCATTTTGAGAACAGATGGCCAAACTTTTTATCACAGAGGCTAAGAGCACGTGTTTCAGTCCCCCTGCCTGGGTGGCATCCTGGATGTGTAGGCCACATTGATTTATTTCTCTATGCCCCATTCTCCCCATTTTACAGATAGGGAAAATACCATCTGTAAAATGGGGGTAATAATGGTAACTATATCCTAGTCTAGTTGTTATCCTAATTCTTGATAAATTGATCAAATGCTCCTTTTTTGTAATAGAGTAACTAGGTAGTATAAATTTAAAAAACTTAATATTTGACACATAGCATGAGAATTTTCCTCCTTTCCCAGAAGATTTTAGCCTTTCAGATCTCATATTAGCAATTGAGATGTGTTGGAATGAAAAGTTAGCAGGGTTAATCAGGGCTGTTCCTCATTCATACATTTGATTTAGTCTAGTGTACGTCTCTGTATTGGAACAGTACGAGTTGATTAAGGTGCAGCAACACATGAATCTTGTGGATCTCCCAATATTAACTAAACAGCTGACTTTGCATGTGTGACGACTGTACCGTGACTCCTGTGCAGTGCTGCAGAAAGAAGGCTTGCACGTAGGATTGGGGATCACTGAAGGAGCCCATCTGACAGCAGCTTTGCTGTAGAGGGAAGCATTTATGACACAAGATGCTGTGATAGTTTTCACTAGCTAATGTGAAGAACCTCTGCATGGGAAGAACAAAAACACCTCTCCAGATCCATATTGGTGCATAACTTAAGGCAAGAGGATGACAATAGACAAATTGCACCCACTTCAGAAGGACAGTGTGTGTGTGTGTGTGTACGCCGAGTGTTCTGAGGAGCTGAGAAATAGGCATGCTGCCCCGATGGGCCCTTCACACTGGGCTGCCAGCACCACTGAAAGAGCAGCTTGTCCTTTCCTCTCACTTTGATCTCTTGCCATATTTGTATTCATGTGCACTAGCCCCCACATAAAAGAGCACAGCTTGCTCTTGCTGCTTTTGCTTCTGTGACCTACAGTAAAGCCATTTAAAAATTTTTTTTCAGGCTTTAACATGGACTAGTAATTATGCCCAGTGGTTTTTAATCATTTAGCATCTAGCAAGAAGCATGCAGAGGGTCTCATGCCTCAGGGAGCAGCAGCTTGCATGGGTGCTGGGAGGGGCTCTTGGCTGTAAGGGCATTGGGTTCCGGGGGTGGGTGTGTTTGTGTGTGTGGTGGCAACACAAGGAAGCTATGACAGCGTCACCTGGGAAACAGGACGCAGACTGCTGCTCTGTGGACTTGAAACCAGCTCTAAGCAGTTGTGGGATTCTGAACAAAGCTTCTGGAAAGTCATTTTCTGGGTGAGCTGGTGGGCTGGGAAGGTTGGGGTGGGCTGGGTGGAGCATGGAAACTGAAGCTGTACATGGTCTTTACATTGTTGTCAAAGAGCATTTTGGAGGTATGAATGAATCTCGCCTTGCTGCCAAGTTGGATCATAGAGTCACAGCTGGGAATCCTTTTAGAAGAGAACATCTTGTTCTGGGTCCCCTCTTTTCCAGCTGAAGAGACGATGCTGTGCAGAAGTGCGATGACCTGCCTGAGGCCAGGTGGCCCTGGAGCCCCAGCCCAGAGCCTGGGCCTTCTGGCTCTTTCTCCACTTTGATTATCTCTGCACTACAAGCAGTATCTTTTTTGTTTTTTCACTTAAAGAAAAAAGTGATACATTTTGACTTATATTAATTTTTTTACTGATTATAAGAGAAAGAGTTTTAAAAAATCTATAATCTTATCAAATCAACTATTAATATTTTACATTCATCACTTATTTTAATAGCATTTTACAAATTAGCAAGCAAAACATTGATATTTTGTATTCCATTTTTTAAACTTTTCATTAATTTCTGCCTCTGCTTATGTCTAATTTGTTTTTGTTGTCTGGCATCCCTGAATAGTAAGAAATGTGTGAGTTTGTCTTTTTTTTTTGGGGGGGGGGCAGGTACTAGGGATTGAACTCATAGGCATTCTACCACTGAGCCACATCCCCAGCCTTATTTTGTATTTTATTTAGAGACAGGGTCTCATTCAGTTGCTTAGCACCTCGCTTTTGCTGAGGCTGGCTTTGAATTTGTGATCCTCCTATCTCAGCCTCTCCAGCTTCTGTGCCCGGCTATGACTTTGTCTTAATCACAAGCAGAAGGTACTTTATAGCTTTCATGTGGAGTCATCCTTGTGATTCTTTTCATTAGTTTTAAAGGTTTCCTATCTTCTTTTTTTCTTCCTCTGCCTTTTCTTCTGGGTTTAGTTTTAATTTAACGTACTTACCCAGAGAGCCACTGTTTACTTTTATGATGATTCTCATTTGTTGTACTCAGGCGACCTCCTCCACACCACACAGATTCCTTTATCCTGTGTCAACTTGTTCTCTGAGCTTTTTCACTCCTATCCTTTTAACACTCATGTATATGCTAATGCTTCCAAAATTATCTTCCATCCAGTAATTCTTTCATGAGTTCTTGAAATTGATTTTTCGAATGCCCGGGACAGTTCTTCTCTGTCTTAAACTGTCATGAGTCACCTGAGGATATTGTTTAAATGTAGACGGAGCAAGTCTGAAGTGGGGTCTGAGATTCTGCCCTTAATGCCTGGTGCCCTTGGTCTGTGGAAAGGAGGAAGTTTCCCCAAGGGTAGACTAATGGGAGAAAAGCCATACCAACATATACATGCAGTGGGGGCATCACAGGAGTTGCACATCTTTATTGCTTTCTAAATTATAGGCCGACCTCATCTGAAACACATCTGTATTTTAATGTTCAGCATCTGATGGGGTAAAGTTAGTTTTCACTCAATATTTGTTGACTCAAGTGAAAAAAAAATTCTGTACACAAACATCATTAACTTTCATATGTTAATAGGAGGAAATTACATCAGCTGTACTTATCAAGGTGTATGTCAGTGGTCTTCTGAGGAAAACCTGCCCACAGCCTTGTCCACTCTGCAGCACTCTTGTCAGTACAGTAGCCCCAGCCAAGCTTCCTGTGGCAGTTGAGCACCAGAAGTGTGCTCCAGATGGCTGCCCTGTGTTTGAATGCTCATCCTTGTCATTTGAGATTCATACTTAGAAGCATTTAATGACATGTAGGATTTTAAGAACTTAGAATGCTATCAAGGATTTATTATATTTTTATATTGATTATATGTTACAATGATGATATTTTGGCTCGATTTGAGTTCACATATATTATGGGCATTAATGTTTATCTATTTCTACTTTTTTAAATGTGATGACTAGGAAGCTTCAAATTACTTTCATATTCTTCTTTTACTTCCGTTGGCTGGCACTGTTCTAAAATAATAGTTTATTCCTTGTATTTAGAACTCAGAAAGGCTTTCCACTAACACTTCAATTGTGCTTTCTAAGACTGCCAAGTATTTACTGTTTAGTTATGTTTTCATTCTTAGGCATTATTGATTTTAAAGTAAATTTGTTTATGTGAAGATACTACCAGTGAATTTAGTTCTTCAAATTACCTTTGAGATGATTTTTTTGATTACTCTGTGTCAAATATTGATATTACCTATAAATATAAAACTCACAAAATATTTTATTATGACCTAGGGAGAAATAAGAAATGGAAAGTGTTACATTTTAGGCTAAGACTTGCAATCCACATCTTCCACCCTGCTGCCCACATAGTTTCTCATTAGTTTTGCTGATTCAAAAGTCATATATTGCCTGTCATCATTAATGTCTCTACTTAACTGGCTTTTCAATGTTTAAAGCTTAAGGAATCTATCCTTTAAAGTTTTTTTTTTTTTCTTTTGTTAAACTTGTGCCTAAGGCAGTCGTGTTTTGTTTTTTTTTTTTTCAATTTTCTATAATCATGGATTTTTTTTTCCCAGTGCATTCTTAAGTGGATCTTTAAATAACAAACGGATCAAAACAAAGCTATAGAGGGGTTGGTGGGGACTGAGAGGGGCCCTTGTAGGCCACCTTGGCTTGCCCTTTGGACAGCACAGCTCTCAGGCAAAGTGGCAGGCTGAATTAAGGCTTTAAAGGTGAAAAGTCAGTGTTAACAGATTACAGTTATATAATTTTGAGACTAGGAAGAGACTTGAGTTATTGTCCTTTTGTAGTATGAATGTTTCTGTCATGCTTATACAGGAAAAGCTGTACTGGAGATAGGCCAAATTCTTTTGTCTCCCACTAGAATCCTCTTTCCCTGACTACTCTGATAAAAGCATAGGAAATAGGCTTTCTAGTGTGGGGCCGGAGGATGGAACTAGTGGTAGAGCATTTCCTTGCTGTGCACAAGGCCCTGGGTTCCATCTCCAGCATCGCATGATTAAATGAATGGATGACTGTCCTGAGATATTTGTATGGGCTAAGAAAGATGAGTAAGGTGTGAGTAAGAACCCACAGGAGGTAAGATGTGTGTACATAAGGTCAGATGTGGGTACATATGCTATGATTCAAGGAGAATAGCCTCAAGTGAGGATTAGGTGCATGCTAAGGAGGCAGCTAATAAATGTCTCTTCTCTGGCACACTCCGTCAATTGCTTATCGCACTGCACTGATTAGGGTTAAAAATGGCACAATGAATTATGCAAAAAAAATGTTTCTGCAGGAGGGGCTGCCTTGCAGACTAATGCAGCACAGATGGAAAGATCCTCTTTTAATCATTGTTCTCACAATACTTGGAAGCTTTTTGAGGAATAAGCACTCGCAGTGGAAGTGAATGGCCTTCAACAGTAAATGAATTCCTTCTGCAGAGAAGGACTGAAATGTATTTGTGATGCAGATGGCTGCCCTGTGTTTGAATGCTCATCCTTGTCATTTGAGATTCATACTTAGAAGCAAAATGTCTCTTGAAATACTTCGGTTTTAGATGGTTTCTCTGGAGAAATTACTTCTGTCAGCCTGGCCCAACATGTATTATTATTAGTATTTTTTTTAGAAATGAGGACAATGAGTGTTTAAATGCCAATTCACTCCAATCAAGAAAACATGCAAATTATCTCTCTCTGATCCTTAGTTACTACTGAAGAGACAGAATTAGTTAGCATCCCCTTACTTTTATTAGCATAATATTAATGCAAATGATCAGCAAAGGCTTTTTGAAAAAGAAAGCAGAAACCCTGGAAAGCAGTTAATAGCAGTGCTCATTTCCTTAGTAAGGAAGAAAAAACATTTTATGATTAGACTTCTAACTTTGTTATTGGTGCCAAGGACCTCCCACCTGGGCCTAAACAGGTACCTAAAATCAGTGCCAGCTTAGAGCTTTCCCCCTTGCAGAGCAAGAACCATTCTGAAAAAGAAACATTTCAGAACAAAGATGATATGCTGTTACCCATAGGTAGTTCTGATTTAGAAGACAATAAGAACACGTACTATCGGTTGTGTTTCTGAGGTGCTGCTTTTTAAAAATATAGGAGGAAAAAAAAATAAGAGTAATATTCATTGCCCAACTCAAAAGTGCAGTGAAAGATGACTAAAACTTTTTCCCTACAAAGAGGACACTGATTGATTCTTTATATGCTCAGAGGAAATGGGCTTAAATTAGAGGGAAATAAAGTTGAATCGAACAACAGGAAGACATTGTTGGCTCTGGGGAGAGGTTTATAAAATTAGAACAAGGTATAGCAAGAGACTGGAATTTCCCTTCTTACCTTGTCTCACTGGACTACAAATATGTTTTTTACACTTCTGGCATCTTGCCTTTGCCTGTGTTTCGCCAGGAGTGAGCCTTGTAACACCTGCTATCTGTCCCCCTCCTTGGGCATGAAGCCAGTGCTACTCTGTATTGTTCTTTTCATCCATGCTTAATCTCTCTCAGAATGCAGACTTGGAAGTCAGAGGTGAAGTCCAGTGCTTCCTTGGATTTGGGACCTTGCGGTTAATGGAGGTGGGTGGGGCAGTATTTATTTAACGAATATCTGAACCATAACTTGGTGGTCTGTTTGTTATTAACAAGCAAGAGTCCAAGTTATGTAGGTCACTCCACCAAAACATTGAAGTGTTGACCTGATTCTGATTCTACTGTCCTTTTAAGTGTACCTTTGCTGGGGTGAAGTTCAGTGGTAGAATGCCTGCTTCGCATGTGCATAGGCCCTCGGTTCAATTCCTAGCACCAAAACAAAAAGAAAAGTATATATTATGGGATTAGTTTTATGTTGAACCATAATCATAATGATTTTAAAAAAATTAAACCTAGGGCTGGGGGTATAGTTCAGTTGCCTAGCATGTGAGGGGCCCTGGATTTAATCCCCAGCACCAAAGAAATCCCTCCAACTCTAAATGCAGAATTCTGATCAAATATAATTAAAGAAAGAATACCAATGAATAAATGTATTATTTTTCAGTGAAGCTTTCTCCCTGAAAAACAATTACAAAATTAATAGTCTGTGAGCTGGGGTTGTGGCTCAGCAGTAGCATGTTCACCTAGCAAGTGCAGGGCCCTGGGTTTGATTCTCAGCACCACATAAAAATGAGTAAACAAAATAAAGGTATTGTGTCCAACTACAACTAAAAAATAAATATTTTTAAAAAAGGAAATTAATAGTCCTATGTCAGACGGGTTGGCATATGAAAGTGTGCTTAAAGCTCATCATATTTGTCTTATAAAAGCTCTGTATTTTATAGATCCTACTTCAGCAAATAGTCATTTGTGAGGTGGGAACTCTTAACAGCTGACCCTTCAACACCTGAATTAAAAAGAAAGCAGGAAAACATTCTGTGTCTTGCAGTATCTGACAGCTCTTTCCGTAGACTCATCCTGGCAAGATAGCCAAGGCAGATCCGTCCCTGATGCCATCAGCTGGGCTGGCTTCCCCACCTGTGGCATTAACTGCACAAATGCTGACATGTGCCCTGGAGGGTCCTGCATACTTTTCATCCTTTCATCTTCTCCCCTCAGAACTTTGACTGCCCTCCTTTAGAGGCACTGCTCTCCTTTAGAGGCTCTACCCTCTATTAACTGGCTTTTATTGATTTTTTTTGTCTTCTGAAGCGATGGCTTTCTGAGACAAAAGTTCTTTTTTTCTACCTCTTTCCTTCTTCTTGAGCATGGGCCATGGGTCCCAGACCTTCCTGAGATGGGAGGTCCCAGAAGCCCTGGCCAGAGCAGAGAGCTCAGAAAGATTGATGTGGCAAGCAGCATTTTGGGAAGATATGATCCAAGTTGATGGACCTCTGTATCTTGGTGGAGTGTGAGTGTAGAAGAGAATCCACCCAGGTATGGAACAGTGAGGAAGGCTGGGATCAAGAGGGATGGAAAGGGTGCATAGGAGGTAAAAGCCTGGAGCTGGATGCTAATTTAGCCTGAGATCTCTGTATCCTGCCCAACCTTGGCTTTGGTGAGGGAGGGAACTCTTCAGGACATCAACTGCTTTTGAACTTCTTAACCTGTTTCACATTGCTACTTGGAATGGCATTTGGGAACCAGATGCCACTTTGCTTTGGGTTAAGTGGAAATTCTGCCTGGCGTGAACAGAGCAGTTGAGCCATAGGCTGGCATATGCCTGGCAGCAAGTCTGAGACTCGGGAGGGTAGGAGTCTGGGGGGTTAAGTTCTATTTTGGCCCTTTTAAGAATTAAGCTAGGACAGGTTTGTAAACGTCCAACATGAACAAGTATTTACTCCTCTTAAAATTTGGGTCTCTGGGTGGCATTTCCCTGAGCTCAGTGTGCCAATGACTGTGTAGATGTGATAATGTCCAGGAATAGCATAAATTATGATTTTACACATTTTCCCCCCTCTACTTTCTGCATTTCTTCCCCTTTTTGTAGGATTAGGTCTCAATACCCTGTGAACCCTGTTCCTGTCCTAAACAAAGGTCAATGGCTTTTATTGAAAATGTTTGTGTTTGTTTGTTCTGGGAGTTTTAAATATTTTTGTCTTTGAAATGCTAAAGCCGCTCCCCTACCTGTAAACCATATCTTACAAATGAAAATTGTTTTTTCCATGTTTTTATTTCATATTTAATGGGTCTTTGATACTATTTGTGTGTTTTTTTGGTTTTGTTTTTGTACTGGGGACTGAACCCAGGGGTACTTAACCACTGAGCCATATCCCCAGCCCTTTTTTGTCTTTTTTATTTAGAGACAGGGTCTTGCTGAGTTGCTTAGGGCCTTGCTAAGTTGCTGAGGCTGGCTTTGAACTCTCTATCCTTCTGCCTCAGCCTCTCAAGCTACTGGCACTACGGATGTGCACCACCTTGCCTGGCTGCTATTTGTAGTCACATCTGCTTGTGTTGGACCAGGTCAGAATCTAAAATATACTAAGGAAAAGATGGTCTTAAATAATCTTGTTAAACCCAAAATATTGAGATTGAGGGATTTCTGAAATAAAAGGTTTTATTGAGCCATTGAGAATATGAGCCTGTAAAAGGACCAGGTCTTAGGATACCAACCTGCAATTTCCAGCAGCAAGGCTACAGTAGCAGATGAGAAAATATCTGCTGGACCTAGAGCTAAGAGTATTTTTACAAAGAAAATTTGGAGAAGGAAAGCACAACTTGTTCACATTGAACCAACACTGGCCATAGACAAGAGGGATTGGCTGACAGGAGGAGGGAAGTCTTCGAGATAGGAGGAGATCGTTCTGGAAGGTGGGGCTGCAAGCAGGATGCTGTGTGCATGGCAGGTGGTGATGGATTTGACTTAAGGTTTTAACCCAGATTCAGAACTTGAAGTGGTCTCTTGTTTTCAGCTGCAGCTGTTAATTCATTATCTGCCTTATCTCTCCTCTCCATCCTCTGGTTCTTGGAATTAAATTTAGGACATCTCAGAATTTTTTTCTCTTATTAATCTCATTTAAAAAGGGAAAAATCTCTTGTAATATTTACATAATCTACTTTGTGACTAACTGCTAAATACATTTAGTGGGAAACATTATGGATGAATTATCTCTAAGGTTGGCTAAAATTTTTGATTAGCTGAAAGTTTTCTTTCTACCTCTTTGATCTCCATAATAGAACTAACAACTTTTAGCACCTGGCTTAGGGGAAAAAAAAAAACAAAAAACCAAAAAAACCAAATATACACACACTCAAATACACACACGTGTTTTTTTTTTTCCTCTCTCTCTCTCTCTAGCTTATGGAAAGCAGCTTTCTTTTTTCCTCTCTAGATATGTACTGCAATATTGGTGGCCTTTTTACCTTTCACCAGTGTTACTTGACAGGTAGCCTCTTCCTTTTTATCATCTAGCATAAATACAGATAGTCCTTCACTTTTATTTATTTTATTTTATTTTTAGAGAGAGAGAATTTTTTAATATTTAGTTTTTCAGCGGACACAACATCTTTGTTTGTATGTGGTGCTGAGGATCGAACCTGGGCCACACGCATGCCAGGCGAGCGCGCTACCGCTTGAGCCACATCCCAGCCCCACCCTTCACTTTAAAAAAAAAAATTATATATATTTAGTTGGACACAATACCTGTATTTTATTTATCTTTATGTGGGGCTGAGGATTGGACCCAGTGCCTCACGCGTGCAAGGCAAGCGCTCTACCACTGAGCCACACCGCCAGCCCCACTTTTAACATTTTCTTCGTTTAACATTGGTTTTATACCCCCTCTATCCTCACTGAGAAATAAGGTGATTTCTCCATTCTATTATAATAGGCTATCATGAAAAATGAAGAAAAGGTGAATAAAACCCTTGTCTCTTTGAGAATATGCCCATCTATTTACTTTTAGTTAAAGATTTTCTTTTTCTTTAAATCTACCTTTGCCTCATGTCTGTGCTTTTATTAGCATGTAAAGTTGATGTTAATATGTGTATAAAAGGGCTTTGGAAGGACAAGAGATTTGCCCATAGGAAATAAATAAAACCAATATTTAGTACAACTTTTTAACATTACATTTTAAAATAGTGTTCATAATTTTGTTAACAAATATTTTGCCAGTACCTATATTATGGCAAGCATTTTGAGTCAATAACAGCCTTTATGAACTGGAGAGGTGGTATCAGAATATCATAATTTAAAGATACGGGTAGAACTCAGTGGTAGAGTGTTTGCATAATATATGTGAGGTCTCTAGAGCCACGAAAGCACCAAAAACCTATGTACACACATTCTTATATGTATCTCTGTAGTTATCATCCAGAATGAAAATTTCTGGCTTACATATAAATATATTTCCTGAATCCCCAATTTTTTTAAGGGAGTGCTTGCTTACTGCTCATGTGGGAGCTCACTGCTTCCACATGCTAGGTGAGTGCTCAACCTCCAAGCTACATCCCCAGTCTTTTATTTTGTGACAGGTCTTAATAAATTGCCCAGCCTGTTCTTGAATTTGTGATCCTCCCTCCCTAGCCTCCTGAGTTGCTGGATCCCAGATCTTAAGGTATATTAATAGTCTTGAGTGAATTTATACCCTGATGTAAGTTTATCTGTTAATCTGTGTTTAAAAGCCTCTTGACAAACTAGAATGATGAAATTACAAGCTAACAGAGGTCATGATAGGGGACTTCAGATTGAGTTTGAGAAAGTCAGGAAGTGGAAATATCTTTGGTCTTCAATAGTGAATTCCTTCCTCATTTCACCTCTGAAGAGTATTGAGAACTTGATAGATTTCTCAGAATGAAAATAGGAGTTAAGCTTTGAACTGAAAAGTCAAAAATATTGATTTTTTTTTTCTAAGCACAATAAAAATAAATGAATAAAAGTTTGAAAAAAATATGGATGCTGATAACTACCTTTGAAGCCATATGACTACTGGGAAACAAGAGTCAAATACTAAAATTTTAAGGAAGGCAGGCTTCATCTCAAGAATGGACAGCAGCATTGGGCTTCAGGCAAACCCATGAAGCCTGGGACAGACTGATGAGGGGAGAGGAAGGAATCCTAGAAAGGATGTTTTAGCACATTTGTGCCTTTAAAACGGACTACAGTAAACTGGGTTGCTTATAAACAACTAACTTATTTCTCATGTTTCCGAATGCTGAAAAGTCTCAGCTCAAGACACTGGCAGATTCCATGGTAAGGGCCTTCTTATAGACTGTGCCTTCTCTCTGGTCCTCACATGGAGGAAGAGGCAAGGCAGCTCTCTGAGGTCTCATTTATGAGGACACCAAAAGGCCCCAGCTCCTACTGCCAGCTCCCCTCCAAAGTCCCCAGCTCCTAGTGTTGTCACCTTAAAGGTGAAATTCCAACTTATGAATTTTGGAGTGACACAACCATTGAGACCATAGTAAGGAGCTATGGAGTGGCCTCAAATTATTGGTCTAAATCTAGGAAAATGCTTGAGCAGAGGATGAGTTGAGGGTGAGTAGGTGGGAGTGGCAGGAACAGCCAGAGCAGAAGTGAAATTCTTACTGGGAAAGGAGTGGTGAGCCACAGCCAGGCCAAGGAGTATGCCAAAGCAGTGGTCACGACCTGGAAGCCTATGCTGGAGAGTTTTCAGGCCACTAATTCAGTGAGGAACTAGAAAATTGCAGCTATATCTGGCGTGGTGGCCTGTATCATCTACCTCACAGTAGAGTTTTGAAGAGTTTGGTTGAATAGAGGGGTCCTGATAGGGTGCCCAATGTTGAGTTGATATTTTTTTTTTCTAAGCACAATAAAAATAAATGAATAGAAGTTTGAAATTCAATGAAGGTATTCAGTAAAGGTTTATTCTAGAGCTTGGGATGCTCTAGGACACTGGAACATGTGCTTAATGCAGAAAGCTTGTTTGTGATTTAATATTAATTACATTCTGGTATTAAATCAACCCTTTTGCATGTATCTGCTCCCTTTAGGGAGCCTACTTTCAGGCTAAACATCCAAGAGTCAGATAATAGAACAGTTTCCCTATTAATATTAGGGTTTCTTTAAATTTTTTTTTAGTTATACATGGATATAATAACTTGACTTTTATTTATTTATTTATTTATTTAATGTGGTGCTGATGATCAAAATCAGTGCCTCACACATGCTAGGCAAGCATGCTGCCACTGAGCTATAAAGCCAGCCCAATATTAGAGGTTTCTTAATTGCTGATTTCTTTGTTGGTTACTTTTAATATCTCTACTTCTTTGTGGTTTTGTACAATTAACTAAAAAAAAATCTCATGAATTAAAAGGGGTTGTTTCAGAAGCACTGATAGTTCAATGAGTAATAATTGAATATTTATTGAATATTTCATAGTCATCTGCTGTGGCAAGCAGTTTGCTTAGATCTAGGAATACCACAATGAAAAAGCAACAATGGATTCTTACCCTCCAAGGAATATGTAGTTTAGTGGTAGAGACAGTTGGGAGCAGACCATCATAGTGCAAAATATGGGAAGTCTGTAGCAATGAGTTGATTCCAGCCCGGACAGAGAAAGGTACCATGATATGCAACTGAGTATGCTCAGAATGCAGAACAGCTACTGATATTTACTTTCCTGCTGGCTGTACAGCTGGCCAGAACAAGAAGAGGAAGGAATCCTGGAGAAGACACAACAGGATCAGATTGTCAGGTAGAAACAAGTCATAGTGACAGATGAGTGAAGCAAATATGCTTTGAACCAGGGTCTCCATATCCTAACACTGCATGTCAAAATCCTCTGTAGATTCTATCATGCTTGTCCAGGAAGATGACGTTGATATTAAGAACCCGTGTTTCCCACCTGGCTAGTTCGAAGTTGTGCCTCCATTTGAGGTGAAATAACTAACTCCTAAGAGAGTTGAGGGGAGATGAGAAATAGAATCACCTCATCGAGAACCAGTGCTTTAAAACAATGAAGACCTATGTCTGGTGGCCAGTGACACTGTGCCCTTTTGTGTTCCTTGTTTGGTACCTAAAGAGGAGCAGAATGTTTGCAAGTTGTCCTGGCTGCCTTTCCCACATCCTTTCTGTCTCTGCCTTCCCTCCTGGAGTTTACTGTTTATATGCCTATTCTTTTAGGGGTATCAAAGTATAGTGAAAACACCAATGAAAAACATAGGAATGGGTTTTGTTCTATTTTTCCATAAAAATGAGAAAGCCATGTTTTCAAAGCTAGCTCTTAACAGTATGCTACCCAAGGGGCTTTTCTTCTCAGTTTTGCTCAGGGAAAGTCATGTAAATAGACAATAACCAGTTTATTTGCTCATTGTTTTGCTGTGTGTCAAAAGTAGGTGGACACTCTGAGAAACTACAAAGGCCTATACAAGATATTGAGTCAGTCTTGTTTAAGAAAATAAAAGCTGAAAGAAACAAGTCAATTTTGGGTTTTCCCCTAAATGGAAAGGGTAAGATATACAAAACATAAAGTAAGTTCCTTTTAAATGAAATGTGAAAATTAACTTAGTAGGTCCTTAAAACTATGGTTTTAGGGTCAGATACAAGAGATAAAGAACCCTTTCCCTGAGTTCTAATGGCTCCTGGGTACAGGGAGGGAGCAGTGTGGCATTGCTTTCTAATCAACTTCTTCCTGCCTTCGGGCATCCTCAGGGTTCTTTCTTCATGAATGTCAGAGCCACTTGTAATAATTATTGCTTTCAGCTAAACAATACTAGACATTCACTTCCAAGAGGGAGGGGGAATGACTTGGGTCATTCATAGGCTGCAGCTCTTCATAGTCATTCAAACTGAGTGTATTCTGATGGACAGGGCCATTACACAGTATTAATAGCTTTACCAAGCACCATGTAGTGAATACTTCTTTAATATCATTGTTGCAGTGAAAGAGAAAACTGTACATCTGACAAGCTATTTTTTTTTAAACGTAGAAATAACATAGATGAAGAATTTTTAAAACGTTCCCAAATTTTTAAACTTTTGCAAAGCAAAGGTTTTGGTTTTATTTTTTTAAACAGGTTATATTTGAAGTCATGCCCAGCATGACACCAACCATATTTTAGGCAGTGCATCTCAAAAGGCTTTTCATGCCTGTTCAAAAGGAATGGTTTAATTTTTAAATGTATTTTTTAAATGTATTTTCTCTTGGTAAGTAAAATGTCATTTAAAAATGCTAATTATAGACTGTCAACAAGGTTGCATTTGGCCAGATATGTGCAATATAAACTCAGAAAGACAGATGCAAATAAGAACAAAGCAAATTATAGTGGTATAGTATTTACCACTAAACATGAAAAAGACTGCTAATCTTGATTCTAACACCCCTTTGCTGGTCAGGTTTTGGGACCTCATTACCCCATATGATAAGATATGTTTAAGTTCTTAAGATCTAATACAATTCTAAAGTTTAAGTTTTTTTTTATTTTTATTTTTTAGGTGTAGATGGACACAGCACAATGCCTTTATTTTTATGTGGTGCTGAGGATCCAACCCAGGTCCCACCCGTGCTAGGCGAGCACTCTACCGCTGAGCCACAATCCCAGCCTCTATTTTGTTTTTTTATATTTATTTTTTAGTTGGAGTTGGACACAATACCTTTATTTACTTATTTTTATGTGGTGCTGAGAATAGATCCCAGGGCCCTGCCCATGTTAAGCAAGCGCTCCACCACTGGGCAACAACCCTAGCCCCTAAGGTTTAAGTTTTAATAAGTATAACTTTATCTAAAGTATGCTTAGTAACATTGATAAGTAATATCTGAGTAAGAACATCTCCCCCCACCCCCAATTGTACAAAAACAAAAATAAACCTTATTTTGTCTTAAATTGCCCAATCCAATTATTTGTTTTCCTTCAGGGAAATAAAGGTAGGATAAGAAATATGATAGAAAGTGTAGCTTTTGTTTAAGAGTTCATCTTCTAAGGCCCCACACCATAGTACTTCAAGTGAAAACAGACTTGGACTGCAAAAATATCTCTGGAAGGGGTGGAATAAGGAGACCAGATGTTAAGTGTCCCAGTTGGTCTTGGAGGAGACTATAGGCAATTTTAGAGGTTCATTAAATGTTTTGTTTTTTGAGAAATGAATGAACCGCAAAGAGTGGACCATGGTCGGGGACAAAGTCCTCTCAGCCAGGGGGAGGTGCACAAGTTAGGAAAGGGGCAGAACTTCATTGTGAATAAAGTTGTCTCATGCAGGTTAAGTCTCCCAGGTAAGCTCTCCAACCTGCCCTTGGACATGGAAAGTCTGTTGAGGATAGAGAGGACTTTCAGTCCTCTCCTTTAGTTACTCTTCCCTGGTAATTTGATTAGATTCCTAGGAAGGGGACCTAACATAGTTGCCCATCTTTTGAAAGAAGTCACATAAGGAAACTTGGGTTAGATAAAGGAACTTCAGAGAATCCCTCTGGCTTTGAAGGGAAAAGAAACAAAAGAAGTTTAAAAATCTCTTGCTCCAGAGGCAGCTTCTAAATCCTTCTGATTTACTTTAATTCAAAAGTGCTTGGCATGCTAAAGAAACCATACTTTCGGGTATTGTTTTTTGAACACCAACAGGGTAGGGTACCCAAAGTGGAAATTGGACTAGATGATTAAGTGTGAATTCAAAGACACGTTCTATTTACAGATAAATCTGCCTGAAGGTGGTTTTAGGCAGAGGACATGGATGTCAAGGGAGGGTTAAGGGAATGTTCACCTTGAAACACACTGGCCAGAGTGGGGAAGTGCTCCCCTTTATGCCTGGTGGACACAAGCAAACGATTACAAACATTGGCCAGGCGGAGCTTTCGAAATAACGTTTTTATTTATTTTTTTTGTCATTATAGTATAAATGCAGCATGGATATATCATTGGAATGAGTCCCAGTTTTTATGAAAGCCTGAAAAACTAAACTAAAATAAACAAAGAACTAGGTCAAGAGTCACAAGGAAAGCATGCCTGTTTCTTTCAGGAGAGCTTTCTGGGGCACTGTGCACAGAGTTAAAAGTGCCTTCTCAACATCCATTAAATAATGTTCTTGAGAAATCTTACAGAAGCTTACTTCTGTAAGATACCATACTTACTTTTCAAAGTATGGTACAGGACATCTGGGTGTCTCAGAACTTTTTCAGTGGTCTGGGAGATCAAAATTGTTAATTAAAACATTATTTGCCATTTTCACTGTTGTACTCTCATGAGAATAGAGAGCAGGATCCCAGAGGCCCTGTGAGGTGCAGTTCTACGTGTGATTGAACACAGAAGCAGATGTGAGAGTCCAGATGCCTTCTATTAAGCTGGACCTTAAAGACAGTTTCAAAATTTAAAGCAATGCTATTCATCTATGTTTTGTTTGGAAAATACAGTGTTTTCGTCAGCTTTTTCACTGCTGTGACTAACAGGACCCAACCAAAACAACTGTAGAAGAGGAAAAGTGTATTTAGGGGCTCATGGTTTCAGAGATCTCAATCCATAGACAGCAGGCTCAATTCCTTGGGGCTTGAGGTGACATGGGACATCATGTCAGAAGTATTTGGCAGAGAGCAGCAGCTCACATGATAATCAGGAAGCAGAGAGAGACCGCTGGCCAGATACAAATATATACCCCAAAGCCACACCCCAACTTCTACCTCTTCCACTCACACTCTATACCTCTTCAGTTACCACTCAGTTAATCCCTATCGGGGGATTAATTCACTGATTGGGTTAAGACTCTTAACAATCCATTCATTTCTCCTCAGCACCTTCTTGCATTGTCTCACACATGAGCTTTTGGGGGACACCACATCTAAATCATAACAGTTTTTTTTTTTAAAGTTGTTCATGTTAAGATGTTTATTATCAAACCAGTAGTATTGAAATATTTTTTTCAGTTTTATTATCTAATGCTGTAAACATCAACAGATACAGCCTACAAACAAAAGGTCTTGGAAGGTTCTTGACAAGTTTTGAGTGTAGAAAGGGATTCTGAGATCAAAAAGTCCGAGAACAGTCCTAGAGGATAAATGATCTCTCTGAACCTTAGAAGAGGGCAAAGGTGACCTCAGTACACTGTGTGTGTGTGTGTGTGTGTGTGTGTGTGTGTCTGTCTGTCTCGGGGGAGCATTACAGGCTGTGGCTGTAGCTTAGTGACTGTGTGCTTACCATGTATGAGGCCCTGAGTTCAAGGACTGGTATGCATCCCCCTGCCCCGCCCCCCCAACAAAAAAAAATCCAAAACAAAAACAACAAAACTCTGGGATCAGCAGTTATGTATAGTTAGTGGTACTTGGGTTAGCGGAGATACTATCCTTCATGACCTTCTCAGGGTAAGTCAGTAGGAATTGAGGAATTGAGGATATATATTTGCATGCTCACACGCACTGGAAATTGAACCTAGGGCCTCCTGCTTGGCCTCCAGCCCTCAAGGCTATTGTTACTCTTCCCATTTCATAGAAAATTGGGGAGTGGAGAAGTTGTGAACTACCATAGATTATAGAGATGGTCAAACAGAGCTGGAATCATTTGGTTCTTAGGTCTCCTGGTTTCATATTTTTCCATTTCTTTACTGACTACATCAGGTATCAGGATGAATCATCAGCCAGATTGTGATCTTCCAATAGACCATGTTGTAAGAGATAGCTACCCAACCTCCTTGTGGAGGACAAATGATGTCAGACCAGTTTCATATTCTCCATAAAAATAAACGCCAATACCTTTGAAATTCTTGACCGGCTAGAAAAAATTATCTTAGGAAAATGATATAACCTATGCCTGGGGGAAAATACAACAAAACAAGCTGGGCATGATCCTGCCTGCCTGTAATCGCAGTGACTGAAGAGGCTGAGGCCAGAGGATGCAAGTTTGAGGGCAGCCTCAGCAACTTAGCGAGACCCTGTCTCAAAATTGAAACTAGAAAGGGTTAGGAATGTAACTCAGTGGTAGAGCATCCCTGGGTTCAATCCCCAGTAATGCAAACCTACCCCCCCCCCCCCCAACAAAATCACAACAAAACAGAGCCTTAATTTTTAAAAATAAATATGTCATGGAGGACATGCTGGCAAGTTGAAAACAAACCATTCCAGGAAGCTGGTGATATTCATGCCCACAAAAAGGCAGAGTGACAGTGTGTTGGGAAAAGAGTGACTCACACAGGCAGTCTGGAAGCAGCTCTTAGTAGAGCAACATGGCAGCCTCTTTCATAAGACAGGTCCAGTTCTGTCATTGTAGTTGCAGAAGGCAGGAAATGCACAGGTTCTTGAAGCATGGCCATGGAACAGTTAGTGCACAGGATTAGGGAAGGGGTGGGAAGGGTCTTGGAACAGTCGCTTGCCAGCAGGTCAGGTGGGTAATTTGTAGTTGTCTGTGGTATAAACTATGCTGCTTTGATTTCAGCACTGTGTTGGCTTGGATCTTTTGGAAATACTTCTGCTCTGTACTTCATTACATCTAGCAGATGTTGCTTTATGTTTTTGAACCCAATTTTCAGAATGAGCATGGTATCAAATAGCATATTCTTAAAAAACAGAAAAGAGGAAATCAGTTAATTGGCCACTTACCAGGACAGTAAGAAGGGTCCAGACTTTAAGCCACTGCTGTAGTACCAAAAGTATATTCTAAGAAGAGAAAAAGTGGTTCTGAATGTTAATTGATGTAAATTGAAAGAATATTTACTTGCATTTTGAGAGTAATTTAAAAATACATGTTAGGTTGAGCAAGGAGAGTAATCCCATTCCTGAATACTTTTCATCTCCTAATATATAAAATTGAAAATGTGCCCCTGGAATATTTACCAGGGATGCAAATGGGGGAGATGGAAAGAAGAAAAAAAAATCTATGACTCAGTATTTTTAGGTTATTACACACCTATTTGGCTTCTGAATCTAAAGTCAAAATACTGAGTCAGTTCATCAGTACTGAGCTGTAAGACTTTTGCTTTATGCATGTTTTGAAAGCAGAGTCCATAGAGAAGGTATATTTATGTAACAATGCTGTTACTCAGTGTTCCTTCATTTTTCTGCATATTGCTATCTTAATGGAAATTTACTGGAAAATTCTTGCCAGAATAAACACATTCCTTCAGCAATGAAAAGCTTAATGTACTTCTAGCTCAACTGTACCTCTTTCCTGTGAGCAGATAAACCAAATTATTTGGCATTAGTCATTATATTTCACATAGTTCACAATACTTATTTTGGTCTCTTGTGAGAGCTGCAGTGGGTACAAGTAGGGAATAGGAATAAGGTAGCCAGTCTTGCATTATCATGTGAGATAAAATAAAAACAAGGACAGGTCATGTATATTTGACAAAACAGAAAACAAAATGAATTTGACAGGCATTGTACAAATTAGCTGTAGTTATCCTGGTAAGGCAGGATTAAAGACTGTGAACCACAGATAAATTGAGCTGCTGATACTGGGGGAAAAACAAGTCATTTTTAAGAGAGGGTAACTTTCTTATTCACATTTTAATTTGATTCAGGATTGAAAACCCTGTAATAAAAGTATTAGTCATGCTGGGTGTGGTGGCCCATGCCTGTAATCCCAATAGCTGGGGAGGCTGAGGCAGAGGATTGTAAGTTCAAAGCCAGTCTTAGCAACTTAGAGAGGCCCTAAGTAACTCAGTTAGACCCTGTCTCTAAATAAAACACAAGAAGTGCTGGGGGTGTGGCTCACTGGTTAAGTGCCCCTGGATTCACTCCCTAGTACCAAAATAAAATAAAATATACAGTGACCATTGGGCCAGGCCTGGGGACCAGGATGGGATACAGTGATGTAAACAGGATGCTGGAGGCCAGGGAGGGAGGAAGTACCCCTTGAATTAAGGGATGGAAGAGGCAAACAATGGACAATAGAGAACTGAGGAAAGAAATTCACAAACTTGTCCAGACTTATTCTTGTTGGCCCTAGTCCTGATGTTCACCCATCACCATCCAAGATTGCTACCAGGGAGTGATTATAGTGAGCATTCATTCATGAAATCTGCATTAATAAAGTACTTAAGGCATAAAGATCCATCTTTAAGGTTATTAATAAAACTGACCTATGAGCATGGTACTGCTAACTACTGAGTTGTGCTACATTTATTTGTAGCAATAGACAATTAAGGTCTTTAACTTTTTCTAACAAACGAGTTGGAATTAAACTTCTAGATAGGTTAACCCAGAATTTAGTGACACTCTACCTCACGTAGTGTTAAAGTCCTACTATTTTAAATAATTGTGGGAAAGGCCAGTTGAAATTTAAGAATGTTCACACATTATTAAATAATTTTAGATTCATTTCTTTTGACTTTCAATATATACAGGAGGTAAAACCAATCTAACAAGTATTACTTCCTAAAAGTCCTTGGGAAATAAAAGGGCAATTTGAAATTAAAATCTTAAAAAAACATTTTTCACCACCTGTCCCTATTCATATTGTACTTTTAAAAGAAAAATATCGAATATAAAGGGAGATACCATAGCTGAAAATTTTCCTCTTTTAGGTAATTAGGTGCTATTTTCTCTATATTTAAATAATCAAAATTTCAAATTTCTATCATATAAGATCCTTTAATTCACCTCTCATCTATTTCTATGATTGAATTATAAAGGAAGAATACAGTTTACTTGAAGTCATGAAAATGCTCTCATTCAATTTATCCTTTTCTTTATGGATTGTATCTAAAAAAATCAATGCTCAGGGTAATTCCAAACTCTTCAGAATTGCTAATTAAAGAGTTTTTAAACACATTTTAAAATTAATATGTGTATGTCATGGGTACACTTACAGCAAAGATTTAAAGTTGCTTTCTGCAGTAGAGTATAACAGCAAACTAATATATCACCCTATTTATATTTGTTCCAAAAATAAAATGGAAATTTAAATAGTACTGTATTCATTGGTTGCATATATTTGCTATATAAGAGCTGTTTTATAAATGTATGTGATAAATAGCACATAAAATTTCCAATTTTATTTATTTATAGCCTGCAATCAAAATTCATCCTATTTTTTAAAAAACAAAGTTTCAAATTACAGTGAGTCTTAAGATAATTTAAGTAATAATGTAAAAAGGGCAGGTAATTCACCCTGCCACTCTTTGTCCCTCATAGTACTGTTTTGGAAAGTGTGAAACTCTTCATTCTGGGAGTATCTTATAATCAATAGCAGCCAAAGGTAAACAGTTTCAAAATATGTTATCTCCTTTGCTTTATAAAGGACAACTTTAGAAGTTTTCAAATTTTCCAGCTCAGCACTGATATTTTGAAAATTGTTATATTCCCTCATTTACTAAAAGGAACCATTTTTTTTTTTTTAACTTATAGTCGGAGATATGGCCAGTATACCATGAACCAGGACACCACCACTAAAATTACGGAGAAGCCTCCATTTGATCGATCAAGTTCCCAGGATTCCTTGGACGAACTATCTATGGAGGACTATTGGATAGAACTGGAAAATATCAAGAGATCTCATGAAAACAGACAAGACAATCAAGAGGTGGTGGTTGTCAAAGAACCTGATGGTAACAAATAAATAAAATTCTTATTGGTTATTCATAGAAAATCCATGTGTGGAAAGGCAGAGTAGAACAACCAGAAAATGAAATTGTTAGTTGTCTTTCAACTTGATAATTACTTGTTTATAGCAGGTTTATGGGTGTAGCTGCCAGATACAAGTGGCATGAGCAAATTCACTTAATTGTTGCTATGGCTGGGTTCTTGGTGGCTGAACTGACTGTAGCATACAGACTTTTAGGGTTAGGTTTGATTTTTTTTTTTTTTTTTTTTTTTTTTTTTTTTTTTTTTTTTTTTTTGAAACTGAGTTATTTCTGTAATATGCCAGCTTCATGGTTCTTTGGTCTCTAGGAAGTGTAGATGGTGATGGAAAGCTTGTGACTTTGCAGTGTTACTGTTTTTCCAGTTGTTAGTATGCATGATTTGTTTTCATCTTTATATAGCCAGCTCTCTTCTAACTTGTACTGCTGTATTTTTTTTCTGCCTTTCGGAAGAACAGAACACATTCATTCTACTTTTACATGGTAGCCTGTCATATGTTTGAGGACACTTACCTTGTTTCTAGCCATGTAGCTTTTGCAAGGAAATTTTATGAAAAGAACCCTTAAGTGATTTTTTCAGACCTGTAATTTTGGTCATTTTTGTTATCCAAAGTACAGCATGACCGACTGGATGCAGTGCCACAGGTTTAGCCTGCTAATCTACGGATACAGATTTAGACGTGGAAGATGGCTTCACCATTTTTATCTTCCCATAGTTGCTTATTTCTTTTGTTGGCCCGTAATTTTTCTCAAGTCTCTTCCCAGCCAGATTTTCCACACTCTTCACTAATGAACTTGATATTTCTGGGAGAAACATGTAATACTTATTTTTTTTCCTTCAATTTCACACCATTTCTTTAACCTCTTAAATTTAAACAGTCACCAAGTTTTTGATACCCAATTTTGACTTCTATTTATTGTATTAGCTTTCTTTCTATGTAATCCATAAATTTGTAATATATTTTGGTGTATCAGTTGATATATCAAAAAGGTAAAAGCCAGTCAGTGCCTCTTCATTCACTAATGAGAGATTTCCTTCTAACTAAGTGACTTAGGATTAAGTTGCACAGAAAAGTCTATATAAGATTTTTCTTCCTTGCTGCAACATTTCTTAGAAAATCTGACAATTTTTTTAAAATTGGGGCTTTTTAAAAAAAATTTAATATTTCTTAATTTGTAAAAGAAAACTATAAGCAACTCACTCTTTGGTTTCTCATTTATTTTTTTCTTTCCCAAATATATTACCAATAAAGCCATACTTCTTTGTGACAATTAATATTGTTCCTCAGCCTTTCTGTCTCAATAATTCAATATGGAAGCAGCACACAGGTGGTTTATTGAATAAGGAGGAAATATGCTAGAGAAAATGGTATTGAGGCCAGATCCACAGGTACCATCAGTTGTTTAATAGTTCTCCAAAGTTAAATTTGATTCATACATTATCTTGTCATTTGTTCCAAGAAGATTGGAACATGGCTGTGATCCCAGCAACTCAGGAGGCTGAGGCAAGAGATTGTAAGAGGCCAGCCTCAGCAATTTAGTGAGACACTCCACAAACTTAGCAAAACTCTGTGGGATACAGCACAGTAGTAAAGCATCCTGGGTTCAAGGGTTCAATCCTTACTATCAAAACAATAAAGGAAGATTGGGGATGGTTCTACATGTTCATACTCTTCTTTAGACTTCAAATTATTTGAGTTTTACTCCCTGCCCCCCTTTTTTAAGTACTGAGGATTAAATGCAGGGGCACTGAGCTATATCCCCTAACTCTCAGACCCTTTGTATTTTTTTTTTTTTGGGGGGGGGGGACAAGGGTTTTGTTAAGTTGCCAAGGTTGGCCTCAAACTTGTGATCTCCCTGCCTCAGCCTCCTGAGTTACTGGGATTACAGGTATGTGCCACTATGCCCTGTCTATCTCTGCTTCTTAATGGAATAAATTATATTGTATATTAATCATGGTTTCCTTGTCAGGGCAATGTCTGTTTTTTTTCCCTAGCAATTTGGTTTTATACATCTATGACAAATTTTACCATAACAGAATTAGTAATAATGGTTGACTTTATGTCATTAAATAGTTTTTAATGTGGAACAGACACAGTGCCTTGTACTTCATTATGTTTCTTGAAGTCAGGGTAATGAATACTTGATTTCTGCCCTCAAAGAGGGTATGTAGTATAAAAGGATAGACAGTGCCAGTCAGTGCTCTCGGGTGATACAGGCTACAATACAATAGTGCTTTGCAGTGTTCCTCATTTGGTTATGAGGTGGCTGAGATGGCTGTCATTTATTTTACAGATGACAAAAGTTGCTGAGGCTGGCTAGAACTTGGAATCCTCCTGTCTCAGCCTCCTGCATAGCTGGGATTACAGGGGTGTGCCACTATACCATGAAGTCCTTTTGTTTATCTGTATTAGATTGTCAACAATAAAGTCATCCCTTAGTATCTATGGAGGATTGGTTACAGACATGGAATCTCTGAACACCAAACTCCACAAATGCCAAGTCCCTTACATAAGATGATTATTAGCATTGGCTTATAACCTATGTGTATCCTCCTGTATGTTTGAAGTCATTTCTAGACTACTTATAATACATAACACAATGTAAATGCAATATAAATAATTGTTAATACTCTATTGTTCAGGGAATAATGACAAGAAAAGTGTGTGTGCAAGTTCAGTGCAGATGGAATGTTTATAAAATATTTCCAACATGAGGTGGATTGAATCATCAGATACAGTGTCTGCAGATGTGAAGGGCTGATAGAATTTAGTTTACTTCCTGCTTTTGGTATTTTGAATTGATTCGGTTATTAGTTTCTTATATAAATTCTTCTTTGTTTAAAAATAGTGTCTTTTTTTGAAAAATTATAAAAAGCAACCTAATCTGATGTGCTGACTTGGGATTAGAAACATTAATTTGAAATTGAATAGTTCCCAATGTCCAGATGCTTTGTACTATTTTCCCACATTCCCTCGTCAGCTACAGTGAACAGAAAAAAAGCAAGCCATTACATAAATTAGCTTTGCTGTCCATGATATGCTGAATCTAAGCCAAGAAACCGGGCTTGAATGTATATCCCCAGCACTGACTTCCCTCTGTAATTTGATGGAAGTAAGTTATCTTTTTCTTGCTTACTCATCTCTGGAAGGGGAACAGTATCATTCTCTCTAGTTCATCTGCAGGGAAGTTGTAGAGGTTAATTACATGTGAAGTCATTAAAATTTTTTTAATTGAGTATATAGGAAATCGACCTAAAATTTGATATCGCTGTGGCCAGAGTGGATGGCAGTTGTCCAAGTTTCAGCTAATGATTCTTAGCACTGCAGTTGGGTTACAATAGAAGAGTTTCAGCAGGAATTTTTAGCAGCTTAAAAATATGGAATTTCTTATAAATTGTGATATAACACCTGGTTTCCCCCACTGTCTTAGAGGGAGAATTGGAAGAAGAGTGGCTCAAAGAGGCTGGTCTGTCTAACCTGTTTGGAGACTCTGCTGAGGACCCCCAAGAGAGCATGGTGTTTTTATCCACACTGACCCGGACCCAGGCAGCAGCTGTTCAAAAACGGGTAGAGACGGTCTCCCAAACTTTGAGGAAGAAAAACAAACAGTACCATATTCCTGACGTCAGAGACATATTTACTCAACAGAGAGAGTCAAAAGAAAAAGTAAGTTTTCTTTTTTGATATTAATGAAAAGATTATGTTCTTGGTCTCACTTGGATCAGTCCAGTTTAATTCAAAGCCTACAGACTTAATGAGCACTTCTTGTAAACCAGGCACCAAAGCTCCATCCAGGCAGTGAAGAAAAGTGCCTGTACTCTGCCTTCTAGAAGTCACACCGATGGCGTAAAAAGCTAATAAGCAAACTAAAATTCAGTGTGATAATCCTCTTGGGGGAGATGATGTCCTTGGAGCCACAAGAAGTGGCTGGACAGGCTTCCTGGGCAAACAGACCTTTTGTCGTTGCCAATAGAAAAGCAGAAGGTGGAGGAGTCTGCCTTATCTATTAGTGCCTGCAGGAAAACTTGTGTTTTCAGACTCACTTAGGGATGGACAGAGGTAAGATATGAGGGACCTAATGGCAGCTGAATTACAAAGTAGGGATCCTGAGATGTGAAGCAATACCCCTTTTATAGCTAGCACTTAGCACCAAACCTAGCACATGAGAAATTTTTTTTTATTGGTTGTTCAAAACATTACAAAGCTCTTGACATATCATATTTCATACATTAGATTCAAGTGGGTTATGAACTCCCATTTTTACCCCGTATACAGATTGCAGAATCACATCGGTTACACATCCACATTTTTACATAATGCCATATTAGTAACTGTTGTATTCTGCTACCTTTCCTATCCTCTACTATCCCCCCCTCCCCTCCCCTCCCATCTTCTCTCTCTACCCCATCTACTGTAATTCATTTCTCTCCTTGTTTTTTTCCCCATTCCCCTCACAAATTTTTTTCCCATTCCCCTCACAAATTTGTATAACAATGAGGGTCTCCTTCCATTTCCATGCAATTTCCCTTTTCTCTCCGTTTCCCTCCCACCTCATGTCTCTGTTTAATGCACATGAGAAATTTTTGATGGAAGATGTTGAAGTCTAATAGTGACTGGAGAGGTGATGAATGAAGAAACATGAGAGAAGGTACGTATAGTAAAAGGACCAGACCTATGTGGCCCAGAACAGTATAAACAATGTAGCTAGTTGGCAGGTTCCTTTTTATTCATCCAGAAAGAAGCCAGGAGCTAGCACAGAATGTAAATTACTATTCTCTCTTTTATCAGGAAAGTCTCACTACCCCCCCCCCCCCAAAAAAAAAAGTCTACTGAACTCAGTGGTGTTCCTGGGTCATGGTAGATTTACATTCTGGCCCCAATAGCCTAGGAGACCTAGTAAAGTGGTTGGTGGGGGATACAAATGGATTCTGGAACAAGGACTGTAATGATAACAGTAACAATAACAGTTGCTGCCACCATGGTTGAACTGTGCTAATTGCTCTACCTGCTTTATCTCATTTAATCCTTACAGCTGTCTGTGAAGTATTATCATTTCCGTTCTATGGCTGAGGCTCATAGACTTTAAGTGACTTACTCAATGGCCTATACATACTAAATCCAAATTTGTCTGACTCTGAAGTATATGCTTTTAACCATTCTCTGTTCTGCTAAACTTTCATTTCCAGACATGATTCTGATATTAAGCATTCTGAATATAAGATTCTATTTATACTATAAATGAGGGGTAATGAAAATTTTGTGATTTTTTTTTTTTTTTTTGTACTGGGGATTGAACCCAAGACTCCTTAGCCATTGGGCCATATCCCCAGCTGGTTTTCTATTTTATTTTGAGATAGGATCTTGCTAAGTTGCTTAGGGCCTTGCTAAGTTGCTGAGGCTGGCTTTAAACTTGTGATCCTCCTGCCTCAGTGTCCCTAGTGGTTGGGATTACAGGCATGCACCACCATGCCTGGAAAACTTTTATGATATATTTTTTTTTCCATAACAAATGGAGTGGAAGGGTTCATGTTTAAGGTATCTTTCTGGCATGTAAATTTTTGTTTTGTTTTGTTTTCATTCTTCCAAGAAATCCTTTCTAGCTACAGATTGCTACTCTATTTGCATGGTCAATTATGGATCAAAACCAGTCATTTGTAGGAATTCTGGGGTCACTTGAATACTCCAGGCACTTATGTGTGTTAAGCACCTTTTACCAGCCAATGGTGATTTGGGACATCCACTAGTACTTAAGGACTGGACTTGGTTTCCAGCTGTAGAATAATGAATGGCAAGGAAATATAGTATTATGAAATTTCCTTCCCAATCAAAGGACCCTCCTAAGGGAACTAAGAGGAAGTGAAAAGGGAGAGGGAGCCAAGAGCTGAACCTAAGCAAAATACATACTGTGGGATTCCTGCCAGTCTCCAAGAGGACGTTGCTACTTGATTTTAGAAAGCAGCATTTTTCAGCAAATTCCTGGTAATGTCTAAACCACATGGTTTTGAATGCAAGGTAATTGGTGGATTGTATCATCTGATGGACTCATTAAGAGAAATATTACAAGCAAATTGAAATAATATATACCCGCTTACAAGGCATCCATTTAATTGAACACCACAACCCATTAGAAATGTGCTCTGCATCCCTCCAGCAAACACGGACCAGCTGTCTCCACTTGCAGTTCTTCTCTTCTTCAGTCAGTGCATATTCAGCTCTTCCAGTTTAAATGCTTTCTCATGAAGCCCTTGCTGACACTAGGAAATATAATATAGAAATGAATTCCATCTGTACTGCCATCTTCAATTGTTGAGGAAAACAATTCCAACCACATACTCCAAAATATACGTTCACGTGCAAGATTAGAATCACTTGTTATGTTCACGGTCATGGAGGGCCTGCCCTCTGCTGGCTCAGGGTTGGAGGGAAAGAGAATGCTATTGCCCTCACCTACAGCTAACTAACGTGGTGCCATGTGCCCCTGTGATGTGGGAGGCACCATCTCTGTCCTGGATGTTCGGGTCTCTTAGTAATATACCAATGGCATATATGTACCTGCCCTGGTATTTTTATTATTTTTTTTAAGGCATGAGGAGGAGGAGTTCTCTGTTGCTATGATAACTTGAGGTGAAACATTGTGGTGCGGGGACTACTATGGCTACTATAGAGATACAATCCAATAGAAGGATCATTTTAAAAATAATTCATTCAAACAGGCCCTTTTGTATGTTTGATCCAGATTCCCCTTCCTCATCTCTGAGATCCTTCTCAGCTTACCTGGAAAGGAAGAAGTACTGTTTACCACCCTGACTGGTGAGCAGACCAACCCTGATTGACCTTGTCCATCAGCTTTGGAGGGCTCATTACTCAGGGGTCACAGCACCAACCCCTGGACAGAAAGAGTTCCATTTTAGCTCTTTTTTGCCAACTTGGTAACTTGATTTTAATTTATCTCACATTTGTTACTTTAAAATTTTTTTTCTATTTTACTTCTATTTCGTTTTTTTGCATTATGGAGAGATAATTCACCTGTCATATAATTCACCCAATTAAAGTGTACAATTCAATGATTTTTAGTATATTCACAGATTTTTTTTTTTACCATTGCCACAATCGACTGTAGTACATTTTCATCATCTCTAAAAGAAAGTTCATGCCCATTAGCACTCATTCTTCATGTCCCCTTCCCTATCTTGGGCAAGTACTTGTCAACTTTCCATCTCTCTGGTTTGTTCATTCTGGACATTGCACACAAATGGGATCATAAAATGTATGGGCTTTTGTGACTGGTTCCTTTCAATTAGCAAAAGGTTTCCAAGGTTCATCCATGTTGAAATGTGCATCAATACTTTATTCTTTTCATTGCCAAATAATATTCCCTTGTATGTATTGGCTACATTTGTTTCTCTACTCATCACTTGATAGATATTATTAGCAGGTTTGTCTGGACAGTGGATATCCAACTGGATAGTGATGATTTGACAGCAGGGATCCTTGACATTATCCATATTCCCCAGAGGACTTACTATTGCAGCCTACAATTGGGGGGAAATCATGTATTTATTGGAAGATTGCCTATTGATCATAACCATAGTGGTCCCCCCCCATGGTGACTGTTATAAGTCTGTGCACATTTCTTGCATTCTAAAGGTTAGTAGCAGAATTATTTACAATCCCATTTTCTCTGGTTGTGAGTTGGAGATGACTAAATGGCTCGTTTTCTATGTTTAGGCTCCAGATGGCACTGAATCGCAGTCAGTCAGAACAAATGAAAACAAATACCAAGGAAAAGATGGTATGTTGGACCTGTTCTCTTGTTTTTTTTTTTTTTTTTTTTCCTTTTAATTGGGATAATAAACAGTTACAACCTTTTAAAACATTTGCCTTCAATTCTAGTAAGCAAATTCTATTACTAGTGTTAGGTTCCAGGTTGATAATTATATGAAGTTGAGCATATAGTTGGCTGTTGTTGCTTTTTTTTTTTTTAACGTATATCCCAATCTGATTCTACATTCATATATTTATGTACCTGAACAGTTAGCATGCACAGAGATGTTTACCTCATTTAATATACTTAAGAACTCTGTGGTCAGGTACCTTGGTGCATGTCTGTAATCTCAGCTGCTCTGGAGGCTGAGGCAGGAGCATTGTAAGTTTGAGGACAGACTCCACAGCTTAAAGAGACTCCTTGTCAAAATAAAATTAGTAAAGGAGCTAAAGATGTAGTTCAGTGTAGAATGCCCCTGGATTCACTCCCTAGTACCTTCCAAAAACAACAACAACAACAAAAAAAAAAAAAAAAGAAAAACAAGAGAGCAAAAACTTGGTGGTAGGCACTGCTCTTAAGCTCAGTTTTCTCAAATGAAAAATGAGTTTAGAGTTGTGAATTCCCTTTCTCAAGGCCATACAGTTAGAAAGTCAGAACCAATAAATTTGTTCTCAAATGGTTTAATTTTCAGAAAATGTAAAGAAACTTAAAAATATTAGTTGATTAATTGATTATAATTCTCTTTTTTATACTTTTTCTCTTTGAACTTTCAACTCATATCTGAATATTCAAAGCATGGAAAAAAATATTAAGGCTTCGTTAGAATTTATCAAGAAAAAAACGTAGTTATTTCATTTGTTTACAAAAAAAGAAATGTGTTCTAAATTAAGGTCATAGGTTTAAGCTTAAAAATATAGTTCTTAATTGTTATCACAAAGGTAAACTTCATTTTCTCCAGTCTCAGCATCTGGGACATTCACACTGTTAATAGTGTTGCAGTTAATAGTTGTTGGAGATGGGGACTGGGTATCAGGTAAACCTAGTACTAGGAAGTGTTCCTAATCTTCCCACAAAAATCCTGCATTAGGCCAGGCATGGTGGCACATGCTGTCATCCTAGCTACTCAGGAGGCTGAAGCAGGATTATTGCAATGTTGAGGCAGGCCTCAGTAAGTGAGACCAGGTATCAAAAATCATGCATTAGGCTTACATTGTATGAGACATTTTACAGTGAGCATCCAGCATCATTTTCTTTCATATGTTTTTTCAAAACTTTTCTCCTGCACCCCTACTTTAAAAAAATGCACACATGTGCTGGTGTGTAGGTCTGTGTACACACACATACACACATATTTGTAGCTATAAAAACCCATGCTCCATCAGGTATGGTGGCATATGCCTGTGATCCCAACTACATGGAACACTGAAGAAAGATGACTCCAAGTTCTAAGCCAGTCTTGGAAATTTAGGGAGACCATGTTTCAGAATAAAATTGTACAAAGTGCTAGGGTATATAGCTCAATGGTAAAGCACCACTGAGTTCAATCCCCTTTAGTGGCGGGGGGTGGGGGGGTGGGGGAAGGGGATGCACTTGCTTTTTCTCGCTATTCTGTGATGGGTTTTGCTTTTTTTTTTTTTTTTGGTAGTGCTATGTGTTATTTCAGAATGAAATTCCTAGTGTTTCCTCAAGTCTGTGTACCAGCAAACACCAAAATGACAAGCTAGCCAGCATAGGCATCTCTGGCTTGCAGGAAGGCCAAGTCTTCTGGAGAGACAGACAAACCTTTGTGCCAGTGTCAGTGTGCTTTGGGCCTTGGGGAAGAGTGACTGGCAGTTGTTTAACAGATACTGAGGACAATATTGTCCTTGCTTTGTGTTTTTCTCCATTGTCAGAGATTATAATGTAGGCTATATCAACAAAAGTTCTGGAAGACAAGTTTGTTATATAAGCACTTTCCAGCCTAAACGGCAGCAGGCAAGGGCAACAGGACTCAGGCATGCTGCCTGGTTTACATGTGCTTTCATTGGAATGCTAAGCAGTGGGCATTGAGTGTCCAATAAGAACAGCAGAACCTGTGCACCCCTGTCCATGGCACCAAGTGGTGATCACCACACCTATTTTGGGCAGTAGCCAGGGAGCCAGGAGTGTTGTGTAAACAGCAGAAGGTTCAGAATGATGTGCATGGAAATTGTGGCTGGGGTTCCAAAGTAGGGCTATTTCTGGTTAAGATATGAAGGCATGGGTGACATAGTCTATTTTAAGTATTTTCCCTACACTTGGGTTTTCCGACATGTTCAATCTGTGATACTTATTGCAAATTTAAAAGTTGTCAATATGAAGATTGCAAGGGTTTTCACATTTCAAATCAATCCATCACTAAGTATTCACCTAAACTTTTAACCAAACCGGACAACTCTATGAAAGGGCAGTGATTGTTTATTTGGGAATTACATTTCTAATTTTTTAAAAAACTTTCATATTATTATGTATATTTTCTTCTTTTTTTTTTTTAAATTTCCATGGAAGAAGAGTCTTTTTAAAATAAGATTTCTGAATATTTTGAACAATTAAAACACTTTGGGGAGATTTGCAAAATATTTGTAACCTAGTGCTATTGTCCTTTTCAAAACCCAGGGAAGATAAATTAAAGAAATTATGTTTCTTACATTTGAGAACTTTAAAGTGCCAAAAGGTCTACTTCAACATTTTCTTTTAGATTTTCTCTTTTGAGAATAGATTTATCACTTTTCTTATCCAATTAACCACCCATTTCCTGTAACAGTGTCCCTATAATTATTGATGTTATTGTCACCATAATTATTTTCCTGAAGGTCTCCCTTAACTTACCATTAAAACTGAGTCTTTAATATACTTTATTTTTTCCTTGTTTCTAGAGGAGATTCATATATTTTAAATGTGTTCTAATTTAAGTAGAATTACCTATTTTTGAGTTTAACACAGTCCATTTGTATTGGATGTATTGTGTTGAGAAGTGTAGTTTTAAAATTTTTGTTCACAAACATTCAGCTGCTGAAAGGGAGTTTCTAATTTAAGAAAATAGCTAATCATTTTTTTCTCTTAGAATGGTTTCCTAGGAAATCAATATACGTATTCACAGTAAAACATAAAGCCAAATAAACCAATGGGAAAATAGAATTGGGCTTTGGCATTTGTTACTGTTTTTAGAAACCATAAAAACTTACAAATATTTTAATTTTAAAAAAGTTATTGCAGGCAGGCTGGAAAAACAAAGATGGTAGCAGATGTCACCAATAATATTAATTAGCTTTAAATTTATTCTTATTTTTGGAATCAACACAGATAAATGCTTTTTTTTTTTTTTTAACTGTGAGATGCCTCTGGGCCAGTTGGACCAATGCAAACAGAAAATGTAGGTGGCTTATTCAGATTTCAAGATGGCAACATGAGAATTAAGCCATGGGTAGAACCTTTCTGAGCTGGGATCCCCTCATTACCGCCCAGGAGCCCACTCTGCTTATATAATGGGAGTGAATAAGAATATATTTGTATTTATTTCTTAATTTCATTTTGATTAAAACAGTTTTTTTTCAAAATGAGTATAAATGCAATGTTTTTATTAGCAGTAGACTTTTAATACCAGTATGTATATATGGCGTGCATTTTCATATTTTTAAGTTAGCCTTCCATCAGTTTGTTCTGCCACTATATGAGGATGTTAGTATATAAACTTATAAATGAACTATGTAAGTTATTTTTTAATTCAGAGCTTCTTATCATGAATCAAACCTCGTCAAAGATAATGTCAACAATCCATCATTGGTGCCTGGGTTTTTCTAATGTGAGATGTGTTAAAACCAAATATGTACCAAATAGTCAAATTTAGAATTATTTCCTTCAAAGCTTAAAGTTTGAATTTTCTGGGGGAAGGGAAAAATAGGAGTTCTTTGGAATTGGCAAAGGGGAATGAAGGGAAGGAAACAGGAATAGGAACAGGAAAGAGTAGAATGAATCCAACATAATTTTCCCATGTGACTCCACATCATGTTCCACCACAAAAATGGGATCCTAACTAGAGTAAGTCCTACTCCGTCTACGTATAATATGTCAAATACAATCTCCTGCCATGTATATCTAAAAAGAACAGCAACAACAATAAAAGCTTGCATTTTCCTCAGACGTTTTGAATGTGAATTCTTTCCAGGAGGATTATCGGCAAACACATACAAAAAAATCAAAACCCTAAAGCAAAGTTAAATGTGCTACACTATATATCCTTGAAATGTTGATGTAAATGGATTAAACCTATTTAGCTAGGGTTGATAGTTGTAGGGACTTTTATGCTCTTTGATAAAATCAGACTGAAAACCTGTTGATTCCTGTACCAGTTACCTCCTGGTAACTGTCTGCCACAGTGAGTTTTTGGCATTAGCTCTTATTTTGGAATTTCTACCATGATAGGTAACATTCCAGAAAGAAAAAGCAGGGTGTGGAACAGGTTTATTCCAGGAATCTCTTGCAATGTGACGAAATTAAATGCTAATTCTAAGAGATTACAACTCTTCTGACTTCTTCTTTTTCTTTTAATTCCTCAGTGTAGAATAAAATAACATGGCAACTATTAAGTTTGTGAGATTTTTCATCAAGAGTTTGATATCGGGGCTGGGGATGTGGTTCAAGCGGTAGCGCGCTCGCCTGGCATGCGTGCGGCCCGGGTTCGATCCTCAGCACCACATACAAAGATGTTATGTCCGCCAAATACTAAAAAATAAATATTAAAATTCTCTCTCTCTCTCTCTCACTCTTTTTTTTAAAGAGTTTGATATCTCCCAGCTGCATTTTTGTATTTGGACCCCATCTAAGAGCTGTGTTCTCAAATATTCCACAAGTGGACCATAGTTTCCAGTTATCTCTATTTTTTGTCCCCCTTGACCCCTTTGATAGGATTCCTTGAGTATACTTTTTACCATGAAAAAAATATTTAATTCTTTTTTTTTTTTAGTCATTGTTGTGCACATGCCTTTATTTATTTTTATGTGGTGCTGAGGATCGAACCCAGCACCTCTCACATGCCAGGCAAGGGCTCTACCTTTGAGCCATAGCCCAGCCCCAATATTTAATTCTTGAGTGGAGAAAATAGTAATGTTCTCAAAGGTTTTTAAGTAGTCAATGTATTGAAAGTTTAAAAAAAAATTAAAAAAGCAAGTATATGATTTGGGTCCTCCCCTCCCCCAGACCAGGCATCTACCCCCCTTGGTGATAAAGAGCTGATGCTCCCAGTGCTTGAGGACACGCCTGCGTCTGAAACAGACATCAACCTGGAGGTGTCATTTGCTGAGCAAGCAGTCAACCAGAAAGAGGAGAAAACTCAGAAGAGTGAAAGCAATGATGCCTCATTACCTGTAAGTAGCACGTGTCCAGTTGTTACTAACAGAAACATTTTTATCAGATTCTTATGAAAACTTAGAACCCAGGGCTAAATTGAAAGCATGATACAGCAGCGCCCTGCCCTTCATTGATAGAATCAACCCTTATTAATATATAGCCTTTCCTGTATCTTTATCTGTGTATACCTTGAGATTACCAAGGGCATACAGAACAGCTACAATACTTAAACTGAACACTGAAGAGAGAGCTATATTTAATAGAGAGTCATATTAATATTTCTCTAGTTGCTACAAGATTATCCTTTATAGCTTTCCCTTTCTCCATACCTATTAGAATTCGAACAAGGGATATTTTTGTGTTGGTTGTTTTATCTTTCCGGTTTTCTTGAATTGAGATATTTCCCCTTCTTTTCCTTTAACATTTTTGAAGAGCCCAGAGCATTTTTCTGATTTTTGTCTGTTTCCTTAACTTTCTGGACAAAATGTTCTATGATCACCTTGTAATTTTTTCCCCTTAGACTTGAAAGTAGTCATGTCTTCAAAAAGCTCTGGTTCCTTTTAGCAGTAAATTATATTTAGAATCCCAGTTCTCTGTGTAGAGTGTTCTCATTGCTACTGAATACATATGTCCAGATGCACATCTATCTTTCTGTGTGTATGTATGCAGATAGATTTTGTGTGTATGTGTATATAAGTATATATACATGTATACAAGTAGTTATTTGTTCAAATTTTACACATGTAATTAAAAGAAATAATAAAATGAATCCTAGTCATCTCCCAGCCCCAACATTTATTGGTCCAGGGTCAATCCTGATCTAGCCATATCCTTATCTAGTTGCCTATTCTGTGTTATTTTGTGAATCATATCTGAATTATATTGTCAATATTTGTGTTGATAAAGTTTAAACATTGTAAAACACATGTTCATGTTGCCATGTGTTAAAAACACTGACAATTATTAATTTCAAATCTCTAGAACAGTGTTCATGAAATTTGATATAATTTGGATTTTATAAATAAATATGTCATGGTTAAACATAATGACTTTATTTATTTTTTGATGTGGTGCTGAGAACTGAACCCAGTGCCTCACACATGATAGTCAAGCTCTCTACCACTGAGCCAGCCCAACAATTTGAAATTTGATCTTTTTGTAGAGTTTGTTTGAGGACCAGGAACCAAGGTCCTAAATTGCAATTGATTGACGTCTTTTGAGACTCTAAGTCTCCCCCTTCATTTCTCTCTTCCCCATATTCCTCTTTCTCCCTCTGTCCCTCTATTCCTCTCATCCTTCCTCTGCTTTCTTTCTCCTATTTTCCTTTCTCTCTCTCACCTTTCTGTGTCCTCTTTTGTTCTTTCTTTCTGTCTTTCCATACATCCTATTCTCTCCCCTTCCCTCAAAATGTATTTGTTGAAGACACCTGGTTGTTAAGTTATAGAGAATTTCTCCTTGTGACTAATCCTATCCCTATGGTACAATTTAACATCTTCCATTGTTTTTATAATTGACTCTAGATGTATCGGTCTAAGGTTCAACTTCTCTGTTGAGACTGCTTCAGATATGTGGTTACCTGTTTTCAGCAGGCGCACAGAATCTGGTTGTCTTTTTTTTTTTTTTTTTGGTGAAATTAACAGCTGCTGTCAATAATACAGTTTATTCATGGTTGGAAAATGTTGATGTTCCAATATTTTCATCTGTCTTTGCTTTATTACTTTGGGTGTTTCTTTTAAGAAAAAACTTTTTTGAAATGGTTACTTTCTCCATGTATTTACCAGTTTTCAAAACTTTTTGATTCCCTAGCATTTTCCCCCAGCAATCAATTACCATTTGTGTTTGTTTTATAAGAATAGCATCTTAACTCATGGATCCATACATATTTGATGTGATCCTAGACAGAGTTTCCCAGGCTTATCTGGCATATTTTTGTACTCCAGACCTAAAATTGTGTTTTTCAGCGAGAACTCCGATTTCATTTAGTAGAAACACATTTTCCTGTCTATGACTGGAACTCAAGGCCTATTTGGTCTCTGGGTTGGTCCTCATTTTCAAGGCTTTTCAGACAGCAGGACAACATCTGTATCTTTTATGCTGAGAATTGGTTCTCAGGAAATGGCAGGTGACATATTTAGAATGTCACTTAAAGACTCATCTCCTTTATTCCACATTAATGCAAAGAATAGCGATTGCTAACACTGCCATCAGTAAGAATACAAGATAAGGTTAGCATGATCTAAACAGAATGAAGATAGTGTTGACTACAACAACGGAATAAAATAAAATCTCTGCCCAAAGTTTCAAAACAAGACTTGCTCTACCATTTTATTCTGTTTTACAAACTAATTTGTGTTCACTTACCATATTGATTTTTGTTCATGTCATGCCCCAGGTTTAAGAATGACATTTCTTTTTCTATGTTCTATATTTGCCAAGGAAACCTTCGTCTGTTCCTTAGAGCCTACCTCTATACCTATGCTTCTTGTTAAGTCTTTCTTGACCATGAACTTATGTTACATAAATTACTTGAAATCTACTGATATACTATCATTAGCATGCATTTGATGTTACTAATTTGTCTGACTTTGCTTTTACCTACATGCATCTATTCATTTCTACAACCATATTTTAAAATTCTGCATGCCTTCCAGAAGACCTAGGTATATTGTAAAGTTTCTGCAAGTCCTTAGTGTGGTTGATGGAGTAAATATTTATAATCACCACTCAGGAGCAGGTGTCTGAGCAGAAACAAACCTTAAGTTCCATTTTTACTCCTTGCTTCCCCGAGTCTGTAAATAAGCAATAGCCTTTATGTAATGCGCTATCCTGTTGACCGCATTTCATATGCACTTCCTTTTTCTTAAAGCACTGAGCAGGCTTTGTTTTAATTCTTTATGATCTCTCAGTGGATTCAGATTTCTTCTCTTAAATTTTGAAGATCAGGTTTTATAATCTTTTAGATACTGTAGTTTGACAATTTAGCTACTACACTGTATATATCAGGAATTATGCTCTGCAATTATTTCATTCCTCTATCAAAAGATCTTTGTGAGGTTAAGCATTGTCCCTATTTTCCACATGAGAAAACCAGTTAGGTTACAAGGCATGCTAAGGCTTGACTTTGGTGACTAAGCTTTTGACACTTTTCTCTTGCTTTCCTTTCCAAGCTGAAGCTAGGCTGAGGAGTAGGAAAGTCAAGTTCATCATTACTGATGAAATGCCTGCAGGCTACCGTGTATGGCAAGGCCTACAAAGGAGGGGGAGCATCAGGGAGCGCTCCCTAGCTAATTTATGAAACACAGGGATTCAGGGACCTTATATTTTTTGAAAATTTTTATTTCATTCTTTGCTTTAAGCACATTTTTCAAAAGTAGAGAACTTTTCTGTTGCTGAAATTCTACTGTCTTCTGTTAACCAAGGAACTCAGCCATCTAGTCTATTAACTAAACAAAAATGACAGGAAACTTCATAAATATTTAAAGCAGCTGCTATGAATTAAACATTGGGGTAAAGAACTAACTCCTTCATTAAGTACAATGTTTAAATAAATAAATAAGCTCATGACATATATTGCTAGGTAAATCAAATGTTTGAACTAATAATATTTCAGGTTTCTCTAAACATTTACCTTGGGTAGTACTTCAATAATTATATTACATGTGTTTGGCTTATTAGCCCAAAAACAACTGATTGTAATGAAACATTTAGGACTTTTTAAAAATGTGTAAATGGTTGGTAAATATGGTTGGCTCAGCCCTTCAGAAAACAAAGTCATTAGCATAAATATAGGGCCATGCATGAGAAAAATGTGACAAGTTTTGTGTGATTTAAAAAGTAAAGCTTAGTAAAAATCGCAAAATCAGAATATCAAAACATTGGTGTGGTGTTTGAGTATATGCTTTTCATTCTGTAGTGTGAGTGTCTTCATTTGTTAGACCAGTGGCAGGGCTCCTGAAATGTGCCAGGTCTACGATACAACAGGGTTACAAGAGGTGATTAAGATGTAGCTCCTGTCCTTGGGGGGGGGGGGGGCGCTCCCAGTCCTACATCAACACCTGCCAACCTAGATTTCCTCCTGCCTGCTGCTTTCTGCCCTCTGCCTGCCAGGTGAATGGGGCTGGGAGGACTGGATTTAATGAATTTGGGATTGAGGAGATCTTAATTTGCATCTGTAATTTTGTCACTGACCATGTGGCCACATTTAACCCTTTCCACCAGGCCTCATTTTCCATACTTACAACACCGCCATAGTCATTCTTACCCTTTTGAGACTTTGGCAGAATGTAGTAAAAAGTAAATATGAATCTTGTCATTTTTTTATTAATGGAAAACCATGAAACATTGACATTATTTAAAAAAAGTTCTGTGAAGAAAGACACAGTGGTAATACTTAACCCTTTTTGAGTGCTTGCTATATGCCATGAGTGCCTCACCATAGCTTTATATGGTGGAACATGGCATTATTCCATCTTGCAGGTAAAGAGGCTGAGGCGCTGAAGTGGTGGTATTTGCCTGAGGCCACATAGCTAGTAAGTGATGGAGACAGATTTGCCCCCTGTGCCCAGCTCCACATACTCACCCACTGTGCCCAGCACTATGGAGGCCTTCCACATCAGTGCTGGGAATTCAGTTAGGCTCCATCTTCCATGAGGTCTGTTCTTATTTTATTCAATATTTTCATAGGACAAAAATTACCCAAAGCTAAGAGAGATACCTTTTCTCTTTTTAGTGGATTTTTTTTTTTTTTTAAGGCTCTCAGAGTTGAGTTTGCTTGAACGAAATTGGCTATAGATTTCAGGGGACAGTGTAACCCTCAAAAATTGTGGTCTCACCACTGTTAAAAATTATTGAGGCCCTCAAAGAGGTTTTGTTTATGTGGGTTGTACCTATGGATGTTTATATCAAACTTAAATTAAGGAGCTGGGTGTGTAACTTAGTGGTAAATTATGGGCTTAGCATACTTGAGGCCTAGGTTCAATCCGTGGCACAAAATAATAAAACAAAAACAACAATAATAATGATAATAAATAAATTAGCTGGACATAGTAGCTTGCACACACCTGGAATCCCAGTGGCTCAGGAGGCTGAGGCAAAAGGATTGCAAGTTCAAGACCGGTCTTGGTAACTTAGCAAGACACTGTCTCCAAAAAAAAAAAAAAAAAAAAAAGTCTGGATTGTAGCTCAGTGATAAAGTACCCCCAGGTTTAATCCCTAGTGCCACACACAGTCTGTTTAAAGTAATTGCTACCATTAACATAAAAGCCCTTTTGAAAATGGAAAATAGCCTTGTTTTTTTAGAACTAAAAATTGAGAAGTGTGGCATAGTTCTAATTTTAGCACATCTCTAATATTTGGCCTTACTAGGTCAGCTCCTCCTGCATTATCTGTTGCAATGGTCTACATCGTTTACCAAAGGAAAATTTCTCTCTGCACTCAGGAGAAAATGAAAGCAGGAGAGGCAAAACAGTGTCTTAATTATTATTAAAATTAATTATTCAACTAATATTAATTATTATAAGAATTGACAATTTTTGAATTAATAAGTTTGACCTCTAAACCTCTTGAAAAGAGTATTGGGGACCTGCATGATACCATGCTTTAACCTGCTGCTTATATTAATATTTAGGCCATGAGATGTTAATGACAAAAATCAGCAGAGAGAATAAAAGGGAATCAACTGAACATCTTTGGCAATTAAATGAAGAAGGCAAGGGTAAACCTCAACGATGTCATCTAATGAAATAATTTTTTATCAGACTGCTAGAAAATGATCATTGGTTTAGTCAGCAAACAGGGCAGACTGCAGCATGTATTAAATATGCTAAAGAAATTCTTTTTCTTCCTCTTGTGGCTTGTTTTCTTATATATAATGAGTTTAACGTTAAGAGTACTAGATGATATTTGAGAAATGCATAAAACAGCTAATATCACTGACTTGCTTGTGGTCCTGACTGGCACCTCTCCATTTTGGTGTATTCAGCTGTTAAAGTAATAATGATAACTAATAAGAGCAACCACATAAAAGTCGTTGGGACGTAGTGACATTTAAACCTCACAACAGCACTTTAAATTAGGTGGCTTCCTTCTTTTTCTCCTCCTCCTTTCTCTCTTCCCTCTCCTCCCATTTTGCAGAAAGAGAGATTAAGCAATTGCCAAATCGCATATCTGGTAAGCAGCTGGATGACTGGCAGGCTGTCTTTAAAGTTCATGCCAGCTGCTATCCCATGCCCTGTAGCCTTTACCAATCTTACCATGTTTTTACTTACAGAAGATACACAATGTATGTGAAGGGTACCTGGCACATTCTAAGCACACACTCATGCTGCTATTTCTCTTCTTCCTATTTATCCTCATCATATCATGTAATTCCTCCTCTTCCACCCCACCCCATTGATTATCCCTCAACTTCCAATTTTGCTTTGGTTTGGATGGTACTGGGGATTAACTCAAGAGTATACTACCACCAGCCCTTTTTATTTGGTTTTTTGAGACGGGATCTCACTAAGTTGCCCAGGCTGGCCTCAAACATTCCATCTTCCTGCCTCAGTCTCCCGAGTTTTGGGGGATTACAGGCATATGCTTGATTAATCTTTGGTTCTTAAAGAACCACTAACTGGTAGTCATTTTCTCTTCTGGGCTTACTCTCTTGACCTGTAGTATTGATAGGAGCCCTCCCAGTACATGATCTCATTCACTTTGTCAGATTCTGGAACTTCCACACCCCTTGTGACAGGATCACTCACTCTGCATCTGACAGGGAAAATTCTATCATGGCTTTCCTTGTCATTTAATCTGAGTATAACTTCTTTATAGAGTTATGCTTTTTTTTTTTCTTCCTGCATTACAAAAATGGTTAGATACTGTAAGCTTTCACTATATTAATTGTATTTATTTTAGGATTTCAGATTGCCAAAAGATAAAACAGGCACCACAAAGGTCGGTGACCTTGCACCCCAGGACATGAAGAAAGTTTGCCATTTAGCCCTGATTGAGCTGACCGCTCTCTATGATGTATTGGGTGTCGAGCTGAAACAACAGAAAGCTGCGAAAATCAAAACAAAAGGTAACCTTCAAATAGAAATAATAGTTAGATTGACTTTTAAAGCAGCAAAATGGATTTTTAGCAGTATTCTTGGGGGCAGGTATCAAAGCAACATCTGCAAATACATCTGGAGTTCAGATTCTAAAACATTGCCTTCAAAAATTGAGTAACTTGATAAAAGTATACTGTGTCTTAGAGACTATAGAAAATAAAGGCATAATCAAATAATTCCCACAGAAGGAAACTGTGAATCAAAGAATCATAACTTTATGCTTTCTCCTTTGAAAACTGTATTTTTTTAAAAAAACATTTGTTTTCAAATTCAGATCTTGAAAAATGACTTTGAGCTGGTTGGTCCTAAATTATGACTCTCACTTATCACTGGCTAGAAAATACTGGGGTAGTTAGTATTTTTGTTGCTTTGTTCACTTACCTATGAGTTGTAACTACATTTTTAAAATAGTTCTTATCCTATTAAGGGAATGTCATTGTAACATATATACAGTACCCCTAGATGATACTAATCCTATATATGTGTAGTTTTTCTTTTGTAAGCAGCTTGCTTTACCTATTACAGAAATAGAATTTATATTTTGTAGCATGATAAAGAATGAATACATCTTTGGTTTTTGTTCCTCTGGGGTTTTATTGGTCTGGAAATCCAGATAATTCTCTACTGACAAAGCTTTACTGTGTAGGACTCTTTGTCCTCTTGTTTAACCTGAAAGGTGCCTCCTAAAAGGACACCATGAATGAGGACTATGAGTTGCTATGGTAACATTAGCCAAGGCAAGTAGTCACCTGGTTTAAATATTAGCGGCAGTTTCTCTGTGGGACTGAAATGTCTTTCCCTCAGGTCCTCTGTCATAGTGGACCCACGGTGGACCACATTCCGTGTTCAGTTCCTAGGAATCTTCTAGCTTGAGGCTTGGAATGGTGAATTTCTGGGTTAAAAGGTGCTCTTTTTTTTTTTTTTTTCCATGAGTCTCTTGTGTAGAAAGAAGACTTCACATGCTTTTCTAGAATCTCATCACAAAACCTGCAATTAAAAGATAGAAATATAATTTAAATAACTGTAACCTAGTCCTCATGATTTTTGTGTTTGTTTTTGTTTAAGGATTCCATTCTAGCGGAGAAGTATTGTTCTTATTAAAGCTATCACAGTTTAAATGGAACAGTAGAAATTCCAGTATTTAAAAAAAAAAAAAAATTCTTGTTGCAGATTATGGTCTTTTTGGTGTTTCAGTTGAACCCAGGAGCACTGTACTACTGAGCTACATCCAAGCCCTCTTCATATAAGTGCTGAGACTGGCCTCAAATTTGTGATTTTCCTGCCTTAGCCCCTTAAGTTGCTGGAATTACAGGTGTATGCCACCACGTCCAGCAAAAAATAATCTTCATCACTTATTAAAAGTTATGGCTGAAAACCAAGTATCTCATCTGTGGTAATTCTCCACTTAGTGATGGGGATGAGGTGGAGGTTCTGGGTAAGAACTATGCTCCTACCAAAGTCAAGGCATATGATAGTAATTTACAAAAATTATAAATGATATTATCTATCATTTCTTCTGGAATGATTACTGACTATATTTAAAAAAAAAAAAAACTCTACAGATTTAAATTTAAGAATACCAAATATCTACTGTTTTTTTTTTTAAGTGGAAACATTTGTAGAATAGGATCATAAAGTTGGCTTATTTCTCAAAATGGCATTTATTGATACTTAGCTGTTTTGTAGAATGTTAAATGTCAATTTAGAAGAGATGAGTAATACTTGGTTTTCAGCCATAACTTTTAATTTGATTGAACTTTAGTAAATTGTTTGAATATTTATATGTTCTCCCAGGAGTCTGTTTTTCCTTTTGTAGCAGTTTTCCCTTTTCTAATTATTTCAGTGATTTTTTTTTTTTTTTTTTTTTTTTTTTTTTGCAATCTTTAGTGTTCTGGTTGGATCTGGAACATCCCCTACGGGCTCATGTGTTAGCTCAAGACTTGTTTCCCAATGCTACAATGTTCATAGCTGGGGCTTTGGGGCAGTAAATAGATCATGAGGGTTCTGACTTTATGGATTAATCCATTGATGGATTCACAATTTAATGGACTATTGAGATGTGACAGAAATTTCAGAGGCTGGGCCTAGTTGAAGGGAGTGAGGTGTGCCTTAGGGTTCTGCCCTTGGGGACTATATCTTGTCCCATATTCCACTCTTTGTTTTCTGGCCATCATAAGGTGAGAGCTGTGTTTTACCTTGTCCTTATGCCATGATGCTAGCTGACCATGCACTGAAATTTTGAAACTATGAGCCAAATAAATCTTTCATCCTTTAGGTTGTTTGTCTCAGGCATTTTGTCACAGTAACAACAAGCTAACACGTTGTTTGCTGCTATATTTCTCCATAAGGCAGGGTCAATTTTTATATTGACCTAATGGCCGGCCAAGTTTTGTCCTTTTCCTAGTAGGTACTCAATAAATAGTTGCATGATTGAATGACAATGTCAGAAATCTTATGCCTTAACATTTTTTTTTGTATTTATTATTATTAGTCAATTGATGGAAACAAAGACATTTTGTTTTCTTGTTGCAGATTCTGGTCTTTTTGGTGTTCCACTGGCCACATTGTTAGAACAAGATCAGAGAAAAGTGCCTGGAACTCGAATACCCTTGATCTTTCAAAAAGTAAGTAGGCCTGTTTTTTTTTTTTTTTTTTTTTGGTACTCATTATATTATATACTATAGTTTAAATTGATAGTCTCTTTTACTTTGTGGTACTTGGATTTTCTATTCAGGAAGCAAATTTGTTTCGAGGGCTCGTAATTTTTATTTCATGGTGATGCTTTCTGTGTTATTACTGTAACTGTGATCACCGGGCATCATTTTCCTGTCTTGTATTAGCTGGATTTGTATAATTGAGATTTCAATTCTATAATACATAGGAGTGAGAACTGCTTATAAATTTCTAGGGAATTGAATCTTCATGAATATTTCATGCCTGTATGTATTTCCCAAGCTTTCCTATTTACAGTGAGGATGTCCAATTTAATTTACCAGTGCCTATGTCCAAAGTAGGCAAAGAAACCATAAAGTAGAATTAGAAAATGATTACTAAACTATCAAATCACTTGGGTAGTCAACACTCAATTATTCATAAGGGGATTATCTATAGCAATAAAAAATTTCAGCCCAACCTCTGAGCCATCATTGCTCCTGAAGCACAGATTACATTTGATAAAAGCTAGGAAGCACACGCTGAAGAAGCTAGATCAGATCAGTTGTGGACAACCCACGTTATGGATACTTTGCAACAGTCCAGGCATATTAGTTTCTGAAATCTCTAGGGACAGGAGAAATGGTTTCACAGTTGACTAGGCCAACAGACTCATCCAAACCTAAGGCTTAATCTTGGCACTTAGTCTATGCCAAATTGGTCATTTCCCTGTCTGACTAGCATTGTGGCCTTTATTGCTCTTGTTTGCCATTACACCAAACCCGTGTATCTCTGTCTCTCCTGATGAACTTTGTTGTGCGGTTTATCCTACTCATCAGCTTCTGACAGCCACTGCCTACAGAACCTGTATCTGTATGAATAGTGGTCAGTGCTTCCTGTGATTAATAGAAAGAGGGTAACAAATACCGGTTACTGACAAATTCTTTTAGTCTCAAGAAAAGATGTGAGTCGTTATAGACAAATGGCTTCTCAGAACGGGAATCTCAGCAGCATGCTTCCTAAGTGTGTTAGCCAAGGCTCTGCAGAGAAACAGAACCAATGGGATATATGCAGAAAGATATGAAGTGAAGTACTTTGGAGAATTTTGTCAGCTAGGTATGGGTGCTAGCAAGCCTCAGATGTGGAGCAAATGGTCTGGACCCTGGGGTGAGAGTTCATGCTTCAGTCTTGAGACAGAACTTCTTTTTTGGAATATCCCAGGTTTTGCCTTTAGGCCTTCGATTGATTGGGTAAGGCCCTCCAACTTCTGGAGGGTTATTTGCTTTACTCAAACTATGATTTAAATGTTAATAGCATCTGAAAAAATCCTATCCCTGCAACATCTTGATGAGTATTTGACTGAATAACTGGATACTGTAGCCAAGTGGACACACAAAGACATCATCATACCAGGGAAGTTCTGTGAGCCTAGGTTTTCATAAGGTTCGATGATGCTTCCTCACCAGGCTGAGCATGGTATCCGGTCCCTTGAGAAAAATCTCCCTTTGTCATTTCTCTTGACAGTATTTTGTTGTCGTCGTTGTTAAAGTTTATTTAGTTACTTTTCATTATTTTCTTTTCAACATTCTCTAGACTCTGGCAGCCTGCTAGAATGAAGTATTGGTGGTATAGCTCCAAGCTTTTCATTCATATGAAGAGTTTGCTTGTAGGTAACACTCATCTGCTTGTGTCCCCTCTGAATCGTAAGCAGCAAATCACAGTGGTCTGTCATGAGAAGTGCCTTTGGATTCATCAGCTGGACAACTCAATTGGGTCTTCCCTCTGTTTTGTAAAAAGAAAGAAATAGAAACCACTGATCTACAAAGAGATTCATTACCAATCTTCAGAGGATTATACTTTTAATGTTTGAGGAAATATACCCCCCCACAAAAAAAAAGGCCACTAGCAGAGCTTATCTATTACCATTGAGTTGTTATCTGGTATTTATTTATTTTTTCCTCAGAGGCACTTTGTTTAAACCATATTCTCATAAAGAGTTGAAAAATAAAATGTTGTTAATTTTAATTTAATGGAAAAAGTCCACTTTATAATTTAGTTAGCAGATCCAGTGTTCTGACAAATAGGCCGTACTAGGCATACTTTGTGTCAAAAAAGCCTGAGTTCATTTTTCAGTTATCATAAATCTATACTATATATTTTGAGAAATGCTGTGAATTACTGATAAATTATAGAACATGAGATAAATTATTAAAACTAGCATATTCACTATATAGATCAATATTATAATTTTCTATCTATTTTAAGTCTTGAAAATTAAAAGGAAGGCAAAATAGTATATTTTAATAATGTAATATGTGATGGTAAAAAAATGTGATTTTCAAAGTGAGAAATATGAAAATATGAAATTCAGATTGTATACACACATATATAATTCTGTCAGATGCCGGAATTCAGTTTTTGAGAATAATAAAAAAGTCTAGAATATTGAAAATTCAGATGTTGCTCTCATTTAGCTATTTAGAAGTCATGATCCATTTTTTTGTGAATTTAATGAAAGTGAGAAAGCATAGAAACTATGCTTTTAGTAGAAACTAAAAACTAATTTGCTTATAATCTAACATGATTTTGTTTTATTGTTAATTTTACAAGGTGAAATAAAATGAAAATTATTCATTGAATATTTATAAATCTGGTTTTAAATACTTTATTAATTCTTTTTTTTTTAGTTTCTATCCATTGAACAATGTGGTTTTGAAAAGTTTTCTGGTTTAATTTTTAAAAAATCGCATACTACTTCAACTGGTCAAAGATACTTCATCTAGTAATAAATCCTTAGGAGAATTTTGTGACTATTCTTTGGTTAATTCTTAACCCAGCTCCCTAAAAATCAGAGCATCCTTTAGCCACCAAATAGTCCAAGGATAGAAGAGGTGATGTCATTAAAGAAAAATTGCCATTGCTTCCAGTGTTCACATACCCTAATAGAACTGATTTCAGGTCAAAGGAGCTCTTTTATGACAGCTAGTTTGGTTCTTAAGAGGCACTTTTTATATACAAGATAAAAACAGGTCTATGTGGCTTATGGCACCTTGGTTAATGATTAAAGGAGTCTTCCCTGAAAAACATTCTTTTGTACTCTGGAAGATTTTATGCCTTAGGATATGCTGAGGATGTTATACTGAGATTACACATGAGGCAGACTAGTTCTGTCTGATGAAGTAAGAGAAGGCTAATGGGGAAAGTGGGTAGGTTGTAGGAAGGGAAACCTATAGGATGCTAATAAATGCATTATATTTAAATTGAGGATGTGGAATCGATTTCCTTAAAAATAACAGAATACCTGCATCAACAATTTGTGTGCTACCCAGGAAATGTGGGTTCTAGTTTTCCAGTTGGAAGATCACCCTACCAAGAAACTGACCACTCTTGTCTTCTTTGTAGCTTTCAATAGTTTGTCACCATAACTTCCCCCATTTGCCTTACTTTAATGAGTTTTTGGCTTATAGTTTTAAAAATAAAGGCTGGGAGCCGAGGCGTTTACCTGCAATCCCAATTACTTAGAATCTGAGACAACAAATTGCTAGTTTGAGGCCAGCCTGGGCAAGTCAGTGAGACCCTGTCTCAGAAAGGACTAGGGATATAACTCAGTGGTAGAGAGCACTTGCCTAGCATGTGGGAGGACCTGGCTTCCATCCTTAGAAAGAAAACAAAAAAGACTTTATTTTGGGGTTCCAGAAGAGAAAGCTATGTGTAGTCATTGGCCATTGGTTTGATTTAAAAGTCCTATTTAAGAACATTCAAGTTTATCATCAAAGACTTAAAAATAAATATTAGCAAACAAATTTTTTTTCTTCATATTGTAAGTAATTCTTTGTTGGAACAAACTAAAAATGTGATGTCATTGTGCAGATACTAGAATTTCATAGAATTTATTTTATTTCAGAATATGTTGCTGGAAAAACAGAAGAAATGGATGTTCTTGGTTGCTTTTAAACAAAGAACATCTTCGTTCTCTGTTTGTTTGGAGTACCACAGCTGTTGTGCGAAATTACACACTTCTGTTGCAAAGTAAAACCAGAGCCAACTTTTTCTAAATTATAACTAGTTCTTGGACTTATTGTTTTGAATTGTGGTGGTGCATTAGCATTCAAAACCTCATAAAATCCAGTGTACATGTCATTGCAATCAGCTTTCACTTATTTATATATGAAACAGATGTTAAAATATACCTGTTACAGATATCAAAATCAGCATGTTTTTCTGTTTATACATAGCTGATTTCTCAAATTGAAGAGGGAGGTTTGGAAACTGAAGGCCTCTTACGAATACCTGGAGCTGCCATTAGAATCAAGGTAATGTAACCTTTTGGCTCTGTTAATGTACAATTTTATTGTTTAATTATACTTTTGCATTTTAAAGCCAACTTGTCCTCCCCACCCCTTATAGTTAACAAAGTGGATAAAATAAAACAATAAAACGTCTTAACACTTCACTTTATATTTAGGTTTTCTACAATCCCTTCTCTTTTAAGTTTTTATTTTTCAAAATTGCCATATTAATAACACTAGTCTAAAGAGAACATGATGACTCAAAATATTAATAGAGGGTTGTGGTGATAGGTTTATCAGGATGAGTAATAGCAACTGAGTTTTTATTTTTATTTTTACAGAAACATAAGCCTCTGGCACAATATGGCCCTTGACAATAGTCCCCATACTTTGTTAGTGTTGGCGAGCTGGCAGAATGAGTGTCCCAACCACACTCCCTATCATCACAGTTCCTTTTCTTTCTGTGGCCAGCTGATGCAAGTCTGGCTGGTAAAAGAGGCGAGGGGATTCCCAGACTTCCTAGTTTGGATCCCCCTTTGTCCTTACCTTTTCTTGTCTCCTCGGGGTCCTGTGCACCCTCCTGTTTTCAACTCTGTGCTCCAACTCCTGTTCTGGGGGATAAAACTTCCAGTGATTGCACAATAGATAATGGAATGACCCTGCAGGCAGGATGTACTACATATGTCTCCCAGAAGACATGCTTTTAAAGGAAGTTCTTTGTAACTATAACTACGTCTAGAAAATTCACCTGGCAGAAATGTTCAGTTAGCAGTCATTTACTATCTCTTTTACCCTATCTTTCAAATTCAGCTTTGACTCTAAACTGAGATAGCGCAGAGAAACTGCTTGCATGCTAGATATTGTCTGACTGAATTTGAAATTCTAAGAATAAATATGATCAAGGGAAGAGATCTTCTCTGTTCATTTCCTTAAGTCCTATTATCCTATTTGACAACTTCAGAGCTGACCAGGATGAGATGACGCTCAGTGGGTGCATGCTGCCGTTGCTTGTCACTGCTGGGCTTTGGTACTACTAGGATTGGAATTACTATTCATGTATTCCACAGTTTGCATCACCTAGTGATAAGTTTCCTTATTCCAAGACACTAGATTCAGCCAACTTGGCTCTTCCTACACAGTGATCTCATTTTAATAGGATTCCAGTAATGTGACATACCCTGCTGACAAATTTCAGCTTGTGTCCCCTGGGTTTGGTGTCTGGTACATAGAGGTCCCTGGAAAGGCTTTGCCTTGTTTGTAAGTTTTATAACTTGCCAATGTCTTTCTGCATTTATGAACATCTACGGCGAGTTCACCAGTCAATCATGGGCATTGTATGTGATTCAGGGATCAGCTCTTGAGAAATGGGTTCTCTTACAATGGAATGGAAACAGGTAATGTGGCTTCATATTACTTATGTCAGCACAAGTAGTGCTTCTCAGTTGACAGTTCAAAGCCTTTGGGCCCTCATGAGCACAGCATGATGGCAACCCCACAGGATCCAAGACAGGTTGACTTTAGTACAGAAATAGTGAATATATGTGGATTTTATTTTGTGATGGGAAGGCTGGCAGAAAGACAACTAGATGTAATTTCTACAACGGCCAATTAAGAAGATTCAGCTGGGTTAACCCAGCCTCTTGTCATCCACCAAATTATGCAGCAGCTGGTCCATTACAAATAATTTAACGATAAGAAGCAAAATTTTTGCTTTTCTCTTTTCTTCCCTGCCCTACTGGTTCTCCCTCTTTTCTTTTTCCTCTCTCCTTTTTCTGTTTTCTCTTTTCCTTCTCTCCCTCTGCCCTCACGTCTCCATTTCTAAGTTTACTTGCATACTTTTCTCTAATTATAAAAATAATGAAGGTAGAGGATGGGGTTTTGTTGGGAAGAGATAATGTGATAAAAGTCACCTTACAAGGAAAATAAAAACCATCTTGTGGGATCCTGGTTTCACCTAATAGAAGGAAGTAGCAAACTTTGACAGGATTTCTGACACGATAGAATTTATACCATGGTGTTTATTAAAAAAAAAAAAAAAAAAAAAAAAAAAGGCATGTCGAAAGTAGTGATTATTAAACTAAATTGACTTATTAGTTGTAGTTTTTGCCAGCAAGTTTTGCAGAGTCTGTGAGGTAAATGAGTAGGTATTTCCAATTCTAAGTGAACTCGGAATGCTCCCTTGAGTTAGTTGAAAGCAGAATGGCTGCATTTGAAGACGGGTATATTGATGTATTTTCATGCCTTGTTTGCTATAGGATTTGGTTTTCCATTTCCCAGAGGTGACTAATCAGACGTGATCTTCTGCTTTAGGGTGCAAAGATTGATTATGCATTTTGTTACACAAATACACTTATAAATAACTAATTGTCTCTTTTAAGTGATTTGTTTTAATATCTTGAAGAATTATTGTATCTAGGTGAAGCCCCTAAATAGAAGGACTATTTTAACTTTTAACTAATTTTTATGTTCTTTCATTACTAAAGTTTGAGTAATTTTTTTTTTTTATGTCTTGGCCTTAGGTACAATTTTTTCTTAGTAAAGTAAAACTGGGGTGGAGGTGGGGATAGTATTTTTCTGAGTAAAGGAAGTATTGACTTTTGATACTTCAATATGTCTTCTCAGAGTGGAATTCTTGTAAAGCAGAAAACATATCACACTCTCAGCAGGGGAAAAATGCACTTACTGATAGCCATCCCCCCGCCCCCCTTGTCTCTTTCAGAATCTTTGCCAAGAACTAGAAGCAAAGTTTTATGAAGGGACATTTAATTGGGAAAGTGTCAAACAGCATGACGCAGCCAGCCTGCTGAAGCTCTTCATCCGGGAGCTGCCCCAACCCCTGCTCAGCGTAGAGTATCTCAGAGCCTTTCAGGCTGTGCAGAGTAAGTGCCATCCCTCTTTGATGCTAGAGCCATCTATGTTGTTTTAAATGCATTTGGCAGGGTGAGGCAGCTAACCAGGTGTACCCAAGTAGACACATTTTGACTCATGGATGATGGTAGGTGCTCTAATACCTCAGGCTGTTTCCCTTTTCTTTTACAAATATACATGTCTGCATAAATAGGCTACAGGATGTTCTCTTTGGGTACAGGTTAATTGCTTGGCATTTAAACAATACAATTGAAAGTTAAAACCCAGAAACTTAAGTACTTCTCTAATAGGAGTTGCAGAAGATCTCTGATGCGTTTTTTTTTTTTTTTTCTTGCCAAGTGTTAAAAGCAACACTTACAGGAGAAGCTGTGGATTAACAGTTGTCATAAAAGCACAAGGAGATGTAGTAGAGTCTGTGAGCATTTTCCCTGAAAAATTAAATTTGGAAATTGTTGTGAGGAAGCATGGGACAGAGCACTTTGCTGCTTCATTGGTGGAGGACACAGACTTGTTGTGTGTTGCAATTTTGTGGTCTTGGTCAAGCTCCAAGTTAATGTCTGTTATAGTTCTTGATTCCCTTTTCAGGGAACACAGCGATCTTATAAGGGTTATGTACCGGCACAATTATCCCTTTTACTCTGAGAGTCCATTAGAAAAGAAAGAACGCTGTCAACATGTTTAAGCAACCTTATCTTTAGCTTCCAGACTGGGACACTTTTGAGTGAAAGAGGGGCACTGTTAATAATTATGGTGAGCTACTATGTCAATCAGAACGGTTCCAGGTTATTCTTAAAGCATACAATATTGAGATGAATTCATGAGTCATTTTGTACCATAACATTTCTTCAAAATTTATAAGGGAAACATGAAATATGTTTAGAAGTATTTTTTTAACAGATTTCATCTTTAAACAGAAGAAACCATCTTATGCTTAAAATATTTTTTAATGGTTAAATTGTGTTATTTTGCATACATCTCCTGATAGATTAAAGGGCCACATTTATTGCTGACAAATGCTGGCATGATTCTAAATATACATAAATATTACTTAAATGGGTTGAGGACTACTGAAGATCATAGATTCAATGTTTATAATGTAGCTCTTAGACTCTTTTAGTTGCTGTTTGGTTTCCTAATTCATTGCACAAACACATATTAAACACCAACTGTGTTCCAAGACCCTGTTTTACTTATTCCTGTTGAAATTAGTGGACTCGTCCCATGTATTTGTTTACTCACCATTAAAAGAAACACAAGATGCACCCTGATGCCATGTCATGGAAGGTCCAATCTTCTGTGTCTTTTCATTGGGGAATAATTATCTCACAGAAGTTAAAATTATTTCCAAAGCACTGTTGTGTGTCTGCAAACATAAGGCCGCTCGTCATATGATCACAGTTGGAAGTGAGCATTCTGAGGGAGAGGAAGCTCTTGGCAGCTGCTCCACTGATCTCCCACAAACTCTCTCAACCAGGCTTGCTGCTCAGTCGTCGTTGCATCTTACATTTTACTGTAATGTTTATGCCAAATAACTTTTTTGCTTGAAAATATAAAGAAAAATATTCAATAAAGAAAAGAGTTCAGATCTATCTAATCTATCTGCAGATCTTCCAACCAAGAAGCAACAACTGCAGGCTCTGAACCTCCTTGTCATCCTCCTGCCGGATGCAAACAGAGACACACTGAAGGTCAGCTGGGATAATTTACATTAAATATCCTTTAGGACATAGCATAGTGATTTTTCATTATTTTCAGTACAACAATGTGATGTTTACCTTGGAAAGATTAGTAGAAGTTTAAAAGGAAAAGACTTCTAAGGACTGATGGGGAGGGAAAGTGTTTAATTCTTTATTAACTTATTATGTTGGTTGTTGTTCATATTACTAGGTTTTGCATTTTAGGTTTTTCTATAACATTTCTTCTACCAAAACAGATGATTAAGGTTCATTTGATTAATGAAAACAATGGATATCTTTTTGTTTCCTATTTTTCTACATTTTCCAAATTCTGTTTAATGAGTTTGTATTAATAAGGTTAATAATATTTAAAATGAAAATCCTAAGACTCACTAATATAAATACAACCCACTATTGCCTAAGGATGTTGATCTTTTGTAGTTCCAAAGGGTAGAGTTTTTGAAATAAGTTGTTAATGGTGACTTAAACTATTTGTTAGCCTAAAGATCGACCAACTCAAATTCTAGTTATTTCTCTAAGGACTTTTTTTCTGATTTATATAATTTTGAAATGATTTGTTCTAATATTCATATGTTTTAATGCCACTTATTATAAGTGTTATTAGAGGCTCTTATAATCAGTATGAATTGTTCCACATTGATTTATTTTCCTCAAGGGCCAGAGTTTATGGAGTAGTTATAAAGGCTTAATTATAAACTTTTATAAAAGAAAAAGGGAATTTCAATATAATTTTGAGAGAATATTTACTTTAATTTTTGCCATTACCATAAAAATTGTTTTATGTAGGTAGAGCAGGACCCTTGCCTTTTTATTCCCTGCATTTTTTTTCTATTTAAAGTTAAATATCATGTTGAGAAATTTCATGTAAAGAAAAATCAGCATTTGGTCAGTCTTGAGAATTTTTTTTCTTCATCTTATAAAAACTCTTTGAACTGTAAGTTCATGGGCAGTAGTAGTTCTCTAATGCACTTGGAATGAACGTAACTATTCAACTTTTTTGGATAAAGCACTTCCATGAGGATGACTAGGGGCAATGCACTACTTCTCCAACAGGAGAATGTCTAAAGAGTTTTCTCCCTTTTCTATGTCAGAAACAAATCTTCTATTCTACTGATTGTCAAATGCATGACTTGGAAGGCAATATTAGGGTAGGTTTGGTTTTTGTGGCAGAGACTGATTCTAGGACTAGTTACACTCAGATATTGCCATAGCAGGGCTACTGTGTAAGAATGTGTAGATTGTTGCTGAAATGGGTCCAGGACAGAGTGGGGCTGATTTTTCTGCCTGTCCTCTAATTACCAGCCATGCCCTTGATATAGTTTCCACTATGTAGGAAGATTGGGGAACATCTTTTTCTTACTCACATAAAAATGCCTGTTGGCATGACAGCCCTGTGAACAAGGAGTGGAAGGTGAAAAGTGAAATACACATAATTCCTTAAAATATAGATATATTCAAATAAATTGTCCGAGTTTTAGAAGAAAACGCTGATTCCAGTATGTTTGCTATTGGGCTGGTCTAGAAATCTTTGGACTTTGCCTTCCAAGTCTGAGGCATATTCTTTTAACAATTGTGTTTAAAAGTGTATGTTTAAAATTTAGGGTTAATTTCTATTTTGCATGTAAGTTTACTAGAAGATAATTTTATAATGGAGAAGGATTTTTTGATCAAAATTTGGGAGATGCAAATAAGTAATTTTACATATTGACTTAAGCTTTAGTGACTCAAATAGCCAACATTGATGGTTTCAAGCAAGAATTCTAATGGAAGCTTGTAATGGTATATCATAAACCATAAATTAATAAACTTTAAATTTACTTCTACGAAAGGAAAAGGAAACACATTGCAATGTAATTTTAGGAAACTTAATGCAGAGTTCCTGTGATGTATCCAGTGCTTGCATTATTCCTCAGCTATCAGGAGAAAGAGGATCATGTGTGTGCTTTGTGTAGAGTATTTCCACAGCAAATCTAAGGAGACACCAGGCATACCTATAAAGTGACAGGTGTCTTTGGGCAAGCTGCTTAATCAAAATTATTTGTTTTGAATTATTGTGCATTTGGACTCTTGATCATACTTACCTTTGATTTAGAGAATTAGAAGAATGATTTTAAAATATCAAGAGGAGATCCATGTTAATATAATTACCCATATGTATTCTTTTTATAGTTTTATTATATATTTTGTCTCAATCCTTGCAAGCTACGAGACTGAAATATCCATTTTACAACTGAAAAAATTTAAAGTACAGATATATAAAAGGATTTGCCCTAAGACCACACATAACTAAGGAATAACTGTGCTGGGATTCAAATGCGTATTTTCAAGGAAAGGAACTGTAATGACTCATCACAAAGGAAATACTTTTTTTAAAAAAAGAACAGTTCTTACAGTGTTTTTTTAAAAGTTATCAATCTTTTATTTTTTATTAGTTGTTCATGATAATACAATGATCTTGACATATCATACATTTGATTCAAATGTATAATAATTTCTCATTTTTCCAAGTGTACAGGTTGCAGTATCACATTGGTTATATGGCCACCAGTTCTTAGTTTGTGGAAAAAAAAATACTGCAGTTCTTTCAGCAAGGCAAGGCTAACATCTTATTAAATTTGTATCTTCTTTCCTCCTTTCTCCCAGTCCCTTCCTCCTGCTAGATAGCATCCTGATATTAATATTTCGAATATTTTTGCATGTGCACACCATGATTAAAATAATTACCTATTTTTTTTTTTTTTGGTAATTTATGCTCATAAAGAAACACACTGGTCCCTAAACAATTGTTCTAGTCTCCGTGGAACAAAATTAATCATTTTTCTCTTGAGAACTTGTTTCTATTGGAACACTAGGCTTGGATCACAGATATTAGATATACAAAATCTTGCTAGATATTAAGGATCTATCTTTGTTTCAACTTTCCAAGGTCTATAGAGCAGCTAAACTTAATGCAAGATCAACCTGTTAGTACTTAAGGCTTTTTGTTTGTTTGTTTGTTTTCCCTGAAATCTTGTGAAAGACAGTTTGTATTTTGTTTTGTCTTACCATTATAATATATTTGGTATAGTATTCTTTTTTAGGTAGAAATTTTGGGCTAACTGTGCAAACATGACTGTTTTAGTCATTTGTTGAGTCTAGAAACAAAGGCCAAATAGATCTTCAATTAAATTTCTTCTCCACATTTGTAGTTGTGTGAACTCTAGCAAGTTACTTAACCTTCTTGAAAACATAATTTTCTCCCCTGTAAGGTGGGGATAAGTACAACATCTGTCTTCTCTAAGGATAGAGCTGATCTCTGTACTGTGTTTTAATGCACTGCCATGCCCATAGAGAACTTCAAATACCTGTGCATCGGTGATTATTCTAGACAAATTAAGAAGGCAAAAGGAGAACTTGAAGCCATGTCAGAGCAGGCTGACCTGAGCTGCTGGTGACTCTTGGGGAGGGCAGGTGCAGAGGAGACTGGGCATCTGCAGTAGAGTTAGAAGCGGGTAACATCTGAGAATAATCTAGCCTATTTGATTGAAAGATTCCCTTTCTTTCATTCAGTAAGAATTATCTTCTCCTTCATCTTTCCTCTTTTCCCTCATTCCTCGTGTCAATCTTCATTCTTTTTAGGTTCCAGTTAACTATTGAGTGCTTTCACTGAAGGCAAATGAAACTCAGGGTGAATGGGTCTTTTTAACATTTAAGTCCCAAGTTTTAATTTTGCAAATATAATAAATATTCAAATATTTCATTTACCATAGTATATTTGTTGCTCAATTTAAGTTTTTGTAGGTGTTCTACATCTGAGAAAATGGGACAAAATGGGTTAAGGACTTTTTTTTTTCTTATAATCCCTAGAGATAAAACTATAGCACGTTCTAAAATAAGTGGATCTTTGTATGATATTTTAAGCTATTTTTCAATGCTCCATGGCTCCTAGAGGCTTAGTAGGTTCCTAGTTCAGATGGTACACTCTCTGCCTCCTGCAGACCACACAAACTATGGTTCTTCACAGAAGCCAAGTACTGTCTCAGGGTGGACTGGCCAAAGGAAAAAGCTTCCAGAATAAGGACTGTGGGGTGTGGCTGGCTGACTGTGGTTTTACACATCTTAGTTTTTAAGTGACATAAAAATCTTGTCTGCTTCAGTGCTTTAATCTCTTATCTCCATGTACAAAACAAATCTCATGGTCATTTCTCTTTTAGGCCCTGCTGGAATTTCTCCAAAGAGTCATAGATAATAAAGAGAAAAATAAAATGACAGTCATGAATGTAGCAATGGTCATGGCCCCAAATCTCTTTATGTGTCATGCATTGGGTCTGAAGTCCAATGAACAACGAGAGTTTGGAATGGCAGCTGGGACAGCAAACATCATGCACTTATTGATTAAGTATCAGAAACTTCTATGGACAGTAAGTATATGTTTTTGAACAGCATTAATGACCATAGAATTTCTTTGCATAATTATTTATAACAATTTTGAACGTGCTTTTATGAAGCAGATATAAAAATGTAATGTTCTTTTTTTAATGGTTTAATAAACACATTATATTTTTGTTACCAGTTTTATAAGATTGTATTTAAAATTTGTGAGTGCAGAAATTAAAAGCATTTTATTCACACAGGTAAGGAGAATCTTGTGAATTTCTATTTACATTTTTTTTTTTTTTGGTACTGGGGATTGAATCCAGGGGTGCTCTTCCACTGAGCCACAATCCCAGCCCTTTGTATTTTTTACTGGTCCTTTCACTACCCCTGTAGTTCCCCATTTACAATTTTCCTTCCTGTCTGAGATTCAAAGGCCTTGTGCTAGGTAGGCAAGGACTCTACCACTGAGCCACACCCCCAGCCTTATTTTATTTATTTATTTATTTTTTTAATTTGGAGATGGGTCTTGGTTGGCCTCAAATTTGTGATTCTCCCATCTTAACCTCTGGATCAGCTGGAATCACAGGTGTATATCAACTTGCAAGGCAGGGTTATTGTTTTTGTTTTTGTTTTTTTGTACCGGGGATTAAACCCAATGGGGCTTTATCACTGAGATACAGCTCATTCCTTTTTATTTTTTATGACAAGGCCTTGCTAAATTGTTGCAACTGGCCTCAAACTTGTCATCCTCCTGCCTCAGCCTCCCGAGTCACTGGATTACAGGCATGTGCCACCATGCCTGGCAGAAGCTGTTTTAAAGAGCTATTGCTATCTTGACTTCAGTTTATTCACTGCTATTTTTCATAGACCTATTATTTGAAGGGACACACATTTTGTACCTTGATTGCTGAGACTGTCTTGAAAATGGTTTTCCCATTTCACCCTTGAGTTTAAGTTTTGACAGATAATCAGGACATAGTGATTGATGATAGGTTTAGTTGATTAAGACCTCATTTTCTAGTGAAATTTAGAATTTGAGTGAGAGGCATTTAGAAAAACAAACTAAAGTTCTAAGCAAAATTATAGTATTGAAAATTTTAATCTTTTATTGACGGTAACCCCAGATATTTTGTTAAAAAAGCAAAGTGATATTATCTAGATTCTGAACTCTTTATTTTTATAAAATATAAAATATATAAAATATATGCTCTATAAAGGCAACTGATACAGGTCAGGTCAAAATTATTTTTAAAAATCATCCAGTTATTAAGTATTAATTTTTTAAATGCTAATTTTATTTCATGTTTATAGTTTGGTAATGACAATGAAATATATTTTAGTTAACATGATTCTAAGGATCAATTTTTCCTGGATTATTGCTAGCTCCCTGTTGGCTCTTGTTTGTTGGTAAACTTTTCTTTTCCTGACAAAAGAGGCCTCTTATTAGAGGGGGACTGTAGGTTATCTACAGGGGCTGCAGAGAGGTGATGGCAAAGGAAAATTCGAAGTAGTGGGCCTGTACTACTAATCCCCTAAAGGAGTCTTGGTCTTGATATCCATGGCATGGAAGAAGTCACTATGCCTTTGAACTTCACAAAGCCTCTTTGGAACCTTACACAATGGGTGGTCAATTTTATCCTGTGGTTGCTCTTTTTTTTTAAAGAGAGAGAGAATTTTTTAATATTTTTTAGTTTTCGGTGGACACAACATCTTTGTTTGTATGTGGTGCTGAGGTTCGAACCCGGGCCTCACGCATGCCAGGCGAGCGCGCTACCGCTTGAGCCACATCCCCAGCCCCTGTGGTTGCTCTTTATCATATTATTCATTTAAGAAGTGTACATTATCTTTTCATAGATTTAATGACTAGTAAAAATGCAAAATTGCAGAGTCTTATTAAGTAGAACTTGTATGCCTCTCAAAATTCAATAAAGAAATGTTTGTAGTTCTAAAATGGTAACCTGTCTTTTTCTTCCCCAAACTAAATTTCTTTTTTTCTATAGATTCCCAAGTTTATTGTCAATCAAGTGAGGAAGCAAAACACTGAAAGCCATAAAAAGGACCGAAAAGCCATGAAGAAATTACTGAAGAAAATGGCTTATGACCGAGAAAAATATGAAAAGCAAGATAAAAGTACAAATGATGTAAGAAAATTGTAAAGATCTGTATTTATTCATTTGCATTGTTTCTATAGTGAGATTTTCTATCACTTGCTAAGCGCTGGTACTACACATGAGTTAATGTATTGATAACAATAGCTATCCTCTGTTACTCCCAGTGATAAGTGTTGACAGCTGGCCAGGTTTGGTGACTCAGCATGTGACCCATTAATGGGGAGCAAAGAAATATAACAAGAATGAGCAACTCACACACTCAGGACTCCCACAGAGACTCTGTTGCCTACTGACTATATAGTATCTAGCAAGTGAAAAATCTCCTTCATGAACCTTTTTTTTTTTTTTTTAAATTTTCTGTGGGGTCAAACCCAGGGGCACTTAATCACTGAGCTACATCCATAGGCCTTTTATTTATTTTTAAGTTATAGGTGGACACAATATCTTTATTTTATCTTTATGTGGTGCCGAGGATCGAACCCAGTGCCTCAAGCATGCGAGGCAAGTGCTCTCCCTCTGAGCCACAATCCCAGGCTCTTTATTTTATTTTGAGGCAGTGAAGCCCTAAGCAACTTAAGAGAGATCCTAAGTTGCTGAGGTTGGTTTTTAACTTGCAATCCTCCTGTCTCAGCCTCTGAAGCCCTGGGAATACAGGTATGAGCCACCACACAGGACTGCTAGTTTTTCATCTGTAAAATGGGGGAAAACAATTTAGACAAACTGGCTAATGTTGGTATAGGGCTTAGGATTGTTCTTGGACTTAAGTATCCAAAGGTTCTCAATTTGATCAGAAGAATTTTGAGTTATATTCTAAAGAAATTAAGACATTTTGAACAAAAAATATCTCACTATCAGTATTTTAGAAAGGTCTGTAAGAATGTATTGACCACAGAATTTGCAATAAAACGTGCATGAAAACGTTTATGAATTGAGTTACCAAAGCTCTAGCATAGGATCATGAAATGAAGGGTTTCTATTGTTCTGTTGGGGTGTGAGTACACCCCTCGGCACCATGGTGGAGGTTGTCCAGTTACATGCTGACATCTTGTGGAACCTTTTGAAAATGCAGTAATCGGCCTTTGTCTGCTGCTTCTGCATTGGCCTGCTGAGAGAGCTAGTAATGATATGACCCAAATTTTCTCCTAAATGGATATACAGCTTTCTTGGCATTGTGAAATTTTAAATAAATTTTCAGTGCCCTTAAAAGCACATAAAATGATATAGTGAAATAACAAGATTTTCATATTTTTTTGAAGTAGGACTTGATATTATAGGGCTGGGGAGGATTTTTGACGAATCATTTTAACTTTAGAATTCTTTATTACCTTCAACACCATTATAAATATTGGATATCTTGTTTTGTAGCCCTAATTATTCATATTGACTTTATAGCCTCGTCTCTCTATAAGGCAGTTATACTGTGGTACTGAGCCTTTAGTAGACCCTTGGGAGATACCTTTTTCATGGTAAGTCCTTAACAAAAAGTGAAAAGGTTATTTTCTAGAGGGAAATGTTTATTTTTTTTGTCACTTACAGAAAGAGCATTAATTTTTATTTCTTCTGTTTGCACCTTTGAACTAATTAGATATAAGCTGGGCAGAAAATTATCTCTGCCCTATTGAAAAGCTACATTGACATTTTAAGGCCTGAAATTTGAGTCTGCTTTTTCATATATTAGCTGTAACTTTAATAGTTTTTGGTTTTCCCCGATATTTGGTTTTCTTTGTTGTCCTACAATTTAGTTATTCACTTAACAAGATGCTACTGCTTCCTGGATGTCAAGCTCCCACTCAGGTTAGGTATGCAGAGGCAGCTGGTGCAAGGGACTTGCCCTCAGGGAGCCAGGAGAGGGATGTAGCTCAGAGGTGCTGGAGGTGAGTGATTGGAGCATGGTCAGGCTGGAAAGCAGGCAGTAGACACCAAAGAGCCTATAGGGAGTCAAACTGAGATATGGAAAATGAGGTGTTACTCAGGCGTCACCAGACCTGATCTAATCTGATCTAACCCTCAGTGGGAGCTTCCTGGCCTCACTGCCCATGGGGAGGTCTGTTTGACCTGTCATTGTGGTTGAGAATCTTTAATCAATTTCCAGAATTTATTTTTCAAGTTGCTGTCATTTTAATGGGGAGAGTAAATAGGCACAGAAAATAATTACTGAAAAAAATAAAAGTACTAGGCAAGTTCAAATACTATAGCTATATGGTGGGTCAGGAAGTTCAGAATTTTGCATAAGTTTCAATCAGTTGGCAGAGTTTCAAAATTAAAAGATTTAATGTAAGTTTGAAATGCCATCTTCATGACAAATTGGACGTAGGGGTATCCCATGTCCCCAGAGGAGGGTCCTGATTTCCTCCAGGGTAGCAATGGCTTGGATCTGAATTGGAGAGGATTTTTTTGGATGGGCCATGGGCCATCATCCCCCTTTATTCTGTCTTGTCGCTCTACTTTATTGACCATCTGAAAACATTCAGATATTTCACATGAAACTATGGGCACAGCACTGCCTAAGATGTTTTAAATAGTGTATTGGGCGTTATTTTTAGGCATTTGAGCTACATTATTGAACAAAACAGATTAGTCTTGGAGAGCTTAAATTCTTTTTGCATTGAACCTTGGGCCTTGTACATGGTAGTCAAATACCCTACCACTGAGCTATGGCGTAAGCTTAAGTTCTTGAAATAATTGGTGTGTTCGTCTTTGGTCAGTGCTCTAAAAATAATTAACAGAGCCAAAAAGGGGGAATCTGGAGAGAAGCCATCACGATATTGTTAGTCTGGGTCTTATTTATTCAAGCAAAGCCATGGAGGAGCACAGGGAGTCCAACTGTGGGTCTATCCTTGAAAACTCATTATAGGAAGAGGGAAGAGCCTTGCCACAGCCTTAAGGCAGGAACTCGCTTGGGGTATTTGAGGACTAGTAAGGAGTGAATGTGCCCAGTTGGTCAACTGGATGGCAGTATAAATGAGGTTAGATGGAAAATGAACCAGAGTACATATTCCTGAAGATCATCATTAGGAATTTGGATTTACCCAGAGTAAAATATGTTCATTTCAAGGTTTTGAGTAAAGACACAAAAATTCATTTTGAAACGTTACTTTCAGTTGTGTAAAGTGTACACATAAGGGGCCCAAAGCCCAAACAGGGAAAGTATGTGGATGGTTCTTGCAATCAAGGTGAGAGACGATGAGGAGGCATACCCGAGTATCAATATTGAAAGTGAAGGCGTGGTTGAATTCTGGATATTTTTTGAAGCTAGGACTATTGGGATTTCTTGCAAGAAATAATTTGAGTTGTAAAGAGAAGGAAGTAAAAACTAACTCAAAGGCTGTAGCCTGAGAACTTAGAGGGTAGAGTTGATATGGGGAAGGTTGTGATTTTATTTTGGGGCTTATTGAGTGTCAGATGTATGTTGCTCATCTAGTTGGAGGAAAAAAATCAGGTCATACTGACTGGTTGGCAAGGAGCATAGAGAGGCAGGGCCAGAGGAACAGCAGGAACTGGTTCAAGGGCTATCACAGCCTTCTCATCATGTCTCACACACAACTCTGGAAGATTGAGCCCTAGGAGTTCCATGATTATATTTGCATTTTAGAACAGCCACTATGATAGGAGAAGGGAAAACTGGAAACAGGAGGGTTGGTGGGAGATGCTGGGTAATTGGTAGATTGCCTTTGGAAAATACAGTGGCAAAGATCTGATATCTACTGTTGGATTTCTGTTGCCATAGAAGTCTATATCAGCCCAAATTAGAAATAATCCAAAAGAATAGAGGTGACCAGTCATGGCATACTTAGAGTGGAATACTATGAAAATGCACAAGTACTGGGGAAAAAAGTTATACTGCAATATTTGTTAAGGACAGTGCCTTATTTATTTTTGGTGAATGCTTACCAGGTCAGGCATGATGGTAAACATTTTACAAACATTATCATGATGGTAGTCTAGTTGGAGTATATTCCTTTGATTTTTTTCCTCAGATGAGGAAAGTGAGGATCAGCAGTGTTTAAAAATCATTTATTATAATTTGTTATATATAATAGCAGAATGCCTTTCGATTCATAGTACACATATAGAGCGCAATCTTAAGCTGATCTAGATAGTAAGTCATGGAGCAGGAATTTGAAACCAAATCTGGTTGTCTTTTAATCATGGATTTTACCATTATCCTCTACTTCTCCATGGACCACAGAACTGTAAGAAGGAAATATACCAAAATGCTGAGTTTATGGTTGGTAATGAACATGGATTGCTGCTGTTAGAAGTTTTATATAAAACTTTTAAAACAGTCTTGGGATGGAGCCAAGGCCCAGTTGGGAATGGAAAGAAGTTTAGATGATGAGCCAGTGGGACCCATAGGACATGGATACTGGTTGGATGTAAGGAGGGTAGAAGGAATATTGAACGACTTACCTAATTTTGCTAGGATGGCTTTATCAGCAAGATAATGTATCAAGCAAAGGGAACAGACTTGAAATATCAGTTTTTTATGTCTTGGGTTAATATGACTGTGTGAATTGACTACATGGGTGCAAAGTTCATGGAGCATCCAGGGGCGGAGGTGCCTAGAGATTGTAATGGAAGCCATACAGTGTGCTTCACAGCACACAAGCTGGATATGTAGAATGAGATAATAAAAGCATAGACAGATCTTTGGGGACACTAATATTTAAGTAGTGATCCAATGAAGAGGGCAGTAGAGCTGGTAAGAGGCTATGAAGTAATAATGTTTTAATTAGTTTTTTCTGCTTACCGTGACCAAAAGACTTGACAAGAACAATTCAAGTAGGAAAAATTTATTTGGGGGCTCCTGGTTTCAAAATTCTCAGTCCATAGATAGCTGGCTCCATTCCTCAGGGCTTGAGGTGAGGCAGAACATATGGCACCAGTATGTAGTGGAGGAAAGCAGGTCAAGACATGGCCACCCAGAAGCAGAGAGAAAGAGCTCTGCTCAACAAAGACAAAATCTATACCAAATAATCACCTCCTGCAGCCACATCCTATTAGTCTGTTGTTACCACCTAGTTAATTAATCCCTTCTAGGGAATTAACACACTGACTAGGTTAAGGCTCTCATAACCCTATCATTTCACCTCTAAGCTTTCTTTCATTGTCTCACATGAGCTTTTGGGGAACACCTAATATCTAAACTATAACAAATAGGAAGTAACATTAAATTGAGCCAGGTGTGGTGGCACATGCTTTAATCCCAGCAATTTGGGATACTGAGGCAGGAGGATCACAAGTTCAAAGCCAGCCTCAGCAATTTAGCAAGACACTCTCTCAAAATAAAAACGGGGGTTGGCGGGTGGGTGGGGAATGGGGAGGGATGTGGCTCAGTGGTTAAGTACCCCTAGGTTCAATCTCTGGTACCCCCCCCCCCAAAAAAAAAAAAAAGTTGAAGAATGTGTACTGTCTTAGAAGCACAGGCAGGAAGAGCAAAAATAGAGCTGGGTTAGTAGTACCAGTATGACAGGGAGGAGGTGGTTTACGTTGGATAAAGGTCCAAGGGCTTTTGCATTTGAAGGTCAGTTATGACTTTGCCATAGTATTGCCGGTGAGTATTGATGGCAGAAGACAGATTTCCAGGGATTGGAGAGTAAAAGAGATTATAGATTATGAAAATTCATCAAGGTAATATTTTTAAAATTTTGCATGCTATTAAATCTAACTATACATAATTGGGCATTCATGTTATTAAGATATGCTTGACTAGATAAATTAATAGTTTGAGCCAGGTTGTAAGACGCACTCAATTTACCTAATAAGACAAATGCTTTTAATGACTACAGCATATGAAATACTACCTGTTATCACAGGAAGAAACAATTGGAGAAAATAACAACATTGTGAACCATTAAAAATAACCATTTGCTGATAGGTTTTGATTTGTAGGGATTGATGTCCCTCACACACTTAGCAGAAGCTATATGGCTTCAGCATACAGCTCTAGCACTGCCATTAATGAGTGCAAGTTATTTAATTTTATAAGCTAGGGTGAGATTAGTGGTGTTAGCCAGAGTTTTCCATGGAAGCATCTATAGTATATAGAAATAAAAAACATTGTTAAGCCACTCCTTAGATCTACTGAGTCAGAATCTTCCAAAGTGGGACTTGAGTATGTGAATTACATTGAAACTGTAAGGGAACACCCTCATTTGGTATGTGTATGTATATATAATTTCCTTAATTGTACCACAGATCTTTTTTCTAACATGCACAAAAGTAGAAATTGCATGAACCCCAACATCAATAAAAAATACATTTTTTTTCTAGTTAGATCCTGTTCCCCACATTTTTTTTTCTTTTAAGAAAATCAGACATCCCATTTTTTTCCCCATAATTACTTCTCTGACTGATAAGGATGTGGGGGCAGTTCGTTGTGAACTGCTAAATCTTCCAGGCTTGGATATCTGTTGTGGACTTTGATCTGTGTGATCATCTACCATTCAGGCTCACTTCCCATAGGAAAGCTATACCTTTAGGAGAGCAAGGGACTTGGATATGTGAAATATGTTATGCTCCTCACATCTGACCTCACTGGTCAAGGAAACAAACGTTCTCATCGCATGGTTAACTGCAGGTTAACTCAGGATGGCCTGATGACACAAGCTTCATTTATTGCAGAGGAACTTAAGTTTTAGAGAGGGTATGTGACTTGCCAGAAGTTCCGGAATGATCTTGTAGCATTTTAAAGTTCAGGGCTTTGGGAAAAAAAAAAAAATGTTGCAGCCACCAGAAGCATCCTCATGTTGGCTGCATGCAATATGGAGCCTTGGTTTGTGTGCCCATAAATCACACCTCTATTCAGAATTCCATATCTGGTTTTATTTAGCAGCTCTCACCCCAAAGCACTATTGCAGGTATTGTTTCCAGCATCTGCTTTAGGTCTGGAAACAGTCACTTGGAACCATGTGGAAAATCAAATTACAATATCAAGCACAAAATCTTGTTTATTTTTATGCACTATTAAAAAAATCAAAGAGTGTCATAAAAACAACCACATTAAAAGAGAAAAATATCATAACTTATTTCACTGGAAATTAAATTCTTATTAATTATGAAAGATTAAAGCCCCTTTAAAATTGTCTGAACCTATAAGTTGGAGAAAAAGTTTGAGGCATTTGGATAATGAAGACCCAATTATAAGCAATCCTAGTTCAGGATAGTAGAGAATCCCGTCTATGTCACTACCTGCAAGTATTGTTGATTTTAACTAGGGTGATGAATATGCCATTTTTGTTTAAGATACCTTGCTAAAATGTCCTTATTTAATTTTCTAAAATATATATCTGGCATTTTTTAAAAAAGCTCTATATCCAGTTCGCCCTTTTGAAGATGAAAGGCATTTTGTGTAGCATTAAAAATATCAGCTTTATAATGTTTTAATGAAAAAGAAATTATCTCTTCTGATGATCTGACATTAAATTTCTAGAGAGCAAAACTATGAACAAAGCCATATCTTATGAAATACTAAAATCATTCAGGCCAAAAAATCAGATTTTAAAAAAATCTTAATTCAATACATTAAAAAAGAACAATATGAGATCATTTTCTCTACTGTAATAGTCTTTGCATGCAAAAGAAATTAATACCAAGATATAAAATCCTTGGTAACTAATCCTTAAGGATATGTTAGTCAAATACTTCTCCAGAACTACTGTGCATCACATAATTTCATTTCATAAGCATCCCCTCCCCCCAAAAAAGGGGATAGTGTCGCAGCTGTTACACCAGAGAACATGAAATGGGAAGGTCACAAAGATTATACTGTGCCCAGATTCAGCTATTATTATGGCTTAAGTTAAGAACAGACTGTTTGGCTTAATGATCAGGCATGTTGTGTCTTTTCAAAGCTTGGCAGCTCAATGTAATTAGTATACTAATAGGATTCGAGTTTGATGCAGCATGATTCTGGAGCTTAATAACAGTTGTCATACACCATTTAAACGAGAACTTTGGCATCATTTATTGTTTATCATCTTCACGTAAATATCATTTTGGCCTCCCTTGTCACTATACTCTGAAAAACTTTCCAGAAACAACTTTTAAGCTCTCTATCATTACATCGACTGGCTAAGCTCATCTCCAATAGTAAAGGGCCTGATAGATTCATGGAGTCACTCAATCTCAGCATTGTTGCAAGAGTTGGGGTGGGATGAATTAAACAAACTGAGACTTGGTCCTCTCATAGACACACAAGCCATGCACTCTCATCGGGTTTGACTGCAAGTTCTCCAGTTGACCTGGGAAGTTGCTGTATGCCATTGTCTGCCCAAATGAAAAGTATCGATGTGCCCACTCTGTGTGAAATGAGTAGACCTTTTTACAGTCAGTAGATTGAGAAGAGTTAATGCTGAGCCCGAGCTGGCCTAGTCTCATCCCCTGAAAGGATGTGGGAAATGTTCTACTCCCAGCCATAAGGAACCCACTGGAGAATGCCTAGGCCACTCCCCACATTGGCAAAATTCAGCCCTGAGCACATTATGTGGCAATTTCCTAACATTATACACACAAAAACTCCCAAATGCCTTCAGAAGCTACTGCCTGAAGTCTTCCTTTTTCAAACTCCTAACTATCAGAAAGACTTGAGTATGTCTGGTGGTAGGATTGGTTATTGGACCCCATGCCTTGAGCATGCTAAGCCTGTGCTCTGCCACTGATCCCTACATGCCCTGCCCAATTCTCTGGATTGTGTGTCAGATGTAGTTCTCTCTTGGAAATTCTGACACCATACTAAACTCAGTGCTGCACTTTTGAGGAAGCATAGCCACACTCTCCAAGGCCATAATCCCTGAATTCATTGAGAATGCTTAGGTCTATGCTTATTAGTGTAGGCCTTCAGCTCTCCTTGAGATCCTCAGAGGGGAAGAGGGCTATACCCCCAAGTAGGTGCATGCTACTGTTGGAAACCCTGACTTTTCTCCTTGACTCTCTGCAGAAGTAAATGACTAAATTATTTCATATAGCATATTCAGTTGCTTTCTTTCACATTTTTCCTTCCTTTTTCTTGATAGAGGAAGGAATACTATGTGATAGCTTAACTTCTTTTAGACAGTGTGTCTAGAGTTATATTTTGGCAATAAAGGAAAACATGTTGGTAGGCTTTTATTTTGGAGAAATGTTATTTACTGTCAACTTATCATTTTTAGTGAAAAATAGTGATTCATTTAATCAATTAACATTATGAGTAGCTACAGCCATAGATATGTGGCATATATTAGAATGCCCATCATATATGGGGTTCCATGTAAGATATTGCTTTTATCCTATGGATTATGGAAGGTAAGGGTGCATAAAGTATGGGCTGGCCTCCAAGTACAGATAGCAGAAATAGTCCAGAATTAGGATAAAGCATGTACAGATAGGATAACATGCGGTGGTTGTAGTGAATTTTTGTTCACCTTTTTAACCAAACAGTGGAATACACACCAACAGTTGAGAGGAAACGGCAGGGAGTAAGGTTACTCTATCCCCCAGTTCTCCAATATATTTCCCTGGTACATTTTGGTTTTATAATACATTTCCATGGATCTTCTGTATATAAAAACTTACATTTTGTTCACCTTAAGTATTAGTGTAAGTTGGATTTTTTTTAATATTCTTGGGCTGGCTAATTGGTAGTTATGGGACAATGTTTGCTACTATTACTTTCTTCCAACAAAACCAATATGGAAGGATATTTTGCAGCCATGACTTAACCAGTATTTCTTAACTTTTAATGTCAGCATAAAGTATGTGGCTATCTGAAACTCTAGCCAGCCATTCAAGGCCCTGTACAAGATAATAGACTAAGGGAATTGAAGATGCCAATGACATGTGACAATGTGTATTGTCCTGAGTGGACAAGGGAGTCAAGGGTCCTGTAAATACAGTTCAATGCTTCATGTTTTGCTATTACAGTACCTGTTTCTTGTTTTCCATTTCCTATTGAAGGAGACATAGTTGAGGACAGGCTAGCAGGTAGAATGGCCATAGTAGGAAATATAAACTATAGAGATTATCCCCAAGGGAGAGGTCCAGATTGTCCCTCAGTTGTGTTACAGCATTGATTTAACTTCTCTGCAAAGAAAAAGATAATAGTACCAGAGGAGATGCCCCAGGCATGGTAAGGAATTGTTCAGCTCATTTTCTAGTATGTTGTAAATGAAAGCGGTTTGTCAAGGAAAAGGTGAGTTAGATTTTTATCCTAGAGGTCAAGGTCAGAGAATAGACTAAGGTAATTGGGTCAAGTTACATGACCTGGGTAGTAGAAGTCACAAAACCAAGCTGAGGGTCCAGTCTGGACATGGTTTGGAATTGTCAGGGGTGGGGAAAGCCATGCTCCCTGGGCAGTCAGTCCTCTTCAAGGTCACTTCTTTTTCTTTATTCCCACATGAAATCACTTATGTTACTGAAAATCAATTTTAACCCTTTTGGGGACACCTGTGCTTTTGTGTCGCCCGATTCTAAAGGCATATAATTGTTGAACATAGAAATTAATGGCATCTATGCTTTGTCTAAAATGCAAAAGCATTTTAAGACATGTACATTTTTAAAATGTGATGTTTATGTGATTAAAGGACTTGTGTCTTATCTACTATTTGGTACTCAGACACTTAGGAAAATTTTTGGTCAAATTAAATGGGGTATTTGTAGTATTTAAAGAATTATCTTTAAACATAATTTGTGCATGCTGTTCTAAAGTCTGTTTAAGACATATGGTTATAAATAATAAATTAGTATTTATTTTAGCAGAACCACTTAGGAATTAATTAAGTCTAATATTTCAAGTGCCATAACTGACATTTTGATATCAATAATGAGTTTATAACATCTCCAAATCCATAAAATGTTTTTTACGTCCATGAGCAAAGACCTCAGAATTGGTCATCTTTAGTTCAAAGTGTATAGTCAGAAGTCTAAGCTCATTAACCAAGTGGGGAGCAGGTGTGATACAATATATTTGAAAAGTATGTTGTTTTTCTTTTTTTTTTTTTTTTTTCTTTTTGACACTCAGTGACAAATTTGGGGGAAAATTTCTTAATGTGTGGGAAGATTTTTCAAATGCACACATAACTATAGCACACGGTGACTTCTTTCTGATTCAATTTCATAAATTGCTACATGAAGAAGCACCCTCTAGTAGATAATACTCAGAAATCAGCACTTAATATGGCAGTAATGGTTATTGCTGTCATTCTTTACATCTTTAAAAATAATTAAGCATTACTGCACAGGCATTATAAAGTTCCCCTATCACCATTAAGAGGATATTTGAGGTTTGATGTAATTTAGCAAATTACATTATACAGTAGTTAAGGTTTTTATGCAGTGAAGTAAAATGCGTAGTAGTTATGCACACTTACCATATAATGCATTGTACAGAGTTACATGTTCCAGCTGCCGCCAGCTTTGTTCCAGTGTCATTATTGCTTTGCAGGCTGACGTTCCTCAGGGAGTGATTCGAGTGCAAGCTCCCCGTCTTTCGAAAGTTTCCATGGCAATACAGCTAACGGAAGAGCTAAAAGCCAGTGATGTACTTGCCAGGTTTCTCAGCCAAGAAAGGTAGAGGCCTGTTTTAATTATTCTATGGGATAACTCACTTGTCTTCCCTCTTCCCTTTTTCATTAACTATAAAGTAGTGTGCATAGCTTAAAATTTTTGTCTTCCCAGCAGAGGAGAACAGACCTGACAGTTCGACTGTTGGAATGAGTTTAGTTCAACTTGAGCCTCTTTCAAGCAGGAGGCCTGAAGGTTCCTTCACTGGGCCTGGCAAGGGAGTCACTCAGTAGTAGCCTTTCTTGAATATGTTGATGAGAGGTTAATTACTGTTCCTAGGCTGTTAGGAAAATTACTAATTAGGATACAGTGGTATTAAAATAAAAGATGCAACTTTTTCTATGAAATATAATGAATACAAAAGAAATGTTCCAATTTAAAAACAGCATGAAGAATTGAGCACAGAGAAGCAGTCCCTTGAGTCTGCAGTCAGTAGGGAAGAATAAATCTTCCTCATTAGGGGCAGCCAAGCCCTTCACTTCCATTTGGGGGCCAAGAGTCCATTGAAAGCCATTGGTCTCCCTCTTACTGTCATAGTGGAGTTGATTTCCAATTTATCTTAAATTTTTTTTAGACATCATAAAAGCTGTATTGGGTTTTCAATCTTTAGCTTTTAAATTCTTATCTAGAGTCATGTTTTAATACCAGCCTCCCATTCCTATTTTTTTTTGAGATAAACTAAAATCTTTAAAAAGAAAGGAGATCCAAGGTCATTGGCACCTCGGATGACAATAACCCGTTTTGATCTTTCATGAAACATAATCACCTCATTCTAACGTAGGGGACTTTGGTCAGATTTTCTGCCAAAAGCTTCTCCAATTTTAATATAATATCTCAAGTATTTAATATGCTTCTACTCTGTTTAAGGCCCTTTGCTAGGGGTTGAGAGGGATAAAACTTATTTTAAAGTACCTTCCCTGGGAGTTTATAAATTGAGAGAAGGGATGAATCTCTACAGCTAACAGATGGTGGTGAAATGGGAAAGAGGCTTATTAGTATTATCTCAGGTTTTAGTAAACCAGCATGAACTTCCCCTGCAGTAACACTGTGAAGTAAGTACTATTGTTCCTTCTGTTTTACTGATCAGTAAACAGATTGTAGGTCATGTATTTCCCATAGGTAGTGGGGCTGGCCCCCTGTGACATTTTTATTATTTGGTTTCTATCCTCAAAGGCAGTCCCTTTGCCACTTTCCACATTGGCTGGAAGGTCTGGGAGTAGATGGAATTTTGTGGGATTAAGTTTTGTGGGGGTAGTAGAATTTCTTAGAGTCGAGTGTGGAAGCAATTGAAATTTCTCAGATCTTTACTCCCTAAAGGGAGCTTCCTCTCTGCCCTCTCCCTTGACTTTGTAGATACCAACTTTTACCCTTCTTCCCTCAAGAGATGGAGTCCCCTCCCCTCCTAGAACGTCTTCCTACAGATCTGCCTAACTTCAGACATGAATGGCTCTTTCAGGCTACACATAGTTCATTTACATGGCATTTACTTTCTGGACACAAGTGCCCAATTTATTCATTATTTCCTTCTACTTGCTAATAATATTATTTCCTTCTACTTGCTAATAATATAAGATACAAATTCTACAACATACTCAACTGTGACTTTTACATTTAGGGCATAGCATGAATCATTAGTCAGTATATTGTTATAGAAAGCACCGGCTTTGTGATAATTGCCCTCTCTGCATATTTGGATTTTCTGCTGGTGGTGCTGTTATTAAATAAGCATTTTCTATTCTGTGGAGTTGGGTCCCTAATTCTTTCTGGTAAGATTCTTTCCATTGATTTCTCTTTCCCCGTAATCCTTTGGCCCTTTCCTTATTCTTGGGGATGTAGAGACAACCAATCAATCTGGATTCAAAATGCTCATTATTCATGCTTCACTATAGGCTAGTTTTTATAATTATAAATCTCATTTTGTAAGAGTGGACACAACAGGACTTACGTTATAGTCTTGTAATGATCACCTGTCTGTCTGGGCCACATAGTAATGGAAGTCCTCTGTTTTCTTCTGAAAATATGAATAGCGAGCATTTGAATCCAGATTGATTGGTTGTCTCCACATTTTCTTCTACCTCATGCCTGTACTTCTGGTTTTATTCTACATGTGTTGGGGTATTCTTATACCCTTTCATCCCTGCTTTCTCTGCTGAAGCCAATCAACACATGAATCAACAACAACAAAACAATAAATTGCACATTTGCCAGTCGGGATTTATGCCATCTTATTAATGATGAATTTGTTGATGAGCATTATGTGAAAACTTTTGTAGACTGAAAAAGTCCATTTCACATTTTTATCAAGTGGAACAAAAATATAGATACACAAAAATCAATTGGAGCAAATATAGCATTGTTTTTTCATAGCGGGAGTGAGTTTTCATACTCAGTTGATGGGGTTACATAGTACAAGTATTTAACTTTAAAAATAAAATGTACTCTTGGTTGGAAACTGACTATGCATTAGGATCTGATGTGGCAGGCGGATCTAGAAGACTAGGTAGCCAGATGAGCCATTAAATGGCTGGTTAGGAAATCTGCTCTGTGCCCTATTTCTCCTAATGGCTTTTACTTCTCATTTCCAGAGTCTCTCCCTTCATGATCTTATATCTGCAGTTCACAAATATGTTCATGCATCACAGTGACCTATAGAGCATGTAAAAAGCAGATTCTTAAATTTCATCGTAAGAACTTCTAGAGCTTTGAGTCTGAGTTTTTGCATGTTTCTCAAGTAATTCTTTTACAGAAAGTTTTGAAAAAAGAATCACTGAATTTTACCAATTTTTGTTTTATCCTAATGATTTGTTGTATTTTCAGACTTTGCAAAAAAAATAACAATTGTATATATTTATGGGGTGCCATACCTTGCATTAATACATGTACTATCCAAATTGGGGCAAACATGTCTCTCTCCTCAAATATTGACCACCTCTTTATGGCGAAGGGTTTGTTCTTTGAAAAGTATAAATGCAACTTTCCTGATAAAGTCACACCTTCCTGATGGCTGTTTGCTTCTATGATTTGGGAGTATATGTACCTCCCACATTGGACTGGCTGTTAGAGAACTATGAATCATTCTTTGCATTCATCTTGTACAACTGGAGTTGTCAGCACAACAGCCTCGTGACAAAAACTTACTGGATAAGTTCAATGTGAAAACAGAGATGGAAACTTGGCCTCTATGCAAGACAGATAATATAACATTTTAGCTGCCATTCAAATTAATATGATTAACTTTTCCTTTTAACTTTATAAATTTAGATGCTGATTTATTATTTTGCCTTCAGATGTATGATTCCATTTGTTTATTTTAATTTACAGGTGTGACATTTTTATTACCTATTCGGCACATTTAACAGATGGGAAAATACAAATGTGTAGATAATTACGGTGTGTCTGAGTTATGAATTTTCCATACCAGCCAGAATTCCCCAAGCATGTTAAAGTGATTTACTTGCAAGCTGTTTGATGATACAACTAATCAGTTTGTTTTGTCCCTAAATAGTGGGGTTGCCCAGACTCTCAAGAAAGGGGAAGTTTTTTTGTATGAAATTGGAGGAAATATTGGTAAGCACATTTTTTTCCTCTTTGCATTCCATATGCTGATCTGACATTGCCAGTGGTTATTTATATCTTTGAAGGAAAATAAAAGGAAGTTGTCAGTAAAATATATTATGCTTTTCGATAGTTGCTGAATAGTATGGATTTGTTTAATGGTCTGGACTTTTTTCTCCAGGCTCTAGTTGAGCTTCTTCTGTACAAATGCCCCTACATTCAACCTCAGCAAAGGCAAGTTCCTTAGAATAGGAAAACCTTCTAGAATGGACAGTGATGAGTTTTTCCAAATTGCTTTCATTTTTATACCTTTATAATAAAGGAAGGAGTTGAGCTTACTTAAAACCAAGATAAAATAGTTTTATTATGGCATAGTACTAGATTTTTTAGTAAAAGTAGGAAATCAACGTGGACAAAAATTACTAAGTCTTATATACTCACTAGTAATTTAGCAAATAGAAAAATAAACAAGTCATTTATCCTGTTTTATAATTATCAGTGGGTCTTATTATTATTATTATTTTAGTACTGGGGATTGAACCCAGGGGCACTTAAGTACTGAACCACATTCTCAGCCCTTTTAATCATTTATTTAGAGACAGAGTCTTGTTGAGTTGCTTTGGGCCTCACTAAATTGCTGAGGCAGACTTTGAACTTTGTGATTCTCCTGCCTCAGTCTCCCGAGCCGCTGGAATTACAGGCATTCACTACTATGCCTGGCTCTCATTTCTTCTTTAAAACAAACTTTTCCTTGACTCTGAAAACTGATAAGGATGACATTAAAAATGAAATGTTTAATTGAAAATAATTTGAAGTTTTATACAATATTTTCTGGAACTTAAAAAAATGTTAGTTGAATACTGGATATGTGAAGGCTCATTCTTAACATTTAAATAAACCACAGGTCCACTAGAGAACTGCAAATGTTAAATCTGCTAGTAAAGATTAGTATTAATACATTTGATTTTACTATTAGATGATTCTAAAATTGTTATTAAAAAATTTACTCTTTTAGTTGTATACAATACCTTTATTTTACTTATTTATTTTTATGTGGTGCTGAGGATCGAACCCAGGCCTTGCCCTTGCTAGGCAAGTGATCTACCACTGAGCCTCAGCCCTAAAATTGTTGTTCTTAATAAAGGTGAATATGAATTTAAGGAACTGTTTAAAAGCCTACAGTACAAAGTATTTTGATTCCTCGTTTAATTGGAAACCTACTTATTTAGGGAAAGACTGCCAACTTGGTTTTTCCAGTATTTTGCCTCTTTGTTTAAGTATTAATATGTATTACAAAATAGAAAAATAAACCTAAGTCATTTATCCTATTTGCTAGTGAGTACAAATGTGCCTGATGAGAATGGGAAAGGAAGAAGTAGTTAGAAATCTAAGACTTCAGATCCATTGAGTTTCAGTTCAAAACTGCACCCCATCCTCCCACTGTGCTCAACTGGTACCACCTCTCCAACAGGGGAACGCCGTCTTGATGATGACACTTATATGAAGGACTTGTATCAGCTCAATCCAAATGCCGAGTGGGTCATCAAGTCAAAGCCACTGTAGAAGACTGAAGCTGCTGATCCACTACCTCTACAATCATGCTTGCTGGGATCAAGACTATATATAAGTGAAATGTCAGGGCTCTTAATAGTCAACTGTACCCACCTATTAAGACGTGACACCCTCAAGCCTTAAAAAGTTAGATTTGTGCTGCTGCCAGAATGATGCTAATTGTTACTAGAAACAAGTACCACTGGAAAAGAGAGGGGCTTACTTAGTTTCTGGGCTTTTTCATATGCTCTGAAATGCATCCAGATGTGACTGGTTTTTAGTATGAATGTTTCTACCTGCTCACTTTTTTCCCCTAAAATCATATATTCTGCAATATATGCTTTCTCACCTTTTGTAGCTCCTTGCATCTGCCTTCCCTCAATGAGGTTTGATATTTTTTAACAACAACAATAAAAAGATAAATAGCAGGTATAGCAAGTTGTGAAGACAACACACGTTGAAACAGACCTTATTCAACAGTATTCCTGGCACTATAGAACATTAGTATGCATGTCTGAGTCATTTGCCCAAACAATACCATCCTGCTTGTTTCTGCTGCATTCAGTGATTTGTGAGTTGTTTTTTTTTTTTTTTTTTTCCTGATATGTGCAAAACTATTTCCAGGATCAAGAAGATAGAACTGTTAGAAGTATTTAATGGTTTGATAATAACTGGCAGTTTCTAAGAATAAATAAAACATACCCATGTGGAATAACTGAATTACTGATAACTAGAGAGTAAAAGCCAAATCACTTCATGTTTGCTGTACCCTTCCAACTGAAACGCAAGAAGTCATAGCTGGCTTTACCTATTGTTGTATTAGCACTATAAATATGCATGATAGTATAATCCGATAGTGGTTGGAGAATGTATTCTTAAAGTGGGATTTTTTTCCCTCCTGAATAAGTCTAGTGGAAGAGTTATTCTTCTGGCTGTGACAGTCATGTGAATGAGCTTTTGTTTGTGTACTTATTTTAAATAATCAGTAAATCTATTAAAATGTAGAAAGTTCCCAGGGATTTTAGTGCACAAGCCACACTGTGACAATAGATGAGCCTCCGTACTGTAAATAAGAGAAATGAAGGAAAAGAGAAATGTTAAATATTTTATGATGTTAGAGTGTACTAAATAAAAGGTGATGTAAACACTGCACCAACTGTGTTCATGATACTTTTAGTAGTACTTTAGGACAAATTACATTTTCGGAAGCTATTGATGTCACTAATTAGGAGGGAAAATTGTTAGTGAGAACAGGCATAAATTTGTAGCATATTGCAAGAGCAGCCTGTGGATATAATCACTTGAGTAACTTTGTGGTGATTTGTGCCATTGCTTTTTTATTTAAAGAAATTTTTATAATTAAATGCATTTTTCTAAGTTATTGTCTCTTGGAATTATTACCTTTAACCCTATGTGCCTTTTAAGCTGACAAATGAACTATTTTTGTTATTAAAAAGTCACATCTACTCATTGCTCCTGTGTAATTTTTAAATTTGGAAGATGGGGGATATAAACTTATCTCCTTCCTTGGATTTTTTTTTCCCTTCTGCAAATTGCTTTACTTTCAAAATACTGTTGTTTGACACTACAAATTTCTCAGCAAAATGTTTTAATAGTTTAAATGTGTTAAGTGCTTCTTATTTACTATTTTAAAGGTCCACTTGAGTAAAATAAGTAAATGGTGTTCTACAGCATACGGAAACTGATTTTCATTCCATTTACTACCCAACCAGGGGGAGCAGGTTTTTGATCATGAAAAAGATTTTGGTAAAGAAATTAAAATGTCATTTTAATTTGCCCTTCCTAGAACTCATGATCCAACTAAATTAAAATCTCTCACACAAATCTAAAGATGAGAAATTTGATAGCTTGGAGCCTTAAATGTAAATGTTCTGGTCATCCCATATGCTTTACTGTGATTTTCTTTTTTTTTTTTTTTTTTTTTTTTTTTTTGCCTACTATTGTAAATATCACAGTAGATTTGTCTGTGTGAGGGAAAATAACAAATATATTAGCCTTTGAGTCTCAAACATTTCAACTCTTACAGAAGTTGCTGGTGCAAAGTAGAAGAGCCATGTGTATAGAAGATTGGTGCCCTGTAAAGATTTTGGTGATGCCTTTTTTTTTCTGAAGAGGTCATGTAATTCTTTTCACTTACACTTCAATGTGTATTTCTTTGCTTAATGTTGCTGAGAATTCACTGTTAGTTCCTGGTTGACTCGCTTTGGGGAAAGCAGTTTATTTTACTGACTTCACTGGATATTTCACTATTGTTTCCCAGTTTTCGTTAAAATTGTTTTTGCACTTTGTTCTGATTTCTCACCTATTTGTCAGTAGGTGGCAGTATTGGTCAGGGATTCCTTTGAATCTGAAATATGGGAAATTCAAAGAAATGAACCCGAGTTCATAGGTAAGTGGCCGAGACTCATTGCCAGGCATTTGCAAGGCAGTTTGGCAACAATACTGGATCTCTTGTGTTGATTACCCTTCCTAAAATTATAGTTAATAATTGTCAGTTTCTATGTTCAGCTTATTGCTTTTATCTTTAACCCATTGTGTGTGTGGGTGGGGTGGAGGTGTGTTATCTCAGAATTTGGCTTTTGTCAAATGTCTATTTCAAGCACAGAAGGATTATGACAAGAAGCAAGGCTGAAAACCAGGACAATAAGAGGAAAGGTGTCTAAGGAAAGCTCCAACATGTTTAGTATACATAGTTCTTCATTCAGATGCTTATTAGACACCTATGTATGTGCTAAGTATATTGATAAATGCATCAGTGAACAAAATAATAAAAAGCCCCAATCCCGTTGAGTTTACACTTTAGTGGGTAGAACAATAAATTAAGTAAATTATGGGGTATGTTGAAAGGTGGAAAGTGCAATGGAGACAAAATGAGCAGGGTGGATGGGATGAAGTAGAGGGATGGGCACGTTATGTATTGAATGTAGTGAGTTGCCATGTTGATATCTGGAGGAAGAGCATTCTAGGAAAAGGGAACATTTAGAGCCAAGTTCCAAAGCAGAAGTGTGCCTGACTTGGCAAAGGGTGGCAAGAGCAGATACAGGGCCCTTGAAAGCAAAAAGATGATATCAAAGAGGGGAGGTTAGGGTAGGGGATAAGATCATGAGAGCCTTAATTAGGATGATGGTAACTTGAGGTTAAAATCAGGTCCCATCAGAGTAAATGGCAGTACTGTTGAGGGCAGGAGTTGCTAAGTGACAAGAAGTGGTCATCATTCCTCATGGTGAAGATGGAGAGGTACAGGGTTTCCAGTTTGACAGAACAAGAATGCATTTTTAATCAAGGTTTGCCACAGGGGTTTTGACTTGAGCAATTAGAAGGATGGAATTTCCAATAAATAGAGAAGGTTTATCAGATATTCTGAGGGATTTAGGGATGCAGGAATGTCTCTGTTGGACATCCAAGTGTCAATGTCCTGAGAGTTACATGAGAAGTTCAAGAGGCAGGTCTGGGTCGAAGTCATGGCCATGCATGTGGGATTTAACTTGAGTTGTGGCCTGTATGAGATCACAAAGGGAGAGTGTAATATAGGAGAAAAATCACCAAGAACTAAGCTCTGGAGCTACCCAACATCAGAGGCTGGGAGGAAAAGGGATCAGCAAAGAGATGGAGAAGTGACTTGGAGGCAACTAAGATTATGATGTGCCCTAGGCAAATGAGGAAGGGCACTGAGGAGCAGGGAGTGGTTACATCAAAGGCTACCTGTAACTCAAATATTTAAGATGAGGGCTGGGAATTGGCCACAAATCTTACTGACCTTGCTGAACAGCTGGGTAAAGTTATGGGGCCTGTTATAGGGAGTCAAGAGAATGGCAGAAGAACTAAAGGCTGTGGATGCTTCTTACAAGGAATTCTGTTTCTACACAGGGGAGCTAATAAATGAGGCCCAAGCAGAAGTAGAAGATGTTCTTATTGCCCAAGTTTGGGGGAGATTTATATACATTTAAGTAATTTTTGAGAAGAGCCAACATAAACACTGGACTAACTTGTGTGATCTTGGACCAGGTTGACTTTTGCTTCATTTTCTAATTTGTATATCAGTTTACTAGAATTAAATAATCTATCTAAAGGCTCAGCAGCATATTCAACAAATGAATATTTTTATTAGCATTCATTAGGATCAATATTATCAGTTGTACATCACCTCAAAATGTTATTTTAGTGTATTCTTTGCCCCTCGAAGAAAGAAAAGATTGAACAGATCACAAACACAGGGGATTCAGGGAGATGGATAGTAACTGTTTAGAATAGCAAGCCCTTTCCTCCTTTGGTGATTCTTCCCATAAACATTCCTTCCTTGAAGTGGCAAATCATTTCTGGGATGTTTGAGGACTGTCCTTTATTTTGCTTTGGTCATTGGTTCCAATGCCACCTCTGTTACATGGAAACCAGTGGCTGTATCTCTTCCTTGGAGGATCTGTGGCACCACAATAATTCCAGAAAATTTGTACTTTAAATGAAACAAATGCTGTTTAGAGTAAAGACTGGCAGAAGGGACAGAATTCTCTCCCTGAATCTCAGACCAGGAGACCCAGCAAGAAAACAAAGCCTTACTCAGTTCATGTTACACTCTTGATCACTTTTAGAATGATCCTGGGCACTTGGTGTTGGCTACTACTGATAGAGGTCCCACTTCATTGTTATAGTTTTTCTGGGACCCCAGTTTTTCAAATTTCACATTTAATTAGTATTAAATAGCAATGATTTTATCTCCCCACCCTCCAGTACTGGGATTCAGCCCAGGGGCACTCTACCACTGAGCTACATCCCCAGCCTTCGTAAAATTACCTTTTGAGATAGGATCTAACTAAGTTGCCCAGGCTGGTCTTGAACTTGTGATCCTTCTGCCTCAGCCTCCCAAGTCATTGAGTAACATGTGTGCCAGTATACCTGGCTTCCTTCCACTTCTGTTGGCTTGGAATATGGACTTGGCATCAGTTTCTCTTTTCACATGAATCGAAGTGTTTTGGAGGGTCCTTGGCTCTGGTCAAAAGGGTTTCAGAGGAAACATGAGACTCCCCTTCCTCCATATAACCATTCCTTAAACTCCTTAAAAGTTTTTTTTGAAGGGGCTCAAGAGTTGTTTTTCACACGTTACTGCATATTGTAGAAGGGAAACATACATCTTTAGCATCTGTACCTGGAGATAAGACACACTGGCTTTGTCACGGTAAACTTTTTATCTTGAGGTTTCAAGTCTTGTCTTCTCAACCAAAGTAGTTCAGATAAGCTTCAGGGAAAGCAGCTCTCCTCACTGCTATATCCCTCTTTTGATGTTCGCCTCTTACTGCACCTTGGCAGCTCAGTTCTGTATCCTGTTGCATCTCTTGTAACCTTTAGAAACTGACAGCTTTCATATAATCTCTGCTTTAGGTTGCCTTCCTTTCCAGCCAGGGCCAAAGGGAACAAGGCATTTCCCCTGGAGGGAAACTCATAAGGAGAAGGAATCTGTGGCCCAACTGCTGAGCTGACCATTAGTTAAAATTTTGTTTTTTGCACCTAACTGTAGTTTTATTGCAAGTACAAAAACAATGATTTAGTTATTACTTGTACCTTTACAACTTCGTTTTAGTGGAGGAATCATGGGCACCTTGGCTTTGGGTGCTTGCACCACTCAGTTTATAATTGGCAAGGAAGAATTCTATTGAATACAAGGAATTAACTGTTGGGGGATTGTGCTTCTCCTTTCTTCCAAGATTCTTGAAATATACTCCAGGGCATGCATCCTCATGCTTGTCTTTATGTGAAGAAAGTGGAAGGAATTAACAAGTTTTATCATTATTTTTGATGCTATGGGTTGAACCCAGGGCCTAGTGCATGCTATGCAAATGTTATGCCACTGTTTCATCTCCAGCAACAAAATTTTTATTCTTAAGAAATTATTACAGTTAGTTAGGTATTGTTTTAAAGTATATTGTGAGCTCATTTAGGCATTACTATGATAAGGAATACTTTAAAGGCTCAGAAAGAAATAAGATCCTCACTTGTTCCTCTTTCCAAGTGCTTGCTATGTGTGCTATACCAGTTAATACTATGGGTGATGTATCATTGATTATATGATGTATTTCCACAGGTAGATTTACATTTGTGGATAGGATTGATGACTGGTGATAGAGTCCATTTGACAAAAATGCATCCCCTGATTTGAGGGAGGATACAGGTACAACTAACTGTAGGATAAACTTAAACTATAGGAACACAGACAAAGGGTAGTGTTCATTGGGAAGCATCAGAGGCAGTGAGGAGGAGTGGTATTTAAGCTGGAAACCCAGTTAGAATGTGAAAATCTAGACCCAGTCAAAAAGTTGAGATTCAGAATTAGGCCTATGGCAATGAAAAGTGAGAACGGGTTAACCAATGTTGGAGTCAAGAAGACTTGATGATTCCACAAGATGAAGAAGAGTTAAAGGCCCTAAGAATTAATGGTGATTTTATTTATTTATTTAGGTAGTTTCTTTTCAATGGATCCCAGAATAGAGGGACATAGTTAGTTTAGGGATAGAGGGCATGGAGCAAGAGGAGAATATTATGGGAGTGGAAAGGAAAAAAAAAATAACAATGTGTTGAGATTCAGGTGTTTGAAGAGGCTGAATGAATAGTTAGGAATGAAACTTTTTTTAAGGTGGATTTCTTTGAAAAGTATATATTTAGAAAATGCTTGCAGGAGATGATAATTAAAGCTATAGGTGCAAAGGAAATGAGAGGCTATCTCACTTTGAGATATGCTTCCCTCTACTTAGGGGAGGAAGGAAAGAGCAGTTCAAGCCACAGTCCTCATGTCAGAGGAGTAAAAATCATAGCTGTCAGAGATGGATTTAAGAAAGGAAATAAGTTATGTCAAATAATTGAGAGAAGTGAATCTGACAAAATGTGAAATAGAATCCCCTGGAGCGGAAGTTCAGGGCAGACCTAGATTTTGAGTCTAGAGTGTTGGGACTGATGGGGAACCAAAGCATTTGCTGTAGGCCAAGATGTAAATAGGAACTGGAAGCTGTGAACTCAATTGGGATCATTATGGGGAGGGGCACAAGGAATAAGGGTCAGCAAAGTTTTTTTTGTTTTGTTTTTTTATTTTGCAGAGGGGAAACTTGATCACAGCTTGCACATCTTTCTAATGTTAAATTCATCTATTGCTAACTTTAGTATGGTAGATAAGGGGAACTCTCTGTAAGAAGCACCTGCACTAACTACTCGAAATGGTTAACTTTTGAATAAAATTGGCTACGCTAAGGTGAAAATTCCTCTAAGAATTTTGCCAGACCTTAAGAGAGTCACTAGTTTTTGATTTTTAAACTTGGAGAAAATTCTTAAGTCAAATGGTTTTTAAACCAGTTTGTTTGGAAGCTGGTGTTTAGAAGGGACTGGTAACCCTGAAGCACTAAATAAAATGTGTTCCAGGTTAGCAGCACTTTTGAGAATACTTTGGGAATTGGGAAATGTCACTCTGACTCTTGCTGCTCTTTTACATGGCCATGTTTGAGGATAATTGCTTTGTCCACTATATTCCATGCAGCAAAACCTGAGCACCTCATGCTAGATACATTGGAAACTATGATTCCATGGAAAACGAGATTCAGAACAAATGTTATGGAAACCTTTTGTTTCTAACACTAATTATTGAAAGGCAAACAATGCACTGAATGCTCTACAATTCTGTTCAAATTATTTTCACTTACATACACCCGAAAATGATCCACCACTTTGCATATTTTTTCTGTTGAAATCTAAAATTCTTCATGAGTTTAAATAATTGCCAAGGATATTCTAATTCTTTAAAAGATTTCAAATAGAATGTTTTTTTAAAAATGTATGGAAGCTCATTAATGGCAAGAATTTTTATACTTTCCTTGAACTTGACTTTTCATTGAAGCCACTAGGAGATGAAAAGCCCTTCAGTGTTCATGGAATAGGCAGAAATAATAATGCTGAAGTGACCATATTGCCAAAAGCAATCTGCAGATTTAATGAAATATCCATCAAAATACCAATGCCATTCTTAAAAGAACTAGAAAAAAGTTCTAAAATTCATATGGAAGGGTAAAAGACCCTGAATAGCCAAAGTGATTCTAAGCGTATTGTAGGAATCATAGTAACTGACTTTATATTGTACTACAGAACTATAGGAACAAAAAACTACATGGTACTCGCATAAAAACAGATATTAGAAGACATATTCAGTCATCTGGTTCTTGACAAATGTACCAAAAACATGTTGGAGAGAAGGTAGCATTTTTAACAAATGGTGCTAGAATAACTGGTTATCCATATGTAGAAGAACAAAACTAGATTCCTACCTCTCAACCTGCACAAAAGTCAACTCAAAGTGAATCAAAGACCTAGGAATTAGACCAGAAACTTTGCAACTGCTAGAAGAAAATGTAGGGTCGACACTTCCAACATACAGACACAGGCAACCACTTCCTTAACAGGACTCCTAATGTCAAGAAATTAAACAAACAATAAATTGGATGTCAAAATCTTCTCAGAAAAGGAAACAGGAGCATGAAGGGAGATCCTATATAATGGAAGAAAATCTTTTAGCTACTCTTCCAACAGAGGAATATATAAAAAACTCAATCACCAAAAAACCTAAATAACCCAATCAACAAATGGTCAAAACTAAAACGACACTTCTCAAAAGAAGAAATACACATGACCAACAAATAAAAGTATCTTGAATATCATTAGCAATCAGGGAAATGCAAATCAAAACTATTAATGAGATCTCATCTCACATTAGTTGGACTGGCAGTCATCAAGAATATAAATAACTGCTGGAGATGATATGATGAAAAAGAAACACTTTTATACTCTTGGTAGGTTGTAAATTAATACAACCACTGTGGAAACCAGTATGGAGTTTCCTCAAAAGACTAGGCATGGAACCACCATATGACCCAGTTATACCACTCGGTATTTATGTAAAGTCAGCATACTATAGTGATACCTGAATTCCCATGGTTTACAGCAGCACAATTCACAGTAACCAAAAATGTGGAACCAGCCTAGCATCTGTCAACAGATGAACTGATAAAATATAGTATATATACACAATGGAGTTTTGTTTGGCCATAAAGAAAAATGAAATTGTTATTTGCAGGAACTTGAAAGCATTATCTTGAGCTAAATAAGCCAAATTTAGAATGTCAAGGGTCGTATTTTTCATATGTAGAAGTTAGAAAGGAGAGAAAATGAGGGACCTCATGAAAACAGAAGGGAATCCAATAGAGTAGAGAATGGGGACCAGATAGAGGGGGTAGGGGGTAGGGGAGGTAAAAAAAAGAAGTACTGGGGAATGAAACTGACCAATCTGTTGTTCTATTGTGTGCACCTATGAATATGTAACAACAAATCTATTATGTATAATTTTACCTGTAAAATTATAAAGGGGGGAATTTTTTATAAATGGGATTTTTAATGAGGATAACATTTGTTTCACCCCCCTCAAGGGATTCATACTTTTATTCTTAATTCAAGATTATTTTTCATTACATAGATTTGTATAGACACCAAGAAAATTTTTCATACATGAGTGTAAATTGGAATAAAAGGTTTTAGTTACGGCAATGATTACTCAGGTTTTTTGAACTACCTTTAAGTTCATTATGTGCTAGTTATAAATACATCATCAGAATTATTTGTAATGGCCTACCAGGAAATACATAATTTTTTTTGAAAGCTATTTTGAATCAATCTGATTTATATATGGATTTATTAGTTAGCTATTATGATCACTCATTTTTCAACTTTTCAGAGGTATAACAGCAAATGGCTACTGACTCAAAAGTAGAAAAATACTTAAAGGTCTTATTGAAGAAATTGCCAAATGGTTTTTTAGGAAAGTTGTACTAATTCATACTTCTGTTGGTAGTGGTTGAGTGATAATCTCATGTCTGCTCAACATCATTTTATTTAATATTCATTAATTTCATGGGTGAAGAAATGACATTTTGCTGCTTTAATTTGCATTTCATGGATAACTAATGAGGCTAATCATATCTCATGTTTATTAGTGAATTCAGAAAAGAAAAAGTATCTCTTTACAGTCTTTAATTACTAACATATAAACTGTTTAGGACACTTAGATTTATCATTTGTACATTGAATAAGTATAAAAGTATAATTGGGAATATAAATATTATAGAATATAAATATTATAGAGCACCTGACCCATAGTAATATAAATCAATATTAGCAGCATCCTTGGTACGAGTGGAAAGTGTTTCCTCTATTTGATTTTAAATATTTCAATTTTACTTTATATAAAGAATTTTTTTTCCTTGGTAGTTCCGAATCCTTTTGAACTGAAAGGTCATTATTCAGTAAAGGTGTTATGGCCTGAACATGCTCCCCTGAAGTTCATTTGTTGAAGATATAACTACCCATGTGATGGCATTTGAAAATGGGGCCCTTGGGAGGTAATTAAGGTCAGATGAGTCATGAGGACAGGTTCCTTATTATGGGATGAGCAGCCTTATAACACTAAGATCTCTTTCCCCATGAGCATTCACCAAGGAAAGGCCATGAAAAGACACAGTAGGAAGGCAGTTGTCTGCAAGCCAGGGAATAAGTCTAAACCAAGAACTGAATCATACATCACCTTGATTTTGGACTTTGTAATTTCTTCTTTGTGAAGAAATAGATATCTGCTCTTTTAGCCATTCACTATTATGGCCATATGAGCTGACTAAATCAGAAGACTTAGAAGTTATGCACTATCTATTCTTGGAAAGTTGGTGTTTAGAATAACATTGATCCTCATTCTTTTCTGGAACTTGTTGATTTAAGAGTAGGAATTGTGTTGCATGAATGTGAATGTCTGTAATCACAGTGGCTTAGAAGACTGAGGCAGAAAGAGTACAACTTAGCCAGACCCTATCTCAAAATCAAAAGGGCTGTGGACATGGCTCAGTGGTTAAGCATCCCTGTGTTCAATTCCTAGGACCAAAAAGTAGGAATTTCCAGAGAAATAGAATTTCCTTTCAAATTGAAAATTCCTTACAAATTATTTTCCCCTCAGAAGTTAGGTGATACTTAAAACTGCTCGATCCTATACGAAAATATATACAAATAAGTTTATGGACATAGGAGCAATATTCAAATTTTAATCATCCATATGGCCTGGCTACTCACCTACCAGTTTGTCATGGTATTTCACTGCAGAGCTGGGTTTGCATCATCCTATGAGTAAACAGGCATTTAGACGGTGGAAAAGTGGTGTGTGTGTGTGATTTAAATGACTTTGAAACTTTTATACCAATATATCTAAGCACATTTTTTATGTAATTGTTAGTCATTTGGTTAGGGCAGTACCTATGGAAGCAATAAGGAAAATGAATCTTCTAGTAGAAGAAATATAATAACTAGTGAGTAAATGTTAGTAATACAATAATAAATTAAAAATCTTTCAGTGGGCTGGGGATATAGCTCAGTTGGTAGAGTGCTTGCCTAGCATGCACAAGGCCCTGGGTTCAATCCCCAGCACCACAAAAAGAAAACAAAAACCTTTTAGCCCCAGGGCACATAAGAGCATCCTAGTATGAAGATGATACAACTATACATGAATATTCAAATGTAAATGAGTGCAAAGGTAGCAGATGAACTTTAAGGATGGTAATTATAAGGACATAGATTTTGGGAGAATCGCCAATTAAAACTGAAAACACGCAATGTATTTCCCTCTGTCTGTAACTAGATTAGAAGCTTGGTAGATAGCATGTAGTTTGTTCTATGAAGATAAGAACCCAAACACAAGCCAAATGCTTAGTATGCTTCACAGCTTATGAAGGGAGGCATAAGATTGCGCCACATGCAGCTACGGTGAACCAACCCATACAGGAAACCTGGATACAACAAATGAGCGTTGACATCAACACATTGTATATCCACTGTATATCATACTCCTCTTTTTTGAATGTTAGTAAGGACAGCAATGGAGATGCTATTGGAACCAGAGCAGGAGTAGGGCTGGCAACAGTGGCATGAGGGATGTGGTCACCTATAAGGGATTATGTTGCTGCTTCAGAATGCAAACTGACAGGTGAAATCATTGCAGACCATTAAGTTTTGTGAGATGTGCATCGATGATGTGATCAGTTTAACACCTCTAGGAAAGAGACTGTCAGCACCTAGAACAGGGTCTTATCTCCTCTGACCTCTCCAATAACTGGAAATCTGTAGGTGCTCAGAGAATGCTTGTGACTAATGAACACCTAGAGCTTATCCACACATTGTAGGTAGGATTCTAAAAGAATTCTGAGGAGATAGGTGAATTTAGCCCCAACAGGGTTATACTTAGCTAAAAGCAGCTAGTATCCTTGTTGTGTTTAAAGTCTCAGGGAAGATTTGCCCAGTGTTTGGCAGAATACTCCATTAGGCATTTGGCTAGAAATACCTTCTTGAACTGCCTGTTTTTCTATTTGTTTTTACTAAGGTAGTAGTATTATATTCAAATAGCAGTAAGGTACTACTGCCTCAAGAACAAATAGTGGTGTTACTAGCTTGCATTGAGCACTTTGTACCAGGCAATGTGAAATGTGTTTTATATACATTGGCTTTTCAGTTTCACAGCGTACCTAAAAGGTGAGATTTTTATCTCCTGTTTTACCAGTGAGGAATTTTCAGAGAAATAACACTTGCTAAGTGACAGTAGTATTATGTTTATGATCTAGTCCACAGAGTAAAACCAAATTCTCTGGTAATGGGAAAGAGGGAGCTATTATATCAGTTGGAAAGGTAAGGAAGAGATTTCCTCATGAGGTGACACTGAGTTCTTGTGGCTCTGCAAATGGTGTTCACTCATCCCCAAGGTCTAATTGCCATTATGTGAGTCTATGCATGAGGCTTCGTCAATATATCAACTAGAACTACTAATTCCACAACACGGCAGGGTTGGTCTTTTCAAAATAATGATATTTCAAAATAACATGGCTGAGATTGAAACAGACTAAAAGTATACAGCTGCACCTACACGTTTCCTGGTCAGGAATCAGAACACACCAGAAAAGCCCCACTCTCTAGATGCTCCCAACATTCTTTAGCCTTCACTAAGGCCTTGACCCTTCAATGTAGAACAGGGAAATATAAGATTTCTAAGCCTGAGCACATATTCTGACCAATATCCGAAGCTCATCTTTGAAGGCTGTGTCCATTTCCTTTTTCCAACAAGTCTAACGTGACTGAGGAGAAAAGACCAATGATAAAGGAAAAGATAGTCTGGACACACTTGGATCTCTACCAAATCCACAGCTTTCCTTCCCTGGTGCACACATGTGGGGCTCTGGTAGCAATTTTTTGATGACTTGCTGTGTGTAATTGGAACCAGGGTAGACCCTTGAGGGAGTTTCTTCCTGGGAGTTTAGACTGAGCATGCTCTCATTAGTTTCTACACCTAGAATAGCATTTGGGACATATCACCTTATCCTAGAATGTGGACTAAGTAGAGCAATGGAAGATTTTTCCAAATCAGGGTAAGGAGCTTGCAATTGGTAGGTAATAGGTCACCATTGGCATCTCTTTTGTATGTATATAATTGATTTTATAGTCTACCAAAGTCATCTTACACTTGTTAGTCTCAAAATCTTTTACACTTATGGTGGGCATCTTCTAAGTACCTGCTCCAAGAAGCACTTAGCTGAGATAACACCAAAGTTCTTTCATCTCAGAGTTAAATGTGTTTCTCTCAGGCTAAACTCAGGAGGCTAAAAAGGGGTAGACTATGGACCAGCAATTCTCCCCTTCCCCTCTTTCTTGAGAGGGGGCTCAGTTGTTCAGTCATGTGGACTTTGCTTTTTGTTTATAAACTTTACTCATACCACACCTGCTCCCTTGGCTTTAGGAAAATTAGACTTTTTTCCCCCCTTCCTAACCATATGCAACTTATAAGCCTCAACAGTTCAAATCTGTTGGAAAACTCTACTAGGCTTTCTTAGACTTAATGATATCTAATGTCTTTATCATTGTGTCTATTGACATCGTTCTTATGTTTATGTAGTTCTTTTTTGTACTCAAATAGGAGGCACTTAATACCCTCCAGAGTAGTCTGGAAACAGCTTCTCCAGCCTTTCATCTAAGGAAGGCTAATGTGTGTGGTTTCCGCAGAGAGGGCAGTTGCAAGACTACAACCATTGTCCTCCAGTGTTCTTGCTTATCCTCCTCTTTGTAGGCTATCAGATTCCTGGTGACAATGAGCCAGGTACTCCAGGAGATGACCATCTCGTGACACATTGAAACCAGTATTCTCTCTTCCCTTGGTTCATGCCTACATGTTCTCTTGCTGGCTCTTTGCCTGCTCTTGGTAACACACCTCACCTGCAACACAAGTCCCCAGCCTTGCTTCAATCAAAATGACTCAGGTCCTGTGTTTGGTAAGATGACTTGGTACTGAACCTACAATTCCTTCTCTGCTTCCATCTAGTCTCTTTCCTGCTTCCCTTATCTTCCAGATGCCGTTTTAGAATTCATTAAATGGCACTGGGTGAATAAATAGAAGGGGGAGAAAAAAGGTTACAGCCCAAATAATAACAAAACAACTATTTGGATACCCATGCTGGGTCATGCTTTGCATTTGCACAGCATTTTCTCATTAAATTCTAATAAAGACCCATGAGGCACATATTTCTATTATTATCTTTGTTTTCAGAAAGGGTAATGGAGGCTCATAAAATTTGTGTAACTTTCCCAATGGTAAAAGGAGTGAATGACAAAGTCAGGACTTGAATCGACTCATGCTCAAGTCTATGCTTCTATACACGGCACTGTTTTCCCTCCTTGCCTGGTGACACATGGTAAAGCACCTCCAAGGACTCTCAATATCATTCATTTTCATAATATTCTGTCTCTGGCAACCAAACATCTCAATGGTGACTTTCTCTTTGCTTCTCTGTTACTGAAATCTGTGATCCAAACGTTCTCTCTGAACTCTGGTCATTTCTTGGTTTTGTTTGCAGAAGGTGTTTACAGATAGGTCTTCTCAACCTAATTGGGCTGTGCAGAGGCCAGCTCCTTATCCCACTGTGCTCCTGTCAGCATTTTATTGGTTTTTAAATTCCTTGGGTAAGATGAGATCAATACCTCATTTTCTTTCAAGCAGTAGCTCTAGAATTTTGTTAAGAACAGATAACAGTTACCGCTACCTATAGCCAGCACAATCTATGCACCCAAGCCAGTGCTTTGTGTGTGTCCTCAGTGAATCCTTGGAATGACTAATTGAGGGTGAAAGAAGAAGCCAAGACTCAGTATACAGCAAGGCACTCTGACCTGGACCATTGCATCATTCTCCCAACTGATGTGGTCACATCCCTGTTGCTCTTCCATTCTTTCCCCTCATCCTTACAAGGAGCAGTGTGTTTTCAAATGTAAATCTGATGAGGCCACTTTCCCTACATAAGTCCCTTCAGTGGTTTCCAATGTTCCTTAGAACACGGTCCCAAATCCTTAATGTGGCTAGGGAGAATTGCAACGTGTCAATTCCACAAACTTGTTTTCCACACATGGTAAGTAGAGCATTGCCCCTCATTCCACCACTACATAGATGTCCATGTCCTCTCTGGGATCTATGAACATTACCTTCTATGCAAAAGGAATTTTGTAGATATGAAAAAAATTAAGGATCATAAAATGGGGAAATTATTCTGGAGCAAGATTAGGAGAACTGACGAAAGAGGCATGATGCTAGAAAGCAAGGGGCTATGAGCCATGGAATACAGATAATCTCCAAAGGCAGAAAAAGTCAAGGGAAGCAATCTCCCTAAAGTCTCTAGAAGGAAACTTGCCCTACTGACACCTTTATTTTAGACTTCCAATTTTCAAAACTATAGCACATAAATTTGTAGTGTCTTATGAGAACTAAATATATGGTAATTTGTTAGAGTAGCAATAGGAAATGAAAATACTACTCAACTTTTAATACTCCAGAAAACTAAGACTAAAGAAATTTATTCAACAAATTTCTATTGATTGCCAAGCACTCTGCCTGGGCTATCACCCTTGTGGTCCTTATGGTCTAATAAAGTGATAGAGTGAGACAGAAAATAATATCATGTTGGAGTTCATGGGCTTCAGGTAAAGAGAGAGAACAAACAGGATGAGACAGATCTGTGATGCTAGGGAAGAGAATTGCAGCTTTAAGCAGGGTAGTCAGTACAGGTGTCATTGAGATTGTCAGCAATGTGAAGAAGTTAGATTTATAGACTTATAAAGTGAGACACCCACCAGGCCGACAGAAAAACCAATATGGAGACCACAAAAGTGGAATGTGCCTAAATGTTATGGTAGAGTAAAAGGCCAGTGTGTCTGAGACGGGGAGCCTGGGGTACAGAGTAGGATAATAAGGTCATAGAGGTAACAGTGGAATCACCTTGGAAAGGCTTCTCTGAGTAAAATGTGTTATTGTTAGTGGGTTTTGAGAAGAGCTGCAGCATGCCCAGACATAGGTTTTAAAAAAAATTGTTCCGCTGCTATTTTGAGAGAAGACTCAGAGTTGAGGGTGATGGAGAGAAGAAGAGTAAAAACAAGGACACCGCAAGATGGCCATTGTGTAAATTTGGTAAGAGAAGTTGACTGAGACTAAACTGGTAGCCACAGGATCAGTAAAAAGTAGTCAGATTTGAGTTTATTTTGAAGGGTAGGGCCAAAAAGATTTCCTGATAGAAGTGATATGGACATGTAATTCCATTATCAATGGTCTAATCAACAAAAATTGGAATAGACATTAACTAAGATGGGGGAAACTGGGAACAGTGAGCTTGAGGGTAAAGATCAGTTCAGTTTAGGCCATGTTAAGTTTGAGATGCTGGATATCCAAGTGGGAGTGTTGTGTGGCAGTTAGATATTAAAGTCCACCACGAGAGATGTCTGGGCTAGAGATTTGTATTTGGAAGTTGACCACATGTTGATCGAGGAAAATAAGAGGCATATGAGATGGATACAGGAGAGGGGATATGCAGAGGGATTAGAGTGCAGAAGAAGAGGAGTGATTGGATATCACAAATAATTGCAAAATGGGTAGGAAAAATATGATTTACTTTACAAAATTAGTTGTCCATATGTAGAGGGACATATTAATTCTCTGAGAAATTAAAACACATTTACACCTTTTGGTTCTTCTTTCTCTAATCAATGCCAACAAAATGCAAAATAATGAGTCCTGTATACAATCAGTGTTTGAGTTTATTTTCTTATGCTCTCAGGGATACTACCATTTTCTAGAGCCCCACCCATCTCTACATGTCATCATCACTAATATCCATTCAGTAAGAAGTTAGAGATCAGAAAGATAACTTGAAGCAAAGATGATATTTTTGTAGTTAGGGAAATGGGACTCATGTACTGATCCAAAGTGCATTTTTTTATGTTGCTGAGGATTGAACCCAGGGCCTTGCACATGCTAGGCAAGCCCTTCACCACTGAGCTACATCCCCAGGCCAAAGTACACATTCTATAGCACTTTCCCTTCACCTGACAGGTGGTTCCCTTCTGCTATTTTGCCTGAATTAGATGATAGCACCTGCTTTATATTTTATAAAATCCTTTCAGATAAACTCTCACCTACCTTTCATACCGGTCTTAGGAAGCAGATAATGTTCTTTTCATTTACAGATGAGAAAACAGACTCGAGAAGTGAAGCAATTAACCCAAAGTAGTTAAGTGAATTTTGTATTTGACTTAAACTTGTGACTCTCTGTTCTTTAAAGATACTTCTGTATCTTAAAGAAGTAAGTAATCTTTTTTTAAAAATTGAACACCAGGTGAAAAAGGAGGTAGAGGATATTTTCTAGGCTTGTTGGACACTAGTTGTGAAGAAGCTCTGTACTGTTGTGTAAAATGTTCTAAAGAAAATTCACTATTATAAACAGTATGCCTCTTTTAGAAAGGGACTCTGAGAATGCATCTAAAGATGACTAGCTATGTGCCCTGCTCACTGAAATGGGGCTTGCTAACAGCCTTGATTATTCCCAACATTTTTTCCTTAAACTTCTGTCACTCTTATGTTTTCTAAAATAACTTGGAGGGAACTAAAAAGAGAAATCCTCAGCATTCTTGGATACCTTTTCTGAGTATTGCTGAAAGAGGAGAACACAATGCGGTGGGAACACTATTATTATTATAAATAGGTTGGTATGGGGGTAGGTTTCTAACTTGGTTATTTGTTATCACGAGTGAGATTTTGGATTTGTGAGGATGCAGTTTGGCATCATGTTAAAGTATTCAAAAAAAGGGAGAGGTTTTGGGGAACAAAATAGGAAAGATAAAGTTAGTCCTGATTGTTGAGTCCCCAATAATTGAAAGGAATCAAAGGATAACCCCAGAAGGTGGTTAGAAAATGAAAACAATGTTTTTAAATAAGGTAAATATATAGATGGAGATGGAACAATAAATCCAACTGGCAGCAGAGTAGCAATTTTAACTAGAAGATTTCATGAAGAAAAAGATGTAAGACATTTCACAGAAAATAAAAGATATGATGTGTCTGATGCAAGAATAAGTCCTAAACATAGCATTTTGGGAGAAATGGACTAATGGAGGCCAGGCCATTTATGGATCACCTCCCATACCCAAATGTGAAGAGTTAGATTCCAGGAAGTGTTTTTTGGGAGAATACCATTGACTTGTATTATTGATATATGTAAACAAAATATGATATTCCTGAAAGCATTAAGATGGCACTTCACAGTACTTATAGTAACCAGGGAGTATATACCTATTTTTCTATTTTGCTCATGTTTGCCTTTGGCTGAAATAATTGGAAACTAGTATCCACTTAGGGGAAGCTGGAAGATACTGAAAGAAAATAGTGGTAGGCAATTGATGCTCTACTAAATGTATTCTATTATAAGGAATAGGAAGTCAAATCTGAAGAAAAAAATTAAGAAATTTTAGAACACTATTTGGGAGAAGAAAATGAAGAAAAAGGGAATTTACCCTTAGGAAATGTGTAAGGATTAGCTGCTTTACATGTTAATTTAGTCCTTACCACCAAATTATAATATTGATATTAAACTCTCATTGGCACTTAAGGAAACTGAAAATCAAACAAGTTCGAGTCATATAAATAGTAAATTTTAGGTAGAACCAATCCTTGAAAACTCCAAAAGTTATTTTTCTTTTCATTCTATGGAAATATATAAAACTCTCCTAAAATTTTCTCTATTGTTCTCCCTGTTTACTTCTTATACTATTTCAGGAAGCATATTTCAAAAAGTCAGAGAAAAAAGATGCTGTGCTGTGATTCTCTTTCACTGTGGAACACTCACTGTAAGAGTTATCTCTTGCCATTTTTTTCCCCAAGGCTGTCCTAACCTATATGGAGTTGCAATAACTATAAGTCAGTAAACCTGAGTATGTGGAACTATACTGGGTTCACTAGGAACAATGTATGCCAAATGAATCTCATGTACTTCTTTCTTTTAAAACAATAATTGGTGGATTAAAAGAGACTGTCAGAGATACAGCATCAAATTAGGCAAATATTGGACTCAATCTTTTGGGTGTTCCAATAGAAAATTGTAAAATGGGAATTCAATTACAGCATGCTTAAATAAACTTACTTAGTTGTAACTTGGTATCATTTTAAAATCTCAAAGAAAGTCTCAAGCAGGCTGACAGTTCTATTCAATATTATTTTTGGTTGTTTGCAATTTCAGAGAAGAAAAAGTCATGCTGATAAAAGTCAGCAAATAGAGTGTAGACAAGTACCTATTGATCACACAGTCAAATGAAAGATTATTATAGGAATTTTAACAGACTGGGTTTTGGACTGAGCTAACTCGAATCATAGAGGCAGACAGATTAAGATAGACTCAGGAGATTCTTTCAGTTGTAAGCTTACTCTCAGAAAGGTGAAACCTTCAGTCCAGATGCCGGGTCAAAAAGATATTGGTTGCTCCTCAATCAAACTCAGGTTCACAATATCTATGGCATTTCAAGTGGTGACTCAGGTTCACAATATCTATGGCATTTCAAGTGGTGACCATCAACATTTTCATATAGAGGTGACTCACAGAATGAATCTAGATGCTCAGTATTCTACCCAGTTAGAACATGACCCTGGCCAATAGCCAAGTGTAAGGGAAATTGGGCCAAACCTTTGCAGAGAGGTAACTGGCAATTAGAAAATGAAGGCAAAACCTGGTTGTATATGTGGTAAACTGAGGGGGGTAGAGTAGCAAAAAGCTTCTGCACCAAGTGTCCAATGGGCCTTCCCTATAGGACTAGGGCAACCTGCTGGGACATGAGGTTTCAAGGATGGGCTGAGCAGTGCAGTGTTTATCAAGAGCTGATAAGTGTAGAATAGCCCAAGACCTTACTCATAACTGAAGAAGAAAATAAAAGATGTGATATGTCAGATGCAAGGACTAAAGTGACACCACTGAAGAGAAATCATGAGGTTAGAAACTGACAGGTAATAAAACACAGCTCAAGATGGATGAACAGATGTTCAGGACCAAGGCTCTGAGGATATGGAGATGCAAGCAGAAACTTGTGTCCCATGTCAACTTACAGAAGGGAAGGAGGAATTTTTATTTTTATTTTTTTTTTAATTTTTTTGTATCAAGGATTGAATTCAGGGGCACTTAACCACTGATCCCCAGCTCTTTCTTTTTAGTTTTCATTTTGAGACAGGATCTTGCTAAGTTGTTTAGGGCCTAAGTAGCCAAGCCTAGCTCCTGCCTCAGCCTCCTGAACTGCTGGGATTATAGGCCTGTGCAACCATGCCTGGCTGGTAAAATTGCTCCATGAACTAACTGTATTTAGCCTTTAGACCAAAGCCTTCAGTTTCAAATGCTAACGAGCTATAAGGAAACAATGAAGGTTAAGTTGGAGAAAAATTTAAATTCATTACAATTAAGAAAATTAATTGTAAGTATATAGGCTTGGTGCAGCTCTCTGAGAAAAACCATGAATTAAATTGTTCTTTAGTTGACCACACATTTGATATACTCTGTATGATACAATACATCTTGGGGGAGGAAAAAGACACTGACTGGAAACTCTGCCAACTAAAGTTAGGGAGCGCCAAGTACAAGGACATGGCCTCTAAATTCTGGGTTTTCCAATCATTCTGAGAGAATTACATTAAATTGTGCTAAGTATATTTTAAGAGGTCTTGTGACAATATAATTTGTATTCACTGAATGAGAAGCCAGATAATGAGAAGTATGAATGTGATCTTACATGGTTGAAAATAACCTAGAAGGAATAGGGCTTCTTAGAACAGCTATGATAATGGTCTTCCTATATTCAATGATGTATATAAAAATGGAGGAACAAAAATTAGATATATTCTGGGGAATTCCAAAGAATAGATTTCATGCCATCAGGTAGAAAATTCTCCCAAATGGACTCAATAAATATTAGTTATTTTAAATAAAGAATATCTTTCTGGCAATGAAGAATTCCCACATTGAATGGGCTGTCTTGTGGAAGTATTCAGAGAGGTGAAATGACCATCTGTCTAGAAGCATCATAGTATTTTCTCATTGTGTGGAACTCTGCTGAAAAAAAAAAAAAAAAAAAAAACAAGATCTCTTCCAAAATATATCGTCCCAACATTTAATTTTGTTTTGGTAGTGTAGAACTGCACCAAATTGTTTAACCTTTGTAATTAAAACACACTAGATTGTTTATCTAATATGTTAAATTCTACTGTTTGGAGATGTCATGACTCATTGATGGAGTCACTTGCTTAATACAAAGAACACTAGGAATCAGGAGGGATTAGAAGATTGCTTACTTGCAATTAGTAGTTTGGTAATATCGAGCAAGTTATTCTACTTTTTAGTCTATTCTGACCATCTGTAAAATGAGGATAAAAGCTCATGTCTGTGAGTCAATCACCTTTTAGCAAATATTGGCTGAGCTAGAACTGTGCGACAATCCCTGGGCTAGCATTGGAGTTTAAAGAAGTCTCTCTGCCTGCAAGGATTTGAAATCTGGTAGGATTATTGTAATGAATAAATGTCTTTACTAAGATACAGATAACAATGCTGTACAAATGGTAAGCCATATTATATATATGATAGTATTATTTGTGTCAATGAGCATTCATTAAACACTGAATGGGATAGATCCGGTACAAAATACAACCATTGTATGAGAACTGTAGTCTTACTTTGCTTCCATTTTTTCTTTCTGCTATGTGTATATGTTTCTAAGCATAACTTCCTTGAAGACAAAGAAATTCTTAGAAGCAATTAGAGTATCACACCCACATCCTGCCCTTTTATTTATTAGCATTCTCTTTTTCTAGTAGTTTGAAATTACCCAAGCTGAAGGAGAGACACTGCCAGGAAAGTGTCACAGCCAGCACTAACTGAGTGACAGTAATTCATAAGCAAACTGTCATTTGCAATGCTGGGTATATTTTGAAAGTGGACCAAGTAGGATTTTCTGATAGCTTAGATATGAAGTATGAAAGAAATGTAAGACTCAAGATGATTACAAAGATTTTGGATTGGATTGAGGAACTGGAAGAATACGTTTTTCATTATTTAAGATGGGGGAAGCATTTAGGGAGAAAGACTAGGAAAATATTGGGTATGTTTTAGTCAGCTTTTTCACCATTGTGACTAAAGGATCTGACAAGAACAATTTGGTTTTTTTTTTTTTTTTTTTTGGGGGGGGTGCTTATTTGAGGACTCAGAAGTCTTAGTCCATAGAAAGCCTGTTCCATTTCTTGGGGCTCCAGGTGAGGCAGAACATCATGGCAGAAGAATGTGGCAGAGGGAAGAAATTCACAACATGATCAGGAAGCAGAGATAGAGATCTCCACTGTCCAGATACAAATATGTACCCCCAAACCTTGCACCCAATGAGCCTTGTTCTCCAACCACACCTCACCTGCCTCCAGTTACCACTCAGTTAATCTGATCAGGGATTAATTCACTGATTGGGTTGTGAAAGTCTTAACCCAGTCATTTCTCCTCTGAACCTTCTTGCATTGCCTCACATGTGAGCTGTTACGGGACACCTCACATCTAACCCATACAGGGTGATAGGGATTATGTATTTTGTTTTCTGGATATATTATATTTGATGTATATATTTGACTTCCAAGAAGGGATGCTAATTAGGTAATTAAGTTATGAGAATATAACATTTAGGAGAGGGGTTGGGTTAGAGATGTAAATTTGAATGTCATTGGTACCTTAAGAGGCAGGAGAGTGGGTGTGATCAAAGGATGAGTACAGATCTAATGACCCCAAAACACTGGCAGCAAAAGCAGATAAATGGGATTATGTCAAATTAAAATGCTTCTGAACAAAGAGTACAACAGCTGGAGAAACACCTACAGAATGGGAAAACTTGCAAACCATTCATTTGATAAAGAGTTAACATACAAAATAAATTAGGAACTCAACTAAATAGCAAAAGTCAAACAATTCCACAAATAACCTGATTAAAAAGTTGGCAAAGAGGAGCTGGAGTTGTAGCTCAGTGGTAGAGCACTTGCCGAGCTTGTATGAGTCCTTGGCTTCGATCCCCAGCACCACATAAAACTTAAAAAACAAAAAAAGTGGGCAAAGAATCTGAGTAGTGTAAGGGAAAATAAATATCTTTTCCTTACCCTTTGCAAGGTTCAGGGTACAACAAAAGACAGGTTTACAATATGAAAACATACAAATTTACTGAGTATAAGTTTTATGAGCACAGGAACCTTCAGAAATGAAGACTCAGAGATATAGATCCAAGATGGCTGAAGAAAGGTGACCTGGGTTCTCCCCAATCACAGATAAGAATGAGGGCAACAAAGGAAAGGCTGCCTTTTGAGGATAATGACTATGGAAGAATTCTGGAAATCATCCAGGAAGTGATTCGAATCCGGCACTTCATGGAAAGTTGAAAAGGCAGTGTGGAGAATAAGACAAAGTACATTAACTTTGAACTCTGGCTGGTAGAGTAGGATGGGGGGAGGACTACTACATTGTCAGGAAAAAGTGGGATAGTACCAGCAATGCTCAGTACCAGCAATGCTCATCATAGAAGCAGCTGCAGTCCTAACTGCAGGAGAATTCCACAGTCCTCACTGGTTTTAAATACAGTCCGTGGAGCTGTCTGGGACTTGAGCAACCACTGTGCAACAAAGAAAAAACTCACACTACCCCACCCCTCCCATATGTTCAAGATATATTCTAATCAAATTGTCAAAAGTACTAGACAAAGAGATAATTCTAAAAACAGCAAGAGAAGTGTCAAGTCACCTATAACAGAATCTCCATTATGTAAAGAGCAGATTTCTCAGCAGAAATTGTACAGGCCAGAATGATAGGAACAGAGAGACTTGAGCAGTGGGAACATAAGGTTAAGGGAATAATTCTACAAAATGGACCCACTGTACTGACTCCAAAATACTTTGTTTTCTATGAAACAATTCATCTGCAGTCCTGCCTGGCTTAAGTCAACAGGATCTATTACATTCCTCAGAAAACAAACTTACCTGCAGGGGAAATATAGGCCTGAAATACCTGTAAGAATACAAGTTACCATGAAAGGGAGACTTCTGTGACCCTTACAGAGACCAGAACTCAGAGAGATAAGGATAATTCCTCCAACCATAAAATCTTTAAGAACAGGTTCCAAGTGGACCCAATCATTACGGGCTAACCTGACCTAGAGTTGTAATGGCAGTGAGGACTTGGAAGTCTTATGTCATTCTGCTATTAGTTAAAAAGTCAAGAGGTGGATATTGGGTGGGACTCTCTGGAAACTTCCCTGGGTCCCCTAATACAACTGCAGGGCAAGAGAGGTAGGCTGTTCCTTTCCTCTCATGATGCCTCAGTTTCCTGGCCCACCCTGACCATGTAACATGAAGAGGAAGAGGATGGGATTATATATCAGAAGTTATGAGGGAATGAAACAGAAAAGAACTGCCAACAAGAATACTACATCGAGAAATGCTATCCTTCAGATAGGAAGAGGAAATAAAGTTTTTCTTTTTTTTCCAGACAAGAACAAACTGGCAACGTCATCACCAGCAAACCAGCCCCACAAGATATGCTTAATGTAGGACTCCCTACACTAGAAAAAAAAAGGATGGTAACTACCATCACGAAAACACATGAATCTACTAAACAATAAAGATAAGCAACACAAGAGATGTAAATAAACAAATAATATATTAAGCCATAAGAAAATAATATCACAAGAGGAAGTTCATGCCTATCAAAGACAAAATAAATTGATGAAATTTCCCAATTAAAAATAGACTGGATGAATGGATTTTTTTTTTTTTTTAACAAAACTATATGCTACATACACAAAATTTGCTTCACTGGCAAAAGACACATGTGACTGAAAGTGAAGAGTTGAAAATATATTCCATGCAAATGGAAACTAAAAGTAAGTAGGAGGAGCTATACTCGTATCAGATGAGCCACTCTTTAAATCAGAAACTGGAAACAAAGAAGGCCATTACATACTGATAAAAGAATTAATTCAACCACAATATGTAGTAATTATAAATACATATGCATTCAATTTCAGGCCATCCAAATATATAACGCAAATGTTAATAGATCTAAACGGAGAGATAATCCTGACTCCAATGCAATAACAACTGGGAGTTCCATTGCCTATTTTCATCAATGGAGAAGACATCCAGACAGAAAATCAGCAAAGATGCATCAGAGTTGAACCATACTACAGAATAAATGTACCCATCAGATACTTACAGACCTTTTACCTAATAGAAGCATACATGTCTTTTCATCAGGATGTGCAACATTCTTTGGGAAAGATCATGTTAGGTTTCAAATCATGTCCCAATAAATTTTAAAAAATGGAAATTATATCACACATCTTTTTGAATAAAATGGAATAAAACTAGAAATCAAATGAGAATGGAAAAATAAGTATATTAAAATTAAATAACATGCTTCTAAATGGTCAATGTAAAAAAATTGTTTTTAAGGAAAAATGAAAACACAACACAATCTGTGAGATATAGCAAAAGCTGTACTAAGAGGGAAGTTTATATAGCAATAAGTGCACACATAAAATAGATTTTGAGTAAACAACTTAATGACACAGTGCATGGCCTTCAAAAGCGAGAACATTTCAAACTCAAATTGGTAGGAGGAAAGAATTAAGATGGGAAACAAAATAAATGAAATAGCAACCGAAAACTAAAAAGTTCAATGAAACAGTTATGTTTTTTTATTAACATTAAAATTTAAAAAACCTTAGTTATACTAACCAAGGAAACAAAAGAGAAGACCCAGATAAGTAAGACCAGAGATGGAAATAAAGGGGGTGGGGGTTGTAATTGATACCAAAGAAATACAAAGGATAAGAAACTATTATGAACAGTTATATGCTAACAAATTGAAAAACTAGAAGATATGGATAAGTTCTTGGATACATATGACCTACCAAAATGAATCAGTTGCTGATTAGAGTAGATGATTAAAGTAGTAATGAAGCATCTTCCATCAAAGAAAAGTCCAGGACATGATGGCTTTACAGTCAAATTCTACAAAATATTTAACTAATTCCAATTATTCTCAAAATAATTCCAAGGAATCAAAAAGAAACTCAAACTTTTTATGAGGCCAGCATTACCCTGAGACACAAACCAAAGACACATCATAAAAATATGGACCAATATCCCTAATGAAAACAGATTAAAAAATTCTCAATAAAACACTAGCAAACTGAATATGAAGGCACAACTGAAATATTGTATACCAGAATAAAGTGTGGTCCATCCTAGAGAAGTTTTGATGGTTTACTTTTATAAATCAATAAAGATATTGCACCATCAAGTAAATAATAGAAGCCATATAATCATCTCGATATATTCAAAAAAGCATTTGATAAGAGTTTTTATCATGAAGGAAGTTTGCAACTTAACAAGTAAGAAAGGGAATATACATTAAAATACTAAAGACTACATATGATAAACCCACAGCCAATATCATACCAAATGGGGAATAGCTGAAAGGATTTCCTATAAGGTATGGGACAAGACAAGGATGTTCACATTCACCACTTGTTAAATGTAATACTGGAAGTCTTTCCAAGAGCAATTAAGCAAGAGATAGAAATAAAGGGAATCCAAATTGAAAAGGAAGACTATGTATCCATGTTTAAATGACATTATTTTAAACATAAATAAATAAAAATACTCCACCAAAAAGCTTTCAGAACTGATTTGAAAATTAAATAAAATTGTACGATATAAAACCAACGTTCAAAAAAACAAACAAAAATCCATTATTTTAAATAGAAGTAACTTTCCAAAAATGACAAGTAATTCATCTCAAAAATGGCTTCAACATTTAGAAGTAAATTTAATCCAGAAAGTTAAATATTTTATAAAGAAATGAAGAAAACTGATGAAATAAATTATGCAGTAAAGACACATGGAAAGATTATGTTCATGGATTGGAAGAATCAATATTGTTAAAATGACCTTATTACCCCAAATAGTCTATGGATTCAGTGCAATCTCCATTGAATTTAAATGACATTCTTTACAGAAATAGAAAAACAATTCTAAAATTCATATGAAGCCACAGCAGACCCAGAATAATCAAGGAGATCCTAAGGTTGGGGGTAAACTGGAGGCATCAAAATACCTCATCCTAAAACATATTACCAAAATTATAATAACCAAAACAGCAAGGTATTGGCAGGAATATTGATACATAGAGTAATCAAACAATAGAAAATCAATAAATTAGTCCATATGTATTCGCCCAACCAATTTTTGACGAAGGCACCAGGAGCATGCATTGAAGAAGGACATCTGTTCAAAAAATGTCGTTTGGGAAATTAATATACATATGCAGAAGAATGAAACCAGATGCTTTTCTCTGACCATACACAAAGCCAGAGATCTTAATGTAAGAACTGATGGTATAAATTTAGTACAAGAAATCATAGGGGAAGCAATTAAAGACATTAGTACAGGCAATTTTTTTTTTTCAGAAGAACTTCAAAACACATAGAACAAAAGTAAAAATTGATGGTATTATATCAAACTAACAACAAAGAAAACACAGCTAAAAGACAACATTCATAGTTGGAAAAAATATTTTAAAATTATTTCTCTGACAAGGAAGTAATATCCAGAATACTTAAGGAAATTTAAAGCTCAACAAGAGAAGCCCCAAATAATATAACTTAAAAATGGGTTGATGACAGTATCACTAAAGCAAGGTAAGGAGATATCAAGGAAAGAAAACTATAGACCAATATCCCTGATGAATTTAGATGCAAAAGTCTTGAATGAAATATTAGCAAATTGTACTCAACCTATTAAAAGAGGTTGTATATCATGACCAAGTTGGTTTTGTATCAAAGATGCAATCATAGTTTCATATATGCAAATCAACAAAGATAATTCATTACATAAATAGAAAAGGGAAAAACCACTCATCTCAATACATGCAGAGAAAGCCTTTGACAAAATTAGCATCCATTCATGATGAAAACCCAGAAGAAACCAGGAATAGAAGTAACCTATCTCAAAATCATAAAGGCTACATACAAAACTCCCAAAGCCAATATCATAGTGAATAGGGAAAAACAAAGCAGTTCCTTTAAAGTTTGGAACTAAACTAGAATGTCTATTCTCTGAATTTCTATTTAATATAGTACTAGAAATGTTAGCCAAAGCATTTAGGCAAGAGAAGAAAATAAAAAGGATAAAAATAGGAAAGGAAAAAATCAAATTATCACTGTAGATGACATGATCCTATATTTAAAAGGCCCAAAAAGCTCCACCAAAAAACAAATAAAAAACTGCTACAGCTAATAAATTCATCAAAGTAGCAGGTTATAAAATCTACAAAAAATAAATATTTCCTATATGCCCATGATGAATCTACTTAGAAATCAAGAAAACAAACCCATTTACAAGAGCTTAAAAAATTAAAATATCTAAGAATAAATCTAACTAAGGAGGTGAAAGCCCTCTGCAATAAAAGCTATAGAACACTGAAGAGAGAAATTGAAGACCTTAGAAGATAGAAATACCTTTCATGTTCAGATAGGCAGAATTAATATTATCAAATTATCATTATGTATAATTACAAAGTACCAATTAGAAAATCTCCAAATAAGAAATACAAGCAACAAACATGTTAGAAAATGCTTAATATCCCTAACTACTGGGTAAATGCAAAACATCTCCTCACTACTCACAGTTAAAATGGCTATTACCAAAAAGACAAAAAAAAAAAAAAAAAATGCTGCTGCCTCTGATTCTGCTGCTGCCAGCCTGAGGTTGCCTGGAGGTCTTCTTACTGGGTGCTGCTGCTGAAACTGCTGCCCTGGATGCAACCGAAGCTGACACTTCTGCTGATCCCAGAGATCACCTGCTGACTCTGCCCCCATAGCTGCAGTTGCCAGTGCAGCCCTTGCTTCTGCTGACCAGCTGCCTGCTGCCAACAACTACTGCCACTGCTGCTGCTACCACAACCTAGAGGACTGCTTTTGGGGAGATTCCAGGTTTGCTTGCATGTGGCTGCACCCATTTTGGGACACCAGGGCCTGGGGTTGGGTGCCAGCAGGTTTACCACCACAAGAGCCTTTTTCTCCAGCTGGGACCTGCAAGTCCAGTATGGGGATGGCTGCGGGTTTGGAGGAGCCAAAAGGGTCTTTCTGCTGAGAGTGCTGGTGGCCCTTGTCTTGCTGCTGCATCTTGGGGTTGCTCTGTTGCATGAGTGTATCTCTGGTGGTCTCTCTGCGAGTAGGAGCAGCATTAAGATATTGGGACTGTAGTGTAGCCAAGCCTGAGATAGCTGAAGCTCGGATGGATGGGAAAGGGACTGGTTTTGCAAGGGCTGATCTCGGTTTGGTGATCCCAAGGGATGTCAGAGACAGGGCTGAGAAACTTGAACACGGAAAGAGACAATTTGTCTTTCCAGCAAGATTTGTTTTATTTTTGATTCACTAATCTCTACCAAATTTGGAACAGGATGTTTTTTACGCATCAATATGTGGAGGACAATGACATATGAATGGTTTTTTGCATTTTTTTTTTGTATTCTTATGTCTTATCTTTTTCTCTTTGTTCATATTTTTTCCTTTCTCTTGTCTATTTTCTTTCCAACTTTTCTCCAACCAACAGCCAATCTTTGTCGGCTCCTTTTCCACTCTTCCTATGAATTTTTACTTCTAGCTTCTCTCTTCATCCCTTACAAATATTGCATACTACACTACCTCTGTTCTCTTATCCACCATTTGAAATTTCAAATCATTTTAACAAATATTCAGTTTGTAATACACACAGTTATTGAACTCATCATTTTGGTTTAATGCAAGGAAGCAGTAGATGCTCTAGTGGAAGCTATTAGGCTTAAGGCTATATATTGTGTACACTGGGTGCTGTTGATGTTATATGGTTTCACCAGTAAAGGTGAAGTGCTAGAAACCTTCAGGGACACTATAGGTCTACAGAGTAGACTATATCCTGCCTTAGATCCATAATTTATATGGTAAAACACACTAACAACATGATAAAAAAAGGGGGGGGGGATAAAGGACCCCAAACCAAGATGCTTCAACAACAGAAGCCACTGATAATGCAGTATAAGAAATGTCTAAGAAGGAATTCAGATTATATATAGTTAAATTGGTATGTGAAGTAAAGAATAGTATAAGGAGCAAAATCAAAGAAAAAATACAGGAAGTGAAAAACCACTTCAATAAAGAGAGATCATGAAAAAAAAAAAAAAAAGCAAGCAGAAATCCTCGAAATGAAGGAATCAGTAAACCAAATTATAAATTCAATAGAAAGCATCACCAACAGACTAGACCACTTGGAAGACAGAACCTCAGACAATGAAGACAAAATATATAATCTTGAAAGTAGAGTTGAGCATATGGAGAAGATGTTAAGAAGCCATGAACAGAATATCCAAGAATTATGGGATAACATGAAAAGATCAAATTTAAGAGTTAATAGATGAAGGAGCACAGATACAAACCAAAGGAATGCACAATCGTTTCAATGATATAATAGCAGAAAATTTCCCAACCTAAAGAATGGAATGGAAAATCAAATATATAAGGCTTACAGGAACCCAAATATACAAAATTACAGCAGACCTACACCAAGACACATTATAATGAGAATGACTAACACAGAGAATAAAGATAAAATCTTAAAGGCTGTGAGAGAAAAAAAATCAAATTATGTATAGGGGGAAACCAATTTGGATATCAACTGATTTCTCAATCCAGACCCTCAAAGCTAGGAGTTCCTGGAGTAATATATTTTAAGCTCTGAAAGAAAATAGATGCCAACCAAGAATTTTGTATCCAGCATTTCAGATTTGAAGATGAAATTAAAAGTTTCCATGATAAACAAAAATTAAAAGAATTCACAATTAGAACTCCTATACTACAGAGCATTCTCAACAAAATATTCCATGAGAATGAAGTGAAAAAAGAAAAAGTGAAAACCAGCAAAGGGAAGATCTACACTAAAGGGACATTCAATCAAATAAGAAACTAAGAAAAATTTAAAAATCAGAAATAAATCAAGATGACAGGGAATACAAATCATATCTCAATAATAACCTTGAGTGTTAATGGCCTAAACTCATCAATCAAAAGACATAGTTTGGCAGATTGGATTAAGAAGCAAGACCCAACAATATGCTGTCTTCATGAGACTCATCTCATGGGCAAAGGCATCCATAGGCTGAAGGTGAAAGGATGGGAAAAAAAAAATTATCAATCATATGGATTGCGTAAATAAGCAGGGGTTTCCATTCTCATTTCAGACAAAGTAGACTTCAAATAAGTTAATCAGAAGAGACAAAAAAGGACATTTCATACTGCTTAAGGAAAATATATATAAGTAGGACACAACAATTATAAATATTTATGCCCAAACAGTGGAGCATCTATGTATCTCAAATAAACCCTTCTTAATTTCAAGAGTCAAATAGACCACAATATAATAATACTGGATGACTTTAACACACCTCTCTCATTACTAGACAGATCTTCCAAACAAAAACTAAATAACTATAGAACTAAATAACACAATCAATAATTTAGACTTAACAGATGTACATAGAATATTTCATCCATCAATGAGAAAATATTCTTTGTTCTCAGCAGCACATGGCTCCTTCTCTAAAATTAAAATAGACCATATCTTATGCCATAAAACAACTTTTAGTAAATACAAACAAAAACAAAACAAAATGGAGATAATACTCTGCATTCTATCAGACCACAATGTGTAAAGAATAATGATAATAAAGGGTGACACAGAGATAAGGTGCAGAGGCAGGAAAGTGGCAGGGTGGCTTTTTATCCAAGCGGCCAAGTTTATTCATACCAATAGGTTACATTAGGTCATTAGAACCATAACTATATTATTGTTTAGAGTATCAGTAAGTTTGCTTACATTCTACGGTTACAATATGTAATGTTAGGAGGTTTGCTCAGTTCTCAAGAAAGTCCATTGTTTGAAGTTACTGTTAAGTGGGCAGATACAGGAGCAACAGAGCTTGATGAAACATTGTAGTTATCTAGCAAACAAGTTATTTTATTTCCAGGAGCTATGTGCCTGAAATCAAGGTCAAGGCTTGATAAGGCTCTAACACAGAGGCTTCTCAGGACATTGCCATACCAGCTAGACGTTGCAAATATATTAGCTATATTCCTAGATCCTAAGAGGGATTGCAGGTCATTCCAAGGGTGGGAAATAGGGTGCCTGTTACACCCAGGGAGTTTGCTCACCAGAGGAATGCTTCCCTGTACATTTCCATGGTTATAATCCATACAACAATGGAATAAAATTAGAAATCAATGATAAAATAAAAAATAGAAGCTACTGTAACAAATGGAGACTAAATAATACACAATTGAATGATGAATGATACAATATATCAAAATCTCTGGAACATTATAAAAGCAGTACTAAGAGGAAAGTTTATTGCATTAAGTGCATTCATTAAATAAAAAGTCAACAAATAAATGACCTAACACTACATATCAAAGCCCTAGAAAAAGAGAAAATCAACCCCCAAAGCAGAAGATATGAAATAATTAAAATCAGAGCTGAAACTAATGAAATCGAAAAAAGAAACAATTGAAAAAATTAACAAAAAGTTGGTTCTTTGAAAAATAAAATAGATAAATCATATCTCAATAATAACCTGGGCATTACTAAAATACAAGATGAAGAAGGAAATATCACAATGGACATGTCTGAAATACAGAAGATAATTAGAAACTATTTTGAAAATTTATACTCTAATAAAATAGAAAATATCTAGAAACATATGACCTACCCAAACTGAATGAGGAGGTCATACCCGATTTACACAGATCAATTTCAAATAATTAAATAGAAGATACCTTCAAAAGCCTACCAACCAAGAAAAGCCCAGGACCAGATGGATTCTCAGCCAAGTTCTACAAGACTTTCAAGAAGAATTAACACTGATACTACACAAAGTATTCCATGAACTACAAAAGGAGGGAACCCTTCTAAACTCATTCTATGTGACTAATATCACCCTAATACTGAAACCAGACAAAGACACATCAAGGAAAGAAAACTTCAGACAAATATCCCTGATGAACATAGATGCAAAAATTCTCAATAAAATTCTGGCAAATCACATACAAAAACATATTAAAAAGATAGCGCACCATGATCAAGTGGGATTCATCCCAGAAATTCAGGGTTGGTTCAACATATGGAAATCAAACATAATTCATCATATTAATAGACTTTAAAACAAGAATTATAGATGCAGAAAAAGCACTTGACAAAATACAGCATACCTTAATGTTCAAAAAACTAAAAAAATTAGGAATAGTAGGAACATACCTCAATATTGTAAAAGCTATATATGCTAAACCCAAGGCCAGCATCATTCTAAATGGAGAAAAAATGAAAGCATTCTTGCTAAAAACTGGAACAAGACAAGGATGTCCTCTTTCAACACTTCTATTCAACCTCATACTTGAAACTCTAACCAGAGCAACTAGACAAAAGAAATGAAAGTGATACACATAGGTAAAGAAGAACTCAAACTATCACTATTTGCTGATGACACGATTCTACATCTAGAAGAGCCAAAGAAGTCTGCCAGAAAACTTCCAGAACTAATGAAAGAATATCCAGTGAAGAGCAGGATACAAAAATCAACACCCATAAATCAAATGCATTCCTATACATCAGTGATGAATCTACTGAAAGAGAAACTAGACAAACTTTTCCACTCACAATAGCCTCAAAATAAATAAGTAAATTAAATAAATAAATAAATAAAATACCTGGGAATCAATCTAACAAAAGAGGTGAAAGACCTCTGCAATGAAAACTACAGAACACTAAAGAAATAAATTAAAGAAAACCTCAGAAGATGGAAAGATCTCTCATGTTCCTGGATAGGTAGAATTGATATTATCAAAATGGCCCATACTACCTAAAGCACTGTACAGATTTAATGCAATTTTTATTAAAATCCCAATGACATTCTTCATAGAAATAGAAAAAGCAATCATGAAATTTGAAAAAAATAAGAGACCCAGAATAGCTAAAGCAATCCTTAGCAAGAAAAGTGAAGCAGGAGGCATCACAATACCAGACATTAAACTATACTACAGAGCTATAGTAACAAAAACAACATGGTATTGGCACTAAAATAGACTTGTAGACCAATAGTACAGAATAGAGGACATAGAGACAAACCCACATAAATACAGTTATCTCGTACTAGACAAGAGTGCCAAAAATATTCACTGGGAAAAAAATATAGCCTATTCAACAAATGGTGCTGGCAAAACTGAAAATCCATATGTAGCAAAATGAAATTAAACCTCTATCTCTCACCCTGCACAAAAACCAACTTAAAGTGGATCAAAGACTTAGGCACTAGAACAGAAACCCTGTGTCTAATAGAAGAAAAATTAGGCCAAAATCTTTACCATATCAGCATAGGATCTGACTTCCTTAACAAGACTCCTTAAGTGTAAAAAGTAAAAATCAAGAATCAATAAATGGGATGGATTCAAATTAAAAAGCTTCTTCTCAGCAAAGGAAACAATAATGTGAGGAGAGAGCCTATAGATTGGAAGAAAATCTTTACCACATGCACCTCAGATAAAGAATTAATCTCTAGGACATATAAAGAACTCAAAAAACACCAAAAGCAAACAAACAACAGACAAAATAACCCAATCAATAAATGGACTAAAGAACTCAACAGACACTTCACAGAAGAAATACAATTGATCAACAAATATATGAAAATGTGTTCAACATCTCTAGCAATTAGAGAAATGAAATCTTAGAGTAGATTTGATTTGCATCTAACTTGTGTCAGAATGGCAATCATCAAGAATACAGGCAACAATAAATGTTGGTAAGTATGTGGTGATAAAGGTACACTCATGCATTGCTGGTGGGACTACAAATTGGTGCAACCACTATGGAAAGCAGTATGGAGATTCCTCAGAAAACTGGGAATGTAACCACAATTTGACCCAGCGATCCCACTCCTTGGTTTATTCCCAAAGGATCTAAAAATCAGCGTACTATAGTGACTCGGCCACATCAATGTTTACAGCAACCCAATTCACAATAGCTAGAATATGAAACCAACCTTGGTGTCCCTCAATAGATGAATGGATAAAGAAAATGAGGTCTATTACTCAATGGAATGTTACTCAGGGCTTTAAAAAATATGAAATTATGGCATTTGCCAGTAGATGGTTGGAGTTGGAGAATATCATGCTAAGCTAAATAAGCCAATCTCACAAAACCAAAGCCTGAATATTTTCTCTAATATGCAGATGCTAATTCACAGTAAGGCAGGGGGGTACTAGGGAAGAATAGCATTACCTTAGATTAGGTAGAGGGAAGTGAAGGGAGGGCAAGGAAGGGGATATGGAGATAGGAAAGATAGTAGAATGAAACAGACATTATTACTGTATGTATACATGTGACTGCATGACCAATATGATTCTGCAACATGCACACTCAGAAAAATGAGAAATTGTATCCTGTCTATGTATGATATATCAATGTGCATAAATGCATTCTGCTCTCATGTATAACTAATAAAAATAACTTTAAAAAATGCTGGTATGGTCCAAAAAACAAAAAGGAAGGGCTGTGAGGATGCAGAGAAAGGGGAAGTCTTGTATACAAACACTGTTGTGGGGTGGAGGGATGTAAATCAGCATAGCCACTATGGAAAACAATATGGAGCTTCTTCAGAAAATGAAACAGAACCACCACATGATCAAGCAATCCCACTACTTGGCATATGTTCAAAAGAAATGAACTGATTACATCAAAAATACCTTCATTCCCATGTTTATTAAAGCAATATTCATAATAACAAAGATATAGTATCAACCAAGATGATCATTGATAGACGAATGAATAAAGAACATGTGGGGCATATATACACAATGGAATATCATTTAGTCCTATAAAAGAACAAAGTCCTGTCATTTGTGGCAAAAATGCATGGAACTAGAATAATTATGTTAAAAGTAATAAGCCTCAATCATTTGTGGGAACTATAAAGTCAACTATATGGAAGAATGGAAAAGTGACCCCTTGTGAGTAGACCACTCTAGTGGGGGGATGGGAAAATGAGATAAGAGCACTGAAATATAGGTAGACAGGAGTAATTAGTCTGGTTTTCTGTAGCACAGTAGGATCACCACCATCTACAATTGTCTATTCAAACAACTAGCTCAATGAAAGTTCCCAATATACAAAAATGATTAATGATTAATAAATGAGATAAAAGGTTTATTATTCTGATTATTATACATTATATACAGGCATCAAATTTCCCCATAACTAATAATGTACCCCCACTATGTATAAATATTTTATCTTAATAAAAAATATGAAAATTCAAAGAAACAGAGAAACACATATTTTAAACTATTTGATGAAATACTGGTGAAACCCATCAGTGATTGAATATACTTTCTTCTCAGCAGCACATGGATCCTTTTCTAAAATAGACCATATCTTAGGCAACAAAGCAACTTTTAGCAAATACAAAAAAGTAGAGACACTACCCTGCCTTCTATCAGATCATAAAGGAATAAAATTAGAAATCAATGATAAAATAAAAAATAAAAGCTACTCTAACACCTGGAGACTAAATAATATGCTATTAAGTGACCAATGATCAGAAGAAGAAATCAGGGATAAAATTTAAAAAAAACCAACAGAGGTACATGAGAACAGTGACACACACATCAAAATCTATGGGACATATGAAGGTAGTTCTATGAGGAAAGTTCATTGCATTGAGCAAATAATCTAAACTCACATCTTAAATCCCTAGAATAGGAAGAGAAAAATCAATACCAAAGAAACAGTAGAAGACATTAAGTAATTAAAATCAGAGCTGAAAAAAAAAAATCAATAAAATTTTTTAAAAATATTTAAAACAAAAAACACAGTTGGTTCTTTGAAAAAAATAAATAAAATTGATAAACTCTTAGCCAAGTTAATGGAGAGGAAACTCAAATTACTAAATTTGTGATGAAAAAGAAAATATCATGGGGTTGGGGATATGGCTCAAGCAGTAGTGTGCTCGCCTGGCACTTGCGGGATGCTGGGTTCGATCCTCAGCACCACATACAAATAAAAAATAACGATGTTGTGTCCACCAAAAACTAAAAAAAAAATGTTAAAAAAAGAAAATATCATAATGGACAGTACTGAAATACAGACAATAATCAGAAACTATTTTGAAAATGTATGCTTTGATAAAATGGAAAATCTCAAAGTCATTGACAATTTTCTAGAGACATTGACAAACCCAAATTGAGTCAGGAGGACATAGAAAATTTAAACAGATTAAATTCCAGAAATTAAATGGAAGATGCCATCAAAAGCCTATCAACAAAGAAAAGCCCAGGATCAGATGGATTCTCAGCTGAGTTCTATCAGACTTTTGAAGAAGAACTTACACCAACATTCCTCAAATTATTCCACAAAATAGAAAAGGAGGGAACCCATTCAAACTCATTCTATAAAGCTAGTATCACCCCGATACCAAAACCAGACAAAGACACATCAAGGAAAGAAAACTTCAGCTCAATATCCCTGATGAATATGGATGCAAAATTCTTAAAATATTGGCAAACTCCATGCAAACACATTTTTTACGAGATAGTGCACCATGATCAAGTGGGGTTTATCTCAGGGATGCAAGTTTGGTTCAATATTCAGAAATCAATAAACATAATCCATCACATCAATAGACTTTAAAATCAAGAATTGTGGTTATCTCAATAGATGCAGAAGAACATTTGAGGAAATAAAGCACCAATTTATGTTCAAAACACTAGAAAAACTAGGTATGGTAGTAACATATCTCAACATTGTAAAAGCTATACATGTTAAACTCATTTTAAATGAGAAAAATTGAAGTCATTCCTTCTAAAAACTGGAATAAGACAAGGATACCCTCTTTCACTACTTCTATTCAACAAAGTCCTTGAAACTGTAGCCAGAGCAATTAGAAGAAAGAAATTAAAGGGATACAAATAGAAAAAAAAAGAACCCAAACTATCTATTTGCCAATGACATGATTCTATATTTAGAAGACCCAAAAAATTCGACCAGAAAACTTCTAGAACTCATAAATGAATTCAGCAAGGTAGCAGGATATAAAATTAACACTCATAATTGACTGCATTTCTATACATCAGCGATGAATCAACTGAAAGAGAAATTAGGAAAAGTATCCCATTCACAATAGCCTCAAAAATAATATGATTATTTGGGAATCAATCTAACAAAAGAGGAGAAAGACCTCTGCAATGAAAACTATAAAACACTAAAGAAAGAAATTGAAAAGGACTTTAGAAGATGGAAAGATCTCCCATGTTCTTCAATAGGCAGAATTAATATTGTCAAAATGGTCATCCTACCACAAGCTCTATACATATTTAATGCAATTCCTATTGAAATTCCAATGACATTCTTCATAAAAATACAAAAAGCAGTCATGAAATTCATTTGGAAAAATAAGAGAATCAGAATAGACACAGCAATCTTTAGTGAGAATAGTGATGCAGGAGCCTTCACCATACCAGACCTTAAATTATACAACACAGCCATAGTAACAAAAATTGCATGGTATTGACATTAAAGCAGACAGAGATCAATAGAACAGAATAGAAGACACAGAGACCAACTCACATAAATACAGTTATATTATACTAGACAAAGGCACTATAAACACACTTTGGAGAAAAGAAAGACTCTTCAACAAATCTGCTGGGAAAACTAGAAATCTATGTGTAGCAAAATGAAATTAAATCCCCATCTCTCACCCTGCACAAAACTTGAAGTGGATCAAGGACATAGGCATTAGATCAGAGATCCTGTATCTACTAGAAGAAATGTAGGCCCAACTCTCCATTATGTTGGCTTAGGAACTGATTTATTCAACAAGACTCCTAAAGCATAAGAAGTAAAATCAAGAATCAATAAATGGGATGATATCAAACCAAAATGCTTCTTCACAAAGGACTCAATCAAGAATGTTAAGAGAAAACCTACAGAATAGGATAATATATTTGCCACCTGCACCTCAGATGGAGCATTAATCTCCAGGATATATAAAGAACTCTAGAAACTTGACACACCCTCAAAAAACAAAAAACAAAACCAAATTATTCAATCAATAAATGGGCATAGGAACTGAACAGGCACTTCACAAAAGTATGAATGATCAACAAATACATGAAAAAATGTTCAATATCTCTATCAATTAGAGAAATGCACATTAAAAATACACTGAGATTCTATCTTGACTAAAGTCAAATGGCAATTATCAAGAATATGAGTAACAATAATTTTGATGAGGATGTGGGGTAAAAGGAACACTCATACATTGCTTGTGGGACTGTAAATTGGTGCAACCACTGTGGAAAGTATTATGGAGATTTCTTAGAAAACTCGAATGGAACCTCCATTTGACCCAGTTATCCCACTCCTCAGTATATATCCAAAGGACTTAAAATCAGCACACTATAGTGATGTGACCACATCAATGTTTATAGCAGGTCTCACAGACTAAGCTATGGATCCAACTTAGGGGACCTTCAATGCATGAATATATAAAGAAAATGTGGTATATATATATATATATATATATATATATATATATATATATATATATATATATACACACAATGAAATATTACTCAGCCAAAAAGAAGAATTAAATTATGACATTTGCCAGTAAATGGATGGAAATGGAGACTATCATGCTTAGTGAAATAAATCAATTCCCCCAAACCAAAGGTTGAATGTTCTCTCTGATATGCAGATGCAAATACAAAATGAGGGGTGGGGGAAGAAAAAAATAGAAGTTCATTGGATTAGACAAAGAGAAATGATAAAAGGGAGGTAGATGAGAATAGGAAAAACAGTAGAATGAATCAGACATAACTTTCCTATGTTAATAAATGAATACATGACCAGTGAAACTCCACATTATATACAATCATGAGAATGGGATCCTAATTAAAAGGTTATACTCCATGTATGTATAATATATTAAAATATACTGTACTGTCATGTGCATCTAAAAAGAAATAAAAAAGTTAATGTGATGATTATTAAATGATGTCTAAGTTAATATATTAAAAGAGTAGATCTGAACAGCAACAAAAAGAATCAGAGAAAATGACAGAGAACTCCCTGCTTCTGCTGTTTTCTCAAATGTTATGGAAAAATATTTAGTGTTAGTGCATCCTGAACTCCATTAATAGTCATCTCTCAAAGACATACAAATGACCAATAAGCATGTGAAAAATAAAATACCTACCACCTCCAACCATCAGGGAAATGCAAGTTAAAATTACAATGAGATAATACCTCCTGCCTGTTAGAATGGCTATTATCAAAGGAGCTGTTGCCTAGCCAAGGACTAAGAAGTTTTGCTGTGATTCTGTATTTTACCATGCTGTTGTGCTCACACTGGAGATGAAGGGTTAGGGAGAAAAGCTGCATCTCCAGCTGCTGCTCCGCTCCTAGGTATGCATTGCCGCACAGGAGCAGAAGGGAACCCTGCAGTTGCCACTGCTGTCCTGCCTCTGCATTGAGTTGCTGCAAGGACTAGTGTGAGAACCACAGATTGAGTATGTGTTTCCCACTACTGCCTCTCCCTGTGCAGAGTATGAGCCTGCACCAACTCCTGGTTACGGGACAAGTACTTCAGGCCCCTCACCTTTGCTGGGCCTGTCAGTGATGGAGACCCTTGAAAGTAGCAGAGCTAACATCCATAGTGGCTGAGGAAACCTCTTTACATGATTGGGGCTATCACTCACATTGCAGACATAGCCATGTAGTGTGTATCCCACAGCCACTGCTGTCTGTACTCCACCTGTCTGAGCCTTTAAAACTTAGTTCCCATTCTTGAAGAGCCTACAGAGACAGGTGTCTCTGACTCCATCAGGGTACGCACTGTACCCAGAGCCATTAATTATGGCTCAAGAAGCAATAAGGAGGCAATATTGCAATGCCCAGTTGGAAACAAAGCCAACATCAGATAACAAACCAACATTCAAAAATACATCTTCAAGAGAAATCAGCTTAGTAAGAAGGCCACTCTATAAAAGTGATAGAGATAATGGATCAATCAGATGTGCAAATCTCAACATAGTAGCAAAACAAATATTAAAAAAAAAAAAACATGACATCACCAAAACACAATAACTAGCAACTGATTCCAAAGAAATCTGATACGGAATTTAAAAATGATTATAAAAAAAACCTCAATGAGAACCAAGAGAATATAGAAGAGACAGTAAAATGAAATTAGGAAGATAATAGAGGATATGAATGAAAAAGTTAACAAAGATATTTTGAAAACAAACCAAATGAATCTTGGAAATGAAGAGCTCTATGAGTCAAATAAAAAATATATACTTTAAAACCTCAATAACAGACTTGATCAGGCAGAAGAAAGAATATTTAAACTTGAAGAGAAATCTTTTGAAATATTTTAGTCAGACCAAAAAAAAAAATGTAAAGAACATTCCAGATCTTTAGAATACCAATAAACAAAAAACAAATATCCACATTTTTGGAGTTTCCAAAGGAGATTAAAAAAAGGTATAGAAAATGTGTTCAGTGAAGCAATAGCAGAGAACATTCTTAATCTTAGACCTCATGCAAGGAAGGATCCCAAATAGACATGACCATGATTTGACCAAAAGACCTTCACCATGACACAATAGCCAAACTCAAAAATACAAGACAAAGAGAATATTTCTAAAATATGAAAGACAAAGTACCAAATCACATTCCAGAGTATTTCTATTCGACTAACAGATTTCTCAACAGAAACCTTACAGGCCAAGAAAAAAATAGAATGATGTGTTCCAAGTTTTGAAAAAAGTAATTGTCAACCAAGAATATTATATCCAACAAGACTATTCTTTGCAAATAAATAAGAAATAAAACTGTCCAGAGGCAAACAAAACCTGAGGGAATTCATAACCTCCAGACCATCCTTATAAAAGATGTTTAAAGGAGTCCTACATCCAAAAGTGAATGTAAAACAACTACTCTAACAAAAGCATAACTCTGACTAGATGAGCAGATACACACAAAAAAAGAAAAGTAACATTATCAATACACTAAGCCATCAAACCACAGAGATAAATGAGAGGATGTTAAATATCATGTTGAAAGCAATTAGAAGATAGATAGATAGATAAATAAAGATAGAAGTACATTCTTACTTAGCAATAACAATCTTGTGCATAAATTTACTAAATTCTTTTAAAAAGACACAGACTAGCCAAATGGATAAAAATACAAGACCCCCAAAATTAATGCATATAGGAAAATCATTTTACCAATAGAGACACATACTAACTAAAAATAAAGGACAGAAAATGATATTCTAAGCAAATATAACCTAAACTGAGCAGTAGTTGTATTTGTCTGACAACAAAGACTTCAGACAAAACTGTAAGAAGAGACAAAGACGATCTCTATATAATAAAGAAGGGATCAATTCAATAAGAAGATATAATGATTTCAAATGTATATGCATCTAATGTTGGAACAATCAGTTTTATAAAGTGAACACTGTTTGACCTAAAGGGAGTGAAAGGCTCCAATAAAATAGTGATTGGGAGACTTCAGTGTTCAACTTTCATCAATGGATAGATCACCCAGACCCCCAACAAAAAGAAACAAAGTTGAATTACACTATAGATCAGATGGACTTCAGACATTTTACAGGACATTTTATCCAATGGCTGAAGAACCTACATATTCTTTTCATGAGAGCATAGAACTTTCTCTAGAATAAATCATAACTTAGGCCAAAAAATAAGTCTTGAATAAAAAAAAAGATTGGAAAAACATGTTTTGTCCTTTCTGATCATAAGAGAATGAAACTAGTTGTCAACAATATAAGAAATTTTAGAAATTATACTAATACATGGAGACTGAACAGCACACATTTAAACAAACAATGGTCAAAGAAATCAAAAGGACAACTAAAATATATCTTGAAACAAGTAAAAACGGAAACACAACATACCCAAACAGATGGGATACAGCAAAAGGAGTACAAACAGAGACATTTATAGCAAAAAATGTCTACATTAAAAAAAGATTTCAAATAAAAACAGAATGATACATCTTGAGGATTTAGAAAATTAAGAGCAAACCAAACCTAAAAATAGAAGAAAGAAGATCAGAAATAAACAAATTAGAAAGTAAAAAGCAATATAAAATAGCAATGAAACAAAGATGTCTTTTTGGGGGGCGGTACCTGGGATTGAACTCAGGGGCAATTTACCATGGAGCTACAGCCCTAGTCTTTTTATTTTTTATTTTGAGATAGTATCTCGCTAAAGTTGCTTAGACTTGCCTCAAACTTTTGATCCTCCTGCCTCAGCCTCCTAAGTCCCTGGGATTACAGGTGTGTGCCACTGTGGTTGGCTTCTTTTAAGAAGAAAAATAAAATCCACAAACCTTGAGCTAGTGTAACCAAGAAAAAGTAGAAAGAAGTTAACTAAAATTAGAGATGAAAAAGGAAACCAATATCACAAAAATACAAAGGACCATTAGAGATTATTATGGAAAACCTCAATGCTAACCCAGAAGAAACAGATTTCTGGACACATGCCTACTAAAATTGAACCACAAAGACATAAAATGCCTGCATAAACTAATGACAAGTAATGAGATTGAATCAGTAATAACAAGTAATGGGATTGAATCAGTCATCCAATAAAGATAAGGTGAGGACTAGGTGGCTTCACTGCTAAATTATACCAAACTCCTAAAAAACTAAAGCCAAGTCTTAAACTATTCCAAGGAGTTGAGAGGGGGGAGTCCCTTCCAAACTCTTTCTATGAAGCCATTATTACTCTATTACCAGAACCTTACAAGAATACAACAAAAAAGAACTATAGACCAATATTCCTGATGAACATAGATGAAAATTTCTGAACCAAGATACTATCAAATCTAACTCAACAGCACCTCACAAAGATTATTCACCATGATCAAGTTGTTTTCATCCCAGGAATACAAGGGTGATTCAACATATGAAAATAAAAAAAAAATATATTGTATCAACAGAATTAAGGATAAAAATGATATGATCATCTAAACAAATGTAGAGAAAATTTGATTAAATTGAATATCCCTTCATGAGAGAATCTCTGAACAACTTGGTATAGAAGGACCATGGCTTAACATAATAAAGACTATACATGACAAACCCAATCAACATTGTACAAACTGAGGAAAAACAGAAAATATTTCTTCTGAGATAAAGAACAAGACAAGGGTGTCCACTCTTGCTGCTCTTATTCAATATTGTGTTAGAAATTTTAGTCAGGGAAATCAGGCAAGAGAAAGTAATAATGGGCATACAAATAGGAAGTGAGAAAGTCAAATTCCTGTTTGCAGAAATATGATTCTATTCATAGAAAAATCTAAATACTCCACCAAGACTATTTAAACTGATAAATTTAGTAAACTAGCAGCATACAATAATGAGTAGCTTTTCTATAAATCAATAATGAATTTGCTAAGGAATCATTAAAACAATCCCATTTACAGTAGATATAAAAATTAAAAAAAAACTATAAATAAACTTAACCAAGGAAGTAGAAGATATCTATGATAAAAAATACAAAACACTCATGAAAGGTATTTAAAAAGACATAAGATGAAAGACCTCCCATGATCATGAATTGGAAGAAATAACAGGGCTAAATTGTCCATATTACCCAAAGTGATCCTCAGATTTTTATGCAGTTCCCATAAAAATATCAGTGACATTTGACATTCTTCACCAAACTATAAAGAAGTCCTAAAATTGATATGGAAGCAAAAAACAAAACAAAACAAACAAACAAACAAAAAACAACTCAGAGTGATCAATGTCATATTGGGGGAAAATTAACAAAGGTATAAGTATCACAACATTTGATTTCAAGACATACTACAGAGCCATAGTATGGTATTGACATAAGAAACAAAACATCATGGTATTAGCATTAAAGACAGAGATATAGATCCATGGCACCTAATAGAGATCCCCAAGATAAGCCCATGAGTCTACAGCCAACTGATTGACAAAGGTATCTGTTTTAGTCAGCCTTTTTGCTGCTGTGACTAAAAGACCCAACCAGAACAATTTTAGGGGAGGAGAAATTAATTTGAGGGCTCATGATTTCAGAGATCTCCGTCTCTGAAAAAAACTGAGGCTCCATTCCTCAGGGCTCAGAATGAGGCAGAACATGATAGCAGAAGAGTGTGGTGGAGGGAAGCAGCTCACATGATGGTCAGGCAGCAGAGAGGGACAAAACTCAGCTCACCAAATATATATCCCAAAGGCATGCCCCCAATGTTCCAACTCCTCCAGTCACACCTTACCTGCCTTACACCAAGGAAATGAAATCAGCATACCAAAGAGTCATCTGCACACCCATGTTTATTGTGGCAATATCTACCATAGCTCAGATATGGAATTCTTCTAGGTACCCATCAACTGATGACTGGATAAAGAACATGTGGTATTTGCACACAAAAGAGGAGTGTTCGGCCATGAAGAAGAATGAAATCCTCTCATTTGTAGCAATAAGGGTGGAACCCAAGGATATTTTGCTAAGTGAAATAAATCAGACACGGAAAGGCTTGTTCTCTCTCAGATATGGAAACTAGGTAAAGCCAATCTGAATGTAGAATAATGATTCTAGAAGTTGAGAAAGATTTTGGGGTGAAGGTGAATAAAGGGGGGTTGGATTTAATCAATACATGTCATATGCATGTGTGCAAAAGTCACACAGAACCCATTAATGTGTTATGCATTAAAAAAATTAAATTTGTTAAAATAATACTTTCCAAATCATTTTATTTTTTAAAACATAAATGGCTTGTTTTAAAGATAACTCTCCTCTGCCCCATCAATTCTACTCTCCATGATTATCTTAGTCTAGTTCTTTTTCTAGCATTTTACTATTTCTAATTCTCTACTCAATACCCAAATCCTTGTCTCCACTATCTGCATAATGTTCACTATGATTAATCTCATGGTATCCTTCATCTCTGTGTATGTTGATTGATTCAAGAGGCCTTAGACCCAAGGTTATTCTATCTCTAGAAATCTAACCCACAGGACTTCGCATATATCCAACGTGGATCTCATCTCTCACCCTTTCCTACTCCCCAGACCCTTGCACCACCCCTTATGAGACTCAATGCTTCAGGGGCAAAATGCCTATGTGTTCCACCCCCAAGGTTAATAAATAAAGTGTGCCAACAAGAAAACAATGAGTATCAAAATTATGCTTACATTCCCAAACCCTGCCTAGCTAGGTCTCAGTACAATATTTCTGCAGACTTTAAGAACTGAGTTTTACGACATACTTATAGGTGAATGAATTCCAAATTTAAAAAAATATATATTTTTTAAAGCCTACTTGTGCACTAGAATATAGTCAACCTATTTTTGCTATTGAACAAAAGTATAGTATTTTTGTCTGTATTTTATACTTGGGTTTTAATTTTTCATTTTTCTGATGGATCACTTTTTTAAAAGCTGAAATTAAAATTCTTACACCTAAAGGAATAAGCAGAGTGCATTTCTACTTGGAGGAAGAAGATAAAGGCCAGTAGAGGAATCACATCAAAGAAATGATTATAGTGTAAAATTCTCCAACTATGGGGTTCTATACTAGAGCACAGAATAGCCAGTTTTACAGTGTATTCCTTCTATTTATAGTCATCACGGGAAGTCAATTTGTCACTACTCTGGTCATGGACTGCAGGTTATATAATGAGCACTGATCTTCTGTGTGCCACTGTTAAGATGGATTATGGTGTCAAACCAGTCCGTTGTGGCTGATTCTGTCCATTGCAATTCAGAAATTTCTGTCTGACCTTCACATTGTGAACAAATTTCTGCTGTTTCTCAGCATGATTTTTAGGGACTTTAACTAACTTGGCAATTTGCAATATTGATCAAGTCAGAGTCCTTTTCAAGTCTCTATTACAAAATAGTAAGTTGGGAATTGTTTTAAAGGTCAAGGTACAGTATATTTTATAGAGAAATTAAGTGATTCTTCTTATTCACTCCTTCACCCAAAGATGAGTCTAAGATGGGTAGGGGTTTGGGGACAATCTGGGAGTTTGGTAGGTGGGAACCTTTCTGGGGCTAGTAGCCCTTGGATGTAAGCCAGGATGATCATGTGCAGAGAGCAGACAAGGGTGTTGTCTAGAAAATGGGGCAGTTGCAGCAGAAATTATCAGGAACAAATCAATGTTTCTTTCTGTGGAACACTGGGAACCCCTCGCTCATCCTCTTCACCAAAGGATTCTGTGGTTATCATCCAACAGGAGTCAGAAAAACAAATAAAAAAAATAAGGAGAGAAAGTTTAACATAAAGAACTAATAGGGAGGGGATTTCAGTAATAAGAAATTGGCTAATACAAGCCCAGAGAGCACTAACAAATATAAACAATGGATGTAGGGACTTGCCCTCACTCCTGGGGCTGAGACAAAACACCCAGAGAGGCACAGTCAAGGCTCACTGGGTATGTGAAGTTCTCTGGAAACTTTCCTGTGGAGTTCAGGGGGATGGCTGTCTTCAGAAAGTGTGGAGCCTTAGAACCCTCCAGGTTGTGGGAAGCTGGGAGAAGCCATTAAGGGGCACTCTGCCCATGAAGATTCTCTGGGAAACCATCTAAGAAAACTGTCTATGGGGTGGACTTCCCAGGAAGATTTCCAGGGAGGAGACTGTTCTGGGAAGCTGGGCACAGTGAGGCACATCATCAACATGCCACTGTGAGGGCTTCTGACTGGTAGGGCCCCCTGCTGCTGGTCCCCAGGCATTACTGCAAGGACTGTTCACATTGTGGAAGCCAATTGAAGTGAACATTGTTGACTGAGGAGAAAAAATTCTACTGAGTTCCTTTACTGACAGAGTCAAACACTGGGCCAGCTGGCAATGGAGACATTTGGAGAATTCATCTCCTGGATTGGAGAGAGTAGAAGGAAAAGTATACTGGGGAACCAAATTCCAATGCATCAAAAACTCACTTTGCTCTAGATGTTTGCCCACCACCTTTCATTCTCTGAATGCAAGTGACCCCGTGCTCCTTGCTTTCTGGAGAAATCCTATTTAAACTGAAACATTTGCTGCAAGGTGCCCTCTTTTGTGCTTAAAGTCTGCTATGAGATTTAAAGTCTCTTAATGAAGAAAAAGACTTAGCACACAACAGAGCATGCCCTGCACATAAAACAATTACAGCTCTGTGCCAAGTATCATTACATTGGACAAGCCCTTGCAACAATACCTAGAGATTGATCTGAGACTCTGGTAGAGAACAGCTAGAAAGCAATTTAGAAAAGCAATAATAAAATGGATGGTGGTGACTAAAGTCTATTCACAGGGAATTACCTTAAATATATTTGCCATTTTAGTTTTCTGGAGTGTTTCCTTTGTAATTATCTGGAGGCCTCTAAGGAACCCTAGTTTCTTTATCAGCTCTTTAAAATTACATCTGTAGAAGACAAGGTAAATAGTTATTTAGGTCAACATAGTTTTTGTATGTATTTATTTTCTGCATATATTTCTTAATAAACAATGTAAACAAAAAGACACTTCATTTTCACATAGAAAAACTAAAATCTTTTCTTTTTAATATGATTCTTGTCACTTGAAATCAAACCAAAACCCACACGTCTTCACTAACCTGGAGAAGCAACATTTTTGGCAGATTTTCTTGCTATGTTTTCTCAGCTAAAGATCCTTCTTGTTAGCACCGCACTCCAACATAATTACATACTATACATACCAGTACCTTGATAGGAAACCTGCATATGCAGGCATGTGCCTTAGAGGGAGGTCCCATGACCCAGACACAGCTCAGACACAACCTCTAGGAAAGACATGGAGCTCCAGCTGGAGCCCACAGATACGTATGAATTTGATTCTCTAATCTGCACTCAGTGATTTATTTATTCTGCATTTCTTTCTCTATTCCTGAAGAGGATGAAGAAGATAATCTAGAGTCAACACAGAAGAAGTGTTTCCTCTTTCCTTGGAATGGATTTTGGCCAGCATCTATCAAATGTAAAAAGGACCCAAGAGGAATTTGTTCAAAGTAATTGGCACATAGCAAACCACAAGTAGTGATCTTTAGCACCAAGAACTAGAACTAGGGTAAATTTTAATATATATTATATATGCATGTGTATGGACACAAACACACATACATAGATTACAGCAATTGACAAGGAATTAATAATGTTATTTTTCTGGATTCCATGGTGGTATATTTTAAAATTTGTAATGATTTATTTTTTCATCATAATGATTCACATATTAAAAGAAATACAAATTAAACACTATCAGAAAACCAAAAAACATTTTTCCTTATATGAATAAATGAACATAAAGATAATATAAAAGGAAAGTTTGGATTAGGAGAGGGAGGCTTTGGAGAAATGGGAAAGATATTAACAAGTAGTCTAAAAGACAAAAAAAACTCTGGTAAGTTTTATAGGCCTTTTTTTCCTTTAAGGCAATTATAAAAATGAAAATACTACCAATTCTGGGGTTTAAGTATTTACACAGGAGACCTTAAAGTTTTGAGGAAAAACATCATTGAATAAGAGAATCTAGTCTTTTGTAGATGTTATGCTTTACTCTGGAGAGATAATTCATTTAACAAAATCTATAGTCATAGATATCCAATGGGATAACACCGAGTCCCTCAAGAGCTTTTGAAAGCTAATATGCCCCGTCTATTATAACACATCTTAATTTTCTAGGAATTATACATGATGTTGAGTTTTTCTTTTAAAGCTCATTATTTGCAAGACTTTCAAAATTATTATTTTTCCTACTATTTTTTACTTAGCATAGAATGACAGAGTGGTTTTAGGGACTAATGATTGACTAAATTACTTTGAAGGGGGAGGGGAGGGGAGGGGAGGGGGGATAGTAGAGGATAGGAAAGACAGCAGAATACAACAGACACTAGTATGGCAATATGTAAATCAATGGATGTGTAACTGATGTGATTCTGCAATCTGTATATGGGGTAAAAATGGGAGCTCATAACCCACTTGAATCAAATTGTGAAATATGATATATCAAGAACTATGTAATGTTTTGAACAGCCAACAATAAAAAATTAAAAAAAAAATAAAATAATAAAAAAAAAAGTGAAACAGAAGAATGAGTTAAATAATACCACAAGTATGCAGTCATCCTATGAGAAACGATATAGCACAAAGTGTTCCAGTTTCTTCAACTGGGATATTTCAAGGAAGCAAAAGGAAAGGAAGAGGATAACCTATTAAGATACTTAACAGACATACTAGCAATCATAACAAATGGAGTTTTGTTTTTGCATTCTGATGGAAACAAACTAAATATTCTATGAAACAAATGGAGCTATTGTAACTCTGAATGAATGTTTATTAAGAATTATAATTAACTTTGTTATAGAGGATTATGATTTGGAATCAACTTCTATTACGGCTATTATTTGCTTCTAATAATCTAGTGGTGCTGTTGTTTGTATGTTTGAGGAAAGGGTATATATGAGATAAGATTGGACCTTTTTTTGTTCTGACAGTTTTATAGTAGAATCTATTTTTAACTATTTTTATAAGGGCATTATAGTTATATAAATATAATAGTAAGGTTCACTTTGACATATGGATGTATATAACATTTCAATCCCCAGTAATTCCTCTTTCTCTCATTTCTTCCTCACCCTGACTGGATTTCCTTCCATTTACTTATTTTTTTTAAGTTGGTGCATTATAGTTAAAAAAATTGTTAAAACAAGATTATGGGTCCTTGGAGTTACATATACATATTTTAAAAATTATTCTGATAAGAGATTAACAGTATATTTTCTTGGATAAAGTTGACAAGCTCTGGGAAACAGGCATTATCATTCCATTACTAGTGAGAATGGAAATGGTACAACTCTATCGAGGGGACATTGGCAGTTTGTAGCAAAATTACCTACGGACTTTACCTTCAATCAGAATCCTACCTTTAGGAATGTACCCTAAAGATTCAATGGCAAAAACATACAAAATGATAACGAATAGAGATTTTCATTCGGCACACTTTATAGTATCAAAAGACTATAAAATATTCATCCAGCTATAAAGAAGAATACTTACTGCTATTGAGTGGGATCCATGATATTATATGTGAAAAAATCAAGGTAGAAAGAAGCACACACAGTTGCTGCCATTTACCTAAAAACTGTATATGTGTGTGTGACCAGTGGAGTAACATATTGGAGGTACCAATGGGGACAGTGTGGAATTTTTTCTTGAAGGTTTTACCTTAGAATCATGTGTGTTACATAGTTAGAAGAAAAATAAAAGAACTAGATCAGGGAAACAACAACAAATCAATTCCTCAAATGGAGAGCAAAATGGAACAAAGAACCAAGCTATGATGATGTTGTTGGTTTAATTGCATAGAGACAAATATTTAATCACAGGATTGGTTACCCCGGCCACCAACCATCCTGAGGGTATCCAGGAGTCAAGTTTGCATATGAAGACACATCACTTTGGAGATTCCAAGATTGTAGAAGTTACCAGGAAAGGGGGTTGTGGTGAAGGCCAAATACGTATTTCACGATATCACAACTATAATTTGGAGTAATGTACCTATGAAAATTTTTGTACCAGTTTTGTTTGGATATTTGTTTCCATTCTCTTGGATATATGCCTAAGAATGGATTTGCTGGTCACATGGCAATCTACATTTAACTTTTTGAGGAACCACCAAACTGTTTTCCACAGTAGTTGCACCTGTCAGTGACAAATTAGAGATTCGGTTTCTCTGCATCCTTACCAGCATTTAGTGCTGTCATTATTCTTTATTCCAATAGGTGTGTAGTGATATCTTGTTGTGGTTTTGATTTGAATTTATCTAATAGCTAATGATATTGAACACCTTTTCATGTGTTTTTTTGACATGTGCATACCCTCGTCACTGAACTATTTCTTGATGTATTTTGCCTGCAGAAAAATTAGCTTGATTTTTACTGTTAAGGTTTTTTTTTTAATTAATGTATTATAATTATACTACTGTTAAGTTCTGAGAGTATTTATATATTCTAGATACCGGAACCCCATTCTGTGGCTTGTATTTTCATTCCTTTAATGGGGTCTTTCATAGAATTAAAGTTTTAAAATTTTAATGAAGTCCAATTTATCAACATTTCCTATTATGAATCATATTTTGGGGGCAAACCTAAGATTTCTTACCTATTTTGAAATTCCAAAGATTTTCTCTTATGTTTTCTCTAAAAGTTTTATAGTTTTGTTTTAACATATAAGATTTAAGTCTGTGATCCATTTTGAGGTGTTTTGCTTTTTTTTTTTTTAATAGAGTGAGTTTTAGGTCAAAAAAAAAAAAAAAATAAATTACTTTGAAGGTTGCCTGGGACAAACATTCCCAGGCTGCTGGTGACCAAAGTTGATTATTATCAGATAGTTGTACAATACACCATTGTATTGATATTTCCCTAGACTCAAGGCTGAAAGAGGAAAAAATTTTTTGCCTTACAAGCTGCCTCTTCCCCTGCATTCTTAATTTTCCTCTTCCATAATTGTTTGCTTTCCCTAGCTACCTTGGATTTTTGTTGTTTTATTGATGTCCTGCTGTGCTATCATTACATGTGCCATGAAACTTGATCACTTAGCAGAGTTGGTTATAGCATACCCAGTACCAGGAGAGAAGGCAGAATTAGAAATGTGTTGAATCAGCTTCTCCTACTGCATAGAGTGCTTCCCTAAAGGGAGTCAGGCTCATTGGGAATCTCTAATAATCCAGGCCACAGGGGTACCACTTCATAAATTACTGTATTTCTTCATGATAAGTTTTTCTCTTCAGTTTCAATTTCCCTGACTGCTAGTGTTGGCTGCTTGTGATATCCAAAAAGAGTGAAAAAGTGGGGCAATGGTAGAGAAATAATAGAAGCAGAATCATGAGCTTGAAATAATTTTAGGACAGCACTGCTGTGAAACATGGTCTACTGAGTGAAGGAATGTTAGATGTTTTATCCATCCCTCCATCTGTTCACTCAGATGGCAGAATAAATAGTCTAAAAAAGACTTGGACATTACATAGGGAAAGTTGTAAGATGAAATTTAAAAGGGATACATTTAGTGCCTAAATTTATGTGTAGAACATTAATCATGCAATTACAGAATGAAGAACCTCTACGTTGAGTGGTTACATGCATGCAACATCACAGGTGATTAAAAAGTGAACATCAGCCAATAACTGCTAAAAATATCCTGTGATCATGTAAATAATTTGAATGTCTACTTCAATGGCTGCATGTTTTCCTTGATGATGTTTGGCTCACATCAGGCTATTTGGTTCTAAACACTGCATTTAAGAGGGCATTGTATATTGGAATGTTAACGCTGAAACTAGAAGATAGAAGTTCCTTTTCTATTTTGGCTGTGTGAATCTGTTGCAGTGTGATACTGGGAACTGCTGCTGACCATCTTTTCAGTTATGTGGAGATAAATCTCTATAATATTCAAGAATAAAGCTAACAAAATGTTGAGAGAAATGGTTTTTCAGTGTTTGGAGTATCCTCATAAGGAGTCCACATTTTTATTGACAGGTAGTGAGCACTTCAAACATGATAAAAATATTCATCACAGAGGTTTACTGATTCATTTAAGTGATATTACAGGTTTTTTTGTTAAAATATGTCATATTTAACTTGGTTAGGAATATTTTCTGGGTATAAAGTATAAAAATCTAGTCAGCTCAGAAGACTTCCACAGTTGTATAGTGCTTGAGAAGTATAGCACCATTGACCCTATGTTCCTCCAGGTCACCTAATCTGACCACAAGCTTGGGTAGTTCTGCTGTAAGAATACTGTTTCTGTTTTAGAGTAAGTTTTTAATGCATAGAATAAGGCAAAGACCACACACACATAACTATCTTTGTTCTTTCTTGCTAATAATATTTAGTTTCTTTTTGGAGGGGAAGGGAAGCAGAATTTGGTCCATGACTCACTTTCTTTGTGGTATACCATCTGTTCCTGAGGTTATATATGTGTAGTGCGATGTGTTAGTGACTGGTATCATAATATTTCCCCCTCAATCTGCTGTTTGCTCAATGACCAGATTACCTGACATCTGTTTGCAACAGGGGATGGGGTTGTAATATCAAGGGTAAGGAACTATAGGTCCCACAAATCTGTAGGCTAGATTTGTGCTATATTCACGAAGGTAAACCTGGAAAGTCTACATTGGTTGCCTCCATAAGCCAGGCCACACATGAGACTCTCATGAGGATAAGCACACTGTCAAAAATTATCAAACACACTAGGCATCCCTGAGACCATTAGCAGACATGACAATTGGGAGCATTCTCACTCAAGGAATTTTAGATAATACAGCAACTTACAATAAATTAACATGAGGATCTTTAAAATGTTTAATGACACAGAAGAAAGTGAATACATAAGATGAGAAGATGTTACTTTTTAAAATTATAGGAAGGTGTGAAAGAAAGAAATTTCAGAAATGAAAGTGCAGTCATTAACATGAAAAGTCAATATGTGGGATAAATGGTGACTAACTTCACTGAAAGGAGACTTAAAGAAATGCAAAATAGAAGAAATTGAAATACAATAGAAAGAGATACATGGGAAATAAATTTACTAGATTTATAATGAAATAATGATGCTTCCATGCTAGGCCCCTCACTTGTATGGACCCTATCCAGCAGTATGCTAAACAGCATGTTCATATTATGTTTCCACACTTTGCAAAATCAATTTTTAAACTGCAATTGTTTAAGATTGCTAAATCTTTCCATTCCACTTGGCTTCTGTCATACTTTCCTCATGGTGGGCTACACTGGAATGGCCATGTACATTTTGAGAAGAGTTGACTTTAGGATATTTTCCCTGTATTGGAAGGGTAATATTTGTGTAGTGGGTAGTAACTTCCCTGTATAGTTGTCACTGTAGGAATCCTCCTATAGGAAGAATTCTCAGGAATACTTATACTATCAGTGTGCCTAAATGCTGGGCATTTTGAAAGGCAAGGCCAGAGGTCATTTCTTGATAGGAAAATGTCCTACAGCACATGGCACGAAGACAATAAGAAGAACGGAGAGTAAATACGTCTGGATATATATAAACTATAAGACCAACTTCTAACTCCATGTATAAGAAAAACCCTGGAAAGATTTTTCCCATATTTAACAACAGCCCTAAAAACTTATAGAATCAATGATGAAATGTAGCACTAAAAAAAGTTTTAAAAATATTATTAATAAGAAAGAGGAGGCCCAGGTGCATTTCTATCCTTCAATTGAAAAGGATTATTCATTATTGTCATAGAAGAGTAGTGCCTAAATAGGAAGAAAGTAAAAGTATTAGGGAGGTATTCTAGCAATTAGTACATATATTATGATATTTTTCTGGAACTGTGTTTGAAGTATTTGTTTTGTTTCAGTTTTTAATTTGTGTGATTTACTTTTCTCTTTCTAAAATATTTCATATGTAATTTTCTATGCTTACTATTACATTTTCTTTAAAAAGACTCCCCAATTACATAAATTGCAAGTCCCAAAAAAACTGTGCACTGTCCCTGGAAACATGAACAACAGGTTGTCACATAGAAAAAAAAATGAGAAACTTCAGTTTAAGTAAGATTCAAATGAAGAGAATAAGCATTTAGAAGAAACAATATTCAAAAAGATGTTAGAGAATTTCCCTGAATTGCAAGAAGATTCATGTTTTAAAGTGAAAAAAATTACAGTGAGCTCTGAATAGTACAGATAAAGCCAAATCTTCATCTAAATAAGTTGGACTTAAACTACACATTATCATGAAAAGAAGAAAATTCTAAAACCTACCAAACAGAAAAGAAAGAAAACCTATAACAATACCAATCAGAATAAAGTAGACTTCTAATTAGATAATTAACACAGAGAGACAATGGGATCATATCTTCAAAGCACTGAGAGAAAATGTCCACTTAGGAGTCTGTGCCCAAATCTATTATTCAAAATTAAGACCAAGAAAAACATTTCCAGACATTGAAAAACTGAGAGGTACTACTTAATCTCTCTCAGTGAAAATAAAACAAAAAACAAAAAACAAAAAACAAAAAAAAACAACAACAGAAGAATGCAGAAGAGGTGGAATCCAAGAAGTAATGGTAAGCAAGAAAAAAAAGGAGTTGTTAGAGTAAAAATACTGTCCAAAAAAATCCCACCACCAATTTCTGGAAGCTTAATGGAACTAACAGTAGGCAGAAGTAACATACAGGATGGAAAAGATGAAAATAAAGCATTCCAAGTTATGTTAGACCTTGTTTTTTTTTTTTTTTTCCTTTCCCAAATCCAATTTAGATTTGAAGTTGTATATCTTGAAAAAGTGAAGGATTAATCTTAAATAAAGAAAATTAATAAAATACAAATTAAAATGCAAAACCAGGAGAGAAAAAAGAAGAGAATTCTTCATTCAACATAAGGTGGGGAAAGGAGCTTGAAATTGAATGCTCTGTGTAAGACAGAACATGGAGTATTATTTTTATTTACAAATAAGATTCAAAAAGTTTAAGTGATTCATCTATACAGTCAGAAGGAAAAACTGAACTTGGGGCTTTCACCTTGTCAAAAGATTACTTTTCTATCTCATTGAGCCACATGTCCCCTTCACTATTATCAGGGACCCTCTCTTAAATTGTACCTCTGACACATTGTTTTATTTGGATATTTCCAAAATAGCCTCATAGTTAATACTTCCATCCAGGTATTTCTGTCCAGTCATCCAATCGCAGACTCATTGTGATTATCGCAGCTTTCAGAATGCTTCACAAGACTTGAGAACTTTATCAACTGTCCCCATACCTGCCCCAATAACTACAACTGCTCTCATAACCTGGTCTCGAGTGCAACACCTCGCCCTTGAAGGAAAACAACAGAAAATTTAAATGATGTCAAGTAATGCCTTTGCTTATAATTATATCACAGACACTGTGTTTTAAGGCTACCTACAGATTTTGCTATATTTTTTGGTCACATTGGAGTTTCCTCAGAATGGAGCCCTGCCCAGAGCCTCAATATCAGGTGTCCTTTATGTTAGGAGATCAATTTGCTGAATAGTATCCATACCCTGTCACCATATGCAGCCATCCCATGTTCAAGGCCCCTTCTAACATGTGGGGGACACAGGGAGGACAGTAGAGAATGCTGTGGTTAGCATCACAAAACCTTACATTTCATCCTTTTGGCTACTATACTCTTAGATTATCTGTATCTTATTTTGATGTTTTATCTTGTTTGTATTCGACTCTATTAAGCAGATAAGACTTCATTACCTATGGAGAGATTGAGAGTGATTAATTTTAACTGAATTATTTAAGCCCCAGAAATAGTCTGCCTTCAATTCTAAGTTGTGATTTGGCTAAGGGCACCTGGGTAAGAAGGTGTGTGTGATCTGCGGAGTTTATGGTCTCTCAGTTATTGGAGCTACACATTTCTGAGCAGCAGTCTTTAAGGAGCAATATAATTGTCCAGAGTCCTCTATCAGAATCATGAGGGCACACATGTGTTCAAGAGATGTAATGCTCTTATTTAATTCATTTGGCGAGGCAGACAAAATTATATGCAAGGCATTGGACTGACACAAAGTAGTCCCTTTACAGGAAAATGGGAAACATTTCATCATCTATAAATGTTCCCTTTAATTCCTTGTTTTCCATTCACTGTTCGAGCTCCGTCTTCCCATACTACTCTACGAGGAGCCCTTGTCAAAGTTATCATGTTGTCTACCAAAGAATCAGCTTCTGCCTTCATCTTTTTAAAAATCCTTTTGTTAGTGTGTTAGTTATACATAATATTGGGCTCATTTTGACATAATCATACATGCATGGAATATAATTTGCTCTGTTTCAGTCCCTAGCGCTTCCCCTTTCTCTCCCCTCCTCCCACTTCTCCTCTTCCTCTGCTGATCTTTCTTCTAGTTACTTTTCCTTCTAATTGGTGCTGTATACATATAAGGTGGAATTCACTGAGGGATATTTATACGTATACATAGATAGCATAATGTCCAGTTCCTCCCTTTTCCTGTTCTCATCCTTCCTACTCAGTCCTCTTCCTTTGCTTCACTTGCTTCATTTTTAAAAACACCTCAGCATGCCATGCATCTTGAAACATCCTCATCTTTAATTCATTATTTTAAACTTTCATACTTATTTGACAAATAATTGTGTATATTTATGGAGTACAATCTGATGTTTTGATTTGTGCGTATACTGTAGAAAAATTCAACCAAGCTAATTAACATCATTTTTGTGGTGTGTGTGTGTGTGTGTGTGTGTGTGTGTGCTGGGAGCAATAAAACTCCCTTGCCTATCCTCACATCACATTTTTCCAAAATCTGTCTGCTCCTCTCTTTTTCCCCCTTGATTGGCAACAACTTTTTCAAGTCTGGCCTCTAAATATGGTTCTTCAATCCTGGTCCAGGAACCTTCTTTCTCTTCCCTTTCTCTAGGAGATCTTATTAATTTCCATAGATTCTTGAGTCTTTGCCTTTGAAATTCATATCTCTTGCCTGAATCTTTCCTTTGTCAGAGTCACTCATCCAACTGCCTGACACATGCACAGGATGCTTCACATCCGAAACTTAACATGTTTGAAAAGAAATGCTAGAGCTTTCCTGTACCCCTGGTAGACACTATTAGCTAACTATGCAACTCTGTATATTTTATAGTTATTTGCTTCCAGAATACTGATTTTATTGTAATAGATTGTTTTTAGAGCAGTTAAATATTTAAAGACAAATTGAATAGAAAGTAGAGTTCTTCTATACTCCTTCCCACACCCATTTTTTTCTATTACAAACATCATTCATTAATATACTTGTAAAAAATTGACACACTATTGATAAAATATTATTAGCTAATGTGCACAGTTTATGTTAGGGTTAATTTTGTTATGCAGAGAAGACTTTGACCAATGCATAGTATCATGTACTGACATTACAGTTTCTTAGAGAATAGCTTCACTGCCTGAAAAATCTGGGTTTTACCCTTCCTGCTTTTCTCAGCTGACCCCCTGGCCACTACTAATTCTTTGTCTACTTGGTTTTACCTTTTGTAAAATTATTTAGTTGGAATCATACAGTGTGTAGTCTTTTCAGAATGGTTTCTTTCACTTAGAAATGTGCATTTAGGTTCCCTTCATATCTTTCCAGGGTTTGATAATTTTTTCTACTGAATAATATTTTATTGTGTGAATATAACACAACTTGTTTATCTATTCTCTATTGAAGGAAATCTTGGTTGCTTTGATTCTGGAATCATGAATGAAGCTACTCGAAATGTATACGTTTTTGGGTGGCATACATTTTCAAAACATTTGGGTGAATGCTCAGTCCTGCTTTATTGTTTTATTACTTGTAACTTTCTGACATTTTGTTGAGAGGAATCTATCTTCAGTTTTTTAAAAAATGACTGGGAAATTGATATGAGAAAATATAGAGATCCCTTTCTTCTTGCATGCAGTTAGTGGGGTGGTAATATTCTGCTGTTAAGACCTAACTAGGAAAAACTGAAAAACTGCTAGAAAGTCCTTGACTCCTAGAATGGAGATGGAGGTTGAGGGTCACACTTCCATCTACAGATGTGTTGATGCTTGAAACTGCAGCAGCTATTATGCCTGAGGATAGACCACATGGGACCCTGCAGACCTAGGAAGACCAGAGAGAAGTGGGCTCAGAGCCCTGAAGTCCACAACCAGTATTCTGCTCTCTTACATGCTTCTTGATTATGTTAGAAAAGGTATTTCCATACCCTCACAGCAAATTTAGCCTGGACTGTGTTATCCCAAAGCAACCTAGTTGTTAGCTTCAACCTCCATTCTCAATCTTCCTTACTCTAATAAATGATACCATCATCCATATGGTCACTTAATCCAGAAATTTATAAGCTGTCCTTGAAATCTCTCTCCCTTCCTGTTCCCTTAGGCAGGTGAAAGGCAAGTGATAATGTTTTTGATGCTGGGGATTAAACCTAGAGCCTTACTCATGTTAGGTAAACACTCTACCCCATCTACGCATCTTAAGTTCAACTCCTTCAAGATATTAATTTGTTGCCAATAATATATCCTCTTCTGCTTCTACAAATGTGCTGTAGTCTTGACTGCTATTATCTTTTGCCAGAATAACTGAGGGATTTCCCTGTCTCCATTCCTATCTCCCTCTAATCCTGTCTCCTGAGAACAACAAGAGAATTTGAATTAGATCCTCTCTGAAAGACTTTCAGTGGCTTTTCACTGTTCCTAAAACCAATAGCCAAACTCATCCCCATGGCCTGTAACACCTTGCATGATGTGGCCCTGTCACTGTTAAATTCAGTTCAGGCCACCCTCTGCTGGCTGGCTGACCTCTGGCCACACTGATCTGCTCTGTTCCTAGAAGACATCTGCTCTGTCCAATCACAATTTTTGCACTCTTGTCATTCTGCATGTACTTCCTCCCAAGAGAAGCTGCCCTGCCCTTCCCACACATGCATATGGTTTTTGCATGATTGACTTTTTCTCATTTGGGTGTCAGCATGAGGGTCACCTGTTCAGGAAAGCCTTCCCTGAGCACCTATTCTGAAATCGGTTCCTCCTGTTTTAGTTCCTTGTTTCTTTTATAGCACTTATCACAAAGTTATATTTACTGCTGTACTTACCAATCACAGAGGAAAGAAATAAAGGATTCTCATTTAACATTGTGTGTTCAGCACTTAATCAAGCCAGTCCATATAGGAAGCACTCTAATTTCTGGATGAAAGACAGGTGATAATGTTTTTTGATGCCGAGGATTAAACCCAGAGCTGTGCTCATGTTAGGTAAACACTCTATCATTGAGTTATACCCTCTGCCTATTTTATTTCCAGACAGGGTCTTACTAAGATGCTCAGTTTGGGTTTTTACTTACAATCCTTCTGTTCAGCCTCCTGAGTAGCTGGGACTACAGGAGGGACTTTGTTATTTCTAATAACCATTTCTATTCATCTCAATTTGGCATTTATCAAGATTAGGGTTTTTTTTTTTTTTTTTTTTTGGCGGGGGATAGGGTACCAGGGATTGAACTCAGAGGCACTGGACCTCTGTGCCACATCCCCAGCCCTACTTTGTATTTTATTTAGAGACAGGGTCTCACCGAGTTGCTTAGTGCCTTGCTTTTTGACTGAGGCTGGCTTTGAACTCGTAATCTTCCTGTCTCAACTTCCTGAGCTGCTGGGATTGCAGGAATGTGCCACCATGCCCAACTTCTTTTTTTTTTTTTCTTAAATGAGAGAAGATATAGTGGAAAGGCAGGGAAAAATAGAGACAACAGTAAGAGAAAAGGGTGAGAGGCATTTTGTAATTTATCAAGCAAAGGACATTTAGATTGAAGAATCACTTCTGAGAATCATATCGTTTGATCTAGAAAGCATAAAGGCATGCCATTGAGTCTGTTTTTTAAAAAATATATATTTATGGGTTTTGTTCCATTTGAGTGGGGAAAACAGTCTAGTTTAGTTCAATATAGATGACCATGGATTCAACAACCATATTCTACTTGAACGTGTTTATAAAGAGTTTGCAGACAATAAAAACAAGGTCACTGGGATTATTATTTGCTCAAGAGATTTTTTTAAAATGTCTGTCTTACCACCATGAGGAAAAGTAGCCTTATTAATCACCAGAAATATGTTAGGTTGAGTCAATTACAGACCTTCCATTAAGAAAATTAATGTTTTTTCATGTTTGCACCTATGTGGACTGCAATAAACACACAAATCAAACATTTTGAATAGACACCAGATCTTAAATTATGGAGCAATTTAGATTGATTTAACCAGCAGATGAGGTTGTTTAGAAACAAAGAGAAAGAAGAAAGATTTTTAAAACTCATTATCATTTAATCAATGACTAAATATTTTTCCACTGTGGTGATAAAGCTTTCATTTTTAAGATCAGAACTTAGTTGAGAAATTTGTTTATCATCTGTTTTTTGGAAGGATTCAGACACCCTAATTCCTACAACCTCCTTTGCGGATATCAAAAAAGCTCTCCTTTCAACATGTCGATTCCTTATTTAACAATTTCTCTTGTTTTATAATTTATTGGAAGCATGATGTTTTCATTTGTCAAATCACTTTCTGTGGGAGTCCAGGTTTCTGGTTTTCCTGTCTGGATTACCTTCCCTTTCACTTCCCAAATTCCTTATCATTAAATTCAGATCCCACCAAGGACTCAAAGCCTCCACTGACCTTGTATATATCCTGAATTTGGCGCTTCCCTTACCTTGTTTGTCTCACTGCTGTGCCGTGCTGGAACAGCTTTTCAGGTTTCCATACAGGCTGCCTCCCTGCAGTCTAGGATTGCCCCCACTGCTTGGCCACTGGGGAGTGTCAGTTTTATGCACTTCTATTTGTACCACCTGATGCTTCCAATGGTGATACTGATTGGATCACACGAGGTCAGCATGATTCATGAGCAGCCAATCATGCTTTCCTTTTAGAAAATTTCAAATTGGGATTCAAAGCAGCTGGTGCTTCTCCCTGGCCCCTTGAAAAATAAATGGAATAATCAGAGGTTGTCTATTTACATCAGTGAAAGCAGGGGGGATCCCATCTGGAGAGAGAGAGAGAAGACTGAAGCAACACCACAGTGAGAAGGCAGAGATGGAGGCAGAACAGCTTCTACAGAATCTGATGGTTTTCAGTTGTTGATTGCATGTCCTTATGAGATCAAGCTTGTGTTCTTTGGGTTCCATGAAAATCTCTGATATTCTGAATATAAATCCCCTTGTGTTGCTTTGGCTGGTTTGAAAGTTCTACTTACAAACTAGAAAGAACTGCAGATAAGATTATATGCTGCTGCTGCTGCTTCTTCTTCTTCTTCTTCTTCTTCTTCTTCTTCTTCTTCTTCTTCTTCTTTTTTAAAGAGAGAGAGAGAGAGAAAGAGAGAGATTTTCAATATTTATTTTTTTAGTTCTTGGAAGACACAACATCTTTATTATTTTTATTTTTATGTGGTGCTGAGAATCGAACCCAGCACCCTGCACATGCCAGGTGAGCATGCTACCACTTGAGCCACATCCCCAGCCCCAAGATTATATGCTTCTTATCTCCATGCTGCCTCTATATTTTAGGATTTAAATGAATATTTGTGGAAACAAAGGTCAGGAAGGATTATTTTATGTCTCTTCCCAATGAGCGCTGGGAGTCCCAACCACTATTTAACTGTAATCATTCAAGTTCATTTAAAAAAATATATATATTTTAAGCTTAAGAAAAAAAAATCTAGGGTTCCATTTTTTGGAGAGTATCCAACCTAATGAGAATGATTTAAATTTGAATTTCACGGTTCTGGGAATCCCTGGTTTGGTGACTTTGGACAAAAAAGCACTTGTTTTAAGCCTGTATTTTTTCATATTTCAAATGGCAACCATAGTGGTGTCACAAACTATGTCAGGATTAACTAGGAAATTGTGCTTACAATGCCTAGTATATAGTTCACATGTGCATCAATTAGAACTGAAAGTTGAAGGTGAGGGGAAATTTTAATACTAGTCTTAGTAAAGAACTGCTCTTATGCATGCAAATGGAAGGGCCAGAATTTCGATAGCCTTTGGATGGATATTATGCAACCATGTGGCTCCTCCACCCAGCCTTTGACAGTGGCATCTTCCTCCTCAGCTTTGCCCTTGTCTTCCTGGGGTCTGGACTGTTTCTACTTGGCAGCAATAATTCTAGTGATCGTGTTGTTAATGCACACTATGCTTTAGCTTACTGTGTGAGTGCAGAGTGCACCGCTTGGAATAGCCCTCCCTGGAACCTCCTTGGTCCTGACTGGATTCCTTATCATTCCAGGCCAGTAGGCAGAAGAATGGGATGAGATTCAATTGTTGAATTATCAGCACCTATTTCTGGAGGAGGAATGATGAGAGTGGTATGTGTCCTAAGGAATGTAGGGATTTTTTTCCTAGAAGTAAGGACAATGCATTGGGGCAAAAGCCTCCTACAGTCTAATAAATGCAACAAGTATACATTTCTTTTACCTTAGAAAGGGTTACTCAAAATCCCCTACAAAATGGAATTTATTATTTTCCCCCAAACATTATTATGTATAGGGTACTATAATTGTTGCATAAACTTTCATTATTCTGCGTCTCAATGTGATTTTTAGAAATGGAACCTGAGAAATATTTTATTCTTAATTCAATTTTGATTGAAATACATTGTTCTTCCCCTTTTATTTGCTTTTTTTTCCCCCGTTTCTTTTATGAGACTCCACTGTTCAGTGTGTGCTAAGGAAATGAGGTTTTGACAATGTTTTAATTCAGAAAAAGAACTCTGAATGTTATTGTCCTGTAACTGGATATCTTCAGTTCCTGTTAGATAGCTGCTCAATTATTCCTTTAAGAGCTTTGTATTCTCAGCACTCTTCTTTACTGTTACCACATCTTTCTGTGCTTTCTAGAGATGACCTTCCGGACACAGTCGAAGCCTTTAATTATGGTAGACTCAGCAGTCACAGCTGGGAGCTATTAATTAAGCCACATTTTTTTTTTTGGCTTAACAGTATACTAAACTGTTAAAAACAATCTTATTTGTGCTATTCTAATAACAACAAATTATTATGCTATTATTGTTTCTAATTATTCCAATAAGCATAAATAAACTAATTTCTTTATTGACCCTTTTCTTTTTCCTCATTTTATATTTCACATTATTATTTTAGCTAATTTATACTTCAACTTTCAAAAATTGCCATCTGCAGAAATACAACATTTTACATGTACTTTACATCATGCCTCGTGTATATACTCACAAATACACACATACATAAAACAGATTTCATGGAACAATCTTCAGGCTGTGCAATGTACTTTGATGTTATTATTCTGTTCTATCCCCTTCCATTCCACTTTATTACATAAATTGCTCTTTTACAATCCTGTAATTTGATCCTATGATCCACTGATGTGTCTCAACAATACAATTTGAAAATTATTACTAAGGCCATCCTGTCTCACTAGTGATCATAAAACCCTAAGGTTTTATGATTGTGTTCAAGAATGTTCTCTTCTTAAGGCCCAAATGGCAAATATTTCTGCTTCCATCTTAAAAGGAACTATACAAAATAAAATAATTATTAAATATTTCCCTTAATAACTTCACAGTGGAGAGCCCACTGGAGCACATCAAGTGAGTATAAATGCCAATTAATGAGAATCAGTCTGTTTACTTACTACACAAGTTTCTACCTGACGGGCTAGACACCATTATTGTTTTGGCTGTTATGAATAATTTTTTTTTCCATTTGCCTCATCAGATCCATAATATGTTTATTTGATAAAACATTTAATATGATGCATCATGATTACCTCTAATTAAAAAAAAAACAATTCATAAGAGAAAATAAAATTTTAAATTTCATCCAATTTACTTTTTGTTTACTGGGATTAAACTACTCACTGCTACAATGTGTATTTTTGAGAAGTGCCTACATGTAATAATGTAAAGGTTCCTTTCGATTGTAATAGAGAAACAAAAAAATTAAAACTATTAATATAAATCAACTGATCTTTTTGGGAGGGAGTGGGTACTAGGGATTCAACACAGGGGCATTTTACCACTGAGAGAAATCCCCAGCCCTTTTTATTTTTTTATTTTGAGACAGGCTTGCTAAGTTGCTGAGGCTTGCCTCCAACTTGTGATCCTCCTACTTCACCTCCTGATTGCTGGGATTACAGGCATGTGCCACCATGCCCAGCCCAATTGATATTTTAAAGTAAAAAAAATATAAGAATATTAGATCATAACATTAGTTTCAGTACATTTTTTATTGCATAGTACATTATTAAAAATTTAATCAAAATATTAATGCACACTTGGCATATCAAGACCAAACAATAGGATTTTGTCAATAAATGTGCCTTTATTTGCATATTTACAGTGAACATCACCTTTCTCTCTGCCCCTCCCTCCTTTCCTCCCTACTTCCCTCCCTTTCTTTATCTCCCTGTGTTTTTGTACAAAGAGGTTGGGTAGCCTGTACTCTACCTTTTGAAAGACATATAAACCATTTTTTAAAAATTCATTTACAAAAATGATGATGGTTCTAATCCTATATAACATTCCCTATAGAATTGCCAATGCAAAATGTAGTTCAATGACACATGTACCTAACAGTTTTGGACTTTGGTGACTTTAAGCCCATAGTTGATGGGATTTTCCCCCATTCACTGTGTCTTAGTATGTTTGTGGAATGTTTTTCTCCATAAGCAGTCAACAGTTTCTAATGTTGGTACTTCATTTTCAGGAATGATTGCCCATTTCCCTCAGGTGCCCAGCAGGGGACCCCAGATAACTTCTGTTAATGCTGCAAAGAATGCTGCATCTTAAGTTAGTTCAAAACCTGCTCCCCAAATTTAGTGTAAGTCTATTTAGCTATTTCTTTTGTGATTTTTAACAGCCAATCGTTTTATTTTAGTTATATTTAAGATCATGGGAATTATTAGAAAATATACAAATGGATTAAATAAATTGATCTTAAATAATATACTTATCTAAAGTTTTAAACTTAAGATTATTTCTGTTTTGTCTAAGATAATTAAAAAGTAACAAAATGATTAAAATTTCTGTCCATGTTCTTGTGATTGGGTGTTACTATTCAAGAGTTTGAGTATCAAAAGTTGGACTACACTTTAAAATATTGTTTACTTTTTAGTGAAGAAGCACTGTGGATTAACTTACCAGTACTGCTGTAACAAAGTGTCACAGACAAAGTAACAACAGAAGTTTTAGTCCCACAATTCTGGATGTTAGAACAAGAATGAAGGTGTCAACAGAGATGAATTCTTCTGGAAGCTGCTTTCATTGCACCTCGGCAGCTATTTTCTCTCTGTTGTCTTCACATGATTCATTCTCTATGTCTGGGTCCTCATCTCTTTTTATATGGATGCTGGTCACATCAGAGAAGGACCCACCCATAAGACTTTGTTTTGTCTTAATTACCGCTTCAAAAAGGCAACACATTCTGAAGTCCTGGGAGTTAGGACTTCAACATGTGAATTTTGTGGGGACACAATCCATTCCATAATATTTTCACATCGTTAATGAGCATACATGTCATGCTTACTTAGGTAAATGACACAAATGCTGAAGGGTGAAACTGAGCCAGCACCCTACATGTCAAGATTCCAGAATAATGTTGGAATTCAGGGCCTGGCCTGGGATAGCATGTCCCTCCAGGTACCCTCTGGGACTGCGGTGTGTGCTAGTAATTGCCATCAAGCCAGTGAAGAAAGTACCTATGTTTGCATCACTTTCTAGATCAAACAGAGATGAAAAGACAATGAAACATGAGCAAAAGAAGTCGCATCAGCCATAAGTCACATTCTTTCCAATTGGTAGTAAAGAGGACTACACTTTGTCCTTGATTGACTGTCATGTTTTGTTTTCATGTTAAATCATATTTACAAAGTTTCTACACAAAATCATTTAGTAAATAATTCACATAAAAATCAAGAGATTTTCAATTTGTCTAAGTAGTCTTTTCCTTTGGTAAGTGGAAAATCCAGAAGGGTTTTGTATTTGGGGACAATAGGCTAAATCAATGCAGAAGAATTTAAAACTGCTAATTGAAGCATTAAGTGTCTGTCAGTGTTCTGGTGATTTGGGGCTGAAATCCGCTCTCTTCTTTATTTTCCTTTGTCAGCGGTGTTCACCATGGTAACTTCAATAAAAGTCCCCTCATGACTGTTTTTCTTCTAAAGTGCCAAGCACCTTTTTAAAGTAGGCTGACAACCTGGTAGGAGTGGGTGTTTGGAAAATAAATGACAAATATTCTGCTTTCTTCATGATTGGTGTGGGTGGCAGCGGGTGAGGAAATTATTGAGAAGATAAGAGTAAAGAAAACATTTTATATTGTTTGGGGATAAAAATTAATTTGTTTTTTTGAGGTTAAAAAATGAATTCAAATATTCTATTTCTGATCTTAAAACAGGAACGATATTTGTCAATAGAAATTCACGAACGAATATGGAGTATGGAGAGATCTTGCCGAAACTTAATTCAGTAAATTCTGCTTGGGGCCAGATTCAACTTTCTTGGGGTCACATGGGAAAATTTTATTAAAGTGGAACTTTGCACACACCATCAAATTCCCCTGCTTCCCTCTAATTCCTCCTCCTAATGTGGAAGTGGCTGGAGCCCAGGGTTCTTAGTTACATATTAGCATCAACTAGGGGATCATTAGAAAATGCCAGTGTCATGGCCCTATCCATAAATTATGATTTATTGGTCTGGGTTGACACTCAGATATAAAGAGGTTTTATTTTGTTTTTTAAGCACTAAGTCACATGTAATATCTAGCCAGAATTGAGAATGATATTCATTGATAGCAGCGGTTGCTTCAAATTCTACCATTTGTCATTTGTCTACAAATTGACTTCAGTGGGCTGGGAATACCCATAAAATATCTTTGCTTTCATAATTATTTATTTTTCTGTACAGGACTCAAGAAAGATAAGCATTAGCTTTTAATTTAAGGAATTTAGCATTGTTATTCTTCTTTATCCCACTGAATACCCACAATAAGCCCTACAGTTAATGTCAGTGTTTACTGTAGAAGCAATGGTTTTACTTCTAAAACATTGGTTTTCACTTTATTGCTTAAAGGTTGATTAAAAGGCTAACTTGACCCAATAGAATATATTTTTTATGTGTGTAGAAATGGCGAAGATAGAACTAACAGTTTCACTCTCGAGTGACTATAAAACTGTTGACAGGTAGATAATTTTTCATGTTAGTACTTTAGATTTTTATTTTAGATTTTTATTCTTGACAGCACTTTAGAATTGTCTGGGAAGGTCTCTAAAAGTCCTCATATCCAGGGTGTGTGCTAAACCAAATCAGAATTGCTGCACCAGGCACCAGTTGTATTGTTTTGTTTTTAATTCCAAGGCAATATTCTGAAAATTTGAGCCAAGGTTGAGAATTTCTTGTTCTAGAATGAAATCCTGTGGACAAACTGTATTGAGCCAATGGCAAAAAGCTAAGAGCAGGTTCACCATCACCTTGATTACAAAATAGCACCTTTCATGTCCCTGTGGATAACATCATATAACACCGTGGGAGTACATATTCTCCTTTAGCTAAAATTTCCATAGTAAGGGAAGTCTTCTGTTCATTTAAGTGTTCTGAATTACTAGTATACAACCATTGTTTTTCTGAATACAGCAAATGAAATGTTTCCTTCTTCAGCTGATGAATAAAATCTAGGCTAGTCTTTTCACAGGCCCCTTTCAAGATGATTGAAACAGTAAGTAAAAGGAGAAGAATATACAGAATTTTTTTTTTAGGATATAAATTTGTTTGGTCAAATGACAAATCAAAAAGCCTCAGTGAATTATGCCTTTCCGGTTGATTGCTTGCTGGTAAGTGAAGATGCATCTCTGCATGGGTCCCGTCCACTGCAGTGTAGATTGCAACATTCACTGTAAGGTAAAGAGCCCAAAGCCTCAATACTGTGGCATGAAATGTATGCTTAATTGTCATTCTGCAGCTTGGTTCTGGTATGTCCCCAAAGCCTATAAATCATTATCAAACAAGAAAATCAAGTAAACAAGCTCTCTGGCCTGAATCTGATCTATACTATCATCCTCCAGCATAAAAAGGTATTCACTCAGATGGCTAGTTAAATGCTCTAATAATGAACTTGGATCAGAGAAATGATTTGCTAATGCTTTTACAAACACAGGGAGTAGGAGAGCTGATTTCCTTCTAATCACACATGCCAAATCCACTTGTTTTCAATGGCTTGGACAGAAAGCCAAAGCTTGGAAATTGATGATAAAAATATTAATAGAAGTAATTTTTTTTTTAAGTTTCCTTCACAAATTACATCTGAGTTCTTTTTCCTGAAATGACCGACATGCTGCAAATACAATAAATTATGTTCAGTTGCCTTTTATTTTTAAAAATCACACAAAGCAAGCAGTTATTTAGAATGAAATAGTAGGTTTAATATTCATAAACTTGAGAAAGAACTTGAATTGAAATTCAATCTGGGGTCTGAATTAGCACCATCTGTATATAGAAAGAATTCGATATATGGGCACAAATTAGTTGCATTAATATATATATAGGTAAAACAGAGTTGTTTGAGTCGATATACTTATTTTAATGGATGCTTCTGGGATTTGAGCTTATTTTTATTAGTCAGCTGGGCATGATACAGGTTGCACACCCCTTAGTTCTAGGGCCTTGGCAAAATTAACCTCCAATGGCTTCCCGGTGCCTTTGGTGAGCCTCAGGGATCGAATGCAACCTCGGAATCTAATGTTGGTTGTCAGGCCAAACTGGTTGAGGCCAGCTGAAAAGACAAAAAAGAGAGTTTAGGATTTTTATTTTGTTTTTGGCTTTTCTGGATGAAACCTAGAGCTTCCCACATGCTGACAAGCTCTTCCACTAAGCTACATCTCTAGCCCTGAGGGTTCAGTTTTGAAATGTTGCTGCATTAAATACTAAGAACTTCTTTAAAAGTCAATAGTTAGTTTAAGAATAAATTGGAACACTGTCTTGTATAAAGTTAGGCATTTTTTTTTTTTTTTTGGTTTACTGGATTTATAGAGAAATACCAACTTTTGAAATATGGAAACATCTGGAATTATGCATTTGAAGACATCAAACAAATAATGTGGATTGGAATGAAAAATATTACAGTGACTTAAAACTATAAAGTTTTACTTAATGAAACAAAGTAACATCAAATATTTTAAATATTGAATCAGGATATAGATTGGTTTTAAAAGGTGACTTTATCACTTCTTATATTGGAAAAATAAATCTCAAAATGTTCAGTAAGTTGCAAGCACACATAAAATTTTCTTCTCTTTATTAAGGAGGGCCATCTGTCAGCAGGCTGACTTGGTGCTAACTGGGACCTCATTTCATGACTGTGAATGGAAAAGAGGGTTTATCTTGGTTGAAGAAGTAGGTCTTTTTTTAAAATCCAGAATCAAGTAGGAAAGGGGAGCTCTCAACTATTCCTTGTTTACTTTTATATCTTTTGCTTTGTCGACTACTACTGAAAACTATAAATTGTGTATGTTGTGCAAAGGAGATTTATATAAATGAGGACAAAAGTTCTTCTTGCCAAAATGATGAAAGACCATTCTAGGGGTTTGGGTTATTATAGTACTTATTAAGGGGAACTGGGCTTATTTCTCATGAAGTGGAAGACTCTTGCTTATGGGCACTTTAGGCAACTCTCTGTGGTTCACAGGCTATATTTAATGTTCTGGAGAAAGATTTTGAATGCAGATTTATTGCTTGGGTTTCTCTGTAAGATAAATATAAACTCTATAATAACCTAAGGGGGAAATTAGCTATATTTAACCCAATGATTTCCAGAACTTGAGGAAATAAGTTCCACAACATTTTATGATCCCTCTGGTATATTAATTTTTAAAAAATTCAGAAAGAACACCAACTCTGGCCTCAATTGCTATTAAATGCTTCATATCTTTTATAAGTCAAACTCATTTCCTCTAGGTTTCACTTCTTCTTGGATGAAACTTTGGGGACCATCATGAAAAGTTCAGTCCCATGTGTTCTATATAAGTAATATGCTCATTTTATAGACTGGAAATTTGAGGTAAAGTGTTTTGTGAGGGGATTCTTAAAGTTAAGAAGCAAGTGTACTCAGGCACACATTTTTGGACATGCTCATACAAATATAAATGTTTCAAAACCACAAACATAATAGTGCAAAGAAATTCTGACTGGAGTAGCCAATCATTACCTGGGAAACCTCCAACAAACACAGGGTCATTTGTATCAGCTGATGTAGATGCTGGGTTTGGGCTTTGGGCTTCCACCTGGTTCCCATCTACTGTGAGCTCAATGCGGTGTTTGATCTTGTTGGCTGTGACTCTGTGCCATCGTCCATCACACAAATATCCTGGGATCCCAGCATCGTAGACAGCAGTGAATCGGCCAGCACCATTGTCCACATGAAACATAAGCTAGAAAGTAGGAAAGTGAACAGTCCCGGATGGTTTCATTAGAGGGGAGTCATGATGGTTCACAGAGCAAAAATGATCAGGTCTCTAGGAAAGATGTCACCTGGAAGCATTTGAAGTGAACACAACTGGGACATATTAAACATATTTAAAAACTTGACAGAAATTAAAATATGAATCTGATCACCTAGAGTCACAAATTATGTTCTTTGCTTTTGGGCATCGTTGGTATTAATAGACAAGGTAAATGAAGCTGGCTCTGTTTTCAGAAAAGTCTGAAATCAGGCATTTAAAAAAAATAAAAGGATATAATATACACAGAAAAATAACCACACATTTTTTTTAGAGTGTGAGAGTTCTCAGTGAACCTTATAAAACTTTCTTAAAAGATGTTGTTTAAAAAGTGATCTATTAATTGGTTTACAAATTCACTTTAAAGGATTTTAAAAAATTTAAACGCTTGATGTTTTAATTGTATTTGTTTTCCTTCATGGATTCTGTTTTACATACAGGAATGAGTTACATAAATTACTTTTGGAGGCACGTTTCATGTCACAGGTGCCAAAGACCTGAGCCAGAAGGCCAGTTAAATTCCTAACAATGAAGAACTTAGATTAGAAGTTCTTGTTTAAATGAGAAAAATCTGTTTTTAGTAATGCGGCTAGGACCCTGAAATTTGAGAAGTCAGAATTCTTTTGAAGCTGATGAAGAAAAGAAACATATTGGAATATTAAAAACAGTCAATTTGGCAATGCATTTGACAAGGTGAACGAAAAGAAATACAGTTTTGTAAAAAGATTAAAAGTGCAAGTAAATAGTAGGAAAGTTTATAAAATGTTCAATGATGTAAATGTTGGCAAGGAGTTTAGTATACTGAGTGGAGTTTGTAATCACAGGATTGTGCATGTTGAAGGAACCTGATGAGAAACCACATGATACATGGACACATCAATACTACCAAGGTTATGAGCAAGTGGTAAAGCTTAAAAAGATGTAGAAAAAGTATGTTTACAAATTTGACAAAACTACTAAGTGTGGCTTATTTATTCATCCTTTTTTTTACCTATAAACTTCTAGATCTTTTTTTTTTTTTTTTGGTGGTTGTTGTTATGTTGCTTTTGTGGGTGGTTTGAAGACTGTGGACAAGGAGAGAGGAGGCAAAGGAATATGTATTTTAAGTCACTATGTAATTTTTCTTCTTTGGAGGCAATAGCATTTTAAGTGGGGGGCCATGGGGATGTGCAGTATATGTGCAGAGTTGAAGCTAATATCCAAATAGAAAACTTGTGAGATGTCTTTCTTTGTCTCCTCTTTTTGCTAGATCCCTATAGTACAAAGTATATATAAACAGGTCATCTCACTGCAGGTTGTTGGTCATAGGCATGCAGGGACTAAAGGGGTGTTTAGAACTAAATTATCCACAGTCAGCAAACTGACAAAACACTTTTATAAGTTTGTTCTTTTTTTTTTTTAAATAGTATCTGGACGCTTTTAAATAAAAATTGAGAAACTGAAATATTGCCCATCCTGTCTTCTAAGAGACGCCTACCCTTTAATGGAGGTAGACTGATTATAGATGATCCAAACCTCTTCCTTTTGTTCCACTGGAATCAACAGTTCCATAGACCATGTTCATGGAGAGGAGAATAACAGAATACTTAGGACAACATAGTAAGAGCTTGAGTTAAAAAATGATTTGGTCCATAATTGGTCAATCCAGTTGCCTTGCTGTAGGCTTAACACATTTAAAGTTTATACTGGCCTACAGAATATATATGCTGAAAACACACAAATTGAGATAATCCAGAAGAATAGAAAAAGGCAATCAAGCTTTCTGACAATAAAGAAAATGTCAAGATTTCAAAATGGAGTTCACGACACATGAACAATGATGTCATAAACAAAACAGTGTTTGGGTTGCTGTCACTCACCTTTTCATCAATCATTTCAATTCCCATCCCATCCATTTTTTGACTGCTGATTCCCAAAAGAACCCCAGTTGTTCTGGTTGTGCGGAACTCAAATTCTACAAGAAGGTCCAATCCCACTTTGAATCCACCAACTGTAAAATAAAGTTTTGTTTTTTTTAATGTGCATTAGAGTGTAGGCATTACTAATTTAAATTTGTATAGTATATTGGTTTTACTAGATTTCAATTCATGCTACCTAACTGAGGCTGAAGTTCCAGACCTATCCCTCCAACACTGTGTTAGTATTATATTGTATAGTTTTAGCTTATTTTCTTGGCTGCCTTTCCTTCCAGAATGAGGGTATAGATTGTCTATATTGCTCAACATTTTATTCCTGGGCATATCAAAGTATCTAGCATATATTGGAAGTTTAATAGATATTTTTTGAATTAATGAATGAATGAACACACACTGAGACTGAATCAAAGAACCTTAAAGCTAGGTAGGATTATTGTGTAGAAGTCTGTTGGACTAAGCATTTCAAAGACTAATGAGTAAAATTTTATTGAGGCATTCTAAATGATACCACATGATCTGAAAGACTATACAAGTTACTAAATATTTTATTAATAAAGATAGAAACTGCAAATACAATTTTTGATGAGAAGATTCTGGATTATAAATGACTTTTCTAGTTCACTAATTAATTCTTTTCTCTATAATTTTATATATTTGATCGATTGATTTATTTAGTCTTTTAACATGTATTTAAGGTAGTTCTCACATAAACAAAGTGATTATTCTAGGCTAAATGAACTGCATGACATATTAGGAAAGGACTCATGGAAAATTTCTGTATGTCTTCTATTTATTTAGACAAGAAATAAATTCAGCGTATAACCACAACCATTGATAGTGAAGGGTGAAACCTATTATGTGAAAGACTGTTCTGATAACCTGGATGGTTCTGGATGGGCAAAGGTGGATTTACAGCAGTTTTAAAAAGTCAAGGGTAGAAGAAGCTGAGTTATTTTGCAAAGTAAAACAGAAAGGGAAAAGTAAAAAGAGAAGGATGACATGGAACAGTTCAGCTAAGGACAGAGGGCGTGTAGAGGCCAATAAAAACTCTCCAGTGATTGGATGGCTGGCAAGCTTTAAAGAACAAAGAAGTCAAAGGTTAAATTGAAGTTGTGTTTTCCAGTGAAGTAATCTCCTTGGACCACCAGGTCTTATGTAAATTATACTGTGCTGTGTGGAGAAGATGAGAAATTGTTGAAAATTAGGGAAGTGATTAATTTTCTGGTCCAGTTTGAACCAGAACCAAAGGAGCTCTGCTGGATGGTAAATCATTCCATTAGCTACAGAGGCTGCAATTGAAGCTTGCCGTCACATCAGAAGGAGAGAATGCTAGCCATCTGAATTTGCAGAAGTCTTGGGAAAGCATTTGGATTTCCACAGCACATGAAATTTAGGGTTTAACACAACCAATGTTTCAGTGTTTAACATGTGTTTTTCTGATTTCTGTTTCTGCATAGGTGATGTTTCCCACTTAAGCTTTGTGACAGGGTCCTAATCTTCCACCTCTCACAACTTTAGTATGGGAATATCCCACCTGTCTTCTAAATCTTTACTTAGATGTGAATTCTTCCTTAAAACTTTTCTGATTTTTCAACCCAAATTAATCTTTCTTCTTATTATCTATAGAACTTTGCTTTTATAGTTTTGAATCATTTTTACTTGTCTGCTTGTGATTTTTGAGCAAATTATATCTTACGTATTGACAATATATTATTAAAGGAAGGAACTACATCTTAATTTCTGTTTCCCATAAAATTTTTCACGTATTAGGTATTTATAATTTTTTAATGAACAAATACATGTGTCTATGAAAACCATAGTATTGCACATTCTATCTTAATGTATGTTAATATCAGAGTTTTTTTTTTGTTGTTGTTGTTATTATTAAAGAGAAGTTAGTCTTAAGTTTTTTCCCACTGTCAGTAAGAAATAAGTATAGGTATGTGTGCAGTGTGAATGTGTGTGTATATATCAAAAAATGGAGCCTGGCAAAGAATTGAAGAAGAAGAAAGAAAAATAGTGTCATATATCTAGAAAGGCAGACAGGGAAAACTGGAAGATAGAAAAATCACATAGTGTAAACTTACGGAGCTTTTCTTCAGAATTACATTTATTTTACTGTTATTGGTCTTTAATGAGGGACATAAAATAAACTCTCCAACTAAATTTTTATTGTATTTTTTCTATTAGTCCTTATCATAATTAGATATGTGAATTTTTAAAAAATATTTTTAGTAGATATGTGAATTTTTAAGAGGATGTGAATTTTTAAGGGGCATTTTTTGTTAGTTCTAGAAATTCATGTCAAGTTTCAACAAAGAGGATTAGTTTGGGATTCTGGGACTTTTACTTCTTGGTACAGGTAAGAAGTTAGTATTTATACATAGTGAATATTAAATAGGAAGGAAAAGGAAGAGCCTCACCTGCTTTGGCAAAACCTGTCCCATCAAAATAGGTTCCCTTCTGAGCATTCGCAAAGCAGGTCCCAACATGGAAGCTAGAGGTCGGTTGTTCAAGATCAACAGGGGCTTCTTCCATGTGAAGATTTCTAATGCAGCCATCAATGCTGTAGGTCACCTAAACATTCAGGGCAGAAGAAACAAATGCCAAGTTTTAGCAGAATTTTGTCTTTATGTGTAATACAATCATTTCTGGGATCCTTGGTGCATGGAGACCTGGGTCTGTTGTCTTAGAGCATCTGTCAGAGATGCCTGGGTCTGTATCACCCCAGGACTGCGTGGCTTCTGAGAATCTTGTGTTGTGCTTCTCCACTAGGTTATATCCAACAGGACTGTCTGATTTTCTAAAGACTGCATACTATGTTGTATTATGTGACCATTGCTTTGAAAGAACTATGGGCTCTGCACAGGTATTGTAGCTTTTGATGTATATCTTATGTTGCTGATTTGATGTTCCTAATAATAATTTATTAATCTCACTATATATACATTTTGTTGTGATCTATATAAAATTCTGTCTGAAAAAGCAATTAGGTTTGGTTTAGTGCTTGTTCCTTTTGAAAATAATGAACTCAATGGGCCATCCCCTAAGAAAATACATACACTCATAAAACTCAGGAGTTTGCATGAAACATTTGTGCTTTAAGGAATTTGGAAATAACTCAATCATACTCTGCACATCTATCTATCTATCTATCTATCTATCTATCTATCTATCTATCTATCTTGTACTGGGCATTAAACTCAGAGGCACTCAACCATTGAGCCACATCCCCCACCCTTTTTGTATTTTATTTAGAGACAGGGTCTCACTGAGTTGCTGCTTAGTGTCTTACTATTGTAGAGGCTGGCTTTGAACTTGTGATCCTCCTGTCTCAGCCTCCTGAGCCGCTGGGATTACAGGAGTGTGCCACTACACCCAGCTGCACTATTATATTTAATCTGGTTTTAGGAATTCAAATTAGTCACTTTTTGCTGTTATCACTTCAGAGACTCTTATTTTGATAGATGTAGGTAGCATATCTGACAGCTATGAAAAAAAGCAATCATTCACAAGAAAAGCCAAATGCTGAGAATTACAACTGCAAAGGGCAATTGTCTTTGACAAATGAATAAAGCTATCATGTGCTCTAATTTGACTATAGAAATGTATCACACTTGTATCTAGTGCATTCTCTAAAAACAATGATGCCCTGTGCTGCTCAGAATTACATTTTTCAAAGTAAACCAGGATACAAGGTCTGAGGAAAAAATTATTTTGTGAATATTGATTCATAAAATTGTGAGGACTTTAAATTCTGAATCTGAAATTGAATAAGTAGTCTTTGAATACTATATTTCTCCATAATCACTAAGTCTCTAGTCCTGAAATGGTATCATGCACACCATCATCTTTATCTTCCTTATCTAGTGTTTTCTACATGTCTGGTTCTCTTTCAAATACTTAAAATATATTACCTCATTTCATCTTTACAGCAACTCTGGTACTTTCATTACCTTATTTTGCAAAAGAGGGAACTTTGTTAAAGAAAGACATTCAAGGTCATACAGCTTGTCAGTCAATATTTAGGCAAATATCTGGGCTGGGAATGTGGCTCAAGCGGTAACGCGCTCGCCTGGCATGCATGGGGCGCTGGTTTCAATCCTCAGCACCACATAAAATAAAATAAAGATGTTGTGTCAGCCAAAAACTGAAAAATAAATATTAAAATATTCTCTCTCTCTCTCTCTTTAAAAAAAAAATATTTAGGCAAATATTTAAAGCAAGGGAGTTGGGCTCCAGGGTCCACGCACAGTGCTTGGTGACATTACCTCTCACAGTTAAATTTTCCTAGAAAACTTTCCATCACTTCTTAAGAAAGATGATTTCCAACCCACCTGTAAATGATCACGAGCCCACATTACCTAACAATTTAAAAATACATATATAAATAAGTGACTTAGATATTTAGGCAACAAGGAAGGAATCTGACACATACTGGACCAATTCTTCGGGTGGTATAGTTGATGGGTAACCCACCAACATACAGCATTCCCACAACATCCAGGATGTCTGCTTTCTTGGGACTGATGGTTCTGTTGGAGGCATCATCTACATGAAGAATTCCTTCTTGCTTAATTCGCACAATCTTAATCTACAAAATTGAAAAAGTCATTAATGCCAATCTTGAATGAATTTCAATTATGCACAGTATAAGACATAAAAATTTGGGGCTGGGGCTGTGGCTCAGCAGTAGCACACTTGCCTGGCATGTGTGAGACACTGGGTTCGATTCTTAGCACCACTTATAAATAAATAAGATAAAGGTCTATCTACAACTAAAAAAAAAAATTTAAAAAGACATAAGAACTTGTGTGATATTCATAAGAAAAGGTGAAATAATTTATGGGCTAAGGTGTAACATAAAGGAGTATACACCCATTTAACATAATATTTCAAACTTTGTCTTTCCCATGACTATCATTACTGAAAAGTCACAACCTTTTTCTGGGTAAGTTTTAGATTGAAGTTGCTTCTAGAGCTTTCCAAGTGTGCATACATCTCAAGAGATAGGCGTGTTGTATGAAAACTTGCAGACTGATAGCACTGATGTGAATTAAGTGAGCTGCAAAATTCGTGTCTAGTTGTAATAATGTATTAATTTGAGCAAAACCTGTACTCCTAATGCCATTGAATACTTGCTACAGGCCTTTCTTGTGTGCAGAACTAGAAGGAGAGCAGTGCGTAGGGGAGGTACTGTAATTTCTGCAGCAGCTGATTAGTCCAAAGTCAGGGAGGAAGATGGAAACCCTACCGATGCTGAATTTATGGCAGTTGAGGAAGTATCTTCCAGGACAGAATAAAAGAAGGGGTGTGAAAAATGGCTTGAGTATAGAATCTAAATTTAACCAGGGGATTATGTAAGCCTGTGGAATGCTGGGGCCCAATGATGGCTTAAAAATGAATCTGGATCAGGACTAGGGTAATTTAACACTCATTTTATAGGTATCTATTCTAGTTTGGGAAGTAATTTTAAAATCTTCAAAAATAAAATCTGCTTTTAATTTGGGTAATTATCATATTTAAGTTCCTCTCTTAATCCTAACCTTTTCATGGCATCAAATGTGACTTTTTCTCAAGTATCATATTTATTATCCCATTAACCAGAGATAAGAATAAATCTTAATGGGAACCCCTCCATTGAGATCACTATTTGCTATCCATAAACTTCCAATCAAATATAAAGATTGCATTTCTTATTTCTGAGACAAATTGGTTGACTTGGAGTTTGTATTGTATTATTTTTTTTAATGTTCTTTGGCTTTCTATATGGTATGACAAGTCAAAGTAGGTTAACACATCAAATCCAACATCTAATAATATCCTGCTCTGAAAATTAAATATTTTATTGGTCTATCCAGGGAAACTTTACTTAATAGGGTATCACAGGTGCAGAGACAAATTTTGAGTTTTTGTTTTAATCAGGCAGTACATTATCTACTTGTGGTCATGCCAAAGACGATTGTAAGCTGTCAAATGAGCCTTCTGTGCCCATAAAAGCACCAGTTTCTGGGTGTAAGGCCAACCTTTTAAAGTTGTTCCAAATGACTATCGGTGGAAATGGTACCTTAGGGTCCTTTAAACACAACACTGTAGAGATTCCCAGACTCTTGGTTTTCAGACCCCCCAAGTCTTAAGCCCCCATCTGAGTGTAGCCAAATTTTACTTTGGCCAATTTTTATTACAGTACCTTCGAAATAGAACATATAATCTCAAAATAAATATTATTCCTCTACATCGACTACCCAAAGCTTCATGATTAACACATGCTGTATCTTATAATTATCTTATAATTCTTACTCAGAGCAGTGAGAATGTCTTCAACTCCTTGGCCCAGTTTGTGGACATATGTTCGGGAGCCACAGTCGTGAAACAATGGCAGAACCCTGGAGTACCATGATCAGGTTTGTAAGTGGTCAAATATTAACCTACCCAGGATAGGATCACATTTTCCAAGGTTGTGCAAGTGGTATACAGCATTTACTTTATTTTTAACCTCTGCCACATTCCAGCAGCATGAGGGTTAGTGCCTGCACTGGCAAAATAGTGCTGGCACCACGGGAACACCCATGGCTGCCACCCGGACCCCTGCAGAGAGGGTTGCCAAGTCCTGGGCACGGTTACCTTGTGCCACTGGCCATCATTGATTTTGGTGGGGATCATGGTGTTGGTGTCACCACTCCCCAAGTCATAACTGAAGTACGGCAATCCATTTCTCAGCTGAACTGTAGCAAAATCAGCATGATTGATCCGAGCCATGTAAAAAAGCAAGCCTGATTCAGCTTCGGTTCGCACTTCCAACTCAATTGTAAGGCTGTGAAATTCAAGCATGTGAAGGGAAAGAGGAAAATAAGAGAATTGTTATGCTAAGATGGAGGGGTGTCAACTTCTGGGTTTATTTTCATAACATAGGTAAAATCTTCTCTGATGGGGCTTGCCTGGGCTACTCCTAAATGGAGCTCTTTAGGCCCAGACAAATATAATTCTATTCTCTGCTGTACTCAGAAAATTAAAAGTAAATAAAAAAATAATTTCATTATTTAGTAAATGTAGTTGATGAAATTTGATTAAACACGACTTTTCAATACTTCATTTACCAGTTCTTGGGCAATATCTCAGAATAATACACACCGGTTTTTAACTTTTGTGTCATCAAAGGCAATTGCAATGTGACTGTTTTTTGAAAGTCCGAACTGCTTGCTCCCCATCAAAAGAGCTGGTTCTGATTCTGCAGCACAAGGTCCCTATAAAACACCAAGGAGAGAAAGAGAGGTGATTATGAGGTCTGTTTTTTAAATAGGCAACACTGCTATTTGTTTATTACATATTATCTTCATGTCTAGGTATAAATTCCTTAAGAATAAAAACTATTATTCATCTCTGTAATCTATAGCATAGCAGGTACTTATTATTAAATGCTCAGTGAATGTGAATCAGTTTTTCTATATCACACCCTTGAATTGCTAAATAAGTGTGCTCAAAAATTTATTGATTAATTCATATTTTCATTATCCTCTAAGGAAAAATCTTGTTTATATTTCAGAGGAAACTATAATTTCTTCTTTACATTTATTTCACTTATGAAGAATCTTATTCTTGGAAGATTGAACAAGGAAAACAACACGCTAGCCACCTGCATTATAAGAGTAGGAGAAAGTGTTCCTTTCTGCCCTCCCATTTCCATCTCCCACTATATTACTTTTCCTTAAAAATTATCAGTCTACTAGGAGGTTGCCATGAATTTAGACTTTCAAGATGGTGTATCTAAACCTGCAAGTCAGCCCATTCAGGTCCTTAGTCAGTTGCTAGGCAACCCAGCACATTTTTTTTTTTTTAATGTAAACTACCATACACCATTTCCACTGCTCCTGTTCAAAGATGAGGTTCCTGGGGTGCTTAAGAGGGACAGCTAGGTACAGAGCTGTGCTGTCACTTGGTTTAATGCTCTGCCCTCACCATCTTGAAATCCTGAACAGTTTTTGATCAGGGGGCCCTACGTTTTCATTTTGCATTGAACCTTGCAAATTATACAATCGATCCTGGCTATGTGTACCATATTAGGCTACCATAACAAACAATCCAGTAATCAAGGCTGTGCATATGACCAAATCCACAAACCTCTTTCCCTGTTCTCTATTTTCACAAGATAGCTCCATGTACAGGCAGCTTAAGACGTCTTTTAGAACACGCAGTACATGAGAAAATCAATAACCTGTGCACTCTGCCCGGCACATCTGTTTTTAAGATCTGAGCTTAATAGCTCTGGATGGACCACTGCCCCAGTGAGTGCTGAGTCAGCAGAGGTTTCCAAACAGCCCAGGGCTTGCTTTGGATGCAGAGTGTTCCAATGTACCTCTGAGATGACTCATCAGCACACAAGAAATCTTTACTTGAGGAATAGCCTTGTTCTCTTTTCTCTTGAGTTTAGTCAAATGCAACACTCTGCCACAGCAGGTAAAGGGCTTAAAGTGTTTCAAAATGCTGTAAAATTGGTCTTCGTGGAAGTATTTCTCTTCTTGCTTCCCAGGAGATGGTCAGTTATAAAGAGCAGACTGCGGCTAAAATTCATATAGCAATGCAAAAACCCAGTGGGTAGGAAGGAAAAATGCTCCTCACGGCACCTTATTTCCACTGCCCACAGTGAGAGCACAAATGGAAAGGCTCTGGTGGCTTAATGCCTCAGCCCTCAGTGACGCTATTAATAGAACTGGGATCATTTATCAATCTTTTGCAATATTTCCTGTACACAGGACCTTCTCAAAAAACACATGTAGCCTACAGTTCTCAGAAACCTCTAAGAGAATCCTATCTGCTGTGAGTCCACGGGGACAGAATTTCACTAACACATCTTTAAACCTTCATCTTTGAAAAATGGAGAAACTGAAAATGTCAATGGATACTGAGGAATTAGGGAGCAATAATGTCACCTAAAAGGAAACCACAGAGTATTATGATCCACTTATTGTTACTATTGCAGCTACTTGTTCAGTTACTATATGTAGACATAATAGAAAAGCATATTTGATTTTGAGTAAAATAAAGCCATATTCTATTGTGGTCTTTAAACAGATCTCAGTGGCAGTTGCAAAGATTGGATACTTTACTGGTGGCACCTGTATGCTCTGGAGAGCTTTTGTCTTTATCTGTTACATGGAGGCCCAAACACCATGATAACTTTGCCAGCTAGACAGGTGTTTCCAAAACAGGTTCTGAGCTCATCAACAGTTCTTTATCACATACATTTTCAAGATGAAAGTGGCCCTGCTTAAGTCATTTTAGGAAAAGAACTGTCCAGAAAAGTACAGGGACTTTGTCAAGGCCCTTCTAAGAACCATGAGCACCCTACTTGAAATGAGGAACTTTCCTCAAAATTCCCATTTTTTCTTTTGAAAAGGGTGGATCTGGACAAGCAGGCAGAAGCAGTGGTTAACATAATGGTGTACTCCAATTAGCCTAAGCTGTAGCAGCCAGTGGGAACAAACTGATTAATGGGTAACCTCAAAGTAGAAGCCAGGATGGTAAATTCACTCTTCTTTGAGGACATCCAAACTGACACTAATAGCGATTTGCAATCAGATGCATATTATAGATATTGCTTTAATAAAATGTCTAACGCCTTCCTTTATAAAATTGGCAGTTGGAAAAGGACTGAGAAATGCTGGTGTAAGAGGGTTTTTATATGTATCTACTTTAGGATTTAAGGAGGAAGAAAATCCTCTAATCTCTAGTGTGGTAATGTTCTGGTACGATCTGGATCTCTCCCCTTGCTTGGTTAAACGGAGCCTGGACTGAATCATGTCTGCTTTGCATCACCTTCTCTGGGGTGAACTGAATCTGATTTTGAAATCAGGATGGGTGCAGGGCAGCGCTGTTCCAGAGGTTTGCTTGCTGTTGCTGCAGCTTCCCTTCCTCCTCTCTCAGTCCCCCAGAGGGTGGAGCTGCTCCCCCTGCAGCTCCGGCTTCTCTCTCCCTTCTAACATTTTAAAAGAGAACATGTGAGATGCATCAGAAAATGCCTGCACTATGCACAAGAATGAAATGATCTTGACAGTAAGGACATTTTCAACTCTGCTTCCCATAGAAATCTAAGCTAAGCCAGAGGAGTGGGAGGAAAGATCTCATTAGGTAATTTCAATTTAAAGATGCCTCATTGCAAGATGAATTTTCCTCCTCTCACCTACAAGAGCTTGAGGGGAGTCTTTATGGACGTGATGCTTTTCCTATGCTGTTTTGGAAACACTGATCTCTGAAATGTGTTAAACAATTAAAAAAAAAAAATCAGTCTCAGTAGAGGCTCATCAATCTCAACGTGTTACAATTCTGCCACCTTGTGGGGATGCTTTAAAATACTACAAGTACATTTTGGGGGAAATGAGATATGAAAGGGGAACTGGATATGCTTTTTAATGTATCTGCTTGACCCTGGACAAGCTGTAGGCAGATTGACTTGGATTTGGAGGGGGAGTATAATGTTGCAGTTTGTCTGTTGATGAGAGCAGTAATGTGGTTGGGGAGGACTCTGAAGAAAACCAGGCTTCCAACAGTCATGTTCAGGAAAGAGGAGAGTATGGCATTATTAATAAGGTGAAAATCTTTTCACCCTATTTAATTCTAAGTCAGAGTAAAGTAGTGGTCATATTCAACTTCTGATTGGTGGTTGGCATTGGTAAATAAATATTTGGATTTAAGATAGCACATGATTCCCTGATGAGCATCCCTTGAATTTAGATAGGTGCAGAGCAGAGATTTAAATTGCATTTATGAAAATTGACATCTTTGTTCTTGAAAGCATCAAATGACAAATCATCATAAAAATTGCATGATTTTCTTCTTTCATAAGTCAATTATCTCCCTAACAAGTGTGGGCTAAAATCATATCTGATGATTATTTGTGATGATTTTCTTTACGGATGAATACTCAGTGGAAGATACTAGGTATTTTTTTTAAATACTGACATTAATGTTCTGAAATGTAATATTCCTATTCAAGCTGTTTATTGAAAAAAACTGAATTATGTTAACTCCCTGCTCATGAGCTCTTTTGGTGGTATTGGGCATTTTCAGTGATATTTACACACTAATGCCTGAAGAGAGATTCCTTGAAGTGTAGAGAATGTGTGTTTTTCCTTTAAATACATATCAGTATCCAATCGATTTATCCTTTGGCCTTGACTGTACTTAGCTTTTAAAGTCGTAGCATTAAATCTGCTGGAGAAATCACTTTCTTTTTCTCTATCCTTTCCTTCTCTGCCTACTTTATCCCCTCAATTCCCAAAGAGCCCTTATCAACACAGCCCTCTTCATGGCTCCTTATATTGCTCTTCTTGATTTTCACATTTTAAACTTTGAGGTTCACAGTTCAACTTTCCCATAAGATGCAAGTAAAAAAATAAGCATCAGGCATTGCGCACAAGCCACACAGCCACTCTCCTTGTGAGAACTTGGTGTAAATAGTACATGGATTCACAGAGGACTTGCCACATTTTGACACATCACCATATTTCTGTAATACTGGAGGCCCCAGATTTTTAACTCCTCTGTTCCCTGTGATTCTAAATGGGAAAGATCTGCAAATAATATGCAGAAATGCTTATCTAAATGGGCTAAGAAATAAGAGGGAAGAACAAAGAGATGATAAGCTTCTGCCCTATCAAAGGAGATAACATGCACGAAATGCCCTCCAATCTCCAAGGTTCTATCATGTATTAACCACATGATGGTAAAATCCTTTTCCCAGGGCAAGGTTTTCTCAGGATCCTCTTCAATTGCTGTCTTCTTGCTGTTAGCTGCTGACTGGGTTGGGTGTAAAGAAGAAAAAGAAGGAAGAAGAGGAGATCTTTTCTGTCAATTGCACTAGAACAAATATGGGGCTCATATACCAGAAACTTCCACATCAAAAATTAACTTGTAAGTCTTAATTATTAAATGACAATTCTTAAAAATCTAAATAAACTTTGATTTAAAAAAGAAAATGTTGAGAATTATAAATGATGACAAACTTGAGTTCTAACCATTACATGTTGGAGTTTGAAATTGCTTAAAAGTAGAATACTCACCAGCAACCCATATTCCCTGGTGCTTGCCTCACCCTATAAGTATGAAAGATTGAACTAGCTAGTCACACAGAAGGATTGACAGAGCCATGGGGTATTACCATGAACCAGGGACTCTGCATGCAATGTGTAACTTCTTCCCTCATGATAATCCTCAAAGGTAGATATTATTATCTTATCTTTCAATGGGTTACCTTACATTTAGAGAGGACCAGGCACCTGCCAGAGTTCATTGAACAAATATGGGTGGTTGCAGGAAAGCTAATGCTTACTTACTCTTGTGTTATCACTCTTGCTAAGGCCGCCCCCTGCCACTATCAATGATGCTCTCTTCTTCATCTCTGCATTTATTAGATGCTTAATAAATACTTATTTAAAATAAATTGTTAATGGGCTGGGGATATAGCTCAGTTGTTAGAGTGCTTGCCTCACACAAGGCCCTGGGTTCAATCCCTAGCACCAAAAAAAAAAAAAAAAAAAAAAAAAGAAAAGAAAAAAAAAAAGTTAAACATTTAAGTTTTAGTAACCTTTAAAGAGAAGACTCCTCTCCACATCCCCACCCAAAAAAGACAGAAAATAAGAAAGAAATTAAACTAAAAGAGGAGATATGTATGGCTCCACGATCTGAATTTCTACAACACAATTCCATAAAGAAAGTTCTAAAATTATAATTCTGACCACAACATCATAAATAATTACTATGTACAAGAGTGAGTCAATAGCAGGTAGAGTTTAGATGCATTAGTGGCTTCAGTGCCAGTTCTCACTAATGTGTGTAACCTTGAACCATGTTCGAATTGCTAAGGTCTTCTCTAGCTAGGTAACTTCTTTGCTATTCATTCCAGAACAACCAACTGGGCTGCTCCATAACTAGTTGGCTTTGTCATTGTCTACCAACGAATGCTATATTTTTGGAAAAATTAAACCATAGATTGTTAAGAGAAAAGGGAAACCAGAATTAGAACAGAAAGTTCCAAGAAAACTGAAAAGAGTGAAAACCTTCAGTCCCAGAAAAATGTTGTTTTTAGAAACCACAGAGGGATGTGCTTGAGATGACCTACAAAATGACATCTGGTGAGCACTAAGGAAAGTAAGGGGATTATTGAAGGCCAGCAGGGGTCTTCTCCAAAAGTCCAAACCGAACCAACAGGTACAAGATGAGAGACCTGACTGAAGGAAATTCTAGTGATAAGAAGGCCCACAGGGTGAGGTTTCCTTGAGAAAATATGGTACCAATTTAGGAGTCAATAGCAATGATGCATCTGTTGAAAACATTAACAGTTCAGGTACATTCATAGAAAAATAATAATAGACTCAGGGAGGAAGTAATGTCCCTTGAACTAGTCACTTCTTTTTTTGAGGAGTATGGTCTGTCCTATGTGCCATATTTTAACAGGGATATTTCAAACTCAGGAGTATTGATTTCCTGGGATATTAAGATTATAAATTTGGTCATACAAAGAATATCTGATCAGGTGGGATATTTAGTCTGGGGAGAACAAGACTTAACTATTTTTGAAACCTCAAAGGGTCATTAGAAAGGATGCTAATGTGTTTAGTTATGGAAGCACCATCATTAGATGGAAGTTACAGGGATACAGTTTGACTTCAATATAACCAATGGCTTTCTAACACTTTGAACCTGCTCATCACGACCCTGGAAAATTCTTGTCAATGAAATATTCAAGCAAAGGCTGCAAGCCCACATCAAATATCACACATAAGGAATTCACACTTAGATCTAAGAAGGGGACAGGACCAGATATCTGTAGGGCTCTTGTCAACTGTAGTTTATAATTTTAAGTGTGTTGTTGAGAAATTAAGGTCTATTTCCTTAGAAATCAAAAATGATGCCTTTTATAAAGGCATATGAGGATCTAAGGTCAAAAAAGACTATTTCTAAGGTCAAAATATCATGTTTTTAATTCTTCAATTGAAAACACATTCTTGAGCTTAGGCAACACTTAGAAATATAAGGGGAAAATAAGGAGGATCATTAACCTTCCTTTTGCTGGGGAAAGATATAGACAGAGGTCATGGTATAAAATTGCTGAGAGAACATTCTGAAATCCCTGTAGCGGATCTCCTGATACCTCAGGGGGAAATCACTCCACATGATTGATGGCATTTACCTTGCTTGTTTTGTGATCCTTGGTATTTTCTTTGGTGAGATAACATTAATAGTATTTCCAAAAATTGTAAATAAAATAATTAATAGCTTGTCAGGATCAAATAAAATAATATAAGATGACCACAGAGTAATGGACTCATACCAATCACTCACTAAAGACAGAGATCCCTCAGTGTATCTATGTGATGATGTGCTTCTTCCAATTCTTAAAGAACTTCCACATACATTATCTCCTATAACTCCATGCTGTAAGCCAGGTAGGTGTAAGGTTCACATTTTACAGAGGCTAAATTTATGCTTGGAGTAAATGACCACTTTTACTGAATGATGATTATCTGCCCTGTCATTTAATAATTTTTCTAGTGATAAAGAGCTCATAGCTTTACAGAACAACCCATTTCATCAAGGAAATCAATGAAGAAAATGAGATGGTCAAGAGTTTTCCAAATCTACACTCAAGACAACATGTTCCACCCACTTCTGGATTATAGATGTGATCATGTGCTGTTGAGAGTGTCATGAAATTGACCCCTTTGACACTATGGTGGTAAGAATGTAAACGGGTATAACCACTGGAAAAGGCAATTCAGATACATGTGCTGAGAACCTCAGACATATTCACTTTTTGGTTTCATAATTCACCATCCATGAATCTATTCTATTAAAAAAGTCAGAAATGATGGAAAAAGTTTGATTCACAGAAGTGCTTATCAAGAGTTTAGTTTCTAATAGTGAAAAACTACAAATACTCTAAAATCCCACAATGGACTACTCAAAGAAGAATATATTGTAAAGGCAGCATGCTGTAGTGATAGCAAGCCAGACTTTGGATTAAGATCCATAGGGTTAAGGGTTAAATTTTCTGGGTGAGGGGGTGAGTTACTTAAGTTAGCTAATGCTTATAAAATCCACTCAAAGTGGAATGACAATCTGTTTTTTAAAAAGCAGTTATGACAGTTACAATAACATTAAATGGAAATTGTTTAGATAGCAGCTGAAACATTAAGCTTTTGAAGGCAGTAATTATTAAGATTACCATATAATAATAATGATATATATAAAATACTTAGTTTATGGCAGACATGTAGCAAAGATTTTCTTTTAATATCCTGATAATAACTCTTTGACATACGTGCTATTAATATCCTCACTTCACAAATGAGGAAACTGAGGAATAGTTCAGCCAAACAGCTTTCCTAAATTCTTTTTGTTGTTCTTTTTAGATATATATGACAGTAGAGTATACATTGACATATTATACATACATGAAGTGTAACTTATTCTATAATTAGGATCCCACACTTCTGGTTGTACATATGTGGAGTTACAGTGGTCATGTATTCACATATGAACATAGGAAAATTATGTCCGATTTAGTCTGTCTTTTCTATTCCCATTTCCCCTCCCTTCTCTTTATTCCCTTTTAGCTTTCCCAAATTCATATAGAGGTTTGGTTAAACTAGGATTGGTTGAATTGGGATTTGACTCCAGGCTGTCTGACTACTACCTCCTGCACTGTGACACATTTTGTGTATATGTATATGTGTGTGTACCATAATAAAAAATCATAGTAGACTCACACATTTACATGTTTAGAACCAGTTTTAATTGTGTATTATGAATTTTAAAAATTAGATTACCAAATTTTATGGGCACTGGTATGAGATCTATGTGTGAAATGGAAAATAAAAGTGATGATTGTAGTGCGGCATGGTGGTGCCCACCTATAATCCCATTGGCTCAGGAGGCTGAGGCAGGAGGATCACAAGTTCAAAGCCAGCCTCAGCTAAAGCAAGGCACTAAGCAACTCAGTGAGACCCTGTCTCTAAATAAAATATAAAATAGGGCTGGGGATATGGCTCAGTGGTTGAGTGCCCCAGAGTTCAACCCCAAGTACCAAAAAAAAAGTGATATGATTAAAAAGTGATATGATTCCCTTTCTGTGTTGGTATTCTAGGTAGCTTCTATTGCTAATGTTGGATATTTCTGATTTCCAACTTTCCAACTGAAACTGTACTATTTTATAAACAAAAATCTAGGGAAACACATAAATAAAAATAACTCAAGGTAGATGTGAGGGGAGTAGATTTTCATTTCCAATCCCAGCAGTAGAGTATATCTGATTCCCTGAACGATTGCCCTTCTGAAAAATGACTCAAAACACCAAATGAAGATTCAAAAGCAATGGAGATATAAACACTCACATGTGCCACAGCTGGGCTGGGAGTAAGGAAGGCTGGGGTGGGAACTGGCTCAGGCTGGATAATGATTTCAGCTGGAACTACTCCATCTTCATCTTCCCGGGGTTTCTGATGGGTACAGCGACCAATGTCTGCATTTTTGAAGGATACAGGCTGGGCAAAGTCCATGGGGCTAATTGAATAGAACAAAATATTTTTTTCTTAGTTTTCATTCCTCCATAATGAATCAGACCACCATGCCCTCCCTTTTCAGACCCCCAGTTCAGTCTTCCAATTCTAAATTAAGATCTTTATAACTTCCTTTCCTCATGATTTTGGATAATGTTAGTGATCCTCAAATTAAAAAAAAAATAGTAGAAAGGAGTATTACTTACACAGAGTTAATAACAAGATTCCACACACAGCCTTCAAAAGGAGGAATGTTTCTGAGTGGGGGAGGTTGGAATTCAGGTGGAGCACCCCCAATGAAAAGCTTTTTGACTTCAATAGCCTGTTCTACTGTGAGATTTTGCATGTGTCTTTTATCTTCATCGACTTGAACAGTGAAGATGCTAAGATATTTAAAATAAACAAACATGAATCACATATTGTTCAATACAGTTGGAAATCTCCTTCCTGCCGCCCCTCACCCATCATTTCTACAGCGTTTAGGTGATCCCCAATTGGCTGATTTGGAACTCCACATTAACCACTGTTATTCTTTCCCCAGCATTTTGTCCCTTGTCTCTCTTAACTGTCCCTGAAAGCTTACTGAAATCAGGCAATGTGCAGAAGCAAAATGATCCTCTGGTAGAGGGGACAGCTGTAGTCTGCAGCCCAAAACATGAGCCTGTAAGCGCAGGGGCTCTTGTGCTGAGCAGTGATGTCTAATCCTGTAAGGATCAGGTGGTTAGGCACAGCATGGGGTCACATTTTGTTTGACTCTTTATTTTTTGGTTTGTGCTGGCTATTATTTTCTTGCTAGGGGACAAACTGTACTCCTGAGAGCTTCGACTGCAGGAATCAACAGCAAACACTGTACAGTACGTTGTTTTATAAAGATTGTAGCTGCTGGCTTTTGAATAGAAGAGGCAGGCAAGAACACCAAGCTCATTGTTCCTTGCAACAATTTTCCTTAGTGGCTGTTTCATTACTTTCCCTAATTTGCTTATGAGAGATAACTCACACACGACTAATTGAAAACCTCATGCTACTGATTCACAATAATCCTTGGATCCTGGGGCAAAGAATCAGGAGACAAAGTTGCAATGACCAAATGCATTTTCTCTTTTGTTGTTGAAGTAGGTTTTGAGCTTGGTTCCAACAGTCATCTGGGTGCCATTAGTGATAAATGTCATCAATATTAGCCACCAGCCCCAAGATCATAAATGGATCACTGAAAACTTACTTCCTATTTGAAAATAAAACCAAAGTACTCTGGTGGACAATGCAGTCCTAAAGGGCTATCTTACTTGATTTTATAAGTTAAAAACAAAACAAAAACACATACACATGTGGAACTGGAAACAATATAGTAAGGCAACAAATTGTTACTGATTATGGATCCACTTTGATACAATTCAAAAGAGAAAAGAACAAAAGATGGATTTTGCTATGGCTCAAGATATCACTTTTCAAGGGGGTGTACAGGGAATTGGTCAGATTTAGTTTCAAAGGAAAAATGATGTTTTTAAGAAAAGAGATTGTGGAAGAATATGTAGGCAAATATCAGGAGGTGCAACTTCATTGCTAAGAGCATTGGAGGTTTAGGAGACTTAAGAAGCCTCTCACTTCTGGGTATGTGTGACTCACTGAGACACCCCTACCCCCACTCCAGTCACCCCATGTTTCTCCCTTCAATTAAAAGCAATCTCTTGCTTACCGATGAAGTGGTGCCTCTAGGGGCTTTAATGAGTGTGTAAGCCACTCTTAAATAAGAGAGCAAATCTCTGCTCTTGATTAGAGTTTTAAGGAGCCAGGAGCCCTCCTTTTTCTGGTGTAGATTCTATAGTTGGCTTCTGCCCCAAGGACCATGATATAAGTCCTTTGCTACTAGATCCTGGGGTAGTGATGTGGAATGAATGAGGGCTTTCAGAAGGAACAGACTGGAATTAAGTGCTAGTGTGGAAGCCTACTAGTGCTGTGACCTTGGGCAAGTTATTTAATCATGCTCAATTTCATTTCATTCATTTATAAAATAGAGATAAAAATACCTACTTCAAACACTGGAAAACATTAATTAAGGGTTTCCCCCGAGGCTGTTTTACTTAATAAGGGCATTGCTAGAAGACAATAGCTGGATTCAGCTCATATTTTACACATTAAGTGCATCAAATCTAAATGATTTATGTAGTACTTATGTACAGAAGGACTTTACCAACGTGGCCATTATGAATCTGGTGTGTTTTCTATTTTTTTTTTTAAATTCATGTAATAACTTTTTACTGAGGTTCTTCTTCTTTGTGCAAAACACCATAATAAATGCTGCATTACTTATTAATATTATGACAGGTCAGCTCTATTGTCATTTTCTTTTACAATTTTAGCAGTTGATTCTTAGGGTTTCATAATTAAATGTGTATATATATATATATATATATATATATATATAGTTGTAGATGGACACAATATTTTTATGTATTTATTTTTATGTGGTGCTAAGGATTGAACCCGTGCCTCACACATGCGAGGCAGGCATTCTGCCCTGAGCTACAGCCCCAGCCCCTCATAATTAAATATTTTATTACTTACATTCTTTTCCTTTTTTGTTCAAAATATTGGTCCAAGACTTTTGTTTCTTCAAGCCACCACCAATTGAATTGCATATTAAGTATCTTGACATTGTAATTTACATGAACAAAATTGAATCTCAATGATAAGGAAGAAAATATTTGGGTGGTAGTGTCCAAATCATGCTCTCATTCTGGAAACCCCAATTATGCCTGAAATATCTGACCCAACTTCATGGTCTTTAGCCTCATTTGGTACCTACATGTAGAATCCTTTCGCAGAGGAGAAACCCAATTCAGTTGCTTATCTTAGTTGCCTATTCAGCCATTTCTGGCCCTCATCCAGTTAGAACTGCTGAGGTAGATGCTGGAAGAAGTGTCAGAGGCTAGAGCACTCACAAAAAGCAGAGGTCACCGGAGTACCAAGAAATTAGATAACAAAGTGATTGAAATGAGAACTTTTTTTCCAGAGGAAGGGGTAGAAAAGAAGAACAAATGAGGAAAGAGGAGTGAAAAGAGGCAGAGGGGGAGACAGAAGTTTGATCTTGGGAAGTCTGTCCTCTAATTTGGTCAAAACCCAATGATTTTATGAGGTGATATTAAAAACACTATCTTATCCAGGGTTTTAGGAAAACCTAAATGGTGACTGACATTTATGGTCTGAAAAGTGTTGAGAGAAAACAATATTCCTAAAGTATATTATAATTAACTTGAAGTAAAAGAAACCTTTAAGGTCACAAGTAAGGGTAAGAATAAATAGTTTGTCAAGCATGGATAGAAGTATTTAAGACAAATATGTCTGGGTTAAAAACCTGTCTTTCTGTTTCTGATATGTGATTTTGTGCAATTCAGTTACTTCCTTCTCATCCATGATGAAATAATAGTAATACACTTCTCATGTACATTTAGAATAATTAAAAAGCAATGTCTGTGTAATATTTGACAAATAATATCATAGAATTGGTATATGAAGCATTAAAATGTTTCAGAGTGAAGTTCAGGTGGACATTAGTGATCTCTGGTTAATCAGCTTTATGAAGTACCTTCTTATAAAGTAGAGGGTAATGCTGTTTCGACCTTAGAACACTGAAAAAGACATTATGGAAGCAAATGTGTTCTTGTTTTGGCACAGAGTTCAGTGACTACACACTAATATGTTCAACATTATCCTGTAATTAACAGTGAATGGCAAGACCGTTTGTTTATATGGCCAATTAGCAGAATGACCAGTTTTCAAGGAAGTACTATCCACTGAGCTTAATCAAATGAAGGCTGGATTGATAGTCAACAGCTGTGAAGCTGGCGTAATAAAATGCCCTTCTTGAAGAGACACCTGTTAAAAGGACACCTTAGTACAACCTCATAATGCATTTGGGGATTTCAAAATTCTTTCTCTAGAAAATAATACATTTTGGGTGATTTTGGGTCAACTATATTTCTCAAATTTGCATTTCTTAATTGAAATTCTTTTAAGTTCACAGCTCTTAAAAAAAGTTCTTCCCACAGTAAGAAGTATTCATTTTTGGCAAAGGCCATAAAATCTAGTCAAGAAGACATGTAAAATCATATTCTAAAGTGTTCCTTCAGGTTTGAACACAAAAATCCAGTCTGCTGCTCTTTTTGGAAACCACGACTACAATATCTGGCTGTTAAATTGGTAAAAGTTCTGATTTTGTCCAACTATTGATCGCTCATTTGTCTTAATCATGGTTTCTAAACATCTTGGTTAGTAGACGCTGCAGGAATGCTTAGCATCAATTCAGCCTACAACCTAATGCTCTATGTAATAATAACAAAGCGAGCTGAGGAAAGCTTTATTATTTACTTAGACGATAAGAAATCCTTATTATTCATCTAAACTGTTATCTATACAAGAGGATAATTAGAAAATATAGATCTTTAGCTACAGAATAGCAACTGCTTGTTTGAACTATTGTTACACATTCATACTTGTGTTTCATTTAAAAGTATTCTCTGTGTTTTGAGGTTTCATTATATTTGATGTTTAGCTCTTTTCTATGCTCCAGTCTAATAAATGGATTGCTTGTTTGGAGGGCTGAGGCCCCTGAAGTCTCTGGGTTTCTGTTTTTTTTTTCTCTAACTGTCCTTCAAAACTAATTTAACTTTCTGAGTTGTACAATATTTTGATGAAAAATACTGATGACTTTCCAATAAAGAAAGTATTAAGTATGGTAACAACTGAAGATACAGGAAATCGGTCTGTGTACTGTTAAAGCCAATTCCCTAGATCAGAGCAAGAGGAGCAGTTGCTCTTGTGGATCTGTGGAGTGGAGGTCTCCATGGAAGGATTGCGGGGTAGTGGCCATTCCCCTTCTCTACCTTGACTCCGATCCCTCATGAAGGTACTGCAGGAACTCTGCACACCCTGGGGAGGAGACAGGGATGAAACACTCACACAAGAGGCTCAGTAGGTCATGCAGCTGCTGTCGCCACGCTACCGTATCTGTGACAGGATTCTAAGCAGCTGCCATAACTGATTTGGAACCTGAATGAAATCAGAGCTGCCAATGGTTGCTGGCTCTGGCTGAGCTTTTCTGTGAGCTTTACTATGTGCATGCCTTATTTGAGAAGAGAGTATTGAGAGATGAAGAAGGAGGGATTTTTCTTATCTCTAGATTCAGAAGATTCATTTGGTTATTCTAGAGGTGGAACAGAGACCTGTAGAGGATAAAGCTGTTAAGAACAGAATTCTTAAGGGCCTGGCTAAATGAGGTTCCTGAAATACAAAGTGTAAGAAAAGGAAATTAAGGTACTTTTTCATTTTATGATGGATAGTATATCCATACACACTAAAGTTCAGGCAGAGACCAAGGCTGGAAAGGAAGTTGACACAGTAAGTATTCTAGTGCTATAGTTACCCTCTAGTTCTCTCCACATGAACAGAATGTTCTCTCCCATCATGAAACAGACTTGGCTCTGGTTTGACAACAATTTTCCTCATTGTTCGTGTCCCCATGGAGAGATGCACTTCCAGACGCCCCTTGTTGAGGAATATGGCATAATAGGCCTGCAATGAGAAATGGTTATTGAAGATGAAAAGGAGACTCATCTATGGCTTAGCTGTAAGATGTTCTGACAGAGCCACAATTTCATCTGGCCTGAGATCTTACTGAAGACAACTCAATATTTTCTTAAACAGAGTTATTAGAGTATTTGGCAATGTCTTTTTAACCATTTACCATTTTTGCTTGTTAGATGATGTGGAAAGTGCAGATAGTAATATAGCAGTTCTCTGCCAAGCAGGTTTGTAATGCTGAATCTAACAGCTGTGTTTGAATTGGTCCTCTAACTCACAAAAGAACACAAAGGGTGTCCACAAAATCTGTCTCTCTTGTATTCACAGGCACAAGGCTGGCCTCTGGAAATGAGGTCTGACTCTCAACCTCATGGTATTTTGAATGTTTAGACTTCAGTTTGCTCTCGATCTGGTGTGATAGATTTCTATCACAAACATGTAACTTGTCTCCCACATTTAGAAAGAAGGAGACAATTTTTTCATCCACAAACACGTCTGCCTCTTCTTGCTATGGTTACCATAGCAACCAGTATGGTTTTGATATCTGATTGTGAACCCCAGGGAGCTTGAATGCAGTCCTCGTCCCCAAAGCAGATGCCAAATACATTTCCTTTCTTGTGGACCACTGGGCACCCACTGCACATGATCACGGGGTCTTATGGCAGTGGAGATGGTTTCTATCAAAATCCTCATGTCTTCAATACTGTACTGCATCATTTACGCAGGTCCACGTCCAGCACAAAATAATCTGAGGATCTAGATTAGTACTCACCATTCCCCAAAGGGGCAGCCACAAACTATTTACTTGAGCATTTCTCAGCTGTTTGACATCACAAACCCATTTAGCAGAACACAATCACAAACAACCCTCTGCATATCAAAACTGTTATCTTTGAAAGCTAAAACATGTCAATTTAATCAGCATTGATTCTACAACAGACTGGTATTATTTAACCTCCTTTCCTTCTTCAGATAACAATCACTATGCAATTTTTAAAAATTAGATATTAGATATTCATTATAATTAAAATTCTGGAACATTAAATTTTATTTCTAATTTATTTTGTGCTATAGTACTTCATGTTTTCTTATTTTAATTGTTTTAATAGGAACATGCTCTACTTAAAGAAATATCCTGAAAGCTGGTGACTCAGGTCCACTTAATTAGTCCTGATGAAGAGAAATTTGAAGCTAGTAAGTAGGTAGTACTTCATTATTCTGCAATGAGCAAGGAAACAAATATAGTGTAGTAGAAATGTATTTTGGAATGTTAGGTCTGGTCTCCCTATTATAACTAGCTTATCATTTGTAACAGTGAGAAAATAATTTTATTTTTCAGGATTAAAGGATAAAGGATTTAAAGGAGCTCTCATGTTTTATGTTTATTCAGTGATTATTTTGTGCAGTGAAAAATGAAATAATGCTTTTCTCCCTCTACTCTCCAAAAAATATTTTATTATGACTATTTGACACATTCCTCATAGTGTGATATACATACAAATGATGAAGTTGTGTTCATACTGTGCAGTAAAATCTGCCTGTGAATCCATCACATAATTTAAGAAACTATTGTTATATCTCCTATGAGCTTCTTGATCCCATCTACCTCCTTCCAGAGGTAACTATATGTCAGAGGCAACCACTAATATGGATTATACCTTCATTATTTCCATGTTTTTAAAAAGTTATTTTTAAAAATGCACATATACATACCCGTAAATGGAGTTATTTACTGCTTCTTGTATTAAAAATCTATAAATAGTATCATTTTTCATTTCCATATGGCTTCTATCCATCCATGTTGTCTTGTTTAATTACAACTTATTCCTTGTGGCCACTCTTAATATCCCATTATGCAAAAATGCCAGTTTGCTTATTTGTTCTCGGGTTCATGAGGATGAGGTGGTTTCTACTTTTTCTGCTATGGTTAGAAATGTTTCTATGAACATTCTTGTACATGTCTTATTATGCAGCTGTGAAAGAGTCTGGGCATACACATGGGAGTGGAAAGTTCAACTCTATAAGATTGTGTCAAATCACTTTCCAAAGAGACTGTAGCCACTCCCTCTTTTCTTCCAGCTGTGATTGAGAGTTTCCTTTGACCAAGGTCTTCCCAATACTTGGTACAATGATATTTCCCAGTGTTTTCTCATTTTAAGTGGTCTAAAAACCTAGTGTGGCCTGAAGTTGCACTTCTCACATTACACTGAGGTTGAACATTTAAAAAATATTTTTGGATTAATCATGTTTTCTCTTCTCTGAAATGTCTAGTCAAATCTTCATTATTGTCTCTATTTGTTTTTCTTTTCTGTTTGTAAGAGTTACTTTTATATGCTGGTTATAAGATTTTTTTTTAAAAAAATTGACCTTTAATGAATTAATTAATTAAATATGTGGTGCTGGGATCAAATCCAGAGCCTCACCCGTGCTAGGAAAGTGCTCTATCACTGAGCCACAACCCCAATCCTCATTTACCAGATTTTTGAAGGTTATATATTCAGTAACTTTCCAGGCTGGGGCTTGTGGTGTGTGTGTATGTGTATAGAGAGAGAGTTCTAAATTAATGATTTTTTTGCTTCTATTTTGTTCAATAAACCCTTCTCTTCCTCAAGATTGAAAGTTATCCTTCCATATTTTCTTCCAAACATGTTATTTTTCTTTCTATATTTAAGACTTTAATTCACTTGAAATTTATCTTTTTGGTTTGATATTAAGAAGAAATTCAGCTTCATTCTATTCATATAGATCACCAATTATCCTAATATCATTCACTGAATGGGTTCACTGTTTTCTTAATGACTTGCAGTGCCACTTAGTGTCAAATGTCATGTCCATCTATGCTTGGGATAGACAGGGTTTTTTTTTTTTTTTTTTCTGTTTCACCAGACAGAATTTTCCATGAATGAATATCACAGCATTACAATCCCAAACTCTTATAATGCGCTGATATCTGATAGTCTAAGCTTACCATCTTATTCTTCAATTTCAGGAGTTTGGGAGGTTTGGGTCATTGATGGAAATTTTTATTGGTACATTATAATCATACACAATAGTGGGACTTGTACATGCAAACAATATAACAGTATAACTTGGTCAATTTCAATTCCAGTAGCTCCCCTTTTCCCTCTTTTCCTCTTTACCCAGGTCTCCTTTCTATTATGATATAAGATACTGAAATTGAATCACTTTTGGGAGAATTGACATATTTTTAATATTGAGTCTTTCCATTAACATGTTGAATACACTCATTTATTAAGGACTACTTTAATGCCTTTCAATACACTTTTATAATTTTCTTCATCTAGGTCTAACTTGTTATATTTATTCTTAAATTTTATACTTATTCTTATAGTATGTTTACTTATACTTTTTTCAGTTCAATAATAATAACTATTCTTGGGTTTAAATTTGTAACAAATGTTTGTAACATTTTTCTATTAAGAATACTTGCTATAAATTTTTACAGATGGCTAAGGAAATTTCTTCCTCTTCTCACTTTATTTTAAAATTTTGAATGGGTGTTATGTTTCACCCAATGTTTTTTTCTGTATGTACTGGGATGATTATAGGATATTTAGATTTGCTAATATTAAATGATCCCTGCATTCCTGAGATAACCCAAATTACTCATGGTTTCTATATTTTTTAAAATTCTATTTGCTAATATTTTGTGCAGGCTATATTATTTTTAGAAAAAGAATAAGATAAGACTCTATCACATATATTAGATTAAATATTAAATTCTAAAATTAATTTTAAAAAACACATATAATAAAAAAAATCACATTTGGTTCACAAAGGTATGTGCACATTCGAGGCCATACTTGTAAAGCATTTCACTCTTCTGATAATGGTGGGCTAGGTAATTTCTATGAATGCTTTTATTGAGAAAAATTAGGTTAAATGAAAAAAATACAATGAAAAATTATAATGGAGGGTATTGAGGAGTACCAAAAGAAGTAAGAGTTCTGATGCCTAAATCTGAGTAGTTGAGGGATTGTTTTTAAAAGAATCAAATGATTATGGAATGTAAATACTCAAAGCAGATGCTCCTTAGGCTTTATTTTAACATTCTTGAGTGAGACTGGGCTATAGTGGTTCATGCTTCTATCGATTGGGTGCCATCTGCCTCTCCTATGCCAGGTCCTTCTCTGTGTCCAGAGAGGCTGGATTGGTCAAACTCTGACAGCATTGCCTCAGCTAGTACAACTGGGAAGCTGATCCTAGAAGAAATTTAAATTTAAGTTGAACAAACCTTAGCTGAATCTCTACAGAACTGATAAAGTGTTAACCTTAAAGAAAAGAAGATTAATATAATTTGAATAGATTATAAGCTACCCACTTACATATGAATATGCGAAGTACTATATGAAAGGTTGGTGCAAATATAGGTGTGACTCAGCACCTCAAATTGACAACATGAAAATATAGAAAAGTCAATTTCCCTAAGAAGGTGATGTGGGAGAAATAGGAAGACAATAGGATAAATGGAATGATTAATACTGGTTAGCCAAAATGAGAGTTGAAATCAATGATGTGAGTATAAAAGTATACAAGCAATTGAAGCACAAGGGAAAATCCATTGTTAACAGGGGTGAGAGTACCTGTCCAGTCTGCCTCCGTTTTCTCCTAGGTGGTGCTGATACTCCTCCGCTTCCCAAGAGAATGATCCCAGACTCATTCTTGGTGCTGAAGGACAGATTGATTTCTGTGCCTACATCAATTGACACAGGAACAAGTTCCACAAAACCAGGCTTGGGGAAGCTAACTGTGTAAACATTCTGGGTAAAAGGAGAATAGGAGAAGAAATCATTAGAAATGAATTTTAATTTCTTCATTGCAGATGCTTCTTTCCACGCAGGCCATGTGATTATTAAATATACTGTGGTTTAGAAAGCATAAAAACCATTGTGATGTTGAATACTTAAATGCAGTTGAAGAAATATTATTTCTAGTTAGAACTTTGAATATTTTGAGAAGTTTGGGTTAATATTAAAATGATGAGCTGGGCATGGTGGTGCACGCCTGTAATCTCTACAGCACAGGAGGTTGAGGCAGGAGGACAGCCTCAACCAAAAGCAAGGCACTAAGCAACTCAGTGAGACCCTGTCTCTAAATAAAATACAAAATAGGACTACGGATGTGGCTCAGTGGTCAAGTGCCTTTGAGTTCAATTCCTGGTTAACCCTTCCACCAAAACACAAACAAACAAACAAACAAAAAATCAAAATGATGGCTTTGGCTTTCAGTCTAGAACTTCTGATTAAAAACAGAGATCACTATTGATAGATAACATATTCTTTCAGTTTAAGTCTACCTTGCTAGTCCAATGCAGCAGCTTGAACCTATAATTTTAGCTATGGGGGAGGCCAAGTTGGAGAATTAATCAAGTGTAGGAGTTTGAGATCAGCCTGGGCAACATAGTGAGACTTTTGTGTCAAAACAAAACAAAACAAAACAACAAAATCCCTTCAAACAAAACACCTGACTACCTTGTAAAATCTCCGTGAAAATATTATAATCAATCCCTTGAGTATACTCTATCAATTATTTTTTTGTTTGAAAGATGAGTAGAACATGGTCTATGTCTCATTCTTCTTCTTGATGAGTCCACAAGCAAAATGTTCATTAGTTATCAAATATGTAAATACTTTCTGGAAAAAAAATTTAAAAATTGGAGCCTTAAAAACAAAACTTTAAAAATACTATTTTTATTTCTCAAAATGAAAATTATACCATTGTTCTTACTGATTATAAAATTAAGCCGGGTGTGGTGGCTCATGCCTGTAATCCCAGTGGCTTGGAATGCTGGGGCAGGAGGGTTCAAAGCCAGCCTCAGCAACTTAGCAAGGTCCTAAGCAACTTAGTGAGACCCTGCCTCAAAATAAAAAAAGTGTTCCTGTGTTCAATCCTTGGTACCAAAAACTAAATAAATAAATAAACACAATAAAATAAAATTAATAAACTATGTTTTAGACAGTAAACAAGTGCAAAATGGACAATCCCAAAGCTGTGTGGAAAAGGATCCTTTTTTTAAAATATGTTTTTTTACTTTTTTTCAATATCTTTATTTTGTCTGTTTGTTTATTTATTTATTTATTTATTTATGTGGTGCTGAGGATGGAACCCAGTGCCTTACATATGTGAGGCAAATGCTCTGCCACTGAGCCACAACCCCAGCCCCAAACAGAGCCTTTTTTTTAATAATTTATCCATTCATTCATTTTACCTTTCACAACCTTTACCCCTTTCTTTCTGCTCCTCCCTGCATTTAAACTGAATCATGGCAAGCATATTCATTTGTGGTCTCTTTTGCATTGAAGTTTGTGGGCAATGTCTCTCTGTCAGTAAATACAGACCACCATTACTTTTAATTGCTGGGGGACTTTTTACTACTATCAATGTGCTTGCATTTATTTAAGCAGGTGCATGTCTTTGGGCATTTATGACACTTAAAATATTCATTTTTGAAGTTCTGAATTGCGCTGGAGTAAAAGCAAGCGATCCTTTCATGTGGGCTGTCTTTTCCCTCCACAGTGTTTCAAGCCCAGTTCAATGACACAAGAGTGGGTAAAATGTGTAATCTACTTTCTATTCCAATTTTCAAATCATCACAGAGTTTTAGATAGTTCAGATGAAACTACTGTGCAGACATTTCAATATTTATCCAAATCAAATTTCTGCCTCATATTTTCCTTGTAAAATAATTTCTGGTTACTGCAAATCGCCTTTACAGAATCATCATTTCCATGCATACAGACTATTCATTTTCTGGACAGTTTTCCATCTTCATGTATATATCTTTTGAATGTGGATGAGAGTTAGGCTTTGAAGATTAAAATGCTCAGTAACATTTTCTTTAAGAAGCAAGTATGGATCCTTAAAGTTTTAATTCTTGATGTATTTCCATTTTCCTTCTTCCTAAGCTCAGGGTGAGTGTCTATGGCCAATTCTAAATTAGAGCCTGAGGCTATGAACAATGAAGTCCTGACAGTTCTGTTCCGGTCTTTAAACCTCATTGCTCTGAAGGCAGATTCACTCTTTCTTTTTCCCTGTCCTCTCTTCATTTCCTTGAACTTTACTGGAGTGCTTTAAAACTATTTTAATCCAAAGAAGCCATCAAAATGAACAGTTGTATGGTATCAGGGAAATTAAAAATTTGTGTGATATAGTTAACATTTTCTTATTTATAAAAGGTCATCACCATTGAATGCCTATAAAATTCTTATTAATGTTTTCTATTGACAATTGGCTTTGTTTATGTTTCAAGAGAGCAGAGCTGTGTCCTCAGTCTTTCTCCACATATGAATCAAATCTAACTGGGGAGTCTGCGGAATAGTCATGTGGAATCCAGGGCCTCTTACAAGAAAAAAATAAATAAAAATTCAGAGATTCTGGAGATTTTGGCTAACAAAAGACTTGCTGTTATGTTACAGAAGTCTTTGAAAAGTAGGAAGTTGCAAGTCCCCATCTACGTTACTTCAAAGACAAGGGGCTATACCTTAATGGGTATGCTACAAATTACTACTTTTTATTAAATGCTTAAACTCCTAATACATTATCAAAAAATTAATGTTGCTAATAGAGCTATATATATATAATGCAGATAGATAAAACGAATCTAAAATAGATGACAGAAAATGAGAAAAAGTATTGTTGGAAAGGAAGGGAGAACCAGAGATATATTAATATTAAAGATACATTTTCTTCATTTGGGAAAATGGAGCACAATCTCCATAACACCATTACCATCACAGAACTTTATAGCATGCTTCAATCTTGCTTTACCATTTATGTATAGCTAAGACCAGGATCTGTAGAAATATATTAACAAGAGCACCCAAACTAAGTAAATGAAAAAGTGATAGGAATGTGTTTAGGGAGGCTTTAAAAACAGACTAACCTCTAGAGAACACCCTTTGGTAACGCCAACGTAATCAGGACTACTGAGTATGTTGTATGGAGTTCTTGAAATTTCAATATCTTTGAGGCAGCCAGAATATTTCTTCACATTTACTTCTGGCCTATTGAACAGTCAAATGGAAAACAAAAGCAACGTCATGAGTGTGATGGCAGCAAAGTCTCTGACGATGGGAGGAGGTCATATGGAGCAAAGTGGCACATAGCTCGGTCCATGTCTATCAAACTGCTCATGTGCACATGTACCTAGCACACACCATGCTTTCCAATATCTGCTGGTTGACCACTCTGCAGAAGAAGTCTTGTTGTATTTCTTATTCTCTTTAAAATAATTTCTCATAGTATTCCATACAAAGTATAGAAATTAATTGATTTATTGTCTTCATATGCATAATGAAGTGTTTCTTTTTTTCCATTAAAGAGAAGAAAATTATGAATAATCAAACTACATACAAAAACATTTTTTAAAATTTACTTCAAATTTAGGGAAAAATAGCTGGAAACATTAATTTTGAAAAAAAAATTCTCTTAGTGAGATTTTGGAGAAGGCAGTTAAAGAATAATGTACATTTTTTTAAAAAAAGCTTTTAAGTAAAGCAAAGCCTAGAAACATTCTTCTGGGTTATGTAGCCTAAAAAATAGATATTTAAAAATTAAGTTTACAAATCGACCCCAAAGTTTATATTCTATATTGGAGCAATAATGAAACAAAGCAACTAAATGTAAAAAAAAAATACATTATTTTTTCCTATAGGTTGGGAAGTGGCTTCTATACTCACACTAAACTTGAATGTTTACTTTCTGCTTACTGCTCTTTCAAACAAAGCCAACCTGCCAGAAGATTGGAAAATGAACCCTTTGCCTTTGAGAACAGCATGTTGCTCTGAGTTACTATGTGACATTATATAAGTGATCTGACTTTTCCAGGACTCAGTGCACTTAGATATGAAGTGGGCATGATAATAATAATGGTAGTACCTGCATTTATCATGTTGTGAAATTTGGATAGGTCAAAAAAAGAGCACAGCACATGTAAGTGCTCAATAAACATAAACTAGCAGTATGTCCATGGTACTGACCCCTCCTGAGTCTAAAACAGTGCTGTCCAACAGAAATTTCTGTGATGATGAACACATTCTGTTCTGCACTAAGTCAAGTGTTACTAGCCACTTGTGGCTACTGGGACTTGCAAGGTAGCTTGTGCCAATAGGAACTGCATATTGATTGTTATTTGTTTTTAACTGAAAGTTAAATAGCCAATAGGGCTAGTGACAATTATGCTGAACAGTGAAGGTACATAGAGGTAAACATGCGATTTTTCCTTATGTAGTGTTAATATCTTGAAAAGTGTCCAGTCCACACCAATATTGTGCTTGATAGGGTAATAATTAATTCTCTCCTTACAGTCCCCTGATGCCAAGTTTTTCTTTTTCATCTTAATAAAAAACACACGGCATGAGGAAAAACAGGTGGGAAAGCAAATTAGAACCTGGCAGTGTGTATTAGGTGATTTATTTCATGTCAGGTATTTATTCAGTCCCCCACCCCCAGCCCTATCTCGCTCTGGAACTTTTCCTTTGATCATTTCCTTTGGTTCTCAAGGTCTCCTCCTCCTGTTCTTTCAGTTAGTAGTTCTGAAGAACATGCCTAACTGGAAGGTAAGTATTGAGCTAAGATTCTTCTTGTAAAAAGCAGAGGGGATAAGTGAATTTCATTTGCAGTGTTCATTTGCTTCCAAATTTTCCTTTAGGGGAAGAAAGATTTATCACAGTTTTCTCAGAAGTCTTGTCAATAAAGTACATTTGTCCTACAAGTTCATTGTTTCATGGAAATATAAAGTACCATTTCCAAATACAATGACTTAGCAAGCTGAATGTTCTGAAAATCATGAGGGCTAAGTAATGACACATGGAGATCAGATTCTTAATGGTAACCATAGGTCTCTGTTTCCTGAGGGTCATCACTCAAGGGCAAATTTCAAAGCTGCACAGTACCATTCCAGAGTTTTATTAACATATATTTCAATTGGAAGCCAGACTTTGCCTTTTATCCATCTCAACAAACATATAGCATGACTAGTCTCATAACAGTATCATGATAAAACAACTGTTTCATTTTTCCCCCCACTTTCTGATATTAAGTCTGGCTTTGCTTTAAAAATTTCTTGGATCCGTTAGACTTCATTATCTCCTATCCAGAAATTTGGCATAGTTAGGCTCTTCAATGCTAAAATACCACACATCAGCTCTAGCCAGAGTGTGCCAACCCTGCACATCTCTGGGGTTGATGACTCATCTACAAAGGCTGCTAATTCCTGCTAATGCCTGTCTGTAAGTAAGAATTAATGCACCTGAGAAGATAGGGGGACCATTCGAAAACTTCTTCACTGTTAATTCAAACAGTTGTTTTAAACAGTATTTCCAGAGATTCCTTTCACTTGGCTCCATAGCTAATTCTAAAAAAAAACACAGCAACTATGTAAGCAGCTTTGCTAAGAGGTGCAAAGGCCCCGTGGATATTTGTATAATTGCAGGCCTGCAAAAAGCAACCAGGCAGTGATAAGCATTTGGGAGCACTGTTAGACTGTTCAGTAGACAGCCTGGCACCAGGGAAGCCAGAGTCTGGAGAATCAAGAGACCTGTTTGCTCTGTCCCCCTGGAACTAGATTGTGCCCATACACTTGAGCAGTGGTACTTGGAGCATGTGCTACTGGTCAGGAGTGGAGCACTGCACAGTTGGTTGAACAAGTAAGCAGAGCAAATCTGTCGTCGCTGGTGAAATATCTCAAATTGCAGTTCAACTGATGGTGGGGAAGCAGCAGCATCTTTGTAAGCGAAGGGCAGCATGAGAACTCTCTCAGAATGCATTATTTGCTCATGAAATGTACTATGAATAAAGCTGCGCAGGTGTGGCTCTGCTTCTGCACTGCTGCTTTATCTAAGAAGCCATATTTAGCCAACCCATGCATTTGAAGGAGGCATGCATAAATTTAAATTTTACCTTGCTTTCATACTAAGTAAAGGGGAGAGAGAGAGAGAGAGAGGAAAAAAAAAAAAAACAATTTACTTATAATTGCATTTTCATTTAGCAAAACAATAAACTTTTACCATAAATCTTCTTTTAAAAAAACTCATCTCACAGAGAAGAAATTCAAAAACCTGACAGAATAGAAAATAGATATGTGCCCTTGACTGAAGTGAAATTAGAATTCAAAGATGACCAGTTTCTACACTTTTCTCTTGAATCATTTTTAGTTTGAAATATGAATTTAAAGTACTTATTCCATCAATATAATAAATGGGAAAATGTACAAACATTGTGTTTATGAGAAGCTTATGAATACTGCTCTCAAATAACTTGAGCTTAACAAAATATATAACAATAATTTAAGTCAACCACATAGTCTGCACTTTATCATGATGAGATATGTCTGTATACATAAAAACAGGTAATTATGAATGCTTGGTTCCTTTGTCAATCACAAATATACATCTAAAGATTATTCTGAAATAATATACCATAGTACAATAATATTATAATTATAAATGCTATACTGAGAAAATTAAAAAAAAATCTCAGCAGAGCAGATTCACTGGACATGTAGTCTCCAAAACAACTAAGACAAAATCTCTTCTGTATGAAATTACATATCCATGGTTGTAGATCATTCCTAAAAATCACCACTAGAATAAATGAAGATAGATATGGATAGCCTTATTTTGAATGCACTCAGTAGAATATAGCTAATGAGTTTACAAAGTAAGACTTACATTTGAACAACTGTTGAATCCTTAGTATTTAATAAGGTGGCTGGCACATAGTAGATGCTCAACTAATGTGTGTTGAATACTTGTTTCCAAACTGGATGTCCAAGTATAACTGTGTCTCTATATAGATGCATTTGATTTGCAATGATTTTTCTAACCTGAAGCTTTAAATCTATATTCCTAACACAAATAAGTACTTTATAATGTAGATGAATGCATAACTAGTTGATTTGCACCAAGAAGCTTATCAACTCAGACTGCTAAAAGACTAGTAATTAGATAATGTCTGGTCTACGAGTTTTGATTCAGCAGAAAAACCTTTCAATTTGCATGCTACTGATGTAAAAAAGGAGACTAAAGTTTCACTGCTACATTAGGAAATAAAAAGATAACTGACACCACACTTTTCCACTATAGTATTATGAAATTCCTCCAAATGTAATTTGTCTTTGTGGAGTAGGAACACCTAGATAGAACTTTTATACCCATTAAAAACTATCAAACTAAACACAATACTCTGTATGTAGTAAACTCTAATGATTTATCCAAATCAACTCGTTCCCTTCTAATCAAATTCATTTCACATTTATTAAGGACCAAATCCTTTATATTGTATTTCTTATGTTTTATAATAAGCATGGCATTGACATTATGGTACAGAAGATTTCTGACTTTTTTTAGTTATTTTTTTGAACTGTCTAAACTATGAGCTAAAGATGTTTCCCCATTCTGCTCACTAAAAAGCATATGTGAAAAATGATGAAAATATTGGCATGGGCATGGGAAAAACTAATACAGTTTTGTATTAGGCATATGGGAAAGCTCCAATATGCCATTATAATGCTAATGCTTAGGAATAAAATAGGTTATACCCACAGTATCCTGGAACACTGACTAACTTCCAGAACAGTAAGCAATGTCAGAGTGCCATTACCTCCAGCGAATGTGCAAGAAGAACAGCAATTACAAGACCCATATTTGACTCTGGCTTCTACCTTTAATTACTTTCATAATTCTTTTCAGCAGGTGCATATAAGGGAAGCAGTGATTCTAATCCATCTCCTCAACAAAGATGTCAAACTAATCCTTTGATTTCTAAATCCTGGTGTTGTTCTAACATGCAAAATGATTTTTTTTTTAATTAGACCTTTTCTGCTGCTAAAGGTTATACGGCATTCCTATTGTAATTAAACTTCAGAACTCTAGTGAGCAGAATGACCATTTAATTAAAACTTAATCCTTCTTTTTAAATATATGCTAAATTACCTCAAGTTTCTCAGGGTTGGCAGGCCACCAAAATATATTTTGTCATCTGCTTTCAAATCAAGACCAAAGTTGTTTCCAGAAGATGAAGTTGCTATGTTCTCCTCCTGGTTAGTATCTATATCTACAATGGATATGTTGGCTGTAAAGGAAATAGGAAGTTTAATTGGAGCAAATCAATCACACCTATATCATCACTGATACTTCAAGATAAATTTAGTTTAATTCTGAAATTAACATTGACTTTATCAAGTGCTTCTACTATATTTAACCATTTATTAATTGAAGACACAACAGTAACACCAATAGAATAATTACTGACCTTTCCACACAAGGGAGCATGAAAATAATGGCTTGAACGTTAAAAAGGCACATCAATAAAAATAAAAGAGAGAAGTTTAGCTTGACGACAAAGAACCACTTGCTATAGTTTTCCATAATATAGGTCAGTAGTCAGAAAATAAATTAGGATGGTGAAGTGCTAAGATGAATGTTAATTAGAAATTAATTTCTAATATTTATTAGAAATATGTTGTGGCTCTTTCTGTAAATGTCAGTGTTCGAAAAACTATTGAAATTTAGAGCCATCTGCAAAGTGGTATGCTCTTGTGTAATATGGTTGTGCATGGAAATGTTGAGATGAGGATCTTTGGTCCTGCAAGACAGTGGGACCTATGTCCATGCTAAATCATGTTTTAGACTTGAAAGCTGAATGTTGTGAGTGAGGGATAGCCCTCAGGCTTAATGCTTTTCTCTTAGGTCTCTCAAGGTATTACTCATGTGATGAAGATAAGAATTCAGAATTAGGATAAAGGAAAGAAGAGTCATTCCTCTGCTTAGACTGCATTGTTTAGCAATGGAAATTCTTTATCATTGATTTTCCTCCCTCATTTGTAAGAGTCAAGCTAGGATTTTTCTGAATTATGTGCTTTCTCACCACACTATTTACTTCAACCTCTTCACCCAGTTTGGATCCTTGCTGTACATTCAGTTCATTAACATGATAGATTTCACTTCTTTGTCTATGCCTGATGCAGAATCTGAATTATCCCAAGGTTGAACATGGGCACTTTAACCAGTTGGTTATAATGGAATTTCTAAATGTTAATTCTTTGGATTGTAGTTTCTTGGATGTTCCTGGTTCAAATATATTTGATAAATACTGGGTAAAACAAAGTTAAACATATATCTTAACTTTACAGTTATTTTAACATACTAATGTGCAGTGCAATACTTCATAAGAGCAACATAGACTAAGAAGTATTTGATTCTTATTATTTCCTCTCAACTCACATCTTTTAGAATTGATATCATTGGTAACCATAAAAATATTAAATTCTAAATTCTATTGTAGCTGATAGTGCTACCATTCCCAAGGGATGTATCTTCAATAAAATCAAACACAATTGCCACATAAAAAATGACTCAAATCAATTTCTCAAAACTATTGGTTCCTCAAATTCTCAAAACAGACTTCTATAAAAACAAACAAAACAACTAAAAAGAACAATTATCCTATTAAAAATAGTTAGCAAGGGAAGATTTTATAATTTAATCATGTTCATAAACTTTAATTTTGTACAAATATTTAATTACTTTAATATATATAATTAGTTTTTCATACATATATCTTTTAAATTAGACTGGTGGGTAAAAGAAAATAGATTTATAAAACTGTTTCCTAGACTCCTTCATACATATTCCTTTTTTATCTGGATCACAAAGAAGTTTTTATATGGTGCTGTTGACTGGAACATGAAAATCGTCTCTTTCTGCAGACTTGGTGGACATTTTAATGGTGTCTGTGAAATGAGATTCTGCCTCTATCACTGGCAAGCCAGGGACGGGAGGTAGTTTTCTTCCTTATCCTTGAGTGAATATATGCATTTTTAGAAATCATTCTAAGGAAAATTGATTAAAGAGCAGCAACACAATTCAATTGAAACTCACTGGCCCAGGAGTTCACTCCCGCAGGGAGGTGCAGGACAGCATATTTTTGTTAAGTTAGTGGGGGGCTTTATCCTATCCTTCATATGAGATAGTGACCAAAGTGGATTCCACTGGGAAATGCTAATATTTGCTTTTATTTCTTGTGCCATTTCCTTTCCTTACAGAATAGAAAAATAAGCTATTAACACCAAATTTCAGAGTTGATGAGTTCGGTCATCATTTTTATAGGTAAGCAGGGAAATAAGAGTTTTCATTAAATAACAGACACTTAGTAGGGGCTTAACAAGTAATTTTATGATCAGTGCTGAGTTGTTATAAGCTAATTATTTTTACTTGGGTAATTTTTTTTCTCTCTCTTAATTTATTGAAAACCTATATAATTGTTCTTAGCTTTGCTTCCATACCAATGCACATGGGGGATATGAGATTATTAGTGATTATGGTTCTACTGATTTACTCCCAGGAAGATGGGGAATGCCCCTGAAGGACTGTATTTGACTTTCAAGGAGGAATAGTTTTATAAGTTAGTTGAGAATAATTAATATAAAACAACTAATCTGGTCACTGAAAAGAAGCAATAATCCAAATTGCTAAAGCCTTATTTCAGTTCCTATCCCACTATGCTGTAGAGTATGATATTGCTAAAATCCTTGAGAACACTCCACTCCCTGACACCCCTCACCCCCTTTTCCAGACCCAGTGGAGTACTTTTGGTCCTCATCCTAATCTTTATGCAATATTTGATGCTACTAGCATTCTCAATATTTTGATGCTACAAGTATACCCCTTCCTTCTAGAAATTTCTTCTTTTGGCTCCCAGCATCTTACGCTCTCTAGCTTTTGTTCTCATTCTCCATCTCCTTCCCTATTTCTTTAAACATTTCTGAGATTTCCATGCTCCCTAATGCCCTTCCTTTTCTCACTTCTGTTTCATCCATCTGAGTAAATGCAAAGTTAACTCAGACTTAATGTGTTGATAACTTAAGAATATGACTGTACCTGATTTTTTCCTAAAAATACAGTTTCAACAGGGGAAGTAGTATTATTTGTGTTTTCCTTCAGTACTAAACATATTCCAAACCAAAATGATGATATTTTTACTCCCAAATACCTATTACCTATTTTACTTGGTGGCATTGTGTCTCCCCCTTTCAGTCTCCTAAACTAGAAAAGTCACCCTACCCATCATTCACATCTAATCCATCAACATCTTTACTGATTTCTCCTTCTAAATAATGATATTTGTATAATTTTTAGAAACTTTTACCAACATATAATCGACACCTTATACTTTGCCCATGATTAAAGTATGCAATCTAACAAGTTTTAAAATTCTTCATACCTATGGAACCCACCACCACAATAAAGAAAATGAACATATTCACAACCCAAATGTGTTCTGTTGCATTGTAACCCTCATTCCCAACCCTCCCTGCATGCCCTATCTATAGGTAGCCTCTATTTGCTTTGTGTGGCTATAGATCAGTTTTCATTGTCTATATCATTTTATATAAATGTGGGTTTTGTTTGCCTTATTTCACTCATTAATTATTTTTATATCAAACCATTTTGTATGTCTATTCATATTTTATGAACAAGTAGAATTCCATTGTATGGGCACATAACAATCCACATATTTCCATTTGCCTACTGATGAATATTTGGTTTCTTTTCAGTTTGGGGACATAACAAATAAAGGTAATATGAACATCATGGCATAAGTCTTCGTATGGATATATGGTTTTAGGTGTTTTGAGTGAATGCCTGGGAATAGGAATGGCTGTTTCATAGGGTAGGGGAACCTACAACCTGTTAGCCAATGTTCCTGTGCCATTTTATATCTTCATCAGCAGTGTAGGAGGGTTTCAGTTATTCCACATCTTTGCCAGAACTAGTTATGATCAGTCTTTTACATTTTAGATTTTTTTCTTTTGGTACCAGGAATTGAACTCAGGGGCATTCTCTACCACTGAGCCACATCCCCAGCCCTATTTTGTGTATTTTATTTAGAGACACGGTCTCATTGTGGTACTTAGCATGTTGCTTTTGCTGAGGCTGGCTTTGAACTTGCAATCCCCCTGCATCAGTCTCCCGAGCCACTGGGATTACAGGCCTGTGCCACTACTCCCGACAAATTTTAGATATTTTTAATAACCATGCAGTGGTATCCTATTTTGGATTTATTTTGCATTTTCCTAACATTGAATCCTACCGTAACTCTTATTTCACTGTTTATTAAATGTGATCTGTGAATACTGATATTGAAGTAAATAATTACATTCTTGTACTTTATTGAGATTTTAATTCCCAACTATAACTAGGAACTATTTCCTTATAACTTTTGTGTCTTTTTCTGTTTGAGCTTTAATGCTTTTATTTTTAATAGAAAAAATAATTTATGTTGCTAGAATAATAAAATGCTTTAAAAGTATCATGAAAATGAGGAACAACCAAAGGCAGGAGAAACCAGAAGTTTTCAACCTAATATGAGAATCTGAGTTCTGAACAACAGAAGTTTATAGGATTTAATGTGATTTTTTTGAGGGGCAACAGGGTTTGAACTCAGGAGCACTCGACCACTGAGTTACATCCCAGCACTATTTTGTATTTTATTTAGAGACAGAGTCTCACTGAGTTGCTTAGCACCTCGCTATTGCTGAGGCTGGCTTTGAACTCATGATCCTCCTGCCTCAGCCTCCCGAGCTGCTGAGATTACAAGTGCGCAGGCATGAGCCACTGCACCTAGCTTAATATGATATTTTTTTAATGGTGATAATATAGAGATACATGAGAGCAGTTTATAGGATGATTCATGTCATCAAGACCTAAAATAAAAGTGAGAATGATTGCTTAGTGCATTTGATAGTATTTAAGAATGCATAATCAATGTCAGTCTAGAGTTAATGTGAACAACATGATGGAGATATGTGAAAGAGAAGTTAATTGAGCCAAAGGAATCAAGCTAGAGAACAGGACTGAAGCAGAGGATACTATATGGAAAAGAAAAGACAAAGACCTTCAGATTTTTGGATCAGAGAGTAGAAACAATGTAGGTCTAGTGAAATCTGGAAAAATTGCACCAGTGGAGGAAAGAACTTTTCACTTTTCACATTGAGTTACAATAAACCAAAAACATATTTTAACTGCTTTCAAGTTTGTACAGTATTATAATTTGACCTTTGACTAACATTATTTAAGACTACAGGACTCTTGATCACTCACTTTATTGGACAGAGAGTCTACATATTTGACTGATTATAGAAACTGGTATTTCCAAGATTTATAGAAATTATTCTGCTAGGTAGTCAAATCATTCCATCATGATTTTTTTTTTGCATTCTAGATTTATTTTTTAACACATTATTATCTTTAGAGTTTATAGCACTAGGCAATTCAGCCAAGTGTTCCTGAGTTTTTCTTTTTTACCTTTCCCACAGTGTATATACAGACCTTTTCCTTTTTTCTTCAGACCTATTATTCTTCTATCTCTTACCTTTCTTTAGTCTCCATTTATTTTCTACTTTTATAGTCAATGAAAACTTAGGGCATCTGGAGAGAATAATCTCAAAATCCCATCTCATAGCTACAAACTTATCTCTAACTTTACTTCTTATTTCATCTTGTCTCGGGGAGCAAAGGTTTCTTTCTGTCTCAGATTGAGCCCTCTCTTTCCACATGGGTGCAATGCTCCCAGGCTTTCTAAGAGCTTGCTCATGCTGTATTCATTATTTCTTTTGTATTTCTAATTGCTTCCTCTTCCTCTAATTGCTGCCTCTTTCTCCAATTGCATCCTTTGCAGCCTACAGACATGATCAAGAATCATTCATTCAATCTACTCCTCAAGCACTTATTGAGTAATTACTATGTGCTAAGAACTGATGGAGAAAAATAACATTTTTCTCACCTGTGATCCGATCCTTGCCTTCAAACTCCATATCCCCCCTTTTTTTTGCTATGACCTTTTCTTTCTTCTGGATTTTTGTGCCAAACTTTCTTCAGAATCAGTCTACACTTACGGTGTCTGCTTTCCCATAGTACTTTATGACCTAATACTCTGTTCTTGACTCTCACTGTGGCCACTCCACCATTTTTTCCAAAGCCCCCAGTGATGATGGATATCTTTTTAATATTTGTGTTTTCCAGGGCTTTGGGCCATTTTATTGTAGACATAACTGCTTGAATTTTTCTCATCACTATTCACAGGCAACTACTGAGATTTAATGATGATTCCTAGTTGTCTATCTCTTACAGAACTCTGTGATCCTCAGATACATATAACTAATTCCTGCCAATTACACATTTTCCCTAGGCTGCAGAAGGTACTAAAAGTACCTTGTGTACAGAATGTCCAAAATAGAACTCAGCATCTTTTCCAGAAAACCTGTTATTTTCCCTGTATTTAAAAGCTGCTTGAATAGCACTGACATAATCTTGTTATCTAAGGAAAAACAAAACAAAACAAAAACGAAATCATTCTACACCTTTTTTTTTTCAAGTTAGCCTCCACATGGCATATATCACAAAAGTCTTCAGTTTTAAGATACTTAATACCTTTCAACTCCATTCTTTCTTCTCCATTCTCACGGCCATTAACTTACTTTTCTTTTTTCTCACTGTCTACCTGGTTTACTGCATACTGCGGAAGCATCCTAAACTGTCAATAAAATATAAATCTGATGATGTTACTTCCTAGGACCCCTATAGTTCTGGAAAGCTAAACTCATTCACTTAGCTTACAAGGCCCTTTATGTACTGGCTTTGTTACCTCAGCTTTATCTGATAATTTTCTGCCAACATTCATCCATTGAGCCTAAGGATTCACTTACAGTCGCTAATTTGTTTCCCAAAATGTTTCACAAAATGCTAGTACTGCAGGAATGGATGTTTTTCTGTGATTAAGTGAGTTCGGGGAAAACTTGGTAAAATGAGTTAAACATTATTACTGAACAACTAAGCCAAGCCTGGAACATGCATCCATCATATGTGGGAGCAAGGTATTTGTCAGAATTCCAACAGAAGCTCAAAATTACTTTTTGTCTTAATAACACTCCAAGGAAGTGTAGCTGGGAAATGATATATTCTGCTTTCTGATGGTGACAGACCTTCCTGTAACTTTTTCTCCACTCTGAAATGTCCTCATGTGCCTTTCATCCAGCTAACTCTTCAACTCCTGCTTGAGCTTCAGGGCCACTGCCAGGACGTGACCTCTCCTTTCCCTTAAACAATAATGTCTTCCCTTCCCTTAAACATTGACATCTTCTTATGACTATTAATCTGCTACATGCATCTCTATCAGCAATTAGAGCCATATAGCCTCTGACCACTGAATCTTGTCTAACTCACCCAGTAGACTGCAAGCTTGTTGAAGGAAAAGGCATGTTTTAGTATGTAGTGGGTGACTAGCAGAAATTTGTTAATTGCAGGAATTAATGATGATACAAAGTTAAATCTAAATTGTCATGCAATGTTACATGGACATCATCAAAATTAATTAAGTCTATTTATATTAACAAATAATAAATGCTTCATTTGCAAATATAGGTAATACCACAGTACACAGAATTCAGGGAATTATACCTAAATAGCAATAGCACCATGTTAAGAATAAAAAGACCTGGCTTCCTCCCTTGGTTGTGGGATCTTATGTACACATGACTGCAACCACGTATTAAGTTTGTGTATTTCCCTTTTTTTAGCAACAGAACAAAATACCTCCTTATGTTATCAAACAAAATAATGTTTGTGGAAGTGTTTTTAAAAGTCCCAGAACCATACAAATGTCATTTTATTGTTAATCAATTATTTACTCAAACACATACAGATCTTTTTGACATTTCTAAAGAGCAAAGACCTGGTAGCTATGCTCTTCCACCCCTACATGTTCTACTGCAGAATTCTTTAAAGGAAACATCTTGAAAAACTGAAAATAACAGAAAAGCACACAACATTTTTTCAAGCCTATTATGGGATATAATTTTACAAGTTGTAAGACAGTTTTATGCTTTCAAATTAAGCTCTCAGTTTCAAAAGAAAATGACAGGGAACCATTTGGCTCTTCAATCAGTCTTGTCTAATCCAAACTACCTATAGCGAAGCCAAGAAATGACTGTATCAATTTTTCTCAGAACTTGTGAGTAACTGAAATTACACCCAGGGTCTTTCTCCTGATTAGGTTCATGGGTACTTTGGATGGCATGATTAAGGCCCATACTACATTATTACTATAAAAACTCACCTTGTTTTTGAATTCTTGACAGGGTGAATGATTTCCATCTCCCATCATTATGGTTTTGATTGCTGACAATGGAAGCCATTCCTGACCCCAGATCATAGCTGACTTTTATGTGGCCATCACTGAGCTCTACACTCATGAAATCTTTCTATTAATAGAGTAAAAAAAAAAATACATCAATGATTAGACACACAGAGAAACATATGGGTATTCACTTTTTTATGGCATTTATAATAGGGCCTTGTGGCTAAATTGCCCAATGTGTTGCTCGGTAACAGAAATACCCTTTGGAAATAGAACTCCTGTTAGTATTTTGTGAATTTTCGTGGATGTTATATTATGGTGCAAATGATCCCAAATAAACTGCTAAGACGTATTCTATCATTATAGCACTACAAAGTGGGTTCCTTTGAAACATGTTAAGCAAACAAAAAGGTAGGTTCCCCGAAAAAATTTGCTAAGAAATATTGACCTGAAAAAGTAAGGGCAAAAAAATATTTAGAATCACCTTTCAACTTAGTTCTTTGGGGAAAAAAAAAGTAAGAAAATAGTTTTTCTGCTGTATAATTTTATACTGGGAAAATATTTACTGTCTGCTTCTCTTAAAGGATTATATAAGAAGTTATATTGAAAATAAATGACAATTAAATTGTATCCATAATTGAAGTTATCAATAAAAATATATAAGCATCATCTGCAGCACCCACCTTTGACTACCATATAGTCATCCCAGACTCCCCTTTTTATATTTTTAATTGTAGTTGGACACAATACCTTTATTTTATGTATTTTTATGTGGTGCTGAGGATCGAACCCAGTGCTATCCACATGGTAGTTGAGCACTCTACCGCTGAGCCATAACCCAAGCCCATCCCAGACTCTTTTAACAATAACTGATGATTTTTACAAATAAGTGATAACTGTACTGGAATTCTACAAAAAGAAGCAAACACATTATCAATTATGAAAACTCTGACTGTGCATGTTTTCTTTACCAGGTCTCTTGTGGCAAGGTACATGAGGAGAGCACTTGATGAAAATGTCCGGAACTTGAACATGACAGTGGAGATGTTGGGGTACCAACGAATGGGGCGGCTGACCAATGCATAACCTTCTCCATCAAACTGAATAGTCCCTTCACTGTCTTCCACCTGAGGACTGAAAGGAGACATCTCACATGAATTAGACCTACTCTGTCCATCATTATTCAATGTATCCAACTGAGACTAGATTGTAAGCTATTGTAGAGCAGAAACTATGCCCAATATGTCTTCTATTCTTCTGCTTCTCACCACCTCTACTACTACCATTTTATAACAAAAAATAACCATCTTTCACCTGGACTTCATTAGGTGTTCAAAACTAGGTAATAATGGGTATTTCAAATTTTTTATGTTTAGATGATGCAATTGGTGAATAGTTATATTGGTGTTTAAACTTATCTTATTGCTAATTGTGAAAACTGGTAGTGTTTGGGGATAGGTTGAAATTCTATAATTAGACATCCCAGATGCATAATGTAATGGACTAACAGACCCCTAATCTCTGAATATTCACCATCCAGTAGATTTTCTTAGAACAGATTAGATTTCAACAATGAAGGATGCCTGTATTTAATTGTGTATTTTTTTTTAATCTGTGTCCTTCACTTGTAGTGAAGCTCTGTGAGACCATCTAGAATTTACAGGCCAGTCCTCATGTGATGGGATTCAACATCTATGTAGCATTTGGCTCAAAGAACCCAGTATGCATTTGTAGGGTAAAGAAGATTTTAGTATAGACAAGTTCTTCCAGAGAACACATGCTTAATCAGTATTGACTGAATAATTATACCTAAGTCTTATGGTGCAGTTTAATTTTCTTCAAATGATGTTATGTGTCTACCTATTTAATCACTATTGATATTGTGGGGATATTGTTTTAAACTTACAGTATCTGCATGTTAGGATATATTTAATCTCTGAAACTGGAGTGTTGTATCAGCTTGAGCATAGAAAGAGAGATTGAGAAATATTATTGTATCATCATTATAAAACAACAGGAGTCTAAAATACTATTTTTATGAAATCATGTTTAATGAGAAAATATATAGTGAACAAAAACTTAATGGGCTTGTGTAGAAAGAGCTGTTACATACTTAGCATTCTGTTCCTGGACTAGAGAGATAAAAGCACTAAAGATAAAGCAAAAGATACTTTTTCAATACTCATGAGAAATGCTAACTGGAAGACTGAGTAAATCAACCTCTTAGGAGTAGAACTGATAGTGAATAAATTGGCTATTATGTGGCCTTCCTTCATGATGATAATGAATGCATTACTTTCTGGAGCAATGCATTAGTGATGAGAAAATGTTTCTGAAAATCTACCTAGAAGTTCCCTAAAGTTCTCAATTACTAGAATTTTTCATTATATGCAGCTAGGTCATCAATGCAACCCAGGGAAGGGTTGTGGGAATCCCTGTTGACTATTTTATTGATACTTTGGCCCAATACAGTGTTACTTATAACTTTAAAAAATATCCAAATCAAAAACATTAAAGTCTCACAATACAACGTGAGCATAGGTTGGAGAATCAAAACAAAAATATTACATTTTATTTTTCATATACAAAAACTTTGAACACTTGTACCCTGGTGTCCTTATGTCTCTAATCTACCAACTCCCTCAACAGGTAATAGAAAAAACAATAGATTAGAGGGCAAGTACCCTGGAGTCTACTATGAAATCTCATGAAGGTCTTGCTACAAGTCTCTAAATAGTTTTACGTCTAAGTTTCTCAACTGTGATATTAAAAGTTAGATCACTTAGGATTCTCAAGCCCCTTCAACTCTAACACTGAGGAGATTCTCTTACTAAAGCAATAGACAGAGTAAGGAAAAGAGTTTTGTGTAGAAGTGAGTGGCATACAGATAGATGTACTTAATTATTCGCTGATAACAGCCCCTCCCCCCCAAAAAAAAAAAAAAAATTCTAGGCTTGGTGACTTTGGGATGGGGGACAATAAATTCTTCCAGGTATATTCTGTAATAATTCAACAGCTAACATTATACTAGATTTTTCCTATTCATTTTGAGCACATTTACCAGAAACAGTAACTAGTATATTAATAACTGAAAGCATCTTAACTTCCCTTATTTTTCTCTGTTGAACCTGGATGTCTGGTCAAGTTACGAGGGATTAACTGTGCTATTTTGAAATAGTCATTATATTCTGTAGTTAACAAGCAGTTATGTATGTTGGTTTTTGGTATTTAAAATTTCATCATAATTTTAATGTTTAGCTAAATACATTTTACTTTCAGCATTTTTTTCTATATTTTAATCTTAATGTGATTTTTGGCAGGTTAAGAAAAATGAGATACATTTTAAAATATACCATTGACAAAGTAATCTTTTCAAAGTATAACAATAATTATAACCCTTCTATTGACTACTGAATAAATACAAATTTCTAAAACTGACACTCTAGGTCTTCTACAAAATTTTCCAATCTAGTTCTTTTAGCTTCATGTTTTACATCTTTTCTATAAATTCACTTTTGCCCTTTAACTAGAACAATTGGTCATTATGTTAAAAATGTGATCCGTGTTTTCCTGAAAAGAAAACAGAACACAAACAATACCTAAAGTTCTAAAAAATGATTCTTACAAATACCAGCGTTTATGAGAAAATAGTTTGGGGAAGATCATTCAAAATTTATGCAACCACATAATCAGAGCACTCACACACAAAAAAAAACAATGACAGTCCTAATAAAAATATTTGCACAGCTCAAAAAGATACATTAAAAAAAACCTAAAAACAGAGAATTATTCCAGAAACAGAACTTCACCTTAAAGGGAAAAGGTGAAGGTAGTTTGACTACATGGAGTGTAAGGAAGGGTTGACCCTGCAGGGTGACCATGTGCTCAAAATGCACTATGATAGAGGAGAACTGGGCAATGAACATTTCCAGGCTGGAATGCTTTGCCAAAGCCAGCTGAGGACAAGTGTGCAGGTGAAATGGCTTTGTATGCAGGCTGCACTATGGGCTTGGTATCCTGATCTCAGTGTCTGCAGCCTGTTGGGTTGCTTTGCATTCTGCTACCCTTACTTGACATGCAAAACATTAACATGCTGGGAAGGACTGGGTATAAACCCATGTGACCTCTGTATGTTACTTGTATTGTTCTCCCACTAACCAATCCTGTATGAGCAAGTTCACACTTGTTCAGCTTTTTTACAAACTGTAGACTGGTTTTTCAGCCTCCCCACATTTTCTTTCCCTGATCTCTGGGACCAGAATGCTCTCTATATTCCACATCTCACCTGCTCTCTCCTCTTGTTGGACTTTTATCCTATGTTAAGGGCCACCTCAAATGTTGCCTCCTTCACTAAACAGATCTCGATGCCTTCAACCTGATGTGAACAATCTAGGTATACTTGGTACCTTTTTAAAGGGATCTTTTTTAAATAGCTTATATTTTAACATTTGGCTTTTCTTTTTTCCTGGTGATAAATTTCTTGATGTCTGGAACAAGACTGGCTTCATACTAGTATCAGGTAGTTGTATGCATGAATCTTTGTAACCTACAAATTGCCCTATGAATACATATGAATTCTATTATTATTATATCAATTAATATAACACATTGTAGGTTGGTAGTACAATATCTTTGCAGAATTAATAATTAGTGGCATTATAGTCCTATCTGATATGCACTACTCAATAGATATTAAGTGCTTTAGATGTTTTGTTGGTAACAGGCTTCTAAAACTTCTACTTAGAAATTTACCAAAGATACTTAGAAAAAAATTGGTATTTCTTTGTGAGTAGTAAAACATTAACACAGACCTCATCACTTTTGTTGTAGTGAAAGAATTTTAAGGATAACCTTCCATATTAAATTTTATTGAAGGTTATTGAAAAAAATATTTTAAATAGGTCATGCTTTCAAACTATCCTCATGCTGTGTTGGTAAATTCAAGATGCCAAAAAGAAAGAGAGTTGGAAGTTTAAACTTTCACAAGGAATTAATTTGGAGCTACTTTCTTCTATGCAACTCTAAAAATGCTGAGAAGAAAATGTACAGTGTATTCTGCCATTTTAATGAGTGACTTGGGTTTTGAAAGTATGCATGTGCCCTTTAAATTAGAAGTGAAAAACACAAACTCCTTAGCACTTTTGAATTGCTATGTATATCACATTAAATCTTCCAGATATTTAATTTGTGTTTTATAGCTTTAACTTATTATAATGAAATTATTTTATAATAGGGTAACTAGGGGACTCCATTTTTTTTATGCTGAGAAATCCTCTACTTCTAGCTAATTATTTTATATCCTGTCTTCAAGTTTATATAAAAATTTGTATTCTTGCTAGGAGCAGGGGTGACATACCACCTGCCATCCTAGTGAATTGAGAGGCTGGAGAAGGAAGATTGCAAGTTCAAGACCAGACTCAGCAATTTAGTGAGACCTTCATTAAGTGAGTAAAACCCTGTCTCAAAATAAAAAAATAAAAAGTATTCGGAATATGGCTCAGTGGTAAAGTATCTCTGAGTCAATCCCCAGTACAAAAAAAAATATTCTTCCTACATTCTTTGTATACTGGTGTATTTTCAAACTTTTATTCATTCCAGCCTCTATCTTATAGTGGATGATTTGTAACACAGAATTTCTTCTGGTCTGTCTAGACCCCAGATTCTTCTCCTATAAGCAGAATCTTGAAGTCCTGTGGTTTCCACTGAAAGCATTCATAGGAACTGATGTGTCAATTTGATAAAACCTGGGTTAGGCTTCTAAATTTATGCTTAATAAGTTTGGGAAGGACTTTTTTAATGAAATAATAGTCTGGCTACAGAAAAAACATAGATAAGCAAAACCCATGGACATGAAGGGACACTGAGGTAGAAAAAGACAGTAGTCTTAATTGACTTTGTTGGAAATATCTTGCCTTTGCAAATTTTACAAAAACATAATATCATGCAAACGTACTGCTAGGATACCTCCCCGGACCTTAAAAATACTTGTATAAATTGGAAGCAAGAACTAGAAGTTACATTAGCTTTATGGTAAATCCACCTCTGTGTATAATCATTTCAAAACAGCTCCATATTATCTATGTGACAATAGAATTTTACACTATAAAATAAAAATTTTCATGACACACAGAACCATTCTCAGGGGAGTTCTCAACTAACCTGACAGTACAGCCTTTGCAGTCACCTTCTTTTTCTCGGAAATTCCACAAACCTATAGGTTTACCATCAAAGTGTGTTTCTCCCATACAGCCAGTGAATGTAATCACACGCACAGCATCGGCCTTCTACAGAGAAAGGTATTGTACTTGTTAGAATTAAGAATTTCACAAATAATCTACCAGTATCTGCAAGAATTACTAACAGTAGAAGCTAGACTAGTTATTATCTATTTTTTCTGATATTCTTAATTTCACATCTACTCTTGTTTTAACAACATTATATCACCAAAGTTACTCCAAGACGGCTCAAAATAAAGGGGTGATGGAAGCTCAAATATTTCATCAATAGATGCTGGTACCACTTAATCCCCATTAATGAATGCAATTGTCCCTTGGTATTCACCATGGTTGGTTCCAACACCCCCGTGGATACCACAATTCTTAGAGGCTCAAGTCCCTTGTACCAAATGGGGTAGTAATTGCATATAAACTGGACGCATCCTCCCCTATGCTTTAAATCATTTCTAGATTGCTTATAAAGCCTAATATAACATGAACACTATGGAAATAGTTGTTATACTGCACAGTTTAGAGAATAATAATAATAATAAATCTGAATCTGGACATTTTTAGCACAGATGCAACTTTATTTTTTGAATATTATTGATCCTTGGTTGGTTGGATCTTAGATTGGGGAACCCACGGATATTGACAGAAGTCTATAAACCATTTCTAATTTCTGCTGAAGTTCTCGACATTTTTATTTTTTGGTCTACAACATGGGTTTATTGTGGGAATTCAATTAGATGATTTCTTTATGGTACCAAGCTCAGTGTCTGGCATAGAATAGTTGTTTAGTAGGCATTACTGTACCTACATGATTTTCTTTGGGCAAATCTCGACCACACATACACTAAGAATATTTCTCTCTTGAGAGCATGAGAAAGATCGATAACACAGGGAGAAGGGAAAAAAAAAAAACTTGCATATATCCTTATCATTTTATAATAGGGCTGCCTTTCACTTTTCATTTCTATTCATAACCAGGTAGGTCTCCAGTTCAAGAGAATGAAGAAAAAGAAGCAAATGTGTATGAAAAGGACCATACAAGTTATGCTTGCTGGTATTTCTAGCACAGGCCTCAGGGTCTAAAAGGGCTCAATAAAAATCTGCTGAATGACAATCTTGATGTTGTTCTCACAGAGAAACGCCATATGCTTCATACATACCATTACTGCAAAGGAGGAAAGTGACCCAGTTCACTTTAGAGATCCTTGATGTAGTTTAAACAACTTAACGTTTGTTTAAACCTTGATGTATTACAGACAAATTCTAAATTTGGGTGCCTACAACTTTAGAAACTCTGCTAAAGCTAATCCACATTACTTGAATTATCTGGAAATAAGGGTAGATTGACATGTTTGGGTTTTAGAATGAATGTAAAATGATGGTCAATGAATGGTTAAATTTTTTTAGTTATATCTTTATTTAAACCCATCACATGAATATCTATGTGCCTGTCAATGAATATCTATCAATGTGCCTGTGTGGAAAGAATGTTGATCAGAGCCCCTGATATTACAAGTCAGAATGGTCCTTGGAATACTCCCTCAGAACATTTTCCAGAGGTTGATTATCCTACTTGTGGATTCTTTTTGTGTCTCCTTGCATCCTAAAAAGCTATACTTGAGAAATTTTCTTGCTCATTTGAATTTTCATCATCAAGTTCATTTACTTACTTTTTTTTATAGCTTTGACTCATATTCTCATGTGACAGGAGTCTTGAAACTCTTGGCCAAAATGGTTTCTTAAGATTTTCTATAGATTTCATTTGTCTACTTTTTTATTTTCCTGAGACTGACAAAAAGTTGCTATGTGCCAGTGACAACTGCATAGTAAGACTTTATTTAAGGTGTGACTACCTTGACTTGGGCACTGGTCACCTGATTGGTACACATGTTCTCCCTACTCATCTTAGCAGTAGAGCATGGTGATTAAGAGAGAGACTCCTGTGCTTGTTAACCTGTATTCAAATGCCAGCTCTGCCACTAAGTACTATGACCTTGATCAGGACAGTCACTTCTCTCTTAGACTCTAACTATGAAATGAGGATATAAATATCTACCTGCTATGGCTTAACATCTATGTCCTCCCTACCTCACTGCCCAGTTCTTGTGTTGAAATCCTGATTCACAAGGCATTAGGAGGTAAGAAACTTTGCAGGTGATCAGATCATAAGGGTGGTGCCTCCATGAATGGGATTAGTGTCCTTATAAAACAGGTATAAGGGAACATACCCCACCCCCCTTCTACTATGAAGACACAGCAAGAATGTTCCTTCTATGTGTAACAGGCACCCATTAGACATCAAATCTGATGGCATCTTGAGCTTAGCCTTCAGTAATTTTCTGCTTATTAGCTATCCAATGGTAATTTTGTTATAGCAGTAATTTTATGGTAATTTTGTTATAGCAGCCCATACAGACAGACTAAGACATAACTTTTGGAATGTTTGTGACGATTAAATGAGTTAATTCATGTAAATTACTTAGACTATTACTTAGTGCATGCTGTTTAAAAAGTGTTATAAAAGCACATTATTGTTTACTACAATAAAAGAGCAAGATGGATATTTTTATCACCCTTTTCTAGTTGAGAAAATTGAAGCTCAAGGGGTTAAGTGACTTGCCTGAGGTCATATCTTAGTAAGTGGTTGAGGAGGGATTCCAACCTGGATTTGATTTCAAAATTCATGGCTTTGTACCACTGTGTGCTACACCTATATTTATCTTTCTAGGAAGCAGAGAGACTTGGCAATATGACTATATGTTATTATGTACCACATATATTTATATGTTGTTCTAGGAAATGAGGATGATTTTAGTCTGTAGTTGTGGAATCAATTCCCATGTTTTATAGTCACATCTCATACACAAAGCAAACAAAGCATCCTTGCTCTCTATGCAGGTTGAGTTCTCATAAATTTGGGGTCACCCTGACTTTTCACATTTTCTGACTAATCTCATCCCAGGGTGATTATGACGAGTCCAGGATTAGCCATTATATTTGGTTGTACTCTTGCATATCACCCACAGGTTGTTTTTCAACACCTAATTCCATTTAATCAACATAAGCTTCTTTAAAATGCAGGCACTTTGCAGTTTGAAATGCATGAGGACCTGTCATGAAGCAATTATGAATATTAAGTGCATTACTCTGAGAATGAGAAGAGCAACTCGAAAACTTTTAAAACCAGATCATGATTTGAAAGCTTATAGCTCTTTGATATTTCCCAAGGTATTCATGAATCTTATAATTAGATGTGAATATGAACTTTATAGCACTTCATGTCTATAAATTACAAATTGATTCAGAAAATGATGTATATTAAAAAAAAATACTTTGCTCTTGAGGCAACTAAAACAAGGAAAAAAACCAAAAAACTAATGCCACTGATAAGGGCAAAACAATTATTTAGGTAAATGCACATGGGTTATAAATACAATGTTTCCAGAGTGAGTTTTCAAGATTCAAAGAAGAAACTTTTACTCAAAATAAATTTGTGTTCTTTCTTTTTTAAGTCAAGTATAAAGTTACAAGTTTTTTCAGAGCTTCTTCATGCCTTCTTCCAAAGAAATCAGGCAAGAGTTGTCTCTAAAGATGAAATAAAGAGAGTGGGCGAGAGCACATTACCTTTAATTTCCCAGTCAAGCCACCAACAAACAGCATTGCATTTGCATCCACATCTAGAATGGTGTATCCTGGAGGGGATACTGAGTGGTAGGTGCTGGGCACAATGCTGGCTTTGGGTCCATCCAGGGCTCTCACAGAAATAGATCCATTTCTTCCCGTTCTTTAAGGGTAAGTGTTAAAATAAAGGGGAAGGAAATATAGAAAATGAAATGTACATCATATCTCTGTCAACTTCAGATTTCAATAACATAAAATATAGAGCACTCTTGTGGAAAATTTTCAGATAAAAGTAGATGTCTAGCTTCAAATATTCCAAACTCATTAAATCTCAAATTAACACCCAGAGTCTGATCTTTGCTGGATATTTATAGTCAGATTGAACCAGGACTAGAGATTCTTATCCTGATTCTGTGTATGCACTGATACAAAATGACATAGCATCCATTAGTTTATGAAATTGCTATGAGTCAAGTGGAAACTTTTTTTTCTATTGTTTTACATAATTGATGTTTTCTATGCATTCAACAAATTTATATTAATTCATTTAGCATTTTGTCTAATTTAATTTGGCAAGTGAAACCCAGATGAGCCACCCTTCTGCAGTATAAGATGCATATTTTTTTTCCTAAAATTCCTTATAATATTTTGAGGACAAATTTGCTTAGGTAGTCTTCCTGAAATTGTCTTTTAGTTTGCTGCACCATCTTAATGTATATAGTATAATATTTAGTCTTCAGAGTTGTGTATACAAATTGTATGGGAGTTCTCTTAAATTCAATTAACAGAATTTTGAAAGCTATTGGCATTTTATTTCATTTTCTTCTTCAAGTGATTGATTTCCATGCATTGTTAAATATGAAAATCTGGTCTCTCTTCTGAGACAAGCAGTCATAACACAACTTCAGTGTCATATTTCTCTCCCTGCTGTCTCATTTTGGTAATCTTTTTATCTTTAAGGGCCAGCTTTAAATGAAATACATGGGAACAAAAGAGTGAATTTAACAATTAAAGTTCTTCTTTAACAGAATGAATCTCTTCTGATAAAAGTGTACTTTGTGAGAATAAATGTCCTAAAACCTGGTAAAATATTTAATCCCTCCATTACTACCACATATGTTAGCACATTCTGTTTTTTTTTTTTTAATATCTCTCTCTCTCTCTCTCTCTCTCTCTCTCTCTCTCTCTCTCTCTCACACACACACACACACACACACACACACCTTTGCTGAACTAAAACTATTGCTTTCCATAAAATTTTCTTTCAAACTTTATTTTAGAAAAAATAAGCGTGTATAAACAGAATGAAACTATATGTACCTATGTACCCCTTATCTATATTGAGTGCTAGTTCAAGTGTTCTGCACCTGTTTGAAGAACTTCATCTATAGTTCTAGGTCCTTAGCCACACCACTCAGCTGTTAGATTCTTTGGGCTTAATAGGGAATTAAGAATTGGGAAAAGAACAGAAAATAGGGGTCAAGTTCTAGAGACAGGAATGGTTGAAGTAATCCACGTGCTGTTCAATGTTGATAATTGGATTAAGGCTTCAGAGATAGAATTACTGATTCAATTTCCTATGACTTTGCATTCTCAGAAGAAAGGATTGACATAATACATATGGATGCTGACAGTTTCACAGTTTCTTGTTTTTTTTTTTTTTTTTGCATCTGCCTGAAGACATTGTTGCTACCTAGGCGAGAAGAGGAATTATGTACACAAAAAGATAAGCAATAATGGAATTCTTAGGCTCTTGCCTTTGTTTAACAAGAATGTCAGTAATTTATTTTCCCCCCTCAAGCAAAATAAAATGCCTTCAAATGGCTAAATCCCCAAATTTCTACCAGATAACAGATGAAGAGGTCAGAAATAGATTGGTCACTCTGGTTGGTACCTTGAAGGTGTGGCATTCTTAACAGGTATACGAATATATGTATACCCACATTTATGCATATACATGTAATATGTGAAATTCATAATATGTACATACAATCATACACAGTTACCGTATTAAAATGGAAATAGAAGTTTTCTCTGAAACTGGAAAGCTACTTCAAAATTCTGTTACTGAGTTATCTTAATCTTTATTGAGTAGTTACCTTGATGCTTCAATACGGTACCAATGTGAGTCATCAATAGTCAAATCTGGATATTCCACACGCCCAACTCCAGATCCAACATCCCAGAGGAAACTTACTTTGCCTTTACGCATTTCTATAGCCAGAAAGTCAATCTGGTTTGGAGAAATACAAAAACAGTAGATTATTAGATGTAAAGCCCTTTGAAAGAGGAGTACCTCAGAGTACTTTTTCACAGGTGTCATATAGAGATATGTAAAATAATTGGATTCAGAATTCATTATTGTTTTCACCAATGACACTGACATTTTTGAGGTGCAGCTATGATTTTTTTTTATTTACCCAAAGTGATCCAAAGTTCCTCATCTGAAATGGCAAATATTAACTTATTTCAAAACTGGTTTGCTAGAGTCTTATTCATTTTGGAAGATCCCACACATGTAGAATCAAGTGGTTCAGATGGGAAGCATTAGAACTCTATGTGTAAGTTTTTGTAGATTCAACTTATGCCATTTCAGTTTGAGTCATAAAGTCAACATGAGTTAGAAGATTTTCATTGGTAAGAAATTAGGACACAATTTGCTATTTTAATTTTATTAATATGAACTTTCCTTGTAATTTCTCAGTTTGAAAAGAGTAAGAAAAAAAAGCTTTATGTCTACTAGCTCTTCTTTTTAAATAGCTAGATCTGAAAACATAATTCAAAGTAAATGCTGGCATACTAATAGATGAAAGCAAATACGCCTAAATATTGTAAAGAATTCTCTACTTATTTGCTTTCTAACTTCACGTGACACTTCAGAACTTCGTGTGGTGAGATTCTGAAGTTTTCAAATCTGAAAGTCTGGCCACCTTAGACACTGTTGGGACCATGTTATAAATTCTGTGATTTTCCCCTAACACCAGGGTTACCCTCTGACATTACATGTACACAGTAGACTAAAAAAAAAGCTGAATATTAGACTTACAAATTTGGCACTTCCAAGATAAAAAAGGAGGTTGTCAGCAACGTCTGTCTTGACGTTGACAATAATATTATTGTAGCTTCCTTTCTTGATTTCCGGCTTGTATGTTCGAATGCAGTCACCTCCGGAAGACACAGATACTTTGATCTTCAAGAAAAACAAGGTACAAAGACCTTAGACTAATCTCTCAGGAAGTTTGAAGTAGCTCCCAAACAACCACAAACCCATCATCACTTTTTCTTTGAAGTTGTTTTTCAATCATCAGATAGTGTGATTAAGTGCCCATATGCAGACACCATCATGCTTACTAGTGAGGGCACAGAAGAGCAGCTCCCCACTCGCACTTTGACAATGAGCTGTTCCCAGCACCTTGGCTTGTTAGCATGCTACTAGTTTTTGAAGCATGCAACTAACAAATTCTTCCCTTCATACCTGTCTCCTTTGTGAATATAGGGACATTTCCAAAAGGGGGTTTTACGAGGAGCTAATGGGAATGATCTTCATTAAGGTTGCTTAATGAAATTTTACAATTCAGGTTTCAGCATTTTGGGTATCATTTAAAGTAGAGAGCTATTTTTTCTTAGTTTTCAAGAGGAAATTACCTCCCATGCTCTTACAGTTGAAAGAGGCCAAATAAATTTTGTTCTAGATGTTATAATAATAAGAAGGATATTAATCATTCCTCTCAGAACATACATTTCAGAATAAATTATACTTTTTTATTAAAAAATGCCAAGAAATGAGATGGAAATAATTTCTAAAGGCTATCAGTACTAATGTATTTAACAGCTCCTTTTTCTTTTGAAACGTACTTTAAAAATTACTATGAATTTCTAAGAAAGGAATTCCTATGTGAATAGAATGACACTGTTTGTACCAATTTTTATCTACATTCAGGGAGCCTTTCTTCAATCACAAATAACACTACCTGATTATTTGATTTCATTTCCTTTGGGTCAGGTACAAAATCACCATTGAAGGGGTGCTTTTAGGACAGCCATGTAGTTGCTTGGTCTGAGAAGTTGCAACTTGGCTGATTGATGGTACTCATAGGAGGAGGCAGAGAAAGGGCAAGGAACACAACCTCTTTTGCCACTGGTTCCAATGCCCAGCCTCGGGGAGCCTCTGGGCCCTCATTGGTAGTGAATTTCTGTTTTCTCTTTTCGTCTGGCATTTCGTGCTACACATTTAGTTTTCACACTCAGAGCAAAACCAACTAGCACTGTGATCACCCTTCTGGAAGGCTGGTGCAGACTATAAACAAAATAGCCTAGGCCACCAAGCCAGTCTCCATGGATCTACAAGAGTTTGATTAAGGTGTAAGGGTAGGGAGCCCTGGGGCCCCTCACAAAGGGTAGAGAAGACTACACCCAGGAGGTGCTGGATGCAAAATTGTCATGTTTTAAAAGGGAACACTAAGGAGCGATTTTTGGTTTTGACAAACAGGTAAATTCATATCCATTAAAGAGTAGCTGGGGTAAGGTAGAGCAGGTGTGTTGCTTTCCCACAGACATTAAATAAGTCACCTCTAATTGTATGATATTGTTGCCTCATCTGATCTGCTGACCAAAGTGCATGTCCATATAGAGGAAACTGTGTTCTGAAAAGAAACAGACACTGTTTTCTCCCCTACCAGGAAGAAATTAACTCGTGGAGTCTGTGTGTGATGGCCTGTAGCTGGAACTGGAAAGATCTGTGAAGCCTACTTCTTAAACTACTGTCCTGTCCCGTCTTCCCCTCAGGATGTGGTTCAGCCTGCCAGAGGAGGAGTTCAGGACTAGGGGAACCTCTCTGGTGTTTACTCTGTGTCCTGGACAGATTGCTTCTTGTTAGTGTGGTTTTCAGTGAGGAAGTGTGAGTTCTTTGCTTCACACGGGAATATCCCTTCTACATATAGAGTTGAGTAGGTGAATCAAAGTGAATAACAGAAAACCCTAATCAGGAAATAATATGATTTTGACTATGGATGTCAATACTATAAAGCAGATGTGCATGGAACTGGGCAGAACAAATTATATGATAGAATAGCAGTTATGCAGAGTTAAGAGATTGGAAGGATAAAGCAACACAAGAGAAAGACCATGTTGTAGAGAACAGGCAGGGAAAATGTAGTCCTCAGATATTTTTAGTGTTCAGGAAAGGGTGTAGGATGTAGTAAGTTTTTAGGAATTTGTAGCAACTGGACCAGAACCATCATAAGAGAAGACCTAGGCATTGAGCAAATTTAATATCTGAGGCAGACTTTAAGTACCAGTGATACCATAAGAGGATTAAAGAGAACAAGAAAACCAAGATCTAACTGCCATTCATGAGTAAAAGTGAAAAGAAACTGCTGTGCCTGGCAGGAAATCATATCTAAATTCACAGCAGGAACAGATTAGTAAAACGTAACTGTGTATAGTTTTTTTCCCCTTTCTTCATAAATGCATTATAGGCTTGGCTATAGGGCCATATTATGACTAGTGTAATCATAAGTCATTTTTGTTTAAAGAACACAATTGAATGGTACTCCTCATTTATCATTTAAGGAAGAAAACACTGAATATATGTGGAATACGTGGCCGCTGGGTCACAGGATGAATTTCAGGCTTTGCTCATTTATACCTGGTAGAAATAATAGGAGATTACATGTTTGGTTAATTGAAAAGGAGTTTCCCAAGGAGTAGAAGACAGAACACCGGTACTGACACCTAACTGAACTAATGAAGCTCCATCTGAGAATGCAAGTCAAGAGCATAGCCATTTTAAAACAAAAAAGTGTATAATGTCATTAGGATTTTAAATTAATCTACTGTGCAGCATACTTTACATATCTAAAAATATAGTTCTCTGAACAAAATGGCATTGCCATACCCAAAATGCCAGCAATTAATCTTGTACACTGATCTATGGTTCAACATTCATAACATTAAACATTCACATAGAAAACCCTCTGGATTTTCTGTTTTGGTTTCTGTTTTAGAATATACCTCAGTAACTGAAAAATTTAGGCAGTGAAAACTGTCAGCAACCGGTCCATAACTACTAATTTCTCCTTGCAAATACTTTGTATTTTGATTTTTAAGTATAGGTATTTGTTGTAACTAACTTAAAACTAGTGAATCAAAGTACAATATCTATACATTTATTTAGAAGGAACCTCAGGAAAAAGGGGAGAGATTTTTGAAATATGATCATTGTGTTAGGATGTTTGGCTCTATGGGCTGTTGTATTTCTAATGTGTTTCCTTAGTAACACTTCTGAAAAAAAATAGCTAAGTGTTAGATATTTCTAGGCATTTTTGATATAGCATTCTTTACCAGTTAATCATTATGAACTCAATTAAACATTATTGACTATCCCATTATTATATCTATTGAATTTTCATTGCATTTTTCATCTAGTAACTAGGGCTTTCATTTAAAAAGAGTATCATCTGCTCTATATGAAATTCAACAAATTAAAACAGAGCTGCTTTAAAAATGTCTTTAATATCTTAATTAAGAAAAGTCTTTCTTAATTTCAAGATCAAATATGTGTTAGGGTCAAATCCAGACACCCATGCCAAGTTGCAAACATATTTACAAATCAGAAAATATAATCTTTAGTTCATATACAAGTCATTTGAAATACATTTGATACTTGCATTTTTCTAATATCTCACAAAAAGTTAGGCATTTTGTTGTAACTTCCACTTGCAAAAGTGAAAAAAAAAAAACTTTCTTGAAAGACATGGACAATGTTTACTTATTCTAGCATTGCTTTGTACCTTTATTTCACTTTGGACTTTGGCATAGTTTATATACTCACATGTGATAATTTTGATTTTGTGGAGAGAAGAGGCACATCATTCATGACTGATAAATCTATGGGCAGATTTTTAAGTTTCTTAGAATTAAGAAATAATAAAAATATTCAAATTTCTTCACTTGGTGACAAAATCAGAAAATGGCTAAATGTGTGATCCACAGGCACATATTTACTATTATCTTTTTCTCTAAGATAACATTGCAAAACACATATAGAAGTGATACAACAAGTTCTTCCTATTGCTCTTGCTATACTTGGGTCCTTCTTTCTAGTTTTTGTCACCTGTCTCAAAAACTATTTCTTTGTTGTGCTCAAAAACGTTCAGTTTATCCAATGAGAGTTATCCCGAGTACACTTGTTGCCAAATTATAGATACTGCTTTATTTATCATTTAAAGATTCATAAGACCTGGCTTCCACTGCCCTTTCCAGTTTAATGTTCACTTTACCAATTATGCACGATCTCTTGACCAAGTAGAATGCTTTTTTCATGGAGTGGTCCTGAAACTTGCTTCTCTCTCTGTCTTGGCTCAAGCCATTCCCTAGTTTCCCTTGTGTTCCTGCCCTCCCACCACCCAGCACTATCCCACTTCAAGGCCAGGCTGAAATCCTTCCCTTTGGGAAATCTTTTGACTCTCCCAGAAGTGACCCATTCTCTTTAGAATTGTGAAAGCTCTTCCCATGCATGGCTCATGTACATGGCCCAACATTTTGCATCATCTTAAAGGTTGCTTGCATTCATGTCATATTTCTTCTCCTACATTATAAACTTTGAGAGTTCAAGACCTGCCCCTCTCATCTTGGTATATCTCATAGCAAGTGGCACTGAACATAAGAGATGCTTTTTCTTCTTTGGTTAAATCTTAGACAAAATTCTAAATTCTGGCAAAATCTAGTTATCTTTTAACCTCATAGTTTACATACATAATGATCATCTGCCGACCACACTGGTTTTCTTATTATAGTTGAATATATGACTTCTCAGATCCTATCACTACCTCCTTTACTCTCATCTTACGTAACAACATCTTCATTAGTCATTTTGTCATTTTCTTAGTTTTTTTTACAGTCAGTCATGAGTTCCTTTTCAAAGTTCACCTTGAACTTATTGCTGTGGCCTTGTTTAGAATTATTAGTCATGTATGAAGGGGAAAAGGAATACTGTCATTCAAGTATTACATTCTTGGACACTACTAAAAATTATATAAATTGATTAATTAATACAATTCTTTTCTGATAATCCTAGCTCTGAAGTTGTTCAAAAATGGTTTTTGAGATGAAAGACTTATGAATCTAAAAAGGCTTAAGTTGAAGCCTGATAACATAAAATATGTCTTTTTAAAATTATTATTTCTAAAATCATTAAGTACATGAAGTTTCACATTGGTACTTAATATCCTGGTTTATTAGCATGAGACTTGCTAGAAAGTTGTGCTTCTATCTTAATAGTCTTCACATTGGATAAATATAGAGCAAAATTTTAAGACATTTAAGATATTTCCTAATCTTTCTTTGAAATAAAAAATACATATATTTTAATATAAAATAATTTTTATCATTGCTTGTACTCAGATGAAATAATACATTGTGTATAAATCATGGTTTCTCTCTGCTGTTTCCCTGCATGATCTCATTTCCTTCATCCAGGGCACAACCTCACAGATTGGCTTTTTTGCTTATTAAGAGTAAGGCATTCTCATCAATGTCTTGTTAGCAGTCAATAATAAGATCTTCGTTGTTGCTATTTATTTGATTAATTCAAATATAATAAAATATGCCAGAATCTCTAATTCTAAAAAGTGATTATCATTCTCATGAAATGTCTTTTGACATTTGTAGAAAACTATGTAACTTCCCTTTTCTGTCCTCTTTAGCTTCAAGTAAAGGAAGAGTCAGAGATCATTCAATAGGGTAAATTGGGGGAGGACCTCCCCTTGGGGAATAATACTATTTTGTTATCAAAATAAGTTACTGGTTCTGAAAATAAAGAGAGCTTACAGAATTGGCTTGTTTCCGGGCTTGATTTATCAGTTCCTTGATCTCAGAGATGTTTTTCTTCAGGTTATCCTCAAGTTCCTTGATGGGTTTCAGTTTATCTATCAGCCGATCAGCTTCTTGTTCTAGATTTTTCACAGTGGCATCTGCATCTGCAACTGTACAGAAAAAAATAATGTGCGCGCACACACACACACACACACACAGAGCGAAATTAGAATGGTATTATGTTTAACTAAGCAATTTCATCTTATCCATGTGACAAAGCAAGGCAGTGGCCGCCAAAGCAAAGAGTGTGATGGCAAATGTAGGTATTTTAGTTGAGACTCAAGCAGGTCAGAGGCGGTATTAAAGTTTTTGGCTTTGGGATGAAGCTGAAAATTAGCACTGAAGATAGAAAATTCGATGAACTTAATCCAATGCTTCATCTTTTAGCTTTAGCCAAAAAGCTAAACTTTATAAAATAGAACTTCAGTCATTGAAGAAGGAAAATGAAAGTGTCTTTAAAATGTCACCAAGTCTGTCCAAGCCCCAACTGTTTTTTAATCAGGTTTATCACACAAAATTGGTTTTCTTTCTTTTTCTGTCTTTCTCTGCACATCTTGAACAGAGAAGCTATAAATGTGGCTTAAAGAACATTTTGATGTTGAACAACCCCGAGACTGGAGGGCTATGTTACACTTTAATTAAATCTTTCAAGTTGTGGCTCGATTTCATTTTGAAGAATAGTTGATTATCCTGCACTATATATTAGGTTGAACCATATTAAACTGCTGTTTTTTTAGGTTAAAGAAAAAGATCGAATATTGGCAATTTCAAAAGTTTGAACCCTAAAATAGTTGAAGGTTATCAGTGATCCATAGACTTCGAGTATGTTCTTTTCATAGAGGACATATAACAAATGGAAAACTAATTATTCTATCTCTAGGATGCTGGCAGTCTTATTCAAACTATGTCAGTTATTATCTGATTGAGCATGTATTGTTCCACTTTCTGTCATTGTAATCCTGATGAAAAAGTAAAACTGCTTAAGGTTCAAGGCTGTCTGTGCTAGACTGAATGATCAGCTCTCTGGCTGACACTGGACCACTGAGACCCAACCCTCAGCATTGAATCAAATGTGCTCAAATGGAAGTAAATTATTATTTTTGAACTATGTTTTAGATCTAGGTTTTGAATTCATGCTCAAAAACTGAATTATATTGTTATTGTGTTTAAAACAACATTAAGACTATTCTTAGCTTTAACTCCAAAAGCTGCTAGATCAATGCTTGAGTATTTTGTTTCTGAACTGCTGGTTTATGTGGGTCTAAGCCCTTGTTGGATAATTGTGTAGACAAAATATCCTGGCTACCCCTTAGTATTGTGAACTTTAATAAACTATTTGTTCTTTTTCTCTTCTTTTTAATTCTCCAATGTTATTCTGATTTTAAAAATTACTCTAGAATTGAGGACAATTGATTGAAATTTAGATTCACAATTAAGAGAAAGAAGGTGTTAAACAGAGATTACTTAAGCATAGGTCAAAAATAGATCCTTTTCTTCTAAAGTTCCCAGAAGCTCACATTAACTGCTTCAAAATGGGATCTGGAGATTCCCTTTCCCTCATTCTCCTCTATCTTGTGAAATAGTTTAAAGTTATATGGCAACTACCTTCCTGAAGGTCTGAAAAATAAATCATCTATGATACTGAGTCTGATGCTTTCTTGTATAGCAGTGTTTGAAAACGTTCTCACTTTAACTTCTGAAGACAAATTTTGATAAAGTTGATGTTTCTCTAGAAGATTTTATCTAGGTTATAATTTATTAGCCTAGAGTATTTGACACATACTCTTATGTGTCAAATTTCCTCTGTCGTCTTGTTATATCTCTGTTAGAACTTTGCCTACTTGTAATTTACTTTTCTTGATTAAACCTATCATTTATTTTTTAATCTTTATTTTCCTAAATATCTCTTGGATGTATCAGTTCTATTATTTCTGTTGTTTAATTCGTTAACTTTTTCACCTTGTTTTTATGTCAATTTTAGCTTTTTCTAACCCACTGAGCTGGTTTCTTAAAATTGTTTATTTCAATGCTGGTTTCAATTGCTCTCCCATTTTGTCTTTGTCATAGCCTTCAGATTTTGATACAATGGATTTTGTTACTATAATATTTCTAGTATTCCTCAGTTTTACTTTTAACTTTAAAATATGAGATGTTCAAGAGAATATGTTTATACCATAGTAGTTGCTCATTTATTAAGATCTGATTTTAGTGCTTCTTCAAATACAATTCTTTAGAAGTTGAGAAGAATTACTCATAAGGATGGGGGAATGGAATATTTGTCATCAACAACAGAGACCTAGTGGTGTATTTTAATCTGCTGCAAGTAAGTCATTTGAGCTTCTGTGGCTGAATTTTGTTATTATAATTGCCTTCTATCTGTGAAGGAATTCAGTTTTCCATTTTATGTAGCTATCATATAGATATTTTACTCATTTTTTCATAATGCCATTAAAAACATTTTATATCAAATACATGTACCTACTACCCTTATATAAAGGAAGATTCTGTGTGTGTGTGTGTGTGTGTGTGTATGTGTGTGTGTATCTAGCATTAATATGATGAGAGTGGAAAGAACAGCTATGTAAAGTTCAAAACAGCACAAAACATAGTCACATGCAAAGCTAAAGCTTTTTGTGATAGGCAGTGAAGCATAAAAGTTGGTAAAAATTGCCCAAGTAAACATATACATACTGATTTCTGCAGGTAATTTCATATGGAAGTAAAACAAAAAGAAATTAGAAAATTCATGAGAACATATTTTGTATTGATATTAACAAAGTAGTGACATCACAAACAACGTTGCTTTCCAGGACAGGTACTACTTACAAATGCACCCCATTTTACATCAAACGAGTGTTATGAAATAAAAAGTATACAACAATATGCCATTTAGCAGACTCTTGTTCATATTAAAAGAATTATTCCTGTCATGTTTAAATAAGATAGAAAACACAAATTTTAATTAATATTTGCAGATAATTATTTCTCTTAGCAGATAATGTAAAAGAAAATGTGAGGTGTATTATCAAAAGCCACTAGTTGAGAATCAATCTAAAATAGAATGAACTGATATATTATAAAATGAATCCATAGTAGTATTTACTTAAAATGCATTTTCCCTCACTTTGAGGGAAATGATATATAGCATGCATCATTATTTAGATGAAATCTTTGACCTGTAGGAGAGGCTATCTCTAGATTTACATTAAAAAAATTGAAAACATTTCTATACCCCCATCTTTTTTTTTTCTTTGAAGAAATAGCAAGGAATGGAATCTTCTGCTTCTTAGCTCTGAAGTTCACATGCCATGTGTCTGTGCTCCTCCTTGCTCATGATGGAGTCACGAGTCTCCTCAAGACCCCCATTCACAGTACTGGCAAAGTAGTTTCTATTATTCTATTCTTAGCATTTGAGTTGAGCTGATGGTGCTGAAATCAGCACCCTGTCCCATTCAAACATCACCTGGATTGTATGGCACATAACATCAACCAGAATGCTTTTGTTATTGTACTCTCAAGTGCCTTGCTATTCTGTGGAAATGTTAGTATATAAAGAGGGCCAGTCTCTTGGAAGTGGAAAGTACAAAAGCATAAATAACTGTTCTGATAAAAACATACTCTAAGATAATGTCTAATCACTTGATAGGAGTGAAAAAAAATCCATGTCAATGTTTATAGACTATATTTAACTACAAATATAAATTAAACTGGATACATCCTTCTTTCCTAGAAATGCTTAATAATTAAATCTAAATAATAAAATATTAAAATTTTTAAATGTTCACAGTGTTCAAGCTAAGATCATTTTCATTCCTTGTTCTAACAGGCCTGAGAAATGACCGTGTTCCTCAAACTAGCCTGAAACTCATCTAGTTCTGAGTGTAGAATTTCCTGAGTACAACTGTATTTTCAATTACTCTAATAGATTTAAAAAGTATTTGGCATGTCTACATCAAATATCATACAGACTTTGGGAAGTCCTAATCTCCTCTTGATTGGACAAAGTCTAGATGAAAAAAGGCACCAGGGCAGAGTTGGGAGACTTGGATTCTTTGGTTCTTGAAGGGCAGGGCACTCCATCTACTGTGCCCAGACTAGGATTGAGAGGGCAGACTACAGCACCATGAGAGTCTTCCCATCTCTACCATTTGAGTTGAGGATACTTTTACAGTGTGAAGAAATAAATAACATTATCGCAGTGAAAAAAAGGAGATCTTACTGTTCTTGGAAGGATCTTTTATCACCGCATTCGTTTTGGCCACGCTATCTGCTAGTTTATTGTAATTTTGCTTCAGGCCATCCAGGTTCTGGTGGAGCTCTTTAATCTGAGCCAGTACATCTTTGGCGGTGTCGTTGGCTTGTCTGGCTTTGTCCTTAACAGCTTGCAGTTTAGCGGCTGTGTCTGTCAGCAGAAGAAGGTATGAAAGGCAAAACAATGGGTCTGGAGCTGGTGGTTTAATCCATGCTTGTCAAAGCGAGGCTGCGGCTGGCTGACCTCAGGGACACATTTACAAAGGGGAGAGGATGAACTCTGTGTCATTTGGTTGTAGCAAATGAAGCAAATTTTTTAGCTAAATTAAATTTTCTCAGGGACCTTTGCTATGAATACCTGATTAGCTTTTAATATAGTAAAGTGATTATTCTAAATGTTCATTGTATAAGGGCATATTGTGATTTGCTGCTGAACATATTAAAAAGAGAAATTCATCCACATGAGTCCCATAGCTTCATCAAAACCAGGCTTAAGATTTAATCTGTATTTCCAGAGGGGAGAAATGATGTGTTTCAATTTTAGGATAGAGAGACTTTTTCAGGAATGCAAGATCATGCATTTGTGTATATTTTTATGTTTTCAGCACTAAAAAAAAATTTTTTTTGATGGAATTGGGAATTGACCCAGGGGTGCTTTGCTACCTGAGCTGCATTCCTAGTCCTTTTTATTTTTTATTTTGATGCAGGGTCCTGCTAAGTTGCCCAGGCTGGCCTCAAACTTACAATCCTTTTGCTTCAACCTCCCATGTTGCTGGGATTACAGGTGTGCACCATCCCACCCTGCTCTGAGCACTGGAAATTTTCTAGGCACTTATTACTACAGAAAAAACCTGAAATTTTGTAAAGCTACTTTACAGTATTTTAGTGTTAAAGTAAAAACCATTTAAACTTTAACATTTCCTATGTTGTATAAATTTGTGTATTTATTTTCTGATCATAATTTATACAATAAAACATATTGAACATATAGATGCACATAGTGTGGGTTAGTGCTTAAGACCAAAGGCTCTGAAGTAGAACATCAAGGTTCATGTATCATAAATGTTACTTAAACAATGTCTTTCAGTATCTCTTGTCTCAGTCTCTCACTTGGAAAGTGAGATTATAAATGCTATTCACATTGTGGAATTAATATAAAGGATTAGATACATGTAACATTGGCATATTGGGTAAACAATAAATGTTTATGACTTTTATTATTATTGTATCATGTGAATAAATATAAATATAATATCCCTAAAAGAATATGTGCTTTCATAATACCTAGACATAATTTCAATAGTTCTAAAGATAGAGAGATAATATGGGCATGGTTTGACCACCAATGCTTTTGAAAGCTAGAACAGCTAAGGAGTTGAATTTTGCGAGCACAGATTTATGGAAGGGCAACAGACTCTCATCTAAGATGGTAGGTACTGTAATAAACTGAGATGTTGTTGTAGTACATCGAGATTGTAGAGAACAGTATCTATATGATTTTATTCTTTCCCACTAATACAAGATTTCTTGGGCTGAAATATGGAAGACAATTTAATAATAATGTGTCTATATCTTTCTTTCTATAACATTCTTCTAGATGCCAAATAAAGGCAATAAAAGATAAATAACATCGTAAAGTTAAATGTGATTTTGTTTCTCATTCTTAAAAGGAACAATTCGTAGGTAAGAAAACCAGCATCTAATTTCCTGATATTAGTACAAGTGAAATGTTAGAAGAATGGTGAAAGTGAACTATGTTCTCCAAAAGTTCAGGTAAAATGACACATGTGCAGTGTCCTGAATGCATACCATTTGGAATGGCTGATAACTTTTCCAAAGTGTCATTTAAAGCTCTCAGGAGATCACCATTTCTGTCTTCAGCATTCTCTAACCTGGTTGTCAAATCATTTAGATGGTCATTATTTTCTGTGAATAGGGAAAAACAAAAAAAGGAAAAAAAAAACAATTTTAATTGCCTATGAGCTTATACTTGGATGTACAATTTCAGGTTATTCAATACAAAATTAATAAAAAAAAACACCTCAGTGTAATTAGTTTATTGTCATCTATCCATGAATATGTTTCTAATCAAATATAAAATACAAGAATTTACAATCACTTGATGTTTTAGCATGTTTAATGATTATATTTTCTTCTTGATATCCAACTTCCTTCTGATTTAATTTGATGGCTTCCTATGGATAAATACCCTGTAAGAGTCAGTCTTTTGATGCATTTGTAATGTTACCCTCTTGATATCATTCTTCTTATTTTCACTTACTCAAAAATTTTTATTACCCAAATGGATCACAGATTTGCTTTTTAAGATTTCATATATGATTGTTAAACAGAATCTCCTATTTTAGTAAATACTACTATTAGTATTTATTTGAAACAGATAAAAATCAAAAGAAGGAAAAAAACAACTCATATCTAATATGACTGTCATTTTTCATAGAGAAAGTGGTATTTTTAAAAATTGCCTGAAATGGACTTTGTATAGGTAGGTCTTCTTGTTACTTTAAAATATGCTTTATTTAACACTGAAAATATGATATACAAATGATAACTCAATAATATCAGTGTAAATTTTCCAGCTTCTTTCTGCTAGTTTTTAACATTTTCTAGATATTCCATTAGTTTATATTGTAGTAATAATTAAGCGTTTTAGAATTTCAGTGTTAAAAACATAAAAAAAGTGAAAACTATGAAGTCATTTGGGGGAAAGAAAAAATAGATTCAATTTGTTTATATGAAATGTCAGTATAGAAATCTTACTTCATTATGCATCAAACTGTAAGTATATCTAAAGACTGAAATGGAGTGAATCATCAGTCTCCTTCTCTTATTAGTGAACCATGGAATGAAAAACAAAATGTGTAAAATACTATGCTTCTCAAAATATTATTTATTTCTACTGACTCGATAAAGCAGACCATTTCTTGATGGTATTTTTAGTAGCTTATTATGTCATCATATTTGTTTCCTGGGGTGATGTATGCTAATTATTTAAATTAGCTCCACGGAATGCAAAAATGTAAATAAGTCTCCATATAAAGAGGGAAACTGAAAAAAGAAAAAAAAATAGCAAGACAAAAAGGTACCCCTGTCTCTCCTGTACAGGACTGGCCAATATTTAGTAATAGACATGGCCAGTGGTCAATGAGCCAAGTGCCCTGGACCCCATGTTGTGCTTGTCATTTTTTGTGGGTTGTTTTACTTCATCCTTATAATAACTTAACAAAAACCAGGGATGAGAAGAGCAGGCTCATTGGGTAATAATGCTCCTTCCACCTCCACTCATGCCCCCAACCTTTTTTCTTCTCTTTTCCCCTCCCTCTCCTTTCTCTTTTATTGTCTGAAAACATTGGTCATGGTTATAGAAAATCATAGGAGACTTACACAAACATTGTCCCTGTGCAAAGGTGATAGGTAAAATATGCAGTGTTTCATGTTTTGGAGGATAATGGGTAAAATATAGGAATAGGTAGTTCACAACAAAATAAAAAGAAGGAATTGTCAAAATAAAACAAAGCACAATATTATCATTAAAAAACTGTAAAGCAAATGAACAACAAGATATCATTTCTCATCTTCCAGATTGGGAAAAGTTAAATTTCTGAAAATATCAGGTGAGAATTGATGCTATTGTTTTAAGTGCAATTTAATTAAATATTAGAATTTTAAATAGACATGTATTTGGTATGGCAGTTCTACTGACAGGAATTTATCCTATGATATACTTGTAAAGTCATATCAAAGTTTATGTTCTGGGATATATATTAGATCTTTATTTGTCACAGCAAAAAAAAAAAAAAGAATTTTAAATTCCCACTATTAGAGTATTGTCTATATTAGTTCAGCATATCCTACAATGGTATGTAGGAAGCAAACTTTAACAAGAATTAGAAGAGTAAATGTGGGTATAAAATGATCTTTAACACCTTTCCTGAAAATGGTGGTTGGTGGGAGATAGGTTGTGACGAATGTACCCAAAACCATTGACTGTGCTCATAGTTTATAGAAACTATGAAGGACTGAGACACTTAATGGTGGAGGAGGTTGTAGTGTCCTACAACCACTCATTTTATAATTGCCTGTATTAATAAAATTATTTTCTCTGTGCATATATTTCTCTTGATTTATTTAGAAAAAAATACTTAAGCAACCTGAATTGAGGAAGAATGCCATTTGTCATCTTGGTGTTATCTGCCCATGCCAGGACTCTTATTTTTACCACTTTTCTGGCACCCAGAGTGGGCAGACCAGAAGAGGATATGTTCCTCAGAATAGAACCAGACTGTCTTGATATGATTGTGCGCCCGCCCCTGCCAGAGGCAGTGCATCTGGTTCATCGGAGATGCTCCACTGGCAGGCAGGCCACTTGCAGCTGGGTAATAATCCTGGCCTTTACCGTCCTTCCTCTAGGAGGAACAGCAAAGGGGAAGGAAGACAGAGGATTCTGAACTCTCACTGTTCTGAATGTGAAGAGTAGTAGACATGTTAATTAGAGCTACATCCCACTTCACACAAAGGGTTTATAGGCAGACTGATTAAACCATTGTCATACTACACATATAACCATGATTATATCACAGATTATACTAATGTATGTACATAATGTTGTTTAAAGTGCCTGCCAAAGACTTGATATTACAGAAAAACAAAGCATAAAATAATAGGGCAAAATATGGTTCTAAAACATCAATATGTCTGTTTCAGTCACTAATGTATTATTATTTCCAATTCTAGTCCCTCTAAATATGTTTTGCAAGTGATTTAATTTTCTCCTCTGTCAATCACAATTCATCTCTCTCTTAATACTTCTGTTATTTTCACTGCTTGTTCTAAAATAAAATCTTTGGATAGATTACCAAAAAGTATACTTTTGGAAATAAAGCAGTCTGATTATGACTGTGATTTCTACACAAATTCCTTGAGAATACAAGGCTGCTCTTTTAATAATAACTTGGAAGTCTTCATCAATTACGGACATAGAACTGTAGAAATTTCAATTCCCAGCTTCTTGATTGGATTTGATTTTTAAATAATGAAGTATTCAAATGCTCTGGCAAGCAAGATATTCACATACAGGGAAAAATCATCAATTTAAAGGGCATCACCAAATTTATACCATTTTCTGCATTCTGATAGCAAATGCTGGTGGAACAATCAGGCCAATTATTCAGAAGAGAGAATGACCTGAAGATTACTTTTACTGCTGTCCTTCAAATTTCAAAGCAATAATTTTTATCTTTTTCTGTGCTGGAAAATTAAAATGAATATGTTCTGACCCTATTCTGATTTTTATGTCTTAGAGATCTGACTCTGATTCTTTCTTAATTTATCTTTTCTTACACTAATCATTTATTTCTTAAGTAGTTTCTAGTACTTCTGATACAAAATCTAAACATTTTGTAGCTCTGGAAATAGCATTGGGTGAGTAGGTAGAAGTTGTGTACAAAAAAGAATGATAGATTTTGAAATGAAAAACTAACAAAACCTACAGCAAAGAAAAAAATTAGATTAAGAAGTCTTTCAGTATTGGTTTCAAGGGAAAAGAGATAAGATACAGTGTACTCATAACTCAAAAATATAAGGAAGAATGCTTGTGGTTGGTTTGAATTTTAACATGACTGAAGCAACATAATTATTGAGAGTTAAAAGAAATTCTAACATAATTCTTTACTTTCAATTTCTAGAGAGCAAGAAAAGAATTCAATTTATTATCTTCAGCTACATTTTGTAGGATTTTGTCTCCTTATTTTTTGCTGAAACAACAGCAATAGCACTAGCCCTGCCAGTCCATCTTCTCTCTAAAGGCCTCATTCACTACACCTCAAAGACTACACGTGTACTTCTTTAGCTCTGGCTCTCCTATGCTTACCCTATAATCACCCTTCAGAAGACAAAGTTAAGAAATGGGTGTGGCAAAGATAAGGCTAATAAATCAAGGGAGGAGTTGAAGCAGAGCAGCCAGGATAGACTGTGAATGTGTCTGATGACATGATTTCCCTCTCATGCACAACCAGAAGTACTACAAGGCAGTCATATCCCTATACTGAAAAACATTAGAGTTCAAAGTCACTTTCACTGTCCATAAACATTTACTCATATGCCATGTTCCTGGCATGGTGGTAAATATGAGTCACAGTGCAGTTAAATCAGAACTGGTGACACGGATCTATGCTATATACGATATCAAAAAAACAACCAACCAACCAACAAATAACCCAATTACTAAATGGGCTAAGGAACTGAACAGACACTTCACAGAAGAAAAAATACAATCGATCAACAAATATATGAAAAAATGTTCAACACCTCTAGCAATTAGGAAATATGAATAAAACTAAGATTTCATTTCATTCCAGTCAGAATGGCAATTATCAAGAATACAAGCAATAACAAATGTTGCTGAGGATGTGGGGGGAAAGTACACTCCTACACTGCTGGTGGGACTGCAAATTGGTGCAAACACTCTGGATAGCAGTATGGAGATTCTTCAGAAAACTAGGAATGGAACCATCATTTGACCCAGCTATCCCACTCCTGGATTTATATCTAAAGGACTTAAAATCAGCATATGAAGGTGATGTAGCCACATCAACGTTTATAGCAGCTGAATTCACAATAGCTAAACTATGAAACCAATCTAGGTTCCCTTCAACAGATGCATAGATAAAGAAAATGTGAGATACACACACACACACACACACACAATGGCATATTACTCAGCCTTAAAGAAGAATGAAATTATGACATTTTCTGGTAAGTGAATGGAACTAGAGAATATCATGCTAAGCAAAATAAGTCAATCCCCCCAAACAAAAGCCTGAATGTTTTCTCTGATATGCGGATGCTAATTCACAATAAGATGGGGTGGCTAGGGAAGAATAGAGGTACTCTGGATTAGACAGAGGAGAGTTAAAGGGTGTGGGAATAGGAAGGATAATAAAATGAACTGGAAATATGACCCTATATGCATATATCATTACATGACCAGTTTAACTTTACATCATGTACAACCAGAAAAATGAAAAGTTATATTCCATTTATGTATGATGTGTCAAAATGCATTCTATTCTATTTATAACTAATTAGAACAAATAAAAAAACTCAAAAAAATTACACATTACTTCTTTGATCATTAGCAATTTCTTCGATTAGATGCCAGTCATTAAGAAGTAGTATGGTGCAATGAAACCATTATAGGACTGGATTTGGAAGATGTGGGTTCAAATGTCATCTCTGTGCCTTTTTATCTGTATAGAAGGAACACAGTGCTTCCTTTCCTATGACTGACATAAGAAATTAATTGAAGGGTGCATGAGAAAGCACTAGATTCATCACAGGTAGTTAGTAAGAGACAATGCATTCACGTTGTGTTGATAAGAGTCTGGTGTGTTTGGCCAGTTTTTACTAATGATATTTATGGCTTACTTTCTTCATTTAAACTGCTTGGTCCAGAACTTAAGTTTACATTTCCTAAGAAAATATATCTATCTCTTTTAACTGATTTTCATGGATTTTAGTAGAACTGTTCTATTTGCCTATTTAAACTTCATCTAATTATGTTCCTCAAACACAATTTTAATTTTCTATTCACATGTACAGGGCACAAATAAATATCCTGAGAGAATACCCCAATCATAAGGGTGAAATTCATGGACCAGCTATTAGTTTTGAATGGTCTGGCTAAATGGAGTCCACTGTCAAACTGCCAACTAGGTGACATTTGCAATGAGCTTTTCAATGTCCACAATATTTGCACAGACTCATTATCACTCTTCTGAAGGTAAAAGAATAATCTCTCTTAAAGATTTCTTTGCAGAAGAAACTTAATCCATACAAGCTCTTTTTTGTTAAATATGCTTTATCTTTTGTTCTAGAAGCCCTGTGATAATTAGAGAATAGGTTTTTTAATCTCTGCAGTGTTTCTGTCTGTAGTTCTGAAGCAGAATGTTTGGGATAGGCCTGGGCTCTGTACCAGGTCATGGAGAAGACCTTGATTTAACCCATCCTGGTAATGAGTGATTCCTACTCTCAAGTATTCTCCCACTCATTCATTTATCAACCATCTGTAGGACCATGAATGTTAACCTTTTCAACCATGGTAGAAGTCGAGAGTTTTGTCCAGTATGGGTTAAAATATCAGGTTTGGAGCCATGAAACTTTGTATTAAACTGCTGACTCCACTATATACCCCTGATGGACTGGGGCAGTTTGTTTAACCTCTCTTTATCATTTTTCTCATCTCCATCTATTATGGAAGGTGTGAGGAAAAAATATGCTACCACATAGAAATTGTTTAGGGTTCCTAACTTGCTGTTTGGGGCAAAATTTAGGGGGCCCTTCCAATGCAAAAATATACATTATCCAGATTGGTCTGCTCAGTTGCCTCAATGACTACTTTTGAGTAATTGAAACATCAGAGGCAATGGAAATTTTCAACGTGTAGAGTATTTTGCTTTTATTTTAAATTTACATATTTTTAAAGTAAGTAATGTTTATAAAACAACAAATAAAGTTTTAAAGCTAAGTTTTCCCAAATGCCTTCCAATAAAAGTAGTAATTTGCTGTCTCAGTCAGTGTCTTTAAGACGTATGTCTCCTTGAAAGCATTCATCTTAAATTCTTATAGCTATTCGTGCTGGAATATACGTTAGTTATATAAAATATGTTGATATTGTTATTTATTGATTTTTAAATATATAGCTTATCTATATCTCTATATAGATATATATCTAGATATATAAGATATCTCTCTTCATGTCATTATACTTAACGAGGATGTAAGTATCATACATTGCAGTTGTTCAATGGTCTTTGTTTTTTCTAACAGTGCTGGAGATTGAACCCAGTGCCCTGTGTATGTCAGGCAACACTCTAACACTGAGCTATACTCCCAGCCCTTTTAGTTACTATTCAAGTCATTGTTACAAAAACATTGTTCACTGTCAAGTTAAGGGGTATGCATAATTAAATTTGGTTGTATCTTTTTAATTTTTTTCTTTGAGGGTTTTTAAAAAGACAATTATCAATGATTTAAAATCCCAAATTGGAATGTGGGCCAGGGAAGTTAATACAAAATCTGTAATGTTCTGATCTTCCTCTAAATTTTTAACACGGCCTGCATAGATAGATTAACTATACTTTTACTTAATTAAATAACCCATATTTAAAGCTTTAAAACTTTTCTTTCATATAACTACTTAGAAGGTAATTTTAGTAGAGAGAATGATATATTAACCACATTAATCTTAGCCAGCTGAGGAGTTTGTCTGTCCAGCATTGATATTGATCAAGCCCATTACACCAACTCAACATAAATAAAAATATACTATGTAAAATACACTAACTTTAAAGCTACGTATTACAAATAAAACATGTATGTATTACACGATCATATGATTTTATATATATTATATGACTTTATAATTTCTTAGATATATGGAACCTTCAAAATTTAAATTTGCTAAGTTGCCAATTAGTTCTCATGGCTAAAGGAGTCAGTGGCAAGATTTCTAATGGTTCCTCTGTAAGAGAATTAGATTGAAACTTCTGCTTCCTTGAGCATTCTTATAAAAGAGTTTGCTTTCTGAACCAAGCATAAAATGTCAAGTGAACTTCTCATCATCATCTTAGTGTAGTTCTTTGCTTTTTTTGTGGGGGTGTAGGTGAAAACATTTCCCTTAAAACTGAAGGATTTATTTTTGTTTCTTATAAAATCCTGCTCTCTTAAATAATATTAATATACATAAATACATGTATATAAATATGTTATTATTTGCAATATTTTAAAGTTATTTACATGTCGCTGTATACATTGATCCTTGAAGTAGAGAGTGCAAATTAAGTCTTGTTTGAGATAAACACAACGTTGACAGGCCCTTAAAACTGTCAGCTACAACTGATTGCTTCTGCTTTTCCTACCATTAGAGGACTATGGTAGACTCCTCAGGAATGGAGGGAAGGGGTACTTTTCTGGTTGTATGCTCTCCAAAGTCTTAGGAGGTGGCGGTAGAAGGAATTCCCTCTGCAGTCAGTAAAATAAGAAACTAAACAATCAGACACAGTTAACCTATATTTGCTTTCTGATTGTGGCCCTGCAGGCTTTTATTTTGTTCTATTTTGGTCAGTCAGGAACTTAAATTTGAATGTCGTTATATATGAAAATACTTTCTAGTTTAACACAGGCCCTACCATTTCTTTTGTTATCTGTCAGGTCCTTGAAAGCATTTCTGTTTACCCTGGTTTCAGACAAATTTACTTACAACCTGGTTCCCCCAAAAGCCCAGGTTCTGATTCTGAATACACAACAATCCCTCTGACTCCCGTTTTTACTGTGCAGACCTTTGTCTCTTCCTACGTGGATTCAGAGGATGGTTCTGAGGGTTTGCTTCTTGCAATACCACAAGCTGAGTTTCATTTTTAGAGAAGGTCTTTCTAGTAGTTCCTGCCCCTCCATGTTTATCCCTGTTTTGCCACTTTTTGATTTTCCCTCTAGCCTGAGTCCATCCTGGTTTCATTTTCTTGATTTTTGATGTTCACACTCCAAAGAAGGAGTCAAAATTATATATGAGGGACCAGTAATTTCAATGAGAAAAGATGAAGAAATATGTCATGCCAGGAGACCAAGGTTTGATTTCATCAGTTTCATGTAAAATTGTCATCAATGAACAAATGACTTTGTCTCTGTGACATGCCAGCTAGGCTGATTCAGGTAAATGGTAGCATGGGAATTCAGAAAAATTACATTTTTAATAATATAAGAATGCTTTAATTAAATGTAACTCCTACGCTATACTTTGGTTTAAAACTACTGCAATGTTACTTTTTATTCCTTTTCTAAAATAACAAAGAATCTCAATGAGTATATAATTTTAAGTGCATTATATCCATGACTGCAGAATCTTCTGATACACATATCTGGATGGAGGCCCAAGTGGTTGGAGGACCATAGCAGAAAAAGAAAGTGACAAACATTGATGACTTGAGTGATGTGTGGAACTGCTCTGTGTGCTGGACAGCACCACAGGACAAGCAGTGCACTGACTCATTATTCTTGGGCTTGGGAATAGAACTTTTTATTTTATGTGAGTATTATCCAATTTTTATAAGTATTTCTTAAGTAATTATATAATTTCTTTTATCTTTGACAAAAACAAAAATTAGGGGTAAATTAGGAAGTAAATAAATTTGAAATGTTGCTCTATGTAAGACAATGTATATAATTTAAAAATTTTTAAATCACAGTATTCTCAGACTCCTAATTCATCACCACTTCATTCCTTGCCCTGTACATCCTGTATGAGCACCTCAAATATTTTATTGTCCATACTTCTTGCTTACTGATAAAGTAGTATTAATTCACCTGGTGGTATTAATCCATCCTCTCTTTCAATCATCAATTTGTGCATAGCCTCATATCCATCAACAAAATGGTTTTTGTTTCCACAGATATTCAATCAGTGTAGTGTAGACCGGCTTCAAAGCTCAAACACACACAAGGGCAAATTTCCTTTTAACAGATGTATATTCAAACATTAAAAAAGCAAAACAAATTGCTCCTGGCAAGTTCAGACTCCCTCTAGGCAAGGACAGCAGAAAAATGGCAGGGAGCAGCAGTAAGTCATTCATGACTAAACCTCAGGAACTAACTGAATTGTACTGAATTGAACCAAGCAACAAATTAGAAATATGGAAGGAATACTGGCCCCACCATTTTTATTCCTTGTAACTCCAGGCACCATAGAGAGAGAAATGACTAAATCTCTGTTTTAATAGCTGCTGTCAGGAGTTTTGCTCTGTAGGGCCTATTTCAGCAGTTCCTAGTGGTAATATATGGCATTTCCCTGATTAACAGCCATTTTATAACCTGTGTAATTGGCCACAAATCAGGGGAATGTCATAATGTAGCAAGAAAACATTCCCATCTCCGTCATAGCCTTGGCTTGGTTTTCTGGAGGAATTATTACTTGAGTAGTTTGTGGGTTTTCATTACTTTAAATAATGTACTACCTGAAGTACAAAAAACGACACTTAGACTAATGAACATTTCTGTCTCCAAACCCTTTCTGCCACCCTGTCCTTAGATTTCTTTTTCAAACACTAAAAATGGAATTCTTTCTTCATTTTTATAACATCACTATGTTTGTGGGGAAATCAAGGCAGGGGCAGGACAGGGAGAAGGGTCAGGTGTGTAAGGCAACAAACTGTGTTATGAAATTTAAAACAACACCCCAAAACTCAGTAGGCAAGACAGAAATATTTTAATATAATATATAAAAAATCAGAATTAATGCAGAAAGAACCATAATGAACCAAATATTAAAATCTTAAATAAAGACAGGTTCTGTCCCTGGACTTGTATGACTTATCTCACTCACCTGCGCTCGTCCTGGGCAAGGGTACAAGATAAGAAGAAGTGAACACAAAGTAATGGTCTGATGTCTTTTGTCTAACTAGAAAACAGACTTTGGTTGTTTATAATCACTCTTGTAATAACAGCTATCATCTGCACAAAATTATGTAAATATGGAGCTTTATTTTATCTGTGATACATAGTCCAAAGCATTTTACTATGAAACTGTCATCTCTAAGAGAGATAGATCTTGTAATTCTGTATCAGCTACTATAGGAGACCAAGTTTTATTGGTTGAAATCATGCCAAATAGAAATTAAACTTCTTCTCTTTCTAGGATAAGTAAAGACCAACATCAGTCCTTTAGTGAAAAATATGGAATTATTTCTCAATTTGAACTCTTCAGTGAGATATATACAAGAAATTCAAAGTTTAAAAAACACTATGCCTTTTCTGAAGAAGGTGGAATAAGGTTCATAACTGCAGTAGTTTGACAAGTCTATGAGGAAGAGTATGGTCAGAGAGGGGCACCTAAATGGATAGGCTGCTAGGTTTTCTGGAGAAGATATCTGAGCTATATTGTAAAGATCTGAGAGAAAGTGGATAGATAAAGAGGGATGGGGTTGAGTCATTCCAAGGAGAAGGAATAACACTGTGTAAGCATGAAGTTTCAAAATGGTAGCATGTTTTAGAGGGGCTTTGAATCTTTAGGAAGGCTTGGAAGTTGGATGAAAGCCAGAAAATTGTAAGGGATGAGACTGGAGAGATAAATAAAAGGCCATTCAGATGAGAAACAGGTGATAGCTGAATGAAATTACGTATACCAACTTATATAGACAATAGCCATGTGAAATAACATATTCTTAACACAAAGTATAAAATATATGGGTAGACATTTTTTTCATTTTTGATTTCTGTATTAAGAATAAAATACATGAAAATATATTGAAAAGATTTGAAAAATGTTCAGATCCCACTAATAACACTGGAAATTTCACAGATATTTACATCACGTTTGCCCAACCTATTCCTTTGTGACTTTCTTTTCTGAAGCCATAACAAAGTGGGGTTGGCACTCTTAAAAATTCATCATGCTAAAAGTTACTGTACTTGAGATATAGTTGAAGCAATTCAATAGAAATTAGGGTTGAAGCAATTCTATAGAAGTTAGGTTTAAAAATTATGAAGCATTATTCAGTGAAATAAGATGTGAAGACTATAAAATGTAAAACTGGTGAGAAAGTTTACTTGCTTAATATCCAGGTTGTAAAATGCTCAAGAAATCTGAAAAATTTCATTCTTCAATATGGTCATAGAATATCCTATCAATGATAATGCAATTAACCTGAATATAACAAAAACATTGGCCACACTAACCTTTTACATCATTTGCTAATTTCTTGGCTTCATTAAGAATCCTGAAGCTTTTTTGAAGAGAGCCTTTGGCATCTTCCTTCAATGAACCTTGAGGACCTGATGCCTGTGGACAGAAAAGGAGGCTTAAAATATCTAGTAATGTAGCATGATAAAGTCAAGATGTCTAGAAGACAGTTAGTATACAGAGTTTACTTACTGGGATAAAGACTTACAATTGTGACTTATTAACACACGTAGGTGACTAGAGACTACTTGTTGGGAGATTAGAAGGTCTAGAGAGAAATCCTTAGAACAAAAATGTTCAAGTGGCAGGTATAGAAGTGGGGCTGGTATTCCAGAGGCAATAAGGAGAAACTGAGAGAATGTGATATTATTTTCCCCAACACATCATGGCTGACAGAGTTACAAGAACATAAATGATCAGTAGTATTAAGTTCTGCAGAAGCCAAGCAAATTAAGAACTAAAGACATCCATTCACTTTATCCCTAAGCACATTTTACTCTAGATATGGGGTGAGTAGGGAGCATTACTTTAATTCCCTGGGTATTGAATTTAAAAGGACTATTGGGTTCCTTTTTAAACAAATTTCAAAGCACCATGGCATAATACAGCCTTCTAAATGGCAATCTCAGAATCACAATCATCCAGCAAAGATGTATTTGTTGAGGGTTAGATTAATCGAGGTGACACAAAGATAATAGAACAGGAAAAGGATCATTTCACTTGACTGTCTAGTTATCCATTTTAATAGTGTTTTCTCCTCTGTAGTCATTACATAATACATTTATACCAACAGATAAATCAAATAAGGTCCTATGTGTATATTTTAAACTAGAAAAAGTATTTCAGGGTACAAGAAGGGCTGGAGAATACTAAATGCTTACTGTCAAAGTTATAATTCTGAACTTAGGTCATCCCAGTCATAATGCTCTTCAAAGACATCTGTAGTGCCTTAGTAACAGTTTTTATCAGTCATGTTACTTGAGAATTAAAATAGGAAAAGATTACAGAGCTTGGTTTTGCTCTGGTCAAATTTATTTTAGTGAATCATTCCAACAGATTTCATTTAAATATTGCTCATAAGACAGACTTGATATCCACAAAAGGGCATATTAGATACATCTGCATCAATAAAAAGAGACATTGTACACAGTACTAGAAAAATACAACCTTGGAAAATTATTCTATGGAAAATTGACAGTATCTCCCATTGCGTTCATGGGAATTCTTAGTTTCACATTTTATCTTGGGAATTAGGTATAGTAACGTCAAAAAGTGTCATTATCTTGGGGAAAAAATAAGTGTAAAAGTTAATGGCACAAATTCAATGTACTTTACTCAAAAAAGGAAGCCTCAGATTACCCACTCATGTTCTATATTTGCTCCAATTTACACATCATTTTTACTCCGTGGGTTATAAGTTTTCTGAATCAAAACAGATCAAAGATAGGAAATTACAAAGGAGTGAAGATTCTCTAAATAGGCACAGTAAAAACAGCAGAAATGACAGCTGACAATCTGTTTGACGATGAAGAAAGAGAAAAAACTCTTAAAAGTAAAGAGGAAAATTTTCAATGCTTAGGCATCCAAATCGACTTGGAAAGGGGTCAAGTGTATATGATAAGGTAGTTCTCAGTGGATGACAATATTATTGTAATAAAAGAACTAATGTTGACAATGTTCCTGAATAATCAAGAATATGGGTCATTCATAATGTTAGATGAAACTTTTAAAAAAGAGAGAGAAAAGGAAAAAAAAACAGCTTTTCTAACATTCTTGGAGTGTGAATGCCTTTTTATAAGAACATCATCTGGCAAGCATTTAAAAACCATAATTTTAAAGCTAATCTTGGATGTGCAAAATGAGGCATGGCATTAACTGAGGGAAACAGAGTTGATTTGCTGTGAAAAAGAAAATTAAAGGCAACAGATGAGAGAGAGAGAGAGAGAGAAGAGAAGAGAGGAGAGGAGAGGAGAGGAGAGGAGAGGAGAGGAGAGGAGAGGAGAGGAGAGGAGGGGAGGGAGACCCCAATCACCACTGAGTGAACTGTGAGAAGTTGTTGATGGACTATAATCAGTCCTATCAGTCGTAACCAATATGCATTTTTCTATTTTTCAATACTTTTCAGCAGTTGATTAAGTTAAAACTGGATAGATAAATTACACATATTTAGAATTTACAATTTTATTTTTGAAATGTCTACACCCATGAAACCATTACTATAATCAAAGTAGAGAACACAATATCATTTATTTTAATCCTTTCCTTCTATCCCTTCTCCTCTTCCCCACCATGTTCCTAGACAAAATACTAGTCTTAATTTAATCACTGTAAGTTTGTGTCTTATAGGATTTATATACTGCATTTTTTGGGGGGAGGGGTCTGGTTTTTTTCACTCAGTATAATTTTAGCATTGTCCATGTTGTGTGTGTGTCAGTATTTGATCCCTTTTGTACGTGTAAGTGGTATTTCATCGTATGGATGTGTCCCAATCCATTTATGCATTTACTATTGAATGGAAATTTGAGTTGCTTTAGCTTTCACCATTCTAAATAGAACTTCTAATCATTTTTGTGCAAATCTTTGTATAAACAGAGACTTTCATTACTCTCAGAGTGACTACCAACTAGTAGAATGACTTGATCATATGGTTGATGTATATTTAAGTTTTTATGAAACAGCTACCTGATTTCCAAATTGTTTGTAGTATTTAAAATTTCTATCCAGTAGTACACAGAAGTTTCTTTTGTTCTCAGCTGGGCCAAGACTCAATACACTCAATCTTTTTTTTTTTTTTTAATTTATTTATATGTGGTACTGAGAATCAAACCCAGGGCCTCATAGGTGCTAGGCAAGCACTTTACCACTGAGCCACACCCCCAACACTCAATCTTTTAAAATTTAAAAATAGATTAAAATTTGACTTTCAATTTGGTTCTAATTTGCATTTTTCTGTTGACTAATAATGTTGAGTATTTCTTTTTGTGCTTATTTGCTATCTTCTTAGGAGAAATATCTGTTAAGAATTTTTCTGTTCAATTTTTGGGTTTTTTTCCATATTACAAGTCTTTTTTCAGACACATAATTCAAAAATATAATCTCCTAATTTGGAATTTGTCTTTTCATTTTCTTAAAAGTAGTTTTTTTGTTTATTTTTATTTATGTATTTATTTATTTATCTATTTATTATTGGGTACTGTGGATTGAACTCAGGGTTCAGGGGCACTTGACCACTGAGCCATATCCCCAGCCCTATTTTGTACTTTATTTAGAGACAGGGTCTCACTGAATTGCCTCACTTATGTTGAGATTGGCTTTGAACTTGCAATTCTCCTGCCTCAGCCTCCCAAGCTGCTGAGATTACAGGCATGTGCCACTGCACCTGGCTTCAAAATAGATTTTGAAGGGGAAGTACTCAATTTTAATGAAGATTAATTTAGCAAATTTTTCCAGTTAAGGGTTAGTCTTTTATGTTATATCTAATAATCTTTGCCCAAGATCATAAATATTTTACTTATATTTTCTTTCAGATGTTTTATATTTTTATGCTATATATTTAGATCTATGATCTATTTCTGAGTTATTTTTGAAAAACTAACATGTACATTAGAAAACATTGAATTGCTTTTGTATCTTTGTCAGGAATCATTTGATGTATAGGATCTATTTCTAGGTTATTTTGTTCTAATGATCAATTATTACTCAATATTGATAACAACACCACACTGTTTAATTACCATAGCTTTATAGAAATTATTACACCCTGATAATATAACTCTTCCAATTTTTTTCCTTTTTATTTCATATTGATTATAAATTTCTTTAAATAGGTTTCTAGGATCTCATTCAGCTTTCATTGAATGTATATATCAATTTATATAAAATTAGCACTATAAGAATATTGGATCTTCTGATCCATGGCACTATAAGAATATTGGATCTTCTGATCCATGAACATGATAAATCTCTTTATTTATATAGATGTTTTTAATTTATTTCAGTAATATTCTGTGTATAGGTTTTTTGAATTTTTTTATCAAATTTATACCTATTTCATATTCTTTATGCTATTGTAAATTGTATTAATTTATTTTCAACTTCAAGTTTCTCTTTGACAGCCTATGCAAATGATCAATTTTCACATATTTATGCCATAGCCTATAATACTGGTAAACTTGCTTATCAGTTCTAGTAACGTTTTATAGATCCCATGGATTATTATGCTTTGACTGCCATACCTCTTGTGAATAAAGGCAGTTGTACTTTGCTTTCAATCTGGAAGCCTTTTATTTCCTTTTTCTTGCTGATTGCATTGGCTAGCATTTCCAATACAACATTAAATGAAAGTGAAGAGAACAGATATCCATTCCTTTTCCTGATCTTAAGAACAAAGCATTCAGTCTTTCACCATTAGGTATGATGTTAATGTAGGGTTTTTAAAAAATAATATACTTCATAGATAACAGGGAGAAAAATTTACTTCTAAAATTAAAACTTTAATATGCAGAGATGTTGGATTTTTGTCACTTTTCCTGCCTCTATTAAGGTGATTCTATGATTTCCTTCTTTAGCTTTTTAATGTGGTAATTATATAGATTGATTTACAAATCTTCATTGTACATTCCTGGGATTAATCTCAGAAATATTGTATAATCCTTTAAAAATGGCTCAGATTTGTTATAGCTTTATCAAAAATGTTTGAATATGAAGGATATTAGCTTATAATTTTCTTGTAATATACTTACCTGGCATTGATATCATAGAATGGGGTAAGAGGACATATTTTATCCTCTTCAGTTTTCTAGAAAAATTTAGTATTTCTTTGATGAAAGTTTCATGAAATTCTCAAGTGGAGTAACTGGGACTGAGATTGTGCATATGTGTGAGTATGAAGGTTTTTAACTACAAATTTAATTCTATAATATATATTTTATGTATGCTATGTATATTCAGATTATTTGTTCATTTGTGGATGAGTTTTGGTAGTTTAAGATTTTTAAAGAGTTTGCTCATTTCATTCAAATTGTTGAATTATTAGCATAAAACTATTTACAATACTTTTCTAATATTTTTATTATCTGCAGAGGTTTTAGTAATTTCACCTCTTTTATTTGTGAGATCCCTCTTTGGAAACCTTTCTGAGTTTTCTAATACTATTGTGTATGGATAATTATTAACTTATTCATCTTCCATTGAATCCTTGCATCTTCATCCAGCAATGAGACTGATTTCTGACTGAAGATTATTTATTGAAAAGCATCCCCACTGCTATTTTCTATCTTTTTTTCATTTTGGAATATTTCTCATTTTTCTGCTTCCAGGCATCTTATCTTTCCTGCTTTTTAGGAAGCCAGTGATTTCTTCCTGTATCTTTAGTGAACCATTCCTTGCTAAGAGACAAGGAGATAGATATTTAAAAGTGTAGGAAACAGAGGAGAAATACTATAAGGAAAGACAAAGGGTTAAAAAGTTTTGATGTGTGGTTGGGGGAAATAAATATTTCAATCCCATCAGGCTATAGTTTGTGGAGGACAGTTTGGAGAAATAAAGATATTAGGTGGGTCATAATTTCTAGAAGGTTTGAATGTCAGACTAAGCAATCTGGGCAATGAACAATTCAGAGCTATTAAAAATTTCAGAGTAGGTGATTGCAATCAAATTTCCAGTCCAGAAGATAAATTGGGTAGCTGCCTGGGAAAGAAGGAGCCTTTGGTTGGCTATTGTAATAGTATAGGCTAGGAAGACAAGAGTAATAAACACAGACAAGACCTGTGGAATTGAAAAGTTTGGATTTGAGAGTCAGTCTTCAATGTTTCCAGGCACACTCCAAAATAATAAAATAAAGAGCTGATGGCATACAACTGTCAGTTATAAGCAATCTGCCAACAATCCAGGTTTAAAAGACAGGCTTTTCATAGGATAAGGGAATGGAAATACTAACATCTCATGGATGAACAGAACTGTTTCGACTCATTGGAATTTGGAGAGACTTTCCTCCAACATTGCTTAGTAAGTTACTGAAGCACATCAACAGAATCAAGACAGGTGATGAAGCAGCATTTTCCAAACTAATTATTCTTCATACATATTCATAAGCATCACATCTGAATTTCTGAGCTGTGTCTACAGCATATGTGAAATGTAAATGAGATTCTTAGAGTTGCAAGATATTTTGTTTCTTGCTTTTTAGAGGTTATATTTTCATAAATAAGTCTTCAGTACTCTATATATGCATAAATATGTACACATACAAATTATACATTTATTATGTCATGCAAACTAGAATTTATTATTAATGTATGTAAGTTTCTGCATGTATAATTAGCTCATACGTATCTAGGAAAATGTGAAATAATTTAAGACAGAGTAGAAAACAGAAAAAAACGAAATGACAAAGTCTAAAGATATAATGGAGGGTTTGGCACTTAATTGCATTTTGATATGTGTAAGTTTTCTTCTTCCTACTACTGGTTAAACATTCACAGTGGCTATTATTAAAACATAATGTTGCTGATTAATAGATGAATGAATTTATTAATTTCCTCAATGAAAATTTTTAGATGTTTCAACCACCACAGTAAGCTCTGAGTATTCAAAATGGAAAGATTATGCTTTCCTGGATAGAATTGGAGTGGTGTGGAAAGACCAATGAAAAAGTCACTTTCAAAGAAAAATGATCAAATCATTATGGGAGCAGAGAAATTTCAAAGTTTTTGGCTATCCGGAGGTTCTATTATGAGATGTGTATGAGATGTGAGAGAGATGTGTAGTTGAGTATTGAAGGTAAGTTACAATTTGTTGGGCTGGTAAACCTGCATCCAGTGAGTTACTTTCTAAACAAGCAATTTTAAATGTTATTTATTGTGCTTTCTACTTTTATAATGTTACTCACATAACTTCTTTATTAGAGATAAATTATCTAAGTTCAATTGTAAGAATTGGATTTAAGAAGGTATGAAAATATTTGTTTTTGTTTAGTTTTAAGGGAAGTAGTAACTGATAATTCATCAGAATGGTTATTACATGTTCCATTATGCTATTTTTATAAAATAACTTATTCATAAGTTCTTATACATTTCCAGAGTGGATTAATGTACCAAGATAATATGTTAACTAAATGATTTTAAATTTAAATTTTGCAATAAAGAGAACTTCAAAATATGTGAGGTTGGTGATTAGTTGCACTGTGTTTATATAAAGTATGTATTAGAGATAATTTACATTTTAGTGCATCTGACTACTATTAAAAATCATGGGTAATGTTCTTACTATAATAAATTCTCAGAATATTGTGTGAAGTCTAGTCCTATATGCATTTTAAAAAGATAAATTTTGAGAACCTTTAAAAATGTTCTAAAAAAGAAAACTAATGAGTACTGTTTTCATATTAATTGATATTAATTGATCTATTCAAGTTGCAAAAACATTATGAAAACATCACTTATTTGTGCAAAAAGTATTTGCATAGGAAGATGTGCATATAACAATATTATAAAAGTAATTTTTGAGAGATTATGGTGTGATATAGTAATTATTTGTGGGCTTGTGCACAACTTTACATTCCCTTCCTCTTTATTTCCTGTTTTTTAGATAGTGGACATGAACTTAGGTAAAATAATTGTAAAGATCACAAAGAGTTTTAAAATAAGAAAATCACTGCATCAATTTTGAAAGCTTTTTAATGAAACATGTATATGTTTTATAGGTTCCTAAAGTAGAATAGGGAGTCAAGAAATGACCCAAAGAGATGGTCTTGGCCAGAGATCTTTTGAAACACTGTAGAATTCTGGTATTAAATAGTGCATCCTAGGATTGTAGAAGAATTAGATAAGTCTGTGGAAGACTGAAAGCGACTGAGCACACAAAGAAAACTGAGATGAAATAAGAAAACCCCCAAATTGCTCATGAAAATTCAGTTTGTGACTGTGAATTTTTAGCTTGATGTAAAAACTAAGAAAAATACTCAAAGAAAGATTTAAAAATATATAACTAAGAATTGGTCTTTCCCAATTACAGTATAATAGCCATAACTCTGCCTGCACCTATGGGTGCCACTAACCTGTTGCAACAGGGCAGGGACTGGGCTCGTAAATGGCCATTAGAAGATGGGTGGGCAGATAATACAAGGGCCTTGAATTTGAAAAAAAGACTATGAAGAAGTTTAATAGGATTTTCTTTCCAGTATCAAACTGAATGAGCAGTCTTACCACCTGATCATTCCATCTATAGGTGAAATTCCTAACTAGTAGTTAGAACAGCATCAAGAACATTGCTGCTTTGATGAAAATTAGTTCACATTTACATTGCATTAAAGCATCATCCCCAAGAGTTTGTTTCTGACTGATGACAAAAATCTTTTAATTTTAAACATTTTATTCCCTGAAGTTTTAAATGCATCTAATGTTGGGCCATAAAATAGGATTCACTTCTCTGCTTTCAATAGATTGTTATTTAATTATTGACTGAAATGAGTCTAGCAGGTACAACGCAAATTACTAAAGTCAAGAAAGCTTAATGAGTACTATTTTCATACTGATTCATTATTTTTCTACACAGGTTAGATTCTGATTGATTCTTTTGTACTTACTATTGTGGGAATCATTTAGTTCTCAGAGAGGTGACTTGCTGATGCAGAAGAAAAGTGCTCACCCGTTTTGGTGATAAATTTGATTGTCATATCACTTATGGCTTTATATCATTTTCCCATTAACACTACACTGGTATAAAATGTATATTCCAATAATTACAGATATTAATTAGAAGCTAAAATTACTGTGTGAGTGACTACTATGTAAAAGTTGACAGAATAAAATGCAAGGTAAATGTGAGTAAAGTTTAGAAATTGGCAGACACCATACTTTACGGGAACTTTGAATGCAATAGATATTCTAATATTTTCCCTGTCTTTTGTGTTGAAAATAAAAACCTCAAACTTTACTAGTACTTTTACAAAAAGGAAATTTAAATAAGACATAGAGAAGATACTATGTGATCATATTTTTAATTAACTGCTCTTTAGAAATGCCTTAATCTTTACTCATAATATCATAATATTCAGTGTTTTTACTTTAGGATTTACTGACCAATAGTAGTGGTATCAAAATAATCTTGCTAAATATTCAAAAACTAATAACAAAGTAGAAGAAGAAATTATTAGGGAAAAGAATAATATTAAAAGAAAATAAATAATAAAAGAAAAAGTAAAAATAGGAAGAAAGGAAAAATAATGACTAATATAGATAAAAGTTGGAAAAGTATTGTCTTTTATTATCAAGACAAGTAATAAATACATAAATGGTAACTACTGGCCTAAGGGTAGTAACGAATTCTATCCATCTCTGATTACCCTATATATTTCATAATGCTATTTACACATTAATTAAAATGAATACATGCTTTAAAAAATTTTAAAGAGAAAATTCAAAATATGATCATGTTTAACACCTCACATTAATAAATAGTTCATAAGATCGTATTATACATACCATAACTGCATTGATGAAAAGTAAGAAATTATGTAATTGGAGATTGAATGTTAACTCACATAAAAATTAAATTCTTAAGTTGCAAAATAAAAAATCGTTACAGAAACCAGTAGTATTTCTTTCCAATCGAATACCAGTCAGCCATTAAAAATAAGGAAATCCTGCCATCTTGAGAACATAGATGAACATGAAGGATATTATGTTAGGTCAGATACAGAAAGACAAATTCTGCATGATCTCCTCCATATGTGCAATCTAAAGAGTTGATCTCACAGAAGTAGAGAGTAGACTGCTGGCTATCAGAGGTGAAGGTGGTGGTTGTTGTTGATGGGGTTGGTTGAAGAGATGTTGGTGAAAGGATCTATAATTACAGTTTTGTAGGGTGAATAAATCCACCTATGATACAGCAAGGTGGTTGAAGTTAAGGAGGATACATTGTGTTCTTGAAAAAAAAATGTGGAGATTGGATGCTATGTGCTCCCACCACAAAAATGATAACTATATGAGGTAGATTCATTTATTAATTAACTATATTTACCCATTACACATTGTGTGTACACTTCAAGAAATCATGTAATGATAAAACCATAGGATGTTATCTGTAAATTGAATTTTTTTAAAAATTGTGTTTCTCTATACTAACAACAAACTCAAACTATATGAAAAAGAAGTCAATGATACAATTCTATTTATAATAGGTACAAAAGGAATGAGAAAAACTTAGGAATACATTTAATCAATGAAGGGAAGACCTGTATGCTAAAAAATATAAAACACTGATGAAAGAAACCAAGGGAGACACAAATAAATAGAAAGATATCAGAAAATGTCCATATCACACAAAGTAATTTCCTGATTCAAAGCAATCCCTATCAATATTCCAAACAATTTTTCACAGAACTAGGAAAAACAATTCTAAAATCCATATGAAAATACAAAAGACTCCAAATGACCAAAGAAATCCTCAACAAAGCTGTACATTGCACTTCCTGGTCTCAAAGTATATGATGAAGCTATAGTAATCTTACAGCATGACACTGACATAAAATTAGATAAATAGACTAATGGAACAAAATAGAAAGCCCAGAGAGTTTGCATGCTTAAGGTCAATGGATTTTTAATAAAGGAGCCAAGAACACACAATTGGGGAAGGGCAGACTGTTCCATAAATGATGCTGGCATAACTTGATATCTATATGCAAAACAATGAAATTAGGCCTTATCTCACATCATTTCAAAATAGATTATCCATGGTTCAGATGTAGTTTGGCCTCCAAAGGTTCATGCATTAGAACCTTGGTCTCCAGAGTTGATTGGACTTTCAAGATGTGGGGCTTATTAGGAAGTAATGACATCACTGATAATGCTACCTGTAGAAGGAATTGATTTGCTATTTTCCGGATCTTGGTAAATTATTACAAAAGAGTTGTCATAAAAAAAATAAGGCTGGCCCATCATCAGCCTCTCTGGCTTCCTGTTTTACCATGTGATATTTCCCTCTCACACATGCTTCTGCCAAGATGCTGAAAGCCTGATGTGATGTAGCCAAGTGGATTCACATCAGAAATACAATCAATAGTGCCCCCCAAACTTGGACGTCAGCTTCCAAAGTTGTGAGCTAAATAAACCTTTTTTTCTTTATACATTACTCAGGCTTGTGTAACTGCTTCTGTACAGCAAAGGAAGCAATCTACAAGGAAGAGGGAACCTAGTGAATTGGAGAAAATATTTGCAAAGCACTCATCTAAAAAGGGTGTGCGTATTAATTTCCAAAATATATAAGAAATTTTTAAAAACTCAATAACAAGAAAATAGATAACTGGGTTAAAAAATGGGCAGAGGACCTGAATAAACATTTCTCAAAAGAGGACATATTAATATCCAGCAGATGCATGAAAAAATGCTCAACATCACTAATCATCAGGAAATGCAAATTAAAATTGTGAGCTATCACCTCATACCTGTTAGAATTGCTGTTAACCAAAAGACATGCTATGCATTATATACCATGAATGTAGAAAATTTTATTTGTCAATTAAAAATAAATTAAAATTAAGTTCTAGACTCTAGGAACTGCACTTCTATAGGAACTATGCCAATGGATGAATCAACACAGGCTGCTCAGTGATCCTTGAGAAGGTATTCTGTTAGCTGGCAGCTCACTACTTATTTAAATGTGCTTAGTATGGAGACAGATCTTCTAATTCCTAAATTCTGACTGGCCAGGTTCTTCTCTCAACTTGAGTAGGATATTGAAGCATATTACTTGAACCTAAATCTGATCAATTTTTTTAAAATTCTACATGATAGCTACCTTGAAACAGATGTTCAGACACGATCTCAAATTAGATAAGAAAAAGAAGGAATTTTATTTTCTCTTTGAAATTTTCTTCACTGTTCAACTCTATCTTGTGGTAATATAAATATTTTATTAGTTGTGTTAGTCTGAATTATCATCCATTCTAGAGGTTTAGCATTAGTGTTTGGAGATAGGAGGGTGCATCCTGCATTTAGTGATCACCTACTGTATCCCAGTATATATGAAAATCACATAATACTGTATGTAAAACACCTAGGGTCATTCTTGGTTATTCATGCTTCTTTCAACTGGGAAATCTATTGTCAGTTCAAATTTAATTCTGGATACATTTGTTTCTGGGAAAAGGAAAGACATGAAGCAGTGCAAACAGAGCTAAGGGTGCTGCTCACCAGGCTGTGTATCCTGGTACCTACTATCAAGCTGAGATGCCTCTCCTAACTCACTCAATGATTGAATGGGCTAGTGGAGCCCCCAACTATACTTCTCCCACAGAGGAGGTAATGTATACAGTAAGAGAACAAGGAGTTTCTCAAAAATAGATTATTTAATTTAAAATATGAATTTTAAACAAAGAACTGATCATTTTCAGTAGATTGTACCAAGAGACTATGTAAAAGGTAGTGACTTTGCAGGAGACATCAATGGGGAATACAACTATGAGACAGTAAAAAGAAGTAGATCAAAGAAAGTGTATGACCTCCATAGAGGAATCTTCCCTTTGCAGGTGGACTCTCTTCTTTATACCAATGAAGCTCTTTAGATATTTAATGCTCCTCAATCTATAGCAGTTACTGTGCCTACACATGGCACAGTAGGGTAGAAGGCAGGAAGGAGGTACAAAGACTCTGAAACAGGCCAGGCTTCAGAAACAGCAGCAAGGTTGAGGATCAGTCAGTCATGAGAATAAAAGCAGATAATTCAATATGGGTTATTTATTTTATCCCCTTCTTCTTGCACAGAAGCAGAGACAGCCAACCATCCACTTCCCCTACTGAAAATCAAACAAACAGAAACTGGGGAACCTTTTTAAGCAAACTGGGTGGTTTAAAAAAATTTGCCTTGGAACAATTACGCTTACAGATGAAATTTAAATATCACTGACTATGAGAATCTTAAAGTAAAAGGGGTAGAGATTGAGGGGAAAAGGAAAGAAAGGGAGCTAGAGGGAAAGATGAGGCCACAAGTAACTTCATCTTCTGTAAGTGAAATCCATATTTATGGAACAAGAGGTAAAGCTGCAGGTAAATTTACATCAGTTTAAAAGAAACAGTGAAGGGTGGTGAAGCATATCTACTGGGACATGGATAGGAGAACAAAGCAACGTGACAAGCTCTAAGTGAACCTCTCATTCACCACAGCAAAGATAGCCCTCCACATTAATGAAATCCATGATGCATGGTAATAATATTACTAGTAGAGAAAGAAAAGAAAAAATTGATAGATGGTTGCTCTTGGGTGTGTGACTTTAGAAGTGAAAATTTAAGTCAGGGGATTGTTGATTGAAAGCATCAGTCTCTCTTTGTAATATGTAAGAAACAAAAACATGCATACACCATGAATTTAAAAATGAAAGAAGGAAATTTAGGGACTTGTTGGTATAGAGGAGGAAAATCTTGTTTCATTTCCAGACCCATTGTAGACCCACATTTCTTATTTTTTCCCCCTTAGGGTCCATCTTGCAGAATTAATTTCCTAACCATTCTTAATTTCATTTACATTAAAACATTTATCTAGGAAATAATTTAAGCAGACTGATAAGAACAGACATTAATGTAGACACCTGTATTTTTTATCTTCTAAATCTGATAAATATCAACTTTCTCCTGTATTTGTCCAGATATTCAAAATGTGCATGTTTGGATTAAAATTGATAGTATTTTAACATCCTGCATCTTTATTTAAATGACTGGCCCACAGTTTTTCTTTTCAATACAGTTCCCTAAGGAATTTTGCCATCAAGATCACATACCAGCCTCATAAAACAAGCCAGGGAACATATCCTTCTTTTCTGTTCTTTGGAATGTTTTGCATAATGGGTCCTTAGCATTTTGGTAGGCTTTGTGGTTTTGTTGTAGATAAATTATTAACTACTGATTTGATTCATTTAATGGTTATAATTCTACTCAGGCTTACTACTTTGTTTTGAGTCAATTTTAATCTAGATTTATTGTCCACTTCATATAAGTATACAAATCCATTTGAATAAAATTGTTCACATACTCTGGTATATTCATATTTTTAAAAAATCTGCACTGTATCTACAGGTATGGTCCCCTTTTCATTCCTAGTGCTGTTTATATGTATCAGCTATCTTTGCCTTATTGTTTTTGTCTTCTCTGTTTAGTTGTCTGTTTATTCTAAGAATTGGGTTTCTGTTTTGTCAACTCTAATGCTTTTTTCTACACCATTAATTTCTGCTTTTATTTATATTCATTCTATCATACTTTTTAAATTTATCCCCCTCCTCCTCCTTCTTCTTTTTGGTACTGGCAATTGAACCCAGAGGCACTTTACCACTGAGCCATATCCCCAGACCTTTTCAGTTTTTCTTTTGAGTCAGGATCTCACTAAATTGTTTAGAGTCTTGTTTTGATGTAGAGACTGGCCTCAAAATTGTGATCCTCCTGCCTCAGCTTCCTGAGTTGCTGGGATTATAGGACTACACCACCATGTCTGGCTTAAAACTTCTGAAACAGAAACTTAGTAACTAGTTTCAGTTCTTATCCTGTCTGAATATCCGCATTTTAAACTCTACATTTTCCTGGAGGTACCACTTTATTTGCAACCCATACATTTGTAGAATTATACTTACGTTCTGTTATTAAATATTCTGTAATTTAAAATTATTTTTCATTCATTGACTCCTGAATTAATTTTAAGTGTGTTTTTATTTTAAAACTATTTTTTGGCCATAATTTTACATCAGTTTCTAATTCTATTGCACTGTGATCACAGTCTAGGTGCCATTGAATCATTAGCATATGCTGATCCTTTGTGTTCCAGTTCATGGTCCTTTGGCATTGTTTTGTTTTTAAAGTTTTAGGAGAAGTGTATCTACTGGGGCATGTAGAATTAGTTATCTAATTGTTACAGAATTCTGCAAGGACATTAAATCATCTGGTTTGTGGTATTCTTCGGATCTATATCTTTTTATGTCTTTTCTTTACCTCTCAATTTATAAGAGATATAGGAAAATCTCTCACTAGAGACACATCAATTTTCTCATTCTGATGTGTTTGTTTTGTTTATTATTATGCTTTGTTGTTATGACCTTTTAGTTTTACAAATTTAAAATCTTCCTGATATCTAGTTCTTTGTCTTATATCATGATGACTCTCTTTATCCCTAATAACTCCTTTTTTAAAGATATAAAGCCTATTTGACTGTTATTTATAGAGGTGTACCAGCTTTCTTATTAGTTTCCCTGATGTATTTTTTCTCCTCCCTTCATTTCCCACCCTTCTGTACCTTCATGGCTCAGCAGAGTTTTGACCACCTTTGTCAAATCTTTTATAATCCATTATAAAAATTGTGGTGACCCAATTGGTAATTTTAGTCTGTTTGCATTTTATTATGAAGACAAACAGAAGCAGAGACAGTTGGCGCTCATCAAATATGCCTTCTAGTGCTCCCAGTCTCCTTTGCAGTTATTTTGGGGCATGTGGCTTATTTTGGTCAATGGACTAGGCCAAGCCACACAAGCCAACATGCTGAGAGCTGGCACGTCTCTTTCTTCTTTCCCTTTCTCTGCCAGGACAATCTTGTAGGCTACACAGTGTGGTGTAGTTGACTACAAGAGGGACAAGAGTTGTAGGACACACTTTGGGTTGTGATGTGAGACTCAAACTTATATTGTGTCCAGCCTCTGAAATTTCAGGGGTTATTTCTTGTGGTAACTAATGATAATTATTCTGACTTCTATATTTGGATAGTTCTATTGTATTTTATATTTACCATGATCTGTTTGTTTTTCTATTTTTCACTTTTCATGGAATTGATTGATAATGTTCCTTCTCTTCAGACATTGTTTTTCTTTCTGCTTATATGAAATGTGTAGCTATTTGTGATAGTTAATTATACGTGTCAGCTTGGCTAGACTACAGTACCCAGTTTGTGGTCAAACATTACTAATATAGATGCTGCTAGGAATGGATTTTTCAGATTTGATTAACTCATGAAGTCCCAAGTTTTCAATTCTGCAAATATTTCAATAAAATTGACACAGGTGCATTAAAATAGGTTGGGAATCATAATCTAAAGCTTATGTATATTATATATATATTGTATTGTAATACATTCCTTTATTATTATATAAGCTCATGTTATATAATTTTATTATATATCATATAAGTTTTTCCAGATGCTCTGTATCTGGGATAATGGGACAAAATGAGTTCAACACTTACATCAGTAGATTTTGAGTAAAGCAGTTTACTCTCCATAGTGTGGGTAATCGTAAGAGAAAACACTGAGAACCCTGAGGAAGAATAAATTCTACATGCAGACTGCCTTTGGACTCAAGATTATAACATTAACTCTTTTCTAGGTCTCTAGCCTATTAGCCTGGCCTAAGGAGACTTGTTACGTACTATAATTACGTGAGCCAATGCTTTTTAATATATATATATATATATATATATATATATATATATATATATATATATATATATAGTCATGTGCCACACAGTGATGCTTTGGTCAAGGATGACTTGCATTACAATGGTGGTCCCTTAAGGTTACATCAGCAGGTGATGTCATAGCTATCTTTAACCAGGTTAGTGCACTTCATGTTGTTTGAAAAACAAGGAAATCACCTAACACCACACTTTCTAGAATGCTAAATGATGCGTGGCTGTGTACATCAGTTTTGTTTCCTTAGAGAACTTTAATGCTATTATTTTCATTCTCTTATATCAATCCTCAATATCTAACACACATAATTTGATATATATGAAAGGTAATCAGCTTTTACTCTCCTTCCTCAAACTGAAGGACCTTAAAAACTTTTAACTGACCACATGCCTCATTTTCCATGTAATTAGTCTCTTGAATTTATTTTTTCACTTTTAATTATATGTATTATTATCATCACCATGATCTTAACAATTCTGACCTAAACTTTTGCACATGTACTATTTTTGGTTCATGTTTTTCTCTTTAATCCCCATGTTCTTTGATTTTGTTGACATTTCTTTTGAAGTATATTTTGTAGTATTTCAGTGAATGAAATGTGTTTTGTGGCAGTGTAGTGAATAAAGTGTATTTTGTAGTAGTTAAGTGCTTCCTATCAGTAGTTTTGCCCTCACTGATCTGCCACATAAGAGTAAATTTTCAAAAATCCACTTTATTCTTTAGACACTTGATCCTGAAGCAAAAAACAAACAAACATAAAAACTCCTTTTGTGGTTTCTATGGATTTTTACTCATATTAGAAAATGAACCCCAAAAGTTATCTACAAGACCAGTTCAGACATTTATGAGGATACACGTGTCAACAATTTAAGCGTACTTAACTTTTAGGTATATTCTCCTCCTGTATAATATTTTTTTTCTAGATTTTCCCCTCCCTTATTCAATTTGTATAAAGCTTACATCTTGTTTATACTGTACTATACTCACTATTTCTGTGTCTAAGACAACACATATTACTTTCACATTGCCCTCATTTTCTTTTGTATTTTATATTATTATTCTTCAAAATGCCTGGGAAAGACCTTGCCAAAAATTTTTTAGAATCATGCCTCCCAAGAAATATGAGTTATTATGGCAAGAGAGAAAACATGAATTTGGAGAATACATAGGAAGATTAAATTCTGCACTTGGCTTGCGGTCAATATTATGGTTAATTTCAGTGAGTGTCCAGATCAAACCCTAGTACTGGGAGTGTCTTGGAAAGTGTTTCTGGATGACAGTAAAACAAATGGCCCTTTCTGCTGTGGTTGTATACCATCCAAGCCACTGAAACCTTTAATGGGACAAAAACTGGAGGAAGGAGGAATCTAGTCCCTTCTTTCTTGCATTATAGACTGAGCTATAACATCTCATCTCATCTTCTCTAACCTTCATACTGGGATTTACACCATTGGCTCCTTTGATTCTGAAGATTTTTAATTAGAACTGAATTATACTCCTGGCTTTGCTAGATTTCCAGATGGATAAATCTGGGGCTTCTCCACATCCAGAATCATGTGAGATAATTCTCTATCTATCTATCTATCTATCTATCTATCTATCTATCATCACCATCATCATCTCCTACTAGGTATGTTTCTCTGCAGGGCTCTAACTGACATAGGTAGTATAAATTCTCACTTTCTCATAGTTGTTACCAGTAAAGATCTCGTTAAGCATGGAAACAAATTGAAAAATGTAATTCAGGACTAGAGGATATTAAGAAACACTGTGGATAGGTGTGTAAGAAAGACAGAGCCAGACAAAGGTAGAGACAGGAAGTTTCAGACAACAATAGTGGCCAGGAGATGAAGAAGAAGGAAACAGTTGTGGTGGTGTGTGTCTGTAATTCCAGCAACTCTGCAGCTTAACACAGGAGGACCACGATGTCGAGGTCAGCCTCAGCAACTTAACAAGGTCCTAAGCAACTTAGTGATATCTTGCCACAAAATAAAAATTAAAGGGCTAGGGATGTAACTCAGTGACAAAGTACCTATGAGTTTAACCCCAGCTCTTCGCCCTCCAAAAATGAAGGAACAAAGGAAAAGAAATCATCAGTTGACATGGGTGTCACTATTATGAATAAGAAACAAATAGGATATGTAAAATTAGTTCAGCTTATTTCAGAGAAAAGAAAAAAATGTTAGTAATTGTTGATAGAATATCATGTTTTCATTATGGTCACAGGATAACATCTCTAAGATTCTGGTAATTATCTCTAATATCTCAGAGATTTGAGAAAATATTTTTTGCTCAATGCAAAATCAAATATTGATCCATTTCTTATAATACCAGGCTATTTCATAACACCATATTTCATTCATAATCAAATATCCAATCAGCCCCCCATCCAGCAAATTTCTGATGTTTGGAAATTTTGTATGAATGATAGTTTTGAACAATTTTAGCTAACAGCATGCTTCCTAAGTAATGTCTTTTTTATTTAAAATATCATCACCAAGTTCTATTATGCAAGTTATTTAGAAAATGTGGTTCTACATATAAAGGATAAAGATTTGTTTATATTGAAGATGCTCAAATAATGTGATATAATTTGGAACCTCAAAACTCTAAAATATTAGATATAAATGTATTTTGAGCAATGGCTGCAGCCAAAGCTTAAAGACTTTTTAGTTTATAAAAATTTTATAAACACATTAAAAAGATCTGATCCAATGTGCTTTATAAAAAGTGCACTTGATGTTCAGACTTCACATACAACTATTGTATTGATTATAAGCAATGCTATTAATTTTCAAGGTACTTTTTTTAGTGAAAATATTTGGAATAATGGTGAGAGATTTCTCCATCTAGAGTGTTCTATTAGCTTGTTTTTGTTTTGTGAGCTGGTGGTACAAATCTGCTTGGCATTTGTGATAATTTCAAGGCCCTAACAGTGATAAGCAGTGGGTGACTGAGAAAAGATTTCTGCACACGGAGAATTTATTTTGAGGAAAACTTAAAGGAAGCCTACAAAAAAATAATTCAAGACAGGAATCAAATTTACTAGGGTTTTTAGAGCTCACTCAAATTTGAAAAAATTAAGTAACTATTCAAAAAGGCTAATGGTCCTGTTTGTTTCTTACCAGTCTTGTAGCTTCTTGTGCAAGACCTTTGGCTTCTTTGGCAACTTTCTCAGCTTCATCAATATAGTCTTTAATATTGCTGTAAGCATTGAAGGCTGCAGTGGCATTGAAGGAGATGTTTTTAGCCTCATCAAGGATTCTGTTGGAATAACCCCCCCCAAAAAAAAATAACATCAGAGTTGTGAGTAAGCAAATAAAGGAACATCCTGGTTATAACAATCATGGCTTCAAAATAATGATAGTAATTGTGAATCATAGTGACATATCTACTTACAGTGTTGTAGTTTTCAATTTAAATTCATATTCTTAAACAATTCAGCTATGAAATACCTCCAACATTCTTAAACCATCTGCAGCATCATCCAAAGCCTCTGCAACCATGTGCACCAGGCATGTGTGTGCAGTGAGACAATCCTTCATGTTATTTATGAAGCAAACTAGATGTTTCAGAGAACTTGCACCCCATTGCTGGAATACTTCAAAAAGCCTACAAATCCTGAATGTCTTCTCTGATATAAGGGGGTGGGGTGACTCAAAATGGGGAAGAGAGGAAGAGCATGGGAAGAAGATTACCTCTACATAGGGAAGAGGGGTGGGAGGGAAAGGGAGGGAGAAAGGGAATTGCATGTTTGGTGGAAGGAGACCCTCATCGTTATACAAAATACATGTATGAAGATGTGAGGAAAAAAAAAAGAATAGCTTTACCCTAGATTAAGTAGAGAGAAGTGGTGGGAGGGGAGGGGTTGGGGAGATAGGAAGGATAGTAGAATGAAACAGACATTATTATTACTGTGTGTATATATGTGACTGCATGGCCAATGTGATTCTGCAACCTGTATACTCAGAAAAATGAGAAATTATATCCCATCTGTATGATATGTCAAGATCATTGTACTGTCATGTGTAACTGAGTAAAACAAATAATTTTAAAAAACACATAAATAGATTATAATTTTAAAAGAAAGGGAGAACAAAGAAAAGGGAGTGGGGAGGGAAATACGAAGGACAATAGAATTAATCAGACATAACCTTCCTATCCTTTTATTTAAATATAAGACCAGGGTAACTCTACATCATGTATGACCACAAAAATAGGACCCTAATTAAAATAAATTATACTCCATGTATGTATAATATACCAAAATACATTCTACTGTCATGTATACCTAAAAAGAACAAATAAAAAATTAAAAAATACAGAAAAAACTAACAAAAATCAAAGAAAATATTGTTATATTTTCTAAAAAAAAAAAATCTTTCTGGGGTAGGTGCATTTCCAGGGGAGAATAAAAAAAATCTCAGAAGTTTAAATGGCTTGCTTCAAGTCACATGACAGACATATCCCTAATGAGGAATCTGGACTTAAAACTTGAGTTGGCTGACTCCTGGCTCACTTTTCTATCTTCAACCCTTTACCATAAATTGGCAAAAAAAAAAAAATGTTATTTTTTTTTTAAATTACAGTGCACAGCATTTTCAAACAATAGTATTTTCCTTTGTAACAATAAGTTCTAAGAATGGAAACATATCCTTGTGTATGGTGTATATTAAATATAGATTTATTTGGGAAAATTATTTGGGGGGCCAATAGCTCTTGTATTTATTTTGTCAATCCTAAAGTGTTGGTGAAGTATGTTAGTTACACCTGGAAGGCTGATTGCAAGTTAAAAACACCCTTTTCTTCTGCCCTTCTCTCCCTGAATCATGCAACAATCCCCCTGATAGCAAGCTGTTGTTTTGCAGGGTATGTAGGATCTTCCTGGAATTTGTATGAGCAAGAAAGAGGCTATGTATAGGGTTACATTTCAAAAGGCATCTTTTAACAATATTTTTTTATTCTATTATGAATATAAAACTAAATTTTGAAGCAGAAAATGTTAATATATTATTATTATTTAAAATGCTAATAAGGCAACTGCTGTGGTTTCTAATAAAGAGCAAAAAATAATATTCTAAGTGTAGCCTAAGGCCATGTTCACTTCCTAATAAGTCAGGCATGAATCTACTTTTAACTTGGACTTTTGATGCTTTTCCAGTAGAGCTTTGCCTACACCCTTCTAATTAGGATGTTCCATAGAAAGGCCATGTAGCTCTTTTGTTCATAATTGTAGAAATCAAGATTTGAAAATGATTCTCTGTCATTTCTGCTTGTCAAAACTTTTGGATAAGTGTCACAGTACATTGGCATTTCTAACAACAAATGACATACCCATCAAGTACAGCAGATGAGTCATTCAATTGAGCCGCGTGGCTCTCAGCCTGGGACACCTTCTCAGCAAGCTTCCTGTCCTTTATTTCTTGGGAGAGGTCATCTATTTTATCTTTAAGTTCCTCAGACATTGGTGGCAATTTAGTCTGAATGTCTTCAACATACTAATATGCAGAGTGGAGAGAAGGCATTTTAATCAAGTGAATCCAAGCCTCCTTGAATTTACTAATTTTTCCAAGAGACATAATTATACACACTTAATTTTTTATGAAACTTTAAAATGTACTAGCTTAGTCAAAAGAGGAAAAAAGTTATTATTTAATAAAAATATTAGAAACTTTATGAAGCCAATTTACACCAAGAAGAATACACCTTTTAAAAATGTTTTTTTCATTGGAACAAATGCATAAATGACAGTTATTAAGATCTTTTAAACCATTTTGCATTTTTATTACTATATATTACTGGGTAATGCATTAGACAGTATGTTAAAAGTCTGTTTGTAGATTTACTTTGCTCTTTTAACTAGTGCTATATAATACTGAAGCAATTTTAAAGGCTGCCCTAGGAACAAGGAATGGCCCACATTTCACTGTGGAAAAAAAAAAAAAACACAGGTTGTGTAATGGCATAAGCATCCATATCTATTAGGAGATAAAGCTCTAATTGTTATCAATAGGTGGTATGATCATAGTAGAACAATACAAAAATAATTTTCCCTCCTTGAGAAAATAAATGTCAGTATCTGCTTATATTACTAAGACATCTCCTTGTTTCCCACTTCTGAGAGGCTGCACCATAATCATCTCTCTTTTAACTTTGGATTTTATCAAATACTCACTTCTATGACTGAGCCGATTTCATCTGCAAGTCGTTTGGCTTCATCAAGTATGTCATTGCCTTCTTGTAAAGTGTTCTCAATTTGTCGTTTGCCACTTTGAACAGCCTCCTTCTTTTCCTATAGTATGGGGAGAACAAGACATCAAAATACCATTTGGTGAAAACCCTATCCAGCTCTGCATCCCTGTCTCTCCTGAGTTGTCTGAACAAAAGCTTCACGAACAAAGTACATCCTGTTGACAACGTGGCTAGATGAGAATGATACAAGCTACCTAGCTAGTCCTCTGAAAGTCTTTCTATTTAGAGCCTGAATAGGTAATTTCTCCTTGCCATTTGAGGAAGGCATCCAAGCGAAGAAACGAAATGAGATAGTAGTAGCTGAGGAATTAAAATTATTTTAAAAGCAAGATGAAACATCCATATTTAACAACATTGTAAGTGCTGAATATGAACTACTGAACATGCGATAGTACACCAAATCACAGTGGAATGGCACACTGAATTCCAGAGCTATGTACACATGAGTTCTTTGTAAGCATGAGCATAAGCAGGTTTATTCTATGGGAATTCTGTAAAATTCAAAGAAGGGAGCTTTAAAAGAGATCTTAGGGGCAATGTTTTTCAAGAAGAGAAACTATCACCTGGAAGGATAAACCTAATGGACTATTTCATAAGAAGAGAACAGACTAACTTTTCTTGGGAACTTACAGCTTGTCTCAAAACTACATGAAACTCATTGCTGGTTTAGTAGAGGAAAATCAATGAGAGAAAAATACTGCCATTTCTCCAGCTCGAGCATATCTTTGCTTACCATTTTTAAAAAAATACTTCTGACTCATTCATTTTCTTCCAATCACCATTTTACAGTTAGGTTTAGCTGCATCAATTAAAATTGTAAGCATGACCATTTATGTTTTTATATAAATAATACTAGTATTTTACATGTATTGCAATATCAATATGTGTCAGGCAGTTTACAAGGCTTTCCCATTGATTTTCTTTTAATTTTTTATTGTTGGCTGTTCAAAACATTACATAATTCTTGATATATCATATTTCACACTTTGATTCAAGTGGGTTATGAGCTCCCATTTTTACCCCATATACAGATTGCAGAATCACATCAGTTACACATCCATTGATTTACATATTGCCATACTAGTGTCTGTTGTGTTCTGCTGCCTTTCCTATCCTCTACTATCCCCCCTCCCCTCCCCTCCCCTCCCCTCTTCTCTCTCTGCCCCCTCTACTGACATTCATTTGTCACCCTTGTATTATTTTTCCCTTTCCCCTCACTTCCTCTTGTATGTACTTTTGTATAACTCTGAGGGTCTCCTTCCATTTCCATGCAATTTCCCTTCTCTCTCCCTTTCCCTCCCACCTCTCATCCCTGTTTAATGTTAATCTTCTTCTCATGCTCTTCGACCCTACTCTGTTCTTACTTACTCTCCTTATATCAAAGAAGACATTTGGCATTTGTTTTTTAGGGATTGGCTAGCTTCACTTAGCATAATCTGCTCTAATGCCATCCATTTCCCTGTAAATTCTATGATTTTGTCATTTTTTAATGCAGAGTAATACTCCATTGTGTATAAATGCCACATTTTTTTTATCCATTCATCTATTGAAGGGCATCTAGGTTGGTTCCACATTCTTGCTATTGTGAATTGTGCTGCTATGAACATCGATGTAGCAGTGTCCCTGTAGCATGCTCTTTTTAGGTCTTTAGGGAATAGACCGAGAAGGGGAATAGCTGGGTCAAATGGTGGCTCCATTCCCAGCTTTCCAAGAAATCTCCATACTGCTTTCCAAATTGGCTGCACCAATTTGCAGTCCCACCAGCAATGTACAATTGTACCCTTTTCCCCACATCCTCGCCAGCACTTGTTGTTGTTTGACTTCATAATGGCTGCCAATCTAACTGGAGTGAGATGGTATCTTAGGGTGGTTTTGATTTGCATTTCTCTGACTGCTAGAGATGGTGAGCATTTTTTCATGTACTTGTTGATTGATTGTATGTCCTCCTCTGAGAAGTGTCTGTTCAGGTCCTTGGCCCATTTGTTGATTGGGTTGTTTGTTCTCTTATTGTCTAATTTTTGGAGTTCTTTGTATACTCTGGATATTAGGGCTCTATCTGAAGTGTGAGGAGTAAAGATTTGTTCCCAGGATGTAGGCTCTCTATTTACCTCTCTTATTGTTTCTTTTGCTGAGAAAAAACTTTTTAGTTTGAGTAAGTCCCATTTGTTGATTCTAGTTATTAACTTTTGTGCTATGGGTGTCCTATTGAGGAATTTGGAGCCCGACCCCACAGTATGTAGATCGTAGCCAACTTTTTCTTCTATCAGACGGCGTGTCTCTGATTTGATATCAAGCTCCTTGATCCATTTTGAATTAACTTTTGTGCATGGCGAGAGAAAGGGATTCAGTTTCATTTTGTTGCATATGGATTTCTAGTTTTCCCAGCACCATTTGTTGAAGATGCTATCCTTCCTCCATTGCATGCTTTTAGCCCCTTTATCAAATATAAGGTAGTTGTAGTTTTGTGGATTGGTTTCTGTGTCCTCTATTCTGTACCATTGGTCCACCCGCCTGTTTTGGTACCAGTACCATGCTGTTTTTGTTACTATTGCTCTGTAGTATAGTTTGAAGTCTGGTATCGCTATACCGCCTGATTCACACTTCCTGCTTAGCATTGATTTTGCTATTCTGGGTCTTTTATTTTTCCATATGAATTTCATGATTGCTTTCTCTATTTCTACAAGAAATGCCGTTGGGATTTTGATTGGCATTGCATTAAACCTATAGAGAACTTTTGGTAATATCGCCATTTTGATGATGTTAGTTCTGCCTATCCATGAACAGGGTATATTTTTCCATCTTCTAAGATCTTCTTCTATTTCTCTCTTTAGGGTTCTGTAGTTTTCATTGTATAAGTCTTTCACCTCTTTTGTTAGGTTGATTCCCAAGTATTTTATTTTTTTTGAAGATATTGTGAATGGAGTGGTTGTCCTCATTTCCATTTCAGAGGATTTGTCGCTGATATACAGGAATGCCTTTGATTTATGCGTGTTGATTTTATATCCTTCCACTTTGCTGAATTCATTTATTAGCTCTAATAAGTTCTTTGTAGACCCTTTTGGGTCTGCTAGGTATAGAATCATGTCATCTGCAAATAGTGATAATTTAAGTTCTTCTTTTCCTATTTTGATGCCTTTAATTTCTTTCGTCTGTCTAATTGCTCTGGCCAGTGTTTCGAGAACTATGTTGAACAGAAGTGGTGAGAGAGGGCATCCCTGTCTTGTTCCAGATTTTAGAGGGAATGCCTTCAGTTTTTCTCCATTCAGAATGATGGTAGCCTGAGGCTTAGCATAGATTGCTTTTACAATATTGAGGTATGTTCCTGTTATCCCTAGTTTTTCTAGAGTTTTGAACATAAAGGGATGCTGTATTTTGTCGAATGCTTTTTCCGCATCTATCGAGATGATCATATGGTTCTTATTTTTAAGTCTATTGATGTGGTGAATAACATTTATTGATTTCCGTATATTGAACCAGCCTTGCATCCCAGGGATGAATCCTACTTGATCATGGTGCACAATTTTTTTGATATGTTTTTGTATCCGATTCGCCAGAATTTTATTGAGGATTTTTGCATCTAGGTTCATTAGAGATATTGGTCTGTAGTTTTCTTTCTTTGAAGTGTCTTTGTCTGGTTTAGGTATCAGGGTGATGTTGGCCTCGTAGAATGAATTTGGAAGTTCTCCCTCTTTTTCTATTTCCTGAAGTAGCTTGAAAAGTATTGGTATTAGTTCCTCTTTAAAGGTTTTGTAAAATTCTGCTGTATACCCATCCGGTCCTGGGCTTTTCTTAGTTGGTAGTCTTTTGATGGTTTCTTCTATTTCCTCAATTGATATTGGTCTGTTTAGGTTGTCTATATCCTCCTGACTCAATCTGGGCAGATCATATGACTTAAGAAATTTATCGATGCCTTCACTATCTTCTAATTTATTGGAGTATAAGGATTCAAAATAATTTTTGATTATCTTCTGTATATCTGACGTGTCTGTTGTGATATTGCCTTTTTCATCCCGTATGCTAGTAATTTGAGTTCTCTCTCTTCTTCTCTTCGCTGGCATGGCTAAGGGTCTGTCGATTTTGTTTATTTTTTCAAAGAACCAACTTTTAGTTTTGTCAATTTTTTCAATTGTTTCTTTTGTTTCGATTTCATTAATTTCAGCTCTGATTTTAATTATTTCTTGCCTTCTACTTCTTTTGCTGTTGTTTTGCTCTTCTTTTTCTAGGATTTTGAGATGAAGTATGAGATCATTTATTTGTTGGTTTTTTCTTTTTTTAAGGAATGAACTCCAAGCAATGAATTTTCCTCTTAGAACTGCTTTCAATGTGTCCCATAGATTCTGATATGTTGTGTCTGTGTTTTCATTAATCTCTAAGAATTTTTTAATTTCCTCCTTGATGTCTTCTATAACCCATTGATCATTCAGTAACCTATTGTTCATTCTCCAAGTGATGTATTCTTTTTCCTTCCTTCTTTTATCGTTGATTTTCAGTTCCATTCCATTGTGATCAGATAGGACGCATGGTATTATCTCTACTCCTTTATATTGTCTAAGAGTTGCCCTGTGACATAATATATGATCTATTTTTGAGAAGGATCCATGTGCTGCTGAGAAAAAAGTGTAACTGCTTGATGTTGGGTGGTATATTCTACATATGTCAATTAAGTCTAGGTTATTAATTGTGTTATTGAGTTCTATAGTTTCCTTATTCAACTTTTGTTTGGAAGATCTGTCCAGTGGCGAGAGAGGTGTGTTGAAGTCTCCCATGATTATTGTATGGTGGTCTATTAGACTCTTGAACTTGAGAAGAGTTTGTTTGATGAACATAGCTGCACCATTGTTTGGGGCATATAGATTTATGATTGTTATGTCTTGTTGGTGTATGGTTCCCTTAAGCAGTATGTAGTGTCCCTCTTTATCCCTTTTGATTAACTTTGGCTTGAAATCTATTTTATTTGATATGAGTATGGACACTCCTGCTTGTTTCCGAAGTCCATATGAGTGATATGATTATTCCCAACCTTTCACCTTCAGCCTATGTATGTCTTTTCCTATCAAATGCGTCTCCTGTAGGCAGCATATTGTTGGGTCTTGTTTTGTGATCCATTCTACTAGCCTGTGTCTCTTGATTGGTGAGTTTAAGCCATTAACATTTAGGGTTATTATTGAGATATGGGTTGTTCTTCCAGCCATATTTGTTTATTTCTGTTACTAAACATGGTTTGTTTTCCTCTTTGATTATTTTCCCCCCTTTACTGTCCTACCTCCCACTGTTGGTTTTCATTGTTATTTTCCATTTCCTCTTCCTGTAATGTTTTGCCAAGGATGTTTTGAAGAGATGGTTTTCTAGCTGCAAATTCTTTTAACTTTTGTTTATCATGGAAGGTTTTAATTTCATCTTCCATCCTGAAGCTTAATTTCGCTGGAAACACAATTCTTGGTTGGAACCCATTTTCTTTCAGTGTTTGAAATATGTTATTCCAGGATCTTCTAGCTTTCAGAGTCTGTGTTGAAAGATCAGCTGTTATCCTGATTGGCTTACCCCTAAATGTGATCTGCTTCCTTTCTCTTGTAGCTTTTAAAATTCTCTCCTTATTCTGTATGTTGGGCATCTTCATTATAATGTGTCTAGGTGTGGGTCTCTTATGATTTTGCACATTCGGCATCCTGTAGGCTTCTAGGATTTGGGATTCTGTCTCATTCTTCAAGTCTGGGAAGTTTTCTCGTATTATTTCATTGAATAGATTGCTCATTCCTTTGGTTTGAAACTCTGTCCCTTCCTGTATCCCAATGACTCTTAAATTTGGTCTCTTGATGTTATCCCATATTTCTTGGATGTTCTGCTCATGGTTTCTTAACAGTCTTGCTGAGCTATCTATGTTCTTTTCAAGTTGAAATACTTTATCTTCATTGTCTGATGTTCTATCTTCTAAGTGTTCTACTCTGCTGGTAGTATTCTCAATTGAGTTTTTAAGTTGGTTTATTGCTTCCTGCATTTCTAGGATTTCTGTTTGTTTGTTTTTTATAACCTCTATCTCCCTGTATAGTTGGTCTTTTGCTTCTTGGATTTGTTTATGTAATTCATTGTTGAAGTGATCTTTCATTGTCTGATTTTGCTGTCTGATGTCTTCCTTGAGACTCCAGATCATCTGAAGCATGTATATCCTGAATTCTTTATCTGACATTCCATCTGCTGCAGCTATTACCTCTTCTAACGTTGAGTTGACCTGTATTGCTTGTGGTCCTTTCTTTCCGTGTCTCTTCATACTGTTCGCGTTCCTTTCTACTTGGTGAAACTGTTGTGCTATTGAATTTTCCCCCTATATATTTATATTGGTCTTGTATAGTTGCAAAGTCTCCCTCGCAGGCACGGGCGGCGGCTCTACCCCTCCTCCAATTGGGGCAATGTGCCTACCATGCCGGCAGGCCGCTGGGCCTGCTCTGCTGGTCGGTAGCAGGTCCGCCTACCTTGCAGGCGTGGGCGGCGGCTCTGTCCCTCTGCGGGCCACTAGGCTTGTTCTGTCGGTGGTCGCAGTTCTGCCTACTTTGCAGGCGCAGGCAGCAGCACTGCCCCTCTGCAGGCCTCTGGGGCTGTTCTGCCAGTGGGTCGCAGGTCCGCCTACCTTGCAGGCGCGGGGGCGGGGGCGGCTCTACCCTTCCTCAGGCCACTGGGCCTGTTCTGTCTGTCGGTTGCAGGTCTGGCCTGTTCTGATGGTGGTCATAGTTCCGTCTACCTTGCAGGCACGGGGGGAGGGGGGCGGCTCTGCCTCTCAGCAGGCCGCTGCTCCTCTTCTGCCGGTGGGTTGCAGGCCCGCCTACCTTGCAGGAGTGATTGGAAGCTCTGTCCCGCCGCGGGCCACTGGGCCTTTTCTGTTGGTGGTCACAGTTCCACCTACCTGGCAGGCGCGGGGGTGGGGGGCGGCTCTGCCCCTCAGCAGGCCGCTGGGCCTGCTCTGTGGGTGGTCACAGTTCTGTCTACCTTGGCGGCGCAGGGGGAGGGGGCGGCTCTGCCTCTCAGCAGGCCGCTGCTCCTCTTCTGCTGGTGGGTCGCAGGCCCGCCTACCTTGCAGGAGTGATTGGAAGCTCTGTCCCGCCGTGGGCCACTGGGCCTTTTCTGTCGGTGGTCACAGTTCCGCCTACCTGGCAGGTGCGGGGGGTGGGGGGCGGCTCTGCCCCTCAGCAGGCTGCTGGGCCTGCTCTGTTTCCCATTGATTTTCAACTCTCTGTGTCCTGTGCTTATCTTTTAAATGAATGGAAAATTGAACAAGCTAGGTGCTATTGTCTGAATATTTTTGTTCCTCCTAAGTCTGTAAATGAAAATCTTAATCTCCAAGGTGTTTGTATCAGGAGGTTGGGCCTTTGGGAGGAGATTAGGTCATAAGGCAGAAAACATAAAGGTGGGATAAATGCTCTTACAGATGAGACCCAAGGGAGGTTGTTAACCCTTCTATCTGTGAAAACACAGTGGAAAGACTGTTTGTGAGCTAGAAAGTAAGCTCTTTCCAGGCACTAATCTATCAGCACCTCAATCTTTGATTTCCAGAAATCCAGAAAAATGGACTATGAGGAATAAATATGAGAACTATGAGAAATACATTTCTTTTGTTTATAAACCACTTGGATTTTGGTATTTTGTTATAGCATCCCAAGTGGACTAAGACATTAAGTGATTTACTTAAGGGTTATGCAGTTCAGTTAGTATAGTGTAAAAAAATTTGAATACTGATCTATTGAATGATAGATAGATCCTGGGTCATGGGTAATGAAAGAACTCTCTCTCCTATTATAGAAATCACATTTCTTATTTGCACTGGGTTAGTGCTGACTTCATACCCTCTTTTCCTAGTGTCTTCCCAACACTTCAATATGGTGCCCAGTACATATATCTAGCTGCCTCTAAGCCTTTGCCTTTGCACTTCTCTCTCTTGTGTACTGTTATCAAGTTCTCTGGCATGCTTCTTCCCTCCATTTTCTGCTTATGGTCACTTACCAACCACCTATCTAAAATAGCATGCATCTTCCTTGCAATAATTATATACAGATTAGGGCACAGTGATTAAAAGATGAATTCAAGGGACAGACTGCTGGAATGGAATTCTAGTTCTGAATGCTATGAAATCTTAAGCCTCATGTAAAATATTTAGTCCTTTGCTACTCATTTACTAGTAGCCTGGGCATCACCAGGAAGCTTGTTAGAAATGCATAATCTCAATACCTTCTGGGGAACTACTGACTCGGAATCTGCATTTTAACGAGAACCCCAAGTGATTGACATACCTAGTAAAATCTGGGAAGACTTGGCTTAAAACACTGCTTAGCACAGAGTAACACTATGTAATTGTTAACCATTGTAGTAATTACTTTATTTCATTATTCTTCCTAGAACTCACTAAGCTGAATCATATACAATAGGATGGCCATAAACCATAAAAATGTAGATGATTATTTTAGTTTTTATGCAGAAAAAAACCTAGCTTGATTACTTCTTCTGGGGTTTCTAAAAACATAGGTTATTTAATGAACATCAGAGATAGAAATGTATCATAGATACTTCTGCTGGACTGATGAGAAGGCACAGTCTCCTGAGCTGCACGTTTCAGATGAAGGATGACACATTGGAAGTGTCACGCAATATCACAGATCGTATATACCATAAACCCATGTACTACACATCATTGCACATTTCAAAACTCTATGGCCATATCACATGCTTGTTTATTGGTTTAGTGACTATCTCCCTCACTATTACAAGTCCTATAAACAAAGTCTTATTTATCACTATCTCTAGTAGTTAGATGAACTTCCTCAATAAATGGTTTCAGTTAAATAAATGAAAATGAGACTTGAACTTTGCCAGTGACATTTGCTTTTTCAACTACTCTCATCTCTGGCTAATTCAGGGTAAGTTTTGATTTTTCACCCCCTCTTCATAGATAACAAATGCAGGGGCATTCCTTACATCCCTGATTTCCACTTATCTTTTCTTCTGAAAGTCTGACATTTGCTACATAACTATCAATTTAGTCTTCAGTTTTTAACTTATCTAAAGTTCTACTGTGTGCAGAGAGTCAAGAATCTTTTTTTGGTCACAACAGTGCTTGTTTGTATTAGTGAGTCAAGGTAATTTAAAGTGCTGTACCAATGTAAGGTGAAGAATATTTCCACATGTGGGTTAAATGAAGAGCTATACCCATTTTAGGTTTAGTAAATTATGAGTTTCTTTTGTAAAACTCTAGTTGAGCAACTTTAAAGAGCTAATTGTCCCATGAAGATCAAAATATGTTCTTTGTCATACTAAGGCAGAAATAATCCTGTAGAGGTTAAAGAGATTTTAGATGTGGTTAATTTTCAAATTAGACATTGATGGAATCTAGCTTTGAAACAAAGAAAGGGAGAGATCTGGAGCTCCCACATATTGATAAAAGTATAGAGATCAACATTTATTTTTCTTTGCTTTACGAAATTTTATTCACTGGGAAAAAATGTCTGTTTTGCTGTAGTGCCAGGAGCTGCTTTAGACTCTGATGATAGAGTTAGAAAGAAGACATGTTCTTCGTGGCTTATCTGGAGGTGTGGTACAGTTTGAATCTACATGCTCCCAAAGACCATGTGTTGAAGGCTTGTTCACCAGCCAATGGCAGGCTTTGGAACCATTGGAGGTGAAGCCTGAGAAAGGGAGTATGATCACTGCAAGCATGACTTTGTAGGGGATATTGGGACCCTAGTCCCTGTCTCTCTCTTTCTTTCTGCTTCTTGGTTGCCATGAAGAATAACTTCTCCATTATACACTCTCTGCCATAATGTTTTGCCTCATCAAGAACCTAAAAACAACTGAGCCCACCAAGCAGGGATTGAAACCTTTGAAACTTTGAGCCAAGAAAAACAGAAGTTGTTTAATTCAGGTATTTTGTCACAGCAATAGAAAGCTAACTAACACAGGAAGGAGAAAATGAATGAGTGAATTAATGTATCCTTTTAAGTAATAAAGAAATGAATGCCAAAAAATAAACAAAAAGAATAAATGGACAGAGAATGATGTAGGATATAAAATACTTAAGATAAGAAATGGAGTATTTAAGGAACAAAAAGGAATACCCATGTATTGAGAGAATCATTCTTCAGTATGCCATGAACATAATTATTAAATCATTGTTTGAATGTCAAGGTTGATTATATTCTTATTTTAACTTCTTATACTAATTAGATCTTAATTCCTTCCAGAGTTTTGCAAGTTGAACACTAGCCCCCTGTCTTCTGTTGTTGTAGGGGGTAGATTTTTCAGGAACCAACAAATGCTATATTCCTGTCTTACCTTTTAGGTAGCAACTTACTCTTTTTTTTCTCTTTGCAATCTCTTCTTCAGCAAGGTTATGACAGATGGTTCAAAACATATTCCTCTGCTTCACTCTTCTGCTCATCTCAACTCTTTCTGCCCATCAGCCCCTGCAGTTTTCTCTCCATCACCAGAAATGCCCTTCTAACCCTGTCACCTCTAGTAGTCTACATTCAAAGTTTTCTATGTTCAGGCTCCAAATGCCACTTCCAGACCCATCTTCTGTTGCAGACTTTTATGTGGCTTATGAATGGGCTGCACTGCTGCACTTGACATTTCTCAGATCACCTTACACTTTCAGAGCTTCAAGCTTGCATGCATGCTGTTTTCTCCTTTCTTTCAATTTTTTTTTTTTTTTTTTTTTTTGGTATGGTGCCATAACTTTTGGAGCTCTTTTGCTGACTCAGTCAGTATTAATCACAATATTACACATAGTGAGGGAATAAAATGTATAAATTTTTTCAGGAGCTTCTAAGTTCCAGGAGGCCAGGAACCATTCCTATTCAACTTCAAATACCCTGGTTACCAACAGCAGCTTAATGGGGCAGACATTTAACTATTACCTAGCTCACTTTCCTAGGCTAAACTCACACTATTCCAATACAAAGACAATTCTCCAGTTTATGTCAACGCTTCACAAATTTCCCCAATGTGATTTTAAGCCATGACTCCATATTTTGGTTTTCAGAATAAAAATCCCATCCCTCTGGCTTAGTCTTGCAACGCAATCTCCTGCACCTCCAGCTCTGGTGGCTGCCTATCTTTGGAGGTTGTCTACACATTCACTCCCATTCAGGTTTCATTCCAATTCTATCAAAGCACCAAATTTTTTCTCAAATGTCCAACCCTTCTTTCTTCATGCCTTGGCTCATGCTTTTTCCTATTTCTGTAATGCTTTTCCCTTTTTATTTCAACTAAGTAGCACTTGTCCTTTAGGCACAAGTATCAGAGCCTCTCTGACGCCCCTTGAGAACCTGGGGACATCTGAGGCTCCCTTTGCTCACCTCCATGATCTCTGCTTTAGTGTATAAGTGGTTTGCTTGTGTGTATCTCCCACTAGACAGTTATCAAAGATGGCGTTTATTCTTTATATCTGGGTTCTCAAACTTAAGGCTGCATCTGATTCACTGGAGGGATTTTTTAAAACAGGTTGCTGGACCCCCCACCCCATTCCTCAAAATTTCTGAGTTGATAGCACAAGTTAACAGTGGCATGAGAAATCACATATTTGACCCATTTCTAGCTGATGTTAATACTATTACTCTGAGGACTACATTATGGTGACTGAGAGCTGTTACAATAAATTTTATGGTCAGCATATTTCCTGAATATAGTAAGGGGCTTGATAAGAGTTTTTTTATTGGTATATAATATTTATACATAATAGTAGGTTTCATTGTGGCATATTTGTACATGGACATAACAATGAATTTCAATTAATAAAAGTTTTTAATAATAAAAAATGCATGCCTACCACTTTAAAATAAATATAAACCATCCAAGTTGGCTTTTAATTATATCATCTTCATTGAAGACACTAACACAATGGAGGTTTATTTTAAAAATAGCTCATTATTCAATCCAGTGAGTACAGTGCAACCACTGTTCCCAAGCCGGATGAGCATCAAATAAACCCAGTGAATTTTAGGATATGGACATTGGGCCACACACAAGAGTGGACTAACCAGATTCCCAATTGTAGTGTATGGACTTTCCAGGTGATGTTTTTAGGTAGCTTGGCAAAACCCTTGGTAGACACAAGCAACCTTAAATAATTTGTACTTTATTCATGTTAATTTAGTAAACATCTATTTTATCTGATAAATATTTAAACAAGCCTTTAGTTAATGGTGGCACATAAAACAAAAGACAGAAAGGATGACATAGAATTTCAGTACTGACTATATAAGCTACAGGAGTCTCTTGGGGTACCCAAGAATGATGGCTCTTAGTTTTAAACATCACTAAAAGCCTCTGCAAAGGGAGGAAGGAAAAGGGAGGAAGAGCTGAAAGCACCATTTATGTGCCACTATAACTCTTCTTGAAATACTTCTCGAATGCTTATCATGCTCTCCACACAGGTCATTTTAATTTCTTAAACTGTAGCCATAAAATGGAGAGGTGCCCCTCTGGGTAAGTTGAACCATTGGTGTGTCACCAAGCAGGATGAGTCATGCTGGAGCCTCTGACAGGACGGCAGCCTGGGCTCCAGCCTCTCCAGATGGTGCTTTTTCTTGGATATTGCTAATTTGTCAGGAGACTACAAATTGGTTAAGATTAGACACATCAATTATAAAAAAGTGAGCCTTCTCAGTCTTCTACAAGAATGACAAAGCTACACCTTAGAGGAGGGACCCATAAATTGCTTTTTAAAAAAATTAGTTCATCCTTTTACTTCTTAACACAAAGGAACATTAGTGGAATTTTTTTAAAAAAAAATCCAGGCTCATTAATCCAATCATCACTGGCATTCAACAAGCATTTTTTGAGAGCATATGCTATGTCAGGGTGTTGTTTTATCCTTGAAGATGGAATTCCATGATAGTAGAGATGGAGTTCTGCTGCTGTTCAGATCTATGGGGGTCAAATACTTCAAAATCAGCTAAGGTTGGTTTGTCTCTGTGAAGAAAGTTGTTTATCAAACACAGGATTGTGCCATCCTATGTACTGAATTTAGTTGTAGGGAAAGTGATTAATCATGTTAAGAGAAAGAAGAAATTTTTTTTTAAATTAGTTATTAGCTTTATTTTTTTTTTAGAGAGAGAGAGAATTTTAATATTTTTATTTATTTTTTTAGTTTTTTGGCGGACACAACATCTTTGTTTGTATGTGGTGCTGAGGGTCGAACCTGGGCTGCACGCATGCCAGGCGAGCGCGCTACTGCTTGAGCCACATCCCCAGCCCCAAGAAGAAATTTTTAAAAATAAAAAGAAAACAATGGAAGAATCTGTTTTAGTTCTAGAACAAGGCACATTTTGAGAAAGCCTCTGCAAAGGGGCTGCCTAGAATTTCTAGATCTCTTTGAGAGAAAGGTGGGGAAATAACCCAGAATTGATCTGCTCTTATCAGTCCCTTTAAAAGTATCATTTGCATGGAACACAGTGCAAATAAAGGGGGAATCCAGGATTTTCTCCAGCTCTGGTTTCTCAGTGAGCTATTGCTCATGTGCATAGATTCCTTTGAAAAATGTAGAGACTTCTATGATTTTTGGCAGCCAGATCTTTGAATCAAATTTGTGGGTTATGTTGGTGAACTGCAAAATCATATGGCATTGGGATTTGAAAATACTCTAGGTATGCTCTAGTATAATGCACTCATGGAAGAGTCAGAGATCTGATACTCAGAGATATAAATTGACTGGTACAATCTTACAGTTGGTGGCACTCATTATTGAGATCCAAGTCCCCTAACTCCCAGGAAAGAGCTTCTTCACTGTATCATACTGTCTTTAAAAACATTCCATAGCCTAAGTTATCTGAATTTTAATTGATTCAATGGAAAATAGTCATTAAGGACTCTCACTCTCTTTTTCTCTCCAACACATACATACACACACACACACACACACACAGAGAGAGAGAGAGAGACAGAAGATCATTTTCTGTTCTGCTTAGTAGTCTCTGTTCAGAGTTCTCATTCTTGAAGGTCGTAAATGTGTATCAACTTGACTGTTCCACCCTACTCCCCATCCCCGAGAGTCTATTGAAAGCGCCTAACACTCACCTCTAAAGCAGTCATGATTTTTTGGTTGGCAGCAGATAAGCGATTCGCTTCTCTGGTTTTATTTGTGGCTTCTCTCAGCAGGTCCCAAGCATCATCAACTTTGTTCTTGTGGTCAGCCAGTTTCTCCCTGAGATCCTTCTCCAATTGTTCATTTTTGCCTCTGGACTCTCCAAATAGCTTGTTTACTTTCTTCAAAAGGCCTTCTGCAGCTCTGTAACCACCCAGCCCAAGCACAGACAATAATGTCACTGCCTCAGGACTTATTGGTATTAAACTGTGTTACCAAGAGATGCTAATATAAAAAAGCGTGAAACGTAAGCATGTGAGACAGATTCAGTCTGTACTAAATCCAATTGAAATCTGGCCCCTGAAAGTGGCACATAGTTTATAATTTAAAACAGAAAGAAGAAAATCCCAACTTCGAAATTCATTAGTAAGATATTATTTTCATTTGGTGGGGTCCTCATGTAATTCACAGAACATGACTGATGAAATGAGTTCTATGATTTATTTCACATAACAGCAACAAAAAAGCCCACCCCCGTCACCAAAATGGGACATTTTCTCTATAACGGGAATATACTGGATGAATATTGACATATTTGCTTAGAAACTATGAACAGAACTCTATTTTTGTTATGCCAATGTAATGTTATGATTTCAACCTACATTTCTTTTTCTTTTAACTGAGTGATCTGGGAATTGCTCGGGTTTGACTTACCTGAATTTCCTGAACTAATAATGTATTTGGATGGTCTGGCTAAGACACAATTTTATTTATCCAAAAGTATTCTTACTAAAAAAAAAAATATATATATTGATAGTTTAAAAGCCCCTCATATAGGCTATTAATAAAGAAAATCCATTAACCTAATTATAAAAAGGTCAATACCAGGAAAAAATCATTTATTTGATTGCTTATAAAAATAGGAAAAAATGCTTTTAATTCACTTTAGAGCAAAGTAAGGTATAACCTTAGTAACCAAATGAAAAATAAATAAATAGCAAACATTTTCAGGTCATAATAAAACTAATACTCTGCTTAAATGTGTGATGGAAATTTAGAAATCTATAAATAATTTTAAAAGCTCAGTTTATCAAATGAAGAAATAGAGGATCTACTCACACCAACTCATCTTCTGCAACTTCCTTTTGTTTATCCAGATTTTTCCTCCTCAGCTCTTTCATCATCTGATCTATCTCTTTCTGAAGCTCTTGTAAATTTCTCTCAGGGGCCTTGTCTTGAGTTCCTAGAGTTTCATTTAGTTTTATGGCTTTTTCATTTACAGCTGCAGGGGGTAAAACAAATTTTGCAAATTAGTAAACAAAAGTGTCACAAGCAAAAGTGGCATCCAACATCTGCTCCTTACCACCACCTCCAAGTGGAAAGTAATTTGCCAGAGGTGTTCCTGCTGGGAAAGAGAGAGGCAGTCGTGTAACAATCACCAACAAAGAGGGATATGTGACATAATTCTTCATATTATATTTCTTTTAGGGGACACAGGAATTAAAACAGTTTCAAAACTCAAAAGGAAAGAATACTAACAAAGCAGTGGGTCAAATTCTCTTCCAAGAAAAAGTAAAAAATGAGATGTACAGACTAGTTCTTGGAAGTGAAAACAAGAGATCTTCCTATTGCTGATAAAACTGTCATATTCAGTCTGTTTTAAAATACTGAATATAGAAATACTATCAGTGATGAGGGTTCTGAACATGAACTTGCCCTTGAGTTTCCACAAGTACTCTTGTATTCGTTGTTATAAAGGAGTGAGGGAAGGAGCACTGGTCCTGGGACAAGGGTATAGATTAGACCTTGAAGATGCCTTCTAGCAGTAACATCCATCCTAGCAGTCCATGTTTATTATGCATTAAATGGAGCTTCAAGCTGTATTTGTTGGAATATTAGGATTCTCCAGGTACTTCAGGTATTCTACAAATAATGTCTATTTTGCCAAGAATCTGTTTTATAAGTTGGTGTTCTGGGCAAAATTTCATTTGGAAAAATAATTCTTTGTCAAATAAAAGTTTAAAGAATTGGTGAATTGAAACATTTTACAGAGTTCTAACCATTAATTTTAGGCTAAAGTTACTTGAAAAGTGTTCTATTGAACATGAATTTGGTGAGCTGAAGGGAGATATTTTCTGAACTCTTTGTCTGCTGAATAGTTATTTCTACAATATTATATATGAAAAGCCATAGAATGGGGGTCTGGGCTGGCATATATATATATATATATATATATATATATATATATATATATATATATATACACACACACACACACATACATATACATATATATATATTTTTTTTTCAAGAGGGTATCTGAAGACTTCTTTAAACATAATAAATCCTGAGCATTTATTTCTGGAGAGATTTTTTCTGATTTATACTGGTCAAAGCTCCTGAGCAGATGCACATAGTCAGGAAAGTATACTAGCCAGAATGGGTGGTGAAATGGTGGGTTAGTTAGTACAGTAGATCTGAAATGTTGTTCCCCCATTGAGTAGCAGCAGCATCACATTGGTACTTGTTAGACATGCATATTCTCAGGCCTTCCATGGACCTATTGAAATAGAAATTCTGGGAGTAGGGGACCAGTAATCTGGTGTTTTTTAACAAGTCCTAAAGGAGATTCTGACACATGCTGGAGTGCAAGGAGTACTGGGTTAGTAGAAGAAATGGAGTTTCTTTGTTTGTTTGTTTGTTTTGTTTTAATTAGTTTCAATCTCTAATTTATCCTTTTCCAAATGCACCTTTGTAATTTCCTTTTCATATAAATGTCTTTGGTAAGAAAATTGCTGCAGTCAACACCTTATTCCTATAGCCATTGCTATAGACATAAGGTTTATGTTTTTTTTTTTTTTGTGTGTGTGTTTGTTTGTTTGTTTGTTTTCTCAAATTCTTAGGTTGAAACCATTTCTGTTGTGATGGTAGATAAAGGTAAGACCTTTGAGAGTTGATTGGATCATGAGGGCAGGAAAGGGGTTGTGACCTCATACAATGGTTGCAGAGGACTCCCTTGACCCTGCCACCATGTGAGGTATAACAAGAAACTGCCCTTGGCAAATAAGAAAGGGGCTCCTCCCCAGACACTAGCTACACCAGTGCCTTAATTTTGGATGTATCAGCTTTCTGAAAGATGAAAAAGATATTTAATTTGCTTTTAAGCCCACAAGTCTGTGATATATTTGTTCAAATGGTCAGAACATACTTAGATAGCAATAGATTAATTTGCAGAAAAATTTGAATCATGTGTTTTAAAGAATACTCCTAGGAACAACCCCTAGCCCTGTGGAAGAAATCATTGCTCAGGTGCTATATTCCTAGAAGTTAGTTAGGGTGAGCATTTCTAATAGTCATCCTGAAATAGGTCAAAGAACCTTCCCAAGATTCTATCACGTGCTCGTAAGATATCCCCCAGGCTGTGTCATGTCTATTATGGGGCCACTGTGACCATGGACTGATTAATTGAAAGCTCTCTGGTCCAGTAGACCATATGGGAGGCATACCAGAGGGCCAATGATTAAATGGGAGATATTTTATTCTTCTAAAATTTCAAGAAAGTAGAATCTGTCATAGATTTGGCTATACCTATGGGACAGCCTCATCCTTTAGTCTGAGCACATGCCTGTTGGCAAAGCTGATTTAAACCAATTGTGGCATATAAGTAACTACAGACATCATTTATATTCACTCTTTAAAATTGACAGTGATAAATCCCACTTCTTAATCTCCGAAAGCCATGTTTATTTCTTTATTAAATGAGTATATAAATGATAAAAATATTTCTTTGAAATTTGATCTAATTTAGGTCTGAGCACAAGCCATACTAGAGAAGGGAGAACACGGGATATAATTTCACTGTTTCTCTTGTGGTTTAGGCTCAAAGCTAAACTTATGCAGAAAAGAATGACATCAGAGAGAGAAAAGGAAAAGTTAAAAATGGCTGCATGTTTTGGAATGCAGATCATTTTATTTTTAATTAAAATATTATGTAAAGAACTAAAGAAATTAATAGAGTACACAAAAATGGCTTTAGCAAAATGATACTGTGTTAAGAATGCAAGCCTTTTAATAGAAGAGGTTTACTTGCTCTACTGCTTATATATGTGAGATTAAAACTTTTCTGAGCATTTTAATACTAAAGATGAATGTGTTATTTAATCTCTTACTCAGAGGTATATGTTGTCACTGCAATATATTTTCTTTTGCAAAGTTATTGAAAATATTTGTGAAATAAATATAGCTTTTGAATTTACTCATTTATTTGCATCTTATTTCATATGAGAATTTAAAGGAATTAAAATGTCTTTAAAACACGGTGCTCAATTCTCCTATAGGAAAAAATAGGAGTAAAGGAAGAAGATTAATGTGAATCAGGAAAAGTCTTACTAGACAAAAAGGTGTGTCATCATGTTCAAAACAATGGTCCCTAAATCTAGTTCTAAGCTGAGAAATCTCCAGAGTTATACAGTATCCCTAAAATAAAAATAAGCCAAATCTTCAGGATATGCCAGGATGTTTTTTGTACATAAATATGAAAGAAATCCTGTGATAGGTAAAGTAATCAAGAATGAACACTGCTACTCTGACCTGAGAAACAGCCTAGAAGGGTGTCTAACCTCAGGTGCTATTATGTGTCAGGGCGTCGACACTAATGGGGTTCACCTATGTCCATTCATTCGTTCTAATAATGCATAGTGTAAAATATTCATGACATAATGGAGAGTCATATCAAAGAAGATATTATAAAATTAGAGTGGGGTACAAGGTCTTGGATGAAGAGAATCTGATCATCTATAATGAGGCCATGACTTAAAGTGGGGGAGAGGTGAGTGCTCACTCCCTCTACCTAAACATAAAACCAAAGTGGACAAATGCCAGGCGGAAGCATTCACTTTTTCCATAGCAATTTATTGCCACTAATAAAATGCAAAATTTCTCATGACTTTCCCTATTGTAGCTTTGGTGGGTGGGAGGGGGGAGTCTGAGTATGTTGTTTAACCTATTTACCTCTTAGCAAAAATTTAGTACACCTCTGGAATATTCTGGTTTGCTTTCATTCAATTTTAACAGCTGCATCAATTCTGCCTAATAGTGTCTGCTGGCAGAAGTGAGCAGTGCCCTGTTTTCCTCAGGTACAAAATCTCATGTCACTTCACATGAATTAGAAAAAGATGTCTCATCTAGATAGATCACCTGACCAATGCACAATTTGGGGGAAAAGATGCATTTTTTTTCAGTGTAATAAGTCAGAAAATATGGTCGTTGAACAAAACCCACGTTAAACATCATCTCAAGTTTGCAAAACCCATGTTAAACATCATCTCCAGTTTGTCTCCACTGGTGTCTGGTGTGGGGCAAAAATGCACAATGGCCTTGGCCGTGTGGGAAAAAAAGTCCACAAATAAGTGTCTCTGTGTGATGGCAGATGGAGGACTCAATGTAAAAGAGAAAGTGAGCAGTAATGACACTGTGGTCTATTAGTGCATGTGTTAGCACTTATTCTGATGTACCAATGTTTCATTGAAATAATTTTTAAAATGAGTCTCTGGGATGAGCATAGCATCTTGGTTCTGGGTGTTTGAAATTTCAGACAGAAGGAAACGAGAGATCTTAGAACATTAACTGGCATCTTCAGGGATACACATGGAGGGAGACTGCTATGTTTACCCTGGAATTGTTGTTGTTGTAATGGTTGCTGTTTGGGGAAGGGAACTTTTAAGTATCATTCATAGAAAATAATCCCAGGGAAAGCATACCAATCTCATCTAACAGAGGATAAAACACATAAGTTCACTGAGATTATTCTAGTGGAAGTAATTTCTGTTTAGATTCTGACATGTTTAAAACTCTGTTCCTAATTGCCATGGGGAATCTTCCTGTATGTGATAACTAATAGAATCTGCCTTGAAGTTTAGATCTTTTCCTGATTTATTAAACTATATTACAAAGCAAATGATCTAATATGCATAATGTTATAGAGCAATAAAAATATTTCATTTTTAGAGAGAAAAACCCTACTTTTTAAAAACTTTCTTAACATGCATACATACTTATATTAGTAGACATTTAAGAGCTAGTTTTATTTTAGTATGGTGTGGGCATTATCTGTTTTCATCAATTGGGTCTCACCAGAGCTTTTGCCCAAAGATGGTTTCCACTTTAACTCTCAATCATACTGGCAGTTGCCAACAACTAACTCCTAGGGAAATGTGGACAAAATGCAGGGGAGCTTCTGGTGAAGTAGCACATCCAAATCCCAAGCAACAGATGTTCATTAAAAATCTTGTACCAAGTATTTGAAAGGCCATTCTGAGAAATTCAAGTGCTGCTTTCATGTACCGAATAGATTATCAAATAAGGCTTTTTAAAAATTAAAAATATTTTAAATAGTTTTGAACACAAAAATAGCAAAATGTAGCTTTCCCATGAGTAATTTAATTGTAATTGTCATTCCTCAAGAATTTACCACTATTCTGTGCTTATCATCATTAATTCATTGGCTATTGTCATTCATTTACCACTGTAGGTCACAGGTTCTCAGTAGATAATGTTCTTCAATATTTTAACAAAACACTTTGAAAAACTCAACCCTTGAATTTAGAAATAGCATCCTTACAAGAGAATCTTATAATCTCTTTCTCTATTTTCTGTTGAGACAAATAATGATTACAACATGGTTTCTCTAATACCTTCTGCATCGTGGGCAAGCTTTTCAACAAATTCTCCAAGGGACTTTGCTCTTGTGTTGGTCCTCTCAGCATCCTGTCCCGTTTGCTCACCATCTGCTGTCACTTTGGTAGCCTAATGATCCAAATTTGGGAAGAGCGTAATTAATAGAGATGATAAAGCTACAGTGAGATAAGCTCCCACTGGCTATATTTTCTTTCAAATTTTACTTTGAGCCAAAAGCAATCAATGAATTATTGATCAGAAGTACTGAAAATGACACCCCATGTTCAAGTATACAATTAAACTTTATTACTTCTTCCATTAAATGAAAATCAGAGAGCTGCATTTAGTCTTTTAAAAAGACTCATTATATGTGATGGCACAGAAGAAGTGATAAAGCACAACTATTTTTGAAATATCTGTAAGGTGCTATTGCCAAAGTCTTTATGAAATCTTTGGGCTCCATGTGTTGCAGGTTTGTCTGCCTTTTATTTGAAAACATGAGGAGACCAGCAACCATCTCTTGGGGGAAGAATAGGCAGTCTGTCTCAATAAGCTTGATCCGATAGATTCAGTGTAGATCAATGCGTTAATTAAACAAAGGGTAGAAGTGCTTAGTTATCCAGTAGTAAATGCTTGTTGTATAACACTTCAAAGATGCCAGTAAAACATCAAGAGAGAAAAAATACTAACTTTTCTATATGTCATTGACAGAAATAGGGCACAGAACCATATACCATATGCAAAATAAAGAAGAACTCTCAAACAACTCTACCTCCCAAGGAGGACCTTATACATATTTACCTCTGTTTACATTGAAGATGCCATTTGATACAATGGATGTGTTCAGAGTTAAGACAGAGCATAGTCTAATACAAAAGATCTGTAAAGTGTTAAATGTTTCTTTAAAAGGCACTACAAAGTTTACGGCACCTTGACACAGGTTTACTCTTCACTTTTCTATGTGTACACATATATGAATGAAAAGGACTTCTCTTTTACTAAAAGGATGTAATCTAACAACAGATATGAATCAGAGAATCACAAACTGCCTCAATATTGCTGTGAATGCAGTCCAAGTTGGCAGAGTATTAATGTTCTACAGTCTTGACCAGGATCCTTACATTCTAAGCATGGCCAAAGGATTCATCTTTTTCTATTTTAAATATTTTAAATAGAACTAAATGTCTGGCCTGTACAGAAATGGTAAGAGCTGCCACAGGAATTGCTCTGCATTTTGTATTTTCCCAGGGGCAGTAAGAAGTTTAATTTATGAAAGGTTTCAAGGTTTTGCATAAAAGATAGAGTAAAAATCCAACTATTATCATACAATTTCTCAATTTGCTAGTGTTAAAAACACAAAATGATGAAAAGGAAATAATCCATTGGAAAAATTTAAAATCTTCTCTTTGTAGTTTGCTATACATATACACTGAGATTTGTAGAATATTAATCAACATATTTAATGTTCTAGATTTATTCTTCTAATGTATTAATAATGGGATTACTTTCACTTTTGGATTTTAAAAAAATTCTTTTTGGAAGTAAACTGTGCATAAAATCCCTAGGTATTACAAATATATCCTAGTAATTTCTTTCATATGTTTGCATTCAAGAATCAGATGCTCAAATCACTTTTACACACACACACACACACAATACACACACAAACACTTTACACATGTAGTTATTTAAGAGTTAGTTTTGAATCACTAAAGTCAACTGCTTCAGATGTCACAGGATTAGACAAGGGGGAGTAAAGGGAAGGGAGGGGTGATAGGAATAGGAAAGACAGTAGAATGAATAGGACATAGCTTTCCTGTGTTCATACATGAATTCACGATCAGTGTAACTCCACATCATGTACAACCATAAAATGGGAAGTTATGTTCCATGTATGTATGATATGTCAAAACACATTCTACTATCATGTATAACTAAAATGAACAAATTAAAAAAAAATTAAAAAGCATGCTACAGAAATTCGTCTTTTTCTCTTGTGGCTTGTTTACTTTTGTTTAATAAGTTTAATATTAAGAGTATTAGATGATATTTGAGAAAGGCATAAAACAGCTAATATCACCAAAATTAGAGTTCTCTAGTCTAACCCTATCTGTACTCTGATATCACTTCCATTTTCACCTAAATGGAAAACCATGATAAGGGACTCAATCTGCAATATGGTAATCGTCCAATATATTATCTTAAGAATTAATGGATCACCAGCACTGTTATCTCTTAATATGCAAAATATGTACATTATAATTTAAGCTAAAGTATTACAAGTATTCACACCATCAAGCTAACCAATTCTTATGAATAACTCAAGCATCAAACTTTTTAAAAAATGATGTACATAAGCACACCACTTCCCACATTCCACATGACCAAGATCACATTCATCGTCTTCACTTCTCCTATTGGCCTGCTGTAGTAGGTGTAATATGAAAAGTCATTGACAACAAACATTGAACTCTCAGTACCAATTGTATGAGTACTCCAATATTGAGATATCAAGAATCTTGCATGTCTTGTGATAAAAACATATTTACAAAGGAATCACTAAGGCCCTTTGCAATCAACGTCCCTGGCTTCCTTTTAGTATATTAAATATGCCAAGCTTTTCCCTTTTTAGGGACTTTTTGTGTATCCTGTTGTTTTTGCCTGTAATATGCTTCTTTTTGACTCTTTCAGTGATAGGACCTTTATCATCCATCAGTTTTCAATTTAAGTGGCTCTTCTTAGCCATTTCCAAGTGCCTATTCAGGTCTCCACATTTCTCCTGCATCAGGATACTTCCTTCATCACATCGTTCAGTTTAGAATTACTTATTTCATTTTAACAAATAAGTAATTGATTTACTATTACTGACTTACTATTTGTCAACTACCTCACAACTAAAAGGTAAGCTCAAAGAGGGCAAGTAGTTGGTCTATTTTGCTAATCACTTTATATCCATCATTTAGTATAATGGCTACTTTACAGCTAATATTCTCTGAGTGTGGTTAAATAGATGACTGAAAAACAATTTTTCTACTGAATCTTGTCACCCTCATTACCACATTACTATTCTTACTTAGTTTCTTTTTTGGAAAAAAAAGATTTTGTTTATATTATTGATTCTTAACTTCTTTCCACTTACCCCAAATAAATCCAAATTTTGCAATTCAGTTCCAGTCTCATATTCTCTGGAAAGGCATCCCTGCTTATTCTAGTGCATGCTCTCCTTAGATTTTCAACCTTCATTAGTACCATTCATAACTGCAATGGTAGTTACTTTGCTAGGTGCTTTGCCATATCTGTCTCATCTTCATCTGTGGAGCCTAAAACTCAGACTTTCTTCTTTTGATTCCTTAGAGTGCAAGGCACGGTGCCTGGTAAATTGTAGGGAGTCAAAAATGTTGAGTGACTGGCTGATATAATGATAATCAAACCACCTAGCCCTTTCAAGTTCTAAAGCCTGTTGGAGGATTCCCAAGGCCATTCACACTGACCATATGCCTGGAGCTATGCTTGCCAGCAAATGCAGACATCTGAGCAGTTTTCTGGGAATCTCTTAGAGCTCGTCAGAAGCTGTGGCTCAAGGGCTGCAGCTGAGTGCTTGGGAACACAGCCAGGCATGAGGACCTCCAGTTGTAACCACACTGTATTCTATCCTCATGGTAATTCAAAACTGAGCCTGTGATTATGCACTAAGCTCCATGCTGGTGAGGGTTGAGTAGAGGGAGGGGTGGGCAGAAGTTTTCAGAACCACCATAGGGCTTACTAAGAAAGACACCCTTCCTTTTCATGTACTAGAACTTCCCCTCTTGGCTACAATCCAAAAGAGGAGGAGATGAGAGTTTCCTGGCACCAAAAGCATTGACTTATGTGGATTAGCACTCTGCAAGATGGTTTATAGAGTCAGACTCAGCTGTGCCCAGATTGATATGTGTGTTTGGAAAGGTTTACATCACTCTCGTAGGTCTCATTCACCCTAAATGATTTTAGAGATATGTGGGGGCATGATTGTTACTTTCACACAGGTGAAAGTGAAGGTACAGAAAGATTTAGTGGCTACGTAAATTCATACATCAGAAATTTGGGACAAAAAAAACAAATTTGTACAATATTTGTCTGTACCAAATACTATTTTATATTTGGCTAACATCCAGAGGACTGGAACAAATATAAAAAAGCTTAGCATTCCGAGGGAGGAGAAAATTGCTACAGCTTGTGTAGTACATTACTTGTCATTACTTGTACATGTAAGTTTTGGCCTTTAGTCAATTAACATGAGGTCTATAACAGAACAACATCTAGATATATTTTTTAAAAGCATGTCTCATTATATTGTAGTGAAGTTGAAGAGTCACTCTGGTCAAAATAAACCATGAAAGATACCATAAAGGAGGACCATGACAAATGTTCTACTACCTACAGATAGTAGTGATTGCTAGTGTATCATTGTGAAAGTAAAATTCACAAAACCCAGGTTTTCCTAGGACAGGCTAATATAATGCTTCATATATATGAATGCTCAATAATACATGATAGGGGCTATCTGTTGGACCCAGCTTGGTCTTCCTGTGTTTCATTAAATTATCATCCCCATCCCTTAGTCAATTTCTCTCGTTCACTATTATCTTATTCTTTTAGTATTTGACAATTATCTCATTTATTGTAATATGATGTACAGGTTTCCCTTCATTCTCTAGCTTAGATTTTCTTATTTTAGCATCCCCTTGCTCAGTACTGCCATCATTCCAATGTTCATCTGTAAAGATGCTTTACACAGTATCTCACATGCATCTTTCCTACCTTTGATTACCTTTATTTTTTTTAACATTCAAGTTCACTCAGGTCTCCCCCACTCCCTTTTATTTTCTGGCTTTTGTTTTTAAAGTATTTGTATCCAGGCAGCATGCATCTCCATTAGGTGCACATTAAATTACTTCTGAACAATATAGCTGTTACTCTCTTGCTTTAGTTCAAGCAGTTCTCACTGTGCCCCTTGAAATCTGTGCATAATTTTCTTGGTTGGATATTACTAGTGTCTTTTATTTTCTGGATTCTTTATGTTAAAACTAGAAGCTAATGGAGCAAATCTAACTGCTCAATAGACAACAATGTTTAAATGTCATCCACCTATGCACTTATAGATTCATATGGTTACCTGCTAAAATTAAATTTCAGGTCTACTCATTTATATGATATTCTCAAGGGTCATCTTTAAACACTACAAATTCTGTATACTAAGTGGCAGTGAAGCACTTCTCAGGCAAGGTGCTAGACCAACAACACACAAGGAAAGAGACGAAAAACAACCATTTAACCCTGTGGGATGATAAAAAGCCAGTTTCAAGAGGAATATCTACTTAAATATCTCATGTGACAATTTTGAAAGTTCCAAATCAAATACATATGATTTATTATTACACCCTATCTCTCTCTTAAAATAAAAAAGCAGAAATAAAGAATATTGTTTACTATTTCAACTTTTGAAAATATAAATAAGCCATTGTATACATATAATATTGTTAGCACTTGAATAATTCAAAAGCCAGTTTCATCATTTTAAGAGTGCTTTATCTTAATTAAATTTAATTTTCAATAGGCAGCAAAAATGTAAATAACACTAAACTCTAATATTTTATATAGTTCAAATTATTATGTAGCATTTTCTTCTCACAGAATATAAACATTTGAGAGTTATTTATCACAGAAGATACAAAATTTAAGAAAACTACAAATATATGTCTGATTTTAATATACTTTAGAGAAACTCAGAAGGAGAGCTTACTTTGAATTCGTCTAGCTTTTATATTTTTGTTCAAATGCTATTATTGAATTATTCACAGTTAATTCATTAAACAAATATTAACTGAACACCTCATCACGTGTGTGTGTGTGTGTGTGTGTGTGACCACCTTGCTCCCAAGCACCCAGGCCGGTTTGTTTGTGTGTGTGTGTGTGTGTATATATATATATATATATATATATATATATATATATATATATATATATATATATATATATATATATATATATATATTTGAAGATACCACAAATATATATATATATATTTGAAGATACCACAATGAACACATAGATACACACACAAAACCAAAACAAAACAATGGGTATTTTGTCTTTTTGGGAAATTATAGTCTGATGGGTTAGAGTTATTTGTCAAATAATCATGCCAATAAATTTATAGAAATAAACTGGAGAACACAGTGATATAATAAAAAAAAAAAAACACAGTGGTATAATAAAACCATATGAGGAATGTCAGCACACGTAGACTGTCACAGAGGGCTTTCATGAGTTGAGATTTGAAATGTGAGCTGGAGTTAAGAGAAATTAATAAGATGCTTGGGGACGGGGGATACCATCAAGGCAGCAGAAAAAAAAAAATGTATGGTAAGGCTCCATGATGGGACAAAGTGACAAAGTGATGGAATGGCTGAAATGTTGGTGTCATTGCAGTGGCACAAGTGGTGGGAGAGGTGGCAAAGGTGGAATTTTGGCCCTTATCCTAATACCAAAGATGAGCCAGAAAAAGAGTTTATGCACTATAGTGACATATTCATATTTGGAACAGCAAATGATCATTCAGCCTACATTGTAGAGAGCAGAGCCAGGAAAGAGCAAAACTAAAAACAGAGAGACTATGTAGAAAGTTGACATGGTAATCTCAAATTAGCATTATGAGATTGGAGGAGGTGGGATAATGATGATAGAAGATCTACCCAGAAGTGGAGGTTTGGTTATGAGTTAGATAAGCAAGAGGGCAATAAGGTATTAAGAGGAATCAAGGAAGATTCTAGGTTTCTGGCTTATACACTCAATACACAGAGGTCCAAATGGGCACACATTGTTGAGTGAAGAGAAGAGATTAAGCTAGGGAGGTCAGATTATGATGGGAGAACATTGCATATTATTCTGAACAAATTAGAAAGCCACTACATAATTTAAAGGAAAATTATGGGATTAGGTTGTTTTGTGATTTGGATCAGGAATGCCTCCCAAAGACTCTGTGTTGAAGGCTGTATCCCCAATGTAGCAGATGGGACTTTTGAGAAATGGATGCATTATGAGGGCTTTGACATCATCAGTGCATTACTTTATTAGCAAGAGAAAGGACAACTGGGAGTGTAGTGTAGTATTATAGGAGGTAGGGCATAGTTGATGGAGGTATGTCACTGTGGGCATGTGTTGAAAGGGTATTTCTTGTCTTTTCACCCTCCCCTCCTCTGATTCCCAGATGTCATGAATTGAGCAGTTTTTCCTCCACCCGGACCAAATATATAGAGCCAGAAGACCATAGAATTATACCTCTTAAACCATTAATCAAACATATGTCTTTTATCCTTTGAGATATTCATCAGGTGTTTTGGTTACAGTGACAAAAAAAATGACAAACACAGTTTGAGGTGTCCAGGTGTCCATCTGGCAGGTAGGTACACAGCACTGAAGCATGTGAATGAAGGCTCATCTTGAAAATATAGTTGGATGGATCATCAGCTTATACTTTGTAAGTAAGCCCAGAGAAAGAGTTTATAGAGTGAGAAGAAATGTGGACTGAGGACTAGACTATATGAAAAAAAAAATTAAAGGATAGGAAGAGGAAGAGGCTCCAAATGAAAGGCCAGAGAATTAAGAGAAAAACAAAGAGAAGAATATGTCAAGAAGGAAAGATAGATCAAAATTGTTAATTGCTTCAGGGAGCTCAAGTAAATTAATAAAGTGTCCATTGGATTTGGTAACAACTCAATGGTTATCTTATAACAATAGTTTCAGTAGTTTCTAGTAGAAATTTAAATGGAAGGGGAGTGAGAAATAAGTGCAGATCTCTAAGACTTTCTTAAAAAAATTGTCTCTGAAAGCAGAAAAAATGCTAACAGTAGTAGCTCTAGAGATATATACAGTTGTCATAATAAATCATCTGAAGGGGAATCCAAGATGGTGGAGGGAAGGTAGGCTGCCTATCTTAGCTCTTTCATGTAGAGAGAAAACAGCTGATTAAAGACGTAGGTGGCAAAGGGAATGCACTGATTATCAATATTGGAAGATCAGAGACTTGAAGGACTTGGAAATTCTGGTTACTGCAACAAATAACAGAAAAGAATTAGTTAACCCAGAACCAGCATCTGGACAGGTCTGGAGGGAGGGGTCACAGGGGGAGAAAGTGGGAGAGGGAAAGCTGATAAGCTTATTTTAGAAACAGCTGAAGAAAAATTCAGACTAAGTTGGGAAGGGAGCTGAGAATTCAACCACTGAATAAGAAGTACTCCACTTGTTTTTTTACTAGAGACTGTGGTGGGCAGCCATTTTTTGGAGATCACATCTAAGCTTATAGCTCAGGAAGCAATTCAATTTTTAAAGATTCATCCCACCTAGAGACACCTGCTAATATTATCATGGGGGATACCTTTGAAGTGGGGCAGTACTATAATTCTGTGTAGTTACACTGTTTAGAGCTAAAGGCGATTGAGTTGCCCCTCTTCCTTCTAGCTTCTGCAATAGGAGTGGGGCAGAGCAGAGAAGAGTGCATAATATTGTGGTAGAGTATAGCACCTACCTGCAGCAAACATATCCCTGAAATCAACCTTGGATTCTGCTAGAAAGTGTGGTATCTATGGAGCAACTCACATCTCTGCTACCAGCCACCGTCAAACCAGCTGCCAATCTGCACCTCAGCTTCCAGTTACCACCTTGCTCCTCAGCAACCAGGTCAGTTCATGCATCTGTCCTGTGCTACCAAGCTCCACAAGCCAAAAACTACAAAGATGAACTCATCCCTGTTTTTATAAGTTCAAGAGTGCATAAAATAAGTATCTACATTTTAAATATTTCTGCAAGGCCAAAATGGAATTTTTTTATGACTGTTGTTATATTAACTGTTTTGTGTAAAGCCTAAGTATTTTGTTGTGTCTTTCCTCATCATTTGTTTTTTTCATGATTCTAACTAATTTTATGTATTTTTTAGACTTATTTATTTATTTATTTCTAATTTGTTATACATGATAGCAGAATGCATATTGATTCATAATACACAAGTGGAATACACAAGTGGAACACAAATTTTCATTTCTCTGGTTTTACACAAAGTAGCATCACACCATTTGTGTCTTCATACATGTACCTAGGGTAATGATGTCCATCTCATTCCACCACCTTTATTACCCCCATGCTCTCTCCTTTCCCCTCCCTTCCCTTTGCTCTATCCAAAGTTCCTCCATTCCTCCCACGATCCCTCCTTCACCCCCATTATGGATCAGCTTTCATATATCAGAGAAAATATTTGGCCTTTGGTTTTTTGGGATTGGCTTACTTCACTTAGCATGATATTCTCCAACTCTGTCCAATTACTTGCAAATACCATGACATTATTCTCTTTTAATGCTGGGTAATATTCTATTGTGTATATGTATCACAGTTTCTTTATCCATTCATCTATTGAAGGTCATCTAGGTTGGTTGAATAATTTAGCTACTGTGCTATAAACATTGATGTGGCTGTGTCACTGCAGTATGCTGATTTTAAGTCCCTTGTGTACAAACCAAGGACTGGGATAGCTGGGTCAAATGGTTGTTCCATTTCAAGTTTTCTAAGGAATCTCCATACTGCTTTCCAGATTGGTTGCACCAATTTGCAGTCCCACCAGCAATGGGAGAGTGTGCCTTTCCCCTAACATCCTTGTCAACACTTTTTGTTGCTTATATTCTTAATAACTGCCATTCTGACTGGAGTGAGATAAAATCTTAGAGTAGTTTTGATTTGCATTTCTCTAATTGTTAGAGATGTGGAACATTTTTCTTCATATATTTATTGATCAATTGTATATCTTTTTCTGAGAAGTGTCTGTTCATTTCCTTAGTCCATTTATTTATTGGGTTATTTGTTGTTTTTTTTTTTTTTTTTTTTTTTTTTTTGGTTTGTTTGTTTTTTGGTGTTAAGTTTTTTTGAGTTATTTATAAATCCTGGAGATTAGTGCTCTGATGTATGTATGGTAAAATTTTCTTTCATTTTGTAGGCTATCTCTTCACCTCACTGTTTCTTTTACTGAGAGGAAACTTTTCAGTTCGAATCAATCATATTTATTAATTCTTGATTTTATTTCTTGTACTTTAGGAGTCTTGTTAAGGAAGTAGGGCCCTAATCCGACATGATGAAGATGGGCCTACTTTTTCTTTTATTAGGTACAAGGTCTCTGGTCTAATTTCTGGGTTCTTAGTTCTGAGTTTTGTGCATGGTGAGAGATAGGAGTTTAATTTCATTTTGCTGCATATGGATTTCCAGTCTTTCCAGAACCATTTGTTGTATGTTTTTGGCACCTTTGTTTAGTATGAGATACTGTATTTATGTGGGTTTGTCTCTGTGTCCTTTATTCTGTACCATTTGTCTACAAGTCTATTTTGGTGCCAATACCATGCCATTTTTGTTACTATTGCTCTGTAGTAGTGTTTTTTAAGGTCTAGTATACTGATGCCACCTGCCTTACACTTCTTGCTAAGGATTGCTTTGGCTATTTTGGGTCTCTTATTTTGCCAGATGTATTTCATTATTGCTTTTTCTATTTCTATGAGGAATTTAATTGGTAATTTATTGGAATTGCATTAAATCTGTATAGTGCTTGGGCTGGGGATGTGGCTCAAGCGGTAGTGCGCTCCCCTGGCATGCATGGGGTGCTGGGTTCGATCCTCAGCACCACATAAAAATAAAATAAAGATGTTGTGTCCACCGAAAACTAAAAAATAAATATTAAAAAAACTCTCTCTCTCTCTCTCTCTCTCTCTCTCTCTCCCCCTCCCTCCCTCCCTCCCTCCCTCAAAAAAAAATCTGTATAGTGCTTTTGGCAGTATGACCATTTTGACAATATTAATTCTGCCTATCCTAGAACAGGAAAGATCTTTCCATCTTTTAAGGTCTTCTTTAAGTTCCTTTCTTTAGAATTCTGTAGTTTTCATTGTAGAGGTCTTTCACCTCTTTTGATAAGTTGATTTCAAAATATTTTATTTTATCTTTTTAGGCTATTGTGAATGGGATAGTTTTTCTAATTTCTCTTTCAGAGGATACGTCACTGAAGTACAGAAATGCATTTGATGTACAAGTGTTGATTTTATATCCTGCTACTTTTCTGAATTCATTTATTAGTTCTAGTAGTTTTCTGGTGAAAATTTTCAGAACCTCTTAAGTATCGAATCATGTCGTTGGCAAATAGTCATAGTTTGAGTTATTTTCCTATTCATATCCCTTTAATTTCTTTCATCTGTATAATTGCTCTGGCTAGAATTTCAAGAACTATGTTAAATAGAAGTGGTGAAAGATGGAATCTCTGTCTTGCTCCAGTTTTTAGAGGGATGCTTTCAATTATTCTCCATTTAAAATGATGTTGGCCTTGGGCATAGCATAGATATAGCTTTTACAATGTTCAGATATGTTCCTATTATCTCTAATTTTTCTGGTGTTTTGAACATAAAGAGGTGCTATATTTTGTCAAATGCTTTTACTGCATCTGTTGAGGGGATCATATGATTCTTATTTTTAAGTCTATTGATGTGATGAATTACATTTATAGATTTCTGTATGTTGAACCAACCTTGCATCCCTGTGATGAACCCCACTTGATCATGGTGCACTATCTTTTCAATATGTTTTTGTATTCTATTTGTCAGAATTTTATTGATAATTTTTGCATCTATATTTATTAGAGATATTGGTCTGAAGTTTTCTTTCCTTGATGTGTCTTTGTCTGGTTTTGGAAACAGGGTGATATTGGCCTCATAGAATGAGTTTGGAAGTGTTCCCTCTTTTCTATTCCATAGAATAATTTGAGGAATTTTGGTATTAGTTCTTCTTTGCAGGTCATGTAGAACTCAGCTGGGAATCCATCTGGTCCTGGACTTTTCTTGTTTGGTAGGCTTTTGATGCTGTCTTCTCTTTCATTGATTGAAATTGATCTGCTTAACTTGTGCATATTGTCCTGATTCAGTTTGGGTAAGTCATATGTCTCTAGAAATTTGTTGAAGTCTTCAAGATTTTCTATTTTATTGGAGTACATATTTTCAAAATAGTTTCTAATTATCTTCTGTATTTCTGTCGTGTCCATTGTGATATTTCCTTTTTCATCATGGATGTTATTAATTTGAGTTTTCTCTCTCCTTCTCTTCATTAGTGTGGCTAAAGATTTATAAATTTTATTTGTTTTTCAAAGAATGAACTTTTCATTTTGTCAAATTTTTCAATTGTTTCTTTATTTCATTTTCATTGATTTTAGCTCTGATTTTAATTATTTTCTGTCTTCTACTACTTTTGGTGTTCATTTGTTCTTCTTTTGCTAGGGCTTTGAAATGTAATGTTAGGTCATTTATTTCTTGACTTTTTCTTCTTTTTAAAAATGAATTCCATGCAGTGAACTTTCCTCTTAATACTGCCTTCACAGTGTCCCTGAGATTTTGATATGTTGTATCAGTATTCTCATTTACCTCTAAGAATTTTTTAATATTAACAGATCCCAGTACAATATATAGCCTTAAATCAAATAGCTCCTATTAAGGTATTTACAGTTTTGTCACAAGAGACAGAAATGGTGAGTTCAGTTATTATCTACAATATAAACAGTAGGTTTGCAAAAGGGTCTAGAGTTTCTAATGGTGGACAAAGAGAGAATGAGGGGGAGGATGTTAAGGAGGTAGGAGGTGAGGATATAGACTTATTAGATCTTAGTAAGTGTGAAAGAGGAATCAAAAGATGTTGGCTAGCAGCAGGAGAAAAGAGAGAAAGAGATTTTGGGAGAGAATTAAATGGGAAGACAATAGAGAGAGTACAACAAACAAACATAAAAATTACGAAACAGAAAAAATATAAGAATAAAAAAGAATATACAACAACTGTAATATAATATTCAGATATCCCAGTCCTCAGTAGTCTAATGCATGAAAAGTACTTGCTTATACAAATGTTGGGGATGTGAGGGAAGGGAGAGAGAGAAAAAAATTCTTTAAGGAAAATGAAGGGATTGTCTCTGTTGGAGTTCAGTATCTTTCCTGATTTCTTTCTGATCCAATAGGTGTGGCTGTCTGTTTTTTGCTGGTATCTCCACCCTCAGGATGGTGAAGGTTAATAGGATGGGAGGGTTGGTCTTGGAGGTGGAATTCCTAGAGGTGGGGTACAGCACTTCTTGGTCTCTGATGGGAGACTGCACCCCAATGATCTTCTTTGGGGCCCATTCCTGTGATGTGAGTACTTGGTATTATCTCCTCATATTGCCTATAGATCTCACAATTCCTGGTTTCTAATTTAGTCTATAAACTGTATCTTACTTACCCCTTCCCTTTCTACTTCCCAGTCAGGAACCTCTCTACAGAGGTCTTGTAGGCTGTGCTCTGTGTCCTGAGCACCTGCCGCGGACAGCTGTTTTATATTGGGTAGTTAAGGACCAGGCTTTGTGAGATACCAACAGGCCTCATAGCTGCAAGCACTGTGCTGGGTTAGTGGCCATGGGCAAAATGGGGGAGTTGAGGACTATTGGTATCTTGATATTGCTTCTAGGCCTTAGCAGATGTCCCAAGCTGGGAGTTGCCCCAAATAAAAATGTTGATGGTGGTAGAGAAGATAACCCAAGATGGCGACAAAGGTGTCCCAAGATGGAGGTGACTGCTTTGAGAGATGTGGCCTCCAGGTGGGCTGGACAATGGCAATGCATGGCGTACTCAGAGATTCATCTCAGCAGCATGCAGTGCTATGGTGGGCAGCTGTCTTCAGACCATGTTCTATGTCCCCAGGTGCAGACCAACATGTAGAGGGGATTGTGACAGTGGTTGCAGTGTCCTAAGATGGGGATGACAAAGAGAGCCCCACGTTGGTAGATGGGGGTCCACATGGGAGTGGTGGCAGGGGGACCTGTGTGGGTGGGCAGCTGGGGGTTCTGCATGGGCACTAAAGCCAGGGGTCCTGTTCAGCCACTGAGGCTGGGGGACCTGCACGGGCATGGTGGCCAGGATTCCTGCATGGGATCAATGGTAGGGGTCCTCTAATAACTTGCAGGGATACAGTATTCCCACTTCTTGAATCCCAGGTCAAGGAGCAACAAGGAATGCAACCTCCCCCTAGCCTGACATCTTGGATCCTAATTTTATGCATTCTTAACTGTTTTTTTTCTTTATACCTCAATATTATCTCCAATATTTTTCATTCTTTTTTCTCCCCTCAATTTTCTTTTGTCTATCTTTCCTACCTACCTATTTCTTCTTTTGTTTGTTCCCCCTGAAGTGTGATTTAGTATTTAGTATCAAAAATGTTTAACTTTTCCATCTTTTCTGCATTATTTCTCACCCAATATACTCATTGGTTAGTTTAGGTGTAGAGAACATTGTAATAAATTTTTTAATACACATTGATAAATAGTTTGCTCTTAATTGCTCTCTCATTTCAAAGCAGTGTTGGTGCTCATACTTAACACTTTGATACACTAATTGGATGTATGGATGCCAAGTTATATCCTAAGCTCAGGGCTTATTATAAGGAGATAACTGCTCACTAAAAATCTTTCACATAATAGAAGAAGATGAAGTCAATATAACAGATGTTCAAACAACAAGAGATCTCAGAAAACATGAAAAAAACAAGCTAACAAGATATTTCCAAAAGTTTATAATCCCCAATAATTGAATGCATAGAAATTAAAATAGATGAACATGAAACAAAGAATTCAAAAAGTTGACTGTTAAAATAATTAGTGGATGAATATATTATCTAAGTAATGAACTAAGAAAGAAAATATAGGATATGAAAGAGCATTAAAATAAAGAGTTAGTGATTCTGAAAATGAACCAAACAGAAATCTCAGAAATAAAAGATACAGAAAATAAATTACTCAAAAAACTTGGTTGAAAGTCTTTCCAATGGATTAGAATTAGATCAAGTTGAAAATAGAATTTCAATTTCTGAGCTTGAAGATAAGGTATATACACAGAACATTTCAGATAACATTAATGAGAAAAAAAACAATAAAGTATAACCATTCATGAATTGTGGAACAACATTAAGAAAACTAACTTAAGACTCAGCAGTATTAAACAAGGAGCAGAGATACAGGCTAAGGGCATTGGTAACCTATTCATTGAAATAATAGAAAAATTTCCAAACCTTGAAAATGAGATGGACATGCAGTTACTGGGTGAATTTAGAACCCCCAAATAAATAAGACCAGAAAATAATCTTTCCATAACACATTATAAATAAAATGCCCAAACTTTAGAACAAAGAAATAATTTTAAAAGCTGCCAAAGAGAAATGCCAGGTTACCTATAGAGGAAAACAAATCAGAATAAGAGCAGATTTTTCAGCAGAAACCATAAAGTCCAGGAGGGCTTGGAATGACATATTTCAAGTACTGAAAGAAAATAACTACCAGCCTAAATTGCTATATCCATCAGTTTCCTTCAGAATCATGGAAAATCCTTCTAAGAGCAGCAAAAATTAAAGGTTCATGCCTACTAAGCCAGCATTGAAGAAGATACTTACACAGAGAAGAAACATCAAAGAAAAGTGCAGGAAAAATAAATCTCCTTAGAAGAATAGATGAGAAAATGAGAATTAGGATCAAATAAAACATTAGAAACAAAACAAAACGACAAGAGTTAATACATAACTTTATAATAACACTGAAATGTAAATGGTTTCAATTCTTTAATTAAAAGACATAGTCTGGCATTTTAGATTAAAAAACAAAACCCAATTATATATTACCTGAATGAAGCACACTTTTTAGGAAAATATATCCACAGGCTGAAAGTAATAGAAAATGATATTTCATGCCAATGGAAACTGAAAGTAAGCAGGAGTAGCTGCTTTTATATCGGAGAAAGTAGATTTCAAGACAAAATTAGTCAGAAGAGACAAAGAAGGTCACTATGTATTAGTAAAGACAATAATGCAACAAGAAGATATAACAACTTTTAATAGTTATGCCTCAAACATTGGTGTACCTGATTATATAAAACAAATACTGCTCAACATTGAAAGGGATAAATAAATGAGAATGGTGGGAACACACATTTAAGAGGATAATTCTATTAAATGAACCCACTGCACTGACTCCCTACATGGATTCTCTGCCAAAAAGCCATCTATCTGAAGCCCTACATGGCCTGAGGGGAAAGAAAACATCCCATTCTTCAACAAAATGAGGCAGGGAATAGAAGGCTTGGTCGTCAGTGTAGAAAATGAATGATGGGGGTCAAGAGAGGGTTGACTGGTTTGCTATCACTGGGTTGCTAACAGATAACATAAAGGCTCAGATATAACCTAATACAATTATACTGGGTGGTTTAAAAACCCTTCTATCACTAATAAATAGGTTATTCAGACATCAAATCAAAAAAGTTACCACAGAAATATACTATAGATCAAACAGACTTAACAGATATCACAGAGTATTTCAACTAACAACAGCTAAATATACTTTCTTCTCAGGTGTTCATGAAAATTTCTCCAGAAAAAAAAAACACATTTTAAGCCAGAAGGTAAGTCCTGAAAAACACAAAAGAAGCTGAAATAATTTCTTGCATCTTATCAGATTATAATAGAATCAAATTATAAATCAACAACAGCAACTAGAACTACAGAAAATATAAATACATGGAGATTTAACAATGAACTTTTGAGTGATTAAATGAGTCATAAAAGGAATCAGGGTAGGAATTTTAAAAATCTTTGAATCAAATGAGAACAGGAGACAACATACAAGAATCTCTGGGACGCAGTAAAGGCAGTGCTAAGAGGAAAGTTTATAAACATTGACATTAAAAATATCAAGAAAGATCTTAAATAAATAACCTTATGATATATAATACATCAATATCTTAGAAAAATAATAATGAACTGCCTTAAAAACTGGTAGAAGAAAAGAAAAGATAAGATCAGAACTGAAATAATGATACAGACTAAAAGAACAATGCAAGAAATCAATAAAATAAAGATATGGTTCCTTAAAAGTATAAACAAGATTGACAGACCTTAGACAAACTTACCAAAAGAGAGAAAGAAATTAATAAAGAATAGAAATGAAAAAATTAATAAAAATAGAAATGAAAAAAAGGATGATATCACTATAGACATCACTGAAAATCAGATGATCATTAGGGGTTATTTTGAAAACTTATATTCCAATTAATTTGAAAATCTAGAAGAAATGGATAAATTTCTAGACATACACATCCCACCAAAACTGACCCAAGAGGATACAGAAAACTGAAACATACCAGTAATAAGAAATGAGACGAAAACAGTAATAAAAAGCCTTCTACAAAGAAAAGCCAAGTACCAGATGGATTCACTGCTGAATTCCATCAGCCTTTAAAGCAAAAGTAATGCCATGCTCCTTAACTAATTTCATGAAATAGAAAAGGAACATTTCTAAATTCTTCCTATGAAGTCATTATCACCCTAATACCAAAATCAGATAAGGACTTTTCAAAAAGAAAAAAGAAGGAAAAAGAAAAAGAAAGAAAAGAAAAATACACACCAATATTCTTAATAAACACAGATACAAAATTCTTGATAAAATGTTAGCAAATTGAATTTAACAACACATTAAAAGATTATACCCATGATTAATTTGGTTTCATTCTAATGATGCAATGATGGTTCATTAAATGTAATATATCATATTAATGGAATCAAGAAAAAAAATCACAATTATGAAAGCCTTGGAAAAAATTCAGCACCTCTTCATGATTAAAACTCTGGAAAAAACTAGGGATAGAAGGAAACAGCTGAACCTCACAAAGGACATATATAACAAATCCAAAGCTAGCATCATCCTGAAGGGGGAAAACTGAAAGCATTTTCTCTAAATCAAGAAAAAGACAAGGATGTTTTCTCTCACCACTCCTATTCAATATAGAACTTGAAATTTTAGCCCAATTCAGCAAGATAAGAAAAAAAAGGGGGATACAAATAGGGAAGGAAGTTGTCAAATTATCACTGTTTGCAAATGATGCGATCCTATACTTAGAAGATCCTTAAAAGTCCACCAGTACTTCTGGAGCTGATAAACAAATTCAGCAAAGAGCAGGACATAAAATCAACATACTAAAATCAATAGCTTTTCTATACATTAATTTAATTCATTTATTAAACAATGAATCTACTGAAAAAGAGAGAAAACAATTTTATTCAGCATAACTTCAAAATACATAAATAAAATACTTAGTAATAAATCTAAATAAAAAAATGAAAAACCTATCCAATAAAAATTAAAGAACACTGAAAAAGAAATTGAAGAATTCACCAGAAGATGGAAGGAGTCCTCCTGTTTTTGGATAGGCAGAATTAAGATTGTTAAAATAGTCATATTTCCAAATGTGATACAGGTTCAATGCAATGTTTTGATGGAAACATCAAAATGCCTGTTTTTCCCAGAACTAGAAAAACAATTCTAAATTTCATATGGGAAAATAAAATATTCAGAATAGAAAAAACTATTTTGCGCAAATAGAGTAAAGTTTTAGGCATAACCACACCTGACTTAAAACTATAATACAGAACTACTGTAATCAAAGCAGCATAGTACTGGTACAAAAATAGACACATGGTGCAATGGAACAGAACAGAAAACAGAGGCAAACTCACACAGATAGCCATCTGATTCTTAACAGAGTTACTAAATGTATTCACTAGAGAAAAGATAAACCTTTAAACAAATAGTACAATGAAAACTGAATATTCATAAGTAAAAGATTGAAACTAGACCCACATGTCTCATTCTGCTCTACAGTAAACTCAAAAGGGATCAGCAACCTAAGAATAAGACCAGAAACTTTGTAACTCCTACAAGAAAATGTAGGGGAAACATTTTAGCATGTAAGCATAGGGAGCAACTTCTTCTATAGGACTCCTATAGCTCAGGAAATAATACCAACCATGAATAAATGAGAGAGCATCAAACTAAAAATCTTCTATATAGCAATGAAACAACAGCATAAAGAGAGAATTTTAGAAAATCTTTGCCAGCCGCTCTTCTGACAGAGGATTAATATCCAGAACAAAGAACTTGAAATGCTTAGCATAAAAAAATAAAGAAAAAAGAAAAGAAAACCCAAATAACTACAATCAATAAAATCAATAAATAGACAAATGAACTAAACAGATACTTCTTAAAAGAAGTACAAATAGGCAGCAATTATATATATATATATACATATATATATATATATGTATATATATATATATATGTATATATATATATATATATATATATATATATATATATATGTATGTAAAAGCTTACCATCTTTTGCCATTGGGGAAATGCAAATCAAAAGTATGATATTTTATCTTATTCCAGTTAGAATGGCAATCATTAGGAGTGAAAATAATAATAAATACTGTTGAAGGTGAGGGGGGAAGGAAACCATAAACTGTTGGTGGGATTTTACATTAGTAGAGTTAGCATGGAAATCAGGATAGAGGTTCTGGAAAAGACTATGAATAGAATCACCATATGATCCAGTTACACTACTTGTTAGTATTTATCTAAAAGAATTAAAGTCAGCGTACTAAAAAGATACATGGCTAGCCAAATTAGGGGTGGAGTATGGGAAAGAGCATCATAAAATTGGCAGAACCAATCAAAAGCACTTTCCAGAGAAGGGGAGTCTTAGCCACTAGGTTAATGACTAAGATAATACTAGTTATGGCTGACATCAGAATCATATGCAGAGAGATCTTTACAATCCTAGTTTTGGATTGTACCTCTGACATAAAAAAGAAAGTTATTCCTGTGTACTGGCAATGCCAAAGGTACAATCATGAAAGAAATAATTGGCAAGCTGGACATGATGAAAATTGAAAAGTTCTGCTCTGTGAAATATATTCTTACAAGAATGAGAAGGCAACCTAGAGTTGGAAAAGATACTTGCAAACAACATATGTGATAAACAACTGTTATATAAAATATAAAAAAAAAAACACTTGAAATTTGACAGTAAGAAAACAACCCAATTAAAAATAGGAGTAAGATTACTTCTCAAAGAAGATACATATATGGCAAATAAGTAGATGAATATGTACAACGTCATACATCATTAGAGGATTACAAGTGAAACAAAAATGAGATACCATAAACACCATTTAGAATGACTCAAATCCAGATCACTGATATCACCAAATTCTGGTGAGGATGTGGAGCCACAGAACTCTCATTCATTATTGGTTAGAATACAAAATGGCACAGCCAAATGGGAAGACATTTTCTCAATTTCTTATAGCACTAAACACAGTCTTACCAAAAAAATTCAGCAAACTAGCTTGTTTTTTTTACCCAAATGACTAAAAAATATTTTCACACAAAAATTTGAATACAGATATTCACAGGCACTTTATTCATATTGCCAAGCTTGGAAGCAACTAGTGTCCTACAGTAAGTGCCTGGATAAACTGATACATCCAGACAATGTAATATTCTTCAGCAGTAAAAAGAAACAAGCTATTAAGCCATGAAAAGATATAAACTTTAGGTGCATATTACTAAGAGAAAGAAGCCAATCTATAAAAGCTATATCCTATGTGATTCCAATTACAGGACATTTGGACAAAGACTATAGACACAGTGAAAAGATGAGCAGTTGCTATGGGTTAGGGAGGGAGGATAATGTGGAGGTGGAACACAAATGATTTATAGGGCAGTGGTACTCTTTGGTAGCTTACTGTAATGATGAGTACATATCAAGATGTGTTTGTATGGAATATATAATTCCAAGAATAATCACTAAGATAAACTTTGGATGTTGGTTGATAAAAATATAGCACTAAAGGTGCATTGATCCTAACAAAAGCACCATTCTGATGGGGGAGGTGAATAGTAAGGGAGGCTGTGGGTATAGGAGGGCCATATAATATTAGTCAACTATACACAGATATATGGACATATATATATGGATATATGGATATATATATCTGTGTATAGTTGATAAATACTATCTCCATTCACCTAAATGTCACACACACATCCAGGCTTGCACATAAACACATAAATAAACACACACACACACACACGACTAAGAGGTCCTTGAAGATAGACTGAGCCTCACTAATATTTTTCATTTGACAACCCTTGGGGCTTTGCATGTAGTAAACATATAAATTGAATTGAATTGAGTTTACTCTGCTATGATTCATTTAAAATATATTATTTAGTAATAGTCATATAACAGATAAATTATTAAATATGAAATTAATATGAGATTCATACACTCATTAATTAATTTAATGTCTATGTACATTTGGCAAGAAACTATGTACATTCTATATTGCTGGTTTGAGATTTAGAGAAAGTGTTTAGTATGCTACTTGTAACATCAGGGCCATTGTTTAGCATTATGTGCTCAGAAGCCATTTGATTTCCCTGTGGAAATTTTCCTAATCCAGCTGCAGTTTATGTGAAAAAAGTACTGAGCCAATGGGAATCCGGAGCTTGTTCCTGGTTAGGTCCTTGAGTAGTGAATTGATAGCCATTGTTGATTCATTTCACTATCATGGCCTGAGGCAGCTCTTCTTTAAAATACAAAATGGAGTAGATAATTTCTAAAACCTTCTAACTCTAGTATTCTTTGTATTTTAAAGCTTAAATTTGGATAATCAACTGAATTCCTACAGAGCAGGCTGGATTCTTGTTCATGCATTTTTCTGACCACAAGATGGCGGGCTTTATGTTGTTTTCCTCAACAAAAAAGAACCTTAGCACTCTTGCATTTTGAAAATTTAAAACTATCAATTCCTGAAAAAGTCTGATAAATGCGACATGGACTTTGTATGCTGACTCTCAAGGGTGTCTTGAATGTTTGGGATTTTCACAATAAAGAATATTACCCTTTTTTTGAGTAAGAATACTGATCTGATGGAGACTGTTTTTATACAAATGAAAAATCCCAGGAGGAGATCAAAGAGACTACAAGTATTTTCATTTGTTTTTCCTTCCAGAAATGAAGGAGAGTGCTTTTGAAATTTAGAATTGATAAAAACTTTAGCATAAATGTTACTGAATACAGTTTTCAAAATACATTGTAATTCTCATATTTTTGGTCTTTGTCTCTGATACTTCCTAAGTATCACAATCATTTGTTGTTGCTGTTGTTGTTGGGTGGGGGGGATGTCTGCTACTGGCTTTTAAGATTTGATTTGAAGCAGAAGTAGCAAGTCCTGATGTGCATCAAACTGGGAAGAACAAGATTAGAGTCTCTGAACTTTATTATAATTTTAGTTCCTATGGAAATTAATTTCTTATATCTATCTACTTAGGAAGACTTTGCCAACTTACCCTGGTCAGAAGCTCATTCATTTCCATCACAAGTGTATTCAGATTGCCTTCTGCCAACTGAATAAGCCTCTCAGGGGCCCGCTGGGGTGAGAGCAGGTGCTGAAAAACATTTCATCCCATACACACTTCAGTAAGTGGTTTTGCAGTAATCATTGGGTTGAATGGCACACAGTTTTCCTACATATTCAAAAAACTTGGTTTATTACTTTAAATAAAAAAATAACAACCCTACATACTGAGAATTATGTCAAATACTCAGGCAAATAGCAAAAAAAAAAAGTAGTAATTTATTGAGAATTTACTGTGCAAACTTTGTTTTTGTTTCTTGTGTAGTTGCTATTTCACTTAATTCTTACAAGAGTCCTATCTAGTCAATGTTATTCCATTTTGTGGATGTGGCTTATAGAGAGTTAAAAATCTGTGCAAGATCCCACAGCTAATAGCAAGTAGAATTAAGATGAACCTCCATAACACTCCTGGTTCCAATCAGCAGAGACACAGTTTACAGGCACGAAAAGAGCTAACAGTAGCACTTGGCATTGAGATCCTGGTACTAACTGGCCTGGACTTAGAATAGGTAAGAGCTGGTCTGGCATTCACAGGCTACTTTCTTCTCCCGTTGAATATACAATTTCACAAGATTAGATAGGGTCACTCTGTGATAGTGGTGAATAAAAAGGAAAAAATGAGACCATTCTATAATCTTATCTAAGCACAGACAATACCGTTTCCCTGGGCTTAGATAATACCATAAAATCCTATTTCCTGGCTAACATGAAGGACCAGTTTCTTCACTCATAGTTTGTTTCCCTCTGTTCTTCCTAGATAATCATTAGACTACTGAATTATATAATTATTCCCTCTTTCTAACAGCACCCAATTGAGTACTAACCCCTGCTTCCTGGAACCTGCCCTCACACCACCCAGCTCTAGCCCAATGTACTATACCTTCTTCCTAACACCCTCTTATGGAGATGGCCCACTGTTCTCCCTGGTGTTCCATGTCCTACCTGGAGTGAGCTAATAAATCCAGCTTTATTCTATCATTTGTGTGCTCTTGGTGGTCTTTAGATTGGACCTAGGGACCACTGCCACAGTGAAGAACTGAAGAAAGAGATTAAAGAATTTGCTTAAGGGTTTAAAACATCAAAATGGGATCTTAAGGATCCAACTACTTAATGAATTATGTAATAAGAATACACAGAATCAGGAGAGTTTGGGATTTAAAGAAAGCCAAGCTCATTTTGATTAACACCTAGATGTAAGAGGGTAGGCAACTGAAGTCCTCAGCTTGGTGACAGTTGGGACCTTTTCCCCGGTGCCCTTCAGCACTTCATTGTTCATTACTTCAGTACGATTTTTTAAAAAATACTTACATCCAACTGAAATGTTTGCTTTTCTAATTTAATTTCTTTTCTTTGTATTCCCTTCATGCACATGGAAAATAACTAGTCGGCATTCTCTTTGTGGAAACTCTTTATATCCCTGAATATTAGGACAATGAAGTTAAACTCAGAATCCTCTGCCTGCTTTCAAGGTTGTCCTTCATATCACCCTGCCCTACTCCAGTCCTCAGCTTTATCTGTCACTAGCAGGCCTGACTTTTAATGTCTGCTAGAGATGCCTCATTCATACCTCTCCCTCTGCTCACATGGCATGACTCCATGGCAAGAGCAAGCAGGGGCTGTGCATTAGGGAGATCTCATCACTGGTTCACTGGGTCCTCCCTGGCAAGTTACTTTCTCTCTCTGAGTTTTATAGACATTCTTGTTTTTTGTTGTTGTTGTTGTTTTTTGTTTTTTTGTGGTGCTGGGGATCAAATCCAGGGCCTTGTTCATGCAAGGCAAGCACTCTACCAACTGAGCTATATCCCCAGCCCAAGATAGTCATTCTTATAGGTTTTAAAGTTATACTCCCTCTTTTTAAATTCTAGCTCTACACTCAATAGCTATAAAACTTTGTGCCTTATGCAAAAACTTCTTGGTGCCTCAGTTTCCCTACTTGAAAAACAAAGATAAAATAGTACTTCCATCTTAGATGAGACTGCTATAAAAAAGAAATACTACAGACAGGTGGGGGGGAGAAGAGAGAATGTACTTCTTCTTTATATGAGGCTACTAATACATTATGAGGTCTTTACCTTCATGACCTAATCTGTTTACCTCCCTAAGACCCTGTCTCCAAATACCATGACATTTCTTATTATTGTTAGAGATTGTTTGTCTCTCTCTAAAATTTTACCCTCTGAGGTGATGGTATTTGGAACTAGGGCATTTGGGAAGTGATAAGGTCATAAGGGTACAGACCTCAAGATTAGGATTAGTGCCCTTGTGAAAGAGATCTAACAAAACTAGCTATTCTCTTCTACCATATGAGAACACACATCTATGAGGAAGGGGCCCTCATCAGATATACAATCTACGTTTATCATGGACCTCACAATCTCTAGAACTGTGAATAAGTCCCTGTGGTTTACAATCTCCACAGTTTATAGCATTTTGTTATAGCAGCCTAAAACAGTCTAAGACAAGCCTTCAACATATGAACTTTGTGGGGAGCACAAATATTTAATCCATGAAAACTCTTTTCTTACTTCTTAGAGTTTCTATATGAGTTATGTATGGTTATTCACGTAAGTTAATTGCTTAGTTTTCCATAAATTTTAGTTATTCTTGCTATCATTATCAGTGGTTTTTCAGTAAAATAGGCATAATAAAGTGGCTATAATCAGGATTAAAAATATATTTCCCAGATAAGTATATGGGACGAGTGAATCAAGTTTGGATTTCTTCCTCGTCCTCACCAATACTTCTCTGCCAATTAAAATGGTATATAAGCCAGGCACAGTGGCTCACACCTATAATCCCAGCAGCTTGGGAGGCTGAGGCAGGAGAATCAGGAGTTCAGTCCCAGCCTCAGCAAAAGTGAGCGAGGCCCTAAGCAACCCAGTGAGACCCTGTCTCTAAATAAAATAAAAATATGGCTGGGGATATGGCTCAGTGGCCAAGTACCCCTGAGTTCAATCCCCAGTACCCTCAAAAAAAAAAAAAAAAAAAAAAAAACCTAGCTAACTAAATAAAATGGTATTTACCCTTTGATTTTCAACAAAATTAACTCTCATTAAGGGTGCATTCTCTAGTTATCCAGAATCTTACTGATTTCTTCAATCTTTGTACTCTATTGTACCTCAAATCTTGATAAAGCACATAGTATGATTTTTGCTATTGAATTACTGCTTAATGATTTTTTTAAGCTACATAGAATCTAGGATTCCTGAGGTTTAGTGACAATATTATAAAAGTCAAAAGATACCCCAGGGAACAAAGTACAACCCTGGGCATTCTATAATTTCTTATAAATACTTGGTAACTGACTGATAGCAAATTATGTACTTTTCATCTTTTTAAAACGAATCTGATTTCCTTAACATTTCTTCTTATCCCTTCAAAGACCAAAAGCTTTAACAATGTTTCAGAATAGTGTTTTTCAAACTGGAACTTGTAGAGATACTTTCAAAGTCTACTAGTTCTCTAGAACAAAGATTTATTCTTGGGTTTTAATGTAAGCTCTTCTGGACCCCAAATTAGGTACTCAAAATACACATTAACTCCTGATATCAGAGACTACATCTGCTTACATGTTTGATCATAGGGAAAATTTGAGCTTATGAGTCACAAGTACTTGTCAAATGATGCCAAAAGTTGTTCAGGATCCCTTGCAAGGGGCTCACTAGTTCAACTGTGGAATAGTAAGATAACCAAGCTATCACATATTGCCTGCTGGTGAAAGAACCCATGCGGAGGTAGTCAGAATCATATTCTTGTTGCAAGTAGCAATTTACTTTTAGCCAAAATCATATTACTTTAGATTAATGTTTTTAATTTGAATTTTATTGGTTTTGTAGACTTCTGTAAGAATTAATTTGTTTTGATTTTATGGAGCTATAAGTATAAGGAGTACATACCTGATTTTATGTTCACACATATTTAAGTCACATAATAAAACTGATTTAGGAAAAACAGTGGGGGGGAGGGTATATATGAGACTCTTTTTCCTTTAATGGCACTCTGCATATTACAGTTTTCCAGTTTGAAAAACATGGCTTTAGAAAATCTGAACTTCCCTAACAGCCGCTCCCCTTGATTTGGGGCAGTGGAAAGAGCATTTACCAATTATGGCCAATGTCACTTGGGATGCTTCTGTCACCTTGGCCCTGGTTCTTGCTGCTACTGTACCAACCTACCTTTAATTCCTGAGTTGTATTTTCAATGCCATAGAGAATTTTATACGGAGCAGGCAGTGGGCCCGTGAGGTTGATGCTCATGGCCATTTGCTCCAGGCGAGCCAGGTCATCGAGAAGCAGGCCTGTGCATTCATCTCCACAAACTGGAAGGGAAACAACAGAGAATATTTACTTCTGCTAAACATGCCATCCAGATGTTCAAAGATTTCAGCAATGAAATAGTTTATGGGCCAAGCATAATTCTGTGAGACATAGTGGTACTCATCTCAGATAATTAATGCTATTGAATGGATAGCAGTTGAGAAAAGATGAGAATAATGACAACAGAGTTGATATGCCTGCCACCCAGAACTGGAAATAGAAGAAGATGAACTACATAGAGGTTCCAAAAAGAGGACTAAATGGAGTTTTAGGGAAAGGAAGCATATTGCAATAGCAGTAAAGGAGAGGTGAGACACAGAATATAAAACACTCCAAAGTCCCCACAGGAGCAATCTGTAGCTTAGAAATATAACATACTGCAGTATATTCAAATTGTTCTATGTGTATAAATGTACAGTGCTACACTAAAGCAGGTTGTCCTGTGCGTGCTTCATGTATGACATGTCGAAAATTATGAAAATTATCACTGATTACATACTAAACAGTATTATTTTTCAAGCCAAAACAAATTTTCTTTTTATAATTATTGTTTTTACCATGTCTTGATATTTATTTATTTACTTATTTGTTTGCCAACTCTTCCTCTGTAGTGAACCTCAATACCTTTTCACCCATGGTTAGGTACAGCCCACAAATCCCCAATTTGATGATTAATTAACCTTGTCTAGTCTTGTAGATAAATAATGGCTATGGATCAGGAAAGTTTTATCTCTTAAGTAGACAAGAGTACTAATATTGTACTTACAATCTTTTCAGTGATCAGGAAGAGGAACTCCTCAAATTTGGTTGTACAATTGGTAGAGAAAAAATTGGATTTTTGTCTCTTCATGATCGAATTAATCTCACAAATAGTACAATTTCTAAAATTAACATGTATTAATATTTGGGGAGCACTTTAAATTATATGTATTTCCCTTTCTAGTTTTACTTTGCAGAGTAATGAGTTTTCTCTTCATAAAAAAGGAGCAGGTACTACCATGCTGATAAAATAGATAAATTCATGTATACAGTTACAATCTCTAACATCTATTCTGCAGATGGAGATACCAAGACTACACACATTAGAGGAAAGGAAAATACCTATCACGGAAAATACTGAGATCTGGAGCAGCACTGGATCATGCCCCAAACTGGCAAGAATTCAATTAGTTCTCTAAATAGCACTCCCCTGAGCAGCTTAATGGAGAGAAAACCATTAACAGAAGCTTGTAAACAAACAGAAGTAGTATAGAGGGTGATTTTTTGATAGGACAGTAGTTAGAGGTGAGTTACAACATTTCTTCACAGGGACTAAACTGCCCCAGCAGGGTGTTTGATAAATCAGCTCCTTTCAGGTGACACCTGCAACCATGGAGTGTCATCTGCAGGGGCTCTGCAAGCTCCAATACTTGAGAAGCTGAGTGAACAAGAGCTTTGGAGGCAGCAACAGAAGGCTGGAAATGGAGCTGTGTCTCTTCTAATTTTTTTTTTTAGGTGAACTATAAGTATACATAATAGTGGGACTCATTGTTACATATTTGTGTGCATGTACACAACATAATTATAACAACATAATTTGGTCAATTTCATTCCCAGTACCTAAGTCTGTCTCATCCTCCTAACCAGAATGAAGGAATTTGTGCATTGTGGAAACTAAATAAAAGGAAGAGAACATTATGGCTTCACCCTCTTGATCAGTGTAAGCTTCAACAGAGTTACCTACAAGACATGATTATAGAAACACAACACAGGACATAATTAAGTGCCAAATTGATCATGCTTAAACACCTAGATCCATGTTCTGGTTCTCCAGAACTTCAGTAGGCCTTAGTTACCCAAAGGATTTTCTGAAATTCCAGGAGACTTAGTCATGCCCCAGGTTTCTGAATCAGGAGGTGATAGTATTCCCTGGTATCTGATTCTTAGGCTGAGCATGTGTATCCTAACAAGTTCCTGGACATCTATACTGCTGGTCTGTGCACCATGCTGTGAGGAGCTAACAGACTAGCAGTCTTGGCACCGCCTGGGAGCTCATTAGAAATGCACTGATGCACTGTCTTGTGCTCTACCCCAGATCTTGCAAACCACAGGCTGCATTTGAGAAAGATTCCATGTGATAGGAAAGTCTTAAAAGCTCTGCTGGAAATCAGTGGTTCTCAGCTTTGCCTGCACATTAGAATCACATGGGGATTTATAAAAACATAGATCCTGGGTTCTTCCCCTGCCTGCCAGATGGTAAATGGTAGGAATGCTCAGTGCTAAAGTGGGTAAGATATGGTCGAGCTCATTTTACTTGTGTTATCCTTTACCTAGGGTACTTCATCTTCATCCACTTGGCTTTTGGGTGTGCAGGTCAAATATTCAGGTGTTACTTGCACAAAGTGGAAGGTCCTGATGACTTTAAAGTTACCTTTACTTCAATTGCTCACCTGTCACCCCTGAATTCCCTGTTTTATTATCTTAGACCTTCTGCTTGCACTGGCTGTCTTAGTATGTTGTTTGCATATGTATATATTGTTTCTCTCTTACTTAAGAATGGACCTTAAACACCTTGTTCACTGTGCCTAGAAAGTGTCTTCAACACAGTAAATTCTATAAATACTTGTATATTAATAATATCTTTGTGAATGAAGAGCAAGAAAATCTTTTGGTCTAAGAATGGCTAAGGATGGCATGTAAACAAGTTCCTGAGAGGGTGAGACTGGGAGCAGAATGTTCAAGTGAGAGAGGGGAAGGATATTGGTCACATAGAAGACTTCTGAATGTGAGAGTGACATGTTTGATAGGAAATGGTGAACCACGCAGATTGCAAAGAACAGAGGAACAGGATAAAAACAATAATCATAGAAAAAAACTGTGTTGTGATTTGAGGACAGAGACCACCTGAAATCAGGGATGACTGTTGTGGTGGCTGTACTGGGGCTCCATCATGCAGCGATGACCCAGGGAAGAGACACTTACTTGGAGCGACAGAAGAGAAGAAAATAGGTCTAAAGTACCACCAGGCAAGAAAGACCACATCTAGGTTACTGACCAGATCGAGGTGATTCTGATTTCTGTAGTACGTTATAAATGATTACATCTTTGCTGCTGCTTCTGTGAAAAGGTAAGTTTACTTCTCTTCCCTCCAATCTTCTTTGGCTTTGCCACATACTCTGATTCTCAGAATAGACAGAGGAATACATTTACCTTCTAAGCCTCAGTCTCAAGGTGTTAGTGATTTTTGCTTTCATACTCTTGGAACCCGGTTACTTTGAGGACAACCCTGGGCAAGAGCAAGGATATAACATGAGACAGAGAGGGGCATGCCCAACTTGCCACCAGCTGAGTCCCCACACTGTGGTTGGGGTCATTCCAGATACGTCCAGGCATGGCAACAAAAGTCCTGTCTTACTGACCCCAGCCCAAATTGCCAACCTATAGAATCTTGAGGCTACGCTGTATATAGCTGGCATTGTACATTTCAGACTGGCAGCAATAACTAATATACATTTCTAAGTTTTGCTGCTATAATTCAGAGTATGGATTCAAATGAAAGACTTTGACTTTGCAATTCACAAGTTAAAAGCAAGCATTTGTAGCAATTCTTAATATTATTAAGAATTATGAAAAACATGAAGTTTCCCTTTCCAGGGAGCCCAAACAAATTCTATTTATTTCTAGTGAGGCTGTATTTTTGGAAGATAATCCCAGGATTGAAGCAAGTAATTTTCACTTTTCAGCTTCAAGATCCCGAAAGGTATTTGATAATATGATATCTCACCATGCTTTTTAGGGTAGAATGTTCTTCAGGAATCCTGTGGTAGTCCTTTCTGCAATTTATTTATAATGTATTACTCATCTATCTCCAAAAAGGAATTGAGTTGGCTTGTTGATAATAATATAGCTAGAGGCTCCTTATTGTATGATTCTAGAAATTGCCAGGGAAAGTACCCACAGTTTGCTTAGTTTTTATTTCACATAAGAATAAACCAGGAGCTGGAATGGAAAACTAGATCTGATTTACTGTGATCTACTACAGAGTAAATTGCTGAGCTAGAATGCCAAGAGGCATGATGGATACTGATTTTTCTCTCATTTATTCTACCCCCTGCCCATCTGCTTTAGTTCCTCATCTTCAGTTGCTAAAATGAAAATGTATTTAATTGCTCTTTCAAGGACTCATACATTCCATTTTATGTTTCTGTGTACAAAGGTCTATTATTATCCCATGTCTTATGGTCTTTGTGTTTGCTTTTGGGAGAACCAAGTTACAATCACATTTCCATAAGTGAAAGGTAAGTTTTATAGTATGCTCCAAGTAATATACTAACATCTGTCTCAATGGGTTCAGAAAGACTTATGAAAATGGTAGCCATGGAGATTTTTTCAAAGCTTCTGTACAAGTCTAGTACACTCAGTTATAAGGTAAACACACCAGGAATTGTGCCCTTTGCATAATGGTTTGCTGTTTTTTTTTTCTGACACAAAATATTTCACTTATACCACGAGCTACTTTTCTTTGCCCTCAAAAGTCTGAAGTGTCTGCCAATAGACACTGGAAATGGGATGCAATTTAAAGATGAATTTAACTCACTATGATGGGAAGATCTGAAGAGTGTACAGAGATGAGGAATATTCACATTCTGTAAACAATTGCTCTTTGATAAGGGTGCAGTGTAAATTAACACCTGTCTCATGATCAGGACCCCAAATAACCTCACCAAACAATTTTCCTAATTCAGCAATACAGATAAGATTATAAAGTGAAATCCTGCCTAAAATGCATGAGAGCAAAAGCAAATATTTCAAGACTATGATTATATTTTACATGACTAAATGTTTCCAAGGCTTTGCCTATAAAAGTGTCAGAATAAATTTGTGTCTAATATTAACAAATGCAGTACTAAATTCAGATCGTTATAGCTGGGCACATGTAAGGGGCAAATCATGCAGCCAATATTACAGATCTTTCTGTTAGCAATTAGTACAAAATATTGCATTTCTACCAGAGTCCCCCATGCATAATAATGACTGGCTTACTGTCACAAAAATTCACAAACTGCATTCATGTCAAAGAAGCGGAGGCTGAAATGAGTACACTGAGCATTTTAGAAAAGGCTAAACCCCTTTGCCAATTTTAGATAAAGATATATAAATTATATGTTCTATTCAACTAAGAATAATGGAGTAAATATACATTTTGACAAAAGATAAAATTTATGTGTTAATGTGCATATTTTAAATTAATTCTTCTAGAAGAATAGCATTGATAGTTCCCCTGTGTCTGGATTTTATATTTCTCTCTTTCCCTTGACCTCTTCAAGAATAAAATTTTAGATTAACATAAATTTAGGGCTTATTAAAATGGATCCAGTTATTTTATATTATTTATAAATAAATGTATAAAAAAATTGGTCCAGACTCATTAAGAAGGCATTTTATCTGTTAGGTTTGACAAGAGGTAAAGGTAATCTGTAGGTTTTAGCTGAGACTGATAAATCTGTGTGCCAAGTAGTAAAATATACATATATATAATACATAAACTAAATCAGAGTCTATAAGAAAAACAATGGTTCAGAGATGGTTCAGAGATGGTATAACTTTTCAAAAACCAAATGAAAACTTTGAAAATTTGAATGTACTATAAATAATAATGAGATTATAGCTTTTATCTACACAATATTCACTATATGACAGGCAATGTATCATGTTTGCTATCATTATCTCATCTAATTCTCACAGTAGTTCTATTAGGTAAGTACTATTAATATACTTTTTTATAGATAAGAAAAATAGTCACAATTAGGCTGTTTATGAATCTATAAATAATGCATGTGCAGAACTTAAAGAAAAGAAAAATGTAAACTGGTCATAAAAGTGATTTTCTGTGACTTGAAGAATCTATAATTAGAGATAATTATATAAAACTGGAATTAAGCCTAAATGAAGGAAAATATTGTATTAGAAACAGATGAGTTGCACCAAACATCATGTCTTTGAAAAAATGGTCACTAAATAACAATGATAGTAATAATTGTTAGGATTTATAAACCATCTATTATGCTTAGACATTTCATATGCCTATATATAGTATTTTATTTCTATTTTACAGATGTTAAAATAAGGTTTTGAACAATTAACTAATTTGGTGTCACACATCTTTTATGAGATGGACTAGAAATCAAACCTTCTATGCCATTTTATTGTATTCTTTTTGATACCAAGAATTGAACTCAGGGGCACTTGACCACTGAGCCAGATTCCCTGCCCTATTTTGTATTTTATTTAGAGACAGGGTCTCACGGAGTTGCTTAGCACCTCGCCTTTGCTGAGGTTGGCTTTGAACTCATGATCCTCCTGTCTCAGCCTCTGGAGCTGCTGCCATTATAGGTGTTCACCACCGTTCCCAGCTCTAAGCCATTTTATAAAAGCAAAATTCCGTGCAATAGAGAATTGTCTGTTTGGGGGATGCCACAAAAAGGAGAAAGATTAGACTGTCTTTTAATATATCTAATTTTAAAATCATGTACTTGTAATAGAAGTCAATAAAGCTTTAGGGCCTAGCCAGAATAGAAATCAATGAAGAATTCACTTTATTTTTAAAAGCTTCACTGAAAAAAAAAAAGGAATAGTGATCATGCTTTTCCAAATGTCAATTCAACATGCAACTCCTTAATCTGTTAACAGAACAGTTTGCTCAATGTGGTGTGCAAATCACTGAGACTCTCCCTCAATGACTAAAAAATTTATCCAGAATCAAAGTGACAGTTACTGCTCCACACACTGGTCCCCTGGATCTGTGCTAAGAAGGTTGGTGACAAGAAATTCAAGCATCTTTTACTAATGAAACAGATGAGTAGATGGTGCAAAACAAGGGAAACACAAGTGGTTTTAACGGATTGCCAACACCTGGATTTGAACAGCATGCCATGGTTCAGAGTTCCAAAAGGCTCTAGTGGACACATTGGCCTTGGAAAAGGAACTTGGACACTAAAGTGGGGGTAGAGATAGGGTGATCTTCAGGGTGCTGGGATGGAGGGCAATGACATACAAAGTTATAGATTTTAAAATTGCCTTTGAAGATCAGTTGATGTTTTTTCACATTTTAAAACAGAAAATCCTGTTTTCTTTACAGTGATAACAATATTCTACTATTTTGAGCCTAATTCTTTGCATAGAAAACAATCACTGTCAATATTAATCAAGTTTGATTATATTGAATAAACAATGCTCTAGTGATAATAAGAGCCTTTGTATTGTTATGGTAAGATCTTTGGTGGTAACTGGCTGTTAAAAATAATAATCTTGATAGTGTCTCTGTGGATCAGTATCAAGGACACTTCATGATAGATTTTTTACATTAGCTAGCAAAGTTTTATTTTATATTCTATATTTTAAATAAACTGTGACTATAAATAATAAAAAACTGATATACTCCAAATACTTTATATGCAGTGATTAAAAATAGTAAGTATCAACTTGATATTTATTAAATGCTATTTCAAGCACTTTTTGTGGCATAACATCTTGCCAATAGCTATTTATTTTATCTTTTGGTTTTCTGGGAGATTTATCTATTTTACCATGCCATTCACAATCTATTTTAAACATCACATGAGTTACTCTGTTAAGTATGCATCTGAGGAAAATAGGACATGAACAAGTCCAAGTTTTTCACAATATAAAACTTTACTACTGAATAAATAATGACTTTCTTGCTCATTCTCAAATTTCAGAAGTGCAGGTAATTGTAAAATGACATGTCAATTATGAATGAGGGTTGAAAGAGGAGGATGGATTTTTTTCACTTACTAAGGAGAAAGCCAACTTGCGAAATCCAATCAATTACCTATTCAGATTTCACTAACATATGCAAGTGAAGAACTCCTTGTAATAATAAAGAACTCCCCCAAATAATTCCTACAAAAAGAAAAAAGGCTCTGAAGTTAGTCTGGGTACATGGCTAGTGTGCCTTTTTTCCTACAAAGGGGACAGCCTACTTGACAATCTCTGATGAATTAGCATCTATTAGAAATATTTTATAAGTCTTTTATAACTTAGTGGAGAGACCCACAATGTTTAACAGAAAAAAAATAAGACCTTATTGGCCTTGGATAAATTTAAAAGTTGTTTTTTTTTTATATATCTGTAGTCCATTTTATTTTTATTTTTTATTCAGGTAAAATGGATTCTTAGAGGAGAAGAAATAAATGAATAAAAGACTGACTTCATTAATGCTGAATATATCAGGTAAACCATGTTAGTTTTCTGCATTTTCCATCAGGAGCCAGCAGAGAGGTTAAGAAAATAAGATTTACAAACCACCTATGTTCAAACAGTGAACCTTCGGAAAGTGATTTGTGTTGGTCAGCTTCCCATCATTATAATGAAATATCTGAGACAATTAACATATAAAGAGAAAAGGTTTATCTAGGCTCACATTTTTGGTGCTTGCAGTACAAGATTAGCATACTCATTGCTTTCGGCCTCTGGTAGACATTTCTGATGGCAAAGTCTGAGAGTGGTTGGTGGAGCAAACAGCTCACCCATGGTAGAGAGTAAAAAAGAGAAGAAGGGACTAGGTCCCACAGCCTCCTTTGAGAGCAGACCCCCAGTTACCTAAGGACTTCTCATAAGGCCCTACCTTCTTAATTTTCACCACTTCTCAATAGAGTCAACCTGGGGACCAAGCCTTCAATACATTGACCTTTAGGGGACACTTATCCAAACCATAATATGGCTTAAACTGCCTAAATTTAACTTTCTTATCCCACAATGGTGATGATAATGTCTAGGGATACGGCAAGAATTAAAAGAGCTGCATATGAAGCAATTAACATGGTGCCTGCAAAAGATCAACTCTCAAAGTGAGCCTTTAAAAATTATGATTATGATGATCTTGTTTTTGGTAGAGGGGCTTCTTTGGAGACTGACTAGTGTCTGCAGGTGAATATTGCTTATTTAAGGCCAGGTGCTATTCTGCTTGGTGGAGCTGATCACCTTGGTGTGGCTGGATTTGACTCACTAATTGTGTGACACTGAGGTGTAAATACTTCCCACGATGGACACAAACTATTTGTTTAAATTCATCATAATACTGGAAATCTCACATACAAAAAGCCTATGTCCCACAGGAAATTCCATGTTGAATTCGGTAAAATTCTGGCTTACTCACTCTCAACTGGCCTTGGTGGTGATAAGTCTCTCTGGCAAAGCTGGGTGGTCAAAGGAAACTCTTCTATGACTTTTGTATTTGTTCTGTACTGTCCAGTCTTTCAGCAGAATTTTATCTTTTATTATATAAGACTTTAATTTTATGGTGCATATGCAGATTCTTTCCACCAACAGGTAGCTTGCCTGAGATAATATAATGAACATGCCTAGGTCATTTATTGTGCATTTAAAAAAAAATACAAACTCTTGTTATGGGCCAATTTAAAGTGTGTCTCCTAGAGAATCAACTATAGAGAAGAAATTTAACTCTTCTACAATATATGCTACCACCCTATATGGGTGCTTGTTTTTGTAACAGGAGAAGCATTTCATTTTCTACAGTCAGCACCACATTAAGAACCAGCACCACAATCACTTCTCTTGCTACACATCTCTACTTTTGCCCTCACCAGGCTCCCTCCGCAAGCTCACACCCCTGGGCCTTATGTACTCTCAGGATGATCACATGTGATAAAACAGGCCCTGCAGATCCAAGGAGCCAGCAGAATCTATGCTTTGGACCCTTGATCTAATTTAGCTTGAGGATATAAAAATGTATTACAAAGAGAATTGAGAATAAGTCAGAGTTTTGTCCTCACTTGTACCTTGTTTTGTTAAGTCATTTAAAAAGTAGGTGTAGAAACTGAGTCCTGGGGAAGACTAATGTGATAGAACCATGGCACATTTTTCTAAAATTGAAGAAAATTCTAAAAGACAGCAAGGAAAGTCTAAAGATATTCTGTGTGGCAACTCTTACGAGTTCACCTAATGAAGGACAAAGAGGAAATGTTCTACAAGTCAGCAGACATCACCAAAGCTTAAGGAAGGCAGCATAAGGAACACCTATACATCATAATTACAAACTTCAGTAAGGGTTTAATATAAAAATCAACCCTGTAATTTAGCATTTTTATAGAAGAAAATTCATGAGTTAATCAAGAAGAATTAATATTCCAGAAGAATATTTAAATTTCCAGGACATAGCAAATGAAGTGAATACCATGTATATATAGCAGGTGTGAATGCATTTCCCTGTGGGATAAGAATAACACAGGAAAGCATTGTAAGGCTGTGTAACTTTGTAAGTGGAAGATTGACTCTTTTGTTAACCTCCAATGGGACATCTGGAGATCAGAAATCCACACATGTGATAGGAATAAGATTTTTTAGGATTAATTTACTAAAAATGTAAATAAGGTATCTGTCATTAATAGAAAAAGAACTTAAAGTCATTGCTGATGAGTAGAGTGCTATTACACTTTCAAATGAATGTTCAGAAAAATAATTCATCATTTTATCTTTCCTAGATTTTAATGTCATATTTGCATTAGGAATATCTACATATTATCTAGTTAATTATATTTATACTAATAATTCAACCTGAAAACAGTATAGAATATTTAGTAGTACACTCTTTAATTATCATTAGAATATATCTTTATACTTGGAAAGAGTGACTGTATATACCAATAACTGGATATGATAATATTGATGCATATGATTATACTACAATTTATCTCTTCTCTCCTGTCCGCTTTCACATTTATTTTTACTTGAAATATAACATATTTTTCATTAAATATAGTTGAAATAGAAAGAAAATATTTAAAAGCTTATCTACCCAAACACAGCCAGTCTTAAGTTCTGGCATATTTTTAAATCCAGCCTTAGCTTTTGAGGTAACTCTTATAAGACCAGTGTACAAACAAAAATTTTTCTAATTAAAACACTATTAATACAAACACACATGTAAGATGTTAAAACAAAAAATACTGGCATGCACAAATGCATTTAAAAAGGTAAATGTTGAAGTAAAAGGTGTTAAAACAGATTTCCTTAAGGAAAAGTATATCACTGTACAATGTTCGCTTCTTAAATTTTTAAATAACCTATTTTAGATTAGAATTTTCAGAAAATCCAAGAACTATATTTAACTACTCATTTCAATGTATTTTCAATATGGCACTACTGAATTCAGAATCAGTTAAAGGAAGGAAAGGGACAGAGAGACAGCAAACTGCTCTCCATTTAGTGTATGTGTGAGTAAAAATATTTAAATACTTGAGTTCATGCTCCCAGGTTTTGTAGTTCAAGAGAAATTTACAAAGCAATATCCCTATAGATTTCCATAAAATCTGGAAAAATAAAAATCAGTTATAATTCAAGGCTTAAAGTACCTGCCTAGTTGATTACAAATTCAGAAGGATTCAAAAAAATTTTATATACTCAGATCTTTAATCTGTCACAAAGGCAATGCCAACTTTAGAAAAAAAACTATAAACCCTGAGATGAACAAAATAAATAAATAAAATTTGTCTCCAGGAACTTTGTTGTGGGTTTCAATGAAAGGACCAAAGCATGCTGGGGATTTTCTCAGCTATTCATGGCTCAGCAGGATGGAGTCATAACCAGTAGGCCAAAAGCTGGAGGTGAATAGATAGTGTCAGAACCAATGGAGAGGAGCCCTTGGTATTGCAAACAAGAAGAAAAGTCCATTTTTCTCATTCGAAATGAGACAGAAGGGGAAGCCTAGGTCCTATTGCTAAACACTTAGTTAGTATACGTACAAACACACTCCGAGCCCTCGCGTGCATGCCAGTGCTTGCAGCCGTCACACTTCCTTCCCGTGGCTCCAGGGCGGCATGTGCAGAGTCCTGTGACTGGGTCACAGGGGACAGGCAGTGAGCCATAGGGGTCACACTCACATTCTTGGCAGGAGCCTCCAGGGCTGCTTGGACTGCCAGTGTAGCCAGGGGCACACCTGGATTTAAACAGTGACAAAGCAAAGGTTAGGCAAGTCACATCTCTAAATTATTTGTTTGAGTGTTTGAGTGTGTGTGTGTGTGTGTGTGTGTGTGTGTGTGTGTGTGTCTATTTGTTTCATTTTTAAATGAAGCAAAATTGGTATCAAGAGTCTATAGATCAGGAGTCAGCAATCCTTTCCTGTAAAGGGCCAGATAGAACATTTTGTGCTTTATAAGCCAAAGACAAAGTCAAGTTTATGCACTGAGAAAGAAAATTTCAAAGTTTCTTCTTGTTGGTAGAATTCAAACCATAATAATATCAACAATAATAGAGTATAAATTATTTCATAATACAAATCTACTAAAGAGAATTACTAGAAGTCTTTGACGTATTAAATTTAAGTTAAATGGAGTTCAGATTTAGTGCTTTCAAATCATCACATGATTGTAAATGTTTACCTGTAAATGCCAAAGAGAACCAGGCAAGGGCTAAATTTGGCCCATGGGCTGTAGTTTGCCTACCGCAGCTCTAGTTCATAAACTTTTCTTAAAAGTTTCTTTTTAAGTTTCTTGGCAATAAGCAAATTGGATTTTCTATTGAATTTTATTGGTGTTTCTTTTTTTACCACACCTTTTCCAAGATGATATTCATTAGGTATCTGGGAAAATGGATTCATGTTGAGCAAATAAAACACATAGCATTGACTTAAGAAATTAAAAATAAAATCAGATTGCGTGAATCCCAAATGCCATCCACTCATCAACTTTCCCCCCAATCCATGAATCTATTCATCTGAGTATATACCACCATGCACAATGATACTGCAGCTTTACAAGATGCTAGCAAAGTCATATGTTTCTGCTGTGCTCAGGACAATCTCAGATTACCTGTTTTCCTAGCTAAATTATTAAAAAAACACTTCCTTTTCTTCTTTAGAGTGTCAATATATTATATATATGATCAGTGTAAATATAACCAACAGTCAGATTTTTTTTTTTTTTTGTACTGGTGATTGAACCCAGAGGCACTTAACCACTGAGCAACATTCCCAGCCATTTTTATTTTTTTATTTTGAGAAAGTCTCATTCAAAAGTCAGGATTTTTGTTCAACATGTAAGTAAGAGAAGGTCAGAGATAGTAGGGGGTTGGAGCCAAAGGTATAAATACTAATTGGATAATTCTAGACCATTTTTAGCAGCTTGGGACTATGAAAACTTGCACAGCTGATTCTTTTTTTTTAAATATTTATTTTTTAGAAGTAGTTGGAAACAATATCTTTATATTATTTGTTTATTTTTATATGGTGCTGAGGATCCAACCCAGGGCCTTACATGCTAGACAAGCAATCTATCATTGAGTCACAACCCCAGCCCTGCATAGCTGATTCTAAAAGTTCATTCATCCTGTGCTAGTTAGAAAAGGTGAAGCATAAACTATTTGTAACATTAGGCTTTCAGACATTTATGCTTTTGATTGTCATTTTCTTTCCAATATAAGATAACAAGTGCTTAGTAAAAATACTATTTAAATGAGTCCACTTAAATTGTTTCTTAACATTTGCAGGTAAAATAATTGTATTCTAAGCAGGTTCAGACTGTGTAAATCTTCAAAGAATTTATGACAAGAGTAATGAGGATAAAGTTTGGGAAGGGTTTCTACATTACAGGGACACTCAAGAAATTTAGGCACTTTAAGAGTTGAGTTAAGTTTGAGCAGGTGGTAAGGTGATTTAAATGATTTAAGATGCTCTCAGAAGTGGGATGAGTTTATTTGGAAGGTTACAATAAAAATTTAACCAAGACCTTTGGTTTAATTTAGCTGAATAGAAGCAATTTTTCAGGGAAATATAACTGATCATTTATATGTTAGAGATGATAAATGCAAAGCTTTAACAACGTTCAAGAATTGCAAAAACAATTCATACCATTCACATTTGATAGTATATGATCCTGCTCATCTTATATGCTGTATGAACTGTCAACTCTTATTCATTAAACATTAATGGATTTTAGAAATGGATTTCTGTAATCACTCTGCTTTAAGATAATACTTGTCATCATGGTATACCTTTCCAGTCTTTTCTATCTATAAACATGCTTTTGTCTATAGTGGTGATTCCAATTTATGAATGCAGCTTATTATTGCAGATAATTGTGTTGGTGTGAAAGAATGCTTTCATTCACCACCCTGCTGGTGATTACAAGGGCATGCACTGAATATCAGCCTAAGCATCAAAACTAAAGCACCCTGGTGGAGAGAGAAAATATATACCTTTATCATCTATAATCTACATACAAATAATGTATGTATTTTCAAAGCAAATGAAAATAGTTTTGGATTTTATATTACAAGTTGTTTAATTGCTACTAATTTTGGTTGGCATAGAAATTGTGAATGCACTGTTATACATATGCAAGTACAGAATATTGTAATTAGAGTAACCACATACAGATTTGTATTTGAACTCTATCTTATGAACTTATACAAACTGCACTGGAATTTACAAAATTTAAGTATAATTATTTAATTACCTTCCTGTTGTCATTATTAATATAGACATTTCTGATTCTATATAAGAAGATTTTCTAAGTGAGTGATGATAAATATTATTTAATATTAGCTTATCTTTTAAAATTTTGATTTCAAAAGCTCCTAGAAGAATCCAGCAAAAGAATGGGTAAAGCAGGACATGGAAAAGAAAGACTCCAAACTATGATGTGATTGCAGTAAAGCTCCAGTGTTAGAGTGATTCCATAGAGCGTTCTGGAGTATAAATAGCATCTTAAAATCTGTTCTGCTTTGAGACAAAGGAAAGGGACTCTTGTACTACTTCACAAGGTAGTTATTGGCTTTGAGGCACAAGATGAAGATGGGATGAATTTCCCAGACTTTTTGTGACTCTGCTGGAGAGGAGGTTTTCATCTGGGTGCCTAGGCTAGGTGTCACACACATCACTGTCATACTGGCAGTGTTAAGTAGATAGAATATCAGCTATTCTTCTAAGACAGATGAGGAAATACGGGATCCATCTAGGTTGGTGGAACTAAGCTAAGTTCATGAAGCTCTAGAAAACTTTTTATGCTCTCAATTCTGCTATAACCACTATGAGTTTTAATGGTCAATATTATTACTTTCTGTTATGTTAAAGATGCTAAAAGTGGTGATGACAAGTTTGAATAGCTAGGATGTTAATATTATAGAAAATACGTATTGGGAAGATGTTAGTTACAATCTTACTTTATAGTCTGGAATTGTATTGCTTATTTTAACATTTGTTATATATTTAGAATTCAATTTAATATCTACACATTTGTCTTAGTAGATCCTATAAATTACTACTGTAAGAAGCAGCATGAAATAACATTGTTTACTGTTGATTACGGGAAATGAACAGCATCTCATTGTTTGAATAGTATACTAATTAAAAATGCTGACACCATTTACATTCTGAGTTAGCCATATACCTGCCAATAAAGGGTCACTGGGCTAAGAACAAATGATGTGTGTGCAGTTATCATTATAGTATTTTGAAGACAACATTTTCCAGTGAACTAAAATGAGAAATATGTAGCCAGCTTTTTATTATTGGACACTACTGATAAGCTTTTGAAAACCAATTTATTTGTTATTATAAAATTTATAAAATTAATTTATAAAATTTGTGCCTATTTATACATTTATATCTCTATATATTTACTAAAACCTAAATTAGTTGTGAAATGATTTGGAGCTTTAAGAAAATCTAAAGTTAGATAGAAGTAAACTTTCTCCAGAAAAAGTCTAAAGATATAAAAATAGTTTTGTAAGCATCTAATTTAAACAACTAGAAAAAATGAAAATAATGAAATTATTGAAATATGGGCTTCTCTGTGGTGAACCTTAGCTATGTAACCTCCATGTGTCGTGACTGCTAGTACCTTTCACAGTATTGGCCTTCATATCCCCGTGGACAAGCTGTGCAGCGGTAATCATCAATGCCTTGGATGACACAAGAAGGGCTGAAACTGAATCAGAAAAAGAAATATCATGAAAATTTTTTTTCACTCATTTATTTCAAGGTGGTTGGTTCATATTTCTAAGATAATCACAAAGGTCATATTTTAATCATTGGTAAAGTTCCTCTTTAAGGGTAGGGTGTCACAAATGTTACTAATAATAGTAAATAAATCTTGGTTGGTGTTTGATGAATTACACTAAACATTTCAATATTTTGGAATTTCAATGATTACATAATAGCCATGAAAATATTAGGCACCTAGCAAAAGAGTCCCCTTGCTCACTAATCAAAAGATAAATTGGACTAGAATTTATGCATATCTCTCTGATAGAATAGGCATTGCTGAATGTCTTTTAGGTTAAAGGAAAGAAGAGGGCATAAAAGCTATATATACATATCGTGTGTGTGTATGTATGTATGTGTGTGTGTGTGTGTGTATTTTTTTTTTTTTGAAAGCTAAGTTCAAATTACCACTGGTACTTCAACACATGAAGTATGAATAAACATTTCAGTTGTAATTAGTGTGCTTTTTCTAATTGACATCCAGATTTCAAACTACATATTACATTAAACACTAAGTAATGTGATTAGTATGAGCACAAGAAGAAAAGAAAGCCTTCTGTAAGAAAATGAATACAATTTACTCATCATTTTACAGAATTTTCTAATGATTAGGTCTTCTATAACTTGTTTTCACTACAATGCTGGTAGGCCACAGCCTGTCTGCCTTGCTCCAGGATTTCTGATTATCTTACTGTATAATAGAAAGACTTGAAGAGACTTGAAAACCAAACTGTATTATCATGTAGCTTTGAGTTGTTATAAACTTCTTTCAAACAGGAAAGTGCTACATTTCAATTGAATAAAACTGTTTGATTCATTGGAAACTTAGGAAAAGAAAACTTATTTGTTGTAAAACATCAATGCTGGAAACACCATTTTTCATTTTGGTTGATCTGCAAAACCACTTGATGCTAAAAAGGCAGCAGTGACAGAGAAAGACCTTGTTCTTTGGGTCGGGTGCCAATAGGACTCTATTTTAACTATCTTTTAATGCATTAAATCAATAGTATAAGAATAAATGATAAACTCTAACTTTCGCAAACTATGTGAACTAATGAATCTAGTACTTGCAAACTAATTATTCAAAACTATTTTTTTGCTTTCACCAAAAAATAGAACCACAAACTCATAATTGACACAGTTTGTCAAGTGTTTAGCTCTTTAAGACTTGATGCCAAATGCATCTGTTTGTACATATACACACAAATTCATATACATATATAGGCCCAAGGAAATAGATTTTGGACATTTTAAGTGCAAATCTAGATTACATTCATTTACAGTAATATAATATTACCAAAAATAAAGTACTCAGAAAGTAAATAACTAGTGTGCTATAGAGGAATGAATGAAGCACCACATAGGAGTGTAGTAAATCTCCTTGGAGAGTGGATACCATTTTGGAATTACAGTACTCTGATGGATCGTGCTTTCTCCCTATATCACATAAAAGGGCTTCTGAAGATGGAAGTAGGAATCACAATTTGCCTGAGGTTAGAGTTGATTCTTTTTGTTCATACCTCCCTTGTCTGCTCTCAATTCTCCTTTCATTGACAGAACCATGTAACAAGCCTTGTGTTTTTCTCTTGGTGACCACCCTTTACCTTTCCCTGTGGTGATTCCAAACTCCCTTCAACAGAATTTTTGACATTTATAGAGTCTCTCCCTGTGTCACTCTGTGTGGACTCTACGGAGAGGAACTGGCTCCCTAGAAACAACCTCCTTAGTTTTGATCCCAGTTCAGTTGTTTCTCCTTTTAATTTCCTTTGCTGGATCTACATCACGTCCTTGATCTCCTAATGTGCTTCCAAGTTCTGTTTTCAGATTTTTCCTCCTCTCTCCTTTCTTCTCTGACAATTTCATCCATTCTCAATGTCTTTACATATTGAATTTACATTGACAGATCTAAAACTGAGCCCCCTGTCCTCTAAAAAATATACCTGATTTTTCTATAATTATCTCCATCTTAGTCAAAGGTCATTCTGTGCTTCTATTTGCTATGCCAAAAACTATGGGGTCAACTTTGTCTTCTTATTTCTCTCACATGCCACATAAATTTTATCTGTAAACGTCAGTGGTGCTACAATCGGAAATATCATCACTGCATTGTCCTGGACCAGCCCACCCCTTGCCATTGGAAGACATTTTTGCCTTCTGTGTCTTTAAAAAAAATTTTTTTTAGTTGTACATAACACAATACATTTATTTATTTATTTATTTATTTATTTATTTATTTATTTATTTATTTAGCTCTGAGGATTGAACTCAGTGCCACACACATGCAAGGCAGGCGATTTACCACTGAGCCACAACCCCAGACCCTGACTTTTGTATCTTTAGTTACCCATTGGAGCTTGCTGATTTCATCATTGCCACTCTCTAACTCATTTTCTCTACTCCTTCCCTGCTGACCTCTGCTGTCTGCCATGCATGGGCCAGAGGGACCTGTCTCTGGGTCTGGGCATTTGCTTTTCTTCTGGCTGGATGCTCTTCTTATAAATATTCAAATGGTTTACTCCATTATTTCATTTGAGTCTCTGCATAAACCCCGTCTTTCTGTAGAGGTCACTGACAACCCTATGTAAAATTGTACTGTGGCCACTTTATATTCACCGAGGCTGCTTTATTTTTCATGGCAGTATTTGTTACCACCTGACATTACATTATCTATCTATTTATTTATTGTCTTACTTATGAAAAATGTAAGATCGGGGAGAGCAGGAAACTTGGACTATTCTGCTCACCTATCAATTCCCAGCATGAAAAACCATATCTGGCATTGAGTTGGACCATCATTAAATATTTGTGGAATGAAGGTAGAAACACAATAGTATCTTTACCTTCAGTGAAGCTACAAATGCATATCAGATGGACATTTACAAATACAGGACAGGACATATGTGTCTCTCTTATTCAGGATGTCAAGATGCAGCACTTACTACTTAGTGTTTAATTTCTGAAAGCCCTTTCGATTGAAGCAAAGATACGATGTAAATGTATTAATAGTAAATGAAAGTACAAAGGACATGATCTGCAGTTCTGTGGGGGAGGTGGCACTTGAACTGGTCTTTAAGAATAGATTAGATTCCACAGGAATCATCTCAGGGAACTGCAAGGACAAAGGCTGTTGAGCATGTTCAGAAAAGAGCAGGAATCTCCAGACTTGGCATCATGAGAAAAGGAACAGAGGGCACTGAGCCTGGAATGGTGAGTCAGTGACCAATCCCCATGTCTTCCTACCCTTTGTTTCACTCAGCTATACAAATCGAAGGCACTAAAATGAGAAATCGCAACCCACCCCATATGTACCTGGAATCTTTTTTTATACATTGAGAAGAAGTGCCTCTCTTCTTTGCCCTGGCTGATTTCTGTCTTTTGCCTTTTAATCCTTCTTTTCTCATCATATGTAGATATTTGAATTAGACTAGACGTTCCAAGCTTTAGGTGATGGGTATTAGTGGGTCATGAAATCAGCTTAGTGGCTTTTGACTAAAACTTTTCCAAAAATGTGAGATAATAAAATGAAATAAATGGTTGGGCATATAATATATCTTTTTGCGTATCTGCACACATGTCTTTGAATGCTAGGCTATAATATAAGAAAAAAGTATTTCTCACAGTGATTTGATCAGGAAAGTCTGAAAGGCACTGGAATAAGCCAATTTCACTTGGTATTATGATTCTTTTAGGGTCATTTGCATAGAGATTATACTTAAGTTACATAAATAATATACACTAAAAATAAAACAAATGAAAATGTACCATTAAATTGATTGTTCTAAGCAACCAAAGTAATATTTTCCTTGTTATTATGAAATTCAACATTTCTTAAAACTTCAAATTCAAGCCCTTGTGTCTTAATGACTGCTTCCATTCTTGCTTGCAAAGTTTATCAGTGCACCTACTAGTCATCTGCCACCACACCGAAGCTGTCTCATATGAGGGAGCAGCACTGGGTGTTTGTTGATTGATATTCCTCATTCTCTTGCTGTCTGCGACAACTGCCTGGATTCTTGTCTCCCTGCCTGTTCTTGCCTTGCCTCCCCATTTTCTTTAGTGATTCCCCACAAAGGAAGTCCTGTCTTTGCTTCTCTCCATGTGTTCTCCAAGGATACTATTAGCCAGGGCAGTCTTATCTGACAAACTCATTTATTAACATACTTCTTCCTTCATCTGCTCCTGCAATTTTCAGATTCCTGTTTCTTACAGCTATTTGCATATTTCCATTCACACAGACCCTTAACATCAATTTAAACCTATTTAAACTATAAATGGCCTTTCTTCTGTAGCACCTCTCTCCCAATTTTCCTATTTCAATTCATAGTTCCACCATTTGGGGGTCAACCTGGCTAAAATCTTCAGCCTTCAACTCCTTTCTAGACCTCATCCCTCGCGTGGAATTATCAATTCTTGCAGATCTATGTTTAACAATTTTCTCATATTTATCCCTTGTCTCCATTCTTGTTACTGTTCTAATTATCTTTTGTCCAGGTTAGTGCATTAGCCCTTTAATTGGTCTCACCGCTTTTCTTTTTTTGCCTGTTTCAATTCATTATGCTCAATTCTCTCATAATAGTCTTCCTCAAATGTGGCTCTGATCATATTAACCTTTTCTTAAAAATAAAAACTTACAGTCTTTTATAATATCTAAAATTAAAAGTAATTTCTATAGTGGTATTTGAGAATTTCTATAATACGGCCTCCATTTTCTTATTCATTTTCATCTGTAATTAAGAAATTCTATCCAAATTTCATGCTCCAAACTCTATTACTTCCTAGCTTTTCAATATGCCTTGCACACTTGTGTTTTCTAGGCTTCTGCTCATATAATTTCCTACCATTCCCAACAGTAAAAACCCTTAAGTCTACTATTGATGATCCCTTACACAATGGCTATTTCTTTTAATATGTTCTTGAAACTCCCCCAAATAATTACAGTGTTTTAAGCTTTTAAATTCTCTTAACATTTAAGTTGATGTCTCTTAAGACACATGTTTAATAAGGAGCAACCCCAAGAGATGGTAGCTTCTCCTTTATAGTCCCTGTAGCTTTTCTTATAGTGTATCCAAACAGGGAAAAATTAATTAACTATTGATTATTTTTTTCTAATTCAAATGGTTCACATTTTAAGAAACAAGGAAATAAACAGCATCCCCTTATTTAAATATGAGTATCAGAGGGAGATTAGGAAAAGGGAAAGCAGAATAATATTATGTTTTATATACCTACCAGTTCCTGCTTGCATGAAAATAAGATTATGCATATTATCCTCATCAGCAGCCAATGTATCCTAAAGTTTATATTTAACACCCTAAAAAGGCCTGAAATTATGGTCAACAAGGAAGAGAAGTTTTCAGAAGAAAAGGAAACAAGTTATACAAAAATGTTTTTAGAATATGCCTAAAGCTGAAATGTAGAGGCAAAGCAAACAGGCCCAGGTGGCATGGCAGCCACTTGGAATTGCTCTGTATCTGTTTTATGCTAGAGGCCAAGTGTCCAGAATTCTAATTCTGAACAAACTGATATACCTTTTTTTTTCCCCCAACCAAATTCTTAAAGAAAAACTATGAAGTGAATACTGAAGTCTATAAATCACTTACAGTATAGATTGTCTTAGCAAAAGGATAAATTAAAACACCCAGGGTTTTCATCAATCTATAAACCAAAGCAGCATGTTCAGACAGCATGGAAATAAGATATTCCAGCATTTTTTTTCCCTTAGCTATGTTTCCATGGTACCAAGCTCAGACCATCTTAACAGAAGGGGTGCTGTGATTCTGGCAGACATGGACTTTTTTTGGGGGAGGAGCATATCAATAAGTTGCCCTGCTTTTACTGTGCAATTTTTCAATTGTTTCCTTGATAATTAATTTCCAGTCTTAAAATTTTCACACAAAAAGAATGGAAACAGCCACAAAAGTGATATAGTATGCAGTCAAGCTATCCTTCATAGCTGAATTAATGGCTGAACTATATGCAAACACTAGAACTGTATATTTATACAACCATGCATACTTGCCATTTATTTTATAAGCAGAAATCATATTAATATTGGTACTTACATTTTAATTAATTATTATACACTGGGACAGTGTTTTAAAGGACACATGAGCCATAGAGTGTATATACCAACATTTTTCATGATTTTATGATTAGGAATATTTGTCTTGAGATTTTTATCTACATGGAAAAACAGTCGAATCTTAGACAGCCCATGTGCTAGACAGATGGCATTACTGATTGGGAAATATGGCTATATTTCTCAATCTTACTTGTTGCTGGGAGAAATCAGAGGGCAAGCACATTGCTGACAGTCATTTGGCAATCCCTTGACAATGCCATAGTATCCAAGAGCACACCGTTCACAGAAATCACCAGTAGTGTGATGCTGACAATTCTGCAATAACGGGAAAGGGATAAAACATTTAGTTTTAATTAAATGAGAGTTAGAATGTAATTTATTGTACAGCTCCACCCCTATGAGTGTGTGTGTCTATGAACACACACACACACACACACACACAATCATTAATAGGAAACTCAGTTTTTGATATATTTTAAAGAAACTTTTATTTGAGAAACTAATACTATGAAATTTTAGCTAAACTAGTGATAAGTATTTCTTTTTTTCCTACATCAATTTCTGTGTACATTTTTCTTTCACTCTAAATTGAGATATGGAAAAATCTCTATAATTTATTTTATCACCTAGTCATTTAAATTTCTTAGTTTTTAGCTCTACAAGGTTCTGAAAAATTTATTAAAAATAATGGGACCTTGGCACATGCCCATCATTGGAATTTTGAAGCCAAAACAAGATAGAAAACCTAAATGTTTTAAGAGACAACAAGGAAAAAAAAAGATCAGCTTTGTAACTGCATTTAAGAATGCTGTGACTGGAAAAAAATCTTTACCACATGCACCTCAGATAGAGCACAAGTCTCTAGAATATATAAATAACTCAAAAAATTCAACAGCAAAAAAACAAAAAAACTCAATCAATAAATGGTCTAAGGAAATGAACAGATACTTCACAGAAGAAATAAAATCAATCAACCAATATATAAAAAAAATTTCCACATCTCTAGCAATTAGAGAAATGCAAATCAAAACTAAGATCTTATTTCACTCTAGTCAGAATGGCAATTATCAAGAATACAAACAACAATAAGTGTTGGTGAGGATGTGGGGGAAAAGGTATAATCATACATTGCTGGTGGGACTGCAAATTGGTGCAGCCAATCTGGAAAGCAGTATGGAGATTCCTTGGAAAACTGGGAATGGAACCACCATTTGACCCAGATAATACAGTGATAATCTACATCAATATTTATAGCAGCTCAATTCACAATAACTAAACTTTGGAACCAACCCAGATGCCCTTCAGTAGACAAATGGATAAAGACATTGGTGTGTGTGTGTGTGTGTGTGTGTGTGTGTGTGTGTGTATATATATATATATATATATATATATATATATATATATATATATACATGCTATATGCAACGAAATATGACTCACCCATAAAAAATAAAATTATGGCATTTGCTGGTAAATGGATGGAACTGGTTAGTAAAATAAGCCAATCCCAAAACCAAAGGCCAAATGTTCTCTCTGATATGTGGATACTAACACAAAATAAAGGGTGTGGGAGAACTGAATTAGACAAAGGGGAATGAAGGAAAGAGAAGGGGGATGGGAATAGAAAAGACAGTAGAATAAATCAGACATAACTTTCCTAAGTTCATAAATGAATACACAACCAGTAAAACTTCATATCATGTACAACCACAAGAATTGGATCCTAAAAAGAAGAAGGAAAAAAAAAAAAGAATGCTGCACTGGGCACAGTGGCACACTCCTGTATTTCCAGTGACTTGGGAGGCTGAGGCAGAAGGATTGCAAGTCCAAGGCCAGCCTCAGAAACTTAGCCAGGCCCTAAGCAACTTAGTAAGACTCTGCCTCAAATTAAAAAAAAAAAAAAATTAAAAAGGGGAAAAGGCTACAGATGTAGCTCAGAGATTAACTGCCTCATATTAAATCTCCAATACCAAAAATAAATAAATAAAAATAAAAAAGCTCTTTGTCTGTTACTCAGCAAACATGGTGGTTCTTTATAATAGAAATGATTCAATTTGAAACCAAGGACTTTAGGTCAATATTTTCTTTTTTTGTGTTTGCATAATAAAGGAATTGGGGTGATATGCTTGCTCTAAGACACCTCTATAAGAAAAGACAAGTTTCATATCAGTGTGTAAATAGCTTTGAAATTAAAATTTTCCTAAAACAGAATTATATTTAACACAGAACAATCATTCCTGCAATAAGTGCTTCAAGGTACTAAACTAGGCATTGGGAGAATCAAGTGAGGGAAAAAAGAGAAAAGAACATCTTTCTCACTTTAGGAAAAGAGTTTAAACACAATGGCAAATAGTAAACATGGAAACAAAAATGTAATATGGAATGTTGTTTAGAGAAAAGGATTTACTTTGATTTGGAGTTGAGAAAAAATAAGAAATAAAGGGAATTTTCAGCTTTCTTTTTTAAGAGGATTCAAAGTGGTTGGAAGTGATTTATTTCTTACAAACATTATAAAAAGAAAAGTTGAGAAGCAACAAAGTCAGCAACCAAATAGATGTGCATGGTCTCCTGATCAACTCAGCTGGAGCCACAGAGCTGTCTGCAGGCTGTATATTGAACTTGGATGACATCCGTCTGCTGGGCTCTTTGTTTCAATCAATCATGAAGAATGTATTTATTTTTTCATCTGTCTTTTAATGACAAACTATGTTTGGTACATGATGTGTAGTCTTTCATGACAAACACTAACTGAAGTCACTTCCACCAAAAACACTGCTGTGGAATTTTGTTTTATTTTTTTTTTAATTTTAGAGCTTTTAATACTAATTTTGAGAGATTTTGCAGTAAAAGCATGACATTGCCACCATTAATTTTAGACCACGACTAGCCTTTTACATTTTTGGTGTGATACCTGAAAATATATTGTGTCACTTGAAGATACATTTTACAACTAATGTAAAATGGACCCAGTTGCACAATATGACAGGAAGAAATCTCAGTTCTGTTTCCACTTTACCCTTAGGAGATGATAGCCTCCTATTTTCAGAGAAAAGAAAGTCCTCAATTTGGTGCTCCCTCAGTGTCCTTCCAAACTATTCACTATTTTGCCTGCATGTTTTTCCATCCCTTTGACATTGATTCTGTCTGCAGGGAAGTGGTGTTTTGTTCTTTGCTTAAATCTACTTTCCTTCTAAACTTGTTTCCTTGCCCTGCGTCTGAATTTTCTCCAGCGTCTTCATTTTCTCCTTAGTTGGCTTTTACCCATTAATATTTGAAGTTGGCCATGACTTTCCTACCTTAAAAAAATAAAATCTGTGGGGTCCCAAATCCCTTGATAACTTCCGTTCTATCTTTGATAAGCTTTTAAAGCACATTGTTTACACTCCTCATTTCTATTTCTTCATCTTGCTCCCATGTACCCATTAAATAGCCTTCTCATCTCACCACTGAAACAATTTCAGGCTCACCTAAAGATCTTAGTTCCTAAACTGAAATTGACTGACACTAACTAGTGCTAGTGTATGAATTCTACAGCATCTGATGTTTCTGGCCACTCTGCCTTGGAAAGTTTCTCTTCTATAATCTCTAAAGAGTACAGTGTTGTTTTTTCCTCCTACTTCTATGGCTACTCTTTCTTATTCTCCTTCATGGATTCTTCCCTTTCTATTTTGAAAGGCCAATTTCTTTGACTCTAGCTTTGGCTCTCATCTGTTTTATTCCTATATGTTCAACCTTGGTGGTTCCATCCATTACCATGACTTTAGTTATCTATGTGCCCCAAACTATATTTTATATATTTATTATGTATATCTCCAATGAGTGCTAGACTTATATGTTTAATTGCTTCTTGGATAATTCTCAATGCACAACACAAAAGCACCTGGAATTTGAAACAACAATAATTAAGTTTATCTCTCTTTCAACCTACTATGAACTTGTGATTCATAGTTAATTTGGGGTTACGGTCATCCACTCATTTGCCCAGGTCCACAATTTAGAGTCTTCTCTTTTCCCAGATACTTCTTTGTTTGCTGTTTCATAATTGTATTTTTCTTTCTTATATCCTTGTTGCTACTGCTTTTGTCTGGCCACTGTCATCTTTTACCTGTATTATTAGAATAAACTCTTTGCTAGAGGTCCTATTTCTCCTCCAGAGATTTTCCCACACTACAATCAGAGTGATTATTCCATACAACATATCAAACCATGCCCATCCCATGCTTGAAAGCCTATGCTAGGTACTCACTGTTGTGAAAATGAATTGTAAATACCTACACATGGCAAGGAAGACTTTCATAATCTGGTCTTCTTTGTCCTCCAGTCTTACCTCTAGCCATTATTCCCTTTGTACACTCTACTATTCATATGAGAGCATCTGAAATTCTCAAATTATGTGCTGCTCTCTCTTTTCACCGCTAGGACTTCTCATTTACAAATCCCTCACTATGGAATGTTTCTTTCTCTGCTCACCAGACTAGCATTTACTCATTTCTGTTTTCACTACAAATATAATTTTCTCTGATAAACATTCATTGATGTCATAAATCTGGTTTAACTGCTCATTCTATTTTAACACAGTGAATAAAACAGCATAGGCATTCAATGGTTATTTTGACTTACTGAACTAATCAATCATGTTCTAGTTAGTATAAAAGCAACTGCTCAGACTTACGGGAAAAAATGTGTGTGTGTGTGTATGTGTGTGTGTGTGTGTGTGTGTTTGGTACTGGGGATTGAACTCGGGGGCACTTGACCACTACACCACATCCTCAGACCTATTATGTATTTTATTTAGAGACAGGGTCTCATTGAGTTGCTTAGCATCTCACTTTTGCTGAGGCTGGCTTTGAACTCTCGATCCTCCTGCCTCAGTCACCTGAGCCATTGGGATTATAGCTGTGTGCCACTGTGCCCAGCAAGAAAAACCAAGTTTTAAGTTTAGTATCTGCAGAAAAATTGGTTAGAAAGGTAAAATGATTTGTTATATTTTAAAATTAATTTTAGGCCATAATCTTCTTTTCAACCACCCAAAGGAACCACCATATTTTAGCAATAAAATAGCCATTTCACATTTAATTGTAGCATTGTGAGAGATAATGGCTCCTACATAAAATAATTATATGAATTTCAGTCTCAAATCATTCAGCAAGGTGACAAATGATGAATAAGTGTTAACTATGGAGTGTTTTAAGAACATATTTTATAGTTATAAGAATTAATGTGTGCCAAAAATACATGAAATCTCTAACAATAATTTTCAGTATTTTATAGTTGTAATGAAATCATTGCATAATAAATCATTTTATGTAACCTAAATATAACATTAATAACTAAATCAAAATACTTAAAATAGAATTAACATTACTAAAAATGCAGAGATTCAAAATATGTCATTGTTTTACTTATGCCTGCAACTTTATACAATTTCTTTATAGAGCAAGCCAGTATTTAAATCTCTGGATAGTCAATCTTACACAGGGTTGCTGACATACTATATCTGGTTAAGTGAATCAAATGTCCCGGATAGATCCACCAACACAGCACATAAATAATGATGCTATTTTTGAAACTTTTTGACATAGTCCTTTCATATTACTTTCCTATATGCTTTGAAATAGAGTTTGTAATATTTTCTCTTATATAGAAATTAGCCTTTTAGGAAGCATTTATATGCTGTGGACGTCTAATGAGTAATTTAATTATATTCTCAAGAGTGATATATATTAGAATCTTTTCAATGATAGATTAGAATATATGAGATTTTGAAGTTTTTTCTGCATCATGGAAAACTGGTGTTATATATTTCTTCCACTATTTCAAATGAATATATCATTAATATAGTATTTTAGACCTAGGGTAAGAAGTTACTTAATCTAATCTTCTTTCTTATAGGAATAACTTCTACACTTTCCTTGAGATGCACGAATTCTTATAAGGCTGTCCCTTTTATCTTGCAAAACCATAAGCTATGAAGTTTTACTTTATGCCATCTGAAAATTTGTTTCACTCTAATTTTCAGGCAGTGATCCAAATTCTGCCTCTATAGCTATGCAGATTACGTCTAATTCCCATTTCCCAGGAAAGGTACTCAGATATCTAAGAATACTATTACTTCTTAAATCTCTTTTTTTCAAGTTAAATATTTAACTATCCAAGCTACTCAGAGTTTCTTTTAAAAGATAGTAGATTATAAGTCTCTAGCTGTAATTTAGAAACATATTGAGTGTTATTCCTTCCTTGATTTGGATCTTGTACAAATAGTAATGCTTCATATGAATCGCAATCTAATAAGAATCCCTATATCACATGCATTGATATTATATGCTATTTCCTTGGTTGTTTTTTAAACACTAGAAAATACACTCCTGGAAGGCAAGGCTTATGCAGTGCATATCTTTATATCCCAGCCAGCCGTAAGGTGGGCATATTGGAAATAATTATTCACACAGGCCATAAGAATGAATGGACAAATGAACTCAATTCAAACCTTTTTGTATTCATTTCATGGTGTCAGTTATGAGTCATAGTTCCACCTGTCAGGATCTTTTTCTACCATCCAATGAATTAGATAACTCTTCCAGCTGTATGTTATTTGAATATTTCACAGATCTTATCCAATTCATTAATAAATATTTTGAACACAACACAGTTAAATACAAACTCCATGCCTTATTGTTGGAGACATCTCTAGAACTTACTTTGGGTTACATATTTTAACAACCCATTAGCTGGTTGACATCCAGTACATGTTTTCAGTCTTGTTAATGAGGATACCATGAAACATTCCATCAAAGGCCCAAACTAGTGTTTGAATCATAGATGTCATCCTTACTATTTTTAACTTAAGCAAATTATTTAACTTCTCTCATCAATTCATCAACTATAAAGTAAGAAATGATCCTGTTCATATTATAAGAATAAATGAGAAAATCTGTGACAGTGGGGTGGACACATGGTAGCTATTAATGCTTTTCTGAATTTGAGAAATGTTGTATCATATTGTCAGAGAATTTTAGTATTGTATAGAGATTCAAGAGACCACGGTCTCAGATATTTTTTATATATTGTAACCCTAGCAATTAGTTTGAAGTATGTTATTTTTAATGAATTTATTCGGATTCCTCCTTAGTCTGTACTTTTTTTTCTATAATTGATATATACTAGTTTAATAAATCACATATTTACTTGTTTTATTGCAGATCAAAGTAAGTCTGTTTCCTACATTTTTCTTTCCTTTATAAAACTGAAAAGATATTTCACTGCTTTATCTTGTGATATATTTCATATACTTAGGATTTCTCAAATTTTTTCATATATGGCCCTTGGTTATTTTTACATAGTCTAAGATATAATTCACCTGGGTATTTTAAATCAAACTCATTTAATTAACTAAGTATACATTTTCTCTTTCTCAGTTTGGATTTGAAACCTGATTCCAATACTTTTTGGTCAAGGCTAATAGGTTGCTTGAATTTCCTTAGCCTTAATTTTTAGAACTGAAACATGATACTAATAATATCTATTTTGGCAAAGTTGTTACACAAATTACAAAAGGTTTGCAATGCACCTTAAACACAATAGATTCCAGTTAAAAATATATTTACTAAAGAGAGAGCTAATATTTTATCCACAGATATCTATGGTATTTCAGGCAATGGAACAGTTCAACGATGAAGATTTTATTCTTTTCTTTTTAAAATAAGAATGAGGTAGAGTGAAAATTAAATTGCCACAAGCAATTATACCTTTAAAAATGTTATTTGAGCTAGCTGAAGCTTCAATATTCCCATGTGAAAAACAGAATTAATCATGACCACTGGGTTTAGTGATGGCTAATAAATAAGAATATCCATCCATTTATCCATCCATCCATGTGACTCCGTGTGTGTGTGTGTGTTCATGTGTGTGTGCATACCAATTAGTGTTAACTCACTTGTCTCTTCCTCTTCCCTTCCCTTTGTTTGGGATTCAACAACACATTGGTTTTACTCTTCCATTTTTAAAAAAATTTTCTGGACAGCAGTAATTGTGGTATTAATGATATGCAATAATGTTGAAGGTATAGGATTTTTTAAAGCCTAGGGTGAGCAACCATACTTCTTGCAAGTGTCACTAGGCATTATGAAAAACATAGTTACACAGGGAAATATTTAACCTATGTAATTCTCAATAGCTATATTCCTTTTCCACTGTTTTTGAAGAAGGGAACAAAACACAAAAAGATAAGTGAGTATCCCATCTCCAAATATCATCACATGGAATATTGAAGATTGATATTATCTGAATGTTTTTGTGTCCTTTCCAAATTCCTACATTGGAATCCTAACCCTGAATGTGACAGTACTAGGAAGTGGAACCTTGAGAGGTGATTAGGTCATTAGGGTGAAACCCTCATGCTGGGATTAGTGCCCTTAGAAAGAGACTCCAGAGAGTGAACTAGCTCCTTCCACCATGTTGAGTACAAAGAACGCCAACATCACATGTGACCAGGAAATGGGTCTTTATAAGAAATCAAATTTTCTTGTACCTCCATCTTGAACTTCCAAGTCTCTAGAACTGTGAAAAATAAATATATGCCTAACTTATGCTATTTTGTTGGCCTAAACAACTGAGACAGTGAGAAAAAAATCCAAAAAATCCAAAATTTTTTTTATAGTTTTTGATTGTCAACTGATTGATTCTGAAATTCTAAATGGTGACATCATTATCATCACTATTGTTTTTATGGTGATTACCATGTGCTGAGTAATAGTCTAAGAACTTTATTGAGTATTTCATAGCCTTTACAAAAACTATACAAGTAAGTACTATTTTTTTTTTTTTTTTTTATAAATCGGGAAACTCAGGCCCTACTTAAGTTAAAGAAATTAACTTTAGGCTCACATGGCCTTTAAGGGGTGAAGCTAGGATTCAGTCAAGGCAGTTTGACTTCAGAGTCCACTTTGCCACTCTGCCAAAGCAGAGGGTGCATTATGTAATGGACATGATACAAAACTGCAATTCATATTCCACACAAAAGAGAAATCAGCATGCTTCAGTATCCTCAGTTACAACATGGGAGTTATAATAGCCATTTCCTATTTGCCTCACGGGTCTGTTTCAAAGATAAATAAAGTTGTCTAAATTCAAAAGTTGTAAGTTCCCTGAAGGAAAATATAAAAATTCAGAGCAGAACAATTTATACTAGCTGTGTATGTTTGATGGAAGTATTTATTTATTTTTTACTTCACCTAGGGATTTCTCAGAAAATAGAACTGCATTGAGGATTCCTAAAGAACAAATATAGCAATGATAGCCAAGTGGCCAAAAGGACAGCATAAAGACAGTAACTTTTATTCTAACAGAAATAAAATTAAGGTATATTCTTTATGATTTTTTTTCTAAATTAATCATATGAAGCTAACTTAACCCTGCTAAAAATGTCAGTAAATATTGCATGACAATTATGCATTTAATTTTCACTTATGAAGGTATAAGTTAACCTATTTCCCCCATATTATCTACTGAATGTTAAAGACAAGTAGTAGGGAAAGAATATTATACCAAAAACCAAATAATAATTATTTCAGGAATTCAAGGATAGTTAATTAGTTATTCAGTAAATCAACCATCTGCTTACTGTGAAAAAACTACCTATTTCTCTTCACTCCCTTCCTATCCTCCCCAAGTAAGCTTGTATTAAATTTCAATATCCTATACTGATTGAGAGAAAAAAAAATTAAAGAAGCCATGTTAAAAAGATACTCTCTTTACATGACAAGGAATATGTTTCTTAAATGAACCACTGGCATAATATGGTACAAGATGTGAGACATTCATATTTAGATAAGGAATAAAATAGGGAGTTGATTATTTTTCTATTTAACATTTTCTGGAAGAATTTGACAATGAAAAATATAAAATTATTATAACATATAGTTTCTGGTAAGAAAAAATAAGCATAATTATTGAAAAATAATATAAGTATAAAATTAGTAAAATGACCAAGTGAAAGATTATAGAACTAAAATAAAAGTGGGTGAATATCAAACACATGTTAAAAAACAATTTGTCAATAATGACCAGTTAATAAATGTACTACATTGAAACAAAAAACCTAATATTTAGCATTGAAATAAAAGTGTATAACATATACAAGTAACTTTAATATATAAAATGTATAATTTACATAGACAAAATTAAAAGTTCACTATGAGACATACAATGTTTGAATTGAGTATTATATTACTGGGTTGAGGGAGAATAAATAATATAAATATAATAATCTTTCCAAATAGGTTTAAAGTAATTACAATCAAAATTCTAGTAACATTTTTTTAGAGCATGGATTGAAACAGTGAAGAAAAATGTAGTTTAAAAAATATAAGAGTATTTATTTAATGAACATGGAAGAAAGGACAATGATAAAGGGTCTTGAGGGGACCTACAGATGCCTCTTAGCTGGAACTTGGAAGATATTCAGCCAGTGAAGTGAGATAACGGCAGAGGTGAGGTATCCTCCATGGGGGCCTCATAACCCAATTCAAAAAAAGGGCCTTGATTTCTTGTATATTATAACTTATTCAGCGATGTTGTTAATCAGAACACTATATATATAAAAGTAAGTAGAACAAAATTAATAATCCTTAAATATATTTTAACATGGAAGAAATAGGTTTTATGTACTCAGATACCATGAAATATGAAGGAGAAAAGGAAGCACTAATAAATAAAATTTCTTTACATTAACGTATACTTGAAGATTCCTTCCCTATACCACAATAAATTTTTGAAGTGTTAAACAGTGGATCTCATATAGTAAATAAACTGTATTAAATTACAGAAATCCTGGTAAACACTGCGGGCTCCTAGGTACATATTGAACGCCACAGCACTGTGTGAGATCACCCTGAAGATGAGTGTAATACAGGCCAATTGCCCAAGGACTGAGTCCCTGGAATCCTGGGCTACACAGAAAAGCACAGGGGGCTGAGAAGTAGCCTCCTGGAGTTTGACAATCCTCAAAACATTATGGCAGAGAAGCTAACCAAACAGAGAACTTCAAGAAGGGGGTGACTGCCAGTGGGAAGGAAACAAGGCTAACAGATCAAGTAGATGAAGACCACCATGGCTGAGCATTAGTTAGCCACTATGGTATAGTGGTGGAGATGAAAGCCAGGTTTTAGTAATTAAGAGAGAATGAACAGAGAGAAACTGTAGGCAGAGATGACTCTTCACAGATGGAAGGTTACAAGGAAGTGGTAGCTAGAAGGAAAGCAGAATCAAAAGTGTTTGTATTGCTTTTCATTTTTAGGTGACATTATAAGAGGAAAAAGAGATTAGTAGGAGTGATGTCCTTGAGTGGGAGACAGGTGAGATATTGAAGGTATGTGGAAGACTCACTTTTTTTTTATTCCTAGAAAGAACAATTGATCCAAAGTATGGAAAATAGTCTGAATAACAGAGCACAGATGCAAAGATGTTGGTGCCTGAGGTGGTAGGAGAACATGTTCCTTTCATTCTGATTGCTTCTAATTTCTCAAATAAGAAGCAGCACCGATAACGGAGAATTAAGAGGTGGGAGAAGAGGTTTGGACTTGAATAGGGAAGAGAAGATATGAACTTGTCTTTTAGGAATGTCCACTAGAGAAAAGTGCCAGGACTGCAGGGTAGCACAGAGGGTCCATTTGAAGAGAGTGATCATGCGCTTAAGCTGAGAATAAAGGGCAGTTGTATGTGTTTCTACAGCCACACTTGGCTCTGAAGGGGCAGGTGTAGTAGATAGAGAGTAGGCTTCAATCAATGAGAGAGCAGCAAAAAATGAATGTTGTAAGCAGTAATGGTAACGTTATGCTGGTTAAAAACATGGAAGTATCAATGAAGAGCTTTGAAATGTTGAAGTATTAAGAAGTGAACTGAAGAGAAAACTGATGGCTAAGAAAGAGTAGGATGCTTAAAATGGAGACTTCAGAGGTACATGGAACCAACAGTTAAGGATATAGAAGAAAAAATAACCAAGAATTATGATAGCATAGTGCTAAAGATAATGAAAATGATATAGAGGAAAAATCTTCAGGGAACAGCGTAGCTTATCCTAGGATTAGAAGGCAACTTTAATAAGCAAGTGTAATTGGCAAGAGATGGGGACATGAGATTCAGAGCAAGTTGGTCATGTGGAAGAGAAAAGGAGCAGGATATAAGACCATCAGTGAGGGCCATAGACCCCTGCCTTACCTTCAGACTCAGGAATGAAAAGAGAGAAAACAATGGCACCTCCTTAAGAGGGCTGGTGGACAGCAGCTAGCAAGGGGACAGCCAGGATTCTATGAGAGCAAGACTAAGAGAACAAGAAGAAAAGAGAAGTACGTAGGGGATTTTGCTGACATCTAACCACGAGTTCTGCCAAGACTCAGTGGAAGGGCTCCAGCAGATGAGAAGAGGTGGCATATGGGGTCAGCAGAGACATACAGAATTGTGTGGTGATTCTTTAAGGGGAGGAGTGGTGACATAGGAAACCTGAATTTCTCATAGCAACTGAAATGCAAAGGGTGAAACCCATGAGGGTTGTAACTGTTCCAAAGTAGAACAGACTTTTAATGTGCTGCCATTCTTCTATTTCATGACACAAACTGTTTTTTTCCAGTTATCACTTTTCATTCCTTTCTGAAAATGTAGAATATGTTGGATGTTGTTTTTCCCCTATATGTTTTATTTCACACACACACACACACACACACACACACACACACTCAATCATGCTCTCTGCAGACCAGCTGGCCTCTGCATACAGTATCTCACCTGGACCTTGGACAAGAAAGGATTAGGTGCCTACCTGGCATATGGATGTTTCAGGATCACACAGGCTACTGTGTCCACTGCACTGACATGGAACACAGGTTCCCAGGGTGGGACCAGGGATGCGGCTACGTGGTTCAGAACGAAGTCGATAAAATCCTGGCATACATGTCTGAAAGAAAAGAAAGCCAATTAGGACAGCCAAGTAGAAATCTTGCTTTAGCAATGAAAATTCTGGTTATGAAGATGGACTTCTTTTTCCAATGTGTGATAGGGTAACACCACTTACAAACTCAAGTGCCTGTTGATACCTAATGTCAATTTTTGCTGGGTCCCTCCTCTGTACACAGATATAGGCAGCATCCATGTAACCAGATATTAGTGAAAAAAAAAAAAAAAAAAAGCTTTCATTTTCAGTATAGCTCTTTGCCTGAATAAGTTTTACTGTTTTTTTTCCCACTTGAGAAAGAGGTTTATTTTTAATTAACATTGTCATATGGGCTAACAAGACAATTCTAACATCCTTGACAACCTAAAATCTGTTTCTACTGTATTAAATGAATAGCAAATGTCCAATGAAATTCATCAAAAAATTTTAAAATGTCAAGAATGCATTATATATATTGATATTATGTAAAGAATATAAAAGGAAGAAATGCAAAATAATCAAAGCTATGCATTTCTTGGGACTATTGGGCTACCAATAAAAATTTTCTTTCCCTGATCTATTTTTTTTTTTCATTTTGCAATAAAAATCTGAAAGCCAACAGAAAATTGCTAGTGAAGTGGATGAAATCAAGATGTTCATCTTCATTCAGTTATTATATAAATGTATCAAAAACATGTCTGGCTTTCTGGAAGGAAGATCCCAGCTCTAGAGAGGACAGTCTGAGTTCCAGGCTCAGACACCTAGCATTCATCAAACAAAGCTTCATTTCTGGTTAAAAGGTAGTGATCTGTTTTTCAGATTCCACTGATTATAAATGGGCTGTTTTACCAACTTAGCTAATGAAGATTTTTTTTTTTCACTTAAAAATTTTGCTCCCATTAAAGAAAAATGATTGATGAAAATGAAGGAAAAAATATTGGATTAAGAACTTCCTACTGCCTCATATCCTTTTGATTCTGGCATTAAGTAGTCCAGATTGGAATATACATGGATTGCTCAGAAAGAGAAAAGTGATCAATACTCAGTAACCTCATCCTGTTTATTTTGATTTGGATAATGTGTACCTCAATTAAGTACTTAATTAAGAGTCTCTCTGCTTTTATCAGCCAATAATAAATTTTAATGAGATTTAATAATGCCTCAGCTTTAAGCAAAACTGATAGATAAAATTGAAAAGAGTATTCAAAAGATTTTGCATTTTGTTTGTGTCACAGTGGGCATAATGATATATATTGATAAAGCTTCTTCCTATTATCTATTTTATAGCAGTTTTTCTGTAGATTTATAGGAATATAATTTTATAGCAATATTCACCATTGCTGTAGAATAAGATCTGGAAATTAATTGAGGAATTAATTTAAGAATAATTGAAGAAACATACTGAGGTTATATTTAGGAGAGGTTCCCAGTGTAGGCTGTCCCAATTTGTTAGTGTGCAAACTATTGAATAAAGATGAATTTTATTTGCATGGATTTCATCCCTGAATATCTTCCTAAGATATTATTATTATATTGTTATTTTATTGGTATAGGTGCTAGGTGTATCTCTCTCTCTTTCTCTCTGCAAAAATGACACAAATTAAGAGGAGACCCCTAGCTTCACTTCATATCTCCAAACAAAAGCTTAAAACAAGTCTTAGCAGAACAAACTTAATAAATAATATTCTTCACTGAGGAATAATATGAAGCTCAGCATTACAGACTGATATGTGCAGATGAGCACTCAGGCAATATGGACTGTAATGCACAAGACACTTGCTGTGGCGCTTTCCTGGAGCTAGTATGGCTCAGTAGAAAAGCACCTGTAGTGGGTGTCCACAGCCTGAGCTACAAGTTGAGTTCTGTATAGAACTTTCTAGACTTTTCTCTGTGGTTCTCATAGTTATCCAGGGAGCTTTTAAATGTACTGATAATTGGCTCCACCCCTAGAAATCCTAGGATTGGTTTTAAAACTCCTGGGAGATTATGATAAGCATATCAGGTTTGCAATTGACCAGTATGCTTCCCCATTTCCCCTGTTTGCTTTCAGAGGGGCGTGCACACTCCTTGATATTATGGCATAATGAATACGGAAACCATGGTTGTAAAGGTAGTTTTTTTTTTTTTTTTTTTCCTTTGGATGTGGTCAAATTAATTATCTGTGTTACACAGTTTCCTCATCCCACAAATAAGCAGGTCTGTTAACTCAGAGGATTTCTGATGTTTCCAAAATTTTAGATTGTTATTGTGCCCTGATAGATTATAACAATGAGTTACCAAAGGGCGGGGGGAACTATTCCACAATGCAAAAATTTAGAAATTTTAAAGAAACTATGTGACCTTTTTATTTCTTTTTAATCTTCTCTTTTTTCTGGATCTTTTGTATTTATTCTTTACATTTAAAAAATAATAATGTTTTTCAATATTTATGCCTCCTAAGACTCTAAGTGAACTAAGATTACTCATGAGAATAATTATATTTGAATTAGGATTAAAAACACCTGCTTGGGCTGGGGATGTGGCTCAAGCAGTAATGTGCTTGCCTGGCATGCGCGGGGTGCTGGGTTCAATCCTAAATACCATATAAAAATTAAGAAAAGATGTTATGTCCACCAAAAACTAAAAAAATAAATATTAAAAAATTCTCTTTCTCTCTCTCTCTCTCTTAAAAAAAAAACTGCTTTACAATGTCTCATCTAAAATTCTTTCTAGAACACAATGGTGAATTAAAGAAAAGCAAACAAATGAAAATTTTACTGAGTTCATTTTATCTTTTCTTTTTCTTGAACTTAAACTTTTCCGCAGTTTTCTTCTCACACACTGAAATTATGCATAGCTCAATTGATTCTGCTTTCTTTCCATTTTTACTTTCATAATATAATGTCTCTTAAAAATATTAGAATCCAATTTCTACAAAAATGTGAAAAACTAGAGAGAACAGAATGAAACATGAGAGAGGCCAGCAAGCCCCAGGCTCAGCGCTGCACAGCACCCTTCCTTTGTAATGGAGAAAATCCTACATAAAATTTTGGAAAGCTTTAGCTGTTTCAAGTAGTGAGAAATGAACATGAGTTTAGTAATACCTTCTTTCCTAACAGTTCAACAATTAAAAATAGATATTTGAGCTCGAGCTAATAAAAATACTCTTGTCTTTTATCTTTGCATGGGTTTCTCAACCAGGCAAAGTTAACTTCAGTTAATTTGTTCAACCTCTTGCTACATGTGATTATTGTGCAGGTTTCATGTACTACAGACCTCAGTTTCCTCACCTGGAACATAAGAATCTTGTACAACATAATAGCTGAGTATAAGTTTATCTGCATTTTATAAATAGACCTACTGTGGTTCAAATTACAGTTTTTCTTATGCTTAGCTGTGGGATCATCATAAACAAGTTCCTTAATGTGCCTAAGCTTCAATTTCCTCATTCATTACATCCATTACATCATACTTGATGATGGTATATGTATATTAGGAAAGGTGATTGGACTTGTTCAGGATATAGTAAGCATTCAATAAATAAGTTTTGTTTTGTACAGCATTGTTGTAAGAATTAAATGGCATAACTTGACTTAAAATAAATCAACTCATATGCAGAGGATAAACTAAAAATAAAGGCAATTGTGATTCTTCTGAGCTACATTGTGAAAGAAAATGACAATGTATGTCATTAAACTTACCATGTTTTCAAGATTTGTATGCACATATCAGTCAACCATAGACTAAATACACAGTGGTGGTCCTATAAAATTATATTGCCTATTGATATTTTAGCTGGCTTAGTTTATGTGAGTATACTTTATTATGTTCATACAGTGATGAAAGTGACTAATGACACAGTTCTTAGGACATGTCCCTGTTGTTAAACAGCACATGACTAAACACTCAGTTGAAAACTGAGTTTTGAGTCTCCTATGTACAACTGAATGTGTTAAAGGAGACCCTGAAAGGTGGGAATGTATAAGGGGACAAGTCTACTTCCACATTTTGTCTTTTAGATTTTATCATTTTATAATAGTCATAAACTGGGGATTTAAAAAATTAGTTTGCCACAAGTGACTGATTATGAGTGGTGACCCAACGGGCACCAGCCATTCAACTGTGAGTTGGAATCCCTACTATAATATAGGAGGTGGGGGGGTGGAGAGGCTGAAACTATTAAAACATGACCTAGAAATCATTGGTGCATTTTTGATTCCCATGATATGATTGCAAAGAACATATATTTAATATAGGATATTTTCCATTTTTAAGAAAAAAATAATTTCATGAATATGAATAGTACCTGCATACATCCTAAACTGACTTTAGTTTAGTTTAGGCAACATGCTAAGCCTATCCTAACCTGAAGAACAGGTAAATTCCAAGACTCTAACAAAAACAAATCTAGTAATGAAATAGTGCCCTATATTTGATTTGTAAAGGTAATCATAAATTTTAATGATTGGGCACTTTTAGCACTAACATTGTTAATGAGCAGGGATGCAGTTATAATGCTACAAGTGACAGGTCTTTAAAACTTGAATTATTTTAAGTGTAACCAATACTTTTTTTTTTTTTTTTGATCTATGTGCAGTCACATTTTGTGTAAAAAACATGAAATGAAGAGCCTGAAATGTAGATATCTCTAGAATACCACACATTTGGTGAAAATACTGTGAAGGAATTGCTTTGTGTATTCATGACCCAAAGCATATGTTACTGGAATGGGATGTACTGTTTCAAAACTGTCCTTAGCTCTTGCTTTGATGATTAGATTTTTACGCCTGGTAATTGCACTTTAGAATCAAGATGAATCATAAATAAGATGTATAATGGATTAGAGGCAATGGGTTGTGCCAAACATCTCAGGTACCCTATTATGAGAGATAAGCCTTTATCTTTATAATCTCTTCACTAAGATATTACTGTAATTATTGTCTGTAAATAGGAGCTTAGGTGAAATTCACAGGACACAGGCAAAGCCACCAGTACAGATGATTGAACATATTCCCAATTTTTCTTGATTTTATTCTTTTATCATTTTTTAATTTGTACTAATTTATATTTTCATACAATGGAAAATTACTAAAATTAATAGGAAATCATGTTTTAGAACATATTATTCAAAAAGCCTACTGACCACGATAAGAAGGGATTTTAACATTTGAAATCAGCAACGGAAGGTAAATTGCATTAAAATAAATTGCCACTCCACCAACAGTTTTGTTAGTAAGTGATCAGTATTATTTTAAATAAATTCATATAAAATAGAGTTGTAATAACTTTCTTTCAAGATATCTAAACGTCAACTTTGAGTATTTGCTGGATATTTTCTATAACAGAATAATATTGCAGAGTCAGAGAATTTTAGAACTTCAAAACCCAACCTATCATTTCATAGATTGGATAACTATATAACTAATGACTATAACAATTAAGGGAATTGACCAAAGATACACAGTGAGTCAGCAGTGCAGCTGCACACTCCCTGGAATAAATAAAAGTTCATCTCTTGTCTGGAAAAATCTGAAGTTCTTTCTGTCCTTTATATCTTTCATGCTCACTGGGAAGTTAACATATTTTATACGCACACACTGTCTCATTATTTACTTATAACTTATACACTGTGTATGAATGTGTATATTTGGATGGGCTGTATGTATGTATGTATGTATAAATGTAATACATATACCTACATGTAGGTATACCAATGTATAAGTTGATGTACATAGGAGTTATGATTTAATAATAAAATTGATTATTTGATTATTTATTAAATCAAGCTAGGCACATTCAAATGTATTTTGCCCTCAGAGCAGTAACAGAAAGAGGCTATGAAATTATTTCAAGGTCGCTTCACAAGATTTCTGAGTTATGCTATGAAATTTCTCTGCATGGTGTAAATACATATGATAATAACATCAGTTTACAATGGGGCTTTCCACATATGTTTTCACTTAAGTTAATCCTTATGAAAATTTAATAGGTAAACTCTCCCAAGGTCAGTAACAATCAAGAGCAGGTGCCCCATTCAGCATGGGAGCCAGACTAGGTAAGATTCACCAAAACCAAATGCCTTTTTCTTTTCATTTTGCCATGCCACTTCTCAGGAATATTCAGTATTTTTAAATTGTACTTTTGTTTTGACCTGGTGTCATCATTTGATTTGTGTGCCATACTTAACAAAATTTCCCAAATCTATTCACAGAATAAGATATAGAAAATCATTTATACATAAATCAACACATGGATGTATAGTTATGACAATAATAATAATATCAACCTCAATAACTAGTACTGACTCTATGCCAGGCTTGGTGACAAGGGCTTAAAGGTCATAGCTTATTTTGTTTTAATAAGATTCATAAGCTGTAGGAAAAAGAGTTATTAATATTATTTGACTGCTATGCCATGGGCACCAACCACTGTGACTAATGAGAAAGAATCTTGACTATCAAGAAGGTTCCTGAGGCCCCTCTCAGGCCAAGTGTTGGACTAGGGGTCTGCAGGAGACGCCAAGTGTGGTGGCAGTTATTCTGGGATTTGGAAATGCACCATCTTCCCCTGAAAGAGCTTTTGTAACCTGTTGCAAGGTCTCAGCCCTAGTACATGGCGAAGCTGAGGTTCAAACTCATTTCTCATCCATTTCATGTTTCCAGCATTATCTCTATTAATTGATATTTGTAGAAATTGAATTGACTTCCAGAAGATGAAGATCTGCAAAATTTTCCAATTCTGAAGGTAGTCAAAAGAATATCCCGGAAAATTATTTTTTTTTATAAAGGTCGTTTTGAAAATGCAGTGACTGAATGACAGCAGCACTATTGAAACAATATATATCATTCTAAGAAGCCACATTGAAGGGAACAGCCTGCTGCTTAGTGCTTAAGTTTTGTTATGATCTCTATAAAAACACTTTCAAAACCTGATACAATCGTATCTCATAATCACTGAAGTTTAAATGCCTCTAACTGTTCAGAAATAGTGCCAAGAAAATAGATCAGTTATAATAGATGGGCCTTTTGAAAACACTGTTATATCCCAACTGTTTCATATTTTTTATGAATCTTTTAATTTTTTATCAAATATTTCTCTTTAGCTCTGATTTGTACTCCTTGGTCACAATAACATCATCCTCTTGCTACTGTTTCTCACACTGTAAGGGAAAGATCCAATAAAACAGGTGAAGACTATGTATGAAATCACAACTGGGATTTGGGAATGCACCATCTTCCCCTGAAAGAGCTTTTGTAATCTGTTACAAGGTCTCAGCCCCTAAGGGGGTGTAGGATATTCCACTTGGCTCCTGAAATGAGGGGAAGGGGGTCAATAGCAGCCAGCTTACCTCACAGGACAATCCAGAATAGCCCACAGGACAATCACATTTTTCTATCAAGTGAGCTGGAGGACTCTCTGCAGTTATATGCCCTGGTTCAGCTACCTCCATGGCAATTTCAGAAATTCTGGAAAGAGCAAATACATACTTAGATAATCCCATCAGCCAGCTCAGGTCACCTCAAAATACTCAACCCTGCAAGAAGACTCTCTTCAGATTCTTATCAACCTCAAGTGCATTTTGGTATGTGTACATATAATCGAAAGATTCAATTAAGTTAATTAAATATATTGTTTTGAAGCTACCTCTATCTACAGGGGCTCATGTGTCACATTTTCCTTCTATATTTTTGCTTCCTCAAAGATTGAGATTACATATTAGCAAAAAATCCGCATAAATCCTAAGGAGTTCAGTAAATTGGATATCTGATATCCTGTTGAGACTTTATTATAAAGATTTCCTCTCCACTTTTTAAAATGTGAGTGGCTTCAGGTAGACATGGACATTTAATTAGACATTTAGATTTTTTTTCAAACAGACAACCCAAGGTCATTCCCTGTAAGAATATCTCCTGTAGTCACTAGTGAAATTTCTTTCAATGTATTAGTGTTCCCAATTTCTTCCTATCTAGCCTCTGAATATCCTTTCAAGAACTTTAGAAAACCACCCAGAAAACAACAATCTAGCATGATATAATACTGGTGTATTCATAAGGACAAAGAAAGAACATTTCAAATTAATATTTTATTAACTTCATTAAAATAAATTCTTCAAGTGACTTAATGCACCCTTCCTATTGCTGAAAAATACCTTATAATTGATAAAAAGATCACAGTGAAAATATTGATATCCTTTTCATTAATTTGAAATTATACATTAAAAATATACACAGTCCATAAACTCAGACTATTTCATGATTGACTAACTGGTAACATGAAAATGTTCTGCAAATAAACTTTTAAATGAGACAATGAACAGTTTTGCTTCAATAAAAGTCACCTCCAATAGTCCAAGGAGTTGCAATCATAAACTTTATAACAAGTGTAGGTAAGTTTCATTGAGTTATGAATGCACATTCTGGTTTCACTAGCATTGTAATCTGCACTCTGAAGATGAGCCAGTCTTTATGACACGTATGTTCAGCTAAAAATCAGGTTTCATTCTCCCCTCCTTAGAGTACATACAGTGGTAGTAAGCTATAAATAAACCAGTCCCCTCTGGTAAAAGAAACTCCACTCTTCTATTACCCTCAGGCTCTTTGTGGGAGCAAGAAGGTAACTTGGTATTGTTGAGGAGCCCTCTCTCCTCTGGCACCTCCATGGTATTTTATAGCCATAGATATATTACCATCATATCGCCTCCTCTGCCTTGCACAAGTATGCACATGACAGACCAACAAGTGTTTAAAAATCAACTGAAGCAACAATAGATAATTCTGCAATGCAAAGTTTTTCTCCAGGGATTCAAGGGGATTCCAGGAAGGTGGAAGAGTGGCTATGTGGGATAGATAGAAAAGCAATGATTTTGTCTGTATCCGAGATATGGCTTCTATTTCAATGAATGCTGAATGGCAAAAGTTATTTCCTGTAGAGTACAGGAAAGGGACCAGGGAGAGGACAGAGGGGAGGGAAATGGGAACTACTGGGGAATGATATAGGTCAAAATATATTATTATATTATGTGCATAAATGAATATGTACCTATGAATTCCACTATCATGTACAACTGTAATGCACCAATAAAAATATGGGAAAAAATTTTAAAGTTATTTGTTTCAAACAAAGGTAAGAAAAGGCCAAATCAAGGAAAAATGAAAAGGCTAGGTTGACAAAAATGTGTAAAGTGTGAATCTCCAACCACACATATAATTGAAAGTCTCTGCTTTTGAGACTATTAAATTTTATATAATAATAAAGATGTAGGATTGTGTGTTATATTTTGGGAAAATATTTTAACTTTTTCCCAACATTTGTCATGATTCCACTGCCTCACAAGATCAGGTGCTGATTATCTGCTTTATTCTTATCATTGCTAGATGTTTTGCTAATTTTTAATGGGGTTTAGAAAAAGGGAAATATTTTTTTAAGTTTCATAAAATTGTCACTTAAACCAAAGGTTGTCATTAGTTAATGAGAAAGAATATGATAAGAGAAAGAGACATATGGGGGTTCAGAGACAAAGTGTCACATTGTAGAAAGGCTAAATTGGTGAGAAAGGGAAAGGAAGTGCATTGAAAATGAATGACAATATTGTTTCCATCAGTTCCACAAAAAAAATGTTTTGTGACCTACCTAACTCTTGGTGCAGCTTGGAACAATTTGCTAAATAATGGATTTGCATATCTATGACATGCAAACCTGCTTTGGCTTCTACCACCTACTGTACATTTGATATTCTAAAATAATTAACAATATAGCTGACAGCACTTTTTCAGTACATGATTTTTATTATTCCATATGAAATGTAACTCCTGTTACAGTGAGGAATGTGACAAGGAAACCAAAGGAATATAGATTAGAAAGTGAAATTTTTGTCCTCGATTTACTCTTTTACCTGAAGTCCCTATATCAATCAAAAAAGGAATATGGATCTTCATGAAATGAAAAATTATTTTGCTATATTATGTACTTATTACAGTATAAATATTTGAAATATGAGATTTTTAGATGCATTAATTTGACAATGATAGGCTTCATAATTTTGTGTTGTTTTCTTGGCCTGGTTTAATAATTTATCATGTAAGATTAGTTTTACTAACATATATTGCTTCCATATTCTTACAGAACATAAGAGAAAAATACATGAACAATAAATTGAGACTATTGTATGAAATCAACTCAACCTTCTACTTCTATGGTATAAGACTTACCTACATCTGAGTGATTTCTCATTTTATCTCATTGAATAAGTTGCTCATTCTACTAAAGAAAAATATGTGTGATCAAAGTCTCCTGGCTTCACCATTATTCTCTCTTTATTCTTATTTTTAACATTTTCTTTGCTACTAATCCTTTCCTAACAGTCATTAAAATGATTACTTCTGTCTCAAATTGAACAATTATCCCTTGACTTTTGACACTGTCATTCCTCCCTTCTGTAATTACATTCATGGAAACAGCAGTGCATGCTCACAATGTTTGGTTCATGGTGTGCTGTTCATTCTTTAAAATTCTGAGATTATTCCTGCACCAGGACTCCATTGAAACTGGCATTAAGAATGTCACCAGTGTGGTCCTAAGTGTCAGTCCCAATAAGCTTCATTTAAACTGGCCTCTTTGAGTCATACCAAACTTTGAATACTCCCTGGAAGTATTACAATGGCTTGGCTTCCATGATACCTCATTCATTCTTGCTGTTCTTCTGTGTGTGTGTGTGTGTGTGTTTTCAATATGATTCCCAGTTGTTTTATGTCATGACGCATAGGTAAATGGTGCATAGGGGAAATACATGGATGGTACACTGGGGTGAACGCATGAGGATGCTCAGAGTTGGAAGAGACCAGACTAACTTGGCCCTACCTGGTTCCCCTGAGAGAAGAAGGAGGGCACTTTTCCCAATCTTATAACACATTTATGGCACAGCAACTAATTATATGTGATCTAAACTGCATGTTTTCCTGAATTTTGGATTAGCAATTTAACTCTCCCCATCTAAAGTGAATTCAATATTTTTTTTCTGATTTACTCAGCTTTTGGTGCTATTTTTCTTTTTTGGTAGTAATGCCACCCTTGGCTTGTTTTTTATCATCACATTCCAAAAGCAACCACTTCTAAATCTTATCTGGTGTCTTACTGACCTGAACTGAAGAGTCTACAGTCAGACCTTAATTTGAATATTTTCTGTCACAGTTTACCTGCTTTGTCGCATGATGTTTCCATAAGTAGCCTTGATAAGAATATAATGAATGTCATATAGTGTATCCAAGAAGTCTTCGCGGGTTACAGATCTAGTGACTCGAGGATCATCACCATAATATTTCCATTCTTTCTGTGAGCAAGAAAAGAAACCACGTTGACAACATTGAATGCAAAACAATTGTTATCCTGGTACTAATCAACCAATAACTTTACCTCTGTCATTTCAATTTCATGCCTTGTCAGTTGACCAATGAGCGGTGCAGCCACATGCCTGATGATAATTCTAGCATGAGTAGGAGTCCCACCTCGAATGATAACTTGAGGTTTATAAGTAGAGAAGCCTGTTTCTTCCCGAGCCTCAAAATAGATTGTGTACTTGAGTTTGCCTCCGTAGGCCATCAACTAACAAAAGAAAATGGAGATGTAGGTAATACTCCAAACAGTGTGATTCCAAAAGCATCTTTTACTTTTTATTTGTTCTTATGTGAATTCAGAAGTGTTTTATTTATTTATTTATTTTTTTACCTTCTTTCCTTCAAATTGTTCTGGGAGTTTCCAATAAAAAGGTTCCAAGTGGAGGTCTTGTCTCACCAGATCCATGTCTGCTACAATCTCAGGATGTTGAAAAGCAATGCCTTTGGTAGTTGTGTGCTGCAGAGCCTCGTCCACTAGAGGCAGAATGGTCTGCTCAGTCTTCAGAGTTACCTGGGTTAGGTAAAAAATGCAACCGGAAGCTGAGTTGAAGTCTTTGGGGCATTAATAAGTTATGGGCTGTACATCTATCTATCTACGGTGCCTATTTCCATTCTATTGAGGGGTTCTCACAAGAAATAGAGCACCTAGTGGTGAGCATGCCAGGGGATGAGTCCTTTTAACTAGTGTGCATAGTGAAAACTATAATATCTGAAAACTGAAATATTTTATACTAATAAAAATCGAATTTAAAAGTAAAAAGAGTTAAAAGAAAAATAAGGTTAAATATGAGCATGCTCCCACACTAAAAACTGAAAATTTCCTAAGGACTGTTGGAATACATGTAACAAGTTCTGGTGGTTTTCATTGCTGCATTACTACATATCAAAATTCATGCTCTGGTGCCCTCATTCCTCAAGACAGAGCTTCTTCCCTTGTGAAAGGGTAATGCCCTCCCTGACAATGCTTCCTCTTCACTTCACATCTATTTCCTTATCAAGAATAAATGAACTATCTTTAAGGAAGAATTTTTTAAAAAGTCATTTACTCCATGTGCCTAATGGCACATAGCCCCTTTAGCATTTCTGAACGTGCACAGGGGAAAAGATTACTTAAATGTTTTGCCATTACCTACCATCCCTCGGTGCCCAACTAAAAGATGCCAGCAGGAACTAATATTATGCCATTACACGGCTCAGCAACTCCGTACTCACCCACGTTCGGATCAGTCCTTTTGCTTCAGAGCACCCAGTAGTAACACCGAAGCAATAGCAGCTGCTGCAGCCAAGTGGGTTCTTGGCATCAAGTCCAAATTTCCCTGGCCGACACCTGTCACAGTGGATGCCTTCCACATTCACCTGAAGAAAGAAGAGAGCCCATTCGAGTTCATAACAGCAATGTTAGGAGGAGACCAACTTAACAGTGAATAATAGGAGCACATTTATACTTCATTAATAAAATAAAAGAATACTGAATATTAGACTCACACCTTAATGCCATATGTATTTAACCTCACTGTTAGGTTTCATGGGTTTTTAAAAGAAGTATTTTGTTTATAAATGCATCAATTACTAAGGGTAGTGGATACATATTTTTTAAATTTAAGTGGCACTTTTCTTACAATTCTGCTGTGAGCAATATGAAAGCCTCATGAGAATTCCAAAAGTAAAATTAAAACAGGCAGAGGTTAAAAAACGTACATTTTCAAGTTATAATATAATGTTTGTGTCATATAACACATATTATATACAGCACATAAATATAACTATACTATGTAATAGTGTAGCCTTGTACTTTGTTTTGACTGAGTCCTTTGTTGATAGAAGTTGTCATTTTCCTAAATCCTTAAAACTATACTGACAACCACTCCCAGATTACCTCTTTCTGTTTTCTCTGTCTCTCTTTCCATAGATTTTTACCTTGAAAAGATCCCTCTGACACAGTTTTAGCTGCATGTATCCTGGATTGATTTTTCAGAAATGTTTAACAGGGAAAATCCTTCATCCTTTTTAATTGTCTGTTTTTCTACATCATTTGACAATATTAATGAGAGCTGAAATTTGTACAGTCACTCTTTGTAACGTCAGTGTTTGTATGTGGTGAAATTTTACTGAATTTTCTTAGCAGTAAATGCATTTCCCAATATGCAGTGATTAAAGATTAAGTTTAGGAGAGAAATTTTTTTTAAGCCTAGTGTTTAGCTGTGATTTTTTCTGATGTTTAAAAAAAGTCTTATTTGCCCCACCCCACAGATTATTCTAGTTTAATCACAGGAAAATATATATATATATATATATATATATATATATATATATATATATATAAACTACTTTAGCTTTAGTATTGAAAATACATCATCTCTATCAACTGGAAAAGAGTTGGGTTTGGGTTGAAAGTAAGTTATTGAAAAGCATAACTTATCTGTGCTGGAGAAATTCTGGCAATGATCTTTTTTTTTTTTTTTGGTACAGCTTAATGAAACAGGATTAACAAATACCTCATAAAGTTGAAACTGAAGAATGGAATCAGAATTGAGGCTTTTCCTTGCAGCATTTCAACAGCATATTACCTTACAAGTGCACTGCCCAGTTTGATCACTACAAGAACATTTTCCAGTCTCTGAGTCACAGGTGGAGGCATCTGTCCCTGGCAGGAAGCAGTCACAGAGATTGCAGTGAGGGTAGTTCCAGTGACCTCGATTACACTCTGAACATTTTGCACCAGAGAATTTTGGGTGACACTTGCACTGGCCTGTGTTCACATTGCACTGGAAATCCAAGGAGCCCACCATGCTGCAATTACAAGCCTACAGAGGAGAGAAAGACAGTGACTGTTAATACAGCTTCATAGGAAATATCTTCAACTTTAATCTTAATGCTCCTAGGCTTTATTCAAACACATAACAATCCTGTATCTATCATATGCTTTGTACTATTTGTTTTAGTTACTTGGGAAACATCAGTAGATCCAAAAGTTAAAATTGCTCCTTCCATTTATACAAATAGAAATAATAATGCTATGTGAATAAGAAGAAATGTATTTATTTCTGTCTTTCCAGAGTGGGGAAGGGTTAGATATGGGTTTTCTTCAAATACTTTTTGCTTCAAAGAGTAAGTATACTTCAGACAACCAAATTTCATTTCATATTCACTACACATTGATTCACTACTGCAGCATGAAAGTTCTATGGGAGCATACCTATGTCCAGTGGAGGGAGACCAATAAATACATATTATAACATGACAGAATAAGCACTATACAATGGAAAATGGTATGAGAACATAAGAGGAGAAGCAATCCAGATGCAGAGAAGCCAGGGAGACCTTCAAGACTTGACATCTTATTTATTGGTTTTTGAAGTTTAGCTTTGCAGACAGCCCAGATTTGAGGAAATTGACTGGTGACCTCTGTTCTTCACCTCAGTTGTATGCATTATTTTCAGTTTGTTTATGTAATGCAAATTTTTGCTCAAAATTTTAAAAATTTGAGGGTATTCATTAATTTACCAGAACATGGTGAGTTCTTTCAGTTTGAGAAATAATAATGAAAAAAATAATAATAGTAATTATTATTATTATTATTAGGTACTGGGGTTTGAACTCAGGGGCACTAAAACACTGTGTCACAAACCCAGTCCTTTATTGTATTTTATTTAGAGAGAGGGTCTCACTGCGTTGCTTAGTGCCTTGTTGAACTGCTGAGTCTGGCTTTCAACCCTTGATCCTCCTGCCTCATTCTCCTGAATCGTTGGAATTACAGTGCAAAATTGTTTTTGATGCAAATTTGACTCTTATTCTGATGTATTGTTGATATTTTTATCTGTTCTATTTTATTAATTTTTTTTTCTTCAGGATCAACTATAATTCTTAAAGGACATTACTTTTATCTGTCTGTCAAATCTAATCTCCTAATGTCTTCCCTAATCATCTTCCTTCCTTTACCTTTCTAGTTGTATTGACATTTCAAATTTGTTCCCCATTTTTTCAGTTCCTGTTTTATATAATGAGAACTTTCTGGTATGTCTATAGCACCAATGCATGTTTTAATTAAAATTGCAGTTTTATCTTCTTTTGAATAATTTCTTTTGCATTTCACTCATTTTCAATTTCTGATCTCCCAGTTATCCTTTTGTCTTACATTCTTAAGAGTTTCTGCTCTTGATCTAGAGTTCATATCTCTTGACATTTAGTGAAAATTCCAGTGGGTTCCTAACAAGTCATTTAGAATCTTGGAATAAATCATTTTCAGGGGCCATTTGTGCCACTTGTCAAACTACAGGCTCTAGCTCCAAATCCACCCTGCTTTACTGTCAAGAGACTGTAGAAATATCTCTAAGGCCAGGTTGCAGTGTGTCAGGCTTTGTCAATGAAGGCCCTGAAAAGATCCAAAGAGGTCCAAGAAACTTCCATCCTGTTTGTGTTTCTTTATTAATATTGTTACCATTTACCATTATTATTTTATTATTTAGTACAGATTCCTAGAGGCCCTGAAGTTATCCCAGCTGTGCCTTCAGGCCACTCTCCCCCATAGGCACCTTTCTCAATGGCTTCTCTCCGCATCATACAACTCTGAGATGATACTGCTTCTGAGTAGCTCCTGCATGTCTATACTCCCCCAAAATGGTACTGCTTCCAAAGATGAGCACTTGCCCACTAACTCTGGTGATTTGCTTTTTTTTTTTTTTCAATGACAAGTAGGCTGTTGATACCTGTGGTTTCTACACCCTCCTTTGAATGTCAGCCTCACCAGGGTGAGGGGTGTGCTCCCTCCTAGCCCTTAGTTCCTTTAGTGTCCACTCTCTCTTGGCTGACAGATGGTAGCTGCTCTTTTCTACATGCTATGTCAAGAACTTTAATAACTCTTTTATTATTTTTAAATTAGTAATTACCTTTTTTTCAGTTAACCATTATTTATATACAAATTTCCCTATTTACAGAAACTGTGTGGTTTCTCTCTCCCGACTGGGGCCTGAGTTGGTACTCAAATGAGACTCACACCTCTCTGTCTGACTTTACCACCATATGGTGTTTATACTTTGTGACCTCACTTTATCATCCTTCTCAGATCTACAGCTCTAATGCAGAACCAAGTCTGGCTCCCACTTCATTGCTCAGCTTAATTCTTCTATCCACTGTCAATGGGGACATCCCTGCTTCTGTTCCTCCTAATAATAGCTTACTTAGAAGACTACTCTTTTTAGGATGTAACACACAATCATCAGTTTCTCTTGTGTTGTCTTTTTCTGCTCAAATGTTTGCTGACAAATCTTCTGAGACTCTGATATGAAAACAATCAGGCTTTACTTTGCATGTTTTACAGTATTTTTCTATCTTTTCATTGCTATGGAGGAAAAAGGCTGCAATAGAGATGGCTACTAAAGTTATTTTAAACCAAAAGTTCCAAAATTATTTGTTATATTTCAAACATGGGCATAACCCATTGTAATAACCCCCAAGTAACTCATCTTTGTAGAACATCAGAGGTAGAATGAAGTTTCAAAATTATGATGGTTTACTAATTCATTCATATAATTTTTTCTTGCCAATTGCATTAAATATGTATCGATTCACTTAAACAAGATGAGCCATAGTTAGAAACAAAAGTATGATATGGTATGGAAAACTACAGTTGTAGTTTTAAAAGTCCTTTGAAACATACATATCTTTAAATAATAAAAATAGAAAATGTCTGCTCCTGAATTTATTGTTCAAAACCATAGACAGAACAAATACTTGAGGAAGAATTGAGAGTAGACAGTGGGACCTGTCCAAATCAGGAGGTTTATTTGGGAAGCTAGAGTGGGGAATAAATGAGGCTATTAACTATATGCATAGATAACATGATATTAACATCAAACTTAAATAATAATTAAATGTAATGTTTGTTTAGCAATAAAGGATTTATTCACTATTCCCCTGCTAGTAAAGTGGCAGCTATGTATTCTACTTCAATAGCAGTTCAAATGATGTGTGTGCTCACACCTCAGCTCAGATAAATTATCCATGACACAAAGAAAGAGAAGCTAAATCCTCCAGTCACCGATCATTTAATTAAACTCATCCCAGTTTTGTAAGTACTAGAATGTATGCTTGTAAATAAATTATTTGTGAGGGCTACATTAATTGTTACTTTATGTAGTTCTTCATAATATAAAATGTGTTACTATTCAGAAGTTTAGATTTTTAAAGATGGTTCAAAGGAATCAAAAATTTAAATCAGCTTAATGTTAATCCAAGGGCCAATAAAGTGATAGCACTAAAAAAAAAAAACTATTCTTTTATAGAGATTTAAATTATATTCTATTCTGATTTACATCCTAAACATTAACTAACAGCTGTAATTTTAGGAGTTTCATTAGAGTTTGGCTATATCATAGGACTTTGTGGATAGAAGGGAAGAGATCCCTCAGATGCATGGATATGATGTTGGAAATACATAAAGTCAATCATAGAAATTTAGAGCATTATTTATACTCATAAGATCTGACATTCTTGAGAAATTTTAGTTTTGTTTCTCAAAATGGAGCTCTAGGAAATTTCAAATTTAACAATTCCATGGGCAATAGAAAAATGACTGTCCTGTGTAGTTTTTATTTTTTCTGATCACATGTTTAATTGAAGTCAGATCAACTTCCTCAAACAATTGCCAATAAATACCCTGTTCTCTCCAAATTCAGTATATTCTAGGTTGGCATTCAGATGTTTTACCACACATATATAAAAATGGATAGAGTCTACTATTGTACATAAGCTGAGTCGAAAAATGAGTTCCCATCTCTAGAGGGATCTAACAAAGAGATAACCACACCTGGTTATCACATTTATCACCTTTCAATATTCCCTAACTCAATCTGATTGATTGGAACAGCTCTAACTAACATAACAAATGTCCTTACTTACTGTTCTTACACTTAATGAACACAGTTCATCTTTAGTCTTACTTGGCCCTAATGTTATATTTGGGACTTAGGACTGGTTCTTCTTTTTGAACAGACTCTTTCTTAGTTTTTACAGCATGTAAAGCTTTACCTCCTCTCTTTTTCAGCTGTTAAACTAAGAACCCAATAAATAAATAAAAACCAAGACACAATTGTATCAGACATTGGATAACAGAAATCACAGAACTGTAATTTTGACAAGAGAAAAACAAATGAGGCTGTGGTATATGGGGGGTGGAATTTCTAAGCTGCAATACACAGAGAGGAGAAACCAAAGGGACAAAGGGTGGAGTTTAGAGAAGGCAAAGCAACTAAAATTTATGGGAACAAGTATAGTATATGTTCAAAAAGGAAGATGTTTGAATGAGAAAGAACTCCAGAGATTTGCACAAGGATCCCTTTGAGTCTTTGTCTGAAAGCTGTTGAGTGCATATAGAACAAATTCTACTGGTTGGGGAAAATAAAGCATTAAAAAAACATGGGCTGAGTGAGCGGGATGTGGTGGTATGGCTGTAATCTCAGTGGTTAGGGAGACTAAGACAGGAGGATTGAGAGTTCAAAGGCACCCTCAGCAAAAACAAGGCACTAAGCTACCCAGTGAGACCCTGACTCTAAATAAAATACAAAATGGGGTTGGGGATGTGGCTCAGTGGTCAAGTGCCCCTGAAATCAATCCCCAGTACCAACAAAACAAAAAAACACAAACGAACAAAAAAACAAACCAAACCAAACCAAACAAAAAAATCCTGGACTGACAAAACACCTAGACTTCACATTGATCTTGGAATAGTCTATATCACAACAGCAGGACAGGAGAGCCACACTATAATGCTTTGGGTAATGTTCTCAGAAGGGTCACACCTTAGTAACAGAGTTAAGTGGTCCCTGGATTTAAGGTTTTGCTATATCTTCCCTAACAGAACTTAAAAGCAAGCTTCATATGATTAGTGAGTAACTAAATTGTTTGCAAGATAAAACTCAACACTCTTTAAAGGAATACAACAAAAATTTGATTCACCACTGTGAAAAATGTACAATATTTAGCACTCAAAATTTATCAGGCATGTGAAGAATCAAGAAAATGCAACTCAGAACCAAATAAACCAATAGGAAAGGTTGTGAAATAAATGATGGAATTAGCAATCATCTTGACACTACTAATATTTATAAATATCTTCAAAGATAAATAAAAAATATGAGTGAATAGGGAAATTAAAACTATAAACAGATCCAAAAGATAATAACCAAAGATGTAATGTTTGATTTTTTAAAAATATATTCAATTGGATTAACAGAGTACACAAGATAGAAAATTAATCTGTAAATTTGTATATTTAACAAAAACTGTCAAAAATGAAACATATAGGGAAATGGTAATTCAAACAAACAAAGCTTCAATGAGATGTGGGGGAAAAAAACAAGTGGCCCAATGTACATATTAATGAGAAAAAGTGACTGGGGTAAAGTATAGGGAAGTATTTAAAGAAGTAATGGGTCAAAATTTTTCCAAATTTGAAAAAATGGTCATCTTACAAAATCAACAGATCCAACTAATCTTGGGGGGGGGGGGAACATAAAATTATATATTAAAAAAAAACAATATAACTGAGTAGCTGAAAACCAATATCCATCTGTATATCTATTTACTCTCCAAAAATATCTTTGAAAAATGAAGAAAAAATAGACGTTTTTAAGCAAAAAAGGAAAGAATCATTGTCAGTAGACTAAAATACTAGAAAAAATAACAATAAAAATTAGGAAGGTAGTAAATAAAAGAAGAAAAATGGTATGATATGGAAAGCCGGATATGTAAAAAGGAATTAAGAGCATTAAAGGAATTAAATATATATACATTATATATATATATATGCACACATATATCTGCATATGTGTATATATATGGAAAAACAGAAAAAAAATATTTTTCTTCTTTGAAAAAGATATTGACTATTTAAATCAAAATCATAGATTATATTGTGAGATATATACCACAAATAAATAAAATATATGATAATATCACAAAGAATAGGAAAAAGCAATTGGAGATTTATCACTCTAAAGGTTGTTATGATATATGTAAAAAGGTCTTATATAAGGTAGTTTTGGGAAAGTGAAAAGTGTATACCCCTCAAAAAACACCTAATCCATAAAACAAACAGGGTTACCCAATAATATAAAAGTGAAAGAAAACTGTCATTATAAAAGTTATTCAATCCAAAAGAAGGCAGGAAAATAAGAGAAAAGATAAGAATAGATAAGTCAAGTTAAAAGTGAACAGAAAAAGCAGAAGTAGTCTGGTGTGGTGGTATACACCTGTAATCTCAGCAGTTTAGGAGACTGAGGCAGGAGGATTACAAATTCAAAGCCAGCCTTAGCAATTTAGTGAGTCCCTAAACAACTTAGTGAGACCTTATCTCAAAATAAAAATAAATAAATAAATAAAAAGGGTGAAGGATCTGGCTCAGTGGCTCAGTGCCTCTGGGTTTAATCCCCAGTATGGGGATGGGAGGGAGGGGCACATAATCTAATCATATCAATACTACATTAAATAAAAATGATTTAAATACTATAATTAAAAGTCCAAAGTATTAAGACTGAACAAACAACAAATATTTAAATATGCAATACCTAAATGAAACACTGAAATATTAGAGATAACATAAAACAATTTTTGTGGAAAAATATACATAACACACCATGCAAATACCAAGCACAACAAAGATAGAATGGCTATATAAATATTAGAAAAAAAAGAACATTTCAGAAGAAGGAATATTATCAGGACTAAAAAAGGACATTTTATCATAAGGGTGCCATCATTTCAAAAGGACATAAAAATCCTAAATGTGCATACCTCTATGATACTGTTCTAAAATATATGATCAAAACCTGAGAGAACTGAAAGAACCAACAGCTAAATCAGAACAATTGTTAAACACTGTTGGTAATTGGGACAACATGTAGAAATCAAAATCATTAAGGATAATATACCTCAATAAAATATTTCTTCCAATTTTTCTAGATTTTCCAATATTTTCTAGATTTTCCAATATTTCTAGAGTACATATTATTTTAATGAATATTATAATAATTAGGAAAACTTAAAAATAAAAAAAAATCAAATTAAGCAAATTTTATTTCATGCAAGCTGCTGAATTTATTGATAAAATTGTGTATATTATTACAATATTATTATTTTAGTGTTTATAGGATATATAGTATGTCCCCTCTTTCATTTGTGATATTGATTATTTCATACTTTATTCCTTTTTTATTCATCTTCCTAGAATATGTCTATTTTATTGATCTTTACAAAGAACCATTGTTTGATTTTCTCTAAATTATTCCTGTTTTCTATTTCACTGATGGTACAAACTCAGGAATTATAAGAAAGGAATTCTTTCCAACCTATTTCATAAAGCTAGCAGTAGCCCAATACCAACACCAGACAACACTATTAAAAAACTCTTTGGATATGCTTATGAACATAGATGTAAAAGTTATTGACAAAAAGAAAATGAAGTAAAATTTACACAGACTGGAAAGGAAAAAGTAAAATTTTACTTGCAGAAGACATGATTAGCTACATAGAAAACCCCAATAAAGCTAGCAAAAAAGCACCCAGAATTATACTCTAGAAAGATTACAGAACAGAAGTGTAATGTATTAAAATGATGATTTTTCTATTCTAGCAACAAGTAATTAGAGAATGAAATGGAACGAAGAATAGTACTTACCTTTGCATAGAATATGAAATAATAATAATAAATTTAACAATATATCTGCAAGGTTTGCATGCCCCCAAACTATAAATCATTGCTGAGGAAAATCGTAAAGACCTAAATAAATGCAAAATTAAGCCATGTTCATACACGGGAAGATCCTATATTCTTAAGAAGTCAATGTTTTTTTGTTTTGTTTTGTTTTTTGTTTTTCAAATTGATCTACACATTTAATGTAACATAAATGAAATTCTAGAAGGCTTTTTGGTCAAGAAATTGGGAAGCTGAATTGAAACTTTATTTGGAAATGTACCTAAACATATTGGAAATAAAGAACAAAGTTGAAGAGTATACAATATCTGATTTCATTCCTTGTTGGAGTAATCCAGACATAAGTATAGACATGCAGACAGTGAAACCAACCATCCAAAAATGCATGAACATATGTACAGTCAATTGATTAGAAAAACAGACTAAGGTAATTCAGTGGGAAAAAGGATAGTCTTTTCAATAAATGGTATTAAAAAAATTGGACAGCCACTTAAAAAGTGAGCTTTGACCATTATTTTATACCATATAAAAGTTACTATGCAAAATGAACCTAAATTTAGGAGCTAAAAATTTAAAAATTAAGGAAACACAGGAGAGAAGTCTTTGGATTTTAAATTGGGAAAAGAGATATTTCTTAGAACATAAAACACATGAACCATAAAACAAAAAGGTAATAAACCAGCATTTATAAAAATGAAATGAATATTTTTATTGAAAAGAAAGGTATATTTTAGGAGAAATACAGTTATAAACCATATATGTTTTTTATCCATTCATCTATTGAAGGGCATCTAGGTTGGTTCCACAGTTTAGCTATTGTGTTGTGCTGCTATAAACATTGATATGGCTGTGTCCCTCTAGTATGCTGTTTTTAGATTCTTTAGGTATAGACTGAGGAGAGGGACAGTTGGGTCAAATGATGGCTCCATTCCCAATTTTCCAAAAAATCTCCATAATGCTTTCCATATTGGCTGCACCAATTTGCAGTCCCACCAGCAGTGTATGAGTGTACCTCTTTACCCACATCCTCACCAACACTTATTGTTGTTTGTCTTAATAATAGCTGCCATTCTGACTGGAGTGAGATGAAATCTTAGAGTGGTTTTGATTTGCATTTCTCTAATTGCTAGTGATGATGAACATTTTTTTCATATATTTGTTGACTGATTGTATATTAGCTTTTTGAGTTCTTTATACCCCAGAAATTAGTGCTTTATCTGATGTGTGAAGAGTAAAAATTTTCTCCCAAGACATAGGCTCTCTATTCACCTCACACATTGTTTCTTTTGCTAAGAATAAACTTTTCAGTTTGAGTCAATCCCGTTTATTGATTCTTGATTTTAATTCTTCTGCCAAAGGAGTCTTATTAAGAAAGTTGGGGCCTAATCCCACATATATAATGGAATATTACTCAGCAATAGAAGAGAATAAAATCATGGCATTTGCAGGTAAATGGATGGAGTTAGAGAAGATAATGCTAAGTGAAGTTAGCCAATCCCACAAAACCAAATGCCAAATGTTTTCTTTGATATAAGGAGGCTGATTCATAGTGGGATAGGGAGAGGGAGCATGGGAGGAATAGATGAACTCAGGATAGGGCAGAGGGGTTGGAGGGGAAGGGAGAGAGCAGGGGGTTATAAATGATGGTGGAATGTGATGATCATTATTATCCAAAGTACATGTATGAAGACATGAATTGGTGTGAATATACTTTGTATACAATTAGAGATATGAAAAATTGTGCTCTATCTGTGTAATAAGAATTGAATGCATTCCGCTGTCATCTATAAATAAAAATAACATATATGTTAAGGAATTTATATCCTAAATATGAAGAATTCTTAAAGCTCATTATTTTAAAAAACACAAAATAAAAATGGGGAAAACATTTGTAAAAACTTCACAGAAGGAAATATATGAATGGTAAATAAATAAACAAAACAACTCCCAATGTCTTTGGACATTAAATAATGCAAAACATTCCTGAAAGACTGCTTATAGTTAAAAATGGTCAGAGTTTCAAATGTTAGCAAAGATGTGAAGCTTTCATATGAAAAGAAATGTAAACAAATGTCTAGAAATATGCTTTTGAGTTGTGCACTAATGTTCCCAGAAAAATTATTCCTAATAGCTCCAAACTGGAAGTGAGTCGAATGCCAAGCAAATGGGAAATAAATAAACAAGTTATAACATACTACACTATGGGAATATTGTAAGGCATTTGAAAAGAATAAACTACTGATAGATTCAACACTATGGATGGACTGCAAAAGCATCACACTAAACAAAGAAAGACAAACCAAGCCCTGCTTCACCAAAGCAATAGCAAAAACAAAAGAATGATCTAGAGTATAATTCCATATGTATGAAACTGTGTAGAAATGGAAAAAGACAGTGCTAGAAGCAACAGTGGTTGTACGGGGAATTATTGGGGAGTTAATTGCAAAGGGACAGAAGGGATGGTTACATGAGTGTAACTACTGGTCAAAGCTCATGACTTTAAATGCGTGAGTTATATTTTAATTAATATAACATGCTAATAATAACCTCAAACTCATCATCTTCCTGAATTTGCTCCTCCTCCTATGACCCCTTTAGTAGTAAATGGTACCTACTATCCTCTATTTTGTTCTGAAGCAAGACATGGGAGTCATTCTTAAGCCTTGTCTTTCATTTCTGTCAAATCACTCAGTTCATATCAGCTTAAGATATGTCACTCCTGAATCCTCATGGAAGCTTGTTAACTGGATTCAGGCTTTTGGCATCTTCTATTAAAATTTTTCAACAGTCCTATAAATTCTTACCTTCTCCCCTCATGCTAGATACATTTCTCTGAACAGGAGCCTGGTCATGGCATTTTCTATCATCAACCCACAGAAAGAAAATTAAAAAAATAATGAAGATTTTTTTCCAATCTGAAGACTGTTAATATGACTTTCAAAATCCTTTACACTACTTCTTGACAGATAAATCTTGTCAATTTGGGGGCAATCCCTGCAGATTTTTGGCAAATTCTCTTCACTAGTTTTTAATTTCCTTATACCTTGCAGATATATTTCAGCTTCTAGCAAAAAAGTCATTGCTATTTCTTAGTTGTATTATAATTTTTTTGTCCTTCTCTCCCCCTATTTCTGTAGATACCATGGAAGCAGCTGCAGAAATGTGTACTTACTTCATAATCTTTCCTACAAATAAAACTGAAGATACTGACCAATATTTACAATACACTCTTTGATAATTCTGTATTGTTTTATAATAGCATATTGGATTTTCAAGTGTCCAATTATAAAACCAAAATCTCTACAAAAATTATCTGATGAAAAAATTGATCCACTCACCTGACAACCAGTGACAATACTGTGGCCCCACGTATTTGGTGCACATTTAGAACATTTTTCTCCAATGGTGTTTGGAGGGCAAATGCATTGACCAGTTTTTGGGTCACAGTTATTACCCAGGTGGGAACAGTCACAAGCTTCATAGGAGAAAAGAGGGGAAATAGAGAAGAGTTTTAGAAAAAGGGAAAAATTTGATATAAAATATTTAGTTTTTTGTTGGATTGATTTGTTCCATTTTCCATTTTTTGGTACTGTTTAAGGTTCCTTGGAAATAAAAATGTACCTAATTCATCTTTTATATCATAGTATAGTGTATTTCACAGAGGAGTTTTCAATCAATATATGTTGTATTTCATTTAATAATTTCAAAAGTTAAAGCATTTTTATATTTCCTGTTCAGTTTGATAAAAGGAAGAACTGGTGTTACAGATTCCCTATTAACTAGAATGCCTTATATCCAGATAGCAAAAAGTTTAAAATTTTGTTTGTATATTTATTTTAGGTTTATTAATTTTTGTTACTATGCTGGAAAGATTTATTTTTCCTTTTTGATGATGACTCTGATTTACAATAAAACCAGGATTATAAATCCAGCACATCATGTATATAATTGGCAAATATTAGAATATTTCAGTTTTGCAAATATTTAAAGACAGTTAAATTATGAACACTGTCTAGATATAAAGATACTTTGAACTTTTATTTGCCACTGTCCTTATGTCTTTTCAATAGATTTCATTTTCTTGACTATGAATGATACATGAAGAGTGTAAACCAGTTGCCTCTTCTGAAAAAATACAAATAAACAAATTGAAACCATCTTCAAAGCCATGTAAAACAAAGAAGGTATGTCACTTCTTATCTATAGTTGGCCCAGCTACTAAAAATATATTTTAGTGTAGCACTTCATTTCAAAGAAATGAGAGAAGAAACACAAAATACTTGAATTCAAATAGGAGAATGATGCTTTGAAAAAACTTTGAGTTGCTTACATGATGATTAAATCATTTAACTGAATGCATTTAGGATATCTTATTAGGTTCACTGTCATTGTACATAGCATTTCATAGCAGCTGTGAATAATATTTACCATGATACTTGACATTAAACACTAAATAAATATCAGTGATTACTATTTTTATTATTATTATTGTGACTAATTTTAAATCACAGGATTTATTTTCTATGTGCCATTCACTAAGAAGAAAAACATCATTCTGTTCAGATTTATGTGCTAAAAACATCTTGGGACAGTTTAAATTTGTACTTGCAAACAGAAATTCTATAAGTAGATCTTCAATGGAATCATAACACTGAATAGGAAGCAGATCTAGGTGATTAGTTTTCTTCTCCTAAAGCATTATGTTTACCCTTATTAATAATACTGACAAAGATCAAAGGTCATAATAATGATAAACACATAGTACTTTTATGTCCGTCATTACTCTAAATATTTTATAGCCATTAAATCAACTAATTCTCACCAAAACCCTAGGATGTACATACTATTATAATCTTAGTATAACAGATGAATTTTATGGAGGAAAAGCAAGGCTAAATCTTACAGTCAAGGTCACAAAACTAGTTACTGATGGAACCATGAGATAAATCCAGGCTGTTCAGTGCAAGTCATGCTCTCAATCATAATGTTATCCTGCCTGTTTTGTGCATTATTTTTTCTATTTTATGTCTCTGGCTTAAAATGCTACTAGGTCTGCATTCCTGAAATGCTATCACCATTTTGTAATATTAGAAAATATTCTTGGTTTCACTTATACCTTCTCTTACTAGATGTATTTGAATGTACAGTATTAGCATGCTAATTTCCATTAAGTAAAAATGTTAAGAGTAAATTGGATTCAAATAATAGAGTATATTTTAAAATGTAGCTTTATAATTTTTAGTATATGCCAATATTGGCCTACAGATAGATATGCACTCATAGATCTTCAATGATCACATTTCAAATAATTTATAATAAGCTTGGCTTATGATAAAAATCATGTATCTCAAGTGCTGAAGAATGTTTGAAAGAGTTGGTTCTTTAAATAATTTTAAATATTATTCTCTCTGATTCCCACATAAGTCTGTGACAAGAGTCAACAATGTTTTCAAGTCTCACCACAGTGCTGAGAGTACAGTATGATAGTATCAATCAATGTTCAATCAATGAACTTCATAAGAAAAATTAAGATTCCACCTCATGACTGTTGAAATAGGGTCTATTCTAAATTAGTGGCACATGAATAGGAGTGAATACTCAATCTTTTCTTTCATCTGTAGTGTTTTCTTAGATGTTTTCTTAGTTCATGATTTGTGTAAAGGCTGTGAATGGATATAGGAAAACTCTAAGGAATCATGGTTAGAAACTTGACTGCTTTTCCCCACAAACAAAACATTTAGAGTTATCCTGTTTCTTTCCCAGAACATCACAGTTTTCAAGGCAGCTAAAAGTAGATAAAAATATATTTTTTGTATGAGAAAAGAAATTACCTTCCTTGATCCTTGTATCAATCTTGCATTAGGAGAAGGGAAACCTGAGAAATAACATTGACACTAGAAAACTTGAACATTTGACTTAAACAGCAGTGGTCATCAAGTAATGGTCAAACTGGGGTCACTGTTAGGGAGGGACATAGCAGATTTGGGATCTGCTGATGGATTTTCATTGAATAGTTTGCAAGCACAGTTATTTATAGGACACTATTCAAATGCCAATGTATTTTACTCACTAACAAATTTAAAATGCATTAATATTAAATATTTTGTCAATGATTATTTCCTTTTAAAAAATGAACAGTTATCAAAATCAGTCGCCAAAATGCAGAACTCCAGCCTTGTCTACAGACCTGTGCAGCCTCCTTCTTGGAAGTTGAAATAGCCCCGGGCACAACGGTCACATTTCTTCCCTGCAACACCAGGCTGGCACCAACACTGTCCATTCTCTTCACAGTCAAATGATTTAGACCCAAAAGAATTGCAGTTGCAGGGAACACACCCCCTGGCTGATTGTAGGCCAAATGTTTCAGGCTGACATAGAAAAGGAAAAAGAAAAATGAAATTTCAGTTGATTAACTCACAATGAAACAATATACACAATAGCAAGGGATCAGGCAGAAAAAAAGAGAACCTATAGGTTACTAGGGTTCCTCAATGATGTCATGATGACTGGACTGTCATTTAATTGAGTGGGTGCTTTCAATGATAACCAAAGGGCAAGTTCAGCTAATTTGAAGGACCATCAAAATAAATGGCAGAATTAGGCACTATCTTTTGCCTATTGTATTTCCATCAGCCTTGTCCTATACTTCTCAAGGTTTTAGAAGGAAGCAGTATGAAGTAAGCTGTGGGTTGTATTTCTAGTTTTAACTTAAAATGTTATTCACTTTATTCCTAATATTCTGAATTGATTACTTTCAGATCTTATGTACTTCTAATAAAAATGCTTTAAACATGATTGTCCAGAAGTTTAAATTTAAAATAGTATTTATCAAATAGTATGTGATCTACTTTTTTGTCATGGATCCATAAATACTTCTAGTCATCAAAACAGTATGCACATTATAAATGTAATTTATAGGTTATGCCTACAGTGACCAAATAATTGTTTTGGCAAACATCTAGTTTCTTGGATTTTATTCTAATAATTAAAACTGATGTGTGAGAACACATATTAAAGTGCTCTATTACAAAAGTAAAGAGAAATCTTTATTCTGTAATGACTTAGATGCCCATCACTCATCTGTGTCCACACTTGCTTCAGGCGACTTTCTTGAAATGCATGTTATCAGGCTTAGAGTGGCTGCATGGGAAAATGCTGATGGACTGAAAAGTCCCTTCTACGAGAAAAAAGAAAAGCATATATCCTACTTAAAGTGTGTCGCAGTTGTCTTTTTAAATACAAACTATGTCACATTATTATGATATTTCAATCTGGAAAATTAGTGTCAGTAATTACTTCTTTGTAAAAATAATCCCTATTTTGGAAAATTAGACTTAATAATTACTTCTGGGTTAAAAAAACTAAATCTTGCCACTTAATGTGAGTCACCCAAAGAGAAATGAATAAGTCTCATTATATATTTTTCTATTATTAGCAGTATTAAAACTAAGTTCTAGAAAACAAATTCATACCAATGATTAGAATTTTAAAATGGCTAAGAATAGTTTTATTGTTTAAATGAGAAATGGGTTGATTGAGTTTAAAAATAATTTTATTCTTTATATTTACTGCTGGCTTTATTTTTATTTCTAGTTATAATTTAGAATTCATTATTTTAAAGAAGAAAGTAATCGTTTCAACAAATGACCCAATATTGAAATTAAATTCACCTATGTAAAGAAAAACTAAACCACAATATTTTTATTCATAAAATCAATGATTAAATGTAAGATTCTAAATACTTGACCTAGAGAAATTATCAGGTATTAGAACAATGATTAAAATGCAAGCATGCCTATTACAATATTTTTTATCATGGTGTATAACTGCAGAGGCACTTAAATGTTCTATGTTAGAGAAATAGCTGAATGAATTATAACATATTCATGCTATGTAATACTATTCAATAATTAAAATCTGTTTTGAAACAGTTTTAATGATATGAATATGCTTATGATATAGCATTAAGGAAAATTTCTAAAATGCAGCACTTGGAATTATACAGATTTTACGATTTCAATCACATACTACACACATCCCACCCAGAAACACATAAATAGAAACATACACATAAAAACATGTCTAGAACCTAACACATTAAAACAATTCTATAAAATATCTGAATTATAGAATACTTTCCATTTGTCTTTATTTACTGCATTTTCCTTACTGAAGCTGAATTGTGTATTCTCATTATTTCCTAAATTTTCTTCATTTAGCCTAGGCATACATATGTATGTACCTATGCATATATATGCACATACCTTTAATGGGTAAGTTGATCAAATATTGAATGAATTTATTAAATCATACCATCAAAAATTCCAAAGTTGATTATGCAAGGAAAGATACAGGAAGAAATGTAAACATACAGGAAGAAATACAAAATAGTTTTCAAGTATTTAAATAATATTGTTTTAAAAACTAGTTTACACCAAAATAAAGCTACCATACTTCATTAATAAAATTTTAATAAATTGGGGATTCAAAAATTGATTTCAAAGCCTAAGGAAAACCTCCCTAATAAACAAATTAAAGGAGCAAACACTCCTGGTCAATAATTGAGATTAATGAAGTAACAAATACGGAGAAGGGTACTTGTCCACTCCCAGCAGCAAGCTGGCTGGGCTCCTTTACATGCTTCTCACTGAGGGAAAAAACAAAAACTAGCTCTTATATATTATTTCCTATGTGCCAGGCACTAGTCTAAAATTCATATTTTACAAATATGAATTAGTTTACTCCACAGGGCAACCGTGGAGCAAACTGTCACAGCCATTACTTTCTTACAAAGTAGTAAAACCAAAGGCCTGGAAAATTTAAGTAAATTGCCAAAGAAATTTCTTTGAAGCCTGGCTTTGGATTCTCATACATACTTCCTCAAGAACTAAGTAGTCTCAAGACAAAATAGTACTGTGAGGTATGTAGGAAAACAAATGAATGAGAGTTGATTTTCTGCTAAATTTTTATTTTAGAGGCATTTTGATCAGTTACTATCCCTGTCTTTTATTTTCAATTGATTCATCATTTTGTTTTTGAAGAAAAAAAAAATGTTTTAAATATTTTTTCATTTAGTAACTACAGTAATACTAGTAATACTAATAATGCATGCACTAGACTACCTGACAGCTCCATGTTAGTATATTATGCACTGTTCTCACTATTGCCTTCAAACAGCCTTGGAGGTGCCTCATCACATCTCCCTGCAAGCCATCTGCAGTGTGGAATGTTGATGCCTCATAACCTCCAGCTTCTAGTCTTTTGGATCCATCAAAGAGCTTAGCGAAGGGCTGAAAGCTGATGTCCCCACCCCCAATTCCATATGTTGAAATCCTAACTTCACAGTGATGGTAATCTGAGGTGGGTTTTAAGGGAGATAATTAGGTTATGAGGGTGGAGCCCTCATGAACGAGATCAGAAGCCTTATAAAAGAGACTCAAAGAAATCTCTTCATCATGAGAAATTATTTTGTTTTCTTAGACAGCCATCTAGGGGAAGTGGGCTATCACCAGACAGATATCTGCTAACACCTTGATCTGAATCTTCTCCAGAACTCTGAGGAATGAATTTCTGTTGTTTATAAGCCACCCAGTCTAATGCCATTCTGATACAGCCTCCTGAATGGACTAAGTCAAGCTCAGTCTATGCTTTGTCAGGCTTTTCCAGTCAGTGGCTAATTACAGTAAGGCACCAGAACCTTCCTGCCAAATTTAGGATTCCACCAATGGGAAAACATTTCTTTGCCCTGATGGGCATTTCCCACTAGTCTGGTCAAAATTTGGGATTTTGGTAGGATGCACTGAATGAAGCCTTTCCTAACCAATCTTTCCTTTTCTCTTTGCCCAGGAGTCAGAGGGCCACGGTAGCAGAAGTCTCCCGGCATGATCTGCTCTTCCCCTTTCATTCTTCATACATGTTTTCCCCCTAAAATCTTTTGGAATTTTCTTTTTGAAGGATATAAGACAAATATATATAAGACAAATTTTAAGAAGTGGGTCTTACAGCAAATACACGAAGAAGCTAAATCACAGATAGATCAAGGAACTTAACAGCCATGAAGCCAAGAGGCTGGGATTGATCTGAGGCAGTCAGTTTGAGAACTCCTTTTCTTAAAATGTACTCTAATGAACCAAGAAATAAAATAATATTTTTTTTCTTCCCCTTTACTGTTTATTTTGCACTCTCCTTTTAACACCTACCCTCAACTCTCCACAGACCCCTGATCTAGAATGGCAAATCTTGTCCCTTGTTACTCAGCCACAAGGCTGTGAGAAGCGGTTTTCCCTCCTGCCCTCCATCTCTCCCTTATTATTTAGCATTTGTTTTGTTTGCCTAGTGAGAGGGGGAACAAATTGTAACTGAAAACAACTTTCTTTCCTAATTTTGTGTATATTGTGCTTTTATAGTGTATACAAATGTATTTCTTGTGTTTGATGCACACATGAACAAAATAATGATGAGAAAATTAGCAAAATCCTTAATTATGATAAGATATCAGACAAATGTTATATCAAACTCTGAATTTTCTTAGGCAAGTCACTTTCTTTGTTATATTTCTCATCTGTTTACTTCTAAAGTGAGTTTTTACCAAATCATACTTGAGGTTCCTACACATAAATTTTTATTTGATTTCTACCCAACCATGGCCAATTGACACTTTATTACACTTATGAACTTGAATATATTTTTAAAAGCATAAGGATGGTTATTTTTAAAAAGGCAAGGCTCCAATCAGAAATTGAAAAATGTTTGCATTTGCAATTCGCACACTTAGCAGCTGTTATTTGGTAAAATGCCACCAGGGAACTTCAGCTGAGGCACACGGAACACAACATGCCCCGGCACAAGCCATGCAGCGCCTCTGGGATTACCCGAGCTGGGGCCCGATAGGCTCCCCGAGGACACCCGCTGGAACTGCCGGACCCCCACCTCCTGGGAGACCCCAGCACGTGTTGCGCTCTCCGTGGCTGCTCCTCCTGCCGATGCACCTGCCTGCCGAGGTTGCACTGTTTCCCTATAAAGCCTGATTTACAGATACATCTTCCTGTTGTATCACATTGGGGTGACACAGAGCCCATGGGATTGCAGTCACAGGGCACACAGACTTGCTTCTCTGGATCCCACCACATACTGGGCTTTAATTGCCAACAGAAAAATAAAATGAAACAAAATAAGAACAACAAAAAAGCATATGGTATTATTCAAGAGACAGTAGCAGATTATATTTTCCAACTTCCTGCAGAAAGGTCAGTTTGACATCTGAGAAGTTTTGGCTTCTGTTTAATAGTCATTATCACCAATAAAATGTATTTAAGTAAAAGAGGTAGTGCAAATCCTTCACTCTTATGAATGAATCTCAAGGCACTCACCCGGCTGAAGGCAGGCAACTGATATGTTCAGGAATTGAGATCAACATATTGAAACTGAAAATTTCATTTTAGCACAATGATATCTGTAAACATTATATAAATTAGCTTTTCTTTTGAAACTTTTGCTAAGTAGAGTGTTCACTGGAGTTAGCTTTTAAATGAGAACTAGAAGAAGGTACTTGCTAAGCAAAAGGAGCAACACATTTTTTTTTCTGCCAAAAATGTAAAGAGTAGTTTAGTTTCTAAAAGATCAGGATTATATTCATGATGGCTATTTCAGAAACATTTGCATTATAGGAAATATACAAATTATCTGCCAAAGAAATGTAGTTTTCAGGTCAACAGCAACATACAACAAGTTTTTGCTGTATTTGAGCATATATTTTCCTGATCATAGTAATTTTATCTGTGGAATTAGATAATCCTGAACCATTTTGTGAATACATTAAGGTGTCTAAAACATGAAATTGAAAGCCAAAGTTTTCAAGAAAGTAATTGATGAGCTCCTCCTTACCTTACATTCATCACACCGGTGTCCCTGCACATTGGGTCTGCAATCACACTGTCCTGTTCGAGGGTGGCAAATCTCTGAGAAGGAGCCATTGACATTACAACGACAGGCTGGAGAGAGAAAAGGCATCAATGGCTGGGAAAAAAAAAATTCTAATACAGGTTGAATATGCTTTATCTGAAGTGCCAGGGACCAGAAATATTTCAGAGTTTGAAGTTTTCTAAATTTGGGAATATAGTTGCATAAACTGGTTGAGCATCCCTAGTTGGAAAATCTGAAATCCAAAATGCTCCTAGTCTTAACGTGTTTGTTAAATAAAAATATAGCCCAGGTGGTAACACTGACACCTAAATTTAGTAATAGAATATTTCTGACTTACTAAGTGCTCTCAAGAATTCTATCATTTTTATCCCTACAATAACTCTATCAGCTGTAGAGAGAATTTATATCAAGTCTTTGGCACAATTCTCGAGACATCATATGCTATTCAAACATTTATGTTGTCATTCAAGATATTCAAGGCCAGTTAGATATTGCTGGGTTCTGAACATTACTGAGACTTGCAGATCGCTGATTTCAGGTACAGTGCTGGGTCATTCCTTCATAGATACGTTGGGTAACATTTAAAATATTATAATCCCATTGTAAGTAATACATACTGACTCTAAGGCCAAAATAATTCTAAGAAATTACTAAAATTGACTGCATTCATGTCATAATATTAATGTCATCATTAATCAAGTAATACTGAATTAATTATTTCAAAATAATGATTATTTATTCTGTGTCAGTCTTTAAGTTTAAAGAATGAGTTTGACATGATTATAAAAGTATATAAGATGAAAACATTGCTTCAAGTCTATTAGAAATAGAACATTGTAATTTTTAAAAATCACTTTAATATTACAATTTTTTGCAAATATAGAAAATATATTTGGTTTCAGTAATCTATTGTCATTTTTGTGTTATGAAGTTGTCTGATGTTATACTGAAACATATAATAAATCAGTCTAAAACCTAAGTGGTATTCACAAAAATAATTAATTAATGGCTCCCTGTGTACTCTACAAATGCATGTGTCATGATGAATATAATGGCGTTGATAACAGAATGAAATTGTGTGGGGGCAGATGGCATGGGAATTAAGACTATTCCATACGTGGCTTTGGTAAATTTGATACAATATCTGTTAAACATTACCTATTCACATATTATAATGGCTGCTCTATTAGCCGATGCTATTATTATTCTCTTCACTTGGCTCCAGATTTCACTTTCCTTTACTGCTCTTCTAAAAATTGCTTGATTTTTTTTTTTTTTTCCGGAAAAGTTTAGTCTTCAGTATCTGCTAACTTGATTCTAGTATGTTGGACATTGGAAAACTGGCCTACCCAGCAACCAGTCAAATTAGCTGGTTAATTTTCCTCAGGCAATAGCTTAAGGAACAGTTAGTTTATAGATGGAGTTTAAAAACGGGCTGGAGACAAATATTCTTTTTAAATATCCACATTCATTTGGATACCGATTTGTGGTGCATACTATCAATTTCTTTATGTAAATTTCTTAAGTGTATTATACATAAATTTAAAAAATCTTAAGTTATTTATAATATAGAAATCCTTTTTTAAAAAAGTAAGTACTACAAAATTAAATTTACATAAATATTCTGGTGTTTAATGTCACCTTAAAAATAACAAAAACAATATAGAATTTTGTAAAAGGGGCATTTAATGGAAGAGTATAAAACAAACTAAATATATAAATTCAAAAAGCAAAATATACTTCTTGGTAGTGGTCAACTTTTCATGAACAAATCCAGAAGCAACTTAAATAATGCTTTCTCATGAGCTTTCTTTTCTTGAGGGTTTACTATCATGTGTAGAGGAACTACTGTATAAAAAAATTATAAAATAGATAATAAACGGATCTTTACATTTTAAATCATAATTATATCCTGGAGGGCATTAAAAATTATAATCATATTTATACCTCATGGCAAGTAGTACAAAAATTGGAGATAGTTCAAATGTTGTTATTCCCACATTCTCCTCTGTTCTTAAAACTTTATGCCACAAATCATTAGTTTATCATGATAAAATAATTGGAATAATATCTTCATCTTTACATAGGGATTATTAGAAGACAGAGAAAGAAAGGCTGATAAATGGCTAAAGTAATCTAGAATTAGTGAACCACTGATATTCATGACTACTACTTGCACTACTACCAGACAACAGACCATGTGTGGGCATCTCCAGATCCCAAGGACTCCCTGGATGCTCTCTATGTGCTATGTCCTTTAATTTCTGTAGCAAACTTATTGGAGGTGATGAAACTAAGTCTTATTGAGGTCAAATGTCTTCCTCAGGGTCACAGAGTTAGAAAACATGGATCCCAGATGATTTGTTTGAACAGAAGAATTTCTTCAGTTCCTGATGATTTTCACAAATGCCTAAAAACCTATGATGTTTAAAGTCACTCTGAACCTGTTGGAAATTTTGCTTAAAATCATTTATATATGATATTGACAGACAGTAGTTGTTCCAGAGAATGATTAATTTTTGATTGAACACATTATCATACGTGTATGACACAAAGTTCACACTCATCTTCTCAATTTAGGTGAAGACACATTTTCTAGTGAAATGAGGAACCCTAGTGGGCCTTTAGTGCTTAAAGCAAAGATGATAACAAACTTCATTTTCTCTGATTTCTGTAATTCTGCAAGCCCTGGGCCCTACCTGAATGATTACAGGAGTCTCTTGGCAGAAGTGAATGGTTGGGCTACTCTTAATGTCCTGCTCCTCCTAAAGATTTTGACAGCAGATGAAGCTGATAATGGCTGCGTAAAGCACTCGAGTGCTAATGTGGCCTCATACCCCATTTGCCTTTCCACTGCCAGATTCCCTTTGCATACCATATTACCACTATTATAAAGCATTAGTAAATTCTGTGCCACACTTAATAATACATCAAAGAAGGCAAAGATGGGGAGGGGGATGTATTGTACTAAAATGGATGAAGCCCTAGAGTAGCTAACTTTTGTGAAGGAAAACACAGAAGTAACATCCTATGCATAGTCCTAAGATGAAAGTTAATCATTCAATAATTACAATGCCAGCGTGTGAAAACATTGGCAGAGTTTTACACCTATTAAAAAATACAAGACTGTAAAGTTCACACAGGAAAGCACAACCAAATAACACCTATTGACAGGTAATGATGAAGGATCTGAACCAATAACTTTATGTCAACAAACAAATTATTAGAATTGAGATAAACAAAACAAAACAATAAAACACAATACCAAAAAAAGTCCTACTAAATTTTCAAATTCTTCTTTCCTACTATGGATATGAGGTCATTTTAAAATAGAAACGTGTATCAGTTGAAAAAATCAAAAGGAATACCACTTCAACAATGCAGCAATTTTCAAAGGATTTTTGCTATTAGTACAAAGAAAGATAGATTCTGGAATATGCAGACTCTTGTCTATGCTGTGCATCTATCATCCATGTATTACAGATAATTTCCTAGTCTCCAATCCCCACTCAAGAACTCATCAGCTACTTTGAGGTATAATACATCAATTCTGTCAGGGGCATCAATAGTTCAGGACTTACGCTGACAGTTCTTTGCATCAACTGCGTCTCCAAAATATCCATCAGCACAGAGCTCACAGTACCGGCCTGTTGTACCTGGCTTACATATCAGACAGGATCCAGACAAGCTGTCACAGCTGCCAGGGATGGAGAAGTCAAGGTTGTCATTGCATTGACATGGTTGACATGATCCTCCAGGTACAGAGGGTTGTCCAAAATAGCCTTCTGCACACCTAAGGTGAAAAATTGCATCCATGAGTATTTGGGGGAAACTCATGAAACACATCTTAGGACAATGTTTACATATTTTTCATGCTACTACTCTCCCAGGATGATGGCTTTTCCTTTTCAGTGTTCCTTGTCTCAAATGCAAGGTGATTAAAAAATGTTTTTCTATAACCACAGTGTAGATACAAGACGAAATCCTGCCAGACCCACAAGTAATTAGATTTCATCCAGACAAAAACAAAACAAAACAAAATCTTGTCACTGGCACTGAAGATGAGACCAAAGCATAAGAAATTTGCTGCTGGCACTCTCAAAGAATCTAGGTCCATGTTGCAACGCCTTTGTAATAGAACACATTATGTATCTCTACACCAATTGGTTGTTTTTTTGTACAAATATGCAAGGTTCACATTTTGTTGTTGTTGTTCTTGCAGCAAGAGCTTGTTAGGATGAAACAATTCATGAGAAATTTAGTAGCGAGAATACAGAATTTCTTAAATAAAAACTGTGACTCATGAGATTTTTATTTTTATTTGGGTGGAGTGTGTCTCTGAATTAATAATGGTTTTATATATAATTGAATGTAGATTTAGAGGTAGTTTATAAATGAAGAGTCTTTACTAAGGGGAAGTCTAAGTAGGTATTCTTGCCAATTATGGCAATATGATATAAGGTGATGCTCAACTGTGCCCATGACTCAAATTAGCAAAATCCAGGTATTTTGTTTTAATCAACCAAGAACTATTTTTACATATTAATTGTCATTAGTTACAAAGCATTACAGAGGAGATTTTTTTTTAAAAACTATAGTATGAAAATTTCCCTGATCTAAATGCTGTCTTATAATGTCACATCACCTTACAGACACACAGATACATCCTTACAGGCAATGCCTATTTATCTTCGGCTCTGTCATCTCTTTCAGTTGCATTTTCCCACACTTCATATTAAGCCATACTTGACAAAGGAGAAATGAAACAGGGCATCCACAGTCTATGGGCAGGCCAGCTCTGCTACCTGTAGTATCTTATCAAAGTAGTCTTCTGCAGCAAGGGTCAGAATTGAAAACGAACAAAAAGATAGAGTGTTTTTACCTCCATAGTATGCTATATTATGCTCATCTACTCAGATGTGAAAGCCATTGTTTAGAGCAAGGCTCTCTGCCATTAGGAATAGAAATGGTTTAAATTCATTATGTCATATTAAGGACATATTAATAACATGGCAATTATGGGACACAGTCGTTAATTTGGTACAGATACATTGATCAATGGTTATTCTAAGTTTTCCAGAAAATGTATGGGGACCATAATATTCTTATGGATTTAATATTTTATCATAATTAAAAAAAAATGAGATTAATAGTTTTAATTATTTTTACAAAATGGTTAATATGATTATGAATGTTATATAAACATTTTAAAAGGCTACTGCTGCCCACAAATTCATATATTAATTCTCTATTACAAAATATGAAACAATATTTTAGTGCATAAAGTTCCCCCATAATCCCTTCAGGGGTATTCTTACCTTAGTTGATATTTAGAGCTTATTTTTTTTATTTTCATTTTTTCTTTTTTTTTTTAATTGGTTGTTCAAAACATTACAAAGCTCATGATATATCATCTTTCATACATTTGATTCAAGTGAGTTATGAACTCCCATTTTTACCCCAAATACAAATTGCAGAATCACATCAGTTACACATTCACATTTTTTACATAATGCCATATTAGTGACTGTTGTATTCTGCTGCCTTTCCTATCCCCTACTATCTCCCCTCCCCTCCCCTCCCATCTTCCCTCTCTACCTCATCTGTTGTTGTTCAGTTCTCTCCCTTGTCCCCCCCCCCTTTCCCCTCACAACCTCTTATATGTGATTTCGTATAACGTTGAGGGTTTCCTTCTGTTTCCATGCTATTTCCCTTCTCTCTCCCTTTCCCTCCCACCACTCGTTTCTGTTTAATGTTAATCTTTTCCTCATGCTCCTCCTCCCTGCTCAGTTCTTAGTTGCTCTCCTTAAATCAAAGAAGACATTTGGCATTTGTTTTTTAAGGATTGGCTAGATATTCAGAGCTTATGATCACATCTGCATATATTCACATCTCATTTTGTTTACTGCTAAGAGAGTGACTTTGCTCCACTTAGAATAAGGAGGTACAGTGATTATTATCACAGTCAACAAAGACCTATTATTTTCAGTTCACTTTCCTCAAAATAACTTACTGCCCTCGGGAGAGATGGCATTATATAACAAGATCTGGGAATTTCTCTTAACACAGATACCAATTAATAAGTACAAAATTCTCCTATAATAAAAGAAACTCAGCCCATGGAAGGAAAAAAAAAGCAACACAACTGTGATTGAATAGAATAATGAAAGAAGCATCTGTCTTTTTCATTGCAGGACATATAAGAAAAATTTGTGAATATACATATTAGAAAATTCATATGCTGCTTTATAGAAAGTGGGATCATTTTCTGCAGCACATTTGTGCTTTATTGCTGGTGTATGTGCATGTCCATTTTTATACATAGAATGGTCTTCAAAGAGACAAATGTTCCATTTGGAGTGAACAAACAATGCTAGGATCAGAAAATACAATGCTACTAATCATATTCTTTTATTACTAATAATATCACTTTATAATCTGTTATATGATTTATCTAATAAAAATTAGTTAAAAATCACAGTCCTTTGACCCTTTTCATTTTCACAGATTATCGCTCTCATAAAATTAATTGTAATTTGAAATCTTAAGCACTCTCACTTTCATAGGGAAGGCAGAATAAGGGCATTTTTAAAGAAGGCAGTTTATTGGATTCCTTGTTAAAGATGAGCACCTTGTCATAGCTACACTGCTCCATTCCACATTTGTTCACTTTTTCAAATCAAATTGAACTATTTAAAACAGATACCCTTTAAATGCAAATAAGATTCCAGAAAACACATGCAGTTATATAATAAGAGTTGCTGCTATTGATAATTTAGGAAGAATATTAGAGAGAGGAAAGGTTGGGGGGAGAGGGAGAGAGAATGAATGACAGAAGAGTAGAGGAACAATAACGAGAAAAGAAAGCAACAAGATGGAGGAGATGTTTTAAATCTCGTTGTGTTCCATCATTTTCTCCAACAACTTTGGGTTAAAATCTGAGGCCTATGGTCATACTATCTCTTCCACAAAAAAAAAAAAAAAAAAGCCACTGAGTATTTTTACATGATGCATATAAATAGCATTCAGTCTTTAGTCCACAGAAAATAAATATTCTTTAAACAATCTGACAACAGAACAACCAGAGTTATGTAAGTACTATCAGCAAAGCATAGAAAAGGTACAACCTACTCGGATTAGGATTTAACAAAGGCCTGTTCAGAATGACAGAGCAGAATTTTAAGAGATGACCAGGGTTAGCCTCAGGCAGAGCAGTGGGAGGACTACAGTGTTCTAGAGAGGAGGGACAACATTGACAAAGGTACAGAAAAAAGTGGCTGGAGTATAAAGGTGTGTGGCTGTACTGCAAGACTGTGTTCTTACTACCTTGCACCTGCCAGTCAGCTAAAGACTGAGGGAATTTGCCTGCATATTCAAGGCCTTTCTGCAAATTACAAAAAGTGTAGAGAGAGTGGGTCCACACTTCTGCAGCTGAGCACAGCAAGAAGCTCTTCTTGCACTCAAGCCCTCATACTGGCTTCAAGCTCCCATTTGCCACTTCCCGGACTTTCTTTGGGCAGTGTGCAAACTGCTCAATCGTGCATGAGCAGCCTCTTTGAAACATCAGCTAAAGCCACAATTTTGTTTATGGCACTATTAAGAAAGAATAAGCTTCTCTCTTCTGTTGTTTCTATTTAATGTCATCTTTGGCAGCGAGAACCCAACACTTAAGGAGATTCAGACACAAGTAGAAAAATGTTATCAGCATCATGATCAGAGGGAAACTGGACTTGATCCAGACATTTCTGAAGTAGAGAAGACCTAACTGGGATTTTGGAGTTATAGCTAAATAACAAAATGGAACTTGATATCTAATATGAATCACGTGGATAAAATTACAGGTGAATTTTTAAAATATTAGGAAACCCGAGTCAAATGTCTTCTGCATTCTCAGAGGTAACTGCGAAAGCAGTCTTGATTTTTGGCCTCTGTCCTCACCTAGGGAGGATCTGCTAAGAAATTATACTGGGGAGGAGGCAGGGGTTATCCCATTAAGGGTTAAATATCCCATTAAGTACCAGGTTGTCCCATAGAATCTGCCAAGTGAACTTGCCACAGTCTTGGAATTGTCTTTCTCCATGATGCATTCTAAATTGCTAGGGCTACAGACTTATTCTGAAAGTACCCCAATGTCTGGTAGGTCTGGTGTCATTTGTGATTAACTCAGCTTTTGTTTTATGTTTTTAAAAATTTCTCTTGATGCTCTAAGGCTAATTTCTAGATGCTGTCTCTGATTTTCTGGAGTTTTAGTCTTCCATTGTCCAGATGAAAGAAGCCGTGAATCTTAGCAAAGTGTCATAATGAATACCTTCTCCCCTAACTCCCTCTCTTCTTTCTCTCGTTAAACTAGTTCCCAGCAAAATAGTAACTCCTCAAGGTGCCTTGGCCCCAAGCAAATGTTTCATGCTTCCAAGCTGTGACTAGTGTCCTACATGTGAAATAATCATCAGTCAACATTTTGCTAAATCTACCTTTGCCATTCTCTTGTTCATGGTTTCTTTTCTTTCCCTCAATTCAAGAAGCAAGAGCATGGTGCGCGATGCATCTAAATGAAAGGATTTGATAGGGAAGAAAGCAGAAACACAGAGAACTCCTAGACCGTGGACTCAAAAAGTTGGAATTTCTATGAACGTGGAACCTATACACCTTCCCCCCAAATAAGATGGAGATGAAAAGGTGGATGGAGAAGTGATGATAGTAGTAATAGTGGTGTATCCCAGTGTGGAATGAAAGAAGCTGAATGATTTCTGTCTCCCCAAGAATGGGATAAAGTGAAGAGAGTTGAATGACCTGAGAGGAAAGGTGATTCAGAGGACAGAAAAGGCAAAGGTTGGCAGAGACACATGGAGAGAATTAGGACAGGATGATCCCACAGCATGTCCCTTTGCCCAACACAGATATACCCACACTCACTCACCTACTTACCACTCATGCACACCAGCCCCTTGGTACTTTGTCAACTTATTAGAACTTTGATTCAAGCTTGGTTGAGATCATGTGAGATCACATGTCTAAGTTCTCACAGTTCTCACATATATGGATGAGGTCTCAAAATAGAAACTGAATTGAAATAAACAATATCAGCTGATAATTCTCATCCACCAGAGCTATAGTCTGAGACACATTCATGCTACATAATAAAAGCAGAAAATTTTGGAAAGACTGAGCTAAACTAAGTAAGTGATCAGATTTCTCTACTTCCCACCACAGGACATAGCACAAATTTTAACATGGTAATGGATACTTCCCAAACTTTTGTGATCACAGCATTCTTTATTCTAGGAACAACTACAGTTTGGGAAACCCTGTTTTATTTCAAATGCTGATTTTTTATGTAGCCAATATGCATACAGTAATCATACACATCACTTACAGAATGGCTTTGATTACACAATTTTAATGCAACCAGTGACTCCTCTTTACTCTGACCTTTCTTTTCCCTCCTTTGCACTTCAACATACACAATTATAAAATTATTCCTCTCATAATTTTGACCTATCAAATAGGCTTTTGGCTCACATACATATACTGAAATGGTATACCCTAAATATTTCTGGAAAATGCTAATTCAAATTCTGCCTAGAAAAAGCAAATATCTCATCATCTGTATAAAAGCAGTTGAATATTATTTTTAGTTAAAAAACTTTGGTTGGAGCTGAGCTATATACCATTTGCTACACCGCATATGCATCTTGTAATCTTCCATTGAATCAGATTAATATAGATTTTAGGCAGAAAATTATGCTCTCTGTCAGTTACTTCTTTCCTGGGTGAATTTCATTATTCAGTTAGGTTTCTCTCCAGAATGCATGTGACCATTCTCATATGCATTAAAGAAAGATATGAGCTGCTTGAGGGCAAGGATGGCATAATGCATCTGTTTACCTCTGACATCCAGCCCTGTGCTTAGTAAATGGCAGCTACTAAGCAGATATATGTAAAATTAAAGGTAGCATTTAAATTGTAGATGATTCGGAAACTATGATCTAACATGTATAGAAAGGATAGTGTACGAAGCAAAGCAATATAAATACATCAGAGATTATGCTCACCTAGGTAAGCGAATTTAATGGCCTTGTATGAAAGAGCAGCTGTTGCTTTCTAGATGCTAAAAAAGGTTGCCTGTAGTGAGCTGTGGGGGAGGCGGTGGGTGGTTAGGCTTTTGATGTAGATCTGTCTTGGCAATGATTGCTCTCCTATTATAATAAGTAATATACACATAGCTTCCTTTAAAGAAAAACACAATTAAAGAACTCCAGTTTCTCAATTACAAATATATCCTCCTTATTTCAGTTCTCTTCTTCCATTACTAATTTACAGATGCTGCCATTCTTACAAATAGTACTTATTGCTCCTGGAAACTGTCACTGGTACTTTGTCCACAGATTGCTAGTTGCTAACTAAATTCTCTCTGGGTGACTGGCTCCCGCTTCAATAACTTTATGCACCCTGGTTGGAATAGGACTGATGGCTGCCAAGGAGGCAGGAAAGGACAGGCCAAAATGGCCCTCTTTGGGGTTAGGTTTGGTGACAAAGATTGAAAGTAGGTCACATCCATTATGACCCTTTTTCCCCAATCCCTATGGCCTACTGATGAACTAGGCTGTTTGGATCTGTCTTCATTGCTAAGACCAGAGAGAATTTGTTCTATTTGGCAATAATATCAAGGGGGAAGTTTGTATCATTTTTATACCGCAACTGGAATAAAGAAAAGTCTCTTCAAATCATTTTGGGAAGGCTGGATGTTTTCTCTGATAAGTGGATGCTAATTCAAAATGGGGCTGGGGTGGGGTAGTGAAGAATGAAAGAACATTGGATTGTGCAAAGGGGAGTGAGGAGTGGGGATGGGGAAGAGAGGGACAGTAGAATGAGACAGACATTATTACTCTATATACATGCATGATTACACTATTGGTGTGACTTTGCACCATGTAAAGCCAGAGGAAGAAGTTGTGCTCCATTGGTGTATGATGTGTCAAAATGCATTCCACTGTTATGTATAATTAATTAGAACAAATTAAAAAATAAAATAAATAAATAAATCCAAAAAAATAATTTGGGAGAAAATATGATTATACAGATTATGTATAGTAATACCCATAGTTCCATTGCAAAGCAACCCAACAAAGTCAATAGGAATTAAAATACTGGTATAGGACTATTTAGAAAGAATGTAAAAACATGATGATAAATTACATTTTGTTTCTATTTTCAAATATGTTTAAAGTAAATTATGGACCACTTACTGAACTATGGACTATGAATTTAAGCCACATTTTAAGGACAAAAAGCTAATTATGAAAAACAATGGGTGCTGATGGTAGACAGTAAGATAAATCTTAAAGTGCATGGCTTTCCACTTGAACAACACTTTCTAGAAAGATTGCAGGTCGATGCTTAACCTTTAAGATTAAAACATTAATCAGATACTTTCTAAGTGAATAGATATTAGTAGAGCAATTTCTAGAGAATAAATAAACTATAAAGAAATAATGCATTTGTTTGACAAGTATGACAGGAAACTTTATTCCACCTCATCAAGTATGGCAGCTTTTCTGGGGTAGAGCGAAGGATGATGATGCCTATGGCTTTGTAATTCCCAAGGTAGAAGTCATTCTGCAAGATGGGATGGTACGAGCTTACCTTTCACAGCGTGGTCCTGTGTATCCAACAGGACATGCATCACAGATCAAGCCAAGACTCTGGTCTAAATGGCACGTCGGGCTAAAGCTATGTGATGTTGTTTTGGGGAACAATAGAGACAAGAAAGAAGCAATATACAAAATCATTAGTAGCATATTTTCATTTCTCTTTCTCTACTACTGCTGTGAAAAAAAGGCCAAAAGCTGGTCATTCCTGTCTCACAGACAGAACTCAGGATCTGGCCAATTGAGGACGAAATGAAATTGCTCTATGTGCAGACATGACTATAGCCCAGTGGAGAAGCAGTATCCCTGTGACATGTTATTAACTAACTTTTGACTGCTCTGAATCTGTGATTGCCAATAATAAGAGGGAGTGAACAGCTGCTTTGAAGGATTCCCTGGGCCTAGAAACACATGGCTTCACATCCTTTCTCTCCAGCCAAGTCCCTTGGAATCTGAAGCAGCACTGAGAAACCTTAGGGATTTTTGGAAAACTCAGCACACAGGAGAGGTGGCAGTAGGGGTTCCTACCTGCAGGGCTGCTGCCTGGGGTGTATGTGCTAATTGTTGTAATGTATACTCACAGGCATACAGTCACACTGATGGCATCCTCAAGAATGTTTCCAGAAGCAATTAAGTGTGTGTACTATACTTCAACTTACAATAAGACAAAACGAACAACAGCAACCTTGCCATTTTATACCTTTTGGCATGTTTCAAAATTTCTCTCTCTTTGAACATACTTACAATTTTGGTCTGAAATAACAGAGTTGGACACCATGTCAAGAACCAGCACGGCGATCTCATGTGAGCATTAGCCTTCAAAGAAACATGTTCAGCTTGGCTTACATTTTTTTTTTTTTCTTGGAAAGAGATACCTCACCTGCATTCACGCTTACCCCAACATGGACAGTATCCTGTAGATATCTGCTGCTCTCAGAAGAGCCCTCTCATTAATTATGCTGCTCTACCATTTAAAAAATTATTATTGAACTGGTACACAGAAACTGTACATAGTAATGGATAGCATGTAATGTTTTTTTTGTAATGCGGTGTAATGTTCAAATCAGATGAATCATGTCAATCTCCTTAAACATCATTTTTTCACAGTGAAGACTTTCAAAGTCCTTTCTCCTAGGTTTTTGGAATGTGCATTACACTGTTGTTATCTATAGTCCAGAACCAGAATTTGTTGCTCCTGTCTAGCTGTAACTCATATCTGCCCCACTACTCGCCCAGCCTCTGGTAACCACCATTCCATCTTCAACTTTTCTGTGATCAAGTTCTTCAGATTTCATACTGTTCTACTGTTTTAAAGGGAAATGCCCTCAATTAATCTTTCTTCCATTATGTTTTATTTAAATAGGTTTATTTTCTATTGTATATGAAATGACAATTCAGTAGAGGCTTGCTCGATTGATGATGGCTAAGTGAACTAAAGTGAGAACAACAAATTAAACACTGCAAGTCCTGATCTCATTTGGCTTTGCATGGCTTTCTTAAATTTGATGGAGAGAAGATCATGGGTACTGTTTTTAAGTAATATGACTCTGACTTAACTCATTATATTCCTGTAAAGATGAAATAATTCTTTTTTTTTTTTTTGGAAGTACCAACCTACTGGCATCAATTTAGACATTTCACTCTGTGGAAAGTCCAAATGAATCTACTGGGTCAAAGGGGGAAAGCCTGAAAAGGGGAACATGAGTTTATATATAAATATTATCCAAACAAAATATTTCATATTAAAGGGTTCTGGTGGCTACCATGGGCAACCAATCTGTTCTGTGAGAAGGTATCTCCTTTTAAACTGGGGCCTGCGTCTTGCCACACGTTACCCCCCAAAGGGATCACCCACACGATCTTAGCGGGAATGCATTTATACTGAAGAGGCACATGTCATTTGTTTATACCAAGGAGAAGCACATATGAAAGAAGAATGAAACAGGATTTTCCCCATCTTTACACAGTGATGTGTTTTTGTTTGAAGATATGAAAAAAAAAATGAACTGGAATTTTAAAAATCTCTGTAGTGCATATATTCTTTGAAAACTGGAATTCTTTAATTATCTTATCATGTATGGAGAAAGGGACTCTTAAAAAAGCCCTGAGTTTGCCAATCCCATGGGACTACAGTGATTGAAAGAAAAACTGTACCAATTATTTTTTAAAAATCCTAAATCAGTTTACCGTGAGACATGTCAAAGGTGGTTGACAAGGTTTCTGACACTTTAAAACTATTTATAAAATAGATTTCAAATTCTTAAAATACTCACATGTCAGTTAAAGCCAACAGAAGTAAAGTAAAATGTACTCACTGACAAAAATCAATATTTTCTCAGGAAAAAAATAAGCAATAACAATATATTAGATTTGACTTGCTCTTATAGTTCAGAGTCCTTTTACAAATAATTTTATCACATTTTCACAGAATCCTATGAGCTGTTTGGGGCAGGCATAATTTTTCTCTCCCAAGGTCATACTCTATTTCTAGAAGAACTGAGCATGGGATCCAGGACTTCAGAATTTTAATTTGATATTCTCTTCTCCATGTAACAAACTGTCATTCAAACCTGCTGGTGAGAATTAAGTCATTTTAAGGTTTTAATAATATAAATACTTTACATGATGCATGCAAATCAAATCCCCTCTTAAAATATACTCATGCTTTGAAATTCTTTAACAACATAAACTGAGGAGTCACTCCCTTACTGCTGTAATTTCAGTTACAGGAATGAAGATGGCATTCAACAACAACATTAAAATTAGAATGAGAAATACACATGCACAACGTAAAATGCCTCCAGAATTTGATTGGCAAATATAGTGATGTGACACTGATTTTGGCCAAAACATGAAGATAATTGTTCCATGACACAAAGAGGGAACTGTGGGATCATCATTGACTTATATCGATTCCAAGATTATGTCACTTAACACTAGTTGGCTAGCTGCACATCAGCAGAGAGAATGTTCTGCTTCCTGGATTTACCAGCCCATGGCACCGAAGTCACAGGAGAGCCAAGAGCTGCAGGCACAGCTTCAACAAATGGGGAGGAAGGGCAGCTACTCTTGGAATAAATTGTAAGGATATACACATGGATCTTTTAATAATAAACATAGATTTTCATGTGTTTCATAATGATCCATTTATAAAGATGTATATATGTGCATACATGCATATATGTTTATATATGAGTACGTATATATGTTTATGTTTGTGAATGCAAACATAAAGATACAATTAGCCTTATTCCAAAAGAATTTAAATTACCTCTTGTCTTGGAATGTACTTCTCAATTATAAGTACTAAATTTAACAACAATAATTCAATATGCCCTTTTGAAAGAGCCCAAAAGTCAGCTTTAGAAGTATTCCATATGTAATTGAAGCACTCCTGAGGAACATAAATTAGCAGATTCCACAGTAGATAGAATTTGTTGAGGGGCTATTTTCTGTCCAGGCTTGTATCAAGAATATCTCTAATTTTATAGCACAATTTATGAAAATCAGTATTGGCTTAAATAATTATATCTATTAAAATGCATGCTAAGTATTCAATAGCAAATGTTCATATTTAATCTATGTGATACTGAAAATTAATGAATATAAAACATTTGAAATTTTACTTTTATTTGCTTCTCTGGAGGTAAATTTCACTGGCTAGTTACATCTATAGTTAGAATATAAACATCACCAAGGTGAAAAGGCCAAACACACAGTGGACACTGTAAATAGTTGATGAAGTTGATGTATATGTATGATTTAAATACTATATGCTTGTCTGTATTCATACATCATAATAATTATACTAATCTATCTCTATCTTCCAACACATTTGATTTATTTAGCAATATTATCTAAGAAGTTTGGAGCCAAAATGCTTGTGATCTATAAGATTTATGACCAGGGATTAAATAGATAAATCACCAAGTTAAAACTATCACTAAGCCTCACACTTCGGAAGAAGGTTGCAGCAACCTTTAGTGCTCACTCTCTCTTTTTCTATGTAACTGTAAAAATTCAAATCCCATCTTCTGGATTATATACAACTCTTCAATTTATACTTCAGAGTTCCTAACTTAGATTATAACAGTAATTTACAAAGATCTTTTTTTTTCAAAACAATAGTTCCCTATTTCTTTAAGTGCCCTTGTTTTTTAGTGATTTTTCAAGAAAATATTTTAGGTTATTATTTAAAATGGATTTCTTCCATCACAATTGTGTAGCTAAACTATGATAATTTTCTACAATGTTTTAAATTTAAAAGACTGTATATCTCTAACTACAAAAGTTCTAGAGTTTATAAACTAAGTCTGTCTTTCCTTTTTCTACTTTTAATTAAACAATTTAAATCCAGAACTAAAATAAGTTACTACTCTAGTCCCAATGATATTACTAAAATAAATCTTTAAAAATAATTTAATAATTATTTACTACAAATAAAATAATCTTAAAATTGAATGATCTCTAAATATTTGATGTTACCAATATTGTTATTTATGTTTCTATGTTATTGTTGTTATTATTATTATATGATTTTTAAAAATTAACATCAACAAAGTAAACCAACTTGCAAAACATATGTTTTAGGAAATATCATTCAACTCTGGGACCCAAATCCCTTTGGTACAGGTGGATGGTACTTTAATTTTGGTTGAGCTATTTTTTGTTCAGGACAACACATTTAGAGACCTCAAACTAGAAACACAGCAAACAAAGATAGAGGCAAGGATTGGCCAAGAATGCCTACATTTGCCCAAGCAAAATTCCTTCCCTAATGACTTCTCTTTATTTATAGCAATGTTGGCCAGATTTGAGGGGAAATTCATAAGGTCTCTATGTATTACACCATGGTTCAATGAATGAACAGCTCTGCCGGGTTGATAGCTATGTTAATAACAATAATGTTTTGGTTGATAAGAAGATACATTGCAAGGGCATCTTGAGGTGCAATCTGTCTGCCTTCCTCAACGAAGGTCAGTGCTGAACAGTGAGGTTTATGAGCATGGGGTGAGCTGGAGAATGCCATTTAGCCCTGGTAAATGAGGAGGTCATGCACTATGTAAGCTAATCCTTCATGTGTACAACACATAGCCAATTTGGTGTCACATTATATACAAGGTAGGGAGCAGTAGCCATTAGTTATGAAGGACTTCATTTGTATTTCCTTATATTCCCTATTTTCTAGTATTTTTTCTCCTCTTCTCTCATACCTTTGGTGGGCAAATGTTCTTAAGTTGTATGTCCTTCCAAGCTCATTCCCTATGTTCTGGAAATTTTTTATGCTCTGATCCCTAATATAGGTTAAATCAACTTCTCATTTTTTTTCAGGGTCTTACTAGGGAACTTAACTTACCTGGTGGATTGATTAATTGTTTTAGGTTTTATGTTAACCTGCAGTATTTTAACTTATTTTAAAAGAAGTCCTGCAGACTGCAGAGGACTGGAACATACACAAGAAATTAAAGTTAAAACTGTTTTCTGACACTGATGGTTTATGACTTTAAGCAACTTACTTAACAATCAACCCAAAGTTCACCATTTCCACTCACTGTTTTACGTACTTGACATGTTTTAATGGTGTGATTCTTACTACCCCCATGAGAGGGTTCAGTTATCACAACTAATGTTGAATGAACTAAGATAGTTTAAGAAGGTTGCCCAAAGTTGTACCAGTGGAAAGTATGGATCCACCATTTAAACTAAGGGAGTTTTGACTTTAAAGTTGATATTATAACACCCTTTCTACTCATAAACTTCACTTATTAGTCTATCTACCAAATTGGGTTATTTCTGAAGGTGAAATAACCAAATACAGCGCATGACCCTATGCCTAGAATATAGTAGGCTGTTTTCATTCAATGTTAGTTCTTTTCCAAACAATGAGTAAGGTGGAACATTGGAAGAGAAGCATAGTTGGAGAGGAGGATAAGAATTCCATGTGAGCTGAATACAAGAAAGCACAGTTCTCAGGAGGACTTTAATCTTGAAAACAGAATTATTTTCATTTTTTAGCTTGTTGCATTCATTAGATCTAATAACAATATAGCATCTTAATTAGGAACATCTTGGGTAAGACCTAAGAGTATGACCTCCTTGATCAAAACTTCACATTTAAAAATCATAGCTGACAGATTTCACTTAAAAATTATTTGAAATTTCTTCCCTACAAGTTTTATCTCTGCTTGTAGAAACAGATGGAAAGTGTATCACATGATAAGAACTTCACTAAGTACTAAGATTACTCTTAAAAGTTCTCAAAAGAAAATTCCTTTCATTTAAAATTATAGTTAGGGCTGGCGGTATAGCTCAGTGACAGATTACAAGATCTTGGATCTAAACCTTAGCACCAAAATAATAAAATAAGTAAAATTATAGTTATTTGCAATTATTTACCTGTAAGAACCATTTGCCTTCTTGATTCCTAATATAGGAATGTTCAGAGGTGAGGTTTTTAGGAAATGGTTAGACCACGAGGGCTCTACCCTCATCAATGGGTTAAGCCATTGAAGGATTCATAATTTGAATGAACTATTGGGAAATTATGGAAACTATAGGAAGTAGGACATCGTTGAAGGAAGTCTGTTCTTGGGAGAATGCTTTTGGAAATTATATCTTGTCACTGGCCCCTTCCTCTCTCTCCTTCTCTTTTCCTTTCTGTCTGCCTCCCAATGAGAAGCTTTCCTGAGCCACGCCCTTACACCATATTTCTTTCTCACCTAGGTCTAAAAACAATTCAACCATCTGATCATGCACTAAAAATTCTGACACTGTGAGCAAAAATAAATTTTTTCTTCTTTTATTATCTCAGATATTTTGTCACAGTGATGAAAATTTGACTAACAGCCACATTTTGTAGTAATATCAATTTTTGAACCTGGTATAGAGCATTCTCATGAAAAGTAAGGGAAGGAGCAAAGAAAATTTTATTAATTTATTTAATCCTTCCTTCCTTCCTTTCTTATTTACTTCCTTCCTTTTCTAAAATATTTTCTAATATATTATTGTTCTAGGTGAATAACTGGAAAAATGGATATAAATTATATGAAGTTTGTATTAAAACTTTTAAGATCTACATTGTTTATAATAGATAATGTAGCAATTAATACCCATAGTTTATTAGTCATAAATTTATGATAAAATGTGTACTGTTAAACCAATTTTAATAAGATGGACATATATGTATAAATAAACATATTTATCTGTAAATATTGTGTATGAGATAAACTATGGGATAATTCAGGGATAGTATGGGTACTTGAAGATCAGCTGGTTTGATAGCAATGGCATGGAGTTTCAGAGCTTGAAAACTTTAAGTAATCAACTTCAGCTTCCATTTGTCTTTAAATTTTTATTTATATGCAGTGCTGAGAATTGAACGCAGTGCTTCAACAACTTTCTACCAATTGTTATTTTTAGAGCCATATTTTTTCAAAAATGAGAATAAAAATAATAACTTATTTCTTATTTTATCTTATTAAAATATATTCCTAATCTCAGGCTATGTTCATAAAACTCATCAAGACTAGCTTAAAGTTTCAACTAATCAAATCCCTTCATTTTAGCTTTTGAGAAGTTTGTGACTTGCCCAAGCATACTTTCACATACACACACAAAATCTAGACTAGGATTTAAATGAGCAGCATTTAATGTCACTGATCTTTTGGTGTGTAGGCATATATATCTACACATATACATGTATGTGTTTATTTAAATTATGTTCTTTGGAACTAGGATAGAAGTGCTATTTGAGTTCTATCTCTTAATTACTAAATCATCAAATCTAGGGCAAAATACTAAAAACCTTTAGAAATAAACGGTCATAATTTTAAATATTTTACATTAAAAACGCATATCGCCTTCCTGAAAAATTCATGCATGTATTTATTATTTATGTGCATGCAACAAGAGAAAGTTTACATTTGATATCAAAGATACACTTATAGAACTGGAAACCAAACTCCTTGGTAAGGAAAGTTTGTTACTCACTTATTGGATGGAATATTGAGCGGACAAGCACAGGGCTTGCAATCTTCAGAAGTTCCTTGAGTAGGATCACCATAGAAACCAGGAAGACATATATTGCAGTAGGGGCCACCTGTATGATCCATACAGTTCTGAGGAAGAAGAGCATATCAGAGTTTATATTTTGGTCTCAAACAGCACCATGTTGCTGAAAATAGGTCTATAAAATCATTAGTCTGTTCCCCACCAGGAAGATAAATTTTTCCACATTAAACAGTCAATTTTTTAGCAGGGAAATAACATTGGAAGTTAATATCTAGTTCATCAACTACATACTAGGCTCAACACATGCATAATTTAAAAGATAACTGAAATCCTTTATAAATTATTTTCATTATGCAAATTTTATTTCATCTTTATTTTTTTTTCTTAAGAAAATGTATTTGATAGTGTGTGTGTGTGTATGTAGTCAGACAGCCCTAATGACATAAGTTTAATGGAAATTGTAGCTGATTCTAAGTAAAAATCAATTGTAGCTTAAAACTGCTGATTTAATGAGAACTGTGGCTAATCATACAAATCCCCCAAGACTGTGCCCTCTTAGCTCAGGCATTAATTTTAAACTTAGCAGACTCTGATGTTTGCACAATGCTTTCTTATATTATATCTGTGAGGAGCTTGTTTGATTCATAATTGAACATTGAGAAAATGGGGAAAAAATCTTAAATATATGATGAAATCACAGAGCACATAAAAATTTTCCTCAGATACTTTCAAAACCAAGTAGAAATTATATCTTTCTACCAATTATTATTTTTAGAGCAATCTCTTTTTCAAAAATCAAAATCAAAATAAATAATTTATTTCTTGATTTTATCATATTAATTAAAATATATTCCTAATCTCAGGCTGTGTTCATAAAACTCATCAAGACTGGTGTAAAGGTCCAGCTGATCAAGCAGTAGAACTGTCTCCAATAGCACAATTTGATAAATATTTATTGTATCATGTAGATATAGGTCTTATTTCCAATGATACAATGATGTTATATAATTCCTTCTAAAATCATATAGCATGGATTCATTAGTACTGAAGTTTATTTTAAGTCTAATAAGCACATATAATTATAATTTTTCTACATGTTTACAAGGGTTCATAAGAACTCAAGGATGTGCAGCCTTTATTTTTATCACCAACACCCAAATTTATGAAGGAAATGGGAAGAATATAAATTAATCTTGAGTACAGTAAAAGTTTATATGTTTTTATGACTGTTGGAACAGTCAGATCAGGTTAATGAAAATTCCACATTTTATTCATTTCCATATGTTTAGAAATAAGATGAGTGTCAGTTTTGTTTAGTATATAGATTTAACAAAAACAACCAAATAAATGAAGATATATTTTGAACATTGCTTATTATAGTTTCTTGGGGGATACCAGATTTGTTTATTGAATGAAAAAAATCTAAATCATAATCCATTCATTTAACTCTGAACCTCCTATTTACATTCTCTGAAATAAAGAAGTAAAGTTGGACTGGGGGTTGTGGCTCAGTGGTAGAACGCTCGCATAGCATGTGTGAGGCACTGGGTTCAATTCTCAGCACTGCATATAAATAAATGAAAATTAAAAGAAAACGGAAGCTAAAGTTCATTACTTAAAGTTTTCAAGCTCTGAATACTCCATGTCATTGCTATCAACTACAAGTGAAAGGTATTTCTATAGTAACTGGTGATACGCGAAGACAGGTTTTCCTTTGAGCTATTTTAAATTATTTCTCAAATATATTTGACTTTTTAAAAGACAGTGTAACAATTAACTAACTTTGCTATTAACAGTTGCCTAACACAGTATATTAGGATATTAAGAACAAAACCTAGAACAATTGAAAGAAAACTTTCTTTTGATTGGGCCTTCCTATCACCTCCTTCACTTTTTAAGTTTATCTTAACTTAGGTCTTACCAAATAATTGTTTGCTTTTTGAAAAATTCTTTGCATGTTGTCATGTTAACAAAATTAAAATTCTGACAACAACTTAAGAGTTTAAAAAATTCAATCATAAAATTAATTACAATTTAACTAGATTGAAAATGTAATTGTAAAACTCCACAGAAAATCTTGCATAACTCAGAGACCCTGCTTTTCTTTAACAACTGATTTAATGGAAAAATAAAGTTTCTTACACTTTGTATTTTCAGGTTTCAGTAAATAAAAATAAAATAATCTTCAAACAAGTATATTTGTAATTAAAACTATAAAATAGCATCATACAACCAATATAATCAACACTGAAAAACATGAAAGTTTCACTATGATAAGCCGGTTGTTTACACGGGTGATTTGCTATAAAAGTGCCTTTCAAATGTTTGTTCCCATCACATATCATGAGAACAATGAGAAACATACCATCTTCCCATGTGGCTTTAAATGTTTCCTGGATCACATCATACTCTGAGTTAAAATGACTTTTTCCATATAGGTTCACATTATAGCAGTTGTCTGAATTTTTATTCTGATGTCAAAAATGTATTTCAGTTAATTTATTATCAGACAAGCTAAACTAAAATAAGTCTATAAGTTTCATAAATTATCTTTTAATGAAAGAAACAATTCCCCATAAATAATAAAAAGAAGCTGAAATATAAGATCAATTGAACAATAAAATGTAAGAATGCCTTAGTAATGCAATTATTCCAATATTTTTCTCCTTGTGGATCACATAAGCTAAAATTAAGATATTGGCACTTAGATTTCAATACCATTTCAGAGAAAGAACACTTGAATGTCTCCAGAATATATCCAACCTGATCATTTACTTGCCAGCTACCTGGGAAAATCCAAGGAACAGGAGATTCTGTCTCCAAGATTCCTCTATTATTTGAAGGTAGATTTCTATCTCCTTGTCCATTAAACAGCCAATAAAATAGGTTTTTTTATAAGATCTCAGCTATCACTGCTTCCTCCCTGATTTCTCTCAATATTATGCTGAAAGAAGCTATTTAATTCTAAAACAAATGCTTCATTCTTCAAAATATCATATCACCAAATTGACCAAAAGCATGATTTGATTTTATTGTGATGAATTCAACTTGGGATATTACCTTAGGGAACATTATGAGTTTGGTATTGTGACATATTTATTTTTGCTTTTTTCTGGTAAGTAAAGCAAATCCACATTAGTTTCGAGCTGTATATTTCCTACTGCATGTTAATAAAGTGTTTAAAGGTAACTCAATATTTTTCCCAAGGTGCGTTTTAAAAGACTGTGGTATAATTAAAATGAAAATCACTTAGTCTTTCTATTCGTAAAAATGCCATTTGAAAAAATCTACTGATCCACAAATTAAGTCTATCATGCTTTATACTGCAATGCAATTAAACAAAATCTTATATAGAGAAAACAGAAAGTACATCAATAAACCTAAATGCCAAATTACATTGAAACAAAAGCCCTGAGTTTTCATTTTGGATTTTTCCCAGAAGCTTTTAAGTAGTAGAGAAAGGGGGAAAAATGAGCAAGAGAAAGAAAACATTAAGAATTACTGATAACAGAGTCTGTCTTACATTCTGCAGGGAAATGAGAGTATGATATCCTCCTAAATTGGCACTGTTTCAAATTGTGTTTCTGCAAGACTAATGAAATGAGAAGTGTTGTTTCAAGCTTCATGCCATGTCAGACAATATAAAACTAACATGCCCTTGAGTTAATCAGAACGGCCTATTCAGAGTAATTCTCCAGTCCTAAGGCTTCTTAGAAGGATAGAAAGTGCTCTGCACTTTGCAGAGCTTATTTTCTTGTTAAAAGTATAGCCTTAATTGTAGAAGGGGAAACGACTCTAGTGAATATGTATTCCATATATTTATTATTTTTTATCTATGCATGACACTTTGCATATAGTTAAATGCCTAAAGTTTCAGATAAATATGCAAATGTCCTCATTTTCAATGTGAAAATAATAAATTATAAAAAACCATGAATTATGTGTATTATAAAGGTTATATTTTACATTTCTCCTATTATGGGGATACATAATTTCTTGTTTTAGAACAGTCTATTTTTGGTAGATTTATGGAAGGGAGTGAAATCACATATATTCATGTTAGAATATATATCCTAGTCATTAGTTATGCTCTATAATGATGTAGCTCTAACTCGATTCTTAGACTAATATGAATAAATACTTCCTAATACTTGCTAGGGAGATTACATATGAAAGAGTATTTTCAGCTTCTAACTTAGTTCAATATAAATATCATTGTCAAACCACTTCTTTACTCAAGTGTTCAAGGTTCCAAAAGCAGCAACCAAACTGCAGCATTCGTTGAGTCAATTTTAGCTGTGTCAATCAGCATCCCCAGTGGAAAGACAGCACTTACCAGGCATTCTCCTGTAATGTCATCACAGGATTCTGCATGACCAAAGCACCGACATGGTTCACAGATGCCACCAAATATGGTGCCATTAACTCTTCTGTGCCTAGGCCAACAAGACTGAAAGAAAGATAAATTTTTCATCAGTCTTGGTATTTAAAAAAAAAAAGAATATTTTTTTCTGATAATAGAAAATAACTTAGGTAGAAAACTCAGCAAATATGCTGTCAAAGGTAGCCACTATTGAAACATTGCTGCAGCACTATTATTCCTGACATTGGGACTTCGTACTGACCTTACTGTTATTGGCAGGTATGAGATTAGAGGAAGCGTTAGCATGGTGTCTCTTCTGAAATAGTAAAATAAAGCACAGATATAAAGAATTGAAATGTGACAGTCTCAAAGTAAAAAGCACAGACAGGAAAATAGAAGGAAAAGTACTGGAAAAAAAAAAAGCAGCCAACATAAAAGGGCTCAGAGAATCTTAGCCTATGAGGGCACTCAACATCACCCCAAGTAATTTGACTTGGGAATAGCTCTCTTTTCCACACAGTTGCCACCCTCAACCCCTTCACATTCATAAAAATCTTTGAAATCATCTGCAAAACAGATAGCAGTCGCCTCCTACATTTGACAACATACACATTTGACTTTAATACATACGTAATTTATATATTTCATTCCAAATTTCCTCCATCCTATAATGGTTTTTCAAATTTACCCAAAGTACCTTGTGGTTTATTTACCATATATTCCCCTGATAGTTTATTTTATGGTATTATTCTCCTATAATCTGGCTTATATTCATTGTAGATTTCTTATATATGAAACAGTTTATGATATAAAACCAGAATTCCAATTATAACAGGATACTTGGGGTTTATATTTCCTATTTGTCAGTACCTGCTCTAAATCCACTCACTCTTAATTAAATTTTTATTCTCTGGGGATTTCTACAAACTGAAAGGTATCTAAATTCACTGTAAGGTAAGTATTGATGTCTTCTAGAAGCTTATAAGTCCATGTAGTAATCACCTTTTGTGGGTTATAAACTGTATTTCTGGATGGTTAAATACAACACCATATATCACAAAAGGTCTTTTTTCTCCAGTTGAAAATAGAAATGAAAGAAACCACTGAAGTAATAAAGTATATAGAATTGTGTTGTGTATTGTTGGAAATGTTCTTCTGCCTTAGGATATGAGGACTCTTCAATTTGAACATCAATAACAGACATGTGAAAAAAGGATCTGCAGATATTTCATATCTGAAAATAAAATAAAATCAACTTTCCTCTTATTTTGAGCAGTATGAAAGAGAAAGTGTCGACTTTCTGTTCCTTTCCAATAATTTCCTCCTGTTAAAATTTTGGTCTCCATAGATTTATTATGGAAGTGATGTTCTTCTATAATATAAATGTTTATAAACTGGTGAAGCTACCCATCCAGAAGGAGGTAAAGCTTATATCAAGAGAAGAGCGAGAGAACTGATAGGATGTTTTTAGGGCAGATGTTTATAGAGATTTCCTTAACATATATTTTTAACATTTTAAAATGTAGCACTTGTATAACACCTTCATTTTTCAGATGCCCCACCTCCCTAGACCTTTTTCTTAATCAGTGAATTTACCCCATTAGTCACAGAAAAAAATGAAAGCCATCAGAATCTATCTTTCCTCTCCTAAGCCAACAAGAATGCACCTTTGTCTTCAGACATTCTTGCCAATTTCCCTCTGCAACAATAGAGGGGGTAATGAAGGATCCTTCTTCCTCTGAAGGAAATCTTACTCCACTTGTGTTCTTGATTCCAGGATCTTTTTGTCTTTTCAATATTCCCTCTCACTGCTCCATCAGTAAAATCTTTGTTATTGGACCACTACCATAATCTCAGAAATATGACCCACTGCCTCCATCAAAAATTAACTAACAGAAAAAAAAAATGGCAAAATCACTCTTTTAACCTTACACAACACTTCCTGTCACCTTTTTTTCTTTTCAGTAAAACTATTCTACACAACCTTTTCTTCCTCAATTGCCTTGTTCGCTTCATCCCATACTCATCTGTTTTGTGCTCACTCGATTAAAACTTCTCTTGTCCCTGTCACCATGTTCCATTTGACCAAATACAGTGCACAACTCTGTAACTGTATTTGATCTGGGATCTTCTTATCGTTCTGCCTGGCTGACTCCATTCTACCTTGAAAGTCTTCTCCCAACCTCTGCAACATCATGCTCCCTGAATTTATCTCCTTTCTCTTTACATTCTTCTCTGCTCTCCCTACTTCTCATTGTCAGGAGCCCCTCAGGGTCTAGGTGAGGTTATTTTTTTTTTCTTTTTAATCACATTCTCTCCTGGTTAATTTATTTAGTCCCATAGTTTAATGCCTTCCAACCAGGCAGATAGATATGCTAAGTCCCAGACATGCATATTCTAAGGACACATTGACATCTACACTTCACAGTGTTTCCAAACCAAATATTTCTAAAATGGACTATTGATTCCCTCTACACTCCAACCCAATTATTCCTCCAGAGTAGCCATTCCCAGCTCAATCAATGTCATCACATCCAGTTGTACAGTTTTTAGCTGGTAACCTATGACTCGTTCGTAAACTATTTCTTCTTCTCCCCATGGCATGTGGAATACCAGTAAGTCCTATTGGTTCTCAAAACACATATATAATATGTTCTGTATTTGTACATGCCCTGCCAATAAATGAACACAAACTATTGTAATTTCTGTGTTCTATCTGTACTAGTGTATTAACTATTCTTTTTCCTACCAGTCACGCCATTCTACAGTGTGTTCCTTATGTTATAGTAATAATGATGTGACTATAGTATAAAGTCAAAAAATACAGTCAAAAAAACATAATTCAAGTCATGGCAACATCCTGCTTAAAGACCTCTATTGATTTTGCATGGCACTCAGAATAAAATCTTGATTCTTACCATGCATGAACACCTCTGAATGGCCTGGCTCCCCCATTCACATTTTGGGCCACTCACCCCCTTGCTTACTAAACTGCAGCCAAACTTGCCTTCTTTCAGGTTCCTGAAGACTCCAAACTCTAGGCCACTTCCTCATAAGCTCTTTTTACTTCTCATTCTTTAACGTGGTTTGATGTCACCACCTCAGAAAGCCTTTCATGGCAAACTTTATAAAATAGTCTCTCCATCTTTGAATACCCTCTCTCTTCCTGTCTGATTTCATATGAAATCAGTCTCCTCCGGACCTTTGTGATTTGATGACATCCTGTTAATTTACCTAGCTTTTCAAAGACCGTATCTGTACTCTTTATCACATTATCCTCCATGTCCTGGGTCTTTACTGCCTGAAATATATGCTTTAGAAAATACTGCAGTAAAGTGAGAGTACAAACACTTGTATATAGAGATTCATATTAAGAGGAAACAGATTTGGCCTTAAAACATTGTTTTTTTTAGTATCCTATTGTGCTTTCATTTCCTCACCTATCAAGTAAAATGGATTATGATGGTACTAGGAAAACAAGAAAATATTTGAAAGTTTAAATGTAGAGCGATTTATAAGATGACAAGTAGAAATGAGAAGAAGAATTTTTTTAAAGATAGCTTCTAAATCAACATTGTAGTCCCAAATAAAGTCTCAAATAAATTTTTTACCAGAGGTTCTTAGTAATCTATAATTAAGTTATGGGATGGTCTTTGTAGTTTACTCTGCTTTTAAGGGATCGTAGGATATTAATGATAACAAACCTAGTGACTGGCCTTCTCAACTAAGCTCAGTGAAAAAAGAAAACAACCTCAAGGAAGGACAGCATTGGGTGATATCAAGTCTAGGGACAGGAAGTTTTGATAAAGAACAGAAAAGATCATTATAGGGTAAAAGAAACAAAATCAGAGAGGAACTCCAGAGTTCCAAAACTTATTGTCCCTTGATTAAACTAAGTTCATTTATGTGTCTCAAAGAAACTTTATTTATCAATTATTGTGTGACAAGTTCAAGGAAGCTTTATTTTTCTTCTTCTGCTCCTTTGTTCTCTTTTCCATACTTGCATGCTTCTCTCTTCCAATCCATGTGTTACTAATATTTAGCATCTCTCAGATACTTTCCAAGACATTTCTTTCCACTAGAGTAGCTCACCCTTTGAAGGATCCCCTGTTAACTGGTCCCTTAATGATACAGTGCTATGATCCAATTTTTCATAGGTATTTGTTCTGTCTCCCCAGATTGTTAGTTCTTTAAGAACAGAGATTGTGTTGTATACTCATTGACAATTTATACAGAGAAATTTACATAACTTATCAAATGTGTGCAGAATTTGTCAGAATATTTTCAAAGGGACAAAAGTAACATAAAACATAGCTGATTAAACCATTATAATATTTATAATATTTATAACAATATAATAAAAGATGATGAATTAAAATGAGAATGATGTGGGTATGTATTAAAGCAAGAAGAGAAGTAAGGTATTTATTATTATAATTGAAATAGGAATTTAAATTTCCAAAAGGAGTTGAAAATAAAAGTTGAAAGACTTGTTATAAAAAAAAGTTTCTTCAAATAAAACATAGATTTTATATCTGCAATCAAATAGGGCTGGACATAGATAGTTTAAATCCATGATTTTTTTTTCCTTTCTTCAAAAATTTTGGAAAAACAAGTACTTTAATGAATTACCTTTAGTTTTATTTCTAGATAGGTAAATCTGCCCAGTTAAAGAAAACACATTTGTCATGAATATGACTGTAAGGTCTGAGCACTCTCTGGAAGCACATATTATTTTAAAGTATGAGGGAACTCACAAAGCAGTGCCTATAGTATTTCTATAAATGGTGTAATAGGTTAGTGTTCTGAACTGGAACATCCTGATGCACTCAAATGATTCCTTAAAGGTATCATTTTAAAGAATTTAAGCTCTCATTTATCTTGAAGGCATTCCCTTTGGCAGGGAATTCATGTTTACATTTTTTGACCAGGTTTCAAGTAAAATCAATTTTCAAACTACCTCAGAGAAAATACATAGAAGTAAATAAAATTGCTCTCTTAAAAAGATATACTGTGGTATTAAGTAAGAAACATTAATTTTATTTTAAATCTGGAATTTTGAGACAACAACTAATATCTGAAACTTAGATATTAAACAAATAAAAAAATGGTAAAGAATTTCCTAGAGCAAGGTATTTGTTCCATGAATTATGTTCTTGACATTCTGAAGATTGCATGCTTCAGATGGTTGTGACTTGGTTGTATTCTCAGGAAGTAGAGTAAAAGAGGTATATATAGGATTTAAAAATGGGAAAATAAAAAGAAACAAGTACTAAATTCTGGATAACTACTGAAATGAAAATGGAAAAAAAAACACTTTGAAATATTATTCTGCTGCCATCCAGCATGCAACTGATTGAACAGGAAATAAATATTTATGGAAACATCATATTTTTCAGTTATAGTAAGGAAAAATGTCTCAAAAGGAAACAATTTCATGATGGCATTATGTAGGTAATACTCTTTGGACAAGTCTTGACTTTTTAGTAGAATTTTCTTCCTTCTTTAAGTAATACATGATTATTTGTACAATTATTAGCAAAGAACGCCTGTATTCAGAATAGTATCTGAAGGAGCTTATATTGCATGGAGAATATATTTTTGCGAACTTACTTCACAAGAGGAGCCACTATACCCTGGTGGACACTGACAGATTTCCACAGCAGCTGCAACACTTCCATCAGTAGGATATGGGACAGCAGATTCAAGCTTCACAGAGCTCAACCTGAGAAGTAGGGAAACAGATACTAAGTAAATACACAATCTCTTCGGCATTATGGCATTATATTGGCTAAAGAATATGTACAGCAACTATAATACAAATATGAGAAAATCATCCATTAGAAGAAAGCAAATGAATATCCATAACTTGAAGCTGTCATGCATTATATAGTTAGCCTTCACTATCCATGGCTCCACATCTGTGTATTCAACTAGCTGTGGATTGAAAATATTTGGGAAAACTGAACCTGTACTGAAAATGTACAGACTTTTGTCATTGTCATCCCTAAACAACATACTAGAAAAACTGCTCATATAGCAACTTCATGTAATCAAGTGTTAATTTAGACTGTATAGCAAAATTGCATGGGTCATATGTAGACACTGCATCATTTGATATAGGGACTAAGCATATAGGGATTTGGGTAGAATCCATCACCTGAGGATACTGAGGAACAGCTCTATTAGGTAAGGCCTGCTCAGCTACAAATGCTGACAATCATCACAACCATCAAACACTAAAAAGATATGAGAATGTTCTTCCTTATTTATTGGTTCTTAGCTTTGTGTGTTTTAGGGTAGGGGAAGGGGAGGGGCCCCAGGGATTAGACCCAGTGGTGCTTAACTCAGCTCCTTTTTTAAAAATATTTTATTTAGAGATAAGTTTTTGCTAAGTTACTTAGGGCCTTGTTAAATTATTAAGGCTGGTTTTGAACTTGCAGTCTTCCTCCCTCAGCCTCCTGAGAGGCTGGGATTATTGCATAGCCACTGTGCCTGGCTGCTATATATTTTCATTTTCTTTCTATAAAGACTAAAAAAACCAGTTTAAAATCATATAATTTAAGTGATTTTTTAAAATAGAATACATTCATTCCCATGACTGTTTGAAGTAGAAAAACAAGAGACAATATTAATCTTAAATTTTAGTTTTTTAAATTGAAACAAAAAGTAGAATGAATTTTGGTTTCTTTTCTTCAGAGATAAACCCATGTTGTAGTAGGTATAAGTGAAACTTTCTCAAATGCTCAGTAGAGCTAGTCAGCACTATTCTTAAACTGTTTTTGGCGTAAATTAAATCACTGTTCTCTGTATGTATGAATTTTATTTTACTGATACTTCTATACCATTTGGTGATGTTAGCCAAGTGACTTGGCATCACTTATTTTTTGTAAGAAAATCTGGTTAAATGATTAAATAAAAAAAAAATACCAAGTTCTTGTTATTATAGTAATTATGAAATACTAGACATGCTATTAACATATTTTCACTGATTGTTGAAACACGGTTTCAGTAATAATGAAAATACTACCTGAACTATTTGTAAACTCAAACCATTTAACAAATTTTAAATAAACTCTAATAGGGCAAAACTAATGATTACTTAGAGCAATTAGGCAAGAGAAAGAAACAAAGTGCATAAATAGGAAGAGTGGATGTCTAATTATCCCTGTTTGCAGGTGATATGATATTATGCATAAAAACCTCAAGATTCCATCAAAAGCTTATTAGAAATGATAAATTCAGTATATATAGAAAACCAACATAAAAATGAGTATCATTTTTGTATATCATAATGAGATCATTGAGAAAGAAATCCCATTCATAATAGCTTGAAAAATTCCCTAAGAATAAATATAACTAAGGAAGTTAAAGACCTCTCCAATGAATATAAGACATTGATGAAAAAAATGTTGAAGAAGGCACACAAAAAAATGTACCTTTGATGTTCATTGACTACAAGAATTAATATTGTTAAAATGTCCTCACTATCCCAAGCAATTTACAGATTCAATGCAATTTCCATCAAAACACCAATAACATTTTTCATGGAACTAGAAAAAAATAATCCCAAAATTCATATGAAAACAGAAAATACTCTGCATAGTAAAAGCAATTTTAAACAAAAAAGAAGAAAGCTGGAGGCATCACAATACTTGATTCCAAGACATACTACAGAGTCACAGTAACCAAGTCATTAGCATAAGAATAGACACAGACCAATAAAACAGCAGAGAGATTCCAGAAGTAAATCCATGCATTAGAGTCAACAGAGAGTTGACAAAGGTGCTAAAAATGGACACCAGAGGAAGGAGAGCCTCTGCAAGAAGTGGTGCTCGGAAAACCCGATATCCTTATGCAGAAAAGGACTGAAACTTGAACACTATTTCTATCATTTACAAAAATTAACTAGAGTAGATCAAAGACCTAAGAAAAAGTCCTGAAACTATTAAAATATTAGAAAAAAACAAGGGAAACAGTTACAGACATTGGTATATACAATGGCTTTTTTGGATATCATCACAAATGCACAGGAAACAAAAGCAAAAGTAGATAAATGGGATCACATCAAACTAAAATCGTGCTCAGCAAAGGAAACAACTGAGTGAAGAAACAACCTAGGGAAATGACAGCCTAGCAAAAATATATGCTACCTACTCATCAGGTTAATATCTAAAATAATAAGGATCTTATCCCCAAAAACGTAATGATGAATAAACAAATAATCCAATTTAAATGGGGAAGTTATCTAAGCAGATATTTCTCAAAATAATTAACACAAATGTCCAAAAAGTATATGGAAAAAAAAATGCTCAATATCATTACTCATCAGAGAAATGCAAATCAATACTACACTAGCTATCATATCACCCTAGTCAGAATGGCTATTATAAGAAAATAAAAAAACAAAAAATGCAGGCAAGAATGTAGAGAAAAAACGAAGCCCTTATATATCATTCATAGGAATGTAAATGAGTAGAGACATTGTGGGGAACAGTTAGGAAGTTCCTCAAAAGACTAAAAATAGATCTACCATTTGATCCAGCTATTCCATTTCTGGGTATATACAAAGGAAATGAAATCAACATACCAAAGAGATACTGCACCCCCACATTTACTGTGGCATTATTCACATGGTTAAAATATGAAATCAATTTAGGTGCCCATCTATGGGTCAATGGATTTAAAATGTGTGGTATATGTACACAATTGCAGATCATTTAGTCAAAAAAAAAAAAGAATGAAAGCTTTCACCTTTAGTAAAACGGATAGATTGGAAGGACACTATATTAAGTGATATAAGCTGAATACAGAAAGTTAGGTCCCATATATTCTCTCTCATATGTGGAATTTAAAAAAATATATAAAAATTGACCTGAATGTAGAATAGTGATTATTAGTGGTAAGGGAAGGGGATGTACAAGAGGAGGCTGTATCTCATCATGATATGCTGTATGTTTTGATATGTTACACTGAGGGCTGGGGCTGTAGCTCAGTGGCAGAGCACCTGCCTTGCACATCTGAGTCACTGGGTTAGATCATCAGCACCACATAAAAATAAATAAATATATTTTTTAAAAAAGAAATATTACACTGAACCTCATTAATGTAAATAGTACATGTTAGACAAAAAAAAATTAAAAATTAATAATATAAAAGTGAATCCTAACCCCCAAAATGACAATATTAACACATGGGGCCTTTGGGAGGAAATTCAGTCCTGAGGTCAGAGCCCTCATGGCATTAATGGCTTTTTAAGAGACCCCAATAGTCCCACCAGCAATGTACAAGAGTACCCTTTTCCCCACATCCTCGCCAGCACTTGTTGTTGTTTGACTTCATAATGGCTGCCAATCTTACTGGAGTGAGATGGTATCTTAGGGTGGTTTTGATTTGCATTTCTCTGACTGCTAGAGATGGTGAGCATTTTTTCATGTACTTGTTGATTGATTGTATGTCCTCCTCTGAGAAGTGTCTGTTCAGGTCTTTGGCCCATTTGTTGATTGGGTTATTTGTTTTCTTATTGTTTAATTTTTTGAGTTCTTTGTATACTCTGGATATTAGGGCTCTATCTGAAGTGTGAGGAGTAAAAATTTGTTCCCATGATGTAGGCTCCCTATTTACCTCTTTTATTGTTTCTCTTGCTGAGAGAAAACTTTTCAGTTTAAGTAAGTCCCATTTGTTGATTTTTGTTATCAACTTTTGTGCTATGGGTGTCCTATTAAGGAATTTGGAGCCCGACCCTACAATATGTAGATCGGAGCCAACTTTTTCTTCTATCAGACACAGAGTCTCTGATTTGATATCTAGCTCCTTGATCTACTTTGAGTTAACTTTTGTGCATGGCGAGAGGAGGGGATTCAGTTTCATTTTGTTGCATATGGATTTCCAGTTTTCCCAGCACCCTTTGTTGAAGATGCTATCCTCCCTCCATTGCATGCTTTTAGCTCCTTTATCAAATATAAGATAGTTGTAGCTTTGTGGATTAGTCTCTGTGTCTTCTATTCTGTACCATTGGTCCACCCTCCTGTTTTGGTACCAGTACCATGCTGTTTTTGTTACTATTGCTCTGTAATATAGTTTTAAGTCTGGTATCGCTATACCGCCTGATTCGCACTTCCTACTTAGAATTGCTTTTGCTATTCTGGGTCTTTTATTCTTCCATATGAATTTCATGATTGCTTTATCCATTTCTACAAGAAATGCCGTTGGGATTTTGATTGGCATTGCATTAAACCTATAGAGAACTTTTGGTAATATCGCCATTTTGATGATGTTAGTTCTGCGGCCAATCTGGAAAGCAGTATGGAGATTCCTGGGAAAGCTGGGAATGGAACCACCATTTGACCCAGCTATTGCCCTTCTTGGACTATTCCCTGAAGACCTTAAAAGAGCGTACTACAGGGATACTGCTACATCGATGTTCATAGCAGCACAATTCACAATTGCTAGACTGTGGAACCAACCCAGATGCCCTTCAATAGATGAATGGATAAAAAAAATGTGGCATTTATACACCATGGAGTATTACGCAGCACTAAAAAATGACAAAATCATAGAATTTGCAGGGAAATGGATGGCACTAGAGCAGATTATGCTTAGTGAAGCTAGCCAATCCCTAAAAAACAAATACCAAATGTCTTCTTTGATATAATGAGAGCAACTAAGAACAGAGCAGGGAGGAAGAGCAGGAAGAAAAGATTAACATTAAACAGATAGATGAGGTGGGATGGAAAGGGAGAGAAAAGGGAAATTGCATGGTAATGGAGGGAGACCCTCATTGTTACACAAAATTACATATAAGAGGCTGTGAGGGGAATGGGAAAATAAACAAGGAGAGATATGAATTACAGTGGATGGGGTAGAGAGAGAAGATGGGAGGGGAGGGAGGGGGGATGATAGAGGATAGGAAAGGTAGCAGAATACAACAGTTACTAATAGGGCATTATGTAAAAATGTGGATGTGTAACCGATGTGATTCTGCAATCTGTATTTGGGGTAAAATTGGGAGTTCATAACCAACTTGAATCTAATGTATGAAATATGATATGTCAAGAGCTTTATAATGTTTTTAACAACCAATAAAAAAAAATTAAAAAAAAAAAAAGAGACCCCAATAGCATTTTTTGCCCTATTTCCAGCATGTAAGGATACAATAAAAAGAGTGCAGCCTGCTACCTGGAAGAGGACTTTCAGCAGAGCCTGACTGTGCTGTCACCCTGATCTCAGACTTCCAGAACGTTGACAAATAAACTTCTATGTTTACAAGCAAAGAATCAACCAAATGAACAGAAAAAAAAAAAAAAAAAAAAAACCTAAACGACCTGTGTTGATTCACAATAATAAACTTTGTTTTTTAAAATGATTGATGGATCTTTGTAAGACATAATATGGCACCCTTTAGCCATAAAATTTCAGCTGCTCTTGCTAGGGCATTCTAAATTTCTTACTCAAGAGATTTTTATTAATCAGGGATTTACATGTAAACCAAGAGCTTGCTGGATGTAGGAATGTATGCTGTAGCCAATCCAGAGAGCAAAGCTAAAGGGCTCATGACAAGGTTTAAACGTTATTTTCAAAAGTGACAACCTTCAATAACATTGTAAACTTTTCAACAAGTTCCTAAAATCTTTATTGGCTTTACTTCCACTTTACTAATCCTAGACACTGATATTACTTTGGAATTTGTATGAGTTCATTATGATCAAGAAGCAGAAATGGAAAGGGAACTGAAATCTTAAAAAAAAAAAAAAAATAGGCAGCTGGATGAAATCTTCTGTGTTGAGTGACAGCTGGTGCCTTGTAAAGACCAGGGCATTATCTTTAACGGCAGATGAACTCATCCGGCATTATTTCTTGGATGTTGTCTTTTCTAGGGGCACAGCTTAGACATCCTGATAGAAGGTCCTCGACACGTAGGCATTAAAAATCGCCATCATACAGTGTTCATGTTACATGGGTCATTTGAAAATCACTAAATGATCTTCCCCTCACCAAGCAGCCTTGTGCACAATGGCATGCAGTGTCTTAGGCATTTCTTCCTCTTTTTATTATCTGAGGTGGAATTCACACAACAAAATGAACTCTTAAAGTGTGCAATTCTGCATCACTTAGTACATTCACAATGCTATGCAACTATTACCTCTGTCTAGATCGGAAACATTTTCATCAGCCTCAAAGAAAACCTCATGCAAATTAAGTAGCCACTGTCTCTTCCCCTCTTCCTCCAACCTCTGTCAGCTATCAATCTGCTTCTATCACTGTGAATTTACTAATTCTGGATATTTCATATTAATAGTATCAAGCAATATGTGACCCTGGTGTCTGATTATTTTCACTTAGCCTGTATTGAGGTCCATTCTAGAATGGTATATACATGCAACAATATATGACTCACATGCTTGAGTCATATACTGTTGCATGTATATACTATATTTTGTTTACCCATTTTTCTGTTGATGGATTTTTGTGTTGTTTCCACCTTTTGGCTGCTATAAGTATTCACGAACAGATTAATATATTAATTGTTTATCAAGCAATAGATTGTCACAGTGCACTAATTAGCAGGTTGATCGATTGCACATAGATAAAATCTTAGGATTTCCCATATAAAATTGATATAAAAAGCTTAAAGGAAGAGCATTGGAAGTTTCCAGGTAGAAGAATGAGCAATTGACCACTTTAAGAAACAATTTAAAATATAAAGATACAAAAACAAAAATATTTTCTGCGAACTGCCAAATTTCATTTGTCTTTTGAACAACAGATGTTCCTCTCCTTAATTTGTATAGCCATTTTGAGATATGAGAAATTTCAACACTCAAACATCTTTCCCAATAATATTCCACATTAGTATTCACTGAGTAGTCCCAGCGTTCATTAGGTTCTGCTATTTGTTAAATGGGATTTTAATGCGTTTAACAGTTTTAAGTGTTACTCATGAAGAAGGCTGCAGTTTATTTTTTCCCCCTTCAATATGGTCATTTTATTTTCTTGTTACCAGCCTGCATTCATTTAAATACGAAATGTTGGCAGTAATAAAGTACTAAATTTTGGAGATGCATGAGCTGTCAAAGATTTGTCAACTAAGTCAAATGCTTTAGCTATCTTTTCTTATTTTTATTTTTATGACTTGAAAGTGCAGATAAGACAACAGATGAAGAGAAAAGACATGATTATGTAAGCTATTATGAAAAATACTGAAATCATATCAGAAACATTGTCCTTGTACTACCTTACTATATTTTTGATTTACTACACTCCCCACCAGAATTAGACGTAGTATAGTTATACTACACTAAAACAACCAGCACCACCAGAAAACATCACATTTTGAAATAACAGAAAGACCTTTGGTCTTACAATTTTTTTTTTTTTTTTTTGCCTTTCCACTCTCCTTTTTACATTGAAGGACTCTCTATTTTATCCCACTTAAAACAATGTTACATTGGGTTAACTATCATAAGTATTTTATTGCTATTGAAGTATTTTTGTTGTTTTGTTTTTGTCAAAACCTAAGATGCAGATTCAGAATTTCTTTAGTCTCTGTGTGATGGAAATTGTGTAAGGTACTGCTCAATTAGAGGAGCCTAGTAATTTTTACTGCATTCCTAAAGAGGCAACAAAATCACTCAGTGTTTCAATGTCTGATATAGCCATCTGGAAAAGGGGCATATATTTTCTCCAAACATTTTCAACCCTATATCAAATAGGGGAAGTAAATGATAAAATCTGATAGTACTGTAGCCATCTACCAAGTCTATATTAAATGCTAATGTATAGATTCATCTCTTCCTCCTTAGTCCTGCCAGTCTACACTATATTCACTTCTATTGTACAGTTTAATTGTCATAAATATGCAATTCCACCTTCCCTACAAGACTACACCTTCTTTGAACTCAATGATCATTTATACATCTTTTTTCCTTGTTGCTTAGCTTAAAACTAGCACATATTAATAATTATTACTTAAATTTGTGTCTACTATCTTCAGTGTGCTATAATGGGTGCTTAAAGACATCTCATTTAAGTATCAATACTCTCAATGTAAAAATCACGTTTTCCCCTCAAATTTACAAATGAAGAAACTAAAGCTCAGAGAAGTAAAGTGCCTTGTACAACATGTACAGTTAGTGAGCAGTGTAGCCCAGATCCAAACCTGAGTGAAACTCCAAAACCAGGGGCCTCCTTGTTACCCTCCATTGCTTCCCAACACATGTTAAGTCTGGTGTTTTATAGACATGATTTTCTCACTTAATCTTCAGTGTTATAAGTTAGATATTATTTCTACCATTTTACTGGAGTGAGAACTGAATAGATACACGTAGAAGGTGCTCTATAAAAATGTTTGCAGACTGAATCCAGTATTTACAGGGTAGCACTGGGAAGTAATTAAAGATGACAGGAGAAAGCATGTATGAGCTCAAATGCTGGTTGTACCTCTTACCCACTCACTGCCTGATACCAAGTGAGGTGCGCAAAAGTTTTTAAGTTCTAGAGTCTTTATCAGTATACTTTCTTTAAAATGTAGTTACCTGGATTATTATTATAAAAAATTGGAAGCATACTATGCATCTATCAATTCTTTTTCTATAACAAAATGTCTTAGTTTACAAGAATTGTTCTAGATTATTTATTGTCTAAATTTTGTGTAACCATTCTCAGCTCATAACCCCTAAACTTTAAAAGTTATGTGAATAAATATTGCCTTTTAAAGGTTCAGTATTCATTTTTAAGCAATAAAGACATATGAGGTATATCATGATAAAGTCATGATGGGATCCATTACACTGTGGTAACAACTACAAGTTCTCAGGGGTACTTCAGGCCCGCAGAGGATTTTACAAGAGCCAACCTTTGTTCAGCAACCATAAGATCAAAACAACCAGGGCTGCTGACCTCCTTGTACTGTCAGTGTTTCAGGTTGTTTGATCATCTGTAACCAGATGAATAAGTGCCAGAGAGTCTCACACTGGCAATTCAATGTTTTTCCTCTAGGAAAAATTCAATCATATATATATATAACTTTTACTCAGCTTCTTTTTGGGTAAACCAAGTCAAATGGACACATCTATCCTCAAAATTAGAGAAAGTATCTTCACAGGAGAAGAAACTTTAGTGAATTCTGTTAAAATTTACTTTAGTGAATTCTATTAAAATTTACTTTAGGATAAGAGGAGAACACATTTTATTCTATAACTAAGAGGTGCTTAAGAAAAGCCTTGCATGAGTTAAAGATCAAGGGAGCTACTCAATCCAAGGTTTGGAGAATTTAAGAGAGACAAATGTGTAGCTGGATTTGTCTGATTTTTCTCATGCTCTAAAAAGAAGAATGAAAAGTTTCTACTTTGTCTTATTAGGAAAGACAGTGAAAAGGAAATCAATTTCTTTTTCTGGAAAAGAATGACAGTAAGAACAAAAATAATTGTGGAAATTGATTCTGCCTTATTCTGGGTGTCTCTAAGTCTTAATGGTATTTAGAGAAAAATGCTCTCCCCTGGAATAAGGTGGGTCAGGTAGGCATTCTTCATATCTGTGTGTTGATCTTCCACTATCAAACCACGTCAGCAGCTCTCTAATTCCTTTTTCAAAGTGACATTTTGACGTTGACAGCACAATTGTCCTCCTCCTTCTTTCAGAAATGAAGCGATTTAAACTGTGCATGGTGATGCATGCCTGTTATCCCAGGGACTTGGGAGGCTTCGGCAGTAGGATCACAAGATTGAGGCTAGCCTCAGCAACATACTTAGGACCCATCTCAAAATATAAAGGGCTAGGGGTATGGCTCAGTGGTTGTTTACCCCCAGTTTCAATCCCCAGTTACAAGAAGAAGAAAAAAAAAAAGAAGGAGGAGGAAGAAGAGGAGGAGGAGGAAGAGGAAGAGGAGGAGGAGGTGGAGGAGGAGGAGAAGGAGGAGGAGAAAGCAAGCAAATTAAGTACAAAGAGGTCAAAGCCATACTTACTTATACAATTATTACATAACTGAGTTGAAAACAAAAGTCAAAATCCTTGACCTGCAGCCCAGGTTTCTACTATATAATTCTACCTGACTACAGAATCGGACAGATCTAAGCCCATTTGCTGAGAGAACTATCATGGGAGTAAATCCTCCTTAAATAAGACTAAACATGAGTTTCTGTTGTGATAGCTTCATTTTACTCATGCCTGCACACAAACAGTATACCAAGTCAGAAGCCTACTGTGCAAGACAAGTTGAATCAATTCAGGTGATGTTTTACAAATATGACTCAATCTACTAGTAGATCAGAGATAAATAAAATATAACAAGCTTACTGACTTGGGATTCATGCTGACTTTCAGCTCACCTGAAGTGGGGAGGAATTTCAAATCTAAATTGGCTTTTACTTCTTGAACCACGGTGCTTTAGTAATAAAGGTGGCGGCAAGCAGTCACCTACTTGGATTTGTTCCTATGTCTGTTCACATAGCCATGGTCTGTGAATGTGTCCTGCATATACAGGGATACCTCAGAAAGCTTCAAATAAAACCAGTGATTTTAAGAAGGGTAGACACTGAAACTGTTTGACATAAATCAGGGAGAAGTGTCTTTGGATTAACTAGCATGAGAAACAATGTTGACAAAACATAAATAAGCCCCCTAGCCAGTTTTTGTCAATTTGGTTGTCATTCATTTTGAAAGCTAGAGGACTCATCTCTTTGTACTGTTTAAACATCATGACAATCTCTATTTACTAAATGGGAAAAACATAATTAATTCCTAAGTGCAGCTTCTCATCTTTATGGCACTTTAACCCTGCTTCTAGCAGAATTGCCTATGCAAAAGAGGTACATTGTTTGGCAATGGTTTTGTTTATGAATCTGCAGTTTCCTCCTTTGGGAAATGGTAATGATGATTATACTTTGCTGAAATGTTACAAGTGAAAGACAAACTAGGCAGCACAAGTAAATAATGGGAGGTGGTATCTGAAATAAAATACCTAATATTGGAGACATTTCTTTGATTAAGGATCTATCAGTTGTCAGTGTGGGGTCAAACTTGATCATCTAACTGAATCCGATTCAAAAGTAAGATGCCATGATATCTTATGCTATTTGTTATCTGCATAGAGCAGGAAAAGAGAAAGAACTCATTCATATATAGTTTAAGTTAAAATTCTGTCTCAGTTTTAAAAAGGGAATACACAGCACCCTACAGTCAGTCAGATATGGTTATTTTTGTGTCAAACCAGGGCACTCTCATTTAAAAGAAAAAAAAAAAAAAACATGGAGAAAAAGAAAGAGCTAATCTTTGAAAATGTTCTAGGTAATGGGCACTTTATGTAATTATCACATATTATTGTCACAGCAACCCTAGAAACAGGAATTATTATCTGCACATTACAATTAAAGTTGAGGTTCTACAAACCCCAATCTCTTGCCATATGCACACAACAAGCAAGACAGCTTGCCGAATTCCTACTCATTTTGGCTCTAAAATCCACACTCTTTCCTCTTATACTATGTGGCCATTATAATTTTACAATGGTTTGAACAGGGATGGGTAGTTATTTAAATAAAGAGGCTTGCATTTTTTATTACAAACAACATACTACTAAGACAGAAACTAGTTAATTAAGTTATGGAGGAAAATATTTTACAAACCACTTTCTAAACATGAGTACCCTGGAATTGTATCTTTTTGGATTCCTACTATCTGAGACATCATAAAGGTGACTTTACATTTTAGTATAGCATGTCTCAACCTTGGAGTCATTATTTATTATATATTCTGGAAGAATTGTAAAGAAAACATCAATGATCTGTTTTTTTTTTTTTCTAAGACAAATTATTTGTGATATTTAAAATTTTAAAGGGCTCATGAACATCTTTCAGAAAACCAATGCTTATTCTTATCTTGTATTTGGAGGAACAAACCTAGAGATTTTTTCCCCCTTGTACTGGGGATTGAACTCAGGGGTATTTAACCACTGAACCACTTCCTCTGTCATTATTTATTTATTTTTGTATTTTATTTAGAGACACTGAGTTGCTTAGGGCCTTGCTAAGTTATTGAGGCTGGCTTTGAACTCGTAATCTTCCTGCCTAAGCCTCCCAAGCCTCTGGGATTACAGGCATGTGCCACCACATCTGGCTAAATGTAGAGGTTTTAAAATTCACTTTTTTGTTTGTTTGTTTGGTGTGTGTGTGTGTGTGTGTGTGTGTGTGTGTGTGTGTTTTGCAGAACAAATTATAGGAATTCATTAAAGCAAAGCAAAACAAAGCTCCCGTAGCTGTGAGGAGTATCAAAAAGATTGATGGAGAGCTGCTACTGTCTAGGGGTTCATGTGGTACAGTTGAAGGTGACTTTTAATCTCATTGGCTACCAGTTAGAGGAGGAGAGCTTCTAGCCAGGTACCAGGTAAGACACCCAGTATCTTGAGACATCCATGCAACCTCTGTCCAGTCAAGATATTGATCACACTTTATTTCCTTTTTTAAAAGAAGTTGTAGCTCCAGATCATGCAAGCCCCAGTTTTGGTAAGATGCTATTTGTAAGCTTCGCACAAAGAGTTTGTTATTTGTGTTGGTCTGATCAAGGAAGTTGACTCAAGCCCCTTCACTTTTCTAGCATATGCATGTTTGCCCCAAGGTAAATGTGGGGACTTAGAATGTGTAGTTCCTGATTTTACCTGAAGATGGCATCCATCCCAAAGTTGTATGTGATTTGTATGAGGACTCTCTTCAAATTCACAAGCACTGTCATAAAATCCTTTCTACTGACTGGAAAATTTGTGCCATGTATGGTAAATGACTCTTCTTTAAGTGCTAACATGCTGACATGTTCTTCAGATGGTTGAAGATACACCTCTTCTTGGGCTGTGCTGATTCTCAAGCCATTTCCCTAAGGATGGTAAAAAGTATATCAAGATAAGATTGATAACCAGGCAAAAAAAAGTAAAACAAAAAAATTTGTATTTGGATTATTTATCCTATAAATTATTATCAGTAGGTTTTGGATTTTAGGTTGGCTTTCCTTATTGTTCCATGCATTTTCAGAATACATGAATTTAAATATTAGCTTTCACCAGATGCACTGCAAAGTATAAGCGTCTTGGTTTTGTATGATCCCACTTCCCTCATGAACTAAAATAACAGATAGCTGGCAAGGCCTAAGCATGCATGTGATTATAGGCACCCTGATTTTACACACGAACACAAAAATTATATATTTCGAAAATATTAGTTGATGGTAAGGACAATAGGGAAGGAAGCTTTACTTAATTAAGCTATTCGTGTAAAGGACTTCTATGTACATAAGTAAAACAAATAAAAAAGGTCTATATACAATGATTACAGTAGGAGACTGGCATAATAATAAGGAATATAGATTGATCTTGGACATTTAGTTTGTCCTTGTATTTGTTCATTCATATTAATGACACATAACTTCTTAATATCTATCTTAATATCTATCTAACTAAAAATTCAGACCACTTCATCAATTCTGAAAAACATTCATTTAGAGGGAAAAAAATCTGTCATTCTGTCACTGATCCACATGTTTGAAATGTTTAAGGGAAAGAATAACAGAGGCTGTTTACTAACAGGGGCTAACGTGACTTCTACCTTTCGGAATCATGAATGGAAATGCATGTGTATGCCTTTGAGTATGTGTGACTATGGGGCAAGGGTAGACATAACTGAAAAGGGAAGGGAGCACTTCTAGGATTACTCTTGGTTTCCAGCATTTGGGAATTGACTACGAACATCCAAACCCTGAAAGCAGTTTCTCCTATGTTTCATACCTAAATTGGGATTTCAAAGTCAAGCTTTAACTGTAGCCTATAGCTAAATGAACTGGTTTCAATTTTTTTTTCACTTATTTATGACTGATATAAACAAGGAAATAGTAAAATCTATGTGGAAGCAAGGGGAGATGTAAAATTTATATAAACTCTATAAATCAGCTTTCACCTAAACACTGTCATCATACTTATAGTCACAGAAACATGATCATCATACTGTAAATTTAAATTTATAAGTCGGGTCCAAAGGTTTCCATTATTATTAGAACCCAGTGAATATATTTAGTTTTCTAGATATGTCCTCAGAGTGAGACATAGGAATTACACCCAAAAAAAATTCCTAAGATTTTTTTTTTCTTTAGAATTACGTAAATTAATTTCAAACCAACCAGGTAAAAAGAGCCTGAGTAACCTGAAATGACATATGGTGTACTAGGGTTACAAAGCAATGTGCTTAGTACACTACCTCTAAGAGGACCATCAGCTGGAGAACATACTCTGTATCTTCTTCCTCTTCCTCGAGGTCATATGAGATGGTAAATGTCAACTGTCCTCCTACAGCTGGGAGCTACAAGAGAGGAGATGCATAATCATTATGGCACAGGAGATAGGTTATTAAATCATATTTTACTTATTATTTTTAAATAATTTTATTTTTCTATAGGGCAGTATTTGGAAGAAGCAGAAATCACCAGAGAAAAGAGTATTGATGACAGACATTTCTTTAGGAGTAACCTTTAAACGAAACCTTACCCATCAACTATAAGCCTGACATAAATATAAATTCATGTACTGTTTCCCCCAGTGTGGCAGGATTGCTGAACAGGTTAAGTTCCATGAAACCAAACACAGTCCTTTCTGTCATTTTCTCAGTCTGTAGTATGAGCTTTATAATTCCCAAAAGAATAAGGATCATTGTCAAAATTAAAAGATTTCTAGATTTCTATCCATTTTCTCTCCACTGTCTTTGGGTCTTATGCAGCCAATGAGGATCTCTCTCCATTTGAAGGGCATTTTACCAAGACCAAAAGCTAGATGAGCTTTTGTTGTTGGTCAAAGGAAAATAAAAAATTAGCATACGGGCTGGGGTTGTAGCTCAGTGGTAGAGTGCTTGCCTAGCATGTGTGAGGCACTGGGTTCGATTCTCAGCATCACATGTAAATAAAATAAAGGTACATTGAGAACTAAAAAATAAAATAAAATAAAATAAAAAGAAGATCAGCACCAAAATTTATATTAAAATGCAATCAAAATTGCCTAAGAAGTTATACTTACCCCTGTCAAACAAATAAGCTTAGTTTGAATGAAGGTTATTATTCCCTTTTCATTAAACGAATTTATTTCCTTCAAACATGCAAGCCAAGCCTCCTACAATAAGTGCTGGAGGTTTATATTTTCTGTCATTGAGAGTAACCTTGCAGAAACTTATAAAAAAAAAAAGGAATGCAATATCATTTATAGGACAGGAATCAAAATTGGAGCTGTGACTGACAGATTCAATGCTAATGCTGCACTTCTTACTTTAAAAATTCTACTCTAGCCTTGTAAATAAAGACATTCATAAAACAAAGTTGATGATTTGTATTCTGCTGTTTGCTCTTTGCTGACATGCAGAGACCCAGCTTTGCAGCCCTTGGCTCTCTGTGGCCCTTCATTGCAGACTCTGACCAGAAAGCAATTCCTGGATAGGCACTGGATAGAGGAGGAGGAGTCCTGATTCCTTTCAGAGTTGTTCCATTGGGACTGCACATAGCTTGCTATGGCTGATTAAACAGGATTTTAAATTGTAGCTCTGCACTGTCTTCTAAGAGCTCATTACATGGTGTTCTAGAAGGAACAGAATTTCTGAAAACTTTTATTTCCCTACTCCACTGAGAAATGGTCCCACTTTAATGTCTTTTCACATATAAAATAATAAATATCTGTCTGGACTATAGCATTTGGCATTATTGTGAGTAATGAGGGGTGAATATATATAAAAGGCTTTGGGTTCTATTTAAAAAGCATCCAAAATTTTACAGAGCATGCTTGTTCAAATCAGCCAGACATTTTCTCAATAAGAAGAATCCAAAAAGGCAGCAGAAAAAGAAAATGTTTTATATTTTTCAAAGAGGACTGGACTACTTAGAATTTTCTAAATTAATTAAATTATTCAGTCAGAGGTAGACATTGTTTGGGAAGAACATTGAAATATAGGTCTGTAAGATTCCAAAATATTTTGGACTTTCAAACATATTTTGATTATTTAAAATTTGCATTACATTATTTTTATTGAATATGCTTATCTAAAATTTAAAAATTATATTAACTAAGAAAATTCCTACAGAAAACCAAAGATAAAGAATTTTGAATTAAAGGCAATATTTTATTTTGCTAATAAAAGCCAAAATGTATATAATTTGAACATTCAGTTTTAAGACTATATATGAAACAAAAAAGTTCACTTATACTATTTGATTTTTAATATACTTTCTATACCTACTTGAAATATTTATAAAGTCTCATAACACATATATAATATGAGAGAGGAAAGGAAAGGAGTAATGGGGAAAAGAACTAAATAAATATATAAGAAAAGAAGTGTCTCATGCAGGTCAGTGATAATGTAAAATACAAGTAAGAAGTAGGCCCTCTATTCACTCTAATAGTAATGAAAAATTATGCTTTCACTCATACTTTATAAACCAATGTATTGCAAATTCTTTCAGGCATTTTGATAGCCATATTTTGGAATTAATAGAACATTTTTTGAATCACCTAAAATTTTTCACAAGTTAATCCAATTTACATCCTGCTAAATTTTGTGAAAGACAGATTGTTTTAAACATGTGTATGGTACTGTTACCAGATATTCTTCCCCATGGTAAAAGTACCAGTTTGTAGAGTATTAGAATCATTGTCTTTTTCCTTAACTCTAAAGGTGCATATTTATAATCATATCTGCATAACTACTTAGCCAAATACTGATTTCAGTAATTTTTAGAAAGGATGGCTTAAGATATTATCCAACAATTTAGAGATTGTATCTCTAGGAATAGCTCATTCTCAAAGTTGTTTTTTGTTGTTGTTGTTGTTGTTTGTTTTAGTTTTCCTACAAATCTGTAAAGCAAACTCTTCGTAAGAAGTGACATCAAGCATTTCCTAATGTTGCCACTGAATGTGTTTCCTTCAAAGAGTACATACTATTGTGTGGGACGCTATAATGAGTCAATTTTAAGAAAACAACTTCTCTTCTGAGGAATATTGATTTTTGGTGGGAAAGCTCTGGGAATATTCAGTCTATGTTGTCCTTTCCTAAACCTTTGAATGAAGACTGTTCTCCATTTCTCCATTCCTCCATATTCCAGATGTTACCTTTGTTAGACTGCTCCTTTCCCTTGCTTCCACAATCTCTTATAGACCTTTCAGTATCCTAACCCTCACTCTCTTCATCAAATTAAATGTGCACCAGAGTGCAGATCATCAGTTACCTTCAATTTCTCTTCCATACTTATTTATTACTTTATTGTCAAACTTGGACACATGAAGTATGGCACTAATTTTTTTTTTTTATTTTCTATCAATCCATCCTTTCTTATTTCATTTCCTGAATCCAGCCGTCCATTTCAATGGAGTAGTGCTCCATTGAAAGAGTGTCTTGATATGCCATATATAAACTATATAGCAACCAATAATGACCGCTTTTAAAATTTTATTTGTAACTGACATCATATTTATGCATTTTTGTGGGGTACAATGTGAGGTTTTGATAAATGCAAACATCAGTGAATCATCAAAGCATACTCATTATCTCATAAATCTATCATCTCTTTGTGGTAAGGACATTTATATTTTCTCTTCTAGCTATTTTGAAATAATCAGAGCAATATTGTTAACGATAGTCACCCTATCATGCAACAGAACACCAGAGCCCACTCCACTGGGTAACTGTGTACTCATTGGTCAATTTATCACTGTTCCTTTCTCTTTCCTCCTCTTTCCAGACTCTGGTAACAACAATCTACTAACTATATGACATCAGCTTCTTTAAATTTTACACGAATGCTATCATGTATTATTTATCTTTCTGTGCCTGGCTTATTTTACTTAAAAAAATGTCCTCTAGGTTTATCCATGTTGCTGGAAATGATGGGATTTCATTTTATAAATGGCTGAATTGTATTCCATTGTGTATATGCATCACTTTACCCATTCATTTTTGATGAATGCTCATTTTTGATGAATACTTAGGTTGATTCCATATCTTGGCTATTGAGGATAGTGCTGCAATAAACATAAGAGTGAAAATATCTTTTTACATAGAGTGATTTCATTTCCTTTAGATATATATATATATATATACCCAATGGTGGGATTGCTATATCATATGGTAATTCCATATTTAATGATTTGCAGAATATACTTACTGTTTTCCATAATATCTCCACTAATTTACATTACCACTAACAGTGTATCAGAGTTTTTCTTTTTGAGCAGCCACTATCGTATTTATTATTATTATTTTTTTTTTGACAGCAGCAATTCTAGTTGAGGTAAAGCAATATCTCATTATGATTTTTCATTTGTATTTCCTGCTGATGAATGATGTTGAACATTTTTTTACATACTTGTCCATATGTCTTCTTTTAGGAAATAACCTATTCAGGTCTTTTGTCCATTTTTAATGGATTATTTGGAGGGTTTGTCTGTTAGTTTTCTTTTTGTTTGGTCTTATATTATTGAGTTGTTTGAGTTTCTTATACACTTTGGACATTGATACTTTGACAGATGCATAGTTGCAAATGTTTTCTGCCATTCTGTAGGTTATCTCTTGACTGATTCATTTTCTGTACAGAAAATTCATACTTTGGTGTAATATCATTTGTCAATTTTTGCTTTGTTTGCTTTGAGGTCTTATCCAAACACATCCTTGCCTGACCAATGTCCGAGAATAATTTCTAGTCGTTTTACCATTTCTGGACTTAAATCGTTTAAACTGATGTTTGTTGTGTGGTAAGACAGAGGGGCCTAACTTCATTCTTTTGCATATGGTTATCTGGTTTTCCTAGCACCAGCTGTTGAAGATATTGTCGTTTCTCTCTCCATTATGAATTCTTAGCACCTTTTTCAAAAAATGATTTGGCTGATCATAAGTATGTAAAAACTACCTTTGTCTTTTCCATTCAGTTACATTGGTCTATATTTATGTTAGTATCATGCTGTTTTAGTTACTACAGTTGAGTACTATATTTTGAGATATTAATTCTTTTAATTCTATTCTTAATCTTATATGACATGTAATAGTTCTTAAGATTTTTTTATTCCTTTGTCATCCATTACACTGAACTTCCTCATTATTTTCCTTGTGTTGGACACAGCTATGCATTATTTAAATACATTTTTAAAAAATTATTCTATACTCAGTGAGTGACTGTAAGACTCTTTTTCATTCTCCTTTGGTTGTCACATTTCACATGGACTCCTCTCTCATGGACTGAACTACAACTAACCTAATTCCTCAATCTATGTCTTTTGGCCTAGGCTTTGTCCCTGTGTTAATCTGCTCAAGCCACTATAATAAAGTATCAGAAACCAAGTAGCTTAAATAACAAAAATGTATTTTCATAAAGTGCTGGAGTACTCACAGTGTACTTTAAGCTACGTCATATCTATGCTAAGCAAAGTTTTCAGTGGACACCAGGTAAGGTAGAACATGTCTATAATCCCAGTGATTTAGGAGGCTTAGGCAGGAGAATTGCAAGTTTGAGGTCAGCTTCAGCAACTAAGTGATACCCTGTCTCAAAATATGATAAAAAGGGCTAAGCATCTAGCTAAGATCATTCCTAGGTTTAATCCCCAGTAACATACAAATAAAAAAGCAAGTACTGCAAAAAAAAAAAAACAATGTGGAATAGAAACTAAGGGTAGCATTGTATGATCAGATACTTACATTTGAGAATTTGTATATAATTGGCCCTCTGTATTTTCGGGTTCTACATCTGGAGATTCAACCAATTTTTTGTTTTAGGTATAAATGTCAGTAGAATGTATTTTGACATACATGTATAATTTGGGGCTTGGTATACTCAAATCGTGAATTTTATCTTTGAGACTTTCAGATTATATAAAAACATCAGTCAATAATCAAATAAGGTATCTAGCATACTAATTATCTCATTTGGGGAAAATACTGATTTATGTAAATTTTTTTCAGTATTGTACATGCAGACAATAGAACATTTCATTTCCTCTAACTATTGAGGAACTAACCTGTTATCTTTCTATTGGCTAGAGAAATATGATTTTCCACAGGTAGAAGTAAGTGCAATTTTGTTTACATCAATGCAATTAATATGTTTACTGGGTGGAAGGGAGTATACTCACCAGAGATGAAAGGATATATCCCTTTCAAAGAGAAAGTGAATTTACTGAGAATAATTCATTCCATAAGGACCCCCACAAGACAGCCTTTTACCTCTCTCTCCATATGTACTAAGGGATATTCTTTTCAGAGGGATTCAGATATCAAATTGAGAAGGAATTTCCCACTGTAAACAGAGGAGCAGCACCCATGGTTTCCTGGAGATAGTTCAGAGTTAAGCCCTTCATTCTCCAGATCCTCAGCTTCACCTCATTAAGAAAAGAACAATACAAATAGCTGTTCCCCATGAGTACCTGTTTTAATTTTACCTTCAGGGGAAAGAAACAGCTTGTTTGCAAGTAACATTGTAGTTACTATGCACTGTATAACCTAATGTCACACATAACAATAGAGCGTGCCTGGCACACATTGCATTAAAGATTTAATGAGGCAAGGAAGTTTTCCCTCATGAGTGGAAAGAGCTAAAGGTAATTCATATACCTAAGCTTTACCAAAGTATTTTGTATGAGGCTGCTTGTGTTCGACTTTCTTTTTCCTCCCCTAATCTCAAGAAATATGAATTGCAGGATGAAGGATGGGATAACCTATTGAGGACAATGTATCTGGAGAGGAAATACATTTCATAAAATAAGCCTGGGATATTCAGTTCTCTGATGTCAGATTATCATCACTGTTATCCCACTAAATGGAGTTTAAAACCTAATATTTGCTTTTGCTTACCAGAACAAATACTTCAAGAGGGCTATACTAAAGTCAGATGAGGAAAAGGCTTTGTAATACTGAGCAGGATAAATTAAGCATATCTGCCAAACAGGGCAAGTGATTCATCTCTCTAGATTTGGAAGCCTCATAGCATTAACTCAAAAGGTATCCCTACCAGAAAAGTGTTTATTAATGCATCTGTTCAAAGAGATTTCTTTTAACATAGACAAATTATTCTGCTTCAAGGTTTTATTGTGTTCTTCCATACAATTATAACACTGAAATAGGAGTATTTTTTTTTTAATTTAAAGGTTGATAATTATTAGAATAGAACAAAGGCAAGAGGAAATAGAATTTCAGAGGGGCAGAATTAATATAGATAGTCTTAAAGTTGATCACTTTTAGTCCATAGAAAATGGACTGGACTAGGAGTTGTGGGTGTCAAGCAGAGATAGTACATCCCAGAAAAGTTGCTTTAGAAGGCAAGAGAGGGACAAAGAAGAAAGCCTTGGGGAAATGTCCTTTCTGCCCCCTTTTCTTCCTGCTTTTCCTGGCTTCTTTATTTCTTTTCCTCCTTTTTTCCTTCTTCTCTTTTATGGTAACCACTACACAGTTTCATAGTATGGTTGTTTTTTTTTTTTTTTCTTTTTCCCCACATGTGCAGGACTTAGAATTGGTTGGGGTAAGAGGGTTGAGTTTGCGACTGTTCTTTGACTTGACCACTATTATCAGTCCAATCTGATGATTGTGCATTCCTCTCTGTTTGGTATCATCTACATTTCCTAAGTATGAAGTGGCAATTAAAATTATTAATGTGACAAGGCCAAGAACAGAGTTCTTGGACGGATGTGTGGAGAGACTCCCTCAGCGTAACCTGCCCTGATGGACTAAGTGGTGTCCTCCTAGCTTCCTTTGCCAATTGAATTCCCTGGTAATATTTACTTCTCTCACAATTCACTCTAACTCTGCAAATTCATATTGACTACATTCTTGTCAATATTAACATGCTGCATTTCTTTTGGATAATGATAAGAGATATTCACTATAATGAATTGACAGGAGGTAGGAGTAATTGTGAGAGACATATACAGAGAAACTGAGGAGCCAATGTGTTTCCCATGTGAGTTTTTGTTAAATTGCTTCTTCACGTGAATAAGACTGACTAGTCTTCATCATAAATTTCCTGTCATCTGTGTAACAAAATAAGACCAAGTTATAATTCAAGGCGAATAGAATTTCAAGAGTTTTATCAGATCAGAATACTTTTGGTTGGAATTGAAAAACCAGACAACCAGTGGTTCTCCTAAAATAAGAAATCCAACAAAATTTGGTAGACAAACTGATTTTTAAGATACAGCAAATAGATATTAGTGGGGTTTTTTTTCATTTTTTAGTTGTCAATAGACCTTTATTTTATATATTCATATGGGGTACTAAGAATTGAACCCAGTGCCTTGCACATGCTAGACAGCCACTCTACCACTGAGCCACCACTCTAGCCCCAAGATATTAGTCCCCCGCCCCACTTATCTTTTATGAACAGATCTGTTTGCGGGCTTTTAACAATACAAGGACTCTGTGATTAGATTTGCTAAACGTTGCACAAAAATGATTCAGTACTTAAAAACCCAACATCTCATTCAATAAAATAACATTTAAGGTTTTCTTTAAGTTTTCTGACTTAGAGAATTACTCATTAATTTGTGACATGCCCTGATAAAATCTTGAGTTGAAACAGTATAATCTCAACAGATGTTGATTAAGGGTAGCAGCCAAATTCTCAAAACTGTTTTGTGTTCTCAGGCCCAGACTCAAAAACAGGGTCTTTGCAACAGCTGTTTATTTTCCATTTACTCACTTTCTGTTTGGATAGAACATTCCATTGGTCCTCTCGCTATGAGATAGATTAATTTATGTGCAAATATTCTGTACCAAAAATACATGTAATACATAATTAAACATTGATCTAATTGAATAAACCATAAATTATGGTTTCATTTACACACAGGTTGCTTATTGACTAAGGCTTAAATTTTTTTCAAGGTCCCTGCCAAGAAAATGGAAAACTGCATTCCCATGATATACTATATTGATAATGATTAAAATAGCAGAATACATTTTAATGCAAGTTCCATTAAGGTAAAAGAAACAGACTTATGATTCTTACATAAATGACAAATGGGTAAACAGAAAATGAATAATCCTTGTGAAAAATGTATAGGAATGCTGTGTGTGTGTGTGTGTGTGTGTGTGTGTGTGTGTGTGAGAGAGAGAGAGAGAGAGAGAGAGAGAGAGAGAGAGAGAGATTAGCATTGCTATTTTCTTTTGAATGTAAATTTTAGTTAACCTTTCTCTCACTGCTTGAGGATTTTCTTTTAAGCAAGTATTATTACCTTGGGTAGTATGTGGCTGCTATAGAGCTCTTTCCCCATTCTTTGCAAAGGGAAAAACGAGTATAGAAAACAGTTTTCATCTTGCCAGTAGGCAGACCTCAATACTAGGTCCTTTAACAGGCCTGAATATGGACTGGTATACTATATGTTCCAATGAGTTCAATTAATTTCAAGTTTCCGTTATTCAGATAGAGGGTACTTTGAAAGAGCAGTGAACTTATTTTCCGCAAAAGCAGAAGCCAGAACATCAGACTTGAAATACTTATTTGGATTTGATGCTAAATGTTATTGATCTACCACTATTTCCTTTTCTCTCCCAACTCATTCACAAACTGCAAGGTGGTTCTTTATTACAACAGTAGAAACAGCTGTGAATTTTAGAAGATTCGATTCCCAAAGGTGCAATGGATACTAAGTCACACTCCAGAGTAGAATCAACAGGCTAATAAATATATCCACGTTTCTTCCAGAATAAACAGATGGAGTTTTGCTATTATCTGACATGCGTATTAATACATGTTATATATAAATCACAGAAAAGATGAAGCTCATTCTTGGAGCTTTTAAAGTCCTAGTTTTGATTTTGATTTTGCCTGTCAGGGCTTTCTGCCCATTGGGAAAGCATTTTATGCTTTCAGAGCCTCAATTAATTGTCACTAAAATGAGCTGAATTACACCTTCCTCAGAAGTCTGTTTTGAGGATGACATGAGCAAATACACATAAAACTCCTCACCTGGCACCTAGCATGTGGTGTGCATTGAATAAATGCTGCCAGTCTTAATGTCTGAATAAGTATAGTTTTCAAAATTAATATACCACACATACTTCACAGTAATGGCAATGATATTTATTTCATGATTCTAAATGCACTTTAAAAACCTAAAGGTTTCTGGGAGAGAGCATGGCAATGGCAGCACTCAGGTCTCATTCACATCTGAATGCTCCCCTATGGTACTTTGCATAAGCATTTCACAGATAGAAGATCCTGCATAAATATCTGCTGCATTTTAATCAGGTTCATCACCATATGTCCTTTCAATGTACTATGCACAGAGAGAGCATAAAAAACTAGGATAAATTTGTATTACCTCATGAGATACCTGAGAGTGATTATTAAAACATGTCTTTATTAGTTTCTCTATTCTTATCTTTATTAGTCCTTGAAACAGATCCAAGTTGATGTGTCTATTTAAGCATTTTGGTTATTTGAGCCTCCTGTACTGCTGACCAGTAAACCATAAATGCATTTGTTTTAAAGTAAGGAACCTTTAGCATTTGGAAAGTTTGATCTGCCGTTGAAGGGGGAAAAATCAATATTTAAGTCATTTAGACATTTATACACATAAATCAACTATATGGCATTACTTTTTGCCAGCTTCTATATGCTAGGATAATAATGTAAATTCCAGCACCCAACACATATTTAATAAGTCATAAATATATTTTCAATATAATGATATATGAGCAAAGGACATATTCTATGAAGAAGAAATCTAGTGTGCAGATTTGAAGACGCAGTGGTCTAGCTGCAGTCATAGCTAGGCAGAGCACATCCAGGGTGCTGTGATCAATTCTTGACACCATCATTTAAGAGAGTAGTTGACAAATTAGAGTTCATCCAAAGAGGTGTGACTAGGATGCTGATGGCGCCAACAGCTGGACATGAGGTTTAGAAAGGTAATGGGAATATTTAACCTCAAAAAGAGAAGACTTAAAGAAAACAGCATTTTTTTTTTCCTGAATGGTTTGAAGGTTTATCAAGCATAAAAGGAAAGGAACTTGTTCTTTATAATGTAAAAATAGATTCTATGGGGAAAAAAAATGTCATGGAAGGGGGCATATTTTTCTTCAATATAAAAATTAACTTCTAATATCTAGAGCTGTTGAAAATGGGGAGCGACCCTGTGTAGGGCCATCTATCTCTGAAGGTAGACGAATAGAGTCCCATTAGTCTAGGAGGATAGGAAAGAAATCCCCACATCCACTGAGAGGTTGGATTAGATCTGATCTCACTGCACAACTTGTAATTCCACCATACTGTTTTACAGCTAATTTATTAACAGTAGGTTACTTAAATACTAGAGTTAATCCTCTGCAAGTTTTATTTTAGAACACCAGAATAGTAATGAGCCTTATGTACACCTGCTCCCAGTTCTGTGATTTCTAGAACAAAATCATATATAGGACAGAACAACACATTTCCCTAAGAGAAAATGATTTGTACGTACAGCGCCAGAAAGAGGGTAGCACCGTGGAGAAAGCACCGCTCTTAAGCTAGACTGCCTGCAGTGAAATATCCAGCTCTGCCACTTATTAGCTCTGTGTGACCGGAGCAAATTATCTGGGCTCTCTTATTCTAGAAGAAAATGGGGATGACACAACAGTCACTGCCTCCTAGGGTTGTTGGAAGGGTTCAGATGAATAATCTAAAAACAGTGCTTGCTGTGTTGTAAATGTTTAGTAAAGATGAGGTGTGACCATTGTTCTTGTTATTGTGAGTACCATATAAAATGTCTCCATGATTTTGTAACTTTCCAAAGCAAGGTACTCTGACAACCACACACATCGTTGTAACAAATCAATATGAACCAGGGTTTTTAAATTTAAAAGAAAATTTGAAAAAAAAAGTATGCAAAAAATTACTGTTTTATTTTAGCAAGAAATAAATAATATAAAATACAGGTAGGTCTCAAGGAGGAAGGAGACCCAGGCAGTCATGGTGGCACACAACTGTAATCTTAGCCACTTGGAGGCGGAGGTAGGAGGATCTCAAGTTTGAGGTCAGTTTGGGCAAGTTAGTGAGGCCAGGTCAGGTTGGGAAACAAAAAGGGCTGGGCATGTAGCTCAGTGGCAGAGCACCAACCCCATCGCCTCCGCATTTAATTCTTAGTACCAAGGGGGAAAAAAAGAGAGATTGAATTATTGTTCTATAGATGATCAAAGCTAACATTTGCATGTAACTTCAGAATTTTTGAAGCATACTTCGTAATTATTTCATTTAATTTCCAAATATAGTATAGGTTAGTTATTATTCTACTGTGTGGATGTATAAATTGAAACTCTGAGGTTGAAATGTTCAAGGTTACAGTGTTATTTTAGTGATTTTGATATATATCCTTGATTTATTTATTCACCTTTTTAACACTTCTCTCAAGATTCTCTCTCTCTCTCTCTCTCTCTCTCTCTCTCACACACACACACACACCTAAAATACACTCAAACACTGTCAATGGACATGATGTGTCAATAATTCAAAGATAAATGTGCAAAAGAATAAGACCTACTCATTCTAAACTTCGTCCATATATTTATTGTATGACTTTGGGTAAAGTAATTTATCTTTGAAGTAAAAGTTATTTTGTATCTAAGAGGGAATGAAAAATGATCCCTTGGAAAAAACTTTAATAACGATTCATGAGAGAAACATGTATAAAGCCTATTCTTCATTTTCTATATCAAGCATACAGGATTATTTAAAACACGATCTCTTTCTTCTCCTAATTATTCTGAGAATTCAATAAATTAAAAATAGGCTTTGTAAATTTGTGCTGTGTAGAAAAGAATATACTACTTCTTAACATTAAAATGTTCTATTTTCATTAATTCTAAAAGTAAAATGTTGCTACTATGCTATTTTTCACCCATTGAATTGACAAACATCCAAAAGTTTGAGAATATACTCTATTAATGAGGGGTTTAGGAAAACAAATACTCATATATAAAATATATGGGATCAACTTGACAACACATGTTAAAATTATAAATGAATATATATTTCAACATAGAAATTTCACTTTTAGAAATTCATTCAAGTTATACTGACACATGTAGAATATAACTGGGTTCATGGTTATTCATTGAAACAATGTTTGTAGGGGAAAAATACTTAAAATACCCTTATGTCCATCAATAGCAACAGGTAATAGATATGTTAATAATAATACTGATGGACATGATAGCTAACTTATATTGTTCGAAGTGCCACCCTCTCTGAAGATACAATCATATTTGCATGTATTAATTTATTTAATTCCCAACACAGAACTTTGTGATACAGGCATATTATTATTATTGTTACATTCATTTTAGAGACCAGAAAAGTGAAGTGTTAAATGATTCACAGCTTATTCAAGGTTTCAAAGGTACTGGTTGTGAAACCAGGATTTGATCCATCATAGTCTAGCACTATGGTCAATGTTTAACCTCTACTTAGAGCACTGAACAAACAGAAGAAAACTACCCCCCCCAAAAAAAAATTATATATTAACTGCTGGGAAAACTAGGTATTAACATGAAATTGGTTTTAAATTATATTAAATAAAAGCAAATTATACTGTGCTTATATAATGTGTATAGCATGCTAGCATTTATATAAAATGATGGGAAAGCTATACATATGCCTGTATGTATGTGAGTGTATAAGTGTATGCATGTAAATCCATGAGAGTATACATTATCTATTAAGACACAGAAGTGCAGAAGTAGTGAAAAGTTAACTCCTAAATACATGGTAACTATTATTTCAATATTATTTATCCCTCAGTTAATTTATCAGATGGAATGACTGCTACCTGGAATTGCAAGTGAAATATTTGATTTCAGCACTTGGAGATGCATGGGTTCTAACCAAAAATTATGTTTTATAAAGAGTGCCTTTAAAATATATTCAAAGGAATTTCTAGAAGAGTGGCATTGAGAAAACACAGTGAAAGGGAATCCCCCAGTGTTAGTGCTGCTTAGTCAGACGTGTTGATTTAAAAACACTTGCTTCTTAAGAATAAAACCAAAACCAACATATAGAACATACAAGTGAAACAAGCTAAAACAATGCCTCAGTTTGAGTCCTTCACAGAAAGATGGCTTTGAACAAATTATTTAACCCAGTGAGCTTTAAGATCTTTTCCACTGTGCAAATGTCAACAATATACCTGCTTATTTTACCATGTTACTTTGAGATCCATAGGAGGTAAGACTTAACTCATTTTGGAGATTACATATAGGTATGCTTTATTTTCTGACACCTTAAAATTTCTTGACCTCAATGGAGAATTTAAGGTTTCTTAAACAGAAATATAATGCTTCTCAGATCATACAACTTCAATGAAGTAATAAAGACTTCTTGTTTAACAGGGAAATTCTCCAGCACTCCTATGTGCAGAACTTTATTGATTATTTTGGCAAATACATTACCCAGTGTTTTAGATTTGTCTTAACTTCATCCCTTCTTATTTTCAGTAAAAAAAAAAAAGGGGGGGGGGAGGAGTCATTAGAATAAAATAGCCTTGCTAGGATCTTCATATATCGTCACCATATATATTATAAATAGGTCAAACTAGAGCCTTCCTAGACTGAGAAAGAGAAGAGGTGTAGAGGAAAGGAACAAGAAGAGCAAGAACAAGACAGAAAGAAAAACAGTGGCCAAAGTTTCAATATAAAGCCAAACATTTCCTATAAGATGTGTAAGAAAGTTGGTGATTTTTCTATTAAGTTCCTTAATTCCCATAAAGTGTACATTCCCTTTTTGAACAAAGGGAGTACAAACAGTGTTCTTTACTATTTTCTAAGAAAACAGAGTTCCTGGCACACAAAGGCAGACAGACCCTCAGGACACTCCAAAGTTCCTGCTAAGAGTTCAAAGTAGGTCTTGAAAGCCATCCTATCAATCACAACATGAAACACACTTTCTCACACTCTCATGGGGGTACATATATTTATGCAGCTTTGGATACTTATTTTCTTCATGTACTTTCACACCATGGTAGGGGACAAGTTTATGTATTCTATGAACTTTAACTTATTGCATTAGAATTTTTACTATGTACTTGATTTTGTATATAATTTCTAAGGATTTAGAATTTCTCTTGTTACTTTCTCTTTCTCTTCTCAATCATTACTGAACATCCTTCCCACAAAGAACAGATGTTTCTCTGTTTAAAGAAGACAAGTAATTTAACATTATAAATACCAATTCACATCTCAAGGTCATGGTCAAAAGCTTTTATGTCTCATTAATTTTCAGGCTCCTCATTAGTTTTTCCCATGGAGCTTCTATTTATATCATGGTTTGTACAAATGCATGGGACTTGTGTTATCAGTTAAAACAGAAGGCTATCTTTTACACTAATGACTAATATAAAACATTTCCAATTAAATGCATAGTACTTCATATAGTTGTTGGAACTGACAACAGCAAAAGTTTCTTGAATTCAAAGCTCAATGAGCATCCTGGTTCATTTAACAGCAAGTTCTACTGAGGAAGAAGACAGACAACAATTCTTTGAGTTAATCCCCACTCAAACTGCTATAGCACAAAAATATTGACCTTGATCTTTTTCCTAAATCAAATTAACCTAAGGAACTGACATAATTCTTGGAAGAGAGAGTTTTAAATTTAAAATATCAGGAATTTCTTAGAAATTCACTAAAAGTGATCAAAGAGAACATTATATATTCCCTCTAATCCTTGGTAGGCATTTATCCAATAAGTGAGCAATATTTAAGAATATGTGCAGCATCCTATCATTTCTGAAAGTAATTTTATTTGGGACTAATCAATCAAGTGTCAAGAGATTGATTTAAATCTTATTGATTATACTTTTTTCCTCATCTGTCAAAACATTTTAGATATTGTTTTAACCCTAATTACCATTGAGGAAAAAAAAAATGGTCTAGGGAAGATACATAATCTGTCAAGTCAAATTGCAAATAATGGCAGAGAACCTGGGTCTTGGATTTTACTCTTATTTCTCTACATTTACTCATAGTTTGGGAAAACTTGTTTTCTGTTCTATGTTATTTTTTACATTTTTTTTTAATTCTTTCATTGTCACACCAGTGACTCTTGTTGGGGTTTTGCTCCTCGTCTTGAGTTGGAATAGGTTTGTGGCTACTTTAAAAAAAGGAATATTGTACAAAAAAAAAAAACTCTGTAATTTCTGAAATTTGGTTATAAAGATTATTGAGCTTTTGTCTTGTTTTATGGGTACATATTCTTCTAGAGCCATGTGATACTAGGAAGGAAGTATATCTACCTGAGGCCATCATGTTTGGGGGAAACCTAAACCACATAGTTAAGTTATGTGCAAGCTGCCTGGTTGTCAACCCCAGCACAGACCAACCCTTGTTATTGTAGTTCAACTACCAGATATGTAAATGAAGAGACCACCAGCCACTTCCCTCACCCATACTGATTTGAATCTGCCCAGGTGAAACCAAGATATGGAACAAAGACAGGCTATCTCTGCAATTTTTTGCCCAAATTCTTAGCAGCAACATTTTTAAGCATATTAAAATAGTTTTTTTTTAAACACCAAATTTGCAGTGCTTTGGTACTTCAGTTATCAACAGGTTACTAGAACATTCTAGTTCTCAGTTTTCACCCATTAATAATGAGTAGGCTGTCTTGATTTAGATACCACCAGTCTAAATTGATATAGTCCTAACCTTTGCTTTTTTTATCTTTATTTGTTGGAATTTTCTTTTTTTTTTTCTTTTTTGTACCAGGCATTGAACCCAGGGGTGCTTAACCACTTAGCAACTCCCAAACCCTTTTTTATTTTGTATTTTGAGACAGGATCTCACTAAATTGCATAGGTCATCGCTAAGTTACTGAGCTCAGCCTTGAAATTCAGATTGTCCTCCCTCAGCTTCCCAAGCCACTGGGAATAGAGGTGTGCACCACCACACCCAGTGGAACCTATCATTTTTCTTTCTTTTTATTTTATTATTTTTATGAGCACAGAATAGAATGTATTTGTGCTATCATATTTGTGCTGAATTTCTTTAAAACAAAGGCCTCTGTATATAATCATGCAACTTATTTATTTAAAATAATATATCAAGAAGCAAATAAACAACACAAGGCAGATGAGGAATTTAACTCTTTCAAAAAAAAGTGAAAAAAATCTGGCAATATATTTTAAATTTATTTGATAAAATTTAAAAATTGAGATAAAGAACATCTAGGCAAAGTATTATTTATGCAAAGTAAGTTGATAATAATTTTTAGCAAATTAATACCATAATAGACATTTTAAAAGTTACATTATATTTAGCTAATGAGAACTGAAGAAATGTTAATATATGCCCCATAATCATTAGACAAGAACATATATCATATTATTAACTTTTCTAATATCTTGTTTTATATATCTGACATTCAAGAAAATCCAATCATTTTCCTGGACCAAGTAGAATTCTCTCATAATTTTAGTTATTATTAAGTAATTCAACAACATATAAAATAAAACATATTTTAATATATAAGTATAAATATAAGGAGATAAGCAAAAAGAAATGATATATTTCTATTTTGGTACAATTCACAAAAATATAAATCTCTTTTTCATATCACAGCCTGGTAGCTCTGCCAATAGATGACAAAGTTGGGGTGAAGTCACACCTTTTGGAGAGAGCTGACCATGTACAGCCAGAAGAAATCAAGTGCCTGAAAAGTCTCTGAGTCATCTTGTTAGAACTCATTTACTCCTCACTAAGGTTGGTGAAAGCAAAGCAAAACAAAACTAGCAGCATAATAATTGGTAAGAAGCTATTCTTCTTGTCTACAAACTCTAAGTACTGAAATAACTAAATTTTATTTATTTTAGTCTAGTTCAATTGATTCTAGGCTTCTTTGTCTCTAGAAGTTTCTCATTTGTCATACAAATGGCCAGGTAATTTGAATGCAAAACAGATGTAGATGGGTCAACTAAGTTTTTGTAAGGGTTTGAAATATGTAATTATCTTTTAAACATTTCAGAAATATGTTCAAGAGTTTACTTCCAATTGTATTACATCATGAATCCTTGCCTAAAATAGAGTCAAATCAGATTAACCCTCTCATTCACTCAAACTTACAAACCTCAATTTATAGTAGGTCATTGATATGAATTCAGTTAAGTAATTGACAGAGTTTTCTTCCCTTTATATATTTTCTTAGAGATAGAGTCAACAATCAGGTTTATGCCTCTTAAAGTGTATAACACTGTGGTTAATCTATTGAATAAAATGCATTCCACATAACTGAATTTTCTAAGCAGCACAAAAGAACCTGCATATTAGCAATGAGCATATTAACTTTGGTGTTCACAATGACATAACTTAATTTTAAAATGTAGTTTTGATTTCACAACTGTTCATGAAATAGACCCATCCAGATAAACATTTTGTGCTTTAATAAAATGTACTCATGCAATCTAAACTAGCTCCATGTTAATGGATTTCTTATACCAGAAAAAGGAGAAATACCATTATTAGTCTTTTTTTAACTTATGTCCTATTTTTCATTGTGATATTTTGATCATCTGAACTCTGTGATAAAAGTGAAAAACTTGCTGGAGTAGTGGCATGTCTGTAATCACAGTGTTTTGGAGGCTGGGGCAGGAGGATCATGAGTTCAAAGACTCAACAACTTAGTGAGGCCTTTAAACAATCTAGTGAGACTCTTTCTCTAATTAAAAATTTTTTAAAAGGGCTGGTAATCCCTGACACAAGAAAAAAAAAAAAAAAGAGAGAAAAACTCACAAAGTTAGCACAATGAGATGCCGTCAGATGGACTTCTATGTAACACTCAAACTGGATTGGGCAAATTATTACAATGAATGATTCACTTTTTGAGTTTCAATATACATGTGTAGAATTGTGTAGACATCATTTAAATGGAATATTTGGATGTTAATTATTTGTGGCTCTTCTAATTATAAATGTAGTATTTTTATATAATATGCATATATCTACAGCTCACAATTCTGTAGATAGAAATGCAGTCTCATTAACACTGTTGTCTAATAAAGGTAGTTCTTAGGTACCTTCAATCTCAAAGCAAATCTGTTCTGGCCCCTCACCAAGATATCTCTCCACTACTCAGCTATTGGTGTTTGCATAGAGAATCCCATTTCAGGCAAATCTGCCCTTCACCTCCAAGGTATCAAAACCCCTCTTGATTACAGGTGGGAGAAAATAGCCCTTCCTCCACCATGTATTACAATTTGTCTTACTGTATTTTCCTCCAAAATATCTCTCCTTCATTTCCAATTATAGCTTTTTTTCTCTCTTAGAATAAGTTTTCAAACCAGTTTTTCAAAGCTCCCAGTGAAGCGGAAAGAGGGAAAAGGGGCAGATACCATGAAACCTCTATGGTTTTTCAATTCCCAGTTTTGTGCATGAAATACATCTCACTTCCTGTATTCAAAGAAGAAAGTATCCGTATGGTATTAGTATCCAGATAGTATTAGAAAAGTTTTCCATTGCTTCTCAACAACCTTAGAAGCTGAAAACATTACAAATTTTACAGTTCCACAGATGAGGATTTGAACATGGATCTTCTGGTTAAAATTACTAAAATTCCAATGTCAGAAGGAATACATTGCTTTCTGGAGCTTCTAGAGGAGAATCCATTTCCTTGCTCACTCAGGCTGTAGGTTCTGTGGTTACAGACCTGAAGTTCCTGTATCCTTGCTGGCTGTCAGCCAATACCCTCTGCCAGCTTCTAGAGGTAGCTTGCATTCCTTTGCTCACAGGTTCCTCCATTGTTAAGATTAGCAATAGCAGATCAAGTGCCTTTCCTTCTTTAAATCCCTACTTCTAGACCAGTAGAATATAAAAAGGGAATAGGAGGAAGGGAGAGGGAAGAAACAAGGAAGGTACTGGGGAATTAAAATGACCAATTTATATTGTTCTACTGTATGTTCTATTGTATTAACGTATGTATATGGAACAACAATTCCCACTGTTTTGTATAATCACAATGCACTAATTTTAAAAAAAAGGAAAAAAAAATACCTTCTTGTTTTTCTACTATCATATCACCCTAAGCCCCTCTTTAGCTTTTCTCTTCCACTTTGAACACTTTACGTAATTAGATAGATCCACATGGATAATACAAGACAATCTTTCTATGTTAAGGCCTTAAAACTTTATCATATTCACAAAGCCCCTTTTGCTACATCACACACAGGTTAGGGAGATGGGGATGTGGGCAAAATTTTTTTTTCAAGGGCACATTCTTTACTCTACCACATATATTAATCACTATTAATCAATATAATGATATAAATAAATTCACATGAGGAGTTCACTAGCCACCAGTTCTGCAAGTAGACCCAGAATTCTCATTTAGAATCAGTTGCTGGGATGACAATTTTGAAGTAATACAATTATAATTGTGGGGGTCGATATGGAGAAGGATATAGGAATGTGCATATATTGATTTGTTCAAAGATATGAGATGGCTGCACAGTTCTTGGGGAGTAATAGAAGTTAGCAGATTAAATCATAACACCTAGAGAAGGAAGGTTCACATTGAAAATTCTGACAGGCTTCTAGCAATAGCACTGCAGTCCTAGCAGATACTGCTATAATAAGAGCATACACCTTTCTCTATCTAATGTCATTTTGCTGAGTTTCAGGCAGGGAGAAGCTGAGAATTCCTTGGAATATAAATTATGTCAGAAGTAAGAGTTAAACTCCAAAATAAATTCAGTAAAACTTAAAGTGACTTTTCTAAGCTTAGCACATATACACACAAATTAGGACCATATTGTACATGTGGTATATGGTGATACTATTCTGCCAAACAAGAAAATGTCTTTTTAAAATAGCTGTTTTTTAGGTTATTGAGCTAAAGGAAAAGAACATTTTATAATATAGTTTTGATCAAGGGGACATAAGTGACCACTATATATTTATATCACTTTTGCAGTATATTTAGAACTACATATATATTCGGCAAATATACTGATGGTAGCTACATGGATGCAAAATACATCTTTTTATTGGTTAACAAATGTCACCAATATCGAATGACACGCCATTTTAGAAGTTCAAAAATTTTTGAAGCTTTTAAGTAATTTGATGTGTAATATATGCTAAATAATCTTTTGGAGGGCATATGTTCCCCTAGATTGTTTTGTATTAAAAAAAAATATCTAAGCTTTCAATTTTAGTCATCAATGTGGAAAGAGAAAGGAAGAAGTTGTGCAGACAGTTTGAAGATCTACAGCATAAAAGAATAAAGTGTTTTTTCTAAGAAAAAGGTGGATTCCAACAGTGCTGCCTTAGCAACCTGAAACCATCCAGTATCAACACATCCGGGTTAAAATGAGCAACCATACCATACAGTTCTTTCTTCAAGTGATTAGCTCATTTTTGTGCAGTTTACTATAAATGGAAAAAATGAAAAAGCATATTTCAGACCACTGTGAAAAGATCAAATTAGGTAATAGAATAATCAGCATTATGAACACTTGATGCATTCCAGACTCTCATTTGAATGCTCAATACATTCCAGTTATTTCTATTATTATTTAAGCCTAACAAACAGAACCAGGTAAATGAATGATAGAAATTCTTGTAAGTCCAGTTAAGTATAATTTCAGAATGTTAAGTTAACTTCTCCTCACTGACCTCTATCTTGTACTAGTTATAATAAGTAGATAGTTGGACTTATTTTTGTGTTTGCAAAGGCTTTTAATGTTAGATTGATTACCTCACTGGGGAGGCACATAAAAAAATTCATTTCAATGAAGTAAAACCATAATGGACTTAAAAGCTGTCAAAGATTACATATTGTTCCTTTAATTTGTGGTGAAATGAGCCAGGATACTAAACATTCTCTAATGCTTTTTATAGTCCCATGAAACAAAAACTTGTCTTGTCTAAAACGCTATTAGCATTTTGGAAGGCAGGGGGAAAATGGAAATTGGTATGGCCTGAGGCTTTTCCACCACCATATTGAATTCCATGGTCAATCATTTTGATCCCTCCAGTGCACTCAATCTCAGCTCCCTGGGCCCTCTTTAGTTTCATTGTACTTTGTTGGGTAATCCACAATCTTAATTAAATTTACTAGTCTACCTTCTTCCACACTTGGAATTGTTGAGTTGGAAATATCTGACGAAACATGTACTGCCTTCTATGGAACACCATTTTCCATCTGAGATGATTAAACTGACATGGATCCTTAATCCTATATGGTCCATTTTCTCTCCTATGTTCTTGGATACTCTTTTACCCCTTTTCCTTTCTTTGCACAGCTCCAAAATCTGCCTCCCATATTCTCATGCTGACTTTCTATTTTTTTCTAGAAATATAAAGGCCAACAGAAGAGAGCATTTCACACTTCTCAGTACCACTCAATCCACTTAAAATCAGCTGTGTTCTTTTTGTTTTCTTGAAACAGCTGGCTATACTTGATGGATCAATATCCTTTCTCCTTATTCTCTCATCAGTCCATTCCAGTCAAGTGTTTGCCCCCATCACTCCACTGAAAGTGTACTCTCAACATCTCATTCCTTATTTTATTTGATCCCTCAATAGTATTTGACTGAGTTGATCACTATCGGTTAACTCTTTTGACTTTCAGAACCTCAGCATCTTGGTTTTCATTTTACCTTTCTGAGTACTCCTTTTTAGTTTTATTTCTGATTCCTTCTTAGTTTCTTATTCTCTAAATCAGAGATTGCCACCATCTCAGTCTTCAGATCTCTTCTCTTGTTTATATTTACTTTTTTTTATTTTTTGGTTGTTTCATCTGTTCTTCTGATTTCACTGACATCTATATTAATGACAACTTTAAAAAAAAAAATTCAATTTAGCTCCTTCCCACTGAATTTCGGAGTTGTATGCTACCATTTTAACATCTCCACTTACATGTTTAGTAGTCTTTTCTAACTTAATTTAACTAGCCAAATTGAGCCACTGATTTTTTTTTTCTCCAAAATATGCTCTTCTAATATCTTCCCCATCTAAATCATTGGCTCTATTCTCTCAGTGGAGCAGGCTCATAATCTTGAAATGATCTTTGACTTTGTCTTTCAAGTTTCATAGCCAAACTGTCAGTACCTCCTTTTGGCTTTATCTTTAAAATACATACAAAATAAAACCACTCTTAAACACCTCCACTGCCACAACTCTGATCCAAGATATTATATCTAATGACTGGCTGATTACAAAGTCTCTTAACTGGCTTCCCTATCTCTCTTGACTCCTTTCAGCCTATTCTCAGCGCACTGATCACTTGACTGTTAAAACACAAGTCAGATCATGTATTTCCATGCTCAAACTGTGAGAAAAATATGAAGACATTAATTACCTTGGCCCAAAGGCCTAAAACATATTTTCCCTCCTCATTTTATTCTGTTCTTCTCTTCCTGTACCCCTTATTCTGTGAAGATTCCATTCACATTTATTTGTCAGGACCTGTACATGTGCTTTTCTCTTGCACTAAGATCTTCTTGCCCCCAGATATCCACTTGAAAGTATTGAAAGATCTAATATTCCTTTATATGCATTCTTATGGCAAACATACTTCCTGGACTTTAGAGATGTCTGATTTGGATTTTTTTTTTTTAACCCATATATTTTGCCAAACATTTAGGGCATTCTTATGGTGTCTTAACTCAAACTCATGAAAATCAGCAAAATATCAGGAATTTGTGATGTAATGTAAAACTGTTAAATAATGGCTATCCAAGCCATTATTTCACTATGAAATATGTTAGTTTGGGGTCTTGCATATAAATATTTAATAATATTAATTTTTCATTTAATAAATTGAATAATGAATGATAGGTACTGTTTGATAATAAGTATTTAAGTATTAACATTTATCTAAATTTAAAAACCTGCCAATGTAAACATTATCTGTCCATATTCTTTCATTCAACATAAAATATGGAAAATGAATAACACTGAAATGTTTTTAAAGAGTGGTTTCATCTTTCCTCTAATAAAAATGCTTTCACTGTAATTCTCTCATTTGTTTTACCTATGACTAAATGACAATTGTATAATAGCTGAGATCTCTTCATCATAATCACTTTTCAGAAAGTACAGAATCACATTAGAAATTTAATGAATGTTATTGAAGAATGAGGAAAATCATTATTTTAACTTAGAGCCTATAGCTATCTTATATTGGAGAAGTAGTTTACCTCTAATTTATAAAATTTCCCCAGAATTTTAACAAATAGCTATAATTTAGCCAGTTTTCAGAAAGGCTTTATAAATTGCATGAGTATATCAAGTGTATGTCAAACTTTATAAACCATGATGTACAAAGTTCTATTGACTATAATAAACAGTATCGAATACCTATTATGTCTAAAGGAAGCATGCATAGGGAAGGAAGGTAAGCACAAGAGGAACAAAACATCATTCTTTCCATCAAGAACTTTAAAACCCAAAGGAGTAAAAACACTGAACAAAATCAATTTTTTCATGATAAAGTATTTCAATCGGAATATCATTAGTATTTTACTGAAAATATGCACGTGCTTATGTTTTGATATATTGAGTTAATTGGGATGTCACTTGTGGTAGCAAAGCTGCTCTTAGTGTCATCTGGAATAATGAATTGGGTATATTATCTGTCTTAATCTAGTTTATACTTTATATGTCATTGCTTCAAGTTTTGATTCATTACTTACACTTTCTGTACTTGCATTAAAATATGTGATGACTGCTATGGTAATGAAAAGTTGATGTTTCTGTATTTAAAAAAAAAAACAGATCAGTGAATTCTGGAGAATTTAGTAAGGTGAGCAAAAAGCCTTTGACTTTGGGATGATACAAGTTGTACTACACGTAGCCACTGTCTCCTCCTTTGTGCATCCTGAAGGAACAAAGGGAGAAAGATACCTCTTTGCTCTACTAGGTTCACAGCAGGAGACCAAAATACAAACTATTGGCTATTGGCCCAATCTTATTTTTCACAAGTGACTTTGAGAGAAATTTTGTGAAACTTTACAAGATCCATTTGTACCTAACTTCAGAATTGTATCTTAAAGCCGTAGAGGCTGAACTGTCCCAAGACTTTAAGTATAAAGTTCTGTCCATGAATGACATTCTAGAATAGATTAGGCACTAGGGTTTCCCAGAAACTCTTGATATTAAGTTTTTTTTATCATTACTTTCTGTTAAAAATATTCAAAAGTGTCTCAGCCAGATTTTCCAGTGATCTTATTTCAAAGGAGGAAGTGTTTTCTATTTAAAATGAGCAGAGTGTTTCAAATGAAAAAAAGATCTAATTTGATCAGAACTTGATAAGAGATGATCTCCATCTATGGAAAATACCATAGGTAACGTTTATAGGAGAAAGCTGCTTTGGATAGAGTTATGCATTGCTCTTTGGTAGACATTTTTTTTAAGTATTTATTTTTTTAGATGGACACAATATCTTTATTTCATTTTCTTTTTTTCAAAGAGAGAGACAGAGAACTTTTTAATATTTATTTTTTAGTTTTCGGTGGACACAACATCTTTAGTTTATTTTTATGTGGTGCTTAGGATCGAACCCAGTACCTCATGCATGCTAGGCAAGTGTGCTACCACTTGAGCCACATCCCCAGCCCCTTTGGTAGACATATTGAAGGTACCCTGTTAATACTCACTTTTCTGATTTAAAAGGAATTCAACACAAAGTGAGCAGGTAATTGCTTAAAAAAAAATTGAAAGATTGACCAAACAATTTAAATCATGTGCATTTACATAAGTAACATAATTACAAATCTTACATACACAGACTATGTAGAAACCAGACATTGGGATTTGTATGTGAAAAAGAAATATGTGTTTGAGATTCTAAAAATGCATATTTTGTGTTTAAAACACATTCCCTGTCTTTACCTATATTTGAAGAACATAATTAAACAGACTATTTTCTTGCTATGAAACCTAATTTTCACAACAAAGGCCTTAATACGTCTTGGGTATAATATGTATTTCTGATAATTGCAACCCCTTTTGAGTATTTTTGATAATTTGAAAGTATTTCCTAATTGTTCAACAAAAATCATGTATCATATGTAAAATATTAAGATTTTCACATTATACTAGTGTTCTTTTTACTTTTTAAGTAAATATTTGTTGTATTAAAAATAAATAAAAATTTTCTTTATGAATAAAAATGTATCTGATATAGCCTTTACTGAGGAGCATTTATCATGACAAATACCTTTTGTTGTAAATAGATTATCACATATCCCAAGAAAATGTTCTTTGAATTTTCACTATTAATTAATATTTACTTGTAACATAGCATGATTCATTACATATTCTAGAAAAGTAAAGATCTACTTATTGAAAAACTAGCTCAAGGCTATTCAGATAACCATGTGTTTCCATCTTCATTCCAAAGAACATCATTTTAATTATAAAGATTACTTAATATTTATATAATGTGCCAGAATATGCTCTAGGCAACCCTAATGTATGAAAGGCATGTTTTACCCTCGAGGATGTTCTTCTACCCTCTAAATGACATAAAAACAAAGGAGAATAGTGTTCATAAAATATAAATGATAAAGTATCTGTTGCTACAATGGTGTTTATTTTGTAGAATGTAGCTGCAGGTTACTGTACTTGTATAATCAGAGTTTGTGTTTTCAAGTTTCTTTGTGGTTATCCATCATGTGTAAAGCAAATTTTACTTTCTGATTCATGATTTACATCCCTATTAAACTCATTTTTGCCTTGCACAGTAAGGCATAGTCAACCATTATTGTCTCTGTTCACAATGAATCAATAGATAGCAATTTGTTTATAGTCACTACTATAGTAATTTTAAAAAAAACCAGAAAAGGGAGGTATTGACTGAGATAGAGTCTAAATATGATCCTCTGGCAATCATCTCCCTCCACATATCTGGTTGAAAAGCTATTTAAACACCAAACTATCCCCGTAACAATCAAAGTAGGAAATGTGACAAATATGTCTTCCCTCAGATTCACCTTCTCTACTGGAATCTAACAGAGAATCTTGAATTCCAAATCAAGATTTTATTCTTTGGAAAATCTCAAACAGAAGCAAAGAGGTTAATAATTATTCAGTTCCTATTACATACCAAATGTTTGTTGTGTTAATATTAAAACATCATGATAATTCTATGAAATAACACAATCTTCATTTTACAGATGAAGTGTCAAAGAATATGGGTGGAAAGAATTTCACTAAGTACTGAAAAAGAAACTTTGGTCTCTCTGGTACCATCATTCTTTGGCTGAGTTTAAGAAATATATATCCCTATGTGGCAAAGCTACTTGTAGTTATTTCTTGCTTGGGAAAAAACCACCCTGTATATGAAGAGGGCTACAACTCAGAAGCTTTGAGAGTGGCCCATAGTTGCTGCTAATATACTCCACATACTGTTCCTGAAGCCACTAGAAACCCAAATTCTGATTTTGAAAAACTTCTTGAGGTGTTAGGTTTTTAGAACTTATGTCTTACATGGATTTTGGAAGTAGTGTGTTATCCATATCCTTGAGATGTAAAGATCATATTTCTCAGAACGAAGTTGGGAATTTTCAAGATATTCAACTTAGAGAAAAAATTTCAATTTCTAAGTCACTTGATTCTATTAAAAAAAAAAGAAAGGAATGATACAAAGTCAATTGGTTTCTTTTATACATGCAAAAATAATTTTAAAATATAATTTATATTAGCACCATCCCCCCAAATAGTTAAATATAAATCTAACAAAAAATATATTAGACTTATGAAAGAAACTCAAGGAAAAAAACAAGTAAATGAAGAAATATTCCATATTCATGGATAGGAAGATTCAGTATTGCTAAGATATCAGCTAAGAAATGTAGACTCAATGTAATACCAACCAAAATCAAACAAGTTATTTTGTGGATATCAACCTACTGGTTCTAAAGTTTTTATAGAGTGCTGAATACCAAGAATATCTACAACAACACTGGAGAATATTGAATGAAGTTGGATAACTGATACTACCCAATGATAAGAATTATTATAGATCTATCACAATCGAGACAGTATAGTAAGGGTGAAAAAAAAATAGATCACAGAATAGAATAGAGAGCCCAGAAATGGACCCACACAAATACACTCATTTGATCTTTGACAAAGAATCAAAGGTAATCCAATGGATAAAAGGGAATCTTTTCAACAAATGGTGTTAGAACAAATGAATACCCCTTACAAAAATAAATAATAAAGCTAAACACAGATCTTACACTCTTCATAAAAATAAACAGAAAATAGATTATAAACCTCAAAATGAATCATATAAAATTCAAAATTACAAATAACTCTTGGATGATAACATAGGAGAAAAATCTAAATTACCTTGAGTCAAGAGCTATAGAAGAAAAATTGATAGGCTGAAATTGTCAACATCAAAAGACATGTAATCTGTGAAAGACTGTTAAGAAAATGGGAAGGCACTCCATAAACTTGGAGGAAATGTGTGCTCAAAGATGATGACAAAAATCTTTTTCCAAAATATAAAAATCTCTCAAATCTCAGTAATAAAAAAATCCACAACCCAATTAAAAATGGGCAAAAACATGCCACCCCATCAATGATTATATACAGATGGTGAATAAACACATTAAAAGATCTCGACATCATCAATCATTGGGGAATTGCAAATGAGATCAACATATCAGTATACACCTATTAGAAGGGCCAAATTATAAAACACTAACAGCACCTAATGCTGGTGAGCATGTGCAGCAGCAGGGGTTCTCATTGCTTATGAGAAGGCAAAATGGTACAGCAAATGGCAGACAGCTTGGCAGTTTTTTACAAAGCTAAACACATTCTTACCATTTAGTCTATAAATCATACTCCTTAGAATTTAACCAAGCTAAAAGGTTACATGCACACAAACCAGCGTACAAGTGCTTACAGCAGTTTCATTCATATTGCCAAAACTCAGAAGCAGACCAATGTCCTTCAGTAAGTGAATGGACAACAAAACTGTGGCACATTCAAATAATGAAATATTATTCAGAACTAAAAATAAATGAGCTATTAAGCTGTGAAAAGATTCAAAGAAACTTAAATGCATACTACCAAGTGAGGAAGGTCAATCTGAAAAGGTTATACACCAAGAATTCCAAATGACATCCTGGAAAAGGCACTAAGGAGACAATAAGGATGACAATGGCCGATCACATTTGTCACTTCTACCAGAAAATTTATATTATGAAAGTTATATGTGTAGTATAAAATATGTGCTGCCAAAGCAATGTCATGTCTGCTCAGGGGACCAGAAGAATAAAGGCAGCCAGATCTAGGACACCACAATAAACATTTGAAATGCATACACTTCTCTTGCAGAGAAAAATTTGGAATCCAGTAGACTAAACAACACTAAATCAAATGTTTAAATTAAAAGCCACAGCTGACCAAATATTATTGTATCTGTTTATTTTATTATCTTGAAATGCAGCTGCTTCCTAAGTAAAAGAAAATTAAACTCTGCTAACCAATTCTTAAATTTGATGACATAAACACTAAAATTAATGTTTGAAAACAAGTATCTTGATTTTTAACCTACCTATTCACAACATAAATAGCCTTTATTGTTTGCATAGAAAAATGAAAAGAGATCTGCAGTAGATGACAGGAAATCATAAATCTAATGTTCTGTCTGGCCTCTGGAGATGCTATATACTTTGTCCAAGTGACATAATCTCTTGGAGGGTCTCAGTTTCCATATTCCATCACGTGTATTGTCAATATGCAAAACAGATAAAAATACTCTGGCTTAAGAAGGAAGGAGAATCCTTATCTCCTCTATCCTACCTCCTACCATAGGACCACAAAGAACACAATGTGAAAATCATTTCACACAGAATACAGTGTGAAATGAAAACCATTTAATAGAGCACTGCTCAAGTTCTTTCCAGTCTTGAAATTCTTTGTTTGTATGTAAATACACAAAACATCTTAACTTCCTCCTGATCCACAATACTAAACAGGCTCATAAAATTTGGGGGCTGGAAAAGAATCTGGCAAACTACTTAGGCTGGTTCTGATCCCCCCCCCCCCAAAAAAAAATATATATTTTAAATATTTGAAAATCTAGACAGGAATTTCTGAATAAATTCCAATTAAGTATTTTTCCTACATTTTCAAAATTCTTTTTACTTAAAATAATTCTGCCTATATTTTCTATTGCTCATCTTCTATGGAAACAAACAATAGCTGTTCACATGGTGCGTCCATTTATTTGCTCAGTGAGGAGTTTTTGAACTCCTATGATGTCTAAAGCAATCTTCTGGATTCTGGAGAGACAGTAAACAGAATTCATTGGTAATCCTCCAGGAACTTAGTTTATTGAGAGAGTCAAAAAGGAATATTTCTTCATACTGTGTGGTAGGAGGTCCCAGGAAAAGCCTGAACTCCCCTAGAGCTGGGAGATAGAGTTAGAAAAGTTTAGTAGACAAGTCAATATTTGAACTGCATAAAGGTTAATCAATCAGGAAAATGATAAGGTGGAAATTCCAGACAAAAAAAAGCTCTTGTGACATGGGAATGCCTTCAAGCACTGGATGTTTTGGGGCATTTTAATGGTTAATCCCAGCTTCCTTCTTGACCTCCAAGAGAGTTACAAATCTGAAGTGGGTGCTCGGCTTTTGCTGTATGCTTTCAACAATGAGATTTTAAAAAGGGACAGAGGTAATGAAATTTGAGCTTTGATAAGATTCCCTCCATCAGGTGTGTGAATACTATTTAAGAGTTGGGAGGCTAGAGTTGCAAAGAAAGTTCAATGGCTTTTTGCTGTAATCTAGCTAAGGAATGATATGTCCTCAGTGTCTTGAATCATTTTAGTTGCTTTGCTCTGACACATCCCACATTTTCTATGGCTGGGCTTATGTTTCATCAGCACATCTGGATATGGACAGCAGCTCAGCAGGGTAAAATATTTTTCTTTTCAATCGTTGTCATGTAGTCCCTCTACCATAGTTTGCAGAGTTATTATTTCCTTGTTAGTAGTCAACTGAGTATATGCTTGTATTTGGTGTTAGAACAGAATTTTGAATCTTCAGAAGACCTATTAATTCACCTGATCTGTGTATTTTCAAGCCACGTTTCTCTAAAACTGAAGTTTCATGTAGGAACATGAGATGAAACCATGGGGGATATGAATGCAGGTAGAGTTCCTACCTCTGTAACTCACAATAACTAAAACCAGCCCTTTCAACCACTGTAATAATCACCAACACTATCTCCCACGTGAACCAAAACTCTCAGACCCTATAACCAGCCACTGCCTGTGGCCTGCTGTAAACAGGACCATCCCTTTCTCCCAAGTATCTAGCACCATCCCTATCTCCCATGTAACCAGAATCATCTGCATCTTTTGATGTAATCAGCACTGGCCCTCTCATCCACTTGGTTTGTTTTCCTTGTTTTGGATATCTCATTTAAAAGTTTGTTTAAAAAACAGTTTCTGTTGCTAAGAAATTATAACCTCTCAATTTCTAAAGAAATGAGGCCCTCTGAAGTTGAAGGTCTTACTTGTGTTGATACTTGGTAAGTAGGCAGAAGACTTCCATCAGAAAAACCATTAATATGTTCAGGAAGAGCTGGAAACTCTTCTAAAATCTGAAACTGTTCCCAGTCCAGACATAATATTCTGGTCCTGCCAAGTTTCCTTTTTTCCTCTTTCCAAATATTAATTGCAATGCATTTTAGACTTCCTATTATAAAACAGCTGTTTTGTGAACCTAATTTTTTTACTATGTGAATGTGTTTTGTGAGTATGTGTGCGTGTGTGTGTGTGTGTGTGTGTGCGCGCACATGCAAGCACAAGCTTCTCTTGTAATGAGATTGATGATAAATCTGGATTCACATAGTCTTCAGAGGTGGCTAAGAAGGGGCTATTTTAGGATTCCATTGTGCATGCTAAGCTATTAAATAAGAAAGTCAACCTCTGAATTCAGATTAGGGCATGTTGCAACTTTTTTTTTTAAACTTTGGAAAGCCTAGGTATCCAAAACTATCTACAGGTAATTAATCATCAGTCAGTTTATAAAGTAATCACAAAAGGGTAGCTGTCAAAATTTTATAGGTGAATCAATGGTTGGGTGTGTTGTTTAAAAATGTAGATTTGCCCACATCTTCTGAGTGAAGCCAGAATAAGGGCCAACAGTTGCCAAGTTTAGTGGACTCCAGATGACTGGTGCAAAGCAGACTGAGCACCACCCCTAAGAGATTGTGGCAGCTATAATTTGATGTTAAAAGAAGGCATTAATTCAATGGCTTTGCTCTGCCCCTTCCCCTGGCTTGTCTTCTTTAAAGTTAATGTACTGTGTGAGTCAGGGACATGGAGTCAAACCTATCCCCTCTAAGCTTATGGAATCAAGCTGTGGTGGTTTCATTTCCAGCACAGTTAACATTTCATTTACCTAGTTATCTTTCATCGGACAAAAAGTTTGTGAGCTTGGCACAACTGGAATGCTTTCTTATTTCAAACACTCATCCTACCCATCATCCTCCAAATAAGATGCATTAAACTGTTTTATCATTTTCTGGGTAAAATTTCAAAAGTTTCTGATCAAGAGCAGAAATAATATTAGATGTTACGATAGTTAAATTCTAACTGTATGCCTGTTTTGAAGGAAAGAGCAAAATAGAACATTTTTACTTTTAAATAAAACCATCACATCTTAATTTAAAATGATTTGATATTAGAAGAACAACACCCTATTCATTTCTATCCCCTCCGATATGAGCAAAAACAAGCGTAAAGCACTAAATGACCTGGAGGACCTTCAATTGCCTGAAAAATTTTATGCCTCTGAGTTATTTCCAGTTCATTTCATTATAGAGGAATTTTCCAGAACACTGAGGCTGATGATCACTTCAAATCCAGCCCCAGATGAAATTGTAGAGAAAAGTAATTTACTCTCAGACCATGCCATTTCTTAATAGATTTGGGCTAAGGGAGGCCCTGATAGACAGTTACTTTGTAAATCAAAATACCCTCCGAAATTATTTATCATCAGATTCTTCCTGTCCTGTTCCCCTTCCTGCTCTATTTCTTCATTCTTTCCCTTCTTCCCTATCCTCCTTTCCATTCCTTCCCTCTCTCCTATACCTTCCCTTCCCTTCCTTTCCTTTTTATCTTTCCTCCCTCCTTCCTCCTCACCCCTCCATGATGTATATGTCAGGGGGGTGGGGACAGGAGTTTTTCTTTTCTATCTTTCCTTTTTTTTTTTTTTTTCCTGTACTGGAGATTGAAGTCAAGGGTGCTTTTCCACTGAGCTACATCTCCAGCCCTTTTCATTTTTCATTTTGAAACAGGGTCTGACTAAGTTGTCCATCCTGGGCTGGACCTTCCAATTCTCCTGCTTAGCCTCCAGAGACACTGGATCACATGCCTGCACCATCTCTCTAGTGGGGCGAGCTTTTCTCAAGTCCCAATGAAATAAAATTTGACCTCAAGTAAATTCCAGTTTGGAGTTAATAATAATAACTTATTATTTTTCAGGTACATCTTGAGTGCTGGATATCCATTGGTTCATTTAATCCTTACAAAAACTCAATGAAGTAGGTATTAATAATTATTTCCATTTTATGCATGAGGAACAGTGGTACAGAAATGCCAAGTAAACTGTACTACAGTCACACAGCTATCTGTAAAAACGAAAGTCAACTCCAATTTTTGTTACTTCATCAAACAAGGCTGGGGGTAACATAACTTCCAAATATCATTGTAAAAAAAAAAATACTGTGAATAATTTCGAAAACAACTTTGTTCCTGGATTATGAACCATCTAAAAAAGCTTAGTTAAATGCCACATTTTTTTTATCCATTCATCTATTGAAGGGCATCTGGGTTGGTTCCACAGTCTAGCAATTGTGAATTGTGCTGCTATGAACATCGATGTAGCAGTATCCCTGCAGTACGCTCTTTTAAGGTCTTCAGGGAAAAGTCCAAGAAGGGCAATAGCTGGGTCAAATGGTGGTTCCATTCCCAGCTTTCCCAGGAATCTCCATACTGCTTTCCAGATTGGCCGCACCAGTTTGCAGTCCCACCAGCAATGTACAAGAGTACCCTTTTCCCCACATCCTCGCCAGCACTTGTTGTTGTTTGACTTCATAGTGGCTGCCAATCTTACTGGAGTGAGATGGTATCTTAGGGTGGTTTTGATTTGCATTTCTCTGACTGCTAGAGATGGTGAGCATTTTTTCATGTACTTGTTGATTGATTGTATGTCCTCCTCTGAGAAGTGTCTGTTCAGGTCTTTGGCCCATTTGTTGATTGGGTTATTTGTTTTCTTATTAATTTTTTGAGTTCTTTGTATACTCTGGATATTAGGGCTCTATCTGAAGTGTGAGGAGTAAAAATTTGTTCCCATGATGTAGGCTCCCTATTTACCTCTTTTATTGTTTCTCTTGCTGAGAGAAAACTTTTCGTTGATTTTTGTTATCAACTTTTGTGCTATGGGTGTCCTATTAAGGAATTTGGAGCCCGACCCTACAATATGTAGATCGGAGGCAACTTTTTCTTCTATCAGACGCATGGAGTATTACGCAGCACTAAAAAATGACAAAATCATAGAATTTGCAGGGAAATGGATGGCACTAGAGCAGATTATGCTTAGTGAAGCTAGCCAATCCCTAAAAAACAAATACCAAATGTCTTCTTTGATATAATGAGAGCAACTAAGAACAGAGCAGGGAGGAAGAGCAGGAAGAAAAGATTAACATTAAACAGATAGATGAGGTGGGATGGAAAGGGAGAGAAAAGGGAAATTGCATGGTAATGGACGGAGACCCTCATTGTTACACAAAATTACATATAAGAGGTTGTGAGGGGAATGGGAAAATAAACAAGGAGAGATATGAATTATAGTGGATGGGGTAGAGAGAGAAGATGGGAGGGGAGGGAGGGGGGATGGTAGAGGATAGGAAAGGTAGCAGAATACAACAGTTACTAATAGGGCATTATGTAAAAATGTGGATGTGTAACCGATGTGATTCTGCAATCTGTATTTGGGGTAAAATTGGGAGTTCATAACCAACTTGAATCTAATGTATGAAATATGATATGTCAAGAGCTTTATAATGTTTTTAACAACCAAAAAAAAAAAATTAAAAAAAAATAAATAAATAAAAAAGCTTAGTTATAGACCAATAGCAGACTCTTTAATACTTGATTAAAGACCCTTGCCTTACCCTGCTGACAAATGCCAAGCTATTGTGCCATAAATTCTGCTGAATCCCAAAGAGTTTTCCATAATGCAAGAGCTGCCTTGAAATTACCTGTTTTCCCTAAAACTCATAAATATCAACCCTCATCTTTACCTTCTGAGCTGCTGTTATAGTCTTGTGGAAGTGCTGTTCTCCCACCCTGTATTAATTTCAAAACTTAGTTTTGCTTGACTAACTAACAGATTTTTTTTCAGGGATATTTTTATCAAGTTGGCAACTGACATCTGTCGAATACTTGATAAGAATCAGAAGACTATACTTTGTTATTAGTCATTTCTAATTCTCCTAACACCAGAAATTGTTGTAATAGCACATGGAAATTATCAAACATCTATAATTATTTCCAAGAACCTTTGACATTTCTTTAAAATAAAAACCCAAAACTATTTTTTTTATATTGTGTGATTTTTAAACTATTGATCCTTAAAAACATTTCTCTGAAAGAGCAGAAAAAGGAGTCTCTGTGTAGTCTCCCCAACTCACATCAAAAATAAACCGTGAAATTTAATGGGTAAAATTATTTTCTTGCCCAAATCACACTTATTCATATTTACTTTTATCTTCAGTGTAAGAAGCTAATTTTATTCTGTATTTTTACCTAACCAAAAGACCAATAAGAATGGGATATCCAAATACTGTAGACAACAAACCAACCACAAATGCTTTCAAAATACCCAAATCTAGCTATCTGAGAATGTTATAGCTGGGGAGGGGATTTCTTCCTAATGAAGGAAGAATTATATGGTGAATATTTCAGGTATCAACACACAAGGCACAAAGAGGGCCTGTTTCTTTGGAAATAGCTGTAAATATATTCATCTGAGTAAAACAATCATCTGTGTCTAGTCATGCATGCTCTCTGCTCCCATGGTTGTCACTGCTGTCGATCTGAAGCTGAGAGGTAATGGCCTCGTGATTCAAGGAAACTGCTGAAGTGTGTACTCAGGCTTCAGTTTGAGAGATGGGTTCATTTATCATCATAATAAGCTATTACCATTGATAGGTCACAACTCATTGAAAAGACAGTCAGTCTAATTGGCTCAATTCCTTCAGCTTTCGATGTGCCTCAAGGAGATAAGCACTCTTTTGCAGGTAATTTTCAATCACCCAATAAACTACCTGTTTAATAATTCATCACATTTCAGATTGGGGTCCTATCACATAGCTCCCTTTTCAATGTGGCAAATGTTAGATTTTTAACTGCATGAAATTTCAGACCCAGGTAACAGAGCGAAAGATTTAGAAAAAGTAAGGCAAGAGAGCACCTGCTTTTACTCAGCTGCTACTGTTGGAAGTGATGAGAAGACATCAGGAATACAAATGCCAGTTTTATGTTTCCCCAACAGGCCCTGCTGACAATAAGAGAATTTCCTGAAAAAGTCTGGAAAGAGAAGAGCGCTATTGGAATCCTTGCGATTAATTAAGCATGCTAACCACTCTTTAGCAGATGGGATTGGGCACTTAATACTTATTAAAGGATCACATGAAAACATCAATTGCTACAGTGAAGTATAAAATAGAGAAGCAATAGTGTGAAAGAAATGAAATTAGAAATAAAAATAAGGACTGTTTTAGTTCAAATACCTTATCTTACAAATGTGACAATATGCTCTTCTTGAGTGTGGCAATAGAACACAGTCTTTTGAGACAAACTCATCTCAATCCAAATGGTGGATGTTACTCTAAATAGAAAATCACTTTAAAATCCCAAATACGTAATCTTTTTCTCCACTTGAGAACACAAATGGTAGTGATACATATATACTATTAGACTTCTATTTTTAATCATTTAAAAATATATTCTGGATCATTCTATATTATTATGCAAATAACTTCTTTTTCTAATTTATTCATAGTTTTATAGTGTTTGATGGCATGGATGCACCAAAATTCATTAAATCAGTTTCTCACTAATGGATATTTTTGTGGTTACCACATTTGTGGAATGAATAACTTTGCATGTGTGTATACACACACACACACACACAATCACACATACACACACATACATGTAAGCAAAATTCCCAGAAGAGAAGTATATAAAGAATACATGCGTTTGTAACTTTGGTGGAGATTTCTAGGTTGGTTTTCTTGGACTACATTGATGTATGTATATTCCAACCAGGGATTTATGAGGAGCTTTGTCTCTTTAAACCTTCAATAAATAATAGAGCATGTTATCCATTTTGTTGTCTTCCCTACATGACTAATGACAAATGATTTCTCAGTGTAGTTATTATATTATAAAACAGGCTGAACATTGTTCCACATAGTTAATACCTCATTTTATTTCCTTTTCTATGTACTGCTCATTTACCCTATTGTCCATTTTTCTGTTGGACTGTTGACCTTGCTTTTATCAAATTTGTATGCTTTCTTTAAAGAATCAAGTAATTTGTGTTTTGTTCAATATATATTATAACACAATTAGAAGTTATAGGATCTAAAAATAATAACACTTTACTATGTGTATTGGTTTGCTAGGGCAGCCATACCAAAATACCACAGACTGAGTGGCTTAAAAATTAGAAATTTATTGCTACATAGTTCTGGAGGCCACAAGTCTGAAACTGAGGCATTGGCAGGTCAGTTGTTGAGATGGCTAAGAGGGAAGGACGTGTTCTAAGCCTCTCTCCTTGGCTTGGTGATGGCCATCTGTATCTTCACATGGTGTTCTTTCAATGTGTGTGTCTCCAAATTTCCCCATTTTATAAGAACACCAGTCATACTGGGCTTGGGCCCATCTTAATGACCTCATTCTCACTTGCCAAATTATTGCTGTGGAACATCAACTACAGTTGTGAAATTTATTTCTTTAGTCGGCTTCTGATGGTCAGAAAACTCAAATTCTACTCACTGCCAGGTCTTTAGTGAAGCAAGGAGAGGGCCCTTGTCATTTGCTCAGGAAGATATGAAGTAATACAGGTTAGCTCAATTTTGATACCTTCAAAATATAGTACAAAATTCCCTCCAGGTATTTCAAACAGTTGTCTAACTTATTTATTATTTTCCTTTTCTGTGAAGCTGCCGTTAAGTCATATCATCTCCTTACTTACTCAAGTGAACTCTTTGACCATTTTTATTTGTAATGATACCCTTACCACCAGATGCTATGCCAGGCCACAATGAATAGACAGGGAACGAAGTGTTCCTTAACAAATGTCTTTGAGACTATGAAGATTGCTTCCAATATAAATTGCTGTAGCATAAAACTATAGAAATTCACAAAACAATGTGCATTTATTGAAGAGCTTCTGTGTGCCAAGGACATTTTTGAGGGTTTTGTATGATTCTGCAGGGTGCTAGAATCCTCATTTTTCAGAAAATGAATATCTAGTTCAACTGACTAAAAAGAATGTGTACAAGATAACAAAGTTAATAAAGAAGAGCTGTAACATTTATATCAGGTCTGTGAAAGGAATAAAAAAGAAAATATTGGCTGTGAGTGTAGCTCAGTGGCAGAGTGCTTGACTAGCATATGCAAAGCCCAAGTTTTAATCACTAGCATGAACATGTAGGCATAAACACACCACACATACACACACACACACAAACACACAAAAACACTAATCAAATGCAACCACAAATAGAACAAAACCAGGTCACCTTCTTACACAAATGTTAGTTTTTAGCTAATTCTCATGAAAATGAAGAAAAAAAAGCCCTAGCCTGAGCTCAAGCTGTCAGCAGGGATGGTCCCTTCTGAGGGCTGTGAGGAACTGGTGTGTTTCAGACATCTCTTTTTGGCAAATTGACTGCTGGCATCTCCCACTGACCTTCCATTGTCTTTCCTCTGTACATGTCTGTGGCCCATTCACCCCTACTACATTGCTCTTGTTCTACTACCAATACTTAAAGAACAATTTAAAAAATAAGTATGTAAAAAATACTTGCCACTCTAGGTTTATTAATGATATAATACTGTCACACTAACAATTATTGATGCATCTCATCTACTCCAAGTAGGAGAGGGCAGCATATTGAGGGTCTGTCCCCTATGGAATTGGACAACACACGTTCTCCACTGAGCTGCACATGGAACATGAATGTCAAAAACATACTGAAAAGTATATGGGAAAAAAAAAAAACATAGTTTACTTTAAGGATTGATTGAAATGCTTTCAAATCAGTACTGGATTTGCTTTCTTTGGTTTTGAGATAATAAGTGATAGATGGTCAAGGTTTGTTTAATGCTCTTGTTTAGTATAGTCTTCAGTTTTCCAACTTCAGACAGAAACATTTGTGGAAGGAGTGCTCAAAGTTTTAGTTCAACTTTGTGTGTTTAATCATTTATTTAATAATTATGGTTCTTGGCTCAGGGGCTAAAGAGATGACTGGCTGGAGGTCTTATGCTAGAAAGCAACAGTAGGAAAAAATAAAACTTATCTTGTTTGATACTTCTTTTATAGGACAAATTTCCATCATATATGATATATATATATATATATATATATATATGAATATGTGTATATACACATATATATGACATGTGTGTATATGTGTATATGTGTGTGTATGTATATATATAAACTTTCTAAATACTTCTAATGTTGATCTGTGACAAATTTATCCAGCTTTTATACCAGTGGAAAAGTCTATTTTTGCTTCCATTTTTCAAAGATATTTTGGTCTGATAAAAAAAAATGCTGGATTCATAGCATCTGTTTGTTTCTGTTGCTGTTTTCTTCCCCCAAATTGAATGTATTATATTTTGGCTTGCATGGGGAGTCTATTAACACTGCTATAACTAGATAACATAGAACTGGTAATTTATAAACAATAGAATAGACATGTATTGCTTAGAGTTCTTGAGATAGGTATTTTCAAACTCAAGCACTGGCATATTCAATATCTGATAAAGGCTTGCTCTCTGTTTCCAAGATGGCAACTTCTTTCTGTGTCCTCACATGACTGACAAAGCAAGGTAGTTCCCTTCAACCTCCTTAATAATGACTGTGATTCCATTCACAAGGAAACAAAGTAATCACTTCCCCAAAGAGCCCCAACCCTTTACACTATTACATTAGGTATAAGGCTTCCATACATGAATTTTCAGTGGGGGGGGGGCGCGGATCATAGCATATAGTGTCTGACAAGAATCTGCTGTTTCTTTGTTCCTCTGTACATGTTGTATCATTTTTCCCTCTGGGTGCTTCTACGATTTTCTCTTCATCTCCTCTTTCAGTCACTTAACTTTGATAGACTATAGCACAACTTTCATGTAAGTTTTGGGTCAATTTTCATTTACTGATTATGTTCCAGGTTATAGTTCATATGCCCTACTTGTTAATGGGCCTGGTAATTTTTTACTTCATGCTAAACATGGTGAATTTTACATTGTTGGGTTCTGAGTCTCCCTCCCTCCCTCCCTTTTCCTTCTCTTCCTTTCCCTTCCTTTCCCTTCCTTTCCCTCCCTCCCTCCCTCCCTCCCTCCCTTCCTTCCTTCCTTCCTTCCTTCCTTCCTTCCTTCCTTCCTTCCTTCTTTCCTTATTTCCTTCTTTCCCTTCCTTTGTTCTGACCAGTGAACTCCTACCAATGTAGCCCTAGTTTCTCTATTAGCTTGGTTGTCAACCATGTTGCAAACCAACTCATACTGAAATTACTCTTAAATAAAGTCCCTTACTTTTTCCACCAAGTTCCTATTAAACTGAATGTTCCCCTACCTAATACCTGTTTAGTTGATCAATTTTTAAAAAAATGATCTTTGTGCCATTGCATTTCTTTATAGAACAGTGGAAATAGAAAAATACATATGAGTATTAGAATGCTCTTTTAGATAATACTTTGCAATATGAGATATTTATTTCCTCATCTTCTCTTAACAATTCATTTGGTTTATTCTAGTAAGAAATCCTTCTGCTAGGCCATACTTCATTTCAAATAATTCCTGATAGGATTTGATTTATGGAATAAAAAAGTCAATCACAGCTGATTTATTCACTTGCTTTTATGTCCATGCCCTTCCCCAAATACATAATGATCTTCTTAATTAATTCAAGACTTAAATTAGAGGAAATTTATGGATGGAGGAAAGGGTTTTGAACTTCCCTTTTGGATAATCTTGAGGAATGTGGAGCAAAGAAGTCACAGAAGCAAACTACAAGACTAAAGAATAAAAAAGTGGATAATACTTGTTAGAAGATTTTAAATTTTTTAGACACAAGACTGAAATCATCTTTCAACTCACACAAATTTCAACTCAAAGGTCATTCATTTCTGAGCAACTTGATAAATATATATATATTGTGTTAAGCAGGAAGCATCATTCACACAGTATTTGTTGAGCTCTTTTTATATGATAAGGGCTACCCTGTCCTGTGAATCTTGAACATTAGTCTCTTTCTTCTAATTCATAGCAGCTGTAATTTGGACTCTACAATGTAGAACTGAAAGTCAAGCAAGTGCAACAAAGGAGTTCACCAGAGATGACTTTTGAAATCCAGATGCTCTTATGTTGGGAGGCCCTCATAAAGACATCTTAAGCTAGGCTACAGGTATTACTGGCACCAACATTGAACAATTTAAAGTTTTTCTAAGCAAGAAAAACAGGGACAGCATAATATTGTAGAACATAAAATAATGTTGTAAATAACAAATCACATAAGATTTATTCAATAATGTTTAGAGACAGAATTTCAAACCTTAATGATAATGTAGAAACAGAAGCAGACAGGCGAGCCAGATTCTCTGAGAACTTGAGAGATGCAGGGAATAGCTTTGGGAAGTTGCACTAACTATTTCAGACCACTAGGGTAACCTTAAGTAAATGACTGTTACAGTATTTCAGTAGCTTTTAGTTTACTAGAGCAGTAAATTATCCAACTCTGAAATTCCCAAACTGTTCCTGAATAGCTACAGCTTACAGCAAACCAGCAGGATTCTTTGTCCTCTAGCTTGGTTCCAGGCTTACATAAATGCTTTAAAACATTAGGCATTAACATTTGCTAAGCATGTCAAAAATAAAATGCTGCCTAGGATAACCCTGTGCATGCATGACTTAATTCTCCTTGACTATGTAGAATGAGATGGTTTAAATTATATAAAAATGAGCTGCCTGTTGTGCCAAATATTTACCTAGATGTGAGAAAAAAAATCATGATTACAATTGAGAAGTTAATTCACAGTTGAGATCATGGGAGTAGTTTCAATGGGCAGAATAAAAATGTGTGAGTTTCTTCTGGGTCACATCCACTTTCCATACATACTCATAATCATGCACTCATACATTACTATTCCAGAGAGCAAAAAAATGAACATGCTTCAGAGGATAACAGGTACTATACTATATTGGCTCATATTTTTGAGTTTTATTACAACCTGCAGACTTCGATGTGAGTAAAGTGTGTCTCGTGTGGGAGCACTTTTATTATGTGGGGTTAGGTTCCTCAGAAAGAAAGGACATGTGGCATCTCCATTCCAGGAGAATAAGCACAGCATCTCTCCCTTCTGTTGCAAAGTGGCCTTCTGACCAAGTGACTTGGAAAATGTTTGAAAAGTAGTCATACAAATATTTAGGAAGAGCTAATAGCTGCTCATAAATATATACATACATATTTTTGGACTTAAGAATTAACACAAAAAAGCAGAGGAGCGATTATGCACCCACAGCCTCTGGTCATGGATGTCAATGGAATTCAGTATCTAAGCAGATGCACAAATATCTTGATATACTTTTTCTGTCAGATTCTGGCAATGGCTCTGATTCAAATAGCAATTACTGCTAAAGAATTTAGCCTCAACTATTTAGGAAAGAAGCTTTATTGAATTTACAAACAAGGCCCTGCAATTTTCCATTTCCTTAGCAAGATATTAAATCAACCAAGCTAAGCATGTCATCATGACTATAATTTACATGATGTGACATGACAGCTAAGATGTACTGTGGTAATTTCTGAGAGCTTGCAGTATTATTGTAGTATCAAAAATTTATATGGTTCAGTTATTAAGGCAAATTGTTTCATTCATACTGAGATGTCTGACAGTAAACCACCGAGGGCTTCCACATTACATTAAAAAATGTCTTCCATATTCAAACAATTTGCACACCCGGTTACCATTATTTTGTTCACTGAATGGAAAGTAGAGCACAGGCAAGCACAGCTTTTTGATGTGAAAATGATCTGTAGGGGAAAATGAAGTGCTTCATTGTGGGTGGTTAAAAGAAACAGTTCAGCCAGGATAAGGGAAGTTATCTTTGGGAACCAACAACTATGAACAGGATGTCCAAATTCTTTGCTCTGATGCTATTTAATACCCCACTTGCTTGCTTTCCTTCTGTCAGTTTGATTTTCAGCCAACAGAAAGAAAAAGCATATGACCAAAGAAGATATGATGGAAAATATGGCAAATTCTATTATCAGCTATCTCTAAATAAATTTTTGCCATCACATAAAAAATAAACCTCTCAAACTCATCTAATTTTGACCCAAATCTCTTCTTGAACATCCTATAAGATGTTGAAAAAAAAAGACAGCTTATTTTCATAATTTTTTGGCAATTTTAAGCAGTAGAAATTCAAATCTTATGTGTTATTTTATCCTTGTTGGGAATACAGGAGGTTCCTAAATAGAATAGGATAAAATGACTTCTTATTGTAAGTGGCTCTGCAAATAAAAGTTTAATTAGATTTTTATTATAGCTATTGAATTTTATGCAACATATGCTGTCTCTTTTAAAATACATGTTCATTGAAAACCTGTTTATTCATTTACACATTTTTTTGTAATAGCATTTAGAAGCCTGTTAAAAATAAGAACCAGGTTGTGAGTTAAAATTTTTCAATCAGCTGAAACTACCAGTTCCCATTCACTGAGCAACATATAAGCTAGTAAGTTTTTTTTCACTTTGATACTCTCGTGCCATACAAGAGAACCAGTAACTATAAATACACTTTAAAAAAATTGTTTTAATTAGTTATACATGACAGTAGGATGCATTTATGTACTTTGATATATCATACATAAAAGGGATATATTTTCTCGTTTTTATGAGTGTATATGTTGCAAAATCATATTGGTCATGTAGTCACATATAAACATACAGTAATAATGTCTGTTTCATTTTACTGTCTTTCATATCCCCACATCCCCTCATCTCCCCTCCCATTATTTGTTGAATCTAATGAAGATTTCTTCAAAAGTTACACTATGTTCTTATGGGTGACAAATAGTTTTAAATAGCATCAGTTCACTAACAGATTTGTTTTTCTATTATAGTTTCTGGTTTCATAAATAAACTTAACTATCAATAACAAGTTATTAATTTTCACAGAATAAGGATGTATTCATGAAATTAAGACACCATTTAGTTTCTAATATATTATTAGGCAAAATAAAATAAATTCTACACACCAAGACACTTATCTAGAGAGAGTTAATCAACAATAGGGAAAAAAGGTTGCATTTCTAAGGCTTACTATGATAATCAGTGTGTTTTGATATACATATGAGTAGACTTTAAAAAAAAAAAACAATTCTTTCAATTTAGCACATTTGGGGTAGTTCTCAGTTTGAATTCGAGGAAAAATACTGTTTACGTAAGCCTTATAGCAAGCATTTATTAGTTATGTCATAGATTTCTTTTTCAATTAAGATTTATACCAGGTAGAAGAAAAAGTAGCTCTCTTACATATCAATTTTGAAAATGAAGTTAAAACAGATAAAGAAAACTTCACTAAGTATCCCATCATGGAACACTCTAAAAAATACCCATTTTCAAATAAACATAACAGTGTTCAAATATCTATAATGTTTTACAAAATATCCTAGAGGTTTCATTAACTTATGCGTTCATTCAGAAAGTTTACATGTAAGTTCAACTATATTAAGAACCAGGGATGTCATGGCCCATTAAAGTCTTCTATACAAACCTTATCCTTGCAGCATGAGAGAAATGCCCAACTTGACTTGACTAACCAGTTCTGGCATTAAAGTACACTAGGAATCTGATTTCTTCTTTCTTTAAAAAATGCTAAATAATACTCACTCTCATTATTGGTCAGTTAAAGGAGAGGAACAAGAAACATGCAAACATATGGACTTACTTTGTTTCCCAAATATGGAGCTGGAGCACTCCAGTAGTAGCTGTCTGGCAGGACTCTCCGGGCCTCCACATTACTGATGCTGATCTGCTGAGGAGACACCAAGTTGTCCTGCTGGGGAGACACTTGAATTCGGCCAGAGATGTCTGTCAGATACCAGCCACTCATGTCTTGTATCTTAGAAAAAACAATCATCAATAATTATAAACAACTATCCATCACCACCTTCTCTGTCACATTCCTTATAGTGTCCATGTTTAGAAATTAGAAAACCAAACTATTAACACTTAGAAGAACATGAGACTCATGAATGTCACTAACTAACACACTCATATATAAGCTCCCATTGTTTATTTTTCCATGATGTTTCCAGGAGTTTTGATAACAATGTATAATACTCAGTTTTTATTGATGTTATACTTTAAAAAGTTCCAAGCACTGTAAAAACAGAAATTCATTCAAAGTTACATGATGATTAAAACAGTATATAATTCATCAAATAATCCGAGTTTGAATTTCATATTTTTCATTCTATTAATAATTTCTTGTTGCTTAAGGAAATATAACATTTCAAAAGAATTACATACATATTTGTAAAGCAGAGGAAGAAAAGAACGAAAACATGCAAGTACCTGAAAGGTGGCTTTACATTCAGTATTTCTTCCCCTCCCACATTTTAAAATTTCTGTGTAGGTTTAAGGGCATACAAATCCCCCAGCCAGTTGCTATGACAACATCTCACAATACAGTATTTATTCTTTCCTACAGGGTCTTAGTGCTCTGGAGACCCACATCCTAGATCCCTGCCCAGAAAAGGAAGGAACCTTGCAGGAAAGGGGGTGCGTGATGATTGGCTTTTTCATCGCTCTGCTCCAGTCAGGGTCAGGCATATTGCCACACTTTGAATTTAAACCATCCTACCTGGTTAGGATAAAGCTGAACTGAGGTTTCAGGCTACTCACTACCAGGGATCTATGGGACTAATTTAACCTCCTTGGTGTTGTGATGTGTGGGGAAAAGAATGGTAATGGTGATGACGTGTGGCTAAAATATTTTTTTAATTTCTTCATGTACCGATTATTTGATTATGCTTATCCCAAAGCTGTAGAATCTTTAGTACTTCTGTGGTCAAAAGAAAAACAAAGACAAAGTGAAAACTTATTGGCTAGCTAGACCATAGGTAATAAACTCCTTCCACCTTTTCCCCTTCCAAGGGAACTGAGTTGGATTCAGTGGACCTTGGTTCTAAAGACCCCAAAGCTTGAGTGCCACCAGATGTGCCCCTTGGTTAGTAATGAAGCTTTGATATGTCAGTGGAGACATCAGGAGGGTGGGATGGGGCTCTATAAGGGAAATGAGGAAGTTAGACTGAAGGCCATTTTATATTGATTCTTTGAAGTCAGCTTCAAAAGCAATACATTTGATAATGTCTACACAGATTCAAATTCAGGAATTGGAGGATCATTAGAAACTACTCATAATATTGTAAATTTGACTTAACAGCCATATGGGCAGAAGAATATTTATAGTTGTATTCTGTATTATTTAGCTTATTAAAGCTAAGAGTGTTTGGAAGATAGCTTATCAAAATAGTCTTTGTAAAGCACAACTACAATCTTGTACTACACTGCTCAGAATCCTTCTCTAACTCTCCAAACAAAACACCCCAATGTTTCAGTCCACTCAACTTCCTAAGACCTAGTGTCTCATTCACCCTCAAAGCTTTTCTCTTCTACACTGTATACTAAGTCCAGCTACACAAACTCTCTGAAATTCCCCGAAAGTCCCATTTCCCTCAACTATTCTATAAGGGGATAAATTGATTTCTGCACAGGAAACCATTATGAAGTATTCTGGGCAGTAGAGTTAGGGAGGTAAACATATTTACATTAGAGGAAGAGAATCCTAGTTATGATTAAATAGGTAATAATTTAAAAATCTTCCAATCAACTAAAAATGAAGGTGTTGTTTAAATTTAGTGTATTTTTAAATAATTAAATAGCCCAGGCAGCATCAAATAGCAATTAAAAGCTGGTTTTACTAAGTGTATATATATATATATATATAATATTTACATGAATATAAATATATATATTATATTTATATGAATATAAATATACACAAACACACATATATGTATTTACTATGTATATGATAAAGGAGTTTTTCAACTTCCATACAAAACATGTTGGTAAATGGAAAATGTAATGTTTTATATTACAATCTTATGCTTTCTCTATTACATCATGAACCCTTGGAATTGAATCAACATGAATTCCATTATTATTTCACATACTAATAACAGGCACTGAAAGACTAGACAATTTATTCTAAGAGGTGCCAGTATACAGCATTACAAATAAAACCTTAAAGGCTTTGAGCAAATATACACAAATAGCATTTGTAGAAAATCCCATCACTTTTAAAAAATAACTCTAAATAGAAGCTCATGGTAATAAATTACTTTTTGAAAATATTTGTTACAAAGAAACAACAGCAGCAATAAAGAAGATCCCGGAGTGGCACAAAGAATTAAATAGCAGTCCTTACATTGCCATAGGTCCAGTAGGAACTCTGACATCTGTTTGAAACCCCTGAACAGAAACACTCATCACAGCCTTTCCTGTTATCCTCTTGCAAATTGAAGAAGCCAGATTTGCAGCGACTACAATCTCCTCCTTCAACATTCTCCTGCAAATAGAGAGGTGTGTTAGCAACAGAAATACCCCTCAAGATGAGGAATTATACCTCTGCTTGTCTCAGGAAAATATTAACTGTATATTTATTTTACTTACAAACTTATTTAAAGTATAATATTATTTTAAAAATCAGATCATAAGCTGCTCGTGAAGTTATATCCATTCAAATCCCATGGAGGGGGCAGAGATTATTGGATGCTAATCTTCATGTTTGTTAAGTTATTGAGCAAATGTTATGATAAAATGCAAGAATATGTTAGCCTGACTAAAATGGTGAGATTCAGGTTCACGGCTCTGTTCTATGGAGCAACTTCCATTTTACTGAACAACTTTGCACATGATATATGATAAAATTAAACATGTTAAACTTTTACCTGGATGCATAATAGAACACTGATATTATACAAATTGTAAAATACTTTTAATACAACAGACTAAAATGCATGCCTTTCAGCACTAAAAAGCGCTAATTTGACAGGAAGAGGAACTGGGCCAAATAATCTGGAATGTTTTCCTGATCAGACTAACTGCAAAAGGAAGAAAATTTTCCCTGGTTAATTTTTTACATTGTTGGCTTTGACACATTGGTCCAGCCAGTTAGTGATATAAGGATATTATGGGAAAAATTCGTTCTTGTTGCTGACTGCTCTCCAGATTGGTTTCATTAATTCTACTCCTAGCGCACTGAACGTTATTTCTTGATAGGTGAGCCTCAAATGAGGTCTCATGCCAGTGAAAGTTGGCTGTATAATGAAAAACTGGGAAGAGTGTAATATCTCCATTTAAGAGATGGTTAATCTTGGCTAATTCTTCTAAATAAAAGTTCCCTGCTTTCCAGAAAATAGATTTTCAATATTACTTAAAGGTGAATTTATTCTGCATTTCCCCTCTTCTTAAATTCCCTTTACACCTCAATTTTGAAGCTTTCCTTTTTCCTTGGAGAACTAACTTCTCTCTCAACTGTGTTCAGATGGCCTTTTGTACACTGCCTTAAGATAACCACAAAAAAATGCAGTTTTCCTGGATGTGTACCATAATCTATTCAGAGGTAGAAACCCTATTTACTTGTGCTTATTGTGGTAGAGCAAATTGGGAACTTTAGCAGTTTAAGATTTGACAGACTGGTTCTGCACGCTGACACACAGCAACTCTGCTTATGGACATTTAATCATAAAGGCTTGCAGTGGTTACAGGTACCTATAAAAGATAACTACAGTAGTAGAAGCAGGAAGCAAAGCAATGGGGACAGAATAATTTTTATGCTTAGTTCAGTAAAATTCCCTAAGCTGTATGAGCAAAGAGTCACACGGTGTTGACTAGCTTGTATCCACATAAAGGAGTGTAGAATGAAACCTTCAATAGAATTGCACCCACTCCCTTGCTTTGATGTACCAAACACTTGCTTATGTTTAAAAATAAGAGTCCCACTGTGCTCAGGGCTCAGACTTTGAGAATTATTCCTTTGAACCATAGTGCCATTAATAAAGTGTTGCTTCCAGATCTTGGTGTCCTGACCTTTATTTTCCAGCACACTTCAATCCCAGAAAATAAGAAATCCTGGTTCAACATTGAATGCAGACGTCATAATTTTTTTGTCAAGTGGTGGTGATTTCTACATACAAAAAAGTGCTCTGAACATAATAGATGATAAAAAAGATAGTTTTAAATAAGTCAAGATTGGGAAGAAGACAAGTATGTTAAAATCTGAAAATTTGTAAGGTAATATAGAAAAAAATGGCATAAATGTAAGGAGGGATTTGGAAGAGCTTCTCCTTATATCCAGAACTTGTTTAAAATTAACTTTTTGGCTCTGCATTTCTAAGGTCCATTGACATCAACCACTTCTGCATCACTGGAAGCCTCAACAAGGGGGTGTTTCTCCTCTTGTTTCATGTGTTAAACTGTAGAATCTGATATGCACACCAAATGAAGCAATGCATTAACATTCTTGCAAGTTTTAATTTTTTAAGGTAGATTTCAGATATTTTGAGATGATTTCAGAGAAAGTAATAAAACTTATTTCAGACCTAACGGGACACATAAGTCCAGACAGCGCTGAAGTTGAGGGCATCTTCAAAGGATTACACAGGCAGAAGGATGAAACATAGCTATAATTATAGTTCTGCTTCTCCTGTTGAGGACACAGGCCAGGTGTTCTGAACACTGTGTTCTTCTGTGCTTGCTCTAATCCACTTTTCATTTACTCTCATTTGAAAGCAAATCATACCACTTTTCTGAGACTCAGAGTGAGTTCAACAATTAGAAAATTTTAGACATTAGTTGCATTTTCTTTAGCTTCATTTTAGCCTAGTAACATGATTCTGAAAATATGATTAAATAATTGCATATTCAATTCAATTTGATAACCTGAAGCAACACATTAGGGAAGAAATTCGAAGTACCATAAATATGAGCGAGTCAAGGTCTCTGTCTTTAAAAACCAGCATCTACTTAGGTAACAAGATAGACTCACAATCAACTCTAATGCAAGGTGGAATGTGGTCACTGCATCTTAGAAGTGAACTAAATTATAGGTGTACCATAAGGAAGCACTAATTTCTGCTGCAAGCTTTAGGAGGTTTTACAGCAGGAGTGAAATTTCATGTAAACTTTAAGTCTGGTTTATGAATTCAACTAGTTGGCAGGGATAGAACAAGAGACTCATGTTAGCAAAGATATTGGAAACAAGAATAGCGTAATAGGTAGAAGGTTCATTCATTATTTATTCTTTCAAAACAAATACATCGAATAACTTCAATATGCTAGGAGCTTCACTTGGTTCTTGCAATCCAGGGTCTCTATCCTCAGTTTATAGATCCTAAAGGCAATCCTAATATACATTGACCTGACATTTCCCCTTAAGAACTAGTAAGTCATTTGTGACTGCTCAGCAGGAGATAAATCAATAGCACTATACTTGAGGGACTTAAGTCAATAGCAGTGAGTAAAATGTCTAAGAGATGTGAGTCATTGAACAACAAAACCTTTCACTTTTTATGGTGCAATAATGGGTTACCTCAACAGGTTTAGGGTACACAAACCCTGCATATAATGATGATTGTTATGTTATGGGAAGATAACCAATAAACCTTCATATGCCTGGGTCCTAGAGTCACAGCAGATACTTTATAAGGAGAATGCCTGGCTTTGGCCGGTTGGAAGCACCAGGGCCATGCCGTACCAGTGTGAACTCTGGAGGTACTGAAGACTGGGTAGTTTAAGATTGGTAATGTGGACCATTATACATTATAACTGAGCCCCTGGTAAAAGTCCAGAACATCAAGACTCAGATGAACTTCCTTAATGAGCAACAATTCCTCTGAGTAGTCACATACTTTTGCATGGAGAACTTAGCCTTCAGTGTGCTTCCATTGAGACAAGATAACTGAGAGTTTGTGCTTGCTTGGTCTCTCCTGAACTCTTCCCTATGCATTTTCTGTCTTTGGCAATTTTAATCTGCAACCTTTCATGTAGTAAACTATAATATGAATATAACAGCTTTCTGAGCCCTGTGAATCCTCTTGACAAATCATTCAAACTGGGGTTGATCTTATGGTCCCTGACACATCATGCTAGTGATGTAGGATATCTACAGCTACAAAAACATGTCTCCAAGTGATGATTTTGCCTTGTTTATTTTGAAAAATCTTTGAAGTGATGTATTTTAGGTCTTCACACTAATCCTACTCTTTCTACACCCAATTCAATTCATTCCCCTCTATGAATGATTGTCATATTTTTACAGCATTTCCAAAAACCTTATATAAGATTTCCTTGCATATTTATTTAATGCCACAATTTAAAAAATCTATACTCCCACTTTTTATTCCTGAGTCTATACCTTATATTTACTTTATAGTGAATAATAGTTTCTGCTAAATTCAATTTTATCTGAGGCCATCTCCATACTTTGAGTTCCTACATAATAAAAATGCAACTTAATTTTTCAATGAGTAGAAAACCTAATTTAGGAGTATATTTATTGTAACAGATAGTCAGGTTTCAGCCAATCACAAACAGCTAAGTTTAAGCCAATTACAGGCTGCCAACTGATCAGTGTTCAAATAAGGCAAATGCCTAGAAGTAACCCAACAAGTTGCTTCTGTACTCTTCTCTCTTCTCTCTCTTCTCTTCTCTTCTCTTCTCTCTCTCCTCTCTCTCTCTCTCTCTCTCTCTCTCTCTCTCTCTCTAATATTTATTGACCACATAAGTGTGCAGAGTTCTCTGAATCTCTTCCAATTTTGAGTACTGCCTGATTCCTGAACCATTCTTGCTCAAAGAAACTAAATTTATTTTGTCAAGATTTTTTTTATGTTTCTAATAAGATTGAGGTAGATTCATTATCCAAAATTGCTAGATTTTGATTTTTCTCAGGCTCTACTGCAAATACTGAAATATAACTAAATAATAAATATAATGTATATATGACCTGCTTATATATCATTCCTCATGGCCTACTTAAAGGGCCATTTGAAGTTGGTAGGAAGATGAAGAACTGGAGAAAATCTTTGAATTCACTAAACATCTTCTTTCTAAACACATATCAACATAGATATCTAGAAAACTAATCTTATTAGGTTCTATTTCCTTTAACAAACTCCCTTGAAAGAGTGTATAGTTGACTGCATATCTAAATAATGTTCTACTTAGTGCTTCACAATTTTTCTTTTAAAAATAAGTCTTTTTTTTAAATGATGATTGCTAGAGAACATTACAGTGCAATAATAAATATTTATACAATAGAGAAGAGCACAATTCAAAGATAGGAGTATAGTGTTTTAAGACATTTGTGTACACCTTCATAGAGGCACCGGTTTCCTACCTCCTCTATAATGTGTTTCACAATCTGTATATAATTAGCATCTTTATGCTATCAGTGTAATCTTAGCAGCCTAGATCCCAATTCTTTCTATTGGTCTTCAGGGGTACTATTGCTTTTTCAAAACTTGTCTGATTTATCAACATTGTCATCTGTGACTCAGTCCCTGATTGCATTCCTGATTCATTCCCTGGAAGTTTCCTCTTGATATGAATGATTCAGGACTGATGTTATGATTTTTAGCTTGAGAGTGAACCATCTGCTTTAAGGGTGAGCTCTTTGGGCAACTGAATTTCTTTTGCTTCCCATATCAATTTATTAATAAACAACTCACACATTATTTTTCTTCTTTGTTTATTCTTTGTATGACTCATTCATTCATCAAATGACAGCTATTCTATGTGGTCTAATAGGTGATATCAGAGGGAAAATAAAATTGCCTTCAAGAGCAAGCAATAGAGCAAAGGAACTAAGAGAAGTGCATAGATAACATTTCACAAGATATGAACTCACTGCTCTGAGAGGGGTTCAGAGAACATCCTGAGACATCACAGTCGTCTATGCCCCTGAAGGAAAAGTGAGGCAGAAAAGCCACAGGGTTGAGCAAAGAAGATGTATCCCAAGATTTTCATGATAAGGTGAGAACAGGCTACTGTAGTACTATCTATTTTGGGGGAGGAGGGGTACCAGGGATTGAACTCAGTGGCACTCCACCACTGAGCCACACCCCCAGCCCTATTTGGTATTTTATTTAGAGACAAGATCTCACTGAACTGCTTAGTGCCTCACTTTTGCTGAGGCTGGCTTTGAACTTGTGATCCTTCTGCCTTAGCCTCCCAAACCCCTGGGATTACAGGAGTGTGCCACCATGCCCAGTTTGCAGCAAAATCTTCATTTACTGGAATGTCCCTAGCAGGAGGATCTATCAAAATCCATTTACTGAAATAAATTAATAAACAAACACAAAGAGTAAAACCACTGTTTTTGTTATTTATTTGCCCTTTATATTATAAGGTTGGCAGAGGCCATGGCTCAGTCCCTGAAGTCCAGGTGGGATCCTAACTATCTGATCAGGAGAGTGAGACGTTATAACTTCTAGTCTGGATGCTTTTTAATCATTATGAGATTTATCCTTCCTTAAACTACTATTCCATCACTTCTTTGTACTGATCAACTTTAAAAAGAGTTATTAACATAATTTAATACATTTAAAAATGTACTTTACTCTTTATTTAAACAAACTAGGCTCGACTCTATTAAACAAGCATTTCCACTGGGCAGCTCCTGTCATTTTGTTTTAATATTTTATCTATTTAGAATTCACTGCTGAGTCTTTCTGATGTACAGATTCAATAACAGTTTTCACATTGAAGCCTACAAAATAGGGTAATTTCCAAATGCTCCATATTTCTACTGTAGAGATTAATATTCCCAATATTCTACTTGTGTTATTTTAGAGCATTATTCTAATTGATTATATTAAAAATTAAATATGAACCAATAATAATAAATTATTTTTCATTGTAAATAATCCAGATAATAAATATTTTTATTCTTATATATTGTGATAATAAAATGCCATTTTAATTGAGACCAGTTTTCTCAGTTTATTCAACCAATTTTTCATTATCATTTCCCTAAGGAAATCTGTTTAGTTATTCTTTTTTTAATAATAATCCCTCATGAAATTTTAATACTATAGATACATTGTATGTACAGATGTATTTTGTGAATATGTTTGCCTTATACATAAAATGAATATATTTTCATCACCCAAGAACCAATTTTCATTCCCTTAAGAGGAAATGGGTGCTTACAGACGTATATCTCAATTGAACATATTTACCAGACTACATAATTAAATATATTATGTCCTATCCTACAAAAAATATTTATAGTGCTTTTCATTTTCTTTTCTTTCTTTTTATTTTTGGTTTTCTTTTCCCCTGGGGGGGGGGGAAGCAGAAGGAGTGGGGGGTGGGCACCTTACTAGCTTTTTTTAGTTTTGATTTCTTTAAGTCAAATTCTGTTGAGCTAACATCAATTTCTTTTTGCCATAGTTTCCTCAGTATAGTGTCTCTCTGGAGAAATAGAGTCACAGTAGTTTCCTGTATTCTGTATCAGGAAGCTGCCTGGTTATAAATGAGGTACAACTTCTGCAGTGCATGCTTATCTGTGGTTGTTAGTCAACTGGGAATTCTATTGACAAAGTTACCAAGAATATCTGCAGTGACATTTAAGGATTGTGTTTGTGTGTGTGTGTGTGTGTGTGTGTGTGTGTGTGTGTGTGATAATTGCTTCAGGAATTTTGCAGTCGTACTTGTTTTTTTGGGGGGTATACAGTCAATTACAGGCTTTCTTCCATTATGGCCTTCATTTTAATGTATCCTAGTATTAAAAGAAGTTAACAAATGGAAGAATAACTGGCTAATTAGCAGTATTTGTTGAGTGTTTACTCTAAACACAGTGATCTGAGCTAGATGACAAATAGTTGGTGGGTTAGGGAATGAAGAAAACAAATGAAAATTAGTTTTTACTTTTCACAAGTTGAGTTTCAATATTACTGAAAAGACTCATAGTCATATAGCATTTAACATAATAAAAATATTTTATTCAGAAACTATTGCAATAGGGGAAGTGAGAGCTAAATATAGAACTGAGCTTCATGCCTGATACAGCAAAGATAAGTGGGGATTTATAGTCAAGGAGCAGAAAGGGTTAGTGGGTGGAAAACTACTGAGAGGAAACATCACAAGTAGGTAGCATTCCTGTTAAATCACCCTAATAGGATTCTTGTTAAAGACAGGTCAAGGTACTCGGATATTAAGAGTAGGGAATTCTCTGTGCACTGATTTAGTAGGATTCTTGGTAAAAGTGAGCTAGGCATGAAAATAAGGCCTAAAGATGACATCTAATAAAAGAGCCCAGAGGGAACTAATTTTTATCGAGGATATTTTTGTCAATGTAAAAAAAAAAGTCATTAATATCTGAACTGTAGCTGCTGTAAGAGACAAATTTCTGAATGCAGTCTTCATGTTAAAAACTTTACGTTTGCAATTTTAGATCCAGGATCAAATATATACATTGAAGGTCCTTTGAAGAAATGTCCAAGGTTCAATCTAACATGTTAAATGGTGTGACCATTCTTATACACAAATGAAAAAGAGGAGGGAAATTCAAAACCAATAAAAAAGTTAACACGCCATAAACATCCTATTAGGGAAGGATAATTAAAACTTATCTGTACTTGTGAAAAGGAATATAAACAACAACCAAAAAAAGTAATCCAGTAGGCATTTATGGTTATACTTTATGTTTGTACAGAACTTCAATGTTATAGTTACATCTGTAGAGAGTTATAGAGGAAAGATTCAGTATCATCATTTTGTAGACTATGAAATGGAACTGACTGTCAAACTTCACAATTTTTTAAAGATTTCTACTTTCTCATATAGAGTTGTTATGTTACCTTCTTGTTTTGTAATGATGGAGAAATTATATATGACCCCTGTCATCCCCAGAGGTAAGACAGACATAAAATAGGATTGCAAATTGTGAAAAGATCATAAAGGGGGACAGTGTAAAAGTGATTGTGGCAGCAGAATGATTTCTATTGATGTACCTGGGAGAGCTTTTCAAGTAAAGGTAAAGCTGAGCCTTGAAATGCACGTGACTAAGCAAAGGAAGGGGAGAGCTGAGATTTCCCAAGCAGTCTGAATAAAGCTTGTAAGATTGCAAAGTTACAAAAGGATTGATGACCCAAAGAATTTGAGCAAGGCTGGAAGACAATGATTGAGGCTCAAGAACATCCTAGAGGAGTAAGTCAAGGCCAGATCACACAGTCCTGTGGGCTAAGAAGGACTTAATGGAAAGTACAATAAAAAACCAAAGCAAAACAAGATGAAAATAACGTTTGATTTCTAGTATTTTACTAAGTCTTTAATAAAAACAAAAGCCAATGTTCCTACATAGATCAAGGTCAGCTTATATTATTTATCACATTCTGCAATCCAACTGACTTTGAATAAATAATATAGCACCAAACTAAAACAGAGCCAATTTCTAGCAGGTGGTACTTAAAATAAACAAACACCAGAGTCAGAGAGCATTTCTATTCAGTAGATTCAACTGTCTAAGGTGGACTTGTAATTCATAAAGACAGAAATTTCAATCATGTATAATAATGTATAAAAACTTGCAAATAATTTTGTCTCACAATATTTTTGTTTTTATAGTTGGAATATAATGAGGATAATGTTCCTTAATATTATTGTCTAAATAAGAGTACAAGAGAACCCCATATGTGTAAAAGCAACAGTGTGGTTGATATTAGTTGAATTAAGAATTTCATTCAGCTCTTAAATCTAGAATTCTTTTTACCTTTAATTTTAGAAATTTTAAATTAGCAATTATTTTAAAGCATCATAAAATTACTTGTAATATGATATCCATTACCCACCATCTAAAGGTAAACAATCTTTACATTTTTTACATGTTTGCTTCAGATATAGTTTTAAATATAAAGTTGAATCTTACCTAAGTTCTGCTCTGTTTTCTTTCTCTAGAGTGTCCACAAGAATATAGAATTATTTTGTTTTATAACTTTACATAAATGATAACTTTATGGCATTTGTTTTCTTTATCTAAGGTTTCTGAAATTTATCAATGTTTTTACATATAGACTTATTTCATTTACTTTAACTGTTTCTTTTATCAGATTAAATGAACATTCAGTTGTTCATTCTTATCTGTAGGGGACTGATTACAAGATTCCACATGGATTCCAAAAATCTAGTGATGTTCAAACTCCTTACATAAACTCATGAAGCATTTGCATATAACCTATACACAACCTTCCATATATTATAAACCTGTGAATTACTTATAAATCCTAATACAATGTAATGCAATATAAATAGGTGTTATATTGTTTAGGGATAATTGTAAGAAAAAGTCTGTGCATACTCAGTATAATTTTTAAACAATATTTTCAATATACAATTGTTTAAGTCTTAGGATGTAGAAACCTATGGATACAAAGGGTTATATTACAACTTACTTTTGCTATATTACAACTTACTTTTTTACTATATTACAACTTACTTTTGCTATTTTTGGATATTTAGATTTTTTTTCTTTTTGTTATAGCAAATAGGTTTATGTTGAACATCATTTATATACTTATTTAAACATATAGTTAAGAATTTCATTAAGGGTAAATGTTTAAATGTGGAGTCCTGGATGACAGGGTTTTGTCATCTCAAAGATACTAGATAATGCCATATTGTTTTCTTAAATTATGCTAGTAATACACCTTAATATTAGCAATGGTAAACATTTCTATTTCCCCAGATTTTCACTGGTGTTTGGTATTATCAACTATCTCCACATTTAATATTCTAGGTTATATTCTTCAATAATCTTTAAAATTACCTCTATTTTTAAAGCATTTCTAGGTATCCACAAAGCTTTATGTTGCTATTATAACTATTTTTGTTATTATTGTGTGGAAAATGCTGCAGTTTTTTATAGGTTTATTCGTGTATCCTTCAATGTAGTAAAACACGTCTGTGTCTAATACTCTTCTTACTAAAGCACATACATTATTTAGTATTTCTTTCTATGAAGGCAGATTAGTGGTGAATATTCACAAATTACTATATTCACCTCTAATTTTAGTATTTTTCTCTTTTTCTTGCTGGTAATTAGGTTTCTCTATGGGCCTTGCTGGTGGGTTGTTTTGTTTAATTTCTTTAAATTAAGGATGTATGGTTTCTTTGTTGATTACTCTTTTATCCTTTGCTACTCCTTGAATATTGCTTCTTGAATATTATTTCTTGAATATTGTTTCTACTCAATATCATCTGCTCTTTTCTCTGAAAATCCCTGCTAAAGTTAATATTGTTTCTACCCAATATCATCTGCTCTTTTATCTGAAAATCCCTGCTAAAATTAGGTTGAACTTCATCTTTTCTTTTATTCAATTATTTCTTTACCTTCCTGTGCCACTTTGTAGGCAACTTCCTCTAGACTGTATTTCCTACTCTCTATCCAGTAGTACCTAATCTCTTGTTTAAATCACTGCTATAGTTTGGATATAGTGTATCACCCAATAGCTCCTAGGTTAATGCAGGAATGTTCAGAAGTAAAATGATTGGATTGTGAGAGCTGTAATATAATCAGTTTAACCTAATTTGAATGGTCTGACTGGGTGGTACTTTGTAGACAGGTGGGCTGTGTCTGGAAGGGGGTAGATCACTGGGGCCTTCCCTGGAAGGGTTCACCTCCACTGTGGCCTGTTCCCCACTCTGCTCTCTCTCTCTGCTTCCTGGCTGCCAAGAACATCCCAGCATCCCTCCATCACACCCATCTGCCATGATTTCTGCCTCACCTTGGGCCCAGAGCATGGAGTGTCACCCACCATCACCTGACCCTCTGATACCAAAATAAATTTTGAGCCAAAATAAATGTTTTCTTCTCTAAGTTTTTCTTATGGCTATTTTAGTCTGAAAGGCTGACTAAAACATCTATTGACTGATTTTTTATTTCTAATGACTATATATATTTTAAATTTTCTTTTCTAAACCAGGTTATTCTTGTATTTTAACATAGGACCCTACTTTATATAATCTTTTAGTTCTTATTTTTTATTCTTTAATCTTCAGATCATATTTTAATGATGGTACATTTTAACATAGTTTTAGTTTTATGATTTATGAGACAAAAGGTATTACATGTTTTATTATTATATGATTTGTTTCACACTATGCTTTCTAGTTTTTAGTGTATAAATATTCTCATATTCATGGCTACCAATTTCCTTTTGTAGTTATTTTTCTCTTGTGCACTGTGCTGCTCTATGGTGAACTCATTTTTAGTTGTAGTTCTGTTTCTTTTTCCTATGGGAAAACCACTTGCTTGATTTATTGGAGAATTCAGTCATATAAGGGAGAATAAGATTGACTCCATCCCCCTGTGGCAGTCCGGTTTGGAGATAGGCACTAATTTTTCACTACCCACAATCCCAAAGAAAAATTTCCTGTCTAGGTTTGCAGGAAGAGTTTTCTAGACCCCTTTTCAGTTTCAGAGAGCATTGGCAGTATTCTTGCTTAAGTTTAATCAGCTGCATTTTCCCTCAATCTTACTGTCCAGTCCTTTGTATTAAATACCCAAACTTTAGTTACCATCTTATAACCAAGACTAGCCTCACACCTACTACTTCACTCAGTGTTGAGTTTTGCTTGAATTTATGCTCAACTTTGATTTCCTTCCTTGGTCTGATACCTAGAAAATTCCCTTTCTTTAATGAATCAAAGTGTTTTAAAATTCATTTGCTATGTTATGGAGCTTATCTAGGTGTTTAAAATAGCAGAAATGTGAAAGGTGTCATCTACATAAACTCAGTGTGGCATTTAAAGTATCAGTCATTTAAAATTAACACTAGAAAAAAAAATTAGTCCCAAGACTTCATAAAGAAGCATTTCAATAAAACATCTTCATACTTGAGATATTTCTTTCTAATGAAATTACAAAAAAAAAATAAAAATTCTCATTATCTTATAGTATAAGGAAATAGGTATGCATGTGCTTAATAGTTAATGTTCATGTTGGAGATGATACTTATAGAGATTATTTTACATGTAATTTTTATTCTATTTATAAGTAAATACTTATTTAATATTACTAAATTTGATATCAATAGTATATGCACATGAATACACACACATATTCTTCCTATTCAGTCAAAAATCTATAATTTATATGAATTCATGTCTCAAATATTTTGCTTCTTAAATAGCTTTTTGGTCCATGCTGCTTTAATGATCAGTTGACACACTGTGACAAACCATGTTTTCATGAAACAGAAGGAAATATCACTTTTCTCTCTACATTAGTACGTATTCCTTTCAGTATTGAAATTGTATGTGTGATTTGCTGAAATATTTAGCTTTTATTATTCTTGTAAAGAAGAAGCAATAGGGTCTCAATTACAGTATGTTGTGATAGAATTCATTATAATATATTGTGATATAATTATTATGATATATATTTGTGATCTAAACTGCTAGAACAAATAGTCTGTGATCTTTATGTAGATATTTTGTGAAACTTGTTTTCTACAAGTTTTTATTTCCCCCAAATTGTTTTTAAGAACAGAGAGTCTACTATTTAAAATATCATCTGGCTGAAAGACATTTCTTTTAATGATGCTATTTACTTAATTTTTCAATCTCTTTTATGATTTCTTAATTGCTATTTATTGTGCATTTTAATTGTCTGCACAGAGCTTCAAGTGTCTTCGTGGGAGGCATTTTTCTTATTAGGATGGTAATCACTTCTCAGTACAACATTAATTCAGGCAAAGAGCTGGCACATGGAGCCCAAGGAGCTTTCCTTGGGAGCTCTGCTAACACTACAGCTCCCTTATTCTAGCCTTTCTGAGTGATTTCCCAAGGAAAATTAACAAAATGAGGTCTACCTCCCTCACTTTTGTGATTCTTTCCTTGAGCACACCATCAGACCATCAGTCTATAAATGCTTCCTGTATTCTATAGATTCAGGAAATTTCTCTTCGATTTTAAGCCTAGCCTTACCTGTCATTTATTTGCACAAGTGGTAAAGATTAGAGATTTCTATGGAGTTTGGGGAAAAGAAAATAAAGCACACACAAAATTCGTTTCAGTACATATCAGCGAAGAAGCACTAAAAGCCTGTAAGATTGCAACACCCCCCCACCAAAAAAAAAAAAAAAAAAAAAAGCATTCAGGATGGACAGGGGAAATGTCCTTAAGCAAGTAATCACTCACAGACTGCTATCCAACCTTGGTCTATGAGAGCAATTTTTCATTTTAGATAACATTGGAGTAAAACGTATTGAATCTAGAAAATTTACTATCTTCCAGTACATGACAACTTTTTACCATGGCCTCATGGACTTTTGCTTCCTTATGTAGATAGCAAGTTGTCCAAGTGTTCCAAGTTCAATAGCCCAAGATAGGCACCTAAATAGCCCCTGATAAAACAGATGCATTCTAAATGCAACCATTATAATTTTTAGCTTTATATTTTAGATATGCCTTTTTCAAAAAAAAATATATATATATATATATTTAGCATTAAATGAATATTTGCTACTAATATTAATATTAAAACTAAGATTTTCAACAACTCACTGTCTACTTCTTATAATGTTGTCATGGCTTAATGTTGGTATTCACACATACAAGGATATACATCTATCAGCCATAACCACGTAATATTTAAAACTTTCTAGAAAAGACTAATAAACTAGTAAGGCTAGTAAGCCTCCATCTATGATTGAAAAAAATGAAAAAAAGTAGTAATTTTTATTTTTGTATCATTACGGCATACTGATTTTTTTCAAAGAATTGTTCACTCTCTTACCTACTGTAGCTATACACTGATCAGAACATTATGGAGCTGATTATTATAGATGTAAATGTAAATGTCTTATTTTAGATTTGAGCACTCCACACTGTTCCTTCTATGTGTATAAGCTGCAGGTGTAGTGCATCCCTTTGAGTGTACATGATGAGCTATTAGCTGAGCATGTACAACAAATAAAATTTCATTTCTAAAAGTAGTCTTAGGAGAAAATATTGAGTCTTTAATCAATTCCACTAGGTCTTCTTATACTTTTGGTAATTAAACTGAACAGTTGAATATGGTGAGAATATTAAGACCTATCTGGGTTCAAAATTCAGAGGATTATTTAAAAATCCAGAATGAAACCCTTGACAGAATTTTTAAAGTATTACATGCGAAGAAACAGATTTGAATATATTGTGGTTTTAAAGAATTGCTGTATCTAGTGCTGTGTATTTTTCAATTAACAGAGAAGAAGGGCAATGGGGGAAGCCTTTTGGTTATAATATGACACAGACTGTTAAGGTGACTTATCTTCTGTATATTTGTAGTTTTTAGATAAATGACAGATGACTTATAAATATCTTGCTGCAGTGAACCCGATAAGCATTTAAGGACACTTATAAAAGTACTACATATAGAATAGATGGTGGATATTATCAGGAGAAGTTGTTACAATTGCTTAATGCCAGCAGACATAACAGAGGAGCCAAAGAAAATCACCTCTGTCTTGACCGTGGAACATTACTAGAATAATCTATGTACCTTGCAGTTGCAGGGACCAAAACAAGGATCCTCATTTGTGCTCCCTGAGCCACTGCAGTTACAGGGTTTGCAGTCTGGGTAACCCATGTAGCCCCTGGCACACCGATCACAGCTCACTCCTCCAAAGCCAGTTTTGCAGTGACAGGATCCAGGTGCCAGACCTAAGGAAAGAGGCACCACATATTTTAAAAACAAATACATAATTTGGATTCTCAAAGCTTTCTTACAGTAATCTTTAGGAGCTGATTTTGACACAAACATTAGATTCTTGATGTCCATCAATAGTTATAGCTATTGGGTACCAAATTCAAAAGGAAGTTTGCTACATTTATCATAATCTGCAACTTCTAAATACCTTTCAAGAGATTAAGGATGAAAAAAGATAGATGAACTTTCAAACTACTACATAAACCATCCACCAAGGCTATAGTAAAATTATAACAATAGTCAGAATATAGCAATTTCCACACAATCTTAGGTAATGAGACTATACTGGGAAGAATAAGTATTAACTTGTGCATCCTAATAGATCAAGAAACCTACCCCATCACACTAACACAAGATGGGCAAAGGCCTTGAGAATGAAAATATGGTACTTAAGACAACAATTCAGGAGTGATGGTCTAAAGACAATGTCATGGTCGTGTTACTGAAGAAAAGACTGAAAGTATTCATGGAAATAGATATTTTGGACATACAAATAAATAGAAGAGGGATATACATGCAGCTTAAAATTCCATTTTTATTTTTTATACAGAGAAAAATAAAGTATAAATTTTATCTCCATGAATGCCCTTAGAATCTTCTTCAGTAATACCATCAGTGATATTGCCTGCCCTTCATGTCTTTGATTAGAAAAATATAAAAAATGCCAAACAAATATATACAGGTAATAGACCTTCAAAATTCAGAAAAGTTAAGAGCAAATTAAGAAAATATAGTCCATGCCAAAAAAAAAAAAAAAAGAGGCGAGGAAGAAAACAATAACAATAATAAAAAATCCTAGGTCCTATATAAGTTAAGAAGTCATATCAGAGAATCTCATACAAATTCAAAGCTTCTGAAAGGGCAACCCCACACAAGCATGAACATACATATATCACAACACCAACACACACATACGATACATACCTATAAAATATTTTAGAAAATGAAACTTCAATGATTAGCAAACTGCAGAATCAGACTCAGGTAACAATGGCACTACTAATATATACAGAATATAAAGTAATCATATTTAAAATGTTTCAAGATATAGTATTAATATCAGTGAAAGAAAAGAAATCATTCAGAAACAAAATATGGATGGAAACTTTCCTTATAAAACACCAAAATCATTTGCGGATAGATTAATCAATTAGGTATTATAAAAGGAAATCATAAATGAAGGAAATAAATACATTCATCTAATTTGGGGATACAATAGCGCTAAGATTATAAAGGGTAGGAAGAAACTCAGTTTAGAAAAACATTTAAAATATAATAATCTCACATAGTGTCATTATTGTAGCTAAAGACGATTATCTGAACTCTGAGAGATGATTATATAAAGATTATTTAAGTACTGTATGTTAGAAATTCTTATGAACACCAGTGAGACACAGAAATTGTTTATAACAAATAGGACCTATTATTATTTTTAATATTTAAAGGGCTTTTAAAAATCTTAAGACTACCTTACACTGACAGAAAACAAAGAAAACAGATAATTCACAAAAGAAACATTTATATTTTATTAGTAATCAAATTAATGCCAAAGAGGCAGTGGAATATATTTTCTTTTACTGCTTAGTGACACAATTTGATAAAGTAGTTCAAACCATTAGACTACATCTTGGATTCTTTCCTAAAGAGATCATGAAATCAGACCAAGTCTGAAGGTAAAGTGTATTACAAGTGTGTGACCAATTTTACAACTCAGGTCTGTACTGAATAATATGCATCTGATATTAATGCCAATGATGATAATAATGCCAATCTTGATTATGCTTACATTTTTAAATTATAATAATTAATTACTAATCTAAAGCCACAAATATAACTTGGTAAAATCTTTGAAAAGATAAGTGTGTAATTGGCATACCTGGCAAGGCACGGTGTAAGGATGATACTTTTCTGATCTGTCATTGTAGGACCTCATGATAGAGTCAAAATTCAAAAGGTTATAAAATATTTAAGCTTTCTATTTATCATAATGAAGATATTTAGGAGAAATATATATTAAAAAGGTATGGATAGTGGATAAAAGGTAGGTGGTATGAATAACACAGTTCATTGCATTTCAATATGGAATCAATATGCAATATGTTATATTGACAAAATGCTTGAATGGGAATATTGTTTAGATACTGGAAGTAATTTACAGGAACTGAAAAGGAGAAAAAACTCAATATGGTTAAATTTGGAAAGAAGACCGGAGGTAAGGAGATCAACAAGGACACTATTGCCTGCTATTTTATTCCCTTCCTTTTAAATCATGCACCACATATTCTTTCAATTGAAAAATAGTTATATACAATGGTGTTCATTAAATAATTGGTTATAATACACAAAAATTGGAAATAATAATGTCTACATTAAATTCAGTAGGTAATTGTGGTATAACCATATTCTAATGTATTATTTAGGTGCTGAAAACAGATTTTAGAGAAGGTTTTGGTGATTATAAGAAAACTCATATGTAAAGTAAAAAGAAGCATTATAAAAAATCTCTATACATTATGACAAAACCATGCAAAATGTTAATAGTAGTATCTCTGCTGAATTTCCGCTGCATTGTAGTTATTTTCTTACATTTTTACATAACTTTTTCAACAATGATATACTTATTAAAAGCATGCAGGAGATAAATGATATTGCTGAAAATAACACTGTGACTTTGTTGTTAGTGAAACAAAAAAGAAAAGAAAAAGGAAAGGGGTCTTAAAATGAAAAGTGACCTCAGTAATCATTACTAGAATATTAAAACACATTAGCTTTTAATCTTTGAAGATTTAAGACTGCATTTAATGCTCAAATTGCTAAGCAAGTCTGCAGTCTTATAAAGAAAGTAGGTAGGCTGAACTATACCAGAGAAACACTGCCAGTCTTTCTACTCTAAAGTCATTAGAGGGGAAAAAAAACCTACATTGTAGCCATGATTTATTTTAGTCTTTCCAAAGAAGACAAGAATTCACTCTTTGAGATATAAAGAAATAGCTACAGATACATTTTACGAATTTCCTACTTAAACTTGGCAAATGACTACCCTAGAAGTAGCTCCCAAGCATTTTATACTAAGGAGTTAGGTTGGCATTTGATTCCTTGAGGTTTGGAGTTCATTGTGGATTTTATTTCCCAAAGTATTTGGCTTAAGTGAACATCAGCCTCTTTCCCTTTGACTCATGACTACTATCTTTTATAGCTCTTTATGTACACTTCTTGCTTTCCGTATTATTGCTTCCATTTCACTATATGCTCTTCCCTGTTTTCTTTCCATTGTAGCATACACACCCTTCAGTGAATGCTGTCATTTTACACTAGCAGCCACAGAGGCTACAAAACTATCTAATAAATAATGAGACACACAAAATAATGTAGAGACATCACCCACTTGTGATTGAGTCACAGTCTCTCCCTGTTTCTCTACACATGCACACATACACACACACACACACACACATTCACACAGTCACACACACAAAGAGTCATGCACTGCATGTCATTTTGGTCAAGGAAAGACCACATATACTATTGATGTCGTGGTTTCATAGCATTATATTGCCTGATAAAGTTTTAGTTTGTACAAGTATATTCTAGGACATTTATACAACAACAAAATCACCTAATGACAAGTTTCTCAGAATTTATGCCATTGTTAAGAGACACATAACTCTGCAAGTGTGTCTATATCCGTGTGTGTGTATGAGTATCTTTCCATATATAATAAATATATAAACAAATGACTAAACTCTTCTTGCTTTTAAGAGATTATAATTTCACATAAAACTAATTTTTGACACAACAAAATCTGTTCCCTGCAGGGAAAACTGATACATTGATAAATTGAAGGATGTACATCATGTGAGTGGAATTCACTGTGAGTTGTTCTGAAAATGCTGGAGGCTGGCCTTCCCTGTGACTTCCTAAGGGCAGTGGCTCTCTGCGGCTCTCACCTCGGCGAGCGTATTTCTCATCCTTGACACAGACTTCAGTCAGGGAACCCATGGGATCACAATGACAAGGCTGGCATGGTCTTGGATAATTTGGTGATACCTAATAAAAATATTAAAATATTTTTCATCACATGTAATAAAAACAGCAATATTTTTCATTTCAGCCACTTTTAAGGACAAACTGGTTTTAATAATACAGAATAAACTATTTTGAGAAAAATTACAAGAAATGAACTTTAGTACACATGCTATTTCTAAAATCAAGTTCTTCTAACTCTATCCATAGAGAAGATGATACAATAAACTTGTTGGTTACCTATATTCAGCAGTTAAATATCATCTCTTTTAATCCATTGTTGAATTTTGTAGAGGAAATCCCTGATAAAGAGACTTTAAAAACTATGCATTTAAGGATGCACCTCTTTTATCACCACAGTATTGTCAACATAACAGAGAAAAATAACAATGATATTTATTGGGTATATTCTAATATATATTTTATAATGAGGCCTTCCTGACTGTTAGGCTGCGTAACCTGAGAGGAAACAATGTGACCTGGGTCATTAGGAAAACTTCAGATTATATCCCAGTGTGACCACTTACTGGCTGTGAAGCTGTGTGTGATTTATTTACTTTCTTGTAATATAAGGGTAATAAAAACAACTACAGTGATGTTACATAAATCAAAATTAAAAGGAATAATATATAAAAATCTCATAAGAGTCTGGCATGTATTAAATGATTAATGTAACTACTAACTTTTCCTGTTAGAATATCTTAATGAAATAAACCTAGACTACATTCATATACTATATATGAAACATTTGTTTTCCAGATGGAATAGGAAAATAATAAAAATACCTAAATTAGTTGTCCAGAAAATACTGAAATGCTACTAAATATATATGTAAACATTTTCCACCAATAAAATATACCTTTCATATATATTTGTAATTAAACTTAATTCATTTGCTAATATAAATCAGAATGTTAAAATCACAGTTGCTTACTCATGTGATTGAATATGAATCAGATAAGATCACAGAGCAGTTCCAAAATCATCATTTGCTTTAGACTCATTCATTCTTTTCCCATTTTGAAGTAAGAACTGCATAGCTAATATAAGAGTCATGGTCTCTACCTGAAATGAGCTTGCAGGGGTTACAGATGTGAAAGACTGGGGTTGAAGAAAATATACACAGTGATAAAAACGACAAACAAACAGAACCTTATTGAGAAAAAGAAGAAGGATACCACTATAACACAATAAAGTCAAATAATATTTTCCAAAAAAAACAGGGACATTTAAAGTGGAGTTGGATATATGAATACATGAGTAAATAATTTGAAAGAGGTCTTTCTATCCAGAAGAACTATCAGGGCACTAAAACAAAACAAAACAAAGCACACCCTCAGTAGCATATTACCAAAAAATTCTATTGAATAAAATTTAGACTCATAAATATGATTTATGATCTTAATGATGAGCTTTAGTAAACTAAGCCCTTTTAATTCATTATCATGTCTTGTGATAATTGGAAGAATATAAGTGAATCAGATTGTTCAGGAAAACTTCTAATTTATGAGATTCTATAAACATATCTACTTTACCTTGATTTTTAATTTTATTAAAGTAATAATTTTGATTCATAAATGGCTTTTTAAGTAAATATTGTTTTATATGTATTTCATATACAAAATATATGAATTTATAAATAAAATGTGCATTGTTTAGTCAATAAATCTAAAATCAAATTTAAGACAATTTTAAGATGATCATAGAAATAAATTACTTTACTTATAAGTTTCAATACATAAAATTTTATTTCTGCCCAAATATTAAGTGCTTGCAAAATATGTGTTTTTTAAAAATTTAGTTTAGCATAAGTATTTTTATAAGTATCAAAGTACCAAACCCTAGTGGCAGATTCATTACTTGACTTTTAATAAAAACTTGATCAACCTTGTAGTTCCAATTATGGCAGTGTCTTACATGGGGCAACACACAATCAGAGGACAAGCTTGAATCTTGAGGATGTGTAAGAACAATTGAAAACAGGCAAAAACTGGAAGAATTTGATGTTTTAAGGGGAAAAAATTGTACAGAAGAAGATCCATATTAACAGAGGGACAGAACCAAAATCTATATATCATTATCCCACAAATGCTTAACTAATCCATTATTAAAGATGCTTCAAGAAAATGCCAAGGAATTAAGTAAAAAGCAATGACCAGAAAGCTGAATCACCTGAGCAATTTTCAGGTGCAGCATATCATAAAATAATCAGAAGTTGGAGTTTAAATCAACATGGTTAGATGAACACCTTGAGATTCCATCAAACTGACCAAGCAAAGGGTAAAAACAAGCCTCACAATTTCCAGGTGTTATATGGTGCACTGACTACCAACTAGGATACAACTGAAAATCTTCAGAGGAAGGTAACAAAATCTAGGCTCTTTACATTGTGTTATCCAAAATGTCCTATGAAAATAAAATTATTAGTTCTAAAAGAAACAAAAAAATGTGATCATTGCTTAAGAAAAAGAAGTCAATAAAAGTAGACCTTGAGGTGACTCAGGCATTTAAATTGACATACAAAGAAGTCAATACAGGTACTGCAAGTATATCCAACATAAAATAAATGATATTTACAATGAGTGAATGCATGGAGTATTTTAGTAGAGAAACAGAAACTGTAAGAAACTTGAGAACTCCAGATAGCTGAAAATTAAACATCTCAGTTTTAAAATTCACTGGATATACTTAATGCCAGTTAGAAATGGCAGAAAGAAAAGTGGCAATTTAATGGCTTAACATCAGATATATTAAACTATCAAATCTAGAGAACAGGAAAAGATATATTTTTTAAGAAATTAGCATCAGTGACCTATAGGATATAACCAAGTAAGCTAAATATATATAGATGGAGTCCTAGAAGTAAAGGAGAAAGAATGAGTCTTTATTTTTTAAAGAACTAATGGCCTAAAATGTACTAAATAGGAAATAAAAATCTCAAGAAAAACAAATAGACAAAGGATGATTGCATTCTCATTAAAAAAATTCAGAAAAGGTACTACATTAAAGTTCTGAAAAAAAACCCATTTCTGTAACTATGATGGAAGTAAAGACATTTTCAGATATCTTTAAGTAAAATATCTTAAAAGATAATTTATAACTAGTAATTCTGTAGAAGAAGTTACTCAGGCAAAGGACAAATTGACAGGGTAGAATTGAAGGTTATTATAAATGGCACATGTATATATATGTTCATGTGTGTGTGTATGTGTGGATGTATATGTGTGTGTATGTGTATACACACATATAAATATGTGTATATGTATAACACACATTTTAACTGTAGACTGTGATGTGTGTCAGTGTATGTATGTATGTATGTATGTGTGTATGTGTGTGTATATATTTGTAAAATTCTTTTTTCTTCATTTCTTTTTTAAAAACACGAATCGAAACAAAAATTACAATATTGTACTGTGGGGCTTACAAGCAATAAAGGAAAATAAAAGCCCCAAAGAGAGGCATAGATTGAACTATGCTATTGCAGTTTTCCTAACTGTATGTGAAATATCATATTAGTTACTCTGATAAGATAGTGCTAATTTAAGAATATATGTATTACAATCACCATAGCATGAACTTATAAAAAGATAATACACAAGGTTATAGCTAAAAAGATGACAGAAGAAGTAAAGTGGAATAGTGAAAAATAGTTGTGTATAACACAAAAGACAACAGGAAAAAATGTAGGCTAAGAAGTTTCTGAGACAAAAACCACATAGCAAAACCTATCCATAATAGTAACTATGTTGTATACATGGAATAAACAACTTAAAAAGTGCAATTGTCAAGATAAAAACACCCACCTATATAATTATTTATAAGCGATCTACTATTTTTTATTAGCAGAAACACACTTTTTATTGATTCATTTTAGTTATACAGGAATCTACTTTTAAATGAAGATACCAATAGGTTGAAAGTAAAAAATCAAAAACATATAAATGCAGAGTAAGCATAAGAAAGCTGTTGTAGCTTTATTAATTAGAGACAGAGTTGATTTTATGACCAAAAGTTTTACCTGAGATTAAGTAGAAATCTTCATAATTATTAAAATGTCTACTTATAAGATATAAAATGTAAAGATATAAAAATTTTGAAATGTGACTGCACCTAATAACAGTACTTCAAATACATGAAGAAATAGTAAAAAAAAATATATGAAATGCAATCATAAATTGAATGGATCTATATGTGCAGAAGTCAAAAATATCAGGACAAACTATTTCAGGTACACATAATCATTTACCAAGAGACTATGCACTGAGCCACAAATAAGTATCAATAAACTTCCAGAGTTTGGCATCTTAACTACTACATTCTCAGATAATATGATATTCAGTGTAGATCACAATAAATATATGATTTATTGAGAAAGACTAAATATTTGGAAATCAAACAACTAACATCCAAATACTTGGAAATTAAATTTTTAAAAAATGAAATCTTGAGAATTAGAAATCATTTTAAATAAATAATAATGTATATAAAGCATTTCTGAAATTATGGGAAGCAGCTAAAAGTACTTACTAGAAGAAAATATATATCTGAATATGTATATTATAATAAAAATGGCTTCAAAATAATCTGTTTCTTTGTTGTTAGGTAGTAAGATAATAAAAAATTGAAAACTAAAACACGTTAGAGGAATAATATAAGTATTGTAAAAGTAGAAATCAATAAATATAGAAAAAAGTTAAAAAAATTTTGAAAAACATTTAGAAAACTGATAAACCCCTATCAAAACTGATCAGAAAAAAAAAGGAGAAAAATAAAATTCAAACTTTTAGGAATTAAGGAAGTGGTGTCAGTATACATACTCTAGAATTTAAGAAGAATAAGGGGATATTAAGGAAAAATATTTTATCACAAAATTTGACAACTTATCTAAATTAAACTAATACTTGGAAAACGTCAATGTATCAAAACTGATCCGTGGACAAAATACAAAGTGTATATAGTTTTATACCAATAAAAATTAATTTCATTACCACATGTTTTTCTACAAAGAAAACAAAAAGCTTAGATAGTTTTAGTAGGGAATTCTGTTCTAAAAATATAAGAAACATTTAAAAACAATTAATACCACTTCCTTAATTCCATTTAATTTCAATCTTACATGAGTAATTTTAGAAATCATAGAATAAGGAAACATTTTCAAATTCATTTTTTGAGACCATTGTATGCCAATTCAAAAACTGACAAAGGCATTACAAAAGAATTAAACTTTAGAATGATATGCCTTATACAAAAATATAAAAATCCTTAATTAAGTAAAATCATCTAATAAATAAAGATTATATTTCATAATCAGGTGGTATTTACCCCATAAATGCAAAGTTGGTTCAATATTTTAAAAATCAATGCAGATTTACCACATTAACATATAAGAACAATTAGATTTATTTCACTGGATACAGAAAAGCATCTGATAAAATTAAATAACTTTTCTTTAATTTATTTCTTTAGCATTCTGTAGTTTTCATTGCAGAGGTTTTTCATCTCTTTCATGAAGTTGATTCTCAAGTATTTTATTTATTTTTTTGAGGTTATTTTAAATGGAGTGGTTTTCTTTCAGAGGATTTGTCACTCATGTACAGAAATGCCTTTGATTTATTGGTGTTAATTTTATATCTTACTACCTTGCTGATTTCCTTTATTAGTTCTAAAAGTTTTCTGGTGGAGTTTTTGGATCCTCTAGGTACAGTATCACGTCATCAACAAACAGTGATAATTTGAGTTCTTCTTTTTCTGTCTATATCCCTTTAATTTCTTTCGTCTAATTGCACTGGCTAGAGTTTCAAGAACTATGTTAAATAGAAGTGGTGGAAGAGGGCATCCCTGCTTTGTTCCAGTTTTAGGAGGAATGTTTTCAATCTTTCTCCATTTAGAATGATGTTGGCCTGGGGATTAGCATAGATAGCTTTTACAATGTTCAGACATGTTCCTGATATCCTAAGTTTTTCTAGTGTTTAGAAGATGGAAAGATCTCCCGTGTTCTTGGATAGGCAGAATTAATATTGTTAAAATGACCATACTACCCAAAGCACTACAGAGATTCAATGCAATTCCAATCAAAATCCCAGTGACATTCCTCATAGAAATAGAAAAAGCAATCATTAAATTCATCTGGAAAATAAGAGACCCCAAAGAACCAAAGCAATCTTTAGCAAGTAAAATGAAGCAGGTGGCATCACTATACAAGACCTTAAACTATACTATAGAGGAATAGTAACAAAAAATGGCAAGGTATTCACACCAAAATAAACCTGTAAACCAATGGTACAGAATAGAAGACACAGATACAAATTCACATAATTATAGTTATCTCATATTAGACAAAGGTACCAAAAACATATATTGGAGAAAAGATAGCCTCTTCAACAAATGGTGCTGGGAAAACTAGAAATCCATATGCAACAAAATGAAATTAAACCCTTATCTCTCACCATACACAAAACTCAACTCACAGTGGATCATGGACCCAGGAATTAAACCAGAGACTCTATGTCTAATAGAAGAAAAAGTAAGCCCTAATCTCTATCATGTGGAATTAGGCCCCGACTTCCTTAATAAGACTCCTATAGCACAAGAAATAAAATCAAGAATCAATAAATGGGATGAATTCAAACTAAAAAGCTTCTTCTCAGGAAAAGAAACATCAGTGAAGTAAAAAGAGAGCCTGCAGAATGGGAGCAAATTGTTACCACATACACATCAGATAGAGCACTAATCTCCAGAATACATAAAGAACTCAAAAATCTTAACAGCAAAAAAACAAACAAACAAACAAACAAACAACAACAACAACAAAAAATAACCCAATCAATAAATGGGTCAAGGAACTGAACAGACACTTTGCAGAAGAGGATATACAATCAATCAAAAATATATGAAAAAATGTTCAACATTTCTAGCAATTAGAGGAATCCAAATTAAAACTACTCTAAGATTTCATCTCATTCCAGTCAGAATGGAAGATATTAAGAATACAAACAACAGTAAGTGTTGGCAAGGATATGAGGAAAAAGCACACTCATACATTGCTGGTGGGACTGCAAATTGGTACAGCCAATATGGAAAGCACTATGGAGATTCCTTGGAAAACTTGGAATGGAACCACCATTTCACCCAGCTATCCCACTACTTCCTTGGTTTATACACAAAAGACTTAAAAACAGCCTACTACAGGGACACAGCCACATCAATGTTTATAGCAGTCCAATTCACAGTAGCAAAATTGTGAAACCAATTTAGATAGCCTTCAGTAGATGAATGTATAAAGAAAGTATGGTATATTACTCAGCATTAAAAGAAAATACAATCATGTCATTTGCAGATAAATGGATAGGGTTGGAGAATATTATGCTAAGTGAAGTAAGCAAATCCCAAAAAACCAAATGCTGAATGTTTTCTCTGAAATGAGGATGCTGACCCATGGTGAGGATTGGGGGGGATGGGAGGAATGGAGGAAATTTAGATAGGGCAAAGGGGAAGGAAGGGAAGGGAAGAAGGCATGTGGGTAGGAAAGATGGTGGAATGAGATGGACATCATTACCCTGAGTACATGTATGAAGATGCAAATGGTATGACTCTACTTTGTGTACAACTAGAGACATGAAAAATGGTGCCCTATATGTGTAATAGGAATTGAAATGCATTCTGCTGTCATATATAACAAATTAGAATAAATATTCTTAAAAGAATGGCAAAACAAAAGAATTGAAAGAAAGTAGCAAAGAATAAAAGACTTTACCAGGTTAAAAATTTTAGTAACTCTTTATTATAAAAACTCTGCTTGTAATAATGAGTTATATAATTTTCCTAATTTCTTTTTCAGCAGATTCATCTTTGGAATGAATAGGAACAGGAATGATTTATGGGTGTTGCTTTTATAGTATCCTGCTACTTTGATAAATTAATTTATGAGCTCTAGAAGCCTTTTGGTGGTGTTTCTCAGGTCTTCTAAATATAGGATCTTATCATTGGGAAACAGATAATTTGAGATTTTCTTTTCCTACTAGTATTATTTAATTTACTATTCCTGCCTTATATTTTGACTAGATTTTCAAAGCCTATGTTGAATAAAATTGATTAAAGTGGACATCTTTGACTTGTTCATATTTTTAAAGAAAATGATTTTAGTTTTTCACCATTCAGAATAATGTTGGCCTTAGGTTTGTCATATACAGCCTTTACAATGTTGACATGTTTCTTGTATCCCTAGCTTTTTTTAGTGATTTAAACATGAATGGGTATTATACTTTGTCAAATGCTTTCTCTGTGGCTATTGAGATCATCATGTGATTCTTGTCTTCAAGTCTATTTATTTAGTAGATTTCATTTATTGATTTCTGTATTCTGAACCAACTTTGAATCCCTGGGATGGATCCAACTTGATTATGGTATACTATCTTTTTGATGTGTTTTTGTATGCAGTTTGCCAATATTTTATACAAAACCTCAAATTATACTACAGAGGTACAGTAACAAAAACAGCATGATACTAGCACCAAAACAGGCATGAAGACCAATAAAATAGAATAGAACACACAGAGAAAAACCCACATATATACAGTTACCACATATTACATGAAGGTGCCAAAAATATATGTTGGAGAAAAGATAGCTTCTTTAACAAATGGTGCTGGGAAAACTGGAAATCTATAAGTATTAGAATGGAATTTAACCCATATTGCTCATCCTGCACAAAACTCAACTCAGAGTGGATCAGAGACCTAGGAATTAGACCAGAACTCCTGCACATGCTAGAAGAAAATGTAGGCCTAACACTCCAACATGTCAGCTCAGGAACTTACTTTTATTTTGTTTAATAAGACTCCTAAAGCAAAGAAGTAAAATTGCAAATCAATAAGTGGATGGCATCAAATTAAAAAGCTTTCTCACAGCAAAGGAAACCATCAAAAGCAGGAAGAGAGAACCTACAGAATGGGAGAAAATCTTTACTATCTGCTCCTCAGACAGAACACTAATAACCAGGATATAAAAAGAGCACAAAAACTTAGTACCAAAAAAAAAAAAAAAAAAAAAAATAGCCCAATCAATAAATGGGCAAAAGAACTAAATAGATATTTCTCATAACAAAATATACAAAGGATCAACAAATATATGTCAAAATATTTAACATTTCTAGCAATAAGAGAAATGCATATTAAAACTACACTGAAATTTAATCTCACTCCAGTCAGAATGTCAATTTTCAATGATACAAGTAACAAAATCTGCTGGGGAGGATGTGAGGAAAATGATACTCTTATACAAACCACTCTGGAAAGCAGTACGGACATTCCTTAGAAAACTGGGAATGGAACCACAATATGACCCAGCTAACCCATTCCTTGATACATGTCCAAAGGATTTAAAATCAATATACTACAGTGATGAAACCACATCATTGTTTATAGCAGCATAATTCACAACAGCTAAGCTGTGGAACAAACCTAGATGCCCCTCAACAGATGAATGGCTAAAGAAAATGCGATACATATATTAAAATGTACACACACAATGGAGTGTTAACTCAGATATAAAGAAGAATGTCTTTATGGCATTTGTTGGTAAATGGATGGAAATGGAGATTATCATGTTAAGTGAAATAAGCCAGTCAAAACAAAAAACAAAACAAACAAACAAAAAACAACCAAAGTTGAATGTTTTCTCTGATATGCAGAAGCTAATCCAAAATTAGAGGGGGTGGTTTAAAAAAGAACAGAAGTAAGATCAGAGGAGTAGACAAAGGACAATGAAAGAAAGGGAGGAAGGATCTGACAGGGAACATCAGTGGAATGAATCTGACCTAACTTTTCTATGTACATATATGAATATAACATAGTGAATCTCACTATTATGTACATCCATATGACACTAATTTAAAAAAAAAAAACTACTTGAAAAAATAAAAACTTGAATAGAGTTTTCTGTGGGCGAGTATTGACTGGAATGAGGCGCAATAAAATTTTCTAGGGCTATTCAAATGTCTTATATCCTTAAATATTTATATCAGTTTCAATGATGAAAATTTCTGGTCACCTTTTAAAATTTGAAGTCTAACTCCTTCGAAATCCTGTCAAAATTATTTTTTGCATCCTATGTCTTCATTTGAAAAAGCAAAAATAACTGTGATATAAAAACATACTTTACCCCTTTGGGTCTGAAGAAGCCATCAATACATGTCTCACAGTTTATACCAGCAGTGTTTTGTGTGCAGTTAATGCATACACCCCCTCCGATGTACTTTCCATGTATATTTAAACTCAGATTTCTTCTGGCAACATTTTCATCATAATAGCACTCTTCAGCTTTTCCATGGCAATTGCATGCTACATTAGAAAATAATAAATTAGCAAACATTAATTTCAGACATATTTAAAAAGTATTTTCTGTTATAATTTATCATACATACACAAATACATTTAGAAAATATTTGGATTTATTAATAAGTTTGTGCTTTTAATGAAATATGAAATGATCAAAATATAAGCTGAATCATGAAACTGATGATATTTTACTGACTTTTGATTTATAAAAGTGAAACAGGTTCACATAGTTCAGCCTACAATTTCCTATTATAATAAAATATAAATTATTGAATGATAGTACTGAATTATTAGCAACTAGGTCATCTGTAATGAATAATTACTATATATGAATTTCAGTGTTAGACACTACATGTAAAAAAGAACATTCAGGTTATAATTCTTTTCCTTTACTACTAGTAACAACTAAAGCTTACTTTTTTTATATGCCAGACTCTATTCTAATTGTTTTATGGTTATTACAGTGGATTTAAATTGAAATAAATCTCTTTTCATGTATTAGGAACCCAAGCCACAAATAAGTACCCTAACTTAAAAAAGCTAACCTAATTTGTATTGGAAATCAAATTCTGAAGTTAGGTTCCAGAATCTGCACTTCTCACCAGGGCCACAGGCCTTCACATGCTACCTGGTGAATGATATAAGATACAAGGCAGGTATCCAGTAATCAGGACAAAGTGAGCACCAAGCAGTGCTGCATTTACATGTCCTCGCCTCTAATTACTAGTCATGTGATATGCAGAACTTCTTAATTTCACTAAGACTCAGTTTCCATATAAAACATGGATAGTCAATAGTAATTACCAGATATGAATATTTAAAAGCATTGAGATAATGCATGTAAAATCTTTAGCATAATGCTTTATAGATAAGTTCCCAATTGATTTGTCCTGCTCTTAGTCTTCCTTGTATTTTTCATGTTGCATTATAGAAAATCAAAAAAGTGAAAAATCACTTCCCCCAGAAAGGACAAAGCCCTCAAAAATCATGTGGAATTTCTATCAGGATGGGAACTAAAGAAAGATAATTTATACAGTATTCTTCCTTTTTAAAAATTTTGCTTTTTAGTTGTAGTTGGACACAATATCTTTATTTTATTTTTTTGTGGTGCTGAGGATCAAACCCAGGGCCTTGCACGTGCTAGGCGAGCACTCTACCACTGAGCCAAAACTCCAGCTCCAGTATTCTTCCTTTTCAACATCTCCCTCAGATGTTGAGTTTCTTATCTGTCCTTACCTTGGTATGGATGTGTGTGTGTCTACAGTTGTGCACATACATACACAGCTCAATTTTCCTTTTATATTAGAAAGCAGGACCATTTATACAGTGTTCTGAACTGTGAGATTTTACTAACAGTGAATTGTGTTGCTTTTATTCCACATTAGCATATACATCTTCTAAGGCTACCCAGGGTACTACCTCAGGTCCCTATTAATAGACAGTTACACTGTTTCCAGATTTCCCCATTAAATAACATTGCATACATTTTGGGAATACCAGGGCATGGTCTATAATTTTAAAATTGCTTCCTGTTTGTCAGTTGAGTAACTTTGAGGAGAAAATTCAAATCTTTGTATTATTTTAGTATTCAGACAGCTGTTTTGCAAATGCAAAAGAAGAATGCCAGACTACTAACTACTCACCTCAATGAATGTTAGTAGCAATAGTTGTAGCAATTGCATGATAAGAATCATGATAATATGCACTGTAAACCTATATGAGTACATCTATAGGCTAAATTCTTGGAAGTATAATTTCTAGTCACAAAGTCCATAAAAGTTAAATTTTAGTAGCTTTAAAAATTCCCATCTAGATATGGTAGGGTAGATTTTTTACCCCCAGTAATAAATATGATGGAATTGTTAACCAAAGCTTCACTAATTTTGTGTCATATCAATCCTTTTAAAACCATTTCTGGACACAGTAAGCATGCAAGAATTGGCTGAATGCTGACTTTACTAAGTTAAAATTATATTTTATTGTTGTAATTGGAACTTTATTATAAATGCAATCATCTTTTGCTTAAATTTTAAAGAAGATTTTTTTCCTGAGAAGTTCATGTTTTCACCTTTGCTCATTTTTTTGCAGGTTTATTGAATTTTTTCTTATTGATAAATAAGTAAGGATATTCTCTCCTCCAAGTTTCTTTCAAGTACCTTCCCCAATTTGCTGACTTTGGATTTAGCATATAGTTATTTTTGCTACAGCAATGAAATTTCAAGCATCATTCTAGTGATCATATAGTAATAAGTACAAATCTCTATGTATTATAAATAATTTTTGTATTTAGGACAATACACAAGAATGCTTAAAGCATCCCATTTGAACATGTTAAAAAGAAATTGAAGATTACTTTTTTTAAAGAGAGAGAGAGAAGAGAGAGAGAGAGAGAATTTGTAATATTTATTTTTCGGTTTTCGGTGAAAACTTTATTTTATTTTTATGTGGTGCTGAGGATAAAACCCAGCACCCTGCGCATGCCATGTGAGCGCGTTAATGCTTGAGCCACATCCCCAGCCCGAAATTGAGGATTTCTGATGCTGGTATAAACAGAGGGAAATACGGAGTAATGCAAATTTATGTGACTTAGAATCAGTGTTGCTGAGTATATTTATAACTGAGAGTTATTGCAGGTGTAACATCAGTGCCTGGACAGTTCTTCCTCAGAGCTCCTACAGCCAGGACACTCTACCTATAGTCCTGGTTGCTGTCTATCAACACCCTGCCCAGTTCTATGTTCACGGACTCTGACAACAGGGACAACACCTGTCTATCAAAAAAAGAGCTATTTTTTTTTTTTTTTTTTTTTTGCTGTCATTAGCAACTTGATGTTTAGCAGAATGTCTAAAACATGTGCTAAACCATATAAGTAAAGGATTAGCAATGTAATGAATATTAGTTGCTCTTTAGAGATAGATACATCTTGCCTTAAGTAAGCTAAACTGATGAAAATCCAAATTAAGTGATTTAGAAGATGATTATCCTTTAAATAGAGGGATTTATCATGTCACAGAAGAATTTATAAATATTAAGTCAATTGGAATGCAATTCAACTTGGAAATTGTTTTTTAATATAAACTTTTAGGAATGTATACATTTGCCCAAAGCACGTTGTTTATTTAAAGATTTTATGGTTAAGATGCCCATCTTTAATTTCTGGATCTTTGAAATGTTTATTCTTCTTTTTGAAAATATAACCCACTCTCTGCCCTACAGAGAAAGACAAAATAGTTTCATAATCTTAGGGTTTTAAATACATATCTCTATTTATCTATATAAATATACTTTATATATATATATATGGATAGATAAATAGATAGATAATAGCAAGTAGAAATCTGCTTTGCTATAGTCTATTTCTGTGGCTGACAAGTTGAACTGGTCTTTTTATTGTATGTGTGTGTGTGTGTGTGTGTGTGTGTGTGAAAAGTGTAAAAAATTTTGCAGAACTGCTTAATATTACGTAATTATAACTGTTTGATACAATGTCAAAGGCATCAGGAAGAATCCCTACCCTCAAATGCTTTTTCCACTGTGGTTGCTGATATTCCATAAGCCGCAAAAAAATTTAATCAAAATTTAAAGACGTTTGTGAGCAAATAGTTATACATATATTAATATCATCAAGCTATAGAAATAATGATGTCTTCCCTTTGTGATCATGAGGATGGAACAAGAAGGCATTATGCTAAGTGAAATATGCCAGGCACTACAAGGCAAATAAAGCACAATCTCATGTGTCAAATCAAGAAAAAAATTTGCTCTCATGGAAGTTGAAAGTAGAATAAGGGTTCCAGAAGTCGGGAAGAGTAGGTAATAGGGAGAGCCAAAGTTGGTCAGTAGATACTGTTATAGTTTGGAGCTGAAGTGTTCTGCTCAGGTTCATCTGCTGAAAGCTTAGTTCCCAATGCAATAATGTTCAGAAGTGAAGCTTTAGGGAAGTGATTGGATCACGTGGTCTCTGATCTCATCAACAGATTTATCTATTAACAGGTTCAAATTGAATTGACTGTTGGAAGGTATTGGGAACTGTAGGAGCTGGGGTCAGGTTGAAGGAAGGAAGACACTGGGGGTATAACCTGAAAGGGTACCCGGTCCCAAGTCGCTTCTCCCCACACCCCCGCCCCTCCTTGGCTGCTTTAAAGTGAGCGTTCTTCTACCTGTCTCTTCTGCCATGATGTCGCTGCCTTACCACAGGTCTAAAATTTCTGGAACTGTGAGCCAAAATAAATGTTTCCTCCTTTGAGTTGTTTTTTCCAGGTGTTTTGTCACAACAGAAAGCTAATTAACCAAAAGACATTGTTCTGTTGTTTTATTGTATAGTAGAGTAAATATTGGAAATGATAATGTACCATATATTTCAAAGAAGTTGGAAGAGAGGATTTTGAATACTTACACCACAAAGAAATGATAAATATCTGTAGATATTCCTACCCTGATTTGAACATTATACACTGTGTATAATTATGTACTGAAATATCACAAGATACCCCACAAAGATGTAGAATTATTATGTGTCAATTAAAAAAAAAGATAAGCATTCATTTCTCACAATTTTCATCTCCTGTCTCGTCACCTTTTACCCTTATACCCTTCCTAGATTCTGCCCTAAACAGTACCTCTAATAAGTGTAATTATCAAATCCTAATGAATGAATTTTTTTCTGACAATAACCTGGTTGTAACATGTGAGGATAATCTCTCACCTTTGATTTCCCACACTTCATCAGACAATGAGTATGTAAGGACTATTTACTAGGAAGAAGGGGTAGAGCATCAGGCTGCCAAGGGAACAACTAGAAAGAATTAGAGCTAATACATGCTTCAGAACAATTTCCTAAGTGTATATGTTTGGGAGGCTAGCCTCCACACAGTCTAGGTTTTAATTAATGTTTATCTGCATTTCTATGAATATAAATATATATATATATATATATATATATATATATATATATATATATATATATATATATATAGTGTATATAGTGTATATAATGTAAATTATATTTATATTATATATAAAATATGCAAAATATATTTTATATTATATAATAAATATAATGTTAGAAGCATCAGGTTCATCCTTATGATGATGTGTATGTAGTATGCTTTTACATGTTCTCATAATCTTTCCACAGTAGTAAATTCAAAAGAGTCAAATTAAAACAACCAAACCAGACCAAGTACCCTGGAAAACTAAGATAGCAAGGTAAAGAGTTCACCAGCTCTAGCCTTGGTTAAGATATACAAACTGGATATATGAGGGCAGTATCTAAAATCTCCACACGTCTATGCTACCCGAGTTCCAGGAGAGGAAGACAGACACACTCTGTAGGCTTCTCAAGAACATACCTTCACACTCGGTTTTCGTCAGAAAGGTCCCAGCTCTCCAAGGTTTCTGATGGAATCCTGGACAGCACTGATCGCAGCTCTCACCACACGTGTTGTGCTCACACTCACAGCGTGATTTCTAGCCACAAAGTGGGAGATACTTTGAACATTATTTAGAACCACAGAGAGGGATTCCTTCTAAAAGGCAGTACAAAGAAGAGAAGACTTCTAGGCTATGTACTAAAATGTAAAACTGGGTCAGCCTGGGCAGGAAGCAGTGGGTACCTCTGATCAATACCAGCTTAGGGTGATCTAGGCTGGTTCTGGAATCAAGGGCTTAGATTTGGAAGAAATCAGTGAGGACCAATGGGGAGTGTTCTTGAACACCGAATTCTCTGATATGCTCAGGTTTTCTGAGTCAGATGTGTCGAGTTCAAGTCTTCACTCAAAGTATCCTTAAATTTTTTGGATTTAGCAAAAGAGAAGGGAGTTGATTCCCCCAACTCTGTATCTAGGGGCAGAGGAGGAACAGAAATCTAGTGTCCCTGAGCTAGCTCTCCTATCTGTGTGTGCTCTGAGTGGTCTCATTTGCCACATGCCACTGCCCTTCTAAGGTTGCCTGGTGGCTCTCAAAGCTTGGAAAACTCCCCTGACAGCACATTAACAGGTAACAAGATACTCTAACTCTTTTCCAGAAAAACATACTAAGATTTTGAATCTTCCTAGGAGATAACATTATATGACCTATTAATTAGAAAACTAGGTATAAGTATAATGTCAATTATCATACAATTTTTGTTGAAGCAAAAGTAAAACAAAACCCAACTATGACTCTACCAACATTCACTGATCTTACTATTCAATATATTTCTTCTTTATACTGCCCAGTAGTTGATTGTGAATTTCACCGGTTTGTTTATGACAGAAAAAAATAGATGCTCGTTCATCTTCTTCTTTATGTTATGTTCACCTAATGCATTGTCATTAATGGAAAATTTTACCCAAAAGCATTCCAGCATTTTCTGGCCTGCTGATATCAACACTCTCCTGAATCCTCTTTCCCACCTATTCCTTATTGCTCCTGCCCTATCTGAGTCTCCTGTTCCATGGCCATTTATATATTTATTTCCATGCACATTTTTCATTTGTTTGCATTAATTTTTTGATTAAACATTTCTAAAGAAATGGACAGGTTGATTGATGGCAGGCATTCTCTAAAGCTAAATCATGCAGCAAGCTGTCATAGCTAGAGAAGCTTCAAAATAGATACCAGTTTAGAACATTTTTTGGAAAAAGAAAAAAAAAAAAACTAATCTGTTTTCTGATAATGTGATGGCTGACTTCAAAGTCTATCATCTTAACTGCCAGCTCTATTTCACCCTGGCATGGCTTTCTGTTACACTGTCTAAGTGGGGACCTGACACCCATTCACAGTGCTCCCTGCCTGCAAAGCAGCTCATGAAGCATTTTACAGCTGAGCACTTCATTTTGCCTAAGCATCCTATAAATATACATACATTTGTCGCTGGATCAAGTGGACAAGCCCTGGCATGACCATAGCAGATGCACATCCCTCCAACCGAAATATCCTTGACTGAGTAGTAATACTGCAAAAAGCAATCCAGAGAAGAAATCCTGTTAAGACGACTGCAGGGTGAAAGCCACAAAAGGGAACATTCAGTTGGAAACTTCATTTTTTGCTTTTATCCTTGGTTTGAAGCATGCTTCTATTTACTGAAGAAAAGTGAGGGCTCACAAAACAGATGAAGTAACTTCTAGATTTGTAATCATAGCCCAAAGAAAGAATGCCTCTAATTTATGTTAGGTGGGCATTTTATAAATTTCTTTCCCATAGGCAGTACAAAGGCCATGCGGGAGTACCCATTGCTAAAAGCAATTTTTAAATGGGACTAAGGATGGTAATTCTTCATAAAAGTTTTGCATGGTTTCTTCAGAGAAAGGCTCTTTAATTGTGATAATAGAAAACTGTATTCACAAATCACATGCAAGCTATTTTGTCTGGTAGATTTGAAAACAAACAACACATTTAGGGAAAATTGATAATAATGTACTTCTTACCCAAACGTTGAAGGATATAAAAAGGAACTGCAAATTCGATGTGCAGAACACTTGCCTCTTTTATTATTATGTTAAAATGTCCATATAATTACCTTTCTATTTGAAGCTAATAAAGGGGTATGATCCTAATTATTTTAATCTACCAGCTATTTTTAAAAAAGATTATTCATAATTACAGAGTTAGTATTATTAAAAATTTAATTAACATGTGCATAATTGTCAGAGCCCTTTACCTTATCATATGGAATCCAAGTATTACTCTCAATGGAAGACAGAACTATTATTCAAATATATACCTTAAAAAATCCCAGATTTAGTAATAATAAACATGTGGACACAGATCTGAGTTCCCTAGCTAGAAATCCCTTTTATTCACTTACTCTTCTCCTCCCCCTCTTCCTCCTCCTCTTCCCCTACTTTCCTCTCCTTCTTCTTCCTTTTGTTTTTGTTATTTACATATAGTGTCTTTTAAAATATTTTTTATACATTATCGTATTTGATATGCCTAGACCTTGAACTAATGGAACTTGTTAGGAAATTGAGATAACATATAAATCTCCTTTTCACTTTATCACTTAATAATATTAATACAAATGGAGATATTTGCTCAAAAAGCTGGCATAGTAGTATTTGCAGATGCTTTTAAAATTGGGAAATTGATTTTAAATATAAATGCATAATGTTTTGCTTTTGAATCATGAAGAGCTAAAATTCAATATCTTATTTTTATATATTTAAATTTGTATGTAGTGTTTATTAAACTTTAGTACTTTCAAAAAACACATTTATATGTTGACTTGTACTGCACTATATTAAATGCTCATGTACAACACAGTCATAAATAATGGATGTGCACCCCAACTCCCACTCTGACTCTTGCAAAAGATGATAAAAGGAACACTAATTTATTTTCATTGATTTTTTTTTCCCTGATAGATATACTGTCAAGAAAGAATAAATTTCACTTCAATATTATTCAGTCTTTCTTGGTGCATATTTTTAAGTCACGCCAAAATGGAAATTAAAAGTGATTTCTTGAAACATGCAAAGAATCTAAACATTGCTATAAGATAATGATTACTTCTGTATAATGCAATTGACAATACTTTGAAATATAGTATGCGGTAAAGTAGTTTCAGTTTTGGAAAAAACAGGGCACTAAAACTTCTGAAAATAGCTTTCATGGGGATAATTATAACTTTTGAAGTTATTTTGTGATGATGGAGCGGTTAGGTAGAGGAATTAAGTAATGAAAAGAAAAAACATGTGAGGAGTGTTCAGGAACTGTTGTATTCAGCTTAATGGTAAAGCAATTTGGTGACTGGTGGTAGAAGTTTGATCTTGGTATGCTCCTTCTATAATTAAGTGCTTTCCCACAATGTTAATTTCTCTCTACCATCCTATTTCTTACGATACCTCTGGCCTTACAGTGGATTTCTTGGTAGCATGGATTTGCCTTATGGATTTATGGCTGAATTGAATCTCAGGGTAATAATGTTGTATGGCATCATATAAGGGAAGTGACATAAACCAGTGAATGGAGTACAGAGTAGACAGGCACAAAGAAGCACAATTATCACCCATAGCAATCTGAGATTGCCATCTATTTCACAATCTAACAAATCCCAGTTTCACATTGGAAAGCAGCACTTCTGTTAGCTCTATGGTCAAAAATTTGTGGAAAAGAAGCTTTAACCCTTTGTTTTCCTTTGTTACATTCTATTCAAAAAGAAAAATCAAACAGTATGTAGTATCCCTTTTCTCTGATAGTAGTGTTATTTTTTTTTAAACTGCGGCTCATGATTGGTTATTAAAACCTAAAACAAAAATATTTACAGAGACAGAATAGTCTACACACTAGCAGCATTGATACCAGCTGGGAACTGCTAGAATTGAATAATCTCAGCCTTGCCCTAGACCTACTGAATCCAAATCTGCATTTCCACAAGAACACCAGCTAATTCTGTGCACACTAAAGTTTAAGATAAATTGCACTCTTTTTCTCTCTGTGTATATATACTGGGCCATGATTAAAAAGTGTATTTCTTAGTGAGGGTCATAGCAGAAAAGTATATCAAAGCCCCTGTCCTTTCAGTAATAACTCAGCAAAATTATACTAATAGGACAGGTCTCCTAATGTGAAAAAGACTACTTCTGTACTCAGACTTCAAAAAAAAGGGGGGAGGGGTATGAACTAGACATTATGATACTCATTTAACAAAAGTGGAAATTAAAGTTTAAGAACGTGAAAAAGGTTTGACAAATTTTACACACCTAATAAGTTGCAGACTTCAATTTGAACTAAAGAATGTCCACTGAATTTTAAAATCTTTGCTAATAACTACTTGTACAAATCATTGAAAGATTTCTTTTTTAAATTTTTTAACAGACAATTAAAAAGATGGGCATTATATCATTCACAGGCTCATTCACAGTCATTATAACTTACTCTTCTTGTGACAATGGGGTCAATCTCTCTTGGGTCTTTGTGAGCAAACATCATCAAGTCGGCATTCAAGGTGCGGATTCTTTGGAATCTCAGGCGGATATAGCGAGCAGAGGTGAATTCTAGCAGTTCAGGAGAAGGATCATCAGCACTTGGTCTTCCATTGATCAGAGAAATGTGAATCTGCACAATGTGGGGAATAATTGAACACTCAAGTTTACCGAAATTAGATATGTTTTTATTTGTTTCTATAAAATAAAAGTAGGTCCCTGTTCTCCCAATTAGACAGATGCAGGCTCACATGTACTCACCAGACGACAGTGAGGTAATTGATATATTTTTTGGTTCTTCTAATATCCAAGCATGCAATTCATTTGCTTATATCTTATAAACTATATACTACAACTACCTATATCCTCTATTCTAGGACATTGCAACATCGTCCCTTCCTAGGATTTCCATAAATTCATAAATCAACTTCTTCTGAAAATTATTGCACCCTAAGTTATTGAAGAATATGATACATAGTGGGACAAACTTAGTAAAAAAAAGTGGGGGAGAGGGAGCAGTTAGAAAATATCTGACAAAAGCAAGAACCCATCAGGAACTTAATTCTGAACTTGAAATCATCTCTCTCTCTATGTGTATACATATTTATGTGCGCGCACATACACACAAACACACACACACATATATACACATATATAAAATATAGAAAGTAAAAATTGATAGATTATAGTGAAAAATAGACAAACTTATGCCCAGGGTAACAAATTTTTAGTAGAGTGGGGTTTTTTTGTTTGTTATTGTGATTCATTTACATTTTAGTAATTGGTAGAACAAAAGGACAAAATTGTACCAAGGACATAACATACCCTATGAAAAATATACTGTATGAAAATATGTTAAATCTGGATGAAATGGAGAATCTTTTAGGAAAATAATTTAACACAATTGACACCAAAATAAATACAATCTAATCAGACAATTTTTTAATGTAAAAATGGAGATATGCCCAGAATCTTTGCTCCAAACTCATACCAAAGATGGCTTACTTTCACAGGGCTATCTTGAGAGCAGAAAATTCTAATGAAGGATAAACTGTTGAACAAAATAAAAAGAATTCCTGGTACAAATAAAGGAATTATGTCCCTGACATCTAAAGAACTCTTATAAATTAACAAGGGAAAAGACCAACAATACAACACAAAAATGGTTTAAAAAGACATAAAGACAATTTTGAAAAAAAATAGAAATGTAATAATTGCTTTTTAAACTATTGATAAAAATGCTAAAGTTCACTCATAATAAGATAAATGTTGATTAAAAGGATATGGATAAATTTTCTCCCATATCTTTAGGTTGATAAAATTCCTCAATACTGGTAATACTGGTAATAATCTCTGATGGCAAGACTAAGGGATGCAAGACTAAGGGGTATTGAATAATGTTTCAGAAAGCCAGGTTAGCAATAACTGTCAAAATGAGAAATGCAGAGTTTTTGACCTAGAAATTCTACTTTGGGGAATTATCCTACAGATATGAAATAATACACATATCATATTACATATGGACTATGTTAAATAGACTAAAAGTTTCCATTACTCCTGCCCCAATTTATATACCGAATCCTTAATTTTAATGTGATAATATTTAGAGGTGAGGCCTTTGAGCAGTAATTGGGCCATAAGAATGGGCCCTCAAAGAACAGAATTAATACCCAAAGAGGATACAAGTGTGTTACCTTATTTCAACCATGGGACAGTACTAGAAGTCAGCAGTCTTCAGTTCAGGAAAAGTCTTCATCATAATCCAACCACACCATGCTGGCACTCTAATCTCAAACTTCTAGCCTCCAGAATTTTGAGAAATAAGTTTCTGTTGTTTATAAGTCACCCAGTCTATGGAATTTTGTTATAGTGACTTGAATGAGTACAAGTAATATTTTTTCAGCATATTTGGTGTTACAGCAAAAACAAAACAGGAAATGACCAGATATCCATCAATGTTTGACCAGTTAAAGTTATACTGAAATATGTGTGATAATAAAAAATAAAGGATCCATAATATAATGATAGAACTACTTTTACTTTTTTGCACTATATAAATGGATTCCTACCTGTGCAATAAATTTAGTCTAAACAAAATTTTTAAGGAATTTGAAATTAAGTGATAGGTTTTGAACTGAAAATGCATATATTGACACAGGGCTAACGAGACAGGAACACTAGAAGTGGGAGATCTGTGCCAGGGCAGGAGATGTTCTGGAGTAGGACAATCCATGTGCACACTGGGGACCTGTGACTCAAGGTCATCCCCTGGGATTTTTCATCTACTTTTTCAAGATTATATATCCTGTTTTAATTATATTTTTGACAGGAGAGGCAATGATATCTATTTCTATTCCTAACATCCTGCATTTAGATAATCCCAGTAAGCATTTTACAAACTGACTGCCAATAAACTATTTGAGTCACTAGAGAAATAAAGCAAACTCTGAGATGAGAAACTAATTCTGATGTCACAAAGAAGACTCAAAATGCCTCATGATCAGAATGTGAAATATTCTAGCTAGTTGAATTTAAAGTGGATACTAAGTGAAGAATAAATTCATATAATCAACAAATTGGAACATGGTAAAATGTAAGTTCACCTAAAGCACTGCATCTTAAACCACTGAATACCTTCTAATGTAGGAAATTCTAAGAGTAAAGTAGATATTGTGTATGTCACAATTCTGGCATTTAGCAGGTGAGCCAATAAATATTTAAAATTAAGTTGTCTTCATTACTTAAAGAGACACCAATTAAATGTTAAAAGAATGAACAAACAAAAGCTTGAAGTCCTTAAAACTAGTATCTCTTAAAGGTTAATTTTTGCATCCAAACAAAGTCACCAGTGCCCTTGAATTCATGCTTACATTTCTTTCAAGTTTTCCCTGAACTTTTCCCTAAAGTGTTTTTTGAAACAAATGAAAAAATTAATATTCTTTTAAGATTATAGTTTTCAAAAGTTATTAATGTATCTTTGGTGTTAATGTTATAGTGAACCACATTTGTGTTATTTAAAGAGTCAGAAATCTCTCACTTAAACAAAGACTTAAAAAAAAATTTAGGTGTCTATGTTCTCATTTAGGTTACTAACCCACATGAGAGATCCATGAAATATTCAGCAAAAGAACACTTCTCCTCACAGCTTTGGTATTTTCCTCCAGCTACTCTGCCAAGAGATCTTGTGAATATGGCTCATCCCAAGCTGTTTCTGGGATATAAAACCAGCCAGCTGTTTGGCCATGTGTGTGCAGCTTCCTTGCGTCGTTTTTTTTTTTTTCTTTCTTTCTTTTTTTTCCCCCTTCCTTTTTCCCCCACTCTCCTTCAAAATAAATCAGAACATTGGATAAGATATTTCCACTGGCAAGATGTTGTGTAATTTCAAGTTTACTGGATGGTTTAACCAACTTCCTGATTCCCTATGGGGTGACAACTGCAAAGTGTCTATCTTCAAGAAAGATGAAAGAATCAGACCCCAAGACCACGGTTGTCTTGCTGTGAGGCCCTGGGAAATCCATGGCAGTCTACTGTCTTCTGAAATTCTTTCTATTACAGACATGTTGGTGGGTGTATGTTCATGCTGTCACAGGAATTCTTTCCAACTGAAAATATCCGACTATGATTATCGACTAAGCTTTTGAGCTTTTAAAATTGCATGTTTTTTTTTTTTTTTTCCCTGAAATGAGCTTTCAGAAAAATAAAGGGGAAAACACATCAGAATATCTTTTTTTTAAATTACTAAATGCCTATATCAAAATTACACTGTATTCACCCAAATAATTCTGGTATTAAAAGGTTAAGCATACTGCATTATCACCTTTCCATTAAAGATGGATAAGAGTTATATGTATCTATGGCATTTTTTTTTTGCTTTAGAATATCTTTTAAAATATTTTGTGTATCAAATAATGAAATTCATAGTATGAAAAATTGCCCCTTATTGTATGACTATGTCTATTTTGGATTGCTGGAAGTGCTATGGTCTCCTTACGCTTCCCAAATGATACAAGTTTGTTGAGGGAATGGATGGACGGGAGACCACTGAAAGAGCATTAGGGAAATCAGTATCAGAAATCTTGAAATAAGTAGTGGAAGTGGATGAAGTTGAAATGTGATATGCTTTCTTAGAACACTTTCAAAATCTTTTTTTTTTTTTAATTATCAATCTCCAAAGAGGGTGCCAATGAGGTAGGTACCACAAGTTGAAAGTAAACAGACCCTATAAGTTTAAACAATGAGTTCATATGTGTAGGGTGAGATTAGCTACTTATATCTGTGACTAAATAATTTATGTATAAAATGAGTGGATGATTGGATGAGGCATCTGGGAACTTGTTAAATCATTCATTTTGGGGGGATACCAGGGATTGAACTCAGGGGCACTCAACCACTGAGCCACATCCCCAGCCCTATTTTGTATTTTTTTTTAGAGACAGAGTCTCACTGAATTGCTTAGCACCTCACTTTTGCTGAGGCTGGCTTGGAACCCAAGATCCTCCTGTCTCAGCCTCCTGAACTGCTGGGATTAAAGGCATGCGCCACCATGCCTGGCAATCCAATCATTCTTAACATGGTATTATTTCAGGGAGGGAGAGTAAGATTATAAAGATAACTTTTAAAAAAGAGTCAATCACTTTTATTCAAGTCTGTGAAAAAAAAAATGAGTTTAAAAAAGGAAAGTAAGCTGTAGACTACTTTGAAAGGGGGGAAAGTTCAACAATTTGTCATGTGTTCCCAGCACAAGGTAAAGGCTCTCTGGTTCTGGCTCTGGATGGAAAATTGGGAGCTTTCTAGACTACACTTCACCTGTGTTCCTACTATTCCAAAGCGTCCTCCATTTCGTTGCCCCTGCTCTTGGGAAAGTCACCAATGTCCTTCACCTTTTTAGTATGTGAAATAACCAATTATCAGTTCTTACCAGAGTCAGCAATTGAAAAACCTTGATTACTCCATTGATATCTAGGACACATAGTTTTTGTTTGGCTCCCCTTCCCTGGCTATCCCATCTCAATCTCTGTCACTACTATAGAATGATTTTCCCTTAACAAAAATGCTTTGGACCTGAAGTATTTTAGAATCCTTATATTTTGAATTTTGAAATGTATGTGTATGTATGTATGTATATATATATATATATATATATATATATATATATATATATATATATAGAGAGAGAGAGAGAGAGAGAGAGAGAGAGAGATATCTTCCAGATGGGACCTGCTTTCAAACAAAAAACTCATTAATGTTTCATATATACCTTACACACATAGCCTAAAAGTAATTTATGTAATACTTTTAATGCATTTGTATATTGACTGTGACCTATCAGGTGAGTCAGGTGTGGAATTTTCCAGTTATAGTATCCTGTGGTGCCATGTCAGCTCAAACTTTGGAGCATTTCATAGTTTGGATGTTTAGAATAAAGATCCTCACCCTGTACCTTAACTCTTCCCTAACTTGCTAATATTAGAGCACCACAGTGCACAGTCCTTTACTTCTGCTCTGGCCACACTTACTCAGTCATCCTATCAAAGCACCTGGCTTCCAATACCATCTACTGTGATATCTCTCACACAGAAACTCCAGGTCTGGTCTCTTCTCTCTGAAGTTTAGAATGCAGCAACCAACTGTCCACTCGCTGAAGTTACTAGGCTCAAGTTCATCCCAAAGGAGTTCCTGCTTTTCATACACAGTCTTCCCAACATTACTAATTCTTCCCATCCTTTTACCTACTTCTGAATTACTTCTTTTGTTTTCTAACATCCTATGTCAAATTTATTTGCAAATCTTGTTGGCTTTACTTTCAAAATATGTCCAGCATCTAATCACTTATTACTACCTCCACTAAAACCATCTCAGTTCAAGCTTTCCTCTTATTTCACCTGGGGCACTAATGTTGGTTGTTTCTCTATTCACTGGACAGGAGCCCAAGAGCTTAGAAGTTTCTATTTTGTTAACTGATGTAATCCCTAGCAGACACTGGATAGCATCTGGTAAAAATAAAGTGCTAAAAAATTATTGAATAAATAAAAATTTCTTACGTTTAGTACTTCCTAAATATTTAGCAAATTACAATAGCTTTCTGTCTAAAAAAGAAACAATTTAATGGAGTAATATGATTTTTTCTGCTATTAATATAACTATATCTGTGAGTATGCTATTTTCGTACAATTAAAAACTCATTAACCCTTTATTTAATTTTCAATCCAAGCATTTTAATTTCATTTAAAGATAAGTTAGTAGTATTTGTCCATGATTTTTTATATCTTATGTATTAGTTAAAAGAAATATTAGATAAATATTAGTTAATTTTATTCTATATTACATCAAAGTTTTATTTTGATAGGCTATTTTTTTTTTAGCTGAGAATAACACATAAATGTGTTTTGTTTTTAAAGAATAAGACATTGTATTTGAACTTAAGAACTATTCAGCCAACTTTCAACCATAGCAGATTGGCTCTCATTCACTGGTTAGCTCCAACATTATCGTAAGTTAATGAGAAATTATTGAAGACAAAAGTAAAATCATTTCTGAAGAGAATAATAAGGGGATATACAGATAAATGGCTATCTTCCTCAGGTGCCTTTGTATTCCAGTATCCAGAACTTGGAAGACTTCTTTACATGCAAATGGTAGTATACTAAATTAGATGGTAGATGTTTAGTAAATATGTTACTAACATTTAAAGTTCACAAGCCCAACTAAAACAACTACTCTCTCATGGTAGATGACTACTAAGCTGCTTGAAAAGTAGTGCTTTAATAATAAAATGTCAAAGACTGTGTATGACTTTAACTAACTATTCCAAGAACACAGGGAAATGTTAGCTTAATGAAATGTTTAACTAATATGGCCATATCGTTGACAACTCTGCCCTTAAATTTAATCTTAATACTATTCCATAAGAGGCATTTTGTGTTAGACACCTACTTGGTCCCAATTGCCCTGAAACTTAAATTGCTTTTCTTTTTTCTTCAGAATTATAATTCTTGAATTTGTCATTCCTGGATGAAAGCTTTGCCTTCCATGAAGTATTTGAACAGATTCTTCACTGTCAAAGCAATATCCATTAATAGATTGCAACATAATAAGAAAATCAGCTCTCTTCAGAGTATTTGTCATCTTATGTTTTTATTTTTCTTCTTACCTAGCAAAACTCCTTAAAATATTATGTTCCAGAAGTTTGTGCAGCTTCTCTGCTTGTCAAAAAACAAAATAAGAAAGTAATCATTTCTGTAACCACCACCATTTTGCTTCACAGTTGCTGCAAATCTTGCAGCTTTTTTTTTAACTTCCTGTAACAATAGCAGATTTCATGTGACAGTGATTTCTAATTCCTATAAGAACTGCAGAATACCCAGAAGGTCTAAATTTTTAGGAAATATCAAAAGTGGAAACCAAATCTGATCTGCTATAAGAATTATCATTTTCTTGAAGTCTCAAAATTGGTATGGACCCTCTTTTCAAAACACCTTTGTTGTTCTTTTGGGTTTCTAAAAACAATTCAGGAAAACACTTATTTTTAAGTTCCTTGTTCAAGGTGAGCTAAGGTTAATTTCAGCTGAAAAACACAGATGGGTGACCTATATTCCATCATAATTAAACAGAAGATCTTTATATCATTCCCTCTGGTCATGATGTCTAAATAGAATACTGACCCTAACACTAAGTTCCTAAAATTTTCAAAACGAGGAAATAGCTCTAAATGCAAATCTCACTCCTTCCTTTTTCCCCCCTTTTTTTCTGAAAGGACTATTACATATAAGAGTTTATTTCATATATATTCTATAGTGCTTTGGAAAAATACTTCCAGTTGAAAATATTTTATTTATCATTGTTTTTTTCCTTTCTCCTGTTATGTAATATTTGCATGGATAAAAGGAAAGTAGTCAAAATAGATTTTCTCAATCTCTTCTGGGAGTTTCTCATTTACATTTTATCAAATGCAAATGTCATTGCTAAATCCTTGTGCTGTCAAGCTAAGACTATATACAGATATAGTCATCATCTGAAATTCACAGCCAGAAAAGACTCTAAGAGGACAAGTCATGAGGAAAAATACCAAAATGAAGTTCTCTTGCTTTCTTCAAACATTTGCACTGCTCTAAATTTTGTTTTGGGTGTGCCCCAACCAGAGAGAGCCTAAGAGAATAGCATCATTACTCATCTGTTTCAGCTCTATCACTACTTCAGAAATTTTTTACAATACACAGGACCTTGACTAGAGAAGCAATAATGGTTATTATGGTATATTTACTGGATACCAGAAACTCTTATATGTGCTCTGTATGTACTAATTCCTATAATATTGGCTGACTCATTTAATGCTTCTATCAACCAACCTCATGATGTAGGTGCTATCATTGGCCTTTTTTAATGAAAACAAAAAGACTTTAAAATTTTAACAAGAATGGCCAAATATAGCTAGGATATGTTCCAAATCTAGACTGACTTTAGTAGATATCACTGTACTACCTCACAGAGCAGGGACTCATCAGGCATTTGTTGAATGAAATAGCATCCTGTAGAGAGCATCATGTAGCATCATGTAGATGCTATTTGAAGACTTGTAGCAACAGGAGGCTCATCACTGTTGAGAGAGCCTATTCTATGCACCCTCTACCCAGTCTATCTCCTGACCTGCTCTGTGCTGATTCTATCTGTGATAGACCTTGTATTTTTAACTCCATTTTTTATATGATATTCTGCCTTTGTTCCTCTGGAATTATCTTTATAACTTGACTTCCCTAGCTTTTGGTTTTCTGCATTAATTTGTGTAGCAATTGTCCTGCTGGTTCTATCCATTCTAGACTTCCTGTGTAGAATTCTTACCATGCTGTAGAAACTACTCAAGACACTCCACTGGACTGGATGTGCCCAGGTCTCCTGTGAAGGAACATGTGTGAGGCACATAAAAGCACAAGCGATCACTAATCAAAGAACAGTTCCAGAGCCAATAAGACCCCTCAGTACTGGTCCACATCAAGAAAAATTCTCCTAGCAAATAGAAAATATTTTTCTATGCTGGTCAAAACCAAAACTAAACATGTCTCAGAGTTGAGGACAGAATCATTTTTATCCAGAAAAGAACCAATAACTCCTTAAAAAAAACACTTATTATCGTAATCAATTAAATTGGTTATGACAGTTTAAATACTTAAGTGTTTTATTAAGTGAAAACTATCACTGGTATGCCAAAAATTTTACTTAATGGTAAATTATATAAGGTAGGATGTATGAAAACCTCAAATTAGAGGGAGAAGAAAATAATAATGTGTTAACACTCAAAATAAATATCTGTGAAACTAACATGGTCTTCCTTTTAGGTGTACCTAAAAGAGAGAGTTCTGAACAGGAAAAAAATCAAATGAGAATACAATGACCCACATTGGTAATACAAAACACTTGAAAGATGTATAACTGCACAAAGAAAAACTTAAGCAACATTTTCCTGTTTTGTTTTCAGTTCCCAAGTGGGAACACTTGTTTAAAATTAAAATGAAATCTTGGAGCAGGTGGTCTCAATACACTGCCAGATCATGTGTCACAGATTGGAACAAAACCTAGACGTGCACTTGAAAGAGAAATTCAGACTCTTTTGTTCTTATTCTCTGATTCAGAGGATCCTCAGAGAGAAAGTGTGTGTGTGTGTGTATGTGTGTGTGTGTGTGTATCTTTTATAAGTATGTAAAGTAAAAGCTGTATAAATATATTAATTTGATTTTCCCCATTTGTATAGAAGCTGCATTTTAAGATGGCCATTAACCTCAACAGATCTAATCTTCCAAAAGGCTCAACCTCAAGATGTAAGAGAATTTAAATTATGGAGTCATACTAATACTCGGAGAAGAGTTTGAATGTAGACACAACTTCCCCAAGAACTATCATTTTTTCTAGGCTAGCTATATTCCTAACATCCCTTATATACATTTGAAAAGAAGAGTCTCTAGTGACTGCCCACATCATCCTACCCTCTGACACTTCTCTGCCTGCCAGCTCTCTGCTTTCCACATAAAGGAAAAGTCTTGTTCTCTGAATGTTTCCCTCTTTTGTCAACTTTTCTACTTCTTTTAGTTTTGCTTGCACAATATTAACTTTTGGTAGTTACTTTCATAGTTTTTCTCTGTTTATGTTTTATTTCTTTACTCTTGGTCTGATAAATTGTTTTTTTCATCATTAGAGCAAAGTTGTACATCCACGGCTGGTCAAGTTCCTATGCTTACAGGTGAAATAATGTGTTCTATTGCTCAACATATGGACCAGCTTTGTAAAAGGAAACCATGGGCATTATCTCTCCAATTTTGTGATTTTTTCATTGCATAAAAATATCTAAAATAAACTAAATTAATTTTTTTTGTAAGACAAATTTTTGTATTCCCATAAGTGATGAGTTTTTCCTTTCAGCAGGGTTAGTAGTTTGTGTGTAACAGTGTAAGGATGTTTGTGTGCTTTTCTGACACTGGCTCTTCCCATGTGCTTGATGCTTTGTATAACTGAGATCATGCATGTTGGAGATAGTTTGCCCATGTTCAAACTGTGGCTCTGCTACTTACTATCTAGGTATATTAGGCAATTTACTTAATCATTCCTTCATAAATGGCAGACAATAGCAATAATTTCTACCTTACTGCTGTTTAGTGGATTAAAAAATTATCAGAATAATGTCTATCGTACAAGAAAATCTAAGGGCTAATTGTTATTCTTGTGAGAATAAGAACAGTGCAAGTGACTGTTTTTTCTGCTAAGCAGGAAGGACTCTATTCTTTACAGTAGCTACCCATTACCAACCTGGCTCAGCAACATGAATGGAGTCACAGAGTTCCCACCCACAATGGAGGGGTCATTCTGAAATGCTAATGTGGTGGGACATCAACAGGAGAACACATGTCCAGAAGAAAATGACAACTTCTTGCTTTTCATCTTCTTATCCATGTCTATTTTTCACACAAGAAATGAGGAAAAATAAAGATCAGAGGACTTCTTGGCTCAACCCCCCTCTACCTCTGTGCTGAGGGTTTTATTCTGGGGATGGCCTATATTCTCATCTCCTGACATGATGCTTTGGGGTCTGAGATCAGAGGAAGTGACCAATACCAAAGGCTGCAGGAAGAATAGACTAGAATGACCACTAGCTGGACTGTATTTTGTGAGAAGAGAAAGATGAAAAGGAAAAGAATGTGATGTAAGAAGGGACCCCCTGGAAATCTGACTTTATACTTAAAATTTTGCTAGAGTCACCAGATTTATATCTCATACTATGATGTGCACAGATGGCTAAATATTAAACAGTACAAAGGTTCTAAGAAAGTGCTTCATTGAAGATGCTTGGTCTTCATTTCATGTACTTTGCAGAACAACAGAACAACAACTGTGATACACAAGTTTAGAATCTTCCTTTTATTCTGTATAGAGGTGAATCAAAATCATTTATTTACTAGGTTTGCAGGATGCTGGCTCTGTGCACCTCAGCATCTGTACAGCACCAGCAAATCTCTAGTCCCTTCAAAGTAACAAAGGATCCTCTCCTCCCACACAGCCAGAAGATGAAGTTTTCTGCAGATTTACCAAGTACACAGTGTTCTTGTTCTTTTGCTGGACTCCGACTAATAACTGACCACAGGAAGCTGCGGGGCCGTGCCCTCAAAGAAGCTCAGAAACAGCTCATGTTGTTGGTTTGCTGGCGGGGGTTGGGGACATGCTGAAACTCAGGCTCTGGTTTCCTACAGGAACCCATGCAGAATAGCTAATATTTAGAAACATTAAAACTTGAGAACAATGAATAAATATCTGATTAGAGGTCATCGATCATTACTGTAAGTTATTTGTCTTAAGTGGACTTTGTTTCACAACATTTCTTTTCTCTCTCCTCTTGACAAACACAGCGTGAATGAAAGGTAAAGGGAATAAAACATTTAATCAATCATCCAGGGGCCAAGGCTGAATTGTTTTCTGTTATACATTTGCTGCCAAGTTCATGGAATCGGGTTTGTTTTCAATTATTTGTAATATGCTTTCCCAGAAGAATTTATAATAGGTTGTTTAGGCACTGTTCCCTTTTCTATTAATGACAAAAATACAACTGTTTGTCCTTAGCAAAAAGAAAAGGAGTTAAATTAGGAAAATAGTTATGAATGCTGCTGTTGGCCTGGAGGGCTTTTGTGTTTGTTTGTTTGTTTTCATTCTAAACTGGCTGCAATGAGAACCGGCAACAAGACTGTTTCATTTATTCCTTGCTCTCACAATCTTACTTCCAAAATAAGAAGCTAACCTTAATCTCCTTATTGAGAGAGTTTATGACAAGAACACCTAAAAGCAATTAAAATAAGCTACCTTGTGATTATCTCTGGCGTTGTAATGACTGTGAACTTCATTCCTTGAAAAAGAGATATACTGTAAGCCTGGTGAATATTTGGTGCTGGGAACCAACGCTTTTAACCAATTTGTAAAATTTATCTTTTCTCAGGCTTCTCCAGCAGCTCTCCTCTTAGGGCTCCCATGGCCCATCACCACTAGCATCTTTGTCATGTTTAGGATCTCAGTCATGACGCACAAATGAGGACAGACTCTTTACCAACAGATGCCATTCCTTATTAGTTGGCTAGCTGTGGAAATCTTTCGAGAAACAGAAGGAAGAATCACTGAAATCCTGTTCCTAGGCAGCCCAAAGGGCTCTATTACTTCTGTGGAGAGAGGATGTCTAGTCTTCCTTGTCCCAATCATTACACTCCATTGCACAGGGTCAGAGACCACCATGGTCTTGCTCCATGGCCTTTCTTATTCACAGTGACCCAGAGTGTATCCCTAGGGAGCTGGTTTTCAAAAATCTCAAGTCTTGGACTGGCCTTAGAAGTGGCTGGGGTTTGTATATAGTTTTTTTTTTTTTTCTGAAAATCTGATCAATATTCAGTCCCTTCTGTGACTTCATTTCTGATAATTCATTTTATTTTCTGTTTTTAATCCCTTCTTCTCCATTATAATCAAGCCCTTCTCCATCGTAATTAAGCCCTTTCATTGAAATATCTCATGATCTTTCTGTCTTCTAATAATTTACTTTAGCTGAAGTAATCCTTCCTCCTAACTGCCATGTCTATATGTCTACTTCTTTAAATCTCCTTTACTGAGACTGTGAAGTTTTGCCACTTAAAAAAAAAAAAATTAAAAGAGAATTTATTTTCAGTCCTAAGGTCATTCCCCATTTGTTTTTTTACTTAGATATCTGCCCTTGTATTTATATATCCCTGTATCCCTTGTAGTAATATATTTGAGAAACAGTTCTGATGGTTTGACTACAAAAGAGGAAAACATTCTTTTAGGTCACAAAAACTGTTATCAATTATAGAGCTTGTAGAGAAGTACACAGACAATACCAACACTCCTATTTCTTTCTTATGTAAAAAAGTAATTTAAAAAAACTCATGAATGATTTAATAATAGCATTCCAGAGTTATAAATCCAATGAGTGTTGCCCTTTTAAAATAATTATTGCATGGTGCTCTACTTATAAAAAGTTTGACTTGTCTCTAATATTTTTAATACTACTGCATTTTTCTTTATTCCTGATTTTTTTGAAGGGGTAGAAGGAAAACTATTTCAAGAACAAAGGTTACTGGGGAAAAATATCTCAAAAAAATTGAAAGTCAGAATAGAAATGGAAAATTCAAGCTGAAAATAGAGGATGGTCCAGATGACATAATTTCCCACTTATTTCTCTTGGCACCCAGGGGTCCAGGGCTCTTTCAGTGTCAGTGTCCCTTAACAAACAACCACCAGGAGCTACTGGGAAATTTTAAAGATTTCAGGAAAGAATTGGCAACCAAACATAGTTTACTTAAAAAATCTCTGCCATTCTAATAGTCTTCCCTTATCTGTTGTTTTGCTCTTCACAGCCTCAGAAACTGATGGTCAACCACAGTTTGGAAATACTAAGATTTGCCTTGACTCTTTCAAGATAAAGAAAGACTATAATCACATAACTTAAATCAAAATGTCTTGTTATAATTATTCTATTTTGTTAGTTATTGTTGTCAATCTCTTACTGTGTCTAGTTTATAGATTAAACTTTATCAAAGTTGTGTATGTACAAAAAAAACACATGGTATATATAGGGTTTGTTACTATTTAGAGTGTATCTGTGCAGCTACGAAGGACTACCATATCATAAAATCAAATTATTGTAGTCCATTTAAGAATAATAATCATTCACCATGGAAAGGATATTACTATATCAGTGTCACTAAAAAATGAGTCAGCAATATAAAGAAAGAACATGTTGCAAAATTATAATATGTTCAATCCTATGTTTAAACCTATATTATAAATTATATGGAAAATGTACATTATATTATAAATTTCATTTAAATTTATATCTGCCAGCTTCTGTTTTGAGTCCTTAAAATCATGAAACCACAACAGATTAAATCAAATTTTAGCACACGATCATTTTAATGTAGGTTCTCATATTTACAAATAAACCCTATTTTTATACATCACTGAATAGATTATGTTGACAAATTTTGTTTCTTTTTAATTTTGAGACCAGAAGAACGATTATGCTTAAGTGGGTTATCTGACATGTCCTTCTAACTTGTAGAATAGCTTGTGTTTGTTTTACAATGAACATCTGTTTGACAAATTGAAATGCTAATTATGATTTATCATTTCCATGACATCAAATATCCAGATAGTAATAAACATTGATGACTAACTATATTTTTTAGTTTCACCCAGATGTTTGGCATCGCATAAGAAAGTACCTTAGTTTTATGTCAAAACTAACAAACAAAAAAACACAAATGTTTCTTGAGTTGGGCTCAAAACAACAGAGAAGAAACTCATATGAATATAATGATCAATCCGTTATTTTTTCTCAATATGTACAATTCTACTAAGAAGACTTTTAAAATATCATAAATAAAATTTTACTTAAAAATAAATATTTGGGACTGGCATGTAGCTTGGTGTTAAAGCCCTTTCCTATTATGTGTGAGATCCTGAGTTCAATCTGAAGAACTGCAAAAAGTGAAAATAAATAAATAAATAAATAAATAATATCATAAAAATAATTATCTTTCAATATTTTCCAAATCTAACAAAAACCAGAATTGAAACCTAATTGTGACTATCCAGTGTTAAGTGTGAATATTTGACACTTATTATATGATTTATATTATAAATTGTTTTAAAAGTTTCTAAATTCCAAGTTTATCCTTCAGATGTTATTTCAAGAATGTACTACTATGATATATTCTTGAATATACAACAGTTAACTATTTGAAATGGGGATTCTGATGGACATTAAACAGATATACTAATTGGTTTTCTTTTGTTTAATGTATAGTAAATCTTGAAAAGCCTGGTCAAGTTTTTCCATACAGAAATGGAGCCCCTTTCCCCTGACTGTTTATTTTGTAATATTTTCATTTTCTTGGGAATAAAATGGAGTTAGCAAATTGTCCAGTGCTTTTCATGTAAATCACACCAAGGTTCATGTGAACATTTCTCAAAAGATTATTTTTGCCTCCAATAACTAAGAACATGAAACACTAGCAACATTCTTGGGAGAACTCTCCCTATCCCAAATTATGTGTGTCTACTCTTTGATCTTATAGTTTCTACACATTTCTCTGACCTCTAAAGATCAACATCCTTCAGGGCTCAGTTCTAGAACATGGTGGTCAAGAAATTCCTTGGTGATCTCATGAGTTCTCATGGCTTTAATTCCTCCAGTATTTTTTTTTTTTCCAGCAGGACTGGGAACTGAATCCAGGACCTTGTATATGCCAGGAAAGTGTTCTACTATTGGGTTACATCCTAGCCCCCAAATCATATTTTTAAGCAGTACTTCTCATCTGAACTCCAGGATACTACATGTTGTCTATTCAACATCACCTCAATGTCTAATAAACCTTTTAATATATACAGAATTGAACTCTTGTGTCTCCCTGTAAAATCTGCTACTTCAGCAGTCTTCCCAATTCACTCCATCATAACTCAGTCCTTCTATTTGCTCAATCCAAAACCATGGACTTGTCCTTTGCTCATCTCACTCTCTCACACTTCATGTGAGATCATTGGCACATTCTTTTGGCAGTTCCAATTAGTCAGGAAATCCTGTTGAGTCTACTTAAAAAAAAAAAAAAAATTCTATTCAGCAGTCTATTCACTGCTCTCCTGCTCCCACCCTTCCCCCCTGTGCTCTAACACTCACCCAGAGCAGCTGGAGTGAGGGGAGTGAAGGAGACTATGGATGGGGAACTTTGTGTGATCAAGGGTTCTTTTTGTAGTGTTGAACATGACCTAAGATTGGACTGAGGTGCTGGTCATCCAAGTCTGTGACTACACTAAATACTACTGGACAGCACACTTGAAATTGATCAATTATGTTGTATATAAAATAGATCTTCAAACACTCTTTGAGGGAAAAAAAAAGATGACTGTGAAATTCTGAGTTTTTATAATATTTGGAAGATGACAAGTTAGCCAGATACAGTTTCATGAATGCTAGAAGAATGTATGGGACTCCTACATAGGGAAGGAGACTTTATTACTCAAAGTTGAGCATTGCCATATTTGATACCAGTTCCCAAGCTCTGCTTCCCAGAGACAGAAAGAGGACTGGCTGAAGGCCAGACTCACAGCCAGTGTGTTACTGAAGAGGAATCCTGATTTAAGAGCGCAAGCCGTCTCTTCTGGGTGGTAAGCATGTTCGCCCCTTCATCTGGGTGGACACAGCATCCACATCTACCCCAGATATAAACAAACCTGACCTTTGCTTCACAGAGATGCTAAATAAACATCCTTGAAAAGATAGTCTGCCACAAAGATGCTCTGCCCTAGTTTCAAAAGTTATAACCAATTTGCCAAGGTTTCTATCTGAATATAGGCCTAAGCTTTTAGATTTCAACTTTAGTCATAATGTAACTATTATTTGAAGAAGACACCATAGGAATTAGGTGGTTTTAAGTGGTAGTAATTTTTAAAATAGGCTTTTACATGATTGTTTAAGAAATACTTTATAGGGATAAAACTTTATAGGGATAAAATTGTCATACAAAAAGCTGTAGTACATATTAAATGTATCCAAATTGATGAGTTTGCAGATAAAGGAACATCAAGAAGACCCTCACTAGGATCTATGCTATCAGTATATCTGTAACTGATTAAAGTTTCTTTTCACCCTACAAATTCATAAGCTTTTTAGTACAAAATACTGTATGGTTAATGCTAGACAGTATACTGGATGGTAAATCTGTAGAATTCATTGATCTTATAGAACTGAAACCTTGTACCCTTTGACTGGTCCTTCTGTTTTCTCCTTTCCTCACATCATGGTAATCACCATCACAGCCTATGTTTCTATGTGCTTTGACTATTTCTGATTCCTCATGTAAGCAGAGTCATGTAGAATTTGTACTGTGTCTGCTTATTTCAATTACATAATAGTCTTCATGTTTATCTGTGTTGTCTCCAATGGCAGGATTTTCTTCTTTTATAAGGCTGAATCCTACCCCATCATAAATATGAATATATATGTTTTATCTAGTCATTCACAAGTGAACATTTAGGTTGCTTCTATGTCTTGGCTATTATGAGTAAAGCTATAAAGAACATAAGAGTATAGATATCTCTTTGAGAACTGGATTATCATTCCTTTAGATATATATCTAGAAGTAAGATGACTAGATCACATGGCTATTTAACTCTTAATTATTTTGCAGAGGGTTGTTGTTGTGGCTCAGTGGAAGAGTGCTGCTTAGCACATGTGAGGTCCTGGGCTCAATCCTCAGAACTACATAAAAACAAATAAATAAAAACAAAGGTATTGTGTCCAACTACAACTAAAAATAAATAAATAAATTATTTTGCAGAAACTATATTCTTTTAATAACTAGCCACAACAATTTATTTTCCTTCTAGGCTAGTTTAATACTTTAAATTTATCTTATTCAATTCTAAGTATTAGGAAGGTATTACTGTGTTATTTATTTTTAGGACAAGGAAACAAACTCAGAGAGGTTAAAGAACTTTCCCAAGAATAAACAGCTAGGAAATTTGGTAGTGAGGATTCAAATCCAATAGTAACTGCATGTGGTAGATGTGGGTGAGCTGGAGCATGCCAACAGAGCAGGAATGCAGTCAGTCACAGTTAGGGACAACTACTCCACAACCTTTGTCCAGCAAACCTGGGGATTACTCACTCCCCACAAAAGCACAAGTCACAAATCTTTGCATAAATACCATCAGAGATAAATCATGTGACAGTCTTCATATATAATTGTGCTTCCTTCCTGGAGTTGTGATACATCTTCTCCCACAGATTTTCAAAGCCATGAAGCAAAGCATAGCAAGGAGGCTTTCTGGCTCACATTCCTTTGAAATTTACTTTGGATCACACATATTAGTAAGAATGCTTGATTGTGAGCACATTAACACTCCTAGAGCTAGTTCCCTTGAATGAAATCCAGTCCAATAGGGAACATAAAAGTCTATGCCACTGTTACCCACAAAGAGTCACGTGGCATATAAGAAACAAATTCTAATTGGTTAAGACTTTTTTGAACACTACATTATAAATGTTAATTTTGTAAATGTGGTTAGGAAAAAAGTCATTTCCATCAATATTTTGTGAATAATTTATGAATTAGCAGCTCATATGATGAAAGACTTACACAGAGTTAAACCTAAAGTTTTCACAGGACTTTAAGCTACATACAGAAGTAGAAATTAACCAGTTCAGGAAACTTCTAAGATTTGCTTATGAATTTTAAGGAGGGACTAAAACAATGTTTAGAGATTTCACACAGTTTTAAACATTAGCTATAATTTTAGCAATAGACTTCATAATGAGGAGTAATAATCACAAATTTTATTTTTTCATGCTAGTTCAAGCAGTGAAGTAGCAAATAAGATCTTTCCTTTATCTCAACTGAAGCGATTACTTTCTGAAAATTTTGATTTTAGGCAATTTATAAATCTTTAATAGCTCAATGCCTCATAAAACTGACTCCAGTTAATTTTAATTATAATTTCATAACATATTATTTGCAATTTGCAATCCCTTATAGTTTCACTGTTTCAGCCTTTTCCAGAGTTTTTAGAGTTCACCATAATTAATTTCTTAAAACACATTTGTAATGATATTAGAAAGCATAATCTAGAACTTCTCTAATAAGATGATTTTATTTTTCTAAACACAATTTCTAGATTTTGTTATCACCTCCTTCCAGAGTTTCTATCCTTACTCCAGCTCATAAAAAGCTCTGTCAGTTCTAAAGTGATAAATTCAGGGAACTCTTTAGAAGAAAAGTCATTGCCAACAGACAATATAACTAGATATGCTGGAATAGAAAGTTGTAATTCCACAGGAACGAATCATGCTAAATTAAAATATTCAAATTAAATAAAAATGCATTGGTAAGCAACAGCATCAAAAGGATTGGTTTAAAAAAAATTGAAAGTGTCTTTGTAGAAGACTCAGAGGTCCTCAAAGAAATAAAACATGTTTTTCTTATTAAAATTTTAAATCTCCCAATTTAGAAAGTCTTGTAGACAAATATCCCCAAATGGAACAGGCACAGTGATGAGGGTGATTCATTTATTTTATAAGTTCTCTGTAAATAATTATTTCTGAAAATACATCTCCAGCCCACCATCAGTGAGGAATACTAGGGAGCAAGATCTTTGTCTAGGGCTCTGTAGAGGCCTGTAGGCTAATAAGTATTCCCACCCACTATTACCACACCACATGGTTCTGCACAATCCAGCTCCAGATATTGTTAATCATTTCAGCATTCAAAAAGTCTCCTTGAAAAGTCAAGCTGAAGGGGCATACTGATTCATGTGGATTAAAAAAATCCTTGCAATTCACAGGCTATTTTTTATTAAAGGCAATAAGGAAGTAGCAGAAGAAGATATTAGACACAATTGGATTCTTCTACAGTGCTAACTTCTACATTTTTCCTATGACTTTTAGCTTTATTCTAAATCACAGCAAATGCAATAGCAAAAGACTGTGGAAACCGGAGACTACTAATTTCCTGGAAGATTTCTCAACCCAATGTGAACAGACATGCTGAAAAGTCATATAAAGATCATTTGACAGAGGATAAATAAGTCTTTAAACAAAATGTCCCCAGAGACAAAAGTGAAGTCATCAGAATGGAAAGGTCTGACTTCTAAGGTCATAGAAGTCACATCTAAAGTCCAGTATATTTATGTCATTATAACCATAAAATTATTTCACATTACTTGATTGTTTAAATCTAAAATCCCCAAAACACTTTTATGTATAATATAATTAAGCATTTTTGCCCAGTCTGATACTCATAAGGCCCTATAAGTCCAAAATTTTATTACAGTCCAAGTATGTCCATTTTTATGAGTGACAATGATGCCCCATGGAACATAAGCTTATCTCATTTCATTCTTTCTTTTCCTTTTTTATTTAAATTATAAACTGCAAATATTTGTATTAGGGATTTTCATTAAGTGCTTTCAGAAAACCCCAAATATTTAAAACTCATTTTTTTTTTTTTTTGTACCAGGGATTGAACTCAGGGGCACTTGACCACTGAGCCATATCCTCAGACCTATTTTGTGTTATTTATTTAAAGACAGGATCTCACTGATTGCTTAGCACCTTGTTTTTGCTGAGGCTGGCTTTGAACTCGAGATCCTCCTGCCTCAGCCTCTGGAGTCACTGGGATTATAGGTGTGCACGACCATGCCCAGTTTAAAAACACAATTTTTAATTTTACTGTGTTGATGATTCTCATATATAGCAAATGGGATTTGGTATATTTAAATAATTTATTTTTATTTTTAAAAGATTTTGGCTGTACTAAAATATGTACCTGGGAATTTCAGATTGAAATATACCTTGAATTATGCTATAGCAACTTCAAAAATATTTTTTTTTAATTTTTTAATTGTAGATACACAGCATGCCTTTATTTTATTTTTATGTGGTGCTGAGGATCAAACCCAGCACCTCACACATGTGAGGCAAGCTCTCTGTCACTGAGCTACAGCCCTAGCCCTCAAAAATGTTCTTGATATATTTCTCCTATGGATCCGAAAATTTCTTTTTATAACATTGGTGTAGAGATAGTAGAAATTATATTTGAATCTTCTTAAATTGGTTACATAACCAAGATATAAATAGATATAACTAGAATCTATATAAGTGATCTTTTGTACTAAAACAATGAAATTTTCCATATCTCCTAAACATATTTATTTATTGCTATTTACTTACTTCTGTGTCAGTGCATATACAAAATATATGTGTGCATGTGTGTTTTTATATGATATACTTATAGTTTTACCAAGCAGTTCCAAATTTAAATTACCAAATAAATTATCAATTTTTTTCAGAAATATTCCTGGAAGAACATAAACATATTTGTACATATTGCTTATAATCATGAAAAAATGGAAAGAACCTGAAGGACCATCAGAGGGGATGTGATGAAATAAGTTGCAGGATCCCTCCATTTCAATGAAGTGATAAAAACAAAGCAAATCTACCACCAATGAAATGAGAAACAAATGTGTGCAATATCGTAAGTGAAAAAGCAAATCATGACACCATATAAAAGATAATTGCATTTGTAAAAGAATATAATATATAATACATAGAATATTATCTGTAAAATAGTATATAATATACTGTTATACCCATATATGTATGGGAAATGCAATCTAGAAGGACACATGCCCAATTGCTAATTGCCATTAGCAGTGAGAAGGACGTGAAGAGGCTAGAACTCTCTTCATCTATATTTGCAGATATCCACATAGTATTCCATAAAAAATTGCTTTATATAATTTTGTTTTATTTATTTTTAATTGACATATTTCTACTATTAAAAAAATACCTTTAAGTACCCTGTATACTCTTTGTTCCCTCAAGGAATTTTCAGACTAGGTTCTTCATTCTTACACATCACCAGTAAGGACCAAGGACAGCCCATCAGCACCTCTATGGTCCAGCTTCCCTCTTCCATTCTTCAGGGAAGATGTTAAAAACATTAAAGCATGTTTCTAACTTTCAGCTGTTTCTCGTCTGCTTTACTTCTCAGAGATAATGCTTCTCTACACTCTTGGCATATATTCCACTTTAGTCAAGTTTCCTCAAAGTCAGGATTAGAGCAATCAGTAATAAATTTGTAACAGATGAAATTCCGAGTCTAATTGCAATGAAATGGGCCTGTGAGCTACTTGTCTTTTTAATGAAACTAAATAACTTGGTACCACATGGATGTTATTTAAATTCCTGTCTTTCACCGACATTAGTATTTTTGAATACTATGCATTTTTCAACTTCTTTAGCATCTGCAAGGAAACGCACACACAGTATCTTATTTGCTACACAACAAAGCTAGAAGGTTGTGGGAGAAGGAATCTTAAATGATCTTATGGGAGAAATTTATCTTTTATGAATACACTCCTAAGGTACCAGAGAAACTAGAGACTGGAGGTTGAAGAAATTGAGTGGTACAATTGGGAATTAAATCTTGTTTGTATTTTACTTCAAATTCAGTGCAGTTTCCATTTGTTCATGATCACCTTGATAATACTAGGCTTCATTTTCAACCCAATGCTGAGGAGTATGTTAGTTCATCTATTCAGCTATTATGGTACTTTTTTTTTTTTCTATATTGAAAGAGTCTGAAGTATCCATCCTGTAATGCTTATGTGCCCATGCAAATTCTTAGGCAATTTGACTAAAGGCAGTGGCATGACCCTGTGTTCAAATCCTGGCTCTGCCACTTACTAGCTTATACTTAGGTACTGTGATATTGTCCATCAGTTTATGCATTCATAAATTGAAATAATAATAGTTTTCATTATATGGAGTTGTTGTGAAGGTTTGATAAGAATCACAAAACACTTAGGATGGTACCTAGCATATGGCAAACAATCAGTAAATGTTAACTGTTATTGCTCAAAGGATATATTGGGGAAATATATTGTTCAGACAGAAGCATTTCTTTGTGACAGTAATCTGGCTCTCCATTTGGATAGGAGTGCATTCTATATATTAATCACACAGAAAGCCACCCAGCAATGAAGAATATTGATGCTTAAGTCCCTGTCAAGTTATCTGACCCAGAGCACTTAACTGCACACTTGACATTTCAGAGTGACAACAAAATGGCACACTAACTACCCATCCCTAAGGCTCTTCTGTGGTTTAAGTTAGACTGTCAGAAAATTATGCAACTGAATCATATTATCAAGTTCCTCCGAGACACATATATCATTATTGAATGAAAAATTTTAAGTTTATATCCTTAGCTTTCATATGTGGTAGAATTAAGCAAGTAATATTTTTCTTTATGCCATTTGTCCTTGAAAACCTTGTACTTTCTGTTCTCTGAAGTTTTAACAAAAGGACTGTACTAAAACTTGCTCTGAGAATTCATTGCCAGGAAAATATTTGTCTTGAAAATTTGGAAGAGCTCTTTTCTTTGGCAGACAAGGAAATTATATAATTTAACATTTTCCTTTTTTTGCCTCAATTCTCTGAAAATTCTGAATTAAATTAAGAGTTCAAGTGCAATAACTAACCCATCCCAGATGAGCAGCCAATGTTCATTTTCCTTAATTTTTCTAGTTAAATTTTCGTTTTCGTTGTCCTTTTAAATTTTGCTTTTGTTACATATGTCACCTTGATGCTTTCCTGGGAAACAAGTATAAGTATTAAAAGGGACACCTCTTTAACATATAATTTTGTCATCTTTTCATTCATTTGCTTATCCAGTATTACGAGCACCAACCCTGCTAAATACAAGAATGAAAAAGCAGACAATCTGGAAATACTCATAAAAGCATTGGAAAGAATATATTGAAGAAAATTATTGAGTTTTCAGAATAAGTGTGTGAAATTCATGTTATTAATATTATTTCTCTGAAACCCTGTTAATTCCTGTTTCTCTTAAAACTCTCTTTTAGTCTGTGAATATACAATGAAGCAGTTAATTTTTAAACAAGAATATAAAAAAAAAATCATACAACTAAGTGAATGAAAACTGCCTTATTCTAACCACCTTGTTCTACACATATCCAATACCACTCAGATTCTGAAATTATTCAGAGCCATGTTCAGAACCTTTGGAGCATTCCTTTGCCTACCTCAAATGTAATGAATTTTTACCTTTGAAGGAAAATAATTTGGGGAGAAAAAATAAAGTCATTTTTTAGTCCAGAGGAGTAAACAACTTCAAGAAGAGTTTCAAAATTATTTTGAACAATATTGCATTCATTATGAGTATAGGGCTCTTTATTTTACTATGAATTCTGAAGCATTTCCTAAAATTGAAGTGCCTTTGCTAGCACACTTCATAGTCTGTACTACAGAAGCTAGGAAAGCAAGCCTTCTCTGGCTCCTCCTGTCATGTCTTGAGCCAGCTTAATTCCTTCCTCCTTGCTACTCAATGAGCAAGCTTTTAGAAGATAAGATACAGCTCTCAAAAACTTGTGCAAATCCCAGACTGTTACCCGCATGCATAAAATCCTAGGATATCAATAAAAGAAGAAATTCTAAGCTGCATTCTGTAACAGACTGAAATAAATGATAATGAAAGCTGGCATTTATTGAACATGTACCATGAACCACATATTTTGTAAATCATCTCATTCCATATGGTCAATGTTGAAAGGCATGTATTAATACTTCTCCATGTTGAGATAAGGAAACTGAACTTCAGAGAGTTACCCAAGGTTTCATGGTCATTAACATCCAGATCAGACTCCAAACCAGGCTTGATTTCAAAGAACCCTGTACTCAATGATACCACCCACTACCATTCTAACCTCTTACTGCTGTACAGATCTCATCCATTTCTTCCACTGGAAAATATGATGGAGTAGAAAATAAACTGACAGGACTTAAAACTGAACATGATTTGTATTTTCCTAATGATTTTTAGAAGCTGTTATATTCACTTAACCATGTCCTTTTGAAATGAATAAACATCAGCTGGGAAAGTACATTTCTTAAAGAAGTAGTCCTACATGCATCAGACAAAAAAAAAAAAATCTCTTTTCCAGATGTTAATATAAAATTACCCAGATGCTACAAACTGTTCATCCATAATACAAGAAGCAAATAAAAAATTTAAAAAATGAATGCAAAAAAGAAATCAAAGTGGAGATACCAATTTGATTTTTTGCTAAGTTACAGAAGATGAATTATTTCTCTTCATTTTAGTGTGCACATATAGAACAATCTCTCTTGCATGATGCAGTAAGGTTGTGCCATTGTTTCTTGGCTAGAATAATTAACGTAGCTTTCATAACAACACCTTGCAGCCCCTATTACATTGCTTATGTGTAATTTTGGATTGAGCAGAGCTAAAGCTCTCTTCAGTGCCCAAGAAATGAAATATACATAAAATTAAAATAATTTTCAAATAATTTGTGCTTAAACTTGAATTCAGAATCATAGTTTACCATTTTGTTTTTGATTCTCCTGCTATTTTGGTGTAGCGTTAGCACATAAACAAAGGACATATGTAAATACTAAAAAATTCTAAGGTGTTGCTTTCCTGCCACAAATTTAATAGATATTTGAAGACTAGCTGGTTTATCAATCACGATAGTCAAGCTAAATAAGTTAGGTCCTACTTTCTTCGCCAAGGCATGATTTATTGAATTTGGATGTCTTCAAGGAAGGCCTTACATGTATGTTCTTGTGATGTAATCCAAGCAGTGGAGAAATATAAGAAGGATTAAGTCATGGCCCCCTCTCTCATGGAACTCAGTTGCTTTCAGCAACGCCTAATAAACAGTAGCAACTTTCAACCTCTTCATCTATGAAAAGAAACAAGGAAGATCTTATTTTAAATGACTGCATAGAAAATAAATATTTTTTTGAAGCAAACACAGAAAACATTCATTCTTGTTACCTGATTTAAAACAAAACAAACAAGCAAAAGCTATTTGTATTCCTATCTCAACAAACATCCTTTGTAGTTTTCCTTTTGGGAACTTGTATGAGTTATAATCATATCAATGAGAACTAACAAGAATTCATTTGGTGTTGAGTCTCTAGCTGTTCCTCAACCTTGCAGTCCTTCAACAGGAGGACTTGTTTACTTCTGTTTCTGCAGCTGTGAGTTCTGGACGGAGTCATAGAGATGTTGTTTTTCCAAATAATCCCAAATTCTCTTTCCAGGCCAGAATATCAAAGTATTGTTTGGTTCGGCATATATTTCACTGATTACTCTTGAACTAATTGTTTTATCTTTTCAATTTTAATTTTATGTTTTATCTTTTCAATGTGTAATTCAAGTCCTTTTATTTAAAAAAATATGTGAATATCCTATTTGTCATTATTTGGTTTAATTTCAATTTTGGAACTTTAAAGAGCCTGGAAATGCTATTTCTTTTATTATATTTAAACAAACTTAGCATCATTGGAAGCACTGACATCTGCTCCTCTTCCTATTCTGCCTTTGTTTCCTCTTTTGATAAAAATCTTATTTGGCTGAAAAATTACCTGTGCCATTTTCAGAAAAAGAAAGTTAGACACCAGCTGTGCTAATTTTCCAGTGATAGGGATAAAATGTCCCAAACCATGTCTCCTCTTAGCCTTAATGCAAGGCCTTAGCCAGGCAGAACTGAGGATGGCTGATATATCTGGGCTTCCCTCTATGGGATACCTCAAGGACACTAGTGGGCCTTGGTAAATTTCATCAACATGTCTCTGTGGGTAGAAAGAAATGCACAAACACTTCAGGACTGCCCAGGACATCATTTCCCTAGTTTTGCTACTGTCCTGATTGTTTATCTTCTTGAGAATACCATTTGCCATTCTCTGTCCATGTTTAGATGCCGTTTCTGTAGTCACAGAGGGTTTTTGTTTATTTTGTTGTTTTGCTACATAGGCTTGCTTCACTTCCCATGGGATATGTTCTCAGAAACATATGGTGAGGTGATTCCATTGTGTGTAAACATCATAGTGTGTACTTCCACAAAACCCAAGTATTATAGGTTCTACATATCTAGGATATATGATGTCTACGTGTATCAGTGTTTGTGTATGTGCACATGAGCATGTATGTGAATGTACAGTACAGCCTATTGCTTCTAGGACCATAGTAAACAAAACAACATAAGATTAAGTCAAGCACAAGAGAAAATAATGCAATCAAGAGACAAGGTAGGGCTGGGATTCTGGCTCAGAGGTACAGTACTGCCCTAGCATGTGTGAGGAATTGGGTTCTATCCTCAGCACCATGTAAAAATAAAATGAAGATATTGTGTCCACCTATAAGTAAAAATAAAGATTTTTTTTTAAAGAGACAAGGTAAATAGAAAAAGAGGGAGCACTTTCAAACTCATTTTATGGGGCCAATATCACCCTGATTCCAAAACCAGGCAAAGACTCATCAAAAAAAAAAAAAAAAAGAAAAAGAAAGAAAACTTCAGACTAATATCTCTAATGAACATAGATGCAAAAATTCTCAAGAAAATTCTGGAAAATTGAATACTAAAACATCAAAAAGATTGTACACCACGATCAAGTGGGGTTCATCCCAGGGATGCAAGGTTGGTTCAACATATGTAAATCAATAAATGTAATTCATCACATTAATAGACTTAAAGACAAGAACGATATGATATCTCAATAGATGCAGAAAAAGCATTCTACAGAATACAGCACTCCTTCATGTTCAAAACACTAAAAAAACTAGGGATAACAGGAACATATCTCAACATCTTAAAAGCTATCTTTGCTAAGCCCCAAGCCAACATCATTTTAAATTGAGAAAAATTTAAAGCATTCCCTCTAAAAACAGAAACGAGACAGGATGCGCATTTTTCAACACTTCTATTTAACATAGTTTTTGAAACACTGGCAACAGCAATAAGACACATAGTTTTTGAAACACTGGCAACAGCAATAAGACAGATGAAAGAAATTAAAGGGATATAGATAGGAAAAGAAGAACTCAAATTGGCACTATTTGCCAAAGACATAATTCTATACCTAGAATACCCCAAAAAAATTCCACCAGAAAACTTCTAGAACTAGTAAATGAATTCAGCAAAGTAGGATATAAAATGAACACCCATACATAAAAGGAATTTTTGTATATAAGTGACAAATCTTCTGAAAGGGAAATAAATAAAACTACTCCATTTACAATAGCCACACACACAAAAATACCTTGGCAATCAACTTAATGAAAGAGGTGAAAGACCTCTACAATTAAAACTACAGAACAGTAAAGAAAGAAATTAAAGAAGACCTTAGAAGATGGAAAGATCTACCTTGTTCTTGGATACACCAAATTAATATTGTCAAAATGACCATACTATCAAAAGCACTATACAGATTTAATGCAATCCCAATCAAAATCCCAATGACATTCTTCATAGAAATAGAAAAAGCAATCATGAAATTCATCTGGAAAAATAAGAGACTCAGAATAGCCAAAACAATCCTTAGCAGGAAGAGTGATGTAGGTGGCATCACTATACCAGACCTTAAACTATACTACAGAGAAATAGTAACAAAATATGGCATAGTATTGGCACCAATACTGTGTTAGTATCAGGTGCTTGATGGGATTAACTAGTAGAGACTTGGTCATGACACACAATTCAGTATAATGCTGAAGTTAAAGCCAGTTGCTTTGCTTGCTTTGGGCTTTGTCTCTCTGTATTTTTGTTCTATTAGTTCTCTGTTGCTTTTCACTAGCCATTGTTTCAAGATAAATGCACATGCTTTTCTTAGCATGGAACCCTGGCAAAAAAGAATATGTCCATCTTTTGCCAAATGGACTCACTTAGAAGTCAAATATTACCCAGGACTGTTTGGGGAATTATTAAAAGGAAAGAGTTAACAAAACACTGGTGAAAAATAGGAAACTAAAACATTGCCCCTTTAGGGACTGTCCCTCAGGCCAAAGAATGAGCCCCACATGTGTGAGCACTGTGGGGAAAGAATGGCAAAACAAGATACATTTCATAAACTAAAGCAAAACTCCAAATGTTTTCACTCCTTATGCTGATAAACATATTTATTTTTATTTTTAACAAGACTTTGCTATAATTATTGTTTAGGGAAAGAACTCTGCTTCCCTAAAATCTGCTTCTGCGACATGTTTCTGCAAGGTAGGTGTTTTTTCCCCAAGTTTAAAATGATATTTCCTCGTTTTGAAACTGTTTTACAGCTCAGAATGGACAAACTGTTTACTCAATTTATTCAGTTATTCAGAAGCCGAAATAATCATGATGAGTCAAAGCAATTGCTATGAACACAGCCTGTCTCCATTTAATCCTTCCCACATTCTCTATGTGTCAAGGAGGCCGTTCCCTAGGTGAGTCGCTGGCATTTCCTCTGTCTGTGTCACCCTGTAACTACACCTTTTCTGTACTAAGAATGCCTTTACCACTTTCTCCCAGACTCTTATTGATTCATTTTATGTTGTATATAATGCCTCAAATTTACTTTATTCCCTCACTGTATCCTGAGACACTGCTGGGCACGCAGATGGTTCTCCATATTTGTTAATGGGTAAAAACGTTAATTGTTGAATTCCATTCATTGACTACATAAACTCATTAAATTTATTCTTAATCTCAAGTCATTTGTTGGTTGAACTGAAACTGTATCTTAGCCATATTTTTGTTGCCCTATCTTTTGCTTAGTAGTGATAAATGTGTCAGCTGCTCTACTGTAGCTAATACAACACAAAAGTTTATCTTATTTTAAGATAAGTGGATATAACATAACAAACTGTAAGAAGAAGAGCAAAATGTTTTTCATGCCCTGAAATAATATGGAGATAAGGAAGAAGGCAAAATTAAATCATTTCTATGATTTTTTCCTTCAAAGGCAATAGATGGTTTCTTCTATTTCTTGACATAATCTTTAAGAATTTTCATCAATAATCTTACAATAAGGTAATTCACCCTGAAAAGAATAGTAGATAACTGCTATAAGTGGATGTCAGGTTTAAAAATATGTGAAATGCCTCTAAAAAGGTATTATCTGTCACTCCTGATAAAACTAACATTTTTACATGTGATGGAATAGAGGAACATTCCTGTTCCCAAGTATCAGGAAACAGGAAATGTATTTCTATGGACACACACATATACACAAACATACTTTATTTTCTATGAACCTCAACCACACTGTCCCCAACCTTATTACCAGTAACCAATATACTTTCAGCTTTCATGTAACCTGACATCATGCCAAATATTCATATGAAAGTAGTATTTGCTTCTTTCTCCCTCCCCCACAAATTCAGAAATAAATACAGCTTGACTCCTTTTAGCTTAATAGTGATCTTATTATGATTCCAGGAATAAGGGGAACCATAAGTCAGCTAGTATATATCGTTATACATATAAATTATTGTTTCATTGAAAGGGTTTGATTTCCCATTGATGTTTTTGCTGAAATATTGTGTGTAGCTAAGATTATATTTGGTAGAGATTAAATTTCTGTAAGTATTTCTGTTCATGCTTTGGCATATATTACTTTAATACATATTAAAATGCATTTGTTGACTAAAAATAGTCAAATATTGGCAATTTTATATGTCTTAACCTAATAGTATGTTTGGTTTTAGAAGGCACTTATCAGTTGAATAGGAAAATAAATAAGTCTTATTATTGAATGAATCTTAAGAACAAATTTACACAAGGAAAATATAATTTTCTAACTTATAATCTTGCTAGGGTTGCCATTTTTCTCTGTAAACTGAGTATCATAGGATTTTTGCTACCCATGGTTAGAATTTAAATTGTATGTCTTATGTATTCCCCAGGTAGCAGAATTCAGTGAAGTTATTCATTTATATATTTTCAATGAAAATATGTGGTAGCAGTCAGTCTTCCATATTGTAAAATAGTACATATCCTCAGGCTAGATAGAATTCCTTGCAGTGGATTTTCCTCTAGTTTTCACTGTTTTACAGTGGACTTGGTAAAACAGTTCCTTTTTAAGTTTGCTTGTAAAGTGTAATCATAACCATTCCCATCCTGGGTTACTTGTCTCAAGGACTTTTGATGATAGCTTCAGTGTTGAAATAGTTTCCCTGAGGATCAGAACCTTATTTTAATAGCTTCAAGATCCTTTGTTGTATTTTCAAGTATACTTCTGCAATAAAGATAACAGTACCTTATCTTTCCTTTGTGAAACTGATTAACTGTCACAGACACACCCTCAGGTTTTCCCAGTTGAGAAAGTGGATGGCACTTAATTACCCACACAGTGTTACACAAGTCCTTGTGGCCAATGGAAAAGTCACATTTAGAAGATGGCTGATTGCACCCAAGGGTTCAGTTTATAAAGCGGAGTCATTATGAGATTTGCCAATCACAAGATCTAGACCAGATATTAATGTTGAAATTTAGCCCTGCATTTTCTCAAACAAGCTTCCATCTATAAGTTAGTTGAGAATAATAAAAATTTGGGCTTCAAAATTTTCCAAGGTTTTGGAGAGAATCAGATGAAATAGTATATGACAGAGTACTTTGTAACTGATAAAATATCATAGACCTAAATGTTACTGCCAATTTTATTGGTAACAAAACCAAGAGTTGCTGTACTAATCCTCTTCCTCTCCTTGGGGTTCACATTTTAACTGAAAAGGCTTAGACACTACTTTGGTTATATGGAATAAAGCTGATAAGACTCATCCAATCTCAAACAACCTACCATTCCTTTATGGCATGTTTGCTCAGGAATTTAGACTTGATTTTAAATGTTGACAAATGAGTGAAAATGCAGAAGTAAAAATAGGTAGTAGCTAAAACCCAGGCTCAAGCAACTTCACACACAAAGAAAGCAAGGCCTGTTAGAAGGTGGGGACACCTAGGCTTTCAGCTCAGCAACCAGGATATTTTTTCCAGAAAACCCAGACAAAAAGGAAAAAGGTTTAACCCTACACCTTTCTGATGCTCTGAGGACACATTAAGTTTAAATCACAGCTGGAAAAATTACCAGCTACGCCACCTTGGGAAAGTCTTGTCCCCTGTCTGTACCATCTTTTTCTCAGGTATAAAGAGAATAAAATATTAGAATATAGTAGTCCCTCTTTATTCAGGGTTTGGCTTTTCATGACTAACTGAAACAATGGCATGAAAATATTACCTCAAAAATTCTAGCAGTAATTCATAAGCTTTAAATTTTGCGCTGTTTTGAGTAGCACAATGGAATACTATCTCACTCTCCTATGTCCTGCTGCATCCCACCAGGGACATGAATCATTGTTTGTGCAGTGTATCCACATTGTATACCTGCCCATATGTCACTTCATAACTATCTCAGACATTGGAGTGACTGTGGTGGTATCCCAGTGATTGGGCTCATGGAAATCCTTTTTTTACTTAATGACCCCAGAGTACAAAAATATCATGCTGATAATTTTATTATACTATATTATATATTCACACATTATATTACACATATTTTTACAATTAGTTATGGTTGTTAATTGTAATAGTAATGCCTCATTTATATTAAACTTTATTATTGGCATGTATAATAGGAAAAATATCTGGGGTTCAGTACTCTGAGATTTCAGGAATCCATTTAGGATCTTGAAATGGCCCACCCTCTTGCTGATAAAGAGGGATCACTATATGTGACTTTATACTCATAAAACTCTTAGACTAATATTTGTCATAAAATTAAGGTACAAAAATTGTTATTGTCTTCTTGGCCCTGTACTGAACCCATGTCACTACTTGAGGCCTGCCCTGTTCTTTCTGGTCTTTTATACTTTAGCAAGCTACAGTTCTTTGCCTCACTCATTTATTCAGTCTTGCTTAGGAGCCCCTGTCTACACTAGGAATGATTCCACAAATCAGTACAATATGGTTCTGTTCCCATGATACTCCCTGCTGTCAATCCAGACTAAGCCAGCTCAGTCATTCTACAGTGAGGAGTTGGTTTAAGTCAATGTTAACTATGACCCAAGGGAATTTGCTATCACATTACAAAGGTCATACAGGCCATTGCCATAAATAATCTAATTTCATCTGCCCTATAGCTCTGGGAATTGGCCTGGCCACCTATTAGATAGTTTACTTGTTTGTGCCAGCCTCATTGTTAATCATTGGCAGAATTATCTGAAAGTCAAATCTAGTGAATACTCCCAAAGACAATGTACAGTTCTTTTGTCTTCTACCAAAACTATGAATTTCCTAACCTAGCTTAACAAGAGCTGTTTCATTTTAGTAGACCCTGGTATATCTTATTCTACAATACTAAGATATATGGGTCTCTTAAATATTGATGCTATCTCCTCAAGAGTCCATTATTATTCATTTTCTCTCACCATCTTTGTTTATCAGCAATACCATATTAATGGATTTCCTGACACTTTCTGGGTCCAACATTTTGGGTGTGGGTGGAGGAAATCTGTAAACTGATCCATATCAAGAAAGGAGAAATACAATCTTTTTAATTTTGTCTTTTTATTACAAAGGTAATATAATAATAAAATCTATTAAAAAGAAAATGCTTTAAATTAAATATGGGTTTTATGTGATATAATGCTTTGTGACAAGATATCTCAAGTGCTCTGTGTATTCCAGCAGAGTTGAAACTTTTCATTTCTTGGAGGACTCCATAGAATCCTCATGGCAAGGAGGAACTTTCATGTTCTTGCTCAAGGGGTATTTACTGACCTAATGTTGTTCAATGCAAGCATTATTTTAGAGAAAGGAATTTTGAAATCTCAAATTATTATTTACCTAAACTGCATTCATAAGAGAAACTAATTAGTAATACCCTGCTGCTCACTAAAGGAGAGATTTTAAGAGTAATTGAGAAGGACTAGTTCCTCATTTCTATTCCCACATCTCCATAAGAGCTCACATATGAAATCTTGCTATACTCTTAACAATATTATATCAAAGGAGAATCTCTGAAACATTTTTTAATACAGGGTTGGTTTTGTTTCTTCTCTCTCCAGTATTTGCAATTCTAAGGATCACCATAATGTCAGATGATGAAAAGAGAAAGAAAAATATTCTGTCTCTTTATATAAAATTCTGTCACATAGGAAATCAAAATAATATCAAAGCTGTACATACAGTTACCAAAAAAAAATTGTCTTCAAGAATTAATGATGGTTTCTCCAGGGATTTTTGTACAAGACTACCATGTTTCAAAAGCAAACTCAAAGTGAATCTAAGTTCCATTGAGTTTACTGCAGGAGAGTGTGTAGGATTAGAGTAAAAAATAAAGGAAATCATATGCAAATAACCTAAAGGTCTCTGTATGAGGAAATTGAGTCAACATCACCATGGTAACCATGAATATTTAGTTATTAGTCTAGTGGCAATTCAAGTAAATTAAAAGTAATAATCCCAGTTATAGAAAGGGGAAAAAAATCTCATATAACAGATAAACATGGATTACAATTTTAATTCTAGGACACCTAGAAGCATTGCTATCTGTACACCCATCCTTCTCAATATCATAAATGTAATTCCTCTCTCAGCCACCTCTCCAACCATCAGTAACCTCGTTAAAGCTCCAAGCTCATTTACTCAACTCAAAACCAGCTAGAGATTCAGTTCATAAAAGCCTGTGAAGTTTCCTTAGAGAAAAACATTAGTTTCTTTCCTCATATAAGTAGTTATTGTGACCAATTTTCTCTCCTTAAATAAATGGTACCCTGCTCTCCTACAAGGTTGGAGAAAGTTAGAGATGGATGTCTAAACAAACAAACTAGGAGTTGAGACATCAGAGTCTCCAGAAGCATCTGTTGAAAACATACAGAAGGCTTCCTGAGCCCTTCCTGAATTTATTGAGTTAAAAGCACTGGTCTCCAAAATAGCTATCTTTCAAATGCTTCTAGGTGATTTCAGAGTGAAGCCAGCTTCTCAGTGGTGCCTCCAAGTGGCATTCCTGTTCAGGGTTCCTAGTAGCTCTGGAAACAACTGGTTTAACAGAGGTAGCTCATGGGCCATGATAGTGGCTCCTGATGGTGTTGGCTCCCTCTGGCACTGCTGGAGAGGTAAGTCTATGTAGCTGTGCCCACCAGAGCTTTCCCTATGACTGGCCTCATAAAATAATAGGGGCCCCCCCGTGGTCTGTTGCTTTATACTCTGCAATGCAATGTCTATTAGTGAGTTCAATATCACTCTCTCAAAACAGGGAAAAGTGAGTCCCTGCTGAGCCTTCTCTTGACATTGATGATACAAAATTGCCCTTCAAAAATGAGACTCTTGTAAGGTTTTTGCTCAAAGCTTCCCTCTGTTTGTAGCCTAGATAAGAATATACAAGGTTATCCCTTCATTATCCCTCCTTTACCAAGTCCTAAGGTTTGATACCCTATGATTATCTCAAAGCTAGGGGTGAGCTTCTTCCTTGGAGGTAGCCCAGAATGCTAGATTCTATGGTAATCTCTTTCTTGGAAGTAGTTGAACCTTGTTATTTTGGGAATTGGGTATTTGTTCTAAAGTACTCTCCTGGTAAATCCTCATGATTAACATTTGTTGATGTCCTGAAAGCCATGTGAACTGGAGAGCAGGCGAGGGACTGAGGAAAACCAGGGAAAGTAGTGAGTTGGGGTGGCAGGAGCAAGGAGGTCAGAGGAAGGGCCAGACCCTGCAATGATGGTATGGGCAGAGGAAGTTCTGAACTTCAGATGCCGAAATTGAAGTCAAGCCAGGATGTCCTTTAATAGATCAATAAAGAATTTACCTAAAATATCTTTGGCTCTGAGATGATATACTTTTCACCTGAAATATAGTATTTTAAAATGTTTTAAAACGTTTGATACATTTCCTCAAAATTCTCCAAACAAGTGACAATGTAAAAAGGCCCAGTGGATTTGACATTTTTTTTTAATTTTAACACCTGGTTCAAAAATAAAGACCAAAAAGAAAAAAAAAAAAAACAAATACACACACACACACACACACACACCAAATTGCAGCATATATGCAAAAGAGCTACACATATGAAAATAAATAAGAGGCTGGGGTTTTGGCTCAGTGATAGACCACTTGCCTAGCATGTGTGAGGCACTGGGTTTGATCCTCAGCACCACATAAAAATAAATAAAATAAAGAAAGAAAGAAAGAAAGAAAGAAAGAAAGAAAGAAAGAAAGAAAGAAAGAAAGAAAGAAACCCGTTTCCTGCATTACATTCTTAACCTAAACCTAGAAGCCCAATATAATTATAATAAAATATCATTCAAGCCCACATAGACTAATATTTACAAAATACCTCTTATATAATATGTGAAATATCTCTTAAAATGGTTAGAGATCAGAAGCACAAAAGGAGACACATTCACTAGAAGCAATGTGGAATCCTGAATTGGATCCCATAAGAGAAAAAAAGCATTAATGGTAAAACTAATGAAATCTTAGCGAGGTCTGTGATTTATTTAACAGTAATGCATCAGTGCTGACATCATTTTGAAATATGCATCATGTAAGATATTATCCTTAAGGCAGTGGGATGAAGAGATATGAGGATTTATTCTTCTCATATTTATATCAATTCATCATAATTCCAAAATAAAAAGTTCATTTTTTAAATTCATATGTGACTTTGCTTTTGTTTATAGCAGGTTATATTCTAGGGCTAGATTCTCAATGATGACAAACTGGATAAAATATACAAAGACATTTGTTAAAAGCCACCTAAGAGCTCTTTAGAGGATGAAGAGTAACCTTAATATTGAGGAGAAGAAAAATGTTTCAATAGGTGATTGGCTTATTGTGACAACTTTGGTCTTGTGGGCATTTTCTTGTCCAAAAAACATGGCTGAGATACTAAGCCATGTTTCTGACAGCCCTGCTGTATTAAGAGGACGAAAGTTAGATTCTGGGACTAGTAGGAGGATGATTGGTAAATCCCCCACATGTTGGCTTAGACTCCAAAGACAGGCATTCCAGGAATGAGGATAACTGGAATTAAAGCAGCTGTCCCTGGGTTATAGCACAGCTTTGAGTCATCTGAGTGTCTCAGATACTTGAATCTCTAAATTGTTTTAAGAGGATCCAGATTGCCATGGATAGCAGAAGGATCAGGATAACCTCACAAGGTGAAGAAAATATCTTCCTCCCTAGATTTTTTCTACATATATTTATATAGCTTATCAAATTACAATTTCTCTTATACAAAGTGGTCAGGATAAAAAGAGATAATACAGTTTAAAAGAAAACCAGTAGATGAAACAGACAACAAAATATACACATAAAGGAATGGTATTACCAAACTGAAATGCTTAACAGTTGTTAAACTTGTGTTCAAGTAGATAAAAATAGAATATTGAAAATTTGAATGTTATATATAATAGAATTAAAAATTTAATATAAATATAGAATTTCAATGTAAAACTAGAAATTACAAGCTTCTATTTGAAGTAACGCAGAAATTCTAGAAACTAAAAATATGATAAATAAAATTAGAATTCTATGAATCATTTTAAGTATACCAGAAGAAATACCTAGATCAAAGATAGAAGAAGACAAAAGGGTAAACAAAAGGTTCTCTACATAAACAATGGAAATCAGAAAATAACCAAATGTACCAAAATAAAAAGAGTAAAATGGAAATCAGAAAATATCCAAATGTACCAAAATAAAATAACTACAAACCTAAAATTTATGCTTAATAAAATATTTTTCAACAATGGAGGTGAATTCTATTGTTTACTTCATGTTATACACATTATTGGAGATGAATTTGCATATTGGCCTTGAAATTTGAGATACTTAGAGTTGTTGCTGATTTCTCTGTATTTTGAGTTTACCTTCTCATTGTGACTTCTTTTTTGGGGGGTGGGGTGGATTTGCCCCTCTACACGTTTCTGTTATAGTAGTTGTACTTTCATGTTTTATTTCCTAGTCTCTACATTTGTTTCTTTAATTTTATTGTCACTTCTTTGGGAAGTTTTGAACATAAACACTTAATAATTGTATTTCAGGTGCTATCTAAAACAATATCATTTTAAAACCAAAAGTTAATGAGTGAGACTAAGATTAATTTTACAGTCATTTCTCTAGGAAATATTGTAGACAAGCATCCAAAAAAGTTTATATCTTCAAATGTAATATGTTACCCAAAACAATGTTGGTTTAGAACACAAAGATGCCTTAGAACTGCCAGGCACAGTGGTGCAGGCCTGTAATCCCGGCAGCTTGGAAGGCTGAGGCTGGAGGATCATGAGTTCAAAGCTAGCCTCGCTAATTTAGCAAAGCCCCAAGCAACTCAGAGAGACCCTGTCTCTAAATAAAATGCAAAAATGGGCTGGGGATGTGGTTCAGCGATTAAGTGTCCCAGAGTTCAATCCCCCATACCAAACAAAAATAAATTCACTGATGATTAACTGACTTGAGGTCCCAGAAAGAACTAAAAATGGTATTTTTGAACATGGAATTTGAAATAAAGTTTAAACTTTTACTCCCATGTATGTTTTCCTATACCAAGTTATCTCAGAATTATAACTCTTCAAAAGCACACTGGTTTCAGCAACAGTATGTACAACTCCTCTAAATTATTTCTGAGTTTAAGAACTATCAACAGATTTTTTAAACCAACTTCTAGTCTTTGCTAGAGTATGAAAGAAACATTTACCAGGGAGTAGGGGACCTGGATTCTTTATTGTTTTTCCCTTCTACATATTATATTGGTCCATTAGAGTTGTACATAATGGGGAGATTTGTTGTTATATATTAGTGCACATACATAGTATAACAATATAATTTGGCCAATATCACTCCCCTGGTCCCCTTCCTCTACTCTACTCTCCCTCTGCTTTATGTGATCCAGCCCCCATCATTCTTCTCCTTTTTCCTCTCTAGCAGGAGACCTGTATTCTTATTTCAGCTCTACTATCACAGGAGCTGTGTGTCCTGGCTAATATCACCTGCCTTCTCTGAGGCTGTTTATTCTAAAAAGAAACATTCCATGAAATAAATTCTTCAAAATGAGTAGAAAGTCTAGGATAATTCCGAATTTAATTCATGCTCTTAAAACCTATCATTCTACTTCAAATATGCTGAATTGTTTTCTGTTCCTAACTTTAACTTCTTAATAGTCACCATCACTGAGCATTTTTTAGTGAATGTTGTTCTAAGAGTAGAAATGATATTGTCAATTAGAGAAATAAATAACTAAACAGACATGTAGGTTTGTTCCACATTGGTAGGTTGATGTGGTCTAAAGGATGGAGGACCACCATTAATATAGGGAGAGCAGGGTGAGGCGCTCTGCTTTATAGTTTTTATCTTGCTCAACCAATTTCTGAATTGGGTCATTTTTTAAAAGAGTAAAAAATCTTAAAATATTAGATAATCATTAGACCTGAGTAAAACCTGGATCGAGGAGAAGAAATAATAAAAATTCAGCTCCCACACATGTCTTCTCTCTACTCCCCCTTCCATATCCAGAAGCCAAACTGGCCATGTCTTGGCTGCCTCTGGGCATAGAGCAGGTTGAACAGATGTTTGGCTCACTACATTTGACTCCTTGTCATTTGGTAGATTGAGATCTCTGCTGAGAGCACCATTTGGAATGTTTTTTTTTTTTTCCCCCAAAACTGGTATTTTTGAACATGGAATTTGAAATAAAGTTTAAACTCATAGAATAATATTGCCTAAAAGGAGTCTGATAGATTTATGTCAGACACCTAACTGTCCCCCAGAAGTGTTTAGGGATAGCATGGATTGGTCTGAGTAGCCATGATAGAATATGAGTGTAGTTTTTCCGAATGTGGGAATGTAACAGATGACATTACCTTCTGATGTCTTAGGAGGAAAGAATATCAGACACAAGTACAGACAGTCCCTGACTTAGGATTTTTCACTTAGGATATTTTTACTAAATGAATGATATTCATTTAGTAGAAATGTAATTTGAATTTTGAATTTGGATCTTTTCCCAGGCTAGTGATATGGGGTTCCACCCTGTCTTGTGATGCTGGGCAGCATCAGGAGCTACAGCTCTCAGTGAGCCGCAGGATCACAGGCAAGAACAATCCATTTTCTACAATCTGCCATGTTGTCAACACTTTTGGACATTTTGTCTTCACATCTCATTATGTCTACAAAATGTTCATCAGTGTCTCCTGTACCCAAATAACCTCTCTGTTCTTCAGTTTCAGTAGAGTAGTCAGTGAATTGCATGAGATCACTCAACATATAATTATAAAATAGGTCTCGTGTTAGGTCAATTTGCCCAATGGTTGGCTAATGTTCTGAGCATGTTTAGGGTAGGTGAGCTAAGCCATGGTATTCAGATGTCAGATGTGTAAGGTACATTTTTACTTAGATATTTCCAACTTAGAGGTTATCAGGATGGTTATTTGAGGAGCTGTCAAGCAAGTAGGATGAAAGGAGGTTAATCATACATATTAAAGGGAGTCAGGTCAGGAAAATATAATAAAGGGGCACTAGAGAATTCAAGAATTAGTAAATCCAGGTTTGAGTATTTGAGAAGAGAATAATAATAAATATGGTAGCTATTGCTATCATTATTACTGAAATAGCAGCAGCAATGACAAAAATATTAAATGCTTATAGCACTAAATAGTTCATGCTTATAGCACTTGGTGTACATGTCAGCATTGTTCTATATAATCATCCATTTAATCATAATGGGAATCATATGATAAAAGTGATTATTTATGTTCCCAATTTATGGAAGATGAAACTGAGGCACAGATAACTTAAAACAACTGGAGGAAGAACACAAAACTAATAACACGGAAGTCATGGCTTGAATCTGTAGCTTAAAATTAATGAATAAACGTAAAATTTTAGCTGCAGGATGAAAAACACTACGGGGTACCAGAACACTTTTGATTTAAGCATACAGCCTACTTGCACATAATTGAGAACCTCAGAATCCTGCACATTAATATTCAGAATGGCCCAACCAGAGCAAAGAAACCCCACTGTAGCACTCTGTGGTGATAGCAGAAACACATCCACGACTCAGGATTTTTTTTTATTTGGGCCCTTCATGTAGATTCCATTTCTTCACAAATTCCCCTCTTTTGTCTCCATCTTCAGACCAGAGCATACACAAATGTAAGGCTTTCTTTAAGGTCTCCAGCCTTTCTCTAATCATTATCAATCCTCACCGTCAGGAAAGTCTTTATATATAAAATTAATCACTGACTTTCCAGCTTAAACCCATTTCCTATTCTCTGATCTTTATTGGAGATAGGAGACACATGAAGGTAGTTAACATTCTAATCACCTTGGGTTTTTTTTTTTTTCTTTCTTTTTTTATTTAATAACTCATTTAAATGTACTTCTGCTAAATCCCATTTAAAATCTCTCTGACATTAATTACTGATATATTCAAGTCTTTCTGACAGGCTTATTTTGCCATATAAAGTGTACTTCAATGGTGAGTATTCTCATCTTACCTCTCCATTTTCTAAAGGGTGTATTTTGGAATAAAATGAAGTGCAGATGACCTCGTCGTCTTTGGCATAGGATGGAGGTCCAGTGCGGGGATAAATATTGTAGAGGGTCAGGCACTCTGTGTCCGTCACAGCGTGGTACTGCCAGGGCTTGTATTCGATGTCATCAAGTGAGCGTTCCAAAATCCAGTTCCCAGGCCGAGGGGAGTTAGCTGCTTTCACAATCACATAAGCAATCTGGAACACCTGGGGAAGAGTGAAGGCAGCATGACTTTTCAATTCCAAAGTCTTTTCACCTTTTTTTTTTATTCTCAAATATGCAGCTGACTGATATGGGAGATTTTATTTTACTTTTATTCTATAACCCTATTATGTTCTCTGAAATGATTTTACTATTGGATGCTCATATTTAATACCTGTTTGCTAAGAAGGGATGTTTCCTTTTGACAGCCATGACTTTAAAAGCAATGGATTAGGACTAGATTTTAGTTGTCTAACAACTCATTGGCATCATTTCACCTAACTTTTAAAGTTCCTTTATGACTATTACCAATGAAAGTATTTATGGTCTGCTAATTTATTCACCCACAAAAAAATGTGTAAGAAATCCCATGTGTGACTAGTACTAGATAATCAAGGAAACATGCTTACTTATGTCACTTAGTGCTTTAAAAAGTACTATTTTGATGGACTAAGATAATACAGAAAACAAAACAAAAAAAACAAGCTTTGGAGGCACCCTCATGTGTTCAAATTGTAGCCCCATCATTTATGTGAACCTGGGAAGATTTCCAACTCTTGGCTTCCTTTTCTGTGAATTAAAGTCTAGAATAAGCATACCAGGAAGAGACAGTTTGGATTAAATGAGATAATGTATGTAAAGTATCTGGCAAAGAACTTAGCAGAAATACTCAACCAATGTAAATTCCTCCATATTCCCAAATATTAAAAAATGGAGAAAAAATTTCAGTGACATGCAGATAATTGATTGAAGTTGAAACATATTAAATGAAAAATTTGATACCTTCTCTTTATAAGAGGTAAAAATGTTAAAAATGGAGAAATAAAGGAAATGGCATTGTTACTATAAATCAACAGTGACAATTGAGAGGAATGTGACAATCCTCTATTTCCAAATTCACATAGAAGATGCAAAATAGATCTTAAAATAAATATTCTGAGTGTTTAGGATAATATATATATGTCTTTACAAATGAAGTCAATAATTCCAAAAGTGTAATATATAAACACTATTGAATGATATGTTATGCAATGTCCAAGATAGAAATATACATACAAACTACTTTAAAACTGTGTTGAAAATATAAGGTAATAATGAGACATGGAAATTACAATAATAATAAAAAATATGATACATTCTTGGTTGGTAAATGCTATAAGATGTGGGAAGCTTGACAGCTTTAAGCTCTGGGTAATGGGGACCACTGGTGGGGTACAATTAGGACAGGCACACTACAATGTGGTAAAAGGCCTGCTGTGCCATAGAGTGAATCTTAAAAGAATGTTCTAGAAATAAACTCTATCTGCTTTATTGTTTTGACAGGAGGCCTTCACAAGTTCATATATAATATCTATGGTATACATGAAGGGATTGAATTCAAAAATATGAAAAGTTGATACAGAAAGGGAAGTTCAGCTGACTCAGATAACTTGAGAACTTTATGAGATATGAGCACACTGTGTACAAGCGAGGGGAAAATCACAAGCCTCAAATGATGGCAGTTGGATCTGTATTCAACTTTTAGGTTCAATTATGATTACCCTGGATGTCTAAAATACTGATATGTTTTTGTGTTTGTTGGTAAACCACTGCTGTACAATCAACCTCCTAAACACTACCCCTTCCCTGAGACTAGTTGATTATTTCCAGCAGAGCAAGGAACAGTCAAAATATCCATTGTCATTGGTGTAGACATTGACCATTACTGAATATCACTATAGGCAGTGAATATTGATGTGTTTATATTACAAAGGTACACATGTTAATATAATTGCATATATATATATATATATATATATATATATATATATATTACACACACACACATATATATAACATAAAAAGCATGCCTATAAATACTTGAAAACGCTTAAACATTTATGGCAAGGCTACACATAAGCATACTAAAGCTGGCATCTCTGGAGATTCAGAAAGAGGAGTCAAGAAAAGGACATAGAAGAATTTTTAAATTTTATCCCAATATTCTGCTACATTATTTTTATTAACACAAATGTCTTTTAATAAAAGTAATTTAAAATAAAGAAAACTTCCAATACAAATTATCAGAGAAAGGACAAAATTAGGAATAAGATGAAACATACTCTCTCAATTATTTACTGCTTTTGAATTTTTGAGTTATTGTTCATAAAAAATTTCCTTCAGATAGTTCTTTTTTTTGGGAGTGTAGGTGTACTGGGGATTGATCTCAGGGGCGCTCAACCAGTGAAACACAACACCAGCTCTATTTTTTTTTAAATTTTATTTAGAGACAGGGTCTCACTGAGTTGCTTAGCGCCTCACTGTTGCTGCAGCTGGCTCTGAACTCGTGACCCTCTTGTCTCAGCCTCCCAAGTATTTCAGATAGTTCTTATTAAACAACTCATCTCATGGAACTTCCTTGAAAGTAAATTCACTGAGAAGCATACCAACTGATTCATTCTACAAAGGCAAAGGCAAGGTTGCGTCCAGTATAAAATATGAAAGTCTGGTCCTAATTTTTGGTAATGCAAAAGTATTTCTGGCAGGATCTTAAAACAATAAGGTCAATACTAAATTTTGAGTGTTTAGAGGTAAAGAGCTATAGATTTTACATTTTTTTAAGATGCTACAAACCTTATTACAGTTCTTTTGAAATTCTAGGGACTCACTATTAATTAGATTTAGCCAAATAACCAAAATCTGGGTAACATAATTCCACATTGCTGCTATAAGCTCAGACTGGCCATTTCTCTTAGAACTGATGTCACAGTCAACAATATTATATTTTGTGAATTGCAGGAACTAAGGCATACTTCTCTTTGGTGTTCATCTTATGATACACCTATGAGTTGAGAAAATTACTTAAATTTTTTTACTCTTTATTTCCCAGTTTCTCTCCTCTACAGTCAAACCACAGAAGTGATAATGAACTGCATGTTCTTTGGAAGACAGAAACTGGATGAATATTTTAAGTTAGCATCTTTCCTTCTAGGAGAAAAAACTTCACAGAGATATTTTTAAAAGATGAAAAACAACTGAGATTACAAAGCATATTGGAGACCAAAGGTACTCAATAAGAAAAATAAGGATATACTGAGGTCATGGATAAAGAACATTCTTTAGAAAGCAGCTCAGCAAGTAAATATAGAAAGAGGCCAAATTTTCTTGGAACTATAATATGGATATACAATTTTGGAATTTCTGTGTTGGCTCTGGAATAACACATGCAAAATAATCCATGAAAAAAGTTCTAGAAGAAACCCCACAGAATCCTTCTATTATTCAATATAACAGCCAGCATTAAATGACATGGAAAAGCAGTCACTGCCTTTGAAAATATTAAAGGAGTCCTATTTCAAAACAATATCCTTCTTTCATTTATTTTCAATGAATTCTTTCACATCCCATGCAAAATTAATTAAATTTGTTGGCATGTAGTATTATGAATAAACTTTTTAAAGTGTCATAAATAGTATTATTGAAAAACACAATGAATAGAAGTATTCTTTAAAGGCTTCAGAGAATGACTGTGAAAATTTTAACAGTGGTTTTCTAAGTACTGCAAATTTTCAATGGTCCTAAACAGAATAGCTCTTTAATGTTATCTATGCTACTTTTATTAACTATCTCTTGTGTTTTCAGCATAAAAACTCTTCAAAATCAGCAGTTTTAATACCTTATTTTCAAATGAATATATCCCTAATCTATTTGGTGTACAACAAGGAAAGAAAACACCCACACTAAAAGATGTACTAAGCCTCATATGCTTCAATGAATCAAATATATCAAATGTGATGATACAGAAATGTTTTTCTGCTGGAAGTCACATTTACAAATTTTGTGCCTGAAAAAAATCTAAAATAACTATGAAATTAACACCAAATATCTAAAATTTTGGTGCAGCAAAGAAAACCATTTCCTATACCATGTGTTGATCATTTGCTTGCCACCTAACAAACTATCGTGTGATTACTTCATCTGACAAAGCATGGAATTAGATGTTACTTTGATAATAAGTAGAGTGTTAAGAACTTGATCTTGTTGAATGCAGATTTGGAGAATGGGGTCTTTCTAAAGAGTATTTCAGTCCCAAAATAAAAGTAACAAATCACAACCATTAATCGAGTGATGGTTTCCAAACATTTTCACATTGTGCCTAAGATAAAATTACATTTGCACAGCACTGTGTTGAACAGAGTCTCACTGCCTGAAATAAGTAACCTGGCATCTCTGAGCACTCTGGATGCTGCCCTGGGGCTGAATATCTTAGCTCATCTATAATCCATATAGATAAGTCTAATATTCAGAACCAATTTCTAGCATACACATTACTGGGTGGGTATGCATTAAAAAAAGACTAATCACAGATCTAGAAAAATGCTACCAAAGACTATTGTGTTTAGGACATTTACTGAGACTTTTGAGTGTCACTGGCACACAGAAGAGCCAGGATAAAGAACAACTCCTCAATGATGTAACAAGGGCATAGGTCCTCTAATTTCCTATAAGCTTGTTCCCATAAAAGCCGTAAAACATTAATGACAGCTACTGTCTATGGAAGATGGCACTTCTGCCTTCTCCTAGGACCTGATTTACTTTCTTCTGTGTCTTCTTTCCTAATCTCAGGAGAGCAGTGTGTGGCTATTTAATTTCTACCCAATGTTAAGCTCTGCACCACTGCCCACGCAGCTGTCAAATGGCTGTGAATCTTAGAGTAAATGGATGTCCACAAAATAAAACTGTTTAATGTTGAAGGAGGTTCTACAATATTGTACTACCAGCTGTGTTAAGGATTTTAACATTTCCATAAGTTTTGATGTCATCTCTAATACATTTTGAAAGCTTATTCTTGCTTTAATAGTATATTTGTCAAATTTTCTTATTTATCCATATATATATATATATATATATATATATATATATATATATATATGAGAATTACCCAATGTAAGAGTCAGAATGGATGATAGAAAACATGAATTGTCAAGCTTAGCTCCCATTGGAATAATCTGGGAAGCTTTGTAGAGTGCCTTTGATGTTTCCTTATCTAAGCTGATGGATTGCATATGATTATCAGCTTTTCCTCTTGTGATCACTAAAGAAAAAAATTTAAAAAACCAAAATAGGAACCAATAAAAACAAACAGAAATAGATGCAGAGAGTTTGGCAATTTTCTGGAAGATTCATCAGAGTTTCTGATGAAGGAGAGTAGAGGTCAGAGCCCAGAGAACTCAGTGGCTGTTGCCCAGGTGAAAGTCCTGGGCCAATGGATACAGGTAGGAGTTTTGCTGTGGAGTGGGCTGAAGAAAAGAGAATTTATAGAAAGTCTATGTATCACAGAGGGCTATCTCATAGCCCCACTTCTACTTAAGTTGCATGTGACCAGGCTTTTACTATCCAGTGACAATTTCTGAGCAATCTCAGAAAATTAGTTACTATTATCTTAAAATTCTTTGAAGAGATAATTATATAAATACTGATAATACTGTTATTAGACTTAAGTTTACATCAAGTTCAACAAAGGAGTTTTAAAATAATGCTTTACACTTAAAAAATTAATTTTAGAATATGTCCAATTATTAGTTTTTAGGTGAGTTCTTTGTCCACTTATAAATTTACTTACTTCAATAAACCTAGAATATTGTGGTAGGGAGCTCAAAAGGAGATTTCTCCCCCATACTCTCTATCTTCAGACAAACACATTTAAAATAATTTCACATACTAAAATGACTTGCAATTGTCACTCAATTATAATGTGCAATCCACTTATCTAACTCTCCTCCACCAAATATATATTACAGTTGCTGAGCATCAATTTATTAAAGTTGCAGGTAAGCAAACCTGCCACATTACCTCAAGGTAAGTGGCTCCCAGGTCATAAGAGAAACAGAAACACTTTGCTTCCAATTAAGACAAAAAAATTTTATGCACACATTAAAGACGTAGGGAGTTAATACAGATGAAAACGAACTAATACATCACCCCAGAATTCTTAAGAAACAATAATCTAACTGGATGGCTAATGATAGTCCTTTGAAGAGAGAATTTTCAATTACGTTTGAAATTATTTTTTAAAGGATTTGAATCATTGTCTAACTCTTCAAGAGACAGTATTTGAAAGAATTTTCTACCTCATTCTGCAAAAATATTAATCATAAGTCTATCTCTGAAAAATTAGTTACTTTTTGGTTCTCCCTATGTTAATATATAAATATAATGCAATTCCATTTTTTTCATGAAAAAAATATTAAGTGCCCCCCCCCCCAAAGCTGGACAAGTTGATGATGAAGTTGATTTGGAAGAATCAAGAAGCCCTGAGAGCAATGAATGGAGGTAAACATTGTTAACTAAGAAAAGCAACATGAAGTAATCAGCTTCCATCTGACTCCTGTGAAAGGGGTCCCTAATGAAAAAGAAAATGGATCTATGCCTACTAATATCCTCAGAAGAGACATATCCAGACATTGTCAGGAGTGTATTGGAAGTAAGTATAAAGTTGGTCTAAACTGAACTGTCAGTTTTCAGAAAATGAAATAGCAGAGGAGCATGTAAATAGCACTGCAGTAGAACAATTAGCAAACTGCAGAATCTGAGATCCTCTGTTGGACAAACAACATGATTTCTTTTAAAAAGTAAATTTTGAGGAAGTTAAAAAATAGTGAGGTTACAGATAAAGAGAGATTTAAGAAATACAACCAAATACAATGTCTTCATGCACATCCTGATTCAATCAACCAATCATTCAAAAAGAATCTGGAAGCAAGCATGATACATTTGAATACTGACTAAATACTTATTAATACCAAAGTAGTATTTAGGTGTGACAATGGTTTTATTTATAAGTCTATCCTTTACAGATATATAATGAATTATTCATACAGAAAGTTGTTGAGTTTGCTTCCAAATAATCCAGGGCACAGAATGGGATGTGGAAGTTTAGAACTGACATGAAGGGATTCATGAGCTAATTCTCATTTCTGGGTGGGTTTGGGGACATTTGGACCTATAGTATCCTTCTCAATACTTTTCTATTTGCTTGGAGATTTTCACAATTAAAAAAAATAACTTACTAATACATCTCATTTTTATAAATAATTCTCTTTTACATACCAAGATATCCATTAGCAATAATTTAGTGCTTGCTCTTAAAGTGCAAACAATTATTGTATTTTCTTAATTATCTTGATGAATGGTTAGCTCTGTTTCTTACAATTATACTGCATTCTGAGATCAAAAAATGCATATGAATAATTACCAAGTCAAAAAAGACTTTTTTGGCCCACAAGGTCTCAAAATTTTAGTCCAGTTTTAAAGGAAAATAGTAACATCAGTGAATGGAATCCAAATTGGAATGAATAAGGTCCTCCCTCAGCCTATTAATGTATTTAGTTTTCCATGCTTCATTAAGTCACTATCATTTTTTACAATGTTAGCTGCAGGGAAAACTCAGGCAAGCATTTTCCTTGTCTTTAGCACTGCCCTTGACATCTATTCTCTCTTCACACGTTTCTCTCTCATTTGAAACAATCTATGGTTTCAAAAGATTGACCTGCTTCCTGTGAATAAGTCATTGGCTCAGCATGGCTTTTACACCAGCTACTGGTAAAAGAGCAGGTAGGCTGAGTCCCCCATAGAACATGACAGTTCTTTCAATGAAACCATCACAGAGCACAATATTGGTGTGAATCACAGATAATCAAAAATGTGACAGTTTAAAGCTTGCCTTCTAAAAATTATTCACCCTGGAGAAATACCAACATTAACTTTGTTTTCATGCTTCTGTAGTTATCAGGTTAAGAAGAACCTATGCATTCTCCAATTTTGGACATTACAGACATGAATGAATCACTCTAGTTCAAAGCATTTGGGGAATAATAGAGATTTGCAGTGATGAGAAAGAGTTCAAAATTTAACGTTAACAGTGTAGAATAACAAAGAATGAAATTTTCTGATCTTGGCTCATGAATCAGAAACAGATCAGAGTCACTTAACACTTATCCAATTTTAGCTATTACAAATGAAATAGCATTAGATAGTTTGATGCTTATATATGGCCCCGATTTCTTATCCTTCTCCAGGGAATTCCTTAAAAATAATTGTAACCTCTGTTGTTTATTACTTTACCACCCCTTCTCTCTTTAATTCCCTGCAGCCCATGGATCACCACTCCACCCTATTTTAGAATCCCCTTCTGTTGCCAGTGGCCGATTTGGAAAATTCATATTATTTGCCCCATCTTTATCTTCTTTGCAGTATTTGCAGCTATTGATTATACTGTTCTCTTGCTTTCTGAAACTTCTTATTTCTTTGGAAAAGTGATATTTATTTAAAATGTAGGGAGTGAACAGCACAAAGTAAACAACACAAGAGGAAGGGGTGAAGATAGCACTAGACTGAATTTCCCTCTATTCTCTGGATAGCTAGTTCTGATCCTTTCTAATTTGAGTTTCCTAGACAAAATAAAATAAAATAAAATCCAATCTTTTATTTCCTAATCATCTGTTTCTTGAGATTAAAAAAAAAAAAAAAAAAACTCTTCCTGCTTTTTCCTAGCATGCAGAAGTTTGTGCCAACAAGAATTCTATGAGATAGAGATACTGAAAACAGGAAATGAGAGGTATGTTAGAATCAGGGCCCCTCAAAATATCCATAACTAATCTTTGGAACCAATGAATATGTAACCTTATTTAACAAAAGGACATTTAAGATATGATTTAATTAAAAATCTCAGGGTGGAAAGATCAGCTTGGATTATCCAGGTAAGCCAAATCTATACAATGTCCTTGAAAGTAAAAGAGGAAGGCAAAAGAAGAGGCCACAGCAAGTGCAGTGGCACACAAATATAATCCCAATAACTTGGGAAACTAAGGCCAGAGAATGGCAAGTTCAAGGTCAGCCTCAACAGCTCAGTGAGATCTAGCTTGGTGGCAGAGTTCCCTGGGTCCAGTTCAAGACCACACATACACACACACACACACACACAGAGGTCGGAATGACAACAACATGAGCAGGAATCAACCTGTTGCTAGCTTTGAAGAGAAAGAAGGATGAGATCACAAGACAAGGAACTCAGGTGGCCCATGGAAGCTGCACAAAGAAGTTGATCCTACACTAGAACATCTGGAAGGGAATGCAAACCTTCCCAGTTTTAATTTTAGGCCAATAAGAGTCCTGTTGGATTTCTACTGTAAGACAATAAATTTATTTTGTTTTAAGTTGCAGAGTTTATTAGTAAGGTGTTATGGCAACAATATAAAACTAAATCACTAAATAATTAGTTCTAATTCACATGACTAGTAACTTATAAAGCAAGATCTTTTTCCATAAGAGTACCATCTGTCATGTGTATGACTATTTCACTCACTCCATTATACAGATGTTTTGCACATTTCAGTTTAACCATACCTGCAAGACCCATTTTATATTTCAAACTAGCAACAGAACTTCTCTTGTGATAATTTAATTTTGCTTTGTAGTGAAGCAGTTTTGCCTTTTTTCACCAAAACTAAGTCTTCAATTGCTAGCAATAGAAACTACCACATATCCTATAAATATCTATTAATGTACTATTCAGAATGAATGGTAAATTCTTTTTAAAATTTCATTGAATAAGTGATAAAAAATGGATTGATTGCACCTCTGAGATAACTCAATGGACCTCAGAGGTGATTTCTACAAGTATCTGAAGGGTGACACTAAGTAACTGAATCAGGGTCCCTCAAATTGTCCATATCTTAATCTTTGGAACCTATGAATATGTAAACTTAATTGACAAAAGTACTTTTAAGATATGATATAATTAAAAATTTTAAGTTGGGGTAATAACCCTGGATTATCTATCTGAAAGTTGAACCTACGTAACCACCACAAAAATTAGTAAGTACAAATTTTATAACTCTTATCAATGGAGGGCATACTCTACCAAGATGACAGTCTAAATATTTCTAAATCATATATTCTTCCTCAGAAACAAAAAAAAAATTGCAGAAGAGAGCATTCTAACACTGTTTGTCCAGCTGGCCTCTACCCCAAATTTTAAAGAGGTGACCTCACTTGCCAGTGAAGTGTGAAGAATATAAATGAAATGAAAAATGAGAAAGCTGCAGAGCCTTATGTCATTCTGCCTGCAATTTAAAAACAAGGATAGGAAAAGAGTCTCACAGAACTATATGGGCATTTTCTCAAGACTGAGTGCCAAAAAGCTAACATTTTTTTTTTTAAGTCTACCATTGTAAGAAGATATGTGACAAATTTCTTATAGGAATTGCTCCACAAATTCTTCACCCTGTATTCTGCATAGATTTCTCATGGTGTTTCTTGAGTCTAAAATTCTCCAAATTATAATATAACTTCGATGATGTCAAGTCAAAAATGATTTATGCTGTGAGCTGGGTTTCTTAAACTCAACATGAACCACAGCACACACAACACTTAGGAGAACATCCAAATCCACTGTCTTCATAAGAAAGTTTTGCTGTTAGAAAGTTTTCTTGCTTACACTTTCCAAAGTTGTCCATATAGGCCTAACACAAATATGTGTGTGTGTGTGTATGTGTGTGTGTGTATATATATATATCATATATATAGTAGAGATGAAATATATGATAGAGATATGAATATCCCCTATGTGTTACAATTAAACTTATTTAATCAAACTAGAACTCATGATTCAGGAGGGGTAAAAGAAAGCCCTAAAGGTGATGTGAGAAAAACTTTCTAAGATTAAAATAAAAGTAGGGCAAAATGTTGCCCCTGATTTCTGATTTTTGAAATGACTCTCCCATTAAACATTTAGTCACAAAATCCAAAATAAATAAATAAAAGAACAATTTATCTTTGGGAAACATAAGTAGTAGTCCACTAATATGGAATCATGCTCTTGCTTATTTGTGAAACCTAGTGTAAAACATAATCTGTAGGGCTTCTTGAGCAGTCTGACTACAATTGCTTATCATCAAATGGCAAAGTTGCAAGATCATCTACAAGGACACCTGACACCTAGAACCGAGAGAACCTGCACAGGAAAGAAAGAACAACAGCAGAGCAACTGTGCAATCCTCCCAAAAGTACATGTGGAGAGACACTTGCAAATAAAGACACAATACGAGGTCTAATGGCACATTTCCTAGTTCAGAGCCAAGAAAATTAAATATACAGTACAAAATACCTGCAGCTGTCAGCAAAGCCTTATAAGAAGTGTAAAGACTTAACTTTCCCTTAGCCCAGGCTTCCTGTCTGCAATGCATGGAAGAAGAGTATTGCAAAAAGTGACCATGAACACTACTTAGGGAAACTAGACTTCACATAACATTTTGTGTGGAGGAGCCTCCTCTATCGTTGGCCTCTTCAGCAGTTTACATTTCAAGTGTCTCATGGATAGAAATGAAGAATAACAGAAGGATTATTAAAATGCTTGAGTTAATTCTTATTGTGTCTAGGTCAGGAACACTAAATTAGAAAACAAACCAAAAGAAGGTCATGATTTGAATTGTAGATATTCTTGATGCAAACATTTTCAAAACACATCAAATGCCTACAGTACATAATATATGGGGATAACTTTCGGTGAATTTTTGCAGCCTAAACATAAATGAAATTATTTAAATAGGAACAGAATACATTTAAATGTCTACATACTCAATAATCATTTTAAAGAGATTTACAAGAGAACATTCAAACAGGCATTGAGGTGACTCCTAATTAAGAAGGGTGGGAAGGACAGTGGTACCTGAGTCAAATCCACTTGGTCAGTATTATCCTTACCTTTGTTTTCCAAGATTCCTATTATAGAAATTCTAATATTCTGCACTTGTACATGTATTTAAAAAACCCACAGAATGATATATTAATCAATTCATCCATTTATTTTACAAATATTGCTAAGCAACACATTGCTTTCAATGATAGTCTTTAACCTAAGTGTGGAATACAGTGATGAAGTGAAAGCTACTCTCTCAAGGAGTGATTTTCTCAGAAAATGAGCAATATACCAATGATGTGGTGGAGCCAGTTGACACTGGCTTTCAGAAGCCAATCACGAGCAGTTTTTCTCAACACCTTGTTTGATGACATCACTCTAGTAACTTGAAGTCACCCATGATAGGAGTATTTCCCTCATGGAAACTGGCTTACAAATCAGGGCTATTTTGTCCCCTGAAGGGTCAATTGCTAAACACTTGCCAGGATTCCACTTTGATGACAAATAAGGTAAATGAATAAGTAATTTTAGGTAGAGACTTCTATAATAGGTGTTGATGATGGAAGGATTATCTGAGACAGTGTTGTTTGGGTAGAGACCTTAGTAGTGTGAGGGATGAAAACAGTCAGCATCTTGGGGAACAGAATTTACAGAAAAGGAAATAGCAAGTGTAAAGGACTTGATACACATATAAACTTGGTTCATTCCAAGAATACCAATATGGCCAGAATCAGGAGCAACATACTGGTCAGTAGCAGTGTTAGAGAAGTATACAGGGCTTATATGGAGAGGTATATATACTTTTTGTTGCTTTCTGATAAGTGGCCTTTGGAGAGTGGATGTTGAAACAGACTATATAATAGTTCTGGTGGAAGCTGATGATGTCTTAGATTAGAAGGTGGCAGTGGTGCAGATGACACAAGACAGAATCAAGATATATTTTGTAGGAGGAGTTTGCAGGACCAGAATAAGGAAGGAGCATTAAGGATTATCCCCATGTGTTTTGTTTGTTTTTATATATTTGCCTCAACAACTGGGTAAGAATGCTGCCATTTCCTGAGAGAAGTATTCTAAGGAAGGAAATCAAGATTTCTGCTCAGAGCTATAAAGTTTGTGATGCTCCATTAGATGTCCAAGTGGAGCTGCTGGTTGAGAGACAGACGCAGCGCACTGTTAAATGGGCTTGGCACTTGGGCAAGTTTCTTAACTTTCTTGTGCCTCATTTTTTCCCCCACCTGGACAATGAAAACAATTATACATTTTGTTTATACAATTGGGATGATTATAAAATGTAATACAAGAAAAATGTATGTAGCAGTATTCGGCTTATACTAAGCCCCATTAAATATTAGTTATTTTAATAAGCAGTGATCCTTTCACCTGTTTCCCAGTTGACTCACAGGATCTAACATATTTTATAGGTAATGTTGGAAGAGAAAAATAATTAGATATCAAGTTGGAAAGAGAATGAACATTCACAGTATTTTGAAACTTTCAACTGAAAGAGACAAAGAGAGAAATAAGTACATGGAAAAATATTTCCTAAATGGGGAAAAAAAATCTACCTGGATCTTCCTTCCCATCTATCCTTATAATTCAGCTATCAGCAGTCATCTGTTTTAGAATTAGTTTTTGATGGCTTATTTGTTTGTACTATTGGAATGAATAGAGAATTTAAATGGTAGCTTGTAAATAAAATGGTAGAATGTATTTTAAATTTTATCTAATTATTAATAGAATTGTATCACTTGGTTAAAAAGTCATTTTGCTGGCTTCCATATTATTGGCAGGCTTCATGAAGTTAATGGTGCTTCCTGAGGCCTGGCTAGCTGTGCTAAGTCATTTATATTATCCTTATATTTCAGAAGGGACATAACCCCAAAGATATGGGAAAATGTCTATATGATCTTTGTCTGTAATTCAACTTTCAAATAACTAATTTTCAAAGACTATGTAGCATATGAGGGAAGATGCTCATAATGTAATATCCAGCTAACAAAAGACGATATGAACTTTTTCTGCAGTATGCTGAAAATGTAAAATGCATGTGTGTGTGTGTGTGTGTGTGTGTGTGTGTTTGTGTGAGTACAAGAGAACAGAATGGAAATAATTCCACATGTTAATGCTATTAACTAATTTTTATAATATAAAAAGTCAGAATCTATATTGAAAAGGCAATTTGTGAGACAAATCTATAAATATTGCTTTGCTTGTTCTGAAACACAGATCAAAATTTCAAGATATATACAGGAAAAATAATCAACAAGAAAGTGCCAATAGGAAAACCAAATATTTCAGGAATAAAATTTAAAACTATTAATTTTAAACCATACTGGAAATGATAATTATAATCATTTTAAAGATAAAGAAAAAGATATTTGGTGAAATGTACTTTTATACAGGTATGCCGCTCACTAATAAATTTGAAATTACAAGTTTAAATTAAAAAATCAAGAAAATTAAGGTTATCAATATAGACAGTATACAGATAGATTATGAAGATAAACTTTTTCTCAAGAAATTTACAGTATAGCCAAATTTGGAAAAGACAGTAAACGCATTGATGTTACTTTGTTGCTGTTTATAATACCATACTAAATACACTTACAATACAGAATTCAAATAAAAGTTATTTTGCTGAATCTGTAAATTTCTACTTCAAAAGTAGCCCATAAAAGCCTTAGTTTACAGGATGTTTAAAATATTTAGATATTTAAATATTTAGATAGAGTTGGGAGTGAGACTCTGTATTAGAGAACTTGCCCAGAAGCAGCAAGGCTCTGGGTGTGATCCCCAGTATCACAAAACAATTAAATAAGTAAATAATAAAATATTTATATCATTAAACAAGTTATATCTATATTGGAATAGTAACTTACACCATTTATGAGCAGAGAATAATTTATATAATCTCTTACAGAAGAGGGAGAGAATATAATTAAGACAGTAATGTCAGTAACAGAAGAAATCAGAGATGGAAAGATTTAGCAAAGTAGCAGATTAATGTAATAGTAATTACTGGGCACCATTACATGCCAGGCACCATTGTTTAGATAAATACTAGGAAGCATTAAGTGAAATTATGGAAAAGGATAACCAAGAACTCATATTGTTCTTTACATTTTAGAAGCATATTGGACAATTTGCACTAGCTTTTAATCCAAATATCTAGTGCTAATATCCTTTCATGTAAAAAAAATGTTCTGTTAAAGTTCTCATTATATTTTTATAAATATTCTGTTTTTATATCACTTAAAATATCATTTAATCTATGTTGACATATATAGATTAAATGAGTATATGATAAAACAGATTTTTTCTAGGAAGCTGTTTTAGCATACTAAACTATCCTACTTGATAACGATATCAAAAGAATATGATTTATTATTTAAAAGTTATCCTAATTTTCTATATAGCAGAAATTCTTTTTTAATAAGAATTCTATTTAACGTCCCTAGGTAATAAAGACTTTCAAAGTCATGCTGATATGTAAACATTCAGGCAAGTTTTTATTTTGATTTCCTTAGAGAAATTAAATGTTCTTCCTGAGAAAAATCAATGAGTCACACTAAAAATGAAAAAAACAATAATTTAAAGTTGAGAAAATCATTTAGACCAAATTGGATTAATAATGACCTTTCTCAAATCTTGCACAGTGATTAGTCTATTGCAGTAAAATTGCCCAAAGCATTTTTGTCAAACACCCACAAATTCTGCATGACTTCTTAAAAGAACTTAAATTGACCAATGACTGGTATTTAATAATACAACAAATCTCTCCAAATCATTCTGAGAGAGTTAAGAATATATGCGGATATTTAAATATTAAATTCACTATGTCAAGTTACATCTACACGTATATGTTAAAAGTGAGTAACACTTTTGGTAAATCCCAAGCTTAACTTGGAAGTAGAATTTTAAACTTTAATTTTCTTTTGTATTAACTTATTCTTATTTTTAGTGAGGTTATTATGATAATTAGTAAATAAGGGTTCATATATAGCATTAAAACCCTGATTTTCTTAATTCTTAATAAGTTGCATTAGTGTCAGTATCAAAATAAGATTTTTCTCAGGAAATTTGTAACATCTCCAAATTTGGAATACACTACAAATAAATTGTTCCTATTTTGTTACTGTTTAGAACACCATCTACTTTAAGGGCACTTTCCAAAAAGAATCCCCATGTTATATGATCAAGAGAGAAATGTGTTGATTGGTTGAAACTGAATCCTTTAAATTAAAAAGGGGCTGGGGTCATGGCTCAGTGGTAGAACACTTGCCTAGTATGTGTGAGGTAATGGGTTCAATTCTCAGCACCACATATAGACAAATAAATAAATAAATGTCCATCAATAACTAATAAAATACTTAAAAAAATCTTGCAAAATGAGGGCAAGCTCTGAAATCAGAAAACTGGGATCTGGCTCTATGGCTTTCCCTTTGTGAACTAGTCACAAGATACTGAATCTCTGGTGCAAAATGTTCTCCTCTGTAATCGTACCTTTCTTGTAGAGTTGAAAACAATACCTAAGATGATTCATGTAAAATATTTTATCCAGTGTAGGAAAAAATAGGTGTTCAGAAAGTGTCTGTGTAACTCCCTAGAGGCAAATATGCCTCTGTTGTAATTCTAAACATGAGCACTTGTGTTTTATATTTATATAATAAAGCCATAATTTATGCAAATAATAAAATGGGTCACATATTACCTGGATCTCAGCATGAGTCTTTCACTGATGACCTGTTTCAGCAAAATGTGCAAAAGTGCCCAGTATTTAATTTACTTTAACTCATTGCTCTGTCATGTTTCCAGATTAGAGGCACTCTGCAGTGCTATTCTTTCTAAAATATATAAGTTTTAAAAATATTTCTCTTAGAATGTAACAATGTTATGTCAAGAAATATCAGAAAACTATGGCTGAAAATATGAATGATTAATACTTCAAACTCACTAGGAAAACTAACAAAGATGAAAAAGAAGAAAAACAGAAAAATAACAAATGTTGGATAAGATGTGAAAAACTTGCACACTTGTGTACTGGTGAAAATGTTAAAATGGTAGAACCATCATAGAAAAACAGAATGAGGGTTCCTCAAAATAATAAAAATGGCCTTACCAATTGGTCAGCAAAATTTCTAGGTATATGAGCCAAAAATATGGGAAAAAAGAAACCAGAGATTTGAATAGATAGTCATTTGAATAGATAGTCACATAGTGTATATATGTGTACAGCAGCATTATGCACAATAGTACAAAGGTGGAAGTAATCCAACTATCTATCAATGGATGAATGGAGAAACAACATGTGGTATATACAAATAGTGGATATTATTCATGATTAAAAGGAGAAGATTCCAACATGCTGCCACATGGGAGAATCTTAATGTTGTGCTGAAGTGAAAGAAGCCTGTCACAAAGAAACATGATTCCACTAGTGTCAGGTATCTAGAGTAGTCAAACTCAGAGACAAAAGACAGAAAAGTGGATGTTGTGGGTTAAAGGAAGGATGAAATGGGTAGTTATCATTTAATGAGCTCAATATTTCATGTTTTAAACAAGGAAAAGAGTTCTAAATCTGGATTGTGGTGATGCCTGCACAACAATATGAATGTACTTGATGAATGAACACATGAATGTACAAGTGTGTACTCGAAAACACTTGAGGGGATAACTTTTATGTTGCATGTGTGGATGTGTGTGCATGTGTGCATTATCATAATAAAAAAACCAGCATATTCTGAGAGGTTGACCATAAGTGAAACTGATCTAAAGTATTAAACATTGAGTGAATTGAAAACATAAAGATGAATCTTTAGCAAAAAATTAGTGAGAAACATAGGGTTTCCTTTTTCCTTATTGAAGATGTTATTTGCAGGGGAGGTGATTTTTAGGTGTACAGCAATCTTGGGCAGATGATGCAGAGATTTTCATATGCGTGCTGGCCCCATACATGCGCAGCTTCTCCCATGATCAACACCACCTCCCAGAGTGGTACATTTGTTACAATTGAGAAAACTGCATTGACACATCATAATACCCGAAGTCTATAGAGTATACTAGGGTTCACTCTAGATGTGCCATCAGTGCCTCAGGACAAATATATAATAACATATTTTCTTCATTCAAATTTCATTGCCCTAGTAATCCTTGTGCTCTGCTCTTCACCTTTCCACCTCCTAAATCCTGATTTATTTAATAAAAAGTAAAAAAAAAAAAAAAGTCATTGATTGTAAATTTGTACAATGATCTGCCTGAAAAATAATAGCTTCTTAAAAAAGAATCTGACACATCAAGAGGCCAAATAAGAAGTAAGGAATGTTTCTTACAGGCTTGGAAGGTTCCCTTGTAAGAAAAGAATAAACAAGGTGCTATACATTGCTTAGAGATTTCTATGCCACAGAGTTAAATGGAATACAAATGTTCCACATCTTCTATGCCATGTCTTAGAACATACCCATTTGTCTAGATCCATAGTAAAATGGTACCAGGGCCACTTGAAATGTAAGATGCTGATTGGAGTACATTAATAATACTACCAAAATTGGATCTACTTACAATTTCTTTTCCTCTAAATCTGTTATGTGGATTGTAATTAACTTGTAAAATTACTTTATAGTTTAAATCAGTCTTGTCCATGATTAATTTCTATTCTATTTATAGTTTTCTTGAGTATAACCTAAAACTAGTGGAGAAAAACATTTTTCCTTTCTTAGTCCATTTGTTAAATTCTGTATTTGTTAAAATCTTCCAACATTTTCAGATTCAGTAAGTAAATAGGTTATTTGTCAAATTGATGAATGTAAATGCTTATCATTTCAAATAAATTGAGAAAACTGATGAGGATGATGACAGAGCAAAATTTGACATTCTATCACATACTATTACTAAGAAAATCATGTATTCCAACCCACTGCTGCAAGATTGTAGCATGAAAACAGCAACTAGTATGAAGGCAGAGAGTTTAATTAACTAGTTACCTTATATTCTGAGCACTATTTATCTTTGCTTCCTAACCTGACCCTGACTTATTATATCAGTATAATGATAATGACTCAGTGCTGAAAGGCAAATGCTCATTAGTGTTTGGGATGGATTTTCTTGGTTGTACTGTATTTGTTGTAGTTGTGTCCATTGTTTCAGTAATTTGAGATTAATCTATAATGAGCTTCCTACAACTAATTAGGCAGAAAGGCTGCATTTGAATATTTGTAAAAACAAACGAAAGTGAGGTATTTCTACTAAGAAATATATTAATTTTACTTTTTTCTTAACATGGTACTGGGGATTAAACTCAGGTGTACTCTGCCACTGAGATCCACTGAGATACATTGCTGGCCTTTATTTTTTTATTTTGAGACAGAGTCTTCCAGGCTGGACTTGAATGAGTGCCATACCTGCATCAAACTCCTGAGTTGCTGGTATTATAGATGTGCACTACTTTGCCCTGCCAGGAATATATTACTTTTAATACTTGCTCACAATCTGGCTGATAAGCAAAAGATGCGGACATCTACTATTTCTATATTTTGCTCTCCAATTTTATTGGTTATTACCTTAATTGAAAGGTTGAAGAATAAATGTGTGTAATTAAGTAAACAAACACTGGTAGGTAGTATCATGGTGGATGCTTCCAGATCAAATGTTATTTTTGAAGCCATTTGACTTTCATAAAAGATTCTTCAAGTTTAAAAATATTGTACTCACTGATTTCAGTTTTTCTTAATGTTGCTTTTTCTAATATCTGAGAGATTTGACTCATTCTTCTCAGCATCTGCATTGACACAGTTGAACAATCCTCCCAACACACCCTATTTATTTTATTTATTGGTACCAGGGATTGAACCTAGGGGCACTTAACCATTGAGCCACATCTCCAGCCCTTTCTATTTTTTATTTTTTTTTTAATTTTTTTTTATTTTGAGAGGGTCTTACTAGGTTGCTTAGGGCCTCACTAAGTTGCTGAGGCTAGCTTTGAACTGTGATCCTCCTGCTTCAGCCTCCTGAGCTGCTGAAATTATAGGTATGGGCCACCATACCCAGCCACCTTTCTTCTTTTTTGACATATTTAATTTATCACCTCTGAATTTGGAATGCCTAGGATTCAATTTTAGGCACATTTTTAGTTCTATACTTTCATTCTGGATGGTCTTAAACAAGGGCTTAATGTTAATGAGAATCCTTTGCCAGCGTTATCCATGATATCATGACTTCTAATCTTTCCCTTCAACCTCAGTCTGATAAATTCAATTCTCTTTAATATTTCTATGTTGATTATCAATGTGTATTTCAAATATAAGCTAAAACAGAGCCCGTTATGCCACCCAGTATGTAAAACCTACCCCTCCATCACTTTATATTATCACAGTAAAACCTTCTTTCACAAATAAACTATGAATGGGGTGAAGTTACACAGAGAATGGCAAATCACTGAAGTTTAACACATGTTTAGAAAGATGATTAGTGAGAAAACTTATTCCATGTTTTATAAATGCTGAATATTTTGTCCCTTCCAAATTCCTATGTTGAAATCCTAACCCCTAGTGTGATGCTATTAACAGGGAGGCCTTTGGGTGGTGATGTGGTCATGAGAATAGACCCTCATGAATGGAATCAGTGTCCTTACAAAAGAGACCCCAAAGAGCTCATTTGTTTCTTCTGCCATTTGAAGCTACCACAAGAACATGTCCATCTATAAACCAGGAAGCAAACCTTCACCCGACACATAATCTGACAGTGCCTTTACTCTGGACTTCCCCAGCCTCCAGAATTCCCAAGAAATAAATTTATGCTGTATATAAAGCACCTAATCTATGGCATTATGTTATAGCCCAAACAGACTAAGATAATGCTATTCAACCTAAGAACTGATAGAAATTATATAAATTCTAAAAATGCAAACAAAATTTTATCATAAGAAACCAATTATTTAATCTCTAATTTAATCCTTAGAATAAGATTGTTACATTATGAATTGATGTTTCTTCTTATTCATTCACTTAATCCTTCATTCACTTAATAAAAATGTATTGAGTGTTCTCTATATGCTGGACACTGTTCTAAGGACTTAGAATGTAGTATCTTTAAAAAATTGAAATATCATATGGTACATCATTAATATGCAAATTTTCATGTTTTATGTAATAGTAAATATTTTTAATTTATATTCAAAAAGTTAAAAACAAATATTTCCAACCTCATGAAATTTTCTTTTAGAAATGAAAAAAAAATAACATTCAACATAAATAGTAAAATATACATACATGGAAAATTATATTGTGTAGAGAAAAATAAAGCAAGGAAGCGGTCTAGAAAATGGCTGCTGTTTTAAATGCAGCCCTCAGGGAGATCCTTGCTGAGAAGACAACTCCGAATATAACCGCAAAAGAGGTGAGAACACAGGCCGGGTGGAAAATGGGGAAAACAACTACAGGCAGAAGAAATAGCAAGCACAAGGGTGCTAAGGCAAGAGGGTGCAAAATGTTAGTGTTCAAGAAATCCAGAGAGGCAACAAGCAGGGCAGCTGAAAAAGGGAGATCAGTACATGAAGCTAAAAATGAAACAGGTTGAAGAATTGGTCCTATAGGGACTTATGAGTCATTGTGTTTACCAAAGTGAGTGTGGTGGGAAGCCCTTAGAGAGTTTCAGTGGAAGTGGTGTGATCTGGTTTTTGTGCCAACATCACTGTGACTGCTGTATGGAGAAAATACTGAAGAGGAGAGGAGTGGAAACCAGTCAAGACTAATATTCTGTACAATATAGACACTGAAGTTGGTTGTGGACTACATAAATGACTAAAAAGTCAACACAAATCCATTTATGGAGAGAATATATTTTCTATTAACCACAGATCCTACTGCTACACCAAACAAGGTCTATCTAAGTAGGATGTTTTCATCATGTAATCTCTGTAGTTGGATTTGAATTCCCACTTTAGCAGGGTTTCAAATACTACCAAGAAATAAATTCAGTGATTTCAAAAGCAGCCTTGTTCATTGTTTCCATGCTTTAGTTTGATGTAATTTCATTTGTGACCTTTCAATTTTGTAACTTGTGTTTTGGGGGTTATATAAAAAAATTAATACCAACAGCAGTGTCAGAGATTTTCCCCTATGGTTTCTTCTCATCATTTTATGGTTCCAGTCTTTAATTTATTTAAGTGAATTTTTTTATATGTTGTGAGATAAGGGTCTACTTACATTCTTCTGCAGGTGGATATCCAGTTTTCCCAACATCCTATATTAAAGAAGCTATCCTTTCTCATAGTATATTCATAGAAGCTTGTTGAAAATCAATTGACTGTAAATGTGTAGATTTATTTCTGGGCTCTCTATTCTTTTGCATTGGTCTATTTGTTTTTATGCTACTATCATACTTTTTTGACAGTATACACTGTAGTTATATTTTGAAGTCAGGTAATATAATGCTCTATTCTTGTACTCAAGATTGCTTTGGCTATTCAATCCTTTGTATTCCCATAGAAACTTCAGGAATTTTTTTCTGTGAAAAATATCAGTGAAATTTTAATGAAAATTCATTAATTTTTATCACTTGGGGGTAGTAGGAACATTTTAATAATATTAATTACTCCAATCCATGAACATAGGATATCCATTTATTACTGTCTTCTTAAATTTCTTTCATCCACATTTTATAGTTTTTAGTGGATGGGTCATTCAATTTTTCATTTAAACTTTTTCCCTAAATAGTCAATTTTGTTTTATTTCTGATGTAATTGTGAATAGTATTGTTCTTCTGGCTTCTTCTTTTCAATAGCTCATTAATATTGTATAAATATGCTAGATTTTGTATGTTGATTTTACAATCTGCATTTTTACTAATTTTTTTAATTATTTATGACACTTTTTGGTGGAATCATCAGGGCTTTTATATAAAATGTCATCTGCAAACAGAATTTACATTCTTCCTCTCCAATTTGGATGTATTTGATTTATTTTTCCTGCTTATTTACTCTGGCTAAGATTTCTAATACTATATTAAATAGAAGTGGTAGGACTGGGCATCTTAATTTTGTTCCTGATGTTAGAGGAAAAGCTTTCAACTTTTCACCACTGATTATGTTACTGGTGGGTCTATCATACATGGTTTTATTATATTGAGATATATTCCCTATGTACATAAAAGGATGATGTATTTTGTGAAATGTTTTTCGGTATCTATTGATATAATTATACTATTTTATCTTTCATTCTGTTAATATAGTATATTACATGTATGTAATTGCATATACTGAATCATCCATGCATCCCAGGGATAAATTCCACTTGATCATGCACAATGATCCTTTTAATATGATGTTAAATTCAGTTTGCTAATGTTTTATTGATGTTTATCAAGGTTATTAGGTTTAAGTGTCTTTTTCTTATCATACCATTGCCTGGCTTTGGTATAAGGGTAATGTTCTCATAAAATGCATTTGGAAATATTCCTACCTCTTCAATTTTATTGAAAGAGTTTGAAAAGAACTGGTATTTGTTATTCTTTAAATATTTGGTACAGAGAAAAGAATATGAGTCAGTTCCCTTATCCTTTACTGGACTGTTTCAGGTTTTCTATTTCTTCACAATTCAGTCTTAGTAGATAGTATGTGTCTAGGAATTTATACCCGTTGTCTAGGATATACAATTTCTTGACATAAAATTGTTCATAGTAGTCTCTGATCCTTTATATTTCTGTGGTATCAATAATCATATCTTCTTTTTTAATTTATAGTTATGGTACAGATATGTAGTATCCCTCAAAAGTTCATATGTAAGACATGCAACAAACTTCACCAGTGAAAAGATTTGATTAATCCACTAATGGATTAATCCACTAATGTGGATTAACTAGGTAGTAACTGTAGGCAAGTAGAGTGTGATTAGAGGAAATAGGTCATTGGGGGCATGTCTTTGAGGTACACATTTGTTCCTGGTAAATGAAGCTCTCTCTGGCTTCCCTCTTGGCATGGTCTGATCTGTTTTACTCCAACATGCCTTTCCTCGATGATGTTCTGACTAACCTTGGGCCCAGAGTTATGGAGTCGACTATCTATGGATTGAGACTTCTGAAACCATGTGCCACAATAAACTTTTCTTCTTCTACATTGTTCTTGTTAGGTATATTGTCATAACAATGCAAAATCTTACTAAAACATTTATTATTTTATATCTTTTATTTTATTTTATTGATTGTAGAGGAGATTGCTGATTTTGTTTAAATTCAAAATATACCCTCGGTTTTGTTTGACTTTTTTATTGTTACTGTGTCTTTATATCAATATTTCTGCTCTGATATTTCTTATTTCCTTCTCTCTAGTAACTCAAGGCTCAGTATGTTTTGCTTCTATTTCTTTGAGAAATAACATTAGGTCTTTTCTTTGAGATCTTTCCTTCTTTTTGATGTAGTGTTTATTGCTATTAGCTTTCCTCTTGGAATTGCTTTTGCTGAATCCTCTAAGTTGTAGTATGGTATAGAATTTTAGTAGTGTGTCTGTATCATTTTATTTGTCTCATTTTTAATTTATTTGTCCTAATCATGCCTTGGAAACATTCTGTATAATTTTTGTGTATTTGTAAGTTTTCCAAAATTTATCCTTGAAAAACAGATCCTTGTATAGGAATCAGTAATAAGAGTATAAAAAATAATTTGATATGAAAGAACAATGACCTTCTTTCAAGACTGAAAATTCAATCATGTTTCAAATGTTTAAATTAAAAAAAAAAACTTGAATAGATGATGTATTCTGTCCTTCATTGTCATAAAAGGACTCAACCATTACATTAATAGTTCTGGGCATTAAGAAAAGATTCTTCTATGTTACTTAAATAGATTCTAAAAATATAGTTATACTACTTTGAATTCCTTCTAAATTATAACTCATATTTAAAATTGTTAACCCATCTTTCCAAATATGTCTGTATGAAGTCAATTCGTAAGACATTTAGGCTAAAACTATGTGTGTAGTATGATCTCTGTAGCTGCAAGACAATCTTATTTGTAAATGCCCTTTTAAGTCTAAGAAATAGACATGAAATAGAAGAAGTGTTTATTAAGCTAACCGGGACTCCTACACACTGCAAAATTAATTCCCCTCACTCCTCAATTATTAGGCATGAGTATGACTTCAATATATGCTAGCATAGTCTATTATCAGCTGGTCTTTTGTGTTTTATACCAACTACCAATCTGCCTTGTCTCTAAAGATATCAAAGGGCAGGACTGAAAAAAAATTTAAAAGTCATAAAATGAGATCAGATATCATGACACATTCTCATGACATCTTGTCAGAATATAAATGTTTGGAAATTATATTACCATTCAAGTCTCTTTTATTGTCTTTTAAATTTCTGTATGCATTTGTTTGTCATATTGGGTATTTGCATACATATCACTGGAACATTTCATCTTCTATTCAAGTTTATGCTGATCCAAAGTTCTAATAATTGACATAATTGCCAGATGGAATTTAGTTGGTATATGTTATTATCATTATTTTAAACGTTTTACAATCACACTGTAATGTGTATTCTGCTAATCTAGATATTGAGGCACAGCATGATTAAATCATTAGCTTAAGATATGCTATGAGTAAACAATTGGAAAAAGCCAATAATTCTTTAGTAATAAATGTAAAAACAGTCTTCTTATAAAATAGGCAGTTACTTTCTTGTCAATATATTTTTTAATATTTTTCTGGTGCTTATCTTGAATACTAAAATGTGAAGAAATCTCTCAGTATAGTCTTTAATGATTTAATCAAGAAAATCTAATGATTGCTACTTATATTTAAGATAGTAATTTATTCAAAATGTTTCACAGAGGAGTCAAGAACATATCAACAAACTATTGGCACTTATCAAAATTCATACATCTCAAAACAAACAAACAAACAAAAAAAACAATAGATGGTCAAACTTCTTGTTGAATTAATGACAAACACACATTTACTGATGTTTACCTATTCCCAACAATACCACTGCACTTGACTCCCAGTTGGATAATAGCTTATATTATGCTGAGTAACCTATTATTCCTTTATACTCTAAGTGGAAAAGACAGCTTCTATGCCACTTTAGAGGCACATTGGACTCTACCAGAAATAAGAGATCTAGTTCCATTCTTTTTTGCTTACATAGAAGACAAGAGAACAGAGTACAGCATTCTTTGATCATAGACTACATGAAAATATATACCAAAAATTCTCAATATATATACCAAATAATATATACCAAAAGTGCTTCCTAGCTTAAGGTTCTCAGACCCCTGTTAGAAAATGGTGGCATAGTTTGGGTTCCAGATTCAGACTATTCCAGTCAAAATCCAGACTCTCTATGCTAAGCTTTGTAAAGAAGGCCAAGTTTCTTAACTTTTCTGACCCTACTAATATTCTTCAGCTATTAAATAGGAATAATAATACTAGTTTTCTTATGGGATTATTATGAGAAGTGAGTAACATAATAAAGGATGTCCTTATTTTCTCTGTTGCCAATGCATTAAAATATGCTTTTCTATGGTTTTGCTTCCTGTGTTAAGTACTATAAATATGTTGCCACAGTTTGTTATTACAAAGAGTGAGGTCGAATGAGAAGTGTGGGGTTCCTTCTTGTCTATGGAATTACATAAAGCCTGTTTACAAAACCTCCTTGATGTACATCATTAAATAATAGACTAAATAAATTTTCTTTTCTTTTATAGATTAACTATATTCTCCTCTTAAAAACATAGTAGGTTGTCTTTCAGTAAGTTAGAGAAGGCTAAAGTAAATGAAAGGGAAAGGGTGGGCAACACCCTAAAATATCAGATCATTTGAGTACAAAGCCTATGTATATTGTGCAGTTACAGGTATTGGAGTCAGTAGCCCTTAATTATATACAGAATTTCCCCACTAGTTAGGATTGTTAGGATGACTGAACTCTAAAAGATGCTTTGGAGTATTCATTCATCTTTAAGCTATCATAACACGTGGAAAGAAAACAGAAAAACAAATCTGCATAATTCCTTTTTTTTTTTTTTTTTTTGTAGTATTTGGGATTGAACACAGAGCTGCTGTATCATTGGACTATATCTCCAGCCCTATTTTATTTTATTTTTGTGACAGTATGTCTGTCCCAGTATGTCCTCAAGCATGTGATACTTCTACCTCAGCCTACTGAGGAACTAAGATTTCAGGCCTGGCTCAAAACTACATGATTCTTCAGATTGTGTATGGTAATGAATAACTGGTGATGCAAAACAAATTTGGGGAAATATAACTGCCTTCATTGAAAAAAAAATGAGCTTTGGGATGAATTCTTTGACTTATGAAATTAATGACAAGCATGTTGAACAAAAATGATTTAGTAAAAACTGGTGATTCCACCACCCAGCTGTAAATTAGAAAGAAAAATGCTGCTATATTTGATAACAGATAAATAATGTTGTGGTAGAGCTCAAAGGGTAGTTCAAATGATTTGTGCAAATTATATTAATAATTGACTCTCATGCTCTATGTGCAATCTAAAAGAATAAGTGGAGAGTAAACCAGAACAATAAACCATCACTATTTATTGATTTCCTATCCCAGGAGACGACCCAAGTCAATGGACAGCAGACATACTCTTGATTGGGAAGGCAGACTTTCAATGATCATATGAAAGGGAAGTACTGCTGTAATCGATAAAGGACCAAGCTGTCTTTATCCAGAGGAAGATAAAGTCCAATTTGAGGGTAGGATCCACAGGGAATTCATGCACAAGGTTAATTGACCTAAAGCAAGATTGATCAGTGTGGTAGATGGCCTGACCACTCCCAGACAATGCACAGAGAGTTCTTCGGAAATATCACTAACTCAGACCTGACATTCAGCTGCTGTACACTAATATGGGTAGAAATAAATCTATGTCAGTTGGCAATTTAGCTGCAGCACTGAGCCCTGCTGCCACTCTGTTACTCAGGTCCAAAGGGTCAGATATGATGAAAGGGGCTCCGCTATATGACCTACCAGCTTGCTCACTCCTCCAACAGCTATCTGTGGCTCTTGATTACATACAGATCCCACCAAAATGGGCCTAGATTCTGGAGAATGGAGGTTAACTTTTCTGCCTGATGTCAATCTAGCCCACTGGATGGTATTTCTCTATACTTTGGCAAACTCTGAAAACCATGACCTCTACAGTGTATTGATCTCCCATTAAGTGTTTTGGCCATTTGCACCAGTCCACAGATCTCTAGCTGCATCATCTCCACACTGGACTAAGAAGGAACAAATAAGTGTTTTTCCTATGCTAATGCCAGAGAGTGAAAGAGAAACAGGCCAAAGTGAAGAGGTTACGTAAGTTCACCATTTCTAGTCTCAGTCTAGGACCAATTAAATTAACCATTGTATTTGGAATAACAAAAAACTATGGGAACATTTTTCTCAAATTCCATCCCAAATCCATTTGCAAGCCTAAATAATTTTGGTGACGGTGATTCTTGATTCATAACTTCATCCTGAACTGAATGTTGTGAACAGAAAGAAGGAAATTAAGCATAGAAGGCACTCAGGCCTATGCAACACACACTCTAATGACTTCCAACATCAATTTTATATAACTACAAGGCTTGTTACCTCGTTTAGAGGCCCAAGTTTAATTTGAGACTAACTGTCACAGCTTGCACAACTCTCAGTAATGAGAGGCAATTTACTCAAGAGCCTTGTTATCCGAGAGCCTTTAAGAGCACATACAACATCAGCAGAGTGGAAGCACTGTATTATTTTAAAAGTTAAAAATGGCACTATCATACTCCCTTCATGTAAAATTTTATTGATCCATGTTTTCATCAACTCTAACTAGTTAATATAGATTCAGGTCCTAAATCATTAATAAACCATTTGCATGGATCCATTTTAGTTGTGCTTTAGAAATAAATGTCACATATTTGTAAATGACTATATGCCAAATGAATAGGACCCTTTGTTCATTGTATCAAGAAAATAACAGCAGGTGATCAGAAAGTGTATCCTTTCACCCTAAAAAGTACCAACTAAATAAACAGCAAATGCAAGGTACAACAAAAGTGGAAAATGATAAGAAAATGGCACTGTACCTGCTGTAAATCCAGTGTAATTGTCACATAATGGTATTCGATTCCATTCTTAATACTGGGACTCTGCCACCAAGTGTTCTTTCCATCAATAGCATTCGTAATAGGGTGTCTCTCTATTGAGTGAGCAGCAACATGTGAAAGGAAGAGAAAAGAAAATCATATAATGAATCTGTAACTGTTTCTTTGAAGAAAAACGTAAAATTAAGGTAAAACAATCCTGTAAAGATCAAACATTAAAAAAATAGTAATCCATATCTTCTACAGAATTTATCCAGTGACACCTTTTCCATATATCTGTACAATGTAGTAGGAAATGACCAAGATCTCAGGATAATCAAGAAGCAGCTAGTCAACACTCCAGCCATCAACTACTACAATGGGCAACTTTGAAGATGACTACAGAAATTAAGGATCAGAAAATAATATTGAAATCAAATTGATGCATCAGTCATTCAAAAAAGCAAAATCTGTACTGTTTGAGGCAACTCTAGTGTACCATCAACTTGATTAACAGAAACATAAAATCCTGAACTGTAGTTGAAACATACTTGAACATTTGCTCTTCTGACAAATTCTTTATTACCAGAACTTGGACGATCCAGTATTTATCTGGTTTTAATATAAACTGCTATCACATTTATCCTATGAGATGTTTTACAACAAGTCTTTAGATTGTCATTTTCTACCACTGTTAAAAAATATAATGAAAGATACCTATGCTTCCTGTGCAGCTTTTTTCTAGCCCCATAAATCACTACTGTAGTGGAAGAATCTAGATAATAATGGCAAACAAAGAGATTGTAAAGGTTACATTTAAGTTTTGCTCTCCTGTTAAGTTTAAGTTTTGCTTTTCTGTAAGTTTAAGTTCTGTTTTCCTGGAACCCGAAACTTATGTTAAAAACAGTTACTTATGTCAAAATGTACCCTGACCCAACACCCCCTGACAAAACGCATGATTATTCTGTAATGGTTATTTTGTAACAATCCCACCCTCGCACCCTAACTGCCATATGAACTTCCCTGTTTAAACACTGCATAAAAACTCTGCTTAAGCTGTGCTCAGGGCTCCAGCTTCTCTCAGGAGAACTCTGAGCCCCAGCATGCTGGTCCAATAAACCCTTTGCTTTTGCATGAGATAGTCTCTTGGTGGTCCTCTCCTCTGACGTTTGCCCGACCCTAACAAGATAATGCATATGAAACTTCATCCAACCAATAAAACACAGGTTTTTCCTCACCTTATTCCACACAGTTGAGAAGACACCCAATTGTGAGAATCAAAAGGAAGACTGGAAATAGCAGGTGAGATATGGACAGCCATGGCCAATCGTACTGTCCTTTGATATGGCTCTCTTTGTTCTTACAAGCTTTGGACCTCAAAGATGCTCATCTCTTCCAAATTAGCTCCACAGATTTCACAGTAGAACTACCCCTGGCCTCCACAATCCTCATTACCCTTTGGATCATAGTCTGAAATCTTTGCGTCTCCTTTTCCAAATAATACAAGCTATGTTTATTTGGTTTTTGTTTTTTTCCCTCATCTAAATGGGCCCCATCCACACATGGGTGAGAATGGTGGGAGTGGAGGTTGTTGATGTTCCTGTTTCTAATTTTAAGGCTCTAGTAAAAGTGTCTACATTCCTCACACCTCACTTGGAAGTCAGCACATTTTTCCTCAGAAATGTAAACAAAATGGGAAAGAGCTTCCTTGGGTTTCTTCCATTCATTATGGTTTAAGTATACTTGGGGTGTCACTCTTGAGAACTTATATAAAACTAATTATTTGGGAAAATGTTTAAAATTAGTGATCTATGAATAATCCTTCAGATTAAAACCTAATCTTTTTTTTTTTTAATTGAAAGACTACCTCAAATAATGAACAAATTACACCACTGAAAGGAGCAATCATGGATTCTCAATTTGTCTACATAATAAAGTTATCCAGCCATATATTCTAATGATAATGATATAGTCTAATGATGAAAGAGCACAAAATTTGGCACATGAAGAGCTGTCATACGAAAAACTAGCTATTCTTCCTGGTGCTGCCATTTAGTACTTAACTGACCATGGACAAATTGCTTAAAATCTGTGTCATCCCTAAAATAGGGATAACAAAAACTTCACTCAAAGTAGTGGTTTCCAGATTCTTAACTTTCAGACAAGAATTAATTTTTTTAAAAAAAATGTATGAGAGATATGTGGAGTTGATATAGGAGTTCAAATTTATTTTTTCAAGTATTAATGAATCCTGATCTACTAATTATCATTTAATATGCCATCACTTTTATTTCACAAAATAAAGGACATTTAGAAGCTAACAATAGGGTTTTGGGAGGCATTTTTAAAATTTTAATTTGTTATATATGACAGTGGAATGCATTACAATTAATATTACACATACAGAGCACAAGTGATTTTTCATATCTATGCTTGTACACAAAGTAGAGCTAACAATAGTTTTTAAAAGTCATAAAATCAAAATAAAGGACAACCTGTAATCCCAGGGCTCAAGAGGCTGAGGCAGGAGGACTGCAAGTTCAAAGCCAGTCTTAGCAAAAAACTTAGGTGCTAAGCAACTTGCTGAGACCCTGTCTCCAAATAAAAGCTTAGTGCCCCTGAGTTCAATCCCCAGTACCCCACTCCCACCTCCAGAAAAGAAAAATTCTTTAAAATGTTTCGTTTTAGTTTTAGTGAAACACATGGAATGTTGTGCTCATTTATTTTACATGTCTCTGACCTGTGAAAACATTTTGTATCCAAATCCTTTACTTATAGGGTTGCTAATGAACTCTATAACTATCAATAATCTAAGCTTATTGTGCATATAGATAAAATACATTGTGAATCTGTTCAAAGTGTATACCTTACTGAATTTTAGAGACAAATCGCAATTAATAAAAAAATTGAAAATAATAGGAATCAAGCAAAACTAATAAGTCTTCCATGCAGTATAAATCAGTAAAATAAAATATCTTTTAAAAAATTCATTAAAAAATATTTATTAAATTTGCCATTTTCAAATTTGTGAAAATTATTATATGTCAATTTTATTTAGGTAGTCTGCTATAACCATCAGTTAAACACACAAAGGCTATGACTTTGTCTTTCTTATGGTATGATATTCACCTTTCAAACATAGATATTCATATTCCAAATATTGTATGAGATGATAGGACAGGATAACAACATTCCATTTTTATTGACAAAAATTTAATTCCACCAAGCAGCTGGATGGACTTTATTTTGTACCAAGTCTTATGTCATCAACAGTCCACTGAGATAAGGCATCCTGTCTCATTAATGAAAAGTAAAATTGCTGAATGTATTTAATAATTATTGCTAGTGAAATTATGTTTAGCTAAGGAAGATGTCATCTTTATAACAATAAGCAAATATCAGAAGCATAACTAAATATCAAACAAATGCTCCTGGTGGTGTGAGTGGGTGCTGAAATTGGCACACAGAAATCAGAACACCAAATGAAATATTGCTGGCATTGCTTGTGAAGAAAAACAAATATCACAGCAAACATTCCCCAAACATCTTCCTGAATCATCTTTATAGACTGTGGGTTTAATATGTGATAGAAAAACATTCACACAACCACATTACCAAATAGAATTTGTGACTCGTAGGTAATTGTGAGAGAGCCTGTCTAATTGGAAATTTTGATATCTGCCACCTCAGGTCAAATTGATATGAGAATTAGTCATGAAAAGGAGGACAGGGAGATGAATCAACAATTAACCATAATCCCCATTATAAAAATTTAATCATAATTAATTTGCAAATACTGATTAATTGCTGGCAGAGTTCCCTTATTTAAAAGGGGATAGAAACATGTAATATCCTCAACAGGGAAAAACTATGCAAGTCAACCAAAGGGCTAAACTGCATCTGAAAACTGGCTGGGGATCCAAGGAGGCAGACCACTCAGACTGCTAATTTGTAATTGGGAAGCACAGTCTAGTAATAGTAAGGAAGTTCAAGTTTCATTTTTTATATGGTATTAAGTGCAAACTTTCCAGATTTATTCTAGAAGTTCACTGAATTTGTGGAATGTTATCCTTTATAGCTCCAGCTTTACTAACATATGTTCCTGTGGTTTATTACTAGATTTTTATTCTTGTGGGGTTCTATCCTTTCTAAATTTCCAGTACTAAAACATGATTTTGAAATGTAGTAAAGCTGGTCATTTATAAACAAACAATATGAAGTAAGTACAGCCTGTGACTAGTTATAAAAAATATAACACACATAAGTAAAAATGGGAAGGTACAAAGCAAACCTGGTGTGAATTATGCTATACTAAAACATTGATTCAGTTTTGGCTTTAATTTGAAAACATGGGGTGAAAATGCCTAAATATAGGTATATTCCACTGAGACCCAAGAGACTCTGAATACAGAACTTTGAAGGAAAAAGTGACACAGAAGGACTTAAACTCATTTTGGCAAGTAGATTTCATCTAGTTTCCAACCAAGAGTCTCCATTCAGTTATTTTCCAGTCCAATCTTTGCATTTTTCGTCCTGAACGTATCAATTTCTTTCTTTGTATAAATATATATTCATGTATATATAAGGTAAATATATATGTATGTATATATATGGTAAATAAAGGTACTTACCTTAGAAACATATTCATATACATATATATACACACATGTGAATTTTAATGTTCTTTACCTTTATAATTTCCCCTCTGCCCATCCTATCCTAAACACAAAGCTATGCATTTCTACCACCCCATCCCTATCATCCATTGCACTACGTCCGTATTTCCAGCCTTTCTCAAATTCTGCACAAAATCATTTGTTCCTGAGCTCATAGATGTTTTTCTCCACCAGAATTTACCCTCTTTCCTAATGAAATGAAAACTTATAATCAATCAATTCATTTCTTCTCAAGCCTTTCTTGGATTTTCTTGACACTTTCTCTGTAATGTTGCATGAAAATCAGTCCAAATATTTGCTACTGCCTTTTTACTCTATATGGAATTCTCACCTTATTCTCATTATAGCTCAGTGGTATCTATCCCCTAGGAAGCTCATCTGAATTTTTACTTATTTCCTGAGCAGATAACCCAGACTCACATCTTAAAAAGGAAATAAGATCATCTAGTAAGAATTTCCTCCCAACCACTCTTCTATCTGCCACTACCCATCCTTCCTTTTATTCTAACTTGGTGAATTAAAAAGGTATATATCTCCTCATTTAGGCTTTTATACCTGTGCTTAATGATCATCTCTCCTCACCTCTTAAGAGACATCACCTTCAACATCATTTTGTTGACAACTTCCCTCACTTTTCCCTGTCACCTCTAAAACCAGCTCATCTGTTTACTGCCTTTGAAAACCTTTCCAGCACCATATACTCCTCTGTAAAACCCTCTATTCTCTTTATATCAAGAATACTTTAAAAGACTATTCCTACACTCCCCTTTTGTCCTTCTTATTAATTTATTAGCTCTTCAATGTTGTCTTTGCTACCGTGAGTCCACTGACTCCTTTAACAAGATGACCAGCAGATACCTGTGTTGTCAAAACCTAGGAAAACCTATGTTATCCATGTTATGCTTTTCTTGCTCAGTATTTTGGAAGCAGTTGACACTATACATTACTCTTTTTTCCTGAAAATTTCTTCTTAATATACATGATGCCTCATTCTCCAGATTTTCTTCCTTAAAACCTGTTTATCTTCATCCTCTCCTAGATTCCACTTAACCATTTCCTTGAGCCTTTAATGTTTCCCCAGGGGTCTGACAAACATGGGAAGTGTACTGTGACTTACCATTCTGATCCCATACCATACCAACACAGACTCTAGAAATCAACAAAAGTCCATCATAGCAAATAAAGATTTCTGATGGTTGCCCTCTTTGGTGTCTTATTTTTTTCTAACATTTTGTGGTATATGAGACCATCAGTTTTAATCATAAAAGTAACAATATATTAATAAATATTATCTCAAAATATTTAATGGTTTCTTCATCTCTAAATTAACTATAATAGAGAGAATTATGCATTCTTCTCTTTAACTCTATCAAAAAGGCACAGTGCCTTCCAATTTCCTTTCTGAGATTGAAAAAATGCAAATTGTGAGAGAAACCTTTAGTCATTTGGTAAGCTTAAAAAATATAGCAATGGAACTACTCTGCAGGATACTAAAATGATAATGATAAATACATTTCATTACACATTTGTCCAAAACCCATAGAACATACCAACAAGAGGGAGCCCTACCTAATGTAAACTCTGAACTCTGGTGATAATGATGTGTCAATGTTATAAGCAAAAAGTTACTACATAGAGGTAGATATTTATAATGGAGAAGGCCAGGCATGTACTTGGAGCAGAGGAAATATGGGAATTTTTCTGCATATCTGAGTCTGCTCTAAAAGTAAACACTATAAAAGAAAGTTAAAAGGTACATTTAACAAATTTAAAAATAATATAATGATGAAGCTTTTTCCCAAGTTTTTCATCATTACTCACATCAATTGATAATAAATATTTAGTTTATTAGTTTCTCTCCTTTCTATATAAATTGTTATAGATAGGTAGATGATATATATGATTTTCTAATGCATATCTATAAATCAACTTTCAATTCTAAAATTATCTCATACCATTCTTCCCTTTGCCATACAAATTCTTTACTTGTTAAGACACAGTTCTCTGAATACTTCTTGCTGTTTTATACCTCCAAGACTTGTGTATGCTTTTCCTTTTCCAATGCTTTTCCCACATTTAATCTTACTACTTTGTATCTTCTGAGAATATGAGTCACTGTCTCCTGGAAATCCTTCAATGACCTTGGCATCTACATAGAACCTACATGTTCCCAGTTTATGTTTCTCTTTCCTGTTTCCCCTCCAAGTTCTCTAAGTCAAGGACTGCATATGATTAAGCATCATGTTCCAGTATAAGACATAGGTAGAAGCAGCATTTAAAAGCTTGTTGAACAAATACACTAAATTATCTGAGGTGTCAGTGTGGTTCATAGAGGTGACCAAGTGGGCTTTCCATGCACAAACAATCCTGTTTGTGAGACCCTTGGTAATCTGTTTCCAGTCTTTTATGTTTGACTCATCTCTATTCTCTGCCCTTTGACACTTTCAATTCTACTCATTCCTAACTACTGGTAGCTTCCTGAACAAGTAAATTTTTTTGTCTTATTCTGATTTCTTTTCCTAAACTTGCTTTTTTCCCCTTCCCCTCTTCCCTCTTCATCTACTCAGCTCATACTTGTCTTCTTTGCCAACATGGTTATCACATCAGGTAAGCCTTCACCTATATCAAGATTGAATTTCTGAGCCTTTTCGCTCTTCTTCAGGGTCCTATACTCCTTCTTTATACTTATTACACTACATAGCAGTAGCCATTGTCTTGCCCACTGACTCTCTTGTTGAGGCTAAGACTACTCCTTATTCCCAGTAGAACTTAATCATAGTACCTGACACACCAACAACCAATGAATAACTAAAGCCTCCATGAAAAATCACATCCTCTGATACCATTCTGGAGCCAGGAAACCCAATGACTGATTTAGTTCTTCAGCTAGAAAATTCTCTCCAGCCTCTTTGCCTGCTACTTTTAAAGAACCCCAAGACTTTAATTTTTGTTGAATGACAGAAGGGGGCCATATACAGGTTCACATTGAAAAAAAAGATTTTAAGAATTCTTAGAATTATAAGCTCTTTTAATTTCATGGGACGTGCTCTTAAAATCTCTCAAAAATATATCTTACTGAGTGAAAACAAATACACGTGATATACATACGGTATGGATTACTGCTGTTTTGATTGCAGATTCGACACTGAGGGTTCCGCACAGGCTGCCCAGGGACATGCTCTACCAACTTGCAATACATTTCAGGTCCTCTTTCTCCACATGTCGCATTGGTTGTGATGAGGGCATTGGAAGCAAGATTCAGGACAGCAGGGAATAAACCTGAAAAAGATGGACAAATGAAAGCATGTGAGCCAGTTTTGATTTTGCTGTATTTTAAAATGCTTAATTAACATGGGATATTTTTCAGAGCATTAAATTAATCCAAGATGAAATATTTAGTGATAATGAAATACCTGACAATAAATACTACATGTTATCAAAGGAAGAGATTTTTTTTTTTCTTTCTGGGTCTTAAATATGGGAATATGAGGCTGTCTATTTAATTTTTAATCTCTAATATTTAATTATAAAGAAGTTACAGACACTTTTAAGTAATACTTTTCATTTGATCAATAAACTATCTTACTGAATCTTAATCTTCCCCTTCAGTTATTTTATATCTAGTATTAAACTATAATCACATGTAATTTCTGCACAATAATGCACCTATGGTTCTCATGCTCACATTATGCTCCAATTATCACTTGGTGTAAATGGTTGTTACAACTTCTTTATATCCACACTAGAAAAAATAGATAATTATGAAAGATATTGGAAAACTGCCCTTTACTAATTTCTGTGCTACATAATACCTTTCCAAAAATGAATCATCATAATAGTAAATGATCATATACCTGAAAATATTTCTTAGGTACAATAAAATGTTTGACTTGCATACATACAAACTCAAAAGGCCAACTCATTGTAAGGCTAGAGAGCCTTCATTCTATCTGAGAACCCAGTGCAGGTCCTTCAGTTTCTATAACTTAATGTCAGTTCTGCTTTGTACATGTCTAGTATTTTCATTTTATAGACCTCTTTTCCATAACAGCACAGTAAAGTGACTCATCAAAAGCCACTCTATAACTGAAAAACTCTTGTTGGAGGAAATCAATTGGGAATTAAGATAATTTGATCACTTAGGTTGTCCAAGTTCTATGCATGTGCTAAGTAGGTCTATATCAGTTCAACTTCTAATACTGTCTTTCTTGACTAAATCTATGGCCTGATGTTTTACTGATACCCTTAAAGTTTTAAGCTTTTAAATTTTTTCAGCCTATCCTCAGGACTTGGCACAGAAAAGCCACTCAGTGTGTTTGTAAAACAAATGAATAAATGACTTATGATAACGATCATGATAGTTATTTTATAATACTTATGTATAATAAGTCTATGAGCAATATGAGCTATATTTACTTTTATTTTATTAAAGAAGCACAGGGTATTAAGTAAATTGTTCAGGATTACTATTAACAGAGCTATGCTTTGAGGCTAAGCTTTCTGGCTCTCAAGCCTGTCCTCTTAATCATTACACAGAACGGTATCTTCAATGCAATCTGAAACCTACATAAATCTAGTGCTCATTAAAACTGGTGATTTTGATTGATCTTGGAATTGCACTGAAACAATAAAAGACCAAAAAATAAATCAGTGTTTATAAAATTTGATGAGATGTATATGTATTTTTATTTGATCAATAAAGCTTCCTTTCAACCAGAAGAGCAAAAGCAATGATAGAAGAAATTTTAAAAACAATTTTAATTACTTTGGATCTTTATTGTAATCATTATCTAAATTGTCTAATCAGTAAGTGAATTCATAAGGCCAGGAAGCACTTCAGTTCTTTTCTCAATCACCCTCAGGATCTCCCAAATCTATACCCAAGAAATCTTCCCTCCCTGTCTGCACTTTCCAGGCTCTAAGATCCCTCTGATTTTCCCTTCCAGCACAGCAATCCCTCTCCTTAATCCTCCGGCTTTGTGCTTTTCTCCAGCTAATAATTATTTGAGGTTTCCAATTCTTCCTGGTTTGCCAGGAATTCATCACTTCCTGAAATTTTTACTTAATTTCTGTCTCTTTCATTCTTCCTAATGAATTTATCCCTCCCCACAATTTCTATGCTCTCTGACCTCCACACAGTGAGACATGCTACAATGAGATGTGAGGTCAACTAAGATGATCATTGGTCAGAGAAATGTTATCCATTCATAAAACATTATTTTTGTTTGTTTGTTTCATAATAAAGCATAATGTGCTATGCAAAAGGCAAGGTGCTCATATCTTAAATGTCACCCAAAGGCCCATGTGCTAAGGCGTGGTGCCAGCCTATGACACTACTCGAAGGTGATAGAAGATTTAGGAGGTAAGTTATACTGGAAGGGAGTTAGGTCACTTGGTGTGTGCCCTTGAAGGGGATATTTGAACCTCAGCACTTTCTCTCTTTTTTTTTTTGCTTCCTGGCTACTAGGAGGTAAGAATAAATTTTTGTTCTTTACGTTTATTTTCTCATGTATTTGTCACAGCAATTAAAAGCTAACTAACAGTGCTATATAAAAATTGTCTAGTATTTATTTTTTTTTACCTTTTCTACGTAGACAAGATTTATTGAAAAATTTCATAACAATTTTGTGAATTTTGACAGGTTGTAAATTTAAACTGATTTTTATAATTATATAGTCTCCAGGGCACTATTTCTTTATTGTAGGCACTTTTTTCTCTAGGTTAGTAAATAATATATGATCAAAGAAATAAGATTTGTGTGTATATCTCTGTCTTCTGTCATTCATCACCATTTTATGTTTAACTATATAATTATCCTTTCATCAAATATGTTTGAGAACCTATTATGCCAGAGAGTAAAATTTGGAATTATTAAGATGAGCTTATTGATGGAGATTATGTTGAGCTAAATCTTAAAGATAGAGAAGCTTATCCGGTAGGAAAAAAGGTAGAAAGGAGAAAGCAAATGTACCCTGTATATGGGCTTTAAGCTAAAAGTTTGTGTGGATGTTGAGTACTTCAATTTGCAGTTGTTCTAACATGTAAGATTATGTAACTTTATAGATATAGAAACATATAGATTACACATAGAATACACCTAATGGTTCACACACATACCAACACAAACCACAGCCTATATGTCACAGTTACCAATTTGTTTTAGTCACTATTTTTTCCAATTCTTTAAACATTTAATTTATGGTATAGAAAAAATAGGTAGAAGGAATGAAGAGATATGTTAAACCTTATGTTCTAAGGAGGACAAATACTCTTCTTCTCATCTTGGTGATTGTAGAAGAAGCTCCAGTTGTAAACCCCATATAGACCCTTCAAAGAAAACCAGCTTACCCACATAAAAGCCATCTCCAACAGCTGGGGATGTCTCTACAACTTCCCCAAGATATAGTCATTTTGACTCTGTGATCTCCTCCTTTACCACTGACAAATCCTGACCTTTCCCATGACTTTGGGTCCTGTTGTGCAGGAATGAATAAGACTCTCCATAACCTGGTCCGGTGCAGTCCTATAGGGTCTGATTTGAGATGGTCAAATTACTTTCCCTGGTTCAAGCAGTCATGAGAGCAAAGCAAAAGGAAGATATCCAGCAGAAACTATTTTACTTGCATTTTATGTTCAGAAAACATAGAATTGGATTACATCTCAATTTCCCCATAGGAATAAATGAATAAAATGAGAGCAAAATGATCCAACTACAAAAGGATTATAGATATTGAAATAACATTGATTCAGAAGCTATTTTATGTTCCTCATATTATTTAATACCCCAATCATCCCACTGTGTAAATCTTATTAATTCTACTTTATAGAAAGTGTAGATAAATAATGTGGAGAAAGTTCAGCTTGAGAATATGAATTGAACTCAGCTCTTTAAAAAGCTCATAAGACTTTTTATTTCAGGTTTTTGAGCCAAAAACCTGGTCCTCTATAAAGCTTAGCAATGTATATATTTAAATTACTATTCACCACTCCATTGTTCCATTGAGATTTCTACCCATAAAACTAAAGTTCTTAAAAAAAAATTACATTTGGCATTTTTCCCTTCTTTGTGTTGATATTTTTTTCTATTATACTTATTGATCACTTGTTCAAAATTAGCCTTTTCACAATTTAGTTGTCTTGCATCGTGGTTAGAGAATAGTTGCTTCATGAAATTTTATCACTATTTTCCTGCTTATTTAAAAAAAATCAATAAAGTATATTGGTCAGGGAAAGTCCTCAATTAGTTGAAAATGATCAATTTAAAAGTCAGTCAATATCTCAACTTTTGTTGAAGCTTCAGCATGCAATATTATAGACTGCCATCATTTTCATTATATATAAAATCTATTAGGGTGTACCTATTTATTCCCATTCAAAAGCATTAGACCAATATTTATTGCCATATTCAATCTAGGTTACTTGTTAAGATTATGTAAACATTAGAAGGGTAAATGAACTACAGATAACTGATGAACCTTTACGGAGTATTAATGCATTGCAATCAGTTTGAGGTCTTGTAATGTTAATGACCATACAACTATGATTGACATTTTTTAAATACAATCTACACTAAATTTCGTTGGATTTATGTTTATGAAGAACCAACTCTTAAAAAAATAATATTTATCCTCTCTGCTATATATAGTGATTAGAATATGTCCACTATTTATAAAATATTTTATTCTATTATATATGCATATATAATAGGCACACATATTTCTATTTACATATATGTGCATGTATACACACATATGGTAAATAGAAAATTTAGGAAAAGGCCAAATCCAAATTAGGGGAAAAACAGAAATTATACTACAACATAGTGAACACTTAGAAAATTCACTAAATTTTTACTGATTTTGCTTGGATATATTTATAGTCTATTTGGTTGTTCAAATAATATAGTATGTTCATACATGTTGGCTTGATTTTGATCATCTGCATTGCCAAAATACCATATTCTAGTTTCAAACAGAAGAAGCATTTTAAAATCTATTCATGGAACTTCTATTTATAAAAATTGTGAATCAGCTCCTATTTGATCAAAGTTCCCAGAGATAAAAGCTGTAGATTCTGATATCCCTTCCTTTCCTTTCTCTTTCTCAAGCTCTCTCAGTTTCTTTCTCTCTCTTCCCCTTTCCTCTATCTATACATTTATCCAGATAGATAGGTATCCCACCAATATCTAGTGTCAGTTGATATCTAAGCTTTTATTGAATTAGATCAACCACAAACAATAATTAAGGAGAAACGTGTAGGCATAGAAGAAGAAAAAGAGGTCACTCACTGGATAAGCCTCAACCGTGCAATGTGGGGCTAAAACTCAAACAGAAATTCACAGTTTTACTGGATAAAAGAACCAAAGAACAGAACCAAGAACAGGCACAGCTCACAGCAGGTATAAAATGAAGGGTCAAATCCTGGAGTGGACAGAGGCACAGAAGGGGAGCCTGAAAATGTGCACAAACTGCACCCAGATTGCTCATAGATGCCAGACCTTTGTAAGTCCTAGGCAGTTTCCAAGTAATCCAACTTGAGATTGAAAACACTGGGTAGAGAATATAACTCTTGAAGGCCATGGGGGGCGGGCGGGGGAGGGGAGACAAGATTGAAATTTGAGTGCAGTGAAGTTAATCCACTGTCTCAGAAACAAAAAAATTGAATGTGTATATATCAGAGGAATATAACCCAACATAGAATTTGTACAATATAACCTTCACAAAATCCAAGATTAAATTAAAGAAAAAAAATCCATACAAAGAAACATTGCAAATTCCAAATCAACCCTGGTAACTAGCAAGATGCTGTCTCAATAAATATAAAAACAGCTGGGAATGCATCTTAGTGCTAGAGAACCCTGGATTCAAGCACCAGTACTAAAAAAAAAAAAAAAAAATAGAGAAATATTAAAAAAAGAAAGACAACCCATACTGAAGAGAAGTAATCAATTAAGACCAGCATTGAGAATTGAGATCAATCACATATTAACAGAAGCAAACAAACAAGTTAAAGGAAGTTTTAAACTATAGTTCTCTCTCTCTTTCTTTACACACACACACACACACACACACACACACACACAAGCTCATAATGGAAAGACAAATGATAAATATCTTCAATATCTTCAGAGAAATAGACACATGTGAAATATGGATTCTAAAACTGAAAAATAATATATGTAAAATTAAATTACCCACCGATATGAATAATAGAAAATTGAAACTGACAGAAGAAAGTGTAAGAGACCTAAAGAACAAGCAATAAACTGTTTTCCTTCTTGAAGTCTTTAAAATAGATATTAGTACTTAGGACAAACATTATAATGTTGCCTCGGGGAGGGTTATGATGTAGATATAACACATATGACAACCATCAGGAAAGTTGGAGGATGGCAGGATTATGGTAAATGGATCCAAATGCTTTGTGTTAAGTGGTATGAAATTACAATAACAGCACAAGTTGAAGTTTGCATATCAACTGGAACTCTTTTCTATTACTGTTGTGGACATAAATTACTGCAAATGTTACATAAAATGGTTAGGCAGTTTTTAATAAACTTCAACTTAGACCTATCCTATGAACCCACATTTCCTCTCATAGTTAAATAATCAACAAAAAAGACAGTATCCAAAAAAAAAAACTTATACAAGAACATTCAGAGAAAATTTTATCATAATACCCCAAACTCAAAACAACCTGGGCTCCATCAGAGAACTGATACTGTGCTGTGTTTATATAATGAAAATTCCACTTCACATTAAAATGGAACAAATTATTAATACACTCAACAACACAGATGACTCCAAGAACTGTTATGCCAAATTAAAGAAGCTTTACACAGGAGTATATATTTTATTATTCATTCATATCACCTTTCAACAGGCAAACCTAATCTTTTGGTCAAATACAACATGGGATAAAAAAAGGTTTCCTTTGAGGGTTTGGCAAAGACTGACTAGGAAGAGGCATAAAGAAAAATTGTGGGGTGGTAATATTCCTGAGAGTAGTTTGCATTCTATTGGTATATACATTTGTTAAAACTTGTTAAAAGTTGCACTCAACAAGTGAATGTTGTGATAATTTAAATATTTCTTTAAAAAGACACACACCAATTTTGACTCTAGTTAATGCTATTTATGATAATGTATATAAGAATGAAGTTTGTAAGGTGTCCACAATAAGATGAATCCATGGATAGATAAGCTCAGATGAATAGACATGTAACAAAGTGAATATACAAAAATCTTAGCTTTAATTCAGCCCGTGTTCACTATATAATTGTGCTCACTATATCATTCTTGAATTTTCTGCATGAAGTCAAATTTTCATCACTAAATTTTGGTGAAAAATACAATAGAAATATAATGCATCCATGAAATTTATCTTATTCGTTGGCTTTCATAAATTTTAATATCAGTACCAATAAAAATTTCAACAGGCATTTCTTAAATCAAATGTGGAAAAGATTGTTTGGTGCTCCAAAGGGAAACTGTCTTTTCAGTTTCCTTCAAGTACAGCAACTGGTCCAAAAATAAAATAAAATAAAATAAAGGATAAGATTAGTAAAATGTTGAATTGCTCCAAGATACATACAGGTAAGCAACCAGCAGATAACTCTATTTCCCTTGTAGAGTTTTCCAGTTCTTGTAGCTTTATTTTTACTACCTTTGTGTAATGTTTGATAAATCTTTTTTTTTTATTATTTTTTAGTTTTAGGTGGACCAATATCTTTATTTTGTTTTTATGTGGTGCTGAGAATCGAACCCAGTGTCTCATGCAAGCTAGGCAAGTGCGCTACCACTTGAGCCACATACCCAGCATTGATAAATCATTTTTTTTTAATGACCACTATCTAGTATACATCTTTAAAGAAAATCTTTCTAATACAGTCTGGCATGAATATTTCCAAACATGGTGTTTTTTTGTTGTTTCATCAGCATAAATATTAAACTAACTAGATACTATGGATTATCTGTCCCCAGTGTTTGTGTCTAGCATATTATTATATTTTTAAATTAACACTCAGAAATATCAGTATACACTTACTTATTGACACATATACATCTCTTTAATTTCTCAAATAATGCTACCTGTTAACATTCATACTTCAGCTTGTGAAGACCATCACTAAATAACTGATAACCAATGGTAGTTGGAGACTGTCTATGGGAAAGTCAATAAAACAATTGTTTTCAGTATATTCATTTTAATAACTGTGAAAAATAATTATGTTATGACAATTATACATGGCAGATTCTCTCTCTCTTTTCCTGTCATCTTATTCTGGGCTACAGTATTTCTTCTGTTATTTTATGCCAAGTACCTATCACCTCTGAAGAGAATAAACGGAAATGGTTTGAATGTTTTTAACTTTCCATTTCAGTTTCTAGGTCTGTGGAGCATTTTAAAAAATATTCATGCAAGTAAACAAAGTTGTTTGCCAGCGATTCACTATTTAAAAGACAAAAGAGAACATGCCAATTTAAAATGTTCTCAGACGTGTCAAGGAAGTAAAAGAGATACTTGTCTGTTGAAATCCTGAACTATGTGGGTGTGTAGGACACACTGGTATAAAACAAAAATGGAACAAAACAAAATGTTGAAGAGAATGACTTCCAGCTGTGCACCACAGGAAGTAACTTAATGCACTTGATCCACAATGCAGATGAGGAGTTTTATAGAACTGCAAAATCAGTCCAATTTGAACTAATAGCTGTCCAGACACAACAATGCTTGCAAGCTAGAAAGAAAATAAGAATGAATCCAATTGGCTAGAAGCAAACAAAAACAAGGAGAGCACATATTCTAGTTGTTTCCAGGGCACTAACATTTATCTCAGACTATGACTTAATTCTGCCCTTTTCAGCCTCCAAAATAAAAAGACACATTTAAATCCTCCTGAATTGATTTGGTCTCCTTTCCTCTTTTTATAATTAGGATAAGTTGTTCCTATTACTCTGTGGAATTAACTTTTTAAATTGTTTACTCTCTCTCTCTCTCTTTTTTTTTTTTTTTAAATAAACCTATTAAGATAAATATTTAAACAATTTTATTATCATCAGAAATGAAATAAGCCAAAGGTAACTATTATATGATAGCTGACACAGCATCAGCACTTACTCTATGTGGCAGCCCCTAAATTAATGTGAGGGCCTGTGTGAACTCAAACACCACCTTCACCACTTGGCCTGGCAAATACATGAGCTGGATTCCTCACAAAGGGCATCATTCGTCTAATTAAGAGAATACCCTCATGGATTTGCCATGACCTAAACTTTAGATGTACATAAGAAAATGACTGTTATTACAATCTAAATTTCTTGTAGGAATCTAACCTACACCAGGAAGTCTATTACACAGTAACAGTGACTTGGGATAAGGCATTTGTGCTTTAAACTCCCCCAAACATCTATAAATACAGTTTGGAACCAACTGTAACCACCCTATGATGGGTAAATGGAAGTTGACCACAATGTCTGTGATCAATATACTTCCTGAAATGAAAAGAAAAAATTCGATTTAGCAAGACATCATCCCAGGACTAAATGGGAAGAGACTTTAACTTGGTCCCAAAAATCAGGTCTCACTACATTCGGCCTCCACCACTTATCAAGAACCCACCATATATGAATACATGACAAAGGTAATTTCACATCATGTACAACCAGAAGAATGGGAAGTTGTACTCCATATATATATATACAAGGTGTCAAAATACATTCTACTATCATGTATAACTAAAAAGAATAAAATAAAATAAAAAGAACCCACCATCTGGCAGATGCTGGTCACACTTCCACTCCTTGGAACTGGCTTGGGAATCTTATTTACTACCATTTAAAATTAGTATTCACCAAATACTTTGTTTTTATTATACTTCATTTGTAGGACAATCCTGAATCATCTAAATGGTTTTCAAAATTATTATTACCAAAAAAAAAAAAAAAAAAAGAGAGAGAGAGAGAGAGAGAGAGAGAGAGAGAGAGAGAGAAAGAGACATAGCTGGAACACTTATTTGGAATGTTCTAGCCTAATGATACTTAAAATATATACTGAGGGGGTGGCATCTGGGGAGAAACACACTACTTCCAAATTCCTTCCAACCTCACTTCATCAATATCAGCATAACATATGTTCAGTATCTACCCTCTTCTGCCTGCCTTCCAAAAACCAAGCCCATCAACTCGATGTCTCTTTGGCAGGTCTGTGTGCAAACCCAAAATGAGAAGGAAAAAAGGAAAGGATGAAAAAAATACAAAACACTTTCAAGTCACTAAAATGAAATTTACAACCTTAAATTGGCAATTACCCCACAACAAAGGTGTTTGTAATGGAGACAGATCAAAAACTTTGCAACTATGTCTGCTGTTCACCAATAATTTAAAAGTGAAATATGACAGATCTCTAAACTAGTTTCTATGCTAGGAGCATAAGCTTATATTTATGTCCCTCAAACAAACAAACAAAAAAAAACAAAAAAAAACCTCAGAAGGGATTTGTGCATGCTTTGATGGATACCACAGCCTTGGAGAAAATGTGGTTCCCATGCTCTATAAGGACTGCTTACCATTTCTTATCTCTAGTGATGAAACACACATGAAAACACAGTTCCCGGTCATGTTTACCCTGGCTTAAAAGACTTAGATGAACAGAAAGGAAGTCACATTCATTTACTACACTCTTTTTCATTTGTTTTTGTCAGTAAGTATTAAGAGTTCTTCAGGGGCTCATCCTGGATTCTTTTCTTATCTAAATTCTTTTTCCTGGATAATTTCATCCACTTCTAAGCCATTTGCATGTGATTTGAAGCATCACTGACACCCAAGTTATATCTACAGGCCAGAGAGCGTTCTAAAGCTTTAGACCTGTTTTATCTTAATGCCTGGCTGAAACCTCTACTTATATGTCTCACAAACATCTCAAATTTAATCTATCCAAAGCAGAGCTTATGATTACCAGTGCTCCAACCATTGCCCCAACACCCAGTGAATTAGCTACTCCTGAGTTTTTTGTAGCTCAGCACATTTTACTTTACCCATCTGGTGTCTCATACAGAAAACTGGGAGTCAACATTGATGTCTTTTCGTCACTACATTCTATTTTAACTCCAAAATAATTTTCAGATCCATCTGCTTCTCTCCAGCATCACTGCCTACAGTGGGGCCAAGTCGCATGCATTGTAACACTGATATTTCTATAATAGCCTCCGAAAGGTATTTCTAAGTTGTTCTGGACATTTTCCTAATCTTTATATATAAAATGAATTTTCTTAAGATATAAATCTAATCACATCACTCTTCTTAAACCCTTTCAATAGATTTTAATTGAAGTTAGATTAAAATTCAAAATTATTATCCTGGGTTACAAGATTTTCGTCTCCTTCAAAGAATGCTCTCTTGAGTTGGTTACTAAACAAGGCTGTTTTTTTCTTCCTCCGTATTACATCTAGAACTTCTTGCTCCTCTACTTTCTTGTGCTCTTCACACCTTCCTGCTTTTCAGAGTTACTTATTTTGTCTTATGTCCTCTATGAGATCTTTTCTAATCTTTATAATCAGGTCTTCTATTATAGTTCCTAATTGTGCCTTATTTTTCTTGTGTAGAACTTATGACAATGTGTAACTTTAATGAGTGATCATCTCTTTTGTTGGAACACAAGCTTCATGATGGAAGAAACCACATATAGTTCCTTCAATTTATCACTGTATTCTCAAAGGTATGTGAAATATTCTCCAATGAGAAACATATCAGAATTTAGTACATACATTATATGCATGTTCTGAAGAAGTGGCAAACTTCCCTTTGTCAAAAAATAAAAAGAATAAAACATGAACTAAAACAAAACTCAACAAACATAACACTAAAAAGCCACAATTCTGTTGCTGTTGTTCTATGATTTAACAGCATAGAAATAATGATAATATCAAAGTCTAAACCAGTATTTTCTTACAATTCATAATGTTGTCTTCCTAAACCCATACCCCTGCCCTCTGGGTAGATTTCCATCTTCTGTGTTGGGAAATAAATACAGCTTCTCATATTCTGTGGAGTTTTTGTGAGTCATCTTTAATTTTCTCTGGGATTAGGTTGATTTGGTTGATAAATCAGAAATCTGGTTGGTTGATTAATGTATTTCCCCAGTCTATGACCCTACCTCCCTCAAAAATACTTGAAGGCAAAATGTGCTGATCCTAATCTAATAACTACAATGTTAAATTACACTAACTGTTAGATTCCTTCTGGAACATTTTATGGCTTGATAACCTTCAAGTTGTACCAGACCACAGCCTAATGAAGAAGGTGAAGACAGAGAATGAGGGCTATCTAAAAACAATACTTCATGGCTGACTCAAGCATCTAATTCTGTTTTGTGCTACAAAAGCAAGTTCTATGCAGCTTCAGTATATCTATGGAAATACTTGTTTTATAGACAATTTTTTTTCAAAGTGAGATTTGACAGTGTTTATAGCAAAACACTTTGTTCTCCAACAGCTGTTGGAATACACACATAAATATGCAGGGAAACACAAATATTCAGTTTTCTCTTGTACATAATTGAAGTAAAAAAGCAGCTTTGTACAGCCAATTAGCATAGGGTTTCTAATAATGCTTTTTTTTTTTTTAATTTTTTTAAATTTTTTATTGTTGGCTGTTCAAAACATTACATAGTTCTTGATATATCATATTTCACAATTTGATTCAAGTGGGTTATGAGCTCCCATTTTTACCCCATATACAGATTGCAGAATCACATCAGTTACACATCCATTGATTTACATATTGCCATACTAGTGTCTGATAATGCTTTTAATTTACCAAGCACATACAAACTCACAGAGATAAGGTTTTCATCAGAATTTTGTTTTTGCTTTTTTTTTTTTTTTTTGCCTCTGACCACTAAAATCTAAGTCTCTTGAAGGCAAAGGCCATAATTTATTAATATTTTTATTCCCAGGGACAATTATAGTATTGACATCAAATAGATGTACAGTAAATATTTATAAAATTAAAGAATGACCTCAGATTCTGTGAATCAATTTAATCACATCAGTTCTAACCTTTTTAAAAAAATCTGTATAAAGTGCACTAGTTTATCTGATCTTCTAAAAGAAATAAGCAAAATCAAGCCACCAAACCACAAGCGTTTCTCCATCTCATGGTATGAACAGTTTGGAACTTACTACTGAGAATATAGGAAACATCTCTGTAAGTGTTCAGAAATGATGAGTCTTCATCAGAGTATCAATCTTACTCTAAGTAAGATATCCAGAATGAGATGCTGTTACCTGAAAGATAGTTATAGAAGGTATCCATGCAACTGTTCTCTAATTAAAGATCTCTAATCAGTTTGCTTTGTTAAGGGCATCACTCTACTACAATTACACCCAGTTCTGAGTTTTTACATGTGTCAGGCATGATACACTCTTATTTAGACTCTCCAGTATTTTAATTGCATAGTAGTTAGAGCTCTTCATTGCTGATGGATAATGAGGTCTCACATCACTGTGGTATCACAAGCTATTTTTTCTCCACACTTGCACAGAGTAATTTCTTCATCATCTTGTTTTAATGTCATAAGATTTTTGCTTCCAGAGTAAATTGCTCTTCAGTTTTCTACATGAAACTGAATTTTTCTGCCTATTTCCCTCACTTAATGCTCTCTCCTTATGCCTTTAGTAATGTTTTATCTATTTTTTCACTAAGTGGCTAATTTAACAATATGCTGTATCAATTTAAAATCATATCAAGATGTTATATTCTGAAGTTATTTTGGAAGGGAAATATATTTGGTGAATTTGGTAATGTCAAGACAGTCAGAATTTGGTTATTTTTTTCTTATTAATATGGGAATCTCATGATTCCCACTAGAATGAATGGTGGCCAAAAGTTACTGGTCAGAATAAAATATTCTATAAGTTAATTAACTTAACAAAATCATTAAACTAATAATAAATGTTGATAATTATATCTATGAACTTAAATTTAGACACACATAGAAGATTGAAACTTATGGACCATATTCCCTCAGACTCCAAAATTTATTCAAAACTCAAGGTCAACTTATTGAATAACATGTTTTAACTTAACAAAATCATTAAACTAATAATAAATGTTGATAATTATATCTATGAACTTAAATTTAGACACACATAGAAGATTGAAACTTAAGGACCACACTCCCTCAGACTCCAAAATTTATTCAAAACTCAAGGTCAACTTATTGAATAACATGTTTTCAGTATATGGATTTATTCACTCACAAAACTGTAAACATTAACTTGTCCCAAGCATGTTGAAACAAGAGACATAAGCAATATTTTCAGAACGCCATATATTTGCTTGGTGACAACAAACATGCCCAGTAAAGTGTTATTTTTCAGAGATGTAAATTTTGCTACCCTGTCAAGCTTGAAAATAATGCTTATAAAACTGATAGATGGATTTGGAGCCTTATGATTTCTAAAATCTCATGATAATATTTATTTATCATCTGTCTTTCTCTTAACCAAATTGAAAACTTTTAAAATAATATATGTGCTTAATGTAATACCTGACCTAAGAAAGGGTTCAAAAATATTTGATTGATTAATTAATTAATGTATGAGTATTATTATGGCTGATTTCCAATATTAATAAGAAAAGTAGTGGAGTAAAAAAATGGTTTAAAATTGAAAACATGGAAGAGAAAGAGAGAGAGAGACAGAGAGAGAGATCTCACATTGGTTTTCTCTTGTCTTCTATTTATCAGGCTTTATTCTTGTTTTTCAAAATAAATTCACACTATTTGTCATTATTACTGATTCAGCCTAAGTCCTAATTTTAATTAAAAACAGAGATTATCATAATTTATTTCATTCCTCTGCATTATTATAAATTCTTCAAAAGTCCACTTTCTCCATGTTCTCACCTCTATCCAGAACTTCAAATAATTCTTACTTGACTCTTTGATTAAATATAAAGTTTTCATTTAGACAAAGTATTCCATAATCTCACCACAATCCACTTTACCAATCTAAATGCATTCTAATTTTTTCTCTTCATATTTTCAATTAAAATTCTACACTGTAGTCAAATATTTCCTTGTCCTATTCTGAATACACCATCTTATTTCCCATATTATCTGTGCTATATTCATTTCCCTGTCTAAATTGTTTTCCAAAATATATCTAAATTTAGTGTTTCTTTCAAAATTAGCTCAGAATCATTCTCTTGATTTAAAAACTTTTCTGCTTTTCTCTATATTATGATATATATAGTATGTTATATTACATATGTTATATATTATATATTTATATAATTTATCATTTAACAAGTTTTATTGGATTACCTCTAGGTGGACTTTAGAAACAATGTTGTGTACTTTCTTTGAATCTCCAAAATGCCTAATATACCAATAAGTACATAGTTACACCTTATTAAACATGTTGCTCACTTATAATGTGTAAACATGTGTGTCTTACACACATACACAAAAAGTTGTGTGTATATGTGTGTTGGGGAAAAATACATACATATAGACACATTATTATATGTGGTTCCTAATATTCCTTCATTCATGCATTATTCAACCAATATTTATGAGGTGTTCATCAGGTACAAGACCAGGTCAATATTAGACAGTATAATATGGAGTTTCTCATTTCTGTAACATCCTCAGCATCTAGTTGAAAACCTTGCTCACAATTAACACCAATTCAAATGATAATATGATGAGGTTTTTATTCTCCAAGATTTTCTTATTTTCACAGCTATTTATAAGACACTGTTTTTCCATTCAAGAGTTTTGTCTAAGCAAAAGATATTGCTTTTTTGATCTGTTACTAAGTAGTAGTTTTCTGTTCTCTTAAAATTGAAACTACCTGGAATTTTCCAGTTTGAAATATGTTTAATTTTAGTTATGACTGAATACAGAAAGTAAGGTCTGAGCAGATGGCTGTCAAAACACCAATGACTACATACCATGGCTGAGAACTTGCACACAAAAATATGCAACTTGGTACTCAGTAGACTTCTTCCATGTAAATGCCAAGGGACATCTGGTTTGAAAATTCTGCAAAATCAATTTGATGCTATTCTATATTTGCCCTGTCTTCCATGGATATCAAATTATAAAAGCATCTGCTAGAATCCCTGACAGGAAAGACTGTGTCCCCAGAACCATTTCAAACTCTTGCGTTCACTTTCCAGCATTAGAAAACAGCTGGAAGTTGAAAACTGACTCTCACAAAAAAAACATATTGCTTGCATGAATGGAGTGTATTTGGGAGCTAAAATCCTTATGTCTGAAAGAGTTAATGCATCCCACTTACAATAATTCTCTTCCCTCTAACAAAGCACATATATACTAATTGCTTGTAAACAGATTTATTCTTAGCACTGATTTCTAAATGTGTAGCTACTGAATTTATTTTTGTAGTTAGACTGAATTTTAGTGCGCATTTATACAACTGCCTTCATGCAAAAGATTCTTACCACTGTGCTGCTTGCAAATTGACAATATATTTGTTTTAATTAAAATGATACATAATTTAATAGAGAAACCAATATTCTGCAAATTTAGTTGATATTTTATGAATATACTTATTATCACAGATACTTTTTATCTTTTCAAAATACCTATTTCATTCTACATGATAGAAAGATTATTGATATCATGTTAATGTCATGCAAAATTTCATTTTAGGCCATATTGGACTAAATATGAAATCACCTATAGGTCTTGTGGAAAACAGTCTACATGCATAGAAAGTAAGTGATGGGCATTTTATTGAGGTAAATTACTATCCAAAGTAAAACACATATTCTAGCTGATGGCCAAGTTTGCCACACATTAAGAAATACAGAGATGGCCAGTAAAATATTGCATGTGTGAGTGTGTGGGCAGGTGTGTGCTGCCTCTTAAGTGCAGAAAGATTGGGAAATGATTCTGAGCTGAGAAAAAACAGGTACTTTGTTCCACTAAAAAGAAATCACTGTGAATTTTCTTGTGGGTCCATAATGTATTCGGAATGTTTCAAATGTAATTTCCTTAAGTGAGCAAAAGCAACCACAGGTAGATTGTGACCACAAAGCTCACATCACTGCTGTTCAGAGGCTAGGAAATTTCCCATTTAAAATGCATGAATTTGCACATCATACTGAAAGAAGCAAAAATGGTTTTCTTGATTTAAATTTTTTCAATTTCATTTTAATTCTGATATGGTTGGTCTCTTTCCTCCATGGATCCTTCTATTTAGGTATGATTTCTCCTTGACCTACTAACAATGCTATTGATGAAAAATACGCCTGCAGCTGTATTAAAGCAAAGTGTTGGATATCCACAGTTATTAAACAATAACTATTTTCAGACCACTATTGTTAAAAATCTATAAAACAAGTAAATAAAATGCATGTTTTTTTTTAAAAAAATAGTAATATGTGTGCAAACACATACTCTTTCCTTTTAAATATAAAGACAATGTATTTAAATACTTGCACTTTTCTCAGAAATTTACTTACAGATAACAAGCAACCCAGAATTAAGAAAAAAACAAAAGGCCCTCTTTCTTTCTTTTTTTTTTTTTTTGAAATTAGAAGTAAAATATCCACTTTCTATAAAAACAGCAAAGGAACACATTTCATTTAATATATCACATTGCAACTGTTTTCTCAATAATTCAAATTAAATTAGACAACAAATTCACACAGGTATGGACACTTTTTTTGCTGTTGTAAGTTCATGTATGCACAATATGAATTCCAAATCTAGATAGTTCTAGATTAATTTTTAGTTAGTTTTAATTAATTTTTAAACTTTCTAAGAAGAAAACTTATTAAGGCCTTTGATGTCTTTTAATTGTAAACACACCTCTGCCTGGTCAAAAAACTGGAAAGACATGGAGAAATACCATCATTATCATAACACTGTGAATTCATGTAGGCAGATATACAGCTCTCTTTAGAAATCAATGAACAATTTATGCTTCCTACATTTCCCTTGTAACATTTGATTTATTTATATTATGGATGTATAGCATATTACTTAAGTAGAGCCAACACAGAGGTTATATTTAATTTCTATGTAAAATTTCTCAAATAAACCTATTTTAATAGAGATCCAGTTCCACCAATGCAAGGAAGACAGAGTGGACTTCTTCTAGACTATGGTAGGCAGCTGCTGAAATACCCTTTCAATTTTAGATACCCGTTCTCATCCTTGCCCCAGTACTCATTTTACCACTACCAGTCCATCTGCACTGTCTACCATATATATTTGTATGCATATATTTAAACATTTATGACAAAGGCTATGAATGGAATAACAAAATAAAAAATAATATTGATAAGCAATAGGTACCTAATGAACTAACAGAGTGTGATTATGAATCAATAAATAAAATCAAATATGTGATACGAAGTTAGTGATGTGAAAGAAAAGAGATCAGAGGGTTGGACTAAGTGTAGTTGGCCAAAGTAGGGACAAGATAGCCAATTACAAGCAAAATATAACCATCAATGCAAGCAAGATATACCGATATGCAAAGGGTTTTGACATTAGGATCAGAGAAAGGGGAAATTATTTACAAGACATTAAGTTAAAATTGATAATAGTGGCAATTCAGGAGAAAAAAAAGATTTGAGGATGATCTCCAGGGTTATTTGCTGACATTCATGTACAAGCAACAGATCAAATGGATATGTCTAGATCCAGAGTCTCCAATACACACTGGTAGTAGACACTATGGAAGCTTTCTCCAATTCACAGATGGGCTCTTTGGAACACAAAAAAGAGGAGCAGTGTAGAATTTAGAACATTGGTTTATAAGATTACATAGAACGATTTAATGAGAACAGTTTTATATATGGAGAGAAATAAAGCAGACTGCCACCAGCTGAGGAGTACATGGATAATGGTAATAGGCATGGGAGTAGAACTAGATAAGGGTGGTGCAAAAACTTTTGTTTTATCTTTAAAAAGAAAAAGAATGAAGCACGTGAGATGTTGAAAGAGCTAAAATAAAATGGTAGCGTATAATACTATAACCAAGAAAAAAAAAAAAAAAAAAAACAAGAGATACAGTGGGACCCTGATAATGGGGCAGAGGAAGGGGAAAGTCAGTTCTATATTGCCATGTAGATGCAAAAAGTGTTCTCAAATACCAAACCTGGAAACACTAAATATTTTCTAAATTCACATGGCTTTTGTGTATACAACAATATATTGGAGTCTCACATTGTATTTATTTTGTTGAGTAACTATTCTGCCTTCTGCAAAGAAGTACTCTTTGAATAGAAAGTTGGGTGGGTAATTTCTAGTTATGAAAACTGTTTTTGAAAGAAAAAAATCTACAGCTGTGAGTTATGTTAGGAAATTCTTTTGATGTATGTTGATTTTATTTGGGCACTTCTCATGCATCTATCTATTGATTTTGTCCACATTTATCAAAATCTAGGAAAAGGCTGACGTTGCTTGTCAAAGTACTATTTTTGCTAAACTTTTTGGCCAAATGTGATTAAAGAACAATTTCTTAAGCACCCAGAAATTTTTTCGACCGAGAATGAGTTTATCACATGCATTTCATTGAACACTTAATTTTAGAGTAAATGATGGTTTGGTGGTGTGATGAATGCACAATGAGAGCCTGTCAATGACAGAGCTTCTTCTGAGTTTCACGAGTAAGAAAAAATGTAGAATAAGCAAAATTATGCAGCATTGTAACAAGCAAAATAGAAGAACCTCAGCCTCAAAATATCTTGAAAATGGATGATGCTATCTTAAAAGCTCCTGAAAGATTACTGTGTTTTGTTTGTTGTTGGCCTTATGAGTTTTATTTATATGCTAAAAATCAACAAGCAAAGAAGCAGACAATATATAGAACATTTAACCAACCAACCAAAACAACAAGAGCAGCACTCCTAAGGCGTTACCATTCAAATAGCTTTTTGTGGGAGACAGTATTACTACCATGGCTGATTTTTACCGTGGGTTTCCTCTCTCATACTGTTTAAAGCATGGAAGATTTTGCCAATGGATGAAATTTCCTAGAACCTTGAAGTTTATCAAACTGCCTGGCATGCCTTATGGCCTATTTTTGGTCCATGGCCTACTTAAAACCACATTTTAAAGAAAATCTTTCTTTTGGAAACAGAGGTAAGTAGCATTCCAAATTAGTCCTCATCTCTTTGTAAAACCTGCAGACCCTAAAGAAATGACATATATTTAAGTGGAGGAACACAGCATGCTTTTCTGGCTTTCTTCCCTTCGGCTATTTACTAGTCTCTTGTTTCCTTACCCACGAGTTCTTATCAGGGCAGGACACACTTCCAATTACACAAAAGTCACTTACAGTTTCCTCCTGGGATAATAACACCTGTTCTTGCCTGAGCTATTCAAAGGGATGCTCAGGGCATTCTTTCTCCTATTTTTTCTCTCCAAAGCTGTTGCTAATTCTTGTAGCTAGAAAAGTAACTATACCCGAATATGTTTGTATCAAATGGAAAACAAATAACAGGAGAGAGTTCTTAGCTCTTGAACATTTTTATTTCCAGAATTAGGTGCACTTTCTGCATAATTTAAAGAAATAAGCTCTATTACACATAGGATATGGTTAATTCTACCTACAATTTACTCAAAATTAAGAATATCTAATTTTAGATTCAGAATAATTTGTTTCCAAAATTATTTTACCTTTTCTGTGAGGAAAAGTCTACATGGAGGAGTAGCAATTCATAGATAAAATATTTTGGAACAAATAAGTGACATAATGTGCTAAACAAGAGAATGTTTTACCCAGTGCATATGATAGTGCAACTAGCTATCAAGACTTGACCATAATCAGGTGGACTGTGACCCAAAAACTGGGTCAACACAGTCAAACACAGACATTTAAGCCCATGATATATTGAAATGAAAATCCAAACAAGAGAAATTTCAAAGAGTTACTGGGGAATTTAAGTAGTAAACTTTCTTTTGTTTGTTTTTGTTGAAAAAAAAAATCAGTTACATGAAAGAAAACTTATTCATGAGATGTGACTACATTAAAAGATATGATTGTACTAAATTCAACAGAAGTAGTGGAAAACTTTTCTGTTCAGGGGAATATTTTTTTTCTCTTGCAGCCAAGAACAACTGAGACCCAGAACAGTGGTTACTACCTTTCCCTTAGGGTTAAACATGGAGCTGCCCTCTCGGGAGAAATGCCATGATCCTAGAGGAGAAAAAAAACCCTACAAAGTTTTGCATGGGATGTTGCCCCAGAAAATAACTCACACTTGACCTAACCGCATGTTGCACTGCCCTCATGTACAATCAGCACAGGTCGCTTTAGGGCCTTGCAATTAATCAAGGGAAGGAGAAATATGCAGATTTTTGAGTAAAGATTCTCTTACGGAAAAGAGAAACTAAGACTAAATAAGAGAAAATCCTCAAAGACATAAAGTTATACAAAGAACTGACCAAGCTACTTTTTAAAAATAAAAACACCTCTAATATTGTTGGAGAGATTCCAGAGATTAAAAAGTAGGGTAATATGAAAATAAATTACAACTATTTAAAAAAATATATCAGTAAAGGTTTTGGAAGAAAAAGTTGAAGATTTGTCTCACAATAGAGAAAAAAAATAGATTTAATATATGAGGGGAAGAGTGGTATCAATCATCAATACAGAAACAACAAATTTGACTAGTAGAAATTTTAGGAAGATAGAATGAAGACTCTAGATAAATTGAGTTATAGTTAACAAGTAAGAATAAAAGAAAAAAATATTTAAACTAGAAGAAATAAGTATATAGTAGCAGGGCCTATGACTTTGTATAATCCCACAAATGATAAGAAGACTCAAAAACTGTATTGGACATGCAACTTTTCTTAAGAAACTATTTGAAAATGTGCTTCAGCAAAATGAGAAAGTAAACCAGAAAAGAAAAAGGTATATATTCCCAGACAAGGTGGATCCAATGTAGGAAAACACTCTAGAAGGCTGAGGGAGCAATCAATCCACCCTCAGGCCTAACACAGGGGGCTTCAAGCAAAAAGCTCTAAAGACAAGTGGTGCTGTTCAGAATAATATGTTGAAGTATTTATGAGGGAAGGAAGACAACAACGATAGCAAATAGTACCAGCAGGACTAGAAATATATATATATCTATATATCTATATCTATATATATATATATATATATATATATATATATATATATCTATCTATATATAAATCAGTGAACATAACCACTCAAAATAGGACACATAAATATGGAATAATGTATATGTTAACATTGGTCAACATTTACATCATAAAAAATAATATGAGTTAAGTAAAATGTTAATTACATTGGAAGTAACAGCATTGAACATGGGGTGTAGAAAAGCCAAATGGTGGATTATAAATGAGAATGTCAATTGATAATATCAAAACTCAATAGATTGAGAAAGATGCATAAAAGCTGATTATTTAGACATATCAGAGGGAATTGCTAACTAAGACAAATATGACTTGAGAGGTAAGGAGGGATAGGTTAAGTGTTTTGTTTTATCTCAAGCTTCTTTGTACTATTTCATTTGCCTCTGATTAAAATACATAAAAGTTTCATAATAAATACCAATTTCCCCCTTGACTTTGATATAACTTTTAGCATACCCCATTAGTTCTACCTTTTTACTTAAGACCCTAGTAATTATTTCTTATTCTTCTCATTTATGCAGGCTCCCTTCAGATTGATTTACTGGCATTTCAACCCCGTTAGAGTTATTGCATATACTTCTTAAAGCAAAATATAAGATCATCATGTCCTCTATATTAATGGCTTCTAAAATACTTCACTTTTGTTTCTTAAAAGCAAATCTTTCATTCAGTATGAAACTATTATTTCACAATCTACTGTAACTTGAAATTGCAAAATATTTTATAATGCCCAACACATATTCTCTCTTATTAATATTTCTAGACAACTACATCTGACAAGGAAATATTCCCATATCTACTGTTTTCATGCAAAGTAGAAAGATCCCTTAAAATGTATCAATCCACACAATGGAAAGAGATTTCTATCAGATACAAAACTGCTGCTTTTGGAAGATTAGGTATTTCTGTGCATGTATATAGCTTTACAAGATCTAATGTAAATAACTGTATTTACTTTTATTCCCCCTAGATGATAACATTTTTAAGAGAAAGTTTAACTATCTTAGATGATAACCATCAAAGGATGGTGTTCTCCTCATAAAATAGCTAATTTTCTCCATAAGAGAATAAATGAAGTAATGGTTTTAGGAAAAACACTTCATAATTTTAAGGCAGGAAAAAACTGCTTTGTTTAAATTAGCTCTCCAGAAACATAGGAATCATATTCATCATCAGCCATGGAACTGTGTTTGGCAAGTAGAATATGCCTGGTAAATGACAGCTTTTATTATCACCTTTGTCAATCTCTTAGATAATGCATCCCAAAGGATTATGAAAAAAAAAGGTTAACAAGTAATATGCATTTGATAATAAATTTTTGAGTAACAAGATTTTGCTAGACTTTATATTATCAAAGTTCATCTGTCAGATGCCAAAGATGTACACAAAAGTCTTTTATCTTTCTTGATGTACTATTCCTGCAGTAGGTAAATAATCTATAGACTTACACATCTCCACTTGCTAAAATCAATAGTACTCTCATCACCAAATTTTCTATGAGGCTATATCTGGAACATTTATAACATAAAAGTCATAATGTCTTTCAAACAGTAGAAGCAAAATAAAATGTCATTACTTAAAATTAAAGTAAATTATTGAACTCAATGTAAACAAAGATACATCTAAATAAACTGAGCTTAAAAATCTTTAATATAATTAACTCATTAAATTTACTTACGATTAATGTACTTGAAGTTTACTCAGAAAAAAAAATATTTATTTTTTCAGTTGCCAACATAATACACTTAAACCTAATTCTGCTTTCTGATTCATAAGAAAGTCTAGATGGAGCTGCTGCATTGCTTATTCAACATATTTTAACATACCCATAATATACTACTTATATGACAGGTATATAGACTTATCTCTAGTGAAGAGGAAATGGGATAAATTTTTATTTTCTGAGATTTTTGTTTTCTTCCCATGAAAGCATTTTAAAAATTGTATACAATAAGTACTAATAAAATATATTATGGTGAACAAATCTAAAATATACCTACAGAAAATGTATAAATGTATTATTGTTATGTAATCTCATTGCTTTATCATGAAGATCCCAATTTAGTATCATATTAAAATCAATGTATGATCATAAATATAAACCTACATAACCATCATCCACATTAAGAGAGAATATTACCCATAGCCAGAATCCTCTTTCTTGATACCCATCTCCAGTATCTTCAAACATAAATACCATGTTAACATCTATCCATCAAACATGAAAGTTTATGTGTATCTATTTTTCTAAGTTCATGTGTATCTATTTCTAATGTTATGTAAATAGAATCAGGCAGTATGTACTCTTTTACATCTAATTTCAAAAAGAAAGTATATTAAAGAATTCATCCCCACTTTGAGATGTGGGAGTTGTTACCTCACTGTTCCTGCATTATAGTATTTCTTATATAAATATACCATAAAAACCTCTATTCGTCCATTAGGAATGCCATTTGTTTATGTTTGGCTTTGGGTGTTATTATTGCTGCTAGGAAAATTCTGGAGTCTGTGTGTTAGTACACATATTGCTCTTTGGTATTTGCTTGCCAGTTAAACTGTAGTATCATAGACTGTGCATGTACTGAGTTTGGCAGATAATGACAAACACTTTTACAAAGTGATTTATGCCACATACTTGTTTTTTAAGATGTTTCTAAGTGTAATCTGAATCAAAAAGAAGTATTTGGCTCCATTTGGTATTCAGATAATGGTCCTTGGTCTATTTTACATAATAATCTAAGATATTATTTGGTTTTATTCTTAACATTGTTGATATAAACTGTTCTTCAGCTAGACATAAATTTCTGTGGCATTCATTAGTTATGAGACAAAGGGCAAAAGAAAATTTCGCTGTCAACTATGGTTTGCCATGTTGATGACAGGCTCCAGTTCTTCTAAACAAACTAAAAGAGAAACCCCTGCTGACTGAAACTGAGACAGGAGTGGTGGTTTTTCTCAGTTGGATGCAAGTTTATATATTGTACATCACAGTTCCCATTGTCTGCAATCCAAATTTCTACCACAGTCAAAAGCCAGAAGAGCTCAAAATTCAAATGGTGATTTTAAGTGCTCACACTTGCAAACATAAGTGAAACAAAAATGCAAAACAATCTTACAGGTTAAAAAGTTATATCTTATGTGCATCATTGCAAGTTCCAGGATAGACTACATAAAAAGAAATTCTTTGATTAGGAACAATGAAGATCACTCAATTTCTTAAAAATAATACCTTATTTTGACCTTCATACCCAAAACAAAAAAAGGACAAATTTACTACTCTGGAGTGTTAGGGAATTAAATTTCCTGATGAAAATATAGTTATCAAGAAGATGGTGAATAAAGATAATCATCAGAGCTGGTGCATTTCATCTTAAATGATCTTAAATGATTAAAATGGTGAAATACCTCATGACAAAACATTTATGAATACTACTATATTAAGTATACTATGAATATTATTATATTAAGTAAGATACTTTTTTAGGTGCCCCTAAAAACCCACAATGCAAATAAACTATAGGGAGGACTGGGAGAACTTCTGTATCTCTTGGATTCTAAGTGAGGCTGCTCTTGCTTGCCCTTTTATCATGCTCTTGTTTGTAACCACCAGTACATCTTAGAGTGAAAACCTGACTTTGTTCATCTCAGAGCAAAGACACTGATGATCCTGATCACCCCAAACTTGTACTGTAGTGCTTTAAAGGGTGTAGGGTGAGTAAAGATTCCATATGGAGATTCCATATGATTAACCATGACTTTTTCTTAACCAGAAAATGCATCCTTGATTTATACCTCCAAATAAGATCACCTCATTTTTAACATTTAAGTTTGTATCTTTTAATTAATATTCTCATGTTTTAATGGACAAATGATCTACATTAAGTCAATTTCAGACAAAGCATCCTCAATTAATTTGGAAAAGTGTTAATTGGTGATTTTGGAGTAAATTCTTATTGTAATTTATTATTTGAATGAATTTATGAGTTATATTTCAAAACACTAAGGCTAGATAATTCCCTCTGCCAAAATATAGTAGCTGGTATATTCATGCTTGATTAGATTCTAACGATAATATCAGACTATTAACATTTCAAAACTGCATATCCCTATTTTATCATAACCATGCTGTCAGCATTATGAAAGCTTAAATTCTTTGTTGTGAGGAATGCCGGCTAAGGGATCCCACCATGGCTAAATATGTAGGTAGTGGGAAAGCTGAGATTTGAATGCAAATGGAAGATAACCAGAAAATGAGGTTAATAAATTAGATAGCCAAACCTTCTTCTTGTTCTTCAAATGTACTAGATGCCCCTCTCCCCTGCCTTACTTCCCACTGCTGACCTCACCTCATATCCTTTTGAGGAAATGAGACAGAAATTTTGTCATGTTCATAGTGCCATTACACAAGGTGACCAGCGTCTGTGTCATGCTTTTGCCTTTTCTCCTCTAGCTCTAGATGAAATGGGACGATCCCTCTCAAAGGACAAGTTCTCCACATGTGGCATGGTAAGTCTGAATTAAGATCTCTCCATCTTCCTTAAGGACTTTACTCCTATAATTATTCCCTTTGTTTTCTGAATCATTATTTTCTCTGTTTGATCATTCATATCAGTATACAAGATACAACTGTAAATACCAAAACCGAAAAAGGCATAAACAAATTCCTTAGTTTCTCTCTTCCTTGCCTACTGCACTATTTTGCTTTTACCCTTCAGAGAAAACTCTATTGAAATCCTCTACTGTCTTCAGCTCCCATTCCCTTCTGAAACTCATCTGGTCTTCCCAACCCAAAAGAAAATGTTCTTCCCAGGCATCAACAGTTTTCATTTTCCCCAAACACAATGGCCATTTCATAGTTCCTGTTTGATTTGAATTCTTAACAATGTTTGACAACACTAACAGTGTCCTGATATATTTTCTTTCATTGACTTCCAGGATTTGTACCTAAATAGCTATACCTTCGTCATCTCATTTATTGTTTCCTGTTTCTTTGCTAGCAATTAAATGTAGAAATGCCCACGGCTTGGCAAGGGAAATCTCCTTTTCTCCATCTGCTCAATCTTCCCTGGTGACATCATCTTGCCATCTCAGTCATATGATTTTAGACACCATTTACATGCCAAAGACTTCCATATTTATATCTACTGGATTATTTTTTTCCTAGAAAATAAGATGTATCCAAATAACAAGACACTAGCTCTATTTACTTGTCTCAAACTCAATATGGCTAAAACAGACTTTTTTATTCCATGACCTTCCTTTCTTGAAAAACTGTGCTCCCCTCCTAATCAATTCCAGCAAAATCAGTGACATCACGTCCATCTAATGGTTGATGACCAAAGTATAGGATCTAACTTTGATTTTACTTTCCTAATTGCCTTACTTAAAGTTTCCCTCTTTCCCTTACTACCTACCTGCAATCGATCAGTCATTACTATTGATTCTGCCTGTCATAAATGTCCCACACATGGCTGCTTTCCCCCACATCTTTAAAACCCACCCTATCTAAGCCACTCTTGTGTCTGTATTCCTACAGCCTCCTAATTTAGCTCCCTACTGTAGATCTTATACCTCAACAATAAATTCTGCACCAGGTAGCCAAAGATTTCTTCTAAAATATAAATCAGAAGCAAGCTACAACTTTACTTAAAATCTACTTGAATAAAATGCAGATGTCTCTCCTAGCTTACAAAGCTCCTAGCCCCTGCCCACCTCTCTGGCATTTCTTCTTGGAATAGAGACATTTTAATCCTCTTATCCACACTTTCTATGCTTGACATCAGCATTCTTTTGGTTCCTATAACATGCATCTTGGTATATTTTATTAGTTTTTTTTTTTTGACTGCCTAGTCACTTGCTAACTCTTTATTCTATTTATTCAAAAATTTTTAATAAAAATATCAATTATAAAGAAAAGTTAAAAGGCTAGTTCAAATAACACCTGTATACTTATCACCTAGATGCAGTAATTATTGATATTTGCCATATATTCTATAACAGTTGTTTTACACTATAGACTGATGTTCACAGGTAGTACTTCAAGAAGAGATGAGAACTCAACTATTAAAGAATGAGTATAATATGATTGTGTTGAGAGGAGGAAGAAGACATTTAGCATGGACTATTAAGGAAAATATTTTATATTTTACTATATAAAATAAAGTATGTAACACTGAGTCTAAATACAGTCTCTAAAACTTATATCCCATAGGAAAAATTTACTGAGAGCCATCCATAGCATATTTAAAAATCATTTTCTCTTTATTTTCCTTTACTTCAGAAACTATAACACATAAGTAAACTTTGTCAGTGGAACACTTATTTATTCTCTATGAACCATCATCTTGATGAACCAAAGTGGGGGAAATGTACATTCTTGTCTATCAGTGAGCAAAAATTATTACACAGCATATTTCATCTTGGAAAAACAAATTTTCTCTAATGAAACTGCAATGAGTTTGAAAGGTTTGGGTAAAAATTGTGACTGGTTATTTACTATAAATATTAAAGGAAAAATAAGTATTCCCCAAACCAAAAAAAAAAAAAAAATAGTCTTGTAAATAGTCAAAATAAATGTATATTTTATCAGTAAGAGAATTATTATTTTACAACTAATTATAAAACATTTGGGGGCTGGGGCTATAGCTCAGTTGGTAGAGTGCTTGCCTCACATGCCCTGGGTTCAATCCACAGTGCGCATACGTGCGCGCGCGCGCACACACACACACACACATACACATACACACACACAAATGTTGTTTTACGGCATTTGCAGGTAAATGGAAGGATATGGGGGAATATCATGCTAAGCAAAGTAAGCCAACCCAACAAAAACAAAGGCCAAATATTCTCTCTGATAAGTGGATGCTGATCCATAAAAGGGACTGGGGAGGCATGGGAAAAATGGAGGAAATTTGATTGTGCAAAAAGGATAGAGGGGAGGAAGGGGAGGGAAGGGAAGGAGGATGCATGGGGGCAGGAAAGATGGTGGAATGAAATGGACATCATTACCCTAGGTACATGTATGACTGCACATATGGTGTGATGCTACATCATGTACAACCATAGAATGTAAAGATGTGCTGCAATTGTGTACAATGAATCAAAATGCATTCTGCTGTCATATATACCTAATTGAAATAAATTTTAAATAATTTTTATTCCAAATAATAACAGTTTTAAAGAAAGAGACTAAGGGTGATGATGATATAGAAGCTTGCGGTCATTTGCCATAAAAATAAATGGTTCTAATAATTTAACAGAGCATAGTGTTATAACTATATCCAAATCAGAACTATAATAATGATGAATGAGTCACAAAAATGAGTAAATTTATGATCTATATTCTATTTTAAGAATGCATATAAATTAAAAATTCAGTTAGGGAAATATTAAATGCTTCTGAGAAAATAATAAAAACATATTTATCAAGTATTATGGACAGCTAAGTTTTGAAATACAATATTATCTTTGCTTTGCAGAAAGATAAGGTACAGTAAAGATTTCCCTGAAATGACAAAAATTAATTCTGAGTGTTTTTATTTGGGTCCTGAGTCGGAAGGAGTGAAAGAAGAATAATAAAAAATAAGAAGAGTGGAAGAGCCTCGTTCTATCTATATCCCCTCTTAGTAAAGATTCTATATTCAACAACATTAAACTGTTCCTTGGTTTTATAATGTCTCATTCTTGTATATTACCAGATATAATTTGTGGAAAAAAAACTTAGGATGATTTTTTTTAAAAAAAAAAAAAGCCTTCAGACATTTCAAATTCTACCTACCATTTATCTCCATCTCTTTACCACTTAAAATGAATTACAGGCGCATGTAACAAAACTGCCAAAAATAGTTTCAAAAAGAAACCAAATTTGTTGAAAAGCTTTCCTACTGACCCTGAAAGTCCCAAAGTAAACAGCACTAGGAGAAACAGGTGTTCTCAGAATGGAATATTTTAAGAGTAATCTCTGGGAAGTTCTTTTCTTTGCTCAGCCTTGATGCTGAGCACACTACTGATGCCATTGATGCTTGAAAAGACTTGGTGATGGATGAACCCCCTGTGCACAGAATAGGAGCAATTCCCTTCCATTAGGTAGAGCCTAATCTAATTATATGAATGCTTCAAAAGACATAAAGGACAAATCACAGTAATTTCATAAATGTGTAAAGGGGATGGGTGTGGCACACGGCTTCCACATAGGAGAACAATCAGCAATCTCTTTTCTCCATGTGTGGAACATGCGTAGTGTACTATTTCTTCCCACTGTTACCTGAAGAGCTGAGACTTGGCACTATAAATGACTGGTGGCTGTGGGGTTTGCCACTGAAATGATGTATGTGGTTAATTTCAGTTACTCCTCAGAAAGCGGTCCTGTGTGCCTTTGTAGCTGAAGGCTCCATTAGTGAAGGCTCTATTAGTGACAGGATAAAAAGAAAGAGATGGAGAGAGGTGAGAAGAAGAGTGACTGGGTTTGCAAAGTAAAATGAGTAAGGTGAGCCATTCTCCACATACATAAATGGGATTAAGCATAAATCTGCTTTTCTCATGAATAAAATTTGAATATGAAAAATGAATCCTTAAGTTCATGTGGATATAGATGTATTGGTAGCATAGGCAAAGATATAAATAAGGGGAATAAACATATTAGAAGTCACATGACATTTGCTTTGACTCTAGACAGTTTACCTCTCTCAGATATCCCCAAATATATCTGAATTTTTTGAGATTTGAGTTCAGGGAAAATATAAATTTAGACAATAGATGGACTGTATCCAGTATATATTGGCAAAATAATCAATAAAGTCATAAACAACATTTTTCTCCTCCCCAGTAACTATGAATGTTCCTCCTTAATTTAACCTAATGTGAAATATCATTGTATATTAGGAAGGTGAATGGTTTTGCAGGAAAGTCTAGAGAGTCATAACCTAATCAATTCATCCTAGTTTGAATGAACTGACTAGATGGTAACTGTGGGAAGATGGGGGCATGGATGCAGGGGGTGGGTGCATATCCTGAAAGGGTACATCTTTTCTGTGGGTCCCTTCCTCCACCTCTGCTTCCTGGCTGCTATGAATGGAGAAGCGTTTTTCCACCACACCCTTCCACCATAATATGCCGCCTCACCATGGGCCCAAAATTATAGAGTGGGCTATCTATGGGCTGATAACACTGACACTAAGCCCCAATACACTTTCCTCCTCTAAGTTGTCCTTGTTGGCTATTTTGGTCACAGTATAAGGAGCTGACTAACACAGAAGGAAAAATTCAATTTCATATTTTGACCTTAGAGTCAATTTTTTCCAACTTAAAGTAGGAGAAAAATAGGTTTAATTTAAATACATCATGAAATTTCTTAAATCCATTTTCTCTTGAGGAGAGAAATGTCTAGATTAGTGAAATTTATTTTCTCAAATCCATTGTATGTGTGTTTGCCACATGATTTTCTATGCATCAGAGCTGTCTCCTCCATTTCCTTTGAATAAAAGAGCAAGGGAGATTAAAGAAATATTGTACTCTTGCTATCTTGTCATGCATATTTGGTAGGGAATCTCTTGATGTTGGGTATTTCTGGGAGAAAATTGTCTCTACTTCATTGTATGGATGATCATTGCTCAGATTTAGAATATACACCTCAGTCTCAATATGCATGCGGGCTCATTCTGATTTGCCACTTAGAATTAACATCTTTGTCTATACAGAGAGTTTTAAATCTTTTAAACAAACCCCTTCAGTATCCAATCTAAGTCTGATTTATTATAGTTGCTACAACATTCCCGACAAAGAAACCTGCAATAATCTCCAACAGCTGCTGGTCAACAGGTGCCACAGAATAACATTGAACACCAAGCCATAAGCTAGAATCAATTTTGTCTCCTTCACTGTTATAATCAGGCAAGGAGAACAACTGGAGCATTTATATTCTTACCTTTAATATCCTTCAAAAACAGAGGTGGGAAACAGGACCCCATTGTATCATCAGGAATGTATATTCCCTGTCATGATAATTGTTCTCCAGAGCTACACATTTTATGAGTTAGATATAAAACTTATAGGGAAGGTCATCTTCTGAAATCAGAACACAGCTGGTAGGCAGTAAGAATCACATTATATACATATATATTAAGAACTCACTCTCTTCCTGAGATATTATATTCAAGGGTTTAAATTTTAAAAAGTGCTCATTTGCAATCTATGAATCTATATCAAGGCAATTTAAACTGTTTTTGTCCTCTGGCCCTGAATCTACATTCATAGTCTTTTCCTTCTAACTGTTTCTCCCTTTCTGAAAATGGACATTTGAAAAGCCACAAAAGGTCAAATATTTAATTAATGATTCCAAACTTTTTCAAAAAAGGACATCTTCACTTTTCTAAAGATTCATTCTAATTTCGGTTTTCAGCTTAGAGTTTTGGATTAAGCAACTTCTGGCTTTTTACAATAATTATCCTAATTATAAGAAAATGGAAAACATTTGTCAAAATTTTGAGATTTTTGAAAAACCAATCATAGCGCTCAGTTTTTAAAGGATCTAAGTCACAATTATTCCAAAGTTCTTAGAAATAAAAAAGAGAATTTATAATACGTGAGAGATTTTGATATGACTGGGAAGACAGCTCACTTATTTCTACAAGGTGGATCAACATTTTATATACTTTTTTTTTACATCAACTGAGCCTTAATTTAGCTAAAAAGTTAACTTCTCTAAAGTATTCCCAAAGAGGACCATTTCCCCCATGAATAGCAAATGAGAACCAAACGGCATGATGTCTTTCTGAATTAGTTATTCCTATTGGAGATACTGGATATGTTTAATAAGAATGAAGAATTTCTTCTGTAGGATAGCTTTTGTTTTATAGCTAGAAGTGCTAAAATTTCCTGTTTCTATGTAGGTATTTGGATTATGCATATATGCCAAAAGAAAAATAATAGACCACACTACAGCAAGCACACTGCATTCTGGGTGCAATATGTATTTGTGGTCCCTAAAATGTTTTCCAGAAGATTAAGCTGATTCTCTGTGAATCATTTGGAAAATTCCTGCAAATTATTCTATCCAAAAAGTAATCTCTCCTCTTGCCAAAATTCCTGGCAATATACAGATCCTGACTGTAACATCATTTCAGGAATACATAGAAAGGTAGGGGGAAAAATGAAAGGTTTAGATAATCTTGAACATAAATTTTTGTCAACTTTCTTGACTTATAAAAATATCATTATTACTATTATGATAACAATGAATCACTAAGTTTAAAAGAAAAAAAAAAACATTAGCAAAATAACTGCTTTGACTGGAGACTCTTTAGAGTGTTAATTAAGAATATGTCTTTGGATGCATGTAGACCTAAGATCAAATGCCAGAAAATCACTTAATATCTCATTGGCAAAGTAGAGATAATATTTTTACTGTCTCCAGTTTAATGACTAAATTAGATAATGTATGTAAATTACCTAGCAGTGATAGGACTACTTTCTTTTGTGTAATAATGCGACTTTGTACTCTTAGTTCTCAGAACTGGAAGAAAATGAACATCACTAACAGATTTTTTTTTTTTTTTAAAGTTCAGCAGCCTTATATTACCTTCTACCCCAAAGGAATAATCTTAGGATCAAAAAGATGGACAGCAACACTTACATCAGCGAGTGCACCCAGGGCTTCTGCAAGCTTTGGCACAAAGATTAATACCAGCCCCTGAGGCAGCATCAGTATCCCATAGTGCAGTTAATGACACCATGTGCGAGAGCAAAATAAGCATGTTGTCACCGTATTCCATGATTTCAGTCCTGAACTACCCTGTGTGGTGTGCATTGATTCTTTTCTTTCAAATTGTACAGTTACTAAAATGGTGAGGGAAGTTTCTCAAGGATGTATTTCATTAGGTTTAAAACTGCCCATAAAATCTGACAATTTGTGTCAGTGTTGCTGCTGGGAAGCCAATAAAGCCCACATACCATAGCAGGTTGCATGAAACGCCAGCAGGATCTCCATCATCTGATGAATCAACTACACCCCAAAGACAAACTAATCAACACAGACCATTTTACTGACAATACACGGTGTCCCTGTATTTCAGAAAGGCAATTTAGGTATGCTTGATGTATAACAGCTCATAGGGAAAAAAAAAAAAAAAAAAAAACTGTCAACCCAAAAGTGAGGAGGTATGCTTTTCATATTTCTGACTTATTCCTCCATCAGAAAATTCTGGTCAAGGAGATTCCTTTCACAAAATCTCCATCAGAGAATAAAATGTTAGATTCCTGTAGTATTTGCATAGAGGTAGCAATGGTTTGTCTTAATCCCATTTGATCCCACACATCTAAATCAAATCACATTGATGAAAAAATAGTACATTTTAAGTATATTTCAATGTTACAGAGGATTTACTTTTTTAAAGTAATTTAGTATGAGTACATGATTAGCATCCTGAATCCTCCATTCATTTAATATTTATTAAGGGCCTATTAAGTGCCAGACATACAATCTATTTGCCAAACACTATGTGGTATTCAGTGGACACTCAGATGACATAGTCCCTGGTTTCTTTTTTTTTTTTTTTAAAGAGAATTTTTAATATTTATTTTTTGGTTTTCGGCAGACACAACATCTTTGTTTGTATGTGGTGCTGAGGATCGAACCCGGGCCGCACGCATGCCAGGCGAGGGTACTACTGCTTGAGCCACATCCCCAGCCCTAGTCCCTGGTTTCTAAGAGCTCAATCCACAGTGGAAGCATCAGCAGCAGAGGTGCCAAGAGATGCTTGGTCTTTCGTATTTCCTTTTTCTCCAGTAATCTCCCTAAGCCTACCTAAATCCATCTCAATTAAAGATAATCTAAGCAAAGCATTGATCTGCCAATGTAGTTAAAAGACAAGCTTCCTTGGCCCCCTTCCACCAGATTGCTTGCCCCTATGCATAACTACTCAGGAGCCTGATGGGAGACAGATATTAAACTGCCAACAGTAATTCTGTGTGATAAATGATATAAGCACAAAGACTTCCGTGAGCACAAAGAAGAGGTTGTTCAGGGATCAGGATGTCATGGATAGTTTCAGCAAATACTTAAAAGGTGACGACATGCTACCCATACAAATCATATGAGGTGTTGGACAGAAGGGACAAATCATAAGCATGCTCATGAACTTCCCAGCAACTGCAAGGAGTACAGCCTGACAGGACTACCTGATGAGCAGGGACTGAATTATTAAGATTACATGCACGTTACTATGTTATAGATATGAGGTGCCCCCACAAAGCTCATTTATGTGACAATGAAAGAACGTTCAAAACTGAAATGATTAAATTATGAAAGTGATGACCTAATCAGTGAATTAATCCCCTGACACGGATTCACTGGGTGGTGATTGTAGGCAAGTAGGTGTAACAAAAAGAAGTAGGTTACTGGGCATGTGCCTTTGGTTTTTATATTCTGTCCCTGGTGAGCAGAGCTCTCTGCTTCCTGATTGCCATGGCCTGAGCTGTTTCCCTCTGACACACCCTTCTGCCATGATGTTCTACCTCACCACAGGCCCTGATATGTGGAGTTAGTCAACCATGGACTGAACCTTTGAAACCGTGAGCCCAAACAAAGTCTCCCTTCTCTACATTGTTCTTGTCAGGTGTTTTGGTCACAGCAATGCAATGCTGGCTAAAGCACACCTTATTACAAGTCTGAATCTAATTTTATCTTTGGGACCATAGGGATCCCTGGGAGAGCATTTAGGCAGGGATGATATGAGAATGGGAGTATCAAGAGAGATTTGCAGATGACTAACGTGAAAAGCAGTTTAGAAATCAAGGGAAAGAGATTTTGAATGAATACATTGGCTGTAAGTATTGGAAAGCAGATGGATTTTAGGATGTCAGAGGCACAGTGTTTTTCCATGGGTGGGATAAAGGGACACCATTCACTAAGATCAGGAAAGTAGGGAAAGAGATAAGATGGGACTGTTGCCCAATCCTCAACCTCTAAAATTGTGGCGAATATATATAAAAATATATATATGTTGGTTCAGCTAAAATTAAGAATATAAAGTATTTCTTTTTATATGTATATATTTTTAGTTGTAGTTGGACATAATACCTTTATTTTATTTATTTATTCATCTTATGTGGTGCTGAGGATTGAACCCAGCCCCTTGCATGTGCTAGGCAAGTGTTCTACCTCTGAGCCACAACCCTAATCCCAAGAATATAAGGTATTTCTTACCAAAAAAGTAAACTATTGATGCAAGTTGAAAATATATCACAAACACTTTAAGATTCACATTAAAAAATTGAGAACTTGTGAAGAGGATGATATCAACTCATATATGCGGTAATAGACATCAAATTTTGCTTGGTAACAATTATAGATGTTTATACTTTAAAGACTTATCAAATTGGTTCTTATTTAATCTTTAAAAATTGCTGCTAATATTATTTACTCAATTATATATTTATTGAACCTAAATAAACATTTGCAATAAACTTATAGTAGCTGATGAATGTTTTTTAATCTTAGGGGTTTATTGTTTGACCCAAAAAGGTTGATTCTATCAAACTTATTCTTTTTTATAGGTGGAACAAGATGGCAGAGGAGTAAAACCCTCCAATGATCCTATCTCTACAGAAACATCTATTGAGCAATTATCCATGAATGAAATTACCTTCATATAAACTAAGGAAATGAGGTGGGTAATCATAATCCATTTTTTTTAGTACAACAATAAGAAGATGCACTGAAAAAGTCAGGAAGGAAAGTTGCACTTGTTACCCCTCTTCCAACTCCAAGCAAAGCACACTGGAGTTACTTCCCTCCTCTTTGAGGGAGAAGAAATTAGTATGGGCTTTAAACTTGGAACCCAGTACCAGGCTTGACACAATGACATGGTACTTGGCAGTGCCACAGAGGCCCTACCTTTGGGCCAGTGCTCACGGACCTAGAGTAACTTAGGAGCCAAGGGACTCCTTCTACCATCCTTGCCCCAACTTTAGGCACCATAATACACAAAGATTCCATCCACCGGGGAGTAGGACAGGGGAATATACACAGAACTTTGCCTTGGAACTCAGTATCATGCCTTTAAAACCCAACACTATGAAGACTTCTACAGCACTTATCCCAGGTTATTGCTGGCAGATAAAAGCTTCTGGGTCTGTACCATGTCCAGAGACCCAAACTTCAGCTCCAGTGAGACAGACTTAAATTGCAGCCAGTATCACCTCTTGCTGACTGCAGTGGTATTAGGCCATGAGGATACCTTAGCTACAGGCAGGCTATAGCTACATTGGCCTTGGTCTTGCCACTGGTCTCAATGGGCTATGAAATCCAGGTTAAACCCAGCTTTGCAGCCTTGGTGGCCAAAGGACTCCTATCTTAGCTCTCCCCTAACACAATGCAGAGTTACTGTCCAATTCGGGAAGAAGAGGGAGATTTTTACCATGTCATTGCTTAGTAGCCTATCCTTTCACGATAAGGTAAAAATACTAAGAAACACACATGGATGTATACACACACACACACACACACGTATACACACACACACACACACACAATTTTTTCCACGACAGCTTTGGTATTCTACAGATCTTTAGAATAATTGAAAAAAATTATCCAGAATAAAAATATTGCAACTTATTTCCTAGACATCAATTTATCAGTTTATGTATGCTCAGGCTGGAATTTGAATAAAATTGTAAAATTACCATTAAATTAATAAATGTTAAAAGTAATGAGAAGACAAAAGTTATCAGTACTCATCAATTTGGTAAATTCTAGTATTAAAATGTTAAAAATATTCTTGATTATCCTATAACAAAGCAAGGTAGGCAATGTCAACCATTTTTTAATATTCCAAGGATAAAATATGAGTAGTTATATATGCAGCAATTATTATACATTCCTCCTGGAAAGAAGATACATATAGTTAAAATTAAAGGAAAGAAATAATGAAGGAAAGAGAGAAGAAAGAGGATGAAGAAAGGGGATTTAAATTACTACCTTATAAAAATCTCCCCTTACTGGCCAGTCTAAAAATTGGAAAGAAACCCTAATACTCCTCTCCCCAAGAAAAGAACAGTAAATTTATAACCTATGGATGTCTTTATAAAAAATAAAACATGTTAAAATAAGTAAATTATTTATTTCCAAAGTATTTTTTTTCAAAAATATCTGAAATTCTACAAATATGTTATATAAATTTTGAATGCTATTAAAGAATCTGATAACTCCATGTGATTTTACATGAAAATTTAGTTGACATAATTGAAATGAGTATAAAATAGAATCATGAAGCAATAACTATAAATATATCCTGAAATATGTTTAGTGGGAAAGGTGTTAAATGACAGTTAATAGAATATTATGAGGTGTCAATAAGATACTAATTAATAGTATTTATAATTTGGCAATAATTATAAAGTGCCAAAATGCATGTGATAACATAATTCATATAACAAAAAGAATTAGAAATAAAGACAGAAAATAAAAGTACATTTTTCTTAATTTGCCAATTAAAATCGAGTTAAGAAAATGAGTGTAACTAATTTAAGTCAAACAAGAAATTGAGTGTAACTAATTTAAGTCAACATGTATTTACTGAAAGAGTTCTGATGATTCAACAGTCTACAAAACAAAAACTATCTCTGCCCTCATGGAAATGCATCCTTGTTAAAAATGCCCAGAAAAACATATTGATGCAAATCAGTGAATACTGGGACATGATTTAGTTCTAAATAAAATGACCACCATCACCATACAAGAGACTTGTGAACCTAATTTTTAAAAAGTTTTTCAAAACCTAGAGACAGGTTGTATAATGCCTTTGTCTCTTTGCTGCTACTCCTAAAGTAATTATCTTTTTTCCTCCAAAAATTTCAGCTTATTTGGAACTTGAGTCATTGGGCTGTACCATCTAATATATCCCACATCAAACCACCTGCTAGTCATTTATTTAAGACATTTATTTACCCCTTCCTTACAACTGAAAAGTCTATCCATGTGTCTCACCCAGTGCTTGGGCCTTCGGTCTTCACCTTTCCTCCCCTCTGTCTCAGGGCCCAACTGCTCTGGCTCCTCAGCAGACCTGCTACTCACCACCCTCCCCAAGGTCTCTCAGACTCCTCTGCAGCTTAGAGTTCTTCCTCCCACTCACCATTTATCTGCCTGCCTTCATTCTTTCCTGCCTGGCTTAATGATTCCTCATTAAAATCACATTATAAAAACCTCAAGTCCTTTTTTTTTTTTCATCGAAGAAAACAGCTGCATTCATTTACTTAAAACACACCAGAAAATCCGAACTTCTTATAGATATACTTCTCAATAGTCAACTTTTGTCTTCAGTTCCAGCCTTGACTGGCATTATTTTCCCTCTCCCTCAATGCACTGTAAACACACTGGCAGATCTATCTACCTCTTGAGGTCACCAATCCTCTTGCTCCATGTGCCTTCCCCATTTCCCCGACTCTGCCAGATGTGCTTATTTGGTTGACTGCACTGTCAGGGCTCTTCCTGGGTGTTCTCAGTGGCAATGTCAGCCCTTGCAGAGCCTCCTTTGATCATCTCCTCTACACCAACCCAACACAACTACTTTCTATTATATTGCTTTTTAAATTTCCTTTATAGCACTTAAGTATAGTATACTTACATCATTTAGTTCCCTTGGTCAGTCTCTGCATTTGATTGACACAGGACAAAGTCCTTATTTACATATTTTGTTTACCTTTATACTATCAGTGAAGGATGAATTTACATACACATTATTAGACTAAATACAAAGGGTATTAACATGAGAGCAAGGTTTAACTACAAATCTGTCAACGATCTACATAACAGAAGCAAGGTTACTTATTTAACAATCCACACCGAAAATATCAGTATGATTTTGTTTACTAATTCTGCTCATTTTGTTTTACTAAAATAAAAGAAGTTAAGCCATATAAATGATAATCTACATAAAAACATTTTAATGGTAAGAAAATGTATTAAAAGAAATCAATCTGGTCAAAATGTGTTTATTAGTATAAAATAAGAAACATATATTAGAATCAATTTTAAAACATTAAATTAAAAGTAGCATGAAAGACATCATTCCATAATTCATCAATAGGAGAATCAGAATTAAATGATTAAATAACAAAAATCTGGTAAACCATAATGTTTGCAGTGAACTTAAAGATTAATAGAATATTGGGTAATTAAATGTATCACTGAAGAATCAGGAATCCAAAGAATTGGGAGATTGTTTTTATGAAATATCTGGTACTTATCAATACCTCTCAACTTCATTCTACAGAAATCTTGAATCACCCAAGTATATCTGGCATTATGCTAGCATGATATATTTATTGTTGAATAGCTATGCCATTTGACATATAGTGTCTAGAAGAATTTTCACCCACAAAATAATTTTATCAAATATATGTGATACATAATTACCAATTCTAATATTCCCTGCCCAGAAAACCAAAGGGAGGACTATAATTTTTAATTATCACTAAATTTCTAAAGTATAGAGATAGTGTATTAGATACATAATCATGTTTCTTATAATACATTTATTCTAAAATAATCTTAATAAAATAGTAAAGATTATATTTAATTCAATCTTCAAAGATGAAAATAAATAAATTCAACCTTATCTGAATAACATAAACATATAACAAGCACACAATTAGATATCGGTTCAAACTACCATAAGAAATTTAAAGTGTTATCAGAATCTAAATGTACCATTTTGCACGCCCACACATGGATTTGTAAGTGATACCATGGAGATTATAAGCCCCTATTTGCCCAGCAATCGTGCCATGATCTTGGTGCGAAACAATAAAAACATCCTCATTCATAAGTTTGGACCATTTAACTAACTGTAAACTGACTAAACTAATACTATGATGTTCACCTACAAGTTCTCAGAGTCCTTGAAATAAAAGCCTCTGATATTCTTTGTTCTTTTCACCTGTCCTCACAAAACTGCAGGTGTGTAATCATTCCACAAAGATTCTTAAAATCCATCCTCTTTGATTTAGACCATCAATTTTCAGAAGTTTTAGCCTTCATGACGTATTATGCATTATTCCATAAAGCTCTTTTGTTATTAATATCTAATTCTCTGGTCTTTGACAATGACATAACATTTAACTCTTAAAATTGGATTCACAAAATTACTCCAGTTATCAAATGTAAGACTCTCACTTAAAATTAATGTGCTACCAGAATCTTAAACATCATTGTGTATTGTTCAAGTTGAACCTGCTTTAATTCAAATATCCCCATTTTTGACATTTAATATCTCCCTGGATTTAAGAATCCTGTTAATTTTTCTCCCACATCTATTAATTATAGTAATTAACTGAGAAGAACCAGGTGGAACTAAGAGACTATTCCTTTTTTTATCCATAGAGATCTTATTTCAGAAACACTGTCTCTCTCTCTTATGCACATATTGTACAGTTTATATTTTTTTTAAAAAATTCTTTCTGCATCAATAAAGTCTACATATTTTCTCTCTTGTAGCCAAAATAATCAATCATAACAATGCATATTCTTAGGAGTATGCTAATTTTTTAAAATGGGGAGTAATGATGCTCTGGCAGTATGTGTCTATACATATATATGTACAGACATACATATGTATGCATGTATACATAAAAATAAACATATATAGACAGAAGCTTAGAATATAAAATAGATATGTACAACTAGCCTGTAATGACATGTATAATGCACTATCAATATAATATGCATAAAGTCTAATATATATATATATATATATATATATATACATATATATATATATATATATATAAAATTTGAGTTTGAATCCTCCATCTCCTATTGGGTTGCCTAGCAACACAGAGGCACCATGAACCACTGTCAAGACAATGTTATTGAAATTTGTTAGAAGTAACTGTTCACTCATTGTTCAGTCAGGATTTATCCACATTATATATAAATTCTTGGTGGATGGGATGTTTTTCCAGTTTCTGCTGGTCAATACTACCTTCTTTTAGAAAATAGTGATTTATTATTTTATTTTGAGCTTTTCAGTTAGAATGTTTTGGCATACACATATAGAAGTGTTTTTGTGGTAATTAAACATAAATAATCTCTAGTGTTACTTAGTTAAGTGATTTCATTCACAGAAAGCTTTTCCAGTGCTCTTCAGGGATGGTTCTTACTGACAGGTAGAGAAATTAAATAGCACCAGTGATCTGCTTGGAATATGACAAGTAAAAATATTTTTTTACTTAGAGGATTCAGCTATTTTAAATGAAATATCCATGTTTCTTTTGGATACCCTGTACATAACTAAGAAATTGAACTTGACTTTCACATTTTCCCTACTTTCCTTATAGCATTTTTTTCTTATCAGTTATGCAATGAGATGATGTATTTGAAGTACGTACAACAAAACTATCAATAAAACATAAAACGTGAAGTCAAAAAAGACAAAGCCATGTGAGAAAAATGAAATGTCATAGCAAAATATCAACAGCACAGCTGATGTCTTCCTATTCTAACTTGGCTAATAAGGAATTCTCAGTTTCTCTACTACACAATGAAGGTCGCTGGATACTATAGATTATAAATAATTTATGAACATTTTTCATTTAATGTGAGACTGTATCTGAAATACTAAAATAATCTTATTACAAAATAACAAGTGTCTTTAATTTCACTAAACCACTATGTTCTTATGATATAGATCTTAAAGTATATAACAAATAAAAAAACCTGAAGAACCCATAGATGAAATCCTTCTTAGTACAGTTCATGCTATGAAATAAGGTAGTTATCCTGTCATAGAAGTCAATATAAGGCCCTAATGAATAGACAACTCTATTGCAGTGTTAATTCTGGTTATAAGATGGGCTTGCTTGCAGGTAACCAATATCTGGGATCACAGCACAAATTATTGTGCTCACAAATTTCAAACCATATTATCTGTCTTTGAGATTTCTCACAAATATCTGAAACTACAAGAGCTGTAATTGTGAATACTGAATCTGTAAATGCCAAGACTCTATCATTACGTCAGAATCTTTAACAATTGATCATGTCATTTGTCCTATACCACATTCTATATTATATCAAGGGTTAAGTATTCACAAATAAATATGCTCTGACTATAAAACACAGTGGTAAATCTATGCCTTGATTCTAAATAATGTGGACATAAAAGGAAATTGCTAACTATGAATGTTTTTTCCAAGTTGATATTCAAATGAGTAGTTGCAGGGCTTTGAGTTGATTTAAAATTGAATACTAGATGTCAAACTGCATAGGAAGTATTTATGTGAATTAACTGGCTAGTTTGCCTACATACCTTATCATTTAATTAGACATATAGTTCCAATCTTACTTTACTTTGTCCTATAACAGATTTCATAGCCAACCATAAGTTTCATCCATAGGGTTTCTTTAAGAAGTCAGCAATAAGCAGAAACTTTTGTACACTAACACAACAGAAATAGTTCTTTAAAATTGTGCTTTTTACTTCACTGTTTAATATGAGAAGCAGATTGCTCTATCTTCTTCAATTTATTGCAAAGAATTCTAAAATGAGTTTGTATGCAATGTTACAAACCTGACTGTATTTTACTTAGAAAAATTTGTAAAGCAAATATGAAGATGTTTCTGCTTCTGTAATAGATTGGAGCACTTTCATCCATTTACATTTTGGAAAGCATTAGCTGAACCAAAAAAAATTATCAATAGTGTTTCATATTTCAGGACTGCAGAACACTTTGAGATCAACAGTAGAAGGAAGAAGGATTGTGTCAGTTGACATAAATTTCTATTTGTAAACCAATCACCAGGCATCAGGAGGGTAGGGGTGATAGAAAATCTAGGAGAATAAAATAAGTTTTTCTAACAGGATGCCATTCCTAGGGAAAAAAGACAAAAGTAAGCAAAAATCATGAGAAGTGATTTTTTCCCCTTCAGCATGGAACAGATAGTTCAATATCCCAAATTCCAAGAATTTACTCTTTAAATCAAAATCCAACTTAAATGACCAATCATCTCTCTGTTTATCATTGCTTAAACTGATTAAATCAGAATCTTCTATGAACAGTAAAGAAATAACATTGGAATTATCACTTTTCTAAAAAAAAATTTAAAAAAGCATTCTTAGCTCTATAGAGGGTTTTTTTCAACTTTTAAATACAAAAACAAATACTGATTAAAATATCTTCTTTATGCATATCAAGAAACGTATTATGGATTTATGTACTGACAAGTCATTGCTTGAAGCTCAGAAGCATTGATAGCTCATTTGTTTTAGGTAATACATATGCAATGAAAGTATTTCAGATTACAACTTTTTAATAAACAATGAACCCTCTGATTAAGGCAAGATAAATAAGAGTAAAAGTAGCCCACTTGAAAACACAACAAAAAACACAAACTAGTCTTTTACCATGTACTTGGCTTAAGGCAAAGCGATAAATATTTAATTACCTAACCACAAAGAAGTCCACTTCTTCCCAGATATAAAACTCTTTAGGGTGCTATTACCTCTAGCTGTGGACCAAAAGCATCCATTTGCAGGATCTATGATAATAGGAAGTTGAAGCACAGAACAACTTGTTAGGAGCTTGGCAGCAAGCCAGGCTCTAAATGCATATTCATATCTGAAGATGCATACTTTCTTTGCTGGATACGCATTTATGAGGTGTTTCACATGCATCCCATTTGTTGTTGTTTTATTCCTACGAGTCAGAATAAAATGATTCCCCATTTAACCATAAATAATCAATAATTAAAATAATTGCTTCTTTCAGAGAACCAATAGGAAATACATAAATACAAAATACAAAAATAATTTTTTTTCTGAAATAGCACAGGCTGAGGACTTAACAAACAGAAACAGCTAATAGCATATTGTAAACTGCAAAATCCTAAAATAGTCCCTCAAAACAAATCTATGTAAGATATTCTGGCTGCTACTACAGTTTTGTGTTTGGTTTTGTTTTAACAGTGACCACAATAAGGCATCCTAAAGCATTTTAAAATAATATCTATATTTGTAACATTCTAAATGTTAGCACTCACTGCTCACCCAAATTAGGGGGATTGAAACCTAATCCCCCTAATCCTGAAGTCCCCTTTTGGAAGGTCATTAGGTGAGGAGGGCAGAGTCCACATGAGTGCATTAGTGTCCTTATATAAAAAGCATGAGGGGGCACTTTAGTGCCTTCCCTTGTATGCTTGTATGAGGTTACAGCAAAAAGATGTCGTCTATGAAGGAGAAAGCAGATCCTCACCAGACACTGAACCTGACATGGCCTAGGTCTTGACATTCCAGTTTTCAGAACCATCAGAAATAAATTTCTGCTGTTTATAAGCTGCCCTGTTCATGATTATTTTGTTATAGTAACATGAATGGACTAAAGCAATATTTATAACAATATTTATCCTATCAGCAATTATCTATATAAGTGGCTTTTATAAATATCAACAAATCATATGAAGTGAAAACATGTTACAATCTGTGAGCACCTACTATGTGCCAGTATCTTTGAATATATTATCTCTGCTCCTTGGGACAACTTTACAAGGCAGATATGATCTTCATAGAACATATGGAACACCTGAGACACTGACAAAAACTATCTTGCTTTCTAATAACCAAGCTAGAAAATGTATACCAAGAACTTCAATGCAGATGCAAGGTTCAGTGCTTGCAAAGCCTGTGCAGGTCATTCAAATGCTATTTTGTAACTTCATGTTTTATAAATTGAGCAAATATGAGAAACATTCATGATTTCACTTATTCAAAAGGAACTAAAAATCACTTGGTTCACTTATCCTCTCTGCATTACTCTGCCTTCATATTAGATTAGATTTTTATATGCTTGAGAACAAATGTTTATAGGTGCATTCTTTTTCTATAAATACTATTAGACCATTTAAGGATAGAATCCCATTCAGAGTCACTTAAAAATATTGTTAACATTTAAGCATCAACAAGTGTGTTCAATTAAACATTACAGAATTAGAAAGGCTACACTCAAACCTAATTATGACATTAGTATCATTCCTAATCATTATTTTAAGCTCCCTATATCCACATACCACCATTACTATTATATAGAAAATATTTTCTTGAAGACAAATAATCCTTTGCTATTCTAGAAACTTGATGCATATTACTTATAAAATAATGATTTTGTTCTGTTTTTCATTTAATTATACAGGAATGGACAATTTCATTTTTATTCAGTATACTATTAATCTTAAATGAATCTAATAGACTTGTTAAAGTTAACAATTTTAGCCTGAAGAAATTTCTGAGTTTTTTCAATTAAATGCTTCAGTTTTAATATATTGGGCTAAAGTCTAATGAAATTTAATCCCCATCAAGCATAGAAAATAAAAGTGAAGAACTAAATTTTTCCCAGTCTTATGGTTTCTAAGACTTAAAGTAGAAAAGATTGCTAATTTAGTCTAAATTCTAGGAACCAGTGACAAATCCAATAATTGACAATTTAATTTTCCAGGTAATGCTTATGCAAGACTGGGCTCCCTCCCCTCAAGCCCTCTCCAACCAACAGGGGCATTAGGGCCTTAGTCTTGTGTTGGTCCGGCTGGTTTTGCTCAATAGACAGTAACTAAAACCCCCTTAGTGACACATTAGCCTGTATAAATATTTTTTATCTCATTTATTTTGTTCTTTATCTGGAAGCATATTAGATAGAGAAATGAAACTCTTACTTGTCCAGAATCACATAGTCTTAGCCTGGATGTTGGTTTGGCATCAGCAAGGCTATTTTTTGTATCAGGGATTCAACCCAGGGTGCTTTACAATTGAGTCACATCCTCAACCCCGTTTTATATTTTATTTAGAGACAGAATCTCACTGAGTTGCTTAGGACATCCCGAAATTGCTGAGGCTGGCTCTGAACTTGTAATCCTCCTGCTTCAGCCTCCAGAGCCACTGGGATTACAGGTGTGATGCATGGCACCTGGTGCAAGGCTATTTTGTTAATATTTTTCCTATCAAATTTGCACTCATCATGCCCATTCTCAAAACCCCTGCCCTTGTGTTTCTGTAGTACACATTCTAAAGAGACTGATACTTTTGGTGCTGGTTGTAAGATCAAATACACAGCAGCACTCTCCCAGGTAAAAAGTTACAATATTAATAAGCAAAATAAAACCAAGCTATAACTTAGGCCTAGACGCCATTCATCTTGGGTCCCTGATCTTTGTTTAAAAAGACATACATAGTGATATAGTCTGAAAAGGTGGTCTCTATTCCAGTTGGTAATGTTTTTCTCTGAAACAAGAAGATTAAATAATGTGGATATAAGCATGCAGGTCAACTCTGTGGCCTGAGTAAGCTGGCTTTCTTCCTATCCTGCACAGAGGCCACATACCAATTGAAGTCATATGTTTACTGAAGACACTACCAAGTGCTCAGTTTTTTGCAGGATCTGATATAGGGCCTGGGAACATATGGACTGCTAAACCCAGGATAGGAGGACAACAGCCTGCTTTTTGTCTTCTGTACAACCTCAGGCTTAGCCCCACCAGGGACTCAAGATCTACAGAGACGTTTAGCCACAGCTGCAGGTTGAAGCTATCCTTAGCTACTATAAAGAAGTTAGCAGGCCACACACCAGGATTGTGGTGTTTTCAATTGCTTTTAATTTAGGGAGGAAGGATCTCCCACAAAGCACTTTGAGAAACTGTAACATTAAACTTCATACATTGCCTACAGGCTTATTGACTCTTTTGTTCAGAAGTAGGACAACTTCTGAGAATGAGGGTTGATACTAGTAGCAATTACAGAAGGATATTATATATATAAAACAGCACTGTCCTGAGCAAATGAGGGCATTTAGTCACACCATCTAAAATGACACTTAACTGGTCTCGGTTAGTTGGACCATGCCCTTTATTCCTTCAAGCTCAGACACATTTCCACTCATAGAATATGGATATATACACGGTTATACATGTCATATAAATATATTCCAATATCTACACAACCATAGCTGTATGACCTTGACCTTGAAGAATCACTAAGCCTTTCTTAACCTAGTTTATTTATTTATCAAACAAGCATATAATGTCACAGTGCCCTGTGACATATGTAATTATCTGAATATTAATATGGTTAAAGTACTCTGCATGCCATTTTAAATGCATGACCTATGTGCTATGACTACAATTACTTTTCAGACACAGATTTTTGGCTTTTGGAGATGGCACTAGGTATCATCATGAGACCTAAGGTGGATGGATCCTCTTGTATATTCTCATCAAAGGATGAGTAGAAATTTACAAATTCTTTACCAGAGTCTATTATTACTTTACCTTTTTAAAACCATGTCCTTAGTAACTATTATGGCAAAATAGTTTGTCATATATTTCACAGATCTCGTTTCATTTAATCTTTATTACAGTCCTTTGGAACAGATGATAAATGTTGCCTAACTTTTCTAAGGTCCAACAAGTAATCATGGAGAGCTCAAGAACTGAACCTGAGTTTTCAAATTCTTTTTATTCCTTCAAGCTGAGTTTTCCTCCTTCCTTCTCTTCCCCAACAAACTAATAAACATCCCACCACCAACAACAAAGATTTGGAACGTAAAGTTTAGCAACAAAATTTGTTGAAGAATATGGAGTGTTCTCACACACTGGACTTAGAAATAGAAAATAGCACTACCCCAAGAGATGAATGTGACAATATCTGATAAAAGAATATCCAATTTTATCCCTTAACTGAGGATATATTCTTAGGAATCTATTCTAAGGATAAACTGATCAAAAAATAAAAAAGTACAAAGATTACCTGCACACAATGAGTATTTATACAGGCAAATAACAAAATAAAAGCTTTAAGTGAAGTGTCTAAATAAAAACTAAAAGTTAATCTAAAACTAAAGAGAATGGGTACTCATTGGAGAGGTAGAAAACAGGATTGAGACAGAGATCGAGTCTAGTGTTTGTATATACCTTATTTTATAGATATGACTTTAGAACTTTGTGAAGATTTTACAAAAAAATTAAAAATCCCTTAAAACACAGTTTACATGAAACAAAGGTAGCTCTTATTATGGATGACATCTTAACCATAAAAGAAAAAAAAAATTAAGTTTTTTTTAAAGAGTAATTTGATTATACATGCCTAGTGGGATATATTAGAAATACAAAATAATGGTTAGGGCTAAGAAAGTCACTTTTGTAATTATACTATGTATGATATTATTGTTATTATTATTTTGAAAGTACATATTTAGATAGAGCATAAAATAGAGCAAATAATTAGGAATCAAAACTTTCGGTGAATAAAAAAGAGAAATATAAATCTAAAGGAGTTGAATATAAACCATATAATTCAAAGTGGATACGTCAAAATGAACTTGTGATATATGCTCAATATTGAAAATACTTATTTCTTAGACAGTCCACTATAAAAAAGGCCTAAAAAACACACCAATGTATCCAAGAACAGCCCTTTCAGCCTAAATTGTGGTTTCTAAGTACCTTTTCTTCCTATAAGGAACCAGAGTTCCTTAGAGAAATGACAGTGTCTATGACTGAGGGAGGAAATACACAAGACAATCCTACAAAATCTTAATATACCAGGAAGCCTGGGCATGATCAAGGCATATGAGTTAAAGGACTAAGGGGCCAAGGTGAAGACACTCCCCCAAGCTAAAGAGGGGGCCATTTGAGCATAGAAAGGAATAATAGCTACAATAAATTGAAACATATCAAATGTATTAAAAATATATGAGGTCACAAAGATAAATAAAGCAAATGGATCACTATTAACAGATACCAGTGAACAAACTCATGTTTTTCCCATACTGGAAAATAAAGGAAAAATCTCAAGTATTTGATCTGTTTTCCTATAGTAACATCTACCTGGACGTAAACAAAGAAAAAGCTAATGATCCACAGCTTTTATTTATATAAATATTCTATAAGTATACAAAAAGTGATAGATTGTCAATGACTATTTGATGATATGAAATAATCTTTAGTCACTTCATAGTGTGAAATTGTATTAGAGTTATATTCTTAAAAAGTATCCTTGTCTTTTAGAGATGAATGCCTAAATGTTTGTAGATTACAGATTATATTACAGATTGTGATGTCTTGGATTCAATTAAAAAGATCCAATGGGGAGAGAAGGAAGAAAGTAGAGTTAATAGATGTGTGATAATTATTGGAGTGATTAGCACTTAAAGGATTTCTTACACTATAGTCTCCATTTTTCATGTTTAGAATTTTTTACGCTAAGTTTTTTTAAACATTGGAAGATGAACATCAGACTGTTAAGTTGGATCTAGACTGAATTTCTGTGTGGTTTTGTTGTGTTTCTATTTCTCATTCTGTTGGCATTTCTAGATCTTAAAGGTGTGAACATTTCTTATTAAACTCAATCCATTTTACCTAAAAAACCTTCCAGTGTTTTTATCTCTACTTTTGCCTGTCGTCCAATAAAATATCTACTCTTGCCCCAACATCAAAAGACCAGAATTTTGCCAAGAGCACTGAATAGTTTTAAATTGCATGGTGGTTTGAAGTGTTCGGGCTGGGAAGAACGCTGTAAACCTTGACTAATCTGTATTTTAAAATAGCGCCCTTCAAAAGAGCCCAGAAAGCTATAGATTCCTTCCCAATCTGCACAAGCAGCCATCTGACCCAGTTTTCCTCACAAAGACCCATTCCACATTCAGGACCATGCATGACATAGACATGAGTCTGAAAAGAATGAGGCAGCCTAAGGAGTTCTTAAAAATCTGTACCTACAAGACACTGTATTATGACTTAGGTCAAAGGAATAGGAAGTAATATAGGCTTTGAATGAGTAATAAAAATCATGTATCTTAAACTACTAATTAATTTGTAGATCTATACAGAAGAGCCAGAAAGTGATGGTTTCTATAAACTCTGAAATAATCACAAATCTTTATTTTCCAACCTGATTCAGTGTAGCCAAGTGTCTCCCAACTGTACACATGTAATATATGTTGTTTTGCAATGCAAGCACAATGGCAGGTACTCCCCCATAAAAACCAGGGAGGGAGTAAAATTTAACAAAATCATATTTATTGCCATCTAAGGGATTATCAAGATTAAGCTATAAAGTAATATGGAAACCAGTGAGATTAGGGAGAAATATCTCCCTTTCCATTGCAAAGCATTTACTTTATTTCTCTTCTTTCCAAGGAAGTTTTGTTTTTTGGTTGTTTTTTTTTTCCATAGGGGAAAAATTACTTTTTGTATGAAAAATTTGTCATGCAATCCTGCAGAATTATTATGTTTTTTATTTCTTTAGAGAAAGTTGAAAGATGGCAGTGTTTTAACGATGGAAAATGAAAAGCTTAGAGAAAAGAAGAGTAGCTGAGGGAGCTCACATCTAGCAAATTGTCTCTGTTGAACTTCTTGGTTAAGTGTATATGAAAGGGTCATTCTTTAGAGATGTAAGTTTTCAAATGTGTGATAATGAGGATACTGTAGTCAAATGAGCTATACCCAGTAACTGCAGCACAGCAAGAACATGAGCAGCTGAGGAGAAGCAAAAGAACCCATCAGACCAAAGATGAGAATTTGCTGGTAGTGCTAAGTTTCCCTAGCATCACAGCAGGAAAAAAAGATGTGGTGTTTTGATTAGATCAAGGACAGAGAGGAAAAAAAAATTTCTGAAAGATAGGAAGGGAAAAGAGTAGTATTTGCAAGAATAATCTAAATCAACAAAATGGAGACAGCGGTATACAGATGTCCGTTCTGTTTATGCATGGTATACTTTTTATGTACTAGCACTGAGGATACAATGGGGAGAACAGGGAAATGTTTCATAGTATCTGACTGTCTTAATTTTAAGTTTAGTAAGGAAAAAACAATATCAGTAGTACACATTAAATAACACTCATCATTAACATTTAGATTATGTGCCTCATTTACCTTGAGCCTATCCAAATTCCTAAAATCCAATTTATCAAGTAAATTGCAAAAACAGCCACTTGCTTCATTTCTACTTCCTCTATTCATTTCAGATCATTGCAATTTTCTGTTTAATCTATTGCAATATTTTTCTAAATAATTTTTTCTATTTCAAGTCTTCTCCCTCTGCCTTGACTGAGAAAGCATCGTTCACAGGCTGACTCTTTAAGCTCTGAAGCAGTACAACCTTGTTTAAAGTTCATCAATAATTTTCTACCACTAGAAGATAAAATCCAAGCTTCTTAGTTCATGTTTCCTATCTCCCATTCCATCTTCTTCTCAGTAAAGCAGATACTTACCACACTGCCTACCCTTGCATGTAGAAAAGCTGTCATTTCCTCAAGTCTATGGGACATTCCCTCTTTTTTTCCTCTAGAAAAACATGAATTTGCTGAAAATTCAGAGTCTGAAATATCTAAATGGCCAATCGGAAGAAGTTCAATCTCATTTTTAATCAAAAACACAAATAAAAGCAAAAAAGATAACTGCTATCACGCATAACTGACAAAAATTAAACTTCACATGACATTCTATCCCTTGGCACATTTACTCAAAATTATGTTTTTTTGTGATCAATGCATACTGGCACAATTTTAAAATAAATTTTCCAGAAATAGTAGGGTAAAGAAGGTATGTAAACATTACTAAAATTAGAAAAATAAACACCACATAAACATACAATGTTTGGCTATAGATACACAATGTTTCTGTAGGGAAGGCAATCAGAATTGCCTTTACAAGGTAAAATGAGCAAGAGAGACCATGATACCTGGGAGGAACTGGAAGTCATTTTTAATGTCGCAGGTTCAAAGGTGTGCAGGAGAGGAGTGAGAGTTGAGGTCAGACAAGGGTGAGAGGAAATGGAACCAAGTCTCAGGAGTTTGAACTTTATCCCAGGTGAAGGGGAGTCAACCAAGGCCATTTAATTTTTCATAATTATAAATTTTTCATAGTTTTTTTCATAATTATACCTATAATGATAGTACCAGGTACGGGCTCTATTATGGCTGACAGCCTGAAAAGTTTGATCTTAACAATAGCTTAGTTGAGAAATAACTATTAAATTAGGGAACCTAATTTAGGTTTTTGTCCCTAGGATAAAAGGGAGAAAATCAGCAAGTATGTAAGGACCTCAAACTACAGAATAATTACTTGTGACTGTGTGGAATGGAAAGTAGGAGTAGATGCCTCCTGGTTTCTGAGAAAGACACCTGAATGCTAAAGATGTCCTTCGGTAAGGACACCAAGGAAAGACACAGTTTCTTTGATTTGGGCCAAGTGACAATCACAACTGCAACTGGGGAAGAAAAACAAAAACAATAAGGCTTTCTAAAATCATCTTAAATTGATTTCAGTATAAATTAAAGCAAAAATCTTATGCTTGTCCAACATATTAAGACTGGGAATAGCTTTCCTAACAGGCATGAGGCACTGGGTATTATCCCCATTACTACACCAATAAATAAATAAATAAATAGCATTTTAAAAGACATCTTAAGATATACACATTAATATAAACTTGATTTTTGCTGTGGTTGAAAGTAGTTCTCAAAAACAAGAAAAAATTAAATATTCACTGCAAATGTCTAAAATAGACACACAGATCACTAAGTATTTATGGCAGGAATAGTAGAATAACAATCATGATATTTCAGCTGGTTTGAAATATTTTTATATAAAAGTCTTATTATCTCTCTGGCACCATGGAAAAATAAGCTTATTTATTTATAGATGTGAAATTCCTTTAGCAGATATGTGGATAGCTCAATAAACATCAGTTTCCCAAACTTAACCTAATATGACCCAATAGTCCATGTGAAATGTCCCTCAAAAAAATGGATTTATTTTCACATAGAAAATTAAGTCTCAAAAAGAACTGCTTTCCTTCTATAATTGTTAACATGTATAGCATAAAGAATTTCAATCTACCTATTCTGCTAACAGCAATCATTGTGCATATCTATAACTTGGTGGGTTACGCGATAGCAGATGGCTGATATTTGTGGAGTAATTCTCCTTTTAAGAGGCATAAAGTGCAGAACATTGATATATTTACAGGGAAACTAGCAAAATATTTTAAAACACAAACAAAATATTATTGTGTGTCGTGCTGATGTAGATAGGTAAAATAAGAATTGTTCCACTTCACTGTTCTAATAGTTAATATAGAAATGATCACTGATATTAATTTATGATATTTCTCCTAGCAGTAGGTTAATACATCCGTTTTTGTTTTTGTACTATGATTGCAATTGGGCCCAGACATGACTCTACAAGTCCAAATCTCTTCTCTGATATTTGTCTATTACTTAATCATTAAGTCAGTTAAATTGATAGTTTCTGCAAACCAAGACTAGGTTACTTTTTCTTAGATAATCTCAACATATTTTTTCTTTCTAGTGAATTCTATATTCAGAATAAAATCCCAACTGTTACAAATCTATGTGTAATATTATGACCTTTGAATTATTTGATACAGATTATGTGGCAAGAAGTATTGCTTGTCAAACATCTCATCTGCTTTCTCACATTACTCTGATCGTTTGTAGTATGTGAGGACAACTGATTCTAAAAAATGAGCTATAAGTAGAAGTGGTGTTTGTCATGTTCCTGGTCAAAGTATGGAGGAGATGAGTGGTATGCTTCAGCTATCTTGATCTCAAAGTGACTACTCATTTCCAGATAGCAGAGCATCCATTAGCTTCAGTTAATTAATATATGAGCAGAGCTCCTTTTTCCTTCTCCCTCATAAATCCAGTTGGACAATGTGAGAGAAGACAAACTCTGCTCTATTAACTAACCAAGATATTAGAGATCACCTATGATCATGGAATAATCTTGATTAATATAAACCAAGAGAGTAAACCCCCAATATCAAATATTTGCAATTCAAAAGTCTCTCCTCTTATGGTGGGGAAAAGTTGACCATTTTAAAAATTATCTTCAGTTTCTTCAAAATGATACAAAAGTTTTAAAGACAGATTTCTGGGCTACATTTAAAAAAAATTGTTGTTGTCATCAATGGATCTTTTATTTCATTTATTTATTTATGTATATGCAGTGAAGTGCGCTACAATGACTATTGTAACTCCAGCCCATTGACTATTATTTTTGACAGTGATTTTTCAGCTACTTTAAGGATAATGTTATGTGGAAGTCACATTCTTAAGATCTTAAAGAAAGAAAGTGGCACATTATTTTGTATTGTCTTGCATCAAAGGATTAGACTAGACAGACAGCTTCATCTATTTAACAAATATTTTATGAGCCCCTCATTGGGGCAGGAACTGTTCTGTATGCTGGGTAGAGAATACTGTGAGCAAAAATAATCACAGTCCTTGGTTTATGTTACTCTTCTCCAAACTGAATAAAAAGTTATCAATAAAATAATTATTTTATTGCAAGAAAACTTTTAACACAAAAAAATATATATATAAAACTTCCTGTGGTAGTCTCTAGTACTGTTTGCCACATTCCAAGCTTTCCAAATTCTGCGTACATGGATATTGAGGCTGAATATCCTAGCCCAATAGGTGTGAGTAGGGCATTTGACCAGTTCTGGTTCATGTATTATGAGAAAATTTAATGTGTTATTTCCAAGTCAAGTCACTTAAATCATTCAAGAGTTCTCTCCCCTATGACCATTATCAGAAACACTGAAAAGCTGATTGCTCCGTTAAACTAGTTATGTCTGTGACTATGATTAATACAGTCCTCTGATGACCATGATGAACATGTATTTTCAGTGGCAAAAAAAAAAAAAATGTCTTGTTGTTTATAGTAACTAAAATTTAGGGTTGTTCATGTCTACAGCATGATCTAGCACATTCTGAGAGATACATATCTTCTTCCACTTGTGTCCAGTGTTATAATTCCCAAATATTGTAAAGATACTATTTGATTTTGACAAGAATTTTACAGACTGATCATTTCAACATAAAAAAGTTTTATGAAATTACTCAAAGAAGTTGGTACTGTGATAAAAACGGGGAGAAAAACCTACCATAAAGTCTTTTTTAGCTTTTCCAGATTTCATCTGAATACTTTTATGACAGTACATCATTCTCTATAGTGGGAGCACTAAACTCAGTGCTTTTCAAGTACAGAGTCTGTTGTCTGCAGAGACCATAGGTGCCGTATATCAGACAAGCTGGAGCAGAGCTTCATAATAGAGTTTGTTCTTGCAAGAGGCTAGTAAATGCATGCTTTGAACAAGTTCACCTCTCAAGTGATCCTTACTTTTCAAGAAACCTTTTTAACATTTTCTTAGCACTCATTCCCTCTAGTATCCAGTTTCTAGCATTTCTTTTTATGCTTTTCCTTTTGGCAGATGAACCAGACTGCTGCTTTCTTCCAGTGACATTATTTCAAAGAAGAATCAAAGGATTCCAACTTTTTTTTCTTAACCTAATTTTCAATGTATGAAGTACATTGATACTTGCTGACTATGCACAGCTACAGTCCTCTAAATATCCCTGAGCAACTTCAAATGGAGACATTTGGAAAGAAAGAAGTAACTTGAGGGTTGACTTAATCAGGGGGTGTGCAAAATACTCTCATGGCTTGTTTTCATGAATAAAGTTTTATTGAAACTCAGCCACATTCACTCCCATGTGTCCTATTGAAGGCTGCTACTCCCTTGCCACAGCAGAGCTGAATAGTTACAACAGAGACCATATCACCTGTGGTATTTATGATATTTCCTAGTTGACCCTTTACAAAATAAGTTATCTTGAGTTCATCCTAATCAATAAGCCTCTTTTAATTTGTATAATCTTTTAATTAACAACCTCTAAAGGCATGCATGGTCTGGCCTCTTTCTCAGTTGAAAGTCTTTGCCCTTCATCTTGATGTTCTAGCCACAATCACATTTTTCACTTTGAGGCTCTGTGTTCTCTCTAGAGTACACCAGGTGAGGAACTATGTTCCCGAGAAGCTTTCCCTCTAAACACCCTCAACCCTCTTACCTAACCCAATTTGCGGACCTAGTTTCTACTAATTCTTCCCAGAGTCACTTCCTCAGAGAAGCAGCTTTTGATTTTCTGTCTCATAGATCATATTATTTTATTATATACTGTCAAGAGTCCTGTTCCTTACCTCTCTCACATCAAATCATGTTTACCTTATCTTAATGATATGGTTACAGTCTATCAACCTCATAGGCTGTAATGGACTTTAGAGAAGAGGAAGATCTGCTTTGGTTAAATACCTGTGCTTAAGTCTCAGAAAGGTGGTCAAAAAAAAAAAGAGTTGAGTGAATAATTGAATTTATGGCACACACCGACCTAATACTCAATTATTCACAAGCAGCCCCAATGATCTGTTACAAATATTAATTGCTAATCCTCCTCTGGCCCTGCTTTGAATCAGAATTATTTGGTTAGTGTGTAAGATGGAAGCAGTTAAATCGGTCAGTGACACCCAGGATACAAATTTTATTTCAAGTTTGCTACTCCATACTCATTTTAATATACAGGGTAAATCACAAAATGACATTTTTAATGGTTTCTTTAAAAAAATTAAGTATTTCCTTTTAAAAGAAAGACAACTCATAGTTTTGAGGTTACTTAACTAGAATTTATGCATTTTGGATTAATTTTAAAGTAAAATGTTGATTTTACAATGACTCCAACATAGGGAGGGAATGAATCAACCATACTGTCTGAGGCAAACAAGATAAAAAGGCTATGAAATTGTTTCACTGAGTCTGTCTCTATAAGACTATTTTTCAAAACAGTGGTAAAACTGGAGAGAAGATGAAAATAAATTAATTTTGTGAAGTGAGGACATATTCAGAAAATACTTGTCTCAACAAAAATCCAATTCAGGTGAAATGTAAAGTATATAAAATCATTTCTCTGAAGGAACAGAGGCTGAAAACTATATTGAAGCTAATGAACCAGTATTTCTCATAAGCAAAATTTAGTTCTCATAGTTTAAGAATATCTCTTTCTTAAAAAAAAAAAAAATAGGAAGCAAGAAGAAAGAGCCTTAAGAGGAGAGGCTGAAAACTGATCAGGCAGTTGTGTGAAGCTCTTTCTAACCAGAGATACTCCTAAAGAGAAAGACCAGGAAAGGCAAGACATTCAGATTTCTTATCACAGACAGACACCAGCAGAATACAGTGATATCTACAAACATATCTAAGGAGCAAAAGATAGTCAAATATGGAACTTTCCTTATTTCATTGCACATGGGAGTCCTGCTCTATTTCACAGGGAATCTCACTTTGAAGGACAAGAAGAGGAATCTGTGTAATTATCTTGGCATTGGATCACAAAGCTACTTATGTACCAATTTCATCAGGGCTCTGACCCAGCTGTATTTGTAAAATATCTTGAAATACAGAACATGTATCTAAGCCTCACAGAATTTCTTGGGGTTCATTTGAACAAAAATGATAGTTACAGATTTGAAGGTCCCAAGACACGTTCCTCATGAATGTCAATATTTACATCATATACTCTTTATTAATTGGATGCCATTCTAAAAACAATCTGAAACATGGATGAAATCAAGTTTCCTTTATTGCTCTGATGCTTCTCTCAAAGAGAAAAATCTGAATGCATAGTGGACTCTCAAGCAAAGCATCTCCTCTCCAAGGCCAATGTCTTTCCCAGTGCTCCTCTGCAACTTCTCTTCACTCCACAAATCTGTCCTGAGTGATATCAGCCAGTCCCCTAGTGCCAGTGAGTATTTATAAGCTGAAATTTCCCAAGTCATTATCGTCAGCCTGAGTTCTCCATCAGCTCTCACTCTAAACCTTTAATTGCCTCTTAGACATCTGCAGGAGGATGTCTATCAAGTGTAAGAGAAGAAAAAAAACAAACCCAAAAGGGAATTCTTACTTCATCTCAAAACACCTCTTTCTGCTTATCTTTTAACAAAGTTAGAAATGTGAGTGTCATGCCTCCCCCTTCTGCCCACCTCACACTGTCATCTACTCTGTTACTCCGTCCTATCCCATCAAAATACTAATGAGTCCTATCAGTCCAACTCTGCAGTCCATTCCCAGCACAACCCTCTGAGGCCTCAAAAATCTCTTTGATCCCATCAAACATCTCTTAATGGATTTTCCTTCATTGACCCCTCCAATTCACTTTCCATGCTGCAGTCAGAATGATTTTCCTGATATGGTTTAATTGGGCTCACAAAGTGGATCACAACCTGGTTCTTGGTTAACATTTAACCTTACCTCTCCTCCTCTTTCCCTGTGATGCTTGCTTTACCTTCTCCTTCATCCTTCTCCTCACACTTTATATCCCAAGCATTTCAAACTTCTCTAAGTGTTGGAATAAGCCATATACTTTCTCACCTAGAATACTCATTAGATGAAATGCTACATTATTTGCCTAGACTTTCATACTCCATCCACCTATCCCTAACTCCACTCCAAATTCTATTTGCCTGAACTTATACTGCTTTCCTCTAAATATTTCAGAGTAGTTTTGCTTCCTCAAGGAGGTTTCCCTAACTCTTCTAATATTCAGTTATTGTCTGTTATATGCTGTTATAACATCATTTTTATTGTTGTGTTTAGTTCACCATATACTATTTATATTTATTTTAAAATTTATTTTTCATTAGATTGTGTTGCAATGCAGAACAAACAAACAAACAAAAAACAACAACTGGTGCATAAGAGTGGCTCAAAATATATTGCATGAATTAATGAATTAGTGAATCCACAGGCTCATTTCCACTAGTTTTCTATTTTTTTTTTATTCTAAAATATTTCTCTGAAGATCCATTGAGAAGAGAAGTACATGAGCACTTCTCAAACTTTTCCAAAGGATTGGTGTTTTGGGTGGAAATTATTGAATTAATACTACAGGAAATATAAAAATTTGGAGGATATATCTAAAAACTGTATTAAAATGTTGGTTTCATCCTATGATATGATTTAATATATTTTAATATGAAACAGTACTTTTATCTACATCCCATTTAAACCTTTATGTCATATTCCACAAAATGGTATCATATTCATCTTGTATTTTTGCTATCTGCTGGCATGCTGGTAGACACCCTAATAATTATGAGTATTGAATCTTAGTTCTTATCAACTTAAACAATTCTCACAAGTCATAGAGGTATATGTCTTTTGGTGGAAATTGAACATTGGAAAATAATAGTAAGTTTTCTCTGATTTCAAGCAACTCTTTTGTAGGATACAGGGATGCTGTTTGTTCCTATTGTGACCTCTTTGACAGCCTAGGCTGTATTTGATAAAGCAACTAGAGGTTCACCTGGTTAACTGGGCATAAATGGAGTATCCTGAACTGCACAAAGGGTCAGATAACATACTGTGCACAGCATGCTGGCATCTGGCTACCTACCTTGAATAGGCTAGCCACTGTGTGATAGATCGAGGACTTGTAGCTGGTGCAGTAGGTCAATGTTAATGTGCAAAGCTTAAAAAGCAATGGTGGAAAGGCACTTATTTGAAATGCAAGTCTGCATTTGTGTTATAAGGCAATTCCCAGGATCCTGTATGGAAGAAGGCATCAAGGCTCTGCAGCAGTGGTGAAAAAAACAATAACTCCACCTGCTCCCATGGTGGCCAACTAATTGTAGTGAATAGCCTTGGTTATTGATTCATAGGGCCAGGAAAGTAAGGGAGTTAACCCTATACCAAGTGGTCCCTGGTCTCTGTGACACTAACTTTCTGCTCTTCTGGCAGTTTGAACCCCTTTTAATCTTTGGGAGCTTAAAAAACAAAACAAAACAGGATTTGTATCTGTCCTTCACCTACCTCCCCTTTCCTTTGCTCTTAATTAATAAATGGTCCTAACTGTAAGGCAGGAAATGGAATAGATCATTAACAAAATAAGGTTTTCAAAACACAGTCATTGCTTCAAAATGCATAAATGGTCAATATCTAATTACTAATGAAGTATTACCAGTTGAACATATTGATAAATCTGCATTAATAAATATTTCCTATCAGGCTGTTCTCTTTCACAAGTAACCTTCTATGTGCATAGCACATATTTCCCAAGTATAAGAAATTCTGCTGGAGCCTACCCAGAATCCTCTCCAAAGTCTGAGCACCTTCTCAGCTGTGGCAAGGGTGGATGTTGATGGCTTGCAGATCCACCACTCCAGACACTGGCTTTTGTGTCTGAGAGCCACCTCACTCTGAAATATCTGTTGAGTCACATTACTTGTCCTTCAGCCTGTGGCTAGAAAGTGTCTGATGTGTGGTATAAAACCCTGGGGTCCTCCTCCTTGTGGGGGAAACACCTTCTGTGGTACAATACTGTCTCCAGGACACACCATGCCTGTGCAGGTGGAGGCTTGGCTTCTCCTGTAATTGCATCTTTCTCCAGTTTCTTACCCTATCCTTTTCGGCTTCTTCTTCTCATGGGTGTCTCCTGAGAACATTCTATTCTAAATTACATCTACTAAAATCCCTGATGCACACCCAACTTCTAGACATTTGCCTAAAAGATCTGTCTTCTACTTAATCTCTTCTTTATTTAATCCCAACAGAAACCCAGCACAGATACCACTTTTTTGGAAATGCTCTTTTTTGATTACTCATCTGGCAATGATTCTCATTCTCCTCCATGTATTCACTTTGACTATATTCTCTCTGTGAAGATTTTACTTTTTCTTTCTTTGAAAATACTAATATTCAAATATTAATTTACAATAAATGGTGAAATTTAAATGACTAATACAGGTGTAAAGTCAAATTGTAAATGTTGTAATAAAATGTTTTGAAATGTTTCCACTATGTTAACAGATTATATACATATATGTGTGTGTGTGTGTAATTATTATTATTAGTTTTTACTCTTCGCTTTCTTTTTCAGTGCCAGGCACATGATAGAAAGGAGATGAGGTTTTTTATATTCAAAGCTAAGGGCTCACAAAAACTCCTGAGTCAAATGGAAGAGTGTCACAGTGTGGAAAAAAGGACATCACAGTCAACTACAAAAAAGAATAGCTGAGGCTCCTTCTCCCTTTGTATATGGTCACCAATAAACCAGCCCTCCCCTAAATAAACCCTTCTCCAAGAGACATGCAAAAGAAAGCCACCAACTCTGATTAGGGATATATATATATATATATATATATATATATATATATATATATAGCTTTAGTGTTCATGGTTGTAGGCTATTCCTATTCTAAATTAAAATTAATTTCCTTAGAACACAGTTAATATAAACAAACCAATGGGCAATGATGGATTTAGTGATGGTCATTCTGTCATAAATCATAGGATACAACTTAAGGATAAGGGTCCTAACAAATCAAGAGAAACTAATTATCAGAATAGGATTGAATAACATTTCCAACAACTGAATTTTCTATTTTGTAATGCAAATTGATTTGTGTTATTCAGGGAAAAATTGTAAAGATTGGTGTTTGAGAGTTTAAAAACTATATTTATTTTTAATTAAAGTATATTTCTATCTAATAGACCTTTGAACTGGTACAATTTCAGTTATAAAATCACAAATAAGTCATCTTCTTAACTGTGCCCACAGGGTGTTGGTAAAATCAAATTAAGCTGAAAGAAAAAAAAAAACTCTCACAGGCTGTGAACATTGGTAGATCATGTAATAAAAAAATATAAAAAAATAATGAAAATGATAGAACATTTGCAGGATCTTTGCACAGCCTGCCAATGTTTTAAATTTTTACTCTATAATCTTTTATTCAAGCAAAAATTTGAAAAATACCATGTAGCATAATAAAAGTTACCATAGTTTGCATTCTTTCAAAAATAATAGACTAAACAAAATAAAAAGACCTTGGGTTACACGATGACTAAAGAGTCAGCATATTATTTCAATGTTTATAAAAATGAAACATAATAATGTTATTATGTATAAACATAATAATTTATATGGTTTATAACTTATAAATTGTAAGAAAAATTAAAGAGAATGATTAGCCCCCTAATAGATTCTTCATTTTACTTAACCTATTTAATTCTGAAATGTTATTTTCCACTGATTTCTAACAGATTCTCTTTTCAATTATAGATTTTTATATATTATCTCTTTTAAAACTTCAAAATAGCTGTGCCAGTCATAATTGTACTTTGTGTTGCTTTTCATCTACCATTGGATCTGAGCCCACAGGCATGCAGATGCCAGTTACTTGTAAAGCATGGTATATCTTCCATTTGTAGAGTACTTTTAATTCTATTTGTTCTCTACAAATAACAATATTGTTATTATTGCTTCTGTATACATAATTAATTTGCTTTAAAGTCAAAGGAACTATCAATCCAAGTATTAAAAACTACACAGGAAGTTGTAATATAATACCTAAAATCTATTCTCACAGAGCTGTGGGAATTCATATGAGCTGCCTTTAGAAATTGGAATGTCAGTGGTAATCTAAGATTTCAAACTTTCTGGGAAATTGCATAAATGTGATTATTATAAAGTGTTATTGTCATCCTGTGGAGACCTAAAAAGAAGGGAACAAATGGCTTTTCCTATGTCATCTTCCCTCCAGTAATTTAAAAAATTATATATATATATATATATATATATATATATATATATATATATATATATATATATTTTTTTTTTTTACTTACACATGGACACAATATCTTTATTTTATTTATTTTTATGTGGTGCTGAAGTGCTTCACACATGTGAGGTAAGCACTCAGCCCCTGAGCCACAACCCAGCCCCCTCCAGTAGTATTAACTCTTTTCAATGTCTTAGGTTTCAGCCTGAAATAACAGTATAATTGGTTACACATTTTATCTTAGATGTTTGGGCCCACCACAAATAAGAGTAACTGTAGAAGAAACCCTGAGAGTCCCCTCCAGAGACCAGGGACTATTGCAACTGAGTTGTTAAAATTGTCCTGTGGAGGCTTTGGCCTGGAACAATGCCCACTTCCAAGTTTTATCTACCTATGATGTTTTCCAGAGTGACACAGTATTGGACTCCAGTGTGTTCATGAAGCCAAGTTACCCAGAACAGAGCTATGTCCAGGCCCTCAGTATTGCTACAGTCCTCTCAGAACATACCCAGTTCAGTTGCTGCTCACCAAATGGTGGGAAAGTCCTTCTTTAATTTTTGCCTCACATAGATTTCCTCTTGGTTGACTAAATAAACACATTTTTCATTTATAGAATGAATTGAGATGATTTCTTTTTTTAAAAAAAATTAGTTGTAGATAGACACAATACCTTTATTTTATTTATTTTTTTATGTGGTGCTGGGGATTAAACCCAGTGCCTCACGCATGCTAGGCAAGTTCTCTACCACTGAGCCACAACCCCAGCCCTGAGACTGATTTCTTTTTAACACAAATCCTTAACAAGCAAAATTAGCCTCAGTTTGGACTAGAGAGAAATATGCAAGGACTAGGTATATATGATCTTATCCTTGAGCAAGGATGGAACCTCAGATAAGAATCTCATGCTCCTTAGAGATTAACTCAGAAATAACCCAAGATATAAAACTCAGACTCAGATTTTCATCACCTACTGAGTCCCCTAAGGAGAGAATGGAGTCCTGGGGGTGCCTGTTAGATAAACTTCTCTAACTCATCTCCTTCTTCCTGGAGCCCATACAAGTCTCATGTTCCTGATTAGCAGGGATAATTTTATCACTTTTGAGCAGGGATAGTTTTAAAATGTTTGTCAAATGTACTCATCAAGTATTGATCCATACCGATTCTAGTCACCCCTTAAACACAATATCAGACAGGAATTGTATCTGGCACAATAAGTGGTCAGGAGTGTGTCTTTGAGCCTTATGCATAGCAACTGAGTTCTCATGCAAAACACATGAGGCTAATCTAAAGATGCCTGGCCCATGACTATTTTGTTCTATGAATGTTTAATGAAATAATCAAGATTTACTGTTCTTTGTATATTTTTGGCATCTTGAAAAAAACAAAACAAAACATTTGTTTCTGTTCTTTTTAAAATTTACTTCACTCATATTTCTCTTTTAAACTGATGTTTGATTTTGTATATCTTCTGGAGTGGTAGGGAGTTTAAATTTATTGGTACTTTTAGACAAACTGGGTACTTGGTAGATACATGTGGTAACTGTTATTTCACTCTTGATGTTTTCTTTCTCAGAGCAAAAGCCTGGGCCTCAAAGCTTCATAGAAGCAGAAATGAATAGAGCCTGTTCATTCCTAGGCACATTCCTATTCTGTATTTGTAAGATCTTTCATAGGGTTCTATAACATTCTGCATGTAGCTTACAAGCACTCTTTCCCACCTATGCTAAGTTACTCATTGAAATTTGGACCTTTGCTGTTGCTATAATGAGGAAGAACTGCACCCTTGAAAGGTGTTTTATGCAATACACATGCAATGAAATTTAATTAATCAATTATAGATTAAAAACAAAAGGACAGTTTTTCTGTGTGTAGGACTTTCATTATTACAAGCCCCTTATTTGCTGAGCTTATCTTTGCTCTTTTAAAGAGTACAAAATTAACCTTTTGATAAAGAAAAAGCTCATTTCTCATCACATTGACCTACTTTTTCCTTAACTTACCTCATTTTAAAAAGGATTATGTGAATGAATAGACACTTTTTTATGAATATTTAGTATTGAGAAAACAATTGAATCATTTATCAAAATTATAAGCATTTTTCAATTTATTTAGCTAAGCGTACAAAGGCCTTTCTGAAGAAGAACTGGAATGCTTTCTGAGGCCTTGCCCAGAAAAATCTGTTGAGTTCAAATTATTTTTATTTTCATTTCCAGTCTTTGTCCATATATATTGTTTTATTTTCTTCCCTTTTTAGTTAAAAGGCCTGTGCACTAAACAAGAGCAATCATAGGGACCACAAGGAGTTGTTCACAGGAGGTAGGAATTATAGAAGAGTCTTGTATTTCCTAAAAATGATTGACCTCAAGTAATCAAGGCTTTAAGCAAGATGTAAATTTACATGAACATGGAAGATAAATTCAGTCATAACATTTTAAAATTTATGACCAACTTCTCTTTAGGGTAATTAAATAAATAGAATAGTTTGATGACCATGTTATCCAAACTGATTCATGTCTTTAGACCAATTTTTTTCTACTACAATATAACACAGATTGTATTTCGTAAACACATTTTCATATTTTAAAAATTCAATCAAACTTGTACAAAAGAAAAATGACAGTGTACTGCCATCATTGCACCCAGATGTCGGAGAAAAATATTCCATTTGAAACAGATATTACAACCCTGTTTTATGTACTTTTCTAATATACTGGCCAGCTCAGTACTTTTAAAAAGTATAAACTCTTCCTTCCAATTGCAATTTACCAAAAAATATATATTTGGAGTAAGACTAATAAATTCTTGAAAAAAAATATATATATATTCACGATTTAAAGATCATTAAACACACACCATTCTCTACAGTGGCTTGAGCTATTGCTGAACTTCAGTTTATGATCTTCTCATATAAATTGTTCATAAGGGGACTCTTCTTAGAGACTCTTGAAACAAGAATGTATACTGTACATTTATGTTACAGGTTTATGATGATAGATTGTTCTTGCCACAGAATTAGAAACTACCAAGTTGGTTTATAAAATCTGTTAATAAAAACTGTCCTCACACTGAAGTAGACTCATTTACTGAGAACCCAAGCCTACCCAACATATATTCAATTTCCCAAGTAAAATCAGAAATGTTCTGCTACGTAAAAAAGCATATATATATAATAAAACACTTCAGATTTTTGTTTTCTCCTATTAAACTTAAATAAAGATGACTTTGATGAAGTGGTTTGCTTTTAGGTTTCAGGTGATACATTTGTGAAACATGTAAGGTTGCATTATTCCAATATAATTGAAGAAGACATAAGATTTTGTCTGTAACATGTTGTTTGAAGGCCAAAGCTCTTCCACTTACATTCAAATCTATTCTTTATGCCTTGCTTCTGTGTACTGATATTTGAACATAGAAATTCAAAACATTGTAAATATTCTGTCCGTGATGAATAAAATTGGATCCAAATATTATGACAGCTGAGCACTCTAGAGTCCCCTGTCCTATAAAATTATGCTAACATTCACTATGGGAGCGGTGAATTGTATTTGACAACATATTCCCAGGCACTGTGTAATGAACCTTCAAACTTCAATTAGAACCTATCAGAAAGAAAAACAAACACAATTTCACTAAAATGCTGCCTTCATGATAAAAACAAGTCAGTTGAAAATACAGCAAGTTCAACATCATTGGCTTCTCATTAACATCCCTTTCCCATGTCAGGTATCATATAAAAAGCAGATTTTTTTTAAAAAAAAGTAATAATAGAGATCACTCCTATTTTTAAAATACAGGGCATTCAACTCACTTGATACTCTTTCAATCAACAACAATCACTCCAGTCTCTAATGATTTCTCTTTCCCGCCACTTACCTCCAAAGACAAAGATTATTTTTTTCCAAGTGCACTGAAATGCTACTGTTTATACAAGGTGATCGGCACATTCAAAGCTCAAAAGGAAAAATATAACCTTCTGGGATACCACACAGGAAGCATATAAAACATCTGCATGTTGGTTTAAATTAACCTAGAAGAATGCTGGAGGTAGTCCCCCAAGTGGGCTGCATTCTTCCTGTACTATAATTTAGACTATTCAGATGATGAATTTCTGAGTGCTTCACACAGATAGCATTTCAATGAATGTTTTGTCAGCTAAAAGGCAATGGTTTGCCTGTTTTTAACCTCTCTCCTTGCCAGTATTTATTAGTAATTTACAGGTATTTCAGCCATGGGAAAAGCATCCACAAGAGGGGTAAAATGACGAGTCTAGTTAGCTTCAGAAGCTAGGACAACAGTGCTGCCTTTGCTAATGATTTAAATATATGACCAGAATATGTGGTTGGTTTGAGGTTTTCCTGAGGTTCTTTTGATGAAAATTCTCCTTTGATGTAATGTTTTGATTTAAGATTTTATAACAGTAAACAAAGCACACAGAGGAAAACACCCATTGAATTCTACATGACATAGGACCTGGAGATAGCCAGATGGGAGGGAATGCAGTCATGTGAGACTACTTTAACTACATTTCCATGATGGGAAGTGTAAATTCTGTACTAAGAAAAAAATTAGATTTCTTAGAAAATACTCTGATTGACCCTGGCATTTTCTGTATGTATTTTCTCTGAAGTCATAAGATGACCTGGTATATGTGTATATGTTTGTCCCTAATTTGCACCATCATTTTCACTTGTACAATATGAGCCAGTGAAAACAAGAATCATGTCTTAGCATCAAAAAGGAAAGGCAAAACATGGAAAGAGGAGGAGAATAACAAGAAGGAGTCTTTAAAGATCATCTAGTCCTATGACTGGTGATCTATGATCGCATTTACGAGATTAAAGCCACCAGTTAGCTGGGCATGGTGGTGCACACATGGTGGTAATCCCACTGGCTCAGGAGGCTGAGTCAAGAGGATCACAAGTTCAAAGCCAGCCTCAGCAAAACTGAGGTACTAAGCAACTCAGTGAGACTCTGACTCTAAATAAAATACAAAATAGGGCTGGGGATGTGGCTCACTGGTTAAGTACCCCTGAATTCAATCTCCGGTACAAAAAAATGAAAAACAGAAAAAACACCAGTTAGTGAAAGAATATACTAGAATAAGGCAATCTAGTTCTCGGGTCAATACTTCCAACATTACCATGGTTTTGTTCTTGCTCAAAAAAGTTATATTTAAAAGATAATAAAGACTGGAATAATTAGTTTAATCACTCATCTGTAGTTTTTTTTTTTCCAGATGGAGAAAAATTATGGGTATCCTGTGCCCTTTATACAAGTGATGTAGATGACAAGATTTCATTTTGCCTTTTCAGAAGTTTCTGTTTTCCAATAAAAAGAAATACAGCCATTAATTTGAAGTTACTTTCAATTGATTCTAACCCTGTCATCAGCTAAATACATACAACAAGTTTTAAGAAAATTAATTTGTTCTGTATTTGGAATTTATCAATCTCTTTAGCATCCAGAGGTCCTTATCACATTGATGGAAAAGACTTGGACTAAATCACTAAGAACTTTGTCTTTAAAGACACATGACTGAAGAGAAATATTATTACTTTATTATTTAATAATTAGACACCACCACCTAATGTCTAACAAAGCTTTTAATGTGTTTACACTAAATTTTTATTGTTCTTGTCCCTAGGGAAATGAAAAATAACTCAAAAACCTCCTTCTCACAATGATCATGAACTTCAAAAGTACTTTAAGTCATCCTAAGTTTCTCTTTATGAATGTAATACACATAGAATCAAAGTTCCATACCATTGGTTGTGATGTAACCATAGCATAACTAGGGCTCAGCATCACTAAGTCTCAAAAGTAGAGGGATGAAGGTAAAATTATATTTCGTCTGTACTTCACATTAATGTACCCATACCTAGGACTCTAGTTAAAGATGGCCATGAACAACACATTAAATCCTAATATAAAAGCTTCTAAAGTAAGATTTAGATAATAAAAATGTTTAGACCCTAGTTAACTAGATGGAAGAAGATAGCAGTAAAATGTCAAAAATTCATAGAGGATGGGAAGAAAATGGATAGTGCAAGTGGTACCAGAAAAAAGCAAGAAAGCTGAAGGACAGGTGTCTGTAAGAGGAGGGGGATGGGAACAAACCACAACAAGAAGGTTAGTTTGAGCTGCTGAACCCCAGAGTCTCTACAAATTGAGGTGCCAAATAACTTATAAGGCAGGAGATGGGGGTTTTATTCTCCAGGGGAATTAAACCAGTGAGTTTCTAGTGTTCCTGCAGCAGAAGATGGTAGTAATTTTGCCTTCTGTATTGAAGACAAAAAAAAAAAAAAAAGAGATAATCTACATACTGAATAAAGTGATCATTTTAATCCCTAGCCCTTACTTAACTATGCCCAATAGAAAAGCTAGTAGACAAAAGATTAGAAAATACCTGCCCATAGAAATAGTCAACAGATATAGTGTTTGAGAGTCTCACAGTGAAAAGACAACAACTTGATCATTCTCAAGTTAACATACATTTCTAACACCCACTGATCTACAACCTTTGTGGATCAGCTAAATATAATTAGACAGCCAAATTTTCTGAGAAATTTTATATCTACCATGAAAGGTAGAAAATAAAACAGAGAAATAGAAGGCACTCAGAGGAAACAAAGACAAAACTTCAAAAGTCAATCAATACTAATTAACAAGCAAAAATATATGATATACATGAACAGGATGATATAGTAATTTTTGTGTGTGTACATTACCAGGGATTGAACCAAGAGGCACTTAACCACTGAGCTACATCCCAAGCCTTTTTTATTTTTAATTTTTCATCTTAAGACAGGGTCTTTCTGAGTTGCTTTGGGTCTCTCTAAATTGCAGAGGCTGGCCTGGAACTTGATATCCTCCTGCGTCAGCCTCCTGAGTCACTGGGATTACGTTGTGAGCTACCACGTCCAGCTGATATATTGACTGAGTGATAACTGAAGGCAGGTAGGATGTGGTTGGAGGAAGTGGGTCATTGGGGGCGTGGCTTTGGGGTATCTATTTTGTATATGGCAAGTGGAGTCTCTCTCTGTGATTCTTGATCATCATGGAGCTGCTTCCCTTGGCCACACTTTTCTGCCATGATGTTCTGCCTCGCCTTGAGCCCTGAGAAATGCAGCCAGCTGTCTATGAACTGAGACCTCTCAAACTGTAAGTCCCCAAATAAACTTTCTCTCCTCTAAAGTGGTACTTATCAGGTCTTTTAGTCACAGCAGTGAAAAAGTTGACTAACACAGAAATCTTCTAGATGAAAGCAAGAGAATAAAAGAAAAAAGATGCCAAGATATCTAAGAAAAGACAAAAAGATAAATCCACAAAATTCAAATCCTACTAAGAATATTTCCATAGATAGATAATACAAATAAAAATAAAGATTAAATCCATGAGTTTCAGGGTCAAAAATTCATGATACAGAGCCTATCATAATCAAACTACAGAGTACTAGAGGTCAAAAAAAGACCATAAGGATTATTGAGGTAAAAATCTGTTCATATATATAGGATGAAGAAGATTGGCAAAATTCTTCAACTTCACTTAGAAAATCAGAAAACTCTTCATTAACAAATATTTTTTTACAGTCCTAACATGTTCCAGGCACCTTTCTAAGTGCTGAGGGATACACCTGGTTGCTCTGGATATTTGAGTTATTTAAAAACAAAAAGAAAAGTCAGACAAAACCCAAACCCTCATGGAGTCTCTGTCTTCTCAGAGGTTAAGGAGAAGAGTAAGTGGTACAGAGAGAAGTAATAAAAGTCTGCCTCATATGTAAGTAAGCTCTATGGTATACCCAAAGACATAAGAGAAAGGAGGAAATACTACGACTTGCTTAGGGAGATAAAGGAACGTCAGGGGCAAGGTCAGTCTGCAAAAATTAATATAAAAGGAATAAAAGGAGATTCACTGAACATGGCTCATACTTATAGTTTTCTATGGAGAGAAGGGGAAAAGCCATGAAGATATCTCCTGCAGAAGAATTCCTGGCAGAAGACCAACCAGTGCAAAGGACCTGAACCCAGAACATATTTCATGTACTCAAGTAAAGATGCAAGATTGCTGGAGTGATATGAATCAAGAGGAGAACCCCAGAAAGAAATGCCTTCAAAAGAACAAGAAACAATGCTCTCAGCCTAAAATTCTATAACTTGTTGATATTCAAAAGAGAAAAAAAAATAAGACGTATTTAAAAATGCCATTTGCCCCTCAATCTTTGTAGGGAAGATACAAAAATATGGCCATAAAGAGCTCCACAGGAGTGTTCTTAAAAACACACACACAACTAAAAACAGCAACAAAAATAATAAAACTTCCAAATATTATGAGCATTTAAGGGAAGTGAACAACTCTGTCAAAGACTGTGGTTTAGAAGTAGGTAGGTGTAATTAGGGATATGTTTAGAAGTAGGAAAATGTATACAAACAAGGAAGACTTTTTAAAAACAAGGGAATTATTTTCATGTACTTGTTGATTGATTGTATGTCCTCCTCTGAGAAGTGTCTGTTCAGGTCCTTGGCCCATTTGTTGATTGGGTTATTTGTTATCTTATTGTCTAATTTTTTGAGTTCTTTGTATACTCTGGATATTAGGGCTCTATCTGAAGTGTGAGGAGTAAAGATTTGTTCCCAGGATGTAGGCTCCCTATTTACCTCTCTTATTATTTCTTTTGCTGAGAAAAAACTTTTTAGTTTGAGTAAGTCCCATTTGTTGATTCTAGTTATTAACTCTTGTGCTATGGGTGTCCTATTGAGGAATTTGGAGCCCGACCCCACAGTATGTAGATCGTAGCCAACTTTTTCTTCTATCAGATGCCGAGTCTCTGATTTGATATCAAGCTCCTTGATCCATTTTGAGTTACCTTTTGTGCATGGTGAGAGAAAGGGATTCAGTTTCATTTTGTTGCATATGGATTTCCAGTTTTCCCAGCACCATTTGTTGAAGATGCTATCCTTCCTCCATTGCATGCTTTCAGCCCCTTTATCAAATATAAGATAGTTGTAGTTTTGTGAATTGGTTTCTGTGTCCTCTATTCTGTACCATTGGTCCACCCGCCTGTTTTGGTACCAGTACCATACTGTTTTTGTTACTATTGCTCTGTAGTATAGTTTGAAGTCTGGTATCGCTATACTGCCTGATTCACACTTCCTGCTTAGCATTGATTTTGCTATTCTGGGTCTTTTATTTTTCCATATGAATTTCATGATTGCTTTCTCTATTTCTACAAGAAATGCCGTTGGGATTTTGATTGGCATGGCATTAAACCTATAGAGAACTTTTGGTAATATCGCCATTTTGATGATGTTAGTTCTGCCTATCCATGAACAGGGTATATTTTTCCATCTTTTAAGATCTTCTTCTATTTCTCTCTTTAGGGTTCTATAGTTTTCATTGTATAAGTCTTTCACCTCTTTTGTTAGGTTGATTCCCAAGTATTTTATTTTTTTTTGAGGATATTGTGAATGGAGTGGTTGTCCTCATTTCCATTTCAGAGGATTTGTTGCTGATATACAGGAATGCCTTTGATTTATGCGTGTTGATTTTATATCCTTCCACTTTGCTGAATTCATTTATTAGCTCTAATAGTTTCTTTGTAGACCCTTTTGGGTCTACTTGGTATAGAATCATGTCTCACCATCTCTAGCAGTCAGAGAAATGCAAATCAAAACCACCCTAATATACCATCTCACTCCAGTAAGATTGGCAGCCATTATGAAGTCAAACAACAACAAGTGCTGGCGAGGATGTGGGGAAAAGGGTACACTTGTACATTGCTGGTGGGACTGCAAATTGGTGCAGCCAATTTGGAAAGCAGTATGGAGATTTCTTGGAAAGCTGGGAATGGAACCACCATTTGACCCAGCTATTCCCCTTCTCGGTCTATTCCCTAAAGACCTAAAAAGAGCATGCTACAGGGACACTGCTACATCGATATTCATAGCAGCACAATTCACAATAGCAAGACTGTGGAACCAACCTAGATGCCCTTCAATAGACGAATGGATAAAAAAAATGTGGCATTTATACACAATGGAGTATTACTCTGCATTAAAAAAAATGACAAAATCATAGAATTTGCAGGGAAATGGATGGCATTAGAGCAGATTATGCTAAGTGAAGCTAGCCAATCCCTAAAAAACAAATGCCAAATGTCTTCTTTGATATAAGGAGAGTAACTAAGAACAGAGTAGGGACGAAGAGCATGAGAAGAAGATTAACATTAAACAGGGATGAGAGGTGGGAGGGAAAGGGAGAGAAAAGGGAAATTGCATGGAAATGGAAGGAGACCCTCAGGGTTATACAAAATTACATACAAGAGGAAGTGAGGGGAAAGGGAAAAATAATACAAGGGGGAGAAATGAATGACAGTAGAGGGGGTAGAGAGAGAAGAGGAGAGGGGAGGGGAGGGGAGGGGGGATAGTAGAGGATAGGAAAGGCAGCAGAATACAACAGACACTAGTATGGCAATATGTAAATCAATGGATGTGTAACTGATGTGATTCTGCAATCTGTATACGGGGTAAAAATGGGAGTTCATAACCCACTTGAATCAAAGTGTGAAATATGATATATCAAGAACTATGTAATGTTTTGAACAACCAACAATAAAAATTTAAAAAAAAAAGGGAATTATTAGTGCTAGCAAGAAAGGAAAGGTATGTGCAAATACCACAGAGCTCAGCTGTGATATTTTTATAGTTTTCATAAAACATTTATTTTAAATAGAAATATATTGGAGGATGAAGTGTACAGTGTATATGCAGATTAGATGGGAGAACTCAATCTTTGCTTCCATACTAGGAAAGGAATAACATCTAAAATTCAAAACTCAAGTTATACTATTTAAATATATCATCTAAAAATCTGGAGGTACATACTAGAAGAAACAATTAAATTATATCAGTCATGTCTCTCAGGATATAAGAGGGATCAGGAATTGCAAATTTTTGTTTTGGTTTTTCCAATATACCATGACCATAACTGCTGTTATTTAGATACAACTAAGCTTCATGAAACACATATAATATCTGATTTGGTTTAGATATTAGGTTGTCTCCAGAAGCTCATGTGTGAGACAATGCAAGAAAGTTCAGAGATTAAATGAGTGGGTTATGAGAGCCTTAACCCAATCAATGAATTAATCCTCCGATAGTGATTAAATGAGTGGTGACTGTATGCAGGTAGGGTGTGGCTAGAGGAAGTGAGTTATTGGGGTGTGCCTTTGGGTGTATATTTTGTGAGCTAAGGTTGGCCTCTCTCTGCTTCTTGGCAGCCATACCCTGACCTGCTTTCCTCCACCACTCTCTTCCACCGTGATGTTCTGCCTTACCTTGAGTCCCAAAGAATGGTGCCACCTATCTATGGACTGAAATCTCTTCAACCATAAGCCCCCAAATAAACTTTCCTTTTTAAAGTTGTTTTTGTCAGATCTTTGGTGACAGAGATGAAAAAGCTGACTAAAACAATGTCCTTTAAAATAGAACTTACCAGGGAAAGAGGCAGGTGATGATTAAACCAGAAAACATCAATATTATTTGTTGTTTTCAAATCATGAAGCCTATCACAAGGATGATGATGAGGGTGAAAGTGCAGAACGAAAACAAATAGCATAACAATTAGTTGAAATTGCCACAACCACAAATTTCTAATCATAACCAGATCCCTCTGAAGGGAAGAGGAGGGATGAGATTGTAGGGCTTTGACTACACATGTAACATATTATTTCTTAATAATATATTAAACACTATGGGTATCCTGGAGCCTATTTTTTGTTCTTCTGCCTGTAAAATGAATGTACAAAAGGACAAAAATATGTTAAAATATAAATGGCAGTTTTAAGAATTTTGCTTTAAGAAACCCGAGACTTTAGTATCATCATTTGGAAATCAAAGAAAAATATGCCACAGAGTAAGAATACCAATTGCTGAAAAATTAATGTCAAATACATGAATAATTGTAATGATTAAAAAACATTGCTTTGATAAACATACTTTTTAATAACAAATAAGTAATTTTTAAAATCTGCCATGAAACAAGTTGAAGTCCTTATTTAAAAACATGAGAAAATAACCAAGACAAAAAGTCCCCAAAGCATATTTCTGAATTCTACTAATAATTATGTAACAAGAAAAAATGACAGTAAATTTTGGGAAGAATATTGTTTTAGTCAGATTTTTCACTGCTGAAACTGAAGGACAAACCAGCACAATTGTAGAGGAGGAAAGTTTACTTAGGGCTAAGGTTTCAGAGGTTTCAGTCCATATACAGCCAGCTCATGGCGGAAAAGTATTGCTTAGGGAAGATTCTCACATGGTGATCAGAAAGCAGTGAGAGAGTGTCTCTACTCTCCAGATATAAAATATATACACCAAAGCCATGCCCTTAATGAGCCAGTTCCTCTAGCTACACCTAACCTGTCTCTAGTTACCACCCAGTTAATCCCATCAAGGAGCAATTAACTGATTAGGTTAAAGCTGTAACTCAATCATTTCTCCTCCAAATCTTCTTGCATTGTCTCACATGTGAGCTTTTGGGGTACACCGCACATGGATACCATAACAAAGATTCATTGATAAATTAAGTATTTCAAAGACATTTTAAAATTTATCTGATCTTGCCAGATCATCTGGCATATGGGAATAAACTCACATTCAGGGAATAAAAGAAGGTAGATAGGATATTGAAAGGCACAAATAAATAAATGCATAGGTAAAATGGCATACAGATGTTGAAACCAGGTTTTGTAAAAATATATATTTGCTAAACATTACATTATGTGCTAGATGTTAGCAGACACTGCTTTTGCCTGGTAAAATGACTGATTTCTGCCTGTGTGAATTTTCCAGATTTTGATATTAATATGCAGTATTTTTAATACATAAAATGAATATATGAAAAATTTTTGAAGTAATACAGGAAAACAGTGATAGGACATAAAGAACCTACTGAGATAAATTATTCTGTGATGGGCTAAGAGGACTTTTAAGTGAAACCTCAAACTGGCATTTGATGAAACTCTTCGTGATTGTTATATACATAGAGAAAAAAGCAGTTCAGGGATAAATCTCAAAACAAGAGGCAGAAGATGGGCATGGAGTATTACACATTGGGAACATATGCCAGCTATACTTATTGATGGCAAACTAAGAGACTTCAAGGACTAGTCATTACTGAGTGTAAACTACTCTTTAAACACAAAAGGCCTGAACCACTGAGATAGCAAGATAAGTGAAATTCTGGGCACCAACAAGAAGGGCATTAAAAACAATTATTGTGTATTGTTTATAGTTTAAAACTTTTCTTCTGTATTGTTTCCAAAACAAACAAAAAATGTGCCCCTCATACATCTATAGTAAGCACACGTTTGAGAAGATCTGATGGCAGTCCAAAGCAAGGTAAAAGTAACTACGCAATCAGCAGTCACTATAGAATAGACTCTCAAACATAAATATGGTTGTATCTCAGTATCAACAATAGGATTAAATTCCATTACACCCTGCCTCCCCCACTCCATAGGGTACTGAAGTCTGTAGATGCTCAAATCCTTTATATAAAGTGGCATTATATTTGCCTATAACCTCTATGTACGTAATTCTCCCTTATATTTTAAATCATCTCTATATTACTTATAATACCTAATACAATGTAAATGTAAATGCTGTGCAAATAGCTATTATATTGTATTGTTCAGGTCTGATGATAAGAAAAGCTGTACATGTTCAGTACATGTGTGGGTTTTTTATTCAAATATTTTTGATCTGCAAAAATCAGACCTGTTGATGCTAAAGGCATCAATGGGGAAGCCAGTAATATTTTAGCCTAGAAAATTTTAAGGAAACTATGCCTTTGAAACCTATAGAATAATGTAAATATTGAAAACACTGAAAGTATATGAAACCCTGACTAAACTACAACAAAAAAAATCCCATAAGGCATTCAGTAAGTAAATGTAATACAAAAAAGGAATTTCAAATATTAACATCACAAGGCTTAATGGTTTATAAATTGTCAGTGACTAAAAGTAAAAATAAAAATAACCTAAAGAACAGTACTGGTATCTAAATATATCCAAATATCTTAGTATCTAACCAGCAATTAGCCTGATTCCTTGCACATAATAAATATTAATAAAAATAGCCAATATTTTGGAATAAATTGGAAAAAATATTCCTAACTTGATAATATTGAGTTGAGGAAGACAAATCATTTCTTTCCCTGGTAGATCTCTTGGTGTCAAAATCAAAAGCTTGAGGAATTGGGGTTCTCAAAATATCATCATGTTCTTAATGAACCAAATAGAATAGAATGTGAGAATAACATTTAATTTATGGATGAATTTTATTGCTTGAGATTTCCATGCAGTGTGTCTCATGGAGCATTTTATTGTGGATTTCTCTTCACACAAGGTCAGTCACATATAAAATCCAACCATACCTTCACTCAATTTTAGTATTCTTTTTTAAATTTACCTTATGTGTGACCTCTTGCAACAATATTACCTGAGAACTGAACATGAATTTGTACAACATGACAAATAAAACGAAAGCAATATATGATAATGATTAGCACAGGCAGCAGTGTGTCATTATAAACAGAGAACTACAGTAAAAACCTAGATGAAAAGATTACTAGACACACATATTTTTTTAGTCTAACATTGTACAAAATATCATTAACTTTGTTTTGTGTTTATTACATACTAATACTCTTTATTTTCTTTCACTAATAAGATGATTATTGATCTATCTAACCAATTTCATTAACATAGAGCAACACATAGTAAGGCTTATAAAATATCCAACTGTTTCAACTTCACTCTTGGATTCATAACAAGTGTCCAAAACATACTACCATTCTACAAATAGAATAAGTATGGAAAGCTGAATTATCTCAGAAATTCTCAAACTTTTTTTTTTAATTTCCCTAAGGCAGAGAAGAATAAATAGATATATCCTGGGGTCTAGTGGCATAGCTACAACTTTTTTTTTTTGCCACAACTGACATTTCCTTGAAGAGTCAGACTAGATATTTTAAAAATTCAAATATATTTTATTCTTTTGCCTGATAAATTTTATTTTTAACGTTAATTAAAATATTATTTAAAATTTCCCTTGAGTAAAATTGATGGCATAAGAAAATCTGCCATATTTGTGCTGTGGTTTTATAAAGTCCATAGCATATCACTTTGTATCTTTAATGGTAAGCGTTTTCCACACTGAGAATTGTGTAAATTTTTCCTATAAAAAGGGTAAGAAATGTATGCTATTACAAGAAATTATTGTCTCATATGAATTCATATGTTTGGGTCAACTGAGTCTATTTTTTTTCTTATTGTTAATTTTGTTTTTTGCTGAATTTCTTTGCACTCATTATTCTCTCTAAAAACACTGATCAATCATCCTGCTTCACTATTTAGCTGTAATTTGATAAAGGCATTTAATATGTTTTCACAATGATTAATCAATGTTTCAATTTAATGCTAAAACTTTTAAATATTCAGTCAGAATGAGCAACTCTATTTTTGCCCTTCAAAAACTAGCAAAGAGAAATAAATACAACAAACAAAAGATAGACTTACTTATTTTAATAAAACCAACAGTAGAAACCCAAATTATATCTAAATGCCCATAACTGGAAGAACAAGGTTGAAACTCTTAAATGTGTTTTTTTTCCCTAGTAACTTTGTTCTATTTTAAAAGTATTCACATTTGGTGTGCTTCCACATACTTCTGTTTTAGATGAAGGAAGCTATAGCTAGTTTGTCATCTCTCTGACACACTTGCGGCTGCCATAGAGATTAGTGATTGAAGAAACCATTCTAGGGCCTTTCCACAGATGTCTAAATTCTGGTTCTACCACTTGTTGGTATGTCTGCTTGGAAAAGTTACTTAATTTCTTCTGTGCGTCACTGTCTGTAAAATGGGTACAGTAATAGTACCTATCTCATAGAGTTTGAGAAAAATAATGAATTATATAGAGAGAGTTCAAACATTTACTGATGCACAGTAAATACCATACAAACCTTTGTTTTTATTATCCCACAGATTTTACATAAAATAACAGAAACCCAAAGCCCATTATTACATTTATGTTACACTTATTATTATCATTTATGATTCCAAGGATTGTTGAATTGAACTCTTTCTAAAGACAGAAAAAATGTGTGAAGTTTACATTAATAACTTTATTATTTAGTATTTACTTGTAAAAAATACCTCTTATTCTTAATGTTTTCCTTGCCCACACCTATTTTTTGTGTAGCCTATGAATTTATTGTTTTTAAAATTTATTTATTTATTTATTTTAATTAGGTATCTGTGACAGCAGAATGCATTTTGAGTGATTGTACACAACTGCAGCAAAATTTTTCATTTCTCTGGCTATACACTATGTAGCATCACACCGTATGTGCAGTCATACAAGTACCTAGGGTAATAATGTTCATCTCATTTCACCGTCTTTCCTGCCACCATGCCCCCTCCCCACCTTTCCCTCCCCTTTGCCCAATCAAAGTTCCTCCATTTTTCTCATGCCCTGCCCCATTATGGATCAGCATCCACTTATAAGAAAGAATATTTGGCCTTTGGTTTTTTGGGGATTGGCTTAATTCACTTAGCATGATATTCTCCAAATCCAACCATTTACCTACAAATGCCATAATTTTATTTCTTTTAATGCTGAGTAATATTCCATTGTGTATATATACCACAGTTTCTTTATCCATTCATCTACTGAAGGGCATCTAGTTTGCTTCCACAGTTTAGCTATTGTGAATTGTGCTGCTATAAACATTGATGTGACTGTAGTATGCTGTTTTTAAGTCCTTTGGGTGTAGACCAAGAAGTGGGACAGCTGGGTCAAATGGTGGTTTCATTCCAAGTTTTCTAAGGAATCTCCATTCTGCTTTCCTGATTAGTTGCACCAATTTGCAGTCCCACCAGCAGTATGAGTGTGCCCTTTTCCCCCACATTCTTGTCAACATTTATTGTTGTCTGTATTCTTGATAACAGCCATTCTGACTGACATGAGATGAAATTTTAGAGTAGTTTTGATTTGCATTTCTCTAATTATTAGAGATGTTGAACATTTTTTCATGTATTTGTTGATCATATGTTTATCTTCTTCCGAGAAGTGCCTGTTCAGCTCCTTAGCCCATTTATTGATTGGGTGTTTTTGTTTTTTGTTTTTGGTGTCAAGTTTTTTTGTGTTCTTTATATATCCTGGAGATTAGTGTGCTGTCTGATGTGTGTGTGGCAAAAATTTGCTCCCCAAATGTAAGCTCTCTCTTTACCTCATTGTTTCTTTTGCTGAGAAGAGCTTTTTTATTTGAGTCCATCCCATTTATTAATTTCTTGATGGTATTTCTTGTGCTTTAGGAGTCTTGTTAAGAAATCTGGGGCCCACACTTGTGTCTCTTTGTTGTTGTTGTTTGTTTGTTTGGCTCATCAATCATGTTCTCCTGCTGACAAACTGAAGAACATCAAAGGATTGTTTTAAAAAATCTTAAGTAGATTTCTTTCTATGATTTTGCAATGTTTTCACTCAAATATATTACATCTGGCTACGTACTTAAGCACAATAGAGTTTTCCTGTGGTATAGATTTACTCCATATGACAGGTCAGCATCATGAATAAAATTTAAATCAAGGAGCTGGTAATGTAAAAGTGCCAACACACCATGCCTGCATAAAAACAACCATGTGTTTAAGAAATGTTAAATAAAATCAAATATAATGACTGTTAGCAATCTTTTGCTGATACAGATATTTCTTTAAAAGAAGCATAAAATGCCAAACCTTCTTTCAATAAGATGCAAAGGATTTCCAGAGCTTGCAAATTCTTCCTGACATAATAGAGTATGGAAAACAAATTCTAATTTAAATATTCATGCCTTAACTTTATTTAATGGCATGCTACTGTGACTGTAGGTATTATATTTTAATGCTCCATGATGTTTCTTCCTGTTTTATAACAGCTAAAATGATAGTCATCTTCAAGAGGAATATTAGAAGGCATCATTATGAACTTCACATTTTCTTTTTTGAGAGATGTGCTCTAATAATAACAGCACACTGCCTCTTAAAGTAAACATTTTCTTTAATATGCATGGCTACATCCTTTTTAAATTGATAAATAACCCACTGGTCAAGGAGACAGACTTCGGGACTCAAGTCTACCTTCAAACAATCAGGATCCAACATCCATGCAGAATTAAAGCAAAAGAGATGAAATGAACTTGAACACAACAACAACAAAATCTGCAGGATATAATTTGTTCATTGAACTTTCTGAAGATAAAGAAAAATCAGCTGGGATTCAACATTTAAAGAATACTGCTGAAAAATATATCTAGAATAATGCAAATATACTTTGTAAGTTTGTCATTTTGACTGCATGGATCTGAGAAATGAGCTCCTTTTAGAATTGCTGTTAATATAAGGAAAATCTTCCATCTACTTCATACAGCACAAACAACATTGCACTTTTGTCAATTTAGAAGAGAAACAAAAGAAACTATTCAACAAGATTATCACAGTATATTGGTAAGATAATATCAAACTCATCTTTTTCTTCTCCTTGCCTTGCACATTAATACCACACATGCCTACACACACACACACACACACACACACACACACAGAACACACAGACTCCAGATACAGGTTTTGATTTTGTATTTTGACAATGTGCATATCTGGAGGATGTCAAGTGGTTCACACAGGCTGTCAATTATGTTAGAATCCATGAGACATTAAAAAATTCAGGGCATCCTACTATTTTATATAAACTATATTCTTCTTCCTTAAAGATTCTATTGATGGAATCTCCTATAGGTAAAAGTCTGTTTCTTTAAAAGAAGCATTAGAGAGCCTTCTTTATTGCTTTTACCTAAAATTGATTTTTCACAAAATTTAAGCAACAAGCCAGGAAGCAGTTTCAATTGAAAAGAACTTCATGTGGAGGCAGGAAATCATCAAGAAAAGAATGGATCCAACCCCAGTTGTCATTTCCTACCTGTGGAATATACATCAGCCACAGTGTAACCCCTTTAAACTTCAGGAAATGTGACCCATGCTGGCCAAGATACCCTGTCCCTTGTGGGCATGTGACCAATGCAAAGCCGTCAAAGATTAAAGGGGACGTTAGGAATAGGAGGTTTTTCTCCTTCTGAGATTCAAAGTGCCAAGAACTGCCTAAATCTTGTAGCTACTGATGGCTGTCTACTAATGGCACCTGTAAAGAAAGACCTAATAAAAATAAAGGCAAAAAAATAGGAAAAATGAGAGGGAATGGGAAAGAGTACTGATGATGTGATTCAACCACTGGTCAATGGACAGCTAAATCAGCTCTTCCATGAACAGATTAATAGAGGAGTCCCTGGAACTAAACTTGTGCTTTTATCACTTGCAACTGAAGACTAACTAGAAAAACAATCCAAGCTGAGCACCATGGCACATTCCTGTAATCCCAGTGATTTGAGAGGCCAAGGCAGGAGGATAGTTCAAGCCAGCCTCAGAAACTTAGAGAAGGCCTAAACAAATTAGCAAGACCCTGTCTCAAAACGAAATATAAAAAATGGACTGGGGATGTGGCCCTGGGGTTAAGCACCCCTGGGTTAAATCCCCAATACCAATAAAAATCAATCAATCTTCAGCCCTATGTTGTATTTTATTTAGAGACAGGGTATCACTGAGTTGCTCTGCACCTCACTTTTGCTGAGGCTGGCTTTGAACTTGTGATCCTCCTGCCTCAGCCTCTGAACCACTGAGATTATAGGCGTGTTCTATCGTGTCTGGCTAAATTGTCAGGATTTTGCATTTTAAAATTCAACACTAGTGAATAGAGATTGCAAATGCCTTGTGAATAATCAAATTTAATTCTGTTAAATTAAATAATATGTATTTGTTATAGTGTCTGTTGTTATCAATAATTGAGATCCTTAAGAGATGAAATTCTATTTTACCATTTTTAGATACCCAGTCTGTGAAGCCATGCCTTATTTATAACAGATTCTCAAAAATTATTTGTGGTTGCTTGTGTATTAATTTCCATTCCTGTTGGCTAACATTCACATTACCAGAAGCACTAGACTATTTCACTGAATTTTTAAGATCTTTTAAAATAGAATATACCATATGAAAGACAAATACTTTTCCATATATTTAAAGAAAGTCTTTTATTTTGATTAAGAAAATGAAGACATTAGGTTTTTTTTTTTTTTTTTTTTTTTTTTAAGAGAGAGGGAGGGAGAGAGAGAGAGAGAGAGAGAATTTTAATATTTATTTTTTTTAGTTTTCGGCGGACACAACATCTTTGTTTGTATGTGGTGCTGAGGATCGAATCCGGGCCGCACGCATGCCAGGCGAGCGCGCTACCGGTTGAGCCACATCCCCAGCCCAAGACATTAGGTTTTGAAGTGCTTTTTAATTTTGAGGATTGGCATTATTTATAAAATATAATTTTAATGAGGTGAAGTGGCACAGCCCTCTAATCTGAGTGGCTTGGGTGGTCAAGGAAGGAGTATATATTGTGTGTGTGTGCGTGTGTGTGTGTGTATGTGTATGTGTGTGTGTTATATGTTATAATTTTATATACATGTTATATACAATATATGATATTTTAAAAAAAACAGATAAAAAGGATTAAGAATTTCTTAAATGGCAAAGCCAAATGGATAAATAGTTTTTATGTGTCATGCTAAGTTAAACTGAGTGTCAACAGCTTTGGGACAATAAGTAGCTTTCCCTCTGTAAAGGAAAACTAATGTGGATGACCTGGCATTGAACACACATTGGAATTTATGATCATTTTTGCCTTAGGACAGCATCTCTGTTCAAAATCACTACAGATAACTTTGTAACTCAGACTCCAAGCTGAAGCTCAGTGGATTTACATCCCAGTTTAAAATAACTTTTTTTGTAAGCATAATCAATGAAAATTTTTAAGTTTGGACATTGTGCTGATAGGAGATTTCCCTTAAGGAAGTGACTCCCAGTACAGAAATGAGGATCATTATTCATAAGCAGGGCCAGCTCTCCTCTGGGGACCTCTTTTCAATAACCACACTCACTGAGCACTGACTTGTGCCAGGCTTTCTACCAGTCACTTACACCTGTTATCACAATTAATTCACTTAACAAGCCCTGCCAGGAACACAAACCTGGTTTGATAGATTAAAAAAAAAAAGAGTTAAAGTCATTTTTACACAAGGTCAAACATCTAGGAAATGGAAAAACTGCAATTCAAATTCATATCTGCCTTAATTCCAAAACAGGACAGCTTACTGGCTCTGTGACAATGACCATGAGGAAAACTTCACACAGACAAAAGACAAAAAATCCAATCACATCACCATTGAAACAATTTACTCTTAATCTCAAACATTAAGCTAATTTTTAGAGTCTTCCTCTGAATCTATATCCTAGATATTAAAAAATTCTGATAAAATTTCAATAGTAGAAATATGGGTCATTGCTGTATATCCTTCATACTGTGCCATTTAACTGTTTCAGGTAAACTAAACAATAACATCCAATGTTTACTCAGTGCTTATGTGATACCAGGGATTCTGCTAAGAAGCTTACATGTATATATAGTAAAATAAATATAATATTTTACTATGCTCCTAAAGGTAGGCACTATTATTATCCTCAATTTGTAGACAAGAAAACAGAGACATGAGGGGTTATGTAACTTAACTAATGTCACACAACTAAAAAATCAGAGACGGAGGTTCAACCCCAGGCCATGTGGCTTTGGCACCTCACTAAGCCTTTTCTGAACAGTGGCTCTTCACATGTCACTGAGATTAACAGTATTTTAAAACTGAAGAGCTTTCTGCAAAAAAAAAAAAAAAAAAAAAAAGTAAACAAAACATTTATAGGACTCCTAGTACTACTAGAGATTAGATGGAGAAACATTTGATTGTAATAACCAAGTTCTACCTACGTACTCTGCCTGGTTCCTCACCCATCTTCCCTACTGCCATTTTGTTTTCTCTTTGCTGACTCCTCTTTGGTGAGTTGCTTCAGAAATGGTGATCCTTGCCAAAGTGCTCACTTTCCCTGAATACTCAGGGCCCTTTCTCCTCTTACCCTGAATGTATGCTTCCTGGAGCTCCAATCCCAGAGCTTTCCCTCTAGCTGCTCTCCCAAGCACCTCTTTCTTTAAGTACCCCATACTCATGAGTGGAAGAAACACATATCATGTTATGTTTTAATTTGTTACTTCATCTGTCTAAAAACTATGTCCCTTGAGGTCAGCAATATTACATCTTGATGCTTTTAGCATCATAGATAATACCTGTGTATTTTAAGTACACAAATTATATTTTACTTAAGTCTTCTGATTTTCTAAATTCTCCTCATAGCATTTATGCATATTTCTTTGGGATCAAGGTATTTTAGCAATAATCAAAACAATAAAGGATCATATTTTGTTTTCTTTCAGTAGTCTAAAATCTTTAAAAACATCAAAAAGGTCTTAAATTTTCTCGTTAAAATTAAAACTGGTTCAAATTTAACATTAGGTGGTAAATGTTAGGCTATTACATAAAGTACAAGCTTCAAAGGATAAAAATATGACTGTTTTAGTGAAAATTAACTATTTTTAATTTGTCTTCAAAATTTTTAAAACTCTAAGAAGGTATGAGACACATAAAGACATATGAAATAAAGACAGAAATAATGACCCCATTTTAAGTCACTAAATACACACACACACACACACACACTCTCTCTCTCTCTCTCTCTCTCTCTCTCTCTCTCTCTCTCTCTCATACATACTGGTTGGGTGATTTTCTTTTGTTTCCTTTTAAGTCAATGTATCTAAAGTCACACAATTCAGTTGCAAAGAACATTCTTCATAAACTCATCAGACATTCCTCTTCCTTCCCATCTTTCTTCCTTTTCTTTCTCTCTCCTTTCTTCAATTTGTCTTTAATTTGTCTTCAAAATTTTTAAAACTCTAAGAAGGTATGAGACATATTAAGACATATGAAATAAAGACAGAAATAATGACCCCATTTTAAGTCACTAAATACACACACACACACACACACACACACACTCTCTCTCTCTCTCTCTCATACATACTGGTTGGGTGATTTTCTTTTGTTTCCTTTTAAGTCAATGTATCTAAAGTCACACAATTCAGTTGCAAAGAACATTCTTCATAAACTCATCAGACATTCCCCTTCCTTCCCATCTTTCTTCCTTTTCTTTCTCTCTCCTTTCTTCCCTTCCCTCTCCCCTCCCTTCATGTGTTTCTTCAAAAAATATGTCTTTTCTGATTTCGATACTTGTATCCCCTACCTACGGATTATCTGCCAAATGTTCCTGACACTCACAGAATAATCAATCTTCCCTCCACTACACTGTAAGTAGTGATAGGAGGAGCAACCAGCCTGCCCTAAGAGAAGGGGAGAAAGGTGAACACACTGTAAAGAGTCTTTGTCCCCTGGGAAAAGGAAAGAATGATCTGCAGCTAATATCACAGTGGGAATACAAAGTCCACCTGAGGAAGCCATGCCTGAAGATTAAGTTCTCATTTGAGGTGACAGGGTGTGCTGTAGGTGTTGGGAGATGAGGGGTTGTTGGAGACACTGTGGGCTGTGTGCTTTCTTATTTTTGCTCTAAATAGATAGAAACACAACCAGTACACAATCAGGGATAGCATGACCTGGAAAGTGAATAGCCTTTTTTGGCCTTGACTTCTTCCTCTTTTACAGTGGTATTAAAATAAAATATATCTCCCCTGGTTTGCTCTGAGAATTAGGTGAGATTAATTATTAACTCTTAAAACCATTAAAATATTCATGCCAAATTGATCCCAGATGGAAGGAGGGGAAGTACCAAATATCACATTTCCCTAATTTCCTAGTTTCACACCCATGCTCAGAGGAAGTCGTGTCATTTGGAGGGACTCAAGCACAGTGTGTGCTGTATGTGGTCGGGAGCAGTTTAGAAGTGTTAGTGTATGTCTTGGAATGAGAGTAGATGGATTGGGATCAGGTTAAGAAATAAACTGAAGAAATGCATGTTTTAGGAAGATATCTGTAAGTCTATGAACTAGGAAGCCACTAAATCTCTATTCAGGATCAGAACCAAATCTGTGCACATATAGGGAGAAATTATTTTCCCCAGAGTTCCTACCACATATTTAAGTGCAGCAACCTCAGGGTGGCTATCAGATTAGCCACTAATGTCTGCACCAGTCTACAATCAAGTACCTGTTTTGTCTACTTTGCTTGGATTCTTCCAGGAGAAATCAGCTCAGGCCTACGCTCACCCCAGTTTTCCGAATTTCAGCTAATGACCTGGCTTAATTCAAAGACAGAATTTAGGCTACATGCACAGATTCCTTTAATTTCCTGCCTGCTCTTCTCTGTATCTCTTATAGCTATCTCTCACCGTCTCAGAAGAGGTTTTCTTTCTCCTCCTAAAGGCTAATCCAGGCACCTATATTTCAAATCTTAGTCATTCCTGCTTCCCTAAAAAATACAGCAGAGCTATTCATTTTCTCCCTTGCATTTTAGCCTCTTGCTCTCTGCAATTGCTTCCTTCTGCCCAGATTATAACAACATCAAAGTGGCTCACTCCACAATATTCTAACCTTCCTCAATCTCATCTCCACCTTTCCCTTTGCAATCAAGTAACACACACACAAAATCATTGTCTCATTTAAAAACTTTCAATTTACTCTCTTCTGTTAAAATAATGTTTCATTCTGGTTATGAAAGTAATACATGCTTAATATATAGAATAAATATTATTTTTTAAAAAAAATTATGCATAGTCTCATCAGATATAATAATTGTTAAGACCCAAATTACTTCCATCCTTTTTTATATGCTATATTTAGATATACTGAGTGAGAGTAGAATTATGAAGTGGGGATCACACTGAATGTACACATTAACAATATGGCTTTTCCTGCTTAATATGATATGAAAGCAATTTTCAGTGTCATTCCATTCCATTCTTTAACTCTTTTCTTATAGAGGAAGACATACAGAATAGCAATTAATTTTCATGAAAAAATTAATCCTCAAGCTTTACTTTAAAAAGGAAACATTGGAAAAGCTATCTGTGATATGACATTTTACTTTCCAGCTAGATGTCAAACAATTTAACACCCAACAAATACAAACTATTACATTAATATTTAATAGCCATGAATCAGGTAAAATGAAAAATCATCATCTTGTTTATCTTTTTTCCTGCCTTGATAAAGAGTGTGTATGTCTTGACCTTTTCAGTTTATTTGTAGCATTCAGTGAAACACAAACAAGTGTTATCCAGAAAAATCTCAACTTTGAGCAATTTACAACCAGAGAACTAAAATGAAGCAATGTTCAAACAGGATGCTGATTTGTTGGTAAAATAAAAAAGAAAAAAAGAAGGAGAAGAAGAATTAGAATTATTTTTAAATTTTTCAAATCTATTATCATAAATCACTTTTCCAAATCACTAAGTGAAGAAAAAACTAAACGTTTGAGTAACTGGTTGTTGTTTGGTGGAATTGTTTTTTCACCATGAAGTATTTGGTTTTCATTGCTGTGTAACAATGCCCCTAAACTTATTCCCTTAAAACATGTGTTTATTATCACACAGTTTTTGTGGACCATGTTAGATGGGTGTACTCAGCACCCACAAGGTGGCAGTGAGCTGTGGTCTCAGCATTGGCTCAGCTTCCTTCCTGGTAATCACATGGGCTGCTCTCCACTCCTGGGGCCCTTGCTGCTCTTGCCTCAGGTCCCTCCCTGGCTACTTGCTTTTGCAAGGTCAGCAGTAAATGCCCTTTGGATCTTGTGTTGAGAACTCACATGACCAGGTCAGACCCACTCACAATGATCTCCCATCTCATTGACTCAAAGAAAGCCAATTAGGAATCAAAATTATACCTGATTTATATCTTCTACTTTGTCACAAAATGTAACCTATCATGGGAATGACAGTCCATCCTTTGACAGGTCCCACCCACACTCACTTAGAGGTGATTATACAGGACATGTAATCAAGGGGGTGGGAATCCTGGGAGCCATTTCAGACTCTTCCTATCACACTAAATGCCATACAGATATAACTAAATGTATGTACACAAAGTCTTCCAACATCCAACCAGTCATCTTACCAATGATCAGAACTAAATAGTCACTGAACCTAACTATTTAATTCACATGCCATTATTGAAATTTATAATAATTTTTTTTCTTATTTCATGGGAAATGCATAGAGATTTTAGTTTAAGCTACTATAACAACTGCTCTTGGTAAAATGTCTATCTCCAGATATTGGCACCTGGATGTCATGACAGACAGAAGGAGAATGAAATAAGAGCAGCAGCTGTGCTCTGCTCCCTGTGGTATTAGTGTGACAGGGATCAGATGGATTAGCAGGCAAGCTGGTTGGTCAGTCTGACGGCAACTACACTGATTAAAAAGTCCACAACTGAGATACTGGGTGTAACAAATGTATCTTAGTGACACAATTTTTTTCATAGGTGTAGGTTTTCAAAATTCTAACAGATGGTCACCAGAGAAACAAGGCATAATTACATCTACAAAAATGTATTTTAATCAAAACTTCCAGACAAGTGAGGCATAGCTACAAATAAACTTTGTATTGATATTCCTTCGGATATCTGAAAACAACTGGTAGATTATTTCAGTGCCTGCTCTTATAAGGATAGATATTTGCCATCACAAACGACATGAAGTTATAAACCTTCATTGTCCCATCCACCCCTGATTCCAAAAGTAACCTACTTTCCTGTATCCCTCTGAAGTATGGCATCTAAGGCTAGCTTTTTTTCTTCCAAATATTTGCTTTAGCACACAGAAATGGATCAAGGATATTACCTTTCATATATTAGATGAGCAGCTTGCAAAACTCTGGGATACACAAAAGAAGTTTGAGGAGAATAGAAATTTCTGGACCCAAATCCAAAGATTATAATTAATTCACTTAATCCAGTTAGGGACTCTCCATTTTTCACTTTCAATACACTTGGGTTTGTACTCAGATGAAAGATTGGCCACTGTATAAGAAATCTTGTCTATTGAAATTATAAGACTGTATCGTATCAGGTATATTACTGTAATCTTTGAAGATCTGTTAAAATCTTGATTTTGTCATATATATATTTACCTATATAGTTTGCTGCCATGAATACATTTGGTAAGTTTTCTTTCTAAATCTTATTAATGTTAAAGGCTCTTTCTTCACAAGGTACTTCCTCTCTAAAGGGCCTCATATTTGACCTACATGGTAGCCTCATACAGAGATATTTCTTTTCTTCATCTATGCTGAACAACTGTATTGTGTTGTCCTCTATATTATCCATGAGTAGCATTTGGTGATATCTTTTTATTTTTCCAAAATTTTTTAGTTATACATGGACACAAAATCTTTATTTTATTTGTTTATTTTTATGTGGTGCTGAGGATAGAACCCAGTGCCTCACATGTGTGAGGCAAGTGCCCTGCCACTGAGCCACAACTCCAGTCCTGATGATATATTTTTTAATATTATTTCCACTAATTCCTTCTGATAAGCTAGAAAGTAGAAAAATCTACAAAAAAGCTACATTGTTTCTTGGTCATTTGGAAAAAATACATTATGTCCAGGAGGAAATCAAGTTAATTTCAAAACAGCAGATATTTTTCAGTATAAGTTTTTGATTACTAAGTACTAAAACATATATGCCTTTAAAAGTAGTTTGTTCTTAAAAATAATATTAGAGAATGTGGAACAGAATAACAATCAGTACTCTTTAGTGTACAAATGGAGAACGTATGGGTTGTGTTTCTAACCATTTAGAGCAAAATTAAGAGAGCACACATCCCACAGTCTCTCCAACAACCCCTCATCTCTGATACCTTACAGTGCACCCTGTCACCCCAAATGAGTTTCCCCAGGCTTAGTTCTAATTAAGGCAGTTACCGATGGAACTGTAATTATTCTTATACTCTGCGATATACAAGTATAAAATACAAGTGATTTTAATATATCATCCAAAATAAGACCACATATGAACAATTATATTAAATCCTGAATTCTGTGCTAAATTTCTTTTTTATTTTACAGAAACATCAATTGAAGAAATACTCCATCCACAGTATGAACTGAAAAAAAAAGTTTTATTCTGCATAACAATGGTATTCAGGCATACACACAAAAACTTTTAGAACCCATTTAAAAGAATTACTTTATAGTTTTAAAAATTAAATAAAAAGAATATTAATTTATTTTCATCATTTCTGACTACCGTCCATATTTTTGGCTTTTCTTTTAAAGCTGAACTGAAAGAAAAAAGTTTTACCTAGTTTCAATGAAAGTTCAATAAACAGTAACTTAAATGACAATAGAAGACTTTTAAATAATATTATACATACACAATTATTTTAAAAGCATTTGAGTGAAAACTTTGATTTATAAAGATTTTCTTTCAAGCTTCTTTTAAAAGAACTCAATAAAAATTAGAAGGGGAAAAATAATAGATGAGATGGGTGAATAGCCACAGAAGTTATGGCTATGAACAAAGCGTAATGTCCAAAACAGAACTTGAATAAGTACAGCAGTAAAAATGGAAGTCAAGAGAAGGTCATGCTATTTGTGCTCCCATTGTTTGGTTTGCTTTTAATCATATATCTTGGAATTGTTTTCTAGGCTAGTTTTAATGAGATTGTTTTCCGCTGTTCTTTGTAGGTGGAGCATTTTGAACATAGTTAAATTCAGACTGTGTTTTCCAGAGATGCTCTGCTCAAGCAAAGATTAATGGAGGCCAATGCCGTTCCCCTTCATCCTCCACCTCTGAACTCCTCAGTGACAGAGGTGTATGTGGGTGATGTGATGACCCCAGCCACATGTCACATTTGAAAAAATCACTGTCAGCAGGTAACAACACACTGGGCACAGAGAATAAACTACCATCTACCACCTGAGAATGTGTTTTATTTAGTGGTGCATCTTGTTAATGAAACTCATTATCATGTTTCTCACTTACATATTCACCATCTCTGTCATTTTTCTTTTTAGGTCTAAACTCCTCCTTTTTTTAGAGCATGTCATTTATTTTTTTGTTTCTGAAACTTTAAAATGATATTTTAAAAATCTCTTTGACTCAATGGAAGAGAACCAAATAATTCATTAAAGTCAAATCTTACAGTCAAGGGAAATAAAACTAAGAGAAGGATGTTCAGAATATTCACTAAAGCACAGTTTAATTAATTAAATTTGATTGATTCACTCATTCACTCAACAGACTTCCTCCCTGTCCCAGAACCATCTTTCAGAAGTATTCTAATTCTTCTTCATAGAACAGATATTGAATATGTACTTGACTTTCCAAAGGTCTCAATGATTCTACTTCATTCTATGTCCCTCCATTTTCCTAGCACCTAATTTTATGTGGCTGGTAACTAGCAAACATTCAGTCAATGTTTGCTGACAGCTGAAAATAAATTCATTTAGTCTAAATCACTCTTTCTTTCCAAAGGTGGAAAACCTTTGGAAATCCTTTGGAAATCCAAAGGTTTTCCACCTACTTGCTCCACTCCATCAAGCAGTATTTTTTCCACTACTGCTCAAAAAAAACCTTCCGCTCAAGTAAGTTATATCCTAAAATCTTATTCCAGGTCATTGCTCTCGATTTCTTCCTTCATGAACTATATGGTTCTGTACCCCTGTAAACATTACACATATTTTAAACAATATCCTGCACATGGAATTTTTCATTCAATGGCTTCCAGGTATATTTCAGGTTATGATGTTCTTTTAGTTTAGCATTGAGGTGAGCAAAATATTTACCACAAAAGTGTGATATGTTCTTTGCTCACTCATAAATGCATTATTCATTTATTTCCTCGCTCAATACTCATTCCTTTCAACAATTATTTATTAGGTTTCTACAACGTGCCAGATATTATCAGCACTAAAGTGAGAAAGATGGTAAGGAAAACGAGAGTCCTTGTCCTCTAAAAGCTTACAATATAGAAGAAAGGGACAACAATCAACAATAAATTAATAATTATAATCAATGATGAGTGTAAAAGAAAAAAAGCATAGAAAACAACAGGTGCCCCTCATAAGGAGTGTGATTGAGTTGCGGTGGGACAGACAGTCTGAGGAGACCTCCCTAAGGAGGGAACGTCTGAACTTAAGTTTGCTGGATAGAGGTCATCTTTTAAGACAAGAAGGCTCAGAGATAAGGGCTTTTTCAACTTTAAAACAGAGGAGTGATAAACATTTCTTAATGCAGCAGAGAGAGCAGATTGGAGTGGGCAAGAATGGAGAAGAGGCATTTTTTCTAGAAGGGAATGATGGGGGCAGCTCACATAGAGAGGCATGAAAGCAACTCATCTTCTCAGGGAAGAACACATTTTTCAGAGGAGAAAATAATTATTTTATGAGAAGGAGGCATTGGCGAGTGCACTAAGGAAGGGATGAGTAATCCAGTATCTTCTTAGCCTCTTTAATAATTTCCTCCTCACTGACCCTCCTGTTCCTTGCTGCCCTACCTTTTGGACTCTGCTTCCATACTTTTGGCTACCCATCTGTCTCCCATCTTTGGGGTGAGCTTTCTGGACACTAAAATCTTCATTTCTGCCTCTTTCTAAAAAGTCTATGAATTTAATCTTTTATTTACTCATTTGTTTAAACTTTGTACCATCTTATCAGATATTCTTGCTAAATGCAAAATGAGTAGATTAATCGAAAATTTGCAACCTTTATAAAATTCAAAATCGAGTGAAGATAAAGATATGAGAGATTCATATGTATCCAATAAATACACATAGAATGACTACCATGTAGGAAGCACAGGGATACAGAAATTAAAAAAAAGAAAAGAAAAGAAAATTGGTTTTCTTGTGCTTATCTTTATTTAGGTAAAGGTAACTAGGAACATATCATGAAAGGACTATTATAGGGATAGGAACAAAAACTATAAATATCAGGAGGTTGAAAGATGATCTATTTTCATGTAAAAATAAATATTTTCATTAAGTTTTAACAAATGAGAGGGACCTTGCCAAGTACAATTCTAGGGTAAAGGCTTTCTAGTCTAGATGATGAGTACATATGTGAAGAATTTGAGTGAAAACTGAAAGGAAAAAAAAATAGTTTTAGAACCTTTGGTTGTAAAATAATTCTAAACTTACGACAGAATAGAGGATTACTCAGAATACAAGGCTAGCAGCAAGAAGATGAATAAAAAGAAGATAGAAAAAGTTCACATGGAAATTATTGAGGTCTAGACTCTGAAGAGGTAATGTGCTATGCAGTGGAGAGAAATGAGTGTGGTCGTTCGAGTTTTGGGGGTCAAGTTCCAGTGGCCTTAACTGAGATGAAGACCATCAGTGGGCTTGGGAATCAAAACAATACAATTCTTTCCTTTATGCTAGCTTCTTTTCTTTTGCTCATGCTTAAGCGTTGGTACTCCCAAAACTTCTCCTTCCTTCCTCTTGGTACACAAGAAATCACAAACTGATGTCTATAAACAATGTAAACCAACGGGGGGCAGGGGGGTGGGGACACATGTAGGAGGAAGAATATTTCTAAGAAAGCCATCCTCCGGGGAGTTTGAGTTGTAAACTTTGAAGTCCAATGTCCTGCCCATTCCCCATGTCCATGCAATCCAGGCATAAAATTACTACTTTTCTAGAGGAGCAGATGAGTGTTCAAGTGCTCAGGTTTTGAGCTAAATGAGAAAATTCTGTTTGCAAACCAGGTTCTCTATATTCTAACTGGTGTCTAAAATCAGCTCTGGTTACCTCACCAAGAGTATCTTCATCTAAAACACAGGACAATAAAACTTTATTTGTAAGATTGCTGTGAAAGTCAAATGAAAATCCCCATGCAGACAGTGCCTCCCAGTGTCAAGGTCTCATAAAAGATTAGTTCAAAATAATAATAAATGCTTATCATATACTATGGATTATTCTAATTACTTCCTACCTACTGTTTCCTACTGATCAGTCAACTGTCACAACCAGACAGCAAGGTAGATGCTCTTACTAATACTATCACTAGATTCCCTGTTATACAGATAAGGGAACAGAGACACTAAGAGTTTAAGTGAATTATCTAGAGCCATATATCTTGCAAATGGTGCAGTTATAATTAGATCACAGACTGGAAATGCAGTCAGAAATCTTAATATCAGCACAATTATGTGAAAATTAACTAGCACACTCCCAAACAATCAATGGGTCAAAGAAGAAATCAAGGGAAATCAAACATTGACAAAAATATAAAAGCAGCATACCAAAATGTACAGGATGCAGGAAAAGCAGTTCTAAGAGGGAAGTTTTTAGTGTATGAAACCTTACATTAAGAAAACAATAAAGAGCTCCAACAAAAAAACTAACTTTTTATCTCAAGGAACCAGAAAAAGAAGAACAAAGCTCAAAGCTAGCAAAAGGAAGGAAATAATAAAGATTAGAGCATAAATAAATGTAACACAGCAAAAAAGATAATAGAAAATGTCAATGGAACTAAAAATTTCTTTTTGGAAAAATAAAATTGAAAAAACTTTTAAGTTGTAAATTAAAGAAGGGATATTTGAATCATAAGAGACTACTATGAACTATACTCTGGCAAATTGAGTGACTTTAGTAAAGTTTCAGGATAAAAAAAAAATCAACATAAGAAAACCAGTTGTGCTCCTATACATAGCAATAAACTATCCAAAATAGAATTAAGAAGGCAATCCCATTTTCAATAGCATCAAAAAGAATAAAATACTCAGGAATAATGTTTAACCAAGGAAATTAAAGATATGTATGCTGAAATCTATAATCTGGGAGAAATTGTAGAAGACACAAATAAATAAAAAGATATCTTGTGTTCAAGACTCAGAAGAATCAATATTGTTTAATATCCATTTTACCAAAATAACCTATAGATTCAATGCCATCATTATAAAAATGTCAATGGCGTTTTTCACAGATACATGAAAAATAATTCTAAAATTTGAAGTGAACTTAAAAAGACTTTGAACAGTCAAAATAATCTTGAAAGAGAAGAACTTGATGGAGACATTACTCTTGCTAATTTCAAACTATATTACAAAGCCCGAGTGATCGAAATAGTATGATACTCACATGGTGCTAGCAGTTTTCATGATACTGGCAAGAAAAAAAAAAAAAAAAAAAAAAAGATACATAGACCAAGTGAACAGAATACAGAGCCTAGAAAAAAAACATATGCATATATTATCAACTAACTATTGACAAAGAAGCCAAGAAAACAATGAGGAACAAACAATCTCTTCAATTAATTGCACTGGAAAAACTGAATATCCACATGCAAAATGGCAAACCTGGATCCTTACTCCTTATGCAAAAAATAACTTGAAATTAACTAAAAACTTAAATGGAAGGCCTGAAACCACAGAATTCTTACATAAAATATAAGAGCAAAGCTGCTTGACATTGTCCTTGGCAATACTTTTTTTTTTTTTTTGATATGACATTGAAAGCACAAGCAACAAAAGCAAAAATAAACAAGTGAGACTACATCAATATAAAAAGCTTTCACAGAAAAGGACATAACCAAACAATGAAAAGGCAAACTCTAAAGTGGGAGAAAATATTTGCAAACTATATATGTGCTAAGGAATATCCAGAATAAGGAACTCATACAATTCAATAACAAAAATAAAAATTTAACAGCAAAACTTCCCTATTTTAAAATAGGCAGAGGACATAAAAATGTGTTTTAAAAAAGCTGTTTTTCCAAAGATAAAGGAATGGCCAACAAAGGTGTCCAAAAACACTAGTCACCAGGGAAATGTAAATTTAAAAATCACAAAATTATCCCATCCTTGCTAGGATGGCTATTATTCAAAAGAAAAAAGATAACAAATGTTGGTAAGGGCACGGAGAAAAGGGAAGACTTCTATGTTGTTGGTGGCAATGTAAATCTTATAGTCACTATACAAAGTAGCATCAAATTTTTTAAATAAAAATAGTACTACCATATGACCTTGTAATCTCATTTCTTGGCATATATTCAGAGGAAATGAAATTAGTATATCAAACAGATATCTGCATCCCGATTCCATTGCAGTGTTATTCACAGTGACCAAATATGTAGAAACAGCCTTGGTGTCCATCAAGGGATGAATAAATAAAGGGAAAAATGCATATGTATATATGTATGTATGCACATGATGGATATTATTCAGCCATAGAAAAGAATAAAACCTTGCCATTTTCAACAGTATGGATGAATCTGGAGAACATTATGCTAAATGAAATAAGGCATGAATTAAAAAAAAAAAAAAACTAACACAACAAATGCTGTATGATCTTACTTATATATTGAATTTATAGAACAGAGAGTACAATGGTCATGGCCAGAGTTTGGATGCATGAGAAAAAGAGAGGATCGTGGTCAAAGGGTCCAAATTTTCAGTTATAATACAGAAAATTCTAGAGATCTAACATACAGCTTGATGACCAGTTTAATGATATTACATTGTCCACTTGAAGAAAATAGATCTTGAGTGTCTTCAGTGCATGCATACACACAATGTTAACTTGTGAGGTGATAAATGTGTTAATTAACTGAAGTGTTGTAATCATTTTGCATTGTGCCTGTATATAAAATAATCATATTGTATGTACTGAATCTATACAATTTTTAGTTGTCAATTATACCTCAATAAATCTAGGGGGAAATGCATATCCTAACTTTGGGTTTATATCCATTCTTTCTTCATCCCACAGCTGTCACTGAAAATTCACTCATGCCTCTATAATGTCCATGTCCCATATTGGTTTCTCATTTTATTAAACCCTTCCCACTCACATGCTACATAGTGCAGTTTAGAATTTATTCACATACTTTGTAATATCTGTACGCCTGGTCTTATGCATTAGTTCTAGAGGCAGGGGTTATATCCCATATTTGGTATTTTCTTTAGGAAGTGTTCAAGCCCTAAAGATCAGTAAGCTCTCAGTAATCACTTGTCAGTGATTCATGCTCAGGCTCTCAGGCCTCAGTACTGGGAGAAATAACAACTGGAGAGATCTGCATAAGGCCCAGTCACTTCTAGGGAAGATTTTTAATTGACATAAGTGCAGTCAATGACAGAGAGTTCCACTCATGAGGATATCATTCCAGGGCCTACCACCAAACAGGCAAAGCCCTTATAATGTGTGATGAAAAATGATCCAGACTTATTCTTTTGTCTACTGCTGTTAAGATTACTTTATAGTAAGAAATAGATCCAGGTGTGGTGGTAAACACCTGGAAGCCCAGCTATTTGAGAGGCTGAGGCAGGAGGATCACAAGTTCCTAGTCACTTTGACTCTGTCCCCCATTTTTTTTTTTAATAAAAGGGCTAGGAATGTAACTAAGTGGTAGCTCACTTGCCTAGTATGTGTGAGACCCTAGGTTCAATCCTTGGCTCCACAAAAAAGAAAAAAGAAAGAAAGAGACAGAGAAAAAGAAAGAGAGAGAGAAAGGACGGAAGGGAGGAAGGAAGGAAAAAAGGAAGGAAGACAGACATACATATGTATTAAAATGTCTCATGGTAGCCCATTAATATGCAGAATTTTTATGTATCAAATTAAACATAAATTACAAAGAAAAAGACATGTTTAAGTATTGGTTTTTGTAGAATAAAAAGGTTTTAGGCTTTTCTTTCCTTTTAATCATCAAGATTAGGATGACGTAGAATATTCATTGATTTGAAACTTTTATACTATCCAGAAAAGAATAGCTGGTGCATTTAAAGAAGTTGGAGGAAAAATATAATGAGTAATTCTTTTTAAAACAAAATTTATCTAAAATTAAAATAGAAACAGATTTTGCAATAACAGATCAAGTGGAAAGTTACAGTTTGAAACTAATAGTTTTCTAATGTAATATTTATTTGTTTAAATTGTTTAAAAATTAAAGTCACTAAGAAACTCTTCAAAGTCAAATATGTCAGAGACCAAAATTCAAAGTGCAGCTTAATAAAATAATTTAAAAGATTATTTGAAAGAAAATGACTACTATGACATTTACATTTTTTTTTACCTTAAATATGTCATTAGCAGCACCTGCCTCATTATTGTTGCCAATAATCATATGGCTTCTAAAGAGCAAAGCCACAGTTTTAAAGTCAAAGGTACCATTAGTTTCATTCATTCATTAAGCTTTAAGATATTTACTCTTCATTATGCAAGAGAATGTGCAACGATATGGAAGTGAAAGAAAACCACTTCCTGCTTCAAAATACCTAAAAATCTACTCAGAATGACCACTGCAAAGAGTGACAAACACTAGAACAATTATTCAGTCTTTGGGAGCTGAGATGATAGAAATATCTCTGCTATCTTTCATACAAGGGTCCAGAAAAAAAAAAAAAAAAAAACATCATGGAGATACTGTCATTTGATTTGTTCATTAAAAATAAATAGTAATTCATCAGAAAGGAGTAGAAGAGAAAGGCCTCTGGCATCATAATGGGAATAGAAAACCAAAAGAAGCAGAAAGTGTCCAGTGTGCATAGATATGAAAAGGGAGTTGACATACACACTGTGATTCCCTTGAAGGCAAGTGAATCTAAGGGAGAAATATTAAAATATATTAATATGTATAATTAAACTTATATTTTAGGAATGTTAATATGGTAATGATATAGAATAATTGGAAGGGTAACAGACTTTGGAGAAATCAGTTAAGGGACTATATTAATCAGGGCAAGCTAGAATGCTATGTGACTGCAAACTCCCAAGTCTCAGATTAACTTAGCAAAGATAACTAACCCTTATTTCATTCTCTTACTCCATGTGTCTTTTGTGTCCATGTTGGGGGCACAGATATCTTTCTTTTCTCAATCTTCCATCTGGAAAATTATTTCTCTGTTTAGCATGGTGACTTGGCAGTGACTTTTAAAGGGCTAAGAATAACACGTTTCTTATGCTCACATTTCATTGGTTGTGGCTAACTTCAGGGGTTGGGCACATGCAATTCTGCTGTGTGCCCAGAAGAAGAACTGGAAATATCCAGTTGCACCAGCTACTAACCTCAAAAGGTGATTGTCATTGGTCAGATTAAAGATGAGGGTATAAGCAGTTAGGAATGGAAAGAAATAGGAAAGTATGAGAAATATTCGGAAAATAGAATCAAGTCCTTCCTGAACAATATAATATGGGAGAAAAGACAGGGATCTAGCATGTATCCAGGGGCTTATGTCTGAAAGACTTGTGGTACCCTTAGCAAAAAAAGTAGAAATAAGAGGAGAAAGAGTTAATGCAGTGCCAGAAGTCTGTGGACAAAATCAGATACTTCAAAAAAGAATGCTCAGCTGGTAACTTGATGTTGAAAATTAGGAGATGGAGCTCAAGAAGAGATCAACAATGGAAATAAAGATCTTGGATTATTGACATAGAACTAGTGCTTAAATCTCTGTAAAATTATTAACATTAGATGGTCTTACCACATTCTTAAGCCAATAGAAGTTGATATTATTTTACTTGTTTCATGTTTATGAAGAAGAAATAAACTAATGCTAAATATAATGTGGATAAGAATTTGGAAAGTTTTTCAGAAAAACGGAGCACTATAATTCTAAGGATTGAAATTGTTGATAGATGTGGGTTTTGAATACATCAAGAGTCTTTTGTTAGTATAGTCTTAGAACTTTCATATCTTACTCCCCCAAGGTCACCACATAAATACAAGGGAAGTCTGCTGATCTCCTCTGGGGTAATTAGAAAGCACATACTTAATGACAATCCCCTGAAATGTGTTAAAACAGTTCTGTGAATTTTTTTTAAGAGCTTTTCTATCCTCTTGCCTTGGCTTGTACAAACATGAACTTTTAATAAAGAACTAATGAGGAAAATCTTTTATGAAGATTTTCAAGTAAATTTCCTGAGAAAAGATTTCAACTCACAGAAACATTTTCACCATATACACAGGTAAATTGGAAGCAAATCATTACTCACTCAACACACACTCAATTATTCCCAAATATATAACATGAAAAAGTCTGGGGAGTATTTTTCAAGTTATGACCATCTGTTAGTACATCTTGAAATCAATTTAGTAGGTCAAAACAAATATTAAGAAAAAATGTAGGGTAGAAATATTGGAGTACACTAAACATAATAACTCCAAGTATTTCTTCAAGAAAATTCATGACATTTTCATATTTGTGTGAAAAAATGGTCACAGTTTAAATGCACATTTTTAAAAAAGGGTTCGAAGAACGGTTTTAAGGCCACTGTTGTAGAAAAGGGAGGCAAGAGGATGGAAATTGGTGTCCTGACGAGGGAATGCTTGAGCCATTTCATTAAAGACAAATACCACTTAGGGATCCCATTTCACATTCACTTAAGCAGCCACACATTAGCAACATCCACCAGATCTTTGTATTCTGTAAGGGTTTAAATACGCTTTGTTCCAGAGCCTCTGGGAATTCATCAGATTAGAACAGGTCATTAGGGTTGAGCACACATGATTCAATCCTAGTGGCTTTAAGAGGAGAGAGAAAGAGAAAGACCACACAGGAATATACATGGGCTCCCACATTGATGTGAGGCAGCAAAGGCAGGCTCTCATTAGATCCAGGGACATGCTGTTTGGACTTCCAGACTCCAAAACCATAAGCCAAAGTAAACCTCTTCTGCTTCAAATGTAGTCTGTGTCAGGTATTCCATTGTAGTTATGTAAAGCTGACTAATACATGTTCTGTTGCTCTCAACTTCACCATTCTGCACTTGGTTGATGATTTATGCCCTAAACTATACCTTAGAGGATGAATGTATTCAAATTGTATGTCAACCTTAATCAGATTCATGATATACCTACTTAATTCTCTATTTCATCTTTGTTAACTAAGCTAAAGTGCACTGGGATTTGCTTCACAGTCTTACCAATAATATTACAATGTTATATCTGATGGATACTAAAACACCTTTTCTACTCTGAGCTTTAGCACTACAGTAAATATTTCTAAATGACTATGTGGTTTTTATCTATTTCAAAAGTGGAGAGGAGCTCAGAAGAAAGACTGGATTTCTTGAATTTATCATAGCAAAAGCATTACCAATATTTAAAAGGCACATAAATGTTCAAAATATGGTCTATACTATCATTTATTAAACAGACAAAATTAGTAACAAATAATGGCTAGATACTAAGTATCTTAACAGTTAGTTTGGATTTTTGAATCTAATCTATGTTGAATAAATAATCATGAAGGTTTGAGCTGTTAGTAGTTTAGCAGTCTATTAATCTTAAGAGTCTTGAGATCCCACTGTCTTTAAAGACAGTAGAATTAATCTGACATAACTTTGCTCTGTACATATATGAATATACCACAATAAATCTCACCATCATGTACATCCACAAGACTGAGATCCTAATGAGAATAAGATGTATTCCATGTTTGCATATATCAAAATAGATCTACTTCATGTATAACTAAAAAGAACCAATAAAAAAAGAGAGTCTTGAGATTTTCTTCCCAATTTTTCATCTTGGATCCACCCTAAATATTGAGTACAAAACAGATTATTATTGAAGAAGAAGAAATCTCTGAATGACCTCTTTTGGTTATAAATTTGTGTTGTGATCCTAAAGACTGTAAATCGCTCATATCAAAAAAGAAGCCTGAGAGCTAATATTTGTACTTGAACTACTATTCATACCACTACCAAAGAGCTTTTTTAAAAAATTCAGAACACACTGAAGGCTAAATAAATTTGAAGAGTTGTAAATAGCTGCAAATTCACCTTTGAAGTTTAACAGTCCATATGTCCATAGAGACTATACATTGACAAACACGTGTACACATGCACACATACATGCACACAACCTTTGAGTAGAACCAGGAAATTTTAGGATAAATGGTTAAAAGTACTGAATAGAAATCCTAGATCTGGTGGGTCACAAAAAATTCTGCCAGAATGTCTCATTGGTGGAGAGTATGAGTCGAGTGGAAATAAGACCACAAAGAATGTGGCAGAAAAGGAAACAAAAGACCAAATTCGATTTGGACCCAGAAACCTTCCCTACTCCATCTGTCATAACAGGACTTGCATGCTGTTGGAGATGCAGATCAAATTGTGTATTAACATCATATCTATTCGAAAAACAAAGTTAACCAGAGAATAAACCCTATATCATTATATGATAATATAAAAACTAAAGCCAGTGGTTTTCTCTGATTACAGAATTTTAAGAATGCCTTTTTAAATTATTTTAATTTATGATAAAATACACATAACACAAAAGTTATCATCCTAACCAGTTTTAAGTGTGCAGTTCTGTAGCATGAAATATCTTGAAAATGCTGTGTAACTCCCACCACCATCCACCTCTAAAACTCTTCATCTTGAAAACTTTAACTCACATTCCTCCCCCCACTCAGCTCCTGGGAGTCAATAAGCTGACTCTTTGAATCTGACTATTCTAGGTATTTTATGTAAGTGGAATCATATAGTAATCGCCTTTTAGTGACTGGCTTATTTCATCTCACAATGTTCTCAAAATCCATCCACGCTGCAGAATGTGTCAAAATTCTTTTGCTTTTAATGGTTGAGTAATTTTCATACTTTTTCTTGATCTATTTGTCTGTTAATATGTTGAGAGCCACAGCCGAAGGGGCCCCAGCAAACTTTCAGACTGCCAGCTGATGATTGGCTCACAGCGGCCCCAGCAACTTCTAGCTGATTGGCTCCTCTGCGGTGATGCTCATTGGGCTGTTTCCCTGCCCTTTCAGACTATGGAGCTGCTCATTGGGGGACTTTTTTTTGGCTCCTCCCACGCAACCCAGCCAATCGGCCTCAAGAGCAGGAGGAGTGGGGGAGGTTGAGAGGCTTGTGGGAAGCCGGTGGTGGCAGTTGGGCTCTGAGGGTTTTTCCTGAGGAGCTGTTTTGTTTGCCGTGTGTGGTTCTAAAAATAAAGTTTGTTTCTTTTGACAAGTGGCTCCTGAATTGTGCCCATATTTTCATATTGTTTCTTGATCTATTTGTCTGTTAACACTTGGTTGCTTCTGTCTTTTAGCCATTGTAAATAATGCTACTATGAACATGGTTATACAAATATTTCTTCAAGACTCTGCTTTTAATTCCATGGGTACATACCCAGAAGCAGACTTATTGATCTTATGGTAATTCTGTTTTTAATTGTTTTCAAGTACTGACATACTGTTTTCCACAATGGCCATGCCATTTTCTGTTTTTGTTTTTTGTTGTTGTTAGTGTTTTTTGCAATGGCACTCATCCATTCAAATTTTATAAAGCTTCATTTTAAGTTTTTATAACAAAAATATATTCACATAATACTTTAGTAAACACTTATATATCAATTATATCTCAAAACTATGCTGTGATATTTAAGTATGTGTAGTCTGTAAATGGCTTGTTGATGTTGTTTGAATAAATGATTCTCTTCTCTAAAAATGATGTCATTATGTAATGACTATTTGCAAATGGGTTGATGTGAAGCAACAGTAGTTTGTATTGGTGTCAGGCAAAAAAAAAAAAAAAAAGCTCCATCTGTGTGAGACCTAAAATTTCAAGGGGAAGATAAGATGGCACCCTAGACACCTGGGCACTGAGTACTTACAAATATCTTGGAGGGGTGTATACATTTTTCATATATACAACTAAGAAAGATACTGTGGTAGCATATGACTATAATCCCAGCAAATGGCTCTCATGCTGGCTTTCCCAGGTTCCTTTGAGCAGGTGTGGTGGTACATGTCTGTAATCCCAGAGGCTTGGGAGGCTGAGTAGGAGGATTTCAAGTTCAAAGCCATCCTCAGCAATTTAATACGGCCCTAAGCAACTTAGTGGAACCCTATCTCAAAATTTTAAAAAAGAGCTGGGGATTTGGCTCAGTGGTAAAGCATCCCTGGGTTTAATCCCCAGTGCCAAAAAGAAAATTGAACATTAATAATGTTTAAACAGGCATGATTTTGGAAGAAGAATTTTATGTTTCAGTACCTGTGGTGTGCACAACAGCATGTTAATAAAAAGACTTGTGAAATAGCTATTTAAGCAATGTGAGAAGACAATTATTGGGATACTAATAAACTACATTTAAAAAGTACCCAGGATACTTGAGAAGACAGTGTGATTTTAACAGATTTAGAAGACTATTTTCTTTTACCATTATGTGTAATTGGAGATAGCAATTCCCACCAACTATGTCCTGTGTGTCCTCCACTCCTTAGCCCTCCTGTAGTTAACATAGGCATATGACTATTTCTAGATAATAAATTCATGTGACTTCCTCACTAAAGCACTGAAGACCTTGAGTGATGGCTCCATTCTCCTCTCTCTGCTGTAGCCAGCATGAGAGCCATTTGCTATGTTAATGACATTACAAGAAGAGAACAGTTGGGACTCTGAGTCACATGTGTACCTGTATTAGACACTGCATGATTGAGAAATAATAAAAGGAATAAAAGAGAAAGTAAAATAAAAGACTGATGACTTTATAAATTGAGACCATGGGCCAAACTTTTAAATAGATAAAGAAAATAACTTACAGTAAACTCTATATACCATTAAACTCCAAAGCACTTGACCAATTTCTGATGTGAACTGATAAAAATTTTTCTCATGCTTATTTTATTTTATTTTTTGCTTATATATATTATCAAACTATAGAAAGTAACAAATGTATGTTACATTTATAATTATTTTTTAAAAAGGGGGGCTTCAATTTTATACTATATTTGTAAGATGGAAGATGAGATATCATAGGAGGTGATGAGATGCCATGGGAGAGCAGAAAAGCAAAGTGATCTAACAGAGAGACTGAAAGAAAAAGAATAAGCATCAGGTGTGTTGAGGTAGATAAAGGTAAGTAAACACAGATACAAAGGCTGGGGAAGAAAGGACAACACTTGGTGCCTCTCTTAAACCCAATCCTTAAAAGTTTCCTTTTCCCACATGCCACTCCATCATAGCCAATGTTACCATCTGTACTGTAACTTGCCCAAGTCATTCTCATCATAATGAAAATCAAACATGAAGAATAGCAGGTTTCCAATTTTATTTAAATGTTCAGTTGTAAAAGAAGCTGAGTAGGAAGCCTCTGACTCACCTCTGGCCCTAAATTCCTGATCTGATTTCACAGCCATTGTTGCCCTGACATCTTCTCAAGTTGTGTATTATCTCCTAGGTTTTCTGTGTCTACACTATTTTCTTTTAACTTCTATTTTATTAATTTACTTTTATGTGGTGCTGAGGATCAAATCCAATGCCTCACACATGCTAGACAAGCATTCTTCCACTGAGCCACAACTCCAGCCCCTATCTACACTATTTGAGAAACACCACCCTATAGGTTAAAACCTCAGAGCTCTACACATCAAATTCTACCATAAAATTCAATAATTGAAAAAAAAAATAAATTTAAAATTTTTTAAATGCAATAATTGAATGAAGACAACGCAATTATAAAACAAGGAAGACGTGAAATGTTAGTTATCATACAAAATGTTCAAATGACATACCCAAGTATAAAAGCACTGCATATTCCATTTCACAAGTCACCAATAACTACTTACATAGTCACATATTAGAAGCTCAACAATTCAAATACCAATTATTTTCATTGCTAAAACTGGTATTTGCATTTAGAATCTCTGATTATTACATTTATTTTGGAGTGCCTGGGAATATGAACCAACATAATTAAAACTCTTCAAAAATCAAACAAGTACTAGAATTTCTAGTCTTCATTCCAATATCCCAATTAGTCAAATAGACTTTTGGGTCACCCAGTTTCCATGCATCCCACTTCAGATCATCAAACCAATATGAAAGGTTACCATGAAAAACAATGTTATCACCGTGAAGGATGGGTGGAATCAATGCAGCAGCAAAGAACACCATACAGCAGTTAGATAACCGACAACGTCAACCAACATGTAAACAATCAGGCATCAGGTACAGGCACAACTAAATATTGAATTTCAATCAAAATTATACTTAGATTTTTTTTTAGAAAATAGTAACTATTTAATCATATTGTACATCTTACTTTAGAATTAAAAGACAGACAAATTATTTCTCATCATACATACTTGATGGACTTAGGGCCAAATGATAGTTTATTTTCAGTCTCATTTCTGAATTTATTTTTCTCCCACAAAGAACAATTATAGTTTTCACTTCAAACATCCAAACTCATACATGGTTATTATATTGTGGCTTCCGAGGTCCATTTTTAAAATAAAAAATAACTGGTAGACTATCTACTTGGATAAACATCATTCCAAATTGTGATACAATTCTCGTCAGACAATGTGTTTCACACTGTTTAAGCACTGCTCCCATCGAGTGCAGTTATATAAGACTCTGCCAAGTTTACCTGCAGAGAAACACACTTCAATAGTTCTCACCCAGCGTGAAGGCATTTATCATTATTCAAATATAGAAGAAAAGAAAAGGTTCCGATGTTTTTGACATTATAACTGGTTATGGTAAACTGCTGTTAAGCACTATTCAGTGGGCTGTACTTATCCTACACAATTGGAAGACATCTCTCACGCTGTTCCACAAAACACTAAGAATCAGGAATACTTTGGGTAAAAATTCCTTTCTTGATCTTGCCCTGTGCTCCCATAACTCTTCAAAAGCAACCACAGAGTAATCAAAAAAGCCCATTAGCAATTAAAAGAAAATAAATGTGTATTTTAAGAAAAGCAAATTATTTTTCCTTTAGCCCTTTGGTCTTGTTCATGTAAGTGCCTGAGTGAAATATTTACAAAGTATTTTTTTTCTTTATTTTAAAATCGACAGATAAAACCATAGGTATTTATCATGTACAACATGATATTTTGAAATGCTTATACATTATATAATACACACACACACACACACACACACACACACACACACACACACACGGAGGGAGAGAGACTGAGGCAAAATGTTGACACAGAGGCAAATGTATGTGGATGTTCGGCACTTGGTCAAATATTGAATACACAGAAATGGCATTCAGCAAAGGTCCACGTGAAGCCAAAGTATTTCTAATTAGACCAGCTATTCTCCCATCACCACCTTATCTTTTTTTTTTTTTTTTTTTATCCAATAGGGTCTAGGTACAAACTGCTTTAATTTGAACTATTAAGAAATAGATCTAGCTAATTGTTTTAAGTGTTCAGACTTCTGCTTAAAGTCAGTAATGAACATTAGGTATGAAAAACATTTCTGGGGGAAATAATATTTTTGTTTTTTTAAAAAAATAAATAAATAAAAATAGCATGAATATGAACATCCTCAATATAAAAACACAATTCAGACATTACCAATCTAAAGCCCATGTAGGTTCAGTAATAATGGGCTCTAGAATGGCTTACTCAGGTTCAATTATCAATCTGTTTTAAAGGGTTTTCTATCTTTGTCTTAAGGTTCAAGTGAAAGAATTATGTGATTAGTATATACACTTGCCATTTCTCTTACAAAGTGTTCATAAGACTCTTGCAAACACAGTTGCTCATGAAAGCTACCTTTGTGATCTACCTAAGTGATAGAACTTTAAATCTAAAGCCTATGAAATAAAACCACAGCAAAGTTTTCCTTTGAAATGAGCATAGCTATTCTAAAATTAGATATGCTGGAGACTGTATTGGGAGGTAGAGGGCACAGAGCTATGATGAACTTGAACAAGTATTACATACATATAGAGGATTACAGACTTAAAGTACGCACGCCAGCACTCAAGTAGTATTCTTTGTTGCTCACTTTACATTTACATTTTGCTTGCTGATTTCAGCCTTCACAAACACATTTTCTGAAGTGAAAAATCAAATGCACCTAAATACTGTTTAAGTAGAATTTATCTATTGATTTCAAGTATCAAATTAATAAAACATCCCTAACTGTGGCTTTTGGAAGTTATAACAGTAAAACAACAGAAGCAAATCTTTAGCCCTATATAGCTATTTTTAAAATAAACATCTTTCTATTTTTTTAATTACTATTTATGTTGGACATTATTTCTGCTAATAACTTTGTGGAAAAAAATAAGGAAGTTAGTTTTTCTCTTATAATTTTTCACTTCTTTATCCCCTCAATCCTTTTTTTTTTTTTCCTAATTTTTGCCTAGGTCTATCCTTGTACTACAGCAAAGTAAGACATTTGCATTTAATGGCACCCACACATACTCTAAAATGATAGCTGAGATTTTGGCTCTGACATTAAAATATATATATATATATATATATATATATATATATATATATATATATATATATATATTTATATATGCACACTACATAGCATATGAATTTTCTTTTCCCTTGCACACATATCTCAATTATAAACTCATTTAATTTAGATTAATTGAGATTAATTACATTCTGAGGTAATTTCATTATATAAAAATATATTTATTCTGGGTATGTTTTTACTATATTTTTTATTGCTAATAAGGACCCTCTAATTTGCTCTGAGAGTTTATACTGATTGCTTTACTACAGAAGTTGTGAATAAACTGGAGACAATACATACAAATCAATTTTTAGAGGTAGAAATATAGCAGCTTTAGCCACTGTGTTGCAATAAGCCACGAGTGTACAATTTTTAAAAAGTAATCTCTAGTTAATAATAAGATGAAATTATTAATGTCTTCTAAACAGTGAAGTAAAGAAATGGCTTAAGTTCATATGGATGTTTATCTCAGACAAAGTCATAACAAATGATCCAGGTAGTGAAACTGGTCTTTTTTTCATAAAAATGTATCATTTAGACAAAAACTACACTAGTCCAATTATCAATAATCAATGACAGGGTAACTCTTTCTTTGGCTAAATTAATTGAATTTGAATAGTTACTGAAAACATGGAATCAAAGTTTAAAGGTTTCCAATGACTTAGAATTGCTCAAGTAGCTATCACCTTTCTCACAGCTTCTAGAATTCATCAAAGCCTGTAAGTGTTCTCTACACTCCACATCAATGATTGTAGACCCTCACCCTTACCTTTCATAATCTGTTCACTGAAATAAGCCAGACCCAGAAAGACAAGTACTACATATTCTCTCTCCTATGCGGAAGTAAAAAAAAAGAAAAAGTCAAATGTGAAACAGGGATTATTAGAGGTTGGGATAGGGTGGGGTAGGAGGGCGGAGCCAGGGAAACAGCATGCATGCACTGAATTACTGCTCTGAATCCCATAAATATATAGAATTAATACATGTCAATTTGCAAAAAAAGTACATGTATAATGGCATAAATTGATGTGAACATACTTTATATACAGAGATACAAAAAATTGTGCTCTATGTGTATAATAAGGATTGTAATGCATTCCACTGTTGTTGTGTATTTAAAAAAATAATAAAATCAATAAAAAAGAATTCATGTCAATCAAAAATAAAATAAAATTAATCTTTATCTTCTCTTTTCTCATCACAAGCTAATCTTTTGCTTTACTAATAATGAAACTAAACTTAAGTTTGTGTTTTTTAATTCTCCATCCTTCCAGTTTCAAATCTGTCTTAATTCACCTGCCTTTCTCATCACCATAGCCACAAAACAAAATTTCATCCCCTTTATCTGCTTTTTTCCTGACCTGCTCATCAAAATTCTTCTCTTCTGTTGGACTCAAATTCCATCTCCTTTGTGATATTGCTCCTATACCTATGAGATGGAAAAAATTTTATTTCTTTAGAATCTAAAAACATTTTAATAACTTTACAAAGTCCTTTCCATATACATCCTGCCTGTATTAATCTCACTATATAAGATACATTTACTTTTTTCTTTACCCATACAATTCTGGAGGAAAAAAAATATTTCTCGCTCATCTTTGTATCTACAATGCAGAATTTTTATTATAGTACGTGTTCAATGCATTTTTGTTTAATGAATAAAATGGAACTTTTCTTCCTCTGTACCATTGCCTTTCCCGTGAGCACAATACATGTAAAACAGTGAAAAAGTGATTAACAGCCTGCTTTAAGTTAAACAAAATGTATTTATTCTGTTTTCTATGCCTCTGCAGCATCTTACAGAAGTTTTAAACTTGCCTGTCCCCTAGAAATCTTCCCACACAGAGTGAGCTTTTCATATTTATTTTTTAATTATCTAAAACAAAGAGAGGGAGTAAAGATATCAAATATGGTACCATCCTTTACCCAGAAAGTTAGCTTAGCAAATATACATGTTTCAGGATAAAAGCAAACAACACTAGACTAAAATCATACCTTTGTTTTAAAAAATTATTTGCTTATTTCTTATAAAATGAAATGTACATTTTCCATGAAACCCATTAATTCCAGTCTTAGATAAATATAAGAAATAAAAACATATGTCCATAAAAAAGACTTGTATATGATTAGCATATGTCAACTTTATTCATAATAGTTAAAACTTAGAAATAGTCTAAATGTCACCAACAGTCTGGTAAATTAAAAACTGAAATATGCTCATAAATTTAAAATCTTTTGGCAATTAAGAAGAATAAATATTGACAAGCACAAAAATATGGATGCTTCTATAGACATTAGAATAGACAAAAGAAGGCAGAACAAAAAACAACATAGTTGTTGATGTGCATAAAGGAAATCCTAGGACAGATGAACCAAAATGGGTAAGGGTTTGGAGGTTGTGGGAAGAGAATGCAAAGGGACAGGAAGGCATTCTGGAAAAAGGGAAAATGTTCTATTTCTTGACTGGGGTGCGTGAGTTTGTCAAAAGTTATCTACCTGTATATAGGTGCTGTTTTATTTTATATACATTATATATCAAAAGGTTGTTTTTAAAAAGTGATTTTGCCTTTACATCATACTGGGAACCTCCTTTCCTCAGTTATAGCATCATAACTGTAATAGTCTTACTTCTCAGGGAATCTCAAGAATAGTTGAAACAAAAGAAATAAAATGCAGGACACATAATCAGTACTTTGATAGAACACCAGAAAAACAAAGTTAAAGTTTATAAAAGCTAACAGGAGATCAGAAGTTTAAACTCAACAAAAAACCTGTTTTCCAAATATGTCTCATTATACACATTTGCATAAATACATGTTATTCAAATTTTCACCAAAATGCATATCAGAAAACAACAGTGGTTATGACAAATCAGTAATTAGGTTGGGGCCCTAAGTAATACTTAACAGAAAGGCTGATTTTGAAAATAGAGGGCTGTACAAGACTTAGCAGTTACACAGTAGGAAACAGATGCAGAATATAATGCACAATATAGAAAGAATTGGAAGTTATTTGGTTTATAGAACTGTGTACCATCATTCAAATGAGTACAGATCAATCAGTTTTTAAGTGTACAAAATTGACTATTATTTCATTTAGTTTATTTATCCCTTAATCAATTAAAATTTGCATACAAGCCAAAGAAAACCATAAATAGTTTGGAAAAGGGACATTATGCTCTTAACTCCCACACATACACAAGACTAATCTTAAACAGCTGTCTTTCTTTAACTAAATTAACAATGCTTATTACATCCTGGCTTCCAGATGCAGAACAACATGCTTCATGCTACTATGCCTAGTTTCTGATATGGCAATCAGGCTAATCAACTCGGCAGGACATTCAGCCTCCTCAAACTTCTATCTTAGGAGACAGAGAGCATGGTGATTCTCTATACCACTTCTTGGTGAAATTGAAGTGCTTATTAAAACTATTATCAAGGGCATTTCCATGCCAAATTTGTTGCTGTAACTTATGAACAAGAATCCCTCAAACCAAGCTAAAAACCTAAGACTGTGGATGGCATGCTGATGAAACAGGAAACTGTCTTTCAAGACGGTTACTAACACTGTGACCCTTTTCCCTCTAGACAGGAAAAAGAAAGCAGAGATGTAGCAATGGTTAAGAATAGAGACAGTCCCAGTAGCTCAGGAGGCTGAAATAGGAGGACTGCGAGTTCAAACACAGCCCCAGCAAAAGCAAGGTGCTAAGAAATGCAGTAAGACATTGTCTCTAAATAAAATTACAAAATAGGGCTGGGTATGTGGCTTACTGGTTGAGTGCCCCCGAGTTCCATCCCCGGTACCCCCACCCCCCAAAAAAAGAACAGAGGTAGTGGGTGATTTGGACCTGGATGAATTTAAAGCTCTCCTCCCATAAAAGTGAATGGAGTAGATGTATCTTTGACTTTGATCCCTGAGGCTCAGATCCTTGAGGAAATGGCGATTCCAGAACTGGTGGCTTTTACATGATTTTAGGGCAATCACCCCTTGGGTCTGTCTATCAGGACTCCTTTGGGCTGAAAAACACTTATCTGCAGCTGCATATCCATCTGTGAGATCCTCTAGGGATGGATGAGAAGTTCTCAGAATCAGGCCTCTTAGAATCAAAGGCCACCAACTTTATTCCCCAACCCTTCAGCCCAGATTTTTCCTTTCCCCAACCCCCATGGCAAATCCCAGAAACACATAACCTAGGAAAACATTGAATTTATCTTAGTTTTATCCAATAGCTGAAAATACACCAAGAAATATTTTTAAATGACTTCAGAAAGGAAAAAATAAGTAAATAAATAAAAACCACCATTAAATCCAACAATGCAGTTAAACAGAGCTCTTCTATATAACAACTATGTAAATCGATGATAGTTTCTTTAAAACAGAATTGAAATTGCACATAATGCATTTTAATGCAGAATATACAAAGACACTAAGATATGTAATTCTACTAAATGTCAACGATTCTGGAACTCACTTATTGTGGTGTCAGATATAATGAAATTCCTTTTATAGAGAAGTAGAATGGAAGTTTAAAACTACGTCAATGGAATGTAATGCACAAAAAACAATTCCAGTAATAGTGAATGTATTATTTGAAAGAAATCTTGAGATGATGATTTCACTCTAAGTCTCCCATAGCCTTCAAATAAACAGAACTCATAGATTTTAACATCAATATTTTTTTTTTTTAATTTTTGTTTGTTTGGGTTTTTTTCTTTTCTTTCTTTTTTTTTTTTTTTTTTTTTAATTTTTTATTGTGGGTTGTTCAAAACATTACAAATTTCTTGACATATCATATTCCACACTTTGATTCAAGTGGGTTATGAACTCCCACCTTCACCCCATACACAGATTGCAGAATCACATCAGTTACACATCCATTGATTTACAAATTGCCATACTAGTGTCTGTTGTGCTCCACTGCCTTTCCCATCCTCCCCCCTCCCCCCTCCCCACCTCTCCCCTCCCCTCCCCTCCTCTCTCTCTACCTCCTCCACTGTATAACCCTGAGGGTCTCCTTCCATTACCATGCAATTTCCCTTCTCTCTCCCTTTCCCTCCCACCTCTCATCCCTGTTAAATGTTAATCTTCTTCTCCTGTTCTTCGTCCCTACACTGTTCTTAGTTACTCTCCTTATATCAAAGAAGACATTTGGCATTTGTTTTTTAGGGATTGGCTAGCTTCATTTAGCATAATCTGCTCTAATGCCATCCATTTCCCTGTAAATTCTATGATTTTGTCATTTTTTAATGCAGAGTAATACTCCATTGTGTATAAATGCCACATTTTTTTTATCCATTCGTCTATTGAAGGGCATCTAGGTTGGTTCCACAGTCTTGCTATTGTGAACTGTGCTGCTATGAACATCGATGTAGCAGTGTCCCTGTAGCATGCTCTTTTAGGTCTTTAGGGAATAGACCAAGAAGGGGAATAGCTGGGTCAAATGGTGGCTCCATTCCCAGCTTTCCAAGAAATCTCCATACTGCTTTCCAAATTGGCTGCACCAATCTGCAGTCCCACCAGCAATGTACAAGGGTACCCTTTTCCCCACATCCTCGCCAGCACTTGTTGTTGTTTGACTTCCTAATGGCTGCCAATCTTACTGGAGTGAGATGGTATCTTAGGGTGGTTTTGATTTGCATTTCTCTGACAGCTAGAGATGTTGAGCATTTTTTCATGTACTTGTTGATTGACTGTATGTCCTCCTCTGAGAAGTGTCTGTTCAGGTCCTTGGCCCATTTGTTGATTGGGTTGTTTGTTTTCTTATTGTCTAATTTTTTGAGTTCTTTGTATACTCTGGATATTAGGGCTCTATCTGAAGTGTGAGGAGTAAAGATTTGTTCCCAGGATGTAGGCTCCCTATTTACCTCTCTTATTGTTTCTTTTGCTGAGAAAAAACTTTTTAGTTTGAGTAAGTCCCATTTGTTGATTCTAGTTATTAACTTTTGTGCTATGGGTGTCCTATTGAGGAATTTGGAGCCCGACCCCACCGACTGTAGATCGTAGCCAACTTTTTCTTCTATCAGACGGCGCGTCTCTGATTTGATATCAAGCTCCTTGATCCATTTTGAATTCACTTTTGTGCATGGCGAGAGAAAGGGATTCAGTTTCATTTTGTTGCATATGGATTTCCAGTTTTCCCAGCACCATTTGTTGAAGATGCTATCCTTCCTCCATTGCATGCTTTTAGCCCCTTTATCAAATATAAGATAGTTGTAGTTTTGTGGATTGGTTTCTGTGTCCTCTATTCTGTACCATTGGTCCACCCGCCTGTTTTGGTACCAGTACCATGCTGTTTTTGTTACTATTGCTCTGTAGTATAGTTTGAAGTCTGGTATTGCTATACCGCCTGATTCACACATCCTGCTTAGCATTGTTTTTGCTATTCTGGGTCTTTTATTTTTCCATATGAATTTCATGATTGCTTTCTCTATTTCTACAAGAAATGCCGTTGGGATTTTGATTGGCATTGCATTAAACCTATAGAGAACTTTTGGTAATATCGCCATTTTGATGATGTTAGTTCTGCCTATCCATGAACAGGGTATATTTTTCCATCTTCTAAGATCTTCTTCTATTTCTCTCTTTAGGGTTCTGTAGTTTTCATTGTATAAGTCTTTCACCTCTTTTGTTAGGTTGATTCCCAAGTATTTTATTTTTTTTGAAGATATTTTGAATGGAGTGGTTGTCCTCATTTCCAATTCAGAGGATTTGTCGCTGATATACAGGAATGCCTTTGATTTATGCGTGTTGATTTTATATCCTGCCACTTTGCTGAATTCATTTATTAGCTCTAATAGTTTCTTTGTAGAGCCTTTTGGGTCTGCTAGGTATAGAATCATATCATCTGCAAATAGTGATAATTTAAGTTCTTCTTTTCCTATTTTTATGCCTTTAATTTCTTTCGTCTGTCTAATTGCTCTGGCCAGTGTTTCGAGAACTATGTTGAACAGAAGTGGAGAGAGAGGGCATCCCTGTCTAGTTCCAGATTTTAGAGGGAATGCCTTCAGTTTTTCTCCATTCAGAATGATGCTAGCCTGAGGCTTAGCATAGATTGCTTTTACAATATTGAGGTATGTTCCTGTTATCCCTAGTTTTTCTAGAGTTTTGAACATAAAGGGATGCTGTACTTTGTCAAATGCTTTTTCCGCATCTATCGAGATGATCATATGGTTCTTATTTTTAAGTCTATTGATGTGGTGAATAACATTTATTGATTTCCGTATATTGAACCAGCCTTGCATCCCAGGGATGAATCCTACTTGATCATGGTGTACAATTTTTTTGATATGTTTTTGTATCCGATTCGCCAGAATTTTATTGAGGATTTTTGCATCTAGGTTCATTAGAGATATTGGTCTGTAGTTTTCTTTCTTTGAAGTGTCTTTGTCTGGTTTAGGTATCAGGGTGATGTTGGCCTCATAGAATGAATTTGGAAGTTCTCCTTCCTTTTCTATTTCCTGAAGTAGCTTGAAAAGTATTGGTATTAGTTCTTCTTTAAAGGTTTTGTAAAATTCTGCTGTATACCCATCTGGACCTGGGCTTTTCTTAGTTGGTAGTCTTTTTATGGTTTCTTCTATTTCCTCAATTGATATTGGTCTGTTTAGGTTTTCTATATCCTCCTGACTCAATCTGGGCAGATCATATGACTTAAGAAATTTATCTATGCCTTCACTATCTTCTAATTTGTTGGACTATAAGGATTCAAAATAGTTTTTGATTATCTTCTGTATTTCTGAAGTGTCTGTTGTGATATTGCCTTTTTCATCCCGTATGCTAGTAATTTGAGTTCTCTCTCTTCTTCTCTTCGCTAGCATCGCTAAGGGTCTGTCGATTTTGTTTATTTTTCAAAGAACCAACTTTTAGTTTTCTCAATTTTTTCAATTGTTTCTTTTGTTTCAATTTCATTAATTTCAGCTCTGATTTTAATTATTTCTTGCCTTCTACTTCTTTTGCTGTTGTTTTGCTCTTCTTTTTCAAGGATTTTGAGATGAAGTATGAGATCATTTATTTGTTGGTTTTTTCTTTTTTTAAGGAATGAACTCCAAGCAATGAATTTTCCTCTTAGAACTGCTTTCAATGTGTCCCATAGATTCCGATATGTTGTGTCTGTGTTTTCATTTATCTCTAAGAATTTTTTAATTTCCTTCTTGATGTCTTCTATAACCCATTGATCATTCAGTAACCTATTGTTCATTCTCCAAGTGATGTATGCTTTTTCCTTCCTTCTTTTATCGTTGATTTTCAGTTTCATTCCATTATGATCAGATAAGATGCATGGTATTATCTCTACTCCTTTATATTGTCTAAGAGTTGCCCTGTGACATAATATATGATCTATTTTTGAGAAGGATCCATGTGCTGCTGAGAAAAAAGTGTAACTGCTTGATGTTGGGTGGTATATTCTATATATGTCCATTAGGTCTAGGTTATTAATAGTGTTATTGAGTTCTATAGTTTCCTTATTCAACTTTTGTTTGGAAGATCTGTCCAGTGGCGAGAGAGGTGTGTTGAAGTCTCCCATGATTATGGTATGGTGGTCTATTAGACTCTTGAACTTGAGAAGAGTTTGTTTGACGAACATAGCTGCACCATTGTTTGGGGCATAAATATTTATAATTGTTATGTCTTGTTGGTGTATGGTTCCCTTAAGCAGTATGTAGTGTCCCTCTTTATCTCTTTTGATTAACTTTGGCTTGAAATCTATTTTATTTGATATGAGTATGGACACTCCTGCTTGTTTCCGAAGTCCATATGAGTGATATGATTTTTCCCAACCTTTCACCTTCAGCCTATGTAAGTCTTTTCCTATCAAATGCGTCTCCTGTAGGCAGCATATTGTTGGGTCTTGTTTTGTGATCCATTCTACTAGCCTGTGTCTCTTAATTGGTGAGTTTAAGCCATTAACATTTAGGGTTATTATTGAGATATGGGTTGTTCTTCCAGCCATATTTGTTTATTTCTGTTACTAAACATGGTTTGTTTTCCTCTTTGATTATTCCCCCCCCTTTACTGTCCTACCTCCCACTGTTGGTTTTCATTGTTATTTTCCATTTCCTCTTCCTGTAATGCTTTGGCGAGGATGTTTTGAAGAGATGGTTTTCTAGCTGCGAATTCTTTAAACTTTTGTTTATCGTGGAAGGTTTTAATTTCATCCTCCATCCTGAAGCTTAATTTCGCTGGATACACAATTCTTGGTTGGAACCCATTTTCTTTCAGTGTTTGAAATATGTTGTTCCAGGATCTTCTAGCTTTCAGAGTCTGTGTTGAAAGATCAGCTGTTATCCTGATTGGCTTACCCCTAAATGTAATCTGCTTCCTTTCTCTTGTAGCTTTTAAAATTCTCTCCTTATTCTGTATGTTGGGCATCTTCATTATAATGTGTCTAGGTGTGGATCTCTTATGATTTTGCACATTCGGCGTCCTGTAGGCTTCTAGGATTTGGGATTCTGTCTCATTCTTCAAGTCTGGGAAGTTTTCTTGTATTATTTCATTGAATAGACTTCTCATTCCTTTGGTTTGGAGCTCTGTACCTTCCTGTATCCCAATGACTCTTAAGTTTGGTCTCTTAATGTTATCCCATATTTCTTGGATGTTCTGCTCATGGTTTCTTAACAGTCTTGCTGAGCTGTCTATGTTCTTTTCCAGTTGAAATACTTTGTCTTCATTGTCTGATGTTCTATCTTCTAAGTGTTCTACTCTGCTGGTAGTATTCTCCATTGAGTTTTTAAGTTGGTTTATTGCTTCCTGCATTTCTAGGATTTCTGTTTGTTTGTTTTTTATAACCTCTATCTCCCTGTATAGTTGATCCTTTGCTTCCTGGATTTGTTTGCGTAATTCGTTGTCGAAGTGATCTTTCATTGTCTGATTTTGCTGTTTAATGTCTTCCTTGATACTCCAGATCATCTGAAGCATGTATATCCTGAATTCTTTATCTGACATTCCATCTGCTGCAGCTGTTACCTCTTCTAAAGTTGCGTTGACCTGCATTGCTTGTGGTCCTTTCTTTCCTTGTCTTTTCATACTGCTTGCGTATCTTTCCTGCAGGTGCGGGCGGCGGCTTTGCTCTCTCCTTATTCCAATTGGGGTGTCGTGGCTACCACGCCGGCAGGTCACTGGGCCTGTTCTGGGAGCTGGCGGCGGCTCTGTTCTGCCCCTACTCCAATTGGGGTGACGAGTGTACCACGCCGGCAGGCCACCGGGCCTGATCCGCCGGTCGGGTGCAGGTTTGCCTACCCAGCAGGCGCGGGCGGCGGCTCTACCCTGCCCCTACTGCAAATGGGGTGACGTGTCTGTCGTACCGGCAGGCCACTGGGCCTGTCCCGCTGGTCGGTCGCAGATCTGCCCACCTTTCGGGCACGGGTGGAGGCTCTGCTCTGCCCCTACTCCAATTGGGGTGTCGTGACTACCCCGCCTGCAGGACGCTGGGCCTGTTCCTGGCACGGGCGGCGACTCTGCTCTGCCACTACTCCAATTAGGGTGGTGTTTGTACCACGCCGGCAGGCTCCTGGGCCTGATCCGCTGGTCTGTTGTAGGTCTGCCTACCTTGGAGGCGCGGGCGGCGGATCTGCCCTGCCCCTCCTACAACGCCTGCGGACCCCTGGGCCTGATCTGTAGGTTGATCACTGGTCTGCTCACCCTGCGGGCACGGGTGGCGGTTCCGCTCCGCCCCCACTCCAATTGGGGTCACGTGACCACCACACCGGCAGGGCCTGGTCCGGGCATGGGAGAAGGATCTGCTCTGCCCCTACTCCAGTTGGGGTGACGTGTGTACCACACTGGTAGGCCACTGGGCCTGACCCACCAGGCTGTCACAGGTCTGTTTACCTTGCAAGCGCGAACCGCGGCTCTTAACATCAATATTTTATAAAATGAATTACAATATATTAAATATTCTAGTATATAAAACCATACACAAATCTATCATGGAAGTACAAAATATGTTAATGTAAAATTATAGTGTGCATTCTAATTTGTTTCCAGTCATATTTATGAATAGAATGTAAAAATCAAACAAGTAAACACATGAAGATTAACAATTATCTTAAAGAAATAAGATGAAAAGATATTTCTCTGAGAATGTGAAAAACCAGCAGTTTTTAACTAAGTTTTAAAATATATTATAGGTTATCGATACATTCGATTTTCAAAAATCCTAACGCTATCATTTTTAAATGATATTATACTGCTGCAATTTTTGTATTGGCTTTCTCCTTCAAAAAAAAAAAATGCTGCTTTCCATGTTGGAGTGAAGAATATACAGAGAACTAAAATGCACGACCAGCATTTAGGATATGCAGGATTCCATACCTTCTTATTTTTATAAGGACAGTTCATTTTTAGCATTGGCCACCCCCCCCCCAACTCCACTTATAGGATGTAGTGGTATATACACAAGACTCAAAGGCTTTGTGGAGAAATAGAGAAATGATGGTGAAAAGATAAAGCCCCTTGATGACAAAGGCAACACAAATGTCAATGTGATAGGAATATGGTAGAAAGAGAGATTTTGACTGAGATCATCGGATAGGATTGGCCTTTGTCTCCCATGGCAATAATGGTATGTTATATAAACTTACCTAAATTCAGACATTTAATTTATATTGTATACATCAGCTTTGTGTCACTGTAATTAATACATTACACAGTTACTTATGAATTAAGAGGTTTATTTAGGCTTAGGGGTTTGGAGGTGCAAGTTCCAGATCAGGCCAATTCATTGGTATGGACCTCTGGTAAAGGTGACACATTGTGGTGGAACCATATTTTAGAGTGAATACTCACATTTCAAGCAAAGAGAGCAGGGAGCAGGGACAGCCAGGATCTAACAATGCCCACTGAAGGTAAGCAAACTCCTAATGACCTAAGGGCCTCCCATGAGGTACTACCTCTTACTGGTCCACAGCCCTTCCCATACCACCACTCTGGGGAACAAGGTTTACACAAGCACCTCTCAGGACGTTCATCCAGACATAGCAGGCTCTAACTAAAATAGAAATTTTAAAGTTATACAAAGTAATTCAGACTTGAAAAATATTTAATTTAAAACAAAATTGCAAGTATATTAATAATTCTATAGTTGAATGCAGAGACTCTTATTTGACTCGTATTGCTTTTTCAATCCATTTATTGGCTCTTTATTCATGAATAACACAATTCAAGAGAACAAAAGCTAATGAAGAACACCATTTCTCAATTCCTTTTAAATATTTCCAATTGAAGATGTTGTCATTGCCTAGTGAGTTCGTACATCACTAGGTGTTCAATTAGTATTTTAAAAAAGAAGAAAACGCATATACTTTGGAGAAATCATACTTTTAACACATAAACATGTTAATCAAGAAATAAAAATAAGAAAAAATAAAATATATAAAAAATAATAGACTTTACACTATGTATTATGATGGCTTGAATTAAAGGGACAGAAGTAATCAGACAAAGGTGGACTTATCAATAAGAACTTGAAGGAAATAAGTTTTTAGCCCCATTTTAAAAGTAGAAGAAGAAAAAGTAGGGTGTTATAAAGATTGTTAAGGAAAGAGGACGGTTTTGATGGTTTAAATAGTAAGGCATAAATGGGGAATTAATTTTTTGCAAAAAAAAAGTTAGTGAAAACAGAATATTGAAAAAATAGGGAATTAGGACTTAGTAAGAAGGACTTAGTAAGGAAACTGGCAGGCAGTTTTGACTATTAGCTTCTCTGATGTGTAAAGTACCTGTTAAACTCCCAGTATCATCAATTTTTATATTTAAACATTTAACTGGAATAATATATTTCATCAGTCCATGATCTTACACCTGTCCTTCTTGTCCTGGAAAATCTGGCTTGGTTTTCTTTTCCATACTGAGTAAATACCTACTTCTGATGGCATCATACATCTAAACTATGTTTATTTTGATACCTATAAGTATGAAATACACTTTTCTTCCTAAACATTAGCTCTTCCTTTCACCCTATTTTATCATCCAGTTTGTCTTGTGAATACCCTAGGTGCCAGGGTCCACACAATGCAAAGAATGCAAAACAGACCTAGGTCCTGCTCACAAAGTTCTTACCCCATCAGAAAAATCTCTCATTTGCTGAAAGCCCATCTCTGTCTTACCTGTTATTAAGGTTGTTTTCTTTAAGGAGAAGAATATAGTGCCATGCTTCTTAAACTACAAATCTCTTTTATTAATTCTAAGTATGTCACCATTTTTATTTTTTTAATTTTTTTTTTTAGTTTTTTTTTTTTTTATTGGTTGTTCAAAACATTACACAGCTCATGACATATCATCTTCCATACATTTGATTCAAGTGGGTTATGAACTCCCATTTTTTACCCCAAATACAAGTTGCAGAATCACATCGGTTACACATCCACATTTTTACATAATACCATATTAGTGACTGTTGTATTCTGCTACCTTTCCTATCCCCTACTATCCCCCCTCCCCTTCCCTCTCATCTGGCAAACCATTTTTATTTTTAACACTAAGGAAGAGATCACATCAAAGTTAAATGCCGTTAAACCCTTACTGGAAAGTTTTAAGGGGGAAAAAAATCTTAAAAAACAAGATAATTGAAAGTAGCTCCATTTTCTAAAATATTTTGGTCATCGCTAAGTGGAATGGATAACAATGCTGTGTATCTATATCTACATCTATACTGTGTTTCAGTACTTGTGGAAATTTATAACTTATAAAAAATTTATCCAGATTACAAAGACATTCATTAGGTGAAAAAATATGTAAATATTTTTGAAAGGTTTATACAAAAAGGATGTTTTGTTCATGCAGGTGGGTTTTTTGTTTGTATGCCTTTGTTTTGTGTTGTTTTTTGTATGCCTACCATACATATATCAGTCTATCATCTGGAGATTAAAAAAAAAAAAAAAAAACAGGAAAAATAAAAGGTAAAAAAAATACCCTACCATTTCATTATAAAACTTACTTAGTTATTAATTTCTGTTAAAGCGCTGAGGCTCTAAAGAGAGGAACTAGTTGATTTACTACCTTTCTAGCTTTCTGTAAGAGCAATAACTCTTGAGGTTTAATCTAAATTAGGAGTAGATTGGTCATCTAACTCATTACATAACTTAAAAATCATAAATGAGAAAGATTCATTACATAGATAAATTCAATTTTTATATAACCCATGGAATTATATATGAAAGAACGCAAACACAGTCATGTGTTAATTCAAAATATTGACATACTGTGTCTCCTGTGCTCTGGACATGAAGGTCCTTCTACAATAGAGTTGATATTCTGATGGCAGAAGAGACAGACAACAAAATAAAAGATAAATTAGATTATTCTAAATAAATATTAACTTTCTTTTTAAATCACAGCAGGGAGATGAGTATATAATGGGAACTACTTTAAATTGATACTCAGGAAAGGTCTCTCTAGGAGATGGAATCGTGATACTGAGAAGACAGCCATACAGGGAACTGAGGAAACAATATTCTGGACAGAGGACCCGCAGGTACAAAAGTTCTGAAATGGAAATAAGCATGACATGTTTCAGAAATGAAAAGAAGTCCAAACTGCTCCTGTAATATTATAGAAAAACAGAGAAATAAGAGAAAAATACATGGGGCTCAGTCCCAAATAGCCTTGTAGGCTAAGGAATCTAGACTCTATTCTTCTTGAAATCGGAATGCAATGAAACTTTTAAGGGGAGGTAGATCTAATATGATTACTCTTTTCAGAGCTCACTCTGGTTGTTGCTTAGACAATGGATTGTAAATAGTGAAAATGGAAAACAGGAAGTGCAGCTGGGAGCCTGTTGCAAAAGGGAGAGCCTTGGTCTAGAAAGCAGTAGGGTCCAAAAGATGTGGATGGATATGGAATGAACTTTGATAGTGTGGGTGACAGACACTGGTGATTTGAATGTGGGAGGGGAAGGAAAAACAGAAGTTAATGTTGACATCTAGGTATCTAGATTTTATTCAGTGGTGGATGGCGGTACCATTTTCTTAGTTGGGGAAAGCTGAGGGGAGAAGGGTTGAGGTAATATGAAGGACACATGTTCAGTACTTGAAAATATTAGCTTTGAGAGGAGTAGTAGGCAAGAAGACATCTATTATTTTCAAAACCAGGATAGCATCAACATAGACCAGACTATGACTAACCTCTACTCATTCTCAGTCACAAATAACCTGATAGATTAAGGAATTATGACTTAGCTGTACTTCTAATACAAAGCCACAAAACTAGGACTATAGCTTCTGTTAACCAATAACCAACCAGGTTATTGGTTATAAGATTTCCATTGCAATCCATCAATCTCAAAGGGGAGTAATTGAATGGTACTTTGAAGGGAGTTATAAGCATAAACAACAATATATTTGTAAAAGTTCTATGGAAATAAAACACCACCATCAACCAAGAATATTATTTACAGAAGAGCCATCCCTCGGAGATGAAGGAAAAATACTTCTGAAGACAAAGTAAAACCAGAATATCCATTATTGTTAAACCAGCCATCTTAAGAATGCTTGAGTATCCTATATCTAAAATTAAAAGCATGATAATTACCAACATCATGGGGCTGGGGTTGTAGTTCAGTGGTAGAGCACTTGCCTCGAACATGTGAGGCACTGGGTTGGATCCTCAGCACCACATAAAAATAAACAAATAAAATAACTACCAACATCATGAAAACACATTAAAAAGAAAAGTCACTGGTAAAGCAGACATAAAATGAAAAAGAGTCATACTCTGTACAAAAACCACAAGACCACAAACATAAACAGTAAGAGATGTCTATGCCTATAAAGAATGAACAAAACAATCAGAAAACAACAAAATGGCAGGAATAACTTCTAACTCATCAGTAATAACTTTGAATAAAAATGGATTAAATATCCTAATTAAATGATACAAACTGATTGAATAGATGGAAAAAGAAGACCCAATGCACTACTTCAAGAGACTTCACTGGTAAAGATACACACGGACTAAAAATGAAAGGTTGAGGAAAGATCCTCTGTACAAATAGAACCCAAAGGGAACAGAAAGAAATTCATATCTCAAGAATCAAGATACTTTAAAGTATCAGGATAAGACACTATGAAACTACTAAATAAAAACAGGGAAAATACTTCAACACATTGGGTTAGGGAATTTTTTTTTTTTTTAATTAGATCAAAAAGCATAGGAAACAAAAGCAAAACAAGATACATGGGTTTATATCAAATTAGGAAGTTTCTTCACAGCAAAGGAAACATTTGACCGAATTAAGAGATAATCTACAGAATAGGAGAAACTATTGACTAACTAGTCATTTGAAAAGGGGTTAACATTCAGAAAATATATATATATATATATAAGAAACTCAAACAACTCAACAGCAAAATATGAATAATCTGATTAAAAAATAGACAAATAACCTACACAGACACTTCTCAAAAGAAGTTATACAAATGGCCAACAAGTATATCAAAAAAGTTCATCACTAATGACCAGGGAAACAAATCAAAACCACTATGTGACATCATTTCACTCTAGTTAGAATGGCTATTATCAAAAAGAAAAGGAAATCATGAATGGTGAAGAGGATGTGGAGAAAAGGGAACTGAGATATACTGTTGGTGGGAATGCAAATTAGCAGAGCCATTATGAAAAACAGTATGACCATTCCTCAAAAATTGAATATAGACATATGATCCTGACATTTGCAGCAACATGCATGGAACTGGAGGATGTTATATTAAGTACAGTAAGCCAGGCACAGAAAGAGAAATACTGCATGTTTTCATTCACTATCCAGAAGTTTAAAAAAAAGTCACTCACATAGATGCAGAGAATATAATAGAGGTCACTGGATGGTAGAAGGCATAGACAGAAGGGAATAGTGAGAGAGGGAAGCTAATGGGTTCCAAAGCACAGTTAAGGTTCTAAGGTTCTATGTCACAAAAAGAAATTAAAGCCTACAAAAATCAATTGTGCATTTCAGAATAACTAGATGATAAGAGTTTGATGGTTCCTACACATAGAAGTAACAATATTTGATGAGTTATAAATGCTAACTATACTGATTTGATCTTTACACATTGTATCTACAAACTGAATTTCATTCCTGTACCTCTGAAATACAAATATTACATGTCAATGAGAAACACAAAAACAAAATTTTAAAAAGATATTTGATTGACAAAGAGATGACATACTCTTTCCTTTTGTTTATTTCCTTAGGCAAAAATGTTACAAATTTAAAAAAAAAAAAAAAGAGTCATTTTTGTAGTAGTTCAGTTCCAACTTTGCCCTTGGGCTCACTTTGAACCCCAAGGACTGACTAAGTTAATAAATTCATGTTAAAACTTGCTCACATCAGGGGTGGGGATGTCATGCATGGGCCATGTTTAAAGGCTTGGGTTTGATCTCAGAACTGCAAAAAATAAAAACCTAAATACATTAGGAATAATACTTTTTGGGGAAATATATTTTTTACTCCAAAAAGTGTCTGACAAATTATAATTTTTGATTCTTAGTTAATTGATAGATATTTTCATGGAAATAAAGTAATTTGTTACAAAAAAAATGATCAATAATTATATTTAAACTTGCAAATGAAAATAAAATCTGGAAAATCTTGTCTCTACCACTGTGAGATTAATAAGTTCTAATATTTAAATACTTTGCTGATTAGATCAGTGATTATATAAAAATATAATTTTAAAATGTTTTAAAATAAAACTTGTTAATTTCTGGGTGATCTGCATAACTTAGTGGATCAATATGTTCCAAATAATCAGTGAAAGATATTAGAACACATGAATAAAATTCTTTCCAAATGCAAGATAAAGCAGTGAATTTTAATATAACAGTACAAAAATATCACTTATATAGGTTTAGATTTTCTTGGCATCATTCCTAGATATGTTACTGTATAATTCTTTATAAACTTAAACCAAATAAATATATAATAATTTGAATTAAGAGACAAAAATGAGAACCTAGTTCTCTTCTACTAAACTAGACTTTAATTAAGGTATTTAATTAGGTTTTATATATAAAATTGTTTTCCATAAAGCTATGTAATTTTTGTCAACATGTAATTGTTACATTACTATTATTTTATTAACAAATATTTTTCAAATTTTCCAACTCCAATTTATATTACAATAAAATAGTAAATATAAGCCATATATAAGTTGGTTTCAATTATTTTTAAATGTATAAAGGAATCCTGACTCAAAAAGTTAGAGAATTCCTGAGCTATTATTATTATTTTTATATTTTCACTAAATATTTAAGATTTGTTCTTTATTTGTAGAAAATTAATATGTATTTTTCAGATACCAATTTTGTTTTTCTGTAGTAATGTATATATGCTTTCAAAATATACAATGCTTTGTGTATAATGCTTACTAAACAAATAATTTGCATCATGTTTGAAAACCATGTGCTATATGCTTTTGAAAATATATAACTAAATATATCAAAAGCTACTAGGGAGAAGGAAATCACAGCAAACCTTCAATTTATTCAGTAATGCCTAAGGCCAGCCTTGTCATTTATTATATTATTAAACATTATTATTAATAATGTTCTTTATATGGCATATTTCATTTAGCTCTTCCAGAAATCTCATGAGATAGATTTAACAGTCTATTGCCATTTTTTAGATCAAAAATTGTTTCAGAATCAATGACATATACAATGTTTATAATATATTTTGGGATGGCTGGTGGCAAGACTTTTATTCTAAAGTTCCAATTGCAAATCCATTGATATTTTTCTAATTTATCAGAATAAAAAATTAAACAGTTGAACATTATATATTCAGTATGTTTGAAACGTTTTTGATGGTAAAGGGTCTATAGAAAGTGTTTTATCTGAATATTTTTGAAAATTCAATATTCCTAATTTTAAAAATCAATTTTCCCTAAATATGTTAGGTGTTGCATGATTTTCCGAGGTAGTTTTTCTTTTTCTTTTTTTTTTTTTTGAAATTTGTCATTATATTCAATACACAGATTAACACCCTAAAAATTGTTGGCATTAAGTAATGTGTTTTAAGAACATTTTTTTTCATCTTAGTGGTTATGGAATATCAATATAATTTCTTTATATTGAGAGTTTTCCTATAATCCAATTGGGCTTCCATTGAAGATCACTGAAGACCATACTAAAATAATATTGTGTGTCAAATATGATAAATTGTCTTCTCTACCCAAGCAGGTGTCAATAAGGACATATGCTTCATAATAACTAACTAAACTTTATGGGACACTATGTGCCACACATTTTTCTAAACTCATTACATATATTAAAGGAAAATTCATTATGTGCATTAAAGGAGTTCTAAAACTAGAGTTTATCAGTACTTAATAAATGGATGCTTATTAATGAGAGTCTTAAAACATAATTTCAATTATCTCAGTTGAAGTATAAATAGCCACGAAGAATAGCTAAAATTTCCATTGTGTAGCCTGTTTTAAATCACTTCTCACACTGAGCTACTAACATAACTATTAGCTAATTATAGGAACTTGTCTCTTCTTATCTCTGTTACTGACTTGGGTAACTCTGACAGAATTCTTCAACCCCTCTACAATGAGTTAGTTTGCCATCTATAATCTCTTAAGGAATACTCAAAATTTAGAATATTTTGATCTTCTTAAGCAAAGAGGTGAGTCATATGCACTACAAATATAATTGTTGGGCTTTATGTTTGAATAATAAAGGAGAAAGGAAAGAGCTAATATGTCCTGATTAACTGCCAATTATTTTCACGTGTATTTTCTAACAATTCTATTTCACTAAGAGGAAACTTAAGCTCCATTGACTGAGTCCTTTGTTTTTCATTATTTAGTAACTTGGCAGTGAATCCATTTCTTACCATCTCCCATGTACATACTTTCTACTATTCAGTTACTTCCCTAATAGAGAAATGAGTGTGGAAATTGAAAGTGTAAGTAGGTATATGGTGATAAGTATAATTACTGTAGGCTATGCCATGAAGTTCAGAATAAATACTATTTATTTATTCTGATTATGATTGTGATAGAAATTCTAACTAAAACTGAATTCTTATATCTTTGTTTTTAAATATAGGACCAAATTATTTCATAAATAATCCCAGTTGAATTTGTTATGCCACACGGTTGTAGAAAAGTGTTTCACTGAGCCAAAACATTTCTCAACACCATAATAATTTCTAAACTTCATTTTTTTAGGCATCTTGAAAATTCACATTTATTGAGACCTCATTACATGCTATGTTTTATAGTCTAAGTTCCACAAACACCTCACAACAAATCAATAAATAAGGTAGTGCCCCAAAATGACAATTGTACAGATTCATGCTGTCCTTCTGACTGAAAGTAACTGGAAAATATATGACAGGCAATAAGCCAGACAATTGTGACAGCTACATAGGCTTTTGAAAACACATATTTGATCTGGAAAACTACTATCTGCACTTCCATTTTGGGATAGAACCTTCTATATTACAAGCTATACCTTAAGAGTTTTAACACAATAGTTATTAGACTGAGAATTATTCCACTTACAATTTATCCTTTGGTCCGTAATCATTCACCAAGGCAACTAGAAATTCCAGAAATTCAATTCTTAGAGTCCCTTATTCTAGGTTTTTTTTTTGATACCAAAAAAAAAATCTAATGACTTAAGGAAACAAAAAACTAATGATCAAGATACTAAACATACTAATTAGGTACTGTGATTGTTAAGCCTTAAATAATACACACATGATCTGCTCTTCACACATACTACATACCTACACATGCACACCCTCAAAGAATCTAAGAGGGTTGCAAAACTTTCTCTTAACTGAGTTCACTTCAGATGGAAGTCTAAATCTATTTATAAAGATAGCAAAGCTTTAAATTTCTTGATGATAAATTTTTAAATTAACCCCACTCTGGTATTTAGGTATATATGTTTTATTCTTGCTCTTTTCCTTCACTGACATTTACAAATCGAGTATTTTTAAAAGAAACCGTTACATAATAAATATCATTATGCTTCTGACCCACTTAAGTAACTTCTATAAGGTACACCACAAATGCCAAAAAAGAACTAATCAATACTTTCTTATAGTCCAGGAATCAAAGTCCTAAGAGTTTAAAGACTAAAATTTGATGAATGCTTTATGAATAGGTTTAACTAATGACATATGTGTGCATATATTTCTACACAGTTTTAAGTAGTTTGTGTTTAAATAAAGGTATCCCCTGAACGTTCCTCCTCAAATTTCTTACTCTTTAACAATACTTAATGAATCTCTGATTTCAAATTAGACTAACATAACTCAGAAATGAAAATATTAATTTAAGTGTATTTTATTAAAAAGGATGAAGGCTCAGGATTCATAAAATCAGGAGGAGGGACATGATTTAGTTTTTTATTTTTTACTTTTGGTTTTGGGGATTGAACCCAGGGGTACTTTACCACTGAGCTACATACTCAGTCCTTGTTAATGTTTTATTTTGAGACAGGATCTTGATAAGTTGCTTAGGGTCTCACTAAGTTGCTGAGGCTGGTCTCAAACTTGTGATCCTCCTGCCTTCGCCTCCCCCATTGCTGTTTAGTTTCTAAATATAAAACTAGCATTGGAAATTTTATTTTTCCTTGACAAGTTGCTAGGAATCATAATTTTCCTGCTATAAAATAAATTAATTGAATCAATCTACTAAAAATCTTTGTTATGTAAGTAAAGGTTTTGATCAATGCTCACTTTATTAAATATTAATATACCAATCTACCTCTAGCACCAAAGACCAATTGAATGAGGAGCCTTGAGGTAGAGCACAGCTCAGTGGTCCACTGAGATCCTGGGACTATTGAAGTGCCTTTCTTAAATGCCAGACACTAAACAGGTCCTCAGTTTTTCATTATTGGGATTTGCATAGATTAACTTGCTATTGAACTAGAGGAAGCTTGTCACGGAAGGCTGGGGTTAGGAGTAATAACCCACTAATAGACAAACTCCAAGATATTTGTCTAAATGGTATGTTTCCAAATAATGTAAGATTCCCACATTAAAATTCACATTAAAGATGATTTAAGGAAAAGAAAACATTTTTAATCTTTTTGGTACATCTTTGACAATGTCTTTAGCTTTGACTCAATATGGAAATTTGGATTGTCTCAAAACAATCTTTTGAGAGCAAGACCCACTAATTTTTAATAAGAAAGATTTAAGTGAAGCTTTGCTGTACAAATCTTCTTAAAATTTATAATAGTTAAATTCATTTCTTTTAATTGCCCTCTTTTATTCACAAGCAGATACTAAATAAACAGTAAGGGAGGGAGGGAGGAGGGAAGGAAAGAACAGAAAAGCCAAGCAATTTTCTTCATGTAACTTTTGTTCTAAATGACAGAATTAAATCATGCCAAAATTGCATTACTTTAGTCCAAAGGTTACTGTAAGACTTAGAGTGATCCTTAAAGCAGTTATAAAAATCGAAATGGAGCATAGAATAAGCTTCTGATTGTAAAAATGGGTAACATTTCAAAGTCCATTTCATAAAAGAAGTCATCAGATCAATACATCACTGTGCCACTTTTAACAATAGTGTCTAAACTTTAGCTTTGATATTGAAATGGATAATAAAAAAGGGAACTTCAATATACACGTAGGTCCATGTGGGATTGTAAGTAACTTACTTTTTGTTTTAAAGTACACACTAGCTAAAATTGCTCTAAGAAACTATGACATGTTTCCAGATACACTGGGGGGAAATAAAAGGGCTTGCACTCATGCTCTTACTGAGGTACTGACTTTGTATTATGAAATAGTATTGAGAGATGACAAAAAGAAGAAAAGCATCCAAAGATACATTTGAGATTCACGGTGAAAAGACCTGAAGTTGAATGCTCTGAAATGTGGAGCCACTTTAATATCCTCCATGAATGGACCATCTGAGACAAGAGACGGCCTAACATAATCCTACCCTTAGACTGTTGCTTGAGTCCCAGGGATCTGGGCCTATTTGAGAAAGTACATAACAGTAGTGACTTCATGCATTTATTAAACTCTGCTCAAAATTTGCCAATACCTTCCCATCTCACTAAGACTATAAGGCAAAATCTTTACAATGTTTAACATGCTATGTAATCCAGCTCCCATTACTTCTCTAATCCTTCTCACTGTGCTGTAAATTATAAATCTGTTCCCTGCACAGAAATTACTCTTCCACATGATGTCTGTATGAATGACTCTCACATCATAATCAAGTGTAACTTAAGTGTGAGCTTCTCACTGAGCCTAACTTTACCAGTCTTTTTAAAATAGCAGTCTCTCTCCTCTCCTAGAACTCCTGGCTTCTTTACCCTACTGTATTTGTTTGTCTAGAACATTTATCACTCACTACATTCTATATAATATACATATTATCACTTCTTCATTATATGCCTGTTACCTCATCTCCATCACAACAAAATATAAGCTCCACAAGAGCTTCACGTGTGCGTGTGTATGTGTGTGTGTGTTTTACTCACTGAACACATTAACCACATTCCAGTACACCCAGACCTAATCCCATCTATTTCATTCACAAATTCTGATCTTTAAATTCAGTGTTTCCAAAAAGTAAAGCCCAGAATTAGCTTAGTTTCAGTCTATTTGATGAACACTAAGCTTGGCACGAGTCTTGAGAACCACATGCAAATTCATTTTTGTCTTTCTCTAACCTCTATCTTGTTTTCTCATTGACTGCACCTGGGATTCTGCTTAAATGCCTGCTTAGGCTACCCAGTTTAAAGTTTTGAGTTTATATAAAACCTAAGCCCCAATTTTCTAGATTAGAAGCTAAATAATCTGTGTGGCCACTGAACCTTTCCTTCTGATGTTTTTTATACAGTCTACAGCTACTAACAGAGTACATACTGAAAAGTTTACTGGACAGGTGACCTGAGGTTAGTTTCCCTATTCTAGATCTCATTAGGTATCAATCCTCCCACTTACATTGTGACCAGTTATTGTGAACATCTTCTGTAATCCTACAACATATTATGAAAGAAAATTGAGACCCAGAATAAAGTTTAAATATTAATAATTCTTGCTAAATCTGTTTGGACCAAAAGAATTGCTTCAGTCTCAGAGGTCCAAGTTGAAATGTCTAGTACATTAGTCATTGTCGATGAATGATTAGTATTGAGCAAATGCATAAATAAACCAACAGTGACAATGTTCTGCTTTAGATAAATGGGGACTGAGAAAATTTTAAGATGTGAAGTTTATGAAAAAAGGAAACTTTTCTGAGTCATAATTTTTGCAGTATACTACAAAAGTTCAAGAAATCCTACTAATTCAGAAATTCTTATTATTATTTAATACCTCCTATGAAATTCAGATTTATTTTTTTCTTACAATGGTCATATCTAACTAGAACACTTGAAATACCTATTTGAGCTTTAAATGATTATATCTGCAGAAGGTGAAAACTTTACTTATTATAAGTGCAGGTGATGATTTCCCCATATTTTAGCAGCTAGAGTAACTGAAGTGAGTTGAGGAAGAATTGGCAAAGCATATGCATATTTTTCATGCTACCCAGCAAATCTTGATAGATTCAGCTCATTACTTTGCATGAAATCCTAGGATAGAAAATCCTTAGAAATAACATAGAAATCTGTATTCACTGATATGTAAAATAAAATATAAAATTAAAATTTATACAAATTTTATTAATTCTTCCATATCTATAATAGTCAATTTTGAATATATTCTTATCAGCCATACCTTTTATCTGTTATGAATCATTTCTACTAAAATAGTAGGTCAATATATAATAAATAAGTCAACAGTTATAATGTAGCAAAAGAAAAAATAAAAACATAATGATTTTAGGTTTATGATCCCACTGAACCCCTTGAAAATTTCCTAGGAAATTTATAAACTGTTCTTATATAACACAGGATGTTTTAAAATCATGTAATTGGTGGTGAAGTGAAAATTCATTGCTAAATGTTTAAACATTCTTGCCAAAAATGTGTGAGGATTGTCTCAAACATGTTTTCTATTTTAAATTTTAGAAGGCATCCAAACACTCATTTTAATACATTTAACATTAGCTTGACATTTATAAGAATTTGGAAATTTAAACACAAGTATACAATCCAAAAACAATAGATTACAATACTAGGACTTAGTATTGTAATTACAAAAAAGAACTTAGACTTAATGCATCTCAACTTTTTCTCAGCAGAGGCATCTCTTCCTAAAGCATCTCTGCAACTGCACATCTGATTGCAGCATGGACATTTCCAGAGGTGAGGGTCCCAAAGACAACCCAGTTGTTGCATGCTGCTCAAAGTGGGGAGCGGAGGAGAGTGGAAGGGCGGGGAAGAGGCAACCTTTTACTCCATTTTATTGAACGTAAACTTTCCTCTTTGTCATATTCTTCTATGGAAACCTGTTCAGGCTTCAGAAAGGACAGTTTTGTCCTTCTGTCATGTAACAATCCTTCTAAAACTCTGAGGATTTCTTTTATCATTATCTCTCCCTAAATCTTTTCTTCGTCAGGTCAAAATGCTTTCCTTGGAACATACCTCCTCTGAAAAGCTTTACAGACCCTTGACTCTTCTATTTGCCTTCCTCTGAATTTATTCCTATTTGTCAATGAGGTACCTAAATGCATTGACCAGACCTGTCTGCATCAATGAGCTCTGTATGAAAGCGAATTAAATTTTCTGTCACTATGCCATACTATATGTTCATATTACACTTGCTACAACTCTAACTGGCCTTTCTCATCCTCTCTTTGATTCATCCTTGTACATGTAAAGGACATCATACATTTTCTGAAGAGGGTGTATAGAATTATTTAACTCCAGTTAAGAAAAATAAAGTCAGATTCATGTAAGCTTAGTTCACAGTCCAAGCTGTGAAGACCTCTAAAATGGCTAATCCTTTTATTCACCGCTTGCCACTTGCATCATATTTGGACAAGTTGACATTATGATAAGCATGGATTTTATGTCTGCCGTAAAATCATTACTGACAGTTGAACATAAGAAAATTTCTGTCACACTACTTGAGACTTCTCTCCAGATTGACCATGATCCACTCTGCAATGTTCTTTGCAAACTACTTTCACTCAGTTGCAATTTACCCACCATTATGCTCCCACTTGCATGTGTTATTCACAAGAAAATTAGAAAAAAAAGTTATTCACTGCCTTGCTGAAATGTAGAATCATTGACTATGCTGTACTCCTATTTTGTTGATCTTAAATCTAGTTGTAGAATTTCCTTGGACTGCCACACTTACTTATTCAGTGTTATTCATTCTATAATTCAGTATTTTTTAGAAACCACATGAGATTTTAACAAAAAAATTAAAAAGCAAAAAAAAAAAAAAAAAATCTGGTTAAGTTTCTAATTCCATTACAATATCTAAAAATTGTTGCTACACGTCAAAATCCTTAATAAATTGGCCTGGTACTATAAAGGAAAACAGAACTCCTACACAGTTAGTGTTTGGTCAGGAAGGTCAGTGCTAGCATCTATAATCAAAAAACAGTTGATGATAGGCAAGAAAATACTTGTCTAACTCATTTCCAATGATCCTCACTGAAAGCTTCCTTTAATCAATTAATACCATACCACCAAAAAGCAAACATGTCAAAATAAAAAAAAAAAAAAAAAAAAAAAAAAAAAAAAAGGGAGAGAGAGAAAAAGGAAAAAAATGAAATAAGGAATTTTGAAACCATAAAAGAGATTTTTTAGCATAAAAAAAATCTGGAAAGTGATTGTATTTGTTTAAAATTAAGTTATTCTTATCAGTTATGGAACAAGTTACAGCTACTTAAAACCTCAATTTTTAAATTGATCCTAGTGGAATAATAAGTTGAGGGTAAAAACAGATCATGTTATAAAAGCCATTTCAAATTATAAAGACCTACAAATTTAAGGTGTCACAAAACATATTTTATATGTACTTTTTTTTAAGAAAGAGAGAGAGAGAAGAGAGAGAGAATTTTTTAATATTTATTTTTTAGTTTTCTGCGGACACAACATCTTTATTTTTATGTGGTGCTGAGGATCGAACCCAGCGCCCTGTGCATACCAGGCGAGCGCGCTACCACTTGAGCCACATCCCCAGCCCTATATGTACTTTTATAATGAATGAACTTCAACGATTTATTCTAGAGCTGACATCCAAATATATTGCAAATAGCCTATAATAATGATAATATATCTAATACAGAATACTGTAGTCTATGGTAGATTTTACATCATCGTTATTTTTCTCAAGATTTCTTATTATATAATATGTAATAATCTCTCAACATTATGGCATTATAAACATTTCTGCATTCACCTCGCTATGCCTAGACTGTTAATTTTACCTCAGAAAAGGCAGGAGCACATGTATGTGCTGGGAAAAATTCTCAGGAACCCACTTGCTCACTATTCTGCGTGCTTTAAGCTTCTGTCCTGTTCTAAGTGGACAGAAGGATTGGTGTTCTAGCCTCTCCTCTCTGCCAGATGCCTAACAGTAATGAAATACCGTGTATTATTAAAACACATCATGTAATTAAACAAAGATTAATAGTTTAAAATAGTATTCTTAAAGCAGCCATTAAAGATATTCTTAAAATCACTGTCTCAAAATCTTGTTATTTAAGCCACAATGACCCCATTTAACCTCTCAGGGAAGGAAAAGCAAAAAATAAAAGAAAAAAAACGTTATATAGTGAACTCAAGGTCATTTTTATTTTATAAAATATATAAACAGTGAGTTATTATTAAAGCGAGAAGATTAGGATATATTTTCAATCCTTTAAAAAACAGTACTCCTAAAAAGTCTAGATTATAACAAGAACAACCATCAAAACTATGCGACATGGCTTCATTCCAATTAATTAAAAAAGGGATGACTATATTTCAAAACTTTAGCAAATTCAGCCTTATCCAAACTTCCCAAAGCTTAAATATTTTGATATTTAAAACAAAACTTATGTATTTCTTAAATAACATTTTACTTTGACTCAGGTTTCCAATAGCAATGTTTTCTGAAATAATGTTACAAATTCTGTTTTAAAATGCTGCAATGTGCTTCTTTTAAAATTCCTGATAAAATAACACTTCAAAGTCTCCCAAGAGTTTCAGAAATGATATGCATATAAACATTGATGCTCCGATGAGAATAATTTAAGTTACATTAAATATAACTGTTTTCCAAAGCCCCCGAAGTGTATATCTGGTCGCTGTGTCTTAAAATACACAGGACTTAAAAGTCTCCTCTATATTTAAGCAAGAAAAGAAGCTTCACTACAACAAAAACAGGCTTCAGAGAGGGAACGTGATTATGGAAAAGGTGAGGCTGGAAATATTACTAAGAAAGAAGAAAAAAAAATCCACACACTTTACGACTTTACAAATCCCATTTAAATAATTGGAAACAAACTTGCTTAAAATTAAAAAAAGATGCATCAGCTGCCCTCCATAAAGTTCCAAGATGAACTACATCTTGGGGAAACCTTTCCCTGCAGGGATGGAATGTGATTTGGAGAAACTTTATTTTCTTTTTCTTTTCTTTTCTTTTTTTTTCCCCCCAATTGGAAAAGTTTGCCTCTTGGAAAGAGTTCATAAATCAGTTTACAGAAAGCACAGAGATAGCATGACCGCTTAGAAACAAATGAACAATGAAGAGCGCTCCACGTCCCTGGAGGTAATTCCCTCTACACGAATCTCAGGGAGTTGAACGTGAACTTGCTTCACTCTTCCTCCCTCTTTTCCGAAAGCGCACTCCCTGAGGGCAAAGCGAGAAAGCGGTCCCAGCCAGCAACTCTGGGAAGAAAGGACAAGTAAGGAGCCGCGCCCCTGGAAAGGATGCGGATCAAAAAGCTCCTGCCTCAACGGTACCTCTTTGCTGATGCGCCTGTGGCTGTCGACGCTGTGGGAGTCGCTGCTCCTGGCTGTCCCCGAGGCCCCCAGTGAGCAGCAGGAAAAGGAGGACCCCGGCGGCCCCCGGCATCGTGGTGGCCCGGAGCGAATCCACTTCTCAGGAGCTTCTCAGAGTCGCTCTGCCTGGTCCCCTGGCCCTGGTTTGAGAGCTGAGTGAGCAGCAGCTGCTAGGGAAGAGGAGGAGACAGTCCTCCCTGGCTTTGGCTCAGCCGCCGCCCGAGGGTGGGGGGAGAAAGAGGACACTCCCCCGCTCTCCCCCTTTGCAGGCGCTCGGCCCCACAGACACCCAGGCTCAGGCCTTTAAAGGGTCCTCCTGCAAAGACCGGATTTCCCACAGCGCGCCTTCCTCTGCGATGGGATCATTCCTTAGCCTGATCCATTACCTAAACTTCGTTAAAATTACAAAAGTTGTTGACACCAACCAAAGTACTTTGGGATCTGTGAAATCCCTACACATGGAAAACATTATTTGTGGCAAATCCGTACAGTTAGGAACTCTGGCTCCTGAGAACGTCCTGGCAAAACTGCAGCTGTTGTGAATCCAGGTAATTCAAGACCCACCCAAGTTTCCAGAGTTCCTCAAGTGGCCCCTGGGAACCCTGAACTTCAGGCCAGGGGATGGTATATAAGGCTGTCAAGGCAACAGAGGTTTGGCAAAATAAATTACGCCCCTTGATCTCCTGAAATGTTTCTCATCAATATAATGCTTAGAATTAAAGCTTTCCCCTTATTCCAGGAGACATTTATTTAAAGGATAAAAGTTTTGCAATGATTTCCTTTCAGATCCAAAGTTTCACTTCTTTCAGTCCTAATGTCTTCCCTTTAACTCAATTGAAGTGCATTTTTCCCTTCCTAGTTGTATTATTATTATTATTATTATTATTATTATTATTTGCTTGTTATGGCCTAGATCAGTGGTTCTCATAAAATTTGAAACAGTTCTTTAAAGGGTTTAATGAAACTTGCAAGACGTCCATTTTCTGTTCAGGGATTGGGTGGACACTACAGTCATTAATGTGGGGTACAGTCAGGAGACTAGTTGTCTCTCAATGGACAGACAGTCCTACATTGTAAATTATCCCTCCTGGACTTCTCAATAAGCCACTGGATATTCATGCAGATTTAAAATAAACTTGTTATATTTGAAAAACAAATGTTTCATGTAAATCTTTGATTGTGATTTTTATTTTCCCAGATGTGTCTATAATATAAATTGAGGAAATACTGTATTTTGTCATTCTGTAGTTTACTAAAAGTTCTTAGATAAGCGCTTTCATTTTACTATGCAGATATCCATTGAAACATATATCCAATATCCATTGAAACCACTTCAGAAAATCACATCACTGGTAACAACCCTGCTCACAATATGAGTCCCCACAACATCAATGCAACATCAATTATGTTGACAGTGACTCTGGGAATAGGTGTTTCCTTCTGTTTTATTTTGCTTATGTAACTAAGGTATATTTATCTAAACATTTTCATATTAAAGTCTTTCATGTAAATGACATTTTTATTTTTATAGATAAACTGATTTTTAAAGATATCCTATTGAAGTTATGATATTATCTATGAATTTTCTTCCAGTAAAATAAAGAGTTTCTAACAGGATTATCCATCATAGATATTTTTATATTCTTGACTTTTACAGTCAAATCTATAATTCCAAGTGTATTTTGATGTTGGCTTTGAAGTGAAGTCTAAGGTAAGTTATTTTTTCTCTTCATGCATATATAACTAATTTTGACACTATTTGTTGAGAAAGATATCATTTCCTTATCTGATTATCTTTGTTTCTTTTTCAAAAATCAATTGACCATGTATGGGTCTATTTTTGGACCTGCATTGATAGATGGATAGATGGATAGATAGATAGATAGAAAGTTATGTGCCACGATCACAGCCTTTCTTACCTAGCTTTATAGTAAATCTCAAAGTTAGATAATGTAAATTCTATTTTAGGAATTCTATTCTTAGTGTCATCATCAATATAATCAATGGGGTATAGATATTATCCTGGACACTCTAATACCATGAGCATAGGGATTACTGATTGTGTGCTTTTTCTGAAATGGTATTAAATACCATTTCAATGAATATCTGCATTGAAAAAAACAAAAAACAGAGCTCTTACCTAAGAATTTTGGTGAAGTTCAATTGACTAACCTAGATGCCCATCAACAGATAAATGGATAAAGAATATGTAGTATGAAATATTACTCAACCATTAAGAAGAATGACATTATGACATTTTCCAGGAAATAGATAGACCTGAAAACTGTCATGGTAAGTGAAATAAGCCAATCCCCCCACCAAAAAAAAAAAAAAAAAAAAAAAAAAAAAGGTAAAATGTTCTCTCTGATATGTGGATGCTAAACCACAATAAAGGGGTGGGGGGAAGAAGTTCAGTAGATTTGACAAAGCCGAACAAAGGGGGATAGGAATAGGAAAGACAGTAGAATAAATCTAACATAATTTTCCTATATATACATGTGAAAATACCTAAGTGAATCCCACCATCATGTCTACCCACAAGAATGGGGTCCTAATCAGAATTAGATATATTCCAATCTTATATAATTTTATCCAAATGAATTCTACTGTTATGTATGAGTAAGAATAAACAAAAAAAAAAAAAAGAAAAGAAAAAAGAATCATTGGTATCTTAAGTACTTGCTTTATACATTTTGCATATTTTTCAAATATAAAAAAGAAAATTCTTAGCTGGGCCTGATGGTGCACACCTGTGATCCCAGCAGCTCAGGAGGCTGAAGCAGGAGGATCCTGAGTTCAAAACCAGCCTCAGCAAAAGGGAGAGGGTAAGCAACTCAGTGAGACCTGTCTCTAAATAAAATAATAAATAGGGCAAGGGATGGGGCTCAATGGACAAGTGCCCCTGAGTTCAATCCCTGGTACTCCCCCCCCCCCCCCACACACACACAAAAAAAATCTTACTATTGTGTATGTCCATGTAATTCTTAAATGAAAGTGTCTTTAATTTATTGATGAAACTGAAATATTTATTTTTAATGGCCTTTATGTTTTAGCACTGTTTTAGATTCACAGCAAAACTGAGCATAAGATAAGGAGATTTCTTTACAGCCCTAGTCCCTCCCACTACATACAGCCTCTCCCACTGTCAACCTGCTCTCAGAGAGGTGCAGTTGTTACAGTGATGAACTTACATGGACAAGTCATCATCACCCAGAGTCTGTGGCTTACACTAGGGTTCTGACTTGGCATTGGACTTCTATGGTTTTAGACAAATAGTATCTTACAAAGAAGATCCATCACCCTAAGTGTTCTCTGTGTTCTGCCAATTCAACTGTCCTTCCAACCCACAAACACCAACCTCCACCCTTGGTAACCTCCGATCTTTTTATTGTTTTCTTATTTATGATTTTTTTCAGAACTTCACACAGTTGGGATCTTACAGTATTTAAGCCTTTTTTAGATTAACTTCCTTCATTTCATATTATGTTTAGTTCCCTCCTTATATTTTCGTGGCCAGAGAGCTCACTTCTGCATAATAGTCCTGAATAATATTTCAGTCTCTGGATGTACCAGTTTATTTATCGCTTCACTACTGAAGGACGAGTGGTTACTTCTAGATTTGGGCAGTTTTTAAACAGCTGCTAGAAACATCTCTGAGCAGGTATTTGCATGAATATAAATTTTCAACTCTTTTGGGTAAATAGCCAGGGACAAAATTGCTGGTTCATATCAGAAAGTCATGTTTAGTTTTGAAATACACAAAATTTTAAAACTCAGCTTGTCAACTTTTACCATTTTTTGAAAGGGGAAAATAAAAGGTCATTGTCAAAGGAGTTTAATTGCAATTAGATTGAATCCATAGATTAATTTTGGAAGAATCAATATCTTAGCAATATTAAAACTTCCACTTACAAATATTACATGTCCCATTCTATTTGCATCTTGAATACTCTAAACTGTGTTTTGTAGTGTTCAGTGCATACTTGTGGAAGCTAATATGTTCCATTCTTGAACATATTTTCTAAAATTTAATCTAAATATTTCATGTTTTTCAATGCTATTATACCTAGTCTTTTAAATTTTAATTTTTATGCTAACAGTAATAGTAATTTTAAGCTATTTACAATGGATCATTAAAAAGTTTCTAAAATCACTTTAAAGTAGTTTAAATGACAACTCCTTGGGGTTTTTTATGTGCTGGATTTAGCTATATACAAATAATATTACTTCTGCCTTTTCAATCTGCCTTTTACTTTTACTCTTTTCTTTTCCTTTCTTTTTGGGCCATTTGGCTCTGGCAATGACTGAACAAAGATAAAAAGTGATGAGAGTAAAAAGATGAATAGTAAAAAGATGAAGAGTGATGAGAGTGGACATTTTTGCCTTATTTCTGATCAGAGCAGAAAAGCAGTCATTCATGCACATTCACCAATATGATAGTGGCTATGAATTTTCAGTAGGTGCTCAGTATGAAATTAAGGGAATTTCTTGTTTTGCTCAAAGTTTTTGTGACATGAGTATTAAGTTTTAGCAAATTGCTTTTTCTGCATCTATTTTTAAAAAGCACAATTAGTTTTGTTTGATTAACATGGTGAGTCTGTGTTGACTGATTTTGTCAAACTCTCAGCCCCGGCCTAAATTCTAACTAATCATGATTTATTATCCCTTATATGTTTCTGGTATAGATTTACTTGGGTTTTGATAAGTATATTGTGTTTGATAGTCAATAATACTGTAGTATGCACCAAATTTTAGAACTCATGTTAACTATTATTAATACACACACACACACACACACACTCACACAAAGGGACACAAGGAAACCTTTGGAGTGGAGATGATGGATATGTCTATTATCTTGATTTGGGCAATGGTTTCAATACACACAAACTCATCAAGTTGTATATATTTAATTTGTTGAGTTATTTGTATATCAGTGATACCTCAATTAAACTATGGGTTTAAGAAGTATTTTATGCCTATATTCATGAAGGATATCAGTACATTCTAACTTGTCTTGTAAATTGTCATCTGAATTTAGTATCAGAGTGATATTGGCCTTACTCATCTAGTTGAAGTAGGGTCATTTCTGCAATAGTTCATGTAGGGTTTTATAATTTCTTCCATCAATGACTGATACAACTCACCAGAGAAACTTATGGGCCTATAGTGTTCTTTATTTAAAAGTTTATTTTTTAAATTAAAATTCTTAAATTCAATGTTTTAAATAGATATAGAGTGATTTAGATTTTTCATTTCTCTTATACCAATTATGGTGATTTGTATTAAGGAATTAATCTGTTTAAGTTGTCAAATTTATTTTGGCAAAAATTTTTTTCATAATATTCATTTATTATCTATTTGATATCTGTAGGATCCATAATGATGATTTTCCCTTGATATTGGTAATTTTTGTGTCCTCTTTTGTTCTATCAGTCAGACTAGAGGCTTATAATTTTTATTGATATTTTGCAAAGAATCAGTTTTGGGCTTCGTTGATTTTTTTTTTGTTTTGTTGTTTGTATATTTTTATCATCAATTTCTCCTTAAATTTTGAAAATTTCTTTCCTTCTACTTTTTAGTTTCATATGGTAGAAACTTAATCATTGATTATCAATGTTTCTTCTTCTCTTAAATAAATAGCAAAGCCACTTAATTTTCCTCTAAGCTGAGTCTTATGCATCCCCCAAATTTGGAATTTTAGTTTTTCTTTCAATTCAAAAATCTTTTTAAAAATTTATTTTGTGCTTTCTTCTTTGATTCATTTGTTATTTTCAAAATGCATTTCCAATATCCATTTTTTGAGGTTTCCTTAGATTTTTATTAATTTCTAATTTAATTCCCAATGGTCAGAGAACATAGTCTATACGATTTTAATATTTTTAAACTTATAGAAACTTGTTTTCCTAGCATACGATCTATATTTGTGAATGGTCCATATTTATTTGAGGCAATGGTATTTTGCTATTCTTAGTTGGCATGTTCCATAAAGGTTAATTAAGTCAGTCAAACTGGTGGATAATGTTCTTTGTATCTATCCATTTGCTGTTAAGGATAAATGTTGAAATACCCAGTGATAACTGTGGCTGTTTCTAGTTCACTTTTTCACTTTTCAGACCTTTTATTAGTTACCTATTACTTCAAAACAAATTGCCACCAAAACTGTACAGCATCAAATATTAAGTATTCATTATTTCAAAGTTACTGTGGATCAGAAATTTAAAAGGAATTTACTTGGGTAATTTTGACTTAAAAGCTCCCATGAGGTTGCTGTTAGGACATCAACCAGGGCTGCAGCCATCTGAATGCTATCCTGGGGCTATGGGATCCCTATCTAAGGTAGCTAGCTGTTAGCATAGACTTGGTAATTTGCCACATGCTTCAGCATAGGACTGCTTGAGTTATCTTATGACTTGGCAGTTTGCTTACCTACAGCAAATGATAAGAGAGAAAAAATAATGCTATTTATGACCTAGTCACACCATCGATTTCACAAAATTATACTTATTAGAAGTATGTTAATGAGTGGGTATATTTTATTTTATAACCACCATAATCTTATAGAATTTTTATTCATTCTATGAATACAATTTCTTCATCACAAGATTTTTAATAATGATGTACAGATATATTATCAGTGTCTGCACATTAGTATCTTCTGTTATCTTCAAAATTGATCCTTTTATTATTATGAAATGCCTCCATCCCTGGTAATTTTCTTCTGCTAAAATCCATATGTCTTATATTCATACATCCAATCATATTTTTGTATTTTTTTTAAAAAATGACAGTGGAATGCATTACAATTCTTATTACACATATACAGCACAATTTTTCATATCTCTGGTTGTATATAAAGTATGTTGACACCAATTTGTGTCTTCATACATGTACTTTGGATAATGTCTATCACATTCCATCATCCTTGCTAACCTCCTGCCTCCTCCTTTTCCCTCCCACCCCTCAGGCCTATCTAGAGTTCCTCTATTCCTCCCATGCTCTTCCTCCCTACCCACTATGAATCAGCCTCCTTATATCAGAGAAAACATTTGGCATTTGTTTTTTGGGGATTGGCTAACTTCAGTTAGCATTATTTTCTCCAACACCATCAATTTACCTGCAAATGCCATGATTTTATTCTCTTTTATTGCTGAGTAAAATTCCATTGTGTATATATGCTACTTTTCTTTTTATACAATCATCTAGTGAAGGGCATCTAGGTTTGTCCCACAGTTTAGCTATTGTGAATTGTGCTGCTATAAACATTGATGGGGGGTGTCTCTGTAGTATGCTGATTTTAAGTCCTTTTGGTATAGACCAAGGAGAGGGATAGCAGGGTCAAATGTCCACCCCATATTTCTGACAGTTAACATTTGCTTGCTTACATTGCCATGCTCTACTTTCATGTATAAAGGTTGTCTCTTATAGTCAGCCTCGAATTGAGTGTTGCTTTTTCAGACAGGCTGATAATTTTTGCCTTTTTATTGGAGTGTATAGACCTATACTGTTCAATGCAGTAACATCTAGCCACACATGGTCATTTAAATTTAAACAAATTTAATAAAAGAAAAATTATAATTTAGGTCTTCAGTCAGATAGTCACTGTTGAAGTGTTCAGAATCCATATGTGGGCAGCACCAGTTACCTGTGTACAAGGGACATTCATGTGTCATGGAAAGGTTTATCATAAACTTCAGGCTTATGTCCTACAGAAGAGTAAAGGCATGAAAGAAACTAACCCCACAAGGTAATCACAAAATGCAATTATTTTCTGTAGTATTATTGATCTAATCAGAAAAGAATAGTGTTTAATTACTAAGGTTCTAAAAGGTAGAAAAAGATTAATATAAAATATTTTAAAACAAAAGAAGCCCATGAAAATTAGAAATAAAAGAAATTAATATTTAGGAAAAATGTTGGAAACATCTCTGAAGAAAGTACATGAGTTTTTTTTTTCCTCCTAAAATTCTGTTTTTTAAAATGCATAATTTAAAAACAAACACGAACTTTAAGATTATTCCCTACCATAGCACATTCAATTCTACTCAAAACCTCATTTAAAGTAGATCAGAAGTAGTCCTGCCACTTTTTACAGGCTGAAGAAAGTGAAGTCTGCTTTGTAATTAAGAAGACATAGTTTTTAAATTGGGAGGTAGCATGATCAGATTTCTGTATTTGATCATTCTACCAATGTGGCAATGGTTTGAACAAAAAATTATTAAGGGAAATGAAAGCAATTAAACCTAACAAGAATGTCTGCTATATGCTAGAAACTAGACACTGTGGTTACTACCAAAAACAAGATAAATAAGACCCCACTATCATAGCATTTACAATGTGGTGAAACAAACAAACAACAAATTAGTAAAAAGTTGTGAATGTGTGATTACAAATTGTTGTAACATTTACAAAAGAAACAAGGTGATTAATCAGTAACTATAAGGTGAAGCTTTCTTAAAATAGTGTGTCAGAAAACCCTCTCTAAGGAGGTGACATTTAAGCTGAGATCTGACAGAGGACAGGATTCCAATGAATGCAGTGTCAGAATATTTTGGAGGTGTTTGAGAGAGTGAATTCACAAGACTTGCTAACCAACCGGATACGGGGATTCAAAGATCATTCTAAAGTTTCTGCCTGGAGCAACTGGCTGTCTGGCAGTGTTAATAACTGAGAGGAAATACAGGAAGAGCGCCCCATGTGAGCTAGATATATTGAGGTAATTTCCATTGAAGACATGTAGATGGTTATTTTTAGTTCTTATGAAAGGATTTCATAGTCATTTCATGAATAGGGCATAGTCGAGTGAACAGATTTCTCTATGATGTTGAGGAATAGGTGTGGAGGGAATAATTAAAAATAATAACTAGTCTAGAAACAAAACAGTTTAGTAGATGCTCATTTGCACCATAAATTAATGAGAATAAAAAAGGAATATCAATTGTAAAGGCTTAGACAATTGGTGGAGGAATTGAAAAATACAAAATTGAGTTTAATCTTCACTAAATATCATATATAAAAGTCTAAATAAATTTAGTGATTAAGTGTAAAAAGTCACAAATAATTTAAAACAATAATTCATAAATCTAGCAAAGAGAATATTTACTATAGGAATAAAAATAATATTTGTGGAATACACCAAAAACTATCAATTAAAATGATTAATTAAAAAATACTAATAAAAATCTATCTAGAAATAAATATAAAAAATGCATAATACCAAAATATAATATAGTATTTCCCAAAATCTGAATAATAAAAAATGTGACCTAAATAGAGTGTTACTCTATATTCTTGGATGATAATATTCAACATCATAAAGAGTCTCTAGAAATTAATTTATATATCTAATTCAATCCTGAAAGGAATAATTTCTTCTTTTGGCTTGTCCTTGTTTGGGCCCCGCCCTGTGATTACTGGTAGGATCATGGGCTTTATTGCCCATTGAGGAAGATGAACAGATTTCTTGCAAGCAGATGAGGGCAAGGAGGTTAAGTATTGCCACTTGGATGTTCCTACCCAAGCCAGCCTCTAACATACAACTTGCAGTATCAAGAAGCAGAGAAAAGTTCAAATTCGTTGCAGTGGCAATGGTGGTGACACTTGGTAGCATCAGTGCTAGCACTCGTTCTTTCAATTCATTCCACTGGTATTTACTGAGAGCCTACTACAGGTGAGGCATTGGTCTCAATGCTGGGAATACAGCAGTCAGCAAATGAAACAAAGATCTCTGTTGCTCTATAATCTTAAAGCTTTTATTCTGCAGAAAAAAATAATATCACAATAATTCAGTAAATTATTATAAAATATAAGTTGCACATGCTCAGTTCTTTGTAAAAATTCACAGATTCTGCATATGTCTCAGTACCAAGTGCCAATGCAGCAACCCCAAGAAAGGAGATAAGAGAGAGGTTTTAGGGATACTTTCAAGAGGGAATAGGAACAGAGGCAGGTAAGCACGGCAGTTTAAAGAAGCACTAACAGCCACAGGGACACCATGGCTGGAGAGCTGTGGGAACAGAACAAGATGTCCTTGGTGCTTCTTCAGCTAGAAAGCAGAGTAGGTGCACAGACTTGGGGTTGTGTATTAATTGAGGACAGTAAGGGATGGAGAAAGGACTGAGCAAAGTGGAAAGAGACCAAGGGTAAGGGGCAAAATTATGTTAAGCATTCTGGGGACACTGGTTTTACTCTATGTGAAAATGGCAGCTATTGCTATTTTGCACTTTGATGATGTGTGTCTGGCTACACGTTGAAATAGCTTGTAGGGAGCAAGTGCAGACACAAGACGGCCAGTTAGCAGGCTGCCACAGAAATTCAGAAATAGCAATGGTAGCTGGAACTGGAGCAGAAGCAGAGGTAGAAAAATGGCAGATTCTAGACATATATTAAAGGTAGGGCCCTTTATTCCTTTTACAAAGTAAAACTTTCAGTGTATTAAGAAGCTAACTCTTAAAACTGTTAAAAAATAAAGTCATAAGAGCATTAGAAGAAAATATAATCAGAGATAGGGAAGACTGATGAACATCCTAAAATTCAGAAGCCATAAATAATATTAACATTACAATAAACAACATTGACACGTAACCAACAGTCATGCAGAAAATATGTGTAACATACAGAACAGATAAAAGTTTAGTACCTTTAATATATAAAAATACTCATAAATGAATAAAAGAAAAGCAGACAACAGAAAAATAAGCAAAAAGTATGTTGAGAATATTCACATAAAAGGAAAATCAAAGAGCAATACATATACAAAAAAAAGATGCTTAATCCTACCAGTTAGTAGGAAATCACAAATTAACACAATTTAAACACCAGTTTTCCTCCATGAGGCTGGCAGCAAAATAAAGAACTGAAACACTCAAGGACTGGACACACTATCATATGGAGTGCTCATTCACTGTTTATGAATTGGCAAACATACCGAGGTATACCAAGTGATAAAAAACTAAAATGTGAAATACTTATTATTTCAGCCTAGCAAGTCCACTTGATGTCTATTCTAGAGAAATATTCTCATATCACTAAAAATTGCTATTCAATATTTTCATTGTACAACTGAAAAATCAGAAGTCTCTTCAATTTCTATCTAAAGAGAGAGAATAAACCTAAAAAGCATATGTACCAGGAAAAACACATAACTTACCAAAAAATTGACTGAAAATGCATAGAATTATATTTCCATGATAGAGGTTATGATGATTACCCTAGTAAAAGTTTTTTTTTTTTTTTTGAGTCCCTATAGTTGTTAGGTTAGAGAAAAATAAAAGTCTTCCTTGAGTCATTAAAAATTAACTAACATTGTCTATTTTCAAAACTCAGTTTTAAAATTAGTTTTCAAACTTAAGTGAAAAATCATTGTCACACTGAATCAGTCTCCAAAATTTATTATTAGAATTTTTTAAAAAATAGTATAATAAAAATACAAAGCAAATCAATTACAGTTTGAAGATGAAAGTCATGCAAAAACCGTAACAGGGCATGAAGTCAAAGGTAGAGATTTTAGAACTACAAAAGATACAAGACCAATCCCTTAGTAATTAATCCAGTTAGCAAATAAGAAAGAGAGAATGAAGAAATAATAACAAAACAAAGGCTTTAAGAAAGAATGTTTTTCTCCTTTCTACTTGGAAATGTTTTTCTTGTTTATAAATTCTACAAACCTACCCCCAAAATCATTTGAAAGTTTGTTTACATTTCCTGTATGTATATTTGATTTTGCAAATCATCAATTTTTAATTTTGCCTTAGTCTTTCTGATTAAAGATGGCAACATTGACTAAAAGCATTAAAAATTTATTATACAATTTCTCAAAACTAAATAAATGTAAAAAATGCAAATATTTAAACAATGTGTTTTGTATGTTTGTAATACTTATACTTCTGAAGTTATTAAAGCTTCAAATGCACATGTGTTTAAATGAACTGATCTTGAACCTACAAAAATAATTTTAAAGTAGGCATTAGGAAAAGAATACAGAGGACCTCAATGTTTATAGAAATAGATACAGATTCACATTCCTTGAAAAATGAGCTAAATATTAAATAAACAGTTATTCTCAAAATTAATCAATACTAATTAAAATTCTGAATTTATTTATGAAATAATGACACACTGTCTCTTGCTAAAGAAAAAAAATCATCTGGCACCTGATAAATTGGTAAGGGAGACTATTCAGTGCTCCTTTTCTGTGTCAAGACTACTATAATAGGGAAGAGAAATCATACTCAGTTCTGAATGCAACACAAACAAGTGGGGATTTATAGCTAAGAGTAGTGTGGGGGTGAAATTGGGGTTCAGTGGATAGACAATAACAGGGACATCAAGGGAAAGAAAGGGGACTCTTACTAAATTGACTTAACAGTCTTTTTGCTCAAGGCAGAGAAGAATGATAAGATATAAAGATGAGATTCTCTCTTAAAGTGACTTAGGATTATTGCTAAAACTGGAATCCTTGAAGACAGCCAAGAAAGCCCAGCGTTGGTTCAGGTGTAACCAAGAAGAGGACTCACAAAATAATGACTAAATTCTGGTCAAAGAGAGTATCTGTCCCTATAATGTTCCTTTAGGGGAAAAAGTGTTTACAAGTGGATAAACAAAATTTTAATTAACAAAAAAGAACAACTAGAGAAGAAATTAACACTTCAGCAATCTGAATATAAGCGGAATACTATGTTTAGATTTATAAGTGTTCATGAATTAGTAGAGAGAAGATGGCACTGTGACATTTTTTTTTTTCTTTTGCTATACTGGGGATTGAACCCAGGAGCACCCTAGTACTGAGCTCCATCCCAGCCTTTTTATTTTTTATTTTTTGTTGACAGGGTCTCACCAAGTTGCCCAGGCTGGCTTCAAACTTACAATCCTCCTTCCTCAGATTTCCAGCTCAGTTGGCATACTGGACTGTGCCACTGCCCAGAAGCACTATGACTTTTGACTATCAATTGAGGAAAAGATAAAATTTAGATTGCTATTGCATAGAAACCTAAAAATAGGTTAATTCAAATTTTACCATATAGTAGCTCCACAAGAATATAAATAAAGATATAAGAGACTGTATTAGTAATATAGGGATAAGAAAGCTGTTCTAAAGTAATCACAAAATTCTGAGCAACAAGAGAAAATTAGCATAAATGACTACATAAATATGCTAAAATTTTACTTGTGGGGGAAAAAACATGGAAAGTTAAATTATAGGCCAAAGATTATTAGGAATCTCTTCCAATTATTAATGGGCAAATAGTTTATATGTTCTTACTGTTTTTAAGTTTCTACCAACAACTATGAAGAACAACAAAAAAAGATTAAAATAAAAGTAAGCAAAGAATAACAACAAATAATCCACGAGTTCATACTTGCCTGCAAAATAAAAAGATACAAAAATGGTTCAACTATCTCAGAAATGTAAGTGAAAACAATAATAAAGATTTATTTTCACTCTAATGGGTGGAATAAGTTCATGAAACAAAAAAATTTTAAAGGTTAGCCCTACCTAGCGCTAATGAAAATCCAGATAACAGATATTCTAAACCCCTGTGGTTGCAAATGATCATCATCATTTTTGAGAAAAATTTGGCAGAAAAGAAAACATGCACATTTAACTCATTCATGCCAAATTATAAATGTGCATCACCTTTGACTTCCTTACTCTACTTGCAGAAACATTTTTTTTTCTTCAACAGTCAGTTTTACCTCACTTCAAATGTATCTACTTATATTTGAATCATAAATAGAATGGAAACAATATCACATAGAAATTGTATAGATTTATGCATGCCTTTCTCCAAGCAAGAAAAGCAGGGAAAAATCATTAAGTAGAAAGACAATCTTCAGCATGAAAAGAAAAAGCCCATGGCTAGGCTCCTGCAGTGTTATCAAGATACCATTAAGAATCAGTGCCTACTCAATGTATATACATGAATCAAAACATACATATGTACAAATTTTATGTGCCAATCAAAAACAAAAAAGATTAAAAAAAAAAAAGAATCACTGCCTGCACCCAGCTTCTCCAGTGATGGCTTATTCTCAACATTAGTAGTTCTCATATTATTGCACCTTGTACTCCTGCCTGTGCCCACCATAATGGTATCTACGTGACTCACAGTGCTACTTTGTCCCAGCCCTAATCTTATCAGCATTTCCATTTAGTGATTTCAGATATTTTTAATATCCACTGTGACCACCTACCAACACAAAGCTTTGTGCATGGGCAGTGCACATTTTCTCTTCAAGTACCTATTTCTGTTTTTGTTGGTTCTCTAGTTTCAAAGTGGTCCAGGTTTTCAGTGGTTTTCTATAAGCCTATTTATTTACTGTTATCATAATTGTCATTTTTGAAGAACATGACATTTCCCCCCCTCAGGAGTTAAAGAAGAGCCGGTACTTCCAAAAGTGAACACAGAAATAATAAAAGCATAAGGATGATTGTTTCAGGAGTGTTTGCAATAGTAAATTTGTAAATCAAGAGTGCATCAATTGGGGAATAGTTAAATAATTATGATCTGTCCTTCCTATAGAATGTTATAGCATTCTAGAAAGAGAAAGATCTCTAGACATGAAAATTTTGCCAAGATATATTAATTTTGTAAAAATTACTAAACAATGCATATTTTACATCAAAATTAGAACCAATCTGTGTATATTTGCATGTGCAAATTGCTTCTGATGTAATAAGAGGATGGAAGTGTTACTAATGGGGAATTTTTATGTTTTAATAAACATGCTTCTTTGCAATTTGAGGCTTTTAAAAAATATGCATGTATTCATGTAGTGATTTTTAAATAACTTACTTTAAATTCAAACTCTAAAAACCTACCAGAAAATATTCAGCTCTTAGAGGAAGATAGAAATGGAAAAATATAAAGACAAATAGTTTTTGTAAGCAAGTTTCAAGTATTTATTGTTTAAAAATTGTAAATTAAATGAAAAGATAAACACAAACTTGATAACATATACAACACATATAACTGAAACAGGTCAGTATCTTCATTAATCTGGGAGCTTTTCAAAAAATATGTGAAGTTTTTAAAAGTACAGATACCCAACCCCTACCCAACAATTTTCCTTCAATCTGTGAGAAGTAACAGGAACATTGGATAGAATAGCAAGGTGTTCTTCAGCAGTTAATCTGTAGCTATGAGCAAGGTTTGGGGCTGGTAAGAGAAGGAATGGATAATTAGGGTTTGAAGAAAAATTGTTTCCTTGCCTGTCTTGAGAAACAAGTGAAGTGAGGCAGAGAACTGGAAAAAAGAAAATCAGAGCAGTCTGTATCATAGTAATGTTGGAGAATGTAGCTTTATTGTGAAGCCAGGAGAGATTTCCAGTATGAAATCCCAGTGTTAGACACTTCCCTACCCACTTGCAGTCAATTCTGAGAAACTCTAAGCACCAGCCACACCCTTCCACACAACCTCACCCAAATAAAAGTTATTTATGGAGTGGAGGACCTGAGCAAGCAGCAAATAACAAAAATAGCAAGCTCCAGCTTTACATGCCCAATTTTGACTGCCCAATTTATCATCCAGATAATTCACTCTTCACCCCATGGAGAAAGACAGTCAAGAGACTTGGGGAATGCAGGAGAGAATGAAAAGAGAATAGGACATTTGAATTTATGATTAGAGGAATTCTACCACCAGGAAGTGAACACATTTCACAGAATGATGAAAAAGCTCGTGGTTGTTAATTCAATTGATAAAACATACAGCAAATCAGCTTCTGCCATGTTAAGGAAATTTTCTCCTTTCAGATTTTTTTCTACAACATTTCTACAGAAGATAAACATAAATAAAGTCCTTATATGGAACATAAAGTGAGTCATTAACCTTGACCTAGAGGTTTGAGAATATAACATGCTAGCCTAAATTAGCACTTTTCTGAAGAAGACTGGAGTTGACATTTATATTTTAAGTATCAGATAACATTCCCATTAATCCAATATCTCATCAGCCTATTTTACCTGCCATCATGTGACAATTTCATTAAGATCAAAAAGTATCCATTATCTACATGGAAGCAAAAATTATGAAAAGGAATATGGAAATAATTACAAAGTACTTGTAGATTCATCAAAACTTATGTAGTGCTATTGAATCTACTGAAAGACCACTTACATCAAAATAGGTAAGTATTAAGAACAAAATTTAATAGACTCTATTAATTTTAAGACACTGAACAAATTATACTCACAAAATTCAAGCATTCTGTTCATATGAGGACATATAGTCTCATAACACCCTTAGAATAATCTGAGAATGGATAGAGGGGATACTCAGAGTCAAAGATCAATTTAAATTTTTTTTTTTACTTCTGATATGATCTTTTCTTTTTCTTTCCCTAACTAGAATTCTTCTCTTTTCACATGTTTCAGATGTAGTTCTTCAAAGGCCTCATTTTAGCTATGTATGTAATGAATGCTTCAAGATAGTCCTTTAAGCTATTCAATTTCAATTTCCCACTATGTTGAACTCAATCTTGCTATAGTTTGGGCCAATGAAGAAGAAAGGTGATATCTTTCACTTTCATGAACTTCACCACAATTTCCTCCCACTCCAATATTAGGACCGCAAGGATACAGAGAAGGCAGTACCATGGCCTGGGTTCCATGCCATTCCAATTTATATATAGTTTAAATGAGGTTTAAACATTTGCTATTATAAGACATTAGGGTTTGAGATCATTGATTGCAGTAGAGTATTTGTAGACTTACAGATATCAAGAATGATTCAGGATAAAGAAAACATAAAGCCTTTGGCCAATTTTCCTCTTATGGATGAAAAGTAAGCAGAAAATTACTCTTTTTTAAATTTTTCAATGTTAAGTGCCTGCTTGAATTGACTAATTAAATACAAGGAAAATGACCATCTAGCCTAGTAACTTAAAGATTTAATCACTAGCCATCTATAATTCTGTAAAATAATTCACAACCAGCTACTAAATATAGAGGCTTTTAGTCTTGCCTTTAAAAACCATCATCTGATTTCTGATTTGGATCTACATGAGTGGCCATTTATTAACATAAATCAAAATAAAGCTAACTTTTTTCCATTAAGAGAAAAACGCATTAGTCTTTAATTCCTGAATCAAATAAGTTTCTATTTATTTTTACTGTGAATAAGCAATTTCAATTAATAAGAAAATGAATAATGATGGTGCTTTTAGAAAACTCTGTAATTTTCAAATGAAAAACACTAATCTTAACACATTCTTAGGCAAAGAAGGTTATGGCCTACTAAAGAGAGCTGGATGCTTTCAATTAAAATAACACTTTTGAAAAGAGTCTCTACTACCTTGATTTGAATAGTACTTCTGTTGCAAGAGAAAGCTGCCAAATGTGTCTAGAATTGATTAATAAGGAGAATAATTGCCTCCTACTAATTTTAATCTTTTGTACAGCTTTGCCTCTCCTGGGATAAACATGAGGACTATGTGGCATTATCATCAAATCTGAGTCTAACCATTCCCTTGCCAGTAGCCAATGAAGTGCAAACACAAATTAAAGTAGATTGAGAATTCTATTACTTGGCTGTTTGAAAATTTATATTACTGCAAAGCATGCAGGCAGAAAGAAGCAGATGGGCAATCCTGAGCAAAAATTTCTTTCTGGATATTACCCATCTGTTTTCCTTTCCTAGTTTCTACTTCAAGCTATTCTAGATGTCCTATATTTTTTTTCCTTTTTTTGAAAATGCACAAAATAGTTATTCAAATTTTCAGTGGTCAGACTTGTAATATAGATTTTATGACTTCAAAATAAACAATAATAATATTTATAATTTATATTGAGTGCTTACAATGTTCCAGTCATTTTCCTAAAGCTTTAATGTCTTACTACTTTTTCATTATGGCTAAATACATGCTATTATTATCTCCATTTTACAGATGAGGAAATTGAAGAATAAAGAGCTTAAGACAATTTTCCAGTTCACATTGCTAGGAAATAGTGGAATAGGGATTCATTGCTATTTAAAAATATCAAGCCATGGGGAGGTTAAAATTTTTGTGTGCAGGCCTTAAAATTTAAGGCACTTATTTATTATTAAATTTAACATTTTACTTATAGTCAAACATAAAGTCTATTTTCTTTAACTTCTCTTAAATTAATCAAATAATTTTAATACTAATAAATATGTAATATATTTCAAGGTGTTGGTTAGATGTAATAAGTGAGAAGTATATGATGAGCCATTTAATTTCAGATTTGGGATGAATATTAAATATTATCTCATCTAGTGCTTCCCAAATGTTTTTAAGAAAGGGAGCCATTTCTCAATAGGTGAAAATCTGATACACATAGCCAGTAAACTCCTGAGATTAAAGTGCCTACATGTACCTGGGTGTGGAGGAGGAGTTGTAGGAGAGCAGAGAGCTGGAGCCCTGCCCACTAAGCATTGCTCTCCCCTTCATCCTCTTTTTCCCTTGCAGTAGTTCTTTCTCTTGGAACACCTAGTGCATCCTTCAATAAAATAACTGATACTCTTTATAGCAATATCAACCTAATGAGAAGATCATGTTTATTTGAACAGGTCTCTGTTTCAGTAAAACCCAATTTACAGATAATCCTAAAATACAACCACTTATTTTTATGGACTTTCTCCACCCTCAGAAGTCAAGCTGTGTGCCACCAAAGGAACCTCCCAAAGAACCTTCACATCTTTCAGTTCATCTGCATATTTAGAAATGGAGGAGGGAATATGCAATAGAAAGGAGAAGAGTTTTGGTGAACCAACCATGGGAATAGACCTATAGGCAGAACTAACCTAGCAACATGGTGGTTTCTCAACCCACACTTAAAGCATTCCCAAACGTACATGCAAATAGTGGTGTAATTATTAGTGAAAAGTAGTTAAAAAGGATTTGCAATTTTGCAATTTTGGATTTTGCAATGAAGTTGGGTCTGCGCCACAGTTCAGTACCATCGCACGGAAGTGGATCGCAAGGGAAATCAGCACATGGGGGAAAAGGTTCATTTTGTTTTTCTTTTTCCTTAAGTTGAGACAGAAAGAGGCCTCTTCTCCCTTCTCCCACTGTATTTCATGGCTTCCTTTCCACAGGACACAAAATCCACATTAGTGCAATTGTACTACAACTAATTTATCGTCTGATAGGACGAAGTTGGCCTGGGTGGGTTGGCCTAGGAACCAACCTAATTTAGAAATATGATATTTTTAACTTTAGGAATGATACTCCAAAGCCCAGATAACCAACTACAAGAATGATAAGAAATAAATCAGTTTCTCTGTTGAAATAGTCCTTACAAACACACACACACACACACACACACACACACACACAACTGTGATGCATCAGACTTTCAAACTTAAGGAACAGGTAAGGAAGCCCATCTTATTCTTGGCATAAACACAATCTTGTCCCTTGTCCCTGTTTACTCTCTCTCACCCTTTTCATCTGGATACTCCACAAAACAGAAGAATGTCCCCTTGTGTATAACAATGACATCAAGCTAGACAGGCTGAATAAAGCAATTAAAGGGTGACTATATTGGAAATCTTGGTGAGGAAAACAAACTCCAGAGGTGAGGAAGTTTAATCCATGAAAATTCAGGGGTCTACCTTACCAGTGAAATTTGGAGGGGGCCAAATCAGTGATCTGAATCATGCCCGTGGATCTCTTCTTTCAAAACGAAAAGGCAAATTATTGTATCTTACAGATTTCAACACTAAAAGGGAAGCACAGTGCTTGATTCCTTGTTTTCTTTCATGTCTTTGTTGATGGTATTAATTTTTCAATGGGCAGTGTATTCATTAGGAAAGAAGATCTCTGTGTCTCCCTCCCATGGTAACCTTGGTTCCATGGTTCATAAGGGTAAATGGAAGTGCTGCCTGTTACTAAATACATGTACTCCAGTCATATACTCAGGAACTGGCAAAATAAATGTGGGATGATGTGGCAGACCTTACTTGTTGGCAACTTAATATTCATTCCCAGCCTCATCCTTGCTAACATCCTCACTTTAATTCAGCGAACAATGTGTCCATCCCAGGCAAATTCATCAGCACAAGCCTCTCCTGATTTTTTTTTTTTTTTTTTTAATACTGTCTTGTTGTCAGAGTGAACAAACCCATGAGCTGGTGTCAGCAATGGCACCTTAGCAGAAGTGACAGAATGATGGTATTTCTTGGCAAGTGTCTGACAGTGGGTGAAGATTTAGCCTTTTCCCATAACTCAACACTGCCATGAGCATCAATAAAGAGGAATGGCAGAGCCCTTCCTTTGACATGAGGGAATGGCAGAGAGAAACAGCAGCAACCTCAAACACTGCAGAGCTGTTAAACCCACTAACCACCTGCAGATTTCTTGGAACAAGTGCAACGTGTGTGCTTGCCTTTGAAGCCACACTAGCTGTATTTAGTTACCTACAGACATATGTAATCCTAGTGAATACAGGTAGATTCATTGGAATGACTAAACAACTATGTATAAGTTATTTGTGTCTCTTTGTACTGAAAACCAAAGCCTATATAATTTACCTTTCTATCTGAATGGTGTTTTGCATTTGTAATCCATGCACTAATAAAAACATGAAATAATAGCAATTTTAGCAGTAAAGGAAAAATTCATCAAACAATGAATTTACCCAACATAATTCAGCAATACGCAGACTCAAACCTACATTCAGTTTCAGTGTCTAGGCTCTTTGACACAAAAGAAAAGAGATATGTGTTTGTTTGTTTGTTTGTTTTAACATGGACATAGAAATTCTCTTGTTTATTTTTGATCTTAAGCCAAAAGTTTTGGAATTTGACCACATCATCCTCCTTTGGTAATATGTCCATATATTTAGGGAAAATTTTTCATACTAGTCCATAGCATCCACTGGTCCCTCACAACCTTTCTTTGAGTGGTTCTTTCATAGCAGACGACCACAGGGAATAATTTAATTTGTGTTTCAGGTACAACATCCCATCAACTACCATCGTTGTATCCTTTAATAATCACTGTAATTTTTTTCCCTTTAAGCCAGTTAACAAATCCCAGACTTCTCTACTTCCATGTGCCACCCTCAATTTCCCCTTAGGCTTATTACTTGAAAATATTTCTGATCCTAATATTATATTAATCAGAAATCTTCACTGAGAGCCACAAAGGCTGACACTGGCTGACTCAAGATAAAAGAATGCTTTGAAAGAAATTCTAATGAAGTTGGAGAACCAGTCTCCCAAGGCCCACTGCCAGAGCCTCAGCCCAAATCACAGTCTATGAACCTGCCACTCTTCATGCCACTGCTGAAACAGGTTCAGAGCCACAGGAAGTATCACCAGCAATTCAAAAAAGTCACTGATGACCTCCTGCTTCTGCTGCCCATGGAAGGTGGCTATCACTGTTAACAGGTGTCTTTGTCGTCCACCTGATTCCCTTCTGTTTCTGTATGTGTTTCCTTCCAGCATTATCTCACAGTTCAAAGTATAGGCTGCATGCACTTGGAAATATGCCTAAATCAACGAGGTGAGACAGGTTAAGTGTCATAAATATGTGCTTGCAATTAAGCTTCAGTATATGAAAATTGACTCTCCCTCCCAGCAAGGGTTTTTAAGTCAGGAATTCTCTGTGTTTAGGAAAGTGGTCTATCTATACAATGAATGCCTCAAAACAAACTACAGAAAAGTAAATATTCAATATAAATAATTATCATTTATCAATGCATTGCCATTACCAGGCACTACTTTATGAGTTTTCTGTCAAATTATTCATTTACATTACTCCATTTTTTTCAATTTCTGAAGTGAAAACTAAACTATAATAAGGATAAATAGCTTCTCTGAGATCACAACTGATAAGTGATAAGGTTCTTCAGATCTGTCAGGTGACAATTCCACCCTCTTACCTATTGCCTACGTTTTTTATAATTGCATAAATAACTATTCACAGGATTTAAGGGGTGTTTTAGTCAGCTTTTTCACTACTGTACTAAAAGATATGATCAGAGCAACTTTAAGGAAGAAAAGTTTATTTGAGGGTGCACAGATGCAGAGGTTTTAGTCCATAGAAAGCCCATTCCATTCCTTGGGGCTCAAGGTGATGCAAAACATCATGACAGAAGAGTGTGGGAGAGAGAAGCAGCTGATATGATGATCAGTAAGGAGAGAGAGAGAGAGAGAGAATCTCCATTCTACAGATACATAATATATACCCCACAGCCACACCGCCCATGCACCACCTCCTTGAGCCATACCCCACTTGCCTTCAGTCACCACTCAGTTAATCCCATCAGGGATTAATTCACTGATGAGGTTAAGTCTGTAGCCCGATCATTTCTCTTCCAAACCTACTTGCATTTTCTCACATAGGAGCTTTTGGAGGACACCATATCTAAACCACATGAAAGGGCATAAGTAATTTTGACATATAAGATTGCTTTGTTCCTTGAAAAAATTGATAAGTCATAGGAAATGTCATATGAAAAAGGAAGAATGAAAGACTATGATTGAGTTTAAAACCTGAATCATTAGATTAAGACTTTTGCCTGAAAGTTCTTAGAATTGTAAAATTGGGTCAAAAATTTCTAGTTATAAAATTTTACTTTACCTTAGAATATATCATAAACTAAGCATACTTCAGCAGATATTTCTTTTCTGCTCTGGGAAAATGACTCAATATCCTACTTTTCAGGTAATGGCAGCAAAGGTACTAAAGAAGGTTGTATTGCCAGAGGTTCTTTTCTCTTTACTTGACAACAAAATACCAAAATGATAGTTTCTCACATTGGTCAAAATTATATGTTATAAAGGAATGCTTATTTTCAAAGCTTAAATAATTTAATGGAGGTTTTTGCTTTATTAATGAACATTTTCATATTTTAGGTTACTTGTAAGTATTTTAAGGCAACCGTCCAAAATTTAAAATGAATATATTTTTAGAAGTCGTGTATTTGTCTAATCCACTAAACTTCTTCAATTCTTTTCCCCATACCTTTATTTTGGGTTAGTATCAACATATCAGAAAAAAACATTGACCTTTGGATTTGGGGGATTGGCATATTTCATTCAGCATGACAGTCTCTGGATCCATCCATGTACTGGCAAATGTCATAATGTTATTCTTCTTTATGGCTGAGTAATATTCCATTGTGTATACATACAAAAATTTCTTTATCCATTCACCTCTTGATGGACATCTAGTTTGGTTCCATAGTTTAGATAACATGAATTACAATGCTATGAACATTGATGTGGCTACATCACTGTAGTATGCTGCTTTTAACTCCTTTGGATATATACTGAGTAGAGGGAAAACTGGTTCAAATGATGGTTCCATTTGTAGTTTTTGAGGAATCTCCATATGCTTTCCAGAGTGGTTACACTAATTTGCAGTCCCATCAACAACATATGAGTGTACCATTTTCCCCACATCTTCACCAATACTTACTGTTACTTGTATTCTTAAAAATTGAAATTCTGGTTGGAGTGAGGTGAAATCTTAGTGGAATTTTAATTAGCATTTTTCTAATTTCCAGAGGTGTTAAACATTTTTTCATGTGTTTTTTGACCATATTTCTTCTTTGGAGAAGTGTCTACTTCTTTGCCCATTTACCAATTAGGTTAGTTGGGTTTTCTTTTCTTTTTTTAAAATTTTTGGTATTAAGCTTTTTTGTTCTTTTTATATACTGAAAATTTGAAGAAAAGTGATGAGGGACAGGAATAAGAAAGAAATAAGAATGAATCTGACACACTTTATTGTAGACATATGAGTACACCCAAGTGAATCTTACCACCAAGTACACCCACAAGACTGGGGTTCTAATTAGTATAAGATATAGTCAATGCTTGTATAAATATATCAAAATAGCTTCTACTCTCATGTATAACTAAAAAGAACAAATAAAAAAAAAGAAAGTAGTGGATTTGAATTATTCGTCATATTGAATGGTCTCAGTCATGTTCAGTACAGGACATGATACACAGCAGGTGCTCTGTTAGTTTATAGATTGAATAAATGCCTTTTCTATAAGTCTTTACTGGTTTCCTATCTACACTATTCTTATCTGTTCTCTCAAGCTTTTTCTAGTGCCTTCAAGCCCATATGCATTTTACCCATACCTCTGAGCAAATGATTTTTTTCTCTAACATTTACTGAAAAAAGGGAACGTATCTAGCAAGAACTTTCAGCGTTCTTCTGCATCTCAACCTTCCATGTAATTTTACCTCCTCTCTTTCTCTCTCCCTCTCTCTCTTTTCTCTTTTTCATTCAATTATTTATTAATTATTTATGCCTTCCTTTTTTTCAGGAAAGACCTTCCAGGAAAGCAAAATTACAAAACAAACAAACAAACAAACAAAACAAAACACCTCTCATCAACTAGAAGGCAAAAGCCATGATTTGGGATTTCAATGACAAGAGTCTAGTCTCTGAAGGAGAGACTTACAGTCAAGGCAAGGTCAAACATCTACAATCCTGGAGGAGTCAAAAGGTTAAAAACAAACGATTGAGAGATTCAAGTGGCACACCAGATGATCGTGGTTCATTTCAGTAGCCAGTTTATTGAAGGCTTGTCATGGGTTAAGTTCAGCTCAAGATCATGGAAAGAGAAAGATGGATGAGATGTGCAGTCTTTGCTGGAGCATCTCACAGTCCAGAGGAGCTAGCAAAACAGTTACAAACTAATAAAAGTTCTACAACCAAGTCTTCTAAGGTAACATGTACCAAGTGCTATGGAAAAGCAGATACAGTAGATATTATTTTGTTCTCCCCTAAGAGCAATCCCAACTCAATATTCTACTTAGAAATTAAGGTCTGCTCCCAGGTGGATGTTAATTTCCATGAGACTCTGTTTTCATCTCTTTATCCCAACTCTTATTTTGTGAAGTGGATTTAGTAGCAAGATGACAAACTGGATTAAACAGTCTCAGGATATAGTTAGAGGATAATGGCTACTGAAAATCAGGTTGTTATGCATGGAAAGGATAGAAAGAATCAAAAAAGATATAGGTGAAACAACAACAATGTCCACTGCAAGAAGGAATTGACATCTAGAAAGGATCAGAAAAATTTACAAACAAAATTAATTTGACAATGGCTTGAAATACAAACAAGTGTTTTCCAAGCAATAACCAACATAAGATCATTCCATAGAGAGAAAATAATAAGCTAGTTGCAACATATAATATGCATCTTTAAAATAACATGATTTGAAACACATAGGGTGCTTTTATGGGACATAGAGACAAGGCAGGAAAAGTAACCTAGAATTCATCAGGAAAAGTTTTGTATGTCATTATGCTCACTAGGTAAAGGAGAACCACCACTGGGTCCAGATCAGAACTACATTTTCTGAGAGTCATCATCCATGGAATGATTTCTTCTATGTTACTCACGTATATTTTCTCTCTTTTTTCTCAAATCCACACAAATAAGTACTGCCATCTTCAGTGAGAAACTAAAGCACAAAACAGTTAAATAACTCACTCTAGAACAGATTAGAATTTGAACCTAAGTAATCTGATAGCAGAGTCAAGTCTGTTTAACTTCACACATGTTGACTCTTCTGGAAGTGACTTGAAAGATAAATTATAAATGGAAACTCAGCAGTGATAGAAACCAATAATAGGCTACATCAAAAGATCAGATATAAGACAGTAGAATTTTTAATCTAGAAATTAAGAGTTAGGATAAACAGATAAGACAGATCTTGAAGTGAAAAGAATGGAACTTAAGAAACAACTAAATCTGAGATTGGAAAAGGTAGAGTTAAAGACAATCCAGACTCTCTCACTTGTATTTCATGGTTTAATTGAAGTAGAGAATTTGAAAGAAAGAACATATTTGCATTTTCTATAGTTCAAACATGGTTTGTACCCACCACAACTTATATTGAGGCTTGGTCTTTAATGTGGCAGTGTTAGAGGGTGGGACACAGTAGAAGTTTGGGTTGGGATGGGGAGTCCCCATGAATGGACCCATGCCTTTCCTGGATGAGTTGATTCTTGCTCTCACTGGACTGAAAGAGTTACCAAGAAAGTGAGTTGCTGTAAGTCAAGTTTCCCTCCTGTTCTCCCTCTTCCACCCTAAGTTACTTACCTCCCTTCCACCTTTGCCTTGAGTTAAAGTAAGATGTTGTCCCACTAGATGCAGCTGACAGATTTTGGACTTTTCAGTTTCCAGCACTGTTACGGTTAAGATATTAGTTGTCCTTTAAAAGCTCTCATGTAAGACCCTGCAAAAAGCTTAGAGGTGGAATGACTGCGTTATGAGAGCCTTAACCTAATCACCTGATCCTTGACAGGGATTAACTGGGTGGTAACTGTAGGCTGGTAGGGTGTGGATGGAGGAAGCAGGTCACAGAAGGCATGCCTTTGAAGTTTATATTTTGTCCCTGGTGAGGGGAGCTGTGTCTTTCTCTCCTTCCTAGTTCAATGTCATGAGTTGCTTTTCTCCACTACACTCTTACTCTATGATGATCATCCTCACCTCCAGCTCAGAGCAACCATGTTGGCCAACCATGACTTAGACCTATGAAACCGTGAGCCACAGAATGAACTTTTCCTGTTCTAAAATTGCTCTTTTCAGGTCTTTGGGTGACAACTATGAAAAAGCTGGTGAAAACAAGAACCAAGGAGCCAAAGCAAACTCTTTTCTTTACAAATTACCCATCTCAAGTCTTCTGATATAGCAACAACAACAACAACAAAAAAAAAATGGACTAAGACAGCATCCATGAAAAATAATGAGTTCATTTAACCAATCTCTGCATTCGACTAACAGGAGAAAGAATCAAAGTTCTCAGAAATAAGGTAAAAAGCGAGAGCAGAATAATATTCAACTTCAATATCCTGAAAGAGGTGATCCTTACTCTTTCCTCTCTTGGATCAAAATCAGTTCTGAAAATAGGCTGTTAGAGTCAAGAGGCAACAAATATGAGAGGATAAAAATTGCAGAGCCAAGTGAATCAATCTGAACCTGTCACCCAATTTCAAAATTTATTTATACACTAAATAAAATAAAAGTGTATACACATATGTGGGTCTTATAGAAATGCCATAGAAAATATAGATCTATTAACCAGACAGAGTTCTTGATTGAATTCCCAAAACTAACATTTTAAATATAGGCAAAATGCAAATATGTTGAAAGACTGGACCTGTAATTTAATTTACTAAAACATTTCTATTTAAAATCTTTTTAAAAAATTACATATTTAGGCAATAAGAGAAGGCATTTGTGCCAACCCTTCATGGTTTTCTCATAAGTAAGTATTTCTAGGCTGGGGTGTAGTACTTGGCTCAGTGGCGGAATGCATGGGGCACTGGATTCGATTCTCAGCACTGTGTATAAATGAATGAAAGGTCCATTGACAATTTAAAATATTTTTTAAATTAATAAATACTTCTGAAATCAAATGACTTTAAACAACCTGAGAAACTTTTGTCTGTATATCGGTTTTCATATGTTATGTTCACTTTCCACAATATAAAAGGGAACTCTGGGTCTTTCCCTATTCATTTAATTTTAAATGCCCCAGGTAACCTAACTTTTAAGTAACGCAGTAAAAGTAGACACAACTGACATGAAAACTGTAAGTAACCTAGTAAAATTAGATATAACTGACGTGGAAACATTATAAAAGAGAAACAGTTTTTCATTGAAATATAGTAATATATCATTCATGGTCTTGAAATTCATTAATTATATTTTCCTATTGTTATGGCTTGTTTCTTTAGTATTTTAAGATGATAGAGCTAAGAAATGGGCCACTGTCTACATCCCTTACCAATGTGAAATAATCTTATTAACTGAAGCAATTCAAAATCACTGGATTATGATTCTATCTGTCTATAAGTTTAGAAACAGTTCTCTGTTCTTATCATCTCACTAAGGTTTGCTATCTACCAAGGCTCTGAGGGTGGCCTCTCGCTCTGTTGCTGCTATGTCCACCATGAAAACATGATTATTTCCAGATAAGAGTAGCTTCTCTTGTTACTTACAGAGCTACAAACTCACTAGGAATGAAATGACACTGGATTTCCTTTAGTCTTCCTCTGTGTCATGCTGAGTTGCTTAGGAAAATAAACAAGTAGAGTGCACCTCTTTCTCTGTCACATTTCCAACTGGAGCTCTGAACCAACATTGCTGGAGTGTCCCCTGTTTTCTGGAGTCCTTTATAAAAAGGGCTCTTTCTGGCATGCAGAGGCCCAGGTGTCCTCCTGAGGTCTATCTCCTCACTTCTCCACCCTTCTACCCCAGCTAAGCACGAACCACCTCCAAGTACTTTCTCCTTCACCCAGACCAACCAATGCATGGCCTGACTGAGGTCTTCCCTTTTACATTCAGTATACAATACAACGACTATTCAAGTGTTGTCTGAATCTGCTCTTCCAGAGGATTTTAAGAATCGCCACCATAATCTTTCTGGAAGGTTTTAACCACGATTTGGTTGAAAGATGAGCACATCAACAAAACATCCTTCCTGGAACTCTTCTAGGCTAAATACTGCTTCCTACACTCCTAATCCTTCCATTCTTTCTTCCAAATATGGTCACATGCAAACCCATGTTTATTTGTTCTGTAAAGGCCATCACATGTGGATAAAAATGTGAAAAGATCTAAAGAATTTTGGCTCTAAAGCATTACAGGATTTGGAGCAAAACTTTGTAACTTCTTCATCAGAACTGTAAACAGAATTGCTTTTTTTCAGTTATCTGTCAACTTTTAAGACAAACCATCCTGCATTTGTACTCTGTGAAGGCTGGTTTTTTATGTCAACTTGATTGGGTCCATGAGATGCTCAGACAATGGGTCAAGCATTCTGCATGTGTCTATAAAAGTATTTCTGAATGAGATTAATGTTTGAATTGGAAGATTGATTAAAGCAGATTGCCCTTCCTAATGTGGATAGGCCCCATCTAATTGGTCCAAGTCCTGAATAGAACAAGCAAGTTGTCTTCTAAGTAAAAGAAATTCTGCCTGGTCTCACTGCCTGCAAGCTGATACATTTTTCTTGCCTTCCTACTCACACTGAATTATTGGCTCTTTCTGTATTTCAGGTGACCTACCAGCGTTCATACTACTATACCACCAGCTTAGCTGACTCTCAGACCCTAGGAAATATGAGAACCTCACCACTTATAGATCCATACACTTAGCCTTCATGATCACATAAGGAATTCCTTATAATTATGCCTATTTATCCATTCTATTGTCTTCAGTTTCTCTGTAGAATCTGGACTAATACCTATTGTGTATTGGCTTTGTATTCTAATGTTCACTCTGGGGTTCTGCTGCATCTCATCCAGAGTGACTGTGCTAAAACCAACAGCCAGAAGAGGAATATTAGCTTCTCCCTTCTTCAGACACTGTGGTCAATCCTTGAGATCTATTTAAAATAGAAGCATGGTTGCTGCTGGCACCAGAAAAATGGAAGGCATGAAATCATATGCAACTTTGATATATACTATACTCTAGAATTCTTAATCCAGTATTCAACCAGATCCAGAGATCCAATTTTATCATGCTTCCAGATGAAAAGGTGCCTGAACTGAATATGATGAATTCACATAAGGAAATATCTTCCAGATGCTGTTAGAAACTATATTTTAAGAGGTTTATCTATGTGTTTATTTATAAAGAGATATATTTTGAACAGATGACCATTCCTTTAACAAATAACATACTCCATTGGAACATATCTCCCAAAACCAAGTTGCCCATAGCCATTTAAGATATTTATATCTCTGGATCCACAAATTTCAATAAAAAATTGTAATCCCTGAGAATACAGGTTCATTTTGAGAGAAAAAAATAACTATCATATCTGTAGACCTGTTCTTTATACATGATTTTATTTCTGGATATTTTTAAGCTGTATAATTTTTTAAAAAATCTTCAAGATTACTTTCCATGTATTTTGTAATTTTTTTCTGACTTTGATAAAAATACCAGTGTGGATTTTTTTCTTGATTACCTACCTAGGCAGCATGAATTGGTTTCTTTTTTCTTCCTAAAAGCATTAAGAATTTTGGTTTTGTCACCTGCTGTTCCACTCTGCAGCACATGTGTTCCACAAGAAGTTAAATTCAAGAGTGAGACTTCTGATAGACAAAAATCAATCCGAATATTTCATCTCCTTGTACAGTGATTGGATGATCCAATTAGAAGTTGAATTTTTTAAAAATAATGAATTTTAGGACTCTTGCTTAGAATGCTGAGAAAGGAACATTCATTTTTCTAGATGAAGAGTGGTTATAAAGCCTGGAAATGCTGCATTCATTTTGGCCTCATGAGAAAAGCTCAGGGATAAAGTTGATAGTGTAAGAGAGAATGAAAGTATGGAGAAATCTGGGCCCATAAAGATACCATTAAGTTACCAAATCAAAACCAACTCAGAACTCAACATGGCCTCATATTTATATACTCATAAAATCCCAGAAATCCTCTATAATGTTTAAAGTACTTTTGCTTGGGTAATTTTTATATGCAACACACACACACACACAAAAAAAAACAAAATGCAGTATAATGTGGTAGAAAAACCAATGTAGAGGCTGGGATTATGGCTTAGCAGTAGAGAGCTTGCCTAGCATGCACAGAGCCCTGGGTTCACTCCTCAGCACCACATAAAAATAAATGAATGGAATAAAGATATTGTATACAATTACAACTAAAAAAAATATTAAAAAGAAAAAGAAAAACCACTATATATTAGCTGTGGATATCAATTTCTGATCCCCAAAAATCTTTCCCCAAATATTCTACTTTTTAAATATGGGACTAGGCTAAAAATAGCTTTAATCTTCTGCTATATGAGCAGTGAAAATGAAAATATTTGTCACTATAACTATTTGTCTTCCATTTAAAATTATTTATCTAAATGGATACGGTAATAATTTCTTATAAACTTATATTAGTTTTTGAAAGCCCACATTATTTCCGCTTTATAGCGCCTGCTTCACTAATGGTGGAAAAAAACAGATGGAAATGTTAATATTTCAGCATTCTTTAGAATTTGACTAAAAAGAAATCCAAACATTAAGGGATTTTTTTTTCTGAAAAATCTCACACAAATTATTAGACTATTATGTGTTTTTTTTTCTTCTGAGAGCTATTTAATATTAAAACCTCATTTCTTCAGGAGGCTAAGGCATGAGGATTGTGAGTGCAATGCCAGCCTCAGTAATTTAGTGAGGCCTTAACCAACTTAATGAGACCCAGTTGCTAAATAAAAAATATTTTTAAAATAAATATTTGTCTTTCAAAATAAATATTTATTAAAATAAATAATAATGTGGCTTAGTGGTTAAGTACCCTAGATTCAATCTCTAGAGAAAACAAACAATCAAACAAAAAACCCCTTATTTCTCACAAGTTATTAAAATATATTATTTTTAAAGATCAATAATTGCAGAAGAGAAATAAGAAGTCTTTAAAGTATTTAATTTACTGTTATTCTCACAAATATTAGCCACTAAATTATCACTTCATACTGTGAAGTAAGAGACTATTAACAATTGTATTATTTGTGACTGACAATATCTAATGATGTAAATATTAAGAAATTTGACACTTAGTAATTAAGTACTGTATTGATTAGTTATTTTAGATGTATGTGAGTTATATGTATTAATAACAACAGTAATAATAATTTAAATTTTAAATTGCTGGCCAAACAAGAATATCTGTTTGTCCATTCCTCATAATAATTTCTTCAGGTAGATGTTGTTACTATTTCTCACTATAAGGGCAAAGAAATTAAAATTGATAGACTATCACTAGCTTGATAAAGATAAACAGATTAAATACTGATAAGGTAAAGAAGAAAGTCAAAGTTCAAATCCATGGAATCTAACTTCAAGTCTGCATGATAAATCACTGCATGATTCTTCCTGGCAAATCTTTTTCTGATTTAAAATTTAGCAAAGCAAAATTGAAATTAAATAAATACTACAAATATTTGAAGATATAGATAACAAAAAAGCATTTACATGAATATAATTAAACTTAGCAAGTAAGCAGATTAATTATCTCCTACGGTGATATATAATTTATGCAAGCTATAGAGTAAGGAGATACTGAATTACAGAGACTTTGTGTTCACCTACATTGAACTTAAATATATTTTTCAGAGAATATAAAGTTTCCTTAGAAACTGTTGACAGAGGTCTTCTTGACAATCAATGTTGAGTTTTAGAAAGCGAAGGTGTTCAGTGATAGACATTAATAATACATTAATAATAAATTAATCAAGTGGTGGATTTCTTCCTATTTATAATTATTCCAACTATTTTAATAGATGAGGTAAAATATTTTATAAAGTTCATTTTAACTTTTGATGTTTGTTGTACATAAATATTTTTGATTTCCTATCATTGTACCAGGACTCATTTACCTTGTCACTAAACATAGTTCATGACACAACAGGTTCTGAAAATACTATCCAATTATATTGAATCCAAGCACCACCCAAATACTTTAGCAGTTTCTGAAATTGTACAATCTTTCCCAAGATAGAAAAACTTTGTCACCCTAGGAGTAACACCAAGACTTTATTGTCTAAGTCTTCTCAAAGAAATAGATCCCAAGAGAGCATATATACCACAGTCTTGGAAAAATACCTTCCAACAACTATGGACTTACAATAAGCTCAGGAAAAAAAAAATTAGACTACTATTACATGAATTGTTCAACTAAGCAAACTTAATTTTGTTAAATATAAATTTATAACCTTTAGTATCTCTCTCAGAGTTAGCTTATGATTTACTATTCCTTTTGACTCTGTAATTTTTTGCATAGTTGACTTCTTCATGATTTGATTCCAGGAACAAAATACAAACAACAATGCTTGACATATGAGTGTTCTGCCAATAAATAATGTGTCTGAGTGTCTGCTCTGACAGACCGAAGTCCGGCTGCAGCTTCTGTGGTTCCTAAGTCCTCTGGTCTCCCATTTATTTTCTTTCCTTCTCTACTAATTCTGTTGTCCCTTAGTGCCTGGCTTCTGGAGTGAACTGTTTTTGGTAACCAAAGAAGTGATTAAGTTAAAATGAGGCTAGCCAGGTGGGGTCCCGATCCAACAAGACTGATGCCCTGCAATAGAACGAAACAGATGCACAAGGAAGGCACAGACACAAAGAAATGGCTACATGAGGACGCAGCATGAAGACAGCCAGCTGCAAATCAAGAAGAGTGGCTTTACCAAGACCCAATTCTGCCAACACCTTGATCTTACACTTGCCGCCTCCAGAACTATAAAAATACAAATGTGTGTTGTTCAAGATCCCAGTGTGCTGCGTTTTGTTATGGCAACCCTAGAAAGCTAATATGATATCTTGATCAATACTTATAAACATAAAGTCCTCAGACTACCTTTTCAGATTTCATGAGGTGGCTTTACATTGGATACTCCACATTTCATTTTAAGTCTTAATGTCCTAATTTGAAAAGTAAAATACTGATTAATTTAACATGAAAAATTTTGAGCAATATAAAGGTTATGTGAAATTACAGGTAGAAGTTAACCATTAACAAAATTAAACATACTTCATCAAAATAAACACCTTTGGCTGGGCATGATGGGGCATGTCTGTAATCCCTGAGGCTTTTGATGCTGAGGCAGGAAGATGGTGAGTTTTCAAAGCCAGCCTTAGCAAAAACAAGGCACTAAGCAACTCAGTGAGAACATGTCTCTAAATAAAATACAAAATAGGGCTGGGAATGTGGCTCAGTGGTCAAGTGCCCCTGAGTTCAATCCCCAGTACCCACCCCCGCAAAAAAAATCACCTCCAATAAAAACAATGTGGCTTCCCAATGTTTATTCTGCTGTTTTGACTCATAATAAGTACTCATTCCATATTTTTACAGAATGTTTGAGTTGATAACTAAATAAACTCATATTTTATAGTAACAATCATCAAACTGTGGTTGCTGGACCATCCATATTAATATCACCAAAGTAAATACTAAAAAGACTCATTTTCAAACCCTACTCCAGATTTACTAAAACAGAAACACTCAGCCCAGAAATCTGAGTTTAACAGTCCTAAGGTGATTCTGATATAAGACAGAATTGGAGAGCTATGGCCGAGCCACTACAAATCCAAATCCAAGTATCTGAGAATGAATTGAATGACTTTGAAAAAGTGTGTGGGGAGGATGAGCCCCTTATCTCATAAACCAAGTGAATGATTCCCTCCATGTATTGGTTTAGTAACAGTCAATATTAAAATTGAAATTGTTTCATTAATTATCATTCGGATTCTAAATCTCATCATGTCATAAATAGCAATTTATTAATTTTACAGTAAAATATTGATGATTTATTAATAAATTATAACTTCTTAGAAATCTAATTTCAATTAACATTTAAACTAAGTAGTCTTTCAAAATATATCCTAGCTAATAGGCCATCTGTACACATTAGTAGATGAGCTAGTGCATTTACAATTACCTACATAAGGCTGGGCAAAATGGTGGGTTATTACAGCTCTTGGGTAGACTAAAGTAGAAGAATTCTATGGGCCCAGGAGTTGAAGACTAGACTGGGCAACATAGCAAGACTCTGCATAAAAAATAAAAAGAAACTATAACTAAATGAAAGAAAGACGTAAGCACAATTCTCAAATGGTTTCTTGCTTTCTATAACTCCACTGATTCTCAACTACTTCTGAATTTCTATGAATCTTTATATAAAATAGTAAAAGGAATTCTCTCTAACAAAGACAATATTTTTCTGAATTAAAGAGTCATTATTTTCTTCTTCAAGTCACAAAGATTGAGAGAAAGGACTTTTAATAATCCAAAGAAATGTAACAGAAACCTTTTCAACATATAACCTTCTACAAATGTGTCCATGTATATGAACATTCTCCATGAAGTCAAATTTCACAGCTAATATTTCAGTATGGGAATATTTTTGTTTTATAATATAGGCAATGTCCAAATGATACTAAAAAAGAAAAAGAAAAGAGTATCTGCTACTAAAAAAGAAAAAGAAAAGAATATCTACTACTCTCAGACTTAGAGCTGGAATCTTACAATTTGCTTGTAGTAATTAATAAGTTACACTAACTAACATACATTTTATTTACTTCAATTATAAGATACATTTGAACTGGTCTGGTCTTCACTCAGCCTGTGCAGTCATTTATAGTACAAAAGATCACTGCCTTTTTGGAAACACAAACCAAGAGTTAAGAATTCTTATGTGCCTTGAAGAGATGATATGCATCATCCTGTTTTCACTAAATATTAGGCCAGGTTTGACTCCTAGTTGGCCATCCATGTTTATGAACAAGAAGACTATGATAACTTGGAATGTACTGGAGTATCTAATAGACATAGTAAATTTTTGATGTAAATAACCAGAAAAATAATAGTGAGGGTAAATGACATTTCAAGTTATCTACAACTGTAATGCCATAAGGACATAAAAATTTCTATTTATAACAATAGAAAAAATCTATATTGTAGTTTTGCTAATGCTTCTGTAATTTTTAAGCTATGTTCAACATGAAAGAAATGCTAAATTTCTGTTAGATTAGGAAACATAAAATTGCCCATATTTTTCAATCCATGTTAACAAACTCCCCAAATCTGAATGCTATAGGTCTGGGACACCACAATTCAGAAATATGGATGGAGGAATATTTTATACAGTACTACAAGGCTATTATCAGTCAAAGGTGAGTGGAGAAAATTCCAAAAGATACATTAGCCAGTTACTTCAACAAACTGGATGTGTGTGAGCATGTATGCATGAACATATGTATAGTCAGGAGAAATAAATGAACACAGATTTTGTAGTTTGTTTTGTTAAAATTTTGCTAAAATAATGATGGTATCATGACTAGGTTTCAAAGTCCTTATTTTGTATAGACATAAAATAAAATGTCTGTGGATAAAATTTATTTTATCTTAGATTTGCTTTAAAATACATTAGGAAAAAACATGGGGAATCAATTGATGAAACAGAAATAGTAGAATAATTATAATTGTTAAAAGTGGAATGAATATTACACCTTTTATAATTTTATTTCAAAATTTCTTCAACAAGTATATGCTTTAAAGGTATAAAATTGCTAGAAGCTCTTAAGATGGGACAAATTTAATATAAGTGGTAATGAAACTTCTAAAGGGGCTGCAGTGGGTACATCCTGGGCCACCCTAGGAATCCTCTTGACCCACCTTTTTATTCCAACCATTAATTACAGCAACCAGTTTACAAAGGTGGAGATAGCAGCCCTTAGTCAAAAAAGTGATGGAAAAATGATGTAAATTACTCTCTTTTGTGTTCTTCCAGCAAACAATTCTGAGGATGTTCCACCAGCCTCTTCAAGGTATTTTTAGAGGAATTTAACCCAGTGGCACACAATAGTCATGCCAATGACCAACCCTGGCTTATGTTTGCCTCTACCCAGTGTCCACTCCTGTCCTTTGGTAGGACATAGCAAAATGAGCTTTCTGGGCCTAAGCTCCAGTCTTGAGCTCTGCTTCTTGAGAAACTTACTAAACAGGGTAAAAAGGACATTAGATTACAATCTACAGTGACATTTTTAAACATCAAACAAATCAGTTAAAATATTAGTTGGGTTCCCTTAGAAACAGATTCCGAGACAAACAGGAGGTCAAGAACTTTATTGAGTGATAATGCCTGCATAAGATAAAAGTTGGAGGAATTAGGATCTAGCAGAAAAAATGCTTGACATCACTATAAAAATCTGACATGTGTGAAAGAAAAAAAGGAACTATAGAACAGATGGGGCAGGGAGATCTTACAACAGTGAAAGAGATCTGACAAAATCTTACCCAATCTATTAGGGAACTCTCTAGCAAGGATTTTCCCTCAGCAGAGGTCGGTATTGGGAAGAGGTGCAGGGACCATATCAAACTCAGTCACTGACCAGGGGCTGTTTGGGAAGAGCATGAACTTGGATCAAAAACTGGGTCAGATACTGAAAGTGCTCAGGCTCTCTCCCTTAATGTAATAATTGTAGTTAACTAGAAAGTTCTTTCTTGAAGGGAGATTCGAAAACCCCATTTCCATGACTGCCAAAGCAGGAATGATTTTAAATGCTTATATTTTATTACTTCTTTTATTTGTAACCTCAAGTATAGAGCTGATGATAAAATGCAATATTGTTGAGAAATACAAGTATACATATATTACTATTATAGAAATACAAGTATACATATATATTTACTCATACTGAAATGATTAAAAACAAAGTCTCTGCCTACTTTGAACTTCCTGATTTAATGTGGCTATGTAATGAGGGAAAATGTCAATACTGGTAAGAAAAATAAATTTGGCCTGGGGCTGTAGCTCAGTGGTAGAGCACTAGCCTAGCACATGTGAGGCACTGGGTTCAATCCTCAGCACCACATATAAATAAAATAAAATAAAGGTATTGGGTCCATCTACAACTAAAAATATTTTTAAAAGTTTATTGTACTATCATAAAAGTAGACACTGTGGATGGTCACTAACAGTCCTAAGGAGCCTCCCAAAAGAAATAGAAGAAATGCCACAGCAAAAAATTTCCTACACTCCCAGAGAATGGGTAAAGGAACCTTAAACCCACACAGCAATGAGATGGCACGGGGTTCCAGCAGCATGCCTCCTAGGGGCAGAGGAACTAAAGCTTCTGTAACTCTTGACTCTTGTATTTAGGGCTGGAGCATCCAGTGTCTAAAGACAAACCAACATGTTTCTCCCAGATTGTATTTCTTATTTCAAAACAGTTTTTTTTTTCTGGCTTTGTCAAATACAGGGATAAATAAGGGGTCAGTCATTAGAAAGCTGATATGATTATACTTCAAGAAAAGCATTGGTCAGTAAGTAATTGAAGTTAACCGCTTTTTTAATAGTAACAAAACATAGGTAAGCTCATACGTACAAATCTATGTATAAACCCCACTTTATTGCTTGTTTTTGTCATTTGTTATTGTAAAAATGCAACAAGGGGAGACAAGACTATAGATATACAATTGTATGGATTTTTTTCTTTTTGAGTGTTCTTTCTTGCTTTATCATATTTAACTTTGAATAATATTAGAGAGAATAGAGCTGCATACGAGTTGTCTTAAAGTGATCTCACCAAGTATTTCTAATCTTTGTAAGGATTTCTAACCCCATGCAATTTCAAAACAGGACCCACTGAAAGATACCGAGGAGCATAGCTGAAGCATTAGACCTGAAGTGCTATGAGAAAACCCATAGGGAATGGTTTAGTTTGCTCACAGTTCTCTACAGCTTTTGAGAGATTTTTTTTTTTTTGTCTTTGAAAAAGCTTATAACTTGAGACAAGGTCCTTTAGGCAATTTCTCTTGGGAATAACAACCACAGATATTCTTAGAGAAAAATGACTGTCTTCCCTTCTATGTCACAGCTCAAGGAGAAAAGTTTTGTTATGGTCAGTAGAAGTAAAACACAGCCCTGCCTGCAGAACAAATGCAGACATTACATCAGCTTACCTTTTCCAATATTCTAACTTACTATCAGATAAATACTGCTGCAGTTCAGTTAATTAGATTGCTAATTAATTGGGTACATGATTCCTTTTCCTATTTAGAGTAACTTAGAAAATTGTACATTCAAAAAGCTCTGAGATAAGGTAGGAAATTTTTCAGAGGGATAAAAATTTTAATAAGCAGTAAACTTTTCTTACTGATTTTTTGGCAACATTTATTTTGTTCATAAAAGTTCCAATATACTTGCTTATTGTTTCTATCTTTTTGGAGCGTAAAAGTTCAATCAAGTACTGTTTCATTTTGTATTTATATAACAACAAATATTCTTAGATATCTGATAGCCAGTTGACTAACCCAGATGCTAGAGATAGGGTTGTACTTAGTTGTCGCATTTATATATAACACAGCAAAATAAGCAGCTATTTATGGTCACTACTTCACCAATTCTGAGAATAAATTTGTAAAGTCATATGTGCGTGGTGTAACTGTTCCATTTTTGTTGTGTTCAGTAATATACTCGGAACATTTCAGTGATTAGGGCTTGCCATATCACATTACCTTGTGACAAGCAACATTTCTTGTTCAGTGATATGCAAAAAAAAATTCTTTCCATGCTTACCTCATGTCATATTATACTTATAAAGATTCCATAGATGCAGAGCTGAGCAAATGCCCAATGGCAGATGGAAAACAGTGGAATAACAAGAGAAAGGTCATGATAATGTCTGGCAAGGAAGGGTAATGATAGAGGTACCTCTTAATTCTAATTAATCAGCTAATAAATCCCTGTTATTAAAGATACAACTGCTGGTACTGTCCAGACTTAAGAATCCTCCTTTCACCCACGCATGAACTCTCTTCAGGTCAGTCAACATTTAATGAGTATCTGTCACACGCTGAACCTTGGATTCAGCACTGTCAGGGCTACAAATACACAGAGTACCTAATGATGGAGAAGCTTGCAATCTATTGGCAATGGTGTTGCTAACACACAAAATCATTAGGATCTAATGAGAAGCACTAATCTAATTTGAATTCAGACAAACTCGTAGAGCTGAAGGTATTTTCTTGAACTAGGTGGGAGCTGAGATAGGATGTAAGAGTTGGGTAAAATTTAATGTGAAAAAGGAAAAGTGATTTCTAGCATAAGAGATATACATACAGGATTAGGTTGACATTAGGCACCCTGATAGAGATAATCCTTGATGGCAATGAAATTGATTATCATGGCTTATTGGAGAGGATATGTAATGTAAGCATTTTAAGAATGGAAAGGTGAGAAATAAAAGTGGTCTACAAAGAAAATTAAATAGATCAGACACTAAATCAAACGCTTTTTGGTATGGAGCAGTGTACTCATGATGATGCGTGTTCATGATACATGACAAAAGAGAAAAATACAATTAATATTTATATGTGCTTCCTATACCCAAGCAATGTGCTAAATGTCATACTTACATGACAACAGCATATAACTTCAATGGAATCAAGCATGTATCACCAAAATTATCTTCAGAGATGATCTTCATATCTCATAGCCAATTAAGATCAGGGTATATAACTTTAAGCCTAACTCCCATTGGGTAACATCACCATGATGTGATAGTGGAATACAATTATCTAACAGTAAATAATTATACTATTAGGCTGAGTTATTCCATTGCTTCAATAGAGACCATGTTCTTCTGGTCTGCCTCCCTATGTCCAGAGGCAATCTCTATTCCACAATCAGAAACAATCCTGACATTTCCAGTCAAAACTTAATCTGCCCCAACTGAGATGCCCATTCAGTTCCTGTTCAAAGCCAGATTTAGTTGGAAGAAACCAGATTTCCTTTAGGAAGGAAGTTTCAGGTAAAGTGATTTTCTCCATTGTCTCAGTGAGCTTCCATATCAAATTTAAATATCCTCCACACTTATGACCCATTTAAATTATTACCCCTGCCCACCTCTTCACTGTCTTCAGCCTCTGTTCCCCACCTCCCCCAAGGCTGGAACCCCTCAGACCTATTATTACTTGTCAACCATCAAGCTGCTTTATCCTTCCGTGCCATTACACATATTGATGTGTTGCCTCTCTGTCTTACCTGAAGAATCATTTTATGCATCACTTCTGCTGTGAAATTTAGCTTAACATCCCAAGGAAGATTAATTTCTTTTTCAATCTTTTAAAAAATTCTTAGTATACCTCTATACCCGTCATAATTCTAAGAACTGGAAATACAGTACTGAATATAACAAGTAATTTCCCTGTCCTACAAATTGGCAATCCATTCTGAGAATTAGAAACGTAAGAGCTCTTTCATCAATATTTCATGTGTGTATCATGCAAACCTCTCCAAAAGTACATGGGAGTATACTTCGGTTTTCACATCTCCTTCTTACTAAGGCTGAGTATTATTTGTCTGAAATGCTTGGTAACAGAAGTGAAACATCAGAATTTTTTCAAATTTTGGAATATTTGCAAATACATAATAAGATATCTTGGGGACATGATCCAAGCCTACACATGAAATTCATTTATGTTTCATATATACTTTGCACACATAGTCTGAAGGTAACTTCATACGATATTTTTGTTGCTGTTTTTTGTAAGCACACATAGTCTGAAGGTAACTTCATATGATATTTTTGTTGCTGTTTTTTTTAATCTCAATAATTTTTATTTCTAGAAGGAGATAATATCATGCAAGTTGAATCACTGATTGCAAACAATGGATTGAGATTATATGCTTTTTCTTATTTATTGTTATATATAAGATGTACAACAGTTCTGAAAAATCATACAGTGAGAAACTATTACTAAGGTCCATTTTTTCTTGTGTGAGAGCAAACTGATTAGTAAAGAAGTATCAATCAGTCTTGTTGTTTTTTAATCTTTTTTAAAGCTTTATGGTTATAGTTTGGGAAGCTGAAGCAGGAGGATCATGAGTTCAAAGCCAGCCCACCAAAAGTGAAGCATTTAGCAATTCAGTGAAACCCTGTCTCTAGATACAATACAAAATAGGGCTGGGGTTGTGGCTCAGTGGTTGACTGCCCTTGAGTTCAATCCCCTGAATGCACCCCACTGCCAAAAAAAAAAAAAAAAAAAGAACAACAAGAGTAAACTGAAATCAATTTCCATGCATGTGTGAATTGTCATACAATATTTTAGTGCACCTGCATTTTACTCCAACCTGTCAGATGAAGCCAGATATGACATTTGCCACTGTGGAGCCATGTTGATGCCTAAGACATTTTGGATTTGGAATCATGTCAGAATTTGGATATTGGGATTAGGGATGTTCAAACTGTATCATATTAGCAACTTAATAGCAGGTACTATGACTATCACTGGATGGTCCCTAGTGTCCAGCCAAGTGCTAGTGTCAGAGCTGCAATTGAACACCCATAGACAATGCTGTTATGTGTCAGTGTGGATAGAATCACATTAATATAAGTAACTTCTCCTATATTGACAGGCTTTTGAATGTTTTATTATTGTTGTCTGAATGATGATATCTCTTTAAAGAACAGTTTCTCATTACTTTCTAAATTTGAATGAAAAACCATCCACTTAAACCCAACTCTAAAGAGTCTTCTAAGGATATATTCCCTTTGACAATACTTTACAACTTCAACTAAAAAATCATAAATGTTGATAAATTATTTCTTAGTTCATATGTTGTTTATTATTTTTTGTTTATATATGACAGCAGAATGCATTACAATTCTTATTACATATGTAGAGCACAATTTTTCATATCTCTGGTTGATGTTGATTTATTTCAAGTCTATGCTTCATTGTGAGGACCTATTTTTCACAAATACATGCATACATCCTTTAATGGTGAGGATATAATACGGAAAAATGTGTCATTGGGCAAGTTCATCATTGTGAGAACATCATGGAATTTACTTACACCAACCTGGATGGTATAGCCTGCTGCCCACCTAGGCTAAATGGTGTATGTATGTATATACATAGATATATATTTGCTGCTAGGGTCATGATGAAGATAACAACAACAGGTTAAACCAAACACAAAAGAAAACAGTATAATCAAAAGAACCTGCATAACATGGCACAGTCTTCTACATTAAACTTTCTTTTTTATGAGTAGAAGGCATATGTTCCGAAAGAACAATGGAAAGTATAGTATAATAGCTACATAAACTAGAAGCATAGACATTTATTATCATAATCAAAGAATATATGTACTATACATATTTATATGTACTCTACTTTTATTCAACTGGCAGCATTGTTGATTTACACCAACTTCACCCAAACACATTATTAGTGTATTGCTATACAACATTGTGATGGCCATAATGGTACTAAGTGATGGGAATTTCCCTGATCCAATGTAATCTTGTGTGACCACCGTTAAAGTGCAGTTATCCTTGATGCATAGGAAGCAATACACACAATACTCATTTATATTTAGAGGATGTTCTCTGGTGATGCTGGTGTTTTTTTTTTTTATTTGTTGCTATCATTTTGCTTGGTTTTCAACCTTTGTCTCTGAAACTAGAAATGAGCCAGGGAGAACAAAGAACATCAGTGATTCCATTATGTATTCACTCTCTCTCTCTCTCTCTCTCTCTCTCTCTCTCTCTCTCTCTCTCTCTCTCTGTGTGTGTGTGTGTGTGTCACTGTGACTAGTTTATGCTTGCTTCCCTAAGGTTTGAATCTTTTGGCTTTATAGACTTCTGTTTCTTAGTTTATATACTGTAACTTCAAAAAGAAAAAAAATGACTTTTATTTATCCAATTGTACTTTCACCAATTTTCTATAACTTAAGCTGTCACTTTCAGCTACTGAGTTAAAAATGTTCCACAGAGATGATAGCAGCTTCTGCTTGGCACCTTTCCTCCTACACAGGTGGGGGCCAAAATCACAGTGCCGAAAAATAGAAACAGAGATTTTAGGATATTATTTTTCTAGGACAACATGACTGATATCACTTAGTATTTTTATAGTTATCTAAGAATCTGTATATTGTAATTTTTATTTTTTAAATCTAAAACATGATTATGACACAAATCTTTACCTTAAAACAGTCACTTATGTCTTGAATTTTTTTAACTTTAAAATACTCAATAATGAATCTGCTCTGTTTCCCCAATATCACACCTTTTTTGTTTAGATGTCTCACATACCTTACAACTTCCTAGGGTAATGTATTAGACTCACACTACTAAACATTTAATATTACAGACATCTTGCACCTTCTACAGTCAAAATGTGGCTGTCCTATATCACATGCCATAATTGTTAGTCTAGGTAACTGGCTATTCAAACCAACAATTTGCATTAAAGATTCCATTTGTAAGTTTAACCATTAAAACTTGCACAAATTTATCTCACTTGCAAATATAACATGTAATTCCCCACCACATAATAGTTCCCAATTTTATTTTCACTTTATAGTATCTTAGTTCATTTATTTACTTTGTATACCAATTTAGTCTTTCTTTGCACAAAACTTAGAAAAATGTGAGTTATTTCCCTCTCCTTTACCCAAATGATCTCAACTCTTTTGACCAATACATCTGTGCTTACTCTCCCTCCATGTACCTGAAGTCAGATTCAGAGACTTTGGTGAGGTTTTGCTTTGAGTATGTTACAAGGATGGCAATCCTCTCAACAAATACATGAAGGAATTATATCAAAAGCCATTGTGTTCTGTCTTTAAATAGGAAGATGCTAGGCTGCAAATAAAATGTGTACTTTTCATACCAAATAAGTCAGTAGTTGGTCTGGGAATTTACCTCCTGTGTTAGCATATCAGTTAATAGCTAATTTTCATTTTCATTTAAGATAGGAGTGAAAAAATTCATTTTGGTAATTTCAAAGGCAGAAATTTATCAATGCTGTATCAGAGGAAAGATTTTTCACAAATGAAAAAAAATTGTGTACTCATATCACAAATAATTCAAAACATTTGTGAATTATTTGTGATATGAATCCACATCTTTTTTTTGAAATGTTAGAGTCAAAGAATTGTAACTCTGAGTCTCAGATCACAATATCTATTCTACACAGGTGAATTGACATTGAGTTTCTCGAGAAGAAATCACTGGTTAGTGCCAGCATAATCTTCCCAAAAGCTTTCCTTTGACCATGCTGTTTAGGTCTAAAGCTATCTTGGTGGAAGGTTGTTGCCTATATGTTAATTCATTCATAAGTAGAAAATATATGCCATTCCCCAGTAAAATATTGCAACACAATCCCTTCTCCACGTAGTCTATAATCTTTCAGAGAAAATAAAAGCAAATTTTTATAGTATGTTAACTATTAGTCTAAAAAACATGGAATATGAAGTTCCCTACAGATTCAGTGCATTCTCTTGAGATTTCAGGGCTCAGCAAAGCTCTCTAAAAAAAAAAGTACTATCTTAAACTGAAGCTTAAAGAATACCATGAGAGATACCATGGTATGTTAATCTGTTAGAAGTGCATGTCAGTGGCATGTAAGACTAAGAGTTGACACCAGAAAGAGCCAGTAAAATAACCAGAACCTTAATGGAGAGGGAAATACAGCAGGGTTAGCAAAGGTTTTCTACAAAGGACCAGGTAATAAAGAGTTTGGAGATCATATAGTCTCTCGTGGTAACTACCACTCTAAAGTGCTAGGGAAGTACTAAAGCAAATGTAGACAGTATGCAGATGAATGTAGTTCAGTGAATGTATAAATGACATCTTAATAATATTTAGTCTTCCAAGCTATGAATGCTATATCTCTCCACTTATTTGGTTATTACTTAATTTTTCTCAGCACTTTTTTTTTTGTTGTTTTGGTAGTGGGGATTGAACTCACGTGTGCATAACCACTAAGCCATATCCCCAGCCCCTTTATTATTATTATTATTATTATTATTATTATTATTATTATTATTTTGAGACAAGGTCTCACTAAGTTGCTCAAGGCCTCGCTAAATTGCTGAGGCTGGCTTTCAAATTGCAATCCTTCTTCTTTAGCCTCCCAAGCCACTGGGATTACCATGTCTTGCTTAGCACAATTTTATAGTTTTTAGTATGTAGACCTTGCTCCTTTTAGTAAAATTTGTCTCTATTTCATATTTTGATACTATTACAAACAGTATTATTTTATTCCATTTCCTGTTGTTTATTGCTAGTGTATAGGAATATTGTAGATGTTTACATATTGATCTTGTATCCTGCAACATTGCCACACTCACTTATTAGTTTTAGTGGCTTTATTGGAGTTTCTATAGGATATCCTAAAGTTATCTCATCTGAATTAATGCATTCTCTCTTTCCAATATGGATTCTTTTTACATATTTGTTTATTTATGCTCTGCCATCCTGTACTGGTTAAAAGCTGCAATACATTGTGGCATAGAAGTGATGAAAAAGAGTATCCTTGCTTTGTTCTTCGTTTTGGGGAGATAGTAGCCTTTCACTATTAAATATGAGGTTAGTCAGAGGTTTTCATAGATGTCATTTATCAAGTTGAGGACATTCTCTCTGTGATGGTTCATTTTAGGAACCAACCAACTTGTCCAGCCTGTCAAGATCAGTAAGATGTTTTCCCAAGCACCAGTCTTGACATTCCTGTGAAGATATTTTACTTTTTTAGTTGTGACTAATAGTTAAATTAGTAGACTTAGAGCAAAATAGGTCACCCTCCATAAGACAATAAGATAAAAGACTAAGATCCCCCAAAGAAGAAATTCTGTCATCAGTTGCTTCTAAACCCAGTCCTGATCTACAAATTGGAGACTTGCAGACTCTCACAGTCATGCAAACTCTGCCTCCCTTGACTCTCTGCCTCAGTTCATCTATCCATCTCCCTATACAGGTTCCTATAATAATTCTTAGTCAAGGGCATCTTTTGCAAATTTTTCTGTCTTTTCTGATCATTCTCTTGAAAATCCCTGCTTATTTTTTTACTTGCTTAATGGCTGGCTAGAATTTTCATTTCAAAGAGAAGTGGTGAGAGCAATAAGTCTTTTATTTCCCACTTGAGGGAAAATAATTTGAATACTTATAGATTTTTCATAGATATCCTCAAATAGGTTAGAGATGTTTCCTTAAATACATTTTAGCTTGCTATGAGGTTTTCTCCCTCTTCTTACTTTTTTAATTCATGTATCATTGTTGAATATTTATTTATTTATTTTTTATTGGTTGTTCAGAACATTACAAAGCTCATGATATATCATCTTTCATACATTTGACTCAACTGGGTTATGAACTCCCATATTTACCCCAAATACAAATTGCAGAATCACATCGGTTACACACTCACAGTTTTACATAATGGCATATTAGTGACTGTTGTATTCTGCTACCTTTCCTATCCCCTACTATCCACCCTCCCCTCCCCTCCCATCTTCCCTCTCTACCTCATCTGCTGTTGTTCAATTCTCTCCCTTGTCCCCCCCCCTTTCCCCTCACAACCTCTTATATGTAATTTTGTGTAACATTGAGGGTCTCCTACCATTTCCATATGCTTTCCCTTCTCTCTACCTTTCTCTCCCCCCATTCATCTTTATTTAATGTTAATCTTTTCCTCATGCTCTTCCTCCCTGTTCTGTTCTTAGTTGCTCTCTTTATATCAAAGAAGACATTTGGCATTTGTTTTTTAAGGATTGGCTAGCTTCGCTTAGCATAATCTGTTCTAATGCCATCCATTTCCCTGCAAATTCCATGATTTTGTGATTTTTTAGTGCAGAGTAATACTCCATTGTGTATAAATGCCACATTTTTTTTTTATCCATTCATCTATTGAAGGGCATCTAGGTTGGTTCCACAGTCTAGCTATTGTGAAATTGTGCTGCTATGATCATTGATGTGGCAGTATCCCTATAGTACGATCTTTTAAGATCCTCAGAGTCCTAGAAGGGCGATAGCTGGGTCAAATGGTGGATCCATTCCCAGCTTTCCCAGGAATCTCCATACTGCTTTCCAAATTGGCCTCACCAATTTGCAGTCCCACCAGCAGTGTACAAGTGTACCCTTTTCCCCACATCCTCGCCAACACTTATTGTTGTATGACTTCATAATGGCTGCCAATCTTACTGGAGTGAGATGGTATCTTAGGGTGGTTTTGATTTGCATTTCTCTGACTGCTAGAGATGGTGAGCCTTTTTTCATGTTCTTGTTGATTGATTGTATGTCCTCCTCTGTGAAGTGTCTGTTCAGGTCCTTGGCCCATTTGTTGATTGGGTTATTTGTTATCTTATTGTTTAATTTTTTGAGTTCTTTGTATATTATGGATATTAGGGCTCCATCTGAAGTGTGAGGGGTAAAAATTTGTTCCCAGGATGTAGGCTCTCTATTTACCTCTCTTAGTGTTTCTCTTGCTGAGAAAAAAACTTTTTAGTTTAAGTAAGTCCCATTTGTTTATTCTTGTTATTAACTCTTGGGCTATGGGCATCCTATTAAGGAATTTGGAGCCCGACCCCACAGTATGTAGATCGTAGCCAACTTTTTCTTCTATCAGACGCCGAGTCTCTGATTTGATATCAAGCTCCTTGATCCATTTTGAGTTAACTTTTGTGCATGGTGAGAGAAAGGGATTCAGTTTCATTTTGTTGCATATGGATTTCCAGTTTTCCCAGCACCATTTGTTGAAGATGCTATCCTCCCTCCATTGAATGCTTTTAGCCCCTTTATCAAATATAAGAAAGTTGTAATTTTGTGGATTGGTTTCTGTGTCCTCTATTCTGTACCATTGGTCCACCTGCCTGTTTTGGTACCAGTACCACGCTGTTTTTGTTACTATTGCTTTGTAGTACAGTTTGAACTCTGGTATCGTTATACCTCCAGATTCACACTTCCTGCTTAGAATTGCTTTTTCTATTCTGGGTCTTTTGTTCTTCCATATGAATTTCATCATTGCTTTCTCTATTTCTACAAGAAATGCCGTTGGGATTTTGATTGGCATCGCATTAAACCTGTAGAGAACTTTGGGTAATATCGCCATTTTGATGATGTTAGTTCTGCCTATCCATGAACAGGGTACATTTTTCCATCTTCTAAGATCTTCTTCTATCTCTCTCTTTAGGGTTCTGTAGTTTTCATTGTATAAATCTTTCACCTCTTTTGTTAGGTTGATTCCCAAGTATCTTATTTTCTTTGAGGATATTGTGAATGGAATGGTTTTCCTCATTTCCATTTCAGAAGTTTTTTGCTGATATACAGGAATGCCTTTGATTTATGCGTGTTGATTTTATATCCTGCCACTTTGCTGAATTCATTTATTAACTCTAGCAGTTTCTTTGTAGACCCTTTTGGGTCTGTTAAATATATTATCATGTCATCTGCAAATAGTGATAATTTAAGTTCTTCTTTTCCTATTTTTATGCCTTTAATTTCTTTTGTCTGTCTAATTGCTCTGGCTAGTATTTCAGGAACTAAATTGAATAGAAGTGGTGATAGAGGGCATCCCTGTCTTGTTCCAGATTTTAGAGGGAATGCCTTCAGTTTTTCTCCATTTAGGATGATGCTAGCCTGAGGTTTAGCATATATAGCTTTTACAATGTTGAGGTAAGTTCCTGTTATCCCTAGTTTTTCTAGTGTTTTGAACATAAAGAGATGCTGTACTTTGTCGAATGCTTTTTCTGCATCTATCGAGATGATCATATGGTTCTTGTATTTAAGTCTATTGATGTGGTGAATAGCATTTATTGATTTCCGTATATTGAACCAGCCTTGCATCCCAGGGATGAATCCTACTTGATCATGGTGCACAATTTTTTTGATATGCTTTTGTATTCGATTCGCCAGGATTTTATTGAGGATTTTTTGCATCCAAGTTCATTAGAGATATTGGTCTGTAGTTTTCTTTCTTTGAAGTGTCTTTGTCTGGTTTCGGGATCAGGGTGATGTTGGCCTCATAGAATGAATTTGGAAGAGCTCCTTCTTTTTCTATTTCTTGAAATAGCTTGAAAAGTATTGGTATTAATTCTTCTTTGAAGGTTTTGTAAAACTCCGCTGTATACCCATCCGGTCCAGGGCTTTTTTTGGTTGGTAGTCTTTTGATGGCTTCTTCAATTTCTTCCTTTGTTATTGGTCTGTTTAAATTGTGTGTGTCTTCCTGACTCAATCTGGGCAGATAGTATGACTTAAGAAATTTATCGATATCTTCACTATCTTCTATTTTATTGGAATATAGGTTTTCAAAATACTTTCTAATTATCTTCTGTATTTCTGTAGTGTCTGTTGTGATATTGCCTTTTTCATCCCGTATGTTAGTAATTTGAGTTCTCTCTCTTCTTCACTTCGTTAGCATGGCTAAGGGTCTGTCAATCTTATTTATTTTTTCAAAGAACCAACTTTTAGTTTTATCAATTTTTACAATGTTTTTTTTTTGTTTCAATTTTGTTGATTTCTGCTCTAATTTTAATTATTTCTTGTCTTCTACTACATTTGCTGTTGTTTTGCTCTTCCTTTTTTAGGTTTTTGAGGTGTAGTGTGAGGTTCATTTATTTGTTGTTTTTTTTTCTTTTTTTGAGGAAAGAACTCCAAGAAATGAATTTCCCTCTTAAAACTGCTTTCATTGTGTCCCATAGATTCCGGTATGTTGTGTCTGTATTGTCATTTGTCTCTAAGAATTTTTTTATCTCCTCCTTTATGTTTTCTGTAACCCATTGATCATTCAGTAACATATTGTTCATTTTCCATGTGATGTAGGATTTTTCCTTCCTTCTTTTATCATTGATTTCCAGTTTCATTCCATTATGATCAGATATGGTGCATGGTATTATCTCCACGCCTTTATATTTACTAAGAGTTGCCCTATGGCATAATATATGGTCTATCTTTGAGTAGGATCCATGTGCTGAGAAGAACATGTATCCACTTGATGATGGTTGATATATTCTATATATGTCGGTTAAGTCTAGGTTATTGATTGTGCTATTGAGTTCTATAGTTTCTTTATTCAGCTTTTGTCTAGAGGATCTGTCTAATGGCGAGAGAGGTGTGTTGAAGTCACCCATAATTATTGTGTTGTGGTCTATTTGACTCTTGAACTTGAGGAGAGTTTGTTTTATGAACATTGCAGCTCCATTGTTTGGTGCATACAAATTGATAATTGTTATGTCTTGTTGGTGGATGGTTCCTTTTAACAGTATATAGTGTCCTTCTTTATCCCTTTTGATTAACTTAGGTTTGAAGTTGATTTTATTCGATATGAGTATGGCCACTCCTGCTTGCTTCTGAGGGCCATGTGAGTGGTATGATTTTTCCCAACCTTTTACCTTCAGCCTGTGTATGTCTTTTCCTATCATATGAGTCTCCTGAAGGCAGCATATTGTTGGATTTGTTTTTTTGATCCAGGTTACTAGCCTATGTCTCTTTTTTTTTTTTTTTTTTTTTTTTACATTTTACAGTTTTTTTCAAAGATTGTTTTATGCATACTGTTTGTCAGTAAACTAAGCAAGTGGTTTGATTTTTAAGAAATGGAGATGGAGTATCTACATGAAAAGATTTGTAATATGATAAAACACAATTCTATTCCATTCATATATAACTTTTTGTTGACATATAAAATTGAGATTTTTTTATTGATGTATTTAACAGTGATTTACAGAGTATCTTCTACAAACCATGGGAAATGCTATCAGCAGTGAAAAGGTGGGGAAGAAATCGCCTTTTTCCTAGACTGCACCAAGGAATGTTTACAAACCACTCTTTTAATTAGAAAATGGAAAGATAAGGAGCAGTTGCTTCATGCTGTGGGAGTGAGAGGGGTTTACAGAAACTAGGGAGAAGGAGATTGATCTGCAGAGAGAATAGTGAGATGCTCAGATGGGAAAGTGTGGACCCTAGCACTGAAGGCATGGTTTTCCCTGATTTGAATATGCATGGGAGACTTATGGGAGAGGAAGCTGGGGTAGTCGTTTAAGGTAGAGTTCATTGAAAGTCTTGACTACTAGGTGAAATGGTTACAGTGTTTTATTTTGGCAATTAAGTCTTTTTTTTTTTAATTTTTTATTGTTGGCTGTTCAAAACATTACATAGTTCTTGATATATCATATTTCACAATTTGATTCAAGTGGGTTATGAGCTCCCATTTTTACCCCATATACAGATTGCAGAATCACATCAGTTACACATCCCTTGATTTACATATTGCCATACTAGTGTCTGCTGTATTCTGCTGCCTTTCCTATCCTCTACTATCCCCCCTCCCCTCCCCTCCCCTCCCCTCTTCTCTCTCTGCCCCCTCTACTGACATTCGTTTGTCCCCCTTGTATTATTTTTCCCCTTCCCCTCACTTCCTCTTGTATGTACTTTTGTATACCTCTGAGGGTCTCCTTCCATTTCCATGCATTTTAACTTCTCTCTCCCTTTCCCTCCCACCTCTCATCCCTGTTTAATGTTAATCTTCTTCTCATGCTCTTCGACCCTACTCTGTTCTTAGTTACTCTCCTTATATCAAAGAAGACATTTGGCATTTGTTTTTTAGGGATTGGCTAGCTTCACTTAGCATAATCTGCTCTAATGCCATCCATTTCCCTGTAAATTCTATGATTTTGTCATTTTTTAATGCAGAGTAATACTCCATTGTGTATAAATGCCACATTTTTTTTATCCATTCATCCATTGAAGGGCATCTAGGTTGGTTCCACAGTCTAGCTATTGTGAATTGTGCTGCTATGAACATCGATGTAGCAGTGTCCCTGTAGCATGCTCTTTTTAGGTCTTTAGGGAATAGACCGAGAAGGGGAATAGCTGGGTCAAATGGTGGCTCCATTCACAGCTTTCCAAGAAATCTCCATACTGCTTTCCAAATTGGCTGCACCAATTTGCAGTCCCACCAGCAATGTACAAGTGTACCCTTTTCCCCACATCCTCGCCAGCACTTGTTGTTGTTTGACTTCATAATGGCTGCCAATCTTACTGGAGTGAGATGGTATCTTAGGGTGGTTTTGATTTGCATTTCTCTGACTGCTAGAGATGGTGAGCATTTTTTCATGTACTTGTTGATTGATTGTATGTCCTCCTCTGAGAAGTGTCTGTTCAGGTCCTTGGCCCATTTGTTGATTGGGTTGTTTGTTCTCTTATTGTCTAATTTTTTGAGCTCTTTGTGTACTCTGGATATTAGGGCTCTATCTGAAGTGTGAGGAGTAAAGATTTGTTCCCAGGATGTAGGCTCCCTATTTACCTCTCTTATTGTATCTTTTGCTGAGAAAAAACTTTTTAGTTTGAGTAAGTCCCATTTGTTGATTCTAGTTATTAACTTTTGTGCTATGGGTGTCCTATTGAGGAATTTGGAGCCCGACCCCACAGTATGTAGATCGTAGCCAACATTTTCTTCTATCAGACGGCGTGTCTCTGATTTGATATCAAGCTCCCTGATCCATTTTGAATTAACTTTTGTGCATGGCGAGAGAAAGGGATTCAGTTTCATTTTGTTGCATATGGATTTCCAGTTTTCCCAGCACCATTTGTTGAAGATGCTATCCTTCCTCCATTGCATGCTTTTAGACCCTTTATCAAATATAAGATAGTTGTAATTTTGTGGATTGGTTTCTGTGTCCTCTATTCTGTACCATTGGTCCACCTGCCTGTTTTGGTACCAGTACCATGCTGTTTTTGTTACTATTGCTCTGTAATATAGTTTGAAGTCTGGTATCGCTATACCGCCTGATTCACACTTCCTGCTTAGCATTGTTTTTGCTATTCTGGGTCTTTTATTTTTCCATATGAATTTCATGATTGCTTTCTCTATTTCTACAAGAAATGCTGTTGGGATTATGATTGGCATTGCATTAAACCTATAGAGAACTTTTGGTAATATCGCCATTTTGATGATGTTAGTTCTGCCTATCCATGAACAGGGTATATTTTTCCATCTTCTAAGATCTTCTTCTATTTCTCTCTTTAGGGTTCTGTAGTTTTCATTGTATAAGTCTTTCACCTCTTTTGTTAGGTTGATTCCCAAGTATTTTATTTTTTTTGAAGATATTGTGAATGGAGTGGTTGTCCTCATTTCCATTTCAGAGGATTTGTCGCTGATATACAGGAATGCCTTTGATTTATGCGTGTTGATTTTATATCCTGCCACTTTGCTGAATTCATTTATTAGCTCTAATAGTTTCTTTGTAGACCCTTTTGGGTCTGCTAGGTATAGAATCATGTCATCTGCAAATAGTGATAATTTAAGTTCTTCTTTTCCTATTTTGATGCCTTTAATTTCTTTCGTCTGTCTAATTGCTCTGGCCAGTGTTTCGAGAACTATGTTGAACAGAAGTGGTGAGAGAGGGCATCCCTGTCTTGTTCCAGATTTTAGAGGGAATGCCTTCAATTTTTCTCCATTCAGAATGATGCTAGCCTGAGGCTTAGCATAGATTGCTTTTACAATATTGAGGTAAGTTCCTGTTATCCCTAGTTTTTCTAGAGTTTTGAACATAAAGGGATGCTGTACTTTGTCGAATGCTTTTTCCGCATCTATCGAGATGATCATATGGTTCTTATTTTTAAGTCTATTGATGTGGTGAATAACATTTATTGATTTCCGTATATTGAACCAGCCTTGCATCCCAGGGATGAATCCTACTTGATCTTGGTGCACAATTTTTTGATATGTTTTTGTATCCGAGTGGCCAGAATTTTATTGAGGATTTTTGCATCTAGGTTCATTAGAGATATTGGTCTGTAGTTTTCTTTCTTTGAAGTGTCTTTGTCTGGTTTAGGTATCAGGGTGATGTTGGCCTCGTAGAATGAATTTGGAAGTTCTCCCTCTTTTTCTATTTCCCGAAGTAGCTTGAAAAGTATTGGTATTAGTTCCTCTTTAAAGGCTTTGTAAAACTCTGCTGTATACCCATCCGGTCCTGGGCTTTTCTTAGTTGGTAGTCTTTTGATGGTTTCTTCTATTTCCTCAATTGATATTGGTCTGTTTAGGTTGTCTATATCCTCCTGACTCAATCTGGGCAGATCATATGACTTAAGAAATTTATCTATGCCTTCACTATCTTCTAATTTATTGGAGTATAAGGATTCAAAATAATTTTTGATTATCTTCTGTATTTCTGAAGTGTCTGTTGTGACATTGCCTCTTTCATCCCGTATGTTAGTGATTTGAGTTCTCTCTCTTCTTCTCTTCGCTAGCATGGCTAAGGGTCTGTCGATTTTGTTTATTTTTTCAAAGAACCAACTTTTAGTTTTGTCAATTTTTTCAATTGTTTCTTTTGTTTCGATTTCATTGATTTCAGCTCTGATTTTAATTATTTCTTGCCTTCTACTTCTTTTGCTGTTGTTTTGCTCTTCTTTTTCTAGGATTTTGAGATGAAGTATGAGATCATTTATTTGTTGGTTTTTTCTTTTTTTAAGGAATGAACTCCAAGCAATGAATTTTCCTCTTAGAACTGCTTTCAATGTGTCCCATAGATTCCGATATGTTGTGTCTGTGTTTTCATTAATCTCTAAGAATTTTTTAATTTCCTCCTTGATGTCTTCTATAACCCATTGATCATTCAGTAACCTATTGTTCATTCTCCAAGTGATGTATTCTTTTTCCTTCCTTCTTTTTTCGTTGATTTTCAGTTCCATTCCATTATGATCAGATAGGATGCATGGTATTATCTCTACTCCTTTGTATTGTCTAAGAGTTTCCCTGTGACATAATATATGATCTATTTTTGAGAAGGATCCATGTGCTGCTGAGAAAAAAGTGTAACTGCTTGATGTTGGGTGGTATATTCTATATATGTCAATTAAGTCTAGGTTATTAATTGTGTTATTGAGTTCTATAGTTTCCTTATTCAACTTTTGTTTGGAAGATCTGTCCAGTGGTGATAGAGGTGTGTTGAAGTCTCCCATGATTATTGTATGGTGGTCTATTAGACTCTTGAACTTGAGAAGAGTTTGTTTGACGAACATAGCTGCACCATTGTTTGGGGCATATATATTTATGATTGTTATGTCTTGTTGGTGTATGGTTCCCTTGAGCAGTATGTAGTGTCCCTCTTTATCCCTTTTGATTAACTTTGGCTTAAAATCTATTTTATTTGATATGAGTATGGATACTCCTGCTTGTTTCCGCAGTCCATATGAGTGATATGATTTTTCCCAACCTTTCACCTTCAGCCTATGTATGTCTTTTCCTATCAAATGCGTCTCCTGTAGGCAGCATATTGTTGGGTCTTGTTTTGTGATCCATTCTACTAGCCTGTGTCTCTTGATTGGTGAGTTTAAGCCATTAACATTTAGGGTTATTATTGAGATATGGGTTGTTCTTCCAGCCATATTTGTTTATTTATGTTACTAAACATGGTTTGTTTTCCACTTTGATTATTTTCCCCCCTTTAGTGTCCTACCTCCCACTGTTGGTTTTCATTGTTATTTTCCATTTCCTCTTCCTGTAATGTTTTGCCAATGATGTTTTGAAGAGATGGTTTTCTAGCTGCAAATTCTTTTAACTTTTGTTTATCGTGGAAGGTTTTAATTTCATCTTCCATCCTGAAGCTTAATTTCGCTGGAAACACAATTCTTGGTTGGAACCCATTTTCTTTCAGTGTTTGAAATATGTTATTCCAGGATCTTCTAGCTTTCAGAGTCTGTGTTGAAAGATCAGCTGTTATCCTGATTGGCTTACCCCTAAATGTGATCTGCTTCCTTTCTCTTGTAGCTTTTAAAATTCTCTCCTTATTCTGTATGTTGGGCATCTTCATTATAATGTGTCTAGGTGTGGGTCTCTTATGATTTTGCACATTCGGCGTCCTGTAGGCTTCTAGGATTTGGGGTTCTGTCTCATTCTTCAAGTCTGGGAAGTTTTCTCGTATTATTTCATTGAATAGATTGCTCATTCCTTTGGTTTGAAACTCTGTTCCTTCCTGTATCCCAATGACTCTTAAATTTGGTCTCTTGATGTTATCCCATATTTCTTGGATGTTCTGCTCATGGTTTCTTAACAGTCTTGCTGAGCTGTCTATGTTCTTTTCAAGTTGAAATACTTTATCTTCATTGTCTGATGTTCTGTCTTCTAAGTGTTCTACTCTGCTGGTAGTATTCTCAATTGAGTTTTTAAGTTGGCTTATTGCTTCCTGCATTTCTAGGATTTCTGTTTGTTTGTTTTTTATAACCTCTATTTCCCTGTATAGTTGATCTTTTGCTTCTTGGATTTGTTTATGTAATTCATTGTTGAAGTGATCTTTCATTGTCTGATTTTGCTGTCTGATGTCTTCCTTGAGACTCCAGATCATCTGAAGCATGTATATCCTGAATTCTTTATCTGACATTCCATCAGCTGCAGCTATTACCTCTTCTAACGTTGAGTTGACCTGCAATGCTTGTGGTCCTTTCTTTCCTTGTCTCTTCATACTGTTCTCGTTCCTTTCTACTTGGTGAAACTGTTGTGCTATTGAATTTTCCCCCTATATATTTATATTGGTCTTGTATAGTTGCAAAGTCTCCCTCGCAGGCGCGGGCGGCGGCTCTGCCCCTCCTCCAATTGGGGCAATGTGCCTACCACGCCGGCAGGCCGCTGGGCCTGCTCTGCCAGTCGGTAGCAGGTCCGCCGACCTTGCAGGCGCGGGCGGCGGCTCTGTCCCTCTGCGGGCCGCTAGGCTTGTTCTGTCGGTGGTGGCAGTTCTGCCTACTTTGCAGGCGCAGGCAGCGGCACTGCCCCTCTGCAGGCTTCTGGGGCTGTACTGCCAGTGGGTCGCAGGTCCGCCTACTTTGCAGGCGTGGGGGGGGGCGGCTCTACCCTTCCTCAGGCCACTGGGCCTGTTCTGTCTCTCGGTTGCAGGTCTGACCTGTTCTGATGGTGGTCACAGTTCCAACTACCTTGCAGGCGCGGGGGGGAGGGGGCGGCTCAGCCTCTCAGCAGGCGGCTGCTCCTCTTCTGCCGGTGGGTCGCAGGCCCGCCTACCTTGCAGGAGTGATTGGAAGCTCTGTCCCACCGCGGGCCACTGGGCCTTTTTTGTCGGTGGTCACAGTTCCCCTACCTGGCAGGCGAGGGCGGTGGGGGGCGGCTCTGCCCCTCAGCAGGCCGCTGGTTCTGCTCTGTGTTTGGTCACAGTTCCCTCTACTATGCCGGCGCAGGGGGAGGGGGCGGCTCAGCCTCTCAGCAGGCGGCTGCTCCTCTTCTGCCGGTGGGTCGCAGGCCCGCCTACCTTGCAGGAGTGATTGGAAGCTCTGTCCCGCCGCGGGCCACTGGGCCTTTTCTGTTGGTGGTCACCCTTCCCCTACCTGGCAGGCGAGGGGGGGTGGGGGGCGGCTCTGCCCCTCAGCAGGCCGCTGGGCCTGCTCTGTGTTTGGTCACAGTTCCCTCTACTATGCCGGCGCAGGGGGAGGGGGCGGCTCAGCCTCTCAGCAGGCAGCTGCTCCTCTTCTGCCGGTGGGTCGCAGGCCCGCCTACCTTGCAGGAGTGATTGGAAGCTCTGTCCCGCCGCGGGCCACTGGGCCTTTTCTGTCGGTGGTCACCCTTCCCCTACCTGGCAGGCGAGGGCGGTGGGGGGCGGCTCTGCCCCTCAGCAGGCCGCTGGGCCTGCTCTGTGTTTGGTCACAGTTCCCTCTACTATGCCGGCGCAGGGGGAGGGGGCGGCTCAGCCTCTCAGCAGGCGGCTGCTCCTCTTCTGCCGGTGGGTCGCAGGCCCGCCTACCTTGCAGGAGTGATTGGAAGCTCTGTCCCGCCGCGGGCCACTGGGCCTTTTCTGTTGGTGGTCACCCTTCCCCTACCTGGCAGGCGAGGGGGGTGGGGGGCGGCTCTCTAGCCTATGTCTCTTGATTGGTGAGTTTAGGCCATTAACATTTAAGGTTACAATTGAAATATGATTTGTACTTCCAGTCATGTTTATTTATTTATTTATTTTAGTTTGGCTAGTTTTTACTTTTTGGTTCTTTTCCTCCCCCTTTACTGAGATACCTCCCGCTGTTAGTTTTGGGCACTATTTTTCAATTCCTCTTCTTGTAGTATTTTGCTCAAAATGCTTTGCAGTGCGGGTTTTCTGGCTGCGAATTCTTTTAGCTTTTGTTTATCGTGAAAGATTTTAATTTCATTGTCAAATCTGAAGCTTAATTTTGCTGGATACAGTATTCTTGGTTGGAATCCATTATTTTTCAGCGTTTGAAATACGTTGTTCCAGGATCTTCTCACTTTCAAAGTCTGTGATGAAAAATCAGTTGTTAACCTAATTGGTTTACCCCTGAATGTAATCTGCCTCCTTTCTCTTGTAGCTTTTAATATTCTCTCCTTGTTCTGTATGTTGGCTATCTTCATAATTATATGTCTTGGAGTTGGTCTATTACAGTTTTGAATATTTGGGGTCCTGTAGGCTTCCAGGATTTGGCAATCCATTCCATCTTTCATCTCTGGGAAGTTTTCTAGAATTATTTCATTTAATATGTTGTACATTCCTTTGGTTTGAATCTCTATGCCTTCTTCTATCCCGATGACTCTCAAATTTGGTATTTTTATGACATCCCATATCTCTTGAAAAGATTGCTCGTGAGATTAAACATCTTTTCTGTGTTGACTATTTTCTTTTCAAGTTGATAAACTTTGTCTTCATTATCTGATGTTCTGACTTCTACTTGATCTAGTCTATTTGTAATATTCTCATTTGAGTTTTTAATTTGGTTTATAGTTTCCTGCATTTCTAGGATTACTGTTTGATTTTTTTTAAGATCTCTATCTCCTGGTAAAGCTTGTTCTTTGCCATTTGAATTTGTTTGTTTAATTCATTTTCAAAATATACTTTTATTGCTTGGACTTGCTGTCTCATGTCTTCTCTAATATTCCTTTCCATCTGAGTTAGGTATGTCTTGAGTTCTTTCCCTATCCATGTTTCTGATGCTTCTAGGTCCTCCTGTAGATTTAAGTTGTCCTGCATTGTTTGTACTCCTTTTTTCCCTTGTTTTTTCATGATGTTCACGTTACTTTCCAGCTCTATTTGATTGCTGTGTTTCTGCTCTCTTCTATAGATTTGTTTTGGTTTTGTATATCTCTGTTGTCTCTCCTTTGTGTTGGTAGATTATGCTTGCTAAAGTGGATTCCGCTGGGAAGGAATTCCGATGGCCGAGCTCCAGTGATGTCACCTCTCTGCTATGGGGGGCCCCAGGCTCCTTGCCAGGGTGTCTGAATGGGGGGGTGGGACTGGACTGTCTCTGGTTGGTTTCAGCTCCCAGTCGCCGGCGGGCGGGCGGACTCCAGCCGCCCAGTCGCACGGGCAGCCGGCGGGCGATCTGTTGCCGGCGGGTGTGCGGTCTCCAGCCACCCAGTCGCAAGGGCCTGGCCTCTAGTCCCCTGGTTTCTCCTGCTAGTCCTGGTTTCTCCTGCTAGACCAGATTTCCCCTGAGTGATGCCTCTCGGCAGTTCAAACTGTACTCTGGGCCTGCCGTTTGTTGGGTTTGGAGGGTGGCTATTGGGAACCCCGGCACTCTATTGTTTTGATTTTTTCTCCCTGCTTGCTGGTCGCTTCTCGGCGGCCCCCCTCATTGTTGAATATTGTCAATGATTTTTCTGTGATCATATTTTTTCTCCTTTTCCTGATTAATGTGTTGAAGTTCTATTGATTGATTTCACATGCTAAATCAATCTTGCATTCACAGAATAAGCGGCTCCTTTTAATGATTTATTGTGTTTGTTACATGTGGCTGCATGTGATTTGTTCATTGTGTGATTTGCTAGGGCTGCCTTAATACACTTACAAGCTGAATGGTGCCAGCAGCATAAACTTACTGTCTCATATTCTGGAGACTATAACCTAGCTTCATTTGAATAGAATTTTTTTTTTTTTCTCTGAGCAAGAGGAAGATATTCAAGTCTGTTCTCATTTCTTTGGTCTCTCAGCTTCAGCTTTCCTCCTGGCTCTTTGAAGTCTTATTCTTCATGTGCATATTTCAGAAGTCACTGATGGAGTTGAAAGAAATGTATGTGCAGAATGTGTATGCAGAATTTGGAAATGGGCATCCTTTTTCTGTGGCTCTCTCCTTCCTGCAATTTTCTCCTCAATTTCCTTATGCTCTACCTTTTTAGTCTGGCAAAACCACAGATGTTTATTTGAGCTCTATTCCCTATATACCTCAGGAAACTGGGAATTACCTCAGGGATAAATCTAAGTAAATATAAGTGTCACCTTGGCCACTTCTTTTCTTTAAAAGATTGTGTTAGTTTCTGGTGTTTGGGTTAATTTTTAATATTTTGGCCAGTTTTTTTAAATCCAAAGTTATAATAATTATCAATAGGAGGATCAGTTCAGAAAATGTTACTCACCATTATTGGAATCATAACTTTAACCAATGTTCTTTTGCTTGAGAGAAAAAAATTCATAATCCAATTCCCTGCTGATTCCTATGTATTAATTTATTATGATGATAAGCTGTACATTATTACTTAATTACTAAAGTTTAATTTTATAAAGTTTTAAACTTCAAAATATAATAAATCCCAAGAATTTTTAAACAACATCCAAGAACTATTAATGAGGCTCAAGTTTACATTTCTTAATTGGTAATAATTTTCTAATTTTAACATTTTTAAATTGTGACTTTTAACACATAGTTTTAACATAATTCTTTTATTTTAAATCAGACAAAAAATTTAAAATGCTAATGCCAGAAAATCCTCACTCTGTTCATATTTTCTTTTTAATTAGAATCACTTGTTTCTCATCCTCATTTTGTGTAGACAACACTGGGTAATATCCTTACACTATCTCTAACTTGATATCATTAATAGAGGTCCAAAATTTATTCATAACATAGAAAGACAATGGGACAGAAACTAGATCTGGGTAAGACGGAGGAAAACCACATGATGGGGTTGCAACTGAGCTAAATATTTTTTTTTGTGTGTGTGTGTGTGTGTCTCTTTCTCTCTCTCTCTCTCACACACACACACACACACACACAAAAGAAAGACTTTACAAGGGGCTCCTGCACTTCTTGCCTTTTTTAGTTCGTTAGGTACTTTCAACAGTTAGACTTTTCTCTTACCCATGGTCTTAGTCAAGATTCTCCAGATAAAAAGAGACAATAGATATATGAGAGGGGATTTATTATGGGAATTGGCATGCGTGACTGTGGAGGCTAAGAGATTCCACGATGATGGTCATCTTCAACCAGAGATGCCAGAGATGTAGCTCAGTCCAAGTCTGGAGACCTGAGAACTGCAGGATAGGAGCTGCTTGTGTAACTCTTTGTAACTCTTCACCTGAGGTCCAAGATCTGAGGACCTGGGGTCCTCTGGTGCAAGAATTGGAGTCCAGAGATCAGAAAACCTGAAGTTCTGATATCCAAGAGAAGGACAAGATGATTGTTCTAGCTCAAGAAAGAGAAGAAAATCATCTTTCTTTTGCCTTTTTGTTCTATCTGGGCCCTTAGTTGGTTGGATGGTGTCTGCCTCTATTGGGTGAGTACTGAATATCCTTACTCAGTCTAGGATTTAAATGTCAATTTCTTCTGGAAAAGACTTCACACCCCCACCAATGTACTCAGAAAATATGCTAGAAAAGCCATCTGGGTGACCAAGTTGATACCTACAACTGACCATAACATCCATAATAATTAGTATAGTTGAAAACTAGCTTAAGAAAAATGACTATGTAAAAAAGATTTCCTTGAATATGTAAGGCAATTAAATCTGTATGTGATTTATTAGACAACAATTTTTCACATTTATTTTTACCTAGTGGAGGAAAAAAATTACAAAATTCCATTTTGACTTACATACTACTGAGAATAAAGTTAAGCACTGAATTTTTATAACAAAATGTATAAAAAGACTGATGTGTTTCCACAATATGCTTGGTGTAAGAAATGCTAAAGTGAGCTAGATATAATCTCTGGGCTCAAAAAATATATGATCACTCACTAACTCATCCTCATTTCAAAAAAATCTTTCATGCCTAGACTTTCTTCTCTAGTGTTATTGCCAAATCTATAAAAATATTTTGTACTATCTCTAAAACTTGGTAGCCTTTTATGAGTTAGTAAAGGATTGTGGAAAGAGTATGAACTTCAGAGCCAGGGAGACCTGGATTCAGATTTTAACTAAAACATGTATTAAATGTATATGTATGTATATATATTTCTTTATTCAGGAAGGAACTTCAACTGTATGTTGTTTAATTTAATCATCCATAAAGAGCAGCATTAACACATGCATTAAGGTATTTTGCAGAAAGTAGATAATTGTAAAAATCTCCTAGAAAATTATCAAAGCTAAATAAGTCTTTACTTCCTATCTTCTACCAGCATTGGGGAAATGGATGAAAACATGAATTATAAATGATAAAATAATATTCTAATTTTAAATTTACTTTTAATCCATCAAGCATATTGCTAATAGACTAATCTGAAACTTACTTTTACAAATAATATGCCTTGACACTGATCAGCTTTGAGTTTCTTTAGTCAAGCAATTTAGCTCCTCTGTCTAACTTTTAAGATCATTAAAAGATGTTCACATCATCCCTATCCAATCATTAACCCATTACTTCCTAAGGCTCACTGTAATCTCTAAGTTTTCTCTGGACAACTGGACAGGCATGCACATTCTCTCACTTTTTTTTTGTCTTTGATTACTTTGAAGCATGTTTTTTTTTCTTCAATTTATCCAGATTCTTCCCATAATTCTTCAACATTATGGTCAATTCTAAGCTCAGAGAAAATCTTTCCTGAATACATAAACCTTCACTGAGTTCTCTTGTTTCAACTCCTGAAGCATTTATGTACTATTATTCAATGTTTCAGGTGTCTTATAACTGTTCTTCCATTTGTATGTCAACTCCTTAAAGTCAGGAATCTTCTATTATATGCATTACGAAAATATAACATACAGTGCTTTTATTGGTGTTTTATTTGTACATAAAGAAATTTAAACAAGAAAATAAGGGCTGGGCATCAGTAGTTTCTATGTAGTTTGCATTGTGTCTTCCCCAAAAGATGAAAAAATAGAATACAGGATATATTGCTAAAACAGAGGCATCTCATACTGCTCTCAGAAGGAACCAACAACATTGTCACCTTGATTTTAACACACAGTCGTCAAGACTGTTACGCAACAAATTTGTTGCTTAACCCATCTACTCTCTGGGACTTTGTTATGACAACCCTAGTAAATTAATACAGTTTGTTAACCTTCTCTAACACCCCTATAAAAAAATGCATGGAACATTCAGAGTAGCAAAATCCACAGCCACGGACAAAATCTGCATCAATTCTAGATAGCAAGTTATCCTTACAAAAACCTTAAAATGCTAATAGGTGAGGATCAACACTATAAGAGCAAGAACTAAGCGGTCTGGCTAACTGTGTGGAAGTAAGCAGAGAAAATGAACAAGGGACTTTTAAGAGCCGCAAGACCTAGAAAACTCTCAAATCACCACACTCTGGAGTTTGGAAAGCAAACATAAAAATGGTGACTGATTTGAGAAGAACTCAACAGACTCCAATTTGTGGGTACAGTCTTGGAAAACAGTGAGGTCATGTGGTGTTGGTGTGGTTTAAGAACTTTTAACTCAGTAAGAAAAAGAAAACACAAAACAAACTAACACAAAAACCAAATACACGCCAAAAAATAAATAAAGTCAACCTAAGTTACTTCTAAAACCTGCTGCATCTAAAATCAAATTCAGCAAGATATGAGCAATAGAGCAAAGACTGAGATGATCTCATGCATGGGAGAGGGAAAATACAGCATAAGGTCTCAAAGAATAGTAAGATATATTTTTTTCAATGCCAACAGGAGTTCTGGAATCATAAACCTACAACATATAATCTTATTCTCCTTTCTTTCCTGAAGAATACAGAAAAGGACTACACTAAAGTCATAGATAAAACTATTGCAATAAAACTAAGATTCAGGAAAAATACTATGTTACTGTAGACAAAGAAGGTGCAATAGAAAGATATCTCCACAATAAAGTTACCTAATTATTAAAAATAAGTACAAAACAATTAATGACATGTTAGAAACTAAAAACTGCTTAAATAAGAATTATAAAAGCTTATAATAAATGAGATGACTGAACAAAAGTATAATTTGAAAAGAGTAGACAAGATTTAGAAAGTTATAAGAAAAGTTAAAAGAAAAATGTCTTAATTAATACTAGAGGGAAAAACAAACATACACAAATAATGACTTAAAAGAAACAGAAAGCAGCCAATGTTTAAAAATCAAAGATGAACACTATGAAAAAAAGTATGCACAGAAAATGATACATATAACTGAAAGACCAGATCTAACATATGAAAACTAAGATCATGAAACAGGACAAAAACACAACTCAAAACAACTTTCCAAGAAAATAGATAACTTGAAATTTCATATCCTACCATACAGTATACACATGGACAAATAATCCAGAGGAGAAAACATCCAGACATGTTTTCTTAGTAGAAAAACTTAGATTTTAAGAGTGGGGAGAAAATAGGGGAGGGGAGCTTGAGAATGTAGGCAAATATACCAAAGCACTTAAAAAGAAAACTGCACTGTTTGTTTTGGTACTGGGAATTGAACTCAGGGGCACTTGACCACTGAGCCACATCCCCAACCCTATTTTTTTGTGTTATTTAGAGACAGGGTCTCACTAAATTGCTTAGTGCCTTGTCATTGCTGAGGCTGGCCTTGTACTGGCACTCCTCCTGCTTCAGCCTCCAAAGCCGCAGGGATTATAGGCATGCTCCACCATTCCAGGCGAGAAGTACACTCTTATTAGACTCTTTGACAGTAGCACATTATGCCTGAAGACAATGAAGACACAAAATTTTAAAATACGAGGAAAGAAAATGTGAACAAATAATTTTTGTGTTCAGGCTGTATGTCATCTATACTAACTGTATATATGAACATAAAAATTATCTATTAGGAATAAGAATACAGAGAATTTTGCTTCCATGATCATGTCTGAAAGAATCTATTAGAGAACAAGTTTCAATAAAGTAAAGAAAGAAAGAAAAGAAAATAGAAGCCATCAGCTTGAGGTCTGGAATGAGCTTTCAGTAGATATTTACCTATAGAAATAAACCTAATTGATGGTTATAAGAGAAATAAAATATCCACAATGGATATTCATCTGTTGCTAACTTTAGTCTATTTCTGGCTCCCTTTTCCTCTAGGAGAGGCTGGAAAGTGATTGTAACACTTTAAGTTCTCAGAGTGGGGATCTTGCGGCAGAACAATACCCACAAGTAACAGCAAATCTCACCTCACAAAAGATCTAGCTCCACTTGAGCCTCAACATTACCATATTGTAGCAACCAGCACTGCTGTTACTTCAGAAACTGGCAAGGGGCAACGGGGGATTGAGAAAAGTAAAACAGACACATATACATATAGAGAGAAAAAGCTGGGGCCAAGTGGATCATTATCCCCTGATGAAAGATAAATGACCTGGAGATAGTACAGCATGTTTATTATATAAATCTCATCAAAAGGTAATTTTTAGAAAGTTTCAGCAAAGAAGGCAATCTGAAGGACACAAGACTGGCAACACATTAGGGTTATCTTGTTATGCTCAGAATTCTCTATCCTCTGGAGTTGATGCCTGAACTCAAGGCCCAGAATGATATAGCTCTGTGGGTTTGCACAGAGTCTCCTCAGGCCAGCATTACCATAGCAACTGGGACATCTTGACCTGTACCTTTATACAGAAAGTTCCCAGTACAAATGCAGCTGAGGCAATCAGAAACCAACTCACCACTCTCCATGTTTATCACATAAAATTGAGAAGAAAAAAACTCCCAGATCAACAACTCCCAGATCAAAAGGCCCCAAGAGGGAAAATCCAGAGGGACCCCATAGGTCATATATCTGGACATCTATTTGTACAATAAAAACAGAGAAGTCCCAGAACAAAAATTTTAAAAATAAAAATAACTACACACAAAATAACACATATAAAATAGGGAAAGGGAAATCCATTGCAATTGATATGCAAGTCTAAGATCTCTGAAGTCATGAAAAAAATAGGTAAACAAATCTCAGTCAATTTTTTGTTGCATTGATCCTGTGTATTTTGTTTTTTGTCCTCAATTTCACTATTTCAGTTCTGATCTTTATTATTTCCTGTCTTCCACAGATTTTATAACTAGTTTTTTCTTCCTTTTCTAACAACTTGAGTGGAACATAAGTTTGTTTTTTTGGAATTTCTCAATCTTTATTTTTGACAAGGAGGAATTCCAACTAGAAATATAGTAAAGGAGATTTACTAGGACAGTTATAAAGTTAAAATGTATGCTTCACGGTGAAGTAACATTAGTAAATATGTCTGAAACCAGTTTCATAAGAAAAACATTCATAAAAGAGAAAATGCAGTAGAATGTTTTCTTTGATATAAGGAAGATGATTCATTGTGGGATAGGGAGAGGGAGCATGAGAGGAATAGATGAACTCTAGATAGCGCAGAGGGGTTAGAGGGGAAGGGAGGGGGGCATGGGGTTAGTAATGATGGTAGAACGTGATGATCATTATTATCCAAAACACATGTATAAAGACACGAATTGGTGTGAATTGTGTATGAAAATAACCAGAGATATGAAAAATGGTGCTGTATATGAGTAATAAGAATTGTAATGCATTCTACTGTCATATATAAATAAAAAAAGAAAATGCAGTAGATTTAAGAAAAATTGGAAAAAACAATAATAGTAGGAATTTTTAAAAGCTACTTATTAATTCAAGAAAATAAGTATAAATATGCAGAATCATATAAGGCCACAATTCAGTGAAATCCACAAATAGAAATAATACAATTATTCTCCAATCACAATGCAAATAGCGTATATGTTAGTTTTTTTAAAAAAATAAAGTTTTACTTAAGTAGAAATTAAATACACACTATTCAACAAAGACAAAAGAAAAAACATTAAAAAATTTAAAAATAGTAGTTATAAACATTTGGTACTATGAGATATAGTTAAAGCAATTATCATAGGACAATTAATGATATCATACACTTCTATCAATAAAAATGACCAGAGAAATAAACAAATGAAAAATTGAACTAAAAACGTTGAAGTACTACTAATTAAACCAAAATTAAGCAGAATAAAAGAATTAATGAATATAAATTATAGGGTAAAAATAAGTGATATAAAAAAGTAGATACAGTATATTCAAAGCTTATACTTAAATTTGACAACAAAATAGAAATAACACTAACTGCAATAACCAAAAGGGAAAAACAGAGAATTTCCTTGAAAATTAGAGTTTTAAAAAGCAATCCGTTATTTTGAACAATTTTATGCCAATTTTTATCCATAATAAGTATATTTCTTCTCCAAAACTGCTACTTTGCAAAATACATCCAAATAAATATAGAAAACTTAAGCTCACTGTTTGCCATTAAAGAAACAGAAAATGATTAGTTTATCTGGATCAAAAAATTTAAAAAAGCAAAACAAAACCAAAAAACTAAAACTATCACCACAGAAGGCACAAGGGAATTTTACCAACCTTTTAAAAAAGATCACATTATTCCAATGCATGTATTCCAGAAGACAGAAAAAGAAAGAAGTCTTCTACATTCATTTGATCAAAGAAGTTAAAAACAAAAGCACAACAATTCAGTCTATTCTATAAATATTAAAGCAAAAACCAATTAAAATATAGCAAAAATAACACAATACCACATTAAAAAAAATATAATATGAGCATGTGATATCTACTTCAAATTCCACATTAGGAAAATCCTTATATGCCCGGTAGATATTTCACAAGGCCATTTCCATACACAAGAAAATATTTTACAGATTCTTACATTATCTTGCATAAATAAACAAGTAAACACAATTCACTGGTACTTCTTTAATAATAAAATGCAGCCTCCTCAGTTCAAAACCCAATATTTTATTTAATAAAAAAAATCAGAGGCATTCTTGCTTATGTCAGGAGTGAAACAAAATTTCCATTAAATCCACTAGTATATAACATTCTTGTTAGAGATATTAGCCAAACAAACTAATCAAAATGATTCAATTAAGGCCAAGTACTTGGAGAGGAGAAGGTAAACTTGTTTTACTAGTAAATGAAATAATTGTTATCTGGAAGTTTCAAAAAATTAATAGATAACATACTACAATTATAGAATTTGATAAAGGACTGAATTATAAAATCAACTTTAAAAATAGCCAAAATAGCCAAACAATAAGTGGCTAAAATCCCATTTATGATTGTAAATGTACATATACAGATAAACAAATATATAACATAGCTATTTTAATATACTATGCACAATGAGAAGTAAACTAGTCAAATACTATGCAAAATTTACATACTGGAATCATTTAAGACACTTAATTAAATTGGAATAGGAAGATTTAAAAACATGGGTACTCTCTTACTTAATTTCTAAATTTAATGTGAACTCTATAGATATGTCATTAAGGAATTTTTATTGAAGTATATAAGATTATTATAAAGCTCACTTCAAAAAATAAATAAGAATAGAGAGGAAAACCTTAAAGAAAATATTAAAGTTTGAGAGGACTATCATTCCCATATATTAAAATATAAAGCCTCTATAATTAAATATTAAATTGTTCATGATCAAATAAAAAGAAAAAAAAGTTAAAATGTGTGTGTGATCTTAATTGCTTATGGAAATTTAGTGTTCAATAAAGGCACTAGCACCTCAGATCAGTAGAGAGAAATAAATACTTTTTAAAAAGTGGTATTGTTATAACTAGATAAAGGATAAAAATAACAATAGAACCATTCTTCATGTCATCTACCATGATGAAGTCTAAGTGGATCAAAGACTTCATGGACCAACTCATCTAAGGTCTAAATGGGTCAAGATTTATTTAAACAAATTTATAAATAAAAGTCAATCAAACCATAGATAAATTGCAGGATAACCTGAGAGTAGCCTGCTGGGGCTCAGATTCTAAATGCCATAAGGAAAAATATTTATAGTTTTTAATATATAAAGAACCCATGACAAAGCAATCATAAGACATCTAAAAATCAAATGACCAAGTGGGGGGAAAATATCCAATCTCTGTTAAAAAACAGCAACAGGTATCACTAATATATAAGATACCTTGAGAACTGAAGGGAAAAAAAAAGCAATACAAAAATCCTATGAAACTTTCCAAGGATTATCAATGGAATTCACAGAAAGATAAATGCAAATAGCACTTAAGCATAGGATAAGAGGGTCACCTGTGATAAGAAAAATACAAACTGAACACACACTGAGATATTTTTCACCTATGAAATTATCAAATGTTCCAAATTCAGCCACATATTTCTGAAAAAGCCATAGAGAAATAGATGCTCTCAATCATTCCTGTGGAAGGGAAGTAATATAACATTCATGGAGAGACAATAGAAAACATTGGACAAGTTTCATATACATTTATCATTTTAGTCAGCAATTCAGTTTCAGGACTCAGTATCAAATGAATTCAGCAGAATGAAGACCCTCCAGGAGCATGGCAAGTAGTAATGCATTGACTCTCCCAGTCTTTCTCCAGGAGAGGGTTAGTATTTATGGCCATTTACTCAGGTCTCAAGTCTCTGTACAACAGGAATAACTAGACATTTTGAGGAAGACCAAAGGGATCTAGGATTTTATTGATTTCCAGAGACATAAAGAATCGTCACGGCCTCCCTTTTAGAGAAAGAACAAATGGGAGGTGAGAGGCAGTAGACAAATGGAATTCTAGCTAAATTCCAGTATAGTCTCATTAAATATAAATAGATTTATCTGGTTTCTGAATGTATGGAATCATGCTAAGTGAAATAAGCCAATCCCAAAAGTCAAATATTTTCATTGATATGTGGAAATTGACATACAGAAAGGTGGGAGGGGAGAGTAGAAATTCAGTGGAGTAGACAATGAGGATAGATGTTCTTGACAGGTAGATTATCCCTTGCATTGGTTTGTGGGATAAGAGCTATCATAGAAGGCAAAACCAAAAGGAAGTCTCTGACATTCTCTCCACAATCCCCCTCACCTCCCAGCTCTAATAGAAAATCACAGACAAAATGAAATTTTGGAAGTGGGGTAGGTAAAGGATGGTGCATGACAGAGAGGAATGGTACCCATCAAATATACCAGTTTTTAAAAAACAGACTGGTTCTGGGGAATGACTGGGTTTGATCCTCAGCACCACATAAATAAATAATAATAAAATAAATAAATAAATATGTTGTGTCCATATACAACTAAAAAATAAAATATTTTTAAAAAGACAAATTACTGTTTCTTGTATCCCCAACAATAAAATAGGAAATGCACTGTCTCTTAAATCTCTGAAAGTTCTGAAGATAACACAGTACTCAACTAGTAATACTGATCTGATCCATGGTACTATGAAATGCTTTATCTTGGAGAAGAGTTGGAGCAGATACAGGATACAAAACAGGTTCTGACAGAATAAAAGGAGGCTGCTGCTTAGACTATCCAAATCAGTAGACCCCATGATCAAATAGAAGTCTCCGTGGTGGGAGGCATTACAATGTAGGTACCTGGGGTTCTGGAGCAAGATCATGCCATCTGCACTGAATAATTGTATACCTTTTGCAAAAGAATTCCTAGTGAACCATTGTACCCTGGTAAAAATAAAACATTTGACCGTGAATCTGAAACTGCCTATCATGAGCTGTGTTCTATAGCACCCACTAAGTCACAAAACAAGACAGATCCAGCATCAGTCCATCATAAAATGGAAATGGTGTATTCATAATTAAGCCCAAACCAGATTAAAGCACATCAGTAAGATACATGGCATCCCAGAATACATACTGTGCATTATTCAGCCAGGGCCATATCTTTAGCTCATACAAATAAAAACTGAAAGAGTAGAAAAGGCCTGAATTTGGTTTACAAATGGGTTCAATTTCTTTGTGATTATGTTTACAAATGACATAATAATCAGTGGTAGATGGTATGTAAACTCAAGATTGGTCATTGATTGATGTTAAAGCTATATGATAAATATATGGGGATTTATTATTCCATACATTGTCATTTATACCATATATTGTCATTTTTATATGCTACGTATTTTCCAAAAATTTTAAAAGGTAATTAAATACAAAATAAAGGTTAAGTGAGAAAGGAAATAAGAAATTCTTCAGTAAAATTCGACAGTATTTAATCTCTAATATCAAATATAGTCTTTGACTTTATTTTTCCATCATCAAGTAAATCACCCAACCAAGAAATTTATTCATGAGTAGCTGTGGACTGGAATGTTGTGGTATTCAAAGGATTATTTTGTATCTAAGGGGTCGTTTTGTGCCTATCATATTGGCAAGATGCCCACTGCTGAACTAAACTGTAAAAATGAATAATGTCTTTATGTTCAAAATCAAAAGCTCACAATATATTTATTGTCCTATTCCTAAAATATGTTCAGTTTGTATCCAATTTCTTTTGCATTTCAGTGTACCACATCTCTTAATTATGCACTAACATAAGTGGAATCATAGCATGCCAAAGTTCAAAGAAAACTTCTTTAAGAAATCATTGACTCTAACTCTTGTATTTTACAAATGAGAAAACAGGATTTTTTGAAGTTCCCAAGGTATTACTGACTGAGCTAAATGTAAGACCCAAAACTTGGCCTCCCAACCTGGCAATTTTCCACTACCCAACCTAAAAAAAAAGTAAGGGATAATGTTCTATGCAAATAAGTCCATTCAGCAAATAAAAACTCTCCAATGAATACTGAACAAAACTTCAAACTCCTTTCTTGATAATTCCATCTCCACTGCTATTAGTACATAGTTAAAGCATGAAAAGAGACTATAGTTGTGATTAATCCTTGATATTGCAGGATCTATCACAGTGCCTGACATACAGTAGGCTATTACTAAATGCTCACTGGAGAATAAACAATAAGAAAGCTTTATATCTCAACAATTCTAAAGCTTTATCTAAAAGCAAAATGATTATAAATTTTTGTAAATAAAATGATCAAGGTGATAAATTTCTAATATATAGACATAATTACATTTAGGGCAATATTATTGGGAGTATTTATTTGTGAAAACAAATCTACTTTTATATTCTAGATTGGTATATGAAGTATGTGATATGCCTCTTAATGTATGTGAGGTTCCTAAAAACATAATTACTCAATTTTATTTAACAATCAAGAGAATGATGAAAAATCGACATAATGCTAACAATATGTAAAGTTTTACAGTTCATAATTAGAATACATACTAAAATCCTATTGCTGTTTCTCCCAAATAATTAAAAATACTTTTTCCAAAGAAAACTATTTTCAAGTGCCAAAGAAATAAAAGAAAGAAATCCCTGGCTAAATTCATTTTTTTTTGTCTAAAATAATCTATGCAACTCTTTAAGACTTAATAATTAATTATTGGAAAGAAACTCTTGTCTTTTTTGTGAGAATACATTTTTGCTCTTATGCAGAGTGTTTCTAACAGTCTAGGAAAGTTCTTGGAGTGTGAACACCTTCAAGTGAATCCAATAAAAATATTTTACTGCCCTGGATAAATGAGTTACAGCAAATTAAATAACTGATTTTTTGTGTTTATGAGGGCTTCTTAGTGCACCCTTGTGGTAATGTAACAAATTACAAATGCAACCTTAAGGGGAAAAAAAAATGGTAGCATAAAGCCAGCCTAAGAGAAGCAAATAACAGTCCTCTATTTGATTCCTTTAGAAAACCCTACCATTGCCCTACCTGGTCACAGAAAAACAGTATAGATTGAGTTTTGTTCTGCAAAAATGGAGATACAACATAAATGAATGAGAGTGTAAGACAAAATGACAATCTCAAAATAAGTTTTAAGAGACCATTGAAAGAGATGTTGAATAGTATTAACATATTGAACACATATCAGTAGATTAACTTTGTCTAGATTCCTTATTCAAATTTCTATGCTCCATCACATGAGAAAAATGGTATTTTGACAATGCTTTCTAGTTTCAATTTGTCAAATCTTTTTACATCTCATCAATTTCCTGTTTTCTTTCTTTTTCTTCTTCTTTTTTTTAGCTTAACAAGAGAAATGCCTTTCCTATACAAAGATAAATACTGTACTCATGTTAACTGTTATACCTGTAACAATCAACATGGTAAGAAATGTATTTTATTTAATTAGGAAAAAGGATATCTTGTTCATTTTAAAAAATAAACAAAAAAATTATTTTAAAACTCTCACAAATTGAAAGTGAAAATACTGCACAATATATTCTTTTTGGGGGAGGTAAAATAAAAGACTGGTTTAATATAGGCTTCCTTCTACAAAGGTATTATCTATTGATTATCTTTTTATATTGGGTCTGTTTCTTTATCTTTCAAATAAAGTAACTGAACTTATAGATTTCTTTTAGGGTCCTTTCCAACTCTAGCTTCTATGATTTGGATACTTCAGGGTATTTGAATAGCATTACAGTGTCCCTGAACATAGTACTTTTCAGTTGATAAAGATGCTTCATATCCATGTCATCTGATCCTCACAATAATATTTGAGGTTAACATAGTAGGTATTATTTTCTATGTCAGATAGGCATAGAAGCTTGTTCTGGTCACAACTAGTAACTGATAGAACTAGGATTGGATCTTATATACTGGGTGTTAAAATTAGTGTTCTTTCAATAATATCATGATACCTTGGAACTAGAATTGAGAACATGAGGCAATGTTTGAGTTATTGACGGTTAAAAAGCATACTTGTTACATGGGGGTGTGGGTGGTGTATGTAACTGTTGATGGTAGTGGGAGTCTCTCATCAGAACCAGAAAAGTATGTTAACATTCATATTGATCCTTGAATCAAGTATGTTTTATCAAATTGTAAATACAAAGTGAACATAGGATAAAACAAATAAAAGAGGCTGTAATACTGCTAAGCTTCTCAAAGAAAATTCAAGGATTTCTTTCCATTTCCTATTCCACGTGGCAGGTGACACTTCAGTAAACATAGGGATGAGATAGAGTGGAAATAACCACCTTACTAGCCTAGCAAAAGTCAACCCTACTCACTGTTGGCCTATTTTTTATTCCAGCAACAGTCTTTTTTCCAGAAAAATCCAAGCACTAAAAGGCTAGAAAGACCCCCCCACCTCAAACTAGGCTCTTTTTCTGAAAAGCCTGAAGTATGTTCCCAGGATCACTGGTTATCTTCTATTCAGGGATATCCAGAGGTTACCAGAATAAAGTATTTTAAAATACAAATGGTTCATCTTTCTGGATTTCCTTCAGCATCAAGTGGTTCTTTCTAGAAATATGCAGATTTTCTAAAATCACAAACCATTGTTCTAGAGAGAGCCATCCGCAGTTTCTTTGTAGACAAATGGTTAGATGGCATTTTTTTGAAAGATTTTCTTAGGTCCGCTCACGAATTGCTCTCCAGGATAAAAACTCCTGGATTCACAAGTCAGGTGGTAAGTGCTTTGATAAATAAAACCAAAACCCAAATAAAACACGATAGATGCAATGATCACCACCTTGGATACGGTGGTCACAGTCTCTGATGGGGTCACCTATGAGCAGAGACTTGAACTGGTTACAGTCGTGCAGTGAGCATTCCAGAAGTGGGCAGAGCAAGCAAAAAGGCCCGGAGGAGAAAACGTGCTTGGACGACTCGAGGTGTATTTATTCACTGTAGGCCCATCCTCATTTCTATTTCTCTTCCCCACTTGTCCTTTCCCTGGTGCCCCACGATCCCACTTTAACATACTTCCTCTTTCCTGGGTCCAGGAACTTCCTGAGCGCGGAGCATGCCTCCTCCTTACCCCAGCCTCACCAGGGTTGCCCCTTCATTTCGGGGAACAGCGAACTCAAGAGTCAAGAAAGTTGAGCTCCTTTACTGTCCCTAGTTGACTCTGAACTTCAGGATCCTAACATGAGATTATCTTTATGGTCCATTCTAGATCTGAAGTCCCCCAATATTTTTTTCCTTCCCCTCACCCCGTCTTCACTCTTTCTCATTTTTGAGTTTCTCTCCCCCCGCCCACCTCCCTTCTCAACTGCACTCTATTCCTGCACAATATATTTTCATAAAATTGAAATAATGAAAATAAAACTACCTATTTTGAGGATAAATAGCTACAACTACATCACATTATTTTTAAGACAAGAGGATGTCCATCTATGATCCAAAAAATAGTGGTAGGAAATGGTGAAAAAGAAGATAGTGAACAGAAATTATAAGAACCAGATCATTCAATATTCTCATTTCCAAACCAGGTGGTAGGTTGACTGGCAGTTGTTATATTATCCTTTATAAGCAAAAATGCATTAATGTACAAAGTACAAAAGAGCCACTGATGACAGTACATGACAAAACAAAGAAAAATATTAATCCAATTCTATGCCACTGGGTACCAAAAAAGCAACAATAGAATAAAAAGGAAGACACATTTAATTAATATGTCAACTTCTGCAAAGTACATGAGAATAGTAAGTTCATAATATAGTGAGGCAGTGGAAAGACTAAAATTTTGTAGCTTTGCTTTGAAAGAGTACATGCCTTCTAGTGATCTATCCACTTACAAGTACATGGAGTCAGACATTGCATGCCCATTGTTGACCCATATATGTCAAGCACTATGCTTGATAAATATTTTTATGAAAAATGGACTTTTGTTATATTTATATATGTATATGTATGTATATATGTATATATATACATATATATGTGTATATATATATATATATATATATATATATATATATACAGTCTATATAGTCAAGAAATCTCCAAAAATTAAAAGCAGAGAAAATAATTATTTTTAAAAAAACATTATTATACTTTCAAGGCACTTAAGTTTTATAAAATTTTCTTTAAAACATATTCTGAAGTATGGTTGTATATTAATAATCAAAAATGTCAAAGTTTTGTGTGACAATATTGGGAACCTTGCTCTAATATGCAGAAACAAGATTTTGTCATTTAGTTTTAGCCTTAATTTTTCCAAAAAGATTTAAGTGCCATCTTGTCTTATCAGTTAAATAATTTCTGCTTGGTGGTTTGTAATAGGACTAGGAAGTCTGCCCACCTCCAGTCCAGGCAGATAGCCTTTGCCTCATTAGAGAATATGGTGTGATGAGAAAAAGCCAAGACAAGAGGAACCTGGAACATAAGGCAGCCTGTGAATGTTGGAGAGGATTTCAAGAAGCCAGCTGGCCTGGGAAAAGAGTAGAAATGCTTTTCCTGGATTAAATTTGACTAATTATGCCAACCTTGAGTTGGGTGAAATCTGGCATTAAATGGAGAGTTCTGGAGAAAATCCAGATGACTCAATAGGGGTAATGAGAACTGAGAGCAGTGGATAAACTACGGAAAATTTGAGTTGTTGAACACAAACATTACTACTATGTTTGAAATATGAAAGAAAAATTTTGAGAAGATAAGCATAATTGTTCTAGAACTTATTCACTTTCAAAAACAAAATTTTACAAATATTCAATATTAGTTCTTAAATTTTTAGCTCCATCTTTCCCTCACTTACTCAAATAATAATATGCAAAAATATTATTTGCCTGATGTGTGGTTAGTACTGAGTTAAACTGGGGGGAATTATAGTTGAAATGACCATTATTTAAGGATAAATAGTAGATAATTAAGGATGAATTGGAAGTAACTAGTAAAAGAGGGCAGTGCATATAAATATCTAAAGATGCAATACTGTGCTGTTACTTTGAAAGGACTCCAAGTTCAGTGTGGCAGGAAAATAGATATAAAAAAAGAATTGGAAGATTTTGGATAGGAGTTGACATCAGATTTGGATATAAGGTTTCAAAATCATATTAAGCCTTTACTAGATTTTTTTTTCCTTAACAATAATTGCTACAGAAAGCCATGAAATTTTTTAAGCAGAATACTTCTTGATCAACTTTCCTCTTAGACAAGCCACTTTGATATCCACAAAAGGAACTTATGAGAAGGAAGTGAAAATGGAAGGGAGAAAATGTAAGAAATTTTTAAAATGTCCAGGTGAAACAGAATGGTGAAAGAGTTTTATATCTCTCTAAGATAGAATTACAGGAACCAAATTTACTCTTCTACTTGAAAAACCTATAAAAGTAGACAAAGTAAATAAAATGACAAGTTTTAGTGCATCAAATGAAGGGTAATGATCCTTGAGAGATGGGACACAAAGGAGGTGAGTCCTATGACTACCCCAGCTCAAGCTTTGGAAGAATTTCCAGGCTTCTGGAAATGAATAGACATCTGGGGTGGAGAAAACAGAGCTGAAACACCAGAAAAACCAAAATGTCTAGAATCATACAAAACATTACCAAAGGGAAAAAACTTTATAAAGAAAAAAAAAAAAAAACGCAGAGAACAACAAGCTTTCCTTGACAGTCTTCAGAATAGTATTTTTTGGTATATGAATATGAGGAAACTACACAACACCAAAAAAAAAAAAAAAAAAAAAAAAAAAAAAAACCTACTTAAAATGACTTGAGGGGCCAATGTCTGCAATTCACCCAGGACACCTGTTCCCACCAAGCTGACTAGAAAAATCTCCAACTCATCACATATTCAAAGTACCGAGAAAGGTCTTAGAAAGTCTTGCACAATAGTAGCAGTAGATAAAATGAGCCTAGATTAAATAATGCTGTTGTACTGATAAACAAACTTACAGACTCAAAACTATTAAGTAATTTAAGTTCACTGAAAATAAAAGTCAAGCTGAATGTGGAGGCACACACCTGTAATCCCAGCTCCTTGGAAGGCTGAGACAGAAAAATTGCAAGTGTGAGGTCAACCTAGGCAACTTAGTGAGATCCCGTTTCAAAATTTAAAATTAAAAGGATTGGGACTGTAAGGCATACCTGGGTTCAATACCCAGTATATAATAAATAAGTAAATGTCAAGAATATTTCTAGCAATACAAAAATATCTTGCTCTGAACCAAACAAAAATCAAATTGCTTGTAATCCAATTAAAAAAATCAATAAGTATCCAAACAAAAAAGAAGAAGAAACTATGACACAGTATTAGGAGAAAAATTAATCAATTGTTGCCAATTCAGATTAGAGTGTGAAAGTGGTTATCTCACTTGTTCTCTGTTGTTCAAAAGCTAGAGGAAGGATTGAACCTATTATATAAGATGCTGCCACTGTTGAAATTGCCTAATGCATATAGTAGTCCTCTCTGTACTACAGCTGCAACTTTTAATAAGTCTATGACTTTCTTCAAAATAAAAATTTAAATTTAAATATCTGTATTATTTATCTTATTTATACTTCGCTAAATTACACAAACTTATTGAATTAATTTCTCCTATAAAATTTCTAACACATGATTCTTTTTTTTTCTTTGATAGCAAGCTTTTCTGTTTTGAAATGGCAAGAAATAAAACATAACATCACTTTCACTCTTTTCTATCCAAAATTAATTTAGTAAGCAAAAAAAACCCTCTCAATTTTGTTGTCTGTATTCACTTCTTATAGGAAGTGTACCATACAATAATATTATCTAAGCCTCTTAGATTGGAAGAAAAATTTTAGGCTTGATAATATTATCTCAGTGGATATGAATGTATTATAATTATATGTGGTATTCACAAGGCTTAAGACCTGTGATTCAAAACTTGGAGGAATATTTATTTTTTAGGAATATTTAATTTTGAGCCATCATTCTCTCCTATATGTCTAAATAAACAATAAGATTCCCTGCATTTATGCACCAAGTGTTTTTTTCTGAAGTATGCTGGAATATATCAATTATGCTGAGAAACCAGTCTCTCAGCTGAATTCATCATGCCACATTTACAACATTTTTCAGCTCTGTGTTGCAGATCCCACAAGTTTATAACCTCTGACCACAGAACCTTTTGGGAAAGACTCACTGTTTGAGGTCATGAAAACTCAAGCACCACAAGCTATAGGACTCCTAAGCAGTGAATGATGCTATGTTCAAAGCAGGAAGCTAAATTGTGCTATATGCAAATAAAATGTGCAAACACAATAAATTACTTTTTTTAAAGATGGTAAATTTTAATATTAGGGAGAAAATTCATAATATAAGTATGGTTATCATTACCATTATAAAATGTAAACTTAATGATGAATTGATCTATGTATTAAACATACCTATTATACATTTCTTGTCATTTTCAACATTGGATGAAAATTAATTTTGATCTTTCTGAATTATAGAAGTGTTTCATAACTATACATCAATGCATAATAATATGTTATATAACCAAATTTAATCTCAATAAAAGTTTGTAGATTGAGTAATTTAAAGTATGAACAAAGTTAAAGAATACTTCTAGAGACAAATAATTAATTTCTTTTCTCACATTGCTTCCTACTTTTACATAAGACTTTTTAATACTTACATTTGTTTATATATACTTAATTTTACCTATAACTTCCATATATGAATTTGTTTTATATCTATATGACATATTATTATGTTCATTTTAAAATGTTTATACTTCTATTGAAATATTTTATTACTTAATTTATTTCAATCCTCAATAAGTTACTCAATCTTTGAAAACATACTTAGATTACTACAAAATTAAATGAAAATACATAATCAACTCCTTGTGCAGATTGTTCATTTTTAGACTTCAGATTATATGTAACTTTTATGACTTTAAAATTATTAAGAGCACTTGGATTTATACCTATTATCTCACTAATAACCCAGGTATTATGTCATCTATCCCTCTACAATGTAATAGAAAAAACTAACATAGAATAGTTTAATTGGACTCATATTGCCTTTTTTTTCCATACATTTGGAAAAAACTTCTAAAAAACTAAATTCAGAATCTGTAGTTTATCAAAGTGAGATAAATTATTAATTTAAATGAAAGAAAAAAAAATCTTGTGGATTAATCACACATTAAAAATAGAAATATACAAAGTCTTAAATTTCTACTTTTGTCATTATATCACATAATAACAGAAAAAAAAGAAAGATAATTAGAGGGGATTGAACTAAAAGATTCTAAAATACTTTCAACCTGTAATTAAACTATCAAAAACTTTCTCAGGTACAAGCAAACGTATGAATGGAAATGTATGAAGTCCAGAAATACATATTAAGTACTCTTAAGATAAGCTTGATGTTTCAAGTCAATGGATAAAGATTTTAAACAGTGCTTTTACAATTTTACTACTGAGAAATAAAATAAGTTGTATACTAATACAATAATGCAAATAATTTTTAGTTCTAAGATAGAGTAACAATTCCAAACTATGTCTTTCACCATAAACAACCACAAATATGGAAAAAAAAATAAAGGAAATATCAGAAGGATAAGAAACAAACAAGGAAATCATATGTTGGTTGCCCTGGATTTCAGTCTGGTGCATAGTCCAGGTATTTGTTTGTGAAGAAGATCCAAGAGAATGTTATTGTTTCACTGAGTGAAAGAGATTTAGGGATGTTGAAGAAGCTGGAAGTTCCAGAGGAGAATTCTGGAAATGAGGGATTTACACAGGAAAAGAGTTCCAGAAATATGCATGCTTATACTGTTAATTCTTTGACTGAATACAAAGACAAAGAGACTATCCAGAAGCTCTGAGATGAAAAATTGCCTGAGTGATGTCACAACAAAATTGCATCTACGAAGAATTTTAAATCAAAAGCTCCATGAATTTTGTGAGATTCCAAGGAGAAATTTAGAAATGAGAGCAATGACTCTCAATTATTTGGTGGATGTCAAAACTGCAGTTGGTACTCAATCATTCCTTCCTCCATTGTCCATTCTGAATTCTTTCCAAACTAGGCTATCAGCAGATCTTAAGGACTTCACTGATGGTGTGACCCAACTTTCATGGCTGATATTGGAATATTAGAAACGAAAAAGAAATCACCATAGTGCATTATTCATCCATTTAAAGTGAGACTAGAACATGTAATGACATACTTTAGGATGTAAATTTGACAACTTTGATAAAGTTGGAAAATTCCTCCTAAGATTTAAGTAATCAAAGTTAACTCAAGAAGAAATAGAAAATGGAAAAGACCTAAACTTACTGAAGAAACCTAATTTATATTCAATTCACTTTACCACACAGAAAATTCCAGAATTAAAGAATTTACTATTTAATACTATCAAATATTTTAGAAAGAAAAATGTCAATAGAGAAATACACTTCCAAAATGTTTTTATGAGATCAAATAACTTGATAAGAAAAAGAAAGATATTTAAAATGAGAGAGGAAGGCAGGAAGACAGCAAAGAGGGAAGAAACTATAAGCTAATATCCCTCTGGAAAACAGATGAAAAGCAGAAAATGTTAGTGTTAGAGCAAATATATATATATGCTCTAACAAATATATATATATATATATATATATATATATATATAGAGAGAGAGAGAGAGAGAGAGAGAGAGAGAGAGAGAGAGAAAGAGAGAGACAATGAGAATGTAGAAAAGTGTAAGTAGAGAAAACACAAGACAAACCCACATAAACAGTCAAGTGATACTCAACAAAGGTGCCAAAAACACACTGGAAAAAAATATAGCCTTTAATAAATGATGCTGGTTTCCCAGATATTCATATGTAGAAGAATGAAACTAGATTCCTAGCTCTCACCCTGCACAAAACTCAACTCAAAGTAGGAATTAGTCCAGAAACTTTACAATTAGTAGAAGAAAATATAGGGTCAATACGCCAACAATTTGGTACAGGTACCAACTTCCTTTCACAAGACCCCTTAAAGCTTACGAAATGAAACCAAGAATCAAAAAGTGGTATGCCATCAAATTTAGAAGCTTCTGCGTAGCGGTGGAAATTATTAAGAGAATCAAAAAGAGTCTACAGAATGGGATGCAATTATTTTTTAGCAATTCCTCTTACAGGCTTTTAATATCCAGAATATATAAAGAACTCAAAAAAAAAAAAAAAAAAGGTTAACAACAAAGCAACAAATAACCCCATAAATAAATGGGAAAAAGCTAAACAGACTTTTTTTTTCAAAAGAGGAAATACAAATGCCAGCAAATATATGAAAAATTTTTCAACAACCCTAGTAATAAACCAATTGCAAATCAAAACTACATTGACATTTCATCTCACTCCAGTTAGAAGGGCAATCATCAAGAATGCAAATAATAATAAATGTTGACAGGGATGTCCAAAAAACGGTGTACTCCTACATTGTTGGTGGAATTGAAAATTAATACAAACACTTTAAAAAGCAGCATAGAGATTCTTTAAAAGAATGGAACCACCATATGATCTAGCTATCCTACCCCTTGATATTTATCCAAAAGTACTAAAATCAGAATGTTATAGTGCTACAGACACAACAACGTTTATAGCAGTGAAATTCACAATAACCAGGTTATGAAACCAGCCAGGTAGGTGCCTGTCAATAGATAAATGGATAAAGAAAATGTAGTGTATATACAAAAAGGAGTTCTGCTCAATCATGAAAAATGAAATTATGGCATTTGCTGGTCATTGGGTGGAACTGAAAAATATGCTAAGTAAAATTATCCAGTTTCAGAAAGTCAAGGGTTGGGTATTTCCTCTCAAATGCAGAAACTAGAGCAAAATAAGAGGGAAAAAGTGAGACAAGAATGGTTCCAATGAAAATTAAAGAGTGGTAATTGGAATATAAGGGGGTTAAGGCAGAGGGAGGAGTGACAAAAAAGGGTGGGACTTTGGAATAAAATTAACCAAATTATGTTATGTATATATCTGAATATACCACAGTGAAGTCTGCCTTTATGTATTCCTATAAAACACCAACAAAAAAATAAATGGAGGGAATACCAGTAATATAAAGGAAGTAGGGGAAGGAGGAAGAGAGGAAAAGAGAAAGTATTGGAGACTGAAATAGAGAAAATTATATCCATGCATGTATGATTAGGTCAGAATAAACCCCAATATTATGTATAACTATAATGCACTAGGAACAATATTTTTAGAAAATAAAAGAAAATGCAACAATTTGCAAAAGCATCAAAAACATGAAATACATAGGGATAAATTTATTAAAATGTATGGAAAATTTTGAATATTAAGGACTTTAAAGCATTGCTGGGAAATATTTTAAAACACCTGAAGAAATAGAGAAATATACTATAATCATGAATTCATCAATTCCATGTTAAGACAATTCTCCTATTGATATATATTCTCAATATGATCCTAATAAAATACAAATGGGCTTTTTGCAAAAAAAAAAGTTTATTCTAAAAATATAAGGAAATAATGACAAAAAAAATGAATTTCAAAAGAAAAACTAGGTTAAAAAACATGCATTACTTGATTCAATACTTGGTATAAAGCTCAAGAAATCAAGATAATTTGCCATTCATGTAAAGATCAAGAAATAAGGATCAAAGAAACAAAATACAGAGGACTGGGGAGATGTATACATTTGCAGTTAATTTACTTTGACAGAGATACCAAGGTGATTTCACAGGAAAGTTGTCAATATTTCAACAAATGGTATCAGAACAACTTGAAATAAATATGGAGAAATGTAATTTTTACCTTCATCTTAACATACAGAAAATTAGCTCAAAGAATCATAGACCCAAACATAAAACATTAAAAAGACATAACTATTAAGAAAACATAAAAAAATAACTATTAAGAAAACAGACCTAATCATTGTGATAATAAAAAAAAAAAAAAAAAGGCAAAGATACCACAGAAAAAGCCCCTCCTCAAAAAAACAAATGCCAAATGTTTTCTTTGATATCAGGAGGGTGATTCATAGTGGATAGGGAGCGGGAACATGGGAGGAGTAGACAAACTCTAGATAAACAGAGGGGTTGGAGGAGAAGGGAGGGGGCATGGGATTATTAATGACGGTGGAATGTGATGATCATTATTATTCAAAGTACAGGTATGAAGACACGAATTGGTATGAATATACTGTGTATACAACCAGAGAGATGAAAAAGTGTGCTCTATATGTGTAATAAGAATTGTAATGCATTCCGCTGTCATATATAAATAAAATAATTAATTAATTAATTAAAACAAAAGAAAAAAGAAAAGCCCATCTGGGCTTTTCAAAAATATCTGGGCAATCTGGACTTCATTAAAATTCTGCAGAGTAGGACTTTGCTTCTACACTCTTAAATTTGACAGATGAGTCAGTGAAATAAACTGACACCAAATACAATGATATAAGAAAAAGTACACAAATTAACTAATTTTTAGTACTATATGCATGGGGCAACACAAGAAAAAAAGTTAATACTCAGAAAAGTTGTGAGATTTCAAAGCTTATTTACAGTCTTGATGGGAAAGAAAGGTAAAAACTAGGCCACATAGGGAAAAGAAAATGACTTTCTAGAAAGATGAATGGAAACTTGATAGAATAGATGGTAGATACTACTGTTTGTAACAAAATTTCTCTAGGTGTAGTATTGACTTCTAGACTCCTCTCCTATGATAAGAGTCAATCTTCTCTGGTTGATGAAATTTCTGGGGAAAGGATTTATGACAATTGGGTTCCTTTTAGAGAATCTGTCTTTAGACAGATTTCGGGAGTTTAGAGGCAGTCTTTCCCTACATTCTCTATTTTGCTAGCACATTCAGCTCAAAATAAACAATATACCAGTGCAACATATTTTGGGGTGTCATGTTCTGAATCCCTTCAATTCAAAATTCACGCTATTAAAAAGCCACTGTTCAGAAAAATGGAATGACAACCTATAGGCTTCCAGAAATATTCTCATCAAACTTGGAAAACAACTTGCATCTAGAATATATGAAGGATATTTACAAATAAATTTTCAGAAGAAATCCACCCCCTTTGTTTGGCAAAAGAAGATATACATAAACAAATTTTCAATGTCATTAGTAATCAGTTGAATAAAAATAATACAGTAAGCTATCACTGTATACTCATTATTATGGCTAAAATAAAGAAGACCAATGTTAACTATTGGTGACTATAAAGTTTCTGGTACTCTCATACCTAGAGGAAGGAATTGAAAATGTTATAACTGTTATCCAAAGTAGTACCTACATGACCCAGCTGAATTTCTACTCTATCCTAATCCTGTTTATCTTTGAGAACAAGATGTCTGAAGGGCAAATTTTCTCTTCAGGTAGGCTAGTTAATACCAGCTAGATCTGAGATGAGTGCCAGAGTAACTGCCAGACCACCTCTAACTTCATTATAATCTAATTTCCATGTTACACATACCCACTGCATGGTCAGAAACACTAGATCATAAAAGGAATAAAAAGAGGTGGCCCTCAAGTTCCAAGAAGTCTTACCAATATTAGGAACAGATTCCTCTCCCGGATTATTGTATCTCCTACCATCCTTCCCCTACTCTGTCTCTGCAGCCTCTCAACCATAAGTGAGAAATTGGTCTGTGAGTGAGGGTCATCCTTCTCCATTCCTTGGCCATTGTTGGCAGTCAGCTTTGGCTTTGATTTTGGCTTCCTGACGCTGAATAGAAAATGATTTGTCTTTGAGGCTCTCTCCCTTCCAAAGATGGGAATAATTATTGATAATGTAATCACTTTGAAAAATTAATCCAACCAATCTACCATTACCTATAAAGGTACATATTCATATCCATATGACTCATTAATTCCACTCTGAGTTACTTACATAGATGAGATAAAAAAATGTGTTTACATAATACTTATTATATACTATATATAAACACACAACATACATATGTGTATATATATACTATATATATGCTATATAAATATATACAATATATAAATATATACTATATATACTATACAATATATAGCATATTTAGTATATATACATATAAATATATAGTATATATTCACATATATATAAATCAAGTATGTTCATATATATAAAATAAGTATTATATGAACACACACATATATATTATGTGAACAAATGTATATAGGAATATATAGATACATATGTATATCCTTAGTAGCTTCTTCAAAATAGCTAAAAACTTGAAAGTTATGAAAAATTGAAAAGACCCAAAAAGTTGATCAGTGAAAAAAACTTTTGGTATATCCATATAATAAAGTACAACTACATAAAAACAAACAAACAAAATATGTGCTGTTGATAGAAACCAAATAATTCAGCCCAACAATATTATCCTAATATTTAGAATATTATCCTAAATATTCAAGCTCAAGAAGTACATTCTGTTTGATTCTGTTACTGGAATCTCTAAAATGACAAATACAATTTATAGTGACATAAAGCTTTAATGGTTGCCTGTAGCCAGGGGTAGAGAATTATTTACTTACATGTACAAGGAAAAGACTGTTAAGGGGGAAAAAATTCCAAAACTTGCAGACAGGAAAACAGAGGATTCCATATCTCATAATGTCATCCTAGAATATTGTCTAAGAGGTGGAAATTACAAGGGTTATACAACACTAGGAGGATGTTTCCTACATTACAGTATTTTACAAATCTGTAAAGATGATAAAAAACTGATAGGCCAGCAGATTATTCTGTTTCTATGCAGTGCTGATTAATTTTATCCTGGAGATATGCAAAGAATTTTCATACTATGGAAAATATATGCCCTGTAGGGCATTCAAATATTTTGCATGAAATTTAGAAACCTTTATTGAGCATTTGTTTTCATGGTTATAAATAAATATTTCTTTTCTATGGTGTTTTTAAAATCTTTTTACCATCCTGTTTGCACCAATAAGGAGTTAAATACACCTTTGTTATACAGTAAGTTTCTAAAAACAATAGTCTCTTCCAAAGATTCCTGTGAGTTAATATATTTAGATCCCCACCTCATTCCTACTGCCTTTTATGATATATATACCAGCCTTTCTTTGGTCTTACACAGCCACTTAACTTCTTTTGCTACTGGATCCCATTATCCCTGCCGAAATTAGAGAACCTAATTCATTGGCAACATCACCTATACTCATCATTGACTTACAGGAGACAATGTTACAGGGCATCGGATAGTCTTAATGCTTAACACATTAGTTTTGTGAGGATCCTCTAGGCCTCCTTGGAATATGCAATAGGTATGGAATGTGCAAGTCATACATGATAAATTCTCCAACATCCCATTTTCTCAATCCTTTAGACTTCTTCCATCACATTATGCTAGAGGAGTTATAGAATATCAACTTCCTTCAATCAAAGTTTCAATCACTGACAAAGTAAATTATTAAAACTATTTCTACCTGTAGAAATTAACATATAAATTCTAAAGTATCTGGTAATTGTAGTCATTTCAAAAAATTGGTGTAATATATTCTCTCCTTTACCTACCTTAGAATTACACTCCTGCATCTATTCTTCAGGTATTTGAAATATATATGAAAAAATATTGCCACTCTCCTTGTAAGTCAACTATTTGCTTCCTGCTCAGACTGTACTGACTCTTCAGGATCATGCAATGAATGACCATAGTTATGAATCCAGTGGCAACAAAATATTTCTGAGGTATGTGGTAGGGAAAATAGAGGCACCTCAGAGATGTCCATTTTGTCATTACACAAATCCATGAATAGGTTATCTTACATGGCAAAAAAAAAAAATAAAATAAAATAAACACCTTTGTAGATCAATTAAGGACCTTGAAATGGCTCTTCTTGGTTATTCCTGTGGGTTGAAAAAAAATCTTTAGAAGTGGAAGAGGAAGGTGAAGAGAATGTCAGTGTAATATCATGGGGAAAAAACTTGATCCCCTTCACTAGTTTTGAAGTTGAAGGAAGGCAAGCAGCCTCTAGCATCTGGAAAAAAAAAGGAATTGTCTTCTCTCTTAGAGTATCCTGAAGGGAATGCAGACTTGCTGGCATGAATTTTGTTCCATTGAGACCAATGTTGAGCTTCTAACCTGGAAAACAGTAAGTTAATACATTCGTGTTGTTTTAAGTCACAAGTGTGAGGCATGAGAGCAAGAGGAATAAATAGGAGATGAAGAGATTAAACAATCCATTACCAAGTAACTGCCTTAGATGCCTTAGATTATTAGAAGAGGCTCAAGATTGAAGAAGATAGTCTCTTCTGAACCAAGAAGAGAATCATTTTTGTTGACAAGCGAGTGTCTAAAACAATCTCATCTCCATTCAAGTATATGAAGTCTCAAGTCACTCTCCTTCCCAATCAGGGAATTGGGAAGGTTGTATATTTTTCTTACCTTGTAATTACAAATTGCTTGCTCCATTTGAATATGTAATGTCCTCCAGAGGCCTATGTGTTAAAGAATTGGTTTTCAAACTAACTACTGAAAGATGGTAGTAACCTTTACAAGGTGGAGCCCAGTGAGGAGATTAAGGTTATTGGGAGTGTGTCTCTAAAACGGATCATGGGACTCTATTTCTTTCTCTCTGTTGCACCTGGGTACCATGAGGTGAATGGGCATCCTCTGCCGTGTGTTCCTGTCCTGATGAATTGTGCTGCCACAAGCCCAAAGCAATAAGGCAATTGGTCATTGACTGAAAATGTCCAAAGCTGTGAACAAAATAAACCTTTCTGCTCTATGCATTGATTATTTCAAATACTTTGTTATAATAATGGAAAGCTGACTAATACACCGATCAGTAAAATTTTCTTTTTGATTTCCAGCCAAATTGCTGCAGAAATAGCTATTATGATGAATAAGGCATTCTTTTAAGAAAATCATTAAAACTTTCTAGAATTTTTGAGTATAATAATGGGTAGTATCTTAAGTAATATGAATAAAGAAAACTTTATAATTAGAAATTCTTAAGTGTTTATATGTCAATACATATAAATAGGTGTAAGGGAAAAATTACAGTCATGATAAGTGGAATAAACAACCAAGTGAAGAATTTGAAAAGGTATAAAGAAGCAGAATATGGAGCACAGATGGGAAGATTGATAACTGAGACAAAGCTAGAAGAAAATCTGAATGTAGCCAGATGAATTTGTTTGAATGGTGGCACGAAATTGAAGGACTTTTTAAAAGTTCTATTTTTCTCTCTAAAGAAAGTGATGAGTGCAACTACAAAGAATAAGAGGACAAAGGGAAGGTTTAGAAAAATAAGGGAAGCATAAAAATGAGAAATAATTGCTATGGAGAACACAGCAGTAATCAGCCACCAACAGAAGGGATGTACAGGAAACAGTGAACAACTAATTTTGATCTAGAATATAAACTTATGGCTGTATCATTTTCTCTAACAGTGTTCAGCAACCCATGTATCGATGAGGAAGTCAACTGAATTAATATAGTCTTGATATGTCAGTTATTTCTCAATGTTTGGCCAACTAGTTCCCAGACACTATTCTGATCTGGGAAAACGATCTCATTTTGTGAAGGTGACAGTACTCACTGCCTTAGAGGCAACTATAGAGGAAAAAGGAGAGAGAACTTCTGAATACTCCATCCTTAAAACCAGAAGATTAATGTTTGAATCATGCTCCTAAGACTTTGGATCTTGACAAAATAATGCAAAGACATAGGCACAGCTTAAAAATTATTCATAATAATGGTTCAGCCTTAAAAATCCTCAGTATCCATATCCTCAGTATCAGCTGTTTCTGAAACAATTTTGCTGGAAATAAAAAAGAAAATTTTAAAGTATATTATTGTAGTGCTATAAAGAGGGGCCATGCCAGTGTGTCTGGCTTCAGTGTCAGCATCCTAACCAGAAGTCCCTGTGGCCTGACATGCTCACAGGCTCTTTGTAGAACCTTCCTTGCAGCCTCTTTCCTGAGCTTGGTTATCTTACCAACTTCTCAACTTTGTGAACCACTCCATCAGTAATTATGGTTTCTAAATAAGACATCCCCCAAAAGCTCATGTGTGAGACAATGCAAGAAAGTTTAGAGGTGAAATGATTGAGTTATGAGAGCTTCAACCCAATCAGTGTGTTAATCCCTTGGAAGGGATTAGCTCAGTGGTGAATATAGGCATGTATGTGGCTGGATGAGGTGGGTTGTCAGAGGCATGTCTTTGGTGGGGGGGTCTCTATTTTGTGAGCTGAGCTTAGTCTTTCTCTGCTTCCAGGTGCCACATTCTCAAAAGCTTTCCTCTGCTATACTCTTCCACCACAATGTCCTGCCTCCCTTCTAACCCAGAGCAATGGAGTTGGCCATCTTTGGACTGAGACCTCTGTAACCTTGAGCCCCCAAATAACCTTTCTCTCCTTAAAATTGTCCTTGTCAGATCTTCTGGCTCACAGCAGGGGGGAAACTGACTAAAACAGCAATATTCTATTAATAAATTTCTTTCTTTTCCAATAAATCTGAAGCAGTTTCTGATATGTATAGTGAGGATTCCTGATGGATATGGACTTATTTTCCCTGCAGATGGTATGGAAGAAGAATTTGATGTGAGATTGGAGATAAGATGTTGGGAAGAGAGTGAATAAGTAAATCAGGAATTCTACACTACATAAGGCATGAGAAGACAGGGGAAGGTGAATGAGGAAACCTGAGGTTTCCAAATGCTGGAAATTCTAGTTAGGACAGAGAAAAGACAAGCTGGGAGGAGCTACATGAGTAGCTGGACTAAGAAGGGATGGTGGACAGAAATTGGGAAGTTGAAGCAAACACCACAGAGGTCGATACATCCTGAGTGGTCACAATTTCTAGGATATGACAACATGACTGAGGGAATGAAAAAAAAAAAAAAAACAGAAACAAAAGTGTAGGAAACTGAAAATCCTGAATTTCTCAAAAATCATTCACATTTGTTGCAGTGAGCAAGAACTAGGCCAGAAATATGTGTGAATTACAAAACTAAATTCATAAAGTCTTCAATGAATGGAATGGAAACAAAAAGAAGCCTGTTCCTAGAAGAAATGAGAAGGTGGCTTGGAGCCATGGTCAAGATTTTTAGAAAGGCAAGGTACAATACAAGATGTAAGAGGAGTGATGTTTTACAAATGCAAGAAAGCAATCCTGGTACCTGATGATTACATGGGAAGATAGTGCCAGCAGTGTCCTCAGAAGATGCAATGACTGGAGAAAATTCTCAATCAAAAAAAAAAAAAAAAAGATATATTCCAGGAATAAATTTAAAATTAAAGAACTTAAAAATCTTTAGAAAGAGTCTTGCTTTTTGGATCCTGGAAAGTTCTTGTTTTCATAGCATATTTTCTTAGCCATTGGATTCGCTTTAAAATATTTGAGATGAAAGCTTCATTCTTTAGAGGGAAAAAATAAGACAGATTGCTATAGGAAGCAGCACATAAGATATGAATACAGTACACAAAACACCATGCCATTGCTGAGAATTTTTGAGTGCAGGCACAGTGTTGTAATTTCTAAATTGTGACTTGAGTGTGCTGGTTTTAAAAATGTCATTTTACCTAGCAACAGAATACCCTAGATTAAATCTATACATAAAAATAAAGAAATGTGAGCTGGGGTTGTGGCTCAGCAGTAGAGCGCACACCTCGCAAGTGCAAGGCCCTGGGTTCGATCCTTAGCACCACATAAAAATAAATAAAATAAAGGTATTGTTTCCAACTACAACTAAGAAAAAAAGTGTGCTTCCAGAAAAAAATAGCCCTGTTGTACAAATTTTTAAAAATTATTCACTATTTTTAAAAATTTCTAATATGTATCTTTATACATAATTATTATGTCTAATAATAATTTTTCTGTCAGTATGAAAAATATCAGTATACTACATGGTCCTAGATTTCTCCATTCTACTCCCAGCTAGAGAATAAACCAGATGTATCTTACTAATTAAAATAAGAAAATTAAATCAATTTAGTTTTTAGCATTTAAGTGTTTAGTATAGATTTAAAAGTCAAAAAATGGGAACTCCCCTAGGACTCCTATAGTGACAAATAGTGAAGTCAGGAAATCTGTGTGGCTGTGGTAAAGCTGGCATTTCTTAAGCTGAGGTTTTTTTGGGCCATTCCAAATCCCTAAAGCCATTTAAGTAGTCATTGTTTCTGCCTGTCAAGCAAGATAGTTGTTAGCCTCTGTGAGTATTTCCCTAATAGCTCTACCAGTCATTTTTATCTCTGCTGCCAACTTGAGCTTTCATTAACAAGTGTGAAAAATGTTCAAGAAGCAAAATAAAAAGGTACTGAACCAGTTCAATCTTTTGGAGGAGCTTTAACTCATATCCAATGAGGACTGTTGCATTACTACAAAAGATTTTGGAAATCACGACTTATTTCTCCCTCTCAGTCAAAGGATAACTTCTATTTCAATTTCTCAGGACAAAATTCATGAAGTCCTCTTAGCTCTTTTATCCCCTGTGTTACATATCCAAAATCTTATTAGCTCCATCTCTGAAATTTACTGAGAATCTGACCCCTCTAAAGATAGCACGTCAGGCTGGGTAGGGTGATGCATGAATATAATCCCAGAGAGTCCAGAGGATGATGTAGAAGGATTGCAAGTTAGAGGCCAGGCTCAGCAATTTAGTGAGGCTCTAAACAACTTAGCAATGCCCTGTCTCAAAATTATATATATATATATATATATATATATATATATATATATATATATATATATATATATATATATATATATAAGGCTGTGGATGTGGCTCAGTTCCAAAGCACCCCTGGGTTTAATCCCCAGTACCAAAAAAAAAAAAAAAAACATAGCACATCATACCAAGTATCATCATTTCTTGCCTATACTTTGCTCCTAGCCTCCCAATGTATGTCTTCCTCTACCTTAGTTCCACTAGAGTCAGATCCTTCAATTGTACACATAGTATTTTTAAAAATGCAAACGATATCATGCCCTTCCTCAACTCAAATTATTCCAATGTATGCCATTTTACAGAGAATAAAGTCCAAATACTTAGTAGGCCTACAAATTCCAACATGAACTGGCTCCTGATGATTTCTAGACCTCACCTCCTCTCATTCTTCTGTTTTGGTGCTCCACCCATATTACTTCTCTGTAATTCTCCAAAAATACAAAGCAAGCCTCTCCCTTTGTCTCAAACGTTCTTCCCTACATTATTTTCTTGGTTCATCCCTACACTTGGCCTATGACTCCATTTAAAATGTCTTACATCATGGACCCTGTAAAATTCTCCATCCTTTACTCTTTTAATTTTTTATTACAACTTACTATCAAACACACACACATATATGTGGCTGTATAACCAATGTGATTCTGCAACCTGTACACTTGGAAAAATGAGAAATTATACCCCATTTGATTCAAATGTATGATATGTCAAGATCATTGTATTGTCATGAGCAACTAATAAAAACACACACACATATATACATATGCATACATCTCTATATAAGCATGTGTATATGTGTGTGTGTGTATGTGTGTGTATGCAATTAAATATATATGGGTGAATGTAAAATCTTTACCAACCAGACTATCAAACTTCAATTTTCAACTGGACTATAAATTCTGCAAAAGCAAAGACTGTTTCATTCACAGATCAAGACCCATGATCTAGGACAGGGTGGGCATATAGCAGACACTCAATGAGTACATATATTTTAATAAACTAATGAGTCTCTACAGCACTGACAAATTCGAGCTGCATAACAACATTTCTTTCCACACACTTGTCTCTAGCACCAGAAAAGAATGTGCACCATCACTGTCTGTTGTCCCCTAAGATTATCTTCCTAGTTATACTACTGTCTGAACTTATAAAATTAGTGTAACCACAGGATGGAAATGTAAACCAGACAGGTTGGGGGAGTTAATCTGAATTAGTAATTAGGACAAGAGTTCTGACATTTTTCATCCTTTACTAAACATTCTAACCATATGTCCCCCAAGCTTAAGTAATAAAAGAAGACAAAATCTGCTTAAAGACTGGTAAAACTGTATCGATTCCTCCAAGTTTGTCAGGAAGCATCTAACTAAGAATAACTCAAGCAATTCACATTTGAGTATTTCTCTGCTACCAACCCTCTGTTTTACAACAGAAGAAAATCAGTTTAAAAAATGGTCAAAAAATTCATGTGCATTCATGAACTGAAGTGATAAATTATTGCTGACACAAATGTAAGTTTTTGAGCAGTATAGTAAAACATTATGCATCAGGAAAAACACTGTATTTGAAAATGAGATACAGTTACCAATTTTATCTTCTTACCCAATTTTCTGGATGATGTGGGGCAAAATCTGTCTCTCAATTGCTTCATTTAAAGAAAATATTTATATTAGATACAGATCCTTAAGGATGGGAAAATGATATCAGCATTATTTGGAGGACTTTATAAAACTACCCAGGCCTCTCTCCAGTCTCCTAGTCCTTTATCAAGATTCTAAACTTCTATCATTTGGGGAATCACTATGGTGGCTGGTTACCTATAGGAATTGGTTGTTTCCCCTCAAACATGTTGGGTATGGGCTTGAGAACACAGGAAAATATTCCTTATCAAGTCTAAAATCAGGTTTGTCAAACAGAAATAAACCATAATAAGTCTTTTTAATATATAAAATTATCAAGAAGAAATACAATGCAGAAGAGTTTTCAGTGTTCTCTGAAAATTGTCAATAGCTGTCAGCTATCTTCCTGTGTTACCCATGCTAGTTAAAAATATTTTCTTATATTCTATGTAAGCATTGTTTCTGCTGTAATCTAAATGTATACTTAAATTTCTTCTTACTTTAAAACATTTCATAATTCCTGTGTCCATCTCCTAATAATAATATTCTCTCAGAGAACTAATATTAAGTCTTAATTCATAAATGAGTGGATTCTCCCAAGTTTAAAAATGACAGACTTAGACAATTTATTGTTTATAATTCAAACTTTCTGTACATTCAAGGGGAAAAAAAATCTTATGATTCCCTGAAAACCGGCTATTCTTATTGTCAACATTTATTCTTCTTTTCCCAATGAATAAACTTATTAACAAAAGAAAATTAATAAATGAACAAATTCTCATTGGTTCCAAAATGCAAAAAAGAAAAAAAAGGAAGAAGGAGGAGGAGGAGGAACAAGGGGGGGGGGGGAAGAAGGAGGGAAGAAGGGCAAGAAACTAGCTAAATGAATGCTTGCAATAGTAAATTGATATGTTTTTAATTCAAATTATGTTCAATTGAATTTCTTAATTTACTGCTTACTTTAATAGTGGAGGAATAATGTATAGTTTTAGTCTGAGAAGAAACACTGGTGGAATATATATATTTTTTTGTAAAAACCATTGATGATGTTTATTATGATTTTTTCCTAAATTCTAGAATCCAAGGTAGCAGTCATTTAAAAATTTCAAATACTTCAAAAAAATTCTTTACTATATGTTTACATAGTGCAAGCATATTTTCTAACTAAGTTAAAATGACATGGCTGATAATCACAAAGTCTACATGTTAAGAATCCCAACTGGCAGAGAGTACTTCTCCAAACCTGATGGCATCAGTACACGATTTACTGAGCTTGTTTCAAAGACCTCAAATTTCTTTCTTGCATTTTGGTGATACTTTGACTCTGGTTCAAGATTTCATCAATAGAATCATGTTTTTGAATTATGACATTGACTCCAATACTGTTACATTGTGTACGTTTTACTTGAAAGTTACACATTCCATGGTATACCCCCCCCCCACACACACACACACGCAATACAGTTTAGTTATGCCAGTTAGATAACTGTCATCTTGAAGACTGGAAGGATAAGAAGAAAATTATCTTCATGAAAGAAATGAGAAAAGAGAAGTTCAGAGAGAAGTTCTTGGGTATAAGGTGTACCCCAAGGAAACTGTTCCTGGAAAGTTTTGCAATTTGGTAGCAGGTTTCTGAGAATATTCACTAAAATTTGAATAGAGTTAACAGAAAGAGTACAAGATATCATGCTAAATTTGACTTCCAGATAAATAACACTGCAATCTCAGACATATCTACATTGTAAAAACTTATTATTTATCTGACAATCAAATGAGGCTGAGTAATTTATATTATTCTGATTATTTGCTAACTGTAGTATGGAAACTTCAGTGTGAGGGCAACAAAACCTCAGGGTAACTAGTGTAAGAAAATTACCATTGATTTCTTGTCTTTGAGAATATGTTCCACATCTACAACTAAAGAGATAAAACATCTTAAAATTTTAACCTGGCTATAGAAGTGCTTTTATTTCTTCTTTGTAAAAAAGCATAGATATTATTACACTCTACGTACATCAGTTCCTTCATGGAGTACATAGTATGAACAATGTATTGCACCAAGCACTAAAGATGGTATTGAGGATATAAGAAAATTAAGGATAGATCAATAACAAAAAAGAAAAGTATAAGCCAATATCCAGATGTGATACAATTCTCAATAAAATACAAAAATCCAAATATAATAGCACATACCATGATCAAGTGGGATTTATCCCAGGAATGCAAGGACATTTTTAATATATGCAAATAAATAAACATGAAATACCACATCAAAAGAAGGAAGAACAAAAAACATGATCATCTCAATTGATGCAGAAAAATTACTTGATAAAATTCAACATTGCCTCATAAATAAATTAGGCATAAAAGGAAGGTACTTCAACATAATAAAGGCCATTTATGTAATCCAACGGACAACATTACAAGGAATGAGGAAAAGCTGAAAGCTTTTTCTCTAAGATCTGGAACAAGACAAGCGTGTCCATGTTCACCACTTTTATTCAACACAGTGCTACAAGTCTTACTCCAATAAATCAAATAAGAGAAAGAATAAAAGGCATCAAATCGGAAAAGAATAAATCAAATTGTCAGTTTGCAAGTGACATAATCTTAATTTAAAACCCAAGACTTCATCAAAAAACTATTAAAATAAATGAGTACAGTAAAGCCACAGGATGTAAATACAGCATGCAAAAGTCAGTAGTGTTGCTGTATGCCAACTGAGAATTATCTAAAAGAAAAAAAAAAAGATTAAGAAATCAATCCCATTTATAATGGCTATTAAGAAACACCTAGGAATAAATTTAACCAAAGAGATTAAAGAGCTCTATAATCAAATAATAAAGCATTGATGAAAGAAATTGAAAAAAAAAAACAATAAAAATGAAACTACAGCCCTCGTTCATAGATTGGAAGAATAAATATTTTGAAAATTACCCAAAGTGAGTTACAAGTTCAATGTGATATTCATTAAAATACCAATTGCATTCTTTATAGAACTAGAAAAAAATCTCTAAAATTCTTACAAAACTCCAAATAAAACCTTAGTAGCCAAAGCCAAGTTGAACAGAAAGAATAACAGGATGTATTGCACTACTGGACTTCAAAACATATTGCAAATCTATAATAATCAAAACAGCACGGTACTTTTATAAAAATAAACAAATAGACTAATGAAACAGAATAGAGATTCTAGAATCCAACCCCCACATTTAAGGTTAACTTATTTTTTACAAAGGCATTAAATAAGTACATCAGAGAAAGGAGCCTTCAATAAATGGTGCTTGGAAAGTAGATACCCAAATGCAGAATAATAAAATGAGAATCCTATCTCTCATCAAACAGAAATCAACTCAAAAGTTGATTAAACACTTTAATGCAATACTAGGAGGTTAACATAAAGACCATAGTATCTATATAGACATATATAGGAAACTACTAAGGAAACAGAAGGAAGCTCTTTAGGACATTAGAATGGACACCGATTTTTTTAGTAAACCACAGATAATAAAAAATAAAAACAAACAAAAGGGATTACATCAAGCAAAAAGCTCCTGTAGAGCAAAGGAAATACCAACAGAGTGAAAAGACAACCTAAAAATGTGAGAAGATGTTTTTATCCATGCCTAATAATTGTCCAGAAATAGTGGGTTTCATTATGACATAGTTGTACATGCACAAAACATAATTTGAACCATTTCACTACCCAGTACCACCCTTTACCCTTTCTTTTTCCTAGTCTGCTTCCTCTCTACCTTTCTTGATTCTTTTCTCCCTTGTACTTCCATGTCTTATTTCAGTTTTCTTGTTTTCCCCTAGCTTTCTCATATGAGAGAAAATATTCAATACTGGCTTTCTGAGTCTGGATATTTCACTTAGAATGATACCCTCTAGATTCATTCATTCTCCTGTAAATGACATAATTTCCTTCTTCTTTATGCCTGAATACAATTCCATTATATATGTATATTATATGTTTGTTTGTTTTTTAATCTATTCCACTGTTGATGGACACCTAGAAGACTCCATAACTTCACAATTGTAAATTATACTGCAATAAATATGGATATGTATGTATCTCTAAAGTATGCTGTTTAATCATTTTTTTATAAATACCAAAGAGTGGTAGTTCTATCTTTACTTTTTTAAGGAACCTCATTACTAATTTCCCTAGTATGTTCACTAATTTTCTTTCCCACAAATAGTGTATAAGAGTGCCTTTTTCTCTACATCCTCACTAGCACTTACTATTATATGTAGGCTTAGTTTTTATTCTATCTAGATTAGATGGAATCTCAGAGAAGTTTCAATTTACAGTACTCTGACAGCTAAAGATGTTAAACTTTTTTTTTCCATATAATTATCGCCTATTTGTACTTCTTTTGAGAATTGTCTGGTTCATTTGCCCACTTATTGAATGACTTATTTGGTTTATTTTGGCATTGAGATTTTTTAATTCTTTATATGTTCTGTATATCTACCTTCAGTTGAGAAAAGACATTTTCTCATCCTGTATGATCTCTTCACTCTATTGTTTTCTTTCCTGAGACACTTTTTAATTTCATATAATCATAATGATCAATTCTTAGTATTATTTCCTGAGCTTTAGTAGTCCTATACAGGAAGTTACTACCTATAGCTATATATTAAAATATTTCTTCTATTTTTTTTTTCTTACAGTGGTTTCACAGGGAGAAAATATTTGTAAATTTTATATTTGATATGGGGCAGATATCCAGAGTATATAAGGAAGTCCAAAATCTCAATTAGCCAAAAAATCACAACATGATTTTTTAAAAGTGCAATAGATCTAAATAGACTTTTCTCCAAAGATGACATTCAGAAGGCCATCAAGTACATGAAAAAAATACATCACTAATCATCAGGGAAAGGAAGTTGAAATCATAATGAGATATCACATCATACCAGTGAAATGGATAGTATCAAAAAGGCTAAAGGCAACAAGTGCTGGTGAGGATGTGGATGAAGGAGAACGCTTCCACACTGTTGGTGGAAATGAGAATTAGAACAGCCATTATGAAAATCATCATGGAGTTTTCTTAACAAAATGAAACAGAATTACCATATGATCTATCAATTCCATGGGTAAATATCTAAAGGAAATGAAATCTTTCTGTTCTACAGACCCTGAACTCCTTGTTCATTTCAGCACTATTCACAATCATCCAAGAAATGGAAACAAACTCAGTGTGTGTCAACTGATGGATAGATTTTAAAATGTGGTACATATCCATAAAAGAACACTGTCAAACTACAAAAAAATAGAATGAAATCCTGTCATTTGCAATAATGTCAATGGAACTGGAGATCATTAGGTTAAATGTATCTGATACAAATCAGATACAGAAAGTCCTGTGCCACATGATCTCATTTGTATGTAGAATCTAAAACAGTTGATCTCATAAAAGTTTTGAGGAGAATAGTGGTTACCAGAGACTAGGGAAAGTAAGGAGTGTGAGGGATGAAAAAGGTTGATCACTGGATTCTAAGGTGCAATTAGGAGAAGAAGTTCTGGTGTGGGTTGTATAATAGGGTGACTAGAAACATTAATGATACATTGTACATTTCAAAAATCTAGAAGAAAAGATTTTGAACATTTCACCATAAAAAAATGACAAGTGTTTTAGAAGATAAATGTTTTATCTGCTTAACATTATGCAATGTATACATGCATCAAAACATTAATATGTACAATTTTATGTATCATTAAAAATAAATTTTTAAAAAGAATATAAGCATATCAAAATCAACTCAATATTGAACTTTTTTTTTTTTCTTCTTGGTGCTAGGGACTAAACCAGGGCCTTGTGTGCTAAACATCTCTCCATCAAACTACTCCAACAGCTCTGAACTTAAAATCATGTAATACAAGTAGGACATGCAGAAAAACTATAAATAACATAGTAAAGAAAATGTAAAGTGTCATTAAAGAGGAACTGAAGTATTGAAGGTTTTCCAAGGAAGAAAAACAGTATTATCCGATTGTGTGGCTTAAAGGTTAAAAATTACATGAAGGCTTAAGAAATGAATTATGTATTTTGTCTTTGTGGTACACTAGATATTGTCCCACCACAGAGCACCTAGAATGCTGGAAAAATGTAGAAAGTAAGCTTTTGTAAGCAGAGGTTCACTTGAGGATAAGAGAATTCCCTAATGGTGGCTAAGAAAACAAGTAAGAAAAAAACAGAAAAGAAATTTTGGACAATCTGCATGATATGCTAAAACCTACCCATAATTCTTTGTGAGGATTTATTGATATTAATGACCAAGGGGTTTGCATTTAAAGGCACAGATGGAAAGTAAGAGCCAACAGTTGGGACTTGCCCTTAGCTGGGCCCACAGAGATCTGTACCATCAGTTAAAGGTTTGTAGGAGGAAAACTGTTTTGTCAAAAGAAAACACAATATAAGACGATTGAAAACATTTTGCTACTGAGTAGGATGTAGGAGTAGGGAAAATATTTCATGATAGCAGCATGAAAAAAAAAATTATAAACATTTACATCGTATCCTAAGGGACTATTAAGGGTGGTGGATGAATGGAAGCCCTGTATTCCAGCATCAAGGAGCAGAAAGTCAATTCAGCTCCCATGTCAAGAGGCCCATCCTTTGCCTGGCTATGGATGGGCAGTAAGTGGCTTGTCACAGATAGCAAGACTTTGCTGGAATGAGGAGAATCTAGCCTAGCTTTTTTAAAAAGTGTAGACTGGCAGAGAGGACTAAAATCTGGAAGAGCCCCAAATGCTAAAATTAACCAATGTGCCTGACAGTTTCTCCCACAACTTCCTAAATTTTTCTGCAAAGAAGCAATGGAAGAAGAGTATGAAACAGGATTCAAGCAGCCTTATGCATTTGGGGGTGCAAGGTTTCCAAAGCCCTGCTGTAAATCAATCTAACAGTAAAACAAAACTCTTCAGAGCTGTGTCCCAAAAGAGCCCAATATGACCCCTAGTGGAATTTGAAGGAGCAGCTTCAACCCAGCCACTAGACCAGAACAGAGATGAAGCATAATATCTAGAGTTAAATAGATATTGAGAACTAGAAAAATGTGATGCTCAAGAAAGAAAATCAATTGAAATAGACCCACAGATAATTCAGATTTTTTTAACCATGAGCCATCATCTTGATCCAATATTATAAACATGTTAAAAGTTTTGCAGGAAAAGATGAATATAATAGGGAAGATAATTATAATTTCAGGAAAGAAATAGAAATCCTAGAACAGTAAACAAATGAGAATTTAGAAATAAAAAATGGCATACATGAAATTAAATATATAATATATATGTTCATACACAATAAATTAAAAGCAGATCATTCACAGAAGAGAGTCCATGAAACTGAAAAAAAGTTCTAAGAAATTATTTATTATGAACTAAAATATACTGGAACTCAAAAGACTATGACCCCTGAAACAATATCCAGGAGTGCATATTATATGTGTATTTGGATTTCCCAAAGAAAATTTTAAAAATAGAGTATAAAAACAAATGTTTAATGGCACAATTTTTACCAAATTCAACTAAAAACATCAAATGTAGATGCACAAATCTCAATAATTAGTATAAACACAGTGATATAAAAATAAAGCTAATCACACATAGGTACTCAAATATCTGAAAAATAAAGATAATAAGAAAAATCTTAAAAGTCTTCAGATAAGAAAAGGACATTGGCGAGACTAATTACTGACTTCTCATCATAAAAAAGAAAATGAATCATACATTTAATGTTGTCAACCCAAAATTCTATAGCCAGTGAAAATATCCTTCAAAACTATAAGTGAAACAAACAAGTTTGTATTAAAATGGACTAAAGAATTTATTACCAACACCAGAAATTTAAGAAATTGTAAGCAATATTTTGTTCACCTATAGAGAAATAATATCAAACAGTAATGAGTATATTCAGAAAAAATAAAATTCATCAGAAGTAAAACACAAGTGAGAAAAATAAAACACTTTTTAAAATTTCTTTGAGAGGCAACTGATTATTGAATACAAAGTTAACGATGCATTGTAATTTAGAAATAAATTAGATAAAAGCAACATCATAGGACTGGGGTTGTGGCTCAGAGGTAGAGCACTCACCTAGCATGTGCGAGGCCCAGGGTTCGATCCTCAGCACCATGTAACAATAAATAAATAAAACAAAGGTATTGTGTCCAACTACAACTAATAAATAAATAAATAAATAAATAAATAAATAAATAAATTTTTTTAAAAAAGCAACATCATAATGGAAAAGACAACAAATGAAATATATCTGTCATATGGTGAAGTAGTACAAAATGATATAACAGACAGTAAATTAAGGGGTGAATATTTCCTAAAGAAACCACTAAAAATAAAAATAAAACCAAGATTAGAATTAATTATCTAAGGAAGGAGATTAATTCACAGGAGAGCTAGAAAGCAGAAACAAAGAACAAACTTAATAAAAAGCAAAGGGTTACTCTAAATTCCAACTCTATTAATAACTACATGAAATGCAAATGGATTAAGTTCTCCAATTAAAAGGAGACATCATAAGAATGGATTTTTTATACAATTAAACTAAGTGCCCTTAAAAAAGATATATATATATATATATATATATATATATATATATATATATGTATACATATACATACACATATATTTATATTTATATATTTATGCATATATATATAGATATATATGTTTTATATGTATATATGGTTATATATAGTTATATATATGTGTTATATATAGTTTTATATATGTGTTATATATGGAGAGAGATATTCAGGTAGAGAAAGATATTCAGGTTGAAAAGTTATATACCATGATAATCATAAGAAAGCAGATATGGCTCTACTAAAATGAAATAATGTGTACTTTAAGACATAAACACAAAAAGATGTATTTCATAATAATAAATAGGTCAGTTCATAAGGAAGGTGTGGGGCCCTGGGAATGTAGCTCAGTGGTAAGATGCTTGCCTAGCATGCATAAGACCCCAGGCTTGATCCCCACCACTGCAAAAATAAAGGAAAAAAAAGTCCACAAGAAAGATGTGTTTGCTACTGATAACACAATGTAAAAATACATAAAGCAACAGTTGACAGATTTAACAAAAGAAACAAATCCATATGTATGACTTCAGAATTTAACATTCCCCCATTTGGTAATTATAAAATAGACAAAAAAATCAGTAAAGCTAAAGGAAATTAATACTACACTAGCAACTAACTTGATATCATGCACATTTATGGCACTATAACCCACAACTGCAGAATGGACATTTTGAACAAGTGTATGTGGAAGATTTAACAAGATAGACCATGAGCTGGGCCATAAAACAAGTCTCAATAAATTACAAATAATTGAAATGATACTATATTTTGTTCTCTGACCTTCAACTAAATTAAATTAAGATCAAATACACAGAAGATATTTTCTAAGTAGAAAATGTTTAAATGTTTAGAAATCAGTTACTTTAGGAAGTGAAGCCCAGTTGGAGGAAGTAGTTCACTGGAGTCATGGTATATTTTGTCTCTGGGCCTCTCTTTCTCTCTCTTTGCTTCCCCACAGCCATGAGGTAAGCAGCTTTACTCTGCCATTCCCTCTGGGCCATGATGTTCTGCCTTGCCACAGGTTTAAAGGAAATGGAGCTAAACAGTCATGAACTAAAACCTTAAAACTGAGTAAAAATAAATAGTTCCTCTTTTAACTTGATTTTTCATGGGGTATTCTGTCACACAACAGAAAAAGCTAATATATAAAACTGAAAGTTCAGAAAAATTAAAATTCTCTAGTGAGAATAATTCCCCCAAAGAGTGAGAAAAACATAATTACCAATATCCTTAACAAATAAGTGGTGTTTACATATAGATCCAATAGCCATTAAAAATATTATTATGAATAACTTTATGCCATTAAATTTCATACCTCAGATAAAATGCAAAATTTATTGAAAAACTCATTTTGCAAAAGTTGGCACAACAAATGGAAAATTTAATTGCTTTCTATTTATTTAAAAGGTGAAATTTTTATTAATATTCTTCCTACTATAGAAACTTCAGGCTCAGGCAGCTTCAAAGGTGAAGTCCTTCCAACATTTAAAGAAGAAATAGTTCTTAACTCTTAGTCTATCTGTGCTGCTATAACACAATACCATAGACTGGGTAATTTATAAACAATAGAAATTTATTTCTCAGAGTTCTAGAGCCTGAGAAGTCCAAGATCAAAGTGCTAACAATAGGGTCTTGGAGAGGAACTTCTTGCCACATACTTACAAGACAGGAAGTGGAAGGACAAAACAAAGCTTAACCAAATTCCCTCCAGAGCTTCTATGGTGCACTAATCCATTCTCACTGGGAGCAGAGCCTTCATGACTCAATCACTTGACAAGAGGTCCTTTTGATGCTAACCACCATGTGATTAGGTTTGAAGAGATGAATTTAGAAGTATATTCAGATCACAGCATTTACTTAAACTTTTCTTTGGAATAATGATGAAAATGAACAAATTTTTAACTCATTTTGTAAGATCAGGACAATCAGAGCCATATCTGGCAAGAGTATTAAAAGTAAAGAAAACTACAGAAAAATCATTCATGAATAGAGATAAAAAAATTAATAACATACTAGCAACTACAATAAAGGAATACATTTAAAAAGACATTAGGTATTAACTGAATTGGGTTTAAAACAGGATTGCAATATTGTTTTAATATTTGAACCTTTATCAATATAACCCACCATGTCAACATGAGACATACCCTCATTTTGATAAACACAGGGGAAAAAATCAACAAAATTTAGCACAATTTCGTAAGAGAAATGTGTGTAGCTAAAGTCTAGATATAAAAATTATCTAAGATACAATTGTTTTCCTCAAATAATTTCCAGTCTTTCCAATGACCAAACTTTACTTGATACTGGCAATGAACAGTATATATTATTTTTTCTAGTGTTGGCACTGAAGACAAGATAGATACCTCCCATCTAGGTCTTAATCTACTTCATGTATTCAAAAACTTTCATTACATAATTCCAATAAGTTCTGTGTCAACTAAAGAGAAATCAACAGGTTGTTCTCAGTTTTAATGACTATTATAAAGTTGAAAATAATTCATTTACTTATAGTAGTTGCTACTAAAAATTCAACACTGCATTCAATAATAAGTCAAGGACAAAATGAACTATAATTAAAATTTAATATACATATTTGACCAGACCTAATTAGCATTTAAGATCTTTAAAATTTTTAATGCTGTCTTCATTGTGTCACATGGGAAGGTGCCTTTTAACAGCAACTTAACTCGAGGGAATGAGCCCAGTGCTTTATAGACACAATTTTTCTGCACTAAGTTAATAAGGATATCAAAAATTAGATAACTGGTGAGAGGTTTTCATTAAACCTAAATGGGTTGCACAAACTAATAGAAGACATAAGCTCAGTATATCAAATTGAGCAGTTTCAAAATTATCTCACTTGATTCTGAGCTGCAAGTAAATACATCTGTGGATGGAAGTAATTGTTTTAAATGTTGTTATTTGTAAATTAAAACATAAAATTGTATTTCCATTTTAAATGGTAATACAGATAAACAAAAGTAGATATTTAATTTACATTTAATATCATAAGACATTTTATGGGTTATGTTATTATTGCATATCAGAAAAACATATTCTCTAATAAATTGGGCTAGATACTAAAGCATGTATCTAATATATCCAAATAACCTATGAGTTGAATTTCTATTGTCAAAATAGTTATATCTGTCCTCTGGAGATATGGGCTTACATCACAAATCAAAGGGCCACAATTACCCTTTGTTTCATCCACTGTAAAAGTAGAGATATGAGTAGTTTTGAGAAATTAAGCATTTTAGCACAAGGCCTCTAAATATACACATTTTTACTTGTTTTATCCCCTCCTGTGTTTAAGAGAAGTGAGTTTTGAAAGACTAATCTAAGTCTTGGAAGTTTGTGTAACTTCACAGCCCTCTTGCTCGTGAAAGCCCAATTAAAGTACTTACATGAAGAACTTATAAATATGTACTTATATTAAAGAGCATATGTCTGAATGCATAGTGGGAAAAGGTAAATGAATAGAGTTTCTTTCAAAGAACTCTCTTCAGTCAACATTTATGAAACACTAAAATAAAACACTCCAATTTATTAACTAAAAGTTTTCACATAATGGTCCAAATTACATGTATTTCCTACCCATGCCCTAGCTGTCTCATCAAATCTATTTAATGTTCAAAATTAGTTTTATAAAGTTATTGTGATGGGGGAAAAGCTTTGCTTACAAACTTAAAGCCTTTGGTTATTTTTTTTTTTTTCATTCAAAAACCCCTATAGACAAAGGGTAATGAAAGGGAGAGGGGTATTGGGATTAGGAAAGATGGTAGAATGAATGAGGCATTATGAATGTGCATATACAAATACATAACCAATGTAATTACATATCACGTACAACCAGAAGAATGGGAAGTTATATGTATATGCATAATGTATCAAAATATCATATGTATAATATGTCAAAATACATTCTACTGTCATGTATAACTAATAAGAACACATAAAAATAAAATATAAATAAAATGTATAAGTAGGATCCAACAGAGAACTGGCTTAAAGAACAAAGATGTTGGTAGAGGGAACTGGGACCAAAGACAGAGCAGGCCCAGCAGCCTGCTGAGGGGCAGAGCCGCCCCCCACCCCCCTCGCCTGCCAGGTAGGGGAAGGGTGACCACCGACAGAAAAGGCCCAGTGGCCCAGGGCGGGACAGAGCTTCCAATCACTCCTGCAAGGTAGGCGGGCCTGCGACCCACCGGCAGAAGAGGAGCAGTCGCCTGCTGAGAGGCTGAGCCGCCCCCTCCCCCTGCGCCGGCATAGTAGAGAGAACTGGGACCAAACACAGAGCAGGCCCAGCAGCCTGCTGAGGGGCAGAGCCGCCCCCCACCCCCCTCGCTTGCCAGGTAGGGGAAGGGTGACCACCGACAGAAAAGGCCCAGTGGCCCAGGGCGGGACAGAGCTTCCAATCACTCCTGCAAGGTAGGTGGGCCTGCGACCCACTGGCAGAAGAGGAGTAGCCGCCTGCTGAGAGGCTGAGCCGCCCCCTCCCCCTGCGCCGGCATAGTAGACGGAACTGGGACCAATCACAGAGCAGGCCCAGCGGCCTGCTGAGGGGCAGAGCCGCCCCCCACCCCCCTCGCCTGCCAGGTAGGGGAAGGGTGACCACCGACAGAAAAGGCCCAGTGGCCCGCGGCGGGACAGAGCTTCCAATCACTCCTGCAAGGTAGGCGGGCCTGCGACCCACTGGCAGAAGAGGAGCAGCCGCCTGCTGAGAGGCTGAGCCGCCCCCTCCCCCTGCGCCGGCATAGTAGAGGGAACTGGGACCAAACACAGAGCGGGCCCAGCGGCCTGCTGAGGGGCAGAGCCGCCCCCCACCCCCCTCGCCTGCCAGGTAGGGGAAGGGTGACCACAGACAGAAAAGGCCCAGTGGCCCGCGGCGGGACAGAGCTTCCAATCACTCCTGCAAGGTAGGCGGGCCTGCGACCCACCGGCAGAAGAGGAGCAGCCGCCTGCTGAGAGGCTGAGCCACCCCCTCCCCCTGCGCCGGCATAGTAGAGGGAACTGGGACCAAACACAGAGCAGGCCCAGCGGCCTGCTGAGGGGCAGAGCCGCCCCCCACCCCCCTCGCCTGCCAGGTAGGGGAAGGGTGACCACCGACAGAAAAGGCCCAGTGGCCCGCGGCGGGACAGAGCTTCCAATCACTCCTGCAAGGTAGGCGGGCTTGCGACCCACCGGCAGAAGAGGAGCAGCGGCCTGCTGAGAGGCAGAGCCGCCCCCTCCCTCCCGCGCCTGCAAGGTAATCGGAACTGAGACCACCATCAGAACAGGTCAGACCTGCAACCGAGAGACAGAACAGGCCCAGTGGCCTGAGGAAGGTTAGAGCCGCCCCCCCCCACGCCTGCAAAGTAGGCGGACCTGCGACCCACTGGCAGTACAGCCCCAGAGGCCTGCAGAGGGGCAGTGCCGCTGCCTGCGCCTGCAAAGTAGGCAGAACGGCGACCACCGACAGAACAAGCCTAGCGGCCCGCAGAGGGACAGAGCCGCCGCCCGCGCCTGCAAGGACGGCGGACCTGCTACCGACTGGCAGAGCAGGCCCAGCGGCCTGCCGGCGTGGTAGGCACATTGCCCCAATTGGTGGAGGGGCAGAGCCGCCGCCCGTGCCTGCGAGGGAGACTTTGCAACTATACAAGACCAATATAAATATATAGGGGGAAAATTCAATAGCACAACAGTTTCACCAAGAAGAAAGGAACGCGAACAGTATGAAGAGACAAGGAAAGAAAGGACCACAAGCATTGCAGGTCAACTCAACTTTAGAAGAGGTAATAGCTGCAGCTGATGGAATGTCAGATAAAGAATTCAGGATATACATGCTTCAGATGATCTGGAGTCTCAAGGAAGACATCAGACAGCAAAATCAGACAATGAAAGATCACTTCAACAATGAATTACATAAACAAATCCAAGAAGCAAAAGATCAACTATACAGGGAAATAGAGGTTATAAAAAACAAACAAACAGAAATCTTAGAAATGCAGGAAGCAATAAGCCACCTTAAAAACTCAATTGAGAATACTACCAGCAGAGTAGAACACCTAGAAGACAGAACATCAGACAATGAAGATAAAGTATTTCAACTTGAAAAGAACATAGACAGCTCAGCAAGACTGTTAAGAAACCATGAGCAGAACATCCAAGAAATATGGGATAACATCAAGAGACCAAATTGAAGAGTCATTGGGATACAGGAAGGAACAGAGTTTCAAACCAAAGGAATGAGCAATCTATTCAATGAAATATTTCGAGAAAACTTCCCAGACTTGAAGAATGAGACAGAACCCCAAATCCTAGAAGCCTACAGGACGCCGAATGTGCAAAATCATAAGAGACCCACACCTAGACACATTATAATGAAGATGCCCAACATACAGAACAAGGAGAGAATTTTAAAAGCTACAAGAGAAAGGAAGCAGATCACATTTAGGGGTAAGCCAATCAGGATAACAGCTGATCTTTCAACACAGACTCTGAAAGCTAGAAGATCCTGGAATAACATATTTCAAACACTGAAAGAAAATGGGTTCCAACCAAGAATTGTGTTTCCAGCGAAATTAAGCTTCAGGATGGAAGATGAAATTAAAACCTTCCACGATAAACAAAAGTTAAAAGAATTTGCAGCTAGAAAACCATCTCTTCAAAACATCCTTGGCAAAACATTACAGGAAGAGGAAATGGAAAATAACAATGAAAACCAACAGTGGGAGGTAGGACACTAAAGGGGGGAAAATAATCAAAGTGGAAAACAAACCATGTTTAGTAACATAAATAAACAAATATGGCTGGAAGAACAACCCATATCTCAATAATAACCCTAAATGTTAATGGCTTAAACTCACCAATCAAGAGACACAGGCTAGTAGAATGGATCACAAAACAAGACCCAACAATATGCTGCCTACAGGAGACGCATTTGATAGGAAAAGACATACATAGGCTGAAGGTGAAAGGTTGGGAAAAATCATATCACTCATATGGACTTCGGAAACAAGCAGGAGTATCCATACTCATATCAAATAAAATAGATTTTAAGCCAAAGTTAATCAAAAGGGATAAAGAGGGACACTACATACTGCTCAAGGGAACCATACACCAACAAGACATAACAATCATAAATATATATGCCCCAAACAATGGTGCAGCTATGTTCATCAAACAAACTCTTCTCAAGTTCAAGAGTCTAATAGACCACCATACAATAATCATGGGAGACTTCAACACACCTCTCTCACCACTGGACAGATCTTCCAAACAAAAGTTGAATAAGGAAACTATAGAACTCAATAACACAATTAATAACCTAGACTTAATTGACATATATAGAATATACCACCCAACATCAAACAGTTACACTTTTTTCTCAGCAGCACATGGATCCTTCTCAAAAATAGATCATATATTATGTCACAGGGAAACTCTTAGACAATACAAAGGAGTAGAGATAATACCATGCATCCTATCTGATCATAATGGAATGGAACTGAAAATCAACGATAAAAGAAGGAAGGAAAAAGAATATATCACTTGGAGAATGAACAATAGGTTACTGAATGATCAATGGGTTATAGAAGACATCAAGGAGGAAATTAAAAAATTCTTAGAGATTAATGAAAACACAGACACAACATATCGGAATCTATGGGACACATTGAAAGCAGTTCTAAGAGGAAAATTCATTGCTTGGAGTTCATTCCTTAAAAAAAGAAAAAACCAACAAATAAATGATCTCATACTTCATCTCAAAATCCTAGAAAAAGAAGAGCAAAACAACAGCAAAAGAAGTAGAAGGCAAGAAATAATTAAAATCAGAGCTGAAATCAATGAAATCGAAACAAAAGAAACAATTGAAAAAATTGACAAAACTAAAAGTTGGTTCTTTGAAAAAATAAACAAAATCGACAGACCCTTAGCCATGCTAGCGAAGAGAAGAAGAGAGAGAACTCAAATCACTAACATACGGGATGAAAGAGGCAATATCACAACAGACACTTCAGAAATACAGAAGATAATCAAAAATTATTTTGAATCCTTATACTCCAATAAATTAGAAGATAGTGAAGGCATAGATAAATTTCTTAAGTCATATGATCTGCCCAGATTGAGTCAGGAGGATATAGACAACCTAAACAGACCAATATCAATTGAGGAAATAGAAGAAACCATCAAAAGACTACCAACTAAGAAAAGCCCAGGACCGGATGGGTATACAGCAGAGTTTTACAAAACCTTTAAAGAGGAACTAATACCAATACTTTTCAAGCTACTTCGGGAAATAGAAAAAGAGGGAGAACTTCCAAATTCATTCTACGAGGCCAACATCACCCTGATACCTAAACCAGACAAAGACACTTCAAAGAAAGAAAACTACAGACCAATATCTCTAATGAACCTAGATGCAAAAATCCTCAATAAAATTCTGGCCACTCGAATACAAAGGCACATCAAAAAAATTGTGCACCATGATCAAGTAGGATTCATCCCTGGGATGCAAGGCTGGTTCAATATAAGGAAATCAATAAATGTTATTCACCACATCAATAGACTTAAAAATAAGAACCATATGATCATCTCGATAGATGCGGAAAAAGCATTCGACAAAGTACAGCATCCCTTTATGTTCAAAACTCTAGAAAAACTAGGGATAACAGGAACATACCTCAATATTGTAAAAGCAATCTATGCTAAGCCTCAGGCTAGCATCATTCTGAATGGAGAAAAATTGAAGGCATTCCCTCTAAAATCTGGAACAAGACAGGGATGCCCTCTCTCACCACTTCTGTTCAACATAGTTCTCGAAACACTGGCCAGAGCAATTAGACAGACGAAAGAAATTAAAGGCATCAAAATAGGAAAAGAAGAACTTAAATTATCACTATTTGCAGATGACATGATTCTATACCTAGCAGACCCAAAAGGGTCTACAAAGAAACTATTAGAGCTAATAAATGAATTCAGCAAAGTGGCAGGATATAAAATCAACACGCATAAATCAAAGGCATTCCTGTATATCAGCGACAAATCCTCTGAAATGGAAATGAGGACAACCACTCCATTCACAATATCTTCAAAAAAAATAAAATACTTAGGAATCAACCTAACAAAAGAGGTGAAAGACTTATACAATGAAAACTACAGAACCCTAAAGAGAGAAATAGAAGAAGATCTTAGAAGATGGAAAAATATACCCTGTTCATGGATAGGCAGAACTAACATCATCAAAATGGCGATATTACCAAAAGTTCTCTATAGGTTTAATGCAATGCCAATCAAAATCCCAACGGCATTTCTTGTAGAAATAGAGAAAGCAATCATGAAATTCATATGGAAAAATAAAAGACCCAGAATAGCAAAAACAATGCTAAGCAGGAAGTGTGAATCAGGCGGTATAGCGATACCAGACTTCAAACTATATTACAGAGCAATAGTAACAAAAACAGCATGGTACTGGTACCAAAACAGGCGGGTGGACCAATGGTACAGAATAGAGGACACAGAAACCAATCCACAAAACTACAACTATCTTATATTTGATAAAGGGTCTAAAAGCATGCAATGGAGGAAGGATAGCATCTTCAACAAATGGTGCTGGGAAAACTGGAAATCCATATGCAACAAAATGAAACTGAATCCCTTTCTCTCGCCATGCACAAAAGTTAATTCAAAATGGATCAAGGAGCTTGATATCAAATCAGAGACGCGCCGTCTGATAGAAGAAAAAGTTGGCTACGATCTACAGTCGGTGGGGTCGGGCTCCAAATTCCTCAATAGGACACCCATAGCACAAAAGTTAATAACTAGAATCAACAAATGGGACTTACTCAAACTAAAAAGTTTTTTCTCAGCAAAAGATACAATAAGAGAGGTAAATAGAGAGCCTACAACCTGGGAACAAATCTTTACTCCTCACACTTCAGATAGAGCCCTAATATCCAGAGTATACAAAGAGCTCAAAAAATTAGACAATAAGAGAACAAACAACCCAATCAACAAATGGGCCAAGGACCTGAACAGACACTTCTCAGAGGAGGACATACAGTCAATCAACAAGTACATGAAAAAATGCTCACCATCTCTAGCAGTCAGAGAAATGCAAATCAAAACCACCCTAAGATACAATCTCACTCCAGTTAGATTGGCAGCCATTATGAAGTCAAACAACAACAAGTGCTGGCGAGGATGTGGGGAAAAGGGTACACTTGTACATTGCTGGTGGGACTGCAAATTGGTGCAGCCAATTTGGAAAGCAGTATGGAGATTTCTTGGAAAGCTGGGAATGGAGCCACCATTTGACCCAGCTATTCCCCTTCTCGGTCTATTCCCTAAAGACCTAAAAAGAGCATGCTACAGGGACACTGCTACATCGATGTTCATAGCAGCACAATTCACAATAGCAAGACTGTGGAACCAACCTAGATGCCCTTCAATGGATGAATGGATAAAAAAAAATGTGGCATTTATACACAATGGAGTATTACTCTGCATTAAAAAATGACAAAATCATAGAATTTACAGGGAAATGGATGGCATTAGAGCAGATTATGCTAAGTGAAGCTAGCCAATCCCTAAAAAACAAATGTCAAATGTCTTCTTTGATATAAGGAGAGTAGCTAAGAACAGAGTAGGGTCGAAGAGCATGAGAAGAAGATTAACATCAAACAGGGATGAGAGGTGGGAGGGAAAGGGAGAGAGAAGGGAAAATGCATGGAAATGGAAGGAGACCCTCAGAGGTATACAAAAGTACATACAAGAGGAAGTGAGGGGAAGGGGAAAAATAATACAAGGGGGACAAACGAATGTCAGTAAAGGGGGCAGAGAGAGAAGAGGGGAGGGGAGGGGAGGGGAGGGGAGGGGAGGGGGGATAGTAGAGGATAGGAAAGACAGCAGAATACAACAGACACTAGTATGGCAATATGTAAATCAATGGATGTGTAACTGATGTGATTCTGCAATCTGTATATGGGGTAAAAATGGGAGCTCATAACCCACTTGAATCAAATTGTGAAATATGATATATCAAGAACTATGTAATGTTTTGAACAGCCAACAATAAAAAAACAAAAAAAAAAAAAAAGAACAAAGATGTTATATTTTATTTTATTAAGATAATTTCCTTTGGTTTCTGTTGATATTGTTACATTTTTATTGCTTAAAGAAAAATTAAGTCCAACAATGGTTAAGATTTATTCAAATCTTTGTTCTAAAATCTCCTTTTGATTTGTGATTCTAAAGAAACAAACAACTTTTAAAAAAATAAAAAAAGAATGCCTAACTGTTCAACAAAAATTGGTGATTTCTCTTAGCAATGGTAGGAGTTCCTGTTGGGAAGAAACTGTCTATCCAAAGTCTACAATTCCAACATTTTTGCTAACTATCAGTAGAGACCAATATAATGTGAGTCAAAGTGAGTCAAAGTGATTACATCTCAGTTTGAGAAACAACAACTCTGTTTTGTTTGTATTATTTTCTTATCTGTCAACTAAATGTAGAAGACTTCAAAGCCCTAAAGGATGGCAGGGACTTGTGAAAGGAGTTTGAGGTCCTGAACCACCTGATGTGGGGGGTATATATCAGCCAAGAACATCTGTATGGGACTATTACTTAAGCAACATTAAACTTCAGTTATAATAGCCACCAAAATTTTGTTATGTTTGTTTCTAATTTGTTCATTCTCTGAATCTGATAACATTTAAAAAATTATTAGTAATTTGAAATGGAGTACTTCCTTTATGAAGCACCTTGCATATGTTGCATTAGCTAAGTGACCAGATAGCAGTCAATGAGGAAACTGACATCAGAAATGGAAAACATGAATGACTTTATGGTGCACTGGCAAAAAATTGGTAAAACTGTCAACATTCAAACACTGGAAATCAGCCAGTTTGTAGCTCTAGGGAAAGATGTTTGAAAATTTCAGAATGTTAATAGTATACGTTGGTTATTATCCCCTTCCATATTTTGAGTTGTCATGTATATTTCTTCTTCACATATTTTTTTTTTTGCAATTATTGTTGCTTTGCCTGAACAGTATGAGATTATTGGGTTTACCCACATATTTATCTTTACCTTTTGGATTTCCATCCTTTTATTTCACTGATTTTTACTTCTACTAGAGGAATTCCCTTAGTATTTCTGTTAAATCTGCTAAGGGTACTTTTCACGCTGTATTTGAGGATGTCATTAATTATTTTTTGCCTTAATTTTGATTGAAAAAGAATTCAGGTAGGTTTTTCCTTTCTCTAGTCTTTCCTGTTGATTTCTGATTTCCACCATTTCTACTTTAACACTATTCCTGTATAAAAGAAATAACAATAGGCCAGGTCATATACAGGCTTATAGGTCATTATGAAAACTTTCTTTTTTATCCCAATTATAATGGGGCGCTTATACAGGTTTTCAGCAGAGATGTAATATGAAAATTAATTTTGCTTTAAATGGTTCACCTGGCTGCTTTAATGTGAATAAACTATCATCTAGTCCATAGCTAGCTGGTGGTTCAGACAAAGAAGGCTGAATATTGCATATATTTTGCAAATTTTGCATATATTTTGCAAAATATACTGTATATATTTTGCAAAATATATTGTATATATTTTGCAATATTAAGAAAAAAGTATTTCCTAATGACTGGATTGTGATAAAAGAAAAAGAAAAATAATCAAGGATAGAACCAAATTCTGGGCCATAGTACTTAGAAAGATTAAGTACTATTAATTAAGATGCAGATGACTTATACAACATTTGGAAAGGCAGGGGTGGTGAGAAAGAATAAACTGGAAATTCAATTTTTAGTCACTTATTCATGGTTATAGATAGTCAACCCTAATATTCAGGGACAGATTTGGCTGAAGAGTAAAATTTGTGAGTGGTCTTTAATTTGACAACTGGTCTAAATAAAACATGAAGAACACTTAAGTGCTAGAACCAAACTTAGAATATTTTTGAGAGATCATTATTATTGTGTGAGGTTGTTGTTTCTGAGGAGTTATAATAATTGCCTAAATTCTAATAAAGACAATATTACCTTTTCCAGAAAGGAGTGAGCTTATCAATAATTGAACTAAAGAAATTTTGAAACTTTCAACAATTATTATTCAACCACCAATAAGATCTAGGTTGCCAAAGTCAGGCTGACATAAAATGTTCAGAATGTTCAGATTTCCATTGGGAAGATGAGTGGATTTTACCACTGTGATATATCTACTATCTATCTATTCTTGTACTCACTTTAAAATTTTCTAAGTCTATCTTTTTCACTATCATATCACTTCTCACAACCTAAAAATCTTCAATATAACATGTCAGTAGATAGAAAATAAATGAGTTATGAATGACTTTCAATTCTTGGAAAGAAAATATGCTACTCAAATAGAAATTAAGGTAACGGACTGAAAAACAAAGTACTAGATACCTTGTCATAACTGGAAGTCAAAGATCTAAAGAGAAGCTGTGTGTGAAGCTGAATGGTTTTGACAACAGAGTTTAAAAGGTTGGTGACTTGATTTGTTTTTCAATTTCAGAGCAGAACTGGCACTTAAAGAAAAGCGGAAAATTATAAGATGCATCTGAGAACGTTTCAGAATGTCAACCTCCTCATTTGAAATAATTTGGTAATAAAAGAGAAGGCAAAGTTATTATTGGGTTAGGAGTTTCCATTTTAAAAAATGATATATATGTACCATGCACATACATATATGTATATCATCTTTATTAATATATACTATATTTTTGAATATTAACTATAGTGTTTACTTTGAAAATAAATTTAAAATTAAAATTGGGCATGAAGTAAAGAATCTAAAGAATTAGTACACATTCATGTTCAAGGGACTGAACTATAATACACAAGAGACCAAGATTACCTTAAAACTAATGCAAGCATTATTCATGAAACTTATATCCAGTCATTTATCACTTCTCTAAAATAGTGATTTTTTTCTGTTTTTGAATATAAGCCAAAGGGTTTTCAAAAACTTCCAATGCTAAGAGGAATAATAAATGCATCTAGAATTATTGCAGAGCAATAATAGAATCTTTCTAATATATGATTCCGATATTTTATTTTAATTCTGTGCACAGAGCCAAAACACTATTTTATTTACTATTTTTAAAAATATACTAATGTAGATTTTAAAGATGCTACCTTCAAAATATATCTCCAACACTACTATATAAAACTCAAGGTATGGAACTCCATCATTGCTTTTTATTTTTTTAAATATATGCCTCATTTTTAAAAAATTTACTTTTTTTATTAATGCATTCTACTTGTGGAGTTGATTCTGATATATACATCAATGCATATAACATAATTTGCTCCATTTCAATGCCCAGGACTCTACCCTTCTACCACCTCCTTCCTCCCCATGATTCCTTCCTCTATTGTCCCTCCTCCTATTAAATTTTCTCATTGGTGCATTATAGTTATACACAAAAGTGGAATTATTGTGATGTATTCATATATGCACATAACAAACTTTGATAATCTCATTCCTCAGGTCTCCCCTTTCCCAACCCTCCTCTGTGGCCCTGGATCTACTTCCTTTAATCCCCAGTTCTCCCTTGTATTTTCATGAGATTCCTGTTTTTATTCTTTTAATTCCTTAATTCTCTCTAATTCCATCACTTCTAATCTGTTTCATTTCAGTAGCTTTCCAACTGTCCTTTCTACTTCATTTGGTGACATATATTTTCTCAGCTTAACGGCCGGATTGATCTTTGTAAAATGCTGAAATAACCTCTCTTTTGCTTTGACTTTTCAGTTACTAAGGCCCTGCCCCTGGCTCCCTTGCTATCTATCCTCCATAACTTCAGGCACACTTCTGTCTCAGAGACTGTGAAGGGTAACAGAATATGCCACCCTCCATGTGCTATTTTGAAATAAGGACTATTTCGAGATGAGGCAAATAGAGAAGAAGCAGTGACAGAAAATAAAGCTCTCTGCAACCCCCCATTTGCCTGAAAATAGGACATCAATTTACATATCTGTACCAAGAAAGACCAAAGTTAGTTACCCAATAAGCACTTTAGTCTGATTTTCTACAGTATGAATTTTTGTGTTCCTTGTTGAAAACTGAGCCCCAGGTTGATGGTATTTAGGGTTGGGATTTCAGAAATTATTGGCTCATGTGGATAGAGCCCTTGTGGATAGCATCAGCACAGTTATGTATTTCTAAAGAAATTAGAGATTTCCCTTTCCCCATGAAGACACAGCTAGAAGATGTTATCTATGAACCAAAAGTGAGCCTCACCAGACATTGAATCTGATGATAATTCATCTTGGATTTCCCAGAATCCCAAACCACATCAAACAAATTGCTAATCTTCATGAGCGTAAACTCTAAGAAATACCAATTTATGGTATCTTGTTATAATAGCCTAAGAGGACAAAGACATCTTGAGAGACTTAACATCCTTTGCCTTTGTCTTGTCATTTCTGTGAAAATGTATTGGTTTTTATTGAAGATGCTAAAACAGAAAGAGTTCTAAGCCACATTTTTGATAATGATTTCTTTCCTGTTTTTTTTCCATGTATATACCTATTAACAAACTTTTATTTGTTTTTCTCTTGTTAATCTGCCTTTTGTTACAGGGGTCCCAGCAGACAAATTAAAAAAGTATAAGTAAATTTACTTTTTTCTTTATTACTGCTTAAATTTATTTTCTCTCCTCACTATTCCTATCTAAATTAACTCTTGAAGGCACTTGACCAAATACCACCTTCTAAACTATATTTCCCCCAATTCACAATTCCCCTATGATTTTCAAACCCCTATTCTTCTCTGCTTCCTTTCCTATAGTGCCCATTGTTATTTAGCATATTGTGACTGAACCCAGATCTAGAAGCTCCTCTTATGGAATAAACACTGAAATGAGCATTGGGGGGAAAGAAAGGATTTACTGAGTGGCCAAGGAACAGAAAAGGAGCTTTACTCACAAATCAGCTTCTCAACTCCTAGGGATTGAGTGGTTACAGATGTAGGATAGGAATAATGAGGGAGATAGAGAGGCTGATAAAGGGGTGGGATAAACATGTCTTTTGGGAGGAAAAACTAGAGATGTTTCAGAAACTCAAGTGCTACCTCTTTTCTCTCTTTTCATTGGTGTTTCTGGCCATGATAGTTGGTAGGGTTAGGCTGGTCAGCCTGGAGGTAAAGAGAGAGAGAAACTAAAAAAGTCTAATTCAGGTTAATCCTTTTAGTTTGGGACAAAATATTCCTCAAATGATCAACATGTCTAGGTGCAGTGCTGAATATAATTGGACCCCAAAATTAAGGTCTCAAAGGACAAAAGATACTATATGTCCTGTCACCCATGAGACATCTGTACAGTGGGTGAGAAAAGGAACCTCAGTTCCTGTTAGCTCCAGAATCCCCAAGTCAGTGTTGGTACCTATAACAAAGCTACCGAGAGGCTAATAATGTGTTGCCTAGCCGTGTGAACTCCTAACCCAAGTTTGCCTGCTTGGTTTTGTCCTCTTATTTATAAGCAATGTAGGTAACAGTGTTTTCTTTCCTCAAAGTTTACAAAAACAAAGGGTCTTGGTTCTGTTCCTGCAAGACATTTTCCAAATGCTACACAGTCTTGCTACTTGCAGTGGCAGGAACATGTCCCAAGACCTGCTGACCATGTATTTCAGAGATCTATTGGTCTTCCCAGTTTCAGTTTTAAATGGTAAAATTAAGTACTTCATAAATATATATTTTTTTTCTTTTTTAGTGACTATGTCCCTGCCAGGGGAATTGTATGCTTACCAAGATTCAGCTGAATTTCCTAAACTGTTTATGCCAGTTGTACTTCTTACTACAATTATGTAATTAAATTAAATGTTATGCAAATTGATGAAATGTAATTGATGATGGGAATGCTATGTAAACTAAGTTAAATGCTTTGAAAGATTTTATAAATGTGAGTCACTAACATATATTTTCTCTTGTGTGAAACAAAAAATAAAAAACTGACAGGGGACTTGAAAATAATAGAAGAAACTTATACTCTTTTTTTAAGTACATGTACTCCCATCATAAATTTGAAAAAAACTAAAACTGAAAATGACAGAGTACAGTGTTTATATAAGAAAAGAATGTAGAACTTTCTAAGCAGACATCAAAGTAATTGTTTTGGATCACCATCCAAAGGTTGGCAAATAAGTGCACATTTTAAAATGAAATGTTGCAGTGTATATTGACAGAGGTTCTCTCCTTAGACCCAAACTTTAGTCAGGATCTTGAATCCCTGTCTTGGCTAGGCCCAGAATTGGGTTTCCCTCTCTGTCCATGTAGAATCCAGTTTGAAAAAGAACCCTGCTAAGCCAGGTCACCAAAAGACTCCCTCTGGTATCTGCCCACCCTCACCACCTCATCATTTCACCTGCCTTCAGTAACTATCCAATTTGGTCAGATTAGCCAGACACTTGATGATGCTCTTAGTCATTTTCGATTCATTGTTCATAATCCGCATTTATCTTGGTTGGGAGTCAGAGGTTAATCCAACATCTCACCCCACTGCATGGCTGCATATGCCTATCTCCATGACCCTTCAAGAATAAAATCTGCCTTACCACCTTTAGCAAGTAACATGAGTAATTTTTATTTAATTGTATCTAACTTTTTCTTCCTGATAACTCACTTTAAATAACCGTCTTAACCTCCTTTCCACCTACCAGTCTTGAATCAGGCAGGAGGGATACTGTTGTATAATGCATAGAATATATAACCTAATATTAATATAAAAGCCATTTTTCAGTTATTTCACATTCTTTATGAAGATCATTAAGTTTCGCTAATCCCACAGAATCTCAGGATATTAGTGTTAATTCATGTTTTATTTCAGAAGAACTATAAATATCCCCCCCTCCTTTGGAAACATTAGCTTTGATGAGAACATTGTTTATGTAAATAACTGCTTCAGACAACCAAAGTTTCCAAGGAAACATGCTTTGAATTTCACAGAATATGCAAATGAAAACCTCTTTTTCAGTATAAATTGCCTCTAATCGAAGAGACAAAGCCTGAAACAATAAGCCAATTCAGAGATAAAAAGGAACAACAACTGGCAAAGTGACTCCAGTGGCTTCTTTCAACAGCCATGAAAATAATTTTCTTTTGCTTTCCAGATTTTAGTACTCAGTATCAATATTTGCTTACCATCAACTGGGGAGAGATTAAAAATAAGTTGGGTTTAAATGCTCCTAAATGAGCATGGTGGTATCTTTGCCTCTGAATGGTATCTATTTAGCTAGTTGATTATTGAGAATAAACTGTGTCATAGAGCAGTTTGTGGCAGTTTTTAGCCTTTTTCCTATAGCAGATATCAATGTGGTTTCCTTGCTGGAAAAAAAATAAAATAAAAACAAAAGAGACAAACAGGAAACAAGAAAGCTGTTGTAGTTGTAGCATTATAAAAGTTGGTTGTGTATCCAGAAAATGTTTACAAGGACTTACCATTTCACCCATTAAATAAATATTTTGCTACTATGCACAAAGAGGAGGAAGAGGAAGAACAACCACTGAATCTGCTTGATGGTTTTAAACTAAGCTTTCAAGTATGCCCTCTACTACTCTACTCCTAAATCCTCAAGCCAAGCCAATAGGTTTAGCTTTCTAGCCTTGCAGACATATTGTGCAATCACAACTTTACTGGTGCAAAAGGAACCAACTCAGTGTTCACTGTTGGAAGAGAAAGTTAAAGAGTTGCCCACGACTGCTCCAAACTATGCCTAGTTGCAAAGACTACACTGTAAATCTGGCAATTTTATTTTCAGCAGCTTATAATGTTTAAAAATAGATGTAAGAAAATGTGAAAGGAAGAGGCCCTAGAAGTTGATATGGGAGAATTTAAATGGCATTGCTGGAATTGTAGTGACAGATAGAAGGCAGACATGAGCACTAGGGACATGAGGTAAAGGAGATAATTCTATAGAATGGACCTACTGTGTTGATACCCACAAACTTTCTTTAAAAAAAAAAATTACCTGAGGCCACTCTTGTACTGCCCTAAATCAATAGGACATGCTGTATTCCTCAGCTAACACCCTATTGTCTGTGGAAGGGAGGAATGCAGGCCCAAAGACTCTTTCCTGCAATAAGAGGAGTACAGAGGGGAATTTTGACCTTTACACAAACTAAAGATTCCAGGACTTGGAAAGAAAGGATAATTAGAAACAAAGCCCACCCAGTATAAAATCTGTAAGAACAATTTGAGCTCTAAGGTGATCCTGAGTTGCCTTTGGATCTTTAACATGTCATTATTATATGTCAGTCACTGTGGTACATACCTGTAATTCCAGCAACTTAGGAGGCTGAGGCAGAAGGATCTCAAGTTCTAACCAGTCCTAGCAATTTAGCAAGGCTCTAAGCAACTTAATGAGACCCTGTCTCAAACTGCATACAAAGGAGGGGCAGCAGATAAGGCTCAGTGATAAAGCACTCCTGGGTTCTTTCTCAGTAACCCCCCTCCAATAAAAAAGTCATTATGATGGTAACCCCACACATATATGCCATGGGTTTTGCTTAAGCATCTGCAGGTAAGAATATTGTGTAAGCATCTGTGGGTAAGAATATTGTAGTGGACTTGGAAGTCTAATGCAATTCTGTTGTCAATCAAAAGTTGAAAGTTGGTGCTGGCCCAGAGGATCTGGAAACTTATCTGGGACCCTCAATAAAACTGGAGGATTCCTTTCCTCTCAGAGAGAACCCAATCACCCATTCTCCCTTGAAAGTGTCCTTTTCCTCTTTCTCATTCCCTTCGAATAAACTCCTGCCTGTTACTATATGCAACTTGCCTAAAATCCTTCTTTTGAAATTTCAAAAACCAATAATTGAGGTAACACCCACAATTGTAGAACGCCCATAGCCCTTTTGGCTCCATAGGCTAGTCTTGCTCTGCAACAGTAACACCTTTTGCAAAAATAGTCTTAAGAAGCATGTAACTCAGCACTTACAAAAAACACACATGTACTGAAGAAAAAATGAGAGTAGATAAATTTTATAAAAGTTTGCTGGGGGAAGAAAAAGCTTCCAGGACAAAACAGTATTCCAGACTAAAGATGATTCTGTTCAGAATTTCCAGTCTACCACACATATGGTTATATTTATAGTCTTAAAAAAAAAAAAAAAAGGAATGATACAAAGAAATCACCTGATTGGCTGTAATTGACCTTTGGCTTACATGAGCATGGTGTGATCAGTTAGAAACTTGTGACTGGCTACAGTTGGAGGACTATAAGTGTCTAAGACTTAATTGCTTGCTTATAAGGGTATACTACCAGGGTAGGTTATAATTTGTTAAACATCAATAAGGGTGCTGCTTATTTTATAGAGAGGCTACTATGGGCCAGACTTTCTCACTCAAGAATGAGGACCATTTAGGTCAAATTTATTTCAGTTTGCCATGTGTATAGAGAACAAACTAAAACATTAATAAGAGACAGGAGAAAATCTGTTGTTTCACCAAATAGAAATGGATGAATAGTAGTTAAATGGAAGTATGTACATGAGATGGTTTGTATCAGAGTTTGAATTCCAATAGAAGCAAACCCAGAGAAAAGTTTTTGAATACAGGTAATTTGGTAAGTGATCCAAGTAAATGCCTATAAAAAGTAGAGATAAAGGAAGGAAAGTGTGGCAATAAAAGTCACATTATAAATAAGTTATCACTGTGAGCAAATAGAACCGAATTCCACTGTAGAACTCTGGGTAATAGTGTAAAATATGCTTCAGATTTTTCCCAATTGAGGGACAATTTGTGATACTAAAACATCATACCCAGCATTTCTGGGAATTTCTTCTGGAGGTATCAATGCTCCAGAACTTTCAGTTTGTATGGCAAGTGGGGCAAGCAAATTACTATACCTATAAAATGCCTTCAGGGAGACAGTCATGTGTGTTTGCAAAACATAAACCTCAGAATTTACAGTGAATGCCAACAGGATATGGATGAAGTTACAACTGCATAAATTGCCAAAGAGAATAATTGAGATGAGATCTGGCCACAGTTGGCAAGAACACAACCTATAAAATCAAGGATCCTGTATGTCAGAAGGCAGAATTAAGAGTCCTTAAAACAAGATCTATATTTAAGTGGTCAATAGAAAAAGAAAAAAGGCTGTGTCACAGAGCAGCACATACCACACCAAGATATGGCACTTGGGAATTTAAGGAAACAGCAGAAGGTAGCCTCTCCCATCCTTCTCTTCTGAAGCCGACATCAAAAGGATTCTCTGACCTTCCTCTAAAAAACGGTCAGAGACTCTCAATTCCAGAAGAGCCATCCTTATCCCTGGAGGAAAGGCAAATGCTGATTTCTGAAGATGCAGGATCACAGAGAAGAATCTGAACAGGTCTTGCTAAGTTTCCCCAGCTTATCATCATTTGGCCAAGTTTTGTTCATTCATATTTCCCTATAATTGCTCACTCTTCAGTAAACCTAAGAATATAGACATGTAGGTTTCCAAGTCTGTTTGGGTCATCATTTTTCAAAGTCCCTTTCTGTCACATTAAAAGCTATATTAAACAAATTTATATGCTTTTCTCATTAATAATTTTATTATTGGGGTCTCATTAAATGGACCTAGCAATGGATAAGAATATATTACTTTTTCTCCCTCCATGCACTTGTGAGAAAATACAGAATATTATGGAAGAGTGTAACAGAAGAATATGCTATGGCATAGAATAAAGTACAAAGGTCCAAGAAGTAGTGCGACAGCAAGACCACCATAATAATTCTACTCTTGGAAGGGAGGCAAAAGTTAGAATTCAATAGCCAGATACTAAACAAGTGAAAAAGGAATTTGAAAGACATATAGCCAACTTCCCAAAATTATCATAACACCAAAAAGAGAAAATTGGGTCCAAACAGGAAAAGAGGACAAAAAGGTAAACATTAAGATAAATAAACAGTTGGACATACTGGCATGTACCTAAAATCCTAGCTATTTGGTAGGCTATGGGAGGATGGTTACAAGTTCAAGTTTAGCCAGGCAACTTAGCATGACCCTGTCCCTAAATAAATAAATAAATCTGGAAATGTAATGTGGAAGAACATCCCTGCATCCAATCCCTAGTAACCTATTAAAAAAAAAAAGTGAAGCAATAGATACACCGGTTAAATTATTACAAAGAGTATGCCTTTTGATGAACTCCTGTTTCGTGGCACTGACAAATAAAAATATAGAAGAACAAAATGATACAGTCAGACTCAAATTCAAACTAAACTCCATTGACCAGAAGTGGAATATAATTGAAAAATGTTGTAAGACAAAGATGTTTTAGGACTGTAAAATAAACAAAACAAAATGCATCTGTGACACGTGGCTGAACCAAACCAACCATTTGCTTTATCAATATATATGATGGTCCCAAATCACCATCAGTCAGTAACTGCTGCTTGTGGTTATCGACCTGATTCATCAGAGGGCTGGTTAGAAGCAAATGCAAGTGATGAGTGAGTAGGAAGGACACATTGTGACAGATTGGAAGAAAGAGAAGGAGGAAGGATGAGAAAAAGAGAGAACTGGGGAAAAGGAAAGAAAGAAAGACAATGAAAATTACAAAGCATTAAAAAATATAGTACTAAAACAGAGCCAAGAAATCAATAATTGAAATGCAAATTCATTAATTAATTTCAGTTTATTAAAATAGAAATCAGGATAGGGTACTGTATGGGCAGGTATAGGGTATTGAAGAGGCAAGAGTTTTCAAATAAATACATTGAAAGTTTTCAGGAGATAAAGGAACCCTGGCTTTCTTTGAATTCAGCCAATTACCAAACTTGGAAAACCTTAAGAAAAAAATTGAAAATATAAAACAATCACTTCTATATTCCAAATGTGAAAAATAATGTCATTTAAATAAAACACAGCACACGTGGTTAACATAAAAATAGAAACTAATACAGAATGACCAGAAAGTTGGATAAGGAACAAACTCATCTAGAATACAGTTCAAAGAAGCTAAAATAAATACTAGAAAGAAGCTAAAAGAAATACTGGAAAGAAGCAGTTAAGAAATATAGAAGATGGAGCAAAAGATGAGAAAACTTATCTAAGAGGACAGAACAGGAAACATACAATATTTAAAGAGATAACTGCTTCAGAATTCTCCAGCTTGAAGCATTAGGTCAAAAGTATACTTTGATGTGTTGATAAATCCCATACATATACACAGTGTGCTGATACTCTAGAGCATCAGAGATAAAATGACATACATGAAAGCTACCAGAGCAAAACAGATAAAAGGCTTGCAAAGGACAGAAAGTACCCTTCTCATCTGCAATAATGTATTATAAATTCTGTGGACTCATAATATCTAAGGACAAACGGAAGGGGAAAAAGAAAATTATCAACAAAGCATTTATACTTAACTATTATCCAAGAGTAAAAGCAAAATAAAGATGTTTTTGATACTGCCAGTAACCAATGAGAAGTTCTGCTCCCTCACATGTTGAAGTGTAATATTAGAGAAACACGTCTAGGCAAACATATAAAGCAGTGTTTATTTTAAAAGGGGTAACGGACTTATCCTGGGAAGAAGAAGGGGGCCGTAGCTGGTATCCTGGTATCCCAAGAAATGAGACGGTCTGCCTTTTTAAATATGTCCTAGGCTTCCTTTGTTCTCCTGCTCTCTTCCTCTTATCTCTCTCCTTCCTGAGTATCTGAGGAAGCCCAGGAGATAGATGCTCAGGTGGGATGGCCAAAAGGTGAGAAGCAGATGGGGTGGGGGAAGGCCTAATGGAGCAACCCAGGGCACATTAATTACCAACTTTTACAAGTCCCAGTAGGAAGGTACAGTTCCTGGGACAGGTTACCTTAGCAACAGGTTGGAACAGGGGCAGGTTATCTTGATAAGGGTGGAGGAAGGGCTCTGAAGGAATTAACATTTCAATCCCTCAGAGGGTAGTATTTGACTTCCTGGACCCAAATTGGCCTCCTTGATCCAATCTGACCAGATTTACCTGTCTACACTGCCTGCCTCTTTTTCGTTTTGGCTTCATTTTCAAACATATAATATCTAAGATCATTTACCCACTAGTCATTCTCTAAAAGAAAATTTGACCATGTATGCTATCAAAGAAAAAATGAAAAAGAAGATTAGTAGAGTATTAGGGTTTTTCAGAGAAATAAAATCAACAAGATAATTATAACTATATCTATACACACACACACACACACTTTAAAGAAATTTAGATTTATTATAGGTATGTGCTCACATGATTATGAAACAGAAAAATTCAGTTATTTGCCATCTGCAAGCTTAAGAGCCAGGAGAGCCAGAGCCAGTGGTATAATGCATTCCAAATCCAAAGGCCTGGGCACAGGTAAAGCTTATGGTGTAACTCCCAGTCTTAGACCAAAGGAGGTGGGAGGAGGGAAAACTGTCCTGTACACCCAAAACTGAGTCCTAAGGGAACCAGGAGTAACATGACAAAAGGAAAGTGGGAGTCCCAGGTCAAGAAGAGAGAACTTGAATTCTTCCTTGTTCTGTATTTTTTATTCCATCTAGGTGGACACTCAACAAACTGGATGATATCCACCCACACTGGTGAGGACAGATTCACTCCATTGATTCAAGACTAATCTCTTCTGGAAACACACTCACAGACATATCCAGAGAAGCTCTCTGGGTGTCTCTTTAGCCAGTCAGCACAAAATTCATCATCACACATGAAAATGGGGGGAAAAATGATAAACAACGAATTTGATTAAATTCCCTAGTAAATTCTAACTGCATTTTAAAATAATAAATTTGCTTTTTTAAATTGGGGAAATCAAAATTCTCAGCCATAATGACAAAATGGGCCAGGCATGTTGGCCCAAACCTGCAATTCCAGCTACTTGGAAGATTGAGGCAAGAAGATTTCTAGTTAGAAACCAGTCTGAGAAACCTACCCTGTCTCAAAATAAAACAGGTTAGAGTTATAGCCCAGTGGTAGAGTAACCCTGAGTTCAATTTCCAGTACTGGGGGGCAGGGGGGGGGGAGAAAAAGAAGAAGAAAGGGAAATAAATTATGTATTGTTTCTTACATATGTTATAATAGGCTAATAGTTATGTATGAATGTATTTTGAATTTTAATAATCCATTTAAGTTTGCACATTTGTACAATCATATTGTCTTATAAAATAGACTTTCTTTGATCTGAAATTATTACCAAAATACAAATGCAAAAAAAATTGTTTTTCAAACTAAGATTATATATCTCAATTCATCCATCAAAAAAAAAAGAGTGTAGAGATTCTTTTTTTATTTTCAAATACTTCTGTGAACTAATATGTCACAGAGGAATTAATAAGGATCTTGCCAAGATCTCTATTTTAAAATAGTGTGCTTGTTTGTTGAAATATTGTAACACAGTTTATAGTTAAATCCTAGCTTTCCTCTTCATTCCTGGTTATGGGTGTGCTTGTGGGAAAATTTTGCTATAAACATGAAGTAGCTATTTCTGTCTTTTGTGTTTGCCCTTCACTTCCCTAATCTATCTGTTTACCATGGCTGTACAGTGTGGATCTGAATAGAATGCAGAGTCATTCAGAATTGCTTTCCACTTTGTTTACTTCGTTGATGAATTTGAGTGCAGTTTGATCATGTCAAGAAGTAAGCTGATAAAAGACGAAAACTCAACAGACCTTAGAATGTTTGTCCAAGAAGATAGCACTTTCTTTTAACTGCTGATTAAAATGTAGACAAATAAAGGGCCAAAGGATTCAATAGTGTTGTGGCCATATGGATTTTAGAAACATGCGAGATCAATCTGGTTCTTGAAGATTTAGGAATTTTTCTAAGAAACCCGGGAAATAAAAAGTGTTGAATGGTGGGCTGTTTGTTCTCCAGAATCTGTCCAACCAATTGAAGGTACACTGAAACTGACAAGTCTCTCAAGCAGATGTGACCAGTTCAACAGTGAAAGCAGAGGAAGAAACAATATACTGCCGCCATCAGTTATGATGATAATAGATAATAAATGTGGACTATTTACTATGAGCCAGGCACTTTATGAGGCTTTTTGTGTGAACTGATTTCTTTTACTTTTCAGAGAGCTTGTGTGGAACTGGGTGAGTTGGTCCTCTCCTGTAGTCCCAGCTAATGGGGAAACCCAAGGCAGGAGAATCAAAAGTTCCAGGCCAACCTAGTTAATTTAGGGAGATGTTGTCTCAAAATAATAAAGAGCACAGGGGATGTAGCTTAGTGGTAGAGGACTTGCCTAGTATGAATGAGGCCCTGGATTTGCTCCCCAGCATAGGAAGGAAAAAAGAAAGGCCGAAAGGAAGCTAATAGGGTAGTGATATTATCCCTACCTTATTATAAAAGATACTTTTCTGACCTACATATACCATTTTCTTTAGTTTAAAAAAAATGAAATATGTTTTATATCATTATTCTATTTATTATTAAATAATAAGATGACAATCTTAAAATACATATTAGGCAATGTAAGCTCACTGACTGTTTAGTTTAGTTGTTTTATTTTATTTGTAGTACTGGATATTAAACCCATGGGTGCTGTACCACTGAGGTGCCTCCCTAGTCCTTTTCTTAATTTTTCATTTTGTGACAGATAGGGTCCAACTAAGTTGCTGAGACTGGCCTTGAACTTCAGCCTCCCTAGTCTCTGGGATTACAGGTATATGCCATGGCCCTACCTAAATTCACTGACTCTTAAATTAAGCCAATAAAAAAAACTATTATGAGAGCAGTTATATAAGAAGGGTAATGTTAATTAAACCTACAACTTATGCAGAGATATTTCTCTTGGTTAAATATTTTCTAATTTTAAAGGTAATATATGTTTACTATTTAAAAAATTTAGAAGAATACAAAAGCTTAAAGAGGAAAATATCATTCATAAACAAATCCTTCTTATCCAGAATAACCACTGTTAATGTTTTGGTACATCTATCTTTTTAACCATATTACTATATAAATGCTTTGGATTTAATATGGGTATAATATGGAGCTAGCCTAGATGTCATTTGGATAGATGAATGGATAAATAAAATATAGTATATATATACATAATAGAATATTATCTAACCATAAAAAATAATGAAACCCCATCATTTGTAGCAAAATGAGTGGAACTAGAGGACATTATGTTAACTGAAATAAAAAAGAAACAGAAATACAAGTATTGTATATTCTCTTTCATATGTGAAAAGGAGGGAGAATGGACATGATCAATATACGATGTATACATTTATGGGATTATCACAGTGAATCCCATAATTTGTAAATTAAAATGTGTTAATAATAAGTTTAGAAATGTGTTTTTTAATAAAATATTTTAAAAGATATCATTTAGGCATTCTCAATATAATATTTTCTAGGTTTCCTATGGCAGAGCAGCTCACTGTCCAATATCCATTCTTCCCTCTTCCCATTAATAGTTTTAGCTCAGCATATAATTGCCCGCAGTAATACTACATTTCCCAGAGTCCTGGCAGCTTTGTATGGATATGTGACTTTCTGATGAACAGGAATGTGAAGGCAAATTATATATGCCAAGTCAAGTGTTTAAATTATTTTTGCAGTACTGAGGATTGAACCAGGGCCTCAGTTATGCTAAGCAAATTCTCCATCACCCTTTCTTTTTTTTTTTTTTTTTTTAATTTTGAGACAGGGTCTTGCTAAATTGCCTGGGCTATACTTGAACTTGTGACCCTACTCCCTCAGCCTCCTGATTACCTGATATTGCAGGTGTGCTCCACCAAGCCCAGGTCAGTTAATATTTCAAAAGATGAATGAAACGTCTATAGTCATTTTCTTAAGGATGTAATTAACTATGGAGGGTAAATCCTATAAAGCTGTCTTCTTATAAGAGGAGAAAGATATTCTAAAGTTGCCTCTACTTGCAAGCAGAGGAAGGGCCATATGAGGACACAATGAGAAGATGGCATGGTATAGGCAAGTAAGAGTATTCATCAGCAACTAAATTTGCTGGCACCTCTATCATGGACTTCCATTCTCAAGAACTATGATAAAATAAACGTCTGTTATTTCAAACTAAAATGGATATGTATGGCTTAGAGCCTCATATTTTCACTTAAAATATTTTAACATTTTTCCTTGGCAGTATTTTTCAAGATTATTTTCAAGGTTCCCAAGTATCCAATTATATGATGTCATATGTGTATTTCAGCAATCCCTTATTTTGGATTTTAGATTATTTCTACTACTTTTAATACCCACTCTTATGCATAAATCTATCTTTCTGTCTAGTATTTTTTTTCTCAAGATGAATTCCTAGAAGTGTCATTATTAGACAAATAGATGCTTTGGGGCTTCTGATTTATAGATCTCTATCACTGACCTTCCTACTGGTAAAGACAAATGAAAATGCAATATGGTAACACAAATAAAGAGGAACTTTTGTTTTTCCAGCTTTTCTCTCCTTTTTTCTTCTTAAGTACTGGATTGGAGGAGTAAAAAGAGATGCAAACAACTCTGTAGTTCCCTGCTGGACACTCCTCTACCCTTGAAAGTTCCCTTTTATATACTTCATTTAAAAAAAAAATCTGTTTAGACAAGCAACACAAGTGTCTTGGAAAAAATTCCTTTAAACAACTTAAAAAATGAACAAAGAAATGAGAGTCCTTCATAATTTCACCTTCAGAGGAAACCTTCTTTTTTATTTTTTTGGGGTACATGTTGCCGAATTTTTCTAACAAGTATACATATACATAGATAAATATACTTTAATCCTAAACATTATATAATCTATCTCATTGCTTTTAATAGCTGAAAAAAATATTTTTTTGCACAATGAATACCATCATTTATCCAACCAGTCTTATATTGATGAACTTTAAACTTGTTTCTAATTTTTCATATAACTAACAGTGGTATAACAATGATATCATTTTATATAAACCTCGCTGTACTTTTTGCAAGCTTTTCTGCAAGATAAATTTCTAGAAGCACAGATATTGAGTCAAAAGGTGTGCATACCAAGTATTAATACAATGAAGTTCCTTGAGGTCAGAAATTTTTGTCTACATATTCATTACTTTAGCCCCAGTGCCTAGAATAGTAGTTGGCACAGAATTCAATGAATATTTTCTGAGTGAAAGCATGAAAATATTTCACTCTGTCCTCCAGAAAATTGGCACCAATATAAAAAAAAATCTTATTTGTTTCACACTTGTCATATAGAGTTATCAGGTTATCACAAGTCAAGAGAATAAAAAAAGACACTACCTCAATTTCCTTCACATCAACTTATTATGAAGATTAGATTTTATAATTATCATCTGAAATTAGTATTATTCTAGAAATTGACCATTTTTTCTCATTTTTGTTGTATTATTCTGTTTTAAAATATTTTATTTAGATCTATAAATAATACAAATATTCATCTCAACTTATTGAGGATCATTAATTTTGTTTAAATTTGCATAGAATCAAGTGATTTTTTCCTTGTGATTCCTATGATTTTTTTTTATTGTAAGAAAGGTCTTTACCACCAAAGTTTAAAAAAATATATACTTCTACATTTTTTGATCATCTTACTCATATTTAAATCATTAGTATACCTCAATATTTAGTTTTAGTTTACAAATATGAACTGAAGAACCTTATATTTTTAGTTTTTTTAACATTTTGATTTCCTCTGTTTTATAATTTTTGCCCATTTCTTTTAGGTTGCTTATATTTTTCTTATTGACAAAAAGAATATTTGCATGTTAATAAAACTGTTTGTCAAGATTCTTCAGTTTATAAAAAAAAGGGGGAAAATAATTGAAAGTTTTACAAAGGGGAACACTTCTAAGGACACTGAAGAAATTTATTTCAATGATGACTAAATTCTAGCATCCAAATAATGTCACCAGTGTTGAATATATTTCTTGTATTGTTAGATTCTTTCATATCAATGTCCTTGGGCTTTTGTTTTTCTTATTGTTGTTTGCTGTTTGTTTGGTTTTGGTTTTGTGTTTCCACTACATTAAGGATCAAACCCAGGGCCTTGTGGGTGCTAAGCAGGTACTTTACTACTGAGTTATAACTTCAGCTTCTCATTCTCTTTTATTTCAAAGAGTTTCCTTAGCAGGATGAGATGGAAAGAAAGGTGCCCACGGGACATTTCAGATTTACATCATCCTGAATTAGCAGTCCCAGAAGAGAATGAGACTGGCCCTTAGCTTCACTCTCCCTTCACCTAGCTCACAGCCTCGCCTTTAGAGGAGGGTTCCAGAGACTCCCAGATAGCCTTACCTAAAGTTGTTTGGCTACCCTCCTTGTGGCCAGGAGGAAATTAGTGTAAGCCCAGGTAGGCTTGGGTCAAAAGAGCCCATTCTGTATGGCCAGGGATTCAGAGACTGGATTCACCCAGATGACCACAGTGTCAAACTGGGGGAGAAGTAACTCTTGAAAAGAAGCAGAGGGTATGTGAGGGCTGCTAAAAAGGGAGAAATACCAGTGGACATCAAATATCAAAAAAAGCATTCACCAGTTCTGACATATTCATGTGAAAAAAACTTTTTCAATTTGTCATTGAGATGCTAACTTTATTATGCTATCTTTTGAAACAGCATTTCAAATTTATGTAGTAAAGTTATGCACTTTCTTTATGCTTAATTTTTTACTTATGTATTTATAAACATTATATAAATTAGTTACTGAGGGATATAAAATCATTACTTGAATTACTTAACTATAAGATGGGGATATGGTTAAAGTTTCAGGAAAGATGGGGTTTAGGGATCAGAGTTAGTAAATTAATATTACCTGGGTTTACTCTTACAAATAGCTTAAAGTTTTGGGCTTTGTTTTGTTTTTCACTATTTTGTGAGTTGAAAGAGCAAGGAAATCCTCAGTAGGGAAGGGTAAAGACTGAGTAGGATGCAACAATTGGAACTTAAGGGAAGATATAATAGAGAAGTTTTAAACAGAAATAAAAAGTGAAGTGTTTATTTAAAAAAAAAAACAACATTTCTTACATTTAAGATAAGGATTACAGAAAGATGTAGAGGTTATTTGAAGAACCTGGTACGCATCTCATGAAACCTCAATCTAGCATCACAAAACAGAATAAAAAATTCTGAGGTAAAACAGTGTGCACACAGCCTAGAGGAACAAGACTGGTTTAAAGCAGTCAAAGCACAATATGAAAGCACTTAAGGCAATGAACTGTACAGTTAAAATGGAACTTTTATGTTGTTTTGTGTGTGTGTGTGTGTCTGTGTGTGTGTGTGTAATCAAAAATTTTTGTGAAACGTAGATTCTGCCATTTACTAGATATGTGACATTAGGCAAGTATTTTAACTATGTGATGTTTAGTTCTTTTTCAGCATACTGGTAGAAGTTATAACTTGATTAAGAGAACTTAAATCACTTTTTATCTAAAATCCTAATACTACAATCAAACTCAGGTGCAAGACCAACAAGGAAAGTTGCAGAAAATGGTGAGAAGAATGAATAAATTCCTCACTCATTCAGAGTGAATAAAAGTGTTGGAGAAATTCAGTAGAAAAAAAAAATTTGAGAGATGACATGCTGTATGTTCCCCCACCCAAGGTAAAATGAATTGGGTTTTTTTGTTGTTGTTGTTTTAATCTCAAGACCAAATAAGAAAATCATTTAGAGAAAATCAGTATATATACACAATGCAGCATTATTTAGCAATAAAGAAGAATGAAAACATGTCATTTGCAGGAAAATGGATGGAACTGGAGATCCTTATGGTAAAGGAAAAAAGTCAGATTAGGATAAATAAGTAGGACAAATTTTCACTCATATGTAGAAGCTAGAAAAAAAAAAAAAAACACATGAAATTCATAGGGGAGCTGTCAGGAGGGAAGCGAAGGCGACCAGAGACAGGTCCAAGGGGGAAGTAGGGAGGTGTTTATGATGAAAATGAAAACTAATGAAACCAAGTATTTTGTACAATTAATATGTGCTACTAATTATAATTTTTAAAAAGAATCATTTAGAGAGTAGTGTATGTCCAAATATCAAGTGGGGAAGAAATGTTTCCTCTCAAGAGAACTGCAGGTGTGAGGCTATCCACAATGTGAGGCAGAAGTGGGGGGTTCTATGAGGAACCCACAAAAGTACCTTATGAGAAAAGTTAGCTTGAAATGACAACAAATTCTAAAGGGTGCAATACCAGCATGAAAGCATCAGTCTAGTGAGAACTTTCCTTCTCTTTTCTTTCCTTCCCTCACCAGCTGGTCTGGGACTACATGGGGTGAGGAGGCCCAGCTCTGGGGAGAGCAGAGAGAGGAGGGGTTCCAGGGATGGAGAAAGCCAGTATAAAGGCAGACATGTGACTGCTCTCTAGGACTCAAAGAGAATCTCTAAACTCCAAAAGCATTGAGTGTGAGTGAAAATGTTGTGGGCAAACATCAGAAATTGGCAGATTTCATAACTACACTGATGCAGCATAAACAGAAGCAGCAGGTGGGGTTGTGGAGTGACAGGTGCCTCCATAGGCATCTATATCACAAGACAAAGATCCTTCAGCCCCCAAACTGAGTTTCTGTCAACTCTGAAAACAAAGTGGGAAAATTTAATCGCCTACACTAAACTCGGTTTTACAAATGATTATTTTATCCTTTTCAGTATTACCACCTGGGAACTGACACAGGATAACCACTTTGGTCCAGGAATGGGGTAAGCCCTGACCCTTGTCTCCCCTTCCCTTCCTGGAAATTCACCTTGGGCCTTTGATGCGTCCCTTTGTCTCATACTCACCCACAGCCTACTGTATCTGCCTAGCATAGCATCCCCATGTACCCCAGTCCTGATTCCTGTCTTATTAGTGTTGAGCAATGCATTAATCTCTTATGGAAAAATATGGCAGAGTCCCTTAAAATTGAGAATGTATTTCTTCGTAACCACCTTTTCAATTTCTCATGTCTGACACCATAATAATAGAATAGCCATAGCTTAGCTGGGCACAGTGGCACATGCCTATAATCCCAGCAACTCAGGAAGCTGAGACAAGGGGATCACAGGTTTGAGGCCAGTCTCACCAAATTATCAAGGTCTTAAGAAACTTAGATGGACCCAGTTAAAAAAAAGAGGGGGGGAGTGCGTAGAGCTCAGTGGTAAAATGCCCCTGGTATAAATCCTCAGTACCAAAAAAATAAAATAAAATAAAAATAATAAAGAAAGAAAAGAAAAAAATAAAGAGCAACATATAGTCTTAGCTTCACTGAATTTTTAGATTTAATACAGGAAACTAGAGATGTAATTATGAGGTAATGAGAAGATTACAGTAATAATATACATATAAATTGCTACAGTAGCACAGAGAAAGGAGGAATTCATTGTTCTTTTGGATTTAAGAAAATCTGAAGATGGGGAAAATTTCGAGTTAAATGCCATCAAATCCCTACTTGACTGCTCCTGTCTTCCCAAAGCACAGGATGCTCACTGTTACTAAGGAGCAGCGCACTGACACACACAATGTTTGCAATGATGGCTGCAGGCCCTGCTAAGCACTGGAATGAAGTTGGTGTGGCTAGTTTGGTGGGAAAAGTTTAGGGCACTGTGTGATACTCTCTGGTTTCTGCTGCTCTAATGATCCCACTACTGTGTCCAAAATTCCACTATTAGAATGATTCTTTAAGTTACATCACTATCTTCCAAAAGCCCAAGGTAATTATACATTTACCACCTAATGTTTAACTACATGTTTTTGGGGTACTTATACACATATGCTGTGTAACTGATAGGCAACTTTGTGGTCAGCTTGGAAACTCCGCCTAGCCTAGAGTACAGGAATATGTGCACTTGATTATACCATTGCAGGATTGGACCTTCCCTCTGGCACTCTACTTAAGCTTTTGTACCTCAGTGTCTTCCTCTGTAAAAAGAAAAATGGTTGTGAAGACTTAATGCTTGCTACATAATAAGCACTTAATACTGAGATTGGTACTTTTATCATCAGGATGAATGAAAGGTTCATGGAAACACATTCAAAACAAGGGAAAAGTACAGGGGAGAAAAAAAGCAGAGTCAAGAGTTATTAAAAGAAAGGAAAAGAGGAGTTTAAGGCAATTGAACAGAATTGCAATTTTAGAGCCACTTTATGTTGGAAATATTACAGCTGAGAAGAAATAGAGACAGTCATAAGCATTCTAAAAAAACTATTAAGACTCATCTTCAAAACTGAGTTACAAGACAAATCTAAAAATAGTGATTGATATTTTACAGATTCTTTGCATTATTATAGATGGAAACATTCTTTCAACCAGACACACACATACTACACATATATTCGTGCATGCACACGTACACACAAACACACACACACACACAACAAGGCATGGACCAACATTGTATGGTTCAGCATGTATTTTTTCCTAAGTTTTATTCTAAGATGATTTTATAAACACATAGTTAATGATATGCATAATCATTAATTACCTAACTCCTCTCATTTCATTTTATAAAGACATTTGCACCATTTTATTAAGCAAAAACATTATTATATCTAAAAGAAAATTACTAAGTGAAAAACTCATTTTTTTAATTTAATGATTTCAAGTACTACCCTATGTATTACACCCAAAATGCTTATCGTCTTTGGAGCCCTGCTTCAAGCTTGAATTCATTTTTTTTTTAATTTTATTTTTTTTTTTCTGAGAAGGTTTCTGTCCAAAAAAACTCAACAACCTCCCCTTATTCATAAAATTCTGTTACAAATTTGGGCTTTGCGACAGGGCAAGGACAAAAACCCAAATCACTAGCACTTTCAGAGCCAGAAGTCTTTTGCTTCCCTTTACAAAATTGCTTACTTTCTTCTGAGATTAATGGACTGTCAGTGGGATCTGGGCAATGACTAAAACTTTAAAATAAGGAAGGGTGACCCCTAGTGTTGGCCTTTAGAAACCAAATTCATGCAAATCTCAAAGAATTAGTGAAGAAGTCAGGATGTGTCATTAATCAAGTCAACATATCAAATTTGTTTACTTACTTATCTTTAGATATATAAATAACTATTTTTAAATTATTATTGAAATTCTTTAAGAGAATTTTTCAAACAACAACAGTTCCTCCCACATAAACTCTTTCACCACCAAGTGAACAAACCAAAAAAGGATAAAATAATAGGAAAAAGCACAAAATTTGCTTGGATAAAATAAAACAAAATTTAGCCTAGGGACAAAATTAACTCCACATTGCAATGAAGATAAGATATTATACTTGAGTCATAACAGTAGACTTACATGGAATATTCAGTAAGAAAATCTTGAGAGAATCATTTACTTCTTTACCAGTTTTTGCATTGAAATGCTTCACCTTCACAAGCTCAAGGTCACCAGTCCTGCAGAAAAGGAAAATAGTTCAGCTTAAACACCTGTCACTTTTGACAAAATGAAATGAAATGAGAGGTCAGAAGTGACTGACTGCATCATTTGAACTCATTGTCACTCAACAAGAGCACACTCGGGGGGAAAAAGAGGACATGCTGGGATGAGGGAACGTTTATATTTAAAGGGAAATTCTTCCTGAAAAAAAAAATGCACTATGTAAGATACTCTGGTATTATTTCCTGTTAAGTTTTATAGCTACTATTTACTAAGTATCCTGAGAGGAACTGGCTTAGTATCAGTAAAAAGCTAAGCAAAAATTAGATATTTAATGTTCTCCTTTTGAGTTTCAGGTGCCAAAGTGACATAAGAGGTGTTTAGGCAAAGTTTGTGCTGAGGACAGCTCTGCCCTTCCTTTTACCTAAATATGCATAAAAAGAAAAAAATATGGGATGATGGGGGACATAAGAATGAGAAGGAAATTGAATACGGTGATGAAATTGCCAGTTTAATAAGATAGGCATAATTTAAGGACAACAGGATTTCTGTTATTAATGACTGTTATAAATGATGTGACTGCTGACATGTCATCCCTCACTCTAGGATACAACATGTGCAGCGTTAGGATCTGGAGTCATTTCCCTGCTTTGTTCTAATGTGTCCATAAAAAGAGAATCTTTGGCTTAGAGACAAATCCTTCATAGTTCTGTGAGGTTCTTAGTTCACATCCTATACATTCTAAGTGCTAATTATACCAGCAAAAAAAAATTGTTAGTCATTTAAATACTGCAATCATTAGCAGAGTCACTAAATATGGTTCAAAATGTTGCTGTTGTTTTAATTTAGCTCTTACATTTTATGATTTTACCCTGTAGGTGCCTCATCTTTATTAAGCAAAGTATCCCTTTTCTATTTTACATGAATAGTTCCCACTAAATATTTGTGATCTAACATGTAATTGTAAATTATTTAAACCACACATGCTAAATTATTTTTTAAAATACATTGAAGGAGCCAGGCACAGTAGTGCATGCCTATAATCCCAGCAGCGCAGGAGGCTGAGGCATGATGATCACAAATTCAAAGCCAGCCTTAGCAAAATTGAGGCGCTAAGCAATTCTGTGACACCCCGTTTCTAAACAAAAATACAAAATAGGGTTGGGGATGTGGCTCAGGGATCAAGTTCCCCTGAGTTTAATCCCTGGTACCCACCCACACACACACACACACACACACACACACACAAAAAAAAAATACAATTTAAAAGAATTGTATTTATACTAACAAGAAACAAGATTTTACTCTCTAAGCTTATTTAGCACTTAAACATTTATGTTACTTCTTTTATGTTTCTGATTTCAAACATTTGGCAGAAAGTAAAAACCCTTTTTCTAATCTGCCTTTTCAATATACTTATAAAAAGAATTTATTCAAACAGTTTGCATTGAGTTGCTGCTGTCATTATACCCCTTGCAATCAAGGACTTTCCATTACAAGCAATATGTCCATCATAAAATGTTTCATTTGTTTAGCAAGAAAGTAATCTTTAATAGTGGCATACATAATTTCATTTTGTATGACTGATTTACCTGCCTACTGATGCTCATTCTAGCAAAGCATTAGCACTCTCTTGGAATTTCTGTTTCTTTTAAAAGCTGCATCAATTCCTTCCAGTGACTAATTTCATAAGACACTGAAATGGCCTCTTTGAAATTCAGCTTTCAAAGTGCATAGAAATCCTAGGAAGTAGCTTTTGCATATATCATTTTTTTCCACATATAACTCCTGCAAGTAAACACAGCAGGCTAAGAAATATAGGGAAGACAACCTCTCCTGACAAAAATCACACCACAAATAATGCCCTACTGACACATACATGTGCATGTGTGCACACACACACGTGCACGAATGCAATCTGAAACACAAATGCATACAAGAGTTAACAAGTAAATACTATGCTTGGAGAGAACACAACTTAGAGAACTAATTTTATAAAAGATTTGTGAAATAAATGATATGTTTTATCTCACACTTAAAATCACAATTCTATATTTAAATAGACATATTGTGAAGTGAAATCAGCAATGCTTATAGTGTTAAAACATGGAACTTCAAAGGTATTTACAATATACACTAAATATAGACATTTAGTGTTTGCTGGGGTGTTTTAAACTAGTTTTCTCAAGTCTTTCCTCTATTAGGAATAAATCTGTAGAAGCATTTGAAGTCAAATTATCTTTTCATATTTAGACCCTCTGGAAGAGGTAACATAAGGTTGTCAAAATAAAAGTGCAAGTGAATTTACCATATCTATGTGAAAATCATGTCTACATACAGAAAAACAGATGAAAGAGAAGCATGCAAGTGTATTTGCCATATCTATGTGAAATCCATATCTATATACAGAAAAACAGGTGAAAGACAGGTAGGGAGATGACAAATTGAGAGAGAGCACTTTGGTGGAGGGTAAGGAATATATTTTAGGGTTGTTTAGGGAAAGTAAGGACAGCCATGAAGAAAACTGGGTAACAATATGAGTCCAATGCTTCTGGGTGAATTCAGAGCAGAAGACGTGACTGGAAGGCTGAGCAACAAAAAGAGAGGAGCCAGGGAACACCCTAGGGATAAATGTTGACATCACAGTTTTTCTTTCTTTTAACATCTATGTCCTTGAAACAAGGAAACTTTTGATATAGTAACTCAGACTCATATCCTTTCATTCTATACAAAGAACATGTTTAAGCAATAACAGATAAGTATGTCAGGTGATATAAAACTAGGAAGAAACTGGGTTGTTTTCACTCACCACAAGTTGCAAGTACAAACATTCAACTGCAAGAGACAGTGTAGTTTAGCTAAAGTGAAGATAATCTAGTCTAACACAGACCTGCCACTAATTACTAAACAGACAAGAGGTCATAAGGAAATACTTTGTCTGAACCTGACTTCTCATTGATTTAAGTCTCTTAGACTGTAATTCCAGGTTAAGAGACACACTTTTCCAATAGCCACTGCCAAACTTTATGATTTTCCCAAAGACATGACTTGTATTTTAATTATAAAAATTTGTGATCTTATTTTTTTTAAAAAAACTAACATTATGTAGTAAATAAATAGAAAATAAAACCCTCACCAATTACCATCCAAATGTGCATGTTTTAAAATTTGTTTCTATGTATAAATATACCTAAATGTGACCCGATGTTTTTCTCTTGAGGCTTTTAAAATTCTATCTTTTTTCTGTACATTAGGTACTTTAATTACAATTTGTTGTAGAGAGTTTTTTGTTTTTGTTGTTTTGTTTGTTTTTTCTTTTGGTTTTGTGTGTGTGTGTGTGTGTGTGTGTTTGTTTGTTTAACTTTGTTTGGGATTCTCAGTGCATCCTATAACTGAATGTTCATCTTATTCTTTGGAAATTTCCCTGAAATATTTATCCATTCCATTAGCCTGCATCTCACAACTCTTCTCAATTCCAACGATTCTTAAATTTTGTCTTTTAATGCTGTCCCAGCATTCTTGTGTATTCTGTATTCTTTTTTTGAATGCTCTCTGAGAGTTCAAAAATGGTCACTTTGTCTTTCAGCCTTGAGATTCTGTCGCCAGCATGGTCTACTCTATTAGAAATACTTTCAACTAAACATTTTATTTGATTTATTGTGTCTTTCATTTCCAAGATGTCTTTTGGTCCTTTTTTAATACCTCTAGCTCCTATTGAATTTCTCATCTATATCCTATACTGACTTGTTCAATGCATTCAGTTGTCTTCCTGAATGTTTTTGGAATCCATTGATCATTTTTATAATTCTTTTGAGTTCTTAACCCAATATTTTATCAACTTTAATATCTTTGGGGTCATGTGCTAGTGAATTATGCCTTTAGGAGGTCTTGTGTTACCTTGCATTTTCACAATTCATGTATTCCTGTGTTGGGTTTTATGTTTCTGTTGGGATGGATTTCTCTTCCACTCATATGTGCAGGCTTTGTTAGGGTATAGTCTTCTTTTGCCTAAGAGTTCAAGAATGATCTAGATTGAGACCCCCTAATAGGTCTGAGCCAGAGTCTTTGTGTTAATTCTTTGTTTTTATTGAACAAGTGGATGTCTGTGAGTGGGACCTGAGGGCCTAACCCTAGCTGTTCTAACTTGGGGCCCCATGGTTAGTTTAGTTTTTTGTCTCTTCTTTGTATTAAAGGATAAAGAAAATTTGAGTGTTTGTGTGTGAAGCAAGGTGCAATGTCTTTTGCTTTTAGTTCAGCAGCAGAGTCTCTACCCTGTGAGCTTGTGGTGCCCCTGTAGATTCTCAGCAGTTCATAGAAAAGGGTGAAATCAATCATGGCAATAACTGAAGCAAACAATATGCAGTGTTAGAATACTCAGTGCCTACTATGGTATCTTCAACACTAATTATCACAAAAACAGGAATGGTGGGATCAGCAACGGTCAACAGCAAAAATAATAAGTAACCAACCATAAACTAGATTTGGCATTAAAATAAACAGCATTAAAATGAAGCCTGTTTTGATGATTCCATTCACAGTACTAATAACTGCAATAACATGAATGGTGGGGGAAGGAGTTCAATAAACCAAATAGTTTTAAAGATGTTAAAAATACAATTCATTAGGAGTAAAAAAAAAAAATGTGATCAAAAAGCAGAAGAAAGAATGTTTAAAACGTTAACAGAGAGAATACAGAAAGATATATAGGAGATAATGGTTATAAAAAAGGAGCAGAAAAAAAAGGAAAAACAAAGTAAGGAAGAGAGAGAACAAGAGAATTTGGCTCTTAGCAAGAGAAGATAAGAGGGGAATAGAAACAAACAAAAACAAAATAAATAAACCAAAAACCCTAAACCTCAAAAGATAAGGTAAGGGAAAATAACATTGTTTAAAAAATGCTAAAAATTAGGAAAATAAGAGAAATATATATGTGGGAATTTATCCACACACCAAATAATTTCAGCAAGAAGACAAAAGAGGAAGAGGAGAAAATATTAATGAAAATCGAACAAATCGTCTCCACTGAGATGGTCAAAACCGTCTACAACAATGGATGTCCAATACCTATGTCCAATTGCCCCTCTTTCCACTTATTCTTGAAGTATGGAGAGAGAGAGAGAGAGAGAGAGAGAGAGAGAGAGAGAGAGAGAGAGAGAGAAGGAGAAGGAGAAGGAGATCTCTCAAGGGCTGGGGGTTGTTAATCCCGTCTTCTTGTTGTGTTGCCCACTGAGCTGCCAGCTTGGGTGGCCTAAGACTGAAGCTAGTTGAAATGGCTCTCAGCTTTCCTTCTTAACAGTATAAAGTAGGATGGAATAGAAAGAGTTTTCGGTTGCAGTTTTGTTCACACAGACCAGATGGGTGGAGCTGCTGTAGAATTCTATGGAGTTCCCTCAGGTGGAGCTGAGGTCTAATCAGGCCTCAGGCGCTTTATAGGGTGGTATCTGCTCTGGAGAGATTAAATCAATTCACCCTGAGGGCCCAGCCAATGCTGATCTGTCAGGAGGCAGAATCTCAGGAGCTATCCTAGAAATCTACTTCTGGAACAGGAAAGCCAAATGCTTCACACACTCTGCCACCTGTGAACACAGCCTTCCCAGGCTTAGTTCCTGAGCATATTTACACCCACCTGTGCATATTCCCCATCCGCTAATTTCAGTTGGTCAGGTGAGTTGCCAGATTCAAAGTAGAGGCCAGTTGGGCTGTCCTTCACTTTTCTGACTTGAATCCCCCTGGGTACAATGTTCTCTGTGCCCGTTCTGGTAGGTACACCCAAGGCCACATGGCAGGCACTAGCTGGGACAGCCTGGCAGTGTTTGCTCTGATCTCCAGGCTCCGCAGCAGCAGCTGCAACATGGCCACCTCAAGATGGCTCCTGCCTCAGCTCCCTGTGGCCAGTTGAGAAACACAGAGCACTTTTCAAACACTAGTTTGTGGTTCAGCCTCTGGATCAGCTAAATTCAGGTTGCTTTTCTGATCGACGGATTTTTCCATGCCAAATCTGATGTGTTTCCCTCTGTGTTATTCATGTCCTCCTCCGTGGTGGACCAACATGGAGACAGCTGCTGCTGCTACTGTCCCTGCAGCAACCAACTTGATTCCCATGTATTCTTTCTTGATCTTTCTTCAATACACCTGAATTTCTGAGTCCTTAAGATACTCTAACTGTCTAGTATTGAAGTTTAGCAAAATCCCTCTTTTACACACCTCACTGAGAAGTGATACTACTGCTGCTTGAATCCAGAGCCACTGAGCAACTGGAAATGCAGACTTCCTCTAATCTGCCATTTTGAAACCACTGGATTAATAGTTTGAATGCCATAAATTTAATTTTTTAGCAAAATGACATTATAATAAACATTTTTTTCAACTTCATTTCTTCCCTAATACACTAATTGATAAATACGTATCTATTCAGTGCTAGATCAAACAACATGTATGTTTTTTATTCATCTAGATACATATCATGTCAGACTCTCAAAATATTATAGCAAATAGCTTTCCCACAAAGCATGGCAGAGACTGTCCATTTCTTTATAAACGTGAATTTGTTTAATTCAGATAAAATTGAAAATCAACATTCTGGTTGCTTTTGTTGTGGTGGTGGTTTGTATAAGCTATTGAACTCAGGGGTGCTGTACCACTGAGTTATATCTCCAGCCCTTTTTAAATTTTGAGACAGGATGTTGTGGTTTGGATATTAGATGTCCCCAGAAAAGCTCACGTGGCAATGCAGGAATGTTCAGAGGTAAAATTATCCATTAGATTATGAGAGCTGGAGCTGAATCAGAGAATTAATTCATTTGATGGATTAATAATTTGAACGGATTACTGGATGGTAAACAGGCAGGTGGTTCACCTATGGAAGACATAGGCCACTGGATGGTGCCCTGGGTATTATATCTCATTTTTTCTTCTCAGCTCCCTGTCTCTGTTTCCTGGCTGCAATTAGTTGAACACTTATTCTCTGCCAGGCCATTCCATCATGATGTTCTGCATCATCTCAGACCCACAGCAATGGAGATAACCCCCAAGGGACTGAACCTCTGAAACCATGAGTCCAAAATAAAATTTTACTCTTCTAAGTTGTTTTTGTCAGGTATTTTGGTCACAGCAATGAAAAGCTAACTAATATACCAGTCTCACTATATTCCTGAGCTGGATATGGGATCCTACTGCCTCAGCCTCTTGAGTTGCTGGAATTACAGTTATGTGCCACTGCGCCAGGCTGAAAATCAACAGATATTCTATTCAAATGTTATTTGGATAACATTCAATAGACTGACAACAGGACCATGGATAGCTATACATGCTAATGTTTCCTATCTAAGCACAACTTCAATATCTTTATTACTCATGTAGTAACTCCCAATATGAATGTGATGTGATATGTTGTTGCTGTTAATGTTTTTCATCCCATCATAGTAACATTTTCTCTAGTACTTAAACATAGTTGTATTCCTGAAGTAGATTTTGATCTTTTAATATTTTACAAGTGAGATTTTTCGTGTGTGTGTGTGTGTGTGTGTATGTATAAATGATTCCTATCTCATACTTATTAGTATCAAGCTAATGTCAGGATATCAATAGGATCTCCACCTTGAATTCTTTTCAGAAACAGTTCTAATAAATTTTTTCTTACTTGAAGGTTTAAAAAAACTTGGTCATGAAGTCATCCCCATGCCTTTCTTAGGTGCTCGTTTCATCAACCTGTAATGTTGTTTGGGGGGGATTTTATTCTTTATATGAGTATAATTTCATATTTTCTTAAAGATAAATTCAATTAATAAAATTTTCACTATTATTTTAGTGAATTCTTGTTTAAAATATTTTAAACATTTTTCCCCTGCTTTTCATATCTTTAATTAGATTTTATTTTTTCTTTAGAATAACAATAATAATACTTTAGGTGTCTATTGTGAGGCACTGTTTTAATTTAATTCTTGCAACAGCTTTATGAGGTAGATGTCGCATTTTTCCCATTTTTCAGGTGAGGAAATTGAGGCATGAATCAAAACCTCACTTGTCCAGCCTCATGCAGAGAGCAAATAGCCTAACAAGAGTTCATGTTCAAAGCCAGTGTTATCAGCCCATAGGCTATGTATGTAAACATCTGGCCATTCTTAACATGATGCTAATTACAAATCTAATTTACTTTATGAAAGGAAGAAGTTCCCTGGGGAGACTCTATCAAACAGATTTCACTGTAGGTCATATCTGTAGAATAGAGGTCTTCAAACATTTTCTTATGTGTCTCCATGAGAGTTTTTATGTTTATAAATGAGATTTTTCATTTAAGTTGTTGCAAAAAGATGACTTTTTGTTTATTGTCAATATGTCATCTTAAAAATAAAACTATTGTGTCATTTCAAATGTATCTAGTTCAATTTGAATACCATAGAGATTTGACAGCAAAATCTGTTTTTAATAACTTTTCTTTTTAAATAAGAATTTTACATTGTTTCTTTTTTCTTATTTATCTTTCACTAGCCCACATAAAACTTTACAATGAATTAATATTTATTTTTATGTTTGTGTATCTTTCATTAATTTTCCTTTAATGTACTTCTATAATAAAACCATAAATTTAATGTTGAAATTCCCATGACTATAAGTTTCTGTTGAATTATTTTTTCCTCCTAAATTAAATTACTATAATTATTTAGTTGGACTCAGTTAATTTAAACAAAAAAAATCACAAAGTTTGACAATTTTCAATTTTAGAAATTTGAACTTTAATTTAAAATGCACACTTAATGAAATGGATAAGAATGAAGTTTTTCTCATTTCTCAGTTATTTTTATTATTAGCTCCTATATTCATTTATGAAAGCTATCATTCTTGAATGGGGTAGTGTGTAACATTCATTTTTTCCCTATTTTCATTTTCAGAGACTTAATGCTGAGGAAGCTTATTTACATAAATTAACAAGAGGTCCTAGAAGGAGTTTAAAAACAGAAATGTTATTCAATTCTTTGAACTCATTATTAGTTTATGAAAAAAAAAATCTTCAAATATTGTTTTTAATGATTAATTAATGGAACTTCTACTATCTTCTCTTTATATTGTACTTAATTCAATAAAAATGAAATCCCCTGATTTGCCAGAGGATTTGTTACCCAGTCGCTGGGCATTTGTTCTCTAAACACCAACATCCATATTCCCAGATCTCTTTTGTTTGGCACTCTAGTGGTTTCCCATACTGGCTCCGTGTATCATTTCAATACTTAAGAAGACTGAGGCAGACCTATGTCTTTCTTTGTAAAGGAGAAAATGGTTATTGTGAATATTAAGGTGAGAAAAGCATTTTTATTGCATTCCTTTTAGAGAGGATTTTAGGAAAGGACGTGTATTGCTGATGAGCATATGGAAATGTATTCTGTTACATTATGAATCCAAGTAACATTTGGAATATCTACAAACACCCTCAGTGACAGTGCTCTATGAGCTCTCTAGCCACTCAGTCTTTCCTAACAATTGTAAATGTCAAATTTCCAGAAAAAAAAATATTACTGCTCCAGTTTGGGTGACTTTCCTGGTCCATGTTCAAAGAGTCATAACTATCGAGATAGGAACATATCTGGCATGGAGCTACCAAGCATCGGTCTCTACATATTGGAGGCCCATCCTTGAAAAGCTAGAATTATGACCTGGGCATCCTCGAAAAAATTAACCTATGGCAACTATGACTATCTCTCTGTCTCATTTTCTTGTTCAAACTTACCAATTATAATTGTTGGTTTTATTTATATATAATTTCTCTTTATAGCTTACTTCATCCATTTAAGTTATCTTACCTCACTTTGCTAAATATCTATTTTTTTCCAGTTTGTTCATTTATTTTCAATATGTTAAATAGATGCTTCCACTGTTATGAATTTCTCCCCAGTACCACTCTGCTTATATCCTACAGGTTTTAATATAGAGTAATTTTAATGTCTTTAATTCTAAGTAATCTATAATTTTCAGTTGGTTTTTAATGTCCAGGTGTCAAGACCAAATTAGGAAAATGTTTCTACAGCTTTCTTGTGGAAATCATTTTTCTCTTGCCAAGACTCCTAAACATCTTCCCTACTCATACTTGCCTGTTGTCACATCTCAACAGAGCACCCACAGGGTTGTTTTAAATTATGAATATTTCATGGCATGCTCTGTTCAAAAATTCAACAATAGATTTTCATCACACCTAGAGCAAATTCTAAACCCTTTACCATGGCTTAAATCCCTGTCTCTGATTTGGCCATTCAAACCTTCCCATCCTCATTGCCCCTCATTGCCCCTCTCTCCCTCATTGCCCCGTTCAGCCAACACTGGGTGACTTGTTTTCCCTGGAGGAAAAAGAGCTGCCATGTAAAGGATTTGGCAATTCCCACACACTTTGCCTGGAATTCTTTCCCCAGATCCTCACCTGGCATACTCAATCATTCCATTCAGTTTCCTGCTCAGATATGAACTCTTTAGGGACAGCTTCATCACTCCTTCCATCATCCGTATTTAAAAGGGTGGGGAGAAGAATGGAAAAAATATCTAAATAACATAAGTTTTCATAAAAAAAAACATTTCTGGAAGAAGGAGATATATGGGAGTTACTGAGAATCAGGAACTTAATCTGTATGTTCCCCTGAATCTGATTTCAAGGGACTAAATTTCCCATTTTAGACTACTTTAAAGGCCATGTAATGATATTAAGAAAGGTGGAGGATTAATGAGAACTGGAGAAAAGGTTTCATAGTGGTGAACAAACAATTCTTGGGTTATGGGTTTAGGTAAATTTGTGTAAGGTAATGGGAGAGATGTGGGCATTCCAGGAAACTAAACAGTATGTGCAAAAGCTTAGAAGGTGAGAGGGAAATTTCTAAGAAACATGCTACTGAATATTTTATGCAAATTTTTATCTTTGGGGCCTAGTTTACTAGAGGCAAAAAAAAATACACATACCTGTCTCAGTAGAGCAGTAGAAGCTTGTTAACGAATAATATAAAATAGTATTACATGGGAAGAGGAGAAAAAGATGAAAGTTTTTAAATTTCAGGGGAAAAGTTTGACATTTTTGTGCTAGAAAAAAAGCAAGTAAGCATTGAAAATTCTTGAACAGGGAATGGTATGGTCACCTGAGTTTAAGAAATATTATTCTACATCACTGAAATAAATGAATAAGTAGAATTAAAAGTTGGAGGCAACAGGGCCAAATAGAGGCACTTAGAATTATGCTCAAAATGATGGTGATCTGAATATAAGAGTGGTTTGGCCTTAGATTACAGAGTACAGTTATAAAGATGACTTGGGTTTTGGTTTTGGTTTATTTTTTCATCAATAAGATTCAGAAAATATCTGTATACATGAAACAAAGGATTGGTAGTTCTTAGAGTTTGGATGTTAAGTGTCTTCCAAAAGTTCATATGTTGAGACTTAGTCCTCAAGGTGGTGCTATTTGTAGGTGGTAGAACCTTTAGGAGGTGGAGCCTTGTGAAGACTGATAGGTCTTTGGAAGTGTTTCCTTGAAAGGTATTTGCAGGATTCTGGCCCTTTGCTCTTTCTGTTTCACTTCCTGGATGATGGAGTAAGCCATATTCTCTGCCATGTGCTCCCTGTATTGCCATCTGGCACACCAAACAGAGGCCTAAAAGCAATGAGCCCACCCGATCTCAGGCTGCACACTCCAAAACTGTGAGCAAAAATAAAATACTTTTATTTATAGGTTAATTATATCAAGTGTTTTGTTATAGCAACAGAAATCTGACTAATATAATATCAAAGTAAATTCAATCAAGACATAATATTTAAATATAAGCTATGTTATGATAGTTTATGTAATACACAAAATGCAAAGATATACAAAATCTGATTCTTCTGTTGAAATGCTTGATTTTAATCATATAGTTATATAATCTTACAGTTTATGAACATTCTTAGAGAAAATTTTCTCATTCCACAAATATTCATTTAAATTGCAATTCATCACTCTATAAAACAGAGCTGATAAAAGTACTATGTTTAGGTATCACAGCAATGTAAATTCAAGGAACACAAAACTAAAAACTGAATTTTAAAAATCTAGGTTCTGCATACATTCACAATATTATTAGGAGTTATGATCATTAACAATTTTTTCAGCACTTGTTATGAGCCAAATAGGTATTATCATCTTGTTTCATCTTTTTTAAGCATTCCACAAATTAGGCACACCAAATTAGTTATTATGAACACTGCTTACCAATGTGGGAATATAAAGCTTTAGAAAAGTAACTTGCACTAAGTCATGCAGCTCAAAAGTAGCAGCAAAAATATTAGAGTATATACATGTCTGATCCAGAACCTGAGCTCTGATGGTACATTATTTAACAATATTAGGATTGGAGAGAAAAAGCTCCACAGAAACATAGAGTTGTGAGAAGATTCCTAGGAGTGTTGGAACCAAGTGCCAACTTGGTGAAGGAATTAGCAATTTGAAGATCTGGAACAAAGCAAGGATGCCCTCTGTCACCATTTTGCTTTAACATAAGAAAGGAAGAAGTAGAACTAGCAGTTTGCTGATGACACATTATATATACAAAACCCTAACGATGCCACCCAAAACTGTTAAAATAATAAATAAATACAGTGAATTTGAAGGTACAGAATCAATACACAAAAAATAGCATATTTCTATGCAGCAAACAACACACTATTTGGAAAGAACAATCCCATTTACAATAGCTAAAAAAGTATTTACGGATAAAGCTAAACAAGAAGGTAAAGAAAAAAACTGAGAAAACTAGAAAAAAGTTTGATAAAGAAATTAAAGGAGAAACAAATAAATGGAAGAATGTCCCATGATCATGGATTGAAAGAATTGACATTGTTCATATGTCCACACTATTCATTTGAGTAAGCTATTAAAGGATGAGTTGACATGTTATGGAAAGGGGACACCAAGAGATGATGATCCAAATTAATCTCTTTGAAAGGCTCAGGTGTTTGAATCGAACTTAACTCAAGATATTGAACGAACAGGCTTGACTGTTATTAACCCAACAGGAAAATTGCTAAGAGAACATGGATGAGAGTGGAAATGTTTATAAATTTAATCTTGACTATGTTGTCATGTAATATTGAATGCCTGCATGAATAAACATCTAGCTGAGTTTAGAAAAGTGACCAGATAGTTGGAAAGTGAAAATATGAATTTAGGAGTCTATAAAAAAGGATAAAAATATCTACCTCACATGTTCATATTGAAGGTCAAATATAATTATAAAGCCTTCAGTTCTTTGAAATGTAAAATGATTATTTTATATTTTTTCACACAGAAAGGACTTGTACAATTGGGGGGGGGATATAAAATTTCTGTGTTATAGTATTTAGTAAAGAAAACAGCAAAGGAGTGAAAAGAGATATTTGAAAAATATTGAGTATTTAGAAGCTAAGAAAAGAAGAATCTGAGTCTTGTGAGGGAATATACTGAACTGGAGTTCAAGGGCAAACAAATTTTAAAAAGTAAAAAAAAAATGAGTAGTTTTCAAGGGAATAAGTGTCTATTTGATCGGATAATATCCCGATATCGAGAGGTAATTCTAATAGGAAAAAAGAGAAGAAAAATAATTAAATACGCTTAATTACAGGCTAGTAGAGATGAAATGGACATTTAAGATGCTTATCATTAAAGAAAAAAGAAGGCAAAGGAGATAGAAGGGGATTGAGAACAACAGTGTATGAGAAGACTGGGAGAGAATATCCCTAAGAATAATATCCATTGTGAAACTGGAAGAGTTGGGTCAAGGACAAAGTAGCTGGTTTACAGTAGAATCAACTCTTTCTCAAGATTAAAAAAAAAAAAAAAAGAAATTAGCAAGCTGAGGAAGATGGAAAGTGACCTAAATCATTTAATAAATAGGCAGATTAATCATTTGATGAGAAATAAAGATGGAACTGGAAGATCAAGGGACTGTAGAATTAGGCAGATAAGAGGAAAGGTAACAAAGTATCAATGAAAATAGCCCTTTCGGGTATTATGTTAGAGAACCAGTATGGGATAAATAAAAACCTAAGAGTTCTGGTATGGACTTAGTTACAAGAAGCATGAAATTATGGTAAACCAGATCTCAAGAATTCCTACTTCCCTCCCTGTGGCATTGTAGAGCCAGAGATGAGTCAGATTACACAGGCAGAGCAAAATCATTGTACATTAGAAAGCTAAGAGTGTTTCAATCCATTCCCCACCCACCCCCCTGAAAAGATGTACTGAAATTAGATGCTAAATGTCCATATTTTACCTTTCTTATGAAATAAACGAGTGAGTTTTGTGGTCAATCTGGGGTCAAGTCATATTCTTTTAATACTGTTACAATGGAGAAATTATTTTCAAATTTTCAAAAAATTGTCATATCAGTGAAATTTTAAAGACTCCTTCAATAAGTTAATAACTGCCTATTTCAAGGAAGTTTGCCCTTCAACAGTAACTAAAGTCTCTGTTTAATAAGTAGTGGAAAAAATAAGTTGTGATGTTTTCCTATTTGCAGTTCCTTAACTGAAACTAAGGGAAGAATAATATGGAAACATATGCTTGTGACTTTATTTGGGTTAAAGCAAGTCAATACAGACATTTTTAGTAAAAAAGTTTAAGAATGTGATTACAGGGATAGGGTACTATTAATTGCAATTTGTTTAAAAACTATGCAGAATTTGAATAAAATGCTAGGCAAAAAAAAAGAAACGTAGTGAATTTATATTTTAATTATCTTAGAATAAAAATCTCTCTCATATTCAATACACACACTATGCACACACACACACACACACACACACACATGCATACACATACACAGGAATGTCTTGATCTTGCTACACTGAGTAGAAGACATCTGCATTCTGAAATTCTCCTTGGAATAGAACCATGTGTTGTTTGTACCTAAAAATAATTTCAGCAGGGAAAAAAAATGAGAAAAGAAACAAAGGAGTGAGAAGGAAGAGCAAGAAAGAATAGGAAGAGGAAAAATAAAGCAAAAGTCAAATATAAAGAATTGCAGTCTAGCCAGGCACAGTGACACACCTGTAATCCCAGCTACTTAGGAGGGAGCCTGAGGCAGTTGCATCACAAGTTTGAAGTCAGCCTGGGCAACTTGGCAAGACCCTGTGTCAACAACAACAACAACAACAAAAAAAAACCAAGAAAGTTTGGGTTGGGGAGGTAGCTAGTGGTTGAGTGTTACTGGGTTCTATCCCCAGTACCATGGGGGGAAAATAAATAAATAAAGACAGAAAAATATGCAGTATGGGGGCTGGGGTTGTGGCTCAGCAGTAGAGGACTCACCTAGCACACGTGAGGTGCTAGGTTGGATCCTCATCACCACATAAAAAATAAATAAAGGTATTGTGGGGAAAAAATTCAGTAATTTTTTTTAACTTGACAAATATACATTGAAGTACAAGTCCAGGGTTAGTCATGACATTATCTTACTTCTAATTATTTTAGTCTCATTTTTAGTTTACTCCTGCACAGTTCACTAATATTCTCACATTTACCTGTACAATGTCAATATTGCCATTAGAGTCAAAGAAAATATTATAACTAATTATCATTCAGATGTAGGTCTTTAGTAGTGAAATTCTACAGCACACTACACATTAATTTTATTAATTTAAAATTCTTTAAATCAGGCTTGAGTCTAAAGTTTGAAGATTTATAAAATATAAGCTCAGAACATTATCCTACTTCAAATTTTATATTTGTTTTATTTCATATACAACAAGTAGAGAAACATTTTCTAAAGTCAACACAAAACATATTGTTACATTAGATTTTTAAAACTTTGTAGAATGTAATAGGAGCTTTCTGCACAAAATATTAACTATGAGTCTAATATTTCTTTTTAATCTCAGCAAAATCAAATATTCCAATTTAATAGCTTCCATATAACTACCTTATTAGCAAATGATGTAAAAATAAAAAGCTTTAGGCATACCCCCAAGCCTCTTTAAATGATACTTTACTTTGAGATGGCTGTTAACTCTGAACCAGATGTAGTTTTCAATCTAAATAAATGAATCACCTCCTACTATTCTCAGCTCTTAAAAAAAATAAAAAATTAAATCTATATCAGAACTGACAATAAAGCTTGTTTTTATTGTAACAAGCCTACTCCTTGATTAGGAAGTCTGATTGCCTTTATGCTGTTGATATATGTTTTTAATCATATCAGTATTAAATTTTAAATAGGAAATTTTCTTTATTGTTTTATGTTATTTTTACATCTTTTCATGCATATAAGTTTTGGGTATGGCTGTTGGTAACTTAATTTAATAGCTTTAAAACCATGGCCAAGCAGCCATGATTCACTAAGATCCCAACAGGCAGTCACCCACTTGCAGAAGCTAGTGCCAAAGGAAAGCACGTTTGTAAATAGAAAATTCTACCCTTAAGTTTTTATTTCTTTTATACTTTCTCTCTCTCTTACTTTCTTTTTCCTGTGTGGAAAACTTTCTTTCATTCCTGGCCTAAGACAATCATTTTTTTTCACATTCATATTAATGAAGTTCTACCTACTATCCTGCCACAGGGTGTAGCTCTTAAATGACAAAATTCCAATTGCTGATCTACAAGTGAAAATAAGGAATAGGCATAAGGGTGAGCATGATGCTGCGGACACTCGATGAAAGAAGCTATTACTCAAATCAGACACTGGAGTTATTCATATATATATATATATATATATATATATATATATATATATATATATACATTTAAACATTTACATATGTACTTTTCATATATATGAGCTTATTTTATTTTAAAGAAATGTCATGAATTCATAACTTGCCATATTTCAAAGAGTTCTTAAATACGAATAATATTTTAAAAGCTAGTCCTATGTGTAGTTCAACTTTCAAATTTATAATTAATCCCACCCTACTCCATTTTTAGTTCATTTTATTTTTGTTTTCATATTGATTTATTTTATGATAAAAACACACTAGGAATCCTCTAATAAATAGACATTGTTCAGTGAATTTGTAAATTTAAATGATGACTTTCAGTCACACCTCCTAAGATTTTTTTTCTTTCATAAAGTAAAGGTTGTATTTGTGTTGTGCCCGTGTTTTGACAACTTATATATCATGTCCCTGACCCAAGGAAAGAGACTCCCTGCCCCAATAAAAGGGCCATCACCACCTGTCATGCTTCTTCCAATGACTTGTCATGAGCACACTGCTGTCTTCTCCTCTTCCTCTAGCTACAAGTGCAGAAATACTGAACATTTTGACATTTTAGTGGCAATTGATTTCCTCTCCAAACTTGGTTGCTCTTATCTTCCATGCTAACCAGGGGAGTAGAAGTGATTAATTTTGTTGAAATGTAAAATCACTTATGTTCTTTAAGGTTTAATTTATAATCTAAAATTAATATGTATAAAAAAGATTATGAGAAAAATTTAAAAGAAGGAGATAGATGCTAAAATTTTAAAATTTTAAATACTTCCTTAAAAAGTAAAACTTCCTTTTTTAAAAAAAAACATATTTTTAGTTGTAGATGGACACAATACCTTTATTTTTTTTATTTAGTTTTTCTTTTTTTTTTTTTTTAATGTTGTTCTGGGGATTGAACTCAGTGCCTCATACATGCGAGGCAAGCACTCTACCACTGAGCCACACCCCCAGCCCTAAATGAACAACTTCTAACAAAAAGAAATGATAAAGGTTTTAGGAGATGGAAATGCAAATTACCCCAATTTTAACATTACAAGTTCTATACATGTTCTGAGTTATCACACTAGAAATATACCCAGTTATTATATTCCAACTTGAAAAATTGCGGTGCACTTTAAAAATAAAAGTCCATTTATATAGGAAATAATTTTTTGGATATTACCCCAAAGGTACAAGAAACAAATATAAAACAGGCAAATGGGATTACATTAATCTAAAAGGCTTCTGCATAACAAATGAAACAATCAACTGAGTCAAGAGACAAGGATAGGAGACTATTCATCTGACAAAAAAATTTCACATCCTGAAGATATGAGTAGCTCAAAAAACTTAACACAAAACAAGTAAAATGGGCAAATGATATGAATAGGCACATCTCAAAAGAAGAATATAAATAGTCAACAAATATATGAAAAAATGCTCAATATCATTAGCCATCAGGGAAATAAATTCAGAACTACAATAAGATGTCATCTCACCCTGGTTACAATGGCTATTAACAACAACAAAAACAAATAAAAAACAAATGCTAGGATGTGAAGAAAAAAGAATACTAATATACTGTTGGTGAGAATGTAAATTAGTACAGTCATTGAGGAGAAAGGTATGGATATCCCTCAAGTAACTTGAAACATATCTATCATATGACCCAGCTATCCCACTTCTGGGTATTTATCCAAAGGAAATAAATCTGCATGCAAGAGAGATACCTGCATGCCCATGTTTATTGCAGAACTCACAGCCTGAGATACAGAATGAGCCCAAGTGCTCATCTATGGATGAAGGAATAGAGAAAATTCAGTATATATGTACAATAAAATATTATTTCTGCCAAAAAGAATGTAATCCTATTATTTTCTGTGAAAAGGATAGAGCTGGGGGACTTTATGTCAATTGAAATAAGCCCAAAATAGAAAAACAAGTATCACATGCTCTCTCTCACATATGGAAATTAAAAAAAGAAAAGAAACAGTTAATCTGAAGATGGAATAGTAAATACTAGTAATTGGTGGGGTTGGTAAAGGCTGGATTTGATCAGTTCATGCTGTATTCTATTAAATGCACAATTAACACAACTTATTCAAAAATAAAATCCAGTCTACCTTTAATTTCTTTATTCATATTATATCTCCTTGAAAGGAGTACTTTTTTCAGTGGTACATGACAAAATAAATTGCTTCTCTTACAGTAATCTCCAATCAATATATCCTATTATGTTTTAAAGCTGTGCACTAGGTAACATATTAAAATCCATAGTTTGGTAAGCAAACACACTCCAGACCAGTTTAAAAAAAAAACATTAAATTAAATTAGCTTTCCCTGTGTTGAGTTAATCAAAAATTATAGTTGATTGATGTATTTTTGTTAATAATTATATTTATTAATAACACACAATTAAAGTTTTCATCTTACTAAACCACACAAAGAAACACTGGTAAAACAATATATAAAGAATTCTCATGACAATATTGAAAAGATAATCTCTTAATCGAGCAAAGAATGTGAATGGACATTTCTCCTAGAAGATATACAAATGGCCAATATGTACCTAAAAGATGTCAACGTCAACAAATCAAAACCACAATGATATAACACTTCACCCCAGTTGAATGAATACAATCAGAAGGATATATAATAAGTGTTGGCTAGGATATGTAGAAGCTGTAACCCACAAACACCACTGCTGAAATCTGAAATGGTACAGCTTCTTTGTAAAGCAGTCCAGTAATTTCCCAACTGCTTAATCACAGAGTTGCCATAAGACTCGGGAATTCTATTCCTAGGCAGGTACCCAAAAGAAGTGAAACACATCCACTCAAAAACCTGTAGCAGAATGTTTATAGCAGCATTATTCATAATAGCAAATGATGAAAACACTCTAAGGTCCTTTAACTGACAAGTGACTAAACAGAATGTGGTATATGGTATATTCATACAACAGAATACTATTTGCCAACAACAAACAAACAAACAAACAAACAAAAACAAAGCTATATTGACAAATGCTACAACAAAATGGGTGATCCTTAAAAACATGCTAAGTAAAAAAAAAAGGGAGTCAAAAAAGACCACAAATTATATGATTCCAGTTTTATGAAATTTCCAAATATAGGCAAATCTATGGAGATAGAAAGTATATCCATAGTTGCCTGTGGCTGAACATTGGGACCAGATTTTATTAGGAGGACATGGGGAGTGACTGCTATTGGGGATGGGATTTCTTCTCAGGATGGTAAAAGTGTTCTGAAACTGATTGTGGCAATGGTTGTCTGACTCTCTACATTTTAAGAAATACACTGAATTGTACACCTAAAATGGAAAATTGTATGGTAAGTGCATTATATTTCAAAAAAGGCTGTTACAAAAAAAAATTAGAACAACCTTATCTAGGAATAACACATTACATTTAATACTGCCAGAGGGGTACCTGTCAGGCAGGCTAAGTCACATGTACCAAATAACAAAGTTATCTCACCTCTCATTGTCAGAGATTTGGTGAACAATCCCTCTCTTTCCAATAATAAAGCCAAAACATGACTTTCAGAATAAGTAAAAATTTTAGTGTTTAAGTTTTCTTATTCTACTGAATATATATATATATATATATATATATATATATATATATATATAAAACTTTGACTAGGTAGCCCTTGTTCTAATAATATCCCACAGACAGCAAAACTCAGGTTTTAACTCAGAGACTATTGTAACAGTATAAACCTGAAAATAGTGGTAACATTTCTGCCCTCCATCTGCAAGGATACCTTTAAACCAACATTATTCAGCTTAGATAGATCTCTTTGGGGTGTGGAACAAGACAGAAATAGATACATTTAATAAACATTTACTTAAATCATGTAAAATTTTATAATTATATTTTATAAAATTCCTCTAAGCCTTTTTCCTGAGATTCATGTCTATATATTGGAAGTACCTCAATAGCTTAGGATGAGTTCTTTATTTTGAGCATTTAATACATGATTCACTGTTCTTACTACATAGAGCAACACTATTTCCATCATCTAGGACAAATCATATTATTACAATTTATTATGAAAGAACAAAAACCAGAACAAATATATTCTTTTATCTTAGATACTAAGAAATAAAAGTCACAAGTTATTTCATACTGTATTCATTTATGATGATATGAAGCAATTCATGAAAGACTTACATTAAATACATATCAATGTTTTACAAGGAAGCTGTGAGTTCACTTATATTATTAAATTATTTTGAGAGAAAAAGTTTAAATTCTCACTATGACTAGTGTCAGTCCTTTATTGAATTTTATTAATTTAAAATTGACTCATGAACAAACACTTGAATAGACTGTTTGTCCTTTATTGACAATGATCTACCTGTACTATTTTATATAAACCAGACTTTGAAATCTAGCATGAGAAGTATGGTTCTCAAAATAATAATAATAATAATAATAATAATAATAATAATAATAATAATAATGTCTTACTTAGCATTGTGGTGTAAGAAACTGTAACTGGTTCAGTCACATTTTTCAGATATGAAATAGCAGAGATTTGTATTTTAGTATAATGTGACAATGAAAAGAATATTAAAATTAAATTTTTATACAAAGGTATAAGTATCTATAGAAATTTTAGTATGCATTAACAAGGAACTGTAGTTTTCTGATGTCTGTGAGTTTATTTAACAACCTTATTTCTTAGGAAATAATATAGCCTTTTTATTTTTATACATTATGTACAATAAAAGAAAGAAGCACTGTGCAGTGATGTGGTTGAAAGGTTATTATTACTCCAATGACAGAAACAAAAGTATATTATCACTTGGATGATGTCAATGAAAGGGTATCATTACTTTTTCTGAGGAGAACATTCTGGTAAGTAAACACACAAGTACAGTATTTATTACACTTTATTCCACATGTGTCTCCAAGGAAATCAGAACAAAATGTAATTAGTGTATGATGTTGGGAAAAAAATAGCTGGTTTCATTTGTTCAACGAAAAATCTCCAAATCAATTATATTTTCATCAAATTTTACTTCACATCATAGCATTCTACTTTGTAATCTACTTTATATTCAAAACACATATCTCAATGTTATCTTGCAACAGAAAGTGAAAATCAAAATCTGAATTCTAAAAGAAATGGTCAAAACTTTCAATGTTAAATCAATTCTTTTATGTGTATTAAACAGAATGAAGTACGTAGCATCCTGTAAGCCTCTAGAATAAGCATGTTATTCTAAGAAATGTTGAATGAAAAGATACGCTGTTATGTATAAGTAAATATATCTTTCCAAATTTTTAGATAATTGTAAACTAAAATGAAACTAATTCGTTATGTAAACTACTTCTTATTAGCTTCTTAGAAACCAGCGCTTATTGTTCTTTGCTTTTGTATAAGTGATCCATCAAGACTAGAGACTTTTAAATACTACTAATAAAACTACAGAAACAACAAATTATACCTAAAGAATATAATTTAAAAGCAGAATTCATCCTACATATATAAAAGTTAGCAGCTGAATTTTAACATATGTTAATGTTACTGATTTTCCCACCACTCCTTTTCTCTGCTGCCAAGTACCAACCAAACTGGTTGTGTTTTAGAGTTTTCTTATTCTGCTGGTTTTATTATTGGAAAATAAGTAAATGTTTACTAGGAGTGTTTTATCTCCATTGTCAGTCTGGTATCTAGGATAAAATATTTAATCGCTATATAGACAATAAGTAGAGAAAGCATCTGTTGTGCAGGTAATGTCAGGAAGAATCCATAACTTCACCTAGCCACCTCACAGATCCCGTTTGATTAGCTGGCTGATGAGTGAATCTATTCATAGTAATCACTTTGACATTTCTTTAGTCAATTTTTTTGAGATTTTTCTTTACAGGTTTCTTCTACTCCCTCCACTGTAACGTAACTGATCATTTTGTAACCTCTTTCCCCTAAGCCTTCAAGATGCTCAAAAATTATACCTAAGAAATATGGACTCTAAAGTAAAGGATGGCATGTTTTACTATTTGGAGTGGTAAATCATGAAAGAAACTGTATTCTTTTGAAAGTGATTTAAATTAACATTGAACCAAATAGCCCAAAACAAACAATTCTGTAATCAAATTAAATTGCAAATAATTGGCAGTATTCTGGGTTCTCCTTTGCTACTACCATCAGCATGCTAAAAATACATAACCTTGCTGCATCATTAAATGTTGGGGGTGAAGGGAGGTACTAAGTGAGACCTTCTTTCTTTTATTAAGTTCTAAAGATTTTGAGACTAGGAGCAGATTTCAAACAGATAAATGAAAAAATACCAGCATTGTTGCTAATGCTTAATTCATACCTATATTTGACTTCTACCTAAAAATTTCTATTAGAAGAAATCATGCATTTTAAAAGGCATTTGCCATGGGGTCATAAAATTAATATAGCAATTTATAAGGATACCTAATTTTTAGTCCTCTCTCTTGCATGTATATACATACATATATATATGTTTTATTTTAATTATTCTGTTTATAATAAAGACAATTTTCTTGTGACAGTAACAACCCATGCTTTCAGCTCCAGATGGCAAAATAAGGACCAATAATTAGTACTTAAAAGATTTTGACTCTGCATCAGGAAGACTTTTGTAGCAATTAAAAAGTATAACCTTTCAGCATGTGTATCCTAATAAGGACATGCTTCTTCACAAGTACTATACTATTATCAGACTACCACAAGTAAAAAATTAATAATAATTTTATACCATCTAAGTCAGCCCATATTGAAATTTTCCAAGTTATAATCAAATTGTTTTTAATTAAATTTATTGTAACTAATACCTAAAAAGATAAACTCTATACATATTTATGGAATACCATGTTATATTTTACACAAGTACATATCATGTCACTTTTAACTTTGTTACAGAAACACTTCCATGCAAATAAGGATGATTTATAATCATTTCTTTAGAAAATTCATAATAGGTAAAAGCTAGAAATAATCCAATTAGTTAATAAATGTATAAATATCTATGAATTGATAAATAGATAAATAAAATATGGCATATCCAAATATGTAGTACTACTCTGATAAAAGGAACAAAGTACTAATACATGCAACTTAACAGTTCAAAAACTATAGCTGGAAAGATCAGTGATTGTTGTCAGACTAGACTGGAGCAAAGTTAACAAAAAAATGTACACAAAAGAAATTTTTTTGGTAATTGAAATGTAATAAAACTGAATTGTGGTGAAGGGTGCACAATTATATAAATTTACTAAAGGCTACATCTACGATACACTTAAACAAGGAAACTTAATGATTATGTAAATTAGATCTCAATAAAGCTGTTAAAATATGATAACATACCTAAGCTACTGGGATGGAGGTGGGTTTTAATAAGCCTGGTGAATGGAGAGGGAGAGAGTTAAAAAAGGAAAAGCACTTAAGAGATTACAAAATGCCTATCTGCAAACCTAGAGTATTATATAATACCAATCTCTCAAATATTAAACCAAGTACATGAGGTGAAACATGAAATTTTGTTACTTTTAATTTTTAATTATTTGAACTATTGAAAAATGTATGATTCAGATGCTAATCTGATACTAACTTTGCTATATGACCATTGTAATAATCCTTTAGCAGGCAGGGGAAATTTCAGCATTAACTAAAAGGAAATGCCACTCTTCTTAATGGGTAAAAAAAATAATAATAAAAATAAAAATAAAATAATAAAGAGAGACTCTACAAGTTCGGCCCATATCTCCTGATGGGGAGAAATGTTTGGATCGCATTAAAAGAAAAAACTCGGGTTCTGTGGTTCAGGTGGTTTCTAGAGTTTCCTCCAAGTTTACTGTTACCACCACCATGCTAACCATGGAAGGTCATTCTATTACCATAAGTTGGATAAATGATCTATTTCTTCTTTCCCCATAGGACAGTTGAGACACAGTTGCAAAGTTCACAGATTATTAAAGGAAACACAAGAACCACTCCTTATTCATCTCTGTATTTGCACAATTGAGGACAATGATTAGCAAATATCATGCCTAGGAAGTACAATTTAACTTAGCTTGATGACACCCATATTTTAGAAATAAAAGGGGAAATATGGTTATTACTTCATTCTATTTAGGGTTTGCCTTTGCAATTCATTTCCTCAAATCACCTTCTCTCCAGTTATTGTCAACCGTCCCCACTGCATGCCAATCTAACCTCAGTATTAACTCTAACTTTAAAATTCATAGGTGAGATAGATATGATGGGTAGCTATAAAGGAATCTGGAGGGAAGAGGCTGTATTGCGTTTTGCATTTTCATTTTCATCTTTCCCTTCTTATCTCACATCATCACTCTCTGTTCTATACTCCTGTCCTCCAATGAGCTTTCAAGCACTGTCAATCATACTAGCATATCCCTTTTCCATTCTTGCTTTCCTTGCCAATACTCGCTCTTTTCAAGTCATTATCTTGACTTTAAAGTATTGTCTTGATTTCTTTAGAATTGGAAAACATGTAGAACAAAATATTAATTATTCAGTATTGAATGTTCATCTCAGTGGGTCTCCTTGCCTCCTTGCCTGCTTTTCTCTGCCAGAATAAAGCACAGTTCTTTTTGAGCTGTTTTACTACTCCAACTTTAAATTGCTCTGAAATCAAATATACCAAAAGTGGAATTACATAGAGAACATCAGAACAGTGCTGTGAAACAGCTAAATCTCTGAGGTGTGCTACGTGTAAAAATAAATACAACAATAAATAAGCTAACAAATAAATTATTTAATAGGTTCTCATGGGTCATAATATGAAATTTATAGTTTTCCAGACTCCTTCCTATGCAAAACTCTGTTTATAAGCAGCTACCATATGAGCATTTTCCGAGTCATTTGCTTCATATACAACAAAGAAAATACTGGATTGGTAATCTGAGGAGCACCTAATAAAGGATTTTTACAAATATGTAGGCATCTTTGTAAAGAGTGATAGTGCAGCAGCATAAAGGTCCTAACAGGTGAGGAGCATTGCCAGCTCTAGGTTTGAAGGTGCAAGCAGAGGAAACAATGATAAGGACCCAGAGAGGTAGCTGAGAATGGCTTCTGGAAAAGGTTATGGTGTTCTGCTGAGGGATGCAGCAAAAATTGTGATGGTTTGGTTACCTGAAAGAGGAAGCTAAGGAAATAAGTGCCCTGACCCCTTTCTCCTTTCATTCTGTGGTCTCCTGCAAATGTCTCATTGGGACAAACACAGCCAGAAGTTAAACACTCAAGCATGAAATTCATAAAGATCAGTTTCCTGGGTCATGAAATAGCATGGAGATAGGTAGAGAGTGAATCTGGAAGGGCCAATGATGAAAACTATTCAACAGATCATGGGCTGTTAAAAGTTGTTACATACAGAAAGAAAAACTATGATGGCTTAAAGAAATGCTGGCTAAAAGAAAGCCAAGCATGTGTGTGTGTGTGTGTGTGTGTGTGTGTGTGTGTGTGAGAGAGAGAGAGAGAGAGAGAGAGAGAGAGAAAGAGAGAGAAAGACTGACTACATCCATGGATCCATACAGTCCCACAGTAGGAGAAAAGACAAAAATTTAATATTTTTAAACTTTATTTTTTATTAGAATTCTTAGTAAAGAAACAATAGAACTGATGTTTTACTGAAATTATGTTAGTCAAAGATGCTCTAGACATACAGTGACTAGCTTACCTGACTCTCCAACTTCACTGTAAACTTGAGAGCAGGAACTATATCATTCATCTCTTTGTCCCCATTAGCTGAGAAATAAATGTTTACTGAATGAATAAGTGAGTCAATGGTGATTGAGTGAATGAGTAAAAAGAATTAATCAATCTGTATTATAATATTCAAGGCCCACCTAATAAGATTTTCAATGTTACCTACCCCATTTCCCTGCTCCTGCCAAACGACTCTTAATTTATACCCAGTACTTTCTCCACATAGTGCCTTGATAGTTCCGTCTTCTCCATCAAAAGCAGAATTTCTCAAGTTTGGCCCTGCGGTCCCTTGAAGGAAGTCTTGTATGTTATAGGATGCCCAGCACTGTCTGTCTAGATGTGAGTAGCACTTTCCAGGGATGACAAAAAATATTTCCAGACAATGCTAATGTCCCATTGTGGTGACAGGGATGATTGATTACAGTTGGGCACTACTATTCTAAAGTAGCACTTCTCCCTTTTTGTCTATTAAATATAAAGTCACATCAGGATGTAACCTTCACAAAAATTGTGAGCTTCTCGAAACAGTCTCTTTTTGCTTGGTCTTTGTGATACTATTAACATTCTATAAAGCACTTTAAATTTAATGGCTTGAATTCTTCCATTAGATAAACATTTTATGGGAATAAGAACATTATTCTATTCCCATACATATCCAGTGATTTATCTTTCATAGGCTATAGCATATGCTCAATAAATATTTGTTTAAGTAAATGAAGGACTTTATGTTTTCATTCTCTGAATTGCTATCATAGTGACTCTTACTTTCTCTTTGCTAATTATTAAGTAATAGGCTTCAGAGAAAACATAAATCTTAGAGTTTCTAGCATAGTGAGCCTCTTTTCATATTACTAAGCTGAGAGCACTATTTTCTCACTTTCTGTGATAGGAAAGAGGTTTATAATCATAAAACAACTAAAGTTTGAAACATAAGTTACCAGTGATTTCACAGCAGAAAGCTTCAAGATTTAAAGCAGGATTTCACATTCTTTTCAAAAGTACTATATTAAAATTCACAATTAACACAGACATACAAGTAGAGCCACTTAAAAAAAAGTTGAGGGGACCAAAAGCATGATTTTCACTGGTTAATATTTACCATAAAAATTTACCTTTAATACAGAGGCCCATAAAATTGTTTTCATCTTCAAAGTATGCTAAAGCATTAATTAATTATTGCAAGACTCCTGTGCAATAAATAATTAAGTATTATTATCACTCCATTTATTGATGGGAAAATTAAACAAAATTGCTTAAGAACTTTCTCCAATTTATTTAGGTCAGCTATCATGTTAAAATCTAATGCCTTTCAACACATCGGTGTATTTTTTTTTCATTGTGTAACCTGATTTAAGAACCATTTTTATGAAATATATTTTATGAAGTTTGGTAATAGAAACCTCAAGTAATTTCTAATATCAGAACTATAAATAATAAACTCTCCTATTTCCACCAAATATTAAATCAAACTTCAATTTTCTAGTATCCCAGTTCATAAACTATAAAACTTTAAAAAGTGGTAAATGATTTCCAGAATTACACTTCCATTCCTTCAGCATCATTATTAGTAACTGCATGAACATTTTCTGCAAGAAAATATGTAATATTTTAAAATTCAAGCTCAAAAAAAAGCAGTTCAAAACAGTTGATGGTATTCTAGGATTTACAAACCTAGCACTTCTCTTGGGAAATAAAATCACAAGAAATTTAGTATGTTCTGTCATATTTTGTAATGTATTCAGAAGTAAACTGTTGGAAAAATTTTGCATATTCTGTCAATTTTGTGTTTCTGAATTTGCTGTTTCTGATGAATTATAGGTTGTGTTCACAGATTTAGGAAAACAAATTTCCTTTCCTCTTACTGCCATATAATATGGATTTGTCTTTGTATTTGCACCACTTACTCATAATATGGATATTCAAAATGACATCTGCAATAGCACATGTAGCTTAAATTGATCTGTGCCTTCGTGGGAGCAACAACTATTTTCATGCCTCTCCTAAAGTGGTCACTTAAGCAGAAACTTCTCACTGAACACCCAATTTCTACAATCAGAACTTGCCTTCCACTGAACAGTACATACTTCTACGTACCAGGGCAACCAATGACAGTTTCACTCCATAAGAACGTATAAACTCATCATTCACAACAAATATTATGAAGAGGGAGGCATTTAAGATAGGATGGAATCAGAGGGTGCCATGACCTGGATTACTGCTCAAAGTTTTTAATGAAAGTTGTTCATTCAGTGGAAAGGAAGCTGAGGGAGAGGATGCAGTACTAGGGGAAGCACAAGGAGATTCAGAGGAGAGTGTTTTCAATGTTATTTCCTCTCCAGTGGAATTGCTCTTGGCTAGAAACTGTCACTGATGTCATGAACTCTGGCTGGAGGGAGATTTGATTAACCCCAACAAAAATGGCCAATTCCAAATGCTGCCCCTTTTTTTATCTTTATCCACTCAGACATCTACACTCTTGCCACCACTAGGACATTTATCAGAATGGTGGGGCTACTGCAGTCAAGAGTAGACCAAGGAAATGCTCCTGAAATGATACAGGAAACAGTGAACACTAACATTTCCCCCAAGTTCACAGTGAATGTGCCAATATTAAAATTCCACCAAAAATATCCTGTTTGCTCTTTATTTCTTACAGAGGTGATCCAAGTTTCAAATGATAGAATAAAAATTTGGCAAAATGCAACTCAAGACGAGTAGAAAAGTTAAATCTTACATCTGGTTAAAACAGTCTTTTTTTTATTAGTTGCTGAAAACATTACAATGATCTTGACATATCATACATTTGATTCAAATGGGGTATGAATTCTTATTTTTCCACGTGTACAGATTGCAAGATCACATTGGTTATACAGCCACATTTATACATACAGCCATACTAGTGTCTGTTGTATTCTGCTGTCCTTTCTATCCCCCCTCCCCTTCCCTCCCCTCCCACTCTCTCTACCCCATCTACTGTAACACATTTCTCTAAAAAAAAAAAAAACAGTCTTTTTTTTTAAACTACAAACTGATATTTCAGAGGAATTAGGGAAAGGAAGGATGGAAAGATAAATGAACATAAGAAAGAAAAGATGAACAAAAAAAACTTTATTGAACATCTATTTACTCTTAAGATGCACCTTTAACCACTTTTGCATGTGTTTTATCATTTACTCCTTAGACTATAATATAAGCTATGTATTTGCATAGCAGTTTTATATGTTAAAAAATCATGTTCAGTGGTATTAAACCACTCAGGATTACTCACTACTAATTATAAACCAAATCTAACTCTGCAAACTAACTTTTTTCTGCTTTATAATCTTTAAACCTGAACAACCATTTATACTAATGAACACGTACTGAGAACATTGGAACTAAAGAAATGCAATGCTTCAGTGAAAAGAGTCCATTGAAGAAAATAGGGCAAGAAAGAGAAATTCTAGTAGAAATTATGCCCCCTCCAAAGGATTTTAAGGATAAGGAAGATAATCTAGATTACCAGTGTTTAAAACAACAAAACGCTGCAACAACCACAACTAGGAAATGGAAGTGCATGAAAGAAAAAAAAAAAACATTCAATTAAAACAAAATAGCCAACTTATGATCAACCAATCAGTTAATCATAATCAAAATTCTTAGTCAACAAAATAATCCAACATCCAATATGGACATATTTATTAACTGGGTAGGATAGTATATGACACAATTGTTTCAGAAGACTAATAAAAAGAATGAGAAAGAGGAAAGGAAGGAAGGGAGAAAGGGAGGGAGATGAAGAGAGGAGAGAAGAAAAAAAAGGAGAGAGAGCTAAGATCCTCATTGTACTGACTTGTACCTAGATGGCTCTACCAGAGTTTAGGGCAATATTTATTGACCATCAGAGTTTTAAATTCACTCACTGCCACTCATTTCTCAGCCACAGTGACATTGCCGATTCAAATTATTTTTTCACATATTTCCTCGGGTACTTTTAATGGTTTATGAAAGGCTAGAAACTTACATTGCATACATTGTCTTTCATTCTGAAACACTGTGATGCTATATGAAATGATCAATTTCTAGATGATTTATCCTATAAGACCATATTACTAATTTCTCAGATTCTACTGCTTTCTAAATTTTCCAAGTGTAAATTTTTATGATCACATAGCTTTTTTATTTCACCTTCCATAGTATGTATGTATTTCAAATAACAATAAAGACCTAAAAATAGAACCATTTTTTAAGTTTTAATGATGATTTCCAAGGGTATTGTTTCCTTAAAAATCTAATAGGTCAAAGGGATTTATTATCTTACAGAAAGGAAGATCACAGGGAGCTCTAGGTGTTTGGGGTTTTCTGTGTTGTTTCACCTTCCTGATATATATTATAATTTTGAGTAGCTTGGGAAAAAAACAAAATCAGAGGTTTTGTCTTCTTTTGATTTTTGGTGCTTTTACCATCTCAAAATTCTGATGTCTATCAAAAGGAACTAGGATAAGAATCAAAAATAGGTGATACCACTTAGGATCAGCTACATGGGACAGAAAACAAAAACTAGTAGTGACTTGAACAAATAGTAGCATAATTTCCTCTCATAGAAAAGAATTCTGGAGGAAAGCAGGCAGAACTTTTAGAGACACGGGCTTCTATCTGCCTATGTCACTAATCCCAGTGCTTCCCATCGTAAAAGTCAATTCATGAATCCATAATAAGAAAGGGAGACAGAGCATACTAACTCTTTTTTAAGATTTTTGCATAGATCTCATCTAACATTCTCACTTATGTATCACTGGAAAAAGATGAATCACACAAGGAAGGTTAGAAAATATTCTCTTAATTAGGCAAAGATCAGAATTTTGTTACAAGGAAGAAGGGAAAATGGATATTAAGTGGGAAGTAGTGGCTCACACCTATAATCCCAATGGCTCAAGAGTTCAAAGCCAGCCTCAGCAATGGAGAGGCACTGAGCAACTCAGTGAGACCCTGTCTCTAAATAAAATACAAAATAGGGCTGGGGATGTGGCTCAGTGGCCAAGTGCCCCTGAGCTCAATTCCTGGTACCAAAAAAAAAAAGAGGCAATTAAAACTCTACACCATACCAGAGTTCCATATTGTCCCTCACTTAAGAAAGCATTAAGTATTCTTTTTATTCATTTGGTATGTTCTTTCTTTTAATGATACTTATTAACCAATATCTAAGTAATTCCCGCTAAATCATTATCCTTTCTTCCATGTCAATATTTATAATTCAGCCCTTTCTCTTAATTTCCCACTTTTCAAATTAATATTGTTATTTCTACTTGGATACTCTACACTGTAACAGAGACAATCCCGTGTACTAAACAAACCCATACTCTTAGTCCTGGGCTGTTTTTTGTTTATTTATTTGTTTGTTTTTGCTTTGTTTTGGTTTGCAATGGGGGCACACAGGAAATGTGCATTACTCAGCCACCTTTGTTATTAAGTCAAACCATGTGACTAAATCCAGGCCAGTGCAGCATCAACAGAAGTCCCACTTGAATGATTCACTATATCTGTCTCCTAAATCTGAGACAGGAAGTGACAAACTCCATGCTGGCAGAGCCATACAATTGAATGGTCTTACCATCATCCCTTCATCATTACTTAGAGGTGATCTACCCAGGAAAGCCATACCCAAACCCATATAAGACATCATGTTAAGCCCATGAGATTTCCAGTGTTACTTATTCCAGTAGTTATCAGTTACCCTGATTAGTAAAAACAGACATAATTTAAGCATACAATATATTCTCTAGAGAGTCAAATATTTGCTCATACCATAGAAGTTTTACAAAGAGGAAAGATTATGTTTGGAATGCAAGTTTTTTTTTTTTTTTACATGAACCAAATTCACATTAAAATCCAATGTTAATCAAAGTGTGAAGAATCATATGTAGGGCTGGGGATGTGGCTCAAGCGGTAGCGCGCTCGCCTGGCATGCGTGCGGCCCGGGTTCGATCCTCAGCACCACATACAAAGATGTCGTGTCTGCCGAAAACTAAAGAATAAATGTTAAAAAATTCTCTCTCTCTCTCTCTCTCCCTCTCTCTCTCTCTCACTCTCTCTTTAAAAAAAAAATCATATGTAAAATCATAATCATTTAAAATAAGTTCTAGGAATTCTTCAAGTGTAATATTACCCAAATTAGATACCAACAAACATTCCTTCATTGCTACAGGTGTGTTTACTATTTCTACTACTGCAGTTGAGTATTATAATCTGATATTGAGACTGGAGTGTTTTTAATCATTTTTTTCCTAATTTTGGAATACTGGCATACATAATGAGATATCTTGGGGATATAATCAATAATTATTATAAATAAATAATAAAATATAATTCATGATTTATATATGCCTCTCTATAGCAAGGACCTTAAATGCCTCCCCAATCCCACATGTGGAAGATTTTTTTCCCTGGAGTGGCACTATTGGGAGCCTGTGGGACCTTTAATAGGTAGGGTCTTATAGGAGTTTTTGAGTCATTGGGGGCATGCTGTTAAAGGGAATAATGAGATCCTAATCCCTCCTTTTTTGCTTCCTAGCCATGAGGAAAATGGCTTTGCTCTACTGTGTACTCCTGCCATGATGCATCACAATAGACCAAAAGCAATGGGACCAATAGACTGAAATTTATAAAACTGTGAGCTGAAATAAACCTTTTCTCTTTTTACATTGATTATCTCAGGTATTTGTTATAGTGATGAAAAGCTAATACATGCCTTATACATAAAGCTTGAAGACAATTTAAACAGTATTTTAATTGAATTCATACATTAAATAGAGTTTCATGATAAAGGATTTTCCACTTGTGGCATCCTGTCAGTGCTCAAAAAGTCGCAGATTTGGGAGCATTTCAGATTCTGCATTTTCTGATTAGGGATGTTGGACCTGCAGTTGCAGCATCCTTGTGCTCACAGTTATTGTCTGCTTTGCATTTGTAGTACAAATATATGGCATGTTACTCCATATGGAGAGAGTAGTCAGTGCTAATACTGATAACGTTAAGGAAGAAAACAATGATGATGGTTCCGATAGGTCTGAAATAGACACATAGCACTATTATATTATTGAGAATAGTAAATATGTAATATACAGCACTTTCAAATAAGGCATTTAAAGTAGATTAAGGACATTTTCCATTCATTATACTTTCCCTATTCACTGTGAGAATTTCCAGTAGTACTACTAATAGTACATATTCAGCTTTCTTTTTTTTTTTTCTTCTTTTTCAAGGTTTTTGATTGTCCCACTTCTCACACAGGTACCATGTTATATCATCTGATCATTTTCACAGACACCTTTATTTTTTAGCTTGCCTCTAACTTTCTATTTGTAAAAATGAGGCAACATGTACAAAATTCTAATTGGCACCATCATCTTTTGATAAAACAAAGTGCCTTCTCCAGAAATCCAAATGTCAACACTTGTCACCTCCTTTTTTCCAGCTGACATGTGAATAATTAGTGTTCCAAGGTGTTCACACCATGGAAGAAGTCACGGGAAGAATCCCCTACTCAAAGAAAGCCCTGGCGTAAATAAAGTGCTAGTGCTGAGATAGGGCTCTGAATCAGTTTGTGCTTAAACATGAATCTCAATTCGTGTGAGAATTTTTAGATGGAAAGTTCAAGGAGAGTCCTGTTCTCACCATGTAATCTGTGCAGAAACAGTGGCAATATTTATTCTATTTGTTGGGCACAGAACACATTAAAGACATAGAAGATGAAATGACTTGACTGGTGCAATGAAGAGAAGTTTTACATAAACACAGTGGAACTTCTTTTTAAAATTGCTTTAGGAAACTTGTAATGTTAACTAAGAAAAGACAAAAGAGAAAAAATGAAAAGTATTCAGAACAGAGGAAAAGCATGAACAAAGTCGGATTTCTTTGTTGTTATTGTTTTCATTTTTTAAAGTATTGGAAAAAGAGAAAGAAAAAATATGAAAAATAACAAAGAATACAAAGTAATGCATGCTTATTCTGTTTTACATTTTTCTGATTTTCAATGAAAAGAAAAATGGTCATGGAAACAGAAAAGAGCCAGAGTTATCACAGGGGGAAAATTCAGAGGCAACAAACATGTGGAGTACAAGGATAATATGATCTACACAATGAATTATTGCAAGTACAAAGTAGAAAGTGACACCTCCCTTATTTGGAGGACGATCTCCTCCCCATACACAGTTTTTAAAAATTATTTATGTTTGGATAGAAATACAAGCAGTTGTTGCAAAAAAATGCCCTCTTGGTATGTGACTGTACCTATGGTCACATTTACATTCTCACCCTCCCCACTACCCCACACCTACCTCAGCCGGAGCTTTCACCTTACAGAGTGCCTGGCACAGAGCTGACTGTTTTGCAGAAAGGCTAATGAATTTGAAATGCTATTCTATAAAAGTGTCCATAAAGCTTATCTTATGCCCAATGGTGTTTTATATTTAGAAACTTGACTTAACTATTTCATTCATGTACTTGATTTTCATACCTTTGATGAAAAGTCTTATCTGGGAAGTTATCTTGAATTTCTCCAAGATTGCAACTTGATAAAGGACACAAACAGAAATAGAAAAGTAATACCCAGGGAAACGAATTCCATCAAATCTTCCTTAATGATTAATGGAATGACAGATGTCAATGCAAAATACTTCTTGTGTCCACAGAATGTGTTTGAGTGCTGTTTTTCAGGAAATGTGTTTCTGCTAAAATAAATATATAAAAGAACCTGTGTGGTTGTTGTCAATACAAAGATTTTTGATATTGAGAGAAAGTGGAGCCACAAAATAAATATCACATCAGGAAATTGTACCCAAAGAAGCAACAATCCTATGTTGCTAAAAAGCTACAATGTCAGAGAGGGTACTTATCTGATATACCGGAAAATAAAGAGCATAAGAACTTTTATTTTTCCTTCCTGAAACAGATTGTAACTTTGAGTGACTTGGGAATGACAAAAGTCATGAGCTACCTCATCTACTGGTTGGTTATTTGTTTGCTATCAGATACCTCTGATGAGTATCCAGAGTTAAAAAAATAGGGCTCTGAATATATACCTTCAGTATGCTATAGGGTTAAGTTGAAGAAATCATGCAAACTACACAATTTAAGCTTTAAATGTTCACCACTAGAAGAACAATATGTGGACAATATATATTAGGAAGTATTCAAAAACAAATGAAAGGAATGGATAACAACATAGAGTTCTCTGTTTGCAAAAGAAAGAAAAAGTGACATTGTTAGTTATGATATAACCTTTAAGGACCCCAGGTGTAGATCATTAGGGGATCTTTTACCTGCTTACCTTACAAAAAATTCACAATTATTCACTTAAGAGAAGCAATAATTCCAGAGAAAAGGGTAGGGGGGAAACGGTGAGGGAGATTAAGAAGGAAAATTTTTTTTTCCCAAGGAAAGAGATCAGAACTTAAAAAAGAAGCTTTTTTTCCACCAGTGCATTTCTCTGCGTAAGGAACTGAATAGATTTCCACTTCTGGCCCCACCTGTGTCTCCTCCTTCCCTCCAGTTTCCTCCTGAAACTCCTGCAGCATGTTTTCTCCATCTAGTATTCTACCGACTGTCTTCAAAAGTTAACCACAACCTACTGAAAATGTTTTTGTGAAATACTTGCCAAAAAAAAATATATTTACTGGACTTAGCATAATTAATTTGGATAACAAATAATCTGTTCTACCAAAATAGTTGTTGCTTCAGTACTTTTGACTGTTACCCTGTAATACTATTTAACTTCCATTTGTATAATGTTTTAATTGTCCAAGGTGCCCTCATTTATGTTAATTTGCTCTGTGAAATAAGATAAATATGGCTCTTCCTGGTTTTGAAGAAGAAGAAAATGAAGCACAAAATGGTCACACTACTAAATCTAAGTATACAACACAATTCTTAGTTCTCAGTTCATTAAGAAAATAAATAAAAGTTAAACACTCTGCCCTGAATATATCCCAGGTCTCACTCAGTTGTACACTTCAATCAAAATACTTAATGTGATTTATATTTAAATATTAGTGAGACACTCTAATTAATTTATTACCATTCAAGAATAAGTTCCAAAAGTCTGTTTTGTTTGTCATCATAACTTCCCTTATGTTTGATGGATAGTTGTTGCATCCATGATGAATGATTTTCTTTTCATCAAATTGTTCTTAATCTTTGTCCCTTGTAATTCAATTCTAATTGTACCTGAACAATATCACTGGCAGCTAAGTCTACCTCACTATATCATTATCTTCCTTATACCAGAGTGTAAATTCTTAAATATATATGACCATCAAGAACCTAGTACAGGCCCATGTACTGCGATAGTGTCCAACAAACATTTGAGAAAATGATTTTTTTTCTCCACACAACACAGGAAACTATTATGATGATTTTTAAATCTTAAATTTTAAAAGCGTCACTTATAAAAACAATCCAACCATACAGTAAACCCTTACTTAATTTCAGGACATTAAATTCTGAATCTAAGGTATTTTTAACTGGGTAAATCAGGAGCAATGACACACACAGTGAGAACAACTACCTCATCTTTCAATATGTATGACATCCCAACATTCCTCAGGAGAGATTTGTTAGTCCAGGATCACAGAACAAGTAACTGTAAACGTGAGAACTCTGACTGGCCAAGTGAACCTTGATATTTGTTGCCAATATGTTAATATTGCCTGCAATTGCACTCAGCTTGGTCCTGAATTCACTCAAACAAGTGTAGTTTTTGTATGTGTGTGCATGTGGAAAGGTTCCTTACACACACACACACACACACACACACACACATTTCAAGACTGGGCACTTGAAAGTGAGAAATGCCACTGGTAAATGTTTTGACCTAACATTCTATAAAGTTTCATATTATGAAACTAGAAGACTGAGCATTTCCTAAAGACTTCCTCCACTTCTTAAGGAGAGAAGTGACATTTTCCGTTCTTGCTTCTCAATCATGAATTAAGTTCTCCCAATTTAAGAAGGGAAAAACCACAGTAATTCAGAGACACTGTAAAGGTCAATAATAGATGACATAAAACTAGTCTGTGAAGAAAATCACTACTAAGAAAGGATAAAGCTCTCCTCTCAACCTTCAAATACACTAATTAAAATATTTTTCTAAAGAAAAAATGCTAAGTCAGATACTTTGCAAAATAACAGCCTTGTTTCACTGAAATTCAATTTCATATAACCAAGAGGTTCTTAAATGTCATTCAAATCCTTATACAAATGATATTAACAGTGATATAAAAAGAGACAACTTTTTGGTCATATGATTCAAATTTATGAATTTTCATACTCCCAGTCTTCATTTATTAAGGGTTAAACTTTGTCTCACTTATATGTGTATTTTAAGGAAAAGCTGAGGGTCATTCACTCCCTTTAAATTCCAGACAGAACCACATTTATTTTTATACCTAAAAAATAGCTGTCTGCCCAATCCATTGATAGTTTGATCGTTTTTGATCATTTTCTTTAGTTCTTTGTGCTTTTACTCTTAGAAGTCATAAAAATAAGAAAAGTCCCTTAATTGGAAACTAGTATATCTCAGTTTAACCTGCATGTGGATTTTTCAAATAATTTCTTTTTAAACATTTCTGAGTTCATTTATCAACTTCAGCTGTATCATCATCATCATCATCATCATCATCATCATCATCACCATTATTTGTGCTGAGGATTCAACCCAGAGCTTGCGCATGATAAACATGGACTCTTACCCATATAGCTACACTGCCAGCCCTTACCTTCAGTTTTGTTAGAATGATGCTTAAGATTTGGTTTTAGAACAGATATTAAAATTGTAATTTATAAATATATCTATCATGAAAGCAACCCCCATTTGCTTCATCTCCCAGATTTATACAAAGTGCACCCACAATCTGTTCAAAATCTCAAATCCAAGTTCTGAGAAAATGAGAGTGAGAGAACCACTGTACTAGGCAGGATGCTGATAGAGATGAGCACATGCCACTCCAAAATACTCTTCTTTAACATAAGGATTATTTTAAGCCAAAGACTACAGCAAAGTAGCAGAAAGACTTCATTCCTCTCCTTCTCTCTGCCTAAACAGGGCATAAATTTCTCTTTGTAAGAATGACATGAATCTCCATTTATAAAAGTGTTTACCTGTCCTGTATCGGTATGAGAAAAATAACTCTTATCTGTATAACAACCTATACTAAACAGCTCTTATCTACTATAAATATCTCAGTTATATTCCCAGAATTTACTGCCCTAGGAGTCCAAACCTCCTCTTCTATTGTTTAATTGCTTCTTCACAATTTATTGCCCCCTGTTAAAATAGTATATATTCTCATTGGTCTAAGTACCTCTTTAGGCTATTGCATCTTATTTATGAGGCTCCATACACATAAACATATTAACATCAATAAAACAATATATGAGGATGTAATATCAGCAATGTGGTAAAGAAGAGGTCCATCCCTTCACAGAAACACTGATTTCGCCATATTCCATTAAAAAAAAATGCCTTTATGTTAGTTTCAAAATCCAGGTGAGGCCCTGGGGCATACCTCAGTGGTAGAGCACTTGCCCACCATGTGCTGGGCTTGGGCTTGATTCTTAGCACTACGAAAGTAAAGATTAAATTTTAAAAATTTCAAAATTCAGGTAAAAAGCAACAGCACACAAGTAGAGCACAGAAACAGGAAAAGCATAATAGACAAATAAAAAGATCAGTTTTGTTTTACAGACATCACCCTTGCTTCAAACCCACAAAGTGAATCACTGAAATAGATTCTATTGGTCCAAAATTTTTCCTCTGGAAGAAAGGGAATGTAAAGTGGGTATCTGAATTTACCATGGACCACAGCAAATAGACCCTTCCCAGTATAAGATCAGCACTTAATATGCCCCCTAGAAACCCAAGTTTCAGGCCTTCAGCCCACCCAGAATCTCTGACTGATATGACTAGTGAAGGTCCATCCTTGACAAAGTCAGTCTGTAATGACTAGAAGAAGTGAGGTTTTGTTTTTTTCCAAGTTCATGAACACGTATACAAGGCAACAGAATCACAAAGATTCAGAGAAATGTAATGCTAACTAACAAAATAGTTCTAGTAACTGACCCTAGGGAAATAGAAATCTGCCTGATAAAGAATAAAATAAAGATGCCTAGTATGCTTCAAAGGAAACAGATAGGCAACTGAACAGAATAGGAAATTATGCAAGAACTAAATTAGAAGTTCCACAATGAGATACAAATCATGAAAGAAAAACAAACAATCAAAAAATAAAACAGGAATTTTGGAGCTGAACAATGACTGAAATGAAAAGTTTAACAGAGGAGCTGGGGTTGTGGCTCAGTGGTAGAGCACTCGCCTCTCACGTGTGAGACCCTGGGTGTGATCCTCAGCACCACATAAAAATAAATAAACAAAATATAGATATTGTGCCCCTGTATAACTAAAAAAAAATTTTTAAAAAAGCTTAACAGAGTTTCAACAATACTGTTTATCTCATAGAAGAATGAATCCAGGAAGTCAAAGACAGATCACTTGAAATTATCCAGAGGATTAAAAAGAAAATGAATGGGGGAAAAAAAAAAGTGAAGAACGACTATGGGACATTTTGGACACCATTAAGTGAACCAATATTCACATTATGAGAATTCTGGAAATAGGAGAAAAAGTGAAAGGGATTAAGAGCTTACTAATGAAATAATGGATGGAGGAAATTTTCCAAAATCTGTAGAAGGAAATGAACATCCAGATTCATGGGGCTGGGGTTGTGGCTAAGCTTTAGAACACTTGCCTAGTACATGCAAGGCCATGGGTTTGATCCTCAGCACCACATAAAATAAATAAATAAATAAATAAATAAATAAATAAAACAAAAGATATTGTGTACAAGTAAAAGAAGTGAATATTTTTTTAATGTTTAAAAAAAAGAAATAAGACTCATCACAACGTAGAAGGGATCTCATGAAGCTATCAGTACACTTTTCAGCAGAAATCTTGAAGGTGTGAAAGAGAACAATGATATATTCAAAGCAATGAAAGGCAAAACCTGACAACCAAAATAGCAGACAAGTAAAAAACTGTCTTGAAAAATGAGATAAAGACTTTCCCAAACAAACACTAAGTTAGTTCATTACCACTAAATCTGCCATACAAGAAATGATAAAGGAAGTTCTTCAATTTGAAATGAAAGACGCTAAAAAACAGAATGATATTATATGAGTGAATAAATCTTAATAGTAAAGGTAAAGGGGAGGGGAGGGGAGGGGAAGGGGGATAGTAGAGGATAGGAAAGGCAGCAGAATACAACAGACACTAGTATGGCAATATGTAAATCAGTGGATGTGTAACCAATGTGATTCTGCAATCTGTATACGGGGTAAAAATGGGAGTTTATAACCCACTTGAATCAAAGTGTGAAATATGATATATCAAGAACTATGTAATGTTTTGAACAACCAACAATAATTTTTTTTAAAAAAATAGTAAAGGTAAGTATATACATAAATATAGAATAATCTAAAATGGTAATGGTGATGCATAAATCATTGTTAACTCCTGTATAGAATTTAAGAAACAAATAGTAAAAATAATCACAACCACAAAAATTGGTTGGTAGATATACAATATAAAACAAAGAAATTCTAACATTAATAAAAACAAAGTGGTAGGCAGTATAAGTGTAGTTTTTGATATGAAATTGGAGTTATCATTGGCTCGAAATAGGAAGTTACATGCAAACCTCATGATAAGCACAAAGAAAATGTCTATGGCAGAAACAAAATATTGTTACTAAAACAACAACAACACACACACTAAGAAAGATGGTGTGGAAGAGTGCAAAACAACCCCCCGTAAAACATACAGAAAACAACAAATGGACTAATAATTCCTGGCATAAAAAATAACTTTAAGTGTAAATGGATTAAACTTACCAATTGAAGAACATAGATTAGATAGATTTGAAAAACAAATGAACATGACTTTGTGCAATCTATAAGAAACCAAATTTATACATACAAATAAACATATGCTGAAGATAAATGAATAGAAAAAGATATTCCATAAAGATGGTAATAAAAACAGAGTGTTGGTTACTATTCTTACATCAAATGAAATAGACTTTAACTTAAAAACTCTCACAATACAACCAGAAATATGAAAAATTGTGCTCTATATATATGTAATAAGAATTGTAATGCATTCCGCTGTTATATATAAATTTAAAAAACTCTCACAAGATAAAAGAAGTTCATTACATAATTATAAATGGATAAATTCAATAAAAATATATATGTATATGTTATATATATATATATGTTTGTATATACATATACACAAACAACATCAGAGAACTTAAATACATAAAGAAAAACTTGACAGATGTGAAAGGTGAAACAGGAAGCAATATAATAATTGTGATTTCAATAACCCACTTATGATAATGAGCAGATCATCCAAATAGAAAATCAATAAACAAACAGCAGACTCAAACAAAACTATAAATTGAAATACTTAACAGTTCCCTATACAGAACATTCAACCCATACCAGAATATGAAATTTTATCAAGTACACATGGGCCATTGTCCAAAATAGGTCACATAATAAGTCACAAAACAAGTATTAAGAAGACTGAAATCATTCCAATTATCTTTTCTGACCACAAAAGAATAAAACTAGAAACCAATAACAAAAGAAAATGGGAAAGTTCACAAATACATGAAAAGTCACACAACACATGTGTAAGAAATTATTGAGCCAAAGAAGAAATCAAAAGGGAGATTAGAATATTTTGTAACAAATTAAAATGAAAACACAACATATCAAAATTTATGGGATACAACAAAAACAGAAAGGAATAAATAGTGATAAATAATAGTGATCAATTGTCTAAATTAAAGCAAAAGGATTATCTCAAATAAACTAACTATCATTATATCTCCAGGAAATAGAAGAATAACAAACTAAGTCCCAAGCAAGTAAAAGGAAGAAAATAATAAAAAATTATGGCAAAAAGAAGTGAAAGAGAAAATAGAAAAATATTTTAAAATTCAATGAAACTGAGAGTTGGTTGTTTGAAAGACAAATGTTTTGCTACAGTAAGAAATAAAAGATTCAAGCTGAGCAGGTGACACACACATAAAATCCCAGTGGCTTGGAAGGCTGAAGCAGGAGGATCAAAAATTCAAAGCTGGTCTCAGCAACTTAGCAAGACCCTGTCTCTAAATAAAATATACAAAGGGCTGGGGATGTGGCTCAGTGGTTAAGTGTCCCTTGGTTCAATCCTCATTACCCAAAAGTGAAAAAGAAAAAGAAGAAAATTAAAAAAAAAGAATGTAAGATTCAAGTAAATAAAATCAGAAATTAAAAAACCCAGACATTAAAATTGATGCCACATTTATAAAAAGATCATAGTGAACAACTATGGACTATTATTTTCCAACAATGGGGCAGCCCAGGAGAAATAGAGAAATTCATAGAAATACACATCTCTCTGAGACTGAATCAAGCAGAGCTTGAAAGCCTAAGTATACTAACAATAAATAAGGAGATTGAATCAGTAACCAAAGGCCTTCCAACAACAACAAAAGCCCAGGAACAAATTGATTCACAACCACTGTAAACATTTAAAATACAACTAAAATTAACTCTTTCATAAATAAAAAATTAGAAGAAACATTTCAATTTATTTTTATGAGGCCAGCATCACCCTGGAACCAAAGTCACACACACACACACACACAAAAAAAAAAAAAAAAAAAAAAAGAAAGAAAAACTATAAGCCAACATTCCCAAGGAAGGTAGATGCAAAAATACTCAATAAACTTTTAGAAAACTGAATTTAACAGTACATTAAAAGATCATACAACATAACTAAGCAGGATGTATCTTAGGTATGCAAAGATGCTTCAACACACAACAATCAATCAATGTGATACACAACAATAAAAAGGATAAAAATCACATGACCATGCAGAAAAAGAATTGGTCAAATTTCAACACAGCTTTCAGGAAAAAAAAAAAAAAAAAAACACTCTCACCAAATTATAGAAGAAACTTACCTCAACATAATAAAAACCATATATGAAAAGATCATAGCTTAAAAACAAAATGATGAAAACTGTCTGCTTCTCATTTAAAAATATGGAACAAGGCAAGGATTCTCTGTCCATTTCTATTCAAACATAATTCTGTAAGTCATGAACAAAGCAATTAAGCAATAAAAGGACAAAAAACGTACCCAAGTTGGAAAAGAAGAAACAAAATTATCTGTTTGCTGATGACACAATCTTACATGTAGAAAAACATTAAGACAAAAATATACACACATACAACATACACACAAATAAATGCATTTAGCAAAGTTGCAAAACACAAAGTCAATGTTTAAAAGTCAATTGCATTTCCATGCACTAAGAACGAATTATTTGAAGGGGAAATTAAGAAAATAACTCCATCTATGATAGCCTCTAATAAAATAACTAAACCAGAGAAGTGAAAGACTTATGCACCAAAACTTTAAAAAAATAAATTGATGAACTAAAGCAAATACAAATAAAATTATTTAATTTCCATTTTCACAGATTTTATTAATATCATTAAAATTTCCAAACTGTTTTACAGATTATTGAAATCCTTATAAAAATACAATGTCATAATTTTTTATTTGTTCTTATTAATTACACATCACAGTAGAATGCATTTTGACACATCATATGTAAATGAAGTACAACTTCTCATTCTTTTGATTGTACATGATATAAAATCACACCAGTCTTGTAGTCATATATGTACATAGGGTAAAATACCCAATTCATTCTACTATACTTCCTAGCCCCATGCCCCCTCCCCTTCCTTCACTCCTCTCTGCCTAATGCAATTTTTCCCTAGCTACCACCCCACCTAATTTTGAATTAGAATCCACATGTCAGAGAAAACATTCAGCCTTTGATGTTTTGGGGATTGGCTTATTTAACTTAGCATGATATTCTCCAGCTCCATCCATTTACCAGCAAATGACATAATTTCATTCTTCTTTAAGGCTGAGTAACATTCCATCGTGTATATATACCACAGTTTCTTTATCCATTCATCTCTTGAAGGACATCTAGATTGGTTCTGGTGTTTGGTTATTGTGTATTGAGCTGCTATAAACATTGATGTGCCTTCATCACTGGAGTATGCTGATTTTAAGTCCTTTGGATATATACTGAGGAGCGAAATAGCTGGGTCAAAAGGTGATTCCATTCCAAGTTTTATGAGGAATCTCCATATTGCTTTCAATAATGGTTGCATTAATTTGCAGTCTCACCAGCAATGTATTGAGTGTACCTTTTTCCCCACATCCTTGACAACACTTATTATTGTTTGTATTCTTGATAATTGCCATTGTGACTGGAGTGAGATGAAATCTTAGAGTAGTTTTGATTTGCATTTTTCTAATTGCTAGAGATGCTAAACATTTTTTTTCATAAATTTGTTGATCAATTGTATTTCTTCTTCTGTGAGGTGTCTGTTCAGCTTCTTAGCCCATTTATTGAGTGGGTTATTTGTTTCTTTTGGTGTTGAGTTTTTCGAATTCTTTATATATCTTAGAGATTAATGCTCTATCTGAGGAGAATGTGGGTAAAGATTTTCTACCATTCTGTAGGCTTTCTCTTCACATTATTGATTATTTTCTTTGTGGAGAAGGAGCTTTTTAGTTTGATTCTATCCCATTTATTGATTCTTCATTTTACTTCTTGCACTTTAGGAGTCTAGTTAAGGAAGTCAGTTCCTAACCCAACATGGTTAAGATCTGGGCCTACTTTTTCTTCTATTAGGCACAGAGTCTCTGTTCTAGTGCCTGTCTTTGATTCACTTCAGGATGAGTTTTGTGCAGGGTGAAAGACAGAGGTTTAATGTTAGAGAAAAAGAAAAAAAAAATCCAAAATTCATATGGAACCACAAAAGAATCCAAATAGCCAAAGCAATTTTGAAAAACAAACAAACAAACAAAAAAACTAAAACAAACAAACAAAAAACAGAACAAAGCTGGAGGCATCACACTTCTGATTTCAAAGTATATCATGAAGTAAGCAATCAAAGTGAGTAGAGCATTCTCTCAAAAGTGGATACATAAACTAGCTGCAATGGCACATGCCTGTAATCCCAGCAACTCAGGTGGCTGAGGAGGAGGGCTTCAAGTTCAACACTAGTTTTAGCAATATAATGAGGCTCTAAGCAACTTATCAAAATAAAAACAGTTGGAGATGTAGCTCAGTGGTAAAGTACCCCTAGGTTTAATCTTTGGTACCACCCCACAAAAAATGGATATACAGACCAATCAAACAGAACAAACAACATATAAATCCACACTAACATGATCAACTGATATTCGGTAAGTCTGCCAAGAATACACAATGGGGAAAGGACAGCATCTTCAAATAATGGTGGTGGGAAAACCGTATCCATATGCACTTATGTCACACATGAAAGACCAACTCAAAACTAAGTCAAGGAGAAAACATAAGCTCCTTGACACTGATCTTGGCAATAGTTTTTGGGTATAACACCAGAGATACAGGCAAGAAAAGCAAAAATAGAGAAATGTGGCTATTTCAATTTGATATGCTTCTGTTCAGCAAAGGACACAACCAAATAAAAAAGCAATATACACAATGGAACAAAATATTTGCAAACTATGTATCCTATAAAGGGTTAGTATCTGAAATATATAAATAATTCTTACAAATCAATAGCGAAAACCAAATTCCTCTATTACAAAAATGAACAAAAGATTTGAATAGACATTTCTTCAGTGAAGACATACAATGACCAACATGCATATGAAAAGGTACTCAGTGTCACCACCCATCAGGGAAATGCAGATCAAAAGCACAATGAGATGTTACCACTCCCCTGTAGGGATGATTGTCATACATACATTAAATAACAAATATTAACAAGGATGTGGGGGGAAAAAAGGGGAACACTCTGAGAATTTAAACTGGTGCTGCCACTGTGGAAAACAGTATGGTAGTTCCTCAAAAAAGTTAAAATCTGAGCTACAATAGGATCTAGCAATCCTACATTGAGGTAGGTGTATATCAAAGAAACTGAAATTAGAACATGTTAATTGCAGGTTGTTCACAATGGCCAAGACATAGAAGAAAATTAAATGTTTTTAGAGGACAAATGGATAAAGATAATGTGATGCGTACATACAATGCAGTATGGTGCAGTGTGAGGATAGAAGGAACTCTATTTGTGACAACGCGGATGAACCTGGAGACAAACCTAGTGAAGTGAATAGGTACAGAAGGATAAATGCCATATGAATTCACTTATATTATGATGCTAACACAGTCAAACTCAGAAGCAGCGACTGCAATGGTGATTGCAGGGCCTGGAAGAGTGCAAATAGGGAGAGTTAATTAAAGAGCCCAAAGTTCTGGTTCTTCCAGATAAATAAGTCCTAGAATATAACTGCAGAATACAGTGCCTATAGTTAAAACTGAGGTATACTTACAATTATATTAAGAGAGTAGATCTTATGTTAAGTGTTCTCATCATACAATGATAATAAATAAAAAGTTAAAAGGCAATTTTTAAAAGGTTCTGGACAGGTTTATGACAGAGCATAGTGATGGACTCATGAGTATATACTTATCTCCAAACTCATCAAGTTGTATACATTAAATATGAACAGGTTTTTGAATATTAATCATACCTCCCAAAAAAGGGGGGTATGATTTTTAAAAAGAAAAGACACATATATCTTCTCTTCTCCTAATCTTTCCTTTCTTCAGTTTAATTTGCAGAAACCTACATACTGAATCTAAAAGGGTAGAGGAAAAGATTCACCCACCACCCCCAGCAATGCCTGCAAGAAAGAGAAAAGGCATTAAATAAAAACTGGGTTCAGCAATGACATTTTCTATGTTATGTAGGAGTTTGGAGCTGTGGAAAGGTAGGGATGATTAATTGATTAATTAAATTATTAAGATCTCATCAGTCCTTGTACCTTGAATAACTTTGGTTCTTTAGGTTTTCCATACTACCATCCTCAGAATGGAAACATATGTACTCAGGCTGACCCTTTACTGACAGCAAGATGGCTGCAGCGTCTTTATCACATCCTTCCACAACAACATCCAAAAGCCAGAATGGAGGGCACATTCTTCTCCTTGTATCCCTAAATAAGAATAGCTGGAAATATCCCAGAAGTTATCCAACTGATTTCCCTTCATATCTTTGTTGCCAAAATTCTGTCAATGCCCATGCCAGCATGAATCACTTGGCAGGGGTATAGAATTACCATAATTGGTTTGGACAAATCAAACTTCACCCCTGGGGTTGGGTAGGAAGCCAAATTCTCCTGATGCTCAAAGTCCCTGGGCAAAACACGGACAAAATCAGTGAATGCTTGTAGGCCACCAAACAACACCATCTTAGTTGGTAAAGCTAGCCCTTTGTTGGGCTCATTCATTTTATTCTCTCTTATTTTTATTATAGTGTACTGAAAGTACTGACTTACTTGTTTTATCTTTTACAGCTTTAGGTCTGTAGCACCAGTTTACAGAGTTCCCATTAGACCACTTTGTAGCATGTCTTATAAACAGTCTAACGTTCAGTTCACAAAAGAAGCACTTATAAGCACATTAAGAGATATAATTGCCCATTAACCTTCCCACTCTATGAAGATCAGCAATATAATTCACTCACTGTACCTGGGAGGCAGGAAGTAGCCACAACATGTCCAGCTGATTCTATTGCTTTAGTTCCTCACAATCAAAGACTGCACGTTTTGTGGTACCTTATAAACTCTTTAGGAGCAAGTCTCATCTCCCACAGTGGTACATTATGGGCAGCTAATATTTATTGGATAAATTAGTCAATTTGTGTTATGCTCTTTGTGGCTCTACAGTCTGAATAGATGAGTATTGCCTTTTGGAAGCTCATTAAGCCCGTATCTATTTATGGTCATACTCTCCTTTACCCCAGGGAATCTTGATTGATCCTGCAAAAATGACCAGTGCTTTGTGTAAGACTGAACCATCCTATTTCACAACACTTCACAGATTTATGTTATTACTTGAAGTATTATGCTTGAGGAATATAATGACAGCATTATTTCTTCTAACATTTCAGAGCTCAACAGATTCCACTGCGGGACGTTCTAATAAGGGCTAGTGTGCAAGGCTCTCCCTGAGCTGCTCTTGGCCACACTCCAGGGCCATGTCTTTTTACAACTGCACCAGCAGTCCTTCCTTCAGTTTGCAGTTTGCTTAACATTCTCTCCTTTATGCCTCTTTAGTGCATTTATTTGTCTATACATTGCCTCTGCCTGAAATGCCCTTTCTGACCTGATCTACCTTCTGAAATTATCTTCAGATTCAATCTTTTTGTCAGCTTGCTAGATCGTCCCAAGCAGAATTAGACACCTTGTTTCTTTTAACCAAGTTTAATTATAGATTTGGTTTTGTTTGGTTTTTAACATGTTTATTTCCCTGTTGAGATGGTAAATTTCTTAGAGATGAATTCTGTTTATTCTTTTAAAATTTTGTTCCCATTGTCTTTTACAGCCACTTCAGTATAGAAAATACTCCATAAGTATTCATTCATTAATTTTTAATGGCACATAAATATACACCAAGCAAGGAAAGTTTTTAATATTATAGAACTAGTATCCTGTATAAATTGTAATATTTTACTTGTAATCCATTTTCAGGATTAAATCCTTTGATAGACAGAAATGTTAGAGGAAAGTATATTCTCAGAGTTAAATCTCACATTAAAAACTTCAATATATTGAAGTATTTTGTTTTATATAATGTTTACTACATAATCAATTCAATATGCTATCTGGCTGTCCAAAGAACTTCCTTTTTTCCCCATATCTTTTTCTATCTCCTCTCTCCTTTTTTTTTCTTTTCTGTCTCTATCACGTCATTGTAGAATATTCAAATTGATGAAGTGTAAAATCATTCTGAAACAATTTTAAGTATAATTACTCTTGAGCTGCATTACTCATTAGTTCAAATGGGATATTAATGACAAATAATATCTAACTCCAAAGCAAATTTCTTGCCTACTGTTTTGCTGCAAAAATTTAGAAATAGCTCCACCACTTCATAATGATTTCCTCTGTCACAATCAGCACTTGTGCTGCCAAAATTGTCCCATTCATGAAGAATACCTGTGGCATCCTCTACGAGGCAAACACCCTGGGAGTTGTAGCTTTGCTATGTTCACTGATGTATTTCAAGCCCGTAGAAATGTGCCTGGCTCACAGTATAATCGTTTTTTGTTGGAGCGAATGAGGGAATTCATAGCTTCTGTTATTATACATGTATAATTGTACTTGAAAACCTTCAATCTTGTCATTGTCTCTAATATTTACTTCTCCTTTTTCCTTCCAGCTAATGAAATGTTGCATGTACTTCATATGTGCTGGGTAAAAATTAAAATAATAATAAATAGCATCAACTTCATCTCTTTCCATTTCCCAATCGAATTCACACACCACAATTTCAACTTTCAAAAACAGTTAAAGATCTTGTTAAACTGATAAAGCCTTAATTGGAATCCAAAATTTGCTGCAATTTGGCCCAACCTGGCAGCTCTAATTCAACTTGGCAGTTACTCAACATTTTCTGAAAAAATTACTTAATACTTTCCTGTGTTCTATCATCCATTCACATTGTTATCCTCTCATAGATTGCTCTGCCATTTCTCTGAATGTCTCCACTCCAGCATTTTTTTAACACAAAATTTTGGTGCCAGGCTTATCTTACTTTCTCCAAGAGACCATCTTGGATTATTCCAAAAATTCCCTAAACAATGAGCAACTGTGGCTCCAGAAATTGAATAGACATTAATGGAATATGTGATCCTTTTTCAGAGAACTATGTGCATGCATATCTTCCCAATATCCTCCCAAGGACTCAAAAATGTCTTTATTCTCCTGACCCACAGTGAAATCTGTGCCACTCACAGAGGAGCTTATATCTTCACAGTGTCTACTTCTTTTCTCTTTAACTGAATTACAAATCACTAGAGAAGCAGGACTATGCCATGTACATGTATACATTCCCTGGGAATGTCAAAATGCCTTAATCAGCGCTTAAAATTTTTAAAAACTTAAAATTTTGTACTTTACTGAAGTCCATCTCACGAAGAACAGTTCTCCTCAAGATTAATGACAGAAAAAGTTCTATATATTTTCTATGCACCCTACATTTTGTATAATTACTTAGGCTTGTGTTCATAGCTTACATTAAAAAAAAAATCTCCAAAAGATGTTTTCAGTCATTCCAACTTAGTAAATTTTAAAAACTTAACTATAATTTTGATATTACTTTGACCACATAAGAAGAAGAAGAACAACAAAAAAGTGATATATGGGTAATTTTGTGACCTGTATCTGCACTTCACCTTATTCTTTCTTCTCCAAAATAAACTATTTATATACAAATAGTGTTAAATAAAATGTTATATATTATTGTACAGAAACAGACCAGGATACCAGTAGAGTAGAGGAGGGGGATCAAGCAAAGAGAGGAGAGGAAGCAAAGGGAAAGTACTGGGAGGGGCATGAAATGGAGCAGATTATGTTATGTGCACATATGAATATATCACAATGAACCCCATTATGATGTATAATAAAAAGTCACTAAAGAACATTAAAAAGAAACAAACTTACATTTATTCAGTCAAAATTATAGTAAAAAATTAAGAGCCAAAGTACAATAATAGAGGAAGAAGACAGCAGAGAAAGAAATGAGGGAGAGAAAGAATCCCAGAGAGAAATAACTTTGCCTTTAGAAATTTCACAGGAACATATAGAGAAAGCATTTTTAAATTCCTAAATGGATTTATTTAATGTTATGAAACACTCTTCTCTTGAAGAAACCAAAATCCCTTCTCTATTTTAACTTGTTTCTACAATTTTATCTCTGTTATTAAAAATAAGAAATATTGTAGCTTTTTAATATACAGCATTCAATTTGTAGAGAATTCTCAGAATCAAAGATGAAGCCAATTTCAAAGGAACAGGTAACCATATTAGGATTCTTCTGCAAGAATTTATTTGTTTCACTCAATTTCTCAAGAGGATATAACCACATTTAGAATATACAAAGAACCATTCATCATTTAGTTAAAAGTATAAATAATACACTGGGGGAAAATGTGGGGAGAAAAAACCCAAGAGCAAAATGTGACTCTGGAATACAAAATTAGTTTGGACAAATCATTAGAAAACATACTGTAAAAAATAATTCTTTGCTACTCCCCACAGACTGAACAAAGTGACATAGAGAGAAATTCACATTTCTGTCATCAATAGAACTCTCTTCCTAGAATAATGGAGAATAGAAACCAATCTCTCAACAGGACAATTAACCATTTCTTAACCTGCATTATTCTCCAATTTCTACAAAATATTGTCACATTACTAGTATTCTCCAAATGGATACATTATGGATCAAGTTAGACTTTCAAATGCCCAAAAGCCCTAGGTGCTACACACAAAAACTATACAAATTACAAGGGCTGGGTGATCCTAAATGAGCCCAACACATGTAAGACCTCGGAACCACCTCTAAGTCCTTTCAACTGTTGCACTTGGATTGTTTGTCTAGAGTTAGTGATTTAGAATGATGTTGTTTATAGAAGTTGCACAGTTTCCTGTTCTGAATATCCTTGAGACCTCTGTAAATAAAAGTTTAGTCTGATTTTACTGTTTGGGTTCTCAACAAGCTTTGCTCCTTCAAGTAGGAATATAAAATCTTAGACTCTTTTAAATATTTATCTGACTGAACTAATGTTACATCTAGACTAATCTGACATGTTTGGGCAAGAACTGGATTGGCCTTGTAAAACCAGAGAAAATAAATTGTATATCCACTTCATCTTATACATACCACAATTCACATTTCTAGTTCAAATTCTACCTACCTCACACTGGATGTTTTTTTTCACCTAAAGTGGTTATATTTACCATTTCTCTCATGAGCTATTCATTCATACAGACTTTATTTATTTTTTATATATTTAGCAACCATTTACTATTATCCAAGTATTATTTTAAATACTTTAAATACATTATTTTGATTAATTCTTACAACAATTCTATGATATGTATATCATTGTTTTTCCCATTTGAAGGATAATAACACTGAAGTACAAAGAAGTGAATCAGTTTGCCCAAATCAAATAGTTCGTAAACAGTGAAGCTAGAATTTTTAATTTTGTGGGGCTGGGGTTATCGCTTAGCGGTAGAGCTCTCGCCTTGCATGTGCAAAGCCCTTGGTTCAATCCTCAGCACCACATATAAATAAATAAAATAAAGTTATATATAAAAAGAATTTTTAATTCTGCATCTTTTCAACTACTATGGCTCTCTGAAATTACCCCCCTTAGATACCATTTTCATTCCATGATATTCTTCCACTTAAAAAAAACAGAAAGAGGTCTCTGACTCAGTAAGTTAATATTTTTGACAAGGGTCTACTCTGTTTGGTCAGGCCACAATGGTCCAGCTAATATCCACAGTTGAACTTGAAGTGACTTGGTTTTTCGTATCATGAGTTCACCCTCTTTAATAGCTAAAACCACAGATTGTGTCTCTCTCTTCTTTTCTCCTCCCATGCCTCTTTTCTGCCCCATGCATTTTTTTTCCTTGTCACAACATACTTAAAACATCATGTGGAACCATAATTTTTCGAGTATTTCCTTACTTGAGTCATCTGATAGAACCTCCCAGTCTCCTCGCTGGAACATGACCTCTTGAATATAAGACTCTCTCAACCTAACTAAATTTTTGGACTTGATCCTAAATAGCTGGTTTTGCCTTTATGTAGTCATTGTACAGCAATGTATCTGTCACTATGTTAGAACATTTAATAGTTAATCTGTGATTTCTATTATAGGAGATGAATGGAAAGAAAAGAATCAAGGAGTAATATAGGATGGATGAAGATACAGAGAACAAGAGGAGAATGACCAAAATATGTTACTCATCTACGGTGTTGTTTAAAAGGATAACATTAAAGCAAATTTACACTTATCCTACATTGAAAACACAGAAAATTACAAGAGCTTATTTAATTGACCCAAAAGATGATATAACTGTTAACTTTTCAATTATATCTATGGCCTAATAGACATACTACTACATAAACTAGAATACTTATAGCACTACCCCCTATAAAACATTTATGTAATAACCTCGAATTCTGTTGTTAAAACCCAATATTTTAAGTAATGATTTATTTTTTATCATTTCTAGAAATGTTACTCCAGGGGGAAAATGAGACCCAGAAAGATAAATGGTAGCAATTAAACTAGAATCTTCTATCTTATGCTAGATGGTGCATTTATAAAGCCACATAGAAAAATATGAATCATCTTTATGACAATTGTTACAAGAATCATTAGTACTAGTCTAGCATTAAGTAAGGAAATAAATTGCTTTGCTCAAAATTTAATCCAACTATTCCTTTACATATTCACTAAAGTGAACAGCATTTTAAATGCCAGAGGGTAGCTAAGGACCCTAAACTCTTTGCAGCAAACAATTGATATGCTTTATCATTGCAAAACCTCTAAATTTTGACAGTATAATTAGACCAGATTGGTGTAGAGGCTTGTTTGATTGTTTTGATTGACCTGACCTGTCAAATCAAGTCAAAACCATCAAATAATATTTGACATGGACAAATAATCCCATGCATAAGAATACCCTGTTTCATAACTCATTAGAGTAGGGATTTTAGATAGTATAAGCAAGACAATAGAGTAAAAAATAAAGATACTATCTATCTGTCTATCTGTGTGTGTATAAGTAATAATACTCATCATAACAAGAGTTTCTATTTTCCAAGGCCCATGACATTTTATCTTTTTGATTTTCAATTTCATAAGAATTAATTATCTTCTGTTGTTTTCTTGTTTATGTACCTTCTTTTTTCCATTCAGAGTACTGCCTTTTGGATATTGTTCTAGTAATTTACAGTTTGTCTGTTTTTGAGGAAGAGTCAAGAATAGGAAATAAAACACAAAGAAATTGCTTTTGCTTTTGGATATTCATAAAATGTTGTTAGAGGAGACATTTATTTTTAAAAATAAATTTGGGGATTATAAGAGTTAATTCACTAGTGTTACAGAAACATCTCAGTAACATGTACAATAGTAACTTAGACACAAAAAAACCACAAGACTTAAAAAAGTAAGAAGATGCACTAAAATCATCAGAGGATGATAAACTTTTTGTTAACTGTTAAATTTTTAAAATTTAGATATATGCAACATTTTTAAGTCTTTAAATATCATCTAAAAGTAAAACTAATGTTAGTAAGTGATATATGTAAGAGAGGTCTTCCAAGTTTTCTCAGAAAACCTATGGTTTCATTTTCTACTTAAAAAAAAATTTCTTAGACCAGTACCATTTGTATACGTATAATTGGCTCTGCTATCAGTCTTTTCCTATTTGACACAAACTCCATGGTATCGCTTTATAATCTATTATTAAAAACCCATCAATTTGTGTCATTCCTTTGCTTCAAAATATTGGCCAGTTCTTTATGCATACAGAATACATTTTTATAATAGCAAAATGCCCTTATTTTCCTGACTTTAGATAAGCTTTAAGCCCTTTACTTACTTTTCCAATCCTATGGACTTCAACTTCTAGGCCTTTTCTTAATTGACTATAATCTTTAGTACTATTCTTTCTGTTGGAATGCTCCTCGTTTCTAAGTTGCCTAATACATTTCTATGCATCTTAAAGAACATTAAAAATCTCTCTCTCTCTCTCTCTTTCTCTCTCTCTCTCTCTCTCTCTCACACACACACACACACACACACACACACACACACACACCACAAACTCAAATTAGAACACAAAATACTTGAGACTGGGGAATCATGAGGCATGAGATTGCAGACACTTTGGTCATTGTGACCTGGAATACAGCAAGTTTCTGAGGCCCCATGATGCCATAAGAATAATAAATAACTTCAGTAAAAGCCTTTTTCTTATTATTCAATCTATTACCTAGAACGAATAAGTGACCAATCAACACTCGATGTCTTATGTTTTCTTGACACCCAAGGCATATTATAGCAAGTGATTTGCCATAACCTCCTTTTTTGTTATTTTGTTAGCTATAAAGCTTCAGAAAAATACATAAAATCTTTTTTTAATATATGTTAATACATCAATTTGTGTCAGTCGTTTGCTTCAAAATGTTGGCCAGCTCTATGTCATTTCAAATGGCATTTAAGGAGCACAAATTCTAGGATGATTAGAAGTTTGTCTCCCTGGATGATCATCCTCATGTTGGTTTGAATAAACTCTTTATTTTCATACTCAGTATGCTTAATCTTGGTTGTCAACTTGACTCAATTGAGAGATGCCTAAAGACTGGTAAAGCACAATTTTGGGTGTTTATCTCTAGGTGTTTCTAGAGAAGATTTTCATGTATCAGCAAGCTCAATGGGAAAGACCCGCACATATGGTGCCTGGATGGAGCAACAAAGCAGAAGAGGAAGGAAGTTCATGACCACACACACACAATAGACTAGGGCATTTGTTGCTGCTGCTGTGGTTCATGGATGGATGTCAGATTCCAGATTCTTCAGCCTTTGAATACAGACTTGCCCTAGTGACTTTCCAAGGACATTCCAAGCCTTCAGGCTCAAACTGAGGCTGCATCATTTTTTTCCTCGTGTTCTGAGACACCAGCTTCTTGGCCTGGCAGCTACTGGGTCCTCTGGTTCTCCAGTGTGCGGATGGCCATTGTGAGACTATCCACAATCATATAAGGCAGTCAAACAAATCCCATCTTCTAATACTACAGCTCAATATAAATACAAATTCCTTTGTGAAATCATTACATACCTCAAGGAAGAGCGGAATATTTTCTCCCTATTTTCTGAACAGATATCTATTCATAATTACTCTACTGGGTATCAAATTAGTTCACAAAAATTACATGAGAGATAATGTAGTATATTGATGTATTGATGATAAATTACCATCTAGATTCAGACACTGTGACCTCACAGGTTTTTACATCAGATGATGGAAGGTGAGTCCCCAGCCCATTATATGTATATATGAGTGTGTTAAAGAATTCTGTGTCTCAATATGAAATGATAACCTAAAGATACACTTAAATATATAAAATACCTTAATTGTAAATGGAATAAAGGATGCACAAGATGGGTTCTACCTATGACTTTGTGTATTTACATGCTCAAAGTCAATCTCTATAAAGATTCCATATTCCATGGGCTGGGGCAGTAGTTCAGTGGTTGGGCGCTTGTCTAGCACATGTGAGGCACTGAGTTTGATCCTCAGCACCACATAAAAATAAGTAAATAAAATAAAGGTGTTATCTCAATCTACAACTTTAAAATGTATATTAAAAATATTTTATATATTTTTTATATTACCACAGAAATTAAAAATATAACATGTCATCCTAATGGCTTTAAAATGGCTTCTTTTATAAATGGTAAGAATGAGTCTTTTGTTGACAATTCTAAATCTATTTTAAAAAATATTTTTGTTCATTTTCACATTTCACATTTTCTATTTTGTATCCAGTCTTTTTCAAAACCTACAGTTTTGAATAAAAGGCAGAGATAAGCTATAAAACTAATAAAATATGTTTTTAGCTGGAGGAGTACTGGTAATTTCAAAGAGAAACCCCCACAGGTGGCATGTTAAAATGAACCATAAAAAAGTACAAAAAGGGGGATAAAACAGAGGAGATAAAAACCAACCCCTACATTCCCTACCACTAGTAATGAATAAGTCAACAAATCCAAAATAAGCCTGAGAAAAGAAAAACTAAAATAAGCCATCACCTCAAAATAAGCATATTGAAGGGTTACATGCATAAATTACTGCTAATTTAGATATTCAAGATATTTTCTTTCACAGACCCAGATTGTAATATAATTTTTGTGTAAATTATTTGAGTGTGTCTTTCCTAAACAGTTTAGGAAACTGCTACTCTGATGGGAGGCTGCTAACTTGCATAGACAGCATAAATACATTTTCTGCACAAATTATCTATGTATTAGAGGCATATTATTAAAGCAATTTTACTCAAAATAAATATCATAAAGCAGATTTTGGTTTCTGCAATAATTTTATGCTAAGTGAAAAGCTACAGAGATTGGCTCATAATCACTGAGTAGTCCTGGCTAGAGCAGCTGTATTCATTATCTAACACACAGGTCTAGACCAGCAAACCTCAAACATATTTCTGGCCATGGTTGTTTAGAGGCTGTGTTAAGTAGGTAAATGTTCTGTATCATTTATGATAAAAATGTCCTCACAAAAAATATTGCTAACAGGGTCAAAATGAATATGCATTTACATGTGTGTCCTCTCCACATATGTAGCATTTCAAATTGATGACTTGTAAACCATTTAGAGAAAATTTACAATTCCAGACGGCTACTTAATTTTATCATGAAATTATTTTAAAATCCTCAAACATTAACCAATGATAAGCTATATTGGCAAAGATATATGTGATTGATTAAAATTGATGTTTATAGCAGGTGGCCAAATTATATAAATCTGCTTTGCTGTGAAGCTGTATTAAAACACCAACCATAAAACTAATCTGCCATTTTAAGGAAATGGTTGGAGCCAATCTACTAGCTGTTGCTTTTTTAAAAATTTGACCATTTATCTGACTATGCCCTATAATATGCTAATATCCATCTGGGACATAATCCATAAAAATAATCCAAAGATGCCAAATGGAATGATTATCCAACTTTCACTCACTCCCCTAAAATAGTAGGCTGAAAACACTCCTAATGTTGTATTTTCCTCCTTTTTTTGTGTTTAATTTTATAATATGTCAGGGACTTGTGAGAAAAATGTCATGATGCCCATAAGAAACATCCAAGTTGTCTTTATACTCTACTTGGATCTGTTATGCACTTGGTAAGATGGTGAATATTTCCCCATACACCATCTGTCTCTTCTAGTCTCCAGAACCCAAAACTATTTTTAGAGATAGTACCTACGGGATAAACAAATTACGCAGGCTGTAGGAATCAGAAAATAATTGGCTCACATTGCCCATGCCATGCTTGGTAACAACGTTGATGGTGACAGTGTGGGGAAAGGATCAGTGATCAAGAAATGTCATCTATATCTAACTAATAATATGCTGACATCAGCTATTGATGTGAGCACAACCAAAGGGTCAATTTTGTTAGAACTAAGTCCTAAGAATCAAGTAAAAATAAACTATCAAAACTAACAAAAATTATTAGTTTATATTTAAAAAGTCATAGAAACTTACTTCAAGGAAAGATTCATAAAATTTGAATTATGTAAGAAATTCTAATGGACTAACATTTATGAAGTTTTCAAAAATCTTATCACATGAAATTTTTAATAAATATGTGTGTATGTATGTGTATAGCAATTATATATATAAATATATGGATGGCACTGATTTTTATCACTCTAGTTTTTGTTATCTATTGCTCTAGCATTCACTATTGTCACAAATCTAGATGGTATAATTTAAAACCTTTTAATGTCACAGAATAAAAGTGGGAGTAAGCTTTGGATTAAAGATGGATTGGTCACAGTTCACAGAATATCATTTATACACAATTGCAAGATGTTTTGCAGTTTCTTTATCAGTTGACAAACTCATAAAATGTCCATCTATGGAAGAGCTTGAATCTTTGCTTTATCAAAGGAATTTCTGGTCAGAATGAGAGGAATTATATATCTTCTTGTTACCTACAATGTGAAGACCCTAATCTTCTATTATGTATTTAAAGTTTTTTTTTCTATTTTTCCTCCCTTCATTCCATATATACTGAGTGCACTTGTTCTATTATTATGGAAGACTATGTCCAATTTTAAGATTCCTACTTTATTTTACATTTGGTGCACAAGCACACACTTGCATATATGCACGTAGCATGGAATTAGTTAGACTAACCTCTTTGCTTTTCCCTCAAAAACACTGTTCCTCATTATTGTGGTTTTTCAAATACTTCTTCTGGAAATAGTGACAGTGAGCCAACACACAAACTCAGAATGTGTACCTTCAAGAAGACAGCAAGTTTGTAAGAGGCCTTCTTTGTTAAACTTTTAAAATCATTCTCTGAATAGTTCCAGTAATTACTCATTGCAAGAAGAAAAATATGTAATATGCAGGATTAAAAGAAGCTAATGTAATACATTACATGTATCTTTAAATATACTCTGCATAATAAACCATAGCACAGTTATAAAAATATTTTCAGAGTTTTATCCAGTATAATATCCCTTTTAAATTCAATTAAAATGACTGCTCTGGAAATTGCTAAATCCATAGATTCTCACTATCAGTATTACTAAGATTATTGTTCAATGAAAAAGAACAAAATATCACTTAAGACACATTATTCTAATTCTGTTTTACTTAATGCTGTAAGTATTTGTGTAACACTGGGTCTCTAGTTTTAAGCCAAATAATTTCTCTATTACATCTCCCCCAATATTCCAACATAATGAATGATTCCTGTTAGACTGTGTAAGGATTTGGGGAAGTTAGTCATGCTATATTCCTTATCTGGGTGTTTGTTATCCTGGTAAGTTTATTTTGTAAGAATGTATCAAGTTTTCCACTTATCATTTGTATAATTTTCAATTTTAAATAACAAGTGTATATTTTTTATTTTCTATGGTTTTAGTTTCATAAGTAATAAAATCTGTTATCAACTAAAAACCCAACACTTTTCCTCATGTCAAATGACTTAGAGCCTTCTTAACTTGACATTTCATTTTCCAGTACATAAATGCATTTCATGTTGAGTACTGAAAAAGAAAAAAAGTAATGCAACACCTTGAAAATTCATAAAATGAGATATTTTTTCTACTATTACAAATTACTATATTATCCAATAAAATTAACTCTAGTGTGAATTTATTTATTTTTCCTGTAGCCACCAGAATAGTATTGTAATATTCCAGTGTCTCATAATAACCTCCTCCAGGGAAAGAATTCAACTTCTATATTATAGATCTTATCTTTTCACTGGGGGCTGTTTCTTTCTTTTTTTCCACCTCTTCAAAGGTTAGCAAGAGGAAGTGACTAGCATCTGTGATCCTCTGTAACACTAGTATTGCTGGATAGGAATAAGAAAGTTATAAAGCAACAATTGCTGTATTATGATTCCATTTGAGCAGCTTAGAGAGTAGAAATGCCATTTTTGTTCCTTTCTTCTTGCTGCCTCTTGGGCTCTACCAAAGATGTTGGTAGAATTCTCCTAAAAAAATCTAGTTTTTCTCTCCTATTCACTAGAGAAAAAAAAATGCAGTTTAAAATAAACCCACCTTGTTTCGTAACAAGGGTAGGAACAATATATTATTATGCTATCAGCATAAACAGGAAGACCCACAACAGCTCTCGATAGTTAACTGGCTGGGTGGCCTCTCATGCTGCCTTCATGGTCCCTTCCTCAGATGGCAAAGAGAGCCAAAATGGAAAGGAATCCTGTGTAGAATTCTCAGCCTTTTCACTGTGGAGGCTCCCAAATCCCTCTGTGGACATGGAAGCCAAACAAACATATTGTATTTACTTAGGATTGTTTCAGTTGTAACAGAAAAATACAAGCCATGGTAGTTTGTAGGAAATAAAGGGGAGTTGGGTAATCTATAAACTCAAGAAACTGAACATTCAGAAGGAAATAAATCAAGTGGTTCAATTATATCAATAAGAACATGGTCTCTCTCCTTCTGTCACATCAGTGTTTCTCCATGTGGACTTCCTTTATCAGTCTTACCCTAGGGAATAGCAAGATGGCTGCCAACAACTCCAAGCTCTGTTCTTCCCCACAGTGGAATGAGTTCTTCCTTTACAAAAGTTCAACACACACACACACACACACACACACACACACACACACAGAGAGAGAGAGAGAGAGAGAGAGAGAGAGAGATGTTTCTATCCCATAAACTTTCTTTGTAGATAGAGGAATTAAATAAACTCATTGTCTAGGCCTACCTCAGAGCTACATCTGGATCCAGGCTGCTGTTCTGCAGTCTGGAATAAAAAGCTTAAGAGTGGGGCCAGTATAGTTTTCCAAAGGAGCAGGCAGGGAACAGCACTGTACCAGAGAAAAGATAAGTTTCTATGTAGACAAAAGTAGCAGATATCCAATAGCAAACATTCAAATGAGTGTTTTAAAATACAATGTTAACTTCCTAAGCACAGTGTATAAAAACAGCAATGTACCAATTTATAAGTTAGGCAGTCACAATTATGTTTCAGATCCTGAACAAGTAGAGATGAATGCTCCTAGTTCATCTGGTCTAGAACGTTCTAATGACAAAGGTACTTCTTCACGGAGAAACCACCTCTGAAGATAAAGTTCCACTTTTCTAAATTACATCAACAGATACTTCTCCAAACCCTTTCATATCCACCTGAAATCTCAAATACAATTTTAATTCTTACTTTTTATCATTGCTCAGAGTTTCTTCTAAACCCCATTTAAAGGGAGAGTAAGAAATGAATAAGAATAAGGAAGAAATAAAAGACAAATTCTGAGTATGAATTTGTGTTAGATAAAATTAAGGAAAAAAAAAATCTATTTTATCAGCTGAAAGGAATACGTTTATTCTCCTCCTCCTAGGGGTCTGTTAGTTAAGTACTAGAACGACACACTAAAAATACCAGTTATTGGCATTGTGCCATAGTACTTGACAAAGAAGAGACTTGGGAAAAGCAGAATTTTTGAAAATGTATCTAAAAATATCCTACCAATTAGATGCTTTCCATAATGTGTTTAAAGGAAAGATGGTGGCCTCTCCTTCATAAAGGGTTTTTTATAAACCAAGAGCCATGTTTGAGGTTATTTGAAAGCTGTTAGGTAGAGTCAGGGAAGGAGCGTTTCTGTGAGCCTTCCTGGTCTGTGATTCACAGACTCAATGATGGGATAATCTACAACCCAATTGTTATGTGAGACAGTCAGGGACGGGCTAAGTGAAAAAATAAAAGACAAATTGCAGGGTAAACTCCCGTACTGCCAGAGATGAAGTCTTTTATCCAATTTACCTGTTGCTTTTGCCATATTACTAGTTGTTATGTGGTAGATTCTTTCTGGGGAAAAAGAAATATCAGTACCAACTATTGTGAAAATAAAATGCCCATAAAATCTCTATGATGGTATCTTTATTTCTTTAGGGATCTGAACATTCTCAGCTTTTAGACTTTTGTGTGGTTTTCTAACATTAACTTTTCTCTTTTAAAGCTTTGTTTCATGAAGATCTAGATATTCTTTTTTCTCTTGAGGGTCACAACTTTTATTTCTGTTGTTTCTGCCAAACTTCTGTTGATTTCTAGATTCCTACTTTTACTTTTCAAAGTTATAAGATAGTGTTTAGACTCATTCTTGACTGATTTTTTTTTTTTAATTTCTCAGATTTAGATTGTGACTGGATTTTGGTTTTTCTTTTGGCTTGTTAGAGAAAAAAAAAACTATATAGGTAAGTTATTTTTTCTCCTTTCATTTGAAATAACTGGCAAAATTCATAGGCCAACAAATGTCATTTGATTATTTTGTTATGAACAAATATTTTTGTATTCAACTTTATTTTCTTGGGTTCCTTTGAAATTTTTATTCAAATTACACTGTTACTAATTTTATGACATAAAAACCAATATACTTATAAATCCTCATAAAACCCTACTGCTTACTCTTTGGTATATTTTACCAGCATTGTTTTTATACTCAACTTGATATCCCACTGTTCTATAAATACTTAGAGGGTACATGCTGTGTTTAACTTGTTCTCTGTGATATAACAAGCTTTTAATACAGTGTTCACTGTATAGTAAGTAGTACATGTTCAATAAATATAGTGTGCCTTAAAGAAATTGATAAAAGAATGAGGACATGAGTGGAAAAAATGATCACTAGGTATACTGATCATTGGTTTAGAAAATAAATGTAAAATATATTCTGTATATGCAATCCATATTCAATTATCATTTCATCTAGGTCTCATTTAGGAAGGAGGTGATGACGTCCTCTTGCCTTTCTGCTGAAGTAAATCTTGGCTGAAAGACTGTGTTGATAATGCCATACTTGGTGTTTGACATTTACGAAAGGAGGGAGGACATTACAATACATTGAACCTTTTTTTTTTCAGTGTTTCCTATTTGTAAGTATGATAATGTATGGCACTGAGCAAAAGTTTAATGGGAGGAGAAACTAGTGCAGAAATCAAACCAGAGCAGTAGAATGTGTAGCCATCAGTCCCTCGATATATATTTGTATTTGCTATTTATGTATTTTAGGCAGACAATTGAATAATTTTCATATGGAAGAAGAAAGATGCGGTGAATGGTGAAAAAATTGAGAGTTTATTCAGAGTCAACATTCCATAAGGATTTGGAATGTCTTAATACAGTCTTCATTGTCAATGTAAAAATTCAGACTCTATCATCATTATTATTATTATTAATTTATTTATTTTGGCACTGAGGATTGAACCCAGGGGTGCTTTGTCACTGAGCCACATCCCAGGCCTTTATTTATTTTATTTTGAGACATGGCCTCGCTAAGTTGCTGAGGCTGGTCTTAAACTTGTGATTCTCCTGCCTCAGCCTTCTGAGTCACTGGGATTATAGATGTGCACCACTGCCCCTACCCACAGTCAATTGCAATACCTATTTGCTTTTCCTATCTGGAACTGATGACCTCCAAATAACCCAGTGTGAAATAAAGACAGGACCAGAACTATTTTCTGCCAGTATAGGGGGTATTTCTTAAATGTCAGTTAAATGATCTTACTTTCAATGTTCAGATAGGTAAATGAATTAGACAGCAAGTGGGAATTTTCCTTTATGATTTTTCTCACTTTGAAAATAAGCAAAAATATGTGAAATAGAGGTGTTCAAAGAGTAACACTGTTGATCCTAAATTAGGAGGAACCAAAAATAACTTGTAAATAGAACCCCCAAAAAATGTTCTGTTTTCTAAATCTTATTTTAAAAAAAACAAAGATAAAATAGATAAACAAATTATAGTTAGAGCCACTCTACCATACACATTTCTTTAACCAAATTATGAAGAAATAAACAGGTAAGAATTATGCACCACTCCCAACAACACACACCCCCACTCAAATTCTTCCAAGCTCCCTTATGATATAACAGTTGGAGAAGGTGAACCAGTCATCTAAAGAAGTCATAATGAGATAGCCAGTCCTTGAAGGAAGCTCCTTTTAAATAATCTAAACCCAGGCTATTATATATAGTGCCATATCTATTATCTTCCTGGATACTTGGAAAACTTTCCTCTTAGCCAGTTAGAAAAAAGTAACAAATGACAATAGTGAAAGATGCTCCAGGGAAACTTTCACACTATGTTATTCTCAGGTAACTTATCTAGTTGATGCTTAGCCCCACCAGGAGGGCTCCTAGGACAAGGTGAAAATGGGAAAAGTAAACAGTATATAGGCATTCATCTCCTTTTCAAATAATGTGTACATGGAATGCTTAATTTTATTGCAGTTTGCAGTTGGAGCAGAGAAAAGTTATTTTTTTTAGTCAGTTCATAGTTCAAGAAGTTAATGTGCAAGAAAAAGTCATTTTGTCAGTCATATTCCAGAAACCCTCTCTGCCCAACTCAGCCCCAATTCAGCCAGGTCAAAAGAAAAAAAAAAAAAGTCAAAGTATTATTTCTTGTACTTCAAGCATTTATAACAACTTTTGATAGAAAATAAATAAGATCAATATAAGATATTTGGTAACTAAACTTCATGCTTTAGAATCTTAAATTCTTTAAGTGAAATAAGACAAAAACAACAAATTAGTGTTTCAAGTAATTAACTCATAAAGATAAATATAAAATTCTTATTTTAAAAAAATGATACATATATAAGAAAAAGGAATAAAGTTAAGATATCTCAGGTAACTTATCTTTCCTCCAAGAACACGCTTTTCTTTTTTCCCTTGCTTTGTGGAGAAAGAATTTTTGAAGGATACATGTAATGGATACTGTTTAAAGGTTCTTCATGTAATACAGGTCTTTATGTAAACATTTTTCAGGAATATGACTAAATTTTCCTAGACATATAACTTAGTTCTGTTTCTAAAAATACTATATGAAAGTAGAACATAATCTTGAAATTCTAAAAACATGTTATTTTTTTTGATGCAAAAAAAAAAAAAAAAAAAAAAAAAAAAAAAAAACACACAGAGAAAACGCCTTTTTTAAATTTTAGGTCCGTACAATCAGGTACTCACAAATTCTTGAAACATGAGGCTATACTGAATGTTACCACACAGCCACTCTCCCATTCAGTAACTCTGAACATTATTTTCTCTTATATATGATGCAACTGAGATTAAAGAAGTTAAACACTTTCCCCCAACATATAGCCAAGAATCTCTGGTTTCAAAGTGTTGTTACTATGTTTGAGATTCTAAAGAAAAGAAGAAGTGAATGAGTTTAAATGTAAGAGACAGTATTAATCATAATAAGTTAAAATAACTTTTTAAATTTCACTTGTTTCAAAAACTATATCCCCTTTTAATTGTATCAACGTGCTATGTATTATTTTTTTTACTATTTCTCCTTACTTTTCTCATTATTTGGTACCTTTTTTTCATAATGATTTACACTTTATTTAGCCTTCTGTAATGCTCTATTTTCAAAAACTCATCTCTATCTATTCCAACTTCCTCTTTCTACTTGAATATCCTTCATCTCCAGATGCCAAATGTCTTCCTACTATAATTTATATTATATCATCACTCAGTGAGACTTGACCCTACTTGTCACAACTGCCTTTAAATACATTTTTTAAGAGGCCACAGATAATATTCAGGACATAGTACTCTGTCACCATGATAAAACAGTTATAGTTCAGAACTTCTTTAAGTCTGGTGCTCACAGTTTATGTTCCTGAAGTACTGTGTACACATAACTGAAAATCAATAGGAAGTTAATGGAAAGCAAATACCACAGGGAGAATCGGGCACTGCACATAACAGAGCAAGAGAGAAAACATTTCAAACAAATGGCAAAAAACAAGTTTGGAAAGTTGGAGAAAAAAAATGGATCGGTTGTTTTATGTGATGCTCACCTTTAGGGAATCTTTAACTTGGCTTTGGGTTCAATATGCTTCTGCTTTTTCACAGTATGAAAAATGTCTGGAAAACCTTGAGGGAAACACGCTGATTAAGATGATCCGCCAGGGTGTGCAACGAGGTTCATAGATCTTCTTTTTCTCAGAATTATAAGAAATGAACTTCCAAAGGCTTGAGGATCTCTAAAATGATGCCTGTAATGAACAGTTAAAATATAAATAGCTAAACTCAAAGTTGCTCTAGCTACTGACCCCTCTAACCAGAAAGGTAGAATAACTCCAACCTACTAAATATTCTTATTGACCAAAATGCCACTCTTTAGAAAACTATGAATTAAATATCAATAGAAGATTCAATTTTTACTCATAAAATAAATTGTTTATAAGCCTTTACTGATTGTTGCATGTTGTTCCTTGTGTGCAAGCTTAATATTACATATTTTAATCATTCATCCAATGATTGAGAAAGAAGAGGTTGATACAACAGGTTAAGAAATACAGATTGTAGAATCAGACAGAACTAAAATATTTTTTAAAGTGTGTGTGTGTGTGTGTGTGTGTGTGTGTGGAGAGAGAGAGAGAGAGAGAGAGAGAGAGAGAGAGAGAGAGAGAGAGATTGATTTAACCTATTTAACCCATTACTTGGCCCATAATGTGTGGACAATAAAAATAAAAGTAATCTAATGTTTCTATCTGGTAGTATGATTAAATTTTCTATTACTGCTAAAACAAATACTATAAGTTGTGTGGCTTAAAACAACACAAATTTATTATCTTACAACTTGAAGGTCAAAAGCTCAAAATGGATCTCACTAGGCTAGAAACAAGGTGAATACAGGACAGTATTTCTTCCACTGGAAGCCCAGGGGAGAATCTATTTACTTGCCTTTGCCAGCTGCTCAAGTCTACATGACTATGGCCACCAAACATCTTAGCAGGAGGCTGACCAGTCTCTCTAACATTGTATCACTAACTCTGATCCTCCTGATGTCTTCTTCCATATTTAAGGACCCTTGTGATCATGTTTCATCTGCCTCCATGATCCAGGATAATTTCCTTACTGTAAGGTCAATTGAGTAGCAACCTTAATGACACTTGCAGCCTCACTCCACTGGCCATGAAGTTATATCAACATAACTTATTCACAAATCCAGGGATGATAAAGTAGATATCTTGGAGGGTTAGCTGTTAGTTGGCCTATTATATAGTGAGCAGTTAAACACCCTCACTTAATCTACTAATCCTGACATAATAGGAAAATAAAGTGACATTGATAAGGTCCTTTTTAAAACAGTACAATAATATTATAGGTAACAACAAAATGAACTGACTCTTAAGTATATTGTTTATTACACTAGACTTTTTTTCATTGCTATTGTTATAAAGAAAAAATCCTTGGGAAGGGGCTGGAGGTGTAGCTCAGCAGTAGAGCACTTGCCTCGTGCATGCGAGCCACTGTGTTTGATTCCCAGCACCACATATAAATAAGCAAATAAAATAAAGGTCCATCAACAACTAAATTTTTTTTTAAATCCTTGGGAAGAACAAATCCAATTGTCATTTATAGAAATGTAAAAATGTATAATGGCATATGAATTTTCAGCAAATAATTAAAATTTCAATGATATTAATGAGCAATGATTTATGCTATCTGTTAATAAGAATTAGCTAATTACCTTTAAAGTTTTACCCTGGTGCTCTAAAATGGACACTAAAGGCATAAAAGAAATATACTTCAAGGAGCTTTCTACCTGATGTGTAAGAGAAGGGATTTATTTCTCAAACCAGTTTGTTGCAATGTGAACCAATTTATGTTTAAGTACATTAAGCCTTTCAGAACTACTTCCAGAGAAAGATCAATATTGGCTAGAGTTTTTAGGTAAGGTAAGAATTTTGAACAGGGCTACCCAACAATTATGACTTACTGTTTTCTTTTAAAGGTGGGAAATGCTATGAACACACTTCTCTACCCCAATCCCATCCCTCAAAACAGACATACACAATTACACCCTTATCCAATTTCTAAGTTTACAATGATGCCCTTGAAGTCATTACAATATCAAAGATCCATGGCCTTCACACACAAAAGGAAAACAACTTTACTCTGTTGTAGAATAAGATACAATTAGGTGGATGAGAAAAAGAATGAACAACCAAAGAAAAGAAAACAGAAATGTCCAAGTGCTCCCTATTGTATTGGGTGCATAACTCACGTTTCAATTATTACCTTCTACCTTCTTTTTTCTCTCCGGTGTCTATATGTGTGGAGAAAATCCTGAGCAATGTGAGTTGGGGAGCGGACAGAAGAAAAGCCCAACTGAAATGGTGTAAGAAAAATGTATATAACCAGCATTGTTTATTGGATATTTAAAACCTTCCACTTATAATGCTAGATTTCTAAAGCAGAAAAATTCTTTGCATTCATTGCAACCTCTGACAAAGCTAGACAATATGTACTATACTCTGCATTTTAAGTTTCAAGACTAACTCTTATTTCAAATGGAAAATTAATGTCAAAGACATGAAAAAAGAAATCAGAAACTTAAATCCATACACTTTCATATTTCTGCCATTTTTGTTATAAGTAATTATAAAATGTTTTTTTTTTTTTTAATTCTACATGCCTCTGAAATAAGTCTGCCACTGTAAAAATCTGGCTTAGAAAATATACAAGAAATGCTTTATTTCTTAATGAATTATTTCTTACCACCCAGACCTGGTTGATTTCCTTCCACTTAGATTTTGGTTGATCTTCTTAGCATTCATCATGGTAACAATGAAGTAAATAAATAAATATGTGCTTAATATTACATATTATGCTATGGGTTAACCAAGTGATGGAGGGGACCCGTCAGGAAGGAAGGAACTAGTTTATTTTTTTTAATTTTAGAATTAGACTTTATGTCAATGCTTCCCAACATTTCTCTCTTTTCTTTTCCTAACATTTATTTATTTATTTTTAACAGACCTGGCACTCACTTTCAAAAGACAAAGCCCTGTGCATGCTTTCACTTGCTGTGCCCCAGTGGTGGAGTCCAGCCCAATCTGCAGTCTGAGGATAAGGAGGGGTGGTGGTCACAGTCAGAGGCAGGCCTTTTATAGTTCCACTGGTGTGGTCCTAGGTATTGGTATGGCAGGAGAGGTCATGGGCTTTGGTCAGCACTGGGTTTCACTATGATTGGCATTCAAGTCTAAGGCCTGTGTTTGATTTCCTCTCCTTCCTGCAAGTGGGAAGCTCCCTCTCTGCTGTTCAGTGCTGGGGAGGGGCCATGCTAGTACCTCTTTCCTGCCTGACTGCTTGAATAGCCTTCTTGTTTCATTATACTAAAAAGCAGGCAATATGGCCTCTCATATGGTTTCTGTAGTTCTTGTAAAGGTAGTTTGGTTCAGGAATAGCTGTTTAATTCAGTGTCTGTGGAGAGAGGATTACCAAAGCATTTTGGCCTCCATCTTGCTCTGCCTCCTCTACCTTTTCTTGAGACTAGTTTCATGGATGGAGGAAAGTAGAGAAGGGACTGCACTCCATTTGTCAGGAAATTTAGAATAAATATCTACAAATACAGCTACAGATAAAATTTAATGTTTATCAAGTCTCTCATATTATAAGATTAATTAATTCAATATACATGGAAGGAAAAGAAGAAACAATATTAATATCAATAGTTTTACTATGTATGAACTTGAATTTTATATAAAATAAAATACAACTAAAATTAAAGAGCTAAGAGTAAACTAGAAAACATTAACAGATAAATGATACTTAAAATTTTGAGATTATACAAGAACTCATGTAAATAAGAGATGACATCAGTAAAGATATTTTCTAAAACAGGAGTATGTCCAAAGTTTTTAATACACAATAATTGTAGCCATAACTTTTACAATGAAATTGGTGTCTGAAAGTAAGTGATTTTAAAAAAAATCAACCTACAATTACTCAATTGTTCATCTATGTGAATGACTCATGTGACTATAAGTATTTATGAATAAAGAGTTTTGTAAATTCCAAGTCAGATGACTAATCAGAAAAATCATAATGGGATTGGAATTAAGAAAGTTACAAAATGATTGCTAAATAAAAAAAAATACATCACTAAAAGAAAAATGGCTCATCATGTAACAAAGGAAAAGAAAGCCAGAGGGCCAGATTCTTAGGGAGTTTATAAGCATTGTCCAGGAAAGAAGATATGCAGTCAGCTACAAGAGCTTTCCTGCTTGCATGAGAGACATTTCTGACAGTGAGGAAATGGTGCCTCCAAATTGATTGGCATCACATCATTTCAGATCAGGAGCACTCTATTCCCTCACAAATTGCTCAGTCTCTCAGAGAAGACTTCATCTTGTTGGTGAGGGTACCAATGGACACACAGAGAGAGATCCAGAAATCCCAGGATTCCCCCTCTCTCTGGGTCTTTAGCTGAGACTCCTCAGTGCATTTCTGTGAGGAAACTCTCTGAGGATGAAGAGAACAGCCCAGAAAGATTGGAAGCATCAGTTCTCATAGGATGGGTTCCAGTTCCTCTACTCCCTGTCAGCATGGAAAACAGGGCATCAGGTATAATATGCATAAAGGTTTTTCCTCCATAGTATGACAAAATTAGCTGCCCTGATTCCACACAGCAAGAATTAAATGCAAGACCAGAAATAATCAATCTGTTTCCAGAAAAATGAACTATGCCTTGGAACAAAGCTCAAAAACATGTATAGTAATATGAAAACATCCAGTGCCCCAAAAGGTGAATTTTATAAATTCTGCCATGCAAACATAAAAAGGACAGGAAAGTAAGACTCATAAAGAGCAGAAACCAAATCAATCAAAACTGACCCAGAAATTAAGAAGATGATAGAATGTATTAACAAGGACAATTAAACAGCTAATAGGACTGTGTCCAGGTGTTCAAAATGCTAAAGAGAAGATTAAGCATTTTTAAACGGAGATACGGATAATATGAAACAGAACTAAATAAAACTACAGATAAAGACAACATTGTAAATTAAGCCTGAGCTTCTACTTCAAATGATGCGTAAAAATTAATTTGAAATAAATCGTAGCCCTAAGTGCAAAAGTTAAAACTCTAAAATTTCTAGATGGAAAAAGGAAAAAATCATCGTGACTGCGATACACTATTTGTATTGTTTTTGTGTATTATTTTTACAAAGGACTTGGAAAACTTGATCATAAAAAACTGATAATTGTCCTTCATCAAGATTAAATATGACTGCCCATTGACAGACACTTTTACAGAAATAAGACAAGCCACCGACTGGGAATGAACATCCACAATGTACACATCTGACACAGGTCTTGTTTCCATAATAAAGACTACTTACTGCAACTCAGTAATAAGAAAAACAGCACAATGTTTAATGGACAAAAGATTTGAACTGTTACTTCACAAAATATGAATAAATTGCCAAGAAATATATGAAACATCATTGATCAACTGGAAAATGTAAACAAATGTCACCAAATACTATAGAAATTTATAAAATTTAAAAGTGTCTGCCAACAAAAATCTTGACAAGAAGGTAAAGTAATGAGAATTCATTAGTGAGAATACAGAATACTACTGCCATGTGGAAAACATTCTGGGAGTTCATTATAAAGTGAAACATTGAGTTTCAAACTTAATATTTGATATTGTCATTCCATTCATAAATATTTACCCAAGACAATTAATGACACATGCTTACAGAAAGACTTGTACGAGTATATCTCAAATGGTGATGGATGGATAAATAAATCAGTAATATTCATAAAATGGAATATTACAAAGCAGTGAAACAGAACTAGCTACTAATACATTCAGCAATTTTGATGAAACTCAGAAACATTGTACAATATAATTAAGCCATATATAAAAGACTATATGAAATTCTAGAACAGCCAAAACTAATCTATAGTGATGGAAAGCAGATCAATGTTTTGCAGTAGGAGTAAATGAGGGTATTGACCACAGAGAAGTATCACATACTTTTTAAATGAAGGAAATGTTCTCGTTAATAGTTCTTGTAGAGGTCATACATGGTGTATACACACACACACAGACACACACACACATATTTGTCAAAACTCATTAAACTACACTTAAAATTGATGCATTTCTTTGTCTAAATTAAATCTCAATAAATCTTTTTTTTTAAATTTATTTTTGCAATACTAGTTTGTACCTGGGCTTTGTGCATCCTAGGCAATATATAACTAAGTCATACCTCCAAACCTTTGCCCTTTTTCTTTTGTTTTTTAATTTTTCCTTTTGAGTGTGTAGTAGCTCTCCATTATCAAATTTAACTGGCATATGTATAACTGAGGTCAATTACTTAACTTGCCTTAAAAGGGAGAAAGCTCACACAGGACGGGGAACCAGTCCCTTTCTCAACAAAGTAGAAAATAGGAATTCAGGGAGAATTTGAACTGACACCAAAATTCAAAGGTTTTATAACCAACATTGCTAGCCAAGCTGACTTTGGACCTCAGAAGGCATTCATGATCAAGTGACGGAGGTAAAATAAATCAATGCTGGTTTACAGATATGTTCACACAATAAATTTGTATTCCCTTATGAAATTTCAGTTCCACAGTGTAATGGCCCTTACATAGGGGAAGATAGGAAATCTTCCTAGTAGTCAGAACCACATTCATTTTCCTAAAAGATTTACACAGTGGACAGTGGATAATGGCTTTCCCATTTCCCAGAATTTTGAAAGAAACAAAATTCTGAATAAGAAGCAATAAACTTCTGGAAATGGTAAAAGTCTGAAAGTATTTGTGTTCTAAGTTAATGCTCAACTGCAAAGCATTTTCTCAGTAGCAAAGTGGAGAAAATAACACTTTCTGTGAACATCAGTCAACCTTTCTCCAATCACTTCAGCTTGAACAATGGGCTCATACACAAGATAGCCAAGGCATCAGGTATAGAAGCTACACATGTGGTCATGAAAGATAGCCTTCCCTTCAACAAGACTACTTCAGCTGCCACCATTGTTAAACACATGACATGCCATCAGCTGTACTTGATACTGACTCATTGTGGCTCCATTCCCACTGGGATCTGTTTGCCAAGTTGACTATTTCCATCACTGAAGAAGGAACATATTTCACCAGAACAAATACAGTAGATATAAATTGCCTTTCCTGAGTGCTCTGCTTTTTTAATAACCATTAACCATGGGCTAATGGAATGCCTGGTTCTCTATAATGCTACCCACACAACTTTGCTTCCTGCCAAAGAATACATTTACCAGCAAGGAATGAGGGAGAGGTTCACACCCATGGAATTTATGGGTCTTATCACGTACCACATCACCTCAAGTTGTCCTGTTTGAGACAGCAGTGAATATACTATTAAAGAGTTATAGTGCTGTCTAAGTAATCATAGTACCTCATTAGGGATATACTGTCCTACAAGATTTAGTGTATTTTCTGAAAAAGCAACAAATATTATACTATCTTTCCCCAAAGCCAGAATACATGCATCAAGGAACCAAGAAGTGTGAATGGACATGGTTCTACTCTCTCTGCTATCCTTAAGGGTTCAGTTACAAATCTTTTCATCCTGTTTTCTACCTTTTTGCTCTGCAGGTTTAGAGGATTTAATTTCTGAAAACTAAATGCTTCCACTAGAAGACCGAACAATGATTCCGGAACTTGCCAAGTCACTTTTAATTCTTCATATCATCAAGGAAATAGACAAAGAATTTGAATACTAACTGGAGAGCATAATACTGATTATCAACGAGAAAAAGAGTTATGGCCACATGATAAAGGCAAGAGGATTCAAGGAATTTACTGAGTTGCCTCATAGTACTCATATCTAATGTAAGAGGTTAACAAAGGAGTAAAGCAGTCCAATGAAGGAAAAGCTCTAATAACTGCAGCCCTTAAAAAAAAGAAAAAGAGGAAAAGAAAGATTGGCATTACCTTATTAGATTAAAAAAATGATGACAAGACAAGTTATTTACTAAAGACAAAAGAAATGGGTAGTGAGAAAATGAATTAAAAATACTAATCATAACCATTTATTTATTTGTAGAAATGAGGCATGTAGAAGTTTAGCCTATTTCTTTCTTTGCTTTATATATTAATCCATCAATCCATTTTTGCCAACCATTCTCTTCTAATATGATGCATATTAGTAAGATTAGTCTTATAATTCAGCCTAAAAGGTATAAAATATTAATGGAGAATTGAAACTAAGTCCAAGAAAAGAATAAACATCACTCAGAGATAGATGCAGTGGTTCATAGAACTTTATATCCACCCCTCTGGGGAGAGGGTAAACTGGATGACTATATAAGACAGAATTATCATATCCTATGGAAGCATGAAGCAGGGTGGTTGTTTTTGAAGTTCAAATATGCATCGAAGAGTGTATATGGATTCTGAGTTGAAAAAATTTGGACCAGTTTAGATTTTAGTCCAAACTAACATCATTACTGTCCCTGTCATATATTTTTGTCTGCTTCAAAGGAAAAAATCTTGAAATTCCATTTCCCAGAGCTCTTTTAAATGGATGGTTACAGAATTAGTCTGCAAAAGATAAATATAATGCAGAAGGAAGCAAAAATAAAAAAAATAAAAATAACTTTAAAAAAAACCCAAAACATTGCTTTCTGGCAGAGATTTAAAGAAATGCACAGGGAGACAGGAGATTCAGTGTGAGAGGGCTTCCAAATCAGTCACTTCAGGTGCTTTAGGCAGCATGAACATTAGAAGCCACTTCTTGGAGATTTTGGGGATTCACATAGCATCCAGGTGAACTTGAGAATCCTCTTTGGGTCTACTGGCCTCTGATATGAGCAGATAGGCTTCCCTGACCTTCACCCCCACCCTTACAATGGCTACGTTTGTCATTTCTTTATCATAACCCCTTCTATCTGAGTATTCAGAGTGGCTTCTGATGTCTGAATGGAAATCTACTGGTTTAGTCAGCTTTTGTGCTGCTGTGGCCAAAAGATGTGACAGGAACAATTAGAAAAAGAAAAGTTCAGTTGTTGCTCAGGGTTTCAGAGCTCTTAGTGAACAGATAGTTGACTTCATTCCTCTGGGCCCTAGATAAGGAAGAACTACATGGCAGAAGACGATGAAAGTTTTCAGGGCATCACACAAGGAAGGAGAGAGAGAGAGAGGAGGAGGAGGAGGAGGAAGAGAGGGAGGGGAGGAGAGAGAGGGAGAGAGAGAGAGAACTTCACTCTTCAAGTACAAAATATATACCCCAAAGGTACATCCCCAATGACCCTTCTTCTCCCACCACACCCTACCTGCCTACTGCTGCCACTCAGTTAATTCCATATCATGGGACTGATTTAGTGATTGGTTAAGGCTTTCATAACTCAATCATATCACCTCTAAACCTTGCATTGTCCCACACATGACCTTTTGGTGGATACCTCATATTTAAACAATACATCTACCAACAGGAAAAAAAATGCTATAAATTTGAAATGGCCCAAGTCTTCTTTTAGACAATTTTAAAAGGAAAACAAACAACATCAAAACCACATCAATGTTGATTCTGCTGAAGTCCCAGATCAGGACATCATGCTATGCATATGGTCCTCCTCAAGTCTGTGTGTATGGTGTAGGGAGGCTGTTGTCTTCATTTATGGCAAGAAATTACTCAAAATAACTACTTTTTTCTTCTTATACTTTTTAATAGAAAATGAAGGGAAAAGAGTTCACCACACAAGTATAAACTCGAGATCTTTAGTCAAATGACTGAACTCCTTCACAGTTCTTACTCTCAAGGAAGGATAATCCTCTACAGATATCTCCACAGACTACACTGTTAATCTCAGAAAATTTATTATCAGTGAGCTCCTATTATTTCATTTAGTCTACATATTTTATCTCCTAACAACAATTGAAATCTTTTATGAATTATGCATCATCTGAGTTTATTAAAAATATAGCATTTAGTATGAGATGGCATTAAATGATGACTGGGAATATGGGAAAGGGGAAAAAAATCCAGTCTCCTGTGCCCCAAAACATTTCATGCCAGTGACTATAATTCAGGATTTTATTTTAAAATTAGTCCTAAATTTAATACTGATTTAGAAGAGATTCTTATGCATGCAATGAATAGGGACAATACCTCTATGAGCAATCTGAACACAGGCTCATATCTAACTATTAAAAATTCAAAATGAAGACCTTTGTGTTTGTGATTTTATGTTTAGTTTAAAAGAGATTACCCCTGCTTAACAGAAAATACTTGTGAGTGTCAAAAAGAAATGTTATGGTGGATTAATGTTCCTAGTTAAAGCATTTAAATATTTCATTGTTACAGAGAACCCATCTTTCAAATCACTGAATATTTATTCCCTTTTCATGTCTTACAAACAAGACTAATTTAAAGAAGTTATTCATTAAAGATCTATTTAGCCTAGAAGAAGTAAATGAAGCTTTTCAAACTAAAAATAATCCTGGCCTCTTGCTACGTTTTTAGCATGATAGCAAATGACATGCTGATATGTGAAGAGCTAGACAGCTAGAGTGAACTCAATGTGTCTTTTGGCACAGAGTCAAACAATGTTCTATCAAGCAACACTCTGTCTACTATATAATATGACACCTAAATCTATCAGTTACATCATCTTCAGCTTCCAGATCAGTTTTACTGTTGACATGCTCTTCTTAGCATCAAGTGACAAGAGAAAGTATCCAGTAAAAGTTCTGAATTGCAAGCACTCCAGAGGCATGACAACCTAATCTACACCCAACCAAGCATTTTGGTCAACTGCTAAAAATGTAACCAGTGGCAACCAATTGTGGGGGAAGTTGATTCTGAGGCAATTGCACAAGAGGGCAGAGTACCTGAAATGGTTCCATAGCTCGGCACAGTTCAGCCTGAAACATGCAGGAACAAGGAGAAGAGCCAGAAAGCGATAAGAGCAGAGCAGCCATCATTGTCAGAGATAATGCAGGGGAGAAAATGTGAGTTTGAGAAAGACCGAATAAAACTTCAATCAGCAAATGATCTCCAAGAAGTAGTGTTTTCTAAAGGACAGAAATCAGAGTGGAGAAGAGAAATGTTGAATATTTCCATGAAATACTGTTTTAGTCCTTTAAAAATATAGTGTGATTTTATGAGAAAATAATAATAATAACTGCTTTTCGTTGACACTTAACCATATACCAGATATTATATTGGGCACATTATTTCATTATCTTATTCCATTCTTGTGACAGACTACACCTGAAGATACTTATTATTATCATTTTGTAGATGAAGACACTAAGGTTCTGAAGCTGAGTGACTTGTCCAAATCACAACCAGCAAGAGGCAACATTTGATGCCAAATCTACCTGGCTTGAGGTCCAAACTCTCTTCTTATTCAAAACTGTGTAAACTGAATACTGAACAGTGTATATGTATGTATGTAAACACACTTAAACACAGATCAGTCATATACATATTTTCACAGTTTCATTCATACACATATCTTATAGAGCATGGTGACCACTGTGCTCAGCACTAGGAGGAAAAAATGTATACCATATCTGTACTTCGCTCAGTCACTACTTTGAAAAACTGAGAAGGCATAAAATCACAAAGAAAGGGAGACATATTTAAGAGATAAACTGCAGTAGGATAGGTTAGAATATGCAAAACATTTGCAACACTTTTCAGGGATTTTCATAGTATTGCAGCCTTCCCCCTAGAGAAGGCAAATGTTAAATAAGTTGGAAAATAATGAGTAATGAAAGGAAATTGTAAATTTCTTTTACAGAAAAAAAGTATCAGTAATCAGTAAAATTCTGGTATCTCAAAGAAAATTTTAAAATTCTTTGATATTATTTGCCACATACTAAGCAGCCTTTGGGGGGTATTGCAGAGGAGAGATTGGAAAGCACATAGAAATTAGCCCAATGATTCATGAACTGTAGGTTGATTTCCCAGAGAAAGAGCTAAAATATATATACATGTGTCCAACAAAGAAACTTCTAGAGATTGGTAAATACTGTTATTGTGCTTTTACCTACAATTTGAAACTAAGAATGGAGGCTTCTACAACGCATTCTAGCTGATAACTAAATCATAAACTATCTCTTCATCTGCCCACCTTAGTCAGCTCTCCTTTTTAAAATCTCTTCCATGTTCAAGTTTAGTTCATACCATCTAAGATAATTTCCCCTGGTAACGTAAGGGAAAAAGACATGTGAATAAAGGGTCTCTGTGTCTGTAGCTGACATGAGAGCAAACCAGGATCATCTTCTTAGTACCTGCACAAACTTCAGCAACTCCATAGCTTTCTTTGCATCTCATTTTTCTCTAAAGTAAGGGAATTGGATTAGAGGACATCTACAAATTTTTCAGACCTTTCTTTTGTCATTTTGTACATTGAGCTGTTGACCAGAGTTGACACCAAGGAGCAGACTTCCATGGGAATGTCACCATCCATGTCATGTGCCTTAATTTTCAGCTCTGGTTTATTTTGTTTTAATAGTGGACTGTATCACTTTTGTAACAGAAACATCAATATCTATTTGTTTAAACTGTTATTGTGATAACTGACATGATGGAATTTTGTTACTTTCAAACCTCTCATGGCAACTAACCCCTAGGTGTGTTCTAGAAATAATCCCCTGTCCACGCATTTTAAATACCTGGCAATGTCCTCTTTTCCTTCTTTAACAGAGGGGATCAGTTTCATTGGTCCTTTTAGTAAATAAATACCTCATTCTTTCCAATCTCTCCTTGTCTTTCCCAACTTTATTTTATATACTCTAACAAGTGACTCGACTGGGCCCCTCACACTATCTGACCAAACTTACTGTGACTTGAATGTCTGAAAAGAAAGCCCTTGCATTTCCCTTTTGATCGTTTGAACAGTATGTCAATCTCTTTCTTGTTCTAGCAAGAATAAGTCTGGTCACCACTGCCAGGTCATTATCAAATTTCTTTTGCTTTTGCGATAAGCGTTTGGGATTTCAGCTCACTGAGGGAGGGCTCCCTGAGACTGTTGCTGCAGCTGGATTCCCTGAATTATCTTCATCTGGCCCACATCTCAGTGCCTCAATGGAGCTAAGGCCCGACAGCTAGATTATAACGTTGCCTTTGTGGAATAGGAAAAAATTTTGTATTTGTCTGTCAAATGTAAATTTACTAAGTCTGGCATCCACCAGGTAATTTTGAGAAAAGAATGCTTTTGGAGGTGGTCTCTTTTGAGTTTTGAAGCTGCACGGTTTTGTTGTTATTGTTGTTTTATTTCCAAAGCAGTAATTTAAATCATTCCTTTAAAAAGAACTCTTTTAGGGTCCAGAAAACTTAGTTTAGCAACTTTCTTTGTAATGGTTTCCATGTTGATAAACTATACCATACCGTAAATCCTGTTCACCAAAATACGTATGATTTTGAAGAATAATCCAGAATTTGGATAAATAACACCACAGACTATGGTCTCAGTTCCTACCTAGGACAGTACCCAGAAAACCATCTCATCTGGGTGCTTCAGTGGGATAAATCGACTGAAAGAGAGACTGGGCACCTAGAAAGGAACCCCCTCCCCTCATATGCTCCCCCCCATTCACTCCCCTCCCCCGTGGTCTTACTATAACAAGTTCTTTTACCACTATTCTGTTGGCCTACTACCCTTGCAGACCTGCTCTTCAAAGCTGATTTTACCTCTCATCAAATTACAAGCACACTATTTAGAATGACTTTTTGCAGTAATCACAGTTCTTCAGTGTAAGGGTTATTTTAATCACTTCATTCATTTACCAGGGATGCCCATAAAACAAACTACCACAAATTTCTTTGCCTAAGAGCACAGGAATTTATTCTCTCATGGTTCTGAAAGCCAGCAGTCAGAAATTAACAAGTCACAGAACTGCAGTCCCTCAAGTCGCTGGTGTCCTGCCTTGCTTCTTCCACTTCTGGTGACTCCAGCATCTCTTAGCTTATGACCACATCACTCCAGTTTCTGCCTCTATCATCAGATTCCTGCCTCCTGTTCTGTTTGTCTTCTCATTGGTGTGTCTGTGCGGAATCTCCTTCTACCTCTATTTTATAAAGACACTTGCGATAGTTCACCAAAGAAATCCAAGGTAATCTTTTCATCTCAAAATCCTTAATTTAGTCAATTTGCAAATGTCCCTTTTTTTCCAAATAAGGTTAAAATCTACAAGTTCCAGAGCTTAGGACTTGATATTTTAGTGCAGCCATCATTCAACCTACTACGGTTGGACAGAAGTTCAGGGTCATAAAATTTTTAACTCTTTGGATCAAAGTTTACTATTTCTTCTGTTAAAGAGTTGGTACCAAGTACCTCCATGTTCACTTATATCACACTATAAACTGTCCTCTTAATTATCCTTAATAACTCTGAATATTTGTCCCAAGATGGGACATTTATCCTATGAAATCCCCTACTAATCAAAATGATCTCTGTATTTTATGTCTTACCCACATCTGACTTATTCTCTGAAAAACTCTTTATTATTTTCATTAATAAAATATTTGCTATATTTAAAAATATCTTTATGTTTATTTTCAGATAAGCAGGGTGTCTAATTGACAAAACTGGAGGTAGTAGTCTTTTCTTCATCAAATATTTCTTGAGTTCACTACATGGTAGTTACCAAGGTCTCTGAAAGAAATTGCCTTTAATCCCCAAATCCCTTACTTTTAATTAACCAAGGAATCCCAGGGATTCTTAGGAGAACATTCTGGTAGCCTGTTTTACTAGCAAAGTCCTCAGTGCGGACAGGCATATGTGTAGTGAGATGGAGCCAAGCCTCTGAGAGATGAGGCCCACATGATATACTCCCCTGACATCCCCGAATTTTAAGTAACTTTTGGGACATTTTCAGTATATTACTAGAAGTCCTAATGAAATTCCTTCAATAAAGCATGAAGTCAGCTAGGGTGTCAGTGACCAACTAAAGGTAGACTGGAATGATTTACATCTCCATCCCGAATGTATTCAGATAAGGAGTTTCCATAGTCAATAGCTGACTTCCTAAGAGGAATACACTAAAATCTTAGAAGTCTACAAGAAAATCACTCTGCTCTGAAGATTCAAAAATTAGCACAAAGATTTTATTTTCAGACAGGCAAGGTGTCTGACTGACAAGGTAGTTGGGCAGGGAGCCATGTGAAGGAAATATTCCTGAAGAGAAGCCAGGAATCACATTGAGCTAGAAAAAAAATTAAGCTTATTATTGTAATTATAAATTTAATGTATACTTATTGTGGATTACTTGTAAATGCATTTGAAAAGACTAAAATTATTCATAATTCCTATCACCCAGATACAATCACAATTAACATTCTGTTCTATTTCCTCTCTTTTTGTAAGAGTATCTGTTTATTGTTCAGTAATTTGAATCTTTTTTACATATACCTTTTTGCATCTCACTTTATTTTTCACTTAATATTGCATGCAGATTATTTTTCCATTTTATTAGGTATTCTTTGCAAACATGATTTCAATGAGTGTGTAATATCCTATTATGTACTTTTACCTAAGCAGTCTTCATTGTTAGACATTTGTTTCAAACTTTATGCCACATAAATCATGTTGATGCAAATACCTTATTACATAATTCTTTATATGGATATTGATGATTACATAGTTTAAGGTCCTAGATATAGAAATACTAGATAAGGAAAATTAATACCTCTGAGACTCCTGACACATTGTAAACATTTGTTATTAAAATATATGTATAAACAGCATAGTTTCTGTTGTATATAAAGTACTAAACTAATGCTACATAATTTTTATTAACAATTTGCAATTCAAAAAGATTATACCAATTTATATTCCCATTGCCATATCTCTCTAGCTATCATTTTATCAGAAATACTTCTCTGGATCCCTTTGGAAGTTTGTGTTCTAACCATCCATCAACACCAACTACCTACTTCTAGTTTCTGTGCTGGTGTCACTTGTGACACTAGCTATATTTCAGTCTCTCTAACTGATCAATCAGAAATGCTCCAATGTTCCAACAACCCCTCTCTAAATCTAATCCATTATGGACATTCAGTATACAGTTAATATTTTCTAAAATGTAGTGTTAATATAGAAAGATTAACACAGAAACAGACAAATGAAACATATAGCCACATCAAAATGATAATTGTTCTACATGGTTTAGTATCCTCTAAACAAACAAACAAAAAAACCCTATGTTTTACATAAACCTTGTCCATTACAAAAGTAGCAAAGTTAACTTTCCATTTCATAAAACACTTAGGACATTGTTACTATAAACATTTGCTTCTCCCTCCCATATTGTGAAAGGCACTTTTGATTTAATACATAGAGTTGTGTTGTAGTTCCTTGCACTTGAACATAAGGATGATTTATAACACTTTCTTACAAATGTGCTCTGCACACAATCCAAAAGGGCTGACCTTTGGTCACTATTAAAATTGGGAAGAAATTAGCTCATTAAAAGGCAATATCATATCCCTTATTCAGCTGTCATAAAGTTCCACTTGAAATACAACATATTTTAAGCCTAAGTTTGTATTCTTTCCAAGTCTGGGTTTGATATCATACTTTATACTATTACAGCAGTGGGTCACTGTGTTTTGTTTAATTCTGTAAAATTTCACCCCAGTGTTTCTTATAGCAAGAACTCATTTATCTAGTAAGAAAAATGATCCCTCTTTCTTGAAGTTTCATAATGAATTTCTCATTTTATCGCCAAGTCAACATGGGGCCATTACCCAAGTCTTTTTGCACCACTGTTACAAGTGAACTCTACTGTATAAGATCAGTAGCTGTAGACATTACGTTGCATAGAATGTTCATTTCAGTTTGAAGGTCAAGGGTGGGGTTTCTGCCCCAAAGCCCATAACTTTTCACAACACAGGCCATGTGTTCAGCATTAGATTCCTATTTTAGATTGTGCACAATCAAAACACTGCAGATGAGTGTTTAATTTGAGATTTAATTTCAAGATAAATAAAGACAAATATTAACCTATGATCTCAATGCAGATAGTCTGAGAAGTCTGTGAAGGTAGGGAACACATGTATTCATCATTATAATAGAAACTTTAAGCAGTACATGTAGGAGAGATGATTTTTACAAAAGGAAGAAAAGGGGGCTAGGAAGTTGAAGAAAGGAAGACAAAGGAGGAAGAGAGGGAAAGAGGCAGGGAAGAAAGGAGGAAAAGAAAAGAATCAGAATCAACACCCACACACAACAATTTACTAGGTGTCCCACTCATCTCCTGCTGGTCCACCTGTCCTTAAACTCTGATTCTATTTGTTTTGATTTATAACCTTTGTCATACCTGACTTTGACCTGGGCACCTGGCTTTATTTTCTTTTGCTGCTGATTTTGGGTTGGTAATACAATCTTACTGGTTGGTCGCTGGGCCTATGATCTCTAAACCCAATTACTATCCCTAGGCTGCTGTTCAAATAGATTATTTTCTTTTTTCCAGGTTCTTCTCTGTGCATGATTGATTTGGCTTGGAACTTTCCAAACAGGACTTTGGCTAAATTTGCCATTTAATCAGAAACAACCAAATTCCTTAATGTTGAATATTAACCTCACTGTAAATTCAGCTAGCCCAGCTATTTCAAGAGAATCTATAGTCAGATTTCCCTGGAACTCTAAATTTTTAATTGCTCTGGAGGTAATAACAAATGTTCTTATGAATCTTCAATAGCAACCAATAGAACTCAAAAAGAAAGTATTGTTATGTGCAATTTAGGAAGGATTTTCACGTCTGCCTAAAAAATAATTATCAGGAAGGTTGTCCACTCAAGAATAGCTAAAGGTAAACAGAGGCTGTCAGTTGCACTCGTTCTTGCTCTCTCTCTCTCTCCCCCACTTCCCTCCCTCTCTCTCACTCACAGACACCCAAGACACCCACACACCAACAAGAGTATTTGAATGTTTTTCTTAGACTTAGGTAGTCTATCTTTGATAGTAGTAAAAAGAATATAACTTTATATTTCAGATCTGAGTTCTTATGTTTACAATTATGTGTATATGTATCTACGGTTCTAAAACAATAGAGGAGTGAAAGTTTTAGGTGAATCTCAGCAATTTAGCAAGACCCTGTACACTGTCTTAAACAACCAAACAACAACAACAACAACAACAAAAAAAAAAAAAAACAGGAAAATGGCTAGGGATGTATCTGGATTCAATTTCTAAACCTGGGGGTAGGGGTCAGGGGGTGGAGAGAAAGAAAAGAAAAACAATAAGAAAACACCCTGAGAAACACAGTGAGAAATTCAGAGTAAATGAAACAATGAAAATTACTTGTAATCTATTACCCTGAAATAAATGCTAAAACAAGTTTTAACAGGTTTGTCTGTTTTATGTGATTCTGTGAGTCTGTCTTATATATGTTTTTAACTTATTTTTTAAAAGATATACATATGAATAAAACATCCATGCATTTTTTATCCATTTTTAATTGCCAATATCTAGTATGTATTTTATGTCATCAAATAATAACATATTTACTAATTACTAAGTTTTTTTGCTTAATTAGTGTTGTGATACACAGATATACTATAAATTTATTTAAATAATTGACTTTTGAGTTGTTTAGAATGTTTTCACCTTAGTTACATAACTTCTTGTTATTTCTTTCTTCAAACCCTTTAAAAATACAAAAAAAAAAAAAAAAAAAAAAAAAAGAAAAGAAAGAAAAACTCAGAACCTCAAAAGGGAGTTGTGAGATTAAAGTACCTTAACCATTGAATAAGCATATCCTTATATTTTGTTTTTCCTAAAGTGTGGACATTTCATTATCTTCCATACTCTTCCAAAGAGAAATTTCTCAACAGTAAAAATAGATCATAAGTAAATATTGCATGCATTTTCAAACAGTACTAATAATTTGGATAAATAAACAAGTTGCTTTTCCTATTATTACCAGGAATTGCAAACAAATTTTTCAATGGCATACTAAATTAAGTCAATTTGAATTGTAAATTGTGAGATTATTTTTATAGTACATTTAGAGAAAACAAAATTTAAATTATTTCTATAAAGTGAAACTTACTTTAGAAAATATAATTAATTTTAGAAATTAATTTTAAAATTATTTCCCACTTGAATCAAAGTGTGAAATATGATATATCAAGAACTATGTAATGTTTTGAACAACCAACAATAAAAAATTTAAAAAAATTTTTAAATTTATAAAATTAGAACTATTTCAATAAATTAATTTTACTTACTAAATTTTTAAAGTAAATTAATGTTATGCACATCCTTTCTACTGTATACATTTCATGATTTTAAATGCATAATTTACTCCTACTAATGTATTTTGAACCTTTTAATTAAATTCATTTTTTTGAAAGCTATGATATAGAATATCACAGAATATGCAAAGTTTATTCATATCTTTAGGAGAAAATAAAGATAAGTTTAGCTCCACAATATTACCTTCTAGAATATCATCTTTATTAATCTTGATATTCCATGGAAATAAATTTATATGTCTTTGAATTTAATTACTTAAAGACTTTTAACCAACTCTGAAGTTTTACTTATGGGTATTGGAATTTTCAGTGAATGAGTAATTCAAGAAGATAAAAATCTGTGTTTGAATGTTCTAGGTTGCACTTGATTTAAGGGATCATTATAGAAACAGAATAGCCCCTAACAAAGACTTCAGAACCACTTAGCACAGAAATAGCCATCAGTTAAACTAAAGGGGAAGAGCTAGATGACAAAAAAAAAAAAAAAAAAAGATTTAGGTAATACTGAAAAGCAGTCACAAATATTGTCTTCTATGCCATTCCTTGCCCTTATCTCCATTTAATCCAATAAAAAGTCCTTAAAGGAATCTTAAAAAAGAGCATGCCAGGGTTGAAAGAGTCAGAGCTAGGAGAGCCAAGAACAATTTGATTCTCAAAAATCAGAGCTGATGTTTCTAAAATGAGATCCAAAGTCAGAAGTAAAATTATGTTTACAAGTCGGAAGTACACAAAAATCAAATGTTAGGATGAACTAAATGGTTGGTTAAAAGTTCAGAGATAAGATGACCTTGTAATTGTAACACCTTTGACTCCTACAAATAAACATTTCATGCTCTGGCCAACTGGCACATGACCATTTTGGAAACCAACTGCAGGAGGCAAGTGAGTAAGACAAAAATATAATAAACAAGCCATGGTGATAAGAGTGAAAAACATGTGTAGACAAACAAGAATTTGTCCCTCCATAGACTGGCAGGACACCTTCTATTTTAGGCCAATTCCCATGCTTCTGATAAAGAATATTTTGGCCAAAGTGTCTTCTGTCTGTCCTTTAAAATCCTTTTATATCTGCCTACCCTTCCTCTCTGTATTTTAATTGAATTAAAAATAAAATATTCGAGCATCAGTTGACTATCTGTTTATCCATCTGATATTGTCCTAAGGAGACAGAAAATACAAGACACTGTGTTCCTTCAAGGAAGTTACAAAATAGTGTGGGCAATGAACAAATTATACAAATGAATGTCACAAGGTGAGGAGTGAGATTCTTTATGAGGTCAGCAGAAGGAGAGATTACATTCAGTTGAAGAGATTTCGAAAAGGCTTCATGAAGCAAGTGACATTCAGAAACAACCTGAAAATGAGTAAGATTTTTGTCAGGTGGAGCAAGGGAAGGATTCTTTTCTAGTGAATCTGGTGTCATAAAGGAATCACCCTCTGTGGCCAGGGAATCACAAGCAGGAGCTAAGAAACTGACTCAATATCTCTAGTGGCAATATTTTCATTCCAAAGAGAAATTTTGATGCACTTTCTAATGCTTTTTAATTTGTTCCCAACAACCCTCACATTTGGAAAACTGGAAATCAAACTTATGAAATAATGAGTCATTCCTAAAATGTTTCTCAAAATCACAGAAATTGAAATAATCACTTTTTCTTTCTTGACAATCTTTGGTTATCATTGGTTTAATAAATTTTCTAGAGATATATGCCTCTTTCACAAAGTACCTTTGTGCAGTTCTTTTAAAAATTCTTTATACACATGAAGCAAGACATGAAGCCTTTTCTAAATCTCTTCAACTGCATGTAATCTCACAAAGACTTAAAAATTTTCCGTGTCAGAGTTTAATCTTACATTTCCTTATGTCATGTCCTAAATCAAATATCCAAATCATGTGTGTGTGTCCATGTACGTATATTGACATGTGCTGTGATTTTCAAAGTCTTAAGTCATATACATCATGCTAGATTATTGAAATATTTAGATGAACATTCTAATTAATTTCCCAACGGAGAATATTTTAAGTAAATTAGAAAGTAAATAACATTTACCAGATATAGCTTCATAGGAGATTTTGGAAAGTTCTGTGCTTATAACTTTCTGAAGTGTCTACAGGGCTTCTTTGATTCCAGAGAAACAACAGTCTTCTGTCCCTCCTGATCTGAATTCAGAGAATTCTATTGCTCTGTAGATGATCTGAATGAAGGCTAACGACTCCAAATAGCAATGCTAAATTTATTGAGAGAATAAAAATCCCATTTCATCAGTCTTGTCTCGGCCATTTGGGTGAACAACATCAAAGAAGTAAGAAGACGTGTATTTATTCACAAAGGATGCCCTCACTTAGGAAATGCTATCTATTTTTGGAACATTCTTTAGTTAATTAAAGAGATTATTTATTGAGAAATATTGGTAATGACCTGGGATTAAATAAGTAATTCTTTTAAATCTCCAGAATTACTAGCCATCCATGTTGTAAATGCTACATATCTAGGAAACATAACACACAATCCTGTTTTAGAAAGTGGACAAACCCTAGGAAGCATCTCATTTTTCCTTCCTAAACCCAAAATGTTACTCCTGCTGCCAGTTTTTTCAGCTGTAGTCTCTCATCTGATTTTGTCCTTGACATACAGTTCAGTGCTTTCTCTGCTCTCCTGTATTGCCCAAGGCTATTTTGAGCTTTTGTGATCACTTTACTTTGAAATAAGTTTTGACCTGTTGTTTACACGATATTGTTAGGGAATAGAGGGAAACCTTTGTATTTTCCACCTCTTTCCTGACTTTATTGACACCAGATTTGAACTTTATATATGTTGTTTCCCATACTTAAAAGTTAAACTGTAACCAAAGAGAAAAATCTCACTCTGAAAGTAATTTTTCTTAATGGTTTTAATTTACTGATTGTTATGATGAAGCCCATGGACCCCCTTCATAAGAGATGCTACAAGGTTTTGTTGTTGTTGCTTTAAAATTAATTCTCCTTTATATTCTCCAGAAGTTGGTTTAAATTTTTAAACTATACTCCCTGTACATGAATCTAGAATTGTTAATAATATTCTAGAAAACAACATCCTGAGTTATTCCTTAACATAATAAAGGAAATACAGGTAATGTCCTGAAAAGGAAGAGATTTGAGAAAGCAATTTTGTCATTTTGAGTAATATAGATTTACTAAAATCAACAATTGACTGAAAAAATCAAACAATTTATATTGAAGCAGCAAATAAAATACTCCCTTTCCTGTTTCTTTTCCTTAAAAAAATGACAAAAGGGTCCTATAACATTTAGAAAAATAAGTGAAAGAAATGTTTTTGTGATATCAGAATACTTTTGGTTTCATTTGGTTTTCTCTCTCTAAAAAAAAAAAAAAAAAAATCCTTTTGCTAAAAGAAAAAGCCCTTAAAATGCCTGATGATGGCCATTATGACTTTTTAACACCAAAATTAAATGAACAATTGCAGAGGTTTATCCCCCTTGATTTCTAAGTCACTTTTAACATTGCCTCTTTCTTTTATCTTGAAATTATTTTCTCTATTATCTCCCAAGATAATAGAGATATTTTTCCTTAATTCCTACTGCTATGATGTTCTTTATCAGTATCCTTTAGTTTCATCTTCTCCTCCTCCCTGTAAATATGGGATTTTCCTCATATTTTCTTCAATTGTCCTTTTCTGATCCCAGTTAACTTTGTCCTGGAACATTTTAGCCAACCCTGTAACTTCAACTACTATCCGTTCAGCAATGAGTTGCAAATCTGTGTTTGCCTATCAGATCTCTCTCTTGAGCTCCAGTCAATATGGCCATACACTTTATACATCATCCATCTCTAAATCAATAAATTCCCAATTACACTCAGAATCTTTCCTATTGTATTTCTGAACCTAACCCTTCAACACACTGTAATATGGTCCCCTTCTACCCAGAAGGCTGAATCAGAACCTGGGCAGTCAACTTGAGCATTTCTGTCTTTTCCAACCCCCATTCAATCTATCACCTAGTCCTATTGATCCAAACCCCTAAATATCTCCCATGCCAATCCTGTTCTCTCAGCTCTTACCACTACTACTTCAGTTCAGGCATTTATCATTCTTACCTGAAGTATATAGTAACCTCCTAACAGATCTCCTAAGTTCATTCTGAAGTTTCTCTATCCACATTTCATACTGATCCTAAATCTTTTTTATTTTCAACTAAGTGATTGTAAAAAAATCATATAATAATCTCATCTAAATGTTTGGGGGAAATTAGGGTAAAAGGAGGCTAAATGAATCTTATTCATCATAAAGTAACTGGGAAAATCTAATTGGAGATTATGATTGTTTTATTCTTAGAAATAATGTTTAGTTAGAATTGTCAGAATCTTTTAAAGGAGGCTATATTCTTTTTGTGAATATTGAAAGAGATTATGTGCTGGAAAGAGAAAGAGAGAGAGAGAGAGAGAGAGAGAGAGAGAGAGAGAGAGAGAGAGAGAGAGAGAGAGAGAGAAAACTAAGAAACAATTCTGTATAAAATCCAGTGGGTCCACATTATCCTTAGAAAAAAGAGATATTATGGTCCCCATTTGTCTGCCACAGCATCTCATCAATGATTACTATATATAAATGCTATATAGAACTAAAATTGAGAAACTGCTATTTAAATTCTTAATGATGTTTCACATGCTTTGCACATACTTGAAATACCCAAATTATATCCTCCCAACAAGACTCCCCAAACAGAAACACACACACACACACACACACACACACACATCCTCTGGTTGCTATTTTGTTTTCCTTCAAACAAACAAGAAACTCTTATAGTTGCCTTAAAAAATCTTCTTTGACAGAAAAGTCAATTTTGAAGTTAAATAACATGCCTCTACTCTTTGTTTGCAACTTTATATGTTGTGTGAATACCTCTTTTACATTATTTATCACAGTGTAGAGAAGTGCTTGGTTTCTGCATCTCTATTTCCAATGAACAATGAACTTCCTGGGGATAAAAATCAATTTTTTTATCTTAGTAACCCCAATATCAAGTCTGGTATGTGAATAAATGTTTTGTAAAACCTTGGAGACTTTTTTAAAAGTCTTAGTAAATAAGAGGCAAAAACAGATTTCTTAATGCAGTTTTAGAAACTCTAACACTTCTGTCATATTCAAAAATTACTAACCCCATTTGCAGGATATGAAATGGGGGTGCTAAAGTCTAAGGTACTACAATGAAAGTCATTAAAGACAAAAGAAGACATAAAATTCCATATATTTTTTATTCTGTAAAAGCACTTAGTTAAATAAATTAGGCTGAGTTCATTTGGTGATTTTTTCATTAATTGGCTTTAAAACTCAAATTTATAAGCCTATTAAGAAAAAAAGACAAATTGCTTCTTGTAGACAGTACGTAAAAAAAAAAAAAGTGAACATAAACTAGCCTGAATAAATTATATTGCAAATTGTTTTGGAAAAAATAGCTATGTAAGGAAGATAACTTGCTATTATTAGCTAAGATGGTCTTTTATTATTTTTATTATGTGTATTAATTATTACATACCAACTAGTTAGACAGGTAAGCTTAGATTTGTTCCTGTTGAATATACAATTAAAAGATAACAAGAACTTTGAAGAATTACAATAATGATATATTCATGACCACTCTGAAAATCTGCTTAAAAATGTCTGACTGTCTGCCTATGTTGTTTATCATCTGTTATGCTAAAGAACTTCAAGGGGAGCTGAAGAAATGAAAACAGCCTTTGTTTAATGCTCACCTGGCCTGTTACACAATTACTGTATACACAGTATGTAACTAGAATCCAAAGTAAGATAACAGCTTGCAGCCAATCGGAGGATAGAGTCCCCTTCAGGTCTTCTGATGCTTCCTATCCTTGATCATCACCTGAGCACGGTGGGGCACTAGGACCCAACAGGCTGTCAATCAGGGCACATAACACAGTCTTTAGTCTTTTGTCAATCCCTCCCTCTACAGCATTCTTGAACTTACTTCTTTGACTCTCTTAATCTCTAGTTATCTACTCAATTTGTTAGTTTTTCATTTACTTTTTTATTTCACCTATTTGAAAGAAATTTATTTATATAGTCTTCAAAAAATATATGGAATACTCACCTTTTGCAAGCTCTGTGCATGGTATGTGGGGGATTCAAGATGAGAACAAGTGATGTCCTTGTCCTTGTAAATTTTATATCTTTTGGATGTGGGATAAGCACTTAAATATATATAATGCTAAACTTTCCAAGTGCCATAGGAAAAAAAAAATATACAGGATGATGAAGGTGTCTGATGAAGTGAAAGAGAATTCTCTTTCTTGCTTTATTATATTCCCTATTAATTCTTCTTTGTTCTATTTATTTCCCTTCTCAGAAATTGTCCAGCATTTGCTCATTGATTAAATCTTTGTTTCTCAAACATCTTCATACCATTGAGAACTGTTATGAGAATAATATATAAAGACATTGCTCCAATGTCTCCAAATGTTTTTAAATACATGTATATAATTTTTAATTATGTATTCATTTTCAGCTTGTGCAATTTTTTAGACTAATTATAGCATAAGCTTATTGTGTATTTTGTAAACATAGAAAAGAGAAAATCTGGTCATCAAATGGCCTTAAAGGAACTCTAGGGCCCATTCCAATTGATGAAGTTCTATTTGAATTGTACCAAATTTATGAGAAAATGAAAATTCTTCTTTTTTTGGTGAGAATTTGTGACTAGAACTAAATGGGAAAGAAAAGTAAGAATAGTTTTTAAAGTCCCATGATTTTTCTGAGGGATAATAAAGTTGTCTTATGTGAGATACTAAATTACAATGCACTAAAAGGCCCAGCACCCACTTAAACTACCATAGCTCTGTGCCAAGATAAGATTCAGTCATACCAGGATGGCATTTAAAGCAGTGTGATACCAGTATCCACTGTTGACACTTGAGCCTGACTGATTTTGCATACAGAGCAAATTTTGTATAAATATTAATTTGACAACTGTCAGCTCCACATATTCAGAGTTAGTGTTACATAAATTGTCAACCCACAGTCAGATTGCAGTGGGGGTAGATATACTCTGGGGAACCCATCTTATCATTCTGCCCCACATTCTTTTTTAAGGAAGGGAGCTGGCAGTCAAGGGCATAGTAAGGAGAACTACAGATATTATGGATCCTCTCATAGGACTGTGCTGTTTGAGGACAGATGCACACCTGTCTTCATGATTCCCATTTTCTTAGTACAAATTTCTATTTTCCTAGCACCAGAGAATGGGTTTACCAGTCAGGACAAAGATTAGTAAGCAATTTAAATTCAGAACACAAAGACTTTACCTAAGCAATTAAAGGATACCGTGTTATTTCCAGCAAACGGGGCTTTTCTAGACTTTTTTGAAATGTTGAGAGCTTTGAATTCTACCTCATAGGGGAACAGGAAACACAAAGAACAGAGCTTTCCTTAGCCAAAAAGAACTGAGGCAAGACATTTACTCTGACAAGTCACAAGTTCATGCAGCTCTCGCCATACCTACCTCTGCCTGGCCTGTCTGACCTACTTGACATAGTGCCATATCAAGTCTTTCAGATCAAGCCACCTATTTAGTCCCTCCTTAAGACCTTGATCTAGGCTGACTGCAGCTTCTCAGCCTCCAGTAAGGAGGTAGGCCCTGTCTTTAGCTGGAATTGGGGTGCCTCTGCCTAGTCTGTTGCTCCCTCAATGACTCATGCTGATTCTTACCCACCAGAGACTGTCAAAGTCATGGGCAAAAGTAGCTAGTTCTTGTTGAAAATCATAAACACATACATAGTCAGTGCGTACTGTAGAACCTCACCCTAATCATGCAGCTCTACTTTATACTCAGTTGAATTAGCTCGAAACTTTTCTTGAGAAAGCTCCAAATACCCACTTTCTGCCTTGTCTGCTTTCTGCCAACATTTATAAAGCAGCTTTTTACTATACAGCATCCATTTTAACTCCCCCCCCTTCTCCTGGTGAAGTTTTCCTACCTCAGCCTCATGATGTAGCTATTTAGGTATTCAAAGTGTATTAATTAACCACATACAGCCTTCATAACAAAGTTCGTTGAAGCATCATTTCTTTGCCAAAAGAGTTTTGAGTCTGTTAATTCGATTACTACTTACTGGTTAATATTAATGGTGGTTCAGAGAGGACTGTGATAAACATGTGGCATATTTAGCAGATACAGCTTACTAAACCATATACAAAATTGGAAAGTTATAGACTGTCCAATCTGAAGTGATACTTTCCTGTATGAGTGTCTATTTGCAAAACTGATTTACAGTATGGCAAATAAGAAAATGGGATGATATACAGCCCTAGAGATGCTGCAAGAATTGCCAGGCAGGCACTGTTCTCAAGCACCACGTACCATAAATTCTTACAAGATAAAGTGTATAGCAGAGAAAGCAGTGAACCATTTTCTGTATATTCTTTCCATCCTGCCTGAATTCTTAAATTAAAATAGAGAGTGAAAGGAGCCACTACACTGATTTCAGAGTGGACAGCACCAATCGAAGAGCAGATCTGTGACTGGTTCTAACTCCATATGAGCATGTGTGACCTTGGACAAGGATGAACTACAATATTCTCAGCTGCTTTCTGTTGTTTATTTTTTAAGAGACAACAAATATCTTCTCTGCTAATGAAAAGAGATAATGTGAAATAATAATTTTCATGTGTCACAAAAAATTATTATATACATATATACTTGTGTATATGAAAAATTACTTAATTTGACATGCAATAAATAAAGGATACAGATAAATGAAATACAGTGGTTGCATATTTATAGCTACTGGATATGCAACAGGGCAGATTTGTTACTACTCTAGTTACTTATATTATGAACTCCTCAGTTAACATGAAGATTCTAATAATTATATGTAAATAAGGGAATTTATTATCCTTTTCATTTAAAGAAGGAAAATAATTATAAGTTATATTTTCAACTGGAAATATTGAGAGGGATTTTAAAAATCAATCATTTAAAAATAGGCTTGAAACTAGTAGAAACAAACATGATGGAAATGCATAGCAGCCTGATAGCATGAAGCCAGCTGTCCCTCAGTCGTCCCAGAGATGTCCCTGAAATATTCTTGACAGAAAAAAAGAACGGAAGTAACAAAGACTCTATGAATACTAAAGATGGTGAAGAAAAAAAGTAGAAAATATAATCAGTGAAATTAGAAATCACTTCAGACTTTTTTCAAGGTCAGTGAAGCTTGATGTGTAAAAGCATATTTTAGAAATAAATTAGTTGAGAGAGTCCCATGCTGTAATCATTTGATAAATACTAAGTGTCTAATATAGACCAGGCAAAATATTAGATGTGGGAGATATATTAGGTGAAAAAACAGACCAGATGTTTACCTTACAGAGCTTATACCAGCAGGAAACATACAAATTAAACAGATAATTACAAGAGTTGAGTAATTATTTCAATAACTGATAAGTTATTGAAACACACATCAGATCTCCACAAAGACAATGAAGTTTCAACAGGATGAAGAGAGTTGATATTAGGGACTATGAGTCACTTGAGAGTCTTGATACATGCAATGAAAAGTATATTTTTAGGAGCAAATAAAGATCAACATCAGTGAGATTAGCCTGGCCAGTGGGCACAGTGGCCTTTCCAATTCACTCAGAATTGGAGGGTCTTTTTGCAACAAGACTTGTCTGAGATTCAGAAACACAGCGGAAAAGGAGTCTGTTACCATTTGTAAAACCAAACATTTGTATAACCAAATTGCAATTTAGCAGTTACAAGCCAGAGCAGGGAGATTTCCTAGATGCTCAGCCTAACATGTGGAGTCGATTCTCCAGCACAATTTTCTGAAGTTCATAAACTTAATGTAATAGCACCCATTAAAGCAGGAACAGATTATTTTTTCCTAATGGTAAGTTATACACAATTTTTTAAATTTTTTAATTAACATATAAAGTATGAAATAAAAATCATAAAGTGAATTTGAATTTTCTTAAGATATAAGAAGAAACTTCAAAGGAACTGCATTCTCAGAACACTTCCTCAGATATACGACAGACACAATTTCTACTTGGGAACATAATTTCACTCTCCTGTGACTTTACAGAAATTGTAATCCAAAGGTTTTTAGAAAGTGGTTTGAAGTTTATATCCTAGTTTTTTCACTAAGTGGCTTTTCGGTCTTATACATGTTACTTAATCTTTTTGAGTCTCAGTGTCTTCATTTGTAAAATAGATGTAATAATGCCTCCATCACAGATCTGTGAGATTCTGACTGTGAAATGTTAATCCTTGCTTAGTCCATTTTCTGTTGCTATAACTGAATATCAGAGACTGGGTAATTTATAAAGAACAGAGGTTAATTTAGTTCATGATTCAGGAGGCTGAGAAAGTCTAGGAACAAAGCTGTAGCATCTGCAAAGAGCCCTTCTTGCTGCCTCATAACATGGCAGAGGACATGACAGGGCAAGATTGAGCAAGCTTCCTGGCTCAGGCTTCTCTTCCTTTTCTTACAAAGCTACTAATGCCATAACAGGGACCCCACTGTCATGATCATATCAAATCTTAGTTACCTAACAAAGCCTTGCCTCTAAGTATCACTAACATATGTTTGGGGATCAAATTTCCAACCATCAAATAGAGATACATTCAAACCAAAGCTCTTGCTTAACAGTAGGAACCAAATAAAAGTTTCTGAGGGTCTTTCTCTCCTAATTGCTGTCTAAAAGCAAATATAAAAATAGAATAGAAAACTGGTCTCTGTTTTCTGACAAAGCCAGACTCACATTAAGAGATGTGTGCCAGCAATAAAAAGAAATTAGTGTCATCAAATTTGCATATTAGTTATCAGGTAATGAGGGTGGGGACTGGGTGGAGAATTTCTGCCTCTAGTTCAGTGACAATGTGTTTGCTTAGTAAACATTGCATTAGTTGAATGTGATGGAAATAATGACTAACCTGAATATCTGAACTATGTGAATAATATAAATAAATGTCATCCATCTCAAAAGGTCTTCAGACCTCTATATAAGTATGTGAGTGTGTGTGTGTGTGTGTGTGTGTGTGTGTGTGTGTGGTTTTCAACCCAGGTTTCATAATACAACTACAGGGTGATTTTTTAAATTCCTATATGCAGGATAATTGAATCAGAATTTAGGAGGAACAGGGAAGGTGTTAGTATTTTTTAAGGTTCCCCAGGTGTGTTAGTTCATTTTGTTCTGCTATGATACTACAGACTAGGGCTGGGGTTGTAGCTCAGTGGTAGAGAAATTACCTAGCACATGTGAGGCAATAGGTTCAATCCTCAGCATCACATAAAAATAAAATAAATAAAATAAGGTGTTGTATCCATCTACAACTAAAAATATTATGTTTTTTTTTTTTTTTTAAAGACAATGTTATTTTTAAAAATATCACAGACTGAATACTACTAACAGTGAGAGTTTATTTGGCTCACAATTTAAGAGCCTTGAAGTTCAGGGCTTGTCACACATCTAGTGAGGGCATTCTTGCTCCATCATCCCATGTCAGAAGCCAAAGGGCAAAAGAGCATGTGAAAGAACAAGAGGACCAAACTCACTTCTGTAATAAATCTATACTTGTAGATAATCTATACCTGTGGCAATTTACCCTCTCCCACAATAATAGCATTAATGAACTTATGAAGGCATAACTGTTAGGACATAATCATGTCTTAAACCTCCCACCTATCAACACTATTGCATTTGGAACTAGGTTTCCAACATGTGAACTTTAGGGCACACATTCAAACCACAGCACCAGATGATTCTAATGCACTGTCAAAGCTGACCACATTTAAAGTTTCATCTATTCTATGCTTATCTAAAGTTCCATCTCATATTTATTTACCTGACCAAGACATAACATTCATTGTGATACCCTCTCTTGGTGCTTCTGAGTTAATAATTACAACGCTCTTTTTGTTTCAGTTCACTATCAGGTGAGAATTATATAATACAACCCTCTTTGGCTATTGCTCCATCTGGTAAACAGGTCCAATGTGTAAAAATTCGTAATAGCAAAACTTCCAGATAGATTTGAAATGGATATTGATTCTTGCTGAGCAATAGAATGACAGGGGAGGGTAAATACCAGCACTCTCATCCTACCTTTGTAGCTCAGAAACCCAGCCATACTTCTTGTACCATTGAATCAGAATCTATGATGTTGCCAGTCATCATATGTCTTTTTTGTAAATCAAGGCAAATTGTAAGACAGGAATTCTTCACATTCCCATACATTTGTGGCTAATTGCCTTAAACTTTAGAACTGCCTCTTGTAGTCAACGGAGAACACAGAGCACAGTAATAAGATCCTTACTTCAATAAAATCCTGCTGGTTCCTTTTGAAATGTGCGTTCTGCAAGCACCACTACTGTTCTTAAGGCCCTCTCTGTTTTGCTGGATACAAGTGTAGCCTAAACAGAATACATGCTTTTAACCCAAATTATTCCTATAAGTGCATGTTTTTGTACCCTGATGTTCTGACTGAGACTACCATTATTGGGATTTATATTACTTTATAAGAAATATCAACTTTTCTGTTCTTCTAAAAAGTATGACTAGCAGATACAAATTTCCACAAATATACGTGAGAGCATATATTGAACATTTTATTAATTTCTTCTGTAGCCTATGATCATTGCTTATTTATGCTTTTTGTTTTTTTTAATTTAGGGACAGAGTCTAATGGAGTTTCTTAGTGCCTTATTTTTTGCTAAGGCTGGCTTTGAACTCACAATACTCCTGCCTCAGCCTCCTGAGCCACTGAGATTACAGGTGTATGCCACTGCCTGGCCCCTTTTCTTTATTCTTGATAACACCTTCTATGTTCCCAACTTTACAACAAAAATTTATTTTCCCTCCCCAATAAAATAACTGAAATTCAAAGAAAATGTTAAAACTCTTTGTATTAGCTTACTCATTGCTATGACCAAATTACCGAACAAGGAAAACGTAGAGGAGGAAAAGTTTATATAAGGCTTATGGTTTCAGAGATCCCAGTCTATAAATGGCCAATTCCATTCCTCTGTGCCAAGGCGAATATCATGGGGAAGGGCCCAGCAGAGAAAAACTGTTCAGCTCAAGGCGATTCCAGGAAGTGGGCAGGGATTGGGGGGTCTGCAGAGCAGATGAACTCTTCCAGGGAACACCCCCAGTGACCCACCTCTTCTGGCTACCCCCACCTGCCTACAGTTACCACTCAGTCAGTACCTTCAAGCTAGGGTGAACTGATTAGGTTACAGCTCTCATAATCCAATATGATTAATCTCTGAATATTCTTGCATTAACAGGAGCTTTTAGGGGACACCTCACACTGAAACCACAACACTATTTTACTATATTTTTAGCACATGCAGGCATATGTACAGATTATTACATTATATGCTACATAAAATAAACTTATTATATACGTTTTGTGCTTTATTTCCTTTTCATCCAGTGATACCTCACGAAAATCCCACAAAGTACTTTTCAATAGTTCTAATCAAATTCACTTTAAATACTTGCAGAATAATTCTTTATATGTTAAAACCATAATTCAACCATTATAACGGCTATGACACTACCTTTTTTTCTGTCATGAACAATGCAATTAAACATACTTATACTTACATAGTGACACTTTTAAATCTATGGCTCATTATATGATTGCTGGATCTAAGTGTGTATAGTAATTTTTGAAATTTTAATAGTATTACTAGATTTCTTGTCCAAAATGATGATTTACATATCCATAAGCAATTTTTGGAAATAAAATTTATGCCACAACAACCAGAAGGAAAATGTGGCTCATTTTACATTTTGACCAATATGGTATATAATAGCATCTCATTTTAATTTTCATTTTCTTGGTGCCAAGTTAGCTTGATCATCATTTGATGCATTTGTTGACCTTTTAGGTTTTGCTGTCTGATAAACTGTTCATTCATATCCTTTGTGCACTTTTTTATTTGAAAATGGATACTCTTAGTGATTTTAAAGGGATTTTTATTATTTCACAATTAAGGGGGAAAAACATCAGTTGTGTTTTCAATAAATGGCACTTATTATTTTAAAGATATTTTGCTTTTTAAACTCCAATTTTTATGAGAACACATAATATATATTTTTTTTAATTTTTTATTGTTGGTTGTTCAAAACGTTAAATTTCTTGATATATCACATTTCACACTTTGATTCAAGTGGGTTATGAACTCCCATTTTTACCCCATATACATATTGCAGAATCACATCAGTTACACATCCATTGATTTACATATTGCCATACTAGTGTCTGTTGTGTTCTGCTGCCTTTCCTATCCTCTACTATCCCCCCTCCCCTCCCCTCCCCCCCCTTCTCTCTCTACCCCCTCTACTGTCATTCATTTCTCCCCCTTGTATTATTTTTCCCTTTCCCCTCACTTCCTCTTGTATGTACTTTTGTATAACCCTGAGGGTCTCCTTCCATTTCCATGCAATTTCTACTAATGTTAAGAATGAGCCATTTTCCAGATGGGCAGTGCGCCGCAAAGAACATAGAAAGAAGTAACAGCTCATGGAAAGGTCATATGTATAAAGGCTAAGGAACCATCTGGATTACTGAGGGAAGATTGGTTGTTCAGTGTAGGCGGACTGTAGGATGCGAATGTAGTAAGACATGAAATTGGGAAATGAATATTGAACTCATCTCTGCAAGATTTATCAAACATCACGTTTTATAAACTTTTAGGACTTTAAATGAGAAAAAGTATTAATAAGAACACAATTCATTCCCAAAGGGCTTCCAGGTTAGTAGAAATCCAGAAAAGGAGAACCTGATTAAGACAAAATTCAGAGACATATTTAAGAGAAGCTTCATGGGACTTTGTGTCTGATTGAATAGGAGGCGTCAGAAAAGAAAAGAGGAACAGAATGGTGGTAAGAAAGAAAATACAAAATGACTGGATGAGTTGGGGAAAGTATACACAAAGAGAAATCTGCTTGAAGATAGGGTAGGATCAACTAGTGAAATTATTTTTAAACCTTTTGAGTTCCAAGAACTTTGAGTCTCAAGATTAGTAAATTTTAAAATTCAGGTGGTGTGTGTGTGTGTGTGTGTGTGATTAAAACTTTGCTTGGTCTCCACTGGAATTAGTTCCATAGATTAATTTTGTCTCTTCATTCTTTTTATAGTATCTCCTTTACAAACTGCTTCCAATGTAGTCAGTAAAATATGTATTGTGTTCTGCAATTTAAAAAAAATAAAGCAAGACTCCCATAAAACCTCATCTAGTTATCACTCCATTATACAAAAGACTTAAAAGTTTTTCAATAATAAAAACTTCCTATTTTTTCCTACCCTTTTTTTTCCCTACCCTTCTCCCTTGTAGCTTTCTGTTCCATCCCAATGAAAACCTCTTTTCATTACTTTATGTCACTTACCATCTTTTTATTTTATACTGAAAAGTCTACATATAATCTTTTATTTTTAAGTTTAAAAATTATTATAGGGAGATCTCTTGTAACAAGTAGTATACAAAATATAAAACAAAGAATAAAATTCTGATTCATTTATTTGTTCAAAACAAAATAAATAACTCAAGTCTAGTCACATCATTTTTAATCCTTAAATGTATCCATATATCTTTTATATCAATTTCAAGAATTGTGCTAAATTATTTCCTGAAGAAATCTTTTAACTGGCAAAATTAACAGATTATTTTCACCCTGCCTATTAAATTTCTTTAGGATTGTGGTGCTCTTTGACCATTTCCTGCCCATTATGTCTACTTCCGATTTTGCCTTTGGTGTAATGTCCCCTCCTGCTGATCTTACTCACAATGCCTTATTAGTTTCTTTCTTTTTTTTTTTAATTTTTTATTGTTGGCTGTTCAAAACATTACATAGTTCTTGATATATCATATTTCACAATTTGATTCAAGTGGGTTATGAGCTCCCATTTTTACCCCATATACAGATTGCAGAATCACATCAGTTACACATCCATTGATTTACATATTGCCATACTAGTGTTTGTTGTATTCTGCTGCCTTTCCTATCCTCTACTATCCCCCCTCCCCTCCCCTCCCCTCCCCTCTTCTCTCTCTGCCCCCTCTACTGACATTCGTTTGTCCCCCTTGTATTATTTTTTCCCTTCCCCTCACTTCCTCTTGTATATACTTTTGTATAACTCTGAGGGTCTCCTTCCATTTCCATGCATTTTCCCTTCTCTCTCCCTTTCCCTCCCACCTCTCATCCCTGTTTAATGTTAATCTTCTTCTCATGCTCTTCGACCCTACTCTGTTCTTAGTTACTCTCCTTATATCAAAGAAGACATTTGGCATTTGTTTTTTAGGGAGTGGCTAGCTTCGCTTAGCATAATCTGCTCTAATGCCATCCATTTCCCTGTAAATTCTATGATTTTGTCATTTTTTAATGCAGAGTAATACTCCATTGTGTATAAATGCCACATTTTTTTTATCCATTCATCCATTGAAGGGCATCTAGGTTGGTTCCACAGTCTTGCTACTGTGAATTGTGCTGCTATGAACATCGATGTAGCAGTGTCCCTGTAGCATGCTCTTTTTAGGTCTTTAGGGAATAGACAGAGAAGGGGAATAGCTGGGTCAAATGGTGGCTCCATTCCCAGCTTTCCAAGAAATCTCCATACTGCTTTCCAAATTGGCTGCACCAATTTGCAGTCCCACCAGCAATGTACAAGTGTACCCTTTTCCCCACATCCTCGCCAGCACTTGTTGTTGTTTGACTTCATAATGGCTGCCAATCTAACTGGAGTGAGATGGTATCTTAGGGTGGTTTTGATTTGCATTTCTCTGACAGCTAGAGATGGTGAGCATTTTTTCATGTACTTGTTGATTGACTGTATGTCCTACTCTGAGAAGTGTCTGTTCAGGTCCTTGGCCCATTTGTTGATTGGGTTGGTTTCTTATTGTCTATTTTTTTGAGTTCTTTGTATACTCTGGATATTAGGGCTCTATCTGAAGTGTGAGGAGTAAAGATTTGTTCCCAGGGTGTAGGCTACCTATTTACCTCTCTTATTATTTCTTTTGCTGAGAAAAAACTTTTTAGTTTGAGTAAGTCCCATTTGTTGATTCTTGTTATTAAATTTTGTGCTATGGGAGTCCTATTGAGGAATTTGGAGCCCGACCCCACCGAATGTAGATCGTAGCCAACTTTTGCTTCTATCAGACGGCATGTCTCTGATTTGATATCAAGCTCCTTGATCCATTTTGAATTAACTTTTGTGCATGGTGAGAGAAAGGGATTCAGTTTCATTTTGTTGCATATGGATTTCCAGTTTTCCCAGCACCATTTGTTGAAGATGCTATCCTCCCTCCATTGTATGCTTTTAGCCCATTTATCAAATATAAGAAAGTTGTAGTTTTGTGGATTGGTTTCTGTGTCCTCTATTCTGTACCATTGGTCCACCCGCCTGTTTTGGTACCAGTACCATGCTGTTTTTGTTACTATTGCTCTGTAGTATAGTTTCAAGTCTGGTATCGCTATACCGAATGATTCACACTTCCTGCTTATCATTGTTTTTGCTATTCTGGGTCTTTTATTTTTCCATATGAATTTCATGATTGCTTTCTCTATTTCTACAAGAAAGGCCATTGGAATTTTGATTGGCATTGCATTAAACCTATAGAGAACTTTTGGTAATATCGCCATTTTGATGATGTTACTTCTGCCTATCCATGAACAGGGTATATTTTTCCATCTTCTAAGATCTTCTTCTATTTCTCTCTTTAGGGTTCTGTAGTTTTCATTGTATAAGTCTTTCACCTCTTTTGTTAGGTTGATTCCCAAGTGTTTTATGTTTTTGAAGATATTGTGAATGGAGTGGTTTTCCTCATTTCCATTTCAGAGGATTTGTCGCTGATATACAGGAATGCCTTTGATTTATGCATGTTGATTTTATATCCTTCCACTTTGCTGAATTCATTTATTATCTCTAGTACTTTTTTTGTAGACCCTTTTGGGTCTGCTAGGTATAGAATCATGTCACTGCAAATAGTGATAATTTAAGTTCTTCTTTTCCAATTTTTATGCCTTTAATTTCTTTCGTCTGTCTAATTGCTCTGGCCAGTGTTTCGAGAACTATGTTGAACAGAAGTGGAGAGAGAGGGCATCCCTGTCTTGTTCCAGATTTTAGAGGGAATGCCTTCAATTTTTTTCCATTCAGAATGATGCTAGCCTGAGGCTTAGCATAGATTGCTTTTACAATATTGAGGTATGTTCCTGTTATCCCTAGTTTTTCTAGAATTTTGAACATAAAGGGATGCTGTACTTTGTCAAATACTTTTTCCGCATCTATCGAGATGATCATATGGTTCTTATTTTTAAGTCTATTGATGTGGTGAATAACATTTATTGATTTCCGTATATTGAACCAGCCTTGCATCCCAGGGATGAATCCTACTTGATCATGGTGCACAATTTTTTTGATATGTTTTTGTATCCGATTCGCCAGAATTTTATTGAGGATTTTTGCATCTAGGTTCATTAGAGATATTGGTCTGTAGTTTTCTTCCTTTGATGTGTCTTTGTCTGGTTTAGGTATCAGGGTGATGTTGGCCTCATAGAATGAATTTGGAAGTTCTCCCTCTTTTTCTATTTCCTGAAATAGCTTGAAAAGTATTGGTATTAGTTCCTCTTTAAAGGTTTTTGTAAAACTCTGCTGTATACCCATCCAGTCCTGGGCTTTTCTTAGTTGGTAGTCTTTTGATGGTTTCTTCTATTTCCTCAATTGATATTAGTCTGTTTAGGTTGTCTATATCCTCCTGACTCAATCTGGGCAGATCATATGACTTAAGAAGTTTATCTATGCCTTCACTATCTTCTAATTTATTGGAGTATAAGGATTCAAAATAATTTTTGATTATCTTCTGTATTTCTGAAGTGTCTGTTGTGATATTGCCTTTTTCATCCCGTATGCTAGTAATTTGAGTTCTCTCTCTTCTTCTCTTCGCTAGCATGGCTAAGGGTCTGTCGATTTTGTTTATTTGTTCAAAGAACCAACTTTTAGTTTTCTCAATTTTTTCAATTGTTTCTTTTGTTTCGATTTCATTAATTTCATCTCTGATTTTAATTATTTCTTGCCTTCTACTTCATTTGCTGTTGTTTTGCTCTTCTTTTTCTAGGATTTTGAGATGAAGTATGAGATCATTTATTTGTTGTTTTTTTCTTTTTTAAGGAATGAACTCCAAGCAATGAATTTTCCTCTTAGAACTGCTTTCAATGTGTCCCATAGATTCCGATATGTTGTGTCTGTGTTTTCATTAATCTCTAAGAATTTTTTAATTTCCTCCTTGATGTCTTCTATAACCCATTGATCATTCAGTAACCTATTGCTCATTCTCCAAGTGATGTATGCTTTTTCCTTCCTTCTTTTATCGTTGATTTTCAGTTTCATTCCATTATGATCAGATAAGATGCATGGTATTACCTCTACTCCTTTATATTGTCTAAGAATTGCCCTGTGACATAATATATGATCTATTTTTTAGAAGGATCCATGTGCTGCTGAGAAAGAAGTGTAACTGCTTGATGTTGGGTGGTATATTCTATATATGTCAATTAAGTCTAGGTTATTAATTGTGTTATTGAGTTCTATAGTTTCCTTATTCAACTTTTGTTTGGAAGATCTGTCCAGTGGCGAGAGAGGTGTGTTGAAGTCTCCCATGATTATTGTATGTGGTCTATTAGACTCTTGAACTTGTGAAGAGTTTGTTTGATGAACATAGCTGCACCATTGTTTGGGGCATATATATTTATGATTGTTATGTCTTGTTGGTGTATGGTTCCCTTGAGCAGTATGTAGTGTCCCTCTTTATCCCTTTTGATTAACTTGGGCTTGAAATCTATTTTATTTGATATGAGTATGGACACTCCTGCTTGTTTCTGAAGTCCATATGAGTGATATGATTTTTCCCAACCTTTCACCTTCAGCCTATGTATGTCTTTTCCTATCAAATGCGTCTCCTGTAGGCAGCATATTCTTGGGTCTTGTTTTGTGATCCATTCTACTAGCCTGTGTCTCTTAATTGGTGAGTTTAAGCCATTAACATTTAGGGTTATTATTGAGATATGGGTTGTTCTTCCAGCCATATTTGTTTATTTCTGTTACTAAACATGGTTTGTTTTTCTTTTGATTATTCCCCCCCCCTTTACTGACCTACCTCCCACTGTTGGTTTTCATTGTTATTTTCCATTTCCTCTTCCTGTAATGTTTTGGCGAGGATGTTTTGAAGAGATGGTTTTCTAGCTGCAAATTCTTTAAACTTTTGTTTATCGCGGAAGGTTTTAATTTCATCTTCCATCCTGAAGCTTAATTTCGCTGGATACACAATTCTTGGTTGGAACCCATTTTCTTTCAGTGTTTGAAATATGTTATTCCAGGATCTTCTAGCTTTCAGAGTCTGTGTTTAAAGATGAGCTGTTATCCTGATTGGCTTACCCCTAAATGTAATCTGCTTCCTTTCTCTTGTAGCTTTTAAAATTCTCTCCTTATTCTGTATGTTGGGCATCTTCATTATAATGTGTCTAGGTGTGGATCTCTTATGATTTTGCACATTCGGCATCCTGTAGGCTTCTAGGATTTGGGATTCTGTCTCATTCTTCAAGTCTGGAAAGTTTTCTCGTATTATTTCATTTAATAGACTGCTCATTCCTTTGGTTTGGAGTTCTGTACCTTCCTGTATCCCAATGACTCTTAAGTTTGGTCTCTTAATGTTATCCCATATTTCTTGGATGTTCTGCTCATGGTTTCTTAACAGTCTTGCTGAGCTGTCTATGTTCTTTTCCAGTTGAAATACTTTGTCTTCATTGTCTGATGTTCTATCTTCTAAGTGTTCTACTCTGCTGGTAGTATTCTCCATTGAGTTTTTAAGTTGGTTTATTGCTTCCTGCATTTCTAGGATTTCTGTTTGTTTGATTTTTATAACCTCTATCTCCCTGTATAGTCGATCCTTTGCTTCCTGGATTTGTTTGTGTAATTCGTTGTCGAAGTGATCTTTCATTGTGTGATTTTGCTGTCTAATGTCTTCCTTGAGACTCCAGATCATCTGAAGCATGTATATCCTGAATTCTTTATCTGAAATTCCATCTGCTGCAGCTGTTACCTCTTCTAACGTTGAGTTGACCTGCATTGCTTTTGGTCCCTTCTTTCCTTGTCTTTTCATACTGCTTGTGTTTCTTTCTGCTTGGTGAAACTGTTGTGTTTTTGAAATGTTTTTTTCCCCTATATATTTATATTGCTCTTGTATAGTTGAAAAGTCTCTCTTGCAGGGTCGGGCGGGGGTCTGCCTACCTTGCAGGCACGGGCGGCGGCTCTGCTCTCTCCTTACTCCAATTGGGGTGTTGTGACTACCACGCCAGCAGGTCACTGGGTCTGTTCCGGGCACGGGCGGTGGCTCTGTTCTGCCCCTACTTCAATAGGGGTGACGAGTGTACCACGCCGGCAGGCCACCGGGCCTGATCCGCTGGTCGGTTGCAGGTCTGCCTACCCTGCAGGCGTGGGCGGCGGCGTTGCTCTGCCCCTACTCCAAATGGGGTGACGTGTCTGTCGCACCAGCAGGCCACTGAGCCTGTCCCGCTGGTCGGTCGCAGGTCTGCCAACCTTTCGGGCACGTGTGGCGGCTCTGCTCTGCCCCTACTCCAATTGGGGTGTCGTGACTACCATGCTGTCAGGTCACTGGGCCTTTTCCTGGCACGGGCGGCGACTCTGCTCTGCCCCTACTCCAATTGGGGTGATGTGTGTACCACGCCGGCAGGCTCCTGGGCCTGATCCGCCGGTCTGTCACAGGTCTGCCTACCTTGCAGGCGCGGACGGCGGCTCGGCCCTGCCCCTCCTACTACGCCTGCAGACCGCTGGGCCTGAACTGCAGGTTGGTCGCAGGTCTGCTCACCCTGCGGGCACGGGTGGCGGTTCCGCTCCGCCCCCACTCCAATTGGGGTCACGTGACCACCACACCGGCGGGGCCAGATCCGGGAGCGGGCGAAGGCTCTGCTCTGCCCCTACTCCAGTTGGGGTGACGTGTGTACCACGCTGGCAGGCCGCTGGGCCTGACCCGCCAGTCTGTCGCAGGTCTGCTTACCTTGCAGGCGCGGGCGGCGGCTCTGCCCTGCCCTGCCCCTCCTACCATGCCCGTGTACCACTGGGTCGCGGGTCTGCCCACCTTGCGGGCGCGGGTGGCGGCTCTGCTCCACCCCCTCTCCAATTGGGGTCACGCGATCACCACGCCGGCGAGCCGCTGGGCCTGCTCCGGGCGCGGGCGGCGGCCCGGCTCCTCCCCTCTGGCTCGACGACAAATCAAGAGAGACTCGGATGTCTGTGCCTCACCCTCCCTACCAGGAGACCAACTGTTTCTGTCGCCGCTGGTATTGATGAAGTTCTCCCCTCCGCTTTCTGATGACATCAGATCTCTGCCATGTTGGTATCCTATGCGAATGGCAGCATTTCGCTCCCTTTGCCGGGTAACCAAAGCAACGGGTGAGTCCTGACCGGCCCTCAGCAGGACCCGGACCGAGAAGCAGTTTCCGCGGGCTCCTTAGCCCTGGGCCAGAGCAGTTCCGGGAGCCAGAACTCGGCTTCTCCGTGCTCGGTGTATGCTCTGATAAGAGCAGGCTCCAAGAAGCACTCAGGTACTGAGCCTGAGTAATCTGTCTGCAAGCCGCAGGCAAATGGCAGCCTGAAATTACCTGTTCTATGGCTGAATGAGCTGCAGTCAGTCGAAAACAGGGATGGTGACGTCAGCTCTCCAAGATGGTGGCTGCTGGCCTCCTCTGTGGTCTGACCGGTGTGGAGAACCGAAATGGACCACTTCCTTCCCCCGTCTCGAACCCAGAATTCAGCACTGAGTACGGTTCTTGCACGGCTGGCAGAAACTGCAGCACTGTATCCCTGCGCCACTATCTCCTCCTCGTTTCCCAGGGCACGCTGCAGACTCTAGCCACGGGGCGATTTGCTGAATAAGCAGTGTTACACTCCGTGCGACAAATCTCTCGCGTTTCAGTTCCCGTAGCCGATCCTCGTGCGATGGAAATCTTTCCTCCAGGTTCCAGAGCACCCCACTATTGCTGGAAATTCCTAACAAGATAGCCTTTAGCCGTCCTGACTCGTCATACTCCCACACAGTGACACGGCACACGGGGGCAATGCACTCCCCTCGCCACCATCTTCCTCTCCTCTACATAATATATTTTTAAATGCCATTTTTGTCATCTATTGTTATGGCCATATGGTTATTCTCTTTAAATTTGTTTTGTATTAAGTCTTATGTTAAATTCTGCTGGCAGAATTCCTGATAATAAATCATTTCTAAAATAAAACTTCTATAATGGTATATTAATTCCTCGATAAATAAGATGATTCTAACATTTATATTATGATTTTACCTATATATTAAATACAAGACTAAACTATTTTCTCTATTTAAGAAATAAAACACTATTTTATGATCATATACATTTATATGTGTGTATATGTTTGTATTTATATATTCCTATATATATATATATATATATATATATATATATATATATATATATATATATAAGTTTAAAACTGCTATTCCCCCCCAAACCTATTTAAAATTGAAAGTAAAATTATAACATTTCCTTATAAATCCAAATTCCAAGATATTTTAAGTTAATTTATAATAGATTTTTGTTTATATACTTCATTGATATATTTGATACCTAAGTATATAGTCAATATATCTTTCATAAATAGTAATTTTCTAATTATATAATCTTTTCCTGACTAGTGCTATTATCCATAAATTTTAGCTTTTTGATATTTATAATATCAATTTTACTTTGTTTTTTTTTTTCCACTTATCATATATCTCTCTGTTCATCTCTTTGTTATTGTTTCCCACAAAGACAGTACATAACTGGACTTTTTAACTTCAATCTCATGATATTCTTCTTTTAAAGGAAGATTTTGACCAGTTAACTCATGTAAAGTTTGATTCAACTTCTTAACTTCTTTAGAGTATATAGTTAGTTTTATTATAGCATTTGTTTTGAAATACTAATTTGTTTCTGCATAAATTACACATTTAAAAATAACCTGAACACAAAACGAATTTTGTTTCTGCTTATGAATCATTTATCTCCACAAAACACTAGCCAAAGACTGAAAATCACATCAATTGAACAAAGCCATGTTGGAGTTAATATAATAGTCCCCCTTTTCCAGGACATATGTTCCAAAATGCTTAGAAGAACAATGTGTGTGCGTGTGTGTATTGTATGTGTGTGTGTGTGTATATATACATATATATTATAGGCATATATATATATATATATATATATATATATATACATATATATTTATATATGTATATATATATACATATATATATAATATATATGTATATATATATGTATATATGCCTATAATAAAGTTGAATTCACAAATTAGGCATGGTAAGAATTTAACAATAATAACTATAAAATACAACATTATAATATACAGTAGCATGTAGTTTAACGATAGGGATATGTTCTAAGAAAGGCATTGTTAGGCAATTTCACCACGGTGCCAACATCATAGACTCTAACTAAAAACCAAGAATTACAGCTTTCTTCACACCTAGGCCACATGGAATATATGCCACAGCTTATTGTGCTTAGGGCCATGATGAAAAATGACAAAAAAGTTCAATCAAGCACAGGGAAAATGATGTTATCAAAAATGCTGCCAGGAGATATGGCCCACTGTTTACAGTATACTTTTTTATATAAAAGTAGAAATAATACACTCTAAAATAATGATTAAAATTACAGTAATAGAAAATACATAAAACAGTAATTTAGTCATTTATTATCATTATCAAGTATTATGTATTATACATATTGTATGTGCTATACTTTTGTATGACTGACATTATGGCATGTTTATTTTCATCAACATCATCAAAAGCACACAAGTAATGCACTGTGCTAGGATGTTATAATGATAATAACATCACAAAGAGATAAAATTTTCAATTCACTCATGATCTTCTGGGATCACCTTCTTCTATATGTATGTTATCAGAAACTTTGTTCTATGACAAATGACTATATGATAACAAAATTACCAGCATCTCTACACTTGCCCTTTGATGCCAGTGATAATGTGATGATTACTTGACATAAGCACTGTGATACGGAAGTAGTTAATCCAATAACCTCAATGGTTATTATGTGACTTACAGGGAGGCAGCATATACAATGTGGATACGCTGGACAGAGCAATGATTTCTGTAATGAGCAGTACAGAACAGAGTGGCAAATTTCATCATGCCAAAAATGGCGCATGCAATTTAAAACTCATAACTTATCTATATCTGAAAGTTTACATTTACTATTTTTAGATAACTGTTGAGTATAACTGAAATAATGAAAATTGAGGTCAGAAATAAGAGGGGTACTGCTTTTCACAAAATTCACCCTACATTGCTCTATATTTCTAATATTATGAATTCAATAAATTTTCTATGTGAAGATATTTTAATTAACATCCCTAAAATATCTAAGTCTCTGGGTCCAAAACCAGCAAGCAGAACATATAAAAGACAAATTGTACGTATTGAATATAATCTTGAATTAATGGGTTTTGAGAGAAACAAGCAATATGCATTATCTCTAGACCAATACACATAAAGGAATCCACATAGTGAACAGAAAAAAACAACCCTGCAGAAATAAATGTGAATGTCTAAAAGGACTCTAAGTGTGGTGATGTCTACAATATCAAAAGAAATATAAGAAATTAAAATATTATTTAGTATATGAATCAAAAGTCATTTAGAACATCAGGAACAACTTTCTTTACATTTAAAGATAATGTAAAGAACAACTTTCTTTACATTATCTACGAATGAAGACTATATTCACCAAATCTTGCACAACTGGATTCTTTTAATGCTACTACAGACTGGTTGGTGGTTTTTCAAATACCACCATAATTCCCAAACCTTTCATATTATTAAAGTTATGAGTGCAGAAGAAAAAGCCACAGAGAATTTCCAGCAGTGTTACTGACATTAATTAAAGAAGGAGGCCGAAAATTTTCCAAATCTTCAGAAATATACTGACATCCAATTTCAGAAAGCTCAAAGAATTCCTAATATATTTGAATGAAAAAGAGTCACTTTGAGGCATATTATAGTTAAACTCTCAAAAGAACAAGAATAATTCTAAAAATGGAAAGACACATCAAGTCTCATATAAGGGAATTAAAATTACATTAAATTCAGATTCCTCATCAGACAAGAAGCCAGGAAAGAATGCAATGTATTCAAAATTCTGAAACTAAAAGGATTTCCAAGAATACCATATTCAGCAAATCTATCTTTCAGAAATAAGGTAAAATGTTGTCCTTCTGAGACAAACCAAAACAGGGACTTAGTCACGGTTTGAATAGACCTAGAAGAAATACTTACTGAAGTCCTATACTAGAAGTAAAGAAATGATATGCTAGCTTCGCTTAGCATAATCTGCTCTAATGCCATCCATTTCCCTGTAAATTCTATGATTTTGTCATTTTTTAATGCAGAGTAATACTCCATTGTGTATAAATGCCACATTTTTTTTATCCATTCATCCATTGAAGGGCATCTAGGTTGGTTCCACAGTCTAGCTATTGTGAATTGTGCTGCTATGAACATCGATGTAGCAGTGTCCCTGTAGCATGCTCTTTTTAGGTCTTTAGGGAATAGACAGAGAAGGGGAATAGCTGGGTCAAATGGTGGCTCCATTCCCAGCTTTCCAAGAAATCTCCATACTGCTTTCCAAATTGGCTGCACCAATTTGCAGTCCCACCAGCAATGTACAAGTGTACCCTTTTCCCCACATCCTCGCCAGCACTTGTTGTTGTTTGACTTCATAATGGCTGCCAATCTTACTGGAGTGAGATGGTATCTTAGGGTGGTTTTGATTTGCATTTCTCTGACTGCTAGAGATGGTGAGCATTTTTTCATGTACTTGTTGATTGATTGTATGTCCTCCTCTGAGAAGTGTCTGTTCAGGTCCTTGGCCCATTTGTTGATTGGGTTGTTTGTTCTCTTATTGTCTAATTTTTTGAGTTCTTTGTATACTCTGGATATTAGGGCTCTATCTGAAGTGTGAGGAGTAAAGATTTGTTCCCAGGATGTAGGCTCTCTATTTACCTCTATTATTGTATCTTTTGCTGAGAAAAAACTTTTTAGTTTGAGTAAGTCCCATTTGTTGATTCTAGTTATTAACTTTTGTGCTATGGGTGTCCTATTGAGGAATTTGGAGCCCGACCCCCTTATTAGTTTCTTGAATGACTCTTTTTCTCTGCTCCCACCCCTTCTACAACTGGACCCTTTTCCTTTTGCTTTTGTATTGCAACCTCTTATCTTTAGTCCACACTGTTTATGTCAAGGGCCAAATGGCCCTTGATTGGACTCAGTGTTCAAATACCATCATAGGGGAAGAAAGTAGCCCAAATGAGTGGGGAATAAAAGCATATAAGCCTAAATGAAGATTGGAAATCATGTCCTAAAAAGACAGCTACTTCTCAGTTTCCTTGGCCATTTGCCATATCAGAATGCCAAGCACTGTGCCTGGGTTGCCTAATTTATTAAGAAAAGCTCAATATTTTTATTTTTATAGCTATCAAATTTTATTGATGTAAGTAATGAAAAATTGAACGGAAAATTATACTTTGTTTTTTCCTGGGGCCACAGCACCGCAGTGCTCCATTAGAACTCAATAAGAGAAATGATTAGGTTTCAGTGAAATGTTCAAAGATTGAGTTTAGACTACTACTGACATTTACATCTGGCACAGCATCGGGCATGTCTTAGGCACTAAGTAAATGGTAGATGGATGATTTATTTAATTTAATTTAATTTTGGTGAAAAATTGGCAACTTAATTTTTATCAATGCCTTCAGGTTTGGTATTTCCACATTCCCAGAAGTATTGGCATTAATTAAAAGTATTCAAAATGCCACATATCTTTGTCTAAATGGCCTCCAGATATAGGTGCCTTTTAAAAAGTTTTTTTTCTTGGTGCATTATAATTACACATAATGTGGGATTCACTGTGATACCACAGTTAACCCAATTTTGTCAATTTCCTTCTCCAGTACCTCTATTTTCCCTCCCGTCCTTCTTGTCCCCGATCTCCTTTCTCTCTTTTGCTGATCTCCCTTTTATTTCCATGAGATCAGGTTTTTCCTTTTTTTCTCTCTGGCTTCCACATGTGAGAGAAAACTTTTAACCCCTGACCTTCTGAGATTGGCTTATTTCGCTTAACATGATGTTCTCCAATTCCATTTATTTTCCTGCAAACAACATAATTTCATTTTTCTTTTTGACTGAATAAAACTCCATTGTGGATACATACCACATTTTCTTTATCCTATCATCTGTTGATGGACACCTATACTGGTTCCATAATTTGGCTATTGTGAATTAAGCTGCTGTAAACAAGGGTGTGCATGTATTACCATAGTAGCATAACTTTAATTCATCAGGTCACGCTAAATACTGAGGAGCAGTATACCTGAGTCATATGGTGGGCCCATGCCTAGTCTTTTGAGGAACTTCCATAATGATAGTTGTAATAATTTACAGTCCACCAACACTGTAAAAATTTCTTTTTCTCCACATTCCATCCAGCATTTATTATTGTTTGTATGCTTGATGACTGCCATTTAATTGGACTCAGATAAAATCTTGGTGTAGTTTTGATTTGCATTTCCTTAATTGCTAAGAATGTTGAAAAATTTCTTTTCCATAAATTTGTTGGTCATTTGTATTTCTTCTTCTGAGAACTGTCCCTTTAGTTAATCTTCCCATTTCTTGATTGGGTTATTATTATTTTTTTGGTGTTGGGTATTTTGAGTTCTTTATATATTCTGTATATTAGTTCTCTGTCAGAATAGTAGCTGGCAAGAATTTTCTCCCATTTTGTAGCCACCCTTTACATTCTTGTTTCTTTTGTTTGACAGCAGGTTTTAAATTATTTTAATGTTATTCTTTTATTATTAAGATCTGCTTAGGAGAAAAACAAATACATAATCCCTTTCTCCAAATAGCTGGTTTGGAGTCTCCAATATTAAAAATAATTTTTCCATTTATTTCTACTATCCCTACCTATGTCTTCAGATACAGAATGAGAATCCTAAACTGAATCTCTCCATTTCATTTTCATACAGGTTCCTCAATTCAAAACACTCAGCACTAAGATATGTGCAATCTGGCAAATCCAGTTTCTTCTCACTTCCTGAAATCTGCTTAAGGGTATATTTAAAATCTTTTATGTACACCACCTTCATTTTATATCAATGATAAGGTCTAAAAATAATAGTTAAGCCAAATTCAGATCTCTGGATAAGTTATATGTAATTGGGTCATTTTGTTGTGTTGAGCAATCCATGCATAACATCAGTAACAGTAATAACAGATGTACTAAAAATAATAATAGGCAGCATCTACTATTTCTATTATTGCATTAGGCACTGTGGCAATAATTTAACATAAATAAATTTAATATTTACAAGATAAAAAGTAATATCATTATCCCTAATTTATAGGCATAGAACCAAATACCTTATGAAAGCAATCGTAGTAAATGGATGAGTTTAAGATTCAAATTGAGATTGGACTGACTCAAGAGCCTTGTGAACTATACTCAACTGCTTTTACAACCTATACCAAATTGCTACTGTTGAATTTGAAGCTCTAAATGTTTTGAACAACTTTAATTAAAAAACTCTATCATAAATAATAAATTCCCTCCTGAACAATCCTGTGAAATCATGATATTTTGGAGGAAGGCAGATTACTCTCCATGTCATGGTTATCTGCAGTTATGATATGTCCTGCATCAGTCCCTTTTTTGAGTCACAGAGGCTCTCCTTTTCCTCTGGGGAACTGCCTATCTTCACTCCAGAGTTTGTGGGTAGATGAGCAATCAAAGGGCCTTACCTATCCCAGATAGGAAAGTAACTGCCACTAAAGGAGTGGGTATGGGAATTAGTTTGCAGAGAATGGAATGCTGGTTACCAGAATTTGGGATGAGTGTTAGGAGAATGAGGAGATATTGGTCAGAGAACCAAAAGTTTCATTTAGACAGGAAGAATACATTTTTGACATCTATTACACAGTGTGGTGAGTTTACTTAATAATATGATATATATTTCAAAATTACTAAGAGATTAAATTTTATATGTTTGCACTACAAAAAAATAAGGCCATGTGGAGAAAAAAAAGCAATCAAGTGTCAAAATTAACACAGAGATACAGGCATGAGAAATGGAGAAAAGGAAAGAAATTTCTGAATATATTATTTAACTTCACATTTCTAGCCATGGCCATACTTAGGAAGCCCTGCAAGTTTTTACCTGAGATCATATGTTTTTACTTTTTAAACTAGTTCAGATTGGAATTCTGTCATTTACAGCTAAGGTGCCTAACAAATACACCTTGGAAAAATACATATCTTTGGCAGAGTACATCAAGTATATGACTTAATTTGTGTTGCTATTAAAATGAGTCACTTATAGGTTAACAAACATAGCTAAAAATCAGTGCCCCTGTTGAATTCATTATGAGATACATTGCTTATAGTGTATGTTGCAGATCAGGTAGACACCACCCTCCAGAATATTTCCTTGTGTGGAACTTCTTGGGTGGGAAGAAGGAAGGAGTAGAGCAAGAAGAGGTGGTAGATAATTCCTTGCTGATAACATGAGAACAAACAGGTTTTCAACCAGGTTCCAACATATTCAACTTAATACAAAAAAACAAAAAGAGCATGAATAAATAATTCACAAAAAATAAATTGCTATAATACAGATGCAAAAAACAAAAAAGCAAGTGGCCATTTTGCAGCTGTGAAACATAAAACTGTGTAGCAATCCTACCATTTATCATGAAGTACCTTCTAACTCTCTTCCTTTTTTTTTTTTAATTTTAAGATGGTTCTTTTACAATTCCTAGGCCACTTATGATTGGCTGAAGCTAAGTGACTTGTGACTAATGGTGTTGAGAACATTAGTGATATTGTTTACTTCTCAGCACAACACTTAATAACTGACAAAAAACAAAAACAAAAAAACCCTCCAGAGATCTCCTGGGTGGGATTCCAGAGGAGGATATCATAGAGAAGTGTACGAACCCACACTGCAAAAGACATGCAACATGAGCAAGATATAAACTTAAGTTGTTTTAAGTCATGAAAGTTCAGGGGTTGCTTCTTACTGCATGCCATAGTCTTTCCTGATTGAAATAAAATGCCAAAAAGTGGAAGCAACCTATTTTGACAAGGCAAAATAAAATTGCACACATATTCTCTTAGTGGCAAGATAAATTAGGGAAACTTATTTGGAGAATACTTTGGCTGCATGTCTTAATAGGGCATCACATTACATTTCTCCTGGGAATGGACTCTAATATAAAAGGACAAAAGAGAATGTTACACTGATAACCAAAGCATTTTTGTGAAAGTTCAGAGACAAATTTGTTTTAATAAAGTTTCAGCATTTTTAAACTAAGAGAACCAACTCTAATTCAGGCCCTTGACTATGAATATAGACTCCACCTCTTATTGACTCTCATCTGTCACCATTACTATGCTTCAGTATCCTCATCCAAAAGATAGGGCCTGTAATTATAAATTAACCAGAGAGGATAAACATTTAGTAAATGTCAGCTATTAGCTTGATTATCATTGTTCAAGACCTTTCATTCTGTTCCCACCTTGACCAAATATGCATGCCCTGTCCTAATTCCCATATTCATTACTAATTTTTGTAAATATTAGTATATTATTATAAATTTCTTTTAATCCTACCCAATCATTTATGGACTACTTCAGAATATCACTGAGTATATTTTGAAATAAAACATCCCTTTTCATTATGGTCAAACTTGGGACCAAATAACATTCACATATCACCTTTATTAATAACAAAGCTGATTGCAGATTAGATATTGATGACTTAGATATTGAGCAGTGCAAACTTGGTAATAAGCCTTTACTTCAACATGGACAAATTTACCCCCTCCCTCACTAGCCATAGTTATAGCCAGGAAGCTACTGATGCACTACCTTGGGACAAAGACCTTCTCAAATGGCAAAGAGAAGACAATGCACCCCTTCTGCTGGCAGACAGATTGAAGAAGCAGCAAGAGGAAAGGGTACAGTGATTATATTTGCTCTGAAACTCACCAGTCAGGTAAGTTTATCCTTCTCCAGAGAAAAGATTACCATGAGGACTAACAGAGACTGGGGATGTGACCCTAGTGTCAGATTTTTTTATTACTAGAATTCACACAGTTTCTCATTCACATGGATTAGTCTAAAGATTTAAGAAATGTTCATAAGGCTGGGGCTATAGCTCAGTGGTAGAGCCCTTGCCTCACACACATGAGGCCCTGGGTATGATCCTCAGCACCACATAAAAATAAAAATAAAGATATTGTGTCCATCTACAACTAATATATATATATATAATATATATATATTATATATATATAGGAATATATATATATATAGGAATATATATATATATATATATATATACAACTAATATATATATACAACTAATATATATATATATAGGAATATATATATTCCTATAAGTTAATTAAGGCATGTACCCCTTAATGGTTTCACCTGTTTATCAATTTGATCTCTTTTTTTTTCCCAAACTTATGTAGGACTCTCACCATTTACAGGTTTTCCATAACTAATTTACTTTCATTTTCTTCATTTCTCAATTTCTAAATTTCCCTTCCCTCCCTCCCTCTTTTTCTCCAGGCCTGGCCATTTGTTTTTCAAATATTCTCTTTAGCTCTCTGCTGTGAGCACAGGATGCTAATAACTTTCATGTATTCAAAAACATCATAATTGTTCACCTTCACTAACCTATATTAGATAATTCCACCAAAACACTAACAAACTCTGGCCTGAATTTAATGTTCTGCCTACCACACCTGTAATGTGTTTCTACTGGTTTATGTCTTCCCTTCAAGTCCCAATTTCCTCATCATTTAGCATGTTCTCTTGGGACACAGGATCCTCCTTCTGACTCTGCACTAGTAATATTTTGTCACCTCTATATCTAGCCAGCCAATCTTTGAAGAGTGTATACTGACCTCTTCTCTCAAATCTGTCCCAATTTTCTGTAACTATTTGGCATAATTGCCCATTCCTCAAGGGGTGGTCACCACTTGCTCCTCTTAAGTGTGTGGTTGAAAAAAAAATAAGTAAATAAATTATAAGACCCATTCTTGACTAGAGGCTGGGGATTGAGACAAATGATATTCGTGATGCCAGCTGCCCCAAATCTGCCTAAACTTCCAGAGATCCCACTACTTCATCAAAGTTAGAATCCCCGGATCCTCTATCACATACATATCAAAGGAAGAGAGCAATTTTAAAATTTACTACTCTGATTCTTGGAGCACTTTAGTAGATTAGCAGATGGTAAGGAACACAATGGGAAGTACATTAGATAAAAAGTAGCATTAGTGATCATTACGGGAGTATTGTGTAATTTGTGTTTTTATATGATTCTCTTAGAGGCACTCATCATTCATTTGTAAAATCCAAAGAATAATGAAAGAAAGTCTGTGATTTATTAGAGTTGTTTAAATAAAAATTTTTTTTTCAGGCAAATATATTAAATTGTATTTATGTATTATTAAGTTACAAAATCATATTAATATCTATTTTTTGAATGTCTGAAAGAGTTTATAATAAAAATAGTAGGTAAGTTCGTATAATTCTGAACTTGGGCCAACCAAACATCAAAATGTTAGATTTTAAAGAGCTGATAAAACCTACTAGAGTGTGAGCATGTCCCCCAGTGGTTTATGTGTTAGAACCTCCATTCCTTAAGGCAGCAGTATTGGGAAGTGGAACCTAGTGAGAAGTATTTGGGTCAGGGGAGCAGAGAGCATTCATGAATGGATTGATGCCTTTCTATAGAACTGGGTTAATTCTCATCTGTGGTGAGTTCTCATTCTCTCAGCACTTGATTAATTACCTCTGGAGCAGGTTATTATGTGAGGTCATCCTTCATTCCTGTTTGCCTCTTGCACATGTGCCCACTTGCCCTTCCCCTTTTTGCCTTAAACTGAAGCAGCATGAATCCCTCATCAGAAGCTGAGCCGGTGCTGGAAGGGCACTCTCAGACTTCCAACCTGCAGAGCCATAAGCTAAATTTTTCTTCTCTTACAGTCTTAGGTATGCTATTGTAACAGAAAAGGGATTAAGACAATGCATCTGAGCTGGGGTTGTGGCTCGCTGGTAGAGCACTTTCCTAGCATGTCTCGTGAGGCACTGAGTTTGATTTTCAGTGCCACATATAAATAAATAAAATGAAAGTCCACCTACAACTAAAAAAATAAGACAATACCCTTTTTCCCTCCTCAGTTCAAAAAAAAAAAAATGATTAATAGAGAAACCAGATGAAGATTCTGTCATCCTTACCACCTGTGAAGAAGCTTGGAGAATGTTGCCTTAGATCTCTGGCACAGTGGCCTCACCAGCCCTGATCCCCCAAACAACTTGCCTATCCAGGCACTGGCTCTGTGGACACCCATGACACAGGCAGGCCTAAGCTAACCCTGTCCACAGTTGAGCAGATCTGACCATGTGGGCACAAGTTGCCGAAGAGAGTGCAAGAGGCAGGAGGAAGCTTTGCCGAATACTGGGAATGTCCTATTTCTTGATCTGTGGTGAATTTACAAATGTGTAAAATGCTACCAAGTCATAAAACATTTATATATTTGGCCTGTGTTTTCATCTGTTGGGGCTGCCGTAAAAAAAATGCCACACTTGGTGTCTTACACAACAGAAATCTGTTTCCTCACAGTTCTGGAGTTAAAAGTCAAGATCAAGGTGTATGCAGGGTTGGCTTCTCCTCAGGCTTCCGGCTGCCTTCATCCTGCGTCCTCACATCTGCAGTTTCTCTTCTGCTTCTTACAAGGACACTAGTATTGGATTAGGGCCTATCAGGAAAGCCTCATTTAACTTTACCTCTTAAAAGACCCTATTTCCTGATGCAGCCATATTGTCAATTTGCAGGGAGGGCCACAGTTCAAGCCATATCACCATTTATATATTATTCTTTAATAACGAAGGAAAAAGGCAAATATCCATAAAGGGAGAACACTTTTATATAAAGAGATTGCATTTGCTGTATGATGACTTTAAGTCATCTTCTTCTTGAGGGAGAAGTTGATAGGAAAAATTGTGCAGGAGAACCGGGTGCCTATGGGAAAGAAAGGAATCGGAGAGGAACAAAGGAGGGCTGGTGGGAAGGGGCGACCTAGAAGTAAAGACCAGCCTTTCCTGCTTTCTGAGTAGAAGCTAGTGTGGGAGAAGCCCTTTGTCTTTGTCCTGGACCAGCTGGTGGACTTCCAATGATAGGGATAGAGGGAGGGAAGGATAGAGGTGTCAAGTGGGCATGGTTGTGAGGGGAGAAAGAGGGCAGATGGTAGGAAGGAGGTGAGAGAAGAGACTGAAAGAGGAGGGAGAGAAAGGAGGAAGCAGAAGAAAGTAACAGAAGAGAGAGGGATTAAATATGACAGTATAAAAGGCAAATACTTAGCTGGATGTCTAGTAAATGCATTCTAGAGGCTGATTGCCTAAATTTTGTCCCAACTCAGCCGTTTAATAGCTACGTGACCATAAGAAAATCACTTAATCTCTCCTTGCCTCAGTTTCTTAGTCTGCTGAAAAAAGAATCCTACCTACATCATATGATCATTTACAGAACCAAATAAACTAAGCAAGTGCTGTATAAGTATCTATTATTATTACTACCTATGCTTAAAACTTAGACTTGGGATCCACAGTATAAACAAGAACTCAAGATCTGTCTCTGAGGAGAGCTAGGGATTGTGCACAGCTTGGGATGCAGTCTGCTGACTTCCTCCCTCCAAAGCTTGCAGAAGTGCATATAGCTACAGACAACTCTGAACACAGCAACTTTGAACCAACTCTGAACACAGCAACTTTAGACAGATTGCTCCATTTAGTTATACTGAGGTATCTGGGATGTGCACTACAGTTCTCATGTGATTTTATTTAAGTCTGATATCTCCCAACCTAGACCTAGTTTCACATCTAGGAAATGCTGATATTCTGCCTTCCTGTGATAAGGCCGAGCAAGAAGTCTGCAGACCTCAAATGTAATTTTTCTACATGGATTATCTTACTTTTTTCATTGAAGAAGCCCCAAAATATATGTATATATCCAGCAAAGGCCTTCTTATTACTCTCCACTTCACTGGGTTACAGGTTGATAGACCACACTAACCCCCTAAGGAGGATCACTTCTGAAATGTGAGAGTGCAATTGTTTTGCTTAGTTTCCACATGGGCACTTTTTCTTTCCAGTACTTATCTCCAGAGACGACAACACTACAGAAACCAGGAGCCGAAAAACCACAGGTAATGTTTACTGCGTGCCTTTATTAAAAGTTGTTAACAGCTAATTGCATAGCATCACCCACTTAAACACATCACAAATATTATTATTACCATGAGTCCAAGGAACATTTCCCTGGCATAGATTTTTAATAGCTTTTAAAAAAGAATATGGTCTTATAGGGGATGCCAAATTTGTGGTTTCATCTTGCGTACCCAGGAGACAGGATGTGGTTCGGCAGTTATGGGGTTGCAGTGAGTCAGCTAGGGAGACAAATGTTTCCATGGTGACCTTCCCATTCATTCCTGTGAATCCTCCGTATACCCATGAGGATTAATGACATGGCATTAGCACTGATAATCATAATGAAGAGAGCTGTCTGAGAGTGGGGCAACCCAACCCTGATGTTCAGGAGGAAACCAGGTATAGGAATTTAGCCCATGTGTTGAGAAAGAACTACTGAAGTACAGGGAGAGGTAGTTCTTTGTTTTATAGAGAAGTGTTCCTGCTGCTGACAGACTTCTGTAGTCTCCCCACTGGGAATTCTCTTCCTATTATGACAGAAAGGGGGTAGAAAAAAAAAATAACCCAAACAAGTGATTCACTAAAGATCCAAAGAACCAGGATGAGAGAACATGGAAGCCACACAGGTCAAAAGTCTCCTCATTTGTTTTGTTTGTTTATTTAAATACATTAAAATGTTTCTAGGAAATACTTTTAAGGAAAGTCTTTTTACTGAGATCTTTTTCTATAGCTTCATGGCAGTACTTTTGTCCCTCCAGGGGAAAAAAAAAGACAGAAACACATTGTTTTCACATTGTGTTAATGGCAGCATTTTATTTTAGTGTTCAGAGATGTGGGGCATTGTACAACTGATAAAGTGAAACATTAGGAGCCCACAATCTGACTCAGATGCCAGCCTGGGTAAAATTATAGACACCAAGAGGGATTGCTACACTTTCCCAGAGCAAGATGCAGGTACTTACAGAGGCTCACAGAGGACTGTAGCTTGTGATTTAATTGTTTGCATGGTTATCTTCTTTATTAAATTTCAAGGTTCCACGGAGCAGAAACTTCATCTCTTTATCTTATTCAACTTTGTCATTGCCAGTTCCACCCAAAGCGCACACACACACACACACATGCAAATAGATGAATTACACAGACACTCAGACATACCTGCACATACACACACTGAGCTAACATCCTACTTTGCACACCACACTCCACGTTACTACACACTGGTTAAATGAGTAGATTTGACCAGTATTATAAATCCTTGAATGGGGCTTAACACTTGTGTGTGATGTGTAACAATGAATGCGTGGGGTGAAATGATAATGGTTTTTAATGCTATGTAACATTGTTTTCCTCATTTAAATGTTTAGACAAGAGGACTTGACATAAATACAATAAAAATCTGAGAGGCAGGAAATGAAAAAATATCAAGACTCTCAAAGCAGCTGAACTATTCAGATTGATTAAATGCTGTCTGCAGAATGCTGATTACTGGATCTACCGCAACATATCTTGATTCATCAAATATTTATTCACCTACTTTAATAACTATTTGCTCTGTGCCAAATAGTATCCTGAGTGCTTATGAATATTAACTTATTTAATCTCCTCTAAGAAGTAGACACTATTAAAATACCTATTTTGAGCAAATGCCATGACATGTGCCTATAATCTCAGCTACTTGGGAGGCTGAAGCAGGAGGATCAAAAGTTCAAGGCCAGCCTCAGGGACTTAGAAAGACCCTGTCTCAAAATAAAAAAATAAAAAGGGCCCAGATGTAGCTCAGTGATAGGGAGCCACTAAGTTCGATCCCTTTATTCCTTCCACGATAAATAAATTACCTATTTTTCAGATAAGTAAAGTGAAGTAGAAGTAATTTAATAACTTGCCTAAATTCACATGGACAATAGGGAGTGGAACTGTAAATTGAACCAAGCAGTCAGGTTCCGGGATCCTAAGCTCTTAACCATCATGTGATAATGCCAATTTCTGGCCTGGAAGCTGGGATATATCAATAATCAAGGAGCACATAATCTTGTTTTGTTTTCATAAAGCTTAGGGTTTGAAGGGGAGACATGCTGAAAACAACCAATTATCATCACAAGTGGCAAGTGCTATAGGTCAAAGGAAGAACTCTAGCAACAGATAGATGCGAATCATCCGAACCTAAAGATAGTGAGAGCAGTCACAATCAGGAAAAGAAATAGATAATAAAAGAGGTGAGTGCCAATTTCCTCCTGACCTTGTTTCCCAATGGCCTTTTGTAATGAAGAATGAATATCTCAGCTAGAAACATTGAGTCATATGCAGGAGGAAACCTTTCCAAGTGGTTCTTAAGGTCAGCCTCTGAACTTTGAGAGACATGCCTCTGGGAGGTATGCCCCAGACCTGAAATCTGATTAAACACTGTGATAGACAGGGACTATCACACCAGGTGGAAACTGTCAGCATAGACTGGGAAGGTCAGTGTTTCCACGTAACCAAAAAGTATAGATGTAGACATTTAAGAAATCAGGCTAAGCTGGGCATGGTGGTACAGCCTGTAATGTGAGAGACTTGGGAGGGTGAGGCAGGAGGATTGCAAGTTCAAGTCAGCCATGGCAACTTAGGGAGATCCTCAGCATCTTATTGAAATCCTGTCTCAAGTAAAAACTAAAAAGAATCTGGGATGTAGATGACTGCTAAAATGCCCATAGGTTCAATAACAAGTACCAGAAACAAAAACAAAATATCAGGACACTCCACAGCAGATATTGGCAAGCTCTGCTAGGGTTATAGTGAATGCCACGGATATGAGAAATTTTGGAAGCCAGGCACCTGCTAGGGAAGTGTTTGCAAAGATTAGTCTAAATCTTGGCTCTTCATTGAACATTTTTTATTCATCATCAGAATGTTTAATAAATATTGGGAACTTTCTATGAATCAAGTTCTATGATAAGACTGGGGTGTTGAATAGTATTATTATTATCATTACTACATAGAGAATTTCAAACCTTCCCTTTGAAAATTCAATATTGGAGTCTACTGAAATAAATTTATAGTAGATTAACAAGAGAGAAGCCATAAGAAATTTAATTGATCACAGTTTTATGTGACATGAGAATCGTCTGATTAAAGACCCTTTGACCCAGGTTGAGCTATCTATCTTTCAGTTCCATGAAACATGGACAGTCATGTAGATATTTGACTAGATGGAAAGGGAATCATCTAATAGCAATAGACAAGGGTAGAATCCCAGCAAGGCCTAATTGCTGGGATTCCTCTTGGCCTTTTTGTATAGCATTCCTTACCTCTGGGTATGGAACAAAAGATCCTCTGGAATGGGAAGTCTTTGACCTAAAATCAAATCAGTTAGATCAAACAATTTCTTTACCTGGAAATTCAGGGGAAAGTTAGAGTAATATTTTGAGGTTGTTTAGCTGGCTTTGAGAAAATGAGGGTTTGGTTTCTATGATCCACCCTAGGATAAAGGATACTGAGAAGTGAGAAGCAGAAGGGCAGGAGAATATCAGAGAGGAACTTGGGTCTGAGGTCTTTACTTTGGGGTATTGTTTTAACTATCCCTACATTATTATCCTGATTGAAGTTTTGACCTGGAAGAACTGGGTATGGAACCCAGTCCTAAATCATGTCAAAGCCAGCTCTTGAAGTAACTATGGTTTATCTCCAAAATGCTTGCTGGTGTTTGCAAATGAGGCAAAGTTAATATCAGTTCACAGTATGAACTAGTGACTCATTGGATATGAATGGAGAGCTTAACTCAGAATGATCATACAGCCCCCAGAAGGTATTTGCCACTTAATGCCAATGATGCCCTTACATAAAGAATGAGAGTAAAGTCTTTGGGGAAAACAATGGAATAAATGTAAGATTTTTTTTCTCACTTCAAAGTTTTTCTGAATTTTGAATAATAATTGATTAGCTTTTTTCATTCAACATCAATTACAACAGGATATCTATGGGCAAGGCAAAGGAGAGGTCAAGAGTAGAGTTAACACTACAGAAAGATACATTTTAAAGTATCAGGAAAATGAGCAAAGAGAGTGATTGAAAAATGAACATAAATAGCACAAGTCAGGAAGTCCAAAGATTTTTTTCTTGTTTTTTTTTTTTTTTTTTATTTGGTTGGCTGGCTTTGGTGCTAGGGATTAAATTCAAGAGCTCTTTAAAGCACTGAACTACATGCCTAGTCCATTTTATTTTTTATTTTAAGACAGGGTCTCACTAAATTGCTAAGGCTGGCCTTGAACTTGTAATCCTCCTGCCTCAGCCTCCAAGTCACTGGGATTACAGGGGTGCCCCACTGCCAACTACATGAGTCAGAAATTTTAGAGGCCCCAGAAAACAGCTTGCAAGTGATCAACAAAAATGTGGAGAGAAAAGCAAAATGTGTCACCAAGGAGTTAGGTCATCACAATTTTTCTGAAAAGCCAAAGAATTGTAGAAAGTGTAGAGGAAACAAGGCAAGACTTGCATGGCCCATGGCAAGACTGAGGCAGCCTGCTTTCCGGTTTCTGCTTATTCAGTTCCCTTCTACTTTGCAAGCCAGCCTGGCAGGATACAGGACAGAAAGAGAACAGAAGGCAGCAACCAGGAGTCAATCTGTGAATAGGGCTGGGAGAAGCCATCACTGAGTTCATAGAAATGATTCATGAGGCATCAATGTGGCTCCTAGTATCTCTTTTAAGTATACCTCAAGTGCCTCAGGTAATTTAGATGAATATACCATTTATTTTCAGGGACTGAAAGACGGGAAAATCTCTCCTAAAGCATTTTAGGGCAAAAAGAACCTCATGTGCTAACCACAAACTTTAAATCTTTCTAGCATATTCCTCCTACAACTTTGCATCTCCTGTGTGTCTTCCTTCCTAAAAGTCTCTCTTTTTTAATATTTTTTAAGTTGTAGTTGGACACAATACCTTTATTTATTTCTGTGTGGTGCTGAGGCTCGAACCCTTTGCCTCACATATGCTAGGCAAGCACTCTACCACTGAGCCCCAACCCAAACCCCTGCAGCCTCTCTTGAACATCACAAGTTTCCTGATCCACACAGAGACCAAAAGGTGGCACATTTGGGCATCCTGTAAAATGCATATTGCTAAAGACTTCAGTGTATTAAAGACACGTTATGCATGCCCTGAATTGTACCTTTATATTTGATTACAATTACTTGGTGGCTTATCCTTAGTTTATCTTGTATCATAGCTAGGATTGCTAAGTATTTGGAAAAGAGATGCTAACAGCCATTATAAAATATGACAATGCTTAAATAAATATAGTTTTAATTCTAGACACGAGTCTACCTAACTGAACGACTCCTTTTTAGAATGTAGGCTCAATTAAAGGTTGTTTCACTCAAATAATGTACTTACCACTTTGAAAATCCATACCTGAATGAGTGCCAAGGTGAGTTCCCCAAAACTAACCAGCTCACTCATAATGTGAACCAAAATGCAACTTCTTTATTTTAATAAGAGGGAATATCGTATGACCTGTAGTGACTTGGGTAGCATTTTGGAGAGTTATGAAGCAAAAATTTTCTTCCCTGTGTGCAAACTTCTAACTCTGAGTTAGAAGTTTGTTGCCCTTGGTCTTCCTTGGTGTTTTTGGCTGGCTTACTAAGAATTTGATGTATCATCATTTGTCCTTTTGTCTCCAGCCATTATCTTCACTTTTCTGGTTTGGTTTGTTTTTATTTATTTATTTATTTCCCCATGATATCTACTTGGTTCTGGAATCTTTTTTTTTTTTTTTCTTTTTCTTTCTTTCTTTTTTTTTTTGGTTGCTTTTTCCCCTTTGTACAAAATGTTGTCTTGTCTTTTCAGAATTTCAAAAGGCCTCCCCAGTGACTTGAATTTGAAGAGAGCTGCAGGGTCGTAGCTCAGTGGAAAGCTTAGCATGACAGTGAAATCCCTAAGCAGGGACTACTCTTTTCAAATAAGGAAACCTAAAAATAAAAGCTGTCTGCAGCTGGGACTGCGTGCCAAGACAACTATCACTGAAATGCAGAGGAAATTAAAAAAACAAAACAACGTTGCTAGACAGGATTTGGCTGTTAAATAGGTGAAACCTGGAAAAGGCCAAGTTCATAGTAGGTGGTTTATCACTCTCAGGTAATGTGATGTGGTGGAATTTTTTTATTCATCTAAGGAATATCACTCCAACAACATCAAGGACACAGCAGGAAGCCTCAGTCAGCCTAACTCCCTGGAAACAAGGGAGGGCGCCATGTTCCCTCCGCCCTGTGCACTTTCTTCCTTCTTCCTGGTTGCTTATGGTTTGTTTTCCACCATGCTACTTTTAAACAGTCAGTTCCAGTTCTGAATTTCTCCCACTCCCTTCCACTTTTTCTTGGACCATACCTTTACATCATCCCAGTTTTTTCCTCCTTTAACCCCACTGTAACAACTATTTTATCTCCAGTTTTCCAACCTTTCCTTCTTAATGTTATCAACTTTACATATTTTCTCTTCCTTTTGTCTTCAGCTTGTACCAGCCTCTGGGTCATTACTAGCTTAAACCCCCAGTCTAAATTTAATATCTATAACCAGACTGTTGAAAGAATTTAAGGGAAAAAAAAATACAAACATGTGGCCAAAGCTGCCAAAAATCCATGTTTACCTCCTCAGGGGGACCACCCGTGCTACTTGGCAATTTCACTGTATCCCTCTTGTAGTTCCCTCAATTATGAGATGCAAACATTATTTCAACTCTTCAAGCTTTGCAATCCTCTTTATCCTAGCTTCTATTATTTTCCTTGACATACGCCCTTTGTATGGAGAAAAGTAGGCTCTCCTTAGTACACAGTCTACAAAATACTTCTTTCTACTTGGGATACCTTCTCCCTTTGATCAGTCTTGGTGAAAAAGTACTCCCACTACTTTCTATTTGATCACCCACTCTATGGCTTCCCCTCAGGTTGTAGCACCATGCTTATTTCTCTTATGTTACCAGGAAAAAAAAATCTCAAATATATGTTCCTAACCATATTAGCCTTGAGCTCCTCTTTTAACTTTTTAGTCTACCTGCTATGGTTTGGGTATGGAATGTTCCCCCAAAATTCATATATTAAAAGCATTGTACCCAATGCAGCAAAGTTTACCAAAGCTAGCGATTTTATGGAATGATTGGATCACGATGGCTCTGGCTACTATCATCAATGGACTACTTGAAGGTACAAATAGTTGGAGGAATTAGGTCAGTAATTAGTGGGCATAACCTGGGGGGATTTATCTTCTCTCCGGCCCCTTCCTTTCTCTCTGCTTCCCAGATGCGGTGAGCTAAGTAGCTTTCTTCTGCTCTGCCGTTTAGCTGTGATGTTTCTGACTTGAAGCTGGACAATCACAGACTGAAACCAAGAGCCAAAATAAAACATTTCCTCTCCTAAGTTGTTCTTGTCAGGTACTTTTGTTACGCTGATGAAAAGCTGAGAAGCACACCACCTGAATACTGTCATTTTAGTATATCTATTTCACAGTGTTTGTGGGTTTTTTAATTCCCTCATTTTAATAGAGCCAATTTTTCAGTTTCCAATACAGAAGATAAATTTTTTGAGTTCTTGTGCATCTGATATGTTACTATTCTGCCCTTGTGCTTGATTCATCAGTATAATGGATATGGGATTCTATGGTGAACCACAATTTCATTCAGAATTTTGATGGCACTACTATCCCATCTCCAGCATCTAGTATTTGCTGGGAGCCATTAGCCAAGTAGGTATGACAATTTCCTTGCCAGCGAACCCCATGTTGCTTAGTGGAAGGACTCGTGGAAATAGGACATTTTGCAGTGACATTGCATCTAAGGTGACCTTGCTCAAGGACCAGGGCGGATCTGGGTTTAGGGTGTTCCCGGTTTAGGATAATCCGGGTTTAGGGCGTTCCCAGTTTAGGACATTCCAGGTTTAAGGTTATTCCTGCTGGGAATAGGGCATATCCTGCTGCCTGAGTTCCCCTTGAGTTCTCACGGGATTCAGACAGTATTTTTTGGGAGACAGAAGCCCAGTGGGGGTGGATTTGGGCAGAGAACATGGATTTCCCCAGAACGTGATTGTAGACGGCTGGTGTGAGTTCGGGAATAAAGAGTTGCTGTTTGAATCTACAAGCTGTGTGGTGGCTAGTGATTTTGTGCCCAGCCAGACTGCGGCAAGTATTACTATTGAGAATTTCAGTGTTGTAATTATTGCTTATTGTTGTGGTGAATTTCAAAGTTGGATGTAAAAAATTTCAAACATACAGAAAAGTTGCACAGATATCAATTTTTTTCCTAAACCATCTGAAAATAAATTACCCACCGGAAGCTTCAGCACCCTGACTACATCAGTGTATATTTCCTACAAAGACATTAATATTCTACTGTATAATAAAATGGAGCCATCAGAATCAGAAAATTAACCTTAATGACACATTATCATTTAGTTCTTTTAACTTCTTAAGTTAGCTTTTTGGATCATATTCAAGTTTGGCCAATTGTCGCATAATGTTTATATTTGAAGAATCCTGTTCAGAATCCCCACAAGTAGGTCTCTTTAGCAATTCTTCAGGTTTTCCTGGATTTTTATTACCTGACACTTTTGTAGAAATCATTTTGTGAGATTTCCCTCCATTTGGGTTTTCTGTTTCCTCATGATGAGATTCAGCATATGCATTTGTGGCAGGACTACCTTAAAATGATGCTGTTTCTGCCTCAGTGTGTCACAATAGTTTTTTTTTTTTTTAACAGACATTTTACTTTTTAAAAATAACTTTATTCTGTTTATTTATTCATTTTTACGTGGTGCTGAGGATCAAACCCAGGACCTTGCACGTGCAAGGTGAGCACTCTACTGCTGAGCCATAACCCCAGTCCCTCATAATAGTTTTCTAATGCATGATATATATTTTTCTATACTTTTTACTTTTCTAGTATTACATGAAGAATGTATCTCATAGGCAACCCATTGGGTAAGCCTTTATTTTAATGTACAATTTGACAGTCTTTGTCTCTTGGTTAGAGTATTTTAGATCATTTGAATTAATGCAATTTAATGTAATTGTTGATATAGTGGCATTGAAGCCTAGAATTTCGCTTTCATTTTCTATTCATTCCACTTGTTTTTGTTCCTTTTTTCCTCTTTTAAATGACATCAATTTCAGTATTCAGTCCCATCTGCACTGTAGCTTTGAATTATAAAGTTTTCCTCTATGGTTCACAAAACCAATATTTAATTTTCCACAATATAATTTTCTTAGTTACTAAATTACTTAAGTAATGTATTCAAGGAATAATAGTATTACTATTGTTGTTGTATATTTCACTTCTATCTATATTACAAATTAAAAAAAAATATATTGTCATTAATTTTGCTTCAAAGACTACTCATTTTCACATGAAAAAAATGAAATATTAGGAAAAAATAAGGAATGTGGGAGAAGATGAATAAGGTTCCAGAGATGAATGTTGTGATAGATGAATGCATAGCAATTGTAATGTATATGATTCCCCTGAACTATGTTCTCCAAAGGTAAAAATTATAAAATATTATGCTATATATATTTTACCATGAAAAAGAAGCTTTTAAATTTTTTTGAATATTTATTTTTTCTGGCATTCTTCACCACTTTTCACACATCCAGATTTCTATCTCATATCATTTTTCTTCAACCCAAAGAATTTTGTTTTATATGTTTTATGGGTAAAATCTGCTGAGAACACATTGTCGTAGTGTTTGTTCATTTTAAAAAATCTTTATTTGCCTGCCTTTTAAAAATAATATTTTGTTGCATATAGAATTCCAGCTTGATAGTTATTTTCCTTTTATCAATTTAAAAACCTTATTTCATAATCTTCTGACTCACATTGTTCTTGAAGATAACTATCATTCTCATGTGCTACTTATTCCTTCTCACTGATTGAGCTTAACTCGTTTGTTAAAGAAATAATATTCTTTTGTTATCTATCTGCCAATTTCTGAAAACAATTGTTTCATACAATTAACCCAATTTTCCTTTTGTTTACATAGAAAGGGCAAATCCTATGCTATTTACTCCCTCATGAAAGAAAAGGGAGTTTACCATGCCATCCCACAAATTATTTTATGTTTTACTTTCATGATCATTCAGTCTAAAATACTTTCCAGTGTTCCTTGTGATTTCACCTTTGACTGATAAGTTAGAGTCAGTTATTTAAACATTTCATATATTTAATATTTCATTCTTCTAGGCACTTATTTATTCCTAATTTACATGTATTGTGGTCAAGAATATACTCAGCAATACTGCAATCTTTTGAAATGTATTTAGACATGTTTTAGTGCTTAGCACACCACGTATATTGTTGAATATTCTATGTGCATATAAACATAATGTACATTCTGAAGTTTCTGGGAGTATTCTTTCAATGTCAAATAACTCAAGATGGCTGATATTATTGTTCTGCTCAATTACCTTTTAAAATATGCCTCTTTACATTACTTTCAGTATATGTTGAAACAATCACAATACGTATAATTAACTATCTAGTTACAGTTAACTTTGTAAACTTCCAACAAAATGTAAGAATTTTGCAAAATAAGAGTTCTATATATCCGCTCTCCCCCACACCTTGTTTTTCTTGCTGTCATATGTATTATTTCTACAAATATTTTCTCAACATGTTGTTTATAGTTTTGGTTTTCATCACATGGCTTTTGATAAAATAAATTGAACATAATTTTGTATTTGCCCACTACACTAAAACATTGGTGAAGGAGATGGAGTTGAGGACCTGTGCTGAAGCTCCCATGTTTTCAAAATTCTGTAGTCCATACCTGTTGTTATTCCCTGAAGAAAAACCTCTCTCTCTCTCTCTCTCTCTCTCTCTCTCTCTCTCTCTCTCTCTCTCTCTCTCTCCCACCTCTCCTGCCCCTATACTTCTGTTTTTACTCCACTTTAGTGAAGACTGGCAAAAGCTAGTTCTAAAATGTTTTATATCTACTTTTTCAAGTATCTATCATGTTCTCTTCAAAAGAAAAAAAAAAGTGTTATATTGTTTTTCTTGCTGATTTTTTGCTGTTTTTCATGGCTGATTTTTTCCCTGAATTTATTTTTTATTGTTGGAAATACAAACCCTCTCTTGTGGCATCATCCATTAATGAGTTCCTGCTTTGATCTGTTCCTTCTCATTCTGCTTTAGCCAGACTTGTTAGAGTCTGTAAACAAGTCAGGATGGCGCCTGGCATTTTGCCAGGGGGAGTGGTTTGTGAAGTAACGCCAGCGAGCCATGAAGTGTGGAGATTCCTTATTGGTTGACTGCTGTATCTAGTTTATGTTAATTAAGATAAGCTGTGTGGAGTGTATATATACCCCTCCTGTCCTACAATAAACGGCTCCCACTCCTGCTGTATCAATGTACACAAGTTGCTCGTCACCCCCCCGGTTATTTTGCTGCAGCCGGACTGTGGCACAGACATATTATTTTCTCTGAATTCTTCTGGAAGTTTCCTGCCAGGAGCTTTTCCTCTGGCTGTCCTATAGGGAGAGTACCTTCAATCATTGGCCATCAGCAAAAACTCCTTCGAACCAGCTCAAACCTCCTCTGCACCTTTAAGCTTTCTGGGTCATCACTTGCCTTCCACATGGTAAAAAACTCTTCCTTTGGCCACTGCATGTCCTCTATGTTCTACTGATTTTGTTTTCTTAACACTTAAATGTACTTTGTACACCTGACATTTTAAATATGTTTTGATCATCAATCATATCTCTCTCCTCTACTTATTCCATGTTTCTCACACAACAACAACATTAGAAGATATAGAACTAACACATGGCTGATCGATTAAACACATGAAAGAAGGAGGAAAGGACTATAAGCATTTGCGTATATTAAGTAATAGTGGATAATTTCAAGATGGTAACTGTGTTAATAAGGAAGCAATATTTTAAACTGAAGAAGTTAAATCGATGTGAAAACTTAAAAACTATACCAAGAAGATAGAATAAGAATATACAAAAGTTCCTAGTTGAAACTTCTGTTATAAATTGGACCCTGCATACACATTTTCTCAACTTTTCTTAAGAAGTATAGATTTTCATACAATCTATAACTAATTAGCAGAGAATTCTCATAGACATTTAACCAAGCAGGGGAAAAAAAAAAACAGAATGAGAAAGTTCAATGGAAGAAATATCTTCTCTGAACAGATGAAATGCAAATGTGTTTGATCACTTCAGGAACTAGTAGTGGAAAAGGATTTAAAATTTTGAGGGGAAAAAAAAAGTCCATGGCAAAGGGAAAAAATAGTCTTTCTAAAAAAATCAGAGTTTTAATGATGAACAATTTTGACCAATTAAAGTTAAGACTAATTGCTATGGTGATTTTCAAGAAGAATGAAGCTAATGAGTTTCTGAATGTCAACTACAATTTTTGAGTACTTTTAATTTGCAATCTTTTTATTTAATGAAGAAAGTATTGAAGATTCATTTTAAATGTATTCAAACTGCATTTTAGTTTTTCCAGCTGTATTTTGTATAGGAATTATATTTTACTGTAATATCCACTCAGTTTTTTTGGAAGGAAAAATCTTAAAAAGTCTCTTCTAGGAGTGTCAAATCATACACTCTGTCACATTCCAAAAATAGCTTTGCTCATTGTTACACAGAATAAGAATCTGATCTGATACACTAATCCTATGATCTAGGGGAAAATGGTTGACAGATTGCTTGACCTAGGAAATCATTCAGAAAACTCTGCTAGAAGCAATGTCCCTGCCATTTTTTTTCTATATACATTTTTGATTTCTATCAATTTTCACTAAAGCAAACTTTAAGGAAAATGCCTAAGGGTTTTTAATTCACTATAGTTTAAATTTGTCTGTTGCAAGTAGATAACAAGTAATCCTTCTCTCTCCTATTTTTGCAGAGGCAAATGGGGTAAATGATAAGAGTAGTAATCTGTCTTTTCCTTCTTGTTTTTCTAGATATTAATTACAATAAATGTAAGGATACAGAACGACTATCTATACATTTAAACCTACTTCAGCCTAGATACTCATGTGAAGATCAATAGCTAGAAACCCAGGCAGATTATGTACATACATTAATAATTGGTGCTTATCCTCACATTTTAGGGTTTGCTTTTCATTTGCTAGTATTGATGTTTACAGAAAAAGAAAAGAACTGACACTACAAAGTTGAATGCACCAATCGCAAGAGCCCAATCATGCACAGGAGAGGAATAATGAGCTGATTCTTCTTGTTTTCCTCTTCGCATTTCTCCCTCTTGATTTTGTTTTTTAATACCGAGGTAGTATTTGATACTGTATGGGGGGAGGGATATACCAAAATAAAAACATGAAAAGCCACACACACAAAAAAAGAGAAGCCATCAAATCACGGGTGACTTTTTGTATCTGCATTTCAGATTCACATTGCCAATTATTTCAAGCTCAGAAAATGCAGAGGAACAAGGGTTACTCACTGCTATATGTGCTGTATTTTCTGCTTCATTGTCAGGGTGGCAGACAACAGGAAAGCAAACAAACAAAAAAATATGCATTTGTAATGTTTTTTATTGTTAATGCTTTTATAGTCCAAAATTCACTAAACAGAACTATTTGTAGAAAAATACCTACTTTGCGATACCATCTCTTTATCTACCCTGCAATTGAAAGAATAGCAAGAAATATTGTTAGACCCGAGGCCTTTAGTTGATGTACATAAGACTGATTTAAGAGTTTGACCTTTTCTGTATAACTCAGAGGCAATAATCTTTGAAATAAACTTTACTTAAGATAAACACACTTATACAAATGAGGGGTTCAATACAATTAGTTGAGCACTAGAGGTTATTAAATTTAACAAGTAATTTGTAGATAATGATGTGTGCTATCTACATATCTATTACTATAAATTAGAGCTAATTTTCTGTTTCTACTATAGATGTTAATGTAATTTTCCTCCATCAGAATTTGAGGTATGTACACAAATTTTAAGAGAAAAAATTATACCCCTCTTCAGTAATAGTGATCAGAGAAATAATACATTCAAGTGACACGTCTGAGATTTTCAACATAGCAGCTCTGTGTATAGTATACATTCAAGATATTTTTCTGTAAGCATTTAAACAATTTCCAAAATCATGCCATGGTAACTGAATGAAAATTTTATTGTAATTACAAGCAGAAGGACTTTGAAGTTGTTACAAACAAATGTATTCCTTTGACATAAGAGAAACAAGGCCCTGAGAGATAGAATGACCTGCCCAAGGTCAAACCTTGAGTTCATGGAAGAACCAGAACTAAAAAAAAACCAAAGACTTCAGTTATGAGATGTATTCATCAGTGCTAAATTCTATTGAGGAGCCAGAAAGTTTTCATTGTCTTTTGAAATTCTTATTTTTCTCCAGCAGTTTATGTTTATAAAAGCTGTCTTTAACAGATTATTTCTCACCAACACTCTCAAATATAAGCTTCTATTTCAAACTTCATGGTTTTTTTTTTAATAAAATATTACTTTTTTGAAGACTTAAAAGTATTGTGCACTACAAAAGAATAACTTAAAGACTTTGGAAATTTACTTTAGAAATTTAAAAATGTTTGTCCATTTGGTATTCAAGATGTTCATTCATGAAGGATTTGGATATACTTCATTACACAGTGAAAGGTTTAAATGTATTAATTGAACATTTATTTTACCCTTTCCTTTTTAAAGCCTATTTAATATTTGGTAGCAAGTTGAAGACTAAGAACCCATTTGGAGAAAATAATCATTAATGACTATTCATATTTCTTCATATGTTTTTATAGATTATATAAAATGGTCAACTGATTCAAGCCTGAAACAGGTTTGTATAATTGTGTGTGTGTGTATGTGTGTGTGTGTGTGTTTTCATTTGTTTGTTTAATGTGAACATCTGAAAAAACTATTAGTTCAATTTTGGAAAAGAATATTTTGTTGGTTATGGACCATAACCAATACTAAGCAAATATTAATCGAAGTTAGTTAAGAAGATTGCCAGGAACTTTTCAACTTTATAGCTGCTTCATTGCTAGAAAGTGTCATATTTTAAATAAATTTACACAGGTAAATGCCTCAACATTTACTATGAGTCACTAGTGAGTCTAATAATGACTGAAGATTTAAGAAGCCATTGGAGGTCAATAAAGCCATCAAAAAACTCCTCAATTAACAAATGTATTAATTGATCTTCTTGCATACCCCAATTTAAGGGTCAGTCTCTCTGGTATAGATTAAGCAGCAAGTTGCACATACATGTACAGTAGCCTGGTGTTCTGTGTTGAAAGATAAACATAAGGAATTGTTTTAAACCTAATGATTATAAGTCTCTCCTTTACACAGCATACTCAGCTGTTGCTCAGTGACAGTAGCTGCTCTCCATGGGATACAGCTTTGTGTGTAGACCTCTAATCTAACAGTTATAATGATGCTTTTTATCATAATCACAAAGCATTTAATTGCATGGAGCAATTTAGAAAACAGAGTCTAGGTCAAGACAGATCATAATCTAAGATAGATAACACTGATGTAGAAAACATAGAGGATATGCAAACAGCAAAATAATAAGCAATGAATAATTACAGAGATAAAACTTCACAGTCTCACATTTTTTTCTGTTCAGGGTAAATGCATTTTGGACAAGGCACCTTTGATTGTTAAATGCTTTAAAGGGCCATCAGGTGCTATTATTTCGTTGTTGAACTTTCACAATCCCAGAGATGATGATTGCCTACCACTGCACCACAAGATACAGGGCTGTGGGGAAGTGGAGAAGGTAGTGAGACGTAAATAAATCACAAAAGCATTGCGACACAACATCACTTATGCCAAGTGTTTACTTTAATTACAAAACTTATTTTTGTCTACTCTTTCTTATATCGTATTATTCAGAAATAGTTTTACACATAAATCTAAAATACCATGCTCTCACATATACTGTTTAAAGGCAAAAATGATCAGTTGACCAGAGTTCTCAGCTTGGGGGATCTTGCTTTATGACTATATTAATTTTGGAAAATGAGAGATGTTATCTCCAAGAAATGTTAAGGGGTAGTACAATATAATTACTTTATTCAATTGTATATCTGTAGAAATTAAGCTAATTTTCTAAAACTTAAAAAGACAATGTCACTTAGCATCTTTGGTATATCAGTATGGGTTAGCAGGAAAATATTCTATGACAAACTTATCTCTGAGATACCAAGAAGAAATTCTAGTCCAAGCTTTAATATGCTTCCTATATTTTCACTTGATGCTTCTTTTACTGCTGTTTCTCATTCTTTTTCACATTGCATGTTAGAGGATTTGTAGAGCCTTTAAAACTTCATTAACAAGAATAAATCCAGTATCCATTGATTTCTTCTCAAAAGGCACTCTAACCCATCAGACAGCCTGGTAGTTACATTCTCATGAGTACTCTAGCCACGAAAAACTCAATAGGGCACAAACATATCCAATGGATAGAAAAGAAACCTATTAGTTTAGAATATTTAGTGTGTTAGATGAGTCCACAATTATGAAGCCTAAAGTCCCCCATTGTAAACAGGAAACTGTATATGAGTTCGTCCTTCCATATTTTCTATTTATTCTGTAGGCCAAGAAATCTACTCTGATGCCCTTCTTCACCTGTCACAGAGCCAACCCTTGGAGGTTCAACAACAACACTGCAAATTATTCCTCCTGATAAAGAAGTAAGACACAGCTAAGGCTAAGCCCTTGTTTCATGGTGCATATGCACAGCTAATCACCCAAGAACTTTCCCCCCTTCATACAACAAGGATAACTATAATTGATAACCTTTTCATTTTCTTTATTGGCATTCCTTAAAGAGTTGATTAAAAATAAAAGAGCAAAAATCTTTAGGAAAAAGGTAAATAAAGCAAATATAGATGGAAGGAAATAATAATAATAATAAATTTAATAATAATAATTTATTTTAATTCTTCCTACTGTGATGTCAAACTTCTCATGTTTTTGAAAAAAAAATTGGCTCATATAAATAAATCTTGGTTTCAAGCAAGGACAATCTGAGTAATTTTTAGGTATTTGTATATTACTTGGTCATCAAAGAGAGGATACTAAGGATAAATGCAATTATTTTCTTGGAATGTTTTTTAATACAAGCAGACAAGTATGTTTCAGTATCTAAAGCTTAAAATGGTAGATTTAAACAAAACACATCAATATAAAGACTAAAAATAGTTGAAAGGCTACCCCTCCCTAATTGTTCACTTTAAATTCATGTGTATTCTATTAAAAAGGAAACAAAATGATCGTGATTATAAAATAAAAACTTTGCCCTGAAAACATTTTCTGAAATTGACAGGAAGTTGTCACAGTAGATGTGGATGTGTGTGAGCCACTGATTATACTTGTGAGATGTGAGTTTAGGTTTTGCATATTCCTACAAGAGCCATCTCAGCTGTGTGCAGTTTTCTGCATTCACCTCCTTTGTCTACTGCCGCAGTCTGGCTGGGCACAATCAGGAGCCACTTGTCAAAAGAAACTAACTTTATTTTTAGAACCGCACACACCAAACAAAACAGCCTCTCAGGAAAAACCCTCAGAGCCCCAACTGCCACCACCGGCTTTCCACAAGCCTCTCTCTCCCACACAAGCTTCTCTCCACCTCCCACAATCCTCCTGCTCTTGAGGCCGATTGGCTGGGTCACGTGGGCGGAGCCAAAAAAGTCCCCCAATGAGCAGCTCCGTGGTCTGAAAGGGCAGGGAAACAGCCCAATGAGCATCACCGCAGAGGAGCCAATCAGCTAGATGTTGCTGGGGCCGCTGTGAGCCAATCATCAGCCGGCAGCTGGAAGTTTGCTGGGGCCCCTTCGGCTGTGGCTCTCAACAGTCTACCAGATAAAATAGTGCAAAAGTAAATGCAAAATTCCTCTTATGCTAAACTTGTTTCCCAACATATCAATTGCATAGGAACAAATTCACAGTTTTAAAAAAATTATCATTATATCAAAATTCACTATGTAATCTGTGTTAATTCCAAATAATAAGAAATAATTTATCTGTGGCCCATTTGTCTGGCCACACAGTCTCAAACATCAGTTATAGGAAAATAAATGAGCCTGTTAAGTAAATATGCAAACCACTGGATTGTGACAGTGGATATAATTATTGGTGCAATGATTCCCATATCTTAGCATGATCACAAGCCACTTCAGTGTTTGCTAAAATTCAGATTTCCTCCATTCCCAGAGTTTCTGTTTCAGTATTTGCATTTTTAAACATTCTCAAGAGATGCTGATGCTTCTGGCCTGGGAGACAGGGCCACTTGCTAAACCACTTGGTTCTACTATACTAACTGTTCTAAAAGCACTTTATGACACTGTGTTCCAGGACTACAGGAGTAATAAAATCTGTTTTCATCATGGTCACACAAAAAGAATGTGACTTTCTCACCAAAAAGATTCCAGTAACCATCCTCTAACTTCCCTTGCTCTAGTGCTAGTGGCAAAAGAGAATAAGAACAAATTTAATGCTTAATTCACTGTAGTGTTGTGGCATTCAGGGTATCTTCCATTAAGGATTTGTCATTCTATAGAAACCACATGTACTTGTGGTGCAGTTGACCTCATCCAGAGATACCCCTAAATTAAGAAAAAAAAAATCAGGAGAATCCTGATTATTAATAAGTGGTCCATTTAGGGAAAAGTGTGAAACTTTAGCTCAATGTTTGGGGAAGCAATGTTCTTTCTCTTCTATAAACCTAAATGGAGAAACAGGTCACCCCAGAAGTTGCAGGCAGCCATTTTATCACCATAAGATAAGCCAGACTTAGGGCAAAGTTAAATTTCCAGGATTAGAGCCAAGAGAATAGCAGAGAAATCAAGTCAGATTCTTCATTGATGAGAACCGGAAGTCTATATTACAATGAAAACTTTCAGTTACATAAGTGGCTTATCCACTTTTAATTTTTAATCCAACTCAAGAACAGTTCTCTACTATGTCCAATGAAAGTAAATCAAATAAATCAAAAGAAAAAAGAAGCACTCCTACCTAAAGAAGTACAAACAAAGCTAAGAAGAAAGAGGTGCTAATAAATCAAGCAGTAAGCATATTGTAAGCAAAGACTAAGTAAGCAAAGACATCATAGAAATCTACTGATAAACATTCTACTGAAAGTGAATTCTGGATATTTGTAGATGAAATAATCAAAATTTTGTTAATGAAGTTTGTGAAACAAAGTATCAGCAATTCCAGGTAGGAGATCATGGATGAACCACCAAAAGGATACAAGGACTCAACAATGAAGGACAGGGAGCATCCAGGACAACAACGTGTACGAGCTCTTTCCAGGGCCAGGTACTCAGAACTCAGTCATTTGTACAGAAGGTGAATATAATCTCCATTCCTGAGCACAACTAGTCATTCTGAATAAGTTTTTTGGTTGATTTCATAAAATCTCAAAGAATCTTTCTAACCTATTGTCAAACACAGATATCTGGAATGATGGAAACATATCTGCCTATTTCAGTCCAGGTTTGGAGCAAGATTGGACAAAACCAGTCAGGCAGTGCCACTCCCACCCAACTCGGAAAATTCCACCTTAACCAGACTGATTTTGAGTATATGTGATCTATTTTCACCAACAGAGAGCTAACAAACAATAGAGCTATGGGAAATGAAGGACTTTTCAAGAATACTTAATCTGAAATGCTAGTTTACCTGACAGAAGAGAAACTCTTCCACTATCATTTGGTTTTGGGCAAATTGAGCCAGTAAATCAAATGGCAAATAGAAAGAGCACGATATTGGATGCTAGAGAAATCTGAGTGTGAAATTCTACCCCTGCTATTTGACCTATTGGAATCTATTTAACTTTCTAAGTATCAGATTTCTCATCTGTAAACTGAGGATTATATGAAACTTACAGAACTTTTTTTTTAAAATGTATGCAACAATTAAATGAACATTTCCCAGTCCCTGGCACTTAATAGGTATGTAATACGTGAAATTTTTTTTCTCTTCCCTTTATGCTAACTACCTCAGTAACCCTTTAGAACAAAATACAGCATGGCTACAGTTAGCCTAGACTCTTCATGAATGGGGACAATCTGAGTCTATAATCCACACAAGTTCAAGGCATTATTATATTGAAGGGTCATCATCTTGATGGTACCCCCAGATAGTATGCGACAGAGTATCCCTCAGAGGGGAATAAATCTATTGGCAACAGATACCATGATAAGATCCAGGGCAGCATTCAGATACACATAGAAGGCTGACAATAAGTTCTATAAAAAGCAGATTATATTTTCTATTAACAAATGTCAGACACTCTTATGGGGTTTGGGGGTTAATTTTATTTTATTTTACTTTTTGGTGCTAGGCCTTAAACCCAGGACCTTGTGCACAGAAGGCATGTGCTCTACCACTGAGCTCAACCATAGGCCTAGTCAGCTCTTTGTAAACCTCTTGAGCCAGTTGTTTTCTGACAAGCAATTTTCACGTTTAGCAGTAGGACAGGAAGCCCAAGGGCTGATGTGTCCATGGAAAGTAAGTCATCAAACAGTGAAGCTGCAAGAAAAGTATATGGCGTTTTCAGACTCATTTATCAACACCATCTCCTGGAATACTTCTACAAAGCTGTTGAAATGATGGTCCAATTTGCTCCTGCTTGACAAACAATAATAATCTCAAATTGCTGAGTTTAAAAAGAAAAGGGTACCTTAAGAGCTTTTGCATATACCATTCCTGCTGTCTTTTATATATAATAAAACCTCCACTACTGGAAATTCTGTCCATCAAAAATAATGTACATTTCTAGCTCTATATTTACAAGGCATGTGTTAATAGATATGTGGCTGGAGTTCTGTTTTGTTTTGTATTTCTCCTTATTTTAAACTTATTTTGCCACCTGCAATGTACTTTTTTAAAAGCCTTGCTGAATGATATGTTCACTTAAGAAAATTGTAGAATTTACTCCAAAAATCAGAATGTGTTGTTTAATAAAGTTTTGTGACTTTGCTGCCTACTACTGTCACTTCACTATTCAAACTATATACCTGTGTATTACTCAGAACACACAATGTTACGAAAAAAGCTGATTTCATGGGAAATTAATTTATAAAGTATTCAAACATTTGTATTACCTTTACAATGAATTCTTAAAATTTTGTTTGCTTATAAGAATATAGAGACATTAAAGAAAATATTGCTGTGGTGTTTATCATACAGAATTGATTTTCCCAATGAACACAGCTGGATTCCTGGTTTCAAAATTACCAGCTATGTGAGCTTGGCCCCCACCATCAGTACCACCAGTATAGTACTGTGAAGAACAAATTAAATAATGAATTCATTCAAGTATATTACTATAAAGAACCAATTAAATAACAAATATTTAACATTTCCAAAATTAAAAAGTACTAAGGCAGCTTTTGAAGTTTTAAATATTCTATATTCATGCTTCAGCTCCATCATTGATACCTGTGTGACCTTTACAAGTAATTAACTTTAAGCCCAAATTCTACATCCATATACTACAAAAAACAGTAATACCCATCCAACCTATCTTACAAGTTACTATAAAATTGTGAAAAACTGTATCTTCTAAAAGTGAGTTGTCCACTGCAAATATTATAAAATTCTTAATAAGTTGGTATTTTTGCCTTTAGAAATTATACTTCAAAAGAGCCTTCCCAGTTACCTACCAAATTCTTAATAAAGTGAGAAAGAAACTTCAATTAAACATGCTGGATTATAAACTCCACAAAAATAGGAATTCTTCCTGTTTTGTTCCATGATGTACCTTAAACTCCTAGACTGACGTGTAATGCATAGAAAATATTCAATACGTTTTCATTCAATAGATGTTAGTTTAAATAAGTGGAAAATATAGTGAAGTTGGTATGTTAATAGTGACAGTTTGGAAAAAAAGAGATAATGATGTGAATGTTGTTGAAAAATCAACTGGCAATAACAAAGATAAATTTTCTGGAAGGTAAAAAATAATAAATGAGAAGATTCTATATTTTTATTCTATGATTTACCTTGGGAAAAAATGGCCACATTAGACTTCCCTAGGGCCAAACAATACATGGTTTTCTTCCACACACATGAAACAAAAAAAAAACAAAAAGAAAAACATGAAAATAAACTAGAAGCAAGCAATCAGCAATGTAGAGATCTTTTCAAGAAAGAAAATGTTGATATCCACTTGGTCCTCTGCCCTACATCTTCATCTGCCTGTACCCCTAAAGTGCAATTCATAATTATGACTCCTAATAATGACCGAGTTCTGAAAGCAATGGTAAATTGTATTCAGTGTTGTTCTTACTAATCTAAGGAAGTATAAATATACTTTATAGATATTTATACAAAAATAGAATCACTACTTTAAGTTGTGGTATTCTTTTATCCTTTCTTCCAAATATTTTAATTAGGTATCTATTGTGTGTCATGAAATGATATCTTGGAAAAAGAGGATCAAAAGGTTGAGGCCAGTCTCAGCAACTTAGTAAGACCCTGTCTCAAAAAGTAAAAATATTTGGTAATGTGGCTCAGTGGGATCAAAACCCAGTACTAGAACAAACAACAAACAAACATGTCCCGTACTATAATGAATTTACAACTCAGTGAAAGAGAATAAACCTCTTTTTAAAAAAGTCTTTCATTCAATCCATTTGTGGTCTTAGAACACCAATAATTGTAAGCCAGGTTAATTTCTTAGAAAACTAAGTATCGTTGATAACTTTGCTATTTACTATTAGTTTTTTGTTTATTTGTCTTGTGTGCTATTTTCTTTGTGTATAAGTATATGAGCTACTATAAAGTTATATTTTCTAACAGCCACCAATACATATTTCTATCAAATAATTATAATTATAATTATTTATTTACTTATATTTTCCCCAACAACTATACTGTGAGATTATTAGGACTTTGTTTTACTAATATATAACACAACACCTGGAATATTATAGATACCAAGTCTATAATAGGAAAGACAAAATGATTGGAGACAGGAAAGGAGGGAGAAGGACATAAAATCTAAGTGGCATTGTTTATCTAAAATGACCACATGATCTTAACATGGAAAATTGTAAATAGAATTAAATATACTGACGCCAAATTGTACTTAAGATTTAAGAGTGTACAGGAAAGGAGATACAGGAAAGGGAGAAGGAAGACAGAGAAATAATAGGGAGTACATGTTGAACCAGGAATGGGATCATGTCTATCCACATGCCTAAGCTAACCACATGTATCCTGTGTTTCATTCACAGAAGTCACAGCCTACTGAGCTGCACAGAATCTATTTCCCATCACAAGTCACAGACAGAAACTGCAGAACACTGTGGTTGTCACCCCATTAACACAAGCAGATGTGGGGGGACTTGAAATCATCTCCTCTTTGTTTTACCTTTTGTTTCTATTACCTGGATAATTGGCTGAACCTTCTTTTTGCCTAGAATGTGGAGTCCTGGCAGGGCTATAAAAGGAACTTGCCTGGTCTTCGCCTACAGTACCAGTCTCCTTATTAATACATCACCTCACACTCTAAATAAACAATAAAACAACTAAAAAAGAATCTCTGGGAAAATCTCTGCCAAAATTACATGCCTGTCTCTTCCAGACGTGGGAAACAGAAACTCAAACGTGCTTTAAAGAAAAACAAAAGCGCGAATAAAAAAAAAAATCCAGCCTGGTGCAGTCCTACAGAGCAGGTTTTACTGGTGTGGCGGCAATCTTGTTATGACTTCATGTGAGAGTGCTGAGATTTCCAGCCCAAGGCATGCCCCTGGGGAACTGCGATGGCTTCCTACCACCCTACTGTCTCAGCTGTATTTCTCATTGGTATCTGTTAAGAAGGCTGGAAAGATATTATTTTACCAAAATAAACTTTGTCTTTTTTTTTTAAGTCAAGTCAATTCAGGAAAAGTAAAAGTAATTATTTTTATTTTTATTTATTTATTTTTTTTTAATTTTTTATTGTTGGTTGTTCAAAACATTACAAATTTCTTGACATATCATATTCCACATTTTGATTCAAGTGGGTTATGAACTCCCACCTTCACCCCATACACAGATTGCAGAATCACATCAGTTACACATCCATTGATTTACATATTGCCATACTAGTGTCTGTTGTGCTCCACTGCCTTTCCCATCCTCCACCATCCCCCCTCCCCACCTCTCCCCTCCCCTCCCCTCCTCTCTCTCTACCCCCTCCACTATATAACCCTGAGGGTCTCTTTCCATTTCCAAGCAATTTCCCTTCTCTCTCCCTTTCCCTCCCACCTCTCATCCCTGTTAAATGTTAACCTTCTTCTCATGCTCTTCGTCCCTACTCTGTTCTTAGTTACTCTCCTTATATCAAAGGAGACATTTGGCATTTGTTCTTTAGGGATTGGCTAGCTTCACTTAACATAATATGCTCTAATGCCATCCATTTCCCTGCAAATTCTATGATTTTGTCATTTTTTAATGCAGAGTAATACTCCATTGTGTATAAATGCCACATTTTTTTTATCCATTCGTCTATTGAAGGGCATCTAGGTTGGTTCCACAGTCTTGCTATTGTGAATTGTGCTGCTATGAACATCGATGTAGCAGTGTCCCTGTAGCATGCTCTTTTTAGGTCTTTAGGGAATAGACCAAGAAGGGGAATAGCTGGGTCAAATGGTGGCTCCATTCCCAGTTTTCCAAGAAATCTCCATACTGCTTTCCAAATTGGCTGCACCAATTTGCAGTCCCACCAGCAATGTACAAGTGTACCCTTTTCCCCACATCCTCGCCAGCACTTTTTGTTGTTTGACTTCATATTGGCTGCCAATCTTACTGGAGTGAGATGGTATCTTAGGGTGGTTTTGATTTGCATTTCTCTGACAGCTAGAGATGGTGAGCATTTTTTCATGTACTTGTTGATTGACTGTATGTCCTCCTCTGAGAAGTGTCTGTTCAGGTCCTTGGCCCATTTGTTAATTGGGTTGTTTGTTCTCTTATTGTCTAATTTTTTGAGTTCTTTGTATACTCTGGATATTAGGGCTCTATCTGAAGTGTGAGGAGTAAAGATTTGTTCCCAGGGTGTAGGCTCCCTATTTACCTCTCTTATTGTTTCTTTGCTGAGAAAAAACTTTTTAGTTTGAGTAAGTCCCATTTGTTGATTCTAGTTATTAACTTTTGTGCTATGGGTGTCCTATTGAAGAATTTGGAGCCCGACCCCACCAAATGTAGATCGTAGCCAACATTTTCTTCTATCAGACGGCGTGTCTCTGATTTGATATCAAGCTCCTTGATCCATTTTGAATTCACTTTTGTGCATGGCGAGAGAAAGGGATTCAGTTTCATTTTGTTGCATATGGATTTCCAGTTTTCCCAGCACCATTTGTTGAAGATGCTATCCTTCCTCCATTGCATGCTTTTAGCCCCTTTATCAAATATAAGATAGCTGTAGTTTTGTGGATTGGTTTCTGTGTCCTCTATTCTGTACCATTGGTCCACCCGCCTGTTTTGGTACCAGTACCATGCTGTTTTTGTTACTATTGCTCTGTAGTATAGTTTGAAGTCTGGTATCGCTATACCGAATGATTCACACTTCCTGCTTAGCATTGTTTTTGCTATTCTGGGTCTTTTATTTTTCCATATGAATTTCATGATTGCTTTCTCTATTTCTACAAGAAATGCTGTTGGGATTTTGATTGGCATTGCATTAAACCTATAGAGAACTTTTGGTAATATCGCCATTTTGATGATGTTAGTTCTGCCTATCCATGAACAGGGTATATTTTTCCATCTTCTAAGATCTTCTTCTATTTCTCTCTTTAGGGTTCTGTAGTTTTCATTGTATAAGTCTTTCACCTCTTTTGTTAGGTTGATTCCCAAGTGTTTTATTTTTTTTGAAGATATTGTGAATGGAGTGGTTTTCCTCATTTCCATTTCAGAGGATTTGTCGCTGATATACAGGAATGCCTTTGATTTATGCGTGTTGATTTTATATCCTGCCACTTTGCTGAATTCATTTATTAGATCTAGTACTTTCTTTGTAGACCCTTTTGGGTCTGGTAGGTATAGAATCATATCATCTGCAAATAGTGATAATTTAAGTTCTTCTTTTCCTATTTTGATGCCTTTAATTTCTTTCGTCTGTCTAATTGCTCTGGCCAGTGTTTCGAGAACTATGTTGAACAGAAGTAGAGAGAGAGGGCATCCCTGTCTTGTTCCAGATTTTAGAGGGAATGCCTTCAGTTTTTCTCCATTCAGAATGATGCTAGCCTGAGGCTTAGCATAGATTGCTTTTACAATATTGAGGTATGTTCCTGTTATCCCTAGTTTTTCTGGAGTTTTGAACATAAAGGGATGCTGTACTTTGTCGGATGCTTTTTCCGCATCTATCGAGATGATCATGAGGTTCTTAATTTTAAGTCTATTGATGTGGTGAATAACATTTATTGATTTCCGTATATTGAACCAGCCTTGCATCCCAGGGATGAATCCTACTTGATCATGGTGCACAATTTTTTGATATGTTTTTGTATCCAATTCGCCAGAATTTTATTGAGGATTTTTGCATCTAGGTTCATTAGAGATATTGGTCTGTAGTTTTCTTTCTTTGAAGTGTCTTTGTCTGGTTTAGGTATCAGGGTGATGTTGGCCTCATAGAATGTATTTGGAAGTTCTCCCTCTTTTTCTATTTCCTGAAGTAGCTTGAAAAGTATTGGTATTAGTTCTTCTTTAAAGGTTTTGTAAAATTCTGCTGTATACCCATCCGATCCTGGGCTTTTCTTAGTTGGTAGTCTTTTGATGGTTTCTTCTATTTCCTCAATTGATATTGATCTGTTTAGGTTGTCTATATCCTCCTGACTCAATCTGAGCAGATCATATGACTTAAGAAATTTATCGATGCCTTCACTATCTTCTAATTTATTGGAGTATAAGGATTCAAAATAGTTTTTGATTATCTTCTGTATTTCTGAAGTGTCTGTTGTGATATTGCCTTTTTCATCCCGTATGCTAGTAATTTGAGTTCTCTCTCTTCTTCTCTTCGCTAGCATCGCTAAGGGTCTGTCGATTTTGTTTATTTTTTCAAAGAACCAACTTTTAGTTTTGTCAATTTTTTCAATTGTTTCTTTTGTTTCGATTTCATTAATTTCAGCTCTGATTTTAATTATTTCTTGCCTTCTACTTCTTTTGCTGTTGTTTTGCTCTTCTTTTTCAAGGATTTTGAGATGAAGTGTGAGATCATTTATTTGTTGTTTTTTTCTTTTTTTAAGGAATGAACTCCAAGCAATGAATTTTCCTCTTAGAACTGCTTTCAATGTGTCCCATAGATTCCGATATGTTGTGTCTGTGTTTTCATTTATCTCTAAGAATTTTTTAATTTCCTCCTTGATGTCTTCTATAACCCAATGATCATTCAGTAACCTATTGTTCATTCTCCAATTGATGTATACTTTTTCCTTCTTTCTTTTATCGTTGATTTTCAGTTTCATTCCATTATGATCAGATAAGATGCATGGTATTATCTCTACTCCTTTATATTTTCTAAGAGTTGCCCTGTGACATAATATATGATCTATTTTTGAGAAGGATCCATGTGCTGCTGAGAAAAAAGTGTAACTGCTTGATGTTGGGTGGTATATTCTATATATGTTAATTAAGTCTAGGTTATTAATTGTGTTATTGAGTTCTATAGTTTCCTTATTCAACTTTTGTTTGGAAGATCTGTCCAGTGGCGAGAGAGGTGTGTTGAAGTCTCCCATGATTATTGTATGGTGGTCTATTAGACTCTTGAACTTGACAAGAGTTTGTTTGACAAACATAGCTGCACCATTGTTTGGGGCATAAATATTTATGATTGTTATGTCTTGTTGGTGTATGGTTCCCTTAAGCAGTATGTAGTGTCCCTCTTTATTCCTTTTGATTAACTTTGGCTTCAAATCTATTTTATTTGATATGAGTATGGACACTCCTGCTTGTTTCTGAAGTCCATATGAGTGATATGATTTTTTTTTCCCAACCTTTCACCTTCAGCCTATGTATGTCTTTTCCTATCAAATGCGTCTCCTGTAGGCAGCATATTGTTGGGTCTTGTTTTGTGACCCATTCTACTAGCCTGTGTCTCTTAATTGGTGAGTTTAAGTCATTAACATTTAGGGTTATTATTGAGATATGGGTTGTTCTTCCAACCATATTTGTTTATTTCTGTTACTAAACATGGTTTGTTTTCCTCTTTGATTATTTTCCCCCCTTTACTGTCCTACCTCCCACTGTTGGTTTTCATTGTTATTTTCCATTTCCTCTTCCTGTAATGTTTTGCCGAGGATGTTTTGAAGAGATGGTTTTCTAGCTGCGAATTCTTTAAACTTTTTTTATCGAGGAAGGTTTTAATTTCATTTTCCATCCTGAAGCTTAATTTCGCTGAATACACAATTCTTGGTTGGAACCCATTTTCTTTCAGTGTTTGAAATATGTTATTCCAGGATCTTCTAGCTTTCAGAGTCTGTGTTGAAAGATCAGCTGTTATCCTGATTGGCTTACCCCTAAATGTAATCTGCTTCCTTTCTCTTGTAGCTTTTAAAATTCTCTCCTTATTCTGTATGTTGGGCATCTTCATTATAATGTGTCTAGGGGTGGATCTCTTATGATTTTTCACATTCGGCGTCCTGTAGGCTTCTAGGATTTGGGATTCTGTCTCATTCTTCAAGTCTGGGAAGTTTTCTCGTATTATTTCATTTAATAGACTGCTCATTCCTTTGGTTTGGAGTTCTGTACCTTCCTGTATCCCAATGACTCTTAAGTTTGGTCTCTTAATGTTATCCCATATTTCTTGGATGTTCTGCTCATGGTTTCTTAACAGTCTTGCTGAGCTGTCTATGTTCTTTTCAATTTGAAATACTTTGTCTTCATTGTCTGATGTTCTATCTTCTAAGTGTTCTACTCTGCTGGTAGTATTCTCCATTGAGTTTTTAAGTTGGTTTATTGCTTCCTGCATTTCTAGGATTTCTGTTTGTTTGTTTTTTATAACCTCTATCTCCCTGTATAGTTGATCCTTTGCTTCCTGGATTTGTTTGCATAATTCATTGTCGAAGTGATCTTTCATTGTCTGATTTTGCTGTCTAATGTCTTCCTTGATACTCCAGATCATCTGAAGCATGTATATCCTGAATTCTTTATCTGACATTCCATCTGCTGCAGCTGTTACCTCTTCTAAAGTTGCGTTGACCTGCATTGCTTGTGGTCCTTTCTTTCCTTGTCTTTTCATACTGCTTGCGTTTCTTTCCTGAAGGCACGGGAGGCGGCTCTGCTCTCTCCTTATTCCAATTGGGGTGTCGTGGCTACCACGCCGGCAGGTCACTGGGCCTGTTCTGGGTGCTGGCGGCGGCTCTGTTCTGCCCCTACTCCAATTGGGGTGACGAGTGTACCACGCTGGCAGGCCACCAGGCCTGATCCGCCGGTCGGTTGCAGGTTTGCGTACCCTGCAGGCGTGGGCGGCGGCTCTACTCTGCCCCTACTCCAAATGGGGTGATGTGTCTGTCGTACCGGCAGGCCACTGGGCCTGTCCCGCTGGTCGGTCGCTGATCTGCCCACCTTTCGGGCACGGGTGGTGGCTCTGCTATGCCTCTACTCCAATTGGGGTGTTGTGACTACCCCGCCGGCAGGTCGCTGGGCCTGTTCCTGGCACGGGCGGCGACTCTGCTCTGCCCCTACTCCAATTAGGGTGTTGTGTGTACCACGCCGGCAGGCTCCTGGGCCTGATCCGCTGGTCTGTCGCAGGTCTGCCTCCCTTGCAGGCGCGGGCGGCAGCTCTGCCCTGCCCCTCCTACCACGCCTGCGGACCGCTGGGCCTGATCTGCAGGTTGGTCACAGGTCTGCTCACCCTGCGGGCATGGGTGGTGGTTTCGCTCCGCCCCCACTCCAATTGGGGTCACGTGACCACCACACCGGCAGGGCCTGATCCGGGCGTGGGCGAAGGATCTGCTCTGCCCCTACTCCAGTTGGGGTGACATGTGTACCACACTGGCAGGCCACTGGGCCTGACCCGCCAGTCTGTCACAGGTCTGCTTACCTTGCAAGCGCGGGCGGCGGCTTTGCCCTGCCCTTCCTACCACGCCCATGTACCACAGGGTCGTGGGTCTGCCCACCTTGCGGGCATGAGTGGTGGCTCCGCTCCACCCTCTCTCCAATTGGGGTCACGCGGTCACCACGCCGGCGAGCCACTGGGTCTGCTCCGGGCGCTGGCGGCGGCCCAGTTCCTCCCCTCTGGCTCGACGACAAATCGAGAGAGACTCGGGTGTCTGTGCCTCACCCCCCCTACCAGGAGACCAACTGTTTCTGTCGCCGCTGGTATTGATGAAGTTCTCTCCTCCGCTGCTTTCTGATGACATCAGATCTCTGCCATGTTGGTATCCTATGGGAATGGCAGCATTTCATTCCCCTTGCCGGGCAACCAAAGCAACGTGTGAGTCCTGCCTGGCCCTCAGCAGGACCCGGACCAAGAAGCAGTTTCCGTGGGCTCCTAGCCCTGGGCCAGGGCAGATCTGGGAGCCAGAACTCGGCCACTCTGTGCTCAGTGTATGCTCTGATAAGAGCAGGCTCCAAGAAGCAGCCTCCGCAGGCTCCCCAGCCCTGGGCCAGGGCGGTTCCGGGAGCCGGAACTCGACCGCCCCGTGCTCGGTGCTCGCTCCGATAAGAGCAGGCTCTAAGAAGCCCCCAGGCACTGAGCCCGAGCACTCTGTCTGCAAGCCGCAGGCGAATGGCAGCCTGAAATTACCTGTTCTATGGCTGAATGAGCTGCGGTCAGTCAAAAACAGGGATGGTGACTTCAGCTTTCCAACATGGTGGCCACTGGCCTCCTCTGTGGTCTGACCGGTGTGGAGAACCGAGATGGACCGCTTCCTTCCCCCGTCTCGAACCCAGAATTCAGCCCTGAGTACAGTGCTTGCACGGCTGGCAGAAACTGCAGCGCTGTATCCCTGCGTCGCTATCTCCTCGTTTCCCAGCGCGCGCTGCAGACTCTAGCCGCGGGGCGATTTGCTGAATAAGCAGTGTTACCCTCCGTGCGACAAACCTCTCGCGTTTGAGTCCCTGTAGCCGATCCTCGTGCGATGGAAATCCTTTCTCCAGGTTCCGGAGCACCCCACTATTGCTGGAAATTCCTAACAAGATAGCCTTTAGCCGTCCTGACTTGTCATACTCCCACACAGTGAAGCAGCACATGGGGGCAATGCACTCCCCTTGCCGCCATCTTCTGGTCTAAACTTTTTCTTAATTAAATTTAGGATCGCACCTTCAATACAGCCCAGCATGTGGTGTGATAGTTTTGCTGTGCATTATTCTCTTATTTCTATTCCAGGAAAGATCTCTATCAGTGACTGCCCACTGAATGGGTGGTGGGGGAATCTAAAATGGAGCTCTAACTTATAGCTCAGAAGGGAGGAAAAGAAAAACCAGCAACTACAACCTAGGTTTCCATCTCCTGCTCACCATTCACAAAGGAAAAGATTTCCCTGATTTCATGTAGCCTCGTTAGCACATGCAAGACTTTTTAAAATCTTACACGCAAAGGAAATGTTACCTTCAAAAACTTCAAATGTATTGAAGATATGGGTGGATGTTGTTAATAACTCTCCTAAAAGCATTTGACCTACATGACCTCTCCAGTCTTACCCAAACTGAAGATGAGCCATCCTCCTCCACACTGGTTTGTGTACATGCCTGGAATGCTCTTGTTGTTCCCTAGGATCTTTCTATGCCCCACTCTTTGTCTTCCTAAAGACTGACTTTAAATGGTCCCTACTCAGAGACACATGTTTCAAGAAAAAGGAAGAAAAGAAGGAAGGAAGGAAAGATGCCCTAACTATAAACTTACAGTTTATAGGGGAGAAAAAAACTTTCCATAATAGGAGAAACTAAAAATAATTTATATTTCACAATGGAAGGACTTGGACACAAGTATACCAGAAGATATATGAAATTGTCAGTTGCTTGCATCTACTTGAAATGAATGGGATGTGATTTGTGACAAGTATTATGTTGTATAGGCACAGGGGAATGAAAGGGCAGAAGTACACATGAATGCTAGAACAAAGGCTCGTTTTAGGGAAAAAAATGTGGTAGGCAGAAAAATGCCTCCTCTTGGGGAAAGAAAAATATTTACATCCTAATCCCTGGAATATGTGAGTATACTGTTACAGGACAAAGAAGAATCAAGGTTGCATAGGTGGAGTTAAACTGCAAATCAACTAACCTTAAAAGAGGGATCTTACGCTCTGTTGTCTGGGTGGGCCCATGCATCATATGGGTCAATGAAAGTAGGTGAGATTCAAAGTAAGAAAAGCAGATGTGTAGGCAGAAGCCAGGTCAAAGAGGTATGGATGTGAAAGGGACACAGTTTACCTTTGCTGGTTTCAAAGGTAAAGTAGGAGACCACAAGTTAAGGAATGCTGGAAGTCACTAGAAGTTGGAAAAGTCAAGTTAAAAAAAATTTCAGCCAAGTCACTCCAGAAGGGAACACTTCCATGAAAACCATAGTTTGAGCCATGTACAGTGGCACATGTCCGTGATCCCAGTGTCTCTGGAGGCTGAAGCAGGAGGATCATGAGTTCAAAGCCAGCCTCAGCAAAAGTAAGGTGCTTAACAACTCAGTAAGACCCTCTCTCTAAATAAAATACAAATGGACTTGGAATGTGGCTCAGTGGCCAAGTGCACCTGAGTTCAATCCCCAGTACCAAAAAAAAAAAAAAAAAAAAAAGGATGGTTTGAGACCATTAACCTACAGAATCATTAAGGGAAAAAACAATTTTGTTGATAAAAATTTTAATGATTCTTAATATTATGGCATGGAATGAAACTTGCATCATCACAGAAAATGCATCTTATTTCTGGAAGGCCAAGAACCTGTCAAGACACAAGTTAGTTTTTTTGTTGTTGTTTGTTTGTTTTTTGATTTACTCAGAACATGAAATATTGTTAGGGTCTGTAAACAAGTCCAGATGGCGCTTGGCATTTTGCCAGAGGGAGTGGTTTGTGAAGTAATGCCAGCGAGCCATTAAGTGTGGAGATTCCTCATTGGTTAACTGCTGTATCTAGCTTATGTTAATTAAGATAAGCTGTGTGGAATGTGTATATACCCCTCCTGTCCTACAATAAACAGCTCCCACTCCTGCTGTATCAATCTACACAAGTTCCTCCTCACCCCCCGGTTAGTTTGCCCAGCCAGCCGGGCTGCGGCAAAATACATCTGTTAGTGATGAGAAATAAAAGATGGATGGAGAGGAAATACACAAGCAAACTCGCGATACAGCAAGAACCATGAAGAAGTGGTACAGTTACCTTCCAGAATGATATCTGAGTAGTTTGAAAAAAAAATTGTCAACTCAGGATTATACAAATAATTGTATTGTGTTTTTTTCCATAGTAGTTTATTTACCAATGAGATATATGATACATTTAAAATACATGCTAGAAAATATGAAATATTTTTTAAAGTTACCTTTATTAATGAGATATAATCAGGTTCTTTGGTTTGCTGTTATCTTAGTGATGTTCTAACTGGCTAAAAGGACTCACAAGAGAATGGGGGTGTAGCTCAAACAATGATAGAATATGTGTTTACAATGTCTGGGTTCAAACTTCAGCATCAAAAGGAAAAAAATAAAGGAGAGACAAATCTCTTCTTTAACATATTGATGTAGACCAGTATAGGTGGTGAATTGCTCATATGACTCAAACACTAGGGCCAGGATGAGGTATGAGGTTCCTTGAGCAAAAAATTTATAGACATTTGCATGACACTGTAAAAGGCACCCCCTATTTGCCTCACACCCCTCACTCTAATTCAAATGCCCTGATGTCAAATACTATTATCACAGTTAATGTGATGTCATTTTCCAAAATGATGAGAAATGCTCCACATTATTTCTAGCAAAACATACTTTGTTGGCACCAAAGCTGAATTTCTAGAAAATTCGTGCAAATTTCTTAATTTCTAGTAATTGTTTGTCATATTTGCTAACTTTTAAGTTCACAGTCTTGTAATGGAAAATCATGGTTTTTTAAAAATTTTTTAAAGATATCCTATTTATTTATGTGGTGCTGAGGATCCAACCCAGTTGTACTTGAGATTGAACCCAGGGGTACTTTGCCTCTGAGCTAGATCCCCAGTACTTTTTATTTTTTTAAATTTGTATATATTTATATATTTTTGTTCTTATTAGTTATGCAAAATAGTAGATGTATTTTGACATATTATACATATATGGAGATAACTTCCCATTCTTCTGGTTGTACATGATATAGAAATTCATTGGTCATATAATCATATATGCACATACAATAGTAATTTCCAATTCACTCAACTATCCTTCTTATTTTCCTTCCTCTGCCCTTCCCTTTATTCACCTTTTTCTAATCTAAAGTACTTCTATACATCCCTACTTCTCCATCTTATTGTGAGTTAGCATACGCATATCAGACAAAACATTTGGCTTTGGTTTTTGGGGATCAACTTATTTCCTCTAGCCTGATATTCTCCAATTCCATCCGTTTACCAGAAAATGCCATAATTTCATTCTTCCACACAGCTCAGTAATATTCTATTGTGTATAAGTACTACATTTTCTATTCATCTGTTAAAGGGCACCTAGGTTGGTTCCACAGTTTGGCTATTGTGAATTGAATTGCTATAAACATTGATGTGGCCTCGTCACTATAGTATGCTGATTTTAAGTCCTTTGGATATATACCACGGAGACCATTCCAAGTTTTCTGAGGAATCTCCATACTGCTTTCCAGAGTGGTTGCACCAATTTGCAGTCCCATCAGCAATGTATGTATGTACCTTTTTCTCCACATTCTCACCAACATTTATTGTTACTTGTATTCTTGATAATAGCCCTTCTGACTGGAGTAAGGTGAAATTTCAGTGTAGTTTTAATTTGCATTTCTCTAATTGCTAGAAATATTGAACATTTTTTCCTACATTTGTGGACTAATCATATTTCTTCTTCTGTGAAGTGTCTGTTCAGTTCCTTTGCCCATTTATTGATTGGGTTATCTTTTTTTGTTAAGTTTTTTGAATTCTTAATATATCCTAGAGATCAATGCTCTATCTGAGGTGCAGGTGGCAAAGATTTTCTTCATTCTGTAGGCACTCTCTTCACATTTTTGATTGTTTCCTTTGCTAAGAAGAAGATTTTGTTTGATTTAATCCCATTCATTAATTCTTCATTTTAATTCTTGCACTTTAGGACTCTTGTTAAGAAACTCAGTTCCTAAGCTGACATGATTCAGATTTGAGCCTATTTTTTTTTTCTAGTAGGCACAGGATCTGTGATCTAATGCCTAAGTTCTTGATGCACTTGGAGTTGAGATAGGGGTTCAATTTTAATCGACTACAAATACATTTCCATTTTTCCTAGCACCATTTTTTGAAGAAACTGTCTTTTCACTCCTTTGTTTTTTTATCTCCATGATTTCATCTATCCTGATAAATCTTAAATTTGGTCTTTTCCTATTCCATATTTCTTGGAAGTTCCATTCATGATCACTTAACCTCTTTTCTCCATAGTCAACTTTATTTTCAAGATTACATATTTTGTCTTCATTGTCTGAAACTCTGTCTTCCATGTGATCTAGTCTGTTTTCGATGCTTTCCATTGCATTTTTAATTTGGTTTATTGTTTCCTTCATTTTGAGGATTTGTGCTTGATTTATTTTGAGAATCTCTATCTCATTATTGAAGTTACTTTTCACCTCCTGAATTTTCTCTATGATTTCACTCCTTACATCATCATTTACCTTGGGATTAGTTTAACTATGTACATTTTAACTCCTTCTCTGACATTTCTTCCATTGTGGAGACAACAGCTTCCATTATCAGGGCATCTTGTTTTGTTTGGAGTGATTTCTTCCTTTGGTTTTTTTCTTGTTATTTGTGTGTCTTCCCATCTAGCAGTGTGAATCTGAGGCAGTATAGTTCCTACCCCGTAGACTTATAGTGTCCCTGAATATTTCCACTACCTTGCCGTTAAGGGAGAGATAAATTATAATAGCAACCAATGCAAACAGTATATAACCTTAAACCAAAGAGTTACTACTAAGACATCTACAGTTTTGTTACAATAAATAGAAATGATATGTTATTGCCTAAATATAAATAGTAAGTTTGAAAAAAATGTTTGCAATTTTAAAAGGTGGTCAAAAAGAGAACAGAAGTGTAGGATGTGGTGTTTATGAAGAAAGAGGACAGATGATAGAAGTAAAAAATTAAAAAGTGAAAGAGGGAATAATAGAGGTTGGTGTTTAGCAAGAGAAAAGAGAGAAGGAGAATCAAGAGCAACAATAAGTGAGAGAAAAAACATATATGAAGTAAAAGTTTTTTAAAAAAAATAAAATAGAGGGCTGGTGTTGTGGCTCAGTGGTAGAGTATTTGCCTAGCACATGCAAGGCCCTGGATTTAATCCTCAGCACCACATAAAAATAAATAAAGAAAATAAAGAAATTGTGTCCAACTATAGTTAAAATATAAATATTTTTTAAAATGTAAAAATTAAAATAGAAAGAAAAAAGTAAAAATAAAAGAATACAAAAGAAAACTGAAATATACTAATCAGACAACCTAGTCCTCAATAAACTGATGCATGAAAAATAATTGGTTTCAAAAATGGTAGAAACATGAGGAGGAAAAAAAAAAGATCTCAATGAAAAATTGTTTCCATTGAAGTTCAAAAGATTCTGTTTCCCTTCTCAGCAGTTAGGTGGGGTTGCCTGGAGTATGATGCTTTCTCCTCCTTCAGGGTGGTGTTGCTAGGATGAGAGTATTAATCCTAGGGGCAAAACTCCTGGAGGCAGAGTTTAGGCTTAGTTATGCTCCAGTCTCTTTGCTGATTGCCAATTAGTCTGGAGATTTTAAATCAGCAAACCTCCAGGACCTACCAATTGCTGGTCCACACTGGAAGACTGCACCCCAGGAATCTCCTTTGGGTTTCACTGGTATAGGAGTCAGTTCTTAGCCCACTACATCACCTTCAGACCCCACAATTTCTGGTCTCTGATTCAGTCTTCAAACTCAATCTCTCCTGCCCCAACTCTTTTGAATTCCCCATCAAGGGCTTCTCTCCTAACTGGTCCTGCAAACAAATGCAGTAGAAGGGGAGGGAGAAGCCAAGTGGATTCCTTCAACCAGTATTCCCCTGGGTAAACCCCTCTCCATGGTTGACTTCTCCCAATCACTTAGGCACACTCTGTTGTGCATCGTGGGTGTGCCTGGCTTGTTTTTTGAGCCAGACTGGGTCAGCCAGAAATCAGCTACCCATGCTGCTCCCACCCAAGTGATTTCAAAATGGTTCCTTTGCTGTGTGCTGGGTACCACTGGGAGAGTTGGCACCTTCTTTCCCACACAAGGATATTATGCAGTACACCTTACTATTTGGTCAAGCAGTGACTCTGATCTCTAAATTTTCCATACCCCAACATGCCTCAGTCCTCCAAAGAATGGGGGTTCCTTTAATGCCCATATTGCTTTCTGCATTCATGGAGTGACTATACTGGCTTGTGCCTCCAGCTGCTGCCACAGCTGTGACCCTGGGAATTTCTTCCTTATTTTATTATATTTGATCTCCTAGGTCCCAGATCTGTTTTGAGTGTCTAGTATTAAATTGCAGTAAAGTCTCCCCCACCCCAATTTTTGTTTAATCACTCACCTTGCTGAAAACTTGCCTGTCTGCTTTTCTTGGTTTCACAACACAGAGCCATTAGGGAAGCAACCTCTCCATTCCACCATTTTCCTGTCTCCTTATTTTTTTTATTTTTAGACAGGGTGTCTCTAAGTTGACAAGGCTAGTGTGGAACTTGTAAACCTCCTCTCTCAGTCTCTCAAGTCACTGGGGTAACAAAACTAAAGGGATGTTTTAAAATTTCTCATTATGATATTGGAGATATCAGTTTCTCTCCATAGCACTTCTATTTTTGCTTCACATATTTCAAGACTATTATATCAGGTGAATGTATTTTTCTAAAAATATTTGTCAGTTTGGAATGATCCTCCCCATCTCCAATGATTTTCTCAATGTCATTTTATCTTATCTTAATAAACCTACACCTTCTTTTTATGCCATTCTTTTATTTTCAATCTTAGACGGTTATATTTTATCTGTATCTGTTATCTTCATATAGTCTAACTTCTAGTGATATTATGGCACTTCACATATGACACCCTTATGTTCATGTGTTTCCATTCCATTTTTATGCAATTATTACTTATAGTAAGAAATCCAAGAATACACTGTATAACCTTTTAAATTGTCAATCATCACTCCGAGATTTGAATTCGATAAGAAAATTCTTACATATGTACCCACATTGTTATCCCTTCTGTATCTCTTAATTCCTACACATAAATAACCAGAAAAATAATTTCATTTTACCTCTATATTTGAAATGTATTTTTACTAGTTATAGAAATCTAGGTGTAAATACATATTTGTACACACACACACACACACACACACACACACGGTTGTTTAAAAATGCTGCTCCACTAACTTCTTGCTTGCATTATTCTCAATGAGAAATCTGGTATAATCCTTACCTTTGATTCTTGGTTATAGCTTCTTTTTTTTCTCTCTCTCTCTCACTTCTAAGATTTCCTCTTACTCATTTTTTTTTACCAAATTGATTTTGATGTGACTTAGATTAGATTCTTTCTATTTCTTCTTCATAAGATTTATTTCCTTTTTCTTCCCCTTAATTTTGAAAAAATTTTGGCCATTCTCCAAATGTTTCTTTTCTGCCCTGCCCCTTTTTAAAGTTGCAATTACATATACAGTAGATGGATGGAAATCATTCCAGAACTAATAGATGCACTATTCATTTTCTTGTTATATCTTTCTTACCTGTTCCATATTGGATAATTTCTTTTGTTATTTCTATAAGTTCATAATTTTTACTGCAACAATTTGTCTGTTATTAATGCCATTTGTATGGTTTTCATCTGAGATTGAAGCTTTTATTCCTAGAAGTTCTGATTCTGTTACTCTCTTTATTCAGTCTTTTTTCTACCTATTTTAGCATATAGAATGCAACTAAGGGTTTTAATATCCTCGTCTGCTAATTATCTTTATCAGTTCTCATTGATTGATTGGTTTTGTTCAACTGATTTTTTTTCCTACATATTACAGAATGTGTTACTTCCATTCCTTTTTTTTTTTTAAACTGGGAATTGAACCCAGGTCCTTGTGCATGCTATCATGTACTCAACCACTGTGCCACATTCCGAACCCTTTCTTCCCACTCCTTTTATGCCTGATATTTGGGGGGGAGGGGGGGACAGGAGTAATGGGAATTGAATTCAAGGATACTTTAATGCTGAGATACATCATTGGTCCTTTTTAATTTTTTGTTTTGAGACAAGGCTCACTAGGTTATTTAGGGCTTCATTAAGTTGCTGAAGGTGGCCTTAAACTTGCAATCCTCCTGCCTCAGCCGCCAAAGCCATTGGGATTGCAAGCATGCACACTGCACCTACCTATGCTTAAAAATTTATTTCGTATCAAGCATTGGAAATTTTTCCTTATTGAGTACTGGATATTTTGTATTCTAAAAATATTTTGAACTTTTTCTCAGATGGAATTAAGTTCCGTGGAAGTAGTTTGATCCTTCGGTGTCCTGCTTGTAAAATTTGTTATACATGATAGAACCACAGTTAGTCTAGGATTAATTATTACCCACCTCCAAGGATCCTTCTACGCAGAACCCCATGAATTGTGTTTTCCAATCTGGCCCCTGGGAACAAGTACAATTTCTCATCCTGTATGAATTCTGGGTTCTGTTCCCTTTAGTCATTTGGGATTGTTATTTCTCTCAATTATTAGTGAAGTACTTTCCTCAAATGCTTCCTCTGGTCAGACTTTACTGAATATTAGAGGGTGATGCCCTGTTGTTGTCCATAATTTTATTTCTGTGTGGCTCTCTCCTCTCTGGTGCTCTGGTTGCCATGTGAAGTTCAGCTGTGTTTGTCTCCCCAGATCCTTAGTTCCCATCTCTTCCACTCAGAGAGATCACTGGTCTCCACCTATTCTTCCTCTTCCTTATGGAAATTCTCCATGATGAGCAAGTCATAGGATTTGCCTTACTTGTTTTCTCTCTGCCAGGATCACTGGCCTTTCCTGTTAAATGTCATTGTCTTCACTAGACTTCAGTCTAGTTTTCCATTGTTCTCAACAGAAAGGTAAATCTATTCATTTTGCTTCATATTGGATGCAAATGAAGTGCAGGTGGCTTTTATACTATATACCTATATTTTTTTTTCCTTTGGGCTGGTACTATAGATAAAAACTTTCACATGTTAGGCAAGTGTTCTACCACTCAGCTACATCCCCAGTCCCCAATATTTCAATATCAAACTTGAAATTGGTGAATGTAGTCTATTTATATTCAACATTATTATTATTTGAATATGTTTCTGCAGACTTACCTTATTTTTTGTTTATTCTTTGTTTTTTTTTTAATGCTGTTTCTTTTTTTTTTTTTTTAAGGAAAAAAAGGCACTTCTATTAAGAAAAGAAATGAGGACTTGGGTTGTGGCTCAGTGGTAAAGCACTCGCCTAGCATGTGGGTTCAATTTTCAGCACCACATATAAATAAATAAATAAAATAAAGTTTCATAAACAACAAAAAAAAAAAAAAAAGAAAGAAAGAGAAAATATATGAGTGTTGGGTGCAGTGGCACACACCTGTAATCTCAGCAGCTTGTCAGGTTGAGACAGGAGGATTGTAGGTTCAAAGCCAGCCTCAGCAAAAAGCAAGGTGCTAAGCAACTAAGTGAGACCCTGTCTCTAAATAAAATACAAAATAGGACTGGAGAAGTGGTTCAATGGTCACATGCTCCTGAGTTCAATCCCTGGTACCAAAATAAAGAAAAGAAATGAGTGAATTCTTAAGTCCCTTATTCTTCCTCCACAAAAACCACATCATGTAAGTTTTTTTCTAGACTTTTAATTTTGGATTATTATGAACCTATTTTTTTTTCTTTTTCCTTGACTTATGACTGTCATGGTTTGCACAAGAAATGTCCTCCCCACAGAGACCAATTCACAAAATTACAACTTTCTTATATTTGATAAAGGGGCTAAAAGCATGCAATGGAGGAAGGATAGCATCTTCAACAAATGGTGCTGGGAAAATTGGAAATCCATATGCAACAAAATGAAACTGAATCCCTTTCTCTCACCATGCACAAAAGTTAACTCAAAATGGATCAAGGAGCTAGATATCAAACCAGAGACACTGCGTCTGATAGAAGAAAAAGTTGGCTACGATCTACATACTGTGGGGTCGGGCTCCAAATTCTTTAATAGGACCCCCATAGCCCAAGAGTTAATAACAAGAATCAACAAATGGGACTTACTTAAACTAAAAAGTTTTTTTCTCAGCAAGAGAAACAATAAGAGAGGTAAATAGAGAGCCTACATCCTGGGAACAAATTTTTACCCCTCACACTTCAGATAGAGCCCTAATATCCAGAATATACAAAGAACTCAAAAAATTAAACAATAAGATAACAAATAACCCAATCAACAAATGGGCCAAGGACCTGAACAGATACTTCTCAGAGGAGGACATACAATCAATCAACAAGTACATGAAAAAATGCTCACCATCTCTAGCAGTCAGAGAATTGCAAATCAAAACCACCCTAAGATACCATCTCACTCCAGTAAGATTGGCAGCCATTGTCAAACAACAACAAGTGCTGGCGAGGATGTGGGGAAAAGGGTACACTTGTACATTGCTGATGGGACTGCAAATTGGTGCAGCCAATTTGGAAAGCAGTATGGAGATTCCTGGGAAAGCTGGGAATGGATCCACCATTTGACCCAGCTATCGCCCTTCTTGGACTATTCCCTGAGGATCTTAAAAGAGCATACTATAGGGATACTGCCACATCAATGATCATAGCGACACAATTCACAATAGCTAGACTGTGGAACCAACCTAGATGCCCTTCAATAGATGAATGGATAAACAAAATGTGGCATTTATACACAATGGAGTATTACGCAGCACTAAAAAATGACAAAATCATGGAATTCGCAGGGAAATGGATGGCATTAGAGCAGATTATGCTAAGTGAAGCTAGCCAATCCTTAAAAAACAAATGCCAAATGTCTTCTTTGATATAAAGAACAGAACAGGGAGGAAGAGCATGAGGAAAAGATTAACATTAAACAGAGACGAGTGGGGGGAGAGAAAGGGAGAGAGAAGGGAAAGCATATGGAAATGGTAGGAGACCCTCAATGTTACACAAATTACATATAAGAGGTTGTGAGGGGAAAGGGGGTGGGGGAAACAAGGGAGAGAATTGAACAACAGCAGATGAGGTAGAGAGGGATGATGGGAGGGGAGGGGAGGGGAGGGGGGATAGTAGGGGATAGGAAAGGTAGCAGAATACAACAGTCACTAATATGTCATTATGTAAAAATGTGAGTGTGTAACCGATGTGATTCTGCAATTTGTATTTGGGGTAAAAATGGGAGTTCATAACCCACTTGAGTCAAATGTATGAAAGATGATATGCCATGAGCTTTGTAATGTTTTGAACAACCAATAAAAAAAAAGAAAGAAAGAAAGAAATGTCCTCCCAAAGACTTAAATGTTGAAGCCTTGGTCCCCAGTGCAGCAGTGCTCAGAGTTAGGGCTTTAGGGAATGGGTTATAAAAGTTCTTATCTTATCAATGGATTAATCCATTGAGACCTGAATGGACTGTTGAGAGGCAATGGAAACTGTAGGCAGTTGCAGTTGAGGCATTGTTGGAGGAATAAGGTCACTGAGGGCATGCCCTTGGTGACTATATCTTGTCCCTGACTCCTTCCTCTTTCTCTCTGCTTTCCAGCTGCCATGAACTGAGCAGCTTTCATATACCACACTCTTCCTCTGGGATGTTTCTGCCTTACAGCCAGTAGACCATGAACTGAAGTCTCTGAAACTGTGAGTCAAAATAAATCTTTTCTCTGCTAAGTTGTTTTTCTCAGATATCTGTCACAGTGATGACCAAGACAAGAACAAATTTTGCCAAGCTATTTCATTTCCTTTAATTCAAATAACCTATCTCTTGGACTTTCTCTTCTATTTTACCCCAAACTGTTGTCTATATGAGACTCTGTGTGGCAAACCTCGAGATGCTCCCATGCCTGAGAATCATTTTATTATGTTACATAATTGAAGTTACTTTGGCTTGACAGGAAATTATATATTTTAATTTTTTTCTCTTTTAGTTCTTATAAAATACCCATTATCTTCCTGCATGCAGTATTTGCTATTTAAAAAATATAATATTATCTTGATTTTAGATTCCTTATTGCTGTTCTGGTATAGATATTTATATGTGTAAATGGTGTCTATTTACCTACCTCTTATATATATATTGTTCTGAGAGCTCTCTCTCACCAGGACTGTGTCCCAAGTGTTGCTGCTTCCCATGAGAATCATTTGTGGAACTTTTAAAATCCCAAAGCCAGGCCCCACCCCATAGCAATTAAATAAACATGTCTAAGAGTGGGAGCCAGGTGTGAGCACTCCTTGAAAAATGTTCAGGTGAGTCCATTGTGTGACAAAATTTAGGAACCATTTCGCTAGGATTCCTGGCTAGGCTTTCAGGCAATGAGTATTTTTCCAGTGTGTCAGTCTGTATGGTTGGGGGACTAATGATTAGCAAGATGAAGAGTCTTGACCCAAGAAACACTCACTTCCCAACTCCCCCCAAATCTCAGGTCAGGTCTTCTTCACCTTTCAGCTTTCATCACCATATGCAGATTCTTAGATTATAATACATAATCCTGGGCTGTGGAGAGAACCCTTACACAATTTCCAAGACACACCCTAAACCAACTACATTGAGTTGTAATTGAGGGATCCAGGCATTTGTATTTCTTAAAGTTACATATATAACTTCGGGGTGAAATAGGTTGATTGCTGCTGTCCCAGGAATTTGGAAAATGAGGTGTGGCAGCACAACTGACTGAGGTCAGATGGTCCCCACCTGCATTTATTTATTATTTATTTTTTGTTTCAGCTCCGCATAAAGAAAGACCTATTTTACTCTCCATTATTAACCACAGAGGATTTTGAGACAAGAGTTCTTGAACCAGGATTTAAAGCTGATGCTTCTGCCTCAAGATAATAGCAGGGGAGAACTGAATTCCAGCTGTACTTTTTCTATTTACCATCTGATAGCTTTTCACTGCTGTGACAAAATGAATCCAAGCCCTTGTCCTGGAGTTGGGGTGCAGCAGTCTAGGCCGGCTGTGATCTCTAGGCAGTGATCTCTACAGCTGCAGCACACAGCCCACCATGCAGGTACAGAGCTGGGGTGCAGGCAGCCAAGGCCAAGGCAAGTCAAGACACACTGACCTGTCACACACAGGCAGCCAGGCAGGCCAGTGCAGATGTGCTACAGTCCAGAACTCCCAAGCTTCTGCTGACCTCCTCCTAGGAAGCTGGGATTGCAGGTGACAGCTGAGAAAACAAAAACGGGGCTGACCTGAATGGAAGTACAGATGGAGGATTCATCAATAGCATTAGTATATTTCCAAACCCTGATTAGCATAAATGTGAACCAATAGCCTCAACCATATATTTATTTATTTATTTATTTTGACCATATATAAAAACCTAAACTAGCACACCCACCTGGCAACTTCTATGGGGTCTCCTCCTGCCCCTGCCAGAGTTTTGTTTTGATCTTTCACACTTGAATAGATTTTACTCTTGCCTAGATTGTTTTGTGAATTTCATTCTTCTTGATTTACAAGACAAGAACCTGAAAAGAAGTTGGTGGTTAGCTGCTGAGGTCTGCAGCAACATTGGAAGGGAATGGTCCATATTAAGAGCTGCAACACACCACTCAATGGTAGTGCTAAAGAATCAGGCTTTGCCAACTGCAACCCTCAGAACTGAGCAGGTAGGCAATCCCTGTTGTGATTAGCTGCTAACACTGAAACGGATTTTCTGGGCTACAGAGGCATGCTACTTACACAGACTGCACCTATAACAGAATAGGGTTTCATCTCAAAATCCAGTTTCAAAAATACCAACAATATCAGCTTAAAAGAGAGATTTATTTTGCTTCACAGTTTTTGATGTTTCAATCCAGGATCACTTGTCCCCATCACTTTGGACTCTTGGTGAGGAAGAACATCATAGTGAGGGTTAGGGGCAAGTGGTACAGAGTTAGGAAGCAGAAAGAGAGAGGCAGGAAGGAGCCAGTGACAACATACACCTTTCCAGGGCATGACCTACTTCCTCCAACCAGGCCCCACCTTGTACAGTTTCCAACCCCTCCCAATAGTCCCTTTCGTTATTAACCCATGAGCAGATTAATTGATAGATGATATTAGAGCCCTCATGATCCAGTCAGTTGCCAAAAGCCCTACATATAAATATTTCTTCATTGGGGACAAAGTCTTCATTACATCATATGAACCTTTGGGGGACCTTCTAGATCCAATTTATATTATCCTGTAACTTGCCTATGAAGCTGCCTCTTTCCCAGCCAAAACCATCTTCATCACACACACACACACACACACACACACACACATGCACATTCATACACATTCATACATACATATCCTAACAAATTGTCCAGAGGACAACAGAGGGGAGATGGCACAGGATTTCCTTTATTGCTCTTCATTTTCCTGTTTTGGTTCCCAAAGGATGAAAATAGAGAAATCAGGCTCTTGGGCTATTCAGTATTTTGGTTGAAATTAGCATCAGAATGTGTGCATGTTAAAACCATTCTAAAAAATTAAATAAAATGAAAGTTTTGCACACTATGAAAAACAAAGTTAGGCTCTAGGTCCAGATAAAATTTTCATCTCTTTAAACATTTTGAGGCATTTGAAATCATGCAAGATGTGGGACAATCCTTTGTTAGACACAACTGTCCTGAACGTTGTAGGACATCTGTCATCCCTGGATCCAGCTCTGCCCCCCAAGTAATAACATATTGTGCTAAAATGTGAAGGGTCTTGTAATCCCTGATAAATTTGAATCTTATCCTAAAAGTCACTGCAAAATGTTACAGGGTTTTAAAAACGTGAAATACAAGGATCAATTGAATATTAATGAACTCAGCTAGTTCATTAGATCCTTAAGGGAGACAACATCTTAACATCAGGATAGTATCATCATACATTCATTAAGAACATGGTAAAGAATGGGTAATAAATACTTGGGTAGATGCATAGATAGAAAGAGAGGGGACATGGGAGGCAGAAATTCCAGTCTGGGGGCTAATATAGTCATTTAGTTAATTATTAAAGAAGGTCCAAACTAAAGTAATATTAGTGGAATCATGAGGACATATGAGAAATAGTGTAATATTGTATCTAGAACATTAATTCTGCAGCCCAGATAATTAGTACTTTAGGTAATAATTCATTTTAAGCACAAAGAAGGCATAGTAATATGAGAAGTTACTAAATTATTCTTTCCTACAAAGTATGCATAGTTCTTTCAACATATCTGTTTTTCATATCACATAGAAACAAACTTTCTCATGGAACAAAACATCATTAAAGGCCTGCTGAACTTGTATAAATAAATAAGGCTTTATTTCATTCACATAATCAGGCTACTCAAATCCTCAACACTGTTACAGCTTCAACACTCAGTTTTTCTGGGGTTAGCTGTTAATTGAAGGAGCAGGGATTATTGTATATTTGTAACATTCTGAATTTGTATCCCAATTTAATACTCTAACAGTGGTAGGTTTTGCTGATTGTCTTTTTACTAATCATGTTTTAAAAACAGGCACACAGTGCTGGGGCTAGGGGGTCAGTGGTAGTACACTCGCAAGGCATGTGTGAGGCACTGGGTTCTATTCTCAGCACCACATATAAATAAATAAAATAATGGTCTATCAACAACTAAAAAAAATATTTTAAAAAAGCACACATCATTCATTACCAAAATCAATAATATGTACATTTAAAGGAAAGTGTAGGGTATGTCAACGGAGTTTAAAGAATCTTAGCTATAAAGAATTTTATTTTATTTATTATTTCATTTTGTTTTGCAGAATTTATGTTGAAATCAGGGGCACTCTACCACTAAGCTCTATTCTAGGACTATATATATAATGTATATAATATATATATATATATATATATATATATATATATATATATATATATATATATATTTATATATATAAATATGTCTTATATATTTTATATATATAAATTATATATAATTTATATGTTTTAAATTTAATTTCAAGTTAGGGTATCATTAAATTGACTAGGCTGGCTGCAAATTTATGATCCTTCTGCCTCAGCCTACGAAGTAACTGGAATTGCAGGTGTGCACCACCACCGTGCTTGAGGATCTCTTTTTTTTTTTCTTTTTTTTTAAATTTCTTACATACATGACAATAGTGGAATGCATTACAATCATAATTATCCATTCACAGCACAATTTTTCATAACTCTGTAGATAAAGTATGTTCATGCCAAATTATGCCATTATACATGAGCTCTCTTATTGTTATTATTATTTTTTTGCATTACAATTCTTAATACACCTTTATACCACAATTTATAAGATAGAGAAATAAGTTGAACAAATGTGGAAGTTTCTGAGAGAACAAAAGTATTCAGAGAGGAGGAAATTAAATGGATTCAAAATGAGAAAAAGAGAAAATTGAAAGACAAGAGTCGTAGCTATTGCACCAATGGGAAGGAACTCCTAATAATCAAGGTGAAGCAAAGGGTTGGAATTGATTATGGCATGTAGAGAAAGGCAGAGTAGATTCTAGACAGCTTGAAAAAGAGGACCAAGAATGACAATGACTCTGTGATTGATTGGGTGGGTAACTCTGAACATCCTATAGAAGGATATAAAGAACATAGGTTTACTGAGGAAAAAATAAACACAAAACAATAGTGAAGAAAAAAGTAACCAAAAGATTTGTTTAAAAAAAAATTAAAGGATTGTCTGAATGTTATGGTGTGCAGCAACAGAATGGAGGACTTTGCTATAGAGATGACACCCCAACTCAGAAAAAGAAAACCAGTCTTTTAGAGTCAAACTACTAGAAAACCCAAAGAGGAGAGACAAGTCTATCTCATAAATATTTTGCACTTTATTTCCAAATAGCAAATTTATTTAACACATCTGAGTTCATAGAAAACAAATATGTTTTCAACGTTGTCTGAGTAAAAGTATCTGGGGGAATATGGAACAGGGAGGGAAAACTGCCTGTATCTCTGAAATCAAATAGTCAGAAACTCCGAATTACAGAAAGAGATGAAAGTTAGTTAGTGGGTATGAAAGACATTGTGACAAAGATTTGGACAACTGGACATTTGTGTAGCATATAGTTTACAGGGCCATCAAAGTAAGGCAGTTTGTCCTGGACTCCTCTACCTTGTGTGTCTCTCTAAATTCCCAGGTTCTCTGCATTGTTAAGGCTCTATCCCTTTTTTCCAAGGTCTGTCATTGGAGTGAACTTCATGGACAATCTCCACTAAAATATTAGCGGAGAATAGATTGTGTTGCACTTGAACAGAAAATGCTATTTAAATCCTTTGACAAATAGTCAACGACATCTAGTCCTGGGTATTTGAAGGAGTAACTGGGAGGAATTGGAACTGTCAAAGGTGCCAGCCTCTGCCAAGATCTGCAGTGCACACATTTTTACTTTTTAATTCTTTTCATAATATTATGTAAAAAAACATATGGTGCCCTCCTAAAGAAATATTTTATCCCCTATAGTACAAAGGAGTTTGAGTAAATTTGAAATTAAACTTGATATTCATCATCCCAAATCAACCTCATCCCTCACTTATTCATTGTAAAGATAAGATGCTTATCTTTATAAAATTATCAAAAGTAGAGAGAATCTTACATGATGGACAGTTCTTTAGAAATTAACAAATTGGTATAATATATATGGGTCTATAACAAATATACTTTGAATGGTGCCAAAACAAAAGCACCTATTATGTTGTAGAGAGGAGGGGGAATATGATTTAAAAAGGGAGAATAGGTAGTATAGACCAATGTGAATGGTGAGAATATACATTTTTCAGGCTAATAGCATTCTAAAAATTTAATTATTGTAAGGACTAAGGTAACAAGCAAAGTGAGGAGATAATTAGAACAAAGGATAAAATAGCATAGAGAGTAGAAAAGCAAACCAGAATGCAATGTCCTTATAGTAATCATGTCTATGGGTTGTTTTGTTCTTCTGTTTTTTGTTTGTTTGTTTTGTTTTTTGTCATTTGTTTGTTTGTTTGTTTTGGTAACTTACTGACAGCAGATTATAATAAATTATAAAACGTTTCTTCCATTCCTCTCTTCTTGCACACTCTGTGCCTCTTATCTGTTCACAGCAGCAGATGAGCTTGTTCCTATCAGAGGAGTAATTGAGTATGAACATTATTTGAGTAGATAAGGCTTTCTGCAAAACAAAACAACAACAACAAAAAGGCATTGTATTGCTTATGGGTAGATACCATCATATACATACACACACACACAAATCTGAGAATAGTCTGTGAAACTTTGTATCACATTTTGTGAAAATGATTATTTTATAAACACTAATTAACTAAATGTCAAAGAAGCCCATAGTAAAAATATCTAAAAGAAAACAGCTCAGTGAACCTTTTCATTCCTGACTTTATTTAACCAGCATGTACAATGCTAACTTAATAACAATGCTGTAACCTCTAAACATCAATTTTGTATAGTTCTGACAAAGCTCTTGCAAATCTCTCCAATAACATATGTGATTTTAAAAATAAGCTGCATATACATAATTGTTTAATGGTTATTTTGAATTAAATTATCACTTCATAAGGATATTTGTGGAATTATAATCCTATATATCATTCTAAAATATTGCTCTCAGATGCAATTTATGTCAATTTTTCTCCTGCCTTGAATATTATTTCTGTCACCCCTATTTTTCCAGGGCTCTCTTTTTCAGATTATTTTTTTCTTGTGTTTCCTTTCCTATATTTATTTTCTCTTCTTCATATAATGTGCTATCTTTTAATTACATTGTATGCAATCTGTCTCAGTTGTTTCTATCTTCTTGCTCCATCAATTTAATACATGATCATCTTTCAATCATCCATATTTTGCTCTCTTAATATTAGGGGATACTTAATGTTTTCAAGTAATATTGCAAGCTGATGCTGGATTGTATTAAGCCAGGGCCAAAGCAGAAAAGAGCAAGGGCTAGGGCAAAAAGCCAGACAGTAATAAGTTAATATGATTGGTATTAAGACTTCTAGTTCTAACATTTGAAACTTTCAATTAAGGATCTATTCTGTATTTGATGATTCTCCACTTTGGCATTTGCTCAAAGAATGTTCTTAAAAGAAAACATAAGCCATGTTAAGTATTTGATAAGGTGATGATGCACATATTGCACTTTCCCTTTTTAGAATTTCAAGTGTTTAGGAAACTCAAAATGAGCCCTGTTATTTCAGTTATTGGCTTCAACAATTGGGTGTTAGGTAATTGTCCTCTTGTTATCATGTGCAAAAGCAGTTTCTATGCCTTCCTCTCCTACATTGCCTACACCCCCAGCCAAATCATGTGGTATTAGGGCTTTTAGGACTTTCATATATAACAGAATCTTCTTTAGCTGTAATTTCCCTTGGCTAGGGGATACAGTACTAGTGTCTTAGTGCTGCAGTAACAAACACAGCAGATTATGAGGCTTAAAAAATGGAAATTTATTATCTCACAGTTCTTGAAAGCTGGAAGCTACAGTGAGGCAGGGCCATGCTGCCTCTGAAGATTCTGGGGACCAGTCCTAACTTGCTCTTACTAGATTCCGGTCATAACAGGCAATTCTTGGGATTTCTTCACTTGTGGCAATTTAACTCCAATTTCAGCCTCTGTGCTCACGTATGCTTCTTCCTTCACGTCTACGTCTTTGTGTTTCTGTGTCTCTATTTTGTCTTTTTATAAGGAACCCAGCATTATATTAGGGTCCACTGTAATCCAAGATGACCTCATCTTAACTTGATTACATCTACAGAGATCCCATTTTTTAATAAGGTCACATTCATAGGTGCTAGGTTACAAGTTCAGCATCTTTTTAGGTTACACAATTTAATCCATAATAGATGGCTTCCTCCTCCCCATTTGAAATCACAGTTGTGAGTTACCTAATAAAATATTTTGTTGGCTATAAATGTTTAACTCAAGTTAGTTGATTTCAGTTTCTCTAGTTAGAATGTTTTAATATTAATCACTTTAGTGATAATAAGACAACCACCAGAGAGAGTTTTCTGTTTTCATCTGTAAAACATAGGTTGAAATACAAGTTTTAGTAATGGAGTCAACTGGTGCTCAGATAATTTTGCTTTGACTTTAAACATATTTTTGGAAACACAAAAACTCATATACAAATGTGACTTACAAAAAGCAACATTGAACTCTGCTGACATACTAGAAGGAATTTGAGTTATTGTCATCATATGAGTTAACACTAAGACTGCTTTGAAACAAATAATGCAACTCTGGATTCACTTGAATGGAGAGCAGATGTAAGATCTGAATATTCAATGACTAGTAAGTAGAAAGAATAAAACACCAACCTCTTTTTTGTTTTGTTTTGTTTTGGTTAATTATACTAATTAAAATTCGAACTTCCACCATTAAAATTACCTGCAGCTGTATGGTTCTTGTTATAATGTTGGTGTATAATAAAAATATTCCAACAGAGGGCACCAAGAAATGTTTTCGATTGACATACCCACCTGGTCTTATCACTTTGGAAAGACTGTAGACAGCATAACTAATAAAGTTATTGTGCTCTTCTGAAAGAATAATAGCATGTTTGAAGAAAGTGTATTAACCCTGTTGTAAAGTATTGATTATACTCTGTAGTGAAGAAAATGAAAGAACAAAGACAAAGTGCTTTTAATTCTTACCCTGTTTTCTCTTGGTTGTTTTATTCCATTTTAATTTACACCTATATACAAGAACAGTAAAAATGTATCACCCAGCCTCAAAGGCAGTTTTATTTTTCCTACATATTTTTATAACAATTTGATGTTTTAAAAAACAGATGTGTAAACTAACTTAGTGATGAATAAGAAATATCTTCCAATCTTAAATAGCTGTGAACTCAATTTGCTGTTTGTTATTATAAAAAAGAAGAAAGGAAAAGGGAGGGTGAGAGGGAAGGAGAGAGAAAGAGAGAGATGAGAAAGAAGGGAGAAGAGAAAAAAGACAACAGTTAAACAAAGTTGTTATTTTGTTTATGTTGTTTTTACTTTTGAAGATTTGTATTTCCTCTACCCTAAGTTATAATCTTGATTGCAAACCCCTAAAGAATTTAGCAAGAAGCAAACAATAAACATTTCTAAAATCCTAAGTTTGAAGTTAGATGTTTTTATATGCTGATCCTCATGAAAGACTATTAATGCCAATATATGTTCACAAATATATGTATTGATCAAAACCAATACCAATAAGGAGAAGTTATTTGGGAGTTAGTGTGAGCAGGAGTAATAAAAAAAATTTATATTTTTTAAGAATTGAAACAGGAAATTCACAAAATTTTTGCTTCTGGATTTAGCATTTTTTATTTACAAAACCAATGCTATTGCTTTGTTGCATTATTGTACACAAAATAAGATATTCATGAAAATAATATTTGTACATCAAATGTTTCTATATTTGTTGTAGCAAAACAGGTCTTCAGAGCATAGCTCACAGTATTGATGTATAAAAATAAATTGAATTCCAAGTAAATGAAAAGAATGTGCAAAGTTTAAAAATCCAAAGATTTTTTAATGAAAAAAATTCATGCCAGAATAAAGCTCCACAGTTTTGAGTGGCAGTTGACGGACATTTCATACATCATTTATTAGCTATAAACCAATATTTAAAAATCAGATAAAATTCTCTTTTATTGTTAATGAACATCATTTGAAATCATCCTTGTGTGGTGATCTAGTAAGTATAAAATCACTCACCTTTTCTGAACCACTTCTTTTAAGAGCAGAGCTCCTGTAATTGCATTCCCATCTCTCCGCCCCCTCTCTCTTTTTTTTGAAGATGTATCTGTAAAGACATTTGGCATCTCATCAGCAAAAACAGCAGCTGGAGAAAGGCCTTCCTACGTGCTCTGTCAAGGGAATTGCAAGTTTAGGTGGAGTTTTAATAGACATCAAGGATTCAGTGACATAACATAGATTGCATGCTTTCATTCTATTATTTGTGCCTTTCTCTTTTAATGGAAATGAAAACAATTATAGAACAGAAGAGATAAAGCTTCTTATTGACAGTACAATATTATAGTCCACAGGGAAGCAGAAACCTATAAGTACATTCATACGGCAGGTATTTACACAACAGATAGCATTAATTAAATTTAATTTCTATTTCCAAAATTTGAGGAAAACATCTGTAAAAGTTGATCCATGTTAACAAACCAATAGCATCCTACAGAAGCATGAGACTGAAAAAATTATCCTTCCAAGTAACATTTTTCCAGAACTTTTCTAGTGGTTAGTTGGCTTAAAAAAAAAAAAAAAAAAAAAAAAAAAAAAACATTTCTAATGCTGTGATCAAGTTGTTTCCTTCATAAATTTCTCACGGTTTGAACTTAGAAAATACAAACTGTAAACATTCCCTGAATTTAGCCCTGAAGATTTCCTTCACAATAAGCTGACATTCATTCTGCCACATGCAAACCCAATGCAGCTATCCTACATTAGAAATCGTTCAGCACATTAAGAATACAATTTCCATCTAAAATCAGAAAGTGAATCATCAAATTGTGATATTTGATAGGGCTCTTTTGAATATATGGGATGTGGACATTATAAAACAGTCAATTTACTCTATATTTGATTTATGCTTAATTATATTATCATAGAAATAAAGAAATGGAGCTGCTCTCATCTGTCAAATTTAGCATTCATTTTAAAGTAACTTTTTAAATTTTTAAATAAATCATATTTCTTTTTTTTCTCTCTTTTTTTATTGGTTGTTCAAAACATTACAAAGCTCATGATATATCATCTTTCATACATTTGACTCAATTGGGTTATGAACTCCCATTTTTACCCCAAATACAAATTGCAGAATCACATCGGTTACACACTCAGATTTTTACATAATGGCATATTAGTGACTGTTGTATTCTGCTACCTTTCCTTTCCCCTACTATACCCCCTCCCCTCCCCTCCCATCATCCCTCTCTACCTCATCTGCTGTTGTTCAATTCTCTCCCTTGTTTCCCCCCCCCCCTTTCCCCTCACATCATCTTCTATGTAATTTTGTGTAACATTGAGGGTCTCCTACCATTTCCATATGCTTTCCCTTCTCTCTCCCTTTCTCTCCCCCCACTCGTCTTTGTTTAATGTTAATCTTTTCCTCATGCTCTTCCTCCCTGTTCTGTTCTTAGTTGCCCTCTTTATATCAAAGAAGACATTTGGCATTTGTTTTTTAAGGATTGGCTAGCTTCGCTTAGCATAATCTGCTCTAATGCCATCCATTTCCCTGCAAATTCTAGGATTTTGTCATTTTTTATTGCTGCGTAGTACTCCATTGTGTATAGATGCCACATATTTTTATCCATTCATCTATTGAAGGGCATCTAGGTTGGTTCCACAGTCTAGCTATTGTGAATTGTGCCGCTATGATCATTGATGTGGCAGTATCCCTATAGTACGATCTTTTAAGATCCTCAGGGAATAGACCGAGAAGGGGAATAGCTGGGTCAAATGGTGGTTCCATTCCCAGCTTTCCAAGAAATCTCCATACTGCTTTCCAAATTGGCCACACCAATTTACAGTCCCACCAGCGATGTACAAGTGTACCCTTTTCCCCACATCCTCGCCAGCACTTGTTGTTGTTTGACTTCATAATGGCTGCCAATCTTACTGGAGTGAGATGGTATCTTAGGGTGGTTTTGATTTGCATTTCTCTGACTGCTAGAGATGGTGAGCATTTTTTCATGTACTTGTTGATTGATTGTATGTCCTCCTCTGAGAAGTGTCTGTTCAGGTCCTTGGCCCATTTGTTGATTGGGTTATTTGTTATCTTATTGTTTAATTTTTTGAGTTCTTTGTATATTATGGATATTAGGGCTCTATCAGAAGTGTGAGGGGTAAAAATTTGTTCCCAGGATGTAGGCTCTCTGTTTACCTCTCTTATTGTTTCTCTTGCTGAGAAAAAAACTTTTTAGTTTAAGTAAGTCCCATTTGTTTATTCTTGTTATTAACTCTTGGGCTATGGGCATCCTATTAAGGAATTTGAAGCCCGACCCCACAGTATGTAGATCGTAGCCAACTTTTTCTTCCATCAGACGCAGCGTCTCTGATTTGATATCTAGCTCCTTGATCCATTTTGAGTTAACTTTTGTGCATGGGGAGAGAAAGGGATTCAGTTTCATTTTATTGCATATGGATTTCCAATTTTCCCAGCACCATTTGTTGAAGATGCTATCCTTCCCCCATTGCATGCTTTTAGCCCCTTTATCAAATATAAGAAAGTTGTAATTGTGTGGATTGGTTTCTGTGTCCTCTATTCTGTACCATTGGTCCACCCGCCTGTTTTGGTACCAGTACCATGCTGTTTTTGTTACTATTGCTTTGTAGTACAGTTTGAACTCTGGTATCGCTATACCTCCAGATTCACACTTCCTGCTTAGAATTGCTTTTGCTATTCTGGGTCTTTTGTTTTTCCATATGAATTTCATGATTGCTTTATCTATTTCTACAAGAAATGCCGTTGGGATTTTAATTGGCATCGCATTGAACCTGTAAAGAACTTTGGGTAATATCGCCATTTTGATGATGTTAGTTCTGCCTATCCATGAACAGGGTACATTTTTCCATCTTCTAAAATCTTCTTCTATCTCTCTCTTTAGGATTCTGTAGTTTTCATTATATAAATCTTTCACCTCTTTTGTTAGGTTGATTCCCAAGTATTTTATTTTCTTTAAGGATATTATTGTGAATGGAGTGGTTTTCCTCATTTCCATTTCAGAAGTTTTGTTGCTGATATACAGGAATGCCTTTGATTTATGCATGTTGATTTTATATCCTGCCACTTTGCTGAATTCATTTCTTTGTAGACCCTTTTGGGTCTCTTAAATATATTATCATGTCATCCGCAAATAGCGATAATTTAAGTTCTTCTTTTCCTATTTTTATGCCTTTAATTTCTTTTGACTGTCTAATTGCTCTGGCTAGTATTTCAAGAACTAAATTGAATAGAAGTGGTGATAGAGGACATCCCTGTCTTTTTCCAGGTTTTAGAGGGAATGCCTTCAGTTTTTCTCCATTTAGGATGATGCTAGCCTGAGGTTTAGCATATATAGCTTTTACAATGTTGAGGTAAGTTCCTGTTATCCCTAGTTTTTCTAGTGTTTTGAACATAAAGGGATGCTGTACTTTGTCAAATGATTTTTCTGCATCTATCGAGATGATCATATGGTTCTTGTCCTTAAGTCTATTGATGTGGTGAATAGTATTTATTGATTTCCGTATATTGAACCAGCCTTGCATCCCGGGGATGAATCCTACTTGATCATGGTGCACAATTTTTTTGATATGCTTTTGTATTTGATTTGCCAGGATTTTATTGAGAATTTTTGCATCCAAGTTCATTAGAGATATTGGTCTGTAGTTTTCTTTCTTTGAAGTGTCTTTGTCTGGTTTCGGGATCAGGGTGATGTTGGCCTCATAGAATGAATTTGGAAGAGCTCCTTCTTTTTCTATTTCTTGAAATAGCTTGAAAAGTATTGGTATTAATTCTTCTTTGAAGGTTTTGTAAAACTCCGCTGTATACCCATCCGGTCCAGGGCTTTTTTTGGTTGGTAGTCTTTTGATGGCTTCTTCAATTTCTTCCTTTGTTATTGGTCTGTTTAAATTGTTTGTGTCTTCCTGACTCAATCTGAGCAGATCGTATGACTTAAGAAATTTATCGATATCTTCACTATTTTCTATTTTATTGGAATATAGGGTTTCAAAATACTTTCTAATTATCTTCTGTATTTCTGTAGTGTCTGTTGTGATATTGCCTTTTTCATCCCGTATGTTAGTAATTTGAGTTCTCTCTCTTCTTCTCTTCGTTAGCATGGCTAAGGGCCTGTCGATCTTATTTATTTTTTCAAAGAACCAACTTTCAGTTTTTTCAATCGTTTTTTTTTTTTGTTTCAATTTCGTTGATTTCGGCTCTAATTTTAATTATTTCTTGTCTTCTACTACATTTGCTGTTATTTTGCTCTTCCTTTTCTAGGTTTTTGAGGTGTAGTGTGAGTTCATTTATTTGTTGTTTTTTTTCTTTTTTTGAGGAAAGAACTCCAAGAAATGAATTTCCCTCTTAAAACTGCTTTCATTGTGTCCCATAGATTCCGGTATGTTGTGTCTGTATTGTCATTTGTCTCTATGAATTTTTTTATCTCCTCTTTTATGTCTTCTGTAACCTATTGATCATTCAGTAACATATTGTTCATTTTCCATGTGATGTAGGATTTTTTCTTCCTTCTTTTATCATTGATTTCCAGTTTCATTCCATTATGATCAGATATGGTGCATGGTATTATCTCCACGCCTTTATATTTACTAAGAGTTGCCCTATGGCATAGCATATGGTCTATCTTTGAGTAGGATCCATGTACTGCTGAGAAGAACGTGTATCCACTTGATGATGGTTGATATATTCTATATATGTCGGTTAAGTCTAGGTTATTGATTGTGCTATTGAGTTCAATAGTTTCTTTATTCAGCTTTTGTCTAGAGGATCTGTCTAACGGTGAGAACGGTGTGTTGAAGTCACCCATAATTATTGTGTTGTAGTCTATTTGACTCTTGAACTTGAGGAGAGTTTGTTTTATGAACATTGCAGCTCCATTGTTTGGTGAATACAAATTGATAATTGTTATGTCTTGTTGGTGAATAGTTCCTTTTAACAGGATATAGTGTCCTTCTTCATCCCTTTTGATTAACTTAGGTTTGAAGTTGATTTTATTCGATATGAGTATGGCCACTCCTGCTTGCTTCCAAGGGCCATGTGAGTGGTATGATTTTTCCCAACCTTTCACCTTCAGCCTGTGTATGTCTTTTCCTATCATATGAGTCTCCTGAAGGCAGCATATTGTTGGATTTGTTTTTTTGATCCAGGTTACTAGTCTATGTCTCTTGATTGGTGAGTTTAGGCCATTAACATTTAAGGTTACAATTGAAATATGATTTGTATTTCCAGTCATGTTTATTTATTTATTTATTTTAGTTTGGCTAGTTTTTACTTTTTGGTTATTTTCCTCCCCCTTTACTGAGATACCTCTTGCTGTTAGTTTTGGGCACTATTTTTCAATTCCTCTTCTTGTAGTATTTTGCTCAAAATGCTTTGCAGTGCTGGTTTTCTGGCTGCAAATTCTTTTAGCTTTTGTTTATCATGAAAGATTTTAATTTCATTGTCAAATCTGAAGCTTAATTTTGCTGGATACAGTATTCTTGGTTGGAATCCATTATTTTTCGGCGTTTGAAATACATTGTTCCAGGATCTTCTTGCTTTCAAAGTCTGTGATGAAAAATCAGTTGTTAACCTAATTGGTTTACCCCTGAATGTAATCTGCCTCCTCTCCCTCGTAGCTTTTAATATTCTCTCCTTGTTCTGTATGTTGGCTATCTTCATAATTATATGTCTTGGAGTTGGTCTATTACGGTTTTGAATGTTTGGGGTCCTGTAGGCTTCCAGGATTTGGCAATCCATTCCATCTTTCATCTCTGGGAAGTTTTCTAGAATTATTTCATTTAATAGGTTGTCCATTCCTTTGGTTTGATTCTCTGTGCCTTCTTCTATTCCGATGACTCTCAGATTTGGTTTTTTTATGACATCCCATATCTCTTGAATAGATTGCTCGTGGGATTTAAGCATCTTTTCTGTGTTGACTATATTCTTTTCAAGTTGATAAACTTTGTCTTCATTATCTGATGTTCTGACTTCTACTTGATCTAGTCTATTTGTAATATTCTCGTTTTAGTTTTTAATTTAGTTTATAGTTTCCTGCATTTCTAGGATTACTGTTTGATTTTTTTTTTAAGATCTCTATCTCCTGGTAAAACTCGTTCTTTGCCATTTGAATTTGTTTGTTTAATTCATTTTCAAAATATACTTTTATTGCTTGGACTTGCTGTCTCATGTCTTCTCTAATATTCCTTTCTATCTGAGTTAGGTATGCCTTGAGTTCTTTCCCTATCCCTGTTTCTGATGCTTCTAGGTCCTCCTGTACATTTAAGTTGTCCTGCATTGTTTGTACTCTTTTTTTCCCTTGTTTTTTCATGATGTTCACGCTACTTTCCAGCTCTATTTGATTGCTGTGTTTCTGCTCTCTTCTATAAATTTGTTTTGGTTTTTTATATCTCTGTTATCTCACTTTTGTGTTGGTAGATTATGCTTGCTAAAGTGGATTCCACTGAGAAGGAATTCTGACGGCCGAGCTCCAGTGACGTCACCTCCCTGCTATGGCGGGCCCCAGGCTCCTTACTGGGGTGTCCGAATGGAGGGGTTGGACTGGACTGTCTCTGGTTGGTTTCAGCTCCCAGACGCTGGCGGCCGGGCAGTCTCCAGCCGCCCAGTCACGCGGGCAGCCAGCGGGCGATCAGTCACCGGCTGACAGGCGTCTCCAGTCGCGCAGACAGCGGGTGGGCTGTCGCTGGTGGGCGGGTGATCTCTAGCTGCCCAATCACGGGGTCGGTCGCCAGCAGGCGGGCGGTTTCCAGCCGCCCAGTCGCGCAGGCAGCGGGCGGATGATTGGTCGCCTGCGGGCGTGCGGTCTTCAGCCGCCTAGTCACACGGGCAGCGGGCTGGCTGTCGCCGGCGGGCGGGCGGTCCCCAGCTGCCCAATCGCGCTGGCAGCCGGCAGGCGATTGGTCGCCAGTGGGCGTGTGGTTTCTAGCTGCTCAGTCGCAGGGGCAATGGGCCGGCTGTCGCTGGTGGGTGGGCAATCTCTAGCCGCCCAGACGCAGGGGCAATGGGCCGGCTGTTGCTGGTGGGCGTGCAATCTCTAGCTGCCCAGTCGGGCAGTGGGTCAAAGGCGGGGGCGGACTCCAGCCACCCAGTCGCTCGGGCAGCCAGCGGGCGTGCGGTCTCCAGCCGCCCAGTCGCAGCAGCAACGGGCCGGCTGTTGCTGGTGGGCGGGCGATCTCTAGCCGCCTAGTCGTGCCGTGGGTCGCCGGCGGGCAGGCGGTCTCCAGCTGCCCAGTCTCGCGGGCAGCCGGTGGGCAATCAGTCGCCCGCGGGCATGCGGTCTCCAGCTGCTCTGTCGCAGGGGCAATGGGCCGGCTGTCGCAGGCGGGCGGGCGGTCCCCAGCTGCCCAGTCACGCTGGCAGCTGGCGGGCGTGCGGTTTTCAGCTGCTCAGTCACAGGGGCAATGGGCTGGCTGTCGCTGGTGGGCGGGCGATCTCTAGCCGCCCAGTCGCAGGGGCAATGGGCCGGCTGTTGCTGGTGGGTGGGCAATCTCTAGCTGCCCAGTTGTGCGGTCGGTCAAAGGCGGGGGGGAGGACTCCAGCCACCCAGTCTCGCGGGCAGCGGGTGGAGTTTCTCCAGCCGCCCAGTCGCGAGGGCCTGGCCTCTAGTCCCCTGGTTTCTCCTGCTAGTCCTGGTTTCTCCTGCTAGACCAGTTTTCCCCTGAGTGATGCCTCTCAGCAGTTCAAACTGTACTCTGGGCCTGCCGTTTGTTGGGCATGGAGGGTGGCTATTGAAAACCCCCCGGCACTCTATTGTTTTGATTTTTTCCGCTTGCCCCTCCCCCCTCGCTGGCAATACAGGTTTCGTTTTCCCCGCTGATGGGATGGGGAGTTGAAGGTCGGGTGTGTCTAGTTCTCCCCGCGTCTTTATGCAGGCTTGCTCTGATAATCCCTCCCCCGGAGAGCCTAGGAGAGATTTTTTGCGAATTCCCCGCTGTATGGGAGAGGAGCTGAGTAACACGCACCTGTTTTATTGTTGCAATCTGTCGGAGAGTGGCGGTGGTTACTTCAGCTCTCCAAGATGGTGGCCGCTGGTTTCCTTGGTGGAGTTTCCGTTGTGGGAGATAGAGCTGTCCCGCTTCCTTCCCTGTCTGAAATCCTGAACACAGCCTGAGGCTCCGTGAGTGCTCAGGTGGCAGGATTCCGCAGAATCTGCAGGAATCTCCCTGCTTGCTGGTCGCTTCTCAGCGGCTCCCCGCCGTCTGTAGCTGCGGGGCGGGCCGCGCGGATCAGTCAGCCCGGATCTCTGGTCGCACAGTTGGCTCATGTATGAGACTCAATTACCGGACCTTGGTGCTGGAAATCCTTCCTCTAGGTTTCGGTGCACCCCCATTTTGCTGTAAGTTCCTAATAAGATAGTTTTTTGTTGTTCTAACTCGTTATTCACCCGTGCAGTGGCGCGGTACACGGGGTGTGATGCACTCTATTCGCAGCCATCTTGGGACTCTAAATAAATCATATTTCTATAATAATTTTAGGAAGCAGGTTTCATATTAGAACCTTAGATTGAACTACTGCTTATTCTCACTCCCTCTAGAAATAAAAGTAATGAAAGGTATTGCTAATAAAAGAATAAACCTGCAAGGACAAAGGAATTAGAGAGAAGACAACAGCAAGTGAGAGATGTGAATGAATTTTTGGAAGATGAAAAGCAGATGGAGGAGTGGTAATCATATTGGCAGAGCAAGATGCAATCAAAGACCTGCAAAGGAGAATATTAAAGAGCAGCTAGCTGCGTCATTCTTTGGAATCCTGCAAAGAGTGGTGACATGTATGCTTCTGGTACTGGTGCCATCAGAGTTATGCCTTGGAGTCCACTGAGCCTGACTTCTTCTCCCACTCCAGCAGAAGACACAGGATTTGTTAGAGATACTGAGGTACTAGATTTAACTGAAGGAATAAATTCTGAATAGTTAAGATTCCACCCACTAACCACCAACTCTTGCAGTCCCCATGTTCAAGAACGCCAGCATCAGACTATGAATCCAAGCGTATTTGTAGAAAACCTCCAAAATTTAACACAGAAAGTTTGTCAAGTTATCCTCTCATTACAAGTGTTTATGGTAACACCTGTTTATCTATGCTATCATCAACCTTGAATATTTATAATCATTTAAAATAGTTTTTCTTTTAAGAATTAAAAAACCTTAATTTGCAGATATCCATTACTTTATTAATTACATGAAGCATTCTTTTTTGTTTTTATTATTTCTATTTCTTCCTCCTCAATGGAATAGTTGCTGTTCTTTGCCCCCTTCTCAAGTGCATTGGTTATCTTTCCAATGAATTTCCTAAAACTTAAGGACTTCTTTTGAATATAATAAGTACTCACAAAACAAATATTCTAAAAATGGGTTACAAGACTCAGATATAAAAAGATAGGCAGGGATGAGTAGGGCAGGGACAGTAAAAGTTGACAAGAGGACAAGTGTGAGGACAGCCACTTTAATGTGTCCCAACATGTTATAAGACAGTTCCTGTTTCTCAAAAAGGGCATGTATTAGTCAACGTTCTCTAGAGGGACAGAATCAACAGGAAGTTTGATTATAAGTATGATCTATTAGATTGATTTACAGGACCAGAAGCTGGATAGTCCACAATCGCTGTCTGCAAGCTGGAGAGCTGAAGGAAACAGTAGCTGCTCAGTCCAAGAGGCTGAAGCCTCACAACCACAGGGATCAATGGTGCTACCCCAGTCTGAGACCAAAGGCTTCTGGAATCTCCCTGGAGAATCATAGGCATAGTCCACTTTGGAAGAGTGAAGGAGCGAGAGTCTGATGTTCTCAAATGCCAACAGCAATCAAGAACCCATTCAAGAAGAATGGAGCTTGAATCTTCTGCTGCTTCCTTGTTCTTCCAACTTTTATTCCATCCAAGCCACCATCTTATTGGATTGGGCTGTCCACACTTAGGAATGATCTCCACTTCAGTTCCTATCCCACATGCCAATCATTCCTAGACATACCCTCATTGACACACCCATAAACCTCTTAATCCTTGGCATCTCTTAATCTAGTCAAGTTGACAATTCAAATTAACCACTATAGGGCAGAAGTCTCCATTCTGCCAAAAGTGACTGCATAATTAAAAACAATTGAAATATCAAAGACCAATGAAGAGGAGCTTAACAACCTCTTAAGTCCCTTTAAAAGGTGGCGACTTAAATGACACTCTTGCCCCTCCAGGCACACTGCAATGGGAGTTCTGAATTTTTCTCTCACTTTCCTTTTTAATGAAAGTCCTGCTCCCTTGCTTACCTCAGTGGCAATGTTCATTCTTCCACTGGGTGGAAGATCCTAACTCCTGCTGGTAACAAAACAAAATGTAATGGGTACACACAGAATAAACTTGAGAAAGCAGAACCAAGTTGGAAGAAGTGTGTCTATCACTTGATTTCTAAACAATGTAAAGGTGTAATAACCAAGGCAGTGTGGTGCAAGGGGAAAGGGAAGGAAGGAAGGAAGGAAGCAAGGAAGGAAGGAAGGAAGGAAGGAAAGAAAGAAGGAGAGAGGGAGGGAGGAAGAGAGGGAGGGAGGAAGAGAGGGAGGGAAAGGCTTTGTGAAAAGGAAGGAAGGAAGGAAGGAAGGAAGGAAGAAGGAAGGAAGGAAAAAGAAAGAAAATACAGAGCCCAGAGATAGGCACACATAGATACAACTAATCAAGTGTTGGCAAAGGTACAAGGGAATTCACTAATGAACACATATTCCCTCCATCAATTTGTGCTAAACATGCTAAAATAAATGAGGGCTGCTGTGGACCCCAGTGGAACAGCATTTACTTAGTGTGCACAAGGCCACAGGTCCAATCCCCAGCACTAAAATTAATTAATTAGTTAGTTAGTTATGTGGACTGAAAAGCCATACTTCATCCTACATACACAAATAAAATCCAAATGAATCCTAAGGGTTGGGGATGTATTTCAGTGGTAGCACAGTGCTCCTTGGTGAAATCCCCATCTGATGGACAATATTAAAGCACAAACTTATCATAATTCTAGGAGAAAAGTACTAGAAAATTTATGACAGTGGATTAGGCAAAGATTTCTTACATTAAAAACTGAAATTATTATCCATCAAATAGAATAAAAAAATTATTTTCCCCCCACAATTGTATTATAATGCATTATAGTTGTACATATGATCAGATTAGTTGTTACATATTCATATATGCAGACAATATGAGAATATAATTGGGCCAATATCACTCCCCAGCACTTCCCCCTCCCACACCCCCCCTTGTACCCCTCAGCCACTTTCTTTGATTGATCTCCTTTGGATTTTTATGGGATTCCACATCCCCACCTTTCTTTTCCTTTTTCCTCTGTAGCTTCCACATATGAGAGAAAACGTATGACCCTTGACCTTCTGAGTTTGACTTATTTTGCTTAATATAATAATCTCTAGTCCCATCCACTTTCCTGCAAATGACATAATTTATCTATCTATCTATCTATCTATCTATCTATATCACATTTTCTTTATCCATTTTTGTGTTGATGGACACCTAGGCTATTATGAATTGTGCTGCTATAAATATGGGTATTCATGTATCACTGTAGTTATCATGACTAATTCTTTAGGCTAAATAACAAGGAGTGGTATGGCAGGGTCATGTGGTGGTTCCTTACCTAGTCTTTTGAGGAGCCTTCATGCTGGTTTCCATAGTAGTTATATTAATTTACAATCCCATAAACAATATAAAAGTGTTCCTTTTTCTCCACATCCTCTCCAACATTTATTGTTGTTTGTACTCTTGAGGACTGCCATTCTAACTGGTGTAAGATGAAATCTCATTGTAGCTTTGATTTGCATTTCCCTAATTGCTAATGATGCCAAACGTATTTTTGTGCATTTGTTGGCCATTAGTATTTCTTCTTTTGAGAAGTGTCTGTTTAATTCATTTGCCCACTTATTAATTGAATTATTTGATTTTTTGGTATAAATTTTTTGAATTTTTTATATATTCTGGATATTGATTCTCTGTCAGAAGAATATTAGCAAAGAGTTTCCCTTATTCTTAGTTCTTTCTTCACATTCCTAATTGTTTCCTTTGGTATGCAGAAGATTTTTAATTTGATGCCATCTCATTTATTAACTCTTGGCCTTATTTCCTGAGCTTTAGGGGTCCTATTGAGAAAATAGTTGTCTATGCTTATATGCTGGTGTGTTGACCATACATTTTCTCTAGGAGTTGCATAGTTTCTGTTCTAATTCCTAGGTCTTTAATCCACTTTGTGCAGGGTGAAAGATAATGGTCTAGTTTCATTCTTCTTTGTATGGATAACCAGTTTTTCCAGAACCATTTATTAAAAAGGCTGTCTTTTCTACAATATATGGTTTGGGCACCTAATTAAAAAAAATTCTAAGTGGAAGTTTAGCAAATGAAAAGCTTCTGCTCTTCCAAATGCATTGTTGAGAAGAATCAAGACAAGCCACAGACTTTATGTATAAATCCTGTTTGATAAGAATCTTGTATCAAGAATATTGTCTAAAGAACCCTCAAATCTCATGAATAAGAAAAGAACAATTTAAAGTGGGTTGCAACAAGAAAAAGCTGGAACATCTTTTACACCACAAAGCAAGGAAGTGCTTCTTACAAAATAAAAAGCAGCCCTCCATTGAAGAAGGTGGGTCAAGGGAGAGGTATCAACTGAAAGACATCCCATTAGCCAGAGTTGGAATGCTTTAAGCAATAACAACAACAGAAAGTTTTGTATTGAAGAGATAAAATGGAGAATACCAAATAACTCTTTATGAACCAGTCTTCATTGATATAAATAAAACATTAAATTAAATCATGTAGGGAAAGGGATGTAGGGTAGACCCAAGATGGCTATAGTTGGACTCCCTCAGCAAGATATCTGGTCAGCTATGTGTTAGTATGTAGTCAAGCTCATAAATACCCAGATTCATTATATGTACTCAAGGTCATAAGCATCTGCTTTATGAGCGTGTGCTCACTTATATAGCATGTTGGCACGGGGCCTACTTTGGCCTGCATATAAAAAAAAAAGTCCTATGGAAAGATTCAGGGGGCTAAAGGCTGAAGCTGGGGGCTGGCTCTGGCCTGCTGCCACCTCCAAATAAATTATGTCTACATTCCAACTGCATTTCACATTTTCTTTTTTCTGCCAGGATCCTGACTCTGTTTCCCTAGGATCTGAGCCCCCACAGGAAAAGGGATAAATCTCCTGTGCTTGTTATGCTCAAATTCGGGACCCCCAAAAGACCACCAGAGACCCAAGATCGATGTAAGCAGCAAAGAGGTGTTTATTGCGAGCTAGCTCGGTCCTCTGTGTGCACACAGCAACTGGTGACGCTGAGAGGCCCCGAGCCCAGGGTTTGCAGCAGTTTTATACATTCTTTGGAGAAGGCAGGGACCCCCACATACATCATAGCATCTCTTAGCAAATCATCACACACCGCGGGAAAATCAAATAACAACTCTAAAACATGATTAGCACATTCACTGGCGGGAACAAGTTGGGTAGGGGTGATTGGTTACTACAAGAGGGGGATTTATTTGAACTGATTGGTTTAAGCCAAGAGGGGTGTACATGGTTTCCCAACACGTTATCAACCACCATAAACTACTAGGAGGGTCATCTGGCATCCCAGGTATTTCCCTGTCTGATGCTGATTGGTGGCTGCTAGGGGGTTGCTATAGATCCCCACCTAGCCTGACTGAGCCAGGGACACCTGGCGCAGCAGATCTCTCCTGTTATTTGTAGATAAACAACTTAGCAGGGTGGGAATGTGCCTGGGAGTGTTGTGTGGGTCTTTCCAAGGACAAAGTGATGTCCCTTCCTTGGACAGGCTTTGTTCTGAGGTAGAGGCTGGTTTTTCATGCTGAATTCCAAATAATGTACATATACACATCTTGCCTTCAAAAAAAGTGACTTCTTTACCAAAAGTATAGGATGGAAAATAGGGAGGGGAGGGGCTGGGGTTGTGGCTCAGTGGTAGAGTGCTTGCCTAGCACGCTTATGGCACTGGGATCAATCCTTAGCACCACATAAAAAATGAAATAAAGATATTTTTTTAAAAAAAGAAAGAAAGAAAATAGGGAGGGGGTGAGTAATTTCATGGTGGAGAAATCTGACAAACATTGCCTTAATTAGGTGATCAAGGTAAGCATTAACAGTGATAAGTTTTTAGTGAACATCTTTGATATGACAAAAATGGAACTTTACCATCATTGTCTTCTTCCCAAAAAACTATAATTGGATCAAAGTTTTTAGAAAAATAGGCAAATTCAATTATAAGAGCATTCTACAAAACTTATCCAGTACCTTACAAACAAGGAAAGTCTAAGAAACTGTCACCAAGATGTGATAACAAAATAAATGTGATGATCTGGATGGATTCCAGGAACAAATACAGGTAAAAAGTAAGGAAGTATAAATAGATTATGTATGTTAGTAATGATGATATATCAATATTGGTTAATTAATTGGAATAGCCAGACCATATTAATATATGATGTTAGGGGAACTGGATCCAGGGTTTATTGGCATACTTTACTCTTTCACTTCAGTTTTCCTGGTCTTCTAAAATGGTTCTAAAAGGTTGAATTAATTTTAAAGTATAGATATTGGATTTGAATATATATTTCCCTAAAAGAAGAAATGCAAATGAGATGGTCATGGTAGTATATGGTAGTTCAAAGCCAGCTTCAACAACTTAGTGAGGCCCTAAGCAACTTAATGAGACCCTGTCTCAGAACAAAAAATAAAAATAAGTAAACATGGCTGGGGATGTGATTCAGTGGTTAAGACCCCTTGTTTCAATCCCTAGTACCAAAATGAAAAAAAAAAAAAAAAACAGAAAAGTTACACAGATGAAATGAAAGATCATCTCATAGATCTTTATATCCAAATGTATTCTACTGTCATGTATAACTAAAAATAACAAATACAAATTTTAAAAAACCTTTAATTCAATACCACTGTATATTTACTTGAATGTCTCAGACTAAAAGTTGATATTGTCTCATACCAAATGTTGATGAAGATATGGAGAACTGGAACTCTAACACACTTCTGATGGGAGTGTTAAGTGGTATCACTGCTTTGAAAAATAATGAGCAGGTACTTGAAAAGTCAAATATATACCTACCATGTGATCCATCCATTCCACTCCTATGTATGTACTCAAGAAAAATGAAAGCTTATGCCCTTATACAGAAGTATTACAGCAGCTTTATTTGTAATATAAGAATTGGAATAATCCAAATTGATCTATGAGCAACTATATGGGTAAAGAAGTAGTAGCATATCCATTCAATGTAATACTAGCAATTCTTTATTTATACAGACTTTTAATAAAGGTGTATAATTTGTGCTATTTTAAAAAAAGGAATAAAGCATCAGTTGTAACAGTTTGGATGGATCTCAAAATAATTATATTGAATGAAGAAAATTAGGTTAATAAAAAAGTCACATATGTTGTAAGATTCCAGTTTTGTAAAATCTAGAAAATGCAAATTATTCTACAGTGGCAGAAAGCAAATTGGTGGTTGTCTGCACATAAAATAGTAGGAGATCAAGAAAGGAAGTTGACTTAGCCTGGAAGAAACATTTGGATATGATAGAAATGTTCAGTCTTGATTCACAGATGTATACTTAAGTCAGAATTTATCAGATTGTATGCTTCAGTTTGGGCATTTTATAAACAACATTTTTAACCTTTTAACTTGATTTGGATATTTTACCAAGTTAGAGATATTTACTTCCAATTTTTTATTTTTTAATCCATATGAATGTCATTAACATACATATTTGCTTAAATTATATTTTCATCCTTTGATCAAGTGCTATAACATTTTGACAATAAAGACAAAAATTTATTACAACTATTTCTTGAGAAGAATTGTTTATGTAATTTAACTTCCATGTGTGGAAAAGAAGTGTTGTGTTTGAAGAGAAGGACTCCATATGCATCAAAGTTTGTTAAAGATAATATTCTTTTGTTTGGTTTTTCTTTTATGATCAAAGAAAGGAAGTACAAATACTCTGGATATGTATGAGATATAGTCCTAAATGGGAGTTAAATGGACCAGGACAGTAAACAATTACATGATTCACAGAGCAGGGTGGCAGAGCAGTAAGGACTATCCATCACAAACTTTGAAAACAGCTGGATTATGGTAGAAAACCATAGGACTCTTAGCAGTTAGTATACAGCAGCAGGCATCTGCTGTTTGAGATGTGTGGATAAAATAAAACCTGTACATTTAAATAAGTTTGCCTAAAATTTAGCATCCTACTCCTCTCCATAACAAGGGATAATATCTTTGTTTTCAAATGCACACTTCTATATGAAATCTAGTATTTTCCCCTTCTCTCTAACCAAAATAACTTCAGTTCCACTTTTGATAGTTCAAAAGAGGTCCTGAATTATTAACTCATGATCAATTTCTAAACACAGCTGACATTTAATGTAATATGGATTAACTGAATTTAAAAAAATATATATAAAGAGAAAAAAGTTGAAATTTGAGACAAGAACAATTCAGAAGGAAATCCAGGTCACACTCTCTTTTCTAACTACAGGGTTAGATGTATATCAAAGTCAAAAACTTATAGGATTTTAGACAGTGATATGAAATACTTACCACAGAGTACATATATCTAGTGTTATCAAAGACATGACTATTTTTGCAGAGAAATTCATGAACATCCATATGCACACAAAACAGAGATCATAAATATCTTCATGTTCAGCTAGGGTTGGTTGTCATCAAATGAATTTTAGAAAACTTCTTGGCATTCAGATCATTTTGAATTTCAGATTTGCAATAAAACTTTGTGGATGTGTAATTTCAATACCTTAAAAAGAAGGGAAGTAAAAAATGTACACATTTTAACTGATTCTTTTAACTTTCAAACTGCTAAAAGTAAAGACTATGACTCATAAGAGTTCAGTGATTGTGTCTCCATTTGGTTTTTCTAGAAATTTTATAGAATCGCTATGTAGTTTCTGAAAAGTATAGCTTTGGACTCATGAGATCAGTATTTATATGGTGCTCATTTTAGGTGAACAATTAAAATTAGGTAATAGCAAGGCTTGTCAGTGATTTGTACATGATTAGATGAGAAAGAATGTAAATGGATTTCTGTTTATCAATACTATTATTTTTAGAAGAATCAACTCAAGTATTATGAATGGTGATGTGGTAAAATAGTAAGAATTGTAATTTCACATTTTATCTAGTATATTTAAGATACAATTCTATACACACTTTATATAGTACATTTAAGATAATAGAATATATTCCTGTTATACTAGAACCTTAAGATGCTGTAATGAGTGTCTATGTACAAGAACCTTATATAGAAGTGTATTAGTAGTTGATATTGAGACCCAACTGACTTCTGTTCTATCAGAAACTTGTTAATAATATAAAGTTTAGTTCATTGTGGTGGATAATGTATTAGACATTTCCAAATGTGATGGTAGAAATTGTTAGTCCAAGTTTCCTACTTGAAGTAAAATATGTACTTATTTTTTCAAGTAGTTTTAGTCTTATTTAATTTGAGCATGATTTTCATGTGTAATATTATTTATTAAAAACCTGATTTTTAGGGCCGGGGCTGTAGCTCAGTGGCAGAGCGCTTGCCTAGCACGTGTGAGGCACTGGGTTCAATCCTTAGCACCACATAAAAATAAACACAAGTTCTGAAACATTTTTAAAAAACTGATTTTTACTCATATTAGGTTGAGTTTATTTGCAAAGGAATAAAAGAATTCAGAGTGGCTACTTCTACAGATGAGATAATTTTAGAATTTTTTTTCCCATGCCTGCTTCTCAGCAAATAAGACTCTATTTTGTGGACCACCTAATGAGTAAGTTTTTCTGTGAATTTTTTTTTTATCACCAACTCCCTCAAATTTTAAAATTTTTATCCATATATAAAGAAACAAAATTATTAGGATAACTATTAAAACAACAACAACAACAAGCCCACTCTGTCACTAGCCCCGCATGAAGTTTCACAAACATCATTGTTATTTAATCTTCATCACAACTCACTCAGGTGTGTAACATTGTCTATTTCACAGATAAAATTCAGACTTTTGCCCAGGTTACAGTTATGCAAGTTTTCTTTATCTCTAGATTGGTAGCATTTCTTTACATCAGACTACTTTCCTTTTTTTCCTTATTCTGTAAAAGATGAAATCTTTTCTCCTTATTCTGTCTTGATATTTTCCTTAATGGCAAGTAAGTGGTAGATTTCTCAACTAAATTCTGCAAATGAAAGGAAAATATATACTCCCTAAAAGTTTCTGACAACAAAACTAATTCCTCCAGAGTTATACAAAGTAGAATATAAGAAGTTAAATCAGAAGCTAGAGAATGTTTCATTTGTGCTATTATTCCCACACATCCAGCCTACTAATTGTTTTTAGCTTTGAATATTCCCTAATCTGAAATTGAGGGCTCTTGATACTCATCATCTTTGGGTCTCCCTATTAGTCTGGGGCATTCTGAGACTAAGTGAAATTAGAAATGCTTCAAAAGCAGCGCCTCTGAAATATTATTATGCCCTATTGGAATCTACATTTCTGTCTCTTTGGCCAGAATGCTCAGGCAATTCCAAGTAGGACCCAGATGTTTTGAGATACTTGATTAGCTAGAGTCATCCCTCTGAAAGTGTGAGGGATTTATTTTGAGATGTGTGCTGTTACTCTGGCTGCTGCTATAAAGCTGTGGGTTGTTCTTTCCTTTTTGCCATAGGAGTACTTTATAATTTCAGCAAGATTCTCTCTGCATGAAATAATGTACTTTAATGTAGATCTCCTGCAGCAATCCACAAATACTTCACTGTGGGATTTTATGTTTCAACCAATTCAATGTACTCATATCACTTTTGAATTCATTTTTACTTACATTTTTATAATGTTCACCCTGACTAGTAATTCTGGCCCTACATAGACATTTTTTGTCATGTTCTCTCTAAATCTTAAAGCCCTTAAAGACTGGAGCATAAGGCAAGACGGTCCCTTTTTCTTGGACTCTCATTTCAATATGGAAAGATAAGTCTTAGATCATAAAACAATAAGTAAAAATGAAAATTTTTCCTCAATGTTCACATGATTAGCTGGCTTAAAAAATAAAACTGACTACTTTGTTCTAACTGGTATGATAGTCTGGTTGAAGATAAAATAATATTTTTATTTGGGTAAAACCTAAAAAAATATATAAAATACACACACATGTTATATATACATATACACATATATACACACACACACATACTTACACACACACACACACATTTCTGATTTCTGGACTGGTTCTTTTAGTTTAAGCTTTTTAATTCCAATTCCAATTTCAATAAACTTTATTGGCATGGCAAGGAATGCAAGCATGGCTAGAATCCATAAATTATGTTTGTGACTTTAGGGCAGCAGGTTTCACAGAAGTAATAGGATTTTTTTCCTTGCATCTTCATTTTCCATTAAGTAAGGGAAATGGAAGAGAATATTTTAGTTCTTGAAAGACAGAGCAGAACAGAAAAAACATGGATTTCTCAGTGTGGCTGCTTTCTAAAATGAGCCATGAGCAGAAAGCAAACATTGTTTTTAAATAAATAAAACAAATAACATTTCAAAATTTTGTTTAACAATAGAACATATATCTAGAGAAATATCTAGGTTTTTTGTTAGGTCTAAAATTTATACAATTTTGTAAACCCTTTTTAGAGAAAAACAAATTAAACTTACACATTCAAAATTAGGTTTGAAAGCCAATATTTAAAATAGTAAAAGAAACTACAATAAATTGAAAATTTATAAAACTGACAAATAAAATTAAAAACCACAAAAATTCAAGAAAAATAAATGTTTTTTTTTTTTTTTTTTAAATTTTACTTTTGCCTCAGCCTCCCAACTAGCTGGGATTACAGGGTTGTGCCATCACACCCAGCCTCAAAAATATATATTTTTCAAACTAATTAGACTGTTGAAAACTTTCTTTCAACTTCATTATTCATTCTTGATAATGTTATTCCAAGATTTCCCTACGTGTTGGGATGCACAAGTGACTTTAAAAATATACATATATGGCTTTAATAATATTGCTATAGGTTTGTACCTTCAATCACATGAATTATATACATTCCATTTTACATCATTCTCCTGTCTGTGTTATTACATTCCTAACAGAAAAGAACATCTGTTTTGAGCAGTCATTCTACCTTAATTGTACATTTTTAATGTTTGTAACATTAATCTTTAACCAGCTTCTGGTTTATTGAAAACTTTTTCCCTTCACCACCATGTATATATGTCTAGGGTCAGTTAATGTAGATCAAGTCCATCTCATGATAGTCTCTGGTCTTATATCTTCGTATTATGACTTTGGGCAAGTCAGCACAGTCTTCCTAAAAGCCATTTCCATTCCCCAACAACTAGTAATAATGTAAGTATACATGAAAATATTTGCAGACCACAAAAATGCAATTGTCTAAGTCAGGGTTTCTCAATCTTGGCTCTACTGACATTATGGGGGTCATAATCTGTATGGGGAAAGAGCATTTTGCAAGTTCTAGTGTGTTTGGCAGCCTCCTTCTTCACTTGATGCCATTAGCATCCCCAACCCCTGTCCCTGTTGTGAACTAAATTTTTCCCAAGAGGGGGCAAAATCACCCCCAGTGGAGAACCACTGTGCTAGACTTATCTAATTATATTCCAACTCCTCTTATTAATGACTTACCAAAAATGCCTACCAACATTCTAGTATCAAAATATGGTACAGGGCACATCAAAAAGGAAAGACAAAATCATAATTAGGTAACAATAACTTCACTTGCAAATTTTACAGAAAGTTATGATCATATAAGAACATTATTAATTCCCTCCCAAAGTTTTGAAAGGGGTTCATTCAAGGTATTATAGGTTAAACTCTATTAATTTGATTTTACAATAAATTATTTTCTGTTTGGCCTGAAGGCCATAAAGAAAATAGTCAACTTTAGTATTTTTTTATATTCCATTTTTTAAGGGTTCTCTGAATTTAAAGGTCATGTTTCTAGTGGGCAGGGATTTATTTCAATTGTACCAAATAGGAAAGAATTTGGCTCAGTGGATGTTTCCTGGGTTTCCTTACTTTGTGATGCTGGTGGTTGGCACTAGAGTGTTATGGCTGACAGCCAGTCCACCAGTGGAAACATTTGTTAGGGCTCAAGTGCCAGGACCAACTTTCTTTTAGCTTTTTAATAATGATAAGTCTGCTACCTTTGAAGTCATTCTCTCCAAGTTTCCTGGCTTAGAAAATTATTTGTTTCCCTTTATGAAACAATTATAAAATTATAGTCATAACTTTGTCAAAGTTTAAGTCACCTATTATAATCAGGTGAAACTTGGGGATGTCAGCTTTGAGTCCATGAACTAAATCCTTGAGACAAAAAATAATTGAGAGTCCCAAAGAGAGTGATGAGTTACTGGATGATGGTTATGACCTATACTGGAATGGAGGAAGCCATATTGGTAAAATGCCAGACTTACCAAATTGTAGATATGTGACATAAAAACCTGTTATAATCCCTGCTATACAATACCATCAAACTAATATTCTTAAAACCAGCCTGCTGAGAAGATTGATTACTCTGTTATGTAAATCACTCTATATATCAAATCTGTATTTCTTCTGTTACAATTTAAGATTGTGGGTCTTCCCACAATCTGACACATTTCTTCAATAGTTAATATCAATTACATATTCGTATTATCATCCCATTTTAGAGACAAGGAAACTGAGACTCATCCAGGTAAGAAAAAATATGCCCTGTGAAACTGTTTACAGAAATTTTTTTTCTATAAATTGCTTTATAAATTCATTTTCAGGTACCTGATTTAAACCTTAAAGTTACATGTAGACAGTAACTTTATTTGGTCCCCACATAATATTCATTCTTTTCAGTCCACAATAACTACACTATGGAAATATATCTGAAAAAAATTATCTATGAAAATAAACAAATTAACATAAATTTATTTTCATAAAACTTATTTATGAAAATAAATCATTTAGGAAAATTATCCTATATTTTCTATTACCTTTGTAATATTAGAGGAAAGAAAGATTTTCAAATTCTTCATAATCGATTTCATGCTCATAGGAAAAAAATACAGTCACCTATATATCCTTATATGTGCCCCTCAAAACATGACCTCTTTTTTTAAGAGCAGTTTCACTATCAAGTAATATTTAAAAATTGCTGAGTACAGTGGCTCATGCCTGTAATCCCAGTGACTCCAGAGGCTGAGGCAGGAGGAACTTGAGTTCAAAGCCAGCCTCAGCAACAGTGAAGCAACTCAGTGAAACCCTGCCTCTAAACACACACACACACACACACACACACACACACAAATGGGAGCTGGGGAGGTGGCTCAGTGGTCGAGTGCCCCTGAGTTCAATCCCTGGTACCAAATAATAATAATAATAATAATAATAATAATAATAATAATAATAATAATAAAATTTTAAAAATTAAGCATTACCTTAAGTTAAACATGTTTCTTTCCTGCAACACAGAGTTTTACAAACATAACTGAAAATAGAGCTTTTTTTTTTTTTAATGGAACATTACTTCACTGGATACTAACATAATTTGGAAGCTGTTTGGTGAATGCTGTTGTAATGTTATCAATATGACTTTTGGCATCAGGCAGTTTTGGGTTCAATTCTTGGCTCAGCATTTCCCTATAGAAGTGGCTGTAATGAAGTCAGTTACCCTCTCCACCCTCTAACATCTTATGTGTAAAACTGGGATCAGAATACCTACCTTAAATTATTATTATGAGGTTTAAAATTAGCAAGTAGAAAATACCTTGTTTAGCAAATAGAAAGTACCTTGTACAGTGCCTTGTATACACTTGTATTAGTATTTGAGTATTATCTTTGAAAGAGCTTTAAGAAAGCATTAATCCGAAGTCACAGGGAAGATGTTTATATTAACTTGTAATCCTATCAAGGTTTTCTTAGTGTATGTTTGATTGACTTTGTAGGGAGATGCCAATCTGCCTAGATTCTTTGAATCCCATGAAACACTCCGTCGTTATTTGTATGAAAATCACTTGGCACTAGAAGAAGCAAACAAGCAAAAAATTTTTTTCTAATAGAAAATAATTCACCATTTATTTAATGCAATCTTACACAAAATAAGAATCTTCTTAGTGAGGTCGTAGACCAAGTATTAGACATATATTGTCTGAGTGGGTAGGAGTTGTGATGTTTTACAATTTTTTTCTAATTTTCCTGAACACATATTATTATGTGATGAATATGTTATGAACACATATTATTTTTAAAATGAAGAAAAAAGTTCTTTTTAAAATAAAAATAATAAAACCCTGAGTTCTTTAATGCCAAATTTGGGTAAAGCTTATGCTCCTGGTAGGAGGAGGTTGTGTCTATTTAGATAGTGCTATTTACAGCACAATTCTTTCAAAATATAAATAATAATAATAATAATTATAGCCTTTAGAACTAAAAGAAATCTTAAGGATCATTGTATCTCAGGCGTTCCTGTGAAATATGAAAAATTAGATCCCTGAGTGTTTAGGGAACTTGTAAGCACTAAATTAATGGTAGAACTAGGACTCCAGTACTCTTCAATGTTTGTGTATGACAGATGACACACAACTGTGACCTAGAGAAGAGCTCCCTAGGTAAGGAGGAGAAGGAACTGATTTAAAAAAAATTGAGGATTCCAGCCCCATTATTCATATTCTAATTCCCTCCAAGATATCCTACTATTCTGATCCTGACTTCTTTGCCTCTTAAGTTCTCAATAGTAAAAATTTCAAATCATCAAAGACTGTCTTATATCCTCCCATGACTCTACCTTTTCACATTTTCTCCCTGATATTGAATCTATCTTTTTCCTACCCCTGATATTGAATCTACCTTTTTCCTACCCACAATGTCCCATGCCATTCTAGGCTGCTTGAGATCTTTATCCCAGCCTTCCCTCAAACACTCCCCAGTTCAAAGTATTAATTCTGATACTTTTTTCTCCTTCCCTAGTTTTGGCTAACTCCCAATTTAAACTTCAAGATTGATCTCAAATCTCTGATTTATTTCATTACCCAATGCCCAAGGCACTGTTGGCGATTTCTCCATACAATTATCACTTGTTAAAATTATAGTTGTGGTGGTAGGGTTGTAATGCAAAGGTAGAGCTTGCCTGGCATGTGCAATGCCCCTCAGTTGGATCCCCAGCACCATAAAACAAACAAGCAAACAAACATAAAAATAAATGAACACAGTATGTTTCTTTCCCTACTGGCATATGAGTCAGACAAGTCTTATTCATTTTTGTAACAGTATATAATAGGACTCAAAGCAAACAGTGACTGAATGAGTGAATTAACCTCCCCAGGGTAGCTCATCTCTGCCAGATACTTAGAGAAACATGATATGATGAAATAATTGTAAATATAACAGTAAGTGACTGAGAGACCTTCTGCTCTGACTTCACAGTGACATGAAATAAGACATAAAATGGTGGCATTTTAGACAAAGTGACTGTGGAAAAAAAAAAAATGTCTCCAAATTCACAACCCATAGGCAATCAGGTTATCTTGGCACAAAGACTGTTTGGTATGTGAAGCACAAGACAACTAAAACTAGGCTGGTATAAGGGACTGATGAGAAAGCAAAAGCCTAACATCTGGGAAACCCTGAGAAGAAATGGGAAATCTGCAGAGAGGGAGAAAGGAGAGGATGGCTGAAAGCAGCCAGCACTGAGGGTTGAACAGCAGCAAGGTCTACAGGGACCAAGGATTGTTGTTCCTTATAGAGACCTAGTCGCTAAACTGCTCCCATCATTGTATTATGTTAAATCCAGCATTTTCTGTGGTTGACATCAGAATAAATTTCATCCTCCAAGTTCATATTTTGGTAGCAGAAACTGACAAGCCGGATCCCAAATTGTCCCCATTAGAAGTGAGAGAAACAGATGGGAAGAGAATAAGCAGAGTGAAGATATTTGTCACCTACCCTTGCTTGAAAATGACAGAAATTAATTACCTCTTCATCTGTGTCTTCACAGCATGTTGTACCTCAATTGTGCCTATTGTTTTTACATTTATTCCTAATTCTTCTTTTTTTTCCCACATCATTCTCACTGTACCTCACCCTCACCATTAGATGGTAACTTATGCTGTTGGAAGTATGTGGGCCTGTGCTCTCTCACCTACCCCTCAATGCCCTATATCCATTATATGTAGGAAGGAAGGGAGAAACAAGAAAGGAGGGAAGATGCAGGCAAGAATTACTGTATGAGGGGGCTGGGGATGTGGCTCAAGTCGTAGCGTGCTCGCCTGGCATGCGTGTGGCCCGGGTTTGATCCTCAGCACCACATACAAACAAAGATGTTGTGTCTGCCGAAAACTGAAAAATAAAAATATTAAAAACAAAAAAAAGAATTACTGTATGAGGGAGGTATTGGTTAGTGTCAAGATTGGGAAGGGAGGCTGGGAAATGGATGAGCTGGAGTGGGGAAAATGGATTTGAGGGGTTTAGAAGGAAAAAGGGAGACAATAATATTAGACCAACTGCAAAACCTGATTTCAAACGCACTTGCATTTTTTCTGTGATTATTGCTGAGAGTTTTGCAGAGTCTGCTATTTCAATTCGTATTGAAGTAGTTGGGGCCAACTTTTCAATTTATTGCACTGCTAAATAATTAATCTGTCCCTTGGGCTCTTTAGTAAACTGATCAGGGGTTGCATTACTACTATACAAAATAGCTCTGTGATGGGTCTTGTCACTTACCAACTCGGGTTTCATATTTCTTTGTGAAATCATACTTTGAATCTGAATCCCATAATTGCTTTTTAATAAAGAAGTAAATTGCAATAATTTAAAGAACATTTCAAATATCTTACTTATTTCCTTAAACATGTCCATTTGCTATGATTTATAGATTCTGTATCAAGATTAATTCTTCTTAATTTCCTTCTCTTAAAAACTTAGATAGCTTGCAGAATATCACATAAAGTAAACTTTAAAAGCTAGTAGAATTTTGTGATTTAAAGATGAACAGAATAGAGACCTAACTGAGAGCCCTCATAATGCTGAAACTACTCCCCACTCCCGTGGTTGGTTAGCCAACCATTAGCTAGCTAATGGTTAGCTAATAAGCTATGCTTGAGGACCCAGTGAAAATCCTGGACAAGGTGTCTATGACTTGGCATTTGTAATCCAAAAAGATTAAGAAACAGGAAGGCAGGAGCTCTTGATTATTCTATGAATGCATAAAAATAAAGTATTCCATTCACTTAGGAACTTTTGCTCTTTGGTCAGGAGATGTAGTCCTTTAAATCTATACATTAAGATACAAATAAAGAAATCAAAGTGAAAGGAAACCCATGTAGAATGATAAAGTAAGACCACTGGAAATTTGGTATATACCAATGCAGACCAATAAACTTTACATAATCATTATGCAAATTTAGATCTGAGTTTCCTAGCAGTCTAAGTAAAAATGGAAAGCCAGATGGCTACACCATAATTCATAAAATATAAATACCCATAGTTTAGAAGAAAAAAAAAAACTAACATACTCATCATACATTTCTTTTTTAAACTGAATCAAAATTTTAATTTTGGTAACAATGTTACATTGAATCTAGTCTGGTTTGGGAGCAAAATACAGCAAAAGTCCCTCTTTGGGGATATTTTTTCAGATATTAAAATATTAGTTTTTTCTAGATGATTTCTTTTATTGTCCATCTGCCTCCAGTAAAATGTAAACATGGGTCAAAAACTTTTGCCTCCTTATTGCCCTGCCACACACACACACACACACACACACACACACACACATGAAAGGTTGTGTGTTGCAGGGTGGCAGAAGAGCTATTTAATCAAACCACCCTAAATTAAAGTGTATATAAAGTAACCGGATCCTAGGGCCATCAGCCTGATCATGATTTGTTTACCAGTGAATTTTATAATTGAAAGACAAGACTTTGAATAAGAGGTGTTTATGTAGCTTTCCCTCTGACACCTATCTGGGAAGGGAAAATCTGAAGTGAAGTCTAAGGTAACTGGAACTGTCCTAAATTGTGTGTGCACCTGCACTTTTTTGCCTTAAATTTAGATTCAGAGCTCCCATAACTTCTGTAAGAAGAGAGTTCTGAGTATATCACACAATAACTTATGAAAATAAACCTTCAATGTCTCTGGATGTAAATAAGTGATGTTAATAGCTGTTTGTTATGCATAAAAGAAAGCATTTCATCAGACAGCAGGAAGAATACAAAAAGAAACTAATAAGTCTGCATTCTTGAATAATGTTAGAGCTATAAAACAAGAAACATATTAGAAGTAGAATAAAGGAAAATGAACTTTATACATTGCATCAGAATGGTACTTTTCAACTATTCAAATGGCTACGGGAGTTAAGAATTTCCTCTCTCCCTCCTTCCCTTCCCCTCTTTGTGTTTTTGAGTCAGGCTCCTGCTATGTTGCCCAGGCTGTGCTACAAAACCTGGACTCAAGTAATCCTCCTGCCTCAGTCTGCCTCAGTCTCCTGAATAATTGGTGCTATAGTTGGGTGTCACAGAACCCAGCTATTCTTTTATTCTTAAACCCTCTTTCCAGATGTTTGTTCTGTCTTTATGTCAGATTCTACTTCTTCTTCTGCCAGTCTTTATAAGCCACTTGGCCTTGGAAAGTCTGTTCATGCAATCATTTCTCAAATACAATGAGTTGAACAACTGTATGACAGTAACTGTTTTATGGGATGAATACAGTAACAAACAATATACAATCCTACTTCCAGGAAATTATAGTGATAGTCCTTGAGCCTAGCAGAGGAAAATTTGATTCTGAAGGAGGCAATGACCCCCAGCATTAATGACCAATAGGTCCATAATGGCCTATAGATGTAAGATAGTGTATGGAATGACATGAGCGATGGGCTTGTAGAACAGAGAGGAATACAGTCTCAGCTTCCTAATGGCTTACAATCCATAATGAAAGTTGTATCAGGAAATATACTAAATAAATGTACATGACGATTAGTCTTCAGAATAACTACTGACAAAGGTTATCTCCTAATTTATGTGTTCTTCTGGCTAAATAATATTATTATACCAGATTAGTATATGGTTGTTAGCATTTAGAACAAAGGAACTAAATGGAATGTTAAGCATTATATTAACTGTGAATACAAGTTGTAAATCTATTCAACAAAATTTATAAATTTGCTATCAAAATATTCTTCATATGCCAATAATATATTCTTCCTATTCCAAATTGATGTAAATAGTCCATTTCTCAAAGATATAGACTATGGAATCACAGTGCATGGGCTTGCACTTTTGTTCCAACCCTTAACTACATGGATTAACCTTTTTGAGCATCAGTTTTTCATCTGTAAAATGGGTATGATATTTAAAGACTCAAATGAGATGACCCATGTATATTAGCTTGCAATTACTGTTTTAATAAATTACTACACAGTTAGTGGCTAACCCAAATTTATCTTTAAGCTCTAGAAGTCAGAAGTCTGAAATGGGTTTCACTAGAAGTATAGTTGAGGAGAAAGCAGGTCTATATTTCATGTGGAGGCTCTTGGGGAGAATCCCCTTTCTTGACCTTTCCAGCTTCTAGAAGTCACTTGTATTACTTGGCTTATAGCCTCCTACATTTTCACAGTCCCAAGTATAGCAACTCTTACTCTTTATGACTTCTGCTTCTACCCTACATCTTCTCTTTCTGATTCTAATTTCAATTGCTTCCTCTAGAAGGACCTCCTGGACTACCCACCAAATGGTCCAGGATAATATAGCCTTGCAAAATTCTTAGTGTAATTGCATCTGCAAAGTTCCTTTACCCTGTGAGGTCACATATTCACAACTTTCAGGGATTAGGTCATAGATTTCATTTTTGGGGAGTTGGGGCATGTTTTCAATATTTTGCCTACTATCCCATGTAAGGTCTTTTTAAAATTAGCTAATATTATTATATACTGTGCACACTTACATTATTTACCAAGCTTCTCTAAAGTCTGTATAAGGTAGTTAGATGGTCATTTTACATCATAAAGAAACTGGAATAAAACTAGGCTTTGATGAACTCAACCTCCAATGCTTAGACTGTTTTCACTTCTTGCTCTTTGGCTTTCAGCTGAGATCATTGGATCATTAGTTTCTATCAGCTGTAGTTGTCAACAAGTAAAAAAGTTAACTATATTTTTATGGCCCAAAGAAATTTCATGTGACTTTTTAATACTCTAATTATTTAGTTTTAGAGACTTGTGATGCTTTGAAAGCATGAAATCTGATGTTATGAGAAATCTGTTATATATTGATGCATCTTCCAACAAAGCTTCTCAGTGAATTTCAAAAATTCTTCAATGAAATGGAGAAATCATCCTCAGGATATCACAAGTATCACAGTCAATGAGAGACATGCTTTGGTCAGTTATCAAGACCAGCTACAACCCAGGAAGCCTATTCCAGTTAGAAGTTCATGTTCCAAAGAGGGATTGACCCCTCAGGCCTCTGTTTCTGCCTGCCACAACTATCACTTGCCTCAAAATGTAGCTCAATCCAAGCATGGTGGCACACACTTATAATCCCGTAGTTTGGGAGGCTGAGGTAGGAATATTACAAGTTCAAAGCTGGCATCAGCAACAGCTAGGAACTAAGCAACTTGGTGAGATCCTGTCTCTAAATAAAATACAAAAATAGGGCTGGGGGTGTGTGGTTGAGTGCCCCTGACTTTAATCCCTGGTACTTTTCCCTACCCCCCAAAAAGATGTAGCTCAAAGCTAGCCATTCTTAAAGCTTTCCCCTCCAACAGCACTTCGCCATGACTTAGTACTCTGCTTTCTATTCCTTCACATTTACACACACACACATACACACACACACACACACACTTATTTATTCATTTATCTTCCTCTTCCTTTGAGCAGTTTGTTGTCACTTAATTTTTTTTTTTTGCCTGTTAAACTCACAAGTAAACTGCTAATTCTCCTGCATCCCCCATAGGGTAACTAGCACTGTGTTGTACACTTAATAAATGCTTGCAAATGACAAAATGAATTCTTTGCTTTGCTTAAAGAGGACTTCAGCAAGGAAATGAACCCCTGTGTTTGTATGTAGGTTTCAGTGGTTCATTTTCTTGTCAGGCTTCCCCCGGTTATGAATGCTGTGGCAGCACCAACAGTGTTAAGGGAGGATTTTATTGGAGAACATTTGGAGGATTAGAAAAATCTCCAGAGCTTTGGAAGCACCGCATTTTGTGTTCAGAATTCTATTTCATTCTGTCTGAAGACCAGAATAAACAGAGAAGAAAGATGGCAAGAGCCACAGGGTTCCATATGTGAAGCCAGCCCCTTAACCCCCTTCAGAAATAAGTGGGAGGAAGAAAGGAGCAGAATCATTAGAGAATTTCTTATTCAGCTGTGTTAATTCTCATCAGGCTGCAACTTTGCATATGCGCTCTTAACCCCACAAAATGTATTATTGAATGCATGGTCTATTTAATTAGTTTTAAGTTATCCTCCTTCCTGGCTTTTCTAAAATAACAAACACAAAATATCTCAGGATAATGCATGCGTTCAAACCAAAAGAATTTAAATAGGATTCAATGGGATGCTTTATAGCAGTCGCCTTTATACCCTTTTTTTCCTTTAGTGAATCTGGAAAAACAAAATACATTCGGTGGGGTATGGAAAAATACTCACTGGTATAAAGAGAGAATAAGGCATGATGTAATGTCATAGAAAAATAATTTAGCAAACTCATAGTAGACTAGTGGAGGGTCAAACATTCTTTTCTTTCCTCAAAACTTAATCTCTTATTAATATCACTGGACTAGGCTTTCTAAAAATGGGGGGGAAGCTCCCAAGTGAGAATATACCAGATCTGGAAGTGACTATCACTGTCCCATTCCTCTACCTCAATCTAATTCACACTTTTATGATTGGCTTCTTTTTTGACCCAAGCTTGTTAATTATATCCAGCTGTAGGCAAATTGCTCTTCCAAATTGGCAACACTGAGCTCTCAAGCTGCTCACATTTTTTTTTTTTTCCCTTCCCTTGATAAAACCTTTGAGCATGCATTTTCTTGACTCTTGTTTCTGAACTAATCCCCAGTTATGGATATTTTAAAGGGTTCAAGGGACTCACAAAATAACTCTGGTTTTGCATATAGTATATTTCTTTTCATCTTATCCAAAATTGCCTAGAGAAGAGACTTTCCTTAGAGATTCAGGTACATTGCCATCACTATTCCTCTAGTTTCTAGAGACTCTGGTGGTAAGTGGCCAGGTCAGAGTGCAACTCCACGGATTTGGAGGCTTTCCTCTAGTCCACCAGGCCAACACACTTCCAGAACAACAGCTTCCAAGGGTGTGGCAAACCCTTTGTCTCAGTTCTGGATCTTGCTGTTCTAGCCAAGGGCTTTATTGTCAGAAATTCCCCATCGTTCTCTTCCCTGGTCCCTCTATTAACAATGCACAAACACTTGAAAGAATTTTACTGTAAGAAAATTTTGCTGTAATAAATTATTTTTAGTTTAGTTTTTTTTTTCTTTCACTTTTCAAAGAGACTATAGACACGAATTTCCATCTACCAACCCATTGCCTGGTAAATTGGCATTGTAGGTGAGAATTAAGTACACAGGAATTGGAGTAGGGATTGAGATGTAGAACAAGAAGACCCAAGTCAGAGTTACACAGCACTACCAGCTGCATAACCTTGGGCAAGTATTTTAATCCCTCTGAGCTGTGGCTTTCTTCATCAGTTAAGTGGAATTAATAACACTACCTGACTTGCCTGCTTCCCAGGGTTGGAGTGAGGCTAGATTGAGATCACATGGGTGAATATGCTTTACAAATTGAAAAGCATAATATAACCAATTAGTTCCTGTTAACAAGCTAAGAATATTATCTAATTGCTTATAAATGCATGCTGTGTGTACACTCACACTGTCATTGGGTAAATAAGACCTTGCTTCTGCTGGGTACGGGTTTGTGCATATAACACTTCAATGAAGAAAATTACATTTACTAAGCAACTATTATCATCCAGCCCTTTCATATTTACATCTATAACCAAGTTTACATCTCCAAGAAAAATACATAGTTCATTCAATCTTCTGAAAAATCTGATTTATGAATCTAATTTTTCTCTGCAGGAAATTGAGATATAAAGATACTAATTGTTATTTAAGGGAGGGCTTCCCAGATTTTTTTTCCCCCTGTAACCTTAGTCCTGAGAGATACCCCTTGTCACAGATGGATTCTTAAATGTCAACCAAGGATTCATTTGGTGACAACCTATGGTGCTGTTGGAATTGGTGGGACCTTTAAGGTGGGGAACTAGGGGTAGCAAGGTAGGTCACTGGGGTGTTTCCATAAAGGGAATATTGGGACCTCAGCCTTCCTCTCTTGGCTGTCATGAGTTCTACAGTTCCTTTCAGTGTGTGCTTCCAACTGATACACTTGTTTCTCCACAGGTCCAAAGGCAATGGGGCCAAGTGATCATGGACTGAATCCTCTTTAACCATGAGCCAAATATTTTTTTCTCCTTATAGGTTGATTATCTCAGTAACAGAAGGCTGACTAACACACTTGTTTACTACAGTTTTCTATGGTCTACAACTTTGAGGTATGCTGTGTTCTTTTTCCTTCAAATAGATTCCCAGTGCACAATACAATATTGGTAACTATGGAAAAGGTACTATAGTAAATAAACCTAGTTACATTGGCTCAGTTCGGAGTTCTCAAGCTTATTTGATCTTGAGATCTTATTTTCCAATTACACTTGTTAAAGTGTGGTAGAAGTAGATTCTACAGAAAACAATTTATTTTTTTTATTTTTATTTTTTGCCAAGTGCCGGTTTAAGTTCATGACTAGAGTTAGTATTCAGTAACTCTGTAAGAATGTAAATCTGTGCTCTTTTAAACGACAGACTATAACTAAACACCCCACAGTAACAGGAAAACAGAGAATGGCAGCTATAAATTTTGTAATTCTATCTCTATTGCTAATTATATTAATACTATGGCTTATGGGTTTTCCTTCAGCCTTCTCTTTTTCTTTGCTTGGTTATTTTCATGTCACATGTAGATTTTTGTTGTTTTGACTGCTTTATAATAATAGTATACATACAACACAAATTTTAAAGATGCAGTGTTAAGATGGGGGACCTAGAGGTAGCAAGTTAGGTCAGTGGGGTATGTCCTTAAAGCGGATATTGGGACCTCAGCCATCCTTTCTCTCTTGGCTGCCATGAGGTGAACAGCTTCTTTTAGCAAGTGCTTCCCCCTGAGGTACTGTTATTACATACACTGACATTATTGTATAACCTTAATACCCTTCTCTAGAAGTTATATTTTCCTAAACTAAAATTCTGTTTTATTTTTTTTTACCCAACATTCTATCATAAGCATTCTTCCATTTCACGATTTATTTTCTTCATGATCTTCATTTGTGGTGATCATGAAATATTAATATTCTACTATATAATGTCCATGAGTCTACCTGTTATTGGATATTTGTATTATTATTTTCATATTTTATAATATTTCCTTAGAATATTCTACCTACTAAACAAAATATTATTAGTGATTTTAACATAAGTTATGAAGTCATTTCTCAAAGTTGTAGAAAATTTTTAACTCATCCATTGATTGATGAACTGGTATATTCATTCAGTCTTTCAAATAAACAAGAACTTAAGAAGTTTCTAATATTTGCCAGACACTTTGGTATATGGAAGAAACATATGATCTTCATTCAAATGATTTTAATTCCTATGGGCCGGCATTAGTTAAGGACCCTATGGACAAAAGGACTGAATTGTTCAAATTTTTATTGAGAAGGCATCATTGCTAGTTTGCTGATTCCCTTTGAGAATTTTCTTCTTTCTCTTCCTTTCCCTCTTCTACTTCTCACTTGCATAGGTGTCATGGGGTAAGTTACTTATTTCCTCCTTTGTCAAATGAGAATAATTGTATCTATGCCAAGGGATTGTTTCCTGAACTCAGTGGAACATTGTGTATCTTACTGTTTCAATGCAGCATTGTATATCCCAAGACAGTGCCTACTATATAGTAAGCATTCTCTACACATTACTTGTTACTGTTTTTATTTCTCTGATAGAGAACTGAAATGAATCCTCTAAATTGTCCCAAGGAATAGACAAGGTAAGAACTGTGACACATATGCCATTCTTTAAATAAGCTTTTTGTTTGTATATTTAAACAGCAAATGACAAAGCAGTGAATTTCATCTTTCTTACAAGTATAGAGCAACAGATGAATTAGTACACAGATGGTAGGGTTTTGTTTATTCTTTCTGTGGCAAATTGTTGCTAAATGTTACAAAGGTCTGCTAAGTCCCTAAAAAGAAAAATACATGCCTTATCAGTTTTTGTTACCTGTGACCTAGGAGAATTCTTTTTAAGAAATAGAAATGGTGACAGGTGTGCTCAAAGTTAGAGATTGTGTTTAAAACATCTACATTGTACCTGAGATAAACTTAACTATGCTGAATTGAATTGATAGTGGTCTTATAGGTGTGCTGAATGATCAAGCCACACAACTCAACATTCTGTTTAATCAAATGTCTGTTCTGATCAAATTTTTAAAGAAGACCATCCTTCCTTACATATATGTATAATATAATACATGTAACATATCTGTATATACATGTGGTATTTATTTTCATTTATATTTCTAGGTTTTGTCCTAAGCCTGGTCATTAACAGCATATATTTGATTAAAGAAATATGTGGCTAGGTACATTATATGAATGGTATACAAATTTAATTTCACATTTTCTTGATTTAAAAAGGCTAACTCAATGAGGATGCATATCTTAAGATGTCTGAGTGACATATGTCAATCAACAAACTATTGTTAGAAATTATATATGACATACAAATTCTGAGTAAGTTTTATTTATTCCACTGTGATCACACCTATTTTTGCGATATGCTACAAAAATGAATAAAGTATGTACCATACGTTCTTACCGCAGAAGCAAGTCAGGGTGGCATATGGCAAAACCACTCCAAGCTGCTGAAGAAGTAAAATACTTCACTGTTGTAGCTTTACTTTCCTGCAGATCAATCATACATCGCTGTTTTCACTGTCGGTGTAAAATCGTTTTGTTAAATACTTACGTCTTAAATACCTACGAGATATTTTTAAAAATCCCCAAACCTTTTCTATTCCATTAGACCTGTATGAAAGGAAAGAATATAATGAGACCTGATGCAATTCTTACGTGATGGAGAAGTGGAAAGAGGCCAGAAGGTTTCAGAACAAGAAGCAAAGTCAGTGAAGCAGAAAGTAAATTCAAATATTTGGCAAATGACAAATAAACCAGAAACGAGACACGCCAGCTGTTCACACTGGAAAGTTACCGAGCATTTTATTCTGGTCCAAGTTTTATTTATTATACGAACAAGGAACAACAAGTTTTTTTTATGGGGGTGGAGTGTCTTATTCCTTATTGCATGAATAAGAAACTAAATTTCCCCTGTAGGTCGATATTGCCTTAGGGATTGCTTCCACAGTCCCCTTTCTTCCTACCGGCAACCGCTCTGGTGGGACCGCAGCCTTGGTGACATAACCCCCGGACACCTCTCCTGGGGCGGCTGTGGTCTGTCTCCTGCGCTCGACCACGGGAATCCGGCCACACTGTTTACAAACTCGCTTCTCAAACTCCGATTTCTGGAGCAGATCGGCGAGCTGCCTTTCCCGCTGGCTGCCTCCGAGCGGCCGCGGGCGTCTAGGCTCAGGCGGCGAACAAAGGCAGCGAGTGGCGCGGGGCATGGAGCGCGCGGCCGAGGCTGGCGCGCGTCTCTCAGGCAGGAGGCGGCGGCGGCGCGGAGCCCGAGCCCGAGCCCGAGCCCGAGCCCGCATTCCTCAGAAGCGCCCGGAGCCCGCGGGGCGACGTCACCCCAGGCTCCGCCCCCGTCCCTCCCCGAGCAAAGTAACTCTTGACTAACAGGAGCAGCCTCCGCCGAGCATGGAGAGCTGCGGCTGCGGTCGGCCGGCGGCGCGGGAGACGCTTTCGCCCCCGAGGTAGTTTGGTTTCTGCGAAGAAGGAAAAAGTGTTGGCGGGCGGCTGTGGACTCTCCTCCCTGAGCCCGGGAGGCCCAGCTCCCTGCTCCGTCGTGGATTTCGCAGCCATCCCCCTGCAGCTCTTTGCAAAGCTGCTTGAAACTTCTCCCAAACTCGACATGGATTCGGCGGCGGCGGCGGCGGCGGCAGTGCCTGCTTTTGTGGCCCTCTTGCTCCTCTCCCCTTGGCCTCTTCTGGGGTCCGCCCAAGGCCAGTTCTCTGCAGGTGAGTGTCCCGGGTGGCGCGCGGGTGGGTTGGGCGTCCGGAGCCCCGACAAATGTCCCCAGCCCTGGCTTGTGAGACGTGGATCTGGCTCCTTGCCTGGGCCGGGGGCAAGGATTTGGGGGAAGCTTTCCTGGCCCTCCGGGGTGAGGCGGTCCCTGGGTAGAGGAAGAGATGTCCCCGGAGTTTGTGCCAGGTGAGACGCGGGGCACTGAGCTGGGCGCCACTTGGCGCAGGTAACTTTGGTCTTGGCGACCCATTGTTCTTCCCTGAGGCTGTCTCGGGGCGCAGATGGGCACGGCTGTGCTGGAGTGTGTGGAACTAGTGGCCTCGGTGCCCAGCGCAGGCTGCACTGGGTTAGTGGAGGAGAGAGAAAGAAAAAGTAGTTAGGACTCCGGGGACAACTGCTCTGTTGCTCGCGGTGCGGGCTTGTTGCTGTCTGCCACCAGAGTGTTCACAAAATTCCCCGGGAAGCCATTGTCAGAAACGTGGAGACGCAAAGGCACTGACCTCAGCGCTCTTTGCCAGGTGCTTTTTGTCCCGGGAATAACCTTCCTTGACTCTTGTCCAACTACTTCCCCGTCTCTCCTCTAGTCCCCATTCTCCTCCTCCAGCGTAGTGTTGATCCTGGTTTTGTCCTGTGGGCTAGGGCACCACTTGGAATATGTGTTTGTTGGTCGAGTCTTTTAAGATGTTTTGATTCTAAGGATCTGTGCAGAGTCGTCCTGTGCAGCGAGGTCTGGGAGCCCAGTCCGAGAATCCTGAGCCGCGTGTGGGAGCCCGCTCTTCCTTAAACCCAAAGAGAAGCTCGCTCCGCACCTCTCAGAGCCAGCCTGTTTGATGGGTGCTCTAAACAACTACTGTCCGCCTGGGGAACCCTAAAAGAGGGATGAGAGCAGTCTTTTATGTTAGCCCTTTGCTTTCTAAGTAAAGCCATTCAAATGAGTCCGTGACCCCTGCTCTCCTGGATCCGTCCTCTGTTCTCTTCCAGTTTTGTTATTCTTTCCTTTGGTTGGTTGCTTCTATCTTTCTCTCCTCTGGGGGCTCTGAAGTTTCACCAGGTGGACGCTGGGGAGCGGGCTCCCGGGCGCTCTTCTGCCTCCCGCGGATTATGACAACTTTTCTGGCTAACCCACCCGGCTCAGCTTGGCTGGCGGGCGCATCTGCTGCCTTGGTTCGCGGTGCAGATGGAAACGCCAAGGTGGCCGAGAGGTGATGGAGAAAAGGGGGAAAAGCGACAGCCGAGCTCCTGGCTGAGTCCACAGGATATGGAGAAAGAACTTATTTTGTACTTGACAGTTTCTTTCATTGTTGAGGCTGCCTGGTTTCCTGGAAATAAACTCACATTGTTTTCCAGAGCAATCATTTATTTACTTTCCGTCTGCATTTCCCTCGCCCCTTAGAACTGCAACAGACTTAGGTGGCAGTTTGTACCGTCCACCCTGGCAAAGGTTATGAAATGATAGCACGCAGAAGGAAAGCCATGTGTGTGTGTGTGTGTGTGTGTGTGTGTGTGTGTGTATATATATATATATATATATATATATATATATATATATATATATATATATATATTCATTCTATGGGCACAGAGGGCAACAACTCTATGCGATGAGTGATCTGGTGGTTTAATTAAATTCTCTTTGGATTAAGCATCACTGCATGCATCTCTGACATACAATGCCTGTTAGTATTGGAACCATGCTTGATGTGACTCATTATATGCAGGCAAGTTGGAGAGAGTATTGATTTCTGCACAGTGTTTGTCACTCCATGGAGAGCCTACGCTTGAAAAGACATGTAGTTTGTTAATTGAAAGTTTGAACTCTACCAGTTGTATGATTAAACTCACATATATTTAAGAATTGTAACTTAATGTCTCAACAGCTGATGGACATTTTTATAGTAAAGAAACTTTTTCTCCTCTAAAGTGTTATTTATCTTTTCATGAGCAAGTAAATATTAAATTTCTTCCAGCACAAAATGCAGAAGTGCTTTTCTAATACCTGCAGGTTAGATATCACAAATGAACAACTGTAGTCTTAGACATTCAGTTCTGAGTGATTTAGCTAAATATGTCTGCTTTTCTTTAGTGGAAAAACATAACATTTGACTTTATGTTAAATTTTATTAACAGAATGTACAGTCCTAACAAATGTAATTCTCACAGGATTATATCTGAAAAATTTTCCAATCAGTATATACATACATGCCCACAAATGAATGTCTTTTATTTCCAGAGTTTAAAGTCACAGTGCGGATCTATCTGTATTTGTCCATAAATTAAAAGTTTGTTTTGTAAATATTACCTTTTTCTGGCTATCATAAATCTTTTGGTATTTAACCACCTTCAAATTTTATGACAGCCAGTTAGATTTAGTGCAGAGACATGGATTAGAGATGTAGTACAGACTAAAGGCATATTCTTTTTTGATTTTTTTAAATTCTATTTTTAATGATGAACTTTTGAGCATTTAAATAACATTTTAAAAATCTGAAAGTAATGTTCCAAGTATAGCTTTTTTTTCCAAATGAGTTAAATCTAACTTACTATGTTTAGTTTGCCACTTTTCAACATTGTCATATATTTACTAATATAGAAAGCTTAATAAAATTTTAAGGACTAAGAATTATATTTACTTTGCTTAAATAACAAATTTAGGAATATTTTATTGATTATGGCCTTTTCCTTAACTTTTCCAGTTAAGGTGTAAAACTGCTCCATGATAATCATCTTTCAAATCAGAGTTTTCTGTAAATATCAACTTACACTCTTTTAATCTAGTTTGTTACTTAAAATCGTGTTATATCTGGGAAAACTGAGGCATAGAAATACAAAGAGGTAATAAAGTATACTTAGTGGGTGGTATTGCTATCATCTCTTGGTTATCTATCATTTTGTAAGAAAGTTTTCTATAAGACTCAGATAAGTTATAAAACTGGTCACAGATGAGGTAACTTGGAAACTCAGCTTTCTCTTCTATAAAATGCGGATAATAATATCTGTCCTGACCTATCCAGCATAGTTTTTATGAGGATCTAGTGAAATATTATGTGAACCAGCATAGTCAGTTGTAAAGAGTTGTGCAGGTTTCTGAGATATCCTCTTCCACTGAGGTAGCTGAAATGCCTTAGTTTTAGTTCTTCATTTACTGTTCCTGAACTCTGATAACTCTTTCCCTAGTAACTACAGGCTGTTCAGGATGTGTGTGTGTGTGTGTGTGTGTGTGTGTGTGTGTGTATACATGTGTGTTTCATTCAGCCAGTCATTCATTTTAATCATTTTTTAAAGTTTTATTGATTTTATTATTTTTTAAATACACGACAGCGGAATGCATTACAATTCTAATTACACATATAGAGTACAATTTTTCACATCTTTGTATATAAAGTATGTTCATGCCAAATCATGCCTTTATACAAGTACCTTTTTTTTTTTGCATTACAATTCTTATTACACATATATACCACAATGTTTTATATCTGTTTATATATAAAATATGTCGACATCCAATTTGAGTCTTCATACATGTACTTTGGATAATGATGTCCATCACATTTCACTGCCCTTGCTAATCCCCTATTAAACATAAACAATCTAGAATGGCCCTTACCATAATTGTATCAGCATATTGCTCTTCAAAAATTTTTATTTTACCTACCTTGTGTAGATCCTTATATGAGTTAAGCCTGTGGAAGAGTCACTATGAACTTTCCTGGTATTATAACGATGGGAAAAAAAAATTAAATCAGTTTCTTTAGCCATTTGTTCAACTGTTGATTCAGCTTTTTCATCTTTCTGTGGAGAATAACATGCAGCTTTCAGATGCAGTCTTATCAGTGACCTAGAGAGGGACTATTGTCTCTTTTGTGTGATTTGAGCCTGGAAATGCAGCTCAAGATCAGCCTTGGATGCCATTCCTGGCAGGTTACACTGCTGATCCCTGAGGACCTTGCAACTCATTTAAGCAGTGCCACTTTCCTTGTGTCTGACTCCTTGTTGTCTCTGATACAAAATTAATTGCTCTTATGCTTATTTCCTACTAGGAAGATAAACTGTAGCCTGCTTGTTTTAAGGTTTGCCTTTTACTTTTCTGGTTTTGATTGGCCAGCAACCCCTGGTGCCTCTGTGCCTTCAAACTCCAGATTCTAACCACGAGTAATGATATGTAACTGGACATTTCTGGGATTGATTTTCCTCTCTCTAGTCCCCTTATATCTGACTGCTGATTTTCCTAGATTGCGAGATATCATTTGTGTCTGGCCTGCCCAGACGGAAAGATGCAGGTTTGGCTGCTATTTGGGTATTAGCATGTGTGCTGTTGACAGCTCTTCTCTTTGTGAATTTAAAAAAAAAAAAAATCAACATCTCTGCTACTCCACCCTTCTCCCATAATTCTTCCCAGTCTTCTAGTAACAAAAAGTCCCACATACTTATATACAAAACTATAACCTATGTGTTTTCTTTTGGAACCAGATATATTCTCAAAAATTGGCAATAAGACTATCTACTACCCAAGGCCAATGCCAGTTCTCCCACCCAATCTCATATGTCCAGCAATGATGGTCGATTACTTATTTTATAGCCTTAAATATATAGGCATGCAGCATTATTTCATATAAAGGAAGTGTATTGGTTTCTACTAATATTTTTGAAGTGCATTGTACTAGTTTACTCCAGGTGTTATTAAAGAGAGTGAATCATACTAAATTTGGATTTGTGCTGTTCCCATTTCCCTTATTTGCTCTTCATGAAGGGCAGGAAGAGGAATGTTGGAAGATTGAGAACAGGAAACATCAAGAGAGTTTACAGATTGTTCTTACAGACAAAACAAAGAACACAGAGGATTGTATGTGTGTGTATGTGTGTGTTTGATCTCTTAATTTCGGAAGAGAGAAAAAAGTCCTATTTTTGACTTGTTTATTGGAATCAGCCTTTGCCTTTGTCCAAACAGATTCATTTCTTATTCTGTCAATGCAAAATTTCCCTCTGTGTATTCCTCTCAGACTCTACCCTTTGATCATATGTATCTGGTCTGTGTTCTTTTATCAAATGATGTTTCTCTACCTAAAAAAGGTTGTAATTGCTTTTGAACATGACTTGTTTTTTCATCAGAATTCATGCTGTTTGTGATAGTTACTGAAAAATAGTACAAGACATATCAATTCATGATATATCTTTAAATGGTATTTGATAACAAAGTGAATAATGTATCAGTCAGGCTACTTTTTATTTCAGCTGAAGTCAAAAGCAAACTTCCATATCTATGAAACAATCTTTTAATGTCACAGAATGTTTATTTGTCATGCTTACCTGTCTGTGAATGAAAGAGAGACTTTATGTTTCATTTTGTAAATGGGAATAGAAAACTAGAGTACTACATTGGCTGATTATTTTGAGATAAGTGAAATAAATTACATATAACTACACTTTGTAAACTTCTTTAAAATTGTTTGAATGTTTACAGTGTGAATTCTGAGGTAGACAGTTCACAAACTTGATGCTTCATCTTAGTGCCAATGTGTTTTATGAAAACATTCTTAAAGAATGTAGGTGCACATAAGAAGTTTAATAAGTTCTGTGAAGATTTTGTTTTGAAAGGTGTGTTTATTTTCCTTTTAGATTCTTGTGGTAATTCTTTTGATTTACAGTTAATATATTGGTAATAAAAACTGAATTTACATAATTTAAAAACTTGGTTTTCCGAAGTTTTCCAGATTGTTGAGGCTCTGGAAAGACACTGGGTCTGGAATGTGAGGCTCATATTGATTCTGTGGCGGAGCACTGGTGCTTTTCCACTTGACTCTGGTTGAAGTTTTTGGTGCTCTTCTTTGTGTGCTGATAATCCATAAAAATCCTAATCGGCTTATTTTACTTATAGTTCTTTTATGAGCAAATTAAGTAGTCCTAATGAAATGATTTGTGTTTCTGCTTGAATTGTTGAATTCTGTTAATAGAAATGATGGGATTGTGGCTCAGCGGTAGAGCACTCGCTTAGCATGTGTGAGGCTCTGGGTTTGATCCTCAGCACCACATAAAAATAAAAATAAAATAAAATAAAGGTATTATGCCCAACTAATAAAAAACAACTTAAAAATAAATATTTAAAAAAATGATGAAGTGAGCAGTGCTCAGTAAGTTTTTCTTCTTCAGGTTTCATTATAGCAATTTTAATAAGAGAAATTCAGAAATCAAGTGAAATGATATAGTATATAGTTGAGTTATTGCTTGCATTTATTTTGTTGGGAAAGCTGAAAACTGGTTGTATCTTAACAGTGATAGTACTTCATTGTCCCACGTTCCAGGTTCGAAAAGAGCTACAGTCGTTGGGGGATAGGATCCACACTTTGTATTTATATTATTTGGAAGACTGTGGATAATGGGCCATTATTTTTCTGTAGTTGGAGAAACTGAAATGGAAAATAAAGTAACTATATAGTCTGTCCTTTCCTACCTCAGTCTCTCCTCTGCTTTTTAAAAAAAATTTTTTTTAGTTGTAGATGGACACAATATCTCTATTTTTTATTTATGTATTTTTATGTGGTGCTGAGGATAGAACCCAGTGTCTCACGTATGCTACGTGAGCACTGTACCACTGAGCTGCAACCCCAGTCCCATTCTCTGCTTTTTAATGAGAGACTAATAAATCTTCTTTGAGATTGGGATCTATTTATATAAACCCTTCCAAATGAATTCTATTCCTTAACCAGCTGCTCAGGCTGATTCCCCAAACCCTGTTCAAGGCAGCAGCTGAACAGCCACAGAAATTTTCCTAATTCTAGCTGGACAGTGAGTGACCCAGCAGCTGCTTAGGTGGTGTTCTTGTCACAGCTTCTTGTAGTGACTTGCCTTGAGTCATTCAGCAAATTCAGAAGGAGAGAGGAAGCCTTTCTAGGGTCCTTACTACCACCCACAGGGGTGGGGGGTGGGGTGGCCAGGGGTGGGGGCGCGGGGATGGCTGATTGCTTTATGGTCACTGGATTCCTGCACTGCAAGTTGCCCTAGGATTTTGCTACTTGAATCACGGTTCATGGACCAACAGCAGCAGCAGCACCTGGGAACTTGTGATGATTTGTGATCAGAACCAATGCCAGACTTACTGGTCAGAATTTGTATTTTAGTAAAAATCCTCAGTGATGTTTTTGAATGTTTAATTTCAAGAATCACTGCTCTAGGCCAAAGTGAGCTTGAAAAGATGGCCACATGCATTTTATTGTAGAATTGTAAGAGTGTTGTGAAAGGATTACTTATGACATGAAACAAATTTCCCTGTATTGATAATTCTTATCAATGTTTACTTTATTATAATTTCACATTTCAGACATATCAGAACAATATCACATAGGCTTTTATTTTAAGAATCCTCAGACAATATGAAGTAAATATTTCATAAGAAAATAATAATAAGTCTTAAGTAGTTTGGGTTATGAGTGTTTTGTATAAGAATGTTTAGAGGTAAACATACTATCGAAGGAACCAAATGTGCTATATACAAATCATTTTTACTTAGCATAATGTTATATACAGGAAATAGCATTGCCTTTTAACATTGTTAGTCTCTTGCTTTATAATTCTTTTTTATTCCAGTATAATCTAAGATCTTTTTAATAAGGAGTTGATTTATAGGACAGTCAAATTTAATGAAAGGGAGTTAGTAGGTAGAATGCATTAAATATCACTAGTATTATTTTTACTATCTTTTGTGCTCATATTTAAGAACAGGAATTCTTGTCAGTTTTCTCAAGAGAAAAATTATGATGTAATAGACAGTGTACACTATTCATGTCAAAACACAATTTTGCTTGCATTTTATAGCTTGCTTTAGCATTCTTTTAGAAAATGAATTTTCCCAGAAGACCTAATTGCCTTCTTATTAATGAGCCTGTAAGTGTTTTTTGTTATCCATTTACTATTCTAAATGTGTCTACTGGTGCTAGCTGTTTCAACAGTGAGGTCTCTGATTAAATCACAACTGGTATATTTGTTTTTGCCATTCACTGGTGATTCAGAAAAATACTGGCAGAATGACATTGGTATTTCAGGGACTAAAAGGCAACAAGTATAAATTAATGTTAACCCATAGTAATTGGTCATATTTTGATATAAGCTGGATTTGGTTATGACAGATGGCCACATTCTCCGTATCTTTATACTATAAATAAAAATCTACTTACTTTGCATGAAACTCAAAAAAACATAGTTATTATATTAATAAATAGACAACATGACCCTTGTATTTACTTAATTTTAACACTTATGTTTAAAGAAAAAGGTCTTATTGAAGACAGATTACTCAAAGGGAGAGCTAATAATGGAAAACTTCTGAAAACCACTTTCATATATCCTCAAGAGTTATAACGTTCTGACTTGTTACTTTTCTAATTTTACTCCAAATTCTAAGGTTGTCAGGTTGTCTTTTTTCCTGCCTCTACTTTTATTCCTGTTACCAATAATTAGGGCTATTTGTTCTTTCACATGTTAAAGAGGATAGTTTTTCCAAAAGTGAGCACAGAGACAATGATAGGAACTACCCTTTATGGAGGGCCTGTGACCTGATAGACCTTAAGGTCAGTGCTTTACCCATTTTCAACTCCTTACAGTAAAACTTTCGGATTGGAATCATGTCCATTGTACAAACAAACAGAGAGGGCGAAGTATTAATATCTTGCCCTAAGTGGCTATGTGAGGAACGAGTCAAGTCAAGCTTCATTATTGAACATGGGCACATATGCATAGTGATTAGACATTTTGTTGTTGTTGTTACATATTAGCAGAAATACAACCTAGCCTAGACATACCCTAGAGGGGCATTTATTGTCTTTCTCAATTGACAAGTCAAATTGGAACCTGATTTAGGAACTCCCATTATTCCACTGGAATATGATCTCTCTCTGCTTGCTCAACTTAGCTTTGAGGGGCTTCCCAAGCCATTTAGGCTCCTTAGAGAAGCAAGATGGGTATGGCAGCTCTCACCCCACACAATGTAGGTTTGAATCAATTCATGAAATGCTTACCTACTGGTTACAAGTGAAAAGGCCCTGAGGTTCACTGTTATTGAATCCAGCAGATCAGGTCTCTAGCTGTTGAATCAGGCACTCAGATTACAGGAAAGTCCTGTGCAGATTGGTTAGTCCAGCATTCTGGATTTAGCACTAGATCCTCACCCAGCTTGTATGTGTATTGATAGGCAACTGTGGATCCTCATTCCATTCACTGGTGGGGAAGAGCCTTCTGGAAAGGAAACTGCAGTGTGTGCTTGAGATGGAATTAAATGAGGCTTGAGCAGTAAAAGAATCAGAGAACATTTGTGTGTCTTTATAATCCCTCTGAAGGCAAGAAAGAAAGTAGTGGGGAAGGGACACTGGGATCAGGTTGCAACACCAGGAGAATCCACTGGTCTAAACCTTAGTTTCTAAATGGAAAAGAAGAAGCCAGAAAAGAACCAATTCATGCCTGGAAGTTTGTATGCATTACAGATCAAATGATTATAATTTAGGGAGTTTTTACTTTTTGGTTTTCCCTTTAAGTACTGCTTTAAAAGCATGAACTTTTACTATTTTTATTATTTTATTCTTCTTGCCTCAATGTTGAATAAGGCCAATATTAAAATTAATCATCCCTTCATTTGACATAATTTGCCCAGAGTCATATATCCTGAAAGAACTGGAGCTGAAAATCTAGATTTTAATATATGGGTCAGTGTTATTACAACATATAGGTCATTTTGCTTTATGGTTATTTATATAAAGAATTATTCTTTAGGATCATCTATAATTATTTTGGTTTGTATCCAGAATTTATTTATTAATTTTTTCTAGTACTGGGGATTGAACCCAGAGGCACTCAGCACTGAGCTACAGCCACAGGCCTTTTTTTTGGAGATAGGGTCTTACTAAGTTGCCCAGGCTGGTTGTGAACTTGTGATCCTCCTGCCTCAGCCTCTGGAGTAGTTGGGATTATAGGCATGTACCCCTGCATCCAGCTGTAGCCAGAATTTTTAAAACAATATTTCCAAATACAAACCTGACTTCATGATTGACTTTGATTGAAATAGTAATCCAGATACAAAGTGACAATCATATGTGTATAAATGTAAATCTTAGATACCTGCTTGGTTTTCAGGTATCCTGACAGGATTTATTTATAGATGTTTGTATTTTTAGACATATGTATGTATATATTAATTTTTAATAGAAGGCAAAAGTTTAAGCTAAGCCCCTGACAAATAAATAAAACCTACTAATTCTTCACTCTTTGAAAACTTAATGTTTACAAAGCACCAGAGGAGAAGTAGAGTTTGTATATAATTTTGATCTCACCTCTGAGTAACATTTGCAAGAGTTGCTGTAAGAAATATTTGAGATATTGAATACTGAATATAATGCAGCCGTTTGCTCAGCTACCTCCTCTCAAAGTGGGAGATCTGCCCAGTGTGTGTTAAACAGATGGTGCTAGTGGACTAAAACGGTGGACTGAGGACCATGGCTATGCCAGTTTAAGCCAAACAATGGTTCCCTGGCACTCCTGGGTGCCAACAGGCTTTCTGTGGCTAGACAAGTTGGCCTGGCATCTGGAGGTGAAGATAGTGGTTTTGGAGGAAGGTTTGTACAATTCATCTTGTTTCCCTTTCACAGTGTCATAAAAAACATACTAAAGTATCCTTTTTCCCCTGTATTGTTGTCTTCACGACTCCTTTGTTCTCCTTTGTTTATGTTTGGTTGTGATGATTGTGAGTCCTGAATGATGAAGTTTGTCATTATTTTCCCTGACAACCTGACTAGATTGAAGCAGATTACTATGTAGAATTGATTCATTATTGCTCCTTTGTCTAGGCTTATTTTAAATGCTTTAAGATATATTAATACCTGAGGTGAAGGGACTGGCAGTGACCTGGGTCAGAGAGCGCAAAAAGGGTTTGGAGCTCTGTGTAGGAGGCTGTTTTAGGACACAGAGCTGCAGGACTTGGTCTCTAGTCTTAGCTCTGTCACCTTTTGACATCTGTGTGTAATTCCTTTCTGTTTGACCCTTCATTTCCTTATCACTAAAGTGGGCAAAGGACAATAAAGAATCTTTTTAATGTCTAGTTATTCAATTAGACACTTTTAAAGGTAAGATAAATAATATATGTGGAAGTCCTTCTATAATTGTAAACTACCATAAAATTTGAATTACTTTTGTTAGGAATATAAAGCAGTGAAAGATAAACAATCGTTGAAGGCACAAAAAAAGAATAGAGATGAGAGCAATGGAGGCTTCATATATTTTCACGTTTAAGTTATGCATTGCCCTTTTAAACTTGGGAGAAATTGGCATGATGAATAGAAGTTCATACCATTCTTGTGAAGTACATAATACTGCTGTCACATATCATGAAGTGCAGTTCCACTTATTCATTTTCACATATATACATATGAGTGAATATGAATGCTACCAAATAACATTTGTATTTTCTCCACATATGTCAATAAAGATGACATATTATAAGACAGTAATATTGAAGATTAAACACTTGTTTTAAGAACTGTGGTTGTGTGTACTTTTTTCCTTTCAAATATTTTCATGAAGAAGTGAGAGTATGATTTTGATCAGGTTTATAACCCTTTGTGTATTCTCCCACTCTCTGTGTCTCTGGGCATGTATCATGTGCCACTGTTGCACCACAGTCTGGGCATGCTGACTCATAAACCAAACCTGTCCCTAGGCATGGGGAGCAGATATAACTGCATGACTTAGGGAATTGTAACCTTTGCATCGCTTTACATCTAGTGATTCACAATTAACCTGGGGCTGTTCTGTAACTGACCATACCGCCTTGGCTCGGCAAGTCTCTGGGCTGAAATTGTGTCTTTCACAATTTGCTGGTCTACTTCAGAACTTGCCCAGGACAATTCCAGTTCACCCAGCTGTCTTCCCATATCTTTGAGACTACCCACAGAAAAGCAAACATTTGCAGAAGAATATGCAAAAATTTGCCATCAGCATTGTAAAAATTCCACCAAGTGGAATTTTCCAAATGTTGAATAATCCAAAGTATAAACAAAGTAGCGGGGAGGGAACATGTTTGTTTTCTGGAGGCTATTGGTCAGTCCTCTCCTACTAGAACCAGGATCCGGAAGGCTGGTGGGCAGCCTGTTATATGAGTGCATTCATAGGCACTATGATCTAACTGGAACATTCATATGCAGAATTCCTGGCTGCACAGCTGCAGATTCGCATTTGCTGTGATCTACAGCTGCTCTGAACTGCCTTCCTTGCCTGGACTCTGAAAGACCTTCTTTCGCTGCTGCTTCCATGGAGCCCATTGCCCTTAGTAGTGGGCAGCCACGAGGGTGACAGACTGCCTGCTAGAGAGACCTGGCAGCCCTGGATGAGAGTGGGCTATGACCATCCCCTAAGTGCTCCTGCCATAATCTGCATCCTCTTTGGCACTTTGGTCAGTCATTATGAAGGCAACAACAGTATTGACATTGGAATATACCCTATGTCTTACAAGAAAGTAGAGATTTTGAATTTCTATCTTAATGGTGGTGTTTCCCAAGAAAAATTAAAATTGCCAAATGACATAAACCCATGTTTCAAAATGGAAACTTGGAAACTGTTTTTGTTGAGTCACTAATGTTTCGTGCCCATTTTATATTGAAGCAAAAGACCCCCAAGTGCTGATCTCCATATATTGCATAATGTATAAGACTATAGACACTGGAGTCGGCCTGAGTGTGAATGAAGGCACTGATTTTTTTTTTTTTTTTTTGGCTGCATGATCTAACTACTTCCCTTTAGTTTCCACATCTGCAAAATGGTGTAATGAAAGTTCCTATTCTGGATGTGCATTTTGAGGATTGCATTATCTTTTACTGAATTGAAGTGCTTTAAAGAGTGCCTGGCACACAGATCAAATTCATTCACATTAGCTATTATTATTATCATCATTATTGCTGGACTAAATTAACTAATGTTTGCAGAATATCTAATCCCATGCTGTTATCTTTTAAAACCTCTAACTGCATTATCTTTTACTTTAAAATAAAACCATCAGAGACTAGATAATAGGATAACAGAAATAAATCAACTTAATATGCTGATTAACAAAGACCACAGGCAGCACTATCAAGAACATAATTCAGTGTTTATGAAAACAAAAAACAAATTTACACATATTCCTAAGAATCAGAATCTTTGGATGAATGGCGAAAAAAAAATTGAAGTGGTGGGGGAGGGAGCTAGTGTATGAGAGAATTAAATTTTAGTTATAAAAATACTCCCAAGATCTTTGGAAAATACATTAAAATTTCTTAAGCACATTGGAGGAGGGGTAGTTGGAAGTATTTGGCATATATAAAACTCCTTATCCCCTGGAGAGATATGGTCTCAGATAAAATTTAATAACCCTATATTGGGAATAAGATTAAAATGGGAATTGACCCGAAAGTTGAAGAGAGAAATCTCTGCCACTTCAAGCACTGTCTGTGCCATTGAGATTAATGTCCTGTCTAGAAGCAGCACTCAGATTTAGAAATGAGGGAATTTGACATAAGCAAAAATATGAGAGAGAGAGAGAGAGATCTCTATAACTCCTAAAGAATGTTATTTCACCAAAGGTTACAGAATGAGGAAAGGATATCAGTAGTCTATTTACCCTTGACACATGTGCTAAGCAAATGCTCACTTCCTTTTTAAAATATCCATTTACCTGTATATTTTAGGTAACATTTTTGTTTTTCTTTTTGAAGGTTGCTTGGTCATTTAATCTTCCTTAGTTCACCAAATAATGAGGTAGTTTCACATCCATTTAAACTCCAAAACTTTTAAAGTCTCTGTCTACTTGGTAAACCCTTGTTTGGTCCTGGCACATGACATTATGGTCTCTCAAAGCTTTTGACTTTGTTAGGTCAGTTGGAGAGCTGCTCTTTGGCTAGTTGATGCAGAGGAAATCCTCTTTAAACTTAGACAGGATTTTGTGTTCTACTCAAGTTTCAGATGTCTTGTGCTCATTCACCTGTTTTATAGTATCTTTTCTAGTTTTATTTGAAACCAACTTCCTTTTTCCCTGTGTTATACTTGTGAAAATATTTGCTCTCCAGCTATGTTAGCTTTCTTAGCTGAGAAGATCTTTTCACTGTAGGCTTGGATCTCACTGAAATAATGCTCTTATAATATTTAACTTACCATAGTAATGCTACTCTGTGCCCTAATAAGTCTTTGTGATTGTAGGGGCAGCAAGTGTCTTCATAAGCTCCTCTTCATTTAAAATTTTTCTTTTAATTTCTTGAACATTTCTTCAGATGTTGTTATTTTGATACATTATTTGATCAGCTTCACAGACCTAATGAAAAGGAACATTAAAAAAAAAAATCCAAAACTTCTGTGGCACATTTAACTTTGAACAATTACCTAAGAGTGTATGCATACTACTTTTCCTGAAGTCTGAAATTATGACTCAGTTATTATTTGGAAAGCCATTTGCTTCATATGTCTGTCTCAACAGCTAAAGGATACTGAATTAGAAAATGATTAATCAAGAATGGAGGACCTATGTATGGGATGAAAACATTATACAAATAGACAGCAAATTTATGTACAAAAACATACTGGAGAAACTTAATTCTAACCAGCATGGTTTGGTCTGTGACTTCTAACCTTTTGCACTAGGGAATTGAAGAAAGCCATAACCACGTGAGGTTAGAGCAGATAGCTCCAGAGTCAGCTAGGTATTGTGATTGCTTGCTCTAAGGCTATGTCTCTTAGGTTCTGCAAAGTAGATTGTGTCCTTTCCTATCTGTTTTTTTAATCAGGAATGCAGATCTCACCTGAAGTCTGGAAATTGCTTTGAGGCAATTTCACCTTTAGTTTAGAAGCAAGAATCTATAGGGTAATCCTTTGGATTTTGCAGTTACATGCTGTTTGTCTGAATATCCATCTGAGATCTTTCCTAGTCTCTCAGCAGTTTCCTCAGTTTGGAGTCAGCACGTCATTGGATACAAGTATTCTTTCCACCCCAGCACTCATTCATAATTACACCACAAACTTCACCAGTTGCCAACACATTTTAGAAAAGCATGTGATTTTTTTTAAAAGAATGTCTCATGTTGCCTTTAGTGTAGTTAAGGGTTGGGGGAGGGAGCGGCAGAATGTCACATCAGGATTTACCTTTTTAGGGGCTGATGCTTTGAAAGTTCTAGAAGTTTCCTTTTAGTTGGAAATACTTGTTGCCTCATCCATTGCTGAGTTATAGCCAAATCAAGCATTGTCTGTAGTTGGAGCAATGACAAAAAAGATTTTTTCTGTACATTGTGACTTGTATGTCAAATATAATATCATTTAGAGCTGGTTAAAGCAAGTTATAGCAGTCTAAATTTTTAGTGTGTTCTTTTTGGCAATACTTTTTTTAAGGCAGGAGTCATTGATTTGTGCATTTATATGATTGATTAGGATCCCAATTAGAGTTAGAGAGGGTGAGCTAGTGGCCTTTTCATTCAACAAAATGTATATGGCAGAGCTTGTCTCATTTCTTTACATGTTCATCTGATTCAATTCACTAAATATTAAATGCCTATCCCTTTTGTGCCAGGCAGTATATATAGCATAGAGGACAAAAAGATGAAAAAAGTCCCTGAATTGAAGGACCCCACAGATAATTTCAAGTGGGAAGTACAATGATAGAGTGTAATAAAGGCAGTCACTCACTCACTTCTGGGGTAATTCATCCTTCCTGAGTCAGAATGCTATCAACCTGAAAAATCCCTAAGAATGGGAACACAATACACATGGGCAATGTGGTAGCAGTATTGATGGTAAATGTTTAACAATCAGCTCAAAATATTCAGACTTCACAATTTGCCAGTCTTCGTGGTGCAAGTAACTCCCACCATGGCTGATTTTCAACTACCACTGTGACATCACTGAACACTGAATTGGGAGGCGGTGCACAGTTACACCATTATGTAGTATTTCCAGCATACAAATTCAAGAGAATAAAATAGCCCCAAATGCAGATTGTAGTAAAATAATTAGGAGGTGATGGTTTTTAGTTGATACCACTATTCTTAACATTATTTATTTAACTATAGGCTTATGTAATTTGATTTTAATAATGGCTGTAAGTAGCAACCAGCTCACAAAATTTTTAAAACATTATAATAGTAGATGCCAGGAGCTGCTGGTATGGGCTGGTTGCATCACACTGTTCCAAGCATTGTAATTTTGAATATGAGTGTAAGGAATCCAGTGAGTAAGCTCCTTTCAATTTTAAGAACTTTCTATAACATTTTCCCAAATGAACAGAGTCCAGTGTAAAAAAAGTCTGTTCCAATTTGAAACCTATTGGCAATTGTCTAGTATCAACAAGATTTAAGTTGATATAAAATGTTCATGCCAAAGACTTTTGGTTCACCCACTTTGGAGCCTATTTTGGGGGGAAATTCCCTCAAAGAAGACTGACTTTCTACTTGAGTTTCTGCATGGCACATGATAACTGTCTTTGGTGTGTTGGCATGACCATTCAAGCTCTCCTTAAGGGCTGTCAGCATAGAGCCCTGCTAAGACTACGCACAAAGCCAGGTTTTCAATGCTTTCAAATTATGTACATTTTTCACACTAATCACCATTTTCCCAGACTGTCACATAATAGATGGTGGATTTCCAGTAAACATAACCTGAAAATTATTATATTATCTTTGTACTAACATATCTCTTGTGGTCCATAAGTACAGCTGGTATTTAAGTTGTTCAAAAATATTGGAAGAATAAATGTGTCAATAAAAGTGAATAGGTTTGTATCCAAACTTGTTATGCTTTGTTGCTTTCATGGATTTTTTGGTATATGTGAAATTGTTAACATCTATAAACTCTTTTGTTAAGAAAGCATATGTTTCTCATCTCAATGCTATATGTGAGTTTGGGGCTCAATGATATTTTGTCATTATTTTCCACTCAATCAGTTACTTCTAACTCATATGATAGTTATTATAGTTACTTTGGTGTATTTCACTTGATTCCTAAATTTCATTTAATCTCTACCATTGTCATATGCAATTGTTGAATGCTACTTTACTACTTGCTCCTATTATGGTTATTTCTATAAAACAAGAATATTCCATGTCCCAAAAAATATTTGATAGGATTTATGTAGTGTCAAACAAAAATTCCTGTGCTTTATATGTGTTAAACTCTGCCCAAAAGAAGTTGCTGTCTAAAACTAAGCTATTCTTATTTTATAGTCCAGAGTATATAGTATGGTATTTCTTGTGATTGGTATAGTGTGAATAAAATATTTGTGTATTTTTTCCTTCTGATTAAAGGAGTTGTGTGTGTGTGTGTGTGTGTGTGTGTGTATTAAGTGTAGTAGTACAGAGAGTTCTGACTTTATGATTGTTCAAATTTATAATGATAAGAAAGTGATATGTATTTAGTAAAAACTGTAAATTGAATTTTGATTTTGGATCTTTTCCTGGGCTGGAGATAGGTAGAATCATACTTCCATGATGCAGGGCAGTAGCAGTGAGCTGCATTTCCAGTCTCCTGTGACCTTGAGGGTGAGAAACTGATATTTAACAGTGCACTCTGTTGTTAAGCTATGATTTTTTGGTAGGTCAGGTGCATTAAATACATTTTTACTTATGATATTTTTAGTTTACGATGGGTTTACTGGAATGTAATCTCATCCTTAAGCCAAGGAGCATCTGTATATGAAAAAGTGCCAATTTTCTCCAAATTATCCATTTTGGCAAAACAGATTTTTCTCTGTATGATTTCTTGTTGTATATTTTGTATAACATCTTTTGTCTCATATCTTTCCCTTGCATTAATAGTTTCAAAGTTATGGAAACATTCTAAACTTCTTAACTTAAAAGAGGATTTCATAAGAAATACTTTCTAGACTACAAAACAAAATATAGATTTTTAATTCACTCCTTAGTAGTCTTTCTCCTTGAAAAAACCAAGTAAGAGAAAAGGAAGTAACAAATATTACTCAAAATTAGTTCAGACGAAACAGTGGACTGGCAGTTTTGTTTTCTGCACCTACATAATTACAGAAAAGAGGCATGTGTTAGTATAAGCCCTCAAAGAATTATTTTGTTTTAAAAGTTGCTATGTATGATCAGTAGACTTCAAACTCAGTCTCTCACCTTTCTACCTATAGTAATATAACAATTAATTGATATTCAAAATGATGCCCCGGTTGGCTAAGCATAGTCACAGATGTAATTATGCTAGATAGATGATAATTCATAAGACTGGAGAGCTTACCAACAGTGGCCACAATCATTAAAATGTGATCCTCCCCTTCTCGGTTAATCACATGATTATGTTAACCAGTCTGACCCATTTTAGAGCATCTGTTTTTGACAGACAGTTTCTAATTTCTATTACTTTGTATCTCAAAATTTTGCCTGTTCAGCAAGGCCTGATAAAGATCTATACTTCATTTCTCACTATATTTAGCCACTCCTTTGCTGAAGCCTGATGACATGATGACAACAATGTGGGGCATCCGAATTTTGCCTGTCTCTCCGTTGGAAGTTGAGGCCACTGGAGTATATTCCCCTGTGCTGTTTACATGTCTTGGCTAGACCATCATTTCAGAGGCAAACCTGAAATCCTTTTTAGTGTCTTGGATCTACTAACTTAGGGTGATATAATTTTAAAAAAAATATATTGTTTTAAATAACTGCTATTTATGTGTTTCTTTTTAACCTAGCACTGAGCTAATTACTTTATCACCCTCAGCTCAGGGTTTTCAAATTTGATATAACCAACCATTTTGTGGGAACTGAATTCAGTTCAGTAGGTAAAATAGCAGAAGAAAGTATAATTATAACAAAAATAGTCATGCATCTTGTAGAGGAAGGTGGGTAAGTGTTGTTTCACGAAACTTTGGTTTTCCTTGAATAGTTTACATATCTTTGTTTGTGAACTGGATTGCAATGTGACCTGACTATGGACCTGGTCAAAAAAAGTGCGAAAGCCTCTACACCCTTTCATATGATGTTCATGGTCATTCGATGAAGTAACTCATCCAAGATCAGACAGTTTGTAAACTCCAAGATCATTCTTATAACCATTATGTTGTGGCACTTCTGGTGGACTATCATATAAAGATCATAAGGTTTTTCTTAATTTAGTATTTGCTCCTTAGGTTTGAACATACTTTTAAAGACACTTAATCTGAGTTCCTCTTGTCAAACCTGGTAGTCAATTAGTATCTGAAGGGCCAAAGAGCAAGTCATGGCAATATTAATAATTTACACCAGTGCAGCTACTGACGTTGTATGAGATCAAGTTAGGTATTTGTGTGAATATGCATTTCTAACCCAAATGTAAGCTAATATTGCAGTGGCTGGATCTTTGGTTCTTCAGATACTAATTGTTTGCCAGGTTTGAAGAGAGAAAGAAGGTTGCATTGTCTTTTGAAGTATCTTTAAGTTAAAAGATATACAATTTACTATTTCAGAAGTACAGGTAAGTCCTGTAGAGTACTTTAGTCTTTGTTTCTTATTTATGATAAGATTTTGTACTGAATAAAGACGCTAGGGTTTTTATTGATATTTACTTTTCCTATTTTGGTGCTTGAAAAAACAACAGAAGGCAAACGTACTTTGGATATACCTGTACAGTCTCATTATTCACATTTGTCTTCAAATAAACCTACACTTGATTTTAAAACAAAACATTATGTGAAGAAAACTTGATTGGGGGAAAAATGTTTTTAAAAGCCCATGGTGATACTGAATAGACCATCTAAAAAATTCTGACTAATAAAAAGATATCAAGACTTAAAATGGAAAAACAAAGGAACAAAACTAAACATACAACCTCTAGCTAGTAAAGTCATTTTTTTTTTTTTTTTTTTTTTTTTTTGTCTGCAGACTGTCTCCTACCTCTCTTCCATTCATTCTATCCTTGAGGCTCAGAAAACCTATCTGTCCTGTCTGGATACCTTTTGTCAAGATTTTATTTAGTTTATTTATATTTGTTCTGTCTTAATTTTAGAATGTAATGATACATTTTGTATTTTGAACGGTAGTATGGCATCACTTCATAATTCAGAATGTATCATGAAGACTTTGAGTTATGGACATTATCATACCTAGACACAGCTCTCAACATTTAGAGGAAGAGGCAGTTTCTGGACAGAGGAGCTTTGATGCCTCTGTTCTCCAGCAGCCCCTTAGCCTAGTCTTGCTAAAAGCCGAGGAGGATGTTGAGATGCTAATTAGGCAGAGGAAGGGCTCTTTGCCAAGTGTTGTTTATTCAACTGAGTAAATGTCTCCCCCATGGGTTGAAGGGAGCTGGTTAGTTTAAGTGGGCAGGAAAAGCCAGCATTAGCATACTGAGAGTTCTCTTTATGTCTTCCAAATGTCCAGTGTATGAGCCCTTCAGCACCCAGGAGCACAGGTGAGGAAGGCTACCTGTTTTGAAATGGGAAGCTGGCCATGGTTTGGAAGTGAGGATGCTTGGAATGGAGGCTGCTAGACTGTGATTTGTCTTTTTAATATGCAGGCTGGAAGACAGTTTTAAGTAAATGCGATGACTATAGTTTCTGGGAATTTATTTTCAGTTACTACAATGACTAATTGTTTTACTTTTTCACAGTTCAGTTATGAACAGTATGCTAATGGAAAAGCAGTGCTACCTGTTCATGAGAAAAACAATGTTTTATAGAGTACTTCTTATTAGAAAAAAAAAAAAAAACTTTAAAGTATAAAAAACATATTCATTGAAAATGATCTGCAATTCAGATTTTAAAATGATTCACAGAATCACCTCACTCCACCTCCAGTTTATGAGATTTTGCTGTTTCTGTGTTAGCTACATCCCACAGAAAGGAGAAAATAAAATAAAATAAAATCTCCAAGCCTTTGATAAATGGCTATCACTTAAACTTTGGATCCAAACAAAGAGAACAAGGTTCATCAACATATGGATGTGTTACTAGTAAGAGACAAGAAATGGAAAAAGGAAAATAGGATAAATTCAGTCACAACAAGAAAGCCAAGGTTGTATAAGTGTATAACTCTCATTTTGATGTTTATTTGATTAGAATGTAAAATTTTATATGTATTCATTTCAAAACAAAATAAAACGTTTCTTTCTGTTAGTTTGTATTAATTTTTTTCACAATATATGGCAGACAAAAATAAGTAAAATATATATAAAAAGTGAGCTTACTTAAATGTTCACTATTACTTTATTCCCTACTGTTAAGATTGGAGTTCTGCTATTGGCTCCGGCTCACATACTTTTCTGTAACTCTGAGGTTAAAACTTAATTGCTGGTGGTATAGAATATAGTCATGTAAGACAGTTTTGCAGGTGATTAATCATATGCTATTATGTGTGTGGGAGGGTTTTGGCATCGTTATTGGCTATCTTATTAAGGTGTTATCTTTTGGGGTTTATAAGTAACCTTGTGTTTGTTCCTGGAGGTGTGGAAATATGTGATACTTTTCTTCACAGCTGTCACCCCTGTGTGAAAAGGCAGATTAAAAGAGAAGCATAGCAAATTTATTTAATCAAAGTTTTGTGTGACTCAGAGTCTTCAAAGCGAAGACCCAAAGACTCAAGGAAAGCTGTCCATTTTTATGCTTAGATTGTATGAAAAAAATGGATAGGTATGTAGACACATGGTTGGAAAAAAATGGTGTGCCTGCTGGACTGAAGGGGGTAACTCAGAAGGGCCTGTTCTGTCTGAATTCCTCCTGGACTCCTTGGGACATCCCTTCCTCCTGAGTGTAGGGGGGTACCCTTTGTAGAATTGGGGTCTTATGATCTCTTATCAGACAAAGTAGGTCAGAGAATTTCATTATGGACAGCTTTTACATAGAAAGGCAGAGAAGTTTAGAAGTCATATTTTTAGGCTTTATGGTCTGCTTTGGGGTAAATGAGTTCTAGTTTCTGTGACTCAGCTTGGGGAAAAGGAAGTCAGGCTTCTGTGACTTATGTTGGGAGAGAATAAGAGGTGAGAAACAGAAGGGCAGGGAAGGGCAGAGAGATGTTGGTTCTGGGGCTGCTTCTGAGGTCTGTTAATATTCTTCAGTTCAAAATATTCAGCCTGCTAAAATGCCATATGAGGGAGTATTATTTTCTTTCTTTCTTTCTTTTTTTTTTTTTTTTTTCAAATGAATTTAGGGTTGGCCTAGTTGGTTCTCACTAGTCACATTGAAATTATATATAACTTTATTTATTTATTTTTTGGATGCTGGGGATTGAACTTAGGGGCACTTGACCACCAGCTATATTTTGTATTTTATTTAGAGACAGGGTCTTACTGAGTTGCTTAGAACCTTGCTGTTGCTAAGGCTGACTTTGTGATCCTCCTGCCTCAGCCTCCCAAGCTGCTGGAATTACAGGCATATTCCACCTTGCCCAACAACTCCATTTTATTTACTTGGTTTTTGTTTCGTACAGCATTGGGGATCACATCAGGACCTTGTGCATGTTTGGCAAGTGCTCTGCTACTGAGCCTCTGGAGTATCATTTTCTAAGCCCCAACATTGTCTATGATATTTTACTGATTCCGGAACCACCTTGGTTTATGGAGCCTTCTTTAGTTTACTGTGATGCCAAGCACTATAAACATTTTTCAATAAAATTTTGTGAGGGAAATCTAGTCTTCTTTGTAAAGAATCGTATCATAAAATGAGAGTTCACTAATTTCAAAAGCCATACCTGAAAATGCCACATTACAGCATCATTTGTTTATTGTTTCTTGTGTAGCATTTTAAGCTTTTTATAAATCTAAGAGGAGTCTGATAAGGTTTAGACACTTATTTGTTTAGAAAACAGTAGATTTTACAAGGTAGTAATAACTTTAAAGGCTATATATGTTACACCTAATGGCCAAAGTGAAGGAGGTTATATTATTTCAAAGATTATGGGCTTTGATTCTCTAGGGCAGTACCACATAAGAATGAAATCTGGACCTTGTCTTAAATCCCAAGATCCTAAATTAAAGTTAATTCATTTTGTCTTAGTATTTGATATTAAAAACTGTAAATTAACAGATATTTATTAAATGCAAGCTCTATGTACAGCATTTTGAAAAAAAAAAAAAAAACAAACTGTAGGGAAACTGTATATGATAAATTCCCTGGATGAAATATACAATAATCAGAGGTAATATTTTCTAATTAAAATTCTCTGTTTGGTACCTTAATACTGAACAGGGTTTAGTACTAGTTCCCTTCTTTAAACTGTGTGAACTTTTCTACCTTAAGATTTAGAAAAATAATTTTTCTAATAATCACACTGCTGAAATCTGAGGTGAGACTTCTCTTTTGGAATGCCTCTTCTAAGATTTTGGAGGACACCCTCAGTTTATGTACTGAACTCCTTCACTATGTAATGCTTTACGGACTGTGGATGTGATTGTTTGCATCATGGACTTTTTATCTCGGCTAAACAGTTCAGGGTAGTTGGAATCATATTTGTGAGCTACTTATTTACATTAGTAAATAAGGAATCATTAGTTGGGCCTCGTAGCTCACAAATATGATTCCAGCTACTGAGGCAGGAGGATGACAAGTTCCAGGCTAGCCTGAACAACTTGGTGAAACCGTCTTGAAACAAAACAAAAAGGAAAAAAAGTGTTGGGGTTGTAGATGGGGGTGGAGCCTTCTTGGGTTCAACTCACTGTACTGCAGAAAAGTAAATTATCATGAATTTTTAAATGTTATAAAGAAAACAGGGAACCAGGAGAGTGTATCTTCAGGTAGATCGCCCTTGCCTGTAGTCACTGAGAACCAAAGAGTGAATGGGAATTCTTGATATGAAGAAAGCTGGGCAGAATATTCTAGGCAAAGGGCACAGCCTGTGTAAAGACATGAAGACTGCAGAGGATAGGATGTGATGAAGCAACTTGGAGAAGCTCACCCACCATGTTGGAGAGGAGACTGAGGGAGAACCGGGCTGAGAGGGGCCAAGGCTTTCAGGCAGATGCCAGGCCATGCAGCTCTCTCTGAGTGATTGTGATAATGCAATTCAAAGGACATGGTGGAGCCAAAGCAGGAGAAAGATATGATCAGATACTTCTTTTATAGGGATCTGATAACTGGTTTGGAGAGGCCATATAGACTTGGTGAGACCAATTATGAGGATGTTGTTGTAATCTAAGCAATCTAGTCCAGATGAAGGCAGAGCCAGAGAGAAGTAGACTAGTCAGAGAGAGGTAGTAATGACAAGGTTTACTAGTAGGTTTGTGGGTATTAAGAATGAAGGAAGGGTGAGAGATGCCTTCTGAATACCCAGTTTGAACTGTAATATTTACCAAGATATAGAACATTAGAGTAGGTGGGGTTTCTTGGGCCTTTCCTCCAAGAGGATTTATAAACAAAATTTGCAGGTTATACTTCTTGTTTTTTACATAATTCTTTTTTGTTTTGGTAACATGGCTGAATATTCTTAGTTTTCAAAATAACTTCCATTTATATTACAGTTTAAGGTATGAATGTAATCATATGTGTGTGTGCATTTGTTGAAAAACTTAAATCAGTTAAAATTACCCATTTTGGTTCCAAACAACTGGATTCTAAGGCACATTTCCATATTATAGGTTCTCTGTTCTTTTCACCTTAGCTTCCCTTATTGATAAGCTTTATTATTTTTGAAATTCTTTCTTGCTAACTTTCTCTTCTCTGGATACATATGAATACACGTGTATGTGTGCATGTATATGTGTGAATATGTATGTATGTGTATTGCCACGTGTGTGTATGTATATGTATGTGTGTGTGTGTATATATATATATATATATATATATATATATATATATATATATAATCTCCACTCACCCACACATATTCTTTTAGACTGCCCTGAGTTGTTATGTAATAAAACATAAAGAAAGGAAGAAAAGTTTAATTTTTTTTTTAATATTTTCTTTATCCGGTTGCACTAGAAAAAGGACACATTTTCAGACATTGAGAACTGAGATTCCTTTTTTCTGAGAGTAGCAAAGATTTCACAATTTGGCCTGTTAGGGAAGTCAGAAAGATAGGAATTCAATGGTTGCTTTTCCCCCACATACTTTGAGGGCTTTATGACGTTTTAACGTGAATTGTAAGATGTAGGGAGGTATACTCTAATTCCCTTTCATGCACATAAATCAAGTTGCAGGCTCTTTCGGAAATGTTTACTAGAAAAAACATCATGGGCAGATTTTAAAATGCTTTTGGATTGCATGACGGCATGGTGCCACTTCGATTGAAGGCTTGTAATATTTTATTTTCTTTCCCAAAGAGGCAAGATAAATCCTGTAAACATTTTTTCTCATTTTGTTGTTTCTGTTGTACTATTGTGTTTGGCTCTAACCTTTTGCCCCTGGGAAACAAAAGTGTTTTTTTACTCCAGTGCTCCCGCTGAGCCCTCCAGCTGCTGGGCAGTGGTTTCAAAGTTGTTCCTTATTTACACACTGTAATTCTGGCTGATCAGAAAGCCTCCCAAGTCTTATCTGAAGCCCAATATACTAATTTTAAGGGGTATATTTTGAAGGGAAAGCTTTGTTACAAATTACTAGACTGCAGCTTTTTCAAAAAAATTTAGTGTAAGATCCAATTTAATTAATCATTATGTCTTTAAAAATGTTTATGATGAACTTTAACATGAAGCTTAATCTTACATAAACAAAAGCAGATATATCAACTGACAAGGCTTTACTCTTCAACATTAAAAACAAGAAATATGGTAAAAAACTTAGGGTATGCCAGGTACTACATTGGGTTCTGTTTAGCCTTTGCAAAACCTAAAGGAGCTTCAGTCCAGTTTGCAAAATGGAAATATTGAAAATTATTACAGCTCAGTAAGGAGCAAAGTGCTGAGAAAAGACTGAGGGAGAAACTGGCTCTGCAAGAATTTGGGAAGACATCCTAGATGAGGGGACAGTTAAGTATTACCCTTGGATTTTGCAGATAAGAGATATGGAAGAAAAGGGCTGGGATAACAAGTCACTAGTTTGTTAAAATAAAGCATTTGTATTTGGTGATTTTAAAGTTCTTTTCTCATTCTTTGAATCAGTTGTAGTCTAAGTATAGTGGTGTATATTTTTAAACCATGTTGAAAAAAATGTATACTCAATTAATTTTTAAAAATTCAGTTTTAATTACCAGTTCTTATTGTATTTTATTTTCTAAAATTTTTATTTGTTCTTTTTAGACATACATGACAGTAGAGTATATTTTGACATATTATGTATACATGGAGTATAACTTATTAGGATCCCATTCTTGTGGTTGTACATGAAGTTTCTTAAATGGAATTTGCTTTGGGAAAAAAAAAAAGGTGAGTGCTTTCTTTTTGCAGAGGAACAATCCATTCATTCCTTCAACATATATTGTTGTGCTAATATGCATTATATTATTAGAGAACAGTAAAAACACACATTCTAGCTGTTTTCATTTGATTTCAGGTCTTATATTCTGTTATTAAGTTGAACAGCACTTTCTGGATTGAGGAAAAATGTAGGGGTTTGTGTTGTCACAAAAGTCAACAAACATCAGTCTTTCCTATGCCTCCAAAAATCATTTTTGTGGGGCTCTCTATAGAGAAGGGAGAGCATGTCTCTTTATTTTGGTTCCAAACAACTGGATCCCAAGGCACGTTTCCGTATTGGTTCTCTGTTCTTTTCATCTTAGCTTCCCTTATTGATAAGCTTTACTATTTTTGAAATTCTTTTCTGCTGCCTTTCTCTTCTCTGGACTACATATGAATGCGTGTGTATGTGTGCATGTATATTCATGTATATATGTGTGTTCAATGACTGAAGATAGGGCATCTCAGATGAAGAGAAGATTTGATGTATTTTCAGGCCAAATGATCCAGCTTGGAAAGCAGGGAATATTGAAAACAGTTATATGAGATAAATGGAGAACATAGAAAAAACAACAGTGATTCTGTTGTTTTCATGACAGGTAGTGTGGCAAGAATATTTAATCCTTTAAAAATCCTATAAAATGAGTATTATTTGTCTATGTGACAGCTTCTTTAAGAGCCACATGAGTAGTAAATGACAGGGTTGGGTTTCAAACCCAGGTTTGTCTAATGTAGAAATGTATGAATTCAACAATGATAATACGTTGATACTTGGGTTTGGAGATTGCTAGCTGAAGGATGTTATTGAAAATTTTGAATCGGGCATTAGGCACACAAAATAACAGCATGATAAATTCAAGAATAATGTCAGATTTAGGACATTGTGGAAAATTGAACAGACAAATAACTCACTTTATAAATGAATGGATAAAGTCTGCCCAGAATGTGGTATCAGTGTGGAAATTTAAAGATAAACCTAAGATAGATGACATCATTGATTTTATTTTTTTATTTTTTATTTATTTAATTTTTTTTTAGGCAAGGAGAGACCCCAAAGCACTAGAAACTGCTATTGGTGTGTATTATGGTATTGGAGAGGACTGTGACTAAATGATAGGACTAAGTCAAGAATCCCTTGAATCTTCTACTAAGGGCAGTGGCTTCATCTTAGTGAGAAACCAATGAGATTGAAGGTTTTAAGTAGTGACAGAATCAGACTCGATATTTAGAAAGCTATGTTAAAATAATTTTTTAAAAATATAAACAATAGTGAATCAATTCTCAGGGGATGTTTCATTGCCTAGTACTCATACTGCCTGGAACCTGAGGGTGTTGGTAGCTTTAGTGTTTTGAGCTTTCAATCATCTTTGCTTCCTATCCACCATTCTATTTTCCATTCATCATGTTTGTGGTACATAGAATCCAAGCCAGAATCATGAAGGACAATTGAAAAATAATAAGAAAATCTTACAGGTTGATATAAATCTAATTGTGTGTGTGTGTGTGTGTGTGTGTGTGTGTGTTATGGTTTACTTTAGTGTTCTTATGAGTAATTGAACCCATCTAAATTAATCTGATATTCTAATCAGAGTTTCCAGTTTAGGAACTGACCACAGGTAAAATAAATGAGAACTAATGGTGTAGCCCAAACTGCAGTTATAGCTGCCAACTGTGGATACACAGGAGTCAGGCTGTTTTTGTCTGCTTCCTCATAAACATTCTTTCCGCATTCTTTATCAGCACGTAATCCTGAGATACAAAACGCCTTTGTATTCCACTGGGAAGGTGAGAAAATCAAACTTATCTATTGGTTTTTCTCCTGGTTAGAAATCACCAACATTTCTATATTAGCCACCAGCTTTTAAATTGAGATAAATGTTATCAGCAATATGTGTCCTACATTTTCCTCTAAGATGCCACCATTCCAATATAAGAAATTTCAAAGACACACTACAAAGGTTTTGGGCACCTGATACTGAGATTTGTGAGTACTTGTCAGACATATAAATGTAATGGCACCTACCGAAGAGTTAGCTCTTAGATCCAACTTGCCATGTGCCAGGAACTTTATGTAGATTAACACATTTACTCAGGATCATGTGAGGTGGGTGTCATTGTTATATACTCTTTTGGATTAAAGTGTGTTCCCTCCAAATTCATTTGTTGAAGATCTAATCCCCAGGGTGACTGTTTTGGAGATAGGCCTTAAAGAGGTAGTTGAGATTAAATGAAGTCTTAAGGTTGGGCCTCTAATCAACTATGTCTAGGGACTTTTTAAGATGAGATCTCAGGAAGGGACTGTAAGAAGGCAGCCTCAAGAGAAACCAGCCCTACTAGTATGATGATCTTGGATTTCTTATCTCTGGAATGTCAAGAAAATTTAAAAAAAATTTAAACGAGCTTTTTCATCTGTGTATTTTATGATGCCAGCCTTATGCACTTTCCACTGTGGAGAAACAGAGGCACAGAGAGGTTGAACATCTGGATCAGGGTCACAACTAGGAAATGACAGAATTGTGATTTAAAGTTGGGGAGTGTGATTATGAAGTCAGTGCAGTTAAATACCACATTCTGCTGTTTCTCATGAAGGCAGAGTTTCCCAGTATCTGGGCCTGGGTGGTGTGATCGCATACTGCCTCTGGCATTTTCCTTCCTCTCCTCTCCTTTATCTATCCCTTTTCCTTCTATTGCACAATATCCATGGAGTGTTCACTTTGAGCTGTACAGTGTAGGAATGACACATCTGCAGAATCCCTTACTCTTGTCATGGTTAGTAATTTGCTCTGGCTCAAGCAATTTCATGGTTCAGAATGAGCAGGGTCAGCAAACACTGTTAAATTTTTTCTTGTCATGCATTAACTTTTCAAATAATAGCCAAACTCACCTTCATTTTTCCTCAGCATTAGCCTCATTATTTCTGTTAAAGGTTGCATTTGTAGTATATCCCTGTCTGCCACCTTTTGAAAAAGTTTTGTGCGTGTGTGTGTGTGTGTGAGAGAGAGAGAGAGAGAGAGAGAGAGAGAGAGAGAGAGAGAGAGAGAGGGAGAGAGAGAATATAGGAAGAAGGAAAGAGGAGAAAGGAACAGATATTATTTAAATTAAAGTGACTATGTTAATATGTAAGATTGTTGTAATTGATGAATTGAGAACATTCTGGTTACTTAAAAATATATTTGATATATCCTTTAAAATAGTTGTGAAATATAGTATTCTTGGAACTTTATGCAATACAGTGATCATTGAGGATAAGTTGTAGAATCCTGTAAATGCAGATAAAGAATGGATTATATGCATATCTATACTGGAATTGGTTTGGGAAGTACTACAACATACTTCTAAGCTTATTAAATATTTCTTTAAAATTTGCAATTCTATATGTTGTAAAATAAAAATTACACCAAACACTTGGACTCATATCCTAATCCTATTTTTAATGATATAATTACATGAAGAGCAGTTTGTGTGGTCTGTTATGTGCCTTTTGTAATGTATAATTTGATGATTATACATTAGGCACAGATAAAAAGAATATAATTAGATTGTATTGATGAATATGTTTGATTTTACATTCAAAATTATATGATCAAAGAATTGTATTATAAGAATAGTTAATTTCTGAAGCCATGTTAATACCAGTAGTTTTTATCATGGTAGGATCCTGAGCATACACATGATTTCCTTGGGTTTACATCTAGCCCACAGGCCAACCCATTGCCTGCTCTGTGTGCAGGACTCTCACCAGGATTAGAAGAAACAGGAGAATTCACCGGTGGTGCTTTCCTCTTCAAATGTGAAACTCTAAATATAAATTGCCTTTGGAATGACTTAAGAATTGTTTTTCTATCATGGAACCTCTTTGTTATCTCTGTATTTCTGTGTAAAATCTCAATAGAAAATATATTCCATTTAAGAAAATGAAACATTTGTACTTTAAAGTTACCTTATTAATACCTGAAGATACAGCCCTTTATTTGTGACACTAAAATTGGTTGCTGTGGAAATACTTTCAAAGCTCTGGGCTTATTCTTGGGCAGTTTACCAGAGAGTCACATGTACTGTTACTTATTTATCTTTTCGAAGTGTGCTCTTTTTCATGCCTATTACAGCAAAAATACAGGAATGTAGATTATGAGTAAAGTATATTATTTTAACATAAAGTAGAGATTTTTTTCTTTCTCATTAGAAATGGTGGTTTCATGTCTTCATGTAATTTTTTCTGAGTCAACTTGTTCTAGTTTCAAATAATTTCATTTGTCAGTGACAACTAAAAAATAATTATTGCATCTTTATGATAGCTGCAATTCACTTTCATTTTCAGAATTTACTTTCATAGTTTTAAAGAATTAAAGGACATTTAAATTTATTTATTTAACAACTTCAAAACTATTGATTTTCTTCCCTTTGGTCCCCATTCCCCAAAATGCAAATCCAAGATACCTACTGATAAAACTAACTATATATATGGAGGATTTGCTCTGAGCTATGAATTTCTTTATCATATTCATTTCAATGACACGATGAAATTCAGTAATTATGATGAAATTATTATGGGGGAATAAGGAGAAAAGGCAGACATGGTGAAAGAAATCTTTAGTTGAGAAGCCCTGGGTGGTCATCATAGAGGAGAAGGGCACCAGTCCTCTGAAAGGGCCTCATGTCAATCATGAGAAGAGGATACTGAACAGAGGAGAAACATTTGAATAAGCTATTTGAGGTATAATTATCCAGCATGCTCAACATAAAAGGTGAGGTGGAATCCCTGTATCAAAGATAATTATCTGCTTTGGTTAATGTTACAAACAGCATATTCTATTTGATCCAAGAGTAGGCAACTGTGTTTATGGAACCCCGAATCTTCAGATTTTGCCTTGGGAAATGACACCTCCCCATTTTGTGCCATTTTCAAAGGATTTTCAGTCAGGATGTTCTGCCTTCCTTTAGCCACAGGGGTGGGTAGCAGAACTACACCAGAAAATATGAATCTGTCCTCAGGATTTTTTAACCTGGGATCAGAAAGCCATTGTCTCATAGGCGGTAAAAATTGCAAGATTTGAACATAAGAACTTGCAGTGCCATCTTTACTGTATATGGACAGAGCAGTGGAGAATGTTGTAGAGAAAAGCTGGGACTATTCTGCCAGGTTGAAATCCCCTGGTTCCAGTTGTCTGTGAGAGCTTTTGTGAACATGTGGGGTTTAATTATCCAACAGTTCCTTTGATTCCTCAGGGAGACTCATTTCTCCTATTGCCTGGACTAATTTGAGTTCCATTTCTGTCATGTATAACCAAAGTGATAGTCACCTCAATCAAATTATCTTTTCTGTGTCCATATTCTTTTTTCGTAGGCCCAAATTATTTTCAGTAATTATATTTACAGCATAGATAGAATTTTGTTTTCTGCTTATTTTCAAATTAAAAATCCACTGAATGCATGTTTCTTTCTTTAAACCTTTTCTTTATAGTTGCCATAAAAAAGAAAAACCATATGTGAATTGGTATCATAGTTTACCATTTAACCCGTGTTAAATATTTAAATTTCTTTTTACCCTTTTTTCATTTTTTTAAAGCAACTGGAAATAACAAAGAACTTTCTGCATTTTTGGTAGTATTCCCTGAGTTGAAATTAACTATTGAGAAAAATATTAAGAAATTTCTATTAAGAAAAAGTTGCTACTATTTAATGAACAAGCATGAATTTTATGCTCAAAACTGAACACAGATATGAAGGCTGCCAATCACTATTGAAATGGCATTAGTTAAATAATAGTTTAATTTCTTCTTGGTCAAAATGATGATCATTACTTTATTATTCAGTGACATTTTCCAGCAGGAACACCATTCTGTTTCTTCCTGGGCCTTGTCAGCTTCTCTTCTACATCATTTCTGTAGTGGAGATTACTTGCAGCCTTAGTCCTCTAGAAAGCTACTCCACAGTTCCTCTGTGGAATCCCCCTTTGCTCACTAGCATCCCTCACTGTGACAGTGGATGGGGCCCATAGAGTTCTCTTCTTTTCTTTACACAATTCTTTTATTCTCCTTCATTTTATTTCAAACAGCAATACACCTGGGTTATCTCTGTCTCTTCTCCATGACTGGGACCTTTGGATTTTTAATAGCAATGATTACTATATGGGTAGGCATCATCTCTGTGTTTATGCATGCATTTTCAAGGAATAAGTTACTATGTACAACACTTTGGTATTATGGATGATCCTAAGATTATGTTAGTATCAATTGCTAGGAAAGTTTCCCCCTCTCTAGTTCCTTCACACCCATGAAGGAAATTGTTGGAAATCTGATGGCAGCAAGACTGAGTGAAGACTGAATTGCATGAGAGCTGCTTACTTTCTTAGAACCTGATGAAAAATGTGTAATGTGTGCTATTATAAACAATTGGTCTAAATTTAGAATGTCATTACTTAAGTGATTTTTTAAAAAAATGTAATTATGGGTGATTGCAACAGAGCCATAGGTTAACAATTTTATAGAGTAGTAGGTATTTCTGATAATTTTCTTAATCATATAGTTGAATAGTAATTATATAGCTTGTATTTATGTGTGGGGAGAATTAAAACTTCATATAATTTGCATATGTTATATGTAGATTATTCTTCCTTTTTATTGTGGGTTCAGAGACCCCTCTCTAATGCTTTTGATCCTGTGAGCATCCTGTTGGCATTGTCTGTTTGCTAAAATGGAAATTTAATTTTTATGAGGCATGTATGTGTTTTGAAGCAAATTTAAATTACAGTACTTGGGGTTGTGCATTTGATTTGTATTTTCTGAAAGGAAGGAAACCATTGAGTTTTAAAATGGGATTTGATTTGAACGAACTTGCTAATTATATTTATTTCGGACACTTTGAAAAAATACAAATGGGGCAATTTTCTTTTGCCTCTTTTTTCATTGCAGAAGTATAACTCAATTTTTTCTTAACCCTTTATTTTAAAAAAATAACCTTAACAAAATTTACAACTGATATGTGTTTGAAAAATTTACCATATAAGGGCTTAGTCAGAAAGTGCTTCATCCCGAGTTTACTTCTGACCACGAGAAAAAATATATGTTAGTATTATCACTTGATAGCCAGCAACAAGGAAATTAGCCTTACAGACTTAGTCTTATTCAAATTCGTTGGAGCTGGTATTAGATTTTTTTAACTTATTAAAGCTTGCAGGTAGAAGTTTATTGAAGGTTAATAAATCACTTGAAAATGAAACAAGATAACACACCAGTTTGAAAATAACTATAGAAAATCTTACTTTTCCAAAATAATTAGATTTTAATTTTACTATTAGGAGTTTAGAATGTAGACAAGCAGGTATTGTGAAGGCTTCTAGGGAAGAAAGTAGAAAGAAAAGGTTTGTGGAACTAAACTCCACTACTCTTGGGAAAACATAGGTTTGCTAAAAGATCGAAGCTCCTGAAATCTACTTAGTCTGTTTGGGACATAATTTAGAAAATTTAGAACTGAGGGTAATGAATAAAACCATAACACCAAGTGGAAAAGATGTTTTCTTCCCCCCTTTGTTTTATTTGATAAACATGGAAACCGCAACCTGTATATATCTGGGATTTATGTGTTGCTATATTTGAAGGGCACTTTGGTCAACAACTAGGATATGTTTCTGAGGAATCCAGGGAAACTTGGGATATATAATAGAACCATGAAGAGGGGAAAATAAATGAAAAGGAAGTGACTGACCCTGGAAATTATTAGGACATCCTGCCCAGGATGTCATTACCAAATCTCCGTTCTGTTATTTTTATAAAAAGATAAAATCTGTGCACTACAGAAGACAATGGCAAACTGACATAATTGGCCTGTGGGTATTTCATAGCCCATCAGCCCAGTAGCTTTAATTTGAGTTTCTGTTTAATTATAGTATAGTTGTGAACCAGTTGCAGGCACTGACTATCTCATGATGGAATACAGAAATTTTATTTAGGACTGGCTCTTCATATCCTGTAAGAGCCGTGATTGCATATAAAATGATCATGAATGCTCAGTTTAATGTCAATATTCTGGGCATTTGGGAAATGTGTGAACTCTTCTATTTTGTAAGATATTCAATAATCTCTGTGTGTGTTTGTGTGTGTGTGTGTATGTGTGTGTGTTTCCTGTTCCCTTGCTTATTTTTATGGCTACATAGTTACTCCTTTTTTTTTTAGAGAGTCAGACTCCATATTACTATTACTCAATATTACTTAAATTACTAAATCATAATCTTATAGGGAAAAGATGATGAGAAGGAAAAGTGAAAAATCAGAATTAAATTATTTTTAAACTTTTAAAAAATAAAAAACTTTTTTCTTTTTTAATTAAATGGCAGATGCAAATGAGTTCATAAGAGAAATCAAATTCTTGCAGAAAGTGAAAAATCAGATTATGTTAGAATTATATTATTTTTATAAAAGCAATGCTTGTTTTTTTCTTTTTTTTCTTTTTTCCTTTTAAATACTCAGACTGGTAGATGCAAGATAAAAATGGATTAGGAGAATAATAATAATAAAAAGTTGGTAGACAAAAATTTCACTCTTAAAGCTTTATTAAGCTTTATTGTAATAATATAATAGGTTGTTAAAACTTTTAAAAATGAATAATAAATAGAGAAACTGCTTGGATCAGTGTTGGTGGCTGTACTACACAGTTTAAAGCCCATGCCTGAATACTTAATAGATATTCATACTAGTAAAGTTTTATTTTATCAAGAACCATTCATCTAGGGACATTAGCCCTTAATTGGCTCAGCCAATAAAAAAAAGCAGACTGTTGAAGCCTCAAGTTGTTTTATGAGCAGGATACCACCTGGTTCCTCCTTGCTCTGACTTCATTTGTTGTTCTCTGGAATAATGAGAACTGGTCATTGGCTTGATGCCTTTACTTGTAGGAGACAGATGATATCTGATCCCTCCCATCAGTCAGAAGAATTCCCAGAATAAGCCATTCACCTTAGAACAATTGGTGTCTTGTTGATAGGGAGCAATGAAAGAGGGCATTCTCTGTTTTTTGTCACACCTTGCTTTTTTCTGCTCTTGTGTGTCCATCAGTAGCAGACATTGTTTGCTGGCGGACTCTCTGAAGGGGCTAGCTGTGGCTTTTGAGGAGATACTCCTTTTCTGTGAATTGGCTGTGACACATTACCTTAATGCAATTGCCCAGCATCTAGAAATAGCCATGTTGCTGCTTCACTTGTCTGTAGCATTTCTGTTGAACCTATATTTTAAAGTATGATTTTAGTTTTTTCTTTTGATACACACATTTTATTCAAGCAGGCCTGTTTCTCCTCTTTTTCTTTCCCTACCTCTTTCTCCTTTTATTTCTTATCCTATGACCACATATCTTTCACAGTCAGAATTTTCTTTGCTCCCATTTCAGAGTAGCCACAATACGTTGTGGGTAAAAACTGATATATTACAATGCAGTATGAACTATGGGAAAAAGTAGACAGAGATGAACCACTGGAATGTATTTTCAGTTTCAGTTGTAGACTAGGCTATTTCACTTGGTACTTCACCCCTTCAAAGAGCCTGAGAATATTTTCCAACATCATTCAGTACCTGTCTAGTTCCCCTTAGGGCCCACGAGTCAGTTTTCTTGTTTGAACTGCAAGGAGCAAGTACTAAGAACAAATAACAACGTAAAAGGAACCATGCAAATTGCCAATTTGTATTAATGCCTGGAATGTACAAAAGCAGAATTCTATTTATTTATTTATTTTGGGGACAACTTAATGGATCAGAACAAAATGAAATTCTGAGAAAATTCACAGCTGCTTGGTTGTCCTTCTTGAAGTGGTTAATAAGCCTTTATTGTGGGCTGGGGTGGTAGCTCAATAGTAGTGTACTTGCCTAGCAGGCAGGAGACCCTGGATACAATCTCCAGCACAGGAAAAAAAAAAAAAAAAAAGTCAGTGGGGGAGGGGAGGCCTTTATTGAGGCTTGTTTTCAGGAAAATCCTGTGCTATAGTGGAAAGATAAGACCCAATGAATGTGTTGTGAAAATCCTAGGAGAAGCTGAAAGATTAGGTCTCACTAAATGAAGAGTATATAAATTTGAGGCATTTTGACCTGAAGGGATGTGCTCAAAGTATCTCCAAGGTAAATGAGGATAATTATTGACTGAGGTCTAGAAAGAGGGAGGTAGGTTTAGAACTGGAAGAGGAAAAGGTATAGAAGGGATTCTTAATCAAATGGGCCTGGTGGGCAATCTCTGCAGTGCAGTGCTTTAGATGCTGCCAGGGGAAATGGGTCTTTGTTACAGGAAAATAACAAGTTAACCCATCCCTTGCAAAGTGAATCTCCTCTTTCTTCTTAACTCAGTCCATTGTCTCCAGTTGCAAGTTGTAAGCATCCAAAGATATAAAGCCATTAAAATGCAAAGCATTTGGTATAAAAAATACGAATTAAAAAAAATGAGGGATTTTGTGTTCTAAATCTTGGCAAAGAGATGTGTCCAGTTAAAAGTTAAACTTGATTGTGTATTTGGTTTTAACAGTAGAACAAAATTAAATAATTGGTATGAACAGAAAATATACATTTTAAAATTACCTCAAAAGATTAGGTGTTATTTGGGCTTTAATTTTTCTCTTGCTCTCTCTGAAATTGGATTAGAAATGCAAACATAATTGACACTCTTTTGTCTTACAATTTATTTTCAGCGCTGGGCTATGTATCAACAACAGAATCATTTATTCACCACTCTAGCCATGGGGCAAAAAGTTCTGTTTGTTTGGGTGTAACAAAGAAAGTGACTTGGGAGGTCATACTGATGAAGAGTGAGAAATGAATTTGGTGAAGCAGTGAAAATTTATGGTGGCTTGAATGAAGATTTTAGGCTTTGTACTGTGTGGTGCATGGAAATGAGATTGGGCCATGGCTATGGTTGGTGTTAGAAATAATGAGGTGACACAAGAAATCAAATACATGTTCGAAAGTGAGTGGGCAAGGCAAAACTTTATGTCTCACAGAATGGTGTGCTATAGAACCTGCTAGTAAGTGCACCTGGGTTGGCAGTCCTCCTGTTTATATACCTGATACAGCACTGTCCTACTCCCTGATTGGATGCCTCAAGTTTATAATCTACCTAATTTTAAAATTAGGACAATCAAAGGGAAGACTGTAATTAAAATAGCTACAATTGGATCTAATTAAGGCTGAATACTATATTTTGAAAATGGACCACCAGACTCTCTGTTTCTCACAGTGGTCAGTGTGAAATTGTGTAGTGTTAGGGTCTATAAACAAGTCAGGATGGCGCCTGGCATTTTGCCAGAGGGAGTGGTTTGTGAAGTAACGCCAGTGAGCCATTAAGTGTGGAGATTCCTTATTGGTTTACTGCTATATCTAGTTTATGTTAATTAAGATAAGCTGTGTGGAATGTATATACCCTTCCGGTCCTACAATAAACGGCTCCCACTCCTGCTGTATCAATGTACACAAGTTGCTCGTCCCCCCCCCCCCCCCCCCCAGTCCAGCTGCAGCAGTATAGCCTCCTAATCCCACAGGGTACAGCACTGAACTTGGAGTGGTAAACCCTGGATAGGTAATGGTGGCTCCATCTGCAACCATATATGTAAACTTAGGTAAGTTGCCTCCTCTCTTTGGTCCTTAGTTTATATTCAGGACACAGGAGGTGTTAAACTGATCTATGAATTGCCTTCTGCATTTTGTGAAAGTTTTTCTGATAATGCAGTATTGTAAACAAGCTGAAGATTTGTGGATGACCTAGGGACTTAATTTATATGTGGGGAGTAAGGTTTTGGGATGGAATGACATTTAAAATTGAAGAGAAAAGGATAGATCAGAGACATATGGTAGAAGTGGAAATGGCAGGCAGTTCACAAGTTGAACGTGGGGGATGAAGAAGAGAGGTGAAAATAACTAAACTTATGAGGCTAGGAGATTGGGAGCATAGAGGAAAGAAACACTGACAGGGAAGTTTGTGAACACTTGCTTATTGTTGGGGAAAGAAGATGAGCTCAGGCTTTCAGTAGCTCAATTTTAGTTGACATCTGAGTGAAATGTCCTGCAGGTATCTGGGAGAACCAGGTGAAAGGAGAATGGGAGAGGTCAGCCCCATGATGGCTCCTGGGTGTTAGCCACCTTCAGGTTGTGTTTAGACCAGAAAGCAAATGAGCTCATTGAAGGAGGAGTGGGGAAGAAAAAGAGAATTAGCTCAAGGTTTGGCAATGGAGTGGAGGAAAATCCTCCATGTAATTTAGAGCCAACAGTGTGGAAATTAATGACAAAAATAAGGTAGGGAAGTAGGAGGGTAGGCCAAGGGCACTGAAGAGATAAAGTCACTGACTTTGGTAAAGATAGTAGGTGGCCTCTGGGCATTTTCCTTGAGCTATTTTCTGATATTGAATTAGAATAATTTTTTTTTTTTTTTTTTTTTTTTTTTTTTTTTTTTTAAGAAAGAGTTTTAGAGTCCTTAAGCAAAAACAAAAACTCCAAGAATAGTGTTAAATAAAATTCAAGATATTTAAATTTATCTGTGTGCTAAACATAAAGGTAGGCTGCTGCTTTCTTTCTTTCTTTTTTTTTTTTTTTTTTGCCTTCAGTGAACAATTAACAATTCTTTCTAATCAATTCTCTTTCAAAGGATGCCTAAATTGCACTCTACCCACAATACCATCTATCCAAAAGTACAACTCTTTCAGGATGCAGAGAGAAAACATTTCCATCTTTGAAACCGCCTCCTTATTTACTGATATTGAAACTACAACCTCTCCCAATTTGTCTTACAAAGAGGTCCTAGTCTGCTTGGCTTCTTCACTACCACTATCTCTAGATTAAGTTGCATTCTGTTGCAGTGGAATTTGGACATGGATTCGGATTTGAGTCAAATAGGAATTTATTAGTCTTTACTTCGTAAATAAGAGCTTAACTCAAGAGTTTCGTGATGTGCATAAGCATGGCTAAAATTAATGTTTTTTGTTTGTTTCAGTGTCAGAATCATTTCAGAAATAAATTGCAGAATCTTGTCTGAAATATTTAATTAGTTGTGATACTTTTGCATTAAAATAATTCAGTTTCATTGATACCTGTAGACTTGTGGACCATCAAATACAGGTAAACACTGTGGCAAGACCAGAAGAGAAAGTCTTCTGGATCTTAGAGTCAAGGCTAATCACTGAGGTTTTCAGCTAGATCAATACAATGACACTCCATTGTAGTCCATTGTAGTCCCTGTTTGGCAGTGCTTTATCCCAGCCTTAAATCTACCTCTCTAACATATTGAGGACCTCTTACTTTCTTTGAAGCTCTCTGGGAAGGAATGAGGACTCCTCTGCATAGGGGTTGGGAGAAGGAAGATTCTGCGGGTGGATATTGCTAAGGAAAGTTTGGTATGGAGCCCACTGCTCAACTCCTTTGTTAGTTCTAAGAGGAAGTGCTATCAGGAATAGTGCTGAATTTCCTCTCAGGATTTTATTTCCTAGTAACATAGCTTGACCTACAATTGGAGGCACTTCTTAATTTGCCTGCAAATTGGCTGGCATTATTATTATTTTTTTTCTTAGCCATAATACTACTTTGATGTGGGTGAAAGGTAAAGGAACTGTGAAAATGTTCTGCTGAGTAGCAGACACTCAAGACATTGTTTGTTAGCCTTTTGTTAACAAACCCATCTGTGTTTGAGATCCTCTTTCCTTCAGTGTCAAAAGCATCATAGTCAAATGGACTATATCCATACTGTTATTTTTGTAGCATTATTTTGTTTGCCTTTGTCAGGATAAGAGTCATATTAGGGCTCACTGAAAAATTATAAGGGTAGAGATGACCAAAAACAAGCCACAACATTCCCAGAACAGATATATCAGGTAAAAGTAGCAAGCAGCACTTTCATAGGTGGGCAGGTGCATCCCCTTCAGTTCCCAAAGCTTGGGCAAAGCAATTGCTCCAGACTTTTATTTCATGAGTAGGCAAAAAAAAAAAAAAAAAAAAAAAAGAAGGAACTGAGCATTTGCTAATGCTTTTTGTCAGAAAAACCACTGCACAGGGAGAAGATGTGGGTAAGGTGGGCAGAGTCTCTGCATGAGTGAGATGGTGCTCATGTCTCCACTGCTTAGTCTTTGTTCTACTTGTTTTTCTTTACTGAATATTAGTATCCCACAGTTTCCCAGGATTGCTTACATTCATTTATTCCAAGTAGGTAGTAACACCAGGCCCCCTCCTTTATGAATTTTACCTGGTATCAACATATCTGTGCTAAGAAAGGTGATGCTTCAATTGCTCCCAGTGCTTAGTTTTTTTCTCTAGGACTTTTATTTTTTGGTGTTGGCCATGGACAAGAACAATGACAAGAAGAGGAACTGTTCTTTTGACTCCAAATGCCTCAGAGTTGAACGTGAGCACCTCTTCTCTTTGACTTAGGTAAAGAAGGTGGTTTTTAATATGAACTGTGTCTTCACCATCAGGTTTGTTTTATTCTTTTTTAAATTTTTAAAAATTAGTTATACATGACAGTATAATGCATTTATGCACTTTGATATATCATACATAGATGGGATATAATTTCTCATTTTTCTGAGTGTACATGTTGCAGAATCATATTGGTCTTGCAGTCACATATATGCATACAGTAATAATGTCTGTTTTATTCTACTATTTTTCCAATCCCTACATCCCCTCCTCTTCCCTCTCAATCATTTCCCTCTACCTAAAGTAACACTATTCTTCTCTATTGCCCCCCTCTCCGCCTTCTTGTGAATTAGTATCCACATATTAGAGAAAACACTCAGCCTTCGGTTTTGTGGGATTGGCTTTTTTGTTTAGCATGATATTCTCCAATTCCAACCATTTACTGTCAAATTCCATAATTTTACTCTTGCTTTATTCTTAATGGGAGATTATTTATGTCTAACTTGTATTACTCAGTATTTTCTGTGTTAAATTTATATCACAGGTTATCAGTTGCTCGTTACATAGTTTTTTGTTCTTAAGGTTTAGCTTTAGAATTTGTAAGTTACAGAGAAGGTTACAAATTTATAGTAAATGTTGAATGCCACCATGAAAATTTACTATTTTCTCTTTCTCCTACTTAGAGCACATCACTCAGTTCCTAAGTGTAACTGTATATTTTCTTTAATAGAATTTTTTAGTTTCCTGAAGTAAAATTGACTTGCTTTATTTGCAATAAGCTTGTTACTTGTTCTAAAATATCACTCAGGGTGATTTCACACCAAAATGGATAAACATTTTATTCTTGACTTTGGATTGCTTTGACTTCATTAAATTTGAAAATCACATTTTAACATTTTATTGCCTCTTTATTAAATGCTTGATATTTTAGTGCTATGCTTTTTTGCTGCATTGACTAAAGGGTCAAACTATAGAGGAGGAAAAGTTTATTTGAGGGCTCATGGTTTCTGAGGTCTTAGTCCAGAAAGGGCCGGCTCCATTACTCAGGGCTTGAGGTAAGGCTGAGCATCATGGTGGAGTGTCAGAGGGAAGCAGCTCACATCATGGTGATCAAGAAGCAGAGAGAGAGAGACTCCACTCCAGATACAAAATATATACCCCATAGCCAACCCCCCCCCCCCCCGCAATGAAACACTTTCTCTAGCCACACCCCCCTTGCCTCCAGTTACCACTCAATTAATCCCATCAGAGATTAATTCACTGATTAGGTTAAGTCTCTCACAACCTAATCATTTCTCCTCCAAACCTTCTTGAATTGTCTCACACATTAGCTTTTGGGGGACACCTCACATCCAAACCACAACACTTGAGAAACTATACACCTGGAAGCATCTTTATTGTACTTGTAGAAACAGTGTTTTAATACTTTTTTGAATCTTAAGATTGATTTTTTAAAATTCAATTTAGAAAGAACCTACACTTGTTGAAACTTAATATCATTTAGACCTTATTATCACATACTCTGAATTCCCCAATACTTAATTGCAGATTGCCAAGATGTAAATAAATGACAAACCTAAAAAATATGAACACATTTGCTGAATCAAACCAAAATCAAATATCTTCTTGGTTATAAATGAAATAAAATAATTTTGAAGACTACCATATATACTATACTAAAAAGTCTGAAGTAAAACTAAATCTACGTGCTTTATATATTTATTAGAGTAAGCATGCTTTGTTAATGATGATTCTCCTGTTATTCTACATATTTAATCCCAACATTTATTCCTTGCTGATAATTAGTACTGCTGACACACTCTTGGATTTGCTGACTTCAGACAATGATGGTTTCCAATGCACAGGGAATTCTGAGCATGCTTCTGACCATGATGCTGAGATGGATTTTGTTTGTTTTCTTAACTATTTAGTTGATAATATCTTTATATATATTCAAAGTATACAACCATGGTTTGCTAAACATATCAATTATGCAATGATTATCACAGTCAATTTAGTTAAAAGTTCATTCTTTTTTTTTTGTGTGTGTGTGTGTGTGTTGCTGGGGATTGAACCTAGGGCTTTGTGCATGCTAGGCAAGCACTCTGCCAACTAAGCTATATCCCCAACCCTAATTAAAAATGCATCGTTATTTGGTATGGGGTTGTGGCTCAGTGGTAAAGTGCTTGCTTCACATGTGTGAGACCCTGGGTTCGATCCTCAGCACCACATATAAATAAATAAGTGAAATAAAAGTATTGTGTCCAACTACAACTAAAAAATTAAATATTAAAAAAAATTCATCATCATCCATGCTTACAATTTTGTATTTGGATATATGTTTCCCAAGTTGTTTTTGATGGTCTGATTCTGGGACCCTAATAAAAATTTTATTTATATATATATATATATATATATATATATATATATATATATATGGGGTGTGTGTGTGTGTGTGTGTGTATGTGTGTGTGTGTTTGTTTTTTGTTTTAAGACAGGGCCTAGATAAGTTGCTGAGGCTGGCCTAGAACTTGCCATCTTCCTGCTTCAGCCTTCAGAGTCATTGGGATTATAGGCTTGCACCACTGTGCCTAGTCTAGGTAGGCTTTTGGTATGAAAGGAGAAGGTGATATGGACACAAGAATTGTAGGGGAAGGGGGAGTAGTTTGGAAGCAGCAAAGTTGGATATGCACTATTTTAATGTTATCATTGGAGGATTAATGAACAAAATAATGTTCGAACCATAAGGAAAACTTGTCTTGGTAAAGCATTCTCCTGTAAAATTTTAAGAAAAAGGAATTTGTTCATCAAAGCAAGTACTGGTTTTAGAAAATTGATGGAAAGATTATAATTAATTATATTAATGAGTGTGCACAAATACTTGACACCGAACATTATAATGGAATGTGGTTAAAATAACACTTTCTTTCATTAGGAAATGCCACCTGTTTCTTCTTTACAATAAATTTAAAAAAATATATATTTTTCATTAGTGAAATAATGACTCTAATAGGTATCCCAGATCAGCACCCTCCTTTGGGCTTCAGATCTGTTTCAGGCTTTAATCCACAGGGATGACCAAGAGAACCTTACTTTCAACATGTTTAAAAGCAGCTGTAGCTGGGTATGGTAATACATGCCAGTAATCCCAGAGATTCTGGAGGTTGAGGCAACAGGATCAGAAGTTCAAGGCCAGCCCCAGTAACTTAGTGAGACTCTGTTTCAAAATAAAAAATAATAATAATAAAAAAAGGTCTGGAAATATAGCTCAGTTGTAGGGCACCCCTAGGTTCAATTTCAGGTACCATACACCCACAGAAAAGCAACTATATAACTTGCATGACAAGCATACTTGACATCCTTCAGGTCTAGTTATCCAAGCCCAAAACTTAACAGCAAACTTGATTCTTCCTTACACCCCAACATTTTCTGTCTGTTAAAATCTCTTCTACCTGTGCTTCCTGCCTATTCCAGTTTTGCTGTTGCTAAGACCTTGAATATTATTACTGGACTTTTGTGTAGTCTGTTTTGTGCGTTGGCTATACAAATAGCCTCTTCTAACCAATTCAATATTCATTGTACCCTCCACATGATTTATGTAAAACAAAAATCTGATAGTGTGAGTCCTGTCTTAAATGTTTAGGGTCTCTCTATTGCCAAATGAGCATAGCTTTGCCTCTTAAATGTTTTCCATATTCAAGGCAGTCTTTAAATATATTATCCTGTATAATTTTTATAGCAAGTAAATGAGGTGCTAATCCTTATTATCTCCATTTTACAGAACAAAAGCACCTGGCCCAAGCACTCTGAAGCTAGATGCCCTGTTGGCAAACACCACACTGAGATGCTTCTAATTTCTTAGCTTCCCATGAAAGCAGAGTTTGGAATTCAAAGTGAACAGAGAGAATGGGAGGATGGGCCAATTTTATATCATCATAAACCTATGAATGCTGCCTACCTCGCCACTTTCTGTTACTGTAAATAAGATTGTTTCAAGTTGTTTTTTTTTTTTTTTTTTTTATAAAATTGATGCCAAGAGGCCTTGGTTCTTGACCTTGTAAGGACTAATGGTTCTTAGGCAATTTATTGCATTGTATTGCTTAGTTTTACTTGAGACATTGGATGTTTTTTTTAATGCATTTGCAACACTCATGCATGATCTTTTCCTTTTAGCAGTGTCTTTTCCTGACTTTGTGTTGTTGACAGTTTGGAGCATACATTTTCCTGCAGAGAAAAATATAATGGCTGTGAGTCTTGGTATGGAATGATTTCCCTCTTGCTTTTGCCTGAGGCAGTCATGAGTTTTCATTTGTTGCCAAAGTTCAAAAAAACCTTAAAATTTTAGTTTTTTATTTTACTTTTTTATTGATTTAAAAAAAATAAATGAAAGAGGAATGCATTACAATTCTTATTAGATATATACAGCACAATTTTTCATATCTCTAGTTGTACATAAAGTATTTTGACATCAATTTGTGTCTTTATACATGTACTTTGGATAATGATGTCTGTCACTTTCCACCATCTTTGCTAATCTCCTGCTCCCTCCCTTTCCCTAAAAGCCCTCTGCCCTATCTAGAATTAATCTATTCCTCCCATGCTCCTCCTCCCTACCCCACTATGAGTCAGCCTCCTTATATCAGAGAAAACATTTGACATTTGTTTTTTTGGGATTGGCTAACTTCACTTAGCATTATCTTCTCCAATGCCATCCATTTACCTGCAGATTTCATGATTTTGTTCTTTTATTGCTGAGTAAAAATTCCATTGTGTATAAATGCCACATTTTTTTTTTATCCATTTATCCCTTGAAGGGCATCTAGGTTGGCTCCACAGTTTAGCTATTGTGAATTGTGCTGCTATAAACATTGATGTGTCTGTGTCCCTGTAGTATGCTGTTTTTAAGTCTTTTGGGTATAGACCAAGGAGAGAGATAGCTGTGTCAAATGGTGGTTCCATTCCCAGATTTCCAAGGAATCTCCATACTGCTTTCCATATTGGCTGCACCAATTTGCAGTCCCACCAGCAATGTATGAGTGTGCCTTTTTCCATACATCCTCACCAACACTTATTGTTGTTTGTCTTCATAGAAGCTGCCATTCTGACTGCAGTGAGATGATATCTTAGAATAGTTTTGATTTGCATTTCTGTAATTGCTAGAGATGATAAACATTTTGTCATATATTTGTTGATTGATTGTATATCCTTTTCTGAGAAATGTTCATTCAGATCTTTGGCCCACTTGTTGGTTGGGTTATTTTTTTTTTATTTTTTATTTTTGGTGCTTAGGTTTTTGAGTTCTTTATATCCCTAGAGATTAGTGCTCTATCTGATGTGTGAAGGGTAAAAATTTGCTCCCAGGATGTAGGCTCTCTGTTACCTCACAGATTGTTTCTTTTCCTGAGAAAAAACTTTTTAGTTTGATTCCATCCCAATTATTGATTCTTGGTTTTAATTCTTGTGCTATAGGTGTCTTATTAAGGAAGTTGGGGCCTAATCCCACATGATGAAGATTAGGGCCTACTTTTTCTTCTATTAGATGGAGAGTCTCTGATTTAATTCCTAGGTCCTTGACTCACATTGAGTTGAGTTTTGTGCATGGTAAGAGATAGGAGTTTAATTATGGATTTCCAGTTTTCCCAGCACCATTTGTTGAAAATGCTATCTTTTCTCCAGTGCATGCTTTTGGCACCTTTGTCTAATATAAGATAATTGTAGTTTTGTGGGTTAGTTTCTGTGTCCTCTATTCTATACAATTGGTCTACCAGTCTGTTTTGGTGCCAATACCATGCTGTTTTTGTTACTGTTGCTCTGTAGTATAGTTTAAGGTCTGGTATAGTGATGCCACCTGCTTCACTCTTCCTGCTAAGGATTGCTTTAGCTACTCTGGGTCTCTTATTTTTCCAGATGAATTTTATGATTGCTTTTTCTATTTCTATGAGGAATGCCATTGGGATTTTGATAAAATTTTGATGAACAGAACTATTGAACTATCTTAAAGTTAGGTTTGATTTGAGAAAAGGATATGCAAATACAATATATTATACAGCCTCATTTTGCCAATTTTATTTTATTGTTTATTTATTTGTTTGTTTGTTTTTGCCATTCATTCAATTCAGTTTATTCTAAGCATTTAGCCAATTTTCTGACATCATTGACTTCCTTCTAAGGTCAGGTGACTTCGAATATCAATTTTTTTCCATTGAAAAATGCTGTATTTTCCTGGTCACAAAGATCAAACTTTAGTGAATGACTTAAAAGATACAAATTTCTAATACTATATGAGAACCCTTCACCTGTTTGATGTTAACTATCATATTCCCCAGTATCACTTTCAGGTTTTTTAAAAAATCATCCTTATTCCACGTTTCTACTTTGAATTACTAGAGCCAAGTGTATAATTAATATCTCTTAGTGTTACCTAGAAAAACACTGGCTATTATCTTAAGTAGAATTTAGTTATTGGTCATTATGACCTCAAACCTAAAACAATGGTTATTGAATGATGATCTGTAGCCCTGGTAACTTATATGAGAAGGAATGATTTATAGGTGAACTCAAAATTTAGAGTATACAAAATGTGTCAGACTTTGATGTGGGGATATTTTGTCTTTCATGTTGGTTTTCTACATTGTTCTACAGCTATGAACATTCATTTTAGTGTGAAAACAAAAAAGGACTTAAAAATGTAGCTTTTTAACAGAGTGGTTGCTTCAGAAGATAGGGTTCTGTGTGCCGATGTGGAAGACTGAGTTCACTGGATTCTCAGAACATTTGTTCAAGCATTCTGAGAAATTTTGGGAAGTTTGAAATTGAGAGTTTTGAAAGTTCTTTGAGTGGTCTTTGAGAGTTAACTTGGAACAGATGAGTCATTTAATGTTTCTGAACATCTGATTTCTGATCATAAACTGATACTATCTTGAATTCTGAGATACTGAAAATGAATTAGGAAAATTACTATAAGGGTAAATACTGATTTGGGCAACAGTCATCATTGGATGTTAAATTGTGGGCAGATGTTTGATGGAGAGCAAAATATTGTGTGATCTTAAGAGATCTCTCTCTAGATTTATTTCCTATTAATTATAAAAACAAGAAATAAATGATTAAGTAACATAAAAATTAACAACATTAAAGAGGGTAAGAAAGACATTCACATACATCTATGTATTATTGTTTTGTTAATGGTTGAATTTACCTTTTTATTGTTATATATTTTTCTCCATTTTTTATTGGTGCTTTATAATTGTTCATAATGGTGAGATTCCTTGTTACATATTCATACTTATAAAAATATAGCCATATAATTTCACCAATAACATTCCCTAGTATTTCTTCTTTCCTTCCTTCCTTCCATGGTCCTTTTCTTCTACTCTACAGATTTCCCCTTGGTTATTGAAGCTCAGAAAAAATACCTCAAAATGAAGCAAACTTTCTCTTTGCTTCTGATTTCCTGGCTTTCTTCCCAGGTGAGCTAGAGAAACTAGAATTTTTCTTCTCTGAGGTTGGCCATAGAAACAGCACCTCTTTTCCCCAAAGCCAACCATAAAACCTAAAATTATTATTCAAACTTTTCCCTTTCTTTCTGTTCAAGTGTTGCCCATAGGAAATTCTTACACCAATACTGTTTGATTATAGGTTATAAAACTCACCTCTTCCAAGACCTATAAGAATGCAATATTATTTTTGTAGCATTCTGACAAAGAATGCAAAACTTGTCATGAAGAAACATCAAAAACCCAAATAGAGGAATAATTTTAAAATATATGTGGCCTATATTCTTTAAAATGGTAATGTCATGAAAGACGTAGAAAAGTGAAGGAACTATTCGGGATACCGATTGACTCCTCTACTAGAAAATATGGAGTTAAAAAGACATTATTATAATAATTAACAATTAGTTATGGACTATGAATTATGTGAAGATTAAGTAATTTTTATTTTCCTGATAACGGGCCAAATAACATTTTTGGGTTTGAAAGTTGTACTTTGTCTCTTACAGCAACAAAATTCTGCTGTTGTTCTCATTGTTGCCATAGATAATAGAAAAGAAAGGCCATAGCTGTGTACCAGAAATTTCACTTATAAAACCAGGTGGATTTGATCCCCAGTTTGATAATCCCTGAATTATGTAATCATACTGTGCCAATGTTAAATTTGATTAATTTAATAATAGTACTGAAGTTATATAAAAGAATGTTCTTTTGGTTTGGAAATACACGTTGTATTCAGCCTACAACTAAGTTGTATGGAAAATATAAATAAATTCTATATAGGTATATAGAATAAGTTGTGTGTGTGTGTGTGTGTGTGTGCGCGTAAAGACAGAAAGCAAATAGATCAAAACGTTGAAAAATTGGTGAATTGGGGCAAAGGATACACAGGAGTTCTTTGTCTTTTTCTTGGAACTTTTCTGTATGTTTGAAATCATTTCAAAATAAACAAATTAAGGGACTTCCTCACACTAAGAGAGAGTGAGGGGACAAAAAACAAAACTAACAAGTGACGCACGAGGGTGCACACCCACTCACTGTGCTCAGCTATGTTGTGCCATCTGTGATACACTGAACCATGTGAATAGACAGAAGCCCAAAGCCAGGCTTTGGAGGATACACAAATCAAAGGCAGAATTCATAAGGGGAAGGAAAAAAAAGAAAAAAGGAAAAAAAAAGAAAGAAAGAATGGAATTAGGAGCAAAGGATCAGCAGAATCAGCAAATTTTACTGGGTTCTCCCCTATCCTGGGGGAAGAATCTTGGGCAGAAAGCAGAGGGTGTTGGTGCTGATGCTGGCTGTGGTGTTGCTGTAGGCTTCCCTAGGTTTTCCTAGAAGCCCTTCTCCCTCCCACCCTTGCATCTGTGACGGCCTTTTTTCCATACTCCTTTTCTCCCTCTCATAACCTGTCACATGGACTTACTAGCTTCTGCCATATTATTATTCTGCATTAGCTCAATTAAAATCATTAAAGAGAAATCATAATCAACATGACCATGTTCATATCATTTGAAAACCAGCTTCAGATTGTAGTGAGCAAACATCCAGTTCACACTCTCTCTCTCTTTCCCTCCCTCCTGTCCCCTCTGATCTCTAGCTTGGTCCCTTTCACAGCCAGACCATTTTCCTCTTATTGATTGGCCTGCTTTTGTCCTGTAGTTTTTTTCTCTCATTTGCTTTTATTTTTTCTTTCTTCTTTCTCTCTCTTTTTTTTTTTTTTTTTTTTTGAGGTTGTTTAAAGCTGTTTCGGATTTACATTTCTCATTAATTTATAATAGCTTCCCTTTAAGACCTTTCTGGACTATATAATACAGCCCTTATTCATCTGTATTGACTCTATTGCACCTTACCCCAGACTCTTCCTTACGACTTTCTACCCTTATTGGTTTTCTTCTGGAACAGGATTGTCCCAACCCTTTTCTGCTAATTTTCCATCAGATTTGAAATCCTTTGGCCCATGTATTTTTCTTTTTGCTGTTCATTTCCTGACCCATTTTGTACTTCCAGATATCTTGAAAATTAAACATCTTATTTTGTTGAGTAGTATTGTACACAGAAAATATCTTTCACAGTGCTTATATCAGAAAACTGGGCCTCCTGCAAAATATCCTCAGTATTTGTCATATTTATGACAGTAGTTGGAAAAATGTTGCATAAATGTATTCTTTGACTGTTTTTTACCATTGACCTTGACTGTCAGTCACTTCCAGGAATACTAAATTCATTTAAAGTCAAGAGAACATTGTTGCATAAAATTTACTTTTAAATGATGTCCTTTCAGGATGTTTATTGAAAGCATTATGTATTCTTCTTTAAAAAATAATCCTCAGATTTATAGGAGACATAGCCTAGCCCCTAATGTTATATATATTTAACTTTCCTTATCTAGCCCCTATGTTATATATATTTAACTTTCCTTACCCCCCAATTTTCCTTCGCCCCATTTTTTTAAGAGATAGCAATTCACTATGTGATCAAAATCTATAAAAATGAGGAGTTTTTTTTTTCTCCTTAACCATAGACATTAAGCAGTATGATCAGGACATGTTATAGTCACAACAAAGGCCTTTTAGCCATTTAAAAAAAACAGATGTATTGTTCCTTATTCTAGGTAATGTCTTATTGAACCAGTAAAGATCTCCAAGTTAAGAATTATTTAAAGGCAAAATTCTATACTATATTGATTTTTGTGTGTGTGTGTCTTGCCTCTGCTGAGAGAAAAAAGCTACCTTCAAGTATTAACTGAAGGATTCTCTTGCTTGACCTCAGTCTTTTTGAAAGAGAAGTGGCATAGTAAAGCAAATAATTTTCACAGATCTAAAGTGAAAGTAGGTTATTATGAATAATTTTATGAAGTTACATTAGATTTATTTTAACATGACTACTTTTGTTTAAAAACTCATTAGATGTTAACAAAATGATGTCATTGGAAAATTCAAAGCACAAACAATAGCATTCAGCATTCAGGAGATAAACCCACAAGGAACATCAGAGATCCAAGTGACCTTAGAACATCCCAATAATCTCCATTAAAAAAAAGAAAGAAAGAAAATGAGACCTAAGGAGAAGTAACTTAACTAATTCTTTTAGGTAGATCATGCATTTATTTTTAAATTATAAATGTTAAGGAACAAAATGGTGAGTTTATTATTATGTTTAAGAATAGCAGGAAGTATAATTTACTTTTTGCTAATTGAGAAGTATTATATTTTCTATGGCTGTTTCAATGATTTGCAACAAACAGTTAATGACTTAAAAACACAAATCTATTCTCAGGTGTCTATGGTGTGGGTGTCTTCTGAGACTCTAGGGAATATCCATTTCCTCTCTGTTTTTAGCTTCTATAAGTCACCAACTTCCTTGGCACACAACACTTTAAAGTCAACCATATCAGGTTGAGTTCTTCCCACACTTTCACTGCCATCTTTCTCTTACTCCTCTTCTGTCTCCCTCATCCACATTTAAGGACACTTGGGATTACACTGGGTTTACCTGGGTAATCTAGAATAATTTCCCAATCTCAAAATTTGTTGATCAGTAGACTTAATTTCTTCTACAACCTTATTTCTTTCTTTGCCACAAAAGTCACAAAGCCTCCTTTATTCACTGGTTCCAGGTGTTAGGATACAAACCATTATAGGAATTTGAATACTCATATTAAAATAGGTGTAGAAGGAGCCAAATGCTTATTTGTTTGGAGGCACAGATACATCATTTATTTGATTGTTTTACTCCTGTTTTATCTTATGTTCCTAAGTCTTGTGTTTGAACATCTGCTCAAAGTTATTCTAGGGTGTTCATAGATTGTAGTAATACAAGAAATGGCCAGCATTTTCTTTTGTTGGATGTGTAGTGGATTTCCAGGTAAGAATATAAATTTTGGAGGTAGCTGAAGATTATTAGAAGTTGAGGGACTCAGGCAAGCTCTACTTGTGTGTGTTCTTGCTTTATTAATTTGTAATAGCACCTTCCTTGGCATACATCTCCAGCTAAGTACATAAGATAATCTTTTGTTTCTCGATAGGTAGTTTGATATGCTTTCTGACTAGATAAAGTAAATGGAGGAAAGCATCCATTTATAGTGGCCAATTCTGTTTTTTCAAGGTTAGATACTGGTCTACTTTTCTTAATCTTGCCATAGATATTGTGACCTAATTTTTCTGCAAACATGAAAAGTACATTTATCATCACTATTCACCAAATACCATGTTTTAAAGTTGCAAGTTTAATTTATCAAAGGGAACTTCTGCGGAAAAGGAACTCAGCCTGTGTTGGTGAAATCAGATACATTGAGACATTTTCTTTTTCAGAAAGTGTTTAATGTGTATGTTGAATTCCTGCAGCCTGGGGCAGTGTTTTTATTTGGTATAAAGGTTTGGGGAAATTATTTCTGATTGAAATAGAAACATTGCAAATTTTCAAAGGGATAGAAAAAACTCTAATTAAAGGAAAGAACCAAAGAATAGTTAGATGAGAGGTAATTAAGGGAAAATAAAAGAGAAAAAGTAGAAGTCTGTTTTGTGGGTATGTGTACATGTCTAGAAGTGAATTACCAACAACGAAGTTTGGATACCATTCTTAGAAGTCATGCAGTTGCTGGTGGTTGTGGTGTGAAATCTTTTAAATCTATTCCAGAACAATTTTCAACTCACGAAACTTCAAAGATAATAGATTGAACAGTAATATAAACATGAACACAGAAAGAAAGGAGTCTTAACAGAGACAAATTAGACTATGTGAAAATAAACATTACATGGTAAAAAAGAAGCTATGGTATTGACAGGCATTTAAGTAGGGGTCCTGATAAACTCCTGCTGATTAATGTAGTTAATGAAAAGCTTGGAATTTAAGATTTATGTGATACTGTCAGACTGAAATTTTGTCTAAGACCAAGTGTGTATTATGCATATATATTTAGTAGCATAACCATACCAGCCTGTGAATATTAGTAGAAATTGTGAGTTCCACTTTAGTCTGGTAATTCAGACATCATTAAAAAAAAAAAAAAAAAATGTCTGCTCCATTGTCAACTAAGACTTTTTAAATCAGACAAGAACTTGAGTGTCTACTAATTGCCTAGCAGATAGTGAGATACTAAATACAAGCAAATTTGGTTTCCAGCCTCTTAAAGTTTAGACTCTAAAGGAAAAGGGACATATTAATTGGTTAATTACACATTAAATCTGTGTGCGCAGTGAAAGACAGGTACATTGTGTTTTGTACATCTGACAAAATTCACTAAAAACTTGAGCTTTGATCTGAGAGATAAATAAGAATTAATAAAGAGAAGGGGGATGAAAAATAGGTAAGAGCAAATTATTCTAGTTTGAAGGAACAATAGATAAAATCTCTAGGTGAAGATGCTTGAGTTCACAGAGTAGAGTAGGAGAAAGTGTTTGAGATGAAAATGTAGAGGAGGGTGAGAGGAGGTTCCTCTTGGACAGAGACAAATTAGACTATGTGAAAATAAACATTACATGGTAAGAAAGAAGCTATGGTATTGACAGGCATTTAAGTAAGGGTCCTGATAAACTCCTGCTGATTAATGGAGTTAATGAAAAGCTTGAAATTTAAGATTCATGTGATACTGTCAGACTGAAATTTTGTCTAAGACCAAATGTGTATTATGCATATATATTTAGTAGCATAACCATACCAACCTGTTAATATTAGTAGAAATTGTGAGTTCAAGAGGAACACATTTGAGACAGAGAATGGGGGTACAGATTAAAAATGTGTGTGAGTATATTTGGAATGCTTTTATGATAGGGAAGTCATAGGGATCAATTGGGTGGTTGGACCAGAGGGCAAAGGATATGTCTGAATTAGAGAATTTAACTTCAGTGAAACAGTTATATTAGGTTTTAATTGAAGCAATTATTGCTAATAAGGAATCTCAATATTCAAGGGGTAATGAGAGGACTGTGAATCTGCAAATGAAATCTGAGCGTGACCAGAGGGTTGAAAAAACTAGTAGGTATCCATCATGGGAACCAAGAGTATGAAGAGTCAGGAGTGATCATTTGTATTAATTTGGCTGAAACAGGAGCAATGAGTGCCGGAAATATAGATTGCATGGGTAACACAACAATCCCTGGTGACCTTGGACGAGGTAACAAACCTACAGATTTTCTTATCAGAGTGTAGTTCTTCTGGGAGTGAATGTTGAAACTTACTGGAAGTGGTCATTTTCTGTCTTACAGAATTCCCATCTGTACTCAGGACTTCCTGCTACTACTTCTCTTCATTTGGCGATATTTATCTTACATTCTCAAATTCAAACTGAATGATGTTAGCAATAAGGATTTGCCAGTGTTGATGGTATACCATCTGTTACTGCCCTGATGTGGGCATACGTTTTAAATCCTTTTGCCCAAAACATAATAGTAAGTCTCTTTTGTTGTTTTTAGGTCTCAGTTTTAGTTCATTCTTAACTTTAGCCTTGCTACCATTGTTTCAGGGTATATTTCATCTGTATTATTTTTTCATCTGTATATTATTATTTTATCTGTTATTATTTTATTGTCTTACTTAAATTTTATGTATATTAAGAGCCTTAGCTCAAAGAATAATGTATGCATTGGTTTTAAGTGCATCATACCTTATCTATTGATTCATTTTAATTGTATATTCAGTTGCATGCCAGTTAGAATGAACCATATATTCTTTCCTTTGTACTCACAGAATCATAGTTTTTTTAAAAAAATTCTAAATAAAAAAATAATCTATTTTAAAAATATCCAAATATCTGACCACCCACCCTGTTATCCATCTCCCCTAATTATTAGAAATGTAATAGTCCTATGTTTCTGGTAATTCTGACATTTCAAAGGCCTGAAATTCATTTACTGACAATCTACTGACAGTTGTTACCCTGGGGTCAGGAGGAAATTCTTGTACATCAGTTGTAATAGTTTTCTTTCTTTTTTTTTTAGTAAAAAAAAAAAATAATAGTTATTTGTTGGTATAAACATTTTTGTTATTCTTGACCAATGCTATTATCTTTTTAAAATTTTGGAAGATATTGTGTATCTAGTGTGTTTTTCTTCTTTTTAAGTTTCTCCTATTTGTAATTGTGGCACTGACAAAGGCTTGGCAGTATATAGTCTGCAGACAGATTCAACCAAGAAAACTAGAAGTAGTTGCTACAAAACAACAACAACAAAAACTATTCAGTAATTCCTTCCTTTAGTCTGAGTAATTGTGAGGACTTGCTGTGGGGAGAGGCAACCAGTATAGCCACACACAGCCTAAACCCAGAAAAGGATTTGTGCTCAGGGTTAATGTCCAGTGCTTGTTTCCTTCAAATGCCTACTGATTTTACCTTTGATTTAGGTGTTGGAAATGAAGCACCATGGACAGTAGACCAAGAGCTTGAGGCTTCAACCCTCAACTCACTTTTCAGTAGCCTCCCCGCAGCCTTTAGGGGATCAGTGCCTCCCTGGGATGGGATCTAGGCTCTCCCCTCTGCTACCAGTCTAGTGACTCTTTGCCTTCCTCAGTCTCTAGGGCTTGGGCACAGCAACTGGGGAGCCAGGCAACTTCCTAAGGCTTATAATTCAGATCACCATGGGCCTGGGAGGGTCTGTCATCACCCTGTGAGTATCCCCATGCCCAGGAGAGCTTGACATTCAATACCAAATTAAAAAATCCTATGAGAAGTTGAGACAACTCGAAAAAAAGGCAAAGTAACTTTTTCCTGGTTTTTGAATAAAGGGCCCACATTTTCATTTTATTCTGGGCAGATAATGTAGTTAAGCTTGAAAATCATTAATAGTAAACTAGTACCTGGAAGCAAACTTGACCTTTGCAACTTATCAATTATATTATTAAAAATAAAGTAAAAAAGAGATTCCACAATTTTGTAGTATTTTTTTTTCATGGTATAAAAAATAGATTTGGTTATATTTACACAACCCTAAGAATTTCTAAATATATTATCATAGTAATTATCTTTCTAAAGATCTTACCATTAGTGTTGATATAGTTTTCATTAATTGTTTTTAAATTGAGTTACTTATATCGTAATATTAGTAATAAAATTAATTTTTAATTTAAAGGACATGTTCACAAAATTGATTTCAAATATGTAGAGTTATTTTTGTCCTATTAGAAAAAATAATCTGCTTGTTTACTAAAAATTTATTGGGATTTATATTAGATTTTATTTCATGTGGGGCCTGGTGGCACATGCCTATAAACCCAGCTGCTTGGGAGGCTGAGACAGGAGGATCCTGAGTTCAAAGTCAGCTTCAGCAAAAGCGAGGTGCTATGCAACTCAATGAGACCCTGTCTCTAAATAAAATACAAAACAGGGCTGGGGATGTGGCTTAGAGGCCAAGTGGCCCTGAGTTCAATCCTTAGTATCCCAGCCCCCCTCCCCCCCCCAAATATTTTGTTTCATGATTTAGTAGTTGAAGACTTACTTTCTTTTCTTCTTTTTTTCTTTTGGTTTTTCAGTGCTGGGGATTAAACCCAGGGCTAACACATGCTAGGCAAGCATTCTATTTCTAAGCTACATCCCGAGGCTTGGAGACTTTTACTTCTTCTTCTTTTTTTTTTTTTAAAGAGAGAGGAGAGAGAGAGAGAGAGAGAGAATTTTTTAATATTTATTTCTTAGTTTTCGGTGGACACGACATCTTTGTTTGTATGTGGTGCTGAGGATCGAACCCTGGGACGCACGCATGCCAGGCGAGCTCGCTACCGCTTGAGCCACATCCCCAGCCCCTGGAGACTTCTTAAGGACCAGTTTTTTGAATCATCACTTCCCCTTCCTGTCCCCACTGTTCTTTGACCCATTCCTTACCTTCAGTTGGCTTAAGTCATCAAATTAGTAGTCATTAGAAATTCGATATGATTGCTTTATTGAAGGTCACATTTGGTTTGCATGGGAACATTTAATATATCAGAGCAGTTGTAGGGCTGCCCATGGCAAAATCCCAAACCTTTATTCAGTGCAAAGAAGAAGCCCAAGAAAAAGAGACTAGATTGGCTTTAATCTTTTCCTCTATCATCTTTGTGACCTCTCTTATTCCCACTACTGCAGACAGACCTGCAGTGAGTTTGCTGTGTTGTTGTTTTCTTTTTTTTTTTTTTTCCCCACCAGAATGATCTTAACTTCATTGGAGTTTTTCTTTTTTCTTTTTTTTAATGTGTTATTCATCTCATGTTGAAAGAGTTTATCATGCTAATGTCTCAGGTATCTCCTGGGAAGTGCTGCCGCCATTGTGTGGCCATCTGTCCTATTGCTATTTTCCCTAATTTTTTTTTTTTTTAAACTAAGATTAAGCCTCCAAAGGACTTCTTGTGGTATGTAAAATAATGAGATCTTAAAAATTATTAATTTATTACTTTTGATTTAAAGTTCTATCAGTATGACAGATGTCAGCATTCTGCTTTGTTGACTCTACCCCAATTAGCTCTGCACTTCCCTTACCATCTCCTAGGGCAGATCACAAACTTGGACTTTGGTGATGTTGATACATTCTTTTCTTTCTCACAAGTTCTAGGGATTTGAAGGAATTTACTTTGGCTTCTATACCAGCATTTATCTAATTTATGACCTCACATTTTCTCCCTATGTAGGAGTTAGAATGCCCCTCTGACTTGATAGTTGGATTTGTGACTTTTAAAATGATTTCCCAGTTGAAGCAACCATTTATTTACATAAAGATTATATAAAATTTTTTTAAAAAATTTATTGTAATTTGGCTTGTTGCCTAAAATGTTATGCAATAATGAATATGTGCTTTGGATTCCAGATATAATTTAGTTTATCTCTAACTTTGTCATGGAAATTCATGGGTAGAACCATTATTTTAAAAGTAAAATTTGACTTTCATGGAGAAGGCTGAATTATTTTGTAAAAGGTAAATAAAATTTAAATGAAAATGCTTCTATTTTTTTTTTTTACTTTTTAATTAGTAGCTACCTTAATTTTTTTGCCATCTGAAAGGGCACACAATTTAAAAATAAACTTGTTTTCTACTTAGGATGGAATATCATTGTTGTTGAGAGGATGAAAGTGTAGCTCAGTAGCAGATCATTTGCCTTGCATGAGAAAGGCCCTGTTAGTCCCCAACATAGAAGAAATAAAAAGTATCTGCAATGTTGAAGTATATACAAATAAGTCTAGTGTTAGACATGTGGCATTAAGATAGATAAATTGAAACCTTATAAGTTTGAAGAAGTGAATATATAACAGAGACATTCAGCACATAAGAGATTCAAATTCTAAATTGATTATGAATCCCATGCTGGGATTAGTATGCTGGTGGCTTCCAAGTAATAAGAAAACTAGTATCAAATAGATGCTTTTTTTTTTCCTCTTAAAAATCAAAAGTAAAAATCTTAACTGATATACATACACACAAAAATTACACACACACACACACACACACACACACACACGGTGATGTTTAAACCAGGTTAAACATATTAATTTCCTCAACATTTTTTTATGGTAAAACAATTCAAGATCCCCTTTTTTGCTTTGTGAAATATACAATATATAGTTGTTATTTATAGTTTCATGCTGTGCAAAGATACCCCAGAATCAAGCAGACTTTAAAATGTTATAATTCAATTGATTAATTGACTGGATGATAGAGGAAGAAAGACGGAGAAAGAGAGAGAAAAAAAGTGCATGCACATGAGTGTGTGTGTATGTGTGTGTGTGTGTGTGTGTGTGTGTAAGACAACCTTAGAAGGGCAGACCTGGATTCTCTGTTTCTGGATAAATTCTACTACTTCTAAACACTTTCTGTATCACTTTATCTGCATTGCAATTCTAGGGCACATCACCTTCTAGCTTATTCTTGATCTTATGTTTATTGAGGATAGACATATTATTACCTTATTTACTGAATTCTTGGCAAACAGTCAACAGTTTACCAGGTGTTGCATTGTAATAAGAAGTGTATACATGTGGGACTCAAAAAAATGTTTAAAGTAAAAATTACCTCTTTCATTACAATACTGCATTCTATATTCTTTTTTCATTATTATGTTTCTTTTTAAAAATTTTTATTTTTATTTTTATTTTTGTGGTACAGCAATTGAATACAGGCTTTCATGCATGCCGGCTAAGCACTCTGTGACTTAGCCATGCCCTTCATCTTTTCCTAACCTTTCCTACCTTTCTTTGGGTCTCATTCCTGTTTCTCCACTCTTTACATCTGTATTATCCAAATGGTAGCAAGTAAACACATAAACCTTTTGTGCCATTAAAATGTGGCCAGTCTGGAGTCTGGGATTGTAGCTCAGTGGTAGAGTGCTTGCCTCGCACACATGAGGCCCTGGTTCGATCTTCAGCACCACATAAAATGAATAAATAAATAAAAATAAAGATTAAAAAAAAGTGGCCAATCTAAATTACAATCTGCAATAAATAGAAGTTGTACAGTGGAAATGGTAAGTGTTAATAACTGTAACATTATATTGTTAACACTTTGAAGTGATATTTTGGATTACATTAAATACTGGTAAAATTAATTTCATGTGCTTTTTTTCTTTCTAAAACACAGCTTCTACAAAATTTATAATTATTACACACATGGGTATATTTCTGTTGGAGAGTGCCACTCTGCCGCAGTCTGGCTGGGCACAATCAGGAGCCACTTGTCAAAAGAAACTAACTTTATTTTTAGAACCACACACACCAAACAAAACAGCCTCTCAGGAAAAACCCTCAGAGCCGCAACTGCCACCACCGGCTTTCCACAAGCCTCTCTCTCCAACAACACAAACCTCTCTCTCCAACAAGCCTCTGTTCACCTCCGCAATCCTCCTGCTCTTAAGGCCGATTGGCTGGGTCACGTGGGCGGAGCCAAAAAATTCCCCTAATGAGCAGCTCCGTGGTCTGAAAGGGCAGGGAAACAGCCCAATGAGCATCACCGCAGAGGAGCCAATCAGCTAGACGTTGCTGGGGCCGCTGTGAGCCAATCATCAGCCGGCAGCTGGAAGTTTGCTGGCAGCTGGAAGTTTGCTGGGGCCCCTTCGGCTGTGGCTCTCAACACCACTCTAGATTCTTGTATTGTTTTCTACCAACTATCTTAGGACACATTCTTGCTCATTCTGTTTTTACTTCTCAAAAAATATTTTCAGGGCTGGGGATGTGGCTCAAGATGTAATGCGCTGGTCTGGCATGCGCCGGGCACTGGGTTTGATCCTCAGTACCACATAAAAATAAAATAAAGATGTTGTGTCCACCGAAAACTAAAAAATAAATGTTAAAAAAATATTTTCACGGGGACCTGAAATTGGAAAACAGAAAAGTCTCCTAAAACTCTGTTTAATAATAAATGTTAGATGGAATATTTTTCAGTAGCATCAAGCAATTAAGCATTGATAAAATGTTCCCACATAGACAGACCTCAAAAATATTACACTATGTGGATGAAAACAGGCATGGTAGACCATATACCACATAATTCCAGTTATATATGAAATGTCTACACCAGGTGAATCCAAAGAGACTGAAAGTGAGTGGTTGCCTAGAGTAGTAGGAGAGGGCAAGTGGGGAATGATTACTGATAGTTCTCCCTTTCCTGTTGATTGATTGAAGTACTGGGGATTGAATCCAGGGGTACTTTATCACTGAGCCATATCCCTAGCCCCCCGCCACTTTAATTTTTAATTTTGAGATAGAGTCTTTATTAAGTTGCCAAGACTGCCCTCAAACTTGAACTCCTTCTTCCTCAGCCTCCTTAAAGGATTAGGATTAGGCATATGCCACCTCACCTGGTCATTCTTGGTTTCTTTTAGGATTGTGTAAAATCAGATACTGGTGATTTTTACACAGTTCTGAATATAGTAAAACCCTGGATTGTATATTTTAAAAGGGTGAATTTATGGAATGTGACTTACATATCAATAGATATTGAATAATAAGCACAAGATTATGCTTAGGAGATTGAGGTGTCCTCTGTTGGTCTTGTTTGGTAGTCTGCTCCCCTTTATATTTTTAAGGACAAATTTGAGTTTTCCTAGATATTAAAGTATATGTTTTTGTTAATGTTAATAGTGGTCATGTGCTTTTATCTTAAAAAAATGAAAAGAAATAGGTCATTGTAGGTTGGAATTTTTGTAAGCAGTTACAATCCCTGTTTTAAAATTGGTATATGTGCAGAGCTGTTATTTTAATGCAGTTTTCCCCCTAAGGGGACTTGTTAGTCAAATGTATTTAAGTGTGATTTTAATGCCTTTTTATAGCTTTTACTTATTTCTTTATACTTGAATGATGTTCTAACATCCGATGAATTGTGTTTTTCTTTAGGACATCTGGATTTCATATACACAAAAGAAGAATAATGAAAGGAAAAAATCTTTTTTCTTAAGGTGGTTACACATATCTATTTATACAACAAGTGTATAAACATGTATTTTTTTTTTTTCTTAACAACCCTGGACAATGCAGGGGTCTGTGTGCTGAAGAGAAACACTTTGAATAAATTGGTCCATTATAAAAATCAAAAAAAGATTAGTACTAAAGAGTCATTCTTCAATTTCTATCAAGCTGCATTTTCTTTTCTATCATTTCCATTTAAAGATAGCCATAAACTGCAATATTTTAAGTCAATGGTATTTTTATATTTGTCCCTCTAATTGTTTCTCCATTTTGAGATACTTTCCCAAACTTAAAAATAAATATGTAAGTAAACAACTCTAAAACTAAACTTCGGTTGGTTTGACCTTAAGTGAGAAAAACTAAGAAATGAAAGTTCAGTGGTTCTTGTTATTCCCTTCAGAGGTTCCATGATTTCAGTAGGGAAAGTTTTCTTCCTCATTTTCTCTCTCAGCTGCACTGAGAGAGCAGTTGTGTTTTATTCCTTCAAAGTGAAGAATTTAATAGATAATTGAATTATGTGAATGACTGCACGGACAAGGAATCCACAGATTTGCAGCTATATTTGTCTATAATGATTTAGGAGGAAAAGAATATTTTTAAAAAGTATTTTTTTCATTGTAGATGGACACAACATCTTTAATCTATCTATCTATCTATCTATCTATCTATCTATCTATCTATCTATCTATTTATTTATTTTGTTACTGAGGATCTAACCCAAGGCTTCACATGAATGAGGCAAGCAATCTACCACCGAGCTACAACCCCAGCCTGAGAAAGGACATTTTGATGATGTAATGAATCTATAATCAGCAATGTGTTATGTCTGCACATTTTCCCAATGGATTATACAGTTATTAATTCAGTATTATTACTCTAAAAGGTAAACAATATGGTTGCCTTGTTTATTAGAAATGGAAACCTTTGGGCTCTGGGTTTAACTCAGTGGTAGAGCACTTGCTAGCATGGTCAAGGCCCAGGTTTGGTTCCCAGAACCATGATAAACCCCTGCCCCACCCCCATGCATGTGCATGTGTGGGGGGGTGACTCATGAAGGTTTATTATTTGGGGTATTTAGTTGTTAATGCACGCATGCATGATGTCCTGGGGATTGAACCTAGGGCCTATGCTAGGCAAGTGCTCTATCAATGAGCTACATACCCAGCCTAGAGGAATTTAAACTTAAAGAACAATACTAACTAGACTGTTGGTAGCTTTAATAGAGGGCAGGGCCAATCTTTGAGCATGTATTATTTCACTAGTCCAAGTGATTCCATTTTTGTTGCTGCTGTGAGTTTGTTTTACAGTGGCAGCTTTGGGTACAAAGGTTTCTAGTTCATTGCAGTGTCATCAGAATGGACCAAGATGGTGGGCAATGGACTCCCACAGTTGGACTTGTTGAGAAAGGACAAAGGAGCACTGGTATCTATGGATTTTTTTGCCTTCCCACCCCCCTTTTCTTATGAAAATTATGAAATATGATATAAGTTTTTGGTATCATGTCCTGAACTTTATTGAAGCCAAGTGTATTAGGTAGTATTAATCCAATTATAAGAAGATGTTTTTATTTATTAAGTATTAGAACTTGACCTGGAATATAGAGAGAATCAAATTCATGTTCATTTTCCAGATGAGGATGTTGCCAAACATCTGAACACACTTTATCATTAATTTCTTCCTACCTTCTGAGTACTTTTTACCCATAGCACCCATTTTAAATGTTCCATTTTTCAAGCTAAGAGAATAGCTTTCTATGTGTATTTAATTCTGTGGACTTTAATAGTTAATGAACTATTTCTAATAGTCATTAGAACATTGTTATTTGTTCTCTGTGTGTTTTTCTATCAGTGATAGAGATGAGTATAGGGAAGAATAAAGAGAAGAGCACAATGGATTTCTTCATATATTTAAACAAATAATCATCTTTAAAAATGCTCTATTATTCTGATAGTATAGTTTCTTTTTTTTTCTCTAGCTTTATAAGTCGCCAATAAAAGCGGTATGAATTCAAGGTGTACAATATGCCTAACAATTACAACAATCAAGTTTATTAATATATCCTTCACCACACATAATTGCCATTGTGTGTGTGTGTTAATGATAAGGCATGTTTCAACATGGCATGGTTTCTTATTGTGAACAACTTATGCAGAGGTTATTCAGTATTCAGATATCTAGTTTATGCTCTTGAGATTATATTTTAAAATCCTTAGTATAGGATAATCTCTATATTGGGTATATGGCTGAATACCCATAATCAGTGAGACTTTTTTCTTTTTATCAATTTTATTTTATAATAAGAAAATAAACAAGTTGTCTTAATTTCAAGGATAAGAAATGCCTGTCAGATGATTGTTTTTGGTACTGGGGATCTAATTCAAGAGCACTCTAACACTGAGCTACATTTTCAGTCTTTTTAAAATTTTGTTTTGATACAGGGTCTTGCAAAAGTTGCCAAAGCTGGCCTCAAACTTGTGAACTTCCTGCCTCAGCCTCCTGGGTAGCTGGGATTATAGGTGTGCATGGCCATGCCAAGTAGATTATTCACTCTTCATCAGACCTGCCTTCGCTGGCTTCGTGCCCTTCTCTTTTCCTAAAGAGTTATATGTTTTCCAGTTTTAGCATTGGTAGATGGAAAGCAATTGATTTTATCATTGTTGTAATTGTTTCACAGTTTGCACCATTAAACTAAAGAGATGGAGAGATGGCTGAGTGCTGGAGTCTCTACAGAGACCAGAGTCTTGCCCCAGTAGAGAAAGTTGAGTATTCAAATTGGGAGACTGATTTCTGTACCTTCTCTACTACTCTCTACATTTGACAGTATAAGGAGTCTGAGGGCAGGGCATGTGGGAGTGATAAGGAGTTAACATTAATAGTACTGTGGCTAAACAGATGGTGCAATTAGCCCACAATGGGGAAGAACAACATTTTCACCTTTGGATAGAAAGGACTCACTGTGGGTGGTGGAGTAAAAGGTTCCAAATGACAGTACCTTATGGAATTTAGGAGAGTGACAGTTTTATACCTTATGATTTAGAAATATATGCATGTATGTGTAATACACACATATACACAGGCATATTCTCTAAATGTATTTTAATCTAAACTGATTCTTGACATTTTTAGGTAAAATTCTCTGTAACTGATTATACAAGTGACTATTCAGCTTAGTCCAGGAGATATGCCTAAGTACTATGAAAATGAATACAAAAAAGAATTTTTTCTTTGTATTCAGGTGCCCAGTTTTCTGGAACAGGTTCATAAGAGAGTGGCAAATATAGTACCTGACAAACATTTTTATAGCAAAGATATATTGCAAGCCATTAACTATATGATAACTTGGCCAAGTGCAGTATTCTTTGCAAGAAAAATATTTTCAATAGGACTGTGGAAAGAAGTTGAAAGACTAAGTCTGTCTCTTCAATTCACCCAATATCTCCTTTTCTTTGTGGAATAAGGTTTGCTTTTGTCAAATGTGATTTATTCTGAACTTCTGTGTATATTTTTCTGCAGTACAAAAAGTGATATAAGCAAGAAAACAATCAAATGAATAAAAGAATGTGGAGAGTCTTTCTCGTTTTGTGATTTGAAAACATTTTCCCCAGCAAATTTGAAATTGATTGTGTTCTGTGCCATTTAGATAGATCATGTTCAAGTTTCTACAATAATGCAAATTTAGAGTAGTACCTGGGACTTTGGCTAATTATTAGAGAGATATTTCCAAAGATTTTCCCTCTTGTCTGCCCATCTGCTCCTCTGGTACAATCATAATGTGGAAACATTGACATCTCAATTATTTCCATGGCAACAAATTGATATCAGGATCCCACATTTGACTTCACTGCAGGACCAAATAGGATTTGGATTATAAGGGTGGATTGAGAATTCTTATTAAAAGTACACATCTTTAAATAAGGGAAATAGAAACATTTTTAGAAAAAAATATATAAATATTTAACTTTAAGCTTACTTTAAAAGAGAAAAATATAAGACTATAATAAAGTGTTTGAAAGAATTCTCTTCTGTCTTTCTATATTGACATAGATAAAATGAATAACATTTGTTCTCTTTATGACAGTTATAAGTGAAAGTTTGAATCTGATTTTGATTTTGGTTAAAACTGGAAGTAGTAAAGACTCTAGTAATTTTCAATAGGATAGAAAGGTCAAATCCAGAGCCATCATAGTTTGGTTAAGTTTTTTTTTTTTTTTTTGTGTGTGTGTGTGTAGGATACCTCAATTCTAAATGACTTCATCTCCGCATCCATGATTGAGGGTATCAAGACTATGGTTTACCTTCATACTGTGTGGACCACACAGCTTCAAAGTTTTTTTCTTGTGTCATTTTGTACTGCAGTGCAGGATATTTAGTATTCTGAAACTTACTTCATATATAATTCTACCCATTCATACTTTATTGCTAATACTCAAGAGTATCAATTAGATTTGATTTCTGTTAAAAATCTTTGTTGAATCTAAAAATATTTCGGACGTTTTTCTGTTCCACAGCCCTTGGTAGGTAGCTTCCCATTAGGCTGGGCTCATTATGTTGGAGTTCATTTTGACTTCAGCCTCCCTGCTTGATTGTGGGAGAAGGGGCTGTTTCTTCTGTGTACTCTCAGAATACTGATCAGGTCACCTCATTCCCTGCTAGGGAAATCTTGAGCTTTACAGGGTTCAATTTTTGACTTTCTATTTTGAGGAGACAGATTCATAGTAAGCAAACTGAGAAGACTTGACTTATGATGTATAATTTGTGACAATTCCCTGATTCTGTCTATCAGCTTCTTTTGATGACAGAGTCCATGCAGGGGGTTACATTATAGTTTAGAGGTCTCCTGGGAGAATCAGCCCTGGAAGTTGGTGAATTAGGTGTTGTTTGCTATATAAATTGTTCTAGACATTTCTGTCCAGACACCTGAAAGCCATCTCTAGGATGAATATGATTTCTCACTCTTCACTGTAATGGACAAACACCACCAACAATTATGTTCTTGCCTCTTCTGAAATGACTTTCATATCTTCATTCTTCCATTAATTTTCACTTCAGACAACAAAGTGTGAATACAGTTGTCATGGTTGCTTACCTGTTCCTGTTCTAACATTCTTAAGAGTGCACCCTGTTGAGGACAACTGTCAGTGTATGTGAGGGGTTTGTCAGTGCCTGACATTGCACCAAATTTTTAGTATGCATCCTCAAGTTTAAACCATTTAGCACTTCTAGGAGACAACTACTGTTGGAGAGGAGAGGGAGAAAGAAATGTACAGTCACCCTGCAAAGACATCCCAGAGTAAGTGGAGGAGTTGGGATTTGAATCCTATTTTGTAGTCAGGGCACTTGCCACTGGGCTCATATTCAGATGGATAGATCATTTTTAAAGTAGGTTATGTTGCTTATGTTTTCATTTTTCTAAATTGACAATTGGAAGGTGAACATATTTCCAGATTCTGAGCATATCTCGCTGGATTCCCTAAGTGGGAATATAGTTTTCACCTGCAGCATCTCTGCTTTCAAGGTCAGAGAAGCAGAGAATTGGCATGAGGCTAGGAAGAAAATGAGTGTACTTAATGATAAGAATTTGTAATGAGATTTCATATGAGCAAATATACCCATTTTGGGTTCATTTAATTTTTTTTTCCTGTGCAGCTTAATAGCATTGCAATAAAAACTGGCTAATTTAGATGCGTTGTAGGCAACACCTGTCTGAATTAACTAAACATCTGAATCACAGAACAATCTTACAGAAATTAAGTTTCATTATTTTTCTGATACATATGATTAGTCTATCAATTAAGAGTTGGAAAAACTATATTTCTGAGTGACTTACTTAGCATAGTTTGTTTTACATTATCATTCTCTCTTCAATCTTGCTTATGCTATTAATTGACTCTTAAAAGTATATTAATGTTTTCTGCCTAGAGATCAACATTTTGCAAAGACTTTCATGTGCAGTGCTACATTTAATCTTAAAAAGAACCCTTACTTTTTATACCAATTTGACATAAAGGGGGAATAGTAAAATCATTTCTTCAAGGCTGGCTAGCCAGAGCTTAATCTAGGACTTGTCTTTCGAGGTGTTTGTTATCACTACACAAATCTATACTGTTTATACAACACTTTTTGAATTTTCATCAGAATTTGTCTTAGTCTATTCAGGCTGGTGTAACAGACTACCATAGACTGTGTGGCTCAAAAAAATTGAAAACTTATTTCTCACAGTTCTGGAAGCTGGTAGGTCTTCTGCAAGAGATTCAGTATCTGGAGATGGAACAGTTCCTGGTTCGAAGCCAGCCATGTTCTGCCTGTGTCCTCAGGTGGTTGAAGGGTGAGGGAGTTCTCCAGGGTCTCTTTTGTAAGAGCTCTCATCCCTTTTATCCGGGTTCTTCTTTCATGACTTAACCATATCCCAAAGGCACCACATCTAAATACCATTATGTTTGGGATTAGGTTTCAATATATGAATTTTTTCCCCCCTTTTCACCAGGGATTTAGCCCAGAGGTGCCCAAACACTGAGCCACATCCCCAGTCCTTTTTTTTTTTTCATTTTTTTAAAAAAAATTGTGACAGGGTCTTGCTAAGTTGCTTTGGGCCTCACTAGTTTGCTGATGCTGGCTTTGAACTTGTGATCCTTCTGTTTCAGTGCACCAAGCCACTGGGGATACAGATGTGTCCCCATGCCTGGCTCAGTATATGAATTTTGTAAGGATATAAACATTCAATCATGGACCAAAGAGTTTTTCCTGCCTTCCTGCCTTTCTTCTATCTGTCCATCCATCCAGATTTATATTTCCAAAACATGTAGAGAATGTGTTTGACTTAGCAGATTTTATGCATTTTAGTGTTCTGAATGATCATTGAAATTTCAATGAAATTCTTGTTAGAATTTCAATTTACATTAACTGTATTGAAGCAATTCCAAATTGGAATAAATTATTGATTATTGATTGTATTAGTTTTCTAATATCTAATACCAACAATCAGTCTTGAAATAGTTACTGTTAAGTGTAGTAAAGTTTTGGATTAAATAGTTCCCTCTCTTGTTCTCTGAATTCTACTTTTTAGTAGTCAGAACTTTGAGGATTTAAGGAACAGGACTGGTTAACTTGAGCTAACAGAAAAAGGTCATTATAAGGAAATTTGGTTTGGAAAGCTGGGAATGGAGCCACCATTTGACCCAGCTATTCCCCTTCTCGGTCTATTCCCTAAAGGCCTAAAAAGAGCATGCTACAGGGACACTGCTACATCGATGTTCATAGCAGCACAATTCACAATAGCAAGACTGTGGAACCAACCTAGATGCCCTTCAATAGATGAATGGATAAAAAAAAAATGTGGCATTTATACACAATGGAGTATTACTCTGCATTAAAAATGACAAAATCATAGAATTTACAGGGAAATGGATGGCATTAGAGCAGATTATGCTAAGTGAAGCTAGCCAATCCCTAAACAAATGCCAAATGTCTTCTTTGATATAAGGAGAGTGACTAAGAACAGAGTAGGGATGAAGAGCATGAGAAGAAGATTAACATTAAACAGGGATGAGAGGTGGGAGGGAAAGGGAGAGAGAAGGGAAATTGCATGGAAATGGAAGGAGACCCTCAGAGTTATACAAAAGTACATACAAGAGGAAGTGAGGGGAAAGGGAAAAATAATACAAGGGGGACAAACGAATGTCAGTAGAGGGGGCAGAGAGAGAAGAGGGGAGGGGAGGGGAGGGGAGGGGGGCGATAGTAGAGGATAGGAAAGGCAGCAGAACACAACAGACACTAGTATGGCAATATGTAAATCAATGGATGTGTAACTGATGTGATTCTGCAATCTGTATATGGGGTAAAAATGGGAGCTCATAACCCACTTGAATCAAAGTGTGAAATATGATATATCAAGAACTATGTAATGTTTTGAACAACCAACAATAAAAAATTAAAAAAAAAATAAAAAATAAAAGCAGAAAAAAAAAAAAAAAGGAAATTTGGTGCCTAGTTCCTAACGGAGGAGAACATGTTATATTTCAGGACAAACCAGAATCAGCAACTGAAACACCTCAAGATTCTATGCAGCACTCTGACCTTGCAGCTTCCATCATAGCTTCACTTTCCTCATTTCCCATCCTCTTCCCACTTAACCCTTCTCACCCCCTCCTCCTTTTCCCTGCTCTCCTTTTTTCTTTCCCCACTCTTCCCCAAATTCCCCCCCCCCCCCTTTTTTCTCCTTTCCCTGGGTATTTCCATTTCCTTTCTCCTCTTTCTGTCTTTCCCTCTTCCTTCCCCAATGCCCCATGAAGTGCTTTCTACTAAGTCATATCTCAAGGAATATAATGAATGTCTCACCTTTAGTATTGGTAAGGTTGACCAGGGTTGTTGGGTGGTAAAAGACCAGTTGTTTTATTGTAGGATCCCTCCTCATCCTTCAATGTGTGGTTCTGTCATTCATTGATCTCTATTATTCCATTAAGTGTTGCAAAATAGAGATTTTTCTTATTATATTGTTTTTTCATCCATATATTATTTTCATTTTTTTTAATGTGAAAGAACTTTGCTTTATCTGTTAGAGCTATTTGGTTACCTTGAAATACAGTTTGTAATGACTATGTGGGAAAATTCTCTTATGCATCAGTATTCAGCATACTAAGTTGGAGCTCTAGTTTGCATTGTATTTTTAAAAGTCTCTCCAGGTGATTCTTATGTGCAGTCAGGATAGAGAAACATCTCCTTGGAGCTTGGATGCATCCCTGATATCAAAGTTTTATTACTTATTATAAAAGCAAATTTATAAGATATCTATTGTTTTTACCACATGATATATTCTTTACCGAACTTTATCACAAGTATATGGATTTCATTCAAAGCAATTTCTGTAGAAGTGTTTTGGGAGTTGCTTGCTTATATTTGTTCATCTAGAAACTAAAGTAAATGAACTGTAGAAGAAACACTTCAAGGGCAACATGAAAATAATAATGCAATAGCTAACATTTGTTCAGAGCTTCTGTTGTGTCCAGTATTGAGCTTAGTAGCCCTTTTCGGCTATTAGCTCATTTGACCTCTGTAACACCCCATGAAGTAGATAATCGAATTTCTAATGCAACAGAGGAAAAACCAGAAGCTAAATTCATCTAAACTTATGGGGCTAGCAAAGGAAGGCTTTGAGGGGTGCAGATGTCTGTGAGACCCAGAACTTATGTAGTGAATCCCAATTCCCTGTTCCTCTCAGAGTGGGGTATTTCACATGTCTAATCCCCATCTCTCATGTGGATTTTTCCTACTTCCATTCTGAGACAAAAAAAAAAAATGGAAAGACTGCTTTTGATTATCATATTCTGCCACAGTGGATGGACATATGTATAGGTGTATAGGAGGTTTGTATTTTGATTACACCATCATAGCTGATATTTTCTAACTGGTCATATTTTGATGGATACAATGCTTTTTACTTGTCATGATGATATCATGTAATCATTAAATCTGCAAGTTGGCTTTATTAGCTGGTTTTATGTCTGAGGAAGTAGGCTTGTGGAAATTGAGTAGTCTGAGTAACACAGTGAACTTTGCACCCCAGCTCAGCTGATTGCCCAGTGCTTTATTCTTAATCATATTATGCTGACTAGGCAGGGGAACAGTTAGTAGGAATTAACAGGAGTTTGGACAATAGCCTTTTCTAGAAGTCAACTTAAGGTTGTTTTCTAATCAAAACAAGGAACCTCATATAACAATCCACAAAATGAATTTTTAGAGATGATGGCCAAATTAACTCTTTCCATGTCAGAACCTGGTCATATCTCTATAGTCTGCTTGTTTTCATTCTTTAGTTATTTCCTAGTATTGGACGGTGAAGGAATAAGATATTGACTAACCATGATCACCTCAGAATTTTGCTGTGGATTTTTTTTTAAAAAAGGTATAGCTCATTATTTGGAAGTGAGCACTGAAGAAGAGATCTTGTTTGTCTTATCTTGTGTAGATTGCCACATTATAATTGTTGAATTTGAACTTAAGAAACATGAATTTGGATTATTTCTTCCAGTGATTTAGGCTTAGATTTTATAAGGTACATCTTTTACCTTATTAGAATTTTTTATATGTAAAAATTTGCAAAAAGAATATGATTGTACTTTCCTTGGTAATGAAGACAACGAGCAACCATCAACAAATTAATTTAGGAAGAAGTAGCAAATGCACTTCTGTAAACAAAGTAAAAAGAAGTGAGGACTCAGATCGCCATGTTTATTTAATGGGGATGACCTTTATAGATAAGGGTTGGAAAATGCAGAAAACATAAAAGGAGACCCAAACAAATAAAAAATGGAAAATAAGGTAATCAGAGATAAAAGGTGGCACTAGATCTGGAAGATGCATCTTCATCTGCATAGGTAGAGCAGTTGTGTAAATTTTAAGGGTGGGCCTAGTTTTCCATATGGCCTGTCCCCAAATCATCCTGGTGTGACTAGGATATCTCCTAGCAAATGGCATGCAACTTGGGGGCAAGAACTAAGCATTCTGATCTTGCATTATGAAGAATTAAAATGGTATGTGGCATTTGGTAGTATTTCCTTAAGTGCACATAGTTTAATTTTATTAGGCAAGCATGGCAAAAATTCTGGTTGAGAATTATGCTGAAATGTAGACAACTAGCCTTTAGTTGAGTTTAGAGAGAACCCTGTGGTTAGAGAGAACCCCGTGGTTCTCAAATGTTTTGTTCTAATACTCATTTGAGAACCCAAAATAACTTGTTCATGTGGATTGTGGCCATCAATATTTACCATGTAAGAAATTAAAACCATGAAACTAAAAAACAATTAAATACTCATTACGTGTTAACATAAGTTTGTTCTTCTCTTTGTGGTGCTGGGGATTGAACCTAGGGCCTTGTGCATGCTAGGGAAGCACTCTACCAACTGAGCTATGTCCCCAGCCCAACATATTTTTTTTTTCTTAAATAAAAAACTCCTACATTTCCAAAACAAATAAACAATTTAATGAGAAGATTGATATTTTTAAAAGTATATTTTGCAGATCTCTAATATCTAGCTATCAAGAAGACAACTGGATATATGCTTCTTTTTTCTTTCTCTTGTAATATATTGTTTCAGTAGAAAATATGAAAATGAACCTATCCCCATACAGAAATCTAACTGGAAAAAGGTATATCTTAACAGACTTTTCAAATAGTTGCTGTTTCCTTTGATACTGTATCAGAACAATACAGAGTCTAGTTAAAAAAAAAATTGAATAAATAATCTATAACTTTACCAATGAATATTTTGTACTTTCTTACATTAAAACACATTGCTTGTTTTTGCACTTTGGATGTCTTGTGTTGGTCAATTGGGAAATATTTGTTTACCACCTTATGCAGATTTTCTAAATATTGACACACTCCATTACCAATCAAACAGTCACATTTATTGATATCAGAGAATGTTTTAAGTGTTGGGAAGCTGCCATGCTCAGGATGATGAACTTCAGGATGTTAACTTATGCTTACAAGGTCAAACTTTATCATTGGCAACAAATGTCAATTATCTTACTTCACATGACAGGCTCTCTCATGCTTTTTCTCAACATTATTGGTCATGACCACTTTGAAATAGTTTGTCTTCAGTCATTCATTCAAGCAAAATGATGTTTTGTGAAGAGTGGCTGGTTCATCTTAGATCTCAACTCATAGATGCCTGTCTTTGAGATGATCAGTCCCTCCTGTTTGACAGAAATGCTTACACTTCCCTCATCACACAGAATACAGGAATGACGTACTCAAGGGTAGTGATTTTAAAAATTAACAAGCTTTACCAATGTTATCAAAGACATTCTCAAGTAAAACTGTATTTTATTTACTTGTGATTATGTCAGTGGAGAGTAAAATGGTTAGCAGAAAACTTTGTGCCTGTCTTGATTCATGCTAATGGTACCAACAGTTCACCTACCAACATTATTATCACATCAGAAACTGAGAATGAAAATGTTTCTTGGTGCCATTGTGGAAAGTCATATCTCAGGGACTCCTGAAAGGGTTCCACGGAACACACTTTTGAGTATATTTGTCTTAGATGGTGGTTGTCGTGTACAGTAACACAAATGTTCATGGACGTAAAATAATTTATCTTGGCATATATTTCTAAAAGAATTTCTTTCATTCATTAGAATAAATGGTTTTGTTTAATTGGTTCATTAACATCTTGGAAAATTAAACTGCTATTACAGAAAAAAAGGATAATTTGTTTTTAATTTTCAAATAAATTAAGCATAATAATGCTTGAAAGTGAATTTCTGAAGTGATTGTGTTCATCATTATAACCATATATAAATCCTTAGAAGCAAATATGGTTTGAGCAGGTGACATACTTCTCTGTTGTCAGAGTATTAATCATCTCTCTGCTTATGGAGTTCTTGGTCTGATTTTCATGCTACTATAGTTCAATTTCACACAGTGAGTGTATGGGCAAAAATAATTTGAGTATGAATGTGCTTGACTCTTCAGTTATGGAACACACAAGGCCTATGCCACACACATGTTCATTATTTGTTTTAACCATTGGTTAATAGTCAGCTTAAAAAAATTGCACCTTGGAGAAAAAAAATCATTGTTTTTCCTGGAAAGCAGAGATCAGACTATGTAATTCTTTTCTTTTGAATATTTTCTGCCCCATCCCTTGTTGAATGCCTTTTATCCAGGTTTGCCTCCTGGAAAAAAACAACAACATGAAAGTATAAAGTTGAGCCATAAGAGAAGTATCGTCACAGTAATAAGGCCTATAACACATTTCTTTTCAAGTTCTATTGGTGTACTAAGAACAGTTCTATAGATTGAAACACTATGGGTGAACTAGATAATATATTCTAATAAAATAATCCATAAAATATAGCTATAAATAATGATTTGTTTTAAATAATATAAAGTGATATTGATAAATACAATATTGAAAGAATTTTAAAGAAGTCTGCTTTTCAACTGTATGTACACAACGAGTTTTTTTGAAGCTGATTTTATATGTATATGCATTTGTTTATATTTAAAAATCACTTGAGTACACACATTTAAAAACATTTTATAATGCTGGCATGACACAGGACAGAAACAGAAGAAACCTACATGATCACCAAATATTTTGTTAGGGGAGGGGACCCCTTTTAAATGATGTGCTTCGTTAATAATTTTTGCATATAGTGATTAAAGTTTAAGCAGTAAATGATATTCATAATTTCCTATCTCACCTCCAACACACAGAGTAGAAAATCTTTGATTCTTGAGGGCAAGGGGCAAATTGTGGCAAAGGTGTATGCATGTTGTTTATTTTTGAAAATTATGTCATGCCTAATATGTACCATGCTTTGTGCTGAGGGCTGAGGATTAAAAAGGATAGGTCTCTAGGGGCTGGGGTTTTGGCTCAGTGGTAGAGCACTCGCCTAGCACATGCGAGACCCTGGGTTCAATCCTCAGCACCACATAGAAAAATAAACAAGTGAAATAAAGGTGTTGTGTCCAACTACAACTAAAAAATAAAGGATAGATCTCTATCATTTTATAGAGGAGAATATAAAAGGGGAAAAATGATACAAGATAGGGATGTATGTATACTGTAGTCGTGGTAGAAGTTCAGTTTTTTTTTTTTCTGTGTGTGTGTGTGTGTGTGTGTGAGAGAGAGAGAGAGAGAGAGAGAGAGGGAGAGTGTGTGTGTGTGTGTGTGTGTGTGTGTGTGTGAGTGTGTGTGTGTGTGAGAGAGAGAGGGGGGGGGCGAAGGAGAGAGAGGGAGAGAGAAAGCCAGAAAAAGTCTTTGCAGAGCAGGTGACTGGTTAGAATTGTAGGTACTCAGATGACTTAATAATGATAAATAACAACCATTTATTGTCTCCCTAGAACTCTAGAACCAAGGTTATAAAAAATTAATAGTTTTTCAGGTAGTCCAGAGACATTTATGAAGTATCTGTTGCATGGGTCATATGGCAGGCTCTGGAGAGGCTGGCCTGAATGTGGAAGACAGTCCAGTGGGACTGTCATATACTTTTACACCAAGCACTCTGTATATGCAGGTGAAATGTTCAAAGGCTCATCTCCCAGGGCTGGTGGCTGGCTTTGTGGACCAGACACTTGTGTTTGCCACAATGTCAGAGGATGTTCATGAATCATGGGGTATTTTCTTAATGTTCACTTGGAAACAATATATCTAAATAAAAACAGGCCTTTGTTTTTGTGCTGTAGACATTTCTTTAAAGAGCATCCTGGAAAACAGCCAAGGTTTTCCCACTACCTTAAGCACTCCTAATAGGTTAATCCTTGTTCAAATCCCACCACTAATTAGCTCTTGGATTCTTAGATCAGTTATGTAACATCTCTAAACCTGACTTTCTTCCACTGTAAATTAGAGATAAAAATAGTAGCCAACTCCTAGGTTTTTTTTTTTTTTTTTTTGTGAGCATTTAATGAGATAATCTACGTAAAGTGCTTAGCATGGTGCCTAGCATCTGGTAGATGCTTGTTGTATATTAGCTATTATTATTTTCTCTCAAAGCTATTTACTAAATTCCATAGCTTTTAGCTCTCAAAATAATTCCAAAATGGTATTTTTTTTTTCTTATATCACAGGTCAGCGAGAAATCCTAGCTTTCTTGCATGACTCTGCACTACCAACTCTTACTTGCTCAAACCAGGGGCTGACTTTCCTGTTGGTTATGATTTTCAGAGTGATGTTATCCCTTTTCCAATAAAGTGGGATAATAAACATTTTTTAACCAGTCACCATGGGCAAAGCACTGCACAGAGTATTCTATAGATAAGAAACTTAAAACTAAAATTATTTTTGTCCATAAGAAGCTTATACTGTATCATGATTAATAAAGTAAATATTTAAGCAACTGTATAGAATTCGTAGTTTTTTTTTTTTTTTTTTTTGAAGGACAAGTATTAGCTTTGTCTCATTTAAGCTTTAGATATTTGGAGGGGTAAAAAAAACCATAAGATTGCAGTTGTTAGAAAAAGCCTTTGTTAAAAAGCTGTTTTGAGCATTTTGCCCTACTGTTTTCCTTAGTTTTATTTGCAAGCTGGAGCAGGTATTAAAGATGAAGTGTTCTGGTGGGAGCGGTAGCCCAGGGCGCTTGAAGCATAGCTAATTTCAAACCTTGTAATTTAGTTAAATTGAAACATAACTGCATTTAGATGAATGGGCTGCTAGTTTTCCTTCCCAAAGCAAACATGCCAACCTTTCATTACTTCTTGTCTATGCTACAGCTTCTATGCTATTCAGATGGGCTCCTTTACACATAATTGACATGTAGCAGTGTTACTGATTTTCTATTTTGGAAAAAAAGAATTCAGGAAAAATTAAGGATGCTTTCTGTTAAAGTACTGTATCAATCATTTCACATTCTGAAGTGAAAGTGAGAGATTGATTCCCAGGTAACTCAGTTCCTATGGAGGGGCTTTGTACTTGGCTCATGCTTTTACAAACCTGGAGTGAATAAGTGACACAGTAGGTCTGATTACAAATACAGTTTATCTTCATTTGGGATCCATGACTTCTATTAAATTTAATTACTTCCCCCGTGGCTTCTATTAAATTTAATTAATTTCCCCTGCAGCTGGCATGGTAGAGGTGCTGCTGCTAAATGAAGGTGATTGCTAATTGAGGGAGTTTTCTGAAAGAGGTTTTACCCTTTCTCTTGTTTATCTGGAAATCACTTATCCAGCCAGACATCTCAGAAGTTTAGTGAGAAGTTTCAGGTTGCAGAGTCCTAGATGAGTTATCACCATTACTGGGAGAAATCTCAACAGATTTTTTTCCCCCTTATGTTCCCTCCTCTCCTGCCTCTTCCCTTTCCTTCCTTCCTGTCTTTCTCTTCTGTCTTCATCCCTCAATTAGCATGTCTGTTGGCAATAGGCCACTGTTGGATTCTTAGGGAAGAAAACTGGCCCACACTTCACCTGAACAAGATGGAACCTGTTGGTTCTGTCATACATGAGAGTGCCTGGAAACTGTGTCAATTATTGCTCAGTCTCCATAACATAGAAGAGAGGCAAATAATTCAGCATTTTGAACAGTGTATTACCCATCCAACAATCACTATTTGGGAGACTTCCTCAAATTCCAATTAACAATCTTATTGTTATTATGGATTATTGTACTTGGTTCATACACTTTTAATGATAATATAAATTCCAGTATGTACACCTAAAACAAAACCAAAAAAATTCAAAGCATTTAAAAAAAAAAAAAATCAAGGTTTACAATTGTTCTGTACCCATTGGCACTGCTCTATAGTAAAAGTTGGTAAGATGTTAGGAAGAAGAATGTATGTTGTAATTGGATGAAAATGTACTTAATGCATTTTTTTATTTTTTTATTGTTGGTTGTTCAAAACATTACATAGTTCTTGATATAACATCTTTCACACTTTGCTTCAAGTGGGTTATGAACTCCCATTTTTAGCCCATATACAGATTGCAGAATCACATCAATTACACATCCATTGATTTACATATTGCCATACTAGTGACTGTCGTGTTCTGCTACCTTTCCTATCCTCTACTTCCCCCCTCCCCTCCCCTCCCCTCCCCTCTTCTCTCTCTACCCCCTCTACTGACCTTCATTTCTCCCCCTTGTATTATTTTTCCCTTTCCCCTCATTTCCTCTTGTATGTTCTTTTGTATAACCCTGAGGGTCTCCTTCCATTTCCATGCAATTTCCCTTTCCCTCCCACCTCTCATCTCTGTTTAATGTTAATCTTCTTCTCATGCTCTTCATCCCTACTCTGTTCTTAGTTACTCTCCTTATATCAAAGAAGACATTTGGCATTTGTTTTTTAGGGATTGGCTAGCTTCACTTAGCATAATCTGCTTTAGTGCCATCCATTTCCCTGCAAATTCTATGATTTTGTCATTTTTTAATGCAGAGTAATACTCCATTGTGTATAAATGCCACATTTTTTTAATCCATTCGTCTATTGAAGGGCATCTGGGTTGGTTCCACAGTCTTGCTATTGTGAATAGAACACCCATAGCACAAAAGTTAATAACTAGAATCAACAAATGGTACTTACTCAAACTAAAAAGTTTTTCTCAGCTAAAAAAACAATAAGAGAGGTAAATAGAGAGCCTACATCCTGGGAACAAATCTTTACTCCTCACACTTCAGATAGAGCCCTAATATCCAGAGTATACAAAGAACTCCAAAAATTAGACAATAAGATAACAAACAACCCAATCAACAAATGGGCCAAGGACCTGAACAGACACTTCTCAGAGGAGGACATACAATCAATCAACAAGTACATGAAAAAATGCTCACCATCTCTAGCAGTCAGAGAAATGCAAATCAAAACCACCCTAAGATACCATCTCACTCCAGTAAGATTGGCAGCCATTATGAAGTCAAACAACAACAAGTGCTGGCGAGGATGTGGGGAAAAGGGTACACTTGTACATTGCTGGTGGGACTGCAAATTGGTGCAGCCAATTTGGAAAGCAGTATGGAGATTTCTTGGAAAGCTGGGAATGGAGCCACCATTTGACCCAGCTATTCCCCTTCTTGGTCTATTCCCTAAAGACCTAAAAAGAGCATGCTACAGGGACACTGCTACATCGATGTTAATGCATTTTTTTAATTCTCAGTCTTTCAATTTCAAGAAAGGAATTCTTATTTTTTGAGCAGCAGTAGGTGCCATAAATTATGTACTCATTGTATGCACACAAGCGTTTATAAATATTATATATAATTATATAATATGTATTTTAATATTGTATAAATGTATAGTATATATACATTATTTATCCTAGCAGTCCAATGAGGTATTTTTTACACAAGTGTTAGGGCTCAAGTTCTTCTCTTGCCTGTGTTAAGTGGTAGTATGTGAATTGCACTTGCCCTTGAAAGTGTAGGCTGTGGATTTTGAGGAAATATTATTGTTCTTTGAATGGACAATAAATATTCTTTAGGTGGTAAGCTCTTAAAAAGCTACTTCTCTTGTTTTTCTTGATCTCATTTTCTGGTTTTTCCTCTTACCCTTTTAGATACTCCAACTTTGCTCAAACTGGAAGATCATTATCTTTTACTTGAACTTCAAGTTTTACTTTGATGTCCTTGGTACTTCCTAATGGCCCTGTTCTCTTTATTCCATACTCTTCCCATGATGTTTAGTCTATAGCTACTAGTACCATCTATAAACTCATTCATTAATCTAAGTTTATAACTCCAGTTGTGGCCTCTCTTCTAAGCCTCTTGAGAAAACCAGAGCTAGACAATTGCTGAAGCAGTAAAAACAGACTTCATTCAGGGACTATTGCAATAGAGGAAAAGAGACCTCAATGTAGGACTGAACTAAATTCCAAGTACAGCATGAATTTTTAGACAAGGAGGCAGGTGATGGTGGAATCAGTAGATGGCAATTACTAAGAGAAAATATCAAGGGTGAGGGGGGACTTTTTTGTTAAATAGACATAGTAGGATTTTTGCCAATGGCAGACCAGGGCCATCTGAATTCACAGGGGGGGTGTAGTGAGAGATGAAGAATTTTATCAGAGTTAGTGTGGGGCATTCATGTTAAACTGATCAGGAGTATTTTTATTACAATTGGGATATTCTGGTCTGCCAAACTCAGGGGAAATTGAGAAGAAGGCTTACAGTGACCAGCAAATGTTTCAGTATAGAGAGTGTCTTCACCATATGGCATCATACTGTTTGATGTTCCCAACTACCAGATTAGGAGCCAAAAAAAACCTCTTTTCTTTATAAAGGTACCCAGCCTCTGGTATTTTGTTATTAGAGCACGAAGACAGTGAATAGACAGTGAACTAAGAGAGTGGTAGAGAAAACATTGATAGTCATCAGCACACCGTCTTTAAATATGCTTAGTCTAAATCATAAATAAACACCAAAGTTTGCTGAAATGATTCTTTATCACACCATCTGCCAGGTACCTGGAGACGGAAGAGATAAGTAAATGAGGGAGGTAGAGTGATGAAGAGAACTGAAGAAGAAAAATTTTAATTCCTAAATTTTACAAAAAAAAAATCTTAATTTTTCTTTTAAATTATTCCTCAGAGTTTCCAATTGTCTCTTAACTCATACTGTATTAATGTATTAATGTGTTGGCTATACTAATTAGAACCATGCAGATGCAAGAGTCAATCAGTGAATTGGTTAGACCTTTTCAATGAACCCTTTATGTCCCCTGACTCTGTTTGGTTATAAGCATACATGGGAGATGGACTTACCTTTTTTTTTTTTTTTTTTGAGGGGGGGGACACAATTTTAGTTTGAAGATTTTTTTTTATTTTTACCATATATGAGGATGTATTCTCATTCTTTGAAACCACACCACCATTGTGAGAGATATTTGAGATAGATAGGTTGAAGTACCCAGGGTTAGGAATGAGGAGGTGAGATCTGTGGCCATTGGTGACTAGTTGTCTACAAAGGAGGGCTTATATAGGAGGGGCTCACATTAGTTGGGGTTGTAGGTGGGAGGCCAAGGGACTTGTTATGGACCTTTTTTGATAGCACAGAAATGTATGTTTGTTTGGAATGTAGTTTACTTAATGTGATTTTGAGAGGAGATGGGGGGGTTTATTGAACCATCTATCATTGGCCAACTCTGATCCTACCCACATTAAAGAAAGGGAAGAGAATGTACACAGAAAATAATGGTGGGGTAGGGAGCGATAAACAGAATATAGAATAGAAGGAGACAAGCCATGCACAGAAAAATGAGGTGACTGCTAGTAGGGTTAGAACCCTCATGGGTTTACAAAATACATATACGATGGTGTGAGGGGGAAGGGAAGGGTAAAAAAAAGAGAGATAAGTGTCACTGTAGAATGGGTAGACAATAGGGATGGGAGGGGAGGGGAGGGGAGTGGGGGTTAGGAAGGGCAGCAGAATACAACTGCCACTAGGATTGCTGTATGTATACACATGGATGTATAACCAATGTGATCCTGCAATCTGTACACATGGAAAAATGAGAATTCATACCCTATTTGAATCAAATGTATGATATGTCAAGATTATTGTATTGTCTTGAACAACTAATAAAAAAAAAAAAGAAAGAAAGATTCAACCAAAGAATTTCTGCAAGTCAAGTTCACCTGCTCTGTTTATTATTCTGGAGCTTTCTTGTCGTTTTTTTTTTTTTTTTTTTTTTTTTTTTTGGTGGTGCTGAGGATTGAACCCAGGGTCTTGTGCATGTGAGGCAAGTACTCTACCAACTGAGCTATAACCCCAGCCCCTATTCTGGAGCTTTTGCATGCTTAAACATTGACAAATACACATCTCTGTTCAGAATTGGAAGGAATATATGAAATGCTTTGAGAACATGTCCACTAGTATCCATTTTTACTTGGTTTTAGTCAATATTCAGAAAGTACCTGAAATCTGATTTTGCTGACAATGTGGGTGGTCTGGCTTTGGCAGTGAGGTCTCTGAAATTTTTATTATGCTTGTTCTTTAGATGTGGTACTTATTGGAGCTGCTGAGTGTTGGTGTTAGCTATGGTTTCTTCTACCTTTCTAGACTTTCTTTTATGATGTACTATTTTAGGGTGATCGTATGGGCTATTTGTACTTTCCTAATTTTTTCTTATTACTATAATGGTGAATAAAATCAGCTTTCTAGTTTTCACATGTAACTACTCTCTCTCTCTCTATTCACTTCAATTACTTATTTTGTGCTTGCTTTTTAGGGGACCAATTTTAGTGAATCCATCTTTCTAATCCTTTTTTTGGGAACTGACTGCATTATACCTTTGTTATTTTCATCAAAGATAGAGCTTATGTAGATTAGCCTTTTTTTTCTGGGCCATCTGGAGAAGAAACAAGAACATAGGGCCTTGATATAAGGGATGGAGGACTGACCTCTCAGAGGAACTTTCAGTGTGAGCTCTGGGCCTCCCTGACACAGAAACAAATGCTGCCTCTCAGTTGGCTTAATTTTCTAATGTTTCATTTTCCTATTTATAAGAAACACGTAGGCCAGGCTGACCTAGCCCTTTGTTGATTACTTTTGCCCAATAATGTGTTCTCCCCACTGCCTAAAGTTTTCATTTCGCATTTTCTTGTTATCTGAACTAGAACCACTTAAGGGCTAATTTAGGTGATTAAGATTCTTTAAAAAATCATCAAATGTTTTTTGCAGGTTTAAGTGGCTGCCCCAAATTCATACTACGGTTAATATATGAAGAAACTATTCACAGAAAGGGAATATAAACATTTAAACAGATGAGAAAAATACTCAATTATCTTTATAAAAAGAGGTGCAAATTGAAATTATAGAGAAGTGTCATTTTCTCCTACCTATCAGTTTGGTAAATATTAGGAAATTTGATAATGTTCTTTGCTAGCAGAGGTTTTGGAAACGGGCAGTCTCACATGCTGGTGCTTGAAGTGTAAGTTGGTGCATACACTATAGAGGACAATTTAGCAATGTCCATCAAATATTGATGGGTATATTCAATAACACCTCCCCTGGGAATTTATTCAAAATATCTACATACGAAATGTTCATTGCACTGTTATTTTTAATAGCAAAAGATTGAATTACTTAAATCAATTATTGTCCATTCATCCAGTGGAGAACTTTACAGCTGTTAAAAAATTTAGAATAATGAGGTAGTTTCTTATGTACTTATCTAGAAAGGTCAAGACATTTTATTAAAGGTTTTTATGAAAGGTATCTGACAGGATGTATCGTGTGCTACCTCCTATAAAATAGGAGAGTGGATAAGAAGGTATATTCCCACTTCTTTGTTGATATACATATTTATACAAAGGAAGAAGATAGGGACAGAGGTTTATTTAGGAAAGTATGTCCATATTCAGGGGAGCATGGGCACAGTCTCGAGAGAGATGTCTTTTGGGGTAAAGCAAGGAATACCCATTAATGAGAGAATCTGGTCCAGCTTGAGAATGAATGATGCATTTCAGGGGTTCTCAAAAACTTTTAAAGGAAACTTGGTGAGGGTGAATATGGAAGGTATTCAGATTACATAGATGTGAACAGTTGTACATTTAAAAAATATTTCATTTAAAAATATGGACACTAAGAGTGATATCTGTCCCAAGATCTCAAGATGGTTTCTGGTGGTTGGTCTATCTTAGGATCCTCAGACCATGTGACTGGTTTAGAGTGACAGGCCTGGGAAACTTCTAGAAAATCTTATTTCCTTGTCCTTATTTTATGACTCTTTTCTATTTCTTATATCTCATCTCAGTGTGAAGTTAACTTTGTTACACTTTTACCTTCTTAATACTCATTTGAAATAAAGGGGGGAGATTTATGATTGGGAGGATAGAAGGAAATGAGCAACTGCAGAACACGTAGGTGAGGCAGGATCCAACAGAGAGCCATCATGGGGACAGGGTGGACACCTTGAGAGGTAGGAAATTAGGTATTAGGAGTTTTGCAAGAAAACAGATAAAGGGATGCCAAAGGCTACTTTAACCTACTTTGAAATTTTACCTGCAACCACTGATTCTAAGCAAAGCTAATGGCAGGATGGAATATTCTTAATTCATTCTCTTGTGTTTTGTGTGAGTCAGAAGTTAAATCATAATCAAAATGAGAATGTAAAGTCAGGCCTTGAACTCACAGATGATTGAGGTGTATTATAGGCCAAATATATTTAATTATCTTCTATGAGAACATTACTCATATTTAGATGTCTGTAACTACTTGCAACTAACTGCATTTTCATTTTCAGTGAAATAATTCTCAAACTTTTGGAAGACTAATTAGGAACAGCATGTAATCTTTCACAGGGTTATCGACCCTGTCGTTCATGATAATCATGAGCTTTACCTTTGTCATTTGGCCTGTTTTCTTGACACTTTCTCTTTACACTATAGCACAGATTTTAGAATTCTAAAATCAAAGTGGAAATTATGAATAAAGTGTTCTGTTATTATAAAAAACCTGCCATAATTCTTTCATGGTTCAATTAGCCTTATGTGTGAAGGAGATTGTTTCAAATTACATCAGTATGAATATATGTACATTTTTCTTAAAAAATAAATGGACAACTGATGTTGGTCAGACTTTGTGCTTGGCTCTGGGGATTTAGTGGTGGGTGAATCCAAGTTTCTGTTTCCATAATAGTTTAGTCTTTTAGATACAGGTATTATGTTGTCCATTTATTACCCCATCCCACCATAACTGCATTGTAAAATACTATGAAATAGGAGGGAAAGTGGAAAATGCATGATTGTTCTCTTACTGTTTCTCCCTTCTAAACATCCACTTCTTATTTTGTAAAGATCTTTGACCATTTTGTGGAATCTTGGTCTAAGAAATTTTCCTATTTTTTTTTTTTTTTAACAGCAATTTCTTGGTTATTGGAAAGTTGTTTGTAAGCACGTTGCAGTGTGCCCTTGGGATCAGAAATGCAGCATTGTATAATGGAAGCAAAATAAATTTGGAGTTTGGGTTGGAATACAGACCCATCATTAAATAGTTACATTGTAATATTTAGGTTATGTTTTTCTTTGAACTTCAGTTTCAAGGGGAAAGCAGATGCTACCTCCAAGTCAGTGCAGGGATTAGAGTTATCTATTGTGTGCCTGGCACACTAGGAGCTTGGTAAATGCTAACCATTATTAGGTGATGAATTTAGAAGCAACTATTGAGGAGGACTTGAGTGGTGTACTTGTATTTGGCAGCGTGTTCAAGTTTCCATCTTGGAGTAAACTCCTTTGTCTTTGGGCTTTTTGCAGCCTCACTTGGCACCTGGGGCAGCCCTAGTTCACTCTTAATATGACTTTGTAAGTTGATACTGCATTGCATTTGAGGTGGGTAATGGCCCTTTGATTTGATCCCTAAATCAAAGGAGGTAAGATGAAGGCAGATGAAGAGAGCTAGAAGTAGTTAGTTGGACAGAAGTAAAGAGATGAATGTGGGCGCGCTCTCTCCTCTCCCTTCCCTGCCTGTGGCAAGCAGCCAGCTGTTTCCTTAATTCAAGCTTCTGTGTGCCCTGGCAGTGATAAAGCACATTCTTCTTAGAGAAATCCCTGCTGGCAATTGCATTTCAAAGAAGAAACATATAGCTGAAGAATTATTATGGTTCTACTGTTAATCTGTGTATAGGAGTGCAGTAGGTGGTGCGAGCAGCCGGGGATTGGCATCCATTCAGAAGCAGCGTGCCAAATCTGCACTTATCTCCTCACTGTGAGCAGAGGTGGACGAGTCAGTGGGGGTCAGCCACACACAGCCACTCTTTCAGAACCTCCTGGGATGTTAGGAGCTTTAATCCAGAGAATCATCCCTAACATATTCCTTTTTTGAACCCTGGTTGCCTAGGAATAGCCACACTTTCTGGGCAAAGGTGGGAGCTGCTTATGTTCTACTTATTTGCTGTCTGTGTTCATTTGGTATATACTGTTGTCCTGTTCAGAGTCTCTCCATCCTCTCAGGGATCACCTCTGCCTGACTGTTACTTTTGGTGGTGCTTTTATTATTTCTCTGCTTGCTGCACATTTAATATTATCTCATTCTGTTCTAACAAGGACATCTTTATCTTCATTCTGTTCTCTCTTCCTGTCCTTAGCTTAATTGTCACCAAAACTGTAGCCAAAATAATGGCTCCTCTGGAGTCTGCCTGTGATTTAAAATAATTTTATTTATGTGTATTTTCTGTTGTAAGAACACTTGTCTCAGCAAATTAACAATTTTTTGAGTGCCCGATACACTATTGTTAACCACAGGCAGCACAGTGTTGGAAAGCCCATCTCTAGAATTTATTCATCTTGCATAACTGAAACTTCATGCCCATTTGTTTTAGTTTGTTTTTTCATTGCAGTCATCCAAAGGTGTGACAAGAACAATTTTAGTGGAGGAAAAGTTTATTTTGGGGTTCATGATTTTGGAGGTCTCATTCCATAGATGCCTGGCTCCATTACTCAGGGCCCAAGGTGAAGCAGAACATCATGGCAGAAGAGTATAGTGGAGAAAAGCAGCTCAGACCATGATGACCGGGAAGCAAAGACAGTTCCACTGAGCAAAGACAAAATATTTATCTCAAAGGCACATTCCCAGTGATCCACCTCCAGCCACATCTTACCTGTCTTCAGTTACCACTCAGTTAATCCCTATCAGGGGATTAAATCACTGATTGGATTAAGGCTCTCATAACCCAATCATTTCACCTTTAAATCTTCTTGCATTGTCTCATCCATGAGCTTTGGGAAGATACTGCACATCTAAACCATACCACCATTGAACAATTACTACTATTTCTCCTGTTTCCAGAGCCTCGCAACCACCATTCTATTTTCTGTTTTTTGTTTTTTTTTTTCCCCCTGAGTTTGATGGTTTTATATAGCCTGTAAGAGGAGTCAGGCTGGTTACTCAGTTACTAAGGAAAGGTAAACGCTGCCTGGGTTTAATCCTCTTCCTTCCTGGTGATCTGGGCCAGTGACCTTGTACTATATGACTTTGCTCCCTACAAAATGACAGGCAAAATAAAATACTGCATGTAAAATTCTCAGCATATCATTTTATGTGGAAAAATCACTCACTGATTATTAGCTTTTATTATTTAGCTGACAGTGTGCCTGTTCATTTAGGTGCCATAAATAATCTCAATTGATGAAATTAGTGTCAGTATATGCTCCAAGCATGGAAAAGAAAAGTTGTTTTAAAGAAAGTAGCTTTACATCAATTTCTAAAGTAAGTGAAATATGTTGAAAATTGTCTTTAGAAACTTCATGTGCTTCAAAATATTCCTCCTCCTCAAAAATTTGAAATCATCTTTTTCTCTAAGTTCTAGCACATGAAATATATTTGTTTTTTTTTAAATTTTTTAATTTTTTTTATTGTTGGTTGTTCAAAACATTACATAGTTCTTGATATATCATATTTCACACTTTGATTCAAGTGGGTTATGAAATGAAATATATTTGTAAGAGATTTCTTTAGTTGGATCATTTTGCTGTTTTAATTGTGAGTATTGGTATTTTATTATTTTGTCACTTTTCCTATTAAACTGTGCTTTAAAACTGAATTTAAAGCCTGACAGTCTTTGGGGAGTTAACCTAGGAAATGTAACATTGTTCAAAATGATGATTTGGAAAAATGTTGATTGAGACCCCAAGAACAACTTGCAAATCATCTTTTTTGAATAAAAAAGGGAGTTGGGTTTTATTTATTATTATTATTCCCATATCCTTTGCTCAAAACTTCTAAAGTATAATTTGTGAGTCTTTAAAACTTCTAAAGTATAATTCCTGCCATTCTTTGTACATTAATTTTTTCCATTTTGGCCAGTTGACTGGAGTGTCTCTTTTTAAAGTGCAGCCATTCATGATGCCAAGATGTTTATCACTGGTATGTTTTGATATCTCAGTTTTTATTAGAATGCTTTTGACAACTAGAAAGCATGCAACTGGCTTTCATTATAATTTCTGAATACTGGTTTTTCAAAAAAATTCTGTTTGGCTTCACACAGTGACTGAGTCACAGTGATATAGGAGGTTTTTACCCCTTCACAAACAGCCCTGCCTATTCTCTGCCCTTATTCATCTACACTTTGTGACTTGTCCCTTAAGATCAGTCTCTAATGGTGGTCAGTATTTCTCTTTGAAGTAACAGACACAAAACTGCTTTAAAATCACCTACCAACAAGATAGAAAACCATCATTTTCTTCCACTTTCATCAATGACCCAGACTGTTTTTTAAGACTCTTGGTCTTTGCCCAGTCTTTTCCTGGGAGCTGTAGTAAATTCAGATCTAAGCTACTGGCTATATTGAGATCAATTTCACATCAAGATAATAACTTTTAGTAACAAATCCCTACTATTACCAATAGTAATATTACCATGATATACCACGAAACACTTCAAATTGAACAGTTTCATCCTCAAAAGACCAATTAGTTTAATTGCACATTTGTGTGACTCTTAATATGAGACCCTGTTAGGATGTCCATTGCAAACTAAGCTTTTGGAAATTTTGAGTTTGTGAAATTGTTCTAAATGACGGTAGAAACTATTGAGACAATCTCAAGCATAGGTATTTTCTTGATTTTTTATCATAAAGTTAACAGATAGTGGAGGCTTCCTTATAAGGCCTATTTTTAAGTTCCTTTCTTGGAGTGAAAATAGTCCCATTTATTTTGGAATGGGCCAGCATCAGAGAGTCCAGTAGTTTACTTTTGGGTTATTGGGTGTATTTTTAAACTACTTACATTTATTGAGTTCCTTAAGTGCCTGACATGCTCCCAAGAATATATGGGGCAAGTTCTAGGACTGACTCATGGTAAATCAATGAATTTAGATCTCAGGAGGGTAAGTTTGTTCAAGGTCATACAGCTACCAAGTGGTGGGATTTGCTCTTCTGTTGCTCACATTATGTTTTCTTTCCTTGTTTGTGTACAACTTTCCAAAAAAGCTGAAAGGAAGATTCAGAAGTATCTGCTTATGCTGTATCATGAGTCCTTTTGAAATGGAGCAAAATCCTTTTTTTTTAGGAAAGTTCCATGTGCCATTTGACTATCTGTGGCTGGTTTACTCAGGAGAAAAAGCCACAATCATGTAATTGTGCTCAGAGACTTTGGTTTTTAGTACATTCATCTGCCTCCTCCAAGAGATTGTGAACTGTCCCAGAGAGGAGATCATGTTTTTGCTTCAATTCACCTGGGCTGTTTTGGAAGCCAATCTGTCATCTTCCTGTGGGGGTAATTTTACCCTTGTCTAAATGAGTGAGTTTGTCAGCTGCTATATGCTAATGATCACTAGGATCAAGTGTCAGCCTAAGAGATCTCTGAGTTGTGATGGGGGTGGCTTAACAAAAAACCATTCAAACTAAAGATGTCTCCTGTCTTTTCTATATGCTTTACACAATGTCATTACAAAATCAGAAGATAATTAAAACGATATACCTGGATTAAGGAAAGAATTTAAACTAAGGTAATAATAAAAGTTCATAATAAAAATATAAAAGTAAAAGTAAAAATATAAAGTACATTGAGTTGGATATGCATATATATATATATATATATATATATATATATATATATATATCCGTATGTATTTGTGAACACAACATACCTATGTAGTAGGTATGTAGAGGTAACATGCTTTTCTTGTGCTTCATACCTGCGCTCAAAATGCTCAACTGAGCCCTTCGCAAGAATATTAACACTTTCAAAATCTTGAATTAATGTCTCACGTAAGATAGATTCATCTTGAGATCCACAAAGAGACATGAGGCATATAGTTTTATAAGGTTCACAGCGGGGCTGATAATTTTAATGTTTTGTAATGGTTCTAAATGGGTCTAGAATTTCATATAAAGCAAGATTGTGAAAGCCCATTACTACATAACTGTAAGTGGAAGAGTTTTATAATAACAACTTGCATGTGTTTAGCCCTTTATTTCTTAAGAATTGTTCTCAATTACATTATTGCATTTGCAAATACACCAAAGGTGTACTTTGATTTATATATCATAATAGTAATTTCTAAGAAGTTTAATTTATATCAGCTTTTTTAAATTAAAAAACTGAATTATATTTAAATTGTATTTCTAGATTCATCTAATAAGTTATCACCATCTACCTTTTTAGTAAGTTAGTAGCAGTGTTTATCAGAAAGATTTCAAAATTTCTATTTTGAGCCTATCAAAACAAAAGTACTTTCAGAAACAGTAGCTATAAAGGTGGTAATCTGTGGTAGTTTTTAAAAATTTTAACAAATTGTCCTAGAAATCCATCAGAAGTTGTTTTCAAAAATTCCTTTCCTTCCTTTTTTCCTTTCTTTCTTTTTCCACTGGAGAAAAAAATATATATAATACTACATCTTTTGATTTTTTTCTAAAAGGTTGGAGGGAGGGGTAGAGCACAGTACATTTTCCATGAAATGTAAGTTTGGCATGGTAGGTCTGCCTTGACCTGAAGCCAAGTCTTAATCATCTCTCTGTCCTGGCTTTACATGTGGTAGGTTTTATGTTAGGTTTCTGTGATTAGAAGGATATCTCATGTTAATCTTTTAATGTATTCTATTTACTTAATGAAGTTTTATCAGAAACTGTTGCTTCATTAAAAAAGGAAAAAAAAAAAAGAGGAAGAAAGAAAGAAATAAGCAATTAAATCCTGTGGAATGCTCGAATATTTGGTGCTTTAACAGGAACATTTCTTCATCCTTTCCAGTTCACAGGAAGTTTGCCCTTGCAGAAACAGCATTCCATTTCAGTTGATATGCTCTTTACATTATTTGTGGCATCTGCTAAGTGCTAAAGCATATTTTGAAAAAGTGATTTCATTCTAACCCCTCCACAGGACCGCTAGTCAGGCAGGATAGCTTGGAATGTCTTATTTATTAAATAAGTCATTTTTTCTAACTTCTCACAAAGATTCTTTGTATTCTTCTTAAAATGTTTTGGATAACATAGGTGCTTGTGGTTTAAAGTCTATATATTTATTTAAAATTCATAGAAAACTGGAAAACATTCTCAGCATAATATGAAGTCTTCCTATTTGCCTCATGAGTATTTAAAAAAGCACAAGATCAATAAAGGTTCATTTAAGTATTTATGTGTGTGTGGGGGAGAGTGGGGTAGTCACTGGGGACGAAATGCTCAGTTTGTATTTGTTCTTTCTGGAAGGCGGTGGGTATGCTTGGGTCCTGGCCTCAGCTGACCCAGGTATTCCTGGTGTCACACAAGCTAGACTTCAGAGGCATTTGCCAAATTAGTGTCTCCTTTTTTTTTTTTTTTTTTTTCCCCCTGACATGGCCTCCATTGTCTTTTTGTCATGGCAAATTCCTGCTTATATCCCAAAATCATATCTAAAAGTCTCCTCTTTTCGATTTTCCTTCTTTGTTGTTGTTGTTTTTTCCCAGAACACTTAATCTCTTTTGCATGTGTGTTTTATATATTCTCATGGCACCGAATAACGTGTTGCATTAGTTCTTTGTCCTAACTTTTCTGCTATTATAGATATTGAACACCTTTTAGTCATCTCTCTGAATTTAATGGACACCCAGTAAATACTTCAAGAATCAAATTAGGTCAAACAGAGCAATTTGGAGAGAGAACTAACATGTGTTGGTCTCTTAACATTTTAATTCAGTGCTCATATAATCTTTCAAATAATCTTGGATGAGAGAAGGTATGAACTCTATTTTACAGATGAGGAAACTAAAACTTAAAAAGGGCAAAACTAGTCTTTCTCCATATAATATAAAGTCTTCCTATTTACCTCACGAGTATTTAAAAAAGCACAAGATCAATAAAGGTTCATTTAAGTATTTATGTGTGTGTGTGTGGGGGGAGGGGAGTGGGATAGTCACTGGCTGTCTTGTCATAACAGTATTAAATTGTTTCCTGAGACTGAATTTCCATTATTTTACAGTTTTTTTTTTTTTTTTCAATTGTGACTAAGCTTTTTGGTAAAGTCTACCATTTTTAAATCTAAGTTTCTTCCCTTGAATTGCTCATATGATGTAAAAACCTCAATTTTAACCACATCCATCCAGGTGTCCTGTATTATTTCTACATGTAATATTTTCTGTTGTCACAATCATGGTAAAATATTGTATAAACTATCAAAGTTTATCTGATCTTTTAAGAAATACAATTTCATACCTAAGAAAATTAAAAAAAAACACCTATGATTTAAAAGAAACTTCATAGCATTGGTGATTATACAAACATATCACAGAGGATATTTTGAGTATATTTGATCTTTATTATTGTAAGTCTCTCAAGGCAGAAGTTGTCTAATTAATAATGCAGACCTCATTAAGCAGAGCAAGTTTACAATCTGAATCAGTAAGGCAAACTTCTAGAAGAACCTCTCTGATTTTTTTTTTTTCCTTTTTAAACAGAGATGTTCCTGCTACTGTGTCTTAGCACTAGAAAGCACTGGAGTAAATTTTAAAGGGATATGCATTTTGTAGATGACATGATGGGGATGTTTTCAGCTGTCAAAATTTATGTTGCTGTCACTTTGACAGTGGCTTTATTACCTTTGTTTCATTGCAGTCTGGCCATGCTGTTAAAAATAGAGTTGTGTGTCTTATTTCCAGATTGTTGCTATTTTTTTAATTAATAGGACAAAATTGGTAAGTATGGATCTTGATTGTTATCAAGAAGCCAAGATGTTTTTGGTATTGGTGGTTAGTTCATTTGCTTGGAATAATGTAATGGTCAACTTCGGATCATAGGTTTATCCCTTAGATGACCACAACTTTAGTCTCTCTTGGTACATGTTTGATATACCTCCTATTTACTCTGTCACCAGGGAGGGGGTAACAAGGCTATAAATGAGGGACAGGACAAATTAATTATTCACTTTGGGAAAGCAACTCAAATACAGACCTTATGACCATATCACTGTAAACATTTTCAGTTAGAAGGTACTTAGAACAACCTGTTTCTGCCTCTTTTTTTATTTTTTATTTTTTATTTTTTTTAATATATATGTGGAAATGCCTCTTGCCTTCAATCACACCTTCCTAGTAGTACAAGCTGAACTGAAGACCTTAAATTATCTTCAGGAATGCACTGTAATCAGACAATTGAAATGATCTAATTAGATAACTGAAATTCATTCTGGATGTCCTACTTGTTTGTTGGTTAATTAGTTAACTTGCTATTGATCTTGAAGTCAAATCATATTGCCAAGTTTTGGTAACAAATGTTCATTATGAAGTGAAAAGTCAATCTCAAATCCCCTGTTTTATTTACTTAAATGTTATTCCTGCATTTCAAAGTTCATACTCAATGTTTGCTTGCCTGCAATGCCTCATAACCACCAATTTTTGCACTAACATCCTTTTTTCTGTTATTCTAGCTTCTCAGGAAGGTATCCTTTCTAGCCCTCCCTGTTCCATTCTCAGGTCCGTCTGCTATTGCTTGTGAAGTGTAAACTTCCATGAACATTTCTTTGTCCTGTTACAATCCTAGTTTTCGTATTGATGAACATGTTTTGGTTGGTATAATTTTTTTTTTCTCTGAGTCTAGGGGTACAATGATCAATATTGGGTAGTCCTGCCTAAAATTTTGAGCATCTAATACTTCAATTGAAGAACAGACTCGGTCTTAGCTATGAGCAAATGAATCTGTTGTATCCTTAGGTAGAGGATTCATCATTCCAGTGTCCACAGATTCTTGTTTTTTATTTTACTGCCTATGGAAAGAACAATGCCAAGAGTTTTGTGTCACATGGTCTTACTAGCTGATGGCTATGATTAGTACAGGGTGTGGGGATGTTGGATGGAGGGAAAAGTTTAGGAGAAGGGACTGATTCTGTTGGGGTAGTCATCCAGGAATTGACAAAGTTCCACTTTACTTTGTGGAGCACAAAGGTTATAACTAGACTTATTAAATCTACTTAATGAATCTATAAATGTCTAAATCAAATCATGGAAGTGTGAAACTCATGTTCAAATTTTATACTGTCTACTTTCTATAGGACATACTTAACTCATTTAGGGAGGAGCACAGACATCATTGCTTTCCAGTATCTTGACACATCTTCAGATTGTCAGTAATAGCAAGAAATGTGCTTGTTGATAGGCATCATTCTCACCTTTAACTTAACTGTGTAATATTTTTTAGATGCCTTTCATAGAAGACATGCAGAAATGCACAGGGGCTTAGAGTGTGGTTTCTGCAGTCAGATTGCTGGGGTGAAGATCCTATCATTCATTACCAGCTGGGCAAACTCTGATAAATTATGTAATACCCTTTAGGTTTTCTTACTTGTGGAGGTGAGAAAAGTACTTTTCTTAATAGTGCTGTCTTTCTAGCATTGTTGTGAGCATGAACTGAGATCAAGCACTTGAAGTACATAAACACTCTCAGGCACATAGTAAGTGGTAGCAAATGTTCGGTGTTATTGTTATGATTGTTATTTTATTTATTCTGGTGATGTTGAGGATTGAACCCAGGGCCTCACACATAACTCTGCCAGAGAGCTACACACTCCAGCCCCTATTCCTATTATTATTAATTATTAATACAATAATTAATAATGCAATAATAAATATAATAATATATAAAGACCATAGACTTTCACCTTTCTGGTGTTTTCTGTTTTCAAAGGACAGTGTGTACCTCACCAGGTGTAGTCTTGTTTAGGTAAAAGATTCCTTTATGGAAAGGTGGAAATTAATACCAAGAAAAGTCATGGCTCTGAAATCTTATGTGTGTATCAGCATATTAAAAAAGACAAAATATTTTCTTGACACTTCTTATGGTAAGAACATTGTATATTTACTTTTAGGTAAATTAAGAAAATAATGACTCAATAGGTTATTTTGTGCAAGAACGTTTGTCTTTTGTTTTCACCTCTTCTCCCCAAACCACAGGTTATGAAATGACAAGACAAAAATGACAGAATGTTCAGTAAAGCTTTAAAACTACAACCTTTTCTTCTGAAAGTGTTAGATTTTGTTCCCATATGATTTCAGAGACATGGTGAATGTTGGGAGTGCTGGCACTTTTTATTCCTTTTTTTTTTTCAAAGCAAAAAGCATTTGAAGAAGCTTGGTGTGTGATAGGGGTTACAGGGAGTTACAAGACGTTATAAGGATCAGGATACATTTGAATTTTTCACTGAAGAAATAACTAAAGCTCCTCTCTTGGATGCTGAGAAGAATAAAAAGATGAACAAATTCCAGTTGCAGTTTTCAAGAGGATTATATAGATTGAATAAAAACAAAACCCAGAAAAATAGTTTCAATAGTAAGTAGAAAGTGGTAGACACTTAAACAACAACAACAAAAAAAAACAAAACAAAAAAAGGTGATATTAGTGTTCTCTGGAAAATGTTACTCCTAGCTTGGGACCTCAGAAGGAGCTTTTAAAATGAACTGATATTTGAACTTGGCCTTGAACAAAAGTAGAATTGATAAATTCTGATACACATTGGAGGTCATGAGGGGGAAATGCATCTCAACAAAAATATTGGAATGTATAAGGACCCATGGCAGGAATCAGAGGAGTAATTATGGGAAGCACTAAGTCATAGTTTATTTCTCTGAGAATGCTAGTCCCAAGAGATAACATGCACAGAAGGTTTCTATGGTGAAATTAGTTTTGGAAACTGGAGGATTTCAAACACAAGGCATTTAGATTCTGAGAAGTTTCCTAGAAAAAAAAAATGTATTTAGTGCTGTTTATATTAGCTTATTTAATTGTGAAACTTTTTAAAAATAAAATAAATAAAAACGCTATGAAACAGTTTCTTTCAGATACTTAATGGGAAATGTTGGTTTGTAAAGGTTTGGTTGAAATAAAGTGGTAGAAGGTCTGAATACCAGAATGAAGAATTTGTAGATGTTTATGTGGACATTTTCTAATGTGGACAAGTCATGAGCCAATCTTCAGACTGTGTATGAGGTGATGTTCATTGAAGACTGGGAAGAGATTTGTGGAAGACATTCAGTAATGAGCCTTTTCCAGAATACTGAGCTTGAGGTAATAAGATCTAATTGGTGAGTGTGGTGGTAATAGGAAGAAAGTTTTGAAAGAAAGGGATCTAATAGGAGCAGTATGAGCAGTTCTTTGATGGTGGTTGTGTATAGATAATATATGTATTTAAAAAAAAAAATTATAAAACACCCTCTCCCAATTTTTAACACCTCTGAAGTCAGGAAGTATCTTAGTATTTAGTCATTCTTAATAATTAGCATCTTTAGTCTTACTGGTACTTAAACATTAGGTTTATTGTAATACCGTTGTTGTCAAAGATATTTTCGAGTTAAAGAATACAGTAGCCTGAGAGTAACCTGGGCCTAAGCACATTTAAGAGTAGGATGTTCTCTATTGCTTTCCTGGAGAGAGGTGCCCCTGGATATATATTCTCCAGGTTTTGGACCAAAGGAAATGCTGATTTTATTCAGAGAATAAGAGTGACTGAACATTGGAACCAGGGGTCCCTCATGAATTTTGCAGGTGACTTTTGATATGTCTCACTCACTGGCTTCATTTTATCCAGTTGTAAATAGCATATCTTAAAAACCTGTTTTGTTGAGAGGTGTGGGCCTTACTCTTGATCTTCTAACTACTAACTTGAGGAGATGAGCAGTCCTAAACTTTCTTTCTCAGAATGACATTGCAGTGTCTGCCATTGTTTCTCTGCAATAGATCTTTGTCATATAGTTCTAAAAATGATTATTTTTGCACTAAAGCATTTTATATGCTATAGTTTTCTTAAGAGTCATTTTATTACTTTAAATAAAAAGTACACTTAAATTGGTGTTTATTAGCATACATTCTACATTTATGGTCTAAAGAATTTAAAACATTTATTAAATATAAAATACCAAAAAATAAAAAATAAAAATAAAGCCCTCCCCCAAACAGAAATATCAATTCAATACAGTTTTTATTAAAAGGTATAGAGTTTATTCACTACAGAATTATTATATTGCTCTGGAATTTATTGTTTGACTCTCTGACTACATGAATGTCATAAAACTAATGGTCCTATTTTTTTCCTTCTCAACAAAAATTCCCAGAAACTTGTCTGTTATGGTTTGATAAGAGTTTAATCATGTTATGAAATGTTAAGCTTTTTTATTTTTCTTTTGCATTTTTAGATTGATAATGTTCCTAGATCATGAGAGGAGTCTGAAAATGTTTTTTCCTACATCGTTAATCACAGTGATTATATTACTAACCAGTGGTCAGATCGCATATAAAGAACAAGAGAAAATAAGTCACAAATGATTGCCTCTTTTTAAATCAGAAAAGTTGGATTTCTCAATTTTTTTTTTCCAGCCAAGCAGATTAATTTTATGTTAGGTAATCAGAAGAGACCAGACTCAAGTTGACTCATGAAGAGATTTTATTCCAAGAGAGCTAAACCTGTTTTAAGATGAGATTAGAGAACAAAGAGTTATAATTTTGAAAATTTTAGTTGTAGTATAGTATTATGCCACTGACTGACCAGGTTATAATGCTGAGCACTTCAGCTTCTTAATCTTTCTTTTAAAAATATTTCCAAACAGCAGAAATCCTCAGTTGTTTATTTATTTATTTTTCAAATGAAAAACATCTGTGAAATGCCTAAAACTATTTTGAGTTCTTTGGGAACAAAAGCATTCTTCCATGCTACAACAAATGGGACCAATAATGTGATAGTTAAGAATCTTTTGATTATATAGACAGAGATCTGACTGTTAGAAAGAGGAAATGGAATATATCAGAAAGATACATGGGGATTTGATGGAGTCCAAAGAAGACATTATCAATAAACAACACTGCCTGGGAAGATCAGGGAAGCATTGGCCTCTGGAATAACCCCATTTGGGGCACAGAGCCCAGTACCTTCTTCCCCTCATCTTCCCAGCCTGTATTTCTCTGTGAGCTGCCTTCATTTTTCTTTGAGTTACATCCATTTTCTCTTTCAGTAGTAGTGTGGACATTGAGAATTTTGTAGTGATTTAGATCTTTCACAGAAAAACAAAAGAGTTATATTTGTTGGGAAAAGGTGGGGAAAGAGTGGATTTTTTAATGTTAGAGGGATTATAAAGAATCAAAATCAGTTTATACATGCCCCTGCAATTGTGCACACACACCCAAGAAATACAGTGTTAAATTTGTACCTTAAATACCTGATTAAAAATGTGTACATAGGGAAAAAGCATCATGAAATATTAAACATAACCTTTTCTTCCTACATTTAGAAAGTATTTAACAGAAAAAGGGGTTACAGGCAGGGGAACTCCTAGTTGAGGTGCAGAGCAGCTCTGTGGGCTGTTGATTGCTGGCCAGGGCTCTCAGGTGAGTGAGCTTTGTATGTTGCTTAGCAATGTGTGTTTTCTTGTTTGAATGGGTCTAGCTTCGTGAATCATGAATTGTTAGTTTATAAGAGTTAGGTGTTCTTACAAGCCTGCCAAAAGAGTAACCAAACCAGACCCTATTTTATGTCAAAGGATTTTAAGAACAGCATTTTAGCTACTCAGATTTATTACAGAGCACACACACAAAAAATATTACTTGATGATAACTCTGTCATTATAATCAGTCTCTAACTCCGCTTTGTGTATGCTGGTCTTTGTGATTTTAGGGTAAAAGAACAGCAGTACTGCCTAATTCTATTTGCAGTACATTTTGGGTATATTGTAGTAAGATGCGGGAAGCAGAGGGGTACTCTTGTTTAGTTACTGAGTCCTCCCTTCCTGAAATGGCTTGTAAGTCTGGAAGGCAGAATACTTATGAAGGGTATTATTGAATGCTTTGTAAAAATTCCTATTGTTAGTATTCATCAAGGTTTGGGTCTCTGTAAGATGAGTATATTCATTAGAATTCTCAAGGAAGAAAGAAAAACTAAATAATTTTAAACAATTTTACTATTTCCCCATTCTCATTCCCACTCTTTTGGATAAGAGACTCATATCTTCTGCCATAAACCCCAGAGTTCCCTTTAAATGTTTATGAACTGCTACTGACTATCAGTCCTCCTAGGGTTTTTTTTTTTAAATCGTATTCCTCTTTTATTCTCACTTTTTCAAATTCATGAAACTGAAAATTATACTTTTATGCTTTATATGTTGAGATTTGTTTCTTCCCCAAACTTTTTCACTGTATAATTTTTGAGACAACATATTTTAATAGTTTTCTTTAACAGTGTTCCAAAGCAATGATATGTTTTTATTTACTTAAAAATGACATTAGGAAAAACAAGCTAGTCATTTGAGGAAATCTGAAAAGGGATGATTTTCTACAAGCAGCTAGAAATTGATATAGCAAAAGTGATTCTGAAGTTCAAGAGAGGCAGGTGAACAATGGGTGTAAGGTAAGCATGCAGAGTATACTAACATATAATTCTGTATATGCACAGAGATCATCATCCAATTACCATAATTGGATTTTATCATTTTGCACAGATTTGAATATGATTATACTGAGATTAACCATTTAATTTCTATCTTCATCTGCCATTATTTTTTTTTTTCTAGTTTAAATCAAAGCTGCACAATGCAATATCCCCCAATATATCCTATGGCTTTCTGTCCTATGCTCTTCATATAATTTGAATGCCCTCCCTCAACATCATTTGGCAAAGTATTTTCAGGCTGTCTGTGCTGTCACTTCTGTAAGTTCTTCCTGACCATAAATGGCAACTGTAGAATTGCATTCCTGTTGTTCTGTAAACCCATAACTCTGCTTGTACTTTCTGTTTTAGTGTCCACAGATTGCTCTGTGTTATTTGCATTGTGCCTTTGCTTTTCCATGGAACTTTAAGCTCTCTGAGGGAACAACAAAGTATGATGTATTAAGATACGTTGCTCTTGTCTACTGGGGGGTCTGGAACATAGTGGGTGGTAATTAAACACTTACTGTTTGAAAAGAGAAGATAAGTCACAGATTAAAGAAGGAAAATTACATATTTTATCTTTTCACTAGTAAGACTTTTAGGCACACTGGTGCCAATATATTGAGTTGAGGCTTATTTTAATGGTTATTTTCATTATGCACAAGGGAAAAAAAAAGACTTTTCTCAGAACATCAAACTCATTGAGACTGTTTATATATATAAATTATATATATTGAGACTGCATATCTATATTGAGACTATATATATATATTGAGACTGTATATATATATATATATTTCATTTAATTATTTTAGGAATGACTGTTTTCTCTGTACACTTTATAGCAATGACACCATTCCATTTTTTAAGGAGAACAGGCAACCATATTTTAAATCAACTTCAAAGTAGACTAAATACACACTGCATTTGGAAATATAATGATATACCCTCACAACATACTACATCTTTTTTTCCTAATTAGTTATATATGGCAGCAGAATGTATTTTATTTCATTGTACACAAATGGAGTACAACTTTTTATTTCTTTGGTTGTACATGATGCAGACTCACACCATTTGTGTAGTCATACATGTACCTAGGATAATGATATCCATCTCATTCCACCATTTTACCTACTCCATTCCCCCTCTCCTCACCCTCTCCCCTTTGCCCAATCCAAAGTTCCTCCATTCTTTCCATGCCCCCTCCCCCCATTATAGATCAGCATTCAGTTATCAGAGAGAATATTCAGCCTTTGGTTTTTTGGGATTGGCTTCCTTCACTTAGCCAGATATTATTTAACTCCATCCATTTACCTGCAAATGCCACAATTTTATTCTCTTTTAATGCTGAGTAATACATTCATCTTCTTTATACATTCATCTATTAAAGGGCATCTAGGTTGGTTACACAGTTTAGCTATTGTGAATTGAGCTGCTATAAACATTGATGTGGCTGTGTCCCTATAGTATGCTGATTTTAGGTCTTTTGTGTATAGACTGAGGAGTGGGACAGGTAGGTCAAATGATGGTTCCTTTCCAAATTTTCTAAGGAATCTCCATACTGCTTTCCAGAGTGGTTGCACTGATTTGCAGTCCTACCAGCAATGTATGAGTGTACCTTTTCCCCCAAATCCTCACCAACACTTATTGTTGTTTGTCTTCATAATAGCTGTCATTCTGACTGGAGTGAGATGAAATCTTAGAGTAGTTTTGATTTTCATTTCTCTAATTGCTAGAGATGTTGAACATTTTTTCATTTATTTGTTGATCAATTGTATATCTTCTTCTGAGAAGTGTCTTTTCAGTTCCTTAGTCCATTGATTGATTGGATTATTTATTTATTTTATTTTATTTTTCTAGATGTTGATGGACCTTTGTTGTATTCATTTATTTATATGCGGTACTGAGAATCAAACCCAGTGCCTCACACATGCTAGGCAAGTGCTCTACCACTGAGCCACAACCCTAGCCCCTGATGTTAAGTTTTTTGAGTTCTTTATGTATCCTGGAAATTAGTGCTCTATTTGATGTGTGTGTAGTAAAGATGTTCTCCTACTCTGTGGGCTCTCTCTTCACATTATTAATCATTTCCTTTGCTGAGAAGAAGCTTTTTAGTTTGAATTCATCCCATTTATTGATTCTCCATTTTATTTCTTGTGCTTTAGGAGTCTGGTGGGGTCAGGACCTAATCCAACATGACGAAGATTTGGGTGTACTTTTTCTTCTGTTAGGCACAGTGTCTCTGGTTTAACTACTAGGCCCTTTATTCACTTTGAGTTGAGTTTTGTGCATGGTGAGAGATAGTGATTTAATTTCATTTTGCTGCGTATGAACTTCCAGTTTTCCCAGCACTATTTCCAACATAGTACATCTTACACATGTTCCTATGCATGATTATTCATTTACTAAATGCTAATTGAGCTTCAATACTAAACATTTATTATGAAGGATTTCATACCTAACTAAACCAACATCTTGGCTTCAATGGAAAGAAAGGTTTGATTTTGAGAATTTCGAAGCATAGCTTTCAATCTTTGTTAACTTCTTTTATAGGCGGAAGATTTTGGAAGGCATTATTCTTCTCAACATTTTTGCTTAGTAGCTTTTGGTTGGAAGCACCAAGCATGCAATTATCTCTAACCCTAGAATCAACAAACTTATTGGAAATCTAGATCTTCAACAGATTCACAGACTGGATCACAGATTGGATTCCTATTGAATTCCCATTCTCTGTCTTTTCACTTTCCATGATTTGAAAGAGGCAGCTAAAGGCTCCAACTTCTTTTTTCATTATCTTCTTTCCTTGATCATGGATTGATACATTATGTTTCAGATAATGGCCCCCTGCCCCCTAATGGTTTTCTTAATGTTCTTTAAGCATAGTGTAAGAGGATTGAAAAACAACTACCACCACCACTGTGGTGTTTACCATTTATACTTTTATTTGGGATTACTGAATTAATAATTCTTTGAAGGCATTTGATTGTTTCTCCCTGAAGTTCTGACAAGACTTTCTGAAGACAATGAATACAGAATTATGTGATTGATTTAATATATTGGTGGAGTGGTATGTGTTGGTGTGCTTTCCAGAGCTGGGGGATGGGGGTCATTACAGTAAGTTATTTCTGAGCTGGAATGGGTGTCAAAAATAGGAATGGACAAAGAAAATGGTGGAGGCAAGAAAGTAGTTTGATTAAAAAGTTAATGGCCCTTTATACAAGATGTAAAATTCTGCAGAGACCTGATTGGTTTAAGTCTTTTCCCTCTCTTGCTTCTTTGTTTCAGGAGTATTCTGGTGATGAGCAGGAGGTTAAAGACATGGATACAGTTGACATATATTGTCATACATGCTTTCAGACATGTAGAACCAGTTTTAAATGAGGATTATAGCCTGAGTTTAAACCACATCTTTCCTAAACGGACAATTTTATTTGGAACATTTGAAATTTGGGAAAGAATTTGGAGGAACTATGATTATGGTTTTTTTTTTTTTTTTTTAGGCATCCAGTGGATTTTAAATGTTCAATATTTTATAATTACTGAGATTCCCGAATTCTAGTATTGGTAAAGGCGAGCTTTCTTTTTTGACAAGAAATTGTGTCTTATAGAACATTAGTGCCTGTTTTTGCATTTAAAAATCCTAATTAAAAAACAAATCCCCTTGTACATAGACATTTTTACTTTCTGTAGGCGTGGGTGGGAAGTAAAGTGGAAGATTATTCCAAGCTGTGAAGAGGGGTAGAGGAACACAGAAAAAGGAGTTTCTGGGGATGTGGCTAGGAATTGGAGATGAGGAGAATTATGACTCTTCCATTTTATTCTTCTCATGTTAGATATATAAGATTTGTGTGGAACCTTGCTTCATTATCGGGGAGTAAAATAGTCCATTGCCATTAGTTCATAGCAATATTACTAGGGATGTGAAAATTAAGGAAGAGGCACTAAGTGACAGAAATGCTATTATTATTAAAGAAATTTTCTTGTAATTCAAGAATGTAAGATGGAAGGTTCAACTTTATTACCTGATTATTTAGTGTTAGTGAAGTCAGATGGTTTATAATAGTGATAGATGCAGAATCTTTAATGATATACCAACAAATTAGTTTTCTTGTATTAAAGTGATTTGTACCTATTACTATTATTAAATGACTCTCATGCTTTTTTTATTGCATTATTGTTTTTAAAATTTGCGTTATTAACCATTACATTTTTCTACGTATAAATGTATATAAAACTTTTCTTTGGAGTTGCTGATACTAAGGGACCATTCTTGGGATGTAGGGAGAATTGTTACCAATAGAGCAATTTTGCAATTACATTTAACTTTCTCTTGTCCTCTGTAATGGTTCAGCTATAAGGTGTTCTCCAAAGCTAATGTGTGGAACAATGCAAGAATTTTCAGAGGTGAAATGATTAGATTATGAGAAGTGGAACCTAATCAGGGGGTTAATCAATTTATAGGAATGATTTTGGTGGTGACTGTATGTAGGTAGGGTGTGACTAGAGAAAGTAGGTCACTGGGGGCAAGCCTTTGGAATTTATTGTTTGTCACTGGTGGTTGCCATATGCTGAGCTGCTTTCCTCTCCCATTCCCTTCCATCATGTTCTGCCTCATCTTGAGCTCAGAGCTATGGAGTCAGCTGACAATGAATTGAACCTCTGAAACCTTGAACCAAAATAAACTTTTCTTCTTGTTTAATCTTTTGGCCACTACAACTAAAAAGCAGACTAACACATCTTCCTATATACAACCTGTGTGGTGGCTTGTGTTGCCTGGTATTATAACTCCTCAGACTGTCTTACCTCTTACTGTACCGTCTGTCTTTAATTCTTGACCACTTATTAAATAAGATTATGTTCTGATAATGTAAACATTTGCCCAAGGAGAAAACTGGAATTATTATTTTTAAATTGCATCAGAGAGTATACATATAAAAGGGAAAACATGGATTTTAGATAAAATTTTCTACTTCACATTCTGTTGACATATTTCGTTATATATATTCAGTATCTATTATATGATATGAATATTCTTGTTTGACTTTTAAAGAGTTTTTTTTTTCTCCTAATTTGGAAAGAATAAAGTCTTTATTTTAGAGTAAATAAGAATTTGAAAAAAATAAGGAAGCTTATATCCCATTTGTTTAGAACCTAAAATATATATATTTTTTAATTTTTATTATTGGTTGTTCAAAACATTACATAGTTCTTGACATATCATATTTCACACATTTGATTTAAGTGGGTTATGAACTCCCATTTTTACCCCTTATACAGATTGCAGAATCACATCGGTTACACACCCACTTTTTTACATATTGCCATACTAGTGTCTGATGTGTTCTGCTGCCTTTCCTATCCTCTACTATCCCTCCTCCCCTCCCCTCCCCTCCCCTCCCATCTTCTCTCTCTACCCCATCTACTGTAATTCATTTCTCCCCCTTATTTTTTTCCCTTTTCCCTCACTTCCTCTTATATGTAATTTTGTATAACAATGAGGGTCTCCTTCCATTTCCATGCAATTTCCCTTCTCACTTCCTTTCCCTCCCACCTATCTGTTTAATGGTAATCTTCTTCTCATGCTCTTCCTCCCTGCTCTGTTCTTAGTTGTTCTCCTTATATCAAAGAAGACATTTGGCATTTGTTTTTTAGGGATTGGCTAGCTTCACTTAGCATAATCTGCTCTAATGCCATCCATTTCCCTGCAAATTCCATGATTTTGTCATTTTTTAGTGCAGAGTAATACTCCATTGTGTATAAATGCCACATTTTTTTTTTTTTATCCATTCATCTATTGAAGGGCATCTAAGTTGGTTCCACAGTCTAGCTATTGTGAATTGTGCTGCTATGAACATCGATGTAGCAGTATCCCTGCTCTTTTTAGGTCTTTAGGGAATAGACCGAGAAGGGGAATAGCTGGGTCAAATGGTGGTTCCATTCCCAGCTTTCCAAGAAATCTCCATACTGCTTTCCAAATTGGCCACACCAATTTGCAGTCCCACCAGCGATGTACAAGTGTACCCTTTTCCCCACATTCTCTCCAGCACTTGTTGTTGTTTGACTTCATAATGGCTGCCAATCTTACTGGAGTGAGATGGTATCTTAGGGTGGTTTTGATTTGCATTTCTCTGACTGCTAGAGATGGTGAGCATTTTTTCATGTACTTGTTGATTGATTGTATGTCCTCCTCTGAGAAGTGTCTGTTCAGGTCCTTGGCCCATTTGTTGATTGGGATATTTGTTTTCTTATTGTAGAACCTAAAATATTTTGGTCTGTCCTTTGAATCATTTGTATGGGTGAATGTATGCATGTATATATTTGCTTTTATGTATTCATTCATTTTCTTTCAATTTTAATTCTAAAGGATATCCAAGAAAATATTTATGTATAAGCTGCTTTTAATTTAGAAAATAATGCTTACATATTTGTAGTTCTGTACTGTGTTCCCCAGTGTTTTGTAAAGAAGCATCTATATGTTCTGGCACCAACAGTAGATCTGGTTTTAAACTTTAGTTATTTCAGACCTTCACTGTCTCCCAGACAACTGCAATCACTTCTTCAAATTCTACTTATCAACCTGTGTCTGACCCCCTCAAATTTATCCTTTATGCTGCTGCTGACAAAGTCTTTGGAGAACACAGATCTCACTGGTGTGCCTAACCTGTATGTTTGGGATACTCAGCATAGCATCAAAGCCAGTTGTTACCAAGTGTCCATTATCTCTCCAGCTCCTGTCTCACCATTCCCCTCCTAAACTTGACACTGGCCTCAAAGTTTAGTCATGCTGCTTTTGTCTGGTGGTCTCCATTCTACTTTTAAAATTTAGCTCATCTGTCAAATTTTCTGTGAAGTCTTTTTGACCATCTTCTCAAGTATAGGGCTTCTTAATCACTTATCCTGTGCTGCCTGTATACATGGTGTATGTTTTTCATATTATAATTATTTACCCATGTATCTCTAGTCCCATTGATGATGAACCACTTGTATTGTCTCTGCATTCCCAATATAAAATGCAGCATTGCTACTGTTAATTGTTACCTTGTTTTTGTGAGCTCTCATGTTACCTACAAAGATAAGACCAACTCAAAATATTGAGTTGGTCTTATCTTTGTAGTTTTAAAAAATCATGTGTCTAAGAATGGAATTTTTTATATTACACTTTTAATGAATTTTAAATAGTATTTAAAACTTCCTATGTGTCATAAAGCCTACTGGATTCACACAGGTAACTCTGACTGAGTGTATGAACATCACTGCTCTTTTATGAAGGGGGCTTAATGTTACCTTAATTGTAATGTTTGTTGAATTTTATGCCATTGTCTTCCAAAGTCCCCTCTGCTGTCTCTCGGGTTCAGGTGCAGCTTCTTTCCTGCAGCTTGTTCCCTTAGAAGAGGAGGTTACTTGAAAAGGGGACATTATCCTCAGGAGTCTTCTCTGCCAAAGGTTTGTGGGAATGATTTGTGAGAATAACATCTTTGGTTTTATTTATTTATTTTTCCTCACTGTATTTCTCAAATAGTGCTTTTTTTTTTTTAAACTACTGAAATATAAGTACAGTACTTTTGTGTTTGTTAAGATAATAGTTGACTTGTATTCATGAAAAGGAAAAGCTTTCTTTAATTAGGGCAACCCAAATTACATTTTTTAATATGATATCTCCTCCATATTTTTAACAGAATAAAAACTAAGTTTCATAGAGAGGAACCTCTTTACCTTTTAGCTTTCCAAAATTTAATTTGGCATTGCTTGTTGGGGAGAAATCTTGGAAGGTGACTTAGAGAGGATATTTCTGACTGATGGTGGTTTCTTCAAGGTTGTGCCAAACCTTGAATATGTAAGCAAGGGAGCATACATTGATTATTATAATTTTTTTTTTACCAATTACCCGATTTAGCAGTGCTTGCCCAATCTAGATCAAATGTTTGTGAACAGTTTCTAGCATTTTCTCATTCTACTATGTACCATCAGGACCCTAGTTGCTGTCCTTTTTAGGTGGATTGAAGAATCAGATCGATTCTTTGTAATCAAATACCTGGAAGTTTCATTTATCAATTAACAGCCATGTGACCTTGGCCAACTTGATGAGCCATTCTGTGTCTCAGTTTTCTGAACTGCAAACTGAAAATTTTGAGTGACCTTGTTTGTAAATATTAAATGAAATTAAATATTTATGATAAATATAATGTTAACATTTCATATTGAGTATAAAAATTAATATTTGTGAACATTAAATTAAATAATATAAAATTAAACAAAATATTTGTAAATAAATAAAGGAAAGTACCACCTATAATATCTGACATGCAATATGTGATTTAATAGAACCACTTAGGTTACTTTCTTTCGTTTAAAAAATGTAATCTTTTTCTGAAGTGTTTGGTTTCTCATCTTCTCTATACCACATTTAGTAAAGCTTAGAAATGGCTTTATTACTTTAGATCAACTGGACAGAGCAATAAAAGAACTAATCTCCTCTGAAAGATGAGGTTTTAAAAATAAGTAGTGGCAATGAAATCCAACTTCTAAACCTATTTCATTCATTTTTTAAAATTAGGTGAATGACATACAATGTTCTGTACTTTTATAAAAAATTTCCACTCTGAGGAAAATTTATTTGTGCACACTAGCAAAAAAATAGTATAGAAATTAAATTGACTCAGAGGCAACTGAATACTAATAAACAATGCAGGGTGGTGTGCAATAGGGAAAGAACTGCTGCACTAGTCAAGGAAGGTTCTTGGATAGAGTCTCATCCTTCACTATGAGTCTAGGAAAATCAATTAACCTTAGGAAGTCCCCTGTGTAAAAGGAGATGGCGGTACTTTCCTACCTGGAAATTGGGAGCTGATTCAGGTAAAATCTTGACATCCCATCTAGTTCTAAAAAGTTAATACTAGAAGTCGAAGAAAATATGTACTTTCTCTGTGAGCATTTATTTTACTTAATATTATACATGTATATATAATACATATCTGTTTGTGCCTTGGAGTTTGGGAAATGTCATAGAGAATTTGTTATATTCTATTTATTCTTAAAGGCTGTAGGATTTCACTTTCACTTTTTTCTCAGATGTGACCCATGAGATATCAGTACTGTAGATTCTGGGGTTTTTGGGGGGTGACTTCTTTACTTTTTATTAGTTTTTTTAAAAACACAATTGTTGGGGTCAATTAAGTAGAATGGAAAGAGAAAAATTAAAAAGTAGACATAATTTAAGTAAGGAAATTTAACAAAACAGAAGCTTTGTTTAGAAAAATCGGATCAAAGTAAGATACTCTTCACAAAGTGACCATTATAGTAATTTTCATGTATGTGCACCTTGTAACCAATGAACGTGTGCTGTGTTCTAGGTAAAGAGAGTGACCTGTGCTCGCACTGCACTGTCCTTACAGCACATATTGTATTTTGCTGTTTCTTATATTTGCCGCTTAAAACTGTAAATATATTGAGAATAGATTTGATCATAGGACTGATGTCTGCTAGTTATATGACATGCAATGGGGTGTAGCTTTGGGGAAGATCTAATTTTCAAAACTGGCATGCCATTTCATCTGAATAGTCAAGTGATTTCAAAGACATCCCAGAGGAATACCATTGATGTCACAGATGTCTGGCTCTTTCTTAAGACGAAGGATGTGAAAACTATCTAAGCAGATGCAGAGAGGCCATCTGTCCTGAGACTCTATAGGACATTCCTATACCGGGTGGAGAGTTGTACTCCGTAAATCTTGAGAATCTTTTGCAATTCCTCACATTTTAAAATTCTTTCCTTTTAAGTAAATTGACATTTAGAATAAGTGGAGCTCAGGCTTTTCCTAGAAAACTAAGATTAACTTTATGGAAGAAAAAGGGGCAAGGTCAGGTCTTTTGGTAGATTCCCTTATTATTTTCTCTTCCTTCCTGGCATTGCTTTGAGCTCTGCAATGAGGCAGATCATGTATCATTGTCTTGTCCTGCTTTAGTGATGTATGGGCAGGATTAAGTACAGTTCCATCCTCAAATAGCTGGTTTTAGGAAATTAGATGTCCTTTGCCATGGAGGAAATATAGGGGTTGTAGATGCTGAAATATACTGTGTTAAAAATATTTATTACACAAAAGAAATGCTAATTGAATGAGGCATGTATCCTTACTCTTCCAACAATTTCTCACTTATAAATGGCATCTCTAAAGGGTTGTCCAAATTCCTAGTGCAGGCATGTAGAGTAGACAGCTGAGTCACAGCTGCTAAAATGAGTGTTTGCCTTCCTCCTGCTCTACAGGAGAAGAAACAGGAGAAAGGAGTGAAAGAAGTTAGTGCCAGTTGTTTACCTAGAATTCACTGGCTTGAGAAGTCTCTGAGATACCTGGGAGAAGAGGCTGTCCTTACTCCACTATGTGAGGGTGTTTGAAGTGTGAAATTCACCTTTCATCAGAGATTTTTGCAGTTGGTTATAGTTTGTGCAAAAATACACCTTCTTTCTCTAGAGATCTTTTCTGCATCTGTCAAAATGCCAGTGGTATCTGACCTTTGGTTTGGGAGGCTGCTCATACCTGTAGCTGTGGCTTGGTAAGACATGGCTTGCCCATTGACTCTCTACTAGGGTTTGATGTTCGTCTTCCCTTTGCAGTGCTTTTTTCCAACCATTTGAAAAAAAAAAAAAAATTGGGGAAGTTCCTGCTTGGTTTGGATTTGGACACTGGCTTGGAACCTTGCTAGTTATACAACCTTCAATAAACTAAATTCTACCTTAGTTTCTTTATTAATAAGATGGAAATGTTAGTTCTCATCTTTTCCACTTGGAGGGTGCTTCATATAAAGTGTTGAGAACAGTGCCTGACATGTAGTAGCTACCCTGTCATCACTGGATGGAGTCATTACTTCCACTACTGTTCCTCCTGGTGTTTCCCTGTGTGCTGAGATGCCCATTACTATCACTCCCTCCGGAACTTTGCAATCTTTCACACAGTTCTTACCTTGTATCTAAAGAATGTCCTCAGTGAAAGGAGCACTGAAGATGAATGGAGGTAGATATTAATCCATCAATAAGCAATATTCCAACTAACAGATAAAGCACTAATTAATAACATCTGTCAGTATTGCCATTATTAATATTGTTTTAGAAATTCATAGGAATTTCAGTAATTACACACACACAAAGGAGAACGAATTTAGCATTATACAGACATTGTGAATTTATATTTAGAACTCCCAGTAGCATCAATTGCAAACCTATTAAATTTAGATAATCAGCAAGATGATATGAAACTGTAAATTTTCAAAGAAATAGTGTTTTCCTTGAATATCATAAATAAACAGCAAGGAAATATAATATGGTGAAGGTTAGAAAGAATGTAAACCAAAATATTAGCACTTATTTTTGATGATTTGTGGGGATATACCTGATCTTTTAAATTAAAAGAACTCTATTGTTTATTTAGTGCTTATTATGTGCTGTGAATTGTGTTAAATATTTGGGGTGTTTTAAAAATAACTGTTGGCTTTACACTTCATTTGTATTCTGACCAAATATTTTCATTAATCCCCTTTGAGATCCGTAAAGCCTTTCTGAGTTTTGTTTGTGCATTCTAATGCATCTAAAGATTATAATTGTAAAAAACTACATTCCAATGGCACATATTGTATTTTGCCGTTTCTTATATTTGCCGCTTAAAACTGTAAATATGTGGAGAATAGATTTGATCATAGGACTGAAGTTAAACTGCTCTCAATTTAGGAATCAACTTTTTAAAATCCTCTTCTTTTTCTGGGGAAAATAAAAGCTGATATTTTCTATATTTGTGATAAGGAAACTTTACAAAAACTTTTCCAGGAAATTTAGGCATGCAACACATTCAATTGACCAAGGAATCATATACTAAATAAAAGAGTGTTTGGTTTTTGTCTATAGAAATGAAGAGGTTATATTTTAGGTCTTTTTAAAACTTCTGTACATTTTTATGGGATTCACTGTGATAATTCAATGCATATATACTATGTGTAATAAGCCAGGACAATTTACATTTCTGTCTTCTTAAACATGTATTTTTCTTTGTGTTAGGATATTTTAAAATCTTTGAGGTTTTTTTAAAAATAAAATAATATAAAATAATAAAATAAATTTATATTGTAAATTGCTACGAACCATAGTCACCCTAATGTTCTGTAGAATATTACTATTGTTCTTTCCTAACTGTATATTAGTGCCTGTTTCTTCTACCTTTCCTGGCCTCTAGTGACCACTATCTTTTGTCTGTTTCTATGAAATTACTTAAGAGGGAGTCTGAGTGGACTGCAGAATTTCACTGATGGATAATGGTCATCTTTTGAGGATATTTACTTTTAGATGTGATCTCAGTAGGAAGTGGCTTTTGAATATCACACATTTCCTTCTAGATGTGGAATTTATTTACTGGTTGCAGGTTAAAACACATTGAACACAAATCTAAATGCCTCTTACTTATCTGCCTTCCATGCATCTGCAGGCTGTTCTTAAAGTGATCATGTTATCATGAGCAACATGATTATGACTCTTGAATTATGGTTATTGCCACTGAGAAAAAGTGGGTCACTAAGATTGAGTGGCTACTTTTAGTCTCTGTCTCAGGGTTCCTCTGTGACTCTCCACCCTCTTATACCCTTCAAGCTGTTAGTCTTAATTGCCCTCATGTAGATTCCTTTCTGTGACTTTCTCTGGGCTTCTGTCACCTTTCTTGGTAATCCAGTAGCCTAGTTCTGGGATCCAGCAGCCCCATTTCCTGTTTATGCTTTGTGAAGCATCTCCTGAAAAACTTAATCAAATACAGTTATCTGGAATATCAGCTAATTGTGAGCTGTATACCATATTTTCATGTCTTATTTTCTCCAGTCCTGCTTTCTCCGTGCATTATCTTGATCTGGGTAAAACCTGTGGCAACATCCAAATTGTAGACTACAATTAATTTCAATACTGAAAGCTAAGAGCCAGGGTCAAGGAAAGGACTAATTGTTGGGAGATATTTTCCTATTCACCCTAATACATTTAACATGTGTTTTCATTAGTTCATCATATTGTACTTTCTACTACTTGTAAATGTAATTTCTGAGAATAGATTATATTTTATAATTTTATTTTATAATACTATATTTTATATTTTTATAACAGTTCAATATTGAATTGAATAATTTTATAAGTAATAGTATTTAGATGATCAGAATTATAATCCAAGCATTTTCTATAGAAATATGCATGTGTATATATTTTATGGCAAAGTTATAACCAATCCTTTGTAGATTAAGTAGCATTAGAAATGCTTTTGATGGGCTAGGCTCTCCACTATACTTTAATCTATTGTGAATTATGTTTGTATCTTCAGAAAAGGCCCAAAGTCACTTTAAAAAATAGGTACAGTTTGTTATTAGATGTTAGAAGAATACTAGGAAGTTATATTCAAGTCATTTTTTTAAGATAATTTTCTTTTTGGATGACCTAACAAGACTGTTGATGTCATCCATCTCATCTTGAGCAGTTTATATAAAACTCTACTTCTCATAAGAAATTTCTCTGTGTTTGTTTTTTCAGCATACTAAATATCTATCTGAAACAATTGTCGATTAAGGGGGGGATACTTTTATGTCACCAATCTCCTATGACACTTTTTTCTTTTCCTTTGTACATTTGATTTGACATTTCTTACTGTAATATCTTTGGGTCTCTTAATTCCCTCAGCATTAGTTCAAATAATTGTGACATTCTATGTTGTTTCTTAAAATATGCTTTGTTGTTATCAATTAATAGCATTGAATATTTAGCTTATTTACATGAATGAACTATCAAAATAACTTACCATTGGTTATTAGCCTAAAGTTTGAACTGTGAGCAATTTTGCTGTCAGTCCCTCTTAAAGGCTGAAGGGAGTCCTGTTACCTACGGTATCTTTGAAGCTGATAAATATATATATATAGTGTGCGGGTGGGGGTGGGGGGATGGGAGGTAGACCTAGTTTGTTTTTTTTTTTTTTTTTGTGGGACTCAGGACTGCACATATGCCAACATTTATGTAGGGTAGATTACAGACATGAAATGTTTGATTTAAAGTGCAAGTGCAATAAAAACCTGGAACAGAAAATGACCCTAAGAAGCAAAGTCTCCATTGTCCTTCTATTATTTCTATTTCTGCTTAGCCTTACATAAAGTCAGTACTCTTTTTGCAAATGTTAAGAACTCCTCATTTTTGTTTCAATTTCTCCTTATATGAGTAATAAAGTGGAGAGACTTTCCCTATGTTTATTAAAATATTAGTTAGACACATTCAAAAATAATTACTTGCCAGTATGGCCTTTCTAGAAAGACACTAAAATAATATATTTTACTTTATCTATTTCTGAAGACTTGAAAATACCCCAATATAGCTATGGCTTGAGGTAAGGAGTGGGGCATGAAAACCATCACACTGTGGAGACACCAGACTTCAAATGCGATCTTCATACTCCTGTGGCTTTCATCTATTATTCAAATTGTATTTGCCAGCTTCTCCCTTCATATAGGAAATTTAAAATACTTCCAGGTTTTTATGTCTGTTTTTGAAGAAACGTATTTGCCTTTTTCCAGTAAACCTTACAATTTGATAGATTTAAAGTTGGTCCTTATGTTTTAGGGCAAATGCTAGAGGGAAAAATTAAAAAAAAATATTGAAGAATGAGTTATAATGTATCAGCCAATCATCTAAACTTGGTGAGGCAAGGGTATTCCAAGTATATTGGTATTTTTATGCTACTGTTTTTGGGAACCCTGAGCCTTGATCTGCAGGAGTTTGCAGCAAAAGAAAGTTAACTTCTATTCGCTATTAAATTATTCCTCCAGCTCTAGATGTCTTTTCCATACCGAATCTCTTTTTTTTCTTTTTGTATTTTTTCCCATGAAATCTTAATAGAAGCAGATCCAGAATCTTTAAAATACTTTCATGTAAGAATAGCTGAATTGTGGTAGTTTGCAGTTTAGAAGTTCTACCAGGGAGTAGAGTTGGTAGTGACCTCTCTTTCTGAATTTATTTTCACTTCACTGTTTTACCTTTCACAAGTGCTCAGGAGTGATGGATATTATACTGTAAACTCATCTGCTCTTTTCTAATCCACCAAATTATTGATCAATTTACATTTAAAATCTCATATAAATATAGAACAATAATATCACCCATATGTTTTTCTAACTGAAATCCTCACTTAATGATTGCCCAGATGTATAGAGCACTTAACTCCTATGTCATAGGATATTCTGGACAGATTTTCAAATTAATTGGCACACCATTCCTAAGTAGTCATTGGAAGTAGAGATGAGAAAGTAAGGAGAAATGGTTTATTTATTGGTATAGAAATGAGAAAACAAATACCCAGGCAGACCTAAATCTTGGTGAGGCCCAATGTCAAACCTTTCTCACCATTCCACCAGTGAAACTCTCTGTTAGGTTAGAATGGTCATTGACTTAAGTGCTACTTATGTGTTTGTCTGTAACAGTGCTTTTTGCCACTGAGAAATCTTTATTTTTTGAGCAGTTCCACTAAATGTTAGCCATATGTACTTACTGAGAGAGGACTATGAGGAGAGAGTTGGGATTCTGGCTTCTTGTATGAGTGGCTTGTTGGCTGTGGATCTGGTAGAAGGCCAAGCTGTCCTAAATGATGGCTGGAAGAGAAGAAATGGTTAATATAGACAGTAGAAAAATACTGGTTGAAATGATGATGTTTCCCAATTTTCATACTTACTAAAGAAACATTAACTCTTTACTATTGAGAATAAGTTTAAAGAGCTATGAAAATTCAGACATTGGCCTATATTATCTTCTACATTAATCACATCCAAAACATTTGGATAGGAAGGCGTTTTCATATTAAGGAAAAATATGGAAAGAGTTTCCTTTTTAACTTTTGAGGTTTTTTTCTTAATTATTACCTAAATTATATCTCTTTCCTTGAATTATATTTAAAAGTCTTAACTGAATTTTTGACTTTCTTAAAATGTACTTGAGCATGTTAGAATTTCTTCATCAATCTGATAAGTAACTTCAAATCTAAAGCCTCAGAGCGGCGTCTTTGCCCCTTTTCTAGGAGGTTGGGTCATAGAGTTTGTTTTACATGGCTTCAGCCTTTCACAGAATTCCCTTCACTAATGAAAAATGATCCATCACCCGCCATACTTGATCTAAGTCAGGAGCAACTGCTGAAATAAGCCAGAACGTGTCTGATATGGGTGAAGTGGAGCCCACCAGTAATCCCTTCAGAGAAACAAAACAAAGAGAAGTTTAAATGTGAGCTTGGGTGGTTTCCAATTTTACCAAAATGTAAATATGACTTCAGTTGGGAATTTTATTTTTCACTACATTTACTCTCAATTACTTTGTTCAGTGGGTTTCTCAGATTGTGTATCTAACACTAAGCAAAAGTGTTGAGCTTTTACTGGAATATAGAAAAAGAAAAAGAAACTTGTGTATATACACTCACTAATGTTCTTTGGGAAAATACCTGTTATCTTATTCTACAGTTAGTGTAAGGACAGTAATGAAAAAAAATTGTTTTCACCTTTTAAATGTTTTTATATTAATGTTTTTAAACACAGTAAAATAACTCATTTTACTGTTTTGGGGAAGATGTGTTGAAAAGTGAAGCTTGCCAAGCAATATCAAGAGGGCAATGTTGTTATCATATGAAAATTTGACCTTCAGTCAACCTGTTTAAATAAAATTGTTTGCTAAAAATACTAATCAACTAGACTTTTATGACTTTATTCAAGAAAGACCCTTTCCCATTTTTGACATCAAGAATGCCTGGGAGACTTTGACATGTGATGTGGTTCAAAGTTCACTACATTTTATCCTCAAAGGATGAAGTAACATTGTGCTCTTGCATAGGTGGAATGGGAAATGTGCTTTTTGTTGGATAATATTTTGGGGCTGAGTCCATGGGAGGGGCCTCTACTGGATGATTCTGAAAATGTCTAATTCTGCCTTATTTTGGGGAGCCATTTAGTGTAATGATTAAGAGTAAAGAACTTGTGGTGCCTAGATTCAGATTCTCACTTTGATACTTTCTTGCTCTGTGACCATAGGCAATTCTAATTTTTCCTACTCTGAGACACTTTTCGTTAATACATTCCTTTTACATTTTAATAAACCTCTTTTCATCTGTGAAATCATTTCTAAGGCTATTTGGCATGAAATCACCCATTAGCTCCATAATGAGGTTGGATGAAGTCACATATATACTGTCGGGGCTGACCATGTCTCAGAGTCTTATTTCTGGATTCCAATTTGTGTGTGAGACCTGAAAATTAGAAAGAAATTTGGATTGCTCACACCTGTCTTCTGGGTTTGCTCTTGCAGTGGACATGTGGTTATATGTATTTGAGAGAAAATGCAGATAACTTGGCTTTTTATTTTCTTTTAATATCTGCTTACCTCAATCACATAGCTAGTCTTCGTTTTATGTGAGTTATGGAAAGAATGCTGAACTTAGCAACCCATACTAGGAGACAAATTTGCATGGTCCTGTGCATGTATTTGCAGAGTTACAAGGTCCATATATTTTCCTTTGTAGGCTTATGAGTTTAAAGTCTTTGGACTAGAGGACCTTGAAAGTGTCTCCAGCTCTCTCACAGTCTCTAGGTTTCTGACTTGTACTACTGTGCAGCTTCTCTTTCACTTAGGATTTAGCTATTAAATATGTGCATGGGATCCAAACTGTAATATGATAGCACATATACAGGACAAACCATGAAAAAAATGTACATGAAAAATAATAAAGTTTCTTTTACAAAAACGTGTTAGTGTAAATAGTCTTACATGCATTATGGCTATTCCTTACATCATTGCACTGTAGCTATTATTGTCTTGATTTTACTAGGGAGGAAATTGAAATTCCCAGAAGTAAAATAGCAAAGCTAGGTATGTATTTAGCAATTACCTCATGCTGTATCGAGATACATATATACTTTTCTACCATGTAAGTGGATAGCATGTACCAGTTCCTTAAAATTCCTTAAGTTTTTATTAATTGAGGTACAGGAAGTTTTGATATTACTTTTCTGGAAAGATGGAGGATATAAAATTGGTCTTCATGTTCTTATTCCATTCAGTTTTATTGAAGGAAAATTATTTAAAATATAACATTTGCTTTGTCTCATAGACAATTTGAATAGAAGCCTTACCAGCTAACTAATCTTAGATTACATATATTAAACATATATTCTTGGCTAGAGATGGAATTATAGGGATGAACAATTAGATAATTAATGAGTGTGTTTGAAGTGATTTCTTCTCTCATCATTAAGATTTATTGTTATCTATCAACAAATGATGGGTCTGAATTTCCACAAATGTGTACCTAGTCCTTTTTCTTTTGTGAAGTTGCTAGACTCTAATAATATTCTCACATACTAATAAATTACTAGCAGTGTAAAGGATTTTATTCTGGGTCTGAATTGATAACCTTTTATTTATGGATTTTCTTAATTTTCTTCCAGTAGATCCTTTTTGGTATTGCACTAGAACAATATATTATGATCAGTGATTTATCCATGTGCATTTAAAGGCATTTGAATCTACTTAGCTTTTTTCCCCCTGTATTTCATTTCCAATATTTCAATATTCTTTTTTATTCATTGAGTAAAAGTGTTGCTTATCTTTATAGGAGATGCATACACCTAAACATTGATTGTATATGTCAACTCTTATTTTGTACTGTCAACAGAAGTATAGAGTTAAAAGAGAAAAAAATCTATTAAAATATCCCATTGTATTTTATAGGAATATGAACTTTACTTAAAAGCATGAATTTCTATACTTTTCTCAATAACGTGTTTTTCTGCAAATAAACTATATTCACTCAAATTATAAATGGAACTACATTTAAGATATTCAGTAATAGCTGAATATCTTTTGAATTTTTTTGGTGAAATATTTGCTTCTTGATATGTTTTGGAGGCTATAGCAGTATATTTATATTAGGAACTCAGATTAGCATAACTAAAGAGGACTCATTTGAAGTTAGTTTAACTCAATATTTTTTATGTCTAATGAGGTATATCTTAATTTTTCTCTATGTTCTACATGGGAGGAAGATCATTCTAAATTTGATTACTACTTAAAAGTTCAAATTTGTATATTAAAGCTTAATTCACATTAGAAGTTTAACTAGTTCAGTTTTAAGAGTCATCTAACAACTGTTCTAAAGATGTACTTGCCAACATGTTTGGTCCAGGACTTTCTTACTTTTTAAAGTCTGATATATTCCACACGATATAAGAAATTAAGAAAATGTTCTATATATTTAGTTAAATGAAACTTGTTTCAGTATAGAATCACAAAAGATAACTGTATTTTTTTCTTGCTATTATATGCAGTCAGAAGATTACAGATATGTAAAGGAGAATGTGGAAGATTCTAGCACACTATTTTTAAAAGAACACTCTAAACAAAATATTCACGACTGTCCAAGTTCTTAATGGCTTTTTTCTTTTTTCTTTTCTTTTCTTTTTTGTAGTTCAACATGAAGTAAACCTTTTCTATTGAAAAGTTTGACTTCAGAAAGGATTTGAGTTTTAGCATTTCTCATTTCTTCATAATTCTACAGAAAGGGTCTTTATTTTCATATTTCTCATAGACTAAGTTCTCAAGAATTCCTCTAAATGTTTTAGATATTTGGGCAGTATCATTTTGAGGCCAGAGAATTATTTTAGAGGGGCTGGTATACCAAATATTACTTAGTACTATCCCTTTCCATGACTACATTAGAAAAGGAAAGAAATTCTGGCAAGTTCAAATCTGTCTGATTTTTGTTTTCAGGAGAACAGGTTGCAGAGACCTTCAAGTGGCTCTCCATGGTGGAAGCAGACCACTGCAGTGATGCAGCTGTCCCTCAGCTAAATGACTGGTCGAGAGGAATTAGCAATCTGTGAAATGCTTTTCAGAAGTAATTTTCCTCCCAGAGTCAAGATCTATGGTCACCATTTTTCTGGCATGATTTGCAGCTACTCGTTTGTAGCCTTAGCACCAGTAGCAAATACAACAGTTGAAAGTGCAAGATGTTTCCTTGCTCATTTTTTCTCTCCTCTGCCTAACTAAATTTTTGGAATGCCAGTTCAGTGTTGCCATCTTCTGTTCTGCCGTCTAGTTCTGTAAAACTTAAAATTCATGAGTGATGCTTTAATTTATGAATAAGAACCTTGTTTTGACATTTCTCTTTTAAATAGATAGGAATACTACAGATCAGGAACACGTATAGACAGGACTGTATGTAGCACAGAAGGCTTTCTATTTAAGACTTTCTAGTGAGTCTTAAATATCAGTAGAGAGAGTGAATGATGGAATTAATTCAAGATATATTCTACATGCTGTCTATTGTAAGGTTGAATCCAAATATCTACTTCCATTTTCCTCCATTCCACTTTCTATTCTTCTACACGTGACAGCTACTGATGTTATTATTAAGTATGGTTTATTTTATTTTTTTCTGCTACCAGGGATTGACCCAGGGATGCTTAACTACTGAGCCATGTCCCCAGCCCTTTATATGTTTTATTTTGAGTTGTTATCATTAATTTTAAATGAGGCTTGAATTGTGCCATATTCTGGGTATAAATCTTTCAGTGCTTTCAATACAACTGACGAAGAAACATTAAACTCCATTTATGACATTTAAAATCTTCCTTGTTTAGATTTGTTTCTGCTGCATTCCCTCCATACTTTTCATGTTCATTATAGAGAATTATTTGAGATTCGCTACTATCTCATGCTGCTTTAGCCTTCTCTGACATTTCTTTTTGCCTTTCCTTTGATTGCAATCCTGTTTCCATTCTAGCTTTGGTTTTCTTGGCACATTCTTACTCACCTTCATTAGGGGTAACTCAGTAAAGTCTTCCTCAACATACTAGGTACAGGTATCCACTTCTCATTTGCTCTTTAGAATTCCAATCACACTGTTATCCCACATAACCACTGTTTGGTTCATTGTTTTTAGTTTTTATACTCCCTATCTTCTACTACACTGTTTTATTCCTTAACCTTGAGATATACTGTTGTTTACAAAAGCAATTGGAAAAACCTCTTACCAAAGAAAGATTTAGAAATATGTTATACATGTGGTGAAGAGTTCTATGGCTACCCTTGGATTGGAATTCATTGTAAATTATAGATTAAAACTTATCTTTTAACATGTTATTTTCATGCAAGTCAAGAAGACCAGCAAGGACTTTCAAGACACTCTTGATATGTTTCTGGAATGATGTGCAATTTATTTCATACATCTATTCTTAGGTGTTATTGTTAATCAGAATGCTGGAGTCTAAAATTTATAGAGGCTCTGAAGGACAGCAGTTAAGGCCATTTGTCTTCCAAATGAGGCAATATGGGTTCCACTGGTAGTTTAAATTACATTAGGGTACTCTTACCAATATAAAGGTAATGGGGCCCCTTAAGGCATGTGTTGGAAAGCAATAAGTCACTTTAGGGATGTGATAACAAATAATATTTTTGAGAAAAACTTTTCCCTTGGTGTATGAATTTGTGTTTTCTTGTAACCTCTTTTAACTGATTAATTTTAAATTAAAAAAATACATCATTTTTCATGAAAGCATTTATAAAAAAATATATTGCATATTTAAAGGACAATATTAAGTTTTGCTGGACTTTGGGTTATTTTAAAGGAATGGTGTGTTCATAAGAGGAATTCACGGATAGGCACTTTTGCTTTTGAAAAAGGTTTTAGGTCTGTGGTGTCATCTGGACACCTCTGATGTACTGTTTTGACTTTGATGCTGTCTTTTCTCTGTCATTGGTGAGGAATGTGACTTTCATTCATACTCAAAGGGCCAAATTTTTGATGAGCACAGTGAGAAGAATTTAAAGGCCCAAGGTTTACCATCCCTTAGCCTGTTGTTGCTGGTCCAAGAATTTGTTGAATCTCTTCACACAGATCCCCATGGAAACCAAAAATACAAGCTACTTGAAAGGAATCAGGTTATTGGTTTTTCTCATTAAAGCCACTGCTGGATTTTTATTAGTTCTAATTTATTTTCTTTCAAGATTAGACATATAGGCCAGTTCTTATTTTCATGATTTGAATTCACAAAATATTTTGACTTGTGTGTGCCTGTATAAAGTAGTCATTCTACTTCTGCCATACAATTACCCTTAAAAATAAAACCAGAAAAAAAAAATGCTGACATAAATGGGCGGAAAAATCAGGTTATTAAATAAAGTGGAAGCAATGATTAGCAACTAACTTGAGTGAATTTGTGCTTCAGTCCCCCTACATTTAAATCATCTTTCTGTATGAAAATAATTTAAATAATTATGGGAGAGTATTTCTCAGACCTCAACTGCTTTAGACTCTATTTATAAAGTTCAATTTGTCTCATTGCCTATTATGAGCAGATTTTATAGTTATTTTTTAATAATTAATTAATTTATTTATTCATTCTAATTAGGTATATATGACAGCAATATAAATTTTGATTCATTGTACACAAATGGAACACAACTTTTTATTCTCTGGTTGTACACAATGTAGTCTTGCACCATAGATGTTGTCATACATGTATCTAGGGTAATGATGTCCATCTCATTTCACATCTTTCCTGCCCCTATGTTCCCTCCTCTCCCCTGTCTTCCCTTTGCCCAATCACAGTTCCTCAATTTTTTACATTCTCCCCGCCAACCCCATTACGAGTCAGTATCCACTTATCAGAGAGAACATTCCACCTTTGGTTTTTTGGAATCGGCTTATTTCGCTTAGCATGATATTCTCCAACTCCATCCATTTACCTGCAAAATGCCTTAATTTTATTCTCTTTTAATGCTGAGTAATATTCCATTGCGTATATATACCCGTTTCTTTATCCATTCATATATTGAAGGGCATTTAGGTTGGTACCACAGTTTAGTTATTGAGGTGCTATAAACATTGGTATAAACATTGATGTGGCTTTGCTACTGTAGTATGCTTGGTCTTTGGGTATAGACCAAGGAGCAAGATAGCTGGTGGTTCAATTTCAAGTTTTCTAAGGAATTTCTATACTGCTTTCCAGTTTAGTTGCACCAAAAGCAAGGGATGTGTTAAGATGTATACATTGACTTCACCTATTTGGACAAGCATTACAAAGAAAGACAATTTTCACTATTCCTTCTTCTCCTCTCCACAAAAGTTGTTAAACATTATTTAGATTTTAGGTGGTTTATATATTTCAGGAAATTCTTTTTACCATCCTCATGCAGTTATTCATATAACCATATGTTCTATTTTTAAAAATAATTCAAAAGTTGTGCTTCAACCTTCTTTCTGGGGCTCAAACTGTTTTTTTAATTTAAACAAAATATACTGATAGACACTTATTTTTATGTAGAAATTTAAAGAGAATAATAATAAGTAGGAGGACCATTGATTATTATGATTATGTGTATCACATCAAGTATTTCAATGTAGTGTTTGCTGCCCCATGTTTAGAACACGTGTTTGGAATATTACACTGGTTCTCTTTTCTGTTTCCAGGTGGCTGTACTTTTGATGATGGTCCAGGAGCCTGTGATTACCACCAGGATCTCTATGATGATTTCGAATGGGTACATGTTAGTGCTCAAGAGCCCCATTACCTGCCACCTGAAATGCCTCAAGGTAAGAATCATTCTCTCTCTCTCTTTTTAAATTTGAAAAGTATTTTTATTAGTGTATTATAGCTATACATAAAATTGGGGTTCATTTTGACATAATCATACATGCATGGAATATAATTTGCTCATTTTCCTCCCAAGTACTCCCTCTTGAGAACCATTTTATTTACTTAGCCATGGGGAAATGGCTTCAGAGTATGTAGCATTTTCATATTTTAGAAATAACTATAATAATTTTTTGTTATAATAAGCAAATTTATTATATTTCTTGGTGACATATATTAGTCTTAAACTATTATTTGCATTTCCCTTAGTCACTTTCTCTAACCATATATTCTTCAAAATTTCTCATTATACCTTTCTTATCTCTGTCTTTGCAAAAAAAAAATAATTGCTTTTTTTCTACTTAATGTGAAATAAAAATGACAAACCAAAAAATAAAAACATAAAAAGCAGAACAATAAAAAAGACTACTGAAAAAAAATCTTACACTTGGATTGATTCATTTGATACTTATTCAATAAAATTACCAATTTGATTCAGTTATACTGAGTGGAAGGGCTTCCGTTCCATGGTTGGAGAGAGACTGTCTCACGCTCCTGCTGATCATGAGCAAACCAGTGGCTCTGATGGAGGAGCATCTTAGAGACAAAAATTATCAAATGGAGAAAGCCTTTTTTCCCAGAGAATAACATAGAAATAGTGCTGAAACCTATTCATTGGTTTTGCTAAGATCTTGTTATATCCTTTGATTTTGTGGAATGAATACATCTTCTTTTTTTTTTTTATTTTTTGGGTGAGAACAAAGTAATGGAGTAATGCATCTTCTGATTGTTTTCTCTTACTTGTGAAAACCACATTAATAGAAGACATCAGTATATATATATATATATATATATATATATATATATATATATATATATATAATTTTATACAATGTTGGATTCATATTTGTGCTTTCAGTTCAACATAATAATTTGGAAATAATATGGGTCCTGTGTTTAGCAACAACTTGTTTAATTACAAAAATCAAAAATATAAACAGGAATTTCAAAATTGCAGTGATAAAGAGAAGAAACTACCCAATTTTTAAAAAGAAACAAATATCATATATAGTTATATATCATATAATAATGTGTGTATAAAATATAATATGTAACTATATTATTGTATATAATCAATTGATATTCTGATTTTCTATTACTAACAACTTTTTAAAAATACATTTTTAGTATTTTATTACAATTAAATAAAATAGTTTAAAATTATTTTTTCTCCCAATTCAGAAAGTCCTTCCTAAACTGAGTATGAATTTTAGATAGGCAATTTTAAACATAACAATTAGTAGTGAAAATATCAATTCCAATGATGGACAAAAATCCCTTTTACCACCATCATCCCTGAACTTGATAATTAGTATGATTCATAAAATACAAAGAAAGAAATATCAACATATCACAAGAATGTAAAGCAAATAAAGGAAAGTCTAAAAGTTATATTTCCATATTTTGTGTTATAAATGAATATAGTATATGTGTCCTTTAAAAGTGTTGTTTTTAATTAATTATTTTTTGGTGTGTGTGTAATAATTGTATTTAGCAGTGGGATTCATTTTAACATGTTTGTACATGTACGTAACAATTTGGCCAATTTTCTTCCCCTTTCTCTCCTCCTAACCTTCTTCCTCTACTCTAATGCTTTGTGTCTTTTTTATTTTCATGAGATCCACTCCCCCCACCCCCACATTTTTTTCTTGAAAAATTTTTTATAAGTCTACACTATAGTATGTACATGGATTAAATCTGCTGCTTATTCTGAATTGTCACTTCCCATGGCTGATTAGACAAATGGTTATTTCTGAGGCTGGAATGAGCCATAATTTCCTTTGCAGAGGAATAAAATGATACTTTGTGCTTGACATCCTTTTCTTCTTGTGTTTGACCCCTATATCTTCAGCAGACTCATTTAGTGTTCTGCATAAGTTTGTATTTTTCTTTCAAAGGTACATAACCTTATTTTGCTGGTGCATTTTAATTAAAGAAACACTGCAATTTTTGGCCTGAATTTTCTCTGTGATATATTTAGACTGAATTTTTCATGTAAAATTAAAGAGGGTGGGCTGGAATGCACACATTTTGACTGTTTATCATCAGAGAATAATCAGAAAGACGTTGATTTATGGAAATGTTACCATTGTTAATTACCATTGATGGTGGATAATGAAGAGCTGAAGAGATATTGCTCAGATGACCTTGTTGGCTCACCTTTGATGCACAACCTAATTGGTGGTTACAATAAAATATGATATGCACAGAAAATGAAAGTGTTTGAAATTCAGCCAGATTGACCAATTAATAGGACATTAAGTAATTTATCACTCAAAGGAGGGAAAAAAGGTCATGGCACTTTATTTTTTCCCGAGTATAACCGTGTTTAGTTCTGAAGAGAGTTGAGAGAAAACACCATATTTATTTTCTTTATAGAAAATGCTGTTTTATTCATTTTCCTTATGATATTTCTTCAAAGTGCTGAATGAACATTATCTGCCATAAACTGGCGCAAAGGAGACATTTAGACTTTTCCTATTAAAGTTTTATGAATGATCCTTTTATTTTCCAATGTATAGACAGGTAGGCTTCCTTCTTTTGTCTACTTAAAAGTCACACACAAGCACTCAAACAAACCAAAATCCCAAGCTTCAGTAACCACTATAGCAGGAAGGTTGGCTCTCTGACATGAACTTGTTATTGAGCTCTATGCAGTACTTGGACAATGCTAATCCATTTCTGTTAATTGACTTTTTGGACTAGATGCCAAGAGGGGAAGAAGAAATGTAGGGTGAATAAATAATTTAGAATGATACAAGAAGGAGTATGTGTTGAAGAGTAGAGAAAGGAGGAAAATAATGTCTCCACATGGAAAGATACCATACTATCAAAAATTGCTTATAACACTCTGCAGCAGTTGCCACATATTACTTTTGTTAGATGACAATGATGGCTAACAGGCCTGCTAAATATATTTAATAACAGCATGCCAAAGAATGAGCACTTTGTGAAAGAGTCTTAACACCTAAAAATGACTTGAAAATCTGAGCACCTATTCAACTTAGTCATCAAGGAAATGCAAATTAAAGTCATAATGAGAAACTGCTGCAAATGTGATTTCAGGTGTTGGTGAGAATGTAGAGCAAGCAAAACCCACATAGACTGTGATTGGATGTAAATCCTTACAACTACTTTGTACAGCCTGCTGACCTGCTAATTCATTTTTGGGTATAAGCCCAGCAGAATTGAGTGCTCATATTCCCCAAAAGACACATGTAGGAATATTTACAGCAACAGCATTCATAATGGACACAAGCTGAAAACAACTTGAACAGCAGTGCAATAGACAAATAAATGATGGGATATTCATATGGTGGAATCTTACTCCACAATGAACATAGACTATTGTTATACACAACGATGTGAATGAATGTCACAGCTATAGGCTCGTGGGAATAATACCAGACACAAGAGTATGTGTTATGTTTACATAAATTTCAAAATGAGGTAAAAGTAACTGTTGAGTTGGAAATCACGGTGTTATTACCTATGGGAGGGCCTAGGGAGATGGTCTGAAGGTGAGTTGTGTAGTATTCTGTATGTATCTTATAAGTTAATAAAAGGTAACAAAATCAGTGCTCACAAATATACTACTGGAAAACTAAACTAATTAAAATTTTATAGATTAGAATAAAAGATGCATAACATGAGACCTCAAATGGGATCAAATTCTTCTTTTCCCACCATCCTGGATCCCTCTAATCCCTCTATTCCTCTAGACACACACATTCTCTCTCTCTCTCTCTCTCTCTCTCTCTCTCTCTCTTCTCTCTTCTCTCGCTTTCTGTTCTTTGACATTTTCTGGCCTTTTAATGTTCCCTTACCTCTGCTTAGATATTTCTTTGTCCACTTATCCATTGACCAAACTCTTTCCTATTGTTGCTATGTCTACACAAGTTCCCACTGCTTTGGGAAGATTTTCCTGACTGGCTTAGAACTCTTAATTTTATTTTATTCTTATAACCACATATATACTTGGCTGTACTATACTTTGTATATAATTAAATTGCTGATGTTATATTATCAGTTTTATATTTTTTTACTAGACTATAATGTCCTCATGAGTATAGATCTCATTTCAAAAATTTTAATTTTTCCAATACACTATTTTGCTTAGAAAAAAATGTCAACTCTTTTAATATCAGATTTAAAATATTTTGGTCCTTGTTTGAATAGTAAAGCTGGTTTTCTCTGGATTAAAAAATTAATTGAATAAAATCCCCCTTTTCTCAAATATGATATTGAGTTCACATTTGAATGCAATTAGAAGAACTTCACATAATTATTAATATTAGGCTTATTTCCTTTATAAATGGTATCACCTGTTTATTTTAGATATATTTAAATGTTACTAATACTACCCAGAAAAGGTTTTTTTTTTTTTTTTTCATTTCTCTCTTCTCTCTGTGCTTTCTTGTCAAATTCATCCAATGTTTACTCATCAAAAATTGGATATATAAATATATAACATTAACCTACAAAGAATGAGATGTTGTATGAAAACCATCAATTGTTCTTTGATCTCAAATACATCTGGGTCCGTGATCTGGTTCATCAAGTATTTTATGTTTATGACATCATAAAACAAATTCATCTGACCATTTTACTATATGTTCTGTTCGTGATCAGAGTGTAGGAACTGTGATTGTAATTCATCTTTCATTGTAATTATAACTGCTTTTCCTTCTTAACACGTTTTTGTAAAATGACTAATTGAATTTTAGTTTGGAGTCTCTAGAGTACTCGTTTGACAGTATTTAAAATTATGACTACATTATATTCCACCTTCAATCTGGTACTTTTACTGATAATAATGTAAATCACTGTACAGAGTTCCTAATTTAAATTACACACATTTTATATATTGTAAAATATAAAAGCCCTCGGTCATTAAATCAACCTAAAAATTGAAGTAAGAAACCATCCTGTCTTATAAAACTTAGCCCGGTGTGATTCAATAGTTTAAGACCCTCCTGGATTTCAAGTCTGTCTCTGTGTCAAGTCCCCAAACTAAAATGTAGAACACAAAATTAGATGACACAAACAAAGAAGCAAAAGAAACAATACTGTTAAGAAAGTGCCTTTTTATTAGTTTGTTACATGTAAAACTGAGTATCTTTATTTCTCTTAGATTTTAAGCATAAATTATTAGCCAGATTGTTAAAATGGGACCTGCCTTCTTCAAATATTTATTTGGTGAGATTCAGTTGCTTGTGTATTTAAGAGGGAGTGTGGTTAGGTCACATGATTTTGTACTTGGCTTTTTCTGATAGTGGTGAAAAGTAAATAAAACATTCATGTCCACAATTTAATACAGATGATAACATTTATAGGTAACACAGTTTTAAGTAAGTTTTCTATTTGATACTAGTCTCGGTATTGTAGTGGACAATTCTAATTTATATTTACATAATATTATATATATATATTGTGCTATACATTTTAATACCTCTGAGAAGAAATTTCAAATAAGTTTTTGACCTCTCATTTCTAATCTATAGTCTTTCTGGGAATAGTAATTGCTTATTAAAATTAGTAGATCGCTTTACTTAATATTTTCCTCACCCTATTATACACAATTGATAATGATGCATGTATTTTTTGAGAATCATATCTGCCATAAATCTCACACAGTTGAATTGACAGAATCATCTGGCAGTATATCTGCCAGAAACAAGGCATGGCAGAGAGTAAAAGGGCAAAATTATGTGCATGTAGTGTTGGTAGTGAGATGCTGAGTTTCCCACATTATGGCTGCTTTTATGTTTGAGGATAGAGACATTGGGTCAAAATGTCTCTTTTGTCATCTAATTAACATTGTCTGTTAATACAAGTAAAACTATATGTGTGAATACATGTAGTAGTATTCCTGAGGGGAACTGAGAAATGGATTGGCCCTAGGGAGAAGAAAGGAAGGGAAACAGGAAGGAGAGGGAAGAAAGGCAAGAGAAGGCTTAACCTCAGTTCATGAACACAGCAGGGTGGACCTCAAAATGCTGGGTGCGGGGGAGTTCGAATCTTAGGAGTCTCAAACCACAGAAGTTTAAATCTGAAAGGATATGCTTCATTCAGCAGTTTTCACATTTCTTTTAAACAATAGAATTCTTTAGGAAAAAAAAAAAATTCTTATTACTCAAATCTGTAAAACCAGTAACAAGGAACTAATGGTCCCATGGCCTACTTCTTTGTAACTTCCAGGACCCTGACTCTTAAATACTTCCTCTCTACCACTCCTCCTCCATCAAGGTGGCTTTTGTGAAGAAATCTTGGAGATATATGACTTTAAGGGACAGTCTGAATACAGTGATTTTGCAAACTCAAGCCCTTTCAGATAGGCATCTCTGAGAGGAGAGTTCATTGCTATTAGTTACCACTTACTGGTAGATTATTGAGTTTTGTTACAGTAGGGACATGATCTATATATTTTAATCCTCCAAAGAACCCTACAGAATAAGTGACATTTTAGAGAAAAGTGGAGTGAATAACTTGCATAATGCTACTCAAGGACAGAATTTGAACTTTGGTCTGTCTCATATCAGTGCCACAGTAACTTCTTACTTTATCACTGCAGTTTAGCTGACAAATTCCTTTACTTGGTTTGGACAGTTAAATCCACTATATAATGAGCCATTTAAATTATTTAATCAAGAATGTTTTTCCACCACTTCATATAAGATGCTATTTTTTCTAGAATTTTAAAGCTTTATATATGAAATAGAATCTAAGATTCGCTGCTGTTGGAATTGCTGCTGGGTTTCAGGGTTTTCTCAGTATATACTGTTCTCCTGGGGAGATGTTCTGCCCTCTCTTTGATTTACCTGTATGTTATTTTTAGTCATTTGATGAACACTTGCTGCATGTCTGTCTAAGCAAACCTGTAGAAACACATATATTATCTACTTTCTCATTAGAGCTTGTATGGTAGAAGAAAAAAAATCATGGACTAAAGGAATCAGACTAAAGTCTAGGGTTTGAAATAATTTTAAGACTTTGTTTGCAGTGGGGTATTTTAGGACAAGAATTATGGGCTTATTTCAATGTGCTATTCCAAAACATGTTATCATGTGTCTGTTGATGTTTTTGCCCTGAGCACAGAGAAGATAGTTTACTACATTTGAGTTGCTTATTAAAAATGGTGAGAGTTGGAGGAAGGGCAGGGTGAGAGAGTGAAAGGCTATAATGGACTACTTGAAGGGTGAGCCACTAAATGAAGGCTGGTTTTTAATGTAAGGACTATTACCCTTACGGACATAAATGCAGCATGAAGAATGTCTAAATTACAGAGAACAGAAATGGCATGCTGAGACAGGAATTTTCTTCTGATATTTCAGGTACATAATGTATCTAAGTTAGATATGTTCCAATATATCTCAGGGGGGAAAATAGCCAAGTATTAAAAAAAAATAGAGAAAATATATTTGTGTCAGTGCTACAGAACTTCCAAACTCCTAAATGAATTAGAGATAAGAATACAAAGTCTATACAGTCACCTTTAACATATACCATAAAATCAATACATAGTTCAAAAAAGCAAAATGACTTTCCTTGGGAGGAGAGTGACTGAAAGCACAGTTATGACCTTATATTTTGCCTTTCCAAAAATAAACTTGCCTCATGATGGCTACAACCTATCTCTGTTTAAAAGCTTATTATTTTTCAAACACAAGAATGCCAAGGAAATAAGTATATCAAAAAGCAGCACAAGGAAATAATTAAATCTGGGTCACTTAAAATATAGACAATATTAATGATCTCATATTGTTACTGTTGTGAAAAATATATAGCTATGCTATATATTTTTTTAATTTATAGTAGGTTATTATTACATGTATAAAACATTTTAAAATTTCAGAACACTGTTGGTTTTCCAACCTAATTTCCGTTGAGAGTGCTGTAGCACTGTTGTCAAGGCCTGATTTCCTCTCCTGCGCCCAGAGAGAAAAAATATTCACTAATAAATATTTCTCAGCAAAAAGTACACATTTTATATATTTAGAGCACATAATAACATAAAAAGGCCCACAACATTATGAAATCTTTACATACCAACATAGATAGGTGTAGGTGCTGAATTATTTGCTGAAGGCTTCTGAGTGTAAAATAGGACAGTTTCACAAACTTCATTAAGTGGTTATGTACTTCAGTACAACCTTCTTTCCCCTGGTTCTTTAATATGTGCGCGCGTGTGTGTGTGTGTGCGTGTGTGTTTTAAAAATCCTTTTGTTGTTGTTTGTTGAATCTAAGGCCTCACATATTCTGTTACTGTTTTCCCTGAAGGTTCCCAGGACAGTTAGAGTATTAACATATTGCGAGGTTCTTTCTATAAACTATTTTCTTAGATACACCTTTTATATTAATTAAATGTTTCTGGATAAAATCAATATGTTATAATGTTCTTCCTATGTAACCTTTACAATGGTGTTCAGCTGTTTATAAAATACGGAGCATAACCAAGGAGCTTAATTATTTTAGTGGTTCTGGTCTGAATAAAATAAGGAAATTTATCTTTATGGTTGTCAAAAGCCCTAAAAGAAATCCCAAAGACAATTTAAAAGAAAGATTGGAAATTTTTATTTTACTGAATTTAGTAGCACATCATGCAAAGAAGGTCCAAAACAATCACTGTAGAAGATTGGTCACTTGACTAGAATTCTGGCCTGAGTGCTGGAGAATAAGGAATAATATCAATATTCTTACATTAGGAAAGCTAATACTTATGATAATTATATTAATATAGTAATGAATATTTTAAAAAGTTGCAGAAGGTAACAAATTTAGAAAGAAACTTGGCTCCTTCAGAAGTAATGAGTAGTATATGTCATCAATACTATAATAAAATCAATTTAGTACAGAAATAATTATTTTGGAGAGATGCAGAGTACCTTCTCAGATTAAACAGAAGATTAAGAATAATTTTTAAGGGGTAGGGATATAGCTCAGTTGGTAGAGTGCTTGCCTTGCATGCACAAGGCCCTGGGTTCAATCCTTAGAACCCCCCCCCCCAAAAAAAAAAAAAAAAAGAATAATTTTTATTATTCTGATGTGGTGGTACAGCTACAGTGAAGGCTGAGGCAGGAGGATCAATTGAACCCAGGAGTTCCATGAGAAACAGAAACAAATTTTACAACCTCTTGTTCAAAAGAGAATACAAATGCAATCCTAAGTCCAGTATGACATTACTATAGTATTTGGCAGTTGAAAGCTTAAAAAAAAAAAAAAAAAAAGATAAGCCTATAAAGCTAAGCCAACTTTGCCAAAAAGCTTTTATACACAGTTCATTGCTTTTTCAGAACTCCTCATTTGCAGGTATTTGTTCCAAGGCAAATATTTTTTTTTTTTCAAATTTCCTCAATATTGAAGTTTTGTCATTAATCTCTTTCATATTCTGAAACAACCAAACACATTTTTTAAAAAGATAAAATTACTGTATTTTCCCCTGGCAATTAATGTATTATCATTTAGTTTAAAGGAATCCCCCCTTACAGTCAAAAGTCTGTTTCTGAAAATCTGATGTTCAGTGCGAGTGTTATAACAGAAGTCAACTTTCTATCATCATTACCACCATTATTATTTTTGTGGTGATGGGGATTAAACCCAGAGCCTTTCTCATGCTAGGCATGCAATCTACCACTCAACTACACCCCTAGCCCCAATTTTCTATTAAGTGGGAAAAATTGTAATGTGTTAGATTTCTAACCAAAATGCCTGACTGGAATAGACTTCCTTCTTGTTTATTTTATTTTATTTTTTAAATTTATTTGTTCTTTCTAGATTCACATAACAGTAGAGTGTATTTTTATATATTTTACATACATTGAATAACTTGTTCGAATTAGGATCCCATTATTGTAGTTGTACATGATATGGAGGTACATTGGTCATGCATTCATATATAAGGACAGAAAAATTATGTCTGATTCATTATATTGTCTTTCCTATTCTCATCCCTTCTCCCTTCCCTTTATTTCTATTTATCTAGTCCAATCAACTTCTAATCTTTCCTGCCCTTGTTGTAGATTAGCATCCACATATCAGCGAGAACATATTTTGCCTTTGGGATTGGCTCCTTTCACTTAGCATGATAATCTCTAGTTCCATCCATTTACCAGCAAAAGCCATAGTTTCATTTGTCCTTATGCCTGAGAAATATTCTATTGTGTATATGTACCACATTTTCTTTATTCATTTATCTGTTGTAGAGCACATAGGTTTCTTCCATAGCTTGGCTATTGTGAATTGAATGGTATATTGAATGGCTGTGTCTCTGTAGTGAGCTGATTTTAATTCCTTTGAGTATAAGCCGAGGAATGGGGTAACTGGGTTCAATGGTTGTTCCATTCCAAATTTTCTAAGGAATTCTCATACTGCTTTGGAATAGATTTTCAAAGTAGATGGTATAATGCATAAAATATTTTTCCTAATCAGCAACCAAACAATTATTATGATTTTATTGCAAGATTGCTCTGCAATCTTCATGCGCTATACATATCCTGTTTCTCGATTTTTGGAAGTTTGGATCTTTGCAGCAGTATTATTTGAAGATGATATTTTCTAAGTTACATAGTTTAACTTGGATATTAAGGATATTATTGGGATAGTAAAACCTTCCTTGCTTAATATGATAGGCATTTATATTTTTTGTCCAAATTTTTTAATTGGTGCCTTATGCTTATACATAATGCTGGGATGTGTTTTTACATATACAATATAACAGTATAATTTGGACAATACCCCTCCTCAGCACTTTCCTCCTCCCTCCTCTCCTCCCACCCCCTGGTCCCTTTCCTCTATTCTAGTGATCTCTCTTGTTTTTCACAAGATGTCCCTTCCACCTTTCTTTCCCTTTTTTCCTCCCTAGCTTCCACAAATGAAAAAAAAAAAAAAAAAAAAATGACCCTTGACTTTCTTAGATTAGCCTAGTCCACTTAGCAAGATGTTTTCCAATTCCATCTAATTTCCTAAAAAGTCATAATTTCATTTTTCTTTAGGACTGAATAAAACTACCGTGTGTATATACATCTTATCTATTCATCTGTTGGTGGACACCTAGGCTGGTTCCATAGTTTGGCTATTGTAATTTGTGCTGCTATGAACATGGGTGTACATGTATCCCTGAAGTAATGATGACTTTAATTCTTCAGGCTAAATATCAAGGAGTAGTATAGCTGGGCCATATAGTGCTCCCCTGCCCAGCCTTTTGGGGAACCTCCATACAATAGTGGTTGTACTAATTTACAGTTGTACCAATAATGTAAGAGTGTTCATTTTTCTCTACATTCTCTTCAACACATTACTGTTTGGATTCTTTTTTTATATTTTTATTTTATTTATTTATTATTTTTATGTGGTGCTGCAGATGAATCCCTGTGCCTCACACATGCTAGGTAAACACTCTACCACTGCTACTCCAGCCTACTGTTTGTGTTCTTAATGATTGCCTTTCTGACTTTTGTGAGACGATATCTCAGTGTAGTTTTGATTTGCATTTTGCTACATGCTAATGATGTTGAACATTTTTCCCTTTTATTTTTTTGCCATTCATATTACTCCTTTTGAGAAGCATCTATTTAATGCATTTGTCCATTTATCAAGGTTATGTTTCCTTTTTTTTTTTTGGTGTTCAATTTTTTGAGTTCTTTATATATTGTAGATATTAATCCTCTGTCAGAAGAGTAGTTATCAAAGATTTGCTTCAATTCTATAAATTCTCTATTTACCTTCTTGTTTCCTGTGATGTGTAAAAAGCTTTTTAATTTGATGCCATCTCATTTATTAACCCTTGGCATTAATTCCTGAACTTTAGGGTTCCTAGTGTGACAGTCTTTGCTTTACTGTGCTCTGATTATGATAATTTTTGTTGGATTAGTCAGAGAGATTCATTTCCAGGGAAACTAAGTAACAGACTCTCCTTAACTTCTTTGAGGTAATTATTTATTCTGTTTTCTTCTACTCAAAATTGAAATCAAATTAAAATTAATGAAGATAAGTCACTGGGAAGAGCTGACTGGTGTTGTTATATGTCACAATCCTTATCTCAAAGTTCAAATTTCTCCCTAGTCATAATGTTTACCAAAAGCTATTTTGAAAACTAGAACTGCTTTCATAATACTATCTTAGTGTACAGGCTCAGTAATTTTTTTATTGGCCCAGTGGCAGTGGTCCAAAAATTTTTGGAATTTTTAATGCTCCACATTTATGTGTAGCAAATGAAACCTACAGTTACCAAGAAATCATTAGAGTGGAAAGAATAAAGAGAAATTAGTGGCTAGCCAAAACCAGATATAAGTTGTTTATTATTATTTTTTTAAGTTGTAGTTGGACATAGTACCTTTATTTTATTTATTTGTTTTTATGTGGTGCTGAGGCTCAATTGCAGCACCTCACATGTGCTAGGCTGTGGGGACAAAGTGCATGGAGTACTGCATATATGGCAAATGTTAAGGGCATCTGAGTGGCAAACCACTCCCCCGTGCTAGGCGTGTGAGTGGCAAACCACTTACCTGCAGGCACAGGCCTGGGTGAGAGGCCACATGTTATAGTCCCTGTGCTTGCTCCATGGCCTGCTCCTCAATTGGTTGCTGTAAGGACAGTTGGCCAGAAATTGTATTGGTGGCTGCCTGTAATCTGCTTAGCTACTGCCTGATTATATTTACATGGTAACTGTGCAATAAAATCAGACCTGCTTCCTGCTTGGTCTCCAGAGGTCTTGATTAGCGACTCTGCAGCCACACTCTCCTCTACCCTGTTCCATGGACCTCCTTGCTGGATGAGAAAGAGCCCATACACTAGGCAAGTGCTCTATTGCTGAGCCACAACTCCAGCCCCAAGTTATAAGGTTTTAAATTTTCTTTCATGCTGCTCTTAAATATTTACTATCCAATTTTTAAATGTTTTTACACTGAATCTATACATTTGAAAGAGTCATACCATTTATTTATGCTCAATTTCATTTGTCTTGATATATAAAATCTCCAACCTCATAGTATCCTATAGAATATATTTGTGGTAATACCAGAATAATAATCCTTAACATCATCAAAATAAAATTCTGTTTAATCTAAGAGACTTTAGAGATTACTGCTGTTCTGGCTTTTTATTTTATTAAAAAGAGAATATTATTGAAATAGGTTAAACTGATGCAGGAAATAGAGCAACCTGAATTTTAAGTTCAGGTTCTAATTGCTTCTGGTTTAGTCATGACATTTAACCTTCCCGAGTTTTCACTTTTCCTTCAATAAAGGAAAGAACAAAATTCTTGCAATTTTGTAACAATGCAAGAAAACACATATATGTGAAACATTTGCTATTATCCAGCATGTAGTTGTTGCTTAATAAATATTTGCCATTTTTCCTTTGACCCAAGGTGACATGGCTGTTTAGTAATCTCATTAATCTGTAAAAAATTGATTTGCATTCCTCTCACTTACTCATTTTAGCAAGGAATAAATTGCATTTCCCCATTATAATTTTTCAGTAGCTCATTAGGAATTATTTTATATCCAATTCAGAAAATTACTTTCCCTACGTAATTGTTCACCACATACAGGTGCTTTGCACTATGATATATAATGATATCTGAAAATGATTTTCATGAAACAGTATTATAGGTCAACTTTAACTTTCAAATATTATTCTTAACTAAGATACAACATTTGAGGTGTGAAAATCATTTTGGAAAAGGTTTATTATTTATCCACTCTTTAAGACAGTTATTATGTAGCTTTACTATTAGGATTACCAAATTGCTTTGTGACCACTCTTATATAGACATTATTTTCTTGAAGAAATACATAGTTTTACTTAATATTGAGAGTATCTGCAGGCCATAATGTCATAAAGGTAGAGAGAAAGTAAATAACAACTTTAAAACAATGAGAAACTGGAAAATATTGCTAAAAATGTCTTGTCCTGCAAAAGTTGAGTGCATGTTACTATACAAATGCCCTCAATCAAAAATCTGTAAATCTCTAGATTTGAAAGATCAAGTCTGCATCTGACAGGTCTCTCTTATTATTATTATTATTATATTTAAAATCTGGATGTTCTATCAAGGAAATAGATTTTAGTGTTTAAAGTAGAATTTGTTACAACTACTTATTTGGTTATTATGTATTTGAATAATAATAATTATTTTTTTAACCATGTATCAGCTACTAGGGCTACCTGCAGAGTATTGTGAGTTCTTGTTGTAATGAGAAAGTGTATTGTTTTGGCTATCATATCTATGCTTTGGCTATCTCTTTCAATGAAAAAAAAATAGTATAAGTTTAATTTACTCAGCTCTTTGTACAGTTGTCTACACAGTGTAATAACTAATGAATTATAAGTTAATTTGAATATCAAATGGAGATTTTTTATTTTTATATTTTATTTGTTTTTTTTTTTTTTTTTTATTTTGGTGCTGGGGATTGAACACAGGGGCACTGAGTCACATCCCCAGCTCTTTTTATTTTTTGTTTTGAGACAGGGTCTCACTAAGTTGCTTAGAGCTTCAGTAAGTTTCTGGGTCTGGCTTTGAATTTGCAATTCTGCCTCAGCCTTCCAAATAGATTTTTTAAGCCTAGGGATCTATGTTGTTTTGGAAGGTTTATGAATTGTTTAAGCATATTGTATATGTATATGTTTGTATATGTCTATGTGTAGGTTTGTGATTTAAAAAAAAAACACTGAATATTAGAAAAGTTGCACAAAATAGCAACAGTAAAAAATACTGTTTTACTGTATTTTTACTACAACATAGTAAAAAAATGGAGAGTTCCCTAAGACACAGCTCATGTGGAAAATAAACTCCCATTTTGCTCATCTTTTGTGTACTATGTTATATAGACTCAATAAAAAATGATGTCTTCTACAAAGTCACTGCCCCTTTAATTTTAATTTCACTATTTCCAGGAAACCCATATCCAGAGTTTAAAGGACTTAAACTTTGATAATAAATCTTTTATTCTCAGAAGTTTATTTTGGGAAAATTTCCCTACTAAGAATAATGTTTGCAGGGTTCCCCCTCCCCCTACTAGATAAACCCACTTTTTGATGTTTTGCACTATTAGGATTGACACTCCACTTGCTGATCAGGAGTTGACAGATATTCTTCCTCTTCTTCTATATGAAGGTAAACTTAGAAAAATTATGTTTCTTCTTTTTTATGTTCTGAATTAGTGCATGATAGTTATACATAACAGTGGGGTTCATTTTGACATAGTCATACAGGCATGGAATATAATTTGCTACACTTCCATCTCCAATTCTTCCCCTCCCCCCTTCCTCCCCCTGTACTCCTTCCTCTACTCTCCTAGGTAAAGCTTACAGTAGATAAATTACTTTAAGCCTTATTGTCTTTCTCATCTACTGTAGCCCATTGTTGATTATTCTAGGTAAGTTTTAGGTAAAAACAAACAAGTAAGCACATAAACTTCATAAACAGCAAAATGTTAGCAAGCATTTAACAGCAGATTATGAACCAAGGAAACTGCTGTCTGACCTGAAGTGAATAACCAAAGCTTTTATCCACCAATGTAGCCAACTAGTGTTTGACAGAAACATATGACTAACACTTTCCAAGAGTCTGAGAACATCTACACTGTGTAAAGGATTTGATATTTTGGGGAATATCAATAGGTATTTCTTTTCTGCAGTACCTTACAAAGAAAAGGAAGCAATTGAGGCACTTTTACCAAAATGCTTCTTATTTTGGAAAGCTCTGGATCTAGATTCTAGCATTTATAGCAGATGACTTGAACAAATGCCCTCTCTTTCTTTAAAGGTAACATCAGGACATTAATATTTAGCCTTCCTTTCACAGAGGTAGTTGTAACAACCAGAATAATATGTGGTTGTGAACATACTTTGGAAACAGTGAAAGTAGGTTTTAATAACACTAAGAAGTTAAAGTGTACCCTGCTGAAAATGTACGTGGATTGGGCCTTAGATCTTTAATGATTCCCTTTCATTTTACTAGCGGATACTTCAAAGAATGGGAGTGAATTATATGGTTCATGATAGAGCATTACATAACACTTAGGTGATTCGTGTTTTATCCCATGACCTCAGGTAGCAATGAGAGAGATGAGGAAGAGAGAGAATAGGTAGAGAGAAACAGGAAGCAAGAACCAGGTAAACTGGAGTATGTAGGAATGAAGTGGCTGAAGTAGGGGTTACCAAGTTCCAAAAAGAACATAGAGATAATTTTTGATCAGACACTACACAGAGTTGTAGGAGAATATCAAGGAGTATATCAGCGAAATTTAAGGGTCAATGCAAATGGCCAAAAATTAGGTACTTTGATTTGGTTTTGCCTTCCTACTCTAGAATAGTGCTTTCCTATGATAGACATCTGATAATTAAAATTACCTCAAAGTTTAATTTCTAAGGTCATTTTACCCGTAACAAATAACTCATTACTTCATTTTATTATTTTCTGTCTTATTTGAACTTTGCTTACTGTAACAATTATACTGGTGTGGAGATAAAAGTGGAAGATAATTATGCATAGGTAAAAATAGTATGTTTAAAAAGAAAATGGATGAATCAAGAAAGTGACAAAATTATATTCTGTAAAATCTTTTCCAAAGTTATTTAATTAAACAGCATATTTACATGAAATTCATTGGACTTCCTTGGGGGGAGGTTTTATATATACATGAACAGTAATTATTTTGAGGTCTGATTTTTGGCAGTCATATTCTGAAAGACATTTTTCTCAACATTTCTTCTTTATATTTTCAAGGGAAAATTTTTCAGCTACTTTTCTTTTTATTTTAAAACTAGTACATATACAGTGTACAAAGATTAAAATGAACCAAAATTCATGAACATCATACATTAGTCTTATAACTAAGAGAACTACCAGAATTTGATGTTATTATTCTCCCTAAAATGAATCATTATTCGTGTGTTTGTAAAGGTTTTTTTGTGTGTACATTTCTGTATAGATATTATGTATATGTATGCTCATCTATGAAATGATGATGTTCTACCATATATGATTTTTTTTTTTTTTTTTTTTTTTTTTTTACTTCCATGATTAACACTGCAGCATATCTCCAGAGATTCAGTAGTTCCTACTACTCATCTTTGGCAAGTTGGTTCAACAGGAACAACCTGGTCTTGTCTAGAAGCAGAGACTACTTTGTTTCATTTAGCTTACTTTATTTTATTTCCTCTCTACTGCATCAATATAATGATTTGTCAACGTATACAGGTGAAAGCAATTTAAGGTTCATAGTTATTGAAATACAATTTTCTCTTTAAGATGTGTGGTAAACTTGTATTTCCAAAAAAAATCTGCAAACCTGGAGCCTAAGAAACAAACTACAGGAAAAGATGGTATCTGAAGCATAGTTCTTCCTATTGGAGCCATGCACAATGAAGAAACAAGGATCTTTTCAAAATTAAGAAAGAATAGTTTTAATGTGTTTAAAATACAACCTAATTTATATGCTTGTTACAATTCTGATGTTGATTAAAGTCTGTAGAGTGAATGAAAATTGCATGTAGTTCTCATTTTAGTTGACCTTCCATGTTAATTAGGACATTTTTTCCCATTTATTTTGGAGCTAAGTACATTTTCTTTGTCTAGTAAACTTTCATTCTGTTTTTCCCCCCTCTCTTTTTTTTTTCTTGCTTTAGTGAGGTTGATCATTTTTCTTTTCCTTTTTGCTTTCTTCAAGATTGTGAATAAAAAAAATTGAAATACTAGGATGAAGAGAACTTAGGCAGTTACATTACTTGTTATTTAACAGCTCATTCATTACTTTACACATTTAATAAATACTTGTTTGATTCTATAGGTGACATGCCCTCTCCTAGGCACTGAAAGTAAAACCCTGATGAAAACAGAAAAAAATTTTCTTGCTTTCAAACAGCTTATATCTTGAAGGAAAATTTAAAACAAACTTCCAACAGTATAAAAACAATATGCAGTATTTCTAAGTGCCATGAAGTAGGGGGAAAAAAGTACTAAAAAGTGGATGGAGTATCCATGAAAATATCTAGGGGAAAAGCATTCCAGCCAAAGCAGGAAGTCTTTGAAGGAGGGTATGCGGGACATTTTCTGGAGAGTAAAATGCCCCATTTGGCTTTATTGGAAATTGGGAGGCATTGTTTCAGGAGATAAAGTCAGGGTAGTAAGAGGGGACTGATTTTAGTAGATGCCCAGCAACAGGACTTTGCCAAGTTTTCTATGGAATGATGTGATTTTACTTTCATCTGGACAGAGCAACACTGACTATAGAATGTGGAAAATAGACATCAGGATGAAGCAAAGGTACAAGAGGGAGACCTGTTAGAAGCCTATTGTGATAATATACATCAGAGATGGTTTTAACTTAGGACCAAGATGTAATGAGAGATGATTATGAAATATGAGGGTCATTTGAATTTGGTAAGAGATTGAAATTGTGGTGCAAGAGTAAGAGTAGAGTCTTGGATGAATAAAAATTGTTTTTGTTAGCCAGAGCAGGTGGAAGGATGCAGTGTTCACAGACTGAGGTGAAGTTGAATGTGAGAGAAGCAGATGTTTGTGGAAGAACAGGAGTTGGATTTTAGAGATGTTAAGTTTGAAATTCAAGTCTGATATTCAGGTAAGAGGACCATGCATGTTTGAAAGTCTGTGTAGATAGCATTTGAAACCATGAGACTGTATGAGATCACGATGGTTGCTATAAATAGTACAACAGTTCCGAGGACTAAGTAATTACTTTGCCAATGTTTAGAGTTGAAGATGAAAAGAAATATACAAAGGAAGATAGAAGTGACCTGTGCCATCAAAGGAATATGTGCCATATTGGCGAATACATCAACAAATTGAGAATGATGCAGGTGAATTTAGAATAAAACAGAATTAACAATCTATATTCTTTTGGGTATGAATAAGGAAGGAAAATAATGTGTGAAATTAATATTAAAATGTATGCTAGAAAAGTCCTGGAAAATTGGAGGATAGGGACTACATCTTTCAGATGTTTTTTTCTTCTCTTTTATGTAGCAAGTAAGAAAAATGGACTATAATTGATTCCAACATAAGATAGTCACACATAGTCACAACACTTTTGTTGCTGAAAAGAATAGCAAAGAGACCAAGGGGTGATTGTAGGCCAGTGAAGATTTGTCTCAGAAGCAAAAGTCTGGAATGCATACTAACAGAAGAGTGAATAAGTAATGGAGAAGCTCATATTCCAGACCACTGTATGTGGATGCATATTGATCTTTAGTATTTTATAATGTTACCTGCTATTATTAGCATAATAGAAAGTGAGGACATTAGTTCTTGAAGGAAAAATAATTTCAAGTAACATTTAGGCAACGATGTGAGACAATTATGGAATACTGGTTCTCAAAGTTGGCTAAAATTTTGGAATAAGCAGGGATTCTTTATAATGAATGTTGTCACAGCCCCTAGAAATTTTTGTATAATTGTCTGAGTGGGGCTACAGCATAGATTTCCCAAGGTGATTCTAATGTATTACTCTGATAAACAACAAAGTAATGGAAGGAAAAACAGTGTGTGCACATGTTTTGTGTACCTCATTTCTAGCACTTTGTGTTACAGTACTTACCTTGTTTTTGTAGATGTATCAAATATGCATCAGTGTCTGATTGATGTGTATGTGCTGCACATCAAAATGTGATCCAGTACTGCTTTATAAGGAATAAAATCAACACCTAAACTTAGAAAAAGTTTTTGAATGTGTTTTAAAAGTCCTAAAAATTAACATAAACACTAGAAGTGAATCAAGTTGGTTGCCCAGCAGTTTTAGTACAAAATCTTTGGTAGGAGCTTAAAAGCACTATAATACTTTCAATAAAATAGTGACTAAAAATAGTAACTAAAATTATTATTGGAATGTTTCCAGTCTTAGGTCAATATTTCTGTCTTGAAATGATCTCTCTCATTATTTTCCAACATCAGTGGTATATGTTACATCCATATAATAATATACACACTAAACTCTTGGATATCATTGTCTTTTTTCTATTATTTTATTTTTTCATTTCACAATTCTACTCAAAATCTGGCAAAGAGTAGACACAAAAATTATGGACAGTGACTGTTTTACTCAGCTGTTTCATTGCTGTGACTAAAAGATCTGACCATTACAATTTTAGGGGAAGAAAAGTTTATCTATGGACTCAAGATTATTTGGAGGAGAAATTATTGGGTAATAATCTTAACCTAATCAGTGAATTAATCCCTGATTGGATTAACTGGGTGGTGGCTGGAGGTAGGTGGGGGTGTGACTGGAGGAAGTGGTTCAGTGGGGCCGTGGCTATGGGGTATATATTTTCTGTCTGGAGAGGAGTGTCTCTCTCTGCTTTCTATTCATCATGTGAGCTGCTTATCTCTGCCACACTCTTTCTCCATGTTGTCCTGCCTCACCCTGAGCCCTGAGGAATGGATCCAGCCTCTTATGGACTGATACTTCTGAAATTGTCAGCTCCCAAATACTTTTCCTCCTCTACAATTTCTCTGAGCGGGTCCTTTAGTCACAGGGGCAAAAATGATGACTAAAAAAGTGACCTATCAGAAATGTCTCTGTGATGTACCAAGAAGTTAAACATTTTCCTAAGGGCCAGGTAGGGGTCCAGTCTGTGTACCTGGAGTCAGTCATTCAGACTCATCAGACCATCATGTGTGAGCACTTAAATCACAGACTCTTTATTGTTATCTGTCCTCAATAATTTAAGGTAGGAGGTATCATTTACCCAAATACAGATAACCCTTATTTACCCATAGATATTTGGATTATTATTCAACTCTTTAAAAATTATTTTTTAAGGATTAAATGAACAATGTATATAATGTGCCTAAAATACCCCTTCCCCCCTTCCGAATTTGGTTTTATCTCAGATACATTTAATGTTAGGATTAACAAAAGCCTAATTTTTTGGCTTGATTCATTTGCTCTTATATGTGGATGAACATGGTTTTAACCAATATATCCAAAGCACTTTAAAAATCTTTCCTTTGGGATGGGGCTATAGCTCAGTGGCAGAGCTCTTGCCTAGCCTCAATGAGGCACTGGGTTCCAGCCTTAGCATCACATAAAAATAATCAAAATAAAGGCATGCTCTTCATCTACAATAACAACATAAATATCTTTCCTTTCTATAAATTCTCCCTCACCTTTACTTTCACTTATTTATTTTTATTTCCATTCTCTGGTATCCCTCTGCCATGCCTCAAAAGTTCTTTCCCTTGTTATGTGAAACTGCTAGCAGAGCTGTTCATAGAAAATGCTATCCAGGAATTTAAAAGTTATACAGTCCAAACTTGGACATGGAATAAAAAGACTTAAGCTTAAGGCCTGGGATGACCACTTAATTTACCCACAAGACAGTGAACTAGTTGGGACCCAGAGTAAAAGGAACAGAACTAGGGAACTAGGCCAATGTTCACGCCATGAACTTCTATTGCTCAGAGTTCCTTATCTCTGAGCAACCTTTCTTGAATTAGCATGTCATTGAACTCATAACTTAAACACAGAGCCAATTGAAAGCCGAGAAGCTAGGGGTAAAGCATAAAATCTAGAATGGCTTCTTCTTGTTTAGATTAATACATTTACTTGTTTTTCAGAGCGGAAAATGTTGGTGGTTAGTTGAGTGAGTTAGTGGTCTGAGTGCTCTTGGTATCTAATTTCAATTTGGCAAGTAGCTGCTTCACCTAGGAAAGGGTTAAGATTGAAATGTGCTGAAGGGTTGGAGAAGAAGGATGTGTCAGATAATAACGAATTTTGAAATGGTCTACCATGTAATGTAACTACCAATTCAGATCCGCAAGAGAAAGAACAACTTCAACTGTAGCCTTTAATTGTGGTAAAGTTTTTTGTTGTTGTTCTATAAAAAATATATAAAATGAACTTATCATAACAGGCTGCCAATTTGAAAAGGAATACTTTGCAATGACAGTGTTGTTTCATATGATCAATATTGAAGTAGCCATTTTTTTTTTTCCTTACTAACTCTCTAGTGCAGAGGAGTCCAAAAATCATTAAGCAGGTACAACTAATAAAAGGAACTGACAGGATAATAATTGTCAGGGGAAAGAAGAAGCAAAGACAAACAAGTGATCTTTGAGTTTTTGTTGATAGGGGTGGTGGGAGTGGAAGAGTGTGGGAATGTGAGGTACTGTATAATTCATGGAAAAATCCCAGTATTTCTGTTTATTCTGTTTCAATTCACTGAGTTGTCTGGTTATAATTGAGTTGTTCATATTGTTCTCTTGAAATGTTTTGAGGCAAATGAAATCTTCTAAGAATTCAATTATACTGAAACAATAGCCACAAGACATGGTGAAGTTATTGCCGAAGCTGACAAAGGGCAAAGAGGGGAAAGACGACTTGTATCTAGTATTGTTTGTGCTACTGCTTGAAGTGAATATTCAAAATTAGTTCTAAAGCCAACAGACTGCACTTTAAAGTGATTTTTTAAAAATTGTAAGTCGTAAGGTAATCTTTTTATCATTAAGTAATAAACTAAGAAAGATCTTTTTATTTTTATTTTTTTAGAGAGAGAGAGAGAGAGAGAGAGAGAGAGAGAGAGAGAGAGAGACTTTTTTTTTTAATATTTATTTTTCTTTTTTAGTTATTGGCGGACACAACATCTTTGTTTGTATGTGGTGCTGAGGATCGAACCCGGGCCGCACGCATGCCAGGCGAGCGCGCTACAGCTTGAGCCACATCCCCAGCCCAGAAAGATCTTTTTAATAAGATAAATTGGCTGCTTTTTTTTTCCTTTAAAAAATGATAGTAGCAAAGTTTTAAAAATGATGATTTGTTGGTGGGACTTTTATATAAATATTTGGAATGTTTCTGTAATAATTTTGAATTTAAAACATGAGTTTTATTGACTAGATATTTCTCATCAGAAAAATAATGCCCATTTAAGTAGATTTTAAAATTAAAAAATGCAAACTTGAAATGATTAGTTATCTTGTTGTTAATAGTGCAGTACTTCATGAATAATATTGCTATCAAAAATACTTTAAGACCCCTAAAGGCTTATAAAGGGAAAATATCTTGTTTAGGAAATGAAAAAAATCTGGAGCAATAGCTTGGGGAACCCTGAGTTCTATTCCCTATTTTACTGTTAATTCTGTAGCTGTGAGCAACTAATTTAACCTTCCAAAATCTTTTCCTCATTTGGGTAAGGAATGAATAATACTTTCTAGCTATATCAATAACAGGGATGCCCTGGTGGATGATGATGTTTATTTAGTACATGAGGCTCTGTGGGTGGGAAGGCAAGTACTACAACATGAACACAGCTGTTATCATTGAATGGCTTTTCTTTTAATGGTTATTTTAAAAATATTTATTCTAGGTTTGTTATGTGCAAGGGACCAACGACATGCCCTTTCTGGCAGATTGTAAGCCCCTGAAATTCAGCCTCCCCCTTGTTATTGGATCTTGTCCATCTGAGACTTTGTCTTAAATCTTCTACATGTTGAATAATTTACAAGTGCTTATTTAGGCTGTAAATATTTTTAATGGTTTCCAATTTGGTTTCTTCCTCCGTGGTGCTGTGAGCTTTGGAAAAAGGAACTTGAGTTCCACTTTTTTCTTATCTTTTGTCATCAGAAACAAGTATTCAGTTCTCTACTAAATTTCCTTACAAAGGTACCTTAGACTGTTTTTCAGAAATATGGCATTCATAAGTTCATGACATATAGCCACCATAGTTGTTTACTGAAATGTAAGTAAGATAAGGGATATTAAAAATTATTTCTTAAAAATCTTCTATTTTTTTTAATTTTACATTTTCATCATTTGTCCATCTTCTCAGAAAAAATATATTGAGTTTCTGTAAGTTTATTAAAAATTAGTCTGCTAAATTTAATTATTTGGTACAACTTTCTTTGAAATAGCCTTGTCTCTGTCAAGCATTTAGAGAAGAACAATGGTCACTTTTGATTTATAACATTTTATTTTACTTCATGCAGTAAAAGGCAAAATTTAATGCAGTTGTATATTATTAAGGCCTGATATATTTTGAATGTCTTAGAATATGTTTGCACTGTACCTTTCTCTGAGGTTTTACCTTGAATGCTCAGTCTTTGAACTTTATTTAAAAACAGAGAATTTTTTTTATTTTTTTCCTTCAGAGCTTTTAGAAGCTAAGCTGTACTTTGGAAAAAGTCTACTTTCTAAACTTACTTATTTCTGCAAACTTCATCTTTTTTTTTTCTCAGAACTGTAGAAGTAGGAAATAATTTAGTAAAACTTCTGTGAAAAGGCAGTGAGATAGTCTGGGGTGAAACTCAGTAGAGGTACTTTCAGGAAAACTTTTTTTTTTTTTTTTTTTTCCATTGGTGAAATGCCCACTATATCCTAAAAGTAGAAAGCTTGACCATGAAATGGTTGTAGGGTTGTAGGGTTTAAATTGCATGCAAAGTCAAGGCTCTTTAACCAAAATGAATTAAGTCAACTGTTCAGCTTAGCTCTTTGGTGATTTTTGTTCTTTTGAGAAAAAGTGAAGTCTTTCATTCTTAGGTATTCGCTGACTAATGGAGAGATTTTTCTAGTATCTAAATTTTAAAGATCATTATTGTGTTCTGTAATCTTGTAGTACATGAGAAACCCAGCTTTACTTTACAGATATGAAAACTTTGTCCGGACTTGTTAAGTGAGGACACAGAGCTACTTAAAGTTATAATCAAGGTCACTGATCCCTCAGCCTGGTTTTCTACCCTAAAGAGTGAAAGGAGAATGACTTCTGATTCAGATCCTCCTTCTTCTAGTTAATAGCAATTTTGGGTCAGTAGCACTTATTTTGTGTTTCATATGAATGTGAAGTAACCTGAAAAGAATGATAAAGATTCAATGAGGGAAATTTAGGATTACTCAGAGGAAGCTCCAGCTAGTCAGAGGAAGCAACCAATAAAGGCAGGAGGATCTTGCTCATTGGCCTTGTCACAGCTTGGCCTGTGTTTTGACTTTTTCCCTTAAAAAAAAAAAAAAAAAAAGAACAGTTAATTGTTATGGCACCTCTCCCTTTATTGGAATAGCTCTTACATTCTTGACTTTGTTTTTGTTTGTTCACACAGGTTTAAGTATGGATCATGGCCCTAACCCCTTCTTTTTGTTCCAGATCCTCCTTCAGTTTATTTTTTCTGCTCTCTTTAACCCTCTAATTTATTCTCTCCTCCAGTCTTTGCTTCCTGTTGTCCCTGCCTGCCCCCAAATGTTTTCTTTGTTCATGTCTATATTTCAATAAAATTGCTACCTGAAAAAATTCCTTAGACCTGTTGATTTAAACCGAGAGTTCAGCAATTTTGGAATAAGATGATGTTTGTCCATTTCACATTAATTTTGATGGTGGATGTGGGCAAGGTTACGAAGGCACGTTAGAGAGTCAGATCTCAAAAATTAGGTCATAGATTTCCTTTCTAATTGCTTATAAAATTCCATTAGGCTTCATTAATACAAGTCCTCTGAGCATGTAATAGTAATGCTGAATAGAAGCAGTTAACTGCCCAGTAGAGCATTGCTTTGTCTTTTTTTATAGCAGTTAATGGCTTCTACTTCAGCATTACTATTACATGCTCAGAGACTTGTATTTAATGGAGAGATCTAGTATTAATGAAGCCTAAGTTAGGAGTTTTGAAACAACTTAGAAGGAGAGATGCTTTCTATTACCATACTTAAAGCTATCTTTTATTTTATTTGGGTCTTTCTGTTAACTCAGATTCAACAATGAGCTGTGGTGATCCAACTGCTTAGAAGTTTTTAAAAATCAGCTGTGCAGGCCCTACCTGAGGCCACTTAAATTTCAATCTCTAGGAATAGGGCCAGCATATTGGAGTTCGAAAAAGTTCTCCAATATTTGTCAGGGTGGATAATGCTGGAAGCATGAGGAGAATCACTGAAATTGGCAAGAGTGGAATGTGAAGACCAAGTCATTAGGCCTATGTAAGGGTGTTTCCATGGGTAGTTTACATATCTCTTCAATTCCAGAATTCTATATTGATAATCTCTCTTTAAGTAAATGTCATCTCAGTGGATGGAATTAAAGTTGGAGAGATTAGGGAAGAATAGATAATTCAGCTTCATCGATGAACAATATTGGAAAACCAGCAGGAAGAATATAGTAAAACTGCATTTAATTTAGACATGCAACAACAGATATTTACTGAGGGTCTGCTATGTACCAGGCAAAGAATTTAGAAAAGGAAACAAACAGGAAAACATTCTTCCTTTGTGGAGTTTAATTTTTTTCTCTCTTTCTTTATACATTCATTTTTAATTCTAATTTGTTATATATCACAGCAGAATGCACTATAATTCATATTACACATATAAAGCAACATTTTTCATATCTCTGGTTGCATACAAAGTATATTCACACCATTTGTGTCTTCATACATGTACTTAGGGTAATGATGTCCATCTCATTCCACCATCTTTTTTACCCCTTCCCCTCCTCCCTTCTCCTCCCTTCTCTTTTTTCCTATCTAGAGTTCATCTAATCCTCCCATGCTCCCCCTCACAACCCCACTATGAATTAGCCTCCTTATATCAGAGAAAACATTCAGCATTTTTTTTTGGGGGGGGGGGCGGTTGGCTAACTTCACTTAGCATTATATTCTCCAACTCCATCCATTTACTTGCAAATGCCATGGTTTTATTCTCTTTGAATTCTGATTAATATTCCATTGCGTATATATACCACAGTTTCTTTATAAACTCATCTACTGAAGGGCATCTAGGTTGGTTCCACAGTTTAGCTACTGTGAATTGTGCTGCTATAAACACTGATGTGGCTGTGTCCCTGTAGTATGCTGTTTTTAAGTCCTTTGGGTATAGACTGAAGATTGGGATAGCTCGGTCAAATGGTGGTTCCATTCCAAGTTTTCCGAGGAATCTCCATACTGCTTTCCAGATTGGCTGCACAAATTTGCAATCCCACCAGCAATGTATGAGTGTGCCTTCTCTCCCACATCTTGCCAAAACTTACTGTTGTTTTCTTTTCTTAATAGCTGCCATTCTGAGTGGAGTAACATGAAATCTTAGAGTAGTTTTGATTTGCATTTCTCTAATTGCTAGAGATGTTGAAAATTTTTTTCATAAATTTGTTGATTGATTGTATATCATCTTCTGAGAGATGTCTGTTCAATTCCTTGGCCCATTTATTTATTGGGTATTTGTTTTTTTAGTGTTTAGCTTTTTGAGTTCTTTATAAACCCTAGAGATTAGTGCTGTATCTGATGTGGGAGTGATAAGAATTTGCTCTCAAGATGTAGGCTCTCTATTCACCTCACTGACTGTTTCTTTTGCCCAGAAGAAGCTTTTTAGTTTAAATTCATCCCATTTATTGATTCCTGGTTTTAATCTTGCTCTATAGGAGTCTTATTAAGGAAGTCAGGACCTAATCTGACATGTTGGAGATTGGGGCCAATTTTTTCTTCTATTAGATGCAGGGTCTCGGGTTTAATTTCTAGGTCCTTGATCCACTTTGAGTTGAGTTTTGTGCATGGTAAGAGATAGGTGTTTAATTTCATTTTGTTGCATATGGATTTCCAGTTTTCCCAGCAACATTTATCGAAGAGGCTGTCTTTTCTCTAATGCATGTTTTTGGCAACTTTGTTTAGTATAAGATAACTGTAATTATGTGGGTTAGTCTCTGTGTCCTCTATGGGTCTACCAGTATGTTTTGGTGGTAATTTTTTGTTACTATTGCTTTGTAGTATAGTTTAAGTTCTGGTATAGTGATGCCACCTGCTTCACTCTTCTTGCTTAGGATTGCTTTAGCTATTTTGGGTCTCTTATTCTTCCAGATGTATTTCATGACTGCATTTTTTATTTCTATGAAGAATTTCATTGAAAGTTTGAATGGAATTGCATTAAATCTGTATTGTGCTTTTGGTAGTATGGTCATTTTGACATTATTAATTCTGCGTTTACATTCTTGAGGAAGGTGCTGCAGAGAAATCAAGGTCCAACACAGTTAGCTCTCTATACAGAGCTGAAACTGTTGAGCATCTGATGAGAAGATCACTCAGTGTTACAAGTCTGCTTCTGTGATGTATCTTCTAGCACTGGAATCTTTCTATGCATCTGACAATTTAATACTGTGAGAGGTAGAAAAGAAGTGACAAAGTACACAGAATAGGGATCTGTGTTTGCCATCTGACATGCAAGCTTATTAAGTCTAAATGCATTTAAACTGTCACCATATTTGTAATTCACTCTTTTCTGTTTCATGAACCCATACAGGGATTTTAATGTATGATAATGTATGATACACATGGGTGCTTCTGTGTCCTCATTGTGTATTATTATTTCTATGAAGCTTAAAGACATTGTGGATACAAAGTCTCTGGGCTCTGATTTCTGTCTCATGTCTGTCTCCTATAGTTTATGTTATCTTCAACTTCTTATGCCTTTGTTTAGTCACCCATAAATTGGCTATTTGATATTCATTTTATAGGGATCTTGTGCATGTTAGAGATATGTAAAGCCCTTAGTCCATACTTAATACACACATGCTTAGTAAACAGAGGTGTTTGTGTTCTTTTTGAGTGACATTTTTTATTTAATATCTAAAATTGAGAAATATGTAAAGTATAAGAATTTGAGTGTTCCACAACAGAAGAGGTGTGAAATAATCTGCATTGTTTTTCATTCAGAGTATAAGAACTTTAATTAAATTGGTTGTATTAGTCAGAACTTTCTTGGATAGCTATCAGGTTTTCCCCTAAGTGATCCAAAGAAAAACTTTGCAGACTTTTCCAAAAGCATTACCTCACACTGACAATTTGTGCCTAAAGAGCTAGTTAGAGTGACATATTACTCCCAGAAGTATCTTAGGTCCATTTCAATTATTTGTTTGCCTTGGACTTCTCTGTATGGCCCTGATACTGACACATTTTTCATATGGCAAGGGTTCGTCCATCATTGTATTCTTTGAAAAGTCTTATCTATTTTCTACTCAAATAACTCCTTTTCTGAGACTAATCTGAACTAAGGGGAAATCTGGATCAGTTCTTACCCAATGTTTGCCAAGACATTAAGAGACCACTAAAACTCTATTTATTGTAGCTTGATAGTTGGGGTGGGGGAGTGACTGTCACATCTGTATCACTCTTATGTGTTACTTCTGAGAGTTAAGAACAGCCTAGCATCTGAGTATCAAACCTGGTTAGGTTTTAAACCAATCTTATCAGGATTTCTCTGTTTTTTTGTGTTAACTTAAACATTGTGTAAGAACATTGACTTGGAAAACACCCAACTCTAAGGAGGTGTACCTGTACCTGTTCTGTAAGTACATAGGTACAAGCTGATAGTGACAGTATGTTACATAACAAACTCAAATACAGCTTCAAGTGCTATCAGTAACTTAAGCCAGGCACACCATGGCTGTGGGTATGTACTATTGAGTTAATGCATGTGTGTGTTAATAGTAGCTGGCTGAAAGAAATTCTAGTCCTACTTCAAATCAGTTATCAAGAAACATTGGAAGCTCTTTCAAAATCTGAATTTTGATCTTCTGAAAGTTAGTTTCATTTTTCCAAAACATTTGTTTATAGTTAAGCATAACCTCAAATTTTCTTTAAACCTGTATCTCTATTCAAAGGAAATAAAATCTCAAATGTCACTTTAGTCACACTTTAAAACCAGAAAAGACTTTTAAACTGATTAAATATCTTTGATAGTTGGTAGCTATGGAGATTTAGATAAAATTGCTAGGAAAAATAAAATAGAACATGTGGATTATTCCATTGATAAGAGCTTGAATTTGGCTTATGATCCTTACAAGTGTTTATTTATGCCTGTGTCTATTTGTCATAATGCCCTAGATTCTAAAGGACACTATAGAAATTAAGTTAGGCTTGAATCATAATGCTCTTTAGGCATTCTTTGTCATTTCAAAACATATCTAATATAGATATATGCATACACTGTTCTTTTACTAGCCTGTCCTCAAATTAACCCCTAATAGTACAGACATGCAGGTTATCCATATCACACTGCAACTAGGAAGAGACAAAGTCTCTGACTCTTGACAGCAGTACAACAGAACTATTTAATATTTTCAGATTTAGGTATTTCAAATCATAGAAAAATATTTTAAAAAATTGATTTAGAACATTAATGATGTTCTGGGTTTGTGGCTCATACTAATAAGAAAAACTAGTATGCAGGAGAAAAGATGTTTATTTGTTGCCACATTTAAATAAAAATGTACATGTTTAGGCTATGTTTACATATATACAATGGGCAATTGTGATCACTAATGTTTACCCATATATTAAAAAAAAAAGTCAAGTATTGTTGCTTGTGAAGAGGTTATTGTTTATTTATTTGTTTAATATTTTGGGAAGAAATCAATGATGGGTTTTTGACTTGATAAAAGTTACTTAATAATGTTTAATTTACTTAATAATGCTTGACAGCAAACGGAACCTCTGTATTCAGGTGACAATCGATTATGTGTTTATAATTGTATGTGTTTATATGTAAAAATTCATTAAATGGAATGGAAAGTTCTGTAACACAAGTTTATGTATACATCATTTACTCCTATAAAAGGATAAATGATACAGAAGTTTGATGGGGAATGGAGAGAGCAGGTGGAATACTTGATGCATATCAGTGAGTTAATACAGCAATTTCAGAAGACGGGTATCCTACCACTTTCTTTTTAGGTTTCAAGACTTACAGTTATTAAAACAAATTTGACCTCTGTTACTATGCTTATTCTCTTCGTACATCAACTTCTTTGTTTTGATACCAGAGCTCTTCAAGTATCAAGTGTATGTCAAATTTCAATTCATATTGTCATTTGCATACAGACATTGTGAGGGAAAAGTATATTCATGGTTGCTTGTTTCAGCTTAAATTCAATGTTTTCATTGTTGAAAAGAGTATACATTTATATTCTGTAATTTTCCTCTTTGCAGTTTTAGTATTAAATGTGATGTTTTCCTCCATTCACCAATGCCATTTTATCTGATACAGCCCTTTCAAAATTTTCACCCAATATTTAATTTTCCTTTTAGTAAAACTGGAAATTCAGAGGTGTTCAGTTTGTTTTTTTAATGCAGAAACCAGAATTCCTATTACACTTAGCAAAAAATTGCAAAGACCTTCTCTCTATAAATTTGTTGATCATTGAAGAATTAAGAGTTGCCTTAATCAATCACATTAAAGTGTAATTCAGATCTTTGTTTTTAAATCCTCTTTAGAATACTGTATACTTAACATGATCTAATTATGTGCAAGCATTCCTTATAGACTCAAAGACAAATTAAATACACTGAAGGTTTCCTTTCATACTCTAAAATATCAAAGATAAATTTATATCAATGAGAATATGGCTTGTGTTGTATTCCAGTATTTTTTCTTTTGTAGATACTGAGGATTAAAACTGACATATTCTACCACTGAGCTACATTCCCAGGCCTTTCTATTTTTATTTTGAGACAGGGTCTTCCTAGGTTGCCCAGGCTGGCTTTGAACTTACCTTCTACCGATCTCAGCCTACCAAGTTGCTGGTATTACACTTATGCACTACCACATATGGCTTTTATTATACTCTAGACATAGTTGTGAGTGGTTGAAAATAAGCTGTAATCTTTGAAACATACTATTTGGAAGACATTTATAAATTGATAAAACGTCTTCATTTAGATTAAACAACTTCTCTAAATTACTTAAATCACTCAGTGTTACTTAATTTAATAATTATTTAAAACAAAAAATTTCCATATTAACTAAAATCTATCAGTTAAAAAATAATTCAGTGTACTTAATCACCTGCATGGAACCATTCTTGTGCTATAAATCAATAAAAGCAGAAAAAAATAACAAAAGTCACTGAAGACTATTTTTGTTTTAAATTGAGTAACTCAAGTTTAGTTTTACAGAGTAGAACAGTTTACTATTAATTGTCACAAAATGGAAATAGGAGAGTAGATCCTTTCATTGGTAAGTAGTTTGCTTTCTTGAGATAGTAGGTTTATGTATATGACTTTATCCCGGTACTATTCGTATGTGGTTTATAAAGTAAATAGTTGAAATAATTTCTTGAATCCCTACAAATTGTACTACTTATGAAACTTTCTAAATGATTGAAAAGCTAGTCCTTATAGATGTAGATATTTGGCATTTAGCTATATAATTTCAAGTAGTTAATGATTCTTCCTTTGCTCTGAAAATGATGAGGTTGGCACTGGATATCCTAAATTGCATTTTAAATGTTTCAAAAAAGGGTCTTGTATAAATAAAAGTATAATTTTTATTTCATTTAAAACATTCTCTGATTTTCAATGAAATTACATTATTTCAGAATTTTAACATAAGTTTTTTCATGTTACTCAGAAACTTTGGTTGTTATTATTTACATATCAAAAACCAAGAAGAAGATGGGCATGGTAGTTCAGTCCTATAATCCCAGTGGCTCAGGAGGCTGAAGCAGGAAGATTTTGAGTTCAAAGCCAGCCTCAGCAAAAGCAAGGCGCTAAGCAACTCAGTGAGACCCTGTCTCTCAATAAAATACAAATAGGGCTGGGGGTGTAGCTCAGTGGTCAAGTGCCCCTGAGTTCAATACCCGTACCAAACAAACAAACAAACAAACAAAAGTAGTTTGTTTGAGTGCCAGTGATGCTATGTGGAAAAGAAATTGAGGCAAGTATGGGTTGTCACTGGGTATCCAAAAGCATAGCAATCCACCTTGCTTAGTTCCCTAGCTATTAATTTTCTTATTGTGTACTTAAAAGCATGTTAAAGTTTTATTGATGCTGGAATCACCATAAAGGGAGTCATATCCTGTCCTGCCTTATGAACAGTTTGCAGAATTAGTCTAGGGAATTCTGCCAAGGGAAGTAAAAAAGTTTTGAAGGCACATTTCTAGCTTCAGTCTCACCATGCATGTTAGGTAAGTTCTTCTCATATATGTCTCAACTGCTAATTAGTGATCTACATTGACAGTGCAAGTCAGTGCAAGCCAGTGTTCTTTGACTTGTTCTTTGTTTCTGATTGATGAAGTTTCAAGGTAATGGTACTGAATAGTGGAAAATATTAAAATCCTGTCTGCTACTGTTGGGCCCATGACTTCAAAGATATTGCTTCCCTTTCAGAAATACAGAAATTAAAGGAAATTAAAAAATATTATGTGCCAAGGTTTAGTACTCTGACCTTGTAAATATTTGGCTAATAATTGTTAACTTGTTTTTTCTCATTGTAAAGTTAACAGGCCCTGGAAATAAGAGCAAATTGTGGTTCTTAAACTTCTTAGACTTAGGTTTTAATGGTATAACTTTGTGAAACGCCCCGTAAAGCTCTGTATTTTGAGAAAGTCTTATTTTTGGTTGTCTTAAATGACTTCTTTTGGATGGTAAAAGCTTTGTGAATTCTAACCCCAAGCAATAACAACAAAAATAGAGAAAATGAAGCTTATATTTAAAGAGAAATAAGAAGTTTTAATTTGGAATAAATACATATTGATGAAGAAAGACTTTTCCTACTTATATCATTCAAAGAGCAGCAACTTGAGTTACAACACTAAAGAATATCCATCAGAGACCAATGTGCTTTTAACTCCTTACCAAGGTATAGCATCACATGAATGATCTACTAAAATATAGCTGTGTGTTTTGTAGCCTGTGGCTAATTTTGATTAATTGAGTTAGTAGCAAAGATCTACTCACCAATGTACTATAGGATTTTTGTTGAACTACAAGCACAAAAGAAAAATTACTTTCATTTTTGGATTGCTTTTAAGTTTTATAAAAATTTATTATTATTATTATTTTGGTACTGGAGATTGATCCCAGGGGAACTTAACCACTGGCCATATTCCTAGCCCTTTTTTGTATTTTATTTAGAGGCAGGGCCTCACTGAGTTGCTTAAGCTGGCTTTGAACTTGTGATCCTTCTGCCTCAACTCCTCTGAGCTGCTGGGATTATAGGTGTGCACCATCATAAAAATTATTTAGGGAAAATTGAAGTATTATATTATCACTCATAGGATAACATTAGATTGTACTCAAAAATATTTTCTTTTAAGTTGAGTAAAATTTAAATATTAGTAATTTGTATAGAGTATAGGTACTACTGCAAATTTAACACATGACTTTTTGCAAGCAATTGAACTTCACAATTCTTAAATACTTAATCATGACTATAAAATATAATATTGTTAGTTATCCACGAGGCATAGAATTTAAGCAGAAAATAAATAATGTGATATGCTATCCAACTGGAAAAATCTAAAACAGTTTCTAAAATTGTTTCTGACTTAGTAAAACTATGAAGTTCACCAAGGTAGTAATTGTTCTAGCTTTACAAAAACATACTTTCATAAAACTTCCTTGAACTAATCTTTCTTTTTTTTTTTTTTTTGCCTTGTTCCCTAATCCCTGCCCCCAGGCTGCCAAGGGAGGGGCATTGGTTAGAGAACTAGGACATCATATCATTGTTTTTCAAAGTGTGACACAAGAATGCTATACATCAGGACTAATTAAGGTGCTTATTGTGACAGGGAGACTCTAGGCCCAAGAATCAGAATATCTGGATGGGAAATCTGGAAATTATCCTTTTTAATAGGCAACTATTGGGTACTGTGGTTGCCCTCCTGTGGGATCCTATAGGATATTTGGTTGCCAATATGCTTTTGGTGTCTGTATCTTTATGAAAACATGGGCAAATAGGATTTTCTCTGCATTGCATAGCTTTTCTAACTAGCTCACATGGTAAAAATCCATTAGTATAAGTATCACATAAGTAAAAATTTTTACTTATCTCTCTATATTATCAATTTCCCTACTTTTCTCCTTCTGCCTTCAAATCTGAACAGCCTATTATAATTTCAGAACTACTTTTCCTACCTGAAATGTACTGCTGCTTTCCAACTGCTGCCTGCAGATAACTTAAAAATGGAAACCAGCTTCTCATTTCATATTATTTTTCTGCCTACCCATGTGCTGAGATAATGCAGTGGATATTTTTGTCATCCAGCTGAACAAGAGTTCTATTTGCATGATTTATCAGGATAATTATTTGCTTTGAAACAGCAGTCCTAGAAAGACATCTCACTTCCAGGTAGCCTACTGCTGAAGACAGCACTATATCATTGAGTTATTGCTGTCCAGTGAGAATTTTTGGTAGACTAAGCATCACAGTGTTTCAAAAATACCCCAAAGCTGTGCTCAGGATTCTCCCTTTCATCTTTTTCTTATTCTTCCACTATAGCTAAAATAGACCCCATGTATTAAAATTTCGCTGCAATGAGAGCAGTGTTTCATTCAGCTGTACACTATTGGTTTGCTCTGAACAGGTAGCAGGTGTTGAATTCTTCCACCTTCATGAACCCTAGTAATGAAGAGGAAGAGTCAGTTTCACACCAGGTCAAACGAGCTCTGCTCCTGCCTTACCCTGAGTGTCTGAGTGGGATTGGAGGCTCTGGCCTGACCATTACATTGAATTGGTATTATCAAGGATCAAGTGGAATTTGGTCTCTGCTTCATCTAAACTGCTTAGCATTTCATTTGGCTGCTTTGATCACTCTAATTTTTGAAGGAGGTAATGAATTTTGATGTATTCTAGTATGAAAATTATAAAAATATAAATAAATTTTACTTTGGGGTAAGTTCACAGGTCTGAAATAATATTATAATTGACACATTGCAGTTATTACTGTATTTTGTGGAAATTTGCTTTGTAAGGATTGCAAAGAGAAATGAATATAGTGATGTTTATAGGACAACATTAGTAGTTACTGCTAACAAATCAGCATTTCATCTATTCACAAAGGTGAGGCTGTGTGTTAAGTTTTTAGAAAAGGATGCATTTATAAAAGAAATGTTTACAGTCATGTCGGACAGATATATATATAAACAACAGTTAATGATCAGCATAATAAGATCAGCAACAAGATAATTGTAGTAAGGCACCAAACATGAAATCATTGTATTTTTCTTTTGGAAAATTAAAGACAGTTGCTCTTGAATGTATGAATATTTATAATTATTTGGATGGTGTTTTTCTCTTCTGGCTATGCAGAGCTAGCTCTTCTATAAATATAAATAGAGTGAGGCTGGGAACTGTGTGTACTGTGACAGTGGCCAGAAACGCTGAATCCTGAACACTCCTAGCACCACTGTGGGGCTCCCCACCTGGGCTCTGAACTACCAGTCTCCTGTCCAAACTTTTTCCCTCTTCCTGCCTTTCTTGCCCTCTAAGGAAACTGACAATATCATAGATCATGTTACACAATGTGTAAAAGGCAGTTAATAATCAGAGGTCCACAATCTCTATCTTTACTTTTTTCCTGTTGCTTTATATTGGGAAACCATGAGAGACTATTAAAATGTGAACTTTGATCTGTATCTGATGAAATAGTTCCTAAGATACATTTACAGAATGAGTATGTTAAAGCTTAGATTTAATAGCTGATAATAGCTAACTTTCATGGTATCATTTGGTAATTGAAATCACAGAAAGAAAAAAAAAAAAAAAGAACAATTTCTTGGTGTAGTAGATGGATCCCTGTGCCCTCTCTCATCTTCCCACACTGCTAGGCTCCATCTGCTTTCTTAAATTGTGTCTAGAAATTCTCTCCTCTACTTATTTTAAGTCTTCCTTATATCTAAGCCCTGTTCCACCATGAAGCACTACCATCCTGTAAAGCACGGGAATTCACATTTCTTTGAAACTTAGTATTTCCTCTATTGCAGAATTAGCAAAACTATGTGTTATGTTAGAAAAAGTATGGGATAAAAGTGGAGTCAAAGGGTAAGACTTATGATTTCAACTCAGATGTTGCCTGAGTGATATAGTATCAATAAAAGTATCAATAAAAGAAAAGGTATCTTTTCTTTACACTCATTGTGAGAGTGATCTGAAATAGAAATACAGATATAGGCATCCTAACACAAACTTATGGCTGAAGCTATGGGTGTTTAAGATTGTCCATGAAATACTGCAATTTATGATGTGATAACAGAAGAAATGGATGCAACCCTTCATTTGAGGGATTGGCAGAGAAAGAGTGAAGAGGGTCATCGTGGAAGTAGAAGCAAAAATAATACTAGTTATGTAAAGAAATATGCTGGGGAGAATTTCAAGAAGACAGAAGAATGGCAAATAATTCTTGTTGCTTTGGAAAGATACAATGGGATGAGAAATGAAAATGGCTGAATAGATCATTAAGAGCTCATCGGTGACCTTGGCAGAACGGATTTCAACTGCAGAGTGGCAAGAGTGCTTAGATTAAATAGCAGGAAAGGGGGATAACACAGAGGGAAGACTTCACCTTAGGATGAGTAACTTCTGGGGCACAGACAGTTCCCTATTTGTGTATAAAGTGATTTTTCCCATTTAATAACTTTTCCCAAAGCTATTTTAACAACCACAGAAAAGGAAGGGTTGAGAGCAACTTGCAGAAAATTGAAGTCAGCTATATTCTTAAATTATGAAATTGTAGTAGAAAAATGTTTATGTGTAGAAAAATTGGGAACTTCAGTATAAATATTTTTAAAATGTACATGAATCTTTTCTTTCCAGTTGCTAGAGTTTTTCAGTATCTCTGAAAAAGGCACAATAAATATTCAAATGCATGTTACATGTGTGTAAGCATGTAGAAAAGAGCCAAAACCAGTTTCTCCTACAGTCATCCCCTACTGTCCACAGGAAATACTAGTAGTCTAAGACCCCCAGTGGATATCTGAAAACAATAATAGTAGCAAACAAACCCTGTATGTAAGCCCTATGATATTGTGACAGTTGGTCTGAATCTGATAACCTATAACCTAGATGGCTCCTCCATGATGTATGAGTGGGTAGACTTCACAGTATGCTAGACAATGGGATGATTCACATCCAGGATAGAATAGCTAGAGATTTCATTACTCTGCTGAAAATAGCACACAATTTGAAACCTGGGAATTATTTTTAAAATTTTTTATTTTTAAAAATATTTCCAGACCATGGTTGGCCATAAGTAACTAAAAGCACACAAAGTAAAACTCAGATGTGGAGCACATTTGAACTCTCTCAACACAGACCACTTTTGTGATTTAGTGTGTAGACCCCCTCCCCCCACCTGGAGGTAGCCTCAGCTCTTACAAATTGAGGGCTCTTCCCTACAAAATATCCCCTCACTTGAGATGTCAGTCTCAAGTAGTAGGTTGTCACCCTCACTATTGTGCCAGCTGCAAATGAGATGTTCCTACTACCTACTAGGTTCCTACTTACTGCTAGGATTCCTACTTCCTACGAAGATTTCATTAATTTGCTAGAGTGACTCACAAAATTCAGGAAATCCTTTTATGTAAGCTTGCTGGTTTACTATAAAGGATATTACAAAGGATACAGATAAAGAGATGTGGAAAAGGATGTGGCACCCTAGAGGAACTAAACTATGTTCCATTATCAGAAAGCTCCTCAAATGCAGCCCATCTGACTTTTTATAGAAGTTGCATTACATGGGCACAATTGACTAACTCACTTGCAATTGGTGTTCAACTAAAACTTCAGCAACCATGTCCTATGGAAAAGTTGAGGGATGAGGCTGCAAGTCCAGTCATCTAATCCTGTTGGGTCTTTACTATGACCAACACCCATTGTAAGCCACCCAGTGCTATAAGCCAACAGTTATATTATTAGCATGTAAAAGTTACTTTTTTCCAAGGAGAATCCAGGGGTTTTAGGAGCTGAATGTTAATAAAGGGAGTGAAAATTGATATTGTATACGTGTCATACTGTAACTAAACCACAACATATAAATTATTACTTAGGAAAGAAGATCTGCACTCCATAAACAAGGCCCTCCATAAATATGTGTTGACTGTATGTTGTTAAAGGCACTAAAAACCTTCTTCTCTGGATAAGAAAAGAAAGTGAAAATCAAAACTGATAATATCAAATTGCATTTTAATCTTAAGTATTTCAGTCCTACTACTTATATAATTTGGACATCATAGCTAGAAGTTTGTTTTTCTGTCATGATAAACTAGATTGTATAGTGGCTTCAGCCTATACTCTCTGACTTTTGGACATGGTGTAATTATTAAACTACACTGTTCTGCATGTAGAAGCAGGGAAACTTTCCTCTTCACCAGGAGTATTTCAATTGTAAATAATGCTAAAGAGAGGATATTTCACTGGTGTAAAATAGCAGAGTCAAAATACCCTTTAGAGTTAGCTATTACCAAAAGAAAAACATAGCTTTTGATTTCTGTAAAAACAATTTTAATTCTCCATTACAGTGTTAAATTCATCTTAAGTTTACTGTGCTATGTTGAGTTATTTGATTGTTGTAAAAATTTGCCAATGAAATGACTATTTAATTTAAAATCTACCCCAATATGAACCTGATTAGTTCAAATTGACCTTTAATGGATTAGACTGACCAGAAGGGTGAAAGTATATGATGAAAGAAAGCTTCTAGAGGGAAGTAACTTGGACTTGAATCTAAGCTCCATCATGTATTACCTCTGTGATAATAAACGAAGCCTCATATTCCATATAAAATAGGAACAGTAATAGTGTTCTTCTGCTGTCATTCACATTGGATGACACATCACCCTACTCTTTCTAATGATGTTGGTCATTCATAACTCCACTTATATGGATTCTAATTTTAGGTGATATAAGAAAACTGAATGAAATTGTCACAAATGAAGACTAGTTTATGTGAAGAAATGCAATTTATAAGAACGAATGTCACAGAAACACAATTTTGTCAACATAAAAAAAGTTTTATTTTGATATATTGGAAAAATAAATAAACACATAGTAATTATCCCTGGGTATAATTGCTTCTAATTTTGACATTTTTCTGTTTTTCCTGTTTTCTATAAGAAATATGTATTTCTTTTGTAAGTTTATATATGGCACTGTTATAAAATTATATAGATAATTTCAAGTATGAAATATTTGGACCTTAAAAGCAAAGTTATCAAGAATGCAAGATAAGTCTTTTTGTATCTAGGATGCAGTTTTCATCTAAGAAATTGAGGCACTTTCTGGGTTTAATCAGGGAAGATAGTAATTAAATGGGCATTTTCAGCAGACTTCACAGCCTGGAATGCGATTCTTTTGCACACTTTGAGATGGTTCATCCTGATGTCAGTGGGTGTCTGTTCAAAGAACGAAAACCAGCATTTTAGCACATTAATTGCTGGGTAAAGAGTAAAATAGAAAACAAAACAAACAAACAAAAAAAACAAAACTCAGCAAATCATGTGTAAATTATTTCTGGAGATTTTTGTTTTGTTTTGCTTTGCTTTATTAACAGCAGATAATCATGAAATGATTTAGACCCCAGGATCTGTATAGTATTCTTTCACTAGAGCTCAGTTTCAACATAAGCATTAAGTCAGTCTGACTATATGATTTTCTTTCAGGTTTGGGATTTCATTTTGATTATGAGTGTGCAGATTTATTGGAAATGGTCATCAAAATCTGTCTAGATATTTACATAAGAAATTGAAGACAGGATAAAGAATTTTTGGTAAAAATGTGGATGTGAATTACTATGTGATTCTATGGAAAAGCAGCAGATTGTGTATTGGTCAGTATGTGAAACAAGTGTATGCACTCCTTTCTTGTACTGCATTGTTCAAGGATAATGTTCTCCCTACAACGTGGTTCAAATTTTGGTAACCATGGTCTATTAACTATGCATAATCTTAGAAAGTTCAAACCTTATCATATTTTCAACCCAGAAATCACTAGAGATGTCCATCCAGATCCATAATTGATCACAGATTGTTCAGTTTAATTGCAGATAGCAAATGTGCAGTTAGGTTGCCTCCTTGTCTTCTAGTGGTAAGCATATCTGAATTTTTGTAAAAGTAGGTTATTGAAGGAGGAAAGTGACTGACAAGAATAATCACAAGGGTCAATCATCAGTACTCTGAACTTACTGTGTTGATAAACTGTGATGTTTGGTAGGTTAGGTGTATTAAATGTATTTTCTGCTAATAATATTTTCAATTAACAATGATTCTGTAGAGGTGTGTCCCCAATGGGATGTGTGTGTGTGTGTGTGTGTGTGTGTGTGTGTGTGTTTGTGTGTCTGTGTGCTTGCGCGCGCGTGTGCGTGCATTTTTTATTTAACTGTTTTCTCATTGAGGGACATTTTTGCTGTTTCTGTATGCGCTAGTGTGTGTGTGTGTGTGTGTGTGTGTGTGTGTGTATACTCACCTACATCTTTTTTCCTGAACATGATTTTTTTTTATTTCTTTGGGACAAATGTACAAGATTGTAGTTGTTATATAGCATGGTAAATACATACTCAGTCTTACCAAAGATTTTCAAGCTATTTTCTAAGGTGATCTCAGCTAACAATATATGAGTGATTCATTTTCTCAGCATCTTCATCAGCATTTTATGCCAACACTATTGTTTATTTTAACCTTTCTGGTGTTTGTTTAGTGAGCTCAGTGTACTTTTAGTTTGCGTTTCTCTAAAGGGTAATAATAGCACATATCTTTCTTTTTCATCTGTTTGTGAAATGTCTTAAATGAAATGTCTCTGTCTTGTCCCTTTTTCTAATTAGCTAACTTGATTTTCATGTGTTGAGTTTTAGTTTCCTTAATATTAATATATTTTCTTAACATTTCTAATGTTTCATATTTCAGTGTAGTAAATAATTTTTAGTTTCACTCCCACTTAAATTTATAACAAAGATAGTTTTTTAGTGTTTTGGTGAAAAATTTTAAAAGATATTAACAGTCATTAATTTTATCTTTAATTATTAATATTTATTTGCAGTTTCAGTCTTCCTGGTTGTGTTTACATTCCTACAGCATTTTGCAATGTGAGGATGGTCTGTGGTCATTAAACCATGTATATGTGCTGTATGTGCTTTTTAGGGGAAGCACATAGCCTTTGAGAATTTGCATTCTCATCTGGGATCTGTGGAGAACAGCAGTTAACCAGGCAAAGGTAAGGGCAGGGCTGTCTTCCATGCAAAGGGAATTGCATACACAAACAGAGGTGTGAGAGGACATGGCATTTCAGAGGAAATCCAATAAAGCAATAGAGAAGCTGTGGAGATAGGAGGAGGCAGGGTCAGGAAAATATCATACTTATGTTGAAACTCCTGCTCTTCATTTAGGGTCATGAGAGATATGCAGTCAAATTTGCAACTCACGGTGATCCCTGTGGTTGCAGAATGGAGAATAAATTGTAGGATAATGCAACTAATGCACTGAGTATTTATAGTAGTGTCCTGTTTTTGTATTAATGTTTGTTTTAGTGTTTATGCATAATGGACAATTTTATTAATAGAATGCTTCAAATGAAGTCCCAATAGCAAAATGTTAAATAGAATTTGAGCTATTTTGCATGCACTTGGGTTGAATGGTCCAGATCCCAGAGACCTGATTCCCTTTCAATATCTTACCAAACCTTGACATCCTTTCTCCAAATCCTGAATACAGTGTGTCTGTTCTCAATCACATTGCAGGAAGTCCTCTTACCATGTCACCGATGACATTTTAGGTTCATTTGTTATGTGTAAAATATCATTGCATGATTTTATTTTTACATAGATTTTCTGTGAACAAATGTTTGAAAATCTATGCCCTAGTGTTGGGACTTCAGGTTGCAAACATCTAATTTTAAAGGGACTTTTTAAACTATGGGGTGCAATTTTAGTAAGAACTAGGTGAGAAAATGAATTACCAGGAACTTTCATGTAATCAATTTCAGATGTGAAAATTATGTGAGAAGTTGATCATCTATCCTTCAAGATATATTTTCTTTAGTTTTGAAGTTCCTGTATCCTTTACAGCTACCTATCATACATGTTCCTTATAATCTTGAAGGAATCATAGGGTGGTTTTCATTCTATCCTATCTGTCTGAACTCGCCATTTAAATTCACAGTTAATTTTCTGCCGCATGAAACACACTAGTCTCATTGCCTATATTAAATAGGAATTTGTTTGTTTTGGACTTGCAGATGTGTTTCTTATATATCTGTATGAAGTGGTCATTTATTCTGACATAATGATGTTGCCTTCTCTTTATGTGAAATGCTGAGATTATGTCACCAGCCTCCTTGCTCTGCAGGCCCTTGGACTTCAAGGAGTAGAATAGGGTAGAAGTTATAAAATTGGCTGATGTTTCCCATGTTGTCTTAGTGTTTTCTGAGATTCCTTTTTCATTTCAGGGATGTGCATCTCTGGTGTGCTTGAGCACCTAGAGATGCATCATACACACTTGTTTACAGAGGTACTTAGAATTGAAAAGTAGAGTTGACATCATCTTTCCTGCACATCTCCCCAACCCCAACTTTTAGGTTAGAAAGTAAATGTGTACAACATTAAACTGGAAAGAAAATACTAGCATTCTGGCTCCAAAGGAGGTAAGGTGGCTTGCAAATTGAAAGATATGGTAGCCAATAAATAGGTAATAAAAGCTAGCTTCACAATTTCTTGTTTTAAAAAGTGTGAATGTTAAAGAATAATCTAACACTAGAGATTTTTTGGGGGGTTGGCACACAGAAATTATGCCCAGTGTTTTTGTTGTTTTCAATTATTTTAGAGAAACTAGGAATCTCAGTTTTTATGTTAAAATTTTCTTTTAAAATTATTGGCTTGAACATTTATAATTCCCTGTTCAAATCAAAGGCAAAATTTCTGTGGAAAGATTTTAATGTTCCTTAACTAGTTTGAAAGCCTTAACCTAGTGTATGTTTTACTGAATCATGTTGCTGTTAGTTGAATCCAGGACTATCTTTGTTCATAGATATGAATTATTATTATCTACTTGTCCTTAATGTTTTTTTGTTTGTTTGTTTGTTTGTACCTAGGATTGAACCCAGGGATGCTCTACCACTGAGCTACATCACCAGCCCTTTTTATTTTTTATTTTGAGACAGGGTCTCCCTAAGTTGCTCAGGGCCTTACTATGTTGCTGAGGTTGGTCTTGAATTTGCGATCCTCCTCCCTCTATCCCCCAAGTTGCTGGAATTACAGGCAGCCACTGCCATGCCCAACCTGATCCTTGAATTTTATCAGTTACCTTTCTCTAAGTCTTTTCCCTTCTCACTCTAGCACATATAGTAACTGTTGATATGCTTCTTCCAAAAGTCTGAAACCTTTGAAGTCTAAGAACATTTTTAGATATGACCCTGATTGGTAATTTAGTATCTTCTCTCTTGCTGTGAGCTAGCCATAGGTACCCTGTAACATTTTAGTGCCTTTGATTCTCTAACTACTCCCTCTGGCCTGTTGTTCTTGGCTCCTATCTTGTTACCTGGAGGAGTTTTTCTTTCTTTATTTCTTTTCTCTCCATCAACTAGATGTAGGAATAGATCCATCTACATGGAATTGGTCCACAGTTTTCTTCTTACATGATTATTCTGTTCTATATTTTGAAACTGGTGTATGAATTGACCATCTGTCCTGATTTTCCTGTAATAGCCTTAGTTTATACCTGTTTTCCAGGGGATAATTATTAATAGCACCCTATTTTTCTGTGCAAACTCTGTTCAAAACTCTGTTATGTTTTGGAGGAAGATTTATGCATTCACTGTACCATGGCCTTTTCTCCTGTGATCATTACTGAGTTTGTACTATTGGCAACCTTGTCCAAATCCCAATGCTTGAATAGATTTCAATTGCATAACATTTTCTACTACACAGGTGAAACAAAACATAGCATAACACCTATGCCTTTTCAGCAGTGCTTCTTTTCATCAAAATTCTTCATGTATTTTGTAAACAGAGCCAATGATGCACACATACACAGATATATGTATATAATTATGAACAGTGTGAATATTGTGTGATCTTTCTCTACCTTGTAACACAATCAGCTTCTGAAGATATGCTGGTTTGCTGTTAACTTAGGTAGTAAAAATGTCAACTCTCTGCATGTAAATTGCTATAGTAGGCCTGTTACCTCCCATTCCAGTTGTTCATTTATTTTATGTTTGATACAATTAAAAAGAAGATAATAGGACAAAATCATGAAAGCATAATGTTACTCTCTCATTCAATTGCAGTTGTTCATTCTGTTATATACTACTACTGGACAGATTTAGGCTGAAACAACAACAACAACAACAACAGCAAAACCTAAGTAATATTTATGGCAAATTTATTTGAATGTTTTGTTTTGATTAAATGAATGAGCAGAATAGGCTGTAAACTTTTCTTCCCTTTTCTAGATTTCACCACAATTGAGTTTTTTTTTGCAATGCATATGAGAGTTTTCTCTTATTCCAAATACATATGTGTGTGTGTGTGTGTGTGTGTGTGTGTGTGTGTGTGTGTGTGATTTCTCCTTTATCTTCATGTCTTCTTTTCCTATAATTGTCTTCTGGTATAGTATAAAGGAGGGTGGGTAGAGTATGGAAGTCTCTATTTACAAAAACCCACAGCAATTAGAGAATTCTCAGATCTGTAGGCTTTGGTTGTACTTTTTATTTAATAAGGATGCCATCATTCCTATGCTGTGCCCCACATATTTTTACTCATCAGTAGTCAAACTAGTGATTATTTCTTTTTATCAGTGTTCAACAGAAAGTTGACTTAGTTTACCTCCAACTTAGAAGTTAAGCAAATTGTTATACAGCTTCTAAGTTTTCATGCATGACTATCAAAAACATACCTAAAGATAATTAATAATTATCTGAAAAGCATTCTTTTAAGTTTATTAGGATTATATATCTGATAAAAGTTCTCATATGTTAGCATATAATAGAAATAGGAGAAAATAAAAATAGATTGTATATTTAGTAAGCACAATAAATTGAAATATTTCAGTTCACAAATGTGTACTTAGTTTGTGCTTCTTAGAAAAAATATATTCGAGATTGTTATGACTGTAATATTTAATGTGAATAAAATGCAAAAACATAGGTCTTAATTTCAATAGTTTTAAAGATTTGAGGAATGGTTATGTTGTTATTATAGCTATGATAAATTGTCTTAATATATTTAATAGTTATTTTATTTGCAAAAGGAAGATATTTCTTCTTTAGCCTATAGATGATGGGTATTAAATTGAAAACTGGATTTAAAAGTCTTCATCATGATTTGACTACAATAATTTATTTCTGCCAGATTTTTATATTTAGGAGCTTGACTTAATCAGATTCGTTAATATTATATTCTCTTTTATATGCTGGGTAGAAAATTTATTTTCAAATTATATAAATAATTACATATTTGGTTATAATACTGGTTCATTTCATGGTTCCATAATACCAATAATGTTATGGGGACTTCTCAATAATATTATTCTTCACAGATTTTTATCAAAGTATATGTGTTTTGTGAAAGCTACAATAGATGATTTATACTTGAGAGCTATGTGTTCAGATTTTTTTTTTGTCAAATTCTTCAGGCCATTAGTATGATTTAATTCCAATAAATACTATATCTCTGACACAGATTTTAAAACCTTAAAAGAAATATTTTGAGCTAAAATGAAATCGCCTGTTACTATTGCAAATTTATGGAATGTTATGTTTTAATGTTGGTTTGGCACTTTTAAATTTTAATTGAAAAGTAATGTAGAAAGTGAAATGTTATAAATTAATAAAAATTCTTAGTAAAACTCAGATTTCTTAATAAGTTTTTTTCCAAATAATATAGTTCAAAAAGTCAATTTTTAATGGTGAAATGTTAATTTCCCTTTTAAAAAAAAAAAAACAAACAAACTGTATATTATGCGAGGAAAGTAACAAGATTGCTTTGTATGCCCCTACTGTCCCTGTCCTCCTCATAGATCAATTTACAGATTAAATGGAAACTGAAAGTCCCCTGGTATAGGGTGGACTTTTCTGCTCCTTAAAAATGGATAAGAACACAGATCCGAACATATTATATTGATCATTTTTTTTTTACTATAAATTTATGTCTAGTTTCATTAAGTTAGAGATCAACCAGAAATGGTAAATTCCAACTATGCAATGAATTTTGTCAATTCTTTCAGCTGCCCGCACAGCAACATGTGGCTGTACCACCTTGACAAGAGAGGAGGTTTGTGGACTGTCTCACAGGATGTGATTGTCTAAAGGAGGCAAATCCAGAGGCCTCTGAGAAGCAGACAGCCACATGGTTTACAGGGCCCTCTTTTCACTTCTTTCCCATTCCTCCCACTTGTTCCATCAAGCTTGTTATGCAATGGCTGCAGTTCCTTATGCAATTACAGATAAAAGATTAAAATGTTAGTACTGTTTCTAGTGAGGTAGCCTTGTTAGGAACCTTGTTTACTGTATTTGTGTTTGATGGTCAGTTTTATCATTTAAAATTAGTTTGATGCACATAATCAAACTAATTTTAAATGAGAGCAAGCATGGGATTTTTATTAGTTGTTCATTTACTGTGTGTCAGATCTCAAGCTAAGTGCTGTACTGGTGTTTTCTAATATATTCCTCATGGCAATCCTTTGAGGCTGGCTATCCCATCCCTGTTTGACAGATGAAGTACCTGTGCTTCATAAAGGGAAATAATTTGTTGAACTCATAGACTTGGTAAGGGTGGTACCAGCAATTAGACTTTGTTGTCCTTACTTCAATTGCATCATAGGGAACAATGATAAACTTTGTAAGTGTTTTGTCTTTCTCTAAGGTCTGCCTATTTACAGAGAAGCCTGAACTGTATTAATATTTCAGGCAATTGAAAAGAAAAAGCAATTTCATTTCATATAGTTTATAAAATGTTTCAAATTGGAACTTCCCTTCCAGTATCTGTTAGTCATAATCAGGAAATTTGTGAAAGTTTTGTTGTACTATAGGAACTATAAAAAGTTGGCTAAAAATTTAAACTTTAAAATGACATGATTATGCTCAAACAAAAATAAAAGCCTGCTTCTCAATTTTCATCTTGTTTCCTTGAATGTTTAAGATATTTGCCATATATCACTTAAATTCAATCTTTTTATGATTTTTAAACTATAAAATGTATACATGGAAAAATCAAATGATCTCCCTGATGCCTAAAGACCCCAGAATCCTGTGAGATTTTGGCCACATTCAGAGCATAACGGAGAAGATGCCAGTTCTGTTTGTTATTCATTGGAAAATTTTTCAAACAGTAGATAATATGCCAAGGTAATAGATTCTTTTTTTTTTGCAAGCTAAAATTAGCCCTTTTCCTTGTGAAATCCATATACTTTTAAAATATAATTTGAAATACAGATATAGTATTTAAAATACCTACTGCTTTCTTTTGTAGTTAGAGAAAATTATTTCCATTTTGATGATTAGATATATTTAATTCTAATAGAAATAAGGCTTATACATTTAAGTTGATTATCTCAGAACCTCTTGTATATCAGGCAAGAATGTTTTAAACAGCTTCATGATACAAGACACATCAGGGAGGAGGGATAGAAATGTATGCAGTACATCTCCATGCATGGTGATTAGCACACAGTATTATCTCTGGAGTCTGAATTATGTACTACAGAAGAATCCTGAACAGTGTTGGAAGAGAAGTAAATTGGAAAACATTCCTGCTTCTCCTGAAGCTGAGCTTCACATCATAACTTAATTATTTGTGTCTCAGATGTTGGGATTTTCTCAAATGTCAGTGATTCAATTAGCTGATACTTATTGATTCCTGACCCCTTCTTCAGTACAATGTTAGACACTGTAGTTTGAAGTAGTATAGGGTTTTGCCGTCAGCAAAATGACTTGTCTTATGGAGAAGACAGCAAACACACCCGGAATAATTAAACAATAGATAGCAGGATGAGAACAGCTATTATTTATTCAATGCTTACTCAGTGCCAGTCTCAGAGTTGAATGTTTCATGTATGTAATGGAAACAAAATTACATCTTTCTTGCTCATACTTAAAGGCTGAATTCTCTTTGGTGTCATTCCAACAGGAAGCATATATAGGAAGCATATATTCAAAACTTAAATATTAAAAATAGCATGTATTTACTGAAGATTCAAATATATGTGTTTTTATGTATCTGTGTATCCATCTCTGTATAGGATCATATTATTACAAGTAGGGAAACTTTCTAGAAAGCCTGCTTTATCTGACTCTCAAACTTTTACATCCTATAGTAGTTGCTCCAATTTTGTTTATTGGCAAAGAAAAGAAAAGAAAAAATAAAAATTACTTGACTTAGATTTCGAGACCTACTTTCAATTTTTTTTTTCTGTTTCCCTGGGTAACTTTTACCCTTTATTAAATAAAACAACACAGTTTTGCCTTTCCAGATTGATTTAAAAACATTTCCCTTCTTTTTTTTTTCTCCTGTCCCCAGAGGCATAACAAAAGTTTAATAGTACACATAAAGATCTCCTTGGTAATAAGGGGTGATTAGATAGAATGGATGAAGGACTGGTAGTCACAGCTTCATTTTATTGAATCTGACTGCATATATTTTACACTATTTTGGGAAATGAAGATTTCTAATTGTTAAGTGAATTCAGCATAAGGATCCTGACATGACTTGAGCTGGCCTTTGAAAGATGAGATTTCATTGTTTCTGGGGATGGGAGGGAGCAATATTAGTGGATGCAGACAATGGCATAAGAAACACATTTACCTTGGCACTGTTGGTCAGGTGCTCTTGGTTCACTTTAGAATGGAGGATCTGTGTGAGGGAGTTGAGCTTCCTTTGGGTGAGAAGAGAGGCAGTATTTTTGAGACCTTAGAAACCGAAACACAGAAATTTATCTGTTTTCATTGTATTTTGTATGTAGTACTTGAAATATCTGAAGGGATAACCTAGTCCATGTATGCCTCTCCACATCCCTAACTGGCAGGTCGTATTCTCTCTTTTTGTACAAATAGATTCCAACTCTATTTAAAAAAGAATTGAGTTATGAAAATCACTTAGCTTTTAAGTGATAGTACCAGGATTGGAACCGAGGTTAATCTGACTTCAGAATTTCTCTAAGTTACATGCTGAGAAAAATAGAAAAAAAACTGCAGATGTTTCTTAGCTTACAGTCTCTCCTGTTTATTTCAACAGTACTTGGGACAAATAAGAACTTTGCCTTTGTATATTTTCTTAAGCAGATAAAAATGAAAGCATGACTGCTTTCACACAATTTATAAAATGTTTTTGAGTAAAATACTTAACCAACTGAATTTCTATTTAAAATTCTTTATTCTAAGGGAGATTGTTAATAGAACTTTACTGTACTATATAGTTAACCCATGTGAATTGCCATTTTATCAAGTTGGCTTCTGTTTTTTTAAATTTAACTTTTATTTTTAGTCTTTAAGTGCTAGAAACCTTGCATTATTCTTATTGATTGTATTTTGTTTTTATATAGACATTTATATGATCTGTCTTATTGCACTATCTCAGATGTCTATAACAAAATGAAACAGACAGATAGGGACATCTTTTGTTCACTCCTGATTTAAAAAAGAATATTTATGAATTTTCGCCAGTGAAATCTGTAGTTGATGTAAGTTTTGTACCATTGCCTTTTCAGAATAAGGAAGATAATTTTATTTATAAGTTTTTATTGAAAATTTGCTAGAAGGAATCTTTTGTTTTTGTTTCATTTTGTTTTTTTAAGAAGGTTTTTAGAAGTTTGCTTTGAACGTATAACACTTTTTTTTTCCCTTTGGGGCTCTACCATTTCAATTTCATTCACAATTCTGTTTTTTTTTTTTTTTTTTTACTTTATTCTAAATGTGGGGATCAACTTACAATTTATAATATATCTTGATACAATCAAGTCCTAATATATAGGCACTCAAGGAACACAAAGTGATGTTGGGCAGGGGGATATTTGCTTTCTTGACTTAATTATATTCAATTTCACTATGAAGATAAATAACCTGGGGATGGTGTTACTTCTTGGTTATGGTTTAACAGACAATCACAGTTGACCATCTCCACTGAAAATTTTATTTGAATTTGCTTTTAGGCTTTGAGAGAAGTTGGATATGCATTTTTGGAAAATTTGGGCTTAGTCCCAAGTAGAGGCCATCTTCATAATACTAATAGTTTGTTACTTGGTTTTTGTATATTCGTGTACATTCCATTGTTTCACAAATAGTTTTAAGGTGACCTCTTCTGAAATAATTACATAAATAACAATGAGTTATAAACAAGGGGAACAAAAGACTCCTGAGCTGTATGAATGCAAATGTGATTATAAAATAAAGTTTATGGCAAATAAACCTGAATTTTCCAGCTAATAAATCTTATATTACTGTTCCAGTTGACCTTCAAATTAGATGCTCAGTTTCTTTGTAAACAAATTGAAAAGGAAACAGTCATTTAGTTTTTACTTTAGAAATCCTTTCCAGCATCAAGTTCTAAAGCTTCAGGCAAAGAGAAACCATGCAAAATAGTGATGGCTCCTCACTCATTTTTAGGGGAGGGGTTCTGAATATTTTCAAGAAATGTTCAGAAAAACAAGTTAAAACTCGAGGTATTTATCTGTGCAGAGTTTAAGAAAATGCTGAAGTCAATGAGAAAGTTTTCTTTTTCAAAGATGGGTAGTTTACTCGCATTTGAGAAACACTGAATCAGGAGTTTACTCTTAAATTGTTTCAGGCCCACAAGGAATTAACAGAGCATGCTTTCTTGCACATTTGGAGGTTTTAAAGGTAAAAGTATTAGTGCTTACTAGTTGTTGGGTCTGCTAGAATGAGGGGGATTCCATACCAAAATTAATGTCCTGGGACTGGTGTCTGAAAGAAACGCTCATCACCAGAAGAAGTCTTGAAACCTGTCTGGTTGCCATGTTTATCTTAGCAGCCATACGGGTTGCCTCTGGTAGTTTGGACCAATGAACTCTTAGCTAATTTTACAAATTTGATAGAGAATCAAGAAGTAGTTTGTACTGAGACAAAATGACTTATTTTAGGAGGCTGTTCTAGCTACTGGACAAATCGATGCTTCTTGAAGGTCATCTAAACAAATCTATTAAGTTTGTTAAACAATTAGGTTTTGCAGGCCCCTGCATCTTCCTTTTTGCTCTGCTCCTTGAAGACTTGCATTTCTACCACTCTTTTCAGGTTCTGTTTTGGAGGTCAATGATGGTAGTAATCTTGATCTTTTGATTTTAATCCTAATATTTATCCTGGCCTACTAGAACTATGAATGATGCTTTACCCTCATTCTATCACACCTGACTTATTCCTGGGGCCATTTTTACCCATTCCTGTGGCATGCCCAGTGCTCCTCAGGAGACCCTTTCTAAATCTAACGAAGTTCTTAGACTCCAGACCTTCCTGGAAGCCCAGCAGGAAGTTTGTCTGAAGCAATTTATCACCATGAAGTTCTTTGTTAGATTCTCATTTATATACTTGTTTTCATTTCTTTGGTATAGTAGGATATTTTCTTGCTTTTCTGTGTTCTGGGAAGCAATTTTAAGCCAAAACTACCATGGAGAGGATAATCACAATTATATTTCAATCACAATTAGTTCCAATTTTGCCTCTCCAGATACAAATGTCTGTTGTAGTGTCTTGTCGATTTTTTTCTTCCCCAGAACACATTGTCTTTAAATTGAATGCTGATCAGGATAAATGCACAACACGCTCAACGGGGAATTTTGGTTTTGTATTTGAAAGAAATAAATCAGAAGATGGGTGTTTAGATTCAAGATGTGTTTCCTGAGGGTCAAGAGGTGAATGTGTTTTTCATGGCCAAACTTGTGTTGCGTGCTTATGAGGACAAGATTAAATGGTTTTTATCCAGCTGCATACAGAACCTGTTGTGGAGTCTTGGAAGTTACTCAAATTGTTAATCAGTATTAGAGTAACATTTTTTTAAAAAGTGGTAAGAAAATTCTTAGTTATAAAAGCTAGTTGTGTAAGTTAGAGGTTAAGAATAAATTTCATTTCTTTGTTCTCTGTAGCAGTTCTGTCATTTGAAGTTGCAAAAAAGTTTGGAATCCAATTGCTATATTCCATGTTCCATAGAAATATTTAGTCCAGCATTAATTTGATAAGATTCTTCTGAAAAAATTTAAAAAGAAAAATACATGATTGCTCTCTGGGATTTATGTGTGTAAAATACACATGTGGATGATTCACAAATGTTTATAGTGAAGATCTTTCCTTTGAGAAAGATTCATACATGTACCTTTACTTGATATCTTCTCTTGTGTGTCTCAGCAAAATTAATGCACCTCTTTCCTTAGATAGTATCTGTTATTCTTTTTGGTGGTCTTTTCTTTATTTGGTAAATTTCTTGCTGTACGAATTCTTATGACTTAATAAGGAACTAAAAAACTCAACTTTTCAGCCCTTCTTCAAGGTAGGATACCCACAAACCATCAAATCTCCACCATTCAGACCACTTACAAGAATTTGATTAGGAAGCTAATGAATAGTGACAAGAGGCATCATGTGTGCCTCTGAACACCCAAAGAAGAATTTTCATTAAGTAGATTTAATTTTTTTCACTTTGGGATACACTGTTGAATTTATTGATAAATGAAGAGGCTAGAAATCACTATTAAAGAAAAGTACTAAACATCATGATGGCATTGAATCAAACAGTTTTTCATTGTGATCATCAGATGATGAAGCTTATGATATTTCATCTGTAGAAGCAGCAAAGTGTAGTACCCAACCTGGGCTTGTCTACAACCAGCAGTGGGTCTCCATTGGAGGAGTATTGAAGTGTATTTGATCATTTGATGCTCTTTTTAATATCTTTTAATTAGGTTTCATCTCTGGCAAAAATACAGTGGATTCTGCTATTTGCTTTAAAGAACTTGAACTGACCTGACCTTTCACCTAGACTTGTCCTGCATCCAGTATACATGATGCAAAGAATGGCAACAATATATATTTGGATATATGAGCCAGAAATACAGTTGTACATTCTGGATATTTGTTTCTACACTTATGTATCTCATGCATCACCAATTTTTCTGTTTTTACCTCCTGTATAGGTCTTTGATGGCTGCATCATCATCTCCACCATCTACTCCCATAATTAAATGTAATTTTTCCCTACCTATGTGCTATTGCTATTTTCTATCTGGTTTCCCTTATCCATTATGCTCTTCTCCCCATATTACTTCTGTTCTCCACATCGTAGCCAGAGTCATTCTCTAAAATGTAAATGTCAACTTCCATCTCCTCCAGCATAAATCTTTCCTGTGCCTTCCTATAAAATTTAGGATAAAGACAAAATTACTCACCTTTACTGATAGAGCTCCCTTGGTCTGTGTACATTCTTTTTTTTTTGGGGGGGGGGTTATTAAATTTTTTATTTATATATGACAGTGGAATGCATTACAATTCTTATTACACATACAGAGCACAATTTTTCGTATCTCTGGTTGTATACAAAGTATATTCACACCAATTCGTGTCTTCATACAAGTACTTTAAATAATAATGTCCATCACATCCCACCATCATTTCTAACCCCATACCCCTCCCTTCCCTTCCAACTCCTCTGCCCTGTCTAGAGTTTGTCTATTCCTCCCACACTCCCCGTCCCTACCCCACTATGAATCAGCCTCCTTATATCAAAGAAAACATTCAGCATTTGTTTTTTTAGGATTGGCTAACTTCACTTAGCATTACTTTCTCTAACTCCATCCATTTACCTGCAAATGTCATGATTTTATTCTCTTTTATTGCTGAGTAATATTCCATTGTGTATTTATGCCACATTTTTTAATCCATTCATCTATTGAAGGGCATCTAGGTTGGTTCCACACAATTTAGCTATTGTGAATTGTGCTGCTATAAACATTGATGTGGCTGTGTCCCTGTAGTATGCTGTTTTTAAGTCCTTTGGGTATAGATCAAGGAGAGGGACAGCTTGGTCAAATGGTGGTTCCATTCCCAATTTTCCAAGAAATCTCCATACTGCTTTCTATATTGGCTGCACCAATTTTCATTCCTACCAGTAACCCAATCAATAAATGGGCCAAGGACCTGAACAGACACTTAGAAGATGATATACAATCAATCAACAAATATATGAAAAAATGCTCATCATTTCTAGCAATTAGAGAAATGCAAATCAAAACTACTCTAAGATTTCATCTCACTCCAGTCAGAATGGCAGCTATTATGAAGACAAACAATAATAAGTGTTGGCGAGGATGTGGGGAAAGAGGTCTGGGTACTTTCTAAATCTCCATCCTCAATTCCCAGATTTTCTACTGGTCAGCCAGATTTACAGTCTCTGTATCCATTATACCTGGCTCTGTCCCAGATCCTTTGCAAAAGTAGTTTCTTCTGCCAGAAATACTCTTTCTTGTTTTCTTTAATAACTGTCTTTGATTCTTCAGATCATAGCCCAAGCATCACTTTCTCGGAGAGCTCTTCAGGTTTACCTGATAAGATCACCTGTCCCCTAATATGACTTTATAGCCAACCTGCCTTTATACAGGTTACCACAGTATTATTTAGATCTACATTTCTTTTTGCTTTGATTACCTGTGTGATGTATTAGTCTTGTGGAAGAAGCCTCATGAAAGAAAAGGACCAAAATGACATTTGTTAGAGCCCTTTCAATGCAATTTAAAAACATTAATTAAACTTCTTTTCTTTGATAGGCAACACAATGTAGCTGCTAAAGAAAATTGTTTTAGTGCTAGATTTGGATTGAATCCTGAGCAAGTGATTTCACCACTTAAAGCCCAGATTTTTTGGATATCCTTCTGTATTTAGCACTTCACATAGTTAGCAACTTTTGCAATGGAAGTCTGGATGAATTCAATAAGATTTTGGACTGATTTAGGTGCTTTATTAATTTACATAAGCCCCCCTTATCAACTCCATTGCTGGAATGCCTTCCATGTGTAAATCACCATGCAGAAAGCTTAATGGGAAGTAATAGCCCTTAAGAAGTTAACTACTGAGTTCGGATAACTCTATAGTCTATATATTAATAAAAGATAAATAATGTAACATTTGTACTTTAAAAAGTGTATAATTGAACATAAGTACACATAGAGAAAGATGAAAACTCCCAGGAGAGAAAATGATAATACAAAACTTTCAAGCAAAAACAGGAGTGGTGATTTAAGGCAAAAATGCATGTTGTATCATTATGAACTGGAACCTAGGAGTTCTTCCTGGTGGTTGGTGGTAAATGAGCATTAAAAGGTTGATATATTCCAGGTTTGTGGGGATTCCAGGTGTCATATGTCTAATTCTTACTGAGCTCAGGTATGCTGTTAATTGCTGTAGCCATCAGGATTGTGTTATTTGTTTCTGGTGAACATATGTTACCATTAAGTAGACTACCCACTATCAATTTGTGGTGATTATCAAGTTCAGTCACTGCTTGTAGGATTGGGTTCAAAGCAATTCTTCTTTTTAAAGTTACCCAACCAGTTCTTAGAGACACGTGATAATATTGCTGTTTAGAAGGAGAAAAAGTCAGAGTCATAGCCTTACTTGTAGATCTTCTCAAGAGAGGTAAATTTGATCCTATTTCTTTGACTCAATTTTCCATTTAGCTTATAATTACTAATGAATCCTGAAAACATATCTCAACTGTAGACTAAAGATATGAAGTCAATTTTTTTATAAAAAAAATTATTCAAAGTTCTCCCTTCTCTTTCATAAAAGAGATATGTCCTTGGGAAAAGTGGGTGCAGAGACACCTGTGCTTGATTGTTGGTCCAAGATCCAACTGCTACTTGTTTTGGCTGAAGCCCTTTTCTATTTTAGTTTCTACAGTACACCCTAGAGGAAAGCCTTAAAAAGTTAGTGTGGGAACTGAAAGTCTACAATTTCTCAGTGTTTGTGTTCACCCATTGAGCCTTAAGTTAGCATTTATGAAAACATTAACATACAACCCCTACTTGCTCCCTGGGCAAAAAAAGCACAGTTGGAATGGAGGTCACTTGATCATGCAGCTTTTCTGGTTATGCTTAAAAGGAATATTTTGTTGGAGGAATATCCTTGGGTGATTGTGCTTGCTGAGAGGAAGTTGAATTAATTGTTTGCTGACAACCACAGAAGTATTAGCTTGCTATTCATTTCCTCACCACTGGCCCTTCTGGCATTTCATAATTGACAAGGTATGCTGAGGCCATTTTTTCCATGTATTTTTTTTTTTTTTTCTTTTTTAAGTATTAACTGGCTTGGTGGCACAGGAAGTAGAATAATTTATCCCAGAGAACAGTGATATGATTCACCATTATACTTTAAGTATTAGGAAATACTGATTCCAAAAGAGCTGCCTTAAATTAACAGAGACATAAGATTTTAAAGGAACCTCAGTCTTCTTTTAAAATTTATATCAAAATCTTGACTTAATAGGAGAATAATTATCTTGTTGCCAATTGGAGTGATCTCAACATTGGAGGTGATGTTACTATACTATTCTCTTTTGCTTCTGTGTTTCCTGGGACCTCAGTTTCTTTTATTCTGTTTGAGTAATTGATGAAGCTTGTAGAAGAGATAGAAGATGAACATAGCCCCACTTTGTCCACCACTCAGGTCTTCCCTCTTTCCTCGTATCTTCCTAGACCTCACACTTTAGAGTGTAAGGACAATTTTATCTCATTTTCTCCTCTGGGTTGGGCTCTTCACCGTTTTTGCTTTCCATCTCTTTTGCTTTTCCTTTCTTTTGCTTGTTTTGTGCCCTCTGACATGGGACTATTAATCCAAACAAACAAAAAGATTCTTGGTTTAGGTAATACTTTGTAAGTGAAAAAGTAACAAAACAAAACATGTTTTTACTTTGATAGTTCCTACTTCTCTAATCCCTACAACAATCCACTCAAATGGTACTTTTATTATATCCAAGACACTTATCTTTTCTGAGCCTCCAGATTTTCATCAGTGAAATGATAGAGAAGAGAGGTTGTCTCCTAGTGTAGGTGGTAAGTGGAGGAGTCTGGCTCTTACTTCAAGTCTCTCCTCAATCAGAGCCTGAATTCTTAACCTCTTTATAGACAGAAATGTGCTTCCATTTGAATAATAATGGAGCATATGTTTTTCCCAACCTGTGGATATTTTACATATTATGATCAGCAACAGCAGTGGTTCTTAGAGTTTAATGAATGAAGACACTTCCTTGGTTGCTAGTTGAGCCACTCCTGTGACCTGGTCACCCTTGAACCTGAGAACTCAGTTATGAACTTTAGTCAGCCTGAGTTCTTGTCTGATTGGTCATTGCTTCCCATTTATTTATTCGGGCATAGTTTCCATTATTACTATGGTAACACTTGAGTGGTTAATAATTGTTATTAGTTTTGAATGAAAATTAAGGCCTAGTTGTTCTTCTAGTATGTGAAAGTAGAATTTTGGTGCTTTCAGATATGACTACTGAGTAGAATGTTTTGACTTTACTAATAGAATATTGATTTATGTGGAAAATGTGGAAGCCTTGTACACTTACTGTTTATTAACCTTCAGCCTTGGCCCCCATTATTAATAGGGCTCAAACCTACCCAGACAATGGGTTGTAATCTTTGTATGAAATTTTGTCTCCAGGCATTTCCCAGGGACTCTAGGCTGTGCTACCTTCCCCTTACCTTTCCTTTTTCATTGCAATCTCAGTTCCTTTGAAAAGGCAAGTGATGATTACAAAATTGGCTACAGGACAAAGACTGCCTTGCATTGTGGGGTAATACCACTCTGATTACGCTCTCTCAAGTTGCTTTTCATTTTAGCAACTACTTTTCAAAACATTTCAGTTCCACCTAACATAAAAGGTGTGCAGGTTGGATAGCCATAGCAGAGTGCTGGGTTCACAGATATTGGAGAAATCTTACAGCAGGCATTCTTAAACTTAGATCTGTGAGTTCCTTAAATGTTTGGTGTGTGTGTTTCTAGGGAAGAGTATTCTAAATTTACAGAAAGAGCACAAAAGGCAGAGTTAGAGAGGAGCCAAAGGAAAGAGCTCAGGAAAAATTTGACTCAGTGGGACAAAGGGCAGAGTGGTGGAGGGAAGGGTTAAGAAAGGTTGTGAGGGTTAAGGAAATTTCTAACCCTTTAACCTTTAAAAATGTTCGATTGACACATTCTTTCGTTTGATGGTACTATGTGGTCCAGAAAGGAATGAATATGTCCAAAGGAACAACTGACTGAGGACCCACATATTTTCTCATGTGTAACCAAGCAGAGTAGACCTCTTAAATTTAAACATGTTTGTTCTCTTTTAGGTAATAACTCTTTATATTAAATGTTCACTGTTAAATTTACTGTGTGTCTTCTCTCTTCTGATTGATCTCTGAGTATATCAGGTGGTTGCTGAGAGAACATGGCTGTCTTTCTGAGGGAGGATGCTCTCATAAATGATCGCCATATAAGTTACTTAAAATTTGTGTAAAAGAGATATATAATTAAGAAATATATAATCAGAAATTCAGAAACTGCAGGTCAGTTACAAAAAAGAAAACTGGCCTGGAATGTGCAGAAAATAGTGAGGGTTGAGATTAGAGAAGGTGGTCTGTGAAGAGATGTGAAATGTAAATAACCAAAGTACCTTTGAACAGGATTATGCAGAGTGAATGCTAAGCAGAGAAGTAGAAGTTTCTCTCTAGTTTATAAGGCATCTTCAATGGATGTGAATAAAAATATCTTAAGGAAAATATTATGTTAGCCAGGCATGGTGGCATACCCCTGAAATCCTAGGTACTCTGGTGGCTGAAGCAGGAGGTCAAAATGTCAAGGCCAGCTGGGAGAATTTAGCTGGACTGTGTCTCTAAATAAAAAAAGATATAGCTTAGTAGTAGAGTGCTTGTCTAGTACACATGAGGTAAGGGTTCAATTCCTCCAGTACTTAAAATGAGTATTTTAACATAGTAAAAGTATAAACACAGGTAGAAAGGAGTTTTAAGAATGAAGTATACAAACCTATTTATTTTTCACTATTTTCTCAGCTCTTAATTATATTTCACATGTAGATGTTATTCCTAGAAGCTTTGCTTAAAGATAAGAAATTTGTTAACAGAATAAATTCAGAGGGCAATACTTCTGCATCTGTAGATGAGAGTAGGATGTTTAGGAATGTGAGACTTGTTTCTTTGGCCATCCTTTGCAGTCAGAGTTGCCATTGAGTGTAAGTACTTTCTGTCTTTGTCTTTCCATGCATTGAAATAAGAACCGATTTTTGTATTCTCTGTATGTGTGTTTTAATGCCATGATGCTGTTAATCTGTAGGATGTAAAGAAAATTTATTTTTAAAAGGCCAAAACTCCAGTTTATTTACTTAATATTTCTCAAGTTTCATTTGATCTTTCTGATATAATACAATATTCCTTTAATCTCTTTTAAAATAGAAAAGTACAAATCTAATGTATAGTCATCATAAATCATTCAGAACAAGTAAATAAGGAAAAATAACAAAAATAATTAGTGTCCCCCTCATAATACACAATTAACATTTTGTTACTTATTCTTTATTCCAATCACATGTGCATGTTTTTTTGTGTGTGGGGGTCTGGGAATACATACACATTTATAAAATATATTTAAGATAGATATATTTTATAAATGATTATAATATTTTTTAACTTACATAATTATATTGTAAATATCTTCTCTGAAATGTTTTTAATAACAGCATTCTAAATGAATTCATATTTATTCATCAAACTTATTAACAAAAGTTTTGCAAACTACCTATTATTCATTTCAGATCCCTCCCCCACCCTTTTTTTTGCCATTTTAAACAGTGTAATGTTGAGATGAACATCTTTTTTAGCCATATCTTTGTGCACTGTGCATGATTCTTTATTTAGCGCACATTTGTAGACTTGGCATTGCCAGATCAGAGAGAATGCATTTCTTTAAGGGCTTCCCCCGCCCCCTCCTTTTTGGTTTTCTTTGGGTGCTGGGGATTAAACCCAGGGCCTTGTGCAAGGATTTTGGTTCTCATTGACAAAATGCTTTTCAGAAAGTTAGACTTAAAAAAAAAAATAAGCATGTATGTTTTTCTCCAGTATCCTGAATGATATATTTGAAAACTCATTGCTGAAGACTGTCAGGAATGTTGGTAAGGCCACATTAAAGTCATTATGTTAAGTAAATTATCTGGACCGAACACAGATGTTTCATTATTAACCTTTGGAATAGCCAAATCACAACTAAATACTACTGGACTCTAATTAGAAATTTGAGAGATTAGTTATCTGATACCAGAACAATAGTAAATAAGCTTAAGTGATAACATAAAAAAATGGAGAAGTGCATATTGTAGGATTTCCAGACCATAAGGTTTGAGGGTCAGTATTCTGGGAGACTGCAGAAAAAAAAGAAGTTGGTAATAACAACAGAGTTCTTGATGCTTTTGATGACAGAGAGGAATCTCCAGTCAAACAGGCAGCTACCTCCATGGAGACAGCTGTGCCAAGTACCACTGTATCAAGTCACTAGACAGAAGGGCCGAGATGGCTTTGTGGTGCTAGTGCTTCTTCCTTTCCAAAACTGTGCAATAATAAATGCATTATATTCCACAGCAATATCAGTCAGCATTGAAATAAGACCCTATAGCAGACATGTTCTATAGAAATGAGTTATTGGCACTGTTTTTTTTTTTTTTAGTTAACCTGTCATGAATGGCCTTGATATTCTGAAATAGTTTGGGTATGCTTTAATTTTGTATCTTTTTAATGATTAAATTGGTACAGCATACCAATTAATATAGTTTGTTTTCCCCATTTCTTTAATAATAAAATTATTGTAGCTTAAAAGTGCTATTGGCTTAAAATTGCTAAATTGTTTTTATGGTAAATATCATAATGTATTAATAAAACGTGACACAAAGCATATTTTACTCCAAAATTTATTTTATAATAGAAGAAAGTAAGTATTAGGTTATCAATAAATCATGTATTGTTTTATACATAGTAGGGGGGATTCGTTTTGACATTTTCATACATGTCTATAACATAAATTATGGAATTTCATTTCCCAGACCTTCCTTTTCCTCCCTTTATCTCCTTATTCTACTCTAATGGTCTCCCTTCTCCAGTAAAACATTTAGAGATCACTACTTTAAGACTGGTAATCAGAGACATAATCACAAATTTGTAAAAATAATATAAATGTATTGCTGTCATAATATGTTACTGAACAAATTGTTATAGCAGTGGAGAAAAAAGACATGGTTTTGTGAAGAGCTGTGGCCCAATACCCCAAAGTATTTATCTAAGATCTCAGGTATTATCTTAGTTGAGAGCAGGTCTTCGTCTACTGTGCAATGGTCTATCCCAATGACATCTTATTAACTCAGCTACTGACTTTACATTTTTAAATGTTTAATTAATTTTTGGGTGGTACTAAGGGTTGAAGGTGCACTATACTGATGAGCTGTATCCCCAGCCTTTTAATTTTAATTTTTTTTTTTTTTTTTTTTTTGTGTGTGTGTGTGTGTGATAGGGTTTCACTAAGTTGCTTAGGGTTTCTATAAATTGCTAAGGCTACCCATGAACTTGTGATCCTCCTGTCTCACCCTCTCAAGCTGCTCGGATTATAGGTATGCACCACTGCACCTGGTTTAGCTGTTGACTTTAGAATATGAATATAACCAGTTGGGTTAAGATCCAGGATATCCTGTTTAAAAATATACAATCTTCTCCAAAAATTTACATGGACCATTCATTCTATTAATGTACCAACTGTGAAAATCAAGGAGACAAAGAAAGAAATTCTAGCTTACAAGAGAAGATGAGACCTGGGAAATTGAAGTAAATAATAATAATATCAGTTACTATTATTGTAGTATGTGCATTTTATGCTTGGGACTATAGTAAAGAGTTATATAAAATCTTCAAAAATGCTCTGAACCATTGAGTACCACTCAATGGGAATTCTTCTCTGCCATGATTTGAATCTATTATTAGGGGTTAATCAGCTATGTAGACTGACAGTCTTTTAGTGTACCTTGGGCAAAACTTACTACATTTTCAATGGGGTAATACAGAGGATTGATTAATTGTACATGTTAGAAGGAGAGGGTCAATGGTAACCCTTGCAAACATGGGTTCTGTAACACCACACCTAATTATGCTTAAAATCATATGCTGGGAGAAACATTTTATAATAAAAATTGTGTTCTACCTGACGTATGATAAACAGGTATATTTATGCTTTGTGATGCGTGTCTTTGTTAAAATCCACCATGACATGAGAACAACTGGTTGTTTTCCTGCAGTGGTTCTTGGGCTAACGTGGCAGCCTAGTGTCAAAATCCCATATTTGTTCTCAGTCACCACGTGACTTCTGCCTACAGTGGAACATCTTTGTGTGTTCTCTGAGGTGGCACTCTTTACACTTCATGCCTCCCCATGCTAGATAGCCAATTGAGTGGAATTCAATTCAATTTCGTTCAATTGAATGGAGTAGATGAGTGATTCAAACTTGATGTCTTGCAGCCCCAGAATAACATAGGGATGTTACAGAACTGAGGCCAATAGCAGTGGTGATGAGTCTCTTTACTATATGCCTTTTTTTTTCTTTTTTTTTTTTAGTTATCAATGGACCTTTATTTATTTATATGTGATGCTGATACTAGTGCCTCACACATACTAAGCAAACACTCTACACTGAGCCACAACTCCAGCCCAGCCCGATTCTTGTCTAAAAAAATTTAACATCAGTGCTCACAGTAACTCTACAAAGTATCCTTGTTCCATGAACTGAGATTCAAATGGTTATTTCATTGCAAAAGGTCACATAATATGGGTAAACAATGATCTTTGAATTAGAAATGAGAAATGATTCCATTGCTATCACTCTTAGCCTATCTCCCTGCAATACTCCTGGCTAGGGCAAAAGAAAGGTGTACCCTCTGTGTCAATTAGGTCAATATTCATTAAATATTAAAATAACTTCTGCTTAATTAGACAAGATAATTTTTTTAGTAAAATCTGGATTTGAACCAGGCTCTACCTGGTCTAGTCTGTGTCTTCCATAGTGTCTCAAATTCCTCATTTGTAAAATAAGGATATTAACATGTTGCTATGGAAACTAAATGAGTTAATGCAGCTGCATACTTTGAACAATGTTATTTAATAACAATGCAATGGTCTACTTACTTGATCAATGCCTTTCTATGACTCTGTTCTGGAGACCTGCTCATTTGGAGTTGAATTTAATATTCAGTAAAGTTTAGCATCCTTTCATTATTATATATTCCCCTTGGCTTATAGGTCTGTTTCACTTTGTTATCTGTAATGTCATTTCAGGTTCCTATATGATAGTGGACTCTTCAGATCATGACCCTGGAGAAAAAGCCAGGCTGCAGCTGCCCACCATGAAGGAGAATGACACTCACTGCATTGACTTCAGCTACCTGTTGTACAGCCAGAAGGGGCTGAATCCTGGCACTCTGAACATATTAGTGAGGGTGAATAAAGGACCTCTTGCTAATCCAATTTGGAACGTGACTGGATTCACTGGAAGAGAGTGGCTTCGGGCTGAGCTAGCAGTGAGCACCTTTTGGCCGAATGAGTATCAGGTAATCGTCTGTGCTTTTCTGTTTTATGCTTTGATCTTTTGGATGTCATTGCATGTGGAATACTTAGATGTAAATACTGGCTGCATAGTAAGAGGGTGTTTGTCCCTTTTGCATCTTCCTACCCTATTTCTTCATGAATAGTTTGAATGAGTTGGTGCAAAACATTGAAATTGAGAAAATATTTCCACACAAGGAAGAAAGTAGGTTCAAGTCCAAAACTGGTCATTTGCTTGGCAAAGAGCTGCTTATTGACAGATGTATTTCTGTTACTTTTTCAGGAAGAAATAGCCTTTTGATTTGACTGAAATAGATTGAACTGGTTTCCTGATTTCCTGAAAATAACATTTGGAAAATAAATATGAAATATTATTTTATTCAGGTTTGTCTTGAGGGGGAGGCATTATGGTTATTTATTTATATTTTTGTCAGTTAAATGTAATATTAAACTAAGCAAAACAACAATATCAATAAGTTGTCCCCCAACATCTTTGGATTTTTTTTCCCCAGAAATACTTAATCTGAGTATGATGAAGTAGTCACTGAATAGTGTCAATGCTTATTTTATGTTCGTGTGACTGAGTTTATGTGGTTTAAAAAATGTCTGTCTACTCTTTTGGAGAGTGGTTCAGTGAACTTTATTGTGAGGTTTAGTGCATGAAAACAGACAGTTGTCTTTTGTAAAGGCTCATTTTTCTTGTGCGTGTTAGACTTCAATATTTAAACTTTTAAGACTTCCCTATTTGTAATTTATTATAGAGTCTAATCAGAGTTCATTTGTGTAATGGCATATTTTATAAGAGTGAACAGTATATAAGGTAAAAAATAGCTCTATTTTTTTCTTATTTAAAAATGAATTATTCATGTTAGGCTTGTTTTTGTTCCTGAAGAAGAAAAATACAAGGCTTTGTCTTACTTGTTTTTTCTTGAGTTGATGTTTTAATTTTATTAAAAATCTCTTATAGGCATGGTTCCAGTTAAGCTTCTCATTTTCAAGTTATGTGTTTGATGAGATTTCAATGGATTTTCATTAGGGATAGTTGATTCCATTATTCCTGAACAGAGGGATGTTTCTCTTTAGTGTGGGAGAGCCATCTGCATTTTAGGGCCCACAGCTTCCAAAGGGCTACATATATAATATGTGGGTTGGGGGGGTGGGGGTTGTGTGTGAATGTGTGTAGCTGCTTCTAAAGCATTGGCTGAAGGATCAGTGGGCCCATCTCTGAATTCAGTGGGTAGATGGCTGTCATCACTGGATCACCCCACATGGCTTTATCAGTATACTGATTTCATGAGAGTCTGTCATTGGAGCTCAACATAACACCAGGAAGAAGCTCTGATTCAGCAGAATAAGACTGTCAACACATTCAGCCTCCACAAAACAAAGGACAACTTCAAGTCATGAGTTAATTTAACAATATTTTTACAAATGTGGGTTCTGGATCATGTAAACTGTATTCACCACTGTATTTGCCCTGATCTGCTAATAGTTCTTTTAGGAATCAAACTGTTAAATGTTCCTTAAAAACAATAATAATGACAATATGGTAGTATATTTTGATAAATTCAACAATTAATTTATTTTCCTTCATAATTAAGAAATGATGTATATATTTTTATTTATTTGAAAACTTTAAAGAGCCCTATCATCGACTCTTGTGGCACAGTTTATTGTGCTGTTAGTTTTAAGGTTGAGTTTTAGTCCCTCAAACTGGATGAATACTTTTTTGGTCAGCCTCATTTTGCATGATTAAGCTCCCTACGTTATATGTGCCTGTGGCTATTTAGACAAGCAGTGCAAAAAGTATCGGCATGAGTTTCAAACCAGCCAGTAAGATTATTGTTGGAGATGTTAAAGAAATAAATGACTAAGTACATAGAACTTATGGGTAAATGTCTTGTTGTTGAAGATTCAAATTTGAGCCATAGATAATTACTTAAATGATTATTTTGCTTTTACCTCTTTTGCTAAACCTACAAAACTTAGTCAGTAAAAGTAAACATGTGCTGTGTGCTTAGTGCTCAATAAATTACTTAGTTGGTGTTTTTATTGATTCAGTCATTTAGATACCTAGTTGTACCTGTACAGGTATCAATTATTATAAACAACCAGCATAACATATACTATACTTATGAATAAATTTTTGCTATTAGAAAATACTGTGAAAAATTAATCTCCCATACATTGTCAGCAGCTTTCAATATCAAATATCTGTCAAGTATTTGGTAAGTGCTGGTTTACAAGCAGAACCTGGTAGAATTTTTTTACTTCTTCATATTTGAAGGGAAACTCACTTGCTTTAAGTACAAGTTATCAAAGGGCATTTTTGAAATTCTGTATTTTTGTGTGATAAAAGGACTACCCTATGTCTACCAAAGTACTAGTTAGACTTGTCTTTCATAGGGACAAACTTATTATTCCAAATTTCTCTCTCTCTGGTCAAACCTGCTCAAGTAATCATTTAAGATCCTAGAAATATTTTATACAAAAAAATTTTGAACATTTTTTCAGCAAGAAAAGAATTAAAAAATAAAATAAGTTTGTTCTAAAGAAAACAAAACACATTATTGACCACAAATTGATTTAGATAAGACACTCATGAAACATCTTTTTTTTTTTTTAATATTTTTTTTTTTTAGTTGTAGGTGGACAATATATCTCCATTTATTTATTTTTATGTGGTGCTAAGGATCGAACCCAGGGCCTCACACATGCAAGACAGGTGCTCTACCACTGAGCTATGGCCCCAGCCCCAAAACATCTATTTTTTTTTTTTTTTTAAATAGAACATCTAATTAGACTCACCAGGATGAATTAGATGAATTAGCTTCAGATTGTGGACAATCTGAACAACTTAATAAATAAATTGACCCACTGAGTTTCATTATTTGGCATTTCATATTTTACCTTTGTTTTTTAATATAATTTATGGAAATCTGTTTGTTCGGCCAATAATTTCGGTTCTTCATGTCCAGTTCAATTCATGAATGGGTACGAATGCTGGCCACATATAATGGCAGATTATGTTTTCATTCCAGGTACCTTTAAGCAGAAGAATGCCCTTGACTGTACATGTTCAGAAGTCAAACGTAACAAGCAAATGATAATTTAATTTTACACTATGCAGTAATGCTTGCATATATAAGGAAATATTTCTCACCTGTGTCTTCCAAACAATAGATGTCTTTTCAGTGTAGTATACTACTAATAAAATTGTATGACATTTGTTTTATTGGCCATGGTTGCATGATGCCATGGCATGTATTTTTATAGGCCTCAGGTTAGTACTGAAATTTTTTAAATTGGTTGCTAAATAGAAGTAGAAAGCAAAAAGCAAAAAAAAAAAAAAAGTCCTTACAAGGCACCATCTCACTGTTACATTATAACTGAAGGTCTGTACACCTCTAAAAGGGTGATTTTCTCCACTCTGGAAATCTGTCCTGTCTTTTATGCATAAAACTAAGTTCTGCTTTGGGATTAAATCCATTACTTTCTTAGTGAACAGTGAGGTTGTTACCAAATGAGGCAGACAGACGACATCCATAACTTGCAAAACTATTAGTGGAAACCTAATCTGCTGTTTTCCATTAAGTGGGTGCACATCATTAATCACAAAAATGATGCGTGATGAAAACTACAGGGGTTTGGCCAGAAATTGCAAAGTGACAATATTGTGGAATGTGCCTTTTTCCTCTGTAATTCGCAGAGAAATAAACACTGAACTTTTGCAGTTCATTTTCTTCTTAAGATTTTCCATTAGTTTGGGGAAAAAAAATGTAAGTGGACAAGCATGAGATTTTCTGGCTTTGTCTCCTTTTTAAAGGATTATATTAACATGTATTGTACTGATATTTTGGCAGTAGAAAGATTGCTACTCTCCAGAGATCATGCTGGCATTAGGTCTAAAAAAAAAAAATGGGACTTAAACCAAAAGACTGTTTTACTGAATAAAAAGGCTCTAAATGAAAGACTTGAAGCACAGGGACCCATGTTAGAAGAGCATGCTTATGAACCAACCCACAAAGAATGAGGAAGAGGAAGTGTCACTCCTCTGTCATAGTTCTTAGAACTCATTCATATCCACACCTCAGAAGTAAAACTATTCTTTCTGAAATATCTTTTTTTTTTTTTTTGGCTTCCTGTGCCAGGACCCTGTACATACTAGGCAAGCAATGAACTATATTCCCAGCCCTTGTTTTAAATTTGATAATGAGACAGAATCTTGCTAAATGGCCAAGTTGGCCTTGAACTTGAAATACTCATGTGTCAAACTTTCATGTAGCTGGGATTATTAGGTTGTATCACCATGCCCACCTTCCTAAATATATTTTACAGCTATATCTTCTTCATTTAAAAGTATTAAAAGTGACTGAATTAGCATCATGGATAGTGAGCAGTGTTGTAGATATTGTTGTTATCTATCCAATAGTCATTCTCCTGTCTTCCATGTTGGCAGAATTTCTCATGTTGGGGAATTGCTTTTCCTAATTTTCTTTGTGAGTGGAGTAGCCATATGACATGATTCTGGTTAATGACTCAGAAGAAAAGACTGCCAGAGACTTCAGGGAAAGATTTTCATTCTTGATAAAACAAAAAACAAACAAACAACAAAAAAAAAAATAAAAAGAAGGTTGGGGGTGTTCTTGCCAGAAAACATGGTGCCTGGTGCTACTGCAGCCATTTTGTAACTATGAAGAAGGATGTGGTAGAGCAACTAAAGGTGACAGAAGAGACTGTTGTGGAAATCTGGGTCATACCTATGGGAAAGTATTATTATTAGTAGTAGTAGTAGTATTAGTAGTAGTAGTAGTCGTCGTTGTCCTCATAGTAGTAGTAGTAGTAAATGTAACAGCTACTGTTTAAACATCATTTAGATGAGTATTCTATTATGCAGCCCAAATCATCTTAATATTACCACATCACATTTTTCTTGAACTATCAACATATTGTTTGTAGGTAGTACATGTGAGACATGGCAGAACTAAAATCTTGAATGTTTTTGTATGTATGAAATAATCCATATTATCCAATCTACTTAGAGATAAAAGACAGACTTACACACTTCAAAAAATAAATATGCTGTAAGACAACCGATTGATGGCTTAAGGATGTAGAAAGTAAGCAAGAAAATAGGATCTGTTGTATAACTATATGTGTAGGACACTTTCATATATGTCATCTTAATTTGTCTTAATTATTGATAAGTAGATGTTTCTTCCTCTATGGACTAAGATGGACTAAGATGCTGATTATTTAGTAGTAGGTAAGAGTTATTTCTTTTTTCTCTGAAGTAATTTGCTGGCTTTAAAATGTTTGGACATTAGCCATATCAATGTCTTCAGAATTTAGTCACAACTAGATAGGCTTATTTTAGTTATGACAACAGTAATTGCCGGACATGGTCAATGTGGCTTATTTTTATAATGGCAAAATATTACCTTTTTTTGATAGGCTATTTACAAAGTAACCTTTTGTTGCTGCATTTAAATCTTCACAAGTCTCTTTGTTGCATTTAAAATACTCCAGCAGATAGTTTTGGAAAGACTCCCATGTTATTATAGTCATTGTTTTCATAGATTGTATAACCCTATGAGTGTGATTTCTCTCTGGTTCCTGTCAGTGATTTGCTTTTATTCCCAAACATCTGCTCTACTTTGATCTGAAGCTCTGTATTGATTCATCAATGAAATTTATGGTTGTTTGAAATTAATAGAAACAAATGAGCAAAAGAGTTCTTCTGTCTAGCAAAATAATAATTGGGGTGTGTGTGTGTGTGTGTGTGTGTGTGTGTGTGTGTTTGTGTGTGCATGTGACAGAAGTCTCTTGTTACTCTGTACAGCCCTACCTGTTTTTATTTAAAGCATCAGAAACTCTCACAGTGCCCTTTCATTATTCATTATGAGAAATAGTTCCCTGAAATGAAGTCAATTTCTCATTAGTAACTGATGAAAAATAATGAGCGTTAAGGAGAGGTACACATTGTCAAACTGTTTGTTCAACTGTTCAATGTATCATTCCTCCTCGCCCCGGGAGTTTGTTTTATCTTAGGGAAGGGGGGAGATAGGTGCTCTAGAGAGCAGTGGAAGAAGTTCCTGGTTCATTGTCTGCTCACTCACCTGTATCCAGTTCAGTTTGCTCAATCTGAGTTAACTCTTATTTCTTATTTTCCATATTTCTCTATTTAGCATACCTCATCATGCTAATCTTAATCTGGCAATATAAAAAAAAAGTAATCAAACACACACACACACACACACACACACACACACACACAAGAGAACCCTTTCCTTCTGATCAGTTTAACAGTGTTTCTGACCAATACTATGCCCATTTATCAATGCAGTGCCATTTGTACATGAGAAATGTAGGCAACAATTTCAGGTTAATTCCTTCTCCAGTTATTTGTCTGCTGACTTTGATAGTTAATTAGAATTCGTCTTTTTAGAGCTTTTCACTTTTTGTACAACTTGGATTTCTTTGTGACCTCTTTTTCCATTCTCATTTTGAAGATTGATTTTTCTTCATTTTCGTCTGCATGTGGGTTATGAAAAAAAATATTGGCTCTTCAAGAGAAAAACAACAGAGAGTGACATTATGTTTTTACTTAAAATTTAACTTTTGTGCTGTGGTGACTTCAGTTTCATTCCTTTGAAAATGATAGAAAAGTAAAAGTGCAATTATCTATTTTAATTTAGGCTAATTTCTGTTGAGAGAGTGCAATAGGAAGAGAGTATGAAAAGCACATCAGATGTATTTACAGTCTGTATCTGTTTTATCATTCTTTCAATTGTAATTAATCAAAAGGTGGTAACACAAGTTAGAATACCAAGGACAATAAACTTTGGGAACTGTGAATATAAATATGTATTCATGTAATGTAACAGACAATTTGTAGTAAATTTTAGCTGCCTTGTTTTGCAAAAGGTATTCTTAAAACTGTCATCAAAAAACTAGCTGCTACATGTTATTACAAATAACCCCTGTCCTCACTCACCCCTGGGAATTCCCTGGTGAGAATTAGATTCTTAATATTCTTTGAATGATCTTCTAAAAATTTTTTTCTTCTCATGATCTTACCTAGAATGATCTTACCTAGAAGCAGTAAATCAATTCTTATTTTATATTTAAAAATAAGATATGAATTATCCCATGTAATCATTCAGTAGATTAATAGGGAATGAAAAATTTCTTATACCTAAAGAACAAGGTTTGATACAAATCTAACTATCTTAAGATTGCATTGTTTTGTAACAATAGCACAGATACAATATTTAGAAGCACATATAGTGCTTCTCTGGTTTAATGATTTTTAAAACATACTTCTGGTTTGTTCTCACTTTCAGTAATGTAGGTTTGCAATGGAATGAAATCACTTTATTTCCATTAATACCGAGATGATTCCTACGTTTGAATTTTAGTTGTTTGTTTACTTTTTTCCTCCTCCTCTGCTTCCTCCTCCTTCTTCTCTTTCTTCTTCACCTTCTTTGAAGAAGGAGGTTTGGGAGAGGGAATTAGGGTCATCATAAACAAAATAATAAGCATGGGTCAAAAAGCTATGTGATATGATAACTATAAGTGGATGGTCTTATTTTATATGGTGGTAGAAAAAAAGTAGAGGCTGTTTTGTACATTGGGTAAAGGGTAAAAACTTGAACTAGATGTCATTTGACCTGTGTTCAATATCACGTCCATGTGGTCAAGGCCTTCATGCTCATAGAGTGACTATCCTTTTGAATTTCAGTGTCTGCAGTAGGGGATAGTAGCTGGTGTGCTCACTACTTTTGCATTTTAAGAGGCTCAAGGTGTATTACTTAACTTAGTGAATAAGGTACAGAATTGAAAAAAAATTAGGATTCCTCTCCAAACATTTAAGGGAAATGAGAAACGCAAAGAGAAGACAGGGGACCCAGAACAGCTTGAAGACTACAGCTAAGGTCCACATTCTCTCTGAAGGTCTGCTATTATTTATCCATCCATCCACCTCTCACGTGTTTATTGAGCAACCTATTCCATGTTAGGCATTATTCTTTCTGGATACTGAATAAATCTCAAGGTTTCTATCCCCTAGAATTTTATTCCAGCGGCTTAAGGTGGGTTGGAGTGCAAATACATGAGAAATAAATGAGAAAAAAAGACCAGAATCTTATAGACACAAAACAGATAATAAAAATTGAAAAATGTGAGTGCTAGAGTTCTAGAAATCAGAGCAGACCAATTGCTCTAGGAATACCTATTTGAGGAGATGATCTTCAACTAGAGATCTAGTTGAATGGCAAAAAAATAACTATGTATGAACAGATTAGAGGAAATGCATGAGGCCCAGATAACACCCCAGCTACTCCAAGTCCTTAAATCTGGAAGGAGATTGGCACTGCAGATGGACAGAAACAGGCATAATATTCAAGGACTTCAAGATGAGATGGCAGGTTTCAGTTACCTGGTGTTTCACGGTTCAAGTCAACAGCAAATGCTTTCGGATTTTGGTCGATGGATCCTATTTACTCATTCGTGGTCTTATATGCATACATGCTCCAAGTGTTTGTTCTTTACCCTTTTTTTACTGCTTCCTGTACAGCTCTGTGCCCTATCTCCATAATGGAAAGTTTCCTAATTATTTTCAATGCCCTCATCTCAGTTACTTTTGGGGATGCTAATTGATTGACATTGAGCTCCTCAGATATTGGCACTCTTCCTTTAAAGTTAAATCTTTATTTGTGCTACTTCATAATTTGCACTTCCTGCTTTGGAGCTCTAATTGTTCTTTGGACAATTTTGGCTCTTTTTGTTGTTGATGTTCATTGACAATAGATACGTCTCCGTCTTGATCTGTCTTTGTTTCTTTTTTTCCTGTCCACTTTGTAATTATTCCTTCAGCCCCATTTATGCCCACTTCTACCCAGAAGCCTCTGGTGAACAGCACAGCACTCCATGATCACTCCCTTACCCACACATGTGCATCTGTGCTGCCTGCTTTGCAAATTTATCCTGTTGTATTTCAGAGACTTTTATGTCTTGTATCCTCAAATGGATTATAGACCCTCTTGTAAAGAATCTGAGTATGTGATAAAGTTAATTTAACATGTGATGCTTTGTATTTTAGATGGTCATTGACATATTAAAAAGAATAATCTATCATGTGTGATGGTACACACCTTAAATCCTTTCAGCTCATCAGGCTGAGGCAGAAGGATCACAAGTTTGAAGCCAGCCTGGACAGTTTAGAAAGACCCTGTCTCACAATGAAATAAAAAACTAGTCTGGGGATTTAGCTCACTGTTAAAACATCCTAGGTTCAATCCCCAGTGCTACAGAAAAAAAAAAAAAGTAAAAAGGAATTAATCTTCATAATATTAATAAATCACTGGCAAAGTATAATTGTTTTTATTTTAGACATTTATTTAAGACAGGTGACGAAGTGACTTATTTAGGATCTTATTGCTACTTAAATTTGAGTTTGGTTTCCTTTCTGCTACTCTGAAATTCCATTCCCTTCATACTGTGCAAACTCTTTACTGATAAACTCTTTACTGATAAGAATTCCTTACTACTCTTTGCCATCTTTGTGTTAAAAGAAATTCTGATTTGCTGATTAGATTTTCAGTGATAGTGTAATTTTATGTCCACACAGTTTCTCAGGAAAAAATATTCGTTAGCATTAATTGTTAATATTTCTTTTGAAATACAGATTGTCATTCTAAGAATTGAACAGGTGAAGTAAACTGAATTTGAGGGACAGTACGGAGGTTTATTGAACTCAATTTCAATTCACTTTCATAAGCAAGCATTGAATTAGAATGCAGTGTTTAGTAGTAATCTGAGCCCATGGGGAGAACTAACCAAAAGATACTAAAACAATTCCTTCTTTTCTTTTCTAGGAATATAAATTCAACTAAGGCAATTTCTCACATGTTGATATTTTTTTGAAGTCATGTGATATTTAAATGTGGTTTGTTAAATAATTATCTCTAATTGTATACATGTTTTGAAAAAAGCCATAATAAAGCAATTGGGAAAAGTGTTATGGTGGAGATAAAATATCAATGGTAGCAGCCTGGAGTTGCTATTGAATTGGAGATGCAAAGCAATGAGGAAAACAATAGGATTGAGAGCTCCAAGAAGGCAGAGAAGCTCTGAGGTCAGGCAAAATTTAGGCTTTTCTGTTGCAAGGCACAGAGAGCAGTCTCATTGGTCAGAAGTAAGAATGATCATAATGTTTTGGGGGATAGCCACACTGGTCTGGCTGATGTGGAGGGTTTTGGGATGAGGAGAAATGATAGATTGCATTGAATAGGTTGGTCTATTATTGAGAAATTCCCAAATCTAGGCTCAGAGGCTTGTATGTATATTTTTATTTCTAAATGCTTGTGGCGCACTCAAAGGGCCTGACCCGCAGTGTGGTGTAATGACTGTGATGACTTTTAGGAGTTCTTTGGAGGACCAAGCTCAGCATATCAAAGGTGGGTCCACTTCAGCATTTGCTGCACACACTGCTGTGATTCACATCCCATCTGTTCAGACTGGACTCTTGAATTGTGATGTTCAGCATTTTTGGATGCTGACCTGTGTGGGCAAGGGATATTTTTGTTCCTTTCTGCTTGGTAGAGATTGATTTGTTATGAAAGGTAATCAAGTTTTGGCAGACAAACTTGCATATTTTTTTTTCCAAGTCTATTCAAGAATTCCTCCTTTGTCACCAGAATTGCTAAATTTTGTTCATTTAAGCTTATTCTTTCAGAGGGATCACTTGGGAACTTTCCTTTATAATAAAAGATGAAGGATGTCCAGATGATGTGCTCTTCCATCTGCCTGTTAAGTCCTTAATCTCCTACACCTGGGTAGCTTCTAATCCTTTATTTGCTTTATGTGCCAGTGGTTCCAAGTTGGATAAGTTCTGTGATGCATATGCCAAGAAGTTTCCTTGTGCCACAAAAGGGCAGACAGCTCCCCCAGATCTCCTGGAAAATAAAGGAGCTGCTGTTCACACATGGACCTGCTGGGTTTAATGCAACCCAGTTAGTAAATGGCATTCACTCCCTCTACAGCCAGGAGTGCCCCACTGATTGGCAGCAGGAACTTCCTTGTTCACGTGGAGAGTTCCTTTCTGCAGGTCCACTAGCTTCTGACAATTGTCAGCACATTGCCTTTGTGATGCAGTAAAAGGTCCTTCTACTTTTCTCATTGCCATTTGCAGCTCAGTCTGGAGTCAGTTGAGTTATTCAGTCAAGGCCCTGAGTTGGATAGAGCAATTTTAAAGGAGTTTGTTTTGGGATCTTCCTTGGGTGGTCGGGTTCTTTTTTGAAAGAGCCATCAAGCAGAGAATTTTTGAGTCAGAATTATCCACTGCTTCTTAACTTTTCACTTCTTAACTATGACTTCCTCTCTTCCCCAAGCAAAAGCCTGGTCAATAAACAACGTAGTACAGTATGGTGGTTTTAGTGATTAGCCATGATAAAAATGAATAGCATCGGTTTATAAGGAAAGACACAGAAAAATTTTATTTCATTTTTTAATTATTTCTTTCAATCTCTCTACTTCTAGAGCAAGACAGTGGGTAAACGAGAGTCTTAATGTATTATTTATGATCACATTGCTTGGAGGCAGTGAAATGGTACCAGTCTGAGAATGGGGAATTTTCTGTAATAATGGGAGTGAATGACTAACTTAAATAGTTGAAGACATTTTAAAAATATATGAATATCTTAATTTTAAGAGTATTGATTGGAAAATACAAACTAGAATGATACTTGAACTGTTTATTACAACCTGGCCATGCAAAAAATTCTTCAATTCCTTAGCATTATTAAAGTTTTCTCTTCAGTTAGGACAACAGGAAGTTTATGACAGTTTCTTATGCAACAGATTTTAGAGTCAGTAACTCCAGTGAAAGGAGGACTCTGCTCTTTAATGTAGTAGCCACACCAGATTCCAGCATGGCCATCACCTCTTGCATAGGGCTACTGCATCTGGTCTGGGACATCTCTCTACCATTTGGATGATTCTCAGAGGCTTCTGAAGCCACCTGGATTCCAGACTTTTCTACCCCTTTCTGCTTCAGTCTTGGTCCAGTGGACCCCATTTATACCTTAACATTTTCCTGTCATTCCTGACCCTTGGAAACAATTTTCTGTTAGGAAAAAAATCTTGTCTTGTAGTAGAGCTAGGAAAAAATTGGGGTGTGGAAGAGATGATGCTCTTACCATAAAATTTATTGAGACTCATTAAAAAAAAGGCTAGTGAATATTCAACAGGATTAGCCTTTGTGATAAGTTACAAAGGAATGAGGAAGTTTTACTCTTTGAACTAAGAAGTTGTTTTACAGCAGGGTTGTAATTTATGACCTATTGACCTATTTTCTGAGTATTCAGTGGGAAGACATCTAATAGGGAATGGCATCCCTATCATTTTTTTTAAAGCTCTAAGTTATAGTATTATCAATATAAAAGTGACATATAATCCCCCAAATTATCTTTCTCTTATGTCTTTGTTTCTTTTCTCTGGATCTCCTTCAGAACAGACTATGTGCCCACTGATACCCACCTGTGAATTTTCATCCATTGAAAAAGAAAAAAAAAAAAGTGCATTGTTCTGTCTGTTCTTGTCAGCCAGTTTTTTTCAGGGAGTAGTTTTTACCTTCTGCCTCTAATTCCTGTCAAATCATTCTCTCATACCTTGTAACTTGGTTGTTATCCCTTTCATGTATCTGAAAATTACTGTACCAAGATAATGAGATGTCTCTCAACTTCCCCAAGTCCTTATTTCCCTTGACTTTCATAGACAGTTGACTTGAGTGGACCCTCTGTTTCTTCCTTAGATGTGGAAGTCTGTATTATCCTTTTAAAACAAAACAAGCAACCTTCTCTGACTACTTTTTTACTTCCTTTCTTTTCTGATCTTTCTTTCCTTCTCATTCCTCTTAATTTAAGAAGTTCTAAGTATATAGTCAGTTTTGTTTCAGGAGAATATATTAAAGAAATATTTTTTATGAATATCTGACTGTGCACAAAAGATAAAGAGAAGTAAAACATATGTACATGTACATGTATCCATACACATGCTTAAATAGCAGCTGAGAATACAGCAGGCTTGCCTACCATGTGCAAAGCCCCAGCACAGCAAACATGCACGTGCATGTGCGCATACACACACACACACACACACACACACAGGCACACACACAGACACACCTCTGCTTAAATAATTTCATCAGAATCCCTCAAGAGTCCTCTCCATTGAAACCTTCCTTCTCTCCCAAAGAATGCAGAATTATGAATTTTGTGTTAATTTCCTTTCTTTTTCCCTACATGCTTTGAATATTTTAAATGTGTGTATTTTAAAAATTATATATAAATTATTTCATGTTTTGAGCTTTCATTTGCAACTAGATACTCCTGTTCACATTTATGTTTTCTATGTAGTTATAATTAATTTGCTTTTACTTTTGTATAGTATTATATTTTTGAATAAGCTAAAATTTCTTTTTTTTTTAAAGAGAGAGAGAGAGATAGTGAGAGATAATTTTTTTTTAATATTTATTTTTTAGTTTTCGGTGGGCACAACATCTTTGTTTGTATGTGGTGCTGAGGATCGAACCCGGGCCGCACGCATGCCAGGCGAGCGCGCTACCGCTTGAGCCACATCCCCAGCCCCAGCTAAAATTTCTTAATCAGATTTCTGCCTCTGGGTATTATTTAGTTTCTGGGTTTTCTAAAAGTTACATTAAAAACCAGAGTTGGTATGAGTATTCTTGTATGTGTATATACCATTGCTAAGTCATATCACTAACTCATGTGATATATTATTTATTTGACACGATGACATCAAGCTCTTTGCCAAAATGCTTTGAACCATTAGGATCCAATCTCTACTATGTGTTTTTATTGTCACATATTCTCATCAGTGCTCATTTTGTATATTTTCAGACTTTTCTCCCCATTGAGTAAGGGAAAAACTTGTCCAAATTTTCTGATGTTTGAATACTCTACTATTGATATTGAACATGTTCTTAAATATTTGTTATTTGTGTTTCAACTTTTTCAGGTGTTCCTTTTTGTCTTTATTCATTTCTCTACTGATTTATCTCTTTCTTTTTATTGGTTGGCCTTTTTTATCTAATGTAGACATGAAACTTTTGACAATCATGCATATTCTTCATAGTTTGGGATTACTGTTATTATTTTTACTTATACTTCCTTGAACAAAATGTTTTATTATTATATTGGTACTGGGGATTGAACCCAGAGGTGCTTTATCACTGGACCACATCCCCAGGCCTTTTTTATTTTTTATTTTGAGATAAAGTCTTGCTGAATTGTGTAGGAACTTGAACTTTCCATCCTCCTTCTTCAGCCTTCCTATTTGTTGGGATTATATGTTTTTAACTCTGAGCTTGGCAGAATGTTTTAACATTGATAATTTTATTGATTTTTTTTTTGTTTTCAGATTAAAAAACAAAACAAAAAACAGACATTGGTTAAGTAGCCTTTCTTAGTTGTGAAGCTACTTTTTTCTACATTTTCTCTAAAACAGTTATGGTTTGCCTTCCAAATTTATATGCTTGAGGACATTAAGAATGATTTTATACATGGCATCAAGTGGAGTATCTTATGTAATCCTTCTCCATGCTGGATTTATGCACTTTGCCTACGTGTGTGTGTGTGTGTGTGTGTGTGTGTGTGTGTGTGTGTTTTCATTATTCTGATCTCTGAATCCTCTTTCCAATTGCTTGGTTGAAATTTCCATGTGGATACACAACACCTAAAATTTATACTAAAAATAACTCCTTTTCTCATGTCTTCTCAGCCTTTCCCCCACATGTAACTTGTTTCTGGATTCCTTTTGAAGATTTTCTTTGAAATGAGATTTCATTCCTACTTTGCCCTATTTGATGCCATGTGGCCTGAACCTCAGGCCTCTGCTGTGGTTCATGCAGACTTTTGCACCTGTTTTTTTTTTTCCCCCACCCAGATCATGTGCTGCTAATGTCACATTAGTATTCATTTTTCTGCAACAGGACTTGGGTCCTCTGAAATTACACTGCTTGTAACTTATGTTGTTCTCAGGCTAAAGTGTCTATTTCTTAAAGCTGTTTCTAGTTCTTAAGTTTAGTCCAAACTCTACTTTATAATCATATCTTGTACTATGACATAATTTCTCTAAATCCATTTCTTCTCAAACCGTTTCATACATTTCATTTGAATTTATTGGCTCATTAGCTTGTATCCACTCTTCTACTTTCTCAAAATCCTAAGTCAAAACTATCCTTTTATTCTTTTGGTGCTCATGAATGCTTTTGTTGAGCTAAAGGTATTGATTCTTGTAGTTCCTTGTATTTCCTGTAGCAGCTATCATAATATCTAGCATGTAACAGACAAACATTGGTGGATTCATTAGTAGAAGGATACTAATTTTATGCACTGAAGTTGTATTTGACTTCTCATGGGTGATTTCTTTTAATGTTTGGTTTGGGAAAAGAGTTTAAAAGATGCTCTTGATTTTATTATGTGAAAAGAAAACATTTGAGTTTTATTTGGGCTAATTGACAAATATTATATTTTTCTAAAGATTCAATTTTTGATGTATATAAAATTCTCTCTACTTCCTGAATTATTTATATTTCTTAATGTAAACTATAAATGGTTAATTTCTGTTTTTGTTTTATTTATTTCTTTTTTCTTTTCTTTCTGTGTCTTTGACTTTCTAAGGCAGGTAGAAAAAGTAAAGTTCCCGTATAGGAATAATAAATACTTTTACTTTTCCATAGATTTTTTCCCCTCCTTTTCCCTTTTCTATAAACAGAGCATGTCAAAGTAGAAAAGCCTAGACCAACTATTTCAATCCTGTTAGGTTTATGACCTCTTTTGGGGAAAAAAGATATCTTGAAATCCTCTAAGCTAAAGATGTAGAAGATAAATCCAGAATTGTTTGGTGATTCATGTAACATAGAAAAAAATAAAAGGAAAATCTGGCTCAAATCTCTCCACTTTCAACATCTTTATTTCAAATATTAACTGAGCTGCACTGAAATGTTCTGATGAGTCAGTGAAGTGACAGCTCCAAAAAGAGTTCTTTAAAAATCCACGATGATACACATCAACTTACTGTATAAGTCTCTTTTGTAGCAATTGAGAGGAAAATACTTGGGAAAAGAAGTAGAATAAAGATTTTTTTTTTCTCTCTCTCTCTCTCTCCAAAAGCAATTGTATTTAAGAAAACAAATTAAAGTAGCAAAGTAGATGAATGGCAGAATTGCCATTTGCTATACCTGTTTGAACAGTGGTGTCTAACCCATCTCTTAAACTGGAGTGGTGAGTTAGACTTGCTCAGAGTCTTGTTTTATAAACACATGCCTGGTCTTTTTCTGCCTCTGGGTTATCATTTTGTTAATATCCTTCTAGCAGGACTAGGGAGCATATGCTGATTGTTAAACTATATTCCTTGGCATTTTAGCATTCCTCTCAGTTCTCTGAAACAAACCAACCTTGAGATGCATTTCTTTAAGCCATGGTTCTTGATTGAGGTGAAAAATGGCTTTAAAACTTAGGATTGGTAGAGTCACACATGTTTGAATGGGATGGGCTTCAATGATTACTTTATCTAATCCCTGAGTTGTAGGAATCACGCAGGTCTTATAGAGGAAGTGTCAGAAGGAGCCAGGATTTCTTTTTTGTGAACTATGCTCAGTTTAACTTAGATGTTTTATATATTCAACAATTAAATAATATTTTATCCTTAAAGTTAAATCAAAAGGTTGTTTTGTATGTTTTTATTATTTACATTTATTGGTGAAACTTTTTTATATGATATAAAGAATAATATATACCTAAATAACGTAAAATATATGGATAAAGCTTTGCCTCCCAAATGTGAAACAGTAGTAACATTTAGTTTCATTATTTAGCAGTAACATTAACTGCAGAGTTGTATTCTATCAGTACTCAGGCTTTGCTTGTCCGATGTGTGGAAGAACTTTTCCAACACTCCTAGTTTACTAGGGAAGAGCAGAAGGCATTGGAACTGCTCTCCTGGTATTTTTTAGTAAGTCAGACACAACATATGAACAAACTTCAGAATAATTTTAATGCTCCAGAACTGCATAGGTCATGGGCTATGATAGGATCTTTTATGACTGTGTTTCTTTCTGACTAGAACACAATTTTTGTCTTTTTAAGGTAAATGTCTCTGCTGTTACAATAGACTTTCTAGACTTTCTCTAGACTTCACATAACTATTAATTAAAGCATTGTAATGGAGACAATTAACTCTTGGAATGGCAATCATGGTGGAAACCTTATACTCTTTAGATTTGATATAACAATTGTCCATATGTTTTAATGATAAACTTTTCATTTTAGAAAAAAAGTGCTTAAAAACTTTGCTTCAATGGAATAAAAAATTAAGTAATAAATCTTGATGCCTTGGTTTTAACTTAAGTCTTCTGGCTTAAGATAATTAATTATAGCAAAGATTATTTTAACATCTTGAGGTAGTCAAGAGTTATACCTACTTAAAGAATACATGATTTGTAATGGAGTACTATGTATTCACATGGAATGATATCCAACCATATTAAATCATTTCAATACAAGAATAACTTAGGCATGGAATGGAAGAAAATTGATGAGAAATACGATAGCATGATACAGTATTCAATGGGACCGCCAAGTATTTATATTCTGTACATTTTTCAGCCCCAAATACACCTTCACACATGTAGTCCTATACTTCTCAAGGATATCTTCTCACAGAAGGACAGAGGCCTCAGCTCCTTCAAGCAATGCCTAGTAACAAGGAAAAATCTCAGTGAATGGGTGGAGAAAATGTGGACAAAAATGGGGAGGCTGACTTTGGAAGATCTAGTTGGGCATGTGGAGCCAGTAGGCACTACTGGATTGAGTTTGCTGACTTAGGAGGGCCCTAAGGTCTGAGAGAGGGATGGAGAGACTGAAATAGTTAACTGGAAATGCCAGCCTTGTACAGTTTGTTGATTTTAGAAATAGCATGGACCTAGAATTGATAGGAATTGAGAGTTACCTGGCATGGGGGATTAGGGAGAGGAAGCAAAGGTGATGTCCAGTTTTCAAGGTGTATAAGTGTAGTAGACCATGATGACATTTATTGCGTTACAGATTAATTGGAAGAAGGCAGTGTGTGTGTGTGTATGTGTGTAGTGTTGGGAGTTGAGGGGGTGGAAGATGCTGATTTAGGTGATTTTTGGCCAGCCATGTGGAATTAACTCATTCTTTGAATATAGTAAAGGTCAGTAGAAAGTCTTAACAAGGCAAAGCATATTCAGGAGTCATTGGCTTGATGATATGGATAGAAGTCAGAGGGAGGTTATATTGCCCAAAGAGAACAAATAGAGTAAGGAGAAGGTGTTATGAACACCAACACTTGGATAATCTATACAAGTGTCCAGTAGTCGGCCTGCTATGGTGCCAGAGAAGGGAAATGCACAAAGTTAGCAAAGATACAGAGTTAGGAGAAAACCATGCAATTGAGTAACAGGAAGTTTAGGGAAGAGGGTCTTTCCAAAAGAGGATAAGGAAGAGTACCAAATCCTACAGAAATCACAAAGAACATAAATTAGAAGGATTTATTGACTTTTGCAAGGAAGATTGTTTTTCATTTGAATAGAGAACTAGAGCAAAGGAAAGGTAAGTAATTCCAAAGCAGAGGATATTCTATTTTTTTCTGACTCCTATGAAAAAGAAGAGCTGTTTTAGTTGTTTGATTTGTTACTTTTTTATTTGTAATTTACTAGTAGGAACTTAGAATAAAATTCTCTGTCTTATCAGCTATTCTTGGTGTATCAATTTTTGAATGTGCTGTAAAATAATCTACCTGTAGGAGACAAGACAATAAATGTAAATCATTTCATTTTAGCTTAGAGAGATCTAGAACATAAGTCATTATGGTAATATCCTTATCCTAAAAGGAAAAATGAAGTAATGTAATCTTCCAGCAGTGGAAACAGGCAGTCTACTTTTCAAATGATATGTTCACAAGGATGACTGAAACTCTAAAGTGGACCATAATAGTATGTCTGTGCAGATGGATTAAATAAATACATTCTTTTTAATATTTATGAGTTTCATTTTACCCACAAATAAAAAAATTTGCATTTATACTGTAATTAATTGTAGCTTCATGCCACTAAATCAATCAGGGTCACTCTAAGTGAATTTTAGCTGCCATGAAATAATCACACAAAGTCAGAGAAATAGCTTTTTCTTTGGGTTCAGTGACCACTCCTCAGCCGCAGCTCCTACAAGGGGGCAAGGCAGGCAAGGAAGAGAGGGAGCATGCCTCCAACCCGGGTTTTATTAATGGGGGGAGATAATCCATGGAACATTCTATCCAAAAAAGGGTAAAGGGTAGGGTTACAACAAACAAGTGAGTGTAATTCACTCCCTTCAGGTGATGCCCACTCTTGGAGCTGCATCTTTCTTATCCGAGCGGAGGTAAGGTCCAATTGCATTGCAATGGGTGCAATACCAGTTCAGTACCCATACTCAGGACTTAAAGGTGTGTACATAGCTCCTTTCCAGAGCAGCTTCCAACAATTAATATTATTTAAAATGAAGGTACTACATGCCAGAAATCATAGTGAATATTTTTCCCTGAATCAGAGCCTCCATTTTAATAAGATCCTATGTAATATACATGCATATTAAATTCTGAAAAGTGCCACTGAATAGGGTAATAATAACTACTTCAACAAACAAAAACATGCTACAACCAACAATAAAAAAAAATCCAGAAAATTCAAGATGAATGGCAGCAGATCCACCCTGAAGTCTAAGGAGGGCTGACATCTGGCCGCTGGTCCAGTGTCCTGAGAAGTGTCCTGGCTTCAATTATGTCTTGATACCACATTGAACTCTTCTTGTACACTTATTAGACAATATGGCATGAAGCCATACCTAATATATGACCATAGATTAAATCACTCTTTTATTCTTTTTAGTCCTGACTCTGATACTTACTAGTTTTGTGACCACATGAAAATTGCTAAAGTTTTCTGAGACTTTATAAATGGGGAGGATAGGATTGAAATGATATGTATGTTAGAGGATGAAATGACAACAGCTATATAACATGCTTACCAAAGTGTCTGGCTCAAAGTAAGTGCTTGAAAGATGGTAGCATTTTGGTACTATCATTCTTTTACATTTTATTTTATTGGTTCTTCTTAGTTACACATGACAGTAGAATCCATTTTGATAAAATTATATAGGCATAGGACATATCTTCTTCAAATTTTGAGTCTAGTGGTTGGACATGATAATGGGGTTAATTTACGTAATTTCATATGTTTATATAGGAAAATTGTGTTAGATTTATTCTTCTGTTTTTCCTACTCCATTTTCTCCTTTCTACTAGTTGTTCCCCGTTGTCTAATCTACTGAACTTTTTTTCATTCCCTCCTGCCTTTATTTTGGTTTAGCTTTCACATATCAGTAAAAACATTCAACCTTTGGTTTATTGGGATTGGCTTATTTCACTTGGCATGATATTCTCCAGATCCATCCATTATTGGCAAATGTCATGGTCATTCTTCTTTATGGCTAAGTAGTATTCCATTGCCACAGTTTCTTTATCCATTCATCTGTTGGTGGGTATCTTGATTAGTTCCATCGCTTAGCTATTATAAAATGAGCTGCTATAAACATCGATGTGGTTATGCATTGCAGCATGCTGATTTTAAATGTTCTGAACATATGGGATCAAATTGTGGTTGCATTCCTAGTTTTTTGAGAAATCTCCATACTACTTTCCAGAGTGGTTGCACTGATTTGAAGTCCCAACATCAATGTTTCCCCACATCTTTGCCAACATTTATTGTTACTTGTGTTTTTGATAATTGCCATTCCTAGTGGAAATGGAATCTCGGAGTAGTTTAATTAGCATTTATCTAATTGCCTGAGCTGTTGAACATTTATTGATTATATGCATTATTTTTTCGTGAAGAATCTGTTCAGTTCCTTTGCCCATTTACTGATTGAATTACTATTTGTTTTTCTGTGTTATGTTTTTTGAATTCTTTGTATGTCCTAGAGATCAATGCTATATGTGAGGTGCTGGTGGCAAAGATTTTCTCCCATTCTGGAAGTTCTGACTCATGGTCTTGATTGTTTCTTTTGCTGTGCATAAGCTCTTTAGTTTGATGCTGTCCCATTTATTGATTTTTGAGTTTATTTCTTGTGCTTAAAGGTCTTGTTCAGGAAGTCAGTTTCTGTACCAGTGTATTGAAGTTTTGGACCTGTGTTCTTCTAGCAGGTGCAGGGTTTGGGGTTTAATTACTAGGTCTTTGATCCACTTAGAGTTGATTTTTGTGCAGGGTGAGAGATGGGGTTAACTTTCATTCTATTACAAATAGATTTCCAGTTTCTCCAGCATCATTTGTTGTAGAGGGTATCATTTTTCTGGTGTGTGCTTTTGACATCTTTGTCTAGTATGAGGTAACTGTATTTATATGGGGTTGTCTCGGTGTTTTCTGTTCTGTTTTTCTTCTTGCCTGTTTTGGTGTGAATACCATACTGTTTTTGTTATTATTGCCCTGTAGCTTAATAAATTTTTGTATTTAACATTTTTCCTGAACTTCTTATGTACTGTCTTATGTTTAAAGCCTGTAAAATTAATTGCAAAATTTACCACTATTCTAGTATAGTAGATCTTTTAAATCAGTTGTTATCATTGTTTTGTACTGGGGATTGTACCCAGGGATGCTTTACCACGGAACTATATCTCTATCCCTTTTAATTTTTGTATTTTTTATTCTTATTTTGAGACAGGGTCTCATTAAGTTGCTTAAGGTCTTGCTGATTCGCTAAGGATAGCTTCCAACTTGAGGTCCTCCTACCTTAGCTTATCCAGTTACTGAGATTACAGGTATACACAGCTACATTAAGCTTACCTGTTAACCTTATTTTTTTTCTAGTTTTTATTTTTATATTTTATTTTTCTATTTGTTAATTTTATATATACATGACAGTAAAATGTATTTTCACATATTATACTTACATGGAATACAACCCATTCTAATTAGGTTCCTATTCTTGTGGTTGGACATAATGTGGAGTTATACTGATGGTTTATTCATTCTACTATCTTTACTATACCTCTCTCTATCCCTTCCCTTCATTTCCCTTCATCTAATCCCATGAATTTTTATCTCCCCGCCTCCCACCCACACCATTATTATGTGTTAGTTTGGCCATATTAATAGTTATAGCAGCTCAATTCACAATAGCTAATCTATAGAACCAACCTTGTTGCCCTTCAACAGATAAAGGGATAAAGAAAATATGGTATATATGCAATGGAATATTACTCAGCCATAAAAAACAATGAAATTATGGCATTTGTATGGAACTGGAGACTATCATGCTAAGTGAAATAAGCCAGTCCCCCCAAACCAAACGTCAAATGTTCTCTCTGATATGCAGATGTTAACCAGTTAACATTAAAACAGTAATGGAAAATATTTGTTTTTGTACCTAGTACCAAACATGAGGGCCTTTGAGCAAAATGAAGAGAAAATTTCTGATTTTAAGATCTAAAGAATAATATGAGTTAAAGATCTTATTTTGGAAAAAATAGAAATGTATTTAAAATAATGCCAATTTTTTTTTTTTTTAACAGTTGGGTAACCACCATATATTTTCTTAAACCGTTATATTTACCTTCTGTTAAGGCAAACATTCATTTATTTATTCAACACATATATTACAGAGGTCTTCGTGGCAGGCAGTATTTTGGTAACTTATAAATATGTACCAGTAAATAATGCTTTTTTATTATGTATATTTGGTGGAGAGGGGAACATGGGAAAATGATATAAAGCTAAGTAAGTCTAGATGGTAATAATTACTATGACAAAGAAAGCAGACCAGGACAGTGGCGGGGGGATGTAAGTGATGAAAGGTGAGAGGGGAGGATGGGTCATAACTTTACATTGAAGAACCTGGGTGGGATTCACTGGGAATATTCTTGAGCAAAGAAGATGCGATATAAGGCATATTGTTACCTGCTAAAAAAAAAAAAACATTTCAGGGAGGGGAAGAGCCTGTGCAGGGGCCCTGTGGTAGAAGAATGCCTGTCCAGGGGTAGCAAGCAGCCTCTGTGACTGGGGGGTGAACAGAGGAAGAGGAGGAGGTGAGGTCAGGGAAGAATTTGGGTAGGTCACGTAAAACCTTTAGTATCCTGGGAGGACATATCTGTGATCTAAGAGCACAGAGAGTCACTGGAAGTCTCAGAGAAGAGGATAGCCTTTACAGCAAGCTGATTTGGGTGATGTTACTTATCTTTGTGTTCTTTAGCCCACACTCTATAAGGATATAAATTTGAATTTAGCTTTTATTTTTTCTTATAATTATATATAATATAGTATAAATAATTGCTACACTGTAGCGTACTGGCCTTGTAAGGGGTTGCTGTGTGATTTAGTAGGATCCTGAAATTTAAGCTTTATTAGTTCTACATGTCCTTTGCTTCCAGAATAATAATAATAATAATAATAATAATAATAATAATAATAATAATTGATTTTGGAGAATTAAGGTTTATTTAAAATAATCACCTTAATTTGTAGATGTGAACACTAACTTGACTAAGATTACCCAGATGGATTTGCTAGCACTAAGTTAGGGTTTAGCTCTCCTAACCATGAATGATAATGAGAAACAAGAACCAAAAGTAGCTAGAATGATCAAATTTGATCTCAGTCTATACTTATCTTCTTCCAATCTCAGCCCAGTTTCCCTACTTCAGTCACAACTCTTCTGGCCTGCTATGGGTATACCATTGCGTTACTATGGAGTCTGTCCTTTTAACTACAATATGAAAAAAAATCAATCCCTTTTTTCTTCCCGAGGACCAGTTTTTAAATATGTTTTCTATATATTTACATTGAGAGATACTTAGAATCTGTTCCTGCCCTAAGATACTTCCCATATCCTGTAGCATAAATTATAACTAGCAGGCCAAATCTGGCCTTTGGCCTGTTTTTGTACATCAAATTTCAGTGTTCATAAAGTTTTATTGGCCCATGGCCATGCTCATTACTTTACCATTGTCCGTGGTGCTGTGCTAAAATCGTAGAGCTCTGAGTTCTTGTATCAGAGATCATATGACTGGAAATGCCCTAAATAGTTTCTATCAGGTCCTTTAGGAAAAAGTTTGCCATCCTCTATCACAGAGCAGTGCTTCTGTTTTTTACTTAGAATTCCCTGGAAAGCTTGTTAAAGTCCCTGTTTCTAGCCATTACTCCCAGAGATTCTGATTTCACCTGTGTATAGGGTGGAACCTGAGATTGCTTTCCAATAATCTCCCCAGGGACACAGACACTAAAAGACTGAAGACTGAGCTGTGCATTGAAGTGGGCCTGCCTGAACTTCTCCTCTATCTTAGCTTATCTTCCTGCATCTATCTTATGGTAATGAGTCCAGTTTTGGAGGAGGGATTTCAAAGAGTTGTTTTTGTTTGTTTGTTTTGATCCTGGTGATTGAATCTAGTAGCACTTTACCACTGAGCTACATCCCCAGCTCTTTTTATTTATTTTTTATTTTGAGACAGGTTTTCTTTAAACTAAGTTGCTGAGGCTGGCCTCTAACTCATGATCCCACTGCTTCAACCTCCTGTGTCACCAGAATTACAGGCCTGTACCGCAGAGCCCAGTTAAAGTTGTTTTTGAAAGAATCTTAGAGCTGCCTAATCTAAACAGCAAACTTTATCTCAGAGTATTGAATCTTAGAAAGTTATGCATATTATGTTTGTACTTTCAATATATAGGGCATATTTTCATTAAAACACTAACCCATCCCCCCTTTTTACTCTATCTTTTCTGTGTAAAAAAGCTTCTATTTGTACTTGTTTATCTTGGAACTTAGGTACCTTTGCAGATCCTTGCTAATGGTTTTGTACAAATGATGAATAGCCACATTAAGGATATTATACATTTCATCTTTATGAACTATCTCATTATTCTTAGGCTAGTAAAGTTTCTTTTTAAATACATCCTGGTACTACAAGTTTTGTTTAAATTATTTTAAAAGTTTTGTTTCAATTATTTTAAATTTGAAATAAAATGGTTTAAAAATACTGTAGTATTTTAGTCAGCTTTTATGCTGCTGTGACTAAAAGACCTAACAAGAACAATTTTAGAGGACAAAAAGTATGTTTGGAGGCTCACAGTTTCAGAGGTCTCAATCCAGAGATAGCTGGCTCCATTCCTTGGGACTCAGGTGAGGCAGAACATGATGGTGGAAGAACATGGCAGAGGGAGGCAGCTCACATGATGATCAGCAGCAGTAGCAGAGAGAGGGAGACTTCACTTACCAGAAACAAAATATACACCAGAAAGGCATGCCCCCAGTGACCCCCCCTGCTCCAGTCACAGTCCTCCTGCCTTCAGTTTCCATTCAGTTAATCCTATTAGGAGACCAATCCACTGATTGAGTTAAGGCTCTGATAACCCAGTCATTTCACCCCTAAGCCTTCTTGCACTGTCTCACACATGAGCTTTTGGGGGACACCTAATATCTAAACCATAACATACGGTGATGCATAGAGTTTGTTGCATAGACTGTGTCTCAAGTGGAAATTAATCTTATAGCTAATTATAGAAAGAAAATTGAATGTAACTACTTGAAAGATTTCCATACACCAGAATGAAATCACATGTGAAACTATGTACCTCTGTAAGACATCATATGTTGTCTACTTCATTCTATAATTCTACACATTTTTTTAATGGTATTAGTGGTGGAACACAGGGCTTTGTTCATGTGAGGCAAGAGTTCTACCTCTGACCAGCCCATATATAATGTATATTTAATGATTCTGGCTTTGTTTCCCAAAGGTTTTTTTTTTTTTTTTTTTTTTAAGTTACTTAGCCCACTGCCATTTACTTGTATTTACAAAATTGTAATTATTTCTGCATTCATAATTAAATATCATAAATGTTCATAAAATATTTAATTATTAAATAAAATATAATTAGTATGAAACATACACATATAGTATAAGCTCTGCACTTGCCATGTCTTATTCCATTATAGTTATAGATGGACAGAATGCCTTTATTTTATTTGTTTATTATTATTTTTTTAATGTGGTGCTGAGGATCGAACCAAGTGCCTCATGGATGCTAGGCAAGTGCTCTGCCACTAAGCTACAGCCCCAGCCCCTCTTATTCCATTATAGTGGATAAGCAAAAATTCGATTCTTAACTAATGTAATACGTACTAACTCTTAAAATTTTGTTGGATATGGCAGATAGATTTCAGGTTAATTTCAAATATACACTCTCTACCAAAATGAGAGAGATGAAATGCAGTTTGCCTATCTTTTGCCCTAAAATTTAATATGATAAATTAACTTAATAAAACTAAGTATACAAATTGCTTTTTGCAGACATTTGCAGAATTCACTCATTATAGAGAGAAACAAGTAGGTGGGGTCTGAAATACAGGAAGACACCAATGAAGACCAGTGTGGTAATTTGGGTGGAAAAATAGAATGATTATGACATAACATTTTGACTTCAGGTTGCAAAGGATTAAAAGAAAGATGAAGGTATATCTTATTACAGACCATACCAAGAGAAGTGGGGAGAAGATAATTGTCTTGAGGAACGATAGAAAAAAATTATTCCTAGCTGTAAGCACAAAATTTCAATCTGAATGAGATCTCAGGAAGACTGCCTCAGATTCTGTAAGGTGTGTTATTTTCGGCTCAGTCCATCAGATACCAGGGTGTCATTATGGAACTGATGTGTGTCTGCTTCATGCTTTTTGGACATGAGTTATCTGTACTAGGCAGACACAAAAAGGTGGTTGAAATGAATTCTGCTGTAGTCAGAGTGGCTACTTTCTTTCTCAGATAGCTTCATTATATTATTATTAATTATAGTGGACAGAACAACTTATTACTCAGGTTATTCCTGGAAAAACTATTTTTGACCTGGTGTATTGCTTTGGAAAAGGCATGAGCTTTGTGTTGTGTACAATTAGGCACTTTATGCCCCCATAAAATGGCTGGAAAATTATGCTTGGTACTTCTGGTGAGGTTTCAGAAATCAGTCAAATGAATCCATGGGTTCGTAAAGGTTTGTAATACAAGGTCATTACTTCTCTGCCTTGAATGTTTCCCATCCAAAATTCAAATGTAGCTGATGTGATAATATTGAGACTTGATTAAGTGAAAGTTATGGCTCCCCGACTAATGAGGTGAGGGTCCTCATATAAAAGACATTTATCCCTTCTCCATTTTCTGCCATAAGAAGACACTTCCTTCTGAGGATGGCGCCATTTTGGAAGCAACAGATCAGTCTTCACCAGTCAATCAGACTTGCCTGTGCCATGATTTTAGACTTTGCAGACTCCAGAGAAAAGATCAATAAACTTATGTTCCTTAAAAATTACTCCGTCTCCGGTATTTTGTTTTAGCAATACAAATCAGACTGAGAATAACAAGTGTTTCCACTTACTCTATACTGATACCTTTACTTGCATTATATAATTTTGATTTTCATATCAGTTGGATGAAATGAAGCATTTCCATGTTTGTCAAGAGGGAAACTAAATGGCTTGATAAAATTTTCTTATCTGAGGTCACAAAGATAGGAAATATCATTAGGGTATTAATTTCAAATTTTTACAAAATAGGAATTCTTTCAGGTTTTTTAATATAAATGTAAGTTGACCACCTCTGTTACCATAGAGTACATATCTGCATGCCTTATAAGGGGTACAGATGAGTCAATACATAACCACATCGGAATTCAAGTGCTGCCATGGATACCTGTCAGTGTAATAGGTAACCCAGAAAAGGATTACCTATTGCTTGAGATGGGCAAAGAAAGAATTCACAGGGATTATGCACTCTGTCCTTAATGGATATTGTATGCTGTTTCTTGGAAAAGGTGAAAATTCAGGACAGATAGATAAAATAACATACAAATCCACCTACTTATGAAAGATATGCCTTGGGAATTTTTATTTGTATCTGGGGCCTGGGAAAGACAAATGTAAAATGATTTTTGAAATAAAACTCAATGATTTCAAAGAGAGAGATATGTTAATTTCTTATTAATTTACATGTTAATTATTTTAGTTTTAATAAAATTACAATTAGAATTTCAATCGGTTTGTTACTTATATGTTAAAATATATACTGAGTTAGGTGCAGTTGTGTGTGTCTATAATCTCAGCTACTTGGGAGGCTAAGGCAGAATGATCACAAATTAAATGCCAGGCTGGGAAGGTTAGTGAGATCCTATCTTAAAATAAAATAAAATAAATAAGCCTTGGGGAAGTAGCTCAGTTGTAGAGTGCTTACCAAGCATATGTGAGGCTGTGAGTTCCATTACTAGTGACAGAAAATAAAATAACAAATATGATGTTTCTGTAGGCCAGTACTTTTCAGTCTTTTTAAAAAATTCATTTGATTGCTTTTTTCAAAATAAATACAAAATTTGCTTTTGGAATATATGGCATAATTTCCATGAGAAATGTGCAGATTATAATCATGTAGTGAACAACAGAATTAAAAACATTTTTTTGTTTGTGTTTGTAATACTTTTTTTTTCCTGTGACAAAATAACTTTGTATGTTCTCAATTGCTTTTTGAAAGTCTCTGGAATATATAGTAATATATCTTATTGATACCTGACTAAGCTATACTTTTAATTTAAATAGGTTTTATAAAAATATTCTATGGGTAGGCAATGAAATCTTCTGCAAAGAATGCCCATTTATTGTTCTTGTTCTAAAAGTGGTATGTATATATTTTTCATTCACGACATATTCATTGGCATGAACATTCTAAAACCATAGATTTCCCCCAAGTGGTCATAGCAGGTAAAAAGTTATGATGAAACAAATTTACCATATATTTTCAATAAGAGTGGTTAAAAACAAATACCCATTAGGGCCACACTGATAGCATAAATATATAAACTAGATGCAGAAAACAGAAAATGAAATGATAAGCCCAGAGAAATAGAGAATATATTCCTTAAAGACAATATACCCACCAAATAACACATCTGCAGGGCTGCTATGCTGGTAGATGATCCCAGCTGGGAAAGGGTATGGTTCTCCTGGTGAGATCGCTAATGGTGATGAGCGCAGCCTGAAAAACAACAGTTTTCTTTAAGAGCTACTGAATATTGAACATCTGTGGTTATGGATTGGAAGACAACATGGCCCCAGGGAAAAAGCAGGGATTTTTGGATCTGAGTTCAAATTATAGCTCAGCACCTTAGTAGCATTGTGACTTTGTACACTATTTTGTACTGTGTTAGCTTTCTAGTTACTACCATAAAAGATCACGACCAATTTAATGGCTTAAAATTACAAGATTTGTGATCTTGCAGTTCCATAGGTCATAGGTGTGACTTGGGTCTCACTGGTCTAAAATTGAAGTTTTGATAGGAGTGTACTTCTTTAACAGACTTCAGGAGAGGATCTACTTCCTTTCCTTTCACAGCTGCAAGAGTCTGCCTGTTCCCCTTCCTTATCTGCTGGCCCTTTTCATCTTTAGAACCAGCAGTGAATAGAACCCTTCTTCCATTGCAGTCTCCCTACCCTGTTCTGGAGTTACCTACCTCTGACTCTCATCTCCCTATTTTACATATAAAAAGCTCTTATTATTACTTTGTACCCGCAAGGGCAGTCTGGCTATCATCCTATATTGAGTCAGCTGATAAGCAACTTTAATTCCCCTCTGCCAGGTAACACATTTCCCAGGTTTCCAGGATTAGTATGGAGACATTTTCAGGGAGCCACTATTCTGCCTACTATACTTAACTTTAATTTCCACTTTCGTTATTTATGAAATGAGATGGTTGTACAGATTAAACTAAAAGGTAAAAGTGTATGAAATGCCTTGTCTAATGGCTGGCATAGAGTAGGAATTCAGTAAGTAGTATCTGCTATTATTTCTTATTTCCTACATACCTTTTTTATTACACATTAATTTCTTACTTATTGTGCTTTATATTTCTGAAATCCATCATTAGAGGTTTTATCTAGCTATTAGGACTTTCAGTATGTTGCTTCTCCATTAAGAAGCATAGAAGTCCAAGCTTAAATCAGTTAGAAATTTTGAGAGCTTAAAAAAATTAACTTGCTTAAGTGTGCAGTCCTTTAAAGCACCCTACACTTCTCTGTCCTAGAGTCCAATGCTTTGGGTCCTCTAATCTCTACAGAAGTGTTTTCCAACCTTGAGCAGGCACCAGAATACCTGAAGGGCTTGATAAAACAGACCTTGGGTCCCCTACCCATAGTCAGAAGTGTCACCCAACAGGACTAGGGCAGAACCTAAATTTGCATTTCTAGTAAATTTCCAGTTGAAATTGATGCTGGGACCATATTTGGAGAACCACTGCTATACAGATAACTATGAGGAATATGGGATTAATTTGGTTTTCTTCCCATGAACAGTTAAACATTACTGTGTGCTTCTTTGCCTGCTAGCTCTCCAAATGCTGAAAAGATTTAGGTAGTGGTAGTGTCAATTTTTACGTGAGATGCAGAAGCATCTATTCTTTATCCCAGGCTACATATCTACCCTCAAAAGTGCTGTTATTTAAAAGTGAAGCTTTAAGCAAAGAGTAGATATCGGAATCGGTCCGTAAGACAAGGAGGAGTAACCCACCAAGATTCATTTGGAGGTTTGGTAACTTCCCATCTTTTTTCAGTCAGTTTAGTAGGCTATTTTTCAATTGTGAAAATCGTAAAATGGAATGGTTCTTCATCTTATTGTGTTACTGTTTCACAAATCAAGTATCTTTTAATAATACTGTCTTAAACCTACTAAACAGTGTGCCATTATTTTGCAACATGACGTTTATGCAGTATAAAGATATCTCATTGTTATATAATGTATGAAAAAATAAAATGTTAAATTAATAATGTTGTTGGACACATCCGAGAAAAATTGTCCTTGAGTTATAACATTATAAAAAGACCTAACAATTTGTGTCATGTTTAAACTCAGATTACTTTGATGTAGAAATATAGAGGAAGTTTCTAAACCTTATTTCATCTTCATAAATCTGTTAAGTGGCACAGGTCAAATTTTCTGTATTTCCATATGTGGAAAGAGGCTGAGACTTTAAATGGAGGAAACAGAGCTCAAAGATGTCTCATTCAAACCTTCAAGTATATTATTTAAAAGTATAGTCCTGTAGGGTAAATTGCTCTTTTTGGAAAAAAAAAAAAAAAGCATGATTTTCTAAATAATTTGAATGCAATTTCATTGATCAGACAATAATAGAAAATCAAATGCATTGTTCAAGTAATTTGATATTTGGGTCATTTAAACAATATAAATTGGACATTGAATTTCATTACCTTTGTATGCAGATGGACCTAGATTTTACAGGTTGGATTTGTGACTCATTTCCTAGAAAAGATTCACATATAATGAATTTTATTTGTTGTAGTGTTAATGTTTATTGCAATATCTTAGTAAGGTAATATACTTGGATACTCCTGTACCTTGAAATAGACACAGCTCCCAGAAGTTTGATAGGAACAAGAATTTTTAGAACTTAGGTTATATTCCTGGGGTTTATAAATGTTGTCGTGCCTAAGAATCACCTGGTGTTCTTCTTAAACATGCACTTCCAAAGGTCCTACTACACAGACATAAGTCACTAAATCCTTAGTAGGACATGGAAGTGTTCATTTATAGTATATGTTTTAGATGGCTTAGCTGCAAGTGATTCAGAGATCCCACTTTGAGAAGCACTGGTTATAACCACAACAGAATTAGTCGCTGGAGCTGAGATTCAGATGGAAAATGGAAGCAAGCCAACATATTGATGATAAGAAAGATCCACGGTCATGAACCTGAGGATAGTGACACCAGAGAAGGAATTTAACACTTTTTAATTCAAAAACACTAAGGTATCTGCTGAATGTTAAGGAAGTCTTAGTTTTCAAAGCTGGCTTCAACTAAATTATATAGTTAATGTTAACTGACTATACAATATGAAGGAGAGGGTTCCTCAAGAGTATTATCAAAATAAAAGTTTTTTTGAAAGAGCTTATAATTTAGTACAGAGGGTTTTAAATATTTTGGTTTCTTTCATATTCTTTATTTGAGAGATATCTTACTTAAAATTTGAAGGTTAAATGCAGAACCAGAAACATCACGAAAAGTGGCTTGAAATTCGTCACAGGTATTGGATTTCATGCTCTTCTGTCTCCTACACCATTTATTCCATACTCCTTTAAATTAGTTCTTAAAGTATCAACATAAAAATTCTGGGATTCATTAAAACACAAATAGAAAATTATTATTTGAGAAAGTGCTCCTTGCAAAATTGAACATGCACTTGAAAATCTTTTTCATATGAAGTAGGGAAATGATTTAGGTTAGCTTTTTTATTGTTACAGCCAAAGGTTAGACTTATAGATTTCAAAAAAAAAGTACAATGGACTAACACAAAATGTATTTAATGTACCAAAAAGATGTTTCTGTGCATCCATATTCATGAAATAAAATGAAGAGAATCCAGAAATGGGAACAACTAATGAATAGACAATGAAATAAAAACTAAGTTTTGCTGACCCCAAAGTAATGAAGTGTCAAAAAGAAAGCTATCACAGAGCCAGAGAGATGAAGAATGTCCTTTTCTTTTGATGATTAGACATGTGTTTCAAGGAGAAAGCTCCAGGAGAGGTTTGGATGAAGGAGCCATAGCTCAGTGGGTCAGTAAAATAGTAGGGGTTGATAAAACAGAAAGCAGATATCCCACTTTGAGAAGAAGTGTAGAAATTTGGATGAAAAGAGAATGTTTGGATGACAGCCACAGAGTAATGATGATCAAATGAAGGCTTTTAAAGAAAGAGAGTACTTGAGCATATTTATAAAACACTAATGGAAAGGAGCAAATGGGGAAAGATAAAGAATCAGAAGAAACTGATGATGAATGGAATGAGATCGACGAACGTTACTAGTCAAAAGATAGAGCTGGCTATGAAAAAGTGAGGTCAGCTAATCTAAGGATGATGGAGAGGAAGTAAAAACATTGATGATGTGTAGACATTTTTTAGCTTTGTAGCAAGAAGTTAAGGGTGGTGGTGTCTGATTTCCTGATTTCTCTTGATAAAGTTTGAGACAGGAAGCTTTACTGCAGGATGTGAGGTTGAGGAATAGGGGGAACAAAGAATCAAAGTTACAGGTAAGAGAGGAATTTAGATGTTCAAATATGGAGCTTAAGGTAGATCAAGGTTTGGAAGTCTCTCTGAGGTGAAAAAGCAGAAAGTAAAAGAGATTTTATATTATTATGCTTGGATGAAACCGTCCAAGCTTTAGCAGGATTAACTGCTCAGGAGTTTTCCTTCTGATAAAGAGTTTTCAAACATTTAACAATAAACAAGTAGTACCACACTGCAATTCCCTGTAGAAGGAAAAGAAATAAGGTGATTTCTAAGATTAAGTCAGTTCACTGCCTGGAGACATCTCTAGGTCTGGCACAATAAAAGGAACCCCAAAACAGAAGCTAGCACCATCACAGAAGGGAGGGTAATGAGATCAGAGTTGAGTGAAAATCTGTGGAATAGAGAACTGGGAGAAAGACACTGTGCAGAAAGCAAGAGCCCCAGAGCTTCGCAGAGGGCATGTTTGCAGATTGTGAAAATCCAAAGTGCAGAATAAGGAAGCACTAGAAATTGATGGGACAAACAATTCTCAAAATTCAGAAAGAACTGGGAGTAGTTTGTGTTCCCAATAGCCAGGATGGAAAACCTTCATAGTATAAAGGACCTCGTTGAGTGCTTGAAGCCATATCAACTTACAGTGAGGATCAATCACTTTTCTTTGCAAGCTTCTCTGGGCACACACTAATAAAGCTTAAAATCAGCCCTTGAGGTGATGATGTTGATTCATGCATATGAGTGTATCTCTGCCTTCAAAAAACAAACCAAAAGAAAACAAACAAAAAATAAAACTCAACTTTCTTTAAAGGTTTATGGCAAAATCCAGCACCAAACAAAATAAAATCCACAATGTTTAACATCCATTATAAAAATTAGCTCACATGCATAGAAGCAGGATAATATGAACCATAGTCTTGGGGGGGAAAAAAAAAACAATACAAACCCACAATGGGAAGGAAGACATTAGCAACTAGAGATGATAAGCAGCTACTAGATGTCATGTGCTCTAGAGAGAGGAAAATATCAACATTTATGGAGAGAAATGGAACATGTAAAAATTAACCAAATGGCATTTCCAGGTAGAGTTCTAGTTATTATGAGGTCATAGCAATAGAAAGAATGCGAACAAGAAATGTGAAAAAATTAGAACTGTTGCAGTGAGCTGTGGGTATCAGGTGGTCTAACATGTAATCGAGGTTTCACAAAATAAGAAGAGAACAAGTTTTCTAAATTTGATGGGAACTAAACACACATCAAAAGCACAATGAATACAAATCAGAGTAACTGTGTTAAGAAGACCATGCCATGGTACCTCATAATAAAGTGATGGAATACTAGTGTTGATAGCTTTCTTCTCTCTCTCTCTCTCTCTCTCTCTCTCTCTCTCTCTCTCTCTCTCTCTCTCTCTCTCTCTCTTTGTTTCTCTCTGTCTCTCTCTCTCAAAGAAAAAAGGTATGGTTACAACTACTTACTGTGAAGATTCATCCTTGTAGTAAATTCAGATACAGAGCAACATGCAGGGTGGAATCTAATAATGGCAGACATCTTCCAGAGGACATGTGGAATGGGGTTTTTGGGAGGAAGAGGAAGGGAATCATGAGTTTGCATAGAAAAAAGTAAGAGGGGTTTTCTGGTGCCTAAGGATTATCATGATTATAGTGAATGACTCCAATTTTCCTAACTTGGGCTATTATATTTTGATGATAGAACACCCTGAGGTTCTGAGTTACCAACGTGATCTCAGAATATTGACATACTTTGCTACATTTGCACAGAGCTGATAAAAATTAGTTTGTAGCTGGTTTTATAAAAAATTGGTGAGAGAATAATGATCTTTCTTAGTATTGTACATGTATAGATTATTGATATGAAAACTCAGAAAGAATAAGGATTATACTTGCTTAATTAAACTTTATATTCTCATTGCATATTATAACGCCAAGCCCAAGCTTGGGTTAAGATATTTAATGAACTTTTCCATACTCTTCTTAATAGGTGATAATCATTCAATTCCAGAAATAAATTAAGGTTTAAAAATATATGCAAGCCCTCCACATTTCCCAGTCCATATAATGTAGCAACAATGGCCTGAAGTTCTGTTAAATAACAACATGTAGAGCCTTACAGAGTATTATTTGCAATCTAGTGTCCTTAGTCATAAGAGAAGATGGTTCTTCTGACCTACTTTGTATGTTATTAACAATAATTATAAAATCTTGTGTACTTTATAAAATGTTCTGTAAATGCATCTTTCTATGAATATCATGCAGCCTTTTTAAGGTAGGTTATTGTGGGTTTTGTCCTTCCAAACTCTGGTGAAATCAAGAATAATCTTCATAAATTTTATTGCATTTGACACTTTTAATTGAGTGAATATTTGAAGCAGGGTGCCACTTGAGGCTAAGCTATGCAAAAAAGAGTCTCTGACCTCTTAGAACACACATATACACATACACACATACACACGGGTTGGTATCTGTAGTCAAATTGGTTCATGAGAAGTGTCATATAGCCCTGAATAATTTCAAAATTCTAATCCATAAAATGTAATCATACCTAAACTGTTATTTTCAGATACAGGAATGTAGTCTAAAAGAAAGTATAAATACAAGAATGTGAGGGTTTGGCAGGGCTGGCTCCTATGCATGGAGGTAGGGATCATCATAATGTGGAGAATATTGGATTTGTTAGAATTTACTCCAGACATCCTGGGGACAGACAGTGACATTTAAAAAGGTGCTTTGGGAAGTGGACACTTTTAGTATATTATAGAAGTCCAGATTAAGTAGAAGTTAGGATTTGTTTTTAAACAGAAACTGAGAATGTAAAACATTGAATTAAATTGAATGAAGCCAGGTTGTGAAGAGCTATGAATGCTAAACCAGAAAGTTTGAGTCATATCCAGTTTAAAAAAAAATAAATTGAGATCCCTCTGAAGGCTTACCTGTACTGAATATTTTAAGATCACCTTACTTCAGAATTTTTTATTCTTACTTTCTTTTCATTTACATTCCTGTATCTGAAAATGACAGTTTAGGAATGATTATATTTTACAGATTCAAATTTTGGAATTATTCATTTGTACCAGGTGATGTTTAGAAATTTAATGGTAGTAACATTTGCATACATAACTATATTCTTTTTAAGGATCCCCCTTCCAAAAAAAGTAGTATTATTTTTGAAATAGGAGAAGGAAGAAATATCTTCTCTGTGTTTTAATGATTGTGAATTCTTCTTATTAATAAAAGTATTATTTTTTTAAAGCTTCCCTAAAGAACTTTTGTTTCTCACCTGATGTGTATTTCTGACTCCTATTTGGGCTCTCTTTTAGAGCTTCTTCTCTTGTTTCCCTGTCATCTTATCATTTAAATTGGGGCAGCCCTGGAGGAAATGGTATGTGGAAGACATGAGCACAGGGAGGACTCTGGAACCCTGATAGGTGTGGAGTGAGCTATGGTGTGGGATGAGTGCAATCAATGTCAAGCTGGGTTCTGGCTGTTCCCTCCTTCCAGGAGGGACCTAGACAGTTGCCCAGGGACAGTCTGGCTTGTCTTAACCTGTTGCAGGGGCTGGCTTGCTGCATTGCTCCCAGGAGAACACCATCCTTGTTGTGTTTGTGGGACCAATGCATTCATGTGCCCTGTACTTTACCAATTCTGTGATCTCTTTCAGTCGCTGTCTCATTCATTTTGATCCCAGCTACCATTCCTCTTTTTACTCTTATAGCTATATTTTTCCTCTCTTTTTTCCCTTTCACCTCATAAGTTCCAGTATAATAAATACACGGTACTCATAAACTATTTCCGCAAAGGCAATCACAGTAGTTTCTAAAGGTATCTACTAATTAATCTTTATGGAATCCCTGTGAGGTAGATAGAGCTGGATAAGGCATTCAGCACATGATTCACTAGTCCGTGCTGTCTCTCTATTATGATAGAGGATTATTATTATGTTAAAATGTTTATACACTGAGTACATAAATTTGTTGAGAATGATGTAAACCGAATCCCTTGGCAAAAATATGAACAGGCCTGTAGCATAAAATTGCAATTGTGAAGCAAGTTTTATCAGCTTCTTTGTTTAAAGAATTATTCCAGATCCACACAGGAAAACTCTGTTGGATAGCTTGTTTCCTTTATCTTGCCTCTTGGGGAGCAAAAGAGGACAGTGAGCTACTGAACTGGGATTTCAGCAAGGGACAAACTCAGATTCTCGATAGCATTATTTTAAAATTACAACAAACTCCTCTGGCATGTGTGTGACTCACACACCTGCATATAATAGCTTAATTGAGTTATATTATGAGTAATTTTGTGTTGATATATTGATAATATGTATGGAAACCTAGTCGGGTGTTCTATCCTTTTTGAAGTGCTGAGTACAGGTCCAGGTCCTCTGGATTTTCCCTTCTGCTAAGAAAACACCCTGGAGACAATTCCCCATAGGAGAAGAAGATGTTTTAATTGAAAGCACTATACAGTCCTAAGGTACCTGAGTATTTCCACCATGTGCCATATAGATTCACTGAGAACAAAGCAAATAAACCAGGAATGGAAAGAGCTGGAGAGGCAAACCTTTGTTAGCACTTTCTCCCTCTCTCCATCTCTCTCTCCCTCCAATTTAAGCACATAACCTTTTCTCCTCATCTTCCCTTCACCTTCTTGCTATTAAACACACTGGAAAAGTACAGCTTTTGTTGGATTCATATTCCTAAAGATGGAAAGTTGATTGGGACTCTTGGGTGCAGCAGCCCCAGAAATTAAGGAGTTGTGGGAAAAATGAGTTGGTGTACCAGGGTGTGGTCTCTGGTGTGCACCTCTCCACCTTCTATTAGGATTTCATCCTAGAGGGACATGTGGTGGGTTTGGAATTGGTGGGGGCTCAGTGTGGATATAGGGATTATTCTTTATTGACCCAGGGGCCACAGGAATGGGATCCCCTATCACTGAGGTAGACAGCATTTATTTTTTTTTTTTCTGGGAAGAACTTAAGGGAGAATAGATTACAATATTCTGTAAGAACCTAATTCTGGGCTAGGGAAGTGCCACACATAGGGGAGTTTCTGGAGATTTTTCAAGAGGGAGATTTTTCAAGAGAGTCAAATTGAAAAGGAATTCAGCTTAACTTTAGAGGCTTTCTGCTTATCTTTGAACGTCCTTTCTTCAGCCCATTTCACATTAGGAGAAAAAAAAAAAGAGTAGGATACTGTAATCTTTATAAAATATGCTTAAAATGTGGATTTTTTTTTTAATTACAAAATGACTGAAGATTATTTTCTTTACCATTGGATCCCAGAGTTCTTTCAGCACCTCCTGCCTTTGCCCTGTTTGGAGAAGTCCACATCTGGGCTTGCCCTGTTCTCAGCTCTTGCTCCCCCTGCTTGACCTTGGGTTCAGCAGAGTGGATCCTGTTTGCAGGGTCAGCATGATGTCAACTGTCTTATTGATGTAGAGAAATAATTGCTGCTTTGTGCTGTAATGTGTTCCCCTGTTTGCAAGTATAGATTTCCTTTGCTTCCTACAGTTCTGCTAGAGGGTCAAAATATTAAATCACTATCACCTAGATTGTTTCTCTCAAAGTTTCATTTGTTTAATAATCCAAGTAGTTTTTGAAAAGCATTATTCAAATCATATGCTACACAATGTAAGGAATATTGATTTAAAAACTACTCTAAAAGTTTGAAATATCTAATGCAATTAATATAATAGTATTTTCCAGATTTTTCTAAATGTTTTTCTCCTAGCTGCAACCATATCCTGTTTTTAAAACTTTAAATGTTTTAATGTAATAAAGTTCCCCATCTTATTTTGACATTGTTTTTGAGAGCATAATTTTCAAAGAGTTTAAAATATGCTTAAGAAATTATTATAGTTCACTCACTTATTCTCTTATTGAATCCATTTTTTGTTTTGCTTACATTTTACATGCTTTTAAAAAACATAGTCTATATCATTTCTGTAGACTTTCATTTTCCAAAGATGACTTTGGAACTCAGAAAGGATACTAATGAGCTGTATTGTTAAATTGCTTCCTGAAAGTATTATGCTATCATAAGTTACTTTGTAAGTTTCTGTTTTATTAGGTAATATTATCTTCTTTGGTAAAATTTCTTGACAGACATTCACAATGAAGAGAAAGAAAGTGCTAAGTTTCTGGTTTCTAAAATTGAATAGGAACTATCTTAAAACTTATTCACTGCTTTTTAGAAGTTTCCTGGTGGCTATTATTGTGCTAATTGTCAGCCCTTGGGATGAACCTGGAAGATCCTCCCCTAATACTCCAGGCCTAGAGGAGACCCTGGCTCAGGAGAGATGGTTATCAAGAAACTTGCTAAAGGCTGTCAGGGAGGTTTGAATTGAGGGCTGGAGGAAATATTAAATCTGATAAGGAAATGCCATAGTATAAATTTATTTTTTCAGATGTTAAGAGAGATGAGGACAATTTTTTTTAAAAAAAAGCCATACATTTGAATGTTTTAAAAATTATTTTGCTACTACTAAATGAAAGCAGAATCTTTGTACATACACATACACACACTCAATGGGTCTTCTATAAATTAGTAATTAATAAAGTTTTTACTACCCAACTATGGGATTTTCTACACTCCTCTCACTGCACTAAAATTGGTGGCAGGGGGAGAGGCAGCAGAAATTATATAACTATGTTGTCAAAATTAAAATATTTTAAAGGATACATTTTGCGGATGCATTTTGCATTTCCCTCTGTGTCTAACTATCTGAAAAGTTTCAAAAGTCTCTTGGTCAGAGTACATCTTCCATTAGTTTCAATTTTAAAAAATGAAGAAAAAAAAAAAAAAAACCCCAAACAGCTCTTTGGTTTACTCTTAGAATATATATCTACTTGGCTTCCAACTGCATTGATCTCTATCAAAGTTGCTGTTGCCCTAACAGATTTAACTGATAAGCAATTTTGTAGTCTGCTAAGGAAAGCCATTCATTGGGGAATGAGTCCATTTACTTTGTGGTTTTAATTAAAGGTGTCTAATGCTGCAGTACCTGTTGCTTTTTCATTTTCTCAAACATCACAAATCAATATCTTTCTATTTTTCTTCATCTAGGATCTGGTTTATATTATTTTTCATTGTTGTTAATTAGAATCAGTCTGGATTACAAAGAACAATTTTAAGCGCTGAACAAATTTTCCACAGGCCTCTCTGTCTGTGCAACCCCCATTCCCTCCCTCCCTCCCTCCCTCCCTCTCCCTCTTCTTCTCTCCCTCTCTCTCTCTGCCTCTCTCTCTCTGTCTCTCTCCTTCTCTCATTAAATTTGCCCTCTGTAGACATTTGTGAGACTTGTTTCCCTGGTGTTAGGACTTCCCACTCCCTCATAGCCTACATGTGGTGCTTATAGTGTGAGCTACTTCTAGTCTAAGTAAATGCTGAGGATGATTAATGACCCTGTGGGAAAGCTAAACACACAGCACTTTGTGGACAGAGGACCAGATCAAACTGGTCCTGATTCTACTGCCATCCCTGGCCTCTTTGCTCAGGACTCCTCCCTAGACCCTTCTTATTAATGGTATGAAGTCTCCACTCTTTCAGTGTATGAATGTGTTGAAGTGTAATCAGAGAACTGACCTGAGAGAGGGGGAGATTTGTTTTAAAGTCAAGGTTGTACATTGTTTCAAATTTCATTTTGTTAGATGCATCTAATTATCACAGCCTAAGAATTTTTATCCTAATTTTCTCAGCTAGTGCATTAGATATTCTTTATAGTCTTGTTTGTGTTTGATAAGTATTAGCCAGTTATGTTCTCTTTCAAGTGTTTGATAATAATAATAAATAGACTAATGCTAAAGGCTAAGCCCTGTGGCCTTCTGCTGGAAGGCCCCTTCTGGGTTGGTAACAATGCATTAATCAAACCTTTCAATACAGAGGATAGGCTTGTCATAAAGTGACATTCTGTTATTATCCATCTCTCATTTCTGCATCTTGCCCATACGTGGGGGGTGAGAGATTAGCCCAATTCTTTATTAAAATGTAGACAAACTAAGAATTGTAGCATTTCTTTTACTATTGTTCTGCCTCTTTGGGCTTTTCACTAGAAATATGTAGAAATTCTTCACTGAAAACGTCATTAGAATTTCACTGGTAATTTGAAAACACTGGTTTTTAGTTTTGTTTTTTTTTTCTTTTTTTTCTCTTCTGTATTTAAAATAGTGGGGCTGTATGTGTCCCCATGTTGTCATATCAAGTTACTTTTTATTATCCTCACTATTAGCAAATAGCTCCTTAGATCATTCTGCAAATTATTCAACAAATAGTTTTAAGTTCCAGAGAAGGGCCAGATACTTCTGCAAGGTTTGTCCATATTTTAGGATGTTACTTGTTTGGATTAGGAGACTGGCATTAATTCAGGCCTCAACCATTGGCTGAGATTGATTCATAAATCATGCTAGAATGTTATTTTAACCACAGAAATGAATGTGTGTCCTTTCCCCAACCTTTACTTCTTTGGTCAAGAGTCAGTTATGAGCTAGGCTGCCCAAACTCAATGTACACTCCCACCCCAACTATCGATCTCCTTTCAGAATCTGTCTCTATTATAACAATTTTGAGAGGCAGGGTCAGCAGGAATATTGTTTTGAAGAACAGGTCACATATTTCATTAGGGCAACATGTGATTGTCTTCTGACCTCTCTTCTCTTTACCTTGATTTTCAGTGTTTTGACAGAGCTCCTGCATGGCTGTTCTCAAACAGAGGACAAAATATTATCAGTTTTTGCATGACAGTTTTGTAGTTTCTTATCTTAATCAAAAAGTGACACATACGTTGACAAGTGCTCATACAACTGTGTTATTTTCTTTGGTGAATGTAATATGACTCTTCTTTTGAAAAGACCCATTCAATGAATTATCTTGGTTTAAGCTTCAAAGGTATTTTATTTTTAATAAAGCTTGCCTCTATGTTAAACATTGAATGTGTGTTTTATTGAATCACTTTCTTTATATACTTAAGTAGAAATCTGTTTTCCAGTTAGTAAAATGGAAATGCTGACACTAGTGTGTAGGAATGTAAGGAAAAAACTCTTAAGGCATGGGGTCAGTTAGACAAGATTTAGAAAAACTTTGTTTCTAAAGAAATCTCTGTTCTTGTCTAGAAAGGCAATAACCGTTTGGCAGTAGGATTGCACCTTCAAATTTTTAGAGGGTACGAGCCTTATACACACAATTTCTTAAAATTTAGAGATTGTAAAAATCTGGGTATACATTTAAATGGCACTGTTGAATAGTTTCATGCTGTATACCTTTTCAAGGAGCAATATTGAACTCATTGGTGCCCATACCTAAAAGACACAGTATCTGTTTGAAATTAGGCATTCCCTTCTTCCTCTGTGTTTGTACATTACGTAAAACCCAACCCCAAATCAAACCAGATCTGCAGAGACTGGAAGAATGAATGTATCAATTTTCTTCCCAACAGAATTGTTTTATAAGATCAATTTACACTGGGAGCCACTTGCCACATTTATTGCTAGAAAGATTAGAGTCAATTTATGGCTCTCTTAATAAGAAGTGTATAAATGTTTACGGTAAACATATTTGAACTTTATTCCTAGTTCTAGTTGATATCTTTATTCTCATTTTTTTCCTCTCAATTTTATACTTATGTAATTTCCTTGTGGTTAAGGTATTCTTTCAGCAGTCAGTAGTTTTTCTATATTGGAGTCAAATAAATAATCAAATACAAAACATCTGTAGAATAAAGGGATATGAATTTATTTTGTTTTCAACTTCTGTGGTCAAAAATAATATTTCTTGTTGGGTGTGGTGGCACATGCCTGTAATCCCAGTGATTTGGGAGGCTGAGGCAGGAGGATTGCAAATTCAAAACCAGCCTCAGCAATGGTGAGGTGCTAAGCAACTCAGTGAGATCCTGTCTATAAATAAAAAAAAAAAAAAAATAGGGATGGGGTTGTGTCTCCGTGGTCCAAGTGCCCCTGAATTCAATCCCTGGCACACACACTCATAATAATAATAATAATAATAATAATAATAATAATAATAATATTCCTGCTGTCTTAAATAAAATATCCTGGTAAATGCTTTTAGTAGACATAAACAAATTCATGTTTAAATTACTTATGGATATCATCAAACTTTATATGTGTTGCCTTAAGCAGAATCTTATGCTCTTGTCTATTGAATAATTTAGTATATTGATGTTTTTAATTAAGGCTTACTATCTTAACAAATGATTAAAAATTTCATCATGTAATATTTAATTCAATATTTAATATATTTTAGAGTTTAAATCAACTTTTATGTATATCATCCCATTTGTAAAATTCTTCTACAAAGTTTTATATACATTGTAAAACTTAATATACATTACCCAATTTTAGATTGGTTAATATATTACCCCATTTTAGAGGACAAGTTCAGTTATGAATTGAGTTGTTAAAAAAAAAAGAAAAGACATGGGCTGGGATTGTGGCTCAGTGGTACAGCGCTTGCCTAGCAGGGGTGGGACCTGGGTTCCATTCTCAGCACCACATAAAAAAAAGTAAAGGCATTGTGTTGTGTCCATCTACAAAAAAAAAAAAAAAAAAAAAAAAATCATATTCTCTCTCTCTCTCTCTCTCTCTCTCTCTCTCTTTTTCTCTCTCTCTCCTTTAAAAATATATACAAAAAGAGAAACAAAGAATGTATAATGTGGCAAAAATGTAAGATATTATATTCTGAAAGAAACTTAAAAAGTACACATAATTTGGGGCTGGGGATGTGGCTCAAGCGGTAGCGTGCTCGCCTGGAATGTGCATGGCACTAGGTTGGATCCTCAGCACCACATTTAAAAAAAAAAAAAAAAAGTACACATAATTTATCAAATACAACAAGCTGTCTTTTGGTTTCATGAAAATTTCATACTGAATTGGTCCTTAGAAAGCATTTTGTCTAGCCTTCTCACTTTATGGATGTAAACAACTGGAGTCCTGAAAAAAAGTTTTACTTATGTGATGTTACATACTTCGTTATTGACAAAGTGAGACTTTAAGTCGTATCATTTGGCAACCAGTTCTGTTGGTATTATGCCATGTCTTCTGTTGCTATAGTTAATTGTCATTCCAGAGTATGCGAATGAGTATTGAACTCCTTGTCTTTGGGATCATAATCATCTGCTATATAACTTCAAGTAGTGCTAATTCTTATTCCTGTTTTGTTGTTTTTACTCTTTCCAGCCCTCCTCATTGTAACCATTCTTAAATTCAATTGTACTGCTCTCTCCTACCATTTGATCAGTGGTTTTTTCTTCATAGCCCAATATCCTCTAAGTGAAAATCCTGAGGCATAGGCTCTTGAATGCTTTCTTTACTCTTTCCAATGTATCATTATGAAGATCGCCTGTTGTTTATAAATAAATATCTGCAGCCAAGCAAATTTTATAAATAGGTTAACCATCTCAGGTTTTGAACACTCCACTTCAAATAGAAATAATTTGGAGCAACTGAATGCAGAACAAGAGTGCAGGATTCAGAATCATCAGGGTTCATCAATCTTAGTTCTTTGTCATTTACCGTGAACTTGGTCAAGTGAGTCCATGTTTCTGAAGATTTGCGTCTTTATCTCCAAAATGAGAATAAAATACATGTCGTAATTGTGCTGTTATCACTAAAAGGAGTGTTGGGCATGGCACTGTGCTAGTGAGGCACAAGGCCAGTGTGCCTGCTAAGTGCACATAGTAACATCTAACAGATCCATTTCCACTTGAAATAGGAACTGGCTCCTAGTGTAACTGTAACTGTTGTATTACAAGGGTTTTCAAGCACTGAATAATTTTAGTTGTCAGATTTTACCAATAACAAAAGGCCATGTTCATTTATATTGCTTTTCTTTGTAACTTAAACCATAAGCCTGTCTTTTGATATTTTTTTCTTAATAATATTAAATGGTACAGAAACTCATTCATTTTAGCTAAATCAGGTGATTTCAGATTATGTTTCTTTGTAAACTGTCCTACAAATTTAATAGTATGATAACCTTGTTAATTTTTGTGAGGCATTTATGAGTCACTTGTTTGGACCCAAAAACAATTCTGGGAGCTACCTGAGTTTTTTAAAATCTAGGTGTGAATGCCAGTGATTCAGTCTGTAGATCATCTGCCCATGGGGCGTGATGTGATTTTATTTAGGAGAATTGTAAATCCCAGGTAGAAGTTTTATTATGAGCCAGGCTATTTTAACATGCTCTCCAAAGCATTTTCAAATTGTTTTAATGATTACTAACTTATATTTATAGGTCCACAGTATACTTCATGAAACACTGGATTATACTTCTAGTTTTCTAACTCTGTGTTCTAGAATGCACATCTTCCGAGAAACTGAAAACAATAATAACAAAAATAATATTTTAGTATTATAGGCTCTGAACATCTTGTTAATTTGAAATAGTAGGTTTTTATTTAAACTTGCTAAGCTATTGATCAATATATCTTTTTTCCCCCAAGTCCATCATTTTTAACTGAGATGAATATTATCAATCCAATGCCCGTACACCTCAATTTACCTTTCAATTTCAGAATCACTGACTTCTTTGCAAACTTGATGAGCCCTTCCTTGGGCAATGTTTCCCACTGAAAGGTGTCACCAATTTGTTCTCACTCACATTTCCACTATGCCACAAAAGAGAAACACAATGTCTTAGAAGGTGATTTCTTCTCAGTCAGCCTCCCTCTCACCATGTAAAAGTTTTCTAATCCATCATTCTTCCAGTCTTCAGTGAGCTTGTTGATCAAGCATTCTCTTCACCTTAGATATCCAGGTCCCAGCAGGACTGCTGAAGCCTCCCCCCATCCTAAACAGGACCCTCCATCATCACCCTGGTCCAGGACCTGGGAGCTAGGACCAGAAGCCTCATCGCTATAGCACAGTTTCTGTCCCTGTCAGCCAACCAATATATCTTATTGTAAAAGAATTTAAGCAAATTTTGATAATGGAAAATTTGCATAATGAAGAATTGACCTTTTAGTTGTGTTAGGTCAGTATTTTCTGTTATGTTCATTCTTAATGTAATAAATTCAACAAAATATATTAGAAATACAAAAGGGGCCTTTGCTTATATCTACATGTATGTATTTGGGATAATGGGTCATAATTTCATAATAATACCTCTTATTTGCTGAGCATTTTTAAAATTTTTGTAGTATGAAGAAAGTTACAAAACTCATATTTTGTGGATGTTGAGACATTTTGAAATACTTTGGTACTTCTCCATTGACTAGTATTCCTGATATGTCTTACTGGAATGCTTCTCAAGTGGAAAATCCATGAGTACACTTTAGGGAGATGACCCTAGACATTCCTGTATCTCAAATAGAAAAACTATTGGCCCATGACATCTAGATATATTTTGGTCCTGAATTCATTTTTAAAGTGATTACAGCAGAGGGTATTGAAATTTAGACTGTCAGTTTGAAAGAGTTTTAGATGTCCAGACTCATAATCTTTTATTTGGCAATTCAGAGTCTTGTAAACTTAATTTTACACAGTCCATTTGGGAGGAAGAACTTTGGGTTGCATAGAATGAGTTCTAGGACTCCACAGAGATTAAGTACCACTAACTTCTGCAAGCAGTTGATATTTTCTTTAATGTCATACTAAAAAGGAATCCATTTTCTATTGTTTTAAACACGTTTTAATGACTAGTTCATATGTGGATAAATCCATTATAATTAACTTATGCAAAACTTCATTATAGTTGCTATTGGGTCTCTTGTTTTAGGAAATTGAATTGCAACTACATTAAAGACTGCTATTAAAATAATACTTTTTGTTTTATCGATAACTTCACCATAAACTTTCAGTTTGAGATTAATTTTAATTGCATTTGTTCCAACTATTCCCAATAAAGTGAATAAACTAGCCGAATGTGCTAAAGACTCAAAGCATTGGCCAGAGATTATGCATCAATAATCTTGGAAGAGAACCAGAAGTTTTATAATAATCACAGTTAGCCAAGCCTAAGTAATGATTCCTTCAAAGTTGAGAACACTAGTGTGCTAGCGTCTCATGAATGCTTTAAACTTTGATTGAGGAGGGGGGCTTCTGAGCTTAGGCCAGAGTACCCATAGGGATTTGCACCTGATCAGACCTTTCTTTTTTTTTTTGAGTAGTTAATAGCTGCTTCTGCCAGAAAACCAGATCAAAGCATAGCAGGGGAGATTAGTACATTGGTTTTATCAGCCATTTTCCAGCTACAGCTCTTACAAAGCTGATAACAGGGTGGGGGTAAATGAAATCATCTGCTCTCAACCTCCCTGTGGTGCTTTCATCTTGATTTGTTTTAAGAACCTGGGAGGACCACATCTACAGTGTGGACACCTGGTCAGTCCCCTCTCTATCCCTGTCAGAGTTTAAAGCACTTAACTGGTAGTCACTACTCTGACTGGGGGCATTTGGGTACCATGTTTTCTTTGCTTTTGACTTGGCAACCGCTGTGGCTCCTTCAGCACCTGGTCCTCTGCCAGCCATCTCTGTTACCTTGGATTGACTTCAGAAGACTGTTTTTGAGGTTTGTGTTTCTCTCACTATTATCAAGGCAAACTGTCTCAGCTTCTATTCCCTCCCTCCATAGACTTCAGAACTCATGCAGCCTTTGTCCTTTTTATTCCTTCAATGTTTCTCCCAATGTTAAAGACCCAAATAAAGCAAATCTTACTTGCCAAAAAATGACAATTGAAGTCAAAATCATAGCCCTTGAGGATAAAAAAAAAAAAAAGACCTTAGCTACCCAGTCCTGACCTTTCCTTTTATATAGCATATCTGTGACTTAAAAAACAAAGCAGGAGTTAGACTTTTGGTCTCATGATACCTGATTATCACACTGATTTCTCTACGACAAGATTCTGTGCTGCCTACATTTAAAGAGAATGAGTCCTGACATTCATTTTATTTCTCCTTTTGGGATGAGAAACAAAATTCTCTTGAATAGCATTTTGAAGAAAATATGGATCATCTACAATAATTTTGCTTAGGTATGGTGGTGCACTCCTGTAATTCCACCTACTCAGGAATCTGAGTCAGGAGCATCACAAGTTTGAGGCCAGCAACTTAGCAAGACCCTGTCTTAAAATTAAAAAAAAAAAATTAAAAAAGGACTGGTGTGAGGGCTGGAGCTCTGGCTCTGTGGTAGAGCACTCACCTGGCATGTGGGAGGCACTGGGTTCTATGCTCAGCACCACATAAAAATTAAAGGCATTGTGTCCATCTACAACTAATATATATATATATATATATATATATATATATATATATATATATATATATATATTACAAAAAAAAAAGGACTGGGGATGTAGCTTAGTGGTAAATAACTCCTGGGTTTAATTCCTGGTACTGCTAACAATATAAATAAATAGTAATACAATGAAATAACTCTACAAATACATTGTTAAGACTACAAGATGCTTCATAACACACCCTCTCCAAAAACCCATGTGTAAATGATATTCCTAATCTTTCTAACATTATATTGTACACAGAAGATTTTTTATAATTGGATATAGTGACAATGCAACTTTCATGGGGAACATGTTTATAATACATAGCTGTACTTTTTTAATAGTGAGTGCTAATTATCGTACTATTTGTAGCTTTTTCAGGTTGGTGAAAAATGAAGTATAACAATAGAATTTAGAATATCTTGATCTCTGAATCACTACAACTCAAAGTACAATTTCTAACATACTGAAAGCTTTAGAGTCAGATTTAAGCACTGCCATTTTTCTCATTTTAAAAGAATATGATGTTGTGCTTTTAGATAATTTCTCATATTTTCTCAGCACAAAATCATATATGAGGACTGGGGTTGTGGCTCAGTGGTAAAGTGCTTACTTATCACATGTGAGGCACCAGGTTCACTCCTCAGCACCAAATAATAATAATAATAATAATAATAATAATAATAATAATGTTATAAAAAGGGTTTTAAAAAATCCTAGATGATTTGTAACATTTGTATTTAAATGATTATATTTATGTATGGTTATATGTTTGCATTTTGTCAATTGTTGATGTCAAAATCTACATTGGTATGATGGGAACGCATAATCTGCTTCACAACTTACGTGTTTTATGATGTGGTTTCCAAGAAACCAGTATGGCCCCAAAGCAAGAGCTGCCTATTATGGGCTAAGATACAGTCAGCAGAAGGGAAGGTTAATTTAATTGGTTTAAAGACTCTTTCAGCCACAGAGAATGTTAAATTGATTTCGTTTCACTACATGGAGAAAATGCAGCATATAATACAAGGGGACTTGCTTTTAGAGAATGTATTCTTTCATAGACTATATCTGATTTTAGGAAACTGGAAAATAACTGTCTGAAATGATTAGACAGTCCTTTTCATATGCCAGTTCTTATCCCTAAGACATATGTAAGGTAGTAAAAGAAATGCACATAAATGAAGATTTTTACCAAATTATAGCTGGAAATTTTATGTTTTTAGCTATCTGTAATTTATTTTATAAAAACTTCTGTTTGGTTTCTCATTTTAACATTTGTATTTACCAAGACTCCATGATATGGAGTCTTCCTACATTGCCTATGCTGGCCTTGAGCTTCCATACAGTTGCCTTAGCCTCCTAACCCATTTACAATATGTAAATTAACTATTTATATTTAATTTTACATTCTAGTTATATTCCAACTTCCTTATGTCTGTGACACAACCATACAGAGAGTCTTTATGACCAGCAAGTTTATAGCTAGAATTAGCTCAATCTTCATACAATGTGAACCTCTCCACCTTTTTCCATACTAAAATCAGCTCTTGAGATTTATGTTTTCTTTGTAATTTGTTTCATACTCAGAGACCCCTTCTGTTCTCACCATCACCTGGATTGGTGATCGTGCATCTCCTGCACGGCCTCCCTGACCATCAGTAGCCTAGGTTTGCGCATTCTGCAAACTGCTACTGAATAAATTTTCTTTAAACACTTTCATTGATTATGAGGATTCAGACCATTTTCCAGATTCTTGGGCTTCTCCAATCATGACTTCCTGTGAATCAACCTGTGACCTTTTGAGCCTCTCTAGCTTCACTGGGCATCTTGTCTTCTTCCTTTCAGTAGATTTATGTGTATAGATTTATCATAACCCAGATAATATTCTCTTGTAAGCACCCTTATGTTTCTAGTCTCTGGCTTCCTGGCTGTTGGGATAGTCTTTCTTTTAGCTTTGTCTCGCAATGCCCCACAGCACCGCCTGATACTTCATAAGTAGATTTTTTTTTTTTAAAGAGATTTTTCTTCTACTGAGGATGAGAACCATATATTCTATTTTACTCTGTCTTTTTCATGTTGCCTTACACAGTGCTTGGCACAAAATTGGTGATAAAATTAAGAATCTCCCTGAGATCTTTATTGTAGTTTCTTATGTATTCTTGATTTATGTTATGTAATGATTTTTGTTTCACAGATATTTTCCTGTATAAGACATTGTCACCTTTATCACTCCCCATAAATATCCCATAATTCTTTTTATACATTTAATTGTGAGAATTTAGTTTTTCTTAATACTTACAGGTATGCTGCATTTGCCTATAGTAGTTGGTACATGGTTAGGCTATTTAGTTCTTAGTAATGGAAAAAATTAATGAACTTCGTCAATGAAGTAGCTATGGTTTTGCAGGACAATTAGTTACCAATTCCCCCTTCTTATAAGATTGATAAACTCCAGAATTTTGAAGCTGAATTTTAGAGGCCATTTTGTTAAACTACCTTTATTTTATTAAAGAGAATAAATTCATGCCCTCTGGGACTTTGCTGGAAGTAATTAGCCCTTAGCATGTGAGATATGAGATACTTATTACCAGGTTGTTCTCTCCTGTCTGATTTTACTTGACAAGGATATTACTGATTGATGTGGTTTCTCTTTCTGTAGGTGACATCACAGTGATAGTTTATTGCATATTATTTCATCTGAATAGTTTCTTTTGATGAGGGCAATAGTACTCATTGAAGGAAATGATTGAAGAAAATCACATAATAGATGTACAGTCTCAAGTCATGTTCATTAAGAGTTCACATTTACATTTTATTGGTGGGAAGCAAATGATAAGATTAATGATTATTCCTTCAGGAGTGTTAACATACAATTCCTATTTCTTGCCAAGGTGAGAAAAGAAATTTGTAAAGTATCTTTCAATGAAATATATTAAACCCTCTGCTTTTGTTGGTAGACATTGATGAATATTTTATTTTCTTTTAGTAGAATTTAGGTAGAAAAGAATAAAATAGTAAGAATGGGTTAAATATATTGAAACTTTTATTTTAGATGACCATTTTTAAGGGATACTTAGTACTGCAGAAAAAGGATTAACTTAAACTTATTTGATCAGGTTCTTGTATAATAATTTAATGAGAGTCATTGTGTTTTAGAGATTGTAAAACAAATGAATTGTTAAAAATAATTTTACTGTTCACTGGCTTACAGTGATTATTACAGAATAATGACTTTGAATTGGTAGTGCAGTCGGCAAATATAAGTAAACTGTTTTGTTCCTTATGATGGTCTTTCTTGCTCTGTCTTTCTGAATATAAGACCCATTTCCAAAAAGGCAGAAATCACAAGCCTTTCTAGTAGTTTTCTGTCTTTTTTTATATAAGCTTTTATTAATGGTTCTCTCACTTTGCACTTTGTGTTTCTGCTCATGTAGAAAATATGTCTTTTCTTATTCAATAATGGATGATCCTTGGAATTTTGTGACAAATGTGGTTTAATTTAAATCATCATCATCAATTTAATAAGCACCTCAGGTGATACATTTTTTAAAAAAATTATATCATGAAGCAAAATGTGTTTCTCTGGGGAATAGCAATGCTTATGAGATAATTCCACACCTCTGGGGCATATGAATGGGAAAGGCACAAGTAAACCTATCTTTTCCTCTGACATAATGATTATTTCACAATAACTGAGTGATTTCATTCCAGTCTTCCCTGTCATGCCATCCAATTTCCCCCACTATTCTAGGAGGCTGAGAGTAATAGAATTTTTTTTTGTGTGTGTGTGTGTGTGTATAAAAATATATGCTGGTGGTTTTATGATAGTTCAGTATACATTATGACCAAACTTCACATTCTTTATAATCACTAGGAAATAAGAATGGTGCATTAGCACATGCAGATAAACTACTAGAGAATACAGATTTTTTTTCCTTCAGTTTTTTTTTGTTGTTGTTGTTCATGCCTTTCCCAAGAAGAATCGCCAGATTTCCTATTGTAGAAATCATGTATTTGAAGTCAGTCTACCCCTATTGACAATTTTGATGTGAAGTTTTGTGTTTTTGAATTTATCCTAGGCATATTGAAGATGATAATTAACATAGGTCCTCAGTGTTTAAAGGAATGTCTGTAACCACAGTCCCAGGCCTAGAGACAAGGGTATTCTTGATCAATTACTTTGTATAAACTTTTCTGAGGAAGCTGTTTCATGAATTATTAATAATAGCTAAATATTAGCGGAAGAGTTACAGGATTTTAAAGAGCATGGGCTTTAGGATCAAGTCCACTTATAATGAAATCCCACTAGAGTCACTTGCTATTGCTTTCCTTGTACAACTCACTGATTGTGTCTAGGCTTCAGTTTGTACAGAATTGCCTAAGGCACTGTCTGGCAGATATATGTGCAATAAAGAGTAGCAATTGCTTTTTCCTTCTCACATTGGCCATCACATTTATGTTTGATTGGAGTATATGTGCTGGCTGGATGCGTGGGGTCAGCGTGGTTATTAATAGTGTTTCACAACAAATGGAAAAAAGAGCACACAAGCATTTGGTTCTAAGTCCAGGGATGAATCATTTGAGATTCCTGATGTTTTAATTACTTTAGAATACAGTATCATGTTTATTAAATTATATAATTAGGGCTAATTTTTATTTGTTTCACATGTACATGTGCATGTGCATTATATTCTTATTTTTATTACGAACATGAACAACAAACAATAAGGAAGAGTCCCTTCCATCCCCCAGAGTAAATCAGTTTTAATGATGAAGCACCTATAAGTTTTGGTGAAATGATAAATAAGATAGAGATAAAGGAGAAGATGTAACATAATCCATACTTTATTGACTCTCCGAGTGATTTCTCTTCTGGGTAAATTTGCTGAAGAGATGAGTTAAACTTTTCCTTGTAAAAAAGTATATTTATGATTGGTAGATGAATCACAGACTTTCCCCTTTTCCATTTGCTTCCTACTGACTCATCACTGATGCTGATTTGTTAATTTCTGAGTGTACATAAATATGTGGGTATTTTTGTTTTCTCCTGTTTGTGACAACTAAAGTGTCAAAATTAGCATTTAATTAGCTATATGATTTTATAAGAGTTTTATCAGATGAGTAACATAATATTCCATGTCAAAATAAATAATGCAGTGTTTCTTAATGATATTTGATTATTTCTATAACAAGGTGAGATTAATTTTCACCCATATTGCTTAGCAATTTCTTTTTTCCCTAGAAAGAGTACTCTCTTCTGCATTCTTTCACATCTCACTTTAATTATGTGTTTTTACTTATTCCACTTCTAAGTTTTCTTGGCTAGGCAAGTGTGGAAACACAGTTTCAAGAAATACATAAAACTTTCTGAACTGAGTATTTAGCCCAAGTTTGGTTTGTTTCTGGCATCTGGTAGGGCAATTCCTTCATTTGATGTCTCATGTCCCTGGTTGTGTTATCAATACCCTGGTCTTATGGATATGTTGCCTTTGGTGGGGGTGACATAGAATCATGATTCTGGGAAAGATCTTAGGTATTATGGTTCAATGAGTAAACTTCACAGAGGAAACCCATTTACTTAAGCCCTCAATTACTGTCTGACCACTGGAAAGTGAAGAGAAACAGACTTTTTTTTTTTTTTAACTATTTGCTATGTAATAAACATTTTGCAGCATATATACTAATATTCTTTATAATTTAGAGAATTAACACATCTATGTTCTTCCATAGCTTCAGAGCCTGCCTGTCCTCTGCATTTGATTCTTGTTCTGTTTCTACAACCTCCTACCACACTTTCAGGCAAGAAAATTTGTTTGCTACCTCAGTCCCTTCAGGTGGCTATATAACAAAATACCACCAACTAGGTAACTTATAGACAACAGAATTTCTGAGTCTTGGAAGGTGTGAATTCCAGAATCAAAGTTGACAGGTTTGGTGTCTGCTAAGGACCTGATTCCTGGTCCATAACACCTTCTCACTGTATCTCACTATATGTGGCAGAGGCAGGAAGGTCTCTCTGGGGCCTCTTTTATATGATCCCTTGATGGTGAAGACCTTATAACCTAATCACCTGCCAAAGACCCCACCTCCTCATAACCTTGGAGGTTTGGATTTCAGCATGTGAATTTTGAGGGGACATAAACATTTAGATGAAAGTATATTACTAATTTAACTATTTAAAAAAGTCTCTAAAATGCCATCTAAAGGGCTGAAATAAATTCTGTACCACCTTATAGATTAAAATATACCTTTACATTTTAATTTATGGTTCAGGACAGTCTCCAAAAATGATATCGATTATGAATCTGTGTACATTTGATGTTTCACAGCAAGACTAATGCTGAAGGGCAGGCAGGGACTGTAGTGCCAGACTTTCATCTGGGTTTGAATTGTGGTGCAGCCACTCAATAAGCTGTGTGACCTTGAGAAAGAAACTTCCCTTTGCTATTATCTCTTCATCAGTAATAACAGCCCCTAACTCACAGAGGTACTGTTAGGACCAAACTATCTAATATTTTAAAGCAATTGGAATAGTTTCTAGTACATGGTTATAATTTTTCTCTATGTTAATATATGAATAACAAATATTATCTGCTTATATTTATAGTTTACTAAAAATTGGAATTTTAAGTTATAAAAAATTGTTTCACCCAGAAGAATCTATGCATAGTAGTTATAGTACTTATACTAGTCAAATCAGTACTCAATCATGTAGTTGGTTTTGATATAATTGATAAATAGACTAGAACAAGACATATTGAATAATTGATTGTACAGGACTTCAAGCATATTTGAACTTTGGCTTTGAAGTGGGCATGTCAAATTTCTCTCAGTTTCCTTTTTAGTACTTACAAGATGTGACTGAGTCTTATTGTCTAATTTACCTACCTATCAGCTGTTTTGTTGGGATCAAAGGAAATACTTTTCATTAAAGTACTTTCTAAACTATAAAGACCTATCTAAATTAACTCTAGTGTTAATATTCTTAATGATAATGACTTGCTTATTTAGAGTACTTCATAGCTCTATGCTTTTGATATAAATCAATGATTGAAAATGCCCCCAGGTAAATAATGAGACACACACACACACACACACAGATATGTGTATACACACACATATCATTTTCATGATATTAATATTCAAAATAGCAAACTGTTTAATTAAAAAAATCCTTACTTTTGTTTATTTAAAACTCTATTGTTAGCAGTGGTACACTGAGGTGCTGGGTTCAATCCTCAGCACCATTTAAAAAAAAATTAAAAAAATAAAGAGATTGTGTCCACCTACAACTAAAAAATAAATATATCTCTAGCCCAAAAAGTAAATTTAAAAAATTAGTTGTATTTAAGTCTACATACTCTTATTTTGCTTTCCCTGCACCTCCTGTCACCTGACCTTGCAGCTTGACTGTTGAAGAAGGAGACCCAATATGTAGACAGCTCTTTCTCCTGTTTTCTCCTACCCAGGTCTGAGGCTGGACACCAACATACAGAAGGCAGATGTCTTCTTCCTTTGCTGGATCAGATGTGGGAAGGACCCCTAGATCTTGCTCTGATTTTTCTTCTTTTGTAGCTTTTTAGCTTTATTGAAGAACTCCATTGATGGTGGGGGTGTGTGTTTTTCTACAGCTGATAATATGGTTTAGTTGGCATGATATTCTTCTACACAGCAGGACCAACTACCATCCTCAAGAATCCCATTGGAAAGATGTAGCTAAACATCTGCTGGACCAGAGTTCTCTACTACTCTGGCTTTTCCAACAGAAGTATCTCTCACTTCAATGGGCTTGGCTAGGCTGAAAAGCATAGCATCACCTCTACAAGTGCGGTGGAGACCGGTAAACCTCCTTTGTATACCAAGGACATCAGGGAGACTCCATCCACTGATCTGGCTTGTATTGGCTCAAGCTGGCTGGCATATTTTGAGGCAATTTTGATCTTGCTGTTAATAAGTCATCGCTGAGTGAGTAATCAAAACTATTATTTTAGAAACAAAGGATTAAATACTCTAAACATCTTGCTTCTTAGTTTGTTGCATTTTGTTGTCTATGTATTTGATTGTGGTTTACATCTGTTGTATTTTTATGCTGGAAAATACTGTATAGAAGGGTGTTGCTGTTCATCTCTCCCCTGAGCACATTTACTGCCTTCATACTGATGGCTTGAATTTGGTCATGGTGAGGGTCTAACCATGTTGCCACAAACCATGGTCTGTTGTCTTTCTTACCTCCGGTCATTTGTTGAATGTTTGCTAACAAAAATACTGGGCTCACTGCATTCCATTCTCTTCTGGTACTTCTTCTACAGGTTACTGCTGAACTGGTTCCTCTATTAACAATCTCCACAACAAGAAATATAATTTTTTTTCCTCCCAAGAGTGTCTCATAAAGCATTTATCTGGTAGTGAAATATTTGCTTTCCCCAATCCTGTTGAGTGATTCTTTTAGATTCTTTCTTTTGTTTGGCCCTGAGAAGGTTCCTGTGGGCTAAGTATCTGCTCCCCTTACTTTGTGGATGGAAGGAAGCCTGCCAGTCTTAGTGCTGCTCTTCTCTCACTTGTCTTAGGGCTGGCTCTCTTTAGATCTGGATGTCTGGAGATGGTGGGCTCTTGTGGGGCAGGGTCTGCCACCTCTCACCAAACACTGAATGAAGACTGATTGAGTTGTTTGTGAATTATCTAGAATGTAAAGTACTTAGAACACTTATTTTCCCTTAGTTTTGAACTCAGCTCCAAATTTTTGGAAGGAAGAAGTAACAGCCTCTTATTAAACAAAACAAAACAAACAAAAAAACCCACAAAAAACTTGATTTGTAAAACAATTTCATAAAGTAGACTTTTTTTTTTAAAGAGAATAGATATTTCATTGATTACATTCTTGATAATTTCAAAACATTTAGTTAATACCTTCTATTCTGTCCTACAGATTATTGCAGATAGATTAGTATAGTTTTGGAGAGGCTTTTGAGTCAGAGAACTTAAGTTTTTAGTGTGAATTCTATACATTAACATGTGTATTACATAGGTATTTCTGTTGTCTAAGTCCCTAGTCTCAAACTGATTTTTCCAAAGCAACTGAGTTTAGTTGATTCTGGGGAAAGTGACATATCATTTCCTATCCCTCTCTCAGTCCTTCTTAGACCCAATTCCCTTCATAACCCTATAATTAGGTCTAGTTTAGGATTTACCTTTATTAAAGATAATTTAAGCAAATAAACACTCTAATTATTTTCTTTGGGAATTCAGTATTCTCTTTTTGTATGTGGGGAGCCAAATACTCTTCAGAAGAGTGCACTCTGGGGGAAAAAACAGAACTTAGTATCAGGGTTTGTATTTTAAATTAAGATTTTTAATCTGATTCCCTTAAGATAAATATCCCCTTTTAAGTAATATAATTTGTAATACATTTTCACTGTTCTGAAGTTATTTGGAATTCAGTAATTTAATCTTGAGTTTGCCTCACACTGTTTGAATCTAGGGAAAACATGTTGGAAACTGGACATAAAATTGGTGTATTAACAATTTTGAGTTGCAATATTATTTTCATCATGCTGTTTAATTTGTCATCCAGAAAATTGGGATGAAATCCAAACCCAGAAAGTAGTATTTGACTGTAATGTCAAGTCATACTGCATTTCTTGGTCTACATAAACCATGCTTGATTTGTTCCATAATTTGCACATGTGGAGAGACTTTTCTCAGGCTGAGTAACTCTTGGTATTAGATTCTAGACTTGGTCATGTCACTCTTGTTGATGCCATGAAATAAATAGTCTACTATGTTAGAGTCCAACATGAAGCTGTCTTCAAGAGTAAAACCTGCATTCTTGACTCTTAGGGAATTTATATTATTCTTATATGGAAATTTGTGGTGACATACCAGTTCCTTTTATTTTATGATTGATTTCATAATCTCTAATATATCTCCTAAGTGCTATTTCACAAATTTGATGATATTCATATTTCAAAGGTCTTCTATTTGATCGATAGCCACTAGCTAGATGTGATTATTTAAGTTTAATTTAAATTAAATTGAATTAAAAATTCATTTCTTCAGTCTCACTAGCCATACATCAAATTCTCATTACCCACATGTTTTCTGGCTAGGAAGTGTTATGTAGGATGGATACAGAACTTTTCCGTTGTGGCAGTTGTTATTTGTTTTATTGGCCAGTTGTACTATACACTGGAAATTTTTATACCTATAGTACTTGCCCTTTGATACCTATATACGTGTGGCTAGACTTCATTGTGTTTTAAACATCATCCTAATTCATGGATGGTGACCATGTAATTCATAAAGTATCCTAAAAATGAATCTGTTAGATATTTCTAGTATACTGTTTCATCGATATTATGTACTATAATATTTTAAGGGCTAGCTTGAAAAATTAACTGTTATTTGTTGTTTTTAACATTCTTCCCCAAAAAACATTACCCTCAAATTTCAAATCCACATAAACTGTTGAAAAATCTGTATGAATATTGATTTCCTACGTTTATATCTTTAGTCCTCAGAGTCAGAAAAAAAAATAAAGCAATGAATGGTATAGTTTTCAGTAGAAATTGCAGTAGTTTTTGAAATTTTTATTTTAAGCCCTGAGTTTGATATAGAAAAAAGGAAAGACAAGATAGAATTTATATTGGGGCAGGTAAAATAGAAAATTAAATTCAGAGGCTTGACAGAGTGATGGATCAAGAGGGATAAAAAAAATTATTGCTATGCAGGCTCAGGATGAAATACTAAGTAGAAACTTCACCTTATAACTAAAAAGAGAGATGAAAAAGCTAAAGGAATTCAAATCAGTTTGATAATTTAGTTTTCTTCCCCCCCCCCAAATTTTAGAAGAGAAATATACCATTATATGCTGCACCATTAAAGAAGTATTTCTTAAGTACCTTTAGAGTGGCTCTGCTCGAATTGTTTGGCCAATATCTTCCAGCATTTCAAATTTCAGTTACAGCACACCTTAATAATGAAATTGAACTGATAAAGTAGTCTGTTTTGAAATAATTTTCACCTCACTTGCTTCCAAATTTGTTATAATAGTGGTTTTATAAATCTTTAATATCTTAGGGGAACCGGCAACTGCTTTTAGAAACGGACATTATACAAGCATTTCCAAGAGAAATGGTCTACCTCTCCAACTCAAATTAGAAAAGCAGTCAAGTGAGCCCAGCCTTCCAGTTGGCTGGCTTGCCTTCTTCTCCCTCTTACTTGAAGACATGTTTATGGAAGGCACACTGCATGCCATTTGCTATGGTAGTTATTGGACATAGCAAAGATAAGGCCATTTCTCTACTTCCTTGGTCATCCCATAAGGTAATGACATCTTTTCATTGAACATCAGCAGTGGTCTCCCTATTATTGACTCAGCTTCTGGCATTTGCTCTCCCAGAAACCACTTCTCTTCACAGTCTTCAGAATAAGCTTCTTAAGATCATAATTCAGATTATGTCACAGCTGTGCCCTAAGCCTGTTCTGTGACATTTAATACAACATACAATCTCTTTTTTTTTAAATGAAAAGTGGAATTCAAAAATGTTTCTCAAGGAAGACATGCCATTAAAAGTGTAATCCAGAGAATATCAATATACTCTGTATGCCTAAAAGTATTTTCTAAATTACACATTTTATATTTTTACCTATTTATTAAAATTCAGATATGGACATCAATAAAGTAAAAAGAATAATTCCTATTTCATATCACTCTATCCCTTCCACATAAACCCTCCCTACAGGTAATTACCTTTTGTTGGACACATATGCTTTAAGTCCTTCATAAGTGAAATTATATCCATGTTGTCCATTTGCTTTATATACATATATGTTATAGATTAGAGAAGGAAAGCAACTATATGGACAAATTCTTATATATATATGTCACAGAAGCAAGTCATATTCTTTGCTTATTTTAACTTTGTTAAAATCACAAGGGAAGAATCATGTTTTAAGTTAAATATTCTACTGCTAGAAAAGTAGTAAGAATTTTTATGGTACTTTCCTAAGGATTTATGATTTTCACATAAATGAATGAAAATTGAAAACATATTGAATTGTTCTTCTAAAATATACTTTCAGTTTTTCTTTTGCTCTAATCCTGAGAATTTGATTGAAAGGGCATATTTTATTTCAATAGGAGGAAATGCTATTAAAACTTTTACACACACACACACACACACACACACACATCCCACTCTTATTTACTAAACCAGTACAAACTTGTTTTAAATAGTAAAATCACTGCCGAAATACACAGAATGTGACATATACCCAGAACCGCTTTCTCCGCTGAGATGGTTAGTGATGTTTTGATGAGGGTCCCACTGGATGTATGTGTACGCACATGTGCGCATGCATTCACACAGGCATATATACATGTGCTCTGTAGGCAAATAGCAATGTATAATATTTTGATTTCTTTAAGTGCTCTGTTGTGAAGAACTTTTCTCTCCATATCCCATGTATAAGCCACCTATCCTGATCTGGCCCATTCTCACACCCATAGTTATTGCTTCAAGCCAGTGTTCCTGGCAGCCTTATTATAGGTGTAAAGAGGTTTGATATTGGGACAACATGGGTCATGAATTGAAACTTTGAACTATGCACACCCCTCTTCATTTACTCCAAGGTGCCGGCACATGCAGCTATTAGAGTTTTGTATATTTTGTGATGTGAAATCTTTTTGGAAGCATTGTCTGGTGCAGGATCCTACCATTTCCCACCTCAAACATGAGTCTCCCTGTGATTCTCCCAGCTTCCCTTATTTTTATTAACAGGCTATTCTTACAGCAAACTGGTCTTAGAAGAAATGCATGTCCAACTCTGTGGTATCATTGAGTGTATAAGATATTGGATCTTTCTAATATAGTCAAACGGAGGTTTTAGTTATTACCTTGCTTGACTTTGCCTTTTATATTGGTTTTTATTATAAAAATGATAAGATTTCATATAATCCTAATTTTCTTACACAAGAAAATGGTTACAAATAATATAGTGCTTTTTAAAAAGCATTATTTACATAATAAAATTGAAGTTTAAATGTAAAGGAGGTGGATTTATTTTCAGTCTCCTACCTGAGAGTATCTCCTCAAATAGCCCCATTTAATTAATTCTTAGTGGTCCTAATTGATTTCTGAACAATTTTTCTTCCTGCTGAGATCGTTTGTTTACGAGCTTATGGACAGTAAAATTTAGGTTTGTTTACTAATAACAGAACTCTCATATTTTTGAGAATTGAAACTTTGAATTGGATTAGTTCAGTAAGTCATGTTGGTTTTTTGGTGATATGAAGTATAGAGAAAATTAAAGATTAATTTTTGCCACTCTTCTGTCTGTGACAGCTGGACTTAACATAAAATGAAGGGAGTAAAATGTTAGCATTTTTTTTTATACCACCTTCACTCACTGTTTTATATATCTTAGGGTGAAGATAATGTTTATAACTTTAATTCTCAAATTCAAATAAAACCTGTCTGAAATGTTTAGTTTTTTGTCTTAAGCATTCATTGCTTTGTTATCAAATTTTGGATTTAAAAGAAAAAACACGTGTACACACCTATGTTTTTTTACCTGGTTATATGCTAATACATGTATGATCACCATGAATATGTAGATGATTACAATTTAAATGTAAGTTAAATCTGCCACTATTGTACATAGTAGGTGTCCGATAAATGTATCTTGATTGATATCCAAGCACATTCAGTTGTACTATTATATGTATAGGTTTTTCTCATGGGATCCCAGTCCTTCAGTTGCTTTGTGGTTACCCCACATTAATGTTTTTAAGGTCAATCACATTATCCCAGTTGTGTAATCCTTCAAAGGCATTAGAGTACTAATGGAATAAAGGACAGATTGCAGCTTTAAGCATAAAACTGTGGAAGATTCAGACCCATCCTCCTATCTCCCAGGCCTTTCTCCTCTATTCTGGTTCTTTCTAACTATGCTGCTTATGCCAGTAGCTCATGACTTTTCCCACTGTCATTCATTTGCAAATGGACTTCTTTTGATGAGTAATGTATTCCTTTTCACTATTTGCCTTAAGTTTCAAAACTCTGTTCTGAATTTTTTTTTTTTTTTTTTTTTTGTCAATCACTGTCTGCTTTCCCATTAGAAAATAGTTCACCAACTCTTGGCTGTGTCCTATGCTAGTGCTCTACATATATCACAGGTCTTGTCCTCCCTAGAAGTTGTGACTCTGCTTTCTGTCCATCTTTCTATTCCCAGTGGCTATAATATTTAGTGTGTTGTAACCAAGTGCTTGGTGAATGAAGTTTCTTTTGACTAGAGAATCACTTAAAGATCAGCATGTCTTAAGTCTTTGCCCACTGCCCCCACCCAAGTCATCTTCTCCCTCCTCTGCCCTCTCTCACTTCTCTAACTCTGTCTTATCACAAATAAGTACAATTTAGTTGTTTCTTAATATGTCCACATCTTGTGCCATGCTGTGACTCTCTTGGGGACTGGAAACCCAAAATTGAATATTTCTTGTTATCAAATAGTAGGCACTTTGTATATTTTAATGAATAAATGACTAATTGTTTAAATATTTCAAAATTAGTATTTTATATAGGTTTATCTTTTTGTTTTACCTGGGTATCTGATGAAGAAAACCCATGAATCCACTTATAGATTGATTTTTTTTTTCATGAAAAGAAAAAGTTACCAAAGAAAGAATACTAGTTATTATGACCAATTCTTCCAACTATAGTACAAAGAGTATTATATAATATTTAGATGAGATGAGTGCTATGAAGGATTACTACCTGGAGGGTCTGTGACAACATAGATCACTGGGCCCGACCTACAACATTATTATCATTATTTTCACCTCCTCCTCCTCCTCCTCCTCCCTTTCTCCTCCTTCCCCTTCTTTTTTTATTGAGGGGGGAATGGGGATTTTTAATCTAGGGGCTACTTAATTCTAAGCTACATCCCTAGCCTTTTATTTTGCTTTTATTCTTAAACAGGGTCTCACTAAGTTGCTTAGGGCCTTGCTAAATTGCAGTGAGGCTGGCTTTGAACTTGTGATCCTCCTCTCAACCTCCTGAGCTGCTGGGATTCTTGATAGGCACCACCATGCCCAGTACCCACAGCATTTCAAAGAAGTTCCCAGGCACTGCTACTGCTTCTGGTGACAGGAATACATTTTCAAAAAATCTAACTTAGTGTGTCTTATGGTATTTTATAGCATTTAACATCTATATTATTTGTTTTTATGTTAAAGCCAATATGTAGTTTTTGTGCAAAGATTAAGTGGGTAAATATCTCCTAAATTCTCTGGAAATGGTCTTTGATTTTCCGATAGTAGAATCGTTTGAATGACAGTCCTTTTTAGGTCACCCAATCCACCTTAAGTTAGTTTCTTTTCTTTATGCTCTTCATAATCTTAAAAGCTCAGTTTTATATCATTCCCTTTTGTTTTACATGGGTAACAAAACTGATCTATGAATCAGTCACATTAAAAATACACACACACACACACACACACACACACACATACACACATACAAATGGTTTCAGGCCTTTGTAGTTATATCAAGGATTCCAAAGATTTGTTTGTTTTTAGTTTTGTAAGTTTTAAATCCTTTGCCTCAAACAACCCCTTTCTATGGATCTCCAGATATTCAGATAGATTATGTTTCAAAAATAATGTTCACTTTGTATGTGGAAAGGATGTTCTCCTCTCTTCCTCCTTGTCCACCTCCTCCCCATCCCTGCTACCTCCCCCACTTTTTTCTCTTCCTCCTCCCCCTCCTCCTCCTCCTTCTTCGTACTAACTCTACATCTCCAAATATTCTAGATAACAATTTTTTTTTTTTTTTTACTGAAAATTTTTAGCAAGAACTATTTTTAAATTCTTAAAGATTTACTTTGGTTATTTATACATATGAATAGTTGAATATATCACCAAATATTGAAGCGATATTCTGCAAAGAAGTAATTGAACTGTATACTTTAAATTTATTCATCTTAAGTAGATTTAAAAAAAATAAAGATAAATATGTATGTCCACCCATTTTTTAGCAAGGCTAGGATAACTACACTCTTGTAGTGCTAGGATATATTTTAAAGTTTCTCACAGTTTTCTTCTGTAGAAGTTAACTGTTAAATATGTTGTTCATTACCTTTCCTTATAAATAGGTTTGATTTGTTTTACTATATTATTTACTACCTAAAAGCACAAACATCATAAATTATACAATTCATAATTTTACTTATACCACTTAATCTTTCTAGCCAAAGATATTACTATCCTTGGCTTTTAAAATGAAACAGATAAAGAATTCATGAGCTTTGTATCCCTAAAATCATCTATGAGTACGTACACTAGTTACCCTAATGGATTTTAGGTAAAGATCTCGCCTAACCCCAACTCTAACAAAATTTCAAAGAAAGAAAGTTCATAGTACTTTTGAAATTACTTCATTCTTAAATCAGATGCTGTAGTTAGTTGTGTGTTTTTGACAAAACATTTATTAACATGTTTGAACTTGTGATGTGACAGCTTCAGTTCAGCATCTGATTGAACTTTGGATGTAGACTAATAAATTTATGGTGATTGTTTAGTTACAGTTAATCACTGGGTTTATGTAAAGTTTGCTCTTCACTATAAGTGTGTATTGTCATTAGATTTCGTATATTGATTGATATTTACTATGATGATACATACAGGGTGGGCTAGTAATTTTAAGTTTCTTAATTGCACTGTGTGATAATAAATTAATGCTCCTAAGAGTCACTTAAATTTGGCAATGTGCAGAATTATCGTGTTAGTTTGAAAGCATTTTTTTTCAGATACAGTTGTGGAAGTGAAGTGATCTACTTCTGCTGTGTGTAAGATTGGACTGTTGGTGCTAAAATTTAAAAGGTTCTGCTTGTGGATTGTAGGAAGACAAATGGCACATCTCTGGAAGTGAGGAAAAATAGTACTGTAATTCAGTGTCATGTTGATAGAAATAGAAACCTTAACCAGTCATCTTTTATTTTTGGCTCAGACAAGTAACTATAAAATATAACCCAGATGGTGGAGCTATGATAGTAAAGATACAGAAATGACATTTTGCTGATGAATTTTCTGCTACCCTTGGCGTCCGCACTTTCATTTTTATACAAAATCTTTTATCGTGTAAGTTGCTTGCTTGTGTATCTAAGGACAGATCCATAGGATGAAAAATGTGTTTAGTGGCATTTTTAGATTTTAGATTATTTCAGTAAACTTTTGTTTCATTTTCCTCTTCTAATTGCCTTTTTTGGTTTTTCCTCTCTTTTGCTAAACCTAAATCTAGCATAAATAAGGCTCTGCCATGGATCGTGGGTCCTAGTTCAATTTTATTTCTGAATACATATTTTAAAGGCATTTGGCATATATTGTTATCCTCTGCCTGTCTGCCTATCATGGAATTGGAAGAGCTCTAAAGGGAGTTGGTAGAACTTATACTGTGGTCTCTCGTCTCAGTCAGCTTCACCACACATATGCCTTGCATTGAAATACAAAGGGATTCACGTAGGGGTAGTTGTGACAGGGATATAAGAAATTGGGAATGAGGAAGCCCGAAGGGTTTATGGGACTGAGAATTTTGTAGCTCAGAAGAGATGACCTGTGCCTCCTCACTGTCTTTAGCACCCGTGTCTCCTGGAGCTGCCCCTGCCTTTCTTGTTTCTTACCTGCTAGACCTTTGGACATTGCCTGTAATGAATCAGTTCCTGTAGAATGACAGATGGTAGCTAAAAACATCCTAAATTGTATTCAGTTTCTTTCAATTCACACTGATTCCCTGAGGTCACATCCAGGAGTTGAGTGGAGGTCTGTGGCTCACAGTTGAGGCTCTGCTGCCTAATGCTGCTGTGCACATGTTGGTTCTGTTTGTACACACCTGTGTGCATTTATACTGTTAAGGGTCTTACAGCAAAACCGTTTGGAGAAGATAGTATATACCTTTTTCTCAGAGGCATGTTGAGACAGAGAATGCATGAATTTATTTTGTGAATATTATTAATTTTTAGTTCAGCATTTGGGGTTATTTGTTTTCATGGAGGAGTAATTTCTCCAGATCACTCTTCATCACAATATGATTAAAATGCCATGTGTTCTAGATTCATATTAACCTGCATCACTATCTATTAAATTATAAAGATCACTGATAGTTTTTTTACAAGTACATGATTTTAGGAATGAAGAATTAATATAAATATCTATTGGATCGTTATTGTGAACTTAAGATATTCTAGCATAAGCTTTAGAAATTGTTAGTTTGTTTAGATGTTCTAGACATTTCTGGTGATCACATTGGGGTAGCTAACTCTCTGGTCTAATTTGAAGTATAGGAATATACAGGCTTGCATATTCATTTCAGTATGGAGCCTTTTGAAAATCTTCTTCTTTGAGCTTTGCTTTTAGACACTCCACTTTGGTGTGAAATCTTTTAGGTTTTATTTTCTCCTGTAGATCTATGGTCATGCATTTTTACTGTTTACTGGACACTGGCATATACTTTGATTGATGTTCTGTTGTTTAACAGACAAAACAATATTACTCTGAAAAGGACTGTGTTTGGATGGAGGTTTTTTCTGCATTTCATGCAAGTGTTTTGTTACACCTAATGTTGTCATCCATGTTGCATAATGTGGCATCCCTGTCATCCTGTAGGCAATCGGCAATGCTAAACCTCAATTTACTTTTGTATCAAAAACCTTCATAATGTCACATATTAATATTTTATCCAAGAATATTTGGTGATACTGTGCATAAAATTCACATCCTAAAATTAATAAGTCACTATTATATTCCTATAAAGAGAAGTAAATAGGGAGGTAGATAGGTAGATAATAGGCAGGAGTGTGTGTGTGTGTGTGTGTGTGTGTGTGTGTATGTGTGTGTAAGAGAAAGAGAGAGAGAATATATTTAGAACAATTAAGCTGATGCTGGTGACAGGTACTTAAACTATGTGAAAAGCTTGTGTGTATGGAGGTATAGGGCAGTACACGGTGTTGATTTTAGAGTGTCTGAAGACCTAATTACTCCTTGCAGACTTTATAGTCTTGCTGTGAAGTCTTGATAGGACTATTCCTTCTGAATAAAAGGACATCTGAAGGAAAATAACTGATTTTGAATCCTTATGCATTTATACCACCGAGCTGCTAAAGATTATTCTAAAATCGGACACATGACAGGGTTCAGGTGAAGAATCGATTTGGGCTTGATTGTATGTTTTAACTGCCTTCTGTATTCAGTTGGCATGCCATTAGAGCCCCCTAGTGACTCTTGGGCACAGCTTTAAAGCCAAAGAATGTTTCAGTATCCCATGCTGGTGTGTTTTATTTATGTGCCTTTGGATTTGGGGTGTATATCTCCTTTAGAAACTAAACAAACAACAACCAATAGCCAAGGGTTGTGAAAAATTCATTAGTTAGGGAGAGCCTGCAGGCTGTTAGTCAAGGCCTTTGCTCACTTTAGACTCTTAGAAAGGAGCTATTACATGAGTCGAGTGGCAAGTAAGCCTGACATGCAGGGGTCTGACACAGAGAAGCTTCTTTCTTCTAACCCTCTCAGCTAATCCTCAGTTGATAAGGCAGAATTCCAAACTGACAGTGCCTCTGAGAGGAGCTACCCTGGGTGACAGCAGCTGCAGGTTGTGCCTTGGACTTTGGTGTCACCTCTCTGCCCTGTGTGCCTTCATCTTTCCATACAGACAGAAACAGAATGTTCACATTGGAAAAGAAATTAGATTCTAGAATTCTAAGTTTTCACTTTGATACTTGACTTACTCTATAGAAGATCTTCTGGGGCCTATCAGCAGAAATTTATGCCGAATGGAATTATTTGACTATTCTAGGGAAGTAATTATGTTTTCGTGATTTCTACATTAGCTTGGTAAAATTATCTGGAACTTTCTCAAGGGAGTGTCATTTTATTATGTCAACAAAAATTTATGAGCAAGGTAAAAATGGGCTAAATACCTAATCCCATTTTTCCCTTAGAGGCAAAACCATTAAGTAAAATCCACTGATATTGCATAATTGTGTTCTGTAACATTGTTACTATTTCCAACCCTGACTTTCAGTAGGATTCTTCTTGTTCAGTGATGTTAAGAAAAACATGACATGACATTGCTCTCAATGAACTTACATGTTAGTAGAGGAGATGAACATCAAAAATTTATTTATAGAATTAATTATATAATTGTAGTCATGGTCTGTTTGTGCTTTCTCTGTATTAATTACCATGTAACTTATAACCAGGCCAATGGATAGGAGAAATCTCTTTGCCTCTTTTGGTTTCTTTCCCTTCATCCATATCATCATCCTCATTATTACCTTTCATTGGTCTCCAACCTCATTTTGTTCTACTTGTCATCAACATTGGTACCAGCACCATTTATCATTGATCCTCACAATTCCAAGGCACGCCATAATCCTGATGATTTCAGTATATTTGTAGAAAGTCCACAGATAGTTCCTTTATTTCACCACCTCCAAAGTTCACCTCCCTTATTTTACCTCAGCAACCTGATGCTTTGTTTAAATGGATGTTATAATAGCTCACAAGTGTTCCAACTTTATATGTATGTATACCTCTCATTTTCTACCCATAAACCCCTCTCTTTCTACTGTATTCACTTTACATAGCTTCATGAAGAGCTCCAGTCAATGAAATCATCTATCTCTTGCCAGTTTATCAGCTTGCTCGTTATTTAAAATTTTTTTGTCATGATTATTTTCATTATACATTCACTGTTTCTTTATTTCCTTTAATTCTATTCACTTTTCCTGGGCTTAAATCCAAGAAAGTGATGTTTTTAAAAAATACATACCATATGATAGATTTTGGGCAAAAAAGTTCATAGCCATTGACTTCCATTTGTCTGACAAGACAGTTGGAAATCCTACTTACAATGTAGATCTGTTTGGCTTTCTTTCTTATTCTCTTTTTCAGTTTGTTCCATTTGATTCTCTCCAAACTTCAATCATTTCTCCTTTTCATCAACTAAGATTCATGTCTCATGGCTGAGAAAATTGTGGCCATATTACAGAAACTTGCTTATCTTCCAATCCTACATATTATAGCCTCATGCCTTTCCTTTCTTCATAATCTAGCCAAGGTAGTGCCCCTTTTGTGGCAAGAGATTTGAATCTTATCGTATTTCACACTGACCATTATCATTTCTCTCTCATGTACTCTCAAATATTCCCTGACAACTTTAATCATTCTTGTCAATATCTAAATATGTTTATCATCTTAAAAGTAATGATAAAAATTTTTAAAAACCACTCTCTTTGATCACATATCTTCTTATATCCTTAGTGACATTTCTTTCTATTCCCTCAGGAAAACTTCCTGTAGGAGTTTTAAAATTTCTGTCTCCACTCCTCAACTCTCTTCAATGCCCATTATGTTCTTTATTTTGTTGTTGTTGTTGTTTTGTTTGTTATTTCATACAGGTAGCTCTTTCTCTGGTCACTTCTGATCTCAATGTCACAAGTAAGGGGCGTTTTAAAATTCCCTTTCACCTAGTATTTGATCAACACTTGGTCTTGTATATCTCTTCCCCTTCAAATAGTCTTTTATAAAAAAATATTTAGTTATAGGTGGACACAATATCTTTATTTTATTTTATGTGGTGCTGAGGATCTAATCCAGTGCCTCACACATGTTAGGTGAGCACTCTACCTCTGAGCCACAACCCCAGCCCCTCAAATATTATTTTATTAGATTTAGGTTCCATGACACCATATATCTCCATTTTTCTTTCATATTGTTATATATTTCAAACTTTTTTTTCAGTCCATTTTTTTGTAGGCTTATCTTTCTCAATCCTGTCAGAGGGGAAAAAAGAGAAGACCTAGACCTACAAGCAATTACAGTGTTTAAAGTTCACAGGGTAGAGAGAAATCAACTATGTCTAATGATGATGCTTTAAATTGATTTGTATACATAGGTTTGTATATATACATGTACATATATTTATAAATATGTAAAATGTGAACTTTCACGTTATAATGAGAGTTGCAAATGTTGTGCTTTATCTCGCAAGGTTGAGTCTGCAGCTTTAGTCATCTTTGTATATGCTACAGATGAATATTTTATTCACTATTGAAATTTGCACTGCTTCAAAATGAATATTAGAAAAAATAAGTTTTGATTTGGACATATTTTGTCTTTGAAAGCTAAACGTGATGTTTGAAAATTTAATTCACAAAAAAATGTAGATATAAGGAGAATTATGAGAAGGAAATACCAGTTTATTCTATGTTTTCCAAATTGAGAGTGGGTGGGGATCTAGGTTTTGGATGAGAGTGAGATGGGAAAGGGAAGAAATTTAATTTTAGTGCATATGTCTTTTACAGTTGTTTTCTTCCCATGATTGCAGTACTGCAAACCAACATATAATACTTACTGTGTGCCAGGACTGTGCTCAATGTTGAAAGTGAATTATCTCATTTAATCCTCTAAAGCCCTGAGGTGAATAGTCATAGTTTCTTTTGTAAAGAGAAAATCAAAGTTTAAATTTTATGTAGGTTAAAGTATACAAGGAGCTCTACATAAGCTTTCATTTAAATTTAAAAGTGAGAGCTAAATGCATCCTTCCTTGGATCTCGACTCTTGCTGCTATGATGCATTGAAAGAAAACTAAGAGCAAAAAATTCAGATTTTCTAGCATCCATTATACATTGCATGGTATTTTCTGTGCTATTTAATAATTTCACACATATCATTCAATTTTCATGAGAAACCTGTGATATAGGCAAGGACAGTATTGTCCAGACAAGGCCACAAAGACACAAGTTTATTAATTGCTGTGTTACACATGACGCAGACCAGCACCTAGACCCCAGGCTCCCCGACAATAAGTTCCCCTTTCCATTCTATGAGATTCTTCCTCCTCTGCATTAACTGTTGGCCACAGGATAAAACTGTCCTTGTTCTTTAGAGTTTGCCATTTTTTTTCTCCCCCATTTAAATTCAACTTTACTTCATTTATTTAGTTAATAATCCAGGGATGTTGCTGGGGTAGCAAAATTTTGATTAGAATCATCACCTCAGTATTTCAGGTAATGGAGTGGAGTAAAAACAGCATGAAGAGCGGACCCCACTCATCCCTTTCCCAGGCTGGGCTTCTGGACAGGTTAAAGCTGACCTCTGGTGTGGTTTCCATGGCTCTCCTCTTCTGGGAAGCCCTGGTTGACCACTTGACACCAAGCATTAGCTCTGACCTGCACATTAGCCTAAGGGAGCTCTGTGTAATTAAGCTGTTGAGATTTGTTTCCCCTGAATGGATAGAAGAGCCTTACAAGGTGAGGGCTCCATTGAAGTAATAAAGCTGATTACATCTTCAGCAGTAAAGGAATCTGATCTTAAAAATTTCCTCTAGCTCTTGTTAATGAGGCAAAGACAACACTTAGTGGGGAAAATGAGGTCACTAAAAAGAGGAACTTTTTTTTTCCTTTAATAAAGAACCAATCATTTTGCCTCCCCTAAAATCAAGGCCTAAATTTATTATCCTGACTAAACCTCAGTTTAAGTGAACTAATGAGAGCTTTTTCTCAGGGGCAGAGTAATCTTGTTTTAACTTACCACTTACATGAAGCAAGGATGTTAAACCATTCTAGAAAGTAACATTAAGGTAAGCTAAAATGTTAAACTTGTCAGTGCTGACTACAACAAAACTAGAATAGCTAACAATGACTAGCTGTTACACAGATGTGTGGTTTATTCTTTGGAATGTAATTTTCTTCAAAATTTTTTTTCTTACTTTTTCTTTCTGTACTTTTCCTTTCCTTGACTACTATTAAAGCAAATAAAATTTATTTTCCTAGGGTTCACATAGACAGCCCTCACATAGGAACAATGATGATAATTAGTCATTTGGTTTATGTAGCACTTTTTAATATGCTACTATTTAAGCATCCTAAAACTTTATCATTAAAGCTGTATCATATGCATATAATGGTCTTGGGACTTGGCTCTGAAAGCCCCAAACCTCAAATTTCTGATTGGCTTAAGAATTTGTAAATAGGAGAGATTGGAGTTTGATATAGATTTCTCATCCCCTAGAAAGAATCCTATATGATGCAATTGCCTCAGTTATACATTATTTCAAGTTTTAGATTTTGTTGTCTATATCTTGCTAATCCTGTTTTCCAGTATTTAGCATATAACATGGCAAGTGTGTTCATGGCTAATGCACTTAGATAAACAACACGGAAGCCAGAGTGAATGTGCATGCTAATTTAGGACAATCTCTTTTATACAATAACTGCTCAATAATTATTATTAGCAGCCTAGTCAATCAAACTTCTGTTCCACCACTAGAGTAAAATTGTCCTGGCAAAGGCTACCAGGAAACTACTGATGCTGCGGGGAAATGTTCCCCAACATGCAGACCTGCTCTATTTCGTTGTATGTCATCCCTTTTGCTCACAACACCAGTAATTTTCTGTTGATTTCCATCCTTGAAAATTCAGCTATTTTAAAATCCAGATTTTATTTTTATGCATTTGATATCTTCAGTGTTTAGCACAGTGCTTGGAACATGGTAGATACTCAAGGGATGTTAAATAAATAAAAAAAATGAAGAAAGTCCATAGGAGAACATTTATAAAGATTTGTTGTATCAGCCTCCATTCTGCCTTTATGTTGCTAATTCATGAAATCTAAGATGCTTAATACTATTTGCCTAAAAATTTTGATGTGCTTGACTTCAGTAATTTAATTAATTTTCATTTTCTTAGGTTTAGGAAATTGCCATTCATTATAAAATAAAGTTTTAATTCTTAATAGAACAAAAATGAAATTTACTTTCAAATGTATTACAGTTGTATTCCTCCCACTGTGGACATTCCATGAAAATGATTGTTGTACATGTTTTCTGTTTCTTTCTGACAGGTAATATTTGAAGCCGAAGTCTCAGGAGGGAGAAGCGGCTATATTGCCATCGATGACATCCAAGTACTGAGTTATCCTTGTGGTAGGTTGTGATTAAGAACTGAGTTTTTCAATGTCTTTTCAACGCTTGTCTTAAATTGACAGTGCCAGTTGATTGTTTACCACTTGGTCATTGCTGTATTCATTGTTTTCCTAGCTTCTTTTCAGTTTTAAAAGAAATGCTAAGATTTTTCTGTAATTGTCTAATCATATACTTTTAAGGCTTCTAACTATATACATATTAAAGCATCCTTTTAATTATTTAATTACTAAGAGCAAAATGTAAATCAAAGGCAACTCTCTGTAGGACTTTTTGCATCCTTCAGTGTTATTCAATTGTATGGGAAAAGAAAGAGAACAACAAATCAGATAAACACAAAGGAAAATAAAAAGAAGCCTCACTAAGTTATTTGATCTACTAATTTTAGGTTTACGTAAAATGAAGGGAATGATTTAGTTCACTTTATTCTAAAATTAGTTTTGTTTTTTTTTTCTTTTTCTGAAGTCATAATAAATATCTGGTTAGTATGCCCTTTAAAAATATAAAGAACAAAAGCCATCTTAACTTAAACATAATTTTGTTATGGCATCAATCACGCATCGATTGGTTTTTGGACCGCATACCTAAGTTTGTGTTTAAATCACATCACCTAAAAGACAATTATTGTAAACTTTCAATGCACCTGGGCAAAAAATCTCCATGCATGAATTTAGATTTTACTTGAGTTTCTTAGCAGCAGCATCTTATATGTATATATTCTGCATTATCTGTTTAGTAATCCTCTGGGTAGAAACATTTCTATCACACTGTGAAGAGAATGTACAGGGGCCACTATGTGCAGGGCTCAGGCTTGCCCCTCTGCTGTGTGTTGTCAAACTCCTGTGTGCTTCAGAACCCTCTGCTGGGTGTGGTAAATCACACATTGTCAGCTCTTCCACTGGTTCTGATTCATTACATTTAGGGTAGGCCTGGAAATTTGCATTTCTAATCTGTTTGTCTAGAGTTAAGACTTGGGGAACCCTTGTTCTAGCTCAAGCATTTCTTTTCAGTGTGCTCTAGGTAATGCTCTAGGAAAGATGTAGCAAGCAAGGGACACATTGTCTGTTCCACCTCTTATGTGGTAAGAAAGGACAAAATGACCTCATTGAAGTTCAAGATGACTTACTAAATTCCTTCATAAGAAAAGAAAATTCTTTCTATAGCATAAGAGAACAATGTTTCCATCTATAGTTCATGTTCACTTCCTAAACAGCAGATGCTGTTAAGAAAGACTTTTGTGAGGAAATAAGTACAAAATTTGGAATCGAGCACAAAAATAGCAACTTCAGTGTTGGTTCTCCAAGAGCTTTTCTTTTACTTACTAAGTCTTAGTTTTTGTTGTTTATGAAAAATATTGGTGGGGGGGAGGTCCTCAGTTTTGAATGTTAATTACAAAGAATAGTTTTTTAGTGGGTACGGTGGCACATGCCTGTTATCCCAGTGGTTTGGGAGTCTGAGTCAGGAGGATCTCAAGTTCAGAGTCAGCCTCAACAAAAGGGAAGTGCTAAGCAACTCAGTGAGACCCTGTTTCTAAATAAAAAAATAAAAAAAATAGGGCTGGGAATGTGGCTCAGACGTTGAGTGCCCCTGAGTTCAAAAAAAGAAAAAAATAGTTTTTTGGCAGTCATATAAATATATAGTATTCCCATATACATTTCATCTATATTTTGAATACAATTATCACTTTTTTGTTGATCTAGTATCTCTTAGGGGTGATTTTCTAGAACCTATAAAGAAGTAGGGAGTGTACTTAATAGCTTATATAATATTTTTGAAAAACAAAATATTTCCTTTTTCTTTGGAGCACTTAGAGGGCTATAACTACTGAAATAAAAAGAAAAGGAAAAAAAAAAAGAAAAGAAAGAAAGGAAATTTATTTATAGGAAAATAGTTCAACAGCCATCCAGCAATCAGTATTTTAGAAATCTTTGTTTTCATTGTATATTTGTAGTATGCTCTGGTATGTGCCTATTTAGTGTGTTTTGCTACTTTGACTTATAACATTATTACTGTCCTTGTGCAACCTGCTACAATGGTCAGTTAATATTAATTGTTGAATGCTCACTGTGCATAGAACAGTAGTCTTGCAATTACCAGGCAATAGGCAATGTAGCTACTGAGAAAAGAGAACTGTGAGAGTGAGCGAGGAAATGGTATCTTCTAGCACATAGAAAAATCTATTTTCTTCTGTGTATTAGTCTTGGCCAAAGGAAGAAACATTCAGAACAATATTCTGTTGAAGAAAAGTAACTTGGCATATTTTCTTCATGTGGAAAAAATAACTGTTTTCTCTACTCTCACAGATAAATCTCCTCATTTCCTCCGTCTGGGGGATGTAGAGGTCAACGCAGGGCAGAATGCTACGTTTCAGTGTATTGCTACTGGGAGAGATGCTGTGCATAACAAGTTATGGCTGCAGGTAAGGCCCAGGTGGCAGCTGAGCTGCAGAGTTACCTTGATTAAAAACAAACAAACCAAAAAACATTCCACTACTATTCGAAGTATTACCTTTTCCTGTGTGTGTGTGTGTTCACATACATGCATGAGCAGGCTGCTTGTGTGTTAATTGGCTGCAGATTCATATCAGACATTTCCTTTCTTGGGCAGAATTTGAATAAAAATTTGAGGGCATATAATTAATAAATATTTGGATCTAGTGAAACCTAATGATTCTCTAAAATTATGTTCAAAACTTTAAGGAAAAAAATTTAGATCCATTTGAAATAGAAATGAAAGTGAAATTTTTCTTATTTAATAATATTTTGAAAACTGAACTTATAAGAGCATATTACTTACATAGGAACTGTCATACTCTGTTCAAGTTCTTAAGAGTGTTTTAAGAATCCCTTGAGAGTATTTCAGGAAATATAAATTGGAAGAAAGCCAATTAAATTTTACTGAAATTTTTGTGTATGAGAATTAATCACAGATCCAAGGTCAAGACATGTGCCTTCTACATATTAAATACTTAATAAACCTGTATTTAATTAGTTGTGATTTAACATACATATTGGGGAAATATAAATGGGGCATATAAAGAGCTTTAAAAGAATCAGAAAGAACTGTAGACCAAGGAATAGGATTTGCCTTCAGAGAATTTACTGGAAGTGTATCTATCAATCTTGGGGTGCTGGGGTACGAGTAGGAGGAGCTTAGAACATCTGTGGAGCCAGAAGACTGGACCTAAGACAGATAGCTGTTGAGCTAAATATTTTAAATTAGATTATATATAAGAAACAATAATTTTGAACACCTTTATTATTAGTAGTAGTACTAGTATTATTATATCTTCATTAATATGAACAAAGTAATTTAATTAGTTTGAAATTTCAAATTCCTGAGTATGCCAATAGAGACCAAAAAGAAAAATAATTATAAATTTAACTTAGTTCCTTGAACATAGTATTGGATATAATTATTAGGTTGCAGGTATCTGCGGATATGGTTCTAATAAATGATTATTGAACCTATGTCAGCTATACTGTCTGATATGTAAGGGTCTATGGTATCTGAATCTTACAACAATCTACTTGAATATTAAAACACATAATTCATATTACATATTAGTCTAATTATCACTACTCTTGTAATTGATTTGATTCGCAAATATCAGGAGACCATATTTTTTTGCCCAAATTTGAAAAGAAAACAAGGCCTCTTTTTCCACTTTCTCATTTTGCAGATTTCCCCTACATATATCAAAATATAGACTAAGTTTTCCTGGAGAACATTTTGTGTAATATACAAACTGTCTTATCAACTGTATGTTAAGTCAGTTTCTTTCTATCTCTCTCTCTTTCTCTCTCTCTTATCCTCTCTTCCTCTCTCCCTCCCTCCCCCAGCCCCAAAGAAAATCAATTTAAAAATAATTTCAGACATATTTTTTGATTATTTTGCTTATATTTGCACTAGAATGGGAACATTAGTTGAAATTTGGCTTTTGTTTTGAGCTGTATAGTCTTTTCTTGGGAAACCAGAAAAGACTCTGTAGTCTCTGCTGGTTTTATGCCCCAGGATTTAATGTGACACTGAAATAAAAAGGGTTTTATGTCCACAGACGCCAGCTGCCTTGTGGCAACAAAGGTTTTCTGGACCGTGCTGGTCTGAGTGGGTTGCAGTCAATAGTTCTCATTTTTTGTTGTTTCCTATTTTGTAGATTGGCTCATTTCATTATGGTTTATTAAAATATTCCTCCTGCCATTTTTCAAAAGGAAGTGAGAGAAAATACTTTTATTCTGCATTCTTTTCTCTCCCTGTTCTCCCCTTTGCATTTGACACACAAGGTGACTTGGTGTTTTTCTCTTCTACTTTGACATTGACATTGCACAGTTCTTTAGCAATGTGCGTATTCACCTTATTTATTCAAAGGGTGTTCTACTGTTTTTCCATAGCACTACATATATTATCTTAACTTATTCTCTTAAATAATTCTTCTTTATGAAACATTGTAACATATCAATTACATTGTTTAGGGATGTTTTTAGATTAAAAATGTCTTTGTAGTGATACACTGTAACAATCAACTTGATAAGACTGGTCCTCATATATAAGTGAGTCTATTAGAAGTGACTGTTAACAGAAAATCTTTTCCTGATAGTACTAAAAAGAAAAAAAAAATACACACACACAATAAAAAGGAAGAATCCTGGAGAATCTATCAGCTAACCCATACAAATAAATGTCAAATTACCTTCATTTGGTGTAGAATAACATCCTAGGGTTCAGGAGGCACCCTTCTTAATTGTAGCCTTAATTCTTACTCTCCCAAGCCTTCTAACCTAGTCAAGTGTGGAGGGCTTAGTGATTCATTGAACTGTTCTGGACCTTTATTTTCTTATCTATAAAAGGAGATGTTGGATAGAGACTAAAATCCCTTCCAGCTGTAAGACGCTAAATTAGGTCTTTATATTATTTTGGATGGTCTGAAACGTGGCCTTGATAACCTTTTTTGTTTGATGGAAGAATATAAAATTTTTATGTTATTAGTTTTGTATAGGAAAAAATGGTTCCTTAAATTAAGTTTCATTGTGAGAACAAGTGCTGAAAATATCTGCTGAAAACACTAAGAATGAATGTACTTGAAGCAACTCAATGAAAGGTCACTGCATTCTATCATAGAAGTAATGGAATAATAGAGTAGCTGTTACCCCTGCCATGCCCAGGTGAAATAATAAATGGTGACCAACTTTTTAAGTCCTTCAAATAACTTAGATTAGATTGAATTGAGCTTGCTTTAGTTTGTAAAATGTTGTCTAAATATGGAGTAAGCTAACAAAAACTAAAAAAGCAGCGTTTTCTATTAAAAAAAATGACATACTATAACTCTGTGAAAAGAACTGAACATAATACCTAATCATGTTTGATATTTTAAGACTTTGAATATGAAAATACATTTAGGGAATATGTTCACTTACTTACCTATTATTTCTAGGTTATGATTCATACTTCAAATTTTTATTATGTAAAATGACATACCAATTAAGTACATTGAAAAGTGGAGGGGGAATAAAGCAGACACATAAAGAGATACCTATTCACAGATAATCCATAAGGCATATTATGGCGGTTCTAGAAATATCTATAGGAAGTGCTCTTTCTTATAAAAATCAGATTATATAATTTGTCTTTGGACATCATTCACTGTAGATATGTAATGAAATATATAAGTCGGATTAATCTCTTTGTACATGCTAAATAAGCTCATGATATACAAAACATACTTTTTATGAATACTTTTAGTAATCTCTTTAGTGTCCGTAGACTAGAAATATGGTGAAATCATGAGGCCTTCTCGAGCATTCTTTTAAAAAAATATGTTATAGAGTACATGTGTTAAAAGTATACTATTGTTTGTACTAATAGGAACTTCGAATAATTCCCTTAGTCACTCTTAAAGATCTTCAAATTTCCTCTTCTATCATAAACCTAAATTAAGTAATGTGTATTCTAAACATAAATATGTAAAATTTTTGTCAAGATAATGGTTTGTGTTTTTCCATATAAATAGGCATTTTTCAGTTCTTCCAAGTTTTAGAAGTAAGCTATTTTGATTGTATTCCTATGGTATTCTCAATAGTAGAATATTTGTGGTTCATAACTCAAGTCTTATGGTAAAACTCAGGTTATGCGAAATAAGATCACAAAGGAAATTTTACATCTCACATATATTAGAACAGTATATTAAAATATCAGTTATATTCCTGAGAGGTATAGCATAGTTTCCATATGGGAAAAATAAAACTAGGATATACAATTTTTTAGGTTAAAAATGTTGGCCATGTTTTTTTTTTTTTATTGTGTCTCTTATTAATATGAATAGTGGTTAAAGTAATCACAGGAAAAAGTGAATATATAAGCATGCAACTAATGTGGTGCAATAGTTTCACTCCTAAGTATTTACTCAAGAGAAATTGAGATATCCCCACAAAAATATTTGTACAAGAATATGCATAATAGTCTTAATCAGAATAACTAGTAATTATAAAAATGCCAATGTCTATTAATAATAAAGTTGACTAACCATTTGTGACTTATTCAAGAAATGGCATTCTGATTAGCAATAAAAAGAGAATGAACTGCTGACCCATTATAACAGCATGCATGAGGCTTGGCTACATGTTATCAGAAAGCAGACACAATAGAGTGTGGATGGAATGATTCCATTTGTACGAATTTTCAGAAAAGCATAACTAGAAATTTAAAGAATGTTTTCCTGTAGGAGATTATGATTAGGCTAAAATTCTGAAGGGAGAAAATTCTGGATTAATGTAAATGTCATATGTTTTGTTTGGGGAATTGGGTCTATGGATATGCATGCATATGTCAAAGGTTAAGATCTGCCCAATTTGCTGTATATACATTTTACCTAAAAAAAATTCATGAAGAGAAAAAAGTGAATATAGTTAAATATTCAACTTACTGATAGTACTAATCAAGCCATAGATGTCAATAGACCATAAAAATCCCCTGCATTTTGTCCATGTTGCCTATTTGAAGTGATTTAATTAGGTTAAGAGGTAATTTGTAATTGGAAGTGTCCACTGAAATATAGAAGAAAGCATGTTCTGATTTAAAAACCTCTTGTCACCTGAGGATGGGAGAGGTTTAGAAATGAGTTATACTGTAACTTTTAAAGTAGTATTCTTTCAAGAAGGTCCAGTATAGGTGGACACCTACATGGCAAATCAAATAGAACCCATTGCTGGAACATCTGTCAGACCATATGCTCTGGCTTCAGGTTCAGTGTAGAAACTAAAATGCTAATGACTCCATCCATCATCACAGAGCTTGGCAGACATGCGTCATTGAATTGGGCAAAGAAATGCAAACGTGGAGTTATTGAAAGTAGCAAATTGTGTGGGTAGATTTGGTGGCACTGTTTGTTTTGGTGAATTGAAATGAGGCTGTTTAATGTGTGACTGGTAATCCTATGCAGATTGCTATCAAAGCCGTGGCAATTGGGCCAATCTGTCAGGAGTCGCCTCAGGTGTTGGCGTAGAGCCTCCTCAGTGGGCCCGCCAAAATAGAAAAGTCAGCCACTGCTTTGCCCTTGGTGAGACTCATCACTGCTAATGTAGTGTAATACAGCTGGTTTCTCAGCCAAAGGAAATGTCATTCCTTATGGAGCCACAGATAATTTAAGCAATGGCTTGAGAGTAATAATTGGAGAGTGAAATTAGGAAAACGAGATGAAAATTGCTCTAACAAACAACCAGAGAGCCAACCTCTTGGAGTACCAACTGTTGCTAGCTAAGGTCAATAAAAATGGTTGATCTGAAGCTTATGTCCATAATTTCATCTATCCAGAGAAATGTTATAGCTTTGTTCCTTATACTATATATGGATACTATAACATAATGGAAATTCTGAAGTATAATTTTATAAGACTTAGTTAATTTGAAAGTACAAAGTTTCACCTGATGAAATGTATGGCCACCCTATTTCAAATGTCACATTGTTATTGCCTATAACACATTTTATGATGCTTCCATTCATCAGAGTGTCTATCTATACTTATATGTGAAGTACTCAGATGTTTGTAGCTTATTTAATCTCCATGACAGATTTTTATCTCCCTGGTACTATTCCTTTTAAAGAAAACATCTGAAAAATTTACACTTATTATAGTGAAGGAAGCTTTTCTGAAGAAATTCATCTATGTCTAGAAACTCCAAAATATAGTAGGCAATTCATTGAAAACTAATTTGAGAAGAATTTTTCAAAGTCTGCATGATTGAACATGTTAATATGTAATCAGCTCCACATTAGGTATCATGAGAAGAGAAAAAAAAATAATGTAATATATTGCAAACTTTCCTATGGTCAAGGCTTTCCAAAATTCTCACATTGCCTGTCTAATTTGCTTTAAGGGTGACTGACAAACTTCTGTAATATTAGAATAATGAAGCAGTATATAATTACTAGGACAGGGAATAATCATGAAGGAGTGATGTCAGAATGACTAAAGTGACATTGCATGAATGCATTTTGAAATTTGTAGAAGACTAGATCAATTTCTTAAAATTTTGAAATGTAGGGAAGAGACAAGGGAGGTGTCAACTACAATAATGACTTGGGGTTTGAAGCTCTACATTCAGACACATAAGCTGATTTTAAGGAAGAAATTTGTAACTGTAGAGCTGCTCAAAGCAGGCATCAGCTTCTCCAGGAGGTAGTGAAATTACAATCAGCAGAAGTATCCAAGCATAATCTGGACAAGCACATGCTGGAGATTTGGAGGACAGTCAAGCCTGAAGCTGAATGCTTTACATGATCCTTTCAGCCTCAAGGGATGATTCTATAACTGAGTAGGGATTTATTGCTTAGAATCAAGGGCTATACTATTTCAGAGATGAGTAGCAAGCCACATAGACTGCAGGAATTGGTGAAATCATTGGAGAAAACTTAATCTATACTGAAACACACATAGCATCTATGTAGGAAGAGACTAAGTGGGCCTCGTTATCACTGCAGAATTGGAAGACAAAAGGCACAGGCATGCACACAGGTGTGTGGAGTGGGATGGGAGTATAAGTGGAGAAGTGGAAGTCTCACAGTGAGAAATGAAAATTAAACAGTTTTGTGGGAGGCCTGGGACTAGACCGTGAGGGAGCCCCCTGGAAGAAGTGGCTACTGTTGGGCATACTGACATCAAGTAATGAAAGCCTCGGACTGGACAGTGTCAGTAGAATTAGAAAACCTGTGAATAGAAAAAGAGAGGGAAAAATTAAAGAAGACAATTGGTTTTAGATCTGTCTGGGACCACTTGACAGAATCTGAGATGATATCAGAATCTGAGATGATATGAGAGTAAAATAAAAAGACAGTTTACTGCATTTCCTCGGTTTATTTTTTTTAAAGACAGTTAATCAGTTTATTTTTTCATTTACTTGGGGTGGAACTAATTTGCCTGTTAGAACTCTTGTTTATCTTTTCCCTCTGTCTACCTTCATAATTGCATATAAATGATCCTTAGGAGTGAAAAATGAGATATCCCAATTCCTTTTGGCTTCCTTAAATCTTAGTGAAAGTTTTCTAAGACAATTTGCAGCTTGTGGGCAAGTTAAGCCTCTGGGTAGTTTTGGTATCTCTGAGGGAAATTAATCTATCTAAAAATGCATGTTGCCTTCAGTCTTGGCTTCTTGATTACCTTGTGGTCACAGAATAGGAGTAAGAAGAATTCAAACCTTGCCTTTTTTGCTGTCTCAATTTCTTGTAACCTCTTCTAGACTTCAGTTGACAGACTAATACTCACATGCTATTTAATTCTAATTTTTTTCAGTTTATCTTTTAGTTGAGCAGTAGTGACTTTTCCCATGTACATCCTGGTCTGCAATTAATTTTGCTCCACTTAAGAGGCCGTGTTCTATTTAGTAGCTATTAGCTATCACTCTGATCAGGCCCACTTTTCCTTGGGCCTTTGGATTATTCTAGCTCATGCATTACATTTTTCCTTCATGGGTTTATAGAGAGCATTCTGCTCATAGCTTTTGAGATAAAAATCTCTAACCATGTATCATGGATTATAAGGTTTATCTTTTACTTTCTGGCATTTTGGATCTGTGTATGTGTATAATAATGAGCATGAGAACATTTAATCAGGAATATGTAAGAAACCTAAAAATTAAGGTCTTTTTTGTTAATGTTGTGTAGCTTTCTATGTAAAGGAGCTAAATGTTTTACAGAGACAGTGCATTCTTTTCCATTAATAATGTATAAACCCTGGATGTAACATCTATAGATTACATAATTGATTATAAATGAATAATGTGTGGAATCCTCTTCACTTTCCTTATCTATCCCTAGAGCATGACTGTAGAAGCCTGGCAATCATAGAAGCCCAAAGACAACTTCTTATTAATATCTGTGGATGACCAAGTTACTGCTCTCTGTGTACATGAAATGTGTGCTCACTGTTGGTAAAACTGCCCAGTGTGTTTTCTGGATGCATCCAGTTCGGTGCTTTTTAGGACCTTCTCAGTTAGCTCCTGTGATCTGCATTAGAGCATGGGGCTTTGACAATAAATAGATAGAATATTTATAAAACCATTTTATTGTACAATAAAATATAGATATTGAAAATCGCCCCAATATAAAGACTGTTATGGCTCAATGAATTTTAATAAGGTAAAGGCCGCACCAGTCAGGAAAGAAACTGCCTGCCATTCTTAAGGTTCCTCCCATGTATCTACATCCAGCCACTGAGCTCTTTCCCTGCACCTGCAAGTTACCTGAAAATGATTTTTTATATATGCATGCCTTGTTATTGAGTTTAGTCTTATCTATTCTTAAAAATGTATTTTAATTGTTTGTTTATCTGTCAGTTTGCCCTTCATCTCTTTCTGTTCCTCCCAGTTTGTCTGTTAAGGAACACAGGCCTTTTGATGTCTAGTTTCACATAGTCTGTATTTTCCTAGTTGCATACTAATGTCCTCTTCTGTTGATCAACATGTTCCCTTCTTCCTCTGAATTTTCTGCAAATTAGCAGCCAGAGCCAGGGTCAAATTTGATCCTTTGGCAACAGCATAGGTAGCACTTGGTGTATTTGTAGGAGGTATAAAATGTGTTGTCTTTCTTTATGTGATCTTGGCAGCTGCTGATGTTTAATACCAATTTTCTTTTCTGGAGGTTGAAAAGTGTGATACAGTATTATTTTTCTTTTTGTATCATTTCTTTTTTATTTGTTTAGTCTATATAGTTCTCCTTATCTACTATGAGGTCACCTATACAGTTCACTAAGGACAAAAAGATAAACAAGCCAATCTTTATTTACCAATTTTCAATATGCATTGATTCTCTATCAGTCTCCAAAAATGACTGATTTTTTTCTTCAAAATCATTATGAACTTGTGAATTTAAACATATTTAATGGACTTCAAGTCAATGTGATGTATTTAATATTAAATACAAATCTTAAAATTCAAGTTATCCCATTTTTGGCCAGTGGGGTTTTTCACCATTGCTCCTGAGTACTTTAGACATTACTTTGGTAGTCTTTTGAGAGTTTTCTTGCTACCTGGTTTTTGAGTGTTCTCTTGTCCCTTCTAGATCTAAATCAGTCTTTTTTCATGGTGCCTTGGTTTGCTTTAGTGAGAAACTGTATTGCAAGACAGAAACTTTCAGTGAATACAGATCAGACGTATATACACATACACTAAAAGATAAAAATGCCTAACGCATTCATATTGATATTTAAAATTCAAACTTACAGATTTTTCACTTAATTTTTTATGTTTTATAACTTCTCTTCTTTTTTTCTGCTTTGATGTTCTTGGCTGTTAATAAGCTCAGGGAAGATAGGTTTAGAACATCTCATAATTACTCATTTGTTTTATCTCATATTATTTGGAATACTTAAAGCTCCATTGTAAAATATATATATATATATATATATATATATATATACACACACACACACACACACACACACACATCATGTACTCTCTTCTTTAGCCCTTATTTATTCCTAGTTCTAAATTTAACAATATTTAATGTGTAGTATTATCCATATGTCATGTCTTCCCAGTAATATTTGCATTTCTGAAATTCATTTTCTTTGTTTTCCTTTTTAGTTTTAAAATTTTATTATTTTAAATTAAGACAAAAACATAAACTTTGTATTCCTAACCATGTGTATAGTTCAGTAGTGTTAAGTATATTCACATTGTTGTGCCATTAATCTCCTAGCCTTTTTAACCTTTAAAATTAAGACTCTCGGGGCTGGGGATGTGGCTCAAGCAGTAGCGTGCTCGCCTGGCATGCATGCGGCCCAGGTTCGATCCTCAGCACCACATACAAGCAAAGATGTTGTGTCCGCCGAAAACTAAAAAATAAATATTAAAAACTCACTCTCTCTCTCTCTCTCAAAAAAAAAAAAAAATTAAGACTCTTTCCTTTGAAGAAGCAGTCCATTTCTCCTTCCCCTCTTCCTTGGGAATTGCCATTATATGAATTTGACCTCTTTGGGTATTTCATGTAAGTGGAATCAGACGTCACATGTCTTTTTATGGCTGGATTGTTTAATTTAGCATACTCTCTTTCAGAATCATCTGTGTTATAACCTATGACAGGATTTCCATCCTTGTTAAGTTTGAATAATAGTTCATTGCATGTATGTACCACATTTTATTTTTTATTTTGTATATTTTTATTTTTAATTGACCAAAAATAGTTGTACATATTTATGGGGAACCGTGTGATGTTTGATACATATCTACATTGTATGAAGTTAAAATAGGGGAAGCATATCTATCTTCTATAGATTTATCATTATTTTATGGTGAAAACATTCAAAATCCTGTCTTCTGGATTTTTTGAAATACACAATCCAATATTACTAGATATAGTCATCCTGTTGTGCAATGTAACACCAGACTAATGTCTCCTAACTGTAACTTATTATCTGTTGTTGACCAATATTTCTTACTCCTTGCCCCGTTCTGTCCCCAGCCTATGATAACTAACTACTCTTGTTCCCCTAACTTCTATGAGGCTATTTTTTTAAGCAAATGTTTAATTCTGCACCTATTTAGATTTTTAATTCATTTAGTTTTTTCATTCATTCTATTAATGTCTTTTATGTTTATTGATTTTTGTATGACACACCATCTTATCATGCCTGGGATGAATCTCACTTGATCATGCTAACGAGTCTTCTGAGTGATGTTGTGTGGTATTTATCTTTCTGTTCTTGGCTTATTTCACTTAATGTGATGTCTTCCAGTTTCATATATGTTGTCACAAATACAAGGATTTTCATCCTTTTAAATGACAGATGAGTAGTATTCCATTGTACATGCGTGCCATGCTTTCTTGACCTGTTTATCCATTGACTTGCACTTAAGTTTATTTCATTTCTTGGCTGATGCTATAATTCTGCAATAAACATGGGAGCACAGATGTCTCTTTGGCATATTAATTTCATTTTCTTTGACTATATGCCAGAAGGGGGATTGCTAGATTATAGGGTAGATTATTTTTAATTTTGGGGAGAGCTCCATACTTTTTTCTATAATAGCTGTATTAATTTATATTGCCATCAACAGTAGGTAAGGCTCCTTTTTTTTTTCTCTGATTTTTGGCCAGTGCTTACCTTTTGCTAATCCTAACTGGCGTGAGGTGATACCTTTTCTGGTTTTGATTTACATTTCTCTGATGATTAGTAATGTTGAACAATTTTTCTTCTATCTATTGACCAATTGTATACCTTCATTTGGGGTACTATATGATTTTTAATTCCTTCTTTCCAATTTCATGCCCTTTATTTCTTTCTCTTGCCTGATTGCTCTGGCTGAAACTTTCAATGCTGTGGTAAATAAAAGGGGTTGCAAGTGGGCATCTTTGGCTTATTCCAGATCTTAAAGAAAAAATTCAAATTTCCTCCTTTGAGTACGATGTTGGCAGTTGTCTTGTTAATGTTGGGGTATGTTTTTTCTGTATTTAATTGCTGAGCTTTATCAAGAATGAATATTGAATTTTAGCAAATGCATAATTCTGCACCTATTTAGATGGCCAATAGTTTTTTTCCATTCATTCTGTTAAATGTCTTTCATGTTTATTGATTTTTGTATGACACACCATCTTATCATGCCTGGGATGAATCTCACTTCATTATGCTAACGAGTCTTCTTGATGTGCTGTTAGATTCCACTTGCTAATACTTTGTTGAGATATTTTTTTTTTTCTCATTTACATTATTCAGGGCTATTGGTCTGTTGCTTTTATTTCTTGTCTTACACTTTCCTGGTTCTGATATCAGGGTAGTACTTATTTGAAGAATGAGTTTGGAAAAATTCCCTCCTCTTCAATTTGTTTGGAATTATATGAGAAGAATTGGTATTAGTTCTTCTTTAATTGTTTTGTTGAATTCAGCAGTGAAGCCATCTGGTCCTGGGCTTTTCTTTGAAAAGAGACTTTATTACTGATTCAATATCGTTAATCATTTTTGGTCTGTTCACGTTTTCTATTTCTTCATGATTCAATTTTGGTAATGTGAATGAGCCCAGGAATTGGCCCATTTATTCTAGATTATCAAATCTTTTGGCATATTATTCATAATATTTAATGGTTCTTTGTAATTCCTTGGTGTCAGTTAACATGTCTTCTTTTTCACATTTGATCTAAGGGTTAATAATTTTGTTTATCTTTTTGTAAAACCAACTATATGTTTGTCTCTATTTGGTCTATTTTTGCTACAATCTTTTTTTTTTCTTTCCTTCTACTAATATTTGAGTTTGGTCTGCTCATGGTTTTGCTCTTCTTGTGAAGCATCTGGAGGTTGTTTACTTGAGATTTTATTTTCTTTTATTTTTTGACATACACTTTGATTGCTTCAAAATTTTATCTCCACCTTGTTGTGTGTGTGTGTGTGTGTGTGTCTGTGTACGTGTGTGTGTGTGTGTGTGTGTGTGTGTGTGTGTGTGGCTTTTTTCCTGTATCCTGCAGATTTTTGTTTGTTGCATTTTGATTATCATTCATCTCAAAAAATTTTAGTGTCTTTCTCAATTTCCTCATTGATCCATTGATTGCTGGTTTATTTGAATTATAGTTGGATTTCAGTTTTTAAAAATTAGATGAGATTTGTTTTGTGGCCCCTCATCTTATCTAACCTAATAGTGTTCCATGTGCTGATAAAAATGCTGTATATACTGCAGCTGATGACTGCTGGTTTGAGTAGTATTGCTTCTGTTCTTAACAGGTTGAAAACTGGCTACCTGCACCTATGATACTTAGGGTGATTATGCATAATCACCCTAATCTTTCACATTGTCTTTCCTTACATTCATTTCTTTACATTCATTTCCTTACATTAATTCCTCATATTTTCTTTTGTTATTAAGGCTTGGTGACAGAGTCCAATTTTTTTCTTTTAGATCATAAGTTTTTTTCTAGACATGAAATTATTCTTTTCTACTCATGTAAACTTTCTAATTTTATCAGAATTTCTAATACTGTGTATCACTGTGGGTTACTATTCTTGGGTAAGTGTAATATTCTTTAATTATATAGTAAATAAACTTTTTTAGTGTAGAAATTTTTTATGATAACTTTTATTACTCTTTGTGTTCCTTTGCTTCTGAAGACAGTCGGCTCATCTTGTGATTTTCTTTTCATAATATCATTATTGGTCACTTACTCTCAAATTGCTTTTATTCTCCATATTCTTAAACTCAAATTATCTTATTTCATATTCTGATTTGCTTAAGGAATCAACTGTTGAATTCAATCTACTCAATCATAATCATAATTTCTAAAATGAGTTTTTTCATTTCAATTGTTTTCTTTCATACTAACTTGCCTAATTTTATAGATTTTAGTTATTTTAAAAAAATATGGCAGGGCTGGGGGTATAACTCAGTGGTAGAACACTTGCTTAGCATATGCAAGGCCCTGGGTTCAATCCCTAGCACTACCAAAAAAAAAAAAAGTTTCACAAAAATTACGGCCACTTACTTTCTGAGATTTACCCCTTCGCCCCACAATCCTCACTTTTGTCTGGACATTCTTTCTCATTACTCTCTCCCATTATCTGTCTATTTCATGTACCACATTCAGAAAGACTGAAAACTGCCAACTTTCCAAATCCTCAAGACCTTATGATCAATTACATTGCTCTTCTTTTTCTACTCACCTTCCCTTTTACTGTGAATTGTATAGTTTTATAATTCTAAACTCATATGGTTGATTTTCCCCTTTTTTTGTAGTGCAATAAATTTGACCAAGAGTGTACCTGATGGTGGTAGTGTGCATCTCTTTTGCCATATCATATTACGGAGCAGCAGTCTTTTCTATATCTCTATCAAAATACGCAATGCTTTTAAGTCTAATAAGATTAAAGAATAAATTCCAGAAAATCCAGAACCAAATCAGAATGCTCAGCCATAAAAATGTGTTTCTCCAGAACAAGTTCTGGTACTGAAATTATCTCTTACAGTGATCAGTGTTCAAGCAAGTAAAGCAAATTTATTGTAAGAAATTGGTTTATATGATTGCAGGGGTTGGCTGGTAAAGTCCAAAATCTGTAGGGAATGTCCTTGGTGATAGCCGGCTGGAGCTCACGGCACAGATTGATGCTGCTGTTCATGCATGGAATTTTTTTTTTTTTTTTTTTTTTTAATTTAGAGAAGCCTCAACCTCTGCTTTGAAACCTTTCTAGAATGTATATGCTATCACAGGCCACATTTAAGTATAATGCATTACTGGAAGCTATGTAAATAAAGCAATGCATAACATAGTAGATTATAATTTCTCAGAACAATGCATTGATCATGTGTTAGCAGCAAATAATCAATTCATTGAACTGGACGATGATAAAAGGGAAAGAGTCAGCTTTGACTTAGTTTAGAGGAAATACTGCCAGATTTAGAGTCATCAGTCCTGGTTTTGATATTTTGTTCTGCTATTTACAGGCTGTAATCTCACTTGTAATCATTATGAACCCAGATAGTTTCTTCTTTAAATGAACATTTACTATGACATGATGTATATATGAGAGAGAAGGACCAAACTAAAATAATAGCTGACATAATTTCACGTACAAGGATGTGCTTATCTAAGTGATTATTGAAGATAATCATAATATCATGACTATAATAAATTTGATAATTATTTTATTTGAAGAAATCCTCTAAGTCTTAAATGGAGTTTAAGAGATATTTCTAGGAAATATTCTAAGACAATAACTTATAAAAGTTGAAGGATTTACATGATTCTTTTCACTAAAATGTTCAGAGAATTTAGTTCATTTTCATAAAGTATTTAAGTACCTTCTAAATAATGATAATTTGAAAATATGTGTAAGTGAAACCTGAAATCCTACCTTCCAAGATTTCTGTATACAAGTGACAAAAAGAAACATAGACAATAACATTAAAAATTCAAGATACCAAGGACCATTAATAGTTTCTATCATAATTTTGGTGGGTATCTTGAGCCAATATCAATGACACGGCCATCAGGGCAAGAAAGGGAAGAGTCTATACAACCTGATGGAAATAGGACATGGAAGCAGAAAAGACAGAGCCACACCAAAACTGAAGTCACTGTGGAAATCAAATAGAAATGTCTAAGAGATGCTAATTTCTGAGGACAACAAAAATTTTTTATAAGAGCAAATGAAAAAATTCATCCAAATTCAGTAATAAAGAAATAGCACAACTCCAATGTTAGCCATTAGTTTGCAAGAGAGAGTTAAAAGAAACAATTTTGAGTCTAGTGAAATTGCTGGTTATAAAGCACAGGGACAGAAAGTGAGGTCTCACTAATAGTATAGAGGACTGAACGTTTGGAGCAAAGAAATAACATGGGCAATTTTGATTCGGAAGGAATGTGGCAGCATAAGAACCTGGATGTTATAAGGTAGTGCTGTAAGCTATGTTGGGGTGAATTTGAAAACCACTGAGAATTTCCACAGGACTGTGGTGGGAAGGTAATTGGGTCTGTGAGCATTCACCGTGATGGGTATGATAATTGGGCTTGCTGAGAATTCTAGAAGTTGAGAGGTAGTTGGGGGAGAGTATGGAAGAGGACTCTGCAAGTTAGAAACTGGGATAATGGTAGTTCTCCCCGATTGAGGGTTACGGACTCAAAGAAAAGGTGCTCACCACTGTGATTAGTATTGTGAAAGGAACGTTGATTAAGGTAAAAAGATGGAGTACTAGTTGGGCTTAGTAGCTTACCCTGTAACCCCAGTTACTTAGGAGCCTGAGGAAGAAGGATTGCAAATTTGAGACCAGCCTCAGCAAGAGTAGAAGGGACTTAAAAAGGCACAGTGTTTAAAGGCTTAGGTAGGTTTGTACATCTGCAGAGGAACCCAGTGGCAGAACAGGCAGCAGGAGTTGGCTTGGCTGGCAGAAATGAAAAAAAAAATAATAATAATAATAAGCAACAGAACTAAAGGTAATAGAGGGCGAGGGCACAGCTAGAGGGACACATGAGGAAGACTAGACCAGGGTGTGTAGAAGAGGCCAGAATGCCACATTGTGGTCAACCTTCCTATTAGAAAGATTGTACGGAGATGATGAGCTATGGAAGAAAAGTACAGTCTGAGATTTGCATGTGTAATGATTTTTTTTAACGTGGTTTGTGAGGAAAGAGAATTTAGGCTGATTTATGGATTTGTATTTCATGGCTTTTGAACATAAGCTGCTTTTTCTTATTATTCAGGGGGATGAGTAGGAGTTATTGTTAAAAAATTCATGGAATGGGTAGGTAAAGAGAAGAATCAAGAAAACACTCAGTGTATAAAAAGCAGGTACAATCACAAGTGGGACTTTGTTTCCTTAGGTATATATGTATGTGTATGCATACAAATTTACACATATAGAAATATAGAAGTTATACATTTTATCACAGTTGAAAATATATAATGTATAATATGCACATGTATAATATCAGATATGGAAAAATATTATGTAGAGTGCATTTTAGGATTTAGAAAATTATTACCGGACCCTGGTTTTGATTCCCAACACTGCAAATAAACAAAACAAGAACAAGAAAATCGTTAAAGCAGTACACTGCCATCTTTATAATATACAAAAATATCAAAGAAAACATTTTTAAAATGGTTATTAATGTACCCCCACCCTAATTTAATAGGCCTGCACATCTTGTATATGTGTCTTATACTCTTTTTCAAGGAATATTTTGAGATTCATACACACATTTATAATAGTACTACTCAGTGAGATGTTGGAGCCAGTGAGCACCAGAGAATTGTTAATTTTCAGAAATATTGAGAGACAAATGACATCACATTGAGAGATTGAATTTTGCCATGTGGGAATATTTGCACCCCAGAAACTGGCAAATGCTACAAATCATAACTATATTTTTGTTTGAAGAATTAGATGTTCCATATTTTACCAGCACATAATTGGTCCTAGTTTGCTTAGTTTAACTGCTACTTTTTTGGATGAGTAAAACACATAAATATTTAGATCTTTCCCACATTGAACTGTTAAAAATGGTGCTGAGTTCAACATTCCTGTATATATCTCCTTGGTCACATTCAGAAGAATGATTTAAATGCAGAAATCTGGAAGTGGAATTGTGAGTGCTGAAATTTTTACATTTTCAACTTTTCTGAATAACAAATCATTTTCTAAAATCATTCCAAGAGTTTAAGCTGTGACCTGTAATTTATTGGTTTTTGTTTCCCATAGCTAGTCCTCTGAAATGATATTTCAAGTGTTATAAAAGGGTATAAGGGATATTTAGCATTTCCCGGACAGGAAATGAGGTTGAAAGTCATGACCCATTTCTTTCGAAGAAAAATTATGTCTTTTTGTTTCATTTCGTCTGTCTTTGACATATAGAACGTTTAAAATTCAGATTTATGATCTCCTTACATGGGTATTAGACATACACATTTTCTCTTTTTATAGCCTGTCCATTTTTTGATTGGGTTGTTTATCTTTTTTCTTATTGAACTATAGAAGATCTTTACATATCCTGGCTGTTTATCTTTTGATGGTTTTCTTTGACAAATATCTCATCACAATTCATGGCTTGCTTTTTTTCCCACTCTATTTATAATGTCTTTCAACATATAGAAGTTATAAATTTTATTATACTTGAAAATTGCAATCATTCCCTATATAGTTTATGCTTACTTGTCTTGTGTTAGGTATCCTGATATCATAAATATGTTTTCCAAGTTTTCATTTTGAAAGTTGACAGGCATGCTTTTAACATTTAGGCTCTTTTGATTACTTCTGGAAAATGTATAAATTGGCTGTCATTAATGCCAAAGAGATAGGAGTTTGCAAAGAATAGAGATTTTGTGTTGACTCTAAATTATTCATCAGTCATAATTGTCATTCTGTGGTAAATACACGTTTCCTGTTTGGAATGAAGAGATGCATCCTGATCTCCTATTGAAACAAAGAGAACAGCACATGCAGTGTATTCTAGAGGTTAAAAGAAGGTGGTACATACCCTTTGGGAGGATGGGGATAGTGAGTGACTTTTACTGGAGTCATTAACTCTTGTTAATTCATAAATGATAGTTACTAACATCATGTCATGCTTAAACCCTTTAAAGAATACCAGTATTTATATCCATTTCCCGATTGAATGACAATGGTAAAAATTTATGGATCCACATAGACATTTTCCTTCTAATTTAGCAGCAAGAATAATTTATCATAGATACTGCTTGCCAAGATGCTTTGGATTTATAGAAAGGTGAAGAACCTGTTTCTAAAGATTGTTTTTTGTTTGCAGAGACGAAATGGAGAAGATATACCTGTAGCCCAGACTAAGAACATCAATCACAGAAGATTTGCTGCTTCCTTTAGATTGCAAGAAGTGACAAAAACTGATCAGGATTTGTATCGCTGTGTGACTCAGTCAGAACGAGGTTCTGGTGTGTCCAATTTTGCTCAACTTATTGTGAGAGGTAAAATTGTTTTCACTTCATGAAATTTCATGTCTTTATTAGAAAAAAAAGCAACTCTATACACATTTTGATTCATTTTAAACCACAGTGATTTTCATGGCAAGTCACTATAAAAATCATGTCATTATAAAAGTTCAGATAATATATTAAGTTAAAATTAAGATGCTATTTGCAATGTTTGTCATGAAGTCTGCAAGTGTTTCTCATCAAAAGGGATTTGCTTTATAATGCTTTAATAGGACAAAACATTTTAAATATCTCACTCTGTATTACTGTCATAAGTTCACATGTTAACATTAGATCCATTTTTTTTTCTTGCTTAAATCCTTTCTGCTGATATTACTGCAATAAGTTGTTGTTTTTTGATACCCTGTGGCAGTGAGGTCAAGGTCAAAGGTTCTATTCTGATTTAGACCTGTGTAGTTTACTGGTTTAAAACCCCAATATTAAATATTTACTAATTATGGTCTCCTACTCAATCTTAAAAAATTAGAACTTATTACAGGAATGTGAAGGATTGGATATATCAGTATGTATCTGTAATGAATCCTACAAAATAATGCAAATATATAAAACATTACATTTAATCAAAATTTACTAAGTCCCTATTATTTCCCAGGCATTGTTCTACCCCAGAGGATATACCTGTAAATGAAAACAAAGTTCTACATTGGATTAACATTTTGTTACTTTTAGCTACCCTTTGTACAAAGATATTGAAAATGCCCTGTCAGATCATGGCAAGTGTTATGAAGGAAAAGACACAAAGTGATGGAGATTGATATTTTAGTTACAATGATTTAGAAAATGTCCTTGAGAAGGTGACAACTGAGCTGAAACCTTTAAAAAAAAAAAGAAGATGAAGAAGACTTCATCTATATAAAAAATTTAGAGGAAAAGCAGCTTTGTTGAATAGAGTATCAAACATCAGTCAATATTGACACAAATGAAAATAATGATGCATTTCCTAAGTCTCTCCGTGGACAATTTTAAGAAATTATAATAAAACCATCTGAACTGGACTGAGATTTTTGTGAAGAATCTGGGAAGGCATTTGTGAATGAGTCATCTGTAAGGTAGGATCTGAAGGCTGAGAGAAAGTTGCCCAGGTGAGGGGTATGGATATTGGGGCAGTGGTAAGACCCAGAAGCACCAAGGCCTAAGTAGCCCAGCATATGACAAGGTACAAGGGCTGGAATGAAATATATGCTACATATCCATATTCAAGTTACTCTATTTTATAATACTTGACATAAAATGTCTTTTACATGCATTATTTCACGATTTACTTGATTTTAATATTTAACCTTTAGCAATTATAGAAAGAAGGAAATTGAAATTCAGGTTATTTGAGAGTTTGCCCAGAGCCACAAAAATCTAATAATCTATGCAGCCAGAATATACATCCATGTTTCTTATCTTCAAATGGCAAGCTCTTTTTTTTCCAATTCAGTGTTCTCTCATATTAACATTATTAAATAATCCTCTTAGCCTCTTTATATACCTCTGTTTTGGGAACCATGAGAGCTCATTTTTTAAAAAAAATGTTTATAGGCTGAAAATTCTCTGATATCTCCATAGTCAGGTCATATCACCTGCACAAGTTCATAGAATTACAGCCTTATTTATTAAAGGACAACAAAATACGATAATACTTGAATCTAAGGTTCAAACAGAGAAACCATTTATCTTGTGTTCATATATGAGTATATATTCACCTTTGTGGAATTTTGTTCCAGCTTCTCTAACTGAACCTGAATTTAACAGCTGAAGGTGTCCTTCAGGGTGATTATTGTGCTGTGGCTACAGAGATGAGGGTGTGTCACTGGATCACCATACTCCCCTTATCCCTAAAGTGTTATATGAGCTCACCCAGCATGCAGCCATGAAGGAAATGCTGACTTGACAGTGCATTTTGAGTGTTTTTGGATACTTTAGCGTAATACCGGTAGTTACATATGCTAGATTGTATTGTATTACATTATGTATAGTTAATATATAAGCTTTTTTTTAGGAATTAGAAGAGAGTATTGATGTTTTTATTCAAATTTCCTCCTTATATGTCCAAATCATTCTTTTGTGTGAACATTTTTGCCTTTTATATTTTAAAAGGGAATGATTTTGTCATTATTAGAACTCTCTAGTTTATCTTTATTTGGGGGAGGCAGTATGGATTGTCAAAGCCAGGGCTTCAAGGTGTTAAGCAAGTGCTCTACCAAACAGGTATCTCTCCAACATTCCTTGCTTATCTTAATTAGCAGGTAAGTTTTATCATTTTATCGAATGATAAATCACTTTACCTAGAAACAACAAAATATTTCAAAAAAAATTTTAAAGGGTGATTCTTAAATGTCATTAAGAATTTTGTCCTTTTCTTCCTCTTTTTTTTTAAAGAAAGTTCTTCTACTTACTATATATTTCAATTTAGAATTAATGTTAGAAAGGTTGGGTTAAAATATAATGCGGCTTTGGATGTGTTATTCACAGTCTGCCTACATTGTGGAAATATATTTTGGTAGTTTTGACAGTTTTATTTATTTTTTTCAACAGAGTTTAAGGTCTATATCTAATATTTACAGGTGATACTTTGCTTTCTCTTTTATTTGAAATCCAATGTAGAGGAGGAATAAGCTTTCTTGTTTGTCCAGATAACCACCAAATAAATATTGCTAACCAAAAACATACCCTTGGGGGTTAGCTGTCCTGGTGTTGAAACAGTGCTGAGAATTAACTATGATGACAGGTCCTATCGCTCATTGGCACTTTTAAAGCTGACATCCTGTTACATGGATACAAAAGATGGTAATTTTAAAGGAAATTTTTGGGGCAGTGATATGAATACTCTTTAATAAGAGCTGGCATAGTATTGCCTGTTGTCAAAGATGACCCATGGGTAAGAGTTTATTAGTGCATTTTCTCTTAAACTGAAAGTGACAGGGTGTGCTTAAGGCTTTTTTTGTTGCTGTTTGTTATAAATGAAAATTTCCCTGCAAAATTCTCATGCTGAAGAGTATCGATCTCTGTGTTCCCATAGCCACAGGAAGAACAAGAAAACACGGTGAGACAGAATTTACTTTGTCATGCCTTAACGTTGCTTCCAAATCGTTCTGAGTAATGATAAAGTCTGCAGCTTGTGGGAGCCAATTTTTATTGACAAAGTTTTTATAGAGATGAGGTGAAGAACACACATTTTTGCTCAATGATTTCTCAAAATTGAAGCACAGAGGATGTGAAATACATCCGGGGAGGCGGGGGAGGTTACCAGCTTCAACTGAAAACACCAAGTTTGTAGGCTAATTATTTTCCTGATAGTTTTGCTCAATCTCTACCTGATTTATGATCTTTCTCTACCTGTTTATATCAAAGACCCACTTACATCACTAACCAACTGACCTACAATAAACTTCTATAAAGTTCTCTGCTAGAATAATTTCTATTCTGAATTGGTTGCTATATTGTTACATCAACCATTTTTACCTGTAAAAGTATAACCATTATCTGTAAAGAACATTTTTGGTTCTTTAATTTGAAAAGTACAGCTTTTTGTGTATCATTGTTAATGGTTGATTATTACATTTTACTCTTCACTATTAGCCATTATCAAATGCTCTGGACACAAAAGTATTCAGTAGTGTACTTATCTATCTCTAATTATGACAGTGACCTCTAGCTGCAAATTGGATTGGATATAAATCTGTCTACCCAATATTACTCAAAATAGATACCAAATTTACTTAGAGTTGTTTAAAATTGTAAGAAATTGAGTGATGTTGATACTGCCCTTTGTAAGACAATATAAGCATGCTGAAAAACAAGAGTGTTTATTGACTTTTGTGATTAGGACGTTCAGACGTGATTTCAGGGTTGTTAGATTCAATCTTTCAGGATCTGTGTCTTTGAAGTTCTTCACATTGTAGTCAGTGATTCTGGATTCCATCCTAAGCTAAGCCTATCCCATAGTCATAGCACAGAAATACGGTTTCATGCTTTCTTGGGCTCATGCAGTTGGGGATAAAGAGGACTCTACTTTACATAACTATCCAGATAAAGAAAGGAAGAGGAAAAAAGGGAGGGAGTGAGTGAAGGAGGGAGAGATGGAGAAAGGAAAGAAGGAAATTTGTTGGAGAGGGAACTAGAATGTTCAGTAGAGTACTTTTGTACACAGGTGTCCAGAGTATTGGTATTGAGAGGTAGTTATTCATTCTATTTGGTGAAATAGTAACTGAACAAATGTTTCAAGAGAAGGAACAGCTCAATCTCAATAGACATACAGACTAGAATATGGTGACATTGGAGAAGGGTGTTATTCTGTGTTAAGCAACAGTATTGGTCATTAGGTTATCAGTGGGGTTGTTTGGTGAATGGGGCCTATCAATGAAATCACTTACTTGGTATGAATTAACCAGCACACTAGTTAAAAAAAAAAAAAAAAGAGAGAAGTCCAAACTGCCACAAGAGTTCATGTGAATTTTTAAGACAGCTTTTGGTCTGATATTTTTGGGTTTTATTTTATCAGCACCTGACTATCTAGTTCACCCTTTTTTTTTTTTTTTTTAACTTCAGCACCTAGTTCAATCTTTATATCAAGATAATCAATACTTTTCTCAAAATTAACAAATACAATTGTATAGTTGAAGGCAGAGTGATTATGCTGACCCTAGAAGATGAAGGGCACAGTCAATGAACCATATATCCTCCCCCAACCTATAGAGGGAGCCAAGTTTGCTGGTGCCAGATAGTTTTTAGTGTCTGACCCAGTCTCTTTCTCAAATGAAGTAGTAAGAGTGATTGTAAGTTGAGCATGAAATACTTTTCCCTTAAAAAATAATATTGATTTGACCAGTATTCTAGTCTAGTAGTCTAGTCTTTCTGTACCTAGCAGTTAAAAGTCAAGTCTTAGTATTTCATTTTTATATAAGCAACCAAGACTATTGGAAAGTGGAAAATATGACATATTTAACTAACACTTTCGCTAGCTGATGTCTAAAGTCCATGGGATTTCTAGCTTTGGACTTTCAGCATTCTGTTTAATGCAGTTTAGTATTGATTTTTAACTAGTTTTCATAGTAGAGCTGTCAGACTGAGGAATTCATATAAAGATCTTCTTTTCTTAATGGTGACTTGAAGATGGTATATATATATTAATTGTAAAAACTAGTCAACTGGACAGGAGGTTTGAAATTATTTATGAAGAGTATAATTTTAACAACTATGTTTTATAAAATCTGAAATATAACAAAAGTCTTAGAACACACCAATGGACCACATACTAATTTTCCCCAGATCCCCTTCTATAGTTAGGAAAGCACATACAGTTAGTGGAAACTAAATGTCTTAAATTAGAAACAGATTTCAAATGTCTCATATTTAAAAATTTTACTCTGCTACCCTTGAGTATGATAAAAGGAACATTTGGAATCTTTTTTCATTCATAATACCTACTTGTAATTCAGGTGATTCAGTGTTCAAGATGTCTGGTACATATTTAAATTCAAAATGAGCAAGAGAATACTAGATGTCCTTATTTCAGATGGTGTACTCTGGTACAACCTGAAACTGGATACTGATTGAATTGTTCACATAATTAGTTTAGGAATGCTTTTGCAAAGTTAAAAAAAAAATTAGAATTAATAATAGTACTCTGTTTCAATGTAATGGGGCCAAAATCTTACATTTAATATTTACTAGACCTCAGTATTGTTACCCAAACTATTTTTTTAAACCTATTTCTGTAAGCTACCATTCTGGATACGTTTGTGTACTAATTTTCTTCTATGAGTTTCCTTATAGGCAAGTCTATGAAAATGGTAGAGTGCAGTTCTTGTTTTCACCTGAGTGACTATTTTCATTTCATTTACTTTCTATAAGTTCATTTAAAAATATAAAAATGCAATGAGAGTCCTTTTTAGGAGGATATTTGAGTGTTTTCCATCGGTGATTCACATGTGCAGTTCACAGAATGTTCAGCAGCAGGGGTGCTGGATACCACTTTTTAAGTGAATTTTATGCAGTTTGCTTTTATTGGACCATTCTTAAAAATTGTAAAGATCCAAGGAGGAAGCAGAATCATTTACATGCCAAATGATTATTTTTGTGAAAGGTGACTGAATTTTATGTCAGATTATCTATAAAAAGCTCTATGCTCTTCTTCTGTACCTTTTACATCTCTTAGAGTTTGTGATAAATATAATTTGGGTCCACTTCTACCAAAGGACTCCTATCTACTTCATGTACTAATAATGTTTTCATTATTTATATTGTTTCCTGTTCACAGTTTTTCTTTCTCTTATCCCAAACCCAAAAGAAAGCTGTGAAGTCAGTTTGTACTACAATTTTTCAGTCTCTCTGGGTTCCTTTGCAACTTCATTGGAAAATCCTCTAGCAGTATGTGTTGAATACTTAAAGTGCTAAGAGGCACTGGAAAACACCAAAGAAACTTCAGGGTCTTAGCCCTTAATTCTGTTTAAAAATGTTGAATTACTATTTTGGTAAAATTTTGGCTTAGATTTTGATTGCATTTTTAATTTTAGAAGGGCAAAAAGGTTCCCTAACAAATCAAATATACTCAACCAAAGCAGCTAATGTATGAAAACCTTTTATTTAATACCTAACATGGTAAATAGTGTTACATTGCCAGTTTCTGATAGAATATTCACTGAATAGAAGCTATGTAGTTGACAAAATGAAACCAGGCAGTGATAGAGAGAGGTCATTCATCTTGTTTGGTTGTATAGCAAGTGAGGGTGGTGAGTAAAGTGTCTTGGTGGGCTATTACTTCATTAGTGACAGTTCTTGAATCCCTCTTCCTTTCCCCACCACTTCATCATAAAGGCAGTCAATAATAACTGGGTTCCCTATAAGTGTATTGGCCTATGGGTGGGTTTTTGCTTAATTTTTCAGTTTTCATAAATTATTTCCCTAATAAATGTTTCCATCTTTTAAAAAGCTAGCCAATACACATTCTGCTTACTACTAAAATGTAATCAGGAGCCTATTATTAAAAGCATTAACAAGAAAATACATGAAAAACAGTCATAATTTAGAAGTCCTACAAAGAAGGCAGAGAATAATATGTACTTGCATTTTTTGAATAAATCAGTCAAAGCCAACTTGTTCAAAGCATATCATACTACTATATAAACTCCTTTTCTTTCCTTCTGGGTTAATATAAATGATGTTTTCTCCTTTACTAGAAAACATCTAGTTTCATAATAATTAAAAGCATGCATAAGATCAACAAACTTAAGTACAGATAAATATTTATGTTTTCTAAGACTTCAGCCTGGAATTTGTTTAGCATAATCATTTGATTCTAGAAAATAAGAAAAAATTTACCCTTTCAGTATTAAAAGAGGATTTTCAGGACAGAGAAATAGAGATGAAATAATTGGGTAAAATATATGGCAGCTTTTCTCACCACATGAATCTACTACAGTTTCTTCTTCTGCAGCTTTATCTTAGCTCTGATGTTGGTTTTAAGAAAATTATGCCCTATATATGTGTTTGTTCTCTTTTCTTACTATGGGAACAGGCTTATTTTTAAACTTTAGCATAGACTTTGGAAGATGACTTTCTTTTGCTCTCCAATTTCTGCCTTGTGAGCCTTAAACTAAGAAAATGTTTTGTTACTTCTTTGTTCTGTTACACAATTTGGAAGCAGATTTAGATGTGATGGTACAGAATCTGTGATTGTATTAAAACAAAGAAACAACAAATGAATAATTATCTATATGGTTGTTAGGGAGAAATTTCACCCACATTGTTGTTTATATCCTCCTAATTGTCATTGCCATTTTCTTTCATCTTTGTATATATATGGAGGATTCCATGGCTATTTCCACATTATCATGCTACTTCTTCCAGTGATGTCCTTCACATTAGAGAAGAAAGATATACCACTGTCCCAGTCCTTTGCTGTTCATAAAGACTCAAGTGAACTGTCCCCTAACTATCATTCCAAATTTCTTTTCTAACACTCACATTCCTTAATCCATGTCAGGCATACCAACACTTCCAAGTTTACTCTTGCTTTACAATCTTTACATTTGCTATACTCCCTTCTTTTTTCTCAACTATATGCATGCTTTCACATTTTTACTTTATTCAGGATGGTACTCATTTTTTTTTTTTTCCAAACAGTGAAAAGCCAAATGGCAATTACTTTGCGATACAGAACTGAATTCATCGATTTTGTTTTAGAGAGTTTTGCTCTTTTCAAAGTTATTTAGCTGTTACGTTTTTAAAAGACTGTTATGCAATGACTATTCTGATTAATATGTGTAGGACAAGACTGCGGTCTCAGAGTTTTTCATTGTTGCAAGTACAGTCTGTACAGTTTACTAGTTGATTGCTTCCTTCATTTATCTTTATTGTATTGCATGTGTTCTGGATGTCTAGACCTTTCCATTTTCCTCACTGCCACCACTTTGTCCACATACCATCTTTTCTTTAGTATACATGTAAAAAGCAAAGGCTCTTCACTGGTCTCTCTCTACCAGGAATTACCTCCTTCAAATCAGTCTTCAGCAAGCAGCCAGAAAGGCCATATGGCAGAGAATAAGTCAGAACATGCTCTCTGTGGCTCTGCTGGGTCCCTGCTTATGCACTGCATTCCAGATGTGTCATCACAATCTGAGGGCTCTGTGTGTTCCACTTGTGCTCGCCTTTTTCAATCCCTTGTGGGATTTTCTTTGCTCACCAAACTCTAAGCAACACACACTTTCTTTTACTCTCTTAATCTTCTCTGCTACCTTAGGACCTTGGCTTTTTCTGCCTACAGTACTCCTTCGGCAATCCTTAAAAGAGCAAAACAAAACAAGAAAGAATATAACAACAAAGAAACTTGGATTCCTCTATTAGATTGATGAAACGAAGGACATTTCCGTTTTGCTTATTCACAACAGTGTCCCTTTAGCCAGTGCCATGATCAAAGTCCAGAAGACATAATGAAGTGTTTGCTATCAAAGAAACAAAAGCAAAGTTATAAATGTCATGTGAATGGCATGTATTTAATGTGTTGAGTGGAGTAGGGCAGCCTCATCACTGCCTTTGATGCACTGAGGAGGAAGGGAAGTTTCATTTGACCTGTGGTGGATGCATAGGATCTGCACAATTCAAATAAGTTAAAATAAATAGTTGCACTCTTACAGTTGAAAGAAGTAACAGACATTACAAGAAGAGAAAATGACATTGTTAAATACATGTTCTTCTGGACAAGTATTAAATATAGACTCTTATACTATGTTTTTCAGGGAACAAACATGAGATGAATCGGAAATTGTACTTTGAAAAGGAATTTGAATGCTAATCTAAGACATATAGGTATATTGTGTCATTTGATTTGAGGACCTCTGAGGGAATTGGAGTTGGTTACACATGCACTTGTATCCACTTCAGAAAAACTGGGATGAGACATGATTTGGAGGATGATTAATTTTTAAGGAGTAAGTTTAATGGTCTCTGTCAATCCTAAAAACTTGAAATGATGAACAGTCCTGGAGAAGGGGAGGTACAGTAGAAAGAATTGGTCATGGGTGAGAGGTTATGGCAGAAAGATTATTATGGATATTATGGAATGTCTGGAGGGAAGAAGTCAAAGGAGCTTTTGAGATTTTTAGCCTGGGATTCCAGGTGAAATATATGATATTATGAATAATTGGAAGACTTATAAGAAGATAGATTAGAATTCCAATTGTAAAGACTCAGTTGGAGTGAGAAGATATCTAGTTTTCAAATCTTTAGGCATGAGGGTAACTTTAAAAAAATCACAGTGTATTAAATATGGATTCAGTGCAAAATAAATTGATGGTTCCTTAGAAATTCTTTGTATTTTGTTAGCTTCTATTTCATAGCCTTTAGCCAATACTATCAGACATTTTCATGTTGCTTAGCTTAAGAGAAAAGCATATGTATTCAATTAAGTAGTATTTAAAAAAAAGATCCTAACATAGTTAAACATAATGTGTTTTTTTATGCTGATATTATCCACATATAAAAACATATGTAAGGAATACAATGTATAAATGTTTTCCTTATGCTTCATGTGGATTTCTGGCTGTCAAGTGAAATATTTTTTCTTGTTTTTTATGAAACATTTTATAGAATAAAGCAAACTCTCTAAAGTCTTCACCACTTTCTCTGCTATTCAGAATTTGAATGCTCCTGATAACAATCCTCCTAGACCTGTCTTTTTCTTGCAGAAAATGTTTTAAAGGGTTGGGAGAAGGGGGGTTTTCTTTCTAAGACTATTGGCCAACAGCATTTCTTAATACTCAGAAGAATGCCACTCAATGCAGTAGGTGGTTTGAAATATTTACTTAAGGGTAGATAAAGAGTTCCCACCTGTCATAAATTTCCTATGTTAAAACTCCCACTGGGTTTGACATTTCTGTGTTTTGTGCAGGATTGCTAAAAAGTAGTTACCATGGCCAGAGTGGATGATGCATGGTAATGATGAAAAGTAGGGTGTTTGGAATTCAACATGGATGGTAAAAATGCAAGATGTCAGAGAAGCCATATATTAAAGAGCATTTGAATTGGAAACTGAATCCCAACCTGCCACTGGGAACATTTTGATCATTTTGATTTATTAAACTTTTATACCAACATTCAGATGGAACTGAATTAAAACCTTTAGTCTTGGATAGTTTATGATACACTAACCCTTGTGTTACTCGTATCATTTTTGAAGGTTCTCTTTGCAATGAGTGAAGAGGAGAAGAATGAGTGAGGAACTTCTATTATAAGGCAATTTTCATTTATATTCTTGCATCTAAATTTAAGTTCTTCTCCTTTGCATTGTTTTGCAGATTAGCATTTTTTGCAGTTTCAAAGTTTTAAGTATCTTAAAATTTTGATTTTTATCAAGCATATTTGAAACTCTGGTTAATAATTTTCTCATTTGAATGTTGACTTAATACACATGTCACATACTATATTTTCATTGAGGTATGTGTACTTGTGCACTGAGAGTTGTCTGAGTTTGACTGCGTTTCTGTTTCCCACTTTGATGAATAAATATTCAAAGCGAAATATGAATGCAATCCAGAAGCCCAACTTAGAAAAAAAAATGCATTTCCTATAACTATTGGAATTCTGTACATCAAGTCTTTTAAATATCATCTTTCAGCATCAGCAGTCATGGGCAGTCTTTTCTGAACAGTGGCTTATGATAAAGAGAAATCAATTACTATTAGAGAGGCACTGTAGGTTAAAGGCATTGCAGGTTCACACTTGGTTTTGCAGCCAGAAGAGGATACTTAACTGTGAATCAGGAATGATGCAAAAGATGGATGAGACAGAGTTCAAGGAGCAGTAATGTGAGGGTCCAGGGCTATCATTCCAAGCTGTCTCAGCAGTAATGATGGATGGTTTGGTGGCTAGAAGTAATAATACCAGATGATGAAAGATACATTTCAGCAACTAGAGCCACAGCATACCATCTACCTGTTGAAGATTTGGGGTGTAATGATTCCTGATTTGCAACCAAACAGGTTTGCTGCATTTAGCAACACAGATTTTTGGCAGCTGTGAAAGAAGCAAGTAGCATATCAAACACTCCTGCACATTGTAAATTTAATTACCTCATATTTATGCATAGTAGTTGTTGACAGGAACTTGTAAGCTATGCTAATATGGTAGGTAATTTGTTACCTCCAGAAATCACTTTCCATGTGTCTTCTGATCATTATCATGAAACATGATAAATGATCTAGCCCATGAGGTATAAATGAAAATGAAATGGATAATTGGATTCTATGTCTAAATTGTGGCTGGAATAGTTGCAGCAATTCTAATTGAAATTATCTCATAAAAATGCATTTGGCAATATATCAGTGACCTTTCATCAACTTGAACCTATGGTATTAGGCTAAAACTATTCTTACGATGCTTCAAAAATTCATCATAGTGTTACAGAGCTGGGACCTTCTGAGTGAGGCAGCATAAATATCACCCCTTCAAACCGATTCTTGTGATAAAGTCAGAAAGATTTCGGACATGTCACTCAGAGTAACAGGAAAGAGTTGTTTGAAAGGATTGGAAAAGGGTAAGGAGCTACTCTTAAGACAGAGTGAATGCTCTCAGAGAGGACAGGAACAATGTGCCTCTCCTGTGCTCCAGTTTTATTGGGGATTCCAGAGAGTCCCACCCATGTCCACTTTTGATTTTGACTCACAGCAAGATGATACCAGACTGTCAAGTACCCACTGCAATGGCAACTCTAGGTTACCTTGACCCATGCTGACTGGTTCTAATTGGATTCTTAACCATACATTCTTACAGATTTTATGGTTAGGGGAAACTGTCCTTATCTCTGAGTTTCAGGATCTGGTCACAAAACTCTCCCCCTTCAGGATAACTTGGGTTCCTCTTATTAACATTATTTTGGGCCTGCATTTCTCTGGCAGTTAACAGGTAGTTTTCTGAAGAATGTGACACATCATGTCTACTTAGGCCAGCAGTGCTGCAGGTAAATTGCTTTTTGGAAAAGAAAGAATATGGGTTCAGCTCAGTTAACCCATTTTGTAGAATTATTCTCTTAACTTCATGTTCCCAACATCTTCACTGTCTGTCCCCTAACAATAGTATTTTAACAAAATATTCTCCAATATCTAAATTTTCTCTTGCCTTTTCCTCCTGTATGTGTTTTAAACATATTGCTTATCTATGGTTGGTTTTATAAATTAATAATGATAATCTTATTTTTATATTGAAAAAAAAGAGTTTTATTGTTACTAATGCTTGGATCAAATGGTGTAGAAATAGGGCCAGATATATTGAGATGGTTTTGATGAATATCTTTCTCATTACCTCCTTGTATCTTTCTGCTGGGTAATCGACTTATATCTTCTTGCTGGATGTATGTGTTTACTTTGATTTTTACAAAACAGTGTTTCCCAAGTATCAATATAAAATAAATTAAATATCAGCCAATTTTACCTTTTCTCTAGTCCTTCTCTTTAGTTTACTCTAAATAACAAAATTATTTTATTACAAACATGAAAAACTAATATATTCATTGGTTAGATTAATATTTTTGAGTAGCTACCATAGGTTAGTCATTGTGTTTGTTGGTAATGAAATGGATAAGATACACAATCTATAGGGTCTTAAGGTTTCATCTGAGCAGTCTTTAAGTTATGGCATATTATAATTTATTTTTTGTCCCTTATTCTATAATTCCTTTCCCTCATCTGGCTTCTTTTCATGAGGGTCCAAGAAGTTCATAGACCTTCTGTTCACTAAATATTTATTCCCAAATGAAAAAATACTATTTGAGCTTCTATTACTGATAATTCTCTGGGAATTAAAGTGCTATCTTGAAATGTGCCTTTTTTTTTTTTTTTAATGTGACATGTCAATAAGCAGGACATGTCCCTAGGGACTTCTCGTTCCTTTCTTGACTTTTTTATTTGAATGTCTGTTTTTAACAACTATTAGCAGTTAAGATAGCTCCAAATGAAAAGCTTATTTCAGTAACTAATTCATATAATGGGAGATAATGATCATAGTCTAATGATTTATTCTTCTTTCTAGTTAGTGTAAATTTCACGAAACAGAGTCTAAGTGTTTAGTGTAAGTTGTAAAAAGAAGCACCTATTAATATTACATACCCAATGTGCCAGGTGAGTGACAGAGGTTTTATGTCTATATTTACATCTATTTATCTTATCTAGTTTAATAAATATTAATTTCTGTTTTTTTCCTCACAGGGAACATAGGTCTTAAAAGGTGCTCTTACTTTTCAGTTTCTTCATGGCTATCCAAGAACTAACTAAACTTACATAGTGGTATTAAGAAAAATGCCACTAGAGGTGCAGATTTAAATAAATGTGAATACGTATAAGAGGTGTGAGATTTTCTTACCCTTAAATTTCAATGATGCTAAATATGAGGTTACTATGATTATTATCTTATAACTTTAGAGATTAGTATTTACTTTAAATTACTTGGATATTATTTTTAACTCTGTCTTGCCCTGACAAGTGACATTATAATTAAAACCTACCATTTTTTTAGTCCTGTTCTCTGTAGAGGAGCAAGAGATAGATAACCCTTTCTAAATCAAGCTCAGAGTAGTTAAAAAATGACATTTGACTTCATACATGTTTTTCCCATATTCTGATGAACTGACATAAACATGCGCACATACACCAATACTGACTCATGTACATTGATGAGCTCATGCAACCAATATCTCAACATGCCCAGGAGGGCTTTGCTATAAGTTAGGCAGAAGCTGGCACAAGTATAGTCTATTAAAAGCTAATAAATTAATCTGTTATTCCTCCTGATGAAATTCTTTGACTTCAGAGCTCCCCAGATTGGAAAGAAAAAAATCATCAGAATTTAATAACTTATTCTCTTTCTGAAATAACAGTGCCTTGTAAGTAACGAATGCCCATCAGCACTTATTCTAATTTCATATGAATACTAAAATCACCCACCTGAGTGGCACTCAGCAAGGTAGGTTTTTCTATGGCCCAGTCATCTTTGATCAAATCAGATGACAATCTTTGACTTTTTTTTTCTAACAGATTGTTGCCTCTATTTTTATTTCCAGAATGGTAAAATAGCATTAGAAATCTCAGGATGAGATTCCACCTGAACTTAACAGTCTTCTCGTGGTAGGGGTCTAAGTGGGTTTTCAGAGGAGTTTAAGACTCGTTACTTTATTTATTGTTGAAGAATAGTATAGGCGTATAGAAAAGTATTTATTAAACACACACACATACTTGATGGATACTACTAATTCTCTCAAAATTTTTCTTACTCCATTATGATTAATACTCTGCCACCCCAGGGTGACCATTGTAAAGTTACGCAATGAGTAACTTAGGTCAATATAATCCTAAATAGTTCATATTTATTCATTTAACTTTTCTTATTCAGAATTAAGTTTTTAAAATTTATTCATATTGTTGCCTGTAGTGTATGGAATTGCCAGGTCATAAGGATGCTTATGAGTAGTTTTACTAGCTAATGACAAAACATTTTCTCAATTTGTTGTGTCAGTTTATACTCTAACTTGAACATGAAAGGTCTTACTGTTATGTGTCCTTACCGATACTTGATATGGTCCTACCTTCCATTTTTAATTAGCTTAGGTTAATTTTTTCATTTGTCCATAAGTGTCCCCTCTTAGCAAACACTGGTTACTAATATGTCAAGCATTTGAAGATGTAAACTCAAATGTAAATAATTTAAAATCCATGCCTTCAAAGAGCTTAATGTGGTCAAGAGAGACAAAATATATAGATAAGCCTCCTCTTAAGAAATACTGCATTTATTAGCAGCCTGGAGAGGAAGTGTTTTCAGGGGCAATAATGACAATGCTGAGGTTTGAAGTTGGGTGATTTTACTCAGTGTATAAATGGGAAAATACCATTCTAGTCAGTCTGTGAAAGGTAAAGATGGGTTGATTTTACAAGAAGTTATTTCTTGGCAAAATACCAGTTGCTAAACATGAACATGTATTTGGAAATCAGAGTGGCAAGACATAGAGTTGGACAGGTCAGCAGGGACAGATCATGAAAGGGCAGTGTATTTTTCAAACAATACATCTTAACTGGGCATTCTGGCATATGCCTTTAATTCCAGTGGCTTCAGAGGCTGAGGCAGGACAATCACAAGATCAAAGCCAGATTCAGCAACTTAGCGAGGCCCTAAGCAACTCAATGAGACTCTCTCAAAATTTAAGCAATTTTTAAAAAGGCTGGGGATATGACTCAATGGGTAAGCAGTCCTGAGTTCAATTCCTAGTTACCTTCCACCCCCCCCCCAAAAAAAAATTAGATATTTCCTTGAAGATTATCCTCACCTGTCTTAATAAGACGTACTACTCCATTTTTCCAGTCCTGTACAGTAAAATATGGAGAGAAAAAAAAAAAAAAACTTTGGTGGCATAAGACTAGCCATTGTATAATGTTTACTGTTCCTGTGGGCCAGAAATTTGGAAAGTCGTGGTAGTGATGGTTTTCCTGGGTCTTCTGATATTTGGATCTTTGGCTGAGAAGTCTCAAAATGAATAAATGAAGGCGATTCAAACTCCTAGAGGCTAGAATTTTTAAGACTTCATCCATATGTCTGGCACTTAAGCTGGAGTAACTTCTCCAGCAAATTGTAGTTTTTATGTGGTGTCTCAGGGCTCCAAGAACAAAGGTTTCAGTTTTTATTGAACAGTGGAGACATATGTGGCTCCTCAAGACCTAGCCTGAGAAGTCTCATTCCATCTCCTTCCTTTGTGCTCTGTTCGTTGAACCAGGTATGAAGTCCCTTAGATTGAAGAGGATAGCGCATGGACCCATCCTCTTAATGGGAGAGCTAGAAAAGATCCATGTCCATGTTTTCAGATCACTATGGTGATTTTTGTATTCCGTGCCTCTGTTTCAATTTTTATGTTATCTATAGTATTGTGATAGTCACAAAAACTATCTTGTATTTTTTTTCCTGGCCATTCTGTTCATAATTTGAATATCTCCTAGCTGAAACCATGATTGGATAGCACAGTCTTGAGCATTGACCTCATCTTCACCACATAAATTGACATGTGCCTTTAAAGGAGGAAAATATTTACAATGAGTACATTTTTTATCCCCTTAACATGATTCGCATGTATACATTAATATAAAATAACTTTTAAAAGAAGATTAAAAATATCCATAAACCAATTAGTGCCTTTACTTTTTGAACACACCATTGTATTGTACAGAAATGATATATCTGATATACTTTTGTGATTAATTCCAAAACTGACTGTCTTGACATTTGCCCAATGTCAGACTCTAACTTTAAAACCTAAACCTAGACATAGGCGTATACATTTTAAATATAAGGATATGACTTTGGAGTAGAAAATGGTACCCTTCAGTTACAATATAAAGATCTCTCAACCATCATATTATATTAGTCTGTCACTGTACAAAAACACATGCCAAAGGAATATACTTTCCTCTCCTCTTTATACTGTTTAAAGTAGTAGGCTTACTCCCTCAGTTCTTTGTTCATCTTACAGCTGCTCTTTGAGGTACCATTTATAAGAATCTTCAGTGTTCATGAAAATATTAGCACATATTATTTGTTATCATACTTTCCCCTAGCAAATTTCCAGTTGATGTGGGTAAAGTTGGAAAATTATGGGAAATTTGAAGTTCACAGTAAAGTGCATATGAATAGTCTGGTTTACCAGCTATTTCAAATCCTGTTTTTTAAAAAGGTATGATATTTATCAAAGTAGATGAAGGAGGTTTCTTGTCATTTAGAAGTGGTAGCTGTGAAGGAAAAACCCAGCCCTTTGCTATCAAATTGCATTACCTGGGGTCTAGAAAACCCTTTATTTAAGTATGCTAGAAACCCTCCATTTCTGTATACTAATGAATCACAGAAGTAGGTCTCTGTTCCAATATTTTATGTTTTAGATGATATTACTTATTTTGATATTCTGAATGTCTAGATGCCTCATTATGGTGTAGAAATGGAAGTGTTTGAAGGTATTGAAATTAAAGTTTTTTTGTGTGTTTTTGCTCTCTCAGCAGTCATATTAATTTAATATTTTTCACACAGATAGCTGTGTATGTGATTAAGTACCTTAAAATGTCATTAATATAAAAATGCTATTTTATATAAAAGTCCCTAATTATTCCTATGTACCTCCTGTTTCCATCTGATTATAAAGCTAGATGTGGTTATTTTAACTTTGATCGTACTCAGAATATTGTATGTAGACAGATATTTGACCTCAAAAGGAATATTAATAGAACTAGATGATTGTGTAGTCAGTTTTCCTTTCCTGTAATGAATTACCTGAGATTGAGTACTTAAAGAACAAGACAGGTTTGTTTAGCTTCCATTTGGGACTGAAAGTCCCAAAAGTAGGCTAATAGCCCTGGCAAGATCCCCTGTCTGTATCAAGTCATGGTAGATGAAACTGTAGGAGTTTTACATGTGAGAGGGGAGAGATCACATGGCCAGACAGAAAGCCAGAGCTGAGAGAGGGGCCAGTCTTGGCTCTTTATGGCAACACTTGTGAGAATTAACTCAAGACCCCAGGAAAACTATCTTCACCTGTTCAGAAGGAAATGTCCTAATGACTTTAAAACCTCCTGATTGGTCAAATCTCTTAAGAGGTCCTACTCCCTCCATGACATTGTCACACTGAGACCACGTTTCCAATGTATGAACCCTTAGGGGATGAGCTTTATCTAAACTTTCGTAATGATTAACATGATCATTCAGAAGTCCTATTACTATGGCAACAACCAGGAGGGCTCTGTTTTTGTGACATTGTCCTTTGTTTTCGTCATTATGCCTGTGTAAGCTCAATTTAACCACACAAAACCTTATTTTCTTAGTTCAGAAGCACAAGTAGAAGCACACAAGAGTCTGTTCTCTGGTCTCCATTCAAATTTCATGACTCTTAAAGCAATTATCTGGAATCAGCTACATATCCTGAACTTGTATCTCATTAAATGTCCTCTGTGTCCTGATTTAATCCAGAATATTTCAACCAATAAAACACCTGGGTGTTTTTGCTTTTTTGAATCCCCAAATTGAAGAAGTGTTGTACAACTGCTATTTATATCATATGGTATGGGGAATGAATATACACTGGTTTGTCTGTGCCTGTGTCACATTTTTCTTCTATGAAGATTTTTTAAGTCTCTGATGGTTTATGTTTTTTGAACTGAAAAGAGACTTAAAATGATGAATGCTCTAGAATTAGTAGTATTCACATAAAGTTTGTTATGTACACAATGACTGACGTGTTCTTCAGATGGTTTTACGACATCATCAAAATTTCATTTCCTTTATAAAAAACAAATATTTTATTTGTTGCATAAACGGATATGCCAGTGCTCCCAACTCCCCACCTCTACTCCCAGTGGTTACTCTGTACCCTCCAGAGTCATTAAGAAATAAAAGCTAAAGTTTCCACTGATTAACTTAGAGTCAATAATCTTGCAGTTTACCTGCCTGGAAATCAGGGTCACTAGTGGAGGTAGTAAATAGAGGTTCCTGCTTCCGTGGCCAGACTGCCATTACAGCAAAATAATGGCCATCTGTTTGTAGCTTCATATACATAAAACCCCACGTAATATTTTAAGTGGACTTGGAATGTTCACGAAGTGTTTATTTATAAATAAAGAACATATGCTTATTATGTATTATACTACCAGCCACCACAATTGAGTGTTAAGACCCAGGGAACAAGTAGGCAAACTTATGTGTCTTTGATTATAATTAAGTGTGGGGAAAAACTTTTAATTGCACAGTTTTAAAATTTCTGAAAATTTTGAATTTAGTCCCATCAAGTTATTCAAAGTATTTATTTTAAATATGTGGAAGATATAAAATATTTTAAATATTTTTTCTTTATTATTTATAAAATATTACATACACTTGTATAAATGTTTATATATAAAGACATCATAATGTTATTGTAGAGACTTTTCTTTTAATTGCTCTCTCTCTTTTTTACTGTATTCAGGCATTTTGTCTCAATATGCGCTATCATAAAATGAATATGAATGGTATTGTACTCTAAATTCCTTTGCCAATTATCTAGAATGCATAAGGGCCTGCGTCATACAAGCTAGGTGTATTTAACATATTATCAGGACATGCATTGTTATTGCCAAACACAGTTCTTCTGCTTTGTCCTGGCATGTGTATTCCTCCTTTATCCAACCATGTATATGTTTTATTCTTCTACCTCATAAATGTGACTGATAAAATAGTGATGTGAATGCCTGTTTATGACTGTAGACTTCAGGGAACTAGACAGAGTTGAAGGGCTTTCCTAGTTTTACTACTGAGTTGATTGTTATTCTAAGAATAACACCTGGATGTTCTTTCTCTTAAATGTTATGAACAGTTTGAGCTCTGACAAAGCTTAAATGGGAGATTAAATGACCATAGAGAAATCTTCTGTATTTATGAGGTTATGACTCATGCAAAAGGATCCATAATTTTCATTATAACATATGTGACTTGTTGTCTTGTGGATTGTAATAGAGAGGCTTTTGTAACGTTGTTAAATTATTACAATAACCCATGATTCTGAACCAATTATTACAAAGAGATTAATAAGGAAGAGTAGGTTTTGAACAAAATGAGATGCAAATCCATATTATCTTGTAGTTTGATTTTGTGTACTACAAAGCAAATAAATTTTACTTCTCAAAAATCCCTTTATCTTTTCATATACTCTAAATGTAATCCTCAACTTATTTTCAGTTTCTGCTGACAGATCAAAAACAGAGTTCTGTCTGTGTCTTTTTATTTGAAGCATGTAATAAAGTTATTGCAGCAATGTTTTCAAATCAAGGTGAATAAAATGCCATGGTAATGCATAGGATATAAAACTCAGAATGTAAAATTTGCAGTTTCAAGGATGAACTGATTCTTCTTATTTCAGCACTTTAGGCAGCAGGAAAAAGCCATGTCACAGAGTTTATAAGTAGACTAATCCTACAGATCTTGAAGTTTAAAAAATGAATAGGTATCAGATACTGACTTGAGATACAAAATTGTTGTTCCATATGAAGAATGGCATATTTAGCATCAGAATTTTTTCCTACCCTGAACTACATTTTTGGTCAAAAAATATCACATGTATATTTTTTGATGCTTGTAGAATGATATGTTCTTATATATCATTCCTGATTTATAATTTATACTTTAACTACTTAAAATATATAAGGGGGTAACTTTTTCAATGAAAATATTCTTCTACAAATTTTTTAATTGATCTAATTTGACCAAAATCAAAAAAGAATTATTGCTAGGTTTGTAGTTGTGCCCCCCCCCCCCCCTTTTAATAAGCTGGATAAATCATCTGATGCCACTTGGTCACTAAGCAATTGCTTAGAAAGTGTTCTTTTGTTCCAGTCAACTAACTCCTTTAATTAAATAGTAACATTTTGTAGGTGTTGTGTATCAATGTCAGAGCAATTTGCTGGCTACATGGTTCAAAGGAGGAGGTAGTAAATCTCACTTTTGAGGACTTGATTTCAGCATCTGAAAGTAAATTTAATAAATACAAAAGTATGCAAATATCCCCATCTTCAGATGAAGATTGTTGTGCCGAAATTGTGTATATTTTCTTGTACTGACTACATAAAGTTTGTATAGGTACGTGTACTTATTATGGCATCTGTAACTTATTTTTAAGGCATTGTTGAGCCAGCCATTTATTCTATTATAATAACATTAATAACATTTTTCAGGCAGTGCAAGAAATACTGTGACTATAACTATGAGCAAGTTTTATGGGCATATTACAAATTTTATTAGATTACAGGAATAAAAGAAAAAAGCAATTCACTCATGGTCTCATAGTCCCCCAATAACAGGCAGGTATTAACTTTTCTACTACATTTTCTAAACCTAAAAGTTTTCTTCTGGTAGTGATGTCCCCACCACCAACAACAACAACAATTGAATATGTTTTGCACTTTTTAAAATGAAAACTAATAATTTTTACAGTGTGCCTTCTTAAGGCTTGTGGGAATTCTATTGAATAGATACATTATAATTAGCTATTGTTGAATATTTTTATTAAACTTTTTGGGTCTCTTAAATTAGTTCCTTATAACAAATTCCCAGAAGAAGAATAACTTTGATTTAAAAACACATTTTTATTTCCTGATATATATTGATGAAATGTTTTCCAAAAACATCAGTTCGCTTGACTTTGAGCAGCTGTGTACTGGAGTGCTCATTTACCAATGCCTGTTGGTACTAGTCAAGCCTGTTTGGATAAATGAGCACCCCATTTAAACGAGAGCTTGTGCTGTCTTTCTTCAACCTCGGCTCTATCCTGCTTACAGAGGAACTAAAAGTGATGGAATTTTAGGTACACATAAACAATGTACTGTTTTCTTACCAACTTACCTACTGGCATCTGAAACCATGAAACTTGATGGTTTCTCAGAAGTTATATGTGTTTGGAATCTTATGAGTATACGGAGTGGAGCACAGTTTACATACATATGCACAGTTAAACATAACTATATGCTAACATCGATTTAATTTTCATAGGATGATAATAAATTGTAATAGTTCTCCTTGATTAATATCGTACTTAGTGTATTGCCAGCATAGTGGCCTCAGGTGTGTCAACATCTTCATTTTGTTACGTCTTTTGTCCACCAGTGCAAGATTTTGAGCCATGTAAATGTTATAATTTGAGAATGTATCCATCAGTTGGCTTGATAGATTTTTTAAAAAAGGGATTGACATGATGTCAATATATAAATATGTAATTATGATAACAGTAATTTATAAGAAAGAAAATTTGTAGACATTTCTGGTTATATCATTGTATGAGTAAAAATTATGAGATAGTAGCCAGAAAAATGGATGGGTTAGTATTTGATTGCCTAAGGAATTTTTAGGACTGAAAGTGTTAAGTATCAGAAGAATTACAGTGTGAAAATCATGAAAGAACATCAGAACATCACTCTCTTCATTAATATTTCTAGGTTATAGTTCATAAACTGGGGTACAGTAGAAACCTTGATAAATAAATCTAAAAGTTTTCAGATATGTATTTTATGTTTTAACATCTAAGCAAAAATAAAGCAAATTATGTTGTCATATAGTAAATGCCCAAAGAAAATGTTTCCAATTATGAAAAACTTGCTTTGATTTTTGTATTTTGGGCAAAGATTATTTATCTATTTATCAGTGATATTATTTCAATTTTTACAAAGCACTCAAGTACCATTAAATTATGCTGTTATTCTATTTAGGATAATTTAAAAATTATTGTAGGGGAGCTTAGGAACACCTGCATTATGTGGTATGACGATGTCACATTTCTTTCTTTTAGCTTCTTAATGTTCCTTTGCCTTTACTTGAAAACCCAGTAGGTGGTGAATAAGAAAAATAAACAAAAAGCATAAACAGTGAATTTATTGTTTAACAGAAAACACAACTAGATAAAAATACCATAAAGAGGGTAATAAGAAATAGAATAATCCAACTCGTAGTGATATATTCACTTAAACAACTAGTAATAAATAAGAAGACATCTGTCTTTATCAAAAATATTCTAATGTGGGTTTTGCAGGAATTTATATTTGTCAAGGAAGCACTAACTCTTGCATTCAGTTTCAAGGTCATCATCTCTATTCTCATTTCTTTTCACAACAAATAAATTGTAAATACAAAAAGGATAACAGATATATTTTTAAGCTCTTTCATATTTTTTTCACTGCTCTGAACCGAACTTTCTCTGATGAAGTTTTTTTTCCTACTCAGAAGATTCCCACAAAGTAGGAAAAAGAATTGAGCTATTTCCTTAAAGGAATGATGAAATCACAGTCCATAACGTGCTAAACTGAAAATTGTCCCCCAAATATATCAGTTTCTAATCCACAGTACTTGACAATATTATCGTATATGTTAAAATAATTTTTGCAGATGTTAGTATATTAAGGATTTGGAATGGTGAGTATGTTCTGAATTATCTATGCAGGACCTAAATACAGTCACATGTGAGAGATGGAGGGAGATTTGCCTATAGACAGCAGGGGAGGAGGTGTGTGAGCACCATGGCAGAGATGGGAGGGATTCCATTGTAAAACAAAGAATACTAGCAGTCACCAGAAGTTAGGAGAAGAATGAAATTGATATTTACCTGGAGCACTGAGGGACAGTACGGCCTATTAACACTGGATTTCTATCCAGTGATACAGATTTCCAGTTTCTGGCTTCAAGAACTTTGAGAGAATAAATTTTTGTTCTTTTAGTCACCAGGTTGTGGTAATTTTTAAGATCTTTGTCTCCTTCTATATTGGGAGGGTTAATCCTAGGAAACTTTTATGTCTCGGCCTTATTGACAACCAAATAAAACAGTTAGGAAGAAGGTAGTATTGAGAGGCATTCAGTTTATCTGTCTGGGATGATGGTGGTAGAAGTGTTATTTGCCTTGACATTTACTTTGTTACTGACATTTTCTGACTTCCTGGCTTCTATTACTGATTTTGCATTTTATTGATTAATTGAATTTTGATAAGTGACACTTTTGTAAAATACCATTATAATAGGAATAATTGGATGAGAATATACTTTCATAATGGTTTCCTTGATTTTAAGACACATTTAAAAATTGAAATATAAAAACAAATAAAGCAAGCTGAATACATAATTGGGATTTTATAATAGGTTAGCTCTAGAATAATGAATGTAAGTCATTAATTGAAAGTTAATTGGTAACATTGGCAAAGTTTATCTTGTATTTTTGGATTGCATGCTTCAGTTGATACCTAGTGTACAACTGGGATTTATTTGCACCACACCTCTGAGTCTGATAGTGTATTAAGTTATGAAGAATATTAATATTGCTGCAGAACAATTACTTGTTCATTTGCTAACTGATTAAAATTCATGCATAATTTATTGAAATGAATAGAGATTTTATAAATAAATCTCCTTGTTCTCCAGGGTCTAAAAACAAAATACACATGCTAATATAAGTCTACTTTTTACTTCCAACGTAAAAATTTTAATGTGTTGTGGTATATTAGTCTCATTAATGTAAGTTTCACTTCTTATAATCATGATGTTAATCAATGCATATGCTTATATTCCTCTTTTAATATTGCCACAGTACCAGATTTGAGCTCTTGCTTTGATTATTAGACAAATCTTGTGCTTGACCCTAGCATATGGGATAGAAAACTGAACAGAATGAACTATTGCCTTTCTTCAGAACACAATCCTGACTACATCAACCTTACTTGTTTTATTTACACATAATACTAGAGTTGGATATTCATTTCTGGTTTAAAATTTATCTATGCTCTGATTTTTTAAAAAAAGAAATTAGTGTCACAAATATTTTAAAATGTCATCTCTAAAAATTTTTCTAAGAATGCCTAGTTCATTAATGAAGAAAATGTAATACAAGTTAAAAGGTATATTCAAGTTTACCCTACTATTACATATGCATTTTTTGAAACCAGGCCTCCTGACTTCAAATTTCATTTTCTTTTTATGTCACTTCATTAAAGATTGAAATGACAGGAGAAATACTATGCCTGTTTCTAATGTGTTTTGCTCTAGCTTTCCCCTCCCTTTCTCTGCTTTCCATCTTTTTCTCTCTTGTTTCCTTCTTGTTTCCTATGGCAAGAGTGTTCAGGGTTTTGATGGGTAAGATCTAACATTGATAGACACGCATAAGGTCAGGTTTCAGAGCACCTATACATTTGTAGGTCAACCAGGGTTTGTTATTTATAATTCACTTGGTGTATTGTTTTTGTTCATTCATCATGTTAAGAATCAGACCTCTTCAGATCATCTTTGAACTATAAAGCAAGTGAGGTATTGCTGCTCTGGGGTAGAAGCACAGTGCTATGAATTTAACACTGTTTCCTACTTTAACTTACGTTAGTCAGTATATGAGCCATCTGGAATAAAAACAAATATTGCACATTTGTGGCAACTCAGTTTATTCACAAAATACACACTGCTGCTTTAAATCCGTGTGGCATTTCGAGAGTCTGGGGAGGCATTTGCATTTTTCTATTATGTTCATTTCTCTATTCAGTTTCATTTAGTTTAGGGTTTAGAGAATATGTTAACTTTTTTTTTCCTTCTTGTCTGCTAAAACTTCTGTAACTCTATAAATTTTTCTGTAACTCTATAAAATTTGTTGGATTTGTGAGTGAAATTTCGTTCTATGAAATGTAGAACTTTAACTGACAAATGAAAATTCTATTTTTATTTAAAAATAGAAGTTTATTAAAAATTTTATGGTTTTATTTAAACTTTTTGTTGCAAATAATTTCATTGAATTCATTTGTGAAATTGAAAATAGTTCACCTAGGAAACAATGTTAACTACATATTGTTGAAATAATTTGTAAAGCATAAGAAATAGATTTTTGGATAAAGTTTATAAATCAAATGTTTAACTACTTTTCAATAGAAGTAGTTCAAAATATATGTAGTTTATATAGTGTAATTTTCAATCTTAACTTTTATTTTTATTTTAAACATGAGCACAGTTAGCCCCAGATTATATCATACTTTCAGTAACTAGTTTGAAAGCTATTAACTTAATGAGCATTGATTATTGAAGGGAGATTACTTTTATTTTTATAATGATTTTGGATAGGATGAAAAGTGTATTACCTCTATTATTCTTTATTACAGGATGCTGTTTGCTTCCTATATAACTCTCAATGTAAAATAATGAATTTATTGATTTATTATAATTATTTCTCCCCTACAGTATTACCCAATATGTAGAACAACTTATTAGTTAGTAATTTGTTAATATTTGTCCTATGAATTTTGAAGGAAGATTCTTGAAAATGATCTTACTATGTGTAGGATCCCAGGCCATCTTGTCTTATCTTTTTTTTTTTTTTAAGAGGATGTTTTTAAGTCAGGGATTTATAAGCTAGTAAATTTTATATCATCAGAATTAAAATGTAATCTTTGGGCTCCAACTAAAAATTTTTGATTTATTTAAACAAGCATAAGAAGGTAAAACCTGTCAATGGACTTTTATTCCCCCCCACCCCGTGGCATTTTTTTTTGCATGGAATGCAATGCCAGTAAATAGGAAATACAGTGTGAAGGATGCTGGCAGTGTGTCCTTGAATTTCCTGTGTCTACATCTCCAGCCCACTACTACCTGGCACGGGTCAGGTCAGGGTGAGAAAGTATTAGGTTGTTGCATTTCATAGTTTCTCTTATATGTGATTTGTTCTAACATTTAGAAATAAGTGTTAAATCAACTTGGGGGCAATTACAACTTTATTAACAGTTTTCTGCAATGTTTTTTAATGTCCCTTAAAAATGTGAGAAATATTGTTCTAAAAGTTCAGAGAAAACCCCACCTGATCACGTGTCCTAATTATGACTTCATGACCTAAAGTTCTCTGTGGACGGACCCTACAGACAGGGCTGGGGCTGTGGAGTCCTTCCAAGGTCAGTCTTTCACTTCACCTGCCTTGTTGTTAAAGGGGTAAAATGTGGTCCAATACATCATTCATCATTTCCATCAGTTCAGACATTGAAGTGATATTTCTCCAAGTTTCTTTGAAGCAAAGAATGATAAGCAAGCCAAAATTAAATTACAGTGTACCTTTGACATTTGAATTTAATATGTGATACATTGCCTTATCACATGCTATTCCCAAAGGCCAGTGATTCGGAATCATTTGTGATTTTTGCCTAGGTGTAAATTTCAGTTTCTCACTCTGGGATGTGGGTGTATGGGAACAGTTAAGCACCTGACATCCACTTTCATATTCAGCCTCATTGCTTACCTTCTGATCTCATATATAGGAGCTCTGAAGAAGTAGAAAACAAAACAACAACAACAACAACAATAAAATATCCCTTTGCCACATTTCATAAATGAAATAAAACAGTAAAAATCAGGTCTGCTGTTAGCTAATGAGAGTTTTTCATGTCTAAATATTTTCTTTATGTCTCTTGTTTATTATGTCTTTACAAATTTTATCTCCTGGAAAGACATGCTTTTGATGAAAAAAAAAATTGTGCAATATGGTCATAAGGCTTCACCGAAGTATTTGCTCTTTAAAAGTGTAGTTGCCAGACAACTTCAGTTCTGGTCTTCTTTTAAATATTTACCATATACTAAGAAATAAATCACTCAATAGGGCTTTGGGTTTCAAGAGGCATTAATATGTCTCTGTATTTTAATGTTTCAGATTGTTATCTAATCAGAGCACACTCTTCTCTCGTAGAACCACCAAGACCCATTGCTCCTCCCCAGCTACTTGGCGTTGGGCCTACATATTTGTTGATTCAACTGAATGCCAATTCAATCATTGGAGATGGTCCCATTATCCTGAAAGAAGTGGAATATCGAATGACATCAGGATCCTGGACAGAAACTCATGCAGTCAATGCTCCAACTTATAAATTGTGGCATTTGGATCCAGATACTGAATATGAGATCCGAGTACTACTTACAAGACCTGGGGAAGGTGGAACAGGACTTCCAGGACCTCCATTAATCACCAGAACCAAATGTGCAGGTAAGACTGAATAGTGGGTATTCTACCTGTGAAGGAATCTAGCATGAGATATCTAACACAAATGCAATATTTAATGATTTAATTACTTGACATATAATATCACACTATTCTAAGAAGTCCAGTGAACTAGGTAATTACCTACCTTGACTATGTCATATTTGGCTGACGTAAAAGCAATGTATGTGCTTCCTTATTATTAATCCTAATTTTGTTTTGAATCTAGAGTCTTGCTTGATCATTTTGGTGAACCTTCTGTGTATGTAGACCAATCATTTCTGATAGCTGTGGATGAAAGTATTAGTGAGAGAGGAAGACCTTTCTAGTTCAAGCAAATGCTTATACCCTTTTTATCACGTAGACATGGTCTTCCTCAATAATATTATATTCAGCATAGAGGCCATATCATATAGTATGGATAATGCTTTGAAAAATAACTGTTCTATTGACAATATCCTATTGCTGAGAATTAGTTCAGCAGTCTGACCCTCATCTCTCAAAAACAGAAAGGTTTCCTTTTATGTTTGTTATTATTCTCCCCATGCTTGAAACAGACTGGTGAAAATAATAGTATGTGAAAAAAAACATAAAGAATAATAAGTGAAATAAAATAATATGTAATCATATATCCTAACACCTTATTACACTGTTTTTATAGTGGGAAGAATTTTTAGCTATTAAAAGCCACTAAAAATTTTAATAATCTAAGTGATTTGAGTGCATTTTTCATGCCCTACATATTTTATTGTTAAAAATGGTTTAATTTGTAGTTTAGTTTAAAGAGGCATTTTACATCCATCATGCATTATGTTGAAATATAGAGTTAGCACATGAATGTATGTATCCTTAATATCTTATGAGTTCATAAAAATTGAATTCCTAAACTGAGAATCTATGTAAATGTTTATATAATGTCTTTTATTTCTTGAACATCTATAATATTATAGAGCTACTCACCAAGAATATTAATCTACAATAAAGCTATATCCATAAAATATTTATATATATTTTTAAATTTAGCTACATTTTTATATATTCGTTGAAACTATTTAAAGATGTTTATTAATTGAAAATACCTAGACAACCATTAGTCTGAGATTTAGAGACTAAAGAGACCCCTAATTTGTGATTGAACCCACAATTGCCTCTGGTGTTTTCAAAGCAGCTTTACCCAGAAGAGGCTGGGCGGTCTCCATGACTCAGCTTAAATCTGATAATTGGCTTTTACATAGTCTATAGAGGTACATCCTTCATGTTACAAATTACTCTTATATGTACTAGATATACTTTTTCAGGGAGAGGCAAGTGAAACCCCACCACCTAGTCACAGAAGTCATTAAAAGAGGAAACAGTATGGAAACTGAAAAGTACTTCACTATTCCAAATTTAATGTGCTGACAATGAAATGGGGAACAAGAGTCTGGTTTACTGAGGGTATCATCTATGTGTTTTCTAATAAAATTGCCTTTTTACTGCACTTAGTCTTCATAATGGATATACAAATTATACCAACCAATGATAATTGACTGTTCCGTGGTCTTCCTCTTGACTTCTTTTACCCATGCTTGTTAATCATCTGCTTTCTTGTCCTTTATTTTGAACAAAATGTCTTTAAAAATGAGCAGTGTATGTTAGTATAGTATAGTTTTTGTTTAAGCTAGGAATTATTGGAAATTGGCCTTTGGTATGAGAGCTGCAGAGATTGCAGGTAAATCAGGCTATGTTTTAAAGTTCGCTGTTCTCTATTAGGTGAATGACAGCACTATGTTAATGAACGTTGATTTATCTCTGTTGAATGCTTATGTTCAGAGTGTGCATTGAACTGTAATAAGTAAAAAAAAAATGACTGCAAATTGATTTGAGGTACTTTATTCTGAGAATAGCCTCATCTGTGTGGGATGGAATAAAGTAAAAATATCTTCCATGCCATAGCCACTTCCCTACTTAGAAAGTGCCTTGACACTTTGGAACCATATCGGTCTTTTTATCTGATTCTTTGGGGAAAGTTTTGTCTCTGTACTCTTTATAGAATTAAGTGGTATTAGGCTCAATCACTTGTCATTGTATTTCCAACTATAGAAATTTTATTTTTAAGACCATCTTTTACATGTGATGAATCTTTGTCACATGTGTTTATTATTGTTAATTAATGTCTTCACAAGGTGTGCCTGATACAGGATATTGCGGGGTGTGGGGGGAGGCGGTAAGTGCTACAGACTAGATTTTCAAGTGCATTGTAGATTTGAGAGAAGCCATGGTTACAAAATTCATTAGGAAAGTCTACTAATCTTGCTCTAAAATTAGAATAGGAGGTAAAGCTCGTGGAAGCATATGCGGTAATGATTTTTAAACAATTTTTGAAAACCAGAAGTTGAATATACTTGACAAACATTGTGTAACAAATATAAAGTCGGTATTAAAGTATGATGTCCATCTGTTTCCACTCTTTAAGATCCATTTCCCTTCAATTTAACGTAACTTAGACTTCATAGTGACACTATTGTCCTCAGCCTAGGATTCCATATCAACAAAATAGAACACAACTTACGCTAACTATGATGTTAGCTGATATTTGATAACGATTTCAAAAGTTGGATATTTCTTCATAATCAGGGGAAATGATCCTGTTGAGATCCCAAACATAATCTTTGGAGGAAATTGCCATCTAATTCTATTAAATTGTTCATGCCCTAGTTACCACTGTTTCTATAAGGGGCACTGAGTACTAGATGTACAATTCATCTGGTTTTACTTAGACCTGGGTGTATTCACCTTGTAATTGTTGAGTTTTAGTATTAATATCATCTACTTGAATAAATGTTGATCATTTTGAAGCCATGCGCATTAATAGCATGCATGTTAGATCATCAGGAAACCTTAAAGATAAGTATAAATACTTTGCTATATATGTAAAATCATTTTCACATGGATTCTTTGTGAGTTACAGAGAGTGATGGCTACTTGCAGAAATTCTTCTATCATTTTTTTACTGTATCACAGAAGAATGATATTTGTCATTTCTAAGTACCAAAGAATAACTTAGTTTACTTATCATTGTCACAATACCATTTTAATGCACATAATTCATTAATATTTTATTTTAGGAAACAGTAAATGACTTATTGCTTGGAAGAAATTCATCAATAGATATTTTTTCTAGCAAATCAGTTTAAAGATTTTACTCATGCGTATAATGGATAAAATGTTAAATTTTCTAAAGAAAATGTAAACTTTTTTATAGCTACATGTGGATTAATTTGACTTTGGAATTCACGTGAAATGAATCTATCATGATGTTTTATGTCCACACCAATCTATCAGCTAGATATATTATTGTCTTACTTTTGTATTTGTTAAATTTAGGACTTGGGGAGAAAAACAACATAGTTGATACTTGTTCATTATATTGTAATACCTTTACACAGTTAGGAAAACTACAGGGCAGCCTGGCCTCAAACCCATTATCAGTACTTTAAAAGCCTTAATTATTTTCCTTCTTACCCCAACACAGGTAATTTCCCTCCCTCGTAATAGTATGGAATAAAAAATTAAAAGGACAGCAGGTAAAATCCAGAAGACATATACCTTTTAAAAAATAGCTTCTGCAAGTCAACCTAGTTCCCAAAGAAAGCATAGTTTAATGTTTGCATCTTCCTATTTATTGAGAGCACAGTGGATTGGTGCTTAACAATCAAATATATGCTGTGCTTAAATACTTGAAACAGTTTTTTAAAGAAGTATAAAAAAGTGTTTTTGTCCTTCTCTGATAATGTCCTGCCTGGTTACCAAAGCTATTTTTTGTTTACTTTCTAAAGTACATTAAAATCATTTGGTAAGTGCAATTACTTGCTTCAGGGTCTCTCAAGTTAGGAGAGGTGGTAATTACAGCCTCTGGTGGCTCAGGCCACCTACGCCTGCCTCAGACTTCTCTATGAACCTGAGGGGTATTATTATTTTGCTGTTAGTTTAGAGCTTGACCCATGTTGTTGTTCACATAATGCTTCTTCAGGCTTTTTATGCATCTTAAAAAATGGCATAAATGTGAAGTTGTCTTAAATGGGAAGTAATTCAAAAACTCCATTGAACAATCAGAAAAAGTATGCTTGCTTTTTTACTGTGTTTGTTTCCTCTGGGTACACCATCTGGTATAGAAGCTAAGAAAATACAGTTTCTCTTTCTCTTATTAAAGAGAAATAAAATATGCCATCATCAGGAATTGTCTGCATTGCATACTTTGGCAATTGCACGTTAAAATTGCTCTTTTAAATTGCCTTCTGCTTCTGGGTAGCCTATTGTGGAACTGCTTTATGATTAACTGACATTTTAGCAGCATCTCCCTCATAGGGAAGGTCAATAGTTCAGAGTGTCCAGAATGTAATATATTTATGCAGTTGGGAAAACTACTCTCTACTCTTATATTGAAGTTCAATGCTCTCGGCAGATTTTAGTTGAAACATGTAGGTCTATGAAGCAGTGAAAAGGAAAGTGTCTTCTTTTAAATGTAAACATTTACTAAAACTGCATTTTTTTTCTGTCCTAAATCCAAAATGGAGGGTAAAAAAACCCCAGAATAATATTTAGATTCTCCAAATCTATAAACTGTGTGACTGAATTTTGGCCTTTTGATTACAGCTTCATTAGCAACATGGTAGTCATCAATCATAAAAACTAGTTATCCATTGAAATTCTGCCTAGAGTTTAAAACAAAATGAACAGCTTTTGTAAGAATTAGTTTATAGGATAAGGATGACTTACAACTTGATTTATATTGCAGGATTATATCAACGCTTTGAAATGTATTAACTTATATATAATTATATGCGTGTACAATTTTGGTTTTGTTTTGCGGTGCTGGGAATTGAACCCAGGGCCTCACTCAGGCTAGGCAAATGATTTACCACAGAGCCTTATATGCTTTCTTTATTGCTTTTGAGCAAGAATTTTAAAAAGCAATACTACTATTATTGAAGGCAGGACAACTGGAAATAAAAATCCATAAGTAACAGAATATAGTTCTTTAACATTCTTAAAAATCTAAGAGTAAAATCGTAATTTAGGTTTCTTTCCTTGTTTAGTAAGTAATAACCTGATTTTATTTTTCAGATTGTGTAGAAAATATCTAGGTTTAAAAAAAAAAAAAAAAACATTTGTTTATTCAGAAACCCTTTTCTTGGCCTCTTTCTTTGTTAGTAGTAATGGGTTAAGTGCCAGGTCTCCAGTGTTACACAGGCAATTCCTTGACCATAAGGCCTACTGGTCACCAGAGACAGACATAAACAAAATAAAAGGCAAGGAGATGTGAATAGAATTCAAAACAGAGAGAACAGCATGTTTTCTCTAGTTTTAAACATTGCTGATAATTTGGGGGCTCTGAAAATAGATGGATTCTGTGGATCTTGGGCTCACTCTGGGCTTGTGGTTGAATTGAGGATGGCAGGAAGCCTGCAGCTTGGTCTCGTATGATTGATCTGTTATTCAGTTGTTTTTAGGAAAGTGACTCATGTTACCAGGTTTGCTTTTAGAGAGTTCATCCCACCTATGTGAAAGATAGGTTAGGGCTAAGGAAGAACTGGAGACAGAGAAAATGAAAACACAAATATAGATAGATATTGCTAATAATCACTTTACTGCATCTTTCATTTCAGATGAGAAATAGGAATTCTGTAAATTCTGGGAAAATATTATACTTCCTACTAATCAAAATTTTTCTTTCAATAAATATATTTTAAAAATGTGAGAATAAAGTGAGCCTGAATTATACTGTAATTGACATGTGTACATTCTGCTAAGGCTCTATAAATCTAGAGGCTCCCAGCATAAGAAAGTTAAGAGGCTATGAAATCATGTTGCCTACTATCTTTTTTCATTTTTAACTCAGGAGCAGGACATAGAGTTAATCATGCATCTCAGTTCCTGGCACATCTCAGTATAGGTGATATATTAAGTAAAAATGTAATTACCTTTACTAACTAGAGTTGGGTTGTTTTCAGTTTAAATTTCTCTCATCTGACATACATTTGTTGAGAAAAGCATTTGGTAACCAGTGAAAATGACACTACATTTATTTATCCTTACTACTTTACCACATGTTGAGTCTGTTAATGGTATCATTAAGTACTCTTTTCATTGGCTTCATTGTTTTTATTGAATTTTGCATACTGCAATCAAGCTGACAGGTGGAAATGATTTGAATAACAGCATCCATCTCATGCTATGTCCTGAATTTCCCCTCAAGTCCTAAGAATTTTATTTAATATCAGGAAATGGAAATGTTTTTAAAAGTAAAATGCTGTATTAACCATGTCTTGAATGATAACAACATAGAAGTGTAAAAAGGATCTAAGTAGAATAAGAAAGCTATGGATCCTGACATGAAAACATGTCCAAAGCCCCCAGCCTGTGAGCTTCTGCCTCTCCTTTAATGGTGCCACACTGGTCACAATGGTATATGGACTTGTTCCTTATTTTCTTCTTTTATAAGCAGGGAAGAAACTACCTCTGCCTTCCATTGCCACTGTATTTACTTCCTTTTTTTGAATTGCGATAGACATCTTTGTTTTGGAATAAGAAAGAAAACTAAACCAGGATTGGCAGGGGGTGGGGAGAGTGGGGGGTGGCTTTTGAGCAGGCTTGGCAGGGAGGAGGACAGCTAAATGATCATGGAGACTGAACTCATATTCAGTCCCAAACTATTTATTATAATTAGCATTTGGGGTGAGTGTTGGTCACTTGGTGCAATTTCTTGATGGAAAAGAAATGGCATTATATGCATGTATCTCATTATTTTCATCTTTTAATTTGACTCTTAACCTAAGTGTGAACATGGGAGCATCAACATAAGAATGCACTTTCAAGCCTTTGCGGTCTTACTACAAGATAGGGCATTTTTATAGCTAATAATTGCTGTAGGCATGACTCCTCCATCTTTTTTTTTTCCTCTCCAACAATCTTTATGTAAACTGCAAAAGAAAAAAAAAAGCATATGAAAAAGAAAGAGATAATGAGCATATTCCAATCTGGAATCGTACATGTTATATTGTACTTCATGAACTCAGTAAAAAATGCACTTCAAATGGTAGGAATTCATGCCTTTCATGTCACCCTAGGCAAAACCTGTGCAAATTCAGCTGTCACTACATATGATGTGGCCTAGAAATCATTGAGTGATGTCCATTTTAATTGCCTCAGCTAAATCATCTCAGAAAGTTGAGTTTAAATAATCCATCTTTTTTTTGACTATGTCATTATTTTCCACCCCATGTATTATCTCTCCATAACAAAAGAATATTAAGCAATCAAAATGTGTTTTATATTTACCTATTAAATTACTTTAAACAGATACTATGTTCTGTCTTGTTATATTGCACTCAATATACTAAAGGTCATATTTTTATACTAATGTTACTCATGAACATGAACTAGATTCCCAAAAGAAGGGCAAATGTATGTCATTTATTTTGGCAATTTTATACCATCTTAATAATTATATTCCTGGGCAATATTTAAGCATGTCTCCTTTCGTATATGTTCTATATCTCTCTTATAGTGAATTTTGTACTTTATTTATGAGCACTGTGTAGGTGTCTGATAACTAAAAGAATCAACTCTACTCTGCTTAGATAGACAAAATGTCAAAATGTCACAGGGGTGCACTGACTACCCCTACACTTGGAGAGTCCTTGCTGGAATTCTCAGATTCTATAAAGACTTCATGGAATCCATAAACCCAGGTTGTTTTGTAAATTATTTGGAATACAACAATTTAACAAATTTTGTAAATAGTATTTTTAAAAACCACTCATGATACTATAACATTTATATAACTGTCATCATTTTTGTGAAGGCACTATTATTATTATTTTATTTTATTTTACTGTGGTGATTTTGTTAGTTGTAAGTGTAAGATATATGCAATTTTACCTTCTGTTTATTTGGTTTGCCATTTTCTTAGCTCACCCCTCATGGTTGGCTGGTTTGTTTTGGTGCTGGAATTGAATCCAGAGACACTTTTCCACTGAGCCACATCCCTAACTTCTATTGAGACAGGGTGTCAATAAATTGCTTAGGGCCTCACTAAGTCTGAGGCTGGCCTTGAACTTGTAATCTTCCTGCTTCAGCCTCCACAGATGCTGGGATTAGAGTCATGTGCCACCATGCCAGGCTACCTCAAATGTTTTTACAGGACATTCACTCATCCTTAATGCCTGCTTAATATTCTACTGGATGTAAGTGCTTGAATTGATTTCACTATTGTTCTGTCACTGACAGTTTGAAATAACTGGCCATTGTACATGCTTCAGTGAGGACCACACATGTATCTTTCTTTCTTCATGATTAAAAAGTTCTTGACATGTACTGTTCACTTAGTTTCTAAGCAACTCTATGTATGTAGTCAAACAATTTTAGTAGGAGAATATATTGTATAATTAATCAAGTCCAGCTCCCCTATTAATTGCCACTCTGGGCACTTGGACACAATAGTGAAGTGACTTGATCATTATCAAATAGTTGCTTGATAAGAAAGTGAAGAATATCCTTTACATTGTCTTTTCTTGTTTTCTTTCACAAATCACCTGTGTGTCAGGCACTATTGAGACTGCTAGGTATTCTGGGATGGAGACTCTGACTTCTAGACACTCACAGTACAGGGCACCATGACCTTAGTACCTCACATGTGTGTGTCTGGCATTAGTGCAAGCTCCTAAATACAAATCAGGGCTCCCTGAGTGCATTTCTGTGCTGAGTTACCTCTATAGGTTCAAAGATAGATATATAGGTAAATAATTCAACCAATGATCGCTATAATCAATGTGGTCTATGGTTGCACAGTGAAGCCCTGAAGTATGAGTGGGATTTTAAGAAGTAGGAGATCAGGAGAGTTAGCTGTTTTGAGTTAAGATTTGGGAGCCAGTAAACTCTAGTTTCAAAATCTGACTCCAATATTTACTAATGGGAAATGACTTGACCTCTTTAGGTCAAAAATTGAACCTGACCAATTTGACATTTGCATTCAAACCAGTGTTGTCCTAAAACTAAACATCAACTGTTAAATTTTCAGGAATTTACTGGTTGTTAAATTATATAAAAATTATGTAAGCTTAACAAATATATTTATATTTTAAGCAAAGGTATACATACTCAAAATTTTCTGATGACTTTAATATCATTACGCATGTCTATTTTACTGTCTGTGGATGCCATTAAGCTCATTTTTCTTTCCAGTTCTGACTTCAGAATCTTTAAACTATAGTGACATATTACACTATGAGAAGTGACAAGAGCTATAAATTTGGGATTTTCTACCCCTCTATCCCCTTTTCTGGAAGAACCAAAACCATCATTTATGTATCATACATTTTTTTTTACATTCTATTAGATATAATTCAAAGTACTTACTCAGCATTTTGTATGCCACAGACAACATCCTTATTAATATCAGCCCATATTGCATTATAAGCCATTATATTAAAATATTTTCCTAATAATTTAAAGCTCATAAACATGCAGAAAATCTGAAGGAATTATGTAGTGAACACTCATATATTCCCCACTATAATGTACCTTTTGTTGTATATGTGATATTCCTTTTTTATACACCTATCCATCTTCATATTAATCTATTGGCATCTTAGTTTCTTAATAAATGAAAATATTTTATTCAAGGAAGTGATCTTTTTAAGGAATGAGTTACTTGAATTTTTTTATTACATTGTTTAGAATGATTTGTTTTTTTTAGAAATCTTTCTCCAGTGCTAGTGTAGGAAAAGGACTGAAAGGAGATTTCAGGGAGATTAGAAGTCTGCTACTTCAGTCTAAGCAAAAATTGATCAGTGCCTGAACTGAGGCAGTGGAGATAAGAATTCCAATGAGGAGGCAGGGTTGAAAGAGATTTGAGAGGTACTATCAGTACAATTTAGTGACACATTGGAAGGGAATTCTGGCTTTGGAAATTAAGGTTTAGCGATCGGTTTTAACTTGAAAGTAAAACAGTGGGGGAAAGTCTTAGAAGTAAGATTTCTGTGTTTATATTGAGAAATGAGATCCTGTGTAGGCAATTATAGCCCTGGGTCTATGGTTCAATAGAGAGGGCAGAGAGTAGGGCATACAGATTTGAGTGCCTTCAGCATTTCATTTCTGGTGTGAGTCATGGGTGTGCTATTTTTTTCCCCTGAATTGGATATTAAAGTAAATTTCTTTCAATGACACTATCAGAAATTATACTCTTTTTTTTCCAGGAGAAACTATACTGTACACATTATTATTTTATTGCATGAACTATTAAGGCAGAAACTTTTAATGATATAACCATAACTTAAAAATATATAGCTGTGATTTTGTGTTTAAAAATTGTTAAGCATGTTTACTCCCCCCCCAACATTGGTAGCAGGGAGTGGCTGCTTAATCACTGAGTCACACCCCAGCCCTTTTTATATTTTATTTAAAGACAGGGTCTCACTAAGTTGCTTAGAGGATTGCTAAATTGCTGGGGCTGGCTTTGAACTTGCGATCCTCCTCCCTCAGCCTCCAGAGTTGCTGGGATTATAGGTGTGTGCCACCATGCCCAACCAATTAATGACATACATAGGTATATTTTATGAGTTCCCCCAAACCTCAAATGGGCAGCTTGGAGCATTGTGCTAAGAACAAAATCAACATATGGTTCAGTGCTGGTTTTCATTTCAGTACTCAGCACACGTGCAAATAAGCTAATGTGGTTGGGTCTATCTCTATCTTCTTTCTAGTATTGCTCTTTTACCTCTCATTGTCCTTCTTCTGAAAGATACAAGGGGTCCTTTTAACCCACTTATGCCCTTTAGGAGGGGCTTGAGCATATGAACCAAGGATTAAGAGTAGCACTGGTGTGTGATTTTCATTCTTTGGAATACTGGTACAGGACACACAATGTTGCATTGATACCTCACTAGAACATTCAATCATAACATTTTTTTTTTCAATTTTGTATCAAAGTCTACACTGGAGTGCTTTGATTAAAAAATATAATAATTAATCTGATTCTTTAAAGCCATAAATCAGAGGCCTCTAGGACAAACCTAAATATTTAGACTTTCCTAAATATTTAGACTTTCCAAAAATTTCCACTAAAATAGGGGAAATGAAATACCTATTTCAATTTCGGTGAAGAGCAGAAATAAGTATTTTCTTCTCAGTCAGTTTTTAGTGAAATTCTTATAAAATAAAAAGTAGGTCAGCAAGACAAAATTATTTTATTCTAAGAACAGCAGTAAAATATCATCTTAAGGAAATGACTCTATAGTTGCCTATTATTAAAAAGAAAAAGTGGGGAGAATTTCTAGTGATTCATTTCTTGAACAGTCCTAGTCTTAATATAATGGTAATTATATTGAATAAGTAATTTGATTTTCACTTTCTTAGCTGACCTTTTTTTTCCTCTCAGTTACAACATTTACAATTTTTGCAAACAACCAATAAGCCTTTTCTAAAACTATAGTCAAATTACTGATTTAGTTGTATACAGTTTTAGAAAAGATTCTCAAAATATATTTGTATTAGTGAGCTTTTTGTTACTGTAACAAATACATGAGATAATCAACTTAAGAAAAGTAGTTAATTTTAACTCCTTTTTAGAGGTTTCAGTCCATGATTGAATGGACAGGATTATTGGCCAGGAATTGAAAAAGAGGAAGATGAAGAGACTGAGGTCCTACAGTATTCTTTGAGGGCATGCCCCAAATGACTTAAAGACTTCTCAATAGGAATTGACTCTTTTTGTTGTGGTTGTTGTTTTTCCTGAGAGTTATACAACATTAGATTGTATTTTGGCATATTATACATGCCTGGATGTATAATATGTCCCATTTTTGTGGTTGTATAAGATGTAGAGTTAACACTACGTTCATATGTGAATGTCTGATTCATTCCACAGTCTCTTAAAGGTTTCACCACTTGGTGCCACACTCAGGATCAAGCTTTTACCACAAAGTCTTTGGGAAATACTTACGATCCCAAGTATAGTGATACATTGAATTTGGTTTATCAATCCTTCTATAATCTTTTAAGATAATGAATTATATCACTGCTGTTATGAAACTTGCTATGAGATTAAAAAAATCTGGAACTCTGCTAAACTCGTGAAACTATGTTTTTGACAGAAGCATGTATACATCTATGAATATTGTTAAAAATGGACCGATAGTATTTTTCTCCATTTTCAGATCAAAAATTGTTCTAATGAAAAAATTAATTCAGAATAAGAAATATTCTTCTAAAAATCAAGAGGGTATAATTATAGTCTTTATAAAAATCATTGAAGCCTATGAATAATAGAGAAATAAACATGTGTCTGCCTACAGAAGAACAATGAAACAGAGCTGTTCCTATATTATAAACTGTACATAATATTTAATTTTTACAGAACTAGCCAAGCATTTGTTATATTGTGATTTTTAGCATGGGTTATTGCATATGTCTTCGTTTAAAAATATATTCTTGTCTTGGACAGGTGGTATTTAAGGATTTAGGAGTGAGAAATGGTTTGGCAGTATAACAAGGCATATTACAAGAGCCTTCCTTGAAAGGAAAGAGAGAGAGTTAGACATTTTCCATTACTACCTACTGTTAAGGTGCTCACATTATCCCCTAAACAACCTCATGCTTGTGGCAATAATCATGCAGTATCATTTTTTTGTACTAATATGAAAGTGCAATTCAATCTTTTTGACAAATACTGCATCACTTCTGGCTGGAAAATTCTTTGTCACTCAAACCAAGTTCTGGTGTAAATAGGTTGTAACATTCTGGCTGAAATGACTTTGATTATTTGTATTGAGCAAAGTAAAATTTTACTTGAGATGTTACTTTTTCTTTGCATTTCTTTCTCTTTTCCCTGCCCCAACCTGCCTTCACTCCTTCCCTGAGTTCAGATTCCTTCTATTTATTTGTTCCTGTATAGATAAACCACATCAGTACCCTCAAGATATGTCTTACGTTGAAACTGAAGGAAAATTTCCATGGAAATATGTATTTGCTTGTTTATTATTTTCTCCATTGTGTATTTGCATGTGTGTCCACACATACCCATACAAAAATTTAAATGATTTTGCAGTATTATTTTACTTTGTTACTGGGACTCTATTTCTAAAAGAAGTGATTGTAGAGTGTCTACAACATGAGTTTTATTAAAGTCATTTATAATCCGTGGTTTGGTGTGAAATATGAACCTTCTGACTTTTTGTCTTGAAGATTTTCTACTTGGGAGTTTTTACTCATAAAATGCCCTATGCATTCATGCAGGGCTTGGGGCTAGTTGGATTTTTAAGTTTTCCTTCTTAGTAAAAACATCTGAAACTCTCATAAAGAAGAAATGAAAGGTAACAAAATTGCTACTTTAAAAAGTATCCCATTATTCAGGAGATGGACATCATAACCGAAAGTACATGTATGAAGACACAAATGGTGTGAACATACTTTGTGTACAACCAGAGATATGAAAAATTGTGCTTTCTATGTGTAATATGAGTTGTAATGCAATCTGCTGTCATATGTAAAAATTAGAATAAAAAATAAATTTTAAAAAAGTGACCCATGAAATCTAAATGTGAACTCCCAAACTGGCTCCTAAGAAGAGGTCACTTCTCAGGTAAATTTACAAGCCAGGTAAGATCTGTTTATGTTTTAAATAAAGTGATTTGATTTAAGAAACATTGTCTTTAGAAACTGAAGACTAAATCAATGGTTTTTTAAGCCTGAAAATACGATTATAAAGAATTACTTGCCTCTTTAGTCTTTTTTTTTTTTTTATTCTTTCTTGGTACATTAACCTGTGCTGAGTATATGTATAGCAATAGTTATAGTTAGGTTTATAGATATGGATTGATATAAATTAAATTTAGATATAAAGACAGTGATGTAGATATCTTCCCAGTCATTATTGTGAACTGCCACAATGTAGATGGGTCTAGCTCATCCCCATTACTCAGAAGCAGTCCTGTAGGCAGTTCTTAGGGTCTACCTTGTAGATTTTCTAGTGGCTATTGTGTGAAGTTTAATTTTTCTAATAAAAATAAACATACTACCTATCATAGCCCAAGTAATACTTAAAGAAAATCCATATTGTCATTTTTAAAGTTTGTACATATTCTATATACCATTTAACTAAAAAAGCAAATAAAACAAAAGAAAATTTATTCATTAAGATTCAACATTTATTTTATCACTGTTAGTTACTTAATCATTATTTTTTCAAATGAAATCAAAGTATATTCTTATAATGTTCTTGAAGGGGCATAATCTTTACTATTAAAATGCCAATTAATTTTGTCTCAGTTGTATTATTAGCCTTAAAATAAGACACAAATGCATATTTTTAAAGTAACATGGTTTTATAGTAGTAGAAATTGGAAAGAAACTAAAGGATTGACAAAAGGGATTAATTTATAAATTTTGTAATATCTCAATATTTAATATGCAGCCATTAAAGTTATATACAGAAAGTCTTAATGTGAAATAAAAATATAATGTCATGTAACAGAATCAAAGAATGAAGAAGAAACAGTAAAAATATATCCTGTATGAGCTAGGCACAGTGGTAAAAGCTTATAATCCCAGTTATCTGGGGTTGTAGGTAGGAGGATTGTAAGTCTGAGGCCATCTTCAGCAATTTAGCAAGGTCTTAGGTAACCCAGGAAGTCTCTGTCTATAAACAAACAAACAAATTGGGATGTTTCTCAACAGTAAATCACACCTGGGTTTAATCATCAGTACAAACAACAACAAATAATACATGATGGTTGTTGATATCAGGGAACCATATTATGAGAAATTTTGTAATTTCTTAGCTTCATTTTAAGTAATTTCATTTATAAAGATAAAAATGAGGGGCTGGAGCTGTGGCTCAGTAGGTAGAGCACTTGCCTAACAAGTGTGATGCATGGGTTCAATCATCAGCAGCACATAAAAATAAATAAACAAAATTAAGGTATGTGTACATCTATAACTAAAAAAAATTTTTAAAAAGATAAAAATGATTTTCATGATGAAACTCCTACCAAGGAAGAAGATAAAAAGAGATTGGTTTATAGGAATACATGTGACTTTAACTAATATGAAACACTATTAAGCTTTCATTTCAGTTTCCATATTTTTAGAAATAGAATTATAAAGCTATCATGAAGGATTAATATGAGGACTAAAAATATTAATAATATTATAGCTTCACATTGGGCACTAAGTTCAGGATACATACATTTTTCTGTTAATGTGTCTAATTGAGGATTTTATAGTCATGCTCTTGGAGCCGCATATTTATTCTTGGCTCTTTTAAAATTTCTCAAGTATTTAAGGCATACAACATATTTTAATACATGTATACTTGGTGAAATAATGCTATAGTTCAACAAGCTAACATTTTTATCACCTTCTATAATTATCCCTGTGAGAAAGTAAGAACAGCTGAAACCTTATCTTTAAGTAGTATTCTAGTGTTCATGCAATATTATCAACTGTAGTTCTCATGTTGTACTTTACATTGCTCGACTTTCCCTACCTAACAGCAAATTTACACCCTTTGACCTCTTTCTCCCTGTTTTCTTCCCCTTCTTACCCAAGAAAACCCCTGCACTACTCTGTTTCCATTTATTTGATTTTTTTCTTTATACAATGAAATCATAAAGCATTGTTTTGCCTGTATCTGGCTTATGTCACTTAACCCAATGTCCTCCAGGTTTGCCTATGTTTTCATGAATGGCAGATCCTCTCTCTCTCTCTCTCTCTCTCTCTCTCTCTCTCTCTGTGTGTGTGTGTGTGTGTATAGTGTATAAATATATATTCCAAAAATATTGTACATATATGAATTAAATAAAAGTATATATATATATACACATATACTTATGTGTATATATATATATATTTATGTATATTTATACATACATACATACATACACACACACACACACAGAGGCACATTCTATCACAATTTTTACCCATTCATCCACTGATGGACACTGATTTTGTTTCCATATCTTTGCTATAGTGAATACTGCTGAAGTGTACATGCAAACCCCTTAGGAGTGTTGATTCAATTTCCTTTGGGTATATACCCAGAAGAGGAATTTCTGGGTCATATGCTAGTTCTATTTTTATGAACTGAGGAGCATCCATACTTTTTTCTATAATGGCTGCACCAATTTACATTTCTACCCACAGTACGCAAGCAAGGGTTATTTTTTTCTCCACAAACTTGCCAACACTTGGGGCTGGTTTTATTTTGAGTAAAATCCTTCTTCACTTTCATTTCTATCAAAATGCATGAAAGAATTAAATTGTTACTTATTTGGGAGATGTCGTAAGATTTACTTCCTCATATTTTTAAGGAGAATACATTTCCATCATTTACTGTTCATCCAAAAGTCTTTTTATTTCAACAACTTAGTTTGAGGGGTTTCACCTCTGAGTACCATTTTCTGTTTTCACATTAAGTTCTATTTTGTTGCCCTGCTTTGAGAGTATTGTTTTAGATTACATTCTTAAAATTTTTCAAAACTGATAATATTTGGCCCAGAATATAATTCAGTTCAATTTTTAACTTAATAGTACACCCTTGGGGACCATAAGTGCTTTCAGAATTCTTTATTTAATATATAACTCAATAAAGTGCTAGATCAGGTGCAGTAGATAGGATCAGTTCTAAATTAAGTTTTGGGATAGCATTTGAGTATCAGTAATATATAAGAAAATGAATCATCTATCATGTGATTGGACTATAATGAATAAGTATATCATGAAAATTATATGAATTAACTTTATATAATTTCTATTCTGCTTTTAAAACTTACCTTTTAAAATATTCATAGAAGAGAATTCAAATGTTTGCTTGATCATGCGGTGTATTTGATCATTTTCTAGGAATTGTTTCTTTATAGTTGGATTTGTTTTAACTCACCTGTTTGTGCAACCTATAATACTTTTGCATAGCAACCAAATAATACAAAGTGGAATTAAACACTACTTGAGGGAATATGGCCATTTTGGAAATACTGAATTAAAAGTAAAGTCAATACCATAATAAGTCAAATGAAAAAGGATAATAGAAAAACATGTGGAAAAATAATTTAATATGTGCTTTGTATTCAATTTGAAATGAGTTATAGATTTTTTTCATGGTGAATATTAACATAATTAGCTTATTAAACTTCTGGCATGGTCAGGCATGGAGGTGCCTGCCTGTAATCCCAGCAGCTCTGGAGGCTGAGATGGCAGGATCCTAAGTTCAAAGCCAGCCTCACCAATTCAGAGAGGCCTGAAGCAACTCAGTAAAACCCATCTCTAAATAAAATACAGAATAGAGCAAGAGATATGGCTCAGTGGTCTCAGTGGTCAAGTGCCCCTGAGTTCAATCCCCAGTACCCCAAAACAAAACAAATAAAAAAACAAAACAAAACAAAAATACTTCTGGCACAACATTTGAAAACATGTATTTTAAGATTATTTCATTTGGTCGAGCTCTTGCCAGCAAATGATATGGTAACATGATCTTTACTATTTAATATAAATTATTTTTTTCTTGGCTATGTATCTATTCTGAGCCATTTTGATTTTCTAATCAACCAAATTATATCAGTTTGTTGCTGTTGAGATGAGTTTCTTTTACAGTCATGAATAAGGCATAGTATGGGCTATATTTCAAGTAAAACATCAGATTTATTCCAGAGTTCTTTGGTTTTTATCATTGCTCCCAGTTTGGGGGGATGTTAAGAGAGAGAGAGAAAGAGAGAGAGAGAGAGAGAGAGAGAGAGAGAGAGAGAGAGAAAGAGAGATTTCTAATATTTATTTTTTAGTGGACACAACATCTTTATTTTATTTTTATGTGGTGCTGAGGATCGAACTCAGAACCCCGCACATGCCAGGCGAGCGCGTTACCACTTGAGCCACATTCTCAGCCCCAATGTTAAATATTTTTATTCAGAAGTGTCTATGCTTTTTTGCTGGTAATTTTGAGAGGATATTAATTAAGTGATATTGAGTAACAGAGAACATAATATCAATGCTAAGTTTTCAGAAGAAAAAACATTATTCAAATAACTTATGTTATTAATCCATGTATTTGTTATTTACATCCTTCCTAATGTCGAGAATGATTTGAATTTAATAGAATATACAAGATTTAACAGAAGAACAATAAATTGATATGAAAATTAAAAAAAAAACAATGATACTAAGGTTTAAAAGAAATTTAGTGGACAATGAGTATAAAAAATATTGTATGTCATATAGTCTTATGTTATTAGAAGATACCATAGATTTAATTCTGAATTTATTAGAACTTAAAGCAAAATCTGTATTATTTAGTAACTATGGTATTTATTTTACTTAAAAGAAACAGCTAATATTTATCAATGATATTCTAAAAACTAAGCTCAGTGTTTGACACTGGATTATCTTCTTTAATCGTTGCAGAGGCCCTACAAATTGGTGATGTTGTTAAACTTTCTATTTCCACAAAAAGAATCTCAGAGAAGTGAAATGTCCTTCTTGAAGTCACACAGCTTCTAAATGGTTGATAAGGAATGTGAATCCAGATGAGACTCCAAAATCCATGAACTTATTTATAGAAGTCACAGTTTTTATAAGAAAAAAATGTCTGAAAAATATACTTGTCTTAATTCAGAGGATAAGAAAAAAAAGTATATATATATATATATATATATATATATATAATCTCCCCTGTGGGGTCCAGGCTTGATTTAAGAATCAAATAGAGAATGTCCTGAGGAAGGTCTGTGATACACATCCTTCAGGCAATCCTCGTGAATCACTGCTACCAAATTCTTTTGTCTTAAGGCTGTGAACAAATTGAGTTTCCAAAAGGTATATCTCCTATGAGCAGTTTATATTAAAGCTAGGGAGAGGATGTGTTTGTCAGAGTTTTAGTAACTTTGTCCTCATCAAAACTTAAAGAAATACTCTCTAAGAGATATAGAAATGCCAAAATCATTCAAAATTTTGATAAATATCCAATGTATATTAGTCAGTTTTTTTGTCATTCGGACAAAATACTTGAGAAAAAAAAAAAAACTTAAGAAAAAACAAGTTAGAGGAAGAAGGATTTATTTTGGTTTATAGCTTTAGAGATTTCATTCCATGGTCAGCTGGTTCCATTATTTTGAGCCTTGTGAATCAGAACATCATGGCAAAGGGATACAGTGAATGAAAGCTGCTCACTTTATGGCAACCAGGTGAGAGACAGAGAGAGAGGGAGAGGGAGAGGGAGGGAAGGAGGAAGAAGGGGCTGGGGTCAACATATATGCTGCCACAATACAAACCTGGTGAGTAATTCCTCCAACTAGGCCCTACCACCTATAGTTTTTACAGCTTTCTGATTATTGAACCAAATTTGAATCCCTCAATGGATTCATCTATGAATACATAATACATAATGCAATCATAATATAGACATTTCCCAAAATCCCTAAAACTGAACATTGCTGAATTAGGGATCAAGATATAAGTCTTTAGAAAACACTTCAAATCATAGCACAATACTACTTCTAAATAGTTCGAAGCATTTTTTATGTATGTTTAAAAAATATTTATTTATTTATGTATCTTTAGTTTTAGGTGGACACTTTATTTTGTTTTTATGTGTTGCTGAGGATCGAACCCAGTACTTCATGCATGCTAGGCAAGCACTCTACCACTGAGCCACAACCCCAACCCCTATGTATGTTTTACTTTTCCATCTACTTTTTCCTATTGAACTACAATTGCTTTATTCCATAAACTTTTATGAAAAAGATAGATTAACTTTTAGTTTCATTAATATTTTATTAATACCTGAACATTCTTTCATAGTGCTTTGTGAAGTTATAAATTAATTTTATAACTAATTTTATCCAAGCAGAGATATATTTGAAAATTTGTTTTAGTGAAGGCAGTGAGGGGAAAACAATAATTTTATTGGTTATAAAAATTTTAGTCATTTTTTACCTAATATTCTGAACATTTCTGGTCTGCTTTGTATACATTCACATATATATTTATATATACACACACACATCTATATTTGTATATATATGCTAATTGTTAGGGCTTTTTAAGTTTCTAATGCACTGATTTTTCCAATGCATTATCATTGGTTTGAAAGTTTAAAGCATATGAATAAGGAAAAAGAAGAAAAAAATGTATTAAGTATATAAAATGGCCTATCTATTTAAATTTTAGATTTTAGTTTTTCATATATTTATCATGTAGAAACATAAATTAAGTTTACTAATTTTGTGTCTAAAATTCTCTATGAATTGCCATTTAGCTTTCATTCTTTTATTGATGAACCTTAAATTATTTCTAGATTCTTCCAAACACAATAATGTTATTGTGCACATTCTTATTGATATTGCTTTTCTCTAATATTTTTTTAGACGTTGAATGCGGTGCTGAGAAGCCAGTGCCTCACACATGCTAGTCAAGCGCTCTACCACTGAGCCACAACCCCAGCCCACATAATGTCTTTTTAAAAACATGTATCTGTCTGGGTGTGGTGGCACACACCTGTAATCCCAGGGGTTCTGGAGGATGAGGCAGGAGGATCACAAGTTCAAAGCCAGCTTCTGCAATAGTGAGGTGCTAAGCAACTCGGTAAGATCCTGTCTCTAAATAAAATATAAAATAGGGCTGGGATGTGGCTCAATGGTTGAGTGCCCCTGAGTTCAATATCCGGTACCAAAAAGAAATTAAAAAAAAGAACACAACACACACACACACATACATACATATATACACACACAATATATATACATAAAATTAGAATGATAATGTGATATGGTATATCCATTTCACTTTTTATTAGAAATTATGAAACTCTAACCCAAAGTGTCATATTTGTTAATGGTCTCCTCTATTACAGTCCCAATTGCTAAATGTCTTCACTTGAATTTTATATTGTGAGACTTTAACTCTGGGCAGTATAAGTGTAAAACTGAAATTTGAGTGTACAACTGATTTTATATTCTCAATTATCTTTATTTACCTAATTACTCAAAGTTTTCATATCTCATTTTCTTACTGGATTTTGATATTTCCTTCATAAGTGAATTCTGCCAAATCAATGTTGATCATTTCTTTTTTCTATCCTCCACTCTTTGAACTTTTCGTGTGAAAGTTTAGAAAATCTTCCTTGTCTGAAATGTGTTTCCAAATGTAGAAAACACTTGAATTTTTCCCAGTTTTTCTTCAGTTAATTTCATTTTTCTATATGTTCTCTGCCATTTTCCAAATGTTCCTGTTCTGTGGCCTTCCTCCCACACCCAACAATTTGTTAAATGTTTTGAATCTTCCCCCAACTCCACCTGTTTTTTTCAAAATTGTAAGCCTTTTTAAAGCTGTATTCATTATATATGTACATTAGCAAACCAGTTTATTTCAGCAAAAAAATCAAAAAGTAGAAATTGGCTTAAGACTAGTACTATATTTCATAAGAACTTTTTAAAGATGGAGATATTCATGGTATTGGAGCAGATGCATGTTGTTTTTTATCCTAAGTTAGAAAAGTTGGTGATTTAAAGGTTGAACAAAATAAACTATAGGAGAACAGTTGAGTCAACTTATTAGTAATTTCATATACAAAGCACACATAAAATAGGAAGCTATTAGTAATCCAATATAACCAGGGGTGAAGGTTTTCTTTTATGAAGAATGTGTCTGAAAATAAGCAGAAGGTTATAACTTCTGAGATCAAGAATTATGGCTCATGCTTTATTGAAGAATACACATATTTTTCCATGTGTGCTATACCTCTGGATTTGAACAATTATTGTGTTAAAGTATTTCCTCTTTGACTCACCATTAATGTTCCCTTTCAAATAACTTTATATATGAATTTTTAATTTTTTTAGTTATATATGGACACAATATCTTTATTTTGTTTATTTATTTTTATGTGGTGCTAAGGATCAAGCCCAGTGCCTCACATATGCAAAGTAGGCGCTCTGCCACTGAGCCACAACTCCAGCCCTATATATGAATATTTGTGTGTGTGAGTGTGAGTGTGTGTGTATGTGTGTGTTTGTGTGTGTGTGTGTGTGTGTGTGTGTGTGTGTGTGTGTGTGTGTGTGTGTGAGAGAGAGAGAGAGAGAGAGAGAGAGAGAGAGAGAGAGTTAGTTAGTTTATATAGTAGCTTCAGTGGTAACCACTGGCAGGAAAGACATCAAGTTACCTGTGGGGTATCCACCAGAAGAAAAGAAGCAACAAGGGATTTGTGTCAAGGGAAGGTGATGGAGGGGACTAGAAAGTACCCCTCTAAAACAGGGAATCTTAAATTGTATGTCCTTGAGTGAATTTAGGCCACTGGAGAACCAGCACATTAAAAAAGAAAGAAAAATTTTCTTTCTTCCACTAATCTCTAGTTCCAAATTAACATTTCCTTTCTTTGTAACTTGTATGTAAACTACAATTGTGTTAGTAGTACCCATGACTTTGTCTCTAAGAAACATCACTGATTTATATCATGTTATAAATTTTTCAGATAGCTTGTAATACCATTTATCTTATTCTTGTTTGCTTTCAAATTATAGTAGTTATTCAACTTGCTTCTGTTTAATACACTAATAAAGTAATACATTTAGTAATACATCACATATTTAAATTAAAATTTATTGACTTCAATCAATAATAAGTGATTTTGGGTGTCATTTTTTTGTTTCTTTATTTTGTGAATTTTTAAACTTTCCTCCCTTGGGACTAGACCTCAATAGTCTCTCCAAGAGAACCATGACATAAAGTGTAAAATGCATTCTCCAGGAGGTATGCTACTTTAACTTGTTTATAATTTTCTTTCTGTTCCTCCTGTGGCTATACCTCTTCCAATTAGATCTGTCATCAAACATAAAGTTACATAGGAAACTGAGAAACATTTTTTTATGCAGCTATACTTAACTCACAACATAGTCTAATTTATATGGATTAATATATAGCCAATATCATAAGGAAAAGAAGAATTTGTAACTTTTTAAAGGCCATCCCATCCAAAGAGATTCAAAACTTCACAGTGAAGAAAAGGTAGAATGAAACTGCATTTTGTTCTAATAAGTGATGGCATAGAAATATAAGAAGTTTCTATTCCTTAATAGTCAGTAGGTTTTGTTTTGATAATCTCAGGTAATTTTAAGAGCAGTACTTTACTCAGTGATAAATCAGCATCTACAATTTTGCTAATTATGTAGAACAAAACCAGAAAGCAAAAAGTCTGAGTGCTGAAGTCCCATCTCTGTCCTCCCTGGGGACTGGATGGCCATCCCTGAGCAGGGTTTACTACAGACCTTGTCAGTATTTGTAGCTTTCTGCAACTTGTTTTATTTCCCAATTTTCACCACTAATGGACCTCTTCCAGGTAGAGTCAATTGTTAAGTGGGTATGTCTCTTTTCTTTCATTAATTGAGCACATAAAGAGGCATTTGGCTCATTCTTGAGTTGAAATATAGCTTTCACCAAGGATTTGACAATTAATTATCTCTAAATATATTTGGATGTATTGCTTTTGCCTCAGGCTCATTCTGTGCTTGTGAAAATTGTTAGGACATTTTTTAGGGAGTGTATGACCTATGCCCATGTTCTGGCTTTTCCACTATATATGACACAGTAAACCCTAGAGAAAAAAAAAAAAGCCCAGTTTTTTTTTTTTTTTTTTTTTTTTTTTTTTTCTTTTTCACAGATGAGAAACACCCAGAGGAATACAGGGAAGAAAATGAGATAAAATAGAATAAAATTACAGGGAAAAATATAAGTCTCAGTTCAATGGCAGTTGTATTGTATATCATATATTTTATTCACACTTGTAAGATTTATGTCTTAAAGGATATAAAAAATAGTTTATCAGCTTATAAAATTTGAAACTCTTATGGTCTAACATAAGAGATAAACATCAAAACTAGTATCCTCATTACGCTGTATAATGGTGTATTGGTACTTGCTGTTACTTAAATGTCAGCCCAATTTCATTTTTGTAGTGCTGATGTTAACCTTGTAAGCTCTAAATTGTCTGGAAGTTAATGGTCTGTTCTATGAGTTTAATAGTTCTTAGTGAAAGAATATTAGATTATATTATGCAGTTTGATATGTAACTTGATCTCTACCTCATGATCATAAATATGACACACTCTTGGTTGAAATTAGGGACTTTTTTTTCTGCTGCTGCTATCTTCTCAATAAGTGAATAATTTTATTTTTTCTTTCTATCTTAATAAATTTATTCATCTGCCCATCCTCACACCCAGGTTTAGGAGTGGAAAAAAAAAGAATGAAAATGAACATATGTTCTAAAGAGTAGTTTGTTTTTTTTTTTTTTTCATAACCAAAATTTGAAAATTATTATATTAAAGTTGATAAATTCTGAAGCATTATGTTCTGTCAAGACCCATATATGACCTTGTTAGACTTTGGTAAAATAGTATTTTTTTTTTTAATTTTATAAGAGTTAAATTTGAATTGAAGCTAATGTGACTGACAAGAGGGAAATAGGAGCAATTGGCTTGCACTAAACAAGTTTGAATGGTTGTTAATGTGAATGACTTTCAGGCAGTGAATGTCAGAGAACAGTAGATTACTTTCTTTACCTCAGGCATTTTTAAGCCATCTCCTGTGGTAGACTGACATAATTTCTCTCTCTCTCTCTCTCTCTTGAAACTGGGAAGCAAAGTAATTGGAGTCTGGTAATTTTGGCCTATGGCTGATGAAGATAAATCATAACGAGCTGTGGAATACACACTGACAATTCACATAGGGTTAGTAGAACATGAACTTTCAGTAATGCATTAATCAAATATTGTTTCTTTCTGATTTACATTCAAGAAAGTCAGGGTACTCTAAATTGTGAATGCAAGCATCATTTGGTATTTTTGACTGAATTTCATACGCTAAAATTGTTTCCAAAATTATAAGCTATTGTGTTCTTTACAAGTCCTATTCTTTCCATTAGGTCCATAATATATGATTTTGAGCTAGCATTCATAAACTAAAAGTAGTTTATTTTAACATCTGGCATTTTGAGCTAGGTGTTAACATAATAGAGGTGGAAGAGCATTCAAGACCATCTGGCCTGGCCTTTCTTCTTAAGGCTCATAAATGTTTAAATCATCTTCAACAGATGGAGGTATATTTACCTAAAATTTTGTAATAATAGGCATTCTAAAACTTTGTCCAATAGCTCATTTGTTTTTCAGTTGCTCACTCCAACTGCTTAGGGAGTCTATATTATATTTAACTTAATTCATTTAAATTCATCTTTTAACATTATTTCAAGAGCTTTTCAATTCTAAATAGGCTCAATGTTTCAAATGTTCAATATAAATTTATCAACCACATACATACACACTAATATTATGTTCAATGCATTAGACATTGTTCTAGAAGTATTCACCTGCATCAATGCATTCCATTCAACAAATGGATGAGCTTACATTTTGTTATCATCTTCATTATAAATTTTAAAAAGCAAGGTTCAAGAAAGAGAAATGATAGGGCCAGATAACATGACTAAGTTAAAATAGTGGCAACAGAAAATTTTGGATCTAAAGTATGGCAACTCTTTCCCACTAAGGTAGCTCCTAGTGTTAAAAGTTAGAGCTTATTTCCTCTTGAGGGTACTTTTCTATGGCTGTGTTTTTCCCCACTTCCCATCATTCCATATTTCTTTGTTCAGTTAGTACACATGTATCTTGTGTTTCTCAAATGTTTTTTTTTAATGATTCCCCCCCATCCTTTTTAGAATCCGTCCCCACAATCTTTCCTCCTGAAATTTTGAAACCACAAATATATTGTATACCTGTTTATGTACTGAATGTTAAAAAAGAAAAAGTAATGTTTTTGTCTTCTCCAAAGACCCACACTTACCCCCTTGAGAAAAAATTGGGTTTTTCAATATTATTCTTTTTTACTGCATAAGTATGCATTTGTTTTACTTAAGATGAATGATATATTAGTTTGTTACAGTATGAGGAATATAAATCATAAGTAATAATTGTCACCTTTGAAATTATTTGAGCTTTCCAATGCTCTGAAATAGGAATAATTTTGAAAAAAATATCAGGGCATAATTGAAATTTAACACTTTTATAACAAAATATATATAACTTGCACTATTTTTAAAAATCCCTCAGGATATAAGTAAACACAGTCTCTGTTATTTTGTCTATTCTTTAGACCTTATACTAAATTTTTTATTTACTCACAAACCACCCATTTCTACTATAAATCCACAGTCCTCTGTTTTGACATCACACCCTATTGTCATAGAAATGATTGATACCTCACATTTATCTTAATGTCTTTGCAGTAGTTTTTTAAGGAGATTGTTGGGAAAAAAAATTGACTTTATTGGCACTAGTGGACTTTTAAGGATAATGCACCTCCTTTTATGGTCATTTTCATTTTCTTTTAAAATACAAGAGTTTGAAATTGGTACTTTAGAAAGTACAAAAACTTTGTCATTCCTTAATTTCTGTTAAAGCCATAAAAGGATTTTTACAACTTTTATTTTTTATCTTAAATACAAATTTATCCTGCAACAAGTGGCCAAGCAACTGTGGTAACTGAATATATCTACATTTGTCATGTTATGCAAAAATACAGCAGTTAGGAATAAACCTCATTGGTAGGCTCTCATCCTAAGGAAAGAAGACAAAAGATGATGGAAATTACTTGGAGCTTTTATATGTAGCCTGTGAAAAGTTCTAGTCTGGGGACTTCAGTCTACTTCATTGGACCAAAAACATGATCAATTGAATCTTTTTTTATGTATTTTTTTAAAATTTATATATGACAACAGAATCATTACAATTCTTATTACATATATAGGGCACACTTTTTGATATCTCTGGTTGTATACATAGTATATTCATACCAATTTGTGTCTTCATACTTGTACTTCGAATAGTAATGATCATCACATTCCACCATCATTAATTACCCCATGCGCCCTCTGATATCAAAGAAAACATTCGGCATTTGGCTAACTTCACTTAGCATTATCTTCTCTAACTCCATCCATTTACCTGCAAATGCCATGATTTTATTCTCTTTTATTGCTGAGTAATATTTCACTGTGAATATATGCAGCATTTTTTAATCCATTCATCTATTGAAGGGCATCTATGTTGGTTCCACAGTTTAGCTATTGTGAATTGTGCTGCTATAAATGTTGATGTGGCTGTGTCCCTGTAGTGTGCTGTTTGTAAGTCCTTTGGGTATAGACCGAGGAGAGGGGATCAATTGAATCTTGAAACAGAAAATGTTTCAAACCTATTTGTGATTATATCCAATTTCATTATTAACATAGATAAAACTGAAGACTGAGGTTTTAGGATCTCTTCCTTATTCACTGATCCAAACTTCTTTTTTTCCATGAAATTATTTTTATGCTATACTGAATGTTACAATTTTTCACACCTTAGAAAGGCATTTCAGTAGTGTCTTTTTTACTCAAAACTAATTTTGGTCTCATTGACTAACCTATGTTTATTCAGCAATTAAAGGGAGTACTATACAGTGAATCAAACACAAGATTTTGGACCTCAAAATGATTTTTTTTGTGTGTATTAATCCTGAGGAGTTAAGAGAAAACTTGAAAAATTATTACCTTTGAGGAATACTGATGTCAACTATTATATTTTCCACATACATATAGAAAAGAAGCATAGGTATAAATCTTAGGTTGAGGCATAGAAAGAAGTAATCATTCTTCAAAATTCAAATGAGGAGGAAAAAAATGAAAAGCTTTAACAAATGATCATTTAATACAGGTTTGAGAGAGGAAAAGAAGCCTGAAGTGGTCATAGGCAAGTATGTTTTGAGTGACTTTAAAGGTCACATATTTGAGAACACTAGTACTTCACATGGCTTTAGATGAAGGATGAAAAAAGAATAAGAAATAAAATCCAGGAAGCTTATGTAGCTCTACATAAATTAACTCCTGGTGATTTGTTTTAAAATGCCCATGTATCATGGTTAAAGCATTCAGACTTTCCTCAGTGGCCTTGACCTTTCACTATTAAATGTGCACTTTGTTCCCTTTCCAGGGTAAGCACAACTTGTCAATACAACCAAGACAGAGAGGCCATTCATTTAAAAAGTTGTTGTTTCATCATGGATGATTTAAAATTATTTTTCTTGAATATTTATGCCTTTGGAAGAGAGATAAAGTCATTTAAATGCTGTAGATATTTTTTGACCACTCACAAGCTGCATAAAAAGCCAAAACAAATATCAAGATACTTTAGCAGTTGAAAACATGTCATTCATTATGGTTTTCTTGTTTTATTTGGTCATCTCTAATGTACTTTATATATTTACTTCACTTAAATACGGATGAAATGTACAACTATCTATATAATCATGACAAAATATCATGTATGTTTTAGGAAATAAGTAATCTTTATAAGTCTTAAAGTATCTTTCCCATTTTAAAAAAACATAAGTGAAAGAAGGTGTTGAAAGGATGTAATAATATCAAGAAGTTTAAAGAGATTTTGTAGAGAATCAATAGCCTGTGCTCAGGTATGAAAGCATAATAATTTTCCATGGGTTTAAGAGCAACATCCTGTGATCAGACATGCTAATACCTCTGTAGATAAAGCAGGGAGGATAATTAAAAGTATAAACTGCCTCATCATAGTTCAGAATTTGAATAAACTTCTAATTTTCATAGCATTTTCTCTGATTTTTATATAAATAATTGTGGGATTGTATTAACTCATTTACATTCTCACAATAACATGATAAGTTATTATTAGACTCATTTTAAACGCAAGGAAACCAAAAGAGAAGAGAGTTAGGTCATTTTTTCTGGGTTGCACAGTTATTAAAAGGAGGACCCAGGCAGCCTGACCCCCACAGTGCTGTGTGTACTTAACCAGGATGCTACCTGCTGCTCTGATAAACTTTTCTGTGTGATGTACACATACAGACACAAGTATACACAGTTGATCAAGAACCATTTAGAAGCAGATCCTGGAAATTCTATATATTTATGTCATTTTTAAAAATAAACATTATTTCCTAATAACTTTCATATCACATTTGTCCTTTATTTGTTAATGAGTATCACTTATTTTTTTCTATTCTCTAGATAATCTTTGTGGAAGCTTTTGTGCATCTTATATTTTGATTTTTAAGAAATTCCACCTGTTTTATTTGAGATATCATTTTTGATGTAATAGCTTGTACTAGGAATTGCAACTCTGACAAAGATTACAGAAAAATATTTAGGTGCCAAACTATAAGCACTCATAGTAAATCATTAGCAAAAATGTAATCAAAATTCTAATTTATAAAAATGTATAGTAATTATTACATGAATACAGAATTTATAGTTCTTAGAGCCAATGAAGAAACTTAGGGATGCATAGGCTGCCCACAATACCACGCTTACTGATGCCAACCTCAGCACTTATGGTCCTTCCTCATGTTTACAGTTTGTAATAACATATCACTGATCTAGTAAATTTTCAATTATCCAATCTTATGTAGCTCTTTGGAAGAATGACTTATACTGCATTCGAACCACAAATTATACAGGAGCCTGAAACATCTTCTAACACCAAAAAATAAGGAAGGAATCAAAATTTAGTATTATATAAAGATTGAGGAGCTACCTTAAAGTCACTCATTCTAGACAACAATGAGATAGTCTGAGAAACAAAAAAAGGAAGGACAGTTTAATAGAAGAAAGAAAGCAAATAACTTCAAGAGATTAAAACGAATATGTTAAAATAAGTTTATAACGATAGTTTACAAAATTTATATCATTGATGATCTTTGGATGATGCTAAGAAATCAAAAGTTACAAATAATAGGGAAAGAATCAAACCTGCTATAATTCAGGGTAAAGAAATAGTAGAAGACAGAGGCCCTTTTTACCTACTTTAATATTTCAGAGAAAAATAATCCCAATTTGGAATTATTCCAACTAATGATTAAGGAAGAAATGATGGAATTATATTTTCTCTTTGTAACTTGAAAATAAGTTTAGTTGGTAATCATTAATGGCTGTTAACGTTCTGAAAGAAAGACCAGTGAATATTCTGTGCCTCTTATAAGAATGAAATATTCTTGGAAAAATTAAGTCCTAAATCTGATCAAGGATCTATAACTAACCATCAATATAAAGAAAATTCTTGGAATTTTGATATGTGTAAATAATACTAAGCATCTACAAAGCTAGGATAAGTAATCCTGCTTCTTTTGTCACAAAAGTGCAATGAAAGAGGGAGAATGGAAGGACACAGTGAGACAAAAAGAGAGAATTTATAAATTAAATGGGACATAAATGTCATATCAGCCAAATACAATATGTGAACATAGTTTAGATCCTGATGGGAATGAATAAACAAATAATTATTGAAACTAGGTATATGAGTGTTATACCATTCTGTCTTTCTATGTTTAATATTTTCTATAATAATCATAAAATTAAATATAATTTTGTTCATGTAGTTGTATTTTCATCTCATATTACTATCCATGTTACAAATAATGGCATTCTAGAATAGCTGAAATCGGGTATCCTTTTCATTACTTTCTTTTTTTTTTTTTTAATTTTAGATAGGATAGTTCCATGTATTTAATAAAAGCAAAATCACATCACTTTTAAAGATCTAAGAAACAGTGAAAAATTTGGCAACTCATGAACAACGAAGAAAAACCACAAAGAATCCCTAAGACGGAAATCATATTAAGTCGTATTCTGTCAATAAAACTAGAAATTAAGAAGATATAGACAATTAAATTAAAAGGTATAGATATCTATATGAATACTATGTTTCCATGTAAAGAATCAACCAATAATGTACCAACTCTTCCCAAATTATTTTACAAATGAAAGACAATGCTAATCAATAATTCTCATTGCACATGGGGCTAAATCAGTGGGGCTCTTCTTGTCCCCCCAACTCAAGACTTCAACTTGTTCCTTCATCAACTCCCTTACCAACTCTTCCACTTTTTAACCATAGCACAGCACAGACACAACATATCGGAATCTATGGGACACATTGAAAACAGTTCTAAGAGGAAAATTCATTGCTTGGAGTTCATTCCTTAAAAAAAGAAAAAACCAACAAATAAATGATCTCATACTTCATCTCAAAATCCTAGAAAAAGAAGAGCAAAACAACAGCAAAAGAAGTAGAAGGCAAGAAATAATTAAAATCAGAGCTGAAATCAATGAAATCGAAACAATTGAAAAAATTGACAAAACTAAAAGTTGGTTCTTTGAAAAAATAAACAAAATCGACAGACCCTTAGCCATGCTAGCGAAGAGAAGAAGAGAGAGAACTCAAATCACTAACATACGGGATGAAAGAGGCAATATCACAACAGACACTTCAGAAATACAGAAGATAATCAAAAATTATTTTGAATCCTTATACTCCAATAAATTAGAAGATAGTGAAGGCATAGATAAATTTCTTAAGTCATATGATCTGCCCAGATTGAGTCAGGAGGATATAGACAACCTAAACAGACCAATATCAATTGAGGAAATAGAAGAAACCCTTTTCATTACTTTCAAAACTGTCTCTATTTATATTTTTATTTCCTCTTTGTTGAAGTACTTCCATATATGAGTCCCCCTAACACACACACAAATTCAGTTGCTTTTAGTTATTTACATTGCATTGTGGTCACAAAATGAGATAGTTCAATTTGTGCCTTCTTGAAATTTTTAAAAACTTTCCTTCATTAATCAAGTCAATTTGATTTTTATTTTACAGACATGTGTAGATTGTGTTAGAAGGAATTCTCCCTTAAACTTTGGTAGATTACTATCATTAAACCTTTCTTGTTATTATATGAATAAATTCTGCTGAGTGATTATTTTTTTGTAGATATCTCTTAGAAATGCTCATGATCGATATAATTAAAATTTAATTTTAGGGCTGATAATGTAGCTCAGTTAGTTGTAAAACATTTGACCTGCATGGGTGTGGTCCTGAATCTTGTGCACAGAACCACACACACAAAAATAAATAAATAAAAATGAAAATAAATAAATAAATTTTACTCAATTTCTCCTTTTTTTTTTTCCCCTAATGCTTTTTGCTATTGGCATTCTGAAGCTATATTTTTCAAAAGAGATCCATGATTGTTATAAATTCATTATGAGTTGAATTATCTCTTTCATCAATATACAGTATCTCAATTGTAAATTATGAATATATCACAATCATTTATTAACAAATATCTCTATGAAATATGATAGCAGATGAGATGACTAAATTATATATCACAATTAGACCCTTATGTTAAGTCTGAGCAAATAAACCTGGACTCAGGTGTTTCTATCCTTATGAAATTTTTTTATCACCCTTATGGCCTGTTCCAATCATAAATCAATCCTTAGCTAAAGAATACACGATTATGAATTTTTAAGCTTCCACCATTATTATTGATAATACTTGCAGAGTTTCACTTTTTTCTTAGGATCATGGAGGGTGAAGCACATTTTGATAAATGGAAGGCCTAACTAGACCTTTATGCTAGATATCATAAACCCTTTTTACCTATTTTAATATTTCAGAGAAAAAGAACCTTCTTTCTTGAGAGTGTTGGATGAATAAATTTCCATCAAATGAGATGATTAACAAGGTCTTGCTGAATTTCATATTTTTCATTTAGCAGGTATTGTACCTGAAACGTTGTCAATGCCTGTCAGGATGTGTTGTAATGCCTGTATCCTAAATTCTTTATAACCTGGCTTATTCTTAAAGGGGAGGCAACATATTTACTTATATTCATTGTAAATGGAAAGATGGATTTCAAAATGTAGAGCTGGGTTGAAAAATTGTAGTTTTAATAATCCAGACACCTGATAGTACAGGTTTAGAATCTGAGTCATTTAAATAAAATTCTGGAAAACAAGTTTTCTTTTATACAGTAAATATACTGTAATTAATAGGAAAGTCCACATGGTAGACGATGATGAGCATTAGTAAATAGACTTAACTATTTTCATATTCCATGTATTAATGGCTTCCTCAAGCCTGTCCTGTTTGCATCATACCTCACCAACATCTTTTTATCAGTCTTCACAACCTTGCTGTGTTTCATGTTGCCATTTTAAGTTATTGAAATCCTGTTTCTCTCAGGTCTCTGTTGATTTTTTATTTCACACATAAGGCATTCCAGTTATTTATGTTATATGTGTTGTTCATCAACTGACTTCCAACTATTTTCTTTATATACTTCATTTTTATTTCCAAACACATTTAATTCTTGCTGAAGGTGAAAGCTCTTCTAGGTTCTGGGTCATTTTCCTCATTGTACTTGGTTTCAGAGAGATGGAAGACATGTGAAAACTTCTAGTGCAATTGAATTCTGTAGTTTCAAAGAGAGAACCTATGTTACTAGGTCAGTGCAACAGATTTGTTCTGAGTTCTAACCTGTGCCAGGCAGGCCACTCGGTGCTGCCCCTTAGACTGAGGGGAAACCCTTGTTAGTCCTTGCCACAGTCTGGCTGGGCACACAATCATGAGCCACCACACAGCTTGTAGATTCAAACAGCAACTCTTTATTCCCGAACTCACACCAGCCGTCTACAATCACGTTCTGGGGAAATCCATGTTCTCTGCCCAAATCCACCTTCTCTGCCCAAATCCAAATCCACTGGGCTTCTATCTCCAAAATATACTGTCTGAATCCCGTGAGAACTCAAGGGGAACTCAGGCAGCAGGATACGCCCTATTCCCAGGAGGAATAATCTTAAACCTTAAACCTGGAACCTAAACTGGGAACGCCCTAAACAGGATTATCTTAAACCGGGAACACCCTAATCTGCCTTGGTCCTTGAGCAAGGTCACCTACATTCAATGTCGCTGCAACATGTCAGCAACATGGGGTACGCTGGCAAGGAAATTGTCATACCTACTTGGCTAATGGCTCCCAGCAAGTCCTCTTACCCTCTTCACCTTGACTTGCTCCCCCTTTGCGAGTCACAACTGATCTGCTAACTCTCTGTGATCTTTTTCCTTTTTGGTCACTATCTTGTCACGTGGGTCTTTCTTTCCCCACTGCTTTTTACCCTGTCACTATAGATGATTTAACTAGCCAGACATATATTTTATATTTTAATGATCACCTAAGTACTTTTTAGATGCTGTGATTTCTAGCATTAAATCAATTGAATCCACCTCTTACACCCCACTATGCTGATCCTGGGGTACATGTGTGTGTGTTTGTGTGTGTGCATGTGTGGTTGTGGTGGTGGTGTATGTGTTTCCCAGTCCCATTGTGAACTCAAAATTCCTGTGTCTCTCAGTTCTCCTCCTTTGTCCACTCTGTCAGGTTTTGTTAATTGAATATTTCCCCAGGTTACCCTCTCTGGCCAGGCTGCCTCTCCCCTAATGTTCTTCCAGGACGGGCCACATCTCATTGTTTAGTAAACCCCACAGTGCCTGCCCCTTCATAATGTCATCATAATGTCAGCAGAAATCCTTTTTCTGTGCTGATGGGCTTTTCTTTAAGTCCAGTTTACCTCAGTACTTTAATCATCTCTACTGTACTTCTTATTCTCAAGGGCTACTGGCCAACTTAACAATGGGCCTTTCTTTCATGCATCTAATCACTCACTTAATTCTCAGCTAAAAATATTATCATTAAGATCTTTTAACCATCTGCATGATTATACTTTCTTTTCTCACAAAATACTTCTCAGAATTCACTCCTTCCTACCTCTCTCTTGACTCAGAGGCAAATATATCCTTAACCTTTTTCAGATCCCTTTCTCCTGTCCACTTGAATTTAGCTGCTCTTATTTCTCCATGGACTTTTCCCATCAAAATATTAATCTCATATATTTCTCTTCAACCATATCATCATATTTTAGACTGATTATCTCCCATTCAATCTACAAATATTTATATTCTTAAATCAACCCATTGAAGAAAATAATTTTATTTGACTACAGTGTTCCCTTGCTATTCTATCCTTCACTATAAAATGTCTCCAAAGAATTTCCTTTTTATACTACATTTTGTGTCAATATGTTATTTACTCAATCATCTGTTAATCTCTTTTTGACTACTTCATTAAAACTTCTTTTAGAATTTTTAGTACCCTTCTAATAGGCAAATCTAAGTCATGCTGTTATAACCTTTCCTGTGCAGATGGTTTGGGGGTAAAGTTCAGTAAGCATAGATTTACAGAAGGTGAAAATTTCTTGTATATATGCCATCTTCCTTCTTATATATGTGTATGTGTGTGCATATTGTGTTCTTTTAAAGAATATTTGTTCTAAGGTTTTTATGTGTAAAGAATTTATAGTCCTTTTGTGGGAAAGCACCTCACTGGTTGTGGATGGGCTTTTACCATTTATATTTTCTTGTCTTATCTAATGCAACAGAATAATCACTAAAGAGATATATAAAGTTATAGATTAAGATGAAATACTGTCTTTGTTTAAGAATGCTTTAATTTCTCTTTTCTTTCCCCTGGCCCTTGACTTGTATTTTATGACTGTATTCATTCATAAAGTGATACTACACTAGCAATCATATAGGCTTTTTTTGATGTTTTAGCTCAGATTATTCTTTTACACATGTAGGAAAAGTCTAAAATCCATAAAATGGAAAAGCTCCTCCTAGCAATTTAGACTTTTATTTAGATTTTAACTCCCAGTTCAATTTTCTACAAGTCTGGAAATTTAAGTCAATTTACAAATCATTTTTTAATTCTTAAATGACAGGCTTCACACCCCTTGCATCTCAATCAAAATTACTTTTTTACACTGTTTTCTTTCAGCATTTTGGTTTTTTTTTCCTGCTAAAATATGTATCACATAGTACTTCACATTTGAATTATTGACATTAATCATAATAATAACTGACTTTTTAAAAGATAATTGTCTTTACCAAATACTACAGCAATCACTTGATGTTTTTTATGATTACTCCTCAAAACAACAACCTGGATGTTATGGTCTTTATCCTCCTGCAAATGATGAATAAACACAGAAAATTTAATTATATCCTCCCAGGTTATAGACATACAACCAGGATATGACTTTGAATCTCTCTTTGAAGGCTTGTGCTTCCTTCTTCCTCTATCTGTAGATTTATATACTTGTGATTCTTCAATGAAAATGTGATATGTGATATCCAGGAGGAAAAGAATAGATAAACAGATGTCTCTGTATTATGATAACAGCACACACTTCCAAAGCATCAACAGCAGTCAACTGTTTCAAAGTTTCAGTGAAGCAGGGAAGGCTAGACAGAAGGAGTAGCATTTGGAGTGCCTCTAGAAAGATGAACAAGACAGAGAGGAAACAGAGGGGTGACATATTTCCAAGGGAGAGAATGGTGAGTGCATCATATAGACCTTTAGAGTCCAGTGAGGCTAAAATGTTAGGACCTGTAATAATTTATTTGGTTTGGGGTTTTTCTTCACAAACAACCTAAGGTCGTGTAACTCCTCAGCCACATCTAAAATGTATTTGTGAAGTCACAAGGAATAAAATTGCAAACAATATTTTTGTGTTATTTAAAGCTTAACAAAGCAACAGTAAGGCCAGTGGGATAGTTATCAATATTTTACCCATTCCCTCCCCAATCCTGGGAGTTTTATCTTTTGGCTTGCTGATATCTTGCTTGTAGCAAAAATTAGTCAAACTCACTGAACTTCTTGGCACTGCTTGTAACCCAAATTGGTGCTAACAAATGGTTTAAGACTATGTACTGCTCCTAGCCCATGAGCTAACATTCTTTATCTTTTACAACCCAGTGGAATGAGAAGATTCTCTTAGAGTTATTGGGGAAGATCCTCTAATTCTCATGCAATCCCAACACCACTCCCTATGGTGAACATCTGCAATTAGCTAGAAGTGATCTCAATTTTAAAGGCATTCAGCAATGACTGTTTCTTCTCTTACCTTTCATTTATATGCACACAAATCCAAAGCTAATTTAGTTTGGCAGGAATGAGGAAAGAGTGATGACAGTAATACAAATGGGCCTCAATGTCTCAACATAAAATGTTATTGTACAAATGCTTTATAAATTCTCCATTATTGAGACTTTACAAAGGGTTAGATTCTTAACCAAGTATTTCACATGAATGACTTATCTACTTGAATTCTCACAACTACCCAATGGTGTATGTATTTAACCTCACTCAAAATTAATGAAGAAATAACCTTAGATTAGGTTAAATGTTGCACAGTGGATACTAGATTGAAATTAGACTATTTATCTATCTAATTGTAAACTGATTATGACATGTGTGTGTAACGTTATATTGCTACTGCAAAATAGCAACTGTTCAAAAATTAAAATACAATCTTTAAATCAGACAAATTGAAAAACTGTTGCAGCACATCTCACCTTTAATATAGATGTTGTATTTTACAAATACTATCATCAATGTTAATATTCCTATTGTTTTATTAGCTATGCTATGCCATGGAGACTTTATTTGATATTCAGTGACAGTCTACACCATCTTATCAAAGCAGACTGATTAAGTTCATGGTTCCTTTTGATTAAAATGCATCAGTCATTTATGTAAGATATGGTCGATGAATTCCCCTTGAAATCATGGAAACAGTAATTAAATTCTGTCATTTCCCCAAACTTTGGCTTTGTTCCTTTTTTGGAAAGACATTATATAATCTTAGAGTAAACCAGGTCTCATTCCCCCAAAGTTAATTAACATGCAAATAAATTTCCTGCACACTAGCTATTGTTCATACTAAGTAAACCAGTGCAGCTGGACACATGGTTTTTAAGTGGAACATCTTTATTTTTATTTATTTATTTTAATATTTAATTTTTAGTTGTAGGTGAACACAATATCTTTATTTCATTTTTATGTGGTGCTGAGGTATTAACCCATGCCTCACATGCGCCAGGCAAGCACACTACCACTCTACCCAGCCCCTTTATTTTTATTTTTTAATAGCTCTAAAATGTTTGGGAAAAAATTGAAAAGGAAAGAAATGAAAAGCTAATGTATTCCTTTGACAATCAGTCAATTCTTAGTTTTTGCTTTGATTGGTATATTGAAAAAATGCTAATAATATACCTGTAACCTATTAAGGTATATCAAGTCTCTTCACTAAAGAAATAATAAAATGCATTAACCATTTTAATTGGAAGAAATTACAGAGGTTCATTTGTATCCTTTCCCTGATAAGAGATGATCACTTTATATAGTACTTCTAACACAACAATTACTAGTACCTGGGGGAGTATGGCTGTGGAAGAAATTTTCTGAGGGAGGATCTTTGTATTATTATCATTACTATCTGTAATTTTGTAATGTATTGCATAGTCTTTGATATTTTAAAATACCAATTATTAGAAATATATCTCACAAAGCAACCCTTTCTATGTTTAGACAGCATCTACCTTTTTAAGTCAAAAGTATTCTTACCATCCTGGTGCTAAATCCCATCTTCTATGATGGTCTAGCAGGTATCCATCATTCAAACAAGTTCCTCAGTGTCTCTCTTAAAATACAACACGACGAACTGGACTCCACATGCAGTGGTTACACCAATTCTAGGTACAATGGGTTCTCACCTTCTTCTCTCTGGTCACCAAGATTGCATTGCAATTTTTGGTAGCCATTCCTTACCTCAAATCCATCAGTCAACTCAAATCCCTGCGTGTTTTGTTGTGGTTTTTCTGTCCCTCACATTTATTATTATATGAATTGATCTTTTAACTTTCTCCACAACATGGAAAATTTGTACATTTTAAGAGTTGTGTGATGGGGATTAAGCAGGCAGCAAAGCCTTCACTTTAGTGAGTGGAGGGAGGGCAACCTCTAAACTTACGTCAGTGATTCTTGATCCATCATGTGTGTGTGTATGTGTAATCTTAATCACTATATGTAGTAGTTCCAACACAGAATCTGGAAGAGAACGTGTGTGTGTGTGTGTGTATAATATATATAAAATATACATATATATTATATATATATATAAATGATTTGTGTGTGTTGCTTGGGATTGAAGCAAGCATGCACTCTGCTACTGAGCTACATTTCCATTTCCCATCAGATATATATGTATGGAAAGTACTTCCTCAATTCTTGACTTTATTTATCTGACTTTGTAAATCTTATGCTATTTCCATGTGAATTAGTAGTAAACCAGGATACCAACACATTTATTTGTATGAGGGAATTTTACAAACGTCTGCACCATTCAGTTCAACCCATAAAGTTAATGTATGCTGCTACTAGGAAGACTTCTCTGTATGAATACTGATATTCAGGTTTACCTTTTGGATTCATTTTCTTTTAAAGGTTTGATTCTTATTCCTGATTATATTACTTGTTTGTTCATTGTATAGTCTTAAATCTATAAAACGTCATAGATCCACAGCAATAGCTTCTCCCATGGAAGGAAGACAATGATGAATGTGTTTGAATGATAAACATCTGAAGATCCACCCTAGAAGATGAATTTGGATTTTGCTATTTAGTATGAAAGGATGATGAATGATTTCTCTGAAACCACAAAAAATGCCTGTGGTTTCTTATAATTTGAAATTTAAAAATTATAAAAAACATCATTGTAGCTATTTAGTCTTAATCAGAATATTTCTTTACTAGAATGTTTAAGCATTTCTAAATATAGTCTTCATTCAAAAATGTTTATCATATCTCCTCCCATTCAACCTTCCATATAATATACAGGATATATTTATATGCATATGGTAAATAACAATGTGTTTATTGCTTAGACAAACAATTAAAAACAGAAGCAAAGGCACTAGCTCAGAAGATAACAAGAGGAAAAACCTAAGGTGGAAGAATGAGCTAATTAGATTGGAATATAAAAAATGTTCCCACTTTGTTTCACAGGTGCTTATTTTATTCAGGTCATTCATTTATATTAAAACATGTTCTTAATTGAGGCAATTATCATGCTTGAGGTTTTATAAATAAAATATAAAATTATTGCATTTAATACATTGTTCCATAGAATGATATTAAAGAATTAATTTTTCACCATGTCATGGCCTCTTATATAGTATATGCAGGTTATAATGCAAAAAAACCAATATAGTTCTTCTAATATATATATATAAATTTTATATATATATATATATATATATATATATATATATTATATTTTATATAATATAAATTTTAAAATAACATAGCAAAATGTAATTCTTGGAAACAATTATGTGAATCATTACTTTGAATTTTTAAAATTAACTTTATTAAAGTATAGTTTATATATTGTGAGATCTGTTCTTTTTGGTGTATAGTTGTATGAATTTTCACCCACTCCTACACGGTAAAGATATCAAATCTGTCCATCATTGCAGTACAGTTAACTTGTGCCCCTTTGCAGAAAAACTTCAGTGTTGCTAGCTTTATTTTTCCCATTGTGTGACACCACCATCATGAAGATCTCACTGCAGACTCACTGGAAAGTCCCAAGCTGCCTGACTTAGATAAGGGGCTCTTCCCAGACCCTCCAGCCACGTATGTAGCATATGACCCAGAGTGGTTCAGCCTGTTTTGTGAGGAGATTGAGCTCCCATCAAGCCAAATGGAGGAAAAGATCAGTTTCCAGAATATCTTTGCTGTTTTCTAAGGCAGGGGGCTTTGGAACATAAAACTAACATCGATAGCTTTCAATAAGATTGTTAAAATTAATTTATTTTTTTTCACATCAGAAAAAGAAATTTGTAAGGAAATAAGATACACATTGTATCTAATGTAATAGAAAATATTTAGGGCACAAATCTAATCATAAAGAGCTATGTTGATTTAACAATTTTTAAATCATTTTTGTTCATTCTTAATTCTTCAAAATAGAATGTTTTTCACTCTTGTTTCTTTGCCTTCATGAATGTGAATATTTTTTCCTTCAATTTGCTTTCTTCATATTCTGAATTATACACATGCACACATATTTTGTTTAATGTAATGAATGTTGTAAATCCATTTTGATCTAAAATAAATTTAGTTTTCTAAATGATTTTTAAAAATTAAATCACTTAATGGAGGTATGATTGAAATACAAAAAGCTCTACATATATAATGGATACAACTCGAGGAACTTGAATGTAAATGTAGACCTGTGAAAGTATCATCATAATCAGTGCCACAACCTATCCAATATCTCCTCAAGGCTCCTCTTGTCCTCTTTATTATTGTTTTACATGAGTGTGATAAGAGTTTTGTTCTTTTGCAGAATTTTAAGTTACAATAAATAATCTTATAAATTCTCTTCTTGTTGCTTTTTTTTTTTTTTTGAAAGGTAGTCTGTTTTAATTGCCCATGTCTTCATTTTGTTGGGAATTTCCTCTGTATAAAAGCTTGTTCTAGTTCATTTCATCTTAAGCATCCCAAAATAATTACAACTCTTTTTATTGTGTGGCTGTGATCAAGTCAACTTTATTTTTAAAAGCACATTTTAATAGTAAAAATCTAGCCCCTGTCACTATGGCACTGCATTACCTGAGAGATAGATGCAATATTTTTCCCCTCCCTTAATTTTGGAGTACATGGTAGAAAAGCATTGATTGTATGTCATTGTGACACAGAACTGTGCATTGATATTCTAGGAACTACAGATACCTTTTGCCTTTGTATTAAAACCTGTGATAATTATAAATTAGTTATATTTGGTTATATTTTTGGTGTGATTTGTGCACTCATTCAATGCCATTAAATATGTACAGTGTGGCTGGCATAATTTAAATGCTTGGAACTCAGTAGTAAAAAAAAAGAATAAAATTCTAATGGAAATGAAATTGTACTGGGAGACAAAACAATAAATAATAACTGGGTAAGAATGCCATATAAATCATCAGTGTTATGAAGAAAAATAATGCTGGGGGAAAGGATGGAAAGTGGGAGATTTTTTAGAGATTTGATACAATGGTCAGAGGAGTTATCACTGAGGTGGTGACATTTGGGCTGAGGTGAAAAAGATGAGGAAAAAGATATGTGACTCTCTGAGGGAGGAATGCTCCAGCAGGGTGAACAATAAGAGCTAGACCTAAAATGAGAAACACTGGGTGTGCTGGGGCATGCTTTCACCCACCTGGCTCGTAATTTATTGTTGATGTGCAATAAGAGAAGACAAAACGAAAAGTAAGCATTGATCATTTGATGAAATAACTGTTTTGTTTTGAATCTGATAAATGTTGCATGTTTTCACTTTTTCATTTTGTTATTTAGTATTTTTTTTTATTTTTGTATATTACAAAACTGTATATTCACGGTAGATTTTGGGGTAGAGGTCTGATCCTGCACCTCAGGGATTGAAGAAGCTCTGTTAGAGGAAGAGAAGCAGGCTATTGACATGCACTGGACAAAGACAACTTTGGTTCAGTTAGCTAGGGCAGGGTGATGAGGATCTTCTTTTCTGAGCGCAAAATGGATCAAGCTAAGCAGCTAAGAGTAAGAGTGGGCATAAAGAAGATGTAGAGGGAGAGGACAAGATGTGAAATAGATCACAGGAGAGTAAATAGGTATGGAGAATAGCAGAGTCGAGCAACTGTGCTAAGGAGTCACCTCAGGTTTGTAATCAAAATTGATTACGACACCAGTCATCATAGTTATACTTTTGTTGTGATTCAGTTACTTTTACCTACTGAATTACAGAATAGCCAGAGGATAGATATAACTGGTGTTTCCCTAGCAAGATTCTAGAGGAAAAGAAGAGTTGAGAGTTTATGAATGAGAACTAATGATGTTCTCAGTAGAATCTAAGCTGAGTGAACAGGAAAGTAAAGCACGGGGATGATAGTCCATAAAAATATCAGTAGACCAGAAAGGGCAGTGAGGTCAATAATCCCTCAGTGGGAGCACTGGAGACCCTGAGTCCACAGTTATGGGCAAGAAATCAGTAAGAGGAATGCCCAAATTTATATTTTGGAAATGGTACAATTACTGGTAATGACTAAAGTGCAAAAAAGTTACCGTATTGTGGTAATTTTTTAAAACAACTACATTTATCAACAATCTTATAGCATAGTTTTCTAATACCATGTTTTAGGTGAAGTCAGTCCCCATTAGAAAGAAAACATTTATGTGTACTGATGACACTTAACATGGCAAATCAGATCATTAAAAACATATGCATTAATTCATTTTCTTTTCCTTCCCTCCCTTTCTTCCTTCTTTCCTTCCTGTGCTTGGGACATATCCCTGGATCTTGCACACACTAGGCTAGTACTATACCACTGAGCTATATGCCCAGCTCTCAATTACATAAGTGAATGTTAGTTCCCTTCCAGTTCTCTAGTGAGAGGTGAACCTGTCTGGAGGGAAATACATGAAAAGGTATTAGTCAGCTTTTCATTGTGGTGACCGAAATACCTGACATAAACTAGAGGAAAGATTTATTTTGGCTCTTGTTTCAGACATTTCAGTCCAGGGTCAGACTGAAGTGTGGTAGAACATCATGGATGAAAGGTGTAGCAGAAGACATTTGCTCATGGCAGCCAGAAGACAGGTAGGGAGAGAGAGAGAGGCTAAAGGAGAGAGGGAGAGAGAGAGAGAAAAGAAGAAGGAGAAAAAGGAGGAGAAGCAGGAGGTAGAGAAGGAGGAGGATGAACAGGAAAAGGAAGAAGAAGAAAAGAGAAGAGAAATCAGGGACACAATTAGACCCCTAAAGTTGCCCCCAAATGACCTACTTTCTCCCACCAATCCCCACTGACCTACAAATTCCACCATTTCTGTGTAGTACATTAATTTTTTTAATCCATCAAATGTATTATCATCAGATCATTTAATCCATTGGTGAGGTCAGAACCCTTTTGATTCAGACATCTTTCCAAATACCCACCTCTATACAGTCCTACATTGAGGACCAATTTTTCAACACATGAAATTTTGAGGGACATTCCAGATCCAAAATATAACGATACTGGAAGAATGGAAATAAAGAAGGGAGAACTCAGTTATATTGATGTCTGCTATCATGAAGCTGAATGCCAATCTTTTGCTCTTTCCTTCAGCACCCCTGTGTCTGAGAGGTAAAGAAAAGGGGTTTGTACTGGAGAGATCTGCATTACCGAAGAGAAGGGAGACACTTTAATAAGATTCAGGACCAATTTTGGAAAAAAATAGTTTTACATATTCTGTTTCCTTCATTGTGGATAAATTTTTTAAAACATATTTGAGAAATAATATTTTATCTCAGAAACCACCAATATCTTGTATAGTTATAATTATTTGAAATTTTATCAAGAAACCATGTACCAAATTATATTTGGCTTTGGATAAAAGCAGTGTTCTCTATTTCGGATGGAACCAAAGCTTCCTTTTGTATGTGAAAAATGTATTTTACATGTATGATACCAGGATACATAGATTATGAAGCATTGTATGGATAGAACATTCACTTAGTATTAAATTAACATTTTTGTTGAAAACTAAGATTTATTTACTTTTGTTTTGCATTTATACATTTAATTTTCTTGAGTCTACTTCTCTATGAAAAACAAAAAGACACTTTATATTTTCATCTGTGAGAAATATATCTGCATTGGAAAACATATAACTGTGAAAGATACACACACACATACATATACACACACTGTGCAGTATTTATATTGTTACCTTTCAATGGAATGTTATATTCATAATTTCCCATTGCTTCAAATGTTAGCCTTGCCTTGGGTGAGAGCTGTGATGGGTTTGTTCACCTTAGATGATATTTATTTATTTTCCTTCATTACACATAATCCATCTGTACAAGATCTTATAGCCTGTGGTAGACTTTACACTCTAGTAGACAGGCTTATCAGCTTCTTTGCAGGCTTCTCAATTTTAATTTTAAAGTAAAAATGAATGTATTTGTGTTGCTTATTGAGCCCATAACTGAATAACTACTGCTCTCTGGTTCTGGAATGGTAACTTGAGAATGGAGAGTAAGTACATGGATTGTCATTTTCAATGGCTATGAAGTATCTATATGGTCTTTATAAAAACACATGTATGTGAATACTCATGTACATTTATATGTGTGTAGGCATAGATGTGCATTCACACATTGGTAATATATAAATCAGTGCACAAATAAATATTAACATGTAATTTGTGTATATATGTATGTCTAAGGGGAAAGGGAAAATTATGAGAAAGTATTTGACATTTGAATAGTGGAAGATTTGCCTTAATTTAAATGAGGCAATATCCCATTTGCTGTTGAAAAATGAACTGTCTTATAAAATTGAAGGTGAAACCAGAAAATGATTTCAGTGCTTTTCTTCTGGCTTCTACATGAAGTGAGTGTTAAACAGAATATTAAACTCATCTCACCTCATCAAAAAGGGCAGTTTCAGAAATCCAGGGCTAAAATGAAAAGGTATACGTTTATAATAAAAGCAAATAAATAAAAAATGGTTTTGCAGCCCTAATGGAATCAATACATCTGTAATCACTAAAACAGTTGCTTTAGCATAGTAAAGTTGGATAGAACGTAGTCAAAATGCTGTATCTGAGGTTTGCATTTGAATTAATTTTGTTCTAACTAATGTCTTGCCATCAGAAGACGCCATATTCCACATAGCTACAGGATTTTGGATGAGGGGTTTTATTTAAGTCTTTAGTTTTCTTTTTGAATATACACGTGAATGACTAAAGTATTCTAATATCTCCTCACATATTTGTTATAAAGAGCTCATCTTACTATGTTCTTTGTAACTTCCCTGGAGATAGCTGAAGATATAAAGATTTATCCCATGTTAATTTATAGTGTATATGTCTTTTAAAGTATATAAAATGATATTATTTTATCTGTAAAGACATGACAATATTTGTCAATAATCCATACTGAAAAATTAATTTTCTTGGTCACAATTGTTTCCCTGAGCTATAAGAAAGTTTTTATTAGTATAACATAATAAGATGATATACACATTTTCAAAGTTTTATTTATGGCACATTAATTTTGAATGTTGTTTAATAAATATTGTATAAAATAAAATAGTCTAGATCTTTCTTTGTAGTTTTATTCATCAAAAAGTGAAGTACTTACAGTTTTTATCAATCAAGAAATCAAGTTGTGTTTCACAGGTGATCAAAATGTATTGAATGTGAGACTATAATTAAATCGGTTTACTGAAAAAAAAAACAGGCAGGATAGGCCCAATGCCCTAGAAACAATTCTCCTTTATGATTTCTCATTCTGAAGAGAGTCTAAAGCTCTCTTTTAAAAGCAAAATGCTGAACCAATTAAGAGAGAGGATGATGGCGGTGAGGGGAGTGCATTGCCCCCGTGTGCTGCTTCACTGTGTGGGAGTATGACAAGTCAGGACGGCTAAAGGCTATCTTGTTAGGAATTTCCAGCAATAGTGGGGTGCTCCGGAACCTGGAGAAAGTATTTCCATCGCACGAGGATCGGCTACGGGGACTCAAACGCGAGAGGTTTGTCGCACGGAGGGTAACACTGCTTATTCAGCAAATCGCCCCGCGGCTAGAGTCTGCAGCGCACGCTGGGAAACGAGGAGATAGCGACACAGGGATACAGCGCTGCAGTTTCTGCCAGCCGTGCAAGCACCGTACTCAGGGCTGAATTCCGGGTTTGAGACGGGGGAAGGAAGCGGTCCATCTCGGTTCTCCACACCGGTCAGACCACAGAGGAGGCCAGCAGCCACCATGTTGGAAAGCTGAAGTCACCATCCCTGTTTTCGACTGACCGCAGCTCATTCAGCCATAGAACAGGTAATTTCAGGCTGCCATTCGCCTGCGGCTTGCAGACAGATTGCTAGGGTTCAGTGCCTGGGGGCTTCTTAGAACCTGATCTTATCGGAGCGAACACCGAGCGCGGGGCGGCCGAGTTCCGGCTCCCGGAACCGCCCTGGCCCAGGGCTGGGGAGCCTGCGGAGGCTGCTTCTTGGACCCTGCTCCTATCAGAGCATACACCAAGCACTAAGCGGCCAAATTCCGGCTCCCGGAACTGCCCTGGCCCAGGGCTAGGAGCCCACAGAAACTGCTTCTCGGTACGGGTCCTGCTGAGGGCCGGTCAGGACTCACCCGTTGCTTTGGTTGCCCGGCAAGTGGAACGAAATGCTGCCATTCGCATAGGATACCAACATGGCAGAGATCTGATGTCATCAGAAAGCGGCAGAGGAAAGAACTTCATCAATACCAGCGGCGACAGAAACAGTTGGTCTCCTGGTAGCGGGGGTGAGGCACAGACACCCGAGTCTCCTCAATTTGTCGTCAAGCCAGAGGGGAGGAACCGGGCCACCGCCAGCGCCCGGAGCAGGCCCAGCGGCTTGCCAGCGTGGTGACCGCGTGACTCCAATTGGAGAGGGGGCGGAGCGGAGCCGCCACCCGCACCCGCAAGGTGGGCAGACCCGCGACCCAGTGGTACATGGGCGTGGTAGGAGGGGCAGGGCAGAGCCTCCGCCCGCGCTTGCAAGGTAAACAGACCTGTCACAGACTGGCGGGTCAGGCCCAGTGGCCTGCCAGTGTGGAACACACGTCACCCCAACTGGAGTAGGGGCAGAGCAGATCCTTCTCCCACGCCCGGATCAGGCCCTGCCGGTGTGGTGGCCACGTGAACCCAATTGGAGTGGGGGCAGAGCGGAACCGCCACCCGTGCCCGCAGGGTGAGCAGACCTGTGATCAACCTGCAGATCAGGTCCAGGTGTCCCCAGGCGTGGTAGGAGGGGCAGGGCAGATCCGCCGCCCGCGCCTCCAAGGTAGGCAGACCTGCGACAGACCGGCGGATCAGGCCCAGGAGCCTGCCGGCGTGGTACACACACCACCCTAATTGGAGTAGGGGCAGAGCAGAGTTGCCGCCCGTGCCAGGAACAGGCCCAGCGACCTGCAGGCGGGGTAGTCACGACACCCCAATTGGAGTAGGGGCAGAGCAGAGCCGCCACCCATGCCCGAAAGGTGGGCAGATCTGCGACCGACCAGCGGGACAGGCCCAGTGGCCTGCCGGTACGACAGACACGTCACCGCATTTGGAGTAGGGGCAGAGTAGAGCCGCCGCCCGCGCCTGCAGGGTAGGCAAACCTGCAACCGACCGGCGGATCAGGCCCGGTGGCCTGCCGGCGTGGTACACTCGTCACCCCAATTGGAGTAGGGGCAGAACAGAGCCGCCGCCAGCGCCCAGAACAGGCCCAGTGACCTGCCGGCGTGGTAGCCACGACACCCCAATTGGAATAAGGAGAGAGCAGAGCCGCCGCCCGCGCCTGCAGGAAAGATACGCAAGCAGTATGAAAAGACAAGGAAAGAAAGGACCACAAGCAATGCAGGTCAACGCAACTTTAGAAGAGGTAACAGCTGCAGCAGATGGAATGTCAGATAAAGAATTCAGGATATACATGCTTCAGATGATCTGGAGTATCAAGGAAGACATTAGACAGCAAAATCAGACAATGAAAGATCACTTCGATAATGAATTACGCAAACAAATCCAGGAAGCAAAGGATCAACTATACAGGGAGATAGAGGTTATAAAAAACAAACAAACAGAAATCTTAGAAATGCAGGAAGCAATAAACCAACTTAAAAACTCAATGGAGAATACTACCAGCAGAGTAGAACACTTAGAAGATAGAACATCAGACAATGAAGACAAAGTATTTCAACTGGAAAAGAACATAGACAGCTCAGCAAGACTGTTAAGAAACCATGAGCAGAACATCCAAGAAATATGGGATAACATTAAGAGACCAAACTTAAGAGTCATTGGGATACAGGAAGGTACAGAGCTCCAAACCAAAGGAATGAGCAATCTATTCAATGAAATAATAGGAGAAAACTTCCCAGACTTGAAGAATGAGACAGAATCCCAAATCCTAGAAGCCTACAGGACGCCGAATGTGCAAAATCATAAGAGATCCACACCTAGACACATTATAATGAAGATGCCCAACATACAGAATAAGGAGAGAATTTTAAAAGCTACAAGAGAAAGGAAGCAGATTACATTTAGGGGTAAGCCAATCAGGATAACAGCTGATCTTTCAACACAGACTCTGAAAGCTAGAAGATCTTGGAATAACATATTTCAAACACTGAAAGAAAATGGGTTCCAACCAAGAATTGTGTATCCAGCGAAATTAAGCTTCAGGATGGAAGATGAAATTAAAACCTTCCACGATAAACAAAAGTTAAAAGAATTTGCAGCTAGAAAACCATCTCTTCAAAACATCCTCGCCAAAACATTACAGGAAGAGGAAATGGAAAATAACAATGAAAACCAACAGTGGGAGGTAGGACAGTAAAGGAGGGGAAAATAATCAAAGAGGAAAACAAACCATGTTTAGTAACAGAAATAAACAAATATGGCTGGAAGAACAACCCATATCTCAATAATAACCCTAAATGTTAATGGCTTAAACTCACCAATCAAGAGACACAGGCTAGTAGAATGGATCACAAAACAAGACCAACAATATGCTGCCTACAGGAGACGCATTTGATAGGAAAAGACATACATAGGCTGAAGGTGAAAGGTTGGGAAAAATCATATCACTCATATGGACTTCGGAAACAAGCAGGAGTGTCCATACTCATATCAAATAAAATAGATTTCTAGCCAAAGTTAATCAAAAGGGATAAAGAGGGACACTACATACTGCTTAAGGGAACCATACACCAACAAGACATAACAATCATAAATATTTATGCCCCAAACAATGGTGCAGCTATGTTCGTCAAACAAACTCTTCTCAAGTTCAAGAGTCTAATAGACCACCATACCATAATCATGGGAGACTTCAACACACCTCTCTCGCCACTGGACAGATCTTCCAAACAAAAGTTGAATAAGGAAACTATAGAACTCAATAACACAATTAATAACCTAGACTTAATTGACATATATAGAGTATACCACCCAACATCAAGCAGTTATACTTTTTTCTCAGCAGCACATGAATCCTTCTCAAAAATAGATCATATATTATGTCACAGGGCAACTCTTAGACAATATAAAGGAGTAGAGATAATACCATGCATCTTATCTGATCATAATGGAATGAAACTGAAAATCAACGATAAAAGAAGGAAGGAAAAAGCATACATCACTTGGAGAATGAACAACAGGTTACTGAATGATCAATGGGTTATAGAAGACATCAAGGAGGAAATTAAAAAATTCTTAGAGATAAATGAAAACACAGACACAACATATCGGAATCTATGGGACACATTGAAAGCAGTTCTAAGAGGAAAATTCATTGCTTGGAGTTCATTCCTTAAAAAAAGAAAAAACCAACAAATAAATGATCTCATACTTCATCTCAAAATCCTTGAAAAAGAAGAGCAAAACAACAGCAAAAGAAGTAGAAGGCAAGAAATAATTAAAATCAGAGCTGAAATTAATGAAATCGAAACAAAAGAAACAATTGAAAAAATTGACAAAACTAAAAGTTGGTTCTTTGAAAAAATAAACAAAATTGACAGACCCTTAGCCATGCTAGCGAAGAGAAGAAGAGAGAGAACTCAAATTACTAGCATACGGGATGAAAAAGGCAATATCACAACAGACACTTCAGAAATACAGAAGATAATCAAAAACTATTTTGAATCCTTATACTCCAATAAATTAGAAGATAGTGAAGGCATCGATAAATTTCTTAAGTCATATGATCTGCCCAGATTGAGTCAGGAGGATATAGACAACCTAAACAGACCAATATCAATTGAGGAAATAGAAGAAACCATCAAAATACTACCAACTAAGAAAAGCCCAGGACTGGATGGGTATACAGCAGAATTTTACAAAACCTTTAAAGAAGAACTAATACCAATACTTTTCAAGCTACTTCAGGAAATAGAAAAAGAGGGAGAACTTCCAAATACATTCTACGAGGCCAACATCACCCTGATACCTAAACCAGACAAAGACACTTCAAAGAAAGAAAACTACAGACCAATATCTCTAATGAACCTAGATGCAAAAATCCTCAATAAAATTCTGGCGAATCAGATACAAAAACATATCAAAAAAATTGTGCACCATGATCAAGTAGGATTCATCCCTGGGATGCAAGGCTGGTTCAATATACGGAAGTCAATAAATGTTATTCACCACATCAATAGACTTAAAAATAAGAACCATATGATCATCTCGATAGATGCGGAAAAAGCATTCGACAAAGTACAGCATCCCTTTATGTTCAAAACTCTAGAAAAACTAGGGATAACAGGAACATACCTCAATATTGTAAAAGCAATCTATGCTAAGCCTCAGGCTAGCATCATTCTGAATGGAGAAAAACTGAAGGCATTCCCTCTAAAATCTGGAACAAGACAGGGATGCCCTCTCTCTCCACTTCTGTTCAACATAGTTCTCGAAACACTGGCCAGAGCAATTAGACAGACGAAAGAAATTAAAGGAATAAAAATAGGAAAAGAAGAACTTAAATTATCACTATTTGCAGATGATATGATTCTATACCTAGCAGACCCAAAAGGCTCTACAAAGAAACTATTAGAGGTAATAAATGAATTCAGCAAAGTGGCGGGATATAAAATCAACACGCATAAATCAAAGGCATTCCTGTATATCAGCGACAAATCCTCTGAAATGGAAATGAGGACAACCACTCCATTCACAATATCTTCAAATAAAATAAAATACTTGGGATTCAACCTAACAAAAGAGGTGAAAGACTTATACAATGAAAACTACAGAACCCTAAAGAGAGAAATAGAAGAAGATCTTAGAAGATGGAAAAATATACCCTGTTCATGGATAGGCAGAACTAACATCATCAAAATGGCGATATTACCAAAAGTTCTCTATAGGTTTAATGCAATGCCAATCAAAATCCCAACGGCATTTCTTGTAGAAATAGAGAAAGCAATCATGAAATTCATATGGAAAAATAAAAGACCCAGAATAGCAAAAACAATGCTAAGCAGGAAGTGTGAATCAGGCGGTATAGCGATACCAGACTTCAAACTATACTACAGAGCAATAGTAACAAAAACAGCATGGTACTGGTACCAAAACAGGCAGGTGGACCAATGGTACAGAATGGAGGACACAGAAACCAATCCACAAAACTACAACTATCTTATATTTGATAAAGGGACTAAAAGCATGCAATGGAGGAAGGATAGCATCTTCAACAAATGGTGCTGGGAAAACTGGAAATCCATATGCAACAAAATGAAACTGAATCCCTTTCTCTCGCCATGCACAAAAGTTAATTCAAAATGGATCAAGGAGCTTGATATCAAATCAGAGACATGCCGTCTGATAGAAGAAAAAGTTGGCTACGATCTACATTCGGTGGGGTCGGGCTCCAATTTCCTCAATAGGACACCCATAGCACAAAAGTTAATAACTAGAATCAACAAATGGGACTTACTCAAACTAAAAAGTTTTTTCTCAGCAAAAGAAACAATAAGAGAGGTAAATAGGGAGCCTACACCCTGGGAACAAATCTTTACTCCTCACACTTCAGTTAGAGCCCTAATATCCAGAGTATACAAAGAACTCAAAAAATTAGACAATAAGAGAACAAACAACCCAATCAACAAATGGGCCAAGGACCTGAACAGACACTTCTCAGAGGAGGACATATAGTCAATCAACAAGTACATGAAAAAATGCTCATCATCTCTAGCTGTCAGAGAAATGCAAGTCAAAACCACCCTAAGATACCATCTCACTCCAGTAAGATTGGCAGCCATTATGAAGTCAAACAACAACAAGTGCTGGCGAGGATGTGGGGAAAAGGGTACACTTGTACATTGCTGGTGGGACTGCAGATTGGTGCAGCCAATTTGGAAAGCAGTATGGAGATTTCTTGGAAAGCTGGGAATGGAGCCACCATTTGACCCAGCTATTCCCCTTCTTGGTCTATTCCCTAAAGACCTAAAAAGAGCATGCTACAGGGACACTGCTACATCGATGTTCATAGCAGCACAATTCACAATAGCAAGACTGTGGAACCAACCTAGATGCCCTTCAATAGACGAATGGATAAAAAAAAATGTGGCATTTATACACAATGGAGTATTACTCTGCATTAAAAAATGACAAAATAATAGAATTTGCAGGGAATTGGATGGAATTTGCAGGGAATTGGATGGCATTAGAGCAGATTATGCTAAGTGAAGCTAGCCAATCCCTAAAAAACAAATGCCAAATGTCTTCTTTGATATAAGGAGAGTAACTAAGATTAGAGTAGGGATGAAGAGCAGGAGAAGAAGATTAACATTTAACAGGGATGAGAGGTGGGAGGGAAAGGGAGAGAGAAGGGAAATTGCATGGAAATGGAAGGAGACCCTCAGGGTTATACAGTGGAGGGGGTAGAGAGAGAGGAGGGGAGGGGAGGGGAGAGGTGGGGAGGGGGGAGGGTGGAGGATGGGAAAGGCAGCGGAGCACAACAGACACTAGTATGGCAATATGTAAATCAATGGATGTGTAACTGATGTGATTCTGCAATCTGTGTATGGGGTGAAGGTGGCAGTTCATAACCCATTTGAATCAAAGTGTGGAATATGATATGTCAAGAAATTTGTAATGTTTTGAACAACCAACAATAAAAAATTAAAAAAAAAAAAGCAAAATGCTTCTTTTGTCTTTAGATATTTAATCTCCATATTTAAGGTACATTAAATATTTTCTACTAATATATTATTATTTAGTTTAGATAAAAACTAATTTGTAATTCTATGAATTTAAAAAAATTTCTAATAAAAAATTCAAGAAAGAAATTAAATCTAAAACGCCAACTGTGTTTGTCTACCAGCTTCATTGAGATATGATCATTTCTCTTGAAAATGTTTACTTGTAAAACAAGCATTCTAGTGATAATAATAATGATGATGATGATAATAATTTTGAGAGTATACTCAATAGCTCAAATATTCTATTTATTTCTTCTTGAAAAATTTGTTTTCTACAAATCATTGAAAATTACATGTATATGACTCACTAGTCAATGCATTCAAATAAGTTTCATTGCAAGAATCAGGCAACCAAAGAACACCTTAGCTAAAATTGAAACTGATAGGATAGTAAAGTAGAGGCATCTTGGATAAGCTTTTAACATTTATTATGGGACACTTGACTACTATGACATATACTTTGAGGTACTTATTTCCAAAGTAATGTTTCAAAATAAGGTGGGGGTGGAGAAGTGACTTGCGTATTTCTGGGTTTTACCAATGTCAATGGGTTTTACAGAAAGTGTATTTAAGACCTATAGGGTTTTTGTATATTCTCATTTTTCTAACTATAAGTGTACCCTTATATTTAGTATTACTCTTTAGAATAATGTGAAACAATGCCATTAGCTTCCATAAATGTTGAATGTCTGTGTTGTCAGGCATACAGGGAATTCTACATAATGCCAAAGTTAAGGAATAGGAAGCATTATTGTAACTTGCACATCTGGATGCAAGACAAGAGCACAATGGCATTTTATACAGGAAATTAGAAATTGTCTTTCTTCACTGCAGAAAAGGGCATGTGATAGTAGTGTCTGAGAAGCCCAAGATAGTTTATGGTATTTGTTGGTGTGCCACTTTCTGGTCTCTCATTTTTAATTATTCAATGTCAGTTTATTTGGATTAAATTAAAAAAAAAAAAAAAAAAAACACCTCTTGCTAGAGAAATAAAAGCAAAACATGGTGTCCTAAAGTTTAGAATTGCACCAAGCTCTTAGTATGTGATGTCAGTTAGATTTGACAAAGTAAAGCTGAGTCTATCCTCATTAACTCTTCAGTGGCTGTATTTTACCCAGAGCTCCTGGGTTGCTCATCAGAAATTGTCAATGCAGTGATACCAGATTTAGATAAGTTTATATATTTTGATCAGCATTTTAAACAGGAAAAGAAAGAGAAGCTAAGAGATTTATTAGCTGTGTTACTTAATCATTAAAAAGAATCCTATGTATTCAAAAGTTCATCTTCAAAGTTTCACATTTCATAGTTCCCAACTGTTATCTCAATAGGGGATCTTTTAGCAAAGAGAAGATAGAAGCCCTTTCATCTATAGTTTCAAGAAATTCCACTCAGTTTATGTTAGTGACTCTGTGTGTATGTGAGGCATTTTATCCTTGAAATACCAGAGACTGCTTTATGTGCTTGGGCTCTCCTGACTTCACAGCTGGATTATCAAGCTGCTCCAGGAGAACCTGGCTTGCCAGGGCTTTCCTACACACCAACAGATGCATCTTCTTTCACTACCTTTAACACACTTGATCTTGTGCTCAGGACCTGCAAAAACTTATCTCTATTTTCCAAAAATCCTAAATCCCCATCTGGTGTTTAAGATTCTCATGACCTTGGCTGTTCTCTGTCCAATTTTGTCTCTCATTGTTATCTGACCAGAGCACAACCTCTCTCCCACTGGACACATTCTTTCTTTTCCCCTCACCTCACCCTGTTTACTATCAACTGTTCTGGCTCACATTATTTCCTCCTTCTTTTAACTTTTACTGATAGATACCTCTGCATGTGGTGCTTAATTGCCTACTCCATCCCCCATTTGATTGAAGTCTCTTGTGGAGACACGGGCTTTGTCATTTCTTTTTATTTCCCACATGACTTGTGAGATGAGGAGTGCTGTCTGCAGAGAAAGCACTCAAGTGATTATAGAATATGTCCATTAGGTTTCCCAAGTAAAAGACCCCTGCTTTATCTCCCATTATTCTGCCACTCTGAAAACTAAACAAAGGCTCTGAAAGAGGGAATATTGCTTATGCTTCAAAAACAGGATATCTAATTCTCTGGAGTTCCAGGTGATGGGTGGAAAAGTCATAGTTTTAATATAAAAGTGAATTGTTTAGCAAATCAAATGAAAATTGAGGGTAATCTAACAATTGACAGAGAAGTGAGAAAAGTGAGGAGCTATTTTTAGAACATAAAAGTAAAAGTCAGTGTGGTAAAGTCATCCAAGAATTTAAGAGGAAGTATAGCGTAAGTCCATTGAATACCTATTTCTAGGGTAGAGCAGACACGTTGAAACTTCTTGAATCAAAAAATGAAATTATTTAATTGTCACACAAATAAATGAGATTTCTTGAGGCTTCCCCATCCTTACTTATCATTGTTGAGTAACCCAGATTGTACATCTTTTCTTCCCTATTAAAGAATGGGAAAGAATCAAGAAGGGGTAGATTGAGACATGTAAATTATATGGTTTATGCATATGGGACTAACTAACAAAATCACTGCTAGGCAAGAAAAAATTACTTTGGCCAGTACCTGGTATTTACAGTGACTGTTCATGTTCAACATCTCTTTCATGTTTCATAAAACCTAAACAAGAAGAACACAAATATTATTTCCAATTTTAATTCGGAGACTGGGTATAAGTTCTTTCTCATAGGTCTAGGTACATGACTTTTCTCGATAAATGTAAATCTTTACTTTTATAATGCTATACATTTTGTAAATCAAGTATCTATATCTCTACAACTACGTGGCATGTTTTTCATTTCAAATGGGCAAGGACAGGACCTGAAATTGAAGACACCAATTTTGTGGCATATTCCCTATTTGTTTTACTTGATTAATACTGGACACTTCTAAAAATAATCCCCGAAAGATAAATAATTTCTGCATTCATTTATTGAAAAATTTCAGATGATCTACTAAATTTTGTGTTACTATATATTATTTAAGTTAGTGTGAACATTTAATATAGTTAGTTTAGCTCTTCTTTAGATGTGAACCCCTTTTTGCCCTAAAAAGGAATTTTGGATGTTGTTTAGATCAGTAAATAGTAATTTATTACTGTTAAAATGTACTAAGATTTTAATTTAAAATACCATTTGATTAGAAAACAAACCTAAAACCAAATTTGGGGCACAGTCTTCCTAAATATCCCAATAAATTGACCGAAGACACAAAAAAGATCTAATGACAGTTTTAAAATGGAAAACATTGACTGCTTATTGCTGGAATTTGAAGGAACTTTGAAATTGATTTTCTACATTTAATTATATAGAATTTCAAAATTACAACAATTGATATAGTGGGCACCTATATATATCCAACATCTCAGTTGAAGTATTTTAGTCACTTTCTTTGTCACAAATATATCCATCTCTCTTTTGATGTAACTGTGTTTTATAATGCAAATGGTATCTTACCTATGCTGTGGTTTTAGAAATAGAACTAACTGTGCTTGACCTAAAACAAAAGTAAAACATTATATGGGCATGACTCGAAATAAAAGATTTCTTTTATGTGAAGAGTTGGACCACTGCCATATAGATTTTCTTTTTAAAACAAGCCTCTTTTGCAAGTACCTGTTTAAAATTTATTCAGAAAGTAACCAAATGAAAAATAGGGTGGAGAGAACTCACAGTTACATAACTCACAGTTACATATATCCCTGCAGAATATAGTTCCCGCAAATGGACCACTCCAAACAAAAGAGATGTGAAGAGGTCAAATGCAGTTTATGTGGGGGCTTTTTATTTTTCCACCCATATTTTAGCTTTTCTTAATATGAGAGTTCTGGGCAATAGAATAATGAAGTCCAACTTAGAACTGTTTCACTTAACTAGACACTATCTGCTATATTCTGCAATTTAGATAGGAACCAGGCACAACAACTTACCTTACTGTCCTTTTGAAGAATGTGTTCATTTATCACAGAAGGATACACAAAGTGGGGCATGAAGAAAGGATTCACTGTCTTGGTGGGCCATCAGCCCATGTTTAGTATAGCTCCAGGAGTGTCTCAAAATATATAAACAGAAAGAAATCACAGAGACTTTAAAAATGTGTAATAGCCCTATGGGGTTTTGAGAAAAAGTACCAAACAAAGAATTTATTTATTTTTGCCAGATAAGTTTGTCTTCACATGAGAAGGCAACATAAAAGCACTTTTATGGGGTTGGGTTAAAAAGAAATGCAGTCTATTGCTGCAGTGGTACATGCCTGTGACCCCAACTGTTTGAGAAGCTAAGACAGTAAGGTCCTAAGTCTGAGTCCAGCCTGAGAAATTTGGTGAGAACCTGTCTCAAAATTTAAAAAAAAAGAAAAGAAAAACTGGAGATGAATGTAGCTTAGTGGTAGAACAACCCTGGGTTCAGTCCCCTATACCCTGATGCACTCACACACACAATAGAGAAAAAAAAATGAATACATCCCCCTATAACTTCCATGAATCCAAAGTGTCTGAGGATGCTTTGTTATTAAAGGAACTGGGTTTCTTCCCTTGCCCATCTGGATCACCGATCTGAAGAATTTAGATGGGATGTGTGTTCAATAGATAGATTGTGTAGCTATAGAAGAACCTTAAGACCCATCTATGATGGCTTCCTCAGATATGCTATTTTTTCTCATTTTTAAATATCATATGTATAAGAGTGCTTGGGCTGCCATAACAAAATAATAGACTAAATGGCTTAAACAACCATAATTTATGTTCTCAGAGTTCTAGCTTGATGTTCCAGATCAAAGTCTCAGAGGGTTTGTTTTTCCTGAGGCCTTTCTCCTCAGCTTCCAGTTAGCAACCTACTCCCTGTCTCTTATCCTGATCTTTTCTCTGTGCACACACATCCCTGATGTTTCTCTATGTGTGCAAATTTCCTCATGTTGTAAAGACACTGGCCAGATTGGATTAGGGCCCACCTTAATGTCCTCATTTTAACTTCTTCACCTATTTAAATTGAAGGCCCTATCTACAAATGCAGTCACATTCTGAGATACTGAGATCTATTGGGGGGGGGGGGGCACAATTTAACCCACAATACTGCATTCATTGATATGTCTGATGGACTCTTAAAATTCTATCTAGTGCTTTTCTTTTGTAATAACAAAGGCTCACTCTATAGATGGTTGTAACACTCAGGGGCAAACCAGAGAACATCTTATAGACTTGGCTTTATCATTATAAATCAGCTGCATTTCATATTAGCAATACTGAGAGACTCAGAAAATGCAGAGATATCCTAATGCAGAGTTGATACCTTAGTCTGTCTGTGCTCCTATAGCAAAGTGTCTGAGAGTACATAATTAATAAAGAAAAGAAATTTATTTCCACAGCGCTCTGCAGGCTGGGAAGTTTAAAGTCAGTGCCATCTGGTGAGGATCTGTTCTCTGCTTCCAATATGGAACATTGTTGCATCTTCAAGAGGGGAAGAATTCAGGTCCTTACAGCAGGAAGGTCATGAGCCAGGCTAGTTTCCTCCCTTCCTAGGTTGCTGATCTCATACACAGCAACTCCATATTCATGATTTAATGTCTCTCTAAAGATCCCATTTTGTGTGGGTTTGTTAATGTGGATTCAGGGGGATGCTGTTGAACCATAGCCCCTGGCTAAGGGGGTCATCCTCATCCAAAAAAAAAAAAAAAAGTGAATGGAGCAGGAGCAGTTGCTAGTGCACCTCCCCAGAGTGTCCAGTTGGAAAGGATATGAGGGTGCATCAGGGCAGGCTGCCATCACATCATCCAGTCTCTCTTCCTGGGCTGACTCTGTATAGTACTGAAAAGCACTGCTGGGAAATCCCAAGTTCCTATGTCTGTAATAACAAGAGAAAGGCAACAGGGCTTTCTAGTTGTAAAAGAAGCAGGTATAGCAACTCTTTACACCTAAGCCAAAGCCACAGTGAAAGGTAGACATGGCTGTACTTTTACCAAACCAACAGGCAAGAGTAACCAGCAGGCAAGAATGGACAGCCTTATTGGGAAATGCTTATAGGTTCTGTGCCAATTTTCTACCACAGTGTACTTTGTTGCTATTTAAAACTGTATCAACTCTAACAGAAGAATAAATTATTTGTGATTAGAGAGAGAGAAAGGGAGAGTGCAAGCTCCAGTGAGCGAGTGAGTACACCACAACTCTGTGTACAGCTCCCTCAGTCAGCCAGCCCTCTACCCTGATATGACACAGAGTTCAATATGAGAAACATGAAAGTGCAAAAGGCAGATCCCACATGCTTTATGTTTGTACACTTGTCAATCAGAGTTAGACCCTGCCTCACATAAGACTAAATAGAAATGAAAAAAAGTAGTGTGATATATTAGGGTTCTTCAAAGAAACTAAACTATTAGGATATATGCAGAGAGAGAATTCAACTATCAGCACACATATAGAAATATTTATTTTAAGGAATCAATTCATAAAATAGTGGTGACAGAAAAGTCTGAAATCTCCAGGGCTTGCTGTTGAGCCAGGAATTATTGCAGCCATTGATATTGCAATCTTGAGTCCAAAGATCATGTGGAAGCAAAATTTCCTCCTCTATTGGGATCCTCCATCTTTTCCATTAAGGCATTCAACTGATTAAATGAGCTTCCCACCCACAAACATGCAGTTGTGCACACACATTATGAAGTGTAATCTGTTTTATTTAAAGTCTGCTTATTACATGTTATTCACATCTTAGAAATACCTTTCACAGCAACATCAAGACTGGTATCTGACCATATATGGGGCACCATATCCTACCTGACTGATGTATAAAATTAGCCACCACAGGTGACTATGAAAGGTTTCTGAAAATTGAGTAATGAAAAATACACTGCATATATCCTTTTATCATATTCTTTAGAAAAGATGTTTGTATTCTCAGTAGAAATTTTATAATGTGGACTCTAATACAAGAGATACGGTTGCCCCAGGAATGATCAGAACTCCAAAATATTGTTTTAAGTTTATACATGCACCAAGAAAATCTGTAAGTATGCAGGTATGTTTGTTTTGCATCATACAGATACATTTGAATGTACACATGGAAATGGATAAATTCCACCAAAACAGTTTACTCTTAATTAGTGTTGTTAATCCCTGGTAAATATGTTTGCGTTTTATTGTAATAATGTTATTGTTAGATTCATTCAGAACCAAACATCAGAACTCATTTTACAGAAATTATTCTGTTGGTTTAGTTGCAAGGGGCAGGATTTAAAATATTGGAGTATTTCGCATTTTTTTATCATTCTAATGATTAGTATGTACAAAAGCCTAAAATCCTTGAAACTGGAAGCTTTGGGAAATAAACGGCAAGGAGTTGACATAAATATGTGAAGTCTGGCAGTATCAATGTATTATATTTTTATCTGTAAAATTTTCTTTTGTCATTATTCCATATAGATAGTTGTGTTTTTGGTTTCTTAACTTACTTGTAGCTTTTCTGCTTAACTATATACTAAGATATTCACTTTTAATATTCACTTTTAATTTTGACTTTGTGGAATGTATTTCCTCAAAATATAAATCTTATCTCTTTTATCCTGTAAAAGAAGTCAAAAAATGATAGCTCAGAGGCAATTTTGCTCATCAATCATGAGCACATAAACTATGTCTAATGTAATCACTTCATAAGGATGTTTCAAAGTAAAGTGAAATCCAAAATGTTAGCATACTCTTTGCAATTTTGTCCATGAAAATAAGAAATTCCAAGGTTCCTTATACTCTCATTTAGTTCATCAACTATGTAGGTCATTTTTGAAAATATTTTGTGTTTCTGAAGTCTATTTTAAATATCAAAATAATATAAATTTTAAAGGTAGAACAAAACTTGGTGTTCTGTTCTCAGTGTGGTATCTTGTAAATGACATCATTCTGCTTATATTTTACAAACTTAAATATTATATACAGCATGGAGAATCAAACAAATTTGTGTAAATTATATGCACAAACTCTAAATATTCATTGTCAACATAGAAGTTTAAGAAAGACTTAGTCATCTCTAAGTACGTAAACACCCTGAGTTAAAATTTTCAGCATGCTTCTCTCTTTTAGGATTGAATATTTTTTTCAATGGTGGGGACTGAATGTAAGGCTGCATGAATGCTAGGCAAGTGTTCCCCCATGACACTACACCTCTAGCTCTAAGATTGAATTTTTAACTAATGACTTATATTTCATTTCATAGTTGCAGTTATGTGAATAAAGTTGTCAGTCTCTATATCTTTCCAATGTCTTTTTGTAGAGAATTGTTCTCTTGTTGGAATGGGTGGTGTTTACAACCAGTTGTTCAAATATGGCTGATGGAAAAATCAAGACACTTTCTAGTTTGTATGACTTAAGGGCCTTTACAAAGTGACAGGAAGGATGGCTTGCTATGTCTACTACTGTTTGATGTTTGATCAATTAGACTTTCCGAAGCATATGTTGTGTGGTGGACAATGTTTTGTGGAGGGCAGTATGGGTGTGATATTCACGTACTAAATGAAAATAAAGTATGTCATGTGGTTTGTCTAAGCCACATGTGTTTTGTTCATATAGTGATATTGTCATCAGTGTGACACAAAAGATCCAGGGTAAAGCTCAATATTAACAGATTTCTGAAGTGGGCCCAGTTGGGAAAAGGGAGAATCAAAGGGAAAGACCACAATTGATGATACTAATTTTTGTTTTGAAAATATATAGCCTATACTGTACCTGCTTCTAATCTTGACACTTTCTCTTATACTGTATTTTATTGTACTTTTTATTCCTCTACTTTAATTTTTGAAGTAGAGTTTTTAGCTGTACAATGGTTTGTAATTATTTGCCTGAAAAATTGATTTGACCTTTGAAAGTATAATTTCTGAGCATCAATGGGATTCATTTATTTAAATAGTTAATATATAAATTATTCACCAGTATAATGTTTTTTCTTTAATGAAGAGATAAAGGCTAAAGAAAATATAACCACAACATACTAATGACTCTGTTTTCAACTTTTGCTTCATGTGACAAAATACTATCATAGAATTAGAAAGCTCTAATTTGACAGTAAATAAATACAGTGAAAAATAACCTTTGAAGAATTAATCATGCTTTTGTAAACAGGCTGATAGCATTTTAAAAGTCAGCTTCACTTTTTCAAAAAGAGTACTATAGCACTGTATTTTATTTGAATGAGGGTGTTTTGTTCTGCAGGTGTCCAAATTTTACTTCTGGCTAGAGGGGCACTGGAAGATTTTCAGCCAGACTGCAGTGAGAGATGGATTTCTATTATATACTGAGGTGCCAAGGTGCCTGTGAACAGAACTGAGCTAATTTTACTGTTGAACAATAGCTAATAAGCTACCTGTGTTCCACAAAGAGATGCAGACTAGAGCATTCATGATGGTTTTCTCTCATCTGATGTGGCTCCCCTTGGGATTTTATTAGGCCTAGCATCCCTTGTTCAGACCCCCAAGTGATCATCCATGTTTGGCTACCAGAAGAGCAGTTTTTCAAGCACACAGCTGAGATTTGGAAGATTGCCCAAGTACAATTGCTCCTTTATCTTCCAATGACTTTGAAAGAAAGCCTTGGTATGAATTGAATGCTCAAAGCTGTGTCCCTGCACAATCTGTAGTATATTATTTCAGTTATGCTTTTTATTGCTTCTTAGGGAATTGATTTTTTCCTCTCAGAGTGGCACCCTTCCTCAAATCTCTTCCCTTAAAATGGAAGAGAGGAAAAACAAGATAGAACACAAGGTATCTGGGAAATAGAGCAAAAAGTAGGCATTTACAATCCCTCGAGGATCCAAAATGGATGGAAATTATAAGACATAAGACAACCATCGCTCACTCATGCAACAACAAATTATATAATTCTGGGGTGGAAGAACTAACCCCAGAAGCTTGCAAATTTGAAACCATATTCTTGAAAATATAATATCATCATTCAGTTGTTTGAAAGTGTTTTATATAAGTCTTTCATTAATTTTTAATGTGTCATTTCCAGACTCTTGGGCATCTAAATTAAAGTTGAAACTTCTCTGTTTCCCTAACAATAACCGTTCTTTAGTTTGTGGGAATGTAGTTTGTTGCTTGGTCAAGTGGTCTCCAAGTATTTTATGTAATTACAGAGTGAATTTTTAAAATGTGCTTTGAAGATTTACAGTAAAGATAAATGTGCTCAAGGCTTAGTAAGTCTTGGGATAGTCTTGTTTAATTTGTTTAACACAGCATTTTCAAAATAAAATTATATTATCCCATACCTATTTTTATCTGACTATACTGAATTGATGTGAAGAAAAGAGAATTCATAAATATAAAAGACCCAATAAATGAAACTTTGATAAACTTTGTTAGGGAGGAGTAATGGATTAAAGTAAGTAAGGGTTCTAGGTTTGGGGTTTGTGACTCAGTGGTTGCTGGATCATCTGCTGAGATGAGACAGTGAGTTTTTTTTTTTTTTTTTTTTTACAACTTTCATGTATGTCTTGGCTATAAAATGTGTGGCTAGTTTTCTTGAATTAAGGAAAGGCAGGCCAGTCTGTACATTGCAATATTTATGACTTAGAGCACATTCTTGGAAAAAATGTAATATTTTCAGGAATAGATTTGGTATTGTAGCTATACAAGGCAAAGGGACTTAATAATGTGAGATAAAAGTTGTAACAGAATTAAGTAGAACAAATCATATTCCACATTAAGAGGTTTAACTCTTTTGGCCTTAAAAAATATTTAATTTCTCCGTTATTGCACCACATCATAACTCTTTCTGTATTCCAACATCTTCTCTCCAAGCAGTATGAGCAGAAGTGTGCATACAAAACTAGTGAGATGACTCTGATGACTATTAGAATGTGACTTTATCTGATGGCACACAGAAAGCCTTTAAATATAAAAGATATAGAGAATGCTTCATTGCTTTCCTTGAATGGCATTTTTTCTTTGAGTCTAAGCAAGATTAATGTTCTCAAAGGACCTGATGACACAGCTAACTGTGAACTGACAGTACACTGTATGCCAACTGGTACCAGAGACATGCCTAATAAAATGCTCTACCTTCATTGTTTTTAATAAATATTATGAATTTGAGATTGTTCTGAAGACAATGATCTTCATCTTATAAATGTGTTATGTCTTCTCAGAGGAGGACATACAGTCAATCAACAAGTACATGAAAAAATGCTCACCATCTCTAGCAGTCAGAGAAATGCAAATCAAAACCACCCTAAGATACCATCTCACTCCAGTTAGATTGGCAGCCATTATGAAGTCAAACAACAACAAGTGCTGGCGAGGATGTGGGGAAAAGGGTACACTTGTACATTGCTGGTGGGACTGCAAATTGGTGCAGCCAATTTGGAAAGCAGTATGGAGATTTCTTGGAAAGCTGGGAATGGAGCCACCATTTGACCCAGCTATTCCCCTTCTCGGTCTATTCCCTAAAGACCTAAAAAGAGCATGCTACAGGGACACTGCTACATCGATGTTCATAGCAGCACAATTCACAATAGCTAGACTGTGGAACCAACCTAGATGCCCTTCAATGGATGAATGGATAAAAAAAATGTGGCATTTATACACAATGGAGTATTACTCTGCATTAAAAAATGACAAAATCATAGAATTTACAGGGAAATGGATGGCATTAGAGCAGATTATGCTAAGTGAAGCTAGCCAATCCCTAAAAAACAAATGTCAAATGTCTTCTTTGATATAAGGAGAGTAGCTAAGAACAGAGTAGGGTCGAAGAGCATGAGAAGAAGATTAACATTAAACAGGGATGAGAGGTGGGAGGGAAAGGGAGAGAGAAGGGAAAATGCATGGAAATGGAAGGAGACCCTCAGAGGTATACAAAAGTACATACAAGAGGAAGTGAGGGGAAGGGGAAAAATAATACAAGGGGGACAAACGAATGTCAGTAAAGGGGGCAGAGAGAGAAGAGGGGAGGGGAGGGGAGGGGAGGGGAGGGGAGGGGGGATAGTAGAGGATAGGAAAGACAGCAGAATACAACAGACACTAGTATGGCAATATGTAAATCAATGGATGTGTAACTGATGTGATTCTGCAATCTGTATATGGGGTAAAAATGGGAGCTCATAACCCACTTGAATCAAATTGTGAAATATGATATATCAAGAACTATGTAATGTTTTGAACAGCCAACAATAAAAAATTAAAAAAAAATGTGTTATGTATGCCATTGTGTTTATACTTTTATGTGTTTATGCTATTTTTGTTAGGAGAGATAGACCACCTCACTTTTGCTTTCTGATCTTTATCTCAGAAAAGTGATGGTGATTCTGATTCTCTTCAGTTCTAATAAACACTTGCTGAGTAGTTTCTGTGTTTAAGGTACTGTGCAAAGAGTAACACCAGAGAAGAACCTGAGCATATCAGTTGGTTTAGATGAATACTTAATTACTGGTGATCAAAGTCAATCAGCCATCAAATAAATACAATGTACTTCTACATTGTATTAGTATGTTAAGGTACTTTAAAGCAAGAATTTTTTTTATATTTTAAAACAAGCCAAGTTAATAATGAAAATATGCACCATGCACAATATCCTAAGGAGCAGGGGTAAGATGGTTAATTCTGATAGGTACAGAGAAATCAATTGTGGAGACATTGAAGATAAACTTGGGAATCATTCATCACTGATTCCAGAAGCATCTTTTTGATATTTTGCAATAGCTTGTGAAAATATGGAAGTAACTCAACTGTCAGAATTTTTCTATCAAATAAAATTTTAGCATTAGAGAATAAATGACTGGCAACCACTGATAGAGTTGAAGGGATAATGTGACTTTTGGGGAAGATTTTGCTATATCTTAAAAATACATGTGAATTGTGCACTCTTTCTTGTGGTATCTTAATATAATTTTTGCTGTTAAGTCATAAGTATCTAGAAAAGTTTGTCCATAGTTATCTTGTGGTTTCTCCTGTTTCCTGTGAAGGTGCTCATACTTTCTTTGGAGAAATAGAATCATGCAATTTTTTTTTATTTTAAAGGAGTTTACTCAGAGTATTTTGGGAGTCTTGGAAGGGCAATTGATAGCTGTTTGTGTGTTCATTGCAAAGGATAAATTCAACTTGAATGATGGGAATGTTCTTGGTAGAATGGGAATGAGAAAAAAGAAGGAACTTTCTAGCAAAGGATGTTGCCTACACCTGCATAAGAAGTATGTCTGTAGGAGGGGGTAAGATGTCTGAAGATGAAGATTCAAAGATTAATAGAGATCACCTTAGTTGGTTTGTTATATGGGCTAAGGATTTAGGTCCTCATATAGTGTGTAAGTGATATTTTAATACTGAAAGTAATTTTTAATAATAAAATCATATTATAATAAATATAGAAATAAATAAATATTAAAAATAAAATATTTCTATTAATTTACAGTCATATCAAGTTTATATTTTTTTCCTATAAGCCAGTCAATCCAAACAGAATCTTTTGATAAAAACAAAAACTGAGCTTAATCCCAGTGACTTGGAAGGCCAAGGCAGGAGATTGCAAGTTCAAAGCCAGCCTCAGCAACTTAGCAAGGGCTTAAGCAACTTAGCAAGAGATTTTGTCTCAAAAGAAGAAAAAAAAATTGAAAGGGGTAGAGATGTGGCTCAGTGGTTAAGTGCCCCTCGTTTCAATCCCTCGTTTAAAAAAAAAAAAAAAAAAAAAAAGAACTTCATTGATTTTAGATGAAAACTGCTGTTTTATGTTGGCCTCCACAGCCTGTTGATTTCAGCATTTTGTTTTGGATTCACAGTGTTAGGGAAAACCTAATTCATATAGATAATACATATAATTGAAAAAATGTAATTAATAGTTCATTCTGCCATCCCAGGATAATCTCTTATTGAGCTGATTCATAAACTTGAAAGAGGAATAATTGGAAAATGTTATTTTCCAATCACTAAGAATCACTAAGAATTTAATTGCTGCTCACAATGCTAAGTACAGAGAGTTTAATTTGGGTGGAGTAAAGCAAAGTATTCAAGGTACCATTTTAAAGTAATCAAATACATCAATATTTTGCTCAGTTTGTAAATAATCATGTTTACCTTACTTTACATGTTGAATCTAAACTGCAAATCTTACTTTCATCAAATACCTTTTTCTGTAGTTAGTGTTGTAACTCTGCATCAAGATAGTGAGCCTGTTTGTCTAAATAAAATCCTAAGAATATGTTCTAGTTGAGATTTTTATCTAATAAAGTCTCTTCACCAAAAATTAAAAAGTAATTGTTTATCTCACTCCTGTGAGCCCACTAACAACATGCCTCATGACTAGCAGTGAGCATTTGGTTTGTAACAAGAAATTCTAAAAGTTAGTACAATAATTTGAGGACTGTACATGAATATAAAATACAAATAATAGGATGTTATCTCACACAGGTTGGAGAGGTACTGGACTTAGCAAAGACCAAATGCTTTGCAGTGTGGCATATCATAGCTGCCTAAATGCAGTTAAGCCCTAACTCTTAGATTAGATTCTTCTGTGGTTTCTTCCACTACTGCCTTAGCATTTCCATAAGAGGCTTCACTATGCAGCCTTGAGCTACTTAGTAGACCTCTTTGTCCCCCAATCTCCCCAACAGACAATGAGATAAATGTAATCCTATTTCATTCTATTGTATTGTGAAGATTAAAAGAGCCAACACCTGTTAAATAATTAATTAGTGCTTGGCATATGATAAGTGTAACTGAATTGTGTCTTTCCAAAACATAGGTTTTATTCCTTAACCCTTATACCTATGACTGTAACCATATTTGGACTGGGGCTGTTCGTAGTTATAACTGAGGTATAATTGAGATGAGGTAATACTGGATTACAATGGATCCTGAATCCAGTCACTGATATGTTTACAAAATAAGCAAACCCACAGAAGGAAAGAGGCCATATAAAAACAGAGGTATAGACCGGACTCATGATGTTGAAGCTAAGGAACACCAAGGACTGCCAGCAACCCCGAGAAGGTAGGATATAGGCAAAGGACAGTGTGTCCTTCAGAACCTCCAGAAGGATTCAACCCTTCCTAACATCTTGAGTGTAAACTTGTATTTTCCACTACTGTGAGAGTATATAGATGGTATGCAATAGGAATATAAAAACAACGTATACAAAATTAAGAAATAAAACTGTTATTATTCAGAGATGATATGGTTCATGTAAGAAAGTTTCTAGGAATCTACCAAAAATATCCTGGAAATAACAGTGAATATAATAGTGTCAAAAACTATAAGATCAGCTTAAAAAGTCAGTTGATTTTCTAATTACTAACAGTACACAATTGGAATTTGAAATAAAAAATAGCTCCTAAAAGGAAATGATTAGAAACCAAGGCCAGATGTTTTCTCTGATATGCAGATGTTAATTCACAATGAGGGGGGCCACCTAGGAAAAAATAGAGGTACTTTGTATTAGGCAGAGGGGAGTGAGAGAGGGGAGGGGTCAGGGTTGTAGGAAGAACAGTAGAATGAATTGGACATTATTACCCTATGTGCATATAAGATTACATGACTGGTGTGATTCTATATCCTGTACAACTAGCAGAATGAGAAGTTATACTCCATTTATGATATGTCAAATGATATGTCAAAATGCATTCTATCATGCATAACTAATTAGAACAAATTTTAAAAAGAAATGATTAGAAATAAATCTAGCATAGGATCTATATATAGAAAACCACAAAACACTTATAAAATAAATAAAATAAATCAAAAATATACAAATAAATGAATAGATGTTCCATGTTCATGGCATTTTTCAAGATGTTAATTCTTTTTAACTTGATCTCTGGAATCAAGAAAACCTCAGTTTAAATCACAGCAGGTGTTTTGTAAATATCAGTAAACTAATTGTAAAGTTTATATAGAAAAGCAAAAAGCCTAGAATAGCCAACATAGTACCTAAGAAGGAAAACAAAGGTAAAGGACTTTCACTATCCAATTTCAAGGATAATCATTAAGCTCTACTAGTCAAGATAGTATGGTATCAAAAAAGGAATATATATGTTTATTTACACATATACACACACACACACACACACATTCACATTGATGTTTATCAATGAAATGCAGCAGAAAATCCAGAATAGAGACAAACAAATAGAGTTAAGTGCTCTTTGGTAGAGGTACAAAGATGATTCAATGGGAAAAGTATAGTATTTTCAACATTGCAAATTGGCATCACCATAGAATCACTACACACTTATGAAAATGGCTGAAGAAAGAAAGTCAGTCCTAGGTATTAGCAAGGATGTAGAGCAAATGGGAATCTTCATTCATTATTAGTGCCCATGCAATTTGGTACAACTACTTTGAAAGACAGTTTGGCATTTTTTTTTTTTTAACAAAATTAAACATAGTCATACTATATTGTCCAGCAAGTGTGCTCTTTTTACAACTTTTTTTTTGGGGGGGGGGGCACTGGGGATTGAAGCCTGAGGCACTTAACCACTGAGCAATATCCCCATCCTTTTTTTGTGTTTTACTTTGAGACAGGATCTTACTGAGTTGCTTAAGGCCTCACTAAGCGGGTAAGGCTCGCTTTGAACTCATGATCTTCCCCTCTCAGCCTATGGAGCCTCTAGGATTACAGGCATAAGCCACCATGCTCAGCCCTTTTTATAATCTTTCAGGATAAAAATCGCAATTTATAGCAGTTATATACATAATCAGTATAATTGGAAAGAAGCTAAGTTGCTTCCAGTTATTGAAGGAATAAAGAAACTGTGGTTCAGTAGATTTCCCCCACTTATCAGGGGAATTAAATTTCATGATGTTCAGTGCAGGCCTTATATAGCAGATCATACCAAACTCTATGTACACTGTGTTTCTTCTATATACTCCTAAAAGTTTTATTTACACATTAAGTACAAAAAGAGATTAACAGAAATAACTAGTAATAAAATTGAACAGTTATAGAAGTATACCCTAATGAAATTGCCAGAATCAATACTCTTATACATTGGGGATAATATTAATAAAATAAGCATTATTTGAACATGAGTACTGTGATACCACCACAGTTGACCTTATAAATCAGGCTGCTACTAAGTAGTTAGTGGATGGTAGTATATATATATGGAAATGTGGGACAAGGGGATGATTCACATCCTGGGTAAGACCTGTTTGTATGCCATTGGGCTTTTATCATACCACCTAGAATGGCATGCAACTTACAACTTATGAATTATACATTTCTGAAATTTTCCATTTAATATACTCAGATATTGGTTGATATGGGAAACTAAAACCTCAAAAAAAGAAAACTCTGGATAAGAGGGGCTACTTTACATGCATTAAGTGGAATAGTCTCTAACAATTAAAAGTAATGGAAATAAATGAGCTATCCAGCCATACATAGACACATGAATCTTAAATACATATTTCTCAGTGAAAGAAGTCATTCTGAATAGGTTAAAAACTGTATAATTCACATTAGATAATATTTCAACAAGACAAAACTACAGAGAGTGTTTTAGGATTGTGCAGGAAAAAGAACCAATAGTGTGTGTCTATATGTAGAAAGAGATTTACTATAAAGAATTGACTTACAGAATTTTATCAACTGGTGAGTCCAAAATATGCAGTTAAGATCATCAGGCTGGTGACCCTGGGGAGGTGGCGATGAAGTTCCAGGTCAAAGGCCAGCAGGCCAAAGACCCTTAGTGGAGCCAATGTGCAGCTCAGGTCTCAACAGTGAGTGTTGCAGATGAAACCTGAAAGTAGTCAGAGGATTTGTTCAAGGAGGCTGTTCTTGTTGGTCTACCCCGGTACAGAACTGAGGCTTGTGTGGATTAAGAAGGGCAATATATTTACTTAAAGTTTATCAATTTATGTGCTGTTCTCATCCAAAATACCTTCTAAGTTGACACATGAAATTGACCATCCTAGAAGATAAAGAGATCAGTGCTTGCTTGCAGTTTGTGGAGGAGAAAAGGACTGAATAAGTGAGACAATTAAACAATGGTATCATGTTTATAGGATAACAGTTGAATGGTAATCACCCCAAAAGTAAATATTCCACATGCTAATCTCTAGAACATGTTAATATTACTTTACATATCTAGGCTATGAGTGTTACTGACATGTTATATGATAAGTTAAGTGTTAAGCAGTTATGTATCTCACATATGATTAAATACTGAAGAGAAATGTGATTAAGGATGAATGAAGAAATTATTTGATCTTTTATCTGTGAGTCCTAAGTGGATGGGCCATAAAACACCACTTCAGCCCTGTTATTAAGGTCAGCATCAACAATGATAAAAATCATGCTGGTAGTATGTACCCTTGATATGGCATGAAAATGGCATTTTACTTCTCTGGTCTCCATTCCCAAATCCTATAGATCCAGTCTAAATATGAGAAAAATGTGAGACAAATTTCAGTAGAGAGGCTGTCAGCAAGATACCTGATGAGTATTTATCAAAACTGTCAAAGTTCTTAAGAAAACAAAAAAAAGTCTTAGAAACTAGTCACAGATATAAGACCATGAAGGAGATGATGAATAAATGTCATGTATTATCCCAAATGGGAATCTGCAATAGAAAAGGGGCACAAGATAAAAACAACAAAGTCAAAATATCTGACTAAATTTAAGAGTTTCGTTAGTTTATCAATACTGGTTGGTTAGGTAAACATTCATTGTAAGAAACTGGGTGAGATATGTGGTATTTCTGTGCAGTCTACAAATTTTCTATAAATCTGTAACTTGTCTGAAGAGTTTATTTTTAAGATGTAATGTTCTTGCTTGGGAAGGTTATTAGATTGGACATACAGGGCTGATTTAAAAAAAAATGCATACAAAGCTCCTCCTTAACCATTTGCATTAATTTCCTAGGGCTGCTTTAACAATTTATCCCACTGAGTGGGTTTCAGCAATGTAAATTTTTCTCATGGTTCTGGAGGTGGGAAGTTGGAATCCAGAATATTTGCAGCTCCATGAACCTTCTGGAGGTTCTAGGAACAATCCTACCTTTCCTGTTCTGGTTTCTTTTGACTTCTGACTTTCTTTGGCATACAGATACATCACTTCAATCACTGCCTCCAACTCATGTGACAGACTGCTTCTTTTCATCTGTTTTCTCGTTGTCAATTCTTAAAAGAATCCTCATCATTAAACTTGGAGTATAATCTATGATGATTTCTTCTGAGATCCTTACCTTAATTACCTGTGTAAGGAGCCATATTCCAAATCAAGTCCCACTCTGAAGATCCAGTTGCTGATAGGTATTTTGAGGGCCTTTATTCAACCCATTCCCAACATTCATATCTGTAAGGTATTCAAACACCTGCAAAAACATGGCAAAATAACCTTCAGAACAAATGAACAAACTGGTCGTCTACCAAGTATGATGATTATGAAAATAGTAGTAATAATTATTGATCTCTCACGGTATGTTATTTGTGGATAAGAGTGTTCTACCTGTCTGCTCTCTTAATCTTGCAAATATCATTGATTTGTTGCTAATGAACCGAAGGCACTAAAAAGTGAAGAAATTTTCCTAACATCACATAGCTGGTAAAACTCTAACCTGTGTCAATAGCGTTTATAACAATTTAAAAACAACAACAACACACACACACACACACACACACACAAATAAAATGCATATCAAACATTTTCGTAAGTTCAGAAAGCTTCCATAGAACTTCAGGGTTCTATTTTAAGGCTTATGATTATGGAGGAAAAGTTTTCCATGAAATGCATTTTTAGCCTTTTGGTATAAAGTTTTATCTATCCTCTTTGCTGGGTGTTCTTGGGATAGAGACCAATAATGCTTTTATTTATTTATTTTTTTAATTTTAGGATTTCAGGTAAGATTCCACTTCTACTATCTAGTTGTCTTCCAGCCTACTCTTATTTTCTATATTGAATTTCTGTTTCCCTCTAAAAGTGACTTACTTCCTTATTCAGGTTGCCTTCCCACTAGACTAACCACCACCCATACTTTATTATCCATTTAATTTCTGTTTTCCCCTGGGGATTTAAAAATCCTATCTTAATAATGTAAAGACTTATAAACTCTGGTACAAGTAAATGTAGCATTTCTAGAGGCTATTAGAAATACATAGATGCCAAGTAAATGTATATGATGAAGTAAGTGATTCAAATAGAACAATTAACAGATGGCAGGAACAATTACATATTCATATTCCTGGCCAACAGCATTTGGTAGCTATAATTACCTTACAGGTGTTAACTGCCCTTTTACCATGGAATGAGACATCTCCAAACACTGGAGAGGCACAGTTAAATGACTGATGGTCACAAATTAGTAAAAATTCTATTGGTTCATTTTAGACATGAATCAGAAAGCTAAATTCAGTTCTTGGAGTCTAGTGCTAAGTTCAGAAAAAGTGAAACTTAAAGCAGGAGAGCAGGTGTGGTATAATTTGCACATTGATTGCTGGGGTGGGAAAAAAATGCACATTAAAAGACATTTAAAATTCACTCAGCATTTGGAAGGTACAAAGTCCAAACAGGCAATCATTTAGGGAAAAGGTAGCAGCTGTTATGACTTATTCCTTTGAGTTTCTTTAAATTACCTGAGTTTCATATGCAAAATGGTATTATTATACCATTTTCAAAAAAGAAAAAGTTTTCCATATAGGTAAGTTTGTAGTTATGTTTCTCCATAGCCTTGAGTGTATTATACCAGAATGAGTATATAATCTTAATGTTACCATTTTTATGTTTAATCATTTTGACGTAAAATTTTTGAAAATATGAATATCCTAAAAAACATACACTCATAAACTAATTGGGTCATTCAAGTATTGTCACTTTTACTTTATTCTGAAGACTTGATTACTTCCATGTACCATTGCAACATTTTCTCACAAGGAAGTATTAAATACTGAATGTCAGTCCCCACTGGGAATGATATAATCTAATCTGATTAAAATTGGAAATTTCCTCCCTTCTACCTTTGCTCTGAATCTTTGCATTTGAGCTATCCTTAGCACCATAATTTATAGCTCGGTGTTATTTCTTCTTATTATTTTTTTTAAGTCATACCTTTAAATGTTTTGTTGTTAATGTTTTACAGAGTAATAGTTTCATGTATATTTTGTAAAGTTCTTCAACACCAAAATTACTCTTTTCTGCTATCTTATTTATTTCTGGATAGAGTTATGACTCAAAGACATTTGTGACAGATTATTTTTTAAACCCCATATAAATAACCTTTATTTTTGGAAATGAGGTTTCGCTATGTGAATGAGGTTGCTCTTGAACTTCTGGATTCCAGTTGTCTTGCTGCCTCAGCATCCCATTATTGGGATTACAAGTACATGCCACTATACTTGGCTTTAAATAACTATTTTCTAAAATTATTTTTTCCTCTTCCAGTTCTAGAAGATAAGGATATGAATTTTTTTGCTTTAAAATATTAGTATAAACATTCCCTATTGATTAGTTTACTACTAATCTACATAGTAGTTTACTACTAATCAATTATACTTCTTGGTAGCATAATTTTAAAGGTTTAACATTATCTGTTTAATATGCGGAGGCAGATTATTAAGATGTTAAAATATTTACTGTACTATTTTCTTCTTTTCTCTATAATGGAAAGTTATATTTTAGAATATAAATGCCATTTCAGATACTATGCTTTTCTTTCAGTCTTATATTCCCTATGATGATGATTAAAACAATGCATTTGTTGAAATACATTTTTAAAAAATTTAAACTAAAAAGCAAACTATGTTTTTTTTTCTGTTTTTAAGATATTTTCTAATAGTCCTAATGCTTTAATGTTCTCTTTTTTTCCTGTTCAGTTAAGAATAGTATTATCCTTCAACCTTGATCCTTATAAATATTCCATAAGAAAACTTTTCCACAAACATTACATAAATAAAATACAATCTGTGGTATATATACTCACTGTTTCCTGGTTCCTATGTTATGAGTTGGGTAATCAATGGCCATTAAATAATTTTCAAAGCTGCCACATGGCATTATATATGCAGTGTTGTTTTGATAATTTTACAGTTATAGAATTACCATATTGAAGTCATTTGTAAATTGTCAAAAACCAAAAATGTTGCACTTCCACATATAAGAGTTTGAAAATAACACTTTCAATAATTTCTTAATTCTAAGAGGGAAATACCAAAACCCGTATCTGAAATATCAATTTTTGACCATATCTCTATAAATAGGTTTGCACCTAAAAAGACTTGAATTGGTGTGTTAAAAAATAGTAGTTATCCTTGACAGTAGGGTTAAGACTCAATTGTGTAATAAGAAAAAAAATATTATACAACTGAAAAGTTAGTTTACTTAAAAACATTATTACTTAAGAACATTTATTTCAGTTAAATTTTTTTCAGATTTCATTTGATTCATAATATAATATTGAGGAGTTGAACTTTGTTTTGCAACACTGAGGCCTTGGAAAATTATTTAATCTTGTTTCTACATGAAGGTGATGATAAGAGCATTCTTGTGTGGTGGTTGGAGGAATGAAAGGAAAATGACACATAAAGCACTTCAAAAAGGATCTGGTCTATAATTGTTGCCTAGTACATGCTAACTGTCACTAATTAATTTTTAAAATATGCCCATTGGTTCCACTGACAATGAGGAATAGCTAGTGTTAATAATTTAGTACTGTTTTCATATGCATTATACTTACCGGCTTTCCATTTTACCTAACCCCATCATGCTATTGTGGAATTAATGGAGAAGCAGAAATAACCATGATTGGAAAACCTATATAAAACTAAAATCTTTCCTTTGAGGAATAAAGTCAGTTTGGTCCTTGAGTAAATTTACTTTTCTAGCTATTATTTTCTCATATATAGCTTTAGCTTACTCCTGGAAATAACTGCCAAAGTCAGCACCACCACTAGATATAAATCCTTTGAGAAAACCTGTTCAGGTCTGTAGTCTATAGTTCTGGATTTTTTATTATAGGTAAAGAAGTATGTGAAATATATTTTTTAGCAAGAAGATGAATATTCAAAATATTATGTATTTTAAGAGAATTTACATTTTTAATTTGGATAGTAAGATCAGGAGTTAAGTAACAATTCATCAAAAACAATATTTTATCTTTGAAATTTAATTTAAGGGAATAGCAAAGTGTGAATATGTATAACACATGCTTGACTTGTCATTATTCTATTTAATTATGTTTTCATGCTAAAAATTTTTAAAATATGTTTTCATTACTGGAAGAGACTTAAACTCCTGTAGGTATGCTTTCTGAATTTAATAGATTTCCTTTGATTGATGGATTTCGCTTTATTTTAGTAGAAGGGTGAAATTCAAATGCACTCAAGTCACTTAATTTGTTTGCCTGGCTTTTAATAACTAGCTGGATTGTACTATTTAGAATTTAAATAATGTTTTTTGATGTTCTGCTGAAAACTACACTGTGCCTCATCTGAGAAAAATCCAGTAATGAAGTGGAATGGCAAATGTTCCCTACCACAAAAAGGGCTACTATGCTTCAGAGTTCAGTCCTTCTGAAAGAATTGGCTTTTCATTTGTTTTTTCTTTCTTTCTTTTCTTTTTTTACAAAATAAGGCTATGGAAAGATGATCCTGGATTAAGCAGAAAATTTTCTTCTCCAATTTAAAATGTAAAATGAATGCAAATAACCCAGAGGTATATATCTTATTTCTCAAGTGGAGAAAGAGAAAAGTAAATGGTAGAGTTTCTCACCCCCATTCAATTTTAGTGCTGATGGTATTAAATTTCTTGGTAATTTAGAAGAAAATTTGGAGATGTCTTGCTGATGCATCATTTAATCATACTGTAAAATAGGGAAAGATTAAGGACATATCTAAAATAAAATAAGCATATTTTTTTATAATTCAGAAATGAAAATCAAAAGGCAAAGTTTCAAACTTTTGTCCGTGTTCTACTTGCATATAATGGCTCAAAGGAAATTGATGAAGGAAAGCTTTCAAAGCTGTGCTGTAATATAAAGCACCAGGTGGTGTGAAATTTATTACTCTTACTTTCCTGAAATAATCTATAGTCTATAGTCATCAAATAGAATTCTCTATATTAGAGAAAAATTCACAGGTGTGTGTGTGTGTGTGTGTGTGTGTGTGTGTACCAAAATAATATTAAAGGAGAGGTATTTGTTTCTTTACATTTTTTCCCCCAGAATTGGCACGGGGTAGCTGAGACTATTGCCAAAGTGTTTTATGACATAGGCATGCAAGTTCATAGTGACTGAGATTTTCGTCATTATATGCTAATCATTCTATAGATCCCTTTAATGACAAGTTGGATGGGTAGAAGAATACATGGAGCAATTTTAACTATAGATGCCTATTACTATTTTATTGATATTATTATTGTTTGCCTATGAATGTTTTTCACGGATGATAGGTAAACTACTCAACTTTCTATTGTAAGGCAACCCCCTTATGGAGTTTGTACATTTTGTGTCTCAGATCATATTTACCCTATTACAAATGATAGCTTCACTATGAAAATAATATATTTTTAACACAATATGAATGTTTATATCCTGAAAAGCAAATACACACACACACACACACACACACACACAAGCTGTAAATCTTAATTGATAAAAAATAGATTAGACTGGAGACTTGAAAATAAAATTTTAGATTTAAATATAGTGGATGATAAAATGTCATGTTTGAAAAATAGCTATTTCTGTTGACAGTGCAGTAAAACTTATTGAGTTGCTTCTTAGGTTAATAAGTGTGTGCATCTCTAAATGTCACATTTCTTGCATTAGTATTACCTAATCAATTTGTGTTGCTCAATTGTTATTGAACATGTATTAATAATTCACCCCAAAGTTATCATTATTCAAACCCTAGGGTAGGATTATTTTTACCAAACTGTGCTTCAATAAACTGTATGTTCCCTGGAGGAGCTTTAGGGCATCATAAATACTGCCATCCATAAGTATATAATACAGATATCTTTGTTCATCAAAACAGTTTTGCTTTTCCAATAATTAATTTGTATTTTTAAAGTGAGTATCACAAATGTCAAATTTCAAATTTAAATTTTAATAGCAATTTTGTCTATTCATGTATTGTTGGTTACCAAACTCCATCTGTACCAACACTTTGCAGATGAGTGAATTCAAACTTGGAAAATTTTACATAATATGCCAAAGTTCACCCAGCTAATCATAGATCCAATCTGAACCTAATGGTCCAGCTCCAATTGTCTGCTCCTATCTGTTGCATCAAATTGTTGCTTGCTAATTTATGACAGGGTAGTGGGTTCCCTTTGCAATCTTAGAATACTGAAATTATTTCTTTTTTTATTTATTTATTTTTTATTTTTATTTTTTTAATTTTTATTGTTGGTTGTTCAAAACATTACATAGTTCTTGGCATATCATATTTCACACTTTGATTCAAGTGGGTTATGAACTTTCATTTTTACCCCATATACAGGTTGCAGAATCACATCGGTTACACATCCACTGATTTACATATTGCCATACTAGTGTCTGTTGTATTCTGCTGCCTTTCCTATCCTCTACTATCCCCTGAAATTATTTCTTATTCTATCTTCTGATTCATTCCTCTTTGGATGTTCTATGTCTTATCTGCCATTTCTTATCTACTTCTCTTTGCTTGTGAATCATCTTATCTGTTTGAAAAATTATTGTGGAGAAAACTTGTGGTTTCCCACAGATGTACAGTTGTTAACATGACCTTTTTATAATCCAATAATAAATCAAATAGGCTAATGATTTAAATAAAGTTCAGATATATCTTTATTACATTTCTAAGATTATAGATAACATTAATTATAACTTTAAAAAGACAAGAAGCATAGAAAATTTAAATCTAATAAGTTGTGAGTTCTGAATCTAAATTCAGGTAATTCTGTGTACTGGTTAAACTGAATCCATTCCTGATCAGTCATTGGTACTATAGATAGAAAACAGATAAGTGCATCAAGTATTGAAGGTACTATTAGAAGAATCATAAGTTCCCTAAAACTATATAAAAATAGAAAAATCCTGTGATAAGCAAAAAATTATCTAGACATGCTGTACCATACAAATATATTAACAGTAATGTGTGATTAGTTTGTGGGAGAAATGTTAAGCAAAGCAATAGTGGTATCAAGGGGAGGCAGTTTTACATGTGACTGTAGGCTACCATTCTGTGTACTGCTTTTGCAATTGAAAAATGCAACATTTTTTAAGTTAATGACCAGTATGCATTAAGAGTTGAAGATTTTTTGAAAGATATTCATTACATAGAAATTCATATATCTTCTCTGAAGTATCTTAGAATAAGACTTGCTTAATATAAAGCATTTGACATTAATCGAATTTTTATACTAAGCTCCACACTGATAATAAAATGTACTTTATAAATATTATATTTTACAGTAAATTTTATGTATGTTATGGCATGTCAAGCATATCATCCCTGAGACCTGTTTTAAGATCGGAATTAGCATTCCTATTTTGTTGATAGAAAAAAAAAAACTTGTATAAAACTTTAGTTTGAATTTTTTCATTTTATTCTTTCAATTAATCTTTAATAGCTTTATTGTATACAGGTAATTACTTTTTAATTTCTTTTTTTATAATCAGCTTTCTTTCATGAACTCATTGCTCTTGTAGCATATGCCTGTATATATTTTTTCTTCATTCTGCCCATTTTCCTTTAAATGTATGCTTGAAATGTGCTGGAGAGACACACATGGGTAATTGGAGGCAGGGTGGTCACTCCCAGTTTTATAAGTGACCACAGAGAGTATTTTGTCTGGAGGACTTGATATAGAAACTGGGACCTAATTCTGAACAGCCTGCATGTATGAACTCAAAGGACAAGCATGTTTAACTTAGAAACTGAAAGTGACTTTCTCCATTCAGGGACATTAAGCTATTCAGAATGGCTAGAGGCCAGCATGATCATGGAATGTGGCATATGGTACAGGTCAGGAGCCAGACTCAGTCATAATACAGAGCACTTCATGGGTGGTGTGGGATGTTTGACATTGTCATGAATGTGATAAAAAAAAACAAACAGGGCAATAACATGATATAATTGCATTTTAGGAATAACACCCTATTATTATTATTTTTGGCTATCATAAATTAAAACACATAGAGAAGTGATTGAAAAAGAACATAGAGATTGTGATATGTATATGTCACAACCTGTTATGGGCAAAACCTCTACAGTCTGATTTCTTTGCTTCTGCATACTCCCTTGATTTTGGTGGCCTCTCTGGGCAGCCCTCTGCCTTGTACCTGAGACTATCCAAAGCCATCTGCCAGGAATACACCACCTACACTTGTGAGCAATCAGTTCCTCCTGTTTATCTTTCAAGATGCAGCTCACTTGGCCTCTTTTTCTAGAAAGTCATTCTTGGTCCCTGATTTGACAAACACACACACAAAACAAGAGAATAAGAAACCAAATGTGATAGAGGGAAAAAAAAAATCCTTTGTCATATATTTTCATTGTTCCTTATAGTTTTTCTTTATAATATTAATCACAATTTTAATCAAATGGCATAAGACACCATTAAGATACATACATTAGATTTTTAAGGATGGTATGCATATTTGTGTGTATTTTTGTTATGTGTGTGTGTTCTTTTTTCGCATATTTTTGTCATGTGTGTGGCTCTTCTTCCCCTAGAGGTAATTTTTAAGTACACAGAAGAATTTGTTTCCTGGGATTTGAAAATATCCCTGCTAAGGCAGGAAAATTGTGAATGTGCCCAAAAAACTTTAAACACTTTCATGTGATTCTATTTTTTCTTTCAGTCTGTGTGCACATAAGTGTAGTTTTGCTCCTAGTTACATTTTGCACATTTTTATATCTTTGTAGAACTACCATATGAAGAGAATTTTCCTGTGTAATTAGAAACAAGGAGAAGACAGATTTACTGGATATTAGGAGACTGGTTAGCAGGTTATTTTATACTTCTGAGACCTCAGAACAGTGAGGAAGACTTCAGAATAACAAATAGAATTAGAGGTTGTTTTGATAGAAATTTGTGGAAGAGAGGGGAAAACTATCTTCCAAGGTCTTCAGAGTATCTCCAGGGTGACTCTTGGGTTTGAGTGTTTGGGTGACTAGAATTGGAAAAGATGAATTCAGTGACTGACATGAGTTTGAATTGGGTTTAAGAAATCAAACCACTTTGACCCAGCGAATTAGGCTGTTCTAATTCACCAATGAAGAGAAAGAAAAAGAATCTGGCCTCTGAACTCTATGTGATACACTATATTTAGCTTCCATGTTTGCAAAGTCTTAGTAAATTATTAAGGGAGATTATGGCTCCTCTTCCCCTGGAGATATTTTGTAAGTGCACAGAAGCATTTGTCTGCTGAGTTTTGAAAATGATCTTGCCATGGCAGAGCAAGTGCCAGTCTAGATAACCTGTTGAGAACTCAAGAACTCTGAGCCTGTAATAGACTTATTTTTATAAGTCACCTGCTTCTAATGTGTAACAGTTTTCTTAAGCTAATATTTTCCCTTTGCTAAGTCAGTAAGAATTCATCATACTTTACTAAAATATATTCTCTTTATCATAAAGTGTTGAGATCTCATATTAACTAAAAAAAAACTTTAATTTTCAAAAAATTCTGCAATCCCTGATTTGATTTTTAATGTATTTTCTTCCATGAAAGCCGTAATACACATTTTGAGAAACTAGATCATCTAGGCACTATTTTAACTATAGTTATTTTTCCTTAATTTTCTCATTATTTTTATTAAAATTCTGCAGTTGGCGCCAAAGTAAATATAGAAAACATGGGCTTGTTTTCATTGAAATAAAAAAAAACATTAAGAATGATATATTTAAAAGTTTAGATAGTAAGTTGCAGTATATTTCTAAAAGTTACATATTTGGTGAACAAATTTATAATTACCTCTCACAACCAGCTGTCTATTTCATCAAGATTTATTTCACCATTCATGCTTAGACATAGGCAATGAGAGTACTGATAGCATTAGAATAAATTTATTAAAGCTGTAAAACCTTTACCAACACCCTCCCCTCCATCTTTACAGGTGAAATTGAGCATTCATTCAATCAAAAGACATTTATGGCCACATCTCCAATGTGCTAGATATCATGCCAGATTCTAGGGATATAAAAATGAAAATGAAATTAGAGGTACTCACACTCTAGGAGGAGAGACAGGCACATAAACTGGTAATGTGACAATATAAGATCTGTGATGCCAGGATCACAAAACATTTAGAAGGCAACCATCTGACCAGATGAGGGATCATAGAACAGTGAATATTGATGGATGGTCAGGAAGTTAGCCAGATATGATGGTTGGGTAAAAAAGGGGCCACTGTGGAGGGCACTATGTTCTTTTCTGCAAGAAAATAATTATAGAGGTAAGAATATGCATGTGTACATGGAGAACTGCAGATAGTTCAGTGTTCCAAAAGCATGATTAGGAAGGTAGTGGTGAAGAGAGACAGAGAAGAGATAAGTAGAGTCTGGGTTACTGAGGATACTGCATACTTTGCTAAGGAATGTCTTGACAAATCAGTAAGGCTTGTCATGATTGTTTTTCATGATTTTGTTATCTTATGAATGACATAAGGGAGTTTAATGGAACTTGAAAGCACTGCTAATGGTAGCTTTTTTAAATGCAAAACTATATTTCAAATTAAAATGATGATATTCTTTTCATATAAAACCATGATGTCACTAATAGCAATTTTCATCATAATTTGTATGCAGAATTAAGGTGAATATTCTGAGGGACAGTTGAAATTCTAGGTCTAGGCCTTACTTTCTCTTTTTTACTTTTTGACCTAACTTACAAAGTATTAACTCAGAATTATAGTATAATGAATGTATTTAGTAACTGGCAGTTTTGGATGTTTGTATCTATTTTGAAAGCAGAAAAGATAATATTTTACTGGGAAAGTACTTTTTGAAAACTGTCAAAAAGATGGCTTACTTAGAGGCTAGAGGGCTCAGTGTAATAATCCAGGACATAGCATAAGCTCTTGTTATATTCAGAAATAAAAATTATTTTTTTTCATATTTCACTAGAGCATTATATTTTTTTTCAGATATACTTACCAATGTGACATTGATATTAAAAACAGGAAAAAAAAAAAACACATTTCATTGAAATCGAATTAACCTTGCAGTAATTGTATCATTTGTACCACCATTTGGTTATCTTAAGAATTTTTATTTTGTTCCTCAAAATTAAACACAGTGATCTTTGGACTCTGATATGATAAATTTAGACTCTTCTGTAAATTGACTCTAGTGCTAAAATTTTACTGTTTGGGTACGCCACTTAAAATCATTGAAACAGTCTTTAATAGCATGACCCGTGTCAGCAAGAAATGTGTTGATCTCAACCTTTATTTTGAAACACCTGTGAGCTTGTTAACCTTGATAGTGTACTTCTGATTGTGAAAGAAGTCTTGTATTCACTGTATTTCCTTCCTCAGTATGCTGAAAATATAAGATAATTCTATTCACAATTTTTATTATTTCAACACTGAATCCAGATCAAGCAGTATTATGCTTGACTCTTGGCTGTTCTTAAATGAATAAAATATATGTATTGACATTCGTGTTTTATTTAATTCTCTTTCAAAGTGCCAGCTTTCCCTTGTGCATACATAGCTGTGCTCCTTCAGTGTTGCCTCCACTGCCTCTTCCCTGCATCAGTAGTCCTGGTTCTCAGGGATGACTGGTATTGAAAGTTGTGGAAACTTTCACTCTCCAGTTTATTCCACACATCCATCAAGAGCAGATCCTCTGAATATCAGTGGCTTGTTCAACTGTTAAATAAAATATTTGCAGCCACTTCCAGGAGACAAGCATCTGCACATGGTATAACTCTTCTGTGTCGGCAGTCTGCAGCACTGAACAATGTTCATTGAAGTAGACACTTTGCCAATAGTTTTTTCAGATTTTTTGAGTGCATAATAGTTATCATTAATTGTATCAGTGTCCTTACAAGCTTTGCACAAATCATGTGGATATACATGTTTTTATTTCTAGGAGAATCAATTCGAAGTCTCTGCTTTTTATCCTTGCCCACTTTTGGTGACTAAAGTTATCAGTTTCACCACAAAAAACATTATTTTTACTTATTCTGTAAAATCTTTTTTGGTTTCCACAGAGTTTATTCAGCTTGTTTTGAAATTCATGAATATGTGTCAATGGATTTGAGCCACTATTTGAAAATATTTTATTACAGACCATAAACTGAGATCCAGAGATGAATGGGTCATCTATATAAGAACATCCAAGTCTCAAGTATTTGGCTGCATTTCCTTCCCTCTTTTATCACTGCTTTTTTGAGCACAGACTCACATTATGTTTTGACACTTTATGTTAATTTATCACTTAAGGTTTTGTTTACTACATTGAAGACCTGGTTATGTTATCACTGTTTTTGGATTTTGATGGCCCAATCCTGAGACATTGATACATTTTTAATTGTTGCCACATAGTAATAAAGCAGTAACAATTTTAAAAGCACAATTAATGAATGTAAATAATACACAGCTGAAAACTAAGATAGATGAGACAACTGGACCAGCAGGTGCAAGCCATTAATAATGTAACAATTATTAGGAACATAAGTGGGTTACATTGAAAATCATAATTAATCTTAGTTTTCAAACTTCTGAAACATTTGAAAAAGGGCGATGATGGGAAGCATGGAGCATATTTAGAAAGCTGATGTGGTTGTAAATTCCACCTTAGTCCTGATGATAATTCTGTTGTATCAATATAAATTGAAGGTAACTATTGGCACATACTGGGGGGGGTGGTTAATTTTTCTTCACTGTTCTAGCGTATTTTCATCATTTTCTATATTTGAGCTGAATGTTTATGGTTCCTCAAAATTTAATATGTTGAAGCCCTGATCCCCAATGTGATGATACTTGGAAGTGGGGCCACTGGGAGATAATTAGGTGATTGAAGCCATGAGGATTTTTTACATCTGTCAAACTGGATTTGAATTCTGCTGGAACCATATTGCTGAATCTCCTCTTAGTCTCATTTTCTCTTTCTATAAAGTCAAGGGGAGGGTACCTTCCTTTTAGAGTCTCTGTCAGCTTGAAAAAAAATAATATACTTTTACATATCTTTTCTTCCACAGCAATATTACATGAGTTAATAAATCGACTGCCTTTTTATTTCTCTGTAAATATAATATATTATAGTTATACTTGATAATTATATTAGAGATTTACATTATTTTTCATCTTTTATTATTTTGTTGATTTTTGTCAACTTTTAAGTATTTGGCTATTTTTGATTCACTAGAATAACTGAATCAGCTCATCATTTTAGCACTATGGAGAAGTTCTACACTTAAGTTTTAAGCGTTGTTGATATTAATTTCTGCAATTAAGAATGTGCTTGGAAAAAAATAAATTTGAGGTATTTTCTTTCACTATTTTCTTGAAAATACAAAAAAAAATTCTGAGGATCTAATAAACATAAGTATATGAATTTTTGAAAACTGAATTTAAAGAAATATTCACATAGTTTACCTTTCAATATTTAAGGTTTTGTTTCAATTTCGGTGTGTTGAAGCAGTGGAGAGATCTCTTTCATATCCCTGTGAAATTAAAAAGAAAATTGCCGTGATGAGTTTGTTGACAAAGGCAAAGATACGTAATTGTGTCAAAGAAAAAATTGAGGCTTCTTATGGTACATTCCTTGGCATGTACCCCTGAAAGGGGCTGTGGTCTTGCTGAGCAGGAGGTGCCATCTCAATTATAGGCCTCAGTGTGAACCCTTGCCCACTGATGCCAATCCACAATGAAAGAATCGGGTTTTCTGCTGGAGAATTTTGAATATCCTCATTTCCCAAATTGTTGCCAGAATTATGATTTTACACAAATATGTTATTACATTTTTAAAACAACTGCAATGGACTGGCCTGTGTGTAACATAAGAGAAATCGATGTACTATTAACCCATTTCATTTTTGTTTCAATTTTTGATAAAAATTAATCGATCACTCTTTTACTTAAAATTGTATTTTTATTTGGATATGAATAATATTTAAAGATATTGAATAAATACTGTTTACTTCTCCATCACTTTTGTATTATGTAAGAGTAGAAAACTTAATATACCCTCTGTTTTAGGAAAAAAATGTTTCAAAATATTTCCAAAACATATATTTATTTCTGGTGTACTTTTCTATTTGGTGAACCAGAGGAATGACACACTTCTCTCTTAAAAAATGTAAACAAAAATGCATTCTCAAAGCAAATAAATAAAGAGATGAAACTGTCATACTCCAATTGCTAAGTACTATTCTTTGATGATTTACCTAAAACCCTCCATTTTTGCTATATGTTTTTCCTAAAAGCAAATAGACAAAACATGCTAGTGAGTTCTTAATAATCTTTATTGTTGACATATAATTACATAGAGTAATTAATTGGGTCTGTTTACCTGTAAATGTCTGGAATTAATTTGGAATAGTTCAAATATTAAAACTATGTGACTCTTTCTTTAAACCCAGTTTGAAAGAATTCATAAAGTAACTTGTTATGCCCTCAATTCTTTGCACTTACCAAACATTTTTTTTTACATTTGCAGAAAACATACTAAAATATTCTATGAAAGCATTGAAAAAATATTGGAATATTATACATAGCTCTAGTTTGATCATAATATTTGGTGCTGGAAACGTCAGTCAAGCTCCTGCTCTTACAAAATGAACAACAACAAATTTTGCACAATTCTCCCTATAGCTTTACATTCAGTACCAAAGTTCTTGAAATATTTAGTAAGTACTAGCATCTAATGATATACTGAAAACTTTTGCATTCATGTATGAAAATGAGTGGGTGGCCCCAAGGGATTTGGTTTAGTAGAAAAGTTTTGTGATCAGTGGCATTATTTATTCTTTTGTAAAGTTTTCTATTTGTTAGATTTCTATTAGATGTTAGTGCTATTTTTATTTAAAGTTAGATGATTTTCCTAGTATTTTATACACATATTCTTCAAAGACTTGAAACAGGCAGAATAATCCAGAAAACCATGCTTCTTTCCCCCAAAATTATTTAGCTTGACATTTTGAAAACTAAAAATTAATGCTCATGCCATCTACATGGGGAATAGAGGGTGGATAAATAGCCCCAAATGACATATGATTGAATTTGGGGAATGAAAAAAATAAATAAAAGGGAAGAAAAAGAAACATTTTTTTCCAAGCCATTAGTAATAATAATCTGAACCATTAGTAATCTTAATTGTTGATGAATTACAAAAATACATAATAAAATTCATAGCCATGTTTTATTTATAATGTATTCCAGGTGCTTTTCTAAGTACATTATATGTAGCATCTTATGTTGCTTCTGGTAAAGCTCTATAAGGCAGATGCTGTTTTCCTCATTTCAAGGATTTGGAATTGGTGTATATGGAGGTTAAATAATTTGCACTTAAGTTACCTGCAGTCTGTTTCTGCAGCCCATTCCCTATGCTCATATGTATAAATGGTCTTCTCAGCAATAGGGTACTCTAGCCTCCCAGTGTGGCTATACTTGGTAAAATAAAATATTTGTGTCATGTAGAAACATATAGAATTCCTGAAACTTGTCCTAAGTTACTGTAATAATCAAGCCCATAAAAAATAAAACTAGTGCACAAAGAAACTGCAGCCCAGGAATCAGAGAGGCTGATTGACTGTAAGCTCATGGTAAACATTAATGACACAAGCTCTAATTCAAGAACTAACTCTTTAGGCCTCTATGCAAATGGAAATGAAGTTTAATGTGCATTTAATGGCACCTTATGTTCACAATGTAATCTAAAACAAAATCAATTGTTTATGAATTAAACTCTATTTATGCAGGCTGTCTAATTTGTAAGTTGGAATATCAAATAATTTAAGGCACCAAAGATCTGTTCTTCCTGTGCTGTAAAATAGCATCCATTGACTTCATTGTTTTTATTTCCTATATCTTGATGAGATTTATTTTGATATTATATGTTCAAAGCCCTTAGATTTCATAACACATCCTTTAGGGTCCAATTGCTTAAAGTTAATATATTCATTGCTTTTTTACCCTATGCTTAGCACTGAATAAAAAATAAGTGAAGTAGTAAATATGTTCCTTGCCCTGAAGAAACTTGCTCTTTAGTTGAGAAAATAAGAAAAATACTTAAAAGATCAAAACAATAGAATGTAGTTCAAAATGAATTATCATTTTATTTATGATAAATAAAATGTTTTAAGTGCTCTATAAATTTTCATCTTTAAGTGTACACTTCCTTCATATCAAAGATTTTCCACCTTACTTTTTGAAAGGTCTGTTTCAAAAAGGTTACCTTTTCCTCTTCCCTAATCTGAGTTCACCCATAATTTTTGTTATTCACAATGAAATCTTCACTTTGTTTCTCTTTAAGCTTTTAAAGTTGTTTCAAGAAGATGAGTCTGGTCATTTGCTTAAATCTCAAAACTAAATTCAGCCATAGAATTTTATTGGTGGCTTTTCTATTATTAAAGAATAATTTTCAATAAGCAAAAATGTGAAGCTTGTCCATTGTGGGCCAGAAGCCTGCTATCTGCAGAAGATGCAAGGATCCATTAATTCAAATCATGATTCAATTAGTCATTTACCAGACCAACTATTTATTGAACAATAATTATGTACCAAACATTCTAATTTGGGGAGATATAAAATACTGAAAATGAATAGGTAAAGATATAAGTGATAGTAGATGATGAAAAATGGTAGGGAGAAAAAAAGGAAGTAAACGGATAGCAGAATTTAAATGAGGTGGTCAAGGAGAGCATTATTCAGGTGATATTTGGGTAAAGCCCTTCAGGAGATGAGAGAGTGACACCAGTGGCTTTCCAGTAGAAGAACATTCAAAACCCGGGAGAAGAGAAAATGCAAAGGTACTGCCTGGAAAGGAAATATGCATGGCAGGTTAGAGTGGAGGGAGCAAGGCTGGTGGGTGAAACACAGAATGTGCAGGTCCCAGAAACTCATTGGGAGGACTTTCTCTTTTACCCTGACTTGTGTGGGCAGTCCCTGCAGAGTTTCTCCAGATTCTCCTGACAACTGAAACCAGGGACCCAAAAGGAAGCAGACTTGCATTTGAGTTAAGCAATTTGACTAATTGCTACCCCAGGTGATAATGGCTATGATTAAAAAAAGAAAGAAAGAAAGAGCGAAAGAGCAATGGTGGAATTCATGATTAAGGGGTCAGATTCTGAACATAGGTTAGAGGTTGAAAAGAATGACTGATGAAATGATGTGAGGTATCAGAAGAAGGAAAGCTTTTGATAAGTCCAAAGTTGCAGCCCAGAACAGTTGAAATCACTGAAGTTGTTTTTCTGTGATGGGGAAGACTGCTCCAGAACAGGCTATGGAATAGCATTAGCCCAGATTTGGATATTTTTTGGGACACCCATTAGACAACCAAGTTGAGATGTTTGGTAAGCAACTCTGAGTCTAAGGTCGAGGGAGAAGTCCATCTAAAGAATAATGTTTGAAAAGCTCACCTTCTCCATGCATGCTTTGTTTCATTTGGGAAGAAAGTGTAGAACAATAAAGAATTACTGTCTAAAATTGGTGTGAGAATTCCTTGAAACCTTGTTATTTTGGAAAGCCCTTCACAATAAAAACAAGTAGTCATCATTTGGAAAAGACATCGATTGCTGTCTGTGGTGAAGACTATTATTTTTCCTATTGTAAGAGTCTAAATTCATTTACTTCTTTGTCTTAATAGTGTTTTATTTTGACCACATTAAAACTGAACTTACCAGTTCATAGGCCTGTGCCTTCATGAAATGTGAGTTGGGCAAAAGAAGTAGTTGTGCCTTCATCAACCACCTTTGAATCCTGTTGTACTCAGCTTTGCACTGTGTGACCAAAAGACCCAACAAGAACAATGTAGAGGAGGAGAAGTTTACTTTAGCTCACTCTTTCAGAGGTTCAGTCCATGGTTGGCTGACACTATACATCAAGGCATGAGTAAGGAAGGACATCATGGTGGAAAGAAGCTCAGATCATGGCAACCAGGAAGCAGAGAGAGAGCTCTACTCACCAGGGACAAAATATAAACTCCAAAGGTACATCCCCAGTGACCTATTTCTCCAGTCACAACTTACCTGCCTTAAACTACCACCCAGTTAATATATTAAATTGAATTTATCACTAATTAGGTTATAAGTCTCATAATCTATTCCTTTTACCTCTGAACAACTTTGCTTTGTTTCACATTTGAGCTTTTGAGTAACACCTCATATCCAAACCTTAACAAATCCTAAGCAAATAGTCTGACCTATTTAAAAACCCATTTGTCTGGCCCATTTGTATTTACTTGATAAATATTTAATAAAGATAATTGTTCTTGATATTTAAATGTCTAGTGGAAACTGATCTTAGAGTTTAAAAAATCTTTACATTGCAAATATATTTGCTTATTAATTATTTTAATGCTTTATTGAGTATCACTTTTCACTGCTCAGTTTATATAAATACTTTGTCTCTCTATAGGGCATATTTTCTGATTTCAAGTTTACACGTGAATATAGGAAACTTTGAGCACACCGATACAAAATGAATGGAAAACATTAGGCTTTGAATTACTTAATGGAAATACAGAGAATTAGTGATCACTTATTACATTGTCAGGCTTCCTACATAGGCTTTCACTGTGGGAATACTATACTTTTCATTGAACACTGAAATACTTCAAATAGGAAGCTCTACTAGACAATGTATTCTAATTAGATGGATAAAATGAACAACTGTACTTATGTTTTGTATTAGCTTTGGTATCTGATGAATAGATTGACAGGAGTGTGGGGTAGTGGATGAGATGGCTAAGATAAAGAAGACACTATGTTTTAGATCTTTGGGTGCTAGGACAGGGAGTTAGGTTTTATTTATTCAGAATAGGAAACCTCCAAAACATTGAATGGAGGAGTTATTTAATCAGATCTGTACTTTGCAAGGTCAGGGTGAAGAATGCAGTGGGAATACTGACAGTAGCAAGAATTCTTAATAGTCCAAGGGGGTGGAAACTAGGGTTTGAATTAAAGAGTTACAAAAGAATGCTAGTGATTTTAAGAACTAACTAATGTGGTAAATAGAGTTGGCAACAGATGAAGGACTATTTGGAGAACAGAGCAGCCAATGATGTCTTCAAAATTTTAGTCTGGGGACTGGAGCCCTTAAGAGAATTTGGAAAGTAATAATGAGGCATTTATGGGAAGAAGATAATGAATCTTGTTTTAAATGATATAGTATGTTAGCATCCAGATGGAAATCTACAGGCTGTTAGGAAATTAGAGCCAGATTCAAGAAATGGGTTGGAACTGGCAATACAGATTTGGATGTGGAAAGAATGTGATTACTAAAGTAGCATATGTGCAGAAAAAACATAAAATAATTCCAGTGCTTTTACACTTTACACCTGCCTCCTTTGTTTACTATTCTTCTGTCAATATTTGTAGGAATTAGGAATATAGTATTTCAATCTAGTTTTACTAGGATATTTGAAGAAACAAAGGAAATCAGACTTATTCTAGGATGTATTTTTCTGGTTTTTTGGGGGTTTTTTGGTAGCACTGGGGTTGAACCCAAGGGCACACTACATCCCCACCCCTTTTTATTTTTATTTATTTATTTTTAAGACATTGTCTCATTAAGTTTCCCTAACCCTTGAACTTGGGATTGTCCTATCTCAGCTTCCCAAGAAGCTGGGTATGTGTCTCTGCATCCAGCCTAGGTTGTCATTTCCACGTGTTGTCAGCATTCTATGCTTTCCTGTGGAACAATTTGAACATAATAATAGATTTTAGCATAAATATCTTCATCAAGTACCTTGCATAAAGTATTTATTATTTTAATAATAATAAATTTAATACCTTTATTTTATTAATGTTTAATGCATTAATTTTAATTATCTATTTACTATATTAATTGTTAAAAAAAATTAGTACATTAACTGTTTTCTTATATATCTTAAGTGGGTTTAATTTTCCATCAAGGCCTATATGAATATAATGGAATATTTGACTAACCCTGCAGACTAACTGGAGGCAGTCATGCTCTAAAATATATTTTTGAATATTGTTTCAAAGATAAATGAATATGGTTTCAAATATAAATGATAAAGGATGAATATCACAATGAATCACCTTTATTTCTGGTCGATGCCTCATTATATAGAACCTATACTGATATGGGACATCATCAATTTGAATAATAAGATATTTCTGAAAAAAAAAGGTGAACTAATATTCAAAAATCCATAATATAAAATGAAACAGGTAAGATTTTGATGTTGGAAAATATTAATCTTCCCTATGGTTATTAAGTGTATAGATGTTCATTATTTTTTTTCTGGGCACTCTGAGACCTTAAAATAGTATGCATAAAATGTATAGTTAGCACTTTAATCATTTTGAAGTTGACAGCATTCATAAACCAGATTTGGTTATGAATTTTATGTTCACTACGTTATTTGCCAACTTCAAAATGACCATATTTATTCTAGTAATTAAAAAAATTGTCATCATTCCTTTATCTCCAGAGATTGTGAATCTTCAGTTTTAATATGGGCTCAGATTTGCCAGTAGAATGCGTTATGGGGTTCATTATTCTTATCTCTGTCAATTTCCTAATTTACAAATGAGCTGAAGCAATTAATCCTTGCAAGTTGCCTGTATTAATTATAGTCCAAGGCAGGTTTCCTTGCAGTTTTGTAATTCCTTTTGTCACACTTTCACTGTGTTTACCTTCTCAGCTTGATGCTTGTTGACGTGCTGATTCATGTTTTAGTGCACTAGATAGGTTTTATTCATCTAGAGGAATGAGTATAAAGAGGTCACACCTTATAATCACACTAGCGCATTTCTAGTATGTGCAGGCCATATATCTCCTTTTAATTTAATCTCTGAAAAATGTACAGGGATTTCTGCAGGTAAGCTGTATAAATCGATAAAATTTATAATCAAGGCTGTCTAATCTCTAAACCTAATATAAAACTTTGCAACTATTGATTACATGTGAAGGATCCGCAAGCTGTTAATCACCCATGAAAGCATAGAAAAATGGTGGCTTCAGAAAAGGAAATAGACAAATAATCATCATCCCTGCAGTCCTTATCTTTCTTCCTGGTCTCCTGAAGCAAGCATGTTACCAGGCACTTATATTTATAAAATCAAATGACACGTTGAAGTGTAAGAGTAGCCATGATCACTTCTGAAACTTACATGGTACAGTTTGCTCCTGTTATACTTTAGAAACTTTTTCCTTTCATCAGATATGTAATCAAAAGCAATTCAGTCTATTTAATAAGTTTCTAGAAGGAAAGAAAGGAGGACCTAAGCTGAAGTAATAAAATCATAATCATTCTAAGGAACAAAATGCAAGGTATATTCTTGGAATATCATTGTAATGTAATTCTTATTGTTAATCATTGGATTTGGGGAGAAGCATAAAGTACTCTTCACTTACAGAGAGTCCTCCTAACATTTCATTAAATAATATACTTTATAATGATTTTCCTAATTTAAATGGACTGTCTTATGCAAAGACAGGTACAAAATGTTTACGAAAGAGTTGTATAATTGAGAAAAGGGTATTATTTTGTATCTAAGCACTGTTAAGAGTTGTTTGAATAATATGTATAATATATATATTTAAATACATTTACATATATATTTAAATACATATATATATAAATGTATTTTATTCAAGTTGGTGTGCTGGTGCATGCCTGTAGTCCCAATGGCGTGGGAGGCTGAGACAGGAGGATCACAAGTTCAAAGTCAGCCTCAGCAATTTAGCAAGGCCCCAAGTAACTCATGGAGACCCTGTTTTTAAATAAAATATTTTAAAAAAGGGCTCAGGATGTGGCTCAGTGATTAAGTTCTCCTGAGTCCAATCTTCGGTACACAAAAAAAGTATTTTTCTGTCAGTCCCATTCATTCATAAGTAAAAAAAAATTTAAACCACATTACAGATTGGCCTTTAAATACCCTTACAAACCCATATTGATATAAAAATGAAAATATTTTAACAAATGATATGTTACATTGGTGGAGCAGTTACTGATAAGTGACTTTCTCAATTGTTATACATTAGTAAAAGGTATTGACATGTCTTATTGATCATGGAATTGTTATTATATTCCATCACATTAGTTTTTGTGAAGAACTTAACCTCCCTTCAAAGAGGATTTAGAAAATACAGGCAAAAAAGGCATCTATTAAAAAGTTATGTTTTAAAGCAAATAACAGAAAACAACCATGTCTGCCACATGTCAGTACTTAGTGAATATTTCTTATTATTAAAGACAGAATCCTAAACAGCATGTGCCAGCTTAGCACAACTTTTTTTTTAGTAGAGAAATAAATTATTTACATCATTGTACGTACTCTTCTGTGTTGATATCACTGACATAATCTTCATGTAAATATTAAGATGATTTATAGTGTCTTATATGAAGAATTTAGGCATAACTGCTGAATCAGTCTCATTTGTGGCACAGTGAACACATGTGGATGATGCTTATGGGATGTTTGGCCAGACCCATTGATGATCTTGGTTGACTCACAGATCTGCTGGTTGGTGACTGTTGGTTTCCAGATGCTTGCACAACTATGGCAACTTAATCCCGTGCCTTGTGTGGCTCATATTCTAGTATGTGAATATACTAGAATATTCTAGTAGATGTGTGAGCACAGAACTTCTTGAGATATTGGATGGAAACTAGCTCACTTACCTTTGCTTCATTCTGTTAAGCAAAGAAGTTATAAGGAAATTCCAAAATCACAGGATTTGTGATAGAACCATTTCTTTGATGTGACCAATCACAAAGTCATGTGGTTAACAGTGTTAATACAAGAAGAGATCAATTGGCATCATTGTAAATCTGACAGAGGAGAACTGGATTTTTACATTCTGTCTTCATTAGTTCTGAAAATTAAAACCCATTAAAAGTGCATGCTTTATAGTTCAAAAGATTGAATTGCCCAAGCAGATACTATGTATAGGCCAACACTGTTTGGCCTAAAAAATATTTATCTCATTTTTCAAAACAAATGAAGAGATGGGTGATTGATTAATTGACTGAAGAGATTTTAGAAAGCTTTAAAAAAAAATCTTCTTTAAGAATTTTGTCATTGCTGTATAAAACTCTTCCAAAGACACCTTGCATATTATGCTACATATTATGAAGCTTTACATATCATATTTTAAAGGACTACATACAGATTCTCTATCATTTTTGTGTCTGTGATTTAATGCTATTGCTAAATATTTTAAGAAAATATTTAGCTTGCTTCTACAGATGTAGATTATACTCATTTTCTTCTATAAATTAAGAAATTTTTTATTCTCCATTTTCTCCTAGCATAGAAAATATCATAAGTTTCATTTATATAACACGTAAATTTAATGTGCTATATCAGATTAGTCAAAGTGAATTCATTGATTATAATTATGTGTTTCTTCCCAATGCACTCTAATATCATTACATTAAAATTATAACTTAGAAACATTAGAAAGTACCCAAATTTCAGTTGCCCATGCTTTGAGAATTAGATCCCATGAGAAGATGTGCATTGGAAATATTCTTTGGAAAAAGTATCATCTTTGTCTTGTTCTTTTTTATTTCTTATGTCACTTTGGTTGTATTATTCTTTAAAAATCAAACTATTTCCTTGGCATTATTGTACAGAGAATCTGCATGTTAATTTTATTAGAATTATCTGTTAAACTTCAGAAAGACTCTGGAGAGCAGTGGCAATGACTTGCTTTGGCTTAATGTAATGATGTGCTTAGTATGGTTCTGATGGCACTGCGTAAATATTACTGGAACTCTGTGGGAAAGCTGAGTGAGCCATGCACCCTCTGTCACTGAACATCCCCCGAGTCCAAGCATGTCACTTCAGGAACTCAGCCAGAAAGCCAAAAGAACTGACAGTTGGCTTGTGATTATTCCTGGTCCTGAGGCTCCCTCATGTTACAGTACTAATCAAGTCATCTCTTCAGCTTACCATTAACTCAATTTGACCCAGGGGAGCATGGATGAAATCTATTTGGCATTACTAATGATGCCATAACATTGAAAAGATGTGAAATGTAAAAGCTTGATTATCCTCAATCCCACCATGAGAAAAGAATAAAAATACAAAGCACCTAAATATAAAAGGCAGTGTCTTCCAAAGATCTTAAGTTGTTCTTTTTCCAAGGTATGGCACCATGTTCTCCACCTTTTATTTATTTGTTTAAATCCACGTGTGTTCAGAAATTTCATCTGAGTTCTTTTTTTATTATTTTTTTTATTTCACACTAGCAAATATTTTTTCTGGAAGTCAGATAATTCACTTTCCTTGCATTTGTTTCGATAAATGGAATGGAAATTGTGTTTTGCAGTCAGCTTCTAAGATTTCTGATGAAAAGACAGCCAGGAGCAAGACGCTGCTGTCATGCTTCAGTGTTCTTAGTCTGTGTACATTTTTGACAAGATCTTTCTTTTTTTTTTTTTTTTTCCCCCTTGGCTTGTGCTTTGGGATATCTTTTATTTTTCTCTGACTGACAGCTGGATAATAAGTTTTATCATTAAAAACTGATTCTAGGGAAATATGATCCCTGCCCTCCATTCTCTTGTAGCTGCTAAAGCTTTTATTTTCACAACTCTTTCAGAATAACTGGAGATTATCATTACAAAAGGACATGGATATTGACCTATCCTGTCACGTGTTGTTTAGCAACCAAAAAAAAAAAAAATTGAATTCTTTTATTTGTTATCTAGAAGTCCTTATTAAATCTTCCTGCTATTGAGAGGTGACTCAGAGTCAAAGGCTCTGTACATGCTGCCTTTTTTACTTTTCTTAACCTTTAGAGAATTATTAAGTAGTTCTTCATTTCCCCCATCAGGTTGGGTTAAACGTTCGACTTATTGTAAGCATAAATCCCATGCTTTATCTATTTAGAATTTAAGTAAAGGCAGCAATATGTCACTTCTTTATTTACCTACAAATTATGTAATAACAACTAAAGATCTGAATGAAAAATTTCTCTCATCTTGTTTTTATTTCGTCTTGATTTCACACTGGCTTATCTCACTATGCCCAGAAAGAAATAGAAGGATGGCAACAGGCTAAACTAGTAAACTTTGCTGATCAACATTTGGCAGAGAAGATAACTCCATCTAAAGCTGAAATTTCTCATTCTGTGTTTTTGTGGGTATTCTGTTTGTTTTAATTTAGTAGGTAATCGTTTCTCTAGGATTTACTGGAAAAGAATGAGGGGAAGAGAGCTTTATGCCAATTTCCTTTGACATATGTCTGCAGGGCACATAAGACAGCTGGAAAGTCATCAGCTAATGAGCAGAATGAGAAAAGGACTGGATTTATTCTAGTTCCAGTTCTCTGGCCTGAAAGTCCCCTCTGTCCCTCCCACCCTGTTCTTCAAGTATGATATGTCATAACACATGCAGCCTTCAGCTTTCTTAATTCCTCTGCTCAGTCTTCATGTCTTAAGAGTTTTTCCAGTCTGAACCTCCAGGTCTGTAATTTAGGAGAAAGTAGGATGACCCCGTGTGTACTTGAACACAGATTCCCAACAAGTAGAACCATCAGAGAAAGCTTGACTTCATGGTATATATTTTGTGATCTTTATCTTTGAGATGTTCTTGACTCACAAATCTCCAATCTGAAGTTAAATTATTCTCCATGTTCACTATCTTATACAGTTCAGCATTATTGTACAGAGTAAAGAAACCATGGTGGTGAGTTCTACAAAATACTTTCATACTCCTTAGTTTGAATTCTTACTTTTTATTAAGCAGTCCTTTGGTTCTTTCCTTTTGAAACATACACTCACACAACCATATTGAGATATTTAGTAAAATGTATTTTCCCTCTGATAGCAAAATGGGTGCAGTAATTTTAAGAATATGTAGCTAAACCATGTTTGATACAAGGTTAGGTTAATAAATCTTAAAATGTATAATAGAAGCAAATATTATTATTAAAAATGCAGGACCAATTTAACAGAAGGGAACAAAATTTAAGCTGAGGTCAGATCTAGAACTAGTCTCCACAGCATTTTAAATGAGGATTCCAACATTAACTGTTCATAGAATTTCTTCCAGCTACTATTGTAGATATATATATATATATATATATATATATATATATATATATATATATATATATATATATCTTTTTGAAAGCTCTTTAATAAATCCTATATTATAATCTCCAAAAATTTTCCTAAATAAAGAATAAAACCATTCAGGATGCTTTCCTCACATGAAAATTAACTTGGGTTTCTATTCCTAGGTATTCATATTCTTTGTGATTGAGGTGTTCAGTGCCATTCATAACACATAACGTGTTCACAATATGCCCAATATTTGAAAAGACAAGTGCATGAAGTATAATTATGGGCAGTTTGCTTTACCACTCTGAGCCTCCGATTTTTTGCCAAATGTTTATTCAGGGATTTATTAGGTCAAACTCAATTCTAGGAACGGAGGTTATAAATATTTTTTAAATTCTCTTAATATTACTGAAGTAACATTACTTAATTAGCATAATCACTTTAGTTGAATATATAATTAAGAGATTAGAATGCATGATTTCCATGGTTTCTTGATCTCTCATTGATGAAATGTAAGAGATATCTAGAATAGGGGTAGAACTATAGAGAAAGTTTATTAACACATACAATAGATCAAATTTCTGGGCTATGGAAAATACCTAATTGTCCTGAGAGTAAACAATCTATTACATTCACGTTCTAAACCAATGTGAATGGAACATCATGCCTAAAGCTATTTGGTGAGGTTGTGTTTCTTCTGTGTCTACTTGTGTGGCAAAGGTTGCCAGGAGTAGAAGTGAAGGTGGGGAATGCCTCTGCAGTGGGGGCCCAGAAAACATTCTAGAAACTGTCCAGGAGAACCAGCAAATCGTGGCCCAGATGTTAGACTGGGATGGCTCCTGACAGCACCCACAGTGTGTAAGGAGGAATGCTGACTTAACAGTCTAAAAATCTGGTTTCTGAAACTGGTGTCTATTGTTGAATTAATGGGTCTCTGGAAAAATCTACTGGCTTTCCTTAGAATTCTTTTTTTTTTTTTTTTTTCCATCTATAAAATGGGACAGGGTAGAATTAAAGTAGGCACTAGATTTTATCCAGCTCTCTCTGCTTTCAGGTATTTGTAATGTGACATGTACTTAACAGCATCTTCCCTTCCCTGCTCACAAGCTCACTCTCCTGTTCTCTGGTATGCACTGTCCATTACTCTTTCTCTCCACTACTGTTCTCCTCCCTCCATTTCCCCCCCCCTCTCTTCTCCTGCTCACTGTCATCTTCCCTCTTCTTCTTTTTGTATCTGAGATGGACCAATACCTTCATTTAGACCTCTTTTTTTCCCCCCAGAATGTTCCATAAGTAATTTAACAGACATGAGTCTAAATACTGCTTGTTTGTTTTGTTTCCTAAACTAGGACACTGTCAAATTGATCTTTGTATTCTTAGGTCCTAGAACATGCCCTCTTGGCCAGCAGAAAGCAATAAGGAAATAATACTGAATTACTGGATCATTTTTATCTCTCAGTCTGTGTCTCTTCATGATTTCTCTGTTTCATTTAAAGAGCACCATAATTTTCTCAGCCATTCAGTCTGAACACATTAACTATATATTGTATCCATTCACATATTTCAAATCCAGGTAGCCACCAAGTGTTTCCATTTTTCTTCCACATCAGTGGCTCCTATTCTGTCTATTCCTGTTCTCTCCCTCCTCACATAACCCCTAATTCTTCCCTAACACAAATGAAATCTTTTAATTTCTCTACCTCAGTCTCTCTACACTTGACACAGCCTCCAGATTAATCTTTCAAACACAGCTCTGTGACTGTTAATTTCCTTCTGAGACACCCTCATTGACTTCCCATAGTCTATTAGATCATCAAGTTCAATCTCTTAACCTTGACATCCGAAGTTTGCACAGTCTGTGTATCTTACAAGATACAGACAAAAAATGGACTTACATAGGTTTTTTTTTTTTATTATTGTAACTTTTTTATTTGTTCTAATTACTTATATGTGACAATAGATTGCATTCTTACACATGATACATAAATGGAGTATGACTTCTCATTCTTCTGGTGGTACATGATGTATGATCACACCAGTCATATAGTCATATATGCACATAAGGTGTTAAAGTTCAATTCATTCTACTGTCCTTCCTAACCCCCTCCCCTCTCTTTACTCCCCTCTGCCTAAAACAGAGTACCTCTATTCTTCCCTATCCCCACCCGCTCGTGTTGTGAATTAACATTGACATATCAGAGAAAACATTCAGTCTTTGGTTCCTTGGGATTGGCTTATTTTATTTGGCATGATATTCTCCAGTTACATCCATTTACTTCAAGTGCCCTAATTTCATTCTTTTTTAAGGCCAAGTAATATTCTACTATGTATATATACCACAGTTTCTTTATCCATTCATCTGTTGAAGGACATCTAGGTAGGTTCTATAGCTTAGCTATTGTGAGTTAAGCTTCTATAAACAATTGATGTGGCTGTGTCACTCTAATATGCTGATTTCAAGTCCTTTGGGTATATGCTGAGGAGTGGGATAGCTGGGTCAAATAGCAGCTCCATTTTAAGTTTTCTGAGGAATCTCCATACTGCTTTACAAAATGGTTGCACCAATTTGCAGTCCCACCAACACTGTCTGAGTGTACCTTTTCCCCGCATCCTTGCCAACATTTATTGTTGCTTATATTCTTGATAGTTGCCATTCTGACTGGAGTGAGATGGAATCTCAGAGTACTTTTGATTTGCATTCCTCTAATTGCTAGAGATGATGAACATTTTTTCCAAGTTTGTTGATTGATTGTATATCTTCTCAGAAGTGTCTGTTCAGTTCCTTGGCCAATTTATTGATTGGGTTATTTGGTTTTATGGTGTTAAGTTTTTTGAGTTTTTATATATCCTAGAGATTAATGTTCTATCCGAGGTGCATGCATGAAGATGTTTCTCCCATTCTGTGAGCTCTCTCTTCACATTATTGTTTCCTTTTCTGTGAAGAAGCTTTTTGGTTTGATTATATCCCATTTATTAATTCTTGAATTTACTTCTTACACTTTGGATTCTTGTTAAGGAAGTCAGTTCCTAAGTCGACATGGTAGAGATTTGGACTTACTTTTTCTTCTGTTAGGCACAGGGTCTCTGGTCTAGTGCCTAAGTCCTTGATCTACTTTGAGTTGATTTTTGTGCATGGTGAGAGATAGGGGTTTAATTTCATTTTGCTACATATAGATTTCCAGTTTTCCCAGAACTATTTGTGGAGAGGCTATCTTTTCTCCAATGCATGTTTTTGATGTCTTTGTCTAGGATGAGATAATTCATCCTAGACATCCTAGGGTTTATCTCTGTATCCTCTATTCTGCACCATTGGTCTACATGCCTATTTTGGTGCCAATACCATGCTGTTTTTGTTACTATGATTCTGTAATATAGTTTAAGATCTGGTATTGTGATACTTCCTGCTTTAGTTTTCATGCCAAAGTTATTGCTATGGCTATTCTGGGTCTCTTATTTTTTCAAATGAATGTCATGATTGTGTTTTCTATTTCTATGAAGAATTTCATGGGGATTTTAATAGGAGTTTAATTAAATATGATAACGCTTTTGGTAGTATGGCCATTCTGATAATGTTAATTCTGCTTATACAAGAGCACAGGAGATATTTCCCTCTCCTAAGGTCTTATTCAATTTCTTTCTTTAGTGTGCTGTAGTTTTCATGGTAGAAGTCTTTCACCTCTTTTATTAGATTGATTTCCAAATATTTTATTTTATTTCATGAGGCTATTGTGAATGGGATAGTTTTCCTAATTTCTCTTCCAGCATCACCATCATCTTGCCATTTATAAAGTGACATGAATTCATTAATTATATAACCCACATTAGACTGGCTTCCTCCCATATAATAATGCCCTTCAGAGCCATCTGAAATTATTGTGAATGGAAGGTTTATCCTTTTTTATGGCTGTGTAGTACTTCATGACCTTGATATCTTTTTTTTTTCCTAACAATTTATTTTTTTTTTAATTTTATTGTTGGTTTTTCAAAACATTACATAGTTCTTGACATATCATATTTCACACTTTGATTCAAGGGGGTTATGAACTCCCATTTTTACCCCGTATACAGATTGCAGAATCACATCGGTTACACATCCACTGATTTACATATTGCCATACTAGTGTCTGTTGTATTCTGCTGCCTTTCCTATCCTCTACTATCCCCCTCCCATCCCCTCCCCTCCCCTCTTCTCTCTCTACCTCATCTACTGTAATTCATTTCTTCCCCTTGTTTTTTTTTCCCCTTTCCCCTCACTTCCTCTTGTATGTAATTTTGTATAACGATGAGGGTCTCCTTTTCTCAGCCATTCAGTCTGAACACATTAACTATATATTGTATCCATTCACATATTTCAAATCCAGGTAGCCACCAAGTGTTTCCATTTTTCTTCCACATCAGTGGCTCCTATTCTGTCTATTCCTGTTCTCTCCCTCCTCGCATAACCCCTAATTCTTCCCTAACACAAATGAAATCTTTTAATTTCTCTACCTCAGTCTCTCTACACTTGACACAGCCTCCAGATTAATCTTTCAAACACAGCTCTGTGACTGTTAATTTCCTTCTGAGACACCCTCATTGACTTCCCATAGTCTATTAGATCATCAAGTTCAATCTCTTAACCTTTGACATCTGAAGTTTGCACAGTCTTTGTGTCTTACAAGATACAGCCAAAAAATGGACTTACATAGGTTTTTGTTTTCCAGTCATTTTTTTGTTTACATTTGTATCGATCTTGTTTACCTGCTTTTGTATTATTTACCCAAATTGTGTTTTGGAGATCTTGTCTTTGTCTACTGAGCCATAATACAAATATCCTCTCCATTTAACAGGTGGGAGTTATTTCTCCCTCTTGGATTTGTATAGCATTTTCCATTTATATATCACTTAAATCAAACACACACACACACACACACACACACACACGAGAGAGAGAGAGAGAGAGAGAGAGAGAATGCATTAGTTTTTTTTCTTTTTCTTGCTTTAACATCTTAAACAAGGAAATGGTGAGCTCTTTGAGGTCTAATATAGTGTTTTGCTTCAGCGCCTTCTATAAGCTTAGTATTCTTTCTAGACAATCTATTTGATCTAAACATTTTATATGATCACTCATTGCAGTAAGGTTCTTTCTTTGCTGTGTTTCTGATGAAATTTTGCCATATAACTCTTTTCAAGTCTTTGTTTTTCTTCAAAATTTATTTTAGCAGAGAAGTGAGTGCACTAGAGAGAGTACTGTTAGATAAAATCATGTATATGGGATAGTCAATAAAATTTTTTAAATGGAAAGGAGAAAAATATTAGACAAATGCAAAACATTGGACCCATAGTGTTTTCCAAACAATATCTTTCTGCTCTCAGTTATTCTATTCAATCTCAATTCAAATAATTTTTCTCAGAGAAAGTTAAAATTGTAGTTTATGTATTATATCACAATAAAATGCATTTATTGGTGAAGCATTAGAAACATTTGTTAAAATGAGGGATTTAAGAAATTTTATTTATAGAACCAACCTAGTTGCCCTTCAATACATGAACAAATAAAGAATATATGGTACATATACACAGTGGAATATTACTCAGCCATAAGGAAGAATGATTTTATGACATTTACCAGTAAATAGATGGACCTGGAGACTATGATGCTAAGTGAAATAAGCCAATACCAAAAAAACAAAGGTCAAATGTTCTGTCTACTATGCAGATGCTAACACACAATGGGGGTCCGTGGGGGAGATGGGGAAGAATAGAAGTTCACTGGAGTAGACAAAGGAGAATGAAGGGAAGGGAGATGGATGGATATAATAAAGAAAGAATGAATTGGTCATAACTCTCCTATGTTCTTATATGAATAAAAGACCAGTGTAACCTTACATCATGTACAACCACAAGAAAGGGAAGTACTCCATGTATGTATGTGTCAAAATACATTATAATGTCAATTCACAATAGCTAAACTGTGGAACTACCCTAGGTGCCCTTCAATAGATGAATGGATAAAGAAACTTTAGTATGTATACACAATGAAACATTTCTCTGCATTAAAAGAGAATAAAATTATGGCATTTTCAGGTAAATGAATGGTGGTAGAGAATATCAGGCTAAGCAAAGAAAGCAAATCCCAAAAGCCAAAGATTGAATGTTCTCTTTGATAAGTAAAAGCTTATACATAATGGGGTGGGGTGGGGCATGGGAAAAATGGAGGAACTGTGATTGGGCAAAGAGGAGGGAGGAGAGGGGAGGGGGCGTGGAGGCAGGAAAGATGGTGGAATGAGATAGACATCATTACCCTAAGTACATGTATGACTGCACATATCATGAAAAGCTACATCATGTGCAACCAGAGAAATGAAAAATTGTGCTGCAATTGTGTACAATGAATCAAAATGCATTCTGCTGCATATATAGCTAATTAGAGTAAATAAATTAAAAAAAAATGTAAAATTTTTAAAAAGAAATTTTATTGAGATCTTTGATAAAATTTTCCTTGAATGGATTTCAGAGTAGTAGATTTCATATCAAGTCAATACTGTTTATAAAAACCCATATGCATATTGTCACCCTATATTAAACCTAATAGTCTCCATAGGAGGTAGAAAGTAAAGACCTTATCATATGGGTTTGTGAATATATATATATATATGTATATATATATATATGTATGTATATATATATATATATGTATGTATATAAATATATACATACATGATGTACTATAAACTATATATGCATCCATACATATGTACATATGCTTATGTATATTTTATAAGTATACATACAAACGCACACTGAACTTGAGAAGGCTATACCTCAATAAAAGCTGAAAAAAGGTTAAGAGGCACATTCTAATTAGTAGAAAATATAATTAAAGGGTAACTCTTAATCCTCTGTGTATATGTATTTACTTTGTATCTATGTTTCTAAATATTAGTATGAGAATGCAATTAAGTTTAAAGCAGTATTTTAGTAACAACCAGGTAGTTTGCTGGATTTGTTTGATCCATGGAGAGAAGTACCAATTACAAGAAACATTTTTACTTTATTGAAAGATTTGCACCTCAGAAAAATATTTCTTTCCCAAACTCTTTTTTTAATATGAGTTAATAAAGTATTCATAACTAAAATTAGAATACTTTAATAGTTTATATATACATATAGGATTAATAAAGCCATTTTTTCCTGATTTTAAATGAGTTTTTAATATAACTCACTCTTATTGTGAAAGTAAGCAACATTTAAAAACATAAAACAAAAATTTCAAAGTGAGCCCTATACATTTTCCCCATGATAGGTAATAATATAACTGTTGCTGACTTTTAGATATATAGGATGTGAGAATATAGAGCTATACAGTTTTATTTTACAGATGTATGCATGCTTTTAAAATTGTATTAGATTGTGAAATAAGTAAAAACTAAGTAGTGACACAAACTGTAAAGACTGGTGAAAAGATGAAAACTCAGAAGTAGAGAAATGTATAGGAAGGAAAAATGTCAGATTCAAAATGATGGCTCTGTGAAGACAAACATATAAATGCTAGATCGAAAACATAATGAAAAGTTGTTTTACTGGTGTTTTCTGTCACTGCTGTTTGGGAGTTGTTCATTCAGATATTCTGGGTATTTTCATGGCACATCTTACCTTCTCATTCTGGATGCCTGTATGCACCATCTAAATGTGGCCACTGAATAGGGTCTGGCTGCAACCTAGCAGCAGCCAAGTCACAATCTGTCAGGAAATTTAAGGTTATTATAGTTACAACTGCCCGATTAGCTCATGCAAGTAATATTAATAGTTGCATCTTCAATCTAACATGACTGAATTGAAAATATCATCACTTCACTCTTTTACCCAGTTGGAAAAATGTTAGCCTAAAGTTAGACATATAAAGCAGTTTCACACAATAGTTAGAAAGCCTCTTTTTTCCAGCCTATGTATATGCTTAAGGTAGCATGTTAAATAACAGTGGAGAGGTTGGGTGTTGTAAGTAGTCCTAAGATTGGCAAACAGCATTTAAAACCCAAGTATTAGATTCTATCAAAGTTTAAACTGCATGTATGCATGTAGATTTTTGAAGTTTTGTGATCTTCAATTAAATGGCTACGAGAGTTTATTTCAGATTCTACGTTAAGTACATTGAACCAGATTCCCAGTTTGTGCTCACCATCTGTGTAGCGCACTGATTACTTTTACAGAACTGAGATTCTGATCTCAAAAATATAAATGTATAAAAACACCCAAGTAGGACTTTTTAGTATTTTTTTTTTCTTTTTTACCCTCCTGATTTCCATTTAACAAGAGAGTTGACTATCCTTAGTATGATAAGGGAGGCAGTAGCAATGCCCTGACCTTGGTCTTCACCTTTAGTTTTGTCAAATCAATGTATTAAAGTTTCTCTGTATGTTGGTTTCTTTACTGTGTAGACTTTGCCATGGCCATGACTTTCATAGAGTAATTATTTTGATTAAGTTAGACGATTAAAGTTAGTCTTGCATGAGGAAAGAATACACTTGGGAATCAGTGATGGATGGACTCCAATCTTCAGAGTGTTCCATCCTGCCAGCATTTTCCAGTTGAATAGAAATTCACTTCCCAATTTGGTTTGTATGACAGTGAATGGGTTGTTAGAACTGAGTGTTTTCTAGAAAAAGTCAGAAGGAGATCAAGAAGAAGAGAAGACAATGTTAATATCCACATGTATTCTTGTAATTTTTCTCAGTTTTTTTTTTGCTTTGATGAACAACATCATTACTGAAATAATTAATGTTAATTAATATCTGTGTCATTTTTTGGTAAATGGTAGTTTAGTGTTACAATTAGACTAATTAGTATACACCATAGCTTAGTGACATGACAAATCATAGAGCAGAACATGTTGACTCTTATCCATTATGATATATTAGTTAATTCACTTGCTCGATAATGACAATAGAGGAGAACAACAAGGAAAGGGGGAGGAACAACAGCAACAACAATAAAGGCATTGTGGCTACGTTTCCAGGTTTTTGTTTTTATGACAAATTTTAAGGATTGTTGTCATTTTACATTTTCTTTCTTATTGGTAAATCATATTTCCTGATTGAAACTTTCGAGAATAAGACAATGAATAAATTCAATAAGTGAAAATAAAATATGACTTCCACTTTTGCTGAATTTGCATATGCTAGATTATGCACAGAGTTTGTCTTTTCTCAGATCATGTATGGTAAAATTGACAGCTGTCTGAAACTTTGTCTTGTTTTTTCAGAGCCTATGCGAACCCCAAAGACTCTGAAGATTGCTGAGATACAAGCAAGACGCATTGCCGTGGACTGGGAATCCTTGGGTTACAACATTACTCGCTGCCACACTTTTAATGTCACTATCTGCTACCATTATTTTCGTGGTCACAATGAGAGTAAGGCAGACTGTTTGGACATGGACCCCAAAGCCCCTCAGCATGTTGTGAACCATCTGCCACCTTATACCAACGTCAGCCTCAAGATGATCCTTACCAATCCAGAAGGAAGAAAGGAGAGTGAAGAGACAATTATTCAAACTGATGAAGATGGTATGCTGACATTTCATTCTGTTTAAAAGAGGGAATCATATAACAGGAATATTTTAATTTTTTACAATATTCACTAGATTACTGAATATTAAATTGGACTCTAAAATCTGCTAAGTTCTCTTCCCTTCATTACAGATTTTGGAATTTTGCATTTTACAAGCCATTAGTACCTCTTCTGTTTTTCTAATATTTGAAAACAAGTGTTGCCTATTCCATTTATTCATCAATGGCCTATATGAGCCTAACTATAAAATAGGCCTCAGCTCCTGTCTTTAAGTCTCAATAAAGGCCCTTGTATGATGTTGGCAGCCTCTCATCCTTTATGTATCTTATTATTATCCACATAATTGAACTGCACTTTGTCCCATTTCTGAATATTTGAGAGGGACAAATATTTATATTAATATTGTAAGATGTCCACACCTGCTTTAGCAGTATTTTCATGATCATTAATGTAAATAATGAATGCATTTTCTGGTTCAACAAAATTATACACAAGAAGTCTACACATGGCAATATTATAATAATAATACATTCTTTTGGTATAAGACATTTCATTTCAAAATTTCATTTTATGAATGAAGGCATGTAGGCTAAAAGCTTGCTCTTTAGTGAACTGAGGCAAAGATAAACTTGGAATCAAGAATCTTGGACTTTAAATACTGGCTTTAGTCCCTCTGTAACCTCACTGAATCCTTTTACCTCTATAGTTGTCCACTCTCATCTCTAAATCAGATTTAATCAGGCGTTCTGGAAGATTCCATCTCCTCCTAAAACCTTGCTTGAATAGCTTGACAGTAGGGCATTTTTGTTTAGGTTTCAGGAAAGTGGTTGTATGTTAAAGCCAGGAGTTCCCAACTTCCCTCAAGTTCTGAACTTTAGGCTCAGATGTCCCTTTTGGTGCTTACCAAGTATGAGATTGCCATAAAGTAGGTTAATATCCTGTAGTTTCGAGAAATAATGATTATTTCAAGCTCTTCCAACTCCGAAAGGGGAACTTTCAACCCTGTTTTGTCCTGTTGTTTTATTATAATAAACAGAAGTGAGACCCTTTTCCCACATTTAGCTCAGACTTTGAAGGAAACAGTAAACACAGTCCAAACACTATGTGTAGAGTCATTATCATATTACCAAAATTTCAGAGAAGGCTGAGACTTATTTATGATGAATGTACTCTGACATGTTTGAGGTAATCAAACATGACCATCTCAGCTATTATGTTTAAATTTTTCCTAACCAAAGTGGCAGAGTGCCCTAAAACATAAACACAAAATCTCTCACCACTAACCCATGCATCACAAAGACACACACACACACACCCTCAACATTCATGTATGCAAAACAGAATGGTTAAGAGTGATTGATTCATAGGTAAATAATAAAAATAGAAAGTCTAAGCATGGGTTCAAAAGCTCTGTAAAATCTCTCTCTCTTCTTACAAAGTAGGATAAATGCTATGACACTTGGGTCACACTAGACATTTTGTAATCCATGTTTTTAGTAATTAGAGAGTACTCACATGTTTTATTGCTGCACTTAAAAGATAAAAGCATGATTTCTTAATTGGTGATTTTAGACTCAGTTCCATGAGTTATATGCTTTTCTTAGCCAATCTTCCTTTACCAATATAATTGATCTTGATGGTATTGTCTAGTATGGTTTGTTAGTTTGCCTATCCCATAAACAAAAGAATGCATCCAGGCTTTTATAATCTTTTTCATGTTGCATTTTTTTTTTTAAACTAAGTGTATTTTTGAGCACACAGAAAACTATATTAATAATCAGGGAATGAATTGCTATAGAAACTTCCCCTAAATTAATCAAAATATACTGTGTTGTTTACTTTATCCAGAAATAGTCTTATAAAAGTAAAATAATATTACTTTTTCTAATTCAGTATTATTTTCAGACCTGATACTTTGCATAATTTTTACTAGTTTAATAATTTTAATTTTCGTATTATTACTTCATAGTGCAGTCATAGAGTGTTTTTTTTCCTTTTTGTTTTATATATAATATTTAAAGATTATGTGCAAACTTATACGAGGTATTTGTAAGTAGCTAAGTTTTCAAGTGTTGCCCATATGAGCTGTGTTTTTACATAGAATGTTTGATGTGTCTTAATGTTCCTAACGGGGGGAAGAATATCTAAATTATAACCCATTGTTGCAAAGATCGATGGATTATAATGATCTGATTAAGTCTGTCTTACTAAATTATTGCTGCCCTATATACATAGAAAAAGAATAAATTATCAACCATGTAATAGAAGGATATAATTATATGAAAAGAATTCTGGGGACATCTATAAATCATGAGAGCAAAGCTATAATGATTTCCCACCAGAACCCTAAGGTAGAATTTATATTTAATTTATTGCACACGTTTTTTTTAATGCATGGGCAGAATTTTTTGTATGAGGTTTTGTTTTCATTTTTTATTCCAGCATTCATGAAAATCAATATTATGAAGTCAGCTCAGCAAAAAGCCTGGTTTGAGGACCTTTTTTGAGAATACAAAGCTATTTTTAAATGCACATTTATTAGATTTTAAAGGCTATCATGCTTATTTAATATAACCTTGTCCCACCCACATTTCATCGTTTCTTTCTTTTCCATTTTTAGGGTTATATATTAAAGGACTTTCTTATTCTAAAAAAAAAATTAGCTGAAACAGCTCTCATATAAATCACAAGCAGAGGAACAAAAGTCAGCATTCTGTCTCTATTAAAAGTTGTTGATGTGGAAATGTGAACTGACATTCCCTGCAATCTGTAGACTGTCATGCAATAGCTTTAGTAACTTTTTGCTGTTTTTACATAAGTCATAAGTGGGTGGAGACATTGCCTGTGCATATAGACCTTGTCTTCCTTCAAATGGAGACAATTAATGAATATAATTGTTCAGTGCCCACACCTCCTTCCCACATGTATGTGCTATAGTTCACCCAAGTGTAGCTTTCTTTCACCGACTATACTAATCCAAGTAAAAATCAGTAATATTCACTTTTTATACATAATTTTCTCATACATTCTCCCTGTAGGTACTTGAAGCAAATTCTGATGACCAAGGAGAACATGTATGAGAAGGGCATAGAAATAAAAATATCATAGGATAGCTATTGTCCATTTTTTCCCTCTTTCAATGCAGAATTCTGTAAACATTTTAAATCATTCCTAGATGGGAACAATTTGAAATACACCCATGCCATTTTATATTATTTACAGGCCAAATTGCATTAAGTCAACCTAGCCATTTATCATTATAATGCCATCAAATGCACACTTCCTCATTATTTGAGCTTTTCCCCTCCACTTGGAAAACAAACCAGTGCCCATGGCAGCTTCAGCAGTTGCCACAGGTTGCAGAGTGCCTGTTGCAGCCCCCTTGTCCTGACAGGATAAGTTGTCTGCACTGATGATATGGGCTGGGGACAGCCGATGGCTTCAGTTCATAGATGCAAGACTTATCTCCCAAAGTTTAGCACTGGCATTTTTCTGTTTACTATGGGTTTCTTTCCTTTATGAATTTATTAATAAGTGCCAAATTATGTTTTCTGTCTCAGAGGTCATAGCATCATTCATAGGCTCCTTGTAGATTGAAATAAATCTTACCCCTGTGACACATTCAGGATTTCTTGATGCTACTATCCACAAAGCAATGCATTTCCTTTGATCCAATGATTTTTTAATTTATTTCAATCCTCACAAAATTGCTCTGTACTTTGAAACGGCATTTGTAGATAATGTCATGTGTGAAGTTCAGTGAAACGTTAGATTAAGGGAAAATATTAATTAAAAATCATACTTGCTCAATATTGGGTTGATATTTTCAAAAGGAAGCAAGACTTTAAGCCAAGTACTCCAGATAGTATGTATTTTAAACATTATCAGAGGTGAAATATGGATATTTGCATGACTAGATAGTAGTTAAGTATTTAGTATTTATAAAAGGAACGTACACAACAGCAGAAGTCTCTTGTGTTTTGGCAACAGAAGTCAAGGCATCATTCAGCATTGCCACTGGGTTTTGCCATTTATATGACATACCCAAATAAGGATTTGATTGACAGCTCTTCAAATCTAATCAGACCTGGGGACACTTCAAAAGTCATGATACAAGGGTAGGATTTGTGGCTCAGTGTTAGAGTGCTTGTCTGTCATATATGAAGCTCTGGCTTAGATTCTTAACATCACTACAAAAAACAAACAAACAACAACAACAACAACAAAAAAAAAGCCAAATATAAGAAAAATACACATCCCTCCAAACCAAACAAAATTAAAATAAAATGAATTCTTATACAAATTTTTAAGTCCTAAATTGTTTTGCTTTGATTTTTAACTATGAAAAATTAAATTTCATTTAAAAGACTGAAGAAATGACACTTGAACCTATTCATCCTAAACAACTGTTTTTAAATTTGCCAAAAAAAAATCCTGTCTTTTTATAACTATAAAGAATTTAATAATTATAGCAATAAAAATCAGGGTGATTATTAATGGGCATTCCAATTCTGTGCTGTGTGATTTGCTTCTCAGTCCAAAGAGTGTTAATTATTATTATAATTCATTATTATATGAACTTTGTTTATGGAGACTCTTTGGGGGATTAGTATAATCTTCAAAAAATCTTTCAGGGAAATATAGCTCTGTTCTTAAAACGAATTACAAATAAGATGTTCATGTTATTAGAGGTATGCAAGAGAGAAAACTAGACTACATAATTTATGCAACTCTCTAAGGCAATGGAATATTCTTTTGAATAAAAATAACTTTGCATTTCTGTATTTTTGTCTTAGAAACTTAAAGACTAATTTTAAGTTCCTATATACCAAAGTCAAGTCAGAAAACTGGTTATATAGCTTACTTTATTTACGGTCACATATTTGTTTGTTTAAAATTATATTTCTTTATAATTTTGTATATCAAGTTTACATGATTTACTTTTTCTATTTCTGATATAAGTATTCTTACAACTCCAAATATCTGTGTTTTTAGTTCCTGGGCCTGTCCCCGTCAAATCTCTTCAAGGAACATCCTTTGAAAACAAGATCTTCTTGAACTGGAAAGAACCTTTGGATCCTAATGGAATCATCACTCAATATGAGGTAGTGAGAGAATGAGAAATTTAACTGAAATGTGGATGGGAGGAATAAGAGGGAGAAACAAAGGAAAAAGTTAGAGGGAAAATAATGGAAAAGAAGTGAGGATGAGAATTAATAATTTTCAAATCTTTTAAGTAAATTCTAGTTTTTTGTTTCTGTTTTAGGGAAGCATAGTTGTTGTCAACAGACTTACTGATGATTATAATGAATCGTCATACAAAAAAAAACCCCTCATTTTTCTATTAAGAAACTCATTTCACACTGTTTTAGGAGATGTTACTGAATATCAATAGTTTCAGTGTAAGAAATTAGTGCCCAATAAAACAAATTATAAACCTGTTCCATACCTTCTTTGCAAATTTGAATATAAATCATTGTATTTTCAAATATTAAGAGAAGAAAGGAAAGGATAATATCAATTGCACAAATGTGTAGTGTTATTTCTGCATAGTCAATGTTGATTATAGACTAAATTCTAAAATTTCTGGTGACTACAGAATGAAACAAGACTCACTAACAGAGTCTTCTATTTTATAACTATGTTAGCATACTTGAATACTGCTTTCATGGAATTTGTTATATATCTTGGACAAAGTATAAAATGATGTTAATAATGTACATATCTTGAGTACTTTCTGTGTTTCATACACATTAAAGTAAGGTGCATGTGGTGGCATATGCCTTTGATCTCAGAAGCTTAGGCAGCAGGACTGCAAGTTCAAAGCCAGCCTCAGCAATTTAGCGAGGCCCTACACAACTTATGGAAAGTTTCTCAAAATGAAAAAGATCTGAGATGTGGCTCAGTGGTTAAGTGTCCCTGGGTTCAGTCCCCGATACCATTAAAGTATGTAACTACAAAGTTCTGTATGTATGCATGCATATTTAAATGTCATTACACATTAATTAGTTAATACTTATTATTTTATTTTTTGATGGAAGAAAATACTTATACATTTATTGTCAGATACAACTCTAGTATATCTTATTAATACATAGATGATTTATAGATGTAAACAGAGTGAAAAAAGGGGGTTATTCACAGTTTATCATGACTTATAGTGGACAGCTAATAGGAAAAATATATTTTATGATTTCCAACAATCTTTTTATTGCATATTGTAGCAAGTAATAAGCAAGTGCTCATTAAAAGAATAAATTAAGCTTCCCATAGAAAGCAAATGTGATGTTATTATCCACACTAGCAATGGTGTCTGATAATATATTTTTCGACCTAAACGGGCATTATGTAATAAGATTTAAAATGGAAATGTCCTTGAACTGTTGATTCTACTTCTTTAACTTAATTTACTTAAATCTCTATTTCAGTTATATCCTCATATGATAATGCATTTCTCAAAACAGGTCAGTTATAGCAGCATACGATCATTTGATCCTGCAGTTCCAGTAGCTGGACCTCCCCAGACAGTATCCAATTTATGGAATAGCACACACCATGTCTTTATGCATCTCCACCCTGGAACTACCTATCAGTTTTTCATAAGAGCCAGCACAGTCAAAGGCTTTGGGCCAGCCACTTCCATCAATGTGACCACCAATATCTCAGGTATACAATGAAAAATGTGCAAATAGTATTGATCACACTCTTGCTTTGTAATAGCATGATCTGGAGATTCATATGTACACTGTGTTATTCATCTCACTTTTTGAATCTTTAATATGTTTATGCATGATTATATTTATGCATGATTGAAAGCACTTTAAAGAATCATTTAAATACAAATTATTGTTTATATGTCCAAATACAAACACTTTTCACTTTTAATTGACAGTGTTTTTTTTAGAAATTACAATATATTTTTATTAACAATCTTCCAAAAGCTCATTATAAATGACAAAGGCCTTATTATACTTTTGATAATTATTATGGTATCAGATTTCTACAAATGGATTTTGCCAAAAGAACAGTAGAGGATCTTTGCTCTAGTATCAGAGTGTCACATACCTTATCTCCAACATTCTGACAATTTTAAACAAACATAGGCTTTTCGTTTTCTCTTGGAAATCTCACATAAATTCATCTAAATTTCAGAACAGGAACATGCAGGAGAATTTTAACTTGATAAACAAATGTAATTAAATTTCACATTCCATTAATAATTTTATAGTTTGCATTTGACTACTTTGTTTACAGATGTTATTTCTCTTTCAGTCAAATCACCAGTTAAACCTGATTAAATTCTTGCTAGGAATTAGCATTATAATATGCCCTAAATCTACTCCAGTTTATATGACATTTTATCATATTTATTTAAGGTTACTTAAATAAATCTATATTATATATGCAACTTGAGAGTTAAATTTGCAAGTAAATGTTTTAAAGGACAGCTATATATATATATATATATATATATATATATATATATATATATATTAAAATATTAATTTTGATTTTGTCAGTTATTTTCATTCATTTTTTAAATTTTCATTATAGTTCTATATAGAATATACCAATGATACACCACACTACCCATTTAAAATTTTAGCATTGTTCTGAAACTACAATTCGCATCAAAATGAAGAGACATATTCCTTGCATTGTTCTAAGTCTAAATTTTATTTGGAAATGTGATTAATATAGTTTAAATTTAAAAATTTGTATCACCAATGAAATTGGTGTATTACCTTGTACAAATTTGATTTATCTTAATATTCTAATAAAGTTACATTTAGAAACTTTATTCGTTATATTAAAAAATCTTCAATTTAAGGTATTTATTTACTCACTTTATTAGAAAATAAGACTTGGTGATATTAGGATGTACAGGAATATGTTGCTAACCTCCAGACTTAGCAGTAGTGCAATAATTGAGTAAGATCTCTCCACAGAAACATAAATTTTATATAAGCTTATAAAACTGAGAATACTGAACAGCTGTAAATTCTTAAGAGCCTAATATATGTGTGTGTGGAGAAGTGTATTTCTCAAGACAAAGGTACTAAGTTTTCATTGAACACAAAAATATAAAGAAAAGAATATTCACCTAATTTTTCTTTGAATCATTTAACTACGGTTTTACTTGTATCAACCTAAAAACAATGAGTATTTGACTGTACTTTAAAAACTTCCTTGCCATTTCCATATATTGAAACAAGTAGAAATCAAAGTCAGGCTAATAATATTGATGGTTAATATGGTTCTCAATATCACCTGGAATTTTTGAGTAATTTATTATTTTATATTGAGTCCAATAGTTGTTTCCCCAAGCATCTTTAAAGCAATTAAGAGGAAGGTGAGATTAAGTTAATGGTTGAATGTCTATATGAATGTGCATAATAAATACACATATGCACATATACATAATGCACATATACATAGAGTGCATATACTTTATTAATATTGTCGATTCTACTTCCTAAATTATACTTGGTTACTAATTTAACTCCTCCTTATATCACTGTTCCTTTTTAAATTTTTCATTGGTACCATATTTTAAATACACGTTTGAGGTGCTGTGGTTGTGACGCAGTGATAGAGCACTTGCCTGCCACGTGTTCAATCCTCAGCACTGCATGTAAATAAATAAATTAAATAAAGGTCCATTGACAACTAAAAAACTTTTTAAAAAAATAAATACCTGTTTGAAATATCTGAGTGATATCTCAGCCTTAAGACTTACTTCAATATATTTTTTCTGTATTTCCTTCTTAAATATTGTTTTAGTCAGTTGTGTTTTTGTTATTGCTTTTGTTGTTTTTTCCTGCTGTGATAAAACTACCTGACAAGAACCACCTGAGGAGGAAAAGTTTGTTTAGGGAGCTCAGGGTTTCAGAGGTCACAGGCCATAGATGGCAGATTCAGTTGCTCTGAAGCACAGGGGAGGTAGAATATCATGGTGGAATGACTTGATAGAAGAACACAACAGGTAGCATGGCACCAGGAAGTAGAGAGTAATAGACTTCACTCACCAGGGACAAAATATATATTCCAAAGACATGTCCTCAATGATCTACTTCCTCTAGGCACACCCTGCCTGCCTTCAATAACCAGTCAGTTAATCCCTATCAGGGGATTCATTTACTAATTGGGTTAAGGCTTTCATAACCCAATAATTTCACCTCTGAATCTTGCATTGTCTCACACAGGAGCTTTAGGAAGACACCTCATATCTTAACCATAACAAATATTTTCAAATGTTAATATACCCAGTAAGATAATGTCCACTCACCTACCCATGACTAGCATCTGTGGTCCTTCGTTGTACAGCTCCTCTCATCTTTCACTGCTCCCATGAATCCAAAGTCCAGGCATATCAAGTTGCTTGCAGTTTTTAGAGCACACAGTCCTTCTAGGTATTGTATCTTCAAACACTCTGCTTCCTCTCTCTAGAATCTTAGTCCATGCTGTCTCTTTCTGATGAGTTTTTAGTTCTATCTTAAGTTTCAACTCAAATATTCCCTAAATCATGAAATCTTCCCTGTTTCTTTGTCCCAGCTTCCAACACAAAAGTAAAAAGTGTGGACCAACTTTACCAGGGAAACTTCTTTTCCCCAACCTACTGAAACCTTAACTGTAGAGGAGATGGGAGTAATCTTTTTAAGCAGCCCTCAAGGTCCTTCTGACCTTAGTCATATGGTACCCAGTATTTCAACAAATTAACAGACTTCCTCTTTGTACCAGCTATCAATTTGGTATAGTTTTTGTTTATAAGACTCTCATGCTTCATAAAATATTAATTCCTTTGTTCAATGAATGGATAACATTCTTCAAATAATTTATTACCTGACATTGTATCTCAGTTTTTTTCTGGAAATAGACACATTTCACTGGGTACATAACTTTCAAATATCTTTCTACATAAAAATAGTTAAAAGAAATTTGTAGTTACTCTTTCACCTATCTTACGTTTAGGAAAACTCTTTTTCCCAATTAAATATTATTCAATATTCTTTTTATTTTAAGAATCTGGCAATTAACGCACTGTTGTTCTTTATAAATAAAAGCTGATGCCCATTAGCCACACTTGCCTGCTGTTTCCATTGTGATCATTGAGAGAAAAATGATCCAAACAAGAACACTAAGTCTTTCCGCAACATTTAGAGTGTAAATAGTTCCATCTTGCCAGGTAGACTTAAGTCAGCTTCTGCCCTTGCTACCTCCAGATCTTCATAAGTCACTCCAGAGCCAGTGCTCCTGATTCTGCTATGCTCATCTTCTCCCCATCTCTTCATTGCTGATTTGAAAGTCTCCAGAAACTAACTGAACACATCTTCATAAAATGCTTAAAATGTGTAATCACAAGTTGCCAGATTATTTTAAAAATTTCAGCAACAATTTTGATTTTATAGTTTTTTATACTTTATATTCCTGGGGTTAAGTTTCAGTGGCTGGTGTTATGCTTCAAGATATGTTGTATTATACTGTAGATAATTGGGGGTTAAATTAATTTTTCCTTAAGTTAGGAGCATTTGTTTATATTGACTCATAGTACAGTTCTGTGACTTGATTAAATTTTTTTGTTGTTTGTATCATTGATCAGCTCCAACTTTGCCAGACTATGAAGGAGTTGATGCCTCTCTCAATGAAACTGCAACCACAATAACTGTATTGTTGAGACCAGCACAAGCCAAAGGTGCACCTATCAGGTAAGAGGGGAAATAACAGTTAAAGAAAAAAAAAAACCAGCCAGTGGGAGAGAGGCTTTCTGAATGGTTGCTTAGCAGCAAATAAAGCCCTTCATTTCTGAGATATTGATTTGACAATTAGTATCATGAAGGTTTACTGTTTCTTTGTTTTTGTTTGTTGTTCATTTAGACAATGCCTGCAAATAGACCTACAGTTAAAAGCAAAATTATAAGAGGATTTTTGAGATATTCATGAAACAAATCATTCACCTCTACACTGATTTTAGAGTACTAATCTTTTTATCTTTCTTTCTTTCTTTTTCTTTTTTTTTTCTTTAGCCCCATTTTATTTTACTTCCTCTGTTGGAATCTCTGGTATAAAACCTTTGAAGATATTTGTCAAAAATAGGATGAGGAAATAACTCTTGTCCACTGCAATAAATAAGTTATGAATAATTTCATATGAGTGATTGAAAATAGGGAGCTTTGAGGGAATAAAAGCCAAAAAAAGTTATAAGGAATGAAGCGTATGTGACCTTTTAATTCCTGAATTGTTCCATGTGAGAAATTCCATAGTAAATATTAAAGTTCAAGTTGGCATTTCATTTGTCTTTCCAATAATAAAACCTTTCATATTACTTAATACCCATCATTTTCATAAAATTGTGAGCAGTTGTTTTTAGGGAAGAGTCAAATTATGGTCTCCATTTTAATTTTTTGCACATCTGTTATTAGATGAATGTTTAAAATTTAAGCACATTTCTATTTAAAACTGGTAGATTTTGTAGGAATTTTGTTATCAGACTTCTGCTTAAAAGTAAATCAAGGCACAAACTAAGTATAGATATTTCACAATTGAATTATCTCAAATTATTTACATATTTTTTGTTGAAAAATTAATCTTTGATCTATGTGTAAAATGAACACATTTGACTTTATGAATACATATTAACATTCAGATAATCCTGTGTTGCTGAAAGGATATAAATATTTTACTAATTAAAAAAAATATATTGATTAAAAAATGTGAGACAGAAAGGAAACTCTTGATTCTGGGTAAAAATCAGAGGATACCACACTACAGAAAATGTGAAGTGGTTGAGAGTACTTGTAATGTAAACACTTGTGAAGTGCTGGCTACTTGAAAATTCAAAGTAAGTACACAGTGCTATTCATGAATCAGTGATCTGTGAGTGAATCTGATTGCAGATCCAAAGGAGAAAGAATATGCATGCGCTCAACATCTTTCTCTATTGACAAGTAATCAGGGTCATTCACATATTCCTACCTATGATAAAATTTTACTTTGTAGGGGTTCAATTCTGATACTGTTGTGTAAATGAGCTCTCAGATTCTTGCATTTGTCTTTTAAGAGTTACATATTTGAGTGAATTCAGCTCTTCTTAATGTAAGTTGCAAACAGATTATTATTATTATTATTATTTATTACATTGCTATGCTATGTAACTTATATAAACTCTTTAATCATTTAATTGTGTTTTTCCATAAATTTTCCATGTATTAAGTAGTACCTGGTATTGTTCTAGAGATGTAAATAAAAGATAAAGTGACCACAAAAAAGCAGAGGGCTTTTGCCCAGATTTATCCTGGACAATCAAGGTACCTGCAGACTCATAAATCTTTTGCTCAGGTGGTTCTCAGGAACTTAGTATATTATCTATAACACATGTTAAAGTCAAAAGTATTCCATTTTGTTTGCCATTATGTAGCACATAATTTCTAATTAGCAAGAATTCCTCTAGTCCAAAGTAGTAGTTGTGCAAAAATATCCTAGCTAATGATATGTCCTCTTTTGCTGACATAGAAATAACACTTTTTGCATTTATTGGCAAGACATTTGAAATTTTCTAGAATTGAGATCAATAACTCCAAATTTACAGTCCAAGAGATGAAAATAAATAAATAAATTCTAGAATACTACAAAAATAATTAATAATATAAACAATAATTTTTAAAAGACAAATAACTACCAAGGAAAAAAATCTAATATCAACTTATATTTTAATCCCACCAAGCCATATTTAGTTTATTTGTAGAGGCTTGCTCAGCTACAGGTGGGGCCAACAGACAGGGCCAGCCTGGTCTAATTGGGGAGTTTGGCTCCTATGAACTGTGCTTTTTTTTTTTTTTTCTCTGAGTTCTCCTGTCAGATGGTCCTCTCTTTTTCCCTCTGATGATATTACTACCTACCACTAACTGAAGTCTTCTCATGAGACTATCCACTATAGTGCCCTAATTTTTTTTTCAATGAGAACCCAATTTGATACAATCATTATATCACTAATTATATGGTGTGGTTCTGCAAATCTTTGTTTGGATCTCCTTAACTTCCTTCTGCTGTACTGAAACTGTTTGACTTTCTGCTCAATTTCTTCTTTACTTGTTGGCCTAAAAGAATGTTTTCTCTGGTGGGTTTTGCTTGGTGTCATTCCACTCTACCTGTAGCCTCCCCCAAAAGACAGAACTATTTACCTATTATTAGCTCAACCTCCTAAGAGCATCCAGCTCTTAATTCTCTGATGATATTGGCCCTAAATACTGAGTCTATTCTTGCTATTTTATAACTGTATTAGTCTCCATTTCTTTTTAGTTTACCATTAGTTTTTCCCAACTCCAGTGGAAATGAACATTCTTTCTGCCTGGTGTTTCTAGTATCAAACTCCAATTCTATCTGGAAAATTCTGTTTTATAGAGTTTCTATGTTATGTTTAGTTAGTTTTACTATGAAGGCTAAGAGTAATAATAGACTCAATAACATTCTACGTATGTTAGGACCTGAGCTGGATACTTGAAATAGAATTTGCCTAAAGCAGTTTAGTATATGCCTGGGAATAGGGATGGTAGATTTATAACTGATGACTGATAACAATACTGTATTATTGCAGTGACAGTTGATAGAAAATTCAGTGCTATCCATAATAACACTGAATGTGAGTGCTCTCAACTCCCCAATTAAAAGACATAGATTACCAGAATGCATAAAAAAAAATCAAAACAAGATCCAACCACATGCTTTTTTGCAAGAGGTTCATTTAATATGTAACAACACTGGTAGGCTGAAGATGAAAGATTGGGGAACAAAATTCCACACAAATGGAGTCTGAAAACAAGCCATAGAAGTTCTTCTCATATCTGACAAAATTGATTTTAAGTAAAATGAATCAGAAGCAACAAAGGCAGCCATTACATCCTGGTAATTTGAACAATCCAACAAGAAGAAATAACAATAGTATATTATATGCCCCAAATGTCAATATACCCAATTACATTTAAAAAAATACTCATTGATATTAAATCCCAAGTAAACCCCAATACAATAATACTGGGAGATTTCAACACACCTTTATCCCTATAGACAGGTCATCAAAGAATAAAATCAATAAGGATATATCCAACCTAAATAATACTGTAAATCAGTTGGACCTAATAGACATCTACAAAGTATTTCACCTCAAAATAGCTAAATTTAGTTTCTTCTCAAAAGCTGATGAAACTGTCTTCAAAATAAACCCTATTCCAAGTCACAATGTAATTTTCAGCAAATAAATAAAAGTATATATAAAATCCCATGTCAGACCATAATAGAATGAAACAAGAAATCAACAGGGTAGAAAATAGCAGAGACCATGCAAACATATGGAGATAAAATAACACTCATTAAGATGAAGAATGAATCGAAGAACAAATGAGAAAAGAAATCAAAACATTCTTAGAAACAAAAGAAAACAAATATACAACTTATTAAAATCTCTGAGTCAGTATAAAATCAGTACTAAGAGGAAAATTTATTGCATTGAGAGCTTACATTATAAAAATAGATTCCAAATAAATATACATATGCTCTATTTTATGGCCTTGGGGAAAAGAAGAACAATTAACTGCAAAATTATTAGATGATAGGAAATAATAAAGATCAGAGCAGAAATTAATGAAATTGAGAATAAAAAAATACACAGCGTCAATGCAACAAAGAGATAGCTCTTTGAATAAATAAATAAAGTTGATAAACTCTTAGACCAAACTAACCAAAAAAGGGAGAAGGCCCAAATCAACAACATTAGAGATAAAAACGGAAATATCTCCATATATACTTCTGAAATCCAGAGGATCATTAGAAATTATTCTAAAAATTTATATTACAATAAACTACAAAGTCTAGAAGTCATTGAAAATTTCTATACACATATGATATGCCAAAATTGAGCCAGGAAGATATAGAAAACCTAAATAGACCAATATCAAGTAATGAAATTGAAACTTCAATTATCCAAAAGCACAGAATGGATGGATTCTCAACTGATCTTTTCCAGACAAAGATTTTTCATTTTTACCACTTCTATTCAATAGAGTTCCTAAAACTCTATCCAGAGAAATCAAGCAAGAGTAGTAAAGGGATACAAATTGCAAACAAAGAAGGCAAACTTTCACTGTTTGCTGGTGACATAATCTTATATCTAAAAAAATCCCCTCCCCTGCAAAAAAACTATCAGAAGACTTTTAGAGCTGATAAATAAATTTTAATCAATAGCTCCTCTGTACTCCAACAGTGATAGTCAGCTGATAAAGAAATCAGTAAAATCATCCCTTTTCCAATAACATCAAAAAATAAAATTGGAATTTAATCTAACCTAGGTATTTAGAAGTTAATATAACTCTACAATGTAAACTAAAGAACACTGAAGAAAAAAATTAAAACTTTGGAAGATGGAAAGACATCCCACGTTCTTGTACAGGCAGGATTAATATTGTGAAAATGGCCATATTACCAAGGGCGATATACAGATCCAATGAAATAGATATCAAAATACCAATGACATTTCTCATAGAACTAGAAAACAGTAGTCCTTTGGAAGAATAAGAAACCAAAAATAGCCAAAACAATATTGAGCAAGAACAGCAATGTGGGAGGCATCATGATACCTCAAATTATCTACAGAGCTAAAGTCACAAAATAGCATGGTATTGGCATCAAAGTAGGCATGAGGATGAATGGAATAGAAAAAAACAAAGACAAACCCAAATATTTATAGCCATCTGATACTTGACAAAGGTGCTGAAAATATATGTCAGAGAAAAGACAACCTTTTTAACAAATGGTGTGGGAAAACTGGATATGCATATATAGAAGAATTAAATTAGATTTTTATCTTTCACCCTGTACAGAATTCAAATCAAAATGATTTAAGACTTAGGAATTAGATCAGAAATCATACAACTGTTAGCAGAAACCATAGGGTCAACATTCTATCTTATAGTTCAGGCACTGACTTCCTCAATAAGATCCCTAAAGCTCAAAGAAATAAAGCCAAGAATCAATAAGTGAGATGACAACAAATTAAAAAGATTCTGCACATTAAAGTTAACAATTGAGTGAAGATAGAGACTACAGAATGAGAGCCACTCCTCTGACAGGGGATTCATATCCAGAATATATAAAAAACACTAAAAACTCAAGACCAAAACCACAAATAACCCAATCAATAAATGGGCAAAAGAACTAAATAGAAATTTCTCAAAAGAAGAAATATAAATGGCCAACAAATATATGAAAAACAATTAAATATCCCTAGCAATCAGGGAACTGAAAATCAAACTACACAAAGATTTCATCATACCCTCATCAGAGTGGCAGTTATCAAGGACATGACCAATAATAAGTGCTGGCAAGAATGTGGGAGAAAAGATACACTTAAACATTGCTAATGGGACTGCAGATTAGTACAATGGAAAGTGGTGTGGAGACTACTCAAAAAACTGGAAATGAGACAACCATATGACCCAGCTATCTCACTCTTGAGTTCTTATCCAAAAGAACTAAAATCAGTATATTTTAGTGATACAGCCATTTCAATGTTTCTAGCAGCACAGTTCACAGAAGCAAAATTATGGAATCAGCACAGATGCCCCTCAACTGATAAATAGATCAAGAAAATGTGATTATATATATATATATATATATATATATATATATATATATATATATATATATATATATATATATGAGAGAGAGAGAGAGAGAGAGAGAGAGAGAGAGAGATAGATATAGATATAGATATAAATGGAGTTTCACTCAGTCATAAAAAAAGAATGAAACAATGGCATTTGCTTGTAAGTGGATAGAAATGAAGAAAATCATGCTAAGTAAAATAAGCCAGACTTGGAAAAATCAAGGTCTTATGTTTTCTCTCATGTGTGGAAACTAGAGCAAAGTAAGGGAAAGAAGGAAGAGAAGGCAAAGGAGGGTATACAATATCATAAATATATAAGGTAGATCAGTGGAATAAAAAAAAAAACATGAGGGAGGAATGGAAGAAGGGAAAGGGATAGGAATATGCAATTAATTTAACAATACCATGTTACATATATAGATGTACCAAAAATAATTCCACCTTTATGTACATGTGGGAAATACCAATCATGAATAAATAAATAAAGAAGTGATAGGAAGATAGAGGAGAAGAGGGAGAACAAGGGTGGGAAGGAAGGAAGAAAAGGAGGGAAATAGGGGCTGAAAACAAATTCTTTGTATGTGTTTATTTTGTCCAGTGAACCCAGATATTATGTATAAATATAATGCTCTAAGAAAAAAAAAAAGAAAATGTGGTACTCGTGCTGTGTTTTGAAGGAGAGGGAGACATAAGGCAGTCCAAGGGTCATTTTAAATAAAGTGGGGAGGTTACTGAGAAGAGAAGGGATGGTGGGCCTTCCAAGTGATTGCAAAGCAAATGATGGCACATGTGACATAGCTAGGTGAGTTCAAGTACTGCAAGAAGTTCAGTCATTGGCAGTGAAGGGTATATGGGAAGGAGACAGCCACTGCTCAAGAGATAAGCAGGAGCCAGAAGGAGAGTCTATATAGTGCCAGACTGAAAGCTGAAGATGGCCCCAGGTCTGTAAGCAAACATCACCAAGTGCTCTTTTATATTTTAGAAAGATCACTCTTATAGGTACATAGAGAATGCAGGCTAAAGCCTGGAATGGTCCCAGTGAATAGAGCTAATGGACCCCCAAGACAGGAGCAATGGGAGCTGCACACAAGCAATGGGTGGTTCTTGCATAAGGTCCTAGTTAGGGAGTATGTATGAGTCTTGGAAGGAAGGAAAATAGGGTACAGACCTTAAATGAGAGATGATGGTAGCTTTTATTTTAGAAGTAGTAGCAGAGGGGAAAAAGAAATTACCCAAGAATTCGAAATTGTAGCATCAATACCCCAAATCAAAAATGTACACTCTTCCTATGGAAGGAAGGATAATTTATCTCTAGGACATCATGGTGTGGATAGAAGAAATGACAGATTTGCCATGGAAACTCCTCTTTCTGGACAACACAGCACTCAGTAGCACCAGGCACACAGACCTTCTGTCACCCAGTAAGCCTGCCTAGCTGTGTCGATAAGCCACACATGTGAGGTGATCCTGGCAAGTTGGTTCTGCCAGTTGGTTGTAGTAAAACTCATTTTTTAATTTCATGATCATTTTAAAGATGGAAAGTCACTGCCTGACACAACTACTGTGTTGCCTCTCCTTACAACCTCTCTGAAATCTAGACTTAAAACTGTCATCACTTGACAATCATTGCTCTTTTATTCATTCAAAATGAATATGTGTTACATTTCAAATCAATTTTGTGGAATACATAACTTTTTAAAATTTTCTCTAAACAGTAGAATATTGTAAAAATACAGACAAGTTCCTCTGATAACTCAGTTTATTAAAAGGTGTAATAAATGAATGTGCATTTTATTTCAGAATTTTTCAATTATAAGCTGTACCTATGATAAATTATCAAGAAGATACCCAATCTAAGGTTAATTTATTTCCTGGGTAAACTCTAATTTTTCATTTAAGGATCATATTTTTTAAAGACCACATTTTTAAAAGTGAGGTAATTAGGATATAGAGTCATTAAATAGAATTCAAACCACCGTTTCTCTTCAATTAGGAAAAAAAATGTCTAAAAAGTCAAGTGATGGCATAACAAAAATACATATCTAACCATAGATGTGATCCATTCAAACTGCATATGTTAGGGACCTTCCTTGGGTCACTTGGTTACTGTGTTAGTCACCTTTCCATTACTATGACAAAATACCTGAGAAAATCAACTTAAAGGAGGAAACACTCATTTTGTTACTGCTGTTTACCGGTGACGAGTTCTTGCTTCCCCAATGTTGAAAAATAACACCAAAGAAGCACGCCGAGGCAAGGTCAGAGTAGAAATTAGAAGTTTATTAAAGGACAGCAGAAAAGACTTCTCCCGGAGGAAGAAGGGGACCCAAGAGGTGGAATCCGTGGAAGGGATATTGTCTCCCCTTTTTATAGTTCTTTCAGTGATGGAATGTAGGTGGGAAGGCCCGAGGGGTGGGACACAGGTGGGCCAAAGAAGTAATCTGGTCAGGAAGGACTTCTGAGTCAGCACCTTTTTGCTGGGGGCTGTTCATTAACATTTCTTTGAGGTGGACTTTGGCCTAGGGCCTTTTAGGGACTTCATTAACATTCCATGAGTTGTCCTGCATTTCCAGGAATCATTGCCAGCATGGCCTCCATTTTAGATTTCACTCGGCATTAGACCCGATTTATCTAACTACACTGACTACCTAACTTTAAATCTGGCTTCAATTTTATGGTTTCAAAGGTTTCAGTCCATTCTCACTTGGCTCCATTGTTTTGAGGCCTGTGGTAGGACAGACGGTAGAGAAAAGCTGCTCTTCTAAATGAGGCCAAGAAGCAAAGAGAGAGAAGAAGGAGGCAGGGACAAAATAAACCCCTCAAATATTCTTTCTTTGTCATTTTCTGTGCATAAAGAGCCCAGGAACTAAGATGAATCAAATAAAGGTTATTTTAATTTCATGCATATACTGTAAAATCATAGTAGGTAAAATTGTTTCTGCCAGCAAGTAGAAGGAGGTGTGCCCTTTCTGGTAAATCTTACCAGCCTTTAGATGACAGCAACCCCAGCCAACAGCTTCATTCTGACCATGTGAAAAACCTTGAGCCCCACCTAGCAAAGCCACTCTTGAATTCCTGACCCCCAGATACTATGAGCTAATAAATGTTTGTTGCTTTGAGCCACTCCCTACAAATAACACTCTCCACTCCCATCATTTCCTGTTTCCCTTATCTTGCTTTACCTTCTTCTGAGCACTTATCTCTTCCTTACATATTATGTATTTTTTGTTTTATTTATGTATTTTATTTATCTTTCCACTAAAATGTAAGCATATACTTTCACTACTGTGTTCTTTATTGCAAACTGAGTGCTAACAATAATTTGTGGCTTGTAACAGGTGCCTAATAAATATTTAGTGAATAAATGTGGATATTATAAATATGAAAAATAATTTATTTAATGAATTTATAATATATTAAAGAAAAGACATACATCTGAAGAATTTATGACAGTGTAATACTCAATAGTATGTGTTATGTCCCATGTTCATGATATAAGCAATAAACTTTATTAAGAAAGGGATTTTTTGACTTTTTTAAAGTCCCAGAATTTCTGGGGATACCTTATAGGTTCTGATCAGTGGGTTGAGGTCAGGTAATTGGTGTCAGTTTCTTAGGTTGAAAAAGCATCCCATATTTTTATGAACCCTATGTCTGTGTCATTCAACTACCTCCACCTCAAATATTACCTATATAGGCTTTGGCAGATTGAGTACTGAGGAGTGAACTAGTGAGAGAATGCTTTGTGGGGAAGCAGAAAAGCTAGATGAAGAGGGAGGAGGAAAACCTCAGCAGTGTGTATAGTGTGTTGAGGTACCACCGGTCACACCAGTTTTCAATGGATGATATTTATTGGAAAATGAACAGATATATAAGCCCATAGGTGTGGTAAGTAAGATATTAACCCCAGAATAAATAGTACAGATTTGACATGTGCAATAATAGAAGTGAAGAGAAGGGAAAGAAATGGTACATTAAAAGGCATTATGAAGATGTGTTACATCTTCATAATGTGAGATGAGACTTGTTAAAATTAATGCCAGGATTTTGAGCTTTGCCATTTTAGTAACTAATAATTCAGTAATTAATAATTCCTCTATATAAACAGGGAAGTCATCCAGAAGTAGGTTATGTGTTTAAGGTGGAGAGCAGGGAATATGGTGGTAACCAGGCATCCTTGGTTAATCTTTAACTTTAAATTAAACTCCCACTCTCCTGATCAACTGAATGTGGACAGTAAGGAAATGATAATCCAATTTTGTATTCTGTGGGATCTTGGAAAGTCTGTTTACAAGAGGAAGAGTAAAACATTGAAGCTAGGGAACTTCCCTTGAAGCTTTAAGGAAGATTTTTGGTAGATATGAGAAAATTTATGTACCATTGTATAATTTATTATTTTGATACCACCAAAGGGTTGCATAACATAAAACTCTAAACATACTCAAAGAGAATTTTTTTAGTAATGTGTTTTAAAAATCCATGACAGGGCTGGAGTTGTGGCTCAGTGGTAGAGTGATTGCCTGGCATATATGAGGTACTGTATTCAATCCTCAGCACCACATCAAAAGGAAGGAAGGAAGGAAGGAAGGAAGGAAGGAAGGCAGGAAAGAAGGAAGGATGGAAGGAAGGAAGGAAGGAAGGAAGGAAGGGAGGGAGGGAGGGAGGGAGGGAGGGGGGAGAGAAAGAGAGAGAGAGGGAGGGAGGGAGGGGAGAGAAAGAGAGAGACAGGGAGAAAGAAAGGAAAAAGAAAGAAAAAAATATCGTGTCCATCTACAACTAAAAAAAAAAAAAAAAAATTAAATCCATGACAGTATATTACAGGTAATATGGGGGTTAGCTCGACATTTTTAATCATTAAATCAGGGAAAGACAGTGTTTTTTATATAATCTCTTTTTAAGCTAATAGCAAAATCCCTTCATCTTTTCTTATACTTTTGAAACTGAGGGGAAATTGTATAATGAGAAATCATTATTTGGTGTTCCCCAAAACTAAATATTACTATAACCAATCAAATTTGAATATAGTAGTTACTGACATTTTTAGTTTTTAAATATAAAGCAATCACAATTTGAGTATTGAATAATGCTTCATACTGCTGGTATATTAATTTTAACTTAATTGTAATAATATTTTAAAAATTCACTTCAAAGGAATGAGGAATATATGAAGTAAGGGCGGAATGAATAAACATATTAAGGTGGCCTTGAAATATGTGTAATTGCTAGAATACTGAGTAATACTATTTAGATCTAGCTAAAGTTAAGTACCATTAAATAATTACACAACCATAACAATGAAAAAGCACAGGCCCATTTCATGTCATCAGTCAAATCACTTTTAATTTGATTTCTCATTATTCTCTATCCTTTAATCAATTTGTATTGATAAATTAGAAGATAACAAGGATAAAAGCAGACTTTCAAAAGTGGAAATATGTTTTTGGAGCACACTCTCTGAAACTGAATGATGAAGAAAAGACAGTTTCTTTTAAGCATGAACTTTGTAATTCTGTTTGCAGTTTCATCTCAAGTTGAATGAGATTTCTCCCGATAGTGACTTTTGATTATTTTTATTGCTACTTTTTGCTTCAAGTAAGCATTTTTTTTAAGAAGTTGCCATAATTACAGTCCATCTCTCTGCAGATCATACACAGGCCTTCTCAATGTGCATGAAGAATGATAGAAATAAGTTTGTACAAAGTGATAGGTCTCGAAGGAGCTGATTGAAGGCTGAGCCCAACTGATGACAGTAAAATGCCACTAGAAAATTTTCAGCAGTATCATTACATGGAAAGATAGTTTTTATTTTTTTTCTGTATTTTTATCAGGTATCCTGCTGAGAGGGTTTGTAAAGGAAAGAGCAGTATGACACACAGATGTGAACCTCAGTTTTTAAACTGGAAATGGGTATTTCTGGATTATATTATAGAAGATAAAGTGAAATCAATTTCAGCTTGTTTGGGTATAAGGGATGAAGGAAATATGGAAGGCAATTTAAGATGACTCCAAAAATCTGCTTCTGTGTGGCTTTCTCAAGTCACTTTAAATGTTTACCAGGGACAATTACAGGTTTGTAAGTAGAGATGGTTTTAAAGAAAGTAGATATTTTGGGTTTTGTTTTTATTGTAAATTGCATCGAACTTAAGAGGGTTAGAAAGCATTCTAAAAATAGGACTCTAAAAATTTCAAAAAAGAAAAGCAAATATAATGTCCAAGACAGCTGGGACTTTGGTTCACCGCTCTATCTTAAGTGCCTATGTGGAACTAATATAATTATTGAGTGAATGAATGAAGGAGTGGATGTAAAGTCACTGGAAAAAAGCTAATTGAGGAAATCCATTATTCAAATAGTGTTCAGGCTTTTTGAAGCAAAACAAGCACTTTCATGCAGAAAGAAAAAGAGTGATTTGGATATGTCCTAAGTAAGCAAAAACATCAACACAAAAAGCAAAAGCAATTTATTCATTCTACAAATTCTTATTTAAATGCCCATTATCCTATATGAAACCACACTTGAATATAAAATGTGATGGCTATTGTATCAGTTTGTGGAGTTAAGTATAGTCAAGGTTGAAAAATACCCAGAAACTGAGCTGAGTATGATAACATGAAGACATTTGTCCTGGTAGGAGGGTGTGGTACAGTGGGAGGGAATGAGATAAAAAGATCTAGCTGTCTCCATGTAGCTTTCTGTCTGATGTCAATCACTGCAAAAATAATATTTTAGAAAATATGCTTGGAAGCCAGTTTTCTTAAGCCTTTTTATATGTATATTAGTTCTCACAGTTCTAAAGACTGGAAAGTCTATGATCAGATACTGGAAGATTCGGTTCTTGATGAGGGCCTCTCATCTTAACCAAATTACTTTCCACAGACCCCGTCTCCAAATATCATCACACTGGGAAGTTAGGGTTTTAAATGTAACTTTTGGGAGGGCACAAAATTCAGTTCATAACTGTATAGTATAAAACAACAAAGAATATAAGACTCATAGCATAAGTTTTAATGGGAGCTGAATTTCTCTTTGTCTCAGTTTCCCAATTGTAACAAAAAATGTAACGCTTCATTTCTTCCATGGCCATTCAAAGAAAAGAAATGAATAAATTTGTAAATAAAATATGCATAGCAGGATTAAAATCCAGGTTCGTTGAGTGTATGTATGTTTAAAAATAGTTTTCTTAATCTTATATAAAATGGAAGTAATTTCTCTTTCATTTAATTGGAAATTGTACCAAATCTGAAAGTTCAAGGTGTTGATTTTTATCTTCTATGGAATCATATGCAAGGTTCTTTCCCATAGAGCAGATCCTTTTTGATCCTTCCCTCATCTCCAGCACTGGCATTTTGCTTTGCTCCTAATAAATCTGGAGCTCTCTGGCACAAAGTATCCTGGTTTGAAATGTGGAATCTATGTCAATTTAATAGAATTAGATGAAATTGAATATTAAGGAGATTTTCTTGGTTTCTCTGGATGTATGGGATAATTCAAGAGAACTGTATTTTTTGAGGAGGAGATTGAATTATTAGCATGGATAGGTAATTATCATTATTGTTCTTTAGGACAAGAATATAAGGTTAGAGTTGCCTAGGGAGTATGCATGTGTGAGTTTATAAGTATGTGTAGATGAACCTATAGGATCTACAAAAATATAACACATAAATATGAATTATAAATTAAAATAAACAAGAAAAGGGCTAGATTGCTTAACATAGCATATGTCGACCATGATTATTCCTTTTTTCATTCTCTGGGGCTATGCTTACATGTTTCCTGTATTTTAAAACTGACAAGTGCCTGCTCCATGGACACCTCAGAGAGCATGCATCTTGTCAATAGCATTCCTACAAGCTTAGTGACCCAACTTGGCAGAGGTACAGAGAGTGATGCAGTACATGTAATTTGAAATAGCATAGACTTCTGCCTCAGTCACTTGCTCAAACCACAATTTCTGGCACTAATATAATTTCTGTCATCTTTCGATAGCTAAGGAGATAGATCCCAGCCTTCCACTATCTCGCAACATTTTTATGAAAACTTGGAAATTTAGTAATTAGGGAGAAAAAATGTGTATAAATTACAATTTAATCCTTACTTTTAATCTATGAAGGCCTTTGGTGTAGGTATAGCAGAGTTCATATTTATATTTATGTAAATACTAAGTGTATATATGTGTGTGTATATATATATATATATATATATATATATATATATATATATATAAAATCTGAAATTTCATACTAGATTCTAAAATGTTTTAATTTTTTGACATGCAAATTCAGTGTGTGCATACTCTCTTTCTTTTTCCCTCTCTTCCTCCAATCTCTTCCTTTCTTTCTTTTTATGGGAGTCTGTTAAAGAAAATATTCCTGCCGAAGATCCATAGAACAGTGACTGTTTTCCCTACAGAAGGAATAAAAGGAATAATTGCCTAATCTCTTATGATTCAACATGCAACCCTACACACAGTTATTTATACTGAATTTACACAAACTACTGCAATGCATTTTCTTAGAATTCTCAGTAATTTTTATATATATTTCTTTTAAACATATTAATAATTCATTAGATATTTTAATAATGTCAAGTTTCCTGTATGTCTTTTATATAAACATTTTCCCCCTAAGGAATTTTCTACAAAAGAAGAATTGTATTAGTAAACCAGTTTCATAAACTCACCCCCCACCCAAAAAAAAAGAAAAAAGAATCATTAGGGATCAGGGAGATCTTAATTTAAAGTTACATTATTTTTCTTTTCTTTCCTCTGTGAAATAACAGCTAATGTAGAAAAGTTTCAAGACGTTCAAGAAAGGTATTAGAAGGTTCAGGTTAGCACTTTAATAGGCCAAATGCCATCTGTTTCTGCAATTTGTAACGTTTTATTATTAACAACTCCAGAAGAGGGAGGCGGTCTATTTCAGTAGTGAGGACAGATTTCTGTCCATCTGTGCTGGTATTGCCGCATGTCACTTGTACTTTAGATCTGAGTAGCTCTGAGCCAATGTAGATGCCGTGGCAAGGTCAAGAGGTGGGGAAGCCTGTCAGCACATTCTGTCTCCAAGGCTGTGACAACTGCAACATGGGTGCTTCCAGTTCCACCCTGAGGCTGTCATTCTGTTGGGCCTTGGAGCTGGGCCTTCTGTAGTTTCATTTCAAGAGAAAATGTTAACTTTAAACATTTAAAAATATCAGACAAAGAATTCAATCTTTGATGTGACTCTGGTTAATGTCAGTTTCCTTATTAAAGTATCTTGTCTCTCAGTATTCAAGAATGTGAAGAATTCTGTGGTGATGATGGTTCTTACTTCCTTTTCAGCTCCTTACAAACTCTGCTGGTAAGGGGAGCAGAATGCATGAGAAATGCTGTTTTATTGCAAAATAGATGATACCAAGAATGCAATGGGTTAAAGCAGAGTTTACACACTTTCAGATGTGGCATGTTTACGTTCATACCTCTTGTTCTTTAAAAAACAAAACACCAACTTAATATCTCAAATTTCTAAGGGTGTACTGTTGCTCTTTTCCCAATAGTGCTTACCAAATTGTTGTGGAAGAGCTGCACCCACATCGAACGAAAAGAGAAGCTGGGGCCATGGAGTGCTACCAGGTTCCTGTCACTTACCAAAACGCCATGAGCGGGGGAGCACCCTATTACTTTGCTGCGGAATTACCCCCTGGGAATCTACCTGAACCTGCTCCATTCACTGTGGGTGACAATCGGACCTATCAAGGCTTCTGGAACCCTCCATTGGCTCCACGCAAAGGATACAACATCTATTTCCAGGCAATGAGCAGTGTGGAGAAGGTGAGCTTCCTCTGAGGTTTGATTTTTCATTGCTCAAAGGGTTAGGGTTAGAAAAGCTAGAGCCACATTTTATAAATACTCAGTAACGTTTGTCAAGAAAAGCATAAAAATAAAAGAAAGCAAGAAGAGAAAATCAATGTGTAGGGGTATAGTTTCTGTTGCCAACAGTATGCAGTTTGGGGCTGACTGAAGAGGGCTGAGGCTGCATGCCAGTTACTTTTCACAGGATTCCTGTTTCCTAGTAACTACTTCTGCTTGGGCCTTCTTCAGGAAAGCCCACAATGGCAATTGTGAGTAAAATGATTTGAAAAGGTGGGTGTGCTGCTGCCGGGACTCCACCCCCATTAAATTTCAAGCATTGTTCTGCCTTCCTTGCTCAGTAGTGGCACACTTCAAAAGATTAAATTTACCGCAGGATAAACAGAATGTACGTTCCACAGCAGGCTAATAGACCCTTATAAACTTTTCAGGGGGTACAAGCCAAATAGTAAATAACAAGTAACAATCCTCTGATTACAAAGTAATAGGACGCCTGTGGTATAGCTGACAGAACTTAACAGAAGGCTGCCTGGCAATGGCTGGATGCTGTGCCATTACACAAGTCTGCTCTCTGTTTCCCTGATGGCCCCTCCTTTTTCCATTTTGGACACAGTTGTTTTTGAACACTGCTGCTGATCCCAAATGAATATTGAAGAGGAAAACACAACAGGACATTAGAAACTGCCTGTGGTTCCATATGTGGAGAAACAACCTGGCCTTTTGTGCCCCTTGCTGCTGTTCTCTTAGAAAAAAATTTTCTTTCCTAAAACTTACTTTATTTTTACTTGTTTATATTTTGGCAGAGAGGGATAGAAAAAAAAAATCATCAAGAATAGAAACTTCCATAATTTAAAGTACATTTGAATAATGACATTCTGATGGACTTGTAGCTCTCTAAGAAATTGCCAGTTTTGTATAATTGAGTCCCCAATGTGGGCACCTGGGACATGATGTGAAATATATGATATCTAATTAAATCAGTCATATTATGTCTTGGAATAGTTTAATTGGAAGATTTTTCCCATTTGCATTTCCGCAGGGGCCATGAAAACTTGGGTATTGATTAGCTGCTTTTGAATGAAAGTGTTATCTTTCTTTTTACAAATATGGTTGGTATATAGTTTATGGCAAAGTAAAATACCACAGCCTTTTCTGAAATGTTCTCCAAAGACAGAGGATATTCATGGTAGAAGATGTTCTCTTCTTCTGGTTCGCTTCTACATAGGTGGGAGACTTCAGAAACTAATCTAATGCCCGCTTCCTGTATACACATTGCTCCTATGCACTGGTGTAACCAGGATGCTCCAAAAAGAACAGTATGAGAGTTGTCAGTACATTTTGTGTATTAAGTAGCACAAAGAGAGCAAACCTAGTTCTTTGTTTGGATTTTCTTTAAAGAGGTGAGAATTTCCAAATTAACTTTTGTTACTTGGTGTGTTGTATGAGAAGAGTGTTAATGAATGTTTGTTACTTATAAAAAATTTTCTTTGGCACAGTTTAAAGGTTTTGATATGAATTTTCTCTTCTGATATATCTACTACACTATGGTTAAATCAAAGTTCAGACTAGCAAGAGTGTATTTCACAATCTTTTTTGGCAATGAATTTTAAAATGGATGTGACTCCTACCAACAGAGGCTGGTAATGCCTAAGGAGAGTCAACAGAGTTTGCTTTTAGGAAATCAGAATCCCCTTGGGCTTTATAGGAATATGAAAAGTTCTCTTACAGTTTACTATGAAGGTCAAGGGTCAAAATTAAATAATAAAAGTACACAGTTCTTTTATTTGATTCCTAATTCTCTCATCAGCATTCTATTTTAATTTCAAAGTAAACACTTATGATGAAATGATAAATTGCCTCATCAACATGTGGAACTTCTCAAGATGATGTTGTAAATGCATCTTAAAAAGAAAGCGCTTGTTTAAGAAAAAATCCACTTCCCATGTGGGAGAACCTGCGACTAGGCATATGAGACTGAGAGACTGAAGAAAGAGAAGAGACACAACATTGCACAGAATGCAATTTATTAGGAACTTAGATAGAAGGGTGTCTTGAGCAGGAGTAAGATGGGAAGATAACACACCCCAAGGAAGGAGGATGGTTCTTACACGCTACGCTAGAAAAAGAAATGGACAATGTCCAACTGGAATATTTGAAAAAGTCAACCTGGGCTTCTTCAAATACTACTAATATGTCCAACATTGCTAAACAGTCTAGGCGTCAGTGGATGGCACAATATACTCAGCCATCTTAATGACCTTATCCTACTATAGGGTTTGTGATGTATACTAGGACATCTGATGGGGAATATATGGCAATGATGGCCAAGACAGTTGTAGTCAGATCATGTTGCATTCAGAGAGCCTTCTGATCCCTAGCTTTGACACATTTTCAAACCTAGACATTCAAAGATAGACACCAACTGAAATAAGTTTTGGGGAAGTGAGGCATGAACCCTGAACTAGCTTACAGGGACATGCATCTCCTATTACCACTCCCAAAGTGTTAAAAATATAATAATCACTCTGTCACTTCATTTTTTTGCTTCTGCTTTCTCTACCCTATTGTGTGGCAAGAGGTAGAAAATAATCTATATTGAAAAAAAAAATTTAACTCCTAACCTAACAGCCGCATTAAAAGAAAGAACAGATAAATGATACTGCAACTGTGATGCAATGTTTTGATTACCTTCCTAACTACTATCTCTTAGCTCTTTAGTCATGCTATGATCCAAGCAAGAGTATGTAACATTTAGTTTTTATCTGAGTCTACCACCATCAGGTAGAAATTAAATTTATATTTTGTTCTAAATTACATTAGTTATGCAATATTTATATTTGCCTTTATGATGGCTTTAGAATCAAAAATAAATGCAAATAGAATTCTACCCTCCTTGTCCTGAACAAGCTAGCCTGCTTTGTTAGAAGGTGAAAATAGTTACTGACATCTTTAGAAAATATTGGATATTTTCTTAAAGCTTGTATATTACATTTTGAACAATTCTCTGAGAAAATATATCAAGAAACAAGAAATGTATTAATCTTGTAATTCTCCAACAAAAAAAAATTCTTAAAATTCCATGTAACCACCATTTTGCCTACCAGGTACCTCTGGCACACATCCTAAACCCTAAAGGATAAACAAGATCATTAAGAAAGTCACTGAGTAGATCCGAGAGTATCAATATTGCATTTCTGTGTAATCCTATTTTATGACCATGCATTGATCTTGGGATTAGTTATAGTTTATGAAACAGGCATCATTACCTATACATTGATTTTTTTTTTTTTAATTTTTACTCCACCAGGAAACTAAAACCCAGTGTGTACGAATTGCTACAAAAGGTAAGAGGTTTGCTTTTTCTTCTTCTTTTTTAAAATCTATTCACCACCTTTCTAAAGCAAAACAGCTTTGTTCCCTGCTTCAGGCTAATTAAATGTGGCATTTCTATTACTGAGTATTTGTAGTAGGACCCAGTTAAATCGCCAGCCAAGTTCTCTGACTCACTTGGGTGTCTTTAACACAGAATGGTGTGCTACATCCCATCCTCTAATACTTGACTAAAGGAATCTTGTTATGAGAATAGAAAGGATTTATAAAACCTCAGAAGGACTTATTTCTGCCATTTAGTACCTGAAAGATCTTGCGTGGCTGATCAAGCAATGCATTAGAAAAAAACTAAGTAATAGCAGTTGAAAATAGCAAGTCACTTGTTTAAAAACCACTGTAACTTTCTGTGATCAAGGATCACACAGAAAAAGAACAAAGCTAATTAATTCATACATATATAAAAGTTTAAATGTGGAAATTGCTCCATATTTTCATCAGTAGTACATTTGGATTAAAGATTAATTTTCTTTTTTTAATTCCACTGATATTCAGAGATTGTGTACATGATAAGTAATCACCACAACACAGTTCCTGCTGACCCTACCTATTATGACTCAGTTGCCTACTTTCTTTGTGAGGAAAAAATACTGTCGTCCTTGAATGAGTGTTTAGAGTTCAAAGTGGGGAGGGGGGATCTCCTCATCTCCGTTTATAGTCCTTCATTTAAGAGTTATTTGATTGTGCCCACAAGGGAGAGATAGCTACTTCTTCATGTGTTCTAGCAAGAGAAATAATAAAAAGCTGTCTGCCTGCAGCCAGGGGCTCCTCAGAGGGTTGTCCTCTGGGTAGATCGTTGCCAGAATTAGTATTAGACCCACATTCATAAGCAGCAGTGGATTCTTTGGGGGCTAAAATGAATAGCCATATTCTGTGGGTACTGGTATCTTTCCTTTTATCATTTTTCTCCATCTAATCATCAATCTTCTCAATTAGCATTTGTGTTTTACTCTTGATTTGTAAAGGCAATATAGATTTTTTCCCTTGACTCATGAGAATAAAGAAGCTTCACAGAAGAAAAAATAAACATACTTGTTCAATTCAAATACTGATTCCTCATGATAGTTTTTTTAAAAATAAGTAAGCTTTTTTAAAAAGTGAAGAGAAGAATATTATTGAGGGGAATGCAGTACATAAGAATTATGTTTTATTTTTTAAAAGGTAGCTTATAGATCAGGAGTTAGAGCAGAAATTTTTACAGGTTAATGGTGGAAGACATTAAGTATGTATCACCTGTGCTCTCCAGATTTAAAGTAGAGCTAGTGATGTAAAGAGGTCTTGCATCAGCCTCTAAAAAACTTCTTTAAATAGGGTAATGCTGCATTTCTAGAACTCAGAAAAGAAAGTTATAAATGCTTGTAGCATTTCAAATTTTCTTACTCAGTTTGCTTTTGAATGACCTGGTTAACTATCGTTTTGTCCCTCTCTGAATACAAATAAAAGCATGCTGACAAATACTATATGGTATTTAGATTGCAACTTGAGATCATGGAAATTAATCTTACTACATGGCATAGAATATTTGCCAGAAACTTAGTAAGAAAGAAAGTTTTTTTTTTTTTTTTTTTTTTTGTGGTAGTTATTTCAGTTGACAGGATGGTACAGTGAGCAGAGAAAGGACACTGGACTTAGACTATCTGGGTTTACACCTTAATTTGTCCCTTCGTAATTCTTTAGCACTGGGCAAAGTATATAAGGTCTTATTCCCAAAATAAGAGTACTTACCCCTTATTTTTATTGAGGTTTAAAATAACTTATACAGCAGTCTCTTCTTACCTGAGATTTTGCTTCTACTTCTTAAGTTACTGACAGTCAACCACACCCTGAAATATTAAATGAAAAATTTCAGAAGTAGCAATAATTAAGTTTTAAATTGTGTGCCATTCTGAGCAGTATGATAAAATCTCACACTGCCCTGTTCTGTCCTGCCCAGGACTTCATCATCTCTTTGTCCAGTGTACCACATAGAATTTACTACCCAACCATTAGTCATTTAGTAGACCCTGATGTTATTGGATCAATTTTTAAAATAATTTTTTTTATTTGTTTTAATTAGTTACACATGGCAGTACAATAATCTTGACATATTATACATTTTAATCCAGATGGGATATAATTTCTCATTTTTCTGAGTGTACAGGTTGCAGAATCACATTGGTCATGTAGTCACATATATACACACAGCAATAATAATGTCTATTTTATTCTGCTGTTCTTCCTTTCCCCTCTTCCTCTCCCCTCCCCTCCCATCACTTCTTTCTACCTAATCTAATGTGACACACTTTTTTTTTTTCCTCACATCGTCATACATGTATTCTGTGTAATGATGAGGGTCTCCTTCCATCTTCTGTGCAATTGCACGGAAGTTGGATCAATTTTTGTTGTATTGCAGTGCCTTGTGTTCAGGTAAACCTGATTTTATTTAATAGGGCCCCAAACTACAAGAATAGTGAAGCTTCCAATTATTGTATTTTATTATAATTATTGTTAATTTCTTACTGTACCCAGTTTATAAATTAAACATTATTAGAGGTATGTAGGCAGAGTTTAAAAAAATAACAGTAAAGAGAGAGTTTAAAACTGTCTTTAGGCAACTATTGGAGGTCTTGGAACATGTTCTTCACAACAACAGAGAGGAAGTTTGCTGTACTGTGAAGTTTTGTAAATATTACACTTGTGTTAACTGTTTATCATCATCACAATTGACTTTTTACCTTACTTCAGGAAGACATAATTTATGTTATTCCATTATAAAAGAAATTTGTACAAATGCTAAACTTACTCAACTTTCATGATAGAAATTGCTTAGGGAAAAACTAAGATGATTTTTTAAATACCTTTATTTTATTTATTTATTTATTTATTTATTTATTTATTTATTTATTTATTTATTTTTATGTGGTGCTGAGGATCAAAGCCAGGGCCTCACACACGCTAGGTGAGCACTCTACTGCTGAGCCACAACCCTAGCCCCAAAACTAAGATGCTTTTATTCATTCTTTCAATGTTTCTGCCTATATCTAATGCATTTTCTGCTCTAAATATTCAACTTTCTTTTATTTACTTATGAGAAAACTACATTTATAAAGTATGATCAATATATTGCCTGACTACCTTTTAAGATAAGACCAGCCAGGTATGATCAAGCGTTGGTATGAAATTTTTCAATATAAAAATAAAAATTTTCTGAGATGGCACTTTGAAGACACACTTAATAGTCAAAAGAGCATTGACCATAAAGAAAACATGAGGAAGCCCTCTGGAAAATGACCACCTCAATTATTAAAAGTTTCTATGTTAGAAAAAATATGTCAAATCACACATATAAAATGTGGGAATTTTACTATTATAAATGTGCATATATATCAACACAAGAGTAGGTAAGTATTTTTCAATTAACAAAAATAAAAACTAATCAAACGTTAAAAACAGCATGACCATAGGTAGAAGCAACACCTAGTGCACAGGAAATATATGAGGTTTGGAAGGCTGTCCTTGATGGCATGGTTGTAGGTGTCCCTCCATGGATAACATGTGTCTTTACTTCTTGCACCCCTGCCAAAGAGCAGGACATCCCTGCCCAGGATTCCCTGGGCCAAACACACTATGTAGAAATATCCTGTAGGATTCCCATGGCATGTTTTGTGTTTCATTTGCCCATCAGTTAGACCCTGACCTGGTCCCACCAGCACAGCACTGGGTGTGAGTGAAGGATCTTGGACACTTTTTCAGCTTCCTGTCCAGGTCAACTTTGTTGAAAAGAACTAGGTGGCCTGAAAATGCTGGAGTTGCATTTTGAATATTGAAGATATTCTGGTTTATAGTAGCCTTTCACCACACCAACTTTTTCAAACCATATGTAGTAGTGTCCTGCTTTTTCTCATATTCTTAAATTTGCTAAATTTATTGATGTCCTATACATCATGGTATGATTATGTGATTGTCTTGTACATCATTGTGTGACAGGAACAAGTACAGGGTGAGAGTCATATGAGTATAACAAATATTTGTTGAATCTTCAGTTAGAATTTAAACTAAGTTTAGGATTGATGTTTCAGGTTTAGTCACAGTCCTATCTGAAATTCTAAAAGTATTACCACAGTTTATGATGTGTTAGGACAAATTAATATAGAACTAGAGTGGCTTTTTTTGTTTATTTAAATGTACGTTAATATCATGATATATATTTTGCCTTCTAGCATAGAATGCTTTTTTCCCCAAAGTTGAGATTAAGTTTTATTCTATGTAGAACATAGTTGATTAGAAATATACTTTATAAAGTAAAGTAAAATAAATTGAATTTAATCCTAATCTGTCTCTGTATCAGTTTTATTCAAATGAGTTTTCTTGTGAATTCAGTGGCAATCAATGATTTCTTATTCATTCAAATGGCTACTTGTTAGGATAAATACAAAGATAGTTTAGCTGAAATCCTCTCTTCAACTTGATCACTGCTATTCTTATAAATATATCCTATTCTGTAGCTTCTTTCCTTTCCTGCTGTGCACATTTCAATACGAAGGGCTTATTCTACTGATTTAATCAGAATTAAAGAGTGTAATGTATCAGAGCAGAGGGTCCAAAGGAAATCTAACTATGACTTCTTAAGACATAGATTCTGGATGTAATCATTATGATAAAAGATTGAAATTCTATAAAATGCCATATGAATGAATATAACTCAGTGGCACAAGAATGTATCGTTTTATTAAAGTAGAACCTCTTTGACTTCATTAGATGTATTTAAATTTTATATTCAAAATAAGAACTCTATATCGTTTATGGTTCTTAAACATAACATTAGAGCTAGAAATGAAAAGGGGTTATCATTTGTGCTCTTTCCAACCTTCTTTTTATAATACTTTGAATTATTCTTAAAGTTGGTACCAGTTATCCCATACCTACTACATATCTGGAATAATCTGTGTCTAATGATTTCTTCTTAACTCACTACAAAAAAAGACACTAGGACCTATCTTTCTACCCCTATTGTTAGAGTAAGTAGACTTTCTTCCCATCTTGTTTGCAGAAAAATATCCTGCCCACCAAAGCAGAAAAGACTATGAGCTGAAGAAACTTTAAAAGATTATGCTCACTCTTGAGCCCCATCCCTAAACTAACTGGAAGTTAAATAATTTGTTTTTTTAATTTAAAATCAGGTAGATTAGTGTTTGCATGTGGAATATTATGCTTCTGATTATTTCTGTTAGAGTCATAATAATAAGATGCTAGGGTATAGGGACAAATAAGAAAAATAAACTCACCTGTTCACATAATGCATAGCAAATGGAAGAATGGTATAGGGAAAGAGGGTTAAATGGTTCTCGGTTTATCCTTGCTACCTACTTCCAGATAAGCCATGGAGTATCAGGTGGTGACTGAAAGAGTTTCTATTAACTCTACCTATAAATACTCATTTTTTAGCATAAATAATTAAGGACAACTCAAGCATTTTTATAGTTTTTGAAATTAAATTGCTTCATGAAATGACCTTGACTTGTTACCATTCTTTCCTGAGAAGCCCATTGGAGATACCTTATGTTTATGGCTCAGTCTATACTACAGGAAGGATGGCATTAATGCTTAAGATGATCAAGTTATCACTATTGACTTCATAAAGGACAGTTTCTAAAAGAAATAATAACTGTATAACCAAATACTTGGGGAAGACTGGGGTAATAGCAAATTGATAAAATCCAGGGGAAGTAAGTGATAATCCATTTCAGAAAATAATTCATTAAGTTTGATGATTTTTTAATTAAGGTTAAAAATCAATAGCTTATTGGCAATAATTATTTTCAATATAAATGTGTCTAAATAAAACTGAAGTAAGAATAAACCTAATAAGAAATACATAATACTTCTACACTGAAAAATACAAAATGCCATTGAAAGAAATAAAACAAAAAAGAGAGGTATGCCAAGTTCATGGATTATATGGCCCAGTATTGGTAAAATGTCATTTTCTCCTATATGAATCTATAGATTAAAAACAATCAGAAATCTAATTTCTTTTTTAAATGGAAAGTCTGATTCTGAAATTAAAATGGAAATGTAGAGGACCAACAGAATTCATGGAAATACTAAAAAAAAATAAAACAAAAAATAAGGTTTCTGGATGACATCAAATCCTATTGTAAAGTTATAGTAATTCAGACAGTGTACTATTAGGACAAGAATAAATAATCTGACCAATGAAAGAGAAAATCCAGAACCGTACCCACACATATGTGGTTACCTTATTTTGACAAATGTAGAATACTTCATGATGTCAGACATTTCTTAGTAGGAAACAAAAACTGTGCCCTTCTTAAAAAAATGATTAGTTCCACATAAGACCAGCTTTTCATCAGAGCTTATAGCAGCAGTATTTGCAAAAGCCACAATCTGGAAGCTCCCAACAATAGTCATTGGTATACTTGTTAAATTGATTGAGTATATTCACACAATGCAATGCTCTAAAGCAGAGAATATAAACATCTATAATTATACACATAACATACATGAAAAAATAAACATTTGAATGAAAGAAGCTAGACACAAAAGAATATACTCTTTATTTTTCCATTTATTAAAAAAAAGAAATAAAATGCCTCATGAAAGAAAAAAGTTGCGTGCAGTTTCTATATAGATGTATGACAGTTTAAATATATAATCCAGGAGTTCCTGAGACTACCCCTGGGTTTGGTGATTACCTAGGATTTCTAGTCATATCTATGAGTGATTTTCATGGCTATGAATGATACAATAAAAGCATAATCAATAAAATAATACAGTAAACAATACATAACAATAATAATAATACAATAAAACAATACATAAACAATAAAAGCAAAATCAGCAAGGGGAAAATTCACATGACCAAAGTTCAGAAGAGACCAGCAAGGAATGTCCAAGGGGCCACAGAACATTCTTAATTTCTCCAGGATTGAATTAGGGCAACACAAATGAAATGTTTATCAATCAGGGAAGCTAGTTTAAGATTTAGTGTAGAAGGTTTTTATTGAGTGCTAGTCACATAGACATCCTTTGCTTAATATGTACTGATATTTTTTACTTCCCAAAAGGAAAGCATGTTTCTGCATGAGCCACTTTGCACAATTTAGGGCCAGTAATCAACTCTTACCTGTTATGTGACGATGGGAACCCTCTCCAAATCCAAGTTCCCTTATAACACCCAAGGGTATGAATATCAGTCTTGGGCCTCCTGGTTAACATTTTCTGAATGATATCTATATAGAAGGTCCCAAGATATAGGTTAAAAAAAAGAAATTGGGGAGAACCACAAATGTTATACATATAAACAGAAAGTAGAAAACCATACATTTGAAAAGTGATTAAATATTAATCATTATTGATTCTAGGAGGAGGAATATGAGTAATTTAAAGACCCTCATTTGTTGATGGGGGTTGGTACAGGCTACTCATTCATGGATTGAGACCTTCTCTAAGCTTTCTCTAACTAAAGAATATGGGCTTGTTGGTGATTTAAAACATTCTGAAAAGCAATTCTTATTTTATTTGTCATTTGCCTTTAGAATCATGTACTCATTTGTGCCTCAGTTTATTGCTTCACTTAGTCTTTGTGAATCATGAAGCAACTTTGTCTTCCCACTACCTATTTTTACCTGTCTTTTAACACCCAATGTATATGCAAATCGAGTTTTCAGACTCTTATCTGAATAGGTAAGTACAATTCTGTGAGGACATATTCCACATATGAGAAAAGATAATGACAGAAAAATCAAACTGACATATAGTTTGTGAATTGTGGTGATACATAAAAATACTATTGAACAGAAAATTAAGACAAGATAGAAAGAGTAACTGGTGGGAACAACTTTAAGCTATTCTTGTTGTATATTTCTTACTCAGCTATTACAGAACCAAAGCTGGACACCAGTGAAATTAAAAAGAGAGGGAAAAAACACAGAAAAAGCCTCATTGAGGCATGTGCAGGTCATCCCCAAATCATATTTCAGTTAGAATGAGCATCAAGTTAAGTGAACAAATAGTAAAGAAAGTAAAAGAAAGATCACATACTCCACTTTGCTCACACTGACTCCAGGATTACTTCAGTACCAGCAGGCCTAGGTACCAACTGATGGATCCTGTAGGCAAAGCAGCCAGGGTTTAGGAATGCCACAAGCAATGGAAGAAATGCTGAGGCAACCCTCAAGTGAAAGGTAAAGACTTGAGAATATGAAGAAGATGGAGAGAAAGAAAAATAAAACATAAGGACACCAATAAAAAATTCTGTATTGCCAAATAATGAATGGGTAGAAATGGATAGGGAAAAAAAAAGGCATCTGTCTACTCATTACTTAAATTTTCAGTCACTAAATTTTAAGAATTTAACTAAATATCATAGGGTTAGTTTATTTATATGTGTAAGCTGTAGATCATTTTTAACTTAAAATATTTATTTTCAGTTTTTGCTGTTATTTTACATATATTTTTCTCATTCTTTAATGAGTTCTTTTTAAGTATTATGTGAGTATTGTCTTTAAAAATTGGAATCTGTGGATTTTTTATGAAAATAAACTTTATAACCCACTGTTCACTAAAGATGGAAATGGGATTGAACATAATTAATTTTAAGGATTGATGTAAGACCAAAAATAATAGATATTAACTTTCTAGTAAAGTACCTTACATGTGAGACATTTTCAATAAATTTCTATTATAACTCCTTCTCATTATTTTCATTGTTAATATTCATAATTACTTATGGTTAGGAAGCTAAGAGAAGGATTTTATGGAGTAAGTAGCATATTAAATTGTACTTTGAAAGATGGATGTTATTTTGTCAGTTGGAAATGAAAGGCAAGATAATTCAAGAAAGAAGTAATTAGGTAGAACAAAAGTTTGAGGACTGGAAAATATATCATCTTATATCAAAAGAATAATACTTTAATAGTATAGTAAGTCTCACTTATGTTAATGTTAAGGAAGAAAAGACTAGAAAGTTTATATTCCTGTTTGACAAGGCCTTGAATTCCAACTGTACTGCAAAGGCGACAGTGACTCACTGGGAGTTTTTAAAAGGATGGCAGCTAAATTCTGGCTGTATGTAATATTTGGTGTATAAAAAGAATCCTCTTAATATGTTAGATGGATGCAGGAAGGTAGTAGAAAGTGGGGGAAACTATTTGAAAGCCTGGTGCAGATTCTTTCCCTTCTTCCCCAGCCTTTTCTCTTCCCACATGTCCTACACAGTTCATCCCCAAACCACAAGGTAGAGCAGAGCATGGGCAAAACCACAGCTGGAATGGGTAGAAGCTTCAAGTCCATAGAGCAGGTCAGAGCATGTGCATGTGAGGGAGGCAATTTCACAGAGCAGCACTTGGCATAGTATCAGAGACTGATCAAATTTATGTCACCAACATGGGTAACATAGCCCAGTCTGGGTAGTCTGAGTTTGTTCCAGGAGGAGCAAGTCTCTACATGTGGAGCTGGGCTGCTGGGGCTTTGGAGTCCAAGAAGGGTAAACTGAAGCATGGAGAATCAGAACCCAAGCTTGGGAAGAAGGGTGTTTATGTGGGGGAAACACCTGGTGTGGGTATTGGAAACCCAATAAGGTGAAAAGCTTTGGGTGGGGGAGAACAAATTTGAGTTGTGTGAAGATGTCAATCCAGGAAGGCAACCCTGCAGTATGTCAAATACCATTAGTCTAGGTAGATGAACATCCATGTAGAAATTTGTTCATGTGTAGGATGACTGAGTCTAAGTGGAGTGAGGAGTACAACCACTCAGGGTGTAAATAACAGCAGAGAGGGCAGAGGTAACACACACACACACACACACACACACACAAACACATACACATACACCCAGAGAAGGACAGAGAAAAAATTGAAGGTGTGTTGTGTGTGTCTCAAAACTCAGTTCATAACTCAGTTCACTGAGAGGGCCTGGGGAAAATGATACCATAATAATAGTAAACACCCCTAGTATTCATATTTTGGTGTCTAAATACCATTATTCAATAAAATTAACTGGGGCTTCTTTAAGAAGTGGCTAATTCTAGATCTGGAAGAGGAAAAATACGAGATGAAACTAGAACCTTAAATTTTTTTTTGGTATGAGATTGGAACCTTGTATAATTTGCATGCTTAACATCTTTAGACTCAGACTCAGGTTTCTCCACTGAAAGATAATAATTTTAGATTGTCTGATACTAGTTTGCCTTTTACTTTCATGTATAAATTATAACATTGTTCTTATTCAACATATATTCATAAATGAACATAGTTATTTGTAATTCAGAAGCTAAGCATCTTATGCCATGTTGTTGTAAAGCATTTTATACAGTGGTACCTTTATTTTCATAAGAAAATTGTTGAATAAGTAATTGTTTCTATCTATGGTTAGATATAAAAGTACTGAATCATGCAAATATTATATAAAGTATAATAAATGTACTCAAAGTATTTTCAAAAATATTTCCCTAGAAATATGCTTCATTCACATTAAACTAATAAGAGATCTATTTCAATTGAAATTTTATTTTACCTTTCTCTGTAATATTTAGCATATTGTGTCACTTAAAATTTTCTCTCATGGCTTTTACTATTCTCTTCTTATTCTGTATGTTGAGCATTTTCATGTGCCTTGGTGTGGATCTGTTGTGAGTTTGTACATTTGTCATCCTGTAAGCTTCTTGAATTTGGTTTTTCAATTCATTCCTCATGTTTGGAAGCTTTTCTGATATTATTTCATTATCCAAGTACATGTATGCAAACAGGAATTGGTGTGAATATACTTTGTATACAACCAGAGATACGAAAAATTGTGCTCTATATGTGTAATATGAATTGTAATGCATTCTGCAATTATGCATAAAAAATAAAAAATTAAATTAAATTTTCTCAATGTATAAATAACCATTTATAGAGCCATGCACTCATTTACACAAAATTATTCTCAAAGTAAAGCAAGCAAATATTAATAAGAACCAAGATACTGAATAATTCTCTGTAATAAGACTAAGAAACAAATCTTGACTTTAGTGCTAATAGGCATTTTTACCATGTATTACAATATTAAGAAAAAAAAGTCAGTATTAAAAAGTTTGTTTGTAAATCATAAAAACACCAGTAATGTTTAATTCATTTATTCTTCTCTTTTTTGCTGTCTATTCCCTAACTACTAGATAAAGAGTACATTTTTAAAAAATAATATTCTTCATAATCGTAATTTTATCTTAAATATCTCATGCTATTTTCTCAAATCTTCATTGTTGTTCTTTTCTCTGAGTGTACAGATGGCTGCAAATGGTTTTTTAAGTGACAGACATTCAAAATAACAAACATGAGAAGAAAAGGAATACTAAATCTGTCAAGAAGTTACTGTAAAACCACAGAAGCTCTGGTTGTAGCTTCCTCGTTGTAGGAGCCATACTCACAAAACCCTGGTGAACTTGAACTTCAGTACAACTCTTACGTCTCCTCTCTTGACCCAGAAGGCTGAGGCAGGAGGATCACAAGTTCAAAGCCAGCCTCAACAACTTATGATGCCCTAAGCACTTAGACCCTATTTCAAAATTTAAAAAAAAAAAAAATGAAAGGGGGCTGGAGATAGGATTTAGTGTTTGAGAGCCACTGGGTTCAATCCCCAATTCCAAAAAATAAATAAATAAATAAATAATAATAATTTATACACAATGGAGTATTACTCTGCATTAAAAAATGACAAAATCATAGAATTTACAGGGAAATGGATGGCATTAGAGCAGATTATGCTAAGTGAAGCTAGCCAATCCCTAAAAAACAAATGCCAAATGTCTTCTTTGATATAAGGAGAGTAACTAAGAACAGAGTAGGGTCGAAGAGCATGAGAAGAAGATTAACATTAAACAGGGATGAGAGGTGGGAGGGAAAGGGAGAGAGAAGGGAAAATGCATGGAAATGGAAGGAGACCCTCAGAGTTATACAAAAGTACATACAAGAGGAAGTGAGGGGAAGGGGAAAAATAATACAAGGGGGACAAACGAATGTCAGTAGAGGGGGCAGAGAGAGAAGAGGGGAGGGGAGGGGAGGGGAGGGGAGGGGGGATAGTAGAGGATAGGAAAGGCAGCAGAATACAACAGACACTAGTATGGCAATATGTAAATCAATGGATGTGTAACTGATGTGATTCTGCAATCTGTATATGGGGTAAAAATGGGAGCTCATAACCCACTTGAATCAAATTGTGAAATATGATATATCAAGAACTATGTAATGTTTTGAACAGCCAACAATAAAAAATTTAAAAAAAGAAAGAAATGATAAAAAAAAGAAGAAGAAAGCATCCAAAATATAAAATAAATAAATAATAATAATAATAATAATAATAATAATAATAATAATAAATAAATCTCTCCTCTCACAGCAGCCTTGTTCATTATTCCTTGCTGAGCTTACCATAGGAAAAGGTGGTTGAAAAGCATAGGTGAGGTCTAAAGACAAAATACATTTAAAAGGGTTCCAAGCTCTAAAATTCTAAGCTTAGTTTCTTAAATTTTACTAAGAGACTCTTTTATATCACTTTTTTAAGCAGATGGAATTGGGGACCAAAGGTGACAGTTCAATCAGGCCATTGAGAAACTTTAGGTAGGGGTATGGCTTTTCTTGGTCCTTTGGATAATTCGATGTGAGGAATCTACTGACCGTTCTGAAACTTGCACCCAGTGAGCACAATTTTGTCATCTTTCTTGAGCCTGAGTGCTGTTGCTGGTACTCACATTCTTTTCTCCTGCAAGGGAATAAGCACCTGCCATTCTCCCTAATCTGATGTGATACATCATTGTCCTTGAACTCAGAAGCAAGGAAATAATGTAAAAGCATCCTAGTCCTAGAGTCATGGAATACAGTTCAAGTGAAGCCAAGCCAGAACCAAGTACAATTTTTTTTTTTTTTTTTTTGGAAGGGGGAAACCAGAGATTGAACTCAGGGGCACTCGACCACTGAGTAACCTCCCTAGCCCTATTTTGGATTTTGCACCTCGCTTTCGTTGAGGCTGGCTTTGAACTCAAGATCCTCCTGCATCAGCCTCCCAAACCTCTGGGATTATAGGTATGGGCCACTATGCTCAGCCCAAGTACAATTTTAATAAAACTTTAATCAGTGGTACATGACTTGGAACTAACCTTTGTTAGGAGCCAGTATTTCCTTGGGTCTGTCAAAGCCTTTAGCATTACAATTTCTTTTTTAATATAGAGAAAAATACTAACAAATTAACAACTAATGAAGTTTTTCAACTTATTTCCAAAACTACAGTAACTCTTTGCATTTGAAAAACTAGAGAATAAAAATGTAATATTTCCAGAGTGGATTCTAGTCTGAGTGGTCATGTTACTTATTACTTAGAAATTTTTTATCAGAATGAACTCTCTGGAGGGATGATAAAGTTTACAAGGTTAGAGGTGAAACTCTCCCTATATCTATTTCAAACAGATGAAATTGTTATTCAGATTCAATTGTTAATAGTAGTTGTTAATTCAGAATATTATTCAGAAGAATAATTTGGAATTACTCTTCTTTTCATTGCCCTGAAGATATATCAGTTTTCAATCAGGCATAGTGGTGCACACCTATAATCCTAGAGATTCAGAAGGCTTAGGTTCAGAGCTTAGAGATCAGCCTGGACAATTTAGTTAGACCTGGTCTCAATAAAATAAAAAAGGAACTGGTTACATAGCACAGTAGTAGAACACACTGGATTCCATCCCCAGTACTAGGAAAAGAAAAAAAAAATCAGTTTTCTTTTTTTTTTAACTACTACATCTTATGTTTATGTACTTTAAAAACAATATGAATTACTAATTAGAATAGAAATTCATTCTCTATTTTTGCATTTCCCCAACCCCAAATTTTTCTGCAGGCTTAGAATTGCAAAAATAGAGAAACTTTTTGCATAAGTTTCTAATTTTACTTTTTTCTCATATTAATTTTCATCATAGTTTCTCATATTAATAATTCACCATAAGGAAAATAGTTTAAAAAGTTGGTAAATTTATATCTCCTTCCCCTAAAGAATATTGTCATTCATGTAAATAAAGGAAGCAAATGACTTCCTGGTCTTTGAGAAGTCTTAAAATCCTTGACTTTTAGAAGCTTATGCTCCAATTCTTCACACTGAAATAAAGTGAGAAAAGAATCAAAGTCTAAAAAAAAAAAGTACAGTAAAAATTGTGTATGTAATGTAAGTGTTCTATAGGTATCCTAGTAAAGGGAGTTTTGAAAAAGAGCAGTGTTTTTTTATGGACGTGTCTGGGAAGTGAAGAATTCTATTCTGTCTTATAAAGTCATTTGAACTTTTAGCAATGTGACTGGCATAATCAAAAAACAGAAAGGTCGAAGCTAACAAGTTACATGAGGATCTCCCTGAATGCATTCATTCATAATTCAACAGGAAAATTGTAAACACTGCTTATACCAGTCATGATTCTTGGTGACAGAATTAGAGTACTGAACTAAGCATGCCACTTCTCTGAAGGAGCTTGTGTTTCAGAGGAGGAGACAGACAATGTGCATGCACAAATAATCAAAGGAGTTTAAAATTGTTGACATATTCAATGAAAAAAAACCAGAATATTATGATGTAGTGTCAAGTGAATTCCCTGAGTAAAGCTAATTCTGATAGGATTTCAGATAAATCCTCTCTAAAGTCTCTGAAGTGATGTTTGAGCTGGGACTTAAATGAAATAAAGAAATAAAACCCATTATATATACTGCCTGAAAAGCTTACAAAATAAAAGGAACAAACTTTGGATATTCTAGGAATAGTAAAGATCACAAAAGCCTTGTAAACTATTGTAGAGAGTTTTTGCAATTGGCTTTAAGTGTAAAGGAAAGCCACTGGAGCATTGAAACAGAGAATCATGATTTCCTGTGTGCTTTTAAGGATTACTCTGGATACCCTATGGAACACAAGATAATGTCAGTTTGCATTAAAAGAGAACACATTACTTAAAAGGATACTGATTTGTTTTGTTTTGTTTCCTCCATTTAGTATGATGTTGGCTTTGTGTTTGTTATATACATACCCTTTCTGATACTGAGGTAACTTTCTTTTACCTCAATTTTCTTCAGTGTCTTAACATGATCAGGAGCTGGATTTTGTCAAAAGCTTTTCTGCATCTTTTGAGATGATCACATGATTTTTTTTTAACCTTAATTCTATTTATGTGGTGAATTACATTTATTGATTTGTGTATGTTGAACTAACCTTGTGTCCTGGAATGAAGCAAACTTTATTGTGGCATGGGACCTTCATAATGTATTATTGAATGCATATTGCTGGGATTTTATTAAGGATTTTTACATCTATGTTTATTATCGGGATATTGGTCTGCAGTTTTCTATTCTTGATTGTCTTTGTTTGGTTTGGGGTCTAGATGATACTTGCTTCATAAAAAGAATTTGTTTTCCTTTCTACTTCATAGAATAATTTGAAAAGAATTGCATTAGTTATTCTTTAAAGATCTGTAGAATTCAGCTGAGAATCCATCTGGTTCTAGGCTTTTCTTTGTTGGAAGATGTATTTACTGCCTGAGTTTTGTTGTTTGACATTAGTCTGTTTTAGGTTTTCTATATCCTTTTGTTTCAGTTTGTATAGGACATGTGTGTCTAGGAACTTGTTAATATCTTCTAGCATTTCCACTTCATTGAAATATATGTTTAATATGAAATATTGAACTATATTTTCAAAATAGTTTATAATGATCCCCTAGATTTCAGATATGTCTGTGGAAATATCCCCTTTTCAACTTTAATTTTGTTGATTTGTGTCTTCTCTCTTTCTTTTATTTATTTGAGCTAATGGTTTATCAATCTTTTTTGTTAACTTTTCAAAGAAGCAACTATTTGTTACATTGATCCTTTGTATTTTTTTTAATTCTCAAAGTCACTAGTTTCAGCTCTGATCTTTATTTCACGTAGTCTACTGATTTTGAAATTAGTTTATTCTTGCTTTAATAGGACCTTGATATCTAACATTAGATTATTCATTTAGATTCTGTTTCTATTTTATTTTATTTTTTTTTTGTAGACACTCAATGCTATAAACTTTCCTCGTAGAACAGCCTTCATAGTATCCCGGAGATTTTGATATGTTGTATATCTGTTCTCATTTGTTCTAAGGATTTTAAAATTTTTTCCCCTGATTTCTTCTATGACCCATTCCTTGATCAAAAGTCTCCATGTCTTATCCATGTATTAAAATGGTTTCTGGTTATCTTGTTATTGTTTTTTTTTTTTTTATTTCATTCCATGATTATTAGTGAGATGCAATGAATTGTCTTGATTGTTTTTGTATTTGCCAAGACTTGCTTTGTATCCTGAAGCATGGTATATTGTGAAGATGGCTCCATGTGCAGCTGAGAAGAATGTAAATTTGGTTGTTGATGGATGAAATATTCTATGGAGGTCTACCAGGTCTATTTGAAAAATAGCTTTCTAGGTCTGAAGAATCTTAAAGTATATCTAGAAGACCTCTGTATGGAAATGAGGAGGTAAAAGATGTCTACAATGAAAATTATACAACACTGAAGAAAGAAATTTGAAGAAGCCCTCAGAAGATAGAAAGACTTTCCATGCTTTCAAATGGGAAGAATTAATATTGTCAAAATGACCATATTACTAAAAGTGATCTACAGATGCAATGAGCTCCCTATCAAAATACCAATGACATTCTTAACAGAACTAAAAAATGAAGAAGAAAAAAACAATTCTAAAGTTCATATGGAGGAATAAAAGACTGAGAATAGCAAAGCAATAATGAGCAATAAGAGCAATACTGGAGGCATCACAGTTTCTGATGTCAAATATACTACAGAGCTATAGTAACAAAAAACTGCATGGGCCAGGTGTGGTGGCACATGCCTGTAATCCCAGTGGCTCAGGAGGCTGAAGGCAGGAGGATCACAAGTTCAAAGCCAGCCTCAGCAAAAGTGAGGTGCTAAGCAACTCAGTGAGACCCTGTCTCTAAATAAAATACAAAATAGGGCTGGGGATGTGGCTCAGTGGTCGAGTGTCCCCCCCACAAAAAAAAAAAAAATCTGCATGGTTTTGGCATAGAAACAGACATAAATGGAATAGAACAGAAGACACAAAGGCAAATCTGCATACAGTCACTTGATCCTTGACAAAGGTGCTAAAACATTCTTTGGAGAAATGACAGCTTTCTATAAAAGTGGTGCTAGGAAAACTGGATATCCATATGTAGCACAATGAAACTGGATGCCTGTCTCTCATTCTGCAGAAATGTCAAAGTAGGATTTTAAAAGACTGCAACTGCTAGAAGAAAACATTAGATCAATACAACATCATATCAGCACAGGCTTTGACTGCCTTAATAAGACTCTTAAGCTTCAAGAATTATTAAGTGGGATGCCATAAAATTAAAAATGTTCTGCACAACAGAGACAATTAAAATGTAAAGAGAGAACCTACAGAGTGGGAGAAATTCATTGCCATCCACCCTTCTAACAATGGATTAATATCTAAACTATATAAAGAACTCAAAGTCTTACCACTGAAAGAAAATAGTAACTTTAAAAAATAAAGGTGCAAATGATCTAAACAACATTTCTCCAAAGAGAATTACAAATATATGAAAAAAATGTTCAACATCCTTAGCAATCAGGGAAATGCAAATGAAAATTACACTGAGCTTTCCTCTCAATTAGAATGGCAATTATCAAGAATACAAATAACAATGCTGGTGAGGATGTAGGAAGAAAGATACACTCATGCATTGTTGAAGGGTTGCAAATTAATACAAGAATGGTTAAAAGCAGTATGGAGATTTCTGAAAACACTAGGAATGGAACTAAAATATGACCCAGTTATCTAACTTCTTGGTAACTATCTGAAAAATTTAAAATCTGCATACTATTCTGATACATGCATACCCACTATTTACAGCAGCACAATTCATAATAGTCACTTATGGAACCATCCTAGGTTCCTGTCAACATATAAATGAATAAAGAAAATAAATACACAATGGGATTTTACTCGTCATAAAGAATGAAATTACATTATTTGCTAGTAAATGGATGAAACTGAAGAACATCATATTAAGTGAGATAAGGTGTACTCCGAAAGTCAAGAGTCAAAAAAGTTTTCTCTCATATGTAGAAGCCAGAGAGAAATAATTTTTAAATGGGGATATCTCATAAAAATAAAAGGGTGAACAGTGGAGTAGACAAAGGAAATCAAAGGAAAGGGCAGAGGAAGGATGACAAAGGGGAGGACCTACAGAATGAAATCATCCAAATGATGCTATGTGCATGTATAAATATATTACAATGAATTCCACTTTTATGTATATCAGTTAGGAAACAATAAATAATAGAAGAAAGTCTAATGGAGTAGATGAAGGATACCAAGGGGAACAAGGAGAGGAGGGAAAGGGGAAGTGCTGGATATTTAAATGGAGCAAATTATGTTATATGCTTTTACGAATATGTCAAAATTATTTCCAATATTTTGTATAAATGTCATGCACTAAAAAATAATTTAAAAGGACACTGCAATTGTACATGCAAGACATAATGATGGCTAGGACTAATGCAATGTCAAAGGAAATAAGATATAAATCCATGGGATGGAATGGGACTTGTTGATAGACTAAATGTAATATATGAAAGAAAGTAAAATTAATGCTGACAGGTTTTTGGCTTGTGCAATGAAGTGGATAAGTTTGCTATTACATTTGGTTGTATGATATTGTACGAGAAAGTATGCTCTTTGAAATCTAAGAATTGAATTTCATGAATTAATTCAGTACTATTTTAACAATTTGAGGATTGAAAAAGTAGGATTTGTTATAGAAGAGAAATCATCATTAGAAAATAGATTCGTAGAATTTTCAAAAGTTATTTGGAAAACTTACATTTTCCAAAGACTTTCCTAGTTAATTTTGCACAAATTTTAGGAATTTCAAGAATATATTTTCAATTTTTCTAATGAACTGATTTTAAATATGAAATCAATGCAAGTGTACACAACTCTTTTATGTGCAGAATATTAATAAGTATCTTCCTTTAATTTTTACCCCAAGTTTATTTCTGAACAAATGTAAAAAATAAAATTTACCTTCTAATTCTGTTTAAGTATATATTGAAATTTCAAGATGAATTACTCAGAAGATACTATCATTTGCCATTGCATATTGATAATGGGCAACATGATATTATATTAAAGTAAATAATTCTTATATTATTGCTTATGTCATCCTAATCCTCTTATTTCACATTTACCACCTAACGTGTTTTCACTTATTGTCTTTATAATAAGAAATAAGATTGATATCAGTTCTAAGTAAGTTTTGAGTTATAAACTTATTAATAAAATATCTATATTCCGTTTAATATTTTTTTACAAAATGATATTGTGCTAAAATATTTGGAACCCCCAACTTAAGTTATTTTCCTCTGATTATGGATAAGAAGTCTGATGTTCAGTGATGACTTAATTTTCTCAGACAGAAGGGACTGTTGAAAGTGTTGAATCAGAAATCCATTTTCTGTACTTTTTTAAAGAAACCAAACCACATACCAGATGCCCATGATACTAATTATTTCTCTAATGTGATTAAAGAACAATATGGAGATTTTTACATGGTATAGTAATACTGATAGTATCTAACTGAGGATTTCATTTGATTATTAGGGAGAATTTTATTATTTAGAGTTTTATTCAAATAACAGCAACAGCAAAGTCTAAATTCAATTCTAGGACATTGCTTTAAGTGACTACACAGGAGACTAAAATACCTTTATTACTCATGTAATATTTTTGTAGACGTTTATCACAAAGTAAAGATGGCAAGACTCATGTTATATCCTGCACAATCCTTTTTTAAAGCTGTCCATCAAAACTGAAGCGGTTAACATTTTAAGATAATTATATTCTCTTAAATATACATTGTTTGTAATCTACTTTTAAATCCCAAATGCTATAAATGTGATGTTTTTTGTGGCAAAAAGGACCTTACCTTGGGAAAATTATCTCTGATTCTCCACGTGGACTCAATATCATTCTTGAATACTTATAAATGGAAAGAAAAAGGGGTCAATGTCAGAGAAGGAATGTTATGACAGAAGCAAAATTAAAGTGATGTGCTTTGAAGAAGAGTGGGACCATGTGCCCAGGAACACAGGTTCCCTCTAGAAACTGGTGGAAATAAGGAAACAGAATCTTCCCCTTGCACCTCCAGAAAGACAAGGTTTTGCCAATGTCTTAATTTTAGTCACATATGTCTCATTTAGGACTTTGAACATCCAGAACTGTAAGGTAATAAAGTTTGTGTTGTTTTAGCAAACGAATTAGTCATAATTAGTTACAACACTAAAAGTTAATTAATACAGATTTTGACACTACTATAACAAATACCTTAAAAATTGTGGAATTGACTTTGGAATCAGATAGAGGGTAAAAGCTTAGAAGAATTTTAAGGAATGTTATAGATAAAATCTAGATTACCTTCCAAAAACTGTTAGAAGAAATGTGAATATTATAGTCTTTGTAGTTTAGCTCAGAAGACAATGAAGAACATGTTATTGGAAACTGGAGGAAAAGGAATCCTTGCTATGAGGTAGGAATTAGCTGACTTGTGTCCTGCAGTCATGTGGAAAGGAAAATTTACAAAGGATGCATTTGGATATGACTAAGGATATTTCTAAGCAATGTTAAAAATGCAGCTTTTACAAACGCATGCATTTGTGTGCAGTGACACACACACTCACCACTACAACCAACAACCCATACCTATTCATATTTACATATGTGTATATATATGTACATATACACTCATATTTTGAATGTATTGATATTATTATGTATAAAGGGACAATACAGATTCCCAATTTTAATTTTTTCAGTTTTAACAAGGCAAATACTAAATCACAGAAAAATCTTAAGTATTTTATTCTTAACGATTAAAAATAGGTCTTTAGAGTGAATCCCTACATCAAAAGGATTATGTTAGTTTTATTGCAATATTATGGTAACATGCTCTCTGCCACTCTTTTTTCTATATTTATCCTATTGTAGGGAAAAAAGATTAAAATCCCATTTGGTCTCATTGAGACACATTTGCAGAGTGTTATAGAGCATTGGTTTGTGATTATTGCTCTATTATATACAAACAAAATATTCTTTATCCTTTATCAAGTTAGTGTCTGAAATTATGAATTCTATTCAGTTTTTAATGAAATATGGATTATGTTAAAGATTACTTTCTAATTTAATAAATGGCATTTGAGTAGAAAGTTAATTGGATCTTTCCTGAATGAGCAGTGACCACTATGTGATGATTGATATAGGAAAAGATATCAAATTATGTATTTTAAGTTTGTTTTATGTGTTCAATACTATTTTAGATTAAGAAATTTTAGGTGAGTGATTAGTTTTCTCAAATAAATTATATAACCCATTTTATACTTTTAAAGATCACAGAGAAATTCTAATTTATTTAAAAATAATTATACATTTAACTTTTATAAAAAGATATTCAAATGCCATATACAAGTGTTATTTTCATCCTAAAGACAAAGAAGACACATGTTATCCCAACACCTGTCTAGTTCTAGATTAGTCATGTCTTGTTTTTGTCACAGATCTCACTTGAGGTTCAAATTTTGGAAGGTGTTTTACTTTTTATATTTTCTATTTTTTTTCGGAGTTCCAGCTGGATTTATTAGTCAAGAGGTAATCCTTTTTGCTTTTTAAAAACACTGTCAAATCATCTTATCCATATTATTCACTATTCAAATAGGATTTCAGGTGTTTGCACAGATAATAGGAGAAGTGATAAAGTGATGCTCATCACCTTTTCTATAGCCTTGGTATTGGCAGAAACAAGTTTACAGCTTGAATATTACTGACCCTTCAGTTAAAAACACAAATTATCTTTTTTAAAACAATGCTACTCTTCTGATAGATGTTTGTGTATGCAGATGTGGTTCCTCTCAATTCAGGGAGACTGTCTTCAGCTTTTATCTACAACATGTGGCTTTACTTCTGTGCCTCTTAAAATTCCAGCCTTGGCCTTCATTCAAGGAAACCACCCAATTCTTGTATACCTCCTGCTCTCTTGTTCTGTCTGCTGCTGTAATTCTCTAACCCTAACTGGGCCACACTTTTGAAGTAGAGTTTCGCTGTACTATTTAAAGTTTTAAAAAAATTTTTACTTTTACATTATTATGGCAATAGTAGCCATCCTTTGAGTGTGTGCATCTTTGTTCATTGCTTAAGGTTCTATGCATAACTATTCCAACAGCTGCTAAACATTAGGGATTTGATCATCCACTCAGAAAGCATTTATCTTGTGCTTCTGTTAGTCACTGAATCAGATATTGAGCTTCAAGAAAGATTGTGGAATGAAGGGTATGACATCTGTATGCAAAAACTATGCAGAGTAGGTTTGGTGTAAAAGTGGACACTTGCCACATCTGTCATGAGACATGAGGTCTGATCTTTCTCATGGCGATTTCCCAACTCTACAAGACCTGTTCTTAAAAGAGGGTACTTCCCTTTTCAATTCAATAGAATGTTTACTTTCTATTATATGTTCCTATAATTTGAATTTGCTAATAATCTCCACTAATCAATTATATTCTTGTCTCAAATGCATATAGGCTTTTTTGATTTTGATTTTATAAAACAAATCACCAGTCCAATGATGTAGGTAGAAGATCTTATGTATGTATTTCAACAGCTGGTTTTATTAGAAAATATAAGTAATCCATTGTAAGAATGTATCTTTGATTCTTTCTGTATTGATGGTCATTTATGTTGTTCATATTTCTCACTATTGCATTAATCTGGCATTGCAGTAATGCAATAATCATCCTTAGCTAAGCTCTTTATGTTCTCTGAGATAGGATAGGTTTCTACAAACAGTATTACTAGGCCATATGATATGTACACATTTTTTAATAGGTACAGCCAAATTAGCATCAAAAAGAATTAGACTTATTTGCAAACAGTATATTAGAATGATCATTCCTCCGTGCCCCTCTCCTACAAATTTAAAAATGTTACTTATCTGATGGATAGATATTGTTAACAACTTGTGATGTTTTAGTGTTAAATGATGTACATAATGATACTACTGAATGTCCTTCTAAAATTGTCCCATGAAGAATGAAGAGTTGAATTCAGTTAACTATTATTTTTAAAATATTTTATTTTATTTTTTAGTTGTAGTTGAACACAATACCTTTATTTTATTTATTTATTTTTATGTGGTGCTGAGGATTGAACCCAGGGCCTCGCACATGTTAGATGAGTGCTTTACTGAGTTACAACCTCAGCCCTTCAGTTAACTACATAATGGTCCTGCCACATTTCCTGAGCTGCAGTGAGTCTGAATCATCTTGGGTTATGATATCACTTTATTAATCATTGAGAGTCTCATTGACAGCCTCTGATTTCAGAATTCTTCAGACATTCTCACATTGAGTGGGATAGCATCTAGACATTGAGAAAACCGTACTTTTATTCTTTAGTGAAAGTAAAATGTGTCAAAAACAATCAAAGTGGAAGAAATCTTAAGTAGCCACACAAATTAGTTGGGATACGCGTTAGGTAAGCCAGTTGGCAGAAGCAAATGTGGAGAGTATTTTTAAATTCACTGTGAAGAGAAACTTTTTTAGAAGACTTAAAGACTCTTTTTGAAAAATTCACACAATACTGTGAAGAATGACAACAAGATGAATGTCACAACAATCATAAAAAATTCATGAAGTACATTAGTATTTTAAATTTCTTCTGGAAAAAAAATAGCTACATCTCTTCAAAGATATATAACAGGTTGAAGAAAAGTTAGAAAAATATGCACATCACTAGCTAAGTTCAGTTTGACTTCTGTTTACCAGATGTTTTGATAGAAGTCTTTTTCAGTGTTCAATATAATGATATCTCTGTCTCACATTGCTGTGAAACATATAAGATGTATATCTTGTTTGTTGATAAAGAACATATGGCTTTGGAAATCAGTGTTATAACCACATGGAATTTTCATATAGCCAAAATTCAGATTTACTGTCAATATCATAATTATTTTAAAAATTGGAAAAAATAATGTCAAATTTTACAGAGAGAAAAAGATCCAAAGAAGTATGTTCACAGTTGCCAAATGCATTACTTTTTTTTTAGAAAATAACCAGTAATGTGTGCATCCCCCAATCCATTGTCACAAACAAGATAGTTATTAACTAAATAATGCTATAGTGATTTTTGCAGATATTTTAAATCTACCGACTTTCCATTTTTCTTTCTTTAATCAAGACTTCTTTGAAATACATATGTAGCAAAATCCTATGTTAGACTATTTCCTGAGTGCTTTAATTTTAAGTGAATAATACATTCTAAATTTTATTTCTAAATACTATTTTAAGGTATGCTTTCTTGAATTTTGATAGACAAATGTTCTAGGAGGTTCTAGAGAGCTCTGTTCAGTAACTCTCTCAGAAAACTGGTTCACCCTACATTTGCATGGTGTTTTGGTTTCATTCCATTCATGGGAACAGTTGGCCATCTTCAGCATATCAGAAAATGATCTAATTTCTTTTTTGCAGGAAGTAAAGGAGCATCAGGATAGGACACTTGAGTTTCAAATTTACCCTGGGATGTAATTAATCCCATTTAATCTGGGATGAATTCAATGCCTTAGTATATAATGTCTCTTTTTTCCTCCCAAAGAGAATCTATTGGACAGAGAAACAGGTCTCAAGATCAAATGTATAGGCCTGCTTACTGAGAGGAGGAAGAATAATCTTGAGTAGTGTAAAATAAAAGGGGAGGAGGAAGGTGGCAGCACAGTTAACATGACTGTCTTCCAAATATAACTAAAAATGAATTAGGAAGGAGACTGACAAATCACATCATTCAGAGTCAAAAGGATTAGGGTTGATCTGTAGTATTTTCCAAGCATCCTTTATCATTGTTTGATATATCTACTTGTTGTCATTCTTGTAAATTCTTTCATTTCCTTATTTATTTCAATTTCCTATTTTATTAAGTATTTGCAATGTCCTGTGTTGTGTGTTGACAGTCTCAAGAATACAAACAAGAATATGATGTGTGTTAACTTTTAGGCACTCATTCCTCGTCATTTTTCTACATTCTTTCTTTGTCTTTCCATTATCCTATAAATGTAAGTTGTTTTGTCTCTTCTTTATGGCCAATAATGATCACATCTTAACAATTTTTTTTTATTGTTGTTGTAATTTCTTACTTCTAAAATTACTATTCTATGCTCAGTTCTGTTGCCAGCAACTCTCTTCCAGTTTGGTTCCTTAAAAAAGATTAAACATTTGTCTCTAAAGCCTCTCCCAAAGGTAGCTGCTCTGAGGAACATGATGTAGCTATCATGGAGTATAAATTCTTACATAACTCCAGGCCTTTGTTGGATTCTTTCTCTCACAGCCCTTGGCCAAGCCTTGGTTGCCTGTGCCTCTGTTTGTTCTTATTTTGATTCAAACCAGTGGAACAGAGGTTGCCCAGTTTTACAGATCCCAAATATAACTACTGTTTCTAAGACCCTCTTTACTATCATGGACCACAATCCATTCCACATGCCAACATATATAATTTCAAAAGGTAAACAAATTTTCTAACTTTAATGTAAAAGAGCCACAGGAAATAAAATAACATGAACATATTACCTAAATGATGGGACACAATCACCTTAGGAGACAAAGGCAATACTCTGTGCCACTGCTTTTCAGATCACAGAATGCAACAACTGCACATCTCAGGTTGTCTATCAGGCCTGCCTTCTTCCAACTAAATATCGTGGAGCCTCAGCTGTAGTGGTTGTTTAGCTCCAGTAATCACTGAGATCCATGCTATAGAATCTACCCTAATACCAAGTCTTAGTTTTGATAACTACCTCTGTTGTGTTGCTCTAGGAAGGTTATGCAGTCAATCCTCCATGAGCACTTATAGAGTCATAGAACTTTTTTTTCTCTTTTTCCCCCAATTTAATGCCCACACATGTCCACACTTGGTATGATTATTTTAATGAGTACATCTTCAGGTGGAAGATAATAAAATAAAATTCTAACTTTAGCAATATTGTATCATTACCATGTTGTCATATTGTCTCCATGTGAGATCAGTAGAAAGCACTGAAGGATTCAGTAATTGTTTTACAAAAAAGAAAATTAGTATAATTTCTTTAATAGGCAATGCCCTTTGAATGGAAAGACAATATTAATATTAGCAGCAGAAAATGAGCACTTCCTGAATTTTCTTTAACCAGTACAAACAACATTAAACAGTTTGAAAATTTCTGTGTCTGTGTCACTTGGATCTTTCTCCTTGTTAATGTGTTTTTCTGACATTGCTATAAAAAAAGTAACATTACTTCAGATGTGTGCCGGTTTAACACATCTTTCACTTTGATTTAAATATTTCATTCAATTAATCCACAAATATTTACTAAGGATGTGTATACTTTATATAACTCCAATTCAGGTTTCAGTCACCAAAACATTTGTACCTACTTCTGATTACCTAATCCTGTTTCTTCAAATAAAAAAACAAAACAAAATATATCTGACCCAACTACTCCATCTCCAAAGCAGGATTATGAGTTACAAAACTAATATTTTAGTCCTGTTTAATAATGTAAAAGGACTTTAGATTTCACAGAACTTGAAACTTTGTTTGTCTTTTGAATCAGTCTCTAAATCAAAGTATTTACTTTACACAACTCTGGATATTTAATATTATCATACTAATTGTATGTATGAATGAATGAGAATTAATGCAACTTGTTAACCATGCAAATATATTTCATCAATGAATATTTTACTGATTTTTTTGTCTTACTAAAGGGAAGCTTGTATTAAACACTTTGGTGATTGAAATGCTGCTATTCAAAACTTGATCATCAGATTATTTCTGCAAACAGGAGAAGTTTATAGGTTTCATCATTTAACTATCCATATATATTTTTCTGCTGATTTTTAAAAATTCATTTTCCTTTGTATAAAAAAAATGATAATTTTGAGTATGTTTTAGTCTAAATAGCTATTCATCAGAGGCCTGGCTTGTAGTTGTGGACCAGTCTATACTCAAGGAACTGTCCTAATAGTAGAGCAGCACTTCATTTTGTATGAAGGTGGATGATATCTGAGAAGTTCAAATACTCTTGGGCATTCACAGGACCCTAATCACACCCAATGTTGTATACTATAGTATCGCTGACTGTGAAATTGATCTTTAATGCCCAATTTTACCTCTTCATACAAAATTCTTTCATTAAATGTAGACTCACCATTTAATTTAATTTCTAAGTTGGTATTTCAGTAAAATAAAACAATTTTCTTCATGCAGTAATAGCAGACATACACTGTTCTGAAATCCTCAGAAATCTGGCAAGGTGACAAGTTCAAGATACCTATGATCTCGTGAGTTTAATGTAGTCCTAAACTCTTTGGAAAGAGAGCCCTGTCAGCTGGAAATGAAACTTTAACAACTGTCTTCTTCTTCTATTGTTTTGTCCCTCAGTGTCCCCTGACATTCCCCAGCAACATCCACTGTCAGACTGAAATCATAATTCTGCCATCTATGCCAGGCCCCAAGTGCTACCCTTCTGTACCAAAATTAGTAGTGCTTTTCCACATTGCTCCTCAGGGAACATGAACAACTGGAAGCAGTTTTGAACTACCAGAAATGTGTTTTTTTCCTGGCTTCTCCACATCTCCATTTTCCAACATCCCCATATTTTTTTCATTCACCTTCCCATTTGTTGTTCAGCTGAAAATTCAGCTTCTTCCTCCCGGGGAAGGAAGCCTGGCACTGGTGCACAGAATACTTATGGATTATCAAAATTGAATTTTGAAAGTATTTATCATCCAAAGGAATACGATCTGGGGTCATATCCAGGTAACATAGTACCAAGTGCCTTTGCTCATCACATGGCGGTTATTTCACAAGTAGTAACCAGGTTTCTACTTGTGGCAGATGCTACTAATGCCTTTATTCATGGGATTGAACTAGAATATTAAAAATGCAGAACCCACCAAAGTTTAGAAGCCTTTAAACACTTGAAAACTGGAATTACTGAACCTTTTTAATCCTTCTAAAAATGGGGAATGTTTTTGCCAATTGTTAAATTGACTATTTATATTTGGTGCTTACTTGATTTTTTATAATCTACTTGCAATCAATTAATAGGCTCTTAAGCTATTATAAATAACGAGCTATATTTGGTTGATCATTTCTTGACTTGCATGTCATCAGAGCTTAAAGTCACTCTCTTAAAATTATGACTAGATGAATCTGTTAGGACAGTGGCCCCTACAAACATATAACAAAAGAGCCAACCTCCTGTTAATGATCTAAATTACATGATGCACTAGACTCAGGAGAAGCAGCATGGTTCACATAGAATCAGAAGATAGAAAGAAGAAAATCACAAGGGGTTGGAAAAAACAGCACAGAGAAACCCAGAAGCAGGAGGGTGAGATCCTAAACCAATAGACCAACTTTGACTAGGGGAGAAGACTAAATCAGGACACAGGGAATATAGGGAGTTCAAGGATGAGAGGGAGACGCCATAGAAAGCCACAGTAGTTTGCATTATGCAGAAGCTGGACATTAGGAACAGGTGATAAGTCCAAATCAGACAAGACTTTGAGATCAGCCCACACAATATCAGCCTTCCACAGGGGGTCCTTTCTGTGTGACTGCTGCATAATGGCTTGCTGAAGCCTGCCACATATATAGCTTGGTAGCTGTCACAACTGGGGGGGACCTTGGGGAAAGGTGCAGAAAAAGACATGGGGAGACTGAGAATGCTAATTCGGACAAGTCACTGGACATTTCAGGTGCAGGAGAGAAAGTAGGAGATGATACATCTTTGTGTCAGTTTTCTCAGATGTCTCAAATTAGCTGAGGATCTATAAAATAAAAGTCTTTTAAAAAGAGAAGAGAAAATAAGGTCAAGCTTAAGCAATTTTGTTTGTAAAATAAACTGGGGGTGGTAGGTTCTTTGGAAATAAGAGCATAGATAATCTAAAAACATGGAATTGAGCTTTTTATTACTTGGCATTTTGTCATGAGCTACAACAAGAAAAACAAAAGATAATTACCATGGCCTATTCTGACACAGAACAGTTAGAAATTTTACATAGATGTCAAAATTTCTCATCAATTTCTTATGAGAATGATTCAGTGGGATTCTATTTCACATATCCCACTCTTTTGAATCACCAGCATTGATTACATGGCATTTATTTGGCATTTGTCTTACACCACTTGTATCATTTCTGTTCTTTCTTTCCCAGAAGTTTCAAAGAGCAGGAATCATATATTTAACTGTAGATTTAAAAAAAAAAAAAAACTGTCTCAGGCCGCAGAGTACTTAGGTTATACAAACCCAGTGTGTAGCCGTGGCCAAATCACCTAGGCTGCCTAAATTATAAATCCAGTATTGAATGAGTGGTTTTCAAGTAGGGCAAGAGAAAGTAAGGGCATTTAAATCTTGGTTTCCATTATTTCTACTTCAACTACTATATCTGCCCTTTCATTTATTTCATATATGATTTTATTTCTCCTTGATTTGATTTTCATTTTCATAGAAAATTTCCATTTCTAATAAAAGTTTCACTGATGTGATAGGCTCCAGCATTTCTTTCAAACTTGAAGTTCATTTTGTTTCATTTTATCTGTCATAACAATTATTGTATTCCATTGGACCTAATAAGTCTCTTTCTAAAAATTCACAGGGGACGAAGATGAATCCTATGACTCGGTCATGCAATATCTAGATGTTCATAATAATTTCCAAGTGAAAGGTTTAGAGTATCCAGTGATAAATGACATTTTAGTAACTTTTGAGGAGAATCTTTTCATGAACAGCTTAAAAGTCTTCTTGAACTTGATTTCTGACTTAGGGAAATAAAAAGCAAACCTGATATGCACATGCTTTGTACAGTGACTGGGCTGCTTTTAAAAATAATAACCCAGTCACTACTGGTCCAGCTCTGTAAGACTTCTATGAAAATAAAGCAGCCTGCCTTTTTCAGCTTGAGTCACATATATGAAGGCTTTGATGAGATTAAAATAATCTAAGGATGCAATTTCAAGATGTTCAGCTAGAAATTGGCACTTAGAAACATCCATGTCTCCCGTGACATAGTCACCTACTGTAAGAATCTGGTTTTAAAGTTCTTCTCCAGATAATGTCAGGGTATAGAGATAAATATGAACCACTGCTGGTTGCACTAGAAACACTGCTGCTTAAGTAATAAATCTTATGGTTTTTTATCTTTCAAAGAGTGTCTCTTTTCTTTCTGCTTCACATTCTTCTTACAAAACCCTTATGTTATCACTTGAGTGTTGTGTTTTGCATGACTTCCATTGCTTTTGGGGCTCATGTCAGATTTTTTTTTTACCAAACTTGTAGAAATTTCAGTTGCTATGTTAGCTACTAATGTCTCAGAATTGCAGCAAAAAAGCATTTTTTTCTTTTTTGACCACTCTTATTCACCTTCCTCCCAACCCTATCAGCTCTAGCCAATGACTAACTGGCATGAAGAGTACAAAATTCAGGTCACTCATTTAAAGGTGGAGTCAACTTTGAGGCAGTTGGAGCTCCCATGAGATCAGGTTGATGTTGAACCACCCAAGATGACTTTCCCGACTCTTCTTCATATCATATGTTTCTTTCTTTTCTCTCTTTTTCACTTGAGTGTACTCCTTAATAAATCATGTGAACACAAATCCTTGTCTCAGGCTCTGACTCTAGGGAGCCTAAACTAAGACAGTGATAACTTTAAGAACAGATTCTGCCTTCCTTTAACTTTCATTCTCATTCTGCATCTGGAACATGGTGCTCACAAGCTTTATGAAGAGTCAGCAAAGTAGGAAAGTTGACCTTCAGTTGGCCAAGTACTCTCATTAATAGCTGCATAATGGAGGCAATAGTAGTCCAGCACCATTCTAACCTTGCTTTGAAACTTAATTCTTAGTTCACTGAAGAATTAGAAATGTGGCAGAATCAGGGAGTAGGATAATCGTAATGTCAAAATGGAATCCATTTCATATTCTAATGAATCCAAAGCATCAAAAGTATCACATCAAAAAAAATGTTCTCACTTAAGAAAGTTTATAAAAAATATTTAATGTTTTCATACCTACTCTCTACTTCATGTCCTGTACTAAGCACTAAGAAAATATTAACAATGAATGAAAAAGTCCACACTCTTAATAAGCTGTGATCAGTAGGAAAGCCTGATAGAGGAGCTAATAATTTTTGCAATGTGTCTGGACATTTAACATCATTCCATAAATAATAGCACTAAAGGGGGACAGTGGCCATATCCACATAGGTAACAGCATGAACCAAAGTATGTAGGCAAGAAAGCTAGTAGAATGAATGTTCCAGAAAATTATGTAGAAAATGGGTAAGAAATTAGGCTGAAAGATATTTTTCTACTGAGTTATGAAAGGACTCAAGATTGACTTTACTTTGCAAGGTAACTATCAACAATGATTTAAAGAATTTATCTTCTCCTGTCCTTTAATTTCAAAAATTTAGTAACATTAAAAAGTGTTGTGTTCTGAAATAATATCTAAAACAACTATTGTCATTTTGTCTTTGCTCCCATATATCTTACACTGCAGTAACTAGTTTGCAGTTGTTTGTAGTTACTGTTTTATCCTGAACTTTTCCTATCTTATTGTATGCATTCATTTTAAGTGACCAAATATGGTTATAAATTGTGTGTTTGCTATAATTTACATTCTATTTTTATTTTCCCTGAAGGATTTGCATGCTTTTGAACAGGACAATTATGAGATCATATTTAGGTCCTAAAAATGCACATCTTAAGGCTGCTGGTAGATTGGGGTGAGTAGGACTTGAGTTGGAAACCTCAGTAAGGGAGCCACTGCAGAGTAGTGGGGGAAAGTGTTGATACCCACCTCTGCATCCTCATCCTTATCTCTAAAAGGAAATACAGCAGCTGCAGAGGTATGTGTGAAAGTTAATTGCAATAATATATTAGAAGAACTTGGCATTTATGAACCTCCTAAATAATTAGTCATTCAACAGAAGAAGCTATGAAAAAAAAATGTAAAGGTCAGTTTGACTTTTAGACACCCAATTTCCCAAAAGACTGAATTATTTGAATGTGGGTTCTGCCTTATTCATTTCATGAGGTCACATTTCATGTAACTTATATTATTGCCCTACATATATATTTCTTCAGGGAATGAATTAATTCATACCAGGAAATAGATGCCTGTTGGTTAGATGGACAAACAATTGCCTAGGGGGAAACATGGTAGAAGAGTCTTCTTTTGAAAGGATTGATGTATCCATTAATCCAAGAAGTGGCAAGTAAGTAAACAGTCATCCAGTAGTGATAGGTACTCTCTTCTCTTGCCAGGGTAAGTGTATGTTAGCGGGAGAACAAGTGCTTGGAGAAAATTATGAGATAGATGTTAAGGTCCATCTAGAATCCCAAAGGTTTCTAAGCATTGTGAAATACAAGTCAAGTCTGAAAAAGAACTAAATTGCCTTTCCCCTGAGTGGCATTGAAATGAGTTATAATTTGTTTAAGGTCTGCCTCCTATTCCAGTGTGCAGGCTTTCTGAGAGCAGAGTTTGGGTCAGACTTAAACCTGCCTTTTCAGGTAGTACAGCAGGTACTTAAAAATATTTACCAAGCAGATTTAAAAATGCAAAGTGAAGGAATGGGACACTGGTTAGAGAGCTGGGTCAATCACAATTTTACTATGATGTTTTCTTCTACTTATCACAGTAGGAAGGAAAGTGACACAAAATGAGCAAAACCTAATCAACTACTCTAAGTCTCTGTTCCATCATAAGCAAAGAAATGAGCAACAACAACAAAAATTATGTAAGACACACTATATAAAAAGAATATTTTATTTTTCAAAATTCTGTAATTTTGTCAAGAATTAATGTTCTATGCCAATAACTTCTCACTCACTCAAAGTAATACTGATAATTGTATACTAAGTCCCTGCTATGTGCCAGGGATTTCTAGGTACTTTAAATATATATTTGATAACCTTAGAAACCAACTCAGAGCACAAGAATTACTGATCTCATTTTAAAGATCAGAAGTCTCAAAACAAAAAAAAAAAAAATGTCACTTGTTCCAGATCTCACAGCAGTTTTTCCTGTCTCAAGTTTTTTATGCTTTAGAGAGTGATTCTCATCCCTTTTCCAAACATAGCTCTTTAGCTCTTGGGACACAGCTATCACAATGGGATTATGTTTTTACTTGATTTAAAGAAGAGACCATTCGACCCATGAACAAAGAGAACAAAAATAAAATAGAACCAAGTTTCAGGCCCTTCTACAGCAGGTATTTGGTGTGGAAGAGAGGAGAATGACAAGAATTTCTGTTTCCAGCAAACACAGGTGACAGTGGAAAATGAGAAGGAGACCTGCCCACCCATATTTCTCAAACATGGATTGGATAATTTTTGCCTTCCCTTGTACATGACCTTGCAATACCATCAATCAGATCTCCTATCGCATAGACCTCATGGTATTCTTCAGTACTTAAAGCACAAACCTTGAAAACATTGTTTGAAACACACTGGAAATTATATAGGCTGAATAATGGCTGTCTAAAAGTGTCAGGTCCCAATTCCTGGAAGCTGTGAATATTACCTTTCAAGGAGATGTTTTTACCGAGGAGGAGACTGAGTAAAGAACCTTGACAGGGGAAGGTGACTCTACCAACACTTTGGTTTGGGTACAGCTATGCTGCCTTTGAACATCTGGTTCTCAGAATTATAATAAATGTGTTATTTTCATCACCGAATTTGTGGTATTTTTTCCCCCCAGTGGCCATGGGAAGCTAATATCTACATAGAAAATAATTCTATGACCTTTTCTCTGAGGTGTAGTTTTTCAGTCAGCATTTTACCTTATTGAACTGGGATTAAAACCAGAGTTTTCTAATCTACAAACCATTGATTTTCATCTTCATGTAAATGTGTTTGCTTATTCCTTCTCTATAAAGTAGGCAATTTAGCAGAGGATTTATAAGAATGTATTGTATCCTTTGAGGTTCATTTTAAATAACTTTGATATAACAAAAGTTGGAGAAAACAATCTGTCTGACTCTGAGACTTTGGAATATGAATTCATACACACTAATGAAGGAAAACAAAACTTGGCCTCAGAGGGAGAGAGTGTCTTATGCAAATCTTTGTTGTCAGCCAAGTTCATACATGCAGAATGCAAAACTGTGTTTCACCATTTGTTGGAGATTTAGGAATAGCTTGAGATAATCTAATTTAAAAGGACTAGCAAATTCTGTCAGCTTTGTAGAATTTATTCCTCGTATGTCAAAGATATACTTATTATGCTGCAAAATAAACTAACACTCTGTATGACCTTAGATGAAAAAGTAAATATTAGAGTTTGTGTTTTATTCTCTCATGTGCTTTGTATTGGTGCATGTTAATGAACTTCAGAACTATACCACTGGTGCTGCAGGATCTACTGACAAATTCTGCATGTTATCGGAGATTAATTAAATGTGGTTCTGGTTTTATACACTAACAAAATGTTAGCATTAACTTTACTCTTTGATACTGCGTTTACATTTCTTATAAATGTAAATATATAATAGGCAACCAACAATTTTATCTTTTTCCTTAAAAATATTCCTGGTAAACAAGCGATTTCATGAAATCATGGTTTGCTGATGCCATAGCAACATAATCTTACACTGACAACATCATCTGTTACAGTGCAAATGGTTATACTCATGTACTTAGACTTTCAGTTAACCAAAGTATGTGGGATTATTTTGGGATAAGATTTATACAGATGTTTACCCAACTCTTAACAGGAATTATTTTAGTGTGTTCATATGGGTTGAAATGTTATATGCTTAAAGGATTAAGTTACTATTTTGACTCTGAATATTTATGTAGCTTTGAACTACAAGAGTAGGTTAAATGACTTATTTGAGAAAACAAAATAATACAAATGGACAGACTAAAATCTGCAAATTATCTGATTATTCTACAGATGTTCTCTATTAAAGTTAAAAATTTAAAAATAAAGTAGTTCTGTTTAAAAATATACTAAATGAAAAGTGAATCTGCATCTCTTTTATCATCATCTTGGAAATACTACTTCTCAGCAAAGTTTTTTGTTGTTTTTGTTTTTTCTTTGAGGGGGTACTGAGGATTGAATTCAGGGGCATGTGACCACTGAGCCACATCCCCAGCCTTATTTTGTATTTTATTTAGAGACAGGGGCTCACTGAGTTGTCTTACCTTGCTTTTGCTGAGGCTGGCTTGGAACTCCTGATCCTCCTGCCTGGCCTCTGACCTGCCCAGCCACTGGGATCACAGGCATGCACTGCTGCACCCAGCTCCCAGCAGAGTTTTAATGGGAAACCATAGCAGAGTAAGGGACATGTGAGAGACAATTTCAGTGGTGAAACTAACGTGACTACTAAAAAAAGAATGTTAGGAGGGACTGTGAAACTAGCTTCCAGAGAAGTTTAAAGGACAAAACTGGACTATTCAAGGCCAGAAGTTAGTGCATGTTGAGAGGGTCTTTACATCATAAAGAGTGGTGATCTTAGGCCATTTTTCTGTTGCTATAACTGAACACCAGAGGCAATAATTTATAAAGAATGAAGGCTTCTTGGTCTCATGGTTCTGGAGGCCCAGGACAAAGGTGCTACATCTGGTGAGTGTTTTCTTGTTGGAGAGACTCTGTTGAGTCCCAAAGCAGCACAGAAAATCATATGTTGACACACAACAAACGTGCTAATTTGGGTCAAGGCCTCCTTTGATTCTAATTACTTCCCAAAGTTCCCATCTACAAAAACCATAGTCAGATTAAGTTTTCACTTACCTTCTTAATACTTGGCAATGGGGATTTCAACAGAATTTTGGTGGAGACATTCAAATCATACCAAGTAGAGGGAGGTTGCTTGCTGCTCTGTATGGAAGGGAGCTGGTTTCCATTTCAAGATTGGTAACCCATGGGTCTCACTGAGTTGCTTAGTACCTTGCCATTGCTGAGGATGGCTTTGAATTCGTGATCCTCCTGTCTTAGCCTCCCTAGCTGCTGGGATTATAGGAATGTGCCTCCGCACGCAGCTTCCTTCCAGTTCTTAACTAGAACACTGATATGGCTGGACAACCTCTCTGTTCCTATACAAAAGTGAGTCTCTTCATTCATCTCTATAAAGAAATTAAAACCCTTTATTCATACTGCGATATGCAGTCTAGAATTCTCTGTAAATTCTCTGGTAAAATCTAGTCATTCTCAAATATTAGTTAACAGGTAGTTCTAGTTTCACACACTATGAAAAATTTAAATTATTACTTTTTCTAACTGATGCTGAATTTAATTTATACATTTATTCTAACTGAAGGATTACAGTAGGGAACAATATATTTTATTCTTTTCATTAAAAATATTCCCCCAAATAAGAAGATTCATAATGTCATGGTTTGCTTATCTACTTTAAGAGTCAGGCAGCTTTCTAGGTTCAAAAAAATGGAGCAGATCAGGTCAGTCCTTTCCTAGCCATGAACCCACCTCATTTTTTCCCACAAGACCAAACAGTTCAAACTATAAAATAGATATTCAAGGTCATACCCTGTCCAGAAAGAAAGCTGCAGAAGTCCACAGTTGTGGAGAAGGAATAACTTTGAGAGTTTTGACTGATCTAAGTATGTCCTGTGATTTTTACCAGTTGAGGAACCATGGTTCTATACTTACATCTTCCAATAGAGGTTTTCTTTAAGGATACTCCCTTCTTCTGTCCCTAGACCCCCCTCTTAGGACTACCCTGAAAATCTGCAGAGTTCCAATTCTGTCAGAACCCAGCAGATGTTCTTTCAAAAGAATGGTCACACTTTGGAATTTTCATGTTACAAATTGGAGCCCTCAGATTTGGTCAGATGTTCTGTTTCTTCAGATCTGTGGGTCAGGTCAGGGGATATTAGGAAGACAAATTAAATGAATTATAATATCAGGATTAGAGGAATCCTAATTCCAAATGCAGTTTCATTTGCGGCAAGGTTTGTGTTTATTAGTGCCCTTTACCCTGTCCCCTGTGGGAATAAGGATACCTTGCAGAGGTAAGAATAAGTTATTTTTCTTTAAATATAATATAATCTGAGCTCAAGATAGGATATTTTGGCATGATTTTGGCCTCATCATTTAGCAAAATCAGACCTACCCATTCTCCTTCTCCCTTAGCAGGTCAATGTACCCACTACCATGCAAAGAAACACTGGGCTCAGTTCACTATACCTGCAAACTGCCTGTTCTCAAGAGAAATAATACTAGTTGTCAGTGCTCATTCATTTTGCTATCAGAGATGGACAGGGCTGAATTTCATATGCCAATTTGGATTGAATTCTTTTGACTCTGCTGCTGATGAGAGCAGCAGGTAGAGTTTTGCCAGTTCATCCCACCATGAATGCAGCATAGAAACCACAGTGTACAGTGTGTGAGCAGGGGAATGGGAGGGGCCTCCAGGAGGCGCCTCTCCATACTATTGCTCTGGTTTTCTGCAGACCAAATTAGGTTATTTGGAGACATCTCACAGATCTAATATGATGCAGAAAGGAAATATGAAACAAACATAATGGACTTTAGCTAGAGGAAATGAAAGCAAAAAGACATGAAAAGAAGGAAATGAAAGACTTAAAGACTAATTTATATATTTGCAAAACTGAAGAAATTATTATTATTTTTTTTGACGAAGGAGGAAAGATAAGAAAAAAAGTCTGTGATTTTACCAAGAAAAGGATATCGCTCAAAGTTTGAGAACACTGAAGGCACCACTGACAGACAGTTAACATCTTCTAAGAACTAATTTATAACAAATACTGTAGCTTGGGCGATAGTAGGCAAAAGGTTAATAGCCTATTTGCATTTGTAATGTAAAACTCTATTTTCCAAACAGTGGCAAATTACACCAAAATTCTAATGTAAAGTGAGGGATCTGTTGATCAGATATTTCCTGAATTATTTCACTTTGCTAGAGAGTGAAAATGCTTATTGGTATGTACCCTCAAAGAAAACAGACATGGGAAACAGAGGAAATAGACCTCTATAACTTTTCTTCAACATTTTTTAATTTAATATACAGTGTATATATGAAAGAATATTATTGTCCCATTTTTATAAGTGAAATAATTGACATTGAAAGAAGTTATATAACTTCCCTAAATACACACACACACACACACACACACACACATGTTAGAAGTAACCTCAAAAAGCCTTGCTCTTTTTAATTTAGAGTACAGATAAGAAACAAAACCAACAAGGGCATGGAAATTCAGAAAACCAAGGTAGCACTGAAAGGTTAGGAAAGACTTCATGGAACAGATGGTAGTTTCTTATATTGAAAGGGTCCTATTCAGACAAGAGGAAGGCTTTGAGTATTAAAAAAGAATGCTTATTATCTCAAAGGGACAAAATGTAATCCATTAAAATTTCTTGGATACAAGTATGTGTTTGATATTTTGAGATTTAGAAATTCTGAAATGTAGTCATTAGATAATTTGGGACATTCAGGCTCCATTTAAAAATACGACTCCAATCTATTCATTCACCCACAGCAAAAAAGATATTTTAGAATTAAAAACCCATCTCAAATCCCAGAATATTTATTAATAATTTAGACTTATACTAAATTTTCTCAGAACAGCTGTAACTCAAATAAAATCATTTTTAATCTGGCTCTTCTGTCCAATATTAAGGCAGTCTCTAATTTAGTAAATAAACACCTGTGAAAATTGCATTGCAACCTCTATTAATATGATTTAAACCATGTTGTGTGTTCTCCTGAGATATGCCAGATTAATGAATTATCTAAGCCTTGGTGGAAAATGACCTGCTCAAAATGAAAATAGAATTCATAACTAAAAGCAGCCAAAGAAAAGCAGCCAGTCTCAACCCTTTGATTTAAAAAATAAGAACACTGCAAATGGATTAAAAGGTTGGTCATCTTTATTATTTTAGATCATATCACATCTTTATAATCTGAGTACTATTAAAGGTTTTGTTTAATTTCTATTTATTTCTTTAATATTCAAATTATAATACATTCAAATACATGTGAGTCCCCCACCCCCTAGCATTTGTGCTTTGAATGGCATGTTTGGATGACTGGCCCAGATCTGGCATTCTGAGTTTGTGCCAACAAAAATGTCAAGTGCATTTGCCTTTTAATTACATGCAGTGCCTAGATTTTAATATTCCAAATTTTCCCTGAGGAAGAGGCTTTTCTGATCCTACAGTTTGGGAGAGTAAAAAATATGTCTGATATTAACATAATGCTTTTTTCCTCTAACATTTCCAGATATTCACATTTACCATTTTGTAAACATTTTGCTTTAGGGCTTACATTTAGTTTTCTCATAGCTTACTCTGTTATACACACTGTGTGTAGATACATGATTCAGCATTATTCATTTTATTTATCTTATTTTCTGGTAATCTTCAGCTGAACCCATTTTACTCTTAACAGGCTATTACACTTATGTCCCACACATAATAATTGATAAGTGAAAGATATAGTTGCTTATCACTTGAACTTCCCTCTTCCTTTCCTATATCTATATCATTATTATGGAAGAGCTATTGTTCCCTAGGAGTACAGCATGCTATTATTTGATTTCCCCAAAACATAAAAGTGGAATTATTATTTTTTAATCTCCTTTGTTCCTTGAGACAAGGGGGAAATCTTGTTAATTAACTAAACAGCTCCATAATTTTTGAACTCCCTTTAATTCCTAGTACATAGACAAAGCACGTAGAGCAACTTTGCTATTGTTATAATACATTGTTCCACATGTAAGTAAAAAGCTTCCCCATCTTTCATATCTTCTTCTGAACGGTCTTCTGTCCAAATTTGATGAGGTCATCCAAGGGCTTGCTCTCATTCTGTTATCTTCCTATTTTAATTCTTGGTATATGACTCTTCAGTATCAAGTGATGTTTGTTTGCTTGTTCATCATTGTTTCACAACATATCTGCTCTGTCTTGTTTAGGATGATTCTTCAGAGCCTTAAAATGTGCCCAACGCATGCCCTGGATTACCACTGCTTGCTTTAATAAATGGAAGGAAGAAAACAACACACACACAAAAAAAAAAAAAAAAAAAAAAAAAAAAAAACTTCTTTGTAGGTTTAAGATGGGGCATGGAGCATGTTTTCCTTTTTAAATTTGCTTTCATGACTTCCTCCAAGTTCCCTCCCATATGCCATTCATCCATCTAAGTATACTTTTTCTCCTGAAAGGATTTGGTGTGATCAACTGCCCATTTGTTTGTATCTCTATCTCTTCAACCTCTTTTTTTTCTTAGAGGTTGAGTTTGACAGCTTCATTGCATTCCCCTGCCTCCCTCTTTTTTTTTGTTAATTTATTTTAATAGTGGTGAAAATTATCTGTAGGTGACTAATCATATTTCTCCCTAGTAAAGGTGACAAGTGACACATGGGAGGTCATGAAGCATAAGCTACAGTTTTAATGTGGCAAAAAACTAATGGTATGAACATGAATAGACCACTAAACTTCTCTGAAGTTGTTTTTCATTGTTTGGTTTGTATGTTGAATGTCTTTAAGAAGTGGTTCAGATATCAACCATCCAGATATAATACCGTCTCCTGTGTAGGGGGACTGTGCCCCTTATGTAGTACTTGTCATAATCTGTGAACAACTACAGTCATTTGAGTACTCACCACAATCTCTACTTCTAGATTATATATCTTGTAAAGGAAAATCGTTTGTTTGGGGTTTTTTTTTGTTTGTTTGGTTTTTTTTGCCTTGTACAGTGTTTTTACCTATCAAATATTCAATCAATATGTGTCCAGTGTTGAATATAAGGTAATATCCCTGTATATTTAGAAACCAAATTTTTGTCCATCTAATGCTGCTTATTTGAAGTCATAATACCTGTGATTCAAAAATCAAGATGTGGAAAAGGATTGTATTTGAATTTCATGTTATACACCCTAACACTTAACTGAGGCCTCCTTATTAAGTGGAGTACCAGGTATTGCTCTGAGCTCTTTGCATATTTTAACACATTTAATTTTTACATTCTACCTAAAAGATAGGTATGATTATTCATCTCCATTTTACCAATGAAGAATAGTGGTTAAAAAACTTACCCTAGGTCACCTGACAAGTGACCAAAGCTGGAATTCAAACCAGATTAATAGTTTTGTTTTAGCAGAATAGTTGATTCCACCCTAGCAGTAATATATTTATTTCAGAAGTGTTAAAGCTTCTAACAATATCTTGTAGTTGATGTTTGCCCTTATATAAGTTACACACCTTGACAAATTCTAAGCATTTTCTCTTGTTATTTATATATTTGCAAGACAAACATTTTGCATTGTGTTGATCTGTATAAATCATTAGACATAAAAAAGATGAATGAGGGCCAGTGTTATGGTTTGGATGTGAGGTGTCCCCCAAAAGCTCACGTGTGAGACAATGCAAGAAATTTTACAGGAGAAATGATTGAGTTGTGTTTTAGCCCAATCATTTTTCACTGATAGGATTAATTGAAGTGGTAGGTTGTGGCTGAAGGATGTGAGAATTGGAGCGTGCCTTTGGCTATATATTTGTATCTGGAGGGTGGAGTCTCTCTGTTTGCTTCATGATCACCATTGATGAGAGCTGCTTCTCTCTCTGTCATACACTCCGTCATGATGTTCATTCAACCTCACCTCGAGCCCAAGAAATGGAGCTAGCCTTCTATGGACTAAGACCTCTGAAACCATGAGCCCTCAAATAAACTCTTCCTCCTCTATAATTGTACTGGTAGGGTCCTTTAGTCACAGCAGCGAAAAAACTGACTAAAACATCAAGGAAACATAACTCAATGGTAGAGTACTTGCCTAACATGTCAAGGCCCTTGGTTTAATCCCCAGCACCACAAAAAGTAAAATGAAATGAAAATATGAAGGAGGTTATGTCTCTGTCCTCACCATGTACGTTGCAGATCTTCTGAAACTACATGCAATACAGTTTTATTTGTGGGTTATGGAAAAATAATTAACTAGTGTTTAGAGATGAGAGTTAATTATAGATAAAATCTTGGGAAAAATAAAGAAAGTAAAATTTCATGACCTGACTTACAGTTCTTGAAACCTAGTAGATTAGGTGCTTGGAACATCTCAGCATCATAGTTCTACCCTGGATTGGACTCATCTTTAGATATACTGCTGCACCCACAGCAAGCGAGGAAAGACCTCCAAAGACTCACTATTCTGCAAGGGGAAAAAAGAAGGGACAGAAGGAAGGAAGGAAAGAGAGAGGGAGGGAGGGAGAGAGAGGAGGGTGTGAGAGGAAGGAAGAAAGGAGAGAGGGAGGGAGGAAAGAAGGCATAGAACAAAGGGGAAAAAATGTGACTGAAGCTGAGGAAGGTGAGCAATAGAGAGAAAGAGGTTAGCCAATCCCCCCCCCCAAAAAAAAAAAACAAATGCCAAATGTTTTCTCTGATATAAGGTGCCTGACTCATAGTGGTGTAGGGAGGGGGAGCATGGGAGGAATAGAGGAACTCTAGATAGGACAGAGGAGTGGGAGGGGAAGGGAGGGAGCAGGGCGCTAGCAAAGATGGTAGAATGTGATGTACATCATTATCCAAAGTACATGTATGAAGACACAGATTGGTGTGAAGATACTTTGTATACAAGTATACAAAAGAGATATGAAAAATTGTGTTCTATATGTGTAATAAGAATTGTAATGCATTCTGCTGTCATTTATTTTTTAAAAAAATCAATTAAAATAAAAAGAAAGAAAGAAGGTTTCGTAGTCCCAAAGGGGAGATACTAAAATATATTGCCCTGAAAACACTGATCTTGGGGCTGTTCCTAAGAAAGTAGCCTAGCCTGAGACTGCCACACAGAGCTGGCAGAGATGGTCTGAGTCCCATATTGCTTCATAGCTACTGGTAGAAGAAAATGCAAATTTTGTTTTAGATGAAAGCAAGATCCATTTAGGCCTGTAGGATTCCTACAGACTAACAGAAAGCAATTAACTCACAATCAAAGGTCACCAAGCTTTCTTGAAAGTAACTCACTGTGAGAGTTAGCAGAAGCAACAGATCTAAATCCTCACTGAACTGCAGGTAGTGGGACTGCCAACTATGATATATAAAATAGCTGCATACAAAACAAAGAAATAAAGTATAGATCGTGAAGATTAGCGAGATGCTATTAGGAATAACTAAACAAACAGTCATTTACCAAGAAATAAATAGAACTTAACAGGAAAGAAAAACATAGTTGCCAAAGTTTAAAAATAACTCTTTGGGTAGAGTTAATAAAAGATTTGACTAAAGTAAAGAGATAAATTATTAGTTGGACTTTAGATTTGAAAAGGTTATGCAGAGTAAAATATAAAGAAGAGCTAATATGCTCAAGAAACCATGTACATGGTTTCATGCCTTTCATATATAACAACACGTTATAGACCTATGGTAAATAAAACCATGTAATATCAGCATGAAATAGATATGCTGCATGAAAATAATGGAAAATTCAGAAAGGGACTCATGCAATTATGTAATTTTGATATAGGACAGAAGTAGTTTTATAGATCCTTGAATCAATTCATATATTATACACAGATAACTAATATTTACATAGGAAGAGTAGAGGACTTGAAATACTTCTTACTGTACATCATGCTCAGAAAGAAATTCTACATTGATACAGAATTAAATATGAAATGCACAGTTTTAAATTTTTCAGAGAAAAAAAATTTATGAATTCAAGATGGAAAAGGACTTATTAAACAATAAACACTAGCCTTACAAAAAGATGGATGTATTTGAATTCATTAAAATTAAAACTGCTATTCATTCACCAGTATACCATAAATAAAGTGAGAAGAGAAGCCACTGATAGAATTCAGGACACATTTATTATCCCCCAAATATGGAACTTTGGCATATTAAATATTTTAAGTTGAAAATAATTTGAGAAAAATGACAGAAGTAAGAGGATCTCTTTGACCTTAACCTGCCCTTTTCCCCTGAAGCAAGCTATAAAAACTAGGAAGGATTTTCTGATTTCCTCACTGATCATAAGACCCTCATATGAAAAGTACTCTTCCTTAAGACCCTCATATGAAAAGTACCTTTCCTAGAGTAAAACTGAGTCTTTATCTCTGAAGATGAGAGGAAACAATCTGAACAAACTGGCTTTGCTATCTATCCTGTTTTCTAACCTTATACCAATATGTCCTGTCATTTCTTTCTCTATGGCTGTCCACCATTCATCAATCCTGATATAAAAAACAAAGGTTTAACTGTGGCTTTGAGACTTCATTTCCTTATGAAGGCTCCCATATCTCATAAAATTTACAATAAATAATTTTTTATCCTTTTTTCCTATTAATCTCTCTTTTGTTATAAAGGTCCTAGCCATGATTTTGGGAGGTTAAAAGGATAGGTATTTTCCCTTCTCTGTACCATGCAATAGGAAAAAGTATTGGCAATATAAATAACTGACAAATAACTAGTATCCAGATGTAAAATCAAAAGAAAAAAAAATAAGAACAAAATAGGAAAAAGAAAGTTACTAAGCATTTCAGAGAACAGATAGAAATATTCCAAGTCCCTCAAAAATCATTTTAGTTGTAGTCAAATGCTTATTAGATATCATTTTCTACCACCAAATTGACACGAAGAAGTCTGATGATACAAAGTGTTAAGATGTAAGTTAAATGGAGTTTACATACCCTGCTGTTGGAAATATAAAATGGTAGCAATTAATCCTTATCTTATAAAGTTGGCTATCCACATCTTTGTTTCAGTCCAAATGGACTGGATACAACCCAGGAGCCATGGTTTAGCAGCCCCTGATATAGACTGGGGAGGATTTGATTACTTGGGAATGAGTAGACTGTTCTAAATAATTAGGATATATGATAGATACTGTAAAGAATTGTCAATATATGAGGTTGAAAAGGTTGATTGGAGTCTGATTTTGAAAAGCCTTAGATGTTAAAACTTTTGCCTTTTCATCTTGAAATGGAAGCAGTTAAAGTAGTTAATTACATTTGCATTTTAGAAAACTCATCCTGGTACCAAAATATGATCTAAATCTGAGGAGACCAATATAGGAAGCAGGAGGGTTAGTGAAAAAATCAAAATAATTGAGTCTTGAATGTAGTAAAAGAACAAGAGTCCATGACAAATTTCAGAGATAGTTAGAACATAAACTCAACTGTTTAATAAGGAAGACAACACAGTTTCTATTTTACCCAACTGAATACATTTAACTAAATGAAAAATTTGATGAAAAAATTATATGAGCAATAAAATATATGTCCTTAAATTACTATGAAGTAAGATAATATTGTCCACATTTTTTGACCTTTAAATATATTATTAGAAGATGTTACTTTTTAAAATTATTTCTATCATTTATTTTCAGAATTTTATGTACTATTTTGAGCCATAATTTTAAAGCCAAAGCAAATTTAGAGAACCTAAGACTATAAAGAGATGCCTTAAGCAATGTGAAATTAATTTTAAGCACTTATAATATTGATCTATACTTTTATGTCATAGTTGTTTAAAGTCTATTCTCAAAAATTTTCATCAAAATTTTATTACTAAACAAGAATAAGTTATTTTTCAGCTACTGTTAAGACAAAATGTGTGGCATATAGCTCTTTTCTTATTTCACCAATATAAATCTCTGACTGACCCTTTTTTGTAGTCAGCAATCCAAGGGTGGACAGGTTTCATGAGATCATATGAGGTGCTGAAGCAAAATGACTTCAAAGGATGATTGAGTTAAATAATAAATACTTCAAGATGCCCGTAAGGCTCAGGCATCCAAGGTGGCAGACTATTTAATTAATAACATGTACTTTACAAAACCCATCATTATATATTTATGTGATAGACTGCTAAGATTTTTTAAAGCGGTTCTTCAGTAATGTCAGTTACCCTGATCACAGGTTTTCATTTTTATATGATGGACCCAGAAGGCTAACCTCTAGGTCACATCTACCCAGGTTGATTTACTAGTACTTCTCTCCTAAGTACTTCAGTTATAAAATTTTTTCACATCATTATGTTACTCAATATTTCTAAAAGGTATGTAATATTGGTGCTTTTATTATTTTGTTTTATACAAAGGGTATCATCTCTAAGAGATCTAACTTGAGCATTGTCATACAACAAATAATTCCTAATAGATGTAGAATTGCCTTCTCAAGTGTTTTGGTCCTCTACGCTGCCTGCCCAAAGATCTGGTTATGATATACACAGGTTTCAAATTGATCCAATGACTTGCAAAGCCACTTTAGTCCTAGGTCAAAATTACACTACCCCATGAGACACTTTCTGGATTTGTCATTATTTTCCAAGAGGCATATTGCTTGGTTTGTAATATCATTCTACAATATGTTTGCTGTATGAAAAGTGTGTGTGCCTAGTTCTCTTGTTCTTCAGCATCTTTGCTCTTTAATGCTTTATTCTGAATAACTTCTTCAGATATAAAGTCCAATTAATAATTTACCTCTTCCAATAAAAGAAGGAGCTAAGAATGAAAACAGGATCTGATTCCAGATCCTTTGTGTTGTACACTGGAATTTCCTTGTACTGGTTTGGTGGCAGGTGGTGGCAGATGGTGGAAACAGCTCTGTGAGGGAGCAGATAGCATCAACTGTTGACATGCCCAAGAACAATTTAAAAATATATGTCCCAAGTTCATCTTTGGCTACCATCCAAAACAATAAGATCAGAGAGATCCTTGTGTGCTTTAGGAAGGCAACTATTTTTTTTTAAATGTCAGTACATCTACTGTAGGGAGGATTAGTGTCATTCTTCTATTTATTCAACTATTATTTTTGTACCATTGCTTCTTTTCAAGATTTTATAGAAATACAATAATAAACAAAACAAACATAATTCCTGCTTTTGTGGACTTTATCTTAACCATGGGAAGCTGCTGGAGCACTCTAACCATTGGAGTGTTACCATCCTATTGAAGTATTAGAAATGCTATGTGGGTTTTGATGTAAAATAGATGAAGTGTAGTCAGGGAGAAAAATAGGCAGCTGTTGTGTGGTCTGGGTAAGAGAAGATGTTGACCTAAGGTAAAGTAGTAGGAACGGGCATAGAAAAATATAGACACCATATTTAGAAGTAGGAGTTCTTTGTAACTAATTGCATGATAAGGAGAAGTAAAGTGACCATGTTTGCACAGGAAAACTCCAGTTGTTGCCTGTCGTGTTTATTGAATATCCTCTTTCACTTTCAAAGAATCTGAAATCAAATGATAACTTATATGTTATTTCTAGAGATAAAGAGGGGAGGGAGGATTATTCTGGTTTGAACCACTGTGGATAATTGTTTTATTTGCCGAAAGAAGGGGAACTAGAAAATTAGGTATCAGAAAAGTGTGAATTCAGTTTTGGACATAGTGAATGTAAGGCAGCTGTCATACATTGAAGGGAAGAATAGTAATCAGATGACAACATGTGCCAGAAGTTCAAGTAGGACCTGTTTGTCAAAGATGTATTGCTTTGAGATTGATCAGCATGGATGATAACTCAACTAATGAAAGTGTTTAAGATCATGAAGCTGGAAAGTGTGGAAAAAGTGTCAAGAATCTGAGGTCCTTGAGGATCTCAAAAGAGGTATCTGCTTTTAAGGGCTGGGTAAACAAGGAGGGACTCAAAAAAGGTGATTTGTAAAGAAGAAGCTAGAGTCTTAAGAAAACTAGAAGACAATCCAGGAAAAGTATTGCTAGGAGTATGGAATCGACAAGAATGGCAAATGCTTTTTAAGAGGTCATGTAAAATAAGAGGAGAAAAGTGCTTATTAAAATCTGTAAATCCTGTTCTTGGTGATTTGGGGAGCTACATAACTGATTGTATGAGGTTTAAGAAATAATTACAATGTGAAATATGAGCAAGATTTCAGAACTTCAACTGATAAAGGAAGAACACATTAGTGAATACAAAGAGAATTCTCAGGATTTGAGTGATTATGTCTCTAAAGATGCTATATGATCACCTGTCATGCTGTATTTAGAGGCTTTTTTATTTCTTTTTTTTTATTGGTTGTTCAAAACATTACAAAGCTCATGACATATCATCTTCCATACATTTGATTCAAGTGGGTTATGAACTCCCATTTTTTACCCCAAATACAAGTTGCAGAATCACATCGTTTACACATCCACATTTTTACATAATACCATATTAATGACTGTTGTATTCTGATGTCCATCATGAAGCTTGAAGAATAATTTTGTTTTGATCCCAACAATTACAATTAGAATAGTGTTTTTTTGGTTGTGTTTTTTGTTGTTGTTGTTGTTTGTTTGTTTTTGTTTTTTTACCACGGATTGAACTCAGGGGCACTCAACAACTAATCCTCATCCCCCACCCTATTTTTGTATTTTATTTTAGAGACAGGGTCACACTGAGTTGATTAGTGCCTCGCCATTGCTGAGGCTGGCTTTGAACTATCGATCCTCCTGTTTCAGCCTCCCAAAATGCTGGGATTACAGGCATGCAACACAGCTCCCAGCTCCCCAGAGCTGGCTGAACTTTCAATCCTCTGCTTCAGCCTCCTGAGCTAATGGGATTACTGATGTGATTACCACCATGTCTGGGTAGTTCTAATTTTTTAAAATAAATTAGTGTGACTTTAAAATTTATAAAGCTACCTTAGCTATTTGTGCCCCCCCCAAAAATTCATCTCATAAAATTATTAAATAAATATGAAATTTGTAGTTTTTTTCACTATACAAAAGAATTATGCTGATTTTAACTATAGGAGACTGGGAATTCTCTGAATTTCCTTCGGCAGACAAAAAATTTATGGTAAAGGAAAGCATTTCTGAAAGAAGTTGTTCCACATTGTCTTTGTTTATATGCATAAATTATAAACAGGGCTCAGGGGTACAACCACTATAATAGATTTTTGCTCTCCTTGAGGAAAATAGAAAATGCTCACTTAGGGGCTATTGCTTGTATTTCCCTTAATGAATCTTCTAAGCTTGAATGATTTGAAATAGGATATTTATGTTCTTTTGTTCTAGTAGGACATGGAACATAGAAAAACATGTGATTAAAGTATGCAAAGTAATAAATTTATACAGACATATTGTATGAAAAAATATTTCTGGTAGTAGTAAAAGTGATAATAAATGTCATTATTAAAGACTTTGAAGAGAATTCACAATCAAGGGAAAGTAACCACCAAATCATAAGTACTTAGAGAATTTGATTAACCTTCTATACTCAAGTTTAAAAATTATGTTGAATATTGGTAAACAACTCTGCACAAGAATTGTAATCATGATAGACAAAGCGCTCTTACCCAACTCAAATAAATGAACCTGGATTTTTTAGAAAAAGTATACCATCACAGGATGAGTTTATCAAATTACAATGTTATATGCAAACAAGAAATCGTATTCCAAAGAATTGTCAGAAACATTTAATTCTGTGAGTCAGGTATGTCAGAAAACCCCAAAGGGATCAAACCTGATGAAAGTAGTCTTTAATTAGTGAATAATGAGAATGTGTTTTATGGACTGAAGTTTTTACTAGGGATTTTTACACCAAACAGTCTTACCAGTCTGCTTCCATTTCTCAGTGAAGAAGTATCGGTGTCAAACATCTAATTTAAGAACTAAAATCAATAAATGTACTTTGGATTTTATATTCAATTTTGAAATGTACTCCACCTGTTCTCAGTATTTACATCTATGTTTTACATATAAATGGATTTCTAAAGTCACAAGTACATACATATATATGTACACTGACCCTGGAAAGGAAAAGATCTGCAACATATTTACTACTTGTTTTGATGAATTGAGAGCTATATTTTGCAATGTGTTAAGCACTAAGCAACCTCTATACATAATTGAGGTTGGAAGGTTGGAAATTCCCTGAAGCATGCATGTATGGAGAGTGTTAAGTCATAAATGAGAACACCCTTCACTTACCAGAAAACAAAACAATACAAAAAAAAACATAGGCTTACTTTTTGTTTTGCTTTGTTTTGTTTGCTTAAGAATAGTTGTTACCAATTACTGGTCCAAAGGGAAGTTTTATCCTATGAAATTAAAATAGTTCTAGTGAGTTGCTTTATAAAGTTAACTGTGTTCTAACCACTTTTTCCTCAAACAGTCTTTCCCACTGGTTTAATTTCAAATTACCATTTTATAAAATAATATTAGGTAAATTTATTCTTTCAAATTTCTCAGTTGGAAAAATCAAAATATAGTCTTATCAAAGTGCCTTTTGGCAGAACCATAGCTGGTGGGAAAACTGGAACACATATTTATATGTGAAGATCTGGGAGTCAGGAGGAAAGAAGACAAGAGGAGGAGCTAATGAAAGGGTTGGAATATAGGAAAATGAGTAACATTTTCCAGAGAATGAAGAAATTGTCCTTTGGAAAGAGATGACATTCGAGTTTTAGACTTGTTTATATGTCTGTTTATTCAGCCATCATTTCTTGACACCAAATGTAAGCTGATATTTTGGGTGTTAGAAGACAATTCCCAAATAAGACTGATTCTAAGAATGCCTTTGGCTTTTGCCACACAGGTTCTTGGCAGTAGGGCCTACTAGTTTGGACACTGAGAACTGATAGGCTAGAAGATAAGAGATGTATCAATTTTTTTCCCTGTCCTTGAGCAATTGATGATCTCTCTCCCATTTTCTATGCCTGCAGAGTTTTTATATCTTTAAAGTATAAATAATAATACTTTCTCTGCCAGTTTGCAAGGCAAATGAAGTAAAAGGAAAATGTCTTCAGAGAGTTTAGTAGGGCTAATATATTGACTAAAGAATCTAAATTTAATTGTGTCCATATATGAGGGTGAGTGTGGTTTTGAGAAAGAAAGGAAGTGAGGCAAGAAAGAAAACCATCTTCTCCAAGTTCTGTTTCCCGAGTTTATTATCTGGATCTTATTTGTTAAGAGAATGTGAAATATTCTTGGATGTATCTTTTTTTGCTTTAATACTTGTTTCTGCTGCAAAACCAACTCTTCATCTCAAATCTCTTATATTGAGTTATGAGTTTATGCCTCTAGTAATTGGATTAGGCATTTACGTAACCTAACCCTCTGGCTTAGATTAATGTCATTGACACTACCTGAAGGCACCAAGAATAGCACTTTGCACTGAGTCTAGACGTGTTTGCTGAATGAATTGATAGACAGACGAATCTAGATCTGACCTCATTTCTTCCCAGTATATTATTTGCTAAAATCCAATATTTTGACTTTTAAAGATCTTGGGAGAAAAATAATTTGCCATTCCCTTGGATAGTTATTTCTGTGGGTTTTTTATTTTTTTTTTATTATCATTTTTTGTGTTTAAAAAAAAATTCTAGTGTGAAATCTTTCCACTTGACCAAAAATGTCTTATGCTGTACTTTAGCAAACTTATATATATTTTTTATTTTCAGGTGGCTTTTATTTAAATACAAATAAATTTAAATTTTATTTACATACAATAAATATATTTTTATTTATATTTATTTATTTTAGTTGTCAATGGACATTTATTTATTTATTTTATTTATATGTAGTGCTGAGAATTGAACCCAGTGCCTTACACATGCTAGGCAAGTACTCCACCACTGAGCCACAACCCCAGACCCTACAAATTGTCTTTTTATAGTAACTGTTAGCTGGTGATAATTTTCCTTTCTGTGATAATTAGCTGCTTTCAGTAACTTATTTTTCTGATTCGTTTAGCAGCAGCAACAGAAGAACCAGAAGTGATCCCAGATCCTGCCAAGCAGACAGACAGAGTGGTGAAAATCGCAGGAATTAGTGCTGGAATATTGGTGTTCATCCTCCTCCTCCTAGTTGTCATATTAATTGTAAAAAAGAGGTAAGATCTGATATTGTCCTGTACAGCTCACATACTCTTTATATCACTAGTTTTCAGTTTTTTTTTCCTTTGAACTCTTTTAAATCACAACAAATGAGAAGACTTTAATTTTAAAGTTTTGCCAGCACTGAAGTCTACTATTGGGCTTTTCAAATAAATTCTTACTTGTTATTGGGCTTTTCAAATAAATTCTTATTTGTTTAATAAGAATTTATTTTGGATATAAACATATTTGTTTAACCTTGAAATAAATGTGAGAACTTAAATTTCTCAAATGCAGAGACACTTGAGACATTATTTTATCTTATATTTGAAGTATTATATTAAGAATGACAAAATATGGATATTTTGTGGTACATTTGGACTAGAGTCTGAATTATATTGTTATTCTGTATTTCTCTAAAGCTCAGCTGCCAATAAGATGAAAATATAAATGTTGTTTAATGACATTGTATATTAAATATTCAATGACTAAAAATTTAAAGTGAAGAGTAAATATTTTAATTGAACATTATCTTTTTTTTCTATATCAACCAATATTGCCATCTTTTGGAAACACTTAAAGATATTAAGATCTGCTGAAACTTCTACTGGTGTCTTCTAAAAATTAAAGTATATTCCTGCTGAAAAAATATTTAAAAGTATACAATTTTTGTAATTTGAGCTTTTGGCCATTATATAATGTCATAATCTGTGAATCGCTGTCTTAGAAAGTAATATGGCAATTCAGTCCTTCCAGTCACATATTTTGGATTACGCATCTATCTGGAAGGACTTTAAAAAAAAATTCTACATGCAGAGTTCATTCCCACAGTTTTGTGTATCAAAGTGGTCATAGTTTATGAATTCTATTGAATAATATAATAAACTATGTTGCTTAGATTGCATTAAATCTAATAGTATACTATGGTAACTAGTTTGTACTTGAAATAAAGCATTAACATTATAGATAAGACTCATACTACATGTTTTAACAATTCCATCAGAGTTTATTTTAATATATTGCCTCTTTACAATTATCCCCTGGAGATATATATGTTGGAGAAGACACATCTGCATTAGAAACATTAGGTATGCATTATAGTGTTTTGTGTTAAATTAGCTACATACGTGCTTTCCCCAAATAGTGCTTTCTCTTTTTGCTTTTGTCTACTTCTGTGATTGGGAAATACATCATATGTGAGACAAGATGATTTAAATACTTTAGAAACATAAATTTTCCAATAAAGATCAATAAAATCATAGAATAGAAACTTGGGATCTTATCTCTCTGTTTAGTTTACATTTATATTTGTAAAGTGGCATAAACTAAACAGTTTAGAGAGTTAAATAAACATTGCTTCACAATTAAATTTATTCTAATCACTTCAGATTGGATGGATGTGAGCATGAGTGACTTCTGATTGTGTCCTCGCTCAGAATTGGAATGAGCTTATTTTTATTTGTTATTTTTTTGAAAACATTTATTAGTTTTTAGTAGCTCTCCATATCCATGGCTCTCTCTCTTAGAAATAAAAAAGAATTTGAAAACTAAACTTCTTGAACTATGTTAAAACAGTCACTAAGCATGATTTGGGGCGGGGGGGATGAATAAAATGCTCTGACAGCTCTATAATTGCATAGCGTAACAAATTCTTTTTCTGGTTCATATTTTAAATGGTTGGATAAATGAGCCTCTATCAAAATGTTAACATTTAAGTTTTCATAATTATGCTTTAAATAATAGAAAGTATCTAGAGCTTTGGCTTCTCTCCCTCACCAGCACCATTACGACTAGGAAAAGTTACAATTTTATAGGTGGATGAAGTTCCATATGTTATCTTCTGTTGTGTAATATTATGTCTAAATTACTTGAATTCCATACTATTATGTAGTATGTGTCACACATGAATTATATATGGTTTAAACACAAGTAGGTTTATTATACATACACAAAAGCATGGATATTATAGCAGTATCAGATATTATCGAGTTTAGTTAAAATTTTAGCATATACTATAGCTTCCCTTTTAATATATAAATTTATAATAAAAATAGTAGGAAATATTTTAGCCTCTGACTGTCTGCATTTTTATGGGAAATTGTTAAGTTTCTCAAGAGTTTATACCTTACTTGAAATAGTATATGTAGGTATATTTCTCATGTTGAAGAAAGTTCTGTGTGTCTTTCAATATTTTATAAAAGAACGGTTTGGAATTCAACTGAGTAAAAGTTTACAACTGAGGGTATATATAAAGTAAGTTTTTAGGCTAAGAAAAGGGATATTGCATCTTTTCAGAACGCAATGTCATTTTTTTTTAATTTAACTGCTGGTGAATTATTTCCAAATCTATGCCATTTTTCCATTGATTGTGTATTATATATGAAATGCGCAGCATGAACACATTACTAATTCCAGACATAAATTTGAAATTATGTTTCACTACAGTAAATGTTTGTGCATGACATCATGTTCACATGCATCTACTGTAGAACTATCTTTGTGTATAAGTTCTTTGGTACATATGTATATTCACATAGTGTATGTATATATACCTGTGTACCATTAAGGTATGACTTATTTACAGAACTATAGGTATTATTCTGTATATAAAATAATTAATATAATAGATCTTTATGTTTTGTATCTAAAGAAAAAAATCTAGTATACAAGCTCTATACACAGCTGTTCCATCTGTCATGACATTTAAATGGTAATGGATGATACTATGCGTAACTGCATGTTGAAAATACACAATCCATTTAATTTTTCAATTTTTGGCAATAAAAGAAATATCAGCATGTTCTTTTTTCTAAATTATGTATTTCAAATTTTATTTTTTTATGGCATATCTGTCTGTTTAATTGCATGGCAAAAAAGATCTAACAATGCATGAGCAAATTAAAATGCAAAGCAAAAAAACATGAATTTTATTTCATTTTGTTTTCTTTTTTTAACGCACATTTTTCTGCTTTATTGAATGTGACAGAGTCACGCTTTTCATTCACCATTGCTTCTCTTTTTCCACTGTCTGTGATTTGCTTGCCAGGAGGAGCTACTATTCTTACTCCTACTACCTGTAAGTAGAAAATGGGTGATGTACAACTTTACATGTGTTAAAGATGCAGTATCCCTTTTCAAAAAAATAAAGAAACAATATTCATAATTTTGGTGATATTTCAAAGAACATCTTTTGGTGGACTCTAAAACTATAAACTATTATCTACTTTGCTAATCTTTTTTTAAAAGGGATATTGTATTTCTGAATGTCAGCTACTTCTAATTTTTATTTACAGTTTTCCATAAGTAGCTTTAGTCTACAGCCAAAACAATCATTCAGTTACTTAATCAAACCTGTACCCTATTTTAGCTGTATTGCACCTCCTTTGTCTGGCAGAGAAAGTGGTTCTAACTCCCTAATCACTATCTTTATGTGATACCATTATAGTTGAGAAACTTAGCTAAGTCAGATATTCATAGAAGAACATTCAAAATGCCTTCACAGGATACAGATCAGATCACGTCTGCAAGTGATAACACCTCTTTCCTCATTTCCAGGAATCCACGATGGGTTGGAACTTCAGAACACCTTTGGTCTAGTTGTTAAGGCAATCAGTATGCTCTTGTAAAAATGAATAGATGCAACACAATGTTGCAGGGACAAAGAAATAAAAATTCTTTTTTAGAGAAGAAATATTTGGTTTGTTTATTATAACTAAATATAGCAAAGATTTTATAAACTAAGGTTAAAAAAACAAACAAACAAAAACAAAAAAAAAATACCTATTGTCAACCCTGGAACAAGTGTACATGTGACACGTCTCCTTTTGTTTTCCAGAGTCTCTTGCTCATCTTAGCCTTAGGTATGACAGGCTCATTTTCATAAGGATAGAGGGGATTGTCCATTCTATTTTGGAGTTATTTTCAGTTTATCACTTTCAATGTAGTATTTAGCCAATCCAAAGGAATGATATGACACCTTTCAAGGCTTAAGGATTGAGATTAAGTATGTTAAGAGCATACATCCCACAGCATTTATATAACTAGGTAAATTCAAGCTAGCTTTACAACAATTTTTTATAAGTCAATCATTATGACACAGTTCTGCCAACATTTTAAATATTATAAACATTTGGCTTCCTAGATCTGCTAGAACAAACAGGTGTAAACTAGCAGTGCTCCTAGCTTATTGTGATGAATCATAATATGCTTGTTAAATCATGTTTGATGAAGCCAAAAGTAATTAACCATACCATTTCGTACAATGATGGAGTACTTTTCCCCTTTATGGCCCACCCATACATCCACCTGCAGAAGTTTATGCTGTTGGCTGCTTTGATAATGAAAGTCATTTGCACATCTGTCAAACTCAAGTACTTGAAAAATGAATTGCTTAACTGTCCTGAAGTGCACATTATATATGCTGGTTGCTCCGGGGAAGACAAAGCATGAGACATAGTGGAATCAATAAGTATTTAATTATGAGAATGTCAATAAGCCTATCATTAACTATTACTGTATCTGTAAAATTTAGAGTGGGATTCCATTTTTGGTACATGGTTAACATATCTACATTCTGATTCCTGTAGCAGTTTATGCTAACATTATTGTGTTACATAGGGCTACTAGCATTTTAAATCCTAACTAGAAAGAATGTCACACAGGTATGCTATTAAAGGCTACTTAAACATACCTAGTGACACTAATATAAAGACTTTTTTTTTTTACAAAAGTAGAAATGACCTAGAATATCACCACAAACCACATGTGATCTTTGAGCTAATTTTCATTGGCATTGTCATAATAAATATCAATATTTAATGAAAACACTTAATGCTGATGTTAGTTCTTTGCTTTGTAATCACCTGAATGAAAGCCTACCTCACAGGGTTGTTGTGAGGATTTAGGTGTAAGACCAAGCTGATAATGTATTAACTGACAGATACCCATAAAGATTATAATTCCATGTAATTTGCTTACTAATCTGAGTTTGTGAATCTGAAAAATAGAAGTCCTTCAATGCAGGAGAACTTTTACTTTTCATGCATTTGAAAAATCCATTACTTCTTAATTTTCCCCTATTACAAAGTACACACAAATTACATGTGTTTTAAAGTGAAACCTAAGTTCAAAAGCATCATTTCTACTCATTATTTTCTATATGTGCACCTTCAAAATTTTAATGGTATTTTGAATCCAAATTTCAGGTTGTGCTATTTTTTATCCAATTTTGGAGGGAGTTGTGGGGGGAATGAATGTATTTTTTTCTTTTTGCCCAAGAAACAGAGATTGGGAGTTTTAAAAAATACTTTTCTGCTGTTTTTTAATTTATAAATGGCAACACATTTGTGCCATATTCGTATTGTTCTCAATTATAAAGCAAGCAATATTTAACTCTTAGTGTAAGTAGTTGTTTATATTAGAATATGCTTCATAATGTGGCAATATAAACAATGTAATCAACTGGAAATATGATCAGAACTTAGGTCTGGCACAAGGTCCTTCTTCATTGCTGATTAGATAAATACCTCAGGCAAGTTTTTTAACTCCTTCAAGCCTCAACACACTCATCTATACAATTAGAACCCTTATACCATCTTCAGTTGATTGATCTGAGAATTGAGATTTAAAAAATGAAAATTAACACACATAAAACAGGCCTAATTTGTATATTTAAAAGTATTAATGGAGTGCCTACTATGTGGCAGCACTGCTTCAAGGGAACAGATATAGAAGTCTTTCTCTCCATGGAGGCCAACATGGGAAAACAGTTGAAAACCACTTGCAGTGATCTGTGATGAGTGTTATTACAGGGGGAGAACATTGTGCTATGGAAATCACAGAACAGGGTAGCCTAACCTGAAACAGGTTGTACTAGGATCAGTTTTAAAAATTTTCTCTGATGCAGTGTCTTTAAAGCTGAGACACAATGTATGGAAGTTAGCCAGCTATTAGAAGCTAAAGAATGTTGTAGGTCCAGGAACAAAACTCTATATGGTGGCCTAAAGGAAGGGTGGGAAAGTAGTTTCTATAGGCTGAAACATGACCTCATAAGGTTTAATTAGACCTATAGGCTAGTTTGAAAAATTAAAAAAAAAAAAAAAACACTTAGAAATTGATCAAGAAAACTAATACAAACATTCAGAATCATGGTTTGTCTTTATAAAGAAAAATATAAGTCAGACTTTTGATGCTCAGATGAAATGCCAGTAGCCACTCAAGCAAGTTGCCCCTGCATTGTGCTCGAGTTCTACATAACATTGTCTGTCTGGTGTCTTACATAGGCAGCAGCTCGTATTTATAGTACCCATTGAAACCTATATATTTGTACAAGGTTTTAATCTTCTGGCCTAGAAAGAAGAGTGGGTTAGTTGTTTCACCATATAAAGCAAATATTGCCAATGAATGACGGTGGTGATGGCAGTGATGTATAGTCATAGTCTTGGTGGTGCTAGTCTTTACTGTATTTCTGTGATTGTTTTCTTAAATATTGTTAATACATACTCTGGTGCTGTGGTTATTATTTGTAAAAGAAATGAAGCCATCTCTATCTCTAGGTCTTAGTTTATGGCCATCATATTCAGGCACCAGATCTGTTGTGCCAGTATGTGGTGTGTTTTGGGGTGCGCTTGTGAGATCTAGTACTGCAGTTCTCAGAGGGGAAAAAAACAAACAAACACTGGAGTACATCTCAGGTTGCTAGCTTAATTTTTAAAGGAAAAACTTTGGGGCACAAACTCAATCTATGAGATGAGACTTTGTAGTATTCAGTGCAGAAACTAACGAGGATCAGAAGAAAACATTTTACCTTATAACCAAGCTGAGAAATGGTGTACTTAAAACAACTAAAGAATATTTCTAAGGCAGCATAAATGGCTGCTATAAACTTAGTGATATAATTTCCCTGCTAGAGACTTTTACAGTGTCTTTATATTATATATAAATTGCAGGGTTAATGTGATTTAAATATTTTATATAGCTTTAACATATTTTTACTTGCATGTTTCATGTGTAACATTCCCAGAGAACCAAAATATATTTTACATTCTTGATATGCAAGATAAAAGTGTCAGTATTTGAGGAGTTCAAAATGCTCACTCTACTAATTTCCAAATCCCATCAATAATGTGCCCTGCTGTGAATTCATAAGGGACCTACCTCCCTAGTGGACGTTTTGCAATGAGGTTCTAAATCATGTTTTTAGGATTTGACTACATCAGTACTCCAAGATGATGATTATTTGCATTGTAACTTTACATAAGATTTTTCCAAAATCCTCTCAGTACTTCTGTTACACATTATATGATTTAATCCCATATATTTATTTGTACTTAATCATGGTTGATTCTAAAAGACTGAAGATTAGGTTTTGATTAATATTACAAATATATAACTAAAGAGATTGATTCTACTCATGTTGCATTTTTACTTAGTAATAGCAGAGAGAATTAAGAATGGGACTTTTCTTTATCTATCTTAATTAAGTGGCTATGATCAAAAAAACTTAAGTCATGTTATTCCCAAGAAGAACCTCTGAAAGTTGATCAAAGGAATCTGTCACTTAGGAGAAAGACCAAAACTTAGCTTTAAATCTTCCTTGACCTCCTCTACTTAACAAGTGTTTGTTTATATTTTTGGTAAAATGTAGTTATATTTTTTAATGAAAGTTAATAGAATGAAATACAGGAAATGTTGATAATTTTGGATTTGACAGCTTGAATATTAAAATATCTGACAAATCAAATAGTTCTACAGCAACAAATCAATATAATGGCTTGAATGTCAACTGAATTCCAGAAGTTACCAGTTCTTAGGTTTTCTAAACAACATCTGTTACCTTGTCCTTGGGCACACTTGAACTACTTGTTTCTGGTGTCAGCTCTTCTTCAAGACTCACACTCAGGGCTCCCTTTTGTATTTGCCTTGGCAGCAAGCTGGCTAAAAAGCGCAAAGATGCTATGGGCAACACTCGGCAAGAGATGACTCACATGGTGAATGCTATGGACCGAAGCTATGCTGACCAGAGCACTCTGCATGCAGAAGATCCTCTTTCCATCACCTTCATGGACCAACATAATTTTAGTCCAAGATGTAAGTTCTTCACTGAAATCTTAATAAGTGATTCTGAAGCTTCTTAAGTTTATTTTGAGTTCTATATGTTAACTTTTAAATAATGAGAGAGTAAGAAAGGGAAGAAGTATCTAGAAAGCAAAAAAAGGAGATAGAGGATATTATGGGATTTACAAGAAGTCCTATGTTTAGACTTTCTACTGTATTTCATTTCACCTTAAACTGCATGAAATTTATTATTCAATCATAAGATATATTCTAAATATATACCACTCAGACCATATCATTTGTTATTCCTTTAATTTAGATATGAGATTGCCTACATAAAATTGGTTCATGTCAGAATTTATAATTATTTCAGCATTTGCATTTCCCTTCTTGTAAGATAAAGTTTCTTTTGTGATATGAAGAAACAGTAATTCTTTCTGGGAATTAATGGTATTGGCAGACTTATTCCATTAAAATAGTCTACTATGGAGTCCTAGGGAATATTAATACGAAGAAATTTAACTAGGGGAAAGAGAAACCTATATGCTTTTAAATATATACTGTGACGTCTAAAAGTATGTTTGAATTGAAGGATGTAAAAGGAATGGTGAAATCCACCAATCCATCCATCCATCTTAAGAGTTACTAATATTGATCTATGAAGGCAGGGTTTTTAAACTACTTCTACCAAAGTACTACTTAATGGCAGATGACTTGAATAATTATCTCAGTCTTGGTAATACTATTTATCTTCAAATTTTATATTTTCTTCTATAGTACCTGTGCTTGTTTTAAGCTAATTAAATTAACTTACCTGAATTTGTTTCTTCAAATACTCAAGAAAAATTGATACTTGATGTACATAAATCAGGTTTGCCATTGGCCATTTGTACCTAGAGGCATTTTTGTCACAGTTTTTAGAGATATGCTATTCTGGTCTGAAAAATATGGATGTAAGAAAAAAGATAAACAATAGAATGATTATTTCCTATACAGATTACAAATATATTGTAGTGGTAAGGTTGAAAGTTAAGTGTTTGTTGGCTGAATGCTTATATGTTGTTTCAGAGAGGGGAAATTTTTTCTGGTGAAATTTTTCGATAATCCTTGGGCTAAATGCATCCTATCATTTTTCATGATATATATCTACACCAAATTAGAAATTACAAATGCTATATGAGTAATTTTGGAATTTAGTTTTAATCATGATGGGGCCTTCTTGATCGATTTTATTTTTATTTCAACACAATAAAAATGACAGGGAAGTACATAAAATACTATTCATGTTGAAAGTAAGTTTTGCTGAAAATATAAATGTACCATCTCTCTAAGTACCTGATTTAATATTTAATCAATTATAGGTTTGAAAGCATTTCTGTTCCTCAAACTTTTCTATTGCCTGTGTTAGAACCTTATTATAAAGTTTCAATTCAGCAGCATAACTATAAATATGCACTTATGAACTTAGAGAAAGGATTAAATTTACTTCCCACAGTTAAACTGAAAAACATTATATGGAATGAATATGAGATAATTATTTTTCTAATACTTGTTAGCTCCAAACTGCATGGTTTCTTTTGCTCTAACTTTATAATCTTTATAATGTCAAGTTGAATCTTCTGGCTTTTTAAGTTGAACAGAGTACTGAACTATAATTGTAGATACACCTTTGTTGATGTTTTGTGAGAACTCAAGCTGGAAGAGAGAATTTAACCCTTATAGGTACAGTTATAGAAGAAAGTTTAGTCATTATATTTCTTAAGAATGCATAAATCTGTTATAAAGAAAGAAGAGTTCAAAATATAATTTTAGAACCAGCTATTCCTTCATGAGCTTTGTTTTCCTACAGTGCCCAATGATCCACTTGTGCCGACTGCTGTGTTAGGTGAGGCCCTAAATCTTTACCATTACTTTTTATTTTATTTTTTGCATGGATCACAACTCCTTGCATGGGTTGTAGCTTTATCCATATAGTAAATTATTTGCAGTTCTGAACATGTCTTGATGCTTAAAATAGACAGCTCTGATCTTATTAGAGAGAGTGTCTCTGTTCAACATAACCAGATCTAGTGGATTTCAAATTAGCAAGGTATACTGTTTAAAGTTTACTTTATTCTTTAACTAATGGTTCTTTTAGATTTGGGACAAAAGTTCTGTAGCCCCTAATGTATGACTAATGCTAATATATCCAAGTTAGTGGAATGAACCCAAAGGCATTCGATCTCAGGGACAAGTTATAATGGAAAAACTAGATTTTATATGAAAGTCTACCTGATGGAAAAGGACTTCCTAAATCTTATGAATTTTATAAAAACTGTAGAATACATTTTTTAAGTAGAGTTAGGACCGTGTGCATTTGCTTTTAGTTTATCTTTACCAAGAATTTACAGATTCAGATAAAGTTGCTATAGTCCTGATATGGGGTTTGGCATTGTACATAAACCTTACATGGTAAATAGTGCTGTCTTTCAAAAATTTTAAATAAGCCACTTTGTTTACCTCTATATAATATCTAAGACAGATGATATTGCTAGTGATAATTCGGGCCATTTAGATGTTAAATTCAACTTTTAAATACAGCTATATATTTCATAATGAAATGAGTTTCATTTCAAATTGTACTCCATTTCTCAACTAATTACACACCAATGATTTGTGGCCAACTTGCTGTATGCTCACCAGTTTCATATCAATTTTACCCTAATGTTTCTAATTAAGATTTAACCAAAGAAATGTGGAAATTTTTAGATAAATATATCTTTAAAATTCCTACATCATAGTTTTTATCTTTATTTAACATTACCTGTGAAGATACAAACTTAAGCTTATAATTTATCCATGCATTTGCGCTCCTATATTCAATGTTTAATTACATTATAAAATATTTTCAAACAATACAACTAATTCAGTTAAGAATGGACTTTTTATTCTCTAATTATTTTAAGTTATAATTTTGTAGTTGAAATAAAATATATATACTTTAAGAGAAACTGCCTAATTCCTACTACACTCTTTCTGTGAAATCTGCATAAAAAAATGGGAGGAAGTGAACTGGGAGAACTTTTCCCCCAGAGTGGTCTCATTGCATTAGGGAGAAGCCATGTATGATCATCATGGGGAGATACCAGATGCATCTGCAAATGTCATCTTTTTTTTAACACTTAGAATGTTGTCAGTATCAAGTGAATAAATAATAGTCAATTAAAATATTAAGGAACTCATTGAAAAAATTAGTTGCCTAAATATTAAAATTTCATTAGAGTAATTTTTAAGAGTATAGAAAATTAGGTCCAAATCTCAGTCCCCCCTTTTTGGTTTAGATTAAAAATTCATGAAAAATTCCATACATTTTGCTTTCCCATCTTCAAAACAGTGTAATAATTCCTATAAATTCCTTTAAATTTTCTACAGAGTTTTATAAAGAGAAAATGAGATAATGAGTGAGACTTTTACAAACTATGAAGTTTAAACAATTATTGTAATAATTTTCTTTTTGAAAAGGGGGGTATTCTAGAGTTAAGACAATAGTCATATGAACTATTTATACAAACACTCATTATGCATTTTTTTTTCATTTTAAAAGTCAAGTTGGTTGATTTAAAAAATGGATTAAAAGCTAAATCCCTCATTAATCATGTTATATGTAGAAATAATTTATTGCATTTTTCATCATTCTTAGGATTATGGTGTTTTGCATCTAATTGATTTTTGTATTTATAAAGCAATTTTTGAAATCACCTCAAATATTGCTTAATATTAATATTTATTACTGATTTAAAATGACTCAGAAACTTTTCATATTGATTCATATTTTTGTGTTTGTGTGTGTGTGTGTGTGTTTTACTGCTTCATTGGGTTTAAGTCCCTATAACTGGTAAGTGTATTGCAATACCAGAACACTAGAAAACCTTTCAATCAAGGATATAGTTGAAGTGATTATTCTTAAATGTGTAATAAGGATAATGATTAGTAACATGTACCTTCACTAGCAGTCACATTATTAGGTGGTTTAATGAGGTGGAAATGTATTGAGATTCATAATTCATATGTGATTATTTTGAAGACCTTACTGCTTATTGTACTACTGTATTAAAACTTAATGCAACACAAAGGCACTGTCTATTTCATACTGGGGAACAATCATCTGTAAGATTTGTAGTATGGGTGACTTCTGTGTTTCTCACTGAGCCTCTACAATTGTAAACATTCTGCACCCTCAGCAAATGCAATGTGAGCTCTAGGGCTGCTCTGTAGAGCCCCCACTGCCTGCTTGGGTGGTTGCATTGAGCTCCCTAAGGTTATTTGTTGTCTTTATTTCTCACCTTCAATCATATATTCTCTGATAGTGCCTAACTCAGTTCAGTTACTTCTGAATTTAATTTTACTGGAGATATTTATCTCCAGTAAAATATTTTATATATATATATACACACACACACACACACACACTCACACACATATATGCACACATATATGTATACACACACATATACACATGTTAATGTATATAAATTTATGTCAGTCTATTGGTTGTAATGTTTTAGTAAAAGTAGATTAGTTGACCATAGTCTTATACTAAGAAGAGGTTAATGCTTATGAATCATGTTTGTCAGCAAACGTTTGTGTGTAGAGGGGTGAGTAAGACCCAAGTAAAGGACATTAATTCACTTGGGGGTTAGATCACAACAGAATCCACCAGAGTTTTTTTTTTTTTTTAATTGAATGTGGTATTTTTAAGAGTAAATGCAAAAAAAAAAAAAAAATACATTCAGCTTAAATAAGAGAAAGTAAAGATAAATGCAATCAAGCTAAATTATAGAGGAACACAAATCTGATTGTAGGGTTCTTTTTTTTTTTTTCCTTCTCCAGGAAGAAAAAATGTTTATCATGGGGACAACAATTCATTTTTTGCCATATCCTATTTGTAGAGTTGGTGATAGAACAGGCAAATGTACCAGCACTTGAAATATGTTTTAACTGTTAATTAAATATCGTTCTCTACAATATGCATTATCATTAAAAACAGAAGTTCCCCTAAGAGTGTACTTTCTTTTCTGTTAATGAGTATGACAGTATAATGCTTTTCAAAGTAACACCCCTTAAAACATTTGTCTTTTTTTAAGTGGTAAGTTTAAATGTGATAAATATAAGCATGCTTTTTTCTCATTGTAATGATTAGTACTTCGGTCATTAAAATACTGTTTATTCTTCATAGGCAAAATGTTCTTGTTCTTTTCTTCCTCCTTATGACAGAATGAGAATTTAAAGTTAATTTTTGTTTTGAGCTAATAACACAATTGGGATGGGGCCTACACTTAAATGTGGGTGGTGAGGGATTCGATTGATTTTAACCAATATTTTATTGAAATATTTATTGAAAGACTGTAATACACTAAGAATAAGAAGAAAATTCTGACTCTGTCTCTACACTCTAAGCATTTGGGGCTTAGAAAAGAAAATAGAGATGTATATAGATATTAAAAAGCAGAAGGTTATGGAAAAAATAAGTAGTTTCATAACTCAGCCTAGAAAGGCAGGAGAAGAAGTCCAGGGGAGGCACACACATTTTGCTCCAGAAGCATACTCTGTTTTCTCTCACATGGTGGCCTGAAGAGTCAAAATATGTGAGCAATCAAATAACAGTAAGAAGAAACCAAGGGGGCAGAGATTGAATAAAAATACACATGTAACCTGACTCATAGGCTGGGTGGTGGAAGGGAGTGATCCTATAGAATGCCCACACTTCCCATTCCTGAGTGTGTTGTGTTAAAAAGCCCCAGACAACAAGAGGGCCACAAAGGAGAGAAGATCAGCCCTGTGGGAGATGGTTTGCTTAGATTGGTTTTCTGAGGGAGGTTGAGATACGCATGGGAAAGGGTTTGTTCACTTACTCAACAATGAAAACATTTTTCCAGTTGACAGTTTGATCCTCTGGTCCCAAACTATACTGCTATGACTGCAATGCAAGAAACAGTAAGAACTCAGCTAGAGCTCTCCTCCAAGCTTAGTGAAACTGGAGCAGAGCTGGGCACAGTGGCACACTCTTGTAATCCCACCTATTCAGGAGGGTGAGGCAGGAATATCACACATTTGAGGTCAGTCTAAACAACTTAATGAGACCCTGTCTCAAAATAAAAAACAGAAAGTACTGGGGATATAGCTCAGTAGTAGTGTTTCTCTGAGTTCAACCCCCAGTATCACAAGAAAGGGGTGGAGAGCCATGAATCAGTGGGTTAGGGATGTAGCTCAATGGTAGAGGATTTGCCTAGCATGCTTGAGACCCTGGGTTTGATCCACCGAATCAAAAACAAAACCAAAAAGTCACACAGGTCAGATGTCCCTCTGCATCTTGTTGATATACACGTCATATGCTCTGACCTCCACCCTTGAGCTGTAGTGGAAAGTTAAGGCTTTGTCTTTCTTTATGAGGACCCTGTCCTTGGCTCCTATTAGCTGGTAGTTCTCTCTCTTCCTTCTGTTATCAGAAAGGTCTTAAGGTCTTAAAATCTTCTCTGCATTGATGTATATTAAACAAGATAACTTTATCTCTTTTTTAATCTTCTGGAATGTGAAAAATGCCAGATGAGAACCACAGCGCTGCTACAGCAGAATCCAGTCGCCTTCTAGATGTACCTCGCTACCTCTGTGAGGGGACAGAATCCCCTTATCAGACGGGACAGCTGCACCCAGCCATCAGGGTAGCCGACCTTCTGCAACACATTAACCTCATGAAGACATCAGACAGCTATGGGTTCAAAGAGGAATATGAGGTGAAAGCTTCAGTACTACATTAAACTTTATTTTTAACCATGATGGTGGAATTTAATGTTTTTTTCCTCCTTTGAGCATAACAAGAATGGAATGCTCTGTGACCTCTCTAATCCAATGTTTATATGTACAGTCAAGTGTATATACAGCAAACAGGGACAGAGATGTACTTCCCAAGGATAGACCTGGCTCCTCATTAATTGTAAGAATATTTAAGATATTTAAATATTTAAATTTAAAATATTTAAGAATATTTTTGATTCCATAACTTATTGTGTAAATAAAAACACTTTGTTAGACCTTCCTTATATTTGCCCATTCAAAAATCTAGTAACAAGAAACCCAGAGTGCCATTGTACATTACAGACTCTGTTTGAATGACTTAACTACCAGGCATTTCTCTACTTCTTTGCTTATTAACTCTGTTATTGAGAAGGAAGAAGGTTTGTGCTTCCAATGTAGTATTTGCCACTCTCAGGTTAATTTCATAAACTGTTGGTTGAGAGTGGCAAGGATGAGAGAATACTGCAAATCCAATAAACACCATTAAGTAGCCAGAAAGAAGGATGTGGGAAATTCTTCTTCTAACCTATTTGCCCTTCCCATTCATACCCAAATACCAGGATTTATCTTAGGAAGTGATTTAAACTGAACATTCTGGTAAACATAATGCAGCAAAGAGGGAAAAGTACTTTAGCTGTTTGACACATACTGAGAAATGTCAGCCTGAAGCATGAAAGTATGTCCATACCACTACACCCACCACAGGGCACACACATTTAGAGTGAAAGAGACCAAGCAATACTTTACTTTGAAAGAGCATCCAAAAGACATCCATTTTCATGAAAAATCTTGTAAACTCCATGTTTAATCTATAAACTACTCTCATACCTTATTTTGGGAGTGAATAAAATTACCTTTGATTTTGAATACTGGTTTCAGATATATATGTTGGGGCACTATGTCATAGAAACAAAATAAATGCTTTTTTTAGAATAGAATTAGAATACCCTGCCAGATCTGGTTCTTTTGTTCATTTCATGTGTATTCCTGTGTACTTTGCTTCAAAGACTATTGGCTCTTTGAAGACCTCATTTCCTGTGTTGAAGCAAAGTTTAAGTTTTCTGCAAAGAGAAATCTTTACCCATATTTTAAATTGCTGCATATGGTAATTAAATCAATCAACAAATTCATCTGTTCCTAGATTCTTGGAGAAGGGGACTCTTTTTAATTTTCATATGGTCCCTTGTTGTAGAGACTCAGTCCTTTTCATGATCTTCAAAGAAAATGAAATGTGATGTATTGCACACAATTTAATGAATAATTATAGAGGGAAGCAGAGGTTTTATTTTTTTCCTACAATAAATGCTAAAGAACACACATTGGAAAGATACTCATTAAAAGTAATTTTCGCAGTTTTTGATGCATTATTATTCAATGTATTTTGAAAAGAATGATGCTTTTTCTACTGCCATCTCACAAAAGTTATAGCCATCTGAAACTTGAAATACTTTCAAGGTCCTTTTATTCCTCTTAAGGTTACTTTTTGTCTTTAATTTGAACTCAGTCTAATCCAAGATGAACAAGTATGAGGCCAACAAACCAGCTTTGAGGTCCCAGTTAAAGCCTGTTTACTACTGCAGAAATTCCTGCCTCCCTGAGAAAGTGGCTTTTAACCATTTTTGTCTTCTGAACACACAAACCTGTTTTGTTTTTTTTTTAATGGAATTAAATTCAATCTACCTGTTAATTTTTTTTTCTTTTTTTCCAGAGCTTCTTTGAAGGTCAATCAGCATCTTGGGATGTAGCTAAAAAAGATCAAAACAGAGCAAAAAACCGATATGGAAACATTATAGCATGTAAGTTCCCATATTATTCTTGGTGAACATAAATATTTTGTATACAACAATATATAGTGAGTTGCAGTTGCTCCTTATGTGGTTTTTAAACTTAGAGAGTCCTAGAGCATGGCACATCTGTTATAAAGTACTATTTAATATTAAAATAGCATTAACAATGAGCAATAACTGCAGTTGTCATCCTCATTTATTAAATTGCTTCAGATTCTTCACCATGTGGAGATAACTTGCGATTTGCTTTCATGTTTATACATAAATGCAGGGGGATGTTATTAAACAGCTAAGAAAATCAGGATAGTGAAGATCTTTTCAGTTATAAATTGCTATAACATGCTGACCAAACACAGTCAAGGTTGGAGGTTTATTCATTCCAGGTACCTCTATTCCTTTCTTGGAGCCAACAGCTGTACCCAGGTTGCCCAGGAAATGGTCATCATTTGGGACTTCATCCTAATTAATTCTTCACAATGTATACATGAGAAAAATAAATTTATTGCCATTGGAAACCACAGGAGTACTAAAGAAATTAGTAGGCAGTTTAACTTGCAATTGGCTGCTGATTTACTTAAATTATTCTGTTCTGAATTTAAATTATTTTAAAATACATCAAAATTTAACCTTAACTCTCAAGAAAAAAGATGAGAGCAAGGTTGAAAATTCACGGTCCAGTTTTATGGCTCAGTTTGCTGTAAAGTATGGAGGCAAAGGCCTTTAAGGACTTTAATCATGCCTCTACAAAGCAAAATTCAAAGTTTAGGAAAGTGAAGGTTGTCAGACAAGTTCATGGGCCAAAGGATGATTCATCAGATATTATCACATTGTCTACAAACTTCCCAACTATGAGATGCAAGTCATGGACATTATAATTGTAATAAGTAATAAGCTCATTAAAGTTCTAGCATTGCCTCAGATCACTGATTTGATAGTAGTAAATTTTTATAGAGGATTGGTAAGTGTGGATTATAGTATGAGACTGAATTATTTTAAATCTCTACCAGTGACATTGTCTCCAAACAGGGGAGAAATTTAATAGCTTTCATTTTATCATTTAAACATTTTTAGATGATCACTCCAGAGTAATTTTACAACCTGTTGAAGATGATCCTTCTTCAGATTACATTAATGCCAACTATATAGATGTAAGTATTTGATAGTACATATTTTTATATTATGCTTACTTTATCAGCTTATATCTGTGAACCTTTTTGCTTGTTATTGCCTATAAAGTGATTGCTAGTTTTTAAAATAAAGAACAAACTGTACACTTTTCCTTGTTCCACGTCCTAGTACTTACTGATGTTGTTGTGCTTTCTTTCACACCTGACTTTGGTTTGGGCTGTAGATTTGGCTGTACAGGGATGTAAGTACCACTATATGTAAATAACAGAACACTCTTATATTTAATATGAATATTCTTAATTATGGTTATTACTAATGCTTACTACTGGTTATTTCTGCATGCTTCACCTAATTAGTCTCATACAGTATATCTATGTTCATTTTTTTGTAATTCTTTTACATGTGTAAGATCTATTTTATCTCCTTCCCTTTTCTTGTTTAGAAAAACAGGATCATTTTTGGCTTCAGCAATTTATTATGTACTCGAGTTTTATTTGTTGATGATTTCTGTTTCTGGCTTTTATTCTTACCCTTCCCCAAACATGTGAGAAGCTGGATAGTATGATGTGTATTAGTTTTTCTGAAATTTTATTTTACATTTGATTCCTGAGGTTAAAAATAAGTAGGGAGGGCTGGGGGTATAACTCATGGTATAGCACTAGCCTAGTTGGTGCAAAGCCCTGGGTTCAACCACTAGCACTGCAAAAAATAAAATTAAATTAAATTAAAAAGGAAAAATCAAAAAGAAATAAACAGGGTGACCATTTTGTGGTGTGTGGTATGGTATTGGCTTATAAAGCAATAAAATTACTCAGGCAAAATAATTACTAAATTGCAATTATAATACATATATCACACATAAATATTGAGTCATACTAATGAAAAAGTTTAGTTTGATCATGAATTCCATTGTTAAATTTTAGTTACATACATATATACAAATGCAAATTATTTAAGGGAAAGTATCAAATGAAATATATTGGTAAGGCTGCAATGCATTACAGTATATATACGGAGAATAGGCTCTTTGGTCATATTACCTGGTTCAAAATCACACTAGAGATTTTGGGAATGTTACTTCTCTGTCTGTTTTTCAGTTTCCTCATCTTTACAGTAAGAATAGTAATAATAATAACAGTATATTTCACTTTGCTATGAGAATTAAATGAAGTTATACACATTGAGCATTTAGCACAATGTCTAGTACATATTTAACACTCCTTTGAGCTTCAGCATTTTTTTTAGCAATTATAATTTATAATTATAAATTTCAGGTGCTGAAATTGACAGATTCAAAGTACACATACTTACAATGCAAAATATGGAAGTAAAATATCACTGCATAGTTTTTTATACATAAAAGATGAAATAGAAGTCCCAATTTTTATAATTTTCATAAATAGAAAATATAGCTCTTATGAAGTTTGTGTTTTAGTAATTTCGAGAATTATAATTTAGTGTTAAGTATTATGTATATTTGTTAAATTTCTGATCATAATCTTATTCTCATTCAGTATTTAAATTTATTAGACATATCATCACAGAAAGCTACTCTACAAAATAAAAGAAACCATTTCTTTTATCAATTTGTAGTTGCTCTTACCTATTTAAATTGATCTCTGCTTTCTGCCAAAGTATACACTGTGGAGCCTTATTTAGCACTACTTTGTGGTTTGCATGCAGGACTGTGTTCTAAACAAGATCTCATATCCAGTCTTTCCATTAAGAAGACCCCAGTGTGTTTTGGCTGATTACTGTACATGTTATAATTTCCCTCTCCTATTTAGTTTATTATACTTAAGAGATATCTTCTGTAATTAGTAATATTTCATAAAACAAGATTATTTTTAAAAACAGAAGGTTATTTTATAAGCATTCACTTATAAAATATAGGAAAAGGTTTTCCATAAAACCTTATGCTATGTTGGCAAATTAAGAAGTAGAAATCTTCACAATTTGCAATGGTGTGAAGCACACACTATTAAATTTTAGATTGGAGATCTCAGTGCACATAGGTACTGAGTGGTCCACATCAAAATGTGGGACAAATTTACCACAGACTCTTTTACTGGAGTTGTTTGGTAAATACACAGCTGATTCAAAGCTTAACATTGTCTTACCATCAATAATTTTTCAACTCACGGTCTGTTGTAATTCAAACCATTTGACAGCAACTAACAATGAATTCCTTGTGAGGAATAATTTATTGCAATAAAATTAAATGTTTACCCAGTTTTGGGCACACTGTGCTCAGTTTTTTGTTCAGGATAAGATGCACTTTTGAAAAACTCCTCTTTCCCTATATATGTGTGTACCTATAATTATGTGTGTGTAGATTAACATTATCAGCACACACAGAATAGTTTTTGCAGATTCCTGAACATGTTACAAGATGGGAATACTCTCTAAAAAATAATCTCAGCAGGGCTTTGATTTGATGCACACATGCATTGTCCAGCTCTAACATTGGAATGTTCTGTTATTTTTCTTTTTATGGTTCTAATATGTCCTCGTCCATTTGTAATGCAGTGTGTTGTACTTTTGAATGATAAAGTAAGAATAAATATTTTTAAACACAATTTTACCAGGAATGAATGACTAAAGATAAACATGAAGGCATAAACATTTTAGTGAAACCAAACAAAATCTGAGGTTATTCTTTAGCAAACAAAATTAATTATACAATGTATATTTTAATCAGAGCCTTTAAAATATTTAATTTTGTTTTATGCTTACCTTTCAGATAATATAGGTTTGAGAAGTGAGCTATGTGTTCACTACTCATGTCTGGATTTATTACTATAACTTAATCTTAACAGGTGGTTGTCTGCATCTTTTTATGCCTTCATTCATTTATTTTTGATACTGATGCAATATGATAACAAGTTCATTCTCCTATTTTAGGGTTACCAGAGACCAAGCCACTACATTGCAACTCAAGGTAAGATGTTGTACTAATAAATGCAATAGCTTGAACAAGCTTGCTTATGCATTCATATGGGGGGAAAATCAGCTCTTCTGCTTAACATGGTTCTTTACTCATTGTATAGTACAATTTTTTTAATCTGTGCAAACATATAAATTTAAGCAAGACTTTCTTTTTTTTTATTTTATTTTTTCCAGTCCTGGGAATTGAACCCAGGGACTTGTACATGCCAGGTAAATGTTCTGTCACTGAGCCACATTGCTTCCCCAGGCATTTTCATTTTATTTTGAAACACGGTCTCTCTAAGATGCCCAAGCTGGCCTTAAACTTGCAATCCTCCTATCTCCATCAACTAAGTAGCTGGGATTACAGGTGTGTACCACTGCACCTGGCTGATTTATTTTTTAATTAAAAGTGAAAGAAAAGCTGCAGGTAGTTTTAGTGATTTGGTCCTTGGTATTCAGATATCTCAAAGCACCAGTCAATAGTGCTGGGTAGAGGAATTCCTTATTTATGTTAAAAAGAAAATGAGGAGATTTCTTCTTGTATAAGATGCTTGTGTTTTTGTAGCAATTTCTCAGCCTGGAATGTAATAATACCCAGGACCAATATTGTTATAATGAGATATTATATTGACTCCTGGCAATTTTTTGGCAAGTCAAGAATGAAACAAAACAGAGATTTAGAGGGAATTTAGTCAAGTTTATTCCTCATAGAAAATAAGAAAATAGTAGGGAAATATTATAGTGGTGCATTAGAGAATAAAAGTATCCAAGCAAAGAACATCTTTAGTTTTCTCTCCAAATTGATTCCCAGCCATCAAAAGAGAAACCTGCACAACTGTTTTATACAAGAAGCAACTAAAAAAATGCTTTTTTAATTTTTTTGATAGAAGTCCTTTTCTAAGTGTTTCACATATTTTTGGAGTAATTGAGTTTAATTGAATATTCTTTCAAGTTAGAAAGGTCAACCCTTATATTGAGCAATCTAGTTTTATGGGACTGAGTGTAGCCCAGCACATGCTTTTGCAGTTTAAAGATGATAAATATTGGAATGTGTCATCATGTGTAAGGATGCTTCTTCATTAACTTCTAAACACATGCTATTCATAAATGCTGAACATTTATTGAATTGGTAATAAATGCTATTTGGTTGATGTGGCATAAAAGTACTGTTTTTCACATGTATTCGAAAATGCACTGAAGTCACTTAGTGAGAGATATAAATAACCTAGAGTCTAGTGATATCTTTCTTTTAATTGAGAAGTATAGAAGGCAAATTGCGGGCGGGCGGGGGGGGGGGGCTTGTTTGTGCTTAATAGTGTGAATTTAGGTATGAACTAAATTTAATTAGTTCCAGTGACATTTTTATTGAACTTTATTTAAAAATATTTTTTAGTTGTAGATAGACACAATATCTTTATTTTATTTATATATTTTTTATGTGGTGCTGAGGATCAAATCCAGTGCCTCATGCATGCAAGGCAAGCGCTTTACCACTGAGCTACAACCCCAGCCCTTTATTGAACTTTTAGTGATCATTTTTAGTTCATTTCATTTACTCTGCTTTTATCTTATCTAAACTTCTTACTAAGTACAAAGTTTCTCTGATAACATAATATTAAAATCAATTTCTTTATAGGCCCAGTTCATGAAACTGTATATGATTTCTGGAGAATGATCTGGCAAGAGCAGTCTGCCTGCATTGTGATGGTTACAAACTTAGTTGAGGTTGGCCGGGTAAGAGAAAAGAAGATGTTTTTGTTATCATATTCACATGAATATAACTGAGAAGAAACATATGATATACTTAAAGATAATATTATCCAACAATGATTTTAAAAAATTCATAGGCACAGCAATTCGGTTAACTGCTCTCCTAAATGGACCTTTATAATTATTTAATTTTTCATTGAGTAATAAAATATACTAAAATCAATTATATTATTAGGTATATATATTTATACATACACACACATATATGTGTGTGTGCATATATGTGTGTGTGTGTGTGTGTGTGTGTGTGTGTGTATATATATATATATATATATATATAAATTTTTTTGTTGCCATTCCAAACTTTTTTTGGTATTGAACGTAGGGTACTAGACCACTGAGCCACATCCCCAGCCCTATTTTGTATTTTCTTTAGAAACAAGGTCTCATTAAGTTACTTAACACCTCGCTTTTGCTGAAGCTGGCTTTGAACTCGTGATCCTTCTGCCTCAGCCTCCTGAGCCACTGGGATTACAGGCATGTGCCACTGCACCCAACAGACTTATATATTTTTAGGAGAGTGTGTAATGTCTTTCCAATTGTCATGTAACAATTTTTTTTTTTTATGTGTTTTTGTTTGGGTACTGGGGATTGAACCCAGAGGTACTTAAATATTGAACTACATCTCCAATATTTTTTTTGGGGGGGGATCTCACTAAGTTGTTTAGGGTCTTCTTAAATTGCTGAGACTGGCTTTGAACTTGTGATCATCTGGCCTCAACCTCCTGAATCAGTGGGATTACAGCCTGTGTCACTGAGCCTGGTTATAGATTTGTTTTTATCTGTGTTTTAAGTGTGACCAAAAGAGCCATCCTTAATTAAATCATCGTGGCTCATGTGTATTATGTATTCAGGTACAACTAAGTATTCTTTTTGTCATTTAGGTTAAGTGCTATAAATATTGGCCTGATGATACTGAAGTTTATGGTGACTTCAAAGTTACCTGTGTAGAAATGGAACCACTTGCTGAATATGTAGTTCGGACATTCACCCTGGAAAGGGTAAGTATTATAAAATTCTATTTAAAAGGCACATATTGAAACTATACTTTATCTTAAAATCTGTCAGGTGTTCTTCTTTTTAAAATTTTTCTCACTGGTGCATTATAATTATACATAATAGAGGGATTTGTTATGCCGTATTTTTGCAAACACATGACATAATTTGATCAGGTTTTGTTTTGATGATAGCATGAGATCCATTCATTCATTCACTTTATGAGTATTTATTGGAGAGCTTACCCTCTGCCAGGCATGATTCTAAACCTTGGGACAAATGTTAAAAACCTCTGTTCATTTGGAGTTTATCATCTATTGAGGGGAGAAAGGTGGTAAATATAAACAAATAATAGCATGAAAAGTGCTATGGTGAAAAATATGGTTGGGAATTTAGGGACTATTATTGAGATAGGGATGTTAGAAGGATGATTAGGAAAGGACTTGTTGAGAAAACAACATGAGTTAGGACCCAGAGGAAGTGAGGGTGTGACAGGTTATGTGGGAAGCAACAGGGTTTCTGGTAGAGGTAAGTCATTTTTGTGACTGGAAGACTTATATTTCTGTCACAAGGAGAAATCACCAGGAGGCCAGGGTGTTCTGAGGTGGGTAAGTGAAGAACAAAACAAGCATGAATTTGAAGAAATTATAGAGCCTGGTTTTTATGATGATTAGGATGATTTTAATTTGTACAAGGGAGTCAGACAGCCATTGGAGGGTCTTGAACCTGAGGGCAACATGATCTGACTATTGATAAGGGGAACTGGATCAGGGAGGGTGGCATAATGGATCAGGGAGGGTGGTATAATGAACTTGAAACAGCACATAAAGCGTGCTTAGTTGCAGAAAAGCTTAACAAATATGACTACCCAGAAGAGTAAACTAATCTATATAAAAAATATTAAAAATTATACACACAGAAAAAAAAACTGTGATTATCAGTATCCCTAATTCTTAGAGATTCTAGAATCTCTGAAGAAAGGCAACTACTAGTATGTCTATTAGAGAGATTTAACCTTTTATATGGTACCATTTTTGATTTTCAAATCAGCAAGAATTTTTTTTTTTTAAATGAGGAATAATGCTCACTGGTTGTTAGTGTTGGTAAGATATTTTCATATGTTGCTGATCACATTAAATGGCTTTAAAACCTCTGTAAATCAATAAAACAGTGTATTTTCAGAACTTTAAAATATTGATGTTGTTTGAGAAGCTTACCTTACATAAATTTACTCTTAGAAATTTCTTTATATACAATGACTTCATTTATAATCTTGGCAAATTATAGATAATCATATATGTCTAGCAATAATAGAGAAATAGTTAAATCATTATAGTCATATAATCTTCAACAATAATATTTGAAAGTAATTCTACCAACATTAAAAAAAAATAGAGGAAATATCAAATGAAAGTAGCATTGTTAAGAACAGCATAATTATGATTATCACAACTATAAAATATAAAGGAAAATTTCTTTGATGAATCAAGTAGGATGAAATAAGCAATGATTACAGGAGATTTCAAAAACAGAACCATTAAGCTTGATTTAATGAATAACTGGATCTCATTATTATATACAGAGAGAATATAGTATATGTGCTCTTAAATTTATACAAGTCTAGTAAAAATCAATCGTGAATTTATTCATAAAGGAAACCTGAGTACATTTTAAAATTTTAGGTGTTTCTAAAATCTGATAGAAAGTAATAACAGATAACTGACCAATCACATTATAAATTACCTTCTTAGAAATCAACAAATCCTCTGGATAATCCTTGAATGAATGATTGCTGAAATTATATCAGCAGTTTATGTGAAAATTTACCTAAAATTATCCTCTAAGATAAATTTAGGTTCATGAACTATTTTAATTTAGAAGCATGTGAAAAAAAATCAGAAAACCAAAAAGAAAAAAATCAATAGAATACAACAAAGCAAAATTAAATATAGGGGTTGGGACAGTGGCTCAGTGGTGAAGTGCTTGCCTAGCATGTGTGACGCACTGGGTTCAATCCTCAGTGCCACATAAAATAAAAGTATTGTGTCATCTATGACTAAAAAAAATTAAGAAAAAAATTAAATACAAAAAAGGAATACATGATAGAAAAAATAAGCTAAAAATCTAGTTTCTTGAAAACATCAATAAAGTAACGAAATCATTGTCAATTATAATTGGGCACAAATAAAATTCTCTAATATTCTATGAAGTATACTATATTAGAAAACAAGAAAGGCTGAGCACGGTGCACACCTGTAATCCCAGGGACCTGTGAGACTGAAGCAGGAAGATGAGAAGACTGAGGCCATCCTGGACAAATTAGTGAGACCCTGTCTCAAACAAAAAATAAAAGGGGCTGGGGATGTGGCTCAGTGGAGAGAGCCCCGCTTTAATCCAGAGTAACACATGCACATGTGCTCACGTGCACGCGCGCATATGCACACACAGGTATATATGAACATAAGGAAGATATAACTACAGTTATTTGTATTATTAAGAAAGTTATAAAGAACATTGTATGTGAACTCAGATTTTAGTCTAGAGACACTAATTTCCTAGCAAATAATAATTGTAAAAAAAAAAAAAAAATTGGCTCAAGAAGAGTTAGAAACCTGAACAGATGGTAGAAGAAAACAGAATAATTGTTAAATATACCATTAAAATTGCACAATGATTTTATAGTTGAGGTTTCTTTATCCTTTAAAAGAATAACCAATGTCTGTGTCATTCAAACTATTTTAGCCATAAAAACCAATTAAAGTCAAAAAAGAAACTTGAAAATCTAGCATAACTGTTATAACAGAACTAGATAAAAACTGTACTTTCTCAAGCACACATTCTCTCTCTCTCTCTCTCTCTCCTCTGCTCTCTTTTTCTTTCTCTCTCTAGAATACACAAATTTTGCAGAACAATTTAACATAAAAAAATTTTGAAAATTTGAATCTAGCAGTGAATTAAGAAAATACAACCATACGATTTATCATGATTTTTCCCCAAGAATACTAGGATAATTCAACTGAGATAGAAAGTCTTGCAGATGTTTCATTATGTCAGTACTTAAAAGGAAGAAAATTATATGATTTTATTAGTAGATGAATGTATTTAATGTTATTTGAAAGACATTTGTAGTAATACTCTAATGAGGAAAATGAGGAGTTGTCTTAAAGTTGATAAAGGAAATTCAACAATAATTATTAGGGTACATGTTAAGGAGTGGAAAACTAAACACTATTAGTTTATTATAATAAACTGATGTAGGGAGTGTTATTGCTATTATTATTAGGAATATGATATGCATAATCATTCTCACTAGTATTCAATATTTTTTAGAAGTTTTAACTGTTAACAATTAGAAAAAAATAAAACGATTTTTTGCCAAGAAAGCTGGAGATAATATTTTTAAATGAAACAAATAAATATTAGTTGTTAAATGACTAATTCAACATTAATATTCATAAATTATAGCTCTTCTTTATATTAGCATAAACAGAAATCAACATTAAAATTCTTTCACAATAATACAAATTATAAAATATCTTTGAATATGCTTAACAAGATACAACTCCTAATTGAATAAAACACAAAAGTGTATCAGAGGGCATAAAATAAGATGTGACTGAATGGAGACATGCATCTTGTCACAGAACATGGAAGTACTTGACATATCACTCTACAGATTTAATACAATTATTGGATTTTTATTTTGAACTTTTGGGTTCTTATTTAGAATTGAAAAAGTGATTTGGGGGTTCATAGGGGGAAGCATGTATTTGGTAAGTACTCAGGAAATTTTAAATAAAAATAACAATGGGGGGCTGGGGTTGTAGCACAGTGGTAAAGTCCTTGCCTAGCATGTACAAGGCACTAGGTTTGATCCCCAGCACTACATAATAAAATAAATAAACAAAATAAAGTTATTATGTATATCTACAATTAAAAATATTTTTTTAAAAAGAATAATAGGGGAGGTCCACCACCAGATAGAAACATTTACTTTAAAAAGGAAGTCTTATACATGTAGCAGAAGAAATGAAGCAAGTCCCATACAGCCACTCCAGTAAAAGTGTTAATATAGAGGAGATGAAATAATTGTCTAAAATCAAGTCTTAAAATAATTTATGGTCTTCATCTCTAAAGTTGACTTGAAATTAGCAAAGAAGGTGATTTTTTCCATTTGTGTAGTTTTGTGATGACTATTATAAGCATTTGTTGGGCGCTGCTTTGTGTAGTATATTGTGATAGGAACTGGAATCAGAAAGAATAATAAGACACAGTCTCCTAACTCCCAAGGTTTTGGTAATATCAGTTTATTCCTGATAGACTACAAAGATAATCTATCTTTTTCAATTTGGTTTATTAATTTCTTGTAATATTTTTACCTGTTCTGATTGAACAAGTGACATTGGGATCTTCCAATTCACAATCGAGTTAGAACTATAGAGATCACAGTTTCTTTTTCTTCGCTATAAATGTGAGTTCTTAAAAATGAATTTTGAAGGGCTGGGATTGTGGCTCAGAGGTAGAGTGCTCATCTAGCATGTGCGAGGCCCTGAGTTCAATCCTCAGCACCACCTAAAAATAAGTAAATAAAATAAAGGTATTGTGTCCAACTATTTCAAAAAAATAAATATTAATTGTGCTATTTCACTTGTGCTCTCCAAGTTTTGCTATCCAATTCTCCATGCTTCTTTTAATAAGAATGAAGGAAGAGGTTTTAAAATGTACAGTTATAGGGTTCTTTTAAAGTAACCCCACAGGACAGATACAGTATATGCCTTGCTTCTTTGATTTTGCATTTCTGTTACTATCCATAGTACTCTAGGTGCTGAATTATTTCAGGGAGCTAAGGAAACTCATTTACCCATAGAACAATTTAGTGGTCTGTATACTTTTACAAACAAATCTAGAGTGCCACTGTGCTGGAAATCCCTCCAGGCTATGCTTCAAAACCATTTTCAACATGGATAAGCAAGGCATTAACATCTCTTCATGAGGCAAAATCTGGACCATTGCTTTTATACACCATTGGAGAACTCAGTTCATTGTGTCAATAGTGTAGCATGTAGGCTTTCGATTTCCTTCTTTTCCCCTAATAATTTTATGAGTTGTCATTCCCAGTAAGAAGCAAGCTGTCAAGATAAATAAAATTTTCCCAGACTTAACTGAGAAAACCTTCTAATGTTCTGTGCCAGTTAGCTGACAATAATGGTAAGCTCCTAAGCTAGTATCCTTTTGTAGAAAAGGCATCATCTTTACTAAATTTTTAATTGTTATCACTGTCAGTCAGTTCTAGTACCCATAATTATGTTTAATGGCTTCATTTTGGTCCTTTTGAAAACACTTCTTTCCATCTTTGCACAGAGGGGATACAATGAAATTCGTGAAGTTAAACAGTTCCATTTCACGGGCTGGCCTGACCATGGAGTGCCATACCATGCTACCGGGCTTCTTTCTTTTATCCGGAGAGTCAAGTTATCCAACCCTCCTAGTGCAGGCCCCATTGTTGTTCACTGCAGGTGAGTGGTGGTCCAAATCATTAACTGTATGCAGTTAGCTGTTATTCAAGACAAGCCAGGCATATTTGCATATGCCTATAATCCCAGCAGCCCAGGAGGCTGAGGCAGGAGGATCACAAGTTTGAAGCCAGCCTCATCAACTTAGCAAGGCCCTAAGCAACTTAATGAAACTCTGTCTCAAAACAAAAAAATAAAAAGGGCTAAGGATATGGCTCAGTGGTTTAGTGCCCCTGGGTTCAATTCATAATACTATATATATATATATATATATATATATATATATATATATATATATATATATCTATCTCAAGGAAAGAAGGCAAGATTTTACGCACAAATACCAATGTGCGCTTTCAAAGTGCCAGCTTGCATGTATTGCAGATAATGTAAAATGCAATAAAAGAAAAGTTAACTTTAAGTAGGATATAAAACAGAAACTTGAGAAATACATACATTCATCCGAATGTGTGTAGTGTTATCCACAATTACCAGTGTGGAAACTGACTTTTAGTGGCAACATCTGTGTTTTTGATCTTTTTTTTTTATCACTTTTGCAAATCCCATATTGTCTGGAATGGTAGGTTAAAATAGAGATTTCTTGCCAATCTAGTAAATTCCCACTAGAATCCTCAGCTTTTAAAACTAAATGTGAGACATACAGAGTTACTAAATGGCCTAAATTACAAGAATTTGTGCTGCAAAACAGAGATTTAATTTTTTTTTCAAAACAACATTCATCAGAGGACCTTGAAAAGTACATCAGTAAAATTCAGCAAATATATGCCCCCCAAATTAACATTATATCCAGACTCCTTCTGATTAGAAACCTCTCTTAAAATAAGCATTCTGAGACACTAAAAGCAAATTACATGGCCTCATATTGAGATGTGACCAGAAAAATAAGTACTGAATCAGAAAAGCTTTTCTAAATGCTACACACCATTCTCAAACAGTAGCCCTACAAGCTACATAATAGGTTGTACTAAAGCATTTCTTTTCTTTCTGAAAATCCAACCTATTCAGGACTTAAATGGCCTTGTACACAAGTGGGGGAAAGCAACAGAGAATGAAACAAAAGTAAAGTATTCCATAAGGATCAGATACTATGTACCCTGGGAAAGGAACCTTCATTTCAGTCCTCCTCAAGAAATTTGATGTACTCCTCAATTACTTTCCTGTCTCAAACCCTGGGAACAGTGATTGAGAAGATGGTAAGGGAAAAAAAAAAACGGAGAGAGAGACACACACAATAGCTTTTGCTTAAATTTCTAAACGAACAGTGAGTTTAAAAAGGTGGCCCAGACTAGATAACAAAGAAATAATGTTATTAGTCATCTAAGCATTTAGAAAATAAGATAAATAAGGTTTCAATTCAGGGATTTCTTTATTTATCATAGTGGTTTACTTTCTCATAAATTGCTTATTTTGGAAGTGCTCCAGGAATCTCAGATACTCTCTTGAAACAGAAATATCATCTGCCACTTAATACCATGCATCTCTGAATTTTTAACAAAAAAAGTTGAATATAAAGTGAGCCCCCCCCCCCTTAAAAAAATCTCCTTGATCTTGTTTGCTCCATTGACTTCTCTATGTAAAATTGGAGAAACATTCTCTGGGGTTAAGATAATCAAAATATATTAGGATTTAATTTTTTTAGTTACATACAATAAGATAATGGTTATTGGGACCTGCTGATAATCAGTCTACATCTAACAATTAATTCAGATCATGATTCCAATATTGTTTCTCCTGTTGAGTCCTCTCTTCAATAGCCATCATTCTCTTCCCACCTGTCCCAGGAGCATTTCCTGTGGATTGTGGCTACTCAGGTTTCCCTCTGAAAGACTTTGGAATAAATGTGTTTTTTGACCTAGTTTTTACAAGCATGTCTGTGAGATGCTGATCCTCATTCCCACATGGTTGTCCAGGGGACCCACAAAATGAATGTGAAATAATTTCCATTTGGAGTTAAAATTTATACCCTGAATCCACCAACTAATTGATCCTATGAGTTTGAAATTATATGTATTAAATCAATGTGAAATGAAGACTATGTGAGAAAAGTATGGAATTTGAACAATGCATTTTCATTACTTTCAATCGGGAAACATTTTAAAACTCTTGTTCCAATCTTCTGGTTATACCAAGCCAGATACTCAACATGAAGTTATCTGTGCATTAATAAGTTTTTAAACAGCGTGTACAAATTAAGCATCTCACACTGCATTAAATCAATTTGATTTCACCTCAAAGTGAAAAGATCTTTATTTAATGCCATAAAGATAAACGTGTTTTTCACAATTTTTCAATTTCATGTTTTTCACAGTGCTGGGGCTGGACGAACTGGCTGTTACATTGTGATTGACATCATGCTGGACATGGCTGAAAGAGAGGGTGTTGTTGACATCTATAACTGTGTCAAAGCCTTAAGATCTCGTCGTATCAATATGGTCCAGACAGAGGTATATCAATTTATCTCTAGTGAACTTTTTTTCTTTTCATCACCCATAAAACAAAATAGTAGTGTAGTAGGTTTTTTAAAAAATTGATAATCAATGTTAGATCATCAAATCATATAGGAAATTTTTGGTACTATAATATTTCCGTAGAGAGAAAATTATCTGTATCATCTGAGAATGACCTGCTGGGAATCAGGCATCTACCTTTGACAGAAAAATGTTATTAAAATAGCATAAAATTTTCTTTTCCTTTCTTTTCATAGGAACAGTACATTTTTATTCATGATGCCATTTTAGAAGCCTGCTTATGTGGAGAAACTGCTATCCCTGTCTGTGAATTTAAAGCTGCATATTTTGATATGATTAGAATAGACTCTCAGACTAACTCTTCACATCTCAAAGATGAATTTCAGGTACGGACTATTTCTAAGGCCTCTTTTATGACTTGGTACAATTTGTTCTGGGCACTAATAGTTCTTTTAAGAAAGGTCTTTCAAGTCAAATTTATAACCTTTGACCCTATTTCAAGTATAATAAAATACCTGTCTCTTTCATTATACATATCATTGGAGTCACTTTTGTATTAATGAGCTCATTTCTCCTGTATCCTGAAGGGCAAATGAGTTCATACTCAGGGAAGAGAATGAGGACAAAATATTATAAAAGTCAAATTTGGTAATGATTTGTGTGTATTTATAACCTCTTTTTCTCCATGTAACTTTGTGGATCTTGACCTTCTTGCTATTAACCATGTGAAGAGATCAAGCACATTAAGAAAAATAGCCGAAGTTTGTACTAAACTTTCTCTAAATAGCCCCAAATTGTTTTACTGCCCTTAAAACATCCCTGAAGTTGGGTGAAAAATGAAGTCAAGGGTAAACTCTAGAAATTTAATCTCATGAATCTTAATTTAGCACTCTTCTCAATACTCACTGTGTCTTCAAATACCAAAATGTGATGGCAAATGTTAGTTTCCAACCCTGAAAGGTCATCATCAGCATCATGGACCACCCTGAGTGGATTTTCTTTGGTTAGGCAATGTATCTTACGGGTAGCTGTGTTGTTTAGCTTCACTTTCCTGTAAGAAGAAGCACACTGAAGACTCTGCATCTTATTTCTTTGCACTTCTCAGGCTTCATTAGCTTTAACTAAAAAGTCTATCAGCCTGTCATAGTGGCAACTACCATTACCCACACAAATCCTTCACTTTCTACTTGGCCTCCTAAATTCTTGATGGGTGGGTGTTATGCTATTAAATGGGTCACTGTCTTTTAACCTGGGTTCTCTTTTTCCTTTTAGACTCTGAATTCAGTCACCCCTCGACTACAAGCTGAAGACTGCAGTATAGCATGCCTGCCAAGGAACCATGACAAGAACCGTTTCATGGACATGCTGCCACCTGACAGATGTCTGCCTTTTTTAATTACAATTGATGGGGAGAGCAGTAACTACATCAATGCTGCTCTTATGGATGTAAGAGACTGCCTTCTTTGTTAGTGTAAAGTGCCATGAAAATCTACATAATACAACTGAACACTGGCTAGTTTTCTTGTCTAGGAATTTAAAATGGCTTAGAAAGAAAAATCGGAAACTTTGAAATACAAGTTTTTGGAGAGCTATTTTAGATTTTTCCTTACAGAAACTCTAAGTAGCTATACTTTTTGAAGTTTTATTGTAGATTTAGAGCTTGATTGTCAGTTATTATATAGGATAGACTGTAGGTTACATGTACCATCTTAATTATTTTCAAAAAAGAAAGTCATACCTAATCTGTTTTGAATATCATTAGGAATGAATGTTTTAAATGACAGAATGCCATATTGTACCAAATTTATATTAATTTGTAAATATTGGGGGACTTTAATCTGTGGCATTTAATATTCCAATAATTTATAGATAATTGTTTTATTTACCATTAGTTAATAGAGACTACTTAAAAATAACTAGGGAAGTATTAACCCAGGTTAATATGATGTTAATCCATCCTTTATCATGAAAGAGCTATCTTGTCTTATTCTAAGTTTTATCAAATGTGGGTACTCCAGCATATACTTGGTGTATTAGTAACCCATAAATAGAATGACATGGAAAGAGAGTTTTAAATGATTTGAAGCTACCTTACTTTAGGTAACCTGGGAAAAAGCAAGACTATCAAGGTTCAGGATCATTTTAAATAGCTTACCATCTTCATTTCTAGCTTTGACCCTTTTGACTACTAAATCATAGCAAGAAGAAATTTGAAGTCAGAGACCTTTCCTTTCTAACTATAATGAGGTTAAGTTTTTGCTCCTCTTGTGTTTTCTAGAATTACCATCTGTAAATTAGCAGCCTTGTATGGAGTAGAAACATGGAATAGCCCACATTCTACTCCCAAGACCAGTCTTATCCAGTGACTTGCTCTTATCTGTGCTACAGAGAAAAATAATCCAGAGATAAGCTCAAATAGAAAGCTCTCATCCTTATTGTACCTTGCATCTTGCCGGTGGTTTAAATTAATACATAGAAAAATATATTTCTATTTTAGTATAGATTATGAATCTGAAGAAAACCAGATTTTCCACACCAGATAGACATTGCCTTGACTATCCCCTCCTCTGGGAAAAGATAATATGTTGAGTCCTAATCAAAGGGCACTTAGTAAACAAGGTGCCATCACACCCTTGACTGGGGCCAAGAAGTGTTAACTCTCTGTCACTTGAGAATTTTAAATGATTGAAACTGTCATTCCAAATACCGATGTTCACTGATGTTCATGGTCCAGGCACCATAGAAAATGAATTGCCTATTGCAAAATATGCTGTGGATACCCATATAATATAAAAACATGAAAGTTGGAGATACCTGTGTTTGTTATTATTTGAAGAGGAGGGGAGTCAAACAGTTTTATTTATACACACACACATTCTCACAGGAGATTGACAGACAAACATACTGGGGATTTTGTGCTTACTTTGCCTTCAGTCTTTCAGAGACTCACTTACCTGTGGGAAATTGAAACAGCCCAGCAAATGGAAGATCTTTATCTCAATCTTTAGTTTCATCTTTTGTATATGTACCATATTTATGTTTCTCAGTGAAGTAAAAATTCAGTTCTTGACTTGAATTGTTTTGGAGCCATCAATGTTTTCCCACCAAATTGATGCATTACTAGTTCCAGTGAATTCCAGTGACCCCCATGGCTTAGGCAGCACTCTGCCTCCATCTCTATGTATAGCCAGCACCTCTACTGTTCCTACATTGAAGTGTGTTGAATCTGGACAACCTATCTGATCATGCATTTTGAGTTATTATATTTTCTACCTCCTTTCTTCACAGAGCTACAGGCAACCAGCTGCTTTCATCGTCACACAATACCCACTGCCAAACACTGTGAAAGACTTCTGGAGATTAGTGTATGATTATGGCTGTACTTCCATTGTGATGCTAAATGAAGTTGACTTGTCCCAGGTTAATAGCCATGGATTGCTTTATTTATTTGTTTATAATTTAAGTAGTAATAAAATGCTAGTTTTTGCTGTATAGTACTCTAATTAGAAAAAATAATGTGCCTTTCTTTTTCTTTCAAAACATTCATTACCTAGGGCTGCCCCCAGTACTGGCCAGAAGAAGGAATGCTACGATACGGCCCTATTCAAGTGGAATGTATGTCTTGTTCAATGGACTGTGATGTGATCAACCGGATATTTAGGATATGTAATTTAACAAGAGTAAGTCTTTGTTGGGTCATTCTAATGAGGCTGATTCAGAGCAAGCAGATCACGATCATGATGGGCTAGAATTCAATTCAGACAATAGAGAGTGAAGAATTCATAAACACTACATGATCTATCTCAAAGCTAGTAAACATCTTATACTTCAATACAAGGAAAAAGACATTTCAAATGCAAGAAATTAGAAATTTGAGCTATATTTATGGGTCAGTTACTAGACTAAATATCCCATGGTGATCTAGACTCAGGTGCAGTGGTTCAATCACGAATCGGGCTTGATGGCCTCGGTCTGGTTCCTGTGAAGGATGACTGTATTTCTTATTAGTACTGACACTCAACAGAGGCCTGTGATTAAAAAATAAGAACATAATAGTGATGATGATGACAGAGAAGCTTTAGCCCAGAATGAAGGGATATATCAGATCAGCCTGTAGGAAAGACCAGTGTCATTGTTCCAAGACCTGGGCATGAGAGAGAGATCCAGGACCAAAAGAGGAGATAAATCACAGCCATCACCTATTCTCTTCCAACACGCAACCTCATCTTTCTCTTAATGGCCTGATGTCCAGTTCTGTCCAGATGTAAAAGGAGAGAGCCAGCTGATACCACTGTGCCTTTTCCCAGCTGCTAAGTACTAGTTGTTTCCCTCAGAAATCTTTTCCCTGACTGTTCATATGCTTTGCTCTAATGACAAGTTTGAGTATCTTGCCAAAAAAAAAAAAAGTACTTATAATAAATACTGTTTTATGTAATCAGATAGCAAACAGTATGTGAAAAGAAAAATTAGTAGCCTCCATAGAATTGTGCTTTTTAAAAGGGAAATTGCTATGTTTTTTTTAAAGTTACAGCTTTATGTATGTGTATTATTTTAAGTGTGTGATTAGGATTGTCTTGTTTCAGTGTTTCTCATATCCAAATGACTATATGTGTGTCGTGTTAATTAGTCTATATGTATATAACTATGAGCAAGGGATAAAATCATATCCAATTCTATTGCTCATTTCAGTAGGGAAAAAAGGATAACTTCAATCATGTCATAATATTCATGCATATCTTAGATGTTAATTTAAATGGAATCTCATTATGTCTGCACATCTGTTACATTATGTTTCTAGTAATATTTTAGCTGAGAAACTGTAGCTGCTAAACGAAGAAAGTAAAACTCATCTGTGAATTGAGATGTTTGTATAAAAATTTTTCCAGGAGCAAGACCTGAAATCTGTATTACTTTTTATAAGCATATATATTTATTTGTTTTTATTTATCTTCCTCTATATTTGATGTTCTGGTTTTTTTTTTTTTTTTTTTTTTTTTTTGCTCTGGTGCATTTTGTCCCCAGTTTGATTATTTAGTATTATTCACTTCATCAAACTTTTAGTATGCACAAATAACAAGTCGGGTATTGTAGAAGTTGCATAAGCCCTTATGATGTGGAACTTAGGATCTGATGCCCTATAATACTGATTACTCACTGTGTTGCATAGTGTTCCTTATAGTTCCTATCAAGAGTTTAAGGTTTTGATTCCTTTCAACAGCATTACTATTTAAAAAGTATTATGTGTACTTCTTGTGATAGAATTTAGGAAGAAAAGAAAGATGTCTGTATCTGTAAGGAATTTATATTTTGCCAAGGAGATAAGAATTCAGCAACTAATTGTATAATCATGTATATACTAATATGATTTACATATGCTAGGGATTAAAAGCCCAAAATAAAGACTGTTTCACTGGATGTTCAGACACAAGCAGAGTGATCAAAGAATACCTTTCTAAGACTGAGGTATTTTAAGCCAAAAATTAAGAACCCATAGGAGTTATTCAGAGTGAGGTAACCACATAGTTTGTTGTTGTTGTTGTTATTTTGTGTACAAGTGTTTGAACCCAGGAGCACTTAACCACTGAGCCACATCCCAGCCCTTTTATTTTTTTATTTATCTTTATTTTTTTAATTTATCTTTATTTATTTTGGGACAGAGTCTTGATAAGTTACTGAGGGCCTCAATAAGTTGCTGAGGCTGGTAATCAACCATCTTTGCTTGCCCAACATGGAGAGCTTTCCCAGGAAAACTGAGTTTGAAATGTTCCCACAAAACCTATTTCATATTGGTCACTCTTCTTGGGATTGAAAAAGGCAAGCAAGAAGGAAGTTTTCTAGATGAAAGAGACAGTTTCCAAAATCCCCCAGGCAAGAAGTGACTTGATAAATAGATTAAAGAGGTCAAAATGTCTAAAACTTGAATACCATGTTAGATTAAAAAGAAATTTGGAGAAGGAAGTGAGCCAGATTATATAAGAACTTTTAAATTATAGCAGAGATTTGGATTTTATGCTAAGATCATTTGAAAGCCATTAAAGCAGGGAATGACAAGAACATTTTTGTATTCAAAATAATCATGATGCCTGTACTAACAAAGGGTTGGAGGGAGATCAAATTTCATTCAGGGGGATCAACTAGGAGGTAATTGTCACAATTGTAATTGGCAGTGGCCTAAAGAGGAGATAAATTTGCAAGTTATTTAGGAAGCATAAAGATAGGGATCATCACTGAATTTGGAGTGTGAGGATAAAGCAGGTATAGACAAAGATTCTCATGTTTTTTGATGCTATAACTTGGAATGTCTCCATATGGGCATGTACATACTGGGACTTGCATCAAGTAGGCTCAATCCAATGCAAATTTCATTTGTATTGTTAATTGTATATACTTTTATTTTTTCCCTAAGTTCTAGTCTCAATTCACATAAAAATCCATTTCCCTCTACAGCCACAGGAAGGCTATCTGATGGTACAGCAGTTCCAATATCTAGGTTGGGCTTCTCATCGAGAAGTGCCTGGCTCCAAACGATCATTTTTGAAGCTGATTCTGCAGGTGGAAAAATGGCAGGAAGAATGTGAGGAGGGGGAAGGCCGGACGATCATCCACTGCTTGTGAGTGGGGCAGGTTGGCCCAGCCAGTCAGGGAGGCTTTGGTGGGCATTTCCTCATTAGCCTTTGAAATTTTTATGTCAAAGAATTCTCAACTGATATCTTAACAGACCTCCCATATATATTTATATTTTTAAATAGAGCTTCTGCCTTATGATATTATAATTAAGTACTAATTTTAATTTTTCTATTTTCTAAATATTGATTATTTTATACTTGTTCATCTAATTGAAACTCTTTGGAACACTGTTCTGAACAACTTCTCTGATTTACACATTACAAATATGTCAGAATCTCAAGGAATCTGAGTTTCAGTTCTCAGTGCCTATAGCATATTCCTAAGTGCAAGCTATTGAGCTCCCCCATCCTCAAGCTTCCTCCTCTCTGCCCTGTACACATATATGCATGCATATAAAGCAAAACAAAGACACGAATGAAAAACATGTTGAAGACAATTCTTTGTTTCTCCTAACATATATTACAGTATGACATGTGGTTCCCCAAACCTGATAAAATACCTTTGCACTCTCTGTTTCAGAAATGGTGGCGGTCGAAGTGGTATGTTCTGTGCCATTGGCATCGTTGTTGAAATGGTGAAACGGCAAAATGTTGTTGATGTTTTCCATGCAGTAAAGACACTGAGGAACAGCAAGCCAAACATGGTGGAAGCCCCAGTAAGTCACAGTCTTGGACATAGAAGGGGTCTTAGAGGTTATATAGTCATATACCTACTTATCAATTGATTTAATGCACTTGAAGAAGCTGATGTGAAAATGCAAGGACATTCTTGCCTAATTGATAGATTGTGAAGTATCTTCCTCTGCCTACATAAATTAGTGAACATCACATAAAGTATTAATGATAAAGGAACTTAATTTTGGGAAATGCATAGGACTTTTTTTTTCTATTATAGCCAACAAATATTTGCTGTAATAAACCTTGCTGAATGGTTCTAAAAAATTCCTTCTATGTTGGCTGTTTCTCACTTATTTTTATTTCTTAAAGCTTATTGAGTTAACTGGGTAAACATGTATCTGAGGTCATACTCGGGTTAACTCAGTACCTTAGACACCCAGTGTTTTTAAAAGGCAGAGAAATTTATTTTAGTCTGTATTCACAATTATTCTTTTCCTGATCAAATTATAAATTGTTAAGCTATCATTATGCACAGTTTTCAGCTTTTACAACAATAGAGTACCGTTCATATGATATTCTATGAGTTTGGGCCCATAAAACCAGAACACAGCTTGCAGAATATGAGCTGATAGGTATATATGGGAAATTTCATCTGGGTGAGGCTGTATGTGGAGTAAGAAAGAAGGTTCTTACCTCTCTAACATATTTTACTTCTAAAGAGAGCTATCTGTGGGTTACACATATGTACATAATGGGATTAGGTTAGGAGCAGCTGTGTAGTTTATGCTCACAGAAAAGTAAACCAGAAAAACCAAGGCATCATTGTTCTTGCCCTACATTTATCAAGATGATCAGATAACTAAAATGAGCAATTCAATAAGCCTTAAACTATTTTCACCACTTCCTGCTCCTGGATTGTTCACACAACATGTGCATTGCTTCCTGAGACAAAATCTGAAGACTAAGGTTTATGCTCTTTCACTTTTACAAGTGGTAGCAGATTTCTACCCTTTCTAAAGACCCCTTCTGACTCCTCTGCTCCGTGTTGGACAAGATGGTGTTGGTTTTGTCTGAGGTGCTAACAACTGAGGAGAGAGAGGGTAGATTTGAAGGATTTTTAAGGCAGAACTTGCAGATCTTCTTACAAAATGGATAGATAATAGTTATGCCCTTAAACTCTATTGTTTGAAGGTTTGTAATCTGTAAAATTTAACCTAAGCTTCCCTCACAAGGATTCAGTCATCTTAAAATCATCCTGGGGTTCACTCCTAGTTTCAGAATTCAACTTTTAGCTTGAAATTTAAGGTTGATATCTCAGCTTTTTTTTTTTTTTTAATTAAGATCCTGTAGTTTAACTCTGCCATTGTAGAACATTCCAATGTGTTACTGTTTTCTTTTACATTCCTGCCCCCATGAATCCTGTCCAAACATCAAGATTAATGATTAGTTCATTGTTCTGTGGGGTTTACCTGAATTTGGTACAAACATTTAGGTTGTAAACAAAATTGATGGAGACTATTTTTAAAAGACACAACTTTCTAAGCATTTTTTGGGTCTTTGTATGTACTTACCATAGCACTAGGCTATTTTAAATCATATTCACCTTGATGATTAGTATAAAATGATTAACTCCTCTTGGGAAAAATTTTTTAACCAGTTTCATTGTTAAAGACACCAAGAAGTTCTGTTTAGAAGTAATGCATATTTTAGATAGATAGTACTAAAGTTCAGTACTAAAGTACTATAGTTCAGCCTGAAGTTTTACCTGCTTGGACAAAATTGGGAAGTTCAAAATGAGTTACATATTATAAGTCAGGATTTATAATATGGTCTCTAAATTTTCAAAATTCTTGATAATTGTTCAAGTCCATGGATAAGTTTAAAGGAAAGATGATTTTAACTCAGAAACTTTTGGCAACCAAGTTGTCTTAGAGTTTGCAGAAGCAAATTGTTAGATATAAATAAAATTAAAATTTTTAAGAATTACTATTTTATTTAAGAAATATTTTTGTAAAATTTGCTTAAATTATACTCTGAAGGATCATGAACTATGACAAATCTAAAAACTTGAAATTTCAAAAGGCAGTTTAAAACAACTGTCTACTTTTCTCCCCCTTTCTTTCCCTTCCCCACCTCTCTCCTAAGACAATAATATAAAATATGGAGAAAAGTATTTGCACACTTTGTAAGCAATATAAAACAGAGAAAACAGTAAAAAGCAACTTAATAGTGAAACAATCAATATGATAGATTTTTATGTAATGTTAGAGATATTAAGTAGCATGGGAAAAACTTCATAACATTGTTACATAAAAGACAATAAAATATAAAATCCTATACCAAAATATGTAATTATATTCATTCTGAGATAATGCAGGCTGAAACAAAGTAAGGCAATATTTAAACAGTTGGTTCTTATGGTTGAATTATATCTCTTTTTCTGATTCTTTATATTTTTATGTGCTGAAAAAATTTTCTGTAATGATGAAGTATTACTACTATAATCATATTAAAAATCTGGACATTTAAGAATTTTTTGATAGAAAATATATCAAATTTTTGATAGAGAAAGATAAAATGTCTTTTAACATCATTTCTCTTTTTTTTTAAGCAGGTGTCATTTGACTCAAGTATAAAATATGTATGCCTAGATTTCACCTTGTATATATAAAAATAATTTGAAATTCTTTAATAATCTAAATTGGATTTCAAGTACTCAGTTGTTAGCTATTATTCACCATTCACCTTTTTAAAACTTCTCTCAACCCTTTTGTCTTAATGTTTTTAGGAGCAGTACCGTTTCTGCTATGATGTAGCTTTGGAGTACCTGGAAACATCTTAGTTGGGTGAGACCTTTTACAGTGCATCCAACCAGAAACCCATTCACCTGTTGAGCCAGCAACTGTTGTACCTGTTACACCTGTGCAGAAAGATTTTAATGTGGGGGGTGGGAGGATTTTACATTTGAGAGGTAAAAGTATTTTTCTTATGAAGTTGTGTATCTTAATAAAAAGGACTTGATTAGTTTCTATTACTGTATTAAAGTGTCCACATTTAGTGCCACATAAATTATATTTAATAAGAACCAGATTCAAATGAGAACTTATCAGTGTTTGTACAGTGAATATGCAGCCTTTTCTCCTCGTTTCAGTCAAACAGCCACCACATGTTGCATGAATTCGTACTTTCTATGTGGCATTTCTCTCCCTTTTTAAAAGAAAAGCTGTTGAATCGTTAAAGAAAGAAGAAAAAAAAAGCTGTGCAAATTCATAGTAACTTTCATTTTTTATATGTTCCAAGTGTAGCAGATCTCTATATAAATATATAAATATATATAACTGGCTTATTTTCTTTTAATGTGCAATGATGGCTGGATCATTTAAAGTTCTTTTTAGAAAATAACATAAGCCAAAGACTCAAGTGTAAATATGTCTATATGGAGAAAGCACATTATATTTATTGGTTACTTACATTCCTTTTTTGATGGCTAAGATACTACCACCACACAATCATTTTTGTTTCCGAAGAAAGCTTTTTCTTTAGCTAAAATCAACTGTAAACGATTTTTGTAGATTATTTTTTGTATGTTTTAGTGTAAGTAGAGGATAAACTTTTTATTCATAAACCAGGAAGCAATGTTCTTTATAGTGATTCTCTTGTGTACATGCTTGTGAATTAAATTTATGTGAAACATCTTGGCAATTGTCTTTTAATAGAGGACCAAATTAAAACATTTTGCTGAAAATGTATAGTTTTTCACAATTTAATTAGGTAAACAATGGTTTGGTGATCATATACGAGAAATACACACATTAAAAGGCCTTTCTGGTGACTTGCACAATGTTGAACATAGCCTGTAAGCATTGTTTAAATTTTTAAGGAATCAATCTTTTCAGCCTGTGGCCAAGCACTGGTTGAGAACATAAGATGGCAACATTTATGCTTTCAGGGTCAAGTTTTAGCAAACTGTAAACTGTCAAGGTGATGAAATGTTTCTTTTGATGTTTAACTGCACATGCTTTGGGTTCTGACCGTAGAAAATGTAAACGAATCAATGCCAGATTCCTGTTTTGAGCGTTAACACAGGATACTCAAGTGAACCTTTCTAAATGTGGTCTTGTTCACATGCTCCTTGTAGCTGTAACTTCACATCATCGGCTTGCAGTTTGTTACTGACTACAGCATTCCAGTGTCCTCTTTCTAGATTGCCAGTTCATGACATGGTGCTTATAGAGATTTAATTAAAGAGTGAAATAAAGTTTTTTATAATTACAACAGTTATTGTTTGCACATGATTTTTCTCCTTTTAATTTTCTTCTTTCACTTCCAAGAAAAGAGCATATTCCTACACTCACTGATACAAGTAAGGCTCAAAAATTTCATTAAAAGAATAACTAATATCCAAACACTAACAATAGTTTGTTTTAGTTTTATTCCCTACATTGAATGCTAAAATGACCAAGTGAATGGAGGAAGGAACAGCCAGAGTATTGACATCCTTTTTTTTTATTATTATTATTTCTGTATTTATATGTCACTATTCATTTATTTAACACACTTTTTTACTTTATAACAAACTTGAGAACTAGTTTCTCTTCTACATTTTATCAATGGATGAAACTGAACCTAATGAGAAGGTAAATTTGTTAATAGGTTTAAATCTGAGTTTGACTTATTTCTCTTCATCTACTAAATACTCAGCTTCAGGACTATCACAAAGATGAACACTTTAAAATTCCTATTGTTTCTCATTAATTGATTTTCTGGTGATGTGTGTTACCATTATGGGCCTCCTCAAGCTCCAATTGCTATGTGTGTTACTAGAACATTTGTGACTTTTACTGTAAGAATTCAGAGATAGTGACTTTCTGTTTTTGTAGGAAGGCTAATTTCCACTTAAACATGGAGGCATTTGACTATTAAACATGGAGATTGTCTTAATCCATTTTCTGTTGCTGTAATGGAATTTCTGGGTTTAGGTAATTTTAAAGAAAATAGGTTGATGTTGGCTCCTGTTCTGAAAATCTTCCAAGAGCTTCCAAAGTCCAAGAGCTTTTTTATCTTCATCTGCTTGGCTTACCATGAGGGTCTCATGTTACCTTAACTCATGGTGGAAAAACAAGCAGGTACGTGTGAAAGAGAGAAAGGGACCTAACACAGGGTAGCTAATCTATGCTCAAGAAAAAGACACTAATCTGTTCATGAAAATTCTACTCCATGACCAAAATACCACGCACTAGGCCCCATTCCCAATACTTCCACTTTAGGGACCAAACCTAATCATGAGTTTTGGTAGGAACAAATCATATTTAACAGAAATATTTAACAAATAACCTACAAACTCATCCAGGATTTCTTTGCGCAGTATGTTAACTATGTCCCTTGCTACTGAGGATTCTGGTCTTACTACATGATCCTAATTTCATTTCTACGTCCATGATTGCACCTCACACCACCAAAATCACCATGAATACAACTGTTCATGAAATTCAGCAGTCCACACAGACTCCAAAATTGAAGTGAAGAGCAAAAGGAGTTCTTTTTCTCTAAATTAAGTAAGTAATGGGTGTCTCTGTTTGGCCTTAATGCAACATACTCCAGACTGAGTTAAGACTAGTAAAACTTAAAAGAAGAGTAATCAGATGTTGAGACTAATACAACTGCATCAGAATAAAGCAGAACTCTGTTTTCTGTGTTAGATTGTAGGTATTGTAGATCATTTTTTTCCAATTGGAAAGAATATTAGGAGATATGTTATTATTATTATGCTTGCTCTGTTTGGACACCACAGAGGTTAATTCATTAAGAAACAATGGGTGAAGGGGGTCTGAATCTGTTTTGCAGTAAACTCATATTCAAAAATTCAGACTTTATATCCTTCAGGACTTTCCTAAATAAACCTGCAAATGGATGGCCATGTCCTACCCAGCTGTGTTCCTCTGGGAAGATGTCTTGACAGAGCTATAAAAGTTGACACCCTTTTTATCTCATGATTTCCTATCCCTTTGTCAGTTATCCCTAAATGGCTGTCAAGAAGTTGAATTTTACAGATTCCATTCCTGTATATTATCACTAGAAAAATGTTGGAAGTGTGTGGGGCCACAGACACACAGGCAAGGGGGAATTTGCAAGTTTTAACCAAGTTCTTTTGAAAGCATTTTAGCCCACTAGTCTGAGCTGCCTACCTACTCTTTTCCTGGTATTTAGTTTTTGGAGAAAGGAAAAGTTTTTGGATGAAAGCATTACCATGTTGCAGCCAAATGATCCCTGACTTTGAGGAATAAACAAAAAGAAAGATTTTTTTTTTTTTCCTGGATATGAAGAAGACAATTTTACATGTACACTGACATGCTGGTGGGCTCATTCAGAATTCATCTTACCAAGAATCTCTGGAATTCCAGGCACTCATGTAACAAGCATGGAAGTCAGACACCAACAGCTATTCCTTCTCAGATCTGCTGTGTTCTCAGAAAATGGAACCAATAAGGAAAGAGGTTCCCAGCATCTGAAGAACTTACTAGGCACCAATAAATATTAAAATTCAGGACAGTAATGACTGCAGTTCAACGGCAATAAAAGATAATCTTTTAGCTCAGGAAGACCACTCTTGAGGTTAGCCTTGCTTTCATAAAGGAATGAAAATTGTATATTTATATTTCTTTTTTGAGCTTTGTAAGCATTCTTTTTCTTAATAACAAAATAGTCAGAAGTCAATATTCTGTCATAACCCTATTTAATACAGGTTCGATGTGCTATTTTATTTAATACCATTCTAAGGTAAAGACAGCTGCTGTGCCTCACTTAATAATTTCTACCTATATGTTATTTCATAAAGTCTCCCCACAGCTTACAGAGAATTGAAGTAGGAGTGATATTATTTGAATTTGTTCACAACTCTGGTCTATTCAAGTGGTCTATAGAGTATTAGAATATTATCTCTCTGAAACTAAAAGGAAAAGCCCTGTCTTGGGATTAACTCTAAGTAAGGTGTAAGTAGCTTCTGGTATATAAATTGTCCAAAAAAAATCAATGGAAATATGATAGATATATAACACTTCTGAACTTCTAGCATCCTCCAAAGTGAATTGAAATGTTAACCTGGAAGATAACAAACACTAGAGAGACACTGTTGATATCAAATCCTAAAATAAATTAATGGATGGATTTCTAGGCCACTGAAACAAACATAAGGTCCCTATAGAACACCTGAAAGTTCTTTCTTTAATGTTAAAATCTGTCCATGGAGGAAAGAAGGGAGATATTTTATGACAGATAACATACCTCCTAGTGTACTTTCCAATTGGAAAAAAATGATCTACAATACCTACAATCTAACACAGAAAACAGAGTTCTGCTTTATTCTGATGCAGTTGTATTAGTCTCAACATCTGATTACTCTTCTTTTAAGTTTTACTAGTCTTGATTCAGTCTGGAGTATGTTGCAATAAGGCCAAACAGAGACACACATTACTTAGATGTAGGCTATGTGACGATCTATCCAGATATAGAAACAATCCCTAAATTGAGTCAGCATTGATTTATTTTCTTAAGTAGAAATCAGAATGCACAGGTGGACACAGGCCATGCATTTAGCCTATGGCTCACAATCTCAGAAACAAAATCAAACTGCAAAAGTAGAGGAAGTATGTTTGTCATCGAATCCACTTGTCACTTGAGAGGAGAAAGGCAAACTCGTGGCCACAGGGCTAGGAAGTATTATGAGAGGGGACTCGGGCCATGTATTTTTAAGAATGACCACCCAAGTGGTATTATTACAACAAATATATTAAAAATGTGTTTTCTGCTACGAATATCTTTCATCTCTTTTATTTAAACAAATGCCTCTCTTGATTCATCTTTCATTTTTCACTGTCAATTGAAACATAGAGACTCGATATTCTGCCATCTTCAACTCTACTATAAGCCCAGAAGCGTGAATGATACTGGTAAATGACAACTGCGTTTGATATGGAGGTCCAGAGACAACAATATGGGGAGGCTGGCTCCCACTTGGAGTTGAAAGCACTTAATATCTAAAGAGGATGACACACACCTCCTGATAGTATAGCAATTGATACATGGAATATGGACCCTTAGTGTCTCATTTCTCATGAAAGTATAGAAATAAAAGTGTTCATACTTTTAAAAATTTGTAATGTTGGCCACCAATTTATTTAAAAGGAAGAAACAAAACAAAAACAAACCTTTGATCCTACCTCTTCAGAACAAACAAACCCTCTGAAGACTATATCTGGTCTGGTATGTAGGAACTCCAGTTCCAGGTTCATGACCAACATTGCAGAATAAAGGGCTTTCCTGTTTTGACCTTTAAAAAAAATATTTTTAAAAAACGTCAGTTTTAATTGTGTCAAAATATCTATCATAACAGGGGTTTCTTCTTCTTTTTTTTTTTTTAAATTTTCTGTTTCAAAAATACGTGTGGATGAATCCTTTACTTCTATGGTAGAAAAAATAAAAACATAAAATAAGTGTCTCATTCTGCTCCCTAGAAATGAGATTGAATCCCAAAAAGCATATTTCAGAAAGTAACTAACCCATTTCACCTAGTAAGCACACCCAAAATGATGACTAAAAAATATTTCTTTGGAAATTCAAATGAAGGGCATTTGCTCTGTGAACCAGGGCATGGCTTGACCCGTTGGAGTCATGAGTGCAGAATAGCATCTGTGGAACCATGTTTCCAGATTGTGGTGGCACATGCTGACTTCCATGGCAGGTGCAAAACAGCATGGACTCCTGCCAGCCCACAATGGAAACCTGAACTCTACTTCCATAAATCTAATTCCCTGAAGCAGTGTCAGCAGACTGAAATTGATTTCTTTCCACTTTCATTCTATATTATTGGCATGATAAAGTGAGTACATATTTGTTAATTATTTATTTTCTAATGTCCAATTCCTCACTGCTTAAGATGAAATGTGGTCAGTAAGGGGGAAAATATCTACTTTCACATAATAAATCACAGGATTGATTTTAGCTGTGGAACAATAGAATATAAGAGAAATGTTTGAGAGCACCACATCCAATGCCCTTATTAATAAGGTTAAGAAATTAAAAACTAGAGAAATCATATGTCTATGAATAAAGGGGCAGATGGTAAATATATTAAGATTTGTGAGCTACTATCTGTTCGTGTTCTTCCTTGACTTCATCTTAAAGAGTAGCCAAAGTTGGCTCTTGATATGGAAAGGAAATGATGAAAGAAAGAATTTGGAAGCATTGAGAAGGAAGAATGAACAATGGAAAGAGCAGAATTTTGGATATATGTGTATGCATTCATAATAGAATATCCTTTTTGCACATTTGTTTTATTAATTACATTTGATGATAGAAACAAAAATATATAACACCGTCGATGATAGAAACAAAAATATATAACACCGTCTGATATTTACAAAAATTATAATTTGAAAAGAAAAGCTCTAAATGTACGATTTCCATACCTCACTCGAAGAAGCCTTGAAACGAACTAGATTATAATAATTCATGTATGTATATTGTAATGCCCAGATAAATCACTAAAAATATTGCCCCAAAAGAAACAAAGTACCATAAATGAATCAGGATGGAATCCTAAAATATATTCACATAACCCACACACAGGAAGGTAAGGAAAGCGTTAACACAGGAATAAGAAAGAGAAAAAAAATAAATGGCAGATTTTAGTGCTAATCTATCAACAATAACTCCAAATGGTCTAAATATGCCAATAAAATTCACAGACTGGGAAGATAATAAACAGAAGCAACAAGAAACATGTCCCAGCTGTATTTTAAACATAAGAAATTCATTTCATATATAATAAAATGGGCTGGTTGAGACCAGAAGAATTGAAAAATGTATACCATGAAAACATTCTACTTAAAAAATTATTAGCTATATTAACATTTGATAAAGTAGACTTATGGGCAAATGAAATTAGTACAGACACAGAAGGAGATTACATGATGATTAAAAGATGAACCCACAAGGAAAACAATGATATTGAATGTGTGCACACCAAACCACAGAGCCTCAAAATGCATGAAACAAAATCTGGTTAGAGGTGAAAGAAATTCATGGTTATGATCAGAAACTATGCCATCTCTCAGCAACTGACAGAACTACTAGATAGAAAATCAGCAAAGATGTGCAGGTCTGAACAGCACATTCAACAAAAGAATCTAGTTAAAAGTATAAATATGATAGAACACTCTATCCAAATATGGCAAAATATGCTTTATTGGAGCACCCACGGAGCATTCACCAAGATGGATAAGTAACCTGCACATAAAATCAAAATTCTACAAATTTGAAAGATTTGAAAAATGCCTGTATTTTTTTAAGTAAGAAATTAAACTAGAATTCTGTAATACAAAACAACAGGCAAATCTCTAAACATACATAAATTAAATTACGCTTTGCTAAATCATAAATTAGACAAGGAGAAAGTTTCAAAAAATAAAATGAAAGTTACAACATTTCTAATCATCTATGATGCAGCAAAACAGTTCTGAGCCCAGCAAGGTGTTGCAAGCCTGTAATCCCAGTGGCTCAGGAGGCTGAGACAGGAAATCTTGAGTGCAAAGCCAGCCTCAGCAAAAGCGAGGCATTAAGTAACTCAGTGAGACCCTGTCTCTAAATAAAATACAAAATAGGGGTGGGGATGTGGCTCAGTGCTTGCGTGCCCCTGAGTTCAATCCTGGATACTAAAATAAATTTTTAAAAAATAAGGATTAAAAGAAAACACAGTGCTGACAGGATAGCACTAAATGCTTTCATTTGAGGTGAAACAAGATCAATAAGTTATAGAAGTTCCTCTCTCAAGAAAAGAGGAAAAGAAGGGAAACCAAGAAAAAGCAGAAGGAAGAGAATAATAAATGTAAGAGCAGAAATCAATGGAAAGGGAAATAGAAAACAAAGAAGAATATCAATGAAACAAAATTCTGATTTAAGAAAATCAATAAAATTGATAAGCCTCCAGCAAGAAAAATAATAAGAAAATGAAAACTACATCACTGATATCAAACTTGAAACAAGAGCACATCTACAAAACCATTAAAAAGACAATAAGAAATACTATAAAAATTAATACTCAATAAAGGACTAATTTCTAATAACCAGCACCTGTTAAAACTCAACAAGATGAAATGCTCCAAATAGTTTAATTATAATTTAATTAAAGAAATTAAATTTATAAATTCAAAGCTATCAAAAAGAAATTTCCAAGCCCAAATGGTTTCAGGGGAGACATATATCAAACATTTAAAAAACTAACAGCAATTTTGTACAATCTCTTCCAAAACATAGGAAAGAAGATTTTTAAACCAATTTCATGAAGTTATTATATTCCATTACTGAAGACAAAGACAATTTTAAAACACTAAAATTATAGACAAATATATCTCAGGAATTTTACATAAGAATTCTCAACAAAATATGCTAAAATCTATTCTGATAAAAGCAATCAAAATGTACATAAATAAATGGAAATATATATTTGTTCATGGGTTGTAAGAATTAGCACAGTAAAGACATCAGTTCTTTCCAAATTAAACTAGTAGTTTAATGCTATTCCTATAAAAATTCCAACAAGGATTTTTGTAAATACAGTTTAAATTTATTCTCAAATTTATATGGGAAGGCAATGGTGTAAGGTTATCTAAAACAACATTGACCAAGAATAAAAGAGTGGGAGTACCCAATAATAAGGCTTACTATGTAGCTATACGAATCAAGAGAATATTGTATTGGATTTAGATTAATAAAATGGAAAAAAAAAATTTCTCTTTGGGATAGTCAGAGTTCTTAGACTTGGCCTCCAGAACATGATAATTCCCTAAAAACTGATAAATTACACCTCATCAAAAAAAATAAGTTTTTTTTTTTTTTTTTTTTTTTTTATTCTGGCAAAGGCTATGTAAATAGAAGGGAGAAAAAGACTAGAAGAAAGTTTTACGAAGTACATGTCTGATAAAAAGACTTATACTGAGACTGTATAAAGAACTTTCAAAACTCAACATTAAAAAAAAAAACACTATTAGAAAGTGAGCAAAAGACATGAAAAGACATCTTACTGAAGGGGGTATACAGATGGCAAATAAGCACATGAGAAGATGCTGAACATTGTTAGCCATTAGGGAAATGCAAATTTAAACCATAATGAGCTATCACTACACAGCTACAGAATGACTAAAATAAAACTAGTGACAACATCAAATACCAAATGCTGGCGAGGATGCAGAAAAACTGAATTATGCTTATATCGCTAGTGGGAATGGGAATGTTAGAGCCACTTTGGAAAAGAGTATGGCAGATTCTTACTAAACATGCAATAACATACAACCCAGCTATGGGCATTTATCCCAGAAAAACGAGATCTCAATGTCTCATTCCATTTGAGCTGCTATAACAAAATGCCATAGACTGTGTTGATTACAAACTAACAAATTTCTCACAGTTTGATACATTGGAAAAAGCCCAAGACCAAAATCAGGTAGATTTGGTGTCTGTGGGCCCACTTCCTGATTCATAGACCATTCCTTTTACTGTGTTCTCAAAAGGGCTAGGAATCTCTCAGGGTTCTTTTTTATAAAAGCACAAAGTTTATATACTCATAAGGACCATTCATCATAACCTAATCATATCCAAAGTCCCCACTTCCTAATACCTTCAAGGTTAGACTTCCCCACATATGAATCTGGGGTGGAAATAAACATTCCATCCATTGCATTCCACCATGCTCGTCTCCAAATTTTTTTATCCTTCTCACTTGAGAAATACATTCATTTCATCCAAATACCCGTGAAAGACTGAACTTGTTCTGACTTCACTTGAAAAGTCTAAGGCCCAGAGTCTTACCTAAGTATCATCTATATCAGACATGGAAGAGACAATTTTTTCTGAGGAAAATTATTCCTGCTTCCCAAATGAAGTGTAAGATAGGCACAGGACACACATTCGAACTGTAAAAAGGAGAAACGGGAAAGAAGAAAGGAGTGATAGATCCCAAGCATAATCCAAACCTTAGGACTGGAGAAGCTCAATTATCTGCCTTCCATGTCCACCAGAAAAAGTCCAGGGTGAATAATTAAACTACAGTACACTAATACTCGGAAATGCCACTATTAATGAAAAATAAATAATCTATTTATAAGAAGTAACAACTTGGATGAATCCCCAGGAAATTAGGATGAGTAGGAAAAAGCCAGTACCAAAAGGTTACATGCTGTATGACCCATCCATGTAACATTTTTGAAATGAAAAATGTTTAGAAGTGGAAAACAAGTTATTGCCAGAGATTAGAAGTGGAGGTGGGGTAGATAGATGCAGCATTTGTGTAAATGGAACCACTTAATTATGGTTCTGAATACATAATCACATGTGACAAAATTGTGTAAAACTACACACACACACACACACACACAGATGAGCAAAACAGTAAGTCTGAATAATATTAATTGATTGTAACAATGTCTATATTTTGGTTGTAATATTTTGCTTCAGTTTTGAAAAAAAAGAAAGGTAGAGTTCGAACTTCCCTGAAAGATGAGATTCAGAGAGACATTATTTTGCTGACCTTGAAGAAACAAACTTCCCAAGTTGGTTTACAAATGGCAGTTTACATCTATGAGGGTCTCTATAGGTTATGGGTAGATTCAGTGGTTGAAAAGACTTAGGAATAACAGTCCTACAGTTGCAAGGTACTGAATTCTGCCAACAATCTAATAACCTTGCAAGAGAACCTCAAGTTCAGCAGAGATTGCTGCTGTGGAGAAAAACCACTTAAATCCATGCCCAGGCTTTTGGTTCTTGGAAACTGTGAGATAGTAAATGCATGTTGCTTTACATCTCTGATTTTGTGGTAGTACCTTGAATTGCATAGAAAACTAACAATGGGAAGTGAAAGTGTGAAAAAAGAAATAATACAATGAATGCACATAAAATATACATTGCAGACAAGGAAGAAAATACACTTGGCCACTATAGTCTTCATTTGTCACTGGTCATGCTGCTGTGGTTGGCATTTACGACTTCCTTTTCATAGAATATAAGGCCTATTCTATGTCCCACAGCCAGCACCTCAGGGTGGAGTAATCCAAATCTTAATGTCTAAAGCATCTGACACCTTGATAGTCCTACTTCTATTGTGTAGTGTTGGTTGATTACCTATTAATTTTATTACTGGGCAAAAAAAAAAGGACTAAGAGACATTAAGAAACAGCATGAGTTTCCTAGGCCTGCTGTAACGAATTACTAGGAATGTGACCAAAACAACCAAAATCTCTCATCTCAATGTTTTGGAGGCTGGAAATCTTAAACTAAGGTGTCAACAAGATTGATTCCTTTTTAAAGCTCCGAGGGAGGATTCATCCCATGCTTCTCCAAACTTTTGCGGCAGGCTATGATTCTTTGCATTCCTTGACTGGAAATTATGTTACTTCAATCTTTACCTCCATATCCACGTAGTTTTCTGTGCATTTTTCTTCTTGTGTTCATGTCTTTTCCTGCTCCTGGGACCTCTTCCTGTACAGATACTTGCCATGAAATTCTTGGTTCACCCCAATAATCCAGGATTATCTCACTTTGATTCCTTAACTTCATTAAAACAGAAAAAAAAAAAAGCCTCTTTTTCCAAATAAAATTACACGCACAGGTTCTGGATAGCCATAATTTCATTCAGAAAATCCCTTGAGTTCTAAACAAAGTTATTACTGGCCCCAGCAGCCCTATTTACACTTGATAATTATGATTAATCATGGCATGAGTACAAATACCCAATGTCCTGTGCACTCCCTTGCCTATAGTTTAAAACATGAGAAGCCTCAAAGGCCCGGTGGCAGACTCAACTTCCAGATCGATAAAACCATTATTGTGTCCTCTGGGAAGTAAGTCTCCAGTAGCAAAGCTAAAGTGTCAGGGATCGAAAGCAGAACATTCTGATTGTTTTATTGGCCATGATATGGAGGAAAGCCTCTCTTATTTTTACCCTTTGTTTTAATGCCTCTATCTCTGATCCAGTCAACAGAGTTGGGCATTGCTTGAGCCACAGGAAGCACTGACACAGCCCCAAGAGGAAACCATTTGAATGTGGGAAGCCATCAGTCCTGGGGCACTGGGGATACATGTGCATATGTTTATGTATGTTCAGATACACATTTCCAACATGCTTTCAAAAATATACCCTCTACACAAATGGTCCACTAGATAATCCAACTATATCTGATACACAATTATACAATTCTTAAACCACTCCCTAATGGCAGATAATTGCAAGCCAGCTCCATTTTTGAATCCAAAGAAAAAAAATATTATGTATCATTAATTACTAAATTCATATCTCTTTGTCTAATGGAAAAAAAATACCTTTTCTAGCATATTCTTTTTCTTACTGTTAGAGTCATAGCATCTAGAAGAAAGTGAATATAGAACAAAGTTTAAGTCAAAATCTTGTCTTTGTCCAAAATCGTGTCCAAGGGAATGATACCAAATAAGAAGATGGAAAGACCAGAAAAATATATACAGCAAATTAACAAGACAAATGTTGGATAGTGATATGTACTAATCACAATATCTACAATAAGGTGATATTCTGACAGGAGACTTAAGTAGCTGAAGAGAACAATGGAGAAGATTTCTTCAATCCATGAGAATAAGTTGGATGGCTACATGAATCCAAATGTCCAGTGAGGCTGGACACACGGAGGATAGTAGTACAATATGAGGTCAGCCAGAGTAGTACATAGCCTGTGGGGGCTTTGCAAGCAGAACCAACAGTTTAGATACATTATTCATCATTATCTTTCATTCTGTCCACCCTCACACTGCATAATCCAGAGCTCCAAGCATTACATTGCACATGGTAGATTTCAACAAATGTTTACTAGATATAATTTAAGCCAGGCCTAGAATCCAGGCTTCTTTCTTTTCCTGTGTTTTTCCCACTGCATCAAACAGTGTCTCTGCTTCTAAAACAGCACACAAATAAATGAAACCCAGAGGCATCTGCTCCTGGGACCTTTCCAGGATTGTCGTTTGAGTACACTGGGTAGCTCGTTCCCTTAAGTACTTTGGCACTTCATTTATAGTATTCGTGAATTCAATGAGCTCTTTAGTAAGTAATTTGACTCAGGACCATGAGAAACAAAAAATAAATCTGGGTCTAAGGAGACGATGGCATACATCCAGTTCAATATCACTGATTGAATATAAACAAAATCTTCCTCCATTCCAGTCCAAACTCATAAATGATAGCAACATACAAACATATTTTATAAACACAGAGCCTACTGTGAAACTAGGATGAGAAATCTCATATATCAGAAATGGAAAGGTTTTCCTACAATAAAAATAGAAAGCCAGAGTAGTAAGTAAGGGCTGAAGCCATGGGAACTGGGAGTGTCCAGAGATGGGCAGTGCCTGAGCCATAGCACTTCTGCACAGCTGAGGCCTGAAATATGCTAACCAGGGAAGAAGCTGACACCCTTGACAAAATGATGGAGTCACCTACCTGTACCTCATGAGGCCTGATAGCCTTGAAGCATGTCACTCGCCCTAAGTCCTCAGGTTTTATTAGCTTTCTAGTGCTGCCTTTACAAAGTACCACAGACTGGGCAACTTAAAACAATAGACATTTATTGTCTCCATTCTGGAGTCTAGAAATCTGAAATTAAGGCTTTGGCAGGACCATGCTCCCTCTGAAAGCTTTAGGGGAGAATCCTTCCTTGCCTCTTCCTAGCCAGCATTTCCTAGTCTTTCTGTCTTGCAGTTGCGTTACTCCAACCTCCACCTCTGTACGCACATGGTTCCCTCCCACCCCCGTGTCTCTTCTCTTCCTGGGACACCTATCATAGTGGATTAAGGGCTTCAGCCTATAGTTTGACCACATTTTACGACACCTAATTATATTTACAATGACCCTATTTTCAAAAAAATGTCACATTCTAAGGTAGTGGAGATTAGGAATTGATATACCTTTTCAAAAGCACACAATTCAACCCATGAGGCACAGCAATAGATAACTAAACACACTTAGCCCAATAATTAATGGGTGAAGGTAGAACAGAGATATTTTCAGACATATTCAACTCATAACAGTAATATTTTTTTAAAAAACTGCATCCTTGGTGGTTTCTGCTAGAACATCTTTTTTGTACATATTTATGTATCCATAAATATAGTTTTACTGGATTTTAAATGTTACATAAATGTTATACTGTGGGTATCCTGCTGCTGCTTGCTGTTTTTAACTTACTATGTTTTGAGATTTATTTACATGAGAAAGCTAGTTCATTTTTCAATTGCTATATGATATTTGATTGTAGAGATATAACCTATTTTATCAAAATTTTCTCTCATGGGTGAATGAATGTCCTTCTCTATTTACCTTCTAATAATACATGTTACTCTCTATTTTGCTTCTTCTGAGCCAATCTCTGCCCTTCTCTAATTGGGTGACACCTGATTGGGTGTCATGGAGGCTGGCCTCCTAAGATCACATCACTGGGACTCCCATGCCCTCTGAATCAGAGTTGGATTTGACCAAAGCAAGGTACCAACAGGAGATTACAGCCATGAGAAAAGTGATGACGTACACTTCTTCTTTGGACTCACATTTTTCATAGGTGCTGCAATCTTTCCACAATGTTCTGGGAGGCAGCCCCTCATGCCTCAGCCATATCATATCTTGTTAATGTTTAGGCTTCAGGATGATAATGACTTTTAGCTTTTTCACTTACTGGCTGCTTTACCAACCCTTCCTTGTCCCCTCACCTTGCTAGTAGCACTGTAAATAGTCGTAAAAAAAAAAAAAAAAATCCCTCAATTAACTATTTGAGTATGCCACCTATTTCCTAAATAAATCTTGACTTATATACTAAAATTATTTCCAGAAGTAGCCTGAAGGCACAGTCCTTCAAATAGCATGAGGGGTTTGGGTCACTCATACATTTGATAAGCATATATGACTCTCTGCCAGGAGGAAGTAGACCTCTGGTAATCTGAGGCAAGCAATGGCTGGTATCTTTCCAAAACCACATCAGCCTCCGGCATGTGATATGAACCTACTGACCTAGCAAATGCTTCCTTTTTAGTTTCCATCAGTAATATGACCTACAACACCTCACCTTTGCCCTGAGTTTCAGCAGAACAACTTTGCTGTCTTTTATCAAAGCTATGTCTGATCTCTGTCATGTTGGGGTCTGGACTAGAGTAGGGATTCTAAAAGTGTTGCCTGTGAATTGGTTTCGGGTGTATGTTTTCTACTTGTCCCCAGTGAATTAAGAAGTTTGCACCAGAATGAGAACTAGGTCACTAAGCACACTGTTTGGTTTAGCTGATAATTTCTTTTTCTTGTTTTTTGTTTTGTTTTGTTTTGTTTGTTCGTTTTTATGAAGGAGCAGTACATTCATTTATATTATGGTGCAAATTCCTTACCTCATCCATACATACAGGAACCTTGAATAGCAGCTTCTGGCTTTAGAAGGAGCTTGAATGTCTTGACACTCCACATATCGGAGCATTCCAATTCAACCAGGTTACCAGGAAGCAGTTAATGGATGAGAAGCCTCCGGAAGACAAGCACATGACCAAGGAAGGGAAAGGAACCATGTGAAAGCATACAGCTCTGTGGTATTATAACGTTTCGTGTGGTGCAGTGATATGGAAATATTAGGTTCCTTCTCTAACAAGGGACAAGCAGCCATACTTTCCAAAGGCCACAGAAGAAAGAGACCCAGTACTTCATGTATCTCTCTGAAACTAGGAGACACAAATACTCTATTTGGGTATACGGCTCTGGTCCATTCAGCAGGTAAACTGTAAGTCTACTTGTTCTAAGAGAGGTTTGGAGCCTGAGGGGTTTCTGCAGCAAGACTAGGCTCTGCACAAGCTTGCCTGCCATTTACGCCTACAATCTAGCAGACAGAATGGTATTTGAATTATTTGTGACCAAAGAGGATAAACTGTGTTGCCAACAACAGTATCATCACACTGCAGATCCTTTTTGAGTAAGACTATTTTCACTTCTGCCAACTACACTTCTCCATTGGTAAAGTTGTTTTAGTTAGTAACTTGGCCCTAGTAGAAAAGGAACAGCTGGCAATGATATGGCTCACCAAGTGAATGTAAGAATGGAGCTACCATCAAAAACTGAGTTGTTATGAGACCCAAGTCAGGCAAGCTGGATGCGTGCTTCATGCTGCATTATGAAATGTGAATGGAATATGCAAGACTGAATCTGAGCAGCTCAAGTAAATTTCAATCCACAAGTAAGTTTCAGGAGTGGTGGTTCAGACTCCTTGGGCATCTGCACCTGCTTTCCACTGCCTCTCCCTGAACTCACATCTATGGCCTCACTGAGATGCTAAAATAATAGCGATTTTGTTAGTGAGGGAACAGATTTTCTGTTGGCATTTCAGTGCCACTTCCACCCTCCTTGATTCACAGAGTTTAGAACAAGGGTTGGCAAACAACCACCTTGGGCCCAAACCAGCCTGCCACCTGTTTTTGTATGGCTCACTAGCCAAGAATGTTTTTTATATTTTTAAATGGTTGGGTGGGGGGAAAAATAAGAGTGTGTAACATGTAAACATCATCTGATTCAAATTCCAGTGGCTGTAAGTGCTCCACATACTATAATAGCAAAGCTTAAAATACTATCTGGCCTTTTATAGAAAATGTTTGTCAAACTTATCTAGAAGCCTGGGAACTACATTGCCTAGAATTTCTACCAGCAGATGAGGACTCACTAATAAGAAGGGCCGATAGGAAATTTAGAAGGAAAAAAAGAAGCTGAAGGTAGTGTTCCCCTAAGGGTGTAAGGAAACTGCATAGTCTTTGGTGACTGGCTGATAGAATGTTTTGCCAGTGGCTGCTAGATTTTCTCTGGTGAATTAGCTGCACAGGCCCCACCCAGATTGCAGGTGACTTCTGCACTTTATGATTTTTCTCAATTCTGATGGCTATTTCTACCCACGATTTCTCCCCGGCTTTGTTCTAAGCCTGACTTTGATTACCATCGTGTTCAACTCTATCAAAAGTTGATCCTTTGAGAAATAATTGGGATGTGAGTGTTCTGCCCTCAAGAATGGATTAATGCTGTTGTGATGGAAGTGGGTTCGTTATAAAATAGCAAAGTCAGTCTGTTTTTGCTCTTTCTCTCTTGCTCTCTAGCATATGATAGCAGAGAAAGGGGCCCCTCACTAGGTATAGGACTTTACTCTTGGACTTTTTCCTGCTCCAGAAATGTGAGGATCTGTTCTTCATAAATTACCCAGTCTCAAGCATTTTGTAACAGCAGCACAAAATAGACTAAGACAGGTGTTATAAAGAGAAAAATGCTAGTGGGGCTGAAAATCACAAGCAAAGTGCCAGATAAAGCTGGAGATGGAAAGAGACTACAGAATATAGGACCTTCTACACAGCATTAATGATTATAGTCTTCTTCCTTGAGCTATGGCGTTTTTTTTTTTTTTTTTTTTTTCCTCTGTTGGTCATGAAAACTGTATCACAGATGACATAAGAGATGGAGCTTGAGTAATGGGTGAGAGAGTTGTGAGAGAGGAGGGCATGACAAAAAAAGGACAAGGTATCTTAGTGATTTGTATATCAGCCAGTTTAGCTGGAGCACAGTGGAGATTGCTTTAAAGACAAAGTGTGGAGGACCTGACACGGCAGGAGTTGGGACTTTATTGTTGATGAAATGTTATCCAGGCAACCAAAAAGGCACTTTTCTGGAGCTCTGTTTTGTGGTTAAAACTGAAACTGAAACCTTGAATTTGAATTAAGGCTGAGAAATACTGTTGGCTTTTGTTAATGACAGGGTTTTGTGGTTCTTGAAGTGAGGGAGAGGCTTAAAGATACAGGAAATTGGTGGCTTTGGTAAGGTAAAAACTGAGTTGTTTCATATTAAAACGAGTTGTTGCAAGGTTTTTCTTCATACTATTGCTGTAGCAATAAAGGGTATAGATTATGGAGCTTCTGAACAGTAGGTGAATATAAGTCAGATCACCTACGTTCTGTGTGCAGCTACCTGGGGCTGGCAGTCTTATGAAGAAGGCAGGAAGAAGGTCGTTTTCAAGATTTGAAACTAGGCCTTTGACAAATGCAGGAATCATTTACAAGTAAGTTTCAAAGTACTATTAATTGTCTTAGAAGAACACCATCAAAAAAAAAAAAAAGAATCCATATACATCTTTAATGATCTAAGTGAAAAAGAAAAAAAAAAGAAGTGTTATTTTATAGAGTAGTAAAATGGTGCAGGTATGTTTTCCTAAAAAAGCCACCCTGATATGGCGGTCAGTATGCGGGGCTAATTGGGGAAAGCTCCCTGAGAACAACATATCTGGCGGGTAAGAAAAGAAATTTGGGGAAGAGGGAGAAGTTTAACCATGAGGCAGATGTAACAGAGCTGGGTGGCCCTTCAGGATAGCCCTAATTTAGGCAAAGAGGACATGCCTTGGAAACCTAGGATTGAGCAATCACTGGTCCCTGGCTCTCTAGAGGCTAATGGCAGAAACTTAAATGATGAAGCCTTTTTTGCAAACTAAGGGTTAATCCTGGAAAGGCATACAGCTAAAAGCTGATTACCCTCAACAGTTGTGGAAGATGGGTGCTGGGTTCATTGCCACACAGATTAGTGAATTAAATAGAGACACAAACAGGACCACCCCTCCTGCATCTTCTCAGTATTTAAGGGTGACATATATGTCATTTTCCAAAGTTGCAAGCTTTTTATCAGTTTAACTGAGATGTGATTAACATCGGACAATTCACACATTTAAACTGCACACTTCAACATTTAAGAGTAGACTATTACAGTTGGAAAGTATTATTTTCTCACTCTCTTGTGAGGAAATTTCAGAGAATTCTCTTTGATTTTCCCTAGTATAATAGCTCTGACCTCACAAATCAAGGTACCAATGTGAAAATTTAACCAACTACCAAAACATACATTTGAGTCAGACATTTGGGGACTAGACAGGTGTGTCTATGGACTAATTGAACTAATTGTGGAGAGACCTGGGCCAAGACTACATCTCCTGTCTCTCATATTCCTAATCTAATTGGGAATGGGAATTAGTATATTTATAAGAGTCCTCTGTATTAGTATTTCCATTTTCCAATGTACAGTCACTGGAAAAAATGGTCATTGTTCCCTTTGGAAGAAGGCTGGAGGAATTATTACCTGTATACATGCAATGGTACTGCAGGTTCTTTTCTCATAGTTACCCAGGCTCTCCGTTGGTTGATGGGTTCCAGATCTAAGAATAAGTTTAGGTCTAGAAACTGGGGAGTAAATCGTGATCTGTTGTTAGTATGTACTATCAACTCAAACAACACATTTCTAAACTCTTTATTTCCTCCACCATTTATGCTGAAAATTTTTATATTTCCATTTTACTTACTATGAGCCATCACTTTTTCCAAACTTCCTGGAGCCAATCTGGCAGTGGAATAGCACTGTCTCCTGCAGTTCTTGCCAGTATATTGAATCTTACATTGGAGAGAGATCCATAATGATATGCACATCCTTGCCCAACTGTGCATTACATCCTTCTTTTTGGAGCATACTCAAGATCCATTCTCAGTCATCCTTTTCCAGCTCCTACCTATACCTGTTGCCAGGTTTTTCAGTACCATGAGTAGATGACTTTCACTCTAGGTGCCTCACTTAGTAGGTACCATACTATCCTGCCCTGATTACACTGTAAATTGTTATTTATTATCATTATATTATTTTTTAGTGGTCAACAGAAAAAAATGGGGTTACAACTTGAGCATAAATATAATCCTTACATCAGAATCTATACATGTCTCTGAGCAAGGGGAGAATAAAAATAATGAAGAGTGGGGAATGAGATACTTCTCTAGCTGACAAATTCAGAGGATTCTGGGGCTTAAGAATCCTTGAGTAAATTGTTCCAAATGTCCCCATTTCAAGTCACAGGGTCCCATTCTTTTTCAATTAGTGCTCTGGCCTTGGCATAACAGACAGAGTCGCCAGGTCTGAGAAAGCAATCTACTTTGGGCAGATTCTCTTATAATTAAGTCTTGGGTCTGATCCTCAGCTTTTTCTACTCTTTAGGTAAAGAAAATAGGAGACTCTATATGATATCAGGGAGACTCTCTGGATTTACCACTTTATGTTGATGATTAATTATCTTAAACTTTGCCTGTCTTTTGCTAATAAGTCATTTATCCCATCAGTAATTATCTGATCCTCTTATTTTGATAATTATCACCTCCCTCAAATCTCTCAACATCCTATAATATTGCACATAATATTGCACCAGTGCATTGTATTTTTGTCCATATTTTGTCCCACCTCACCAATGGTAAAAGTTCTGAGAATTTCTCTAAAAAATGCATACTAGGGACTGTGACGGTTACCTACCTGTAGAGATGGTCTTATTGCCTCACAATCACCAGGGGTTCTAGCTTCCAAAACACATTTCTTTTTTTCAGTGGACACAACATCTTTATTTTATTTTATGTGGTGCTGAGGATCGAACCCAGCGCCCCACGCATGCCAGGCGAGCGCGTTACCGCTTGAGCCACATCCCCAGCCCCAAAACACATTTCTGAGTGTGCTTCCTAGGAGAAGTCCATTGCCAACTCTTTTAGTTTGTATTATGGTTTGGATCTTAAATGTCCCCCCAAATCTCATATATTTAAGACTTGGTTCCCAGGTGATGGCATTATTAAAAGGTGTTGACAACTTAAGGAATTACAGTGTATTTGGAGGAAGTAAATCATTCAGGGTGTAATTTTAAATGGTTCTTTAGAATCTGACTCCAGCCTCTCTCTCTCTCTCTCTCTCTCTCTCTCTCTCTCTCTCTCTCTCTCTCTCCAGGCCACCATGAGATAAGTAATTTAGCCCTACCATGTGCTCCCCACCATGAAGTTCTCCCTCCCCACAAACTCAAAAAACAATGGAGTCAGTCAAACATGGACTGAAACCATGAGCCAAAATAAATCTTTCCTCCTTTTGAGCTGATTCTCTCAGGTATTTGTCACAGCCATAAAAATCTAACTAACAGATTGGATCCCCCAGAAGACAGAACTAAGACCCTGGAGCTTGCACACAATCTGTTGGAGAGTGCATTTCTTGGGGAACACCATAAGTGAGGTCTGAGGGAGGCAAAAATAGGGCAGAAGATAAAATTGAGCTGTGATGTGTCGCAATAGAGGCCTCACCTGATTTCATGGGTAGCCCTTCAGAATTATCTCAAAAGAGCAAGGGGGAAAAGATATTTTGGCTATAACTTTGCCTACCCACTAAATTCACTGCACTCAAATAAATTTCTTAATCTTGACTGAGTCAATTTCTTTCAGCCAAAAACAACTCCTTGAGATAAACTCGACCTAAAGCCATTGGCAGTAACACTCCTAGCAGCTAAAGGAATTAATGCAATCATCCTGATGATTTTAACATTCATCTCAACTGAGGTAATAATGAACACATGAAGTCAATATGCATTCAGGCTTCTAGAAAAGAAAAAAAAAGTATGCAGAAGTATGTACTCTTGTAATATTTGTATTACAAGAAGTAAGTGCAAAGATAAAAGAACAGAAACACTAAGCCTTTGGGGCCAATCCACCTTTAATGATTAATATTTCCCCTCCAGCTAAATTTGACTTTAAAGAAATCCCTGCCCACCATACTGGGTTTGAAGACCCAAAAGAGATAGGCACTGAGAATTTAATAATAATGCTATAATCAACTTTGGGCAGAGGAAATTTTTCAAAACTGACACCTCTGGCATTAGAGTTCTGGGTTCTTAAGGAAACACAGGGGAGCAACTCTCTTATAATTTCATCTTAACTGCTTTTGAAGAATTTTGGCTAGTTCAGTTTTGCCACATGAGACATATCCTTTACATAAATATTAAGCTGAACATAGGCTGCTTGAGTTCAAGTCCTGTCTGCTGCCTACTAGCTGGTTACAGACAAATTTCTTAATGTGTTCTATGCCTCAAGTTCCTCATCTGTAAATTGGTAATGATAATATACCTACCTCACAGGTTGGCCATGATAATTAAATACGTAAAGTGCTTCGTATAATAACTGGCATAACTCAAATAGCGATTGCTATTTTTTGTCACCTAAAGGGATGTTTTAATACCTAGTCTTGAGGATCTGATGGTCTCTTAGCAGATGGATTTTCTGTTAATTGTATTTTCTCTATTGAGTATTATTTGATGCATATTTCAGATTACATATGGCCATTGGAGCAGATGCAAAATGGTTGACTGTGTAAATGTGGAACTCTTTCAAAAATAGCTCATTTATGCCAGGACTAACACCACAATCTGGATTCTTGGTACCAGACATAGAACCAGATATCTTTCTTTCTTCTGGAAAATGCTGGGATTAAATTGGCAGAAAAAAATAGAAAACCAGGATTCTTTGCTTAGATTTTACAATATTTAAGTAACTTTTAGAAATCATGAGGATTATTTTGTATTCATTTCTAATACTTTCTTTTCTTACATATTAAGGCTCAATACGGAATCTGCATTATCACTATCATTTGCTTAGAATAATCCTGTCTTGCTGGTGTATAAGCAAAAAAAGTTTAATTTTTCTCCATCATTTCTTTCCACAAATTCTGTTTGATTATGCTTTCTTCATCCCTTGATGATATCTAGGACAAACAAAGCTCATAGATTTCTGATAACTTTCAATTAGAGAAAGTAATTTGAAATAACTGCATATATTCCAAACCAGACTACAACATGATGCAAATCATAATCAAGTTAAAATCCTTTCTTATCCCAACTTGTGCTGACTGTGGGATTCATGGTCTTGTACTAGTGGAGAGGACTATTCATTCACCCTTCCTACTTCTTACCTGACATTAAATAAATCTGAGGTAGCATAGCATAGTGAAGGAGAGAGTGAATTAGAAAAAAAGTGTGTGAAGTTTTTATGCATTTAATTTTTACATTTTGGTCTTGCAGTTTTATTTTCTCTTGGATACAACTGGAAGATAGGTTTTGTTGGTACCTCCTTTGAGATATACACACAAATGCAAGTTAGAATTTAGTTCATTGGAGAACTTTTGGGGCCTTCTGTACTGCACGGTTTCCTGATATGGATGATGTTCTTTCTGACTTCCTTCTGAATGTGCCCAACTCAGATGTTACATTTGATGGGTGTATCCCATGTTCTGTACCTATTAACCTGCTAGCCCAGAAATCCATCTTAATAAGTGGGAATGTTTAATAAGAATGAATTTTCATTCTGCCATGACTGGTGGAGTGGTGGCTATATATGGTTCCTTCTCTTGAGGCCCTGCCATCAGGGGTTATTATTGCTGCCAATTTAATCCCAGCATTATCCAGAAGAGAGAAAGAAGTCTGGTTCTATGTTCCTGTATAATCCCCAGAGGACACCAGTTAATCTACTGAGAATTCTCTTACCACACCTCACCTTGGGGCACTGAAATAGGAAGGGTATGTGAGTTTCTGAAGCTCACCAAGTGTAGGAGTGAAATAATCATCTCAGGATTATTCTCTTGGTCAGCATAGCCTTTGGGGAAATAAGGAAAGAAAAGGGAATAACATATTCCATGTGTTTATTAATGACTGCTTGAAAAGACTGCCCCCAAATCTCATGTGTAAGACAACTGAAGAAGATTTAGAGAACAAATGATTGGGTTATGAGAGCCTTAACCCAATCATAGATAGGATTAACTGAGTTTTAACTGAAGGTGGGTAGGGCATGGCTAGAGGTGGTGGATCCCTGAGGGCTTGCCTTTGTGGTACATGTTATGTATCTAGTAAGTAGAGTCTCTCTCTGCTTCATGATCATCCTGTGAGCACTTCCCTATGCTACACTCTTCCTCCATGATGTCCGGATGATACACCTCTAACCCTGAGAAATGGAGCCAGCTGTCTATGGACTGAGACTTCTGTGAGCCCCAAATAAACTTTTCATCCTCTGCATTTGTTATGGCAGGTCAGCTGACTTAAACATCTTCTCTTTATATATTTTGAATGTGGGTAATGATCTACTGATAGTATGATTGTTTCATTTGCGCTCTAAAAAGTCTTACCTAGATGTGTAAATTGGCTCTGTTTTTGACTGAGCTCATATCATTTATAACTCACAATGTTTGTAATTTAGCCAAAATATAAGTGATCAGGAAAAGCCCAATTTATCTATGGGGAATGTTGGATACTTTACCTAATCACTTTGTTCTTTTTTTCTCATTTTCAAAAAAAAAAAAAAAAGGAACAATAATGGAACCTACTTTAAAAGTTGCTGTGAAGCTTAAGATAATCTATGCAAAACTCACAGCAATTTAGCAGAGTTTTTAATGCATAGTAAAAATTAACCAGCATTACACAATGTGGTTCATGTATTTATACATAAGTATTGGTGTATGTATATATGAACTTATTCATTTATTTAACATATATTAACAAAACACTTAAATTTTGTAGGCACTTTGGAAATGGTAAGGAACAAAACAGATAGCTCCCATAAAACTCATATTTTATTGAGAGAAAACAACTAATAAACAATCAAGTAAGGAGTAATATATCAGAAAAGGTACATGCAATGGAGAAAAATAAAGCAGCAAGGATAGATGAGGAGTTTGGAGAAGTGCTGCTATTTTTAGGGATGGAAGGACTCACTGATGAGGTGACATTTGAACAGAGATGCCAGGATTTAAGCATGTTAACAGAAAATGTTTTAAATTTAGCAGTGCTATCTCTAAAAAGTTTGTTGCCATTTTAACTTGAATAGGTAACTAAGCCTTATAGCTAAGGTAGGAAAATTACCTTAAAATAAGTAGATTGATTCAGTTTTTCAGGAGACAGTTTTTACTATATGCAAAAATTATATATGGGTCTATCTTGGAGAACGTTTTTCTTGCCTTTTTAGCATGCTTGTGATTTGCTGTCATTGTTGAAAGACAGATGTGAGGTAATAAGAATCAAGGGAAATACATTTATAGTATGAGATATATTAATCAGGCCAGGACTTGAGCTGTACTCAATGTTCACTGTAGCTGGAGGTGTCATTGGCTTCAGATTCCTCTAGTGCCCTGATTTTTGTCTCCTTGTTGTGTGGGGCTTTCCCAGAAACTGTTTCTTCAATAGAATCTGAACACAGCCACCCTTTCAGCTGTAACCTATTGCTACTATACTAGAACCTACAGGTGTGGTGTAAGGCTCCAAGGAGGAGGAGTGATTTCTAGTCTTCCGATTAAATCTCGACTTCTTAGTCTCTGTCCCTGGCCTTTGGCCTTTGCAAGTATTCCTTAGCTTTCTCCTTCACCTCACCCCAACCTTCAGTGAGACATAAGGGCTATAGGGACCTGGAGCTGGGTGAGCTCCCCTCCTTGGAGTTGGAACAAGGCTTTAGTCAGTGTTTTTAGAATGTTCTAAGTGTTTTCCAATGGCTACATTTTTTTTCTTCACTTCTCAGAACCAGGATGGGATGTTACTTTGTTCTTCTTCACTTGGAAAGTCTGGTAGGGTTGCTATAGGTAAAAACTGAAAGTATTGCACAAGTTCTTTTTTAAAGTGATTATTTATTAAAATATAGCCTACATACAGGTATGAGCAACTCATAAAGGTACAACCTCAATAAGTGTTCCTAAAGAGGAAATATTATATAACCAGAAACCTGAACAAATAATATAATGTTGGCAGAATCTCAGAACTTCCTTCATGACCACTTTGGTCATTATCAACTCCAAGGTAGCCATAATCTTTATTTTTAAAAGCATAGATTACTATCACCTGTTTTAAGGTTTATATAAATAGAATCAAGCAGGAAAATCTTCTCTGTGTCTGGTTTCTTTCAATCAACATAAGATTTGTGAGATTAAGCTGTGCTATTGCACCTAGAAATAGTTCATCCATCCTCATTACTGTACAGTATTTATTGTATGAACCTGAGAAGATTTATCCATCGTACTGTGTTGACCATTTGGGTTATGTCCTGTTTTTCCTTTTAAAAATAATGTTTCCAGCATATTCTAGCAACACAAGCATACCCATGCTCATAGCAGCACAATTCCCAGTAGCCAAACAGTGAAACCAGCCAAGGTGTCCATCAGCAAATGAATAGATAAAGAAATGGATCTATACACAATAGAGTTTCATTTTGCCATAAAGAAGGATTAAATTATGCCATTTTCAGGAAAATGGATGGAACTTGTTAAGTGAAATAAGTCAGAGTCTAAAAGTCAAGGGTTCTATGTTGTTGTTTTTCCTCATATGTGAACGCTAGAGGGGAAAAAAGGAGGGAGGATCTCATGAAAATCGAAAGGAGTTCAGTAGAAGAGAAAGGAGACAGGGGAGGGCAGAGGGGAAGGAGGCAGAGAGGAAAAGGGGAGGAACTGGAGAAAGCAAGCAAATGATATTGCTATATATGCCTGTATGAGTATTCAACAATGAATCCCACTATTATGTATAATTATATTGCATCAACAAAAAAATTTTTAATTAAAATAAAATCAGTGCCACATGGCGTCTGGGCATGGAATATACATGTTTACTGTTAGTAGATGTTGAAAGCTGAACACATGTTTATAGTGACTATAAGTCATTCAAGTCTCCTGAGCAGTGGAGAAGAGTTTCAGTCGGTCTGCAAGCTTGGTGGTGCATGATACTGTCAGTCTTTTCATATTAATCTTTGTTTCATGGATAAAGTATTCAACACAATTTAAAATTCATCTGCTAATAAGTTGTTTTTTGCTTAGCAGTCCTGAATTCCCCAAGTTTTGTCTTTCTAGCACCTTGATATTTGAAAAACTTATTTAGATTCTCTGCTGCTTCCCAGTTGTTCTCTCATTTTACTCAAATAATTGGCAAATGCACCCAGTTCTTTGTGCCTGAGCAATTTCCCAAAACCTTCAAAAATAGTATTTATTTATTTAATTGAGGCTCTTCTAGTTGTTCTCAGCGGAGGAATTAGTCTGTCCTAAACTAAACTACATTACCATAGACAAAAATGGACATAGAAGTCTTATTTGATGAGTTCTTATTCATTTTTTTTTCTGAGAAAAACATTCAAGGGCTTCCCTGTTATAAAGAGGGTTTTATTATTTTGCTTGTTTAAAGAAGAAACTGCTAGCCATAATCTTCAAAGATTACATTTCTGTCATGGGAGAATCAACACAGAATTAAAATATTCCAAAATGTGTAGATTTCCCTCTCTATAAACAAAGTATCACAAATTTATGTGCATAGCTTTTGTTATAACCCATTTTGAGAAATGTGGTGGACAACCCACTTAAAACCCACTGTATACATCAAATAGTCTGAGCTGATCTACGATTTAGTGGAAAGACAGATGGATAAATGTGTTGACATTGTTTTGCTGCTCACAAACATATCCCTAAATATATTCCTAAAAGTATTGAAAAGAGACATGCATACTGTCATTTTATGAATTGTAATAAGTGTGTTTGTATCGAGAACTGATGGGAGCAAAGAAGAAAATAAACAGCTGTAAATGTGTTTTAAGCCACAAGCCTATGGATTTAGAAAACAACAACAAAACATTAAATGGTTAGTTGCCTTAGGATCACAACACTCATGGAAAGAGTCAGCAAAATGAAAATAAGATGACTCACCAAGAGGATAAAATGAACACATGCAGAATTATTTTTTGTTCTTTTAGTTTTTCATTTTCCCCAAGAGATGCTCTGGAATTTTAACAAATAAAATCTATTCAAAGGGTAAGAAATATTTTCTTTTTTAAAAAATGAAATGTATATACTTGCTCTTCTATTAGCAAATTCCTAATTTCAGCCATATGCCAGAGTTGCCAAAAACTTAAAACACACAATGCTGCAAGAAAAATAATTTATTTTTAGCTTCTGGAACTTATAGGGGAAAATAGATATAGTCCAAGAAAGGAGATTTTGGAGTTGTAGTCCTTTTTTTTCCTCATCAGAATAGAAACTCAGGAGGCATTGTATCGGTGGCCCACAGGAGAATACATACTATTCTTTTTTTCTTTACCAGCAATCCTTATCTTTTTGCTCTTCACCCCAAAGTATCTCCTTCTTGCAGGATAAATATTTGAGCTATTTCCTCTTCTGCCTGTGTGATTTTGTAAGGGTATATAAAGCAAAAATGTCATATACCTTCCCTCATTAGGGACACATTTACCCTATACATGTCCAGAAATCTGTTTATGTTTAGCACCATCAAGAATAGCCAGTCCTGTTTGCACTGATGCCCAGGTGTGTGCTGTGAGTTAGAGTTAGAGAATGCTCTGTACCCACCATATTGTCAGTTTTCTGAGGTGTTCTGGCAATCTGCTAAGAACACTAGGCCTGCAAATTGGTGTCTGAAATAGAGGAGAGAGCTGGAAAGCTTATTACCTCATACTGCCCAGGATACATGGACCCTCAAAGAGAACCCCCCTCTCATTCCCTCACTATGTTGTCAGGGAGGTTTAAGACTAAAACTGCTTTGGGTTCCACAGGCTGTCGATTTGTTTACTATGAAAGCACTATTATTTTATTAATATATAAAAGCACTTTATTTGATTAATGAAACACCTTTTTATACAATATGATATCTATAATGAAAATAAGTAAAATTAATTGCAGGTATTTCTTGAGTACCTTAGATTGTTAACCCTATTTTACAGGTGAGAAAATGGGAACCCAGAGATGTTAAGAAAGTTGTCTAAGGTTATATAAGGTTAAGAGATTGCCAATAGTAAATAAGTGCCACCATTAATGGTCAAATTCAGAGAGCCTTGATTGGATTAACCTACTTCTCTGCCATTTGGATGGTGAATAGTGCAGATTCTCAGCCTGGTCAGAGGGTCATAACCCCTTCAGAGAGACTTTCTAGAAAGTGCCATGCTCAAGTTGACCAGGGCCATCGGTCACCAGGGCTACTGGCCTTTACCGGCATTTGCTTCCCATTACGGTGTGTTCGAAGGTGCAGATTTGGGGAAGTGATTGGGTCATGAATGTTCTAAGCTCAATAGTAGATTAATCAGGATTCCTGGGAGGTGGGACTTAGTTGAGTAAATAGGTTGAGTAAAATAGGTCACTAGGGGCATGTCCTAGAAAGGCCTATCATCTCTCTGGACCCTCCCCTCATCTTTCTTCCTGCTTCACTACTGCCATGAGATGAGCAGGGAGAGACAGATGTTTCTGCCATGGAGCCATCTGACCGTAGATTGAATCCTTGAGACAAAATAAACCTTTCTTCTCCAGGTTTTTCTTATCAGGTGTTTTGCTCATAGCAACAAAAAGCTAACATAATTTTCCAGAGTGATTGTCTATTCTGGGACAGCTCTTCTTCCAGTATTTCCAGCTCATAGATTAAATAATGATTTACTGCACCAGGTGCAGTGGTGCACGCCTGTAATCCCAGTGGCTCAGAAGGCTGAGGCAGAAGAATCGGGAGTTCAAACCCACCCTCAGCAAAAGCAAGGCACTAAGCAACTCATTGAGACCCTTTTTCTAAATAAAATACAAAATAGGGCTGGGGGTGTTGCTCAGTGGTTGAGTGCCCCTGAGTTCAATCCTCAGCATCTCCCCCCAAAGTAAAATAATTGTTTTCTTTCCTTTTTTCTCATGCCACTCCACTGCTCCTGCATCTTGTGATAATTTTATTCTATAGCTTCTATTGCCTTTCCCTGTGGCTAAACCTTAACCAGAGCTTCCCTTGCCTTCCCCAAAAGATTTACATAGTTGTATGATTTTATCATTAAATGTAATTCTAAAGGTAATACAGAATGCCAACAGGTGTAACACGATGGTTGTTGTGATGGTGGTGATTTTGATGATGAAGATGATGATGATGAAAATTTTCTTGCTTTAACATAGCTTTGAATTGGATTTTGGTCCATAGTATGTAACATTACTGATATGCTAGTACCAGTCTATTCTGTCTATTTAGAACTACAACATAAGTAAGAGAATGGTCAATGTGTTTACCTAATTTCTAAGTCACCAAACAACTACATGAAGTTAACAAATAGTTGCAAACTCCACCTGCTAAACATTTGCCCATCGCACAGTCATCCCACTGGAAAACAGTCAAGAATACTTGACTACTATCTTCATTCCACAAGTATTTTTTACATGCCTTTTATGGTTTGGATCAGGGCTGTCCCCCAAAGTCTCATATATTGAAGGATCAGTCCTTAGTGCAGCAGCACCCAGAGAAGGCAATTTGGAAGAGATGGCCCATGAGGGCTCTGACCTCATCAATGGATTAATCCATGGAGGAATTCATATTTGATGGCATTATTGGTAAGTGGTAGAAACTGTAGGTGGTCAGGCCTACATGGAGAAAGCAGGTCACTAGGAGTGTGCCCTTGAAGGGTAAATCTTGCTCTTGTCTTCATTTCTTCCTCCTCTTCCTCCATTCCCCCTGCTTCCCAGCAACTTTCCTCCACCAGACCTTTCCACCATTATGTTCTGCCTCATCTCAGACACAAAGCAATGGAGATAGCCAACCATGGACTAAAACTGTGAGTCAAAATATCTTACCTTTTTTAACTTGATATCAGGTATTTTGGTCATAGTGATGAAGAGCTACTACTAAAAGTGTCCCATATATGTCATGTATTTTGCTGTGAGATACAAATGTGAGTGAAAGATTCTTTTCTCCAAGAAGCACTCTTAATCTGTTTGGAAAATAATCAGTAAGTCTGTCTTGTACAAAAACATGATCCCTCTCAATTAGATTTCATTAAAAAAAATGAAGGCATCAATGCCAAAAGGTGAGCTCCCTAATTTTCACTTGTTAGAGAAAAAGCAAAAATTATTTTAGCTTTAATAGCTAAGAAGACATAAGGCATAGGTCTGCCAGATAAAACAAGAGACCTATTTAAATGTGAGTTTCAGATAAATAATGAATAATTTTTATTTTTACTTGCTATATTTTAGAACCCTAATAAAGTATAAATGTGTGTTGATTCTTGTTTAAGTCAAATTTTATTGCTTTTGAAAAAGCAATGAGATAATAGAAAGGGAACAAGTTTTAGAATAAGCCAGATGTGGGTTAAAATCTGACTTAAATGATCATTAATCCTTTATTTCTTTATGTTCCATAGACTTAATCACATCACTTTTAAAATACTTCTCATAACATTAGTCAAAACTCTTTTCTACTTTCCTTGGAGAGGGAATCTCCTGTTTTATATTTCTAGGTAGCTGCCTTGCACTGACTTTGTTCTGGCTGTCCCTACATAACAATCCACCCCAAAATTTAGTAATTTAAAATAACAGTGTACTTTTTTTTCCCCTCCTGTTGTTCATTGTCTCATTGGTTGGTTCTTTCTTAGGATCACTTATACAGTTGCAGTCAGATAACCTTTGTCTAGAGCCATCAGAAAGCTTCATCCGCATGCCTGTCACCAGGAGTACCTGGCCATCTCATTGCCTCTGCAAGTGGTTACCATGGGCTTTTTCATGCCATGGTTGACTCAGGGTCATTGATCATCTCAGGTAGTGGCTGGTTTCCTCCAGAGCAAGGATTTCAAACAAGAGAATATAGAAGCTCCTAGTCTCCTAAAACCTGACAAAATAAAAGAAGAGGAGAGGAGAGGAAAGGACAAGTATTCTGCTTGGTCAATTATTCTAACAATACAGAGCTCTTGCAAGGCCCACCTATACCCACTAATAAGTGGAAACAGAACCTAGCTCTTGATGTGGAGTGTGTTAAAGAATTTGCCTGCATTGTTAATTCAGCATCTAGTATTTCTCAGTAAGTATTTGTTGGAAAGAATGGGTAAATTAAAAGTATCTAGACCAAAGAATGAAGATGGATAATAACAAATAACAGGTAAGAGGTAAAAATGAAAATACTTATACAGAATATTGTTATTTAAAATTTAAAACTTCCTAGGAATACATGTCATTGTCTAGATATTTGACATAAAATGTTTAAGCAAAATATGCTACATATATAATAATAAGAATAGACATAAGGCAGCCCTTCCTTTTTAAACTATTGCATTGGAATGGAACTCTCTAAAAAAATGTACCAGACATAATGTGAAGTTTTTATCACAGCCTTTTGATAAGATTTTCCTATTCTCTCCTTCCTTCATTCTAGTATATATTCTCCATTCCAGAGAGCTCACCTTTGGAAAGTCAGAGACTTAGAATTCTTTATCACTTTTTTTTTCTCCATAATTTTCCTATTGTTTTTTTCCATGCTAACTATTTTTTTTTATTTTTATTTTTATATGACAGCAGAATGCATTACAATTCTTATTACACATATAGAGCACAATTTTTCGTATCTCTGGTTGTATGCAAAGTATATTCAAACCATTTTGTGTCTTTATACATGTACTTTGGATAATAATGATCATCACATTCATTCCCCTATCAATTATAACCCCATGCCCCTTCCCTTCCTCTGTAACCACTTCGCAGTATCTAGAGTTCATCTATTCCTCCCATGCTCCCTCTCCCTATCACACTATGAATCAGCCTCCTTATGTCAAAGAAAACATTCGGCATTTAGTTTTTTGGGATTGGCTAACTTTCCTATTGCTTTATCTAAAAGACTTCAAATAATATAGTGCTTTAGAATTTTTTTTAATGAAAGTGATTTTTAGACCTCAACTTCCATTTTACTTTGTGGACTTCACCTAGTAGGTAGAAAACTTCTATTATGTTATCCTCATGGCCTTCAAAACCAATTGCTTTCTTGACTCCTGATATCTTCATTTCTACTTCTGCCTCCAATGCTCACTTGTCTCAAAGAAATTCCTATTGAAAATCATGCAGATTATTTAAACTTTCTCATTGTTCCTAGAGAAGAGTAGAAGAAACTATGGGACATGAAGAGGGGCATAATGAGAGTGTAAAAACCACCAGGACTTTAAATGTTAAAATCCACAAAATATGCAAAATGCCTTGAGGCGATGTAATATCACTGTCTCACAGAAGGCAGAAAATTACTAAGAGAAATTTAAATGATGTGCTGGAGAATGTCAACTGCATTTGGAATGGAGCTTTGGATTTTTATAGGAATTGAATACACATTTCAGTCATTAAAATGAAACACTCTGAAATTGTTTCAGATTGAACTTTACATAGGCCAAGGAAGAAATTACAATTAAATATATCATGCTAAGTTTTTAATTTATAAAATGAGACATGGGGATCTCTAGAAAGTAAGTACAATGTGAAGTTTTTCTCTAGAACCCCTTCTATTCCTTGAGTGTCAAAATTTGGGACCACAATTACCCCTCCATTTCTACACCATTAAAACCCTGTAAAAATGATGGGGGTCTTGACTTCCACAGACTGCTAAAGGGTGAGGTATAATTGGAAGCAAACAAATACAACTCCCCTTTGCAGTGCTCTGATTTTCAGTGTTCCTTCTTAATAGCCTTAGAATCAAAATCACAATCTCCCCCCTTGCTCGACCATACCCTCACTCCTGAATTGCCCGGGCTCACCTTGGTTAGCTTATTCTGCTTTTCTATTTCTGATCTCATTGAGTTTTTATTTTGCTGGTTTTATTTCCCCTGAGATACAGGCATCTAGGTTTCTAACCTAAGTTCAGTTCTTTGCCCCTTTAATTGATGATTTGGATGTGCATATTTGACCTTGGTTGAACCTTCCAAATCATCAACAGGAGAGACCCAGACCCTTTCAGGGGAGTCTCATGAGACATTCACTCGTGAACTCTGGCTCCTGGTCAGGGATAAACAAGATCTCAAAGACAAACAAGGGTCAGCTGGATTTATCACCTCCTTGCTCTGCAGATAGTAAAAGCTTCAAACTTGACAAATGAGGACAATTCTGTAAAGGTCAGAGGTAATACCTGGTATTCTTAACTACGGTGACAAAAACTTTTTGCCCAATTATCTTCCTATCCCAAACAATTTTTTCTCAATTACTCTCTCCGCTTTTTTTTCTTCTCTTTTTTCCTGCCAATCTCTATTTGCTACCTCGAAATATCTCTAGATTCTAATTTCCATGTTTTAAATCTCATTTTTCCCATGAGGGTACAACCCACAACAACAATTAGAAATTTTTCTTCAACTGCAGAAAATGAATAATCCTTTCAGTTTTTAAAACGGAGCTTCTCTCACAATTATGGCATTATAATCTGCATACCTAAGGTAATGATGCTGCTTCTGAAAGATTTGTCCTTTCTACATTTTTTCCTTTTCTCCGTCTTGCCATTCTTCTCTCACACCTCTGAGACCTAGTATGCTCATATATCATTGCCTTAGCTAACAGTGAGAATTAGAACAACACATCAGGAGTAATTTAACAACATAGGAATTGCATGACCCAAGAAGAAATTCCATGATAGGTAGGTTAAGACTGGCATAGCTATTCTGTGATGCCACTCCTTCCTCAATTCTTTTTTAAAAAAATATAAAATCCTTGTTTTAGAATATTTTAGATTTACAGAAAAATTAGAAAGATGATACAGAGGATGCCCATAACTCATACTCAATTTCCACTGTCATTGACATTGATTAGTATATGCATTTTTTGTAACTAATTAAAAAAAATTGACACATCATGAACTAAATTCTCTCTTTCATTTACAGTTTATTAGTTTCTTCCTAATGTCCTTTTACTGATCCTGGATCCTATCCAAATGCCACCTTATCTTTACTTGTTATATTTCCTTAGGCTCCTCTTTAGCTGTGCCAATTTCTTAGCCTTGTCTTATTGTTGATGACTTTGAGAGTTTTGAGGCATACTGGTCAGGAATTTTGTAGACTGCTCCTCAATTTGTGGTTTGTCTGGTGATGGAGCTGTGAAATTTTGGAAGGAAGACTACACAGGTGAAATTCTATTTATATTATATCATATCAAGGGCACATTATAAACATGACATCAATTTTTGGTGTTGATTTTGATTACCCAATCAAAATAGTGTTTGTCAAGTTACTAAACCATCAAGTCAACATTTCCCCCACTTTTTACACTTAACTCTTTGGAAGAAAGTTGCTATGTATATACCACACTTGAAGTATAAGGACTTATGCTCTACCTCCCTTAAATGGGTAATAACTACATAAAGTATTTGGAACTCTTTCACCTAGGGTATTTGTCTGCCACTCTTATTTATTTATTTATTCAATCATTTGTTTATATCTGTATGAAAGGGTTTTAGCAGGAGAATTAAGCACTATAATTTACACTGCAAACAGTTACTCTGTCAGATGTCTGAAGAAAATTTTCAAGAAAAGAGTGGAAGTTGGAGAACAAATAGGAGATTCCTGAAGGAGCCAGATGAAAGACAACAGTGACTTATGCAAGAAGGGAAGGGGGGTGGTAAGGAGCATCAAGATTCAGTTTGTATTCATAAAGAATCTTCTGATGCTTTGCTTATGAAGTAAAAAAATACAGGATTTATGTTATTGGTAGCATTGCTGAGATTTAGGAAGGCCGGTAATTTTTCCTGTGTAACAAATCCTCCCAAAGTGCATTGTCCCTCTGCAGTTGTCACAGAGTGTCCTATGACCTCCATTGATCCTACATACATGCAAAATACACTGGCCCCCTACAAAGACCTACCACAATTCTTACCCTACTTTAGAATTTGCTTTGGGTTCAAAGGTAGGATGTCATCATTTAAATCAGGCCTACTAATCTCAGGTGGCTGGATCTGCCTTGTGGAGTACTTGTCTGCACCCAAAGACCTATGAACTCGAAGGCCTCCTTTCTGCCTCATGCACAACCAATGTATCATGGTGAAACAACTGTACAATCACCCAGTAGACATGGCCACTCAAAAAGGGAAGCAAAGGGGGGTCCACAATCTGTAGTAATTCTGGAGTGTAACCAGGATTCGTTCTTGGATTAGATTTGACTACTACTTTCAGGGAGTTGTTCTTTGTGCCTTTGCTCCTTTAGCTGGGCTCTTGTTTCTACCTTCTAAGTCATCTGTCTTTTCCAATAAAGATCTCTCATGTTGGCAATGGATTAGTTTCCTTATCCTCCCTTCTGTCTTTGGAAGTTTGAGAGTCCCAGGGCCTCTTTCAATTTTGAAATTTTCCTGACAATTCCTTAAAAAATTTGTAGTCTTTTTGTGCCTTAACTGATACTCTATCTTATTAGACAAAAGCCACACCCACAGACTGCTTTAAAATAAGCCATTCTCTACATTGGGTTTACATGTGAGGATGCTGAGAGACAATGGCTTTAAGATTCTGGAACATGAGGCGTGTCCCTAAAATACTTGAATCCTTTTTGTATGTCTGAAAGATACTTTGAAGCTCTGCTTTAAGTCTTCCTGAGAATCCCACAGTCACATTTTGTAATTTGATCTTTGTCATGAGACACATTTTTATTTTGGAAGCTTTTGCTAGCTGAAAAGTCTATTTCTGTTTTTTTTTTTTTTTAAGTTATATAAATTCAATTAAAAACTTAAATAATGTCTTAAAATTTTTAGTCTTCTCTTTCTTTTCATTTTATGATAGGTGGCTAGAAGAAATCAGTCAGCGCTCTCAACATTCTTCCTAGAAGTCTCCTTAGATAGGTCACCATGTTCCTCAGACACATTTTCATTTACTTCAGATGACAGCTCTGCTGAACTCTGTCCCTGCATAAAAGGAATTCTTTCCCTTAGCCTTCTGACAATATTGTCCTCCCTTTCCTCCAAGTTTTCACTGACAGCTTCTTTGAGGCCTTTAAGATTCTGCTAAAATTTTTCTTTGGGCCCCTTAGGCTTTTCTCCACAAGGCTGTTGGAGCTTCTGCCCAATCCCCACTTTCAGGTACCAAATTCAGTTTCAGGTTTCTGTTTTTGCATAAAAATTTAGAGACCCAGAAGAGATAGCAATAATTTTATAACCTCTCATGGTTTCAATGAATCTGCAATTTTGGAAGGGTTCTTCTGTGTAGATCTGTCTCCGGGTCTCATCCAGTTGCAATCACACAGTGACTGAATAGGAGCAGCTAAGGGCCTCAACTCTCTTCATGTAGTCTTAGAGCTTCTCCACTTGTTTTTTTGTATGTCATACTTTGGACTTCCTTCTATCTTGGTGGTCTCAGGATAGTTGGACTGTTAACTTTTCAGTTCAGAGATCCAATGTAATTGTTTGAGCAGGTAAGAGAGATGAATGGTTATAGCTATCTAGCCTCAGAATTTGCTCAGCACAATATCTGCTACATTTGACTGGTTTCAAGTGCATCATAAGTCCATATAAATTCAAGATGAGAGAAATCACATTTCAACTCTAGAAAGAGAAGGGAATGGGTATAAAGGGACAATTTTATTTTGTATAACTGAGATTAGCACAAGAAGCCCTTGCCTTTGGTGCCTAAAGATATAGAGATGGTAGATCTATTGAGGGGGGAAAAGAATGCCAGGGGTCTGTGGGAAGAAAGACCCTGTGCCACCTAGGAAAAAATAAGAGATAATTACTTTTTTATGTGGTAAAATATGTGTACCATAAAATTTACCATTTTTTAGGTGTACTATTCAGTGGCAACAAGTATAAATGTTGTGCAAACATTACTACTATGCAAAAGAAACAATTTCTTTTGGGGGAAGACAAGGTCCAGAAACCATGATCAATGACAAAAAAATAAACTGTGTTCCAAAAGAGGCACTGTGCTAAGACAGAAGGGAGATTTTTGGCTTGCTGACTTACCCCTAGTGCAGGGTTGGGCAGTACTTGTTCTGATGCTTATGCATTGCTTATAAACCCTGTTGTCAGACATAATGGCACAGTGAAGTAAGACCATTCGGTGCAGTGGAAGAATAGTAACTGGACTGATCAGGACCAATTTTCCACAGTGACACTCTATAGCAGTGGCCAAAGCCAAGGAGATAAGGCTGTTTGAACTCCCCAGTTCTCTCAGTAAAAGATCGATCATCCTAATGCTAAGTAGTTTTGTGGCTAGGTAGATACTCCTGTGGAAGAAAACTCACCTGTAAAAAGGATACAGGCAGCTGAGCAAAGTGGTACATGCCTGTAATCCTACTGGCTCAGGAAGTTGAGCCAGAAGGATCACAGTTTCAAGGCCCACCTTAGCAACTTTAGCGAGAACATTATCTCATAAAAAAAAAAAAAAAAAAAAAAAAAAGGTTTTGGATGTAGCTGAGTGGTAAAGCACCCCTGGGTTCACTTCTCAGGATGGATGGATGGATGGATGGATAGATAGATAGATAGATAGATAGATAGATAGATAGATAGATAGATAGATAATAAATGTGATGAAGTAGTCAAAAAAAGAAATAAAGCGGATGTGACCATATTTTACTCTAATTTTGTACATCATTCTAGTAACTTAGGAATAGTAAACTGAACTTGAAAAACTGGAGAAAAATGACATTGAATTTACCTTTCAGTTTAATATATTCTGAGCAACTGTGTTCATGAGCGTGGGGTTATTACATTTCTGACTCCCAGTAACTCAGACATTAGAACAGATAAGGAAAGTGACAAACCGGTTTTCATTCTAGTATTATTATAACTCTTTGCTGTCAGGAAACCCAGGCTGTTTGGCTTCCTTTCTGTAAGAAATTGTCAGTTGATAGGCAAAACTTCAAGAATAATTAAAGAAATAGGATATGTACATTCCCTTGAGAAAATCAATCTTTTGCAAATGTATTTAAATGAATTCAGTATCCTTTCCTTTTAATAGTGCTTACCCAGGCAAAAACATTTATTTTAGATTTTGTTATGGCACTCAGAAAACTATGATGCCTCTTTAAAAATAAATTATAGTGTAAAAGTCACAGAGGAGGCTGATTGAAAAGAAAAAAGAAATCTCAGGAACATTCCCTGTGTGCCTCCCGCTGTCTTATGTGCACTTAAAGTATGCCAAATAAATCTCAAAACATTTCCTGTTACCTGAGACTATCTTGAAGTGTCTCAGTAAATGTTTAATGCATCCCAATCTCTTATTCAGCATGCCAGGAGGAGGGGGATTTCTGTTTTGGCAGAGGTTGGCTTTGGTAAATGCTACAGGTGAACTCAGCAGGTGCTGTGGCATCTGTGTAAACTGGATAGGTTTAACGGTTGCCCAGAAATACTGGCCATTCTCTTTGGGCAACCAGACTTTGACACTTGGATTAGGGCCCAAATGAATGTCAATTCACCTGTTGACCTCACCTCTTCCTCTCCCCAAACACTTAAGATGGTTTTAATAAATATAAATACCCTGCTTTGAGAATGCTTTGTGTGGTAATACTACTTGCATAAGATTTCACAGGCCACAGTTATCACTGGTTTTGTATATATAGTCTTAGGGTCTACTTCCTTCAAGTGGTCAATTACAGGAGACACAGTCTAGAAAAATTTCTATAAAAAATATTATTGTTGGGCTGGGATTGTGGCTCAGCAGTAGAGCACTCGCCTAGCACGAGCGGGACCCAGGTTCAATTCTCAGCACCACATAAAAATAAAGGCATTGTGTTGTGTTTATATACACAAAAGATTCTCTCTCTCTCTCTCTCTCTCTCTCTCTCTCTCTCTTTAAAAAAAAATTACTGTTAGCAGTAGGGGCAGGTTGATAATCCTTAAATTGTCTTTCTTTAGAATTAAAACACTGATCATAGGACATATATTATACCTGTGTGGTTTTAGTCAGCTTTTTCATCACTGTGACTAAAAAACCTGTCCAGAGAAACTCTAGATGAGGAAGAGTTTTTGTGGGGGCTCTCAGTTTCAGAGATCTCAGTCCATAGACATCTGGCTCCATTTCTTGGGACCCAAGGTGAGGCAGAACATCATGGCAGAAGAGTGTGGTAGAGAGGAGCAGCTCATATGATGATCAGAAAGCAGACTCTACTGGACAGATATAAAATTTATCCCAAAAGCACACCCACAGGGACCCATGTCCTCCAGACACGTTCTACCCGCCTTTAGTTAACTCTCAATTAATCCCATCATGGGATTCATTCTCTGATCAGGGTAAGACTGTCACAACCCAATCATTTTTTCTCTAAATCTTCTTGTGTTGTCTCACACATGAGTTTTTGGAGAACACCTTACATCCAAACCATGATATGTGTTATTTGTTTATTTAAAATTTGGGAGTCTGTCCTTTGGAGTCTTAAATGCTTAGCAGGGAGTTAATGATGAGTCACTTTATATACTAAAGTTGTTATTGAGTCTGAGCCAGAAGCTAAACTCTGGGAGTCCCAGTGAGTCAGGTCTGGCCAATTGTCCCAAACAAATCAATTTACAAAGTAATCATGAAAGGCAGGAAAGGATTTTTAATCAGTATAGCTATACTAGGAAGACAAAGGGACCAGTGTCCTGAACCCTGTCTTCAAGGATACTAACATGAACCCTCAGACACATAATGGAAGGGAGCCAGAAATATGTTTTGCCAAGTTATGTTCTGGTTGATCATTACTTTAGACGTGGTAAAGGGTGGCAGATAAGCAAGTTGCCGTTGCTTGATAGCTAGTTTTGACTCATTAGAAGATGTTATCTTCAGACCTCTTGTTCCTGGAATTTTAAATGACTGCAGAAGAGAAAAATACAGGGCAAAGGGAATAGATGCAAAATGGAGATGAGATGCCAAGTTTTTATCCTGCTTTTAGTTACCCATTAGACACTTGCAAGTCCAAATGAATAGTCTGTGCTTTTAGTAAAAGCAGCTTTTAAGTCTGTTTCAGAATTAGGACCTACCTAAGAATATAACTAAAGAAGCACAGTGTGCCATGGTTTGGATAAAGGTCCACCAAAGTACCATGTGTTTGGTCCCGAGGATGGGGCTTTTGGGAGGTGTTGTGTTGTGGACCTTTAGGAAGTGAGGACACTGGAGGCATGTCCTCTAATGGGTTGTGCAATGATTTAATAGAGAGTATATTGATTAGGTTTCTCTCAGGTATCCTTGAAATAAACTGACTCATGCTAACTTCAGTAAAAGGGAGAAGTTTATTAGAAGCCTATTATAAGATCAAAGAAAATGTTCAACTGCCAGGTTTCTGAAATGAGGAAGTTAGGAAAAATAAGTCTCAAAAATAGGAGGATTTGATTAGTACTTCAAAATTTTTACATTTATGGACACTTAATTCCTAATTTATAACATATTCTCTAGTTCATATTCTAAATTTCTGGTAAAGAGAATCTGACTGGCCCAGCTTGTCTCAGGTGTGGGTCCCTTCTCAATTTAACTTAGCCTAAAATGTGGTCACATAACATAAATGCGGCTAACGGGGCCACATGCTATTAGAAAGAGAAGTATCATGAACAAAGGCTGATTATGAAGTCAAACAACAACAAGTGCTGGCGAGGATGTGGGGAAAAGGGTACACTTGTACATTGCTGGTGGGACTGCAAATTGGTGTGGTCAATTTGGAAAGCAGTATGGAGATTCCTGGGAAAGCTAGGAATAGAACCACCATTTGACCCAGCTATTCCCCTTCTCGGACTATTCCCTGAAGACCTTAAAAGAGCATACTATAGGGATACTGTTACATCGATGTTCATAGCAGCACAATTCACAATAGCTAGACGGTGGAACCAACCTAGATGCCCTTCAATAAATTAATGGATAAAAAAATGTGACATTTATACACAATGGAGTATTACTCAGCACTAAAAAATGACAAAATCATGGAATTTGCAGGGAAATGGATGGCATTAGAGCAGATTATGCTAAGTGAAGCTAGCCAATCCCTAAAAAACAAATGCCAAATGTCTTCTTTGATATAAGGAGAGCAATTAAGAACAGAGCAGGGAGGAAGAGCATGAGAAAAAGATTAACATTAAACAGGGACGAGAGGTGGGAGGGAAAGGGAGGAGAAGGGAAATTGCATGGAAATGGAAGGAGACCCTCACTGTTATACAAAATTACATATAAGAGGAAGTGAGGGGAAAGGGAAAAAAAAACAAGGGAGAGAAATGAATTACAGTAGATGGGGTAGAGAGAGAAGATGGGAGGGTAGGGGTGGGGAGGGGGGATAGTAGAGGATAGGAAAGGCAGCAGAATACAACAGACACTAGTATGGTGTGGTGAGCCGTTCCTATAGACCGTGGCCGCCATTAGAAGATGGCGCCGGCTTCCACTGTGGCCTGTGATAAACAACTCCTTTTATGGAGAGTTGGCACGTAATCCCTTATCACCCTATGAGAGAGATCCACGTGGCAGCTTAAGATTGGTATGTGGGAGGCTTTATTAGGCTGTGCTTGGGCGCTCGGCGGGGGGTCACTAGAAGATGATACTTGAATCAAGGCCTGAATAAACTGCTGAAAGAAGAATCCTGTGTCATGTTTTTCCCTTGCCGGCGAGGGGTCGCGACAGTATGGCAGTATGTAAAAACGTGGATGTGTAACTGATGTGATTCTGCAATCTGTATGCAGGGTAAAAATGGGAGTTCATAACCCACTTGAATCAAATGTATGAAATATGATATGTCAAGAGCTATGTAATGTTTTGAACAACCAATAATTTTTTAAAAATTTAAAAAATTTAAAAAGGCAAAATGACAAGCTGTAATTAAGTAAAAAATAATGAACAAAGGCTGAGCAGATGGAGTAAGTACTTGAAACAATGTCTATCATGAGGACCTGTGACACAGAGAACTACTTAAAACTGCTGATTTGGGGGTTCATGTGGGAGACTAGGTACAGTGCTCAAGCATCCCAGATGCCACTGCCCTAATTCTTGTTCTGTTTTTAGAATGTTATTAATTCTGCATACAGTATTATTTGTGTTGTATTGTTTGTAACCAAAGGACTGTTAATTGATATAGAGGCTGGTACCAGAAGCACAGAAGCACGTATTGTGTATTATAAACCCAAAATGTAACTGGAGGAGACTCCATCGAGCTCCCTTGACATTGACTTCCAAACCATATCTGAGATACCTTTGAAGAGCATCGTACTTTTAAAACCCATCTTCTATTCTTTGTAAGATTTGGGATTATGTAATAAATTGAATAATATCATGCCTTGCCTTTACCAGGCTTAGTTTGCTCTGGATGTACAACTCTTAAATTTTTTGTTTGTTTATTTCTGTTCATTTCCATTTTCTATACTCTATATGGACTAGATTTTGAAATCAATGCTCTTGCAGAATCAAACTCTTAATTCTAGTTGTGGTTTTGGATTTTCTGTTCCTTATCGGTAGACTTGAACTTAGGTATCCATTAGCTTAATGGCTTCTATCTCGCTCTGTGACTCCAGGTCATTTGAAACAATTGCTTGGTAATATATCATTTGAAGTCCTTGATTACAAGCAATAGAAACTGACTCTGGCTTGAACAAAAAGGAAATTTTAAAAATGGATATTGGAGAGTTCACTGGTTCTATTAGAATATGAAAGTATCAGATTTAGAATCTAACAGCACAGCAAGAGGTAATTCACTATCTTGGGTAAGTTACCATTGGCAGCCACTGAAATGAAAGAACATCATCTCTCTCTCTCTCTCTCTCTCTCTCTCTCTCTCTCTCTCTCTCTCTCTCTCTCTCTCTTCTACTATACTCAACATACAAGTTTCCCAGAAAGGACATGATTCCAGCTTTGGTCATGTTATCCTCTCCTGAGATAGGCAGAAGGACCTCTGTGTGACAATGGAATGAGGGCATCATTCATCAGAATCATCTTGTCAGAGGCAGCATCTAGCTGTATTCCTGTCATGAGAGGAGGCATCTCAAAAAAAAAAAAAAACAAAAGGTTGGTGCTTGATGGGGGACAGTGGTGGAGACTGAGTGTACAATGACTTTTGATTGTAAAGTGGTTGAAGTTTTTTTTTTCAAAAAAAGGAATTTTATTATAATTGAACGCATATAGCAAATGTTTTAGATATTTGTGCACAGTTCCTCTTTTTTAGTTTTTTGTTCATTCAAGGTATTTAATTGTAAAATTAAAATATATGGGATTTTTATTTTTACCTTTTCTCTTTGTTTCCAAATGTGAAATTTTTTTTTTTTTAGTTAAACAAACATAGCGTTAATTTTGTGACTCTCTCCAGATTTCTGTCACTCATAAATAGGAACTTCAGCACTTCAGAATAAGTTCTGGGAAAAAAGTTTGCACATTCTTTTTCCTTACTTGCTCTGCCCTTAAGAAACTTTGGTTCTGATAAGACCAGGACAAAGGTTCAGGTAAGGCTCGATTTCTCTGTCTTTATCCTCCATCCTTCCCCAACACCATCTTTCCCTATCCTGATTATTTAGTAAGTACAATCAAATCATGGCTGAAGACTTGTTTCCTAGAGATAGGCCCAAAAGTGTGACTAGTGGTAGAGGCCGTTAATTTTCTTAAATGTTAAATCTGGAACTTCAACTCTCTTAGCTTTCCATACCAAACTCTAGACTTGGAGAAAGGTGGTTGGAATTTCCATTTGTAGTTCATGGTCACAAATATGTTCTCCAAACCAGATATACCAAAACAAATAGCAATAAAACAATACCAAAAGGACATCATCAATTTGCTGCTCATGTTTGTTTTGAATTTTGTTTGTCCAAAGGACAGTTATGATACATCTCATTTAACACCCTCCAAAAACCTTTGGGAGAATGTTCTTTGGTTCTTCTGAAAGTAAATTTCTTATAGGTAGGGCCAAGATTGATTAAACAATTATTATGGGACTTCAGTATATAGAGCATTAAAATTATATGAAATTGATTCTAAAAATGGTTCAATATCAACAATTAGCATCTCTTCAAATTCACTTTTAGTATATAAAATAAAGCCAAATTCTGCTTCTAGGCAATCATTCTTCTGAAAAACAAATTATATTCACTTTAAAAATATTATACTTAGTATTTTATCTGCTATATTACTATGTTTCAAAAAAATAGGAATTTACAAAGACCACACAGATTCTGTGCTGAGGAAAAAGCATTTGCCTTTTCTGTAAAGTGGAGAACAAATAAAGGAAGTAGCATTTAGGTATATTTGAAAGTTCCCTTCACCCTCAAGTTCTATTTTAGATGAAATGACATACTGCATAAGGGATGCATCCCCTAGAAATTTGCAAAGCAGCAAGAAAAAGAAATATAAATTTTTCTTAGTATCTCCATAGAAGATCCTTCCAGAATAACAATACAAGATTTGGTCTCTACTGTTTCTGGTACTCTTCATTAGAGTGTTGGAAATTAAAATTTTCTCCAGATAAATTCCTGGGAAGCCCACAGTCCTTAACTGTCATTACAATCAATATAAGTGTTTTAGGAATATAGAACATGGGATTGAATTCTAAGGTATAAGCCATTAAATTTTACACAGGGGAAAAATATTCAGCTTCTGTATATGGTCAATATTTACTTCCATACAGATTAGATCTTGCTTTGAGGATTAAAAACTGAATTTCCACATACTGCAACTGAGAAGTCTCTCAGTAAGACAAATGCCCCAGTACTGGCCTGTGTCCAGGTCTGGTCATGCTTTACTCTGCCATCTTGAGGAGAACAGGAGGGTTGAGGCAGAGCTCAGCCTGGATCAGTTTCAGGTTATTCAGCTAAATACAACAAATAGCTGGGTTCAGTGGTTGCACACCGGTAATCCCAGTGATTTGGGAGGCTGAAACAAAAAGACCACAAGTTCAAGGTCACCCTCAGCAACTTAGCAAGACCCTGTCTCAAAATTTAAAAATAATTTTTAAAAATGAAAAAGCTGGAGATATAGTTCCATGGTAAAGGGCCCTGGGTTCAATCTCCATTATAAAAAATATAAAAATAAAATAAATTCAACAAATATGCAAAGAACTTTTTTTTTTTTGCTTTTTAGAAATGTTTCCTAGCATAGTGCTTTTGAGACTATAGAGTGCATGCCACAGAATTAGACACAGATCCTCCCTCTAAAGAACTTACAATATAGAAAGAGACGAAATAGCAAGTAATGGCCACATAATAAAAATATTCAGATTATGTGGAATGTAAGTATTAGCCTTGGTGTACTTAACTCCTCTACTGAATTATTTTTAAATTTTTATCCAATCACATATATAATCATATGTTAAACATTTATTTGAATATTTACATATACCAGAAAATAATTAGTAACAGAATTTAATACTCATATGTACTCTTCTGCATTGTGTAAAAGGTAATTAAGAATATCAGTGTTAAGAGATTCAGAACTAATAAATGCAATGGCTCCTAAAGGAAGCCCAGGATGGAATTCAGACTGTGACAAAAGAATCTGTGTTAGTAGTATATACTATAACCACAATGTAGGAAGAGGGAAAGAAGAGGCATGGACCTAAATAAATATGAAAATAACTGAAAACTGTAGAACCAAAGACAGTAGGAATTGTTATAGACCAGGTAGAGTGGTACACAGCTGTAATCCCAGCTATTGGGAGGCTGAGGCGGGAGGATTGAAAGTCTAAGGTCAGCCTCAGCAACTTAGCAAGACCCTGTCTCAAAATAAAAAATAAAGAAGTCTGGGGATGTGACTCAGTGGTGTGTACCTCTGATTCCCATCTCTAGTAGTAGAGAAGAAGAAGAAGAAGGAGAAGAAGAAAGAGGAGCAGTAGGAGGAGAGGAGGAAAGGAGGAGGAGAGAAGAAGAAGAGGAGGAGGAGGAGGAAGAGGAGGAGGAGGAGGAGAAGGAAGAGGAGGAGGAGGAGACAGAGAGAGTGAGAGATACAGAGAGAAACAGAAAGAAAGAAGCATCGTACTCTAGTTTATGAAATTCTTTCTCCCAAAGGTGCTTATAAGTGTGATTTAACACTTCTGATATATCTATAAAAGTATACTTGGATTGAACAAATAAGTAATTGGCAGATAATAGGAGCCAGATTTCTTTATTTTATTTTATTTTTTTAAGTTGTTGATGGACCTTTATTTCATTTATTTTTACGTATAGTGCTAAGAATCAAACCTAGTTCCTCACACATGCTAGGCAACCACGCTACCAATGAGCCACAACTCTAGTCCAGAGCCAATTTCTCACAATTAGAGTGAAGAGTTTGAAATTAGAAAACACAACCATCAAATGAGATGGACATATTACCCTAAGTACAGTATGAAGACATGAATGGTGTGAATATACATTGTATACAACTAGACATAATAAAAATTGTGCTCTATATGTGTAATTTGAATTGTAATGCATTCTGCTGTCATATATAACACATTAGAATAAAAATAAATGAATAAAACAACAACAACAACCCAACTGGAATGAACCATGGTAGTATTAAAGTTTAAGATATCAGAATGAACTTATCTTTAATGTATAATATATATATATATATATATATATATATATATATATATATATATATAGATATAGATATAGATAGATAGATTGATCGATACATGTCTATACAATGGTCAAAACTGGAACAATCTGAGCTGCATGATATAAAAAGTAATATTAAATTACATCCTAAAATAAATATCCGTGAATTCATGTTGGTGTAATACATGATTGAATAAAATCAACAGCTTATGGAGGAGATACAAATCTATCATGCAAAAGAAGTCCAAATTATTTATGTGGATACTCCTCCTATAAGGAGCTGAAGCAAGTGTAGGCAATGCTTAATGACTTGCTTCCAGAGAGAATGGTATGGAAAGAGGGGGAAAGTGGGAAAACCTAGTAAACACTACTTTGATTAGTGTATTAGTCCATTTTCCATGGCTATTAAAAAATACATGAAGCTAGGTAATTTATAAAGAAAAGAGGTTTACTTAACTCAGAGTTCTGAAGATCCAAGATCCCTGGTGCAGGCTTCTGCTTGCTGAGGTCAGGGCTTCATGAGAGATGGCATCACAATGGAAGAAGCATTGGAAGAGAGGAAGAGAACACATGGTGTGACCAGAAACCAGAGAGCAAAGAGAGAAGGTCTCACTCTTTCTATGACAATTGAAACTCATAAGCACTAACTCACTCCAAGAGACTAGCAGTATTAATCCCTTCTGAGAGCAATACCACCAATCCTCTAATGACCTTATACTTTATAAAGGTTCTTCCACCTTTGATATCATCACACTTGGGTCCAAGCTTCCAGCACATGAACCCATGAAGGCACACTCATGTGATATCCCTATCATAGCTGTGAGATAAGCCAGGTTATCATCAGTGGGGTCATGTTGGTAGGAGGGGAGATTATATACTTCACCTCTGTGGTCTTCCTCCCCAAAGCCATAACCCACTTCTAACCATGATAAAACCATCAGATAGACCCACACTGAGGGACATTCTACAAAATACCTGACCACTATGCCTCAAATGCCAAAGGCATCAAAAACAAGGAATGTCTGAGCAATTATCACAGCCCTGAGGAAACTAGGGAGGCACACTGACTAAATGAAATGAGGTGCCCCGAGCAGGATCTTGAAAAATAAAAAGGATGTTACAAAAACTAAATAAGTTTCAGTAAAGTATGGCTTTGGTCACTATATCTGTATTGGTTTCTAAATTGTCACAAATATACACCATCATAATGTCAAAGGTTAAAAAAGAGGAAAGGGTGTAGATATAAGAAACTCTGTGTACCATGTTTATAGTTTTTCTGTGAATCTACAACCTATTCTAAAATCAAATAATCATTTAAACCTTTTTTTAAAAAACATGATGACTGTTATACTTTACAAATTCCATTTCAAATGTGAAGTCCTCTAATTATCTCCCCTGAAGCATGATGTCAGCAGGAATGGGTTCTCTGTAATACCTGGTTCTATTGAGTTTTGTTCAGGAAATAATGTTGCAGGAAACATATAAAAAATGGCTTTTGAATACACACCATCAGAAAAAAAACAGTCATGTAATGTGATTGTAACTGTTTATATTAAGAATTTTCTTCCTTGATTAAAAAAAAAACCTCTGGAAGATAAATTCATGATTCCTAAGAATAAAATAAATACATCTTCTATAACAATGAACTCACAAAATGATGAGGTTTGCTACAATACTTAGATTTATTTAAAAACATAGTCATTGAGAAGGTAATTTGGACTGTGACTATAAGTCTTCATGAAAAATAATCATCTATAGTAGGCTTTTACTTCATTTATTCTTAGCTATTTCATATACACCAAAAAAAAAAAAGAAAGAAAGGAAATTAGATACACTAGAAAATAATGAGATCTAAAGTTATTCCTTTTATATAAAGTGAACTTATAAATCTGTACTGTTTCTACCTTTCCAATCCCTGTCTTTGAGATTTGTCTTAGCGGATAGTTTTTCAACAGATTGGATTTTAGAGTAAGTAGCCCCTATCCCTGAGTACCTAACTTTTCCACTTTGAAGATAATCACAGTCAAATTGTGCACCATGTGCTTAGTTGGTAAAACGGGGACTCATTTGGGAAATACCATGTCCTCAGCTATGCATTAATGATCTGCCAAGTGAGTAAAATTGATTCTTCAGTTATTAAAACTTTAGAAAACAGGGATCCTGACCAAGTGTACCATGCATTACTTTCCCTTGTGTGTGTGTGTGGGGGGGAGTGTTGGGGGGTACTCGTTTTATGCTTGCACACTTCTTTTTGTTGCTCTCTTTCACTTTCCCTAAAATCAATTTGACACAGGCAGTTGAATATGTTATTAATATAACAGAGCTTTAGTTATCCTTCACCTTCTAGTCTGACTTAGTTTAGTCTGATGGCATGAATTGATAAGAAGCTGTAATCAGCAGCTTCATATATACGTTTATCAGGTTAAGGGAATAGTCTATTGCCCAATATATGAACTTTGGTTAGACAAATAGATATCCTAAGTGAAAGTTACCAAACTAGATACTTTATATTTTAAATATATTTAGATATTATATTTCAATAATACAATTTATACTTGATATATTTTTAGGTCTAAAGCATAAAAAGAAAAGACTTGATTTTTAGAGTATTGCCAACTTATCAAGTGTTCAATGTGCAATATAAAACTATATATTTTTAAAATCTATTTTAATACTGCTTAGGAGTGAGCTGTTTCTTTGAGGCTCTATGACGTTATCACACAGAAATACAAATGGCATTCTTGGTTTTTCTTTCAGAAATAATATATGTGTGAAAAGGAGAAAAGAGCTGTTGGAGTGGGAATATCCTTTCTATAGGCCTATTTTGGTTAAGCTTTTTTTAAATGCTGTATAAAAGTCAGGGGAAAGCATTGAAATTATATCACAGAACTTCCACCATTGGAGAGAGAAATTGGAAAATCTTGCAACAGTAAAGGGGCTTTATGTTTGATCAACCATAATGGTTTTGTAGAAGAACTGAGTGCCTAGAGCAAGGGAAAGGTCAGGACAGGATTCATATGGTAGGAGGGGAGATTATATACTTCACCTCTGTGGTCTTCCTCCCCAAAGCCATAACCCCCTTCTAACCATGAGAAAACCATCAGATAGACCCACACTGAGGGATATTCTCCTGGTTCCTCTTCCCAAGACTCACCTTTTAACCTGCATTCCTACTCTGTCAAAAGGCAGAACCCTATGCAAATATTATACAGGTAACATTCATTTGAGTAAAGTCTCCTCAAGGTGAGCAGGCTATCCACCTAACTGCTTTTTACCTTTATGATTAACCTCAGGAAGACACCTCCTAGAGAAATCTCTTCCTAATTCTTGAAGTTAGCTGTCCCTCTTGTGTGTTTCCATGAAGGACTCTTTTCTCACTATGGTGAGCTTTATGCACTGGATTGTGGTTCTTAACTTGTGTGCATGTCTGCTAAAATGGAAACTCTCTAAGGACTTAACTTATATTCTCAATGCCTTGTATAACTATAGAGAAGGAAGGGGTTTTATAGATGGTCGCTGTTTCTTTCTAAATTATGAAAAGAGTTCACATGTATTTTTAAAAATAAGAATGTACATATAGTAGCAAACAGAAGAGAATGCTGATGAAGGGATAGCAAAACTAAGGAACAATTTACAGCACTGGAAACACGGTAAGTGTACTGTGATTTTGCCTATCAAACATTGATTATTTTTGGAGGGAGGTACTGGGGATAAAATCCAGAAGTGCTTTATCACAGAGATTCACTCCCAATCCTTTTTATTTTGGGACAGAGTCTCACCAGGTTGTTAGGGCTGGCCTTGAACTTGTGATCCTTCTGTCTTGGCCTCCTGAGTTGCTGGGATACAGGCATGCATCACCTCACATGGCTGATTTGTTATGTTTTGGTAATATCTTGATGTTTACCTCTGAGACCTCCCTCTCATGTCCCAACTCTTATTTTTGTGACTTAGCTGAGGCAACTGTCTAATAAGATCTAAAGCAGAACATATAACCTTGACCTGGAAAATGAATGTATTCTATTTCCTCAGGCAGAGTGATTGGTTGAGAAATGATTATATGATCAAAGGTTGGAACCAACAGGGTTTGTTCAGGGACTTTTCTTGTTACAACTAGAAAAAGATAGTCCCTTCCATTGCACTTGAATCTATGAAGACATGTCTTGAACTGCCAGGGATCACCATAACAGCCAGATCTCATGAAATACAACCCACATAAAAGCAAGCCTGATTTACTGCCTCAATAATACCGACTGTTTTTCTAGAACCAGCTTATCCTGTAACTCAGACTGCTTTATAACTTTTCAGTGATTTTAATCAATAAATGTCACATTAGTTAAACTAAAATCAGGAGGTGATTCCCATTTTCTAGGAAAGGCCAAATATTTTCTTGTTTAGCAATAAACAAGAAGAAAGTTACAGAAAATGAAATGTTGTAGTACTAACTTAAAGGATCTCTAAGGTTTATACTTCACTCAAAGGAATATTACTCATGTTCAGATATTATATATTGGCTTTAAGCCTTTGATTTTGAATTAAGGTCTTACTTGTAAGATAACATTTTTAATAGTCAGCCAGTTCTGTTCCCTTTTAGGAAAGGAGTTATAGAGTTTAGCAAAAGAATATGCATTTTGTGCAAAGATTGCTTTAAATCTTTTTCCCGCCTTCTTTATTTGCTTTGGCCTCCCCCCCACCAATACTCTCTGACTGCAGAAATCCTTGATAATGATGACTTTAACTATAACTACATCATCATTTGATAGGCAGGTCTATCTCTATTCTTCAGCAGAGGTGTTGAGGAGCAAGCCTAGTGTGTGAAGAAGATTTTTTTTTCAACCAATGATTTCCAAGCATAGTTGATTATTAGAATAATATTAGATGTGTTTTTTAAAATGTTTTTTTCTATTTTTGTGGCCATTAAAGTAATAAATACATCAATTAAATATTTAAATAAATCTTTGTGGGTATGTGATTATGAGTAAATGTGAAATCATCATATCAAATTGATTTTAAGATAGATCACACCAATTTGCAGAGTATATGAATAACTAAATACTACATCCTCAGCAAGATGGATTTTATAAATTATATATTTTCTTGTTCTGGCAACTTTTTAGTGTGTAAATGTTTCATACTCTGATGATGGGTTCTATTGTTTGATTTGATTAATTTTTCTTTAGATATTTTGAAGCTATGTTATTTCATGCTATGAATTTTCTTCATGAATTGATCACTTTTTCATTATTAAATGGTGTTTCTGTCTCTAATAATGCTTCTTGACTTTATCTGATAATGGTGTAGTTTCATGAAATTTCTTTTGCTGGACATTTCATGCTATGTTTTTTCCCATCCTTTAGACTTACTGTGCACTTATAATTAAAATATATACATATATTTTAATCATCATATACTTTAAAAATATGTCAACAGTAGTTTATTACTATTTCAAATTTAATTGCATATGGATTTAAATTAATTCAACTGGGAATATATTTGAATTTAAGTCTACCATCTTACTATTTGCTAGTTTTCATGTTTCTTTTTCTTGCTTTCTTTGCCTTTCTTGGATTAAGCAAAAATTAATTTATCATTTCATTAACTACATTTTAGTGGTTTTTTTCTAGAAATTACAATATGCATTCTTACTTATTTCAGTCCAATGCTACTGATTACTTTTACTTCTTCTCTAAAAGGCTGGCCTTAGAACAGTTTAACATCATTTGTCAGTTTTTCTTTTATATTACCATATGTATTGCAATATATTGCATGAACTACAGATAGTTCACACGTTTTATACTACAAAAACCATGACAATTAATATTCTGCACAGTAAATATTTATTCACTTTGCTCACATATTATTTTATTCTCTTTATTTCTTCCTGATGTTTCAACTTTCTCTCTGAGATGGTTTTACTTTTGCCTGAAGAACACCCTTTAGTATTTCCTTTAGTGCAGGTTTACTTGTGAGACATATTCATAGATTTTATAAGTCTGAAAGTATCTTTGTTCTTCCTTTGTTTTGTAGATTTTATTCTCTGCCTATAGAATTTTAAGTTGGTAGTTATTTTCTTTCAGCATTTTAATGATATTATTTCATTGGATTCTGGTTTTACTGATTTTTGTTGGTAAGTCAGCTGTCTTCTTATTACTGATCCTATAAATTCTATTCTATTTCTGAGGGTTTTTTTCCCTCAGATTGCATTATTATTTTTTTTTTTTACTTTGACTTTTGAAATTTTTAATATGTATTCCTTGGTATGCTTTTCTTTGCATTTACCCTGATGTTCTTGTCAACTCCTGAGTATTGATACTTTAGTCAGCTTTTTCACTGCCTTGACTAAAAGACCTGATAAAGAACAATTTTAGGGGAGGGAAAGTTTTTGTAAGGGTTCACATTTCAGGGGTCTTATTCCATGGACAGCAGGCTCCATTTGGGGTTTAAGGTGAGGCAGAACACCATGGGGGACGAGTATGATAGAAGGAAGCAGTTTACATGATGATCAGGAAGCAGAAAGTGAGACTCCACTTGCAAGCTATAAAATATATACCCCAAAAGCATGCTCCCAGAGACCCACCTCCTCTAGCCATACTCTACCCACCTTTAGTTACCACTCAGTTAATCCCTATCAGGAGATTAATTCACTGATTGCATTAAAGCTCTCACAACCCAGTCATTTCTCCTCTCAATCTTCTTGCATTGTCTCACACATGAGATTTTGGGGGACACCTCACATACAAACTATAACAATCGATTTGTACTATTTTCAGCTTTGGAAAATCTCCAACCATTGTCTCTCTTTTTTTTTTTTAATTTTTTATTGTTGGTTGTTCAAAACATTACATAGTTCTTGATATATCATATTTCACACTTTGATTCAAGTGGGTTATGAACTCCCATTTTTACCCCATATACAGATTGCAGAGTCACATCAGTTACACATCCATTGATTTACATACTGCCACACTAGTGTTTGTTGTGTTCTTCTGCCTTTCCTATCCTCTACTATCCCCCCTCCCCTCCCCTCCCCTCTTCTCTCTCTACCCCCTCTACTGTCATTCAATTGTCCCCCTTGTATTATTTTTCCCTTTCCCCTCACTTCCTCTTGTATGTACGTTTGTATAACCCTGAGGGTCTCCTTCCATTTCCATGCAATTTCCCCTTCTCTCTCCAAATTCCAAATTCCAGTACCATGCTGTTTTTGTTACTATTGCTCTGTAGTATAGTTTGAAGTCTGGTATCGCTATACCGCCTGATTCACACTTCCTGCTTAGCATTGTTTTTGCTATTCTGGGTCTTTTATTTTTCCATATGAATTTCATGATTGCTTTCTCTATTTCTACAAGAAATGCCGTTGGGATTTTGATTGTCATTGCATTAAACCTATAGAGAACTTTTGGTAATATCGCCATTTTTTTAAAAATTTTTTATTGTTGGTTGTTCAAAACATTAAAAATTTCTTGATATATCATATTTCACACTTTGATTCAAGTGGGTTATGAACTCCCATTTTTGCCCCATATACAGATTGCAGAATTACATCAGTTACACATCCATTGATTTACATATTGCCATACTAGTGTCTGTTGTGTTCTGCTGCCTTTTCTATCCTCTACTATCCCCCCTCCCCTCCCCTCCCTCCCCTCCCCTCTTCTCTCTCTACCCCCTCAACAGTCATTCATTTCTCCCCCTTGTATTATTTTTCCCTTTCCCCTCACTTCCTCTTGTATGTACTTTTGTATAACCCTGAGGGTCTCCTTCCATTTCCATGCAATTTCCCCTTCTCTCTCCCTTTCCCTCCCACCTCTCATCCCTGTTTAATGTTAATCTTCTTCTCCTGCTCTTCGTCCCTACTCTGTTCTTAGTTACTCTCCTTATATCAAAGAAGACATTTGGCATTTGTTTTTAGGGATTGGCTAGCTTCACTTAGCATAATCTGCTCTAATGCCATCCATTTCCCTGCAAATTCTATGATTTTGTCATTATTTTAATGCAGAGTAATACTCCATTGTGTATAAATGCCACATTTTTTTTTTTTATCCATTCGTCTATTGAAGGGCATCTAGGTTGGTTCCACAGTCTTGCTATTGTGAATTGTGCTGCTATGAACATTGATGTAGCAGTGTCCCTGTAGCATGCTCTTTTTAGGTCTTTGGGGAATAGACCAAGAAGGGGAATAGCTGGGTCAAATGGTGGCTCCATTCCCAGCTTTCCAAGAAATATCCATACTGCTTTCCAAATTGGCTGCACCAATTTGCAGTCCCACCAGCAATGTACAAGTGTACCCTTTTCCCCACATCCTCGCCAGCACTTGTTGTTGTTTGACTTCATAATGGCTGCCAATCTTACTGGAGTGAGATGGTATCTTAGGGTGGTTTTGATTTGCATTTCTCTGACAGCTAGAGATGGTGAGCATTTTTTCATGTACTTGTTGATTGACTGTATGTCCTCCTCTGAGAAGTGTCTGTTCAGGTCCTTGGCCCATTTGTTGATTGGGTTGTTTGTTTTCTTATTGTCTAATTTTTTGAGTTCTTTGTATACTCTGGAGATTAGTGCTCTATCTGAAGTGTGAGGAGTAAAGATTTGTTCCCAGGGTGTAGGCTCCCTATTTACCTCTCTTATTGTTTCTTTTGCTGAGAAAAAACTTTTTAGTTTGAGTAAGTCCCATTTGTTGATTCTAGTTATTAACTTTTGTGCTATGGGTGTCCTATTGAGGAATTTGGAGCCCGACCCCACCGACTGTAGATCGTAGCCAACTTTTTCTTCTATCAGACGGCGTGTCTCTGATTTGATATCAAGCTCCTTGATCCATTTTGAATTCACTTTTGTGCATGGTGAGAGAAAGGGATTCAGTTTCATTTTGTTGCAATGGATTTCCAGTTTTCCCAGCACCATTTGTTGAAGATGATATCCTTCCTCCATTGCATGCTTTTAGCCCCTTTATCAAATATAAGGTAGTTGTAGTTTTGTGGATTGGTTTCTGTGTCCTCTATCTGTACCATTGGTCCACCTGCCTGTTTCGGTACCAGTACCATGCTGTTTTTGTTACTATTGCTCTGTAGTATAGTTTGAAGTCTGGTATCACTATACTGCCTGATTCACACTTCCTGCTTAGCATTGTTTTTGATATTCTGGGTCTTTTATTTTTCCATATGAATTTTATGATTGCTTTCTCTATTTCTACAAGAAATGCCGTTGGGATTTTGATTGGCATTGCATTAAACCTATAGAGAACTTTTGGTAATATCGCCATTTTGATGATTTTAGTTCTGCCTATCCATGAACAGGGTATATTTTTCCGTCTTCTAAGATCTTCTTCTATTTCTCTCTTTAGGGTTCTGTAGTTTTCATTGTATAAATCTTTCACCTCTTTTGTTAGGTTGATTCCCAAGTATTTTATTTTTTTTGAAGATATTGTGAATGGAGTGGTTGTCCTCATTTCCATTTCAGAGGATTTGTCGCTGATATACAGGAATGCCTTTGATTTATGCGTGTTGATTTTATATCCTGCCACTTTGCTGAATTCATTTATTAGCTCTAATAGTTTCTTTGTAGACCCTTTTGGGTCTGCTAGGTATAGAATCATGTCACCTGCAAATAGTGATAATTTAAGTTCTTCTTTTCCTATTTTTATGCCTTTAATTTCTTTCATCTGTCTAATTGCTCTGGCCAGTGTTTTGAGAACTATGTTGAACAGAAGTGGTGAGAGAGGGCATCCCTGTCTTGTTCCAGATTTTAGAGGGAATGCCTTCAATTTTTCTCCATTCAGAATGATGCTAGCCTGAGGCTTAGCATAGATTGCTTTTACAATATTGTGGTATGTTCCTGTTATCCCTAGTTTTTCTAGAGTTTTGAACATAAAGGGATGCTGTACTTTGTCAAATGCTTTTTCCACATCTATCGAGATGATCATATGGTTCTTATTTTTAAGTCTATTGATGTGGTGAATAACATTTATTGATTTCCGTATATTGAACCAGCCTTGCATCCCAGGGATGAATCCTACTTGATCATGGTGCACAATTTTTTTGATATGTTTTTGTATCCGATTCGCCAGAATTTTATTGAGGATTTTTGCATCTAGGTTCATTAGAGATATTGGTCTGTAGTTTTCTTTCTTTGAAGTGTCTTTGTCTGGTTTAGGTATCAGGGTGATGTTGGCCTCGTAGAATGAATTTGGAAGTTCTCCCTCTTTTTCTATTTCCTGAAGTAGCTTGAAAAGTATTGGTATTAGTTTCTCTTTAAAGGTTTTGTAAAACTCTGCTGTATACCCATCCGGCCCTGGGCTTTTCTTAGTTGGTAGTCTTTTGATGGTTTCTTCTATTTCCTCAATTGATATTGGTCTGTTTAGGTTGTCTATATCTTCCTGACTCAATCTGGGCAGATCATATGACTTAAGAAATTTATCTATGCCTTCACTGTCTTCTAATTTATTGGAGTATAAGGATTCAAAATAGTTTTTGATTATCTTCTGTATTTCTGAAGTGTCTGTTGTGATATTGCCTTTTTCATCCCGTATGTTAGTAATTTGAGTTCTCTCTTTTCTTCTCTTTGCTAGCATGGCTAAGGGTCTGTCGATTTTGTTTATTTTTTCAAAGAACCAACTTTTAGTTTTGTCAATTTTTTCAATTGTTTCTTTCGTTTTTCGATTTCATTAATTTCAGCTCTGATTTTAATTATTTCTTGCCTTCTACTTCTTTTGCTGTTGTTTTGATCTTCTTTTTCTAGGATTTTGAGATGAAGTATGAGATCATTTATTTGTTGATTTTTTTTCTTTTTTTAAGGAATGAACTCCACGCAATGAATTTTCCTCTTAGAACTGCTTTCAATGTGTCCCATAGATTCCGATATGTTGTGTCTGTGTTTTCATTTATCTATAAGAATTTTTTAATTTCCTTCTTGATGTCTTCTATAACCCATTGATCATTCAGTAACCTGTTGTTCATTCTCCAAGTGATGTATGCTTTTTCCTTCGTTCTTTTATCATTGATTTTCAGTTTCATTCCATTATGATCAGATAAGTTGCATGGTATTATGTCTACTCCTTTATATTGTCTAAGAGTTGCCCTGTGACATAATATATGATCTATTTTTGAGAAGGATCCATGTGCTGCTGAGAAAAAAGTGTAACTGCTTGATGTTGGGTAGTATATTCTATATATGTCAATTAAGTCTAGGTTATTAATTGTGTTATTGAGTTCTATAGTTTCCTTATTCAACTTTTGTTTGGAAGATCTGTCCATTAGTGAGAGAGGTGTGTTGAAGTCTCCCATGATTATTGTATGGTGGTCTATTAGACTCTTGAACTTGAGAAGAGTTTGTTTGATGAACATAGCTGCACCATTGTTTGGGGCATATATATTTATGATTGTTATGTCTTGTTGGTGTATGGTTCCCTTGAGCAGTATGTAGTGTCCTTCTTTATCCCTTTTGATTAACTTGGGCTTGAAATCTATTTTATTTGATATGAGTATGGACACACCTGCTTGTTTCCGAAGTCCATATGAGTGATATGATTTTTCCCAACCTTTCACCTTCAGCCTATGTATGTCTTTTCCTATCAAATACGTCTCCTGTAGGCAGCATATTGTTGGGTCTTGTTTTGTGATCCATTCTACTAGCCTGTGTCTCTTAATTGGTGAGTTTAAGCCATTAACATTTAGGGTTATTATTGAGATATGGGTTGTTCTTCCAGCCATATTTGTTTATTTATGTTAGTATACATGGTTTGTTTTCCTCTTTGATTATTTTTTCCCCCTTTACTGTCCTACCTCCCACTGTTGTTTTTCATTGTTATTTTCCATTTCCTCTTCCTGTAATGTTTTGCCTAGGATGTTTTGAAGAGATGGTTTTCTAGCTGCAAATTCTTTTAACTTTTGTTTATCGTGGAAGGTTTTAATTTCATCTTCCATCCTGAAGCTTAATTTCGCTGGATACACAATTCTTGGTTGGAACCCATTTTCTTTCAGTGTTTTAAATATGTTATTCCAGGATCTTCTAGCTTTCAGAGTCTGTGTTGAAAGATCAGCTGTTATCCTGATTGGCTTACCCCTAAATGTAATCTGCTTCCTTTCTCTTGTAGCTTTTAAAATTCTCTCCTTATTCTGTATGTTGGGCATCTTCATTATAATGTGTCTAGGTGTGGATCTCTTGTGATTTTGCACATCCGGCGTCCTGTAGGCTTCTAGGATTTGGGATTCTGTCTCATTCTTCAAGTCTGGGAAGTTTTCTCCTATTATTTCATTGAATAGATTGCTCATTCCTTTGGTTTGAAACTCTATCCCTTCCTGTATCCCAATGACTCTTAAATTTGGTCTCTTCATGTTATCCCATATTTCTTGGATGTTCTGCTCATGGTTTCTTAACAGTCTTGCTGAGCTGTCTATGTTCTTTTCAAGTTGAAATACTTTGTCTTCATTGTCTGATGTTCTATCTTCTAAGTGTTCTACTCTGCTGGTAGTATTCTCCATTGAGTTTTTAAGTTGGTTTATTGCTTCCTGCATTTCTAGGATTTCTGTTTGTTTGTTTTTTATAACCTCTATCTCCCTGTATAGTTGATCTTTTGCTTCTTGGATTTGTTTATGTAATTCATTGTTGAAGTGATCTTTCATTGTCTGATTTTGCTGTCTGATGTCTTCCTTGAGACTCCAGATCATCTGAAGCATGTATATCCTGAATTCTTTATCTGACATTCCATCTGCTGCAGCTGTTACCTCTTCTAACGTTGAGTTGACCTGCATTGCTTGTGGTCCTTTCTTTCCTTGTCTCTTCATACTGTTCGCATTTCTTTCTGCTTGGTGAAACTGTTGTGCTATTGAATTTTCCCCCTATATATTTATATTGGTCTTGTATAGTTGCAAAGTCTCCCTCGCAGGCGCGGGTGGCGGCTCTGCCTCTCCTCCAATTGGGGCAATGTGCCTACCACGCCGGCAGGCCGCTGGGCCTGTTCTGCCGGTCGGTAGCAGGTCCGCCTACCTTCCAGGCGCGGGGGGGGGGGGGGGCTCTACCCTTCCGCAGGCCGCTGGGCCTGTTCTGTCTGTCTTTTGCAGGTCTGGCCTGTTCTGTTGGTGGTCACAGTTCCGCCTACCTTGCAGGCGTGGTTGGCAGCTCTGCCCCTCCGCGGGCCACTGGGCCTTTTCTGTCTGTGGTCACAGTTCCGCCTACCTTGCAGGCGCGGGGGGTGGGGGGCGGCTCTGCCCCTCAGCAGGCCGCTGGGCCTGTTCTGTGGGTGGTCACAGTTCCGTATACCTTGCAGGCGCGGGGGGAGGGGAAACCATTGTCTCTTGAAATATTGTTTCTCTCCCTATTCTTTCTCATGTTAGAACTCAGTGTCTATTATAAGAACTAGTTATTATGACTGAAATATCCCTCATGTTCTTTTCTGATATTCTACTTTAAAACAAATCTGTCTATAGCAGATAAATATTTTCTGCTTTCCTATTTAACAGTTCTCTACTGTATGACCTGTTATTTGGATTCTTAGTTTTACTTAGTGCATTTCTTAACTCTAGAATTTTCACTGGATACATATTTATAGATGGCAGTTTTCTAGTTTTGAATGTGTTCATGTGTTCATCAAGGCTTTTTATCTTATTTTATTTATTTATTTTTGAGACAGGAGATAAGTTGCCCAAATGACCTTTAAAGTCCTCACCTCAAGCAATCCTCCTGCCTCAGCCTAATAAGTAGCTGGAATTATAAGCACATTCCATCAGACGCAGAAAGTTTATTTTAAATTGCCTAATAATTCTAATAGCTGACTTACTCCATGGCTTTTTTCTATACCTGGACCTCTCATTTTTCCTTCTTTACCTTTTTTTCTGGCATCCTTACTTTAAAAAAAAAAAAAAAAAACTGAATTCTAAATGTGTTATAAAAAAGAATTATCAAAATTCTGGCTGCTTTTCCTCCATGAGAGCATTTACTTTTGCTTTTGTCTGTCAGCCTTCAGAGGCCCCCACTGAGAGGCTGGCATTTGCAGGGGCTCCCCCTCCTCCTTGGCAGGTCCTGTCTTCACAGCTCTGTATGGGCTGCTGAAAGTGCTGCTGGCTTCCTCAGCTTCTTACCAATCACTTTCTAATTTGTGCCTCATACAATCAACACTGTGCTGCTTTTGAGCAGGCAAAAATCCTGAAGGCAAAACGTGGGGCTGAACAAAACATTTCTCTTAGTTTTCCTAGATGCTTTGCTAGTTCCAAATTCCAATATTTGTTCTCTCTAGCTACTGAAAACTGCTAAAAATTTGATACACCTTCTCTCCTTCTTAACTACCAGTGTTTTGCTTTACTTCTCAGCCTCTTGGTGCCAATTACCAATCCACAAAGGCCTTGAGGAAGAAGTGCAGAATACTGGGTATTTCTCATTGTGTTCGCCTCTCACCAGAATTTTGACCTCTCATGTCCCAACTGCCCTGACAGCTCTCCTGCTTTTAAAAAAAATCATCCAGCTTTTCTGGTGCCTTTGGTAAGAGAGTTGGTTGGATACAAACTCATAGCCAGAAGCAGAAGCCCTTGAATATATTTTAAGTTTTGATTAATAAGTATGCTTCATACATACAGGATTTTCATTCTTCATTTGAAGTGTGCTTTACCCCCATTTTCTTAAAATTATTTTTTGACGTACAGAAGTATTTCATAGATTTGTTGTCAAATCTATTAATATTTTCCTTTTAAGCTTTAATTGATGCTTTGAGATTGTTTTTGTTTTACCCTCTTTTGGGCACTTTTCTATTTTTTCCCTTTGTCTATTTTCACTTAAATTTAACTTGAAATATATATAAATTTAATTTCTTTTCATGGCATGTTATGAAATTTAAAAAAATATTATTTAACAATCATTTGTCAAATAAAACTTTCTTTCCTCTTTACTGCTTTGGAATTCCAATATTTCCATATAGTATATAAGTAAATTATTATATAGAGTCTGTTTTCTGTACTCTCATTAATCATTAATGATTAAACTTAAATTATTATATAGAGTGTTTTCTGTACTCTCATTTAATCATTAATGATTATTGAAATACTTAATGATTAAGTTTAATGTTTAAACTTAAATAATTCATTTTACTACCTGGTAGTTCAAGAAAATGCTCAACATTGTCAATTTAATTGTGGTTGTTCATATCAGGATGACTTTGCCTATAGTGACAGAAGCAATTTCAATCTGGACTAAAGTGGTAGAAATGAAACTTGGGGGCAAGGATGGAGGAAGTGGCATTGAGTAGTGTCATTCCTGGGGCTCCAAGGATTTGGAGGCTGGAGAAAAGGTGGTGTCTCACAGGACTCTAAAACTTCTGGCTTGGGACACTGAGGGAATGTAGTGTTATTAACTAAAGATTGGGAATACAACAGAAGCAGATTCTGTCAGGGAAGGAGGGTCACGGGTCAAAAGAACAGAACCAGGGGTATAATAGGTAATTGCAAAAGACTGTTGGTATTATGAAATCTTATCAGCTTAAGCTAGAGTGATAGAGCCGGGAGCAGTGGCTCACGCCTGTAATCCCAGCAGCTCGGGAGGCTGAGGCAGGAGGATCATGAGTTCAAAGCCAGCCTCAGAAATGGTGAGGCTCTAAACAGCTCAGTGAGACCCTGTCTCTAAATAAAATACAAAATAGGGCTGGGGATGTGGCTCAGTGGTTGAGTGCCCCTGAGTTCAATCTCTGGTACCAAAAAAAAAAAAAAAAAAAAAAAGCTAGAGTGATAGAAAGTTGATTGGGGAATTTTTTTAAATTAAGTCCAGTTTGGATGAGACATAAATAAAACTTCCTTATGGCACCCATTATAATGAATGTACAATTTTTACAAAATGGTCCAGAGCAGCTCTTTCCCAATGTTGAATCATGTCAAGCAAACTGTTAGGAGGTAACCAATATGGTTGGTTGAGGAGAAAAAAGGCAGATGACAGACTGATCAAGTTTGAAGATTTGGGGGTAAAAACATTTCAAGGGAGGAAGTTGAAGCTATTAATGAAAAACCAGTTGAGGTAACCCACCATAACTTCCAGTTTTGCAAAGAAAGAAGTAAAACTGGGCAAATTATTTTAAGGGTCAACTATAATTATGAAAACCAGAAATTGTCTAGTGAGTTCTATAACAAAATCGGGCAGTATTTTTCTTCCTGGGTCTTTTCATAAAGCACATGAGAGAGTGGGAATGACCAGAATCTGTACCATCTTGGCTATGAACCCAGCAGCCTAAAGCCAAAACAGGTTGCCAGTAGGGAGTCTGAACTCCAGTTTATAAGGAGTATGTGCACCTTCCTGGTATCTTTAAAATATGTCTCTATCAACCAGTCTTCTTTTATTTACACTTAAGATTTTTTAAAAACATATCACTTTGAATTGTATACTCTGGCTTTAAAATGCTGTTTGAGTTAAATACAGAGAATAGAGAGGAGGGGAATTTTTAAAAGACTGGTTTTCATGAAGTTGCCCATGTTCGCTTTGGCTGTGAGCATTTTGAACTCCAAATTTGGACCACAACATTTGAATTGTAGAATTTAGGCCTCAGAAGAAATTATATAATTTATTTTATTTCTTCTACTTTTTTTTTTTCCTTTGCATTTAGAAAATGAGACAAGTAAGGACCAGAAAAGACGACCTGAAATCTGCCTATAAATCAAAAGCAAAGCTGGGCTAGGAAACCCAGGTTTACTAATACCTGATCTGAATACTTTCCACTACAGTGTGGAGATTAGAAAATTTATTTTGCTTTACTCTATCAATTACTGTATCACTTTGCATATTGTATCTCTCCCCCACCCTCCTTTAAGATTCAGCAAAATTTTTAATGTGGAAGAATAAATAGTGGTTTCGATACTCTCTCCAGAGTATCGGATTTCTAAAATGAGCTGACACAAAGCACTTTTGTAACCAAACTTAATATAAAAGCACTAAGAGTATGCAAATACGGCATGAAGCGAAACTTTGAAGTGAACTGGAGAAATAATGAATTAATGCAGTGTCATTTTTAAGATTAGACTTGAGTTATACTGATATATTCTGATCTTTCCTATCGGACAAGCCACCAACAACTCTGACCCGAAAGTGTTGGCATGACTGTAGATGCACACCTGGGCCATCAAAAGACCGAGTGAGCTACTTGCCAATTCTCATATCACCCCACCCCCCATCCTGTTCTACTGTGGCAGAAGGAAATGAAGCCACAAGGAGAACAAAAAGAGCTGTAAAACACTTGTCTCCTGCTTCCTCATACCCTTATTATCCTCCCCACACAGAGCTGTTCCACCGGATTTGGCTCCAGTGTGGCATTCTGCCTGCCTGACCCCGGACGAATTATGAGCAAGGACAGCAACTACAGTGGAGTACCTCCCCACAGAGATGCTTCACCCTGGTTGGTTACAGTGTGACATCCTGCCTGCCTAAGGGAGGAATTATGAACAAGGACCTGAGCTGTAGACAAGTAACACGCAGAAGCCACAAGTTTTTGTAAGAACCAAGTCTACACACAACCCAAGCCAGAGCAATGGCATTATCATTGGAAGAATTTGTTCACTCTCTTGACCTGAGGACCCTCCCCAGGGTCCTTGAAATCCAGTCAGGCATCTATTTTGAAGGTAAGCATTCTCTGGTTCCATTACTAGCTAAAAAGTGCTTCTAAAGTGTATATTCTTGGGGATTGGTGGGGGAAATTTTTATAAAGAATATATGTGTTCTGTAAAGGAAAGGTGATCATAGAAAAGAAATTAATTAACTGATGAATGGTCAAGACCCAATAGCATTAAACAAAGAAGAGCCTAGGTAAGTCATTGGGGTGAATGGGGATAAGGATTTAGGTGAAGCTTCTTGGGATTTTTGTAGGCTTTCAATAGTTCCATGAATGGTGAATTATTTCTGCTTATTCTTTGAAACTGGTTGTAATCAAGAGAGGAAAAAATTAAAGTTATTGATATGTGTTCCTAGAATATAAAACAAAATACCAATGAAAAAAACAAAAACAAATATCAAAAGCACACTGTTTTCAAAGAAATGTTTCCCAAGCTCTTAGGATTTCTAAGTCTGTGTTTCATCAATGCTTCCCTTATTCTTTCACTAACGGCCTGACTCCTAATTTCTTAAATAATGGCAATTTTTATTTGAAGGTATAAAAATCGATGTTCATTGCTGGGTGCAGTGGTGTATACATATTTTCCCAGCTACTTAGAAACTGAGGCAGAAGAATTGTGAATTTGAGGTCAATAAAAATAAAACAAAACAAGAAAATGATGCTTATTCATCACAATTTTTTAAAATTATATTGAAAAGTCATAGTTCAATTAAAATTATCAAATTTTGGTATAACTAATTAAAGTATATTAATTCAGATAAGAGGATAATTAAAAATTCTCATATATAACCTGGAATATTTTAATGTTTAGTTTGAACATATGCAAGATATAAGAACCATTTTTCCAGGAAAATATGTAATTTTCTTCACAGAAGGGTAGAATTGGGGCTGAGGTTATAGTTTAGTGATAGAGCACATGTCTGGTGTGCAAGAGGCCCTAGGTCCCATCCCTAGCACCCCAAAATTAAATGAAAGGAGGGATGAGGTTGTAGCTGAGCTGGGGTTGTAGCTCAGTTGTGGAGCACTTGCCTAGCATGTGTGAGGCACTGGGTTCAATCCTCAGCACCACATAAAAATAAATTTAAAGAAAGGTATTGTGTTCATTTACAACTTAAAAAAAAATTTTAAATAAAATACATGAAAGGAGAGAGAGAAAGACTTTGAAAAAAAGATGATAGAATTGAAGCAATAATAGAGTCAGATTCCAGTCAAAATACTGGGAAAATTATTTAAAAAACTGTTGGTAGGTAAGTCTTTTCCATTCATAGACAGTCTCTGACTCATGATGGATAGAAAACAATTTTTCAACTTTATGTTGATATAAAAAGCATACTCACAGATCATTTTGTTTTTCATTTTCAGTATAGTATTTAATCAATTGCAAGAAATATTAAGTGCTTTATTACAAATAGGCTTTCTGTTAGATGATTTTGCACAACTCTTTAGGCTGATGTAAATGTTATGAGCATGTTTAAGGTAGGCTAGGCTAAGCTATAAAGCTCAGTAGGTGAGGAATATTAAACACATTTTAAACTTATATTTTCAAATTACAATGGATTTTTCAGGAGGTAAACCCATTATAGTCAAGGAGTATCTGCTAGGTGTTATGAAATAGAGATTGACACATGTCAGCTCCAACTTGTATGTACACACACACACACACACACACACACACGCACGCACATACTCCACACCCTTGTAAAATAATTAATTGGAACAGCTTATTATATAGTTTTGTTTAATTCATTGGTACATTGATTATTTGGAATCAGACCATCTTTATTCAAGTGTGCCATATTTGGACTTCAGTTTCTAAGCCAGCCCCAAATTGTCTCATAGTTTAAGTTTTTAAGGCTTTAAGATGTTTTTCATGTCTAGGAAAGATTTGTTCTTTAATATTTTATACGAACTTTACAGTTTTACATTTGATTTTTAGTCCACTTTGAGAACATTTGCCAGGAGGTGTAGAGATATACAATTTCAGTTTTCTCTATACAATAATGTCTTGAGCTGGCCATCTTTTCCCCATCGATTTTCATTGCCACCTTTACATCATACTATGTGCTCACATATGAATCCATCTGTTTCTGATATGTTTTCTATTCCTTTAGTTTACATTTTTCTTAATTGAATCAATGATCACACTATTTTTGTAATAATGGTTCTGAAATGTGTTAATATGTAGTCAGTGTTTATTCAGACCACGCCCTTGTTTTCATTCCATTTTTCTAAGTTCATTTAGGTATGCTTTTTGAATACATTTTTTAAATCAATTGATTCCATTAGAAATCCAGCTGGGATTTTTATTGAGTGTACTTATTTAATATATTAACTTGGGAAGAAATGACATTTTTATGTTGTTTTACAAATGAAAGATGTTTAGACCTTCTTCATACTTTATTATTTTACTACTATGTTGTAATTCAATCAAGATGAATTTTCACAAAATAAGCACATTCATATAACCATTATTGTAGTCTAGAAATAGAAAACTACAATTATTATGCCTTCCCCTTTTCAGTTGTCTTCCCCCAAATTAACCACTATGATGATGTTTGTCCATTTATGAATGTTATAAGAAGGGAGAATTATGGTATGTGTTCTTTTCTAGTTGGCATACATGTTTAACATTATGTTTTAAAAACTAACCTACATTGTTTTATATAGTTTATTCATTTTTAGTGCATATTATATGTTTTGGATATATAAACCACAATGTATTTATCATTCTATTGCTAATGGGTATTTGAGTTGTTTCCAGTTTGAAGTTGTTACCAGTAATGTTGTCATGAGCATTCTTGTTAAGTTCATGTTCACATGTATATGCATTCAGTTGGGTATAACAATAAGATAGTTTGCTATGTCATGTGGTATATAAATATTCAGACTTGGTAGGTATTTAAAAAGTCTAAGCAGTTCCAATTTGCATTCCTGTTGACAGTCTATGAGATTTGCAATTAAACCATATGATGACAACACTTGGTATTACTGGTCTACTAAATTTTAGTCATTCTCCTGAGAATACAGTGGTAGCTCATGTCTCCCTTATGATTAATGAGATCAACACTTTTTCATGTGCTTTTTTGGTTAACTTGAACCTTCTCTTTATAACATTCATATCTATTGCTCATTTCTATTAGATTTTATAAATTTTTATTGCTCATTTTATGAAATATATATAAAACTGAGTCTTTGTCAAGTGTCTGTGTGGCAAATATCCCCTCTCATTGTGTAGCTTAATATTTCATTTTCTTAACAGTATCTTTTAATGGATGTATGTTTTTAATTTTAGAGTTACTGTGGTCAATTTATAACTGTATTCCTTTTCATGTGTTGTCAAGGAAATACATTTTCTGTATCCTAAGTTTATTAAAATATTCTGTTATCTTCAAGAAATTATATTTATCCTTACTTTCAGATAATAAAATTTCAGGTAAGAAATTGAGTTTTATATATGGCTTAAAGATGAAACCAAGATTTTTTTTTTCTTTTATACAGACAATTAGTACAGTGACATTGAAAAACTGTTTCTTCTGATGCATTACTATGTTTATAACTTCTATGTACATGCCTGAGTCTCTTTCGAGAACTTCTATGCTGTTCCATTCATTTAATTGCTATCTTCATACCAATTTCATCCTATCTAAATTTATGTAGATTTGCAACAATATAAAATTTAGTTTTTAATATAAAATAATACATTGCTCTTGTTCTCAAACTTGATTGCATATTTGAAACACCTGAGATGTTTTAAAATGTTGATGACTGGATTTTTCCTTAAGATCTAAGAATTTAACTATGAAAGAGGTAAGGTGTCACCATCAGGTTTCTAAGAATGTCCCTGATAATACAGCCAAATTTGAGAACTACTACTGTAGAATAAGCTCTACAACTTATTATTCTCTTTCAAGTCTGGCTCTTTGAATTTTCATATACATTTTAGCATTGACTTATCAACTTCCACAAAAGTCCTCCCAGAATTCTGATTAGCAGTGCATTGATTTGAAGAAAATTAACATCATTTTAAATTAAGTCTTCTGATCTATGAACTGAGTGTAGCTCCCTAGTAATATAAGTCTCCTTTCGTACTGTCAATAATGTTCCATGACATATTTATGGAGAACTTGCATTTTTTTTCAGATTTATTTTTAGTTTCTTGAATTTTTTGTGGCATTGTAAGTGATATCTTTCTACATTTGCATTTCTCTTTGTTGCATTGGTTGAATTTTAAGAGCATATCTTTAGATTATTATCTTTGATTTTTTTTAAAAAAGCACATTCATGTTTTCTATGAATATGGATGGGTTTTCTTTCTCTTTCCAATGATTGTGCTTTTTCCCCTTGAACTGAAACACTGGTTACTGCTTTCAGTACAATAGCAAATAGGATTAGGGATAAAGAACTTCCCTATCTCAGTCATAACCACAGATAGAGTCAGCAATTTAGTACCAATTATGCTCATTTTACATTAAAGAAGTTTCTGTTTTTGAAAAGATTTTCCAAAATAAAAATCATGAATATATTTACCAAATATTCTCTGTGTCTTTTATAATAGTCATATAATTTCATTCTTATATGTTGATTTTTACTTTCTGTAATGGGGCTTGAACCCAGGAACTTGCACATGCTAGGTGAATGCTCTATCCAGCCCTATGGTTTGCTATTTTTTTTAAAAGAAATTTTGTATCTCTTTTAGGGAATGAAATTGGCTTAATTTTTTTTACTACTTATAATGTCCTACTCAGGCTCTCATATTAAATCAAGTTATGTTGAATATGTGAAATTAATTGGGTAGAGTCTTTTTCTATTCCTTCAAAGATATTATAAAAGTTTGGGGTTATTTTTATTTAAATATTTAGTGGAATTTCCTATGAAATCATTTTAAGCAGGGATTTCTAATGTAGAAATCTTTTAAATTATAAATTTCAGGTTTTTTAAGAGTACTTTTTTCCATCCAGGGTCATAGTTTTGTTTTGTTTTTCCATTTAAAAAACAAAGCAAAAAATCCAGAACACTTATGACAGTTAAGAAAATGTCTCCATAGAGATCTTTTTATTTTTTATTTTTTCCTTTTAATTTATGTTTTTTATTGGTGCATTGTGATTAGAAGTAATAATGGGATTCATTATGACATATTTGTATAGACACATAACATAATTTGGTCAGTCTCATTCCCCAGGCCCCTTCCTTTCCTTCCCTTCTTCCCTCTCCCTAGTCTCCTTCCTCTACTGGTCTCTCTTCTAATTTCATGAGATCCCCCCCTTTTTTTCTATAGAGATCTTACGTGTCTTAGGCTAGTGCCAAGAATGCACACAGATACACATGTGAATTTATATTACTGCATTGACCTAGCTTTTTACTGTTTTTCAATGAGGTAGAGAACTGTGATGAAATATTATCAGCAGTAGTGAATTAATTCTCTTGTGATTTCTAATAGTTTTTATCTTTTTTATTTTGTTGGATTTCCTAACTCAATATTGATATCATTAGACATCATTCAGAGTTCTACTGTTCCTACCATTTTAGCTTGCTTTTACTTTCCTTACCATGTGGGGCTAGGCCCTCTAGTACTATGCTAAGCAATAGTGGGAATCTTTTCCTTAACCCTAATCATAAAAAAAAAAAATCATCCAAATTCCTTTATGATGTATAATGTTTTAAGGTTTAAAATTCAACTTTTTCTAAATTAAGTGAGTTTCTCTCTTTGCCTCATTTTCTAGGTGTTTCCAAAATAAATATCTGATCAATGCTTTTCATCATTAAGATAATGTGATTTGCTTTCTTTAGTCTATCTATATGAGTTACTTTGAAACATTTTTTCCAGTGTTTAAGAATCTTTAATATCACATATGCATTTTTTTGAAATATAATATAGATATTTGTTATTATACTCAGATTTTTTGCATTTAATTACAATTAAAATGAACTGATAGATTTATCTGTTTTAGTTTTAAGATAACACTAGCTTTCTAAAATGAGATACATAGAATTTGTTTTCTATTTTCTGAGGTAATTTTCTAAATTTAATATCTGATTTTAAGTTCTTTTTCTGATTTTAAGTTCTTTCCTAAAATTTGGTAGAACTCTCTTGTAAAAACTAATCAATCATGGAATCTTTGAAGAGAAACTAAAATGTGATTTTTCCTCATATTCCCCATTATTTTGCTTCTTTTATTGATTTCTAATCTAATCTTCATTATTTTTTTCTTGCTTCTCTATTTGCTCTCTTACCCTTTTCTAACTTCCCATAGCAAATCAGTATTCATTTTTAAAACTTTTTTTGCTTCTTGATAAATGTATTTAAAATTAATTTTTTTCTAAATAATTTTATCGACGGTTTCCCAGACCTTTCATCATGTAGCATTTCCATTATTACTCAGTTCCAATTACAATTTATTTTCTTTTAAATTCCATGGCTTTTTATTTTATTTATTGGCATAGCATATGGAATTTTTTTTAGCTATCCTTTTTCTTTTCATTAATAATTTTATTGGCCAGATGTAGTGGCACATACCTGTAATCCAGAGGCTGAAACAGGAAGATCTCGAGTTTGAGAACAGCCTCATCAACTTAGTGAGATCTTGTCTCAAAAAAAAAAAAAAAAAAAGAAAAAAAAAACATAAAAAGCATAAAAAGGATTGGGGGTATCGCTCAGTGGTAAAGCACCCCTGGGTTCCATCCTCAGTACCAATAATAATAACAATGATGATAAGGATGATGATGATAATTTCATTGTATTTTGTTGGTGAATAATACAATGTACTATAGTATTTCTTTGTAATTGATTGAGGTTTCTTTTAAATTGTAAAACATGTCCTACTTTGAGGTTTGAGGGAAATTGAAAACAACTGATGTCAAGTAATGTGAGGCTGTGAGATACTATATTGAAAACTCCAACAGATAACCACAGTGACAATGTTAACAAAGTAAACTGTTATTAACATGTTATCCAAGCACTCATTATTTTAGGAAGGTAAGTTTGTCCTACTGATGTCATTCATAGAACTTAGGTTGTAAGCTCAGAACTCTGCTTCCTGAGAAAATTACAAATGAGAAATGATTCTATAGCCAATTTACAACATTTAGCCTTTGTTTTGTTGTCATTAAGTAGCCTTTATTGTAACTATGGAGGTTAATGTAGAGATTAATTGAGCTATTGTATATAAAGTCTTTAGCAAAATGATTGGCCCACATTTATCTTCCAGTAAATCATTGCTATTATTATTACTACCTAGATGTTGGTATTTGAGAAGAAAAACTTATCACCATTTCTCAAAAGTAAAATAGAGCTAATTCAAATTCTTCTGTTGCTTCATATATGAACATAAATTGAATAGAGAGAAAAATTATAAAAATTAAAACATTAACCTAGAACCGATTTAAAACTATTGAGCTATGAACTTTAAAAATGACTAGAAATTAAATTCATAAAATAAATAATTTTCTTATTGCCAAATTCTCCAAAATATGCAAGTGTGGAAAAAGACAAACAACAAACTAGGAAAATAATCAGATCATATACAACAGACAGAATGTAAATATCTTCACTTTTTATAATTACTATGTAACATTAACAAAAGTGTGTCTAAAATTTAAGAATAGAAAAAAAATGTAAAAAGCAGTTTTTGTGCCATAAAAATATAAGATATCTTCAAATCTAACAAAAAATGTGTATGAATTAAATCATTATTTACCTTTTAAAAGTCAAAGGTAAGAAAAAAGATTCATAAAGCCCAACATAAGCACAGATGGCTACAAAGGAGGTGAGGCATAGATGGAGGGTGTATAGACTTTCCAGGTAGCCACTGGGCAATTGCAATTGTAAAATATGCTTAAACATCTGACGTCTAGGAATTAAGTTTAAAATATAATTACAAAAGAAAAAATAAGGATTATTATAAGAATGCTCATAGAAGCATGTTTTTTTAATGGACATTAAGCAAGCTTCAGCATGGAATAGCTTATATAAATAAGCATGATACATTAAATGGCATTATTCCAAGGGCTAGATTATAATTTGGAAAAACACAAAGCGTCTCCCCTTTTGGAGCTGATAACCCAGTAGATGGGACAAATGAAAAATAAATGATAGATTTTAATATATGCAAATTACTGATTAAGAATAAAATGAAGTAGAGGGGAGATCTTTGGATCCAGTAACCAGGATTCATCCCTTAGTTTTCCTATGTTCTCACACATATTAATAAGTGCTGATGTTTTTACCCCTATGAACAGTTAATTTCTCTTAAAACTAAATCAAGGCACCATCATCTCTCTTCTGGATTATGATACTGTTGATGAAATGAAACTTTAACAGGTGTCTGAATAAACTCTAGAAATGAGGCTTGCAAACATCTGGAAGAGGAGCACTGTTGCTGAGGACTGAGCAAGTACAAACCTTTTAAAAGCTTGTTTCATGTGGTGGAGACACAGGGAAGAGACCAAAGGGACTGAAGCAGAACATTCGATAAGAAAAGACACGGATTGGAAGGCTGGAGACATAAACGGGCAAGCCCACCCAAATCTTATAGGTCTCAAAGATGTAGTGACATATAGCATGGGACACAATAGGGCTGAGGAAATGGGTTGGGCCTATAAGATAAGGTGGTAAGGGAAGGCCACTGTGAAGAGCAGATTTCTCAGTAGACAATCTAAATATGGAGAAGAAACAGCCAAGAAAAAATCTGGAAAATGAGGGTTCCAGAGTGAATAGACAGAGTAAACATCCAGAGACCCAAAGTAGCTTAGACTATTTGAGGAAGAGAAAATATAACCCAGAACCTCAAGCATATAGGAAGCAGGAAGGAGAGTCAAACGAGAGAAGGTGTGAAGGGTGAGAGCATTTCAAGGATTTTGGTTTACAGAAAGTGAATGCCAATGATCTGCTAGAGGCAAGAGATTGACAGTGTCTTTTTTGGAGGATCATTAAGTGCCTTGGGGAGAACAGATGATGTGGGGCAAATGTGGACTAAGTAGGCACATTTGAAGGCTATACAATAATCCAAAAGATATATGATGGTGTCTTTCCTTAGGTATAAGAGAAATGAACAGTCAGGATGTGCTTTAGAGGTAAAAATGTTAAGACATGCTAATGGATTTGATATGGGTGTGAGCAAATGAGAAGATTTTGCCTTAAGCCACTGAGCAAATCTTGTGCATTTGACAAAGTGGTGGAGAGCAAGGGAAGTTAGGTTTGGTGAGAATAGCAAAAGTTCTACTTTAGACACATTAAATGTAAATATTATTTATCTAGGTGGACATTTCAAGTAGACAATTGAAAATTTAGTTTTGGCCATAGAGGAATCGCATCATGATCAGAAGGCTCCATCTATGACTTAATAGATCAGGAGTTTATTTGATCAAAGATTTCATCAATATATCTTTCATATATGTATTTTATTTCTCTATCAATATTTGCTTTCATGCTAAAGAATACATGACCCTGGTGTACTGGCATATTTCTGTAATTTCCAGTGACCTGGAGGCTAGGGCAAGAGGATCACAATTTCAAGCCCAGCTTGAGCACCTTAGCAAGACCCTGTCTCCATATAAAAACTAAAAGGGCTGAGGATGTACCTCAGTTATAGAGGGATCCTAGGTTTAATCCCCAGTACTGAAGATGAAAAACACCAGTAATATTTTAAATGATTCTAAATTCTAATTTTTATTCATAATGCAAACCTGTTTCTCTCTCAAAAAACCTGCTAACTTTATTTTAACATTAACAATTAATATATGCATCAAATTAATGTAACTATTAAATATTTTTATTACTGAAAATGTTGATTAAACACCTTATAATACAGTGATTCAAATAGTTCTAATTTAATTATTTCAGTACTTACTTTGAATGGGAGCTATGAAAGCTACCTCATAAGCTTCCAATGTACACCATATGTAACCTACACATAGAGTATGCCTATCATTAATATTTGTGCCTATCAATTTATATGTGAAATAACCTCCATAAATCTGAATTTAGCCATTTCATTAGATAGCATTTGTATGCAGATGATGCCAAGCCTGAACTAGTAGAAGTGCTTCTATGCCATTTTCTTTCTTGATAGGTTCTGCAATCTTTAATTCTGGAGAGGCTTTGTAGGTATCCTGTGAAGTGCTTGTCTATTTCATGAAGGCTAGTATCATTAAAATTAGAGTGTAACAAGTCTTAACTTGACAAACATTAACTCTGTTATATGAAAGTATATTGAAAAAAAATGAATGCATGAGGAACATTCTTTTGACACTTATGTTTTGGGATTCACAGTGTGTCTCAGCCTAATGTATACTACACATATCATATGTCTCTGATGTAAAGATAACTGACAACTTTTTAACATCAAATACTAGTAAACTTAAAATTAAATATTAGTAAACGTTTACATTAAATACTGGGATAGTTTAATTTTCTTATTTGTTTCTTATAGGAATTAATATAAAGTTTTAACATTTTGCTTATCTCAAATCTTATACTTAATGAAATGTGCAGGCTGGTTTTAGATTCTTGCTAGGAGATGACAGATTACCACCATAAGTCCCTCTTAGATTAAAGTTCTGCATAATTATGACGTATGTATAGATAAATTGACCTGTGCTATCATGTCATCTTCAATTTTTTGAAAGAATGGTTTATAACTAAGGAACAAATTTGAGAAATCAAAACACGGTATTCATCAATTTATTTTCTCCTACTTTGAGTACATGATAGGATTGCATTTCCCAGACCTTAATGGTCATATGTCATGTCCTGGAATATAATAACAGCAAAAGTAGTGAGTGTCATTTTGGAGCATAGGCCTTACAGACCAGCACATAATTTAACATATTCCATCCTCAAAGACTCCATTGAAATGGCAATTTCACCATCCTGGCTTGCTAAGTGACTATAATTAGCAGATTCTATCATCACCCACTTGCATTGGACATGAAATGAAATAAGAAGTATACCTTATTGTTTAAATCTCTGATATTTTGATGTTCTTTTTTATCTTAACATAACCTAAGGTTTTCTTACTGATATGATGATGCAATTTGTTATGGTTGAAACTGAACTTTTTATCAATTCAAAAAATTAGACATCAGGCATATTGGAATCTTGTAATGTCAGGGAAAGTACTTGAATAATGATGCTAACACCTGCTCAAAGGAAAGTGAGTTCACCACTTAGTATTCAGGAAATGATCTATTGCTTCTTTGAGGATGCTTCATATTGCTAACATTACCACTCACCCTTATTTGCTTTAGTAACCGTTTTGGTATTGATTTTTAAAAGTTAGTAAAAAAAAAAAAAAAAAAAAAAAAAAACCTCACAGGTTTTAGCATTATGTTCTATTAAGCGTTCTCCAATGACTTTATTTTTTGCCCTAAGAATAAAAATCTTTCCGTGAGTAATAAAGCCCTGTACTGTCTCCCTGAGTTTGTTGTCTACTATTCTTTCTTCTTCCTGATGCTCTGGCTTCTTCACTGTTCCTCAAACTTAGGAGCTCTTCTCTTGCCCCAAGTTTTGCTCACACTATTTCCTTGGACTGGAAAGCTCCTGTATTCAGACATTGACTTGGCTACCTCATTTTTCTATGAGATTTATAACTCCCATAATTTCCCCACTATGCTTTCTCTACCTTCCATATTCTGTTCTTTATTTTCCTATTTACCAAAACACCTATCTCCTTCTTACAGACAAGCAATTAATTATTCATTTTTTTCTGTCTCCCCATATTAAATTTTTTCATACAGTTTTACTGAGGTATAATTTACATACTACCAAAGTCACTCTTCATAAGAATACAATTTAATAGTTTCAACTAAATTGATAGAGTTGTACAGCCATCATCAATTTAAGACCATTTCTACCACCTCAAAGAACTGCCTTGAAGTAGTTTGCCATCAATCTCCACTTGCTTTCCTAGCCTCAGAAAGCCACTCATCTAATTTCTGTCTATAAATTTGCCCTTCAGAATTGGTTCGTATAAAATTAATCACACAAAATAAAGTCTTTTTCGTCTTGCTTTTTTCGTGTAGCAAATTTTCGTGTAGCTCATCCACATTGTAGCATGTATTTTGTTCCTTTTTTATTGCTACATGATGTTTTATTGTATGGATATATCACATTTTTTTTACACCCAATGCCAGTTTAAGGATGCTCAGTTTGTTTTATGTTTGGAGATATTAAATAATGTGCCATTCAAAATTTCCACCAATAACATCTGAGGATCCCAATTTTACTCCATCCTCACTCCTCACTCAAGTGTTGTCTTTATATTATAGCCAGTATTTTCTTATTGTCATTTTAATTCACATTTCCCTAATGACAAATGATGTTGAATAATTTTTCCTATGCTCATTAGCAATTTATTTGCCTTCTTTCATAAAATGTCCCCTCAACATTTTGACTGTATTGTTACTTGTTGCTGAATTATAAAAATTCTTTATATATTCTGGATTATTCGATTTGTAAATATTTTCTTTTTTCATTTTCTTAAACTTATTTTGAAGTAAAAGCTTTTAAATACTTATAAAGTCCAATTTATGTATTTTTACCCTCGAGGGCTTATTCTTTTGTATTATGTTGACTAACCCAAGGTCAGAGATTTCCCTTCTGTTTTTTATGATGGGTGTGTGTCAAGGACCACTCTGGGTTTGATTATTTTCCAGGACTCACATAACTCACAAAAGCTCTTATACTCAAGGTTATGTTTATCATTATTTAACAAAGTTTTATGACAGGAATGTATTGGCACATTTGAGGGGGAAATGAGAAACCAGTAAGGCTGCTAGGAGAGAAAAAAATGATCAGAAATATTATCAAAGATGAAACAGTAGAGAATCTTATATAGTCCTTTTGGATGCTGTAATGTATTATGGGGAACCTGGAGATACCAACCTAAATAGCAAAAAGAGCTAAAAACTCTGAAGGCATTTTTCTTCATTATGAGTTTACAAAGCATACACCATTTATTTTCACTTTTTATCAAGAAAAATGCTGATGAAAAATCATACATACATTCACAGAAGTCAAAGCATAATTTTGTCTTGAGTTCATAAATAAGATGCTCAAAAGTGTTTCTTGTAGCAATTTTAAAATGTCAAAAAGATGTTTTTTCACTCTTGGAAGCAAAAATTTTTAAGTATAATGTTTTGAATATATTAAATGTTATATATTTCTTGTTTCTGCAAAAATATGTTAAACTCATGGAAATCATTCTCTAAAATTATATATATGTATCCCTTCATTAAAAAGTAAAAACCTTTTTAATTTGTTGATAGACCTTTATTTTATTTATTTATTTTTATGTGGTCCTGAGGATTGAACCCAGTGCCTCACACATGCTAGGCAAGCGCTCTAGCACTGAGCCACAACCCCAGCCCCATATCCCTTCATTTTTTAAAATTTTATTTCATACATCTTTCCTTCTACAAAATGAACTAAGTATGATCCCTCCCCTGAAGGACTCCTTGGGACAGTAAAAGGAGATGAATGTAGTTTATTAAATCAATATTTATAATACAATGTGTATAATGCTCTGACATAAACAGTTTTGAGAGCACTAGGGAGCTGTAACTTACCACCCATGAAAGACAGAGGAAGCTTAACAAGAGGTGATAATTTTGCTGGTGTTTGTAGCCTAAATAAAAAATAACTAAGTAAATAAGAAACTTTCAGAATGAGAGAAAAGTATTTAGAAGGTTATACAAGTTTTAAAATTCAAAATGTGGTCCAATTGCTGCTCAGGAATAGCGGATAATCAGGCATTTGTAGTCATATTTTAAATGGCTCCCAAATTAAAACTAAGAATATTGAATTTCTACTGTAATCAATATACATTATAAAATAAATTATTTTTATGGACTGAATATTTGCCTTCCTCCAATCAGTATGTTCAAGTCCTAATTCCCAGCGTGACTGTATTTAAAGATAGGAAACTTTAAGGAAGCAATTAAGTTAAATGAGGTCATAAGGGTGGAACTCAGATCGGATGGGATTAGTGTCCATATAAGAGGAGACCCAAGAGTGTTCTCTCTCTTTCCACCCACATGGGGAAAGGCCATGCCACAAGGTAGCAGGGTGCAAGCCAGGAAGAATATCCTTACCATAAAAACTGAATCAGTTAAAACTAAGGGAAAATTAATTCTTACTGTTTAAATACGTAGCCAGTGGTAAAAAGGTAGCCATTATTGGTATTTTGAAAGTTGCCAAGAAAAAAAAAAAGAAAGAAAGAAAGAACAAAGAATTTCTGAGACTTCTAAAGCAAAACATCCTGAATGAGTGGATCAGATATCCATTCTAACAGAGATTTAGCACATGGAAATAAAAAAAGAGATAAAAAGCAAGGAGCTAAGAGCAACACAAGCCCTGGTATTTTTGAGTTGAATCTTCTGAGCTTGACAATTTATGGGATGCAGTGAACAATGGAGGAGTTAAAATTTTCCAGATTTGTAGAATGGTAAACGATAAAAACATAAAGTGAATAATTCAGTTATATTCCAATGAATTGGAGGACCCTATAAAACATCCTCATACAAATAGACTTGAGACAGCCAAAATCATGCATCTCAAGTACAAGGAATGGTGGAGTGGTCACGGCTGACATTACAGATATGTACGTCTTATTATTTCAGAGATTGTCCTATGGTCCATGTATCACGCAAGAAAAAAAAAAAAAAAAACATGTGGGTTCCAAAGAACACCAACATGGGTGGTGTGGATACAGGAGACATCTATAAAACCAAAAAATCTGCCTCTGTATTGAAGGAGAAACATCAGAGTAGAGTGGTTGTTGGGAAAGAAATGACATATAGTACCAGATTGAGAACGTGAGAGAAATAAGAGTGTGGTTTTAGCAGGTGGTTTATGGTACATTAGTAAAGATTGATAGCTGAAAAATTGAAGGCTTACTATTGGGGAGATATATATATATATATATATATATATATATATATATATATATATATATATAATTACTTACTATTATATATATAAGTTGGATGTATAAGCATATATATACTACATATGTAATAAATATATTTTGTCTATGAAATAAGTGAATAGAAGTAATACAACATAATAATTATACTTATTATATGTTTCTTAACACATGCATTTGTGTTCATATATATGTACAAATAAATATTTAATCTATTGAAATTAGTTAATCCATTAGATTTATAAAGTTACTTAACTGTTGGAATTTTTTATGAGATTATTATGTTGATTGCCATTTTTCAGGGTAACCTATCTATCATAATGCCTGTTTCTGCTCGTGGGTTAAACTTAAAGTTTATTCTTGTTCTGCCCTTATGAAGAGTTTGAGAAATCCTATAATGAATGCTCTCATTATAGAATCAGCAATGTCTCTAAGGTATTTTGTAACAATTAACTAATGACGATTTGATTGCCTAGGTAAAAATACATAAGAAATAACAGTAGTGGCTACATGTTTGTCTTGTATTTAAGTAACTTATTACTAATGAGAATTTAATGATATGACATTGAAGAATTGACTCTAAATCTGATTGAATAAGTATATTGACCAATGATATTTAATGAATTACACATTATATAAAGATGAATCTATGGATTTAATGTTTGTATGAGAGTTCATGTGACAAAAATTATGTCTGTATTAATAGCCACAAAATTCATATATGGTTAATAAAATTAATCTTTTACTAGCTTAATTTAATCAGTCAGGGACATGATAGTAAAATCAGAACAAATTTAAAAACTATAGAATTAATATTCTAGTTGTACTTATTCATATTTCATAGGTTGTAGGTATTTAGTAAAAACAAAAACTTTTTTCACTTTTTGATATGAATTTACAATATGGATATTGGATTATATAGACTCAAGTGTGAAATAAAATTATTTAGAGTCTAATGATATATAGTGTGTTACATTTAAAAAATAATTTCTGCTTAAGAAAAATAGAGCAGTAGTATTTTTTACGTGAACTTATATTTGTAATGATTTAAATGTTAAATGTCTAACATTGAATTTCTCTATGTGCTTATATATATTATGCTTCCAAGGTATGAAATTACTCTTGAGAGCCAGGACAGACAGTCTCAGACATTAAAAACTGACAACTTTTGAAATTTAAAATGGATAATTATTTATTAGATAAATATAAATTTGCTCTGTGTGCATGGTGTATAGTTAAGCACTTAAATGAGTGTCCAAACTAAATTTGGAAACTTTAAATTTATTGGAATTATACTAATTTGACAATGTACAAAAATTATGCATTAGGCTACATTCTTATAGGCACAATCTTGCCAGAAATGATGTTTGAATTTTTTTTCTTTTAAAAACTTTGGAATCATTATTCTGTTTTCTTTTTGTTTTTATTTTATTTTATTTATTATTGTTATTATTATGTTTTTTGTTTGTTTTTAATCTAAGACTCACACTTCAGCTACTGTCTGTAAACTCTAGCTATCAAAATGCAACTGGCAGAACACTGTAGGTGAGCAAGAAGTCACAGGTTTAATGTAATTAGACATTGTGTTTTTTTAAATAAGAATCAAAAACTTGAAGTTTAAAATTTCAGTGCATTTTTATATGTGTGCTTGAGTGAAATACATTTCTCTATAAAATTTAACTTAAGCAGAACTTGTTATTTAGGAAAAAGTTCTAAAACAGGTGCATCACAAAGAAGCTTAGATAAAAGTATTTCAGTTATATTCTTTTTAAAAGCTGTAGAGGAAAATAACTGCCAAAACATTCTTTTTTATGTTTATTTAAGTGGAGGTTTGCCAAAATGCAGACATTTTTGTATGAAGGGGTACATTATTTACATCAATAATAGAATATTCACATTCAAAATTTTCTCTTATGTGTTGTTACATACCAATCTTGACTATGCATAAAAGTAACCAGTGATTTCTCATCTTACATAAATAAAGATCATATGCTTTCTTAATTTCATAAATATGAAGAAATAATGAGCAAGAGTTTAAATAAAATTACATTTTTTGTTATCTGAATCATTTTCAAATGATATTAAATGGAAGTTTTGGCTAGTACTCGTTTTAATAGGCACAAATTACTGGTCAATTACTTATCGCAGAACAACATTTACGAAAGGAAATAAAATCAGGATGCCTTAAGAGTAGTAGTTACATTTTTGTATATTATATACTGGTAGATTTTTTTAGGCAATTCTAAATGACTAGTGAGTAAGTGTTGAAATGAAAGATAAAGTACTTGAAATTAGTGTATAAAAACCAGAAAATTGTTTGTAGAAATCTCAATCTTTGATGCAGTATTCAACCTCTTGAATTTAAAAATTTTATTTTTAATTGGAACATCTAATTTGTTTTACTCCTAATAAATATTTGGAATGGTCACATCTTTTAAAACCAGAATTAAAAAAAAAAAAAAAAAAAAAAAAAAAAAACTATGCCATGAAAGGTACTTAAATCAAATTTATACCTTTTCTTGTGAAATAGTACTTTTTTTCCCATGAAAATGGGACACTATAATTTGACAATAGTATTTTTTTTGTTGTTATTTTAAAGAAAAATAATCTATTAAAAGTTTTGTTAGGGCAGTTTTCTACTTACCTACTAACCATTCAGCTTTCTAATTTTAAAAAGCATAATTGGAACTAAAAGTTTTTCTCTAGGGTAGAAGGGTTGGTTTTAGTGATTCAGCATTTGTGTCAGTTAAGGAAAGAACACCTGCCCCATGAAGGATGTGTGAATTCTAACCACAAACCAAAGTGCCTTTTTCTTTTCTATCATTTTTTTTCAAACTTCTCTATTGACTTCAGGAAAAACTTAAAACATCAAAATAATGTTTTCCTGGAACTCTCAAAGTCAAATCATGAGTTGTTGTTGTTATTGTTTTTGTACTGGGGATTGAACAACCCAGGGTCACTTAAATACTGAGCCACATCCCAAACCCTTTTTATTTTTTATTTTGGGACAAGGTCTCACTAAGTTGCGTAGGGCCTCGCTAAATTACCTAGGCTAGCTTTCAATTTGTAATCCTCCTGCCTAGGCCTCCTGAGCCATACTACGATTATGGTCAGTGCCACCATGCCCAGAGAGTTTTTATTTAATGATTCATTAACAGAGACTATTCTGGCTTTTAGATTAGTAACAAGATTGTCCTAACTATAATTTTTTAGCATACCCCACTCCCACATAATTCCCATTTTAAAAAAAGTAATTTCCTACACTTCTAGTAAATCTACTCTCTTTTAGAGTGACCTAGCATAGTGAGAATGCCCATAGCACCTATATTAACTTTGAATTTACAAATACTTATACCTTCCAATTAATGTGTTTTTTTGTTGTTGTACTTTTTAGATATACATGACAATAGAGTGTATTTTGACATACAATATATACATAAAATATAACTTTCTATTCTTGTGGTTCAACAGGATGTGGAGTTACGCTGGTCATGGATTCATAAATGAACATAAGAAATTTATGTCTGATACATTCTACTGTCTTTCCTTTTCCTATCCTCCCTCCCTTCCTGTCATTCCACTTTGTCTAATCCAATGGATTTTTATTCTTCCTCCCCGCCCTCTTATTGTGAGTTAGCATCTGCATGTCAGAGAGAACATTCAGCCTTTGATTTTTTAGGATTTTCTTATTTCACCTAGCATGATCATCCCCAGTTCCATCCATTTACCCACAAATGCCATAATTTCATTTTTTATTTCTGGCTGAATAATATTCCATTGTGTATATATACCACATTTTCTTTTTCCATTCATCTGTTGAAGGACACATAGGTTGGTTCCATAGCTTAGCTATTGTGAATTGAGCTACTATAAACATTGATGTAGCCACATCATTACAGTGTGCTGATGTTAAGTCCTTTACGTATTTGCTGAGCAGTGGGATAACTGGGTCAAATGGTGGTTCCATTCCAAGTTTCCTAAGGAATCTACATACTGCTTTCCATAGCCATTGCACCAATTTGCAGTCCCACCAGCAAAGTGTGAGTGTATCTTTTTCCCCACATTCTTGCCATCAGTTGTTACTTGTATTCTTGATAATTGCCATTCTGACAGGAGTGAGATGAAATACCAATGTAGTTTTAAAATTTGCATTTCCCTAATTGCTAGTGATGTTGAACTTTTTTTATATATATTTGTTGAACAATTGTATTTCTTCTGCTGTGAAGTTTCTGTTCATTTCCTTTGTCCATTTTTTGATTCGGTTATATGGGTTTTGTTGTTATTAAGTTCTTTGTGTTTCCTGGAGATTAATGCTCTACCTGAGGTGCAGGTGGCAAATATTTTCTCCTATTCTCTAGGCTCTCTCTTCACCTTCTTGATAGTTTTCTTTGCTGTGAAGACACTTTTTAGTTTGATATCATCCCACTTATTGATTCTTGATTTTACTTCTTGAGTTTTAGGAATTTCATTGAAGAATTCAGTTTCTAAGCCAACATAATGGAGAGTTGGGCCTACATTTCCTTCTAGTAGGCACAGGGTCTCTGGTTTTAATGCCTAGGTCATTGATCCTCTTTGAGTTGATGTTTGTGCAGGGTGAGAGACAGGGGTTTAATTTCATTTTGCTACATATGGATTTTCAGCTTTCTCAGCACCAGTTGTTCAAGAGTCTATCTTTTCTCCAATGTATGTTTATGGTCCCTTTGTCTAATAGGAGATAACTATAATTATGTGGATTTGTCTTTATGTCTTCTATTCTGTACCATTCATGTCTGTTTTGGTGCCAATACCATGCTGTTTTTGTTACTATAGCTCTGTAGTATAGTTTAAGTCCAGCATTGTGATGCCTTCTGCTTCACTTCTTTTGCTGAGGATTGTTTTATCATTTTGGGCCTCTTATTTTTAATATCACGATTGCTATTTTTATTTCTATGAAGAATGTCATTGGAATTTTAATAGGAATTGCATTGAATCTGTATGTGGTAATATGGCCATTTTGAAAATGCTTGTCCAAGAACATGGGAGGTCTTTCCATCTTCTAAGATCTTCTTCAATTTATTTCATTAGTGTTCCATAGTTTGTGGGGATTTTTTCATTTTTTTTTTTAAATTTAGTGTTCTGAAGTTTTTACTGTAGAGATCTTTCACTTCTTTTGTTAGGTTGATTCCTATATATTCTATTTTTTGAGATTATTGTGAATGAGATAGTTTTCATTATTTCTCTTTTAGTGGATTCATCACAAATGTATAGGAATGCAATTGATTTATGGGTGTTAATTTTATATACTGCTACTTTGCTGAATTCATTTATGAGTTCTCTTAACTTTTCTAGTGGAAGTTTTTGGGTCTTCTATAAATATAAAATCATGTTGTCACCAAATAAGGATAGTTTGAGCTCTTCTTTTTCTATTCATATCTCTTTAATTTTTTTTCTTCTAATTGCTCTGGCTAGGATTTCAAGGACTGTTGAATAGATGTGATGAAAGAGGACATCCCTGTCTTGTTCCAGTTTTTTGAGAGAATGCTTTCAATTTTTCTCCATTTAGAATGACATTTGCATTGAGTTTAGTGTACATATCTTTTAAAATGTTGAGGTGTGTTACTACTATCCCCAGTTTTTCTAATGTTTTGAACATCATGGGTACTGTATTTTGTGAAATGCTTTTACTGCATATATTAAGATAATCATGTGATTCTTGTCTTTAAGTCGATTGATGAAGTCACAAGTTTTATATAATTATGCCATTCATTCATTAATAGAGAATGATAAAACTTTTTATGTTAATGACAGCATCAATTATTTTTTAATCAAACTTAAATATAAAGAAATATTTTATTCAATCAATGATAAAATATTCAACAATATCTGTTAATTCAGCTGGTATTCTTTGAATGGTTTCCTGATACTGCTAGTGTGATGAATTTAGAGCAATAAAGATCATGGAGTCATCATGGTCCTGATGAATTCAAGGCCACCTTTGTGAGGTCAGACTTAAGAGTTGCAAAAATATTTCAAGACATGCTATACATTAATATTTGTTCAGCAAGTCATATGACAACTGGGTCGATATTGTTTCTCTTAGCTATTAATTATACCATCTGAATTTTCACATAATATACCTAAGGGGAATTTCCTTTTTCATTATAGAAATTATATTTTGCAAAAGACTTTTTCCTCCATAAATTGACAATTAGCAAATTATATCTTAACACATGCTTTAAAGCTTAAATGAGTATTTTAATTTACTGAAAATGGAAGAAAAATAGAAATTTTAATTTTTGCTTTTGAAAACTTCTTACCAGGAAAAAAAAATCCATTCTTTTGTGAATTATCATTTTTTAAAAAAATTAACAGTCAAATTAACTACTAAAAGATGCTATTCATCTAACAAGTGATCTCTCACATTACATTTTTACTGTTGGGTTTCATGCTAGTTGCTTTTTTTTTTTTTTTTTTTTTTTAATTCAAATAGCTTTCCAAAGCAAAGCAAAATGATTCAAGGAAGCACTGTGTTAAAAAAAAATAGATCACAGGCTCATTGTTCAGTAAAATTCAGTTTTTCCTATTTCCTACTGATTAATTTTAATTTCAGATTTTCTTATTAGAGGCAGCTAGAAAAAATTCATGCCAAACTTTCTAGTAAAAATGATTATTTTTGCAAATGAACCAGAGTTGATTTAGTCTTTTGTCAAATTAATTTAAAAATTAGGTTATTTTTGGCATATATGGATAGACTTCAGTCCTTGGAAGTACATGACAGCTATTGGTCTCTTTCCCCACAAATGAACTGGTCTAGTACAATGAAAGAAAACCTTAGATCAAATTTTACCAAATGCATAAAAGAATTTTTTGCAAGCAAGTATAAGATCAGTTATGTGACCCTCATGTGAACTTGATGTAGTCCCGGCTATTTGTCCTTTGAAGTTCTCTGGCAGTATCCTGCATGTGAAGTTCATTAAAGACTTCAAGAATGTTCAGCAGCAGGATTCAGCTGCCCTTCTACTTAGAATCAGATAACAAAATTGCTTTTCATCAGACCTTCTGAACCCCAGCAGTAAATCATAGAACCCGAATTTGACTCACTAGATTCTCACACACCTTTGCAAGAACAGGAATGCCCATGTTGTATTTGGAACTAATCAACACACTTTGTGCACCACTGGTTTCATCCATGAAGCAACCTTACTAATAATCATTGTTACAATGACCAAAATATATGTTGATAGGAGATAAGAGTAAGTGATATTTGTGGTGAGTGTGGAATTTTGCCTGCTGACTAGTCATCTGGGTTTATCTTTCTGGTAAGTGTACTTCAAATATTAATCAGCATTTTCCTTATGCTTTCCCAAGGGTTAAAATATTAAACAAATACATGTACATCTCATTTTCTATGCTGAAATATTTTAAGTAAATTACCTACATATTATAATAATCTTAAATATTTATCTCTACACACTCAGATTGCTCCATTCTTACTTTTAGTGGAACAGATCTAACCATAGAGTTAGTTGTGTTGGTTTTCTTTTATCTCCCTCTTATGGTTTTAGCTAACTCCTAAAGCTATATGCTATTTCAAGCTGATTGACAGTGTTTTGACTTTATCTATTTGGTAATGTGTAATAATATTTGAAACCTAATTAAATTTTGAAATTTACTAGGGAAATTTTTTTAAATTACATATTCCTGGCTTCTACCTCTATAATCTGATTGAGAAAATTGGGAATCTGTATTTTTAAAATTTTCCCTATTTATTCTGATGCAGTCTATCTGTAAACAGTTGTTTAAGAGGAGCTAGATAGAACCTTCTCTCTCTAAAGATGACTATTTAATATGGGAAAAAATGTATCAAGAACTGTTATTTATTTTATTCACAATATTCCATATCAATGAATCTTAGTACCCCCTCATCTTTATACCTCAACATGTGAAGCTGAAAGTCAGTTTGGTCTTATTTTTCTACTGATTTTTTTCTTTTCAACCAGTCGTGTTAGTCAGTTTTAACGTTTGCAGCTGTCTCCCTACCTGCTTTGCATGCCTGCATCACCCTGTAACACATCTCATTTCCCCTAATGTCTCTTGCCACTCCAAAAGAAAACAACTGTTAATAAAGTTTTCTCAGAATAATACTTCATTCATTGCCTGCATTTCAAATCTATGCTCCTTCAGTTCGTTCTAGCCATAGACTTATTATTTTATCGGAACATCTTGGAAAGACACTGAATGTCTTAACAAATTTTAATTTGTATAAATCTGAAAAGTGACATTTTTATTCTCTGAATTGCCCGTTCCATTAATATTAATATCCAGCCACTGAGATTGACCCAATTTGGCTATAATCACATATCAACTACTACGTATGTAGATTTTCTTGAGTTTACAAAAGGAAGTTGTTTAGTTTTATGTTTCAGTTCATAATCCATTTTGGTAAATATTTGTAAGTATATGGTGAGGTTTGGTACTAGGTAAATTATTAATTATTTTTGATTTATGAATATCCAATTTTTCTCCTACTATTTGTTTTGTTTTTGTTTTAAAAGCTTATATTTCCTGAATTGAATTACTTTTGCAACTGTCAAAAATCAGGGTTTATTTCTGTGTGTTTTGTAGGCAGTATTTCTAGAAAGTATGTTATCTATTCTTCTGCCCATATCATACAGCCTTGACTATTTTGGTTAAATAACATTTTGAATTTAGATAGTGCAATTCTCCTCCCCACCCTCCACTGTACCAGAGATTTAACCCAGAGCCTTTGTACATGCTAGACAAGTCAGGCTTGTGCTATAGTACCCAGCTGATTCTCCTTCCTTCCTTCCTTCCTTCCTTCCTTCCCATGGACTGAACTCAGGAGCACTCAACCACTGAGCCACATCCCCAGCCCTATTTCATATTTTATTTACAGACAGGGTCTCACTGAGTTGCTTAGTGCCTTGCTTTTGATGAGGTTGGCTTTGAACTCATGATCCTCCTGCCTCAGCACCCCCACCAAGCTACCTGGATTACAGGTGTGTGCCACTGTGCCCAGCCTTTATTATTATTATTTTTTAAAATTATTTAGCTTTTCTAGTTCCTTGCCCTTTTCGTATTCACTTTGGAATAATCTTGTATGTACCTACAATAAAAATCTTGCTGAAATTTAAATAGGAATTGCATTTACTATACATCAATTTGTGGAAAATTGATCTCAACTATGAAGAGACTTCCAACCCATGGACACAATATGTCTCTTCATTTAGTTTCTTAGTATCAAAATTGTTTAGTTTTTTGCACACGAATTCTATACATGTTTTGTTATATTTACAACTAATTATTGTTTGAGCAATGATACATGATTTTTTAATTATGATGTCTACATGCTTATAGTCAGTGATAGAAAATAAAACTGATATTTTGTATGTTAATTGAGTAACCTGAAACTTTGGTGAGCTCATATAATCATTTTAGGAATTATTTTGTTGATTCTTTGGGATTTTCTGTGTAGATAATTATGTCATTTGCAAATAGAGACACTTATTTTTTTACTGGGTTACAAGTCTTTTCTTTCCGATTCTTGTATTACTACATTAGCTACAGCTTCTAGGAATATATTGAATGAAAAATTACGGTGAGTAGTATTCAGTTTTTTACCATCAAGTAAAATTATAGCTTTGAAATTAAAATATATATATATATATATATATATATATATATATATATAAAACTTTATTTGAGGAATTCCCTGAATTCTTAGTTTTTCTGACTGTTTTTCATTATTCTTTTGAAGAGCTATTTAATTTAATCTTTTTCAAAAATTTTAATGTTTTAATTGATACACCCACATGCCTCTTCTTCTTTGTCCTGTTAGTACAGTGGAGGCCATTGACGTCTTCCTTGTGATTGAACCATCTTTATGTCTTTGGGATTTGTCACAGTCGGTCATGGTGTATAACTATTTTTGTATGTAGCTGAATTCTAGTTGCTAGTATTTTGTGAAGGATTATTGTCTTTGTTAATGAAGAATATTGGTCTATGGTTTTGGTATGATGGTAATACTAGCTTTACCAACTAAATTGGTTATTTTTCTTCTTATATTTTCTGGAATGAATTATATAGAATTAGTAATAAAACTTCCTCAAAAATTTGGCAGAATTTTCCAGGAAAACAATTAGGGCCTGGGGATTTTTTTTTTTTTTTTTTTGGTTGTGGGGATGTTATAAAATTATTAATTCAGTTTCCTTAATGGTTACTGGAATGAACAAATTATATGTTCCATATTGGTGATATGTGGTATATTTTTTGAGAAGTTGGTTCATTTTCCCTAAGTTGGCAAATTATGTAAGTAAAGTTATTACCCTTCTGATGTCTAGAGGGTCTGTAAGATACCCTCTGTTTCAATACTCTTTTGGTCATTTGTCTTTCTCATTTTTTCTTCCAGAGTTGCTGGTGATTTGTCAATATGCTTTATAGTTTCAAAGATTCTTCTGTTTACTACAGTGATTTTCTCTATTGTTTTTCTCTTTACAGTGTCTTCACATAGGAGCTTAGACTATTGATTTGAGACTTTGTGTTTTTTTCTAATATAAACATGTAGTGCTAAAAATTTTCCTGTCAGAACCATCTTGGTTGTGTCCCACAAATTTGGATAAGTCGTATTTTCATTTTCATTTAGTTCAGGATACATAACTATCTTTTCTTGAAATTTCCTTTTGACTCACAGATTATTTGGAGGTATGCTGTTTGGCCTTCAAGGAGAAGGAGAATTTCCTGTTATCTCTCTGATACTGATTTATTGTGGTCATAGAAGAGCATGATATGCTTCTTTTAAGTTTGTTGAAGTCTGTTTTATGGCACAGTGCATCTAGCTTATGTCCTTGTGGGCACTTGAAAACATTCTGCTGCTGTTTGGAAAAATATTCTATTAATGGAGATTAGATATTGTAGTTGTCATTGTTGTAGAATTCTCTGTGTGCTTGCAGATAATTTGCCTAGTTCTTCTTTCAATAGTTGAGAGAAGGGATGCTGAAGTTTCCAACCGTAATTGTGGATTGGTGTATTTCACATTTTGGTTATAACAGTTTGTTTCACATATTTTTCAGCTCTGTGATTTGTCAAATGCCTTTTGAGGATCACTATATATTCTTGGTGGATGAACCTGCTTATGCTTTTGTAATGTATCTTTCTACATTAATTTGGGGACTCTAATGTTTACTTTATCTGATATTAATATATCTATTTCTGTTTTCTTTGGTAAATATTTGCATGACATATCTTTTTCTATCCACTTTAAAAAAAACTGCCTACATAATTACATTTGAAGTAAACTTCTTTTAGATAGCATACATTTGGGTTATATATATATTTTAATCTACTCTGTCAATCAATCTGCTTTTGTGAATTTAGATCAGATGCATTTAATGTAAATATGATGTGGTGGACCTCGGTCTGCCATTTTATGTTTTAATTTTCAGTTTGTTTTTTGTTTCTTGTCTGTTCCCACAGAGGACCTTGTATTGCTTCATTACTACCAGGTGAGGTAGAAATCCATGTTTCCCCTTCAGTCTGTGTGACAACTAAGGGGGGGAGAGGACCTCTTTACTGCTGAGCTGGGTGAGAGTCCAGCTCTTCACTGTGACAAGACCCTGGGAGGGAAATGAGTGTGCATTACTACTGTTCCCAACAGCTTTTCCTCATACCATGTGGCAGGCAGGGAGATGGTCAAAGTCTTGATTCTTCACCAGACAGCCATGACCCCCAGTGCAAAGGAAAAAGGACACTTTTGGGTGGGGACCGGCTTGGGGAATTTTTTGCTGCTTCAGTAAGATGCAAGTTCCAGCTGTCAACTTTCTCTTTTCTGATACCACCCAAGCAAAGCCTGGAGGAATGTCTTATTACAGGCTGGCAGGGCCTCTATTTGGCCTCTACTTGGCTTTTACTGTCAGGGGTTGACATTTAGCCAGTTTCTTCTGTGATGCTTGGCTGGAATGCAGTGGTTAATTTATAAACACTATGTCATATATATATATATATATATATATATATATATATATATATATATATATATATATATAATTTTTAGTTGTAGATGAACACAATATCTTTATTTTATTTATTTATTTTTATGTGGTGCTCAGGACCAAACCCAGTGCCTCACACATTCGAGGCAAGCACTCTGCCACTGAACCACAACCCCATCCCAAAGACTTCGGTCTTATAGACTGTTTCTTTTCTGGTCTTTTAGCTAGAGAAAACAGACTTTGTTGAGGCTTTATTTGTTAGAACCCACTGGCAATTCTAGGTTTCTAGTTTCTTTAGCTTAAGTTTGGACTGTACAAGAATAGGAAAATATGTATCTACTCTATTTTCCCAGAAAGGAAAGTCCCAGATAATTGAGTTTTAAGTAAATATGATGCAGGTGTACATTCTTAGAGCCCAAAAGCCCAGACCTGTTTTCCTAGAATCATGCAATTTTCCTTCACAGTAATTATATTTCGTATTCATATATTTATATGATTATTTGATTAAAATATTTTCTTTTAATATGTTAACAATTTCATGAAGATCAACAACATGTATATTGCTTGCTCAACAATATATCAGTCTTATATAGAATAGTCATTTTATTTGAAATATACTATGTGTTTAATTAATTTGCTGAATACATAAAAACAAAGTAAGTCAATAAATGAACAACTAAGTCTCAGAGATCCTCTATAAATAGTTATAGATTTTTATCCTTGCCTGGGTAACAGTTACTTCTCTGCCAATTTTCACATGAAAGAAAGCAGCTTATCTTCTGCATTAGGAATACTTCTGAGATATTCCTTCTCACCCTTTACCTTATGACATATATAAATACACAGTACTAATATTTGTTTGCCCCCTACTTTGCCTGACAGACAAGGAAACAAGTAGCCAAAGGTTACCAAGCTACTTTTCATTCCAGACCCACCTAACCTGATCACTTCAGGAAATGAGGATTTCAATATGTTAGACACATGTAATCCATGTAGCCAACATGGTTATGTGGCATACCAGGGTTCATGGGTAGACATTTGACAAACATTGACCTTGAATGTATCTTTATTCCTAATCCAAATCCATTTTCACAGGTTCCTATGTTCTCTTCCTTGATGTTTTCTTCTTAGAATGACTAATGAGGAAATATCAGTTTTCAGTAAGGAAAAACCTGCCCCATCTGTTTTAGACAGTTTTTTTTTCCTGCTATAGTGACCGAAACGCCTGATAAGAACAATTTTAGGGGAGGAAAAGTTTATATAGGGGCTCACAGTTTTAGAGGTCTCAGTCTATAGAAGGCCAGTTCCATTCCTTGGGGCTTGAGGTGAGGCAGAACATCATGGTAGAAGAGTGTGGTAGCAGGAAGCAGCTCACATGATGATCAGAAAGCAGAGAGAGACTCCACTTGCCAGATACAAAATACGTACCCCAAAGACACACCCCCAGTAACTGATCTCTTCCAACCACACTCTACCCATCCTCAGTTAATCCTGTCAGGGCATTAATTCACTGGTTGGTTTAAGGAACTCATAATCAATCATTTCTCCTCAGAACTTTCTTTCATTATTTCACACATGGGATTCATGGTGGGGGACACCTCACATCCAAACCAACACCATCCATAGGAGGAAGCACACTTCATCTTGATCACAACAATCACACCAATACACAAATTAAAAAACTATACTATTATTATTCAGACTTAGAAATAATAATCATAGTAATAACACTTGCTGATACTAAGCCCTCAATAGATGTCATGTTGGAGATATGAACTTACTTAATCCTCAAAACAACTATTTGAGGTAATATTATCCTCATATGAAAAGTAAGGAATAAGGCATACCCCTATTTAATAGCTGAAGAAATTACTTTAGTCACACATCAATCAACTGAATATTCTGGATTTGAACTTGACACTAGAGAAAGCATTGTTGTTGTTTTTTTCTTTTCTGTTTTCATATGTTTGTTTTTTAGTGCTAGGTTTAGACTCGAAGTCCAATGCGTAGTCAACACAAGCACTATTAGAAACCTACACATTCCCAGCCAAGAAAGCAATTTATATTGGAAAATTTTTCCTAGTGAAATGCATAAGAATGAATGGAGAGAGAAAAGTGTGCATGTATGTGTGTATGTGAGAGAGAGTGAGAGACTTATTTCCTCAGTGGAGATAGCAATCAGTTCTGAAATTTCATTTTACAGTCTCGACCTCAGCAACAGACTTCCTGTCTTTGGTGTTTGAAATAAAAACACACTTTTATCTTTCCATAATACAATCGTAAGATTTTACAGGCACACTGCAATCTAACTTAAATAATGCAACATATTTCCTTTACACAGTTAGCTGTCCTTGAACTTTATCTGTTCTTCCCTTCAGCAGTAACAATGTCAGCTAAAGACAAGATTGTGCTGCTCTCTTGAAGCTTTCTGTGGCCTCTTAATTATGTTTCAGTCATTGAGTTGAGATAGTGTTTGATGTGCAAAATTTCTGTTGCCATATCATTAAAATGAAAGGAATGTTTCCTCTTCTCCATCTCTATCACTAGTTGAAACTTAGATACTATGTTAGAAACTTGAGCAGTCATCTTAGAACATAAAAGACGAAACCCATGGTGAAGAGATCCGAATAGCAACATAAGAAAACCAGATCCTATGAGGATTCCATGTAAACCTTGACTACTTAGGACCAGGTTGTTACCTGAGAGACAAAAATAAACTTTATTGCTTAAGAAACTGATATTTGGGGATCTGTTTCATCACTGGAATGAGGGTTTTTGCGGTGGATTCATGACCAACTCCTCCATTCACTATTTTGTATTCCAAAGAATCAAACATACCAGTTAATGCAGGGAAATTACTTGGCTAAACTCAGCTGCCTTCAAGTCAGTTTTTTCTCAGAGTTTTCCCAAGACTGACAATGGGTTATGTGACTTAAAAGTTCTGATGATTTTTACCCTGGAAGAAGGGAACAGTTATCAGAAAGTAATGATCATATTTCTTTTTCTATAGTAGAAAGAAAACTTTTTTCTTGGCTAATAACAATACTATTAATGATAAAAAAAAAAAAAAAAAAAAAAAAAAAAAAACTTAGTTGTAACCAAAGCTCTTTATGTTTGGTATTCTTTTTTACTAATTGTTCATTTTATATTTGTGGACCTTTCATCTCCAGCTATTTAGAATGTATGTCTCTTAAGAAAAAAGATCCTTTGCTTTTTTTGTTGTTGTTGTTGTTGTTATCTTTAGATAGTACCTTTTTTTTTCCTCTGAATTAGGCAATATTAGATTCTCAGTGGATGATAGAGACTGTTTACTAAAAGTGAATAGTAAGATTTCTTCATATTACACATCAGTTCAATTTGTTATGAAGCATGTTCATTGTTTTAAAAACTTAACAGAATATAGAAAATAATGAGCTCTCATAATGCACTTTTTTTAAATTGTAAATTGATGCATTATCTTTATTTATTTAATTTTCATGTGGTGCTGAAGATCAAACCCAGGGCCTCAACCCTATGAGGCAAGCCTTCTACCACTGAACTGCAGCCCCACCCCTTTCAGAATGCACTTTTAAATTTTATTGTAGTTTTAAATTTCTCAGTGACATCCTTGAACATAAAATGTAAAAATATTATTCTTCCAAAGATATTGAAATTCTATGTATTTTAGGTTTAATATGACTAAAAAATCCTTACCAAAAAGAGAGTTAGAGTTGAAAAAACTATTTAGTGACATAACTATATAATTGTTAGTGTTATTTTAGAACTTAGTCATTGAAAAACTCTATAAAGCAAAATTATAAGACATGATAGGTAGATAACTCATAATGAACATTATGCTTTATAAAAGAATATTAAAATACTTAATATAGTTCTAGGACAAGCTAGGTCTTTAATCTTCTATTTTATTTGAGTTAAAGGGAAAAAACCTTCAATAAGTCAGAAAACAAAGAAAAGGAAGTCAGTGCAAAATTTTTCAAAAAAGAGAGATACCAGGGACAACATCAACATGTACAGTATAAATTTAATATGATATTTTACAAATGTAAGGAGAGTGTATTTCAAAACCATGCAAAAATATAGCCATTGGAGACTTCCTTTCTATTTTCAAGGCTTTTCTGGGCATCTAGGAACCTACTCTGTTACAAATGACTAGACATATAGAAAAGATAATGCAAATGCTGCATAACTAATATAAAATTGATAAAGCAACATTTTCACAAAGTGAAAAACTTTACTCCTATATGAACATAAAATGAATGTATAAAAGATTTTAACTCATTAAGTAAGAGGACCAGTAAAATATTAAAGCCAGTTCAGGGCTGAGGTAGTATCTCAGTGGTAGCTGTCTTGTTAGCATGCACAAGACCTTGAGTTTGATCCTCAAACACACACAAACACACACACACACACACACACACACACACACACAACCAGAAATGCTAAAATGAATTTACAGTATGTTCAACCCTGATTATCAGCCATAATTATGTAATATTTAGGGTTATCTTTTTCTATAAGATATAGCTGAATTTTATATCTAATGAAAAAATATTGAAATGGAAATTAATTATCTGCATTACTATGGATAAGAATAATCTATATTTCTATCCATTTTCTACAGGAAATATAATGGCACCCAAAGATATATACCTCTGTAGAATCAAATAATTCCACAGAGTCTCGTAGGCAATATCTAGCTCTCCACAGCAATCTTTTTTTCCCTTTCCAAGTCCTAAACAGTTTTTTTTTTCCTGACAAGCTAATGGAAAGTTTTAAGACATAGTACTCAATAGGGTTAACTGAGTAAATTCACATACTTCAGCTTTCAATGTTCCTATATATATATATATATATATATATATATATATATATATATCTCCTCACCTTTGACTGGCTCCTTGGATATATCCTAGAAGCTCTTAGAACATCCTGCCTCATAAGAATATCATAATATACCCTGGACTTAGGCCACTTCAGATAGTTTATTCTAGCAATGTGATTTATGGTGAATGCCTATTTTTTGTTTGTCTGGGACACATTGTATTAGTTTTACTGTGGAGAGGGACCTGGATATTGAGTAGTTAAGATCTATTCGATGGGTCAGCAGTGCTTGTGTGACTAATAAAAAAATCCCTGGACAGTAAGGCTCAAGTGAATTTCACTCACTGGCAATAGTTTGTACATGATGCTAATGACCATTGCTTAGAGAATTATGCTCGTGCATGTGATTCTACTGAGAGAGGACAATTGGCAATTCTGCCACATTATTCCTAGACTTTTCCCTATGTATGTGTTTCCTTTGTTCATTTCGATCGGTATCCTTTCTCTGTAATAAGCTATAACCATGAGTGTAACAGCTTTTCTGACTTCTTATTTTTGGGGTTGAGGGGAACAAGGTACTGAGGATTGAACTCAGGGGCCTCAGCCCTATTTTGTATTTTATTTAGAGACAGGATCTCATTGAGTTGCTTAACGCCTCATTTTGCTGAGGCTGGTTTTGATCCTATTGCCTCAACCTTCCAAGGTGCTGGGATTAGAGGCATGTGCCACCGTGCCTGGAAGCTTTTCTGACTTCTATGAATTCTTTCAGTAAATCATTTAACCTGAAGGTGGATGTGGGTGCCTCTGATACATATCAGTAGATATTATTTTGCTGGACATTCAGGTAACTGTTAAAGAAGGTCTTCAACAGACAGAACTGAGAAGCTGAGAAACTGGGTTTGTTTCTTCAGGTTGATTTGAAGTATCATTAAATGACTGTTAGTCATAGTCTTTAGCAACAGCATCCTGAAGCTGATCAGACAGGATGCTTTGGAGGTTAGAAATGCATTTCTCCTGATTTGGGTATCTCAAAATCAGGCCCAAGGAGTTTTCTCCAGCACAACTCTACATTGAACTAACATTTTTCTTTCCCTGATGTTTTCCCAGAAGATAGAATTGGAATCCTCTATTCTCTTTCCTGCAAAACATAAATTCTATGACCTTCTTCCTCAGTATCTGACTTTTACTTCTTTAAATCATAAACACTTTGTAAATCGAAAGCTTTGATTTGCAAAACATTTTTTTTTCTGATGTAACACAAAGAACAATTTTGGAAGTAAAATATAGTGTATTTGACTTTTTTCTTTTAGTAGTTAGAAAAAAGTTCTGATTTTCTTTCCATCAGAGTGGGAAATTCCTTCATGCACTGGATCCCTCTTTGTTTAAAATCTACTATATGATAGTAGTCTCCCATTATTTAATTCTTATATTTGTAAAAAAAAAAGAAAGATTTTGGCAATGATGTAGATTTTTTTCTTCTAATAAAAACTGTATTTTTAAAGACTATTATTTCCCTAAGTATTCAAAAATTATTCCAACTCTGAGAATTAAGCAGTGACTAAAACTTCTATTTTCTTCCCTGGGGAAATAATCCTCATGTTTTGACTTTAATAATAGAAAGTATGCAGGGGAATTATTCAGCTTTAGATCAGGTAATATTTTTCTAATTTGCTACTCAGTTTTCAGTTGTTTTTGTTTTTTATACTATAGGAACTTTTTGACAGTTGGCTGACAAGCCAAATGTTGTGATCTTCGTACAATGATTTTATTTTCTTATGGGAAACTCTCTTTGGACATTCCTGACTGGTACCATCTAGCCTCTCCAAGAACAGTTATGGACACACATTTTTGAAAGGCAGGATACCACATTACCAAACTTTGAGAATATGTTCACTACCACGAAAGCTGTGGTTCAATAGTTTTATAACGGGTAACCTACATGGTATGCCAAAGCCCTGGATATTCTCCAATTGTTTGGCAACTCTGCTTCTTAGAAGGGACAACTGATGACAGCTGTCTTCAAACATTTTAAGGTTTCTATCTAGAAGAGCTAAAATAATTGTATTATTCCAAGGACTATAATAATCCTAACACATGTATCCGACAGGAACAGGAAATACATTTAACAAAATAAAGAGGATTTTAATGGTGATGATTATTCAACAGTAGTTTACCTTAAGATAAATTTATTGAAATAAATGGAGTGTCATCAACAAAAATGTTCAAATATAGTTTGGACAACCACTTGGTAAAACTTTTGTGAAGAGACTCAATCACTGTAATACATTAGTAAGGTAAGATGGTATTTAAATTCCTGACACTGAGACTCAGTGATTCAACAAATCTTTAGAATTGGTGGAACTTTGCTTAGAGATATAAATTAAGTTTAAATTCATTCTCCAGCTGCTATTGGGCTACATAAAGCTGTGATCATTATCAAGTTGGATGTTTTATACTTAAATGCAGACAGCTGCCTTAGAATAAATGATGGATTCTGCTACATATCTTTTGAAAAAGACTTTGGCAGTAAATTATCCCAACTTGAGGATTAAAATCTTTAGAAGTAGTATCAGCCAAAGGGACAAAAAGAAATAAATTATAGTGCAGGATTGGGTTGACAGCAATTTATACCTGGTAAACCATCTTTGATTGGAGAATCACCAAGAACTTCATGTTGAAGACAATTATTAGGTCACATCTGGACTTAGTTGGAAATACATCATAGATGATGAGTGGAGGAAGAATACATTTCAGGTATTTGCCATCTCTTTCATGGAGAATACCTGGTATGTCATATAGGTCAAACTCACAGAATTCAAGTAGGGGATTTCCCATGCTTATGGCTTTGAAACTTCCAATATATAGGTTGAACAACTCAAACACCCCAAGTCAATTAGGTTGAAGCAGTGACTTTCACAACTCAGATGAATATGATGTAGAAATCTGAATCTCCAGGTAATAATTTGTAATTAGAACTATTACTGTCCAGTTAATTACATTTTTGTCTTTTAGTTAGGGGACCCAGGCCACTGATATTATTGAGATAGATGAGTTAATAACACAGACTAATTCTTTACATAAATATTTAGTTTATTACTTTCTTTTTCTCAGTATGTTTGACTCATACTCTTTCTAGTTCCTTGAAACTACATTCTGGTTTGTCTATGGTCATATACATATTTTTTTAACTTAGTGCCTTTAGGAAGAGCTTTCAAACTATCTGTGGTGAAGGCCCAATTTATTTTCTTCTTCCAATCCATCATGGACTGATAATTCAATAAAATACAAGATAAATTAATTATGAAAATTAATAAAAAATTTAAGGCCAGTCATGGTGGTACACACTGTAATCCCAGCAGTAAAATACAAAATAGGGCTAGGGGTGTGGCTCAGTGTTCAAGTGCCCCTGAGTTCAATCCCTGGTACCAAAAAATATATACATTAAAAACACACAAAATAACAAAATCATTTGTATTTAATTCAATGGACAGGACCTCCAACATTTCTATAAAAATATCTAAAATTTACTCTCATTTCTAAACTATAATTCACAAGCAGAATAGTTAATGAAAGGCTTTATTAACGTTAATGAACATAGGGAAGTATATAGTGTAGTAAAGCTTTGTTTTTTATGTATTGTGTGAACACTTTATAGTGCATTGGAGGCCCTGTATAATCAATGCAATCAGTACATTTATATTCATTAAGTGGGTTTATAGCTTTAAGTGGCTATAGAGGTCTCTAGTAGATTTATTTACATTAATTTATGCAGCATAGGCAAGTATATTAAAATATGTAAAATGTGCTTGAAACTAAGTTCTTCCTAAAATAATAAACTAATTTCCAATGTGGTATAGTTCACTAAAAAAAAATCTTTTTATTGTTGGTGATGTCATTTTGGGTTGACATTTGAATAAATGTAAGAATGTTTGATTTATGAGTAAGGAGCTAAAGAACCACTGAATTACTCCACCATCACAGGTAAACATTTTGTGGATATGTAGGGGGGATATTCATTTCATACAGCCGTACCCTAAATCCATTTGCTTTGATAATTTTTGACACAAAGACCTGCGATCATGACTTCTATCATGACAACCTCTTGCAAACCCTCTTAGCACAGTTTTAAAAATACATTAATAAAATAATTATTTCTCAGGTAATATATAAAATTGTGACTTACTCCTTCTCTGTCACTAAAACCTAGTCATCCAAAAGCCATGTGCTTTACTCAGAATGGTTGAAAAGTTGGGTTTTCTGGTTTCCAACCCTACTAGCATTTTGATCTGCTGTTTTGGTTGTCAAGCTCCTATTAGAACTTTCATTTCTCCCCATGCTCAGACTTTTAAAGACTCACCAACATACACTGCAGTTTCCAGCACATTCCTGTTTCTAGGCTTGTCTTGGATAATACTTACATCTCCAATTACCAAGAAGAACCTCATTTCCTTAGAGGCTGGAGAGATTATTGCTCAGTTCTTCCTAGTGAAGCCATCGTTTATCTTACTCCATTCCAGTGTTTTTCTCTCCTTATACTGATATGTCAGGGGGAAGAAAGTGTGACCTTGAAAAATCATTTCTTATCAATGGGCACATATACTTTCTGTGATATATATCTATATCTATATCTATATATCTATATATAGATATAGATATCTACATATATATCTATATCTATATCTATATCTATCTATCTATCTATCTATATATATATACACACACACATATATATATATTTTTAAACAGGTAAAAAATGGTTACTGTTTACCCATAGTAAAGCAACAGACTTTCTGTGTCATGCCTACTTATTTGTATACTGCACTCAAATATCAAATATTGTGGTCATTTATTTTTCTATATATTCTTCAGATAGTGAGAAAGACTTTGTCTCTATTTTGCAGGGAATGGAGACAGTCTCAATATGGACAACTGGCCATGTAAATGTCTATTGCAATCATAGTCCCCATTAAGTTTCACTACTATGGTGAACTATATAAGAGAAAATTGAGCATATTTCTTTAATGGCTCATCAAACACCAAATCTAGGAATATGGTTCCAATAAAGGAATTTTTGCACTTAAAGTCTCCCTTTATGTTACTGCTGATTCTTGATAATTTGTGCTATTCTTAAGCAAAGAATAGTCACACATATTTATGAGAAGCAAAGGCATCTTCATGAGTAACTTCCATCTAATATGATTTTCTATACATTGTCATATACTATCACACACACATTGCAGACATAATTTCCTAACTCCTCCATATCTATCTCAGGTCATCACATGAGCCGCTCTTCAAGTCTAGCATTATAGAGATGGCAAATGTAATGGAAATGTGGCAAACTCAGTAGGTAGAAATCATACGAGAGTCACCTATACTCAATATTTTCTTGCCTGGGGAGTTCCAAGTGTCCAGCTAATCTCACACGTGCTTGTATTTTTGATAGTAAACATACCACTTGAACATATAACTCACACCAAAATCTTCAGTTTATGGAGAATAACCCCTTCTATATCATTGTAAATGATAATATTTGTTGTCATCCTACATTAAATCAAAGTAATAACATTCATTAGGGATTTACTAAGTGACAAAAACTGTGATTCTAGCTGTGTATGGTGGTATACATACAGTTAGCATGGTGTTTCTTTACTAGAAACACATTCCAAAAAATATGTAACATTAATGGTCAGAAAGTAATATCCTAAGAGCAGGTCGTGATAATAACACATTAAGAGCTATAATAAAAATACATACAAAATGCTATTAGGACACAGAGGAGGGTATTAATTGTTAAACAGGTGTGGGAATCAAGGAAGTCTTTGAAGAAGATGAGCATGACCTGGATCTTTAGAGTTAGGTGGACTTTGACAGGTTGAGGAGAAGGTGAAGGGGCAGAGTATATTTGAGTCAAGAGGAGAAAATCTCCGAACAATGTAGTTTTCTCTTTCCTGACTGCCTCATTTTGAGGGGAAGAAAATCTATTGAACCAATTGTTTTGGCTGTTCTGATATGATCACAGCATTGCTTATTTGGATTGTCCAACAAGGGATGAGCTCATAAAAGGATATTAATGTGTCGTTTTTATTGAGCAAAGTAGCATTACAGAGAAGGTGATTTCAAAGGCACGTGGCTCTTTCATTACAGCCTTCAGGGGGGATGTTTGATCACTGAAAGCAGGCTGCTTTGTTCCACTTTTCTCTGATGTTTGGCATTATCCTGAATACATATGCTCTGACTTGGAAAGAATCAGTCTGTAAAGATAGAAGAGATTCGAGACTTGCATATTCAAAATACATGTCTTGTGGTTAAAATGAAACAAAACCATTTTAATATGTATGTCTATATATACACAAACATGTTTCAGACACACATCTCAGAAAAATTTTAAAAAGCAATTACACATATGTGTTTTTTCTGAGATTTTGAAAATGTCTATTTATAAAGTTCACCGTTTTATATTAAAATTGAAGCCAAAAGTATTTTAAGAGACATTATATTGGCCATAGCAAAATACAAGGAACTTTCCAATTTTAGGGATTTGAGATTGGCCATATGTTCTTGTCACCTGTACTACAGTCATTCACTCTCTAATGCTGGCCATCACTAAGCATTTCTTTATTAAAGTGTATCAATAGCTTTCTTGGTTAGAAAAACATTGAGAGTCACAAAATATTAAAGAGAAATTATAAATGTTAACCTAATTTGCATGAAGTTTTTTTTCCTTAAAAGACGTAAAAAAATTGATTTTTTTTTTTGAAAGATGATGAGAGGGATGTTTAAAAAGAGAACTGAAGAGTCAAAAACATTTTATGTGGTGACCAAAACTCACAGAATTTTCTCCTCATAGAATTTTCTGGTTTCTAGTCTTGTGAATTAATACAGAATCTCATGCAAATATATCACTCCATTTTTAATTTTTGCTGAATTTTTGAGAGATGGTATACAAGTCAGTCCACTGACTATCCATTACGTTGACAATTAGACACTCATCGCACTGAAATTAAGCACAACAGACTTCAGCTAAAATTGGGGGTTAAAATATGTTCTATTTCAGGTGACAAAGAAAAATATTACCATGCTACTTCTCTATTTCTTTCCCTTGTCCCCACTTACAATCTTTCACCTTAATAATACCAGAGGTTTTCTCTGTGTGCCATGTCCTCCTCTCTCTGTCTAGTTTTGTAACAATCTCTAGTTTTGTAACAAATTCAGCTAAGCTTTTGTTGCCTATACCAATGCTTTACAAACTTAATGTACTTATACATCACTTGAGGATCTTGTTAAAAATGCAGGTTCTGATTCAGCAGATCTGAAGTCTGGGTAAGATCCTAACAAGCTCCCAGGTGAAACAAGGTGACACAGTGAACCAAACTCTGGATAGCAAATGTCTAGAGTACAAATGACCTCTTATTAAATTGGAATTTGTTCTTGCACCGTTAGAACTGGAGATGAAGATTCTCTGCCTTTCAGGATGCTTCAGACTTCAAATGACTCTTCCATTTTTTTTTTTTTTGAGAGAGAGAGAGAGAGAGAGAGAGAGAGAGAGAGAGAGTTTTAATATTTATTTTTTAGTTTTCGGTGGATACAACATCTTTATTTTATTTTTATGTGGTGCTGAGGATCGAACCCAGCGCCCTGTGCATGCCAGGTGAGCGCGCTACCACTTGAGCCACATCCCCAGCCCAACTCTTCAATTTTTTAAGAGCATTTTTCTTACTAGTTATGCATAGTAATTGAGTTCATTTTGACAAAATCATACCTGCATGGAATTTTATTTCAATCCTTATTCCCCACCCCAACCCCACTTTCCCTTTCCCTATTCTCTCTCCCTTTATTCATATTCCTTTTACTTGTTTTTAAATTTATTTTTTGTTGGTACTTTCTATATATACATGAAAGTGAAATTCCCTGTGGTCCATTTGTATGTGCATATGATGTAATTTTATTAAGTCTATTCCATATTTCCTCCTCTTTCCCATCCTTCCTCTCTTACTCTCAATCTTTCTTCTACTCCACTGATCTCCCCTATATAATTTTGATTTGAAAGAATTCACAGTCTGAACTCCCTCTATGTTCTTCTCTAGCCTCTGTTTTTAACCACTTCCCTTTTATTACCTTACAGTTTAGACATAACAAACTACTTGAAATTTCAAGAATGTGTCAGGCTCTTTCACATGTCAGTGCCTTTTCAAATACTGTTCCCTCTACCTGTCCTATGATCTTGTGATGCATCCTTTAAAATACAGCTCAGCTCTCCTCTCCTTTAGGAATTCTCCTTTAATGTTTTCCCCATGCAATTGCTAATTAAACACCTATCATATGCTCCCACAATGTCCTGTATTTCCTGCATTACAACTTTCTCATAATCTGTTGCAGATGTTTACAGTACTTGGCCATCTTCTTCTAAGCAGAGCTTCTGGTGAAAAAGACTGCATTTTATCTGACACATACTGCCAAACACACTGCTGGACCCATAGTGCAGCATCATATGACTAAATCAACATGGTCACTCCAAATGAATTTGGGCTAACTAAATAAAGACACAGACACAGAAAATATCTTTTTCTTTGGGATCAGTGACTGCTCCTCAGCCACAGCTCCCACAAGGCGGGCAAGGCAGGCAAAAAAGAGAGGGAGCATGCCTCAAACCCAGGTTTTATTGGGGAGAAGCCATTCAAACGAGGCAAGGGGTAGGGTTACAACAAACAAGTGGTTGTAATCCAACCCCATTGAGTGATGCATCTTTCTTATCCAAGTGGAGGTAAGGTCCAATTGCATTGCAATGTGTGCAACACCAGTGCAGTACCTCTTTACTCGGGACTTAAAAGTGTGTACATAGCTCCTTTCCAGAGTAGCTCCCAACACTGTAGTAGCCATTCTCTTATGTTTGAGGACTCAGTGGAGAAAGGAGATTGATATGTTATAGTCACACATTAATACAATGCAATATTTTCTCTCATGAAGTTTAAAATTAAATTGGAAGTAATAAAAACTAAATTCACAAAAAGTTAAATACAGGGTGAAATAATACTTAAGATTTAAAATGTTAGTATGTAATAATTGATGAGGATTATAGCAAACAGCTTTTCTAAGTTTATTGGAGGAAATGTCATTGTGGATTATTTATTGTTTATTTGGATGCCTCAATTTGTTCCACAAAGGACTTGAGACTGCTGATGATTCTATGTATTACAGTTTTTAAAAAGTATGAGAATTTAACTAGTTAAGGAAATAATATGAGAAAAAAAAAGGTGTTGTTGAAGTACATACTGATAGCTTGAGGAACAGATACACACTAGCTTACAAAATTACTCTTCATTAGCTAAGGGACAGTAATGTTGATGTACTGAGGTCATTTCCACCCTGTCTGGATGGTGGACATTTATGGGACTATTAGCAGCTCCCTAGTCCTTTGGTTTCTGGAGGAAATTGGCTAGTAAGGTACCTGGAAGGAGAATGAGATCAGACATCAATTTTCTTAGGTTGCCTGGGGCTGGCTGTACCTCTATGCAAATAGCCCATATGTTAAACCTTCTTAAATTGTTTTAATTTGAGTGTGTCCCTTTACCTGGTGGGACTCCGATGTAATTGAAGAGTTGGATTGTAGAGCTAGATTGAATGCCAGGCTTAATAACTTTTATGAGAACCATTAATGCCATAAAAGTGTTTCCAAGTTCTTACTATATATCAGGTCAGGCAGGGTCTGTGAAGGAGTATTCAATATAAAAAAAAAAAAAAAAATCAGAAATCAAGCAAACCTAAAACTTTGTCCTCGAATACTTTAAATTTAGTGTGATTAAGAGGCTATGAACTATCTCAAAGGTTCGAACACATTAATATTCTATTTAAATAAAGCTTTGGCTCCTCAATGTTTACTTACATCAGCCTTTTTTACTTCATAATTGTAGTGCAGTAGCACGCCAGAATTGTGGTTTTGGGTTGTTTTCTTTTCACTAGGGGTAGATTGTTCGGCCTTTCTGCCTCCCCACTTTCCCGTTGCTTATTCTTTGGTTATTTCACTGCCCCTTGTCCTTTCATCAGAGGACCAAACAAGGAAAATGAATGAAAAGCTTAACTTTAGAATCTATGATGAAAGGTTTGTCAGGAAGGATACTGAAAATCCTGAATCACAGTGAAGCTTTTCAGTTTATCTGGGCTGGTCTGCCCCCTGTTGCCATAAAGGTATTGTTTCCAGCTTATCAAAACCTATCAGATAAAAATGGGCAAATAGTCTTATATTCACAATAATGAAGAGGAGCAGATCTAACAAATAGATATGGTGCTCTTCTTCCCTGGGGAACAGACCCGCCTTTGGATCTTGGATTGTGTTACGACCCTGTTTGCATTACTTACTTAAATCATTGTTGACTCGCCTGAGCCTAATTCTGTGACTTAGAAAAAATAGATCATAAGTCCCATCAGTGGAAGGCCTGTTTGTTGTTTTGACCTTGGAAAGATGAGCTAAAAGTGCTGAGGAAACCACAAATTCAATTTATAATAATGCAAAAACAAGATTGTTTACACTTTGCCAGTGGATAGAGTGAAAATCTAATATGTTTCCTGGTACATGGTGTACATTTTGCTAGGCTTGATTAAACTCCTGTTTAGTAGGGAACTAAGAGAGGAACTAAGCAAAGACACTTCACATGAGGCTTTTTACTCCGATGGCTTTGTCCTTCACTGTTTAATTCCTTTTTAAAATCTGCTTTTACTTTTCTTTCCTTTCAGGCTCTGTTTATGAAATGTTTGGAAATGAATGCTGTTTGTCAACAGGAGAAGTGATTAAAATCACTGGTCTCAAAATTAAGAAGATTATAGCTGAAATTTGTGAGAATACTGAAGGTTGTGTGTCTCCAGAACCATTTGAACTGCCTATGAATTTTCCAGGTATACTATGTTGTAACCACTTCACATTTGTAAAACTATATTGTTAATAGTTATGTACATCTCTAAAAACAATTAAAAAAAAAAAGATAGCTCCCCCCGCCCCACTCTACAACTGTTCTTAAAAAAAAAAAATAGAATTCTTTTAATTCAATCAATTTAAGGACAAATAGAAAACATTGCACTCTAATGTTACACAGATAGCTGTAGATTATATATAAGCCAATGACTGTGGTTGTGGCTCCATGAATCTTTATTTACAAAGCATGTGGCCATTAGGTTTTAGCCTATAATTTGCAGATCTCTACTCTAGACTAAAATTCCTTCACAGATTCTTTGACATATATATGACATTATATTTCATGTACAAAATGCCCTTTTTGAAAACAAGAAAATGCTCAATAACTGTATATTGAATAAATAAAGAGTAGTGGAATTGAAAACATGAAAGTATTTTTGGTGTTATGTGCTTCATAGTATGATTGAAGTATACCTGGGCTCTATGGGAGGCTTTATAAAGAGCACCAGACTGCAGTTGGTCCTGTTTCAGACATGGATTCTGGAATCAATTTCAGTCTCAACTCTATGCCACTTTTCAGTCATGTAACCTTGACAAGATATTTTTCTTCCTTTCATGCAGAATGGGAATAGTACTATTATCTGTCTCCTGGTGTTGTGGGAGGACTAATATTAAAATATATTTAAAGTACTTGGGTTGATAGCTGGCATATAGCACGGGCCATAAAAAAAGCTTCAACTTTTATTACCATTATTAAGATTATTATTGCTATCATTGAGGAATTCCGGAAAACTTTGCAGGGAGTGTTATAATTGAGCTGATGTTTGAAAAATGAAAGTAAAGTAGCTGTTTTCTAGAAGGGGATTCCTTCAGGTGCTCTCATATCCTATCCCTTTCACTTGAAACCTAACCCATTGTTCAAGTCTAACTATTATCACTGTCATGTGCAACAATGGTTCTAAAATTGGCTGCACATTGGAATCACCTAGGAGATTTAAAAATTCCTGATGATTAGGTCGTTTGTATAAGACATTCTATTTATTTGACTGGTCATGAAGGTTTCATGGTCATCAAGATTTCTTAAATTTCCCAGGGTGACACTCATGGATAGCCAAAGTTGAGAACCATTGCTTTATAAGAAACCATTCCTAAGTACTCTAATTAGATGTAACAACTCCTTTTTTGAATCATTTTTGTTTTGCATGTCTTAATTATTGTATGTATTGCATTTTGCATGTAATTGAAGCTATCTGCATGCTGTGTGACTAACACTACCTACTTAATAGATAATAAGGTTGCAAAGGGTTAAAGCTGAATCTTATTTATAGATATAATCTCCACAGTGTTAAGGATAAAATGTACATAATAAAAATGTACTTAATTAAAATGACTAAAATCTTCTGTAGAAAGAGGTTTTTTTTATTAGAATAGTGAAAAAACTTAACTTTTGGTTAAAGTCTAAGTGGGAAGTTGCTATTTTGAAAAATCCTTTTAACTTTCAGTTGGAGTGATAGTTTTCATCATTTAAGAAAAATAAATTAAATATCTTTACAAACTAATTTTACTGAAAGACTCAGGATTAAAATAGAGGAATACAGTTATTGGTGATGATCAGAAAATGTTTTGTTTTCCAAGAGAACTTCTGGGTGGTGTTGAAAATGATCTGAAATAAAGAAGTAATTCTACAATAGCACTAAGGAGAATGATAAAAATAAGGCCATTAATATTTTTAATAAATCTTAACAGTAGCAAAATCTTTTTCTATATTTAAAACTTTCAATTTAAACTCCATTTAGATTTTAAATTTCAAAAAGTCAGTGTTATTTTAAAACATCTTGCCTTATTTGACCAATTCTCTTAATTTTCTTTTGTTAATTTCTAATATCATTCTGTTACCAGAAGATATATTTCATGTGATTCAGTTTTTCAAAATGCATTACAACTTATTTTATAGCAAAAAAAATGGCTGATACTGAACAATGTTCCATATAAACCTAAAAAGAAAGTGCATTTTACTATCTTTGAATGGAATGTTCTAAAGATATCTGTTTGTTTATAGTGTTATTCAAGTAATTTATTTCCTGGTGAATGTGCTCTCTAGTTCTATGCAAGATTGAAAGCAGAGTATTAAATTTTCCAATTCTTACTTTGAGTTGCGCATTTTCCCATTCAATTTTGTCAGCTTTTCTTGCAATCCTCTGGAGTTTCTGGGATTATAGGCATGCACCACCACGCCCAGTACCTCCCACCTCCAATTTCTTAAGGTAGAAACTTTTTCTGTCTTTATCCTTCTCTAATATGTGCATAAAATGCCATAAATTTCCCCTGAAGAATATCTGTTACAGGATCACAGATTTTGATGTTATGTCTTTGTTCTCATTCAGTTTAAAATATTTTTTAAATTTATCTTAAGCTTTCTACTTTAATTCATTTGCTATTTAGAAATATGCTGTTCAATATCCAAGTTTTTGGAGATTTTCTAGCTGTCTTTCTATTATTGGTGTCTGTTTTAATTCTATCATAGTGTAAGAGCTGACATATTAAGATTTTTATTTTTTTTAAATTAGTTAAGAAATATTTTATGGCTCACAATGTGGTTTATATTGTGAATATCCATATGAACCTGTGCAGAATGGATGACCTACAGTGTTGGTTGAAATAGTACATAAATGTCCATTATTTGATTTTCTGAAGTTTGAGTATGATGTTAATTTGGGGGGTCCATTTTTTTTCAGCATTTACCCTCTTGATGTTTTCTGAGCTTTCTGAATCTGGTTTGGTGTAAGTTTTCAGTCATTATTGCTTCAAATATTATTTCTATTCTTTTCTCTGTCTTTCCCTCTGGTATTCCCAATAATAATATTTTACAACCTTTTAAAAAGTATTGCCTATTATCTCAGTCCATAAATATTCTAGGATTTTGTGGTTGTTGTTTTTAGTAGACCTGTGTTTTCCTCTTTGTTTTTCTGTCTTGGAAATTTCTATTGACATATCCTTGGGCTCAGTGATTCTTTCTTCGCTTGATCCTGTCAAGTCTACCAATCACCCCATCAACATTTTCTATTTATGTTGCATCATTATTGATTCCTAGCATTTAAATAATTTCCTAGAATGTCTATCTGCTTACATTGCTCATCTGTTTTCACATGCTCTGTACTTTATCCTTTAGATCCATTAGCGACATATTAATCATAAATTCTTGGTCCGATAAGTATAATATGCCTACCAAATTTGAGTCTGATTCTCAAGTTTGTTTTGGATCTTCAAAAGTGTGTTTTTGCTTTTTAGAATACCTTGTAATATATTTTATTTATTTATTTTTTACTTTATAGCCAGATATGACATGTTGGGTACAAAGAACTATAGTAAAGGCTGTAAGTAAAGTGGTGGTAATGTGTAGGGTGAGGAGTAGCATTCTAGGGTTCTATGATGAGGGCTCATTCTTTCATTGAGTGTGCACCTTTGAAATGTGAACTTTGCAAATGCTTGTTGTCACTTACCTTGGGATAGGATGCGTAGTAGAATGGGGTGGAGGTGGGTATTTTCTTCCCCTAGAGTGGAGGACCAGAGTAGATTGGATCTGGGTATTGTTGTTATTGTTCTTCACCCAGTCAGATAAGACGCGATAAAACGCCAGTTGTTTAGTAGTTGGTAAAGTAGTTTTTCTTAAGGGCATGTCTTGTTAAAACAGAATGCTCTAATGTATTTCAAAATGGTTCCTTTACCCTCTCTCCTGCTAGAATCACGAGGGGACATTTCCTCTGATATTCACTATGAGAGTCTGGTCAAGTTTTTTTTACTGGGCAGTAAAAGTTATGAAAGTATAAAGGTCCTCCTGTGACTAGGTCCCCTCAAGTTTTTAACTCTGAGGTTTGCTCCTCTGAATCTCCTGGAATTTGCAAATTTTAGTTCAGGTCCCCCCCCCCCCAATACTTGTTCCCCTGGAGGATTTTATTTGCAAGTTTCTGCCCTGGTAAGTTGTGATTTTTCACTATCTGCCTATGTCTTCAACTTTGGGTATCAGACCTCAGATCTAGGAAGAGTTGTTGATTCTTCCTATGGTTCATCTTTATGATTGTTGTTAGAGTCAAGTGTCAAGTGTCAACTCCAAAACTCCTTAAATGGAAGCCAGCAGACTATTTTTAAAATGTATTTTTTTCATTGTTTTCAAGTGGTTTCTTTAGATTTACAGTTATCATCTTAATTTATAACAGTCTATTTTGGGTTAATTTAATTTCGATGATTTACAAAACTTATCTATAGCTACATTTCTGCCTCGTACTGTTGTTATAAAAATTACATCTTTATATATTGTGTTCCAAACAACAGAGATTTAAAATTATTGATTATGCAATTATCTTTTAAATCACAAGAAAAAGCAATCTTTTCAAACAAAAGTCTACATTTAAACTATCTTTCATATTTATTTTTATAGTTGCCTTTATCAATATTCTATTTCCTCATGTGGAATAGACTTCCTGCCCTATGTCCCTCCATTTCAGTTTGAAGCATTCCCCTTAGTATTTCTTCTATGGAAAGATTGTTAGTGACAGAATCTCTCTGTTTTATCTGAAAGTGTCTAGATTTATTTTTCATTTATGCTAAGCATATTCTCTCCCAGTGAGCTACACCTCTAGCTCTAAGTTTTTAATCTTCTTCAAAATTTCTTTTATATGATTAATCATTTATATTTTCCTGTTTTCAAAATTCTCTATCTTTGTTTTTGAGCAGCATGATCATGTAGTGTCTAGGCGTAGATATTTAAATTTATCCTACTTGGAGTATGTTGAGATTTTTTGATGTACAATTTTTTTTACATCAAATTTTGGAAGTTTTTCCAATTTTTATTTATACATTTCTTCTATGCCTTTGTCCCCTCTCCATTTGGAATTCCCATTTTTTCACATCTTTCTATACTTGTTTTTATCTTGTAGAACTCTAAGACTCCATTTTTTCTTTATACAATTTTTTTTTCTCTTTCTCAGATTGTTTTATCATAATTGGCTCATTTTAAAATTTGGCTTATATTATCTATTTTTGAGACATAATTCTCATACTTTTTTTAGTTCTATAAACATGATTTCCTTTAGTTAATGTATTTAAGAGAGCTTAATTTTTTTTTTCTGTTAAGTCCAATGTCTGAGTCTCTACAGGGACAGTTTTATTTCTTCTATCCAGTGATTGGCCATTCTTTTCTTTTTCTTTTTCTTTGTTTGTCCATAAATTTCTATTGTTTTTCTAAAAAACTGGATGTTTTAAATAAGTGAATGTAGTTACTATAAAAATTGTATTCTCTCTCTCTTCTCCACAGCTTGTTATTGTCACGTGTTGAATAGCTTTTCTGAACTAAATCAGTTAAGTCCACATTTTCTTTGTCATGTGTAGCTACTGAAGACTTTGCTCAATTCAGTGGAAAACCAATATCTGGACAGAGTATTTAAAAATTTTTTTAAATACAACTGAAACCACAAAGTCTCCAGTCTTTGTGGAGGGATTTGTTTCATTTGGGGCATGCCTTCAACACTTGTCAGTGAAAATTCTTTTTTAGTCTTTACTTCCTGCTAATGTGGAACATCACAATCAGCCAGAATTGAGAATAAAGGGTTTTCTCAGTTTTTCTTCCTGAAAAATTCCTGAACAATTTTTACATATTTATGTAAGTAACCTAGATTTTCAATTTCTAGAAGTTTTTATTTCACCATTTTTGCTGGCATCATCCATTCTTCTGAATTAAAATATGTAAACATAGATCCTCAATTTCACCTGGTAACTCAAAAGTTTTGGAGAAACCTTAGAAAGGTCCACAGAATGATTTCTTTCCAATTAATGATAAGTAAATCTACTGAAAAAAGATATTGTCCTTTGACCAATAAACAGTTTTAAAGATAGAATTCAAGAAAATTTGAGCTCAAGCAAAGGTCAAGGAAGGAAGGTTTTGTAGGAATGTGGGAAAGCAACTTTCATGAATGAAACTGAAACCTGATTTTTTTTTTTTTTTTGCTAAAGTATAAATGGGAAACTGAACTTCCAATATATACCAGTGGTTGCATCCTATATAATGTTTTTGTACATCTCTTTCAACTCAAAGAATGTTCAAATAAATTAAAAGAAATAAAAAGCTCTCATTTCAGTTCTCTATGGGAATAAGCAAACTGCTTTAGAAGCACAATTTGGTCTTTAAAAGATAGCTCTTTTAGTTGAGCCTTTTTAGAAACTAGAAACCTCACCATTCTTGACAAACACAACAAAAATAAATCTTGATACTTAGTAGTTGATTGCATTATCCCCATAGATTGGTAAATCACATAACATTTGGTTTATAGTGAAGATCCAAATTTCTAGATCACCTCCTAGAAGATTTATCCCTCCTTTATAGTGTTATGAAGCATGAATAATAAATGTCTCGTCTTTAGTCATGAGAAATATACTGAAAATGTTTCAGTACATCTTTATGATAAACAGTCCTTCCCTGCCATCTCCTGAACAGCACCTTAACATTGTGTCTCTAAACCATATGTTCAAGGAAGGCTAAGGAAACAGCTGTAAACTGCTTTTAAAATTTACGAAGGTAGACTAAAAAAATATTATTTTTATATTCTCAGACCTGACTGTATGGTTTGTATTATACATAGGTATTTTTTTTCCCCTGGAGGTAGGTTTTGCAGGAGATGTGGAAGTAAATTTAGAAATGGACAGTGTTCTGCTATGCTACACTCCTTCTTGTCCATATCACACACCCAAATGAGGGTCCTGATAGTGTGCCAGAGTCTATTCTGAGTATTATTATGTTTATATAGGTTATGGATTGAATTTACATTTTACAGATGAGAAAATCGAGTTACCTACAGGTAGGTCTACTAACCCACTAAAAGTCACATTGTGTGTTAGTGAGATGTCTGCTGTTGGGACAAAACATAGACAAAGGAGAAAAAAGTTTATTTTAAAACTTAATTTTTAAAAAGTTTAAGTTTCCTTCTTAAAAGAATGAAAGATTTATTTATTTATTTTTATTTATTTATTTATTTATTTTTTTGTATTATGGTTTTGGAGGTTTCCATCTGATTGCTGGGCTTCATTGCTTTGGTCTTGTGACAAGGCCAAATATATCAACAAGGAATGTGTGGTGGAACAGTTTCTCACCTTATGTTGGCCAGAAAGCAAAGAATTACAGAGAGAGAGAGAGGGGAAACGGGGAAGAAACCAGGGTCTTAAAATCCCCTTTAAGGGAATGCCCCCAGTGGCCTCACTTTCTTCCACTTGGCTATGCCTCCTAATAAAGGCATATCCTCCCAATAGTATGCAGACTGGCAAGCAAGCTGTTAACACATAGACTTTATGAGATATTTTAGATACAAACCATAACAATTAGTAAATATCTTTGTTAAATCAATACTGGCACCATCCAATAGAAATAAAATATAAGCCACACTGGTGATTTTAAGTTTTTAGTAGCTACATTTATATTATTTTGTTGCATGAAATTACTCTATAAAATCTCTAAATATAGTAACTCCAGACAACAAATTTTATTTCACATAATCTTCTGAACATATGAAACATTTATAATAGTATTAAGAATAAAACATGGTGTGCATTTTGGCACACGCCTGTAATCTCAGTGGCTTGGGAGGCTGAAGCAGGAGGACTGCGAGTTCAAAGCCAGCCTCAGCAAAAACAAGGTATTAAACAATTCAGTGACACCCTGTCTCTAAATAAAATTGGATTAATAATAGAAGTGCTTCCACATGAAATTGATTCAGGTTAAATGACTCCAATTTATGAAATATGTTCCTTTCTGCCTGGTGCCAAAATATATGACTCATTATCATTTTCAAAATAAAATTTCCTATTGTTTTATTTGGATAATGCCTGAATAGACTATATTTAATATAACATTCAATGGTCATTCATTGTATTTTAATCTACCATTGAAATGACTAAATCTCTCATCTTTAACCATGTTATTATGAGTATAGGTAATTTTTATTTGACTAAAATATTGGTTTCTATAATATTATAAGAAAATCATTATAAAGATATTTAAAGTATATTTACTAGCTTTATAGTGAATAACATTTTTATATTCTGGTTTTGAAGGACTTATTTTAAAAAAGCAAGATGTAAGGCAGAATTTACTTCTGTTTTTCTACCTGGATATTACAATTAAGCATGTTATAAAGTGGCCATACTTAGAGCTCCTTCTCTTTCAGGTAACTTGCTTTCCAAGGAACTAAGAGGCTTTCTTTGAAATTTTATGGGTCAACTTCTCTTAAGGAACTTCCTTCCTACTGTTCTCACTTAAACAAAAGTTTTTTAAAATATTCTGCTGTGTCTATTATGTAAAATATTTTCCTATAAAAAAGAAATATTCTGTACAAATTTTATAAGAAAACATGAATTCTTTAACATGCAAAAGAAATTCCAGCTTTTATAGCAATTGACAGTTCAATTTTTTTGGTCAACTTTTCCTCTACACTATAGTACATGATCAGATTATTTCTGTAAGTCCTTGGTCTCTGGATAACAACTATGTGTATTATCTGGAAGACAAATAGACTTCGCAGTTCTATGTTAAAATAATCTTTTTTTCCCACCTGTGTTCATTTGAGTATGCGAAAAGAATTCTGACAGAAAGATCACTTAAAAATAGGCTGTTCCTTATAGCTGGTGCCATTCTACAAGTTTTCATTGTGATATTTTATGTCTATCTTCTAATATCTACTTCATAACTCCTTGTTCTTACTATCCCACTTTCCTATTTGCACAGTTCTTCTGAATTCTCTTCATGGTATTATCTCAACAGCATGACCATGGAAGGACTAGTATGAGAGAAACCTGATTGCCCTTAAAAAATTGTGTTGTTAGGTCTTTAGGTCCTTGAATCTTACCTGATGAGTAGGGCATATTCTTTTCATACTAAATTTATTTAGAGGTTCTTCCATTGGAACCCAAGGAGAATTTCTACATACTCCCTAAAACCCATAAAACATATACACCACAGCCCTCCTCCAATACCAAAATTCACACCAGAGTGACACATGTGTTACAATTGGTGAGTTCTTATTGATGTCATTAACACTCAAAGTTCATAGTTTCCATTAGGGTTCACTCTTAGTGTTGGAATCTATGATAATTTAGTCTTTTCAGATTAATTTGTATTACTTTCTAATTTGTATTTAATATTCCTCCATAGCTTTTCATGGCCCTTTGAAATACATTCCTTTCTAGAACTGAATAATATTCCATTCTCTGCATGAACCACAGTTTATTATGCATTCACCTCCAGAATTACCTCTTGATTACTTCTAAGTTTTGGCATTTTGAATTAATCTACTATAAACATTCATATTTAGGCTTTTGTGTAGACGTAGGAACTCAACATTTTTAAACTTATAAAATAAATTATTTTCCCCAGTTTTATAAGTAACACATGAATATTGTGTAAAATTAGAAAATGGAAGAAAAATCAGGGATGTAAATAAAAATTCTGTTTAATTCTAACTCCAAAGCTAAAGAATTAATATTTGGCACATTTATTCCCATAGTTTTCTAATGCAATATAGACTCACATGATTTAACATCCCAAGAACATACCTGTGTCATTAAATATACTTATTTTATTAAATCTACTCATATGGTCATTAAAGCAATTTGTACTGTAATAAATAGCTTTTTAACTAAAACTTTATCTGCATTCTGTAAATTAAAATTTCATATATAAAATTATAAGTTTATAAGTAAAATGTTTTTAAGGCATTGATATATATTGCCAAATTCTGCTTCATAAAGACTCTCACAATTTGTATTTCTACTAGAAATTCTCAAAAGTGTCAATCTAACTGATTTTTTGAGACTATAATTTGACTGTTCATCTCTCCCACCTCCCATTTTTTAAAGCATTAGCTTTTCTGAAATGCAACTTGCATATAATAAAATTCATCTGGTAGAAGTACCTATTTCAGTGGTTTATGGTATACTTGTCCCAACTTAATTTAGCAACATGAAATTTAAAACCATTAGAATTCTAGAAAATACATGCTGGGCATGAGACAGGTGTGGCTGAGGGTCACAGGGTCAAGCATATGCAAAGTCAGGTAGAGACACTCAGAATGGTGGCACTTCAGGTGGGTCATACAAAAGAAGGGATGTTCCTATAAAGGTGTTTATTTTGACTCTGATTTAATGTTGCTTTAGAATTTTAGATAAGTAATTATGGCCAGAAATGTCCAAATTACAAAATTTTTAGAAATGAGGTGATAATCACTATTTGGAGGTAATAATAATGTCCAAAAAATATCAATAGAATAAAATGAAATAAAAATTAGAAACTTAGAATCTGTGAGTTTGCTAAGATGACAGAATGAAAACCAAATGTATAAAGTAAAAATATTTATGTAAAATACATATGTATTAAAAGGAATATGTATATAGTCATACATCATTTATAACCATTCAGTGAATATAAGTATATTGTATATTTTCCCTTATTTATTTACTTAAAAATACTATAATATTTTCTTGTTTATTAAAAAGAAAACCACATATTATAAATATATCATTTATATCTGAATTATTTGTAAGTTTAATCCAATGATAAGCACAATTTCCATATTACTATAATAATTATTATAATGTTTGTCCTTGGGTTTTTGGGAGAATTAACAAGGAAAATATTCCACAAATATTTAAAATTAGAATAATGAGGGAGTATTTATCCTTCCAATATTAAAACTTAACAAAGTTATAATAAATTATACTGTATATTACTAAAAATCAAAAGCCAAAACAACAAATTACTGTAATAATAGCAGAACTCATTGTCATAGAAACATCAAAATAATGCTTTTTTAATTTGATTCTACTATCCCCAATTGCTTAGGCATTCGCTTTTTAGTTTAGAAACATACTTTAAATATATTATTTTCTATTTGATAAAGCCAAAACTATATATCTGGGGTTAAAATATGAATTATTTAATTGATTGCTCTGATATATTTATCAATCTAGAAAACAATAGATCAGGTTTTATCATCAACCTTATAACACAGCAAAATAAATTTGAAGTAGATTTAAAAGTTTCAAGTAAAAATAGCTTATGTCTCTACTTGAAATAACTTTCAGGTTATAAATATAATGAAAAATCATAAACAATGTATTTGATTACATAAAATAGAACAATAGAACTTGCTGTATATCAAAAAGTGAAAAAGGAAGGAAATAATTAAATATGAAAATTTCTCAATTTCAAAAAGACTAGATAGTTATGAAATGTGAAACAAAAACATCAATAAAAATGTCTAGTAGAATGCTAACTGGGAAAGGGACAAAGGGTAAAAGAAATTCAAATGTTACATAAGCATCTAGAAATTAGTTTGGATCCATTCATGTAAATTAACACAAAAACTTTTCTTCTTCATATTTAATTAGCTAAGTTTTTTATAATTATGAATAATAAAGATATTATTAAATGGTAATTCTCAAACCAGACTGAAGGATACTGTTGGAATCTTTTTTGAAAATAAATTTGATTATAGATTGAAATAAATTTGATAATAGATTGATAAACTCTTCTGAAAATACATTAATTCACATACCATCTGTCAGTTACTTAACAAATATATTTTTTTTTGTGTGTGTGTGTGTGTGGAGATAATGATTGATAATAGGGATATACTGAAGTCTTGCTCCTGTCACCCTAGAGCCAATAGCCTGCTGTTATAAGGGCCTTTGTAATGTTTAGGACTTTAGGCCAGTGGTTTTACATATAGAATAAATTCTAATAATCATTTTAGAATTGTTTGAAATAACAAAATAATGAAATCAATTAAATTTCCAGAATCACAGAAAAGAATGAACTATGATACATCTGTTACAACATAAAATTCAGTTATTAAAATTGTTTTTGAAAAATATTTTAAAACATGAGGTTTAATTGTGATTCAGTGTTAAATTAGACAATCCTAATGAGTGCATTTTGTAGCATTTCAATGTTGTTATAAACTTTTCTACCCACTTGTATATATTCCAGGACTGAAAAAAAAAATAACCAAAATTTTAAGGAGCTATTTTGGTATAGTGAGAATATAAGTGATTTTATTTTGAACATATTAAATTTTTATAGAGAATATATATGCATCAGTAAATAAATGTACTCATGCTACACCCCTAAACATGAAAATAACAATTTAGACTGAGTAAACTCATGTGTCTTAGTACTTCAGTTTACCAGTTTCTACATCTATGAAGCTGGGAAGACATTAATATTTTTCTCACAAAATTCTTCTCATAATTAAATTAAATGAGCTGCTTATTTTGAGTACTTACTACTACTTTCTCAGCACATAGCAAGTGCTGAATGACTATTAACTGATATTATTCTTGTTATCCTTAAAAAATTCAGAGGGTCTCTGTTTCTCAGTCCTCCCTATATTTAAAGTCACATCTGGCTTTTTGAAGTAGTTGGTCTAATATATGTAGTTTTTGATAATGTGGTAATTTTTATCTTTTCCTGTCAATTTCTGTGTCCTGTTGTGAATACTTTACTGGGATGTCAAAGACATGTGAGCTTAAGGTTGCTGGAATGCAATATTTAAACCTCTCTTAACCAGACTCAAAATGGGGAAAACCCCAGTTTGTTTATTTTCAGTGTCTGAAATGAACACAATAGCAACTCCAGTCTGTCTGGTCTTTTCTAGAAGTTTCTGTCTGGCTCACTCTCTGAATAAGTTTGAGGCAGTGCCTTAGGAGTTATCTCCATCAGATATCCCCATTCAGGAAGGAGGTTCATCTCCAAACTGCTCAGGTGCTCCTGTTGACAGTTGCCCTTTCTTGTCTCCTTGAGAGCAAACAGCAAGCAACTTCAGAGATCAGAACCTTTAGGGTGAGTTAGAGCAAGAAGTGAGGAGTTAGCCATTTGAAAAGCCTAGTACTGATTTTAGGTGGAATTTGCAAATTTGTTTTATTGGAGTTCATTTTGTTGACTAGTATATGGAACTAAAAGGTTGTGCTTATAAAGAACATGAACATGCACTTTTTTCTATTCTGGTGAATTTCGTGGGTGGGGGAAGTTCAGTTTTCTTTATTGTGCAAATCAAAATCTATGTAAATCATAAGCTGTAAAATCCATTTAAAATTTATGGTTACATCAGAAAATTATACCTCTTCCTAATTAGAATTTAATGTAAACTGATTTTTAATTGTTTTACATAACCATGGGTAACATATTTTTTTCTGAACATTGTGTGGCAAAAATCAGCAAATATGTCAGAAAAAGCACAACATTACAAGGAAACACCATGGCATATGTTGGCAGTTATGAAAGAATTGCTGCTGTTTTCACCCTTCACACCAGAATAATTTTTTCAATATTTACCTCCCATGTGTAGAGAGAGAAACATATGGGGCTTTACATAATCATAAGCATAAACAGGTGGCTACTTAGGTACATTTAATTTGCAGGCAACATCAATACTGCACAACACAATCAGCTCCACATGGCTCCCAAACTCTTTCCACTAACATTCCATTAGAAAATTAAGATCATTAAAATAGAGGGAGGGTATTTTCCTCCCCCCATTGGCTTCAACTACCGTTCAGAGTCATGAATAAAGCACATTTTAAAAATACCTTGGCATTTTGCTGTTTCCTTTGTTCAAAGGGAACTTCAGTAACTGTGTATAATGTATACCTTGTGAATAACTACAAGCAGCACAATGTTTGCATTTAAAATGTGCTTACATCTTTTATTCTCCCTATCCAGTAATCTGCTCACTATGGGCATGAAATTATAGTGGTTAAATTCTAAGTCATTTATCAAAGCATGGGGTCAGACCATCCCCTGAAAGCAACCTGGAAATTCTTCCTCAAAGGCAGTCCACCTCAAGAGGTCACCTGAGGCCCATTTCCAATACTAAGCCCCCTGGCAAAAATCTGTGGAAATTATTATTGCTGAGAAAATTTGCTCAATCTATGTCAAAGGCTGAACTGTAAATTCTATATATTTGTTTTCTTCTAATTTCCAGAGTGAAATAATAGTGTCCTGTTTGGCACTGAACTCCCAGTGGCATTAATATTTCTGACATAAACATCCTGCAATAGCTTAGAATTCTAGAGTGTAAGAAAATGAGGAGAGAGAATAACCACTTTATATATATATATATATATATATATTTTTTTTTTTTTACTTTTTTTGGGGGGGAGTAGTGATGGTGCATGCCATGTATTAAGTCTTTGTCTAAGCATGCTACACATATTAACTCATTTAATAATCATAATTACTTGAATAAGGCAGGTGATACACTTTTCCCTATTTTATAGGAAAGGAAATTGTAGCTCAAGACTAAGTTCTCATATGTACCCAGCAAGGCAAAGGCTGAGAGCTAAAGCCCAGGTGGTCAGAAAGGACAATCTATGCTATGAACCACTCCACTCTACCTTTGCATAGTTGTGTCCTCCTTACTCCAAAGAGCCCACTGCGCAAAGTCACCTAGTGCCATCAGCAGTAAATCTGTAGTATTTTGAAAATCCTCCTAACAAGTTTAGTGGGAGATTTTGGGATACCTAAGGTCTACAGACGTTCTTTCCAGCCCCAAGGCCTCCACGTGTCTTATTTTTGTAATACAAAAAGAACTGCGAAAAGTGCAGGAGCTATGTCTTCACCTGTTATGAGACAAACAGAAACATTTTCCCTCCTCAGCTAGGTTTATTACTCTTTGTCACTGCTTGGGAGAGAGTTTTAACATGAACAAGTAAGTACTGCATATTCATTAGTAAGTTGTGGGTTTAACAGAGCTTTAGGAATATGTATCAGGTTATGTTACCTGATTTCAAGAACTGACATTATTAATATAAATTATTTGTTACACATCTCAAACATGTTAGATATTGCAGTCACTCCTCTCAGAGAGTTGAAATGTTATTGAGAAACATAAATTGTTTTTATCCATTGGTGGAACCAAAGAGATAAAAATGAATTGAAAGTTTTCTATAGAGTGTTTTTAAAACTGTTGATAGCTATTATAGACAATTATACTTCAATTATTATGTAAAGACATTTGCACAGAGGAATTCTACAGCCTGGCTTAATCTCACCTCAGATTTAACACACGGGGTCACTTTTTTTTTTGATGTATCTAACTTCTTCCTCTCAAATATTCAATTAATTCTGTGCAACATTTTCTTATACAAACTTAGACTTCCCTTGTACTATTCTTCTATAAAAATTGTTAGAATCACTCATTAATATTGCCCAATAATCCTATAATTGACTCAAAAATCTGAAAATTTTCTCAGTTGGGACATTATTATTGTATATTCGAATAATTTGCTCAAGGTTTTTAAGGTTTTTTTTTTTTTTTTTTTTTTTTAGAGAGAGAGAGAGGGAGAGAGAATTTTAATATTTATTTTTTAGTTTTTGGCGGACACAACATCTTTATTGTATGTGGTGCTGAGGATCGAACCCAGGCCGTGTGCATGCCAGGCGAGCACGCTACCGCTTGAGCCATATCCCCAGCCCAAGGTTTTTTTTTTTTTTTTTTGGATAGGTTATTTTATGCATGCCATTTAAATCTGAAATTGAATACAGATACTTAAGTGAAAATTTCTACTAGAAGCTCTGCATTTGGGATAGTGTTGAAGAAGACAGTTTTGTAGCATATATTGACCTAAAAATTTCTTGGGAATGCAACAGAATGATATAAAAGCTATGTGGAGTGAGAATTGTAATCATGAAGTACATAATAACAAGGATGTTTAGTAATTTGATTGTAGAACAAAGTATGTTCAAAGAGGCAGAGGAACGTTTCACACCAATACCTGAGAGACCTTTGCTTTCTTTTTGGAGGGGCAGGATTCATAGTCAGAATACATGGCAATATAATTTATCTCCAAACTTTTTTAAACATACCTCCATCTGTTAGAAATTTTTGAATGTGCATTTCACATATACATATATTGATCTATTTAAATTGTGTGTGCAAGTGTTTGTATATTTGACCTATCTTTACCTATATCTCAAAGGAAAGTTTCTTTATAATGATAGTGGATATGGTCCACCTTTTGATAGCTTTGAAGTGTTAAAAATGTTTTGGTCAATTTTCATATTTTTAAAACTAGAGTTTTTTATTGGTACTTCTTAATATGGCTAAAGTAAAACTTAGATGGGAATAGAAAATTTAGTTTCGTTATTTTTGTTTTTGTTCAGTTGTGTTTTATATCCATTTTATAAGTTACTTTATTTAAAGCCTACAATAATATATTCTGGAGACCTGCATAAATATATCCAGGTGATCTGTACTGAAAGTACTTGAATTTGTGTGGGCAGCCCTGCAAACCCTTAACCTGGTACAGTCAGTGCCAGGCCTCTTTCCAAGAACTCAACTAAGTTTCTACACTGATGATTCTAGTGTCAAGTTGTATTAAATATAAATAAAGTTCACTTTCTTATACTATTGAATTTTAAAAGTTAAATGTTTTTCTGCATCCAAAGGGAGAATGAATGCTCACTTTGGAATCATTTTTATTAGCTTTTTAAAGGCTCTACATGTTATGATTTGCAATAATAATGAAAGGGTGAAATATATAACTCCATGATTAAGCCCTTGAGCTTTGGAGGCACAAAAATCTATTCTGTCTTAGATAATAGAGAATTTATGGCATCTCTTCAAAGCTTTGCATCTTTATCCATGATATGTTAATGTTTTGTTAATATGAGCTACCCCATATTGCTATTTTGAAAATGAAATTATATAATACATGTAAATTGCTTCTATATGCTAAGTTGCTAATATTTCACTAACCCTAATTTTGATGATGTGTGAGAAAAGGATGAGAATCAGTAGGAAATTCACTCCAAGATTACTTATATTAGTTCACTTGCCAGGGAGTTTGGGATTTGTCACCAAAAAAAAAACCATGGGGAGAATCACAAATGACTTTGAGCAAGTGAGTGTGATGAATACAGTCTCAGAAGCATGTGTGGTATCATACACAGGATGCCACCAAGCCCTGAGTATCTTCCCTCAAGCATTCCTGTTGGCCTTGTGCTGAGGGAATTGGTCTTGGCAGTTCTTTTTTACCAGATGGAGCTGCAGGCCAGGCTGGTTTACCTGCTTGGTCACAGAAATCCTTCTTTTTGTCCCAGTTGGGTTTGCTGGAGGTGGGAATCATGATGGTGAGGCATCAGGGAAATCTCCAAGGGCAGTATGTCCCTTCTTGCTGTGTGTTTTTTGAAGTCCCCAATGTCACTGTCAATACCTGGGGGAGAAACTGGGACTAGGTTGGAAGGAAGGTGACTTTGGAAACTTGAGGATGCCTGAGTTTCAGGCAGAATGGCCCAGAGCTGGAATGCACCACACTCCTGAGGGCATTCTTGCCCACCCTAAGGCAGAACAAATAGATTTGGTCAAAGTTGGGAAAGCAGGCCAGGGTTTGAACCAGGAAAACAAGATTGTGAAATCTTTACAGTGTACATTCTGATATATTGTTAGGAAATCTAATTTTTAAAGTTACTATTTGGGTGGAAATCAATAAAGGAGACAGAAAAAACACAAGACAAGAAGTCTGGTGGTCCTCTCTTTTGCACAATGAACCGGGAAATGATTCTTGCTCTTCTCTCACTGGGAGTTTTGTGAGAGGCTGATGCATGCAAAGGAGGACCATCTGGTGAGACTCACAAACATGTTTTGTGAACCAGAATAAACATGTTTTTGTGAATGATATCCCTGTAAGTCATACGTGTACTAAGGAGGCAACTTGGCATGGTGGCAAGATACAACATTTGGATGTCAAAATCTGAATTAAGACTTTAGAGGCACAGTTACCACCTGTGAAAATTGTGACCATTTCCGTATTTCCCAGAAATAGTATTAGCTTTATTGTGCTCAGAAGTTTATTGTGAAGATGAATGATGTGTATGAAAAAAGTATTCAAACTTGTGACTTTCTAAAAAAAATTTCAGTTATTGCTGTCACTATTAATAAAAATGATTGTGAATCATTAAGAATTAGTTAAAAGTACAAACTCCTCCCAAACCTAAGATTCAGAGAAAATATTCTAAAGAGTAGATTCACATATTAACTAATTTTCAGTAACTTAATTTATTGCATTTCTTTATAATTTTTATTTCTTAAGGGACATGTTCTTTTTGAACAATTTCTCCTAATTTAAAAAAACAATAAAATCTATTTTAATAGCTCACAATCCAAAGTGGAAATACAAATCAATTTTCTTCCTGATTTTTAACTTATTTTAGAAATATCACATATTGGCTTATTTTATAAGAATTCTCATGACTACTTAGCTCTTGAATTATGTTTTATTTCTCATTGGAAGAATAATAAAGCATATTTTCCCCAGTATTAAACTGTTTATATTCTTTGTGGAAGAGATGGAGGAAGAATTGGTCAAATTTAGAGTTAATCAGTTCTGGTGATGCTTTAGTTTATATTTAATTTCTTTCATTGCAAAATTGAATTTTTAATATGACTCATATTAAAAAAAATTCTGCCCTAGTTTACATGGTATGAAATGGATGTTTATATAAGGGACTCTGGATTGGCCACAATCATAGATGATATGGTAATTCAATCAAATATTTTCCCTATATCCTGACACTTAGTATGCTAACCTGTGTGCTACATCAACTTCTAAGAGAAAACACATTGATTCACAGATGTATTTTTCCTGCAATAAAGACATCCAACAAGACAGCACTGAGGAGTGTGATTAACTTGAAATAATAGTGGCCCATAGGGTTTCTGGCTGTTTCTACTTCATAATATTTTAGATCTGTTATTACCTTAGGTGAACTCTATTCCCCAAGAAATATGACGGTGAATTAATTCTTTGGTGACTTATGTCATCAATATACCTAGGATAAAAATAAAACTATGTGTCTCTACTTTTATGAGATTCTAGGTAGCTATTTTTTAAAAAACTTATTTCCCCAAAACTGCTGAATTTTCTATACCTTGATAATGATTGTGGACTCTTAGAAATAAATCTTCACACACTGACAAATGAGATTAAATCACACACACATACACATACACACACTCACACACACACAAATTCATTTACTGTGGCAAATTCAAGTATACTATTTATTAGATTCTCCCTGATACAAGGCATAATAAAATTGTTTCCAAGTAACCATTTGTTTTCCTTTCTGCCTTCAAGTACACCTTATAGTGGATGAACAGTTTTCAGTTTCTAAAGGTTTTCAGGATTGACTAGACATTCTAACTTAGTCATTCCTTATAGAATTATGTCACTTACATTTTCTTTAGGAAGTTTACATCTAAAAGTAATTGAAATTTCTTTTTATCATATGAGCATGATTTTAAAAATACCCTATTAGAAGTGCTTGTACAGTAATTCTAAATATACTATAACCTGGTTAACAAATAATTTGATATACAGGTGAATTTAATTGGAATATATTTGTGGAGTAAACTAATAAGCTATATCATTCTCATAAATTTTAAAATATGCTCTCTACTTAGAGCATGCTACTATATAATATCATTAACTTGTTTGTTTGAGAAAGCAGTTAACTAAATTTTCTTATTTTCTCTGCAATTTAACAAATTTATTCAAAAAATAAATTTCTGAAAGCGATGCAAAGCAGATGTGCCCATAAATAAAAACTAAGCAATTCAAACAGGAGAACCAGTTAAACATGCAACTATAAGAAGTTGTATCTCTGCACTGAGGCAATGATTATAGGGATAATATTAGAGAAAAAATTCAAATAGTGATTAACAATTTTGTTAATTCAAATTAACAAACAGAAATTAGTGCAAAAGTGAAAACAGTGAACATGTTTAATGAAAAAGCTAAATAAGCAATAAAAAATAAATAATGATAGTAAAACAATGATCTAGCCTGGCATTTTCCAAGGAGGGATATAAGGAGTACCAATATGCTGTGATATATTATGTTATGATTTATGAATGTTTGTTTCCTCCCAGAGTTTTACCATGAAAGAAATTCTACATGTCATATTCCCATTTTGTGAGTTATAGCACATCTAATGTTTCTGAAAAATCTTACAGTCATTGGAACTATGCAATGTTTTTCTTCATGTTAAAATACACATAACATAAAATTTTTAATCTTAAATTATACAAATTGGTGGCCTTTGATATATTTACAATATTGTACATCATGATCTGGCTCCAGAAATACAAATTTTCAATTTGGCTGTGAATCAGTTTCCCTCTGGAATAGCTTTTAATTTTTGTGTCTCTAAAGAAGACATGGATGCAAAACCTAATCTAATTCAATCTTTGCTTTTCAAAAATTAAAAGTAAAAAATGTGATCTTGAGAAACTAATTGCCTTTGTCTTGATCATATTGGTACCGGAGGCAGAGCCAGTATCACATAGAAAATTTCCATTTCCGGGAACAGGGCATTTTCTGTTTCAAGGTATTTATCCTTATTTCATTTATTTTTCCAGATCTGATAATCCAGTAATCTACAACAGTATGCCTACATTTTACCTAGAAAAAGTCAGGATTAAAAAATATGTCTGTGATCTTTAGAAAAGAATAGTACTTCAGAAAGCAACATTATATTTGTTTTATGACTCTTATTGTGATTTTCTTAAGAGAACTTTCATTGTAATGCCTTTCTAATTCACACAATTATGTTCTTAGGTCTCTTTAAGATCGTGGCTGATAAAACTCCATACCTTACTATGGAAGAAATTACAAGGACCATTCATATTGGACCCAGTAGACTAGGGCATCCTTGCTTCTATCATCGGAAGGATATAAAACTAGAAAGTTTCACCATAAAACAGGGTGAAAAAATTATGCTCAATTCAGTTGAAGAGATTGATGGAGAAATAATGGTGAACTGTGGAGTAATAAGGAATCATCAAAATCATTCATTTACTTTGCCTTTGGCACAAGAAGGAGAATTCTATGAGTGTGAAGATGAACATATTTATACCCTAAAGGAGATTGTTGAATGGAAGATTCCCAAGAACAGAACAAGAACTGTGAGACTCACAGATTTTTCAAACAAGTGGGACTCAACAAATCCATTTCCTAAAGACTTTTATGGTACTCTGATTCTCAAGCCTGTTTATGAGATTCAAGGTGTGATGAAATGTAAGTATACATTTTAGAAGGATGCTCTATCAGCATGAGATGGTGGGTTTGGGAAGGAAGAGTTTTAAAGAGACTGAAGAACAGGACTCTGTTCTTGTCTCTCAGACTTAGATTTCTCCTCTATACATATGCAAACCACATATCTATTGAGAGAATCAAATTGGATAGTGTATACACAGGTATATTATAAATTGTATCTATTCAAGTATAAGATACAGTAACAGGTACAGACAGCAAAATACTAATTCATTTGAATTTTTTAAAATTATAATTTGTTACGTATGACAGCAGAATGTTTTACAATTCATATTACACATATAGGGCACAATTTTTCATATCTCTAGTTGTACACAAAGTAGAGTCACACCATTCGTGTCTTCATACATGGACTTAGGGTAATGATGTCCATCTCATTACACCATCTCTTCTCTTCCTTATTCCCTTCCCCTCCCTCCACTTAGTGCCAGCTAAACATAGTTGGGAAAGAACTGCTTTTTTAAATAGAGCACATTTGTTTAGATATTGGCTTTCTTGTATGGAGGTAGGTGAGATAGAAAGTGGTAAGGATGCAAAGTTTCCAAATCCTATTTTGTGATAATCATTTTCTCCTCCAACCACCTGTCAGTGGTCACAAATCCCTCTTAGTATGGAGTTTCCCTGACTTAAGGGACAATGATATAAAAAAATTACCACATAATTGCCACAAAGTGTGCTTAAATATACAATCTTTATTGAATTATTTATATTTTAAAATAGAATATCTGGAGGGAGCAGTGTTACTCTAAAGTATTAACACCTTGAGTTCTCAAGATTATGACACATACATTGGGCAACTATGGAACAAAGGGCTCTGAACTTGGAATCAAAAGGATCAATAACTTTCAAGTGGCAGCTTTGGATGAGCCATTTAAACTGTCCAGTGATAACCTTTTATCTACCACATGGAGTTGTTTTGAGAGAGAAATAAGGTACTATTAGAGAACTATATATAATATACTTGAGAACATAAAGCAGTGTGTGAAAACATTTGGTCAGAAGGTGTCTCCTTGGATATTTCAAAATCTATTTCTCTTTGCTTTCATTGTTATTTAGTCATACAATTAGGAAAAATAATATAAGTATTTTCACAAGTTGTAGATCTCTCTATTAAATTGCTTTCTCAAATATCTAACCGGAAATTGATCAATTCATATTAAACTAAAGGTATAGGAGCTCCACTCACATTTTTTTTTAACATTACCAAAAAAAAAAAAAAAAATTGAGGTCACAGCAAATTTTTGACCTCACATTAGTGTTCTGTTAGGTGTCCCCAAACAGGCAATTGAAATGGGAGATTGATTTTTTTCCCCATTTTCATAAAAATATATAATGTTTTCTCACTTTAAAAATCTGTTAATTTTCTAAAAACCACTGGAATCCTCTACTTACCAAGTGGTTGTGAGTGAGGGCAAACCCAGAAGCTAAGCATGAAGACTTGAGTTTAGATTAGGGATCAGGTTTTTGGAGGATGAATAGGAAATAGAAGAGGAAGGCACAAGGTTGGAGGAAGCAGAATCAGCTTACAAGAAAGCAGGTAGGCAAGAGGAGGGAGCTCAAATTTAGGAGGTAAAAGAAAGAAGAGTGGGCAATTTGAGACAAATATGGAAACATGCAAGAGGGAGTGCAGTCAATCACAGATGTTCTTGAAATATATTCTAAGGGGTTGAAATTTATTCTAATCAAGACAGTTTTAAACTGGAAGACACAGATATGAATTTAGTAATATTAGTTGGGTCTATGGTAGGCTACTTAGGTTTATATGATACAGATATCAATGGGAAAGTCAGAGAAATATAGTTGGAACTAATGTTTTTGAGATGCACAGTCTGCAGAATTTGGAGGTATAGTGAAAGGGAAAAGCAGTCAACTTTATTCGCAGTCTTCTGACTTAATGTACTGGGTTGGATGGAGGGGCAACTTATTAAATATAACTAGTAGAGGAATAGGAAACACTATCAGAATTGTTTAGGTGGACTTAAGTGTTTTTTTCCTGCTAAAAATGATCCTAAAAGACATTTTTGATTGCAATAGAATCCTTCACAAAATGTTTTAGTCCAATTTCCATTCTTTAATGATATAGACATTAAGTTTTCATGTTCCTTATTCTGGATCTTCATTTCTTGGATATTATTTTAGATGGTAGTTCTTAGCTACCTCGGGACAAGTGCTGACTGTTAGTACAAAAAGACCAGGCCAGTTGCAAACTTCATGGGTCATTTCAGCTTTTTATTCAGGAACAAGATTATACCTCCAACGAACCCACTTCCATGGTGGTAAATGAGCCACTGGCTAAAGGAGGAGTTTGGGCTTATATAGTTTATACTGAGAGGTGATTTAGTGAGCCTGTGAGTTTGGGCACTCAGGAATTTGGATTTTGGTTTGGGGGCCGGTGGCCAGGAGTTGGAGAGGGTTCATCTTGGAAGAAAGAAAATCTATCAATGTATGGCTTTCTTTTTCACTCCCTTTTCTCAGGCCACACTATTTTGGGGTTTTTCATTTTCCATATCCACACTGACTTTCATGTGTATTGACTGCTGAATACACTGAAAACGGTAGATGGTGTGCTCATAAACACCCCATTCAATATTGTTTTTGTTGTTATGGGCATTTCACCCTTAGATATAAAATGCATAACAAATTGTGGTCTTGTTTCGTGTCTTAGTTTTATACTTTCTTCAACTAAAGACTCAAACACTCTGTGAAGTCAAGGGACCTTGGGAAGTTGTTTTATACAGGCCTTGAGTATCAGGCAGAGTGTAAACCCCTCTTGGCTTCAGTCCTTTTTTTCTAAAGTGACAAGAAAAAGAACAGGTCAGAGTGGGATAGAAGTTTTATAGAAACCTTAGGGAAAGTGCAAGAAGAAAAGGACTGGGGGCTACAGAAACCTATAAAATATTGATTTCCTGAAAAGAGAACATGGCAAATAAGTAGAGAGAAGAGGGAATACAAAATATTCTACTAGAGTCACTAGGTTTTAATATGTCACTAATGTGATAATTTAGGCTTTATGAAAAAGAAAAGGAGCAGGAATATTTAAATGAAATATTTGTTTCTGGAACCTTTGATCAAAGCCCCATATAGGCCTAAAACCTCATTAACCTTCACCATATATTTAGTGATTTTAAAAAAAATTATCCCTGTTTGGAAAATAAATATAAATGTCAATCCAAGACCACTAAGTGGTCACATGTATGTCATTGGATGATATGTGTGTTCTTTTCACAGAAATATAAAACTCATATTATTGAAGAAAAAAACTGGAAATATCAGTACTGTACAAGGTGTTTTTTTTTTTTTTTTTTTTTTCATTTAGGAGAAAGCCTTAATGCTGCCCCAAACCTGGGAGTACATTCTTTGCCTAGATATATAAAATACTACTTCATTTTATAAATGTAGAGCTGAAATCACACAAGGAAAAGACTCAGAAAGGTAGCATCTGAGTATTGTACTTAGGTGATAAAAGATTAGCAGAAAAAGTACTTTGTTTTTAGTATCAAGAATTACTTTTTCTCTCATTTAATTCTTAAAAATGATTTCAAAATTCATCAAAATAAAAAGTTTTATGCATAATACACAAATAAAAGTTATTTTTAAAAAGCCAGAAAATAGTAAAGAAAACTATAACAAAGTTATCAGCAAACATTCTACCCTTGACCACTCCCAAATTTTCTCCATATTACCTTAGAGTGGCAAAATAAATACTTAATTTAAATTTTTTTTTTTTTTTTTTTTTTTGGTATTTGCATTCCTTAGTAGGAATGTTAGTGTTTTTCAAGTCATTGACTTTAGATAGTTACAACTGACTTTTACATATGGCCATGAAAGGAGTATTCTCTTATAAGTCTTCTTTTCCTCATTCTCTCAGTATAAGGTAAGTTATTTTTTGTTGTGACAATTCACTGCTGAACCAAGTGGTATATCCGTTTTTCTGTAATGATTACCTTATTGTTTTCTCTCCTAAATCTCTAACATCTTTGTTGAAACAAAGCCACTCAATGTAATTTTCTACAGAGCCCAAACTATCAGTAAATTAATATTCTTTTTTTTTCCTGTGAAAGTGTTCCTTCTGAAATTACCCATTCTTACACTACAATTTGCATTGGTTGTTTTGTAGACCTACTGCTCAGACACTGTCCTTCTGTTTAAAATTAGCTGGTAGTTTCCTTTTGATATGCTTCTGTGTTGATCAGTGATGTTTGCAATGAAATAACTTTCTCTTTCTTGATTTTCTTCCAATTCTGATGGTCCCATCCCCACTTGTTTCTGGAGAAAATGCATGGGATATTAATTAATTTGAGAAGCTACAAGCTTAAAAATTCTGATCCTACATAAACATTTGATTTATAGTTTGATTATTTATAGAAAACTGTAAGGAAAGTGAGGAACCAGGAGACGGTGAGCAAGAAATGAAAGATGGAGACCAGGCAGAGATACGCATGAGAGTTTATTTATCAGAGCTGACAACTAAAGGCACATCTCTCCATAGATGGAGACAGAAATTACAGGCTTGGGTTCTGTGACTTTTATGGGGCAAGGTCAAGGAATAGAGCTGGGTGGGTCTTCATGCAGCTGATTGAGGGTTGGGCTGGTATGAGGGAGTGGTGAGCCTTTCTCAGAAAGACCCTTGGGTGGGAAAGCAAATTTTTTCTTAAGATGGTGGCTGTCACTTAAGATGGTCATCCAGGTGCTAAGCAAGGACCTTACATTCCCCCCTTTTTTATTTGTTTTTGTGCCCCTTAAGGGACAGGGATGTAGATCAATCTTCTGTAGCTTCTTCCTGCTGAGAAGGAGCAGTGTCTGACCCTTGTTAGGGGCATGGGGTGTCATTGAGGCAGTGGTGATGGTCAGGAGGTGCTGGGTGATGCTGATTCTGGATGGCCCAATTTTGGTGAGGGGTTGGAAGTCCTGTAACAGAAGCTGGTTCACGGTTTGGTTAGAGATCCTTTGAATGTGGTCTTGAATAAATCTAATGACACAGGAGGCAAGCAATAGCAAAAGGTCTATGACAAGGAGAGAGGTCAGGAAAGGAAGTGTCCACTGGAGAAGGGGGTTATTTAGCTGACATCTTTCAGTTCCAATGGCAGTGGGAAGCTTTGGGACCTGAAGGAGATCAGAGACAAAGGGGGCTTTAGTAACTTGGTGGTAAAGAATCCGTGCTCCTTCCAAATAACAGAGTGGGAGAGAAGTATGTAGAGAGCATATTTAGAGTCAGTGTAGAAGATGAAGAGGCTCCCTTTGCCAAAGTGAAGGCTCTGATGTGGGCAACAAGTTCAGCCTGCTGATTGGATGTATTTTAGGGGAGGGGAGCTTCTTCCACAACTGAGGTTAGAGACTATAGCATATCCTGCCCAACAAACTCTGTCCTGAAGGAAGGAGGAGCCATCTGTGAATGATGTATGTTGTCTGGTGCAAGGGGCCTTCCTGTATGTGGGAGGGATGTGGAAGAAACTCCTTAAGAGTTTCATTGCATGAATGGATTGGAGAAGAGGTGGAAAAGTCTTGAGGAGCAGGAGGAGATTAGCAGCATTTAAAAGTGAGCACGTGGGGAAAGTAAGACTGGGATCTTCCATCGGGGATACCTGTAGAGATAAAAGGTGACGGGGGTAAGGAATGTAAGCCCTTGTAGGTGAGGAGTTCCTTTAGGTGATGGAGAGCCAGGATGGAGAGTGGGGCCCCAAAGGTGAGTTTCTTTGACTCGTTAATGAGAGGCTGAAACCAATGTTTGTAGGCAAGAGACCCATCCCCAAACAGTAGGGTCAAGACCCTTTGATAGATAAGCCACAGGGGCAAAGGTTGTGTATCTGAGGACCCCTAGAGCAAATCCCTGTTTTTCGGCCTTGAAATGGGCTTGTGAGATCAGGGAGATAGAGAGAAAGTTTTGAAGTCATTCTTCTGTGTTGTAGCCAAGGGAAAGTTAAATTGACACTTTTTCCCCCTTAGGCCTCCCACCAAGCCTACTGAGTCTGTCCTTTGTCAATGTTAGCTTCAGTGTGGCCTCAGCCAGGGAGATTGCTACGTAGGGTTTTACAATGTAGGAGAGTTATGGGTCCCTTGTTTGTCTAGAAGTGTAAGGGTCCCGCGAAACATTGGAGAAAGAGACCACCAAGTGACCACTCATGCAATTGGCAGAAGGGGGATTTATTGAACCAGCATGCTGGGGCTCCGTGCCCACTCAAGAAGGGAAAGCAGCCCAGAGCCCCGAGCAGGGGCTGAGCACTGCTTAAGTACACTTTTTGGGGAGGGCGGAGGGCTTTGTATACATCAGAACAAATCATCATGAGGCGCGGGAAAATTGAACAACAACTCCTAAACATGATTAGTTCATTCATTGGCGGGAACAGGTCAGGCTGGAGTGATAGGTCATTCCTAAGGAGGGGGTTACATTTAAACTGATTGGTCCAGGCCCTGCAATGCCTATGTGCGACCACACAGAGCCCTAAACAACCAAATAGTCAGGGGAAATATTTACTGGGCGGTTCTAAGCATTGTCTTAACAGCTACAGAAATTTCGGGTTTTGCAGGTAGCATAGAAACCTAACAATACCTCCTTTACATTTTAACTCAGACCTTGCAGCTTAGAAACTTTTACAACACCTGGTCTTTTACCCTTTAACTTTTACGCTTTAACTTCAATTTCTTTTACCCTTACAGAAGTAGGGTCTCTGGAGGAATCCAGAGCTTTAGTGGCAAGTAGAAACTGGGCAGGGGAGCAAGAGGAGCAGGATCCAAATGGAGTGGGGCTAAGTGGGTGAGGAGGCAGCCGAGAACTGAGTTAGATGGGATTGGGCTGTTCCCATGGCCAGTTGGAATCTGGGACTGACAGAAGGAAGTCACCCACTACTTCTCTAGTCCCGGGCTTGGTTACCCGGCCAGGGCTTTTGTGAGCTTTGCTGAGGAGCTGAGAACTAAGACCTGAGATTGAGCTTGCCAAGGGGAAGGGATTGGGAGTTCTCCATGGCAAGTCAGAGTGAACTTGACCAGGGGAAGGGATGGGTGAGAATCTTGGTGCTGGGCCAAGATCTAAGTTCTACAGAGGAAAGGGAGTAGACTTGTGAGGAGGAGTGGAGGGGAAAAGTGAAGTCACTTACCCCAAAGAGGCCAGAGTGTGGATGAAGAAGAATAGTGCTAGGTGAATGAAAGAAGGTGTGTGGTAATTGTCCTGGGCCCTCAGGCCAGGATCCCAAAGCAGCTCAATTCCCTGGAGGGGAGAGCAAAGCTGAAGGGAGAACTCGAGTCACTTGCATCAATGAAAGAAAAGTGGCACAGGACAATTCACACACACACACCTGGGATAAGAAGCGGGTTTATTTTTAGGAGGCTGACAAGGCTGCTCTGCAAAAATAGAAGGATAGCAGCAGCAAAGGGGGAGAGCAATATGATTGGGCCAGAAAATGGAGGAGTTTTTGAGAGGGATGTGAATGGGTTTGTGCTGTGAGGCAATAGAAGGACTTGAAACGTCCCATACAGTAGGGTCCACCTTGGAAGTGGGTAATGGGAAGGCTCTGGCAGATGGAATAGGGGATGGTCCTAAGGTAAGGGTGAGAATCCGGGGAGCGGCAGGCGAGTCTGGATGGAAGCATATAGAAGGGGAGAAGGAAAGCATAGCCCCCAATATTGTAAGGATGTCTCTTCCTACAAGGTATACAGGGCACTGTGGAATGACCAAAAAGGAGTGGGTAAAAATTAGAGAGCCACAAGTACAAATAAGGCTAAGTGTAAGGGTTGATAGTAGGCCCCCAGAACTCTGTGAGGACTGAATATGTAGCCCTGGTGTCTAGGAGAAAAGAGACAGACCTACCTAAAATACTCAGTTACCCTGGTTTCCCATGGAGTGATGTAGTGGTCTGGTAATGGGGACCTGGGCCTCATCAGTCCTCTGTAGCCAGTCCTAAGAGTTGGAAAGTGGAACCAGAAGGGTTGGATGCTGGTGGCTGCTATGGGCTTGGGGACAGTCAAAGGCCCAGTGTCCTTTCTGATAGCATTTAGGACAAGGGCCTGGAGGCTTGTGAGGCTTGGGACACATATGAGCCCAGCAATAAATGAGCTGACCACATTTAAAACAGGGTCCGGGCAGTCCAGAGGGACCCTTCCATGGGCCAGTGGAACCAGGGACAGATGCTGAGGCCGGATGAATGGTTTGAGTGAGCATCTGATATTTCTGCTTCGTGGCCTTCTTGTCTCTCCCGTTATACACATTAAAAGCCACTCCCAGAACCTCAGCTTGGGGAATTAGGGGTCCCCTCTCAAGGCATATTAGTTTGGCCTTAATATTGGGGAAACTCTAGGAGAAAAAGTAGTTATTAGTAGATGTCTCCCATCTGTAGTCTCAGGGAATGGGCTGCCTTTCTAAGTCCTGCCATTAGGCAAGTAATGAATTGGTTTCTACTAGTTACTCTTCCAGGCAAATTATAATCCCAACTGGGGTCCGGATCAGGGACTGCTTCAGTGCCAATCGGATGGGCAGGGGAGGTCTGATGTACCTCATCAGCATAATTTCTGGCTTGCTCCTAAACTCAGTTGCACTCCTCTGGCATGAAGGTGTTAAACAAGATTGTATGGACATAGTGGAAGGTCAAATCATATGTTTGAGTCAGATACTGAAAATCTTTGATATATGTGGTGGGGCTTGAAGTATAGGACCCAAGCTGCTTTTCTATCTGTGAAAGATCTGACAAAGAGAAAAGCACATGAACCCAGGTTACACCATGTACCCTAGCCACCTTGTATAGACAACACAGAGATGGGGGTTGGGCAGTGACAGCCTGTGACCCTGTGGTGAGAGAAGAGAAGGGTGGAGGGGCCGAGGGAACAATTGCTGCTTAGGCTTCATTAGAAAGAGAATTGTGGTATGGCAGGGGCTCATCTGCTGGGTCAAAGGAGAAGGAGTCCTGGGTATTATCTTCTGTCCCTTTGGAAGCAGGTGTTGGGGAGGTGAGAGCTAAGAGGACTTGTGCAAGAGAGCAAGAGTTGCAGAGAGAGGGCTTAGAAAGTAGAGAGGAGAAAGCCTATCATATGATACCTCTTTCCAATTTCCTGAACACTCACAATAGTTGAAAATATCTCTGATAATACTGGGATCTAGAATGTCATTAAGCAGCCATTTAGAATCCAAAGGATGTTGCGGCCAGATCTGATTGCACAAAGGGCAAAGTTTTGAGGGGTTTAGGTCTAGGGGTGAGACAGAGAGAGACCCGAGGTTAGAAAGCAGGCAGCCTAGAGGACTGTGGGAGGGAATGGATGAGGAGCCACCTATGGTGTGACGTAGGAGGTGAGTTTAGAGGTGGAGTGTCTCCCAGTCACTAGTATCACCCAGTCAAGGGGACAGTTATGCTTAGAAGGTAGTCACCACCTCTGTGTAAGCATAGCGGGTCAGGGCCTGTAGAGGCATTTGGGTGCCCAGCTGGGACTACATAGGGGCAGAAGCTGTAGAGATTAGCCCAAGGCTGAGAGGTCTTACCAGGAACAACTCCTAATCACTCTCAGTTTTTTGTTTTTTTTTCCAAAACCCAGGACCCAAATAAAAGACTACCTATAGAACTGATCTACAGTAGGAATCAGCTGTAGCTGTGAAAGCTGTGGCTGGGAGTGCCCCCGAAAACACAGTAACCCTAGGAGTGCCAGGTGATCAATGGTCACTTCCCGGGACCCATAGGTTGTTTAGTTGGACTGGAGACAGGGGTCTTTACCTGGAATGTAAATGGTGATGGGTGCAGAGAAGGTGTTAGGCAGAATGGAGGGCCTGTTACCATGATGGAATTCAGATTGGGGCCCAGGGACACTCAGTGACCCTCGAAGAGGGGAGCAGGCACACCAGGGAACCCAATCTCAGATTTCGGCACCAATGAAAGGAAAGTGAGGAACCGGGAGACCGGTGAGCAAGAAACGGAAGATAGAGACCAGGCAGAGATACACACAACAGTTTATTTGTCAGAGCTGACAAATAAAGGCACATCTCTCCATAGATGAGAGAGGCAATACAGGCTTGGGTTCTGTGACTTTTATGGGCAGGGTCAAGGAATAGAGCTGGGTGGGTCCTAATGCAGGTGGTTAAGGGTTGGGTTGGTTTGAAGGAGTGGTGAGCCTTTCTCAGAAATGCCCTTGGGCAGAAAAGCAAAATTTTTCTTAAAATGGCAGCTGTCCAGATGGCCATCCAGATGCTAAACAAGGACCTTACAACTACCAGTTGAAAATAATTTCCCCTCAAAATTTTGAAAGCTTTGCTGCCTTATATCCTACCTTCCAGTATTACCTTTGAGAGGTTATCCATTGCATCCTGAAGTTTCACAATAACGTGCTTGTGGTGGTTTGGTTCTTTCATTAGGATGCTAGTTTTCAATCTGGAAAATATAGGTTCATCATTTCTGAAATGTTTTACCTGATGATGTCTTTTCCACTATATTTTGTCTTCTCTTTCTCTTCAGCTTCTAATCTCACATGAAAGCCCAGTTTCTATGTCTCTTTCTCTTTTAAAACCTTCAGTGAAAATTCCTTAATTACAGTTTCAGTTGCGTTAGTGAATTTTAATTTCAGCTAGCATGTTTTCAATTTCCAAGTGTTATTTCTTACATCAATTTGTAAATGCTACCCGATCTCACTTAAAGGATGCAATATCTTATCTCTGGGAAAATATTGAAAATATTTTACATTTTCTTTAAAATTTTCTATTGCCATCTGTATTTTATCTCTCTCCGTCAATCATCCATATATTTTTTTTAAGTTTGGTCTATGATTATTAAAGGTTTTCATCAAATGCTTGGTGAGTATTTGTCATTAGTTCATATTTACATGTAAGGCAATATTCATTTTAAGTTTATAAGCAAGACACTATTTCTATACAAGCTTATGAACTGTAGGTCCTCTTTCACTGGGGTATTCCCACAGTCAGGTTCTGCTAGTCTTTCCTCTGGAAGATACTTAGTTGCTCAGGTGATCAATCTTTCCTATATCTTGTGGGCATTATTAAATTATTGAATATAAGTGGTGTGGCAGCTACTGTCTCACTGCTCTCCTTAAAGATTTAGACTTACCCTCTTTGTTTTCAGAATCTTGCTTCTCTCCTACTCAGTCATGTCTAGTTTCTGACTTACAGTATTTCCTGCAGAGAGGAAGGTGGGGGGTGATCACCTATCCTCTTCAGATTAAAGATGTGGGCTGTACTATTCCTCAGACATTCGTATAAACTCCTTGTTTTTAATGCCCTATCTTAATTTCATTATTTACAGGGGTCTTATGTGTCCAGTTCTTAAAGTCTTCTACATGATCATTCTTTCATCTAATTGGTCTTCATTTAGGTTAAAGAAGACAGATATCTTTTAGATGCTTCAAACTAACTCCTTCTTTCTGTCTCTCTCTCTCTCTCTCTCTCTTATCCTGTTGTGCTCTTGTGGTGAATTTTAAGGATAAAAGTTTTGGCAAGGTGTATATTTCACCCATAAACTTTACAACTTACTTAGTTTAGTTCTAGCCCAGAGTTTTGCCTGAACCTACTAATAATCTTTTAAAGGCTTGGTTGCTATTGCTGACAAATGTTAAATATAATTTCTAAACTTAATATTTTTTAGTACTGTAACTAAAAGCTCTGTCCCTGCCTCCAATGCCAATCAATGCCACTTAATAATGACGACACAGTTTTGAGAAAAAGAAAAAAAAAGGTTTATTACTTTGCTAGCCAAGAAAAAACACAGGGGACTCCTGTCCCAAAGGCTGAGACTCTCCCAATCAGGAGGGACTTGGGCAGGGCGGGCACCCAGATGCCTGTCAGAATTATCTTGTTAATTTGGGAGAAATGCACTTCCCAGATCATTAGCAGTCATCTCCTTCTTGTAGTGGGTGTGTTCAAGGGCAATTAACTAGGAGAAGAAAAGGTAACATTGTTTCCCCAATTTTGTTAGGGAGGGGGAAAAGGGAGGAGAGAGGAAAAACATGTTTTTTAAATAAGCCTTAGAGCAACGAGGGCTACATCCAGAAGGTGTAGGGACCACTGTTACAGTAAAACATAATTTTCAGTAATTTATAAAAATAAAGGAAATTTTTTATTTTAATTGTTTTTAGCTTTTAGTGATTGAGATGTAGTAAATGTTTAATGAGTATTCAGTAAACCAAGTACATGGATGAGTAAATAAACTAAAATTCTATTTGTGCATATATATTTATGTTGAACAGTACAAAGCTCCTCTTTAAGAAACAAGATATTTTCTCACTCATCATGTCCAGATTTGATTTATTATTATACATACTTATGATTTCAATAGCTAAGCATAATGTTAACTTCATGGATCCCAAATTAATATCAATTTTTTATAACAGTTTTGTAAGGGTCCCGCGAAACGTCGGAGAAAGAGACCACCAAGTGACCACTCATGCAATTGGCAGAAGGGGGATTTATTGAACCAGCATGCTGGGGCTCCGTGCCCACTCAAGAAGGGAAAGCAGCCCAGAGCCCCAGCAGGGGCTGAGCACTGCTTAAGTACACTTTTTGGGGAGGGCGGAGGGCTTTGTATACATCAGAACAAATCATCATTAGGCGCGGGAAAATGAACAACAACTCCTAAACCTGATTAGTTCATTCATTGGCGGGAACAGGTCAGGCTGGAGTGATAGGTCATTCCTAAGGAGAGTACACATTCAAACTGATTGGTTCAGGCCCTGCAAGGCCTGCATGCAACCACACAGACCCCTTCACTTATTAAACAACCAGACAATCAGGGGAAATGTTTACTGGGCGGTTCTAAGCATTGTCTTAACAGCTACCGAAATTTCAGGTTTTGCAGGTAACGTAGAAACCTAACAATACCTCCTTTACATTTTAACTCAGACCTTGCAGCTTAGAAACTTTTACAACACCCGGTCTTTTACCCTTTAACTTTTATGCTTTAACTTCAATTTCTTTTACCCTTACAGTTTGAATTTTTACTAGTGATACTTTTCCTAATGCATCCATGAACATACTGTGATGACATGAAATTCAGAACCATAAGGTACATAAGTAAGCACCCATTTTGTTTCTTTCTTTTAGACTGCACACTTACTGCTAACAGAAATATGTGTGTAATTATTTTTTCACTTCCAAATATTAATATTGTATTTGTCAGGGTTCTTCAGAGAAATTTACATACAAATCTACATAATATTATATATAAAGAACATTATTTATTATATACAATGTTGCTTATTTTAAAGAATTGGATCATGTAGTTATGGGAGTTGGTAAGTTCTAAATTTATCTGACAGGCAAGTAGGCTAAAGATTTGGTCATGAATTAATGCTATATCCTTGAAGCAGAATTTCCTTTTTTTCAGGTGACCTCAGTTTTGACTGTTAACCTTCAACTGATGGATGAGGTTCACCTGCATTGTAGAGGGTAACATTCTTTCTTTAAAGGTTACTGATTTTAGATATTAACTACATCTATAAATTGCCTTCACACCAGCACCTAGACTAGTGTTTAATTAAGTAACTAGGTATTATAGCTTAGTCAAGCTTAGAAATAAAACTAACCATCACAAATATCAATGGAAAATATATTGAAGTACATAACCTAGTGGAAAAAATGCTTAAGTTCAACTTAGCATTTAAACCCCAATGAAAATGTGAAAGGCAGTGTAGTGTTATAGTGACCTATATCAAAAGCAAGTACAGGGGTTGGGGATTTAGCTCAGTGGCAGAGCACTTCCCTAGCACACCCAAGGCCCCGAGTTTGGTCCTCTGCCCTGGAAAAAGAAAAAAAAAAGTGTATTCATTTTATATGACTCCTGATTTCTCTAAAAAAACTTTCTCTCTTCAAAAATATGAATAGCAGAAGAGCCAGAGGAGACCATATAAAATGGAAATTCATAGTATAGCTTCTCTTAAGTTGAAATGAAAGTGAATAAATGGAAAAAAATAATTCACAGAATATCACTAAGAAAATGTATATAAAATAGATTAACTATAAAATAAATTTTAGTTTAAAAGTTTGGAACAATGCAGAACTCAGAAATTATTAGGAAGTCTAATAACTTCCATGTGATAAAAATATGTAATACAAAAATAAAAAAAAAAAAAAAAACCTGATGGAATACATAAGAGATCAGGATGAAGTTTATAATACCTTTTCTTTTTGGAGGTACCAGGGATTCAATCTAGGGACACTTAACCACTGAGCCACATCCCAGCACTTTTTATTTTTTATTTTGAGACAAGTTCTCTCTATGTTGCTTAGGGCATTGTTACATTGCTGAGGCTGGCTTTGAACTTGCAATCCTCCTGCCTCAGCCACTATGATTACAAGTATGGGCCCCTGCACTGAGCCAAATGTATAATACTTTTGAGAAAAATAAGTAGCTAGTCTTGGAAAAGTAACTGACAAATCTGACTGAAACTGGATTTTCAGCTCTGCAGCTGTAGTGTGGCTAGTGCTGTAGCAGACCACCTGCATTGCCGTCTGGGTTCTTACCTCATGAATTTGTAGAATGAAATTCACAGGAGTGGAAGAGGAAGTGTAAAAGAATAGGATTTATTCAAGTGAGGAGGTAAAAGAGCTCCTGCAGGGTAAGTGGAGACCCAATGGTGGTTGCCAAGTAAGTGTAATATCTAGGGGCTTATATAGTTACTGGGAAGGGACACTGATCAATATCTATGCTAATCAAGTATTGGAAAAGTACCAATGTTATTTTTCAAAATCTGTGGTAAATAGATATTAGAAAAGTACCAATGCTGTTGGTCAAAATTATGCTAAACATGCAATGGAAAAGTGTGAAGGTTGTTAGTTAGCCCTTGGGTCTCTCTCTGGTTTTCACTCAGATCTGAATAGCTTCCCTTTTCCCATTTCTCTTTTTCCTCCTCCCCAGGACAAAGGAGTTGACTGGAATGTTTGGAAGGTTTCTACAGGTTAACTTCATGGACTGGCTTTATATTAAAAAAAAAAAAAAAAAAAAAAAAAAAGGCTTAATTGGGACCCACTACCTATTCTGTCTTACAACTTAAAAAACCAAAAATCTGCAACTACTAGATTCTCATGAATACTATTAAATAATAATGTAAGAGAGACCAGAGTTGGGAGAAGAGAGGGCTAAAATTTATAAAAGTTGTTTAGAAAAAAAAGTACGTAGAAATAATCATCATGCCTTCAAGATTTGTATGAAAATGTCTTTGCAGATTTCCAATTTTATACTAATTTAGGCTCAATAGTGAAGAATAGACCCTCTTGTGCTGAGTTGGGACTGAGATATCCTATGAGTGAATATAACCTATTCAAGGAAACCAACTGCTTAACAGGAAGTTTAAAATAACTCCTCTATTTTCTTTTCAAAGATAATTTTTAGTGGGATTTTCAAAACTCAAACTTAGCTAAGAGTTGCAATGAAGAAGAGCCCCACATTATGGTTAACACTTGTCCATAGTGTGAAGGGACTTCCCCTGAAGAACGAGCAGAAAGATACAGTTTAGTGAAATGACTCAGCAGAATAAGGGGGAAAGCAATGGTACCTTGTTAGAGTGGATGGAATGGAAATAATTGTTCTCAGGTGCTCTCTTTAGAGAACCAGAAAACAAACCCTGTCCAGACAGTTCATGTCCTCCCACCGCAAGGAGATTATGGAAGTCTAAATTAAGGTTCTATAATTGTACTTTGCTTTTCTTTCAGTTTATTTTAAAACTGGAAAATGTGTAATAAATTCCTTCCTGAATGTCTTACCATCTGAGTTGTAACTTCTTATCTCTATCACTGGAATCAAAGAGAATTTTTTGGAAAATTTTCTAATTTAGCTTATATTCCCTATGTATCCTTTTTGTGGAGAGATTATATTTTTCCAATTGTAAAATGGTACATGATTGATTGCTTTAAAAATCCATAACACACACACATACACACACACACACACACGAACTATACATACCAAAACATAAGTAGTGGTAATCTAAAATTTTAATCAATTTATTAAAGATTATTATTTACCCATTTTACATTTTAAATATTTTTATAGGAGAGTGTAACTTACCATTTCTTAACAAAAACAGAACAAAAAGTGTGTTGGTTTCTTTATTCTTCTTGAGGTGAGTTCCCTAGATGTAATAATATTTTCCACAAAAATTAAATGTATTCTAGTTTAAAATCAAAGCCTATTAATTATGCCATTTAAAACAAAAAACCAAACAAACAAACAAAAAACTCTTGTATTTTAATTGTTGCCCTAGAGTTTGTAATGCACATTTATTAATCTAAATCCATTTTCAAACAACACAAATAATTTCATGGGTAGTGAATGTACTTTAGGATAAAATATTCCCAATTTTTTCTTTAATAACACTGTTGTTTTTCTCTTCACTTACTATTGAGCTGTAATTATCCAGTATAGTGGTGTTGTTATTATTTAACAAGAAATTACCTGTTAGATCAATTAAAAATGAAACAATAAAATATCTTATTTTTTCTTCATTTATTTCTCTCTAACCCTATTCCTTTCTTTATGTACATCTGAGTGTCTGAACTAACCATTTTTTTTTTCTTTTCCTTGAACGGATTGTCTATTGTTAACATTTTCTGAATTGTTGCTTGAGAAATTCTTTATGTCTCCTGTGTATTTTGAAAGATAATTTAGCTGGATAAAATTCTAAATACTGTTTCTTTTTTCTTTCAACACTTGAAGTCTGTCACTCTATTCTTCTAGCTACATGATTTCTGGAGATAATTCCAATGTGTATCTTATACTCGTTCCTCTTTAAGTAAGATATTTTACCTTCTCTGGCTTCAAGTTTTCTCTTCATTTTTGGTTTTATGTGGTTTCAAATATAACTTTTTTGGGGGACAGATAACAGGGGTTGAACCAAGGGGCACTTAACCACTGAATCACTTTCCCAATCCTTTTTTATTTTGAGACAGGGTCTCACTAAGTTGCTTAAGGCTTTGCTAAATTGCTGAGGCTGGCTTTAAAACTTTGTGATCCTCCTGCCTCCACCTCAGAGTTGCTGGGATTACAGGTGTGTGCCACTGTATGAGGTTGGAATACAATTTTTCTATGTGTAGACTTTTTTTGTACTTAATTGTGCTTAATGTTTTCTGTGCTCCATTAATTTTAAAAAATTCTTAGTCTTATTCAAAAATTTCAACTCTTCCTTTTCCTCTTCCTTCTCTTTCTCATACATCCACAATGCATTTATTACATCTTTTGTAATTGTTACACAATTCTTGAATATTTTTAAAGTTTTTTTTTCTTCCTTTTATGTTCTTTCCTTCCTTCTTTCTTTTCTTTTTTCTTTTTTTTTTTTTCAGAGAAAAGGTTTATTTTGGTTAGTGGATTCAGAGGTTCAATCCATGGTTGTCTGACTCTGAATCTCTAGGCTGGAGGTTAGGCAAACATCACTGTGGAAGGGTATGAAGAAAAGCAGCTCAGGATATGGTAACCAGGAAGCAAAGAGAGAGCTTGATCCTTTTTCTTTTTCTTTTCAATTTAGAAAGTTTCCTTTGTTATATCTTTAAGGTCATTGATTCTTTCCTTGGCAGTGTCTAGTTTATTGAATAATCCATCAGAATCATTTTTATTTCTATTCTTGTGTTTTTAATTTCTATCACTTCTTTGAAGCACTGTTTTTTCTTTAGAGGCAGGGTCTTGCTATGTGGTCCAGGCTGGCCTTGAACTTTCTATCCTTCTGCCCCAGGAGCCTCCTGAGTAGCTGGGATTACAGATGTGTGCCATCACACTTGGCTATTATCATTTCTTTTTTTCTTTTTCTTTTATAGAGTTTTCATCTCTCTACTTACACTACCCATTTTTTTCTTCTTTAGTGTCCCATTTTTTCATAATAGTCTTTAGCATATTAATCATATATTAAATCTGTTTTATATCTGAATTGGTTTTGATATCTTCTCTGTTTCTTCAGACTGTGACTTTTGCCTTTTAATATACCTTGTAATTTAATTTAATTAATTTGTTTATTTTTGTGGAAAGTCAGACAAGCAGGATGATTCAGGTATTCAGGTGGAAGAAACTAATTTAAACAACCTTTCAGAGTGAAGTTTTATGATTATCTGACTAGGAGTTAGGCTCTTTTTACAATTTACTATAGCTATAGGTGTGAGAGACTAAAATTTCTTAGTGTCTTGTTTTGAATCTCCCTTGTTGTATTTCCTTAAACACTCCTTCTTAAATAGGCTCTTGAATTCATTCTTTCGATTGGAAATACACTGTTAATATACAGAAACCCTGTTGATGTGGCCATCAATTTTGGGAGGAGCATCCTATAATCTTATAATTAGGTTCCAGTGATTTAATGAGCCTGCACATCTAGAATGTGACCTTTATAAGTTATTCTTAGTATTTTTTCTCTCCATTACCAGGGGCAAAGTGGCTAGCAGGGGCTGGAGTTGGGTTTTCCCCTCCCCTTGTAGGAGTATAGAGGAGGCTGAAGTTAGGTATTTCTTTCTCCATACAGAGGTTGGAGGTAGCTGAGGTTGGCTGATTCCTTTCTCCCATGTTGGTTAGGTTCTGGTAAAATTCTATAAGCTGGTTAGGCTGTGGTAAAGTAGTATTTTTTGAGGAAAGTTTTTTTTTTTTTTTTTTTCTTTTTTCTTTTAAAGGAGATCAGAGTGCTTTGGGTGTTTTAGAATGGTTGTATTTCCCCTCACCCTACCAAAAGCACAGGGGAGGGGATTTTTCTTCAGTCTTCACCCTGAGAACTTGGTGGGTCTCCTGGAAGTAAGACTCAGGGAAGTGTGGGAGGTCTTCCTAAGCATGGCTCACACTGCTTTTGATCTCTCAAGCAAATATACACTTAACTTCTAGCAGTTAGTTGGTTATCCTTTATGTGTTACTAGTTGCTGGGCTCCAGCAGTGGTTTCTGCTCCCAGTTGGGTGAGACTCTCTGTGTTCATCTACTGTCTAGTTTGGGGGGTTGGGGTTGTCCTGTGACTTCAGTTTTCTGAAGGACCTGAGAAGATTGTGGATTTTGACTGCATGTGCTCTTGCCTTGTAGTGAATCTTCTTTTTAGGGACATACAACATGACTTTTTCTAATGTTTTCTTTCTTTCTTTTTTTTTTCTGAAGAATAAAACCTTGGGTGAAAAAGACTTTACTCTGCCCCTATTTCAGTCCTTAATATCTCTATTATTTTGTAGAAATTCAACAATATAAGTATTTATTGAATAGGTTACTAAGTAAGATAAAATATAATATTAAAGATATGTTTTAAATGAAATATGCAATATATGCTATGATGTATAGCAGGAGTTTTTAACAGTGGAAACCTTTTTCTCCTCAATGGAATTCATACTGTTTACCAGATCATTTCTTTCAACTCTCACTTGAGTGTGTTGTGCTGACAATTTTTAAAAATTCATTAAATTCATATATTTAATATCTACTATGGCCAGGCACCATTCTAGACAATGATATACTGATAAACAAAACAAAGACTTCTGCCCCTGGGGAACACATGTTCCAATTTAGTAAACAAATAATAGGCAATGTCATAATAAATAAGCAAGTTATATGGAATAATTGAAGGTGCATGGTAACATGGTAAACAATAGTCCTACAAAGGGCAGGATGTTTGTGTTTTTAAATAGACTATTAAGAGTAGGTCTTAAGGGGCTGGGATTGTGGCTCAGAGGTAGAGTGCTTGCCTAGCATGCATGAGGCTCTGAGTTCAATCCTCAGCACCACATTAAAAATAAATAAATAAAATAAAGGTTTTGTGTCAACCTACAACTAAAAAAGAAATGTTAAAAATAAAGAGTAGGTCTCCAAATGAATCCCACTATTATGTATAACTGCAATGCACTAAAAAAAAAAAAGTAGGTCTAATTGACAAGATGATATTTAAGCAGATTTGAAGAGAAAATGGAGCTGGCCATAAACATATTTGGCTGAAGGATGTAGCAGACAGAGGCAACAGGCCACGTAAAAATCTGATTAATAGCAAGGAAGTAAGAAAGAGAGCAGTGAGGTAGAGTGAGGCAAAACATAGTAGCAAATGCAATCCAAGTGGCCAGGTAAGGACATTGGCTTTTATTATAAGTGAAGTAATTGACATGTGGGTCTAACAATGGATATTATGGCAGACAAAATATTCTTTTTATTATTTTGAGATGGAGTCTTGCTATGTGATTAAGGCTGGCTTTGAACTTGGGATCCTCTGGCTTCAGTATTCCAGAGTAGAAACAATTGATTAGCATTTAAAAAGACTCTCTAGTCACTCTTTTGAGATCTCACTGTAAGGGGACTGTTGAGTAAATCTTTGCAATAAAGCAAGTCAGAAATAATGTGGTATTGTTTTGTTAGCTTTTTCACTGCGGTGACTAAAGGACCTGGCCAGAACAATTGTAGAGGAGAAAATGTTTATTTGAGGGCTCACAGTTTCAGAGGTCTTAGTCCATAGATGGCTCCATTTCCTCAGGGCTCGAGGTAAAGCAGAACATCATGGCAGAAGATTGTGGCAGAGGGAAGAAGCTCACTTGATGATCAGTAAGCAGAGAGAGTGAGAGACTTCATTCTCCAGATACAAAATATATACCCCATACCACGCCCCCAGTGGACTGATTCCACCGGCCACACCCCACCTGCCTCCAATCTCCACTCAATTAATCCCATTAGGGATTAATTCACTGACTAAGTTAAGGCTAGAACCCAATCATTTCTCCTCCAAAGCTTCTTTCATTGTCTTGCACATGAGCTTTTGGGGAACACCTCACATCTAAACCATAACAGGTATAGACCAGGGTAGAGCAGATGTAAGGGGCTACAGATGTTAGAAAAAGAGGAAATTTAAAGATATCCCTAAGATTTATGAACTGAAGAAGGAGAAAAGAATTCCCAATAACTAATATAGAGAAAGTACCAGATAGTCAATTTTTTTGTGTGTGTGCGTTGGCGGGGGAGATCAGATTTCAGTCAGGGTGCACTAATTTTGAGACATCTACTGCATGTCCAAGTGAAGATCTTAAATAGAAGATCTTGGGATTCAAGAGAATGATTTGATTAGAGCTATACTTTGCGGAGTCAAAAGAATATAGATGATATTTAAAAAGATGAGATTCTATAAAATTACTGTAGGTGTAAGTGTAGGAAGAGAAAGGAAAAGAATAAAGACATACTAAATGGCGTGTGTTTGAGTGGTGGGTGGGTGGTATGGAAAGAGAAGAAACTAGAAAAAAAAAAACCTGAGAAAAATCACAAGTACGATAACAGGGAAATATGTCAAAAAGAGGGAGTAAAATCTACTTTGTCAAATGCTATTAATAGGTGATGTGACATAAAATATGTACCATTACTTATTCTGTGTAGGAACAGAAGTTTTGCAGATAGGTCAGTTATTGGATACAGAAACCAAGTTCAGATACTTTGTCCTGGGGGCATTTTCTGGCATCAGTAAAATCATGCAAAGGTAATAAGGGAACTCAAGGCACACAGCTCCCACTGAGCATAGCTACTTTGGGATCTAGCTTGCATCAGGGCCTGCATGATCTGACAAACTAATTGAGAAATCCTGGAAAGTCCTGGATGGCATTTATTCTGCTATTCTCTAGATGTTCCCTGCACTTGAGGAATCTTGAGCCTATGATGCCCATCAGCTTTAAAATTCTTACACCTAGTTCATTTTGATCCAAATAACAAAATTTTAGTTACTAAAATTGCTGTAGTGTTCAGGGGAACCTGTGATGACAATCCCAAAAGTCAAAGGATACAAAATTTTATACAATGAACTGATTAAGGGAAGAAATGCTTCCCAGCCTTCCCCTTCCTTTCTAAAAATAAAAGAATATTTACCATTTTTATAGCACTTCAGTCTATAGACAACCATAAATTTTTATTTTTTCTTCTCAAAAAAATAAAACAATACCTTTTTACATTGTCTTCACAAACTATTAATCAGACCATATAACACAAATGACAGAGTGTTTTCAGATACTTATAAACAGTTAATATTATAAAAGGTAATAACAAGTAATGTTTATAAGAGAAAATAGTTTCTTTTAAGTTTTCCAAGTTGTTCATTTTCTACAACATTTAAGGAAGAAAGAATATTGAAAGACAGTATTGGTTGATTAAAATGCTATGAAACTTGTGTTAGAAAATTGTCAAGAAAACAACCTATTACAAAATCTTGCTAATACTAACACATAACTTTATTTTTAATTCAAGTCTGTTACAGTGATACTATGTGGGTAGTACATGAAGAACAGATAAATAATTTTTTGATGCTATTTTAAGCATCTCTGTAGTCTCAAAAAAGACTTCTTGGAAAGAACACAGAAACTCATTTTTCCTAGTGACACATTGATAAGTAAGCACCTACCAGTAAACCTAGGGCTCCTAAGTGGTCCCCTGACTATGACCCATCTGTACCACCCTTTTTCTATCCAGGTATAATATAGCACTGGTGGAAAAAGAAATTAACTCTGGAATTGGAAAAAGATTGCATCTTGATATCCATTTCCATATATTAATCTTAAGTACCTTATAATTCATGATTTTTCAATGTTATCTTAGTCCCAAGGATAGAATTTTATTTAAAGAATGTATGTCTTGGGCCTTATATGTGAAGGAGTTTACTGGAAGTACTAAAACTTTCTTCTTTAATATTTTTACATATAAAGTTTGAACCTCAAGAACATGCCTTAAATCAAATACATTATATTCACCCATATACATTATATGCATATTCACACACATCTATATCGTTGGGTTATGTGTCATAAAACTTTAAGTATAAACACAGCAGTGATTAACACTAGAATCAGGAAAATGGTTACCCACAGGTAGCATTGAGGAAGACGTGATTCTGATGAGGTTATAGGGTGCCAAGAAATTGATTAATGTTTGTTTCTTAAGCTGAACCTAGGTTTTCAGGTGTTAGTTTTATATTCAATTTCTTTCATGTTAAAAGTTTTAAAAAAATAAGTCCACACATAAGTTATATTATAATCCTTTTAATTCTTATTTCTTCTAAATGAATTTGATCTATGACGCTAGGAGAGTGACTTCTGATAAACATTTTTATGTACAAATTATTTTTTCTTTTCAGTTCGAAAAGATATAGTCCGACTTCTCCCCAGTTTAGATGTTGAAGTCAAAGATATTACTGACTCTTATGATACAAACTGGTTTCTTCAGCTGTTATCTACAGAAGATCTGTTTGAAATGACCAGCAAAGAGTTTCCTATAGTGGCTGAAGTCATAGAAGCACCTCAAGGAAATCAGCTGTCCAGAAGTGTTTTAAAGCCTGGAAAAACCATCGTGATCCACAAAAAGTACCAGGCTTCAAGGATCTTAGCTTCGGAAATCAGAAGCAATTTTCCTAAGAGACACTTTTTGATCCCCACTAGCTACAAAGGCAAATTCAAGCGGCGACCTCGGGAGTTCCCGACTGCCTATGACCTAGAAATAGCTAAGAGTAAAAAGGAGCCTCTGCACGTGGTGGCCACCAAAGCCTTTCATCCTCCTCATGAGGAGCTGTCCTCTGTATTCGTTGGGGACCAGTTTCTAGTGCATCATTCAGAGACAACTGAAGTTCTCTGTGAGGGAATAAAAAAAGTGGTGAACGTTCTGGCCTGTGAAAAGATCCTCAAAAAGTCCTATGAGGCAGCCCTACTCCCTCTGTACATGGAAGGAGGTTTCGTAGAGGTGATTCATGACAAGAAACAGTACCAGATTTCTGAGCTCTGTAAACAGTTCCGTTTGCCCTTCAATGTGAAGGTGTCTGTGAGAGATCTTTCCATCGAAGAGGACATTTTGGCAGCTACCCCAGGACTACAGCTAGAGGAAGGTATCACAGACTCTTATCTACTCATCAGTGACTTTGCCAACCCCAAGGAATGTTGGGAAATTCCTGTTGGTCGCTTGAATATAACTGTTCAGTTAGTTAGGAATTTGTCTAGGGACACAGGACCACTTTTAGTCAGGGCTCTGGTGGAAGAGATTACTGAAGAACAATATTATATGATGAGGAGATATGAAAGTTCTCTCTTGCACCCCCCACCCCGCCCTCCCAAACATCCTTCAGTGGAGGAGATGAAGTTTACCCTGCTCAATTTAGCAGAAGAAAGGACGGTGGATCTGCCTAAGTCTCCCAAGGTAAGACAGTGATTTTGAAGACTTTTTCTGGAGTGTTTTTCTTGAGGCAAGCAATTTGTTTCAAGTCGGTTTTGAGTTTGCTTTTTGTCTGCTTTTCTTTCTTTCATGCAATATTTGAAATGAGACTTTCTGATGCACCGTGGATGGATGAACATTAACAGAGGGTAAACTGTTACAGTATTTTGTATTTTCATACTTAACCAGTAGATGTGGCATGATTCTGTACTGATTAGAACTACCAGGGATAACATTTGGATATGATGGCCCAAATTGCCGTTTCAATGGGTTTTGGCAATTAAGAATGCCTAATAAGTTGCCTCAGAAGCATTTATTTTTTTAAGTGCTGTTCATTTTTCCTAGGTAGAATTTTTTGAATACTTCATCCAGGAAATGAGCATACAATAAACTCACTTCTTCTGGGTGGTTATTGGTAACATGCATCTATAACACATGTCTTCATTTTGCTTTATGTGCAGAAAGATATAAAAATATCTTGGCAGAACTGTGTGTGAGAATGTGAGCATCTGCCCACATTTTGCCTATCTTAGAATTGTCATCTTTAACAGTTCTATTGAAATGCAAAATCAATAAAATTACAACAGTACAAGATCATTACAGAATTAACAAGTCTATAACCACTCTGAAGAGTTTGGGTGGTGGTTTAGCTTCATTTCCACTTGAGGTCTTTGCCTGTTGAAAACTGCCTGCTGGCTGCCTGGAATGCACTTGCCCTTACACCAGGATGTGCAGGTTGTTTATAGGGCTGCGGTTCTATGGTGTATGGAAGGAGTGCATTTCACTCTGGCAGATGTTGTGCTAGCAGCTTAAGGAAACAAAGCAATTAGTAAAACAAAGAGAGTTGCCTTGTTTATTCTCTATACTCAGGAAGGATAGTAGCCTTGAGCTTCCAGGCTCATAGATGGATATGAGAATACTTTTAATTCTACTTCTCAAAGATTGCATTTTGATTGTATGCTGTGGAAATTCAGTAAGGATCATCAACCTTATTTTCAGAAAATAAAATAAAATAAATAAAAATAAAACCAACAGAAATTTTCTTTTCTACAAAATACTTTTCAGTCATTAAAAAAATAAATAAAACAAAAACACAGATAATTTTCATTAGTAGGTTGTTACTAATGTGGAGGGTATATCTTAGGCTTCTTCTACTAACATATTTACTACTGAATGGAAAGATATACAAAAAGATGGAATGCTTTCCTCATTTTTGTTGAGGGGCAGAATAATGACCCACCCACTCAATGATGTATATACTTAAATGTCCAGTCCCTGTGAATATGTTGCATTGTATGGCAAAAGGGACATTGCACATGTGCTTAAAACTTAGGACCTTAAGATGAGGAAATTATCCTCAATTATCCAGTCAGGTCCAACTTAATGACTATAATCCTTAGCAGAACTTTTCCCAGTTGAAGTCAGAATTAGAGGAATACGTGACTCCAGAAGGATGTTCACAGATACTGCTTTGCTGTCTCTGAAGAGGGAGGAAGGGAGCTGTGAACCAGGTTATGCAGATGCCCTTCAACAGCTAGAAAAGACAGGCAAATGGATTCTTCTCAAAAAATCTCCAGAGAGGAATGAATACAGTTGATGACACCTTGGTTTGAGCCAATGGGACCTATGTCAGACTTCTGACCTACAGAACTGTAAGAAGACAATACATTTATGTTACTTAAGCCACCAGGTTTATGGTAATTTACTACAATAATAATAACTTATGTATTATAAAGTACGGAGGAAGAAATAAGTAAAATTCTTGGCAAAATATATATGTCTGTTTATAAGGATTTGTTTTATTGGAAAGAAATTTTTTAAATTGTTGTTCTTGTATGAATTTATTAGCCCATGTGTCCATGGAGAACCAAGGGGTATAGCTCATCTTCAGAATCAATTGGAACCAGGGTCTTGAAAATGACTAGAATGGTCCTTATTTTACTTTACACTTTGATTTTACTTTTCCAGTCTAATTTTGTTCACATGTGACACAACTTCTGGGAGTTTTTGCATCTGATATTTCATGGTTTTATCACTAGAAAAGAATGTCATGTTATTATGTAGCTGGAATTTTAAAGGGAGAAGGATGTTGGATGGATCAAATACCTGTCTCCTGATTTAATAAATTTATTGGGTACCCTGATCAGAAGTAAGATTGATAGGTGTTTTAGTATTAGTATTTGTGTTACTTTAACAGAAAACTACATACTAAGTAATTTTTAAAGAACAAAAAGTTTGCCTTATAGTTCTGAAGTTTGAGAAGTCCAAGATCAAGTTGCCAGTGGGTTTGTTCTTTGGTTCCAAGATGGCTGTTTCTTGCTGCATCCTCCAGAGAGGAGAAATGTCTTATCTTCATAGAGAGAAGAGCAGAAGAGAGAGAACTCACTCCTGTAGGCCTTTTTTTATAGGGACATTAATTCATCCTTGAAGGCAGAGCTCTCAAGACCTACCTAAGCATCTCCCATTAAGCCCCACCTCCAAACACTATTGTGTTGGTGACTAAGTTTCTAACACATTGTGGAGGGAGCGAAAACATTCAAATCATAGAAGGAGGGAAGGAAGTGAGGTCTGATTTCTTCAAATAATAGAAATGCTGAAACTATAGTATGTGAAGATTAGGAAATACAAAATAATAGGTGTCTCCTATAATCAGAAAAAAAGAGATCGAAAATCCTATATGCCATCCAGAAAGCATTCTTAGAGAAATAATTGGTTAAATTTTTAAAAACACTGTCCTTTGACAAGTGAAAATGATTTAAGTATTTTATTTTATTTATTTTGGTAGCAGGGAGTGAACCCAGGGGTGCTTAACCACTGAGTCACATCCCCAGTACCCCACCCCACCACCTTTTTTTGTTTGTTTGTTTCTTTGACACAGGGTCTTGCTAAATTGCTGAGGCTGGCTTTGAATTTGCAGTCTTCCTGCCTCGGCTTCCTGCCCAGCTAAGTATTTTATTAGGAGATAAATTGACAAAACAACAATGTTATGTCTAGGCTACTAAAATTAAGTGAATACAGTCTTTGACTAACATGTATGTTGAATTCCAGATCAACTGAATAATTTCTAACTGCTTGTCTCTTGGTCAGCCCCCCATGTGGATTCTTGGTGTCCAGTTCTGAGTCCCACTATTGAAAATACTAACTGGAGTTTTTAAAGAGTTGTTAAGATGTTAAAAGCTCCTGGAGCCATTTTCATTTGACAAACAGGTTGAAAAAATTGAGTTACAGTCTAAAGTCAAAGGAGTTAATACAAGATGGTATAGACTCCACACTTAAAGAACTGGTCTGTGACAAAGAAAGCAGATTTATATTTTATTACAATATCTTTAACATTGGTTGAAGTAAAAAGGAGCACATTTTTAGTGTAAATTGTCAGAGCAGATATTGTCCCAAAAAATTGTATAGCAGGAGATAGAGGTCTGTAAGTCAGGGATATCAGGGGATCCTTGCTCTGATTGAGAATTATCAGAGAGTTGAGAAGAATATACTACTCCTATTTATGGTTAGCTCCATAAATTCTAATGTAGTAAATAAAGCACTATATTTTATCTGAAATCACTTTAAAATGTCAGAGGATGCTATAATTTACCTGTGTTCAGACATACTGATTGTCTCATTTTAGATGATTCTTCTCACCATGCAGATAGGAATCTGCTTAGTGGATCATTTTTAGGAATACAAACAGAAGATGTTAGTTCTTGCATAATCTACTCAAAAAAGTCTTATGACCAACTATTTCTTATTATCACAAAGTCACCCTTTCATATATTTCTTTCATGTTTCTTCTGATAATCGCATTAAAGCTTTTCTAACATGTATGGATTTGAAGTGATTGGATAGAACTTTATTTTATGCTTTATAGGCAGGAAGCAGCTATTAGGAACAAGCTTCTAAGGTTTTGGGTTGCATATGGATTGTTGCTTTAAATTCAAACAACTATTTGTAAAGGTTATTAAGAGTTTAAATATTCAGATTCATATAGTTCATTAAAATGCTTTTTCACATGCATAGAAAATTATAGAAGATGCTTTATTATATATTTGCCTTTCTAATAGATCATTAACTTTAGGTCATTTCTTGCATTGCTAAGTACCAGGACAGATGCATGGGCAGTCTAAGAGTAAGAATCTAAAATGCACTTAGCCAAATTTACCTATATCAGATATATGTTTCCAGTTATGTTTGGAAATTAAGACTACCAGAGGACAGGTTATAAGAATTCTATGCAGGGGCTGGGGATGTGGCTCAAGTGGGTAGCGCGCTTGCCTGGCATGTGCGAGGCGCTGGGTTCGATCCTCAGCACCAAATAAAAATAAAATAAAGATGTTGTGACCACCAAAAACTAAAAAATAAATATTAAAAAATTCTCTCTTTTCTCTCTCTTAAAAAAAAAAGAATTTTATGCAATAGAAAGGATTGTTTTTCAAGCTAAGATTAAGAAGAATCTACAACCAACTATTCTCTTAACTTTAGCAATTCCTAAATAAGAGAAAGAGAAGGATGGGGGAGAGAGGGAGAGAGGGAAGAACAGATCCTCACTGGAGTGTTTGCTTGTCGTGGAGAGAGGGAGAGACTTTTATTATTTAGGTGTGGGTAGATGCAGGTGAGGATAGGATCCTAAATACCAGAAGAAATGACAGCCTCCCTCGAGGCCTTTGCAGTTTTACATGGAAGGATTTTATTATTTTTTAAATGTAACCACTGTTTGGGAAAATAGGCATGGAATCTAAATAAAGTTATCAGATTATTCCAAGTGACCCCCCAAATTTTCTTTAGGTATAGGAAATAATATAGAAATTGTATCTTTAAACACAGTGAATGTGGATTTTTAATCAGATGGAAACAGTATCACAGAGTAGCTAAATGAAGGAAGCTGTGCCTAAAATCGTGCTCACAGAATGGCTAAATAAACAAAGCTGTGCCTGAAATCACACTCCTAGCTGAATAACATAGGAATGTTGTGGGTAGACTCTCCTTCCTGAAGGTTAGTTTCTGTGTCAGAAGTTGTTTCAGGTAGTTTGGAAGAACAGATCCTCACTGGGGCTTTTGCTTGTCGTGGATATATATGGCCATGACTTCTGAGTACCCCACAGGAGAAATGTAACTTCTGTATTCTGATGAAAGGACCTATAACCAGATAGAAAAACAAACCTTTGGTTGAAAGATGAGATATTCCATGTCTTCAGAGACTGCAGCTGGGACCAGAAATCTTGCATTTCACTAACTCTGTTTGGCCATTTAATACCCAAATGTCCACTTTGTTGCTAGAATTTCTGGATTTCTGTTGGACAAGAACACCCACAGGAGACATTAAAGCAAAGAGCAAGAGAGGCAGTGATGGCAAGGCACTGTGCAATAAGCAGAAAAGAAACTTGTACCAGAATTAGAGTGAGAGCAGAGAAAGGCAGAAGGAGGGCTATGGTTCCTGGGAGGAGCAGAGAGAGCACTTCAACAGCTGCTGCTGGTACCCAAACATGGCATCTGATCTGCTGTGACACTTAGAGTGGCTGAAATGTGTTGAGAAAGTCCACACTCCTGGGCTGAATCTAGATCAGTAGAGAATAGAAAAGAGTGTTATCTCCATTCATTTGTTATTGATAGGATTCGGTCACAACTGATGCAATTTATTTTTGTTTTTATTAACTGAGTATGGTATAAAGACATGGAGTGTGAACTTTTCACTGCCTCTGAGCTTCTGCAGGCTCTTGCTCTAATATACATGCTGCAAATCTGTTTTCCCTCAAAACAAAGAAGATTATACCGATTTTTCAAAGTCCATAAGCAATGAAAATGGACTGTGGACAAGCTTAAAAATTGGATATTTGAATCTGGGAAAGAGAAAAATAAAGGTGACTTTGGAGCTTACTTTTAAAAAGCAACAGATTTAAACTGCAAGATACAATTTCAGCATTAGGGCATGACATATACAGATTAATAAATCATGGTTTTTGAGTTGCCTGAGGTTGGTCTAGGAAATAGCATGGACTGTAAACAGCCAGTTACAGTGGGCAGGCTGGGAGGACAGGGCAGAGCACAAATACAAAGGCAGTGCTGGGCTGAGAACTGGCCAAGCTTGAGTTATAACTGAAACCTTCCAGGTAGAAATCTGTGCCCAATGGAATGTGCAGAATATTTATAAGTTCCTCTTGTGCTTTTAGGAGTGACAGAGTAGTCCCAATTTTTAAAGTTTTGCTCTAGATGTGACATGGTTTATGTTCACACTCCTCGCTGAATAACTAAAAAGACTATTTTAAGGGAGCTTTAAATGAAAAAAAATAGAAATATTATCTGATTTTAAAAGAATTAAAAAAAACAATGAACAAGTCACAGAACTAACAAACAAACACTAAGTTTCTCTGAAGAATTCATGTCTAAAGAACATTGTTTTATTCTGGGATGATTGAATATTGGTCCTCTTTGAGCTTTCAAACAACTGAGAATGTTCTTACCCAGGAGTGGTGATGAAAAATTTTAGTTAATACTGTTTCTCTACCCTTTATCTGCAGTGTCAAGAATTAAAATACCACCAAATGGTGATTTCCATATTTTAAATTTTAATGATTATTTCTTGTTAGCACAGAAAAATGTGAATTAAAAAAAAATGTTTTCCCAGTAAATTAGCAAAATGTGTGTAATTTGCAGTAAATTACTTTGCATTAGATTTCTGGCTTTTAAGACAATTAGAATAATTTGCATTTTCTTAAATTTCCATGACATAGAAATCCTTTGTTTGAAATGACCAGAAGCAAAAACAAAGTTTAGAATGTTTCATGCATGTATTGTAACAAGGACTTAGACTCTTTGCTTTCGCCAGCAAGTGTCCAGTTTGGGACTAAATGAGGAATTAAAGACTAGGCATGTCTGCCTCCAAGTTTTGCATCTATTTCCTTTGCTCTGAGTGAAAGCTAGCATCCCCTCCCCCAAGGCAATAGTAACTTTCTTTTCTCTGACACTCCCCAATTATCCCAAGATAATGATGGGCCAGACCATAACTGATCAATGACCTGCTTTGCCATCTGTGCCAAGCCACCAGCTATGCAAATGTCAACCCTTCCCTCACTCCCCTTTCCATAAAACCTCAAAGTCATTTTCTTTTGTTTGTTTGAAATTTTTTATTTATTTATTTATTTATTTTACATTTTCAACCCCTCAAGGTCAAGACTAAGGAGGGAGGTCTCTTTGTCTCCCTGATGTAGTTATACTGGTTAAAGTTCCTTTCATGCGTTTTTCACCACTACCTTTTCTGTTTGATTTTTGAAGCAAATGACTGGACTTCATTTGTTGGAGCCCAAGTCAGGCTTCTGGCCTAGGACTCCAGGAACAGCATGTATGAATTGAGAGCACTGAATTGCCAATAATCAATCAAGTAGGGATTTTAGTGCTGGCAACAATGAATTGAGTGTGGGTTTACTAGGTATTTAGGTTATGTTCTTTGAGCTCACTGCATTCACTTTAATTCTTTCAGTTTTGAAAAAAAAAACAAAATAGATTGGAGAAAAGTAGAGGAGGTGAATTCCAGCTGGCTTTGCAGTTTTTGAAACTGATTTATCTGATTTTACTGTATTTATCAGTTTTGGATTTATTTTAGAATAAAAACTTACTTTTAAATAAATTGATAAGGTACAAACTATACATGGGAGCATATAAATTTTGCTGTAACTTCCTAGGTTCTTGCAAGCCAACTATTACTTTCAATCTCCTGGTGATAATTTTCATTGATGTCAGGCCTATATCAATGAAAATATTTATGCATTTTTATGGGTAAGTGTTAGGATAGAAAAATGAACATTAGTTGTCTATGAAAGAATGCATAGGGATATGTTTCCAAAAATCAGTACTTTCACCCAAATTTTGAAGAGGAGAAAACTTGAAGGAAATTGTCTTAAAAATAAAAGACAGTAGAAAATAAAAATGAACTTTGAATTTAAGAGACCAAGGGCCCATATGTGCTCTAAAAATTCATAGAGAAATGATTCATGCATGTATTATTTAAGGAAAATCTCTCAGCCAGTCTTTTATAGTCTTGAACAGTTTTTCATATATTTTCATCCAGACCCTAACCATTATGATGTCTCTGAAAGCTTCTATTCTTTATTTAACCATCAAGTTACATGCTAATGTAACAGGTTACTGTTAGCTACTTTGTAGGATATGCTGTCAAGAAAGATATTTACCATGAGTCAATTACAAAACTAATTTTAGTTATGATGAGAAGAGAAAAAAAAGAAATCTATAAAATCAGAAAGGTAGTAACTACAAAATTAACCAAATGGTGATCATTTAATATGTTAGAATCAATGAGAAGTATAATATTAATTCATTTCTATATGTACATGTACAACTTGAAAAGGGTTGATTATAAAATTATAGTCATTCAGTATATAAAAGCAATAAACAAGTATTCTCAGAGTGTAATTGAAAAGAATGCTATTCTAACTTGTGACATTATTTTATATACACTTATCCTTAATACAAGTTTGTTTTCAAATGCTTTAAAATCTGAATTAATGTTTAAAAAGTCCACAATTGCTATTGTTAAAATGGGGTAAAACACAGTCACATGGGTAAGATGTGTTCTCTCAGTTGTTATCCAAAGATGGGCACTGCCCTAGCCCTTCTGTTAGACATTCCGACGGCCATTGACTTTGGTTCTAACTTCTCTTTTAAGCTTTAATCATTTCTTCATTTCCTATGCATTCTATATGTTGCTTCAACCAAATTCTCTTTTGCAGACTTGGCAAGCATTCCATGTTCAATCCTAAAATCTGTGATCCAGACTGATCACAAGTTTCTGCTATAGAAACCCCAGCTGCCCCCTTTTGAGTGAGCTTTTCTTGATTCCTCTGTTGTTGGCACTATACCAGGTGGTTGCATGTATTATCCTCTGGTTTAATCCTCCACACAGCTCTGTGAAATGGATGATATTATTATTCCTTTTTACAGATAAAGAAATTGAGGCTGAGAGATATATATGCATCCTGGTTACCACTGAGACTCAGAGGCCATTTTTTTTTCTTCTCTCTCTCTCTCTCTCTTTTTTTTTTTTTTTTTGTACCCAGGGGTGCTTTACCACTGAGCTACACCCTCAGCTCTTTTTAATTCCTATTTTGAGACAGGGTCTTTCTAAATTGCTTAGGGTCTTGCTAAGTTGCTGAGGCTGGCACCATGCTTTTGATCCTCCTGCCTCAGCCTCCTCACTGGGATTATAGGTGTGTGTCACCACACACTGCTGAGCTGCCAAATTTTATGGTTACGTTTTGGTCTTTATATTACTTTGACACTAGGTAGCAAATGACACAGTGGAGCACAACCTCATTTTTTAAATACCCCATTTCCTAGAGTATCATGAGGTCCTGGTTTCCTTACACTACAGTGATTAAATTTTTCTTTTTTTTTTTTCTTTTCTTTTTTTTTTTTTTTTTTGCAGTGTTTATCATAAGTGCTTTAGAGCTCAGTCTTCAATCTCTTCTATATCTAACCTCACTTTTTAAGTTCCTATGCACACTCATACATTTTTTACATTATGCATGTAACATAGTTCTCTGTTGGAGTATTTATATAAATTCATCAAGAAAAACAACCACAAATCATGCCAAAATTTTCTTTTAAAATCTGCTTAATTGTGCTTAGATGTCATCTTTTAAGAAAATTTCAGTCTTTGGGAGGTCCCAGTGTATAACACTGTGTTTGGTCTGTAGCCATGACAGAGTTTTCAACTCTACCTGTAGAAAACTTCAAAGGTCAGGGGTAGTCATCAGATGAGGAAATAAGACTTTCTGGCAACATGTTCTTCTTGTAAATGTAGGTCCATCAAACTCAGGAGTTTTCCTTCCTGGTTCAATGATAAGAAGTAGGTTGATGGGCTGGGGTTGGGGCTGGGGCTCAGCAGTAGAGCACTTGCCTGGCACATGTGAGGCGCTGAGTTCGACCCTCAGCACCACATAAAAATAAATTAATAAAATAAAGGTATTGACAACTACCACTAAAAATAATAATAATAAATATTGAAAAAAAAGAAGTAGGTTAAGAACACCTTAAGCTCTCTAAGAGACATAAAAGTTTAGCTGATGGACTTTAGTATCTGCAAAAGTTGTATTATAACAATACAGGCTTTTGCTAAAAATAAGATTCAGGAACTAAAGCTAAGATTTACACCAGAAGCAGTGATTTGGTGATTTCATATCAACTAGATGATAGTGCAAAATCCAGAGAAAATATGAAGACTTCTCTTCATCATGGAAGTTATAGATCTTATTAGGGGAAAGTCCAATAAGAATTAACATGTGAAGGAGTTCAGAAGAGTGGACTTATTCTGAAGAAGCAAAGAAAAATTCAGAAAGATTAAAATCTATCTAGAGGAAAACAAAAATATCAAATTGTAATAAAATGGAGGAGAAAAATCTCCAAATCTGTTGATTTCCAATTATTTGAATATTACTCTAATTATACATTGTATGCACATGCTTTTAAGTTATCTATAATTATTTTAAAATGCTAACATAATGATTATTGTTATTATTATTGATTCTTACTTTAGTTCATCAGGTGTATAGCCTTCGTTAAGTACCCTTTGCCAGATAAGCAGTGGTGATTCATTAGGTGAATGAAGAACAGTGCTTATGCTCAGCAGACTTTTTAATGGATTAATTAAAATATTAATATTATAGACAAAAGTACTATTTGATAGGAAACATGAGGAGGATTCTTAGGCCAATTTATTAAAATTTGATATTAAAAAATGTACTTTGAAAAGTCTACTTCTGTGTCCAGGCTAAAACCTGTTTAGACAGCTGGGGTCAGAGGCAGAGTGGTGTCATGTGACCCAGCCCGAAGGAAGATGGCCTGTGGATGGTAGTGGGCAGGCCTGACTCTGCTGTGATCTGGGAGAGGTTGACAGTGACTGGAGTAAAGGTAAAGATGCTGAAGAGCACAGAGGGTCAGAGCGTGAAAGCTACAATATTACCAGGTTTCTTAGGTTGGGGTTGTCAAGTGTTTGGTTACCTCTTAATTATTCCAATATTGATGGGGAACGAGGCCACTGCAGCACAGCTTATTAGGTTTCCTGCCACATTGTGCTCTCCCAAGGGTCAGAATTCAGTCTTCCATCACTCAACCTCTGCTTGTTTCAGCCATCACATTTACCTAACTTGGACCTGTATCTCTCCTTGGCCAATTTCCCATGGCTTGCTTTTGATTTTTGAAGGACTCTACTCACAATTACACCCATTTCTTCTTTTTAGCTGCTTTTTCTCTTTGTTTTTCCAAGAGATATTCCCCTTCACCATCCTCACTCTTCATTCCTTCTTTAACAATAACCCTTTACTCCCAGTTAAACTCATAAGTTAAACCAATCCCCATTTTCTTCTCTCTCGATGATAAAAGAAATAGAATATTTCATTGTTCTAGTACAGGAGAGAATGAAGAAGAACAGAATCAGTTGATTCCGTGTTGAAAAAGACTGATCCTTCTCAAACTGCTTTAATATGTCAGAAACTTAAACTTTCGAGAGAGGGAAAAAAAAAAAAGAAATCATTTTAGCATTCCCAGCAGAAAAATGACAATACAATTTCTATTTTAGATACATTATAACTAGAAAAGACAAGCCAGCAGACACAGAAAATATCTCCGTGGTCTCCTAGAATTGTGGGTAGGACCTAGTATGGATGAACTGGAAACAGGCCTGAGGGACCATTTCAGTGATAAAAAAGTTCTAAAATGGGATTGCGGTCAGTATTGCACAACTCTATACATGTATTAAAATCAACGAATTATAGAGTTACAATAGTGACAAGATCAATCATAACTGAATAAAGCTATTAAAATACTTTAGTTATAGTAAGATAATTCAAATTGAGGTGAGGACACCAGTTAGGCGGCTAAAGCAATGATATAAGAGAGAAGATGCCTGTTTCTGCAAGAGGAAGAGACACATTCCAGAGGTTTGAAGGATACGGAGTCTGTAAGGTGTGTGGTTGATTAAGGAGGGAATAAGAAAGGTACAATACAAGGATAGAATCCAGGTTTCTGTCATAAGCATTAAGTGAATATGGTGAAATTTGTTAAAATAAAAACATAGGATACAGAAGGATGCTTCTACCAAAAGTGTTTAGTTTTAATGTATGTTGTGTCTGAAATGTCTGACGCGTTTGCGATGAGAAGTCTAGTATGACAGTAGCTCTAGGTCTGTGATTGAAGAAAGAAGCCTGGACTGAGGCTGACCATTCAAATGTCAGAAGATAAAAATGGTAAGTGAAGTTCTGTGAGAGGGAGTGATGAAGCCAGACAGTGCAACCCTGGAGAGAAGACGATGGAATTCTCTGAGGAGGTCTAAAATATCAGGAAAAAAAGAAACACATAAAAAAACCCTGAAAGATGGAACCCAGCAGACTTTATTAAGTAAATTCTAACAGTGAATCAACCACTATTCCAAACTTTCTCCACTTGGAAACTTTCAATACTCACAAAAGCCTGGTGAAGCTCATCCCATAAGCCTGGATCATTATTTTTCAAGTAGAAATAATTAACAATACTTTAGGGGACTCAGAACCATAGAAAACATTTGAGATTTCAGAATCAAAATTCAAGTGTAAGTGATTGGTGTTTATTTTTGGTTCTCACAAAACCTGGTAGAAATAATTAAGGTACTCAGCTGGTCACATGAAATTCACAGAACTCTGATCGATCAGTAGAAGAATTTCTGAGGAGCAGCTTCCTCAATTGGCTCCTTATACTGTCAGTCGTTATGGTATGAGAAAGGGAAGATGGGGAATCAAAATAATCCACAAATATGAGATCATTATCCCTATCCCCTGCACTTACTTAATTGGCCAGAAAAAAATATCACAGTCTTTGTCTACATTAGGGTGATAAAGTATAATATTTCACAAAGCATAGAAATAGATACTGGGTGCTAGTGAATTTATATAAGAACTACTACACTTTCTTAAAATAACAAAAACAAAACCCCGAGCTCTTTTAGATTTAATCTTGCGTCTATATTTCTTATCTTTGGAAGTACCAACATCACCTACTGACTAGTGTAAACCAGGCATCTCGGAAGTCCTTTCCTTTCAACTTTCAATTTGCCAATCTGCAACTTCTAAAGATGCTACCTCTTCAGCATCTCTCAAATGTATCTTGTATCTTCTTAATTCAGATCTTCAACATTTCTTGTCTGTATTATTGAATTCATCTTGTAACATGTCTTTTTGTTTCTGGTCAGAATCATAGTCAGATTTGTTATTCATGCCACTGTCTGACTGATTGGTTTAAGAAGAAAAACTGGTTTTATAACTATCCTGCCACAATCCTTGGTCACAGTCCTTTTGATGGTTTATCACCAATCGCTTGTTTTTCCTGGTCTACCACTCTTCACACCTTGTTTCATATTTATGCATTTAGCATTTTAACACACTATAAAATTTGGAGATCACAGACCTTATATTCTGTTGAGTTCCTAATCTTCAAATGGAATTTTGGGATTTTCATTTGTTACTAACAATCATTTATTGGGCACTTAATAATTTTAAATAATTAAATAATTATCATTAAGTTCTCTTGGTATCTCTATGAATGTTATTGGTATTCCCAATTTACTGACAAGGAAACCAAGGCTCAGAGGATAACTGCCAATGCTACCAGTAAGTATTGGAGCAGGAATTCTAAACTATTTTTTTTACCCTTCTTCCTGGCCACTCGAACCCTGTTCTAAAAAATTTCCCTGGTGTTCCTCTACTTTCGAACTCTTGCTCAAACGTCTCTATTTTGTATTCCTACTCTGGGTTTCCATAACAGAGTGTGAAAATTATTGCCATAAGCCTTACTATAAAGTACTACACTGGGTTCTTTTCTTAATTGTCATCCTAACTATATTGTGTTTTTTAGGCCTTTAAATATGTAATGTGTCTGTTTCCTTAGTATTTAGTAAAGTTTCTGGTATATAACAATCAGTCAATATGTGCTTGTGCAAGGAAGAAATGAAATTTCATTTTATTTTTCTCAAAATCAATTTTTTTTGCAGTCAACATATTTAAAACTGTCTGTGTATTTGTCATAGTTTGAAGTATTTCCAGAATTCTGGTTCTTTCCCATTTATTAGGTACATGGAAGAATCAAATCTTTATGGAACAAAGTCTTTTGACCTTTTCACTTATGCTTACTTATATCATTTTAAACTTATCTACAGTCGAGTGATTAATACATATTCATCAATTTCATTACTTCTAGACACTTAAAGATATATATATATATATATATATATATATAATATATATATGTATGTATTAATAGAATATGTTATATATACAGGATATATATAAATGCATTTGTGTGTATAGTATGTATACATTATATACTCTTAAACTTATCTGATATTTATTATGATGATAATTCCAAAATATTTTTGTTACCATTTATTGAATAATTCTTTCCAATTGTCTGATGCTTTCTTTATGAAATAATGAATGTCTTTATGTAAAAGTCTGTTTCTTATTTTTCCAGTGGTCTTTTATTTTTTAAACTGAGTTCACACTTTTACAAAGAGATACATCATTATGTTTACATATAGATACACAATTTTATGGTTTTAGGAGTAAGGAAAGCTATATTACAAAATTGAAAAAAAAAACATAGAAAGATAAAATCAACAGCAATCTAATCACTAATATTTTGTTCTATCAATATTATTTTTCCATTATTAATACACATGTAGGCTTAGGCACACACCTGATTACTCCATCAGATCTGTATCTATAATAAAGTCATGTATGAATATTTATGCATATGTACATGTGTATAGTTTAACAGATTGTTACATTTGATTATTTTTCCTGAAATCGTTGAAGACCCAAAACTTAAGAATGAAATGCCAGTTCATGAACCTGGCATTTAAAAGTGAGTGGCTAGAACATCTATTAATGACTTGGAAGGTGAAGATCCTACAGCCAGTACCAGCTGTAATAGCCAGTCTCCCCTTTTTGAAACCAGGGAACAAGTGTCCTTAATACTAAGATTATTTTTCTTACCTCAGATCAAATAAAAGAAATATGGAAAAGTTAGCAAGTGAGAAGAGAAGATCATTTTGTTATAAGCCATGTCTTATGGACTTTTTTATTCTTGAAATTATGAGCAAAGGAATTTGCATTCTTCCTTCTAAAGTGAGTGATGGCACCAACAAGCATGGCATTTGGAGGTCTTGTCATGCATCCATAGGACTTTGAGGATATTAGGAACTGGCATCTTATGCATATCTACAAAGTTTGGAGGTAGGATGCTTTGAAGAGGGCTTCCTTATGTCTATATAATTTCTGAGAACCAACTACTTTCATCAGTGGCAGAGAGATGGTGTGGTTTCTCAAGATGTAAACTTGAAAGAGTGGAAGGCCCTTGACTAACGGGTGTGCTTCCTGAAACAGAGGAACTGACAGGGACAGATGTAAGTCGTTTCCTTAGGTAAGGAAGCTTCACTGTGGCTCCCAACTGAATGGTTTCCATGTGATCTGCAGAGGTATCTCATAACTGAACGGGGCAGTTTAGGACTCCTAACCTATCAAATTTAGAGATGTCAGAGATGTCAGAACCCAAGAGTGTGTACTCTTTCTCCTTATTCCCTTTTCTCCCCAAGCCCTGTGCTTAGAAGTCAAGAAAGAGAAGAAATGAGATAGAAAGGCCATTATTTAGCTTCTCTGTTGTAGACTGCAAAGACTCAAGCCCACTTAAGCTAATGCAGGAAGAAGCCTTGAATTAGGGAAGGTTTCGGAGCATTGCTATCATTCTAAAGTGAGCTGGAGTCAAGTGGCTATTATACAAATGTCAATTTTTATGAACTGTCTGTTCACTAAAAAATTATGGGATTTCCCCAAGATGTTTTTTTCAGGATTAGAACAACTAGTTCAGAAATTGTAAAGAAAAGCAAAAGGGAGACAAAAGCAAAGTGCAGAGGCAAAAGCAAAAAGCTGCTCGAGCCCCTAGCTTTATGTATATCCATAGGTTACTTTAGGTCATTGGCATCATTAGTACATATTGTTCATTATATTACTAGGCAAGTTACAGACTTAGCAACATTATGCAGCTTATTCCTCAGTTACATACTAAGTTGGAATGTGCAATGTTAGGAGCTTTGTGTAGCTCTCAAGAAAGTCCATTGTATAAAGTTACTTATGTGGACAGGTTTAGGCTCAGTGAAACATTGTGGTTGTATAACAAGAGAGTTCTTTTATTCCCAGGAGCTGAGTGTCTGAGATAAAGGTGGAGGCTGATAAAACTCTAACTTAGAGTCTCCTCATGAAGAACATTGCTACAGCAACTAGGCATTCTGTGTCTTTGCACAGATGCTTCCTAGCCACCAAGTATACCACAGTCATGAAGCTATCAGAGATCTCAATCCCAAACACAGTACCCCTACAAGAAATTTGAAGGGATATAAAATAGCAAAAATTGGGGCTCGTGTTGTGGCTCAGTGGTAGAGTGCTTGCCTAGTATGTTTGAGGCCCTGGGTTCCATCCTTAGCACCATAAATAAATAAATAAATAAATATCCATGACAACTAAAAATATATATATATATATATTTTTAAAAAGCCCCCCCTGTTCCTGTTGATGCAGAATCACAGCCTTGGGAATAGGAATCCCCTGTGTTTCTCCTTTGCTAGTAAAGCAATAATAATAAATAAAAAATAAAAGAACAAGAATCAACTTGTTCCTAATTATACTCTGTGTAGTCAAATTCACTCAATAGATTCCTCATAAGTGTGTGTGTGTGTGTGTATGTGTGTGTGTATGTGTTTGCATATGTATACACCTAGGCATTTTTGTGTGCATATCTATATATAGATATACATGTGTATGCAGGTGCAATGCAATTATCTCATTTATTCTTTTGGATAGTAAGGTATTTTTTAAACTAATAAAATCAAATTAACCCTAAATTTTATGTTTTTTGGCAGTCCCTCCTCCATTAGTCCCAAAATATGATATTCCTACATTTGGGAATTCCTGTGTTAACTTCAGTGTGCTAGAGTCTAGTGTCCTTCTAGTCTCCTTCTTCTTCTCTCGTCTCCTTTGTTTTCTTGCTCTTCACTTTTACTTCTTATTTAGTTTTCAATCACTTTGGGTCATCTCAATACAGGTGTTCCAACTGCATCAGGTCGTTGTGGTATTTAGTTACCTAAACTGTAGATTAAATTCATTCTCTTTTATTTTTCAAAGAACTTCTCAGAGTGCTCTTATGGATAAGCATGAGGTTTTTTTTTGAAGGTTTGATGATAACTATGAATGAGAAATAAAAGTTCTAAGCACTAATGCCTAATGAATGATCTCTGACCCTTAACCCTCTCCAAATGTTTTTTTTTTTTTAATGTTAGCTTTTAAAAAATAACTTTATTTTATTTATTTATTTTTTTAATGTGGTGCTGAGGATCGAACCCAGTACGTCACACATGCCAGGCAAGTGCTCTACCACTGAACCACCACTCCAGCCCCTCCAAGTGTTTTTATCTAACACAATCAGATGTTCCACTCAGTACCAGTCACATGGGATATTTGTTTAGTAATGATAATTATAGCAATAGTAATAGTCAACAAATTTAATCCATTCAAATGATCATTCTCATTGTAAAGCTTTCTGAAAACTTTATTTACCTTGAAAGTCATCTGCTTATAATTTATTCAGAATCTTTTTCTTATTATTTTTTATCCATGAGAAATCTATTTTTTATATTGTAAGAGGTGTGAATAAATCATTTTTAGACAAAAGGTTAATTAATACATGTTTCCCAACAGCATATATTGATTAAATTCTCCTTCCTTCCTTCCTTCCTTTCTTCCATCTTACTCTTTTTCTTTTTGTGGTCTGGGGATGAAACTCATGTACATTTAGATATGTGCCCTACCACTGAGATATATCCTTAGCCCTTAACTAAATCACTAAAAAGTGATTTGGCCTCATCTGTTCTGGAAGCAATTTCCCAATTTGTTGGTCTGTTTTTTAGATTTACCAAACTTGTCTTAAATCAGTATCAGTAACTCACAATATAGTACTTCCTAGTAATATCCTAATATTGATACGCATTTTTTATCTCTTTTGTATTCTTCTCTGTCAGTAGTAATCTAGGTTCTCAGCTGCCTATTATTTCCAATGAACTTTGAAAGTACTTCACTAATTTCTTTAAAAAATCTTGTAATGTTTTTGAAGTTATATTAAACATATGTTGGATTTGGGAGAACTTGAATTTTTATATTTTGGTTGCTAATCTTGGTAAATAGTTGATAATCTATTGAGGTAAATACTCTCATTAAAGATATGTGTACCTCCAGAAATTGGCAATTTTCTTTTACTAGCAGTAGAATACTGTTCAATACCTTTCTTTCTTCTTTAGTCCCACCCACATTTGGTATTGCTGTTTGACATGCTGATATTTAATAAATACAACATAACCACCAGAAAAAAAAAAAGATATGTGGATCTCTCTTGAAAATTCTAGTTTACTTCTGATATTTCTTCAAATTCATTATGGAAGTAATAGATCTCTCCCTTAAGCATTAGGAACCCTCTGTGCTGTGGTCCTGTCTATAATGTAGGATTTATATACTTGCTTCTCAGTAAATTGTCTTTGAAATGATGCTCATCTGCTTTTTATGAAGTCTCTCATTCAGCAAATATGATTATTATATTTTAGGGCTGTTTTCCATCAGTGACAAAACACCTCAATAAATGATTTGATACTCTTTTGAGTGTTTACATCCTTTTCTGTTTGTTTGTTTACAGCACTGGGAATGGAATCCAGGACCTTGAACATACTAGTCAAGTGCTCTACCACTGAGCTGCAAAACTAGCTAGTGCTTTATTCTAGAGGGCAGTAAATGATACAAGTAAATGATCAGGTAAATGTTGGAGAACAGCAAGTCCTAGTTGGTGGAAAATAAGAGCAAAATAAGAATGCATAAGAGCATATGAGGATAGGATAATTTCACCAAAAGTGTGTCTTTCTGAGGAGATGACATCTGTCCAAAGTCTTCAATGGTTAAAATGAGTAGTGAAGTGGGTGGGGAAGGTGTTACATGATGACTGGAACATAGCAACTAAAGGAGATAAAAGGGAGCGAGATTTGAGAGGAAATATGAGAAACAGCTTTTTCTAAGAGGCCACCTTAGTGATTTGGGCTTGAATTTTCATGAAACATGAAGCCTTTGGAGGATTGGGAGGAGAAATGATGTAAACTGACATGCATTGCAAAGGGCTTATTCTGGTTTTGTGATGTGGTTAGACAGTAGTGGTATGTGTGTGTGTGTGTGTGTGTGTGTGTGTGTGTGTGTGTGTATGTGTGTGATGGGGGGGCGATAGAAACAGACCAATTAGGAGGGCACTTATACCTGATGCTGCTATGGACCAGGAGGATAACAATGGGCTGTAGTAAGAAACAGTTAATTCCAGATCTATTTTTAGTGCAAAGCCCAAAGTATTTCTTTCTGGCTACATTTTTTTTTTTTTTGGGCTATTGCTTTCAATAAGGATTCTTTATAACTTCTCTACTGCAGACCTTTAAAATTTTTCTTATCCCTACTCCTGTTTTTTTTTTTTTTATTAACTTCTTTATATAGAAGTAATTCTTTTTGGAAAATGTTGAAACTTAAGTCTGAATTTAGATAACTATGGTAAAATGAAACAAACATTATTTAGAAATTAAGAGAATGTGGTTCCTTTCTGGGCCCTCTTCCTACCTTGCAGTGTAACCTGGGATAATCTCAGAGTCCTTGCTTATAAATTGGGATTAGAGTCAATGATTGTATTTTTCGCCAACCTTAATATTCTATCGATCTACGATTCTGTATTTATACACTGGCCAGTAAAAGACTATAAGTAACTAAAACTTCATTTGCATTTCTGAACTTATCAACAGGCTGCTTTGTTATAGCTGAAGAATTCTAAGGAGGAGAAACAGGAAGGATTCTCAAATGAGTTTGTGGTGTTTTGGAGGAGAGTGGTCTTTCTGGTGACATGGTCTTGTGAATATTTCTGTGCTTGACACTCAAAGAGGAGTGCTTGCCAGCAATGCCTGATTTAATGAGTCCAGCTTTTTCCTTTTTAATTCTGCATACAGTAGGAACTTGGCTTCTCCTTTGTACCTTCTGAGAGGAATTTTCTGGATTACCTCTGTTCAGAACCACTCCTCCCCATTTCAATGATTCCCAATCTGATCTATTGTGGTTGTGTCCTTCCTCAGATGTGCACATCGCAGTACTCTACCTGGCTTTCTACTCGTTGGGTTTTAAAGTTTCTCTTTTTTTGTCCCTCTTCTTGAGATTCCCCTCCATGACTATAAACCCTATCCCCATGTTCCCTCCAAGGGTACCCATTCTTCACCTGTAGCTTCACCCATTCCCTCCTATATCAACTGATGCTTTCATTCTGTGCAGTAGTATAGACAATTCCTTCCAGAAGCTAACTTGATTTGTTTTCAGACAATACAACAATATTATTTTCTCCATCTCGAGGGTGTCACATTTGTGACTCTATTTGCCATCCAGAGACCAGAATTAAGATACTAAGAGGCTGTGCAGTGAAAGGCAGAAATAGCTTGTTCTTGCAAATGGAAAGAAATTTAGCCTCATTTAGCTAAAAGCACAAGACCTTTCTAATCAAACATTTGACATCATGACCAGGCTGGGGAAAAAGTGTACCTGTTCAGTTATAATTGGTTCTGCTCACAGAAGTGGATTTCTCATTGTCTGTGCAGCTACAGGAAATATGGTTAATAAAAGCACATGTCAGCCTGACTGGAGCTTTCTATAAAGCCCTGCCAGGCCACTCTGCGAAACTGTTATTTCCTATTATGAAAACTAAATCGCGAATCACGGTTAAAAGGTAATCAGTCTTCGGGAGAGTGGTCCTATAGAGGTAAGCAGTAATTCAGGTTTGATTGGCGACTTAGGCTTTTCAGGGAACAGTTTCAAAATGAAGAACATTTGAAGACAGCCAGAAACACAATCCAAAATGACATTTCCCAGAATTTTCTTAACATCAGGTTATCAGTAAATACATTGCAAATTTTTAAAGCTGTGTCTCTCCCAGCAGCTGTCATAGTAAAACATAGTGGTTTCATGTAGTTCCATTTATTTGACCAACAGAACACAATCCCGTGGGATAGGTTTCATGGTCATCATTTATAGCTGAGGACACTTGCTGAGGGTTCCAAGGTTCACAGTTAATGCCAGGCCAGCCTGAGTCTCTGGTCTTCTGCCAGGAGAAGCCAGGTACCTGGGGTCCTGTGATGCATCCTGGGAAACTGGCTTATGAGTGTCTTTTTCAAATTTTCACTCTTTTGTTCTTTGCACAGAAGCCATGTTTATTGTTTTTGTTTTTGAAAGAGCAATAGCATCTTCCTCACAAGGTGGTTGTATAAAGTCCATAGAAATAATGGAGGCATGTAAATATATATATATAGTCACACACACACACACACACACACACACACATCTCCATTATTCCTACGGATAAAATATATTTGTATTTAATATGGTCTCACCTAAGAGATATAAATACATATAAAATATATATGTATGTAATATGGTCTTACTAAGAGATAATTTCTGTTGTTTCATATGTAAATGTCATGATTTGAAATAAGTTGTTTCATCTCAGTGAAAGGTATTGTGATTATGTTCATCTATGACAAGTTTAGAGGAAAGTATCTTTATATTTTTGCACAAAAATGTGTTGCTGACATGTTTTTGGAGAGACAGGTGTTTTGGAGCAGTTTCTTTGTTGGTTCTATAGTTCTGTGTGCTACCCACATGAACTCATATTATGCCTGTAGCCATACACCTAGATTGTACGCTGGCATTACAGCACGCTTATTTTCTTTAGCTTCATAAAATTAATGTCTCTCTATTCTTCTCTGTCTTCCTCTGAGCAGATTTGGTTTCTGGATATTTTTCACTTTACTCAGAATTTCGTTGAGTAGAATTTGGGGATGAAGTAATCAAATGATCTTGACCACAGTTTGCTTGGAATTCATTAGCATTTTTTACTTTGATGTTTTATTTGGTAATATCAGTTTCTCTGTGCATGTCTAAACTCCTTTGTTAGACTGAGATATTCTGTACAACAAATACCATGTTCTGAACACGTGCATGACAATCCTCAAGAGATGTTTAATAAGTCTTTGTCTAGTGTTGAACAAGAGAACAAATTTTTATGCCACCTGAAAAATCTCCCAGTGAAAGTATTTGAATTATATACTGAATTTATATGGTTTTAGAGCAGAGCTAAATAGCTCTAAGACTTTTTATGCTGCATGTTAATCATACACAATTGTTTAATCAAATTCAAAAAGTGAAATTGGAAGCCATCAAAGACTTTGGAGGAGCTAAGTAAAGACATGATTTCTGCTTTAAAAGAATAATTGTTATAGCCAGGTAAGTGGTACACATGTAAAATCCCAGCAACTTGGGTGGCCAAAGCAGAACAATCATACATGCAAAGCCAGCCTCAGCAACTTAGCAAGGCCCTGTAGCAAATTTTTAAAAAAAGTGCTGGGGATGGAGCTTAGTGGTAAAGCACCCTGGGTTCAACCCCCAGTATCAAAATAAATAGATAAATGAAAACATAATCACTGTTACTTTATGAGAATTCTAAGTGATTAACATCAGTAATGGCCAGAACAACGAAACTTTGTTCCTCAAGTGTGATCCAGAGATCAGGTCCATTTTGTCTTGCTTTTGAAATTTATATGAAAGTATTTTTATTATGTAAAAGTAAATAAAATGAGTTTTATGGCTCTAAAGTTTTGTTATATTGTGGGAGAGTAAGCAGGAGTTAGAATAAAGTAAACAGAAATTATTGCTAAAATATAAAACTATGCTGCTTCTTCAGTGATGAAAGAAACTCTGTTATGATCACAATTTTCATGTCTTTTTTTTAAAGTGAGATGCAGACTAGAATCAACCTGTAATCTAAAAATATATTTTAATACCTTTTAATTTCTAGTAAATGATTACTCTTAGAATTCAGATAGTAGAGAATAAGACAATAATTATGAATTTCATGTTTAATTGATGTCAATAATGCCAAAAAATCATTTTTATTTTTCCTTTATGAAATAGGAAGAGTCCTTTATATTAGGCCCCTAGTCTTACATTATTTAATAAGAAATAGCAATTGAGTAAATCAGGAAAGATCACTATACCTTTTAGCCTAGACCCATAATTCTAATTATTGGGAAGCAGAACTCCATGAATCCTTTCATGCCATCACTCAGTCCAATCTTTTTTAGGAAAAACCACTGTAAAATTTGATTATAAGAGGATTGAATAGAAAATGTGTCATGCAAGATAGAGATAGTACAGTTCTCCCTAAATAACTTTGAACATTTGTTCCATGCCTCCCTGTGGATACCAAAATCTGTAGATGCTTAATTTCCTTACATAAAATGATATAGAGTTTGTGTATAAACTTACACATATCCTGCTGTGTACTGTAAATTATCTCTAGATGACTTATAATGTCTAATGCAATGTAAACACTATGTAAATTGTGGTTATACTGTATTGTTTAGAAAAATAATGACAAGACAAATAGTTTATAGATATTCAGCATGATTTCTTTCCAATAATTTTGATGGGTAGTTTTTTGAAACCATGGACGAAGAAGCTCTGAATATAAAGGGCCAACCATTTGTAGTTTCTGAGGAATTTAGAGAACCCTCTTTCTTGTGGAAATGTGCTTATAATTCAAAAATAAAGGATTGTCCCTCAACCAATAGATGTGTATGCCAGCCAGGACTCTCAGGTTCAAAGTTTGTGAGTGTGTGGTAAACTCCCTCTGTATGTGGAGGAAGCACCAGGCTCTTATAGTCTTGTTTAATGCTAAGATGCACTGTGACTAAGCTGTCCAGGTTCTGACATAGAAACTTTGTGTTTCCTGGCAGGGTATCTATCTATCTATCTATCATTTATCTGTAATTTATTTATATATCTTCCTACCTATCTACTTGTGTTCCTACTTACTCATTTACCTACTGTCTACCCATCTACCTACCTATCACTGTGGCCGACTGAGTTCTTACAAGTAATTTCACAAGCTATTTACAATTTCAGATTTAATAAGATACGATGTCTTTTCTTTATGAGACTCATGTCTTGTGAATGTTCATACTGATGAGAAACGAGTTTCGTTTTATGGATTGAGGTGTCAAGGGTTTATGTATGTCATTTGTTCTCTATGAGGTATATGATGTAGCCCAAAGAAAGTTCCCAGAAATATGTATACAAGTGTGAACTTCATTACACATGTATTTGTTAACTTTTGTAGGACTGTTGAAATTCAGAGATGAAAACATTTTCTTGGTGGTGGTGGTAAGCTTAAATTTAATTGAAACAATGCTAGTTTAAGGCTATGTCATACAAAGAACTTGGTGACATGTGTTCAATAGATTGTCAGCTAGGAGCAAACTGGACTTGTGCTGCAAACATAGCATACTGGTGACCCTGAGTTGTTTTATCTGCATGAGAAGATATCGGAGGTTTTTTTTTTCCCCATCCTAAAGAAGATGGTGTGTGTGTGTGTGTGTGTGTGTGTGTGTGGCTGTGTATGGGGTATGGGAAGGAGCCATAGACAAATTAAAAAACTAGTTGGGGAGATTTATAATATGAAAGGAATACCTACATATATTATATCTTGTTCTTCGCAATTGGACTCAACGCCTCAGGAAGATGCAATATTAAATAATTGCTATTGATTCTTCAATAAATACCCTAGTGATAGGGCTGTTCCTTGAGAGGAAGGGGAATCAGTTGTCAACATGTTTAATCATCAGAGAAATGCAAACAAAACCTGTAATAGAATTTCACCTCACTCAAGTAAGAATGGTTATTATCAAAAAGACTAAAGATAGAAAATGCTGGCAAGGATGTGGAGGAAAAGGAAAGGGAATCCTTGCAACTGTTGGTGGGAAGGTAAATTAGTAAAAAAAAAAAAAAATCATATATATATAAAATAGGAGGATAACGTTTCCTCAAAATTTTAAAAATATAGCCATCATATGACCCAGAAATCCCACTACTAACAATCCATCCAAAGGAAATGAAACCAGTCTACTAAAGAGACATCTGTATTACCATGTTTCTTGAAGCACTAATCACAAATGACAAGATATAAAATCAACCTAAGTGTCCATCAACTGAGGAATGGATAATGAAAATGTGGTACATATACCCAATGAAATTCTATTAAGCCATAAAAAATGAAATTCTGTTCTTTGTGACAACATGGATAGAACTGAGATATAGTTGAGTGAAATAAGACAGGAACAGAAAGACAAGTACTTCATGATCTCACACACATGTGGAATATAGAAAAGTTGATCTCCTAGAACTTGAGAGTAGAATGGTGATAACTAAGTCTGGGTATATTATCAGGGACGGAGGAATGGGGAGAGGCTGATCAATGGGTACCAAGTTACAGTTATATTGGAGCAAGAAATTGTAGTGTGTCATTGCATGATAGAGTGCCTATAGATAACAATAATGAATTGTGTGTTTTAAAAAGCTAGAAGAAAGGATTTTTTAAGGTTTTACCACAAGGAAATAATAAATGTTTGAGGAGATAGATGTGTTTAATCTGATTTAAATATTACATAATGTATAACATATCAAAACATCACATTATCCCATTAGTACTCACACACACACATAAGTTTAATGTGTTTATGTGCCAGTTAAAATTAATTATAAAAATAAATCCATTCAGAATTAACAAGCCTGCTCCTTTCCCCCTAAATTTTGGATTCATATTCATAGTATAAGTCATATTTTTTTTTTCCAAATTGGGTTTATTTTGGTAGGAAGGTTTGCAGATTATATATCAGATAGCCTCAGACTATAACATTTGATAATGTTATTTTATATTCTATTACAGTGAATATTCCCTAAAGCTTTTTGGAACAATAACAGATGGCCAAGTTGTTGGAGATATTATGATTCTATTTACTGTTCAAATATGTAGGCTGAAAACCATACCATAACAGTGTAATTTTGCTTTTTGTGACCTCAGAGAAATAATTGTCTTAAATGTATTTATATACTTTTTTCAATGTGGTTTATAAAATTGCATGCATTGAGAGGATTGTCTCAAGGTGCAAATAAAAAATATTAAGTATTTTGTTGGGTACCTATAGCTATCAATGGCATTGATGCTTTCATAAAACATTTTAATATTTGAATGACAAACAAAGCTGCTTCCTCAAGAGACCACTGCCCTGCTCCTCTAAAGGCAAATGAATGCCGGGAGATAGGGCTCTTTCAGTGCCTAATCTACCTATTAGTGAGAGTAAATGGGCATTTCATGAATGGGTTTAACATATAAACATAGTGGTAGTAAAAATTAGTTATGAAATAATCATTTGCCTTCTGTTCTATAAAAATGACTTTCAGTATAATATTTTTACAATGATTCATTCCATTAATGATATTTTTTCTTTTGTTTTGATCTATAGGCTCAGATTTTTGAATAATCAAGAAAAGACATTTACAACAGTTCTCCAGTTGTTCATTCTTAAGAGTGAACTGGAATATATTTATAATTGGGCTTTTAAAATCCTTTCATATGGTAAAGAGTACACTAAATCAGAACTAAAGATGAGAAATAGTCCACATAGGACTTTCTGTTAGATGTATTAATTTGGAGAAAGAATTTCTTTCTCGTGTGTGTCCTGGGGGTTGGTCTCAGGGGTGCTCTACTGCTGAGCTACAATTCTTTTTTTTTAATTTAATTTTTAATTTTGAGACAGGATCTTGTTAATTTTCCCAGGCTTGCTTCAAACTTGTAATCCTCCTGCCTCAGCCTCTTGCGTACCTGGGATCATAGGCAAGCACTACTGTTACTGTCAAGAATTTCCTTCTTAAGAAGCAAAGTTCCTTATTAGTTTTATATAATTTGTCACATGTACCATTGATATTATGTGTACTTTTTTTTGTTAGTGTGTGTGTGTGTAGATAGGAAGGTAGATAGATTGTGTGGCTGCCTTTGTGAAAGTCTGGAATTAAAATTCTTTCATAAATATATGCTATGACAGTTAGGACTCTGAGTTGTTAATGATAGAAAACTCATTCCAAACTGGGTTCAGTAAATAATGATATATATCATCTGAAAACCCAGAAGCACTCCATTAAGGGCAAATTGCAAAAGAGGTCTTGTCTGTGGCTCCCTGAGTAGTTCCCTTCATTTCTATTGCAGTGCTGAGTATCTTAATAGCCATGCCATCAGGACTTCAGTTCACCAAAAGCGTGACTCCTGCTTCAGCGATGCCTCAAACAGAAGCCACAGAACAGAGTTTTGTTTTCCCTCACTGACTTCCTTTGGGTTGTATGTGAATCCCTGAAGTGTACGTGTCTGCATTCCTATGTGTCCAGGAGGATGCTATATATTGATTGACTATCAGTTGCATATTCTGCTCTGGAGACAGGTATCCTGCTCCATTCAGATCATGTGAACTGAGTAGACAGTTAAAACCTACATGAGAGTCTCAGAACTTTTCTTGAAGAAGGAAAATGGATTCTGAGGAAACAAATTTTCTGATGGAGAATGTTAGAAAGGGGAATATATGCTAAGAAATACTGCTTATAAAATTGAATTTTTAGACTTTTTGGATAAATAAAGCTATATAGATTGGTATAAGTGGATATATTAAGTTTTAAAAGTGGCCCCTCTAAATTTCTTTTAATGGTGGAGCAATGAGGGGCCAGAGAGGTTACAAGATTTGTCTTATATCACACAGCTTTAAATAATTTGATTTGCAGATTTACAGGCTCCATTTTGAGAAAGGTGAATTACAGGCATCAATTCATACCTTTATTATAGCACTTTCTACACTGCATTAGAAATACTGTCTTTCATCTGAGTCCTTCAAGACAGGTATTTTATTCTGTGAAGCACAGCATCTTTCAGTGACTTAAAATTTCATTTGGTAAATGAATGAGCAAAGTAAAATGACTCAAATGATTGGTGATTGATTTTATGTGATTGGTAAAATTCTGAAGACAGTTAATTTTACTATCTCTTCTTAAAAAAGCTATTTGTGTACTTCTTTTCTGGAAGAGAATGCTCAAATGAGTTCAAAATTGTTACTACATCACTGAGAGATACGAGGAGGGTATTTTTTTTAAAGGGAGTGTGTCTAAAGTGGAACTCTGTTTAAAGATGCAGTTTATCATTGTTTAATGCCTAAGGAAAGATCAGTCAGAGAGAAAGGCTTTCAATTCCTCATAAAGGATGATGAAGTCCAGAGTAAGTGAGAAGGGGCACTCCGAGGAGCGTGCTGAACCCCAGGTGTGCGCAGTAACCATCTATTTTAACGACTGACTGATCATCACATGTAGGCAGTATGTAGTTTCGATTCTCTGCAGAAATTTTCTTTCATTGAGTCCTTGCCTATGTTTCTCAAGAGAGGGAGAATTTTGTAATGACTCAGTATATACCTGCTGGAGATGCAGAACATGAAGTAGCTCCTAAGTTAGATGAATCTCCTTCTGTGCAAGATGATAAAATGGACCCCGTAAAGTGAGAAGTTGGATTCAAGAAAGCTACTAGATAGTATTTCTTTATTCTCCCATTCATTTCACTATTTTTAAGAAAAAATAGGAAAAAAAAAAAAAGAAAACAACAACAACAAATTTTCTATCTGAATGAATTTTAGGACTAGACTTTAATAAACACTTCATTGGATTAGAACAAATAATATATAATACCTATAGTTCTTTTATATGTACATATAAGATCTACTAAAATAAATATATGGTTTAAGTAAAAAAATAAACACTTCAATGTAGTCTGGCAGGATGAAGTACTGTCACATGTAACCTACTAAAAATAAAATACAAAACTGTACACATAAAGCAAATGAAACACTATGCCCTGGTGATTTCCTTTTAAAACAAATGGTTTCTATATGACAAAAGAATTACTGTAATGAAATGGTTACAATATTCAGCCAGCTCTAAGGAGCTGCAAATTAAAAAAGGTTAAACGTAAGAAATTTCAAAGTTCATCTGATTAGCAGAATCCCTGAAAGACAACGGATCTTTTAAAACATTAAATGTGAATGACTAGACACTCCTTTAAAAAACAGAAATCGTCAGGTTGAATAAAAAGTAAAGACAACTATATGTTGTCAATAGAAAATATATTTTAAATATAAAAATACAAGTTGAAAACAAAAGAGTGGAACAGTTGTTTATTGCTTATAATTACATCTACCATTCAGAAGGAAGAAGAGAGAAAGAAAGAAAGAAAGAAAGAAAGGAAGGAAGGAAGGAAGGAAGGAAGGAAGGAAGGAAGGAAGGAAGGAAGGAAGGAAGATCTAGCTCATTTAAAAAAATCTAATTTGGTCTCAATTTCTTTCTCTTCATCTTGTTTTTGAAGGTGGATTATCAAAAGGCATTCTTCTTTCATATCTGCATTTGTTTGTTAGAGATTGAATTCCAGTATGCTATTTCTAAGACTTGGCTTTGAGATGCATAAATGTGCATGCAAGTGCATGTGTGTGTGTAAACACACAGACACACACACACGCACACACACACACAACTGTTGTTTCACTTCCTCAGTAGTCCCTCCTGTATTGAGAACATATTGAGATTTCTACATTCATTTTAACAAAGTCTTGAAAGCAACCCAGCAGTACTTTGCATTTGTATATTTGTCAAGCTCCAACCTTTGTAATAGTTAAGTAAAACAGCCTTCCTACAAGCTTGATTTCACAAATAGATTCTAGTGAGTATATATTAGGGAACTTTATCACCCTTCCAGAGATCCTCAAGCTCCAGATGCTATGGCTTTTCCACTTGCACTGTAAACTAAAAGTGTAATTATTAATGAATCATCCTATTCAGAAAGCTTAAGTAATGTTTTTTTTTTTTTTTTAATATGATGAACAGTTTTTTCATGATTTAAACAAGTTTTATGTAAATAGTTCCTGATTGAATTTAGAAGAATCAAATAATCTGAAGCTAAAGGTACATAAACAATGCATGATGGGCTTTATCCCTTATCTCCTACACAATGCTTCATTTATAGTACCTGATTCAACAACAACAACAACAAAAAGTTTTCACAGTCTAAAAGAATAAATACCATGCTATCTTAAATAGCCAAAATTGCTTTTATTTAAAAATATAATTATTTGAATAAAAGCTCAATCTTTATTTGGATATTCTGTCATACGACAATCTTTTCTCTGTTTATATTTTGAATGTTGGCAATTTTATTTGAGAATTGTTTTCCTGATCATGATATCTGAGACATTATTATGAAGAATATTACATAGATCAACAGTGTTATAATATTTTTTGAAGCAACTCTGTCACAGATTACAGATTAGTATTATAAATGCTAAAACAATCTTTGAAAATCAATAGAAGGGGTAAAGCTAATGAGCTAATTGTGTAGATAAAGCAAAATCCTAAAAGACTTGCAATTACCAACAGGTAAGAAATAAGGAAAAAAGGAAATATGAAACAAACAGAAAACAAAAAACAGTTGTAGGTGGAAACTCAAGCTCATCAATATTCACTTTAATGTAGATAGATAAACACTCTAAGCAAAAAAGCAGAAATTGCCGGACCAAACAAAAAACATATAAACACTCATCTATATGTTGTCTACAGAAAATGCATTGTAAATATAAAGACACAGACAGGTTTAAAAGTCAATGAAGAGGAAATGGTGAAAGAAACACTGGAGGAGCTCTATAAGACAAAACAGACTTCTGGGCAAGGAATATTGCTGCATATAAAAAAGGGAATTTTATACTGATAAGCCGTCAGTTCACCAAGAGGATATCCTGGTTCTTATATGTGAACTTCAAAATACTTAACTAAAATCTTCAATAAAGAGAAATAGGCAAATCCACCATTGTCATGAGAATTTGCAACACCAATATAACAGTAATTCATAGAAAAAAAATTAAGAAAAAGTTCACATATAGATGAATTGAACAAGACTTTCATATTAAATCGATTTAATTTTCCTTACTTTGAGAACATTCCATTCATTGGGGGTAGGAAGGACAATGGAATGAGACAGACATTATTATCCTCTGTACATGATGACTACACTGCGAGTGTGACTCTGCACCATGTACAGCTAGAGGAATGAGAAGTTGTGCTCCATTTGTGTATAATGTGTCAGAATGCATTCCACTGTCATATATAACCAATTAGAACACATTTTTTCAAAAATTTTTAGAAAAGAAATATTCCACTCAAAAATAACAAAACACACTTATTTTTAGGTCATGGTTAATTCACTAACAAATGTGAATGACATCTGCATCAGCTATCTATTGTTGCATAACAAATTATACCAAAATACAAGACATGGAAAAAACAGGCATTCTTTGTGTCACATATTCTCTGGGTGGAGACTCTCGGAGCTGCTAACTTGAGGGGTTTGGCTCAGGGTCTCTTATGATCCTAGGTGTCAGCTAGGGCTGCCCTCATCTACAATGTTGATTAAGGAAGATTCTGCTTTCAGAAATCTGGTTTGGGGTAGGACTTAGAAGTTCTGACCCAAGGTTGCTTACATGAGCCTCTGCACAGAGCTGTCAATCAAAATGGCATCTGGCTTCCCCCAACATGAGAGGTTCAAGAAAGATCCCTTGAGATTGAAGCTGCATTATCTTTTCAACCTAATTTCAGAAGGGAAATTATATCTCTACTGTCCTATTTTATTTTCTAGAGGGTAGTTATTAAATCAGCCCACCCTTAAAGTCAGGGATTGCCAAAGAACATGAAAGCAGGAGGCAGTCATCATTGGCAGGGTGGTCATTTTATGAACTACCACAAAATATATGTAGGTACTTTTAAAAAAGTAACAAATTTAGAATAAACAATTATAGAGAATAATTTATTGACTACAGTGAAATTAGTTAGAAATCAATAATGAAAAAAATATATGTAAAAAAACACCTAATTGTCTGTCATTTAAACAATACTTCTAAAGAATCATGAATCAAAAACAGAAATCTCAAGGGAAACTATGAAATGATTTGAACTTATCAAAAAAACCCTATATTTTGAAATTTTTGTAATGCATCTAAAGCAACATTTCAGATAAATTGATAGTTTTAAGTATTAACAGTATGCTGTCTAAAATCCATGATCTATGTTAACACTTAAGAATGTACAAAACGAAAAAAAAAGTGTAGCATATTAAATGTAAAGTAAGCAAGAGGGAGAAATTAATATAGATAAAAGTGGGAATTAAATAAATAGATAATGAGCAAACAATAATCCATGAAACTAACATGTTTTTCTCTGAAAAGACTAAGAACACTAAAAAGGTTATAGAAATCTCAAATTCATAGAAAAATTTGCCATGATCATTAATTAGAAGATTCTCATTGTTATGCTGTTAATTAACCCCAATTAATTTGGATATAAGACCAATTAGAATCCTAGCTGCCTTCTTAAAAAGTAGAAATTGACAAACTAATACTAAAAAGTATATGGAAATGCAGAGGACCTCAAAGAGCCAAAGTAATTTCAAAAAAAGCGGAATAAGATTGTAGGGATAACATAATTTCATTTCAGTGCTACTAATAAATCTTTGTAATGAAAACAGTGTGTTGTTTGCATAAGGACACACCTGTAGAGATTAACATAGCATGAGAGAGCAGAGAAACAGGCCCACATATAAATAAATGTCTAACTGATTCTCAGCAAAGTTGCCCAAATAATTTAATGGAGAAAAATCGTCTTTTTATCAAATAATATTGGAACAACTTGAGATCTGTTGGGGGAAGATGAAACTTAAACAACTTCACAGTGGGCAAAAAAATTAATTTAAAACGAACCATACATCTAAATTAAAAAGTTAAAGTTCTACTATTTTAGATGCAACCAGAGGAGAAAAGTCATCACAATTTGAGCACTCAAAGATATATTTGAAAATAGAACACATGAAGCATGAACTATAAAGAAAAGCTAAGTTGAACTTCATCAGATTCAAAAGCTTCTTGTGTTTTAAGGATATGGTATTGAAAATTAAAAGAAACACCTCAGTCTGAGAAAATATTAGTGATACACAAATTTGAAAAAGTACTTACATTTGTTATACATTTAAAATAGTACTCTTAGAACTTCACAATGGGAAGACAAACAGTATAATTTAAGAGAAAAAATATCTGACCAGACATTTTACAAAACAAGGCACTCAAATGGTCAATAAATATATGATTATATGTTCCATGTTTAAATCTTTGGTAAGCCAACAGAGTTTCAAAATAGTTATAGTTAAAAATGTTGTTAATAACAATGCTTGGTGTGCTTGTGGAAGAACTGGAACTCTCAACATTGGTAATGGACATTAAATAATTCAAACTATTTTGAGAACTCTATGACAGTTTTTTAAGAGGTTATACATAAACCTACCATAGACTAAGCAATTCCATTAAGAGGTATTTATAAGAAAAATGAAAACTTATATAAATAAAGACATGGGCAAGAGTATTCATATACGTTTTATTCATTAAAACCCCAAAGTGAAAACAACCAAAGTTCCCTTCATAGATGAGCAGATAAACAAAACACATTGTATTCCATACAATGGAATATTATTCAGCAGAGAAGAGAATACAAAGCATGAATTAATCTCAAAAGCACTATGCTGACCCAAAGATGCCAAATAACAAGGTGTAAATCCAGTATGATTCCACTCATATAAAATTATAGAAAGATAAAACTGACCTATAATAACAGAAAGCATATCATTTATTGCCAGAGATGGGGAACATTCACTGCAAAGATGAATAACATTTTTTTAAATGATGAAAAACTTTCAGAGAAAAAGGTCAAATCCAGAATATTGCCAGTAAAGTGTTGTTGCCTTGAGTTCAAGATCTGACGAAAGATTTGACTGTAATTTTGTTGAAATTAAAAAAAAAATGTGCCTCTTATTTTTCTTCTCAGTAGAAAGTGCTTCTAAGAATCCTGATGAGGGCTGGGGATGTGGCTCAAGCGGTAGGCGCTCGCCTGGCAAGCGCAGGGTGCTGGGTTTGATCCTCAGCACCACATAAAGATGTTGTGTCCGCTGACAACTAAAAAAAAAGAATCCTGAAGACATACATTTTTTTATACTCTCTGCTATGCTATTCACTTCTGTATCTCTTGACTGTGTCCTGCACAGACAGTGGAAATGGAGTTCCCCTCAGTGGAGTGGGCTGGCTGAGAAATAAAAGCTAGGAAAACAGAACCATGAAAAATCCACAGGATACAAAATAATTTCAAAAGCGGGGGCAGGATGGACAAGCCAATCAGAAGGACTGGGCTAAACTCAGGCAAAATGGAGTCTGCGCCTGCTTTATTTATATTGGGAAACATCAAAGGCCCTCCATTTTCACCATAAAAGGTTAATGGTGGGCTGTTCAGTTCCCAATAGATATGCCCATCTTTGGAGCTACTATGAAGGATCCTCCTAGTAGAGTGGAGATAAAGGTCACATGCATTGGGCAATCTTGTTGCAGGAGAGCAATGGGTAATTTGCAATGCTAAACCTAATCCCCCTGGCTACCATACCAAGAGAAGACCCTCATGTAATTCACAGGTGGCTTCCCACATGCACCTTCACAAATGATCCCAAATAGAGAAAGACCTTACCAGAAAACTATGGGGCTATAAGTTTTGTCAAATGAATTTGATCATAAACTGTACTTGAGTCCACAGGTGCTCAAAGGAATTATACTGGGTTGGGAAAAAGGGAGCACAAACTGTATAAAATATAAAAAGGCCTTTGAGACTGCAGCTTTCTATGGTCAAGAAGCAGGCAGAGAACACTGTGCAGCTGCAAATATGGGCCGTCAACATATTCCTGGCCTCCTGAGCAAAGTGAAGTAGCAACTGTGTTCTGCTGGATATCAGAATTTTCTCAGACTAGTGACTATACTGTCACTCCTATTATGTCCCTCTATCTTCCTGTAGAGGTGTCTATTTATGGTTCTCCCCACCATGTCTCCCCATTGTAAGTTGGCTATGTGGAATACATATAGATTGTTTCTTTATTTTATAGTCTAATCCTCCCCTGACTAACCTCAGCTGTACCTAGACTTGATTTATATGATGAGATCCTGAACTTAAAATATGATCCTGATGGAGGTGAGATTTGGGAGGTTAAAGGAGATTAGTGAGTACATTTCAAATTAGAAATAATATGAAACATCCTTGGCAAGAGGGCTAACTGTGGTAGCTATTCTCCCCAAAGGGCCCCCAAGAAACCACCTCTCCTAGTCTTCTGCCATCTTGTAGTTGTCTACCATATTGGATTTGCATTTTCCCAGTGATTTGCTGTAACCAATTGAATGTGGTGTGTCGCTGGGCAAGTTCTCTATCTAAGCCAAAAGAGGGAGTGGTGGGTTCTACTTTACTTTGAGGGAATAGACTTGAGCTATTATGTGAAAGAATTGGCTGTTTGGCTGGAAAGACTGTTGTGATGCTCAGCCCAGCATCCTATCAGAGCCTCTTTTTCTTCAACAACATGTCAGACAAGTAATGAGCTGTGTTAGATGTTGCAGACCCAGGCGGCATCATATGGAGCTGGATGTGGCTTATTCATAGAATTATGGAACTATTGCAATGGTGTCTTAAGCTACTGAATTTGGGGGTGATTTGTTAGGTAGCAATAGGAAACTGAGATTTTTTAACCACTTTGTGTTAGAATTTAAGATTATTTAGAATAAAAATGAATAAATTTACTGTGATTTTTTTTCACTTTGAAAGTTAATTCATCTTATATCTTCTCACTAACATATAATTACATAGTCACCATTATTAAATCCTTATGTAGTTGTTGTTCTATTTATTATTTTTTAGGTTTTCTGGCTTCTTCATTAAGGTGGTTTTTTACAAAGTTAAGTGACAGCTTAAACCATTTATAGATCTTGGCAGGAAAAAGATACCAGATGTCATGTATATGATGAAAATACCCATAATCTTCCTGTTGTCATGAAAAGATCTTTTTAAAATCCTTCAGTGGAAGTTTAGATTTCTAGCAGCTTATCAGCCACAGAAAAACAGATAACTTTAAAATATAGATCTTTTGAAGATCTCTGAATATTTTTTAACAATGTTCTAATTTTAATGGTAAAAATGGGATAAAGAAACTCAAACATGTTCTAAAAATGTAAATTCTTCTTTTGGAAGATTCTGATGCTATTACTTGGCATATTAGACATACTGAAATGTATCAGGAATATGTGTGATGATCAGAATCATAAGATGGTATTACAAAAACTTTCTGATAGGTCTCTATTTTTCCACATTAGTTTATTTATATGAGAGTATTATAAAAAGCTACATTGCTTGCCTTTCTCACCAAAGGAGTATATTCCAGACCAAAGTTCTATCCTTTTATCAGTAATATCTAGGAATTACTTCTAGCTTCTTTATTTTCAAAATCATGCAAAAAGTGTTCCTAAGGAGGTTTGTCAGCAAATCTTTATATACATGAAGACATTGAATTCTGGGTCTTATCTAATGCTTTCAGGTTGATTCAGCATAACTTCAATTTTTTGCTAACTAGGTCATGACTAGCAGGGTCAAGAGAAGTCTAACAAATTTGGACTTCTTATAGAAATAGGAATTACATCAAAACTGTTTCACCCCACTTTCAGTGAACTACAAATGAAAGAATTGAACCTCTAAATCATTCACTAGAATTTCTTACATTTTTAGACTTCTCTGAGTGAGAAAACATCATTGACATTGGCCTTGAGAGATATAATTGCTGTTTCCAAGAAAGCCATATGAATTAAAAATCTGTTGGCAAGCATGCTTACTAAAGAGGTAGAGAGTGAAAGCATTGGAATGTCAGAAACAAGAATACATTTGAGTATTCAAAAGTATCACATCCAAGTTTTGTTTTATTTATTTATTTTTTTCTGAAGAAGACCTTAAGAGCTTGATCTTTAATCAGTTAAATCAGGAAGCAAACGCTATTAGGTCAGCTACAGGAATTCCTTTAGGATCTTAAAATTTCTTACTAAACAGATGAACGTTTTCTCTGAAAAATGAGTAAATGATGCTTTTTTTCCCATTGTGTGTGAGGGATACATACAACAAATATAACATTTACAGAAATGCATGTGACCAATAATTATGTGCAGTACTGCTTAATCTCACTAAAATTCAAGAATATGCACATTTTAAAATAAGACATTTTAATTCATCAGGGGCAAAAAAAATGTGATTTAAGAAAACTTAAGAATAAGGGTGTGTGAGGGAACAGGTTCTTTTATACCCTGTGTATATACTTTTTGACCTAATAGATATATTTAAAAATAAAAGTGTCGAAGATTGATTATTAAGTGAAAAAAGCAAATAGTGAGACAAAGTGCATAATATTTTTCCATTCATTAAAAATATCACAAAGCAAAATCATACATTTCCACATAATCATATGCATGTTACTACACTTGCATGTGGTATGGTATGCACCACGCTGATTGCAGTGACTCTGGTGAGGGAAGAGAGAGAAATAGTGAGGTAAGTCATATGCATATGTTAATTTTGTAATTATGGAGAAGTAAAAAGAATTGGGAAAAAAGCCCATCCTGCAGCTTGAGAGAATTCCATTTCTAGGTTTAAATGATGTATAAGTGAACTGTATATAATTACTTTCACCATTTCTACTTCCAATGTAAAGTTAGTTTTTTTTTTTTGTTTGTTTTTTTTAAGGTCCTATATAATGGAACAGAAATAAAATCTTCTTAAGCCTGGACAATAAGCATGATTAGCAGTGGAGAGCAATGCCTGAGTGTATGAGCTTGGAGATTTTGAGCATGTTGCTGGATCTTTGTGTCTCTCTTCACTTGTGAAATGAGGAGATGCTATGAATCTGTTAAGCTCCTGGGGGAAAGCAAAGAAGGTATTAATTATAGGACCACACTTCAGACATTGCCAAGCCACTATAGGTCCTCAAAAATTGGCATTTCTTTCCATTTATTCATAGTAAGTATAATAATCTTGGAAATTTAAAAACAGCTCCTTCAATTACCAATTAGAGAAACTTGAAGAAAGCCAAGGTTCCCTAACTCAAATGATTCACCCAGTTCCAATGGGATCCTTAAAAGTTTTATTCCCATCTATTTTTTCTCATTAAAACTTTCATTTGGAGTGTAGTTTTAAGAAATCAAATAAATGCCCCAAGTATAATTCATGTTTTCACTTCCCCACAAGAGTAAAATTTGATCAGAGTTTAAACAGCCACCTGACAAAGACATTTGCAAACTGCTGTGGAAATGCACACTGTTTTCTGACGCTGTTAGAAACCCTGCCTGCAACACTTATATTTTAGATTGAGTTCAACATATTGCCACTTCCGGGTTGAAAGATTCTTCAGGGTTTTGCCATGTGGTAAGCTAGAAAGTCTGATTTTGTACTCTAAAATCTAAAATGAGGGCTGCCAAAAGGATTAAAGCCTCTTAGTTGAAAGCAAAACCAATATGAATAATAAGTGATACTTTACCATTCATTATGCAGCTATATTCAGGTAACTTTGCAGAAATGATGAGTAACTTAGGAACTTTTGCTTAGAAACATTTAATTTTTTTTTTTGGAACTGTTCTGTTCCTGATTTGAATAATTATCGGAATACATGAATACATAAATAATTTGGTTAAATGTGTTGTGTGATTTTAATAACCTGAATTTTAAAAATACAACTTTTACTCTTTGACGGAATCTCTTACACTTTGCCTTTATTCTTTAATAAAACAAAGTTTCTTTGTCTTTTTCTTCTTGGAGGAAAAGGCATACATATTTTAAAAGAAAACATTGATTAGCATTTATATTCTGTTGTTTTCTTTGCAAAGTATGGTTTCTTTTTAGGTAAGCTAAGTCTCCCTTCAGACTACAAAACTGATGATGAAGCAAAAATATTTACACTTTGAAGTCAGAAGGAACAGCTTGCTGGGTTGACAGAGGCAATTGGAGGGAAGTGTGCCCGGAGTTGCTAACGAATCCAGAAACACAGCGTGGCATTTAAGTTAGTTAGAAGGAAAGGAAGATGAATCCCTGGAATACAAATAGTGTTAGTTAACAGTTATTTCACTCTGAAAGTACTCTCCTTCAAATAAATGAGAGAAGTATTATTCCTCCACCAATTTATAATGTGTGCAAATGGGGAAAAAAATCATTAAATAGCTAGGATAAAGAGTATTGTAAACTTTGTGTTTGTATACAAGTGTATGCTATAATTCAGACAAAGAGATCATGAATAGACAGGGAAGATATATGTGTGAATATTTGGGGGATTCTATCAAAACTATCAATAAATATCTTTATCACATTGTACCTGAGGAATAAATTTTATATTTTTATTTACTTGAGGAAGGGCATTTTCTTATATCTGAGAGAAGAATAGAAAAGAAGCTAACTCTTACATCTAATAACCAACTTGTTTTCTAACCAAAATATCATTAAATCAAACATAAGTTAAAAACAACGCTTTCCAAGCGCTACTTAATAGTTCATCATTCATGTTACATTCAACAAACTGTTCACTACTGTTTTAAACAAACAGAAAAAGTATATAGAATTTGTGAATTTACACTGGGAATTCCTGGTGGACATCACAAAGATATAAGAATGTAAGCAGTTATTGGAGAAGCTAAGAATGAAATATAATGGGCCCTATTAATGATAATTTAGAAACTGTTAAAATTCTGAAATCAGGATGTTATGGACAGTTATATTAAATATGTGTCACAAATTGAAAGTCATAAAGGCTGACTCTTTGAAATTTGGGTGCTTCTGCTTGAAATTTTGATCTCCTTCTGCATTAGCCATTGGCCTCTTGATAAATCTTTGGTCTAGATTGAGTATCAGTAACAATTTATTTAGGAATAATCACAATTTTTTCCCAAGATGTTTCTATTGAGAACTGGAATTCAAATATACCAATATATTCCAATTTTGATTAAATAGCTTACACAGTAGTTCCTTACATTTGGAATTATAAAATTATCTTCATTATTTAAAAATAATATTCAGGTGCAACAACAATTTGTAATTTGCCCAACTAAATTTGAAATTCTTATTCTTCAGAGCTGGTGAACTGGATTCAGCTTCCCCACGGACCTTTTCTAGTTGACAATTCATTCCAATCTGTGTCTTTGTTATTCTCCCATAGGTCGTTTTCTACACATTTAAACTCACATTTCCTAGAAAATAGCCAACTGACAAAGTTGGTGAGTAGTCAAGAAGCACAAGAAAGTAACAATTCTTATCCCTCAAATGGCTTTATACACAAATTTGGCCTTGTATTTGTAAAACCATCAAGAGACTGAAGAGACCACTTACATTTTTTTTCTTTTGGCATTTTTGATTTTTTAAGGAAAAAAATATAGATTATAATAATATTCTTGACTTTCAGAATTCTTGAAAGTCCCAGAGGGTGTCCCTTGAGAGTGCAAGGCTCTCCAGTAACAGAATTAGATTTATGGGACACTTGTAGTTTACATGAAGCTTTGAAATTCCCAGTTAATGAGATTTTACTTGGTGGTAACTTGTACAAATGAAGATGACAGAATGAAAATTGAAGCCAAAACTCTTTCTGCAGTTGGAAGTGGATCTAATTTTATGATGATGTAGAAAGAGGGAGTAAATAAAAAACATTTATATTATTTTTTTTCAAGAAAAGAAGAGTTAAAGCAATTTCTGGAGATTTTAAGTAAGAGGTGTAAGAAAAAAATACAGATACTCAAAAAAATCCAGTGATAAACTAGGTAGAAAAATGGAAGACAAGACACAGCTTTGATTGAGCTATAGGTTGGTTAACACACAATCAACATTACCTTAGGGTGATGCCTGCATTCCATGCTCTTCCATGGGGGCTTTCTTCCATCAGTGTCATTACCAAATACATCATTGTTGGAAACAGAGCCTGAAATAGACAAGGGGTAAACAAGGGAAGGAATATGGGGACCAATGTTCCATTCAGGCTCTGTGTGAGAGCCTGAATGTAACTTTGTATACACTTACAAAGCAGTTGCATTTATATATTATTTTTAATTTGTTTTAATTAGTTACACATGACAGTAGAATACATTTATGCACCTTGATATATCATACACAGATGGGATATTATTTCTCACTTTTCTGAGTGTACGTGTTGTAGAATTACATTGGTCATGCAGTCACATATATGCATAAGGTAATAATGACTGTTTGGTTCTACTATCCTTCCTATCTCCACATTCCCTCTCCTTCCCTCTCTTCATTTTCCTCTACCTAATCTAAGGTAACTCTATTCTTCTCAAGTGCCCTTCCCCCCTTATTGTGAATTAGCCTCCATATGTTAGAGAAAATATTATTCTTCTTTAAAGCTGAGTAATATTCCATTGAATATATATACCAAATTTTCTTTATCCATTCATCTATTGAAGGACACCTAGGTTGGTTACATAGTTTAGCTATTGTGAATTGAGCTGGTATAAACATTGATGTGGCTGCATTACTGTAGTATGCTGATTTTAAGTCCTTAGGGTATAAACTGAGGAATGGGATAGCTGGGTCAAATGGTGGTTCCATTCCCAGTTTTCTGAGGAATCTCCATACTGCTTTCCATAGTGGTTATACCACGTGCCCTTTCCCCTATATCCATGCCAATATTTATTGTTGCCTATATTCTTGATGATTGTCTATCTGACTGGTGTGAGAAGAAATCTTAGTGTAGTTTTGATTTGCATTTCTTTAATTTCCAGAGATGTTGAACACTTTTTCATGTATTTGTTGATCAGTTGTGTTTATTCTCCTGTGAAGTTTCTGTACAGTTCCTTAGCCCATTTATTAATTGGGTTTTTGTGTTTTTTGGTGTTAAGTTTTTTGAGTTCTTTATATATTCTGGAGATTAATGCTGTATCTGAGGTGCATGTGGTAAAGATTTTCTCCCAATCTGTAGGCTCTCTCTTCACATTATTGATTGTTTCTTTTGCTGAGAAGAGGCTTTTTAATTTGAATCCATCCCATTTATTGATCCTTAATTTTACTTTTTGCACTTAGGGGTCTTATTAAGAAAGTCAGATCCTAGGCCGTCATGGTGAAAATTTGGGCCCACTTTTTTTTTTTTTTTCTATTAGGCGCAGGGTCTCTGTTCTAGTGCCCAAGTCTTTGATCTACTTTTGAGTTGATTTTTGTGCAGGGTGAGAGATAGAGGTTTAATTTCATTTTTCTACATATAAATTTCCAGTTTTGCCAGCATCATTTGTTGAATAGGCTATCTGTTCTCCAATGAATGTTTTTGGAAACTTTGTCTAGAATGAGATAATCATATTTATGTGGATTTGTTTCTGTGTTCTCTATTCTGTACCATTGGTCTATAAGTCTATTTTGGTTCCAATACCATGCCATTTTTGTTATTATAGCCCTGTAGTATAGTCTAAGGTCTTGTATTGTGATGCCTCCTGCTTGACTTTTCTTGCTAAGGATTGCTTTGGCTATTCTGGGCTCTTATTTTTCCAATATATTTCATGATTGCTTTTTCTATTTCTACGAAGAATGTCATTGGGATTTTAATAAGAATTCTATTAAATCTGTATAATGCTTCTGGTAGCATGGCCATTTTAGCAATATCAATTCTCCCTATCCAGGAGCATGGGAGATCTTTCCATCTTCTAAGCTTTTCTTCAATTTGTTTCTTCAGTGATCTTTAGTTTTTATTGTAGAGGTGTTTCACCTCTTTTGTTAAATTGATTCCCAGGTATTTTATTTTATTTGAGGTTATTGTGAATGGGGTAGTTTTCCTAATTTCTTTTTCTGTGGATTCATTGCTGGTATTTTAATTCTATGGATCACAGGATTCTCTTGCATACATACTTTAGTTAACCACATTTTATTTTTAATATCTTAATTATTCTATCCAAAAATAAAAGGAAACTCAAAAATTACTAGAGTGAAAAACCTTAAAGTTCACAATCATCAAGAAAATGTAAGACAGAAAAGCTAAATTTTGGAAAATAACTGAAAAAATACAAAGAAAACTAGTTTGTTTCTGATTTATTATCTTCTTCATAGGGATTTTATAAGTATTAACTAGGATGGATATGTACAATACCAGGTACTTAGTAAGTAGTGAGTAAATGTTACCAATTGTAAAACTCAATTTTATGACAGGGATTATTTTTCAAACTTTCCTCTTTCTAAACTGGTGTTAGATACCCTATTCTCTCACTTATGTCTTCTTACTAACCCCTAATTAAACAAGCTTTTAAGCTTTTAATATTTCTGTATTATGTTCCCCTTTCAGAATTATCTATTGAACAGTAATATGTGAGCCACAACTGTGAGTCATATATACACTCTAATTTTACAATTCTTCATAACCATATAAAAAGCAAAGGAAGTAGGTTAAATTAGAGTTATGTATTTTACATTGATATTTACATAATGCTGTCAATTTCTTTGATTTACATGTCATCAATGTAAAATTATTAGAAATCATTTACATTCTTTTTGAAGTTTTAAAAATCTTTTGTGTATATTATATTACACACATCTCAATTCAGATTAGCCACATTTTCGTGCCTTTTTTGACTGATATTTACATGTAGTAGAGTACAGATCTGTATAAAGAAAGAAAAAAATCTAAAGATGAAGGTAAAGGAAGACATTTTCTAATTATATATTTTCAATCATTTGCAAGTGGATGAGGTGATTTTTTTCATGTGTTATGACAAATAAGAAGAATAGCAAACTTCAGACAAAGGCCTTCTTTTTAGATTTTTGTTTTTAAATCATTTCTAATAATAACCTACTCTATTAATCAAAAGTCTAGTTTTGATCAGAAACACCAGCCTCAAACAACCTTCAGTTCTTCAAAATTAACTTTTTTTTAGAATCATATTAATTAGCTAACCCAGTCAAAGATAGAACAGAAATCTTGATTTTGATCATCTAATGAGATAGTAACATATATGAAAACATTCTGTAAACTAAAAAGTACTATATGATGCATATCAAGGCTTAAGAATTTTTAATCATCCAAAGAGTACACTGGTGAGTACACTAAATGATGTTCTTCTTTTTCTTTCTAAATGGACTTTCCCTTTACAAGTTATTCATGGAAAATAGACAAGTTCTTTTCTTCCTCTAACTGTTCTATACCTGTGCAGAAATAGACATTTCTATTGGAATGTCATAGAAAGTTCTGCTGGAAAATTTTATTATGGAATAAAAGAATATTCTTTTGACTTGAAGTGCAGATATTTTTTACTTCCTTCTTTTCCTTTTTAATACAAAATGATAATCATTTTTATTATAGTACTAGTTTGTTATTTTGTCACAAAACAATAAAAAATTGCTTTAAATGTTCTAATGAGAAAATGTCTGAATTGAAAAGTCATGATATGTTATACACCTACCAGGAAAAATAATCTAAGATTAATTATGGTGGCATTTTCTATTAGGATATAAATAATTGGATTGTGGAGCAGATACATTTTGGAGTTCAAAGTGGTATTACTGCTTTTTCTCATAAAAGCTAAACAGCTAACCACTCTGATGATACTTACTTTTGGAATTAATTTGACTAGCATATTAAAATACTGGAAAATACACTATCACTCTAGTTTTTTTCCCCTTTAGCTAAATAAAGAGGCTGTCATATTGGTAAATAGTTAATAATAAGTGAAATATATTAGATGATGCACTTGAGTGGCAATTAGAGAAATTGTGGGGGAAAAAAAAACCAAGAGCTTCCTCTAGAAGTGCTAGAAATTTTTCTGAAATGTTTTGTATACGGATCATTCTTTTCTCTGTATTTTTATTATCATCTTGTCAAACGTAGACATTGGAGACAGTGGGCAGACAGCCATCTTGAATAAACTTGAATTTGGTCATGGAAGCCTGGTGCTAAAGACTGACACAGTAGTTTTCATCTTTCTGGCTGCTGCAAAAGTGAAATTGATTGATAATAACCTCAGGTATAGTAAAATCTGTCCATGATGTTACAGTTGCATTTGTGGCATTGATGTACAAGTTAATGAGATGTTTGTGTGGGACTTTTTAAACTGACAGCAGCTGTGTGCAATTGTACATGTATAGTTGCACAAATGAGCTCCTCCTTGCATATTGATATTTTTACATATTTTAGATTTTTTAAAAAAGTTTAGTTGAACTGTTTTGAAATGAAATTCCTATTTTTTAAAAAGAGACTTATAATAAATCCTTTTTATTTTCTTTTGAAAAGGAGGATTATTTAATGAGAAGCCTTGGTTACACACCATGAATCCTTTCCTTTATTCAGATTGGTTAACATTGAATATTAATTGCTAAATTATAATATGTATAATGAGAGTATTGCTGTTTTTTTGTTTTGTTTTGTTTTTTGTTTGTTTGTTTACTGCTCCTTTGTGGAAAATATTTGTATAATACCCAATTAAAAGCTATAGTAAGTTAAGACCAGGATAAAAATGCCAGATGTTTTTTTTTTCCAACAGTCAAGGGAGAGAGAGAGAGGGAGGGAGGGGGAGAGAGAAATTCTATTTTAGACTAAACTGTGAGATGTTAAACATTTTATTGGAAACTTCAAACTTCTTATTCTTCAACCTATGTGTTGGTGTCTCAGTACAAATCCAAAACTTGCTCAGACCAGGAAACTAATCTAACCAATCCCTTAGAAATACTTTTAATTTGAAAAGTAGTGAAGTATTTTTTTAGTTAGAGATTGAGTGCCTATCATGGGCTGTAACTGCAAATTGTGTCTCCTGGATATAGTAGGTGATGATGATGCTTATGTCAGTTATAGTGTTGAAGCAATATGTGTTCCTGAAATACATGTGTTCTGTGGATTCTGGCAGTTTTAATGGAAAGATTTCTTGCATATCAGCAGAACAAGATTTTTCTTTAAAAAAAAAAAAAGTATTACCAAAGGAATAAGCTGTCTTATTTTGTTTTCTTCATAAAGAGAGTGTTTTAAAAAGAATGGGTGTGATATAGTTTGAAGATAATTTTTAACTTGATTTCTTGGGGGGAAATCCCAATGTATTGCAACAATTTCTAAAAACTCTACATATATTGCATTATGAATATTATAAGCACCTCTCAAAGCAGAAGATAATTTATGAAAAATTCACTAATTTGAATGGTTGCCACAACTCACCACTCTTTGCTCACTTGTTTTTAGTGTCTCCTCTGTTGCTGCCCTTCCCAAATCCTTTGCCTCCTGAAAGCTCAGAATGCATGGCTATTCTCCTTCTTCCTGATAGAAATCTCAATCCCAAGCCCTGTATTTATCTTCTTATTCATTTAAGGCAATTCTCTGTCAACTATCATTGTTCTGGAGATGAGCAGATGATCTGTTTTCCCAAAGAAACTGAAGGGAAGAAATTATATTTCATGATTGAGGAAGAGGTTTCCTTGTTTTCCAGTTAATAAAAATTAAGAAGAATTTTGTTGCATTGCAGTTAGTAATTATGACCATGAAAAGAAATGAGTAGCAGACAAAACTGGCATCCTAAGGAATGGCAGAGTAGAGAGAGAGCAAGAATCTAGATCCATGATGGCATCACTGGGCCACATTGTCCTACGTTACAACTTTATACACATTTCGTCATTTTAATATATGAATTATGAACTAAATGTAACCTAGTAAATAATATAAGTTTTTAGGAAAATATATTCAGGTTAAATTTCAATTATGTTAAAGCAACTGTTGTGGAAGTACTTGGAAGCCCAGAAACATGATTCAGGATGATTTTGCAGAAAAAAAATCTCCAAAGCTTTTGACCCAGGAGTAGAAATATAACCCTTTTATAGCTCAGCGACTGCTTATATAATATATGCCTTATAAAATGTTTAAGTAATATGAAATAAAATATTAAGCAAGTTCTGTTTAAAAAGCACATTTTTGAGTTATGATTGACAAGTAAAATATGTGCATATTTAATGTACATAACTCCTTGAGTTTGGGATGAGTATACACCAATGAAACCATCACCATTATCAAGGCCATAGACATATCTATCATCTCCCAAAGTTTACTCCTGCTTTTATTATTGTTATTGTTATTATTTTTGTGATTTAATATAAGACCTATCCTCTTTAAAAATTTCAAGTGTCCAATATATTATTGTTGACTTTAGGCATTATATAGAGTAGAGCACCATAAATTATATATCTTTGTACTTTGACCACTTTCTCCCCATCTTCTCTGCTACATTCTTCCTCTCTGTTCTGTCTTACCTTGGTCCCAGGAATGGAGTCTTCCATCTATGGACTAAGACCCCTGAAACCATGAAACCCCAATTAAAGTTTTCCTCCTTAAGATTATTCTTGCCGGATTGTTTGTTCACAGCAGCAAAAATAGTGACTAACACATTGAATAATAGTCCATTGTATGTATATGCAACATACTCTATCTATTTATCCAGAGATTAACATTTAAGTTGTTTCCATATCTTGGCTACTGTGAATAATGCTGCAATGACTATGAGGCTGCAGTTGTCTCTTCAAGAGCCTGATTTCAATTCCTTTGGATAAATACCTGGAAGTGAGATTGTTGGATCTTTGGTAGTTCTATTTTTAATTATTTGAGGACTGACCATCCTGTGTTCCATAGCAGTAGTGCCATTTTGCATTTCTACCAATGGTATTCTAGGGTTATTTTTTCTCTGTATCCTCACCAACACTCGTCGTGTTTCATTCAATTATTTAGAAATAGCCATCTGGTCAGGTATGATGTGATATCTCATTGTGGTTTTGATTTACATTTCCCTGATGCTTAGTGATATTGATCATTTTTTCCCATGTACCTATTGATCATCTGAATATCTGGTTTTGAGTAATGTCTATTCAGGTCTCTTGCCCATTTTTAAATTGGGTTATTTGTCACTTTTTACCATTGGGTTTTAGCAGTCCCTTATAAATTTTGGATATTAACCCACTATTAGATATATAGTTTGGAAACTTTTCACCAATTCCATGGGTTCCCTTTTCATTTTGTTATTGCTTCCTTTGCTGGCAGAAGCTTTTTAGTTTGATATAATGCACTTGTTTATTTTCTTCCTTGTGATTTTGATGTCACATCCATAAAATCATTGCCATCACCAGTGGTTAAGAAACATTTCCCCTAATTTTTTAAAAGATTTTGTGGTTTCATGTTTTATGTTTAAGTTTTTAATCCATTTTTAGTTCATTTATGTGTGTGGTACAAAATATCTGTTTTGGTGCCAATACCATGCCATTGTTACTATAGCTCTGTAGTATAATCTAAGGTCTGGTATTGTGATGCCTCCTGCTTCACTCTTCTTGCTAAGGATTGCTTTAGCTATTCTTGGTCTCTTATTTTTCCAAATGAATTTTGTGATTGTTTTTTTCTATTTCTATGAAGAATGTTATTGGAATTTTAATAAGAATTGCATTAAATCTGTATAACACTTTTGGTATTATGGCCAGTTTGACAATATTCATTCTGCCTATCCAGGAACATGGAAGGTCTTTCCATCTTCTAAGGTCTTCTTCAATTTATGTCTTTAGTGTTCTGTAATTTTCATTGTAGAAGTCTTTTACCTCTTTTGCTAGATTGGTTCCCAAGTATTTTATTTTTTTTAACGCTATTGTGAATGTAGTTTTCCTAATTTCTCTTTCAGTAGATTCACCACTGATGTATAGGGACACATTTGATTTATGGGTGTTGATTTTATAACCTGCTACTTTGCTGAATTCTAGAAGTTTTCTGGTGGAATTTTTTGGATCTTCTAAATATAGAATCATGTCATCAGTAAATTGGGATAGTTTGACCTTTTATTTCCTATTCAGATCCTTTTAATTTCTTCTCCTGTCTAATTACTCTGGGTAGACTTTTGAGATCTATGGTGAATACAAGTGGTGAAAAAGGGCATCCCTGTCTTGCTCCTGTTTTTTGAGGGAATGCTTTCAATTTTTCTCCATTTAGAATTATGTTGGCCTTGGGTTTAGCACATATAGCTTTTACAATGTTGAAGTATGTTTCTACTATCCCTGGTTTTCCTAGTATTTTGAACATGAAGGGGAGATGTATTTCGTCAAATGATTTTTCCACATCTATTTAGATGATCATGATTCTTATTTTTAAGTCTATTGATATGATGAATTACCTTTATTGATTTTCATATATTGAACCAACCTTGCATCCCCAGGATGAACTCCACTTGATCATGGTGCACTATATTTTTAATATGCTTTTGTATGTGATTTTCCAGAATTGTATTGATAATTTTTGCATCTGTGTTCATCACAGCTATTGGTCTGAAGTTTTCTTTCCCCAATGTGTCTTTGTCTGGTTTTGGTATCAGGGTGATATTAGTCTTATAGAATGAGTTTGGAAGGGTGACCTCCTTTTCTATTTCATGGAATACCTTGCACAGAACTCAAAGTGGATCAAAGACGTAGGCACTATAACAGAAAGCTTGTGACTAATAGAAGAAAAAGTAGACTCAAAATCTGACTTCCTTATCAAGACTCCTAAAGCACAAGAAATAAAGTCAAGAATTAATAAAAGGGATGGATTTAAACTAAAAAGCTTCTTCTCAGCAAAGGAAACAATCAATAATGTGAAGAGAGAGCTTACAGAATGGGAGAAAATCTTTATCATATGCACCTCAGCTTGAGCATTAATCTCCAGAATATATGTAAAGAGCTCAACAATATATAAAGAACTCAAAAACTTAACACACACACAAAATACAAAAAAACAAATAATTCAATCAATAAATGGGCCAAAGAACTGAACAGACACTTCACAGAAGAAATAAAATCAATCAACAAATGTATGAAGTGTTCAACAATTTTAGCAATTAGAGTAATGCAAATCAAAACTACTCCAAGATTTCATCTCATCCCAGTCAGAATGACAATTATCAAGAATACAAACAACAAAAAACGTTGGCAAAGATGTGGGGAAAAAAGCACACTCATACATTGCTGGTGGAACTGAAAATTGGTACAACCATTATGGAAAGCAGTATGGCGATTTCTCAGAAAAGTTGGAAGGAAGCATCTGACCCAGCTATCCCACTCCTCAGTTTATATCCAAAGGACTTAAAATCAGCATATTAGGGGCTACAGTTGTAGCTCAGCAGTAGAGCACTCGCCTAGCACGTGCAAGGCCCTGGGTTCAATCCTCAGCACCACATAAAAATAAGTAAATCAAATAAAGGTATTGTGTCCAACTACAACTAAAAAATAAATATTTTTTTTAAAAAATCAACATATTACAGTGATGCAGCCACATCAATGTTTTTAGCAGCTCAACTCACAATAGCTAAACTATGAAACCAACATAGGAGCCCTTCAACAGATGAATGGATAAAGAAAATGTGTACATATGCATGGAATATTACTCAACCTTAAAGAAGAATGAAATTGTGGCATTTGCAGGTAAATGAATGGAGTTGGAAAATATTATGCTAAGCAAAATAAACCAATCCCCCCACAAAAGGCCAAATGTTTTCTCTGATATGCAGATGCTAATTAACAATAATGGGGGCAGGGGAAGGGAAGAACAGAGTTACTTTGGATTAGGTAGAAAAGAGTGAAGGAAGGGGAGGAGTTATGTGGGTAGGAAGGATAGTAGAATGAATCAGACATTATTACCCTATGTACACATATAAAACTATATGACCAAGGTAACTCTACATCATGTACAATTAGAATGAAAAATTATACTCCATCTATATATGTGTATCAAAGTGCATTCTGCTGTCATGTATAGCTAATTAGAACAAATAAAAAATGGAATCATACAATAAAAAATACCAGTACCTTAACAATTTGATAACCATTTTTTTGTAGTATAATTATAAATCAGGAAGTATGAAACTTACACATTTGTTTTTTCTCAAAATTGATTTGGCTATTTGGGGGTACTTTTTGGTTCCAAATAAATTTTAGAATTTTTTTTTTATTTCTGGGAAAAATGCCATTGGAATTTTGATAAGGATTGCATTGAATCCATAGAGTACTTTGGATAGTATGGATTTTTAAATAATATTAATACTTTGTATCCACGAACACAGATATCTTTCCATTTATTTTCTTTTTAAAAAAATTCATTCATTAGCTTTCTATTTTTGGAGTGTGGGGGGTCACAGTAGAATGTATTTTGGCAAATTATACATACATAGAGTATAACTTATACTATTTAGGATCCCATTCTTGTGGTTGTACATGATGCAGAGTAACCCTGTCATGTATTCAAATAAACAGCTAGGAAAGTTATGTCTGTTTAATTTTATTATCTTTCCTGTTCTCCTCTCCCCTCCCTTCCCTTTGTCCCCCTTTGTCTAATTCAGTGGATTTCTGTTCTTACCCTCCACCTACCCTCCCTTGTTTTGGGTTAGCATCCACATTTAGGGAGAACATTTGGCCTTTGGTGTTTGGGGATTGGCTAATTTCACTTAGCATGATATTTTTCAGTTTCATTCATTTAATAAAATATGCCAGTATCTCATTCTTCTTTATGGCTTGTAATATGCTATTCTGTATATACAGCCCATTTTCTTTATCCATTCATTCATTGAAGGGCACATGGGTTGTTTCCATAGCTTGGCTATTGTAAGTTTAGCTGCTGTAACATTGATGTGGCTGTGTCACTGTAGTATCCTAATCTTAAATCCTTTGGGTATAAACTGAGGAGTGGGATAACTGGGTGAAATAGTAGTTCCCATTCCAATTTTCTTAGGCATCTCCATACTGATCTCCATAGCGATTGTACCAACTTGCAGTCCCACCAGGCACATATGAGGTTACCTGTCCCCCAACATCCTTGCCAGCATTTACTATTACTTGTCTTCTTGATAATTACCATTCTGAAATCTCAGTGTAGTTTTAATTTGCATTTTTCTAATTTCTAGAGATGTTGAACATTTTTTTCACATTTTTTAATCATTTCTTTTTCTTCTTCTGTGAAGTGTTTGTTCAGTTCCTTCACCCACTTATTGATTGTGTTATTTATTTTTCTGGTGTTAAGATTTTTGAGTTCTTTGTATCACCTGGAAATTAATGTGTTATCTGAGGTACAGGTGGTAAAGATTTTCTCCCATTCTGTGGGCTCCCTACTCAAATTCTTTTTATTTATTTATTTATTTATTTATTTTTATTGGTTGTTCAAAACATTACAAAGCTCTTGACATATCATATTTCATACATTAGATTCAAGTGGGTTATGAACTCCCATTTTTACCCCAATTACAGATTGCACAATCACATCGGTTACACATCCACATTTTTACATGATGCCATATTCGTGACTTTTGTATTCTGCTACCTTTCCTATCCTCTATTATCCCCCCTCCCCTCCCCTCCCATCTTCTCTCTCTACCCATCTACTAAAATTAATTTCTCTCCTTGTTTTTTCCCCCCATTCCCCTCACAACCTCTTATATGTAATTTTGTGTAACAAAGAGGGTCTCCTTCCATTTCCATGCAATTTCGCTTTTCTCTCCCTTTCCCTCCCACCTCATGTCTCTGTTTAATGTTAGTCTTTTCCTCCTGCTCTTCCTCCCTGCTCTGTTCTTAGTTGCTCTCATTATATCAAAGAAGACATTTGGCATTGGTTTTTTAGGGATTGGCTAGCTTCACTTAGCATAATCTGCTCTAATGCCATCCATTTCCCTGCAAATTCCATGATTTTGTCATTTTTTTAGTGCTGCGTAATACTCCATTGTGTATAAATGCCACATTTTTTTAATCCATTCGTCTATTGAAGGGCATCTGGGTTGGTTCCACAGTCTAGCTATTGTGAATTGTGCTGCTATGAACATCGATGTGGCAGTATCCCTATAGTACACTCTTTTAAGGTCTTCAGGGAATAGTCCGAGAAGGGCAATAGCTTGATCAAATGGTGGTTCCATTCCCAGCTTTCCCAGGAATCTCCATACTGCTTTCCAAATTGGCCGTACCAATTTGCAGTCCCACCAGCAATGTATAAGAGTACCCTTTTCCCTACATCCTCACCAGCACTTGTTGTTGTTTGACTTCAAAATAGCTGCCAATCTTACTGGAGTGAGATGGTATCTTAGGGTGGTTTTGATTTGCATTTCTTTGACTGCTAGAGATGGTGAGCATTTTTCATGTACTTGTTGATTGATTGTATGTCCTCCTCTGAGAAGTGTCTGTTCAGGTCTTTGGCCCATTTGTTGATTGGGTTATTTGTTTTCTTATTGTTTAATTTTTTGAGTTCTTTGTATACTCTGGATATTAGGGCTCTATCTGAAGTGTGAGGAGTAAAAATTTGTTCCCAGGATGTAGGCTCCCTATTTACCTCTCTTATTGTTTGTCTTGCTGAGAAAAAAACTTTTTAGTTTGAGTAAGTCCCATTTGTTGATTCTAGTTATTAACTTTTGTGCTATGGGTGTCCTATTGAGGAATTTGGAGCCCGCCCCAACAATATGTAGATCGGAGCCAACTTTTTCTTCTATCAGGCGCAGGGTCTCTGATTTGATATCAAGTTCTTTGATCCATTTTGAGTTAACTTTTGTGCATGGCGAGAGAAAGGGATTCAGTTTCATTTTGTTGCATACGGATTTCCAGTTTTCCCAGCACCATTTGTTGAAGATATTATCTTTCCTCCATTGCATGCTTTTAGCCCCTTTATCAAATATAAGAAAGTAGTAATTTTGTGGATTTGTCTCTGTGTCCTCTATTCTGTACCATTGATCCACCCGCCTGTTTTGGTACCAGTACCATGCTGTTTTGTTACTATTGCTCTGTAGTATAGTTCGAAATCTGGTATACTTATACCGCCTGACTCACACTTCCTGCTTAGAATTGTTTTGCTATTCTGGGTCTTTTATTTTTCCATATGAATTTCATGATTGCTTTATCTATTTCTACAAGAAATGCCGTTGGGATTTTGATTGGCATTGCATTAAACCTATAGAGAAATTTGGGTAATATTGCCATTTTGATGATGTTAGTTCTTCCTATCCATGAACAGGGTATATTTTTCCATCTTCTAAGGTCTTCTTCTATTTCTCTCTTTAGGGTTCTGTAGTTTTCATTGTATAAATCTTTCACCTCTTTTGTTAGGTTGATTCCCAAGTATTTTATTTTTTTTGAAGATATTGTGAATGGAGTGGTTGTCCTCATTTCCATTTCAGAGGATTTGTCGCTGATATACAGGAATGCCTTTGATTTATGTGTGTTGATTTTATAGCCTGCCACTTTGCTGAATTCATTTATTAGCTCTAATAGTTTCTTTGTAGACCCTTTTGGGTCTGCTAGGTATAGAATCATGTCAACTGCAAATAGTGATAATGTAAGTTCTTCTTTTCCTATTTTTATGCCTTTAATTTCTTTCGTCTGTCTAATTGCTCTGGCCAGTGTTTCGAGAACTATGTTGAACAGAAGTGGAGAGAGAGGGCATCCCTGTCTTGTTCCAGATTTTAGAGGGAATGCCTTCAATTTTTCTCCATTCAGAATGATGCTAGCCTGAGGCTTAGCATAGATTGCTTTTACAATATTGAGGTATGTTCCTGTTATCCCTAGTTTTTCTAGAGTTTTGAACATAAAGGGATGCTGTACTTTGTCGAATGCTTTTTCCGCATCTATCGAGATGATCATATGGTTCTTATTTTTAAGTCTATTGATGTGGTGAATAACATTTATTGATTTCCGTATATTGAACCAGCCTTGCATCCCAGGGATGAATCCTACTTGATCATGGTGCACAATTTTTTTGATATGCTTTTGTATTCGATTTGCCAGGATTTTATTGAGGATTTTTGCATCTATGTTCATTAGAGATATTGGTCTGTAGTTTTCTTTCTTTGAAGTGTCTGTGTCTGGTTTCAGGATCAGGGTGATGTTGGCTTCATAGAATGAATTTGGAAGATCTCCTTCTTTTTCTATTTCTTGAAATAACTTGAAAAATATTGGTATTAATTGTTCTTTGAAGGTTTTGTATAACTCCATTGTATATCCATCTGGTCCAGGGCTTTTCTTGGTTGGTAGTCTTTTGATGGCTTCTTCTATTTCCTCCTTTGTTATTGGTCTGTTTAAATTGTGTGTATCTTCCTGACTCAATCTGGGCAAATCATATGACTTAAGAAATTTATCGATATATTCACTATCTTCTATTTTATTGGAATATAGGGTCTCAAAATAATTTCTAATTATCTTCTGTATTTCTGTAGTGTCCATTGTGATATTGCCTTTTTCATCTCGTATGTTGGTAATTTGAGTTCTCTCTCTTCTTCTCTTCGTTAGCATGGCTAAGGGTCTGTCGATCTTATTTATTTTTTCAAAGAACCAACTTTTAGTTTTATCAATTTTTTCAATGGTTTTTTTTTGTTTCAATTTCATTGATTTCAGCTCTGATTTTAATTATTTCTTGCATTCTGCTACATTTGCTGTTGTTTTGCTCTTCCTTTTCTAGGGTTTTGAGATGAAGTGTGAGTTCATTTATTTGTTGGTTTTTTCTTTTATTGAGGAATGAACTCCAGGCAATGAATTTCCCTCTTAAAACTGCTTTCATTGTGTCCCATAGATTCTGATATGTTGTGTCTGTATTTTCATTTATCTCTAAGAATTTTTTGATTTCTTCCTTTATGTCTTCTGTAACCCATTGATCATTCAGTAACATTGTTCATTTTCCAGGTGATGCAGGATTTTTCCTTCCTTCTTTTATCATTGATTTCCAGTTTCATTCCATTATGATCAGATAAGATGCATGGTACTATCTCCACACCTTTATATTTACTAAGAGTTGCCCTATGGCATAATATACGGTCTATCTTTGAGAAGGATCCATGTGCTGCTGAGAAGAACATGTATCCACTTGATGATGGTTGATATATTCTATATATGTCGGTTAAGTCTAGGTTATTAATTGTGTTATTGAGTTCTATAGTTTCTTTATTCAGTTTTTGTCTGGTGGATCTGTCCAATGGAGAGAGCGGTGTGTTGAAGTCACCCATAATTATTGTGTTGTGGTCTATTTGACTCTTGAACTTGAGGAGAGTTTGTTTTATGAACGTTGCAGCACCATTGTTTGGTGCATACATGTTGATAATTGTTATGTCTTGTTGGTGGATGGTTCCTTTTAACAGTATATAGTGGCCTTCTTTATCCCTTTTGATTAACTTAGGTTTGAAGTTGATTTTATTCGATATGAGTATGGCCACTCTTGCTTGCTTCCGAGGACCATGTAAGTGGTATGATTTTTCCCAGCCTTTCACTTTCAACTTGTGTATGTCTTTTCCTATCATATGAGTCTCCTGAAGGCAGCATATTGTTGGATTTGTTTTTTAATCCAGGTTACTAGCCTTTGTCTCTTGATTGGTGAATTTAAGCCATTAACGTTTAAGGTTACTATTGACATATTGTTTGTACTTCCAGTCATGCTTATTTATTTATTTATTTATTTTAATATGGCTCGTTTTTCCTTTTTGGTTATATTTTTTGTTCTTCCCTTTACTGAGTTACCTCCCAATGTTAGTTTTGGGTGCTGTTTTTCAATTCCTCCTCTTGTAGTGTTTTGCTCAGAATGCCTTGCAGTGCTAGTTTTATGGCTGTGAATTCTTTTAACTTTTGTTTATTGTGAAATATTTTAATTGCATTGTCAAATCTGAAGCTTAATTTTGCTGCATACAGTATTCTTGGTTGGAATCCATTATTTTTCAGCATTTGAAATATGTTGTTCCAGGATCTTCTTGCTTTCAACGTCTGTGATGAAAAATCAGCCGTTACCCTAATTGGTTTACCCCTGAATGTAATCTGCCTTCTTTCTCTCATAGCTTTTAATATTCTCTCCTTGTTCTGTATGTTGGATATCTTCATAATTATGTGTCTTGGAGTTGGTCTATTACAGTTTTGTATGTTTGGGGTCCTGTAGGCTTCCAGGATTTGGCAATCCATTCCATCTTTTATATCTGGGAAGTTTTCTAGGATTATTTCATTCAATAGATTGTTCATTACTTTGGTTTGAACCTCTATACCTTCTTCTATCCCGATGACTCTCAAGTTTGTTTTTTTTATAACATCCCATATCTCTTGGATAGATTGCTGGTGGTTTCTTAGCATCCTTTCTGTGTTGACTATATTCTTTTCAAGTTGATACACTTTGTCTTCATTATCTGATGTTCTGACTTCTATTTGATCTAGTCTATTTGTAATATTCTCATTTGAGTTTTTAATTTGGTTTATGGTTTCCTGCATTTCTAGGATTACTGTTTGATTTTTTTTTTTTTAATCTCTATCTCCTGGTATAGCTCATTCTTTGCCATTTGAATTTGCCTATTTAACTCGTTTTCAAAGTATACTTTCATTGTTTGGATTTGCTATCTAATGTCTTCTCTAAGATTCCATTCCATCTGAGTTAGGTATGCCTTGAGTTCTTTCTCTGTCCATGTTTTTTGAAGGTTCTCTAGGTTCTCCTATGAATTTAAGTTGTCCTGCATTGTTTGTAATCCTTTTTTCCCTTGTTTTTTCATGGTGCTCACGTTGCTTTCCAACTCTGTTTGACTGCTGTGTTTCTGTTTTCTTCTTTAAATTTGTTTTGGTTTTTATAGTTCCAATATATCTCCTTTTTGTTGGGAGACAATGTTTAGAGATGTTGGATTTAATTGTGAATTAAGGTAAATTCATTAGTTTCATTAGAGGCCTACAGAATTTGATGGCATGTATAGAATTGAGTTTTGAACTTAGGATTTTATGTTGAGGTCGGGTGCTTTGATGGTATGGAGGTTAGTATATGTTAGCTTCTTTGGGGGGTTGCTCCAATGCAGGCGGATGTTAACAAGAGAAAAGACAGGAGTACTTGAGGGTAGTTAAGGGCTTAGGCGGACTATGGACCGATTCATAGTATTCATCTATTTGCATTTAGTAAGTTGTATGTAATCTGAGTGGTCATGCTTAAGAGGAAAGATGGGGAAAAGGTAACGAAGCAAACCAAGAAAGAGAGAGGGAGAGAGGAAAGAAAGAGAAAAGAATAAAAAAGAAAAGGAAATAACAATAAAAAATAATAATAAAATGCAGTAAAATAAAAATTACATTTAAAAAAATAATAGTATAATTGTAGAAAAGAAAAAAAATTAAAATTAAAAAATTTAAAAAAAAATTAAAAGAAAAAAGGGACACTGTTAGGCTTCTATTTTCTTCACTTCCAGTAGGTGGTGCTGTGCCTTCCGGGGCCAAGATTTTGCCCTCTGGCTGTAGGAAACAATCCTTGTGAGGCCGCTGCCTCCTCCCCCCACTGGTGTCTCTCAAAACCTGTTAGCTTAGGTTTATTCCTGGTTTCTAGTCCCCTGACTTCTCCTGTCAGCCAGGCCTTTCCCAGTGTGATACCTCTCGGAAGTTCAAATTACACTCTGTGCCTGCAGTTTCCTGGACGTGGAGTGCGGCTTTTGGGAACCGGCACCTTATTGTTTTGATTCCCTCCGCTAGCCCCTCCTCCTAGAGCTGGCCAAACAGGTTTAGTTCTCGCCACTAGTGGGAGGGAGGAGTTGGGGGTGAGGTGCCTTTACCTTTCCCCCACGCCTCTACTCACGCTCACTCTGTTAATCACGCCACCGGAAAGCCAGGGAGAGATTTTATGTGATTTCCCCGCTCTATGGGAGATGGACTAAATGTCACAGACCTTTTCTATCACTGAATGAGCTGCGATCAGTCGAAAACTGGTGATGGTGACGTCAGCTCTCCAAGATGGTGGCCGCTGGCTTCCTCGGTGGTCTCACCGGTGTGGAGGACAGAACTGGACTGCTTCCTTCCCCGTCTCAAACCCAGAATTCAGCACTGAGCACAGTGAGGGCACAGCCGGCAGGAGCCCGCAGAATCAGCAGCGCCGTTTCTATGCGTTGCTAGCTCGCCGTTTCTATGGACGCCATTTCCTGACGCGGGCCGCAGTCTCTAGCAGCGGGGCGAGCCACTGAATAAGCAGCTTGAATCTCCGGGCGGACAAATCTCTCAAGGTTGAGCCCCAGTAACTGATCCTTGGGCGATGGAAATCCTTCCTCTAGGTTTCGGTGCACCCCAATTTTGCTGGAAATTCCTAACAAGATAGCTTTTGGCCGTTCTAACTCGTCATTCACCCGCGCAGTGACGCGGTACATGGGGGTGATGCACTCCATTCACCGCCATCTTCCTGTCAACTCTCTATTCAAATTCTTGATTGTTTCCTTTGCTGTGAAGCAGCTTTTCAGTTTGATACCATATTGTTTATTGATTCTTGATTTTCCTTCTTGCACTTTAGGAGTCTTATTGACAAAGTCAGTTCCTAAGCTAACATAATGGAGAGTTGGGCCTGCTTTATCTTCTGGTAAGCACAGGGTCTCTGTCCAATACCTAGGTACTTGATCCACGTTGAGTTTTGTGCAGGGTGAGAGGGATTTAATTTAATCTTGCAACATATGGATTTCCCAGCACCATTTGTTGAAGAGGCTATCTTTTCTCCAATGTGTATTTGTGGTGCCTTATCTAGTATGAGATAAATGCATTTGTGTAGGTTTCACTCTGCGTGTTCTGTTCTGTTCCATTGGTCTTCATATCTGTTTTGATGCCAAAACCATGTTGTTTTTGTTACCATAGCTCTGTAATATAATTTAAGGTCTGACATTGTGATGTCTCCTGTATCATTTGTCACAGAGTATTGCTTTGATTATTCTGGGTCTTTTATTTTTCTTTGGCCATTCTGGGCTTCTTATTGGGATATAAAGAATGTAATTGGAATTTTAATAGGAATGCATTAAGTCTGTATAATGCTTTTTGTAGTATGGCCATTTTGACGATATTAATTCTGCCTCTCCAAGCACAAGAGAAATCTTTCCATTTTCTGAGAGCTTCTTTGATGTCTTTCCTTAGTGTTCTCTAGTTTTTATTGTAGAGTTCTTTCACCTATTTTGTTAGATTGGTTCCCAAGTATTTTATTTATTTATTTATTTTTGAGGCTATTTTAAATGGGATAGTTTTCCTGATTTCTCTTTCATCTGGTACTTCATGAGTGTACAGAAATTCAGTTGATTTACTGGTGTTAATTTTATGCCTTGCTACTTTGCTAAATTTGTTTATGAGTTCTAGAAACTTTCTTGTAGACTTTTTTGAAATTTCTTTCTTTTTTCTTTTCTTTTTTTTTTTTTTTTTGGTACCAGGGATTAAACTCACGGCACTTGAACACTGAGCCACAGCCCCAGCCCTATTTTATATTTTATTTAGAGACAGGGTCTTACTGAGTCGCTTAGTGCCACACTTTTTGGTGAGGCTGGCTTTGAACTCATAATCCTCCTGTCTCAGCCTCCAGAGCTGCTGCGATTACAGGTGTGTGCCACGGCACCCTGTAAGTTTTTTGCAATTTCTAAATATAAAACTGTCTTTGGCAAATTAGGATAGTTTCAGCTCTTCATTTCCTATTCAGATCCATTTAATTTATTTCCTCTGTCTAATTGCTCTGGCTAGGATTTCAATGACTATATTGAAGAGAAGTGGTAAAAGAGGGTATCCCTGTCTTTGTCCAATTTTTAAAGGAAATACTTTCAATTTTTCTCCATTTAGAATTAAGTTGGCCTTGGGTTTAGCATATATAGTTTTTACAATGTTGAGGTATGTTCCTAATATCACTAGTTTTCTAGATTTTTGAATATGAACAAATGCTGAATTTTGTGAAATGCTTTTTCTACATCTATTGAGATAATCATGTGATTCTTGTCTTAAATCTTAAATATTTATGTCTTAAATATTAAGTCCATTGATGTGTTGAATTACTGTTATTTATTTCTATATGTTGAACCAACCTTTCATCCCTAGCATGAACCCCAATTGATCATGGTGCATTATATTTTTGATAGGCTTTTGTATGTGATTTTGCCTATTTTATTGAAAATTTTTGCATCAATGTTCATCCAGGATATTGATCTTAAATTTTCTTTCCTTAATGTGTCTTTGGTTTTGGAATCAGGGTGATACTAGCTTCATAGATTGAGTTTGGAAGGGTTCCCTCCTTTTCTATTTCACTGAATAATGTGAGGGATATTGATGTAAGTTCTTCTTTGAAGGTCTTGTAGAACTTGGGTGAGATTCCATCTGGTCCTGGGCTTTTCCTTGTTGGTAGGCTTTTGATGGCCTCTTTAATTTAATTGGTTGTAATTTCTCTGTTTAATTTTTTTTATGTTCCCTTGATTCAATTTGGGCAGATCAGATGTCTCTAGAAATTTGTTGATGTCTTCAAGGTTTCCTATGTTATTGGAATGTAGATTTTCAAAGTAGCTTCTGATTATCATCTGTATTTCAGGGCTGTCTGTGGCGATATTTCTTTTTTTATCATCACTTTTAGAATAAGGATAACATTTTAAGGACTTCCAAAGAAAATAATTAAGTAACATTAGAGAGTAACCAATTTGTATCTCATTTGATTTTTTAACCCAGTCTGTTACAGCTAGAAGATCTTGGAATAATATATACCAAACTTTGAAAGATAATGGTGTCAATCAAGAATACTATACCCTGCAAAGCTAAGCTTCAGATTTGACAATGAAATAAAAACCTTCCATGATAAACAAAAGTTAAAAGAATTTTACCACCAAAAAGCCTGCACTACAAAATATTCTCAACAAAATATTTCATGAAGAAGTAAAAAATCAAAATAAAATACAACTGAGAGTAACTCCACTAAATGATAGTTAATCAAAAAGAAGCTATTTCAAATTAAAAAACGGAAATAATTCAAAATATCAGGATATAAGAATCATTTCTCAATAATAACATTGAATGTAAATGGTCTAAACTCATTAATTAAAAGACATAGACTGGCAGATTGGATTTAAAAACAAGACTTAACAATATACTGTCTCCAAGAGACTCTCATCATAGGCAAAGACATCCACAGACTGAAGGTAAAAGGACAGGAGAAAACACCATTAACATGGACCTTGCAATCAAGATGGAGTTTGTATCCTCATATCTGATAAAGTGGACTTCAAGTCAAAACTAATCAGAAGGGAGAAAGAAGGCCATTTCATACTGCTTAAGGGAAGACATAGCAAACTTAAATATTTATGTCCCAAACAATGGAGCATCTACATAACATGAAACAAACCCCCCATAATCTCAAGAATCAAATGGATCACAACACAATAATACTGGGTGACTTCAACACTCCTCTCTCACCAATTGATAGGTCTTCAAATAAAAAGTGAAACAAAGAAGCCATAAAACTAAAAAATACAATTAATAATTTAGACTTAATAGCTATATAGAGAATATTTCATCCATCAATGAATGCATACACTTTCTTTTTAGCAGCACATGTAATATTCTTTAAAATAGACCATATCTTAGTCCACAAAGCAGCTCTTGTCCAATACTAAAAATGTAGACATAATACCTTGTATTCTATCAGATTATAATGGAATGAAATTAGAAGTTAACAATAAAATAAAAACTAGAAGCTACTCTGACACCTGGAGATTAAATAGTTTGCTATTTAATGACCAATGGATGGCTGAAGAAATAACAGATGAAATAAAAAAAATACTTAGAGGTAAACAAGAATAGTGTGACAACATATCAAAATCCTTGGGACAGTATGAAGGCAGTTCTAAGAGGAAAGTTCATTGCATTGAGCTCATTCACTAAAAGAACAGAAAATCACCAAAAAAAATGACTTAACCTTACATCTCAAATCCCTAGAAAAGAAGAACAAACCAGCACCAAGAGTGGTAAAAGTCAGGGAATAATAAAAATCAGAGTTGAAATTAATGAATTAAAACAAACAAACAAAAAATTTCAAAAAAAATAGACAAAATAAAAAGTTGGTTCTTTGAAAAAATAAAATTGATAAACACTTTGCTAAGGTAACAAAGACAAAGAGGGAGAAAATCCTTTTATTTTCTTTTGAGAAGGCTCATTTTTACCAAAACATAACTGATTTTTTTTAGTGTTGATTTTCTGTCTGGCAACTATATAGAATTCACTTTCTATTTCTAACAGTTTTTGGCTGAAATCTTCATGGTTTTCAATGAATAATATCAATTCGTCTGCAAACCAAGAGAGTTTTACTTTTTCCACTCTAGTTTGTATATCTTTTTTTTTTTTCTTGACTAATTTCTCTGACTAGATCCTCCATTATTACTATGAATGGAAGTGACAAGAGTGGGCAAGCTTGCCTTCTTTCTGATCTCAAATGAAAAGATTTCAACTTGTAAATCTTGAGTTTGATGTTAGCAATAGGTTTGTCATACATATATGGCCTATAATGTGTTGAGACATATTTTTCTATACCTATTTGGTTGAGAGTTTTGTTTTTCATAAATGCTTGTAAAATTTTATGAAGTTTTTCACATGTATTGATATAATCATGAAACTTTTATTGTTCATTTTGCTAATATGCTATACCATATTTATTGATTTTTCACATATTAAACCATTCTTGCATCCTAAGGATCAATCCCACTTGATCATGGTTTATGATCTTTTTAATGTATTGTTAAACACAGTTTGCTAGTATTTTTTGGGGAACTTTTACATGTGTGCTCATCAGAGATATTGGCCTGTAGCTTTGTTTTCTTGCAGTGTCGTTTTCTGGCTTTGAAAAAAGGATAATCCCAACCTAGCATAATAAGCTTAAAAGTGTTTACTCCTCTTCAATTTTTAGAACAGTTTGAAAAAATTTATATTAATTCGTCTTTAAATATTTGGTGGAATTTACCAGTGAAACTATCAGTCTCTTTACATTACTGGTCAGTTCAGGCTTTCTATTTTCTTCGTGATCCCAACTTGGCAGGTTGTATGTATCTAAAAATTTATCAGTTTCTACCAGGTTTTCCCATTTGCTGGTATAGAACTGTTCACTGTATTCCATTATACTTTGGATAATGGCCTGTCTTTCATATACAATTTTATTCAGGTTTACTTTTTTATTAATTTAGTTAAGGGATTGTTCAGTTTGTTTCTCTTAAAACTAAACTCTTAGTTTTATTGATCTTTTCTATAGTTTTTCTTGTCTCTATTTTATTCATTTCTGTTCTAATTTAATATTTCCCGTTGCTCACTTTGGCAGTAGTTCTTCTATTTCCAGTTCTTTTTTTCCCATTATACATGAGCTCTCTTATTTTTTTTTTTTTTTTTTGCATTACAATTCTTAATACACCTTTATACCACATTTTGTCATATCTCTGTTTGTATATAAGGTATGTTGACACCAAATTCACATCTTCATACATGTATTTTCCTTCTACCATCCTTGCTATTCTCCTTCTCCCTCCCTTTCTCTCCCACCCCTATTCCCTCTCTAGAGGTAATCTTCTTCCCATGTTCTCTCTCCCTACCCGACTTTGAGTCACCCCCCCTTATATCAGAGAAAACATTTGGCATTTGTTTTTTTGGGGATTGGCTAACTTCACTTAGCATAATCTTCTCTAATGCCATCCATTTCCCTGCAAATACCATGATCTTATACTTTTTTAGTAATGAGCAATATTCTATTGTGTATAAATGCCATAATTTTTTTATCCATTCATCCACTAATGGACATCTAGGTTGGCTCCACAGTTTGAGGTGTGGAGTTAGGTTGTATACTTGAAATCTTGATTTTTTAAAAAATATTGACATTTATTGCTATAAACTTCTTAAATCTGATTTACTATATTCCATAAGTTTTGGTATGTTGTGTTTTCATTTTCATTTGTTCCAAGATATTTTGGTATAATTTTTTATTTATTCACTAATCCATTAATTGAGTGTTTAATTTTCCTCCTATTTCTAGTTTTATACAATGTAGTTATAAAATATACTTGACATGATTTCAAGCTTCTTTAATTATTGTTTTTTAAAGTGCTGGAGGTTGAACCCAAGACCTCCCAGGTGCTCTTCCACGGAGCTACATCCCTACCCTTAATCTTACATTTTTGAGATTTATATTGTGACCTAACATACAATCTGCCCTGGGGAATGTTCCATGTATGATTGATAAGAGTAAATATTCAGATGCTATTGGATGGAACGTTATACAAACATTCAAGTATATTTAGGTACTTCAATGTTGAGTGTGTAAATATTAATATTGTTTTAAACTTGATAATTGACCCCTTTGGCATTTTATAAAATGACCTTTTTGACTCATGACAATTTTTAACTGAAATCTATTTTTTTATAACATAAGTATCTGCTCTCATTTGGTAACCATTTCCATTGACTGTTTCAGCTTTTCCCATCCCTCCACTTTCAGCCTACTTTTATCCTTGAAATTGAAGTAAATTCATTTCTTCCTGTCCTTCTATCATTCTATGCTCCTTTGTGATTTGATAATTTTGTAGTGATGTGCTTTGATTCTTTTCTCTTTATCCTTTGTGTCTCTCCTACAGGCTTTTTTCTTCTTTATAGTTATTATGAGGCTTACATAAAACATCACATAGTTATCACAGCTTATTTTAAGTTGATAACAATTAACTTCAACCACATACAAAAATAGTATAATTTAGCTTTTTTCCCGACACACAATTTGTTATTAATGTCACTATTCTTATTATATCGTATACCCATTAACAAATTATTTTAGTTATAGTGACTTTCTTAGTTCTTTTATCATTTTTATGTGAGAGTTAATGACTTATGCACCTTCATTGTAGCAGTATTCTGAATTTGACTATATCCTGACCTCTGCCAATGAATTTTACATTTTCATGTTGCTAATTAGAATCCATTTTTTTCAACTTGAAGAGTCCTTTTAAGTATTTCTTGGAAGGCAAGAGTGATGAACTTTCCTAGCTTTTGTTTATTTGACAAAGTATTTTTTCATAATTTCTGAAATATAGCTTTGCCCAGTAAAATACTCTTGACTGGCAGGATTTTTTTTTCTTTTGGTACTTTGACTACTTCATCCCACTATATCCTGACCTGTAAGGTTTCAGCTGATAAATCTACTAATTCTCTATGGACGTTTTTTATATATGACAAGTCATTTTTCTCTTGCTTAAGCAGCTTCTTTATCATATTAACTTCTCATAAACTTTAATTATTAACTTAAAATGGTAGCGGTAATTATCCAGTCAATCTGAGAACAAGCAGATTTTTCCTGCCTCAAATCAGATAAAAAGATCTCATTTGACTGTTTTGTGCCACTATTAGGGAATCTAAACCTGTACTTTTATTAAAAGAATAGTTCTGATATTAATGATGCATTTACAGCCTGGCTTAGAGTTTATGGTCAGACATGAATGAACTGTTTGTTTCTATAATTAATGAGTCGTTTTGTGTTTTCTTCTTTGGACTGACTATAGGAAATATTATATAAAATATATACAATAAATGAACAAAGTCAATCCTTAAAAACTAGTTATGAAAAGATATTTTCTTTATAGTCCACAACTATTTAAAAAATATTTATACCTGACTCAATAGATTGATGTGTAAACTATATAATCTTGTTTTCTCTCATTTGGAAGAAAATTTCTTTTTCAATTAAAGGAAACCACAATATACTATTAATAGGAAAAGGACACTAGTAATTTTCTGGCTCCTGTGAATACAGCTTTCTCATTACAAGCCAGGTCAATCGAGTAAGTTGACTGAGGCCCAGAAAGAAATGTGGGTAATATCTCCATAATAACAATAATTCCAATGAAGGCATTAACTTTTTTTTGTTAGGATAACAATGATACTTACAGAAATGATAAGCATTTCCAAATGCTTGAGAATGCAGTGGTGACATTCTGTAAAGGAATGAGGTGAGGTTAGGGTATTTTATTAACCCCTCAGGAAAAGATCAAACAAAGTACCTCTTATTAATATCTTGGTCTATTCAAAACTCCAAATCTGTTCCTATACTCTGTAATATTTGTGACATGGTGTTATTGTGGTCAATGGAGCCAGCAGCAATTCTCTACGATGTATTATGCTCTAATAAACTTTCAGTTCAGCTACGTGTCCAAGGGATAAGGTCTATTTTATGGCTTAAACTTCATCTTCAATCTAGTAAGGTCCAGAAACATTTAACCCTATGGCCCAGTAATGCTTTGTCAGGGTCTTATAGAATAAGATTACTTAATTGGAGTCAATCCCCTCTCACAAATTCTCTGAAATGTCTCTGGCCCTGTCACAGCATCTATTTCAGACTTACCTGTAAGTTTACTGCTGTATTAGAGATTCCACATTCCTATGAGGGCATATGGCACACACAGCAAAAATCCTTAGGGAGAATTAAAACTGCGATAGGGCTTCTTAGGAATACAAATCATTCTTCTGTTTCAAATCTTTTTTTCAAAATAAAATGCTGATGTGCAATACCTCATATCCTGTTTCATGAAGATTTTTCTTACCCCTTAACTTGATACAGAAAGTATCAATCTTGGGGTTTGGATAAATATAGAGTTCAGTTGGCTTGCCTTACAGTCAGTTTATAATCACCACATATCTCTAGGATCTTGTCAGATATGAACAATGGGTAATGATGAAGCTACCCACACTGTGAAGGGCACAGACTGAGCAATTACATGCTTTTCCGTTTAAAGAATAGCTTTCACCCTGTGGTGAGCTCTAGATTCAGTAGGCAAAATAGCCTCTGGGCTGGATCAGGTTTGACTATGAGGAGAGTTTTGCCAAAGGCAATATTCTGGGATGTGAAATTGTCTTAAGGTCACATTCAAAGAATCATGGGGTGTAAAACTGATCAAGGCCTTAGAAATTCATCTTATAGCACTTCTTCATTTATACATAGGCGTTTAACTCCTAAAAGCATTGTCTAGAATAATATCGCTAAAGAGTTTGGAATGGAATGGAGACTGGACATCTCAATTTGTCTTTCAATCTAGAGCTGCTTTGACTATGAAATAATTTTAGGTATGAATTTTACCGAATGTCAAATTCAGTGAAGCACCTAAATATTATAAAATCATTTTATCATAGGTTAACTTAAAAATTGAGTTTCTGAGAAATTGTCAATTTCCCAAAGTTATATAGTCGCGGTAATGGAGCTGAGATTATCGACATGGTTTTGCTTCCTATTGTGCTGCAGTATCCATAATACTTTCATCTGGACATCAAATCTTGCCTGGGTGTGCTGGTAAAGTAGGCTCTTCCAGTAAGTAGTCCCAAACATACACCCAGCCACTTTACGGAGGCAAGGGTAGGGCTCTGATAAGACAGATCCTGCCAGCCACTACCCCAAACTAATACCAGTTATAGAAGACACTAGTGGAAACATTGAATCTCTTTTTGTATGGGCTGTCTTCATAGCATGGTGTCATTTTAGGCTATTTGAAGTTTAAACGGTTTTTATGGTTTTCCTGGAAGTTCATTCTCTTTATTCCTTTCTTCATTTATAGGTAACTTGCTTTCTGTGTAAGTATGCAGTGTGGTAGTGTGTGTGTATGTGTGTGTGCACAGGGAAGAGGGGCTGGTTTCTGAAAAAAGGAAATATCTAAAGATGAATGTAAATTGCAAGAAATGTGTCTAAGGGAAGTTAAAATACATGTAATAGAGAAAAGAATATGTATTCAGTGTGAATTAGGTACACTAACTTCTTTTGATGCCAATGTTACATATTCCAATATAATTTTTAAAAATAAATGAGTAGTTTTTATGTAAAAGTGCTTGCAGTAGAAAATCTAGAAAAAAAACGACAACTTGACTATAAACTTGCCTATAATTCAATATGCAGTTAATTATCTTAATAATTTTGATAAAATTCCTTTTTGTTTCTTTACTTCTGTTCAGTCTGATTTGTAATCAGCTCTTCAATTAATTTTACATAGAGCCAACATTTTCTGTGCATATTATATTTTATAGATATACTGTAAATTTTTACATAATCAGTCTTGTATTATGCTTTTTATTGTTTATAAATTTTAGTATAAGATATTAATTCAATGCACCCTTATTTAATCTTTTAGCACATTTTTATTTATAATTAGATACAAATAATTAGAATTGAAATTTTTATGTCATATTACCAGGTTTATGATTAAATTTTGTTACCACAGTTAAATTAAATTTTAAAGATACCACTAATCAAATATTTCCTGTGCACTCATATTGTGATAAGCATTTTGTTGTAATAAAGAGCAATGTCTGTGTATCACATTATTGATTATTTTCTGAATGTTCATTTTTACTTCCTTAATAATATACAATCCTTAATTTGTAAGGTACAGCTTCCTGTATAAGCACTATTTTTCCCATCATCTCTTACAGCTGGGTCAGTTAGAGTGCACAGTTCGGGCCAATGAGATATATGCATGAAATGGCAATTGTAAATTGCAAGAAATATCTCTAAAGGAAGTTAAAAGACAGGGCTGGTCGCTAGAGTAAACTGATGGCTGGAGCTTCAGAAACCATCTTAACCATAAGGAAGAAGCAATTATCTATTATTTTGTTTTATTTACTTATTTATTGGTAAGAGGGATTGAACTCAGAGGTACTCAACCACTGAGCCACATCCCCAGCCCTATTTTGCATTTTATTTAGAGACAGAGTCTCACTGAGTTGCTTAGCGTCTAGCTTTTGCTGAGGGAGGCTTTGAACTCAAGATCCTCCTGCCTCAGCCTCTCGAGCTGCTAGGATTCTAGGCGTGCGCCACCGTACCCAGCAGAAGCAATATCTTGAGAGTGTTGGTGAGACAGAAGAGAGAGAGAGAGAGAGAGAGAGAGAGAGAGAGAGAGGAGCTGGAACCTGTACCTCTAGTACTATGCAGTTCATGCCAACCCTGAACAGCCTACACGTATTGTATATTTCTGTGAAAAAAAAAAAAAAGAAAATCTCTCGCTGGGGATTCAGCACAGTGTTTAAGCTTTTGCCTAGTATATGCAAAACCCCACGTTCAATCTCCAGTACCTCATAAAGAAGAAGAAAAAAAGAAAAAAAGTAAAGAATCTCTTCATTGAGTCACTAATATTTTGTGTTTCCTTTCATACATAGCCCAAAATTAATGATATTTGATAAATGATTTTAGAACAAAGTAAAAAACATATTTGGGGATAAATGAAGAAAAAACTAGTTAACTAGTTATAAGCTGAATGTGAAACAAATAACCTTAATCTTCTAAATACTCATATTATCAGACATTTTATGCTATTAAACTTTATTCTAGTAGTATAGAAAATCTTTGAGAATTATACTTTTATTTATAGAAATAAGAAGAGACTTAGACAACAGCTAAAATCTTCTCTCTTTAAGTAAATGTTATTTGTTAAATTCCTTACTTTGAAGCAGAATTCACTGGTAATTTTCACCTTAACAAAGACCATCTAGGTCTTCTGTGCATGCGTGTGTCCTATGGCATAACTATGTTTTTGACTGTGTATACCAGTTAATTAATATTATCTATGGTTCACTAACTGTAAAAATAAAACAGAAAATGACTTACAATAGGAAATTGAACAGGTGTAACTGTTTATAACCCAAATTTCTACCACAAAATACCCAACAGTATCACTATTTTTCCTATTGCATTAGAGAGAACATAATTGAGTATGTTGAATTAAAATTGAAAACCAAATGTACCCAAAGGGCATAATACTAACAAATCATGTTGATGGTAACAGACCAGTACTTGTAGTTTAACATAATAGGACAGATACATTGTATAGCCATACCAACACCATCATTGGCTTTTATCCATGTAAGATTATAGCAGAGGGCTGGGGATGTGGCTCAAGCGGTAGCACGCTTGCCTGGCATACGCGGGGTGCTGGGTTTGATTCTGAGTACCACATAAAAGTAAAATAAAAGATGTTCTGTCCACTGAAAACTAAAAATAAATATTAAAAATTCTATCTCTCTCTAAAAAAGATTATAGCAGAAATATTGTAAATATTATATATCATCTTTTTAAATGCCTTTAAAAAGTTACTAAATGCAGCTGGGTGTGGTAGCTGACACCTGTGGTCCCAGATGTTTGGGAGATTGAAACAGGAGAATCACTTGGACCCCTCACATTGGAGACCAGCATCAACAACATAGAGAAACAAAAGCAACAAGAAGAAGAAGACATCTAATGAATCCACAACTTCAGGATTCTAGGTTTTTCTGTATTATTTGGACATTTTTATTATTATTTGATATTATGATTGTTTCTAATTTTTTTTTCTAAAGAATTTTATAGTTAATATTATGTAGGCACACGTTTTCCTTAAGTAGAATTATTGGTCAAGGGTAGTCATATTAAAAGGCCTTGACACATGTTTCCAAATTGCTGCCCATAAGGGTGGGTGAATAATTGAAGTTCTTTAGTTAGATACATGTGAGAATTTTGTGGGGGTCAGATTGGCCTATTGTTTCATGTAGTAAGAGGATTATGTTTAAATATCTCTACATTTTGATGCCTCTCAACACAAATTCCACGGTGTTTCATTTTTTGTTCTTTCCTTGTAGTTTCATTGCTATAAAACAAAATTGAATGTATTTAATGTCTACAATTGTAAGTTTGGACATATGTAGATCCCATGATACCACCACCACCAAGAAATAAGCTTATCCATCACCTCCAAAAATGTCCCTTTACTATTCTATTTGTGTGTATGTGTGTGTGTTAACAACACTTAACATGAGATCTACCCTCAACCAATTTTTAAGTAGCACACATCATCATATTGTTAACTGTAGGCTTATGTTGTACAGCACGTATTGTCTTATTCATCTTGTGTAACTTTATACCCATTGAACTAGAACACCCCCCCACCATCTCCTTCTCATTCCTTGGAAATAACCATTCTATATTCTGCTTTTAAAGTTTGACTATTTTAAATATTTCACATAAGTGGGATCATAGAGTGTTTGCCCTTTGGTGAAAGGTTTATTTTATCATGATATCTTCCAGGTTCATTTGTTATTCCTAGTAGAATTTCCTTAATTTTGAAGGTTGAATGATATCTCATAGTATATTCATGTAACATTTTCTTTGTCCATTCATCTATCCATGGGCATTTGGGTTGTTTCCATAGCTTGGCAGTGTAAATAATGTTGTGATAAACATGTGAATGCAAAGATCGCTCTCTGTTAGTCTTACTTCTCATACTTTTCGATTGTATACAGCGTGGAGGGTGTGAGGTAACACCGGATATGAAGAAAGGTTAGGGAATCGAGAGAGGAAGATGGGTTAAGAAGAGACAACAAAAGACAAATTTTATTTCCACTAAAAATTTCCAAGATCGACCCTAGTTTAACTTTCTAAGCAAAGTGACAGATGACTCCAGTAACCTAATAAAGAAATGTGCAGCTTCTGTAACTTATTGGAGAATAATTTCTGGTGTAGTCAATAAAGAGTCTGTTGTCTGGGAAACTCTGATCCTTGTACCTGATATCATATATTGAAAAGTTGCTCAAGTTCAAGGATTTAATAATAGTTTTATTTCCAGATCTCAATTATTTGTCTGTACTATTTTTTTCCCCTGGGTCAAAAGGAATTTTTAAAGGATAGTATATTATACTGTTGGAAGTCAAATACAGTGAGTTGTTCTTTTACCGGAGGAAGCATCTCTAGGCATAATACGGAAATCACTAGAATAATATTGGAAAACATAGACTTCCTCTTAACTATTTATACTTTATTTTCAACAAAACTGATTTTAAATAAAAAAGATTGGCTTTTATGATGCATTGTGTTGTAGAGAAATTTGGACTAGGATTTCTGAAAGGAATTGATTTAATCATCATCTTTTTCATCATCACACGTAGGTCAAGCAGCCTGGGGCACAATACGCTGTCTATGGTTATATTTGAATTCAGCATCTGCCCAAAGCTAGTACCTTAGCAACTAGAAACACTGTACATTATCCTTAAGAAATCTATCTTAAGAAACCTTTTATGCTCTGTCCCCTTACCTTTAAGGACTATTGAATAGTGCATGCTTTAGAACATTACATTTCAGTTCTTCTCTCTTTTTTTTTTCCCAGAAATCTCTTTCTTTTACTCCTCTTAAGCACCAAGCGTCTCTCTTACATGAACTTTTTTCTTCATTTCATTCACATCCATGCATTTCTAAATGTCAAGCAGCCTTTTTCATTTAACTTGGCTTTGGGTGGGAGAAAAAATTGAGGGGGACGGCATTTTCCCAAGCTTAGACTTCATATCTGCAGTGTTTGGTGCCTTGAAGATTAGCAGCCAAGTGATAAATTTGAAATTAAAGGGCTCTAATGCAAAACTTCCACTGGAGCGACGAGACATCATTATTTTAACCTGGAGAAGACAGTCACCTAGTGGTGCTTCTGGCCTTTTAGCATTCTTTACTGGGCCACTTATTAACATGCTGACCATCCTCAGAACAGCCCACTGTCTCACTCTTCATTCCTTAACGAATCACCTTCCTCATGCTACATATCATTTCTAAAATAATTTGTTCTTTTTATGTATCAATGTTCTTAACAAATGATTTTTGCAACATCCAGGAAGACATATTCTTTATACCCCTCTTTTTGCAGGTGTTTTATTTATATTTAATTGATAATTGCCCATATTTATGCAAAACAGTGTGATAGATTCATGTATGTGTGATGATCAAATAAGTACAGAAACCATATCCATCACCTCAAACATTATTTCCTGTGTTTGGAACATTCAAAATTCTCTCTTGAGCTATTTTGAAGTGTACAGTAAATTCATGTTAACTATAGTCACTTTACTTTGCTACAGAGCACTAGAACTTATTCCTCCTAACTGTAATTATGTGTTTATTAACTAGCCTCTCCTTACTATCCTTCTTTGCCCTTTCCAGCCTCTGGTAGCCACAATTCTATACTTTGTTTCTATACATCTTCTCTAGATCTATAAAAGTCTATAGACTTTTTAAACTTCCATATCATATTTTTTTTCTTGGAGAAAATATGGATAATTTAAAGTTTACTATTTTAACAACTTTTAGGTATGCAGCTCAGGGTAATAAGGACATCCACACCGTTGTGTGACCATTATCACCACACATCACCAGAACTTTTTTAATTCCCTGGAATGAAACTCTGTACCCATTAAATAACAACTTTCCATATCTCCCTCTTTCAGCCCATTGTAACAACTCTTCTCCTTATCTTTCTGTGCATTTGACTTCTCCAAGTACCTCTTAGAAGTAAAATCATACAATCTTTGCCCCTTTGTTTTTGGCATATTTCACTTTAGCATAATATCTTTTAAGTTTTTTATCTGTGTTGTAGTGGGTGTCCAAATTCCATCCTTTTTAAAGGCTGAATGATATTCTATCATAGAGATAAACTATGGGTGGATGGTTTGTCCATATATGTATGTGGGTTACTTCCACATTATAAATAATGCTGTATAATGGATATGCAAATATCTGCTAAAATCTCTGCTTTCAGTCATTCCAATATATAACTATATGTGGAATTGCTGTATATTGTGGAAATACAATCTCTCTCCCACCCACTCTCTTCTCTCTCTCTCTCTCTCTCTCTCTCTCTCTCTCTCTCTCTCTCTCTCTCTCCTCTTCTTTCTTTTCTGGAGCTGGTGATCACACCCAGGGCCTTGTATGTGCTAAGCAAGTACTCTACAACTAAGTTGTCCCCTCAGGCTCTAGCTTCATTATTTTATGGACCTCTGTACTGTTTTTGCAGTGGTTCATATCCTTTATGGTTCCCCCACTTTTCTATGTTTTATGTGATTCTGTTTGCTCTCTCGCAAAGGACTTGCTTAAATTATCATTTATTTGTCTTGCCAGCCAACTCTTTTGTCACTTTTCACAAGTGCCTGTTTGTTACCCTCTTGGGGAAACAACTGTCAGCTGAAGAGTTTTAATGATTCCTTTTGTCTTCCATCTAACCTGAGCAGCCTGGGTAAACTTGTCCTGTTATTTTGGGTAGCCACTAGCTATTATGCCCATTTTTCAGATTAAGAAGTTAATTAGATGCTCAAGTCTATTTTGAAAATGAGTTAATGTAGCAAAGTATTAAATGAAAGACACAGTAACCAAGAATGTTGTCCAAAGGTCACTTTAGGGAATTGGAAAAGTCATTATAAATTTAATATTTCTATATTTCCAGGTGAATACTTTCTGGAAATTTCCTATACAAGATTTCTCTGTGGTCAAGCCTTAACAATTCATTCTGGAAATTTTTTTCTTAGTTGGTTTATTCTACTCCTTTGCCCCATTTTTAAATCTTTATTTTGCTTTGTAGTAGATTGTGTAATATGTTCAGCAGATTCTTCTTCCTTTTATGATTCCAAGTTTATAATATTCCAAGTGAAATTTAATAAGCAACATCAAATGATGCTATTTTATAGCTAGTTTCAAAATTTGAAGAAACACCAAGGGAAATAAAAATGATAATTTAATTTTAAATAAAGTGTAGGTTATTGTTTGACCCTTAAAAAGTGCTCAAATGTACCAGAAAATAACAAGTTTCAAGGAAGCTTACCCTATATTTATAACTTATGTATTGTGAATTATTATTGTGAATTATTTTGCTGCTTCTGTGTCTATAAACCAGGTTTGTTAAGGAATAGTGAAGTTAGGTTCTAGGTGTGCAGATTTAAAACAGAATTTCTTACTGAACTACAGTATTTGTAGGGTTTTATTGATTCTCATAGATGTAATCTATAAAATTTAAGTACCTTTCAGGTGCAGGCAAGCAAAAGTGTGAATGTCTTTCTATTTATACAGTGGAGGGGGAGAGGTGGAAATATTTTCAAACATGATTACAAAACTAACACTCTAAAATGGCATTTGGATGTTAATTAGTCTTTACTATATAAATATACATATACATATACAATTAAATGCTCTCTAAGTTATTATTTCTTTTTCCTAAAAAATATACTGTAGAAAGTGGTTCACAGTTTTGATCAGGGAGCCCTAGTAACTCATAAATGCTCTCTGGAGATATAATATTATGTCCATCACAAGTTGCTTCGATAAATAAAGTCCTCTTCTACTTCGCAGCCATTTGTAACAATATACTAGCTTTATTTTCAGAGAGCAGAAGAAAAAACTGGCCAAGTTATTTATGCTCTCATTTCTTGTACAGCAAGTCAGCAAAACAAGGCTAGCCTTATATATGGCCACACTTTTTGATGACAGTGGGAGGTTTCAGGCCAATTAAGAACAGTTTTCAGGAGAATCATTTGGATCTGACATGCAGTTGAATTTGATTAAATCACGTGTTGCAATTTTAAAAGTCACTGGACTATGACTATTAACAGTTTGAACTTTGTATCCAATAGAGGTTTTTAGAAACATTCAAATCCACGAGGGGCTTCTTAAGTTGGATTTCTCTGACAAGCTTCTCTCATTTATCAGAGATCACCAACTAACTTCAATCCTGGAATCAATCACAAATATGCTATCTATTTATTTTTTCTGTCTGTCTGACTAAGCCCTGTTTCATGGACTCTGAAAACATTTGAATTTCTAGCACCTAATATTAATAGGTATTCTAAATGCTTTTAAGTATTCATTTACTGAGGCTGGCTTTGAACTCTAGATCCTCCAGCCTTAGACCCCTGAGCGGCTGGGATTACAGGTGTGCATCACTGTGTCCAGCTCCTTAAGTGTTCTTTTTGGTCAAAATTTCCTACTTCCCCAGAAAAGACCCTCAAAGCAGAAAAAAAGCCTATTAGGTTCTCATTGCCAATGCTCTAATTAACATCCCACTTCTTTCCCTAGAGGATCAGAAGGGGCATCTTTTCTCAAGATTCAAGGCTTCTTTTCCCATTGACTGTTTTCCAACCCTGTCCTTGGGTACAGCCAGAAATGGTACTGGAGAAAACTGATGGGAATCGTGGCCAATCAGAAAAGCCTTGTAGAGAATGGATGTTTATGTGCTGTGTGAACCCTGCAATTCAGGGTATTAAAAACTGATCTTTTTTTTAATAATCAATAAATTGAAATTTTGGAATACAAGAATATCGGCAAAATGTCAGATTGTAGATTCATTAAAAAAAAAAACTCATTTTAGTCTATCTGCTGGAGACATTTTGTTATATTAACAGCATTAAGTAGTCTGTCCAGGCCCTCCAGTTTCACAAGGTCTCTGTCCCCTTCCAACTGGCCTGCCTTCCTGTTTTCTTAGTCGTTGGAGGCAGCTGGAAATGGTTTTCATTAATTTTTGCCCCATTGTGTTTCGTCTTGCTCTCAGTTCTTTTGTTCTACAGAAGTGGAATTCAATTTTCATCTTGGGTTTCTTATTCTCCTTTTGACTTAGTTCCCAAATGTTCTTTATCAATTCTTCTAGAATATTCCCTTATAAGGCAAAATCTGGAGAACAGGAGTTTCCTATGAAATAACTGGTGAATCCTGAATACCATCACGATATCCTTGCAGGAGAGAAGCTGAAGGAATTGAGAAACAGTCCCAGAAAAGTCAGTGCAAATATAAAGGCAGGGGTTGGAACAGTGGAGCCACCAGCCCAGGGGTGATAAACTTCTGACCTTCAGAACTTTTAGAGAATAAATTTTGTTTATGTCACCCATTTGGTGATAGTTTGCTAGAATAGCCCAAGGAAACTAACATGATACACAAGGATTCCAGGACTTCTCAAGGAAATATGAATAGGTATATATTGCCTGGGCATTTAGGAATTTTACAGAAATAGCATAGTCAGAAAACTAGCTACTTGATTAATAGATTAGTTACACGTATTAAGGGCTCAATAAAAATTGAAAAGTAAGCAAGCTAAGTCACTGCTAGTACAACACTGTCCAGCAGAATGGACATGCAAATTAGCAAAGTAGGGGCTTACCAGGGAATTACAAAGTGAAGCACAGAAGGGAAGGCATAAAATGTGGTTGCAGAATAATCTTCCAGGTCATGCATGGGCAGTCAGTCATCTGGAATTTGTTGTGTGGACAATAGAATGAATTGTAGAGGAGGTATCAGGAGTTAAATTGACAACTTTAATTTTATATGAAAAACCTATAACTCGTTACTAGTGAAATAAGATAGAACTTGCTGTTTTCTAAACTGCACTATGGTCTCTCCATGTTGCACTGTTTACCTAAAAAATATAGTCCCTAATTCCCCATCCATAGAAAATGTTTCTTTCCTATGCATGATTGTATTCACATATGCTACATTATTTGGAAATTGGATTACAGTCCCATTCTCTGTAGATGACTGTGAATTTAGTTCTGGGTAATGAGTATTTATTTTACTTAAATTTATACTGAATTCTAACACTTTCTTTATATTATGCATATTAAAAACATTTGCAGTCTCTGGATTTGCAGCATGCTCTATTGTGTTGAATGGGGGTGGGGGAAGAGATTGAGACTCTGTGGCAAGGGAGGACTTACCCATAATTTTGTTCAATAGCTATGCTTTTTTTCTTTTCTTTCTTTCTTTTTTTTTTTTTTTTGTCCCTCCCCAAGTCACAGTCTGCCCTTCCCTAAGAAGTCTCTTTGCCCCAAGTCCCACTTTTTGTCCTACACAAGCATCCTGTGAGAACTTCCCCAGTCTATTCCCTGTATAAAGTACAGACAGCATCTAGGACTGTATGAAATCTTGTACAGAAAAAGTAATTCACTAATACAGGTCCATGTCAGTTTGTTAGAGGTATAATTTTTTTTTTTAAAAGTTAAAAAACAAGGAAGGTTCTCTTTAGCAGTAAAGGGAGTTGAACTCTCTGTTGCTTAGAATTCCTGAATGCAAATGTTTCTGATCATTGTGTTAAGCCTTTTATTCTTGAATTAGTTTAACTTATATTTGTACCCATGTAGGTGGAGAGTAAAATCCTGAAATCTGACACATTATTTAGATGTCTCAGAGACATATGTATTAAAAAAAAAAAAAAAAGTAAAAGTGAATGTATTTACATAGCTCTTTGCCAAGAAAACGAAAATGTTTTAGGTAAATATTCAAGGAGTTAAGATTTGATAAGAATACTTGAGAAATGGGTGGCATTTGAATACTTCTTAGTTGGCTCTGCTTTAAGAGACACAATACTCTGAGACACTCACTAGTGCTTTTACCAGCCTGTTGGAGTCTTCAACATCAAGAGAAGGTGCCAACTGTGATCCTGAGAGGCTCCGCAGAAGCCTGAAGTTTATGTAAATAGCCTTTGTCCTGAAGATATATGTACGACTAGAAAAAATAAAAACCTCTGCCCATGGAAATCTCTTTTCAAATGAGCGACATTTAATCCCAGAGCCACAGAGCTCTGGCAGATTTCCCATATTCAAACCGAGTACATAGATATCATGTCACTGATTTGTCAGCAGTGAACAACAGCAAGCTTCTGGAATGTAGCTGCCAAAAGCCAGAGACGATTGCCATCTGGTGGAAGCATAAGGTTACTACCAGAATACAAGTCAAACTCCAGGTTGCTCTTAAGCATTTGTTTACAACTTGTTTATCCAACTTTTAAGGCAAGTGTGGAATGAAAACTAAAATCGAACACTACAGGGATCAAATAGGCAACATTTCCATTCATAGCCAATAATTATTATTTTACAAATTCCTTCTTATTTTCTGTTCTGCTGTTTTACATATCCTCTGACATATTGCAAACATCATGCTGACAAGTATTTTTCTTTTATTCTATTTGACCATCCAGTTTTTTCTTGCTCACAATTTTCTAGTTTTCAAAACCTGAGATAATTCCTCTTACTGTGAAAAAGGTTAAGGGAAAATTCAAATTCCACCACATTAGGAGATAAAAGAATATAGAGGAATAAATAAAATGGCAATTAATGAAAGTAATCTAAACATAGATCTGAAAAGGATGGGTATTTAGTCTAGAATGTAGTTTGCTTTGCATTTGAGAATATCATTTCATTCTTTTGACTTGATTTGTTTATAAGCTTTGGCTCTTACAACTCCACTGTCAACTGATTTCACTTTGGTGAATAATAATGACAAAGTATGTACTTGTATAGAGATTTGAAAGAACTTAAAACACTTATATGAGCCTGAGGTTACTCTTGGTATTATAAAACCATATCAATAAATATTCAGTTCTTAATGTCCCTTATCAATGCTAGTCTCAACCTTATGGAATTTCTTACTCCAAAGTCAACATGGGAGTGGGTTGAAGCATATTAGGAAGTTTGGGATGGTGTGGTTGTGGGTGACAACTATATAGTCACTAATTTTTCAGTTTGACTTTGTGTCTCCATTTAATGTACAAATTATATATATATATATATATATATATATATATATATATATATATATATAAAACAAATTAATTTTCTCTTAATATATGACTAAAATATGAGTTAATAACAAACCTAAAGAGAAATGACATGTCTAAATTTTATGTTCTTCTCAAGCATGAACTTTGGATAGGTGATAAAGACAATAGAACTCAAACATTCTTCTCTCTTTAATTCGCTGTAATTAACCTAGAATAAGTGCCATGATGGATGATGATATGGATCACACTGGAGAATCTGGTCTGTTTCTGTCCCCTCGCGAAGGCTCCCAGGTAGTTCAGGTCTATATAAGTGGTGTGTGTGAGGGAAAAACTGCTCCCTTCTGTGTTCTTTGACTAAGCAACACATTAATCGATATAAGACAGGTTAATAGAAGTAAATCCACATTCAATGACATAGCTGTGTACAGAAGTCCCATAAAATATAAAACTTGAGGGTCAGATTATTGAAGCTAATGTAGTATCCTGAGCTGCAGAAAGGAATTGGAGTTTTTGGAGGTACCAGTTCTGGATGGATGAGAGGAGGAAACGTATGGTGAATAAAATTTGTCTTGTTATGTAGGTAAAAAGTCTTTCTAGTAATGATAACTGTCTCAGCAATTCTTTTCTTCCTTTCAGAAGAACAGATGACAGTCCGTCTGCACATAGTGTTAGCCTGGTCTCCTTTCCTGTTTTCTTAATGTAGTGGTTTAATGAATACTTACAGGATTTGTGGCTAAAAGTTTTCAAAAAGAGCTCATACCAGATGATTTCTCTGGCATTCCTTAAAAATATCATTGACTATCACTACATAAATAAATCTCCATATTCTGTATCCCGAAGCAAGTGACACACAGTTACCTAGGTGAGAAAAGCTTCACCACCAATTAATGCTCAGATTCAGAGGAACTGCCCTGGAAAATGACATTTTTGGCTTTCCAAGTTCTCAATATCCATAGCAGATTGTTCCTGGTCTTGAGCCCAGCCCAAAGGTGCTAGACACAGTTTCCGTTGATAGAAAAGTTGTCTGGCTTGTTCTTCCAAGTACTTGTCATGATCTGCAGTATGGATTTTAAAAACACTGTGCACCTGTATTTAAAGTCTAACAAATCCCAGACATTTTTCATATTGGGGGGAAAATATACCAATATTTCTGGAATAACATAATAATAGAAATGCAAAAAATTCATTTCATTTATAAAGATGATCATTGAAACCAACAAATAGATGTTTTCAGTATAGTAAGAGTAAAAAAGAATACTTGCTCTACATAACTTGAAGATCTTCACCTAATAGATAATCTGTGCTCAACTGAAATGATCACTGTGCATTTAGGGCATATGCTGGCTATGCGTTTTCTTTTCACTAAAAGGCATTGCTCCCTTCAGGTCTAATGGGACAATCAAAGGAACGCTGAAGTTGCTACAAAAATTTCTGACTAAAAATTTAAAAAAATTTTTTTTTTCTCAAGACAAACATACCTATTTCAAACAGACTTAGTAGCATGCTATAGGGATCCAGCTTGATGGGACAATATTCTTGGTCATAACCACCATTTTGCCCTCCAAGTGACTCTGGAACACATTCCAGTTCCTATATCACAAACAAAGTCATTAAAGTTGTAAGGGGAGCATGCTGCGCCAGCCACTGATGCCCAGACTGCTTAACTAATGTAGGACATGTTAATGATTTGAGAAAGGCCAGGTACATTCTGTTTGGATGCAGCTCTCCTATATGTAGCTAAGCATATAAACATTTTCCTCCTTTTGGGGGGTTCAGAGATCCTCCTACCTTGCTGCTGCCCAAGATTCAGAATTGCGCTATTACAATTTATTAGGGACTTACAGTGTAATTGTGCAATCCTGGATCTATCTGTCTCTTTCTTTAGCCTATTGGTAACTTCTGCTTTTAGTAGCAGGTTCTCGTACTCTATTACAGGTTTGCCTGAAACATGTGCTGTCTCTAATTATCTTTCAGATGTTTTTGAAAGCCAGTTGCAAAATCCCAGCCATTATTTGCACAGTATTGTTAGATTGCAAACTTGGTCCATCAAACTGTTTGTACAGTAGCTTCTATTGCAGTTCTTAGAGGAAAGTTGAATTTTTCAAGTTCTCCTCTGAGACCATAGGTGACCCAGAAATATCCTTTCAACCTAATAGTGATCATCACCCTTGACCCTAAGATTTAAGAACAATAGCCTACTTTCTGAAATCCAGTATGTTTCTATGTGTACTCACATTGTAGCATATCATTATTCTCAAGTCTCAGGCCAAACTATTTTTAACTTTTTATTATGTAAAGTTTCAAGCATACACACAAAGAGAGAATAGCTTGACACACTTCTGGGAAACCAGCCCCTGACTTCATCAACCATCCACTGAAGATTAATTTTGTTTCTTCCATCTATATTCTTTACTCTTCACCCCTGTTGTTGTATGTGTATGTTTGAGGAGGAGGAGGTGGAAACAGACATCATTTCATTTAATTATAGATGCAGATTCTTCAGCAGATAACTCTCATAGGTAGGGATGCTTAGAAACAAATAACTGTGTTAATAATAATTCTTCCAAGTCATTATGTATCAGGTAAAGGCTTAAATTTGCCTGGGTATCTCATAAATGCTTTCCTAAAGTTTGAATCAGGATCTAAAATAATGTTAATTATTGCAATTGAATGATATGTTTTTATGTCTCTTAATTTATAGGTTTTCTTCATTTTTTTTCTTAGTATACTGGAAGAACTGGATTTGTTTCTTAGTGTTTGCTACAACATGAATCTTACTGATCATATTCCTATGGTTTCCAGTGAATAGGAGCAGAAATGCCAGTTGTACAGTCACTCAAGTAGAAACTTATAATTAATTGATGATGTTTTAGTGTTCTATGTTGTTCCCAAACACTTATTCCAAGACTCTGTGTACTTCACACGTAATTTCTTCATATCAGTTTCTTTCCTGGTTACTAAATGTAACGTATTCTACATGTTCTAGTTATCATATGTTCTAGGATTGCTTTTCCTCTGAATACTTTCTTTCCAAGATGTTCTTTTATCTTGATTTCCTGTGAATCGATAGTTAAATCTTGAGGCTTAACAGATACAAATTTGAGTTTTTAGAAAGACTACTCCATAGGAAGTACTTGTGCTTTCATCAAAATTTACAAAATGTCTGGTTATTTCTTTGAATTAAAATTAGCAGCTGGAGATGATCATATTAACTAAAAATTATCAGACAGTTCTGGTTACTGGATTTTATTTTTGTTTCCAGAGACTGAGTGTCTTTCAAGCTGAGATAGATCTCACATAGAGAGACATGGTGGCACCCTTGATTTCAGGGAATTATATTCTGCTATAGATCCAATGAACACAGTTAAGTTGTGTGAAAATTATATTTTGTAGTTTAAACAAAATGAAACCTTTAAAAATAGACAATTTTAAAAATTACTGTGAACAGCCTTTAGATGAAAGCACCATTAAAACTGAAGACACCACTTAGAGAAAGCAAAGGCAAAACAGAGGAAGCTACTTGCAAGTAGATAAGAAATATTAAAAGGAACTTATATTCAGACTATATAAAGAACTTTTATCAATTAATAAAAAAATTACAGACAACACAGTAGAGAAAATGGGGAAAACATTGGAATAGTTACATCAAAATAGTAGATATTCATAAGAAGTGCTTCCAATGACCAATGTAACAATGAAAAGCAATTTAATGTCTTCAGTTCTCTGGGAGATGCAAATTAAAACCACAGTGAGATAACATCAGCATCTCAGAATCACTGAAAATTTTAAGTAGACTGATAGTACCAAGTCTTAGCGAGGATTTGGAGATCCTATAATACCATTCACTCCTGGTTTCAGTGTATTTTCCTGGGAAATTATTATTTGCAGTTATCTACTATAGTTGGGCATGTACATGTTCTATGACCCAGCAATTACATGCCTACAGAAAATTGTGCATATGTAACCCAATAGAATTATGCAAAAAAATAAAGACACATACAGGAATATTCATAGTAGTATTATTGTTGGTAGCTATAAATTCAGAATTACTCAAATCTTCTTCAATACTAGTAAAGACAAATATCTACAGTAGAATATTCTGTATATCGTGGACATAAAGAAAGAAGCAAAAAACAAAATGGAATAAACTAAATGGCTCAAAATGTACAAAGGTTGTCAAATAGGAATGCAAACGAAGATATGATATTAGGTATCAGGTCAGTGGTTAAATACAGCCACCAATAGAGTAGCTGCATTGTCTAGAGTTTTTGAAAGTGATCCTAAGTGCAACTGGGTTGAGCCATTAGAGAGATCTGGGGACTATTAATATTTTCTTTCTTGATCTGGGCAACTGTTTCATAGGTTCCTTTAATTTGTATGAAATTATTGAGCTATGTCCTTTCTTTGTGCATTTCTCTATAAGTATTGTATATTGTGGTAAACATATTTATTATATTATTGTACTTATAATGTAGACAAAATAAAACAGTTTTTTTTAAAAAATAGAATTGATAGTTTTCACACTTCTAATATTTCTCTATTAGTCACGTTAGGAGGGAACAAAGAGGAACTAGTCATGCCTATCAAGATGTCGGCCCAAAATTTGTAATTATAAAGAAGATGGAAATGAAGATTTACAAACACACTGAGTGACAATGAACTTCACCATATTTTCTTCTGTATTATGTAATATTATTCACTGAGAAAATGAAGCTATCATGATTAACAATATATTTTAAAACTAAGCAATAAGAATATGAAGATAATTATCTATAATTTTCCAGTACTGTTTAAAATTGTTAAATTCAATCCACTATGTCATTACATTTAAAATTCACTAAAATTAATGTTAACTCTTTGGGGTATTTTTAATAGTAATGAAGAAAGAGTTAGATATTATTAAACATACTGTTTCTTGCTAGCTAAAACAATAAAAAGAAGTGATATGGTGACAAATTAAAACCAATATTTTAAATACTCTTGGAAGATGCTCAGAAAAATATTGAAGATTTCAATATGCTAATGTATGTGATAGGCTTAGAAGAGTGCTTGACACTTGCTATGCTCAAATAAATGTTATTTTTTGTTATTATTTGTATGAAAAAATAACTGAGGGAAATTTTCTATAAAGTCACATGAGAGATCAGTTTTTTTTCCTGATATCTGTCCATTATAGTTGCTAGGTTGTGTTTCAATAACAAAATATATAAAGGAGTATTTTTATGCATTAAGACATTATTCTACCCTTAATAACTGCTTCAGTGAAAGCATTGTTTTATGGATGAACTGAGTAAATATAACCACTGAGAGAGCTACTGGATTGCTTAGAATTTTTAAAAGTGATCCTAAAGAAACACTAAAGACATGAATCTACCTATGAAATGCTTTCCCAATGTCTTTATAAACTAGTCACAACAGCAAAGAAATTATAACCATGAGTTGACGAAGTTCAGCAGCAAAGAAATTGTAACCATGAGTTGACGAAGTTCTGAATGTAATTAATGAATAAAAACAAAAGTATAAAACAGCAAAAATCCTCATGTTACTTTGTGACATGGAGAAATTTTGCCACTCTTTCTCACTATTTAAAGGTTTCCTGATTATCTCCTGACAAAACACTTTTTCCAAAATTAAAGATGTATTAGCATTAAGATTTATTTAACAAATTTGCTTACCTAATCTGTGATAAGTATCTGTCAGTAGCCAGGAACATACACAAACACACCTGAGCTGATCATTTAATTAAAATAGGACAAAAATAACTGTAGAAAAAGAACCATCCTGTAGAGAATGTATTGAGGATGATCCTTTGGAATATTTCCAATGTTATATGCCTTCATTTCTGGAAACAGTGTGCAATCTATAAAACCTCTCCTCTTGAAAACTTTAAAGACTTTCTATGATAGGTGAGAGAATAAGAAGACATTTTTAGGGACTGGTAAAGAAAATAGAAAAAAATGGACAGTGAGGAGCTCACAAACACAGAAATCAAGCTGATAACATACAGAATCTAAGGACCCCTGGACTTGACTTGAGGTCAGTGAGGCAAGGAGACCCATTGGCCAAAATGAATTGAAGAATGAGAGGGAAGAACAGGGTTAGTAATAGCAAGTGTGAGCACAGAAGAATGCTAAAACCCAAGATCTTGAGGATGGAGAACTTCTGAGAGACAATAAAGTCCAAGTCTTGATTATACTTATAAGAGGTTAACAAAGATGAAGAAAAAAGCTAAATAGATGTGTGAATATTAGGATCCTTTGATGCCATATTGGGAGAGGGATGTTAAGTGGAGAGATGAGCAGAAGAGGGCATTATGAGCAAAGATATACATCATGCTGTTGTGAACAAGAGCCAAACATAGAAAGAGATCCTTGAAGTCTGCTCTCCCACTCCTCACCTTAGCTCAATCCTGACATTTCTTTGAAACCCTTTTCCATAAAAGCTGCTCTTCTGACCTTTTATGACTCAGGGACCTATGTATGATTCCCTTTTTATTTTTATTTTATTTTAAAAATTTTTCACCTTAAGTTAAATTTATTTTAATCTCTCTCTATATATACATACACACATATGTATGTATATAGATATATACATATATAGGTATATGCATATATGTGTGTAGATAGATAGATAAATAGATAAACATTTTGATACTATGGGTTGATCCCAGGGCCTTAAGCTTGATAGGAAAGTAATCTACCAGTAAGATACATTCGAGTTATACAGGCTGGCCTTGAACTTGTAATCATCATGCTTTAGTGTCCCAAGCAGTTGAGATTACTACTGGTATGTACCACCATGCCCAACTGAGCTTTTTATATTTTAGCAACACTTTAGTTGCAAGTATGCCTTTAGTATGTCATACAACCTAAATGTTCAAAGAAATATTAAGAGGACTCATATTTATCAAAATTGTTTCTACCTTATGTACATATATATGACTGCATGACCAATGAGATTCTACAACATGTACAATCAGAAAAAAACAAGAAATTAGACCCCATTTATAAATGACATATCAAAGTGTATAAATGCATTCTACTGTCATGTGTAACTAATTAAAACAATTTTTAAAATTTTTCTAGTTTGAATAACAACATGGCAATGTTTTAAATCAAGTTGCCAGGATGTATACTTTCTGAACTCATGTGAAAGGTGATATGTTAATGTACAGAAGGTTAAGATAATTTAAAATGTGATTTTTAATAAATAAATTTAGAATAATTTTCTTAGATACAGACCTATTATATAGCATACCACAGTTCCCATCCGCCATCTACAGCAAGCACTGCTCTCTGGAGACTGCTCAAATGCTATTCTTATGCTCCTTAATTCAAAATTAATTCCAACAAAAACTAATCTAACCAAAAAATGTGGTGCATAGTTTATTCCATTGTAATTCCTGCTTCTGTAATTCAAAATAAGATTATTTTTCTGCCCTTTGGCCACAGATTACCTTCACAGAATTTGAGAGTTATGATTTTCCCATTAAAACAGGAGCTGTTAAAGTTATAACAATAACCATGCAAATGAATTACTTGTATATTTGCTGGAAGGCAAAATAAGGGGGGGAAAAAGGAAGATTTATCTATGCCCGAAGAGCTACTCCAGTTTTCATAATATCAACACTTAAAACAAGCTGACCTTGTTATTTTACAGGGAAGGCATTTGCTGTTCTAAAACAGCTAATTCTTTTTCATGCTTGTCCAGTATCTGAAGGGATGGGGTTGTTTTTGAAGGCAGCAGGATTTCTCATGTATCCCCTTTATAATGACAATTATATCAACAATATCTAAGTTACTTAACTGTTGAGGCCTAACTTAAAAAAAAAAAAAAAGTCTTGACTAAACATTTACTTCAAATGCCCATTTCATCTTTGGTTGAAATCATGAAGCATTAGAGTAGCAAGGAGAATTAATTGAGTTTAATAAAAGGTGGTGAAGTCTCCACCAGAGTACCATAGGCAAAAAATATTACACTTTTTTATCATAAAAGTGTATAATTATATTGATTTTTTCCTGTATCCATGAGCTAAAAATTTTTCCTAAGAGGGTAATCAAATCAACATTAAATAAAAGTGGTGGGAATTCTAGGAATCAAATTATTCTTTTCCCAGTTTCAACATGGAAATAGAAGATGCAGCTGAATTATATAAGTGAAATATGAGTGTTGGCAATATCTCATTTGAATACATAATGTATTCTTAAAATATGTCCTTGAAAGTGAAAATTTAAAATAGTCTTAATAGTAAATGAAGAACTTCTTTCCCGGAGAAATGGTAAGATTGTTGATAGATGATGATACATGACAGGATTCTGAATCCTAGAAGAATTATTTTTCTTGGATGTAGTCCTAACCATTCTAGAAGGCAGAGGATGTCCTTGAAGGACTAGGATATGAGGCTGTCATATCTTATCAGGGCAACCAGGGAAATAGAGACATAATTTTTTAGTGATTTTAAAATTTTTTGATGGTCTATGCACTGCATTGATTATTTCCTTTGCTGTGCAAAAGCTTTTTAGTTTGATGTAATACCTTGTCTATTTTTCCTTTTGTTTTCTGTTGCCAAAAAACTCCTTGTCCATTTCAATGTCCTCAAGAATTTCCCCTGTGTTTTTTTTCTAGTAGTTACATTGTTTTGGGTCTTATCTTTCTTAAATCTTTAATCCATTTTGAGCTGATCTTCATAATTGACAAAAGATAGGCATCAAGTTTCATTCTTCTGCATAAGGATATCCAATTACTCCAACACTGTTTATTGAAAAAACTGTCATTCTCTAATGTGTGTTTGCAGCACCTTTGTCAAGAATCAATTGACAATAGATAATGTGGGTTTATTCCTAGGTTCTCTTTTCTGTCCATTTGTCCATATGTCTGTTTTTATACCAGTGACATGCTGTTTTAAGGACCATAGCTTTGTAGTCCAAGGTAGACAGTACAAGGCCCCCTGCTTTGTTTATTTTGCTCATAGTATTTTGGCCATTTGAGTTATTTTATGGTTCCGCATAAATTTCAGTATTGTGTTTTCTAGCTTCATGAAGAATGCCATTGGTATTTCTATAGGGATTTCATTGAATCTATAAATTGCTTTGGATAGTGTGGATATTTTACCAGTACTGACTCATCTAATCCATAAAAGTGGGATATCTTTCCACTTTGTGTTCTCTTAAATTTCTTTTATCAGTGCTTTATAACTTTTATTTTCACGTCTTTGGGATTATTTCCTTGATTTCCATTTCAGAAAATTTGCTATTGGAATATAACAAGACTACTAATTTTTTATATTCATTTTATATGCTACAACTTTGCTGGAAACATTTATTGGTATTAACAGACTCTTGTAGCAATATGGGAGATTTCTAATATCAAAGGTCATGTCATCTGCAAACAGTGACAGTTGGACCTGTTTTCCTATTTACATGTTTTTCATTTCTTTCTCTTGTCTAATTGATCTTCCTAGGCATCCCAGCCGTATGTTTAATAAGAGTAGTGGTCTCATTCTGGATCTTAGAGAGAAAGCTTTCAGTTTTCCCATTCAATATAATGTTAGTTACTGGCTTAATACAAATGGACTTTGTTATGTTGAGGTTTGTACCTTGTTTGCAAATTTGTTCAGTGTTTTTATCATGTAGGAACATTAAATTTTATTGAATGACTTTTCTGAATCAATTGAGGAGAACATGTGGTTTTTGTTCCTCACTCTGTTGATATGGTGTGTTATGTTTATTGATTTGTATATATAGAAACGCCCTTGCATCACCTTGCTCCCATAAATTCTGAGCAGGATGATTATTATCTTGATACTGTTGTCACTTCCAGTATTTCAGCACCAGATGTCACCAAGTCCCAGGAGTTAGCTGTTGTATGTTGCCACTGTTTCAGTCCCAGAGGGAAATCCAAGCCCAGGTTATTTCCAAATATAATGTTGGTGTATTATTCAGAAAGAAATAGGAGAGTACCTAGCAATAGTATTCTTTTCATTTAAGCGGGTGTCACCATTGGTCCAAATGCCATGTCTGTAGTTATCAGCTTGTGGTCAGATACTGTGGGATTTGGAATAGATCTGAATCCAGTCACTGTGAATACACCAAACCTAAGCATCTATGTCACCTATGGACACTAAAATTGCCAAGTTTTGTCAAAACATGAGCCCACAGCCCATTAATACCAGCATAACACTGTCTTAGAACCAAGGCCCATGCTGCCTTAGGGTGTCTGTTTCTAATATGGACTCATGGCCCAAGACTACTAAAACCAGCCACAGGTGATGATAACTAGAGTGGAATTATATTTGGAGCTATTCTGGAGGCCCTATCCACAGGCAGATCTAGAGCTGGAGGCTTTGAGGATCTACCCAGGGTTAGACTTCAACAGATATGCTGCATGAGTTTGGCAGCTGGTGGTAGAGACAGTCCCTTTACAACCAAAGTTGATGCTAACCTGAGCTGTCCATGAGTCTCAGCTACAGAATCCTGCATACATAGCCTCAGGAGGATAGTGGGTTTGCTCCAGGTCTGTTCCAAGTTCAGCAAGCCTTGTGTCTTCCTGCCAGTGCATAGGTCTGTACTTGATGTTAAGCCTGTCTAGAGGCTTTGTGAATTCTGGTCTCCTTACATGGTCACTTACATTTTGTACCAGGTGCTGGATCTCACTGTGTTGGGCTTGACCCTTGACTTTGAGACAGAGGCCTATGTTAGCTTCTGTGCTCTGCTCCCCAGCAATAGTAGTCACATGCCTAACTATGACATCTAAGTTTGGGGGAAGGGTGTTAGAAGCTGTCAGTCCTCCAGCATAAGACAATTCCAGAGGCTTAGTCTGCAAGTATTGGCATGGTTATAGGACTTTTTCCAGCACTAGATTTCTCCTCTATGGGCCTGGTACTAGGTTTCAGATCTAAGGCCCTGACTTAATTCTCTTTCTCATATCCTGGGGGGAGGTGCCTCTTTTCATCCTGGGATGCTTGGAGTTGGGAGAGGGGTAGCTCAGGCAACTCTCTCTGTTCCCTGGCTTCTTCAATACATTTGTTACACTAACAGCAGCCCAGTGAGTGGTCTCTCACCTGATATCCTTAGCCCTTGGTATAACAATAGATGTTTGACCTAGTATGTCTGTGGGAAGAGATGCCAGAGGATCTTATTCACCTACCACCTTGCTCCAAAGCTTCCCTTATCCAAGCATCTTTCTTTCTGATAGGACTACTGCGGCTTCTATGAGCCAAGGAAAAGGGCAGGGCACATAGAAACCCGAGCTCTTTCATATGTCTGACTTTGTGCTGATACTTGGAATAGGCAGAAGAGAGACAAGTCTATACCATCTGGCAACCACAATTGGGCTCAAAGATGTCTCATATCCTATCACATGTCTATGCCTGTACTTCTGGTGAAGTCCCTGATCCACCACCAGAGTAAAGTTCAGCCAGCAAGGTCCATTTGAAGATGTTCACAGTTAGTGGGTGAGGAACACTTCCTGAGAAGGGTGAATGAAACCAGCAAGCAGTTTCATGGGAGAGGGCCACATTCTAAAGCTCTGGGGAGAAGAGAAGAAGTGGATATGATTCTAATGGGCTGATGAAGTGACACCTAAAAATACAAGCCTGAGCAAAGCTTCTAAAAACAACATATGGCTGCAGAAAACAGGAGAGGTGTCAAGAGACGGTGTGCCTTCGGAATCTGGTGGAGTAAGCTCCAAAGCATTGTCTTTTAATTGATGTAAAGAATAATTTGTTCTGTGCAAAGAAGACAGTTTAAGAGTATGTATGGATAATTATATGAAACCTGAGAATACTGTCTGAAAGAAAGGACTTTGTGGATGATCAGATTTAGATTACTTTCGCAGTTTACATTCTTGCTTGTTTAAATACTTAACTGAAAAAAAAAATCAGCCTCCATTAAATTGGATATTTATAATGCACAATGAGAAATTTCTTGTGTTTTTATAAATCACTTACTAATCTTATAAATTATTTATGGTCACTCAATCATATAACAATAGAAAATACACACATATATACGCATAAGACATAGTGGAAGACAAATGACACATAATTGTGTGTGCTCACTAAGTTTTTTTCTTTTTTCTTTAAACAGTTCAATGGTCTTCTAAATTATTAAATTATTTATGGTAATTTAACCATATCACAACTACAAAAAAAAGAGACCACCTCCTACACACACACACACACACACACACACACACACAGTGAAGACACATGATATAAAGGAGTGCATTTTCTTTTGGAATGATACTTTAAATATGCCGAACAAGCCTATATTACTTATGATTCCTTTTTGATCCTTCTTTACTTTAATGTAATGCATAATATCTGAATTATGGCTATTAATTTTGTTTTAAATCAAATTTAGTTCTCAGAAAGTTAATGAAAAATGTCTTCAAATGTCATTTGAAATTTCTTCTGAACTATCACTTAAATTTACTTTCTGAAGTGAAAAAGTATAGACCATGGAACAGTTGTTTCTATAAGCAAAGAAGGATGTACCTTTTTATAGTCAGTTAGAAGATGATTGCATTTTTACAAAGTAAAAAGGAATGTACATTATCTGGGACACTTTATTTTGTTTTAAATATGAACAATATTTCATCCCTGCCCAAGACAGGTCCTGCATAGCTCTCTCAGGAAAAACAAGCCTACTGGTCTTTGGAGAGAAGAGACACAAAGAATATCATATCGTGAACTAGGAATCTCCAAAAAAAAAATGTTTGGAAAAGTATGATTTTTATCCAACAAAATTAACTTACGTATAATATTTGGGGGAAATCCTTTGATTCTTTTTAATGGATATATGAATTAACATATTTTGGGGGTGATGTTCATTTGTTCCTTTCTTTGTTTGTGAGATATACATTTAGTACTTTGTAGTTGGATTATTATTCAATGGAAACACTAAAACAACATGGAAACTATAAACCAATAATAACATAAAAATAATTTAATAGCCATTTTATATTAGCAAGACCCTAAAAACTCATTTCTAATGATTACTTAAATGGAAACTACACAGAATTCAATTTTGAAGTACAACTATAGAGTGATTGCAAAAGCCAGTTCAGATTTATCCAGGTTCCCATCCATTCTTTGTACATATTTTATCAATTTCCTGTGGACCCTACCTGCAGGTTGAAGACTTGACATCAAACCAGTGACTGATACTTTTATTTCTTCAATTGTTGTCAGGACACTTTCTCATGTCTAGGGCTACTGTGTGAACACTCTTAATTCTCAATTCTCACTTTTTCTAACATGATAATTATTGTGATTTATAATTGCCATTGATAGTTGGTCAATCTGATTTGAATCGAAGATGTATGGGGCGTTACATAATTATAATGTTTGCAGTGATTACATTAATAAGTTTATTTAAAAATACAGGATTTGAAATATGTATTTTTACAGATAAAACATCTTCAAACATATATGCCTTTCATTTATACAATAAGTAGTACTGTTAGGAACACTTTTTGGATATAATACAGCTTTGTTTTTGTGTATAATGTGTGACTACACAGCAATCACTGATATGTGGCTAAAAAAATTCATCATAGAAATGAAGTTCACACATGATTCATGGATTTATCCATCTACTTAATGTGTAGTTATTTAAAACCTAAAACTGTTAGGACACTCAAATTAAAAAATGAGGACAGTAGATAGTGTAAGCATAGTCCTTACTTTCAAAGGGTGTTTATATTTTAATTAGGGAGAGATATATTAAACATGAAACCAGGTATTATTTGATTATAATTGTGAAAATTGTATCATAGTAGAAGTACAAGATACTCAAATAGAAAATAGAGTTCTGTCTAAAATTTATAAGGTAAGAGAAAACTTGTAGAAACTCAAGATTTAGTAAAATTAAGGGAAAAGAGTTGAAGAATATTCCAGGATAATGGAATACCCAAACCTTCTGACAGGAAGGAAGAGATAGGTAGGACTGTGGAGTGGAAAGTACATTAGAGTTGGAGTTCAGAATATTTACCATGGCGTTTCACCCTCATCCTATTTCATAATAAGGCAGATCGCCCCTCTAGAGTCATAAACATGTAGATGATTAATTAAACTATGGCATTGTTAAATTTCTCTAGGGATGATAAAGAGAAAACTATGTAAATAACAATACCTCGAGAATGCCTAACACTCAATATTTAGATAAAAGAGATTGGTCCAGCAAATCAGAATGAGTACTTCAAGTGATAGGAAGAAGAACATCAGAGATCCAGGAGAGGGAGTAACTAGACATGTCAGATGCTGTTGGGTAGAACAAGATAAATTCTGGCAGGTTATAAGCCAAATTGAAGTTTTTGAACTGGAATGGATGCTGGATAGAGAAGAAAGGGGGGAAAAAAGAGCAAGAGCCCAATGCATATGGAGAATGTAGGGGGATTGGTGGATCTCAGGTCTCAATGAAGTCATGGACAAAGCTGTCTTAGAGATAGGATATTTGTCTGGAGTTGAGAAAATAAGTGAGAATAGGAGATGGCCACTTAGTAATTTGGGGGTTTGAAACATTTAAGGTGATGAAAAATTTTACATGTGACTTTGGTAGTGGAAGGCTGAGGTAAAGAAATTAAAAGTTCATTTGCAATAAAGAAATCCAATTGGAGTATTGAAAAAGATACTTATATATATATGTGGATGTCATCTAGAATTATGGCTACACTGAAGCTAAAAGGGACAGCAATAATGCGGTTGCCAAAGTGTTTTTATGAAGGATGCGTGATGAGTAGAGATTAGTAGACAGATGATACCAACAAGAAGAGAGATGGTACACAGCTAGGTGGTGGGTGGTATAATTTGAGTAATGAATGTTTCCACAAAAGCTCATGGGTTAAAGAGTTGGTTCTCAGTTTGGTGCCATTGGAAAGTGGTGGTAACATTTAAGAAGTGACACCTAGTGGGAGGTTTTAGATCATTGAAGACATGCCCTCAAAGAGGATTGCAGGATGCCAGTCTCTTTTTCTCTATTTTGTGTCTGGACCATAAGGTTAATAGGCTTCCTCCTGCATGTTCTCCTGCCATGATGTGCTTCTGAACCACAGGCCCAAAAAACAACAGGACCACTTGATCACAGACAGAAACCTCCAAATCTGTGATCTCAAAACCATTTTTCTCTTTATACCTGATTTTTCTCAGGTATTTCGTTACTGACTAACATTATGGGAATATCAATTCAGCAAGGAGGTAAGGATGCAATGGCTAGCACTCAGGAAGAGGAGAGCATGAACCTGAGGATAACCAAGATGTAAAAGAATAAAGTAGTCATCCTCACTTGCAAGACAAGTGATGTCTTCAATGGAGAATAGGGATTTAGCCAATTAGTTAGAAACAATGTTCTGAAAGTGGAATAGTCAGTGAAGGTTGAAAACCATGGGACAAAGTTCTAAAGGCACAGTGGAAGAATTTGAGCACTAGGAAAGAGGTGAGAGAAGGGAGAGAGTTGGGAGTTAATGAAAGGCACAGAGCAATGAAGAATGGAGCACTGAGAGAATTTTACTGTAACAGAAAATAAATGTTTCAGTATGATGCGGAGATGCAGGGAAGTGGAAGGAGAGGCTGAGGAGGTAAACAAGATGAAAAATTGGAAAGGGTTACTAGCTTGAGAGAAAGCTACCTCCCTTTAGGTCACAGGAGCCTAGATATAATACATAAAGCAAAGAAATGGCTGGGTAATCTGACAGGGCTTGATGAGCAGAGACTCCAGTGTGGGGACTGCTTCCAGCAAAGAGGAGTTCTTAATGTCTGAAATATTAATATCTTTTTAAAATGTCCAATCTGCCAGAGGTTTGTACCATGAAGCACAGGACCTTTGTAATAATAACTGACCCCATTCCAACCAAGTGCTTATTTTCTCTCATTGGGCTTTCATGACAAAGGGTTTAAGAACTTTTTAGAATTCAGTATTTCTTCATTGCTTTATGGAATGTAAGATGCATAATTTACATGAACTGTTAGATTTCCCCTCAATGTTGTAATGTTATTACTTGAATTTGACATGCAAAGTCATTAAGTACATTCCTTCTTCAGTTCATTTCTCAATACTAAGAAACTATGATTTAATACCTAATAACTTGAAACTAATACATTTTCCAAAGATATCTAATTCAAAATCAGGAGGATACTTAAATGTTGGTTGAATCCATTTTTCTTCAAAATTTGTGTGATAATGTGTGCCTGACAATATATTTTAAAAGTCATACTGGCTGATAGATTTTTTCATTGGCTGTGGATAAGTCAAATGTAAACAAGTGTGGTGATTTAATTCTAGTTAATATCAACGTTCAAACTCTGATCTTCTGACGTGTCCCGGTAATATCACTAGGACACATTATCATTAGAAAAAGAATTTGAGAATTATGTACAAATGATTTACCATACTCTTATTTTAATTCTCTGCTTAAACAATTTAAGAAATTTTGTTTGAACAAATTAGAGTCTGAAATTAGGTCACTTTTATATTTGCGTTCTCATATCACACCCAGTGTCTGAGAAAATATAGATAATTGGTTGTTGAATGCACCAATTATCTACTATCACACAATCCTGGATGGCCACCAAAAAGACTTAATGACATACAAGCCCAAAATACACTTAGTTCATGAGATTGTGTTTTAGCCAGGTTTAGCCAAACTGAGCTGGTTTCAGGTGAACTGGACAGGTTTTGCTCAAATTTTGAACAAAGTGTAGATAGGTGATCTGGTCAGGCCAGGGAAGATGGGAGCTGGTGCAGTTACATACAGTATTCATTCAAAATGCATTCTGCTGTCATATATACCTAATTAGAATGAATGAATGAATGAATGAGTAAATAAATGAATAACTTTTTTTAAAAAAGGATATGGAATGTTAATACCTCCAGAACACTTCTCTCCCTTCTCCTCACCTTTTACCAAGGTCACTAGGGAATTGTTCCTCCCAGCAAGCAGTTGTTAATGAATACCCTTTGGGTGGCTCCTTTTCTGCCATTTTGGGCAGATATGGAAAATAGGGAGAACTATCCCCTGATTGGCTTTTTTCCTGCCCTTCTGGTCACCAAGAAGGTGGAATGGGAGGAGGGGGCATTAGAAGAAGGGAAACCTGAAATCTGGACAAGACACCCTACTCTCTCAGGCACCAGCTCTGCACTCCCACCTCTCCAGAGGTTGCTCTCACTCTGGCTCTCGCTCTCTCTTCTATTCTTTAAATTAAACTTTTTGCTCTTGCCTTGGCATTTCCTGGGTGTTCAGTCTTCAACACCAGGGTAATAGGACTCTATCCTGATTCAAAATGTCTAGTTTCAAAATGTCTAGGCTCCTCTGGCTGCCAGTTGCCTCATGTTGGGCAACTGATAACCTAACCCCTCTCCATCTCATGCTCAGCCTCCAGCAGGCTAATCTACACAGGTCACGTTCTCATGGCCTAGTGGAAGTATAAGCATGAGCAAAACAAATTGCGCAAGCGTCTCTTAAGCCTCCATTTCAGTAAATATGCTGTTGGTCCAGAAGAAGCCAATGGACAAGATAAAACCCAGATTTAAATGGCTCTGCAAAATTTCATGTAAAGGACATGGATACAGATAGTGGAGAATTGGGCCCATCAGTGCAACCAGTCCCCTGCAGGGAAAAGCTCAGCAGATCAATCGTAGGATGACAAAAAAAGCACCATACTAAGGGTCAGGAGACAAATCCCTGAGGCTTGACACTATTCATTTTGCTAATACGGGTGAATTATTTAATCACACTGAACTCTAATTTCCTTATTTGCCCTTTCCAAGCTTTAAAAGCCTTTGATTTTATACAATCAATCTTTAATTAATTTAATGCTATACTATTCGGTAGAAGGAACTTTAGAGAAAAGTTGCTCATTATTCTATCCTTTAGTGAGACAAACTAATGTAGATGGCCAAAATTGATGTGGCTAATTTTGACTATGAATCTTCAAATATTTTGTAATTACATTCAAACTGATATTCTTCTAGTCGGAATCTGGGTATGAATCAAAGTTCCTCAGCTGTATTTCTTATTTAGGTCTTCCTATCTGATGATCCTTTTAAAGTATAAAATATGTCAGTGGAATGTCAAGCACTATGACATCTCTTATGTGTGAGATGAGTTATAGGGGCCATTGATATTGTGCCTTAATAATTCATTTATACAATATAATTGATTTATGCAATGAATTATTATTCTTAAGCTGACTAGAAGAATTTCTCAGCTTTTCAAGATGCTGATAAAAATATATGTAAATTTCAAATAGATGTTATATTTTATGTAAAGAGTACAGATAATACAGAAATGATACCCACTCTTCGTTAAACAATATGTAACATATAACAAGGTCTGTATTATTTAACTATAAAAATAAAACCAGTTAAAATGCTCTAAATTAAAAATATTTTCTAAGCCTTCATAAGGAAAAAAATAACACATACAAAAAAGTTTTTGAAAATGATTTTTTTGTGTGTGCCAAACAACTTCTTCTAGCCACTTAGATGGCCTTAAAAATTCTACACTTAAATTATCAAAATATATTGAGGAACTTATAATTTATAACTTACTTTGACATATAGACTGTTCTCTTTAAGACATACAGAAATGACTTGCCATATGATAAGTGTTTATCCTTGTCATATCTCTGGGAAACATTTATTTTGGACTGATAATTTACTTGTAAAATCAATCATGCTGGCCTGTGTCATTTCAGAGTCACCATGTAGGCATGTCCAAGAAACTTCACTCAAATCAAGCTGGCCTGGATTCAAGAGTACCAGTTGGTTGTCCGAATGATTTGGCCAATGTGGAGAGAGAGAAGAGCAAGCAGGGATCACGGCAGTAGTCAGCACCAATGTTACTACAGGTCAGTTAAGCTTACAAGATAGTGGTTTCAATTGTCTACAAAAGACACACCATATACAATTTCTTCCTACCATTTTGTTTGGAATACATGGCTTAGCCAAAGTGACTTCCTTGCCCTGAAATTCTCACTGAAGTTTTAAGTGCAGCATGACACTACACACTTACAATAATGATGGGACTCTTTATTGTTTTCCACTACCAATTTTTTTTTCCCGCTCATTTATGTTTTTTGTTAGTAAGGAAGTATTTTCTTTTAAGATTGCTTGTGTTGTCATGAAAATAATATCTTGACATCTTTTCCAGAAGAATGAAAAAGAAAAATTCATGCCTTGAAAAGAGGTTAAAATAATTGAGATTTTTTTAAATCTTAAAAAGCATCAGATAAGAAATCTAATGCAGACTTGAATTACAAAGGTTTAGTTTATAGTGATGATGATCTGATATTCTTGCTGTGTACTGAGGGCAAAACAAAAACAAATGGACTTGTGAAGTTGATAGCATTCAATTAAGCTACCCAGACTCACTTCCATATGGTGGAAATTTGAGATGACTTAGCAAGGAAATAAGAATTTTCATTTCTGGCAATATTTTAGATACACAAACCAGCCCAGTATCTATTACACTTTATATTGAAACTTCACATTTAGTTTGAAGGAAAATTGAAACTGTAATTATTCTTAAGCATACAGTTTGTTCCTTTTCCCTCCTTATTTGGTTTTGTAGCTAGCACACTTTTTTCTCCAAGGACATGTAAAAGTCAAAACACTAGATATAAAGTCTCTGAAGTGTTTCTGCTCCAAACCCTGTCTGTACAATCTGCGCTCTTTCATGTAGTTAGCTTACTGGCTTCTGACACTCCTATAAAAATATCCCATAGAGCTGTTCTTATTACCTTTTCATTGACTCTCTCTGAGTGATAAAAATGAAATTCTGTAAAGGACTTTGAAAACCATGCATATTGCAATTCCTCCACATTTCAAATACTAATCAAGTGTGACTATAAAAGAAACAACCTCAGCGGTGAAAATTGCTGCCGTGTGTTGAGTCTCAAGCCATTATTAATTCATTGGAAACTATTTTTTTTTTCCTTTAAGATTATGGATCCTAAAAAATACCAGATAACACAATTCCTGAGATCAAAGTTTCTGTTTCAATCATAGAGAAACTCGGTATCTCATCTTTCCTTGCGTGTGCATCTCTGGGAGACTACAGCCAAGGCCATGGTTCTCTGTACTCAGTGACCAATGCAGAGTATGTCATAAACCAGGGAAGCACCTGCTTTCAACATACATCTGCAAGTGATGTTTTTAAAGACAAAAAGAAACTGGAATTAAAGTAATGGTTCTAAGCAAGTGAAATTTCCTAACTTCATTCAAGAGAGTAAAACAAAATGTCCGTTCTTAAGATTATTCCAATATGGATTTACTTAGAAATTACCCTATATGCACATCTGGGCAATATATTTACTTCTTTTCCCATTTTTAAATGCAATAAATTATAGAATCTTTCTTCATTATGAATTATATTTATGTGACAACTCCATACATAAAAATATAAAAGTAAAATAAAACCAAAACAAAAATGTTCAAGCTTTATTTTGTACCTCATATAATATAGTATATGTGACTTCATGTACAAAATAACTAATTAAATTCATATTTAACATTACCTTACTTGGTGTGGATAGTTCATCTCTGAATATGCAGTAGCCTCCTTTGTGTTCAGAGTGGAAAAATAAGAGGCTCTCTCAGCTTTTCCTGTTTTTTTTTTTTTTTTTTTTTTTTTTCGTGTGTGTGTGTGGTGTGTCAGGAATTAAACTCAGGCACACTTAACCACTGAGCCACATCCCCAACACTTTTTATAGATTTATTTTGAGACAGTGTCTCATTAAATTGCTTAGGACCTCCCTAAATTGCTGAGGCTGGCTTTGAACACACGATTCTCCTACCTCAACCTCCTAAGCAGCTGGGATTACATATGTGCCTCCACTCCCAGCTTCCTTGTAGACAAGAGTTGTTCATTTTCTAAGTTTCTCTTTTGGTGAGAATCGTGGGTTGCAGAATGTTTATAGCATATCAAATACTGAAAAAACAAAAATTTTAAAAGCTTAATTAAGGTGGGGTACTGTTTTTCTGATCATGCTCCCTCAGATCCGTTCTTTCAATTAGATGAGATAGAACCTTTTCAAATATGCATCAATAATTACTAGAGGGAATTTTTTAATCAAGATATTCAGTGTAAACAACTTGGAGGGCTTGCTGTGAACAGCTGAACATGAATTATATAACAACAATTGACTCCACACAGCCAGAAGTATAATAAACTATAACTCTAGACCATTGCTGTCAGCTGAGCTCCTTTCACTAAGAAACTGATGAAAATGTTTCACCAGATCTCAGATGACCTTCTTCTGTGGGTCTTAATTCATTCTGATGGCTCAGTGATGCTCACATCTTATTTTAAGAACATTATCACTAACTTTACATGTTGTTTTGCCCATGAATAATAGTATACTTTTCTTAAATAGCATGAATAAGTGGCATGAGGGTAAAGTTCAGACCTTTGAAGTCTAAACTGAGAATCCTAGGTCTAAATTTTCTCTCCCCAACTTGCTGTGTACCAAGAGCAATTTACTATACTTTCTATGTCCTTATTTGTCAAATTCGGTTAATATACACCACAGGCTAATTTCAAGATTATTTTGGTTCAAATAAATGAAAGTTAGTATAGTCATCTGATAAACTCCAAAATAGTCATTGCTATAGTAGTTAACCACTGAGTCTTTGTGAGTTGGTTGCTCAAGACAACTTTGCTTCCCTGTAACATCTCTACAAAGTGCTGGCTATAGTCATCTGATATTGTAGCTCTCAGTCCATGAGTTTCGGTATACAGGGTTTTTTTTTTTTCTTTCTTTCTTTCTTTTGAGAACTATATCCTCATGGAAACTGTATGGCCTTTGTTAATGCTATTGACATGGGAATGAATGAAAAGCCCTCTTTGGCAACATCTCTAATTTCTGAGTCTAAGAAACATTGGAGACACATGGATGATCTGATTCTCTCTAATGGACTATTTATCCTTCTTGCCTCAGAAGCAATATCTCAGGAAAGCACAAGGTTTCTTTGGTTAATCAGCTAAACAACTATTTTTAGTAGATAGCATGTGTTAAGTAGAAATGTTTGCATTAAGCTGTTTGGTACACATCCAGTTCCCTGCGTTGATTTGCAAATGGAAAATCTATTGGGAAATGTTCTCAACAACAACAACAACAACAAAGGCAGAATAAGAGAAGTATGTATGGGCAGAGGGAGAAGGTGAATCATGATATAGTCACAACAAAGACCTCAGAAAGTCCCCAAGGCAGTTGTGGAGTGGGGGTCTTGAGAGTTTTTCTCCAAAATTAGGGTAGGCCTCTATACCCCCTGCACCAGTCAATAATAAGGTACAGCTGTCCCTGAGACAGGGCTTGACTGTGCATAAGGTGGCTTTCTTAAGCCAAGGGCAAAGTCATTTGGTAAAAGAGGATTATTGCTTAGTTATGAGGAGGAGCTGGTTATTATGTGGGTCACTCAGTAATTACTACAATTGTTTCTGGTGATTTTTCTGGCCAAATAGGAGCCATTCTCATTTTCCTCCTTGTGGTTCCCTCTAGAAACCGAAATCTTTGCCAGAAAGTATGATTTTTTTAAATGTGCTTTTTTTCCCCCTGAATAAAATCTTTCTATCAAGCAAATTTTGTACTCTCCTGGTTCATTTTCTCTTTTGCAATTCCCTTCCTTTTGGAGTTTCTACTGTGTTCTTTGAATTATCCCAAATTTGTAGATGAAATCTTCCATAAATTAGACAAGTCAACCAGTGCGTAGAACCTTGAGCCCCAAACCAAAAAACAGTACCCTAAGTTCTAGTATCAGCTCTGCCAAAACCTGAATATGTAGCTTTTCATAAGTCATTTGCTTTCTCTGAGCTTTACTTTCCTCATCAAACCAGGAGGCACACAAGGTAATCTTCATGCCCTGTTAATTCTGAAAGCTTTTGATTCAATGGCCTATTCTGATATCAAAACAGGCTGAGATTATTGAGCTCAAACTGTCTCATCTCTGGGTAAAACTCACATATATATGATTCTCCACATCTAGGATCCTCCTTATTTTGGGAAACTAAACAGGTGAGAGGAAACAAGCTCCATAGGAAAGTACTCTGCTGAGGCCAAGAGGGGAGGGTAGAGAATAGAGAATAGATCTATAAGAATGTAAAGAAGTTTTTTTACTGAGATTTAGTTTAATCTAAATATCTAATATAAACCTTTTTTTTTTTAACTTATATAATACTTATATAATATTTTAGACATGGTGCCACAGGCTGACTAAAACAGAAATCAGTTGGGGTCAAAGCAAGACCAAAACTTAGCTAAGCAAACAGGTCCTAGAACTCTGACTCTAACTCTGTGTTCATCATCTAGGACACATGGCTACATGAAGTACTTTCAAAATGACTTGGGCAGCCCTGCCTCTTTGGTTTTGCTGGTTGTAGGCACATGGACTCTCTTTTAGCCTGTCTGTCTCCACAGCCAGCAGGTTCTCTGAGAAGTTCACATTACTGGTATCTTTTCATTCCTGGGGTATCCATTCCAGCTTTGGCTTCACCTCCACAACTCATACATTGACCTCTCAGTGGCAGCTGATGAGGACTCCAACCATGCTAAACTTTGCCTGGCCTCCAAGGCCTTCCTTTGAAATCTTTATCGAAGCCTTCATGACCCCTTAACTCCAGCAACCTGCATTTCTGTAAAACCAGCACCATGTGGATGACAACTTGCACAATACTTGGGCCCCCTGGCATCCTATATGTAGTTGCCTCTGAGTGTCTGCTCGACTCAGTATGGTGAAAAGAGTTCCTAGGCCCCACTGTATGAGCAGGGAATCATTGTGATCTCATGATCTCCTTTTGGAGGGATTTTGGCTTATGTACCCTGGAGCCTGTGGGTGTGACCTTACAAATACCTGAGATGCCATCAAAGCATGTGGTTTCTGAGCAAAGTACTTAGCATCTCTTAAGGGTTGTAATCTCTTCAAGCACAGCTTCCTTGGCCCCAGCTTTACTTTACTTTTCTGGCCAAATGGCAAGTTTTTAAAATCCTTAAACTCTTCCTTCAGTTCCCAATTCTCATAGTAAACCTGGCTAAAAGTTTCCAGTAATATCCATGCCACTGACTGAATGCTGTGCTACTGCCGCAGTCTGGCTGGGCACAAAATCACAAGCCACTCAAAAAGGAACAAACTTTATTTTTAAAACTCCCGCCAATACCCTGTATGCTCCTGGGAAAATTGCCGACCCACACATGTGGCGTTATCTTGGGCCACACTACCCCAACAGGAAATCCCTCCTCCGGAATTCTCTCCTACCGCACTTTCCCAACCAATGGGAACTCTTTGGGAGTCCCGCTAGAGCTCCAAAGTAGCAGGCCGAAGTGGACAGCAGGGGTCTAATATCCATTTGAATTCAGATCTTAACATAATCATATCATCTCAATGGCTTGCTGGCGTCACCTTTCAACCAAAAATGCCATGCATCATTACTATTTGGTTATGGCTCTTAGCATGCTACCTTGAAATTTTCTCCACCAGATTAAATATTTCATCATTTAAAAATAAAACCTCACTCAGAATCTCAGTACAAGGGGAAAATATAGACAAGTTCTTTAACATTAATGGTGACCTCTACTTGAATTCCTAGTAGAGTCTTCATTTCCCTCTAAAACTTCATAAGTGCACTCTGCAGTCCTATCTTTATTCTGCTCTTTTGAGCTCTCTCTAGAATTGCCAATTAAACTCCAATTACAACATTCTAAGGCTTTTCCAACCTGCATTTCCAAACATTTCCAAGTATCTTCTGCAAACTATTTCCAAAAGCTTCTGAACCACATGGTCAGGTTTGTTATAGCTGCAACACTTCTCAGTACCAATCTCTGTTTTAGTTAGCTTCTTGTCACCATAACCATACACATGACAAGTACAACTTAAAGAAGGAGAAGTTAATCTGGCATTCAGTTTCAGAGATCTCAGTCCATACATAGCTGACTCCACGTCTCTGGGCCCAGAGAGAGGAGCACATAATGGGGGAAGGACCCAGCAGAGGAAAGCCACTGAGCTCATGGTAGGGTTGTGAAGTAGACTGGGAGAAAGGAGCTACAGGGAAGAACAGCCCTTCCAGAGAATGCGTCAAGTGATCCGCCTCCTCTAGTCATGCCCCACCTCACTATAGTTACCACCCACTCTGTCCATTCAAAAAAGGATGGACTGATTAATTTACATCTCTCATAATCTAATTATTTGCCCTCTCAGTATTCCTGCAGAGGCACATGAAGTTTTGAAGGGACACCCCATATCAAAACCTTAACATAAATCTGTTCCCTCTTAGGACTAGATAATTAGATAAGGTGGGGATCCATATTAAGACCTTGATCAAATACCTGATTATATACTATCCAAAGTCAGTTATTTTCAATAACATTATCATAAAAAACATTATGGCTTCTCAGTTTTAATAGAGGAATAACTATGGTCCACTGTTATTATAAATAGTTTTCTAAGTCCAATAGTTATTTTTACGCTAAAGACTGGAAATCTTGTCATTCAGAATATTGGATAACTTTGCATGGCCCAGTGGTCCAAGTCTGTAATCCCAGAGGCTCAGGTGGCTGAGGCAGGAGGATCAAGAGTTCAAAGCCTCCCTCAGCAAAAAGCAAGGCACTAAGCTACTCAATGAGACCCTGTCTCTAAATAAAATACAAAATAGGACTGGGGATGTGGCTTAGTAATTGAGTGCTGAGTGTCCCTGAGTTCAATCTCCAATACCAAAAAAAAAAAAAAAAAGGAGAACTTTAATTTGGCAAACAAAAAAAGCCAGTATGGCTTTCATGCTAATTTTTAAATTGTTGAGCCAAATGATAGTTCTATTTTTTTTTTAATTTTTTAATCATTTATTTTTATTTTGTACTTATTTATGGGTTACAGTGTGGCATTTCAATATGCCATATGCAATGTATGCTGATTAAATCAGTATTATTAACATCATGTCATTGTCCTTTCTTTATGTTTGCAGCCTTCAAGCTTCTCACTTCTTGCTTTTCATTAATTGTATAATAGGATATTGTTTCTTCCTTCAATTTAATATCAATGCAGATTTTTCATCATATAAACAAAATAATGATATCATTCCCTTCCCTTTACACTTTTAGGGAATGCTATAATAGATACAACATACTTCCTATGACTTTAAAATTTTATATGATCATCCTTCATCTTAATAGCAACCCTCTTCTCAGAAGTTTGAATGTTTTAAGAATATGTTAGAGGGAGAAGCATAGTCATCTTATTGTTTGAACAGTTTTGAAATATCATTTCCTATTAGGCAGTTGTGTGAGCACTGACAACTTTGCCCCTCTTCTTCCCTGGAGATTAATTTATTTCCTGCAGTGCTTGCTCTTTGTGGCAAGCCTCCTCGTCAGCCTTCACCAATGGGAGCTCTCATCAGCAGAATGTTAATTATAAAAGCAAAGCCAAATACAGTATTAAAAGAAAAAAGAAACTTCTCAAGACAAAGCAATGTTTTTCTTTTCCTTTTCACTCTACTTCCCACTCAGGCTGTGGCTGAACAGAATCATTATCCACTGGAAGAATATTCCACAAGGTGGTGGGGTACAGTGGAATTTGAAAAGGCTTTGTAACCAGGCGGACACAAGACTGAATGAACTCTAATTCAAAGAATGACTCATTCTTTGTGATTTTGTTTTGCAATATTTAAAATTAGAGTAAAAAATGTCTACCTTACAGAAGAGTTTTTGTAAATTAAAAAAAAAAAACTTAATAATAATGTTAAAAACACTTATTTAGGATTTTTCTACATTCATGTTTTCAGTCAAAACTATGCCATTGCCTGTTTTTGTAAAGCCCAGAAGCTAAAACATTTTATTCTTCTTGATGGTTTAAAAACATAAACATACAATCTATATATTAGATTATACTTTCTGATTTACAGAAAATTAAAATTTCAATGTCTATAAATAAAGTTTTATTGAAACCTAGCCACATTCATTCATTTACATATTGTCTCTGACTATTTCAGTGCTCTGTCCATAAAGCTGAATAGTTGTGACATGTTTGTTCTCTTGTTCTTTAGAGAAAAAGTTTACTAACCTTTACTCTAGAGAGTCTGATTCAGAGGTCCTAAGCTGTACCAGGAAACAATTTCAGCATATTTCTCAGGAGATGCTGATGCAGGGTGTCTATGAACCATTTTAAAAAATAATGCAATAAAAGAGTTGTGAATCCTCTTTCTTATATTGTCTCTTATCACATGTACTCCACTGGCAAGATACTACTGACTTAATTTTCAATGATATCTCAAATATAACCAGTTCCTTTCTAATCCACTTCTATCAACTTAGTCCAAGTCATGCACTATAATCAACCATCATCGCATCAGGATTTTTATAGTGTCTTCCCCACTAGTCTATTTGCTTCCGCCCTTGTACCATAGTGTCCATTCTCAACACAAAAGCCAGAGTAAATGTGATCAAACCTTTGCCAAATCCTAGAATTCCTCTCAGAATTCATAGTAGCCTCTCCACTCCTCCCCCATCCCATGGCTTTAGTTGTGTCAGCCACATACCTGATTCTCAAAAACTCCAAGGAGTTCCATCCTGAAGGCTCACCAAGTCTGCTTTCTCTAATTGGTTTAATCTTCTACTGATCTTATGGCTTTCGGTGCTGTCTCCTATAGGAAGCACCTGACCTGTTATAGGTTCTCAACACCGAGCATGAGGAAAAGATTAACATTAAACAGAGATGAGTGGGGGGAGAGAAAGGGAGAGAGAAGGGAAACTGTATGGAAATGGAAGGAGAGCCTCATTGTTACACAAAATTACGTATAAGAGTTTGTAAGGGGAAAGGGGAAAAAAAAAAACAAGGGAGAGAATTGAATAACAGCAGATGGGGTAGAGAGGGAAGATGAGAGGGAAGGGGAGGAGGGATAGTAGGGGATAGGAAAGGTAGCAGAATACAACAGTCACTAATATGGTATTATGTAAAAATGTGGGTGTGTAACCGATGTGATTCTGCAACTTGTATTTGGGGTAAAAATGGGAGTTCATAACCCACTTGAATCAAATGCATGAAAGATGATATGTCATGAGCTTTGTAATGTTTTGAACAACCAATAAAAAAAAAAAAAGAAAGAAACCCCAGACTTCTATTTTGTAATTATCTAATTGTATTTTCTGTAGGCAAAAACAGTTGCCAGGAGTACAAATATGACTCATCTCTGAACAATGGTACAGTATCCACTTAATCACTGCAAATGAGGGAAACAATACAGCAGCTAATAATGTGTACCATTTGTTTATTCAGACTCAGCCAACAATGTCATTACAAAAGGTACTAAAGAAAGGAAAGTAGGTGGTTGGTACAGACAGGAGAAGATAGATGGAAATCCTGTTGAAACTGTTGAAGATAGATTCCATGAAATATTCAGAATAGAATGCAATCACAGAAGGTGCCGGCTGACTGCAGGTTTTACTGTTCTACATCAGATTGAGCAACTTTAGGAGTCGGCAACTCAAAGTTCCCAAGAGGGAGCATGAGGTGTGAAAAGCATGGATTCAAATTAACACTTTAGGAAATGTCGGCTTTAAAAGGGAATGCAAATCAATTTTAGATATACTTGAATTTGATTCCTCTAAAATATGAGGAAATGGAGATATTCTTTCACTTCAATCTTCTTGTTCAAAGAATTACCCCTCTGATTTTATGCTTATAACTTCATTTTGTGGACTGAACAACAGGTTATTTTTACAAGAGTATGTATTCTGACTATCAAAGGGCACTTCTTTAGCTTATATGTCTTACAGAGAAAAATGAAATAAAACTCAGCCTGTTTTTCTATAGCTCAAGTGTTTGGCTTGCTCTTCATGGAACTTAGTCTATATGACTCCGCATTCCTCAGTTAATTTATCATTTAAGCATTTGGTTTGGTAAATATTTAATGCAGTTTAAGAAACCACCTCTGGTTGAACTTGGGATGCTTCCAAAAGGAATGGATGATGAATTCCTCAAAAAGAGTAGTGTTTCAAATAAATTTGGGTTTAAAAACAAATAATTGTGTGAAAAAACAGTTCCTTCACATTTTGAGATTTCTTGAAAGTTAATGCGATGAGGAACAGGATTTCCAGCCTATGTGAACTCTTCTGCTGTATCCATAAGCTGGCCACCAGAGTATGGATATTATGTAGAAGATCCCCACTTAGCTAATGATAGGGCCAGCTCAGGAAGGGGAGAGTGACTAAAAAAAGCCCCCTCTAAAATTCACATGGTTAATCCCATTATTTCACCTTGAAATAACATATTTATTCTAATTTCCTCACTTCCTGTTTTCCTGCTTGACTATGTACTATCTTAAATCAGCTTATTGACAAGGGAGAGTGAGACTAATAACTGTCAAGATGACAGATTGAACTTTCTAACCACAGGCCTATAATAGTTTTATGTGCATGTGAGATGGTAATAGCAGGTAATATTTCGGTAGCACTTTATGTTTTACAAAGCACTTGCAGATCCATTATTTCATTTGATATTTCTTGAACTCAATGATTCAGTTATTATTATCAAACTTCATTCACTGATAAGGAAATGAAATTCAGAGATTCCTCAAAACGCACCGCCATTGAGTTGTAGTCTCAGGAATCAGAACTAAGTCCTCAGATTCTGTTACTTTGTAATACAATATATCTATTTCATTTTTCCTTATCTCCCCCCAGCAAGAAAAGCAACATTGTGAAGTAAGAAATACTGTTGTTATCCCTTTTTAAAGATACAATCTTAAAGATAGTAACTAATAGAAGTGGGAATTAAATCTGGGCCTACTGCCTAAAAATCTTGTTTCTTTTATCTATAATGTATATTCTACAGTGGCTAGTTGTATTGATATTTGTGATTTAAGAAAGATCTAAAAGATCTGAAGACAGCAGTTGGGGAATCATGAGGAGAGAGACTTAAATGAAAGAGGACACAAGGCCCTGGCTATCTTCCCCATCAGCCACTGATGACCCAGACTCCAGCCCCAGTTAACACAGAGAAGTGTTATTGACAAAGAAAGTAAATTCTTGTCATTAGGAAGGTTCACATGTTCAGAGAAATTCTATTTTGACATCAATTTTTTTTTTCTCAATTAGTCTGTGAACTCCTCAGAAGTCACAAAGCTGTGTATTTTATTTTCGTGTTTCACATGACTCATAAAAATTACTAAGAGTTATTGAGACAGTTTTAGGCTTTTTGTATTTATAGATCTATTTAATTTTTGTAGCAGCTTCATAAAATAGGCATTATTATCCCTGCCCCTCTCCTGTTTTTAAAGATGAATAATAGGCCCACAGGGTTAGATAACTTACTTTTGACTATGCTACTATTAGTGGCAGAGAAAGAATTCAAAGGATAAAGGAAAGGAAGGGAGGGAAACAGAAGGAAGGAAGGAAGGCAGGAAGGAAGGAAGGAAGGAGGCTGTTTTAGGTCATGACTATTCAGGAGCAAAAGATAAAGAGGGCTCGTGTCCATTTAAGTGGCCAGCACTCAAATGGTCTTTAGGATGATCAATGTATGGGCAAACTGGAGGTTTCTGGTTCTCTGTGCCTCTTGACCACTGTAGTGTTTGCTAGTGGGGCTTTTTAAGCACTCATTCTCATTCTTCACAAAGCCCTGGTGGGAAGGAATGGAGGATGGAATTCCTATTTGCTGTACTTGGAAGTCTGGATGGACATTGTATTAGTGTCAGGTCTGCCTACAGGTTAACTCAGAGCTTTACATCATGCAGCTTATGCTTGAGACCTATAGCTCCACCTTCAATTTCCCATGTGCAGATGCCCACTCCCTGCTCTGTGGTTATATTCTGCAGGTCTAGGACATCAGCCAGAGTGTTGATCTGGAATCAGATATTTTTAGATCACCATCAGCTTCAACCCCTTACTAGCTGTATACTTGCTTGGCAGGTCACAACTTTACTGCGGCCTACCTTGCACTGCCCATAAAATAGAGTTGTAATGAGGGTAAACTAAAATGCATGGAAAAGCATTCTGTCAACTGAAAAACACTTTAGGAATGGAATTATGTATTATCTCCTATCTCACAGAAATGTCTACCAAATATCTGCAGAATTTGCATCTCTTCCATTTATTTTATTTTATATTTTGGCTCTTCTTATTTGGTTCCCAATTATTTCTGAAAAGCATATGCATGTGAGTCTCTTACAAAGAGTACTTGAAAGCAGATGGTTTCCTTCCTGGATGGATTCAATACGTATTTTTGATGGACCCCTCTTTTCTTTTCTTTACTTGTAGAAATCTTCAAAAATGAAAAACATCAAAAATAACAAGATGTGATGGAAGCCACTTGGGCAGTGAACATAAATGTTGCAAAGGAAATGGAACCTTGCCTTGAGCTGAAAACCAACTATCCCCAAAGGACGCCAGGAGAATTTTCACTAGCCACTGCAAAGAGAGAACAATCTTAAAATTTTAACAGATAAAACTCAAAGAGAGCTCTATGATATGGAATTCACATCGACTATTTTGTTGTGCCAAAATCTGTATGTATTGTCTCATCACTAGGCATGTTTATTTAATGTGAACAGTTTTGAGTCTCTGGTTTCCACTACCAATAATTAAGCAAGTGAAAATATTTTTGTACTTCAATTTCTATGTAAAATTGGTTAAAAATAGGACGCTAGCTCTCCACATATTTTTATCCTTTTTTCTATAATTTATTTTGCCATTATTCTAAGACTAACTTAAAGAAAAATAATCATATCTGAGAATGATTTAAAATACCCAGGTTTCTTATGTGATTCCCTGAGAACTGTGGAAATGAGTTTGTTTAGGAGTTTGTTTTATAAATGCACTGTAAATAAATGTTTTGGAGTTTCAATAGTCAAAGCCTTTGTGAATTGTAGAAATTTTCCAAAACTTCTTCCTCTAGCTTCTGAAAATCCTGAGTTTATGTCTTTAATGTATTATGCCTTACTATTTTGTGTACTATATATTAGATAATTCTTTATATTGATGTTTACTAGAATTGTAGGAAAACAATTTAGGTAATCATAATATTTGGTGCAAATAGAAGGGCAATAGAATAGTAATAAAATATAAGATATTTGGGTGACTAGAAGCCACAGTGATCTAATTATTGTATATTAGAATAATACTTAAAGTTGTAGATCTGTAAAAATGACTTTAAGAGCAATCACATTTGACAATTTATCTTATTAGGCATGAAGTATATAGAAATGTTATTTTTTTTCCCTGTGAAAATGAAGAGACAGAATTTATTTGGTTAAAGTTACGTACAAAGCCTTAGACTTTTTTTTATATAGGTCATACTCCTTATAAAAACTCACTTCAACTCATAATCAACTTGGACTATATGGAGAACTTATTAGATGATTTAGCACCAAAGAGTATCTGAGAACAATAAATCATGACACAACTTTCCACAGGGGGAAAAAAAAAATTACAGTTAGTGATCTTTGCTTCAGTGTTTATATTCCGAGGTAGCTTACTTCCCTTATCTTTAAAAAAAATTTTTTTTTCATTTAAAGTTGCAATAAATCCTGATTTCCAGTAACCTAAAGATTGTTTAGTGATTAGATTGTGGTAATATCACTTATTATCTACAATTTCTGAAGTTATATGAGATGATTTGGCTTCTGTTTATTTTATCTGTTTATGCCCATAAGAACAACATATTTTCAAAGTCTAATTTTGAAGACAAAAGAGATGCCCACTCAATCCTACAGCTGTAGCAAACTGCACCAAGGTGTTTTTGGACTCATAGGATTTGTTGTTTTTCAAATAGAGGATATTTATTGTTATTTGTAATTTGATATAGGAGAATAATTAGATTTCTACTTTTAATAAGTATAATTCTTTGATTATAAAATTGAGACAATGCATATACTATTTTGATTATAAATCATCAAATTTTTTGTTGGAAGTCAAAAACTAATAAAACAATTTTACATACTGTGTTTCCAATTGTCTTATATTAAAATTATAATAAACTTTGTGCTCACCTATGGAAGACATTAGAAAATTGAAAATAAATTTTATAATTTTCATCAATATATGTTCTCTGCCATGTTCAAAATAATCAACTCCCTATAATTATTAAATTAAAAATTATTTATCTAGTGTTATGGTTTAGATATTAGGTGTTCCCCAACATCTGGACAATGCAAGAATGTTTACAAGAGAAATAATTGGGTTATGAGAGTTTTATCCCAATCAGTACATCAATCCCATGATGGGATTAACTGAGTGGTAGCTATAGGTAGGTAGGGTATGGTTGAAGAAGGTGAGTCCCTAGGGGCATGCCTTTGGGGTATATATTTTTTATCTGTTGAGTGAAATCTCTTTCTCTCTCTGTTCCTGATCACCATGAGAGCTGCTTCCCTCTACCACAGTCTTCAACCATGATGTTCTTCCTTACCTCAAGCCCCGAGGAATGGAGCTGGCTGTCCATGGACCATGACTTCTGAAACTATAAGCCCCTCAAAACATCCTTGCTCCTCTAAAATTGTTCTTGTTGGGTTTTTTTAGTCACAGCAGTGAAAAAGCTGACTAAAACAACTAGGGTTGAAATAATTTTTCATTCCTAAGGACAAGGCTGCAGGTGTCAAAGAAGTCAAGACAGAATAATTTTCCACGCTCTCCTCATCTCCAATGGCCCTACAGTGCTGGGCCCAATCACCAATGACTAAATTTTGCAGTATGGGTATGCTGCATAGATAGATCCTAAGACTACCTGTTATTAATGCTATAAATTAATAATGTTTCCTTCTTCATAATTCAGTCAGTTTGAGGAATGAAAATATAAAGGAAGTGAGAAATAGAGAAGAATTTGATTCCTTGAGAGGAGCTGCCTAAACTCTTATAACAAGGACTTTAATCGAAAGAACTGTTGTAAGATTTGAGTCAATATTTAATGTAACTTCTAGATATTTATCCAAAGGTTTCTGATCCAAGTGACTTCTGAAAGGAAGAGAATACACAAAATGTGTTGAAGGAAAGAGCAATAATTGTTATATAAATATAGATTGATAGGTTGTAATACTAAAACTGGAATCAAACAGCAAGAAAGCATTCTTCTAAATTCACTATAAAACATTTCCAAAATTTTACCGCTTTTTTCTGTTTCCACTTCTACTATGGTCCAAGCATCAATCATTTCTCAGGTTACTACAATAACTCTGTAATTGTTCTCTGCATTATTTCCCTTGCTACCTGTCATTCTATTCTTACTGCAGTAGTCACAATGATCTTATTAAAAACTGTGCTACATGTAACACAGTCACTGCATATCTCACTTAGATTCCTAAAAGGATCCTGATCCTACATAATCTATTCCTGCTATCCCTCTGGCTACTTCTCTCCGATGTTCTCTTTTCACTTTTAAAGTAACTTGATCTTGGCATTATTCATCAGCCAGGACAGGATTGGTCCTGCCTCAGGGCCTTTGCATTTGTACTCCTTCCTGCCTGGAATGTTTTTGCTTGGTGTTTCATGAAAGTCATTCACTCACTTTCTTAAAGTTTTTACCCACATGTTGTCATCTCAGTGCTGTCTGCCCTGACCATACTTTCTCAAATTGAAACCTCAACCCTACCTGGTCTTTTCCATCTCCTTCCTTCTTTTAATTTTCTTCATAATGCATTTCACTTACTATATATTTTACATGTCTAGTTTATTTTTGTTTCCTTTACACATCAGTGTAAACTCCCTGAAGGCAGGGATTTCTGTTTGGTTTGTCCAGTCTACTTGGGCACTTAGAATAGTGCCTGACAGATATTTGATGTTCATTTATATATTTGCTGAATAAACTGATGAGAATTTTAAATAAAATGTATGAGAGATAATTCCAGACTGGTCAGGTCTGAATTCTGTCTCAGCTGATTATTAGGTTTCCTTGGAGAAGTTTGACAACTTCCTTCTGCTTCAGATTCCTTGGTGTGTAAAACTGGGATGAAAATAGAATCTACATCATAGATTACTTGTGAAAACTTGGTGAATAAATACATGCAAAGTGCTTAGAGCTTTGCTTGACAATTTTTAAGTCTTAAATATATTTACCAGTTATAATTGCATGAAAAATATATTTCACCCTAAACAAGATGTGAAATGTTAAGACAAGTCTTTTTATTGTTAGGAATGTGCATCTTTTTTTTCCCCATTAGCTATTTCCTCCCCACTTCCAATCATGTGCCATAACAAATACCTGTCTAGTTCTTGTTGTCTTAAATTAGGTTCCCTAGAAACATAGACTAGGGTAGAGATTTTTTGTTCAGTGTTTTTTGAAAGAGTGTTCCTAAGAGTGTGGAAGTGCAAAATAATAGTACAAAAGAATCTAAGCAAATGGGTGGTATCATGACAAGCCCAAACTCATCTTTCCAGCCTCATCCCCACAGGATCATGCTGGGGATGATCAGATGATCATTTCAGCCTTCAAGCGTTCCTCTCAATTCCAGAAGGTCAGCAGTCTCTGGATGATTTGGTATATAAAGGACAAACAAATCTCAAGAGCATGTCCCCTTGAAGCAATATTATGCAGCTCTCATATTGGGAGAACAGAAATTCTGCAAGCCCTCACATGCAGGGTGCTGGCTAAGGCACTGTGTAAATGGAGGGTAAATGCATACTTGGAATAGGTGTTGATTCCTGTTAGTACAAAACCTAGATGGAAGGAGTCCAGGGTAATAAAGTTGTTGCCAAATATCCAGGTGGCATCTTCAAAATATGGTACCGTATCAGGGAGATAGTGCTTACCGTTGGTTGGTCTTGGTGCAGGAATTTAAACAACTTACAGTTTCAATAGCTACATCAACTTTTGGAAGAAAGAGTTCATGTTGCTGGCCCCAAAACTACCTTCCTATCAGCCACCATTCTTACTCTACTCAGGACTCCTTTGCATAGTTCTGAAGTGACTACCTAGAAAGGTTGATTGATTACCTAGAGATTGAGTCATCTTGTTTAATTGATTTCATGGTGCATCCTCTGCAGTGGATGCTCTTGGATAAACACCAAAATGTGCTATACAAAATTTATGCTTTCTGCTCACTCTTATAGGCATAACTACATCCTCTTCTGAAGCTATCTTTATCCTTCATCTTATAAGTGCATTGTAGGTGTATGATTAATCATCTTAGACATTAGTCATTGAAGTTTATTTTATCAACTTTTATAAGAACCTTACTATGAACTCCGTAGTGTCTTGTGGGAATAACAGTAGTTGGTAACTTAAGGGTTTAGTCACTCATTCACATGGCTCATTTGTATCATCTTAACCTGCTTAATCCCAGTACAAGATATGACACTTCTATCTTATAGGAATTTCCTCACCTAGAAAATTGGTGTGTCTCATAGAAGCTATGAGGGCAGCTGCAGTCTTAAGATAGTCTGCCAGGGCCCAGTAGCATGGTGACAGCTGCCTTTCAGATGGTAGAGAGCTTTGCCATAAAATGTTGTGACAACTTTCCTGGGACTACACAGTAATTATTCTGTTAGGGCTTGCTAGAGTTTTCATTTACTATCTACCACTAAATAATTCTAGTACCATTGGGTATTTTATATTATATAGGGGAGATGCAAGTCCTCTCAAACCACAGATGTGACCTGAAATAGTACCTTTTTTTGTTTGGGTCCCATTGAAGCCAGAATTAGACGGGCAGTCAGTATAGATAGGTCAATTGAGTCAGGTCAGATCAAGGAGGACAATTTGAGTGAGTCTGGGAAGTTGGAGACTGCCCTCTGAGGGACTGAAATACCTTCAGAGCCCTTCCACCACCCTATCAAGATAACCTGTCCCTGCTCCACCTGTTGCTCAGGTAACCTGTCCCAGGAATCGCCCCTCCCTAGAGGGAGTTATAAAATTGTTAATTGACGTGTCCTGGGCTGCTCCATCCTGCCCTTCTCTCTTCAGCCCACCTGGTTCCCACCTCTTGGTCATCCCACTGAGCATTTCCTGGGCCTACTCATGAAAACAGGAAAGAGAAAGATAAGGGGAAGAGGGCAGGAGAACAAAGGAAACCTCAGCTATATAAAAAGGCAGAACACCTCACTTCTTGGGATACCGGGATACAAGCTATGGCCCTCTTGTCCCTCCTAGGAGAAGCCTATGTTACCCCTTTTTAAATAAACCCCGATTTATATGCTTGCCTTGGTGTACTTCTGTTGTGTTATGCTTCAACACTGAGGGAGCAGAACTCGTCTCCAGTAACCAGTGGTCTCACCATGCAAATTGTCAGTTCATATTTTGGAACCTGATACCCAACCCGATAATATTAATATTAAGTGTGTGTGGGGGGTCTTTGGGAATTGTAAATCATGAGGGCTCCATTCTCATGAATGTATTACTGTCCATATTAAAGGCACTTAGGGAACCACCTCTCCCGACTTTTGCCATGTGAGAACATATCAAGATGTGCCATCTAGGAGCAGAATAAGCCCTGACCAGACAACATATATGTATGTACCTTTACCTTGCTCTTTCCAGATTCCAGAATTGTAACTTACAGCAACACATGTTTATTGTTTGTAACTTATTCAATCTAAGGTATTTTGTTATAGCAGCCCTTAAGTAACTAAGACAGTGCCATAACTTCCTTTCTCTTATAGGAGTTGTCCTGACATTCAAAGATTACTGGAACCCTAAAAGCATTATCCACAGGGTAACATCTTAAATCTTTGAAGCATTTATCTAACAGCCCCTGGATTGTATACATCTTACATCAGGTCAATATAATAATATTTGACATAGAGTGGTCCAATACAATGTTTCAAAGTGATTTTGGACCTTCAAATGCTATGTTGAAAGAAAGCAGGAGAGTCAGCATTGCTTTGGGGTGAAATGGACACAAGAACTATTTTGATCCTTCTTCTTAGGCACTAAAAATAGTGTAATTGGCAAATCAGAGATTTCATGGTATATAATAGAGCCTTTGTAAAGCTGATCTAGAGGAAAATACAATAGCTGTAATCAGGTCTATTTTATGGTTTTGTCCATTATCAGCTACCATATTTTATCAAGTTTTTGTGAGGCCAAACTGCTAAATTAGATGGGAATATGACAGAGGCCACCACACCTGCATTGTTTAGATCTATGAGAGTAGTATAGGGTTATGCCAATACACCTAGATTATGATATCCTAGCAAGTCATATCAATGAAATTTGAGTAGATACAAACAAAAGTAAGTCTGGGCATAAAATATACAACAATAGACTTCTGTAATCTCAAAACAAAAGCTCGAAAACTAAGTGCTAGGTCCAGGGGAGCTTTCCATTAAGAACAATGAATCCTAGGCTGGGGTTGTGGCTCAGTAGTATAGCGCTTTCCAGCCATGTGTGAGGCACTGGGTTCTATCCTCAGCACCACATATAAATAAATAAATAAATAACATAAAGGTCCGTCGACAATATGTGTGTCTGTGTGTGTGTGTGTGTGTGTGTGTGTGTATAAAAGAACAATGAATCCAGTGTAACTCTCAAAAATGATAATAAATCACTTATACAGGTAAATTAACAAAAAAGTTTATAGTCAATTGAATCCTTGGTATAAGAATATCCAAAGAATGTACACTAAGAAAGAAAATAAATGTAGGAGAAAGATTTGAAAATCAAGTAGGAATGGTATGTTAAATGAGAACTCACAGAATGGGAGAAATATTTGTACCATAGATATACAACCAAAGAATTCTACCCACAATATGTAAGGAAAAACTCTCCCAAATAGCTAAAACAAATGCAGACAAGCTAGTTTTCAGACAGGGTAGAGAACTTATGCCAACACTTCATAAATGAGGCTATCTAAATTGTGCTAATAAACATGTGACAGAGAGCTCAAAATTACAGGCAGTCTTTAGGAAAATACAAATTAAAACACCGACGAGATATATCACTACAAACTCAGCAGAAGCTAATTTTTTTTAAGTGACAAGAATAAGTTCCGAATAAAGTATAGAGCAAACAAATTTCACATACTTTTGGTGGGAGTTTAAACTGGTACATCTACTATGGAAAACTGGCAGTATATTTAAAACTAAACAGTTTTGTAACCTATGACCCAGAATTTCCACTCTTGGTATAAATCTAACAAAACTCCATACTAGAAACAGCCCATGCCCATGAGCAGTAAACTATCAAATAAGTGTAGTGTAATCATACAATGAAATAACGCAGTTTACTCTACTTTATTGCAGTTATATGTGATATACATAGATTTGAATTCATTAAGCTTTATACTTTAGAATTGTTCACTGTATATATTAGACAAAGAAATGGAATGACAAGCATAAATTTCAGAATACTACTTACCCTTCAAGTAAATATTGAAAGGAGGTTAGAGAGCCTATGGGACTTAAAATATATTGGCAGTTTTATATTTCTCATTATGAACATACATGTATGTGTGGGGAGTATGTTTTGTATATATGGAATATTTTATAATAAATAGAAAGAAAAAACTACACATGGAAAGCATTGCTGTTTGACCTTGACAACAGTGGGGGAAGATATTCAGTAAACTTCTCTCAAAATACATAATAGAATCCCTTGTATGCACTTCATTTAATTATATGTCAGTTCTTAGGCATACGTTTCTGCTCAGCTTTCTTGCTGGCATGCATTTTTCCATTGGGATGGTCTCATAAATATTTTCTTATATTTATCCTACATGCTAATAAAAGATAAGAAGTACGTTTTCTTCAGTATGTTCCTTAAAATGCCTGAAACCCTTTTGTTGAAAGAAAATGCTTTCCACATTGTGTTTCAATTTTTTATCTTGTGCAGCTTTCAAAAGTGAAATCTAAACTCTCCAGTCTGTATTATCTAAGTATTTAAAGTACTTAATATGTACAATATTTATATTCTTTTGGAGATAACCCTGACATTTATTTTTTGTTTGCATTCTGATGTAACTACAAGCTATGGTTGAATATGTCCAATGCATGAAAAGATAAGTGGAGAGTAATATTTGTAAGTTAGTAATATAGTAGCAAAAATGTTTCTAAGTGCTCATATCCTTGAGTAGTACAATAGTATACTACTAGAGGAAGTCTGCTATAGTATTTCTCACCTCTCATACATGAAAATAATTGTTTATATAGATTAAAGGCTTATAATGTAAAAGTATTAAAATGTAAAACATATCCACATATACTTCTCATTTAGATTTTAAAAATTTAAAATAGAAATTGAGTTTATGAGAGATATGGAAATTGTCTCTTTTGGAAATGGGAATTATACCATGTGATTTATTTTATATTCCTTTAGAGTTGTTTGTGCTTGAATAAGTTAACTATTTTGTTTTGTGTATAAAAAGATAAACAGTAATCCTTGATAGCACAGGGAATTGGTAAGAACCACACCCCTCAGAATACCAAAATCTGTGGATGCTCAAGTCATTTATATAAAATAGCATAGAATTTGCAGATAACACATACATATTCTCATCTATATTTAAATCACCTCTAGATTACTGAGTGCAATGTAAATGCTATATAAACAGTTACTATTCTGCATTCTTTAGGAAGTAATATCAAGAAAAAGGACTAAATATTCAATATAGGTGCAGTATTTTATTTGTTGTTTTTAGATATACATGACAGTAGGTGTATTTTTATTTGTTCTTATTAGTTATATATGGCGGTAAAATGTATATATGACAGTAAAATGTATTTTGACATAATACATATATAAGGAGTATGATTTCCCATTCTTGTCATTGTACATGATGTGGAATAATGTTGGTCATGTATTCATATATGCACATAGAATAGTAATGTCTAATTAATTCTACTATCTTCCCTATTCCCATTCCCCCTCCCTTCCCTTCTAATCCAAAGTACTTCTAAGCTTCCCTACCTCTTACCCCTTATTGTGATTTAGCATCCACATATCAGAGAAAATGTTCAACCTTTGGATTGGGAGGATTGGCTTACTATGCTTAGCATGATATTCTCCCACTCCATCCATTTACCTGCAAATGCCATAATTCTATTCTCTTTTAATGCTGAGTAATATTCCATTGGGTTAATGTACCACAGTTTCTTTATACATTCATCTACTGAAGGGCACCTATGTTGGTTCCATAGTTTAGCTATTGTGAATTAAGCTCCTATAAACATTGATGTGGCTGTGTTACTGCAGTATCCTGATCTTAAGTCCTTTGGGTTTAAACTGAGGAGTGGGATAACTGGGTGAAATAGTGGTTCCATTCCAAGATTTCTCAGGAATCTCTAAACTGGTCTCCATAGTGATTGTACCAATTTGTAGTCCCACCAGCAACATAGGAGGGTACCTTTTCCCCCACATCCTTGCCAGCATTTACAATTACTTGGCTTCTTGATAATTGCCATTCTGACTGAAGTGAGATGGAATCTGCATTTTCTGCTAGAGTTGTACATTTTTTCCATATATTTGTTATCCAATCATATTTTTTTTGGATTAACCATAAGCTTTTATTTTATTTTTATTTCTTTTTCTTTTTTTTATTATTGGTTGCTCAAAACATTACAAAGCTCTTGACATATCAGATTTCATATATTAGATTCAAGTGGGTTATGAACTCCCATTTTTACCCCAAATACAGATTGCAGAATCACATAGGTTACACATCCACATTTTAACATAATGCCATATTAGTAACTGTTGTATTCTGCTACCTTTCCTATCCTCTACTATCCCCCCTCCCCTCCCCTCCCATCTTCTCTCTCTACCCCATCTACCATAGATGTGGTAGATGGATTATTCCCTGAAGACCTTAAAAGAGTGTACTACAGGGATACTGCCACATCGATGTTCATAGCAGCACAATTCACAATAGCTAGACTGTGGAACCAACCCAGATGCCCTTCAATAGATGAATGGATAAAAAAAAATGTGGCATTTATACACAATGGAGTATTATGCAGCACTAAAAAATGACAAAATCATGGAATTTGCAGGGAAATGGATGGCATTAGAGCAGTTATGCTAAGTGAAGCTAGCCAATCCCTAAAAAACAAATGCCAAATGTCTTCTTTGATATAATGAGAGCAACTAAGAACAGAGCAGGGAGGAAGAGCAGGAGGAAAAGATTAACATTAAACAGAGACATGAGGTGGGAGGGAAAGGGAGAGAAAAGGGAAATTGCATGGAAATGGAAGGAGACCCTCATTGTTATACAAAATTACACATAAGAGGTTGTGAGGGGAATAGGGAAAAAAAACCAATCATATTTTTTATTCTGTGAAGTGCTGGTTCTGTTTCTTTGCCCATTTATTGATGGGGGTTTTGGGTATTGAGTTTTTTGGGTTCTTTATATATTCTGGAGATTAGTGCTTTATCTGAGGTGCAGGTGGCAAAGATTTCTCCCATTCTCTTCACATTTTTGATTGTTTCCTTGGCTGTGAAGAAGCTAAAAAGATTCTTCTTTTGATTTGGAATCAAACTAAAAAGTTTGATTCCAACCCATTTGTTGATTCTTAATTTTACTTCTTGTTTTGGGAGTCTTGTTAAGGAAGTCAGTTCCTAAGCCAATAGGATGAAGAATTGGGCCTACTTTTTCTTCTATTAGGTACGGGGTCTCTACTCTAATGCCTAAATCCTTGATCCACTTTGAATTGATTTTTGTGCAGGGAGAGACATATGGGTTTAATTTCATTCGCTACATATGGATTTTCAGCTTTCTCAGCACCATTTGTTGAAGAGAATATCTTTTCTCCAATGTATTTTTTTGGCACCTTTGTCTAGGATGAGATAATTGTATTTATGTAAGTAAGTTTGTCTCTGTGTCTTCTATTCTGTACCACTGATCTTCATATTTGTTTTGGTGTCAATACCATGCCATTTTTTTTTGTTACTGTGGCTCTGTAGTATAATTTAAGGTTGGGTATTGTGATGCCTCTTCCTTCACTTTTCTTTCTAAGGATTGCTTTGGCTATTATGCGTCTCTGGTTTTTCCAAATCAATTTCATGACTGCTTTTTCTATTTGTATGAAGAAGTCCATTGGGATTTCAATAAAAATATCATTAAATCTGTATAGTACTTCGGTAGTATGGCCATTTTAACAATGTTAATTCTGCCTATCCAAGAACATGGGAGATATTTCCATTTTCTAAGGTCTTCTTCAATTTCTTTCTTTAGTGATCTGTAGTTTTCATTGTAGAGATTTCACCTCTTTTGTTAGATTGATTACCAAATATTTCATTTTTTTGAGAAAATTGTGAATCAGGTAGTTTCCCTAATTTCTCTTTCAGTTGATTTATCACTGATTTATAGGAACATAATTTATTTATGGGTATTAATTTTATATCTTGCTACTTTTCTGAATTCATTTATGAGCTCTAGAAGTTTTATGGTGGAGATTTTTGGATCTTCTAAATATAGAATCATTCATCAACAAATAGTGATAGTTTCAGTTCTTCTTTTCCTACTGGATCCCTTTTATTCTTTTTTTTTTTAAATTTCTTTCTTTTTTTCATACATGACAATAGTGGAATGCACTACATTCATAATTATCCATTCACAGCACAATTTTTCATAACTCTGTATATAAAGTCCCCTTAATTCTTTTTTCTGTCTAATTGCTCTGTCTGGAGTTTCAATTTTTATATATTTTTTTATTTATTTTTTATTGGTTGTTCAAAACAGTACAAAGCTCTTGACATATCATATTTCATACATTTGATTCAAGTGGGTTATGAACTCCCATTTTTACCCCGTATACAGATTGCAGAATCACATCGGTTACATCCACGTTTTTACATATTGCCATACTAGTGACTGTTGTATTCTGCTATCTTTCCTATCCACTACTATCCCCCCTCCCCTCCCCTCCAATCTTCTCTCTCTACCCCATCTACTGTAATTCATTTCTCTCCCTTGATTTATTTTTTCCCTTTCCCCTCACATCCTCTTATATGTAATTTTGTATAACAATGAGGATCTCCTTCCATTTCCATGCAATTTCCCTTCTCTCTCCCTTTCCCTCCCACCTCTCGTCCCTGTTTAATGTTAATCTTTTTCTCATGCTCTACCTCCCTGCTGTTTTTAGTTGCTCTCCTTATATCAAAGAAGACATTTGGCATTTGTTTTTAAGGGATTGGCTAGCTTCACTTAGCATAATCTGCTCTAATGCCATCCATTTCCCTGCAAATTCCATGATTTTGTCATTTTTTTAGTGCTGCGTAATACTCCATTGTGTATAAATGCCACATTTTGTTTATCCATTCATCTATTGAAGGGCATCTGGGTTGGTTCCACAGTCTAGCTATTGTGAATTGTGCTGCTATGAACATCGATGTAGCAGTATCCCTATAGTACGCTCTTTTTAGGTCTTCAGGGAATAGTCCTTGAAGGGCAATAGCTGGGTCAAATGGTGGTTCCATTCCCAGCTTTCCCAGGAATCTCCATACTGCTTTCCAAATTTACCACACCAATTTGCAGTCCCACCAGCAATGTACAAGTGTACCCTTTTCCCCACATCCTCGCCAGCACTTGTTGTTGTTTGACTTCATAATGGCTGCCAATCTTACTGGAGTGAGATGGTATCTTAGGGTGGTTTTGATTTGCATTTCTCTGACTGCTAGAGATGGTGAGCATTTTTTCATGTACTTGTTGATTGATTGTATATCCTCCTCTGAGAAGTGTCTGTTCAGGTCCTTGGCCCATTTGTTGATTGGGTTATTTGTTTTCATATTGCTTAATTTTTTGAGTTCTTTGTATACTCTGGATATTAGGGCTCTAACTGAAGTGTGAGGAGTAAAGATTTGTTCCCAGGATGTAGGCTCCCTATTTACCTCTCTTTTTGTTTCTCTTGCTGAGAAAAAACTTTTTAGTTTAAGTAAGTCCCATTTGTTGATTCTTGTTTTTAACTCTTGTGCTATGGGTGTCCTATTAAGGAATTTGGAGCCCAACCCCACAATATGTAGATCAGAGCCAACTTTTTCTTCTATCAGACGCAGAGTCTCTGATTTGATATCAAGCTCCTTGATCCATTTTGAGTTAACTTTTGTGCATGGTGAGAGAAAGGGATTCAGTTTCATTTTGTTGCATATGGATTTCCAGTTTTCTCAGCACCATTTGTTGAAGATGCTATCCTTCCTCCATTGCATGCTTTTAGCCCCTTTATCGAATATAAGATAGTTGTAATTTTGTGGATTAGTTTCTGTGTCCTCTACTCTGTACCATTGGTCCACCTGCCTGTTTTGGTACCAGTACTATGCTGTTTTTGTTACTATTGCTCTGTAGTACAGTTTGAAATCTGGTATCGCTATACCTCCTGATTCACACTTCCTGCTTAGAATTGCTTTTGCTATTTTGGGTCTTTTATTTTTCCATATAAATTTCATGATTGCTTTCTCTATTTCTACAAGAAATGCCGTTGGGATTTTGATTGGCATTGCATTGAACCTATAGAGAACTTTTGGTAATATCGCCATTTTGATGATGTTAGTTCTGCCTATCCATGAACAGGGTGTATTTTTCCATCTTCTAAGATCTTCTTCTATTTCTCTCTTTAGGGTTCTGTAGTTTTCATTGTATAAATCTTTCACCTCTTTTGTTAGGTTGATTCCCAAGTATTTTATTTTTTTTGAGGATATTGTGAATGGAGTGGTTGTCCTCATTTCCAGTTCAGAAGATTTGTCGCTGATATACAGGAATGCCTTTGATTTATGCATGTTGATTTTATATCCTGCCACTTTGCTGAATTCATTTATTAGCTCTAGCAGTTTCTTTGTAGACCCTTTTGTATCTTCTAGGTATAGGATCATATCATCCGCAAATAGTGATAATTTAAGTTCTTCTTTTCCTATCTTAATGCCTTTAATTTCTTTTGTCTGTCTAATTGCTCTGGCCAGTATTTCGAGAACTATATTGAATTCTGTCTGGAGTTTCAAGGAGAACATTGAATAGAAGTGGTAGAAAAGAGGACATCACTGTCTTGTTCCAGTTTTTAGAGGAAATGCTTTCACTTTTTCTCCATTTAGAATGATGTTGGCTTGGGTTTAACGTATATAACTTTTACAATATTGAGGTATATTTCTAACTATCCCTAGTTCTTCTAGTGTTTTGACCATGAATGGTTACTGAATTTTGTGAAATGCTTTTTATTTTATTTATTTATTTTTTATTTGTAGTTGTCAATACCTTTATTTTATTTTTATATGGTGCTGAGGATCCAACTGAGGGCCTCGCACTTGCTAGGCAAGCTCTCTACCACTGAGCCACAACCCCAGATCGTGAAATATTCTTCCTGCATCTATTGAGATAAACATATGATTCTTATTTTTAAGTCTATTAATGTGATAAATTACATTATTTTTATGAGGTAATGTGTGATAACACAATACATGGATATAATTTTTATTGATCAAATTAGAGTAGTTTATATTCCTGTCTCCTTAAGCATTTCTAAATTATTTTACTAATATTTAATAATGGCAGATATTTGTAAGCTACAGTATGACATTTCAGTTCATGTCTACAACGGACACGTTAATTTTAGATGCTTATAAGACATCAAGAAATTCCATACGTGGGTCAGGACAATGATTTAGACTAGATTCACAGATTTTAGAGTAACACACACACACACACACACACATGAACATATTTTGGGGGTGAATTGTATTACTCTCAAATTTGTAGGTTGATGTCTTAACACCCAATTCCTCAGAATGTGACAACAGTTGGGGTAGAGTTAATTAAAGTAAAATGAGGTCATATCAGTGGACTCAAATCAAATTTGACCTGGGATCAAATTTTTTGTTTTATGTATTTATTTTGTTTAATGTATTTTATTTTTTCGGTGTTGAGGATCAAATCCCAGGTTACATGCATGGTACATAAATGCTGTAACATTGAGTCATACATCCAGTCCTGACTGTTGTTGATTAGAAGAAGAAATTTAGTCACAGACATAATATACATAGGGGAGAGACTTTATGAAGATAGAGGCAGAAAGTCATCCACAAGTCAAGGAGAGAGATCTCAGAAGAAACCAATTCAACTAATATCATGTGCTCACATATCTTTCCTCAATAACTATGAGAAAATAAATATCTGTTATTTAACCCCACCTTCCCCTCAGCCCTAGCAAGTGGTATTTTGTTATGGCATTTCCAGCAAATCAATGCAGATTTTGGCTCAGGGAGTGATGGGCTACTATCACAAACAACTAAAAATGTGAAAGTGGCTTGTTGATGCCATGTTGGAAAAACCTGATTACCTTGAAGAAATGATTGGTAGAAGCATGACCATAAAGAGCATTTATTGTAAGACCTTAGGTAGAAATAAGGAACATTTTAGGGCCACAAAGAAAAGGCGATTTTTGTTCTTAAGTGGCAAAGAACCTGGCTAAATTGCACTCTATTTTTGTGAAAGGTATTTTGAAATGATGAACATGGATATTCAGCCGAGGTGGTTTTTTAGCAAATTGTTGGAAGTATGGACAGGTTTATTCTTGCTATTTATAATAAAATACAAAAGGAGAGATGAATCAAAGAAATATTAAGTTAAAAGGAGTCATAATATGAAAATTTAGAAAATCCTGTCTATCTATATGACAAAAAATAAGAAAGTTTATTTTGGAGGGATGAGGAGTGACTGGGTAGTGATTTAATTATATCATTAGTGTGACTCATGCATCTAATTAACCATTCAAGCAGAAGCCCCGGAACAGAGATGGAATTTTCCAGGAAGATCTGTAGAGAACGATGTTGTCTGATGGTTTGGACCCTTGTGAATTGCATAGCAAGCCCAAAAGACTATTGTGAATTTCATGCCTGTAGAAAATTTGCCAGCTTGGACTAAAGGTGACAGAGATGGCACAAAATTTAAAAAAAGGATATAATATGCTGGGATTCTACATAATGGGCCACCAGAGGTATCTGCCTACAAATGCATATTATACCTCAAGAAAAGAAAGAATGATCTTAAAGTAAATTAGAGATTGACAAGGTAGCCACAATCATTTCTGTGTCCAACGACATAGGCCAGAGAGATAGAGATGTCTCTTCCTCAGTTTCAAAATGTGGGATTACAACTGGTAACAGAGTGCCACTATCTAAAACCAAGGGAGTAGGATCACCACTCCTGAGGATGTGGAGAGCAAGGTCACCACCCCCAAATTGGTCTGAAAGACAATGCATTTTTAAAAAAGAAGTATTCTCAAGCCATACCATGTAATGTAATTAGATCTGCTAGTTTGGGGACTTATTTAGGACCATGACCCCTTTTGTTCTGGCATGTCATTTTTGGAAAGGCTATGTGTATTCTATGCCTGTCTCTCTATTGAATCTTGAAATCTGATAACTTGTTTTATAGAACCACTTTGGAAAGAATTTTGCCTTCAGATAAATCATATTTTGAGTATATATATATATATATATATATACATATATAATGATATTTCATTTATCCATTCTTCTGTTGACAGGTGTTTGGATTAGTTCCATAATTTGGTGGTTGTGAATTGCACTGCTATGAACATTGATTTTCTTAATTCTATATAGTATGCTGATTTTAGTTCTTTGGAATATTTACCAAGGAGTAGGATAGATGGGACTTATGGTTATTCCATTAGCAGTCTTTTAAAAAAAATCTTCTTACTGGTTTTCAAAGTGGTTATACTAATTTGCAGCCCCATCAACAATGTGTGAGTGTACCTTTCCTCCTACAGTATTGCCAATGTTTGATTTTATTTGTATTCTTGATTGCCATCCTTGATGAAATGAGATGAAATATCAATATAGTGTTTTTTTTTTCATTTTTAAAATATAGTTTTGATTTTCAGTTCTCTGATTTCTAGTAATGTTGAACATTTTTTATTACATATTTGCTGGGTATTTGTGCTGCTTCTTTTGAGGAATGCCTTCTCTTCTTTTCCCATTTATTGATGAGGTTATTTGTTGGGTAGACAGAAATAATAGTCAAAATGTCCATACTACCAAAAGCAGTATACAGATTCAGTGCAATCTACATCAAAATACCAATGCTATTCTTCATAGTACTAAAAAAAAATTCTAAAATTTATTTGGAGCAATAAAAGACACAGAATATCTAACACAAAACTGAACAAGAGCAAGGTAGAAAGCATTACAAGACCTGATCTAAAATTTTACAACAGAACAAAACCAGTATGATATTGGTATCAAAACAGAGATGAAGATAAATGGAATAGAATAAAAGACACTGGCAAACCAACACAGAGAGAGTCATCTGATACTTGACAAAGATGCCAAAAACACCTGTTGGAGGAAAGATAGTACTTTTTACAAGCAGTGCAAGGATGGATATCCACATGTAGAAGAATAAAACTAGATCCTTGTCTTCCACCCTGCACAAAAATCAACTCAAACTGCATTAAAAGCTTAGGAATTAGCCCAGAATCTTTGCAACAGCTAAAAGAAAGCATAGGGTCAAAATTCCAACATATGGTATAATACCAACTTAATCATAAACAAATTTATTGATCAGCCTATACATTTAGTGTATCCGATGAGTTGATAAACTCTGAGAATATCAATTTTGGGTTCTTATTGGATCAAATTCAGATTCACCTTTGGGTTATCACAAGGGTGGGTCTCCCCTATTTCTCCTTCTATAAAAACAGAGAAAGAGATATCTGTTTCCAGAATTGTTATGGGGATGGAGGATGATGGTGGAAACACATGAACCACCAAGCCAGTGCCTGGTGCTTGAAATAGGCATGATAATCATTAATCTCTTTCCTCCATTTTGCCTCCTTGCTCTTAGCTTGGGATCTTGTTGAATTTTCAGTGTTGATAAGATGTATTAGCACCCTACAAAATAATCTTTTAGAGCATTTGAATTATCTTAGTAGGAATCATCCATTTCTTGGCAGGTTAATCTGTATTCAACTTTTACCTCTTTATTTGCAGATTTACCATGAAAAATGTAAAAGCTCCAGGCTACGTTTTTTTTTTTTTTTTTTGCCAAATTATTATTAGCTATTACTATTTTTTGTGTGAATAAACTCATATATAAATATATAAAATCTGATATATATATATATATATATATATATATATATATATATATATCCCACAGATTAGAAGCTTCTGTGCTTATATTCAATTTCAAACAGCTGATAAAGAATAAATACTAGTTCAAAATTCATGTCAACTCGATTAGTTAAAATAATGGAATTATCTATAATGGAAGCCTTAAAGTATCAATTCAACATTTAAGTTCTTTCCCTTGTGTATGGCCAAATCACAGCCCTTCTTATGACAAACAAATCAGCTAAACATTTTCTTAGATAAACTTTACTCAATGATAATATTTAAATTGATTATATTTACATTATACATTATTATGTAATTATTATATATTTTATGATGATTTTATTTATGTTGATCAGAAACTGATCAGAGTTGCAAGTAATAGTTTATGAGATGTCTGATTGCATTATATATACATTAAAGCTAATGCTTATTTTTAGTTCTCTTATTATGCTTTTGTTTAAACTTAATTCAAAATCCTGCCAAAACTTTGGCCTGTAATTGAATTGTAACAACAGTAATGAAGAGATTATTTGATCATGGAAATGACCACTAGATGTTGCTAGTTGTCTAGTTTATATATTTAAGAAGTTACATTCCTTAAAAGCTTGCTTCTCCATTTTTGTATGGATTTTTTCAAACACAGTATCTAATCTGATGCCAATATTGAGTAAACTTGAATGTCACAAAGTATAAAGAATCCAAGTTTTTAAAAAGTTCTAACTCTTCACTCTACCTCTTTTTTTTTTTTTTTGGTATTCTAAATATTGATCTTCCAAATCTATAATATAGTTTTAGTATCTAAAATGTTATTCTTAATGTAATTTTAAAAATGTATACCCTGATTCCTTCTATACCTTCATTAGTTTCTTGCTATAGGATGGCAAATTACTCAATTATAACTTGTCTCAACTGAGCCCATTTTTCCCAGAACTAATTTTCACAATTTCAATTGCTTCTGTTTCTTCCTTTGTTTCATAACTAGGAATTAGGGAGGGTTTCATTAGAAGTCTTGGATTTGGGGAAGAGATTTTTGTTTTGCTTATGCACAAAATATATAGGCAAAATGCTGGTAAAGCAGGAAGGCTTTGTGTTTATTTTTTTTTCCTTTGAATAGTAATGGAAGACACAAAATAATGAGCCCAAGGAAAGGAAGAGATCAGTTGAAGTGTGTAACAGTGGTTTGCAGCTGAGAACCCCATGCAGAGAACAAACCCACTGTGGGAACACCCTAGAGGTCCCCATTAACTGTTGGGGCAAATACATGGGAGAAGATTATAAAAGGAAGTCACATTTTTTTGAGAAGGCATTGCAATGATTTATACCTATGATTCAACTTCTAAATTTTCATTTATTCATGTCATTCAATATAAAATGTATCAAAAGTTATTACTTGTAGAACTAGGAGATTTGAAGAAAAAATTCAGGTCAGACAGCATACAAAAAATTACAAGACCACTGATGAAGAAGTCTTTATCTCCAAGAGTGGGAACCCTTGGTGACAGGTCCTCTGTTAAAAAGATGTAATTGGGGGCTAAGGTTGTAGTGCAGTGTCAGAGCATTTGCCTAGCACTTGCTGGCACTGGGTTTGATCCTCAGTGCCACATAAAAATAAATAAATAAAATAAAGGCATTGTGTTCATCTACAACTAAATTTTTTTTTAATGTAATGAGATTGTAGGCTGAGGTTGTAGTGCAGTGTCAGAGCATTTGCCTAGCACATTATGTGGCACTGGGTTTGATCCTCAGTGCCACATAAAAATAAATAAATAAAATAAAGGCATTGTGTTCATCTACAACTAAAAATTTTTTTTAATGTAATGAGATTGTAAGAATAAGGGTGTAGTCCTCAAACTTAGCCCAAACTTGCAAATTATGCTTCAAAATATTAAAATCCGAAACTAGAAATAAATGCAAACTGATTTAGTTGTCTCTGAGCCTCACCTTCCATAATTTTCTAGAGAGATGACTAAATGGTTATCAGTTCCTCAAACTAAATGCATGAATTCACTCAGCAGAATGTATATTTTTGGAGGTGTTGGTGATTTTAGCATTTCTTCTTTGGAAATGTGTAACCTGATTGATTCTTAGACCTTTCAATTCATAAAGGATTGTTTCATCAAATGTTTAATTTTTACTTATTTGCTCCATGTAATTATTCTTAGTATAATCCAATATCAGAAAATATTGGATTATACTAAGTCATCTAGAGCCATGACTAAATAACACTGTTTGGAATTGGAGTTAAAACACAAAATTTGGAATTTGACATTTCTGCTAGAATCAGGAAATCATTGAAGTAACACTTTTTGGCTGAAATCAGAGCACTTAGAATATGAAGCACCACTGAGGAAAAAAAAAATCAGCATTCTTTCTTTAAAAATGTGTTATCTCTCTATGATAGTTACCCTGAAGCTAGCTTTTCCTGTCTAAAAGTCATCTTCACTTGAATCTAATGTATGAAATATGATATGTCAAGAGCTTTGTAATGTTTTGAACAACCAATAAAAAAAATAAAGTTAGTGGTCAGTGTAGCTATATGTCCTACTAAACTAGCAAAAAAATAAATAAAAATAAAAATAAAAAAATAAAAGTAATCTTCAGTGGGTAATAGTTTACAAATAAATATTGAAGCCAAAATATAGTGTTTCAATCACACAGTTCCTTGTGCTATCCCAATTAACTGCCTAGGCATGCAGCAGGAGCTTCTGTTACAATGTTTTCTGTGCCATCTCCCTACCTGGTGTCCCTACCCTCCCAGCTCACCAGGTGAAGTCCTGCTCATCCTTCAAGACTGAAGATTGTGGGTCATCTTTCAGGCTATTTTCCTGTATCTTTAAGAGCCAAGCTAATCACTTTTGTATGTCCAGCTAGCTTTGTAGAAATGATATATTCCATATTGGCTGCACCATTTTGCAGTCCCACCAGCAGTGTATGAATATGCCTTTTCCCCCACATCCTCACCAACACTTATTGTTGTTTGTATTCTTACTAGCTGCCATTCTAACTGGAGTGAGATGCAATCTTAGAGTAGTTTTGATTTGCATTTCTCTAATAGCTAGAGATGTTGAACATTTTTTTCATACAGTTGTTGATTGATTGTACCTCATCTTCTGAGAAGTGTCTCTTCAGGTCCTTGGCCCATTTATTGATTGGGTTATTTGTTATTTTGGTATTTAGCTTTTTGAGTTCTTTATATACCCTAGAGATTAGTGCTCTATCTGATGTGCAAGTGGTATATACCCAAAGGACTTAAAAACACCATACTGTAAGGACACAGACACATCAATGTTTATTGCAGCACAATTCACAATAGGTAAACCATGGAACCAATCTAGATGTCATTCAGTAGATGAATGGATTAAAATATTGTGGCATTTATACACAATGGAATATTACTCAGCAATAAAAGAGAATAAAATCATAGCATTTGCAGGTAAATGGATGGAGTTGGAGGAGATAATGCTAAGTGAAGTTAGCCAATCCCAAAAAAACAAATGATGAATGTTTTCTCTGATATAAGGAGGCTGATTCATAGTGGGATTGGGAGGGAGAGCATGGGAAGATTAGATGGACTTTAGATAGGCAAAGGGGAGGGAAGGGAAAGGAGGGGGCAAGGGGTGTAAAAATGATGGTGGAATGAGATGGACATCATTATTCTAAGTACATGTATGAAGACATGAATGGTGTAAATATACTTTGTATACAACCAGAAATATGAAAAATTGTGCTCTATATGTTTAATATGAATTAAAATGCATCCTGCTGTCATATATAACAAATTAGAATAAAAAATAAAATTAAAAAAAGAATAAATCTTATATTCTCCTATTTCTTGCTCCCTATAGTGAAACACAATTAGATTTTTTTTTTTGCTCTCCAGTTCTCTAGTCTCTAGCCACCCAGCCTTCATTACATAGCAGCTGCTGATTTCATAACTCCTAATGATGACTAAACAGGAGCACAAGCCAGGCCACAGTACTTGCTCTCTGTTTGGGATTTGATGTTGGAAGCACAATTACTCCCAGCTTGTTGGCTCCCTTTTGTCACAGGAAAACTTAATAAGCATCCAGTGTTTTTCTCCCTTCTAAATAACCCTTACTTTCAGAAAAGGCTTAGTCAAATCTACAAATTGACATTATACATCTGTCTATAATGAAAAATGTGAGTCTGTCAAAAACGCCATGTATCTATTACTATGATAATACTAGAAGATAACAAAATATTTCACTTGTTAAAATTCCTCTGTGTTCTGCCCATTCATCCCTCCCTCTATGCAACCTTTTGTGTTTTACAGTCAATTCTATTTCATTTTGAAATAGAATTATTTATTTATTTATTTATTTGTTTGTTTGTTTGTTTGTTTATCGGTGGTGTTGGGATTGAACCCAGGGCCTTGTGCACATAAGGCAAGCACTCTACCAACTGAGCAATATCCCTAGCCCAAGTTAATTTTTATTAAGGTCTGTGTCTTCTTCCCTTTAGTTGCATGTGAATATTTAGTGATTTCAGCATCATTTGTTAAAAAGACTTTTTCTTCACATTATCGCCATTGTTCTTTCTCCAAAGATCAGTTGATTTTACTTGTGTAATTCTGTTTTTAGACTCTCTGTTCCATTCCATTATTTGTTTATCCTTTTGCCAACCCCAGTCTGTCCTGATTGCTGCAGGTGTACAGTAAGTGTTAAGGTAGGGTGGTCTCAGTCCTCTGATTCTGTTCTGCTTTGGTATTGCATTGGCCGATATATCAATTGCTTTTTCCAATATACCACAGCTGCCTGTCAAACACAAGAGAGAAGAAAAGTGAGTTGTTAAGTATAGTAAAGACAGCAAAGCTTTAACAAACACATATCCAGACAGTAAGTAAATTGCAGGACAGTAGGCATCACATAAAAGAGGAAGAGATGGGGATGACAGATTCATACAACAAGGGCACAAAAATAAAGCTCTGTGGAATTCTAAGACACCACTATTGCATGATAAAGCAGTTGGTGGTTGATGTGAAGAAATCAAATGAAGTGGAGAATAAAACAAAAAAGTATAAACATGATAATCATTTCATTCTGTCTTAAAGTTAGAGATATCCATGTATTGCCCAGAGTTGTTCCATGGCTAACGGGGATTTATTTTTGTACTTGTTGTCTTAGACAAATAATACTTATTTGTGAGTATGTTTTTGCAAAGTAGATAAAATTCAAGGATCTTTGAGAATTTCTCAAATATTTTTTATAAACCACTACTTTTTAAGTTGGAGTCACACAGGTTTTTGTACAGTCTGAGAATTACTGTTCTATAGACATCATGGAGTAATTCAGAGCAGGGCACAGTCTGCTCTCCACACAACTTATGAAAAGTGAAAAGGTTAAACACTTAATGGATAAGAATTTATTAGCCTTTGGCTTAGTTACCAATTTCACCTGAATTTGGGAAGAAATCTACAACCTCAGGCCAACCACATTTGCCTCTTTAACCACATTTATGCTCTGGTCACAGTTTTCTTTTCATAGATATCCATACTAAGTCCAGATATAGAAAATGCTTTTCTGCTCTATTCATCAATGGCTGCCTCCTGAATGTGGTCATCTATGGAGACCATCATGCTAAGTGAAATAAGCCAACCCCAAAACACCAAACGCAGAATGTTCTCTCTGATATGCAGATGCTAACACAAAATAAAGGGCAGGGGAAGGAAAGAATAGAAGTACTTTGGATTGGATAAAGGAGTATGAAGGGAAGGGAAGGTAGATGAATAGAAAAACAGTAGAATAAATTGGACGTAACTTTCCCATATTCGTATATGAATACATAACCAGTGAAACACCACATCATGTACAACCACAAGATAGTAATTGGAACGTTATAATTCATGTATGTATATTATGTCAAAATACATGCTACTGTCATGTATATCTAAAAAGAACAAATTTTTTAAAAAGAAAGAAAGAAAATGCTTGTTTTCCCTGTTCATCAATGGCTGCTCCCTGAATGTGGTCATCTATTTTAAAAACACCTGAGTTTGAAAGCATCCTAAGTTAATTTGCCTCCAAAATATGCCTTTCTAAAATTTGGGTAGTTATTCTGAAAAAAAATCTACACAACAATCCTCACTTTTGCCCACCATATAGACTTAACTGAATCTTTTGCCTTCATCCTTCTTTGTGTTGGAAAACATTTTTACATGATACAAGCAAAGATCAGGCAAGTCAGAGGGACATCACACCAGTTCTACAAACTTACAAAGCCTCAAATCAGGTCTCTCAGTTTAACCATTTGTAGTAGTTTAAGTGGCTAAAAGATAGAAATTACATTGAAAAACCTAACTCGTAATTGTACAGAGCAATGGACAGAGAATCAATATAAAGATTTGGAGATAGGCTGCCTGGATTTTCCTTCCATAAAACTGAAAAAATATCAACAGACATTTGGATGAACCCTCAAATTTTCAAGATCTTTATTCAGAAACATCATGTTTCTGTCTAAAAAATAAGGAAAATATGTGGAAACTGGCAAATTATAAAAAGTATTAAAAAGCTCAACAAATATTGGTAGAAGTTTTAGCTTTATTGCATAGGTAACCTCAATTTATTCCATTTTCATCAGAAACATAATTTGGATAACATATAGGTATTAATTATATTAGTATATTTGACTCATGACTAAATTTTTACTTATTTATTGGTGTTTGGGATTCAACTTAGGGCCCTGTGCATGCTTAGCATAATCATTCAGAGCCACTCTCTATCCCCTCATGACTATAATTTTTAAAATTAAAGTTTTTTGTTCTGTTGGTTTGTTTATGAGCATACATGTGGGTAGTTATTTCAAGAACAATTCTCACTTTTGCCCACCATCTACGTTTGCTCATTTGGATGTCTACATGAAAATCCTCTACCTCTGGATTGTATGTTCAACTTAATTTTTAAAATACTTTTTAACAAGAACATAATTGTAGAACATAGTAGATGGGTTCACTTTGACAAAATTATGCATGCATTGAATTTGAATTCAATCCCATCCCTCCACATTCCCTTCCCTCCTTCCTCCACCTTCCATTTTCCTTCTTCTACTTTACTGATCTTCCTTTTGCTCATTTATTTATTTTTGATTTGTTCTTTCTACATGTACATAAAGGTAAAGTGGCCTGTGGTCCATTTATGTATGGATATAATGTGATTTGGTTAAGTTCATTTCATATTTCCTCCCCTTCCTTATACCCTCCCTCCCACCTCCCCTCCCTCCCTCCCTCATTCTCCTTCTACTCTACTGATCTTCCCTGTTTATTTATGAAATGTGATTGTCCCATTGTCTTCTTTTCTTTATTTCACTCCAGCTTCCACATATGAAAGAAAACATCATCCTTTTGATTTTCTGAGTCTGCCTACTTCATTTAGCATGATGTTCTCCATTTCCATCCATTTACTGGCAAATACCATAACTTCATTCTTCTTTATAGTTGAATAAAACTATAAAGCACATTTTCTTGATCCATTAATCTGTCAATGGGAATCTGGATGGCTCCATAACTTGACTATTATAAATTGCACTGCTCTAAACATCCATGTGGCTGTATCAGTATAGTATGCTGTTTTAGTTCTTTGGGATAAATACGAAGCAGTGTATAGGTGGTTTTCTTAGTTTTTGAGGAATCTCCTGCTTTCCAGAATGGTTGCACTAAGTTGCAGTTCCACCAACAATATATAAGTATACCCCCCATCCTTGCCAGCATTTTTTTTTTATTATTTGTGTTCTTGATTGCCATTCTAACTAGAGTGAAATGAAATCTTAACAGAGTTTTAATTTGCATTTCCCCAATTCTAGAAATGTTGAACTTTATTCATATATTTGTTGGCCATTTGTGTTCTCCTTTTGAGAAATGTCTGTTTAGTTCTTTTGCCCAGTTATTGGTTGAGTTATTTGGGGTGTGTGTGTGTGCGTGCATGCACAAGCTTTTTGAGTTCTTCATATATTCTGGATATTAATCCTCTGAGGTGCAGCTGGCAACAACTTTCTCCCATTCTGTAGGCTCTCTCTTCAAGATCTTAATCATTTCCTTTAATGTGAAGAAGCTTTTTAATTTTATGCCATCCTACTTATCCATTCTTGGTTTGATTTCTTGAGCTTTAGGGGTCTTGTTGAGGAAGTTGGTGCCAGAACCTAAGTGATGAAATATTGATCATATTTTCTTCTAGCAGTTGCAAGATTTCTGGTCTATTCCTAAGTCTTTGATCCATTTCAGATTGACTTTGTGTGCAGGGTGAACAATAGGTATTTAATTTTATTCTTCTACATATGGATATCCAGTTTTCCCAGCACCATTTGTTAAAAGGGCTGTCTTTTCTCTGACACTTATTTTTTGGCACCTTTGTCAATTATCAGATAGCTCTAAGTAGGTGGGTTTGTCTCTGTGTTTTCTATTCTATTCAATTGGTATTCATGTCTATTTTGATGACAATACCATGATGTTTTGTTACTATAGCTTTGAGATCAGGTATCATGATGCCTCCTGCATTGCTATTCTTGCTCACAATTGCTTTGGCTATTCTGGGTCTCTTATTCTTCCAATTTAATTTAAGAACTGTGTTTTTCTAGTTCTATGAAGAATGTAATTGGCACTTTGATGTGGATTTTATTGAATATGTATATTGATTTTGGTAGTATGATCATTTTAGCAATATTAATTCTACCTATCCAAGAATATAGGAGGTCTTTCCGTTTTCTAAGATCACCTTCAATTTCTTTCTTCAGTGTTCTATAGTTTTCATTGTAGAGTTCTCTTACCTCTTTAGTCACATTTATTTCCAAATACTTAATTTTATTTTTATTTAGATTTTTGTGAGAGGAATAGTTTTCTTGATTTCTTTATCAGCAGAATCACAATTGGAGTATAGGAAAGGTATTGATTCATGAGTATAAATCAATCTGCTACTGCTACTTTGCTGAATTATTTTATTAGCTCTAGAAATCTTCTAGTGAAGTGTTTTGGGTCTTCTAGATGTAAGATTATGTCATTAGCAAATAAATAGTTTGACTTTTTTCCCATTTGTATCCCTTTAGTTTCCTTCTCTTGCCCTGTGATTGCTCTGGCTAGAGTCTAAAGTACAATATTGAATAGAAGTGGTGAGAGTGGACATCCTTGTCTTTTTGACTTGGAGGAAATCCTTTCAGTTTTTCTCCATTCAGTATGTTATTGACTTTGTGTTTGTCAGATAAAGCCTTTATGATGTCGTGGAAAGTTTCCTTTATCCTCATTTCTCCAGAATTTTTAATATAAATGGGTGCCAGATTTTATCAAAGGCCTTTTTTGAATCTATCAAGATGATCATATGATTCTTTTTTTTAATTTTCTTTAAGTGGTGATTTATATTTATCGATTTGTGTATGTTGGACCAACCTTGCATCTCTGGTATAAAGCTTACTTGAATATGGTATATTATATTCTTTATGTGTTTTGAAAATATTTTATTAGGAATTTTTTAAATCTATGTTCATCAGAGCTATGTTCATCTATTATTCATCAGAGTTTTCTTTCCTCTCTGTCTTTGTTCCTGATTTTGGTATCAGGTTTATACTGGCTTTATAGAATGTATTTGGAAGTGTTCCCTTCATTTCAATTTCATGAAATAATTTGAGAAAGACTCGTGTTAGTTTTTCTTTAAAGATTTGGTAGAACTTGGCTGAAATCCATCTGGTTCTGGGATTGTTGTTGTTGTAGGGTTTTCAATTGCTGTTTTAATTATATTACTGATATTGGTCTGTTTGGGTTTTCTGTATCTTCCTGATTCAGTTTGGTCAGATCATATGTATCTAGAAATTTGTCAATGTCTTCTAGATTTTTGAGTTTATTGGAATATAAATTTTCAAAATATTTTCTAACAGTACTCTGGATTTCAGAAGGGCCTGTTGTGATATCTCCCTTTTCATTTTTAATTTTGTTGTTTTATATTTTCTCTTTTTCTTTTGAAGAGTTTGGAAAGAGATTTGTCAATCTTATTTATGTTTTTAAAGAAACAACTCTGTTGCATTGATACTGTGTATTATTTTCTTATCTTGATTTCATTAATTTCAACTCTGATCTTTATTATATCCTGTCTTCTATTGTTTTGGAATTCTTTTGTTCTTCCTTTTCTAAGGCCTGGAGGTGAAGCATAAGCTCATTTATTTGGGATCTCTCTATTTTTTAATGTAGACAATTAATGTTATAAATTTTCTTCTTAGAACTGTTTTCATACTCTTCGAGAGATTTGACATGATATGTCTTTCTATTTTTTTCTAAGAATTTCTTAATTTATTCTATCATTTCCTCCAAGACCCATTCTTCATCTTATGAATATGTAAAAGGATGTGTTTAATATAAAAGACAAGATCAGATCTTGATCATGTTTCATATAAAACACCTTTGTATGTTTATGTGTTGTTTATTATTTTTCTGTTAAGTTCTAATTTCATGCAATTATGATCTGTTAGGATGCTTGGGACTATAACCACTTTTTTGTACTAAGACTTGCATTGTGTTACCGAATACCATCTCTTTTGGAGAAAGCCTCATGAACTGCTGAGAAGATAAAATTAGCTGTTTTGGGGTGAAATACTCTGTAGATATTTACCTGTTAGGTCCATTTGATTTACAGTATTGTTTAAGTTGGAGATATCTTTATGGATTTTATGTTTGGAACCTGTCCATCAGTGTTCAGGTTGTGTTGTCAAAAAGTACTATTTTATCAGCTCTATCTGAAATGTCAAGAAGTGTCTTGTTGTTGTTGTTTTGGTTTTAGTTCATTATACATTTAATACTCAGTTTTTTATAATCTTTCTCTAGGATTTTTTCTCCTTCCATATATGTGTGATTATTTTGGGGGGGATTGTAAATATTGGCAGAAGGGGATGGATTTGTTTACTTATTTTCTCAGAGGTCTTGGACATGTGCACAATTGAGATTGATTTCCCTTCCTCTTTTATACACGTGTCTTTTTGTGTGTAGCTTTGTTATTGTTCTGGGACTTCTCTCTGTTTTTGATAAATGAGTAGATGTCCAGGGGTATGACCTGAAGACACCGTTCCTCCTAGGGGCCTGTTTGTTGGTGTTGGGGTTTTTATCTCCCCAGTTCTATGTAATGAGTAATAAAGTAATGAGGCTCAGTGTATGAGGTTATATTAACTGTTACTTGGCTGAATTGTGGGCATTTCTCTGCAGCAGAATCTCTATTTTGTGAACTTGAAGTGTCTCAATATCTTTCCAGCCCCTCTTAAAGGAATAGCATTAATATTAATAGCAGATATACAGCCTTAAGATAAATGTCCAGTGTCTATTTTGACATCTATCACTCTAGTTGCCACTTATATAGGATTTTATGGGGTTAGCAGTTGACAACAGTATCAACAATAACAATAGTGAACCAGAACACGCATTAGACAGTGGAGGTCTACTATGTACTAATAAACAAAATAACATAAAAGAGGTAGGAATTTCATAAACTATATAACTATTTATTCTAATTGCAGTTTTTTAAGTGAAGAAATACTGCAGGAAGGCTAGAAAAAGTAGAAATTCTTTTAAAAATAAATATAGGAGAGGCATAAAATAAGTAGGAGATGTCGGCTATAAAGAAGAAAGAATAAAAAATTACCTGAAAATATTGAAAAAACTGAACAAGGAAGAGGGAACGGGAAAATTGGCTTTCATTTCACTGTAGCAAAACAATGAAGAAGAGGGAATAAGAAGTACAAAACACCAAAGTGCAACAAAGAAGCAAATGTAAGATCAAAACCAGATACATTTATATCCCACTTATGTCAAACCAAGGCTAAATATTAAACAGATATAGAGGAGAGAAGTTAAAGTAAAAGCAAAATTACACACACACACACACACACACACACACAGACATCAAACCTATTTGCATGGTGAGACATACTCCACCAACACATACCCACCTATATACACACAAAATCTTGCAGAATGGAAAAATATAAAAACCACTCATTATAATGAAATAATATTTTTTAAAATTTAAAAGTTTAAAATTTTTAAAAAGAAAAGTAAAAAAAATAAAAATATATTTTTTAAATGAAGGGATACAGGAAAAAAAGAATTAAAAAAGTGGAATAAAAATCTTACTGAGAAATAAAGGGTTGAGATTGTCAAAACTATTGGCAGGGATGGATTTTTAGTTTTTGTAATAATTTTTGACTCTGCTACCTTTGGGTCAATGGCTGAAGTTATTAAATCCAATGCCTTTGTTTTCCTTACTTACCTGTTAGCCTTTGTGTCTAGAAGGCAAATCTGGTTGTACTAGATGTTATCTTCTAGACTCCCAGTAGAGAGTGGGATAGAGAAGGGTGTAGGGGATATTGAAAATTTGTGTATTTCTGTAGCAGGGGTGGTACAGAGTTCTAAACTGGAATAGTCAGTAGTTGAGGTTTAGTCTTAATCAAACTTTGGAACTCTGAAGGTGGGTATTTGAAATTAGATCCACATGCCCTATTGCTAGGAAGATGCCAGTCTTTGCAGGGCATCTGGATCTATGGGCTCTACAGTAAAATCACTTTTAGAATATAGAGACAGGTATATGCTATATCCACAGGTTCCACTTTTACTGCTAGGAATACAAAATAGCAGGTATCCAACCTGGGTTTTTGTGTGGTGGCCATAAACAGGCATCTTTCCAATAGCTTTTATGTGGCAGCAGCAACAAAGGATTCTCTCTTGGTATATGGAGAACCTACGTGAAAGAATTTCTGAACTTAAGTTTAAATTTGTACACTTTGGCAGATTTTTATATGAGATATAGAAAAACTAAACATATTTAAATCTATTAAATGAACATGAAAACTTTTATTATGATGAAATATGTTTCTAGAAATTGAGATGATATTTGTTTACAGAATACTTTTCTGCTTGAAGACAGATCTTTAGTCACTGTACCCCTATATCTGTTCTTCCCAGTGAGGAAACACTGATTAAAGTTACTCTTCTGCTATTCACTGCTTATCTTTTTGATTGTCAGATTGGGATGGGCTGGAACACCCAGAGCTGGGAATTTTGCTCTAAAACTCCAATAGCTACGTTACCAAGAATTAAAATTATAATTTCCATATGTAAATAGAACTATTAAAAATAATAAAGGAAACAGCTTTGTATATAAAACATTATCAAAACTAAGATGTACTTTAGGAAAGTTTTAAGGCATGAAGATGCATTTTCTTTAAAACAATTTAAAGAAAGGGATTAATTCTGTAATAAGGTAGAATGAGTAATTATTTCAGACTGAGAAAGAGAAAACTGTAGGGAGAAAAAAGACTGAAGGAAAATAGATTGTATATGGTTGTGGAAATCTTATGTGAACAAAGCTGACTCAGATTGGAGAGATTCATTTATAATATTCTACTTAAAATAATCTTTAGTACTAATAGTGCACTAAGGCCAAAGTAGAATTTTGTCTTCTTTGTAACATAGCAAAAAATAAAGTTTCTTTGGAGCATTGGTCTGAGAATGCAAGAGATATTTTTCCCCTTTAAGTAATTGCCCTATGAAGTGAGATAATTCCTTGTGCATGATGCTATTTTTGATAATAATTTTATTAACAAGAACTCAAGCCAAAGGCTTGATTCTGGCAATACAAATGGACTGGATTCAGTTACCCACCTGCATTATCAGTCTAGATAACAAAAGAGACATGATGCTAAAATAAGAAACAGATTTTTTCATGGTTTGTTCAAAACCAGGAAAGCAACCATTTTAAATCTGCTTTTCCTGAACCCACATCAGTAATTATAGGAGAGATCATCCATATATAACAAAACAATTATAGGAGATCATTCATATAGAACAAAACAAAAATATGTATATGCAACCAGACTTTAGACCTGCCAGCTGGAAGGTCTGTTATAATTCTGATTCTGGGAATTCTATTGGCACTATTACTTTGTGGTAGTTGGGGAGGCAGATATCTCATCTAGCAAGAGATGATTATCTCAAGGAAGCTGGGGCTGAGGAAAAGAAAAACAATTCAAGGCTTCTTTAAATTCTTAATTTTAAAGGTGCCCTGATATACAATTATTGATTATTTAAGAGAACTCAATCTTCCCATTAAAATGTTAGAACTTTTTTATAGCATATAACCTTTTATCCTTGCCTATAAAACCTTTTATTATCATTTTGATTAAATAGAAAACAAGATCATATTTGATTGTTTTAAATCTTTTAAATTTTTGAGGACTTCCAAAGTCAAATTCTAAATTAAACTGTTAATAGCTTGAATTAAATTTGGAACATTCTAGAGGTACCCTGAAAAATCTTAAAGGATTAGTCAAGAAGCAGAGACATTAATTAGGTTTACTTGATATGTCAAATTATATGGCAAATACTGTCAAATAATAAATGATGCTAAACCTTCTTTAGGTTACATAGGATAAATGTGTTATTAAGATAAGTGTTCCAGAAATTTTATGAAATTTTTAGAAATCTGATGTGTCCGGGTATGTTATAATTAATAATGATGGTTAATATATTAAAATGTTGCATGCCACAGAAATAACCAAATTTCCTTGTCACTTACATTAATATTTAAATGAGCTTTTATTAGATTCTTAATCCTAACCATATTAAACTTATCATTCACACTCAGTTAATTGTTTTACATTGATTTTTCTCTGAAAGTGTTTTGTCATCAGCTACAGATCAAAACTGATTTGTCTTCAAGGAGATCCATGAAGAAGACTCTTGACAGGTACTTTCAAATACAGACTTCTGTTATTAGCTTAAGATTATTGAACTGGGTATGGATATTCAAAATTCTAATAAAAAACCTATGGCTTCATAAAACCACTATCCAAAGATCCAGTAAAGCAAGAATTATGTTGGACTAAATAAGCTAATGAGGATGTTTTTGACTTTTACTTGAAACTTTGCTTGTTCTTTATTTTAATATTCGGTTTTCCACATCTAAGGAAATGTTTTCTTTTTCTTTTCTGATTAAGCTATTTATACCTAACTGCAAGTTAGTAATGTTTACTTTTATGAACAAAATTGAAATATATATGGAGTTTTTTGGTTATCTGATCCCTTAAGGGTGTTCTTTTTCTTTTAAATGGATAGGATTTATTTAAGTGAGAAGGGAAGGGAAGGGAAGGGGAGGGGAGGAGAGGAGAGGGGAGAGGATAGAACTTCTTCAGTGCAGGAGGGGATTTGAGAGCAGGAAAATCCCAAGAATATTCTTATTTTATGATGATATACATATTTGAATAAGAGCTATTCTCTTTATAATAGATTATAAATACTGTTTATATAACCAAGGGTTTGATTTAGAAAATGTTCCTGGAATACCTGAAATGAAATATTCCCAGGCTTATAGTGAATAAGGAGCATCAATTCCTGGAATGCCCTAGAACCTCAGGATATTTGGGCATCTCAAGAAGAGAGGAATTCACCCAAATTTATAGATCTTAGAAGCAAAGTTTGATGGTAAGCTCTTAGTTTGGCATGCTAGCCTTCAGAGATTTTGAGAAGTCTTATCCAAGATCACTTATAAAAAGTTTCAGCAAAGAAAACTTAAAGAGAATCCATTTGGTCCATCACTACTCTTGCTGCTATTTTAAAAACAATCATGCCAGAAGAGGAGCAGCGGCCTGCTGAGAGGCAGAGCCACCTCCTCCCCCTGCACCGGCAAGGTAGAGGGAACTGTGACCACGCACAGAGCAGGCCCAGCGGCCTGCTGAGGGGCAGAGCCGCCCCCCACCCCCCGCGCCTGCCAGGTAGGTGGAACTGTGACCACCGACAGAAAAGGCCCAGTGGCCTGCGGCGGGACAGAACTTCCAATTACTCCTGCAAGGTAGGCGGGCCTGCGACCCACAGGCAGAAGAGGAGCAGCGGCCTGCTGAGAGGCAGAGCCGCCCCCTCCCCCCCGCGCCTGCAAGGTAGACGGAACTGTGACCACCATCAGAACAGGCCAGACATGCAACCGAGAGACAGAACAGGCCCAGTGGCCTGAGGAAGGGTAGAGCCGCGCCCCCCGCGCCTGCAAGGTAGGCGGACCTGCGACCCACTGGCAGTACAGCCCCAGAGGCCTGCAGAGGGGCAGTGCCGCTGCCTGCGCCTGCAAAGTAGGCAGAACTGCGACCACCGACAGAACAAGCCTAGCGGCCCGCAGAGGGACAGAGCCGCCGCCCACGCCTGCAAGGTCGGCGGACCTGCTACCGACCGGCAGAGCAGACCCAGCGGCCTGCCGGCGTGGTAGGCACATTGCCCCAATTGGAGGAGGGGCAGAGCCGCCGCCCGCGCCTGCGAGGGAGACTTTGCAACTATACAAGACCAATATAAATATATAGGGGGAAAATTCAATAGCACAACAGTTTCACCAAGTAGAAAGGAACGCGAACAGTATGAAGACACAAGGAAAGAAAGGACCACAAGCAATGCAGGTCAACTCAACGTTAGAAGAGGTAATAGCTGCAGCAGATGGAATGTCAGATAAAGAATTCAGGATATACATGCTTCAGATGATCTGGAGTCTCAAGGAAGACATCAGACAGCAAAATCAGACAATGAAAGATCACTTCAACAATGAATTACATAAACAATCCAAGAAGCAAAAGATCAACTATATAGGGAGATAGAGGTTATAAAAAACAAACAGAAATCCTAGAAATGCAGGAAGCAATAAACCAACTTAAAAACTCAATTGAGAATACTACCAGCAGAGTAGAACACTTAGAAGACAGAACATCAGACAATGAAGATAAAGTATTTCAACTTGAAAAGAACATAGACAGCTCAGCAAGACTGTTAAGAAACCATGAGCAGAACATCCAAGAAATATGGGATAACATCAAGAGACCAAATTTAAGAGTCATTGGGATACAGGAAGGGACAGAGTTTCAAACCAAAGGAATGAGCAATCTATTCAATGAAATAATACGAGAAAACTTCCCAGACTTGAAGAATGAGACAGAACCCCAAATCCTAGAAGCCTACAGGACGCCGAATGTGCAAAATCATAAGAGACCCACACCTAGACACATTATAATGAAGATGCCCAACATACAGAATAAGGAGAGAATTTTAAAAGCTACAAGAGAAAGGAAGCAGATCACATTTAGGGGTAAGCCAATCAGGATAACAGCTGATCTTTCAACACAGACTCTGAAAGCTAGAAGATCCTGGAATAACATATTTCAAACACTGAAAGAAAATGGGTTCCAACCAAGAATTGTGTTTCCAGCGAAATTAAGCTTCAGGATGGAAGATGAAATTAAAACCTTCCACAATAAACAAAAGTTAAAAGAATTTGCAGCTAGAAAACCATCTCTTCAAAACATCCTTGGCAAAACATTACAGGAAGAGGAAATGGAAAATAACAATGAAAACCAACAGTGGGAGGTAGGACAGTAAAGGGGGGAAAATAATCAAAGAGGAAAACAAACCATGTTTAGTAACATAAATAAACAAATATGGCTGGAAGAACAACCCATATCTCAATAATAACCCTAAATATTAATGGCTTAAACTCACCAATTAAGAGACACAGGCTAGTAGAATGGATCACAAAACAAGACCCAACAATATGCTGCCTACAGGAGACGCATTTGATAGGAAAAGACATACATAGGCTGAAGGTGAAAGGTTGGGAAAAATCATATCACTCATATGGACTTCGGAAACAAGCAGGAGTATCCATACTCATATCAAATAAAATAGATTTCAAGCCAAAGTTAATCAAAAGGGATAAAGAGGGACACTACATACTGCTCAAGGGAACCATACACCAACAAGACATAACAATCATAAATATATATGCACCAAACAATGGTGCAGCTATGTTCATCAAACAAACTCTTCTCAAGTTCAAGAGTCTAATAGACCACCATACAATAATCATGGGAGACTTCAACACACCTCTATCACCACTGGACAGATCTTCCAAGCAAAAGTTGAATAAGGAAACTATAGAACTCAATAACACAATTAATAACCTAGACTTAATTGACATATATAGAATATACCACCCAACATCAAGCAGTTACACTTTTTCCTCAGCAGCACATGGATCCTTCTCAAAAATAGATCATATATTATGTCACCAGGAAACTCTTAGACAATATAAAGGAGTAGAGATAATACCATGCATCCTATCTGATCATAATGGAATGGAACTGAAAATCAACGACAAAAGAAGGAAGGAAAAAGAATACATCACTTGGAGAATGAACAATAGGTTACTGAATGATCAATGGGTTATAGAAGACATCAAGGAGGAAATTAAAAAATTCTTAGAGATTAATGAAAACACAGACACAACATATCGGAATCTATGGGACACATTGAAAGCAGTTCTAAGAGGAAAATTCATTGCTTGGAGTTCATTCCTTAAAAAAAGAAAAAACCAACAAATAAATGATCTCATACTTCATCTCAAAATCCTAGAAAAAGAAGAGCAAAACAACAGCAAAAGAAGTAGAAGGCAAGAAATAATTAAAATCAGAGCTGAAATTAATGAAATCGAAACAAAAGAAACAATTGAAAAAATTGACAAAACTAAAAGTTGGTTCTTTGAAAAAATAAACAAAATCGACAGACCCTTAGTGATGCTAGCGAAGAGAAGAAGAGAGAGAACTCAAATTACTAGCATACGGGATGAAAAAGGCAATATCACAACAGACACTTCAGAAATACAGAAGATAATCAAAAATTATTTTGAATCCTTATACTCCAATAAATTAGAAGATAGTGAAGGCATAGATAAATTTCTTAAGTCATATGATCTGCCCAGATTGAGTCAGGAGGATATAGACAACCTAAACAGACCAATATCAATTGAGGAAATAGAAGAAACCATCAAAAGACTACCAACTAAGAAAAGCCCAGGACCGGATGGGTATACAGCAGAGTTTTACAAAACCTTTAAAGAGGAACTAATACCAATTCTTTTCAAGCTACTTCGGGAAATAGAAAAAGAGGGAGAACTTCCAAATTCATTCTATGAGGCCAACATCACCCTGATACCTAAACCAGACAAAGACACTTCAAAGAAAGAAAACTTCAGACCAATATCTCTAATGAACCTAGATGCAAAAATCCTCAATAAAATTCTGGCGACTCGGATACAAAAACATATCAAAAAAATTGTGCACCATGATCAAGTAGGATTCATCCCTGGGATGCAAGGCTGGTTCAATATACAGAAATCAATAAATGTTATTCACCACATCAATAGACTTAAAAATAAGAACCATATGATCATCTCGATAGATGCGGAAAAAGCATTCGACAAAGTACAGCATCCCTTTATGTTCAAAACTCTAGAAAAACTAGGGATAACAGGAACATACCTCAATATTGTAAAAGCAATCTATGCTAAGCCTCAGGCTAGCATCATTCTGAATGGAGAAAAATTGAAGGCATTCCCTCTAAAATCTGGAACAAGACAGGGATGCCCTCTCTCACCACTTCTGTTCAACATAGTTCTCAAAACACTGGCCAGAGCAATTAGATGAAAGAAATTAAAGGCATCAAAATAGGAAATGAAGAACTTAAATTATCACTATTTGCAGATGACATGATTCTATACCTAGCAGACCCAAAAGGGTCTACAAAGAAGAAACTATTAGAGCTAATAAATGAATTCAGCAAAGTGGCAGGCTATAAAATCAACACACATAAATCAAAGGCATTCCTGTATATCAGCGACAAATCCTCTGAAGTGGAAATGAGGACAACCACTCCATTCACAATATCTTCAAAAAAAAATAAAACTCTTGGGAATCAACCTAACAAAAGAGGTGAAAGACTTATACAATGAAAACTACAGAACCCTAAAGAGAGAAATAGAAGAAGATCTTAGAAGATGGAAAAATATACCCTGTTCATGGATAGGCAGAACTAACATCATCAAAATGGCGATATTACCAAAAGTTCTCTATAGGTTTAATGCAATGCCAATCAAAATCCCAACGGCATTTCTTGTAGAAATAGAGAAAGCAATCATGAAATTCATATGGAAAAATAAAAGACCCAGAATAGCAAAAACAATGCTAAGCAGGAAGTGTGAATCAGGCGGTATAGCGATACCAGACTTCAAACTATACTACAGAGCAATAGTAACAAAAACAGCATGGTACTGGTACCAAAACAGGCGGGTGGACCAGTGGTACAGAATAGAGGACAAAGAAACCAATCCACAAAACTACAACTACCTTATATTTGATAAAGGGGCTAAAAGCATGCAATGGAGGAAGGATAGCATCTTCAACAAATGGTGCTGGGAAAACTGGAAATCCATATGCAACAAAATGAAACTGAATCCCTTTCTCTCGCCATGCACAAAAGTTAATTCAAAATGGATCAAGGAGCTTGATATCAAATCAGAGACACGCCGTCTAATAGAAGAAAAAGTTGGCTACAATCTACATACTGTGGGGTCGGGCTCCAAATTCCTCAATAGGACACCCATAGCACAAAAGTTAATAACTAGAATCAACAAATGGGACTTACTCAAACTAAAAAGTTTTTTCTCAGCAAAAGATACAATAAGAGAGGTAAATAGAGAGCCTACATCCTGGGAACAAATCTTTACTCCTCACACTTCAGATAGAGCCCTAATATCCAGAGTATACAAAGAACTCAAAAAATTAGACAATAAGAGAACAAACAACCCAATCAACAAATGGGCCAAGGACCTGAACAGACACTTCTCAGAGGAGGACATACAATCAATCAACAAGTACATGAAAAAATGCTCACCATCTCTAGCAGTCAGAGAAATGAAAATCAAAACCACCCTAAGATACCATCTCACTCCAGTTAGATTGGCAGCCATTATGAAGTCAAACAACAACAAGTGCTGTCGAGGATGTGGGGAAAAGGGTACACTTGTACATTGCTGGTGGGACTGCAAATTGGTGAAGCCAATTTGGAAAGCAGTATGGAGATTTCTTGGAAAGCTGGGAATGGAGCCACCATTTGACCCAGCTATTCCCCTTCTCGATCTATTCCCTAAAGACCTAAAAAGAGCATGCTACAGGGACACTGCTACATCGATGTTCATAGCAGCACAATTCACAATAGCTAGACTGTGGAACCAACCTAGATGCCCTTCAATGGATGAATGGATAAAAAAAATGTGGCATTTATACACAATGGAGTATTACTCTGCATTAAAAAATGACAAATCATAGAATTTACAGGGAAATGGATGGCATTAGAGCAGATTATGCTAAGTGAAGCTAGCCAATCCCTAAAAAACAAATGCCAAATGTCTTCTTTGATATAAGGAGAGTAACTAAGAACAGAGTAGGGTCGAAGAGCATGAGAAGAAGATTAACATTAAACAGGGATGAGAGGTGGGAGGGAAAGGGAGAGAGAAGGGAAAATGCATGGAAATGGAAGGAGACCCTCAGAGTTATACAAAAGTACATACAAGAGGAAGTGAGGGGAAGGGGAAAAATAATACAAGGGGGACAAACGAATGTCAGTAGAGGGGGCAGAGAGAGAAGAGGGGAGGGGAGGGGAGGGGAGGGGGGATAGTAGAGGATAGGAAAGGCAGCAGAATACAACAGACACTAGTATGGCAATATGTAAATCAATGGATGTGTAACTGATGTGATTCTGCAATCTGTATATGGGGTAAAAATGGGAGCTCATAACCCACTTGAATCAAATTGTGAAATATGATATATCAAGAACTATGTAATGTTTTGAACAGCCAACAATAAAAAATTAAAAAAAAAAACAATCATGCCAAGTTTGATGAAACTAGATTTATTTTGAAAAAGTAATTAGCCTGACTTTGATTATTTTTGGCATCAATGGGGTAAACCTATAGAAGGAAAAATGTGTTTCAGAAGAAAATTATAGCATACCTATACCTGTTATTAAACTACAGCTCTTATTTTTTGTAAGATTTTATTATCTTTTGTGGACGAAACCGTATCCTGAAGTTTTTCTTTTTCCTCCAATATTGGTGCCTTCTTTTCTGACTTAGGTTCATGAACAGTAACTACTCTGTTCCTGAAGTCCAAAATAATTCTTGTGCTCGAGGTGTAAATGCTGGATTCCATAACAGGAGATCTCTGAGCTTTAAGCCAGAATAAGTTAAGAACTTCAAGCTGTGAACAGCATTCCCTCAGATCTGAAAATAAGACTGCCCATCATATGAAATTTTTATCCCTCTTAATTTTTTCTTGATTGTATTTTCCTCTTTTGCTCAGCAGGATTGTGTGAGCAAAAGAGGAAAATTATTAGAATTTCACAAACAGAAGCAACCGTAGGTAATTTGATGAAGTGCTGGATCTGTCAAGCACTAATCTATATATTACCTAAGAGATCCATTAGCATATCCAATGGCTCATTTTAGCAACATTTCTAATATAACTGTTTCTTCAAATTGTACCACTTATCCCTTTTATAAAACTAGACTTCTAGAAACACAAGTTCTCTCTCCGCATTTTAATTTAACACAGTCATTGATACTTGTTAATATTTTCCTGAGAACAGGGGATTTTCTGCCACCAATTGGATTGGAAAAGGCCTAGTCAACCCAAGCTAGTGTAATTGGAAAGACCTCTCTCTCTCCTTTAACCCTTAAAAAAAAGAAAGAAAGAAAGAAAAAATAATCTGAATTATCCAAATTTTACCCTCTTTTTTATTTTAGTATTTTGTCTTCTTGTTCCACATTATTCAAACCAACTATTCTGCAACACACACTAGAACACTTAGTCTATTTTGTAGAACTAGATGCACTCAGTTAGGGCTTTAAGCTAAATTGATTGTAATTTTATTTCTTACAAAGTAGAACCGAGAGATAGCCTAAAGGAAACGAGATTTATGATTTTTTAAAATCTTAGATAAGAGTTTAAAAGCCACAGGGTGGTGCTATTAGACAGGAATAAACTTTACAACAGTTTCCAGAAAACGTTTGTGTGCTAGATTTATTTTTATTTTTTATTTATTTTTAATTGGATAGATTCTTTGTAAGATGGTTTTAATTCAGTCTTTTATTATTAAAATGAAACTGATAGGTCACCAACTTTAAACTGATAGACATAATCTCCAGATTCCTAAACCAACAGCTCAGAATACCACCTATAAAGTTATTTATGATGTTCTAGGTTGGCATTAACATGCATGTATATACATTTGGTTACAATTAACATGTCATAGGTTTTTGAGAATTTAAGTCATATCCTTTGAACATGTCCCAGACTGACCAGGGTAGTACACAACATGATGCAAACTCAAATATCTCTGAGGCACTGTAAATACTTTTTGAAAATTTGTTTTAATTAGTTATATATGATAGTAGAACGTATTTTGACACATTATACATATATGGAGTATAACTTCTCATTCTGGTTGTATATGATATGAAATGACATTGGTCATGTAATCATATATACATATAGGATAGTAACGTCCAATTCATTCTACTATCTTTCCTATTCCCATCCATCCTCCTTTCCCTTCATTCCCCTTTGTTTAATCCAAAGTACATCTATTCTTCCCTAACCTACTCACTCCATTGTGAATAGCATCCGCATATCCAAGAAAACATTCTGTCTTTGGTTTTGGGGGGTTTGGCTTATTTCAATTAGCATAATAATCTCCAGCTCCATCAATTTACTAGCCAATACCACACTTTTACTTTCATTTCTCTTTATGGCTGAATAATACACACACACACACACACACACACACACACACATGTATGTATATGTATGTATATATATATATATATATATATATCACATTTTCTTTATCCATTCATCTGTTGAAGGACACCTAGGTTGGTTCCATAGTTTAGCTATTGTGAATTGAACTGCTATAAATTTTGCTGTGGCTGTGTCACTGTAGTATGCTGATTTTAAGTCTTTTGGGTATAAACCACAGAGTGGGATAACTGGGTGAATTGGTGGTTTCATTCCAAGTTTTCTGAGAATCTCCATACTGCTTTTTAACAAGACTCCTAAAATCCAAGCAGTAAAATCAAGAATCAATAAATGGGATGAATTCAAACTGAAAAGCTTCTTCTCAGCAAAGGAAACAATCAAGAATGTGAAGAGAGAGCCTACAGAATAGAAGAAAATCTTTGCCAGCTGCACCGCAGATAGTGCATTCATCTCCAAGATACACAAAGAACTCAAATAACTTAACACCAATAAATAAATAAATAACTCAGTCAATAAATGGGCTAAGGAACTGAACAGGCACTTCACAGAAAAAGAAATACAATCAATCAACAAATATATGAAAAAATATACAATTTCTCTAGCAATTAGAAAAATAAAATTAAAATTACCCTAAGAATCCCTCTCCTCCAGTCAGAATGGCAATTTTCAAAAATACAAGTAACAATAAATGTTGGCAAGGATGTGGGAGAAAAAGTACAGTCATACATTGCTGGTGCGACTGCAAATTGGTGCAACCACTATGGAAAACAGTATGGAGATTCCTCAAAGATATCAAAGCTGCACTGAAACACAAAAAAATAGTCGGCAGAAGATGGGTAGAAATTCACAGTCTGACTTATATGAACACATAGATTGACCACCAAAACAAAAACATCAACATTCTCCACTGAGTTTAAACAAAATCCAGATTCTCATACTGTGATAGTCAAATGTCCAAGATACAATTCAAACAGCACATGGAGATGACAAAATCAACTTTGATGGAAGAATGCAATCAACAGGTATCTAGGATGAGGTGACTTAGATGTTGGAATGGTCTGACAGAATTTAAAGCCACAATTATAAAATTGTTCAGACATGCAGAGTACTAGTAGAAGACCAAAATATTTTTTACTGATAGTCTTCACAGATTAAATGGTTTTTAGAGTTTTTAGAAGTACATTTTTCTACTTGTTATACAAAAATTTAAAAAAGCAAATGGAGAACTTTTTCTTTTGTTTTAGGTGTTTTCTTTTGCTTCCTTTCTTCCTTTTTAAAAATACAATAGCGCCCGTGTTAGTCAGTTTTCCATTACTGGGGGGAAAATATCTAAGTATATCAACTTACAAGGAGGAACATTTTTTTTTTTTTACTCATGGGTTTTGAAGATTTCAGTCTGTGGTTTGTTGGCTCTGTTTTTCTGGGACTTGTAGTGAAACTGAACATCATGAAAACTGGGTGGATTGGTGCTGGGGAGCAAAAAAAAAAGAAAAAAGAAATAATCCAGGGTCCCAATATCCCCAATATCCAGTCATATCAGAAGGAAAATGCAAAAGTTAAACACCCAAAATAGGCCCAGGGGTATAGCTCAGCAGAAGGGCACTTACCTGGCAGGTGCAAGGCTTGAGTTTGAGCCCTAGCACTACCAAAACAACAAAAAATACTAGAAAAAAAATCATGCAAATATTTCTATTAATTTATCCAGGAGAATAAATCAAAGTTAAGTGACAATCAATATCTAGCTGTAAATTGAGTTATGTATGCATAATTATGTACTATAATGCTATCATATTTGGTGATTTGCTACAGTCTTACTGAGAATTTTTCTGGTAATATTAAAAAGAGATGAATTTTATTATGTAGTAATTCTGAAGTAAAATTAATGCTAAACTATCCAAAGCTCCCATAGAGAAAGCTATTTGAAAGAGAATATATGTTGCAACACTGTTAGTAGTATTAAAAAATAGATGTAGCATTATTTAGTGTCTAAGTGCCATAGCACAAGCTATAAAATATTTTTAAAATACTTCATTATGGAAAGTTGTAATATTTTTATTTTATGGTTGTACAAATATGTATACATAGTGTGATATTTAAATTTATAAATGATGTATATATAGTTTTTTTTCTTTAAATTTGGAAAGCCGGTCACTAATATTTTTGTAGATTCCCTAAAGTTAAACAATCCTTTTGTTTTCTTTTCCAGAAGTCAAAGTGAAAGTAGGCTAAAAACAAGAAAGAACATGACCTTATTTACATATGAAAAAAAATCACTCTGAGTGATCATAGTAAGGTAGTATTAATTCTTTTAACCCATTCTTAACTGAAACAAATGAATTAGGCATATCTATATGATCCATGGCACTGTGATAATCAAGGATGAACTAATGGAAGTGGTTCTTTATGAGATGAGTAATAGATAGGCAAATATTTCTGATCTTTATGTTCAGAAATGAATCAAATGCACATCTTGTTGACAAATGTTCCTGGTTTAGCCTTTCAATGATTTTTCTTGTATGGATTTTCCCCCAAAAGCTATTTAATTATATTGATAACAATATTTGGGAAGTCAGATTTAGGAATACCTTAGCATGCTGAATTGATGAATCTTCTTTGCTACTTCTGAAAGACAAATGAGCCATTAATTGATCTTTGTTGATGATAAGCTGATAGCATTCAGAAGTGAACTTCTGCAATATCCTTGCACTACTGATATATACCCTTGAAGGACAATGAGAAGTGGGAAATTTTCCAGTGCGAAGAACTTGAGCAGTGTATCTGGTCATTGACTTTATCCAGAAGGAGACATGGTTAGAGGTATAAATCTTCACAGTTTCATGGTCAATTAGCAGCCCAAGAACATCCTTTTCTTGGAAATGACTTCTACATTCACAAAAAAAAAAAAAAAAAAAAAAAAAAAAAAAAAACAGATATTTTGAGGACAGTAAAAATCCTTCCATAAATTAAAAAAAAGAAGTCTTATTTTTAGTTATCACATATCTGTGCCTTGAATGAAAGAGTTATCTTTCAACAAATGCTTACTTGGTATATACCATTAATTGATTATTCATTAAAGGCAACTTGAAGAAACCCCATGACCCTGCTGTGATATTGGTTTCCATTTCAGTGGTTATTATACTCCCACTCAAGAAGTGGAGACCTAAATAACATAGGGGGTTAGAAATAATAAAATCAAACCATTAACTACTTCTTGTTGATTAGAGGCATAAGGCTTATAAAGTAGTATTGCCAATCTTTGCTGTTGGTGAAATTATTTCATTATTAGCAAATTCTATTCAAGGGACCACAGTAAGTCTCTGATTCAAATAGAAGCAGATAATAAAGCCATCTAGGGAATGAATGCCCTCTGAGAAAAATAAGAATACATAAATATTGGAATAATATTAATGCATCAATTAACATGGCAATACTTGAATACACCAATGAGTGAGATAATGATTATGGATACCAGCAATTTCTTCCACTGATAGTTCCAGAAAAATATGAACTGAAAAGCTGCCCCCATATAAAGGCCAGTGAGACATAGTACCTCTTTGGGAGTGGAAATCTTTGAGGACTTGAATCATATTATCAGAGTTATCAGGAATGCAAACACAACATTTAGTCCTGAATGATGACACAAGTGCCACCCTGAGCTACTATAAAAATATTCAGGACCATTTGGTTTTCTAAAACTGAAATCCACCTCTGTGTTAAGGAGAGAAATACCTTTCTCAGCATCATCAAGAGCTTTTTGGTTATCATTAGAGCTTCTATGTGCCAGAATATATCCTCTAGACTAATTTGTGGGATAAGCAATGAAGCTAAATGATCATACTAATGAAAGACAGATGGCCTCCATCTCTGCTTGAGATTGAGGAGTTTGCACGTTGTCCTACTTTATGTGTCCAGCTTCCTTGTATTCATGGGAACACTACAGGACATCTTCACAAACAGCCTGGAGGAAATCAGGGCCAAATATTGGCCCCACATATCTCTAGAGTTCCATTTTGTTGACCTTCTAATTATAGGCCTGAAGATCCAATCTTTCCATACCAATCATTAGAAAGTAAAATCATAATATGTTGACATTAAGATTCTGGAGTCCATCCTAACTCCTGAGTGGAATTATGCCTCTTTTCATAAATGTGGTTAAATTATTTCCAACATATTGGAGCTTTCTGATCTAGATGTTCTGTGATTGGAGTATGTATACATCCCAAATTTGATAGTAACCATTTTTATGTCCTTGACATTCTAGCATTAACTGTGAGAGATGAGGAGTAGCTGGATTCAAATATGTCTTAATAACTGCAAAAGCTTGGAAGTTGATTTGTTCTAAAAGAGAGGTTTTTATGTAATAAAGTCTCTTTATAGGCCATAATGTAACACCTGCAAGGGTAGCAATTTGTAATGAGGACATCTCTTCCTTTTGTTCTAGCATTAAAGATTGTGATTTTATTTAGTCTTTTCTTGTAGGGAGATACCAATGAGGTATCATCAATCAGTTGTTCTGACTGTTCAACTACTGACAACATAAAAGAAAACACTAGGTGCCTTGAGTGGAAAATGTAGACCAGCCCCCAACTTCATTAAGATATTAAGACTCAATAAAGGAGGGGGACATTAAGCCACTACCAAGAAAAGAACAAGTTCATATTATATCTTCCAAACTGCAACGTAGAGGAGGGATAAAGTGTCTTACCTTGGGTATTCCACTGACTCCCACTATCAAGCAGGAATAAGCAGAAAGTTGTCCAGGAAATGAGCGTAAAACATTATAAGTGGCACCAGTATCCAAAAGTATTGAATGACCCTATTTCCTACCTCCAATGTTACCCTCTGGTTTCATCCCTATTGATGTTGACTGTTTGGGGTACTGGCTGATCCTAAAGGCCTCCTCATTCTTGGGCCATCATTTGGAGAACATCTGATCTGAGGCCTCTACATCCCTCAGGGAAGTCAACTCTCCAGTGTCCTCTCCTGCCACATAAAGGACAAGGAGTCTTTGGAGTTCTACCCTTGTTCGGGCAGTCTTTCTTTTAATGCCCTGATTGCAATGATGATAAACATCTTCAGGGCTTAAGGGTCTTGGAGAGGAGAAAAGGAGTGACTCCTAAGAGACTTAAAGTTTCTTCCCAGTCTTGGTTATAAAAAACCTAAGATGTTACCCAGAGTAGGTAGTCAAGACAAGTACCAGGTCCTGCTGCTAATTTTTTTGTAATATTTTTCTAATATTCGGGGCAGAAAAAAAATAATTAATTTTTCTTTTAAAATAACATTCTTTAAAAATATTTTTAAAATTTTTTAAAAAGTAAAATAACATTATTTCTTGTATTTCAATTCTCTAAAGGTTCATTTCCTTGGGTTACTATTCTGCTCACCCCTGCCCATCTTAGATCAATACCAATAACTGTATTCTTTAAGCTAGAATAGAAGAGAAATTACTCATTTGCCCTTCTCACACTGCAATTATACAGTGATTTAATTGTTAGTTTCTCTATGTGGACTAAGAAGCTCAGGTGTTTTTTTATTCTTTTTTTTTTTTATAAAAAGGGATTTATTAGGTTGGCTTACATGACCAGAAACTAGATAGTCCACAATGGCAGTCTGCAGGCTGGAGAGCTGGAAGAACCAATAGCTATGCAGTCCAAGAGGCTGAAGCCCAGAATAAGAAGGATCAACAGTGCTACTGAGACCAAAGTCTTCTGGAGAATCACTGGCAGAGTCTGCTTTGGAAAAATGAAGAAGCAAGAGTTTGATATCCTCACACAATCACAGCAGCAATCAAGAACCAATTCAAGAAGAATCAAGATTGCATCTGATCAGAAGCTAATGGTTTTTTAACCATAAGTTCATGTTACCTCAGATAGTGGAGTCAAAATATTTTCAAAAATATTTATTAACAGATGAGAACTAAGGAAAGATGGAAGAAGGGAATAAAGAAAAAAGCAAAAAAAAAAAAAAATTAAAAAAGGAACAGAAAGGGAGAGGGGGCTGTAAAGACAGAGAGGAAGTCTGTTTATCCGGAACTGTGCTTTGCAAGTTGATGAAATTGATCCTTAGGCTAAAAATTCATCATAGATGCAGCCTGGCCAGGTGCCCAATCATTGACCTATCATTGTGATCCAAGGACGGGCACACCTGGGAGGAGGGAAGCTCTGGTTTAACACAGGAGACCAAAGCAGAGGAGGAGAAGTCTCCTTAAAGGAGACATGACATCTATGAGAGCCACATAAGTTGCACATTCACCTCATTTGGAGGCTATCTACAGTGTTAGAGGCCTCAAAACAGGGAAGGTCTATAGCAATCCATTTAAAAAAACTAATAAGATGAATATTGGAAGATGAATGGTAAAAGCCTAAATGTGGAACTCTTGCTAGGTCTCTCAAGTATATTAATATGGCAATATCAGTGTGTGTACTTATGATAGACTTAAATGACATGAGGGTACTAAAGGCAATGGATCTGTAAGGCTTGCCTGTAGGAGTTGAGGGAAAGGAAGGAAGTGAAAGTCATTCTTGGTGTTTTTTTTTTTTTTGATTATGTTGATGGAGCTTAAGGTAATGTCATCTCCTAAAATGAAAACTATATTAAGAAAGTGAGATGGTCAGGATAGAATTAGGATTAACAGATGTTGACAGAGATAGTTTTGTAACATCTTTTGAGCATAAACTAAACAATTTATACTAAATGTAACTTATTCGTACACATCACTTATTTAATGTATATGATGAAATAAGAAATCGGTGGCATTGTCCTCAATTTTGAGGGGAAAAAAACATTTTCATTAGATATCAAGCACAAGAGCTGAATGTGGTGGTGCACACCTGTAATCCCAGTGGCTCAGGAGGCTAAGAAAGGAGAATCGTGAGTTCAAAGACAGCCTCAGCAACGGGGAGGCAATAAACATCTCAGTGAGGCCTTGTCTCTAAGTAAAACACAAAAAAGGGATGGGGATGTGGCTCAGTGGTCGAGTGCTCCTGGATTCAATCCTTGGTACCTAAATATATAAATAAATAAATTATATATATATAGCAGAAGGTCAATACATATCTTAATATCTGAAGTTAACTTAAAATAGGAGCTGTCTAATTTCCATTCTTGCATGTTTTTTCCACTATACAATATAAACTTCATTGGACATTAAATTATCACCTCGTTAATCAAAACTATGTATTTGAATTTCAGGGTTTTCGATTAAAGATAATTATGTGAAGTCCTTAGTTTTTAGCTCATCTTTTCATTGACAGACTCAAAGGCCTGGGAGAACTAAGATGCCTAATATCACTCAGTTTTAGTGTTCTTTGAACAACAACCATAATTGTTTCTTCCCAGGAATTGTAAAATTCCAGTCCGAGGGCAAGAGAAAACCTATGTCCTAGTTCAAGCAGTTAGGCAGAGAGAGTGAGTTTTACCTTTTTCTATCTTATTGTCCTAGTCAAGATTAGGAAGATTAAATGATTAAAAGATTAAGTGATTGAAAGATTAAATGATTAACTGGAAGATTAAATGATGACTTCCCACAATACGGAGGGCATCTGCTTTACCCAGTCTATCATATGTTAATCTCATCCTACCAGATACAACCAGAAATAATGCTTAACCAAATATCTGAACCCCAAGACTCAGTCACATCCACACATTCAATTAATCGTCACATAAACATGATTCTAGGAAGGGCTTCTTCCAAGAAGAGATAAGGTAACCTTAGAATGGAGGCTGGGCTTTGGATGCAAATATTTATACCAGAGTCACTAGCCCAGGGGTGCTTGTGTTGTGCTGTTTTGTTTGCTGAGTTCTGAACTACCACTTTCTCCAAACAATGGCAATGTTCTAGTTGTTCGGTATACTGGTTGTTCAATGTACTGGTTGTTCAGTATGTCTAGTGGGGAAGAGTTCCTCCCCCATGAGGCCTGCTTGGTGGAGATTTGTGATTAATAGAATACCCTGAAAGATCACAAAGGACTTTATTGGCCTATGTACCACCTCTTAGAGAATTGGATGAGATTGTGTCAAGGGAAAAAGGGTCTGGGGAGGGGGGGGAATCACATTGGTATAAATTATTTGTTCTATTTGAATGATTCTGTGAACATTGTGCTTGCCAACACAGTAGTCAGTTAAAGGTAGAATGCTATGAGAGATTCCAATTACCTGAAACTGTGTTTTTGATTGAGTTTACCCAAAATTCAGCATTAAGTTCAGTTGAAAAACAAAACAAAAATCTTCCTATCCCTGAAAGAGGATAAAGAGTTATAGGTTAAAAAAAAATGCCATAGATACCTGAATTTTTTTTTTCTGTGGCATTGGAGAATACATGAGAATCCTGAAACAAGGAGCCAAATATGTTTTACAGGTGTAATTGACCTCTCTTATTAAGGCAGTTTTTTTCCTGAGGAATATATCATAATTTATGGAAAGTTGTATAGATCAAGTCTAAACACGTCATCCACTCCAGAAAAGAATTATTATTTCTACTGAAAGCAGAAATATGAGCTTTGTAATAATTCGATTATGATTACTACTAAAGATGCTTGAGTTATGTTGTTCAAATGTCTTTTGAGCACCATTCTCTACATTGATCATTTTATTTTCCAACTATCAAAGTGAAATAAATTAATTTTCAAGTCAATATTTAATTTTAGGGAAAATAAATAACACACAACTGAAAAAAAATCAATGAATAATATAATTAACAGGAGAAAAACTTTCTTTAAAAAATTATTCTGAGAACTTATAAATTCATGTGTGTGTCTTTGTGAGTATGATGGTACAAAATAGTGGTATGTTGTCTTAAAAATCTCTCTGCCTTGCTTTCTCCCTTTCTGGACCCTAGAGAAATGCCCAAATCCATCTTTTCTAGACCTGAATCACAGACTTTCAATTTTATAGGGATATTGTATTGGCTCTTTTTATGGAAAAAAAAAAGAAAAAGAAAAACTGAGGATAGGATATATTTGGGGGTGATAAGAAAAAATAGCACAAAGGTTAGATGGAATGTAAATTTCTTGGGAAGATAAACATTAATTTAAAGAGGTATTATTTTAATTTAGAATAAAATAATTTTAAGAGACATTGTTTTGAATTCATCATTAACTGACTATTATTGTGAAGTATTTTTCATTATTGTAAAGGACTTCCTTGTATTCATTTTGGCAAGTCGGATACTCCTCAATAAAGCCCCTGTTACTGTAATTTAAATAAATAAATAAATTTTCCATATACCTATCAGAGCTACACCTATTATCTTTTTTAATATTTATTTTTTAGTTGTAGTTGGACATAATACCTTTATTTTATTTATTTATTTTTATGTAGTTCTGAGGATCGAACCCAGGGCCTCGCACGTGCTAGGCGAGCACTCTACCACTGAGCCACAACCCCAGCCCCTAAAACTATTATCTTTTCCCTATAGATACTCAGTGCATTCAAAAGACACAGAACAACTTAAAACAAAAACAAAAACAAGCAAACAAACCCACTCAGGTCAATATTCTGTACACTTAAATGAATGAAATATAGCAACACAACAATGGTAAACTAGCATCAGCAAACTGCTTATCAGATGGTTCACCTCCAAACCAAAAGTTCTGGTGAGTAGTATATGAAATATTTACCATAAAGGTACAAATCCAAAGATGCAATTACTTGATAAACAAAATTATTATGTTACAAAACCTGGAATATCACCATATTTTGAGCAAAGGTCTCAAATCATTTCTGAGGCAGACTCAGGAGAAGGTGAGTCTACAGGATAGTGAAATTAGAATAGAATTAAATTTTCTTCTTTGATAACAAAGGTCTTATTAATTTAACTCCTACCTCCTTTTAAAAATCCTGAGTAGCTTTCAATGCACTCTTTCCTAGCCCTACAGATCTATTTGTACATTTATTTTTTAAACTTATTTTAGAACTGTATTAAATAAAATTTCTTTTTTAGAATAAATATTTTTAGATTCACTTTTATCATGAAATGAATTTTTTTATATAATGTAGGCTATCCTCAATTCATTAGGAAAATATCACAATCTTCTAATGGCAACATGAAAAGAAATAAAAAGAAATACATAAAACAAAATATGTATTTAATATGCCAATGTTGAAGCACAATCACACACTACAAAATGTGATAAAACATATGTTTATGTTGATAAGTAAGGCACACAAAGATAACTACTGCAAATGTAGACTTATATATGCTTGCTTTTGCTGAAAATTGAAATGGTCTCAAAGCCTTTTCTATTGGTATTTTTTTTTACTAACATAAGAATTCATCACTTGACAAAAATTTTATCAATCTTCCCTTGAATTACCTTATAATGGCTTTTATATTGACAGTATAAAATAATTTCTTTAGTGAAATTAGTGTTGGGCTCAAATAATTACCTATTTGCAACTATGTAAGTGCTTCAGTTAGTATGGATATAGGACAAATTTCTCTTTGTGTGTGACATTCCTGTATGTCTCTGGATATTTTCTACTTACCTCCATACTAAATGCCAGTTAGTGTCCAGTCCTAGGGACAAGCAGAACTCTCAGGAAGGACCCAGTTCCCCTGCAAGTCTATTTGCACGTGAATTGGGATAAAGTACTTGACTTTCTTCTTGTGCTGGAATGTATTTCCTGTATTGTCAAAGTATCCTACTTACAACTATCTGGAAGAAGTTTTAATACAAGACTCATTCGCTTTTCTACTTAGTTTGCTAAACTGGATTGAGCTTCACTATACTAGAAATTATGTGTTTTTTTTCCAATTTTATATTCCTATCTTACCAGACCCTAACATATGCCCATGTAACTTATGATAAATACTCAATAAATATTTGGAAATTTGAGCAAATGCAGGCATTTAAAAACAATGTGACCAAGGTGAAGTTGGCCAGTTTCTTGAAAGAGGATTCCATGTTTACTCCTCTTGCCCAAGGACTGGTGTTCATCTTTATAGACAAAAGTTAATTGTGCCTGTGTGCCAGAATTGATGAAACTTGCATAACTCGTTCACATAACCAAGCCAAAACACACATACACAAATGCCACCTTATTTTAAAAATAAAACAGAATTATTTATTTAAAGTGGAGAAGTCAACTTGGCTGTATGCTCATGTCCCTTGGACATGGCATTTGTCCCTACAAAGGAATCTACTAAGGAAGCCATCTTGTTCCAAGAACATCAATTCTGGACAAAATCAGTAAATGGTTGGAGTCTATTGGCTTTTGCCATATATTATCAATTCTTAAAAAAAAATAGATTAATAAAAGGATGATTACACTTCTCTGGCCTATTCAGAACAGGGGGCACTGAATTCTATTTTTTAAAAAATATCTTATGTACAATTTCTTCTGTTAACACAATTCCTCAAACCGACATTTGCTTTCTTTGTATTTCTGGCACATACCAATTAACTACATATCACACCCTTTTGAGATGGTGAGAGTTTCTGCCTTTTAGGATGATTTCTCCAGAGATCTGATGTGTATAGGTTATTTACCGTTGTGTTGAAAACTCCATTTCAAATAGCACTGATCTTTAGTCATTAAAATCATCTACTATATCCTCAAAAGTACTTGATTACTCTTAACATGCAAAGTGTTTTACTAAGTGCTTTAACTTCCCCCCAACCTTCTCATAAGTGCTACTTTCCAGCAATATTGGTATAGTCTCATTAAAGAGAGCTTGGGTAATTTTAACACTATAAACCCTTGAATGTAGAGGACCTCGGCATTTGGATCATATGCAACCTAGGGACAGCAGAGCTGATATTTCTGCTTAGAAATCATTTCTAAGAACATTAATGTTAGATGATCTCGTAGATGATAATCTCTAAGAGGCAGTTTTTTTGATAGTGATCATTCATGTGCTACTCAGAAATTGTCTCAATAATGGTATATCTCACATTCCATCTTGTTTTTCCTTTTTATTTCTTAACCAGGGATTGAACTCAGGGGTGCTTACACACTAAGCCACATACCCAGCCATTTTAAATTTTGAGACAGGGTCTCACTAAGTTGTTTAGGGCTTTGTAAATTGCTGAAGCTGACTTTGAACTTGCAATTTTCAATCCTCCTGCCTTAGCCTCCCTAACCAGTGGGATTACAGGTGTATTACAACACCTGGTTAGTCATTTTTGTTTGTTTGTTTCTTACCAATTTATCCCACTATGCCAGGCTGCAGAAAGTAGGTCAGCCAGGAGAAAAAAAAAAACAACTCCATGGGCATCAGGACTATGGCTTAAAAGGGGAGATATGCTAGAGGAAACTCCTGGGATGGTCTTCTATCTCCATGTGTGTGGGGGTGGCAGTTATTGTAGGTATTGTGATTACATGAATGCCCTTCTACATAGAGGGAACATTGTTGCTTGTTAACTGCATTATGATTAAAAATAAAGGAACAGGAACAGTCCCGGTAAAATTATAGCAGCTGTGGGGCAGCGCCTGCTCATGGTCATATAGACTACAGAGGATGCTGAACTTCGGTATCATGCCAAGTACCTATACCTTGCTCCCATCTACCTTCCAGTTCCCTTCCTGGAGAGGTCACAGCTAAGTGAGGCAAAAGGGGTAGGGCTCTCCAGGAGGCCACACACCTGCTCTCACAGTCATTAATTGGTTGGGGCATAATACCTGTGGCCACCCTCTGCTTCTCTCTTACCTCTTTCTGGAAACTGATGGCCATGGTGGAGGCTTAGGCCCTAACTAATTGGTCATGGGAGAGATGATGGCAGCAGTTGCAGAGAAGTGGATGGTGCAGACTGGGGCCACTGGGAATGAGAAAGAGAAAGCCCAGCACTCCTACATGTTAATAGCCACATACATGGCTCTTTCTGCTGTTTCTGCTTCAACCCAAGGGGAAAACAAAGCACAAACACACATAATCAAGATAATGAGAAAGTTGTCATTGCCATTCTGTGTGGGGTTAAAAAATATCTCAGTTGTTACTATGAAACTGTAGGAGAAACACTTTAATGAGTTCAAATGAAATGTATTTTTGTGGATACTAAATCTAAAGACAATGAACTATAAATCTCTGAGTCTATTTCCCACCTAGAAAAAAGGTACTCAAACAATGGTGATGCATCTTCAAGAGAGAGGATGGACTGTCAATACCTCTGAATTGCAAAGGTGGGGCTATGTATCAAACAATTGGGGATTGTTTGTTTATGTATAACTATAATGGTGCTCACTGCTCTTATGAAGTACAAGCTTTCCCTACCCTGAATAATCTCAACCATTTGCAAACTTTGGAATCTTTAAGGTACTAGTGCCCCTTCATTTCATATTTAGCACAGATATTAAGACTATCTTGCCATTTTATAAAAAATGAAGCCAATGGAGACTGGGAATCTAAACGAATTGAGGACATTGCCCAAGCAAAAGTAGCTGAAAGCAAGTACAAGCCTTAATCGCATTTGTCCAAGAACAGCTCTATGAATTTGATGTTTCTAGCTACCCTGACAAGTTTAAGTGGAGTAGATGGCAATGGAAAGGCAACAAGCAAATTCCCATAGGATGGGGTCATAAAAGTTACATGCAGGAGTCAGGTCAGGTGCCTGTACCAAGGAGATGAAGAATGAATACCCTCCAGGTAAGCAAGCAAACTGAATTTTTATTGAAAAAAAAAAAAAGCTCAAAGCTCCCATACAGTGCCTGAGAGTAATAAGAATGCCACCCATGAGGGTCAACTGTCCCACTTTTATTTGCAGAAAAATGGAACTGGTTGATTTTTAAAATCCTTCATTGGGACTTGAGTCTTAGGACTTTGGTGTTATGTAATTGGAGCCTGCTACTGGGGTTTGCTGATTGATCAGTGCCTTGAACCTCCAGGCTGACTGGGCAACTCTAATTTCCTGGTATTGTTTGTTTCTTTGGTCCTGAGCCCAGGGTCATTCGAACTCGTGATAAGGAAGAGGAGGAGAAGAGCACCTGCCTGGGCCAGTTTTCTCTGCCTAACTGCCTAGCACTTCTCCTTACCTGAATTATAGCTATGGAAAGGAGCAGAAATACAACATAGTACCTTAAAAAGTGATGGTTCCCTTTTTGCTACATATTTGGCACTGTAACAAGTGCAGATTACCACTAATGCTGTTTGTTCTATACTGGAGTGACACACATCTTCCTATCATAGGATGGTTGTGGGATATTTTTAAGCAGCAACTGAATCAACACAAGCAGACATATGGGCCAATTGGTGTGTGCATTTATAGCAAAGGAGCACACTGACTTGCAGCCCTTTAAATGCAGTTACACACTATTCTAGCACTAAACATTCTAGGATTTTACCAGTAAAGAAAAGGAAGTACTAGATGATATTGTAGCACTCATCTGTCTACCCAATGCAAGGGGGAAGGCTGAGAGATACCAGAACTTCAAATGCTTTGCAGTACATATAGCACCCTTATTGACTTATGCAATGACAAGGTGCACAATTTACTGGATAGAGGCAACCCCCCATTTGGACAGAAGTGACCATTTAACCTGCTACTTCCACCTGTGATTGCATTCAGGGACTGAATGGAGGAGTCAATGGACTGAGCTATGGGCTCTACAAATGGTACTTGCCAATGAAATAAATTCCCCTGCTGTGTATTGTCAGTTCTTCTGTCTATAAGGGATTTGATTGTACAGATCAGTGACTGGACCACTAAAAAGTGGGCCATAAAACATCAGTCCTAATAGAGATCAAAAGTCTGGAAAGATATTGGGAAATGATTGTCACTTCTGGAACTGCCTGTGTATCATGTGGTTACAGTTCTCTGACAGGCAATCAAAAAGCAGATAAACTAGCTGAAGTTGAATGTCTGGAAAATGTGCCAGCTGAAGACTTGGGTGCTTGGCTATATAATGAAAAAGGGATTTAAGAGAAAGAAAGCTCTCTGGTCCATAACAAAGAAGTGGGATTCCCACTAAGATCATCAGACATTGTACATATATGTGATGAGGTTATAGCTGGAGGGAGACTGCTTGCACAATTATGGCACTTTGATATCATCAGAGCCTTTCCCCTACTGGAGGGCTGCAAGCTCATCCTTAACAAGTGCAGATATCCACCCACACTAGACTACTACAGAAATACTCTTGGAAAAAGGCCACACAGAAGGCAACCATACTTCAAATGCTTTGCACTGCATGTGAAACCTCTACTTGACATATATAATGACATGTGACACAATTTGCTGTTCACATTATGCACAAATAGAATTTGGACATGTGTTTTCATTTCCTTTTACCCTATAACCTAACTGTAGGAGGAATAATTGAATGAATGAGTGAATGAATGGATGAATGACCCATTAAAACAACAACTAAAGATGAAAGAAAAATCCTTCATAATGTGGGCAAAGCAACTGTGGATGGCTACATGGCCATCAAAACCTTGAATGAGTATGACAACACACACACCAGTGCCTACCAAATGTTCATGCTAAGACTTGATAACACCATGTGGATTCAAATAGTAGTACTAAAGAAGACTTTGCATTCCATGAATGGAAAAACAAAATAATTTGATATTGCTGCTGATGCAGGACACAATCCAGAGGACTCATATAGTATATTGACTATGGGAATGGCAAAAAAAGGCCTTAATGGTATTTGTTCCTAGGTCCATGTGGGGAAAGACTAAAATAAGACATAGAAATACAAGTAATAATTATATGATTGCCCTTCCCTAATAAAATCACTAGCCCAGGGCCATTATTCTCTAAAGGAGAATATATTATTTTATTGTGGTCTGTAACAACCCCACAATTATTATACTCTTTGCCCAAACCATAGGGTCAAACAGGGCAGAAAATGTGGTTTACATATTTTGTATATGGATGGGGCCACAGGCTAGTATTGTTCTCACTGGAAATTATCAGGTCACTTGTGTCTTGCTGTGTAATAATTATTAATATATTTAAGATATTTTAGAGCTAATCTAGTTGCAGAAATTGTGGATGCTGTTACATAAATGCAGATCAAAACGGATTTTTGGATGTTTAATGAGCTCCCTTTGTCATCCTCTACCTGTCTCCTGTGGCATCTAACATCAGATGCCTTGGTGCAATGGAAGAGACTGTGAAGGTGGAGTAACAGCTGCCTCTCATGGACACAGTCGACTTACTCTACTATTCTTAAACATAAATTCACAATCTTTTCAGAACACCAAGATCATGACTTCTGCTTGGCACAAAAACAAATGAACATGGCCAAGCCTTTGCTTGAGTACACTGTATTGGATGGGATGAGTTGGCTAAGTAAAATACAGATAAAAGTGAGAAGGAAAGTCTCTGAAAGTAACACTTTTCTACTCTCTGTAACTATGGGCTGGACCCCATCAAACAATGCAATCTAATCATTATACTTAAAGATACTACCTGAATAGGATGGAAAAGTCAACTGCACCTGGAGATGGTTATGAACAAATACACCCCTGGATGGATATACTTGCTTATAACTGGATTGTCCAATGCTCTTGGGAAGAACCTTACATACCAGCTTTCATACTTCCCACTTTGTCTATGACACCTACTAAAGAGAGACATAGTGAAAGGCAAAGGCATAGAGTAACTCAAGCTGCCTGGTGATTTTACCCACTTGCTATAATATTCCCTCAGTCAGAAAGAATACATGTTGAATTCCAAGTGGAAGCTTCAGCTAAACACACTGTTGCTGCCTTAAATAATATTCAAAAATCACTAACTTTGCTTAAAGAAGAAACCACCAAAAGTGAAAATTGGTACATCAGAACAGAATGATGTTAGATATGCTGATTAGAGAATGGAGAGATACATATTCCTTCACTAAAACAGAATGTTGTTTCTATATAAACTTAATGTTGATACTATTTATGTTTTATTCAGTCTGGTTGCTCTTGTAACATGGCTTATATAGTTTATTGCTCTTTGTACTGTTGTTATGGGATTTGGTTAGCATGTACACATTGATGTGACACCCAAGAGGCATCACAGAAGATGGGTGCAGCATAAAATGCAAAGGAATTTAGGCACATGGCAGGTAGAGTGTGTTATCCCTGCAGAAAAGGAGGACAATAAAACACTATGTCCAGCCGGATGTGGTGGCACACTCCTGTAATCCTAGCGGTTCAGGAGACTGAGGAAGGAGGATTGCAAGCTCAAATCCAACTTCAGCAACAGCGAGGCACTAAACAACTCCGTGAGACCCTGTCTCTAAATGGAATACAAAAAAGGGCTGGGGATGTGGCTTAGTGGTCAAGAGCCCCTGGCTCAATCCCTGGTATTCCCCCCCAAAACTAAAACAAAACAAAACAAAAAACCCACTATGTCCTGAAGTGCCCATCTCTGTACTTGAGAAACTATTCAAGTAAAGAGAACAAGAAGTGTGAGTCTGGGTCAGAATGTCCAGATACATATAAGGAAGGACTCTGACTTTCTCTCCTGTATACTAGGAATTAGGGCAAGTTAATTTTATCAAGTAGAAAGTTGCTTTATTAAATGCCCATCACGTTCCTTGGGATGCTGTTTATACAGCTGGACAAAGCAAGCTAAGCTAATGTCCCTACTTTTGTAATATAGTTACCTAATCTATAAAAACTGCCCCCAGGAAGCAGGAGAGGAAAATGGTTGTCCAGCTGGCCACCATGCAACAAAATATTTCATTTCATTTTATCTTTTAATCTATCCCAATAGCTACAGGTGCTATTTTTTGGTGACATACCTGAGACAACGTGTGAAATGGAGGTACACCTGTCCAGTCCATTGCCTCTGAACTTTCTGGTAAACACCTCTCAAGCTCATCCCACTGGATCTTTCCAGTAAGCAGTTCTCAATAAACTTACCTCTCACATACGATCTCTGGATGTCTTCTTTGGGTTCTCAGAAAACTTTCCCACTCCCCTAGCACCACTGGGATGTGGAGTGTGTGCCTGTATGTAAAGAAAATATAACAAAATATATGGTATTATTCTCTCTGTTTAGAATTTCCCCCCTCCCTTTTCCATTTTTCCTGAATGGGTCAGTATTCACAAAGAAGAAATGCTCTGTTGTGATTCATTAAGTTTATTAGATTACCTTTTTGCTATTAAAATAATTTAGAAGTTCCTATCTAAATTTAATATGCTTCAATAATGTCCTTTCAAGAATTTTTGTTTGTTTTGTTTTTCATATTTCCAGAATAATTTTAATGATAGTAGTAGGTTGACTTAGTTGAAAGAATAGAGAGCTGGGCTTAAAATTTTTGTGATCTTGTTTCAGCTGTGAAATTTATGAAGTTTTGGGTCCCTGGTCAAATCAACTGCCATGCCTTCATTTACTTGTCGGTGAAATAAACTTTGTGTCATTCATGAACTCTTAAATCATTATCAGCGTATGTGTTTTTATTTGATTACATTAAATTTTTCAAAGTTTTTGACTGGAATATTTTGTTTTAAATTTGGGATCATTTTAGATTTACAAATGAGTAGCAAAGTGATTGCTGAAAATTCCTGTATAATTTTCACCTAGGTGCCCTCATGTGTTATAACTATGGTAGAAGTATTAAAACTAAGAAATTAATATTAATATGATAAAACAGAATAATCCATAGACTTCATTTGGATTTTCTCAATTTCTCCTGCTAGTGTCCCTTTTGAGGTCTCGAATCCAAGCAGAGGATACATAATATCAAATATCACTTATTAAATTTGGACTTTCAGCTGTTTTCTCATGATCAGACTGAATTAATGAATCTTCAGAAAGAATATACTGAAGGTGAAGTGCTCTGTAACATGATATCAATACAACTTGTTGTCGGCTTTAATCAGTTGACTCTGAGGTGTGTAACTTCTGTATTACCTACACAATAACCTGTGAGTTATGATATTTTATATCTATATTTTAGAAATAGATACAGCTTATAGCCTGGCATGTTGGAGCACACCTGTAATTCCTGCGGCTTGGGAGGCTGAAACAGGAGGATCACCAGTCCAAAGCCAGTCTCAGCAAAAGCAAGGCGCTAAGCAATTCAGTGAGACCCTGTCTCAAAATAAAATACAAAATAGTGCTGGGGATGTGGCTCAGTGGCTGAGTGCCCCTGAGTTCAATCCCTGGTACTCCCATACCCCGCCCCCCCAAAAAAATAAAAAGGAAATAAAAGAAAAGAAATGCAAACAGTTTATATCCTGTGTAAACCCCAGTCAATGGTACTTAAATCTTTTGTTTTGGCTCTACTGTTTTTTATAATCTTTCAAATGGTGGTAGAAATGTATTTCTCATAGAATTATTGCAAGATTATATATAACAATGATTTAAAAGGGCCTTTCAAGAAAGAAAGAAAGAAAAATGTATTAATATATGATATTAAATATAGAGTTTAATTTTATCTTTTAATCTATCCAAGGCAAAACTTATTTGATTTCTTTCTCTTTGTTTTTGTTTTTTGTTTTGTTTTGGTTGATCATTGTCAAATGGGAGACAGTCTTTGCAAAATATTTAAAGTACTAACTTGGGTTGAATAAATACTTACAGCATTATTTTGGAAAACTTGACCACGTTTAATTTAAACTATGAGAAATAATTGACCATTTGACTATTTTCAGTAAATATTCTATTCAAATTACTTCCTTGAAGCATTTTGAAATAGCCTTCAACCATTTTAGTTACTAAATATACGTTGGCAGATGCCCATTTATTTGCGCATTAGTTACATAGGTGCACTTTGATCAGCTTACTGTCTGATCAGAGATTTGTTCTTGAATTGGCAGAGGGATTGTTTGACTTTCACTTGCTATATAATTTGTTCTCATTTGAGACTTAGGCTTAATCCCAAAGGCAGTGAGAAGATGTGGTCTGCTTTGGTGATCCCCACTTTTCTATTCCTTAGCTGCTTTTCTGTGGGATCAGCCCAAATTCCAGGGTCAGTCACACATGGAAATGACAGACACCCTCCTTTTTTGGGACCAGATTAATGGGGACATAGCAGAGTTTCCAGTACAGGATAATAAAATAATCATTGATCTCTGGAAGTATAAGGATCGACTGCAAATATATAAAATCCTTATAAGAGAATCAAACAAAAAACAACAACAACAAAAAAAAAAAAACAAAAAAAAAACAAAAAAAAAAAAAAAAGAGAATCAAACAAATATTTTGTTCAATTTGGAAAAAATGATACAGGCAACGTGCTGTGGGGACTCACCTTATTTTATGGAAAGCTATATAAAACAGGTATGTATATTTTAATTATTTCCAATAAATTTCGCATCTTTCTTTCTTCACTCACTTCTTGTACTGAAACAACTAGGTTGGGAAAACCAAGCAGAGATTAGATGTTTCAATGTGGAACTCAGCATTTTTAGAAAGTTCTTTTTTTTTCTTCCTCTGTCTAAGAGCATTTTTCTACCTAGCATAACTTCTCTCTAATCCTTAGACCAGTTTTCTTATTACTGAGGTTGCCTAACTGAACTGTAATATGTTTCCTGAAATTATATTTCAAATCTGTCTTCTGTGGACGTGACCAGACCCCTAAGAAACTCAATCTGAGCTCAGAAAGAAAGAAGTATTAGAATGTCATAACTTGATGCAGAAAATCACTTCTTGTACAGTTAATTATTTTAGGAAGTTCTTAGTTTATTTAGGAAGAACCAGTTGACTCAGAGGCTGCCTTGGAAGTGAAATGTTCTGTTGGTTCTGCTTAGTCAAGAGAGACTTTTACAGACTTGATGTCTTTGAAAATCTTCCAACACTCAAAAGTACGTGTAAATAAATGAGGTACTATGGATAATATCACCAGCAAGAATTAACCCTCCTTTCTCCTCCTCCTCCTCCTCCTTCTTTTTAAAATTAATTAATTTATTTTTGTTCAAGAAACCTGTGTATCTTTTCACCTCTTTTTCATGATTCTCTATTATAAAGTTTAAACTTCATTTTAGAGGGTTTTTAAAAATCTACTCTGTTTATTTTGTAGGTCGATTTGTCAAGCCTTCTAATAGTTCAGTCTGTGCATATGAGGGTGAATTCCCTGGCTGTATATCAATTGACAGTGGCTGGGGAGGTAAGTGTTATGCCCCATGATCCTTTATGATCTGTGGCCATGAGGCTTATTCTATTTTTATATCATACAGGATGAGTTAGGTGAATCCTGACATTTCCTTTGTAACAATATGCAGTTTTCTCTCTAATCTCCCGAGGGATTAATCAGTTCTAATGAGAAAAAAAATAATAGAAAAGATAACTCTTACGATGGTCATTTCTAAATTATAATATATAACATATTATTATGTTTAGTTATATATTAAAGAATACAGACTTCTGATGTTTCTGATGCTTTTTCCACATACTCTCAGCTCCTTTCACAATTATACAATTTATTTCACACTGAACTATACTCTAGAACTTTACCAAAGCCCCTTCAGAGAATTATTTTAATTCAATATTTACCACCATATTACTATTCCTATAATATAGATCATCAAATAGAATGTAAAAGAAGTTGAGTAATTTGTTTCTTTGTATAAAGACAGTAATAGATCCCAATCATCCTTCTACCTCTAAAGTCTATTTTATAATTGCTGTGACAGCTTGCCTTCCTAAACCCCTAATCTGCAAGAAAGAATTAAAAAAAAATAACTTGATAGTGATTTCACATTTGCAACTGTAAGATTTTTTCAGTCCTTCTGGTAGAATTTTACTATAGGCTAGTTGTAATGTATATGTAGATTCTCCAAGGTTCATTCCCAAATAAAATCCACTAAAGACAAAATTTTTAAAAGTGAATCTTATAAATGCACATTTCAAAAGGATGGTCACACTTTGTAATTAATAGAGGTCTTTTAGGTCTATTACAGACAAATCAAAGTAAGGATTTTATTAGCAATTATTTAGTTGTGATGATTCATGTTAAAGTATAAATAAGTGGAATAAAATTATCGAGCATATCAGGCTTTGAATAATGAGGAAATAATTTATCATCCACATGACAGAAGAATATTCCTTGCAATCCTTTGTCCATGACTTGTTTTTGCCCTCATGTTTTGTGTCATATTTATCTTTGCTTCTCATTATCAATCATATCAACAACCAAAACTATTCTCTGGTTGTTAAGCAGAAACTTAACAACCAGAGGATGTACTACACTGACAGAAGGGATTGAATCATACCTGTGACCACAGAAGTCCCTCTGAGAAATCGGTTTATGATAAACCCAGGCCTGGAAGCTGATAGAGTCCTATTACACAAGGTGAACACAGGAACTCAGAAATAGATAAACAATCCAAACAGAGAAATTGCTCACTCTTTGTGTAGGAGTCTAAGTGTGAGCCCTTGGTTGAAATGAGTTAGCCTTAAGAATCTAAAGAAATATATTGAATTTAAAGTTAAGGAAATGTCCAGCAGGTTGGATAGAAAGGAAATAAGAAATAAGCCAATCCCAAAAAACCAAAGCCCCAATTTTTTTTTTTCTGATACATGGATGCTAATTCACAATAAGGGGAGGGGGTTTGCTAGGGAAGAATAGAGGCACTTGTATTAGGCAGAGGGGAGTGAAGGGAGGGGAAGAGGTATGGAGAAGGAAGGATAATAGAATGAATTGGACTTTATTACCCTATGCACATGTATGAATTACATGACCAGTGTGATTCTGCAACATGTATAACCAGAAGAATGAGAAGTTATACTTTATTTATACTACTGTCGTGCATAACTAATTAGAACATATTTTAAATTTTTTTTAAAAAGAAACATGGATATCACAAAGAACTAAAAGGAGGGTGGGAATCAAATAAATTCAAAACTTCTTCCTCAGTTTAGGCAAAGAGTTTCCACAAGTTTTAAGTATTAAATATTATGTACATACATATATACACCAACTGAGGGAAATATTTTCCTTTGCCACATCTTTTTTATATGCTTCCTGTTTGAGGAGGAAATATACAACATCTATATTTGGGAAATTGGTTTAATTAGGGAGATTTATGTGTATTTGTAACTATGTGCACCAACAATCCCCCAGTATGAAAGATTTCCTGACTATGACTAACCCTAATTTCTTTCAATCTTTTGTATTTCTTAGAGAACAAATTCCAATACAATAGTTTGTGGAATAAACTGACGGAGTTACATAGGCAGAGCCATAGTCCTTTCTCTAGTTCTTCTCTTGAATAGATATTAATTCTAGACACCTTTCTTCTGTTACTTTGTAGGCTTTAATTTCTATGTGCTTACGATATATTTTCTTGCTGCAATTGAATCTGGGTTTTTGAGAAATATATCACAGGAGATAGTGTTTCTATCTCCAGAAGAACACAGGTCTTACTTCTGTTATTCTATTGAGGAATGTCGTGCATCCTTCCCACAAGCTATGGATACAGCCAAAAAGTTTTACCAGGTAAAAGAATGCAGTGATTTTTTTTTTCTGAGTTGCATGAATAAAGACAGTAAACATCTTTCATTAGATTTATGGTTTTAAAATTTACTAAACATTTACAATTATTAGTATAGAATGACATCCCTTTCTGGAAATATTCTTCTTGGTATCTTAAAATGATACTAAATGGAAAAGTAGCAATAAGCTAGTATAATTTTATTTTTAAAAGTGTTTTTCAGTAAAATTGATATAAAAATAAGTATCAAATTATAATTTTTATAAGCAAATTGGCATAAATCTTTGGGTAAAGAAAATGATAAGTTAATGCCATTTTCAATTGTTAAATTTTCTTTTGATAATAAATCTATGTCTAGACAATCATCTAGTCTAGTATTTCTCAGTCGGGAGTTTATGAGCAGAGTGATTAAATTTATTTTAATTTGGCTTTGAATTCTATTCACAATTGATCATATTTTTTTTCTGAAGTATTTGCAGTCCAGGAAGATATTGTCCATTGTTGGAGGTACTCCTGTGTACAACACTGATAAAGACACAGCAATACTTTACATGTGGGATGCCCATCAAGCCCTCATTGACATTGGAAAACCAATGTTCAATGACATGTAAGACAATTACCTTCTGTGATACAATTAAATATCAGTTTCTTTCTAGTTTGTACTGTATAATATGTATGGTGTTTGCTTTTTCCCCTTAAATATACAGTTTTCATATTTTCCAGAATGTTTAGAAAATAGCTTTACCATTTTTATCTGCAACTCAAATTACAGTCATTTCATCCACCAGAGAAGAATAAAAGGATCTTGTATGTATTCACTTCTTTCAGAACGAAGTTTCATGGTATTCTCTGACAATATTGTTCATATTAAAATAGTTCTTATGTCTGAATCAGTCAGCTTTTCATCATTGCAATCAAAATACCTGACAAGAATAACTTAGAGGAGGAAAAGTTTATTTGGGGGTCATGGTTTCATAGGTCCCAGTTTATGATTAACTGACTCTGTTGCTCTGACCTTGAGATGAGGCAGAACATTATGGTGGAAGGGCATGGTGGAAAGGCATGGTGGAGAAAAACTGCTTAGCTCATTGCAGCTGGAAAGCAGAGGGGGAGGGGTGGGAGAGAGAGCAGAAGGAAGAGATAGACAGGTGTAAACTAGGCCATGTCCCCAGTGACCTGCTTCCTTCAACCACACCCACGAGCCTACAATTATCCCCATTAGTCCATGCCTTATTAGCGAAGTTGTGCCATTTCATGTAAATAATATTTTTCCATTTATTTTGCTACTTGTATATGTACAAATACAAGTGATTTTTTTGGATAATTTAATATCTGAGAATCTTGCTATCTTCACTTATTACTTTCTAATAGGTTAGAAGTTTTTTTTTCATATTCTACACATATAAATTACTATGTAAATATTGGGAATTTATTCCTTTAAAATTGTGATGCTTAATTTTATTGTCTAATTGCATTGCTGTACAATGTTGAATAAAAGCGGTAAAATTAGGATAAGAATTATGATAGATAACTTTTGTCTGATAACATCTGTTCTTCGACTCTTAGCTTGCTATTTTTGCTTATCAATAGACATTGAATCACTACATAATTTTTGCAGATATTTAGAAAATCATGTGACTTTTTTCTTCATTTTTTGGTTAATGTGAAAAATAGATTGGCTTCAGATGACATATTCATCTTTCACCTCTGGAATAAATCAGATTGCCATAATATGGTTATCTATTTATCTGTTATTTCATCTGATAAACTGAAATAGTTAATTTTTTTATCTACACCCTTCAGCAAGATTTTCTGGATATTTTCTTTTCCTATTTTGTCTAACTTTGACTATAAAGAGATATGCTGGCTCAGAGAATGAGTTGAAAACTACCTCTAGAAGATTTTGTGTAAAATTGGTATAATTTCTTTCTCACATTTTATCTAAGAATGATTTTTCACTTCTAGAATTCTATTTGAGGCTTATATTTTATTTCATTAACTTTTCTCCTAACTGTAATTTTGCCTTTTTCAGCTAATTTGTTTTCACTTGTTATTTTTACTCACATCAAGAAATGAAAATGTAGAAGCTGGGGTTATGGCTCAGCGGTAGAGTGCCCACCTCGCATGTGTAAGGCCCTGGGTTCGATCCTCAGTACCACATAAAAATAAATAAATAAAAGTTATTTAAAAAAAAGAAATGAAATTGTAGATAATTCAGATGCATTGAGTATAGCTTTCTTTTAGATATGATTTTACCTATATCCCACAAATTTTAGTATGTCATGTTTTCATTACATTTAATAAATGTTATTTTCTAATTTTTATTGTGAATTTTTCTTCAACCTAGTTTCAATGTATTACTTTATTTCCAAATATATAAAGTATGTGAAGTTTCCTGGGGTTTTGTTGTTGTTATGAATCTTTTGTGATGTAAAAAAAATAATTTTGTATGATGTTAATCCATTGTGATTTGTTGAGTCTTGGTTTTTGGAGCAACAAATTTAGAAATTTCCCATATGTACTTCATTGGAAGTAGGTGTCTATAAGTCACTTATATTCATGCTTTGCTCTTTGTTAAGTTTGATATTCTGAAGGAGGTAAATATAGAGACTTCACTATTTGTGAAAAGGGCAAGGTGTACAATTGTAGTAATTTAACTTGATAAATATTATTACAAGTAATTATTTTAAAAAGTAACATTTGTTTAGCAGCACCTGAATTATATTTTTTCCCATTCCTCTATATTTCATTTGACATCTCTAAATCATCTTCTAGTATATTGTTTTTTTCTCCTTAGAAGTCCTTTTAGAAATTGCTTTCTTTCAGATTTCTGATCACAAATACTCTCAATTTGTTTGTCTAAAATTTTGTGATTTTTGCTTTTATTTCTAAAGAATATTTTAATTTGTTATATAACTCAATTTTATAAATTTGTGTATTCATGTATAAATATGTATATTATATATGCATATATATTTAACTACATTTTCTATTAGGAAGTTTTTTTCTAGGTTACTTCTTATGTCCACTTTTAAAATCTAAAGCTAACTTTCTATTGATTATTTTTAGACTTTTTTTTGTCCAATTTTAAATGTTTTCTTTGCCTTTTCTGTAATTTTACTTTTATATTCCTTGACATATTTTCTGTAATGAATCTGCCTGGAATTTGTAGCTGCTAGATTTGTAGCTGGGTATCTTTCATTAGTTTTGGAAAATTTTCAGTCACTTTCTTTTCCAATATTGATTTTATTGATTTGTAAAAATGCTCTTTTTAAGAAACTTCCTTAAATATAGATTAAACCTTTTGTTCTTGTACCACAGGAAATTTTCATGATTTTATGTACTTTCATCTCTTTTTTCTATGTTATTTTTCTTTCTCATCATTTGATACATGATACAATGTTATTTTTTGTTTCATTCTGCCTGCTACATGTGCTCTGCTGTTAAATTCTTCCACTGAAATCTTAAGTTGTTATTACAAATTTACTATTGGAATTCCATTTGATTAAATTTTTATATAAGCTGTCTTCTAAAATTTATCAACTTACCCTTCATTATTATGTCTATTTTAAAGTCCACCCCTAATAGCTCCAATATATGTATCTCTTTTGCATCTTGTTATTCATGAATACCCATGTATCTGTTTGTGTGTTTCCTCTTGCTTTTCAGATATTTATTTTCTTATTTACTCAGATATATTGGATGTGTGCTAGAAAATTCAATTGAAAATTGTAGGGAAAAATTTTGCCTATGGATGGTATTATTCCACTACAAGGAGAATTATTGTTGTGCCTGGTCCTAAATGAAATTTAGGAATATATATCAGGGCCTCTCCTATGTAATTAGTCATTAACTATAATATTTCTTCTCCTAGTCTATGATTCTTCAGACTCTTCTCATCTTCTCAACATTTGCACAACAGTCTTCAAAGGCAAAAGAAGATGTGGATTAGAAAATGGATACACTCAAAAACATCTATTATTTTGAGTGGACAATATCCACATATATCATACTTACCACATGGCTTCCTTTCTTTTCTAAATTCCATTTTTTTAAATTTTTATTTATTTATTTTTTACATGAACTCTATTATTATTATTATTATTATTATTATTATGCGTTACAATTCTAAATTCCATTTTTATAATTTCTCAAAATTTGTTGTCTCTCTGATATCATCAAACATATAATTTTAATATTATATTTTATTAAATTTTTACAGTTACTTTTTGCAATAAAGAATTATCTTTCAATTTGTAACTTCAAAACTTTAAATGAAGTGGAATCAAAAGAAAGGTGGAACTGCTTATTACCCAAGTCACAACCAAGAAGTTACTTTGATATTATAGCAAATTCTGAATCCATTTCTTACTTTCCATAAATGAAAATATATTCTAACAATCTGAATTTAATAAGCATTAGTGTAAAATGTGCTTTTTGTTGGAAAATTCTAAGAAATTACTGTCAGATAACCCTCTGCTCATTATGTTAATTCATTTTACCCAGTCCCTGAGCTTCCTTCATTTATAGCAATTAATGCTTAAAGAAGTGAGTATGGTAGAAATTAACTATAGGAGAAATACAATGGGGAATGGATAAGAATAAATCTTATGGAAGTTAAGAAAGGGATTGCTGTATGCTATATTTTTCAAAATTATAATTCAAAATTTAGGCTTCTCTTTCTCTGTTCAGGAGATTGTTCAGCCAGGTAAAATATAGAAGATATTGTGGGGATTAACTCCCACATAGTGTGTTGTAGATTCTGGTGAGTAAACTGGTCAGTAAATTGCATACTAATTCTAAGGAACACAGGAAAAAAACACATTTGGTCTTTTATTTGCATTTATAATAAAGTATTTTGTAACTCATGTTGCTAATTATCTCTTTTAGATTCCAATATTCTTCCACAACTGAAAGAGACTTCACTTTCAATTTTCTACTTGCCATAGAATTTTGTGCAGCAGCAATATATCGCTCTTTCTTTGAAAGTTCAGCAGAATTTCTAGTGGGTTTCCCACATAGGCCACTCACAGATGAAGATGATCCAATTCTCACAAGTGACTTCAACATACGAGAAAAAGCACTGATGTCCTCAGTTACACTCATTTCTAACATAAATCAAATGACAGGTATGCTTATAAAATGTAATGCAATCAAAACTTGAATGACTCAAAGTCATATAAGAATTATTGGTTATCATTCTTTTAGTAAACTGAATGTAATTATTGTAAAAAAAGTTAAGACCTCATACTAAGTAAAATAGATATATAAATGATCACAGTATATTTTCATTAATACACTAATATATTACTTTGATATAGCATATGGGAAAAGCACAGAGGGAGCTAACTCATTCCCCATATCACTAACAAAGTACGTTTTGTTTGTTCTAGGCTTTTCCATTTCCTCCATTTTTTAGGATAATTTCTGTCTTCAGCCTGATGCTCTTTTCACTCTTTCTGGATAAAACACCTGAGCAGTCTGTTTGCATTAATGCCAGTATGGTCATTGGTATATCTGGCCACGACCTAACTATCAAACATTAACTCTGAAACACTTGCCCTTACATTAACACTGGGAAATTTTCAGTTATGTATCTCATAGATATTTTACATTTTCTGTATCATACACTCATGCTTCTCTATAAGTTGTTTCTCCTAAAGTATGAAGTTCTTTCATTTTCAGTCTTTTCAGACTTTATTTTGTTCCCTCCTCTCTATTATCTGGATTTTTCTAGGGAAACGATCATTTCTCAAAAAGTTTCACTATTATTTCTCTATGTGATCTTAATTAGATTTTGGATAAATCATTCTCAATATATCATTTAGCTACTGCAGTAACAGCATTTCTAAAATCAATATCTTATATGCATCTTAAATTGTTTTTGTTATCCTAAAAGCATTCTGATTTCTGATTTAAGATTAAAGTCCAGCAATCTGTGATAATCATACCCTGTATTATTTCTCTGTACCTCTCCCTTGCCTCTGTAGCACCATACCATTGCTGTCAGACTGGGTACACAGTTCCCAGGCATGGCATACTATCTATAATTATCCACCTCCCTGCATTCCTTCAGTGATGGACCCCTGCACCTCTTTTCAATTTCTCTAAAGGTTTACTTTCTCTGACCACAACTCTGACCATTCTGTTGACTAACCTGTCTGTACCAAGAATTGCATCCTTATCCCTTATTATATTAAAGTAGACTTTCCAGTATTACCCTTTCCATTGTGTACATCATATAATGATTAACTTGTTAGTTTCTTCCTGTGCACTGAACATATGATTATTTTGTCATTTTTACTCTGGTATCTAGGTTAAACACTAGATACTAGAGTAAAAATGGCTGAACGCTAACTGGCTGAACTGAAGGCAGATGCCCAAGTTCTGATCCATAATTGTAATACAGGAAAAAGGGAATACATAAGAGGTTGCTATCTCCATTTAGATCATGAGTCTACATCAGAGAGGGAAGGGTGGTTTTCCCAAAGAAAATGAGCATCTATAGATAGATAACTGTGGGAATCACTGTGAGTTGCACAGTTCCCTCATGTTTGGACTGATTAAAGGAGAGCTAATACGTCTTAAGCATGGAAGTGATATAATGTCTTAGGCTTAGAAGCTACAAAGACTAAAGATATTGGAGGGTAAATTGTAAGGGTCTGAATCTGGGACTCTTGATAAGAGTCATAAGATTAATATGGCAATAGCTGTGGAAGTCAACATGACAAGACAGATTTCAATGGGGCTGAAGATATCAGATCATTAATACTTGGCAATTGTATTTTACCAGGGGCATGGAAGATGACTCACTGATTTTTTATTTGTTCAGTTAGAGGAGTGTAAGTTAACCTTGTCCACCAAGATAGAGAATATAATGAGTAATAGAGATGGTTGAGGTGAAAGTAGAAAGACCAGGTATAGAGAAAGGCAGTTATATATTTATTGAGCATCAGGTAAATATAATGAAAAAAAATCATCATATATCGTTTCATTTAATGTCTATAACAATTATACAAAGTGGGTGATAAATATCCTTATTTTTGAGTTAAAAGTTCCATTGAAGATGAATAACTGCCCAAAGTCATACACCTTATATTAGATCTAAAACAGATTTAAACTAGAGTGTAGCTTGAATCCCTGAGGGAATATTTTTCACTATATAGTCATTTCTTCCTTAAAAATTTAAGCTATCAAATATTATATAAATATTATACATTTAAATATCAGCATGTTAGAATTAGAACTGGGTAGATGCATTAGCTGCAAACCATCTTTTCTTGCACTGACTCTAAGCCCAGGGTTATAAACTTGCCAGATATTGCTTAGTTTTATTGTCATTTGAATAATGAACAGTTACCTACTCTCCTTCCTTTTAGCAAAACCTTTAAACCAGAAAACAAAACATTCTAAGCAGGGGTAAGAAGGGCATGGCTGTGGGCCTTAATTTTTAAAATTTAAAATAGCATATTCATACTTAGAATTTATCCTATATTGATTCCATATAATATGGTGGTTATAGCATTGTTTGATAATATTTTGTCAGATCCATTCCTTCACATTTTCTTGTTTCTATGCCAAATGTAATTGTCAGGTAGAGCTATAATGATATTCTATAAACCTTGTAATTAAAAAAAACTTATTTTGTATATTTTGAGGTTTCTGAGTTGTATTCACATTTTTATTAACTGGAAGCACAAATGTTTCTATTTTCACAGGAGGTTCATTTTTAACAGTTTGGAAGAAGGCCATGAATGTTTCAAAAATAACTCAGTTTCTTGGACTACTCGTTATTAAAAATCTACTCTTAATACCTAATACTTAGTGGCTGGAACATGTTTCATTATGTTGGTCAATTCAATTCATAATAAAAAGCAATAAATTGTTAAATCAATATTCTATGAAAGTTCATCTGGTTCCTTCTAGTCCTTTGAAGTTTAAGAATTTCTGAATTTAGCCATAATCTCTCCACCCCATTTTAACTATACATCCGCTTGAAGCCTAGTTAATCCTAAAGAATGTCAGACTTATATATGAATATGCAAATATCTATATGTTTATGATAGGCAATACAACTTAAGGATTAAAATTTTTTATGTTTTTAAATTTGTGCATTATAATTATATATGTTAGTGGGATTCATTATGCCATATTCATTCATGCACAAAATATAATTTGATCACTCTCATTCCCTAGTGTCTTCACTTTCCCTCCCCTCTTCTCTTCCCTGATCAACTTGCTCTACTTATCTCCACTATTGTTGTTGTTTTAATTAATGCCATCTACACCTATATATAAAAACTGGAGTTGGGTGTGGTAGCACATTCCTATGTTCCCAGAGGCTCATGAGGCTGAGGCAGGAGAATCACAAGTTCAAAGTCAGTCTCAGCATAAACGAGCTGCTAAGCAACTCAGTGAGACCCTGTCTTTTAAGTAAAATACAAAATAGGGCTGGGGATTTGGCTCAGTGGTGGGATGTCCCTGAGTTCAATCTGTGGTACCTTCCCCATGACCTCCCACAAAAAGAAAAAAAAACTGAACTTATTGTGATATATTTGTATATGAAATAGCATAATCTGGTAGATTTCATTCCCTGGTACTTTCCCGTGCCTTCCCTTTCATTCTCCCTCTCAATCCTCTACCCGTACTTTGTTAGTCTCCCTTTTGTTTTCATAAGATCCCTTTTCCATTTCTCCTTTTATGCATTTTCTATCTTCCACATACAAAAGAAAATATTCAACCATTCACTTTCTGAGTCTGGCATATTTTACTTAGCCTAATGATTTCCAGTGACATCCATTTGCAAGAAAATGACATAATTTCATCTCTTAATGACTGAGTAAAACTCAGTTGTTTATATATATCACAGTTTCTATATCCATTCATCTCTTGACAGACACCTAAGTGGGTTCCATAACTTGGCTGCTGTGAATTACACTGCTATAAACATGGGTATGCCTGTATAACGAAGTATAGCATGCTGATTTTAGTTCTTTTGTATAAATAAAAAGGAGTGGGATGGCTGGGTCATATGGTGATTCCATTCCTAGTGGTTTGAGGAATATTCATATTGCTTCCAAAATGGCTATACTAATTTGCAGTCCCACCTACAATGTATAAGGGCACATTTTCCCCACATTCTTACCAGCATTTATTGTTATTTGTATCCTTGATTGCCATTTTAATTGGAGTGAGATGAGATCTCAGTGTAGTTTTGATTTTCATTTCCCTGATTGCTAAGGATATAGAACATTTTTTTTTTTTTGTAAATTTGTTGGCCATTATTGTTTCTTCTTTTGAGAAATGTCTGTTTAGTTCATTTGCCCATTTATTGGTTGGATTATTTCTTTTAGTGATAGGTTTCTTCAGTTATTCCTATATTCTGAATATTAATCTCCTTTGGGAAGATAGCACCACAGATTTTCTCACGTTCTTTAAGCTCTCTCTTCATAGTCTTTATTGTTTCTTTTGCTCTGCAGAATCTTTTTAACTTGACACTATCCTACTGATTGATTCAGTTGACTTTTATGCAGATTGAGAGAGAGGGATCTAGACAGCTGGATATCCAGTTTTCTGAGCACCATTTGTTTAAAAGGCTGTCTTTCCCAAAATATGCTGTATTTTTAAAAAATATATATTTATTTTTTAGTTGTAGTTGGACACAATGCCTTTATTTTATTTATTTATTTTTATGTGGTGCTGAAGATCAAATCCAGGGCCTTGCACATGTTAGGCAAGCTCTCTACCACTGAGCCACAACCCCAGCCCACAAAATATGGTTTTGATACCTTTGTCAAGCATCAGATGACTTTATTTATGTGGATTTGTTTTCAAGTCAGTCTTTCATTACATTCCATTGTCTATTTTAATTGTCTACTTATGTCTACTTTAATGGGAAAACCACCGTGATTTTCTTACTCTAGTTCTGAAGCATAATTGGAGATCAGGTATTGTGATACCTCCTGTACTGCTCTTTTGCTCAAAAGTGCTTTGGCTATTCTGGGTCTTTTATTCTTCCATATGAATTTTAGGACTGCATTTTTGTATTTCTGTGAAGAATCTCATTGGTATAGTCATGCAGATTTCATTGAATCGGTAGATCCATTTTGGTAATATGACTCTTTTGTCCACCTGTGTATTCAAGAACATAGGAAATCTTTCATCTTCTAAGGTGCTCTTCAATTTCTTTCTTTAGTATTCTATCATTTTATTGTAGAAGTGTTTCACTTTCTTCATTGGATTTATTCTCAGGTATTTTTACTTACTTAATTATTTTTGAGGCTATGGTGAATGAAATTGTTTTTCTGATTTTTTCTCAACAAGCTCAGTATTGATGCATAAGAAATATTTTGATATTTGTTTTTTGAACTTGTACCTGCTATTTTACTTTAAAAGTCTTCTTGTGGAGTTTTTTGGGTCTTTATGTGTAGGATCATATCATCAGCAAAGAGAGACAATTTGACTGCTTCTTTTTCTATTGGTATTCCTTGACTTTTCTTTTCATGTTAATCACTCTAGCTAGAGTTTCAAGTACTATGTTGACTAGAAGTGGTGAGAATAGACATTCTTGTCTTATTCCTCATTTTAGAGGAAATACTTTCAGTTTTTTGCCTTTTATTATGATGTTGGTTTTAGGTTTGTCACATTCAGCCTTTATGATGTTGAGGTAAATTCCTATTTTCTTTAGTGTTTTTAAAACGAATGGGTGCTGTATCCAAAGAGACCACCACTTTCACCACTTGTGATTATTTGTGTATTTATTATGATATTTTTAAAGCATATTCTTATAAACTTTTCATTTATCTTTAGCTTTAGGTATTGTCCTTTGAATCAGCACTGTGGAAATTAATGGTTTAGCCCACATTGTACCCACTACACACTGAAGCCATTCATAACCAGTACTCTGTCTGTAGAGTTGTTTAGTAGTATGTTGATGCTCAGAGTCTATATTATTTGGGCTGTCATCACTGTATCCTATAATCTTTGGCCTGGAAAAATTTGATCATGGCCCTGGATGTTTGAATTCTTAGTAGTCCGCGTATAAAACACTATTGCATTCCGCACCAGCAAGGAATTGTCTTCTCAAGTTGCTAGAAGCTTCAAGAATCCCACCCACAACCTCTTCTTAAATAGCTGTTTCAGAGCCACTTACAGGATTGATTGATGATCCTATGATGACTAGTACTACACTCTGGGGATTCTTTCTGCCCATTTTGTGTTGTATCACCCATTTCTAAATTTCATATCTCTGTATCTCTTGGTATACATTATTTTGATTAGGTAATATGGTAATTTTGGTAATATGGCACTCTAATCAATTCTGAACATGTAAATGATCAGTAAAATTGTTGCACTGTATATATGAATTGTGGAGACAAGTGCACGGAGTACTGCATACATGGCATACATTAAGGGGGTCTCAGTGGCAGGCCATCTCCCCATGCTAGGCTCATGAGTGGCAGGCTGCTTACCCCAGTACAGCCCTGGGCATGAGGCCATGTGTTGCAGTCCCTGCACTTGCTCCACAGCCCACTCCTCAATTGGTCACTGCAAGGACAGTTAGCAGAAATTGCATTGGTCGCTGCCTGTAATCTGCTTAGTTACTGCCCGAGATTATATAATGGTAACTGCACAATAAAATCGAACCTGCTTCCTGCCTGGTCTGCAGAGGTCTTGATTATCAACTCCGAAGCCACACTCTCCTCTATCCTCTTGCATGGAGAGAGAGTCCACTCAATGAATAGACTTTATTCTATCATTATTAATGACTAAGGCTTTAGATCAGTACAGGAAAATACAATGGTAATTTTTAGCATCTTGGTCATTTCTCCATTAAATTTTAACTTCACTTTTGCTGTTGAAAAGTCTATATACAGTCAATGGCACATCCTTTCTATGCAACCTCTCCCTCCTAGTCTTTAGTTTTTCCCTACTGTTTGCTATTTTTTTCTAGTGTATCTTTCCCATGGTGGAGGCTCCTGAGGTATCTGGTTAACTGAGTCATCCAGCCTTACATATTTAAAAGTAGCACTTAGAAGCTCTGAGCTGGTATCAATGACCTAATCCTTTGAGTTTCTCCAGTTCTCCAGAAGAGGGACTTTCAGACACCTGCAGGGAAAGTGATGACCTGGTTGCTGATATTCTTAAAGTCAAGAGAGGGAAGACAGAGTTAGAGACGGGGTCTCAGCATCCTGGAAACTTTGATCACTTGCATTCCCTTGACACAGTCCCTCCCTTCTACTGTGACAAGTTGACCCTCTACTCTACCCACCCCAGGGTGAAGAGCAGGTCCTGATGTTACTGTGTGCATGCTTACCTGTGCACTTCCTACCTCCCTGACTCTAGCCTCCCCTTTCTCCCAGAAGGCAAGGTCCTGCCTTAAATGAGTGAGAATTTTACAAATTATATCTTCATTAATTGTGAGTTTTCCTCTCTGTTTGGGGGATTTAAATTATTCTTTTCATTTTCCAGCTTTTACATTTTTTAGTGTCTTTTTTGTTTTCTGCGTATATTTCTTCTTATTGTCATTTTAATGGGGATTTGGTGGGCAGAAAATGTATAACTCTCTGTCACAATTGGCATTTTTACTCAAAAAAAACCCCTTTAACTTAGAACATTCTTCTCTGTTGATAATTGGGATCATTTCAGATCAGCTGTATTATGGATACATTTATGGCTCACTATTTATTCAGGTTGCAATACACATTGTCTACTAATCTACCTCACTTGAAAGTTTGATAATAGCTCCTCAGGCAGTTTGAATCTGTCCAAAGGTCTACAGGTGAAAGGCAAATCTCTCAGTGATGACTACCATGGAAGATTCCAAATGTCTGTTCAGGTGTCCTCTCATTTGTCAATCTGCCAGTTGACAAGACCTCTGGTTGTCAAGTTCTCTGAACTGTTTTGAAGGTTCTAAGCTGTTGAGTGTTCCTTGAAATAAAGTAATATTGTGTAGAATAAGATTTTTATTTGGATTTCTACAGATCTGATTTTCAAATCTTGATTCCATTTGACCTGGGATTCCAAAGAGTAAAACATCCCATTTTCTCAATTTTAAAATGGCAGCGAAACAGAGTAATAACTCCAGTTTCTTATTTTAAAATGGCAACAGTAATGGTATATGCCACACTGAGTATTTTGGGTGATTAATTAACAAACACATGCATCAAGCTTAACCAACCCCTGGTACATGGGATACATGCAGGATATAGTATCTTTTACCACACAACAAGAGGCAGGGAGAATAATAGAAATGAACATGGGTTTTAAGGGATATTGTCAGGGTTAAAACCTGGCTCTGCAATTGTTTTTTGTTTGTTTGTTTATGTGTGTGACCCAGTATTTTGTTAATTTTGTTGAAGGAAAACAGATTAACATTAAACAGAGACAAGTGGTGGGAGGGAAAGGGAGAGAGAAGGGAAATTGTATGGAAATGGAAGGAGACTCTCATTGTTATACAAAATTACATAGAAGAGGTTGTGAGGGGAAAGGGGGGAAAACAAGGGAGAGAATTGAACAACAGCAGATGGGGTAGAGAGGGAAGATGGGAGGGGAGGGGGGATAGTAGGGGATAGGAAAGGTAGCAGAATACAACAGTCACTAATATGGCATTATGTAAAAATGTGGATGTGTAACCGATGTGATTCTGCAATTTGTATTTGGGGTAAAAATGGGAGTTCATAACTCACTTGAATCTAATGTATGAAAGATCCTATGTCATGAGCTTTGTAATGTTTTGAACAACCAATTAAAGAAAAAAAATAAAAAAATAAAATAAATAAACAACTATAATAACAACAAAACACAGTAGTAGGATCCACACTATTAAACCTTAGTGTCAGAGCATGGTATTTCCGGCTCACATATGCGGGTTCAGCAGGGCGGCTCTGCTGGTTTTTCCAGGCCTCACTCTCAGGTGTGTTGACTCTGACCAGCCCCAGCAAGGGTGACTGGGGAAGCTCAGCCCTGATACAGTTTCCTCCTTCTCTGTCAGGCAGGACTGGATATTGTCCACAATGGTGGCAGAGTTGAAAAAAAGAAATCCGTTGTGGAAATCCCTTTCAAGCTTATGCTTCATCAAGTCAGTTAATACCATGTAATCCAAATCAAGTTATATGACTGAGCAAAGGGAAGGAGGTTCTTCCAGTATCTCACCTGATGTAGGGAGAAGGGTTACTGGAAAATCATATTAAAAAGAAGGGATTATAAGAAGTGAGGAACAATTGGAGCTACAGATTCTAGTCTGGCAAACAGCCTTACAATCTTATCAATTACTTTCTTCTGGAAAAAAATATTAAGAATATTTTATATATAATATAATATATTATATATATAATATAATATAATATATATATAATATAATATATTAACAAATATTAAGAAGTGTTTATTGAAGTGAGACAACACTAATTCTCTGTGGCCCACATAAACTCCAGTAAAGCTCTGTGGTCTTGTGTTTTGAGACTGACTGGCTCGTGTGTATCTATGTTTTTAATTTTTGAGAAATAATTGAAGCTTATTTTTAATTTGTATAGCCACATTCTGTGTCACTTATTAGCTTCACTGAACAAAAAAAAAATCATTCAAATGAAGCATTTTCAAAGTTTCTTCTGGATTTCTCTTTTGCTCATGTGTCCTGTGTATTTTAAACTAGTTCCCTCATTTCTTTTCCCCTCTCGCTCCCTTGTAATTTGTTTATTATACTGTTACTAAGGATTAGTGGCTCTTACTTGAAATCCATATAAAGTGACATTTCTTTTCATTTTTATTTGATAGAAAACTGATGTATCAAGAATACTGAATCCACTTGGGCGTGGTGGTACGTGCCTGTAAGCCCAGTGGCTTGGGAGGCTGAGACAGGAGGATCTCGAGTTCAAAGTCAGTCTCAGCAAAAGCAAAGCTCTAAGCATCTCAGTGACACCCTCTCTCTAAATAAAATATGAAATAGGGATGGGGATGTGGCTCAGTGGTCAAGTGTCCTTGAGTTCAATCCCCAGTAAACATGCCCCCCCCCAAAAAAAAACCCTCTAAATCCAATTCCAACCCTGTCTTCAAGGATTTATGCCTGGACACTCTACCAATTTAGGTTGGGGACAGGGAAGATCCCACCAATAAGGGAGTCAAGGCAATAGGAAGTGTCATCTGTTATGTTACAGTTTATTTAACACTGATGAGCATAGGAAATCTTCTGTTTGGTAGATCCTACATGGGTGCTGTCAAAATAAAATTGGATGGGCAGGCTTCTAAAAATTAGAATCTAATGTCACAATACCTTTAAATATGTAGATGACATCATGAAAATATAGGGGAGAAAGTGATTAATTTTATCTCAGATGGGCTCCAAACATTGAGAAGGAGGTAACACCTTTGGTGAGACTTGAAAGAGAATGTTCCTGGTGAGTCAAGTGGGGAGGGTGCAAGGTTTATTTATGGGGGACAAGAATGTGTGGGAAACAGCAATGTGTTCAGTGTACTCATAGGAACAGAAGCCAAGAAACACACAACTACGAAACTATTACATTTGTAAACTGTAATGATTTGACCTTATTGGTGAATGGTAAAATCCCTAGGAGTTTTCCTTCCATAAAAACAAAATAGAACAGAGACTGGGGATATAACTCAATTGGTAGAGTGCTTACCTAGCATGCACAAGGCCCTGGGTTCAATTCCCAGCATCTCTCTCTCTCTCTCTCACACACACACACACACAAAAAAAAAAAAAAAAAAAAAAAAAAAAAACCTTAAAAATTAGACCAAAAAATCAGATATATATTTTTATGATGTTCAAAATTTGGTGATCATTGTTGTGGGGGTGGGGGTTGGAGGGGTGCTACTTAGGATTGATTCCAGAGGTGCTTTACCACCGAGCTACATCCCTAGCCCTTTTTTAATTTTTTAAGACAGAGTCTCAGGCCTCTTTAAGTTGCTGAGGCTGGCCTCAAACTTGCAATCTTCATGCCTCATCTCCTGAGCAAAATTTGATGACTTTGATAAAATCAACAGAAGATGTCTTAGTCCAACAAAAATTTGATATTTATCTCCACATTGACAAATGGTATGATTTACATATGGTCTTCTACCACATTTTTCTATGGCATCCAAGTTATTGTGCCTAACTAACTTAAAGAGACCATTTTAAGATATTTTTTGTATTTTAATTTGTTTTAATTCATTATACATGACAATAGAATGCATTTAAACATATCATATTGTACACAAATAGAGCACAACTTCTCATTCCTCTGGCTGTACATAGTACAGAGTCACACAAGTAGTGTAATCATACAAGTATGTAGGTTAATAATGTCCGTCTTATTCCACTGTCCTTCCCATCCTCATAGCCCCTCCCCTCCCCTCACTCCCCTCTGGACAATCCAAATTTCCTTCATTCTTCCCTACATCCTCCCCCCATTATGGATCAGCATCCACTTATCAGAGAAAATATTCAGCCTTTGTTTTAGGGGGGTTGGCTTATTTTGCTTAGCATGAGATTCTCCATCTCCATCCATTTACCTGCAAATGCCATTATTTCATTTTTTTAAGGCTGAGTAATATTCCATTGTGTATATGTACCACATATTCTTTATCCATTCATATGTTGAAGGGCACTTAGATTGGTTCCATTGTTTAGCTATATAGACTGAGCTACTGTAAATGTTGATGTGGCTGTGTTACTGTAGTATGATCATTTTAAGTCTATTAGGTATAAACTGAGGAGTAGGATAGCTGGGTCAAATGGTGGTTCAATTCCAAGTTTTCTGAGGAATCTACATACAGCTTCCCATAGTGGTTGCACTAATTTTCAGCCCCATCAGCAATATATAAGTAAACCTTTCTCCGCACATCCTTTCCAACATTTGTTGTTGCATGTATTCTTGATAATTGCCATTCTGAATGGAGTGAGATGAAATCTCAGTGTAGTTTTGATTTGCATTTCTCTAATTGCATATGGCCTTCTACCTCATTATTCTATGGTAAACATTTTTTCATATATTTGTTGATCAATTGTATTTCTTCTTCTGTGAAGTGTCTGTTCAGTTTCTTAACCATTTATTGATTGGGTTTTTTTTGTTTGTTTTTTTGGGGGGTTTTGTTTTGTTTTTTGGTGTTAAGTTTGTTTGAATTTTTATATATCCTGGAGATTAATGCTCTATCTGTGGTACACGTGGTAAATTTTTTCTCTCATTCTGTAAGCTCTTTCCTTACATTATTGATTGTTTCCTTTTCTGAGAAGAAACTTTCCAATCCATTTATTGATTCTTGACTTTATTTCTTGTGCTTTAGGAGTCTTGTTAAGGAATTTAGTACCTAAGCTGACATGATGATGATTTGGGCCTACTTTTTCTTCTGTTAGGCATAGGGTCTCTGTTATAGAGCCTTTGATCCACTTTGAGTTTTGTTCAGGGTGAGAGATAGAGGTTTAATTTCATTTTGCTACATATGTATTTCCAGTTTTCCCAGCACCATTTGTTGAAGAGGCTATCTTTTCTCCAATGTATGGTTTTGAATCCTTTGTCTAGTCTGAGATAATCATATTTATGTGGGTTTGTCTCCGTGTCCTCTATTTTGGTTTCCATGTCTATTTTGATGCCAACACCATGCCATTTTTGTTACTATTGCTCTATAGTATAGTTTATGGTCTGGTTTGTGATGCTTCTTGCTTCAATCTTCTTGCTAAGGATTACTTTGGCTATTCAGGGTCGCTTATTTTTCCAAATGAATTTTATCATGGCCTTTTCTAGTTCTATGAATAATGTCATTGAGATTCTAATACCTAATTGCATTAAATCTGCATAACACTTTGGTAATATGGCCATTAACAATATTAATTCTAATTTAAAAGTTTATACTCAAACAAAATAGAAAATCTCAAAGACATTGACAAATTTCTAGTGACATATGATCTACCCAAACCGAATCAGTAAAATATACACAATTTAAACAGATCAGTTTCAATCAATAAAATAGAAGATGCCTTCAAAAGCTTACAAACAAACAAAAGACCAGGAGTGGATGGATTCTCAATCGAGTTCTACAATACCTTCAATGGAGAATCAACACCAATTCTCCTCAAATTATTCCATGAAATAGAAAATGAGGAAACCCTTTCAAAATAATTTTATAAGGCTAGTATTAACCTGATACTAAAACCAGATAAAGACACATCAAGGAAAGAAAATTTCAGACCAATATTCCTGATGAACATGGGCACAAAAATTCTCAATAAAATTCTAGCAAATAACATACAAAAACATATTAAAAAGAGAGTGCACCACAATCAAGTGGGCTTCATCTGAGGGATGCAAGATTGTTTCAACATACAGAAATCAATAAATGTAATTCATCACATCAGTAGACTTAAAGATAAGAATCATATGATCATCTCAATAGATGCAGAAAAAGCTTTTGACAAAATACAGCACCCTTTCATATTCAAAACTCTAGAAAAACTAGGGATAACAGGAACATATCTCAACATTGTAAAAGCTATCTATGATAAGCTGAAGTCCAATATCAATACAAATGGAAAAAAATTGAAAGTATTCTCTCTGAAAATTGCAACAAGACAGGGATGCCCCCCTTTTACCCTTCTATTCAACATTGTCCTTGAAACTATAGGCAGAACAATCAGAGAGATAAATGAAATTAAAGGGATACAAATAGGAAAAGAACTCAAACTACCCCTATTTGCTGATGACATGATTCTATATTTAGAAGACCCAAAAATCTACACCATAAAACTTCTAGAGTTCATAAATGAATTCAGCAAAATAGCAGGATATATAGTCAATACGCATAAATCAAATGCATTTCTATACATCCAGTGATGAATCCACTGCAAGAGAAATTAGTAAAACTATCCTATTCACAATAGCCTCAAAAAATAAAATACTCGGGGGTCAACAAAAGAGGTGAAAGGCTTCTACAATGAAAACTACAGAACACTAAAGAAAGAAATTAAAGAAGACCTTAGAAGATGGAAAGATCTCCCATGTTCTTATATTTTCAGTTTTGAATAACTATCTTCACATCTCCTGAGGTACAGAAAATAATATCACATTATTAAAACTATATTCTAAATAGTGAAATTATGAATGTTATTTATTAATGCTAGGGTTGAGATTCTGAGGTTACTGATTGTTATTATATACTTTGTCCACTTGGCCTTCAGATTGTTCTACACCAGAAAATCTTTTTGAAGGAAGTTGTATGTGCCTTTGGAGAATTTAGCTGCATCCTTTCTTCTTACAGCCATTAGAGTATATCACTTCTAGTGCACTGCTACCACAAATCCCTGTTTCTACTGACGTAGCCATATTCATCTGTGATTTTACTCAATTTCACAATACTCCTGTTTAGTTTAAGTATTTTTGTAGTGTGGGTAGATACACAGGTAATATATTTTGAAAGAATACTTTAAAAAATCAATGTTATGTTGAACAGAGGAATAAATAACAATAAAATTGGAATTTTAGACTTACAACATACTTCAAAAAGAAAATTAATTATTTCCTGTGGACATCCATTCCATCCTTTACCAATAGTCACTCTTGATATATGGCAGGAATATTTAAGGAACACATATTTTGGTCCTCACACTCATGTCCTGTCCTTTCATCTAGAGCCCATACTGCAACTTGGAGTGTACACATCAACAGAAGCACACTTTTGTACCACACATCAATATATATATATATATATATATATATATATATATATTTTATCTTGCAAATTGGATATGTTCTAAAAATCTTCCTACTGTGTTCTTAATTACTAAAAAGATCAAATAATTTAAAAAGAAATGCTACAAAAATTAACAAAATTACTAGCAATTTGGCTTACCTAGATTTCTTTGCTTCAACTGCTGTTTGTCAAGGATGAAATATTTTGCTCTGGCTTTTTGAGTGCTGGATTTCCTTTCAGAGTGAAAAACAGGACACTATAATTTCAAGTTTGAAAATCATCATATCATCCCTCTTTCCCATATTTACACTGAAACATTAAGCCCAACTAAAAACATAATTATATTATTAGAGTTGTCAAAAGCAAAGAATTTGTAACAATCTGAAAAACATAAATGAAGAAATTGCCATAAATTAATTATATATTTTTTAAAACCTTTGCATTATGTGAAATAATGAAACAACCAAACATGTTAAAAGTTGGTGCAATTTATGTCCTTATTATGAAGTCAAGGCTCCAAAGCTGCACTGTCAGTTAGCAGTAAAGAAGCTTTTCTTCAGAAAATTATTAGTTAACCAAGTCTCCTTCCATCAGCATAAATCTTGTCTAAAACTTTTCCTCAGAAAATAAGGTGATCTGATTCATCATGTTTCATAGATGTGTTGTGTTTCACTTAATGGATTTACTGTAAGTGTGGGTTAGCCAATTGCACAACTGTGTCATTCTATGTATATTCTCTTTGCACAATTTGTGATTTTATCACTAAATCTACACAAAGGAAATATAAACTGGTAGGTCAGATATTGCCAAATAGCTTTGCCAGTTATGCAATAATGATATGCTATGTTTGCTTTTCATAGTATCATTTTTGATCTTACCACTAAATTGAAGTAATATGAGGAGATCAAGTATTTCTAATTGCTACTAAAAAAGCTTATAAGTAATAATTTTGTATTTTTTCCACTTCATTGTTTATGTGGAAAATTTTAATGAAGACACAAGTTGCAAGGAAGTTAATTCTAGAGGTTGTTGAAACAGTTTTGAAAGTTTTAATTAAAATCTCTAGAACTGATTGATAAGTAAAAAGCAACCTTCTCATATTCAAAATAAGTAGTTTCATAAAATTAATATGACCATAACCATATAGTTTTATAAGTTCTAATGTTTTAACTTATGTGTTAAATATTTGTCTGTGCATTCCTTTTAAATTTATATTTATAACATGATTATTTTGCTTAAGCAATAACTCTTATTTTTCAAATTCATAAATACTTAAATGGTTTAATATCTAAGAATATTGGATGCAGCAACCAAAAAAATCACTAAGAAAGTAATAAACAGATATTAAACTTATGGCTCTTTTGGTTGCTATCCTATATGATCTGATTTCATTAATCTTAGAGCAATATATCTTGTTGACTTATAACCAACCACTAGAACAATTGAAATAAATACTGACAGCCAATTTAAAACTTATTAAAAAAATAACAATTTTAGAGGAGGTAGAACACATTACCTAACTAATTTTCTGCTTGTTTTGGTAGACAACATGTTTACTATGGCATGATAGAATTCCCTTCTTTGATCCAAAGTCAATAATAAACACTTGAGGTAGGACATGATTTCCACAGCTGACAGGAAGCTTTCATATGAAGGTTTTCCAGGGCCTCATCCAGAGAAATAAAGTTGGATGAATTTGGTGGTTTCAATGGCACAAACACCCATGTAAGAAAAATGTAGTTTAAATTTCAACTCCTGCTTTCCAATTGACCTGGGGCATTTTTTAGTATGGGCCATACCTCTGTTTACATACTGTTAGGATGATGGATATAAAATCTACTTTGCAAGATTATTTTGAGGAGTCAATAAAAATATAAAGTGGCTAATATTCTTCACAATATGTACTAGACATCCATAAAAAGAAGCAACTGTCACAAACATTGAGCTGAGAGATGGGTATATGCTCCATTTGTAAAAAAGCAAAAACATCTGTGTAACCAAGACCATGAATAACTTTTTGTTCAATCCAAAAACACAGACAGGATTTCCTGATAGCAGAAAACAATGGAATCAGTGTTCTAAATATCTTCCGAAGTCTCCTCCCCAAATCAGGCAAAATAACTTTGCATCTATGGAATGTCAATTTAATACTAAACCCTTAACATCACCTAAAGACAGACAATGCTGAAATAGTAAAATAACTCAAATTATATTTAGCACTTAGGGAAATTCAAATGAATACTACAGAGATTCCATCTCACACCAGTTAGAATGGTAGTCATCAAGTATACAAATAATAATACATGCTGGAGAGGATATAGAGAGAAAAGAATACTTTCACATTGTTGATGGGATGTAAATTAGTACAACCACTAAGGAAATCAGTATGGAGATTCCTCAAGAGACTAGGAGTGGAACCACAATTTGGCCCAGCTATACCACTCTTAGATGTTTATCCTAACAAAGTAATCATACTAGAGTAATACATGCATCCACATTTATAGCAGCACAATTCACAACAACCAAACTATAGAACCAGCCTAGGTGTCCATCAACAAATGAATGAATAAAGAACATGTGATATATATATATATATATATATATATATATATATATATATATATATATATATGTGTGTGTGTGTGTGTGTGTGTGTGTGTGTGTGTGTATACACACACAATGGAGTTTTATTCAACCATAAATAAAAATGAAATTATGTCATTTGCAGGAAAATGGGTAGAACTAGACACCATTATATTAAGCAAAATAAGTCAAATTCAGAAGGTCAAAGGTCTTATGTTTTCTCTCAGTGGAAGTTAAATAGAAAAAAGGGAAAAAAAGGTGGGGGTATTTTATGAAAATCAAAGGGAGATCAGTAGAGGAAAGAGACCTAAGGGTAGGAGTTAGGAAGGTGGAGAGGAAGTGCGGGGGAGTGACATTGGCCAATTTATATTGCTATATTTTGTGCATGTATAAATATATAACAAAAAATCTTATCATTATGTACAACTATAATAAAAAAATGTGGAAATAAAACCAGAAGAAATAAAAAAGAAATTTAAAAAAAGCCTAGTCCCATAGGTTTCTACTTCATCTCACCAAGCAAAGGTAGTTTGAAGAAAATTGTGGGTGAAGACTTAGGCAGGAGGGACACCAGTGAAGGAGCTGACAGTGGGGTGGAGGGACCACCAGAAAGATTAAACCCAAACGAATGTGAAAATAAACTGTTTGTGACTGATTGGCAGTACATGTTGTTATTGGGAAAAGAGCATTTTAGTAAAAAGAGCAAATCACCTTAACCAAGTCCTGAAGTTTGATATCTACAGTAACATATTAATACTGCCCACCTCTTAGTTATGAATTGAGAAGGTCACTTAACTTTTCTGTGGTATTATTGTCAAAAGTGGATAATGTCAGTCTTCTAGTTATTCTTTATATATCTGGCATAATATCCTAGTTCACCTCTGTTTCTCTTTGAGCATTTTCTTCATGCACCTTTGGTTCTCTGCAGACTTTCAGATCTGTAATCATATGTGCCCCAAAATATCATTTTCCTCAAAACATATTCTAAGCCTCTTTTAGTCAGTTTTTTTCATTGTTGTGCCTAAAAGACCTGACAAGAACAATTTTAGAGGAGGTCAAGTTTATTTGAAGGCTCAGGGTTTCAGAGGTCTCAGTCAATAGACAGCCAACTCCATTTCTCAGGGCTTGGGACTTGAAGTGAGGCTGAACATCATGGTGGAAGAGTGTGAAGGAAGGACTAAATTCACATGATGATAAGGAACCAGAGAGAGACTCCATTCACCAGATACAAAATATACCCCAAAGGAACTCCTCCACTGACCCACCTCCTCCAGCCACACCTTACCTACCTTCAGCTACCACCAGTTAATCCCATCAGGGATCAATTCACTGATTGGGTTAAGGCTCTCATAACCCAATCATTTCTCCTCTGAACTTTCTTGCATTGTCTTGCATATGAGCCTTTGGGGAACACATCACAACCAAACCATAACAAAGCTTAAGAATGTTTATTACTTTATATGTTTATATGTCCATGAGAACATATAAACATGACTTACCTATATATATCTAAATTTATAAGAGAGAGATTTTATGTACCTGAAAGTAAGCAATATAATTATTGTCTATATCAATTGTCATCTCTAGTCCAATCAACTATGACACTATTTACTGGCCACTATTGGGCAGATAATGAGTAGGCAAATGTCCAATAGAAATGTAGACACTGAAAGACACCTAGTTCCTCCTTTCACTAGCCTTTTCTGAGGAATCTACTGCATGACAATCTCATTTAAATGAGAAACTACTGGTAAAATTGGGAGAATGATGAATAGGGAACATTAAATATTTTAAATTGCCTATGTAAAAAATATGAGAACAAGTATGAAGAATAATTTTAAATGACATATATTCTGACACACTATTTTCAATGTAAGTAATAAAAATAGAGGGAGAAGAATACTGATTGGAAATGTAAAATCCTCATTGATCATTCCACATTGGGAAGTAAAATGGTGTAATTTAAAATGGTTCAATGAAATATTAGAATGTTAATTAGAAAAAAAATCACCAAAGGCATGAAAAGCATATAAGTGTAGCCACTAGAGCATAGTGAAAATATTTGAAATATAAAAGTTAGACATAATCAGATGAGAAGGAATGAAGGTAGGAGATAAAGAGGGAACAAGTGAAAAAGAGATAGTGATCACAAGAGAAAAATATGCCAGTGTTAAGAAGAAACATATAAGCATGTTATTGAGTGTTGAGGAAATTGGCATGATGTAAGAAAAGCTTTTTAAATGGACACACAGAACCAAACTTCAGTTCCCTGATGTACATAAGAAAAACATCTAAATATCACCAGAGCATCTCAAAGGTGACTCTACCATGGATTTTCTCTTCTTTAGCTCTTCTTTTGAACAGATATGCACCAGAATCTCCCCTTTTAGCTTTCCTAGAAGAAAAATAAAATGAAGCTTTTGTAGACAGAGACACAACATTTTATATATTTATGGTGGTCCCTGGGATTCACTGATTACATTTAGTTGGTAAATGATTATATAAAGCACCAACAAACATGCCAAATGCTGAACTATGCACTGTTATATAAAGACACATTAGTTTGTTTCTTGCTTATGGGTGAGGCAGACATATTTACAAACAAATTTATCCAGATAAAAGACATCAATGATAATACATGAAAGTATAAAATGTCATCTGAACACAATTGGAACGCAGACAAATGAAAATCCATGTTAATGAGGCAGATATTTTATGATAAACAAAAGGATGTGTTGATGTTTGACAAAAATCAAGGGCAGGAAATAGCATTTCTGAAGGGCAACTTCAGAAATTTTTGCAGAACTATGGCAATAGAAAATTGCCACAGTCTGGCTGGGCACAAATAACGGAGCCTCCAAAAAGCCTTGTAGGTTCAAACAGCAACTCTTTATTCCCGAATTCTCACAGGCACTCTTCACACACTTTCCGGGAACACACTCCCTCCACCGGGCTTCGCACGCCAATTCTCCTGGAACTCAAAGGGAACTCCAAAGTAGCAGGCTCCCGAGGCAGCAGGAACCACCCTAATCCCAGAGCCGCCCTATTCCCAGAGCAGGGTTACCTTTCAACCATTCCCTCTAGCAAAATGCCAGGCGTCATTCAGACTAAACTGTGGCTCTCAACAGAAAATATCACAGTGGGATCCAAGACTTATTTTGCTATGTTTGAGGTTATGTGCAGAAATTGTTGTAAATAAGTCCATTAAGGTAAGTACTGAATGAGGTCATGAAACCTGACATATAGCTTAATAAGGAAAAGATCAAGAGTTTTAATGATGGGAGTGATATGGGCCAATACATTATCCTTAGCCAATATGTTATTATTTATATCTAGATCAGAAGAGAGCAATCTCTGGATCAGGGACAAATCCAGATATCCATTGTTTTCATGAATAAAAGTTATGTGAATGCTCCATACTAATTCATTTATATGGTGTTAATTGCATTTTTGCCCTAGAAGGGCAGAAGGCAGCAACTGTGATAATGTGATAATGTGATAATGATCCAAAGAGCTTAATGTATTTACAAATTTGCCCTGTGTATAAAAAGTTGGATAATACCTACTATAGGTAAATAAGCCTGAAGGATGTAACAAAAACTTTTTCTGGAAAAGATATCTGGAGACTGTTTGACCAGATATTAAAGTTTACTGTGTATCCATAGTCTTTGTAGATATGAGCACTGGGTGATGCATAAGATGACAGATAACTAGCTTGTTGAAATACAAATTTTAAAAGAATTTCTGAATTAAGAAATAATATAGTTTCCTCTTTACTTATTCAAAAATATATAATAAATGTGGCACTTTAGAACAGAGGAAAAGAACTATTAGATTTATGCAATTGTTAACTATGATTAACTATAGTCCATTGATTAACTATGGAAAAATAAGCAAAAATCATATCTTTTATCCAACTTTACATGAAAATGAATTTTATGAACTCTTCAACTATTTTATTTTGCTAATATGACTTAAAAATGTGAAAACATCTTTAAAGCTTATGCAGGAAAGATTTTGATGTAACTTTATTGACATCTTATTAATGAATTTATCTTTAAATAATAAGATATATCTGTTGTGGTATTTTGTACAATTGTTTAAAAATAAACTAAAATTTTGCTCATTAAAATTAAGTAAGTAGATGCACAGATATTGATAGATCTAAAAAGTAAATGAATTATTTAATAATAAATCTCTTGGGAGCCTCAAAGACCTGGGGAGGCAATCCCCTCCCCAGGGTTAGGTAATTCCTGGAGGTTAGACAGTTTGTCATAAACATGCCTTTTCTGTGCAAATAGTCCAATCCAAAGCCATGCCCCACCTCATTCTTTTTTTTTAAATTTTAATTTGTTATATATGACAGCAGAATGCATTACAATTCATATTACACATATAGAACACAATTTTTCATATTTCTGTTTGTTCACAGAGTCACATGTTTGCATCTTTATACATGTACTTAAGGTAATGATGTCCAACTCATTCCACTGTCTTTCCTATCCCCATGCCCCCTCCTTTATCTTCCCTCCCATTTGTATCTAGAGTTTGTCTAATCCTTCCACGCTCCTCCCCACCCAACCTCATTATGAATCAGACTCCTTATATCACAGAAAACATTTGGGGACTTGGGGGACTGGCTTACTTTACTTAGAATTATATTCTGCAACTCCATCCATTTACATGCAAATGCCATGATTTTATTCTCTTTTAATGCTGAACAATATTCCATTATGTGTATATACCTCATTTTCTTTATCCATTCATCTACTGAAGGGCATCTAGGTTGTTTCCACAGTTTAGCTGTTGTGAATTGTGCTGCAATAAACATTAATGTGGCTGTGTCCCTGTAGTATGCTGTTTTTAAGTCTTTTGGGTGTAGACTGAGGAGTGGGATAACTGGGTCATTATGGTGGTTCCATTCCCAGTTTTCCAAGGATTCTCCATATTGCTTTCCAGATAGTTTGCATCAATTATTAGTCCCACCAGCAATGTATGAGTGTCCTTTATTCCCACATCCTCAACAACACTTATTGTTGTTTGTATTCTTAATAGCTGCCATCCTGACTAGAGGGAGATGATCTTAGAGTAGTTTTGATTTACATTCCTCTAATTGCTAGAAATGTTGAACATTTTTTCATGTATTTGTTGATTGATTATATATCATCTTCTTAGAAGTTCCTGTTCAGTTCCTTGGCCCATTTAGTGATTGGGTTATTTGGGTTTTTCTGGTATTAATTATTGAGTTCTCTATATATCCTAGAGATTAGTGCTCTATCTGATGTGTGTGTGTGTGTGTGTGTGTGTGTGTGTGTGGTAATTTCTCCCCAAATGTAGGCTTTCTATTGATTTCACTGATTGTGGTTTTTGTTTTTTGTGGGGTTTTTTTTTTTGTTTGTTTGTTTTTGCTGAGAAGAAGCTTTTGAGTTTGAATCCATCCCATTTATTGATTCTTGATTTTAATTTTTGTGCTATAAGATTCTTATTCAGGAAGTAGGGGCATAATCTGATATAATGGATATTTGGGCCTATTTTTCGTCTATTAGATGCAGAGTCTCTGGTTTAATTCCTAGGTCCTTGATCCACTTTGAGTTGAGTTTTGTGCATGGTGAGAGATAGGGGTTTAATTTCATTTTGTTGCATATGGATTTCCAGTTTTCCCAGCACCATTTGTTGAAGAGGCTATCTTTCCTGCAATGTATGTTTTTGTCACCTTTTTCTAATATATGATTACTGTAATTATGTGGGTTTGTTTCCTCTATTCTGTATCATTGGCCTACCAGTCTATTTTGATGCCAATACCATGCTGGTTTTGTTACTATTGCTCTGTAGTATAGTTTAAGGTCTGGTATATTGATGCCACCTGCTTCACTCTTGATAAGGATTGCTTTAGCTATTCTAGGTCTCTTACTTTTCCAGATGGATTTCATGACTGTTTTTTCTATTTCTATGAGGAATGTCAATGGGATTTTGACTGGAATTGCATTAGATCTGTATAATACTTTTGGTAGTATGGTCATTTTGACAATATTAATTTTGTCTATCCAAGAACAAGGTAGATTTTTCCATCTTCTAAGATCTTTAGTATTCTGTAGTTTTCATTGTAGAGGTCTTTCATCCCTTTTGTTAGGTTGATTCTGAAGTTGTTTTTTTGTTTGTTTGTTTGTTTTTGATTTGTTTTGTTTTGTTGTTTTTGAGGCTATTGTAAATGGGGTAGTTTTCCTCATGTCCCTTGCAGAGGATTCATCACTGATATACAGAAGTGCCTTTGATTTATGGGTGTTGATTTTATACCCTGCTGCTTTGCCCAATTCATTTATTAGTTCTAGAAATTTTCTGGTGCAGTTTTTTCAGTCTTCTAGGTGTAGAATCTTATCATCAGCAAATAGTGCTAATTTGAGTTCTTCTTTTCCTATCCATATTCCTTTATTTTGTCTGTTTAATTGCTAGTGTTTCAAGAAGTATGCTAAATGGAAGTGGTGAAAGAGGGCATCGCTGTCTTGTTCCAGTCTTTAGAGGGAATGCTTTCAATTTTTCTCCAATTAGAATGATGTTGGCCTGGGGCTTAGCATAGATAGCCTTTACAATGTTGATATATGTTCCTATTATCTCTAGTTTTTCTGGTCTTATGAACATGAAGTGGTGCTGTATTTTGTTGAAAGCTTTTTCTGCATCTATTGTGATGATAACGCCATTCTTATCTTTAAGTCTATTGATGTGATGAATTACATTAATTGATTTTCATATGTTTAACCAAACTTGCATCCCTAGGATGAACCCCACTTGATTGTGGTGCACGATCTTTTTAATATATTTTTCTACTCAATTTGCCAGAATTTTATTGAGAATTTTTGCATCTATATTCTTTAGAGATATTGGTCTGAAGTTTTTTGTTTTCGTTTTCGTTTTGTTGATGTGTCTTTGCCTGGTTTTGGAATCAGGATGAAATTGGCCTCATAAAATGAGTTCGAAAGTGCTCCCTCTTTTTCTATTTCACAAAATAATTTTAAGAGTATTGGTATTAGTTCTTCTTTAAAGGTCTTGTATAACTTAGCTGTGTATCCATTCGGTTCTGAACTTTTCTTGGTTGATAGGCTTCTGATGGTGTCTTCTAATTCATTGTTTGAAGTTGACCTGTTTAAATTGTGTATATCATCCTGATTCAATTTGGCAAATCATATGACTCTAGAAATTTGTGAATGCCTTCGATATTTTCTATTTTATTGGAGTACAGATTTTCAAAATAATTTCTAGTTATCTTCTGTATTTCTGTAATTCAGTTGTGATATTTTTCATCATGGATGTGAGTAATCTGAGTGTTCTCTCTCCTTCTCTTCCTTAGCATTGCTAAGGGTTTATCAATTTTATTTATTTTTTCAAAGAACCAACTTTTTGTTTTGTCAATTTTTTCAATTGTTTCTTTTGTTTCAATTTCATTGATTTCAGCTCTGATTTTAATTATTTTCTGTTTTCTACTGCTTTGGTATTGATTTGTTCTTCTTTTTCTATGGCTTTGAGATGTAATGTTGGGTCATTTATTTGTTGACTTTTTCTTATTTTAAGGAATGAACTCTATGCAATGAACTTTCCTCTTATTACTGCCTTTGTAGTGCCCCAGAGATTTCAATATGTTGTATCAATGTTCTCATTTCCTTCTAAGAATTTTTTAATCTCCATCTTGATGTCTTTTGCAACTTATTGATCATTCAGGAACATATTGTTTAATCTCCAGGTGTTGGTGTAGCTTTTATTTTATCATTGATTTCTCGTAGAGATTCTGATCATGGAAATGTAAAGGGAAGCGTTCCCCTGGTGAGCAAACTCCCAGGGGTAAGACGCACCCTATTTCCCACCCTTAGAATGCCCTGCAATCTCTCTTAGGATCTAGTAATATAGCTAATAAATGTGCAATGTCTAGCTGGTATGGCAATGCCCTGAGAAACTTCTGTGTTTGAGCCTCATCAAGCCTTGACCTTGATTGTAGGCACATAGTTTCTGGGAATAAAGGAACTTGTTCGCTGAATAACTAAAATGTCTCATCAAGCTTTGGGGTCCTGGGTCTGCCTTCCTACTGGTAAATTTAGTCAATGGACTTTATTGAAAGCTGCACAAAACTCCTGACATTGCATATTGTAACTGTGAAATGTAACTGCAAAATAAGCAACCTTAAGATACTCTAGACAATAATGTAGTTATGGCACTAATGACCTAATGTAACCTATTGGTATATATAAATGTGGCCACTTGGACAAGGAGCCACTCTGTCACTTTCATGCCTTTGTATCGTGTCTCTGTGCCACCCTTTATTTATTTCTTTACAATTTCTAATTTCATTCCATTATGATCTTATAGAATGCAGGGTACTATTCTACTTTTTGTATTTGCTAAAAGTTGCTTTGTGGCATAATATATGGTCTATTTTAGAGAAGATGCCCCACCACATTCTAATGTACCATTCATACACCAACCCATTATTTCCCTTGCCCCAAATCATTCAAGACCAGGTACCAGGCATTTAGGGAACCTCTCCATTATTCTAACCTGCTAGAATTATTCAAACCACCCAATCCTAAACTCTTTACTCTGCCTTTTCCACTCCAATAAAGGCTCTAGTTTGACTTCCTCTTGCTCCTGTCATCTGACTGCTGATCATTCTTATATTTCCCTGTGGCCCTGTGTAGTATGGCTCATTCCTTCTCCCAGGAAATTTCTCCTGCAAAGGCACTGGCCCCAGTGTCAGCACCCAGTTATATCTTGTAAGTAAAATCCATGCCTTATTTAGAATAGGGAAAGCCCAGTGGTTGGAAACTCTCCAGCCGTTCTGGATGGACATGCTTTAGTGCCAAATGGGTTCACACCTTTCCTTAAAAAGTTGTGACATGGCTGCCTACAGTGGCCTAGGCCTGTAATCCCAGCAGCTCGGGAGGCTGAGGCAGGAGGATGGAGGGTTCAAAGCCAGCCTCAGCAGAATCAAGGCACTAAGCAACTCAGTGTGACCCTCTCTCAAAATAAAATAAAATAAAATAAAACAAAATAAAATAAATAGGGCGGGGATGTGGCTCAGTGGCTGAGTGCCCCTGAGTTCCTTCCCCAGTATGCCCCCCCAAAAGTTGCAACATCATTGAAGGAAAAAAAAATAAATCAGTGGACAATACAAGGTCAAAAAATAAGATGGTATGTACTAGTGTGATTAGATGTATATATAAGAAAAAAGTGTTGTGTGCTGTGGAATCATTGAAGGAAAGAAAAGAGATGTGAATCTTGAAACAGTAGACACAATTTGGATAGATAAAAGGAAAAAAAGAATAGTAATCTACATAGAAAAAAACATGAAGGGATTAAGATAAAGAGTGTAAATATTGTGGTGTGTGTGTGTGTGTGTGTGTGTGTGTGAGAGAGAGAGAGAGAGAGAGAGAGAGAATGGGTGAAGAGAGGAAAGGCCCACTCAGAGTAGCGATATATATATATATATATATATATATATATATATATATATATATATATATATATATTTTGTCATTAGAAGTTAAAATAATTTGAATATTGGGTAAGTGGGCAAGGAATTTGAGTTTGAAGCAATAAGAAATATATAATGACTTTATTTCTTAAAGAAAGAAAGTGATTTGAGAGAAGCAGATTTTCTTGTTGTTCAGTGTTATAAAGAACAATGTGTTTGACTACAAGAAGAAAAGTGAATCATAGTGAACAGCCAGATAGATACTATCTATAGAGCTAATTCACACATAAGGTAAAAGTATGGATTAAGCATGGTCAAGGGAAGTCAGACAAAATGTTTAAAAAAATGTTTAAAGGGAAAAAGAGATACATGCTGGAACAGATTGGTCATGAAGAAAGGATGAAAAGACAAAGATGTCTAAAAGAATTTGTTTACCTGCAAACTCTGGTTTTTCTTTATAAAACCATTATATTTTTGCCATATAGATTTACTGGTTTTCTTTTATTAAGAAGACCATATATTAAAAAAAAATCAAAATGTTCACAACAGAGATTTGTTTGTGTTTGAGACCATGGGTTCAATCTCAGTCATGTTCAGGTCCAGGTGACTTGAAATCCCAGGTGGAGGAGCTCTAGGAACTTGACAAAGACAGAACTGGACTCCAGGGAGGATTCAGAGACACTGGCAAAAACAAAAATCCCAAATTTAAAGTGCAGTGGATGAAGTTCATCAGAGAGTGAGTAGATTTAAAAGAAAGAGATTTGGAAACAGGATTCTCAACACCCTCAAAGCAGATTTACCTAAAGTTAGGACAGCAATGTGAAACAGACTGGAATTCTATTCCATTTAAAGCAGAAGTTATGATTTAGAGACATTCACATGCATTGAGAGAATGATCCAGGCTTTTATCCATGCCCCCTTGAGGTTTATAAGGCCCAGAAAGGCAAAAGGAGAAACTTGAAAGGGAAAAGAGAGAGAAAAAAATTACGTTGCTGGGAAGCAGGAAGAACTGGTGAGAAGGATACAGTGAGTCCCAGAGCATGGGGGGTGGAAATGAGGAAGAAGAAACAGTGAGGGTTGCAGAGAAAGAGGACTGAGAGAAAATAGGGGATGTACCTCACAGGAGAAGAGGTTGCAAGCACCAGGGAAAAGTCAAACCCAGCTGAGGTAGTCTAACAAGAGCACAGAGAACAAGCAGGAGAGAGATGGGCTTGGAGTCAGGAGAGCTAGAGGGGTATGCAGGGAGCACATGGAGAAGACGAACAGATTTTTCCAAAAATCTTTTGAAGTTTTAAAAATAGAAAATAAGGGAAAACATGAAAAAAAAGAGAAAATTTATAAAACAAGGGCTAGTATATATGGAGCATGTGCTCACTGTGCTAAGCACTCTGCCTGGTTACTATGAAAATACCTACATCATTTGCTCACACTCTGGATAAAAGTATATATAAATTTCGAATTATTATTATTATTCAATACTGAACATTCAATCTCCTAAAGAAAAACTCAAATTAAAAATTAGAGCTACATCAAAACTAAAATAAATACATTGCATGTTAATTTTTTATAAAAGTCAGCATCTTTTGACTAACTCTAGTTGCATTAACTAATAAATCCTCCAAAGTTTAAGGGCTTAACCCAATAGAATTTCAATATTTATCACTCTCATAATGATTCAGAATGTTTACTCATGTGTCAGAATGCTTTCCCCCATAGTTATTCAGGGGCCTTGGATCCTTCCCTCTGTGGCTCCACCTGTCCCTATGTCTCTCCATTGTCTGCATCTGCTGAATAAAAGAACTAGTGAGCTTAAATGAGACACCACTTCCTTTAAATGCTTACGGCCAGAAGTGATGCACATCACTCTATCTCATATTGGGTTCATAAGAACCAGTCATAGGAGACCACCCAGAGTTGGGTGGTAGGTCTAGTAGGCTGGTGGGAAATCTGGAAAAGGTTTTTCTTGTCTATACCACTGACAGGCAGAGCATAAAAGTTAGTGATCTAACAGCTTCTTTTTCACTTTGTCAGATTTAACAGGTTCAATCTCAGTCATGTTCAGATTTAACAGTTACTTTTTATTCCTAGATAACGTAAACTCTTACTTTGTTTCTTTGAATAAAGAGTTAGAATTATTCCACTTTAAGCTGGGTAGAATTGTACATAGTTTCATTTCACTGAAACTTGGCATTACATTTGATATGATTTTTTTTTTGTTTCTTCTGTAGGTAAAAATGAGAAAATGAAATGTAATTAAAAGGAAAAAAAATATTACTAGCTATCTAGCATCATCTAGTGGCTTCATTTTCCCACTGATGCTCAGTTTTCAGGCACAGAGCCAACTTCTTAGACACATGTTTTGAATTCAGTCAATATAAGGTTAAAATGATAGACAGAATGACATTAATTAAAATGCTTTTAAACCTGGGTGTGTTTGATTATGGTAAGTAAATTAACATATTGAGCAATCCTTTAAGCATAGCATTCTGCTACTTTTGTTGACATCAGAATGGTTATAATTTTATATTTCTCAGAAAAGTGAACTAAATTTTGTTGCATTTGAGTCTTAAATTAGTTAATTAACATTTTTGTAAATTTGAAGTTAGAATATATTTTTCATTTTCTGTGCCTTCTTTTGTGACTATTTTATTTGGGGTGGGGGTTTTAGAAAGCCAACGAAAGGAAAATCAAATCTGCTGAAGGCATGCACTTACTTAGGATTGTTGCTTACTGGAAAGAAACAAGATGCAAGTTTAGTATCTAATCCAATGTTCTTGAAAAGATCTAGTGAAATAAAAATTCACAATTAACAAAATAAGGAAAAACACTATCAAAAATTATCCTTGGTTTTATACAAATTTAACAAAATTTTATAAATTTATATTTATGTTGCTACTAATCAGACTAATTAATAATTTTGAATTAGTAATCAATAATAATTATAATGCTTATATCCAGCATAGGTTTAAGTGAATTACTAAAAGTGCTGATAAATTAATTAAAAGGTCAGAAAATTACTAGATTTTGGTTTTGATCCTTTGCAGTATAATTTTGCGAAGTTCACAGGAATCACTTTTCATAGTTCATTGTCTAAAGGCAGAATAAGACTTTCAAAAAAATTCATATTTCTAAGACAAATAAAATTGAACTGACTACTAATGTACTACCCGATTTATCAGTTCTTGAGAGGTATGACAGAGAAACCAGTAAACAGCATGAGTTGTGGGAAAGTGAGCAAGTTCCTCAGGCAATTTATCTGTTCAAGGTCAGTCTATTCCATATCACTGCAGTTTGGCAACAGGCCTGGTGTGTTCGGACAGTATCTTTTCATGCTGAGTGGCCCCGGCTGTATGGTGACTTGCTAGACCAGTGACAGAAACCAGAGAGAAACTGCTTTTCAAAAGGAGAGTCATTACCTGAAGAGAATGACCTGCTTTTACTCCAGGAACCCTAAGGCTCTGGACTTTGATTCAAACCCAAGGGCCTAACAAAAGCTCGAGCTGACAAACCTGTCTTCCACTCTGTCTTCAAGTACCAATGAGCCTGTTGACGCACATTGAGTCTGTTGCATAACAGCTCTGACTCATGACAGAGTGTTCTGTTGTTCTAGGCACTACTAAAATTTTCAGCTTTTCTGATCACTTCACAAATGGATTAGGGCAGCATGCCCAGATGAGGTATTTGTTGTCTCTAAAGTCCAGAGGCCATCTGGGCAAAGGACTTCATTCTGTTGTTGTTGTTTTTTGTTTTTTGGTTTTTTTTTTTTTGTTGTTGTTGTTGTTGTTGTAGTACTGAGGATTGAACTCAGGGGCACTTTACCACTAAGCCACCACTGGCCTTTTATTTAAAAATTTTGAGACAGTTGCTTAGAGCTTAGTTGCTTAGAGCCTCACTAAATTGCTGAGACTGGCCTTGAACTTCTGATCCTCCTGTCTCAGCCTTCCATGCTGCTGGAATTATAGACATTTGCCACTGTGCCCAGATCATTCTTAATCATACTAGGAAAAGCCAGGATGAAATGAAGACTGCAGCAAATGACATTAAAGGTATTGAAAATGCATGACAAATGCATACCTCTGCAGAAATGGAGGAGGGGTTTTGACTGAAGTAATTTCATAAAATGATCTGGATACCATGACACTAAGAACAATTGTACACACATATTCTAAATGTTTATTTCAAAGTTTAGGGTAGCAATCCTGAAACTATTAAGTTGAACACCGAAAAAAAGTAAATTCTGTTTAGGTAATCTGATCCAGACAGGATTATCTACATTAGAAAATGAAGAAACAAATAAGTACAAGGGTGTTGTAGAGACCTGAGAAGGCCGAAATACCACCCTGTGGTGGTATCTTAGAGTCAGATCTGTCAATATAAATCCTGTTTAATACAGGTACAGATTGATAGACAGAGAAATAATTGTGGATATGTGGTTCAGCATATACACATATTCAAAGTACAAAGCTGAATGACACAAAGTGGGAGATTTGTAAGCATAGCTCAAGAATTATAGAGAGAATCTTAAAAATCAACTGAGAAAGAAAAAAAAAAGCCCATTTAAAAAAATGGGAAAAAAGAGTATAGAAACATGGTACCTGAGTAAGATCCTTGAACTCTCATTTCCCCCATAGACACACCAAGTTGAACAGCTGTTCATATACTAAGTACCCTCACAAGACCTAAACACACCAGGTGATAGACCATAGTGCCTAATTATACTTTCAAAAATAATAGATGTCCTGATGAAATCAGTTGTCTACGTTGCCCTTCTTCCTCATGCAAACAAGTTACAGCTGGAAGATGACTCTGAAGAATAATTAATTCCAGGCCTTGGACTTGAAACCCAATACAGGCCCAGCACTGGGCAGAGCTCCAAGGCCAATACCACATGGCTAATACCCATAGACTGAGCTACTGTAACTATGTTAGCCAAACAGGAAAGAGAATACTTCACCATGCCTCCTCTACCTTAAATGGCAGAGCAAGGAGCAAGACCCTACCTGTTGGGAAATAAGCTATACAAGCTAGAAGAGGACTTCCTCTTGGAACTCAGTGCTTGACCTGCTGTGGTGAGCACCAGAAGTGAACCAAATGTCCAAATCTCCATCAGAATTCAGAGAAATAGCCTGTAGACCTGCCCCAGCATCAGATGGAGCACTATGTTCTTATGGAACAAAGTTGATTTGGGCCTGCATCATTGCCAGCTTTAAAGTGGACCTGGATCACTCTTCTTTTCCCTCACAATTTTGCAGGTCCCTGTGCCTGTGAGACTCAGGTGTGATTAGTTTGGCATCCGCCTTGGTATCCAAGAGAATGTCTGTTCCTCAACATTGTGTAGCACAGCTGTCACCAGGCCAGAGTTCACAGAGGGAATTCTATACCTGCCCCAGTACCACTGCACCCTGGTGGAATGGAGATATGTTTCAGCCTATGTCACCACCATCTGTAGTATGGAACTTAGTGTTTCTCTGAGACTGTGCAGGTTTGTGTGCAATTATATAATTCAAGTACAATCCAGCTTAGCATCAGCCTAGGTGGCAAAGAGATTCACCAACACTACCTCACCTTCAAGAAACACAGTGGAGAGTTATATCCATTTTTTCTGGAGGCATAACAGTGTAGTAATCACAGGACTTTGCCTTGGAACTTAGTGATAGGCTGATTAAACCTAATACCAGACAGATCCTAATGTCCCCCATCCCTAGGACTTCCTACAGGAAAAACCTCCAGAATATCCCTGGTTCTAGGAAAAGACACATAGCCCCATTTAGGGACATTTCTGTTCCAGCAAGGATCAACTGTGATTAACTGTGATTGTTTAGGGCCATGACTCTATCTCAGCAATAGAAAGCCCATAGCAGTGTGGGCCATGGTATTTTGCTATGTTGGCATTGGAAGGCTGTGGGCTAGGATGTGACAGAGTTTATGCATTGATGGCCACTGGCATGATATAAAAACCTGGAGCTTGTCCATCTAAGGTGATTCTGGGTAAAGCTGGAAAGAATCCTGCAGTAACTGACCACAGGCTAGTGACTGTGAATGAAACATATGGACCTATACCAGCCACAGGGACAGTCTTACCAGAGTGGACTACCCTTTCTAGATACTCTGCTGGTTGATTCTGAACAATACACCAACTGTGAACTTGAGGAAAATCCGGACTTGGATTGTCCTCTACTCCCAAAACATTGACAATACTCCAAAGCAGTGTTGTGGCAAAACTGGACTTGAGCATCATACATTGCTGAAATAATGGAAGGGACCACAGGCTCAGAGAAAATAAACAACCTTATTAGAAGTTCTGGAAAGACAGGCACAAAGATAGATTAAGAACACTGGTATAAGATTCTAATTCTTCAATGCCCATATGATATTGCATACCAACAAGCATCAACAGTTTTTGGGAAATGATGTCCTAAACTAAAAGTCAAAATAAAGTGCCAGAAACTGACCAGACAGTAATCAGGACAGGAGAACTTTCAAAGAATTTAAAATACCTGTTTTAAGGAAACTCAACGAACCTCAAGGAAATAGAAATAACTCAATACTTTTACAGGAAAATGTAACAAAAAAATGAAGCAATCTTTTAAAGATTAAACAAAAGAGTCATGAGCTGAAAAACACATTAAGCTAAATTAAAAATATCATATAAGGCATCAATAGCAGGATGAATCCAGGAGAAGAATTAGGGGGTTCCAATACTTAATTTTTGAAAATACATAGAGGACGAGGAAAAAAGATGAATGAATAAAACTTAAAGGAATTTTGAAGCAATATTAAATAAAAAATATTTGTATTATTGGGGTTCGAAGAGGAACTTGACATGCCAAAGGGTTAAGAAAGTTATTTAAAGAAATAACAACAGGAAATTTCCCAAACCTAGAGGAGTATACAAATATCCACATACAGAAAGGTCAAAGATCACTTGTCAGATTTAACTCAACCAATAATTGATTTTTATTACAATCAAGTTTTCAAATGTGAAAGATAAAGAGAAGTTACTCAAGGCAGCAAGAGAAAAGAAACGGTTAAAACAAAAGTATGTCCCAATTCTCCTGATAGCCTACTGTTCAGTAGACATAACAGGCAGGAGAATGTAGTATGAGATTTTCACAGTACCAAAGCGGGGGCAGAGGGACTGCAAACCAAGAATACTTTATCTAACAAATGTATCCTTTCGAAATGAAGAAGGGATAAAGATATTCCCAGGCCAAAAAAAAAAAAAAAAAAAAGGTCGAGAGAATTTATCTCCACCATAATTTCCTATAGGAAATGAGAAAGGGAGTTCTTCAAAGTGAAAGAAAGAGACATTAATGATTAAGAAGAAAACATGGTGCATAAGTCATTCATATCTTCAATATGAACACTGAACAATCAAAACGATTGCAACTACTTCAATATGTGAGTGATAAGAATATAGAAAGTTGTAAAATGTGTGAATGGAGCAAAAGTATAAAAACTTTATTTGTAGTATTTTAACTTTTTTTGGTTTCTTATCATTAAAATAATGTTAGGTTGCTATGATTTCAAAATAGCTTGTAATAATTAAAAGATTTGTTTTGTAAGTCTCATGGTAACAACAAATTGAAAATCTGTAATAAATTCAACAAACATTGCCCACATCCTGTGTGGGGAGGGAGTAAGTAACCATTGGATGTGTGGGCCAGCTGCAAAATAAAAGATAAGAAAGTAATATTAAGAAATAAAGACAAAAGATGAGAATTGTGTATTCAAAAGCAGGGGCATTGGTAGGTGGATAGACCTGATGGGTTTGATCCTAACAAAGAGAAAAGCCCTCCAATGACTTATTTATAGTGATATACACCACAGGGAATCAGTAAGGAGCTTATTCAGAAAAACAGGTTGTTTACTGCTTGGAAGAATATGCCCATCTCCAGGCAGCTGTGTTTGATCCTAGGGCTGTGAGCTAAGGCAGGGCTCCAGTGTGATCTGGGCTTTCTCAAACTAGGGAATCTCACCCAGAAGTTCCCAAAAAAGCAGTTTACTTGCCTTCATGGCTCAAACAAAATCCATAGTTCATACATGGCTTCCAACTAAAAACAATCATAAGAAAGTAAATAAAAATGCATTACCTAAGTAAATTATTTAGCAACAAAGAAAATCTATAAGAAAATGAGAGAGGAAAAACAAAACCTACAATAAAATTAGGAAACAAGTTACAAAGTGTTTGAAGTAAGACCCTACATATTGGTAACTAAGCTGGGCATGATGGTGCATGTCTTTAATCCCAGACACACAGGAGGCTGATGTAGAAGAATCACAAGTTTGAGGCCAGCCTCAGCAACTTAATGAGGCTCTAAACAATTTAATGGGACCCTGTTTCAAAATAAAGAAAAAAAAATGCCTAGGACAGTAACTCAATAGTAAAACACTCCTGGGTTCAATCTCCAGTACTGGAAAAAAATATTCTCCAATTAAAAGATATAGAGTGGCTGAATGGACTTTTTAAAATGGATACCCAATTATATGTTTGTTTACAACACATAGATTGAAAGTGAAGGGATAGGATAAGGTATTCCATTGATATGGAATAAAAAAGAAAGCAGAAGTAGTCATATTATACAGATGAAATTGGACTTTAAATCAAAATCAGTAAAAAAGTAACAAGGAGGAAACAACAAATTTAAATACATGTGCATCCAAAAATCATATCACACAAATAATAGAAAGGAAAAACCAATAGACCTAAAGGAAAAGATAGACTCCAATAGAATAATAGTTCAGTTTCAACACTGGACACATAAAGCAGACAGGAAATCAACAACAACAGCAAAAATCCCAGCAAAGTTTAATTGCATGCTAAGCCAAATGAACCCAACAGATAATTAAAGATCCCATAAAACAACTACTAAGTACCTACTCTTTTTATTAGCCCCTGGGGTATGCTCCAGGATAGATTATATGATAGGCAAAAAAAAAACAGGGTTTAACAAATTTATTAAACTTAAAGTCGTTATCAACTATCTTTTAGGACCACAGTTCAATAAAACTAGAAGTCAACAGCAAGAAAAAAATTGGAAACTGTAAAAATACACAGAAACTAAACAATTTTAACAAACCAATGGATGAATAAAGAAATCAGGAAGGAAAGGGTAAATTTTAATTATCTTGAATAAAAGAAAATGGAGATATATAACATACCAAAACTAATGGGATTGTTATGACTTGGATACAAAGTATTGTCCTGAAGCTTCTGTCTTAATGCAGGAATACACAGAAGTGAAATGATTAGATTTTTAAAGCTATAACCGAATCAGTCCATCCTCATTTAAATGTATTAAATTAGTGGTGACTGTAGGCAGGTGAATCATGGCTGCAAGATCAGTGTCACTGGGGGTCTTTTTCTTCTCTCTTTCTCTCTCTCTCTCCCTCCCTTTTTCTCCCTACCCCCACCTCTGTTTTTCTCTCTCCTCTCTCTGCTTGCCAGTTGCCATGAGGTAATAGCACTCCTCTGCCATGATCACAGGGCATTGCTTCATCCTTGGGACCAGAGCCATGGTGTCAACTGACCATGGACTAAACCTCTGCAACCATGAGCTCCAAATAAACTTTTCTATGTCTAAGTTGTTCTAGTTGTGTATTTTGATCACAGTGATGTATATCTGATTAACATAGGGCTACAGCATAGGCAGTGTTGAGAGAAAAGTGTACAGCAATCAATGACTGCATCAGGTTCTCAAATCACTGCATTCAAAGGAACTAGAAAAATAAGAATAAATCAACTCAAAATTGGTAGAAATAAGTAATAGAAATCAGAGCAGAAATTGGGTCTTCAAAAAGATAAAACAGACAATTCCTTAACTGCACTAAAGAAAGTCAGAGAGAGAGGACTCATATAAAATCAGAAGAAAAGAGGAGATATTACAAGACACCACAAAGACACATTAGATTGTTATGAACTACATGAAAAAAAAATTATAACCTAGAACTGGACAAACTCCTGGGCACAAGCATCTTCACAAGACCGAATCATAAAGAGGTAGAAAACCTGAAAGGACTAACTACAAGTAAAGAGATTTAATCACTAATAAAAATGTCTACCATCAAAGAAAAGCCAAGGACCAAATTTCTTCACTGATGAGTTCTTTAAAGCATTTAAAAAGGAACTGATATGAATTCTCCTCAAATTATTCCAGAAGAAGTCAGGGGAGAAGAGGAAGAAGGATGGAAATACTCAAAACCTATTCAATAGAGCAAAACCAAAGAAGAACACCAAGAAAAACAAAAGAAAGAGAAAAGGGTGAAGAAGAAAAGAAATTATGAACCAATATCTGATGTGCATAAATATAAAAAACCTCAACAAAATATTAACAAGTTGAATCCAATAGCACCAAATCCCTATCAAGAGGTATTTGTTACAGGGGTGCAAGGAGGGTTCAACATATGCCAATCAATAAATTAGATGCATGACATCAACAGATGAAGGACAAAAACATATATTCATCTCAATATATATATATATATATATTATATATAGAAAAGCATTTTATAAAACTCAATATTATTTCTTGATAAAAAATACTGAACAAATCAGGTGTAATGGGAATATTTCTCAACATAATATAGGCCATTTATAAAAGGCAAACAGCTAACACAGAATGGAGAAAGGCTGAAATCTTAGTCTCTAAGATCTGGAAAAAGACAAGCATGCCCACTTTTATTCAACAGAGTGGTAGAAGTCCTGTGAAGAACACCTAGGCAATAAAAATAAATAAAAGTTATCCAAATTATGAAAGAGAAAATATTTGGTGAAGTGGTACATTACTATAATCCCAGTGACTCTGGAGGCTGAGGCAGGAGGATACATATTTAAGACCAGCTTTGAAAACTCGGTGAAATCCTGCCTCAAAATTTTAAAAAAATAATTGAGGATGTAGCTTAGCTCTAAAGCACCCTTGAATTCAATCTCCAGTACCAAATTGGAAAGAAAAATCAAATTATCATTGTTTATAGATGACAGGATCTTATATAGAGAAATCCCCCCAAAACTCCATCAAATAACTGCTAGAACCAATAAAGTCATTAAACTTTTCAGATACAAACATTAAAAAATTGTTACTGTTGCTAAATGTCAATAGCAAACAATCTGAGAGAGAAATCAGGAAAACAATAACACTTATAACAGCTGCAAAAATATAAAATACTGAGGAACAAATTTAGTCAAAGAAGTGAAATATCTCTACAGTGAAAATTATAAAATATTGATGAATGAAATTGAGGATGACACTAAAAATGGGAAGATATCTCATTTCAATGATTATTGAAATATTATTAAATATTATTAAAATATTCATATTACCCTAATTGATATATAGATTCAATGTAATCTCTATTAAATTACTAATGACATTCTTCACATAACTAGAAAAAATTATCCTAAAATTCATATCAACCACAAAAATCCCTGAAAAGTCAAAGCATCTTGAGAAAAAAGAGAATCAGTAGATATTACACTACCTGACTTTAAACTATACTGCAAAGATATAATAACCAACACAGCAAGATAGTGGTATAAAAACAAACATACAGATCAGTGGAACAGAATAGAGAGCCTCGCTGCTACAAATGAGATTGCAGAATAGACAGTATTTTCAATAAGTTTTTCTGGGAAAATTGGATGTCTACATACAAAAAAAAATGAAGCCTAATTAGAGACCTCTATTTCTGTCAGTCACAAAAATCAATGCATGGATTAAACTTAAACATAAGACCTGAGGTTATAAAACTATGAGAAAAACAAAATAAGCGCGTGCTTTAGGACATTTAATGGGCAAGGAGTTTGGGAGCAAGATCTAAAAAGGACAAGAAACAAAAGCAAAACTAGAAAAATCTGATTGCATCAACTTTGAAAATGTTTGCATAGCAAAGGGAACAGAGAGCAAAGCCAATGTACTGAATGGGAGAAAATATTTGCAAACTCTAGATCTGACAAGGAGTTAATACCCAAAATATATAACAGAAATCCAAAACTCAATAGCAAAGCAACTGAAATAAAACATGAGTAATTAACATGAATAGGGATATCTCAAAAGAACATCTATGAATAAAGGAAAACAGGTATATGCTAGTTATCAAGGAAATACAAATAAAAACCATGATGAGCTATCACCTCACTTAAGTAAGAATGACTTATCAAAAACATAATAAGTGCTGACAAGAATGGGTAGAAAAGGGAATACTTACATACTGTTGGTGAAATATTATGGAAAGCACTACAGAGGTTCCTTAAAAAAATAAAAATAGAACTACCATATGATCCAGCAATTCCTTTGCAGGGTATATATCCAAATAAATGAAATCAGTATGTCAAAGTAATACTGTTTACACCCCGTGTTTATAGTATCACTATTCACAAAAGCCAAGAAATAGAAACAACTTATGAGTTCATCAACTACTGGATAGCTAAAGGAAATTGGGTACATATATAAAATGCATCACTTAAAAATAAATTTAATTTAAAGAAAACAATAGAGTAATATGCAAAAAAACATGAAAAAGAAGTTTACAAAGGAACTATTCAACTGTTACTTAATCATAAAAAACTGTTTGGAACAGTGATGTTTCATCACTCCCTAAGCAGAATAGCCTAGGTAATGATTTAGTTAAATAGGTCTCTTTATGCATCTGCCAATAACCCATGACAGATCTCCCAGTAAACAAGATAAAGGTGGAATGTTAGCAGAGACCCACTCTTTAAAAGTAAATCTCATCAGACATTGTGTATCAGACATCTTTATGATCACTTAATGCAAATAAACATAGAATTTACAAATTTATTGGGCATAGCTGGTGATGGGAGTTAATCATGTAGGCATTTTATGTCTGTGCATGGCAAAGCATAAAACTACATTTGTTCAAAACATATGCGCTAATCCAAATTCAAATTGTACTTTACTACAGAATAAGACAATTAAGATTCAGTGTCTCAAAGTTTCTTGCCTTCTAAAAGTAAATTATGTCTAGCTTTTGCTTATATACTTGAAACCTTTGTTAAGTTTGGAGTGGGAAAATTTATGATTCATGTGAATATTCTTTGACAGTTCTATACATGTGTTAACATATCCATTATAAGAGAAATGCAAATAAATACTGGGATACCAGTCTCTACTCAGAAATTAGGAAGAAGCTGGACAACTTAAAACCTTCATTAGTGGCATCATTGCAAAATATTATAACATTTATAGGAGAATTTGGTTGATAATAACAGCCTATAAATTTCTTTAATTTTTCAATAATTAAATATACATGAAATGTTGCAAAGAAATCTGCAGGGATATTCTATGTTTCCTTTTATCTTCCCAATGTCAACATTTTGCATTATTGAATTGAGGCTGTTGACATTGTGTCACTACCAAAATCATGATATTTAACTGTACCATCACTACAAGACTCTCTCATCCTAACTCTTTATAGCCACATCTGTCCTATTCCTTCTCACTCTGTACCCCTGGCAATGATTAATCTGTTTTTCAAGGTGATACTTAGACATTTTCATAAATATTATGCAAATGGAATCATGAAGTAAGTTTCCTTATGAGATTGATTGTTTTCCACTCAGAATAATTTCCTTGATGGTCATTCAAGTTGTTGCATATATCAACACTCCATTTATTTTTCTGGCTTAATAATAATCTGTGTCACAGATTCACCACTGTTCATTCATTCATTCACTCACTGAGGTAAATATGGGTTATAGGCTATTACAAATAAAGGTATTGTGAATATTTGTGCAGAATTCCTTGTGAGCAGATAAGTCATCATGTCTATGAGTATAAATGACAGGTGATTTGGGTAAATGCATTTTTAATTTTAAAAGTACCTGCCAAACTATTCTCCACGGCGGTTGCATCATTTTACACTCCCTCTGGCAAAGTATGAGTGACCCACTTTCTCCACATCCTCACTAGCATCTGTGATAGGCATGCAGTGATAGCTTATTGTGGTTTTAATTCTTATTTCTTCAGTGGCTAATGATTTTAAGCATCTTTCTGTGTGTTTATTCGTCTTCTTTATTTTTTCTTTAATAAATTCTTAGTGCCATTTGAACATTTTCTAATTGGATTATTTATTGTTGAATTTTAAGAATTCTTTTTGTGTTCTAAATATAAGTTGTTGGGTTTTTGTTTGTTTGTTTGTTTGTTGTTTTTAATTCTTTAGTCAGCTTTTCTTAACTGTGACCAAAATACCTAAAAAGAAAAACATAGAGAAGGAAAAGTTTATTTGGGGCCTATAGTTTCAGAGGTTCAGTCAATGGTTGGCCAAATCTATTGTTCTAGACCTGAGGTAAGGCAGAACATCATGGCCAAGGGGCATGGCAGAGAAAAGCTGCTCAGTTCATGGCATCTAGAAAAGAGAGAAGTAAGGATGAGCCAGAGGGAAAAGATGTAATCCCCTAGGGCATGCCTGCTGTGATCCACCTCCTCTAGCCATGCCCCACCTGCCTATGGTTACCATCCAGTACAGTAGTCCTTACATCATTAATCAAGTATATTAATCCACTGACTAGGTTAAAGCTCTCATAATCCAGTACCTTCACATCTGAACATTCCTGCATTAACACGGGAGATTTGGGGGAACACATGATATCTCAGCTGTACAACTGGGTATGTGGCCGCAAACATTTCCTCTTGGTCTTTAGCTTATCTTTCCACTTCTGTATCAAAATTTTTCAAAGATCAAATTTTAAAGAATTTTGCTGAGGCCCAGTTATCTATTTTCCTGTTAATATATGATGCCTTTAGAGTCTATCCCAAAACCTCTTTGCCTAATTCTAGGTTCCAGGCCAACCCTAATTTTTTTCTAGAGGTATTGTGGTTTTACGAGTCATATTCATGTCCCTGATCTACTTTGAAGTGAGTTTTTTATAAGGTATATTAATGAGGTTCATTTGCTTGGTTATGGAGCCTAATTATTTCAGCATAATTTACTTAAAAAGTCATCACTTCTTTATTAAGTTGCTTTTGTAACTTTTCTTCAAAAATTTACTGGGCATATTTTTGTAGATGAAGATTCTTTATTCTGTTTTATTTATCTATCTGCTCCTCTAGTAGCACCACACTATTTTGACTAGTATGGCTATATTGTAAGACAGAAAGAATAATTCCTCCCAACTTATTCTTCCAGCCCAAAATAGTTTTTAGCTATTATAAAGTATTTCCCCTTTCACATAAATTTTACAAGATTGTTTATGTCCAGAAAAAAACGTGCTTAAATCTCAATAGAAATTGTGCTTAAATTGTAGTTAAATTAAGAGGAATTTGGTATCATTACTAAGATTTTTAAACCATAAGATGGTATGTTGCTATGAATATTTAGGTTTTGTTTGGTTCTTTCATCAGTATTTTATAATTTTCACAGTTCATATCCTTTACATATTTTCTCAGACTTAAAACAAATTGTTCAACTTTTTAAAAACTAATTTTGTTGGCACATTATAATTATGCATAATAGTGGGATTCATTGTGACATTGTGACATACATGCACATTTTTTCCTCAGTATCTCCCTGTTCCTCCCCTCCTCCCTCACCCTCGTCCTCTTCCTCTATTCTGTTGATTTCCCTTCTATCTTGTTTTAGTCAGTTTCCTTTAGCAGTGATTAAAAGACCTGACAAGAACAACTAAAGGAGAAAAAGTTTGTTTGGGCTCACAATTTCCAAGGTTTAGTCTATGGTCAGCCAACTACATGGGCTCCCATCTCAGTGACATAGGACATCATGGTGGAAGAGCATTGCAGAGGAAAGCAGTTCAAGACATGGCAACCAGGAAGAAGAGTGAGTTCCACTCACCAGGGACAAAATATAAACCTCAAAGGCATGGTCCCAGTGACCTACTTCCTCCAGCCACATCCTTCTGCCTATAATTACCACCCAATTAATCCATATCAGTGAATTAATTCATTAACTATTGTATAACTTTCATAATCTAATCATTCCGCCTCTGGATAGTCTTGCTTTGTTTCATACATGAGCTTTTGAGGGACATCTTATATCTAAACTATAACATAGCTTCATGAGACTCCCTTTTTTCATGTTTTGTCTTTCTAGCTTCACATGTGAGAGAAATCATATGCTTCTTGAGTTTCTGAGTTGGGTTTATTTCACTTAATATAATGCTCACTATTTTCATCTGTTTTCCTTCAGATGATTTAACTTTCTTCTTCTTTATGGATGAATACTCCATTGTATTTATATACATCATTTCTTTATCCATTCGTCTACTGATGGACACCTTGGCTGGTTCTATAGCTTGGCTATTGTGAATTTCAACATTATAAACATAGTCATCTTAATATTATTTGTATTTTTGATGATGCCATTCAAACTGGAGTTAGATCAAATCTAGTAGTTTGACTTGCATTTTCTTGATTAGAAAGATGTTGAAAAATTTTCATGCATTTGTTGACCATTTGATTTCTTCTTTGAGAAGTGTTTGATTAATTAATTTGCCCATTCATTGACTGGATTAATATTTTGGTTGTTCTTTATAGATTTTGATTCTTAATCCTCTGTCAGAAGAGTAGCTGGCAAAGATTTTCTCCCATCCTGCAAGGTCTTTTTTCACACTGTTAATTGTTTCCTTTACTGTGCAGAACCTTTTTTATTTGATGTCAAAATTCTTGGTATGATATCCCAAGCTTTAGGAATCCTATTACAAAATTGTTGCCTGCATGTAAATGTTACCAGCGTCGACCCTATGTTTTGTTCTAGCAGTTCCAGTATCTCTGGTCCGATTTCCATGTCTTTGATCCACATTTAGTGGATTTCTCTGAAGTATGAGAGATAAAGATAGTTTTATTCTTCTCAAAATGCACAGTTTCCCCAGCACCACTATGTAACAAAACTGTACTTTCTCTAGTGTGTGTTTTTGGTTCCTTTGTCAAAGACCCAAAGATTGAATCTTTGTGAGTTTGCTTCTGCATCTCAATACTTTTTCATTGTTTTATGTGCTGTTTTTGTGCCAGTATCATGCTCTTTTTTGTAAATATACCTCTGTGGAATAATTTAAAATTGGGTGTATGTGATGCCTCCAGCATTGCTTTTAGCTTGGAATAGTTTGGGCTATTCTGGGTCTTGTTTTTATATATGAATTTTAGGAATGATTTCTATAGTTTTTGAAAAATGTATTCACATTTTTGATAGGAATTTTGATAAGATTTGCACTGAAACTGTAAATTGCTTTTGGTAACATCATAATTTTAACTATATTATTTCTGCCTATCCAAGAACAAGGGAAATCATTCCATCTTCTACATCTTCTAGTGTATTCTTCAATTTTTTTAGTGTTCTGAAATTTTCATTATAGAGATCTTTCACCTCTTTGGTTATATTTATTTATTTATTTTTTTATTTTTTGGAGGTGGTACATGCTAGGGGTATTGTGAATTGAATTGTTTTCCCAATTTCCTTTTAGAGGATTCATTATTAATGTGTAGAAAATCTATTGATACTGTATGTTACTATATTGATGTTTGTATGTTGCTTCTTTGCTGAAATTATTAGCTCTAGAGGTCTTCTAGGGGAAGATTTTTGTATTTTCTAAGTATAGGATCATATCATCGGCAACCAGTAATAATTTACTTTTTTTCTTGCCTACTTTTATCCCTTTCATTTATTTCTTTTGTGCAATTCCTTTGGCTTGAATCTCAGGTACTTAAATGAATAGGAGAATAAGGTGCATATACTTGTCTTGTTCCTGACTTTAGAAAAAATGCATTTTGTTTGTTGCCATTCACTATGAAGTTGTCATTATATCCTTTATAATATTGAGCTTAGTTCCTTCTATTTCTGGTTGGTTCAATGTTTTTATCATGAATTAGTATTAAAACACACACTAGGCAATCTCTCTGCCACTGAGCTACAGTCCCAGCCCCATGTCAAAACTCTTTCTGTATTTATAAAGATTATTTACATGATTTTCCCCTCTTAATTCTAATTATGTGGCAAAATCACATCTTCTGTCTTGTGTATATTGAAACAAACTTACATCCCTGGAATTAAGCTACCTTGATCAAGACTTACAATCTTGTTTTAATATGTTAATGAATATGATTTGCTAATGTTTTATGAAAGAATTTTACATCTGCTTTCATCAAGGATAGTGGTCTGTGGTCTTCTTTCCTCGTGAGTCCTTATCTGGTTTATGTATTGGGGTGATACTGACTTCATAGAATGAATTTGGCAGTGTCCCCTCATTTATATTTCATGTAATAATATGAGTAATCTGAGGAGCTTTGGGCCTGGTTCTTTAAAAGGCCTGGTAGAATTCAGCAGAGAATTCACCTTGTCTTTGACTGAAATCATTTGCAGAATGTACAAAAATATACACTAAACTGTACATTTTAACTTAATATTCTAGGGTCAAACAGTGGGTAAAGTGTGGGAAAGAATTTATTTAATGAAAAGGGAATCTAGATTTTTTAACATATATAAATATTGACTCCCTAACTTTGAGTTAGTGAAGAGTAGAAAAGTTACTAAGCAAAAAGTAACAACTACAGAGACTTAAGAAAATTAATGATGCCCAGGAGACACAATAGAGGATGATGTTAAAGGAAAGGTAAGCAAATAAATGTGAGATGAAAAGCAAAATGCTTTGAAGTAGAAGAAGGAAAGTAATGAGAATGGGGACAATTTTTCCAGAGAATAAACAGTTGGGAGATATATACATATATATATATATATATATATATATATATAGATAGATAGATAGATAGATAGATAGATATAGATATATATAGATATATATAGATATATAGATATATATTTTTTTCTCAATAGATAGACAAAATTTTTGTGTATGTAGGCTAGAAATGAGCCTAATAAATCCAATTCTATGTCCTCTCTTTTAAATAGACTAGTTGATCCCACCCATAAGACTGACTGTGGCCATGACTCTGGGGATCCTCTGTGCGTATCTTTGGACAGTTGGTGGGATGGTAAGTTTAATATAATAAACCTCAAACTGATGACTTTATACAAAGGATCAATTCAACCAAGAATCTCAATTGTAGAAACAAAAACCTCAAACAAAATTTCTACTTTTCAAAGATGATTGCTTTACCTAAGTCTTAAGCTTTAAAATGAATTTTTAGATAACACCATAAATTATACACAGAGCACAGCAAAGTTATGGCTTAAGAGTACATAAGTGCTCTGGTTCTTCATAATTTTAGGTCAGTGAGCAATTGCTTATATAATGAAATTATGGAAAAGGTGGTGAATTTGGCAATCATTCATTTGCAAATGCTATTTACACCAATATATTGATTGAAATGATCATTTGACAATCAGAATCAAATAATTATGTCCAAAGTAATATGTCATGGGTGCAAAAGTTCTTGGCCAAAGATTAAGTTTCCCTTCAGACAACTTGATCATATATTGCATTTGATTAGATCAAATGTTCCCCACTCTCCTCATTTCTGACTTGTAAAATTTATGGAAAGTTAATTGCACGGCAAGAAAAAAAACAAATAGAGTACTGAAAGTCTGGTCCTAAATACTTCAAAATTTTGACAAGTTCAAAAACAACCAAATGATTTTGCAATCTATTCCTTTTCAATAGATTCAGAATTACTAGTAATAAATATTATCAATTTAAGCTCCTTAAAAAGCTACTAAGCATTAAACTTTTATACCTTATTTCTTAGGAACACAATTATCCTTTTATCTAACTTGTAGAAAATTTTTATTTGTAAATACAATTATTTTTTAGGAAGAAAGACTGTTACAAATGCCTAAATATTATTATTTTTTCTTTCTTGGATAGCATAAGTAGATTAGATTTGATGGCCTGTGAAAGGCTATGGACCTCATCTCTTGATATTGTAAGTTGTTTCACCTTAAATAATAATGACCCCAAGGTGATTTTATTGTAATATAGTGACAATCTTTCCATTTTCTGCCATCATTTCCATTGAAGTTTTTTACAATTAGCTTATTTAACAATATATCAATGGATAAATATTGTGATAAAAAACTGACAAGAAATGTTTAATCTATAAATTTCAAAAAATATTTTATAATGGGATTAAAAATGTGAAGAAAAGTACAATGAAAGATAATGTACCAAAATAAAAGCAATAAAAACAATGTAACCATAAGCACAAGAAGATTAGTTTTTAAAAGTTTAGCACAAACTAGGATCTATAAACCAAAATGACACAATGACAAATGATAATAGGATTTCCACATCATTTTGATCAAAAACTATCGCTTGGTTAACACATATTTGGAAGGAAATTCAAAGAATAATCTCTTTTATTATGCCAGATAACTAAAATGATGTCGAAAATTTCCCCACTGCACAGAAAATGAAGTTGAAAGAGAGCATGACGTGGGGAGGAAGCAAAAGTGCTGTATTAGGAATGGTATCTTCTATCAAGAGTGAAGTACCAGGTAGAAATAAAGAAAGAATGGGTGAGTGTTTTTAAAAATGTGTTTAAATTCAAACATACATAGCTGAGGATTTCTTATTAACTACCTACTATTATCTTTCCCACTGATCCTATATCCATTTTAGATAAATAAAACAGAGTCAGGAGGCTCACATTGCTTTGTGTATTTTGTCTCTTAGTGTTGCTTAAGTGGCTGATATTTATACTGCATGATGCAAAGAGTTTGCTCCCTTAGCATGTCCTAGAAATGAATTAGGATTGTAGCCATCCTTATAGCTTACTGCTATGACTCAACTACTGAACCTACTTCCAAGGACTACAAAGAAGGGATGAGGCTATTAGACAAGAGAAAAGGGACTATCAACAGCACAATTAGATCTTAGATAAAGTCACTAGAGTCGCAATATATTGTTTATAAAATACTATGTTTTTCATTTTTAGATTTCCCAATCAACTGCAAAATTACGCTACAATAAATATAACATTTGTGATAACAACTCTCAAAGAGAGATCAGCACTTTGCATTTGAAATAAAAGTCAAAGCTGAAGCTAAAAGTATTGCTTTCTAAAAAGAGGCCTAATAAGGAACAGCACTGATGTCTATGAGGATTTTATAGTATCGTATTGCTTTTCTTTTGCAACAAAACATTGATAATATTCTGTAAATATTAGAATATTAATTATAATTATTTAATTTCCAGTATTTTCTGTAGCTTTCTATTTATTGCTTTGTGTAATATGTCATATTCATTCATGGTATATCTTATATATTTAAAATAGGAGCAGTAAAGAGCTGATTCAAAACTCTTTGAGCTGAACTAATGATTGGTCACTGCTGTACTGCAGAGTATGGGCTGGGAAATTTACGTCACTAAATTTTTCCAGTAAGTTTATGCCTTTCTTCCTGAGTTGACTGAATATGAGAAATTTCCCATTTACTGCTTTAAGAGGGAAGACCTGGTTTATCACATGATGAAATTCTAGATAAGGAAGAAGATTTGGAGTTTTACTACACAGTGTGCATATTTTCACTTAAGGCCTCCCTTGTCAGTTTAATATATTGTTGCTTGTCCCACCAACAGAGCATAAGAGCATACATTCATCTCTTCATCTCTCAGTTCAATTATTGTGACAACTGCTGCTTTTTATGCATCTCTACCTCATGTTGGGAAGAGTGTTAGTCACCTTTCATTCATGTTTTCATTGACCCTCAAAATAATCCTGCAAACTAGGATTCATATTAATTATTATAACAATAAGCAACCTGAAATACAGAGGGCACTGGAACAATGACCCAGTACTGTCTAGTCGCAGAGCTGATATTACAATTACAACTTTTCTACTTCAAAGTTCATGTTATTCAAACCAAATTATTCAATTTCACTTACCAATAGGTGGTGGGTAGATTTAATCTGTGAACTAAACCCTGAGAAAATCTACATTAGAAAACCTGGAAATCACCATCTCCTGGACATTCTTTCTCCTAAAAGGAAACATCCCTAAAAAAATTGACCCTGGATTTTTCATTATCAACTATGGGTCAAAGAAGGAAACTTGATATATATCAAGTAATTGCTATAAACTTGGGTTCTGCAGAAACATTCAGAAAAAAATTGATGAATAAGTATATACTTTGCCAGTTCAGTGTTATGAATTATAGACATTTAAATTGACTGCTTCTATTTTATTTCACACTGTTCCAGATTTTAGTTATGAATCAGCAGAGTATATCCCTTTGAGTTTCATGAAATTATGTTACATAGAATAACACCAAAAAGAGATGTACAAGTTTAATAGCTATTTACTAATTTTATAGTGATTCTTTTGGTAGCTTCATGCAGTCTCCTTATATCTTAAAATTTAAATATTGATTAATTTAAAAATCAAGAAATATTGCTTGAACAGAATAATCATAGTAATAAATTGGATTTCATGGTAGGAATGCATGGACAAATCTTAACAAATTAGCATAATTTTCAAACACCAGAAATGACAAAGATACATGATGGTGATCATATTCATTTTTTAAGTCATTGGTTGTCAAAAATTTAGAGTGGTCCATTTTCGAGTCTTGAACCATTTTGAGAAGTTTTTACTCAGATATTTCTAAAAGTATATCAAAAGTCTTTAGAAGTAGCTTTCTTGAAGTTTGTGTCTTCATTGCAATTTTCCATGAAATCAAAGAAAGTGCACCTCAGAAAAATAACAAAATCATTATAGTTAAATCATCCAATCTTTTTATACCCCAAGCTTTAATATGGACTCCAGATAAAAGAACAGGCAATGAGAGTGAGAACCATAGTCATTCAATGGTCCTGCCATATATTAAGAATGATTACACCTAGAAAATGCAAAAGGTACCTATAGAACATCATAAATTTCTTTTTGAAGTATGTTATGACATCTATACTTTGATTTAATTGATTCATTGGCTAGCTGTTTGATATAATCTTGATATTTGTGAAGTGTTTTTTAAAATTCTTACCTGAAGATTTATGCACTTTGCCAAGAGTGCTTAGACCCAACAAAACGGTGTTCTGAAAAACAGTGAAGTCACTGATTACAGGGGCTTTGTCAGTATTAACAAGGATTCGTGGTGGAAGGCCCTTCTGGGATTTATGCACTCTGATTAAAGTTGTAGGGATGCGGGATGCACCTATATATTCCACGGCAATAATCCAATTTTTCTCAAATTCTGATTCCTCTTCAGAGTAAAAGGCATATCTAAAGAATGAAAAAAAGTATTTAATTTTGGTAAATTATCTCAGATTTCAACCTCCCTCTTTCAGAAAATATGGTCTCTTGCTGATAAATAATATTCATACTGTATCTACTTAGAAGATAGGTTTTTAATGTGATGAATTCTGTCCATTTTTCAGGAAATGCAAAGAACCATAATTTTAAAATTCAGTCTGGGAAGGATCAATGCATCTGCTAATGTTTTAATATTTTAAATATTTTATTGTTAATATTTTAGTTTGCATTTTATGCTTTGAATTAAGCACATTATACTTAAAAGACATAAAATAACTGAATGTAAGAATATATTTAAATAATATTCCTTGGCAACATACAGAAAAAATATCAAGATTAAAGTAAAAATTATTGCTGGATTTAGACATTTTTGGTAAAATTTGGTTCCTGTTGTTAGGGAGTCCCCAAAACATTGCGCATTCTAGTGAAATAAAGGTCTAATTTTCTTGTCTAGTTTGCTAAATGGCTTCAGTTTAAAAAAAAAATCTACTGGAGGAATTCCCTTAAAAACTGAACTATCTCATTTATTTGGGTGACAAATAACTACATTAGAAAGTAGTAAATGGTTTTATAACTATATATTTCAGGGTTCCTGTGTCTATGAACAGTGTAAGCATGCTAAACAATTTGCAGTTTAGCAAACATTCTTGTTCTCCATAAAACACTTTGCACTCCCCATTTGACTTACCAGGAACATTTTCTTTCTTCAAAAAGTTTTCCACTCCACCTAAAATAAAATCAAGCACTTCCCACTCTTCTGTGTTCCCATGGCACTATTCACATATTTGAAGGTTTGTTATGACATCAGATTATATTCTAATTTCTAAAAGTTAGACAATCTAATTTTATTTTGACATTACGCATGTAGGATTCACCAGACAAAAGAAGCTTGACAGTGTTAAGTAAATCATAAAATAACCCAGAGGACACTTCTTGTCCCCTTGACCCCCATGCTAGTAGGATCCTCTCTACCTACCCCTAGCCTGGAACTAGTAGAGTAGCCAGAAATGAATTCTTAAAGACAAGGGTTGGGGTTGGTTTCAGTACCCTTAATATATCAGTTTTCTATCAAGCAAAAATGAAAGGAAATGTCAGTTCATATGGATATTGAGTAAGAGCCACTAAGCCCTAGTAACAGTGTAATGAACAAATTGCAAGGGAGACAAAGACATAGGAGAGGTGAAAAGGGATGAGGGAACTGGTTTAAAACACACAGGACACATGAACAACAGAACAGAAGAAGCATTGAAAATGCTTCATATGAATGATTTATTGGTTAGTTAAGACCATGAGTGAAATAGAATATGTCCATAAAAAAATAAACTTTAAATGGTTCTCATAAAGAGAAAACATAGATATGTATGAATCAACCCATCATAGAATCCGGGACCACAGAACTTGACTGGAATTTGTGTAGGCCACACAGTATTATATCTCTCACTTAAATAAACACCTCATCATGTTTTTGCCTGAAGAAGGTAACTGATTAGGTTCTAAGGTTATTTTCTAGCCTGCAGTAGGTGAGAGGCAGAACCCCACCCCCTGACACCCTCCCACCCCCACTGCTGCTTGGTCATTTGACTTGATTTGGACACCTCATCAAGTCAGTATTAACTAACTTGATGAAGCATAAGCTTATGCTTGAAGTGAATTTTCACACTTGATTTCTCTCTTGAAACTCTGCCACTACCAGGGACAATGCCCAGACCCAGCTGATAAAGGAGATAAGTGCATGAGAGCAGAGCTTACCCAATCACCTCTACTGGTGCTGGTCAGAATCAACCCACCTGAGAGTGAGGCCAGGAAGCACCAGCAGAGTCACCCTGCTGAATCCGTACATGGGAGCAGGAAACATGGTGGTATGACACTGAGGTTTAATGGTGTAGATAACGCTGCTTTCTTTTGAACAAAGCTAATAAAATACTGGGTCACACAGCTTATATACTTCACAGCCAGGTTATAAACCTTGACAATCTTCCTTTAGAACCCTTGTTTTACTGTCCTCCCTATCTCTTGTCCTGGGCGACTGTGATTACTGTGCACTGAATTCATCCCAGGAACCAGTGATTTGTTAACTTGGTGCCTGCATTTCTCAATTAGTTCCCAAATTATCCTGGCAGGTACTGTACACGGCCACTTTAAAAATGAGAAAATGAGATTTTTTTACTCTTTGGATTCCCAGGTCAAATGGAGCCAAAATTTGAAAATCAGATCTGTAGAAATCCAAATAAAAATCTTATTCTACACATTATTACTTTATTTCAAGAAACACTCAACAGCTTAGAACCTCAAAATAGCTCACAGAACTTGACAAGCAGAGTTCTCATCAACTGGATTGACAAATGAGAGGACACCCGAACAGACATTTGGAATCTTCCATGATAGTAATCACTAAGAGATTTTCTTTTCACCAATAGGCCTTCAGACAGATTCAAACTGCCTGAGGAGCTATTATCAAACTTTCAAGTGAGGTAGATTAGTAGACAATGTGTATTGTAACCTAAATAAATAGTATATAATACAACTATCCTGAAATGATCCCAGTTAACAACAGAGAAGACTGTTCTAAGTTAAAGGTTTTTTTGAGTAAAAATGCCAATTTGTAACAAAGAGTTACACATTTGCCACCCACCAAAGCCCCATTAAAATGACAATAAAAAGAAATAGACTCAGAAAACAAGAAAGAAACCATAAAATGTGAAAGCTGAATATTGAAAAGAACAATCTAAATCCCCCAAGCAGAGAGGAAACCTCAGAATTAATGCTTGTCTTTATTTCTATATTTTGATTTGTAAAATTAGAAAAGTTCATTGCATGTCATTTGTTTTATAATGCAGTTCTTTTGGCTCATATTTCCTCCCCTCATCATAAAATACCTTCTAAACTAGATCATGATAACTTATTTACTCCTCATCAATGTAATTCCCATTGATTAGACCTGCTATTCAACACTGATTGAAGAAATACTATCACTCTAGAAGAAGAAGAAGAAAATGGTATGAATAAGACAAAAATCATTTATCATATTAAAGAGAAACGACTTCAGATCCATTCTTACTTTTCTTCAAAAGATTTGACAGAGGTTTTCAAGGATATGGTATGTGCATCCCATAGGTATTTCAAAAGGTCATCAAAGTTACTAGTAGGTAACTTCATATACTGAAAAGGAGAAACTTATTAGGATTTGAGAGACTCTAACAATTCCTCTGCCTGAAATTTAATTTTGTTCAGATTTATAATATCACAATATTCTACATGAAAGGAAGATTTTGTTTTTAAGCATTAATAGGTATAAAGCCTTTGTCTATAACCCTTTGTAAAGGGCAAAAGAAAAATTTTTATATTGAGTAAAGCACATGCATCTAGAAGAAGTAAACTTCAAATATCTTCAAAGAGTCCATATTTTATACTGGCCAGAAATCTTTTTTGTCACTTTTTTCCCACAAACATTATTAAATTATCATAAAATATGAACAGCAAGAAGAAAAAAACTGTTGTAATGTTAAGTTTAATTATACCTAAATTAATGAATTAATCTAAACAACTAATAAATATATCTTTTCATTATGGATTTTATTCCATATCTATATTTGACCAATGTATTTTGTTTTGGTCATTGAATATTTAATTCAGAGCAACAGATAATTGTTTGCTTCTACCACAGGTGATTAATTATTAATTTAGCTGAAATGAGGTTATTGATCCAAACACAATTCTATTACCACATATCTTCTAAAATTACAGTTGACCTGAAATTCCAATTAAGCATACTAACCTATTCACCTGCAGTAGAATAGCCTGTGTGTTGACAATTTGTATCGTAGTTTGTTTGAGGAAAGAAGAATGCATAGAATTTGTGTTAATGCTGCATTGGGGTGGTAATGTCAATGACATGTAATGCCCTAGTAAAATATACATTATAAACGTATCTAGCATAACAACGTATGTTTTTATATTAAGAAAAATATTGTACAATGCACAAAAAATCCTAAACAAAAAAGTTATACAACAAAATAAATTATTTTAATATGCTAAAAGTATAAATTATAAAACTTGAAGAAGAAACCTGGTAAAAGTCAATCCATTTATTCATTATCTCAGAGAAGGATGAGTGGCAGCCAGAAACATCATAACAAAACCTCATCTGATCCTTGGGTGGTGGCAAAAACCTGATTTGGTCTGATGATATCCCCAGAACGCCAGAATCAACCGCAGCAAGGAAAGGTATTACACTAAGAAAGTAATTTAAATCTGTAAGAACAAAAGATTTATTATTACCATAAGCAGTAATAAATGTTGAAGAGCATATATTTAAGTAAGCCACAGGTCATTGAGGAGAAATTTACAAATCCAGAAAGGTGATAACATTTTAGCACATTGAAAAAAATATTGTACAGAGTCCCTCTGGGAATCATATAGATAACTTTGTTGTGCCTCAGTTAATAATCCTATATTCATGAATATATATTGGTTAAAGTACTTGATTATAATATTTTAAAGAAAAGGGTCATTTTTAATGGATTGGGCAATATTGATTTTTAAAGCACTACATTAGAAAGGAAAAAAAAACTATCACAGTGCCCATTGAATGATACAAAACCTCTCATTGAGGTAGTACTGTGAATGGTATTTTTTTCTAAAATATTTTAACATGATTATAGTTTTGATTAATGGATCTTTTCTATTTAACATATTTAAGTTTATCATGTAATCACTAGGTTTTTTATTTATTCTGTGTCTCTAAAGCAAATTTATTTATAAGTTCTGGCAATAAATCATTAGATTAATAAATAATTAGAATGACAATTAAATAAGACTCTTTAAAATATCTCCCTACAGATAACCTATTCCAAAAGATTTAGATACCTTAATTTAATTAGATATTGGGTTTATACTGATTGTCCCTGCATTTGTGAATGCAGTCCTATGCTCCAGTGTAACAGGATAATGATTCAAACTACTAGACTAATCCGAGACCAATGAAACTCAAACTCTAGATCTGTGGGTAGAACTGTTGGTGAGTTTTTGAGAATAAAGACCCAGGGTAGCAAGAGGAAAAAACATAGGGTTATATATCATGAGTGTTACTCTGAGAAAGTAAAATTTAATGTGTTCTTGTTTCTAATAATTGGAAAATATTTCTAAAATGTTGTTCTGTAATTTATTTTCATGACTTGAACATGAAATTAAAGATATAGAAAATCATTTCTTGTTATTTAGCATTAAGTGTACAACTGAAGCCCTGGATTACTGAATGATAAAATGGAGTGCAGTAGGTATTATTCTCTGACATGTTTATGAATTTTAATACTTAACATATTTGATCTGAGCAGAATGAAAAGCAGTGTTTTCCTAATCTCACACTTCTTAGTCTTTCACTTTCCAAATATTCCCTGTCAATTTCAGGACATGCCATATAACTCTCAGCATTGGTCCCTTGGAGTTCTGTGAAAAGGTGAATATATGATTATGAACATTGTGGCTAGTAAGGTCCATAACATGACATAAAGGCCACTAGGAATACATCAAACTGATTCTGTTGTGTTTGTTTATTAATTTATCTATGCTGCCAGTAATCGAACCCAGGACCTTGCTCAACCTAGTAAAGCACTCTACCACAGAGCTCTCACCCTCAACCCTAGATTCATTTTATTCATTTTTAAAAGAAAGAGTATTGATTTTGTTTAGTCTCAGTCTGAAAGTTTTAGGTTGAATGTCTTCTTTTGGGAAATGGTAATATTTATTTTGCTCTCTAAGTGAACCTACTGGCCCACCAACTGTCCACAGAGACACACAGATGATCAGATTCATAGCCACAGTCTGTCCTTTGGCTTGGATCAGCTAATCTGCCTAGAAAGAAAATGTGCAAGAATATTTATAATGCACAGTGTGAAACAGTTATTATCATCATTTAAGTAGATACATTTATTTGTAGATGCACATTTATTTCTGAATTACTTGTATTTGTATTTCCATCACTCTTCAGCTTTTATTACCCATATCTCAACCAACTGTTTTTCTTTTTAGTAACCACATTATAGTTTTTGACTTTTGAGTTATAGGTCTTAGAGTTTTGGCTTTTGTAAGTATTCACATTTTTACATCCTTCTCTACCTTCTGATCAAAATTATAGGAGTTATTTTACATGGAGTAAAGAGTTACCGAGGTTGCTGTGTGAAGTGAGACAGATCACCAATTGTTTTTCATGTGGTGACTGTATGTGGCATAGATATTTGAAAATAATATTTATTTTCCTTAAAATGAAATTTTCACTTTCCCTTATTCTTTCTCTTCTTCTCTTTTCACCCCCTCCAACCACCTCTCTTTCTCTCTGTCAATGATTTATTTTTCGTCTGTGTTGGGCAATTGTCACCACTCTTTCTCATGAGCTTTTTCTATCAACAAGAAAAAAATATATTTATTGACTCATGAGTATTTAAGACCAAAATGTGGGCTGGGGATGTGGCTCAAGCGGTAGCGCGCTTGCCTGGCATGCATGCGGCCCGGGTTTGAACCTCAGCACCACATACAAACAAAGATGTTGTGTCCGCCAAGAAACTAAAAAATAAATATTAAAATTCCCTCTCTCTCTCTCTCTCTCAAAAAAAAAAAATATATATTACAAAACCAAAATGTATCTTCTGGGTATGCACTGGAAAGTAACTTATTTTCAAGGGAAAGCAGGCAGTTGCAGAAAAAGATCTTCATGAACAAGTAGCTTCTCATTTATATCTCCATATCCATAATCAGGCCATCATAATTAAGACTCAAGAAGTTTAAACTAGAGATGGCCGCTGTGTACGGGGGTTGCTGAAGTGCTGAGCGTGGTGCTCAGAACAGCGGCTTTAATAGAGATTTCGCACAGTCTGTTAGAGCTCCTTTCACCGTTAATCTGTAGCGGACCACTTTGCCAAGCAGCAGGAAGAACAAAGAAATCGAAAAAGAGACGCTTGGATCCCGGACGCTTGGCTGCTCAGAGCCGCGGGCGCTTTGCTCCCATCTGCTTCCTCTTTTGCTTTGCTCCGGGCAGAGAAGCTGAATGTGTAATCAGCAGTGGATTGTAAGTACCCGAGGCAAAGAAAGCTCAGTGCGCCACGCCTTTTTTTCTTTTTTTTTTTTTTTTGAATATTTTTTATACAGGGAGAGTTTGTGGATTGGGATTGTTGGCGGGGCTGTGGTTTCTGTGCCGAAAATCCACTCCACGGGAGCCGCCATTTGCTTTCTGCTTGCTGTCTTGATGGCTCTGTATACATTGTCCGGCAGCCGCACCTAGAGGTTGGAGCTGGGCTGCGTGCCGAGCCCTGTCCTCCGAAGGCTGGACTGCAGCCTCGAGCGCCTCGGTGGCCTGTTCGCCGCTGCACCTTTGGGCAGAGCCTGCTCTGGGGTCGTTCTGCACCCCCCTGCCAGGGGACCCGTGCTCCGGAGGAGGGGGATGGAGAGCCGCGGCGGCAGCCGCTTGGGCCCCAGGGGCCGGGCACCGGGCTGAAGAGCTGCAGAGGCCAGGGCGGCTCTGCTACGGTCGCAGACGAGCGCAGCGCCCGTGAGCACGGCCCAGAGACGGAGGCGACGGCGGCAGGGTTTCATTTCTAGAAATCTGGACTGGAAACAGAAGCAGCAGTTTGTATAATCCCAAGAACTTGCTTATGCCAGGAAGCTGTAAGGGCAACATGAATATCATTGAGGAGATCTAACATGGTGGCAGGCGCAGAGAGATCAAATCTCTGACATCTTCAACTGCGCGGGCATAGGGAGCCATAAACTGTCTAAATGCTGTTTGCTCAGGATCACTAGGCAATGCTGAGCTGACGTGGATCTGGGGTGTACAGGCTGGGCCCCTCAGAACACACACACAGACCCTGAATCAGAGGCAATTAAGCTCTGGTTCGCCTGCTTCGTGTGACTCAGCACTAACGATCCCGGTGAAATAATTGGTCGGCCCTTAGGAACTTACAGAGGTAAAAGCCAACCGAGCCTTCATAGGCAGTGGCCACAGGACTGAAACGGGGATTGGGAGAGACAGTCAGGACCCACCCGTTGCATTGGTCACCCGGCAAAGGGAACAAACGGTCACCATTTGCATGGGATACCACCATGGCAGAGAAACAGCGTCACGGGCGGAGGAGATAACTGCATTGAAACCAGCGCGACAGGTGTGTAATCCCCTAGTCATCTCTCTCCACACAGCAGGGAAACCTTAAGGGCCACTCCCAGCTCTCCTGTGAACGCAATAACCAGACTGAGGGAATCAGGAGTGGCGCGGGACTCGCGGCGCGGAACTCCCGGCTACCGCTCCCACCAGTGCTGACAACTGAGGTCTCTTGCACCAGCTACCGGGGGCGTGGCTACAGGAGGGCAAGCAAATTCACTGGGGGATCTCAGCCCCAAGCTCTACAAACTTAGGGTCTGAGGGAGGCAAACAGGGAGAGTGAGCCCAGGTGTTCATGAAAACAGGGCTCCCAGGAGCAGCAGACCTGGCGTGTAGCCAGTATTGTGGTGAGCGCCACAGGTGAGCACGGCCTGGCTTGAGGAAACACAAGACAAGGCCCTAGACACTCAGGATTGGAGACCCGCCCAGTCTAGGAGAAAGAGCTGCTACACAGTGAATGGTTCCCACCTATTGAGAGGAGAAGCTTGGCCCAGTGGGCACAGCTCCACCTACTGGAAGAGAAGTTAATAGAACTCTAGGACTACATTTATTATTATTACAATTATCATTTTTTTTCTTTTTCTTTTCTTTTTTTCTTCTTTTTCTTTCATTTTCAATTTTTATTTGTTGTTGTTCTTTAACTGTTTTTCAATGTTTCTAATTTTTTTTTAATTTTTTTATTTTACTATTATTATTTTTTTTTAAATTTTAATTTTAATTTTTTTATTATCATTATTATTTTTGTTAAATTTTTTTTCTCGTCTTTTCTTTCTTTCTTTATTATCTAATCTTTGTTATTTTTGTTTCTTTTGTCTTTTCATTTCTTTTCAATTTTCTCATTCCCCCTTCCTTGAATTCCACCTGCCTACTCTCATTCTCTTTAGTGACTTCTTCCCTTCCCTTCTAATATCTTTCCTCCCAAGCATCAAATAAATCTATAAGAGTAAACAGAAACTCAGAAGTCAAACAGAACAAGAAGTAACATGAGCAGCATAAAAAAGCAAGGAAGAAAAGGAGTACAAACAATGAAGGACAGCCTAAATATTCAGGAGGACCTAGAGTCAGCAGAAAAATGGTCATATAAAGAACTCAAGGAATACCTTAGACAGATGGAATGGAACCTTAAAGAAGATACGAGACAGCAAATCCGAACAGTGAAAGAACACTTTGAAAGTGAATTACATAAACAGATAAAAGAAGAAGTGAAGCATCTTTATCAGGAGATAGAGATTATAAAAAAAAAACCAAACAATAATTCTAGAAATGAAGGAAACGATAAACCAAATTAAAAACTCAATTGAGAGTATCACCAACAGAGTGGAGCAAGTAGAAGCCAGAACATCAGATAATGAAGACAAAATATATCATCTTGAAAAGAGCCTAGCCAACTCAGAAAGGCTGGTTAAAAACCACGAGAAAAACATCCAAGAGATATGGGATAACATAAAAAAACCAAACCTACGAGTCATCGAGATAGAAGAAGGTACAGAGATTCAAACCAAGGGAATGAGTAGCCTGCTGAATGAAATAATTACAGAAAACTTTCCAGAAATAAAAAAGGAAACGGATATACAAATTGTAGATGCATACAGGACACCGAGCACACAAAATCACAGTAGACCAACTCCAAGACACATTGTTATGAAGATATCCAATATACAGAACAAAGAGAAAATATTAAAAGCTACAAGAGAAAGGAGGCAGATTACATTCAGGGGTAAACCAATAAGGTTAACAACGGATTTTTCATCACAGACGCTGAAAGTGAGAAGATCCTGGAACAACGTATTTCAAACACTGAAAGACAATGGATGCCAACCAAGAATTCTGTATCCAGCAAAATTAAGCTTCAGGTACGACAACGAAATAAAAATCTTTCATGATAAACAAAAGCTAAAAGAATTTGCAGCCAGAAAACCAACATTGCAAAACATCTTGAGCAAAACACTACACGAGGAAGAAATGAAAAACAATAACCAAAACCATCAGTGGGAAGTGCCTCTATAAAGACAGAGGGCGGGGGGAAAGCTAACCATGGAGAAACAAACTAAATTTAAAAAAAAAGAAGATAAATAATCAAACATGGCTGGAAGTACAAACCACATATCAATAGTAACTCTAAACGTTAATGGCTTAAACTCTCCAATAAAGCGACATAGGCTGGTAACATGGATTAAAAAAAAAAATCCAACAATATGCTGCCTCCAGGAGACACATCTGATTGTAAAAGACATACACAGCCTGAAGGTGAAAGGTTGGGAAAAAATATACCACGCACATGGTCCTCGTAAGCAAGCAGGGGTGGCCATCCTCATATCGAATAAAATTGACTTCAAGACTAAATTAATCAAAAGGGATAAGGAAGGACATTATATACTGTTAAAAGGAACCATTCACCAACAAGACATAACAATTATCAATATTTATGCACCAAATAATGGTGCTGCGACGTTCATAAAACAAATTCTCCTCAAGTTCAAGAATCAAATAGACCACAACACAATAATTATGGGTGACTTCAACACACCTCTCTCACAATTGGACAGATCCTCCAAACAAAAGCTGAATAAAGAAACTATAGAACTCAATATCACAATCAACAACCTAGACTTAACTGACATATATAGAATATATCAACCATCATCAAGTGGATATACTTTTTTCTCAGCAGCACATGGATCCTTCTCAAAAATAGACCATATATTATGCCATAGGGCAACCCTCAGTAAATATACAGGGGTGGAGATAATACCATGCATTTTATCTGATCATAATGGAATGAAACTGGAAATCAATGATAAAAGAAGGAAGGAAAAATCCTACATCACATGGAAAATGAACAATATGTTACTGAATGATCAATGGGTTACAGAAGACATAAAGGAGGAAATCAAAAAATTCTTAGAGATGAATGAAAATACAGACACAACATATTGGAATCTATGGGACACAATGAAAGCAGTTTTAAGAGGGAAATTCATCGCTTGGAGGTCATTCCTCAAAAAAAGGAAAAACCAACAAATAAATGAGCTCACACTTCATCTCAAAGCCCTGGAAAAGGAAGAGCAAAACAACAGCAAATGTAGCAGAAGGCAAGAAATAATTAAAATCAGAGCGGAAATCAACAAAATTGAAACAAAGAAACCACTGAAAAAATTAACAAAACTAAAAGTTGGTTCTTTGAAAAAATAAATAAGATCGACAGACCCTTAGCCATGCTAACGAAGAGAAGAAGAGAGAGAACTCAAATTACTAACATACGGGATGAAAAAGGCAATATCACAACAGACGCTACAGAAATACAGAAGACAATTAGAAATTATTTTGAAAACCTATATTCCAATAAAATAGAAGATAGTGAAGACATCAATAAATTCCTTAAGTCATATGATTTCCCAGACTGAGTCAGGAGGATACTCACAACTTAAACAGACCAATAACAATAGATGAAATAGAAGAACCAATCAAAAGACTTCCAACCAAGAAAAGCCCAGGACTGGATGGGTATACAGCGGAGTTTTACAAAACCTTTAAGGAAGAATTAATACCAATACTTTTCAAGTTATTTCAGGAAATAGAAAAAGAAGGAGCTCTGCCAAATTCATTGTATGAGGCCAACATCACCCTGATTCCGAAACCAGACAAAGACACCTCAAAGAAAGAAAACTACAGACCAATATCTCTGATGAACCTAGATGCAAAAATCCTCAATAAAATTCTGGCGAATTGGATACAAAGGCACATCAAAAAAATTGTGCACCATGATCAAGTAGGATTCATCCCTGGGATGCAAGGATGGTTCAATATACGGAAATCAATAAATGTTATTCACCACATCAATAGACTTAAAAATAAGAACCATATGATCATCTCAATAGACGCAGAAAAAGCATTCGACAAAGTACAGCATCCCTTTATGTTCAAAACATTAGAAAAACTAGGGATAACAGGAACTTACCTCGACATTTTAAAAGCTATCTATGCTAAGCCTCAGGCTAGCATCATTCTCAATGGAGAAAAATTGAAGGCATTCCCCCTAAAATCTGGAACAAGACAGGGATGCCCTCTATCACCACTTCTATTCAATATAGTTCTCGAAACACTGGCCAGAGCAATTAGACAAACGAAAGAAATTAAAGGCATAAAAATAGGAAAGGAAGAACTTAAATTATCACTATTTGCAGATGACATGATTCTATACCTAGAAGACCCAAAAGGGTCTACAAAAAAACTACTAGAACTAATAAATGAATTCAGCAAAGTGGCAGGATATAAAATCAACACACATAAATCAAAGGCATTTCTGTATATCAGCGACAAAACTTCTGAAACGGAAATGAGGAAAAACACTACATTCACAATATCCTCAAAAAAAATAAAATACTTGGGAATCAACCTAACAAAAGAGGTGAAAGATTTATACAATGAAAACTACAAAACCCTAAAAAGAGAAGTAGAAGAAGATCTTAGAAGATGGAAAAATATACCCTGTTCATGGATAGGCAGAACTAACATCATCAAAATGGCGATATTACCAAAAGTTCTCTATAGGTTTAATGCAATGCCAATCAAAATCCCAACGGCATTTGTTGTAGAAATGGATAAAGCAATCATGAAATTCATATGGAAAAATAAAAGACCCAGAATAGCAAAAGCAATTCTAAGCAGGAAGTGCGAATCAGGTGGTATAGCGATACCAGACTTAAAACTATATTACAGAGCAATAGTAACAAAAACAGCATGATACTGGTACCAAAACAGGAGGGTGGACAAATGGTACAGAATAGAGGACACAGAAACCAATCCACAAAGCTACAACTATCTTATATTTGATAAAGGAGCTAAAAGCATGCAATGGAGGGAGGATAGCATCTTCAAGAAATGGTGCTGGGAAAACTGGAAATCCATATGCAACAAAATGAAACCGAATCCCCTCCTCTCGCCATGCACAAAAGTTAACTCAAAGTGGATCAAGGAGCTAGATCTCAAATCAGAGACCCTGCGTCTGATAGAAGAAAAAGTTGGCGCCGATCTACATATTGTAGGGTCGGTCTCCAAATTCCTTAATAGGACACCCATAGCACAAAAGTTGATAACAAGAATCAACAAATGGGACTTACTTAAACTGAAAAGTTTTCTCTCAGCAAGAGAAACAACAAAAGAGGTAAATAGGGAGCCTACATCATGGGAACAAATTTTTACTCCTCACACTTCAGATAGAGCCCTAATATCCAGAGTATACAAAGAACTCAAAAAATTAAACAATAAGAAAACAAATAACCCAATCAACAAATGGGCCAAAGACCTGAACAGACACTTCTCAGAGGAGGACATACAATCAATCAACAAGTACATGAAAAAATGCTCACCATCTCTAGCAGTCAGAGAAATGCAAATCAAAACCACCCTAAGATACCATCTCACTCCAGTAAGATTGGCAGCCATTATGAAGTCAAACAACAACAAGTGCTGGAGAGGATGTGGGGAAAAGGGTACTCTTGTACATTGCTGGTGGGACTGCAAACTGGTGCGGCCAATCTGGAAAGCAGTATGGAGATTCCTGGGAAAGCTGGGAATGGAACCACCATTTGACCCAGCTATTGCCCTTCTTGGACTATTCCCTGAAGACCTTAAAAGAGCGTACTACAGGGATACTGCTACATCGATGTTCATAGCAGCACAATTCACAATAGCAAGACTGTGGAACCAACCTAGATGCCCTTCAATAGATGAATGGATAAAAAAAATGTGGCATTCATACACAATGGAGTATTACTCTGCATTAAAAAATGACAAAATCATAGAATTTACAGGGAAATGGATGGCATTAGAGCAGATTATGCTAAGTGAAGCTAGCCAATCCCTAAAAAACAAATGCCAAATGTCGTCTTTGATATAAGGAGAGTAACTAAGAACAGAGTAGGGTCGAAGAGCATGAGAAGAAGATTAACATTAAACAGGGATGAGAGGTGGGAGGGAAAGGGAGAGAGAAGGGAAAATGCATGGAAATGGAAGGAGACCCTCAGAGTTATACAAAAGTACATACAAGAGGAAGTGAGGGGAAGGGGAAAAATAATACAAGGGGGACAAACGAATGTCAGTAAAGGGGGCAGAGAGAGAAGAGGGGAGGGGAGGGAGGGGGGATAGTAGAGGATAGGAAAGGTAGCAGAATACGACAGTTACTAATAGGGCATTATGTAAAAATGTGGATGTGTAACCGATGTGATTCTGCAATCTGTATTTGGGGTAAAATTGGGAGTTCATAACCAACTTGAATCTAATGTATGAAATATGATATGTCAAGAGCTTTGTAATGTTTTGAACAACCAATAAAAAAAATAAATTAAAAAAAAAGAAGTTTAAACTAGTTTGACATAATGTTATATTTGCAATGTACCTCCCTTGTCTCTTCTATTCATCCTAGTATTTAAAAAAACAAGGAACCACCTAACAGGTGTGCAGTAGATGCTTGTACTTTAGATATGACATTTTTTTTTTGCAGCTGGTCACTATGCTTTGTATCATTGAAATTTCTAATAGAAAGACAATGCTTAAGAGAAAGATTTCTGGAGAAGAGGGAGTGGAAAATGATAGTTCTGAGGAGAAAAGAGGAAAGAAAAGGAATGAACTTTCAAAACATGTATGGCATACTCAGAGTCCTATTTTTCAAACTCTTCTTGTTTGTATGGATAGATGATGAGAATGAAAATAAGAATCTTTCTTACCTGAAGTATATTGCCAGCCATGCTGCAGAGGCAACCCCCATAAAAGATTTTGTTCATTTCCTGGAGCAAATTTTGCAAAATAAGTGGCTGTTTTGTTCAATAAGATTTTATACACCCCCATTTTCTCAGAAAATACCCAAGGATTAATAATGTACGTTCCATTCTCCACTGGGTAATCACTGAGTTGACCAGGACTCTCCTTCCACAGAGGAGGATACAGGTCGGAGAAGTCAGAAGCTCTTGTTAAAGAAGCAGAAAGACAACCAACTAGTACACAGGCCCAGCAAGTAAGAAAAGCCATAGTGCCAAAACATGGGATTAAAGTTGTGTCAGGGTATTTATTAGAGAATGGAGGAGAAAGTCATGATAATTTCTTGCATCACACCTTACTATCATTTAGCTTCCCCCACCCTTTTGGATCAGATAGAGATAGATGTAGAGGAAATTGGTAGGTTAGTTAATCAGTTAAAATAATTCAGTTTTGCCACCTTTTCAGTATCACCACACTGTGCCTGAAACTAAATACAAGAGTAGGTTTCTTATAATATATAAGATGAAACTATTTTGTTAACATAAAACTTTCCAGAAGTTTTCTAGTCTACATCATGGTAACAAAATATATCACCCAATAGTGTTCAAATGCTTCCTTCTCATGTAGACTTTCACACATTTCACAAGAAATATTGAATAATTGAAACCAGAGATATTAGGATTTGTAATAATATATGAAGGTATACTAAAATATTATGTGTGATTCAGTTATAAATTTCTGCTTCGAGAAAGAAATGAAAAGCCATTTTATGGGGTGGGGGGACTGCTAATTAACTACAAATCTCCTTTCTCCATTTTTTTCAGAAAAAAGAAATCTTAAAATTTTAGCAAAGAACATGGTCTCCTAGAATTAGGACTAACTCTCCAGTGTCCCTTGTACAAACAACCATGTAACTAAGTGCTGGCCACTGGTACATAAACAGAAATGGATGGCATCCACGACTTCTGGGGCATGTACATAAGTGGAAGGAATATGCCTCTTTCCTTTCCTTCCTCATATTGTGACTTGGATTATGAATATAAACCTCAATCCTGATCCCTAAGCACATGACACAATTGCAGGAATTACAGAATACAAAGTTGGAGGTGCCTGAGACCAGGAGATTGTGGAACCATGAGGTTGACCTGAATTCCTACATCTGAATTTTACCTTAGAAATAATCATCTTCTCATTTCAATGATTGCCATATGGGCTTCATTCACACATAGTCAAAAAGCAATACATTGGAAAAATCTCAATTATTAGCATAACTATATCCATATCCTTCATAGCATGTCAAGAGTACTGTTCACTCTTGGTATTATTATTCAATAGATATTAGATATCCCTTAACATGATTTAACTCTTTATTTCTGTCATATTATTTACCTACTATCCACTCAATAATTAATTATTCAACTTTCCAATATAGCCACGTTTGGTAGTGCACACCTGTAATCCCAGTCATTCCAGAGGGTAAGGCAGGAGGATTCCAAGTTCAAGGCCAGCTTTAGCAATGTAGTGAGACCTTTAGTAATTTGGCCCTGAGCAATTTAGCAAGACCCTGTCTCAAAATAAAGAATAAAATGTGCTGGGGTTTTGGCTCAAGGGTTGAATGCTTCTGAGTTCAAAATGTAGTACCTATCAATCAATCAATCAATAAAGTCATACCATGTTCTTTGGTAGACTGAACATTAGCAACACGTCAATCTGTAAGTTTATACATTAAGAGGATTTTTACTTTTCTACATTTTGTTTCTAATAGATACATAAAAACATAACATTTGGAATCAATAATGGGATTTTTCAATGTTTATACATTATGTGATGTTTAAATTAGGTTAAACTTATCCATCACCTTGACTACCATGTTTTCATGGTACAAACGCTTTAATCTTTTTGAAATATATTGGACATAATTGTTACCACAGTCACCCTAATATGCACCAGTCTTTTCACTCTTTTCAACCATGACTATATCCATCAACCAACCTTTCCCCATTTTCTCCTCATCCTTATTCTTTCCCATCTCTGGTAGCCATCATCCTAACTCAACTCCTATGAGACAATTTTTAGATTCTACATATGCATATGATGATGTAGTACTTGTCTTTCTGTGTGTGTCTGACTTATTTCATTTAGCATAATGTTCTATCAATGTCGCTACAAAAGAAAGGATTTCATTCCTTTATGGATGAGTAGTATTTCACTGTGTATATATACCACATTTTCTTTATCTGTTATTTGTTGATGGACACTTAGTTGATGATACCTAGCATTCTAGTTTTGGATACATAATTTAAAGTTATATTTATATATAAATATATCTAAGTGAAATATGTGTATATTTGAGGGAGATGTTCTTTAATCTCTAGTAACTTTTCTAAGACAAAAATAAAATTTGTCCAGATATTTGATTAATTTTATTCATGACTACAACTTAATAGATCCCTTGCAACATCTCCAGACTTATTCTTTCACTTATTTAAAAATCTTCACCCAACACTTATTCAAGGTTGGTTTTCATTGCAAACTTGGAGGGCTTGGATTACAGAAAAAAAAAATAGATACATATCTCTTAAAACTTAAATGACACTCTAGCTCCATAATCCTCAGGTTTTTTGTTTGTTTGTTTGTTTGTTTGTTTTAATCTTCTTCTTCCTTTGCTTCAGTGCTTTGAAACACACAATTTTATTCTGTGGTGTTTTTCTTTGGGGGTAGTGTTTTTTTTTTTGCACAGTTGCTGGTGAAATATCTAAATCATCTATTATTGTATATGACCAGCTTTTGGTCTCCACAAAATTTTTATAACGTGTTATGACATTTTCATGTTCTTAAATCCATTATTATATATCCAGATATAGGGATTTTTCTTTTTCTCATATCTTCCACTATATATAATTTTTTATCATTCTTTAAAACTCTTGTAAAAATATCTATTTTTTTCAAAATATCTTTAAATATTTCCATTGTTCCACTTTAAAAATACATATTTCTTGGCTTAATTTTTGAATATTGTCTATTAATTTTATTCTTTGTTTTTATGTCTAGAAGATTTAAATTTTCTGGTTTGACAGTCTTTTTGAAGCCAGAATTAGACAGGCAGATAGGAAAAGGTGGGATCCAGCTAATGGAGAGATTGAAATGTTAATTCCTTCAGGGCCCTTCTTCCAACCTTAACAAGATAACCTGCCCCTCTCCAACCGGTTGCTGAGGTAAACTGTCCCAGGGATGGTCCCTCCCTACAGGGAATCAATTGTGAATTTTGCCCCCTTCCTGCCTTTATCTCTCTACCTTGGCCCCTCCAGCCCAGTTTGCATCTCACCTTTTGGCCATCCTACCAAGCAACTCCTGGCCCTAGTCACTTACACAAGAAGGAGAGAGTTAAGGGAAAGAGACCAGAGAACAAAGGAAGCCTAGGGCACATAAAAAGGCAGAAGGCTCTTACTTCTTGGAGTATCAAGACACCAGCTATGGCCCCCATCTGCCTCCTGGGGAAAGTCTGTGTTACTTCTTTTTAAATAAACCCTGCTTTATATGCTTGCCTCCTCCTGCTTCTCTAATGTTATACTTCAACATCTGAGGGAGCAGAGCTCATTATTGATAACCAGCAGTCTCACTTTCCATATTTTAACACATTTATTGGGTTTTGGTTTCGGTCATTGTGATTCTTAAATCCAATATTCTTTTTGGATCCTTTTTGTGTTTTTTTGTATCATACTAGTAACATCTCATCTTGTTTAAATGCTATAAGACTAATTTTAAATTATTTTATCATGTATTTTAACATTTCTGGTTCTGATAAAACCTATGATCCAATATGACATTTTTTTTAATAGCAGTGCTCCTTGTGTTTTGTTCTGTAAACTTATATTCCCCACAAAGTTTGACTTCTTTGTTAACATGAGATTGCATCAACCCAATGAGAGGTCTATGGAAAACAGATAAGCCCTAAGAAGAGCCCCAAGCAACAGGAAACTCAGGTCAATTGCCTCTTACTCAAACAAATCTTCCATGGGTATTTCATCTTGGTTATCCAAAAAAAACAAAAAACAAAGCAGAATCTGTCTGGAAGAGGTTCTCCTTGGACTGTATTTCATCCACATCGATGGTTCCTGAAGTTATCTTGCCCTCACCTGTTTTCTTCAGCAACTCCATTCTGTAGTAACAGCAAGAATTGAGGTAGGTTCTTAGGCTCACTGTCTGGCTGACCCCTGCTTTAGATGAAAACTACCACCACTGTTAAATCATCATTGCAAAGACTTCTGCAGAGTCCTATTTTTTATATGGCATTTTTCCTATAGGTTAATCTCAGAGGAAAGTGCCAGAAACTAGCCTTATTCAGTATTTTGAAAGGAAGAAGAAACAAAACTAAAATCAAATTCAAACTTTTCCCTAATTTTGCTATATGCTACTACATATCATATCCTTTGCTCTATTTTCTCTTGAATAAATTATAATAATTGGAGTTTTTGGATTCAAGGATATGAACATTTTTAAACATTAACCCATATATTGCTAAATTTCTACCAAAAAATTAAAATTTCAAACATGGCTATTAATCAGAATGTCTACTTTCCTACATTTGAAGCAACAAAGGACTGACAGCTTTTTTTTCCCTTCACTTAATAAGAAAAAAATACAAATCTCATAGTTTTAATCTTAATTTTATTGGTGTATGTCTTAAAAAACAGTTTTTTGTAAATCTCTCAACCTTTCATATTTCTTTGTTTTTGTATTTTTCAACCAATCTTTTGTCTTGCTTTTCTATGGGCATATTTAGCTTTGTCTTAGTGAATTGTATAAATTAGAATGTAGTAATGTTGCTTAATAATGTTTACATTTCTTTACTTCTTCAGATTGGTCTCAACAGAATACCTATGGTAACATTGAAAAAGCCTAATGATTTAAAATGTTACTTATATTCAATACACATGTTAGAGACCAATTTTTAAATTTCCATTTTCAGGTATTTGTTCATGTTCTGTAAATAGCACATAAATGCATACATTTTAACAGTGTTCTATTCAGCCCTGATTTACATAATATACATGAATTAACCTATTGGAAATATATTTTTTTTAATTTTAGAGTTGAGAAAGAATTTTTTTCTCTTGCTTAAATTTAATGTAAATTTACCTTACATTATTATGTTCTATTACTTTTTTATATGTCATATTATAGGGGAGAAAAACTAACATTCTTTACTCACCTATGGCAAGACTCATGGCTAATACCCCTGAAACAAAAGGCAGATGATAGGAGAAGAGCATAATAGACTTTTTTGTACACATTTTATGTGACACAGGAGATTTCAGAAAGGAAGAGACCCAGAGAAAATTGTACTTTTATGCTTTTGTTCAATAAAGAATGGACATTTATAAAAATGTAATGGACAAAAAGATGCACAACCTAATAGTAATGAACTGGGGAGGAACTCAGCAAAGCCTGTTTGTTTGGATCTGCCTTAGCCTCTCCCTGGAGCACGCTCTGCTTCTAGGTTTAGGGTAGAGCCCCTGTAGATTGAGAATCTTATGACCTACTTTCAAGTGAGGTGGGTCAGAAAACCCCTCCATGTCCAGCTCTCAAAGGGAAAAATGTGGAAAGTCAGAGTGAACTTTTTATTTTTATATTATTTTATTTTATTTTTTTAGTTGTAGATGGACACAATATCGTTAATTATTTATTTTTATGTGGTGCTGAGGATTGAACCCAGGGCCTCACACATGCGAGGCAGGTGCTCTACCACTGAGCTACGGTCCCAGCCCAGAGAGAGTGGACTTTTGCTTCTGCATTTTTTATCAATTCCCAAGGTGCCACATTGAGGATGTTGTGCTGTGAGCCCTGACATAATTGTCCCAACAGCACTCCATTGTATTCTGCCTTTACTTATCTTTGTTTTGCAGGAAATGCTTCCATGTTCTGTTGGACAACTCAGGTTTTCACCATCTTCTCTGTCTGAAATATCCATTGCATAGAGGCATTATTTTATAAAGAATAATATGCCTTTCTTTTACCAATGCCTCAAGGATGAGATGATGGATGACATGTCTTCACGCTAGGATTATTTAAATGCCATGATAAGCCTTTTGGATCTTTCACGGATCACACCAAGACTGCTGTCTTTGTTTTTGTGTGTTCAGTTATCCTCTGATTATCAGTAGATCTTATCTGCTCTACTGCCTTTGTTACTTTTAATAATTTTTGGCAGTTGTACTCCAAGCTGACTCCACACTTGAAAACACTCCACATTTGTTTTAAAATCACTTTCCTAACAAAACCCCTAAAGCACAAGAAGTAAAATCAAGAATCAATAAGCGGGATAAAATCAAGCTAAAAAGCTTCTTCACAGCAAAGGAAACAATCAATAATGTGAAGAAAGAGTCTACAGAACGAGAGAAGATCTTTACTACATGCACCACAGACACAGCATTGATCTCCAAGATATAAAAAGAACTCAAAAATATTAACATCAAAACCCCAAAAAACCCAATCAATAAGTTGGCTAAGGAACTCAACAGACACTTCACAGAAGAAGAAATACAACCAATCAACAAATACATGGAAACATGTTCAAATTTCTGGCAACTAGAGAAATGCAAATCAAAACTACATTAAGATTTCATCTTACTCCAGTCAGAATGGCAATTATCAAGAACTCAAGCAACAATAAATGTTGGCAAAGATTTGGGGGGAAATGTACAAAGTACATTGCTGATTATATGCAGTACATTGCTGGTGGTACTGCAAATTCATGCAATCACTATGAAAAGCAGTATGAAGATTCCTCAGAAAACTTGGAATGGCCCACCATTTGACCCAGTTACCCACTCCTCCATTTATACCCAAAGGACTTAAAATTAGCACACTACAGTGGCACAGCCTCATCGAAGTTTATAGCAGCTCAATTCACAATAGCCAAACTATGGAACCAACCTTGATGCCCTTCAATAGATGAATATATGAAGAAAATGTGATATATATATATACACACACACACACAAATACATACATACACACACGCACACAATGGAATATTACTCAGCCTTAAAGAAGAATGAAATGATGGCATTTGCAGATAAATGGATGGATTTGGAGAATATCAGCTAAGCTAAATAAACCAATCCCCCAAGAAAAACAAAGGCCAATGTTTTCTCTGATATGATGCTAATTCACAATTGAGTGGGTGGGTGGCTAGTAAAACATAGAGGTACTTTGAATTGGGCAGAAGGGAGTGAAGTGGGGGAGGAAGGAGAGGGGTATGGGAATAGGAAGGAGAGGGGTATGGGAGTAGGAAGGACAGTAGAATGAATCAGATATTATTACTCTATGTACATATATGATTACACAATTTTACATCATGTACAACCAGAAGAATGAGAAGTTATACACCATTTATATATTATAGGTCAAAATGCATTCTACTGTCATGTATAATTAATTAAAACAAATAAAAGTAGATGAAAGAAACTCAATAATAAAAGGATAACTCTTTTTCCAAAAAGGCAAAGTATCCATAGATATTTCTCAAAATTAGTTATGTATGTGCCACTCAATGAATGAAAAGAAAATCATTAGCCATCAGAGAAATGCAAATTGAAATCTCAGGAGATAATACTCCACACACTCTAAGATGATTATTATAAAAGAGGTAATGGCAAGTGTTGGAGAAATCAGAATCCACAACTAATGGTGGGAATTCAAACTGATATATAATTATGTCAGTTTCTCAAAAAGTTATACAAGAGTTGGGGAAGTAGCTTAGTGATGAAAAAATCTATATTTTTTTATGTTTAATCATTTTGTGTTGATTTTATCTTTTCCTTAAAGCACCCCACCTACTCAGCTTCAATGGAGGTTGGCTTTACAGAAATCATCTGCAAGAAGATCTATATTTGTGATTCAGTGGATTCTTTATAATGTTTGCTTTATTTTCCTATTACATTACTGCTCAAAATCAGAGGTCACGTTATGGATCATGAATAATACTGATAACTGAGAGTGGTAAAATATGATAGAGATCTGGACAAGTATAGAAATTCACTTTTAGATCTTCAGAGTGATTGTGTTTAACTATATCTATCAGTAAAATAGTGTGCCATTTGTTCTGAATTAATCAAGATCTCAAAATATTCTCAAATTGCTATATTTGCATATTGTACTTACTTCAGATGAATCCTCCCCAAATTGGAATTATGTGCATGAAGCTTCTAAGACTACATGTGCTGATCACACACTATATGATCAGCTCTAGTGTTGGAGAGTTGTTGCTAACTTAACAATGCAGAATCCCTGGGAGTCCCAGCATAATGGGAGTACACACCACTCAGCAGCTCTTTTCCTTGAACTTCATCCTGTAGCTCATGAAAATGATTGTACAGTAGACCTGCAGTGTTCCCTCCATAGTAAGATATGCAGGTGATGTTTGGCTGACAGAAAGAGACAGAAAGAATATCTGGACCATTCTCTCATATAAAGCAAAAACCCTGTTGCTGCAGGAGAGCAGAAGTTTTATTTCTTTTCCCAAGAAAAGTTTGGTTGCTGCTGGGGGGGATAAAAGAAAGCAAAAACTTTTGGCCATTGTGAGAGGGGCACAATCTCCTCACATCCAAAACCCTACACTTCTAGTAAAAAGACTACTGCTGCTGGTGATAGGTGGTCAACTCAGCCCTATGCAAGACCACAAAGGGCAAATTTCCTCTGCCACGACAGGAAGAGGTAAGAATAGTGAACATTCTCCCCACTTCAGCCCCAGGCACAGAGAAATTTGAATAAATGAAATTTGCACAGAACAGAGAATTGTGTCCATCACCCACCAGGAGCTGCAGACCTACTGTGCAAAGAATAGCTTATTGTGGACTGAGGAATAGAGTGTATGTAAGGCTTACTGTAATTTGGTCACTACTAAATTCTGCAAAAGCATGCCAGCACTCCAGGCTTTACACTAAGCACAGGAAGAAGGAGCAGTTCACAGCTAGATGGATTTGAATTCTTTGGTGCACCGATGATAACTATAGAAACATCAAAACCAAACTTTGTTAAATAAAGTTAATTCAAATTCATACATTAATAACCCAAAGACAAAGATGCATACTAACAAAAGGATATAAAACTGCTGTCAGTTGTTAACTACACTTTATACATAATTCTAACATTTACTCAAATTCTATTAGGCACACTCAAAAAACAATAAGAATAGCTATCAGTTGTAAAGAGATAAAGTAATATAGATACAGAGATGGTATAGGCATCTATATGTATAGAACTATCAGTCAAATTACTATAAATATCTTTGATAAGTATGTTAAAGCATCTAGATGACTAGGTTTAAAATATGTATGAAAAGACAGAAGATTTTATCAGTGAGAAGAAAATTATTTTAAAAGAATAAATGAAAATGATGAAAATAAAAAAGCACACTATCAGAGATGAAAAATTCTTTCTGTGAAACTAACAGCGTAAATCATTTAATTTGAAATATCTTGCCTCTTGTGTTTTGTTCTGTAAACACACAATCCCCTCAAAGTTTGATTTCTTTAATGTGAGACTGTATCAACTCAATGATAGATCAGTGGAAAACAGATAAGCCTTGAGAAAAGTCCCAAGCAAGAGGAAATCCCAGTCAAACAAATCTTCCAGGGGAATTTCATCTTGGTTACCCCAAAACAAGTGGAACATATTTTAGCTAAAATAACAGAAATAGTACAAAGGAAGAATGTTAAAATCTGCAAGAATGAAAACCAAGTCATGTATAAAAGTAAAACCATCAAAATAATAACAGATTTCTCAGTAGACACTCTGAAGTTCAGGAAGATATAAAATGATATATTTTAAGCCTAGAAAAAAACAGCTACTAATAGAAATTACTATATCCAGACAAGCTTTCCTTTGGCTTCAAAGAAGAAATAAAGACCTACCAAGATGAGTATAAACTAAAGGAATTCATGACTATAAAGCCAGCATTGCTGAATATACTTGAAGCAATCCCATACTGAGAAGAGAAAGAGAAACACAACCACGAAAACATGAGAAAGAACAAACCTCACTAGAAGAGTAAATATTCAAGTGAGAATTAGGAAAGTCTCAAACATTAGAAATAAAACAAAAAGACGGCAATCAATATGTACTTTCTATGCTAACTCTGCATGTAAATGGTCTTAGTTCTCTAATTAAAAACTCAGGCTGGCAAAAGGGATCAAAAACCAAGATCCTATTGTTTGTTGCCTGCAAGAAACACTGAGCCAGCAAAAACATAGGAAGATTAAAAGGATGAAAAATGTCATTCCATGCAAATGGAACCCCAAAGCAAGCAGGATTAGCTCCACTCATATCTGACAAAGCAGACTTCAAAACAAAACAAAGTTAGTCAGAAGAGATAAGTTTACTACATACTGATTAATGTGGAAAAATGAGAATTCATACCCTATTTGAATCAAATATATGATATGTCAAGATCATTGTATTGTCTTGAGCAACTAATAATAAAAAAAGAAAAAAACCTCACTTAGTGAAAGAGGTGAAAGACCTCTACAATGAAAACTACATAACACTACAAAAAAAAATTGAAGAAGACCTTAGAAGATGGAAAAATTTCCCTTGCTCTTGGATAGGCAGAATTAATATTGTCAAAATGAACCATACTACCAAAAGCACTATACAGATTTAATGCAATTGAATCAAAATCCCAATGACATTCCTCATAGAAATAGAAAAAGCAGTCATGAAATTCATCTGGAAGAATAAAAAACCCAGAATAGCTAAAGCAATCCTTAGCAAGAAAAGTGAAGCAAGTGGCATCACTATACCAGATCTTAAACTGTACTGCAGAGCAATAGTAACAAAAACAGCATAGTATTGGCTGCAAAATAACCTTGTAGACCGATGGTACAGAATAGAGGACACAGAGACAAACCCAATAAGTACAGTTATCTTACAGGCACCAAAAATATACATTGGAGAAAAAAAAAGGCTCTTCAACAAATGATGCTGGGAAAACTAGAAAACCATATGCAACAGAATGAAATTAAGCCCCTATCCCTTACCATGCACAAAACACAACTCACAGTGGATCAAGAACCTAGGAATTAAACCAGAGACCCTGCACCTAATAGAAGAAAAAGTAGTCCCAAATCTTCATCATGTTGGATTAGGCTCCAACTTCCTTAATAAGACTCCTATATTGCAAGAATTAAAATCAAGAATCAATAAATGGGATGTACTCAAACTAAAAAGTTTCTTCTCAGCAAAAGACACAATCTGTGAGGTGAACAGAGAGCCTACAGAAGGGGAGCACCTTTTTACCACAAGCACATCAGATAAAGCACTAATCTCTAGGATATATAAAGAACTCAAAAGTCTTAACACCAATAAAACCAAACAACCCAATCAATAAATGGGCCTGGGAACTGAACAGGCACTTCTCAGAAGATGATATACAATTAATCAACAAATATATGAAAAAATGTTCAACATCTCTAGCATTTAGAGAAATGCAAATCAAAACTACTCTAAGATTTCATCTCACTCCAGTCAGAATGGCAGCTATTATGAATACAAACAACAATAAGTGTTGGCGAGGATGTGGGGAAAAAGGTACAATCATACATTGCTGGTGGGACTGCAAATTGGTGTGGCCAATGTGGAAAACAGTATGGAGATTCCTTGGAAAACTAGGAATAAAACCACCATTTGACTGAGCTATCTCTCTCCTCCGTCTTTACCCAAAGGACTTATAAATTATTCTATAACTTTGTTACTGTTAATTTTGCAGTAAAGTCAAAAGTACAGAGAAAGCCTTACAGTATGCCAACTCTAATCCCTTCAAGAATATACCAAGGAGTGGTATAGCTAGATCATATAGTAACTCCATTTTAGGATTTTTGAAGAACTTCCATACTGATTTCCTTAATGACTGTGCTAGTTTTCATTCCCACAAACCATGTGTAAAAGTTTGTTTTTCCCTATGGCTTCACCAGCAATTATTATTTTTAATGATAGCCATTCTGACTAGAATAAGATGAACTCTCAATGTAGTTTTGTTTTTCGTTTCCTTAATTGCTAATAATGTTGAACACATTTTCATATAATTGTTAGCTATTTCTACTTATTTTGACTCGTGCTAAATTCATTTGCCTATTTATTGGATTACTCGGTTTTGAGATGTTAAAATTTTTGAATTCTTTATGTATTTGGAATATTAACTCTCTGTCAGAGGAGTAGGTGACAAATATTTTCTCCCATTCTGTAGAATGTCTCTTCATTCTGTTAATTGTTTCCTTTGCTGTGCATAAGCTTTTTAATTTGATGAATTCCCATTTCTAAATTTTTGCAAAGCCCTGACCCTGGGTATAGCAAAATCATAATCCTTCTATGATAAGCAAAGCAACTGAACATTTCTTAAATAAACTTTATTCAATATATCAAATTGTATTAATCATAAACTGAAACCAAATGCTGAAAATAATGGTTTGTGTGATGTCTGTGTTTACATTATATATACATTAAACTAATGTTTAATTTTAGTTTTCTGAGTTATATCATTATTATTATTATTTAACTCAAAATCCTCCTAATCCTTTTGGCTTGTAACGGAGTTGTAACAATGGAAATGACCACTAGATGTTGCTAGTTATCTAGTTTATAAATCTAAGCAGTTGCATTCTTTAAAAGCTTACTTCTACCTCCACTAATTTTTTTCGAACACAATACCTAATCCCATGTTTTGAGTATACTTGAATCATATAAAGAGCTACAATGTATAACACCCAAGTTTTTAGAAAAACTTGCTTCCAATTCTTTACTCAACCTCTTTTTTGGGGGGAGGGGGGTCAGGTACCAGGGCTTGAACTCAGGTCACTGGACCACTGAACCACATCCTCCGCCCTATTTTGTATTTTATTTATGCACAGGGTCTCACAGCCTCCAGAGCCCCTGAGATTACAGGCATGTGCCATCACACCCAGCCTTCAACCTCTTTTCTTTACATTCTAACATGTAACTATCCAAATCTATATTTATTTATTATAAAAAATTATATTATGAGAAAATTATACTCATAATATAGTTTTTTAAATATATGATCCACTCCATGTTAACTTTGATTTCTTTGCTCTATGACTACATACGATTTAATTAAAACTTGATTCAACTTGGCACATTTATTCCAGAACAAGGAGAAATGAATGTTTTGCAAATATTCAATTGCTGCGGATACTTTCTTTGCTATATAACCTAAGAATCGGGGAATGCTGGAGCAGATAGGTATGATTAGGGCATGGGAATTTTGCTTATGTACAAAATCAACGGAACAGGTTAGGCAAACTTGTGGTAAAGCAGTTTCAATTATTGCTTCCATCAATCAGGCAAGTTTTCTATTTTTCACATTTTTTTTTTCTCTTGAAATGTGGTGGACGATGCAAAATACTAAGAACCAGGAAAACAAGATAGAAAGGGTTATCACCACCACGTAAATTGGAGGGCATCTATAGAGGTGTGCTGCTGTTATTATTTAGATGTAGTGTCCCCTGAAAGCTCATGTGTGAGACAATGCAAGAATGATTGGAGAAGAAATAATTGGGTTTTAGCCTTAGCCTAATCAGTGAATTGATCCCCGGTGGGATTAACTGAAGTGGAAGGGTGTGGCTGGAGGAGATGGGAATTGGGGCGTGGCTTTCAGGTACATATTTGTATCTGGTACTTGGAGTTTCTTTCTCTACTTCCTGATCATGGTGATGTTAGCTGCTTCCCTCTGCCACACTCTCCGGCCATGGTGTCCTGCCTCACCTCGAGCCCAGAGGGATGGAGCCCCTCTGTTGACCTCTGAAACTGTGAGCTCTCAAATATTAACTTTTCCTTCTCTACAGTTGTGCTGGTTGCATCCTTAGGTCACAGCAGCTAAAAAGCTGAATAAAATAGCTGCCTAGGATCCCTGTGTAGAGACAAGCCAATTGTGGGAGGGCTTTAGGTGTCCCTATTAACAGGTGTGATTGAAACACTAGACAAAATTGAGAGGAAGTCACACTTTTATCTTTGAGAATACATTGCAATGATTTATATCTATGATTCAGCCTCTGGGCTTTCATTTTGTCCATACCATACAAGGTAAAATGTATCAAAGGCTTTTACTTGGAAAATTAGTTGATTTATGGAAAAACACACATAAATTACCAAAGCCACTGATAAAGAGGTTTTTTATCTCCAGAAATAGGGATGCATGGTGCCTGGTTTTCTGGAACAAATATTTATCAAGATTTTAGGAATAAGGATTGTAGTCCTCAAATATAGCCCAGCTTCTTACAAAGTATGCTGCATAATATTCAAAGGTAAGAAAAGTAGAAATAACTACAAACAAATTTGGCATTTTTCTGAATCTCACTTCCTACAGTTTTCAAAAAAGATGATTTCATGATCATCTGTCCCTCAAACTAAGCATATATATTTCACTCAATAAAATATATTTTATATATTTTTGGAGATGGTAGTGACTTTAACCTTTGTTCCAAGGGAATGTGAAACCAAGAACTTAGGCCTTTAAATTTACAAAAGATTCTCACATCAAATGTTTAGTTTTATTTACTTTTTCCAATGTTATAATACTTACTAACAACTGAATCTCATATAATACCACTGCCGAGAGCCATGAGTAATAATATTCCTTGCACATATAAAGTTACAAAGCAAAAACAGTGAGATAACACTTCTGCTAGAATCAGGCAATCTTTTAGTAAAGCTGTTCTGCCTAAATCAGGGAGAACATGAAGCATTGTTGAGAAAGAACCACTATTACCTCTTAAAAAAGTTTTATGGTAATATTCTGCCCAAAAGCTAGATTCTCTTGTCCTAAAGATAATAACTAGAAACTAAATATTAACATCAGTATTAATGATTAGTGTTCCAACTGTACAACCTCTTGCACCATCCCAGTAGTTTTAGTCAGCCTTCATTGTTGTGAACAAAAGATCTGACAAAACATCACTGAGGAGAAAAAGCTTATTTAGGGCTCATGGTTTTACAGGTTTCAGTCCATAGATGGCTGACTCCATTGCTCTGGGCCCTGAGCTGAGGCAGAACATCATGCAGAAGAACTTGTCAGAAGAAAGCATTCAAGACATAGTAAACAGGAAACAGAGAGGGCTGTGCTCACCAAGGACAAAAACCACAAAGTCACACCCTCAGTGACCTACTTCCTCCAGCCACACCCTATCTGCCTACAGTTACCACCTAGTTAATCCATATCAGTGAATTAACCCAAGGATTAGGTTAAGGATCTCAAAATAAATAGTCATTTCATATCTGAACATTCCCATATCACACATGAGCTTTTGGAGGACACCACATATCTGACCAGTAACAGTAGCTAACTAGGCTTGCACCAGGAGCTTTCCTTTACAATGTCTTGTGTGCAATCATCATACTTGGGGTCCCCTCTCACCCAGATAACCAGTGGAAGTCCTATTCATTCTTTAAGACTGAGGATTATGTGTCTTCTTTCTTGAAGATTCCCTATATTAATTTAACCCATCTCTCACGCTGTACAAAACTCAGCTCACAGTAGATCAAGGATCTAGATATTAGGCCAGAAATGCTGCACAAATTAGAAAAAAAGGTAGGCCCAACTTTCCAACATGTCGGCACAGGATCTGACTTCCTTAATAAGACCCCTAAAGTGCCAGAAGTAAAATCAAGAATCAATAAATGGGGTGGCATCAAACTGAAAAGCTTCTTCACAGCAAAGGAAACAATCAAGAACATGAAGAGAGAACCTACAGAATGGGAGAAAATTGTGCCACCCAAACCTCAGATACAGCATTACTTTTCAAGACATATAAAGAACTCAAAAAATGTAACACCAAAAGAAAACCAAATAATCCAATCAATAAATGGACAAAGAAACTGAACAGACACCTCACAGAAAAAGAAATATAAATGGTCAACAAATATATGAAAAAGTGTTCAACATCTAGCAATTAAAGAAATGGAAATTAAAACCACAGATTCCATCTCACTCAGTTAGAATAGCAATTATCAAGAAAACAAGCAACTATAAATATTGGCAAGGATGTGGGGAACGGGAAGTTACACTTATACTGCTGGTTGGACTGCAAATTGGTGCAACCACTTTGGAAAACAGTATGGAGATTCTACAAGGACTAGGAATGGAACCACCATTTAACCCAGTTATCCCACTCCTCAAAAATATCCAAAGAAGTTAAAATTGGCATACTACCATGATGCAGCCATATCAATGTTTATAGCAACTCAATTCACAATCACTAAGCTATGGAACCAAACTAGGTGCCCTTCAACAGATGAATGGATAAAGAAAATGTGGTATGTATACAAAATAGAGTATTACTCAGCCATAAAGAAGAATGACTATGACATTTGCCTATAAATGGATGTATTTGGAGACTATCATGCTAAGTGAAGTAAACCAGTCCTAGAAAACCAAAGGTTGAATGCTTTCTCTGATAGGTAGAATCTAACCCACAGTAAGGGGAGGAGGTGTGTGTGGAAGAATAGAAATGCAGTACTTTGGACAATGAGGAATGGAGGGATGGGAGGGGAGATAAGTAAAAGACAGTGGAATGAATCTGACATAGTTTCCCATGTACAAATATGAAAACAACAGAGTAAATCCCACCATCATGTATATCCATAAGAATGGGACTCCAACTAGAACAAGGTATGTTCCATGATTGTATAATTATATCAAAAATGAATTCTACTGTCATATATAATTAAAAAGAACCAATAAAATTTTTATAATTCATCATATATTTAAAATAAAATGAAACATACTCTTGTCCTATCACTCCCACTTGACAATACCCTAGTTTTTCTTTCTTTCCTCCCTACATTCCTTCTCTTTCTTCTTCTTTTTTTGGTAAGAATATTTAAGAACAGGAAAATGATGCTACTAAATATCTCAATGTGTTTAAAATTTCCACTTGGTGTGTTTAAATTTTTCAATTTGCTATTTTAAAAGTCAAGACTAAAAAAATAAAGTTCTCATTCACTGCTAATTTTAAAAAGCTGAGCTAATCACTTTCTCTTCCCCTATACTTCTCTAGCTCTGTAGAGTTCACACATTTTCCTGATTGTTTATTCTTACAGTGAATGGAATTAGATTATCATCGCTCTCAGTATCTGCAGTCTCTAGCCAGCTAGCAATACTTCCATTAAACAACTGCCAATTTCGCATTTCCTAATATTGACTAAACAACAGCATATAACTGACAACAGTTCTTGCTATCTGTTTGGGATTTGACTTTGGTAGAATATTTACTCCCTGCCTCTCTATTCCCTTCTCTTACAAGAAAACTTGGTAAGTATTCATTCTTTAAAAATAAGACTTTATTTTTCAAAACAGGTTTAAATTTAAAAAAAAATGGAATGAAAATTAAAGACAGTCCCCATACACCTCCTGATCCCACACATGCACAGTCTATCCCACTATCAAGACCCCACTAATGTGGAACATTTATTATAATCAATGATTTTACTATTGATACATCAGTCCACAGTTTACATCAAGGTCCACTCTTAGTAACAAGCATTCTATGGATTTTGAAAAAATGCATAATGGCATGCATTTGCCATTAGTTCATTACTTGAAATTCTACTGTGCTATATCTATTCATCCCTTGCTCCTCCCAACCTCTTGTGTTTTACATTTAAGTCTTTCTTTTAGTTATTTTTTATTAATATCTGATCTAGATTAACTTTTGTTCTATGTAAGTGCCTAGTTGTTTCAGTATCATTTGCTGAAAAGTCCATCTTTCTTCACAGTTTTTCTTTGGTTTCTTTGCCATAGACCAGCTACGATGTAGTTGTATTTCTACAATTTCTATTTCATTCCAGTGACCTATTTGACTCTTATTTTTCCAGTACCTTTTTTTTCCTGTTTATTGTAGCTTTACAATGAGACTTACAGTAGGGTAGTGCCAGTCCTTTGACTTTTTTTCTACTTCATTTTGTGCATCTGTTGGATATATTTCTCTTCCACATTTATATGGGTGCCTCCTTAGGGAACTGCCTTCTCTTGATGACATTAAGATATTAATGGAATATTAGTCTCTTGAGTAGTATTGAGCTTAATTCCAACTCGACTTTGCAGTACCGTTTGAGCTTAATTCCAACTCGACTTTGTAGTACAGTTTCCCTGTTGCTTCTTTGTCCCTGATTAGTATGTTTCAGGGTAAAGAATACTGTGTCATAACCTGAGGTTCCTGCTTTCTCCATATGTCTCACAAGAGTGGGATCCCTCTGGTACTTCAGGCTGTTGTCTTATACAAGGCAAGGTGTATAGAGTATACCTTCTGTGGTTATGCCTCTGGTTTTGTCAGCAATGTGTGGTCTGAAAGGTATGGAAACAACAAAAGCCAAGACCTTTTGAAAGTGCCATTTCCATGATATCTGTCTTATTTATGTCTGCTAATGCTACAGCAGTAGATGCCCAGGATCAGTTATTCAGTGTGGGAGACCAATCTTGCACGTGACTGAGTCAGACTCCCTGGCTGGGTGCTGAGGAAATGTGGCAGAGCTTTCCCCACCCTTCTTGGGTTCAAGGGACGGTGTCTCGTGCATGGGTGTGTCTTCCTACAGCCCCATGGTTGGACCTACGCTCGCCTGTTCCTTTGTAATATAACCTATTGCCTTGTTTAGGATAGAATCTTCCATGGAAGTGCCTTGTGTGCGTCCCCTTCTCTTACTGTGCCCTTGGGTGTGGCCTACCCAGATGTCAGTCAACCTGCTGACAGTGGACATCATGAAGATAGACTCAGCCCCCTGAAATCTGACTCCTTGCCTCATTTGAATAGCTTCTCCTCAATAAAAGGGGTCAGCGCGGGCTCTTCTTTCTCTCTCTCTTCCTGCAGACCCTTAAGGTCAGAGGAGCTGTCAGAACGACCCCAAAGTAAAAGGTATTTGTGTTTCTTGTGTGATTATTTTGTGCAGCCCAGTCAGCCCAGTTTTCCTGGAGTAACCCCTGAGCCTTTTACTTGTGAGAACAGAAACCCGACAATTCAGTACCTGCCAAGCCATGCTTACTTGGGGCCAGGTCAGCATCTGAGGATTTTTTTCTCCTGTTTGTCAACATGAGGTGTTTACTTAGCTTTAGATGGGACTGGGTTGTCGGTGGAATAAGGTGTGATTTAGTTTGGCTGTAGTGTAGATCAACAGTACAGCATATATCTCACATTCTTGAAGTGTCAGACTTGACCTCCCAGAACCATATGAAAAAAGGAACATGAATAATGATAATAACCACTCAATCAAACAAGGTAGAGCAATAAGGTAAAAAACGTGTAAAAACTATGCCATCTAAAATACCAACACTAACAGGAATATCAGAAGCAAAATGAACACAGGATAAACTAAAAAGTTGGAAAATGACAAATGAAATTAATTAAAAGAGGAAAAAAAGGAAAAGGACAAAAGAAGGTAGATGAAAAGTAAAAAATTAAAGTAACAACATAAACAATAAAAGGGAGAATGTTAAACAAATAATTAAAATAGTAAGAGACTAAAATTTTTTTAAAGAATACATAGTATGTATATAATATATAATTTTATATATTATATATAAAACACATATATAATATTATATTAATACATATAATATATTATATATGTATATCAAACAGCCAATATAAAGGAAGTTTTAATACAAAAGAAGGTGTTATTTCTACTGAGTTGGTTGATGATGTAGGCAAGAGAGAATGTTGCTGTTCAACTTTTATTCTTATCAACTTTTCTTTCTGTGTCTTCCTTGGCAATGCACATCTTGGAGAGAGCAAAGGTTGGGGTTATTCTTTACCGCTTACTTGATACTTGTGTCTTGATTTCCACAAGATCAGTGGGAATTGTTTGGGACTGTAACCCTTTGAAATAACTCTGAGCTTCCTTGCTTGCCAGTAGGGACTATCATGGAATACAAATTTCCTCCATCAGAAATTTATTCTGGAGAGATTTGCCTAACACACTCCACAGCTATGCTGAGGCAGAGTGCTATAATATCTCTGGATCTGCAGAGATCTTTGCAAAGACCACTCCCTACTAAAAGGGAAAGCAACTATCTGCACTGGAGTGGAGGTGGCATGGCAGGTTATCCGCAATCCACCACCCAAAACTCTGGGGGCCCAAGTTCTAGCTCCACCATGTGCCATGCTTGCTTATTCCCCAGCTCTTCTTCAGATATCTACTCAGCCATTAGTCATAATAGAGAAGCAAATTCTGCTCCTTTTCATGTCACTACATACCTACTGTATAGAATTTTCAGTGGGATTGTTTAGGTTGCACTTCTGTAAGGCCAAACTAGGTCTCAAGCTGAAACTGTGCAGCACCATCTGCACTGGGATTCTAAGAGACAGGAAAATGCAGGAGTTTTTCTTTCCCAAGGAGAAAGTTCAGAAGGACCTTCTTAAGTTAGCTTCCCATTATAGAACTGCAAGTCTACATTGGGAAATGCAGAGACTTTCTCTAGTACTAGTACCAGCCTGTTTCGCTGATCTCCAAACAACTGTGTTCTGACTTGCCCCTCCGTATTGTGCCAAATTTTATGCTAGTTGTTCTTTTGGTCTCTCTCCACTATCCTTGAACTCTACAACATTGCCACATGCTCCATGCTAGGCATTTCCTATCACTTTCTGCTCCACTGTTCAGATTCTCTGGGTTTCTCCAAGCCTCTGCCTATCCCTATTGACCTTCAGCATGTTCCCCATAGCTACCTACCTCAATGAGCAGCTGTCTTACTCTTTAGATTCTATCTGTTGAAAGAACAGATAAGTGCTGGCTACTTCTAATCTTCCATCTTCCCTTGCCCACATTTTTTTTCTAGGTGACTTTCTTGTATATTTCCAGATCTTTCCCTGAACTCACCAACTAAATGCCAGTTGTGCTCCATACTAAGGATGAACAGAACTGTCAGGAAGCACCACTTTCCCTGCAAGCCTATGTGAAACTAAATTGGAAAATATTATTTGACCTTCCCTGAATTGGGCAATAGTATCCTTCCATACATGGAAGCACTTGTTCCATAAGCCATGTTCACTTATCTACTTAGTTTCCTAAATTGGACAGAGTTCCACTACAGTAGAAATTACCTTTTGAAATTTTGTATTTTTGTATTCCCAGGCCATAACTTAGTGCTTGCCAAGCTTATAATAAGCACTAAGTAAGTGTTTGCTCAGTTATTGAAAACTTAAACAAATGGAGGCATCTTAAAAGCAATGTGACAAGGATAAACTTGGCCATTTCCTACAGCAAGGACTCCTTGGTTTATTCATCTTGCCCAAAGTCTGGTGTTCATCTTAATGGATGAAAGTTAATTTGTGCTTGTGTCCCAGCACTGATGGAAGTGGTACAACTTGTTTACATTATCCAGGTTAAAAAAAAAAATACACATAGAAATACCATGTATTTAAACACAGAATTGAACAATATCATATACACAGAACAGAACAATAGAGAGGCCAACTTAGCTGTATACTCTCCTAGAAGTTGAAAAGATTCTGGTCTAATTCCAGGGTCTTTTATTCATTTTGAGTTGACATCTATGCAGAATGAAAAATGGGTATCGAGTTTCTTTTTTTTTTAAACATATGGATAGTCACTCTTCCTAGCACCATATTCTAAAAAGGCTTCTTTGGCATATATCAAGTGGCCGCATCTGTGTAGGTTTATCTCCATGTCTTCTATTCTTTTCCATTGGTCTCTGTGTCTATTTTTATGCCAGTCACATGAAGTTATTATTATAGCTCTGTTGTATAATTTGAAGTTGGGTATTGTAATGCCTCCAACGTTGCTTTTCTGTGCTTAGAATTGCTTTGGCTGTTGCCCGTTCTCATCACTACTACATAATGTAGTAATTGAAATTCTAGCCAGAGCAATGAGGCAAGAGTACAAAATAAAAAGGATACCAATAAGGAGGAAGCTCATATTATTGTTTGGAAATCATATAATATCTAAGAGAATTAATATCGACATCATTTTCTCTTTTGTGTATGAGAAACTCTGAGCAGCACAATTATATCAAATGTGATAAATCACATAAAATTGATAACAGTAGACATTTTTAAAATGAGTTTTTGTGGCCCAGATGTGGTGGCCCTCCCCTGTAATCCTAGCAGCTCAGGAGGCTAAAGCAGGAGGATCACAAGTTTAAACTGAGCCTCAGCAACTTATTGAGGGCTTAAATAACTCAGTGAGACCCTGTCTGTAAATAATATATATATTATTTGACACATGTCAAACATCCAAAAGTACACAAAAAAAATGAGTTTTTTGCGTACTTTTAGATGTTTGACTTTTGTCAAAACATCAAGATAATTGTCACTGATTGGATAAACATTTTCAGAAAAATATAAGTGCATCATTTTATTAACCTTTTGGTCACTTAAACTTTTTAAATTTATACTGCATTATGAAGTTGCTCAAAGAATATTATCTTTCAGAAATTTAATCAGTGAAATCTCTATATTCAGAAGATATGACTAAACATAAAAGTAAATAAATATAATGGCCTTTCGAGAATATTTGATACTTTCTTTTAATGTTCTATATTTCATATGTCCATAATTTTATTGATAGTATTAGGTTGGCTTAGTAGAGAGAATAGAAGACTGAAATTAAAAACCTCATGATTTTGTTTCAGTTATAAAAAGTTTTGGGTCCTTGTCCAAGTCTGTCAATTCTTCATTTACTATCAGGAAATAAATGTAAGTATATGTCATAAGACAATGTATAAAATAATATTTAGTGTAAGATTCTTTATTTACATTATTGTATTTTTGACTTTTTGACTAAATTATTTTAAAAGATTTTTATTTTAGAATAATATTAGACATACAATTTAAAAACAAAGCTATCACTGAAAATCCCTTTATGTACATCACCTAGGTCCCTCATGTTATTTGTAATAAAATCATTAAAATATTGAAAATAATATTAATAGAATTATCTGTGGACTCCATTTGGATTTTCTCATTTTCCTACTAGTGCAGGGAGCCACCTGTGAATTACTTGAGGGAGGGTCTCCTCTTGGTATGGAGCCATGGACATTTAGGTTTAACCTTGGGAACTATCCTCCCCTCACCGCCCCCCCAACACACACACACATGACCTCTATCTCTGCTCTACTAGGAAGACCCCTCTCATAGCTCTGGAGTTGGGCTAACCATTGGGAACTGGACAGCCCACCTACTATCTTATTTGGCAAAGAATATAACATGGAAAACCTTTGATGTTTCCTGATATAAATAAAGCAAGAGGGGGCTCCATTTTACTCTTTTTAGATCCCTAAGATCCGCTAGACTCTCCTGCCCCGCTTCTAAAATTACTTTCTGTGTCCTGTGGGTTTTTTTGACACCCTACTTTTTTTAGCTTTTATTTTGCAGCCAGCCCATTCCACCAAGAAGAACTCCATCCCCCACCTCTCATGAGGGATGTGGGCAGGGTACTAGTGCCCCTTTTATATTCTAGAATCCATAAAGAGGCTGAATTATATAAATATCATTAATTAGATTTGGATTTTTCAGCTATTTTTGTCATGATCAGACTGAAGTAAAGGATCTTTGGAAAGAACATAATGAGCATAATCCTTTGTGACATGATGTTAACATGATTTACTATCAACTTTGATCAGATGGTTACAGTGATATCTATTAGATTCCTTCACTGTAAAGTTACAAATATTCCCTTTTATACTTTATTCATTAGAAATAAGTCTAAATCAAGCCAACACTCAAGAAGTTGTCAGTTAAGCTTACACTGGGCAAAAGTATAAAATTAATGAACGTGTATTAGAACCACCATAATAATTAATCTTTGGGAGGAATATGTTTCTCTTTAGAATTTCAGAAGGAGAGAATCTTACTGGAAGCAAATATTACTATTATGTTCTAATATTGATTTTTCTATTTTCCCCATTCCTACTATAATTATTAATTGGAATTCTGCCATAAAATTGTTGTCTATAATTACCCATTTATTATTTTACTTAGTCATTAACTTATTTGTATCAGTGTGTATTTTTGTATATACGTTCTATTCTTGAAACAAAAATCTAATGCTATTGACATGTGTTGTTTCTTAAATCATTCTCCTTTATTAGATTGGACTTTTGTATTTTCTCATTTTTTTCTACCAATCTTTCTTACTTTCCAGCACTATAAAATGCCCCAGATAATCTTATACTTGCCTAGACCAGGCATAGAATCAGCAATGTCTTCAAGAAACCTGATCCCGTTCATTGGATATTGATGTCTAGAAACCAAAATCTGGATGATAGATATTCTCATTGCTATTGGAATGCCACTACCTCTAAGGCCCTCTCAGTAACACAGCTAGAAAACATATGTATAACTTCACTTGGCATTATCTTCTCTAACTCTGTACCTGCAAATGCCATGATTTTATTCTCTTTTATTGCTGATGTTTTCTCTGATATAAGAAGGCTGATTCATAGTGGGGTAGGAAGAGGGAGCATGGAAAGAATAGACAAACCCTAGATAGGGCATAGGGGTGGGAAGGGAAGGGAGGGAGCAGGGAGTTAGAAATGATGGTGGAATATGATGGACATCATTATCCAAAGTACATCTATGAACACACGAATTAGTGTAAATATACTTTGTATACAACCAGAGATATGAAAATTTGTGCTGTATATGTGTAATATGAATTGTAATGCATTCCATTGTCATATATAGATAAAAAATTAAGAAAAAAGAAAACATATGTATTCTTACACATGCATCTGTATCTGTATTTATTTCTGTATCTATCATCTGCATATATCATATCTGTGTCTCCTATCCAAGTCTAACATTCTGACACTGCTTTAGTAACTTCTTTACTCAACTATAAAAATACAGATATTTATTATCTAGATTGTATTTATTTATTCATTCAAGCCTAGTGTGCATATATAATTTTCATATATAGCATATTACATATATACACATATAAGAAACTCAGCATTGCAAAACTGTACCATGTAGAAACAAATTTTTAAAAATTTAATATTCAGTGCTTTAGTACAGTTTTATTTTTCTAGAGAAAATAGGGTATTTATATTTTTTTATAAATATATATAAATAGATGTCGTTATGTAGATAAATTGACATAAGATACAGTTAAGTACATTACCAAATCATTTAGGCCATTTCTTGTCAAATCTATGCCCTATTGTGCATATGTCATACAATTTTAATACACATAGATTTTTTTGTCCCAGTTCACATTACATCATGTGTTCTGGTTGAATTTTTCTAAAATTGCATTCAACAAAATTCATCCTTTATGGTGTTTCTTTCTATAGTTACATAAATTTGTAATGATGTCCTTTTATACTATTTTATTCTTTTTTCCCCTTTGTGTTCCTTTTGAATAGTTTTTTTAAATATATTTTTACATGTCGAAGGACCTTTATTTTATTCATTTATTTATATGCAGTGCTGAGAATCGAACCAGTTGCCTCACACATGCTAGGCAGGTACTCTATTACTGAGCCACAACCCCTGTCTTTGAATAGTTTTTTGTTAGGACTTTAAGTTCACTAATTTTTTTCATCAGTGCTGTCTGATAAATTACTTATAAATTGTTTATCTGTTTTATTTTATTTCACAGATGTAGTTTTCATTTCTATGTGTTGTATTTGATCTTTTAAAATATTTTATATGTCTAAAATTTTTGAGCAATTGGATTATTAATGTAATAAATTACTTAATACTCTTTTCTATTAACTTTAATGTTTGTGACACTTGTGCAAGTTAAGAGTGATTCATTTTGTCCCAATTCTGGCTTCTGCTTCCCTGCTTCTGTAAATGTGTCATATCCTTCAAAGCAGTTTAACTGTTATCAACTAAAAATAACACAGAATTTATCCTTTTAACAATTTTAGGTTAGGTAGTATTGAGTATACTTACATTATTATGTAACCAATGTCCAGAACTCTTCATCTTGCAAAATTGAAACTCTATCCACTGAACAGATCTATTACCTTTTCTATACAGCCCATGCTTTCAAGACTCATTAATGTTTTGTTATCCAGTCATCTGAAAATAGACAACACTTGAGTTTTTTTCACCTTCTGACTATGGTAAATAATGCTGTTATGAACGTGGATGTACAGATAGCTTGTGAGATCCTGCCATTTTATCTTTCGACTTTATACACAGAAGTGCATTTGATGGATCACATGGTAAATCTATTTCTAATTTATTTGAGGAACTATCCTATCATATTCCATAGCAGCTGCACTATTTTACAGTCTCTTTAACAGAGCTTAAGTCTTATATTTTCTCCACATTTACTTGAACATTTGCCATTTTTCTTGTTTTTTTTTTAATTTTTTATGGTAATCATCATAATAGATGTGAAGTGTAACTCGTTGTTGGTTTGCATTCCCCTAATCCTTAGTGATGTTAAGTATCTTTCCATGTATGTGTTGGCTTTTTGTATATAGTGTTGGAAAAAATATCTTTTCACATACTAGATTAGTTTCACATACTAGATTCATTGCTGTGGCCAAAATATCTGACAAGAAAAACTGAGAGGAGGAAATTTTAATTTTGGCACATATTTTCAGAGAACTCATCCAGGGTCAGACAATTTCTCAGGACCTGAGTGAGGCAGAATCTCAGGACAGAAGGGCTTCTCAGTTCATGGTAGCCAGGAAGCAAAGAGGGAAAATGGGTCAGTGACAGATAAAGTCCTCAAGGCCGTGACTCCAATGACTGGCTTCCTCCAGCCATGCCTCACTTGTCTAAAATTATCACTCAGTAGTCCATTCAAATTATTAATCCATTAAGTGGATTTATCCACTGATGAGGTTGAAATTTTCACAATCCAATCTTTTTACCTCTGAACATTTCTGCATTGCCTAGAAAATGAGGTTTTAGAGAGACATTTCAGATCAAAAAATACTTTGCCCATTTTTAAGTTGAAATATTATTTTTCTTCTTGTTGTTTAACTGTAAGAGCTGTTTGTTGTTGTTGTTGTTGTTTTGGTTTTTTGTTTGTTTGTTTTGGTACCAGGGATTGAACCCAAGGGTGCTTACCTACTTAGATACACCCCTAGCCCTTTTTATATATTTTATTTAGAGACAGGGTCTCATTGAGTTGCTTAGTGCCTTGCTAAGCTGCTGAAGCTAGTTTGAGCTTGCAGTCTTCCTGCCTCAGCCTCCTGAGCCACTGGGATTACAGACATGTGCCACCAGGCCCAGCTTAACTGAAAGAGATTTTATATATTTTGAACATTAGTCCTTCATCAGTTATATGATTTGCAAAAATTTTCTCACATTTCTTATGTGGCCTTCTCACTATGTTGTATTATATCTTTGAAATAAATTTAGCAATTGGATAGCTTGAAGGCTCCAACTTCATTCTTCATTTCCATGATTTTGAGGTCTATTCCAAGTCCCTTTAGATTTCATTTGAATTTTAAAATATATAACACTGGAGGGCTAGGGTTATAGCTCAGTGGTAGAGCACTTGCCTGGCACACCTGAGGCACAGGGTTCAATCCCCAGAACTACATTAAAAAACTAAATAATCAAAATACAGGTATTGTCTCCATCTACAACTAAAAATATTTTTTAAAAACCACCATAAACAACATTGGAGTTTTGGAGAATATTAAAGCTATAAATATCTTTGCATACTATTAGTATCTTAACAATAATGTCTTTTAATCCATAAATATGAGTTGTCTTTTCATTTACCTCTGTCTAATTTCTTTCTGTCACATTTTCTTCTGTTTTTAGTGGACAATTCTTGCCTCCTTGGTTAAATTTATTCCTAAGTGCTTTCTTATTGTTGATGTTATTAGTGAATTTCTTCTTATTTTCTTTTTTAGATAGTTCACAGCATTCAGAAACACATCTGATGTTTTTTCTACAGATTTTGTATTCTACAATTTTGGTGAATTTCATTGTAAGTTCTAACTACTCTTATTGTACAGTAGTTACTGATTTTACAAAAAAAAAAAAAGACATATAATCTGTGAGCAGAAATAACTTTTTTTTCTTTCAAATTTGGATGTCCTTAATTTATTTTTCTTACCTAATTACTCTACCAAGGTCCTCCGGTATTATGTTAAATAAATACCAGAGGTAAAATCAGATATTCTTGTAATTTTTTACTATATATATTATATTGTTTGATTGGAGGCTAACAGAAGATACTTCTATTTCCCCTTTTATTTATAATTGTTATAACTTTTTATGTATATTATAGCTCCACATTATTTTGTAATTATTTTTGTTTAGCAGAAAATTATCTTTTAAAGAGACTTACATAATATCACTAAAGGTTCTTATATATTTATACATGTAGTTACATGCTCAGTAATCTTTCCTATGGATTGTTCTACTTGAACACTTCTTGGCAGTGAAAGTCTATGTATGATAGTCTTTCAGCTTTGTATGCCTGGGAAGATATTCATTTAGCTTTTATCTTGGAAAAATATCATCTGTGGGTATAGCAATCTAGTTTGGCTTTTATTTTCTTTTTTCCTTTAAGTGACTTAAAGATGTTGTTCCATTTCTTTCTAACTGTATCAGTTTTAACCAGCTTTTTTTCCTGTGGTTGACTTTAATATTGCTCTTTTATGATTTATTTTTATGTTTACAATTTGATTATGATGGCATTATCTGTTGTCCTTCGGTTTTATTGAGTCTTTTGGATCTGTGGTCTTATAGATTTAACCAAATTTGGAAATATACAGACTTTTGTTTTTCAAAATATTGATTCTTGTTGTTTCCCCTCCACGTTTTTTAAAGATTTTAATTATTCATGTATAAAACTGCATGAAGATTTCCTACAGACAATAATCTTTGCACTTCTTAAAATATACATTATTTATTTGTTCTAATTTATTATACAAGACAGTAGAATGCAATTTGATTCATAGTACACACATGGAGCACAATTATTCATTTCTCCAGTTCTACTTACAGTAGACACACCATTTGTTTCTTTATACTTATACCTAGAGTAATGATGTTGATGTCCATCTCATTCAACCATCTTTCATACCCCTGTGTACCCTTCCTTCCCCTCCCTCCCCTTAGCCCTATCCAAAGTTCCTCCATTCCTCCCATGTTCCTCCTCCCCATTATGGATCAACATCCACGTAACAGAGAAAATATTCAGTCTTTGGTTTTGGGGGATTGACTTACTTCACTTATCATGATAATCTTCAATTCCATTCATTTACCTGCAAATACAATGATTTTATTCTCTTTTAATGCTGAGTAATATTCCATTGTATGTGTGTGTGAATATATATATATATATTTCTTTATCCATTCATCTATTGAAAGACATCTAGGTTGGTTCTACAATTTAGCTATTGTGAATTGTGTTGCTATAAACATTGATGTGGCTGCATCACTGTCGTATGCTATTTTTACATCCTTTGGGTATAAACTGGGGAGTGGGATAGCCGGGTCATATGGTAGTTCCATTTCAAGTTTTCTAAGGAATTTCCATATTGCTTTCCAGATTGGTTGCACCAATTTGCAGTCCCACCAGCAATGTATACTGTACGTTTTTTCCCACATCCTTGCCAACACTTATTGTTGCTTGTATTCTTGATAACTGCCATTCTGACTGGAGTGAGATGAAATCTTAAGAGTAGTTTTTATTTGTATTTCTCTAATAGCTAAAGATATTGAACATTTTTTTCATATATTTGTTGATCGATTGTAAATCTTCTTCTGAGAAGTGTCTGTTCAGGTCCTTAGTTCATTTATTGATTGGGTTATTCATTTTTTTGGTGTTTAGTTTTTCGAGTTCTTTATATATGCTGGAGATTAGTGCTGTATCTAATGTGCATGTGGTAAAAGTTTGCTCTTATTGTGTAGGCTCTCTAGTCACCTCACTGATTATTAATTTTGCTGATGAGGTTTTCAGTTTAAATCCATCCCATTTATTGATTCTTGATCTTATTTCTTGTGCTTTAGGAGTTTTGTTAAGGAAGTCAAGGCCTAATCTGACATGATGAAGATTTGGGCGTATGTTTTCCTTCTATTTGGTGCAAGGTCTCAGGTCTAATTCCTAGGTCTTTGATCCACTTTGAGTTGAGTTTTGAGCATGCTGAGGGATAGGGGCTTAATTTCATTTTGTTGCATATAGATTTCCAGTTTTCCTAGCACCATTTGTTGAAGAGGCTATCTTTTCTCCAATATATGTTTTTGGCACTTTTGTCTAATATAAGATATCTGTATTTATGTGGATTTGTCTCTGTGTCCTCTATTCTGTATCATTGGTCTACAAGTCTATTTTGCTGCCAATACCATGTAATTTTTGTTACTATTGCTCTGTAGTATAGTTTAAGGTCTGGTATAGTGATGCCACCTGCTTCACTCTTCTTGCTAAGGATTGTTTTAGCTATTCTGGGTCTCTTATTTTCCAGATTAATTTCATGATTGCTATTTCTATGAGGAATGTTGTTGGGATTTCTATTGGAATTGCATTAAATCTGTATAGTGCTTTTGGTAGTATCGTCATTGTGACAATATTAATTCTGCCTATCCAAGAAGAAGGAAATCTTTCCATCTTTAAGGTATTCTTCAATTTTTTTTCTTTAGTGTTCTATAGTTTTCATTGTAGAGGTCTTCACCATTAAGTTGATTCCCAAGTTTATATATATATATATATATATATATATATATATATATATATATATAGAGAGAGAGAGAGAGAGAGAGAGAGAGAGAGAGGGGGGGGGGCTATTGTAAATAGGGTAGTTTTCCTAATTTTTCTTTCAGAGGATTCATAACTGATATACAGAAATGCATTTGATTTATGGGTGTTGGTTTTATATCCTGCAACTTTGCTGAATTCATTTTTTAGTTCTAGAAGTTTTCTGATAGAATAATTTGAATCCTCTAAGTATAGAATCATGTCATTGGCAATAGTGATAGTTTGAGTTATTCTTTTTTTATTTGTATTCCTTCAATTTCTTTTGTGTGTCTAATTGCTTTGACTAGAGTGTCAAGAGCTATGTTAAATAAAAGTGGTGCCAGAGGGCTTCCTTGTCTTGCTCCAGTCTTTAGAGGGAATGCTTTCAATTTTTCTCCATTTAGAATGATGTTGGCCTTGGGCTTATCATATATAGTTTTTACAATGTTGAGATATGTTCCGATTATTCCTATTTTTCTACTGTTTTGAACATGAAGGGGTGCTGTATTTCTCAAATGCTTTTTCTGCATCTATTGAGATAATCATATGATTCTTACCTTTAAGTCTATTAATGTGATGAATTACTTTTGTGGATTTCCATGTGGTGAACCAACCTTGCATTCCTGAGATAAACCCCACTTGATCATGGTGCACTCTCTTTTTAATATGATTTATATTCAATTTGCCAGAATTTTATTGAGAATTTTTGTATCTATGTTCATTAGAGATATTGGTCTGAAGTTTTCTTTCTTTGTGTCTTTGTCTGGTTTTGAGCATCAGGGTGATAGGGTTAATCTCCAGGTGTTGGCATAGCTTCTACTTTTTATTTTATTATTGATTTATAATTTTATTCCATTATGATCTGATAGAATGCAGGGTAGTATCTCTATTTTTTTTGTATTTGCCAAGAGTTGCTTTGTGGCATAATATATCATCTATTTTATAAAAGGAGCCATGTGCTGCAGAGAAGAAAGTGTATTCACTTGTTGGTGGATGAAATATTCCATACACGTCTGTTAAGTCTAAATTGTTGATGTATTATTGAGATCTAGATTCTTTGTTTAGTTTGGAAGATCTATCCAGTGATGAAAGAGGTATGTTAAAGTCACCCAGTATTAATGTGGTGTGATCTATTTGACTCTTAAAATTCAGTCTGTGGATGTCTTTTCCTATGAGATGAGTCTCTTTTAGGCAGCATACTTTTGGGTCTTTTCTTTTGTAATCCAATCTACCAGTCTGTGTCTTTTGATTGATGAGGTTAGGCAATTAACATTCAGGGTTATTATTGAGACATGGTTTGTATTCCCAGTGATTTTTGTTTATTTTTGGTTTTTAACTTAACTTGATTTCTTCGTTGATTGGTTTTCCTTTAGTGTAATACCTCCCTTTGCTGATTTTCATTTTTGGTTTTCATTTTCTCCTCCTGGAATATTTTGCTGAGAATGTCCTGTAGTGCAAGCTTTCTAATTATAAATTATTTTAAGTTTTGTTCATCATGAAAGGTTTTTATTTTGTCATCAAATCTAAAACTTAATTTTGCTTGATATAAGATTCTTGGTTGGCATCCACTATCTTTTAGAGGTTGGTATATGTTGTTTCAGTATCTTCTAGAGGCTCTGGGTTGAGAAATCTGCAGAAATCCTAATTGGTTTCCCCCACCCCCCACACACACATATAATCTGATTCCTTTCTCTTATGACTTTTAAAATTCTCTCTTCATTCTGTTTGCTAGGCTTTTTCATTATAATGTGCCTTGGTGTAGATATGTTATGATTTTGTAGATTTGGTGTCCTGTCTTGTATTTGATTTCCCAATTCATTCTTCAGCTTTCGAAGTTTTTCTGATATTATTTCATTGAATATGTTGTTTATTACTTTTGTTTGTAACTCTATGCCTTCCTCTATCCCAATAATTCTTAAATTTGGTCTTTTCATGTTATCTCACAATTCTTGGATGTTCTGCTCATGGTTTCTTACATCTTCACTGTGTAGTTGACTTTATTTTCAAGATTATATATTTTGTCTTCATTGTTTGAGGTTCTATCTTCCAAGTGATCTAACCTTGGTGATGCTTTCTATTGAGTTTTTAATTTGGCTTAAGGTTTCCTTTATTTCAAAGATCTCTGTTTTTGTTTTGTTGTTTTGTTGTTGTTGTTTGTTTGTTTGTTTTTGATTTTTCAGACTTTCTATCTTATTGAAGTAATCTTTTCTTTCCTGTATTTGCTTATGTAGCTCATTATCAAAATGGTCTTTTGTTGCCTGTGTTTGCTTTCTTATATCATCCTTCAGTTTTCAGATTTGTAGGAGACAAGTAAGTGGGAAGACAATAGAGAGAGTACAAAAAAACAAACATAAAAATTAAGAAAAAATACAAAAATAAAAGATAAAAGAATATACAACACAAACTGTAATATAGTATTCAGACATCCCTGACCTCAATAGCCTAATGCATGAAAAATACTGGATTTCACAAATGTTGGGAATGTGAAGACAGGTAAAAATAAAGAAAAGAAAAGAAAAAAAATCTTGGTGGAAAATTACAGGATTGTTTCTATTGGAGTTCAGTATCTTTCCTGCTTCCCTTCTCATCCAGTAGGTGGGGTTGTCTGCTGTTTGCTGGTATCTCCACCCTCAGGATGGTAAAGCTTATTGGGATGGGAGGGTTACTTTTGGGGTAAAACTCCTGGATGTGAGGTATAGCACTTGCCAGTCCCCTTTAGGAGACTATAACCCAAGAATCTCCTTTGGGGCCCACTTGTGTGATGTGGGTTTTATCTCCTTTCAGTGCCTGTATACCTCACAATTCCTGGTGTCTAATTTAGTCTCTAAACTGTATCTCACTCACCCCTCCTTTTCTATTTCCCAACCAGAAAACTCTCTCTCTGGAGGTCTTGTAGGCTACACTCTGGGGCCTGTGCATCTGTTGCAGAGAGCTGTTTTGTATCTGGAGCTGAAAGCAATGTTAGTGGCGAGGGTGGAGGGCAGTTGGGGGACTATACATACCTTGATATTGCTTCTAGTCCCCAGCAGGTGTCCCAAGTTGGGAGTTGCCCCAACTAAATACGTCAATAGTGGTAGTGAGGATAACCCAAGATGGAGACAAAGGTTCCCAAGATGGAGGAGGCTGCTTTCAGAATGGGCATTCAGAGTGGATCCGGAGGGGGCACTGGGTGGCAGATTCAGTATAGCTCTGTGGCGTGCATGGTGAAGCAGAAGGCTGTCTCCAGTCCCTGTCTGGTGTCCCCAGATGCAGGCTACCACATAGAAGGGACAATGGCAGCAGTTTCAGCATCCAGAGATGGAAGCAATTTGGGGAGCCCCATGTTGGTAGATGGGGTCCACATGGGAGTGGCCACCAGGGATCCTGCACAGAAGGGTGTCTGGGGTCCTGCAAGGGCACTGATGCCAGGGAGTCCTGCATGGGCAAGTGGCTGGGGGTCTGAGCAGGAGCAGCTGTCAGGGGTCCTCTAATAACCCACAGAGAAACAGTTTTCCACTACTTGATGCTCAGGTTCCAGAGCAACAAGAAATGCAGCCAACCTCTAGCCTGCCATCTTGGATCCCCCCTAAAGTATTCTTTTCTCTATTTCTTTTGTATAGTTTCTATTGTTATGTTTTCAAATAAATTCACCTTATTTCTACAGTGTCTATCTAGCATTTGTGATGTTTTATGTATTTTCATTTAATACACTAAGATTTTCATGTATAGAATTTTATTTTTCATCTTTAGAAATCATTTATGTCTTTTTGACTTATTGACTATATAGATGGTCTTATGAATGACTTATTGTCCTGGTATGCTAATTCTACCATATTTTTCAGTTTAATATCAGTTTTATTTATTGATTAATTTCTTAAATAAGGGTCATATTTTACTTTTTTACCATGTAAATGATTTTTGACAAAATGTTAAACAAGGAAAGTTTTAATATTTCTTATACTTTTATATAAAAATAGAATATATGTATGTATGTTTTAATGACAGTTAAATTCAAATTTTAAATTATATATGTGCATGGGTTTCTAATGGAAAACAGTGGAATCATAACTTTCTTTTTTTTATTTTCAAGTCTTGCTTTTGTTGGTCAGAACTAACATAGTACACACTGTAGGGCAAAACCCATTTAAATACAATGGCCTATGAGTTACAATACTTTCACACCTACCTGTTACATATGACACAATTTATATTGCTGTGTGAGTATCAGATAATAGCACTTAAATATTTTTATTTTTTGGCTCTACTTTTTTCATAATCTTTAAAATAGAGTTAGAAATATATATTTCATAGAATAACTGTGAAATTACATAAAATAATGATTTAAAAAAGCCTTGCAAGTAATAGAGACAAATTCTAGTTCTCTTTCCTTCCTAAATCTGAATTACACTCCAGCAAAAAAAGTGCATTAATATGCACAAATAATATAATAGTAAAGTAAATATATAAGATTACAATGGGGTACAAGAAGTATTTTGTTATGTTTGAGTATATATGCAGGAGTTGATCTATATAAATTCAGCAAGGTAAGTGATGAATTAGATGATGAAAGCTCTAATATAATCTAATGAAGAAAATGGAAAAGGATTAAGAGCTTTAAGGACAGGGGTAATATGAATCAATACATTATCCTTACCCAAAATGTTGTACATTATAACTATATCAGAAGAGAGCAATCTTGGGGCCAAATCCAGAAAATCACCTGTTTTCATAAATAATTTTTTACTAGAACACACCATGCTTATTCTCTTATGCATATTCAGTTATTCTTTTACCCTCCAAGGGCAGAGAAGAAAAACGATAATAGAGACAAAATAACCTGAGGACTTTAATATATTTACTAAGGTGGCTTTTATGTGTAAGAATGGCCAAAAAATTTTATGAAAAAAACAATTGGATAATGTCCAATCAGATATTTAAATTTAATATACTTCCACAGTCTTTATAGACATGAACCCTGAATGGTGTCCAAGATGGACAGATAACTAGCTCATTGGAGTAGAATTTTAAAAAATAATTTCTAAATTAAGAAATAACCTAGATAATAGTTTTCTCTATATTTACAAGAAAAAAAAACAATGTGAAAAATATGGCTCTTCAGAATAGTGAAAAAAAACATTATTTAAAGCATGCAATTGAGGCCATTGATTAACTATTTGGAAAAATAAATAAAATTATGTCTTTTACTGAACTTTATATGCAAATAAATTTCATGAACTCTTCATTTCATCTTGCTAACATAATTTAAAGGCATGAAAGCATCTATATTTAAGTTTATATAGGAAAGATGATTTGATGCAAATTTATTGAATTCTTATTAACAATTGATCTTTGAATAAATAATGACATATTCATGCTATGCTACAGTATTTTATACAAGTACTTTTAAATGAACTAAAATAGTATACATTAAAATTAGGTGAGTAGATGATAGATAGTTGATAGATCTGATAAGAAAATGACTTGTTTAATAATAACTCTCTTGGCAGCCTCACAGACCTGGGGAGACAATGCCCATACCAAGGCTAGGTAATTCCCAGAGGGTTGGACTGCTGCCTCAAACTGACTTTTGTGTGCAAACGGGCCAACCCAAGGCCCTTCCCACCCACTTTGTTATATATACTCATAAACCAAGCCAATATTTCCCTTGCCCTAAATCATTGCAAGGCTATCTACCAAGCATGTAAGGAACATCTTCTTTGATAAGCTACCAGAATTATTCAAAACATCTAATCCTAAATTCTTCACTCTGCTCCGCCTTTTTTATGGAAACTCCATTAAAGGCTCTAGCCTGACTTCTCTTACTTCTGTCATCTGCCTACTGATCATCCTGATGTTTCCCTGTGGCCCTGCGTGGTGTGGCACCTTCCCTTCCCCTCAGGGAAATGTAGGTAGAAATTCTAGCCAGGTGCAGTAGCACCTGCAGCTCCCTGGGAGGCTGAGGCTGGAGGATTACAAATTTGAGGTCAGCCTGGGCAATGTAGAGAAACCCTATCTCAAAGGAAAAAAGAAAAAGTGTTGGGAATGTGTCTCTGTGGTAGAGCATCCCTGGGTTCAGTCCCTAGCACTTGCAGGGTAGGAGCACAAGTATAAATTCTTTCCACGGCACTGGACTGTGCCATCACTCAGTCATAACTAATAAATTAAATCCTTGCTGTATTTAGATTGTGAATGGCCCAGAGGGTAGAAAAAAATCCAGCCATTCTGGTTGGACATGCTTGAGTACCAAACATGTTCTAGCAGCCACCCCCATGTAGCAGCAGAGGTGTGAACTGGCATGAGATGCAGAGGAACACCAAAACTGTCAAGTTGCACCTTCCCAAAGCTAGGCCAGAAGCCTGAGTGGTCAGGGATGGAGTGGCTATGGTTGGACAGAGGCTGAGAGTGAAGATTGATTTTTGAATTTGAATCTGAACTGCTTCTTTACTGTTTTAGTCTTTCTTACCTCCTCCTTTTCCTATGGCTCACATTTTTCTTCTCATTCTTCTAAATTAAGCATTTATGAATGCTTCTATGTTCAAGATTTTGTACCCTGGCCAAATAAACCTCCTTCCGTGATGAGTATTATACATGCGCACTTTCTAGTATGATACCAGTAGCCAAATGTAGCTACTTAACACATGAAATCATGCCAGTGTGAGAGAGGAGATAAATTTTTAATTTGTTTCACTTGAATTAATTCAAATTTAAAAGACCAAATGCCTAGTTACTACTGTAAGTAGAAAGTGAGAATCAGCTAAGGCAAATAGTTGCCAACCTCTAGAGACTTTGAAATAGTTCATTCTTCAATCAACTGCAATTAATTGGATTTATTTTATGTGCTAGGCTTAGTTCTCAGAACTGGGCATGTAACCAGGAATGAAATAAATAAGGCCACCGACATTGCCAAACTAAAGACCTAAGGCTGCATAAGATTAGTATGCTTGCTATATATTGGAAAATCTCTGGTTGGAGAAGAAAATGTGTTTCAGAGAAACGTTTTAGAAAAGGTTTTCCTCTTAAAAAATTGTGTCCACACTCAGAAATTAAATTGGAGATTTATTTGTGACAAAATTATCATAAATCCAAAATATCATCAATTCAATTTTTTTTCAATAAGAGGTTAAGTGTCAAGAATTAGTGATAAAGTTGGTGTCATTATTGGGGAAAAGATTTAAAGGAAATTATAAAAGGCATGATTAGTGGTCATACCTAAAAACTAGAGTCCAGAACTCACCCAACAATTAAGTCTACTTTATGTTTGCTTCTTGCTTCTTTTTAACTACCAGAGAGCTTAAAAAAAAAAAAAAACAATTTATTGACATAATAAATTGCAAACATCTGTCATCTCAGTTAAGACAGAAAACGTATTACCCCAAAAGCCACTTTGCATTCCTTTCCTCATTTGCCCTTCCAACATCACCAATACCTCTTACCTAAGCAACCGTGCTTCAGCTTTCTAACTATGTAGTTCTTTGCTCTTTCTATAATTTTGTAAAAATAAAATCGTACACAATTTTTTTTTTATTTTTTAGGAATATTTATTTGGAAATTTACCCATCATGTTATTGGTACATACAGTTATATTTTTTTTTCTTTGAAGTAAGTTTTTAAGGGGAAAAAATAATGAAGCCTGGAAAAAAATATTGAGAATGTGTAACAGGATAAATAGGAATGAAAAAAGGGAGGAGCACTAAACCACTACCAATTTACATCAGAGTTGATGTAGAATAGGAACCAGACTCTGACTTTACCTGGTGAGGTGACATTTGTTTGTATCCATCTATAGCTCAATTAGAGTTATGGAGAGTATTCAAGGAATTAAAGGGAGATTTTCATGTCTTCCCTCAAAAAAAAAAAATTGCATCTCATTGGGGAAGAGGGAAAGGAAGGAATCAACTACTGATAAATAAGAAGACAAAGTATAAGATACTAGGTAGGAGTATGCTAAGATCCATGGAAGAGAAAGAATATTGTCTGCTGGAATAATCACTGAAGGAAAGAAAAAATGGTGTGAATCTCAAAAATGGGTAGAGTTTGGATGAATAAAAGGAAATAATATTAGTATGTATGTATATTAAATTTTCAAGAGACATTTTCACAATCCTCACCCTGGGCAGGCAGCAACGCCTCTTCCTGCTTCTAGTAGCCCTCCACCCCTTACCGCTCGCTGCCTTGCTCCTCTTTACAATAATTTTATTTTGATCCAACATGGCGGCCGGCAAGGAAGCAGCACTTTCAGTATCTCCACATTAACCGGATCAGAAACACCCATTAAAACAGCTACATTCTACCTACTGAGGAACTTCTAGCAAAATTCCGCTGAAAGGAGACCTGCCAGGAAGTAGTAAGTTATACTAGAGCTGACAGTTGGCCCCAGACAAGTGAATCTTGGCCGGCCGCGGGCGCAGAGGTCCAATCCTGCAGCCACCGCCCAACCGGCTCTGCAAGCGGCCACCGGCGGCCCGGGGCAGTGAGAAGGGTCCAGGCCTGGCCCAGGAGACGGCTCCCGCCATCCTGGCTCTCCTGGCGGCTCCGCTCGCTCGGTGATCGGCCACCCCGCCCGCCCGGCTCTTAGCCACGAGGCCACTGCCTACCGGGTTCTACAAGCGGCCCCCGGCAGCCGGCGCGCCGAGAAGGGTCCCCACCTGGCCGGGCAAACGGCCTCCGCCCTCCTGGCTCTGCTAACGGCCCCGCCCACCCGGCAAACGCCCCCCCCCACCCGCCCTCCAGGCTCTGTTGGCGGCCCCGCCCCCGGCCAGCGCAGGCTCGGCTCTGCAGGCGGCCCCGGCGGCCCGTGCGCAGCGAGAAGGATGCCCGCCTGGCCTGGCAAGCGGCCTGTGCCCTCCCGGCGCTGCTAACGCCCCGCCCACCTGGCAAACGGGGCCCCCGCCCTCCGGGCTCTGCTGGCACCCCGCCCGCGGCCACCACCCCAGGCTCTGCAGTTGGCCCCCAGCGGCCCTGCGCTTCCAGAAGGGTCCCTGCCCGGCAGACGGCCTGTGCCCTCCCAGCTCTGCTAACGGCCCCGCCCCCACTGCGAACGGCCCCGCCCACCCGGCAAACGGCTCCCCCCCTGAGACGGCGTGAAGGAAATCTAACCAAGCCTTTATGAAATAGCGAACTGGGAACTAAAACCAGAGATTGGGTCAGACCAGAGACAAGCCAGTTCCACCCCTCCCTTCGGACACCCCAGCAAGGGGGCAGGGGCCCGCCATTGCAGAGAGGGGAAGTCACCAAAGTTCGGCCAAAGAGATTCCTTCCCAGCGGAATCTACTTTGGCAGGTGTGTGACTCCCACCCGCATCAGATACAAACAACCGGGAAACTTCAAAATCTCTCCGTGGGCGTGACTGTAAGGGCCAAGGGACTCCCGACCCCCAACTCCCAATACTGCCAGTGACGTGGGCGTGACTGTAGGGGCGGAGGGAAGCAGAGAAGACTCCCCACCCCCAACTCCCCCAACCGCCAACTGAGAGGGCGTGACAGTAGGGGCGGAGGGAAACAGAGGACACTCCAGACCCCCAACTCCTCCTACTGCTAGTGGAGTGGTCGTGATTGTAGGGGCTGAGGGAAGCAGATGGGATCCTCGACTCCCAACTCCCATTACCACCAGTGGCGACACCAATGGTCTTAGCCGCCAGACTCCGAAGGTGTGCCCACCAAAGGGGTCAGGAAAAATTAAACTATTGACTCCCAGAACACAGCTCCACAGCACTGGGGCTTAGATGAATGACAGAGAGAGTGCTCAGTCATTAGGGAAATAGAGCACCCAGAGGTGCTGAAAGTGTAACCAAATCCTTGGAGAACCTCCTCCGGTGCACAGGACCTGGCTGGCTGGCAGGAGGAAGGGGAGGAGGGGCCGTAGAAGTGAAACGGCTCTGGACCAACAGGATTGAGAGACTCCCAGGAGCCGCCTTACAGGGATTGCTGTTGACACATTGAGGGCAAATCTCAGCCTGGAGGGCACATCTTTGCCTACGGGAAGAGAAGAAAATGGATCTCTAAGACCTAATTTTATTTCTTATTTTATTTTATCTTTTCTCTCCCTTTTTCCCTCTTTCTCTCCCCTTCCAAGTTTTATTGTTCTTTCCATTCTCCTCTATGCTATCTAACTCCCCCTCCTTCTTACTTTTCAAGAGCACCTTCCTTTCCCTTCCCCCCAACTTTTATCCCAAGCATTACGTCCTCCATTTCGTGTAACTGTCTAAATGCAAACAGGTGAATGTTTCGAGGCCGTCTATAGTGCTCCTAAATACCTAGCTACTACCAACACCCTGATCCAATTGACGGTTAGCATCCCCCTTCAGTAGAGCAATCTTCTAAAGTAGCCAAGACATACTAACCCGTATACCTTCATAGCACCCAACATAAAGTCCTAAGAACAAAAAACAAATCACTATATGCATACAAAATCCGGAAGCCCTTTATAAATTGAATGAATCAGCTCTAAAGTACAATAAAGCCCAACATCTATAGGCATAATCTCCCACCACAAAGGAGAAACAACAGATATAAACAAAGCCAAAACAAATGTATAGGAGAAGGCAGTTACAAAGCAGTCAAATAGAGCTGGAAAGTAACGTGAACAACATGAAAAAACCAGGGAAAAAAGGAGTACAGATAATGCAGGACAACTTAAATCTACAGGAGGACCTAGAAGCATCAGAAACATGGACAGGGAAAGAAATCAAGGCATACCTAACTCAGATGGAACGGAATTTTAGAGAAGACATGAGACAGCAAATCCAAGAATTGAAAGTATATTTTGAAAACCAACTAAACAAACAAATACAAACTGCAAAGAACGAGCTTTACCAGGAGATAGAGATCTTAAAAAAAAACCAAACAGTGATTTTAGAAATGCAAGAAACCATAAACCAGATTAAAAATGCTAACGAGAATATTACAAATAGACTAGATCAAGTAGAAGTCAGAACATCAGATAATGAAGACAAAGTTTATCAACTTGAAAAGAATATAGTCAATACTGAAAAGATGCTTAAATCTCACGAGCAATCTATCCAAGAGATATGGGATTTCATCAAAAAACCAAATTTGAGAGTCACTGGGATAGAAGAAGGCACAGAGATTCAAGCCAAAGGAATGGACAACCTATTGAATGAAATAATCCTAGAAAACTTCCCAGAGATGAAAGATGGAATGGATTGCCAAATCCTGGAAGCCTACAGGACCCCAAACATCCAAAACTGTAATAGGCCAACTCCAAGACATATAATTATGAAGATAGCCAACATACAGAACAAGGAGACAATATTAAAAGCTACGAGGGAAAGGAGGCAGATTACATTCAGGGGTAAACCAATTAGGTTAACGGCTGATTTTTCATCACAGACTTTGAAAGTGAGAAGATCCTGGAACAATGTATTTCAAATGCTGAAAAATAATGGATTCCAACCAAGAATACTGTATCCAGCAAAATTAAGCTTCAGATTTGACAATGAAATTAAAATCTTTCACGATAAACAAAAGCTAAAAGATTTCGCAGCCAGAAAACCAGCACTGCAAAGCATTTTGGGCAAAATTCTACAAGAAGAGGAATGGAAAAACAGTAAAACCAACAGCGGGAGGTATCTCAGTAAAGGCAGAGGAAAACAACCAAAAAGTAAAAACTACCCAAACTAAAATAAATAAATAAATAAACATGACTGGAAGTACAAATCATATTTCAATTGTAACTTTAAATGTTAATGGACTAAACTCACCAATCAAGAGACACAGGCTGGTAACCTGGATCAAAAAAACAAATCCAACAATATGCTGCCTTCAGGAGACTCATATGATAGGAAAAGACATACACAGGCTGAAGGTGAAAGGTTGGGAAAAATCATACCACTCACATGGCCCTCGGAAGCAAGCAGGAGTGGCCATACTCATATCGAATAAACTCAACTTCAAACCTAAGTTAATCAAAAGGGATAAAGAAGGACACTATATCCTGTTAAAAGGAACTATTCACCAACAAGACATAACAATTATCAATTTATATGCACCAAATAATGGTGCAGCAACATTCATAAAACAAACTCTCCTCAAGTTCAAAAGTCAAATTGACCACAACACAATAATTATGGGTGACTTCAACACACCGCTCTCGCCATTAGACAGATCCTCCAGACAAAAGCTGAATAAAGAAACTATAGAACTCAATGACACAATCAATAACCTAGACTTAACCGACATATATAGAATATATCAACCATCATCAAGTGGATACACGTTCTTCTCAGCAGCACATGGATCGTATTCAAAGATAGATCATATATTATGCCATAGGGCAACTCTTAGTAAATATAAAGGAGTGGAGATAATACCATGCACCATATCTGATCATAATGGAATGAAACTGGAAATCAATGAAAAAAGAAGGAAGGAAAAATCCTGCATCACATGGAAAATAAACAATATGTTACTGAATGATCAATGGGTTACAGAAGACATAAAGGAGGAAATCAAAAAATTCTTAGAGATAAACGACAATTCAGACACAACATACCGGAATCTATGGGACAAAATGAAAGCAGTTTTAAGAGGGAAATTCATTTCCTGGAGTTCATTCCTCAAAAAAAGAAAAAACCAACAAATAAACGAACTCACACTACATCTCAAAACCCTAGAAAAGGAAGAGCAAAACAATAGCAAATATAGCAGAAGACAAGAAATAATTAAAATCAGAGCGGAAATCAACGAAATTGAAACAAAAAAAACCATTGAAAAAATTGATAAAACTAAAAGTTGGTTCTTTGAAAAAATAAATAAGATCGACAGACCCTTAGCCATGCTAACGAAGAGAAGAAGAGAGAAAACTCAAATCACTAACATACGGGATGAAAAAGGCAATATCACAACAGACACTACAGAAATACAGAAGATAATTAGAAAGTATTTTGAAACCCTATATTCTAATAAAATAGAAGACAGTGAAGACATCGATAAATTTCTTAAGTCATATGAGCTGCCCAGATTGAGTCAGGAAGACACACACAATTTAAACAGACCAATAACAAAGGAAGAAATAGAAGAAGCCATCAAAAGACTACCAACCAAAAAAAGCCCTGGACCAGATGGGTATACAGCGGAGTTTTACAAAACCTTCAAAGAAGAATTAATACCAATACTTTTCAAGCTATTTCAAGAAATAGAAAAAGAAGGAGCTCTTCCAAATTCATTCTATGAGGCCAACATCACCCTGATCCCGAAACCAGACAAAGACACTTCAAAGAAAGAAAACTACAGACCAATATCTCTAATGAACATAGATGCAAAAATTCTCAATAAAATCCTGGCAAATCGAATACAAAAGCATATCAAAAAAATTGTGCACCATGATCAAGTAGGATTCATCCCTGGGATGCAAGGTTGGTTCAATATACGGAAATCAATAAATATTATTCACCACATCAATAGACTTAAAGATAAGAACCATATGATCGTCTCGATAGATGCAGAAAAAGCATTCGACAAAGTACAGCATCCTTTTATGTTCAAAACACTAGAAAAACTGGGGATAACAGGAACTTACCTCAACATTGTAAAAGCTATATATGCTAAGCCTCAGGCTAGCATCATTCTAAATGGAGAAAAACTGAAGGCATTCCCGCTAAAATCTGGAACAAGACAGGGATGCCCTCTCTCACCACTTCTATTTAATTTAGTCCTTGAAATACTAGCCAGAGCAATTAGACAGACAAGAGAAATTAAAGGCATAAAAATAGGAAAAGAAGAACTTAAAATATCACTATTTGCGGACGATATGATCCTATACTTAGAAGACCCAAAAGGGTCTACAAAGAAACTACTAGAACTGATAAATGAATTCAGCAAAGTGGCAGGATATAAAATCAACACGCATAAATCAAAGGCATTCCTGTATATCAGTAACAAAACTTCTGAAATGGAAATGAGGAAAACCACCCCATTCACAATATCCTCAAAAAAAATAAAATACTTGGGAATCAACCTAACAAAAGAGGTGAAAGATTTATACAATGAAAACTACAGAACCCTAAAGAGAGAGATAGAAGAAGATCTTAGAAGATGGAAAAATACACCCTGTTCATGGATAGGCAGAACCAACATCATCAAAATGGCGATATTACCCAAAGTTCTCTACAGGTTCAATGCAATGCCAATCAAAATCCCAACGGCATTTCTGGTAGAAATAGATAAAGGTATCATGAAATTCATATGGAAAAACAAAAGACCCAGAATAGCAAAAGCAATTCTAAGCAGGAAGTGTGAATCGGGAGGTATAGCGATACCAGATTTCAAACTGTACTACAGAGCAATAGTAACAAAAACAGCATGGTACTGGTACCAAAACAGGAAGGTGGATCAATGGTACAGAATAGAGGACACAGAGACCAATCCACAAAATTACAACTTTCTTATATTTGATAAAGGCGCTAAAAGCATGCAATGGAGAAAGGATAGCATCTTCAAGAAATGGTGCTGGGAAAACTGGAAATCCATATAGAACAAAATGAAGCTGAACCCCTTTCTCTCGCCATGCACAAAAGTAAATTCAAAATGGATCAAGGACCTAGATATCAAATCAGAGACTCTGCACCTGATAGAAGAAAAAGTTGGCTTCAATCTACACATTGTGGGGTCGGGCTCCAAATTCCTTAATAGGACGCCCATAGCACAAAAGTTAATAACTAGAATCAACAAATGGGACTTACTCAAACTAAAAAGTTTTTTCTCAGCAAGAGAAACAATAAGAGAGGTAAATAGGGAACCTACATCCTGGGAACAAATCTTTACTCCTCACACTTCAGATAGAGCCCTAATATCCAGAATATACAAAGAACTCAAAAAATTAAACAACAAGATAACAAACAACCCTATCAACAAATGGGCGAAGGACCTGAACAGACACTTCTCAGAGGAGGACATACAATCTATCAATACGTACATGAAAAAATGCTCACCATCTCTAGCAGTCAGAGAAATGCAAATAAAAACCACCCTAAGATACCATCTCACTCCAGTAAGATTGGCAGCCATTATGAAGTCAAGCAACAATAAGTGCTGGCGAGGATGTGGGGAAAAGGGTACACTTGTACATTGCTGGTGGAACTGCAAACTGGTGCGGCCAATATGGAAAGCAGTATGGAGATTCCTAGGAAAGCTGGGAATGGAACCACCATTTGACCCAGCTATCGCCCTTCTCGGTCTATTCCCTGAGGACCTTAAAAGAGCATACTATAGGGATACTGCCACATCAATGATCATGGCAGCACAATTCACAATAGCTAGACTTTGGAATCAACCCAGATGCCCTTCAATAGATGAATGGATTAAAAAACTGTGGCATTTATACACAATGGAGTATTACGCAGTACTAAAAAATGACAAAATCATGGATTTTGCAGGGAAATGGATGGCATTAGAGCAGATTATGCTAAGTGAAGCTAGCCAATCCTTAAAAAACAAATGCCAAATGTCTTATTTAATATAAAGAGAGCAACTAAGATCAGAACAGGGAAGAAGAGCATGAGGAAAAGATTAACATTAAACAGAGACGAGTGGGGGGAGAGAAAGGGAGAGAGAAGGGAAACTATGGAAATGGAAGGAGACCCTCATTGTTACACAAAATTACATATAAGAGTTTGTGAGGGGAAAGGGGGAAAAAAAAAACAAGGGAGAGAATTAAACAACAGCAGATGGGGTAGAGAGGGAAGATGAGAGGGAAGGGGAGGGGGGATAGTAGGGGATAGGAAAGGTAGCAGAATACAACAGTCACTAATATGGTATTATGTAAAAATGTGGATGTGTAACCGATGTGATTCTGCAACTTGTATTTGGGGTAAAAAATGGGAGTTCATAACCCACTTGAATCAAATGTATGGAAGATGATATGTCATGAGCTGTGTAATGTTTTGAACAACCAATAAAAAAAAAATTTCAAGAATATAAAAAAGATATAATGGCATTAAGAAAAGAAAAAAACAGGGTTTGCAAATATTGTGGTGTCTATGAGGGGAGGAGGGGGAGAAAGAGACAAAAAGAAAGGAGGGGGAACACTGGGACACAGAGGGATGAGGCCTAGTCAGAGCAGCAACATTTATCATTTTCTTGAAAGATAAAATAATCATAAAGGTTATAATTTCTGGATCAGGAATTTGAGTTTGAAGCAGTGAGAAGTATAGAATTACTTGGTTGCTTAAAGAAAGAAATTTGAGAGAAACAAGTTTGTTGTTTGTCGTTGCTGATCAGGGTTATAAAGAACAACACGTTTGACTTGAAGAAGAAAACTGACTCATTGGGACCCGCTCAGATACTGTAGAGCTAATCTATGTATAAGGTGCAAGTGTGGAGGAAGCAGTGGCCAAGGGAAGAAAACCAAAACAAAAAATGTTTAAAGAGGAATGCAGACACATGCTGGCACAGATTGGCTACAAAGCAAGGTCAAAAAGATGAGGATGTGTATTAGAATAGATATATAAATAAATTTACTTGCAAACTCAGATTTTATTTAATCTCACATTTTCCCTATTGGATTACTAATTTTATTGAAAAAATTCATTATTTCTCCAATAGAAATAAAAAAATTTCACAAAGCAGACTTGCTTGGAAACAGGAATCAAAGCAGCCTTCAGAAGGAGATTCACCTATAATTAGGATAGCAATGTGAAACAGCCTGGAATTTTATTCCACTTTAAAACAGGAATAATGATTGGAAAAATTCACATGCATTGAGGGAATGATCCAGGCTTTTACGCACGCCTGTGTGAGGGTGAGCAGGCCCAGAAGGGCAGAAGAAAAAAAATAGAAAGAGAAAAAGGGAGGTGAGGGATTGAGGTTCCTGGGAAGCAGGAAGAACTGGTGAGAAGGACACAGTGAGTCCCAGAGCCAGAGGAATGGAAATGAAGAAGAAATAACAGTGAGGGTGGCAGAGAAAGAGGTCTGGGAGGAAGTAGGGGGTGTACCTAATAGGTAAGTGAAGCTGAAGGCCCAGGGAAAAGTCAAACCCTGCTGAGGGGAAGCTAGAGAAGAGGGGAGGCTAGAAAAAGAGCAGAGAATAAACAGGAGAGAGTGGAGTCAGGATCATGGAAGGGTATGCAGGGAGCACAGGGAGAAGATGGACAGATTTTTACAAAATGACTTTTGAAGTTTTCAAAATAGAAGATAAGGGAGAACATAAAAAGGAAAAAAATGGAATGAGGGCTAGTATATACGGAGCATGTGCTCATTGTGTTGAGCACTCGGCCTGGCTACTGTGAAAATACCTTCATCATGTGCAAATACTCCAGATAAAAGTATAAGTAAATTATTAACTAATACTTACTGAACATTTATTCTTCTGAAATAGAAATTACATTAAAAAATAAGAGCTATATCAAAATTAAAATAAATACATTGCATATTAATTTTTTACAAGAGTCAGCATCTCTTGGCTAACTCTAGTGGCATTAACTAGTAAATCCCCCAAAGGTTAATGGCTTAACCCTACAGAATTTCACTGTTTATCACTCTCACAATGATAAATAATGTTTACCCATGTGTCAGAATGCTTTTTTCTACAGTTATTCAGGGCCCTTGGATCTTTCCATCTGTGGCTCCACCTGTCCCTATGTCTCTCCATTGTCTGCATCTGCTGAATAAAAGAACTAGTGAACTTAAATGAGACACCCCTTCCTTTAAATGCCTTGAACCAGAAGTGAGGCACATCACTCCGTCTCACATTGTATTTGTAAGAACTAGTCACAGGAGACCACCCAGAGTCTGTTTCTGGAGGTTGTAGGCTGGTGGGAAATCTGGAAAAGGTTTTTCTGATTTATACCACTGACTACAGGAGCATAAAAGTCAGTGATCTAATAAACTTCTTTTACACTTTGTCAGATATAATAGTTGCATTCTGTTCCTGGATGACACAAACAAACTCTTACATTCTTGCTTTGAAGAGAGTGTTAGGATTATTTCACTTGAGACTGGGAAACAGCAAATGTCTAAATTGTATAGAATTTCCTTTTGCTGAACTTGGCATTAGATTTAATGTGGATTTTTGAGTTCCTCTTGCAGGTAAAAACAAGAAACTGAAGTGTAATAAAATGAGATAACTAGCTATCTAGCATCATCTAGTGGCTTTATACTACCATTGATGTTCAAGTTTCAGGCATAGAGCCAACTGCCTGGACAGATTTTTTTTTTTTTTAATTAAGTGAAGATAGAGGGAAAATAATGGCCAGAAAACCATTAATTAAAATGCTTTTAACCTGGATATGTTTGATCATAGTAAATATGTTAACATATTAATCAAGGCTTTTAGCATGGCATTTGACTATATTTTTAACATCAGAATTGTTAAAATTTAATATGACACAGGAAAGCGAAATAAATTTCATTGTATTTCAGCCCTAAAGTAAATTAATATTTTTGTAGGCTTCTAGTTAGAATTAATTTTCCATTTTTGTGCCTTCATTTGTGGCTTTTTTTTTTTAGTTTGTTCTGTTTGTGTTATTTTAGGACAGAGAAAGCAAACAAAGGAAAAGTTGAGCTTGCAGAAGACATACACTTTCATAAGATCACTGATTTACTGATCATATAGAGATTAAGAGGGAAAGATACAAGATGCTTGTGTTTTGGGAGATGAGACATATTAGTTCCAACTACTTGTCAATCATTGTCAAAGTACCTTCCTTTACCTCTATAGAAAAAAATGAGAATTGGGGAAATAATCCAGGAATATTTATGGAAATAACATTTCCTGGAAATTTGCAATGGGAATTAACCATCCACCATGTTTCCTTGCTTCCAAAAGGAAATAAGAAAGAGGAATAAACTTAATATAAAGATTTCTGTAGCCTTGAAAGTGATTACTTTTTACACATTAATTGAAACAATCTGACATTTTTCTTCTACTTAAAATCACTCCATATCATTACTAATTACATTTAATTTGTTTCTTCATAATCCTTCATTTTCTAATAACTGTAATTTATTCTTATTTTCAAATATATTAAATTTCATCTAATTTTAAAGTTGAAAGTACACAGAAAAAATATTAAATTAAAATAAATCTTATGCTTTTAATCACCAAGCCTGATTCCTTACTCAATTTTTTAAAATAATTCTTACAATTTTCTTCTACAAAATATATTTAAACCCATTCCAACTAAAATAAATTAATAAAAAAATTATTACCTCATTGTTTTTAAAAAGATGGAATTTGTAGGTAAATTTTTACTGTTTGCTAAGCTTTTTTAAATTTTTTTTTTATTATTGGTTGTTCAAAACATTACAAAGCTCTTGACATATCATATTTCATACATTTGATTCAAGTGGGTTATGAACTCCCATTTTTACCCCGTATACAGATTGCAGTATCACATTGGTTACACATCCACGTTTTTTACATATTGCCATACTAGTGTCTGTTGTATTCTGCTGCCTTTCCTATCCTCTACTATCCCCCCTCCCCTCCCTTCCCTCCCATCTTCTCTCTCTACCTCATCTACTGTAATTCATTTCTCTCCCTTGTTTTGTTTTTTTTTTTTTTTTTCCTTTCCCCTCACATCCTCTTATATGTAATTTTGTATAACATTGAGGGTCTCCTTCCTTTACCATGCAATTTCCCTTCTCTCTCTCTTTCCCTCCCACCTCTCGGCCCTGTTTAATGTTAATCTTTTTCTCATGCTCTTCCTCTCTGCTCTGTTCTTAGTTGCTCTCCTTATATCAAAGAAGACATTTGGCATTTGTTTTTTTAGGGATTGGCTAGCTTCACTTAGCATAATCTGCTCTAATGCCATCCATTTCCCTTAAAATGCCATGATTTTGTCATTTTTTAGTGCAGAGTAATACTCCATTGTATATAAATGCCACATTTCTTAATCCATTCATCTATTGAAGGGCATCTAGGTTGGTTGCACAGTCTAGCTATTGTTAATTGTGCTGCTATGAACATTGTTGAAGCAGTATCCCTATAGTACGCTCTTTTAAGGTCTTCAGGGAATAGACCAAGAAGGGCAATAGCTGGGTCAAATGGTGGTTCCATTCCCAGCTTTCCCAGGAATCTCCATACTGCTTTCCAAATTGGCCGCACCAATTTGCAGTCCCACCAGCAGTGTACAAGTGTACCCTTTTCCCCGCATCCTCGCCAGCACTTGTTGTTGTTTGACTTCATAATGGCTGCCAATCTTACTGGAGTGAGATGGTATCTTAGGGTGGTTTTGATTTGCATTTCTCTGACTGTTAGAGATGGTGAGCACTTTTTCATGTACTTGTTGATTGATTGTATGTCCTCCTCTGAGAATTGTCTGTTCAGGTCCTTGGCCCATTTGTTGATTGGGTTATTTGTTTTCTTATTGCTCAATATTTTGAGTTCTTTGTATACTCTGGATATTAGGGCTCTATCTGAAGTGTGAGGAGTAAAGATTTGTTCCCAGGATGTAGGCTCTCTATTTACCTCTCTTATTGTTTCTCTTGCTGAGAAAAAACTTTTTAGTTTAAGTAAGTCCCATTTGTTGATTCTTGTTATGAACTCTTGTGCTATGGGTGTCCTATTAAGGAATTTGGAGCCCGACCCCACAGTATGTAGATCGGAGCCAACTTTTTCTTCTATCAGACACAGAGTTTCTGATTTGATATCAAGCTCCTTGATCCATTTTGAGTTAACTTTTGTGTATGGCGAGAGAAAGAGATTCAGTTTCATTTTATTCCATATGGATTTCCAATTTTCCCAGCACCATTTCTTGAAGATGCTATCCTTCCTCCATTGCATGCTTTTAGCCCCTTTATCAAATATAAGATAGTTGTAATTTTGTGGATTGGTCTCTGTGTCCTCTATTCTGTACCATTGGTCCACCCGCCTGTTTTGGTACCAGTACCATGCTGTTTTTGTTACTATTGCTCTGTAGTACAGTTTGAAATCTGGTATCACTATACCTCCTGATTCACACTTCCTGCTTAGAATTGCTTTTGTTATTCTGAGTCTTTTATTTTTCCATATGAATTTCATGATTGCTTTCTCTATTTCTACAAGAAATGCCGTTGGGATTTTGATTGGCATTGCATTGAACCTATAGAGAACTTTTGGTAATATTGCCATTTTGATGATGGTAGTTCTGCCTATCCATGAACAGGGTGTATTTTTCCATCTTCTAAGATCTTCTTCTATTTCTCTCTTTAGGGTTCTGTAGTTTTCATTGTATAAATCTTTCACCTCTTTTGTTAGGTTGATTCCCAAGTATTTTATTTTATTTTTTATTTTTTGAGGATATTGTGAATGGAGTGGTTTTCCTCATTTCCATTTCAGAAGATTTGTCGCTGATGTACAGGAATGCCTTTGATTTATGCGTGTTGATTTTATATCCTGCCAATTTGCTGATTTCATTTATTAGCTCTAGTAGTTTCTTTGTAGACTCTTTTGGGTTTTCTAGGTATAAGATCATATCATCCACAAATAGTGATAATTTAAGTTCTTCTTTTTCTATCTTAATGCCTTTAATTTCTTTTGTCTGTCCAATTGCTCTGGCTAGTATTTCAAGAACTATATTGAATAGAAGTGGAGAGAGAGGGCATCCCTGTCTTGTTCCAGATTTTAGAGGGAATGCCTTCAATTTTTCTCCATTCAGAATGATGCTAGCCTGACGCTTAGCATAGATAGCTTTTACAATGTTGAGGTAAGTTCCTGTTATCCCTAGTTTTTCTAGAGTTTTGAACATAAAGGGATGCTGTACTTTGTCAAATGCTTTCTCTGCATCTATCGAGATGATCATATGGTTCTTATCTTTAAGTCTATTGATGTGGTGAATAACGTTTATTGATTTCCGTATACTGAACCAGCCCTGCATCCCAGGGATGTATCCTACTTGATCATGGTGTACAATTTTTTTGATATGCTTTTGTATCCAATTCGCCAGAATTTTATTGAGGATTTTTGCATCTAGGTTCATTAGAGATATTGGTCTGTAGTTTTCTTTCTTTGAAGTGTCTTTGTCTGGTTTTGGGATCAGGGTGATGTTGGCCTGATAGAATGAATTTAGAAGAGCTCCTTCTCTTTCTATTTCCTGAAATTACTTGAAAATTATTGGTATTAACCCTTCTTTAAAGGTTTTGTAAAACCTTTAAAGTAAATTTTTACTGTTTGCTAAGCTTTTTTACTAACACTATTTCAGGTGATTTTGACAAACTAACAAATATTGGTCACATCATTCTCTTTAAATAAATACAGAGAGAGAGTTCCATTAAATGGATTGCATTATTTCCAATTTTAGTCTTTTGCAAGCAGTAGAAGAATGGCATTCAAAGTGTATTTTTGTTAACTTGTTAAAATAAACATGAAGTAAATTACTAGAAAGAAATGGATCAGGTATTGCCAAATAATAGTGCAAGAGATGTGTTGTGTTTTGTGTTCATACCAAAACAATAAAATGTTTATTAAGATTTCTATTCCTACAAAGCTAACAACAATGAGGATCAGAAAATATTTAAATTTGTGCTAGTCTGATATGTGAAAATGGTGCTTCACCATTTTTGTGGATATTTATTTATGTGAGATTGTATATTTTTTCAATTAGTTTCTTCATTTAAAAATATTTTTACATACTTCTTAGTTTGAGCATGAAAGCAAAATAAAAACACATAATTGTAAATTTAAAACCTTAGGTGATTTATTATAGCATGTTTATAAAAATAAACTGTCTTTGTAGTAATTAAGTAGAATTTTGTTTTTAATGTTTTTAACATTGTATAGCTAGGTTAATTTTTGAGAATTTTAATAACTTTCATTCATTTTCTATGGACATTGTTTTTGTATGGAAAAAAAAAATTAGTGGTACTGGGGATTGAATTCAGGGCTTTATGCATACTAAGCAAACAAACACTTTACCTTTCAGCTATATCCCCAGCCTTTTGTGTGGAAGATTTCTATGAAGTTATAAGCTTGAAGGAAAAATTTTCTAGATGGTTGGAACTAACACTTTAGTATCTACTTTAAAGTTTCTGAAAGCATAATTAAATACAAATTTTCATTGGTAGTGTCCTATGGAACAATATGACCAAAACTTAATTTTTATTTTATGCAACTTTAGCATAATTTTGACATTACCTATACCTGAACTTTTAAGTTTAAATATATGCTGCTATTAATTTGACTAATAATTATTAAATTGGTATTCAAAAAAGATTAGGATGCTCAATTACAACATAAATTCAGATCAATTACTAAAATTGCTGATAAATTAATAATAGGTTAGAAAACCTATGAGATTTTAGATTTTACCCTATGTAATAAATTTAATAAAATTTTGGGGAATATTTGTTGTTCATAGTCAAAAGGCAGAAGACTTTAAGAGAAACTTTAAAGTTTAAGATAACTCAATGTACTGCTTGATTTATTCATATCTGAGGGACTGATATGGAGAAAAAAGAAGGACTTTGGGTAATAAGAAGGTGAGCATTCGAACCAAAGGAATGAGCAATCTATTCAATGAAATAATACGAGAAAACTTCCCAGACTTGAAGAATGAGACAGAATCCCAAATCCTAGAAGCCTACAGGACGCCGAATGTACAAAATCATAAGAGACCCACACCTAGACACATTATAATGAAGATGCCCAACATACAGAATAAGGAGAGAATTTTAAAAGCTACAAGAGAAAGGAAGCAGATCACATTTAGGGGTAAGCCAATCAGGATAACAGCTGATCTTTCAACACAGACTCTGAAAGCTAGAAGATCCTGGAATAACATATTTCAAACACTGAAAGAAAATGGGTTCCAACCAAGAATTGTGTATCCAGCGAAATTAAGCTTCAGGATGGAAGATGAAATTAAAACCTTCCACGATAAACAAAAGTTAAAAGAATTTGCAGCTAGAAAACCATCTCTTCTAAACATCCTTGGCAAAACATTACAGGAAGAGGAAATGGAAAATAACAATGAAAACCAACAGTGGGAGGTAGGACAGTAAAGGGGGGAAAAATAATCAAAGAGGAAAACAAACCATGTTTAGTAACATAAATAAACAAATATGGCTGGAAGAACAACCCATATCTCAATAATAACCCTAAATGTTAATGGCTTAAACTCACCAATCAAGAGACACAGGCTAGTAGAATGGATCACAAAACAAGACCCAACAATATCCTGCATACAGGAGACGCATTTGATAGGAAAAGACATACATAGGCTGAAGGTGAAAGGTTGGGAAAAATCGTATCACTCATATGGACTTCGGAAACAAGCAGGAGTGTCCATACTCATATCAAATAAAATAGATTTCAAGCCCAAATTAATCAAAAGGAATAAAGAGGGACACTACATACTGCTTAAGGGAACCATACACCAACAAGACATAACAATCATAAATATATATGCCCCAAACAATGGTGCAGCTATGTTCATCAAACAAACTCTTCTCAAGTTCAAGAGTCTAATAGACCACCATACAATAATCATGGGAGACTTCAACACACCTCTCTCGCCACTGGACAGATCTTCCAAACAAAAGTTGAATAAGGAAACTATAGAACTCAATAACACAATTAATAACCTAGACTTAATTGACATATATAGAATATACCACCCAACATCAAGCAGTTACACTTTTTTCTCAGCAGCACATGGATCCTTCTCAAAAATAGATCATATATTATGTCACAGGGAAACTCTTAGACAATACAAAGGAGTAGAGATAATACCATGCATCCTATCTGATCATAATGGAATGGAACTGAAAATCAACGGTAAAAGAAGGAAGGAAAAAGAATACATCACTTGGAGAATGAACAATAGGTTACTGAATGATCAATGGGTTATAGAAGACATCAAGGAGGAAATTAAAAAATTCTTAGAGATTAATGAAAACACTGACACAACATATCGGAATCTATGGGACACATTGAAAGCAGTTCTAAGAGGAAAATTCATTGCTTGGAGTTCATTCCTTAAAAAAAGAAAAAACCAACAAATAAATGATCTCATACTTCATCTCAAAATCCTAGAAAAAGAAGAGCAAAACAACAGCAAAAGAAGTAGAAGACAAGAAATAATTAAAATCAGAGCTGAAATTAATGAAATCAAAACAAAAGAAACAATTGAAAAAATTGACAAAACTAAAAGTTGGTTCTTTGAAAAAATAAACAAAATCGACAGACCCTTAGCGATGCTAGCGAAGAGAAGAAGAGAGAGAACTCAAATTACTAGCATAAGGGATGAAAAAGGCAATATCACAACAGACACTTCAGATATACAGAAGATAATCAAAAATTATTTTGAATCCTTATACTCCAATAAATTAGAAGATAGTGAAGGCATCGATAAATTTCTTAAGTCATATGATCTGCCCAGATTGAGTCAGGAGGATATAGACAACCTAAAAAGAACAATATTAATTGAGGAAATAGAAGAAACCATCAAAAGACTACCAACTAAGAAAAGCCCAGGACCGGATGGGTATACAGCAGAGTTTTACAAAACCTTTAAAGAGGAACTAATACCAATACTTTTCAAGCTACTTCAGGAAATAGAAAAAGAGGGAGAACTTCCAAATTCATTCTACGAGGCCATCATCACCCTGATACCTAAACCAGACAAAGGCACTTCAAAGAAAGAAAACTTCAGACCAATATCTCTAATGAACCTAGATGCAAAAATCCTCAATAAAATTCTGGCGAATCGGATACAAAAACATATCAAAAAAATTGTGCACCATGATCAAGTAGGATTCATCCCTGGGATGCAAGGCTGGTTCAATATACGGAAATCAATAAATGTTATTCACCACATCAATAGACTTAAAAATAAGAACCATATGATCATCTCGATAGATGCGGAAAAAGCATTCGACAAAGTACAGCATCCCTTTATGTTCAAAACTCTAGAAAAACTAGGGATAACAGGAACATACCTCAGTATTGTAAAAGCAATCTATGCTAAGCCTCAGGCTAGCATCATTCTGAATGGAGAAAAATTGAAGGAATTCCCTCTAAAATCTGGAACAAGACAGGGATGCCCTCTCTCACCACTTCTGTTCAACATAGTTCTCGAAACACTGGCCAGAGCAATTAGACAGACGAAAGAAATTAAAGGCATCAAAATAGGAAAAGAAGAACTTAAATTATCACTATTTGCAGATGACATGATTCTATACCTAGCAGACCCAAAAGGGTCTACAAAGAAACTATTAGAGCTAATAAATGAATTCAGCAAAGTGGCAGGATATAAAATCAACACGCATAAATCAAAGGCATTCCTGTATATCAGCGACAAATCCTCTGAAATGGAAATGAGGACAACCACTCCATTCACAATATCTTCAAAAAAAATAAAATACTTGGGAATCAACCTAACAAAAGAGGTGAAAGACCTATACAATGAAAACTACAGAACCCTAAAGAGAGAAGTAGAAGAAGATCTTAGAAGATGGAAAAATATACCCTGTTCATGGATAGGCAGAACTAACATCATCAAAATGGCGATATTACCAAAAGTTCTCTATAGGTTTAATGCAATGCCAATCAAAATCCCAACGGCATTTCTTGTAGAAATAGAGAAAGCAATCATGAAATTCATATGGAAAAATAAACGACCCAGAATAGCAAAAACAACTGTAAGCAGGAAGTGTGAATCAGGCGGTATAGCGATACCAGACTTCAAACTATACTACAGAGCAATAGTAACAAAAACAGCATGGTACTGGTACCAAAACAGGCGAGTGGACCAATGGTACAGAATAGAGGACACAGAAACCAATGCACAAAACTACAACTACCTTATATTTGATAAAGGGGCTAAAAGCATGCAATGGAGGAAGGATAGCATCTTCAACAAATGGTGCTGGGAAAACTGGAAATCCATATGCAACAAAATGAAACTGAATCCCTTTCTCTCGCCATGCACAAAAGTTAATTCAAAATGGGTCAAGGAGCTTGATATCAAATCAGAGACACGCCGTCTGATAGAAGAAAAAGTTGGCTACGATCTACATACTGTGGGGTCGGGCTCCAAATTCCTCAATAGGACACCCATAGCAGAAAAGTTAATAACTAGAATCAACAAATGGGACTTACTCAAACTAAAAAGTTTTTTCTCAGCAAAAGAAACAATAAGAGAGGTAAATAGAGAGCCTACATCCTGGGAACAAATCTTTACTCTTCACACTTCAGATACAGCCCTAATATCCAGAGTATACAAAGAACTCAAAAAATTAGACAATAAGAGAACAAACAACCCAATCAACAAATGGGCCAAGGACCTGAACAGACACTTCTCAGAGGAGGACATACAATCAATCAACAAGTACATGAAAAAATGCTCACCATCTCTAGCAGTCAGAGAAATGCAAATCAAAACCACCCTAAGATACCATCTCACTCCAGTTAGATTGGCAGCCATTATGAAGTCAAACAACAACAAGTGCTGGCGAGGATGCGGGGAAAAGGGTACACTTGTACACTGCTGGTGGGACTGCAAATTGGTGCAGCCAATTTGGAAAGCAGTATGGAAATTTCTTGGAAAGCTGGGAATGGAGCCACCATTTGACCCAGCTATTCCCCTTCTCGGTCTATTCCCTAAAGACCTAAAAAGAGCATGCTACAGGGACACTGCTACATCGATGTTCATAGCAGCACAATTCACAATAGCAAGACTGTGGAACCAACCTAGATGCCCTTCAATAGATGAATGGATAAAAAAAATGTGGCATTTATACACAATGGAGTATTACTCTGCATTAAAAAATGACAAAATCATAGAATTTACAGGGAAATGGATGGCACTAGAGCAGATTATGCTAAGTGAAGCTAGCCAATCCCTAAAAAACAAATGCCAAATGTCTTCTTTGATATAAGGAGAGTAACTAAGAACAGAGTAGGATCAAAGAGCACGAGAAGAAGATTAACATTAAACAGGGATGAGAGGTGGGAGGGAAAGGGAGAGAGAAGGGAAATTGCATGGAAATGGAAGGTCCCTCAGAGTTATACAAAAGTACATACAAGAGGAAGTGAGGGGAAAGGGAAAAATAATACAAGGGGGACAAATGAATGTCAGTAGAGGGGGCAGAGAGAGAAGAGGGGAGGGGAGGGGAGGGGAGGGGAGGGGGGATAGTAGAGGATAGGAAAGGCAGCAGAACACAACAGACACTAGTATGGCAATATGTAAATCAATGGATGTGTAACTGATGTAATTCTGCAATCTGTATATGGGGTAAAAATGGGAGCTCATAACCCACTTGAATCAAAGTGTGAAATATGATATATCAAGAACTATGTAATGTTTTGAAAAGCCAACAATAAAAAATTAAAAAAAAAAAAAAAAAGAAACCTAAAAAAAAAAAAAAAAAAAAAAGAACGTGAGCAACTTTCTTAGGCAATTTACTGGTGTTTTAGGATCTGCCAAACCTCAGATTTTCTATATTGCTGCAGTTTGGTGATGGGCCTTGTCATCAGAAAATATTTTATCATGATGGCTGACCTGGGTTGCATGGTAACTTGTCAGTTTATGGTGAGATATATAAGGGACAGAGACCAGGGAAACACTGTTTCTCAAAGGGAAAGTATAAGAAGAGAAGAACATGACATTTTTTTTACTCCAGGAATCTTAAGGATCTGGACATTGATTCAAATGTGAGGGTCTGCCTAAATTTCCAGTTAACAGCCCTGACTTCCACTTTACCTGCAAGCACCATGTAACCAAGCTACAACTCATGCCTGAACCCGAACTGAGTATATACAAATGAGCACTCCCTCACAAGGTGTCCATCCTTCTACCTCTCCTACTGCAACCTATTTCCACCTGCTTCTGGAACACCTGTTTACAGAGTTGAAAGAGTTGTGTGGGAAGAGAAGCTGCATGTGTAAATATAAAGGCGAGTCCCACTCAATAATTCCTCCTTTGTAAATGTTCCTTTGATGACTCCACTGTCATATGAAACCTATCAAGCTATTATTCCATTTTCTGAACTTCTGTAATTCTTTATTCATACATTTTCTTAAGATTTTTTTCCTGAAATATCATCTGATTTTTTTTTAAATGTACGTTCTGTATAATATATTGCACTTGGTTGGTTGCATACTAAATGGTCAAAGAATGAATGAAAAATGAAGCAATGCCATTCTTCCGGAAGTAATGAAAAGTCATACTTTTTAGGTCATGCAGATTTAAGAGGTAAACGGTTATTTAAAAGGTCATCCTAAACTTGATGTGGTAGTGTGTACCTCTAATCCCAGGCACTCAGGAAAATGAAACAGAAGAATCGAAACCTCAAGATCAGCCTGGGCAACATGGAAAGAATGTCTCAAATAAATAAATAATAAAAGACCATCTTGAGTTCTGAGGATCTAAGTAATGTTCATATTGTCTAAAAGACTAAAATAATATCAATAAAAACAATATTAAAAGAAATTTCCTGTCATAATAAGTTAAACATAAGACTCCCCATCCCACTGCCAGTGTTCTCTGATGTGAGGGTGGTTCTACCTTCTTTGCAGTCTCCTAGCATTGGTTATGTGCTTAGTTCTGTTTATGGAATAATAATTCACAAATTACAAGAAGTCAAATTGAAGGCAAAATTCATTTATAACGCATCAATTACTCTATTTCATTAGGGTATATGTTTTTAAAATTTTAATTTTAATATCAAAGACAATATCTTTTTACCTTGTTCAGCATTGTAAGCCAGCACTAATGTAGCACCAGGAATGAAGTCATTCATTACTCAACAAATAACTTTTAAATGAATTAAGAGACTTGTGTAGGCAGGATTTTTTGAGAATTTTCCGGCAATTCATTTTAAGAAGAATCATCCAGTGAAGGATTGGGTCTGCTTGAGTTCATGACCCATATATTCCCAAAGAACTCAGAGTTCATGGCACAAGGATTCTGAATCAACATCTCACTATTGAATTCTCTCGTTCTTTCTTCTGACAGCAGCCATTGCTGCTCTGACCAGTTCCACACAGGTGCTGACCTACTTCATGAAGTGCAACTTGGCATCTTTTAATTTTAGTCATGTTTTGTACCTCTTATATATGCCCTGGGCTTTTATGCCTTTGTTGTAATTGGGGGCACCTGTCATTATCCAGTTGGCATACAGGCTTGTGTGACCAGAATTGCAAGTGGCCTTTGGAGGTGTAATCAGCATCACAGATTGCTACCTTAACCAATGCATGATGGAAGCAGAGAGGTAAATGTTTCTCACTTACATCCCTCACATCCAGTGTTTCTGAGGTCTTTTAGATTATTCATCAGCAATCCCATGTCAACATTAAACACCCATAGCTTCGTGCTGCCAAGCTTATTGTTTCTTCTTGTAGTAGCTTTTCTTCCTTTCCTTTATTTATTTCTCATTTTTTTCCTATTCTTTAACCATAAAGAGAAGACATGCATTCAAGTCTTTGGCTCAAACCCTGCTAATATGTAATTTGACAAGTCTTATATACAAGTCTGAGCTTGCACATGAAATGAAATTTAAAAGAGATGTGGTGACATGCCCATTATCACCAAAATGTCTCCCAAATTCTACCTAGAATTGTTTTATTTATTATTTTGTGTTTCTGAAATCCCACCAATAAAAGATTTCTTTGGATCACCAGCCATCTTTCTTTAAACACAATTATCATGGAAAGAGGCTATGTAATTTATTATTATAATTAAAACAAGAGGCAGAAGATGGAAATAGAAACAGATTTAGAAAGAAAACAAGTCTTTCTAAAAATTCTACAGATTGATACCAGGTTAGCATTATTTAACTGGGAGATACTTAGCAAGGGAAGTACTACTCTATTATGTTTAGTGTGCTATTCTTATCTCCACCCTATAAGAGAATGATGTGTTGATTGGCACAGGTCAAAATAACCATGTGACTTCTTCCACCACTTCTCAATAAATGACTTATCATAATCTCATTCCCCATCTTATGCACCATGACCTTCAATCTTTCCTGGGCCTGTGTGTTAGTTGGTTGTATTTCCGCTTCTTTAGCAGGAGCTTACAATCTTTCAGATGAGTTCCCCCCTCTATGGAAGGAGAGCCCAGGTCAGTTTAGTGACTATAGTGTAGAAAATGGCAAGTACATCATTAACCCCTGGAATTACTCTGAGAGAATAGGAATGTATAAAATTCTATTGGCACAGACAGCCAGATATTTTGAAAAATTTGCTCCAGAAGATGAACAAAATATTTTATGGGGACTGCCTATACATCATGGATGGCAATATCATTCAGGTAAGAATTAATCTTTTTCATTACAATGATGTTTTGATTAAGTTATAAATTAATTAGAACATAGTATCTAGTATTTAACATCATCTTTTTGAAAATGATCGTTTTTCTCTTAGTGTTTCCCTTCTTCTTCTTTTTTTTTTTTTTTGCCTTTTTATTTCACACCCCTCCTATTTTTCTCTTCATTCTTCATTAATCCTTTTTTACCAAGCATTTTTAGAATCTCCCTGTGTGTACAGGTTTTCTACCTGTACTGTCAAAAAAAATTACGGACAATGATGAACATCTTCTATATTTCCAATATACAGTACACAAGCAGGAGCCAACACATATTCTTACATGTGGCTATTGAGCACCTGAAATAACTAATACTTGTGCAAAATTGAAATCTTAATTTTATTTAATTTTGAGTCATTTAAACTTAAATATGCAAGTGCTAGTGATTATCACACTCACTGATGCACAGCATATCAGATCTAGTTCACACCATCAACTAGTATTAATTAAGGTCCTACTAAGAACTAAACTCATTTCCAGGCATCAAGAATTGGATGCAGGAGCAAAACAGGTTAGGTTATATGCATTAAATATACAATAATTTTACCTAATTATCTAATCTACAACTCTAAGTGTGATTAGATAATTAGGTAGATTAGAGTGACACAGGAGAGCACAACCTCTGTACTAGAGCATTTCTCTCAAATATTCCCTTCTTAAAAATAATGTCTACACTAGGACCTAGAGTGGAGATTTGTTTGGGGACAAAAACATTATAAATTCTAAGCTACTTTTTTCTGGTCAAGAAGAAATTCAAGAAGTAAGGAAACTTCTCTCTCACCTCCCAGAAACTGTTTTGGTAGAAAGTAACCAATGAGTAAAGGGATGCTCTTGTGGGAAAGACAAGAAAGGAGACCTGCAAGATCTGAACTGTGATGACATCCTGAGCTGGCATTACACCACACTTGTAGGATGATCTCCTGACACCTGGTATGACTATTTTTACTGTCCTCATCATGGTAAAGATAAATATTTTAACTCTGAGACATGATTCGGGAGCAGCCCAAATATAAGGTCCATTGCAAATAATAAACACCACCTGTGAATGGAACAACACATACCCACACCCAGGAAAATTTTTTACTCTGGGTCCGGTGAGAAGCAAATTGAAAGGTGGAATGTTAGATTGGATACCTTTCAAATTTTAATTTTCACTTAGCAGGTGGTTTTACTTAGTATTTACTGAGTTGAATTCAATGATAAAAGCAGAGAAAATTAAAGCAGGTTTAAAAACTGTGAAAAAAAATCTATAAAAGTATTTCTCCAACTCTAGGCTGAAACCCAAAGACAAGGTAAGGACCTTGAGTATCAGAGTAGTTCAGAAAAGAGTAGTAAATATGACCTGAGATAATGATGGGAAGAAAGTGGGACCAAAGGCCTTGCAGAAAGCATTGCTAGAGTAATACTTGCAAGATGGCAAGGCAGCAGGCTATACTAGGAATAAGATAAATAGGTTGGCATGCAAATAGGTGTGTGAAACAACTAGTGAGCAGTAATTTTTTTAAAAAAAAAATTCAATTAGGGCTAGTTTAAAAGATGTCTTCAAAGTCTGACTAAGGAGTTTTAATTGAGCCCTTTAGCAACAAGGACCTAATGCTTACACAATACTTAAATACCTTAAATGTTTGTTTCTTGTTTGCATAGCAGAGCTTTTAAAGCTTTATTAATGTGTAATAAATATATAATAAACTACACACTCAAAAATGATTGTTTGATAAATTTTGATGTATGTATATGGTCCTGAATTCATCACAGAAATTGACTATATGTATAATGCTTTTGAATTCTTATCTTCACTAACTTTCTCATCCTCCATTGTACCTCTCCACTGCTTCAACTAATCACCCCATTCAACTTCCCATCTTCACAGGTAACCACTGATCTCTCTCTATCACTACAAATTAGATTGCATTATCTAGGATTTTCACGTGAACAGCTATGTACTCTTTTTTTGTCTGGTTAATTTCAGCTGTCATGAATATTTTGATATCCATCCATCTTGAATCATATGTTGAGATTTCATTCATCTTTTACTGTAATAAATCAATAGTTTATTCATTTTTATGGATTAACAGAAATTTTAATCAAAAAAGTGGAAAAGTGGGAAAAGAATATAAGGAGTATGGTACAAACAGTATCATCAAACAGCAAAAAGGCATGTGAATGAGAACTTGGGGTGGATTTCACGTTTTTCCTCAAAGTGCTTACAACCCTTGGGAAGAAAAGTTAGAAGTGAAACAACCAAAGGAGAATAAAGGTCCAAAGCATAATATGCTGAATAAAAGTGAGATCATTACAAGATTGAAAAATCTGGGAATAGAATAAAATTTGAAATGGATCTTTTAAAAGAATGAAACATTGATGTATCAAGTAAAAGTAGACCATAAGAATAGAATGAACTAAAGAAGAGAATTTGAAATTTTTTTTTGTGTGGACTGTAGGAGAGTAAAAAGAGATCAAGAGGAAAACATTCAGAGTATGAAAGATATATAACTTATGCCAGGGGAATAATATGGCTGGAAAATAGGATAAATATAGGGCAAGAATTTGGGTTTGAATAGCAGTAAATATAGCATCATTTTTTATTTTGAAGAAAAGGATATGACAAACTACAGTTCTTGATCAAGTTAATTGAGAGCAATGTATTTTTTTCCAGGAGATGGCTAGCAAAAAAAAAAAAATCATCCAAGAAAGTGGGCCCATGCTGGCTCTAAAGAAGGGAGAGGAGGAGCTGAAGATATTAAGAATGGGAGTGAAACTTCTCTGCCAAAACCAAATTAATAACAACAACAAAAAAAAAAAAAAAAAAAAAAAAAAAACAGAAAGTTTACAAGTAACCTTACTTGGCTCTCCAGATCAAGAACCAGGTCTCAGACAAACTGTGTTGGAGATGACTTGGAATCACCAATGCAAGAGCTCTGTGGAAATGTAACAAAAAAAAAAAAAAAAAAAAGGAATGTAATGAGGATTCAGAGGTCAAGATATGAAAATGAGCATCATAAGGCAATTCTTAGGTTAGAGTAGTGGGTGAAACTTCTCAGAATGTTAATTTAAAAGGGAAAGTCTTAAAAAACAGATTCAAAATACCATTAACGAAAGAAAACCTCAGAAATAAGAAATATTTCACATAATACTAAATTGAATATTATTCCAGTTTTTTTAAAAAAAATGATTTTAAGATATTACATCCATTAACAAAACTATCCAGATCTTTGCCTACTTGAAGGTAAGTAGGTCAAGAAAAGCCAAGAGAGAATGCAGAAAGACAAAGCAAAAGGGAAAGAGCATAGGTTTGTGGGAAACACGGGTGGACTGCTGAGAGGAAAAGAACACAATGTAAGGGGAAACAAATTTTAAAAATGAAGAAAATATAAATATGTCAGAAAAAGAGTGGTTAGGAGAAAATAAATGCAAGTACCCAATGGGGGAACAAGGATTGGAGAAAAGAGAGACTGGAGGGGCAAGCGTGGAGTCAAAACCCTGGGGGAAGCTAGAGAAAACCGGAGGTTTGTAAGATCAGAGAGCATAAGCCAAGCATGGAAACAGATGTAAGGGGAAGAGATGTGCATGGATTCAGAAGATAACTCACGGGATATCTAGGGAGTATAGGTAGAAGGTACAACTGATGACAAAATTAAATGGTGGAATGAGCCAGGAAATTTTTGAAAGCTAAGAAACAAAAGAAGGTTCTGCAAAGAAGGAAAAATTAAATACAATAACAGCTAATATATATGGAGCATATGTTTACTGCATTGGGCATTTTGTATGTCTGTCTTCATGTAATACTCCCCTACCCTCAGAGGTAATTTTTTCTAGACCTTTAGATATAGATTCAAATATTAAGGCTTAGAGAACTTATCTTCCAGGGCCAAACTATGAGTAAGCAATGGAAAGGAATTTGGTTTAAGGCAAGGGAAATCTAGATACTTTTAACATACACGGTTATTGACTCCTTAACTTTGAGTTAATATGGAATAAATAACTTATTAAGTACAAGAGACAAGAAGTACAGAGATTTAAAAACTATTGCCTAGGAGGCAGAATAAAGATGTTAAAGCAAAGGAAAAAAATATGAATAAATTATGAGAAACAAAAAAAAGTTGTAAAGGAAAGAAGTGATTGAGGATGGATAATTTTTTCAGAAAATAAACATTTAGTTCAGTTTTGCAATACACAGACACACACACACACACACACACACACACACACACAGTTAAGATTTTGTGTATGCTGGTTAGAAGTTGGCCTAATAAATCCAACTCTGCATCCTCTGTCTTCTAGGTAGACTAGCAGATCCCACCCTTAGGACTGACTGTGGCCATGACTCTGGGGATCCTCTGTGCATCTCTGTGGACAGTTGGTGGGCTGGTGAGTCTAACATAACAAACCTCAAATTGATGACTTTCTATAAAGGATTGATTCAAAATCATACATTGATACAAAAGCAAATAATCCGACTCTAATTCTTGCTTTTCAAAACACAATTGTTTGACCTAAACATTCTGAATGTCTTGAAATGAATTTTTTAAACAGATTTTTAAAATTTGCTACTCAGTGTGTTCAATTATGAAAATGTTATTGGAGAAAACTAGTAACCTCAAAACTTGTTCTAAAGGCATAGGACAGCAGTAGAAATGCATGTCATGCCATAAAATAAAATTTTGTTAAGAAGAAAAATCTAAATATATATGGTAATATTCTAAAGACATGTTAGACTCAAATTTAGAATTAAAAACTTATGAAAAAATGGAAAATATAGCTATCTATAAAATTACAATTTCTTTCCTTTTTACTTGTGCTTTGGAGTTTAACTAGCATTTAAAATTCCATCAATTTGTATTATTGTGATTTAAAATAATGTATCACAGCATAAATCCATTTTTCCTTTATGAGAGTAGGTTTTCTTAAGTAGCATATTAGTATTGCTTATGATCCTTAGAGAAATGATAAAATTTCCAGCATTCTCAAAATTATTGCTTAAGTTTTACCAAATATTTATATATATGTAGAATTTTTATGATATACTTCTTTGTCTAAAACAGATTCTTTTCTATATTAGCAACACTAATAGTAACTTTTTTGATTATACAGACCTTAATTATTATCTCTCCACAATACCCTTCCTTGCTGCTATCGATTCTGGCCTAATGGGAGTATCAGCAGATAATGTCATTCTCCTGCCACCATCCAAGGATCAGACAAATTTTTGTTATAATGTTTCCAGCTGTCATTCATCTTTTCCAGAAGCAATGAAAATGTGGAATAAATTTTACAAGGTTGTTTTTTTAACATTCTTTTAATAATCTTCAAAGGTAGCCAGATTTGATTATTTTATGAAGTATTTTTATACATTGAATGAAACATGAATAAGAAATAATTTCCACAATGATGATGTTAGTAATATTAGTAAGAATAGATGACTACATGACATTACATCTCATCAGCATCCTTATTCCTAATACATTATTGAGCAGACTTTATGCACTCTTCTAATGCCAATATATTACATAAATGTGTAAACACGTAAATGATGGTTTAATGGTACATAAAGTGCTCTGGTTCTTCCTAATTTCAGGTATGTGAGCAATAACTTATATAGATATACAATTTTAGAATAGGTTGTGCTTTTGATAATCTTACTTCAACTTTCTTGATAACCAATCACCTAGGAGTTGACTAAAATGATCATTTGATAATCAGAATCAAACGTTGATATCTAAAGTAATATGTCATGGGTGAAAAAGTGCATGGCCAAAGGTCAAGTTTCCTTTAGAGAACTGACCATTTTATTGCATATGATTAGATTAAATGCTCTTATTTTTCCCACTCCCCCCATTTCTGACACCTAAGACATGGAATGTTCATTGCATGGCCAGAAGAAAAACTAATGAAGCACTAAAGTTCTGGCTTTGAAAAATATAAAATTTTGAATATTTTTAAAAAATTTTAAGTCTTTCTTTATTATATTAAAATATATTAAGTATCATTAGTAATTAATATTACTAATATTAAACACTTTGGACAGTCTCAAGCATTAATAACTCTTTAAAATAATATTCTCCTTTCATTTAGCAAATTGAGAACAAATTTTCATTCAGCAAATTGCCAATTTTTCAAATCTGTTTTTTAAGAAGAAATATTGTATTGTATAATTTCCTAAAAATTAATAACACTTTACTTCTTGGCTAGTGTGCAATGTCACCTTCCAGTAGTTTTGATGACCTGTTGAAGTACATGTGGGATGCACATGTTTCATCCCTGGAGTTTGCTCGTAAGAATTTTCAGAGTAGGTAAGAACAAACCTAATGTTATTTTATTATAATACAACAACAATCTTTCCATCTTTTACTATCATTTTCATTAAAATGTTTTTCAAGTTACTTTTTTAGCTATATGTTGACCATTATTATTATTACGATAAAAAGAAAAGTGACAAGTAACATTTTCCTGAATAAATTCGAAAGGTATTTCATAGTAAGAGATATTTCATAGAAAAAAAGTGGGCTTGTGCCGCCAAAGTATAACAAAGTAAAATAATAAAACAAAACATAACCAGAAGTAAAAAGGGTGTCTTTTTTGTTGTGGTTAAAAGCTGTTTAAACACAAACTAGGATCCATAAAACAAAAGGACATAATGGGAAGTAATAATAGAATTTCTGCTCCATTTCGATCTGAGACTACAGCTTGACTAACACATATTTGGAAGGAAATATTATCTTTTATTATGACACACAGCTAAGACAAAGTCAAAATTTTCTCCATTGCCTAGCAAATGAAGTGGAAAGAGACAGCATGACTTGGCATGGAAGAAAAAAAGCACTGTGTTAGGAATGGTATCTGCTGTCCAGAGTGAGGCACCAGATAGAAAGAAGAAAGAGTGGGGGATGAGTTACAGGAATATTTATAACCACAGCATATGTGGTTGGGAATTTCTTATTAACCACCTGACCCTATACCCACTTTAGATAAACAAAACAGAGTCAGGAGGCTTACATTGCTTTGTGTATTTTATCTCAGTATCATTTAAAGAGCAGATGTTTATATTGTACAATGGCATATCATTGAGATGAATTATAATTAACTGTTAAATCTATTTTTGATGACTACAAAAAAAGGGTGAGATTATTAGCCAAGAAGTATTGAAGAGGTTAGCAACATCAAGACTAGATCATAGAGCAAGTCATTATAGAAAAGAGTTTTTAAAAAACTATTTTTTTCCTATATTGGCTTTCCCCATCACTTACAAAACTACTGTAGTCTAGAAGATTGCAACTCTTAAAGGGTAGTGAGATCAGCACTAAGTATTTGAAATAAAAATTCAGAGCTAAATTAATTGCTTTCTAAAGGCGGTATGAGCCAGGGTAGTCCGGAGCAGCATCAATATCTGCTCATTTTCCAGAAGTTTTTGGATGTGTAGAGCTCAGGGATTGATTTTCATGTATGTATTGAATTGAATCATCTGTATAAAGCTACTCAGGTGAGACTCAGAAGCACTAGAGGTATGTGTGTTGGAGGCAGACCATTTCTGATTGTTTGAATTTCAGATACAAAGGGAAGTCACTGATTGGAGGCTTGCAAAAACCTTTTCACTGAGGCAAGTTGTTGATTGATTGAAGCTGTCTATATGTGATTCAGTGGACAAATGTTACTTTGGAGCACAATCCCTTTTTCCTAGAGATGAAACAACTTTTAAATCTCAAAAGCCTAAGAGTTCTTTAAGGGATTAAAGTCCAAAGATGCTTGTATATATCATTTTCCATCATTTATTTTCCATACTTCCTTATTTGTTCATACTAATTGCTATGAAATGTTTAAATAATTTTTGGAAATACTTAACTAATTTTTGGATAGACCAAATTTATAAGTAACTGAAGATGAAACAAGATCAGTTGTTTGATGATTTTTATTATCATTTTAAATATGAATGGTCTATTTTTTCACACACTAACTCAGGGAAAAAAAAAAACTCTTCTTTTCCTTTCCAAGTAAAAACCTACATATATAAGTACAATTAAGAACTTCTTTTTTAGACCAACATATTTACTTTATTTCTTGAATTTCTATCTTTCTTATATGATTCTACAATTGCCAACCTCTAACTGTGTAAAAAAAAATTAATAGAAGTATATGTGCCAGAATCTGGACTATGAATATTCTTATCTCTCACTTAGTTCTTAAAAAAATACATTTTGATATATCTGAAGTTGCACAGATAGTCAGTGGCAGAAAGTATTTTAAGTTTTGTCTGGCTCAAAAGCCCATGCTTTCATCCTCATTGTTATTATTTTTTAGGAAACTGTGCTTTTACAAATTGTTGTACAAAGGTCAATGTCAACCACAGCTCTTCTTCCTCTTTAAATATAGCGTAAGCAATTAATAGCAGTTTCTGAGGCTGTAATGTGCAAAAATTAGATGATCAGGTACAATTAGGTAATTAGTTTCTGATACAAAAAGATAGATTTCATAAAGAGTTTTAGAAAATAAACTGAAACATACCATAACTTTTATCAGGTAAGTAAACAAACATTCTCTTCATACCTACTTTACTGTGTTTTATATCAGACTTTGTTCTTAGTTTTCTCCCTCATTTAGGACATCCTATTTCTGAGTGGAGAAGGGTTGATGGTAGGTAAAAACCAATGTTTACAGGTTTCACATAGCTTTATTCCACCATGGTGCTCAACTGGTTATTTGTATGATAATAGGGTCATAGATTTAAAATATTTTTATTTTAGATATAAAAAGTCTCCATTAAATTTTACCTAAATTATTTACAAGTCTAAATTATTATGTTTATTGATCCTCTCAATGTATCTTGTCCTTCCAGAATATTGAAGGGTATTTTTTTTCACACAGCTTCTGAAATTTCAATTAGTTCTCTCTTACTGTGTGTTATTTTCCCTTCACTTTAATTAATGCATTGTCTATCTAAAATGTAATTTTTTTCTCACTGTTATAGAATGTTGAGTCTATAATATTCAACATTATTTCTATGTTGAACCCTCTATTCAAAAGTTCTAATTTAAGTAAATTTTTCTTTCATTTTCCACATTCTTGTCTTTCCTAACTTCTAATACATTTCCATAAATTTATCTTCTAACCCCTTGTTAATATTTTACTTATTCTACTATTTCTGATTTCAAGGAATCAATATTTATGAGGATTTTTATAGTATCTTCTATTGCTTTTTCTTTGCAATTACTTTTTATACCTCTGTGAATATTAGAATAATAGTGATATTATCTAGGATTTTCTATAACTTTTCATTATTTTCTTTGTGTGGTATGTTTTATTTATGCTAACTCCTAGATATTTAAAATAGGAGAAGTAAGGGGCAGACTCAATCTCTTTGAGCAGAACTAATGCTTGCTTATTGCTGTAGTGTAGAGCATAGGTAGGTCTGGGCAATTAAAATGAGTAACTTTGCTTTCATTAAGTTTATGCCTTTCTTCCTGAATTGGTTGAACATATGATACATTTCCCATTTTTTGTTTTAAGAGAGAAGGCCGAACTCAGAGCACAATGACAGTCCAGTGAGAGAAGTGTATATGTTCACTTAGGATCTCAATTTGAAGCTTGTTGTTGCTTTCATTTGTACCCAATTTAATGCAGTTCAAAACTCACTACTTTGAAATTCAGATAATCAATTCATCACTGTACAGCAACAGCTCAGTAGGACATTTTGAATCTATCTGTTTTTTAGCAGCTTTTCAAAGGAGACTTCCTTTTTACAGAAATTCACTTTTGCTCCCAAATTCGAGTCACTTGGTAACACAATTGTTTTGAGAATTATACACAGTATACAGCATATGTTTCCTCCATTGCTGTTTTAGTTCAGACTTCCAGGACCTGCTAAATCCTTTATTGTTCATCCATTTGATTTTCAATCCTAAATGTGATGTAGTTGCTTCTTCTCTTTACCCACAGCTTTATTGCCTCTGGTTGTTCAAGGAGCCAAAAGAGATGCATGTATTCAAATATCCATTTTTACACCAAAGGTCTTCTATTATCTTCGTGCTTAAGAATATAGACAAAATTTTATTATTTGGCAATGTTTTTGTAATATAGATGAGCTTATTACCTTATTTTGTATTAGTTTTGTTTAAAAATACCACAAATTGTTGGCTACTAAATTACTGCACTGTATGATTATTGTGTGGCCAATGAAAATTGTTCTGAATGTATCCTTTGATGGTAGGTAGGTTTCATGCCTGTCAATAATATGCAAATCTCCAGTCTTGGTGATGAGTCTTATAGTTCATAAACTAAGATGTTGTAATATTGTGTTTGTTAATATATTAATCATTCTTTGATTAAAATACTTTCTTAGAGTTTAAGATCATGTGTGTGTGTGTGTGTGTGTTTGTCAGAGCAATCTGAGTATTAAACCCTGACTCTATTGAACATGAGAAGTCTCTAATCCATTTTGTACCAGTAAAATGGGATGAAGAACAGGATGTAATATGTAGAGTTGTTTTGATAAATACATGTAACATCTAAAATATAACTTATGTCAGAGAAAAAGAGATGACTGTAAGGTAATTTCTGTTGTCAGAGACATACTGGATAGTCACTAAATATAGGATCCTAGAGCCAGAACATCAAGTCTTAAATCCTATATTTGCATATTATCAGTTGTAGAAATAATTTTCTACAACTTTAATTTTCTCTACCTAATTTCATTCTTCATCTATCAGAAAGAAATAATCCAAGAAATATTTCCAGAATAGCAGAATGAAGATCTAAATTTATTCTTTCATAAAACTCCTGATATAATCAACATTTCAGAATTATCAGAATTAACCAATGACTTAAAAGTTCCTGAAAAAAGTTATTCAAAAAGTGAAGAACTTTGATAAGAAAAATAGGGTCTGTGATATTTTAACTCAGCTTCTACCATTTCCCTAGCTTTGCATGGTCTAAAACACCAGCAACCTAGCAACTGCTGCACTGGGAAAACTAGCAGCTGTGTGATCACAGAAATTGCTGGATTTGCCACTTCTCACAAAGTCTCTTTCCTGGAGCTATGTCATTATTTCACCTGACTTAACAGCTCTTTGGAAAAACTGCATCTCAGACTGTTGCAGTTATTTCAACTTCTTATTCTGAGGGAAAAGCTTTGTGCCCAGGGCATTTGGAGATAAAAATTAGCATGAATCATTTAACATCTTAGGTGCCTGAAACTGATACAACAGTTAGAAGAAACAAGAGGTAGGCCTGAATCATAAAAGGCAATCTGGGGAATAAGAATTCCATAGGGGATTTTGAAAACTTCTGAACTATTCCTGGGGATCTAGAAGGCTACAGACACAAGCATGACTGTGGATGTACTCAGACAAGAACTGAGAGGGACCCATGCTGCAACCCCTGGCTGACCTTGAGGCCTGCAACAAGGAAGAAGTGAAGGCTAAGATGGAGTTTTACAAGGCCTTACTTATTGAACACAAAGTCTCTCTCTCTCTCTTTCTCTCTCTCTCTCTCTCTCTCTCACACACACACACACACACACACACACACACCAGAGCTCCTCAGCAAAGGGTAGAATTTAAGTCTTTAACTAATAATTAACTAGCAACCAAGCTTGCTGAGCAGGGACTTCCATGGTGACTCACTACAAAAAATGCAGACTGAAAACACAATTAGTCCAGGCAAGTCACCAAGATAACAATGACAAACAACCAAACAACAAGGAACCCCAGTGAGGGTGAGTATCTGATTTTCAGAATTGCTACTTTATATTTCCTGTAATTGCCAATGTTCAAAACAAAAAGTAGGAAATACACAATGAACCAGGAAATAACACAAGCATACAACAAACACACACACACACACACACAGAGTCAACAAAAATTATTTCTAAGTAGGTATAGATGGTGGACATACTAGTGAATAATTTTTAATAGTTATTATAAAAATGCTTAAAGAAATCAAGGAAACCATGTAACAGAATTTGAAGAAGGTATGAAAACTGACAACAATGTGACTAAGTTGACAATATCAATAAACAGAATATATAGAAACATAAAAATGGAAATGCTGGAGTAGAAAAACACAATAGCCAGAATAATTCAAGGTGAGATTCAAAACAAATGAAGCTACCAAGAGACTGAGTAAACTTGACTATAGGTAAATTCATGTTTTCCAGTAAGAGAAATAGAAAGAAAAAAGAATGAGGAAAAATGAACAGCGCTTCATAGACCGATAGAAGAACATCATCAAAGATACAACACATACATAATGGGATTTCCAGAAGGAGGAGAAAAGGGGACAGAAAGAATATTTGAGAAAAGAGTAGCTGAAATTTCCCTAAGGATTTAGAAATATTGTATATCCAAGAAGGTCAGGGAACTCCAGGATAAGCTCAAGAAGAGTCACATTTGAACAAATTGAATTCAAATCAAATTGTTAAAGAAATAACAACAGCAAGATAAAAGTGACCCCCTTGTACAAGAAATGCTTAATAAGATTTAAAATTGATTTCTCATGAGAAACCATGGAAGTCAGAAGACATATCCTAAATGCTAAAAGAAAAAGAGTGTCAATGATGAATTATATGTTTGACAAAATTACCAATTAAAATTGAAGAATGAATGATGTTATTTGAGATAAATACTGATAGAATTCAGTGATGAAATGAAGGACACTTGGAAAGTAACTCAAATTCATTTGATGAATTAAACATTACTGTTAAAGGAATTCTATAGGCAAATATATGACAGTTTTGAAAATATATTTTCAATCAGTTTTGTCCTCTATCTCATTTAAAATACAACTGCAAAAGGCAATAATTATAAAATAGTTCCATGGGTTTATAATGCTATGAAAATAGAATGGCTGAAAATAGCACCAAGGAGGAGAGCAGGATTAGAGCTATATTGCAGTGAAGTTTATGTAAACAACTGAAATGTTAGTATTAATATGAAATAAACTGTTTTATATTATGATGGCGATTGTCATCAGCTAAAAGCAACAGCAAAATAATTGTCTTCATATAATGTGTTGGTGTAAATGTATATATAATACATACACAGTTCAGTAAACAATTCACAATTCAATAAACAGAATAAGTGTGTGTCTGTGTGCATATGTGCGTGCAGTGCGTGTGTGTATATATAGAGGGAAAAAAACACACATGAATTTAAAAGGTTGCACTAGGAAATATCTGGTAACCACAAAAGTATGCAGCAATGAAGAAAATTAAGAACAAAGATACAAGAATGAATAGAAAACTGTCAATATTTTACTAAATATTATGCCAAAATAAGAGGATGATTTCACAAGGAGTAAGAACTATGGAACTACACTTCTCATGAATACAGAAACAAAATCCCCCAATACAAACTGGTAAACACGATGAAAACATTTATTAAAATGATAACAAGCCACAACCAGGTGGGGTTTATTTCAGTAACGCAAGTTGATTTATTCAAGTAATGCAAATTGGTTTAGTATCTGCTAATCAATCAATATAATATGTGATTTTAAGAGATGATTATCACAAAAGACAGAGAAAAAGGATTTAACTAAACCCAATACCCTTTTATGATTTTTAAAAAACACTAAAAACTTCTAGGGTAATATATGAGAACAGTATATTACCTGGACAAAGGGCATCCATAATGTTATGACAATAAAAGACTAGAAACAAGATGTGATTTTCTCACTCTTGGCACATCTACTCAACATTGTACTGAATGTTCTGTTGAGGAAAATTATTTAAGCAAAGAAATAAAGATCTTAAAAATTGAAAAAAAAATGAACTAATACTTTGTCTATTTCTCAATATAATCCATTAAAAATAGAATTAGTAAATGAGCTCATCTACCCGGCAAGATAAAAAAGCAACATATGGAAATCAGCTGTATTTCTATATATTACAACAAAAAATCATAAAATGAAGAAAAAAGATACATTTACAATGCTATTAAAAGAATAAAATCTATAAAGTTTTAAAAAGAAGTACAAAATTTGGGCACCATGAAAAATTAAAGATATTGCTTAAAAAAATTAAAGATCCATTTAAAGAGAAAATCCTCCAATTTCATGGAATAAAATGCTTAATATTAAGTTGGAAACACTCCTAAAATTGATTGATAGATTCAAGGAAATTCTTATTCATTTCTTATTCCTAAACCTCAATAAACAAGACAGTGTAATACTGACATAATAACAGACATATTGATCAATGGAACAGAATTTAAGAGTCCAGAATAAACCCCTATATTGATGGACCCTTAATCTTCAAGAAAGGTGAAGACAATTAACGAATAGTCTTTTCAGCAAATGGCTCTGAGAAAACTGAAAATCTGAGTGCAAATGAATGAAGTATGTATTTTATAACCAGAAAAATTAACTTAAAATGTATCCTAGACATAACTATAAGAGCTAAAACTATTAAATTCTTAGAATAAAATTTTTCATTGTGACTCAGACATTTTTTCCTAAGTGGTATGACTAAAGTACAAGGGACAAAAATAAAAGATAAAAATTATAAATTAAAATAAAAAAATTTTAAAAGTTGTTGTGCTAAAAATTATGCCATTGAAAAAGCAAAAGAGTACAAGGAATGGTAAAAATATAGTCAAATGCCATAATTGTGTTTGTGTTGTGTGTGTGTGTGTGTGTGTGTGTGTGTGTGTCTGAGTAAAACTCCATTGAGTACATATAGCATGTTTTGTTTATCCATTCATCTGTTAGCAGACATCTGAGCTTGTTCCATACTTGGCTATTGTGAATAGTGCTGCTGATGTGGCTGTACCACTACAGTATGCTGATTTTAATTCTTTTGAATAAATACTGACCAGTGGTGTAGCTGGATCATATGGTGGTTCCATTCATGTATTTTGGAGGAATCTCCATACTACTTTCCAGAGTGGTTTTATTAATATACACTCCTACCATCAATGCCTTAGTGTACATTTTTCCCCTTATCCTGGCCAACATTTGTTATTATTTGTGTTTTAGATAATTGCCATTCTGACTGGAGTGAGATGAAATTTCAGTATAATTTTGCTTTGCATTTCTCTGCCAGGGACGTTGAACATTTTTTCATATACTTGTTAGGCATTTGTATTTCTTCTTTAGAGAAGTGTCTGTATATTTCTATTGCCCTTTATTAATTGGGTTATCTGTTTGTTTGGTTGGTTGGTTGGTGTTAAGGTTTTGGGGTTCTTTATGTAGTCTGGATATTAGTCCCCTGCCTGAGGAACAGGTAGCAAAGATCTTCTCCTTTTCTGTAGGCTCTCTCTTGATACTCTTTACTGTGCAGAATATTTTTAATTTGACAGCATCTACTTTATTGATTATTTGTTTTGTTTCTTATACTTCAGAATATTTGTAAAGGAAGTCAGTGCCTGAAACTTCATGGTGCAGTATTAATCCTATATTTTGTTCTAGCAGTTGCAAGGTTTCTGGTTTAATTCCTAGGTCCTTAATTCAATTCAACTTAATTTTTATGCAGATTGAGATATAGGAATCTATTTTTATTTTCCTTCAAATGAATATTTAGTTTTCCCAAAACCATTTGTTAGGCTGTTCTTTCTCCAATATGTTTTTGGCAACTTTGTCAAATTGTTATTGATATTTGACTGTATTGGGTGAAATTGTCTCTGTGTCTTCTATTTCATTCCATTGGTGTTTATTTCTGTTTTGGTGCCAATGCCATGCTGTTTGTGTTACTATAGCTCTGTAATATAATTTGGGAATGGTATTGTAATGCTTCCAGCATTGCTCTACTTGCTTAAGATTGCTTTGGCTATTCTGGGTCTTTTATTCTTTCAAATAAATTTTAGAATTGTTTTTCCTAGTTCTGTGAAGAATTTCATTGGCATATTGTTAGGAATTGCATTGAACCTGTGTATCTGTGTATCGTTTTTGGTAATTTCAGTAATATTAATTCTACCTAAGAACATGGGAGGTTTTTCCATCTGCTCAGGTCATCTTTAATTTCTTCCTTTAGAGTTCTGTAATTTCCATTGTAGTGCTCTTTCACATCTCTGGTAAGATTTTCCTGATTTCTTTGTCATCAGATTCATTACTGGAGTAGAGAAAAGTGGTTGATTTATGTATTTTGGTCTTGCATCCTGCTACTTTGCTAAGTTTCAGTTTTTAAATTAGTTCTAGAAGTCTTACAGTGGAGTTTGGGGAGTCTTCTATATAAATGATCGACTCATCAGCAAACAGATTATTTGAATTCTACTTTTCATGCTTGTATTCTGTTAATTTCCTTCTTTGCCTATTTTCTCTGGCTAGAGTTTCACAGATTATGTTGAATAGGAGTGAAAAGAGTGGATATCCTTGTCTTTTTCCCAATTCTGGTATAAATGCTTTCAATATTTTTCATTCAGTATGATGTTGGCTTTGGGTTTATCATATATAGCTTTTATAATATTAAGCTAAGTTCCTTCTATCCCTAGTTTCTCAGGTATTTTAAACTTTGATGGGAGCTGGACATTGTCAAATCTTTTCCCTCCATCTATTGTCATTCTTGTCTTTAGTTCTATTTATGTCGTGAATTATATTTATTGATTTGTGAATATTGAACCAACTTTGTGAGATGAAACCAAATTGATTGTGGTGTATTACCTTCTTAATATGTTTTGAATAGTTTGCTAATATTTTATTAAGAATGTTTACATCTATATTCATTGGATACATTGGTCTGAAGTTTTCTTACCTTCATGTATCTTTTTCTGGATCTGGTAACAGAGTGAAACATTTTAATTTGACAGAATCTAAATGATTTTGGTTTCCTTCCTTTTCTAGTTTGTGGAATAATTTGAGGAGTATTGGCATTAATTCTTCTTTAACTGTCTGATAGAACACTGCTGACAATCCATCTAGGGCTTTTATTTGGTGGAAGGCTTCTAATTGTTGCTTCTATTTCATTGCTTGATATTGATCTGTTTAAGTTCTCTATATCCTCATGATTGAGCTTGGGTAGGTTGTATGTGTCTAGAAATTTGTCAATACCATCAGAATTTTCTAGTTTTTTAATTAAAGTATAAATTTCCAACATAGTTTCTCATGATCCTCTGGTTTTCAGAAGTGTCTTTGGTTACATCTCCTTTTTTATCTCTAAGTTTGTTGCTTTGAGTCTTCTCTCACTTATTTGGCTAATGGTTTATCAATCTTACCTTTTCAAAGAACCAGCACCTCATTTCATTGATTCTTTTTTTATTTTATCCTTAATTTCACCAATTTTAGTTTGATTTTAATTATTTTCTGTCTTCTACTGATTTTGGAACAGTTCTTTTTCTAGTTCCTTGAGGTATTAGATTACTTATTTGGTATCTTTCTGTTTTTTTGGTTTTTTTATGTATGAACTCAGTGCTACAAACCTTTCTCTTAGAACTACCTTCATACTATCCCACAGATTTTTATATGTTGTATTTCTATTCTCACTTGTTTCTAAGAATTTCTTTTTATTTATCCCCTCGTTTTTTTCTGCAATCCATTCCCCATTCAACAGTGTATTACTTAATCTCCAAACTAATTTTATTCTATTGTCCTCTAATACAATGTGAGAAATTATTTTTTGTACTTAATAAGACTTCCTTTGTGCTATAAGATATGATTTATGTTAGAGAAAGTTCCATGTGTTACTGAGAAGAAATTGAATTCAGTTGTCAATAAATGAAATATTCTACAGATGCCTGTTAGGTCTACTTGGTTAATAGCATTCTTTAATTCTGAAAAACTTTTATTTAGTTTATGCCTGGATGATCTATCCAGTGGTAAGAAAGGTATGATGAAATGAGCCAATATTATTGTGTTATGGTCTACTTGATTCTTTATATTGATTTGGGCTTGTTTTATGTATATAGATTCACTGTTGTTTGAGACATAAATATTTGCAGTCCTTATACCTTGCTGTTGAATGATTCCCCTAACCAGTATGAACTGACATTCTTTGTCTCTTCTGATTAATTTTGACTTGAAATGTATTTTGTCTGATAAGAGAGTAGCTAACCCTGCTTGCTTTCAGTTTCCATTTTCATGGTATATTTTTTTCTATCCTTTCACCTTCAAGGTGAGTCTCTTGTAAAGCACATATGGTTCAATATTGTTTTTTTTAGTTCAATCTGCCAATGCATGTCTTTATTGATAGAACTTGGGTCATTTACATTCAATATTACTATATAGTGATGATTTTTATATCCTGATATTTTGAATTATTTCTAATGCTTAATTTAGACTTGATTATCCTTTAGTTTACTATTCCTCTAATGAAATTCCTCCCTATGCTAGTTTTAATTTTACTTTTTCATTTGCTCTGCATGAAATATTTTATTGAGTATGTGAATTTTTTTAGTTTTTTTTTATCATGGAAGGATTTTGAAAGGTAGTTTTGTAGAATATGGTAATTTTGGCTGGCACCCTTTTTCTTTCAGAGATTGGTATAATTTCAAATCCTACTGGCTTTTAGGATCTGAATTGAGAAATCTGTCAAAATCCATATTGGCTTACTTCTAAATCTGACCTGCTATTTTTCCCTTATGACTTTTAAAATTACTCTTTTTCTGTATAATAAGCATTTTCATTAAAATGTGTCCTGGAGAGGATCTTTTTTGATTTTGCCTACGTGAGATTCTATAGGTCCGTTAAATTCGATTCCATTATGTTCCTAAGGTTTGGAAATTTTTCTAATATTGTTTTATTGAAAAGATTGTGTATTCTTTTAATTTATATTCTTTAGTCTTTATCTACACAAATGATTCTTATATTTGGTCTTTTGATGCTACCCCAGATTTCTTGAATATTCTTGTCATGGTCTCTTGACATGTTTTCTTTATAATTGACTTTATTTTCAACATTATATACTTTGTAGTCAAGGTCTGATAATCTATAGTCCTAGTGGTCTAATCTATTGGTGATGCTTTCCACTGAATTTTTAATTTAATTTATTAAGTTTTACATTTCCAGGAATTCTGTTTAGTTCTTTTTTAGAATCTCTCTTTACTGAAATCATCTTTCACTTCTTATATTTTCTAAGTTCATTCCCTACATCTTCTTTTAGCTCATGAGCATTTTAACTACAAGCTTTCTGATCTTTCCTCAACATTTCTTTCACTATTGTGTCAGCTAGATCAGTTGTTGAAGTGTTGTGGGCTGTTCCATGTGGTTTGTTCCTTTGCTCTCTCATACTGCTTTTATGTCTACTCTTCTGTTGGGACAATTATCATTGTTTTGCTTTATATAAATGCATTTACTTTTATGCAAGGGACTATTTAATGAGTTTCTTTCTCTTCAGATCCTGGGGTGGGTGAATACTGAGTTATTGATACTTTCACTCAATGCATGTCCTGTGATGTTACCAGTATTAGCACAACTTTTAAAAAGACATTAAATTCTATTTACTATAATAACTTCAGGGAAAATTCACATGCTAATCAACTACAGAAAATACTAAGACTTAATCATAATGTTCTCCACAGCTTCTCTAATCCAGACATACATTTTTAATTTTACTTACAGTAATATAGTAGTGTTCTAGAATGGTTTGAGGAAATAGTTATTAAAGCTAGTAAAATCACTATTATTTTATGGAGAGGCAGGAAAAGGAAGAAGAAAAAATTGGGTAGAAGGGTAAAAAAGGAAAGAAATGATAGGAAAGAATAATACAGACCAGATTCAAAAAGAAAGAAAGAAAGAAAAAATGGATGGAGGGGTTAGGACAGTAGCATGTAATGTAAGAAAGAGAAGAGATGCTAAATGGAGCAATTGTAAACCTGATCTAGGAAAACAAATATAGAGTGGTAGGATAATTCAGCTAATGTTTTAAAACATTAGAAGAAATACAATCAGATGGATTGAGGGCATGATATCAAATACTATAGGAACAAATATCAAATCAAAATGAAGAGTAATGGGTTTAAGATCAGAATTGATGTTAGAGCTGTTTCTGGCATTCCATGCCCAAGTGGATAAATTTTTATTCCTGGTTTGGATTTAATCAGGATTTGGGACTTCAGAAGATGCTCATCACTTTTCTGCTTTGAATTCTTCTAAAGATGCTGGGGAACAGGAGCTAATTCCCCTATTGCTGAGGATTGTTCACCAGCTGGTTCTTATTCATCTGCCCAGGGACCTGAGGCTGCATGCTCAAGGGGTGCCTTGTTACATCTGCGAGGTTCTTCCTACTGGATGCAACCACAGGATGCAGGATTCAGGGCTCTCTCTCTCTCTCTCTCTCTCTCTCTCTCTCTCTCTCTCTCTCTCTCTCTCTCTCTCTCTCTCTCCTGCTTTCTGATCTTTCAGAAATGCTGTGAACTTGCTTCCCTCCACAGGGTCTTCTTTAAAGTGGCATAGAATTTAGTGGCTATCTGCTTGGAACCTCTCTGACCAGCTGTTCTTTTCACTGCTTCCTTGCTGGGTTGTGAAGGGATTGAGTGTTGTTGCCTAGATCCTCTCTATCATCTTCTATTCCAGTCTTGATGTTTTGATAAAAGTACGGAATTCCAATCAATTGTTCATTAACCATGGGAGGGACTAAATATTTAATCCTTTATACTGTCATATAACACATATATATATAAGTGCATTTTTCCCGGTATTGACCAGATGATATGTTCTAACTGCTTTCTGAATTCATAACACTTAGTCTTCATTTTTGTATTACTCAGAAAAAATGCTACAGGAAATTTAAAAGCCATGTAATTTCCATACGTTTTGAAGGAGATAGGGAATCATGAGCAAGACAATGAGTGTAAAGTATTTTAGAGAGAAGAGACATGTCGTTCACATGATCAGGGGATTGACTAGAATATGTGAAATAGACTGTATAGATGTAATAGTATTTACTATGAACTTAAAAGTAGCTTTCTAACACACTTCACTAGGAAAAAGCACCATCTGCCTTTACAAAAAAATAAATAAATAAAAGCTGCAAGGAAAAAATCTCTAATTTCATTTTCAGGGTCACCTAACATATCCAAGCCCAAGAGAAAATTTGCCTTTGGCTTTATCTTTACATTTTATAATAATGAAATTTGGTCACCTTTGAGTGTGCTTGCAATTATAACATTCTCTTGATTTTGCCCTTCTGGGCAAAATATTGGACTAAAAACTAGAGATTTTCTGAAATAGTAATTTCCTCATTTAAAATTTGAATAATACCTTTTCACATTTTCAAATGTGGGTTTTAAAATCAACGCCAACTTCATACAATCCTCCCTCCCTCCCTCCATCTCTCCCTCCATCTCTCCCTCTCTCCCTCATGTTGTGTATGGGTGTCTGTTGCTGGTGATCATACTCAGGACCTTAGGCAAGCTAGGAAAGCACTCTGCCACTGAGCTACATACCCAGTCTGAATATCTATATTCTTAATGGTAGAATAAACACCTATTTTGAAAATTTAGTTGGCAAAATTCTGAGTAGACTAATTTTAAATGTAAATTCCAACTCTCTATTAGGTCAAAATATTATTCTAAACAAGAAGCAGATTTTCAAAGCAACTGGGCTTTATTAGTGGATTACTTGGCTCCATTACTCTTTCCTACAACTTTGGATAGAGTGTGTGAATTCCAGAAAGGCCTGCCACCACGGACACTTGTTAGTGGGGATCCAGCTCATTTCATCAGTGACTTTACTGACTTACAGAACAAGGTCCTACTTGGTCTAAAATTCCTCCATATAATGCACAAATACTCAGGTAAGAGACATATAGGCTCTCTATTTTTCAAATTATAATGTCGTGTTGCTTTTATGAATGATGAAATAGCATTAAAAATCATAATTGTCTAAAGGAAATGTTGACTTCCAATAAGAATCAATTTCAGTTTTAATAGCAATCTTTGTGAACTGGTGACAGGCTTTACTTAATAAGCACTTACATTCTTGGATAAGATTTATTTTTTCACTTTCATATACTTCATACACTTTTCTAAATGAAAACATAACAAAAATAACAATGATACTTGCCATGTCTAAAGGAACAACAAAATTAATTCTGTTAAATTAATTCTGTTTATTTAACAGAATTATCTCACCCAGTTCTATTATTATAGACATAAAGAAAAACTCTGATGCCCAAAATTCCTCTTATGGAAAAGGTATATATTTCCAAAATTTCCAAATCCTAGGCTATTAGTAGAAAATAAAGAAGAAAGTTTATAATAGTATACTTGAAAAATTATTGTGTCATTTCATTCCCTAAATACCATTTGTTCTTGTTGTATGGAGAAAAAAAACAAATGTACTATATAGGTGTGTGTATATATACAGCTTCTATTCCCTAACATAAAATCCAAATATGAATAAAAGTTAAAATGAATACATTGTATATTAAATGTAAAAAGCATATGCATTACTTAGGGTAACATTTGCTATTTTAACAAATAAACCTTCAAATTTTAATGTCACAACTCATAAGATTCTATTTCTGGCTCACACAGAGTTAGGATGTTTATTCAGTTGACAGAGACTTTCCTCCATGATGATTCATGGACCAATAGTTCTTCCATCTGTGCCTCCATCTATCTTTACAACATCTCCATTGTAAGCCCTCAGCAAAGTAAAAGGAACTAAAGAACCTAAATAACAGAGTCCCTCTTTTAAAGAATCAGGACTGGAAGTGAAAGCCCTAACTTTATCTCATCTACCTTTGTCATAAATAGTCGCAGAATCCTATTAGCTAGGAATGGAAGGACTTGGGAAAGTTTGACTCCTGCATCAACCTCTCCGTGAGGAGAATCACAGAATTTGTTGTTCTGCCAGCCATCTTCACCACATTGTCAGAAACAGAAAGCACATTCTAGGTTCAGATGTTATAAACAAATGCTAATTTCCTAGTATATAAAGAATGAAGGATCATGAATAATTAGAATTATTATATTTAAAGAATGTATGCAATAGATTTTTAGTTTTCTGTAGGCTCCAGTTTTACTAAAATTAGCTTTGGGTTTTTATTGATGAGATTTTATTCAACTATCAGAGATACAATAATGAAACAATACAAAATGTCAAATTTGAATGTGCTTAAGCTAGCTACCTTGCTTCCTATCCTCCTCTGGTAATTGCTTGTTCCTAGCAATACACATAATTCCAACACAGTATCCAAGGTTTTGGAAGATCTTTTTTAAGGTCAAGCATAGAAAATAAATTTTTAAATAAAGAGAACACATTAATAAAGTGTGAAATTTTAAACATATTTACATTTGAGCATGTTTAGTCAATAAAAACACACTGAACAAACTAATTTTAAGGTTTTACTTTACTGTGTAAACTGGACTGAACATCCTTGTATTTTAAGCCTTTCTATTCTTAAGGCTTTAAATCTCCAGTATTTTGGCATTTCTAAAAAAAAATTCTTTATTTACCTCAACCAGAGAAAGGGAAAGCCACCCAAGAGCAAGTTTACAGATCACTTCACAAGGATGGGTGCACTGTTGTACTGCTAGTGTAGTAGACTCAAGAGTTCTGCATAGTTCCTTTTTTTCTCATTAACTTATTTACCTACCCTAATATATTTTTTACATTCAAAATTCACACGGTTACTAAATATTTTTTATCCATAACTTAATAACTGTTAATTAATATTTATAATTATAATTTCACTATTTTAAAATACAATCAATGTTTATTATTTAAAATTTAGCTGCTATGTACAGTTATTAAACACAAATAATAACTTCTCCATCATCATCACCTTCTAACCTCCCTAGATTTATTTCCAACTGATTTTTTAGGAACATTTTTTGCATGTGTGTGTAGGGTTTGCTCCTACAAATAAAGATTATATGCATTTGGTGAATGTAAATAAGAGAATAAATCTTCAATAAAAACTTGACCATTTGCATAAAATAGAATATATGTACAGAATTGCTCTGTGCTGTACCTTTCTCATTCAAAGTCAGTAACATTAACATACATCATTTTCACTATGTAATACATAGATTTCCATTTATGGATTTATATTTTTTCTAAGACTTAGGCAATGCAAAAGTGACATTAACTGTATACTTTTATTAGATTAACTTTTGAATTAATGACAGAGTAAAATGCTAGAAATTAATCCATGCATTACATGTTGCCAAATAGAAACTAAAGACTGCATTAAAGATCATATTCTTGGGCTGGGGATGTGGCTCAAGTGGTAGCGCGCTCACCTAGCCTGCGCGGGGCGATGGGTTCGATTCTCAGCACCACATAAAATAAAATAAAGATGTGTGTCCACCGAAAACTAAAAAATAAATATTAAAAAATTCTCTCTCTCTTTTTTAAAAAAAAGATTATATTATTGCCAAAAATAAAAGCAAAACAACTTGAACGAATTATTATTATTGTCTCATGTTTCTACATGAACACCAAACGTGCATGTATTAACACACTTTTAATTTGCAATACTCTGATATGTGAGAAATGGCAATTAACTTTTTATAAGTTTTATTTATATAACCATCACTGTGTTTACCATCCATTATTCTCTTTAGTTGTATATGTAGTTCATGAATTTGAGCATGAAAGTATAATATACAATTTTAAATAGCAAATAATACATGCTTGGTTAAAGCATGCACATAAGCATTTGCTGATTTGATAATTGGACTTTGTTTTAAATAATTTTAATGTTTGGTAACAAAATTAAAATTTGTCTATAACTTTTAATATATCTTTATTATTTTTCTAGGAACATTGTCTCTCATTGTATGGAAAACTTTAATGGAGTTAAAAGTTGCAAGGAAACTTTTTCTAGAGATTTTGGAATTTATTGTTCACTTTTTAAATTAATGCTTCTGGAAATCTGTGATGAAATAAAAACCCACAATATGACTTTCTTGAGGAACAGTACTTTCAAAACTTTGGTTTTGCATATATACATAATTTTGTTTTTATATGCCTATATTTTAAATCTGCATTGATGTTACTGTTCATTTGTCAAATTAATAAAATTGTTGAACTAACATCATAATAACTAGAATATTTACTGTTCAGTGTAGATTCAGCTGTGATATATTAATAAAGGCTATAAAAAGTATTTGAGCTTTTGGCTGTTATTCTGCCTAAATCAATTTCATAAAATTTAAAATAAGAGATTTTATGGTTAAAAGTCAGAAGATTTAAGTAAAAGTTTTGGCTGATGAATTTAAATTTCTAAAAATGAACTTAGTTTAAAATATATTTCCTAGTATGGATATTTTCAAAGGTCAGTTAACTCAAAGTTTGAAAATTTGTTACAAATATCTCTGGGTTTCAGTAAGTTTTAGTCAGCTTTTTTGCAACTATAATCAAAAGACCTGACAAGAACAGTTTTAGAGGAAAGGGACAAGTTTATTTTGGGGTTCATGATTTCAGAGGTCTCACTCCATAGATGACTGGTTTTGTTCTGAGCCCAAGGTGTGGTAAAACATTTTGGAGGAAGGGTGCGGCAAAGGAAAACAGCTCAGGACTTCACACCAGGAAGCGGAGAGCTCTCCACTCACAGCAGAAGATATGTACCTCTAAGACATGCCCAAAGTGATCCACCTTCTCAAGTCACACCCTACCTGCCTACAGTTAATCAGTTAATCCCTATCAGGGGATTAATGCACCAATTAGATTAGGATTCTCATAACTCAATCATTTATTTCAGATCTGACCTTTCTTGCATTGTCTCATACATGGGCTTCTGAGTGACACATCTAAACCATAACACAGTACATAATTTTTATGTTTGCTTCAAGTCATGGAGAGCAAATATTCTCCCCTTTAAGGAAAAAAAATGGGCATTAAGGTCAGAGAAACCTCAATTTAAGTTTTCTCATTCTTCAGCTGGTATCAGCTAGTCAAAACTATTCAACTCAGTAAGTTTCCCTATACTTTAATAAACATATTGCAAAAATGAAAATTACCAAAAAGAAAGTCCACAAATTTTTTTCTTATAAAAAATTATTAGCTCAATACCAGAAGGAAATGAGCATTCAGTATACTATGCAATATATTAATTGTTGCAAAAATATGCCCATTTGATGAACAAGATACAAATATGATAATTCTTTTGAGTCAAAAAAAAGAATTATTACTAGAGCATAAAACTCCAGGAATTCAAAACCAGGAACTATATCCATTTTGAACTACAGCAACTTCATTATCATAGAAACCTTCTTAATTTGCTAAGAAGTTTTAACAGTTTGTATCAGTTTCCTATTGCTGCTATAACAAATGACCACCCACTTAGAGGCTTAAAACAACATGTTTATTATATTACAGTTCTGGAGATAACAAGTCTGAAATGGGTTCATGGGAGAAAAATCAAGAAATTTACAGAGCTGAATTCTTTCTAGATTCTCCAGAAAAGAATCAATTCCCTTGCTTTTGAAAGTATCAAAACATGGTCTTTTGGGCAGGCCATATTCATTATTGGACTCATTGTACCTTTCTTCATCTTCAAAAGCATCTTCAAGTACTTCTCATTCTGACCCTCTTGCTTCCTTTTTTAACTTTAAAGTATCATCATGATTATAAGGGGTCAACACAGATTATCCAGGATAATCTTCCATTATAAAATCTTAATCTAATTGCATCTTCATTGTCCCTTTTGCCATATAAGTTAATATATTCAACTTTTTTGTAAATTCAGACACAGACATTTTGAGGGACTCTTATTTCTGCTACCATACTTGTTTTAGTCAGCTTTTTCGCTGCTGTAACTGAAAGACCCAACCAGAACAACTGTAGAAAAGTTTATGTAGGGGCTCACAATTTAAGAGGTCTTAATCCACAGACAGCAGGCTCCATTCCTCAGGGCTCAAATTGAGACTGAACATCATGGCTGAGTGTGTGGTAGAGGGAAGCAGCTCATATGGTGATCAGGAAGCAAAGAGAGAGACTCCACTTGCCAGATACAAAATATATACTGCACAGCCATGGCCCCAGTGAACCACTTCTTCTACCCACACCCCACCTGCCTCCCGTTACCACTCAGTTAATCCCATAAAGGATTAATTCACTAATTAGATTAAGATTATAACCCAATCATATCTCTTCAAACCTTCTTGCATTGTCTCACACATGAGCTTTTTGGGGAAACATCTAAACCATACAATACTATTCATGAGATTATCTCTACCTTTGTGTGTATTAAAATATATAATACAATGGCACGTAAGTGCAATAAACAGGATCAATTTGAGTGCATTATTACAAAGTAACATAAGTGTTTTCTACTAACAGCTTTAATACAATAAGAATTGTTCTATTTCGCATCAGAAATGGTGGTTAATAACACTATAAGAAATAGTGTTTAAAATATGTTGTAAAAATTGGATCAAGGTCTCAGAGTTTCACTCCATCATCATCTCACTCCATAGTCTGGGCCTCAGGTGAGGCAAAACATCATGGTGGGGGATAGCAGCTCAGGACTTGATAGCCAGGGAGCAGAAAGAGAGAGCTCCACTCACCAGGGACAAAATATAAATCCCAAAGAATGTGGCTATATAGTTAGCTTTAATAACTAATTGGATAATACATTTATTTTTTCTTCCTAGAAAAGAAAAAGATTCTAGATATTCTTGTAGTCTTATTTACTTACACTAGGTTATCAGTCAACATTTCCTTAATAGGACCTAATGGTAAATATTTTATGTTCTTTGGGACATTAATTCTCTATCATGACTACTCTACTCTGCTCTTGTAGGGCAATAGAACAACAAACATATTAAAGAATGAGTACGGTGTATTCCAGAAAACTTGTGAAAGCAAGTTGATGCTTACCTAGATTTGGCCCTGAGCTTAAAAAAATTAAAAAAAAAAGATTGCTGCACTACAACATAAATGAAACAATATTTTTATGTGTTTGTCATATCACCCCATCATTAAAACTCTCAAACATTTTTCCTTTTCCTTATTAGGCTGTATATCAGGTTTCATGATCTGACCAACAATACATCTTAACAAGGTTGACCAAGACACAAATTGGTTAAGAAACAAAAAGTTTCTTTTGGGATAATCAGAGTTGCAATGGGGACACACAGATTCAAACAGATTGACTGTGTGCTCCAGGGTCTAACAGATTTCAAACTTTAAAGGCAAAAGACCACACCTGGAAAGGAGGGTTATTACCCCCATTCTTTGTGGAGAATTCCAATTGGTATAGGGACAGTAGCAAGATGCCATGTAGGAAAGGATCTGAGTAACTCAAAGAATACATAACTCTTTTCTGAAATGAGGAGGGAGGAGCACAAAACAAAAAGAGAGAGAATTTCTTGGAAAGAAAGGGAGTTAAAGGTGAGATGACCCTGGAGACTCTGTAAGATTGGAATGTTCTGCCATAAATGAATCTACAGCAGTCAGTATATGCACAACAAGATGTATATGTAGCACGTTTTGCCTGCTGGGGTTTCAATATGTGCTGGGAAAATGTGCTGCTTCACAAGGTCAAAAGTTTATTTCAAGGTAGATGTGACTGAAGACCTCTCATATCCTCTTTGTCTAGCATTTTGGTAGAACTCAACCTGCATTTATCTGTTTAATTTCAATTTTTCCACAGCAGTCATCTTTAAAACATTTTCTGGACATGTATTTAAGAAAACGAAAACCCTTCTTGGACTACATTGTGATCTTTCATATATCCATGCATTTACAGAAGTTAGTTGCCCTTCAGAAGAGCTATTTCCTGCCCTCGATTTAGGTCAAACACTTTTTCTTTCATTTATTACAAACATCTATGTTAGGATGGATTTTCATTTGTCTATGAGTCTCACTCCTATGAAAATGGATTTTTATACTTTCAGGTATTATCATTGATATCACTTACCTGGATAAATTTGTTTTCAAATATATCTACCTCACCTATGAGCAAGAAACAAATAACTATGTCCTTAGAAAACAGTATAAAGCACAGTTTCTGGCACACTAATAGGTGCTATGTACAAACATTTAAGTACAAACATTTACGTACGAACACAAAGAAATCCACGAAGTCCCATGAATATATTAAATATCATAGCCATCTAGATTAAGCAACATATAATCTTCTTTCAGAAAAGGAAAAGGAGGTGTTTCTGGTAGTTACTGGCTCAAAAGAAAAAAAAAATCCAGCCAGTCATTCCATGGTTGAGTCATCTTTGAGATAACCTGGTGGGGTTTAGGTGTTTCTTTGATGTGCATCCAAAAACTGGGCTTGGCTCCGTGATTCATTTGAAAAGCTCTTCTCCCTTCATGTTATGTCCCTTAATGTTCCTCAATATGCATGTATGTCTTTTTCTTAACATTTGGCACCTTTTTTCTCTTATAATCTTTCTATCCCTTCTTCTCTATCTCCCTCCCTCCTTCCTCCTTTTTCATCTGATTGTCTTTTGGATTTAAAATATTTTCATTGTGTTCTAGTGTTTACATTTGTAAAAATGTCTTTTTAATGCCTTTGGTAATCCTCTTTCTAAATTAACATTCTAATATTTCATTTGACAGATTTTAATGATACCACTTAAATCCTTATTATGTGATGATTGATAAGGATTTTTGAATATCCTCATTTTAGTTTGCTGTCCTCTTATTTTTATTAGTTGCACAGAAGATAATATATCAGAATATATGCCATTTAAATTTTTCCTCATATTTGTTCTTAAATGCTTTTTTACAATTATATATAATTTAATATATCAAATGTTCAGCGACAGTCACTCTGTCAATTTTACCAGTATTTTCTTCATTAAATGAGGTTGTCACACAATCAATTCCTCAGAAAAAGCCAGTGAAAGAAAAAACTGGGTGTCTTCCAGTGTATAAATTCCTACTGGACATTTATCCACCCTTGATCTGCAAAACAATGACCCCTAAGTAATTAGATTAGATTTCTAACAATTAGAAAATTGATAAAGTTGAAAAATTCCATTGTTTACTTTCAGACAAACAAAATCTAATAAATGTAGATTTTTAACATGGGTATGTCAGTTATATACACTATCTTCTTCTAGACATGTGAACTTACAAAGTAATATTATGATAGATTATTTTGGCGGGGACAGTGATAGAAAGCAAATGCAATTGCTTATCTGACAGCCAGCTTTCAGAGAGCCAGAGATTCAAAAAAAACTCAAAGAGAGATAGGGATGAACTGATATTTCATACCAGGTATTTAAAGAATACCTAAAGGACAGGTTTTGACAAGAATATTACAGAAAAGTTGGGTGTCTTTCTCAGTGTGCCACTAAGAGGTTGTTAATGTCAAAGTACATCAGTCTTGATTAGAGTGATGTTCTCTTCTTATGTACTGAAATGCTTTTTTTTTCCCTTAAAAACATGTCCTGCAAATCATACTACAACAGTTCATAGCTATCTTCATCACTCTTTCCTAGATGGATAGCAATCATTTTTTAACATTCTTCTATTTTGGGTACCAATGTTAGTTAGATTTTGCAATTACAGATAATGGCACAACACATAAACTTGCATGTTTCTATTTTGTTAATAGTAGAGGCATATCTTCCAAAAAGATACTACATGTGTGACAACTAGTTCAAAGGGAAATCGCATGCCTAGTTTTGTTAGGCCATTACAACTTTGCCTACTGAAGGGTTGAACTGATTGACATCATTTTGCCTTTTTAAAGAAGATTTGGGATTGTTTTCTATAACTGCATCCATTGTCTATATCTTCAAGAAATCCATGTATGTTTTTGGATTCAACAAAAATGCATTTCTGGTTCCTGATCATCACAGGTGCTTTACTATCCCTCCTAATATAATATACATCCATCTCTCAGCTCGATTATTGTGATAATCTCTGCTCTTTGTGCCCCTATCCCACTTGTTGAGAAGTATACTAGTAACTTTATATTCATGTTTTTATTGACTCCTCAAAATAGTATTGCAAAGTAGGTTTAATGTTCATCATTATAAAAGATAAGAAAGCTGAAGCAAGAGAGCACTAGAAAAGCTTCCCAAGCTCATTCAGCCAGCAAATGACAGAGCTACCGTGAGCTACTCTTTCCTATTGCAATCCATGCTATTCAAACCAACTTTTCCAATTTCACTTTTCAATATTTGGTGGGTAGATTTAGTCTGTGAATGAAAGCCTTACAAAAGCCTTTATAAATGGTTCATGTCGATCCTAGAAATCATGATTTCCTGGCCAGTGCATTCTTTCCTGACAAACTTAACCTTGAAGTATTCATTATCAACTGTGGGTGAAAGAGGGAAACTCTATCAAGTAAACTTGATAAATTCACAGGAAAAAAAAAAAACTGATGAATCAGTGTACTCTTCGCCAGTTCAGTTTTATGAATTTTATACATTTAACTTTCAGTATTTTATTTCAAAATTTTCTGAAATTTATTTTATAAATCAACAAACTACTTGCCTCTAAGTTTCATAAAAATATGGGACATTGGATAATGCCAAAAGAGCCACAGAAGTTTAATAGATTTTTATTCATTAAATAATGATGATTTTGGTAGCTTCATGCAATCTCCTTAGATCTCAAAATTTAAGAATTGGTGAATTTAAAAAATTGATAATTATTTCTTCAGCAAAATAATCAAAGTATCAATTTGAATTTAATGGTAGTAATGCATGGACGAATTCTTAACAAGTGAACATAAATCAAAATCACCATAAATGGCAAGACTACATGATCATGATCATATTTATTTTTTTGAAATTACTGATTGTCAAAAAGCTATAGTGGTTGACTTTTAATTCATTAACTATTTGGGCAAGTTTTTAATTAGATATTGTAAAAAGTTTGTCAAAAAACTATAGTGGTTTAGTGGTTGACATTTAATTCATTGAATATTTGGGGAAGTTTTTAATTAGATATTGTAAAAATTTTGTCAAAAACCTCTAAAACTAGCTTCCTTGAATCTTGTGTGTTCATTAAAATTTTCCATGCAGTCAAAGAAAATGAACCTGGAAGAATAATAAAATCATTATGTACAAACTCTGAAATCTTTTTCTAGCTCCATTTGGAAATATATGATCAATCAAATTTATTTCATTTTCTTTTTACCAATTAGTAGTAATATATTCAGTTGCACAACAAACATAGAATTTCAACATTGCATTATAGGTAATATTATTTGGCATATCTGGCCTACCAATTTTATTTCATTCTTTCTATGAAATTAGTGATGAAATCATAAATTATACAAGAAAATTATATGTAGAATGCCATTGTTATTTTGGCAATAACTTAAAATAAAAACTAATACTCATAGTTGTGGTACATTCAAATGAAATGCTTCATATCTATTAAACAAAATGAGTGGAATTTACTCATTTTCTGGGATAAAGCTCCAAGAAAGATTTCCATAGGTGGAAAGAGATCTGGCTCACTACTTTCTATGTGATGGAAAGCTACCTGCTGACTGACAATGTCTCACTAGAGCCCTGATTCCAGAGGAAGTTTCTAAGAAGAAACTTGAATTGTATTATGTCCCTAGTGTCTGGATGTTTTGTTCCTCCAAGTAATGCATTTGGGTTTTTAAAAAACACATAAGTAAACTATTCATGTTTTGTTTGATTTATTATTTATTTGCTTTCAGATTCAAACTTTTTGCTTTGAAAAACACTAATAGTATCATTATGCTTTTAATTTGGGTCAGTGGCTAGGTATATGGATGGATAATAGGGATGCAATAGTAATTTCCAAACTTGTAATTGTACAGTTCTTCTGCTTTTCACTCTACTAGGGATCTTAGCATTTGAAGTAATGCAGAAGAACGTGTTTCATGACTAACAAATATTGGATCAAAGAAACTCAGAAAAGTCAAATTGCTAGTAATTTCATTAATTGTGGTAGTTTTGCTTTTGAAATTCTCTTATATTCTTTAAATTTAAGATCAAAGTACTCAGTTTAGAATAAGAAAAGTTCTGATGAGCACAATAAGGAGTATATGTGGGTGTACTGAACAAAAGTGTGCTTTAGTTGATATGCACACTCCATGTTTCAATATGGACTGCAGATGGAAGGACAGTCCATGAGGGCAAAGAAAAACATGGTTCTCAATGGTCATATATCAAGAGTGATTATTCCTAATTAAATATAAGAGATAACCATAAGAAATCATAAATTTCTTTTTAGAGTATATATCATGATATCTATACTTCTGATTTAATTAGTTCACCAATGTTTGTTCAACATGGTCTTGATTTTTGTCAAGTATTCTTTTAAAATTCTCACCTGTAAGTTTACTCACTGTGCCAAGAACACTTAGACCTGACAGGACTGTGTTCTGTAGGGCAGTAAAGTCACTGATTCCAGAGGCTGTGTCCATTTTACTAAGAATTCGTGGTGGCAGGCCCTTCTGGGACTCATATACTCTAATGAAAGTTGTAGGAATGCGGGCAGCGCCTATATATTCCACAGCATTAACCCAGTTCTTCTCAAATTTTGCTTCTTGTTTAGAATAGTAGACATATCTAAAAGACAAATGGAAAAAGTATTTAATTATGGTTAATCATCTCAGAATTTCAACCTCACTTCCTTTAGAAAAGATTGTCTCTTGCCATAAAATTCATGATTTATAAAATGGGTTTTTAATGCGATGATTTTTTATCCATCCTTCAGGAGATGTGAAGATGCATAGTTAATCTTTAAGTCTGGGAAGGATCATCCCATTTGTTATTAATATTTTACTTTGCATTTTACATCTTTGAATTAAACATATAATACTCACAAAGAATAAAATAACTGTACTAAAACATTTTTAATAATATTCTCTGGCAATGTCAAGAAAAATATCAAAGGTCTAAGTCAAAATTATTACTGGACTGAGACATATGTTAGAAAACTGTTGATTTCCAATATTTTGGAGTCCCCAAAATATTGATCATTCTAGTGAAATAGAGGCCAGATTTTCAAGTCCAATTTTCTAAGTAATTGGAATTTAAAAGTTTACTTTAGGAAACCTCTTCAAAACTGAACTTTCTTGATAATTTGGGGAACCAATAACTATAATGGAAAGTAGAAAAGAGTTTTATAACTAGGTAATTCACAGCCCCTGTCACTATGAACTGTAAGTACACTGAACAACTTTTGCAAACATTTTTGTTCTCCTAAAAGGCTGTACACTTCCCACTTTGCTCACCAGGAACATTCTCTTTCAAGTCTCATCAAAAATATTGCTTCTTTCACGAAGTTTTCCAGCCTACCTAAATTAAAACCAATGACTTCCCACTCTGGCATATTCCCACGGCACCATCCACATATTTGAGGTTTTATTATAACATTAGAATATGTTCTAACCTCCTCAAGTTAGACCATCTGATTTTATTTTGACAACACATATGAAGGATCCACAAAATATAAGATGCTTACATTATGTAAACATGCTTACATTAAGTAAACCATAACATAGTCCAGAGGACACAACCCATCCCCATGACTCCCATTCTGATACTCTTTCTTCCCCTAGCCTGAACATAGTAGAGTGAGCATATGTTTATCCTTAATGGCAAGTGCTGTGTTGGGATTAAATATTCTTTGACACGTCACAGTAAATAAAAATACATGTCTATCAAATAAAAATGAAAGGATATGTCTATTCATAAGGATTTTGAGCAAGGGCCACTAAGCCCTAGTAACAGCAAATTAAATAAACTGCACCACCCAGAAGACTGAGGCAGGAGGATCACAAGTTCAAGTCCAAAATCAGCAATTTACTGAGACCCTGTCTCCAAATAGAGGTCTGCATGTAGCTCAGTGTTAGAGCACCCCTGGATCACTCCATAGTACTGCAAAAAAGAAAAACAAATTGCAAGGGAGTCAGAAACCTGGGAGAAGGGAAAAGACAATGAAGACACCAGTACTGAAAAGTTATATGAGCAGAAATGAAATTCAATAGAAAACTTTTCAAATTCTGCAGTTGAACAATTCAGTGGCCAGTTGATCTAATGAGTGAGACAGAATGTGGCCAAAACTAAGTAAATAAATAAATTTTTTGGTTCTCAAATAAAAAATATAAGTACTTCAGAACAAGCCAGCCAATACAAGACCAGAATTTGATTGGAGTTTACATAGGCCACAAATTATTAGGATTATCTTGCTTAAATAAACACTTCTTAGTATTTTTGACTGAAGAAAATAACTGATAAGATTCTAAGGCTATTTACCTGAGTATGATAGATTACAGATGTTGCTCCATTTTTTTCCTATTCCCTATTGCCCTATAATCCTCTCTTCTGTCAGGTAACTTCCAGGACCCTTACTTTCTATATCTGGTGAGAGACAGAAACACTTTCCCCTGGCTCAGTCATTTGACTTGATTTGGACAATATAGTATTAACCGACTTGATGAAGCATAAGCTTGAAGTGGATTTTCACACTTGATTTCTCTCTTGCAACTTTGACCACTATGGACAATGCCCAGACCCTCCTGATGAAGCAGATAAGTGCATCAGAACTGAACTTTCCCAGTCATCCCTGCTGGGGCTGATCAGTGAGTTCACCAGAGAGTAAGGCCAGGAAGGACCAGCAGATCCTTCATGTGTGAGCCAGGCTGAACCCACATGTGTGAGCAGGAAACACATGGTATGCCACTGAAGTTTAATAGTGTAGGTCCTGCTGCTGTTTTTCTTTTTCTTTTTTTTTTTTAATGAAGCTAACAAAATACTGGATCATATGTATGAAAAATTGCAGAACCAGGTTTTAACCCTAACAATCTGACTTTAAAATTCATATTCTTTACTACTGTTCTCCCTGCCTCTTGTTCTGGTTATAATCAGTATTTTATACTGACTGTATCCCATGTGCCAGTGGTTAAGCTAAATGCATATGTTTCTCAATTAATCCCAAAAATTACACAGTGTGACATGTACTATTACTATTGCCATTTTAAAAATGAGGAGTGATGTCTTTGGATACCCAAGTCAAATGGGGTCAGGACTTAAAAATTAGATCGGTGAAAACCCAAATCAAGATATCTTACTATATACATTGTTACAGTATTTCAGGCAACTGTCAATTACTTAGAATCTCCAAAACAGAGCTCATAGAAATTGACAACCAGAAACCTCATCAACTAGTAGATTAACAAATGCAGGACACCTAAACAAGCATTTGGAATTTCCACAGTAGTCATCACTCAGAGATTTGCCTATTTCCATTAGGTCTTCAGACAGATTTAAACTGCTTAAGGAGCTATCATCAAACATTCAAGTGATGTGGATTAGTAGAAAATATGTATTATAACTTGAATTAATAGTGAGACTAAATATAAATTTATCCATAATACAACTCGAGTATTCTTAAGTGAACCAAATTAACAACAGAAGAGAATGTTCTAAGTTAAATGATTTTGAATAAAAATGCCCATTTGTAACAGACAGTTATACATTTGTCACCCACAAAAGCCCCCATTAAAATGACAACAAGAAACATACTCAGAAAACAGGAAGGGAGCCACAAAATTTGGAGCCTGGATATTGAAAAGAACGATTTAAATTCTGAAAACATAGAGAAAATCTTAGGACTAATGCTGAGATAATATATACAATCCCCTAATTTAAGGTGGGGAGAAGAGAGAGGCTGGAGTCAGGAAGATGGATAGTGAACAGGTGAGCATGCACACAGATGCCTCCTGTACTTCAGCTCCAGTGGACCTGCTGCTCCTCACCCTGGAGCTTGTAGAGCAGAGAGTCCCTGCACCTGCACTGAGTCGACTCATCACAGTGTAAGGGAGGGACATCACCTAGAAAGCAGGGAATGTAAGTGACTAGAGTGTCCTACATAAGAAGACCCCAGGTGATGCAACACAAAACAGGCAGGGAGAATCTCTAGCAGCATAGTAGGAGACATCACAGGATTATCCATCAGTGCCAGTAAGTGTCTCTGAAAACTGAGCTCTTTAAGAAGAGGCTATGGGTGGGATTCTTGAAGCTTCGAGCAACTTGAGAAGGCAGTTCCTTGGCTTGCTGATGTCGAGCGCAGTAGTGTTACATGAATGGAATACTAAGAAATCAAACACCCAGGGCCATGACCAGCTCTAAGGGAAATAAGATAATGAGGAAAGATACAAGTAATCAGTTTATTCCAGGCCAAAGAAGTGAGTATTGATTACAGCCAAAATAATATAAGCTCTGAGTACCAATATAAACTATTCAACAACTCTACAGAGGGCCGTTTGAGAATGGCTTGTGTGTGGAGTGGGGATGATGTGAACTAAACCATAATTTTTCAGGGTGGTGACTCGAAGGATAATACCCATAGCTGAAGATAATGAAAAGTCTTACAGGAATGTGTTTTAGAAATGTCATTGTAAACACACAAACAATGAATAATAACTGGTGATAATGTGTCTAGGTATAGCTGTGATGTTCTTTTTTTTTTTTTTAGGGAAGGGAATATCAAACTATTTGACTCTTTAAACCATTAGCATATAAAAAAGCATGTAAATACAAACTAATTAATTTTTAAAAATCACACTGATATTCAATTTAAAATATACATAAAGACAGGAGGAAAGATCTCTGCAGCAGGACCAGCAGGCCAACTCCAAGGACTGTCCTCCTTCCTCACTCCCTGGGCAGGAGACCCTGCTTACACTCACCTGTCCTCTAATCTGGCAGCTGTGACTTATCTCCCCTTGAGATTGAAAAATGCCTCATAAACGAAGTAGTACTCAGGTTTTATTTTCACTCCATTCATTTCTGCTTATTATATATTGCAAATGTTGAAGCATATGTTTGTTCTCAATTTAGCTTTCAAGAATAAGAGAAAATCTTAGAAGACTTGATCTTTGAAATCCAGTTTTCAAGCCCTTTGCAATGCAGGCTGTGCAGCATGCAGGGTAAGAAGATGGGTTAGTGAGTTAGGGAATTTGAATATCTGTCCTGTAATTTACTGTAATATTTTTTTTAATTTTTTGTTTTAATTAGTTATACATGACAGTAGAATGCATTTACGCACTTTGATATATCATACATAGATGGGATATAATTTTTCTGAGTGTACATGTTGCAGAATCATATGGATCATGCAGTCACATACATACATACAGTAATAATGTCTGTTTCATTCTACTATCTTTCCTATCCCCACATCCCCTCCCCATTTCCCTCCCATCAATTCCTCTACCTAATCTATGGTAACACTGTTCTTCCCTAGTGCTCCCCATCTTAACGCGAATTAGTATCCGCATATTAGAGAGAACATTCAGCCTTTGGTTTTGTGGGATTGGCTTATTTTGCTTAGCATGATATTTTCCAACTCCAACTACTGGCAAATGGCATAAGTTTACCCTTCTTTAAAGTTGAGTAATATTCCATTGAGTATATATACCACATTTTTTTTATCCATTCATCTATTGAGGGACACCTAGGTTGTTTTAATAGTCTAGCTATTGTGAATTGAACTGCTATAAACATTGATGTGGCTGCATTGAGCCTACAGATTGGGGCAAAATCTTCACCACATGCACTTCCAATAAAGCATTAATCTCTAAGAAATATAAAGAACTCAAAAAACTTAACACCAAAAAAAAAAATAATAACCCAATCAACAAATGGGTTAAGTAACTGAAAGACACTTCACAGAAGAAGAATACAGTTGATCAACAAATATATGAAAAAGTGTTCAACATCTCTAGCAATTAGAGAAATGCAAATCAAAACTACGCTAAGATTTCATCTCACTCCTGTCAGAATGGAAATCATCAAGAATACAGACAGCAATAAATGTTGGCGAGGATGTGGTGAAAAAGGTACACTCACTCATACATTGCTGGTGGGACTGCAAATTGGTTCACTGTAAGATTTTAAGCACTCTACCAAACACTCAAGAACAGATTTATTATCTTGGAAAAGCAATGATTTTGAACTGAGTTTTATTACGTGAAAGTATTTAGAACAGTTTCTTTCACTTATTTTTGATATTTAAATGTACTTAATTCTCTATTCTTTTACTTAAAATGTTAGCTGTTTAAAATTTTATTTAGGAAGGATATTTATTGTTGCCAAGGGATGAAATTAAAAGACCAAAGTTCAGGAAATAGAATGTGTTGATCAAAAACATCTTTGTTGTAATCAGTGAGGATGGGATCCTACTAATTACCCATAAAATGAATACTTTTTAATTTATTCCCTGGTGATCAAAATAGACATACACAAATTTAAATATACTCACCAAAAGCTTTATATTATGTGATTTTGAAACAATTTTTAAACAAATCTGCCAAAGGGGAATGACGGGAACTGACAGGGAGAGGGAAATAGGAAAGGCAGGAGAATTAATTAGACATAACTTTCCTATCCTTGTATATGAATACACGACCAGGGTAACTCCACATCATGTACAACCAACTACAAGAATAGGATCCTAATTAGGATAATTTATACTACATGTATGTACAAAAAGTCAAAATACACTCTACTGGCATGTATTTTTTTTTTAAAAGTGATTTTTTTCACACACAATTAATTCTACTGCATAAATAGGAATAAATGCAAGCTACTTGATTATCTAAGTTCATTAGGGAAAGAAAATATACCTAAAATAATGCTGCAATCTCCACAAATTTTTGTTGTTGTTGTTGTTGTTTTTCAGTGCTGGAGATCAAACCCAGGGCCTTACATATGAAGCTACCTCTCCAACCCTCCATAAATTTTAAATATTTAAAACATGCATGTTTTCTATGTTCAAAGTTATATTTTTCTACTAATTTACTTTTTGATACAAACCTATAAAACCGTTAAATGAAAAAAAAAAGCTGTAACAATCATTTACTATCAATCAAAATAATGAGGTTGACCATCACCATTCAAATCCACGACACCTGAGATAATCTCACGTGTTTCCCATCATTGCCCAAAAGGAACAAGAGAATCCCAACAGCTATGATAGATGCAACCCCAGATTACATCACAGACACTGACAAAGGATTACACTCCTTCATTGCCTAATTTAATGCCCAGTTTTGAAGCCAAATCAACTAGAAAAGAAGGAAATTCTCTAAGACTGAGACTTTTACCTTTATGAATGATCAACTGAGTGGGGAAAATATGAGTGAGTGGCATATGAAGGACTCAGACATTACTGTCTATTATATATATATATATATATACACACACACACACACACACACACACGCACGCACACACACATGTATTTATATATGTATATGTATATCTATGTATATACTTATTCACCACCAATGAATCCCCCTTTCTTTGTTTTTTGCTATATCTAGCTTTTTACCCTACACTATACCATAGAAGGTAGATTTCACCCTCTAGATAGTACCATTCACTTTCCATCCAAGTCATTCTTATGCCTGCCAATCTGTGTCCAGTATGTTGAGTGGCTTGATAATCTTTAGGCTGTCGTGTGCACTAAACATGATGCCTGCTGATAGTTACTCATACATTTTTATACCAATATATCATTTATCTATGCCCAAAGCAATGAAAATCATCTACATATTCATATTCCATTTTGTTTTCTACATGTAGAAAAATTCATTTCATGTATTTGATTTTTTTAATACAACCCTTTATTCTCCTATTTTGCCCCCTCATCGTAAAAGACATTCTATGCCAGGTCATGCTAAAATATTTACATCTCATCATTATAATGCCAATTGTTAGATCTATTATCTAATATTGAGATTGGAAATCATCATCATTCTAGAAGAAGAAAACAGTATAAATAAGACAAAAATCAGCCGGATGTGGTGGCACATGCTTGTAATTCCAGCAGCTAGGAGGCTGAGGCAGGAAGATCACAAGTTCAAAGCCAGCCTCCGCAAGTTAGTGAGGCCCTAAGCAACTCAGTGAGACTCTGTCTCTAAATAAAATACAGCAAAGGGTCTAAGGATGTGGGTCAGTGGTTAAGCACCGCTGAGTTCAATATCTGGTGACCCCGCAAAAAAAAAAAAACAAACAAAAATCAAACATACTAAAGAGAGATGACATTGGATCCATTCTTACCTATCGTCAAATGTGTTGAAAATGTTATTCAGGGTGAAGACATGTGCAACCCATAAGTATTCCAATATGTCTTCAAAGGTACTAGAAGGTGAATGCACATACTAAAGAGGAGAAACTTGTTAGTATTTGAGCAACTCTAACAATTCCCCTCCCTGAAGTTCGACTGGTTCAGACACATAATTGAGTGATATACTACATGAAACGAAAATGTTTGTAAAAGTAAATATGTGCAAGACCATTACTGTCTAACCTTTATAAAGGGCAAAAAAAAAATGCTTTACATTTGGTAAAGTATATACATCTAAAAGAAGTGAACTTCAAACATCTTAAAAGAATGCATATTTCATACAGGCACCAGGAGTCTTTTTTGTCATTTTTTCCTACCACCATTATTGAAATTACCATAAAATCTTAAGAGCAAGAAGAAAATTTTTTTTTGTTTGAAAGTTAAATTTAAATATATATAAAATCATTAATTGATAATCTAAATAACTAATAAACATATGTTTTCATCATGGATTTTAGTTCATATGTATGTTTCACCAATGCATTTTGTTTTAGTCATTGAATATTTAGTTTAGAACATCATATAATTGTTTATCTCTACCCACATGTGGTCATTTATTAGTTTAGTTGAAATAAGATGACTGGCCAGTGTGTCATCCTTAAAGAGAAGGCAACAGTATGCACCATGTACCTGAATGGCCCTTTCTATTCCCAAAAATCATAACCAAGTTAGGGAAACAATGTGAGTCTGACCCAGATGACCAATGGTGTCTAACTCTTATATATATATATAGCTCCACTTTTTTGTGAGGCACTGGAAGCACTGTGTGGAGCAGAGGTGCACCTGTGCAGTTCATCACCACTGGACTTTCTGGTGAAACATCTGTTCAGCCAGTCGCCACTGGACCTCCTTGTAACCATTTTTCAATAAATATAATATCTTGTGTCCAATCTCTGGTGTTTTCTTTGGTATCTTCATAACGTATCCCACTCTCATAACACAACAGTACTGTGAGAATTACAACTGATCTAAAACGAGTTCTATAATCCCCTGTCTCCTATGATCTCACGGTGGATCTGGAGTTCTAATCAACCATGCTAGCCATTCGCCTGTTATCAAAATACGTTGTATGCTCACTCTGTGTGGTATAATTTGTTTGAGTTGGGCAGAATGGATAAATTTTGTGTTGATTCAGTACTGGGACAATATTTCAATGACATGCAATACCCTATTGCAATATGTGTTAGTAATATATTAAGCATTATCAAGATAGCTTGCCATTTTAAGAAAAAAATATTGTACAAAGCACAAAAACCCTAGATAAAAATTACAAAATATAACACTTAAAGAAGGAACCTTGTAAAAGTCACTCCACTTGTTCATTATCTCAGGGAAGGATAAAAGGCAGCCAGATACATCATAGCAAAACCTCTTCTGATCCATAGGTGGTGGCTGAAGCCTGACTTGATCTGATGATATCCCCAGGATGCCATAATCCACCGCAGCAAGGAACGGCAATACACAGAGAAAATAATTTAAATCTGTAAGAACAAAGGGCTTATTATTATTACATGAAGCACCAGCCATAAAAGAATACATTTATAAGGAGGCCCTGAGTCATTAAAGAAAAAACTCCCAGATCCAGAAGCATGAGATAAAAGTTAGGCACAAAGAAAAAATACTGAACAAAATCCCACTAAGTATCATTTGTCTATATAACTTGAACATAACTTTGTTAAATAATCCTGTGATCATGAGTATATATTAAAGTTCTTGACTCATATATTAAAACAAAAGTAATTTGAATGGATTTGGTTATATTCATTTTAAAGCACTAAATTTAAAAAAAGGAAGAAAACTATCAAACTGTCCAGAGAAAGGTACAAAACTTCTCATTTAGGTTGTACTGTGAATTATATCTTTTCTAAAATATTCTAACAGGATTGCATCTTTGGTAAGTGGATATTAGGTTTAATTGGTAAGTATAATGTCGCTAACTATGTCTTTAAAGCAGAATTTTTTGATTTGTTTTGACAAGAGATAATTGGAACAATAAATAATTGCTTTGACAATCAAATAAGATTCTTTAAAATTCCTACCTACAGATTACTTACTACAGCAGTAGCTTTAAATGCATTGATTTAGTTAGTGTTAGACTTATACTGGCTCCTCACTGGAAATCAGTGTTGAAAATATTTTCATCATAGACAAGCATTTGTGAATGCAGTCCTATTACCCAGCATAGTCCTCTGATACTCCAAACTCATAAGCTGATATGAGCAAAATAAAGGTTGAATTCCAGATCTGTGAGTATGATTATTTGTGAATATTTAAGATCGATTCAGGATTTATGATGAAAATACATAGGGGATACATACTGTGAGTGTCACTCTTGAGAAAGTGAAATTTGGTGTGATCTTCCTTCTAATTATTGGGAAATACCTTTAAGAAATTATTGTGCAAATAAATTTCATAACTAAAATGCAAAATTAAAGAATTAGAAAATAATTTCTGATTATTTTTAGCATTAAGTATACAACTAAAGATGTAGATTACTGATTGATAAAATTAAATACAGTTGCTATTAACCTCTGACAAGTTTATGAGTTTCAATATTATCAAATATGCTAGGAACAAAATTAAAAAGCATAATTGTCTTGGTCTCACACTTTTCAGCCTTCCTTATTCCAAAGATTCCCTGTCATTTTTGAGACCTAACATCTAACTGCCTTTGTTGCTTACTCAGAGGCCACTTGTCCTTGTTGTTATTAGTTTCAATCTTTCTGTGAAAAATTAAATGTGTCCTAAAAAATGTGGCTGTTAAAACCTATAATATGACACAAATGTCACTGGGTACATGTGACACAGATTCATTTTTCAAAAGGAACACAATACTATTTTGTTTTATCCCAGACCCTAAAATTTTAGGTTGAATGCTTTCTGTGGTGAAAGGATAATATTTGTTTTGCTTTCAAAGTGAACCTACCAGCCCACCAACTGTCCACAGAGATGCACAGATGATCAGATTCATAGCCACAGTCTGTCCTTTGGCTGGGATCAGCTAATCTGCCTAGAGGAGAGAAAATGTGCAACAGTATTTATTATCCACAGTGTGAAACTGAGTATGATCATCACTTAACTAGAAACATTTTATTTGTAGATGCAAAAACATTTTTTTCTTATTTAATTTTCATTTTATTAAAATTACATTTGTTCAAGATTTTAAAAGATCAAATACTACTATGATCTTGCAATGAAAATCAACAGTTCCTTTCCTCGTCATTCCTCATTCTCAATTCCTGACACTTATTTCTGAATTACTGGTGTTAGTATTCTCTATCTTGTTTTTCCTCACCTCTTGACCAATTTTTCTTTAACCATACTACAAGTTTTGATCTTTGAATTATAGGTCTTAGATATTTTGCTTTTGTAAATATTCACATTTTTACTGTTTTCTCTATATCCTGATAAATTTTATGGAATGAATACTCCCAGAGTAAAAGAGTTAATAATATTCACATCATATACCTTCTTCATATGCACTGGAAGGTGACTTATTTCCATGAGGAAGCAATCACTTTCAGAGAATTAGCCCCCAAACAATTTGCATTTATGTCTCTGTTTCCACAGTCAGGTAATCACAATTAAAATTCAAGAAGTTCAAACTAATATGGCATTGTGTTCTGTTTGTGATATACACTCCCTTGACTATTCTGTTCATCCCAGTTCTTAGAAAGGAATGTACCACTTAGTAGGGTTTAGTAACCATTTGTAAAATGTTCAATAGATCAGATATAATGAGTGTTTTCGGCTGGTCATTATACCTTATGTCTCACTGAAGTTTCTAGTAGAAACAGATAATCCACAAGGGAAGGATTTGTGGAGAGGAGAAAAATGATTATGAGGGGAAAAGAGGGAAGTAAAAGAATCAATTTTCAAAAACATGTGCAGGATTTTCAGAGTCCCATTTTTCCAATACTTCATGGATATATATATATATATAGAGAGAGAGAGAGAGAGAGAGATAGTTAGAATAAAACAGCAGTCTTTCTTATATGAACTATATTAAAGTTCTATTTTCTAAAGTTTAATAATGATATTGATAGATGATGAGATTGAAAATAGCTGTCTTCCTTACCTGAACTATATTGCCAACCATGCTGCAAAGCCAATCCCCATAAAAGATTTTGCTCATTTCCTGAAGCGAATTTTTCAAAATAAGTGGCTGTTTGGTTCAATAGAATTTTATACATCCCGAGTCTTTCAGGGAATATCCAGGGATTGATAATGTATGTTCCATTCTCCACTGGGTAGTCACTGAACTGACCAGGACTTTCCTTCCACAAAGGAGGATACATATCTAAAAAATTTAAGTCTCCTGCTAAAGAAAAAGAAAGGGAACCAACTAGTACACAGACCCAGGAAGGAAGGAAAGTCATGGTGCCAAAGCTGGAGAGTGAGGTTGTGGCAGGACCTTTATTGGAGAATTAGGAGGAAGTTATACTATTTTCTTACATCATATCTTACCACCACTTGGCATTCTTTTTTTGTTCTTTTTGGATATGGTAGAGATGTAGAGGAAATTGGTATATTATTTGACATTTAAGAGAACTGAGTTTTGCTGTCTTTTCAGTAGGCTTATTTTGACAGGTTGGATAAAACTGTTCACAAAAAGCCTTCCAGAACTTTTCAACCTGTATTATGTTTATAAAATATATCACCAATGCCACTAGAATGCTTCCCTCTCACTAACATACTTTTGTATAGTTCACAGAAAATACTGAATAGTTGAAAAATGGAAATATTACAATTTATAATAATGTGCAAAGGTGTACTAAAATATTATGTGTGAACAAATTATAATACTGTGTCTGCTTCAAGAAAGAAGCCTTAAAGTATATACAAATAGCCCAAATAGAAAAAAACTGGTTTATCGGGGAGGGGACCTGTTAATTATTTCCTAATCTCCCTTCCCAATTATTTTTAGTAAAAGAATCTTAGAGCTTTACCTGATAACATATTCTTATACAATTGACTAGCTCTCCTATGAACAACCAACCATGTAACTAAGTGTTGGCCACGGGGACATTAGCTTTTAGAAACGATGTTGTTATGGTTTAGATTTGAAGTATCCCAGAAGAAATCATGTGTGAGACAATGCAAGAAAGCTTAGAGGTGAAGTGATTGGGTTATAAAAGCTGTTCATTAATCTGCTGATAAGGATTAGCTAGGTGGTAACTGAAGGCAGGTGGGTGTGGCTAGCGGAAGTGGGTCCTTGGGGGTGTCCCTTTAGGATATATATATTGTTCTTGATGAGCAGATCCCTCTCTCTGTTTCCTAGTGCCAAGTCCTGCAATGCTTTCCTCTGTCACACACTTCTTTCCTGATGTTCTGACTCATATGAGGCCATGAGGAATAGAGTTGGCCCTCTATGTACTGAGACCTGTAAAACTGTGAGCCCAAAATAAACTTTTCATCTTTAAAATTGTTCTTGTCAGGTCTTTTGATCACAGCAGTGAAAAAGCTGACTCAAACAGGTGTCCACAACTTTTGAGACAGGTCCATAAGTGAAGGGTACATACCACTTTCCCTTCCCTTCCTTCATATTTGGCTTGGATTTTGGATTATAAACCTCAATCCTGATCTATAACACATGGCACAATTTTAAACATTGCAGAATGCCAAAGTAGAGGTTGCCTGAGTCCCAGAGGACTGGGGAACCATACATAGCCCCGAATTCCTAGATCTGAATTTCATCTTATTAAAAAAAATCTTGCTTTCATTTCAATAACTATTTAGGTTTAGTTCACACTGATTAAATTGCCTCATTAAAAAGGAATTCATTTCATAATCTCAATTATTAGAATAACTATATCCATATTCTTCAGAATATTTCAATGGTACTGTTCAATTCTGGTATAGTCCAGATAAGATATCCCTCAACATAATTGAGTTCTTTATTTCTGCCATAGCCACTTGATCATTAATTGTTAAAATTCCCTGATATAAAAATGAAGTGGTAGAATTTGCTATTGTGTTTTTCATTAAGAACACAAGCATTCTGCACACTTAAAGTGTACATGCTGCTGAAAGGGGGAAGCTAAACCACAATCGACGGGGGAGGGAAAGGTGAGAAGTACAATAGATTAGACAAAGAGGAATGAAGGGAAGGAAGGCAGGAAAGACTGTAGAATAAATATAATATAATTTTCCTATGTACACTAATGAAAATACTTAAGTGAATCCCACCATTATGTCCACCCACAAAAACTGAGTCTTAATTAAAATAAGATATATATTATGCTTGTATAATTTTATCAAAATGGATTCTACTGTCATGTATAACTAAGAAGAACCAATTAAAAAAATAAAGTCTAAATTCTATCTTTATAAAAACTAAATGCATGAGAATGTACTATAAGTTTCTATAAAATGCCAGGATCATTCTCAACGGAAAATCCTTACAAGAATTCCCTTTCAAATAAAAATAAATTATCACTAGCATTTTAATGATTTAATTTTTTGAGAATACTGTATAATAAAGTTAGTAAAAATGAACAAATTAGTTTAAAACTGACAGTGAGAAAGTAATTATATAATTCTTCCAGATGATATAATAGTGTTTAGAAAGTAGGAGAGAATAAGCTAGAAAAGCAATACAAAGAGAAGTAAAATTCAGTAAAGCAATTAGGATATTAATGCATACAAATCAAGAGCATTTAGGTAGAAGATGGAAGACTGGAGGAAAAGCGCACATTCCAGCAGTTCTTCAAGGCTGGTTTTAAAGTGGGAAAACAGCTTCTCAGTGAGGTGGGTAAATGGGGGAACTCACTGAAATTTAATGCTGAACTGTAAAAAAAAAAAAAAAAAAAAAAAAAAACCAACTACAGTGTCACAGATGTCAGAAACATGAGCATAAGAAATATTTGTTAGAGAGCCTCCAGCCTGGCTATCAGTCTCTATAGAAGGAATGGAAAGAGCAGACAAAGGAAATGGTGTGGGTGTGGGGGAGGAGGGGTGGATAAAGACATTAAAAAAATAAAGGTTACTTGGAGTAACCTGTGGATTAGAGAAGAAGGCTGAATTTAATACATGCAGAGTTCATAGGGAAAGCGAATTTGTGAAAGCAAATTCAAAAAGAACTCCCACAGGAGCAGAAGCATTCTGGGCACAGAAAAAGGCTGCTGGATCCTCTTGCCACTCCCCACTGCCAGGGGAAGCTGAGCTCACTCTGCTGGAGAAGGTGACAGCCACTCTTTAGAATCATGCTACTAAAGCAAATGTCCACTCAGCTGATATAGCCAGGAAAAATAAGCACTTGGACTACCAGAGAAGGCAACCTCCTGCTGAATTCCTGTGACTGGGGAAAGTATGTGCTCCCTCTCAAGCTACCTAACAGGGTAGCCTCAGTTGCATCCCCATAACCAGAGAGAGTGACTGCCCTTTGGGGAAAGTGCATGCTTTTGTGGCCTTCTCTACACTCCCATCACCTGCAAAAGACCCCTCCTGCCAGAGCTCCCTCAGCCAGGTGACAGGAGGTCAAGAACCCCGGCAGCCAATCAAAGATTCCCAGAAGGCACCTGAACCCAGGGAGACTGAAATTGGCACAAAGAAAAGTTTGTCTGGATCATTCAGACATTGGGTCACAAGGAAGAAATTTTCCATTGTTGCTGGTACTAGAGCAGCTACAGAGGAGTGTCTTCACTATGGGGTAGATACCTAGAATTTCATATTCATAGTGCAGAGGGTGAAATGTGGAAGTTTTGCCCCTAGGCCTTAAAAGTGGAATTTACCATAGACCCTATGGCTCCAAACAACCTGCAGAGACCAGCATTCCCCTCCAAAAGGAAGTGTAGAGCAATTCTCAAACACCTATCCACAGAGTTCCAAAGTTTGTTCTAGACTGAAGCCCAATCACTGGAATCTCTGTAGAATTCTGCAACACCCACACCACAGAATTTCTCAACATCCAAATTGTGCTACCCTACCGTATCCCAGAAGACTAGATACTAGTAAAGTGATTAGGATATTAATGCATACAGATCAAGAGCATTTAGGTAGAAGATGGAGGAAAAGTGTCCATTCCAGCAGTTCTTCAAGGCTGGACTTTAAAGTGGGAAAACAGCTTCTTAGTGAGGTGGGTAAATGGGGGAACTCTCTGAAATTTAATGCTGAACTGTAAGAAAAAAAAATCCACAGTGTCACAAGCTTGGGCTTCTAGCCACAAAGGCTAGCAGCTAAGAGATGAACCCAAAGGCATTGGGCTCAATAACTTCTATTTCTCCATCCAGTATTTCTATACAGGTGGCAATTAGTATTATAGATGTCAAAGCAGACACTGGATATTCATCTCAAAACTGTACATCTGCAACTGAAATAAGTGTTACTCCTGGCTCCCACTCCCTATAAGAGGGGCTAGAAATGATTGGGACAATGGAAGACTACAGAATAGAGATCCTGCTTTTGAAAAATGCTCAAAAATTAGCCAAGCAATGATGGTTCTCACCACACAAATGATCTAGCCCCACTTGAGTCTAAACGTTACTTCAACTCATATAATTGGGGATACAAAAACACCAAACCATTTGTTGATTGGGTTATTTGTTATCTTATTGTTTAATTTTTTGAGTTCTTTGTATACTCTGGATATTAGGGCTCTATCTGAAGTGTGAGGAGTAAAAATTTGTTCCCAGGATGTAGGCTCCCTATTTACCTCTCTTATTGTTTCTCTTGCTGAGAAAAAACTTTTTAGTTTAAGTAAGTCCCATTTGTTGATTCTTGTTATTAACTCTTGTGCTATGGGTGTCCTATTAAGGAATTTGGAGCCCGACCCCACAATATGTAGATTGAAGCCAACTCTTTCTTCTATCAGACGCAGAGTCTCTGATTTGATATCAAGCTCCTTGATCCATTTTGAGTTAACTTTTGTGCATGGCGAGAGAAGGGGATTCAGTTTCATTTTGTTGCATATGGATTTCCAGTTTTCCCAGCACCATTTGTTGAAGATGTTATCCTTCCTCCATTGCATGCTTTTAGCCCCTTTATCAAATATAAGACAGTTGTAACTTTGAGGATTAGTCTCTGTGTCCTCTATTCTGTACCATTGGTCCACCCTCCTGTTTTGGTACCAGTACCATGCTGTTTTTGTTACTATTGCTCTGTAGTATAGTTTGAAATCTGGTATCGCTATGCCACCTGATTCACATTTCCTGCTTAGAGTTGCTTTTGCTATTCTGGGTCTTTTATTTTTCCATATGAATTTCATGATTGCTTTATCTATTTCTACAAGAAATGCCATTGGGATTTTGATTGGCATTGCATTAAACCTGTTAGGGTCTGTAAACAAGTCAGGATGGCACCTAGCATTTTGCCAGAGGGAGTGATTTATGAAGTAACGCCAGCGAGCCATTAAGTGTGGAGATTCCTTATTGGTTGACTGCTGTATCTAGTTTGTGTTAATTAAGATAAGCTGTGTGGAATGTATATATACCCTTCCTGTCCTACAATAAAGGGCTCCTACTCCTGCTGTATCAATCTACACAAGTTGCTCATCACCCCCCGGTTATTTTGTTGCAGCCGGACTGGGGCATAAACATATAGAGAACTTTTGGTAATATTGCCATTTTGATGATGTTAGTTCTGCCTATCCATGAACAGGGTACATTTTTCCATCTTCTAAGATCTTCTTCTATTTCTCTCTTACAAATGGGCCAAGGACCTGAACAGACACTTCTCAGAGGAGGACATACAATCAATCAACAAGTACATGAAAAAATGCTCACCATCTCTAGCAGTCAGAGAAATGCAAATCAAAACCACCCTAAGATACCATCTCACTCCAGTAAGATTGGCAGCCATTATGAAGTCAAACAACAACAAGTGCTGGCGAGGATGTGGGGAAAAGTGTACACTTGTACATTGCTGGTGGGACTGCAAATTGGGGCGGCCAATTTGGAAAGCAGTATGGAGAATCCTGGGAAAGCTGGGAATGGAACCACCATTTGACCCAGCTATTGCATTTCTTGGACTATTCCCTGAAGTCCCTAAAAGAGCGTACTATAGGGATACTGCTACATCGATGTTCATAGCAGCACAATTCACAATAGCTAGACTGTGGAACCAACTTAGATGCCCTTCAATAGATGAGTGGATAAAAAAAATGTGGCATTTATACACAATGGAGTATTACTGTGCACTAAAAAATGACAAAATCATGGAATTTGCAGGGAAATGGATGGCACTAGAGCAGATTATGCTAAGTGAAGCTAGCCAATCCCTAAAAAACAAATGCCAAATGTCATCTTTGATATAAGGAGAGCAACTAAGAACAGAATAGGGAGGAAGAGCATGAGAAGAAGATCACCATTTAACAGGGTCGAGATGGGGGAGGGAAAGAGGGAGAGAAGGGAAATTGCATGGTAAAGGAAGGAGACCCTCATTGTTATACAAAATTACATATAAGAGGAAGTGAGGGGAAAGGGGAAAAAAACAAGAGAGAGAAATGAATTACAGTGGATGGGGTAGAGAGAGAAGATGGGAGGAGAGGGGAGGGGAGGGGAGGGGAGGGGGGATAGTAGAGGATAGGAAGGGCAGCAGAATACAACAGACACTAGTATGGCAATATGTAAAAAAGTGGATGTGGAACTGATGTGAATCTGCAATATGTATACGGGGTAAAAATGGGAGTTCATAATCTGCTTGAATGAAATGTATGAAATATGATATGTCAAGAGCTTTGTAATGTTTTGGACAACTAATAATTAAAAAAAGAAAAGAAAAGAAACAAACAAAAAAACCCACCAAACCAAAAATCAGACCCCCAGGAAGAACAACCATAAGGAAACTTCAGGTCATACCCCTTGATATCTACTCATATACCATGAACAGAGAGGAATACTAGAATAAAAAAGAACTACATACTTAGGGGTATGCATATACCTTAAGGAAAGGAATGCATCTCAATTGATGCAAAATTCCAGGACCTCTGAAAACATAAGGAAACAGGCAAAAAATCTCCCTCCAAAATTTACTGTCTCCCAATTAAGGAGCCCACATATGTGGAAAAGGACAAAATTCCAAAGAAATGTTATTAAAAAACTAATAATTAAAATGTTCAATGAACTAAAAAAAAGATCTAAAGAGTAAATTAGGAGCAGAAATATGGGAAATAAAATACCATGTCAACAAAGAAATAGAAATATTGAAAAGAGACCAATAATAAATCTTGGAAATGAAAGACACGATTAATCAAATAAAAATTCACTTGAGGGCATCATCAACAGATTAGATTGCATAAAAAAAGGAAAGGGGTCCTTTCAATCACAGATTCCATTAGGAGTAGAAATGTCTTTAAAAATGATAAAATAACTAAAAATCAGTGTATGAACATACTAAGTTAGATAAGATGTTACTTCAGAATGCAAGAAAATACAAAAAAGAACCAAACATAAGAATTATAAGGACTAAAATAAAAGCTCAATATACGGGCTAGAGAACAGATTGGTTGGTCCTAAGGAACAATTTTATGATATTGGAAACCAGATGATGAATATCTTCCAATGATATTTTGGCTCACAGTTTTAAGAGGTTTCGCTCCATGATCTTTGCCTCCATTGTCTTCAGGCCTATAACCTATAATGCTGGGAGCCATTAGCCAAGTAGGTATGACAATTTCCTTGCCAGCGTACCCCATGTTGCTGACATGTTGCAGCGACATTGAATGTAGGTGACCTTGCTCAAGGACCAAGGCAGATTAGGGTGTTCCCGGTTTTAAGATAATCGTGTTTAGGGCGTTCCCAGTTTAGGTTCCAGGTTTAAGGTTTAAGATTATTCCTGCTGGGAATAGGGCGTATCCTGCTGCCTGAGTTCCCCTTGAGTTCTCACGGGATTCAGACAGTATTTTTTGAGAGATAGAAGCCCAGAGGAGGTGGATTTGGGCAGAGAACATGGATTTGGGCAGAGAACGTGGATTTCCCCAGAACGTGATTGTAGACGGCTGGTGTGAGTTAGGGAATAAAGAGTTGCTGTTTGAATCTACAAGCTGTGTGGTGGCTCGTGATTTTGTGCCCAGCCAGACTGCGGCACTATAATAAGGCAGAAACATCATGGATGGTGGAAGGACACTGTAGAGGAAAGCTGCTTACCTCACATTGACTGGTAAGGACAGAATGAGAGAGAGAGGAAGTGGGGACAACTTGTGCCTTACACAAGCCCAGTGACCTACTTCCTCAGTTAGGCGCCATTTCTTACAGTTTTCACATCCATCCAATAATTCCATCAAATTTTTAATCCATCAATGGATTAATCCACTAATGAGGTTAGAGCCATCATTAACCAATCATTTCACCAAAGCTCCACTTCTACACACTGCTACATTAGGGACCAAAAAAACATAAGCCATTTGGGGACATTCCATATCCAAACCATTATAGACCCTGAAGAAGAGTTCTAAGTTGCAGGAAACACCAATTATTTCTTAACCAGTAAAACAAACCTTTAGGCAGGAATTTCATCTTTGTTACCCAGAAAGAAGCATAATCTGGAAGAGGATCTCCTTGGATTGCATTTCAACCATACTGGTAGTTTAAAGAAGAAAGAGCACGGCTATGACTTCCTGAAGTTTTCTCGCCCTCTCCTATTTTCCTCAGCGACTCCATTTCTTGGTAGTAGCAGGAATTGAGATAGGTTATTCGTCTCACTGCCTGGCTGCCCCTGTACCACCATCTTTAAACCACCATTCCAAAGTGTTTTCCAGATTGCTGTTTTTTATTTGGTGTTTTTACAATAAGTGAATCTTGGAGAGAGAGTCAGAATTTATCCTAACTCAGCACTTTAAGAGGAAGAAGAAACAAAACTAAAATCAAATTCACACTTTTTCACAACTTTTCCACATGCTACTGTGTATCACACACATCCTTTGCTTTATTAGCTCTTGAACAAATTTCTGAATCCAAGGATGTGAACATTTTTAAAGATCTGGACACAAATTTCTAAATTCCTATCTAAAAACTTATGATTTTTTCACTATAGATGTTACTAAGAGTGTCTGTTTTCCCACTCTCAGGCCAATGCTTGAAGATAGTTTTTCTTTTTTGTATCCAATTAATAAAGCAAAAATTTGTATAATAGTTTTAATTTTCCTTTTCTTAACGCTGTTTTAAAATTTTTCAACTATTTGTATAACATCATTATTGTAATTTTCATCCCTCTTTTCTATTTTTATATGGACATACTTAGCCTTTTCATGTTGAATTGTATATATTAGAAAATAGTAATATTGTTTGATAATGTTTGTAATAATTCTTGTTTCCTCAGATTGTTCTCCACAATTTTTTGTCAACAAATACCTATGGTAACATTAAGAAAGTCTAATACTTTAAAATGTTCATCATCTTAAGTACACATATGTTAAAGGCCAATTAAAAATATTTTGATATGGGGAGTGGGAATGTAGCTCAGTGGTAGAGTGTTTGCCTCACATGCAGGAGGCTCTGAGTTCAATTCCCAGAACTATAAAAAAAATTTCATTTTTTCAGGTATTTGTTCACACTTTGTAAATGACACATCAGTGCATACATTTTACCAATTATTCTACTGAGTCCTGATCTATAAAATATAGATGAATTGATACATTGGAAATATTTTCTTTTTGAATTATGTAGTTGAGCATGACCTCTTGTTTAAATCTAATGTAGCTTTACCTTATATTACTATAATGTTCTATGATTTAATATATCCTATTGTAGGGGAGAAAAGGTAACATACTTTACTCACCCATGTCAGGGGTCATGACTGATATTCCTGAAACAAAAGGCAGATTATAAGAGAAAAGCATTAACAAACTTCTTTGTACGAGATTTATGTAACACAAGAGATTTCAGAAAAGAAGGGACCAGACACCCAGAGAAATTGTACTTTTATTCTTTGGTTCAATGAAGAATGGACAGTCATAGAAATGTAATGGACAAAGAAAAAGATGCACAACCTAATAGTAATGAACTGGGAAGGAACTCAGCAAGACCTGTTGGTTCAAATCTGCCTTGGCCTCTCCCTGGAGCACGCTCTGCTTCTAGGTATAGGGCAGAGCCCCTGTAGATTGAGAATCTTGTGACCTGCTTTCAAGTGAGGTGGGTCAGAAAACCCCTCCATGTCCAGCTCTCACAGGGAAAGATGGGAAAAGTCAGTGGACTTTTGTTTCTGCAGTTTTTCTCAATTCTCAAGGTGCCACATTGGGGGCATTGTGCTGTGAGCCCTGACACTACTGTCCCAACAGCACTCCATTGTATTCTGCCCTGGCCTGTCTTCATTTCGCAGGAAATGCTTCCATGGTCTGTTGCACTCTTCAGGTTTTCACCACCTGTTCTGCCTGAAATATCCGTAGTGAAGAGGCACTATTCTATAAAGAACAATATGCCTTTCTTTTACCAATGTCTCAAGGATGAGATGATGGGTGTCATGTTTTCAGGCCAGGATTATTTAAATGCCATGATAAGACTTTTGGAGTTTTTGTTGATCATACCTAGATTATTACTTTATTTGTGTGTCCCCTGATTATCAATGCTTTGTACAGCTATTCCACCTTTGAAACACGAATTTATAATCTACTTTTCTATGTTTGTTTCTTTTCTGTGTTTATAATGTCCTTTTCTTAACATCCCACCTGCTACTGTGCTTCAATGGAGTTTATACACATCACCTCCAGGAAAGATCCACATTTAACTGTGTTTCAGTGGCTTCTTTATAATATATGCTTTAATTTCACTATTAATGCTCAAAATCATAGGGTTATATTATGGATCAGGAATAATATTAATATCTGAGTGTGGAACATAAATGGTAGAGGTCTGGATTAGTAAAGAAGATGATATTAGCAGTGATTGTTTTAAAGTTTAAGGATCAATAAAAGAGTATGCCATTTGTTCTGACTTAGGAAAAATCTCAAAATATTCTTAAACTACTGTATCTGCATATTGTACTTGCTTCAGCAAAATACTGCCCAACTTAGCTTTATATGCAAAAGTCCTATGAATATAAAAATGCACATACTCTAACTTATATGCAGCCAAAGAATATTAGCTATGAAATATTTTTAATCTTGTCTCACACATATGATACAGAAAATAAATTATTTTATACAGGAAGAATCTGTTACCATTTATTTGCAGTTAAACTTTTCTTGCTCTTAGGAATTGGGTAACCAAAATTTCTTGGTTCCTTGCTTCCCCTTGGAATAGTCCTTGGTTCTGCCACAGAATAGCAGAAAGGACTTCCCCTCTAAGTCAATGATTGCCAAGAAACTGTCTGACATTTAGGAGTTATGTAACCTCAGGATGTGGTTGATTTGTCATGAACTCCTCTCAAAACTTGTGTTTTCCCACACAGAAATTCCTAGATCATGGGTACCCAGTGGGTACCTCACCCCTCCACGTGAAAAGGACCCTTTATGAGATTTCCTCTAGAATTTGCAGATAGTTGTCTTAGTTTGCTTGAAAACGCTATCCTCTGATGTTCTTTGTGTGCCTGTATCTATCAAGGCTTCTATAAATCTCAAAAACAAAGTTTGGAGGATAAAAGAACTTTGGACACTGAGGTAACAAGTCATGTGATCAGGATGGCAGCTCTGCCTACCCGCCTGGATCACCCATTTACCTGCATGCTCCTGAGGAAGAAAAAAAGAAGCATTTATCTATTTAAGACATTGTGCTTTTGATCCATTAATTTGACACTCACAAGTACTATTTTATATTCTTTCCTAATATCTGGTTATGAGGTGCAGCAAATTTCAATTTATGTTCTTCTAAACATATTTTAAAACCAGCTCATCAAAAGTATTATTCAACTATTTGTATCTAGTAAGTTATTTTCTTCTTTTGATTTATAAATTTAGTGGATTTAATTAATATACTTTGTAATATTAAGCAACTTTGAAATTCTGAATGAAATACAGCTTGTGGCATGAAGCTTCATTTTGCCATAAATAAAGTTTCAAAAATAATAATTAAATTTATGTACAGGGCTGGGGTTGTGGCTCAGTGATAGAGGACTTGCCTAGTATGCATGAGGCACTGGATTCGATCCTCCGCACCACAAAAAAATACATAAATAAAAAACAAAGATATTGTGTCCATCTACAACTAAAACAAATATTTTTTTTTAAAATTATGAACAAACAGAAATTGATAAGATTGTTTATAATATAAAAAACTGACTTTATTTTTAAGCAACACATCGGAAAACGTTAAGTTCAAAACAGAATATTGTATCTAGAAAGGTCTGTACTTCTAGAAAAATGCAGTAGAAAATGTACAAGAGAGGACATGGAAAATAAAAATATTCCTCCTTTAGTGTTCTAGTTTAACTTCATTTTTTCTAGCAACATAAAATTTCACTCTGACATATTATAGTGGCATGGAAGAAATATAAATAACTTTATAGAATAGAATTTAACACTACATTTATCAAGTAAAGAATACTTTGGAAAATTTCAAAATGTATTTTGATTTATTTTACAGAAAAAAATGAATCTTTTGTTAATTAGGTAAGTCTATATAGGCTTATCTGGAATAGCATTTTATCACCTGATATACAAATCTTCCTTTATTTACAACACTCACTGATTCTTTTGGTATGATGTGAATTCTTCTATCATAAAGTTGGGGGATTATTGCAATTTTTATAGATAAGTCAATGGAAACTTAAGAAATTATACATTTTTCAATATTCACCTCTTAATCCCTTCAAGAAATGGAAATAATTTTATATTTGATCAAGACTCATCTAGTCAGGTTTTGCTACCGAAGGATATTTTATGATTCATAAATTAATGCAAGCCCAAAACTTGAGAACTTGGCCAAGTAGAATAAAATTCATATGAAAGAATACAAACATGTAAAGCATGTAAAATGGTCATACATGTCTGAAATATGAATACTAGTCAAAAATCATTGCTTTTCAGTTGAAGTCTTTTGAGATATATTTACACAAGACAATACCAAGTGGAGAAAATCTTCTGAACTAATAGAGGAATTTTTTGTGTGACTTTTGCTCACAAGGTCCAGAATGAAACTCAGTATTGACCTATTCCATCTACTAGATTAAGGTTACTTCAAATATGCACATATAAGTACACATACATACATACAAACATGCCGCAGTCCGGCTGCAGCAAAATAACCAGGGGGTGATGAACAACTTGTGTAGATTGATACAGCAGGAGTGGAAGCCATTTATTGTAGGACAGGAGTGGTATTTATACATTTCACACAGCTTATCTAATTAACATAAACTAGATACAGCAGTTAACCAATAAGGAATCTCCACACTTAAGGGCATTAACATGAACTAGATACAGCAGTCAACCAATAAGGAATCTCCACACTTAATGGCTCGCTTTTGTTACTTCACAAACCACTCCCTCTGGCATTTTGCCAGGCGCCATCCAGACTTGTTTACAGACTCTAACATTTGCTAGGCGCCATCCTGACTTGTTTACAGACTCTAACACAAACATGCATTCACCTTGAAAACTATGTCTGTAACTGTGATGAATCTATATGCAGTTGTCTCATACAACACATTCTTCAACTTAACAAAATGAAGGATCTCACTATAATACACAGACTTGAGTATTCCTATTTCCAGAAGTATATTCTCTAGTTTTTATAAAAATAATAGCAACTAGAGTGCCTTTTATAACATTTAGCTCCAGGAACTGCAATGATTTTATGATACACATTATCACACTGAATCTCCTCAAACTCTGTAAGAGATGTATTTTCATCCTAATTTTATAAATGAGAAAATTGGATTTTAGAGAACTTAAGCTTGTAAGACATTCAGCCAAATATGTGACTAAACAGAAAATTTTAAAGTCTAACCAGAGACAAATTTTCTTAACCATAACTGACCAAATGATATTCTGAAATTGTTCTTATGTGAACATACAGCCATCTCACACAGTGTTCTCACTATGAACCACCATTTAACAGGTGATGCAAATACTACGTTTACCAATGCACATTTACACAGTGAAAAAAATATATATTGGTGTCTAAAGGGTTGTTTTTCCTTATATTAATATTAAATACATGTTATCCAGATATTTAACACAAATGTATATCCATTTTATAAAAATTTTATGAACAATTTTCAGCATGATTCTACGATGATATTAAAGATCTGTCAAACAGCAGCTTCAGGAAAGATGAATCATTAGATGGTGAGTGAAAGGCAGTTGTTAATTTACTCATTCATTCCAGACTAGGTACTAGGTGCCAAGGAGAGAACATGTACATGGAAATTATGTATCTTCCTGCACATTGACAACCTATTATAGTCCTGAAAGTAAAATATATTGTCTTAAAAGTGTTCTCCCTCCTCCACTCAGCTACCTTAGAAAATACATGAAACACATTTTGCATTTACTTTAATAAAAGACAGCAAGAGTACTTTAAATTAGGATTACCAAATTTTTCTTTTTAAGAGACTAAGCCTAAAAATAAAAGTATGAGTAGCTATAGAATGTATTACTAGTACCAAAATTTAGTATTGAAGATACTAAATTTATACTGGTCCTGAAGGTAACTTTTTGATGCTTCCTGATAAGATACACATAATTTTCATAAACACCAATCAAACATTAGATATTTTCTTATTCCTTGACATTGTAATATTTCCATAAGAAGGCAATACAAAGTACATTGGTGATCTTGACAAGGAAGTATCAATTAACCATGCCTCTCTAATCAAACTGTGAGAACCTGGTTTTGCCAGAGCAGAGTGCACAGCCAGGAATAAATCAAAAGGTGGTGTCAGGTGCTGCCACCATGTGACGAAAGAGATTGGGCACATCATATGACTTAAGAAATTTATCGATGTCTTCACTATCTTCTATTTTACTGGAATAAAGGTTTTCAAAATAATTTCTAATTGTCTTCTGTATTTCTGTAGCATCTGTTGTGATATTGCCTTTTTCATCTCGTATGTTAGTAATTTGAGTTCTCTCTCTTCTTCTCTTCGTTAGCATGGCTAAGGGTCTGTCAATCTTATTTATTTTTTCGAAGAACCAACTTTTAGTTTTGTTAATTTTTTCAATTGTTTCTTTTGTTTCAATTTCATTGATTTCCTCTCTGATTTTAATTATTTCTTGCCTTCTGCTACATTTGCTGTTGTTTTGCTCTTCCTTTTCTAGGGCTTTGAGATGAAGTGTGAGCTCATTCATTTGTTGGTTTTTCCTTTTTTTGAGGAATGACCTCCAGGCGATGAATTTCCCTCTTAAAACTGCTTTCATTGTGTCCCATAGATTCCGATATGTTGTGTCTGTATTTTCATTTATCTCTAAGAATTTTTTTATTTCCTCCTTTATGTCTTCTGTAACCCATTGATCATTCAGTAACATATTGTTCATTTTCCATGTGATGTAGGATTTTTCCTTCCTTCTTTTATCATTGATTTCCAGTTTCATTCCATTATGATCAGATAAAATGCATGGTATTATCTCCACCCCTTTATATTTACTGAGGGTTGCCCTATGGCATAATATATGGTCTATTTTTGAGAAGGATCCATGTGCTGCTGAGAAAAAAGTATACCCACTTGATGATGGTTGATATATTCTATATATGTCAGTTAAGTCTAGGTTATTGATTGTGATATTGAGTTCTATAGTTTCTTTACTCAACTTTTGTTTGGAGGATCTGTCCAATGGTGAGAGAGGTGTGTTGAAGTCACCCATAATTATTGTGTTGTGGTCTATTTGATTCTTGAACTTGAGGAGAATTTGTTTTATGAACGTTGCAGCACCATCATTTGGTGCATAAATATTGATAATTGTTATGTCTTGTTGGTGAATGGTTCCTTTTAACAGTATATAATGTCCTTCCTTATCCCTTTTGACTAACTTAGTCTTGAAGTCGATTTTATTCGATATGAGGATGGCCATCCCTGCTTGCTTACGAGGACCGTGTGTGTGGTATATTTTTTCCCAACCTTTCACCTTCAGCCTGCGTATGTCTTTTCCAATCAGATGTGTCTCCTGAATGCAGCATATTGTTGGATTTTTTTTTTTAATCCATGTTACCAGCCTATGTCACTTTATTGGAGAGTTTAAGCCACTAACATTTAGAGTTACTATTGATATATGGTTTGTACTTCCAGCCATGTTTGGTTATTTATCTTCTTCTTTTTTTTAAATTTAGTTTGTTTCTCCATGATTAGCTTTCCCCCCACCTTCTGTCTTTACAGAGGCACTTCCCACTGGTGGTTTTGGTTATTGTTTTTCATTTCTTCCTCGTGTAGTCAGGAGGATACTCACAACTTTAACAGACCAATATCAATGGATGAAATAGAAGAAGCAATCAAAAGACTACGAACCAAGAAAATCCCAGGACCAGATGGGTATACAGCGGAGTTTTACAAAACCTTTAAAGAAGAATTAATACCAATACTTTCCAAGTTATTTCAGGAAATAGAAAAAGAGGGAGCTCTGCCAAATTCATTCTATGAGGCCAACATCACCCTGATTCCAAAACCAGACAAAGACACCTCAAAGAAAGAAAACTACAGACCAATATCTCTGATGAACCTAGATGCAAAAATCCTTAATAAAATTCTGGCGAATCAGATACAAAGGCACATCAAAAAAATTGTGCACCATGATCAAGTAGGATTCATCCCTGGGATGCAAGGATGGTTCAATATACAGAAATCAATAAATGTTATTCACCACATCAATAAACTTAAAGATAAGAACCATATGATCATCTCAATAGACGCAGAAAAAGCAAAGTACAGCATCCCTTTATGTTCAAAACATTAGAAAAACTAGGGATAACAGGAACTTACCTCGACATTGTAAAAGCTATCTATGCTAAGCCTCAGGCTAGCATCATTCTGAATGGAGAAAAATTGAAGGCATTCCCTCTAAAATCTGGAACAAGACAGGGATGCCCTCTATCACCACTTCTATTCAATATAGTTCTCGAAATACTGGCCAGAGCAATTAGACAGACGAAAGAAATTAAAGGCATAAAAATAGGAAAAGAAGAACTTAAATTATCACTATTTGCGGAAGACATGATTCTATACCTAGAAGACCCAAAAGGGTCTACAAAAAAACTACTAGAACTAATAAATGAATTCAGCAAAGTGGCAGGATATAAAATCAACATGCATAAATCAAAGGCATTTCTGTATACCAGTGACAAAACTTCTGAAATGGAAATGAGGAAAAACACTCCATTCACAATATCCTCAAAAAAAAAATAAAATACTTGGGAATCAACCTAACAAAAGAAGTGAAAGATTTATACAATGAAAACTACAGAACCCTAAAAAGAGAAGTAGAAGAAGATCTTAGAAGATGGAAAAATATACCCTGTTCGTGGATAGGCAGAACTAACATCATCAAAATGGCGATATTACCAAAAGTTCTCTATAGGTTTATTGCAATGCCAATCAAAATCCCAATGGCGTTTCTTGTAGAAATAGATAAAGCAATCATGAAATTCATATGGAAAAATAAAAGACCCAGAATAGCAAAAGCAATTCTAAGCAGGAAGTGTGAATCAGGCGGTATAGCGATACCAGATTTCAAACTATATTACAGAGCAATAGTAACAAAAACAGCATGGTACTGGTACCAAAACAGGCGAGTGGACCAATGGTACAGAATAGAGGACACAGAGACTAATCCACAAAGCTACAACTATCTTATATTTGATAAAGGAGCTAAAAGCATGCAATGGAGGAAGGATAGCATCTTCAACAAATGGTGCTGGGAAAACTGGAAATCCATATGCAACAAAATGAAACTGAATCCCCTCCTCTCGCCATGCACAAAAGTTAACTCAAAGTGGATCAAGGAGCTAGATATCAAATCAGAGACTCTGCGTCTGATAGAATAAAAAGTTGGCTCCGTTCTACATACTGTGTGGTCGGGCTCCAAATTCCTTAATAGGACACCCATAGCACAAGAGTTAATAACAAGAATCAACAAATGGGACTTACTTAAACTGAAAAGTTTTTTCTCAGCAAGAGAAACAATAAGAGAGGTAAATAGGGAGCCTACATCATGGGAACAAATTTTTACTCCTCACACTTCAGATAGAGCCCTAATATCCAGAGTATACAAAGAACTCAAAAAATTAGACAATAAGATAACAAATAACCCAATCAACAAATGGGCCAAGGACCTGAACAGACACTTTTCAGAGGAGGACATACAATCAATCAAGTACATGAAAAAATGCTCACCATCTCTAGCAGTCAAAGAAATGCAAATCAAAATCACCCTAAGAAACCATCTCACTCCAGTAAGATTGGCAGCCATTATGAAGTCAAACAACAACAAGTGCTGGCAAGGATGTGGGGAAAAGGGTACTCTTGTACATTGATGGTGGGACTGCAAACTGGTGCGGCCAATTTGGAAAGCAGTATGGAGATTCCTGGGAAAGCTGGGAATGGAACCACCATTTGACCCAGCTATTGCCCTTCTCGGACTATTCCCTGAAGACCTTAAAAGAGCATACTACAGGGATACTGCCACATCAATGTTCATAGCACCACAATTCACAATTGCTAGACTGTGGAACCAACCTAGATGCCCTTCAATAGATGAATGGATAAAAAAAAATGTGGCATTTATACACCATGGAGTATTACGCAGCACTAAAAAATGACAAATCATGGAATTTGCAGGGAAATGGATGGCACTAGAGCAGATTATGCTTAGTGAAGCTAGCCAATCCCTAAAAAGCAAATACCAAATGTCTTCTTTGATATAATGAGACCAACTAAGAACAGAGCAGGGAGGAAGAGCAGGAAGAAAAGATTAACATTAAACAGAGACATGAGGTGGGAGGGAAAGGGAGAGAAAAGGGAAATTGCATGGTAATGGAGGGAGACCCTCATTGTTATACAAAATTACATATAAGAGGTTGTGCCGGGAATGGGAAAATAAACAAGGAGAGAAATGAATTACAGTAGATGGGGTAGAGAGAGAAGATGGGAGGGGAGGGGAGGGGGGATAGTAGAGGATAGGAAAGGTAGCAGAATACAACAGTTACTAATAGGGCATTATGTAAAAATGTGGATGTGTAACCGATGTGATTCTGCAATCTGTATTTGGGGTAAAATTGGGAGTTCATAACCAACTTGAATCTAATGTATGAAATATGATATGTCAAGAGCTTTGTAATGTTTTGAACAACCAATAAAAAAAAAGAGATTGGGCACAGGGTCCCCAGTAAAAGACCAAGGAGAAAGACAAAGAGGTTTCCACTGCTGTCTTTGCAAAGTCACGTGTACACAGTCCACACCTGTCATGTGGGAAGAAATTTATTCCATCATTTATTTATATCAATATGTATCATAGATATATTTATAGCATGAGTTCAATCATAAAATGTTGTTCATTTTCTTGCTCAAAATGATCCAGATTTAGCCATGGAGAGTTCTTCCAGTTGTCTCCTATGCTTCTTTGACATGTCCCTCTCATTTGTTTTATGTTTTTTGTGGGGTCTTTTGTTTGTTTGTTTATTGTTTTTGTTTTTATTGTATGTGTGTTTTCAGCACTTTGTTTTCTGGCAGTACAAGATACTCAGGCTCATCTCCCAGTGTGATTTGCCACAGTCTAAATATCAGCCATTTTTCCAAGGTGTCCTGGTTTCTTGTATTGGAGAATGGTATTAGAAACGAAAAATTCAGGTGCTTAGGATTGTCATTACTACTGTGGTGTCATTTCTTCTAGGATTTCTCAGCCGATAGAACATGGAAAAAGTGTTAATATGCCAACCCATGCTCCTACAACTATTTCTGTAAATATCCAATTGTATCTCTATTACGCTAAACATGAGTTTGCATTGGTGTCTTTAACTCCAGATCTATTACAAGGTACACTATTCTAGCTTTCGCCCTTTGCTTGTCTGTAACCTCTCACTCCAAAATTAAGAAACCATATTCCCACTATACACTATCAATTTAATTAATTGTATGCTCAAGGATTTCAGAATTGTTAACCCATATTTCTATGGACACACTATTGACAACTGGAGTATAGTGCTTGTGTATAGCTCTGTTTGCCTTTACTCCACTCCTTTGCACAGAACTTAGGTCAACGCCTTTTCTCTTCACACGTTTTACTGAAATTATTGCCTAATTTCATAGAACAAAAGTTTTAAATCTTAATGAAGTCAAGCAACACATTTTTCTTTCACTTATCAGCTTTTTGGTATCATATATAAAAATTCATCAGCAAAAACAGGGCTCATCCATTTTCCCCTTTTTTCTTTTAGAAGTTTGACAGCTTTGGGTTTTACGTTTAGGTCTATGAACTATACTGAGTGAATTTTTGCCTAAGTGTAAGATCTAGGTCTAAGTTTATATTTTTGCCTGTGGGATGGGTTCAATTTTTCCTGCACTATTTGTTAAAACAATAATATGTTCTTCAGTGAAGTACCTGTGTACTTGTGTAAAAAATAGTAGAGCATATTTAAGTGGGCTTCTTTTTGGGTTGTCTATTCTGTTGCTATCTATTCTGTGGCTATTTTTCTTTTTGCCAATATCACTGTGTCTTGATACTTTAGGGTTATCATATGACTTGAAATTGCATTGTGTGAACCCTTCAGCTTTGTTCTTCTTTCTCATTACTGTGTTATCTGTTTTAAGTCCTTTCCTTTTCTATGCAAATTTTCGAACCAAATTGCAATTTCTACAAAAAGTTTGCTGATATTTTGATTGAAATTTTTTTAAATCTGTAGTTCAAGTTGGTAATAATTGACAACAATAATTACTTTTTAAATCAACTAACATAATTATCTCTCTATTTGTTTATAATTTTTCATCCTTTTTTGTAGTTATCCACATGCACAACCATATATATTTTCTTGATTTGTACACAAACATTACATTCGTAATTACATCTGGTTGACAGGTTGGCTTGCTTGCTTGCTTGCTTGCTTGCTTGCTTTACCCCTGCACTGCTGGAAATTGAACAAAAGGCTTCATGCATGCTAAGCAAGCACTTTAATACTAAACTACATCCTCAGTCCTCATGTTTTTGTTTTTGATTTTGCAAAAGGAGGTCTCACTATTTTGCTGAGTGAGCTTAAGTTATCCTCTCACTTAAGCCTCCTGAGTAGCTGGGACACTAGGTGTGCTCCACCACACTTGGCAATATTGTGCTTCTTATTCCTAATTCCAATTATTAACTGTTATGGAAATGAAAACGATTTTTGTATATTGACCTTATACACTTTTATCTAGATATATTCTCTAGTTCATTCCAAGAGAAATTTGTTGTTGTTGTTCTTTTCTCTGGTATTTTCTACATACAGAATCATGTCATCTGCAAATAAAGATAGAGGATTTTTTTTATTTCTTTACAATCTGTAGAGATTTTGTTTCTTTCCTGTCTTATTTCACAAGATTGAGATTCTACTAAGCTAATGAATAAAGGTGGTAAAAAAAAATGACTTTCTCCATTAAAAGGAAAATGTCCAATTTCTCACCATTAAGTATACTGTTGTATATTTAGTTGTAGATTTTCTGTAAGTATCCTTTATTGAGTTAACAAAGCTCTCCTATGTTCCTATTCTTCTATAAATTCTTATCCTGAATGGTTATTGAACTTAGTTGAATTCTTTTTTTTATCTTTTGATGTAATCATATGATTTTTCTTTGGGGGGGGCATAAAAATTAATTGATTTTAGAATATTGAACCAGTTTTGCATTTCTTGAATGAACCCAACTTAGTAATAATCTATTGTTTTACATATTGCTGGATTCATTTTGTTAGTATTTTGTTAATGATTTTTGTGTCTGTATTCATGAGACAGTCTGTAAGATTCTTCTCTTGTATTGTCTTTATCTGGTTTTGGTTTTAGAGTAATGTTGCCATCATAAAATAAGTTAGGAAGTATACCCTCAACTACTATTTTCAGGATGATATTACACAGAATGATTATTTCTTTACTAATTTTTGGAGAGAACTCACCTGTGAAGCTGAATCTGGCACTTTCTTTTCTAAAAGGTAATAAATTATTATTTAATGTCATATGTGTGTGTGCATATATATATATATATATATATATATATATTTATGTTATTGTTTTCTCTTCGAATTAGTTTTTCTAGTTTTTGTCCTTCAAAAAATTAGCCCAAGGCCTGGGGTTGTGGCTCAGTGGAATAGCACTTGCCTAGCATGTATAAGGCACTGGGTTTGATCCTTAGCACCATGTACTAATAAACAAATGAAATGAAGGCATTGTGTTCATCTACAACTAAAAATTTTTTAAAATTCTCACTTTTTTTTAAATTGGCCCATTTGTCTAGTTATCAAACTTAGAAATTAAGTTTGTGTCCCTAAAATACAGAGAATGCTTTGAACATACATGAGCTCAATATCAATGACCCTCTTTCATTTGTGATATGATAATTCATGACTTCTCTCTAAATTTTTGCCTTGGTTACTATTGCTCAAAGTTTATATATTTTATTTTATCTTTTCAAATAGTCAGCTTTTGTCTTTAAATTTATGCTCTTACATTTATTATCTTCCTACATAACAAGTTTATAGTAATAGATTTGAGACAAAGTACATCCTCATACCACAATGGAATTAAGCTGGAAATAATAACAGAAAATTAACTAGAAAATTCCCAAATATTTGGAGATTAAACACATTTCTGAATAATACTAGGCTTAAAGGAGTGGTCTCAACATAAATTAAAATATAGTTTTAATGAAATCAAAATGAATATCCAGCTAATTAACATTAGGGAGATATATTAAAAGTTATACTTAAGTGGAAATTTATAGCTTTATAAGCTTGTAAGTAGTATTTTTTTTAAAAAATCTAAAATTAATAACCTATGATTCCACTTTAGGAGATGAAAGAAAATTGAGCAAATTAAAGAATAAGCCTGTTTTGATGTTTGATATTATCTCTGATGTTGTCAGGGATGCATTGACTTTAAATCTCTTTACTCAAATAAACTGTGAGACCTGAAGCACTCACAAAATAGTTCTGTTCATCACGAGGTGTAAAGTTTTCTTACCAGCTTCGAGAAACATGACCTTTTCCCATTCTTTTTCTTACTTGTATGGCCTTTCTCACTGTTTGGCAGCTCAAGTTTGTGTACTCACCATGCAGGATGAGTATAGGAGGATTACCCTGTGGTCCAGCCATACCGACAATGTTAGCCATACCAACAATGCCTTCACCCTGTATTATTCCCCCCTAAAGAAATGTATCATTTGAGTGTGTTAAGAAAAATCCTTTCTCAATTATGGGTTGTTATTTCAGCTTTAAGCCACCAGGTGGGGATGAGTTACATGGAAAAGAATAGAGGACATACCTGGGATGTTGAGTTGACATTTCGCAGCTTGCCTCATCCTCTCTCCCCATAGCTAAGGGACCAAGACAGTTTTAAATGAATAGAAAAGTAATCTTGAAGTGATTTTTAAACTTTAGAGCAGGAAGTGTCATTAAATATCATATAATTCAAAACACTTCCTAGGAAACTGAGGTCCAGTCTAGAGATAGGACTTGCCCAAAACAACTTATTGCATTAGGAATAGAACCAGGCCCAGAGTCTAGGTTGTACAGATCTTTATCTAACACTTTTGTTTGCAAAACTGGTGCTCCGGACCAACCAGGAGGGTGAGCTTGAGGTGGGTTGTGGCCAGGATGATTAGGGCAAAGACACGGGAAACAGGTGGGCCTCTCCACCCATGGAATGGCCCCACCATTGAAGCTACCAACCAGCAGGAAGCTTGCAGATGACTTTTGGAAAAATTAATTCTATATAAGAAGCTAACAAGTTGGTAAATCTTGATAGAGGACAGAGAGATGTATGTGGTGGGAACATGAAGTTAAGGAAATAATTCTATAAATGGGGCCCACTGTGCTGTTCATACATGCTATAGCCCTGGCTGACGTGAGTCAACAGGATATGTTACATTCCTCAGCAAACTACCTGTTATCTGCAGGAGAAATGGAGACCCCAAAATGTCAATAAGTAGAACACAAGTTATCCTAAAGAGGGGGATTTTCATGACCCTTACACAAAACCAGATCATAGAACTCAGGAAGATAAGGATAACTCCCCCTAACAATGAATTCTGTAAGAACAGGTTTCAATTAGAGCTGGTCAACATGTGCCAAAGTGACTTAAAATTGTTGTGGCTATGGGGACTTGAAAATCTGGTGTTATTCTGCTGTCAGTCAAAAATTAACAGGCAGATCTAGATGGCATTCTCTGGAAACTTCCCTGAGATACACATAAAACTGGAGGGCAGGGAAGGCATGCTGTCCTTCTCCTCTCTGAGAAGACCCAGTGTCTCCCTTGAGAGTTTGTTCCCCTTTTTCCCTTTCCTATTCCTTCTAACAAACTCATACCTTGTAGGGAGTGGTGGCATACACCTATAATCCCAGCAGATTGGGAAGCTGAAGCAGGAGGATTGCAACTTCAAGGCCAGTCTGAGTAACTTAATGAGGCCCTAAGCAACTTAGTGAGACCCTGTCTCAAAATAAAAAAATAAAAAGGGCTGACGATGTGGCTTAGGTGTTAAGTGCCCCTGGATTCAATTCCTGGTTCCAAAAATAAATAAATAAAATAAACTCATCCCTTTTACTCTGACATGTCTGAAATATTTCTAACTTGGTCACGAGAATTGAGGTTCAAATGGGGGTCTCTGTACTGCTCCAGTTTCCCAGCAGATTCCAGCCCTGTAACAATCTTACTATCTACTCTGTGTCATTGAAGATTATATGCTTGGGAACTTTTCAGAATTCCAATATGCTAAGTTCCTTTGATCTGAAAATTTTTGAAGAAGGTGATAATATTTTTAGTTTTTTTTTTTAATTGTGATAACACCTTAATTATATAATAGCTTCAGTGAGCCTAGAAGTAAGGGGGTCAGTATAATTGTCCAGGATGATTAGGGCAAAGACATGTCATACTGATATCCATTTCCTGAAAAATATTACTATCACATCTTTAACACAGTCATAATAATGAATTAATGTTAAATTATGGTATAGAGAAAACAATAGATAGATTTGGAATTAGTTTGACAAATCAGCCAGTTCTTACCCTGAAAATCAGAGAACTGAGTTAAAAAAAAAAATAAAGCAGAGAACTAGTTGAGGTAAATGAAAAAAGAAATAGGAAAGATTCTAAGCATGAGGTATGGACAGAGAAGACAAGTCTGGGTTAGGGACCAGAGTGCTGTATAACTTTATTAAAGGAATAAAATGAAAATATATGCTATTTGAAGAAGCAGGATGTTAGAACAAAAGTTGGGGTGCAATGAAATAGAGTAGAGGCAGCATTCAAATTCATTTGAATCTTGAACTAAATCTAAAAGCATATGAACAACAGAGAACAGAGTTTTTCAAAGAAAAAGTTTTTGGTACAAGAAACTAATTTAGTTTGATCAAGTATTGCAAAATTATTTAATGTCCTTATCATACACAGGGGCAAAATTCCTACATAAATAAAAATTCTATGCATGAACTTTATGAAAGATAAAGTGGCCCCTCCTCTTTCAGTCCCCCGTGATTCCCATGAAACATAACAAAACACCATCCTGCCAAAAATGTGATTCAAACAATGACGACATTTCACTATAAAAGGCACAAGTAAACCTAGTGCTGCAAAACATGGGATCACAGTAGTAAGTCTTTTGAAAAATCAGTCATTAATATGCAGAAAACCACAGTGGTCCCACTGGAAAAATACTTCTTATTCACCAAGAATAATAAGAGGATTTTCCTCCTAGTTAGTATTCTGCCTTGATCTAGAATTCAACATTGTTTCTTAGGAAGGGTCTTTGCCAACATTAAAAAAAAGGAAAATAATTCAACAAATAATCTGAGTAAGAAGTGTTCTTTCAGTATATATACTTGGTTTTCACTACTTTTGGAAAGGGACAATTTATTAATTTACTACATATTTTCACTTTAGAAACACAGTTTTTATCCCAATGCTAATTAAATTAAAACAGATAATATTTTTAAGGGCGCTACCATCCCTGATATGTGTTAGAAGTTAAATTGTAATGAATTATTTCTGACTTTATTACTTAATGGAGGATTCGTATATATTTTGACACTTGAGAATTGAAGATGAGAAATTTTATTTTTAAAGCACTTTCTAATCATTTCAAGTGGGTTGACTGAGCCTATTTGTTTACTTAACATTCTGTTGAAATTTCTAATAACTATTCAGAGCAGGGTGACTTCAAGCTATCTCCAAAAGATGTGAAACTACTGAGATTGAACTTGGTATGTGATGAGCACTTCACTCTCTCACCTGGAAAGTCAATGCACAGTTTTCAAAGAGATCTGAAAACATAATCAAGCTCCACTGGGCTGGGAATATAGGCAAGGCTAGCCTACAGCAGAGCAGATGGTAAGGGAGGAAGAGCAAAGAAGGCTCTCAACCTCGCCCTGTACATATGGCAGCCTTGGAGGCTGGTTTACAGGCTATCGCTCCCATACTGCACTCGGCCCAGATGGTACAATGGGAAGTGAATGCAACAGGAAATATTATATTATATGTGATTTTAAAATAAACCAAACCTAGGTATTCCTATTGGATCATACAGAATGTGAAATAAATATATATGATATCATATATGATATGATGCACATTTTGTTATTGTTTAGAAAGTTTTAACAAAGAAAGAAAGTGAAAATTGGGGAAAGGGAGGAATGGAAATATGGAAAGAGAAAGGAAATCTATAGAGCATTCAAATTTAATAAGAGGACCAATTTATGATCATTTACAAGCAATCCAAGATGAATAATGAGCTGTTGATACATAAAAGGGTGTTAGAAAGCAACATGCTCCTAAAAAAAAAAAAAAAAAACATTAAAAAATCTAGGCTTTCCAACCTTTGGAGAAAATAAAACCAAAGAAAGAAAATGCAAAAGTAAACAAGATATTTAGTAATGGTTAAAGAACAAACATACAGATGGAACATAAAAGTAAAAAAAAGGAATTGGGGCTAGGGATGTAGCTCAGTGGTAGAGCTCTTGCCTCACCTGTGTGAGGCACTAGATTAGATCCTCAGCATGGCATTTTGCTGCCATATATAAATAAATAAATAAAAAGATATTATATATGTACTATACAAATAAATAAAGTCATTGTGTCCATTCTCAACTAAAAAATATTTTTTAAAAACTCAACACATTTTAAAAAAGAAGAAGAAGAAAAGAAATTGGCCCAAGTATTTGAAATAATCTGGTATGTGATAAAAATGGATAAATATATAAATCAGTTTGATTTTTGAATTATATATTTGCCTCAGTTACTAAAAAATTGGACTAGACAATACCTCTAAAAAAATGCTACATTAGGCCAAAAATAAATAAGAGGAAGGAGGAAGAGGAGGAAAGAAAAGAAACAGAGAAAATAGAAAGAAAAGTGTTTTATAAAGAGTTAATAAAAACAAATAATTACAGAAATAGTTAAATAAATTACTGGCAAATCATTTTAGATCAAGAGAAACCTATTCAAGTTATATCACCAAAACAGAATCCAAAAATGAACTTGAAAAGATTATTTTTTTTCATGTAAAAGAAAACCTATTACATAGGAAGTGAAGATGTGAAAAATGGGATAGAGTAAGCTATTGATATCCAGAATATGTTGCATGTCCTTTATGTTGGGACCCTTCATAATTAGAGTGAATGAAGACTTTGATGATCTATAGGTAACCAGAACAGATAGAACAGTTCCAGGTAGTTCCACAACAAGTCTTCACATACATGCTTCTCAGCACTGGATCCAATATGGTGCTGCTATAATTTGCCCCCAAGACACTTGGAACAGGGACCACCACGGCAGACTAGTGGAATATGTTATTTAGATAAATAATGACAGTGGATATTTCACAAGGTCAGTCAGACACAAGTATATTAGCTATCAGAAGAAATCAGTTCATGAGAACATTGGGAGGAACATGTGTTGTCCAAGAAGTTCTAGACATATGTTTGGATGCATTTATTTCTCAGATATTTCTGTTTTTCAGAGGTCTGGCTTCATGAAAATGAGAGGACTAGAAAGGGATTGGTATGCAAGTCAGTAGCAGTGTCTCATGGTAATGCATTAAGTCTGAAGAAAACATGATAAAAACATAGTTATACAATTTTCTTCTTCATGATAGTCATTGGAAGAACACAAGAGGAGACGGATGGCACAGTGTTGTGTCACTATAGATATATAAACCCTGTCCTGTGCATTAATTGTCACTCATTACTTCATTCTTAAGCCCACCTATTTGTTTCCCAGAACAGTCTCCCATACCAGACCTATCTCTTGCAGACCTTGACATCTGATATATTTCATATTGTACCTGAAAGTAAGTGCCTATTTTCCGCAAGATAATTTATCCCAATTTTTTAAAAATTTGAAACTTACTGCAATGTGAGCACAAAAATGAGTTTTACAAATATTAATTGGAACAATCCTTTAGTGCTATTCTCTTGTTGGACCACAAAATGTGTAAATATGCTATCATAAATATATTTTCAATTTATAATAACTTTTTAAAATCCCCTCAAAAAATGCCTCAGATGTTACAAAATGAAATATCTACATTGCTGAAATTCTCTAGATCATCACTAGATGGTACTATATAACTTATTCAAACTGGTATATTCTCCCTTGTTTCACTATTCTCTGCTTAAGACATTGCAGATGGTTTCTTAGTGATTGCAAGTCTAACCACAATTATTATTTATCAACTTCTATAGACAATATCAAATAATATTGTACTAGCTGAGTGACCTTGGAAAAATCACTTATCTTCCTTCTTCCTCAGTTTCTTCATCTATGAAGTAAGCAGAAGACATTTGGTTCTGGTGTAGAATTCCACAATATAGTGTCCTGATCTTGACTGAATACATCAAGCATGAGTTTATGACCTAAGAAAAGTGATTCAGAATTATTCCTGGAATTTTTCAAACCTGACTTAAGAAAAACTACCTTGTGTCTGCCTGATGGTAAGAGCAGTAAGATGTGAAATGCTGGTGCTGAGGTAAGCTGATCTTGGGAAGGGGGAAATAATGAGGCTGTAATGCAAAGACTATCAGTGATAATAGGCCGAGATAAGGAGTCCTGGAAGTCAAGGTTCATGTGCCTGGTTCCAGATATTCCTGAAGCCCATAGCAGACCTACCCATCCAGGAGTTCCTTATTCATACTCGATAACATGGTGCCCTCCCAGTAAACGATTATCTTCCTCTAGCTACTTTGAGTTACAGAGTCTTTAACAGAAGCAGAAGGAATTATTACTAACCCAGTTGGTCACTCAAGAGAATAGCCATTCAATAGAGTAGCTGAGCAATTTAAGTCCCCATCCCTGTAGTCTGTTAACGCCCATCATATTTAATAATACAAAAATAGGGAAAATACAAAAGGGGGAAAGGGAAAAGAGAATAAGATTGAAGCAGCTCTTTAAGACTGACAAAAATCTTAAAGGGATGTACCGGCTTGATATGCCAAGCACTTAGCATGTGGGCCATCACTTCAATCCTAGAAGCCTAAATGGCTTTGCCTGCCCAGATATTCTATTACTGAGGATTTCAATAGTTTGGGAAGGTAGGTGAATGCTGTAAAATTGTTGTGTTCATTTATAAATGTCCAAATATGACTATTATAAACTGATAGGATAAACATATTTTAATGGTAAATTCTCAGAAATCAAAACCCAAAGTTAAAAGCAAAAGATACTAGGAGTTCTAGTCCAGTGCAGACTCTTGAAGCAATAAATCAATTTGGATTTCCTCATGTGTGTGTGTGTGTGTGTGTGTGTGTGTGTGTGCATGCGAGTATGTATGTGTGTCTAGAAATACAGGATCTTGAGAATCCATTGTTCCAGTGTGCTGCCTATTAAAGCAGTCCTAAAATGAGAGGGGGAGGGCCAAAGAGAACCTGGGAACTCATTGATTAGTTTTGTGACCCTTTTGGAGCCAGCAGGAACATTCCCTAAACTGGAGTTGCATGCAGCCTCACCTCTGCTGACCAGTATGCAGGTCAAGTTACAGCTACAGTGGTGGGACAATAAAATACAAAAAAAGTAAAAACATGGCTTTGAAAAAGACACAGTTTTTATGACTTTGCAAGTGTTGTGGTTCAAGCCTCCTTCTCTAAGTCTTTGTGATAATAAATTCTATGGGTTCAAAATGTGTGTATGTGTGTGTGTGTGTGTAACAATCCTTTCAAATATGACACTCTTTTCCCCTGGACTATGATGGTAGCAGTGAAAGTGGTGAGGAAGGGGGTTTCTATTAGAGACTTATTTTGTAAGTGGAGGTGACTAGACATGGTGACTAGACATTGTGACTGACTAAGGTGGTGTGTGAAGAGAAAGAGAGGAACTAAAGATTTGGGATTAAATAACTAGAAAGATGGCATTTTCACTACCTGACCTTGGAGAACTACCAAAGATATCCAAACCCTCCTTCACAGAAAGATTCTGTGTGTCAGTTTGCCTTCCTTCCTGCACCGGGGCTACAGCTCTCAATCCTTTGCTTAAATTCATCTTACCAGTCACAGTATTCTCATCAGTTAAAAACATGTATGAATCACTCAAAATTTATGAAGACTTACCCCAGAAACCGAGAATGGAACAAAAGCATATGATGTGGCTTCACAAATTCCTAACCAATATGTGAGAAAAACAATATGATAATATAAAAACATAATTCAATATAAGCAAATCTTTTCTGGAAACATGCAAAGAACAGTGAATAGGTTTAGAGATACAGTGCCACATAACTATGAGCAAGACAGCGCTGCTCTCAAGAAGCTTAGAACTTGTGTTCGGAGTTCAGTGAGTGGAATCCACCTTTTTTGATGGGGATATGAAAGTTTCTCAAAATGCATCAAATGAAAAATAAATGAAATACTAAAATTAAAGTGAAAAGAGATCACTGTCTGTCAGGGGAATTAAGTAAATAGGTCAACCTGCAGTTTTTTTAAGGCCAGCATGAGTAGTACGATTCCATGATACTTTCTCTAATGTAATGTCCCTCCAGTAAGTTTCCTCATCACCTACATGTAACCAGTAATAGTCAGATTTGCACTCATATTTATGTTTGCTTAAAAATATGCATTAGTTACACTCTGGAGTGTGAATTTGAAGCATAAGCTGCATCTTGTTTAATCTTTTTAACTTTATAGATAACCTGTGTGGAAAAGTTACAAATTATTCTCGAATGCTGTAAAATGTCTGACATTACTTTAAAATGTCATTCAGCAAGGGGAAGGTAACAGGGAGTCTTTCCAAAAGCCCAGGAAATATCCTTCTTTTGTAATATATGCTTTATAACCCAAGATGAACACTAAGTGTTCAAGAGAATTAGTTAAGTACTAATGTTATTGTGAAACTATAAGCCAGGCAATGGCACTACTTCACATACTGTATACAATTTGGATCAATCCTGAAATTGATGTAGACATTACTTCTATCAGGCATTTCATGATATTCTAGTTTCTTCTGACATTTTCTAATTTAAAGCATAAATGAAGACTAATTTTTCTATGCCCCTTCAGTGGGAGTGAGCATTACATTTGACATGCAGGCAAAAGACTTGTTTTGCTTCAATTCTACAGCTTACTACTCTTGTGTTCTTTGACAACTCAGACTCTGGTAATTTGATCTCTCATCTAGGAAACAGAAGTACTGAGCTTAGCCTATTTCATATATCACTAGGTTGTAATGCAGATTTTAAAAAACAATATACAGAAACATTATCAATTTTAAAGCATTCTACAAAGGTAACATTTTTATTCACCAGTAAAACATGCTATTAGGCTGGCTCCGTCTTCTCTTAGAAAAAGGTGCTTGGATAAAATGGGTCATTTCATCTCAGATGACTGACACCAATATGATGTCATTATGGTCCGGATGTGAGATACTCCCCAAAACCTCATGCGTCAATGCAGAAATGTTGATAGGTGAAATGATTAGATTATGAGAGCTGTAACTTCACTGGTGGATTAATCCATTTGATGGATTAATAATTTCACTGGAATACTGGCTGCTAACTGTAGGTAGGTGGGGCAATACCAGAGAAAGTAGGTCACCATGGGCATGCCCTTGAGGATTATATTTTGTCCCTGGCTCTTCATTTTCTCTCTCTACAGTTGCCATGAGATAATCATTTTTTGCCACATCCTTCTGCCATGATATTCTGCCTCATCTCAGGCCCAGGGCAATGGAGTTGGCCAACCATGGACTGAACCTCTAAACTGTGACCCCAAAATGAACTTTTCTTCCTCTGAGTTTTTCTTGACATGTATTATTTTTTTACAGTGATGCAAAGTGTCTGCCTACTGCAGTTAGTTTGTTACTTTTGTTTTTCTCATTTCATGGTGTGCATGTTTGTGTATACATGCATGCATGTATATATTTCAAAGAAAATATTCTTCCAAGTTTTTATGTCCCAGACCATCAATGATATTTTGTATTTTAAAGATCATGAGGTTGGCAAAAATGATTTAAAATAGTCAATGCACAGTGCTGATGTTTCACTTTGAGTCAGATACTCTTTAGTTATTCAAGCAATATTTAAGGTTATCATAAGAATACAAATTGATATGTCATTTTTATTATATTTTGTAATGCATAAGGAAAAGAAAAGGCATAAAAAAGAGCAAAGAAAATATCATTCAAGTGAGGGAAATTGGTTCATATACATTTCAACTAGCTCAAAACACATAAAATGTAGTTAATTTAATGGTAGATCCACTGAATATTACATTTCTTCTCTTGTTCCATTTTCACTTGTTTATTTATTTCCATTACACCTTTATATTATCCATTTTTAAGGATATCCAAAAGGTTTTTCATATCCTTATTTCTAAAATAAATATAAAATAATAAATGAGAAAGCAATGTGTTAGCTTTGTGTCAGTTAGACAAAATGACTGAGATAATCAACTTAAAAGAAAGAAAGGCTTATTTTAGTTCATGGTTTTAGAGGTTTCAGACCATAGTCACTTGGGTCAGTTGCTGTTGGGCCCATAAAGAGGAAATACCTCATGTTGGGTGTGTGAGGTGATGGAGATCTGTTTTTACCTCACATTATCTGAGAAGCTAAGAAAGGAGAGGAAGAGCCAGGTCTCTATATCCCCTTCAAAGACATACCTTTAATGACATAACTTCCTTCCTCTAGGCCCCACCTCCAATATTTCTCAATAACACCACAGACTGTGGACCAAACCTTCAACTCCTTGGAACTTTAATGTAGAAATTCACAATCCAAACTATAGATTCTGTCTCTGTTCACCAAAGGTTGTGTTCATCTCACAATGAAAAATGCATTCAGTCTATCTCCAGGGGTCCCCAGTGTCTTAACATTTTCAGCATTCCTTGAAAGTCCAAGTCTAAAGCATTTTCTCAGACTCAAGACAAACTCTTTAGCTGTGAGATCTTATAAAGCTCAAAAGGAAAACTTACATACTTAACAGATAAATGTTGCAGGATAAAAGTTCTCATTCCAAAAGAATGAGAACAACAAGAAAATAAGAAGTCAGACAAGGTTGGGGATGTGGCTAAAGCGGTAACACGCTCGCCTGGCATGCGCAGGGCTGATGGGTTCCATCCTCAGCACCACATAAAATAAAATAAAGATGTTGTGTCCGCCGAAAACTGAAAAATAAATATTAAAAAAATTCTCTCTCTTCTCTCTCTCTCTTTAAAAAAAAAAAAAATGTCAGACAAAAGCATAAGAAGTCAGACCAGAAGTGCAAATATTAAACCCTATAGCTCCCTGTCCGGCATCTGAGCACATAATGGTGTGATATGAGTTTTAAAGGGCTTGCAGCCCTACCCCTACAGTGTCAATGGCTATGGTCCATATGGCCATTTTCTTGAGCTGACTCTGCTCACTAAGTGCAGCTTCTCCCAGAAGGAATTCCATGTTTTTGGTATCTCTAACTTCCTGGGGTCTCCACTGAAGATTCCGTTGCACTCCCACATCACATGTTGCTCTGTCAGAGGCTGCTTGCATGGAATCCAAACCACCTACATACTACCATGCCTCATAAGCTTTCCTTTGAAATATTTGTGGAGTCTCCATGACCCCATCACTCTTGCATCCTGCATACCTGCAAAACCAGTATGATGCAAACAATGCCAAAGTCTGCCTCTGGTGTGAGTGATAACTCTGCCCACTTTAACAAAGGCTGCAGTAACCCCAGAATGCCTTGAAGACTGAACATGGAAAACAAATACCCAGGAAGCAATTCCCTATTTAGTCCTGTGGTGGCAGGGCAATCTGAGGGCTCTCTTCTCAAATGAAAGTAGTTGAAAGGAGTTTATACTTTTACGCTTTTAAGTCTGCTATAGGTAGGGCCCTAACAATACCTAAGATACCCTCAAAGCATTTTTTTTTTCTATTTACCTCTTGCAAAGCCCTTGACTTCTTTTTAATGATACTAATTTTTTAAAGATTCTTGGCAGCACCTTTACTTGTGCTTCTTTTCTGGTAAAACTGCAAGTTTTCCAAATTTTTCCACTTTACTCCTCTTTGCTCTTAATTCTCACAACAACTTTTGCTAAAATCAGCAAGTAATACTCATATTGCTGCCTGAACACTTTACTACTTTGAAATTTTTTCCACTTGATAAATTAGTTCATCACTTCACACACAGCCTCCCACAGTCACAGGGCTTGAGAAAAAGAAGCCAAATTCTTTGCCATGATGCAACATGGGTGGTCTCTAGTTCAATTCTGAATACAGTCGTTATTTCCATCTAAAACTTCTTGAGCATAACCTTTATTTCTCACATTCCTACCAGCATTCTGGTCTTCTATTTGTCACTAGAATCATCCATTAAGCTGCTATGGCAGTATTTTATGTTTCCTCTAGCCCACTTCTCCAAACTTTTCCAAATTATTCCCATAAACCAATTACAGAGGTTTTTGAACCACATCATCAGATATATTCACAGCAATGATCCCACTTTTTAGTACTAATTTTCTGTGTTAGATAGTTTTCTCATAATGACAAAATGCCTGAGATAATCAAGATAAAATGAGGAAAGGTTTATTTGTGTCTGTGATTCCAGAGGTTTCAGAACATAGTCATCTTGTTGGCCCTGTTGTTCTGGCCCTGTGATGGCACAGTAAATCATAGTGGGAACATGTGAAGGGGGCCTCTTCACCTCTTAGTGTCTGGGAGGAACAGAAAGAGAAAGGAGGGGCCAGGCTTTCAAAAGCCCCCTCAAGGGTACATGCCTACAACCTAACTTCTTTCTATAGGCCCACTTCCTAAAGGTTCTACCACATCCCAAAAGCACTACAGGATGGGGACCAAGCTTTTAATACATAAGCTTTGGGGCACAGTCAAGATCCAAACTGTGGCAAGAGATTAGAATAGAATCCTCAAGAGTATTCAGCTAGGAGCTAGGGTTGTGGCTCAGTGGTAGAGCACTTGCTTAGCATGTGTGAGGCACTGGGTTCAATTCTCAGCACCTCATATAAATAAATTTTTAAAAAGAGTATTCAGCTATATGATAAATATAAAAATTAACTAATAATTAGTTTCTGTATTTGGAAATAAATAATTAGAAATAAAGTTTAAAAGTATTCTGTTTGTAATTGAAACATATTTCCAATACATAGCTGAAACTTAAACTGAAAGAAAACTGTAACTCTATAAAAATCCCAAAATATTATTAAGGACCACCTTTAAATGTCAAAAATCAATAGATTTTGTTCCCGTGAAAAATGTTCTAACACTATAAAGACATTAATTTTCCCAAATAAATGTACAAAGTCAGATAATAATGACAGTGTTTTCATGAAACTTGACAAGCTAATTCAACAGTTCACCTGAAAGAAAAAATGGATATGAATACCTAAGAAAAGATTTAAATAAATACAAAGGTATTTATTTGCCTTACCAGATATCAAGCTGGTGTATAATTCATCATCATTAAGAAAGCATAGGTTAGCATAGAAATAGATCAATAAGCAGAGTAGATAGTGTCAAAAAAATCTATATTAGTGTTGAAATTTAGAATAGTAAAAAAATTCATAAAATAATACAGAGCATGTATTCTGGAGTCAGAATACTTGGATTCAAATATTTTCTTTCTTTCTTTTTCTTTTTTTGGCCCTGGGATTTTAAGTCAGGGGTGCTTAATGACTGAGCCACATCCCCAGACCTTTTTATTTTTAATTTTAAGACAGGGTCTCACTAAGTTGCTGAGGTAGGCCTTGAACTTGCTATCCTCCTGATCAGCCTCCTGAGCCACTGAAATTACAGGTGTGTGCCACTCTGCCTGGATTCAAATCTTATTCTGACACCAAAGTGCTATGTCACCTTGGGATAATTAGTAACCTAAATTCTTGTATGTATAAAATGAGTCTATTTTTAGGGTTAAATTATTATATTTTTTATTGAGATGAACTTTCTATGCAAAATGCAAAACCTCATAGGTAGAAATATAAAAATAAAAATGTGTCGGCATATTAGCTTAAAATGTTGTCCACAGAACCATAAATCCAAAAAGTAGAAAACAGTTTGGGGAAAATATTTATGAATAGATTATAGAAAATATATATCATGTGGAATTTTAAAAACTCCTAAAACTCAATAAGGATTGAATATAGTAGTAAAACAAATAAGGGAGATAAAGAGACACTTCAAAAACAAATGTATATAAAAAAAATGCTTAGAATTTCAAATAATCAGGGAAATGTATACCAAATAAAATTGTATATAGTTTTAAAATCTAATATAGAAGCAATAATTTTTAAAATCTAGTTTTGTCAAAAAGATAAAAAATAAAAGTCCTCTCAAGTACCTTCAGTAAGAAAATTAATGGTACTATAGAGAGTAAAAAGGCAAATCTTTACAAAATTAAAGGAGACTGTATTTCAATCAGTAACTCACATTTAAATATCAATTTCACAGAACAGAGGTGCATAGGGTTTATGTACAAATTGGAGTTTTTTGTATCATTATTTGTAATAATAAGTCATAAAAAACATAAATGTTTACAACTTTTGGTATGTTCAACAGTGTGGTATATTAAGCAGCAATTGAAACCTAAGGCATATCTGTATGACTTATAGGGAAAAGTATTCAACTCCTATACTATAAAATAAAGTATGTTTCAGGCATAAATGCATACTATAATCATATTTTGCTTTCTAAACCACATATCTGTAAGACAAATTCATAAGCAAGATCCCCAAGCATATACAATAAATTTTCAACAGTGAACTCTTTTGTGTTAGAAAATAAAATGAGGGAAAGATGTGATAGTAAACTTTAAGATTTTAGTCAAAATATTTCCACATTTTAAAATTATTTTATAATATATGTATAGTCATCTCTTATGTAAATAAATGAATACGTAGTAGATATTTCTATTTCTGCAAGACTTCTTTTCAGGAAATTATATAATGATTTGCTTCCCCACAAAATGTCTAGTTTCACTGATTTCTCCAAGATTTCCACCAACAAGGAACTTCAACTTTCCTTCTAGACCTCCTGAGTCCCAGCCCCTTATTCTGAAAGTCTCAATTCGGAATGCTCCTAATCAGCAACATTCTGTATCCACTGTATGGGCTTGGCCCATCAGGAATTCAACTTGTAGTGGCTATATCAACTCCAGTTCTTTCTCTCAATTGATACCTCGAATCTATCTGAATTATTGTGTTTTCTGAGAGCATCCAATTTTGTCTCCTTTCTGACTATAGTAAACCGTCATCAATAATAAGGATTATAGGGATTCTTTGAATCTTTCAGGAAGTCTGATCTTCTTCAGTAATGATTTTGGTATGAACTATTCCCATAAGTTGTTCCAACTGATTCATATTTTTCAAAGTGCCATGGTGTATTGCCATACATCTTGTCATACATAGATTGTGGTCTTTTCTCCCACCTGCTAATTTTAACTAGGCATCTTCATGACTGTCCATATTAACCAGGACCATTTGAAGGTCATTTGGCCCCTGGTTCAGAACCAAAGTTATTGTTTGCCTTGAGACTGAAGCACACATCCATAGGGCATCTCAGCATCACTAACTAGTTTGATTTTTATACTTGCCTCCCTAGTAATATATTGCTTAGTTTCACATGTTTTAATCTCACATATGTAAATTCTTTAGCCATATATTTCTTGATTTGCTTGTTTTTCTTAACACTACATTCTTGAGAATCTTCTGTTTTGTTCATAGCTGCAGTTCACTCATTTCCGGGATTCTATGGGAATATATTGAATTAATATATTACAATTTTAGTATTCAGGTACTTTTGAGGTTTTTGATGTTGCAAATGTCTCTATGAATGCACATCCATATCCATAGTAAGCATATGAGAATTTCTATCACTATGATTAGAAGTATCAAATTGTAGAAATTTGTGCCTTCTCTATTTCTGATAACATTGCAATGTTTCAAAGTGACTACATTAGTTTATACTCATACCAGCTATAAACATCTTCTTGTTGCTCCACATCCATTGCAGCATTTAGTTTTACCAGAATTTTCTTTAACATTTTAAAAGTATGGTAGAAGTATATGGAAAATGCATTTTCCTGATCTTTCAATAATTTTAAAGTTTTGCTTTTCACATTAAGTCACAAATCCACTTTCAAATCATGTTTATGGTGTTATAGAGTATCCAGATTTCTTTCATCTCTGTAGGCAACCATTCTAGCACCATTTATTAAATTATTTTGTCTAGCACCATTGATTAAATTATTTTCTGATGATTTTAATGCCATTCCTGTTACTTACCAAGTCTATTTCTCTAGTTTCTCTATCCCTGAGCCAATAGCTAACTAATATTTTATTGTAAATTTCAATATTTGGTAGGGCATGCCAACTCATTTTGTGACATGATTATGCTAAAACCCAGACACATATGAAACTAAGAATAAAATACTAAATTGTACAAAATAAGCCTATGGTATTTTAATTGGTATAATTTGAATCTGTGAATCAATTAGGAAAAATTTGACATAATTAAGACCGAATCTTATCCACATTTATTAACATCAATCTCTTAATGACTTAGATATTATTTAATTTTTCTGAAAGAAGTACATCACCATCTCCAAAAAGTTATATTTTTGTTGCTTTATTAATAAACATATTATATATTTTGTAGTTATAATTATATACATCTTTTAAAATAATTTATTACTGGTGCAACAACATGCATTATAATTGATAACTTTATTATAGAACAATATTACCTAACTAGTGTCAATCATTTATAGATTCTTTTGGGATTTTGGTTGATATGATATCAATACAGAACAAAAAATTATGACCAATTTTGCCTCCATTCCAATCCTTAAACTTATTTTTTCTTTCATTGTTTCCCTGTAGAAGCTTCAGCACAATATTACATAAGAGTAATGGTAGTAAATATCCATGTCTGGGTTCTAATTTTAAATTGAATATTTCTAATAAATCATCAAGTATGTTGTTTACTTTGGAAAATATTTGTCAATATACAATATCAACATAATTTTTATTTATTCCTAATTTCATAATTGCTAAGTTATTGATTTTTTTAGTTTTATTGATTTTATTTTTTTCTAATACTCAACAGCGGAATGCATTACAATCCTTATTATACATATAGAGTACAGTTTTTCATATCTTTGTATATAGAATATGTTCGGTCCAATATTGCAACAGTGGTCCTAGACATAAAATATATTTAAAACCAAAGGATTAGAAGGGAGGAAATTAATATCATATGATTATCTACTTAAGAAACAAATTATTCTCCAGAATTTTTTGTAAAGAATTAAATAATAAGGCAAATTGTGTTAATATAAAATAAATGAACACACACACACACACACACACACACACACACACACACACACTTGACCCCTTTAGATCTATTTCTCAAACCAAGAGAGACTAGTGTGGATAGGCTGTGTCAAATGGCTGCATCGCTCTGTGGATTTCATTTAACTAGCCAATGGACAGTCCAAGCAGGAGACCAGATACAGGGAGATGGCTGAAATATTCATTGAATATTCATGAACATTTACCTAACCCCCGCCCCCCCGCACAGTGAGATCACCTTGAGCTGGTTATGTTATCCAGTAGAAAACCACTGTTCTTCTCAAGGTAGCATGGTCTAAATATGTATTTTTGTGGGTGGCAGTGACTGCTCTGTCTCATCTTTTTAATGTGATGGTCAATGGTGCCATTTTTTTTCTTACCAAGTATTATGAGAGAGCACCACACTCTTAATCACAGTTTACTGAAATATACATTATGGTTTCTCCTACATCTGATCTATATCTTATAAATAGTCCCTTTATAAGGGAATCCTATTAAAATTATCTTAAATTCTTCAAGTTATCTTAAACTAAGTGTGTCACATATTTCCTTTGAGGACCCTGAATAAATTCTTATATAAAATAAATATCACTGGGTGAATAATGACTTAAGACAAAGTAACCTAGCATACCCTAATCGTTGCAAATCATAATACACAAAATTTGAGTGACTACAGACTGAATTATATTTGATCTCACTAACATTTAAGATCTACAACAAGAGAAGCAGGATATTAGAACATAAAATATAGGTAGCTGTTGCTTCTTTTTTCTGTAACTGGATCAGCTAAATGTTAGAATATTAACTTTGCAGTTTCCTTAATCTTAAGTGTATAATATAAAAGTTTGCCATAATTCATGCACAGTGAATTCTTGCTAGAATTCTATATATAGAACCCTCAGACATTTTTTTTTCTTATATTCAGAGAGCAAGAGAAAAGATAGAAACTAGAAAAGTACAACTTGTACTAAAATACCAAGAGAAATATAGAGTAAGTTAGGAAATTATTCTTACTCTTCTGGCATAATGAGTATTGATCTATTGTGCTCATTTTTTTTGGGGGGGCGGGTACTGGGGATTGAAACCAGGGGCACTCAACCACTGAGCCACATCCCCCCACCCCTATACTCCTCTTTTGTATTTTATTTAGAGACAGGGTCTCACTGATTTGCTTAACACCTTGCTTTTACTGAGGCTGGCTTTGAACTAGTGATCTTCCAGCCTCAGACTCCAGAGCTGTTAGGATTACAGGCACGTGCCACCATATCCGGAAACTGTGTTCATCTTAAAGCATAATAAATATCAATGAATGCTGAGAGTGCAGGAAGATTCAGGATAGGTGAGATAAAGTTTATTAAAACGCTTATATAGGGCTGAGGTCCTAGCTCAGTGGTTGAGCGCTTGCCTCACATGTGTGAGACATTGGGTTCAATCCACAGTACCACATAAAATAAGTAAATAAGTAAAATAAAGATATGTATCCATCTACAACTAAAAAAATGCTTATATAGAAAATTTGATGATTTAAACTTATTAAACTAGTGATATTAGAGTAAAATTTAATGGTCATCCTGAAAGTGGATAGCATTTGTATAATAAATATCAGACTTGTTAAAAATCTCCACTAAGACAAGATTGAAAATGAGGTCAAGTTGCAATCTGTCATTGAAAAATACAATGGCTAGACATTGGGTTGAATTTTGAAAATTGAATATTCTTGAGAATTTAGAGTAGTAACATATTAGAAGTTTGACTATCAAGACTCAACAGTGAGTGTAACAACAGCAGAGACGTGGGTAATTTCTCTCATTCCCAATATCATTGTCTAATATTAGAATTAAACTAAAAGGGTTTAGTCAGAATGTTAAACTGTAATGTTAAACTCTCACATATATGCATTTACTCTGATTATAGACTAGCCCTTATTTTGATGCCTAAACTTAGGCTTAACACAATGTTTAATATGGTTTGTGTAGACACTTAAATCTAAAAGGATAAATCATGGTGTTTACAAGCCAACAAGTCTATGATTCATTATTATCTAAGAGTAATCCAGAGAACAAATGTGCTATGTGACTATATACATATGCCAGTAAAAGTCAAAGCAATGGCACATCTCCAAGCTAAATTACTCAAAAAAAATTAGAAACATCAGCTATTTTTTTTTCTGTTAGAACTTTACCAGTCAATTTGTACATTTTTATCAGCTTCTATCTGTTCAACTCTCTCCTAGAGTTAACAAGAGAAACGGGAATACTATCTTAATATATCTACCATCTATATTCATGATTATCAAATAATCCAGGATGATGCTTTTTGTGTGCTGCTGCGGACTAAACACAGGAGTTTTCTGCCTCTGCTACTTTTCCAATCCTTTTTTAAATCTTATTTTGAAATAAGGTCTTGCTAAGGCCCTTGAACTTGAGATCCTCCTGCTTCAACCAGCAGAGTAGCTGGGTTTATAGGTATACACCATCATGGCCATAAGACATTAATTAACTTTATTGAAATTTGGGAATTACAAAACTTGATTGATTAATGTAATAATATTGATAAAATATTAATAGTAAAAATGATAACTGATGTTTATTCCCAGTTTACACTGCCAGACACATTGTAATCATTTAACATTGGTCATGATTACCACTTTCCATGCATAGTGATAAAGAACTACTTTCATCATTTTGTAATAATTATCACACAAGTTAGATACTATTAATAACATGAATTCAGCAATATGTGTTGCATATATGAATATACAAATGAATAAACAAGTTTTAAAAACTGAGGCTAGAAAATTTAACTAACAAAACTAAGTTTATATTATGGAAAGATTTGAAATTTAGGCTGAACTTTAAAATATGGGCAGATTTTGGACAGAAGATGAAGAACGTGTGAAGTATGGGGATAAGCAAGAGGAGAGGAAGATAAGCAGAATGAGCCTGCATGTTTATGAGTAAGAGACAAAAAAAAAAAATCTAAGTAGGTCAGGGAGGTGGACAGTGAAGAATTAGGGAGAGCATTTTAGTACAGGATGGGATGGTATATTTCCTTGATGTATAGGAAGAAGAGTTTGGACTATAAGCAGAGTGACATGAGGAAAGTATTGTGTAAGAAAGGTGTAGACTGGCAGCATTAGGCATTATGGATTTGGCAAAAAGAATCTAACATTTAGTATAAGAAGTATTTGCAGCAGACTAATAGAAACTTGCAGAAAGCTAAACAGAATTATGAGGTTCTGGATTTTGATAATTGTTGCAAAGGAAATTTTTAAAAAAAGATAATATAAAAATTTTTGAAAAAAGGGCTGAGAGTTTAGCTCAGTGGTAGAGTGCTTGCCTAGCATGCACAGAGCCCTGGGTCTGATCTCCTGCACACATACCCCCCACACACCACAACTATAAAAGAAAAAAATGAAAATAGGTGCAAATGAAAAAAATAAAGCAATAAAGGCCAGTGTTTAATGGGAAAATATATCAAATGATGGTTTCCTTAAAAGAAAAATATATATGGAATATGTTGAGTTTTCAAAAAGAAAGATAGAACCGATTTAAATAGAGACCAGTTGAAGGAAAGAGAAAAAAATGCACACGGAAAATAAAATGTTAATATTACCTCCAAATGGAGATGTTTTATGCATAGGTAAAAATAGATTGAAGCAGGATACAAATACAAAATCAGACTTATCCATATAGATTTTTAAGTTGTGGTATTTGAAAAAGGCACTGGAGACAAATAAGAAGCAGACTTGATGGAGGAAAGAACTAGTCCAAGCTAATTGTGAAAGTGAACTTGAATAAATCACTTAACATCTCTGAAATTCAAATATGCTGTGTTTTAAAAGAGGAAGAGATTTACTTCACTCTGTGTGTGTGTGTGTGTGTGTGTGTGTACAGAGTGAAAGTACCTTAAAAACTGTAATCAAATAGATTTCAAATGCTGTGTTATGGCTAAAAGTCATTATAACTGAAGGGTAGACATTTTAAGCCATGTATTTCCTGAGGGATTTAGAGTTGAATCTTCTTCTTTTGATTGAAGATCCATATCTTGCTGTGCCTACAGAACAGATGATTCATTACTCTGCAAATAGACATTAAAAGGTCAGTTGATGAGCCTGCTTCTGAAACAGCAAAAATAATGCCAATGCCTTTCTAGATTCTGGAAAATTGTTTGAATAATCATCTTTGGTGTTTGCTTAATTGAAGAAATTTACTTTAAACCAGCAAATAAGGGAATAAACCAGATAAATTTCTAGTTCAAAAGTTCACGTTCTTACATCATATTTATATGAGTAAAGGCACATCTTCTTTAAGTATTGCTTGTAGTCATCCTGTATTATTATAGTTTAACATTAAAATTGTATCCTACTAAATTATAAAGTAAAACATTTTGGTACACTGTTTAATTTAAGCAGGTATGATAATCTATCCTTGATTCTTTTTAGACTTCTTAAAGTTACTAATTGCATTGAAATAAATATTTATACCTCAGGAAAAAACTGAAACAGAGCTGCCTGAATACAGTAACAAGTCAGGAGAAGGAGTGCCTCTGTTTTGTGTCCTTAGACTATGCTTATAATGCCAATATTTTATATGAAGATATTAACTTGAGAAATATTTTAGGTATTTTGTATCTACTTTGGTTAAAAGAAACCTGTAAATTTAATATTTCTTAAGTATATTACAACTCAAATTTGAGCACATAATGAGATCACCTAATGTAAATTCAAAATAACTTGTAATTACATTTTCACTTTGCTAATCCCCTTTTTTGATATGCTTATCAATGTTTGAGTCTTTCATTCTATACATCACAGATGTCACATTTCCTCCATTAAAAAATACTTGAATAAGGAAATATTTCAATAATAAGGAAATTATCTCAATTTTCAACAATACGCTTGAGCCTCCCCAGCACAATTCTTGATTTTTCTTTGTATCCCTAGCACCTTGGACAGGGCCAAGCACACATCATCTCTTAACCTCTATTTTGAGACATGAAATGATTTTGTTATAATATCATATTTGTCTCCTGTGTCACTGGGAATATTAACTCTGGTGCTTGAACATGTTTTTATTTTGCTGTAATAATTACTTGTATGCAAGCTACTCCCAAATTGTTTTTATTTTATGGTTAAGGCAAAATATCCTCTTGGAAAATAAAATCTTTTAAAATTCATGTTAGCATAAATAATTTCATTATTTCAAACATTTTACCTGCACAACCACCATAAAAATTAAATAGAAATTTAATTTTGAAAAAAAAATGCCTTTTCTCAAGTAGTGCCTTACTTTTATTCTCATCTGCAAATTCACAAAGGAATTTTTATAGGCAGGAGGGAGGTTCCCCTGTCTTCCCCCACAGACCATCCCCACAAAAATAAATAATAAATAGATAAATCGTCACTTGGAGAGGAAAGAGAGAATTTTCTACTCCAGTTTTTAAAATATTGTCACTGTGTAACCGTATGAATAAACATAAAAGCATAAATTCTTAGCTCTCTTCTAAGCTGATATTCTATAACTACATTCTTCCTGACTCCTGTTACTGGTGTGCACTACAATAAAGACCGTGGATCCCAGCACTTGCTCCTTGTTTTCACAGAAGAAACTGGCATTCAATAAAGGAGACAGGCAAATGTATGCAGGGCGAGTTGGTCTGCAAACCGTCTCTGTAAGCCGATATTTATTCGGCTTGTATTAAATTGGTGTGTGGCTTCGCAAGAACTCTTTGTCTGGGACGTTGGGTCTGGCAACCATTATCTCTTCGCGGAAACGACAACCGAAGACTCCGCCCGGACTGGGGGTGGGGAGGGAGCACCTCGTGGAGAGCTCGACGGAGAATTAAAGTGAGTGAACAAAGAGAACTCCCAGCAGCCGCCCGCCAGCGCCTCGCAGCTGCATCTGGAGACGCTAGTCACGCCCGGAAAGCTGTTCGAATCCGCCTCCCTGGGAAAATAACTCAAATAAATAATTGATGGAGATTGATCGGACCCGAAACAAAGCTTTGCAGAAAACCAATGCATCCGATTTTAAGCGGTTTTGGAATCCTCTGCCAAGTACGGGATGTGAGAGTGGAGCTACGACTTTGAGTGCGGCTGCAGATCTTCCATCTCGGGCGTGGCTTTGGCCTTTTTGTCTTCCAGTCTCCCTCCTCCCACCCTCACCCCGACCCCCTGTCCCCGTCTTCTCTTTCCTCTTGAAAGTAATCTCTCTTGCATTACTTCTATCCTGTCCTCCTTTGCAATCCCGCCTTCTCCCCTGCCCAGTCCGGTGAGGTCAGCTCATGAATACCACTGCACTTCCTGGGGAGCGTCTGGCACTGCTTGGTACCTCCAGCGTTCGCCTACTGAGAGCTGCAGCCTGAGCCCTGCAGTCCACAGCCGAGAAGTAACCGAGTCTGAAGGCAAGTGAGTCTTCTGGTTACCGCCATTGTTTGGAGAAATTCAGTGGGTGAGAAACTGGGAAGAGCGGGCCCAAAGTCTTGCTCAGCCAGAAGTCGCATATAATACTAAGAAGATGAATTTTCCTGGTCTCTGAAAGACACTGGAATAGACCCCGAGGTTTCCGGAATATCAGAAGGAAAGCTCTGTTGATTTGATTCAACTTCTTCCAAACATCGTCTCTGCTGAGAAGTGAGCAGTTCCTCTGGATTTCTAAAGGGATGGGGATGAGAGATGGGGTGGGTCAGAGGGCAGGAAAAACTCTATATTAAAAGTGTTATTAATGTGGGCCGTGTCAGGTGACTTGGGTGGCAATTTTCACAGGGGAAGACTTGAAGAGATGCAGCATTTTGTCACTTTATGGGAGTCAAGTGTCAGCAGTCAGGTGCCTTTTATTGTGGAGCCCAGCTATTGGAACCAGAAGCTTTCTTCTGGGTTAAAGCTGTCTGGGGGCTAAGTGTAAGCTTTTCTGATGGCTTCTCAGCTCAAGAGTGGTTCTGCTAATTTAAAACAAAAATAAGTTTGCATTGGCAATATAACTTTGTTGGTGGCCCACATTAGGCTGACCCATGCTGATTAAGTAGACAAAATATTCTAATAGCATTGTGGCTCCAGTAGAAGATATAGAAAGAAAGTTGATGAACACCCTATCCCCACCACCAGTCATCTTTGTTTGCCTTTATATTCCAAAGTGAGTTAGAAGGAGATGCTGGAAACAGAAAGAGAGGTAGAGAAGATAGCTTTCAGTAATGTTTTGTTTTATTTTTTATAAAATGAGTGATTACTACATGCTAAGTTGTAATACTTAAAATAGACAATAACAGGAATAATTCAAGGAAAATGAGTGGCAGGTAATCTTCTCTTGTAAGAGGAGTAGTTTTGGTTTGTTTTTCAAGATGAGCTTTATGCCTAGCAATGCCCTTTCAGTGCTCTAGAGAGAAATGACATTTCCAAGGAAAAAGCACCAAACTGATTAGTGGACTAGCTAACTGTCTCATTAGGGAAAACCCATGAGGCAGTAGCTTGCTTGATGTTTTCCAGATTTTAGAAGGCAATGATGGATGTGTCTTAGAAAGATACACAATAGAAATTGATTTTGCTATCATGAGGAAAAATGCAACAGCCTTCTGGGTGCTGGGTCATTCTGTCTTTGAATTTGGCTCTATAGGAGAGAGAGAATGGGCACTTTAAACGTACTTAAAACTTAGCCTGTTATATACCATCTAAGAATATCCTTAAGAATGAAAGTAGTTTCTATCTTGCAATTATACCTAAAACTAAAATGATTCATAAGAACCACAAAACTGGTAAGCGTAGGAAAATTCATTACCTGAAACTTAAGAAACTGCAGACCTGCATATCAACTTTTCCAAAAGTATTTTTTAAGATAAAAATAATCCCTTTGGCGTTATAAATCATTAAACCATATATTTCCTAACACCACTATTTTCTTGAAACAGAGGGTTAGTCATTCATCATTTATATTTTTACATTTCTAATAGTGTAAAGACAATATTGGGACTTGGTGCTGCCAAAGAAAACTGTCACTAATCCATTTACAGCAAATTTTCTCCAGTAGTTTACATCATAACCTTTTCCCTCTAACTGATACTTAGGAATACTAATTCAATGAAACCTTTTCTACTAAGCCAGGGTGTTGCATATAGATTCAATGGTGAAGAAGCCAAAGTTGAAAAAGCAGAGGTTTGACAACTCTGAAGCCTCTTTCTACCCTATTCTGATCCCATTGATTCCTTTCTGACCCCATAGGTTATCCTTTCCAAAATTTGATACCTTGAAAGTGCTGTCATTTTACTGACAGACTGAGATGGAGACAGCGCCACCTTGGACAAAATGAGAATTGACAACTCTACGTCCTATTTCTAAAGTCAATGCTTCTATTAAGTGTCTTCCAAACCTCATAATTTTCTGGGGCTTCTCCTGTGTAGTAAAACCACCCTTTGCTCTGTAACAATGCAGACATGTTGTATGTTGCTCCTCTTTTGTTTCTGTCCCAGCTCAGAAGGGCAGGTTGGTGGCGGTAAGAGGGGAGGCTGATCTAGTGATGGACGATTCCAAATCTCTTCCGGTAGGGTCTTCCTAAATCGCCATGAGTCAGCCACCGATCGGGGGCGCTGCCCCTGCCGCAACCGCAGCTTCTGCCGCCGCCGCAGCCACTGAGGCTCGTCTGCACCCGGAGGGCAGCAGCAGAAAGCAGCAGCGAGCTCAGTCACCAGCTAGACCAAGGGAAAATTCTCTCCGACAGACAGCCGGGGCCAACCGGTCCGCCGTGGGGGCCGGCACCAAACTCAATTCTGTTCGGCAGCAGCAGCTGCAGCTGCAGCAGCAGCAGCAGCAACAGCAGGGTAACAAGGCTACCAGCCGCGCGGCATCTCAGGCCTGTGCCCGAGGAGGCGGAGGCGGGGCGGAGAAGGCGGCGCCCCTGGCGCCCAAAGGGGCTGCTCCGGGAGCTGTCCAGCCCGCGGCTGGTGCTGAAGCGGCCCCCTTGGCGACCCTGGCCGCTGTGGGCGGCAGGAGGCCGGGGCTGCCGGAGGAGCCATCCCGTGAGCTAGAATCCGTGCCCTCGAAAGTCGGGGAACCCCCTCCTCTCAGGGAAGGAGGAGGAGGGGACGGGGAAGGAGGAGGAGCCGGCGGCGGCTCCGGGGAAAGGGAGGGGGGCGCTCCGCAGCCGCCGCCGCCCAGGGGCTGGCGAGGGAAAGGCGTACGCGCTCAGCAGAGGGGAGGCAGCGGCGGGGAGGGGGCCTCCCCTTCGCCATCCACCTCTTCTGCGGGTAAAACCCCAGGCCCCAGCAGCAGAAACTCCGGAAGCGGCGTTGCGGGGGGCGGCAGCGGCGGTGGAGGGAGCTACTGGAAGGAAGGATGTCTGCAGTCTGAGCTCATCCAGTTCCACCTCAAGAAGGAGCGGGCGGCGGCGGCGGCCGCCGCGGCTCAGATGCACACTAAGAACGGCGGAGGCGGCAGCAGCAGCCGTAGCTCCCCAGTGGCTGGCGCCCCTGCCATCTGTGAGCCCCTCGTCCTCCCTTCCACCTCCCCAATGGCGGCGGCAGCGGAGGGCCCCCAGCAGAGCTCAGAGAGCGGTGGTAGCGGCGGGGGCATGCAGGCGGCGGCGCCCCCTTCGTCGCAGCCGCACCCGCAGCAGCTCCAGGAACAAGAAGAAATGCAGGAGGAGATGGAGAAGCTGCGAGAAGAGAATGAGACTCTCAAGGTGAGGAGGATGGGGGAACCGAGTGGGGGAGGGGAAGCGTGGGCCTCGGAAGATTAGGGCGTGTCCCCGCGTAAGTGCGAGGCCGCTAACCTGTTAGGGAGCCTTAGAGAGGAAGCCGAGCAATAAATGAGGGGATTTCGTAGGCCGGATCCAGATTCGAAACAGAACCTGATATAATCTGCGTTAGGTTTTCACTTAAAATCAAATCTGGACCTTCATTTCTCTAATTATTATGGTCTGTCCCACTTCATGGAGTGAGCTAGAGTAAGAGAGCGAAAGAAGACCTTAAGTGAGCCCTTTTAAAAAAGTTTCTTCTTCATTCACCTTCTTGTCACTACTGCCTCTTGGAGAGGGGGTCGGGGGGGAGTTGAGAATTTGAAGCTAGGATGGGGTGTGTACGGTATATGTCGGAGGGGCTGGAGGCAAGGCTGATTTTGACTCATGGCCTGTCACCTCCTCAGAATGAGATCGATGAGCTGAGAACTGAGATGGACGAGATGAGGGACACTTTCTTCGAGGAGGATGCCTGTCAACTGCAGGAAATGCGCCACGATTTGGAGAGAGCCAACAAAAACTGCCGGATCCTGCAGTACCGCCTCCGCAAAGCCGAGCGCAAAAGACTCCGCTACGCGCAGACTGGGGAGATCGATGGGGAGCTGTTGCGCAGCCTGGAGCAGGACCTCAAGGTCTGCAGCACGCGGCCTGGGGGTTCGATGGCCGGCGCCAGGGGCAGAGGGTGGGGACTTTGATTGAGGGCTCAGCGTCCTTTGATTATGACTGACAAAAGATTTAGGGACTCTTTGATATTGAGTGACTGGCTGAACACAAAAACTTAGGGTCCCAGAAGGGAAAGAACAAACAGGTGGGTCCAAAGAGTTCAGAGTTCCATGTGTGTGGAAAGAACACTATTGCGGAGATCGAGCTTGTGGGGGGGCTCTGCTGTTTTAACCATAGCTTTCTCAGAAGCGGTGGGAAGAGGCTATGTTCCTACTAGGCTGAAACATGGGCGTGGCACTGCTCAGACTGTGGCCTTGATTTAGAATCTGGTGTTTGTCTAGTTTCTTTTTTCAAGTTTCCACTCCTCACCTTCCAGGACTCCTTCCTTTCTGTCCTTAACTCTTAAGTAACTCCCTGAAAGGAAAACTGTCCAAATCGCATCCCATGTAAAAAAGGGAGAGTGAAGCAAATGAAAGTTGTTCCCTCAGAAACTCTCCCAGGGGAGAAATCCCAACCTTGAAATGCATTTTTTTTTTTTTTTTTTTTTTTTTTAGACCATTGTGGCCTCTTCTCTTGGGTTCAGTTGGACTATAGGAGGTTCATTGAGAATGCAAACCAGATATTAAATTTGTCAAGTCAGACAATCAAATATACTTTTAATTGTATTGACTTCACTAAAATATGAAAATATAATGTAATTACTGTACATTTTTTAAAGAAAGCTATGAGTGAAATTTTATGAAAGTCATTGTTGTATTAATTTTTTTTTTCTTTTTCTAAAATTTGTCAAATGCTCCATAGGTACCAGGCACTGTGACAAGCATGATTGCATTGGTTACTACTTCACATGGTTTAAAAAAAACAAAACAAAACCAAACAAACAACAAAACAACAACAACAACAAAAAACACCTCTGTAAGGTAGAGCTAATTAATGGAACCATCTTACAGATGCAGAGGCTGCACCTTTTACAGAAGTTAAATGCTTGGTTCTAGAACATGACTGGGAGGTATCAGGCTCACTCCCCACCTGGTTGCAGCCACAGCTGGTGTTCTAATCCTCTACACCAGACTATGCTACTTTTCTTTCAACCCCTAAAATACTCAAGATAATCTTGAAACTTTGGATTAAAAAATTCATGGTTATTAAAAAAACTAATGTCAGGGACTAAAATTTTCCCTAAATTTAAGTACATGGAATTCTAGTTATAAGATCAAAGTATAAACACATCCCCTACTTGTAGAAACTGCTTTTTTCCATTCTTTAATGTGGGCAATAATGGAAGCATCACCTGCTGGTTTTGTTAGAGAACATATATGAAATTTTTTTCTACATGTGATTAAACACAGTAGAACATTTATTACCATGGTTGTAGCATACAAGTTAGCGAACAAATTCTACAGCCTGACTTCCCAGCAACTTGTTAGCTGTGTGACCTTGAACATATTACTTCAACTCTCTAAGATTGTATCCTTAAAAAAGGAATAATAAGTTTCTTTATTTATAAAAGAGGAATGAGAATAGTATTGATCTCATGGGATTGTCGTGAGGATTAAATGGTTGATACATGTGAATGGTTTATATATAAAGCATTTGGAATACTGGCTGGCACATAATAACCACTGTATAGGTATTGGCTTCTGATACTTTCAATATGAATCAAATTTTTATTTTATTGTTACAAACATTTTATTTTAGGTTGCAAAGGATGTATCTGTGAGACTTCACCATGAATTGGAAAATGTGGAAGAAAAGAGAACAACAACAGAAGATGAAAATGAGAAACTGAGGCAACAGCTTATAGAAGTTGAAATTGCAAAGCAAGCCTTACAGAATGAATTGGAAAAAATGAAAGAGGTTAGTATTTGATTATTTTATGATGTATGTCTATTTTAGCTCTTTAGAAAATAATTCCAAAGACCAATATGACTACTAAAACACTTGTATTTTTTAATGATCGTAAGACAGTTCGTTGTTCTTATCTGATGTACTAACAAGTACCCGATTTCATACCAACAACTGAGCACCAAAGAAAAAATTCTAGCTTGAGCTTGGCCTCTAACTTGACATAGTATGAGTGGCAACTGATGTTTCATCCTTATGTTATCTAAATGTTTGTTAATTAAATAAATTACACAGCAAACCATTTATAAAGCTGTCAAGAGTATGAAGGAATGAAGCTTATGTTAATTGAAGGCAACAGTTTTATGAGATAAGCACTGAGTTTATAGAAATGTAAACTTCTAGAATGGACAGGGATACAAAGGCCATTCAGTTTGTACCAATCATTGATTGAACTTTCTCTGTAACAAGTCCCCCAACTCCTTGGTCTGATGCTTAAGAGTATCACCAATGACCAACCTGAATATCTTCCATACCAGCCAGTTTTATCACACCATATCTATGCTTAAAGGCTTTTTTTGTTTAGACCTGAAATCATTTAATTCTAATTTAAACCAATTCATCTTAGTACTACACTTTAGGGTAGAAGAGTCAAAGTTCTCTCTTCAATGTTAACTATTTGAAGATTCCTACCTCATTTACCTTGACTCTTCTCAAAGAACAAAATAAATATCACAGAAAATAATTGGAGAAGAAACAGAAAAGATCTAGCAATAAATAATTAGCTCCATGATATTTGTTTAATTTGAATTAAAATAATGTTTTTTGAAAACTACCTGAGTATATACACAAGTGCAACTTGTAAAAACTATTATGTAGAGAATTAAAATTATTTCAAAGAACTAGCAGAGGTACAAGTGACCTTCTGAACAGTTTCCTCTGCTTGGATATACAGAATTCTAAAGAAAATCCTGATTATTTCTGAGATACTGAGCCACCTATAATTTCTTTGCTTACCTCAGAACAGTACAAAATGTATTTACCATGTAAAAAAGGAAAATATTGATGGTCTGATTAAGTATATGAAAGTGTAAGGACTTTTTAGTTGTTTTAGTGGAGTAAACCATTTCTTAGTGTATGTTTATATTATCTTGACATATTGACTTTAAACATCTTTTTAACACGACAAAACAGGGAAAATCATTTTAATGATATGTGATCCTTGACTACTAGTTAGGAGTGGCTCTGTACTATAGTAGAATATTACAGAGACTGAGAGCCATCTTACCTATCTTCACCAGTAAGTAACTGGGTGACCTTAAAAGACCTCTAACTTCTACTTACCTCTATTCATTCAATTGTAGACTATAAAGGTTATTTTAGATGATTCTCTACATCTGCCACTGCATACTTTTATAATGAAATTCAGAAAATTGCCATTTAAAGAGCAGTATAGATTTTTTTCTATAAAGAAATCAAACATGAAATTAATAGAGATATGTGTTATTTTCAGCAGTAATGACAATTAAGAGTGTCAATAAAAGTTTCATTTCCAGGGATACAAAATGAAGTCGCTAGCTGTATTAGTTTGCTAGGATTGCTGTAATAAAGTATCAAAAACTAGGTGACTTAAATTACAATTTACTTTCTCCCAGGAGGGAAACCCTAAATAAAAGTTTCAACATGGTGGTTCCTTACGAGGGCTGTGAGAGAAAGCTCTGTTTCAGGACTGTCCCCTTGGCTTTTAGATGGCCATTTTCATGTTCACATAGTATTTTCCTATAGCTGTTTCTAAATTTCTCCTTATAAGAACACTAGTCATGCTAAATTAGAGCCCTACTAATGACTTGACTTTAACTTGATCAACTTACTTCTGCCAAGAACCTATCTTTAAAAGAGGCCCCAATCTGAGGTACTAGAAGGTAGTTCATTAATGTAAGACTTTGGCGAGAAGGATGGGACCAAAAGAACACCTTTCAACCCACAAGAGTAGCCATTTTATATCTTCCTGTGGACAAAGAAAAAAATCCACCGTCAGTCTCATTAGGCGCCTTTTCCTGTACATACATCACTTGAGTTCTCTCATTTTTTATATATAATTACAAACATTCGAGTAAAAGCAATCATCACTTGATTACCAGAGATAAAAGAGAAATACCTTGTAATTTGGGTTCATGTGACTCTTATTCTAGTGGATATAGGCAAAGTTATATTTAAGAATAGTATAACAATTTTATAATTTTCATTTTGGAAGCTTTTCTGATTTTCTGGGAAGGATAAATTGTTCAGATATCATACATCCAATAGAAAGATAGATGGAGACCTTGCCTGTCTGAAAATAAAAACTAATAGTACATCTTCCCCAAGGAAGGAAGGGCTGTAACCCGGGAATATCCTCAGGACATTCATTGTGAAGACGCATTCCCTTGATTCTGTTCCTAGACACTTCCCTGTGACTTTTTCTTCTTGCAGAGCTCCAGTTCTGGGATGGGAAAATTATGCTGCAGTACCAGTCAGTGTGGGCATGTATGTTGAAGCCAAAGAGACAATTTACATTCTCCTTGGAGTTGTAAAAGCTGAACTCCAATCCCTGATTAGCAAACACAACCATAAAACATAGGAAATTTAGGCATATTTGTTCAAGACATCAACTTTTAAAATAGCCTTTTATTAAAAAAAATGGCATTGGAAAATAGGCAGTGGTGGGGAAGAAAAATAGAAATAGAAAAGGACAGAGTGGCATATAAGGATTTAAGGAGTACTAAATGAATAACTGAAAAATATTCTGGCAGGAATGTTCCATAATCATTCATTTGAGGTATGCCTTCATAACACTAGGAAGGTATAAAAAATAGAAAAGGCATTTAAAAATGTTTATAAATCAGAAATGTTTTATTCAAATAAGATTTTTGTAGTGATAACTTTGTTATCCTCTAAGAAGATAACTTTTAAAACTGAGATGCACTAGTAACTGGCTTACTTTGCAAAGTAGATATTATTAACTCTGTTTCCTTGTTCATAAAGTGAAAACATATTCGAATCTTTTTGAGTATTATCCACATGTCTCATAATCCCTTCATATCATTCTACCAGTGGAGAAAAACAAAACCAGGCCAAGTTCGCCATTATGAAGAAAAGACACTGGTTATGGAGTAAAGTCATAAAATGTTAAATAGAACATTCTAAAGAGAAGCAATCTTCTTATTCTAAGATTTTAGTTCCTAATATGGAGTCACATAGATATCATCAAACAGTACCATTGGGACCAATAAACCATCTGCTAGAGTCTGGAACCATTTACTAAGGCTTTAACTAGATTCAAGGGTATTGACCAATTGCACTCAGGGCTAGTGGTTGCACCAGATCCTATGCACCTGCTCATATCCGTCTGCTTATCTCTTGCCCCTGAAAGCATGGAGTAGACACATGGGAGCAAAAAGAACTGAGTAGAGGCAGGATGGAGGTAATTAGTTTAGTCTTCTGCCGTGTGTTGCTGGTTTTGAAATAGCTGATATACTGCCAACTGCAAACAAGAGGGACCTCTTAGAATGCTGCCTTAAAATCTTAATAGCATTCTAATTCTGATTATAAAACACAATTGCTATGAGCAGTATGGATTTTTGCTGGAGAAAAATATCTTTACATTCTATAACTCAGGGAACATTATAGTCTGTTTTTCAGCATCACAAATGATCAGAGACAGAGGTTTCTGTAAAAGTTATTTTGTGAAAACAGCACCTAGCTCTATGACTGCAGAAGGGGTTATGCACAAATTGAATAAAGTGAGGGTGTGGAGAAGGCTCCAGACAACACATTCTCTGGGTTGGGTGAATTTTTGCTTCATTAAGTCAAGGGTCACTGCCCTTCATAATTCTGCTGCTGCAGGAGGGAAATGTGTTTTCAAAGCTTTGAAATGTCCCATGCTCTTTAGGAGGGATAGGGTCTTCTAATGTCACTTTTAAGGTCTGGCATTGAAGAAGCGGTAATGGCAGATTTTTGAGCAAAGAAATCACCAGCAGAGAACCAAAGAGAAGAGAGAGTGAGATGGTGAGAGGAACTGTTCATTAGATCTTTTTCATTTCAGTATCTCTATTCTTTGTGTTTTCTCATCCCTCACCATTGCATAAGAGTCTTAAAAGAAAATAACTTTCTTAACTTTCTCCAGTTTTTGCTGCAGAGGGCTATTCACTTGCCAACTGCAATAACATTGTCTATCTTGGGACTTTTATTTCCTGCACACTTGGTTAATATATCCTATCTATTACAATGCACTTTCATTCTGGCACACAAAAATAATTAGTGGTATAAATTTTAACAGTAGTCTCTCTTTTCTTTCTTTCTTATTTTTTTAATACATTGAGAGTATGTCTATACACTCGGATTCTCTTTATACTTTAATAGACAAGTTCTTCCTCTACCTGTTTATAGTTTTATGTATATATATATATATATATATATATATATGATTTAAATTAAAGGATTGATTATAGCTATACCTGATTTTGATAGGGCTTATTAATCAAAGTTATAAAGTGAAACAAAAGAGAGAAATACTAAGTGATAACTCAATGAAGCAACTCAAGAGATGATTTTAATGAGGAATTTCTTTGTCATACAAATATTTTCCCCTTGTTCTAGTAGTTTATTAAAGTTTGGTAATGGAACAGTAATCACTGATTTTTTTTAATAAAATAACCATAGATATTTTAAATGCCTCAATTAAGCCATATTATTTTAGACATGTCTTGTAAAGCCAATAGTTTGTTGAATAATGTAGACAGGAATACTAGAGACAAAATTAACATACAGTGTGCCAGATAAACATTGGAAAGTTTGTCTTCCAGAAAGTGACCATGTGTTATGAGTGCATTTTAAAACATGAACATATTTAGTAATTATGAACTTTGTTGAATTTTCAAAATGAAATTGTATGTGCAGTTACTTGAATTCTAAACTAGTTTCCAAGATTCAGTGTTGGGTAAATGGCTCTTTCAGACACCAAGCCCCCGCAGAAGCATAGTAGTATACAGATTAAAAATTGGTGTATTATTTTGTGAAATATTTTGAACTTTTGTTTTAAACTTCAAATTTCTGGTTACTTACATAAAAATGCAGGTCAGCATTGTGCACCTCTGCATAAGAATCAGTTCACAGTTCTTTTTTAGTAATTTTAAACTTCATACTCTTGAATCTGTAAAGCACAGAAGTTACAGTTTTTACCTAATTAGTCATCACTTAGCACATTTCCAGTTCCCATCTAGAAAGTCTATTGATTTTGATGTTTATAATATAAGGAGCCTCATTATTCAATACATGCATATTTAAATGTGTGTTGCATTTGCTGATAAACTGTATTCATGGGAGCAAAGTCTCCAACTTTTTACTCTGCATAGAGTTCAGTTTAGCATGGTCCAAGGCCTCTGGGCTAAACCTTGAATGACCCATCTGAAAGGTTAGCAGTTTACCAGTGCTAAATATATCCATGGCAGTTATATAGAGAGTTATTGGAGGGTTGTTTACTTCTTTGACTTCTACATTGACCTACCTAAAGAACTGATATTAAATGTTTAACAAATAAAAGCATAAAACTGTTGAAACAAGATTTTAAACTTAGTTCAAGTACATTCTCTGAGAAGGTAAAGGAAAACATAATGGAAAGGTTGTACATTGTTATGAAACATCTCTGAGTTTAGTAGCAACCAAGACAGAGAAAGAAATATTGAAAGAATTTTTTTCCTATTGCTTTCCTAGCTATAACCACAGATGGAGGCAATACTGAGTTTCATATGAAGCCTCTGAAACAACCATGTTTATAATTTTGGCAATTATAAACAGACTTTACTTGGCAAATAATGAATAAACCAGCCCTCTAAACATTTGTCAGTTCTCATCCATATAGTCAATAAATTAGGAATTAACATCTTATAGAAATTAAAATTAAGCCATTTTGTCATTAGCTGTGAACTTGGGTGTGATTTATTAGAAAAAAACATATACCCTAGAGTCTAGAAACTAGTGTTGAGGTCTTATCAGTCATTCCTTGTAACCTTGAGCAAGTAACCTGAAATTTATAAGCCTCAGTTTCCTTATTTGTAAATGCAAAAATTAAGCTGAATGTTCTCAAAGTTCTTTATGAAAATGTCATTTTCTACCTTGTCAGTACTCCATCTCTGTTCTCCCAGAAAGTTTCATAGTTAGGTATAAAATTCAATTCTGTTACTATTATTTAATTATGAAAATTAATTTTATATATTTAGTTAACAGAATTTTGGGGGGTGCTATAGGTTGTAGTTAACAAATATTCAATGAACAGTAATTTAATACCTGCTATAGTATATAGCATGGCCATAGAGAATATAGATATAAATGACAAAATATTGCATTAAACTCGCAAGTTTTCACCCACTGAAGAGCCCTATTTAAGGGTTTTTAGCACAGGGTGTGAGGCATACAGTGACTTCTCTGACGGTGGCTATTCAGCATTCAGAGCCTCGTTTCATGCTGTAGAAATCAGAACTAAAGACCTGATATGTGGGGCTGAGGACAAGTGGAACCTACCCCATAATCAGGGCCACTTTCTTTCTTTCTTTTTTTTTTAATATTTATTTTTGGGTGTAGATGGATACAACACAATGCATTTTATTTTTATGTGGTGCTGAAGATTGAACCCGGGTCCCACCGTTGCTAGGCGAGTGCTCTACCACTGAACGCTGAACCACAATCCCAGCCCCCAGGGCCACTTTTTGACACCTTAACTTTCTACCCTCGGAAGCCATAAAGACCAAGTAACCAAAGTGTTCACTGTCTTTTTCAATAAATAAACCAGTATGTCAAATGATGGCACTTAGACACTCTAACTTATGCAGAAAATCTCCAGAGTGGGTTCTTATATAACTATACAGTTGTCTGGGGTGAAATCTGCTGCCTTGAAGGTTGCCCAGGCTCTCACTACAGAGAGTATGATGCATAAGCTAATGAGCACAAGTCCCCAGTTAAACATCCAAACATTTGTATTTTTTATTATTGAAATTTAATATATTTTCACTCCCTATAACTTTGATGGGTTTTGAAGTTGCAAGTCTTTATGTTTCCAAAAGCTTAATAAAGTTCTGTTTGAAATTGCTTAGTTTTTATATATGTGACAGATACAAACCTCATGTAGAACCAGCCCCTGTTAAAATACCCTAGTCCCTTCCTTAAGGGACTCTGGGGGTATAGCTCTGGCCTAAGTGATCCATGTAGTGCCCTTAGGCTTGGAGTAGCAATTAACAAAACTGTTTCCTACCTGGCCACCCTTTGCTGCCTAAGAAGGGCCTTGCCCCTAGCAATAGCCAAAAATAACCTCTTATCTCAGCCTTTTATATGAAGTTGAAAACTATATACTTAATCTAACTTTAATTTAGCACATTTACTAAGCATATGTATGAATATATAAGGGATGGCAGAAAATGTCACCTTGAAGGTCATCCCTGCCTTCAAGTTAATTACTTTTTCCTGGAAAGATAGCCTTGTAGAGGTTGTACTTGAACAGCAGGTACCCACATTCCTTACCCTACCAAATGCTTTGATGTCCACTGTCTCAATGAGTCCTTACAAGACTTACAGACTGTAGATTATGAGGTGAGGCCCCGATATGGTCACTACAGCCACTTCCGTGTCAAGTTCAGTGCCTAGCATGTAGGCAATTAGATTCTTTATTCTGCAATATGATAATAACTTATTTCATTTTCAATTTATATGTATAATTTTTCCCAAGCTAGTCTATAAACTCCCTCAGCCTAACAACTGGGTCTGTCATATTTATTGTTGTATCCACCAAAAAAAAAAGAAAGAAACCAGAAAAGAACCTCATACAAAACTGATGAATAATAAGTAATTTTGAACAGAGATTGCATGGTCATTAAGCAAGGTGTTATGCCTGAGAATAATAGAGAAAAGTAAGTCAGAACTAGATTCTTTCCACTGTGCTAAGTAAAATACAGACAAAATGAGAAGTGAGCAAGTGGAGCCTCTCACCTGACTTCCACAAGTGAAGGTGTCTTGAACTTTGCTATAGAAACTTCTAATTCTCCACCTTGCTTCTTTCAAATTCTAGTCATCCCCCAGGAGCAACAAGTACTTCCTGAAACAAGGTCAAATAAGTGTTCTTGGGAAGGACAATGAGAACAGGAACTCAAGGACAAGGACAAGAGGATAACTCTGATACCCTGGGCATCAGCTCTGTAGTTTAGCATCTATGTGCTTTGGTGTCAAAATGCAAAATGCAGATCCTATTACTCCCCAAAACTATCCAATTAAATTTGCATTAACATTTGGGATAGTTAACATTCAGCAGTTAATTTGGCAGGAGAAATATGAGCAATACTCCAGGCTGCAGTTACTCAGTAGCCACCAGTGTAGAGGATTAGATGCCCATGACTGTCCCAGATATTTACATATAAATATGTTGAAAGTAGTTTTGTTTTAGAGATGAAGACTCAAGGCTCAGAGAGGTCAGTATCACCAGTATGCTGGCTGAGTCCACTGCCAGATCTGTATGTCTCTACTGGCCAGGGGCTTTGCTACAGGCAGTTAGCTGCCACTTCAGTGTTCTTCCTGACCTGTAAATGACTTGTCTTCGTTAGGAACTTTAATACTCCAGAATCTCCAAGCATTGCACCTAGTGGGCCTATTAAGGGATGCTCTGAGTAAGAGAGACTTCCACCCTGTCCACAGAGGCAAATTTTTATTTTATCTTACAGAAAGGGAATCTTTGGAGAAAATAAACCAGAAACATAATGATTCTGCCTTCTTTCTTTACAGACATAATAGTTTTGTTATTTCAGATACATTGCTTAATAGCTAAATCTTAACCACCTTCAAAAGGGAAGTATTTCCCCTATTCAGTCTGCTGACAAGTATAACATGAGACAAGGTGAAAGTGCTTTGTAAACATTGAAGTACTATATTAGGTGGTGTTGTGTGTACTATCACACAATCTTAGTTTGGCTGATTAAGGCCCAAGTCTAGAAACAACTTTTTAAGTCCGTAGGAGTGAACTGTTGGATCCAACCAGGACTCCAGTGACTTTATACAGGCCTTTGAAACATTTTTGCCTTCTCTTTTCTTATTAACATCTATAGCTCTCTAAAGCACCCCTTTATACTTGCTTCACGTAAAGCCATTCTAACTTCTTTCAGTTGTCCCTATGCCTCCTTCACTGTGCTTGTCCTGAAGTCCTTGCCACTTCACCCTCCCTTAGCTCATGTTTACAGATGTTTGGGGAGAGGCAGGCAGACAATCCAGCTGCACTGTCTGCCACTGTATTCAACAACAGAGCTTATGACCTGATTGTTCCCATTTGTCTGTCTCCTTCCTTGCTGCCCTGTGAATCTTCTGTCTAAAGAGAAACACCTCAGAAGAGAGAAGAGGTCTCTTTTTGATCAAAAGTATTAAAGTTCAAGATCCTTTAGGTAGCTTTTTAATTTTTATTAATTCCACAACTAAATCCTATGCTCTCCTGAACTTAAGAACCATATTTCTATTTAATTCACATATATAATATTATATATGAAAAACTACCAATAAATACGAAGGCAAAATAAAGAGGTTTTTAAGATAAACTTGCTGTCAAAGAAACATATCATTAATTCCCCTAAATTAGAATTTACTTGGTTTCTTTGTTTTTCTAATACTTGCTTTACTTTTTTAAAAAGATACATTTTTAGTAGTATATGGATGCAATACCTTTATTTTATTTGTTTATTTATATGTGGTGCTGAGGCTTGAACCCAGGGCCTCACATGTGTGAGGCAAGTGCTCTACCATTGAGCAACAACCCCAGTCTCTTGCTTTACTTTTGAGCAAATACAGCAGGCAGTTTCACTGCATGTTGGGAAGTATTTTCCAAGTAGAAAATTCAGTTACACCTTCATGATTTTAGACTCAATGAATTTTAATGGAAAATAATTATTTATCTGCTATTTCTGTTCTAATTATGTTTTTACATTTCAAGGTCAGTTAAACTGATCTTTATCCAGATGGTAAATGCCATTTGTGGATGACATTTGAAGATGTCATTTAGCTTCTCTTCTGACATTTTCCATTTTACACTTACTTATTTCACTTAATAGGACCATTTATATTCAGTATGATTCAACTTAGAAGTGCTTAGAATTAAAAATTCAAAGTATTCTGTGTTCATCTTCTGCCTAGCTCAGTTATTTCCAATTTGTCCAGCCAATTAATCATAGGCAAAAGTGCTTAATAAATTTAACTATGTTATTTTTTCCTCCCTTCACAAGGTAGCAGTTTCTTAACATTTCATTAGCCAAGAACCTTGAATAATAGTAGAAATAATTAGATAAGCCAGTTCTTTATTATGTTCAGGTACATAATGAGCAACTGTTATGCTGGTGTGTAGTTATAGCTCTGCCTCCTTGCACATGAAAGAATTTTAACAAGTTAATCATCTGTGTATGATTAGTAGGATTTGGTATATGGAAAGTATCATCTTACAAGGATAAAATATAACTATTGGACTCATTTATTTAGAGATATGACTAAACTTAAATTGGAATGATTATGTTCTGAAATGATTCTGAGTGTAGTTATCTTGTTTTAATCATACTCTTGTTAACTTTGAGAAAAAATTTTTTGGGGGAATACATATATGTTTTCCAAATTACTAAAATAAAAAATGAAAGAAGGAATTAAAAATTATTCCTTTAGTCCAACCCCTTAAACTTTAGCCTGGTATTTATCAATTTAATATTAAATGTATAGACTAAGATTGTATTAAGTTATTCATTGTTATAGTAATCGTTTCAGTTTAAAGCAACTTTCTCATATATATAGTCATAAACAATTCTGTATATTCAAGCAATTTTAATACTTAATTGACTTTAAACCACAACTTCTACATTTCTGAACTGTGTTTAAATAATCTTTAATCGATTAGCTAATGTTTCTGTTTTTTCAGAAAAAGTTTATATTTTCTAAGCTGATTTCCTTTTAACAATAGCTTTTGGTTGACTTAATACAGAATGGCATCATGAAATTAATTATTGAGTCAAAAAATTTCCTCTTGCATTATATATTCTGTTCTATTAATTTTGGCTTTTGTTTTGCAGTGGACAGGTGTAAGATGTTTGACTTTGATTCTTTTGTAGGTTAAATTATCTTCCCTTTCCATATTTCTGGATATTTATTTTTACCCTTTGTATCAGAATCCTCTAGTAGGAAAGAGAATTCACCCCCCACCCCCATGGTTGAAATGAATGGGGATTACTCACAGTAGCGCCTGCAGGATTAAGGGAATAAAGCAGAGCTGCTGAGACATTCAGAGACCAGCAGGGCTTAGAAACCACCACCACCTCCAGGGACACAGTGCTAGAGAGGCCAGTGAAAAGTGCCCTACAGGGTCTACAGAGTGGCAGCTGTTGTCCAAAGTGTAGCCTTACATATGATGTTGGAAAAAAATGAAGAAACGGGTGAAACACCCTGACCCATCTCTTCTCTCACCTTCCATCCTTCACCATTCACCAGTGTCATTGTTGGCCAAAGCCAATCAGGAGTGAGGAGGGAACCTGGAGAAAGCAGTGTATGAAACTCAGGTTCCTGGAGCACTAATGGGCAGAGAAGGGCAAGAAACCTGAGTAGCTAAAGGACAATAACATGTTCAAAATATTGCCTGGATAGATCTAGGTGATGGTCTTTGTTTATCATATGTCCAGAGCATGTAAACCCTTTAATATGAAAATGAACATTTATTTATTCATCTCAGAAAATCTTTCTTATATTATAGCCTGGATAATCACATGTACTCTACTTTTTTCTTCTTGGTGTTTCCTACATTGTACTCCTTACTACTGGCTTCTCATCCTTCTTTCACTGTTTTGTTCTGTATCTCTGTGTCCTTGGACAATTTCTCAGGTTCTCAATATTATTGAATCAATATTCTGCCATGTCATCTGCTTTGTAAAGACAGTGCAAAATTTAATTCTTGCCTTGAATTTTAGTGTCCTTTGAGTTTTATTATTCCTGGCAGCTCCCCAGTTTTCAGAGCTTAATCTCCTCTTATGACCTTATTAATTCACAGAGACCATCTTTGTTGACTTATTAAGAATATGACATTTTCTAAAGCTGTCTTCTGTTTTTCATAGTAAACAGTTTTCAAACGTATATTTTTTTTAAAAGGGGTTTGTTTGCTTGTTTGTAGTTGTAGATAGACAGCAAGTCTTTATTTTATTTGTTTATTTTATGTGGTGCTAAGGATCAAATCCAGTACTTCACACATACCAGGCAAGTATGCTCTGCCATTGATCTACAAGCCCAGCCCCTCAAAGGTATAAAAATATTGTTAAACTACTATCAACATAATGTTGTTATTGTTTTCTTTCCTTTTAGTTGATTTTTTAAATCAACCTAATGTATTTTAAATAGCTTTATTTAGGTATAGTTTACATAACATAGCTTCATTTGTTTTAAGTGTACAATTTAATGGCTTTCAGTAAGTATACAAAATTGTATAACCATTATGTTACCCCAATTTTAGAACATTTCTATCACTCCATAATGATCCTTTGTGCCTATTTGTAGTCCCCTTCTGTCTCAACCCTAACCTCAATCAACTATTAACCAGTTTTCTCTATCTATAGTGTTTAATTTCCTGGACATTTTGTACAATTGTAATCATACAATATTTGGCCTTATTGGCATCTGGGTTCTTTCACTTAGACCAAAGTTTTTGAGGTTTGTCTTTGTAGCATATATGAGCACTTCATTTCTTTTTATTTTCTAATAATATTCAGTTGTATGTATCTGCCACATTTTGTTTATCATTCATCAGTTGATGACCATTACATATTTTCCAAGTCTTTGGTTATGCTACTATGAACACTCATATTCATGTTTTTGTGAGGATGTGTTTTTAATGCTTGTGTGGACATAAAGAGGAATTTATGGATCATACAGTAAATTTATGTTTAACTTTTTAAAACAAGAGCCAACTGTTTCCAGAATAGCTGCACCATTTAACATTCCCACCAGCAATGGATGAGGGTTCCAGTTTACCCATATTCTAGCCAATACTATCTCTCTTTGTTGTAATAGCTATTTTCTTCAGAATAACCTAAATTAGAACTAGAAAGTATGTAGACAAAAATCCAACTAAAAATGGTAAAAATATTGAATAGACACTACACAAAATAAGTTACACAGATGGGCAATAAGCATATGAAAGATGTTCAACATCATTAGGAAAATATAAAATCAATATGATATTTTACTTAATATGTAACAGAATAGGTAAATACTAATATACATTTTTTCTATACTGGGGATCGAATCCAGACCTTTTTATTTTTTATTATGAGACAGGATCTTGCTAAGTTGCTGAGGCTGGCCTCAAACTTGATAGTCCTGCCTCAGCCTTCCTAGTCACTGGGATTACAAGTGTGTGCTACCATACCTGGCACTAATGTACTTTCTATATCCATAGATTTGCCTTTTCTAGATATTTCACATAAATCAAATCAGATTATATGTGGTCTCTTATGTCTGACTTCTTTCACATAGCATATTTTTAAGGTTGATTTGTTGTATCATTTATCCATCCTTTTTTATTGACTCATAATATTTCATTGTATAAATATCATATTTTACCTACCCGTCCACCAGTAGAGGGATATTTGGGTTGTTTCCAATTTTTGACTCTTCTGAATAATGTTTCTAAGAATATTCTTCATGGATTATGTGTTTATTTGTCTTGGGTGTATGCCAAAGAATAGAATTGCTGGGTCGTGTGACAAACTTATGTTTAACCTTTCAAGAAACAGGAATGGTCTGCATGTCCAATTCTTCTGTTTAAGACAGTAAAGGCTATACATTCAATAAACTATATTTCTTGTTTGAATTTCACAGATGCTGTTGTTAAAGGAAAATTTTCTCAGATTGTGGCAGATACTAGATAATTAACTTTAATCTCCAATATTCCTGTATTTTCATTTTTTTCTTTGCTTTCCAGGATATCTTAACAGTAAGTAAATGATAGCTTCGTGTTTATTAACCCAGGATTTTGTTAGTTTGAGCAACAATGTGAACAGGGTTAATTTTCTTTAAAATTCAAGACTTTAAGATACAAATCTGACTCATCTGTGATTATTTTCTGTAACTTTCCTAGCATTATGGAATATTTTGTTCCTATTCCAGTGGTGCCTTATGCTCTTGTCTTTATGTACATATTCCTCAGGTATATGATTTATTATTTATGATTTATTTAGGTACTACTAAAAGTGTAGCTTGTCTTATGTCTAAAGTTGTATGTTCCTGGGTATAAATTCTTTAGCATTAAATCAAGAGACTAAATGATTCGTTTAATCTAGAATATGGTACTTACTTTTCTACAAATTAAATTATCAGACATTTACTGATGCCTGCTTTTTCCATTATAATTTTAAAATGATCTGACTGATTGGATCAGATACAGTACACTTTGAATGGTCATCAAGATGCCCTTTAATATAAAGTAAAATCAAATGATAACATTTTCAATGGATATGTGTTATTATGCATAATATAGATCAACATTACCTTCTTGGTATGTGGAGAGAAGTTGCAAGGATTTTGATTATCCTTGTGTTTTAGAATTTACTGAGTAATTCATAAGGTTTGCTGAAAATCTTTCCAAACCTCACAAACATATGTACACATCCTCACTATACATTTGCTCTCAGTGTGAACATACACAAAAGAATATATTCCATGAGTGCAATACTTGATTTTTAAAAGTTGATTTGGCTCTTTGCCCTTTTAAATATACTCAGATTTTTTTTAAATGAAACCAATTACTTATATCTCTATTTTCAATATCTTTAAAGGTGAGAAAAAGGCTGATTATCTGGGATTAGTTGATTATCATTGAATCAAACCATGGAGACAAAATTTTCTCAATCCACTTCAGATTTGCAGAGAAAACATTCTATTAGTATACTCTATTCATGATTTTTACTTAATTGGAACATAAGGAGAAGCTGTAGAGATTGTGATTGTCCTGTTTTATTATAATGTGTTCATAAATTTGTTACAAGGAGTAAACTCAATTTTCTTCTTGTGTTTTTTTTTTCTCCAGTTATTTCAGTTACATCTGTAGTTAATACATTTTCTAGTCTAATAAGAATATTTAGGCATAATACCCCTTATTAAAAAGAATTTTTTAAAAAAGAACACAGGCAAGGACAAAACAAAAAATCAGAATGATAGCAACAAACTAGAGGATAAACTCAAATAAATCAGGTGAAATTTATAACAAATATGATGTCCTAGAATTTGATTTTTACTTTTTTAAACACAAAGTGGAAAAAGGAGAAATGTATTTTAGTTATAAGAAAAAAGGCTTAGGAAGCTTCATTGATCACAACTCATTATGAAATCTGTTATATGAGGAATGCTGGAAAGAACTGGAAGGTGTATATAGCCTGGAAAAGGAAATACTTGAGATGTGATCACTCTTTTTCAATGTCTGCTGTGCTGCATGTAGAAGATAAAGGAGATTTATTATTTAAATAACTTTGATTTTTAACTTTAAAAAGGTTTGGAATCAAAACAAAGACTTTCATCCATTAGGGCCATCTGTAGAAAGGAACGCATTGCCTGTCTCTTGTGGAAGCACACTTCTGGTAGGGGAAGAATTTGTGTAAGGAATTGAATAGGAGGTTCTTTTGCTTGTTCTATTTAGGTGACCCTAGCGATCTAGGGCAGAGTTTGACAATTCCAGTGTCACCAGGGGTCAAGTAGAATCATAAAGGAGCTCAACTGACCATGTTGAGCAATGGGACAAATTGGAGAGCCTATGTCTCACTATTATGTTTCAGCCCAGAACTGCTACACAATAATCTGGACCCAGTTTTATCAGGTCTTCCAATTTTTCAAATGAAATTGAAAATCTGAATTTTTCAAATGTAACTTAGTCACATATTAAAATTTGGAGTTAGGTGCCAAATTTTAATTTGGTTTCTACAATGATTAAGCAGTTACTTGACTAAGCAATGATACTTAGAATCCAGTTTATTAACAAGAGCAAATTAGAAGAGAATATAAATCTCTATAAATTTGGCAGCTAACTCCATTTTTTTTAAAGCATAAATGTGGGCTATTACTTTCTAGCCTACTCCAGGAATTACCTCCTCAAACTTGCTCCTAAATCCTTTTCATTTCATTTTATGAATTATTAAATACACTGAATTGTACAATTACATTATTAAATATATTAAATGTGTAATTGTGTGAAGGATAACTTTAAAACACTCATCTAATACCATCCCCTAGTGTTCATTTTGTAATGGCAGCTTCAAGCATATTTCTTATCAGATTTTGAACCTGACACAAAATAATGTTAAGATTACTGTATTAATGAGTTAGAAGCTGGTTGAGACACAATGTATACTAGCCAGCTCATCCTTTCAATTTATAAATGCTGGCCACAGATTTTTTTTCTCTGACTCATTGTAGAGAAAGGTCATAAGGAACTACAGTCACTTCCTAGTAATAATTTTCTAAATGTGTTTTAATTGTTTAAAAGCAATGATTCTTAGAATCCATTATTTATAACATGAGCAAATTAAAAGGGAATATAAATCTCTGCATTTGCTGATGTCGATCATAGCTTAGTAAGCATTTATTTATGTGGATAGAGTATCTGAAGCATAAAATAATTTTAAATTATTATTATTTCAAACACATTAACCAGTTGCCTGAATTAATAAACAACAACAAAAAAATCTTGGCTGAGAAATATTGCAGCATTAGATCTATTTTCTTGAATAGAGTTCTCTGAGCCTTTGTAGCATACCCACTCATCCAAGTGTAATATAAGATGTGAATATCAAAGAAGCAATTAACCATAATGTCTTTGCTTTTTTAAAGCAATGTGGTCTTGCTTTGAGATCGGTTCTTTATTGGTACTTTGTCAGACCCTGTAACAACCCATACTCTATTCCAAACAAAGTTTCTACAATGATGAAGTAGTTACCTGTTTAAAAAACAAACAAACAAACAACAACCAAAAAAAAAAAACCTCTCTCACAGCTTTAAGCTTTGAGATCCCAGAGAAACTTAGAGAGTAAAGACATAATTCTATCCAAGGATCCAGGAAATGTGTTGACCAGATGGTATGAAACATATAGTGGAAGGGGCAATTATTGGGTTCAAACTTGACTTTGAAGGCAGATACTTTCACAAAAATTTTTATAAGCCCCAGCTGTTACAATTTCATTTCTGCCTTTTCTGGTCCTATAGCATCCATGTCCCATTAACAAGAGAAGTCTTTACTTCTTTTTTTCTCTTGGATATTCTATGGTCCTTAAGACTTTTTACTTCCTCTGAAGTTAAGTTCAACATTTACTTTCCAAGGCTTACCTGAATTTCACTATATTAGTCACAGAGACTGGGTTCCAGTCTAAAGACATTTAAGCAGTATTGGGAGGTGATACACTAGGAAAAATGATTACATCTAAAGTAATTATTGACACTAAAAAAATTACCTTTGAAAAGAAAAGACACTATGTATAAGCCATTTGGTTCGGAGGAGACAACCCTGATTCCCACACAGAAAAGATTAGAAAGTTTTCTTTCATTGGTGACCTGCAAAAGTCCACTCATTAATGTTCTTCAGTGATAACAAAATCATATAACTGCAGCCAGTCTGACCTCTGCTGTAGTGATCTACTTTAGGACAATGGGAAAATGATGGAGAAGCCAAGGAAAGGAAAATTCACTGGATACTTTTACTTAAAACATTATATTCAAAGTTAAACTAATAACTTGATTCTGGCAACTTTAATTTGGCATTAGATCAAAGCTTTTAGAGCAGAAAAATAGTTTATTCAGCTTTTAAAAGTTACTTTTATTTAGGTATTCACTGGAAATAAGAAAAAATAAGTTTGGCAGTCTCATAGCTCAGAAGATAGGAATGGGGTTGGGCTTATGAGATGGGAGAAAGGACAAAGGCATTGGCGGAAGAAGGCTGATTTGTTTGTTGTAGATTTGGGTCTCCATCTTCATGACATTGACACCTGCATGCCACATATAACTCTCCATCTCTGACATTTTTCTTTGTGACCCTGCCCAGAAGGGCATCACCATCTTCAGTGATAATGAAAAGTCCACAGGTTTTTCATTTATTCTTACCTTCTGGGGACAAATCCCAGGTTTAAAATGTCAATTAATTTCCTTATTTTCAGTGTTAACTCTTGGAGTAGATGAATTAGGGATGGCTTTCTTTTCCTACTGTCATCTTTCTATTCTTTTCTAAATCCTGGTCCTTCTTAACTACCAGAAGAAGCTTAGAGAACGTGATCCTTAAATTACATTTGAGAATCAGGATACAGCTCTTTTTGTATTTGTCTTTATGTCTCAATTCTGACTTAGAGAGTTTTGTGAAAATTGAAGTTATTTTTCTTCCCCTGCATAGGAGAATTATAAAAACAGAAAGATAAAATTTATTAATGCTGAGGTTGGAATTGATAGATTTAAATTAGAAGCTGAGATCAGGGGAGCACTGTGAAGATGTACAACTCCTTTTCCTGAAAATGAAGAGTAAAAGCCAAGTTCAAACAGAAGGAAATACTTTAAAAAGGTGCTGATCCAGGCCCAGTAATAAGCTTAAATGTTAGTTGAACTTTATTAGCTTTTAACTCATCTCACACCTATGGTGCTAATTGAACACCCGCTTTTATTAAAAGAAGAATCTGCAATTTAGAACTAAAAGGTGAGCTTTTAAAACAACTTTTAGTGCTCAGTTTCATTAAAGTCTTTTCTGGAATCAAAACATTGGCAAAGGCAGGGGAAAAATACAAGGAAATTACAGTGATCTTCATTTATCCCATATTTGATTACCCCTTTCAACTTTTTCTCCTGAAGGTTTACTTTTTTTGTTTTTTTCCTAGGGTTGGCAAAAGGAATATTTTTTGTAAATATGTACAAAGCTCATTAGTCTAGTGTTTTTTTTCAATCCCAGTGGTGAAATATGTATGGTGAATGTATCAGTTAGCTTGTGCTATATAACAAACTAGCCTAAAACTTAGTGGCTAAAACAGCAATTTTCTTTCTTATCTCATAATAATTCTGTGGTCCATTTTTTAGATTATTCTGGCCTCAGAGGGGTCTGTACGTGTATTTGTGGTGGGCTGATAATCACCTAGGAGGCTCTGCTCATATAGGTTGATTGGCTGTGGACTCCGGCAATGGGAACAACGGGGCCACATGACTCATTTCATCAAGCAGGCTGGTCCAGATCTAATATTTGGGGCAGCAGCTTTCTAAGATAAACAGCCCAATAGTATATAAGGGATCATAAAAGTTGAGTCGCAGCTAGCATGCCATCTCTCCCATGACATATTATTAGTCAAAGCAAGTCACAAAGTCAACCCAGTTTAAAGAGGGACAGAACTTCACTGTGCCTTTTTGTGGGGTTATTACAAACAGAGCTGCCTATCTGGAGCAAAAAGATAATGCCACTTTTTTGTAAACACTCTACTATGGAAAACCTTCATCATTAATACATAAGAGACACTGACTGGAGTCAAAGGTTAGATGTCTTTATACCTATAATTCCAGATTATTTTATGTAAACCCTCAGTGAGTTACATGACATGGAAAGAAGTGATATATCACATCAGAATGATCCCATTGCTGGACAACAAAGGAAAATGAAAGAATCAAAAAACCCACTGACCTGACTTCTACCCAAGTTCCTCTTAAGCCATGACTGAAGGCAAAGAAGAGAGAACATAGAACAGCTTAGAGAAGACTCCCTGGACCTGAACTTGAGGGCATGAAGATAGAGGCAGAAGTGTACAGGCACTTGGATGCCAATGGAGGGCCAGTGACAAAGGAGAAATCACAAGAGGGGCTGATGAGTAGAAGCCACCAGGCAACACGGCCATCAAAGAGTACTCGTACTAGGCATCTTTACAAATGATCTTGAGATCCAGAGTCTTAATTGGTGACAGTTGTAAAAATGGATTGGTTAAAAAAAAAAATCAAGCAAAATAGTCGAGTAGGATGATATAGGTTTTATGTCCTGTTTTAATGCATTCAGTTCAAACATTTTTGTCCTTTAGTTTTTTGTTGTTGTTGTTGAAACAGTTGAATGAGACACTTATACTTTTTCAGCTTCAAATGGAAATTTTAAATTGGACCTTTTTGTTTGTGGGTTTTTCTTTGTTTTAATCATTTGCCAACTTCTTGCAATGCCTCCAAAACAAACCTATGTACAAAATAAGGCTGAAGGAGATGACATTGAATGAGTACCCCCTTTGTGTCACTGTACCTCCAAGAGCAGAGGTTATGACAGAGATCAGTGCCAGGAGCCTGTTCTTGTGGAGCTTGTATTTCAGAGTGAGGAGGAAAGCCCAGTTCAGATGGTGAGAAGAACTCTGGAGAAAAATACAGCAGAATTAGGGAGACAGAGAACTTGTGGTGGAAAAAAATGGAGGAGGTGTGTGTTGTTTTATGCAAAGTAGTCTGACATAGTCTCCAGTTTTAGGTCCCTGAAGCAAGGGTGCAAGTGGGTCCCGAGAGTATATGAGGGGAGAATGTTACAGGCAAAGGTAACTGTAGCTCACAGGCCCCAAATCTGGACTGTGCTTGACATCTTTGAGGAACTGCAAAGATGTCCGGTTCAAATAGAGGAAAGAAAGCCAGGAAGAGAGTGAGGGCGGTGAGGTTGAAGTGCTTGCTTGAAATGCGGGTGGGTCTACTGCAGAGCAGGGTGGTGGTTCACAAAGCCAACCACTCTCTCACCAGGGGAACTTTAGAAACTGTGCCCCCAGCCCCAGAATATGTTCTGAAGAGACTGATCAAGTCTTTATAGAATGTTATTAGAATAAATACACTGCGGAATCAACATCTGCTGCCTTAGTTAAGCACGGCTCTAACCGAGCAAAATGGAAAACCACTGGGAGATTTTGTGGAAGAGAATGGCATGGCCTAATTACCCTGGCATCTGTCTCCCTCTCACCTACATTCCCCTGTGGCCCTCTGAGGCATGGCTTAGCATAAAGTTTGGAATCCTGTCTCTCTTCTAGGATGAGAGTGGACAGTGTATCCTGAGCAAGGTCTCTAGGCCTCTTCACCAGTCCTGTCTCTACCAGTCTCTCTGGGTTAAGTGTTAAGAATGTAACTGAAGGAAAGGAAAAAGATATCAGAGAATAGAGCCCCTCCTGGACCTGGTGGAAACAGAGTCCTCTGTCTTTGAGTTTTCCTCCAACCTTCAGTCAGATATCCCTGGGCCTCCCTCTTAATGTGACAGATTGACTATGAGAAGCAGTAAGTTTGTATGTCACCTCTGCTGGCTCCTATGTTGAAAATACAAAGACATATTACACATGTGTAGAATATGTCAATTAGTGTCCCAACCTTTGGCCATGCCCAGAGAGCATAGAAAAGGATATGCTCAGAAATAATAAAACCCTGTCTGCTAGTTTACAATCTTCTCCCCTTGGAACCACAACGTAATGTAGCTGTCAGAACCAGAGTTCTGAAACTGGGTTCTGGTTCAATCACTTACTAGTTGGGTGATTTCTTCTTTGTCCTTTGTGTACTTCAGAATATGATGTCTAACTCATAAGGCTGTTGTCAGATTAAATGAGTAGATACATGTAAAGTACTCAGCCAAGTCATGGCACATATTTAAGTCCTAGATATTAATGTAGCGATTCTTCTTGATTTAATCACCATACAAACAGATCAATCTGATTTTATGCACATACACATGTCATACATGTCCATATATACATACCTTTTGGTAGCATTTTAGGTAGGTTTAATTACTAAAGACTTAAAAATGCTACCTATTAGTAAGTGCACCAGATTTCAATTGAGAAAGAAAGGCAATCTGAAAACATTTTTAGAACACAAACCATCCATTTTATGTAATTGCTGTGCAAATATAATTATTGGCAAAACTCTCTAATTCCTGGCCTTCTCATTGCTAAAAAGAACAGCCTTCTCTTTTGGATAATCTGAGGCTGGGAATTCGAAGAATTAAGAAATGAACAAGAAATGTTTTCAACACATTTTTCTGGAGAACCATTTGAAGTGCCTGGTTTGCCAAGAAGGATGAAAATCTGAGATTTGTTCTAGCCTCCCACATGCTCCCCTCGTGGAGGTCACTAGATGTAGAAGATAAAGGTGGGGCAGGATGGTAACAGCAGAAATGACAGTTTTTTTCCTTATAGGAAAGGGATTGTTCAGACTGACTTTCTTTCTCTAACCTTATAAATCTCACAACTTTGTTTCATAGAAGTCAGAAAGTCAATCAAAACTTATTGGAATAATAAAAGATGATTAAATATTTATTAGAAATTTGAACGTGACACTTAGAGGCCTTAGCAGTCCTTGAGACACCTTAAGACAATGCACCTTTATTCAAGGGAAACCTCTTTTCAGAGCTTCATTCAAGTTTAACACCCAACTTGAATGGTACTTAAATAAAAGTAAAGTAGCCTCTTAGGAAAGAATGCAGTATTCCCCCTGTATTAATTCAGAGTTCTCATTTTAACATTGCCGACAGGCTGAACTCTAAATTTCTCAGTCCCACAAGCTGACCTCAGTCTTTCCAACATCTTCTTCTACCCCCATCTCTACAGTGGCTCTATCTCCATTACTTATCTTCAGAAGTTGGTGCATCTCTTAGTCACACTCATTCCTCCTTATCTTTCTTGCTGTTATTTACTCAGTTTTGTGTCTGTTGAAATTTTACACGTTCTTCCAACAGCAGCCCTCTTGAATGATTTTCCCTGATTTCCTGAATCTGGAATCATCACTTCTCCCATCACTTCTCGCAGTCTTTTGTTTGTTGTTCAATTGTTGCTCTTAGTTAATTGTGCCTCCTTTTTAGTCATCACATATAGTTAGCTCTTTAGCAAGAGAATAAGATATTTCTTAGTCACATTGGTTGACCTTCCAGTACATGTTTATGCCAGAAACTCAACATGTTTGTGGAGTGGATGAAACACAAGGACCAAAGACGAAGTTCCCAGAAATTGATCGTACTTTCCCTCATAACCCTTGAATGTCATTCCTTTCTCTCATGATCTTCTGGACTTCTACCTGCATCTTTGGGGTTTTTGTTTGTTGTTGTTGTTTCGGGTACTGGAGATTGAAACAGGAGTGCTTTACCACTGAGCTACATCCTCAGTTCTTTATATTTTGAGACAGGGTCTCCCTGAGTTACTGAGGGTCTTATTAATCTGCTGAGGCTGGCCTTGAGCTTGCAATCCTACTACCTCAGCCTCTTGAATGGCTAGAATACAGGTGTGCACCACCACCTCTGGCCATCTTAACAATGTCAGTCTGTGACTGTCCTTGTTTAAAACCCATCACTGCTCCTATTTAGCCTTAGAACAGTTATTCACTTGCATGAGATAAAATCCAAACTGTATTTGATGTCCTGAAAATTTGACCTTTGATACCAGCAAGTCTCAGTTATACTGAATTTTCTTTGTGTGCTAGATTTTCTTTCCCCTCCTCTTTCTCCTCTTCTTCCTCCTCCTCCTCCTTCTCCTTTTCTTCCTGATCTTCTTCCTCCTCCTTCTCTCTCCTCCTCTTTCTCCTTCTTCTTCTTTTTTCTTTTTTCCACAAAGTATTGTGTTCCTTTTCTTTTTTCTCTTTCATTGGCTTAACACTTACCTACCAAATTTGAGATGAAGCTGTTACTTCATTCTGAAAATCATGACTTGTTACCCAACTGTCTCCAGCCCCAGACTGGATTAAGCCTTTCTCCTCTGAAATCTAATAGATCCCAGAGATCAGAAGGACTTGGGTAAAGTTCTGATTCTGCTACTTAGCAAGCAGTAACTTTAGACAGTGGGAACATTGGCCTCAGAATCACTGACAGAGTTTAAGTCATAGATCACTGGGGTAAGTCTTTTCCAACAACTTTGCAGGTGACATTGATGATGCTTTCTGGTGATCACATTTTGAGAACCCCTGCTGTAGATAATTTATCTACCTTTCTTAGGTTTAGGTTAACCATTTTCAAAGGGAGTTTAAAGGGTGTTTTAAAAATTAGTCAAGATAATGTATGTAAAAAATGAATTAATGCTCAATCAATGCCAGTAATTATCATCTTTATGTTATCAGTAATGAGTTACAAACTGAACAGACCATATTGAGGAATCTGGAAACCCCATAGAGAACTGAGATCACGTCATTTTATTATTGTTGTGGCATCGGCACCTTATGAAGTGCATTAATAATTACTAAATAAACATATAATTAAATGAATTCAATATCAAAGCACTTAAAAATATTTAGTAAGATGAATTTAGTGTTTCTTATAAGTATACTGCCTAGAGTGTTCCAGGTTCCGTATTCAGCTCAATATATTCTTAGTATTCTTGGGATTGTTTTTGCTAATTGATTCATAAATCACTTTCAGATATGGTAAGTTAATCCTTATAACTTTCATTTATATATAAAAAAAGATTATACAAGCAACATAGAGAACATCTTTCTGGAAAGAACTAAAATGAATAATCACATGGGCTGCTTATCTCTGTGTCCTTTCACTGCATACTGAATAAAAGCAGTTGCAACAATATCTTATTCCCCCTGCCATCTGTGCCTTAATATGTATTATGGGTTCCATATTAGATGTCCCTCAAAAGCTCATGTGTGAGACAATTCAAGAAGGTTTAGAGGTGAAATGATTGGGTTTTGAGAGCCTTAACCAAATCAGTGAATTGATTCCCTGATACGGATTAATTAACTAAGTGGTAACCAAAGGCAGGCAGGATGGAGCTGGAGAAGGTAGATTATTGGGATTGTGCCTTTGGGATATATATATTGTCCCTGGTCAATGAAGTCTATTTCTCTCTGCTTCCTGCGTGCCATGTTCCCAGCTGCTTTCCTCAGCCACACTCTTCTACCATGATGTTCTGCCTTTCCTCAGGCCCCAAGAAATGAAGCCAGCTATCTAAGACCTCTGACACTGGGAGCCCCCAAATAAGCTTTTCCTCTTCTAAATTTGTTCTTCTTGGTCTTTTGGTCACACACACACACACATAAAAAAAAGAACCCTTATCAAAACAATATTCCCATGGGTTAGACATTGACATGTAAAGAATTATAATTTTAGTTCTTTACAAATTCAAGAAGTCTCCCATTCTGAGTAGCCATTCCTGCTTTTACTATCAGTGTCAGTCTCCACGTCTGTCATCCTTCTTTTTAACTTCAGAACTTCATAGTTGATATTTACTCATTAGTTCAGCAAGTATTTTTCTAGTCTTCCAAGTAGCAAGCATTATTATTCTCATGGAGGTGATGCCACACTAAGGAAAAGTCTCTGCTTCACAGAGCCTAATGCATGGCATTTACCAGCATTTGCTGTAAATTTGGTGTGAGAAATAGAACTGAGCATCAAAAGATTATTTGTTGCTGGTCCATGAAACAGTTTGGGACTAGTTAGTATCCTATGAGTTACAAAGTGCTTGTTTGAATTTTAATTAGGACTTGATAGTACAATGAGGGAAATTTTTACATAGAAATGAAGATTCCCAGCTTTTCCTGAAAAAGTTCACATTCCTGTGTCCTGGAGCTGCTCCCAGTCTACCTACTACTTCCTGAGATGGAGCATGCCCTCTTATTTCACCACACCCATATCATTCCCTATTACATGTGCATGTTTCACGCTTGTTTGCATAGATGTATGTTGAGAGAAGAACGTGAGTCTTTAAATCCTACATAAATGCATTGAAAAAATTTTTTACAAGCTTGTTTCAACCTAATTCTAACACTGGAAATAATAACTTAATCTCCCTTTAATTTTCTTTAGTGATGTGGAATATTAACAAGCATTTGCCTTCATTAGAACTATATAGCATATTGACTCATTGAACTACATTTTGACTTGAGTTCTTTTCTGCATTTTTACAGTAAGCTTCCTGTATTTATCAAATTAATCAGGCAATTGCCAGGCACATTCTACTGTCCTCTTTATCTCGGTTTAAAGTAAAACTATATCTTAATCTACATGATTTGGATACTTTTTCTCCTTGTATAGTTATTGATCAAACTTTTTGTCTTGGTTTTGTCGTATGAGGTTAGGACATTTAAAAAAATTGAATTAAGATTTTAGTTTAACTAAAATTATAGTTTACCAAACTAAACATATTCATGCTTTGTTTCAGTTATCCTTAAAAAGAAGAGGAAGCAAAGATTTGCCAAAATCTGAAAAAAAGGCTCAACAGACTCCCACAGAGGTATGTGGAAATAAAATTTCAACTTGCATATAAAGCAACTGTAAATGTATATTATAATAAGCTATATTTTTAAATAGCCATAATGGCAAAATAGACTTATGCAAAACATAGTCACATTATGCATATCAGTTATGTAGCTGTGGACACAGGTGGCATAAAGTATTCAGTACATTTGCTCAGAAAACATCAGTAAGAGCACCATTATAATTGCTTTTACATTGTAAGTACACAGCAACATATCATTAGTCTTTTATGTGCTACTGTATTTGAGAACTGTATGCAAGGTGCTAATCTCATTCTTTCATAATTAATAAGGTCAATGGAATGGCTGTTCCTATAGTAACAGGAGAGTAAAAATGCAATGCTGTAGGAAGGGATGGTAGAAGGAAGAGAGAGGTTTATGATGTCTTTAGAGAACCTAAGAAGGAAGTAATTCTCTAAACCAATGATAGGAGAAGCAAAAGGAAAGGAAACAAAGGAATAAAAATCAAATGAAAAAGATGTACTCATTATGGGCTTGTTAAGAACTTTAGAAACACAGCCACAGTAAAGACTAGCTCTGCTTCCAAGGTAAGCAAGTGATGATGAAGAAGATTCTAAAACAGAATAGGAAATATTTGGGACAGAAGTGACATTATGGTTCCAAAAACACTTAGCTAGATATTGAATTTAAACACGTAAGTTAGGATATATAACACTAATGTCTGTATTTTTTTAAAAAAAATTACAACGTGTTTTCTCATTAGAGAACTTTAAAGTGGTATTGTAAAAGTTGATCTGATCCATTTTTTAAAGCATGACCATTACATATATATTATTTTCCCTTTTCCTCTTTTTCTCTGCTCTCCTCTCTCCCTCCCCCCACCTCTCTCTCACACCTTTTCTCTCTTTCTATCCCCCCCCCAGTACTGGGGATTGAACCCAGGGGATGCTTTACCACTGAACTACATCCCCAACCCTTTTTATTTTTCACTTTGAGATAGGGTCTCGATAAGTTGCTGAGACTAGCCTCAAACTTGAGATGCTCCTGCCTCAGCTCTTGAGTCTTTGGAATTACAGGTATGCACCACATGCCCAGCTTCCTCCTGTCTTCTTAAGGATACCCAAGTTCAGAACTTCAGAGTTCCCATTGGTTTCTCTGCTGATGTGATCTTAACCTTGGTTATGTGTCCTTGATCTCAAGGCAGTCTCTTACAGATTCTCTCCCCTTTGAAATGGATTCTTTTCAAAGCTCTATGTGGCTTACCCTCTTTTCCTCTTCTATGCCCTGGTGATGTTCTTTCATCACCTCTTCTGTGCATCCATCCTTTCCCCTAAACCCCTTATAAAGGAAAGTAGACAAACCAATACATCTGCTTTCTTTAATTTTGCCCCCTCATCCTATTTTTCTTTTGTGCTTCTTTTCTAGAGGCAGCATGTGCAGTGCAAGGAATATGTGTTTTTTAATCAGCCTGAATACAGACTGTGCTTACGCTTATTAACTTATATTCTGCTGGCTTAGGAATCCTCTATACAAGGGGCAGACATGGAGATTTAGTGACAGAAGGAATGTGGTGTTCAGGCTTTCAGATCAGCAGCTCCTAGCACTTTACACTCCCATTAGCAGATAGGACGATGGGAGGCCTGTGCCCTGTTCACCATCTCTTCCATCTCAAAGACTCTGGGCCATACTTACTGAGCATCTCTGGAAGCAGCTCGTTTTTCTCCTCATCTTCCCCTAGTTCTTTACCAGAATGCAGCTCAAACACAGGGGCCTCTGAGTGCTTGGTAAGGAAGGCATTTTTATTCCCACTTTAAAATGAGGAGGACTGAGGGATGGCTCAGTGGTAGAGTGCTTGCCTAGCATGCACAAGACCTTGGGTTTGATCCCCAACGTTGCAAATAAATAAGTACATAAATAAATAAAATGTATAAAATAAGGAAACCAAAGCCCACAGAAGTTAAACAGCCCAGAGTACATATTTAGAAGAATTGGGGGGCAATTAACCTTGGGAAACATTTTTATATATAATAATGCACTTCTGTAAAAACTCTCAGAAAAAGTGGATTTCCATTTCTACTTTAGTACTATTCAATTTAGTTAAATCACGAGGCTTTGATAGTTGTCATAAGAAAGTGTGAGAGGACTTTATACAGGGTCTAGTGCATTATCCTTTCAACAGGTAGAACCAACTCTATCCATTTCAGACTAGTGGCAGTGCACCCTATTTTAAAAGTGATGTAAATGGTCATCACTATTCTCCTTGGAGGGACCTTTCGGGTGTCAGACTTTTCCCTAAAGTTGACTTTAAAATAATTCTTTAAATCACGATGGTGGAAAGATTGTTTTCTGCAAGGCAGAGTGATCATGACCCCTAATTTCAGACAACTGACAAAATTCATCTTCCTTCCCACTTGTTAGCTGTTTAACCTTGAACAACTCCCTAGACATCTTTAAACCAGGAATCTTAATGCCTACCTAAGAAATTTATTTTGAGTATTAAAATTGGTCTTATTTGTAAAGAACTTTACAGCATCTGAATCAAAGTAGTTGCCTGATAAATGCCAGTGAGTAGGTGCATACTAACCATGTTCTTTAAAGTAAATAGGTTTCATATTTATTGCAGTTAAGGAAATCCAGCCATATAAAAAATAAACAAAAAGAACATTCTTAAATGACCACCAAACAATTGTGTGCAATTACAACATAATGACCTCCAAATAGTGATGATCAGCTTTTTGTTTTGTTTTGTTTTATATTCCTTTTCTTGTGTTTCTAGGATATAATAGTATCCTAATCTTTCCCTGGACAAAGAATGTAAATGGTTTGGAGAAAACACACAGCATCTACTTCTGTGTGCCATTAAATCTTATTTACAAAAAAAAAAAAAAAAAATTGTTTTTGCAGGTGTCCTTTCTTGTTTTTTTTTTATTTACATAAAAATGATCTTTTATCCTTTTCCCTCTTTTCCCTAAATGAGGAGGACAATGAAGATCTGAAATGCCAGCTGCAGTTCGTTAAAGAAGAAGCTGCTTTGATGAGAAAGAAAATGGCCAAGATCGATAAAGAAAAGGACAGATTCGAACATGAGCTGCAGAAGTACAGATCATTTTATGGCGATCTGGACAGTCCCTTGCCCAAAGGAGAAGCTGGGGGTCCTCCTAGTACCCGGGAGGCGGAGCTCAAGCTTAGGCTGAGGTTGGTGGAGGAAGAGGCCAACATCCTGGGCAGGAAAATCGTTGAACTGGAGGTGGAGAACAGAGGCCTGAAGGCCGAACTGGACGACCTCAGGGGCGATGACTTCAATGGGTCGTCCAACCCTCTCATGAGGGAACAGAGTGAATCCCTTTCTGAGCTGCGGCAGCACCTGCAGCTGGTGGAGGACGAAACGGAGCTGCTGCGGAGGAACGTGGCAGACTTGGAAGAGCAGAACAAGCGCATAACTGCGGAACTGAATAAGTACAAGTACAAGTCTGGAAGCCACGACAGTGCCCGACACCATGACAGCGCCAAGACGGAGGCCCTGCAGGAGGAGCTGAAGGCTGCACGCCTGCAGATCAACGAGCTCAGCGGCAAGGTCATGCAGCTACAGTATGAGAACCGCGTGCTCATGTCCAACATGCAGCGCTACGACCTGGCCTCGCACTTGGGCATCCGTGGCAGCCCCCGCGACAGCGACGCTGAGAGCGACGCGGGCAAGAAAGAGAGCGACGATGACTCGCGGCCACCGCACCGCAAGCGGGAAGGGCCCATCGGTGGCGAGAGCGACTCGGAGGAGGTGCGGAACATCCGCTGCCTCACGCCCACCCGCTCCTTCTACCCTGCGCCAGGTCCCTGGCCCAAGAGCTTCTCCGACAGGCAGCAGATGAAGGACATCCGTTCTGAGGCCGAACGCCTGGGCAAGACCATCGACCGGCTCATCGCCGACACAAGCACCATCATCACCGAGGCGCGCATCTATGTGACCAACGGGGACCTGTTCGGACTGATGGATGAGGAGGACGACGGCAGCCGCATCCGGGAGCATGAGCTGCTCTATCGCATCAACGCGCAGATGAAGGCCTTTCGCAAGGAGCTGCAGACCTTCATCGACCGCCTGGAGGTGCCCAAGTCCGCGGACGACCATGGCGCCGAGGAGCCCATATCCGTGAGTCAGGTACAGTTCTGCCTACTGCGAGCCATGGCGATGGCAAGGCTGGCCCTTGGAGCTGTGGTCCCTCGTGGGTGGTCTCCACGGCCTGAACACCAGACCCCACCTTAGGGAAGTCCTAGCTCAGAGCCTAATGGGTTTGATGGCCCACTGGGTTCTTTTTTTTTTTTTTTTTTTTTCACACTGTGCTCCTGATTCAGGCCTGAGATTTCTGTATCCCAATCACTTGGTAACTCTTTCCCCTGTTTCATTTAAAGGGAAATGTTAACACCATCACACTCAAGTTTTTGGGTAAAGATTCAAGGATTTTTAATATATATTATTTTAGAAGGTCAGCATTTTTCAATATTACTTTACTGTGTGACAAGAAGATCCTCAATAGCAATCTTCAAATGTCAATTTCAGGTTTTTGAGTCAAGATTCAAATTGAGTTTAAGACTTTTTAAAAAAGTTTCTGAACAAAAACAATTGATGGAGAACTACCAGTGGTAAGGAGACCCATCTTGGCCTAGAGACCTACCAAAAGGGACAAATAGATGCCACCCCTGTACTATAAGTTGATGTTACATGATTATTTCTAGAGACAATCATTGCCAGTTCTATAATGGAGAATCCCAGGAGCAATACGGTTGTATTACACCATAGCTTTAAGGCAAAACTAACTCAGAAAAATAGTAACAACTATTCCAGAACAGGGAAAACCAGCATTTTTCCTCCATCCTGATTTGTAGAGGCACACCGGATGAATTGGACTGAGCTGCTTTGGCCAGGTATGGTGGCCACTGAAAGACCAATGCATTTTGTCAAAGTTAACCACATAAAAGAAAATTTGTGAAACAAAAAAGGTAGTGCTGTCCCCTATGGCAAGCCCAGTGTCCTGTATCCACTGGAGAACCCATGGAAGAACAACAGCATGCATGGCTTTTTAGACCGCAAGACATTTTATATTTAAAAATTAGTTTATGCACATAAGCATGACAGAGATTAACTGCCTGTTAGTTGCAGCTAGCTAATTTCAACCCCATTGCTTATTTATCTTGCATGTTGCTGTGCTTTGCCATGAAAAAAAAAATGTTTTATGATGAAATTTGTTGGATTTTGAAAAGTTAAAGCTTACTTTTTTCTGTTTATTTTATCAAACACTTGGTTTTTAGTTTCCTTGTTGTAGATTTTTAATATTGTGAGCATGTGATTTTTTTTCCCATTATATCCTTAGAAAAAAGTAGAAGTAAATCGAGAAAAAGCATTGTGTATAATTATAGACTTTAGATTTTGTAAATATAGGCTTATGGGAGAATTCCTTATTTTAAGTTGAATGAATAACTTAATTAGTTAATATGAATGGACGTTTTAAAAATTATTATTAATTAACTCTTCTCTTTGTCTTTGCATTTACCTTCCCAGATGTTCCAGCCTATCATTTTACTTATTCTCATTCTTGTATTATTTTCATCGCTGTCTTACACAACAATATTTAAACTTGTCTTCCTTTTTACACTGTTTTTTGTACTGTAAATCTTTCATCATTTACCATTCATTGTAGTATTTTCAGTTTGTTTTATTTTGTTCACCCTTCAAGACATGAAGTAAAAGAAGTCTAGTTTCTGTAGTAACCAATGCTGTAAAAACACTGAAGACTGCTTATTTCTGTAAAAAGACACAGCTCATCTTACCTCTTCCCAATTCAACAAGAAGGCCAAACACAAAATATTTCAGGTAAGAAAGTAAATTTGACTTTTTGGGGGGTATCAGTCATCTTAGTTTTTGCTTCATTCTTTTACATCTTGATTTGTACTCTTTATATTTGTACAGATAATTATTGACAGGTAGTTGACAAGATAATCTCTTAGTAGTTGACTATCATGATAATTCAAAGCTGAACATTCATAAGTTGGATTTTGTTCCAAAAATCATGCCGATTTATAAAGTACTTTATAATAGATTTTATAGTAATTTCTATAAATTATAGGTTTTATAATCATTTATTAGATTTTATAGTCACATCTATAAATTATAGGTTAATAAAATACATTGTGAGTTGCATCAGAATGACAAGATAATTTTGACCTGCAATAAATATCTGTGAAAAATATGGTGAATAAATAAAATGTGACCCTCATGGAAACTAATTAATGCATTGTAAAGCTGACATGTTCTGTCTGGAGAGATGTGTTTGGAAGCATGAAGGTGTTTTAGGACTTAGTTCATGAAGAGAATAATTCTCCCCATCCTGTTGTATTTGATCAGCTTCTCACCAAACCAATGTGTCTGCCTTAACTTACTATACCTGGAGCCACATATTACTAATTGAGCTTATTTTCTGGAGTCCTAGCCTTTATAACAGATTGCCACATAGAACTGCCTTTAGAGTAGAAATATGGTATGTGAAATATTTCAAGCACGGAAAAAAATACTTTCTCTAGAATTCCATTAAACCATAATTCAAGGCCAGAAGCATAGTTCCAGTGGGAGTTGCTCTCTAGATATAAACTTACTTTGGGGAACCTGAGTATCCCCCTGTCTCCTCATACCTGAAGTAGACTGGTACACTGTGTGTACCCCAAGTTCCTATTTGGTCCATCTTTTTGGTAGCTTACCCAGTGGAAACCTGGAATGCACCAGTGCCACTCAAGATTCAGAAATTCCAGCACTAGTTGAAGATATATACATGTAAATACTCATGGGTGGTTAGTGGATGTGAAAATCTATGATAAAGTGAAGAGTCTTGGCATCCACAAAGAGAATAATGTATGGAAAAACTTTGCTCTACCACAGGATACTGGTAATGAATATTTGAATCCCAGGAATTTAACTTATAAAAGACTGTGATTTCATTTATAGCCTCATCCCCCTACAGATCCATTTCCCTTTCAATGTTAACTTTTTTAAAAACCAACAACTGTCTGAAAGTTCAATTTAAAATACCTATTCTACTTTCCATACCATTTGTCTTAGTTTAGAGGATTTTTTTTTTTTTTTTTTTTTTTTTTGCTTTGTGTTTTATTTTAGTTTAGGTTTGGTTTGGTTTGATTTTGGGGGGTATGAAAAAGAAAGATTGGAATTGAAGAGTGGTTAACCAACAGTTGGAACCTAACAATTCATACTTCTGGCTTTTCATCCTAAAGATTCAAAGGTCTAAGAGTTTAAAAAAAAATTAAATGAGATAAGTTCATTTTGATTAAACTCTTAATATTCAAGTGTTTAATTTTTATAGTTGCATCTCAAGGATAATAACCTCCTTAATAACCAAAATCTGGTGGGTTTTTTTAATAACTCTCCAGGTACCTATTAAAGGAACAGAAAGTAAACATTTGGAGGCTGAAATTTTTCTGGAATGTTTATGGCATTCAGAACCAGACACCTCCAGGCAGGTAGTGGTTCTCAGCTACCTATGGAAAATTTTGAAATATATGGAAATGTGGCAGGTGGTGACAATGACTTGAAGTTCTCTAGAATTTAAAGGGAAAGGGTCATAACTTCAAGCTTCCTATAATTCCATATCACAAGTTATTCTTTTGCCCACATTGCTAACATCAGCTATATAGGAAACCTGGTGTGCCATGCCCTTATTCACTTTAGAAGCATCTTGACAATTTACTACTTTCTGTGGCTTTAAGAAATTTTTGGCTTTGGGATTTTAGATTCTTTTATCAAAGAAACAAGACTTAAATGTACACAAAATAGTTTTCAATCCTAGCTGCACATCAGAGTTCCTGGGATGCATTTAGAATTGGGGACCAACCCCATGATAATTAAAACTGAATATATAAATCTAGGCTTTTGTATTTTTTAAAAAATTTCCTAGAACCACTGCCTTAGACATTTGAGTTATCTGAAATATGTATACACATTCTATGTGGCCATAACTAAGGTTACAATAATGTGATACTAGGATACAGGATTATCAGTTGTCTAGGTTGGAGTAGATCTTAAAGTTCCAGTCATTCAGTAGAGTCTGAATCCAACAAAATCAAAGTATACAAATAGTAATCATATGTAACAGAAAGGAGAACTAAGATGAAGAGTGTGAGTGCAGGGTCATGTTCCTTCAGAGATATAAGCATATGTGCAAACTGAATTAAGTCCTCATGGTGACCCATGATGATCTAATATTCCATTATAATAAACTCCTTAGGCCTTCCTAGAGGACACTGAAAATATATACAAGGGTGGTACAAATACCTCAGTAATAACTTGTGACCTGAATAAGGAAAGAGAGGTATCTGAGCTAATGAAAAACACCAGGCTCAGGGCTGGGGTTGTGGCTTAGCGGTAGGGCCCCTGTCTAGCATGTGTGAAGACCTGGGTTCAATCCTCAGCACCACACAAAAATAAATAAAATAAAGGTATTATGTTCAACTACTTCTAAAAAATAAATATTAAAAAAAAGAAAAACACCACACTCATCTTTAGATTTCTTTTTTAGTAACTATGATCATTGTGACAACAAGAGTGTTAATTTTACTTATGAATTCCTAAGGCGTTGATTTTATAGAAGAATTTCATGAGAATCTTGAACCCCATCCATACCTTGAATGTATAGAACCCTTATAAGATACTGGTTAGGGGAAAGTAGGCTAAAACAGAACTAACTTGACTGTTCACAAATTCTGCTTTTGTGATCCCTCTGCCATGTCCTCTGATTTAAGTGAGGAAGCTTTACTATTCTGTTGATTTCTAGAATAGCTCTTTTCAACTCTGCCCCACCCACTGCACAGCCAGCTTTCCAGTTGTGTTTAAGTGTACATACATACATCCCTCAGACTAAATGCATCCAGGATCAGGGCATACAGACCTATCTATATCTCAGAGAACATGCAGGGGGCCAGTGACCTTTTCCCTGGCTATCTTCTTCCTGTAATTGTGAGCTCTTCTATGGGCACCCAATATCTAGGGTGCACCTCTCTCTCTTATACCACAGAAGCTAGACTTGGGTAGTTAACAAAGATCTCTGAAAGAGAGTCCCCAGCATCTGCTTCCCCTCCCCTCTGAGGCTGTAGCTTGCATTATCTTTGTTGTATTAAGCTAGTGCTGAAAAAACACTTCTCTGTTCATAAAAAAAAAGGTGTCCCCTATTTATTGAGAAAGGGGATATGTTATTTACACTTTTAAAGCTGAGATATTTAAGCATCCCACTGAAAATAAACTCAAGTAAGCAAACTTATTGTAGAAAATTCCCTTGCGTGGCACATTCTTGGGCCTAGAAAGGAGTGTCTTTGTTAATTTGGCCTAGATTTAAGAAAAAAGGAATTCAATTGGCTATTTTTAAGCGTAAAATGACTCAAAACTCATAAAACAAAGGAAAATTCAGTGCTGAGCATGGAATGTGTATTGGCCTGTGTTCCCCCCATTCTTCACTTTAATTTGGATGGTAGGATGAGAAATGGTTATTTAATCAGATGCCAGCAAAGTTTGGAATATCAACTTGGTAGCTTAGCCTTAAGTCCAAATATCTGTGCAGTATTTGTAGCTACATTCTCATCTGCTGACAGCCCAATCTTTTCTGGTAGAGCTGTGCTTTGGGTCAGATGCCTTAATTGAATGTAGAGGTTAAACAGAAAGTTGTGGTAGATTGTATTAGGATGTGAGAAAAATTAACTTTTTAATTAATTAGCTATTGAATATTAGAACTAATGGGGTTTGGTACCATTCAAAAACATTATCCATGAAGACATAACTGCTTAAATTCTAGTTGTATACCACTTAGGTCTAATGAAAAATAGTTTCAATTCTGTTTGCAATTTTGATTTGGTTTTTGGTAAATGAAGTGATTTCACATACATTTTGATGAATGAAACTAAACATTTCATGAATGATGTATCCTGTTATTCTCAGCAACCTAAAAGTGAAATTTCAGGGGGAACTCGGTAAGAATGGTTTATGGTCTGGGCATGGTAGCAAAATCTCTGTAATTATTGTAAGAAGTGTGGTAACATCCCAAATGCTTCTAAAACTGTAATTTTGTATTGCTGTATTGGAAGAGGGAGAAGCAGTGGTGCTTGTTTTTCACATTGGCCATTCTGAAAGTATGCAAAAATCGAAGTCTCTAAAGCTGCTTTCTGTTAACTTCATTAATTAGTACATTTTGCCCATACTTTCTCTGCTTCAAGGTGTGTTTTCTTTATTCACTGGCAGTTCTAACCTGTGCTGTCCTAGTGAAAATGTGGATAATTTTGTAGACACTTCAAGGAATACCTTTTGAGTAAAGTACTGCTATAGCTCACTTGAACAAAGAATATGAGCAGCAAATATAATACCTCTTTATGAATAAGGATATGCCCCCAGAAAACCCACCTCACACAACTCACTGTTCAACCAGACTGTATTGTCCTAAAGAACACCTACTATTTAACACAGTGGTAAAGTACTCCAAATTATTTAGAAATGCTAATTTCTTGACTATTCGAAGAGTTTTAATATCTTGAATTCTTCAGAGATGGAGCTCTGGAAATTATTGAATCAAAAAAATGAGCTTTTTGTGTTTATTTTCTGTACCCTCCTGTGAATGTTTAGAGTTGAGCTGCCCATATTGTCTGTGTTGACAAATGAGATGCATACATGATATCGAAGACTGAAAAACATCTTTCCTTTGTAAGATGTCCAACATCTTGTACCTTTAAATTTAGCTAAGTTAATGTCATAAGTGCTTGCCTTAACTTATGTATTCAACCCTAAAAAGAGTATAAGGGGAAGACAGAGGCCTGTGTGGTTACCTGCCTGGAAGAGAATTTAAGAGCTTTATAAAAAATTAAAAGAGTTTATACTGACTTTTATTTCCTAAAGTCATAAAATTCAGTTTAGTTTATAATTTATAATTCCCTTCTTTTTCACGAATGTCTACAGTGTTTTGTTGTCTTGTTTGTTTATATTCTTTCTCTTTCATATCTTTTCTTTATCATTAACTCCTAGACAAACCAAAGAGAGATAAACATTTTAAATAGAAAATGTGTGGGCCTATATCCATCATTTAGAACTTCAGAGGGGGAGTTTTAACATGTAAAATTACCAAAATTAATTTATTCTGAAGTTGAGGTGGCCCCTAAGAATCCTAACATCTTTACCTAAAATAGCATGCGTATCTACTGGGGCTCCTAGTGGAAGAAACCACTGGGACAAAACCCAAAGGAAGTAGTTGAAGGAGAGTGGGGATCTTGGACCCAGCCTTGGACTTCATGAATCTAAAGGTGAGAAAACTCTCCAGGAGGGGCAACTAATGTCTCTGATTATACTCACTTTAGAAGGAATACTGTTGATCTAGAAGTAGCTATTTGTTTGAAGTTGCTGATAAGTTTATAAAGTAAATGGATTCAAAATAGTTGCATAAGAAAAAGAAAGTTTGTGGGAATATTTTTATGCCAATTATGTTCATGACATCAACAACAGCAGAATATAGAAAGAGCCAGGCACACCCATTTGGGGGCTATGCTAAGTACCTACTGTTTATTTCTTGCCCTTGAATATCTGTGCCATTGCTTGATACCATCATTTTGCACTCTGTTCTGTTCCCTTGTCCTTTATGAATTTTTGTGATGCTCATGGGGAAACTGCCCATTCAAGGTATTATGATTGCAGGCTCATGCGGACTTACTGAGAAACCTTGGCCATGAGGGAATGAGTCTGGCTTACTTTGCAGAAACCCTCTGATTGAGGAGGAACCTTAGGCTACACTGAAGTATGATTCTTGGCCTCCCTTTCTGTACCCACCTCCTAAAACGTTTTTGTAGCTTTCTCACAAATGATGCCACATTTCTCACCTGAGCACCAAGAGCTTGAAATCTGGCACCCACTCATGTTGTCTCCCCATTTGGATCTTTCCTCCTATTCCCAACTCCATGTTCCATAAATGAAACAGAAAACCTGATCAAGCTCCACTCAAAGCTTACTTAAATTGACTCATTTCTTCTATGTGCTACCTATTCTTTTCTATGCTGGGGTGTGACTAGCCAGCAATTCCTTCTATCACTAGCATTTTAGTAGATAATTACTGGAAATGTAATGTTATCATCCAGTAGTGATAACTAACATTTCCAATATAAGACATAGGTGAGCTAATCACTCTCTGTCGATTAATTCCTATCCTCTTCAAATCACACTCACTAAATGGCTTCTCTTAACCATGCTTTATTGCTGGAACTTTCTAGCAGAGAGAAGTGACTCAGGGTGGCCCTCTTGTGGTTAAGAGGCATTCCCTAAGTTCTTTTCTGGTCACTAAATAAGAGATAACCTTAGAAGAGTCCCTTTATTAGTTTGATTTTATTGTCATCAACATCTCCCAAGTCATGAATCTGTAAATAATTTAATGAGAGGTTAAAAAAATAAATTTGAAAAATGTAAGCAAGGTCTGTCTCTAGTTTTAAATAACCCACATTTCTCAAATATGTTATTGTTTTGTTCAGAATTTGAGCAAGTCCTTAAAAAGAACAGATAGTTCAAAACTGTTTCTTTCGAATTTTTCTGTCATCTGGAAATGCCTATATATAAGCCCCATGACAGATCTGTTTGGCTAAAGTATCCGTTGACATGTCACCAGCCCTCAGAATAGAAGGAGCCAGCATCCCATGATTCTTGGGGAAAACATCCAGTAATTGGAAAATAGAACATTAGCTGAAACACAATAATCCAAATATGCAACTTCCAAGGATAATAAACACTCTGGGTGTTACCGTCATAATTTTATATCCAAAAACAAAGACTTGGAAGTATAAAAATTATACTTATTTTATTCACACATAATTAAAACTGCCATTCTGGAACTCAAAAAAAAAAAAAAAAAACATAGACCAGATTTGGAAGGAAAAAATTCAAAAGTTTGGACCTTGCCACTGGATGGTTTGGTTCAAAAAGTTCACAGTGGGGGAAGTTCCAACTTGGGTATTTCTTTAAATATAAATCTCTGAGGGAGGGCAGCATGCAGCTGGGGATCAGAGGAAAGCTAAACTGTCATCCCCTTGGTGGAATGATCTAGGAACCACTGAGAAAGGCTCTCCAAGTTTGCGTATTTATTTCAAGGTAGTAGGCTGTTTAGAATGCAGCTGTGCTTTCATTTTAGGTCACCTTTAGAGTTGACCAAGATTTTTGAGGACAAGGATTTGTCTTATTCTTCAAATCCTCACGGTCTAACCTGGCACAGAGTTGGTGCTCACAAGTATTTGTTAAAGGGAATGTGATTCAAGTACCCAAGACTTTTCCTTAGGAATTAAAGATTGTTTAAGATTCAAGAATTCTGCTAAACAACTGAGATTCTGTATCTCAAAGTGCTGTTGGGGTTTAGATAGGAGGTGTCCCCCCAAAGCTCCTGTGTGAGACAATGGAAGAAAGCTTAGAGATGGAGTGATTGGGTTATGAGAGCTTTAGCCTAACCAGTGCATTAATCCACTGAGAGGGATTAACTGGGTGATAACTGTGGGCAAATAGGGTGAAGCTGGAGGAAGGAGGTCCTTAGGGGTGTGCCTTTCAGGATTTATATTTCATTACTGATGGGCAGAGTCCTCTCTTTGCTTCTTATTGCCATGTCCTCAGCCACTTTCCTCCACCATGCCCCTTGTCATTCTGTCTCCTCTGGGCCCCAGAGTTATGAAGTCAGCTGTCTATGGAGTAAGACCTCTGAAAGAAAGAGTCCCAAATGAACTTTTCCTCCGCTAATTGTTCTTGTTAGATCTTTTGATCATAATAAAGAAAAAGCTGACTAAAACAAATACTTTAAAAATTGCAAAGGGTAGATATTATTCTAGAAGGATTGATTTACTTAAAATATGTCATCTAATAGTGTCTAAGATGAGTAAGGATTAGTTTTGTTTTTAAAAAGTAATTTTAATATCTTTTTCATCTCCTTCTTAATGAAAATATAAATACCACACCCTTTAACTATTAAATATGTTTAAGGATAAAGGAAAAATCAACTAAAAAGCTATCTAAGTAAGAAGTCAAAATCCATCCAATCTCAGAATAACCAAGTTTGTAGCATTAAGAGGTTAAATAACTGCTTTCCAATGCTTCAGGATCATCCTATGAACAGAAAACTATAGATTAAATATGTACAGGCATGCTCAAGGCCACGCTGTTTTGTTTATCCCCAGATTTTTTTGAATTACTAAGTTAAAATGACTAGTAAAAGTTAAAATAGCTTACTAATTAGTAAAAAAAAACTCCTGTCTTTGTATTTGGGCTCAGTATTTTATATTCGCTAAGGACACAAGTTTCTTTAAATAGTTAAAAAAATAAATATTTTGCTTTATGACTCTTATGTCATACCTGAAAGATAGAATATCATGTCTCGCATCTGGACATAAAAGAAAACTGAATTTAAAATTTGAAAAATCCAAAAATCAATCTCTCATTCTTCTCTCACATCAACACCCTTTATCCCTGGGTTGGATTCCCTTTTCTGGAACTGCTTGGAATTCTAAACTTAAGACACTCCAACAGGAATGAGAAGACCTGGATTCTATTCTTGGCATCCCCAGTGAATGGCTTTGTGACCTTGAGCAGATGACTTAACATCAGGGCCTCTTCCCTCAGCTGTAAAATGAGAAGGTTAGCTAGATGATTTCAGAGGCTCTTTCTGGCTCTAAACTTCTATAAGTCTGGAAACACCTGCTAGTGACACTTACGCAGTGAGTATAACCTCTTTCACCCTCTCCAAGTTGCTCATATGTAACATAATACAATATAATATATAATATAGTTTTTAAACCCTTTTTAGAATTTTCCTTATGATATCTTGATGGCAGCTTGTCTTTCTACATTTATTTTTCATTAAGCATTGTTATATACATTTCTTTACATATCTGTTATACACTGAAAGCAGATTAGTATGTCAGCAGGTGTAAACGTTGTAATTCTTTCCAGATCATAAGAGCAGTAATTAGGGTGAATTTTATGGTTGAAGATTGAAATATTCAAATGGCTAAGAAATAACCTGAATTATGCAACAAATTGCTTTTTTCCCATAGAAGTTTTCAGCCATCTGACACCTGCATGGAAATTTCAGGCAACTTGAGATATCTGACTTTTACTGACAGTCTTTTAAATCCATTTATTTTATATACACAACTGTAGGAACTTTTCTTAAAACCAAGTTTTCTTAAACGTTTTTATGGAAATGTTTGAAAATATTTGTTATCTTTGTATCCTAACATCTAATTGATTTACCCAAGTCTTTTGGTATGAAACAGCATGGAAATTGTGTGTGTGTGTGTGTGTGTGTGTGTGGTGTGTATGTGTGCACACATACGTATGTATTCAACAGAAAGATTTAGTAAATACTAGAAAAAGTAGTAAACTTGGATTGAAATCTTTTTAAAATCTTTTACTAGTTTTTGATTTGAGGTACAATTTAAGATCAGCTTTCCTAAGACAAAAAACTGATTAACAGTTACCAGGACACCCAGTAAAAGTGTTATTGAAATAGGTACTGTTGAGTGACAGTTTGAAGTATGGTCCAGTGTAATTTCTCCTATAATTTTCTGATAGGACTTGGGAAAGAGTTTTAATTTGATTTACAAAAACCATATAGGAATTAAATTATCTGAAATGGAAAAGAATGAAGAAACAATGTGATGTGATGATTCTGTAATAATGCTTTTGAGCAGCCTCTTCCTTTACTCTTCTGAATTTCTATTTTCATAAGAAAGGGGGAAGACAATAGGTAACATTTATTGTGTGCCTGATACTATGTGTATTCCCTCATAGTCTTACAGTCTCATTAAGTACATGTAATGATACATTTAAACAAGAAATAGAGGCTCCAAGATAAGGTAAGTGATGATCATAAAATTGAAACCTAGATCTCTATGACAAAATTCTAGTGCCTTCAATTAGGAAAACCAGTTCCAAGCCCTTCTCCACATGGAGTGTTTCTGTGAACTTATTACACCTCTAAGCCACTATTATAAGTTTAGAATAACGACAACATGCATTGTTGTTAAAAGGGTGAATTAAGCCCGGCGTGATGGTGGTGAAGGGAAGATCATGAGTTCAAAGCCAGCCTCAGCAACATATAGGTGCTAAGAAACTCAGTGAGATCCTGTCTCTAAATAAAAAATACAAAAATAGAGCTGGGGATGTGACTCAGTGATTGAGTGCCCCTGGTACCCTCCCCCCAAAAAAGAGGGTGAAGTAAAATAAGGGTTTATTTGAAGTACTCAGTTCAGAGCCTTGCAGAAAGCTGCCTCTCAATGAATAATTACTATTGTATAATTGATGTTTTTCCTATCGAGATTATGAAACCAGAGTTTCTTTCAGTTCTCCTACATACATTAAAATCCTACCATGAACAAGTTACTATTGTTAAATGCTTTAGTTATCTATGAAATAGAATCTAGAAGTAGGCAAAAATAATGTGAAAATGAACATATAATGATTTAAGGATCATATCAGTAAGCTCTTCACCTTGGGTCAAGATCTTATTATTCAAACTTTAACTTATTTGCTAAATTAGACACAAAATTACTCTAGAGACTCTTTTGACAAAATTAAACCACACATCACCATATACACTTATGTACAACCCCCTGTACACACAAATACACACTAGAAATATTGCTGAAAGAAAGTAAGTTTCCTAGCATTTCCACAATAAGCCAATTTAATCATGTTTAGGGAGCTTTTTCATATGCTTGGGCTACTTTCCCCCCCCCCCCCATTTGGTCTGCAGCACATCCCAACTGAAAATACTACATGGGTATCTTACTGTTGTTTTTCTTTCACTCCTGTAACTAGTATTCTCTCCCATGGACTTGAATTCCCTGTAATGTAAAGACATCACTATTATTATAGATATATACAACATACTATCAAAGAATCAAAAGGAGCTATGAGGCTGGTCTTTACATATGTCCTATTTTATTGAAAGATGTTTTTAAAGTTTTTACAAACTTTTTGATATTATATATGCACACACACCCCACATTCACCACACATGATTTTATTCTGTGTCTGTGGTGTGTGTGAGTAATGTAATATATAATCACTACGCGTTCTGCCACATCTGTGCACAAACTTGTAATGGCACTACAGAGTACATCCTTGCTTTAGCTGAGAAGGAGAAAGAAGCAAGGAGAGAGATACTTCTTGCCCATAAGAAATGAGTTTACTTTCCTAATAAAACAAATCTAAAATTGGCTGTTGTCATCGTGTGATGTTAACAACCAGTTTTTTGGCAAGTTTGAAAATACTGGGCTCCATTATAAAAGTTAAAAATGTCCTGGACCTGGAGTTGTTTACCCAGAGTACAAGCTGCTCTAAAGTTACAGAGCTCTGGTTGGAAGCAGTGGCTTGAAGGCCGCCTCCAAGTAACTGACGTCACAGTAGTCTCAGCTGCTGCAGTGACAGTGAGCTGAGCGGCTCTTTGACTTGTGAAAGTGTTGAAGGATTCAAAGGGACTTTTCAGTACTGCTCTGCAGAATGGTTGGACTCAGGCTGCATGTCCTTTTCTTGTAAAGAATCAAGATTCCCCGAGCTAAGACTTTGCTCTTTAGACAACTAGCCCTCCACTCTGCTTCCTTCCATAACTAGATTGACCATGGCCCAGCTGCTGTAGGATTGCCCCCCAGGGCAAAAAGGTATGTTTCTTTCTGGCAAATTCGAAAGCAAGTGGTTAATTATGCAAAACACAGAAGGCTGCTGCTGACACATTTTAAGCTATGCATCTTTTTTAAGTGCAGTGTGATTTCAACATCTGCCTGTACTGGTGTCTATGTCTGGGCTGAAGAACAGTGGGCGGGGTGCATAACGGATTGTACTGACTCTGGGAAAGAGGCCTTTCAGCTGCTGTGGTGGATTCCCCAAGTCTGAACTGACAGTGCCATCCGCTTTCTGAGGCTGTGTTTCTCAAACACTGCTTCTCAGTTGTTCAAAAAGCACTTTGCCCACCATGGGATTTTCATTAGCTATACTTCTAAGGATGCAATTTTTGTTAGAATGAAAGTTTTCAGTATTTGCTAATTAAAATTCACAACCCTTGAGATGACTGGTATTTGAAAGTTGCAATGAAAAATAAATAAATGTTTTATCCAAGACAATGGTGCATGTACTACAGGATGTGTTTCCGCAATCTGAGACTTTCCTAGTAGCTTAACCTATGTTAGGAGGAAATTTTACCACAATATCTTCTGTTTGAGATAATTTATTTTAGACATTTGTTTATCCACATCAGAAGTTTTTATCAAAGCTTCTAAGTTAAGAAAAGTAAAACTGCTGTGCCTATAACTTGGATGTTTTCTAGATGAGTAAATAATTGGAGAGAAAGTATGGAAGAAAATGGTAATTAAATGAGAAAGCAAAAATAATTTGTTTGGAATTGCATGTGATTGTCTTTGACCTTGTTGGAACATGAAGAATGTGCTGAAATAACAATAAATGGTAAAAAAAAAAAATTTTTTTGCCCTCTAACAAAATCAAATCAGGGTGGTCTCTAGATATATGCATTTACTAATGAATAGTGGGGAAAAATGCAATCAATTAATTAGTTTAAATGATACAAATGATTGACAATAGCCTGGAGAGAGGGCTACAGAATTTTGGAGGCAAATGGTACTTTACTCTGATAGATATAAGCATAGGGATTCTTAACCCCTCAAAGTCAATCAGAAGCAAAACCTCTTCAGGCCAAATGACTTTTTCTAGGAATTGTGAGATTGGCAGTACCAGCTGTGTATGACATTTTCATTGAAATATGTGTCCTTTTAAAACTGAAAAACCCTCAACTATATGAAAAGTAACAGGAAAAAAAAAAAGCCTTCTCTTTGGAGAAAGAGAAAAATAGCAATGGAGTAACCGCTATCACTGTTCAGTTTATTTTGCTTACATCTAGTTTTCAGTGGGCATGATGGAAGTTCAGATGGTAATGACCCTGCTATAGTTAAGAATAGAGGACTTCTCAGATGGAGAAGTGTTGTCATGACCCTACTTGAGGCTACTGTGGGGGATGCAAATCATCTTGTGAGACCCCTTTGCTGCTCTTTCTTTAATTGTGCTTACTGGTGGGGTTGAAAGGTTAGCCAAACCATTTGCCTCCCATCACCACTTACGCAACCCACTCACAAGCCTTTACAATCCTGGCCTCCAGCCTGGGAGAGGGGAAGTAGGTTAAAAGAGATTATGTAATGCTAGCTTAGAGTTGTTAGGGGGAGAACGTGTGCATGACTAAGTAATGCAGCTCACTCTGTCCTTTTACAATTTGCTCCAATAAAATTTTATTCTGAATGAAATTCTGGAAGGAGTGAAATGAAATGGAGAGCAAAGAGTTATGGAAAAGGGGGTGCAGCACAGAAATCCTCCCTTCTCTCCCACAAAGATGCCAAGATCTGTGGGATGAAAAGAGCGACAACTGAAAACAAAGAGAACTTTTATATTTGCCTCAGTGGAAAGCACTAAAATTGAGTTTCTGAATCTGCTGAACCACTTTACCCCATAACTTCTTATCACAAAACATTCTATCCCTACCAAGTTACCCCTTTGGATCTTTAAAATATTTAATTTAAAATTATAATAAATGCAGTTTATATAGTTGTATTCAGTTTTTTACTAACAATGAAAATTTTTTTCTAAATATTGAACTTGACAAGTTTCTTTTTTAAAAAAAAGAGAGAGAATTTTTTAATATTTATTTATTTTAGTTTTCAGTGGACACAACGTCTTTATTTTATTTTTATTTGATGCTGAGGATCGAACCCAGCGCCCCGTGCATGCCAGGCGAGCGCGTTACCACTTGAGCCACATCCCCAGCCCTTGACATGTTTCTTTATAAAAATACTTGAAAAATATTGATGGTAAAGGAAAATCATGGAGAATCTTAGCATTCACACAAGCAAATTAGGTTTTTCTTCTGTCAATTTTATATTTAAATAAAGGTTAAAATAACCCGTTTAATTATAGACAAAGAAAGAGGGATAGATGGAGGAAAAGAGGGAAGACAAGAGGAGGGGAAAGGATAGCAGGGAGAAGCCAGGAAACAGTCATTTTATTGTGTGTTCATTATGGTACAAAGTAGCATTTAAGCAATTTTATTAAGAAGTCTCTCTTCCTCACTTAATCCACAAAGTAATTCTATGGTCCCCCACTCTATGTTTAGAGGTGGAAACAATATATTCAGCTGTATGATATTTATGTTTATAAGACTGAGTTGCTAGAAAGGCTAATTAAATCCTCCCACAAGAATTGGCACAGACCCTGATCTATAGAAATGTTCTTGCAAAGACTTCTTTTTGATCCATAACTGTTAGATTTCCTAGCACTAGATGTTGTTCTGGCTCTGGAAGGGGGAAGCTCTGTAGATTGGCCCCACTTCATGTTAAGTGATGAGTTTAGCCCTTTCCAGAAAAGCACAGGATTCAGACTGCAGCAGGACCATGACCTGGCCTCACATTACAGCCCTATCACCAGCAACAAGGCTGATTTAGAATATCTCAGGGTGATCTTCTGATATGTAAAAAAGAGAAGCCTGGTGCCTTTTTAACTCTAATTGGAAGTTATTCAAGAAAATATAGGACTGGAAAGAAAAATTAGAACTGTTTGCTGCAAAATTGTGGGAAAACTTTATGAAGATGATTTCTGAACATTTCCATGTTCAAGATAATTGGGATAAAGCTGAACTGCCATAGCAACTTTTTTTCCAGTTTTCTTATAATTAGTCTGTTTCTTTTTATAACTTCTTTGGTTAAATTTGCAACTCTCCCTTAGAATCTCAAATCATTCCATCATTCCTAAGCAGAACTAGTGGCAAGTAACTTCTGGTCAGCAAGACTGTTTCAGCTCAGAGTTAATTACATATAGTTTTAAAGCAGTCTGTTAGTCTCAAAATAAACACTGTCTGCATTTCCTGTGAACAGTTGCTAGATGAAACTAAAAGTCAACTAGGTAAGGGAGACCAGTGAATGTTAAGTTAATCTAAACAAACACAAATCTGTAAATTCTTTACTATCTTCATTTTATTAGATGTTCATTGACATTAAGGATAAATACTTGTTCCTACTGGCTTGTAAGTATGGAAGGTAGCAAAAGAAAGATGACATGATAGAGGGGATGAAAAATAAAGTTAGAGATAGAGTATGATTATGTGAATAAAATGAGACATGATGACATCTTTTTGGCTAAGCTTGAAATTATTTTCTTGACCAAATTAATCATGATATTGTGAGTGCCAAAGAAATAGGTAAAATTCACCAAGTGTCTATAGCAAATAGTTTGGGAAAAGAGTGAGAATATGTCTCCCGATATTATTAGTATTATTAGGGTGCTTTTGGAGGTAGAACTCTGCATATAGAAGTAACATTTTTTAATCCTCATAGTGTGTTGTGATATATTGATAGATTACAGTCCGGTGTGTGTGTGTGTGTGTGTGTGTATGCATATATATAAACACGTATATATTTAAAACCATTTACTACTCAGATATGTATGTACAGAACAGTCTGACAGAAATAAAATTAGCCTTTGATGTTTAGTTGATATTTGGGACATGAAATGTGCATATATCTCCTATGAATATAAACTTGTGCCTGGTGCTTGGTTACATCGGCTTAATTCTGCAATGCCTGCATTCATTGAATATTGACTATTGACTATTGAGAACTTTGTCCATAATTAACATAAGTAGATATTGGTACGTTATGGCATTTTGGTAATGGCTTGGTAAATTGAAGAATTACATTTCTGTAGGGAGATGGGTGCTGGGGATTGAATTCAGAGATTCCATGTGCTAAACACACATTCTACACTGAGCTACCCCTAGCCCTAAATCTCTTGTAGGCTTAATTATTTAATTATTTTAAACAGATTCATATATTTAAAACATACTTTTTTAGAGGGCTGGGGTGGTGGCTCAGAGGTAGAGCACTTGCCTAGCATGCATGAGGCACTGGGTTCAATCTTCAGCACCACATGAAAATAAAATAAAGATATTGTGTCCACTTATAACTAAAAAATAAATATAAAAAATGAGTTTAATAATAAGATTACTTTCAAGTGAAATCAAAGCAATATTTTAAGGCAAAATAATTGAGGAAATTTAAAAAGTTTTTCACATTACCTTGCATTCCATATGTCAGTATTTATAACAGTTCTGTGAATGTCCCTCATTTTAATCCTAATAAACTAAATCTCAGATATTTTAGATGACTTATAACAAAGTTACATATCTGGTACTTTAAATTGTATCTTCAAACCCTAAATGTACATATCCTGAATGTTAAAAATTTAATTATTTCAGTTACTACTTTATGGACTAGAAGATTCTCTGAAAACTGAGCAAAAGGTTCCCTTCAGTTCTCTTTATTCAGTTTTCTAAACAGGTTATAATATATAGCTTATGAGATGAAATTTTGAATTAGTTTTAACATACATATCACAGGATAGTTTTGATGCTTTAAGATCATACTTGATGAGGTAAAATAGTGATATTTTTATGATTTAAGTTGCTTTCTTATTTATACTTCTGTCTCCCAAATCGGCAGCCAACTTTGAGGTCTCAGTTGGTACAGTGAGCACATTTGGCATGGCTTGATCTAAATACAGAAGAGACTACAGTTCAGCACTGGCTCAGGACTCTGAGTCACAAGTATATAACCAGGTTGCATCAGAACAGAGTCATTCTGTTGTAGCAGAATCTGCCACAGTTGTGTACATGTGATCATAGAGCTGAATTTCATACTTAAAATCTTAGATTTTCACAAAATACTCTATTTTTAGATTAGGTAGTTAATTAAGGACCTATTTATATCTTACATGTGCATTTAACCATCTTGTCCACTATAATTTTGCTGTCTGGTCCCCAAAAGGGAAAAAAAAAATCTTTGGACAATAGTTATTACTTTATTGACTGTGTTCGTTTCCTCTTAAGCAAATTTTTATAACTTCTTCTTTTGAGTCCAATTTTCCTATAGTTTGTTTACATCAATGGGCCTTTGATCAAATGATAAAATGTGTTTCCAAAAAGCATATGAATTTGGAACTCATTCTTGTTGTTTATATTAGGCTTTATTTTAAAGGCAAGTGAGACTGCTTCAAATAAAACAACTCGAAGCTTCCAAGAAACAGTTAAGAGAAGGCGGAGACGAGCAGAAACACTTCTTCGTTGACACACGGTTGCCATGGACCTACATAAGCAGTGGGAGAACACAGAAACTAGCTGGCATAAGGAAAAGATGGAATTACTGGACCAGTTTGACAATGAAAGAAAGGAATGGGAAAGTCAATGGAAGATCATGCAGAAGAAGATAGAAGAGGTACAAGTTGATTTGTTTTGAATATACTGTAAACTTCAAGCTCAGGATCAAAATTCTGTTGAAGTTTGTTTTATATTTGAAACCACTTTTATTTTCCTTATTCCACCAAAGAGATTGCATGTCTCACTGGCATTTACTATACTAAAAATAGCATAAGCTTACCTAACGGCATCTTAGGGACTATGCTTATTTTATAGTCTTGCATGAAAAGTATGACCCTGAAAAGTCACTCAAAAATGTATTAATCTACCATATTCTGGCTAGAGAGGTTTAATGTCCAAATGTATTAATGTATTAATGTATTACTGTATTCTGCATGAGTTTTTAAATATCACAGCCTCAGAAGAAAATGCAAGAAATACATAATTGGTGAACATATATTAGCAAAATTATAATTGGGCATTAGTATATAGCCCAATTAGAATATCTTTCCTGGAATGATAAGTAATGTCTACTAAAGGAAATTACATATCAGATAACTTAGTATAGTAAAAAGGAGTGTCACATTTCAAACAGGAAATGGTAATGGACATGAGATTTTTTTCTGGTAAGATATGCTACATTTATTAGGAAAGGAGTTATGAAAAATGACATATCATATAATGACTCTAACACAGTCATTTTATTCTCATTAACAACCCCTAGCCTGTTGGGCCTGGAATATTTCCTTCAAGCATTTGCACTGATGTAGATTCCTACTTTCTCTAACTGGAAATTAGTTATACTTATCTTGCTTTATTCTGATAAAATCCACAGTATTGACTTATATGATTTTATGCATCTTACCAAAACAGTTATTTTAAAAGATTCTTGGGCCTTTCTTTGCAAGCAAAGCGCCTTATATATGTATAGTGTTAAATTTTTCCTAATAACAACTAACAACTTATGAACAAAGTACAAACCATAAAAAAATTGGTATGCCAAAACAAAAATCGAACAAGAGAGAAGATTCTCACCAAATATCTGATTAAGAGATTAGAGGACAAATTTACTATCCCCCCCTTTATATTTTGGAAAATGTGTTCTGCAAGCTCCCTTATCTCCTGTCTCTTTCCAGAGACTGACTTTAGAGCAACAAAGAAATGCCTAAGTCAAACCAGAATCTAAAATGCTAATTCAGTCAGAAACTGTGTCACCTGCTCCCCAAGACTTGGGAGATCCAGTTGGTAACAGTATCAGACAACTCTAGCATCCAAGCAAAATAATTAAGGGATGCAATCAATTTTTTTTAAGCCATGTTGTTAAAACAGTTTGTTGTCTGGTCAAATTTGTTATTTTTCAATAATTATCCTAACAACTCTACAGATTCCATATATGGTTAACATTAGCCCTATCTACCAGCAGGCATTAAACATACTATAAACAGACTTATAGCTATCAGAGATACTCTCCTTTTTTGCAACAGGAAGAGAGAAGGGCTCTAACATTTTTCCCTTAGAGTAGCTACATGCTATATATGTCTGGCTATCTGTGATATATAGCTACATAGTTGGGAATATATTTAGATAACGTGTTCACCAAGAATGCCCATGGATACTTTTCAATACCTGAAACTAACACTGTGCTTCCCTTATTTTACACACACACACACACACACCTTCTTACAGGCTACAAAACTGGGGTAAAAAGATTAAGGAAAACAGGAGGAGCTCAATGTGATGGCATGTGCCTGTAATCCCAGTGGCTAGAGGTGGAGGCAGGAGGATTCCAAGTTCAAAGTTAGCCTCAGTAAATTAGCGAGGTCCTGAGCAAGTTATCAAGATCCCATATCAAAATGAAAATTTAAAAAGGGGGGTGGGGGCTGGAAATGTGGTTCGGAGGCTAAGCACCCTGGGCTCAATCTCTGGTACAAAAAGAAAAATAGGAGGAAAGTATTTTAGTGTTTTTACCTATCACAAAGAATCAAGGCAATTTTTTCAAACTAAAATTTAGAAATCAGGACTTGGAAATATTGCAGCATGTCACAAGCATAATCAACAGTATTTGTTTAATATATATCACCAAATCTGTATAGAAAATCAGATGCAGGACTACCTAGCATGTGTGAGATACTGGGTTTGATTCTTAGCACCACTATAAATGAACGAATAAAGTTCTGTCCATCTACAACTACAAATTTTTTTTTATAAATCAGATGAAAATTTTTGAATCATGCTAGAGAATTGTAAACTCGAAGGCATATACTTATAACTTCAGAGATTTCAAGTGATTTATCACCTAATGAAAGCATCCAGCATTGGGCATTAAGATGCTTCCCCAAGGGCAGAGAAGGGGCTTATTTCTCCCCAGCAAGAATTGAAATTGAGTTTCTCAGCAATCCTGGCTATTATGAGCCAACCCAGATACAACTCAATTTAATAAATAAGATGTTTGTTGCACATCAGTATTGTGGAGTGAATTCATACAGGTTCTATATGTGCACAACTCTTCAGCTAATCTCCATCAGTTCGTAGAAGCTTAACAGATCCTACTTTCCTTTGGGGATATTTCTTCTTAATGACCAGAAAATTCTATAATGTTCATTTTTGTTGATCTTGGAAATATCGGACAAAGGTTGCTGCTCAGAATCGTGGCCCATTTTGGCAAATAAAGAAAGCTGTTCAAGTTCTCTGAAAAAAAAAAAAAAATAGATGCTGATGAATCTCTGTTCCGCTACTATTGATACTATCCATAATCATTGCATTTGCTGTTGGAAAGCCAAAACCATCATGCCTGAATCATTTGAAGTTTGGGGTAATACAGATAGAAATTCTGTATTGTTTAGATATTATTTTTTTTAACTTTTTGTTTTTTCACGTTGCAATCTTTATGGCTTGTTTCCTTTGGTGGAATGATCAGAAAGCTATTGACAAGTGCTGAGTGCTAGATCAGATAAAGTCACTTATACAAAGCAAATGGTTTTCCATTAATTACAGCATATTATTTGTTATTCTTTACTAGCTAAGGACCCAAAAGAATTTATAATGTCTCAAAATTACACATATGGTCAAGTATACAAAAACAAAAATAAATAAGATGAAGACAGAAGGAAGTGAAATGCAGAAATAAATCTGTCTTTCTAGCAAATAACGCAATACTATCTGTTGCATATTCCTCAACATCCAAGAGACCAAAAACTAACCTATTTCCTAGGAATAGAACTTCTCCCCCTTGTTATGAAACTATAGGAATATTGTTTTCACTCATGACTTCTCAAAAGGAGGGTAACATCACCAACAGCCTCCTTAGATTTAACATGGTTTCTTTGTATCCATTTTTTTAGTGAACTTTTCTCATTGTGACTAAAACACATGACCAGAACAACTTAGAGAAGGGACATTTATTTAGGGATCATAGGTTCAGAGGTCTCAGTCCATATGTGGCCGACTCCATTGCTCTGGGCCCAGGGTGAGGTGGCACATCATGATGGAAGGACCCAGCAGAGGAAAGCTGCTCAGCTTATAGTGGGGTCAGAAACCAGGGCACCAGGGTCATAGGGAAAATGATCCTTTCAGGACAGGTCCCCAGTGACACACCTAACCTAGCCACACCCTACCTTCCTACAGTTACCAGTCAGTCTATTCAAACTAGGATGGACCGATGAGGTTATAACTCTCACAATCACTTTACCTCTAAACATTCCTGCATTAACTCAGGAGCTTTTGGGGGACACATCATATGTAAACCATAACAACCCTCATGGTGAACGCAGATCATAATGCCATCAGCAGCTCAGGTTATTTTTATAGATACCAAAACAATTGAGTCACAGCTCTATTTGGTGATACGCTGCTTTATACAATGAGTGCTTTTAAATTTATAATCATTAGGGAAATAAATGTACCATATATCTTTCAGGGATCAACTCTGTGTAGTGCTTTTCTCAACTGAGTGTTGGGCAAATATTGAGCAGCAATGTAACTATTGTTGAAGCCCTTGAATAATACATGTAATGCAGATATTGATGATGGCTGCAAAATGGAGTCATTTGCTTTAATATTTTTCTGACAGTCTCTTTGGATATTTGAATAGATTTCCCAAGAGTCAAGCCTAAAGAAAAGCCTACTTCCTTCCCCTTTTAGGAGTGAGCTGAGCGTCTGCAGACTTAACAAAGATCTCAAGAAGTAATTTGGGACTTGCATTAACACAAATAGATGATCAAAGCCTTTGAGCTTTATTGTTTCACATGGGTCATTATCACACTTTTTAAAATCTTAATGAGAAATTTCTTTTAAAATGTGTATAGTCTTGGCATTAAAAACATCAGTAATATCTAGCCGTTACCAATGTAGTTAATAAAAAGAAGTATTTTTTGATTGACAAGTGCCTACTTAGGGAACAGAGTGAGTTGATTTACTATATAATTGTCAGCTATTTAGACAGTTAAATGTCAGTGTGTAAATATGGTCATATGTTTAAAATAAATGACTTTAATGATAGTTAAACTCTTGCTTCTCTGAAAACAATTAGAAAGCATGGTCAGTAGTTGATTCAGGTAATTCCTTTTGTGACAATGCTTCTGCATCTATGTATAGAGTCAGATTTACTTCTCAATGACAATTTCTGATTAGAAAGAAAAAATAGCATCCATGCATTGCCTTACTTAGAGTAGTTTTTATGGTTCATCAAAGTTGTTCCAGCTAATCCACATTTTAGAGGCACCATTTGGAGGAGTAGGCATGAACATCCAGGGTAGTATATAGTAAGTAATATGGCAAAGAAAGTTCAAAATGTTTTCTTGTTATCAAGAATATTGACAAATGAGTTAAGAGGAAAAAAGTTTCCATTTTGATTTCTTACAGCTTTGCCAAGAAGTAAAGCTTCGGAGGAAAATCAACATGAACGAACGCTCTAAGGTCATTGGTCTCGATCATGAGAAAGCCATTCAAGAAATGTTGGAATCTTCTTCAAACAACCCCAATTCAGGACAATGTGAATTTACAGGGATGAATCATAGGGATGGTCTGGAGAAAGAAAATAAATCAGGGCAGTGCTTACCCTGTGGAGGAAATCAGTTGTGTAAGGAACAAAAAGCAACAAAAAAAGCAAAAGTAGGGTTTATGGATCCTGCCACCACAGACAACCAAAAGGAATTCCAGGCCTGGCCAGGCCCGAGGACTTCTGAAGAAGAGAGTAAGAGCGGTTCTGGAGCCCTCAGCACTGTAAGTAAGATGTGATTCACTGTGAGCTGTTTCTAAAGAAATATTTACATTTCAAAGTGCTAACCTGCTGTTGCTTTTATGTGCAAAGGCTCTTGAAGAACTTGCCAAAGTTAGTGAAGAATTATGCAGCTTTCAAGAGGAAATTCGAAAGCGGTCTAGCCACAGAAGGTAGGCTTGTACACCTATTTATGCTGCATGATCACAAACAGTATTGTTTTTAGTTAATGAACTCAAACTGCCTCCTCCTTACATTCTATTAGTGAGAAGTTATGAGCTATTAAAATTTTATTGTTGAATGGAAAATAGATACTTCAGTTTTATATTTTCCTGTTCACTAATTCTAAAAAGGAATCTTCCAATGCTCTTTGTAATTTGATTATTAGGAATACTTTACTTTCTTGGTGTCTTAGTTAGGGTATACCTTCCACAATAAATTAACAAGTATCCTTTAATTTCATTTTTTAAAAGGAAAAGAATGCTTTATTTACACAGCGGTGCTTGCACAGATATCACAGCTTGAAGAAAATTCTTATTATAATAATCAACACCTGGGGCTGGGGATGTGGCTCAAGTGGTAGCGTGCTTGCCTCGCATGCGTGCGGCCCTGGTTCGATTCTCAGCACCACATACAAAGAAAGATGTTGTGTCTGCCGAAAACTGAAAAATAAATATATTCTCTCTCTCTCTCTCTCTCTCTCTCTCTCTCTCTCTCTCTCTCTCTCTCTAAGTAAAAATAATAATAATAATAATCAACACCTATTAATTATACAGACTGATGGCATTCGCTGTCATATTTCCACACATGCATACATTGTGCCTTGGTCATGTCCATCAAACTGATTTCTATTCTCACCCTTCTCCCCTCCCTCAACCTACCCCTCTTTGCATACCCTTCCTAGTCCCTAGAACTTTTGTATTTCAGGTCATCCTTTTGTTTGTTTGTTTCTACATATGAGAGAGAAGATGTGATACTTGTCTTTCTGTGTCTGGCTTATTTTGTTTAACATGATATCCATGCAACATTTTGCTGCAAATGACAGAATTTCATTCTTTATAGCTGAATAATATTCCATTATGTATATATACTATATCTAATATAGTTTTTTCTCCATTTTGAGTATTTGGCCCATGCAAGAGTATACAACTAGGATAATCCAGTTTTATACATCTTGAAATCGTGTCAGAGTTAATAACAATGTGGTGTGGTTATTCTATATGATGTTCAACTGAGATATTTTATGCCCTAGAGTCACTTATTTCTCTAAGTAATATTTACATAATAGAGGAACACATAGTTTTTAGAATAACACATTGTAAATATTTCTATACACATGCCACAAAAATGCTATTTCACTTCAGAAATGGTGTATAATTTCAAGAGTATGTTTTAGCCAAATTCTAAAATTAATTTGGAATTCTTTGCATGGTAAACAAAGATGAATTATTTGAAGAACAATATGCTTCTTAGAAAGCTGCAACAGTATGCTCCCTTATTTTTCTTTAGCACTTGGGAAGTTCAGAGAGAATTTTTGTGCTGATTTGAAATAGATTTTCTTAGCCAAGTGTATTTCATACATAATATGCTCTGTTGGCCTGTTTAGTTTTTCCTACCGTTTTTAGTGGGTGTTTGTCTGTAATTTATAGTATGCTATTTTGTAATCTTTTATAAGTTGCATAGATATAAATATTGAAAATGCATGAAGTGATTTCTATTTGTGAATCCACATTGTTGCTAGAGTAGTTAACTTTTTACTTAAATAACTCCGAAAAGATTTTTGTGCCAGTTTTCTTTTTTTATAAGCCACACCTCAAATAAAGCTCTTATTATCACCCCATGGCCTTGGAAAAAAGTTCAGTTATCTTTAATATGAAATTCAAAGACATTACAACTTGTCCTGACCTAATGTTTTTCTCTCTAGTTTTTCATTGTCCTCCCCACTTTGCTTTAAATCCTTGCACACTACTATGCCAATTATCCCTTGAATAGTCACACTCTTTTTATTATATTTCCCTTTGTTTATATGCCCTTTACTGGGCTTTTTAAAACTTTTTAAAAATCGTGCTTTTCTTTCAAGCCCAAGTGAGACCTTCCATTTGGAATGATTCATGTATCCTTGTGCTTTTATTCAGACTTTTATTCTTACTACTTAAAATATTATTTCAAAATCAAGGGTAGAAGCTTGAGGTCACATTACATAATAAATAAGAATTCCATAGGCAAAGAGAAAGTAAGGAAATAGCATGAGAAAAGCTATAGAAATGGAACTATCAGTAGCAAAAACTCGAGAGTTTAGTTTGAGTCTAGTATGAAGTTGCAGGTAATATAGATAATGGAAGAGACAAGGTTGAAAAGATAGCCTGAGACATAGTATATAGAGTTGTAAGTGGCATAGATATAAATGATTAAAATGTATGAATATGATTAAGAGCCTTGAATGTACCATTGAGAAGTGGACTTTATTCTTCAATAAAGTGGACTTGAAGTTTTAATTAGGGGATTTATATAAATATTATGCTTGAGGAAATTTTGATTCCATTTCCTGATGCAGAAATCCATTGCATAAACCATATTTTCTTTTAAGAGCTAGTCTTAAATAATGTTATCACTAATATACCTTGTTTTGTAATTATTCAGGATGAAGTCAGACTCTTTCCTCCAAGAAATGCCAAATGTAGTCAGTGCACCTCATGGGGATCACTTGATCAAAAATGGCCCATGCATTCTTCCAATCAGTTTAGAAAAAGAAAAACAGAAAAATAGAAAGAATCTGAGCTGTACCAATATGCTTCCAGGCAATTCTGTGAAAAAATGTGGAATTGATACAATTGATTTGGAAAGGAATCAAACCCCACCAATTCCTCCTCCAAGAAGCACCTCTCGAAATTTTCCCAGCTCATATTCTGAACAAGCCCAAGAAAGATTGAAGGAAAGTTCAGACTACAACAGCTGGGTGGCCCAGGAGGGTCAAGGTGAAAAGAGCTGCAATCTTCATTCCATTTTGAGGCTGCAAGAGATGCCTATATCATATCCAGATGAAGGAAAGACTATGAAAGATGGTATGATGTTTTCTTCTTTGACACCAGGAGTCAAAATAGATAGCAAGCCTTCAGATAATGAAGATGGGTTTGGCATGTGGTCAGGTGACATTGAGATAGGTGTGAAAAAGAGCCCCTCTTCTTTGTGGTTTCAGAAAACCTGCTCTACCCTCAATATGCCAAAATTTGAAAAGGAGATCCCAGATCACCCTGCTAAATCTCATTCTGATCTTTACGTAGGTAATGGCCGTAGTTCCTCGATGACACAGAGCAGTGGTCCACCTAGAAGTTTCAGTTGTGGCTTTGAAAGGACTGCAAGGAATGAAAAGTTAGCAGCAAAGACTGATGAATTTAACAGAACTGTATTTAGAACAGATAGACATTGTCGTGCAATACAGCAAAATCAAAGCTACTCAAAATTATCTGGGGATCTTAAGCCCTGTGATAACTTAACAACTCCTGTTGGTAGCATATCAGATATATCAGGTAGTGAGAGTGTGACTGGTATTCTGAAAGCCAGTGCCCACATGCCTGTGCCTATGGGAAAGATGTCTGATAATCCTACCAAGAAATCCACAGCAGGTCTGGTCAGACAAATGCAGGAACACATAAATCCTAGCAGTTATCGGAACATGCTCCACGAGCATGACTGGAGACCAAGCAATTTGTCTGGCCGACCGAGGTCAGCTGACCCCAGATCAAATTATGGTGTTGTGGAAAAGCTGCTGAAAACCTATGAGACATCAACAGGATCTTTACTGCAAAATTCTAAGTGTTTCCGGGATAATGGGACCAAATGTAATTCTGATGTCAGTGGTGGTGCTACATCAAGTCAGCATTTAGAAATGCTTCAAATGGAACAAGAATTGCAGAGAAAGACATCTTTGTGTGGGGGACAGCAAGTGAAGCAAGGAATAGATTGGAAAAAGATAACAGAGGTAAGAAAGCAAATTACACATTTTGGTAAAACAGCATCCACATTTAGCAGTTATAGTCTTATAGCAGACTATAAGTTCAGTTCATTTGCCCATTCATATAAATTAAATGTAGACACATGTTTGGCATCTTCTTGACTTCTTGACTCTTTGTGAATAAATGTAACTCAGCATAAATTTAAGATGTGGTTTTTAAACCAGGGAATAGCACATTATATCTTTTTTAAAAAAAAAATACCAATATAATGAGTGGATTTAAGAACATCAGGAATATCAAATATTTGTTGTTCGTCTCTTGAAAATTTTTGCAGAATGTACATTTTTGATTTATAGAATTTTGAGGTTTACTTTAAGTATGTGGAAAATATCTTTGAATAATTTTAACTTTTCAGTTATTAACTATGATTGATTCAGTCATTCTCAGCATTTGATTTGTGTTCTTATAGGATTTATCATATGAATGTGAGTCTGCACAAGACATCACTTAAAACAGTGCCTTGAAAAGTTCTTTTATCTGTGGAACTAAAAGTCAGTGTGTGGAACTAGTTCTAAAAAGACATCAACTGCCTCATGATTCATCAGTGTGAGGAGACCTACAAGATTATCAAGTACCATAGTTCATATTAAAATTGGAATTTTGATTAAAATACTCCATGCCACAAATATTAGACAAATGCCTTCTTCAGTTTTCAGTACTTTTCTTTGGTTGTAAGTTTGCTATTACATTAATCCCATAGTAGAAATCCATAATGTTATTGGTTGTGTAATGAGATAAATGCCTTCATTTGTGTCACAGGAATCCATGGCAGTGAAAGTCTCAAATGGAAAAGGATTTTCCCGACCTGCCAGACCAGCAAATCGCCGTCTCCCATCCCGATGGGCATCCAGATCTCCATCAGCACCACCTGCCTTGCGAAGAACTGCGCAGAGCTATACCATTTCTCTGAGATCTGAGGCACCGATGGTCTAAGTCTCTAGTCTGGATTGCTAGATTACAAAACTTCTAGTCCCAATTGCCAAACTGAACATTCTGAGTGTTTACAGCCAATCCTGTTCTCTTCTGTATCATTCAAGATCACTGGGACAAACAATTTCAATCTTAACTTTCCATCAGTCTTCAGTGTTTTTAATCTATGGAATAATTATCTCCTCATATTTTGATTTCTTAGGTCAGAATTTTTTAATGCCATCTTCATTAATTTTCCAATATGGTTAAGTTGAAACAATGTACAATATTGTATATTCTAACTTTCTTGCAAGTGCAGAAAGCAAGGTTATGTGCATGGCCCTGTGTTTGTAGGTGCATGTGTCGTAATAGGAAGCATTCTAGTATGTATTTAGGTAAGAAAAACGTATGTGCTCGTGTTGACTTTGAAATTATAACATGTATACCTATGTATTCTTCGTGTTTATTTAAAAGTTTTGAAAATATACAGTACTATTTTGTATACCTTTTAATAGGTATCGCCTAAGGATTTGAGGTTCATACATTAATCAACCACTCCTTTGGCCCACAACTACATTGAAAAATAAGAATTATACACATATCTAGCATTGGTAGTTTTCTAAATACAGCTCATAAATGGCTTCTTAACCCATATTAGGATAAATTAATAGTATTAACTTTCTTGATTATTATTTTAAATAAAAATGTCACACATTTAACAGATAAGCCTTCTAAAGCAAACATAAAATGCTCATAAATGCTTTTATACGTTGCTTGGTAGTCTTGTATGGCTTTAACTGTATACTTGATTCTCAGAGCCAGTGTAATAAGACTGCCTCATGAATGACAGGACTAAATAATGAATTTATTTTGTCAACCTCAGTAATATTCCTTAAATGGGATGCAAAAAGAAATTAAATCATGTTGAATTTTACCTTTTCTTGAAATTGAAGTAAGCTTTTAGTTCAGCTACCTTATTTGGGTTCATACACATTTAGAGGTAAGTTTTTTTTTTTTCCCTAATCTTTTCCCTAAAACTAATAGATAAAAGACTAATTCATTTAAAAAAAAAAAAAAAAGTAAGATCAGGAATAATTTCATTGAGAGCTGAATTGTAATATATTTCTTAGAATGTACTACCAAAAAAATAAAAAGAAAAGCCTTAAACCAAACTTTGGCCTCCATAGGAGTAAAAGGAACAGAAATGTGTATTTTGGCTACAATTTCCATACAGTGAACACATAAAATCTGTGTTGAGAACTCACAGAAATAGGTATATTGAAGTGCTTGGAATTCTACATGGAAGATTTTAGAAGCGGTTTTTGTTATTAGTTAGATATTAATTTTATTTAAGCTTTTTGTTGCCAAAAAATGTTAAGATAGTCTTATTTCCAATGTATTCAGAGTCTTATTCTTATGGTATTCTAACCATTTAGAGGAATTTACTTTATTATACCATGCCCTGAGGTAAAGTAAATAATTTGTAAGTCACAATTGCCTTAAAAGGCTCAAGACTGTACCATGGTGATGGCTAGATTCATGTGTTATAAGAATAGCTGAATTAAACTTCTAGAATGTGAGCTGGATCCTATGGTAAGTAAGGGCTACAGATTCATTCTCCTAATTCTTGTTTCCTTCAGAAAATATCTTTCCCCAAAGGAAATATATAAAAGAAAATGAACCTATATACCAAGTGATATCACTTTAATTATATGCTTTTCCACAAGAGGGGAGGAAAACACTGGGAAATTGCTACCTTGGGCCATGAAATGCTGTTGACAGTGGTGCCCAAGTATTGTGTACATATCTGTTCCTCTCCATCCCTATACCCCAGACAGTCTGGCATGATCTGTGGTCCTACCTTTACCTGCAAATCAGAATAGTGAAGATCTCTTTTAAAAATGAAATCCCTGATCTCTGCCCCCACCCCCATTATTAAAGTGAAATTTCTAGGAGTGGAGAGTGGGAGTCTTTAATAAAACAAAGCAATGCAAAATATTTGATAACCAGGCAGATTTGGAAGCAGTAACTTTTGATGATAACTGAATGGATGTCATCATTGGGTAGTCACCTTGGGTAGTCACTTTTCTTCCCTGGAACTTAACTTTGCTATCTGTAAGTTAAAAGTTATATTGCCAGTCTTCACAATTTTAAGCCTCTTTTTCTATTATCATTTGAATGAACCAGTGGGACCATTTTAATGTCTTTTTAGGTTGACTAAAATCACAGAATATTAGGGCTAAAAAAATAACTAGCATCTAGTCCAATGCCAGAAATTGTAAAACTGAAGAAACTAAAACATTGAGTACTCTTTTGTTTTCTTTTAAAATATTTTATAGTTTTTTATGGAAAAGTCTGTCAGGAAATGAAAATCATCCTTGAAAAATATTTTTTGATGTATTGTGATTTTTAACTGGTGATTTTTCTACTTTGGGTGGGCATTTTCTTCCCCAAAACATATCCTTCATTATGCCATCATTGCTGGATTTAAAGAAATTATAAACTTTCACAAAAATATTTGATCAGGAACATATTTATAGATGTTTTCCTAATAGACTTTTGAGAGGAAAATCTTATGTCACAGGCGATTACTGATGTTACTAGCTGATCTCAGAAAGGAATTAGAATAATGCAGAAAAGGGTGCTTGAGTGTGTGTGTGTGTGTGTGTGTGTGTGTGTGTGTGTTTTATGTGTGTTGAGTAAAGCTTGTGTTTATGTGGTGTGTGTGTTTGTGTGAATTTCTGTGTATGTGTATGGTACGTTCATATTCCAGCCACTCATCTAACATTTTGTATTACTTTAGGTCCCAAAGCCAAATATAAGAATATAATAATGCTTTGTGTAATTCACTATTTCAAAATTTATCCATAACTTTATTTGTTTTTATATGAAAACAGTGAACATGATATTTCATTTTGCTAATATTGCCCTAAAAGAGGATATACTTTTACTTAGGTGATTTAACTAGGCTGCAAATCATCCTGAGAAAATATCTGTATCTAAAAAAGGGTACCTACCTTCCCAAAAATGATTCTTAAAATTATTTTTAAGCACATTTGCTGATAAACAATCACTTGCTGTTGAAATTTCCTCCAGCCACTGGAAGCTATGAAACAAGTTTGGAAACAGCCACTGTGGCATTTATATATACTGAGAATATTTGTATGTTCTTTCTTTTCTATAATGAACTTGTAAATCTAAAAGTCTTATAAAATCTAAACTCAAACGTATACACTGTTCAATCTAGCTTCTCCTAGAATATTGCTAGATAGTAGAATTTAAGCCAATCTGCCTGACTTCCTGCTGCCAGCCCCATACAATTCCTCCTACACTGACATTACCCTGTGCCCTCTTAGCTGCTAATTAAGTTCGGTAAACATTTTCTTTGAAATGAATATTCATTTACATGATGAAATAAGGTAAATTATTTTTCACCAGATTCAAATTTCTAGCATAGCACCATTTTGCTTCAAAAAATATACTCCTTCTAAAAAGCGAACATTACATTGTCAAAAAAATCAAAAAGAAAATGGGTGGTCCTTCAGGCAAGTGCCAATGATGACTGCTACTCTATTGTTTTTACTCCACGAAGTTTTCTTATCACAGGAAACAATCTTTGTCTCAGTGGAAATAAAATCACAAGACTTAAAATCAGATTCATATGCCAATGGTCCTTATGAATCCTAGAGGTTAGATTGACAAATATTGAGGGGAAAAAATTCCTATGTAGCTATGGAGAAGTCTAGCAATTAGGGAAGAGTCCAGATTTAGAAGTCACTCAGAACAATCTCTTGAGAGGTGAGAAACCTGAGACTTGAGAATTCTGTGTGACTGCCAGGCTTACAGGGATGAAATCTGAATCATTGCTTGAATGTTTGTGTCCTCTTTCTGTGTACAAATGTTCTATATGCAGCTCTGACTTAAAGTTTGCAAAGCACATCTGTATTCATGATTTGCTTGCTACTTAGAGCAAACTTACAGGAAGGCTTTATGATTTCTAATTACAAAAGAAAAAATTAAATCATCAAGATAATAATTAGAATAAATAATGTGTCATGATGATGGTTTCAAAAACAGGTGGCTCTTCAGACTCCTGGCTTAAGCTCTTCTCCAAAAAAGGACAAGAAAAAGAAAACAGGGAACAGTATTTGTTTTGTTATGGTTTATGCATGATTATTTTCCTCTCATTGAGCATTTCTCTTGATTCTGCCTTTCAATGATGTTATTCAAAAATCGTTACTCTTAATTTATATGGTTTTAACAAATTCAAGAAGTTGTGAACAAGGTTCGCTTTGGAAAAACATTTTCTACTTTTGATGGCTATGCTGTTTTTGTATCAATTTTGTATGTAGGACATGATGTTTAAGGTAAAACCAATAATTAGCTAAGCAATCTTTAACTAGCATCAACTGAATCCTGACCTTCTCAGTCTTCAAAAGAATCACAGAAAAGTTTCAACGCTGTATAACGTATATGTACTAAGGAATAAATGAGAGCATTTCACTTTAAGCAATGTCTTAGTCCATTTGTGCTAATTAACAAATTACCTGAAAACTGGACAATTTATAGAGAACAGAACTATACTTTTTACAGTTCTGGAGGCTGGGAAGTTCAAGATCAAGGTGCTAACAGGTTTGGTATCTAGTGAGAGTTGTTCTTTATATCCAAGATGGTGCCTTATTGCTGTGCCCTTACATGATGGAAGGGGCAAGTGCTATGTTTTTACATGGCAAAGAAGACTAGCAATTCATAAGGGAGGAGCTTTCATGATCTTATCACTTCCTAAAGGCCACCTCTTCCTACTATTGAATTGGACATTAAATTCCAACATGACTTTTGGAGAGATACATTCAAACCATAGCAATTATTTCCAATTTAAATGACTTATATTTAATTGTGCTCCACCACCAGTTTCTTTTTAAATTTATTTTCTAATTAAACTATTTTCTCATGCCAATGTTATAAGAATTATTAAACAAATTTAATCCAGCCAATTGGAATCTGCAGATTTATTTTTCCTACCAAGTGCTGATCAATTTCAAAATAGTACCAAATTATCTAGCCTGAATCATAATATTTTTGTTTTAATCATTGCTCAAAATTTTATTTAAGATTGAAGGGTTGTTTAATTTGGCATCTGAAATGAAATAGCATATTTGTAATGAAAGCCAAAGAAGCATCCACAGTATTTTTAGACAGAAGTTATGGGTAGGTGTGCAATAATCTGTTAGTCTCTACCTGTTAACATTTAGGAGACAAATCATTAGAAATGAAGATTTCCTTAGGAGATCACTGGCCAATGGAGGAGCTGAGACCTGGTATGTTATCTAAAAGAAGTTGGCAAAGTAGCCCAGGAAGCTGGAGCAAAAGGAATTTATGAGGTATCATTCTCAGTAAAAGTAAGCACTAAGCTTCCCTGACATAAACAGGGCCTGGGAAAGGCACCACATCAAGGACTCCCAAGTGGACAGTGTTCAGGAGTCAAGCGGTCATCCTTAAGGAGATTTCTTCTTAAAGCAGCTCTGGACACTGACTCTAGGGACTTGAGTAGAAATGAAGTGTCCTGGAAAGGAAATCGGCAAAAAGAAAAGCTGAGATCATAAACTTGCCTCTAGACAGTGAGGACCCATTTGTAGGCAACTAGAAGAGAAGCCACCACTAAGCTGAAGCATTAGGTGGTCAGTGCAGCTTAAGCTCTCCTCTGGGACATTTTCAGGAGCTAGAACTAACAGAAGGTCATCAGAGGACCAACCTCACTATGAGGGGCTTAAAAAGATGAGAAGGTGATGAGGTGGGGACTGCTCCCCTCCTTTCTCTCTGTGCTGCTGCTTATTTTTTTTTTTTTTTTGACACTGTCCCCAAAACCTAAAATTTGGCCTGATAGTATGATAAATATAATAAATTGCCCATTACTTCATGTGCCAGATAAGGGCAAAATTGGATACCTTGGAAATCAAATTGTCTCCAATTAAAATTAAAAATAGGCACATAATTAAAAAGCAATACTATCTTTAGAACTTAAAAAGTTACACAAAATTATGCATACACACACATATATATGCAAAGAGAGAGTAAGTGATCATAAAGAATACCCTATTGCTTCTGTGCAAATATATTTTCCAGAAAAAGAAATGAAATGATTGTAAGAAGGTGACTGGAGATGTGGCTTACTGATAGAGCACTTGCCCAGCATGTGTGAGGTCCTGGATTCAGTCTGCATCACCAGAAAAAAAATAATAATAAGGTGAAACTTAATTACTCTGAGCCCTCCTCGTCTTCTTTTTTTTTTTAAGAGGGAGAATTTTTTAATATTTATTTTTCAGTGGACACAGCATCTTTATTTTATTTTATTTGGTGCTGAGGATTGAACCCAGTGCCCCACTCATGCCAGGGGAGCGCACTACCGCTTGAGCAACATCCCCAGCCCTGAGCCCTCCTCTTCTGAATGGAAAGGAGATGAGCTGCATGGAGCCCAGGGAAAGAGATCTTAAGAGCAAGAATATCCTGTGTTGGCCCACTGCTATCTAATGGAAAGGACCCAAACCAAAACAGAAACTTCCTGGCAACAGTCTCCCCCAGACAGATGTGCCCCATACGGGTATCTCTGAAGGTCACCCAATTGTATCAGCTCATTTATTCCACTTACCCAAACAGTCTTCTGATCTCCTTAACTAACTTGCTATTAGAAAAGTTAGCGTCTTTAGCAGTGTTTCTTGACCGTTTCCACCAAGTCTTTTCTAATGCGTAGAAAAGAAATAACCATCTAATTGTCTCTAACAATCTCTTAAGATATGGACATTGCAAAATGCTTAGTATTTGAGGGATTTTAACTTGAACATAAACACAAAGGGATTTTTGTCTCTTTGGTTCACTAATAATGCAAAACACTTAAGAAAGTGCCAGCCAATAGATTAAATAAATTAATGAGATTTTGAAGGGTTTTAATCACTTGCTACTAGGAAAAAAATAAAATAAAAAGGTTTTCCTCCCTGCATCCTTATTTAATCACAGCTGGGCTGAATTTACTCATTTCATAAAATTGGACTGACCTGAGTTTACACTGTTTGGCAATATATTATGTCACCGTATTTTGAGAACCTAAACCCAGAGAAATGTGCATGCAAATTGAAATGCTTTTATATTTGGTTTGCAAAATTTATAAGCATAATCACTAAGTCTTGATGAGCAGAACATTACCAAAGAGATGATACAAGTGTTTTACATGACTGCTGGGAGAAATTTTGTTAAACATCTTTTAACTGAAAGATCAAAGGACTTGTGTCATATAAACTATTGTAAGGCTGTCTCTTTCATTGTCTTACAGAAAAAAAAAAAAACACTTCACAGGCCTTTTGAAGGAAGAAAAATAATTAATAGATTATAATGGCTTTTATCACTTTTAGAAAGTTCCTTGTCAATAAAGTGAACGCTTCTCAACTCACACTTTTAATTCTGCTGCAATCTTAGGACACCCATTGAAAGATTTTATATTTACACTTTCATACAAAGAGGTTTCCCTTCAGATGTCTTTGTTAAGTAAACCAACTTTAAGAACCACTGTTTATCATCAGGCAAAGCAATAATTCTTTTAGCCCATGGTTTAGCCGTTGTCCTACATTTTTACTTCTCCATTTAAAAAATAATAATAATTTCAAACCAGGCATGGTGGTGCACACCTATGATTCCAGCTAACCAAGAAGCTGAGGCAGGAGGATCACAAGTTCCAGATGGGCCTAGGCACCTTGGTGAGACCCTGTCTTGGAGTACAAAATAGAAAAGACCTGGGAATGTAGTGCAATGGTAGAGGACCCCTGAATTTAATCCCTAGTATCCTTATCCCCCAAAAGAGTAATTTCAATAATTGAAAATTAATCAATATTAATTTTATTATTTAATATTAATTTTATTAATATAATACATTTTTCTCTGTCTAAACTAGTATCCATATAGGTCAAACAACAAATTTCCAAGCTCATTTCTCATTCCTTTAAATATTAATTGAAAAAGATAAGTGTCATGTTTTAGATAATAGGTGTCCCCTAAAAGCTCATGTGTGAGACAATGCAAATAAGTTTAAAATGAAATAATTGGGTTATAAGAGGTTTAGCCTGATCAGTGCATTAATCCCCTGGCTGGGATTAACTTGGCAGTAACTGTAGACAGGTAGGGTGTTGTTGGAGAAGGTGGGTCTATGAGTGCATGCCTTTGGGGTTTCTATTTTTTTTCCTTGTTGAGCAGAATTCTGTGCTTTTTGGTGCGGTGTGCTGAGCTGCCTTCCTCCACCACACTCTTCCACCATGATATTTTTTTGCCTCACTTAGATCCCCAATAAATGCAGTTAGCCTTCAATGGACTGACACCTCTAAAACTGTGAGTCCCCAAATAAACTTTTCCTCCTCTAAAATTGTTTTTGGATACATATGTCTTTCTGCAGCACTAAGTCCTGATGAATCCAAATTTTAAAAGTTTAGAGTAAAAAGGGTTATTTTAAGTTTATCTTTGGGGGATATATATACCCCTTTCCAATTCCCTCTTTTTGTTTTAATAAATACATTTTAATAGTTTGATGAGCTCTTTCAACTATGCCTTGTCCCTGTGGATTGTATGGGATTCCTGTTAAGTAAAACATTAACTGATTTTTCCTCAGGGATGATGTTCCAAAATATCCTATATATATCCTTTGGAAATTTAAAGGTCCTTTTAAATTCAAGTCTTCCAAAAGCATTTTGCCTTAATTTTTAGAATTACTTAAGTCCTTTTAATTTTTTGATGTGGTTTTAAACCAATTTCCTTCTAGCTTAACGTTTTCTAAATTGGCTCTTGTCTATAAATTTTAACACCCTCATCTGAGACTTCTAATTTCTGCACCACCAGAAATTAAAGTTGATGGGCTTTTTGAAAAAATTACTAATAATCTCCTTGTTCTTCTATTTTATCCAATATTTGACTGGAAACTTCTCTCTTGTACCTTTTTCTATCTTGAATCTCTGTATCTAATAGTTGTCTTAGCTTTTGTATTTTTTATCTAAAATACCTTTATGTGACATTTTTAAACATTTTTTATCTTGTTTCTATCTTCTAGTTTTCTTCTAAGGTTTGTACATTCACCCTTGGTTGCTTTTTTTTTTCCTCCTAGTTTTTTTTTTTTTTTTTTTGCTTCCTATTTTGTGGGTTTAAAATTTTTGTCTTTCTACATCTTTTCTATCTTCCTACATGTTCTTTATATTTTTGTTACCTTTCTGTACTTCTGTCTTTAAAGTTTTCCACTTCAAATTTTTAATCTTCTTTATCCAAATTGCTTTTATCCTATTATCTTTCCATTTTCATGGGGGTTTTTTAAGTAATGTTTTTAAGATTAACTAGGCTTTGAATGACACAATCTTTCCTCCGCCACGAAGGCATCTTAACCACCTTTAATTTAACCTTTTAAAGCCTTTTGCAACTTACTTAATGTTTTTAAGATTAACTAGGCTTCGAATGACACAATCTTTCCTCTGCCACAAAGGCATCTTAAACACCTTTAATTTAACCTTTTAAAGCATTTTGCAACTTACTTAATGTTTTTAAGATTAACTAGGCTTCGAATGATGCAATCTTTCCTCCGCCACGAAGTCATCTTAACCACCTTTAATTTAACCTTTTAAAGCCTTTTGCAACTTACTTAGACATTTTACAACTTTTTACTTTATCACACAAAGATTATCTCATCTAAAAACATTTCTTTTTTCTTCAGCTTTCATATTAAAACATATTTCCACATCTTGAATCTTTTTATATCTCTTTTTTAGCTGTTAACCCTTTTTATAAATTCACATTCTGAAACAACCCTTATAAAATTTCTGAATTTAGACAAATTACTCCACTTTAATAAGATGAAATACTTTCATGTTTTTATGGTACTATAATACTATAATTGAAACCCAACTAAAACTTCTTATACTCTTTGTATATAAATTACACCTGATAGAATCTTAACTCTTAGTAACCTTGTTTCAGCAAAGACACAGACACAAAGCAATATTAAACTTTTGTTTCCATTTACCAATTTATGAAAACACACATAATGTTTAAATATATTACCTTATGGAACTTAATAAGTAAAGAGTACTTGATTTTGTATTTAGTGGTTGATGTTTTAACACTTTAGCTTTGTAAATTAATCAGATATCTGTAAAAACCAAGATCTTAGACAAGTGTAGTAAACAGAACTAGCCATCTCTTTCTTGTTGAAGAAAAATCCTTCTACAGGATACCATGATGGTCCCATTGTGATATATTTAACAACTCCTCTTTAAAAAGCCATGGGCTACATTTTTCTATTGTATCAACATATGCCCAAACTGTTCTTGGTCTTACTGGGGTGCCTCCTTCCTCTAATAATTTCACTTTCTCGGGGGCGAACAACTTCAAACCTTGAGCCAACCATTTTCCCCAGTTTGCCTGAGAAAGTTCTAGGGACACGCAACTTGAAATAAAAACAAAACAAATCAAAACAAGAACACATTGTTTTTTGAAATGGTCACCCATTTTTTTTTTCCTTCAGGGGCGAGCAATTTCACTTACCCCCAAGCTTCAGGCGTTCACTGTACGGGCCACCAAATGCCGCAGTCTAGCTGGGCACAAAATAACCGAGCCGGATTTAAAAGGGCAGGTCACAGAGAGATCCAACATGGCGGCAGACGCGGGAGATCAAGTCTCTGACCTCTTCAGCTGTGCGGGCATAGGGAGTCGTAAATTGTCTAAATGCTGTTTGCTCAGGATCACTAGGCAATGCTGAGCTGACGTGGATCTGGGACGAACAGTCTGGGCCCCTCAGAACACACACACTGAGCCCGGATCGGCTGCATTCAAGCACCGGTTCGCCTGCTTCTCGTGACTCAGCACTAACGATCCCGCAGAAATAACTGGTCGGCCCTTATGAACTTACAGAGGTAAAAGCCAACCGAGCCTTCATAGGCAATGGCCACAGGATTGAAACGGGGCTTGGGAGAGACAGTCAGGACCCACCCGTTGCATTGGTCACCCAGCAAAGGGAAGGAATGGTCACCATTTGCATGGGATACCACCGTGGCAGAGAACTGACATCACGGGCGGAGGAGATAACTTCATTGAAACCAGCGCGACAGGTGTGTAATCCCCTAGCCATCTCTCTCCACACAGCGGGGAAACCTTAAGGGCCCCTCCCAGCTCTCCTGTAAGGGCCCCTCCCAGCTCTCATATGAGCGCGATAGCCAGACCGAGGGAATCAGGAGTGGCACGGGACTCAAGGCGTGGAACTCCTGGCTACCGCTCCCACCAGTGCTGACAACTGAGGTCTCTTGCACCAGCTACCGGGGGCGTGGCTACCGGAGGGCAAGCAAATTCGCTGGGGGTTCTCAGCACCAAGCTCTAAAAACTTAGGGTCTGAGGGAGGCAAACAGGGAGAGTGTGCCCAGGCGTTCATGAAAACAGGGCTCCCAGGAGCAGCAGACCTGGCGTGTAGCCAGTATTGTGGTGAGCGTCACAGGTGAGCGCGGCCTGGCTTGAGGAAATACAAGAGAAGGCCCTAGGCACTCAGGATTGGAGACCCGCCCAGTCTGGGAGGAAGAGCTGCTGCACAGTGATTGGTTCCCACCTATTGAGAGGAGAAGCTTGGCCCAGTGGGCACAGCTCCACCTACTGGAAGAGAAGTTAATCGAACTCTATGACTGCATTTATTATTTATATTTTTTCTTTCATTTTCATTTTTTTTTTGTTGTTTTTCTTTAACTTTTTTTATGTTTTTAACTTTTTAAATTTTTTTTTATTTTTTTATTATTATTTTTTTAAATTTTAATTTTCATTTTTTATTATCATTATTATTTTTTTTAATTTTTTCTTTCTTTCTTTATTTTCTATTTTTTTTTCTTTTGTCTTTTCATTTCTTTTCAATTTTCTTATTCCCCCTTCCTTGAATTCTACCTGCCTACTCTCATTCTCTTTAGTGACTTCTTCCCTTCCCTTCTAATATCTTTCCTCCCAAGCATCAAATAAATTTATAAGAGTAAACAGTAACTCAACAGTCAAACAGAACAAGAAGTAACATGAGCAGCATAAAAAAGCAAGGAAGAAAAGGAGTACAAACAATGAAGGACAGCCTAAATATTCAGGAGGACCTAGAGTCAGCAGAAAAATGGTCATATAAAGAACTCAAGGAATACCTTAGACAGATGGAATGGAACCTTAAAGAGGATACGAGACAGAAAATCCAAACAGTGAAAGAACACATTGAAAATGAATTACATAAACAGATAAAAGAAGAAGTTAAGCATCTTTATCAGGAGATAGAGATTATAAAAAAAATCAAACAATAATTCTAGAAATGAAGGAAACGATAAACCAAATTAAAAACTCAATTGAAATTGAGTATCACTAACAGAGTGGAGCAAGTAGAATCCAGAACGTCAGATAATGAAGACAAAATATATCATCTTGAAAAGAGTCTAGCCAACTCAGAAAGGCTGGTAAAAAAAAAAAACACAAGAAAAATATCCAAGAGATATGGGATAACATAAAAAAACCAAACTTACGAGTCATCAGGATAGAGGAAGGCACAGAGATTCAAACCAAGGGAATGAGTAACCTGATGAATGAAATAATTACAGAAAACTTTCCAGAAATAAAAAAGGAAACGGATATACAAATTGTAGATGCATACAGGACACCAAGCACACAAAATCACAGTAGACCAATGCCAAGACACATTGTTATGAAGATATCCAATATACAGAACAAAGAGAAAATATTAAAAGCTACAAGAGAAAGGAGGCAGATTACATTCAGGGGTAAACCAATAAGGTTAACAACGGATTTTTCATCACAGACGCTGAAAGTGAGAAGATCCTGGAACAACGTATTTCAAACACTGAAAGACAATGGATGCCAACCAAGAATTCTGTATCCAGCAAAATTAAGCTTCAGGTACGACAACGAAATAAAAATCTTTCATGATAAACAAAAGTTAAAAGAATTTGCAGCCAGAAAACCAGCATTGCAAAGCATCTTGAGCAAAACACTACACGAGGAAGAAATGAAAAACAATAACCAAAACCATCAGTGGGAAGTGCCTCTGTAAAGACAGAGGGCTGGGGAAAAGCTAATCATGGAGAAACAAACTAAATTAAAAAAAAAAAAGAAGATAAATAATCAAACATGGCTGGAAGTACAAACCATATATCAATAGTAACTCTAAATGTTAATGGCTTAAACTCACCAATAAAGCGACATAGGCTGGCAACATGGATTAAAAAAACAAATCCAACAATATGCTGCCTCCAGGAGACACATCTGATTGGAAAAGAAATACACAGGCTGAAGGTGAAAGGTTGGGAAAAAATATATCACGCACACTGTCCTCATAAGCAAGCAGGGGTGGCCATCCTCATATCGAATAAAATCGACTTCAAGACTAAGTTAATCAAAAGGGATAAGGAAGGACATTATATACTGTTAAAAGAAACCATTCACCAACAAGACATAACAATTATCAATATTTATGCACCAAATAATGGTGCTGCAATGTTCATAAAACAAATTCTCCTCAAGTTCAAGAATCAAATAGACCACAACACAATAATTATGGGTGACTTCAACACACCTTTCTCACCATTGGACAGATCCTCCAAACAAAAGTTGAATAAAGAAACTATAGAACTCAATATCACAATCAATAACCTAGACTTAACTGACATATATAGAATATATCAACCATCATCAAGTGGATATACTTTTTTCTCAGCAGCACATGGATCCTTCTCAAAAATAGACCATATATTATGCCATAGGGCAACCCTCAGTAAATATAAAGGGGTGGAGATAATACCATGCATTTTATCTGATCATAATGGAATGAAACTGGAAATCAATGATAAAAGAAGGAAGGAAAAATCCTACATCACATGGAAAATGAACAATATGTTACTGAATGATCAATGGGTTACAGAAGACATAAAGGAGGAAATCAAAACATTCTTAGAGATAAATGAAAATACAGACACAACATATCGGAATCTATGGGATACAATGAAAGTAGTTTTAAGAGGGAAATTCATCGCCTGGAGGTCATTCCTCAAAAAAACGAAAAACCAACAAATAAATGAGCTCACACTTCATCTCAAAGCCCTAGAAACGGAAGAGCAAAACAACAGCAAATGTGGCAGAAGGCAAGAAATAATTAAAATCAGAGCGGAAATCAATGAAATTGAAACAAAAGAAACTATTGAAAAAAATTAACAAAACTAAAAGTTGGTTCTTTGAAAAAATAATTAAGATCGACAGACCCTTAGCCATGCTAACGAAGAGAAGAAGAGAGAGAACTCAAATTACTAACATACGGGATGAAAAAGGCAATATCACAACAGATGCTACAGAAATACAGAAGACAATTAGAAATTATTTTGGAAACCTATATTCCAATAAAATAGAAGATAGTGAAGACATCTATAAATTTCTTAAGTCATATGATTTGCCCAGACTGAGTCAGGAGGATACTCACAACTTAAACAGACCAATATCAATGGATGAAATAGAAGAAGCAATCAAAAGACTACCAACCAAGAAAAGCCCAGTACCGGATGGGTATACAGCGGAGTTTTACAAAACCTTTAAAGAAGAACTAATACCAATACTTTTCAAGCTATTCCAGGAAATAGAGACAGAGGGAGAACTTCCAAATTCATTCTATGAGGCCAACATCACCCTGATTCCTAAACCAAAGACACTTCAAAGAAAGAAAACTACAGACCAATATCTCTGATGAACCTAGATGCAAAAATCCTTAAGAAAATTCTGGCGAATCGGATACAAAGGCACATCAAAAAAATTGTGCACCATGATCAAGTAGGATTCATCCCTGGGATGCAAGGATGGTTCAATATACAGAAATCAATAAATGTTATTCACCACATCAATAGACTTAAAGATAAGAACCATATGATCATCTCAATAGACGCAGAAAAAGCAAAGTACAGCATCCCTTTATGTTCAAAACATTAGAAAAACTAGGGATAACAGGAACTTACCTCGACATTGTAAAAGCTATCTATGCTAAGCCTCAGGCTAGCATCATTCTGAATGGAGAAAAATTGAAGGCATTCCCTCTAAAATCTGCAACAAGACAGGGATGCCCTCTATCACCACTTCTATTCAATATAGTTCTCGAAACACTGGCCAGAGCAATTAGACAGACGAAAGAAATTAAAGGCATAAAAATAGGAAAAGAAGAACTTAAATTATCACTATTTGCGGAAGACATGATTCTATACCTAGAAGACCCAAAAGGGTCTACAAAAAAACTACTAGAACTAATAAATGAATTCAGCAAAGTGGCAGGATATAAAATCAACACGCATAAATCAAAGGCATTTCTGTATACCAGTGACAAAACTTCTGAAATGGAAATGAGGAAAAACACTCCATTCACAATATCCTCAAAAAAAAAATAAAATACTTGGGAATCAACCTAACAAAAGAAGTGAAAGATTTATACAATGAAAACTGCAGAACCCTAAAAAGAGAAGTAGAAGAAGATCTTAGAAGATGGAAAAATATACCCTGTTCGTGGATAGGCAGAACTAACATCATCAAAATGGTGATATTACCAAAAGTTCTCTATAGGTTTATTGCAATGCCAATCAAAATCCCAATGGCCTTTCTTGTAGAAATAGATAAAGCAATCATGAAATTCATATGGAAAAATAAAAGACCCAGAATAGCAAAAGCAATTCTAAGCAGGAAGTGTGAATCAGGCGGTATAGCGATACCAGATTTCAAACTATATTACAGAGCAATAGTAACAAAAACAGCATGGTACTGGTACCAAAACAGGCGAGTGGACCAATGGTACAGAATAGAGGACACAGAGACTAATCCACAAAGTTACAACTATCTTATATTTGATAAAGGAGCTAAAAGCATGCAATGGAGGAAGGATAGCATCTTCAACAAATGGTGCTGGGAAAACTGGAAATCCATATGCAACAAAATGAAACTGAATCCCCTCCTCTCGCCATGCACAAAAGTTAACTCAAAGTGGATCAAGGAGCTAGATATCAAATCAGAGACTCTGCGTCTGATAGAAGAAAAAGTTGGCTTCGTTCTACATACTGTGTGGTCGGGCTCCAAATTCCTTAATAGGACACCCATAGCACAAGAGTTAATAACAAGAATCAACAAATGGGACTTACTTAAACTGAAAAGTTTTTTCTCAGCAAGAGAAACAATAAGAGAGGTAAATAGGGAGCCTACCTCATGGGAACAAATTTTTACTCCTCACACTTCAGATAGAGCCCTAATATCCAGAGTATACAAAGAACTCAAAAAATTAGACAATAAGATAACAAATAACCCAATCAACAAATGGGCCAAGGACCTGAACAGACAATTCTCAGAGGAGGGCATACAATCAATCAACAAGTACATGAAAAAATGCTCACCATCTCTAGCAGTCAGAGAAATGCAAATCAAAACCACCCTAAGATACCATCTCACTCCAGTAAGATTGGCAGCCATTATGAAGTCAAACAACAACAAGTGCTGGCGAGGATGTGGGGAAAAGGGTACTCTTGTATATTGCTGGTGGGACTGCAAACTGGTGCCGCCAATTTGGAAAGCAGTATGGAGATTCCTGGGAAAGCTGGGAATGGAACCACCATATGACCCAGCTATTGCCCTTCTTGGACTATTCCCTGAAGACCTTAAAAGAGCATACTACAGGGATACTGCCACATCGATGTTCATAGCAGCACAATTCACAATTGCTACACTGTGGAACCAACCCAGATGCCCTTCAATAGATGAATGGATAAAAAAAAAAAAATGTGGCATTTATACACCATGGAGTATTACTCTGCACTAAAAATGACAAAATCATGGAATTTGCAGGGAAATGGATGGCACTAGAGCAGATAATGCTTAGTGAAGCTAGCCATCCCTAAAAAACAAATACCAAATGTCTTCTTTGATATAATGAGAGCAACTAAGAACAGAGCAGGGAGGAAGAGCAGGAAGAAAAGATTAACATTAAACAGAGACATGAGGTGGGAGGGAAAGGGAGAGAAAAGGGAAATTGCATGGTAATGGAGGGAGACCCTCATTGTTATACAAAATTACATATAAGAGGTTGTGTCGGGAATGGGAAAATAAACAAGGAGAGAAATGAATTACAGTAGATGGGGTAGAGAGAGAAGATGGGAGGGGAGGGGAGGGGGGATAGTAGAGGATAGGAAAGGTAGCAGAATACAACAGTTACTAATAGGGCATTATGTAAAAATGTGGATGTGTAACCGATGTGATTCTGCAATCTGTATTTGGGGTAAAATTGGGAGTTCATAACCAACTTGAATCCAATGTATGAAATATGATATGTCAAGAGCTTTGTAATATTTTGAACAACCAATAAAAAAAAAAAAAAATAACCGAGCCGCCACAAAGCCTTGTAGATTCAAACAGCAACTCTTTATTCCTGAACTCTCACGGATACTCTACTCACACTTCCTGTGAACACCCTGACTCCACTTGGCTCCATGCACCAATTATCTCAGAACCCCTGAGAACTCAAGGGGAACTCCAAAGGAGAGGGCGCCTGAGGCAGGAGGATCCGCCCTAATCCCAGCAGGATCCGCCCTAATCCTGGAGCTGCCCTATTCCCAGCAGGATCCACCCTAAACCCTAAACCCGGAACCACCCTAATCCCTGAGCAGGGTCACCTTTCAACCCAAAATGCCATGTGTCATTTCTCCTTGGCTATGGCTCTCAGCAAAAGTTGCCTATGTAAGTCTCTTAAAACCCATGAAGATGTCACAATTTTGAACTCTTCTATTTTGGCATCCAGTACCATGACAAGCTCTAGCACATGTTTTTCTTCACCCAGAGACAAGCCCAGATCAACTGGGTTGCTCTGAAATGTTAGCACCCTTTAAGAAGTATTAAATTTTCCAAGCAGTAATTACATGTAAAAATGTCATGCTTTCTGGGCTTACATAACAGCAACAGAATATTCACAAGGAAAATTGAATTTTTAAATTTTCAATTGAGTTAGCATATACCAAACAAGTTTAAAACTTTTTAAAATTATTAAATAGAAAAATAGATTCATAGGAGATTGGAAAAATAGAAGAGGACTACAATCTTTCATTCTTCTTCGTACATTGCAAACTCCTTCTTACATTACAAACTCCAAACCAGGAAATTAAATTGGTATATTACTGTTTTCCATGTACAAATCAGCAATCAAAATAGAGATTCGATGTTCTGCATCTATGTAGTTCTGTCATTTTAAAAGTGTTGTATGAATGGAACACAACATTATGCAGTATTTTGAAATTTATCATTGTCAGTAAGCACAATACCCTTAGGTTCATCCAGTTAGTTGCATACATAAATAGTTCATTACTTTTATTGTATTGGATTTAATCTAGGGGCACTTTACAACTGAAATATATTCCCATCCCTTTTTATTTTTTATTCTAAGTCAGGGTCTATCTAAGTTGCTCAGGGTCTCACTGAGTTGCTGAGGATGGCCTTGAATTTGTGATCCCCTGAGATTACAATCTACTTTTATAGATTTTGTTCAACTATATACCCATTTAAAGACATCTGAGTCATTTTCTTTTTGCACTACATCAACTGTTCTGCACATCCTTAAATATGTTTTAATTTAATTTAATGTTTTAATTTCTCTGGAATAAATGTCCAAAAGTATAACTGCTAGGTCATATGATAAGAGTATGTTTAGTTTTGAAAGTTCTGATAGACTATTTTCCAGAGTGTCTGTACCATTTTTCATTCCCAACAGCAATGTATTACAAATTGGCTTCTCTGGGGGCTGTGGTGTGGCTCATCAGCAGAGTGCTCACCTAGCACATGCAAGGCCTGAGTTTGATCCTCAGCACAAATAAATAAATAAAGGTATTGTGTCCAACTACAACTAAAAAATAAATATTTTTTAAAAAATTAGCTTCTCTGCATTTTCACCATTTTTTTTTCATTTTTATATTTTTAATTTTAGATATTCTATTAGGTGCATCATAATATCTCACTTTAGTTTTAATTTGAATTTTTTGCTTCCTAACTAATGATGTTAAATATCTTGGATTCTGTTTTTTTTAATTTAAGTCTCATGTTTGATAAAGTGTTTTTTACACTTTTGCTCATTTTCTAATTGGATTTTTTAATGTTGAATTTTGAGAGTTCCTTATATATTCTTGAAGTGTGGCTTGCAATCATTTTTATCCCACTTGTTAGCTTATCTTTCAAACATCTTAACATGTTCTTTTGCAAAATGAAATTTTTAATTTTGATAAAGACCAATTTCTTAGTTGTTTTTTTGTTTTGTTTTGTTTTTTGTGGTTCATGTTTCTAGTCCAAGGACCTTTTGCCTTGCCCTAGGTCCCAAAAACTTTCTTCTATATCAGTTGATAAATGCTTTATAGTTTTATATTGTACACTTAAGTCTATGGTCCATTTTGGATTAATTGAGGGGGGTTAATGAGGATTTAATCTAGGAGCACTTTACAACTGAGATATATCCCCAGCCCTTTTCATTTCTTATTTTAAGACAGGGTCTATCTAAGTTGCTCAGGAGCTCACTGATTTGCTGAGGATGGCCTTGAATTTGTCATCCTCTGAGAATACAACAATGTGCCACCGCTCTGCTCCCAGCCTAATCGTTCTTTTGTTTGTTTGCTTGTTTGTTTTTTGAAGCTGTGAGAGCTAGAGTAAGGTTTATTTGTTTATTTATTGCCTATTTTCATTTCTATTTTTCCCATTTCTTATCCTCTTGTGGGTGGCCTAGATATATTTTAGAATTCTACTGAGTTTTTTTAGGGTGCTTTTAAGTATATCTTTTTATATTTTTTAATTCTTTCTCTAAATATTACAATGTCCATATGATGCATATCACAGTGTTCCAATATCAGCATTAACATCTCACCATATTAAGTATTTATAAAACTTAGATTTCTTTTGATCATTTTACTCATCTCACTTTTATTTTTTTTTTAATTTTTATTGTTGGTTGTTCAAAATATTACATAGTTCTTGACATATCATATTTCACACTTTGATTCAAGTGGGTTATGAACTCCCATTTTTACCCCGTATACAGATTGCAGAATCACATCGGTTACACATCCACTGATTTACATATTGCCATACTAGTGTCTGTTGTATTCTGCTGCCTTTTCTATCCTCTAATATCCCCCCTCCCCTCCCATCTTCTCTCTCTACCCCATCTACTGTAATTCATTTCTCCCCCTTGTTTTTTTTTTCCCTTTCCCCTCACTTCCTCTTGTATGTAATTTTGTATAACCCTGAGGGTCTCCTTCCATTTCCATGCAATTTCCCTTCTCTCTCCCTTTCCCTCCCACCTCTCATCCCTATTTAATGTTAATCTTTTTTCTCATGCTCTTCCTCCCTACTCTGTTCTTAGTTACTCTCCTTATATCAAAGAAGACATTTGGCATTTGTTTTTTTAGGGATTGGCTAGCTTCACTTAGCATAATCTGCTCTAATGCCATCCATTTCCCTGCAAATTCTATGATTTTGTCATTTTTTAATGCAGAGTAATACTCCATTGTGTATAAATGCCACATTTTTTTTATCCATTCATCTATTGAAGAACATCTAGGTTGGTTCCACAGTCTTGTTATTGTGAATTGTGCTGCTATGAACATCGATGTAGCAGTGTCCCTGTAGTATGCTCTTTTTAGGTCTTTAGGGAATAGACCGAGAAGGGGAATAGCTGGGTCAAATGGTGGTTCCATTCCCAGCTTTCCATGAAATCTCCATACTGCTTTCCAAAATGGCGCACCAATTTGCAATCCCACCAGCAATGTACAAGTATACCCTTTTCCCCACATCCTCGCCAGCACTAGTTGTTGTTTGACTTCATAATGGCTGCCAATCTTACTGGAGTGAGATGGTACTTTAGAGTGGTTTTAATTTGCATTTCCCTGATAGCTAGAGATGGTGAGCATTTTTTTGTGTACGTGTTGATTGATTGTATATCCTCCTCTGTGAAGTGTCTGTTTAGATCTTTGGCCCATTTGTTGATTGGGTTATTTGTTTTTTTTTTTTGTTGTTGTTTAACTTTTTGAGTTCTTTGTTTACTCTGGGGATTAGTGCTCTATCTGAAGTGTGAGGGGTAAAAATTTGTTCCCAGGATGTGGGCTCCCTATTTACCTCACTTATTATTTCTCTTGCTGAGAAAAAACATTTTAGTTTAAATATGTCCCATTTGTTGATTATTGATTTTAACTCTTGTGCTATAGGTGTCCTATTAAGGAATTTGGAGCCCGACCCCACGAGATGGAGATTAGGGCTAACTTTTTCTTCTATTAGATGCAGAGTCTCTGGTTTGATTCCTAGTTCCTTGATCCATTTTGAGATAACTTTTGTGCATGGTGAGAGAAAGGGATTCAATTTCATTCTGTTGCATATGGATTTCCAATTTTCCCAGCACCATTTGTTGAAGATGCTATCCTTTCTCCATTGCATGCTTTTAGCACTTTGTCTAATATAAGGTAGTTGTAATTTTGTGGATTGGTCTCTGTGTCCTCTATTCTGTACCATTGATCTACTCGCCTGTTTTGGTACCGGTACAATGCTGTTTTTGTTACTATTGCTCTATAGTATAGTTTGAAATCTGGTATCACTATACCACCTGTTTCACTCTTCCTGCTTAGAATTGCTTTAGCTATTCTGGGTCTTTTATTTCTCCAGATGAATATCATGATTGTTAAGCAGGTAATTGAGTAACCATCTGTGTTGGCAAATTGACCTTGCCCAGAGGGAAAACACACTCCTCCTATTGTTATGACAGTAGGTAGTTTTGCAACTTTGAGCCAAGTGTCTATTGAAGGTGAGCTCCTAACCTCCCACAAGAGCTGAAGATCTCTACTAACCTTCCTTGATATTCACATTTGACAGCCATGCATCGCAGATTCCTGAGAGACCCTCAGGGTTGAGAAAAGGCCTATTTAGATTTATACATGTTTCAAAGAGAGGAGAATATATTTAGAATTATAAACTTTCTAAAGGAAGTGTCCTGAGACAAAAGAGAAGAGGAAATTCTTCCCTTACTTTCAATAGGAATAATTTTCTTATTTTAAAATTTTATTTGTGCTTACAAAAATCTACAAAAAAGTTGAGAGAACTTGATGCAACTGACACTTAAATGTAGTCCCATTAGTATTTTGGTATATTACATATTGGGAAATTTTTGTTTCTTTCTTTTTTTAATAGATTTTACAACATAACATGACTTTATATATTTGATATTTTTCTCTTAACATTATAAACATCATTTTTAGTGGCATTATTTTAATGGTGGCCTTCTATTTTGCTTTATAAAATAGATACCTTAGTAAATAGCGTATTTACTAGTTTCCCTTTGGTAAGTTTATGAGGACTAGCATTTCTGAATGAGTAATGTAAAGCTTTTGATAAAGGTTGTTGGATTACTAAAACCTTATTTTTGTAAATAACACAAAATGTTTTATCCAATAACTCCTTTTTCATTAAGGAATTTTATAGTTCCTATGATTTTTAAAGTGACTTTAAAAATTCCTTATTCTTATTCCAATGACAAACATTAAAACATTGGAAACCATTGAGAAGCATAAAAAAGAATATTCCCATTGTTTCCCCCCTTTATAAGAAGAGTCCATCCTTATTTGTCCTCACTGAAAGAACAAATGAACCATCATTAATAACACCATATCCCCTATCAAAGAAGAGAAGAGATACTGGGTAAATCTCAAGTTACCTTCAACTATTCTTTATAGCCTTAACAAACATCTGTAAAATTTTCTACTCATTAGAGAAACAGAATGTTCAACTTCGTGTGAATATCTGAAAAATGGATTTTTAAATAAATTTTAAATATTACATGTTTTCCTTCCCTTCTCCAAGCTGTTAGGTTTGTCCTAGATATTTACTAAACTCTAGAGACTTCATTGACCCAAGTATTTGATGTCCTGTGACTGATGGATTAAAAAAAAGTCCCTAAAACAAAGCACCTTTTCTCTTTTCCCACACCATCCCCAGCTTTTCAGTTTTTATACCTATTTAAAGTTCCATTTAAAGCCATTCTGGCTTGATATGGTCATTCTGTGGCCAGAGACTCAAAGCTGGGTCCTAACTTTTAAAGCTAATAGTGCATAACAGTCAGCATTTGATCTAGTGCAGTACTGGCTTTTCAGAATAAAGATAAAAAGGAAAATTATCTAATTTTTTTCTAAATATCAGAACATCATTCCTTTTGTCAAAATGATTCTGTTTTAAAGAATCTCAATTGTTATTTGCAATTGACAACAATAACAAAAAAAATCAGGCACCCTCTTCTCTTATTACTAATGAATGAATTCAGTCTCAAACATGAGATAATCTGGAAACATTTCATCACTGCATCAAATCTAATTCATCAAATGAAAAATACTTTTGTTTATATTGAATAGAAAGGGCACTTGGCCAGGAGATAAATATTTTGAGGAGACAAAATATAAAATGATACACCATTTTCAAACATTTGAGGATATAGATGGAGAAATAAGTACTTATACATAAAGTGGTTATTAATCTGTATAATAAATGGTTGTATGGTTTGTATCTGGAATATCCTCCGAAAGCTCATGTGTTGAAGACCTGGCCCCCAATGCAGGAATATCCATAGGTGAGGCTTTGGGGAAGTGATTATGTCACCACAGTTTTATCCTCATAAGTGGATTAATCCATTCAATATATTAGTCATTTGAGTTGACTCCTGGAAGAATGTGGACGTTTGTGATAGGTAAGGCATGATTGAGAGAAGTCAGTTACTCTCTGTGCAACCTTGAGGACTATAACTTGTCCCTAGCCCCTTCCTCCCCCCCAACCCTCTCTGCTTCTGGCTGCCATGAGCTTTCTGCTCTTCAGTCCTGATTTTTCTGCCTTAGAGTCCATGAAGAAAAACCTCTGAAACCATCAGTTAAAATAAATCCTTCCTCCTCTAAGTTGTTTTGTCAGATATTTTGATGACAGCGATGAAAAGCTGACCAATATTCATGTTATTGGACAGAAATTATAATCATACACCTAGTTTTCCTGCAACTTTTTCAGTTTACAAAGTGTAACATTCCCAATTCAGTAAATGTGGTATTATTACCACCAGTCAATGGATGAAGAAATTGATTAGGTTAATGCTATAACACAATCATTTTTCCTCCAAACCTTTTTGCATGGTCTCAAACGTGACATTTTGGGGGACACTACATCTAAACCGTAACATTCTGCTCCCTGCTCCCAAAAGCTCACACTCATCTGACAATGCAAAATATATTTATTTCATTCCCAAGTGTCCCCCTAGCCTCAACAGTTATGAGACTGAGCAAAGTTCAAGTTCAAAGTCTTCTCTGAGGCTCAATGTGATCTCACATTGTGAGCTCCTGTAAATTTAAACACAATTTACAAGTACCCGGTACATAATGATAAAAAGTAAACATTTCCATTTGCAAAATTAGGGGCATAGAAAGAAGGGATAGGACCTAAGCAAGACCAAAATCCAGCTGGGCAGACAAGTCCTATTGCTCTACATCCAGCATCTGGGGCACAAGGCATTGTGATGTTCTCTTCAAAGGGCTCTGCTCCCTGTGGCCTTTTTGGTTGCAGCCTAAGTGGCCTTTCTGTTGGCTTGTCTCTGCTGTTTCCTAGAAGTATGTCCCATGTTCCTGGCATTTCTTAATCGTGTGGATCTCCATTGCAGCTTTGGCTTCTTCCTCCTTTCTCCATACTTTGCCTTCTCAGGGGCTGCCCACAGGGACTCCAACGTTGCTGCACTTTGCCTGGCCTCCCAGGCATTCCTTTGAAATCTTGGTGGAAGCCTCCATGAACCCCTAATTCCAGCATCCTGCATTTCTGCAGAACCAGCAGCACATGGTTGACACCTGCATTTCTGCAGAACCAGCAGCACATGGTTGACACCAAGGTCTGCTGCCATCTCAAGCAGCCACCAGGCCTCCAAGTCTCCAGGGACCCTGGCTGCATGGGCTTTTGAATGTATGAGTAGTTGAGTATGTTGAAAAAACTTCCTAGACCCCCTTGTGCAAGGGTGCCCCACTGGTCTCTTCTCAAAAGAATTTTCACTTTTGCTCCCTTGAGCTTGAGATGGGTGTGTTCTTGCCAGCTTCAGAGCTGCCCTCAAGCCACCTTTCTTACTGTCTCTAGGCAAAGCATTTCTTTAGTGGGGGTAATGTCTTTAAAAACTGCAGCTTCTTTAGCTCTAGTTTACTCCTGCCTTTCAAGTCGACGTTTTCCAAATCTTTCTGCTCTGCTTTCTGCTCCTGATTATCATAATAAATTTGGCTAAAAGCTGCCAGCAATATCCCTGCCACTGCTTGAATGCTCTGTTGTCATTCAAAAATAGAAATTTTCTCCGCTAAATTAAGAAGTCCGTTGCTTTTAAAATCAACCTTACAGAGAGTCTCAGGATATGGGCAAAATGCAGGCAACTTCTCATCCAGAATACAACATGAATGGCCCCTAGTCGCACTACTGATAGTGTCCTCCTTTTCCTCTAAACCCTTTTGAGGCCTGTCTTCATTATCCATGGTCTTTTTAGCATTCTGGTCTTCTGAGCTCCTACCAGAATCAGCCATTAAGCTCCACTTACCACTATCCAAAGAATTCCAGCTTCCATTACTAAGAATCTCAAAATTCCTTCAACAAATTTCAGAAAGCTCCAAAAGTTTCTGAACCTCATTGTTAGGTTAGTCACAGGAAAATTCCCACTTCTGGTACCAATTTCTATTTTAGTCAGCTTTTTTGCTGCTGTGACTAAAGGACCCAACCAGATCAATTGTAGAAGAGGAAACGCTTATTTGGGAGCTCTCGGTTTCAGAGGTCTCAATCCATAGAAAACAGACTCCATTCCTCCGGGGTCAGGTGAGGCTGAACATCATGATGGGAGAGTGTGGCAGAGGGAAGCTGCTCACATGATGATCAGAAAGCAGAGAGAGACTCCACTCTCCAAATAAAAATATATACCCCATAGCCACGCCCCAATGAACCACTTTCTCCAGCCACATCCCACCTGCCTCCAGTTACCAATTAATCACTTTTGAGATTAACCCACTAATCAGGTGAAAGCTATAACCCAATCATTTGTTCTCTAAACCTTCTTGCTTTGTCTCAGTGTGAGATTTTGTGGAGCATCACATATAAACAATAACATTTTAAGGGATATTAACTTTCAACTACCTTTTTTTTTAGCAATACTCAGAAATTCAAAGAACCATGTTTTGGATAAGAAACTGGAGTCATTGTCAGTTATGATAAATTGTCTCTGTAATTAAGGGCCTTTAACGTTTTCTAAGGAATAATCTTGCCTCTCAGAAACTTTGAGATGTCCAAGAAATTGAGGGAAAGCATGCCAGAAGAAGGAAATGGTACAACAGTAACAACTGGCTTGTTGGGGTGGGGCTCTAAGACCCACATCTTCCAGATCAGAGTTGAAATCATGATCTTTCTTCTTAATAAGGCAACATGATAAAGGCCTACCCCATTTTTCAAAAGAATAGAACCAGATGCAATGGTAAATACCTATACTCCAAGTGATTTGGGAGACTGAAGCAGGAAGATTTCAAGTTCAAGGCAAGCCTACTAACTTAGTAAGACCCTGTATCAAAATAAAAAAATAAAAGGGCTGGGGATGTATCTCAGTGGTAAAGTTCCTCTGAGTTCAAACTCTACTACTAAGAAAAAAAGAAAGAAAGAAAAAAGAACTTGTACCCTTTTCTGAATACTCTATCCATTACTTTCATTACAATATAAAGAAAAAAAGAATGAATAAGGTTAATTAATACTCTGAAAACATTTTCAATGCTTAAATAATTGGAGGGAAATACTGAAGCAACATAATAGAAAGATGCTCTTAAAACCGGTTATAGAGGAAAAACTATATATGCTTTAAATCTCTTCTGAAGTTAAAAGGTGAGTGACCATAAAACAATTTGAAATATCACAAATTAACTACATATAGATAGTCTACAATTTATGATGGTTTGATTTATGATTTTTGATGTTCTGATGATGCAAAACTATACTCATTCATGAATGTACTTTTCACTTCCAGTACAATATTCAATAAATTATATGAGGTATTCATGCTTCATTGTAAAACATTTCGGTTTAGATTAATTCACCCAACTGTAGGCTAATGTGAGTGTTCTGAGCATGTTTAAGGAGGCTAAACTAAACTAAGCTCTTTGGTATGTTAAATGGGTTAAATACATTTTTGGTTCATAATAGTTTTAACTTACAATGGGTTTATTGGCATGTAACCTCATTATAAGTCAAAGGGCACCTGTACATATGAGATATCAACAGAGAAGAAATTACATACTAGACAAAATGAATAATAATATTTCTGATCACAGATTATGGCTATGTCATAGCCAGCAGATGGAGATTTTGCAAGATCCTAGGCTTTGCTATATTCTATTCTATAGCCTAGAAGAAACAGATCATCTCTCATCAGTCTGAATAAAATTCTGGTGATACTACAAGCCCTTGGGGAAAGAAAATGTAGCATTTAACAAAGAAACCAAAAATACTCAGAAGTATGAATTTCCTCTAGATTCAATGAAAATAATAAGTTTAATTTTTTTAACAAACCAAAATATTCAAAAAGAGTGATGTGCCCAATCATCAGGGGGAAAAATACTTCATTTGTTTTATTTTAAAAATATTTATTGAGGTCTTTCATTGTGCCAGGCATGTTCTATATCTTACTAGATTCAACGTTGAGCAAAACAGATCAAATTCCTTTTTTCAGATGCTTATATTCTAGTGGAAGAAGAGATATTAAAAACAAATACATAGAACATGGCATGGTGACACACACCAGTAATCCCAGCAACTCAGAGGCTGAGGTTGGAGGATCTCAAGTTCAAGGTAGCCTGTGCTACATAGAAAGACTCTGTTTCAAATAAATCAATGAAGATAGATAGATAGATAGATAGATAGATAGATAGATAGATAGATAGATAGATAATAGATATATATAGAGAGGACTGGTTAAAGTTGGGCTGGGGTGTAGCTTAGTGGCAGAGTGCAAGCTTAGTTATGCATAAGGAAAAAAGTACATACATAAAAGGTTAAGGATGTCAGAAAATGAATGGAAAGAGGATAGGGTATGCTGGCATGGGATTTAATTTAAATAGAATGACTAGTGAGGCCTCATTGAAAACAGTATTTGAACAAAGATCAGAAGAGGGTGAGGGAGTGGACTTCATAGGAATCTACATAAAAGTGTTCTAGGCAGAAGGAATAATAAGTGCAAATGTCTGGAGGCAGCAGCAAGTGTAGTGTGTTTGAGGCACTGTGCAGATACCAGTGTGGCTAGAGGAGTTGAGTAAAAGAGAGACTCTGCAGATACTAGAGACTCTGCAGATACTCTGCTTTCACTCTGAACAAAATAGAAGGTTATTGCAGGGCTTAAAGCAAAGGAATGGCATGATATTACACATTTTAAAGGGATCTTATATATTTTAAAGGGATCTTTCTGACTGCTGTGTTGAGCATTAAAAACAAAAATCTAAACGTATAATTCCTCATCCTCACCCGAGCGTGTGGCTGAAAAGTGGTGATAAAATTTGGAAATGACCTATCCATCCTTTGTCACCTTGGCAACTTCTGACCAGTGGTACATAGAGAGGCCAGCTGGTTGGGATTTGGTGCTTCCGTTCCATACTGGAGAAGGATAGGAAGGGGTGGGCAGCAAAAGCTTATCATTGACAGGTGCAGGTTGAAATATTTATCTCTCCTCCTACTACTACTAAGGAGAAAATCAGCTTCCTCTGAAAAGCAAATAAATAGCATTTTCAGTAATAAAAAATAAGGAGGTTTCTCCCTTTCAGTTACTTTCTCTGACTATTGTAGCACATAGTCATCAAAATAAAATGCAAAATTCCAAACCTGACATCTGAGGCTGCCTCAGCATAGCCTTGTTCTTTCCCAAATTCTTTATTTTTGCTGTAAACAGATCAAGGATTTCAGCCAAACTGAATTGCTATTTTCTATTCTATGCTCATGCTGTTTGCTCCATCTAAAAGGCTTCCCTAACTCTCATTTCTCTGTGTCCAAATCATACAAAACTAGCACTAATATGAAGGTGAAAGAACATGAACAGAGGCCCTGAGCTACTCTTTGTTAAACTTTGGTCATGTCATTAAAACTTTCTCATTCTGTTTCCTTGTGTACTATTAACTATTTTGTGGAGTTTGTGGTACATTCAAATTGATAATATATGAGAAAGTGCTTATAGAGACCAATCATACAAATTTATTTAGTCAATAAGTATCTATTTCATTGAAAGGAAGAAGGTTGAGGCGAACTGTGGAGGAAATATTCAGGAAAAATATATGGGGCTTGGAACAATTACACCAAAAGAGATCCATAGTCCCGTATGTCAAATACCTTCATAGCAACAAAATTATAAATATTTGTAAAACTATAGTTTGTATATAAATGAAAGTTTGCAAATTTGACTGAATTCAATGACTATTACATATATTTGGTGTTCAATTAATAGGTGATATTATGAGTAATAAAATAAAGGTAAAAATAAGTTATCATTATGTAAAATTTATTTTCCATTCCTTCATTTTTCATGTCTTTCATGATATGCCAGGGTGAGTATAAAAGTATACACAGATTTTTGAAGATTCACTACCAAAAATGTCAAAGAAATGTTAAGATTAACAACTTTTGTATTGATTACTTACTGATATGGTAACATTTGGGGTATACTAGATTAATTTAAAATACACTATTAACATTTTAAATGTATATAGTACATATTGACTTTCACACATTTTAGATAAAGCTAGGCAGTGAGAAGTGAAAAGCAAATTTGAAAAGTCACCTCTCCTCATTCTACTTTTGAGGCAGGGAATGTGATAGAACAACGAAAGGAACAATTGTGTCAGAACAGTTGAAGATCATCATTGGCTATGGTGTGCCTTGATTTTTCCCTAGCTATGGAGGGTCACTGTGAGGTTTATTGTTAGATTGTGCAGGGTAAGAAATGGGGAGTATTACAAATTCAAATTGGCTCTATGAACAGGAAGAGTATGTAAATCCTGGAACATGACATGATCTCTAGGACCCAGAAAAATTCCATCAGAAAAATCTCGCCTTCCTCACAGAACTTTGAAATACTGGAATGAATTTCTCAACTAGTCAAAGGAGGTAAAAGTCAACATTCAAGCCACCTTCCATAAAATTGTATTTCATGTTTTATATACGTCAATGAGTATATTTATAAAATCAGGGGCATCAGAGCTTCCAGAAACAATTGAAAACAAGTTGTAAATGACCATAGTCTATCAGATAGGCTTTATATCTTTAAGTATGACATAAGCATGAATTATCATCTGGCTAGTTCAAATGAAGTAGCAAAATCAGAAAAGGTTAGTTTAGAACTTCTTAAGTCCACCTCTTTTTAATCTGTATTATTAATGTGCAGAAGAAACCTGGGGCTGTATGGGCACAGGGTCAGTGCTGGGGTTGGTCCCCTGGACAGGTGAAGTGTGGGGTCTATATGGGTCTTTACCTTCCTGGAGCAGCTGGGGACCTGGGTGAGTCAGGGTCAGAGCCTGCTGCTCTGCTCAGCTTTGGAGCACAGCAAGGAATCCCGGAGTGCAGAGAAGGAAAAACAGGAACATGAGGGGAATGAAGAAAACTATTTTTCAGTATACTTCCTCTCCCCTTTCTCCCCTTCCACAGTCTGCCTGCCTGTCTCTCTCTCTGAGACACACAAACACACACACACACACACACACACACACACACACAATACTATTTCATCCACAAGGATAAGCAGATGAAGACCCCCATTGTCCATTAAAAAAGTGGTAACGCAACAATTGAAAAAAAAAAACCACAAACCCTCAGACTGGCTGACTAGGAACATTGAAAGCAGAGGCAGAGATAGTCAAGGACAATTCACAGGCCAACTCAGAGGCCATGAAGCCAAGTAACCAAAGATGTATGAGACACACACACACTCACAAAGGAACTTTTTAAGAACTTGTTTGTCTGAGCTGGTGCAGGCGGGCAATGAATAATATAATTGTTCTTCTAACAGGGAGGATACAGGATTCTTTTCCTGAGCTATTAAATTTCATGTGTAGCTGCAGGAAGAGAAAACATTGAGAGAAAAATGATCCCTCAGGAGTTTTAAGAATCTCATCCCAACTGAGTTTAAATATAACAAAGCTTTAATATCGGTCTCAGGGTTCAAATAGATGCTATTTAGAAAAAGCAGGGCAACCCACCTCCCCAAAAGAGTTTACCTCCTCAAATTCGTGTTATATTGTCTGTAACAAAGTAACCTGTTTATAACTCCTCTTTCTTTAGGGCAAACATGCAGAAATATGTTGGTATTTGCCTCTTTTTATAAAAATAATTAATAGGATTAAACATTTCTAAAAGGCAATAGTTGCATGAGCTAATAACCTTTCAATATGGAAAATGTTTATTTTGGTTTTGTTTTTTAACTCAAGTCCAAAAGAGCAATTTGGAAATTTGTGCTAAAAGAATTTACAAGATCATGTTTGGCAAAAATTACTTGATCATCTGGCTGTGAGAGAAGAGAGGAATGAGATTCAGAGTACAGATCATTCTGCACATCACCAGAAGGAAGCCAGGTTCAGAGGCACTGCCAATTGTTTTCCTGTCATTTCAATTACATTGAATCATACAAGTTGCAACTGAGTCCTTGTTAATAGGTCCTAATTCATAATAATCTCTGATTTGAAAGTTCTATTACAGATCACCTAATTCTGATTTTTTCAATCCACAAAGTGATTAAACATACACACAAGTATATGCTTTTTATGAAGAAAATATTCTAGTTGTTGTTGTTTTTCCAGCTGCACATCAAGTGATAAGGAACATATTAGAATGCCAGAAGGTACTTTGAAGGGAAAAAACAACCAAATATTTTAAATGGTTTCAAAAAACTGATAGAATGAGATGGTTAATTCCAAGGTTGGGGAAAGAAGGTAACAAGGTGAGTCTGGAATCATTTGTTGTACAAGAAATTAAGTTAGTACTCACAAAAAGAAAGGGGGAAAAAAAAGTGGGAGTGTGAATAGTTGACACAGGAAGTAGCCTGAAGTGTCTCCAATTTTATCAATCTGAGAAAACTTAATTATTCAAATTATACAGGTACAATTATTTGGATGTTGAATGGCTCCCAAAGGTCAATGCTTGTAATACAAAGTGGCAATACTGAGAGATGGTCGAACCTTTAGGAGGTAGGGCCTTGTGGGAGGTCATTAGGTCGTTGAGAGCATGTTTTCAAAGCTGATTGAGGGACCCTGGTCTTTTCTTCTTCCTCACTCTTTGCTTTCTGGTTCATGATGTAAGCAGTTTGTTCTACCACATGCTCCCTGAGATTGTCCTTTGGCACCATTACCACAGGCTCAAAGCAATGTTTAATTATCTAGTATTTCCTTATAGGTAGATTCAGATAATGCCATTCTGACCAGATTGCTACAAAAGTGAATCTGTCTTTTTCAGGGTATGATATCTCTAGGCACATGGTATCTACCTGAACCTCCTTGGTGATGTCAATTTTGATCACCAATAATGTCTGGTTTCTCTACTATGTACATACTAATTTCTCCCTAATAACTAATCAGCAAGTTATGAAGAGGCACTTTGAATCCATGTAAACATGAATTCTCTATCAATTTTATTTATAAACCTGTCTTCATATTTAGCATCTATTGATTATCCTTGCTCAAATCAATGTGGTATTGGTGATGGAGGCAAAATTACAGTTTTACAACTCCATCATCTTTGCACCTTTATCAGTTATCATTCTGTTCTAAGGAAGTGCCTATTCCCCCTTATCTATTATCCCCATGTGGACTTATGGATTCCAGTTTTATTCAATAGTATTCCTGTCCTCATGTATTGGTTAGTTTCGAGTTACTATAATGAAATATGTGAGGCAGTTAACTTACAATGAGATAAGGTTTATTCTGGATCATAGATCAAGGATGTTCCAATTGCTTTGTGGTAACTTCTATTGGAGATGAGGTAGTAATCTGAAGAGATAAGTGTGAAGAAGTTTTAACCACTTGGAATCTACAGACTATTCACACATGAACATACTGCTATTTTTTGGATAAAAATGCTCTCGGCCCAAAGAGGAGTTCTTAGGTCAAACTTCGGGGCATCTCAAATCAATGGCAGAAAGAAGGCTGTAGAGTCTTGCTTTACTGGGTGAAACTCCCCAACAAAGTCCTCCAGAAATATCTTCTCAAAGACAACTGCCTCTTGTGTACCAACTCACCATGAGCTGGCTTCAGATATAATGACAATCCTTTACTTTCATAGTGCAGACCACCTTTCTGTGTCTTTTATTGTTCTTTGCCACTACCCTAAGTTATGAACCTAAGAACTGTCTGGCCTTGTTCTATATAGAACCCTAAAACTCCCATTTATGCAGGTGTTAGACTATCCTAGGTTGACACTGTCTGATCTGAAAAATGTATTTCAGCTTGGTCAATGGGAAAATCTATATCTTTACCAAAACCCGTCCTTTGTCTTCTTTTATAAAATAAAATAAGGGAGGAAGAACTCTGATTACCTAGAAGTTTCCTTGTTACACTGATAACCCATGTTTTCTGGTAAGTTGCCAGCTAAAATTACTAAGCTGTACCATGAATACGGGCTTCTGAGGTGATGATGGTGACTTAACAACTCAAGGTGACTTTGGTAGTGGGTAAACTGAGAGAAGTCACACGGTTCTAGTGAGCCACCTAGCTTTAGTGGCAAGCATATCCATGTGGCATGCTTTACTAAGATGTCCTTGAGTCAAAGTGGTAGGCAGAACAGAAGTATCCTAAATAGCTATGATGTCTCCTAGTCTCAGTTTCTTGCAGATATAAAAATAGAAGAATGGTGTGGAGTAGGTCCTTTATAAGTCATAAACTAGAAATATCAAAACATGAGCTTCCCCTGGATAGAAGGGGTGGGAGTTTGTCATCTGCCTTGTGTGAAGGAGGCAGCAAGATAATTGATATGCCCACTATTTATAGCCAGGCAGTGATATCATGCAGGTAATTTGAGCTATGAAGGAGTGTTTTCATTTATGGATAAGTCCTGGATTATGTCTAAATGATATCAAGCATCCTAATAAGAAAATAAAACTTTGGGTGATAAGTGAATTGAAAATGCCTATAGGATTTATGTTCATCAGCAATATAGCTTCATATCCAACTGGGTGTTACACATCCATGCAGATCACTATTGATAGTGCACAGATGTGGCCTCAGGATTTGTCAGAGGTAAAGCACACTTGGACAATTATGAGCTTTGGGAGGCAGGGAGGTAAATGGGTTTTCTGTGAGCTGGGCTGCATTGTCCTTATCCTAACTGCTGAAAAGTGTCCACCTCATTTACTAGTAACTGCAATGTAGTGCACACTTGTCCTGCCGATTAGTCTGTATATGAGGGGTTCTGAGACTTCATATTATTAGACATGGAAATAACTACAGCATTGCAAAAATTTGTGATGCTCTCTAACTCACTCTATAGTTAGTCCTCTGTTCCTTTACTTAGTCACATTAAAAGTTTCCAGAGATTTTGTAGCCTGATAAAGTATATGTTCTAATTCAAAGACAATTTCTGGCTTGTCTCTGTCCTCATTTCATAAAATCTGTCTGTGATATTGAAACTCTAAAAGAAGCATTGTTAGTAGAGATATTTATGTATGTACTGTAAGAATTAAGTTTTATATATATATAATATATATATATATATATATATATATATATATATATATATATATATTATATATATATATATTCCTTCACTCTTTCTTCAGTATTTTCTATTTTTGGTACCAGAGATTGAACTCAGGGGAACTTAACCACTGAGCCACATCCCCAGTGTTTTTGGTATTTAGAGACAGGGTCTCACTGAGTTGCTTAGATCGTCACTAAGTTGTTGAGGCTGGCTTTAAACTCATGGTCCTCCTGTTTCAGCCTCCAGAGCCACTGCAATTACAGATGTGCACCACTGTTCCTGGCCTTTAATATTTTCTTAAAAGTTACATACTCAAGCATCCCTCTCCATTTTAAATCATTTATACTATGGATGACTTTAGAATATAAATACTAGTTTATTAATGTTCATCTTCTAGTTAGTTGGTGACCCGGGTAATTAATTTTAAATTAGTATTTTATTAGGAAAAAAATAAAAGCAAAATTAGACTGGAATCTTTTAAGAAATGCATATGGTAGGAAAAGCATGATTTTCAAAGCCAGGGATCTCTGTGTTGATCATTTTGATGCTTATTAGTTCTGTGCAAGGGAAATAAAGACTCTCCTTCTATGAATTTATTTCCTCATCTTTTAAATTTACTTTAAATTTGAAAATATAGTTTTTAAGATTTAACATGATTTCATGTGAAGTCCCTAACTCAGTATAGAATTGGCATCACTAAATATTAGCCCCCCCATCTACTTCTTATCTTCCTTCTTAGTAGTCTTTTTCTTTTGTCTTTAGTCTTTTTTTTCTTTCTTTTTAAAATTTGTTCTAATTAGTTATATATAACAGTAGAATGCATTTTGACACATTGTACACAAATGGAGCACAACTTCTCATTCCTCTTGCTGTACATGGTGCAGGTTCACTCCAGTCATGTAATCATACATGTATATAGGGTAATAATGTCCATCTCATTCCAACATCCTTTCCATCTCCACACTCCCTTCCCTTCTCTCAATACCCTCTGCCTAATCCAAAGTTCTTCCATTCTTCCCTACTCCACGCCCCTGCCCCCATTATGAGAGAAAACATTTGGCCTTTGGTTTTTCACATTTGACTTTTTTCACTTAGCATGATGTTCTCCAGCTCCATCCATTTACCTGCAAATGCCATCATTTCATTCTTCTTTAAGGCTGAGTAATATTCCACTGTGTATATATATACCACATTTTTTTTTATCCATTCATTGGTTGAATGGCATCTAGGTTGGTTCCATAGTTTGGCTACTGTGAATTGAGCTGCTATAAACATCGATGCCACTGCCTCAGTGTAGTATGCTGATTTTAAGTCCTTTGAGTATAATTTGTTAAATCTTTCTTCTGTCTTTTCTGATATCCACATCAAATAGAATAATAATTCCTTATAGCTTTTACCCATTATTTTGTTCCATTCTAAAGAATCACAAAAGAAGCTTGTTTGGAGCGAGGTGCCAAGCAGTTAAGCCCAGGGAACAGTGGGTCACTATTCTATCAAGAACCTGATCTGTATTCATTCAAAAATGAAACTGGCACAGGTGTCTCATGCTTGTTCAATCCTGAGTGTATCTGTACAAGAAGAAGAAAGTCACTTAGAATCTCTCTTCTGGGAAAATTCTCAGAGGCTTTCCCTGAAAACTTGTTATTTTAGTTTCTGGCCAGAGTTCAATAAAGCCAGTTTCTTATTACTTAATTGCCTTATTAAGTGAGAATCTCTTTAAAAAGACATTCATTTGGTTTTCCTTACAATGAGTTCTTTAACAAGTTTACTCTGAATCCAGCTTTTACTTGGAGAAGACAGAATACAAAGGGTTTGTTATTTTTCTCCAAAATGCTATACTCAGCTCTATGGTCAGTATTGAACATTTGAACAGTATATGGTGATAACAATAGGAAAAGAGATGATTACTTCTCCTGCTGTTACCAAAATTCTTCATGCAAGTTAGAGTGCAAGACAGGCAGAGGCCAGGATGATGTGGGAAGTCATCAAATTCAGAAAGCAACATCTCCCTCTCTAATTTCACAATTATTAAATTCCAAAACTTTCTGGCTGCCTCCTTAGAAGAGGAAGAATGCTGATTGAACCTCTAACTAAACTCTCTTTAAAATACAGTTACATACAGTTTTACAGTTAAATACAGTTTTAATGAACATAAAAAATAAAATTATTGTGAATGCAAAACTATGCACATGTGAGGTAAAAATTTATATGATCATGACATAGTTTTTGTTAAATAAATAACATGTATCCAAGGGACAAGGCATGCTAAGTCAGAGTAATTATATGTGTTTAATATAATAAAGATGAAAAAGTTGCCTGCCTTCAAGAGATGTATCTTGAGATGTTTTTGAAAATGTGAGCATTATATGCAAGATAATATAAGTAAAAAACATAGAGGACCAATACAATACTAATGTTTCAGTCAGCTTTTTTTTTTTTTCCTGCTGTGACCAAAAGACCTGACAAGAACAATTTCAGAGGAGGAAAATTTTATTTTGGCTCATAGTTTTGGAGGTTTCAGTTTGTAGACAGTTGACTCCATAGCTCTGGGCCCAAGATGAGGCAGAACATCATGGCAGAAGAGTGTGGTTGAGGAAAGTAGCCCAGGATATTGCCACCAGGGCGTGGAGAAAACACTCCACTCACCAGGGACAAAATGTAAACCCTAAAGTCAGGCCCACAGTGACCCACCTCCTTCAGCCACACCCTACCTGCCTACCGTTACCAGCCAGCACTGATTATGTTAAGGCTCTCAAAATCCAATCATTTCACCTCTGAACTTTGTTGCATTGTCTCACACATGGGATTTGGGGGTTCACCTCATGTATAAACCATAACTAAGTTATATAAACAGAGACTGGATTAGAGAGGACCATGTTAATGATACTATACACAACTAGCAGGAAATGGGAAGTCCTTGGAACCTAATAAAATGTCACAATGTAGCTTGAACACCATAGCCTAGACTATTTCAATAAGAAATAATCAGTTCTATATAAAATCCTCAATGTTTCTATTATTATTATTATATACAATGTATATAATCTAATTTGAAAATGGAGTTCATATATGCCTGTACTATATATACAAAGGATTTTATGAATATGGGTTTTCTGACGTCTGTCTTTAAAAGGTATGGCTCATAATATAGGGTTTTAAAAAATTAAAGGGAAATATTCAATTATATTGATTTACTTCAGATGGCAAATGTCCACATAATACCAAAACTAGGAGAAATAGATTTTTAAGGCAAGGTAAAATTTTGTTTGAAACCATGGAATTTAAGTTTTAGGGGCACTGATAAACATATTAGTAAACTCTTGGAGCTAAGTCAAGAAGTCCAACCTACAAATAAAAAATGATGGAGATTAATGTGTCAATAAATAATCCATAAATGTTAAAGATAAGGTAATAGAAACTATCTAAGAAAGTAATGATGTTTTTCCTCAAAAAATTATAAGTAGGAAGCAAGGCCCTGAACAATTTAGGGAGACCCTATCTTAAAATTTAAAGATTTTTTAAAAGGATTGGGGATGTGGCTTACTGAGTTCAATCCTGGTACCAAAAAGTAACAGTAGAAGTATCATATTATATAGTAACCTCACTGATAGGGAATATCTCTGATATCCATGGGTTGAAGAAACATCTACACTCCCATGTCTTCTGCAGCACTGTTCACAGAAGACAAGATCTTGAATCAACTGTTGTGTCTATCAACAGATGAGTGGATGAAGGAAACATGGTATACATTCACAAGAGGATACTATTCTGCTTTTGACAATAAAAAAAATTCAGTCATTTTTGAAAACATGGATGAAACAGAAGGATATTATGCTAAGTGAAAATAAATCAGGACAGAAAGACAAAATACTGCATGACCTTATTTATAGGAAGAATCTAAAAAAGTTGATCTCACAAAAACAAAGCATGGAATGGTGGTTATCAGGGTTTTTCTACAAAATAATTCTAGGAAGCAATGCATATGTTAATTAGCTCAATTTAGACATTCTAGTGTGTACATATTTCAGAACATTGTGTTGTATATGATAAATACATACAACTTTTATTTGACAATTTAAAAATATTTTTTAAAAACTTCCCTTCTGGGCTGGGATTGTGGCTCAGTGGTAGAGAGCTTGCCTAGCATGTGTGAGGAACTGGGTTCGATTCTCAGCACCACATATAAATAAATAAAATAAAGAGGTCCAGTGACAACTAAAAAATAGTTAAGAAAAAAAAATGATGATGGTGTTTTTAAAAAGACCAATGGAGCATTTGAAACACTAACTTTTAAGTACAAAGAAGAGACAAAAATGGAATCGAGTTTCTATTTAAAAAAAAAATTTTTTTTGGCACCAGGGATTGAACCAGAGATACTTTACCACTGAGCCACATCCCCTGTCTTTCTTTCTTTCTCTTCCTTCCTTCCTTCCTTCCTTCCTTCCTTCCTTCCTTTCTTTCTTTCTTTCTTTCTTTCTTTCTTTTTGAGACAGGGTCTCACTAAATTGCTGAGGGCTTTGCTTACTTGCTGAGGCTGGCCTTGAATGTGCAATCTTCCTGCCTCAGCGACCAGAATTGCTGGGGATTATAGGCATGCACTTCTGGCTAGGGAGCAAGGAGTTTTCAAGGAAGTAGTGATAAAGATCTATGCTGATTGTCTTGTGGTGAAACACGATATCCTGGGAGTCGGATGAGCTGAGTTCTTTAAATTACAGAGGCAATTTAGACTAACATGTTCACAGTATCCAGCTACTGATTCCTGGAACTGTCTCGCTCCTTATTTTCTTGCATCCTGACTTTTCTTTTGACTTTGTGAGGTATGTCTACACTCTTCCAAAAATTCTCTGATTTTACTTAGACTTGTCAGAATTTGTTCTCATTGCTCTCAACCAAAAGAACTTAATATATATTCCTACAATTGATATAACTTGACATTAAGGAAGATACGTTCCTAGGAAATCACATAGCAGAAATAACATTCTCAGTTTTTCAGTCATATTTGAAGCTGTGATTATGTACTGCTCCTCCAGAGCATCTGTTTCACTGTTTGATTTCTCACTCCACTATAAACTTCATGAGTAAACTTCCAGAAGAAAGGCAACATTACTATCTGCACACAAATAAATTCTGTGCAAGGAACAAGGAACATAGTGATAAGAGTTTAGTCATTGAATGAACATATGCTTATTAACTACTATGTACCAGAAACTGCTAAGTATTTAAGAATACAAAGACAAATTAGAGATTTCTACTTATCACAGAGCCTAGAAATGAGTAGGTGTGCCAATATTGTTAAATGAATTTAATGACCTAGACAGCTTACCATACTTATCATGGTACATTTTGCAAAATAGTATAAGCTCACTTGGTATTGCCACAATATAACTACTAATATTATTTTCTTCTTATTTTAGGGTTTTCATTTATATTGCCTTATAAGTTTCTTTTTGAAAGGAAAGTGACCACAACACTCAGAGCAACCAAGAGATCTTTATTGCAGCAGTGCAACAGAGGAGAAAAGAAAGAAAGAGAAGAGAGAGAGCACGCAAGAGAAAGACAGAGAAAGCAAGAGAGATAGCAATAAAGAGAGCGGACCGGCAGGAGGGAGTTTTTATAGCCCAAATCTAATGAGGTCTCTGGGTCTGCAAGCTGCCTTGTTGGCACAAGGGGGTTACGTGTTCAGCCTTGAGCAGGGGGTTGAGTGTTCAGCCTTGAGCGGGGGCTTGGGCATTTGGGCTTGAAGCAAATAGTTGATAAAGAGCCAGACAGAGGGTTTGAGTGACCAGGTCACCCTGCAGCTAACTTTGTTTGTCATGCCCTGCAGACAACTTACTCAGCCTGTCCTGCACCTAACATTTTTCCCTTTTTGTTTTTCTAAGTGACATGGAGGATGGCGTAAAGTCCTCTGGCTACTTCCTGCTTAATGGTGGGCGGTGTTGGGCCTAGAAGGGGAAGTGGAGGAATGTTCGGGGGACAGGTCTGAGAACACCAGGGCAGCCAAAAATAACACTCAGTGGCTATAGATAACTACTTTGGTAGGGGTAAAGTCCATAAAAGTTCCTTGAAGCCATAGGTTGTCGACGGCATCAAACCATTTCTGAGTGGAGGAGATCTTTGGTATCAGTCATTGGTCTTGTAGGAATTCTAGGAAATATTGAAGTGGCTTGGTTGAATCCAGTAATGTTAAGGGTGACAGCCGGATTGCAGCCAGTAGAAGAGCAATTGCCTTGACCCATAAATTGAGAGCAGGTGGTGTCATCCTGATGCCAAGTCACTCCATATTAAAGCGCTATCTGTGGTTGTGATAGAAACTTGAGAGAGATTAATGATTAGTAAAAGAAGAAGAGAGTTGGCAAAAAAAATTTGAGTTTAGTGGGCATGGTGGAAATCCAGGACTGGACATTTGGAACAAACAGGTGCCTTTTTAAGGTGGGAGACATGGTACCAGGGGGAGTGGCCCAAAAGCTTCGTCACCATTGGGGTAGTAAGTATGATTATATGGGGTCCCATCCAGTGAGGTTCCAACAATTGAGAATGCAGTTCCTGAAGTAAGACTGAGTCACCCAGTTGAAGAGGGTCCAATTCAGTTTGTGGTTGTACCGGGATTGAGGCAATGAATGGCGCAGGAAGGCACTGGTCTGCATGTTCCCTGGGAAGTGAGGGCTGAACCGTTGTCTGACTGGGTGGAGGTGGGAAATCTGAACCTGGGAATGATCTCCTCAATGAGGATGGAGGCAATGGTGTCAGCAATTTCCCTGGAGATAGGGAAGGCTTCAATCCAACCTGAAAAAGTATCAACCAAAGTAAGTAGGTAGCGAAGCTTTTTGTGCCTAGGCATGTGAGTGAGGTTGATCTACCAGTCTTTGCCTGGCTAGTGGCTCCTCATCTGAGGTGTGGGGAGTTTAGGTTTGATGCTTTCTTGTGGGGATACTGTAGAGTAGACTGAACAAGCAGAGTGGACCTGCTAGAGAGTAGTTCTCATTCCTAGGAAGTGAAAGAGGGGTTGTAAAACCTGGAAAAGAGGTTAGGGAGGGTTTTAGGTGGGGGCAGAGTCTCTGGAGCCAGAGGAGTTGGTCATGAGTCATAGGTCTCTGTCTTGGGCATCAGGGGTAGTCTTGAAGAAGTAATTGATTGACTGACTGGTTGGTGAATTTGTGTATCTGATCTTTCAGGAACTTCTGTAGGCAATTTAACAGTCGTGGTCCTATTAGTGGTCCTATTAGGAGAAACATAAAGAGGACTAATAGGGGTCCTGTGAGGGGCAGGAGCCAAGGCCATACTTGACTGAACATTCCCCATGGAGCCTGTTGGCCTAGTCTCCTCTTTTCTAGCTGTTCTTTGTCCTTCATTACTCCCAGGAATGATGGTGTTTTGGCTTAACTGTTTGGTAGGTGTTTAAGATCAAGCTGGTCAAAATTGACTTTGTTTTTATCTATTGTTAAGAGTCAGCCGAGTTCCCATATGGGTCACTCGTGGGGGAACTTGAGAGCAGCTTCTTAGTTCTGCTAGTGCTATTTGCGCTAGGATGAGTCCAGGTCTTGCTTGACCATGTGGCTTCCCTTGGAAGCATCAGGGATGTCTCCAATGACCCTCCTCTTCATAGCAAATGCACTGATTGGCTTTTTATTCTTCAGTGGTCTCATTAATCTCACTGATCAGGAGGTTATGTGGCCCAGAGTTGCAAAGCTCTTTAGAGAAGTTCCCTGTTCCCTAGATTTAGACTGACTCAGAGGGCCAGAGCCAAATATTGGTTTTCTTGGCCTTTTTAATTTAACTTTAAGTCTTGATCATAAACATCCAGCAAAGTCAGTTTCACCCTAAATTAAGAGTACTGGGCTTTAGCTGAAGTTTGGCCTACTTTGGAGTCATTATTACATGTAGTAAGATGGGAGACAGAGCCTTATCTCAGGTAAGGCAGGGCTCTTTATAAATCTTAGGTAAAGTGTTCTAGTATTGAAGTTGATCTTTTTTTTTAATAAAGTTTACATATATTGTTGCTTGATGTCACATGAATACTAGCTAACACAATATGATATTACATTTAAATTGTACCCAGTGTATAGAACTTTATATTAATCTTATTGATAACAGGTCCAGTTACAGAACATTAAATGATATAAATAAATCTCCAATATGTTATTTTTATAAGCCTAAAATTACCATGCAACCTTTTGGAGAACATCAACTTGATATAATGTGTTTTTTTTTTTAAAGCTTCTGTCTTAAAGAATTATATACCTGGAAAATAGGAACACATTTAATAGTACCACAATTACATTGATGTTTTTGTATTAATCAAGTTTAGCTCTTAAAGAAATAACATATTACAATATTGCAAAATAGCATTTGTTGTTTAACCATAGTTGTATAATTCTTAATTCCTTCAAGATTACTTGCTCAAAAAACTTACATATATAACCAACGTACATAGACCTTTTTTATCACTTGCTTAAACCCTCCTATTTACTTAATAGACTCTCTTGTCCAGAAATACCTTTTCCTTCTATTAAATCCATACTTAGAACCTTCTAATTTCTCTTTCCCATCTGTTAACTCTTTCTTTATTCACACTTTGAACTAATCCTTGTAAATTTCTGAATTTAGGTAAATTATTCCATTTTAATAAGAGATATTTTGTTATTTGCAGTACACAATTAATCACATCTGTTTACCATTTCATGAAAACGTAAACAATGTTTAAGTATATAGAATTATACCGTTGTAGGGACGGACAAGGCAAGGCACCTAAGATAGCACCAAAGATAGGGAAACAGTCTTATTTAGTTGCAGCTAGATTCGGAGTGCACAGCTTCTGCCGTAATCAATTAATCCCCTGAAACCCAAATTTAGATAGTTTCAGAATTTTGCACCCAGCATATAAGGGGAGGGGCTCAGAAGTTCACAGTCTGCAGAAGTTCACAAAAAGCAGGGTTTTTTTTCTTTTTTTTTTTTCTGTTCTGAGCAAGTTAACCCTTCAAGGACACCTGGGAAGGGGAAAGCTTTTTCTTCCTTTTCTTTCCTCCCCCTGCCAGCTCTTTCCATGGAGCCCAGTTAGTAACTCCCTTATCTTAGAAATGTAGTCAGCACTGTGAAGTCCAGCTCAAGGCCAGAGGCCTTGTTCACATATCTTGTGAAAAACTAGTAAGGGGGTGTCCAGCACCTGGAGTGCTGATTTTTCCCAGACAGTAGCCAAGTAAAACAGGGCAACATGAAAATAGGAAGTTTATCTACACTGAACTCTTTTGTAGAGATTCTTTTGCTGAAAGTCCTAAAATCAGCCATGGTGAATATTACTGGAGAAGGTCAGTTAAGACTTTTCTGTGGGCCTGGTAGGGAGGGGGAAGACGGGAAGGTGGGGCTGAGAGCAGCTCCAGTGGATCTAAGAATGAAGAAGGAGATGTAAAAGAATAATGGGAAAGGGGTTTGGGATTTTCCCTAGCAAGGAAAACTTGAGCAGCAGAACAGGTAGAGCAGAGGGGAAGACGGGAATGAATATCCCCCAAAGCCTGTGAAGGACATTAAATTCTTAGTAACCTGTTTTCAGTGATGACAAAGCAACTTTAAAGGCCATTTTCACCAGATATTGGATAGGGGTCTGAGGGCTCTCCTCAGCTAGTTTGAGCTTTGGGTTTAGCTGGTAAGAGGATCCGGTGGGACCCGGTGTGGGCACTGACAAGAGAAGAGAGCAGTGAGTGGGTGGATTCCTTCAGTAACTACTACCTCAGCAAGGGGGCAACGGTCTGAGGAAGGGTGGTGGTGTAGGTTTTTGATCTAGTAATTGGAGGGGAGAAAGCAGGTTACTGAGGTGGGAGTGAAGGCAGACAGTCTGGGGCAGAAGGCTGAGGGTGAGGTGGAAATTCATTAGCAGGGTCAAAAGTAGATAGGGTGGAAATTCATTAGCAGGGTCAAAAGTAGTGGATGAGTCTGGAGGAGGAGAAAGTTGGGGATCGTGGTTGGGGGAGTTGGTTTGCAAGCTGGAAGAATTTGTAGAGGTTTGCAAGAGGTGCAGAGAGCAGGATTGGATAGGAGCAAGAAGAAAGTGATCTTTACCCATTTTTTTGAATACTCACAGTAATTGTAAAATCCTCCTGACACCACCATTGGGTTTAGGACTCCAGGAAGGGGAAACCCACCAATTGAAGGCTGGTGGTGGATGGAGTTCTGGCGGTCGAGAAAATGGGTTCAGGCTGTCCAGTGAGTGGCACTTCTGAAGGAAGAGGGACCCAAAAGTGGGTTTTAACCCTCTCCCGGGTTTCGGCACCAATGAAAAGAAAGTGACCACAACACTCAGAGCAACCAAGAGATCTTTATTGCAGCAGTGCAACAGAGGAGAAAAGAAAGAAAGAGAAGAGAGAGAGAAAGAGAGAGAGCACGCAAGAGAGAGACAGAGAAAGCAAGAGAGAGAGGGGACTGGCAGGAGGGAGTTTTTATAGCCCAAATCTAATGAGGTCTCTGGGTCTGCAAGCTGCCTTGTTGGCACAAGGGGGGTTACGTGTTCGGCCTTGAGTGGGGGTTGAGTGTTCAGCCTTGAGCGGGGGCTTGGGCATTTGGGCTTGAAGCAAATAGTTGATAAAGAGCCAGACAGAGGGTTTGAGTGACCAGGTCACCCTGCAGCTAACTTTGTTTGTCATGCCCTGCAGACAACTTACTCAGCCTGTCCTGCACCTAACACTTTTTAATTTTGAATCTAATTTAACTTCTTTGTTTCAAAGGTTTAAGTTCATTCTGGAGATTCAAACATGAAAAATGAAGAAAATAAAGTGCAGAATATCCAAAACAATAACAACAACAAAAGAACGACCAAAAAACAAGCAAACAAACAAATGAAAAACAAAACAACATGCCACAGTCCGGCTCCAGCAAAATAGCCGGGGGGTGACGAACAACTTGTGTACATTGATACAGCAGGAGTGGGAGCCGTTTATTGTAGGACAGGAGGGGTATATACATTACACACAGCTTATCTTAATTAACACAAACTAACATAATATTCCTTATTGGCAGTCAACCAATAAGGGATCTCCACACTTAATGGCTCGCTGGCAGTACTTCACAAACCACTCCCTCTGGCAAAACGCCAGGTGCCATCTTGACTTGTTTACAGACCCTAACAACAACAAAAAAAATGTAACTTGGAAGGAACAACAGGAGCTGGTCCACTAAGTTATTTCTGCTCCTTTACTCTGTGAAAAGAAGGAAGAACATGCTCCACTAAGTCAGTGGAAAATCAGTCCTCTGTTGGGAGGCATCCAGTGTGGCTAATGCAGTTGGAAATCATTATAATCTGCAATCTTACAGCCCTAGGAAAGAGTGAGGAACAATGTGGTCTGTATTAAAACAGCTGTGGATACTACCTCAGATTATTGTCTTTCAAGATATAATGTGGGAACATTTGATCTAAAGACAAGGGTTCTTACCATGGGGTACTGGTAAGTGTTTTACAACTGGTTTTCTGGGAAGGAAAAAGAAAAAAGAAAAAAAAAAGCCAACACCCCCACCCCTAGCAAAAAATATCTGGTTGTAGCATTTGCCAGTTTTCATGGTGCCCATTATTTCTATTGTAGCCTATTTCCAGCAAGTAATGTGATGTCAGCCAGATCATAGGATGCCTGAAAATTTATCAGTTGACTCTCAGAAGCTGGCATAAGTGAACTCTTGCACTACACTGATACTTCTCCATGGAGACTACTTATCACATTTCTCAGTCCATTATAGATGCACACTATATTAATGAGTTGTCTTGTGACAGGAATGGAGGAAAAAAAGATCAACTTTGCCCTGTGTTAAGAGTGTAAAAGACATACCATTTTTAAAAAGTAAATTTAATGTTAGCTTTATGTAGGTTACAGGAAAGAACAAACATTTTCATGTAAATCTATCTAAGAAGAGCAAGGAACATAGTGATAAGAGTTTAGTCATTGAATGAACATATGCTTATTAACTGCTATGTACCAGAAAACTGCTAAGTATTTAAGAATACAAAGACAAATTAGAGATTTCTACTAAGATCTTCACATTCTTGTAGAAAAGATAAAGACATTAAAGATCACAATCTATTTTAAGCACAACTGTGGAGTAGATATTGGAAACAGTGATGGTACATAAAAAGCATAAAATCTATACTGCTCAGCATTTCTCCCAATACTGCCAGTCATAGAACCTCTTAATATTTCTCTAGTCTCATTTCTACTGTACAATGTGATCCGTGTTTCAATCCAACTGAGCATCTTGAAGCTCCTCTAAAATATCTGGGCTTTGTAACAAAAGCTCATTACTTATCTCTGTTGCTGATCTAATAATGAAGATAAGGTTTTGAGAAAAAGGAAAAGTTTTATTGATTTGCTAGCAAAGAAGAAACACAACAGACTTCTATCCCAGAGCCTGTGATTTTTCCCTGCCAGAAGGAGCACAGGGCTTTGTTAAGAGGAATACAAGAGCTGAATCCAAACATTAGATATATTTAATTAGTGTCCATAAAGTGTCTTTGAGAGAGCCATTGCTCCAGTTCCCAGGTGTGGGGCTTCTTTATTTTTATGAGCAATCATACTTTTCTGGGCAGTGAAGGATATGATAGCTTAGCCTGGAATGAGAGGGGGAAAAGTGCTAATCTTGTTTTCCCCAATGCTAGAGAGAGAGAGAAGAGGAAGAAGAAGACAAAGGAAAAATAAAAGAAAATCGTGTCACTTTTAAAATAAGACATCTATGATCAAGCAGCAAGGTTTAGCCTCAAAGCATTAAGTGGATAAGTTGAGACGTTATTCCTTTTTGTTTGGTTTTCATTGTTATTTGAGAAGTCTGCTACAGTTCTATCATTGTTGATATTCCTTTGCAGTTTGGATGAAAAGAACAAAAATGATCTGAAAACCATTGTCTCCACAAGGACACCAAAGTAAGTCTGACCATGAGCAGAACTGCTTGTAAATATTGACTGGTGGAATTTACCAGCTAAGAAATACATGCAGCATTTTCCATTTCCATGTACTTATTTCAGAGCTAGGAATATTTTTAGCATGGTGTATCTGTGCCATCTAGATTGGTCATTGTAAAAAAAAAAAAATAATAACCTTCAATTTATGTGCCTCAGTTGCACCAAAAAATGAAAAGTTCTGTTGCTTTCCTGTGCTGACTTAACCCATACTTTGCTCTTAAGACTAGATACATGCTAATTAATGAAGCAAAGGGATTTGGGAACAGGGTCTGACAGTTTAGGGCCTGCTAGGTATTGATTTCAAATATACCTTAGTGTTTGTGTAACTGAAAAGTTGAGTGTTTTTGATCATTTGTAGCTGTCTGTCCTTTCTCTTCAAGTAGTTTATTAGTGCCAGGATTAAGCAGTTCCACAAAGATTAATCTATGTATGGTTTTATTTCTATAAACTTCATTACATTTTTAATGTATTTTGCTTCCTGGAACTGTGGATTCATGTTTTTCATTAACTGTGAAACATTTTTAGTCATTATCTATCTCATCAAATGTTCCAAACTCCCCAGTCTCTCAATTCTGTCTTCTCTGGGTCTTTCGTTAGATGTAATTAGATATTGACAAAAATTACATGATAAAAAAATCTTTGTTAAAAGACCATATAAAACAATATTATAAATGTTTAATTAAGGAGACAAGAGAATAAAAGATTAACAAAACAGTTGACAATTGCAAATAGAGATGATCAGAGTTGAATATTATATTTATTATAAATGTCAAAGGAGAACCTAAGGGATTGAATTTATAATTTTCAAGTTCTCAAGGTTGGGGGAACAGTAGAAGTAAATTACAGATGTAAAAGAATAGATATATTGACACATTTAATTACAATGTATTAAAAAATATTACACCATGATTAAATTGAATTAATAGCAGGCAGTGTTATATAAATACTTTAACATTTGAAGGTTTTTTAGTAGATTTACTAAATTCATATATTTAGAGAAAAAAATGACCTGGTCTTCAAGGTTAATGAAGAAAATGCATTTAATAATATGCAGCATTTATTGTGACAGGAATTCATAAAATAAGGAATAGAAAAAAAGTTCTCTAATTATAAACAAATTCCTCATAAAGAAAGTTACCACGCCCACTTTTGAAATGTGAAGACAATTCACACTATTATAAACTAAAGAATGTTTACTGTTATCAAATATTAAATATCATAAAGGAAGCCATGGGAGTGCAATAAGGCAAATTAAAGGAACAAAACTAACCATATTGTCATTATTTTGAAATTATGTGTTTGAATAAAAGAAGAGAGTCTATACAAAAGTGTTTAAATAATAAAAAAATAGTAAATAAATGTAAGAGCAATATATAAAAAGAACAATTTTAAAAGATAGTTTTAAAGATAGCATCTTAAAAAAGACCAAGAAATATAAATTACTGATGACTAAGTCTAATAAAATGAGTGTAAACCTTAGTTCAGAGAGAAAAAAAACTTTATTAAAATATATTAAAGAAATAGATCAACTACATGCAGAAGATACTCTCATAAAGAAAAGATATATATTATCATGTCTTAACTTGTAAATTTAATTTGAATTCCTTGCAAAAATCCTGCCCTAGTTTGTTATGCAACTTGATAAACTGGTTTTAAAATAAATAAGAATAAATATGCACCAGTAATGGCCAACAACAGTCAAGATGATTTTGAAAAAGAATAAGGCAGAACAATTTATCCAATTATGTAGCAATGCTTATTACAATGCAATAACAATCGGGGCAATATTGTATTGACTAAAACTAAAGAAAATACCAAAGGAACAGAATAATATGCCTAGAAACAGTACCATGCATAAACAGAAACTTTACATATGACAAATGCCATTGTTAATCAATAGTGAAAAGATGAATAATTTCATAAGTGGTGCTAAATAATTGGTTAAGCATGTAAAAGTAAAAGCATGCCCATATTTCACACCATATATGAAAGTTATTGTTAGATTAAAGTCCTAAGTATGATAAGCAAAATATAAGACTTAGGAAACCATAAGATACTCTTTTATGACTTTATGTGCAGAAAACAATATATACAATTTTAACTTGTTTAAGAAGTTAAAATATAAACCACATATATGAGAAGTCCGTCTTCTGATTAAAACCCTGTGTGTGTGCTTTCCAGACCTTATGAAAGACTTCTGGGGAAAGCTGTTCTACATGGACAAGAGGAAATGGAAGGTATATTCTTTATTAAAATAAAGCAGAGCACACTTTCCTCCAACTTCTCAAAAGTTGTGTAAAACAACTGTTTATTCCATAATTTGAAGCCAGTCAAGGATGCTTCAATAAAACCAAGCCTGCTACCCAGGCCAGAGACAGATCAAGTCATAAGATTCACAAAATGGAAATTAACATTTGTTAAGGTCAGGAGTACCTTTCAAAAAAAATGTTGTCTAAATATTTCAGATAAAAAGTTTAGAAAAGTTTCCTTTTGATCTGGCTAAAATATACACTATATTCCTTTTTTTTTTTTCCTTTTCTACCTCCAGGCACTGCTACATAAAACCGCCAGCATTATTAATGCATCATCTTACTCTATTATTCCTTGACTTTACTAAATATGGCAAGAACTTAGAAATAGGTCCTTAAAAGAAGCAGATGTTATTGCTGTTGAGTTATGAACAGTTAAGCCCTTCCCTTTTCTACTTCTTAAGATTTGCAGGCCTTCATAGAATTGTGTGTAAAAGAAAAAAATCTTTAAAACTAGCTTTGCTGAACGCTCAAAAGGAAAGAAAGAAAGAAGGAAGGAAGGAAGGAAGGAAAGAAAGAAAGAGTAAGAAAGAGCTACAAAATTAAAGTGTACATTCTCAAAATCTTAGAAAATATTTTATCCTCAAAATAAGCCCCCAGAATATATGTTGATGGTAAGTTGAAATTTTCAGTATTTAACTATTTCATTTTTCCTAAGTCATTTTGCAGTCATGGTATAACAACATTTTTAAGTTATTTGGAGTTTCTCTCACATCATTGTTTACCTTGTTCAAAAGACAAAAATAAGCAAAAATGACAACTGCAGATAGATTTAGAAATTCTATATTTTCCCCTTCATATAGAGAATAGTTTAGTCTGTGGACCCAGATACTGTTTGTGCCCTACACTTGCCCCAGAAGTTTGTGGGCTGCATTTACATTGGATTAAGTTTCACCTGCCCTCAGGCAAGTTGGGAAAGGTTGTCCCTTTGTTTTCTCACAACAGCCATTATTAACTCCTTTCTTTAATTTATTCCTTTTTCTTTCTTCTTTCCTTTCCCTTCCTCTCTCCCTCCCTTCCTTCCAGTAAATATTTCATCTAGCCTTTGTGCATTCTTTTAAATAACTTTTTTTCTCCTGTCAATTATTCATTCAACACTGACTTTTTAAAAAGTATGCAAAAAAGAGATGAAAAGGGCAGAACAGTGCTATTTAGAGACTTACATATTGCTCTGATGTATAATTAAAATGTATGCAAAAAGGAGATGAAAAGGGCAGAACAGTGCTATTTAGAGACTTACATATTACTCTGGTGTATAATTATCTAAAATATTTAAAATCAAAGTAAGTAAGTTGAGAGAATAGTTCAGTGGTAGACATGTACTTACTAGTTCTAGGCCCTGGATTCAATCCCATAACCAACACACACACACACACGCACACACACACACACACACACACACACAAAGAAAGAAAAAAGAAAGAAAGGGAAAAATAAGCTTAAATACATGTTAAATTAGAATGAAAAGTATTTTTTCTTTAGGAAGTCACAAGTGGAAACAAAAAGTATGAGAAATTGCACGGTTACATACAGAGAACTTGGAAGATTTTACTATTAAGAGCCTATAACCAAAATGTGAAATAATTGTTGAAATACAGGCTTTAGTAATTGATTACTTTAAGGATAATTATGAAATAATTAAGTAGCTAAGAGCTACAACTGAAAATTTAAAATGTTGCTTCTGAACAACTTTAGATAAAAAATTGAACTTGTTTCCATATTTAAGCAAATTCTTTTTGTTTTTTTATAATTTTTTTCTAATTAGTTATATATGATAGTAGAATGTACATTATACATAAATAGAGTATAATTTCTCATTCTTCTGGTTGTATATGATGTAGAATCACATTAGCAATGTATGAGTGTACCTTTTCCCTACATCCTTGCCAACATTTATTGTTGCTTGTATTCTTGATAACTGCCATTGACTGGAGTGAGATGAAATCTTAGAGTAGTTTTGATTTACATTTCTCTAATTGCTAGAGATGTTGAACATTTTTTAATATATTTGTTGATCAATTGTATTTTTTCTTCTGTGAAGTGTCTGTTCAGTTCCTTAGTCCAAGCGGATCAAAGGCTTAGGTGCTAAAACAGAGACCCTGTGCCTAATAGAAGAAAACAGTAGGACCAAATCTTCACCATATCAGCTTAGGACCTGACTTCCTTAACAAGACTCCTAAAGCACAAGAAGTAAAATCAAGAATCAATAAATAGAATGGATTCAAATTAAAAAAGCTTCTTTTCAGCAAAGGAAACAATCAATATTGTGAAGAGAGAGCCTGGAGAATGGTAGAAAATATTTACCACATTCACCTCAGGGCATTAATCTCTAGGATACATAAAGAATTCAAAAACTTAACACCAAAAAAAAAAAAAAAAACCTAATGAATAAACGGGCTAAGGAACAAATTCTTTATCAAAACAAACTGTTCAAACTATGTGACTAGTCAACTTTCAGCTAAATTCAGTAAGTGGTAGTCTGAATTTATGAATGGGAGCCTAGTATAAGATTAAAAAAATATATCATTCAGAAGACAGGCTTGGTGGCACAGGCCTCTAAGACCAACAATGGGAGGCTGAGGCAGGATGACCTCAAGTTTGAGGCCAGCCTCAGCAACTTAGTAAGACCCTCAGAACCTTCATGAAACCCTGTTTCAAAGTAAAAAGTAAGAAGGACTGCACATGTAGATAAGTACTAAAGTTGCCTTAGGTTCATTGCTGAGCAGCTCCCCAAAAGAGTTACTCAGATAAACAAATCTTTGAATAATGATTAAAACTAAAGAATTTATTTGATTGAAATTATTTTGTATGTATCATACAAACTAAAGCTGAGTGTTATAGTTTATTTTTTTCTTTTATTTTTATTGTTGGTTGTTCAAAACATTACATAGTTCTTGATATATCATATTTCACACTTTGATTCAAGTGGGTTATGAACTCCCATTTTTACCCCGTATACAGATTGCAGAATCACATCAGTTACACATCCATTGATTTACATATTGCCATACTAGTGTCTGTTGTGTTCTGCTGCCTTTCCTATCCTCTACTATCCCCCCTCCCCTCCCCTCCCCTCCCCTCTTCTCTCTCTACCCCCTCTACTGTCATTAATTTCTCCCCCTTGTATTTTTCCCCTTTCCCCTCACTTCCTCTTGTATGAGTGTTATAGTTTAAATCCTTCTCCAGAAGTTCATGTGTCAGAAATAATCCACAATGAGACAATGTTGAGAGATGGAACTTTTAAGAGGGGAAGAAGGCATGAGGGTTCTGCCCACATGAATGATTTATCATTATGACAAGAATAGGTTAGTTATTGAAGGAATGGGTTCCTGATAAAAGGATGAATTTAGCCATCTTCATACCTCTCTTTCTTGCTCTCATCTTTGGTCTCACTTGGACTTTTGTTCTCCCCTTGCTCTTGACCTTCTGCTGCCTTCTACCATGAGATGATAGAGCAAAAAATTCCAGATGCAGAGCCCTTCAAATTGGATTCCCTAGCTTCTAGAACCATGACCCAAATAAACTTATTTTCTTTACAAATAACCCAGTCTGCAGTATTCTATACTAGCAATGCAAAAAAAGAATACTATAATAATAACTGTAAATATATAATAATATATAAACAAATAACTATAAGATACTATAAAAACACTAAATAAAATAGGTGGTATCTCTGTGTTGAGTACCAAAATAATTTTTACATGTGATATGCTATTCTGAAAAATACATCATCCTTTCCAAATGTTTAATGTAACAGCTTCCAGTTATAAACATTCTACATCATTTTTCTTTTAGAACTTAAATCCTAAAGTCAGAATTTTCTTTTTTCCTTTTATTATCTTCCATTACATTTAAATGACGTATCAGAAACTATGACTTCATAATTTTTCAATCTCCATATTTCTCTTTTGTTTCAGTCTGATAGCTCTGTATTGTTCACAGTGAAGATTAAATATCAAGGCTCTACCTTTATCTAATACTTCTTTCCTGTTTCTCTTTCTTTATTAAGTGCCACTATTCTTTATATTTACATGATAATTTCTTAACTCCTTCTATTATTTTACATTTTTTATATTAGTCCCTTTTTGGCTTATCTAAGCTATTTGGCCTAATTCCAGGTTCATACATATCAGTGCTATCCTTTTTTTTTAACACCTTTGAATACTGAGACTCTTCCTCTTCTTCTAAAAAAAGCATATTATGTTCTTTAATAAGGTAAATGACATATTAAAGACTCAAAATTTTTTTGTGGTGCTGAGAATTGAACCCAGGGCCTGTGCCTGCAAGGCAAGCACTCTACCAACTGAGCTACATTCCCAGCCCCTGAATCCTGAGACTCTTTAACCTCTACAAACTTTAAAATCAGGCTACAAATTTCAATAACTCTCATACTCACAATCTTCATTGCTTTTTCTCAGATTGTCCAATATTATTGTACATCCCAACATGGCGCTGAAAGGGTCATATAGAATCCCTGTCATTTATACTTCAATTTTAATAACCTTTTAATTTGTTTCTTGTTGAGTCAAAATCACACTCCCTGAAGAGATCTTATTACTTATTATTTTCTCCTCTCCATTCCCTCAGTCCCATTGTGTCATCTTTTAGACCCAGCAGAAACTTTTTCTTTTAACTTCTATGGCCTTTTAGCAATTCACTGAGGATGTTCATTGCTGGGATGTCTATGAAGAATACATATCAACCTTTTCTTCTTCTCCATACTCTAATATATAAGGGTAATCAGAATTTTGGGCAAGGGGGAAGGGAAGAACAAGGTGCAGCCTGGTTTATTTGAAAGCCTCCAAAGTGAAGCAGGCATTGTTAATGTACTGTCCAGAACCATAATTTGCATACATGGTGGCATGTTTTTTGACAGCTAGTTACTTTATCTTTGTCAGAGAACTTCCCTCAGACCTTACTGGACAGCATAGCAAGCAGATGTGATAGTCCACAGAGACAGACCTTAACCAATAATTCATTGGTGTTGTGATAGATATGTAGACCTTAGCTTTCATCATTCACTGAATGAAATTCTTTTACTCATGTTTTGCACAACTTTCTAGACTTCATTTGCCCACTATGGTAGCCTACTGAGTGACACATTTCCTTCACTTTTCCATTTCACCTTGGTTGAGTTCTTAGCAATTTGCAATAAACTGCTTGTGCACATGAATCACTGGGCTAAGGGGCTAGAGTCTGGGTCTGGGAAGAAAGGCAATAGTGACATTTGGAAATTGTAATATATAATTTCCTCATACACTATTTGAAATCACTGCTTTAGCAATAAGATTGAAGCCAGCTATATTAGTTGATCTACTTTTTCTGATTTTCATCTCTAAGCAAATATTCTTGTATCTTTTTCTTCATCAAAATCACACAGCGATCTCTTCAGTTAACTTTCCCACATTTCATTCCTTGGAGAAAAAAGTTGTATTTCTCTATCAAGATCTTTCATTTTTTGATCTACTTGCAATACTAGAGAAATTCAAAGACTCTTATGGTTTGGATCATATGCTGAAGGCTGGAACCCCAGTTGATGGCACTTTTGGGAGGCACTGGAAAGTTTAGGAGGTGGAGCCTGGTATAAAGAGGGTAAGTGGTGATAATTTATATTTGATAATATATTTTGTCCTTAGGCCCTAGCGTTTTCTCTCTCTTTCTTGGTCTCCCTCCCTTTCTTCCTTCTGGCAGTCGCAAGGTAAGAAACTTTCTTTGGCCATGACCTTCTGCCACGATGTTTCTGCTTCTCCACAAGTCTAAAGGCAAGGGCATCAATTGATCATGAACTGAAACCATGTACAAAATAAACCTATCCTCCTTTAAGTCGATTTTATCAGGCAGTTTGTCACAGTGGTGGAAAGCTGATTAACACACTGCCTTTGATGAATTATGCTAAACATTTACAGAGCATTTAATACCAATACTTTGAACTCTTACAAAAACTGAAGAGGGTATACTTCATGCTACTCACTTGAAATGTCACTTATTTTATATGTGTAGTTTCTATATAGATTCTCTCTTTGTTTCATTGTTATCTTTGTCGCTATGCCATTATCAGTTTAAATTACTGTAGGTTAAAAGTATGTTTTGATATTTGATAGTGTAATGTTCTATTCCACCTGAAAATTTAAAGTCTAAAATAGTGAAGAACAAAACACAAAGAATCAAAAATATATTTACGAAAGCAGAGCCCCTGATATGCCCAGTCCACACAAAAGCTGGAACTAGATAAAAGAAAGATGGCTCTGGTGGTTAATTTCAGGGGGCATATCAAAGGTGGGGATAAGGTTTCAAGGGTGGAATCTTGCTTCATGATGTCTTGCAGTCTGCAGGTTGATTGGCATCTTGGCAGGTCACACCCATCTCAGGTGCTGTGTGGGATCCAAGGAAGAGCTGAGGGGGAAGTTCACCTGCATCAGATAATCTATCCCTGTGGGTATGCCATGGGAAGTTTCCAAAGCCAGATCTACCCCCTACAATGTACATACAACACATTCCACACACAGCTCATGGATTGCTTATGACAGAACAGCAGTTGCCTGTTTCCTCTATGTCCTAATTCTTGGCAATCACTGTAAGTATTATATTCTTGTATAAGTTTGATTGTTATAAATACTAAAATGTATGGCATCATACAGTGTTTGTCCATTGACCTAACTTATTTCACTTTGTGTAACATCCTTCAGCTTCATCCATATTCATTACATTATTGTTCACAACAGCCTTAGTCGCATCACCAGATGTCAAATCTGCCATTGTCTTAATATTAGAATTCCCAGACTTAAAAACTGTGAGAAATGTTTGTTGGTGAGGCTACCATCTATGGTATTTTTATAATAGAAGCCTTAAACAACTAAAAACAATAATATGTCAACAAATTAGACAATGTAAATGAATGGACGAAATCTTAAGAGGAAACCATCCATCAAAACTTACTCAAGAAGAGGTAATTACAGGTAAAAAGACTGAATTAGTAATTCACAATTATCCACAAAGAAATGCAAAAGCCCAGATGCCTGTACTGATAAATTTTCCCAAATGTTTAAAAAGGAATTCATACCAATTCTACAAAAATTTGCTCAAAATATAGGAGAGGAAGCAACACTTTTGTGAGACCAGTATTACTTCATAACAAAACCAAAGATATCATAAGAAAAGAAAACCACAGACGGATATCTCTTATAAATATATATATGAAAGTTTCTCTAAAAATACAATTAAATTCAGCAACCCATAAAACAGTAAATATCATTTTTGGATGGAGGATGGTGAATAGAAGAAAGCTGTATTTTAAGTCACAATTGGCTTCAGACCAAAGCAGCAGGTGTACAGCTTCTCAATGAGGGTAAGTGAAAGAGGGATTTCACTAAAATTCAATATTGGAGACTAAAAAGTGGTTTAGGGGCTCAGGAATTTGGGTACAGTAAACAAAGAAGAAAGAATACATTGGAGCCTATCTGGCTGCCACATTAGCGGCATAGGCACAGCTTCATCACAGATAGGGAGATGGGTGGGGGTCAGGGGGGAACAGATTTGGTACAGAAAAGTCTGAGATAAACAATGCTGCCTAATGTTAGCTGATCCAGAAGCTGCACTATGTGTTGATGCTTGAAAAATAGGCACTGTATCTCAATAGGTTGAAGAAAGCTGACTGAGGTAGGACCATCTTGGGTCAACTGCAGGACCCAGGAGAGCAGGGGAAAAAAAATACTGTCACAATATCCTCACAGGTGTCTATCATGTGACCTAGGCTGTACATGGTAGAAAGTGAATGAAACAAGTGTGGAGGAGACTGTACCCAAGGAGATTCAAGTCAGAAGGACAAGGAGGGTCCCAAGTTGTTTCTGATAGCTCAAATGACCAGATGAAATGGGCCAGGAGTCCGAACAGGTGAGGGTGAATACACTCAGAGATTAAGCTTGGAAAGGCTATGCTCCCTGGCAGCAATGAGTGTAGGATCAACACCCCTCCCCAAACTGGATTTCATGGGAGACCCAGACCTGCATCAGAGATCAGATACTGTCAAGCCCTATAATCTCTCCTAAGCAGACAACACTCAACAAAGCCCCTGAGGTTTGATTAGACCTCAATCCCATCTGCTGAAACTCCCCTCAGTGAACTTTACAGAGCCTGTACCCTGAAAGTACACCAAACTGATCTGAGTGGACGAAACACCAATGCACAGTACTTCCTAACCACATTCCCCTCATACTGGTGAGAAGGGAAGCTGAGTCTTATATCAAACAGCAGATTCAATCTAAGGGAACTTCAGTTGGCAGTTCAGAGAGCAACACAAAAACAGGAAGGAGTTAATAATCCTTACTCTATTGTCATCAGCTGGCTGGATTGGCAACTAAAAAACCACACAAACACAGAAATACCTTTTGCAGGGCTCAGGGACGGCTCTGAAACCTCAGCTCCCACACTGGAGGGCAAGGGGAGCAAGGGAGGCAAGAGGCAAGAGAGCAAGTGTACCCCAAACACTTGTTTTTATTTAGGGGAAAGACATTTGATAAAAAATTGCACCCAAATAAGTCAAGAGATGGTGTTACAGCAAACGGTGGTGGTGGGGTGTTGGTTGGTAGCCCAGTCCCATTGGGTGACATCCACTCCCAGAGTTACACTTCCTTACCAAGCGAAGGTGAGGCCCACCTGCCTCACACTGTGTACATGCCAGTTCCACACCCCCATTACTCAAGGCTAAGGGGGGCGTGCTCAGCTCCTGTTCAGGGTGGCCCCCAACACTATTATTGTATAACTCACAAATAATTGGAAAGAAAGACTGCTGGACATAAACAGTGACCACCCAATCTGGTCAACTATTTTGACCACTTCAGAGGAGATAGCACCTTCATTTTTCATTAAGATTTTTAATTGTTTTTATTTTTATTTTAAAAATTATTTCTGTGTGTGTGTGTGTGTGTGTGTTACTCTTGCTATGCTGTTTGGTTCAGGGAAATATATACATACTCATGTTTGTTTCTTTTTCTCTCATTTCTAGCATTTTTAGATGTAATTATTTTTTCCTAGCTTTGTCTTTTGAGGGTTTAAATATTTTGGATTATGTTTTTTTGTTTGGTTTTGTATTATTTTCATATGCTTATTTCTTTTGTTTCTGTTTCTCCTCCTGCTAAGGGCCAAATTCTACTGTTCTCTTCTCCTTCCTCCCAATACTTTTGCTTCTTCTGTTTTTTTCCTCCTATTATATAAACATCACCTGCTACTCTCGTCTACATTCTCTGTTCACTTTTTAAAATTATAAATTCTTTTCTAACTTTCTAACACTCTTCCTTTCTCCCAATTACCTGTATTTTTACCATCTTTCAGAACCAATTGACTTATGTAACTCCTAACTACCCCATCATAAATGCTGACACAATCATTACTGCTATGGATTATATAGTTTATACCTGGTCTTTCCTTTAAAGTCAGATCTAGTTCATGGTTGTTGATTTTACTATTGACAATTGCTAAGCCCATAATTCTTGGTTTTTGGTGGTAATTAATATTGAATATGTCATAGCAGGAACTAGGTATTTGCTTTAATGCTGTGTATTGTTTGCAATGGTTGTTACCATTGTTTATTTCACTCCATCCTGTGAGGTGCTGGGAACTTCACAGGTTAGAGATTTTGCTGCTGAACTAAACCCAACCAAAAGACAGCATACCTTGTTCCACACATAAATTAATGCCATTCAACCTTCAGCAATACTTTAATACAAAAAATAGAAGAGATAAAAACTAAAACTGACAATTAGATTATGTAATTCCCACCCCATTTAAGTTGGGGTTGTCATTAATAAACTAGACAACATAGTAGACACCTGCCGTTGAATTCCTGATCTAGTTCCTGACTTTTTTTTTGTATTGTTGGTAGTATTGTTAAATGCTCACCCCACCATTCCTATATACTGGCAAATAGTGTTACAGATGTCAAAGTAGACACTGGACATTTAAAATAAATCTATACATTTGTTGCTGACATTAATGACACTCTTGGCTCCTCCCTCCCTCTAAAAGGTTGGGACACTTTAAGATCAAAAGGTCATGTCAAGTGTTCTCTCTCATTTATTAGAGACAGAGGGGTGAGGAGCAATATGAATTGAAAAAATGGAGGAATCTTACAAAAATACAAGAGAGATCAATAGAGTAGAGGAAAGGGATCAAAAGGGAGTGAGGATGGGAGGGTATTGGAAGCACTGGAGAAGAAAACCTATGAAATTATGCTATGTCCATGTATGAATATACCACAATGAATCCTGCTTATATAATGTGCTAATTAAAATAACAACAACAACAGTAATAAAAGGGATACTGGTATAGCAAGAAAGGGAGGAAAAGGGTAGATACCACACTGAGGAATGAGACTGATCAAATTGTTATTTTTATGTAATGTATGAGTATGGCATACTGAATTCCACTATTATGTACAATTATGCACCAATAAAACATAAACTTAAAAAAAATCACTAAAAAAATTGACTGTAAGTGTTCTGTGAAATCTGAAAAATGCTTATTCAGTTTTTCATTTAAAAGCTTGATTACATATCTTTTTTTATCTTTTAGGTTGTAAAAAATTAAAATTCTAAGTATAAGATCCTCATCAGATATATTTCTTACATTCTATGGTTATCATTTCTTGATATAATTGCAGTACAAAAGTTTTTAATTTTGAGAAAACTAATACACACACACACACACCACACATGTACTTTCGCATATTTTTATGATTTGAATATTGGGTGTCATATCTTAAAGTTATTTTATAACCAAAGTCAGAAACACTGATTCCTGTGTCTTAACATTTTTATAGTTCTTGATCTTATGTACAGATGTAATAAATTTTGAGTAATTTTTTGCATATAACATAAGGAAGTATTCCAAATTCTTTTGAACAGGAAGATTCAGTTATCCCAGTACCAGTTGTTGAAAAGACTATTATTTCCTTCATTAAATTTTCTTCTTAGTTTTTAAAAAATAATTGACCCTAAATGTTTGTTTCTGAACTCTCAATTCTGCTCCATTGACCCACATGTCTATTCTCGTCTGCCGCAGTCTGGCTGGGCACAAAATCACATGCCACTCAAACAGGAACAAACTTTATTTTTGAAACTCCCGCCAATGCCCTGTAAGCTGCCGGGAAATATGCCGACCCACACACGCAGCGTTCTCCTGGACACACTACTCCAACAGGAAATCCCTCCTCCGGAATTCCCTCCTACCACACTTTCCCAACCAATGGGAACTCTTTGGGAGTCCCACTAGAGCTCCAAAGTAGCAGGCCAAGGTGGACAGCAGGGGTCTAATATCCATTTGAATGCAGATCTTAACATAATCATATCATCTCAATGGCTTGCTGGCCTCACCTTTCAACCAAAAATGCCATGCATCATTACTATTTGGCTATGGCTCTTAGCCCTCATCCCAGTACCATGCTGTTTTGTTTACTATGGCTTTATGGTGCATTCCAATATCAGGAAGTATGAGTGTTCTATTCTTTTTCAAAAGAGTTTTTGGCTACTTTCATTTCCCTGTATTTCTATAGGAATTTTAAATCATCTTATCAATTTCTGTAAAAGAACCACTGGTGTTTTTAATAAAGATTAATTAATCTGTAAATCAATTTGGGGAGTACTGCCATCTTAATAATTTTAAGTATTCTGACTCACAAATATGGTGTGTTTTCTATGTTATGTCTTCTTTACTTTGCCTCAGTAAGGTTTTGATTTACAAATCATTTCTTTGGTTAAATTTAACCCTATATTATTTTTTGTTGTTAATATATGAAGCTGTTTTATTTAAGTTTCAGACTGCTTATTGCTAGTCCAGAGAAGTAAAACTAATATTTTTACATTAATCTTTTACCTAGAATCTTATATCTGCCAATGTGATTTATTAGTTGCAATAGTTTTATATATAATAATATTCACACATTGCTGAATATTGTTTGCAGTTTTCATGTATATTAACATTCTTAAGTGATATTGATCTGCAGCTTCCCAGTCTTAATCTTTGGGTATGAAGGTACTATTAGTTTCAAAATGAGTTGGGAAATGTTCCTTTCTCACCTATTTTTTGTGGTATTAGAGATTGAACCCATGGGTACTTTACCACATCCCAGCCCTTTTCTTTTTTCTTAAGACAGGATTTTGCTAAGTTACCCAGGATGACCTCAAACTTGTGACACTCTTTCCTCTTTCAGCCTCTTAAGAGTAGCTGGGATTACAGGGAAATACTAATATGTGTGACATTTCCTCACCTATGTTTTGAAAGAGTTTTTAAAGTATTAATTCCTCTTTAAATGGAATGTTGTACCTTTTAACCAACATCTTCCATTTCCCCACTCCCTCTTATCCCTTGCCAACTATCCCTGCTTTCATGAGTTCAACTTTTTTAGATTCCATGTAAAAGTGTAAGGGTAAAAGAAATTGAAGTTAAAGCGTAAAAGTTAAAGAGTAAAAGACCGGGTGTTGTAAAGTTTCTAAGCTGCAAGGTCTGAGTTAAATTTCTGTAGCTGTTAAGACAATGCTTGGAACTGCCCAGTAATAAGGGCTCTGTGTGGTCGCACATAGGCATTGCAGGGCCTGGACCAATCAGTTTAAATGTAACCCCCTCCTTAGGAATGACCTATCACTCCAGCCTGACCTGTTCCCGCCAATGAATGAACCAATCATGTTTAGGAGTTGTTGTTCAATTTTCCCACGCCTCATGATGATTTGTTCTGATGTATACAAAGCCCTCCACCCTCCCCAAAAAGTGTACTTAAGCAGTGCTCAGCCCCTGCTCGGGGCTCTGGGCTGCTTTCCCTTCTTGAGTGGGCACGGAGCCCCAGCATTCTGGTTCAATAAATCCCCCTTCTGCCAATTGCATGAGTGGTCACTTGGTGGTCTCTTTCTCCGATGTTTCGCAGGACCCTTACAAAAGTATATGCGTTTTTATGCTAGTTTACTTCATTTAGCATATTTTTTTCAAGTTCATAAATGTTGCTACAAATAACAAGGCTTCCTTCTTTTAAAAGCCTGAATAATATATATATATATATATATATATATATATATATATATATATATATATATATATATATATATAATATACATACATATATAATATACATAAATATACATAAACTAAATGTGAGGTAGATATATATTTCTATCTATATCTATATATCTCTATATCTCTCTATATATCTATATCTATATATCTGTCTATATATATATCACATTTAGTTTATCCATTCATTCCTTTGTAGATATTTAGATTGATTCCACCTCTTATCTATCACAAATAATAATTATCAATGAAGGTGAGGGGGGTGGGCATATCTTTCAAATATATTGATTTCATTTCCATTGGGTAAAGTAAAAGATTTCATTCCTTTTTTTGTACCTACATATCAGCTATTTGTATCAGTTACTATGATATTACAATGACTTGTTACTACCAAAACTCATGTTGAGGCTTTATCCCCAATGCAACAGCAAATAAATCCCCTTTCTGCCAATTGCATGAGTGGTCACTTGGTGGTCTCTTTCTCTGACGTTTCGTGGGACCCTTACATTTGGTGCGTTGGCCGGGAAAAGCGCATTGCCGGACAAGGAGACCTCCAATGGACTCCTTTAGGGGGTAAGTAAGGGGCCTCTTCCTCTTCTTCTTCCTCCTTCTCTTCTCCTCCTTGTTCTCCTTCTTGTTTTTCCTTTGCGATCACTTAGAGCTTTTTGGTTTTTGGCTCGATGGAGAGCGTAAGTTCTCAGAGCTTCTTGGTTTTGGGCTCGGTGGAGAGCGTAAGTTCTCAGAGCTTCTTGGTTCAGGTTTGGATTTTGGCTTGGATTGGTTTGGTTGGGTTGGCAGCGTGGCCGTCAGCGGAGAGTGTAAATTCTCCCTGGCAGTGGTGACAGACGTGTCCTAATCCACAGGCCACTCCTCTTAAGGGACGCCTTAGAGGATTCGGGGGGGCAAAAGTGCCCCCAGTTGGTAGAGGGACAAGAGTGCCCTCGTTTGTACTCTGCTGCCAACCCGTTTGGTTTCGCCGGCAATTCTTTCTCTCAGATTAGATTCACAGTCTGTCTTTAATCTTTGCCTCTAAACTTGTGTTAACCGTTTACTGTTTGTCCTTGTCTCTGTGTCACGTTTGTATTGTCCCTGTCTCTGCCTGAGTAACTCCCAGTATGGGACAAAGCCATTCCACGCCTCTGTCCCTGAAACCTTTCTTGGTCCCTGCCTCTACTCCGACCCCTTCCCCCAAGATCCTATCACTCAATCCTTCTGCTCCTCCCCCTTTCCCTCCATTCTCCTTGAGTCACAAGATTGTAGATCTTGGGGTTGTGAACGAACGGGAGCTGCATGATGATCTTTGTGTGTCATTTTGTCTGTGTCTCTGTTAAGTGTGATGGCATTGTTTTACTTTGGACCGATGCAGAGTCCCAAGTTCCAAACGGCCTTAGATGTGTGGAAGTAACTTTAGCTAAATTTTAACCTAATGCTTCTCCTGTGAGGGACCAAAAGTCAATAGAACCGCCAGCTTTTCTGTTCTCACCTTTTACACCTCTCTTAGCTGTGTTTTAAAGAACTTTGATAAACTTTACCCCCCTTTGTTAAGCAAGATTAGGGAAGCAGTGTTTTCTTTTCTTCCCATAGTTGGCTTGAGCACGCCCACTGCAGAGGGAAATGCCTGGGGTCTAAAAACTTTGATATCTCGCTTAAACTTTTCTCAAACTCGAAACAACTGCAAGCAGAAGATGAACTTTTTGGGAAGCTGACTACTGAAAAGTTAGGAGATGTGAGAAATGCCTAGTGCCTGGGGTCAGACCAAGCCAGAGGAACTAATCCTATAAGTAAAAGGTGGAACTAAGGGGCTCCCAGCAGCTGCCAAAGCCATTTTGCTTTGGGGAGTCTCCTCCTTCCTTACCTGCACTTTAGGGATTACCCCACCTCTGTTTGCTTAACTAATGAGAAAAAATTAGAAAGTTTCAATTTTGAACTGGGTAGCCTGAGAAAATTTCACTAGGTATTCCAGTGCATTAACTTGGGCGAAGATAATAAATTATGATATGATATCTGTTCCCCTCAGTGTGTAAGATTCAAGGGGGAAAAAAAAAGGGTGCTAAATTAAAACGTTGGTCTGGCTTATTGAAATGACATTAATTAGCAACAGTCTTGGAAATTTTTAAGGCTTAATTTTGGATATACATGATAAAACTTAACACTACTTTAGGAACTTCAGAACAAAGGAAGCAGCTTAATGATCCTGAGGAAACTTCCTCTGATGGTGGCCTTTATATTATCAGAAAAAGATCCTATTTTCAGTTTTGTGTGGGCAAGTGTTTCTAATGTAAAGAGATATAAAGATATAAAATTTTGAGAATTGCATCTTAAACCTGAAAATTATGACTTATAGCTAAAATGCCTTAGGCATGAGGTTTCTGCTCAGAATTCCAGTTTTCCCAGTTCCTTCCAGACCTCAGCCAGGACTTAAGCTGATATGCAAATAGAAGAAGCTTGGGGCACTCAGCAGGAGACAGATTTCAGGCCCAAGGGAAAAAAAAAAAGGTTAAAGTGTCTTTTTACCTGAACTCAAACTAGACCCCAACCAAAAAGTAAATTATATGGTATTTATTAATTACTGGCCAGTCATTTTTTTTTTAGGACTCTTGCTTTTTCTTAGATTCTGTATTTTTTTGAGCTCATGATTTTGGTCCTATAGACCTAGGTTAATGTTTTTCTGATCAACTGTGGAGTTTTGAAACATTGCAATGGAGATTTCACCTGAAAAAGCTACAAGGGTGTTACACTTGTGTTATGTGTTGTATGTCGGTATGTCTGTATGTGTGTATGTCCATATATCCTGCAGTGATATGACAATTGACAGATGAGTGCTCATAAAAAAATTTAAAAATGGATCCAAATATCTTTGATTCACGTGATTCAAATGGTTCAATTTAAATTGGGTAAACAGATAAAAGTAAAAATGTCTTTAAAATTAAGCTTATAAGTTTTTCTAGGTGTTCAAAAAGACCCTAATAAAATGATGATGTCTGTAAAATAATCTGCTTAAATTCAGAAATTTACAGATATTGTTTTAAAGTGTGAACAGAAGGAAGTTAACAGATGGAAAAGAAAAACTAGAACGTTTTAGATATGGATTTAATAGAGGGAAAATGTGTTTCTGGATAAGAGAGTCTATGTGATTAAGTAATTAAGAGGGTTTAAGTAAGTGATAAAGAAGGTCTGTGTAAGTTGGTTATATGTGTAAGTTTGAGCAAGTAATCTTAAAGAAAATTAAAGATTATACAACTATGGTTAAACAACAGCTGTTATTTTTCAATATTGTAATGTTGTTTCTTTAAAAGCTAAACTTGGTCAATATAAAAACATTAATGTAATTATGGTGCTATTAATGTGTTCATATCTTCCAGGTATACAAGTCTGTAAGGTAGAAGCTTCAAAAGAACATTATATCAAGCTGGTGTTCTAAAGTTGTATGGTAATTTTAGGCTTAAAAGAAAAACATGTTGGAGATTTGTTTATATCATTTGTGTTCTACAACTGGACTTGTTATCAATAAGATATGTACAGTTCCATGTTACTTTTTACACTGAGATACAATTTAAATGTATTCTTAAGTTAATGAGAGCCTAATCTGTGTGAAGGTTTTATTGCAAAACACAAAAGTACATTACTACTTTTCTACAAGAGGTTAAAAGCTTTCAGCCTTTAATTCATGTTTTAAATGTGATATTATGTTGTGTTAGCTAATGTTCATGTAAACTTGAACAACAATTTATGTAAACTTTGTAAAATGATCAGCTTCAGAACTATAGTACTTGAGATTTATAAAGAGCCCTGCCTTTACTTGAGATAAGGCTCTGTCTCATCTCACTACATGTGAAAGTGGCTATGAAAGAAGTAAGCCAGATTTCAGTACAGTTAAAGTTGTGTCCAAAAGTAGGTTTTTGCCAAGATTACTAGGATCTCAAATAGGGAATTATGATGTATAACCCTGCCAGAATTCAAGGTAGCTATTATGTAAGCTAAATATGTTTTTACCCTAGTTAGTTTTGTTTTGTTGTTTGCTTATAGATGGTTTAAGGATTGCCTGTTAATGTTTTAAAGAGGTACTGCTTTAAGAACTCACAACCTGGGTCAACTTAAGATAAGGAGTTATCACCTACAGGATAGAGAGATAGACATTAAAGCCCAGTGCTCTTAATAGAAGGCTGTTAACTTATTTGCTGGATGTTTAAGATTAAGTTTTAAAATTAAAAATTTGGCTCTTGCCCTCTGAGTCAGTCTGAATCAGGGAATAGGGGACTTCTCCAAAGGGCTCTGCAACTCTAGGCCACATAACCTCCTGAGCAGGGAGATTAATGAGACCAGTGGAGGGCAGAAAGCCGATCGGTGCATTTGCTGTAAAGAGGAGGGTCATCAGAAAGGGGAGACATCCCTGATGCTTCCGAGGGAAGCCACATGGTCAAGCAAGGCCTGGACCCATCCTAAGGTAAATGACACTAGCAGAACTGAGAAGCTGCAATGAAGTTCCCTGAGGACTCCCAGGGAAACTCAGCTGACTGTTGACAATAGATAAGAACAAAAGTCAGTTTGACTTGCTTCATCTTAAACACTTAGCAAAGATAGTTAAAGCCAAAGCACAGCTGGTCCTAGACATTTTAAATGATAATAATAGTTAAATGTAACTTCCAAAAATAAGTAAACTAGAAGCTACAAAAGAGATTCTTAGACAGGAATGCCTGATAACTATTAAAAGGAACTGCCAGAGTAGTTTTTAGTTTAAGGCCCACAGATATTCCTAACCTACACATGTAGGCTTGGTGTTTGCTAGTATGGCTATCCAGCCCTAAGTAGCAAAATTAAAGGTTTCTCTATTAGACATAGGTCATACTAGTAAAAAGGACATCTGTAAACCTAAATGTTAGTTGTTGTGTTTACATCCCTGACATTTCTGGCAAGGTGACAAATATCCTTAAAGATTTACATGCTTAGATAGAAGCCATGTCCTCAGCAACTTTGTCGTGGAAACAATATCTTAGCTTCTGGTTCTTGGTACTTCCTGGTGGAAAACATTGTTAGTCTCTGTCTTGGCCATTATACTCATTGGCATATTCCTGTGCTGTGACATTTATTGCTGCATCAATATGGTTCCAGTAAATTAATGAATTCTTGTTTCTCTTATAGACCACCTATCCCTCGAATGGCCCTCCAGCCTAATACTTCTCAATTGGACTTTTATCATGGACCACTCGATAGACCCAATTATTAAAGGGGGACTCCAAACTGCTTGCCCCACACCGTCCCTTTTCAGCCTGAAGAAGCCAGAAAGATTCTCTTCGCCCCCCCTTCCTTACAGCAGTGAGGAGTTCCCAAATTAGAGGGGGGAATAAAGCCAGATTTTAAGTTAGGTAGTCAGTGTAGTTAGATAAATCGGGGTCTAATACCGAGTGAAATCTAAAATGGAGGCCATGCTGAAAATGATTCCAGGGAACGCAAAACAACTCATGAAATGTGAAACCCTTCAATAATTGTGATGCATTACTTTTAAGATTAAAAGTAGTCAGAAAAAGGAGTGGGGAATGTAAGGGTAAAAGAAATTGAAGTTAAAGCGTAAAAGTTAAAGAGTAAAAGACCGGGTGTTGTAAAGTTTCTAAGCTGCAAGGTCTGAGTTAAATTTCTGTAGCTGTTAAGACAATGCTTGGAACTGCCCAGTAATAAGGGCTCTGTGTGGTCGCACATAGGCATTGCAGGGCCTGGACCAATCAGTTTAAATGTAACCCCCTCCTTAGGAATGACCTATCACTCCAGCCTGACCTGTTCCCGCCAATGAATGAACCAATCATGTTTAGGAGTTGTTGTTCAATTTTCCCACGCCTCATGATGATTTGTTCTGATGTATACAAAGCCCTCCACCCTCCCCAAAAAGTGTACTTAAGCAGTGCTCAGCCCCTGCTCGGGGCTCTGGGCTGCTTTCCCTTCTTGAGTGGGCACGGAGCCCCAGCATTCTGGTTCAATAAATCCCCCTTCTGCCAATTGCATGAGTGGTCACTTGGTGGTCTCTTTCTCCGATGTTTCGCAGGACCCTTACAAAAGTATATGCGTTTTTATGCTAGTTTACTTCATTTAGCATATTTTTTTCAAGTTCATAAATGTTGCTACAAATAACAAGGCTTCCTTCTTTTAAAAGCCTGAATAATATATATATATATATATATATATATATATATATATATATATATATATATATATAATATACATACATATATAATATACATAAATATACATAAACTAAATGTGAGGTAGATATATATTTCTATCTATATCTATATATCTCTATATCTCTCTATATATCTATATCTATATATCTGTATATATATATATATATATATATATATATATATATATATATATATATCACATTTAGTTTATCCATTCATTCCTTTGTAGATATTTAGATTGATTCCACCTCTTATCTATCACAAATAATAATTATCAATGAAGGTGAGGGGGGTGGGCATATCTTTCAAATATATTGATTTCATTTCCATTGGGTAAAGTAAAAGATTTCATTCCTTTTTTTGTACCTACATATCAGCTACTTGTATCAGTTACTATGATATTACAATGACTTGTTACTACCAAAACTCATGTTGAGGCTTTATCCCCAATGCAACAGCATTGAATGGGTACTGGGGCCTTTAAGAAAGATTATTGTTTTTCTTAGGTCTTATAGGAGTGGATTAGATCTTGAAGAAGAAAGTTTCTATAAAGTAGAGAGCAAACAGATGAGCAACTTTGTCTCTTCTGTCTTGCATATGTGCTTCTTCGCAAATGCTTACTTCCTCTTTCTGTTTCTCTACCATGATATGAAGCAGCATGAGGCCTTCACAAGAAACTGAGCAGATGCTGAAGTGAGATGCTCTCATACCGCTGTGCCTTTCGAAGAGTGAGCCAAAATAAACCTCTTATAAATTACCCAATCTCAGTCTCCTGTTATTGCAACAGAAAACAGACAAAGACACCATTTATTAAACAGAGTGTCCTTTTACCACTTTACTTTCTTGTTATCTATGTCAGAGAGCTCTTGAACATAGAATTATGCATACAATAATAATGGTACAACATTTTGAGATAGACACACACATGCACAAACACACAGGAACTACTGCCTATTCAACCTAAGACATGTGTTGGTGTTGTTTCAGGGGAAATATTGTAGTAAAATCAGAGATGGAGTCAAATTATTGACTTTTTTTTCTTTTTGTGGTGCTGGATACTGAACCCCATGACTTTTCACATGTAAGGCAAGTACTCTATCATTGAGCTACAAACTCAGCCCAAATAACTGAATTTTGACTTACAGCAGTTTTCGAAAATCATGATATTTAAGGATTGGTTTCTGTTTTGATTTCTCCCCTCTTTTTAGAGTAAAATGGTGTTTTGCACTTTAGATGGAAAATCATGAAAACCTCATTGCATTGTGTCATGAACAGTAAGAAATAAAATACATGAAGAGCAAAGGTGAATTACATAAGAAAAATGAGTGAAACTCCCACTACAAAGTATTATACAATGTTCAAGTATATAATTAATTGCAGTCATTATTTGTTCAGAGTATAGAGATACCTGAGGTATAACAACTATTACTAATTGTCTTTCAATATTTGACTTAAGCGCCACTTGCTCAGAAATTAAATATCTGGAATTGGGGCCAGGAATCTGCATATTTATCCAATTGAACCATATGTCTGCCAATGATTGAGAACCTCAGTGTTTGTCAAGAAGGTTGTTAGTAATTCATAAATACAACAAAAGTACTAGGCCTTTTCTCAACTCAAAACATCAACTCCCAACACTATGTAGACATACTTTGTCTTCAAAGCATTTAATACCATCTGACACTGCACTGTATGTTTACTTACTTAGATTTTCATTGTCTACCTTCCCCAATAGAAAAATATATGCTGTGGAGCATAACTTGGTTACTTTCCTAAAATATGAAAAGATAAATAGAAATTAGGATACAAAAATAGAAAGATCATTTAGCACTAGATTATTACTAAGACACTAAGATGAAAGAATGAAAATTATTAGTGAAAAAAGTAACTGAAGAGACTTTTTTAAAATCCTTATTTAAGAAATAAAATACATGAAGAGGGGGAAAAATGCAGATTGAATATTCAGTATAGTCCATGGTGTAACCACTGAAAAGAAATTCATGGCTAAGCAACACTTGCATGACAATGGATGTTACAAGGATAATATAAAAGTCCTACGACCATATAGATAAGTTTAAAATAAGGATTTCATATAAAAGAATAAATATCAGGTTAGCAACAGGTTTTTCTTCTAGCAAAAGAAATGAGTATGGTCTATAGAGAAAAGGGAAAGGGATGACACAAGAATTGATCACTAGCCAAGGTGAAGATCATATGGAGAAAACAATGACTGTTTCAGATATGCATGGGCTCAGAAAATATGTAATAGATATATATATTTCTTGGGAAATAGTAAAAATAAAAAGAGTAAAACAAATAAAAAACATTTTAAGTATCATTGTAACCAAGTATGAGGTGAATAAAAATGAAAGTTTGAAGTAACCATAAGTTTAAAACAACTCGTGGGTTTAAACATAGATTGCCTAAATTGTTTTTAAATATGATCTAAAACATGAAATGCAACTTTGAAAAGTATTGACATAAAAGGCACATAATATACAAAATAAAATTTTTGTAACATCAAGTCTCAAACACCAGATTATACAACAAAACCTGACAAATGAAATAGGAAGATGAAATAATAGTGAAAATACTAAATTCCTTATTTTTTCAAAAAAAGGACTAAATAAAAATTTTCAAAGAAAAGATTAAATAAAACTATGTTTTAGCAGTCAAGAGATGTTGAAAGCCACAGTTAAGTCAGAATGACGCCTGGCATTTAGCCAGAGGGAATGGTTGAATGGTGACTCTGCTCCGGAATAGGGCAGCTCCAGGATTAGGGAGGATCCTGCTGGGATTAGGGCGGATCCTGCTGCCTCTGGCACCTGCTACTTTGGAGTGCCCATTGAGTTCTCCCAGGGTTGCGGGAGAATTCGCGTAGGGAGCCCAGTGGAGGGAGTGTGTTCCCGGGAAGTGTGTGTAGAGTGCCGGTCCAGAGTTCGGGAATAAAGAGTTGCTGTTTGAACCTACAAGGCTTTGTGGTGGCTCGGTTATTTTGTGCCCAGCCAGACTGCGGCATTTGGTGGCCCATACGGGGAATGCCTGAAGCTTGGAGGTAAGTGAAATTGCTTGCCCCTGAAGGAGAGCGAGAGAATGGGTGACCATTTCAAAAAACAATGTGTTCTTGTTTTGATTTATTTTGTTTTTATTTCAAGTTGCCTGTCCCTAGAACTTTCTCAGGCAAATTGGGGAAAATGGTTGGCTCAGGGTTTGAAGTTGTTCGCCCCTGAGGAAGAGAAATTGTTAGAGGAAGGAGGCACCCCAGTAAGACCAAGAACAGTTAGGGCATATGTTGATACAATACAAAAATGTAGCCCATGGCTTTTTAAAGAGGAGTTGTTGAATATATCACAATGGGACCATCATGGTATCCTGTAGAAGGATTTTTCTTCAACAAGAAAGAGATAGCTAGTTCTGTTTACTACACTTGTCTAAGATCTTGGTTTTTTACAGACATCTGATTAATTTACAAAGCTAAAGTGTTGAAACATCAACCACTAAATATAAAATCAAGTACTCTTTACTTATTAAGTTCCATAAGGTAATATATTTAAACATTATGTGTGTTTTCATAAATTGGTAAATGGAAAAAAAGTTTAATATTGCTTTGTGTCTGTGTCTTTGCTGAAACAAGGTTACTAAGGGTTAAGATTCTATCAGGTGTAATTTATATCCAAAGAGTATAAGAAGTTTCAGTTGGGTTTCAATTATAGTATTTAGTATCATAAAAAACATGAAAGTATTTAATCTTATTAAAGTGGAGTAATTTGTCTAAATTCAAAAATTTTATAAGGGTCGTTTCAGAATGTGAATTTTTAAAAAAGGGTTAACTTCTAGAAAAGAGATATAAAAAGATTCAAGATGTGGAAATATATTTTAATATAAAAAGTTAAAGGAAAAAGAAATGTTTCTAGATGAGATAATCTTTGTGTGGTGAAGTAAAAAGTTGTAAAATGTCTAAGTAAGTTACAAAAGGCTTTAAAAGGTTAAATTAAAGGTGGTTAAGATGCCTTCATGGTAGAGGAAAGATTGTGTCATTCGTAGCCTAGTTAATCTTTTTAATTTTTTTTTTTAGTTATCGGCGGACACAACATCTTTGTTTGTATGTGGTGCTGAGGATCGAACCCGGGCCGCATGCATGCCATGCGAGCGCGCTACCACTTGAGCCACATCCCCAGCCCCCTAGTTAATCTTAAAAGCATTACTTAAAAAAAATGAAAATGGGAAGATAATAGGATAAAAGATATTTGGATAAAGAAGATTAAAAGTTTGAAGTAGAAAACTTTAAAGACAGAAGTACAGAAAGGTAAAAAAAAGATAGAAAAGATGTAGGAAGATAGAAAAGATGTAGGAAGACAAGAATTTTAAACCCACAAAATAAGAAGCAAAAAAAAAAAAAACTAGGAGGAAAAAAAAGCAACTAAGGGATGAATGTACAAACCTTAGAAGAAAACTAGAAGATAGAAACAAGATTAAAAAATGGTTAAAAACGTCAAATAAAGGTATTTCAGATAAAAAATGCAAAAAGCTAAGACAACTATTAAATACAGACATTCAAGATAAAAAAAGGTAGAAGAGAGAAGTTTAAAGTCATTTATTGGATAAAATAGAAGAACAAGGAGATTATTAGTAATTTTTTCAAAAAGCCCATCAACTTTAATTTCTGGTGGTGCAGAAATTAGAAGTCTCAGATGAGGGTGTTAAAATTTATAGACAAGAGCCAATTTAGAAAACGTTAAACTAGAAGGAAATTGGTTTAAAACCACATTAAAAAATTAAAAGGACTAAAGTAATTCTAAAAACTAAGGCAAAATGCTTTTTGGAAGACTTAAATTTAAAAGGCTTTAAATCCAGTATTTAGTTTGCTTTAAAAAACATAAAGGACTTTGATTATTCAAGTATTTCAAGATCAAAAATAATGTTTTTACATTGGACTTTGAGCTAAGATAATTTGTAAAATTGGCTCCCTTCATGCCAGAAAAAAAAAAAAAAAACTAAAGATATTATAGCTCATTGCTCATTGCCACTGTGGGTGTTCCAAAACAGTTAAAAACAGATAATGTCCCTGGCTATACTTCTACCTCTTTTAAGCAATTTTGCTCATCATTTGGCATTACTCATATAACAGGAATCCCATACAATCCACAGGGACAAGGCATAGTTGAAAGAGCTCATCAAACTATTAAAATGTACTTATCAAATCAAAAAGAGGGAATTGTGAAGGGGTACATATCCCCCAAAGATAAACTTAAAATAACCCTTTTTACTGTAAACTTTTTAAATTTGGATTCATCAGGGCTTAGTGCTGTGGAAAGGCATATGTGTCCAAAAAATGTACATAAGCCCAAGGTACTTTGGAAGGATATTCTAACAGGACAATGGAAAGGTCCTGACCCAGTGATTGTTTGGAGTCGGAGGTCTGTTTGTGTGTTTCCACAGGAAGAACAGCAGCCCATTTGGATTCCAGAGAGATTAACTAAAGCGATTTCTACAGACCAAAAAGAAGATGATTTGGCTCAAATCCATAACAGCTGATATTCAGATCTCCAGTTTGGCTATTCTTACATCTGCAACAGTGATTCTCCCACACTGGAGGCTAATGGATAATGAACACCATTAAGGCCTATTTCAAATGTAAGAAAACTTGGGGCTTACTTTTGGGAATACCTTCAGACTCATATGCAAGTTACAGGAAGAAGGATGGAATATCAGAAGAGTCAAACCTAGGTGGTAACCAGGATGCTTTTTTTCAATATCTATTTTATTATTGCCTTTTCCCACATCATGAAGTTTTATTTTATTTTTTGAGCTCATACAGACCTAGGTTAATGTTTTTCTGATCAGTTCTATTTTTTGACTGTGGCATTTTTAAACATTGCAATGGAGATTTCACCTGTGAAAAGCTACAAGGCCTTTACTATTGTCCTATGTGTTGTATGTTTATGTGTGCACACTTGTGTTTTGTGTTGTATGTCTGTATGTGCGTACGTCCATATATCATATATGAGGAACGCTCATGAAAAAATGGATCCCAATTTTTTTTTATTCACGTGATTTAAATGGTTTAATTTAAATTGGGTAAACAGCTGTTGAGGATTGTTTTAATATGTGAACAAAAAAGGAGGTTAACAGATCTGTTTGTTTACTTTTACCTTTCCTTTTCATTATATTTAATAATTCTGTTCAGGATAATGTAAATTGTTTAGAAAATTGCTTTCTTTTAGTGCCTGCTGGAATGTTACATAATTTTTTTTTAGCTATCATTGCTAGAATTCCTATCTTCATCCCAGTGCCGGTGAAGACAAAGATAAAACTCAACTACAGCTTCTTCGATAGCTATCACAGTAAACTGTATAAACTGATGCATCAATGAATAATAACTCAGCAAGTGATGCTCAATCAAGGAGTCAATTTACTTTGGAGGAAACGGACATATTAATAGATTCCTCTGCTTTGAACTGTTTGCAGAACTTGCCTGGACTATGTATCACTTGCATGCATTGTGAACCATCTGTTGGTGCAGCGAATTGTGGTAGTGCTGGGGTATCTTTGCTGATGGTGTCATCAGTGATACAATTTTTCCAAAAAGAGCTGTCATTTGGCTTGGTGCCGTGGCATTTTGCATCCTCCTCCCTTCTACTTGTGATGTCTAAAATTTGGGGGCCAACAGAGGTGAGGCAAAGAACCTCACCACCCCCCCACACTGGCACTAAGGCCAAATTTGGGGGACAATAGAGGTGAGGCAAAGAACCTCACCCCGCCACTGGTGCAAAGGCCTATCCACAAGTATGGCTGTATGCTGGATAGGTAGCCAATGACAGGTAAGATAAGACAGGAGGCTGACGCCTAGAGGTCAGCTCATCTGATGACGGGTAAGGACCACATGTAGTACTGGATAATCTAAGACAGGCACGGTCCCTAAGCCACACGCTTGTTGTTTAATTAAACAGAAGCGGGGGAGATACTGAGAGCCACAGTTTAGTTGGAATGACAACTGGCATTTTGCTAGAGGGAATAGCAAATAGAGGGAATCCTATCCTCTATAAAATAGAGGGAATCCCTGCTCTGGGATTAGGGCTGATCCTGCTGCCTCGGGCGCCCTCTACTTTGGAGTTCTCGCAGGGTTGCAGGAAAATTGGCGCACAGAGCCCGGTGGAGGGAGTTTGTTCCTGGGAAGTGTGTGTAGAGTGCTGGTGAGAGTTCGGGAATAAGGAGTTGCTGTTTGAACCTATAAAGCTTTGTGGCAGCTCGGTTATTTTGTGCCCAGCCAGACTATGGCAAAGAGATTCTTGGAAAATGTTAATAATTGTAGTAGAATTAAAGTCAGAATATATAACTTACAAATCACTGAGAGAGATTAAAAAGTGTATGAGATTACTCATATAGAAAGCTACAATTCGGGAAAATAAATACACATGCACACATTCACAAAGGAAACACAAAGAAGCATAAATAACAGGTATGCATACATACAAGCCATAAACTGGTATATACAAATAATTTTTTCTTCAGCTCAAGTCAGTTTTTATTTTGATGCCCCAGTTCTGATGAAGAGTGGGCAATTAAAATTTTGGATGTTAAAGTTTGCTTCTCTTTATCCTAGTGTTGTAGCAACACTCTGAGAGGTTTGTATAATTGTACAAGGACAATCTAGTTCTTGAGAAAGAAATAAAAAGATTATTGCTGAATTTCACAAACCCCAGATAAATGGCCTCTTTAAACCTTGTGGTTTTCTGACTCTACACTATCATATAAATCTCTATAATCTAAAATGTGGTTTTCATCCCTATTCCAGTGTCATGACACATTCTATTCCTCCTACTAGAAATATTTCCTTTACTTACCTATGACAACTGTGTAACTCTGGGGACATGACAAGTTCATCTAAACCCCTGCACTAATAGGACTGACCAAATTTCAGTATGGCTTCTAAAAACATAAAGCCACAAGACTAGTATTGATATAGTCAGGAACTACCACAGGGACAAAAGGCAGACACACTCCAGGGACTTAACTCATGAACCATTAAAAGTACCATATGCTTGTGTTATGGTTTGGATGTGAGGTGTCCCCCAAAAGCTCATGCATGTGTGAGACAATGCAAGAAGGTTCAGAGGAGAGATGATTGGGTTGTAAGAGTTTTAACCCAACTGGAGATTTAACTCCCTGATAGGATTAACCGGGTGGTAACTGAAGTGGTAGGGTGTGGCTGGAGGCAGTGGGAATTGGGGCATGGTATATATTTGTAGCTGGTGAGTGCAGTCTCTCTCTTTCTGCTTTTTGATTACCATGATGTAAGCTACTTCCCTCTGCCACACTCTTCCACCATGACACTTTTCTACCATGATGTTCAGCCTCACCTTGAGCACCAAGGAATGGACTCCACTGTTTATGGATTGAGATCTTTGAAACCATGAGTTCTTTTTTCTTTTTTTTTTAAAGAGAGAGAGAGAAGAGAGATAGAGAGAGAATTTTTTAATATTTATTTTTCAGTTTTCGGTGGACATAACATCTTTATTTTTATGTGGTGCTGAGGATTGAACCCAGAGCCCCGTGCATGCGAGGCGAGCCTGTTACCACTTGAGCCACATCCCCAGCCCAACCATGAGTTCTTAAATAAACTTTTTCTCCTCTACAGTTGTTCTGGTTGGGTCTATTAGGTGCAGCAAGAAAAACACTGACTAAAACAGCTTGTAATCCCAGAAATTCAGGAGGTCGAGGTAGGAGGATCACAAGTCCAAGGCTAGCCGCAGCAAATTAGTGAGACTGTCTCAAAAATAAAATAAAAAATTAAAATAAATAAATAAATCTTATAAAAACTAGACAGTTCAAAGCCCCCAACAATAACAGGAACTAGAGAGGCTGCCAAGAAGCACTAACTTCACTCAGGCTGCAGATGCTGGATGGATGGACAATGAAAAGCAAGTTACAGCTTGGCACCTGTCTTTATTGTACACTTGCCTCCTTTATTACCTTAAAACTTACATCAGGTTCTTGCTGAACTCTGCACACTGGCATGTAAACTAATCAAGGAGCGTTCATCTAAAACTGGTTATACAAGATTTATTGACTTAAATTTACCTCTCCTGTACCCTTCAAGACTGAGGACACCATGATAGGAATAACTAAGGTATTTTCAAGATTTGCAGGGACATTCAACTGCCAGCTCTTACAATGTCCTATTCCAGACACCCCTAAAAAGTGCCTTGGAGTCTCCAGTCATTCTCCTAAATCTGCAGTTACTCAGAACTTCTGGAACAACACCTGGCAAACAGAATAGTCCATAATGAAACTGCCTCACTTAAGCAGGACCAAATCACCTCATAGAAACCAAATTGTCAACCATTCAGGATCACAGGTCTAATAAACATCATACAAAACAAATGCAGATCTCCTCCTTAAGTAAATATCCCTTCTGTGGAGCCAAATGGGAAAGCCAGAACTGAGATAATGATCAGCCAGATTCCAATCCATCCCAGCAATCTGATAAAAAGGCTTGTCCTTTATTCTGGCAGTGGCATGGTCTTTCTTTTAGTATTGTCTCTCTTCTCCTTGAAGTTAACCCACGATGATCCTATTACAACTTTGCCTGTTCAGAGGTCATTCTTATTGTCACTGGCTCAGAGGGTCCCCATCTCTGGCATATTTATGAGGGAACCACCCATAAAATGCCTGCCTGAGAAAGTTCAACTGTTTTTCAGCCAACAAAATGATATGCTCTTGATACCCTTTTCTTAGGGCAGCTTTCAGAGAGAACTTGCCATTATAAATGTGCAACTTCTGCAACTCAGAAGTACTTTATCAAGGAATTCAGAGCCAAACCTTGCAAAAGCAGTCATCAAGAAGGACACAGCCTCTCAGTCAAAGGTTAAAAAGCCTAAGGTAACTACCAGCTAACAAACACTGTTGGCCTAATCACATTTACACTAGCCAATTCTGTAATTTTTCACTTTTTTGCACCCACACTTCCATTCACTCCAATTATTTTTAAAACACTGAATTGCCTCTGCATAAGGGAAATTGAGCTTAGTTCTCTCCCTTACTGTTAGTAGTCACTGGGCAAAACGTTTTTTATCACTTTAATATCCAGATGCTATTTTTGTCATCAACCACCTAATAACTAATTTCAGTCCCACTTCTTTGACAAAATGATTCCAAAACAGATGCAAAATGGTTTTCCCTTTCATCTGTCTTCCAAAGCATTTGCTGTCTGTGCCAGCAAAATGGGTGTTGGCACAGAATTTTACGCTTACCGAGCTTTATAAAAGCCATGTCATATTCAGGGTATACACTGTATTTGATTTAAAAAAAAAAACGATAAAATATTCATTTATCCCTCAAAAACTCTGATATATTACATAGGGTGGCTTTCGGTACCTCTCCCCACCCCTTTCGCGATTCCCTTAAACTGGTTTTCTTCTCTTCATCTGAAGCCGGGTTTACAGCAGAACGCTGGAAACTAGCTGGATGAAGCGGCTTCCCTGTCCCAGAATAAACCCAGGATGGCAGAACCCAACGTTCGAAGATAGCCCAACAGGAGTCCACCGTACTACGCTTTCTCTCGACACCTGGAAGAGCGCAAAACTGCGACGTCCTCCCGGGAAAGGGACTTCTGGAGGGAGCGGGGGCGGAACTTCCGGGGTCCGGGCCACCCGCCGGGGTCTGAATAAGGATGCCACGGACTGAAAGGGGACCTGGGTGAGCGAAAGGAAACTCGGGGGAACAGAGTTTGGGCATCGGAGAGCAGAAGAGGCTCTCGCGGAAGAGGCTCTCGCGGAAGCAGGGAAAAGACTCCGAAAGGTAGCGTGGAAGAGAGCTGAAGGGAGTCGTGGGGAAGCGGAAGCAGAATTTCCCCTCCCTTTCGGGCTCTGTATTCGTAGGAGCTGGCGGTAACCTTAGCGTCATCCGGAAGACCATCCCACAAGGTGGCTGTGGAGTGGATGCTAGCGCGTAGCCCAGCGAATCTCACTTGGAGAGCAGAGGGGCTCCGCTGCCGGGTCCTTGCCAGGCGGCCGAGCAGGCCCACTGCCCCCTGCTGGGCGTGGGAATGCAGTGGCTTGCGCCGCCCACTGACCTTCCGAGGTATTGGAGGCGCCGGAAAACTTTCCGGGGGAGGTGGAGGGGTTTTAACATTTTCAAGAGGACAAGAAGGCCTAATTTCAAAGCACTTATTTGATTTCTGAAGACTTCCAAGGCCTTGTGTTAATTAGGTAATGGTCTCTGGGATCTCCGTACTTGTTTCTTTCTGTTGTATTCAATCTGGCTTAACTGCCTTTATTCTAGAATTTTTGTATGTGTGCCGCAGTGATTAAAAGGCAATACACACGCAGAAGGGCCACAAATGTAGATTGAACCCATAGGTAAATTATGATTGAAAAGACTGATGAGGATTGAGAGAATATCCAAATCAGCACTCCCACATTCCCCATCAAGGAGTTCAGTGTATACCAGCCATTGTTCTAGGTGCTCCCAGTTTGTAGAGATAAATGGACACGGACAGGGATAGCAGAAGACTCCTTTTGAAGACCTTGTGCTCTCTTGAGATAAGCTGGAGGGTTATTAATATTTATATCTTCTGAGGGAGGGAGGGAGGGATATGGTGATACAACATCTGATCTTTTCTTGACAACTTATTGGATGAAAGACAGGTACATAATAATTGGTTGGGGCACAGACAGAGAGTGATCAGCATTCCAGTAAAGAAAATCAGCCTTGCAAGAGGCATGGAATTGAAACAAGGTGAGTTATGAGAATAGTGAATTGGACAGATGGACTGTTGGTTGTGGCCAGTTTCTTAGCCCTATGTATGAAATTCAGTCTTAAGAATATTATTGGTAATTACTATTTGCCAGGCATTTTTCTAGACATGGCAATTGCCCTCATGCAGCTAAATGTAGTGGAACAATTTGATTAAGGAAGTAGGGAAGTCACGGAATGAAGGTTTTGATAAGGAAAGTAGAGGTGATGTTGTCTAGGGTGTTAGAGGAGATGACTTGGAGTTACTCTAAGGAAGAAAAATGTGTCACAGAGATCAAGGATACCAAAGTTTGGAATGATGAAAATCCTGAAGGATTTGAGGAACTGAAACTTTTTTATTGTGGTTGTGTGAAGGAGAGGGTTTGGGTGACTTGTAATGAAACTTGAAAGGTAAGTTTATATGGTAATATCCTAACATCAAATTGAAACCTTGACAAACAGGCAGCATATTGACAGTCTAATCTCACATACTTCTGTTTTTTTTCTTGTTCACTACCTGCCTTAGGTTGTTTTCTTAAGTATGATCTGTGTTAGTTTTCTGTTAATGATTCTAACATAATGGTGAAATAGGTAAGTACTTTTAATAAAACAACTAGTGTATTCTCTTTGGGGGTGGGGCGTGCTGGGGACTATTTGATCACCTTTGTAGAACTTGAAAACAAATTGGAGAGCAAAACCTTTGATCCCCCCCCCCCCCAGGGGTGAGGGGTGGGGGGGTGTCAGAAGGTCTTCTCTCTTACCTCTTTCTAGAGGCTTGGCAGTAAGACTGAATTGGCCTTCTGATGGGGCAGCAAGCGATCCTACAAGACAGATTTTAAACTTTTTACACTGAAGAAAGTTTATAACATTGTAAATGCCTCAGTACCTTTTTGTTGCCTTGTGATTTAGGGAGTAAACCAAGTATAGATTATTAAACTACTTGCTTACACAGAACTTGAATCTTAAACTGTATTTACTTATATTTTCAGATACTATAATAGTTGACTAGTGACTAACACCTTGTTATCTCCTCAGCATTGACCTGCTGTGTACTTTAGACTCTAAATTTAGAATTGGGATTGAAGTATACAAAATAGGCTCTTAGCAAATTTTTAGACTTGGCTGCCTAAACTTTGAGTCAGCTAATTTGGTAGGTTTAAACAGTGTCATTGAGTTTTTTTCTGGTACTATTCTTGTACAGACAAGGAAGGGAATCTGAGAGGAGGAAAAAAAAAAAGAAGAGACGGTAGTGCAAGGAGTACAAAATGAGAAGAGAAAGAGAAAAATATGGAATTAATAGAGAAAATGTTACATGGCTTAATATAAGGTTTCCTGTAAGAAGTCAGCATTTCAAAGATCACAGATATTTAATGAGGCAAGGTATTACTGTTATTTACATATAACATAATATTACATAAGTATTTAAATGTTTAATGATTTAAAGATAGGGGATGAGGATCTGATGATATTTCATACTAATTGCACGAGTGTTCTTGGCTGCTGGAGGGAGGGACAATGTAGCAGACAAACCCCTTACAAATGAGAGCAGAAAACATATTGCTTGCTGATTCTGTTATCCTACAATAATAATTTAAAATGCTAATGATTTTATAAGCCTTTACTCCTTTGTATTTTTTAGTTTTGACTCTTTAGTCTTTTCCCTATATAGAGCATTATAAAAAACACAGGCAAATTTATTTCTTTAATGTTGTATAATCCATATCAAGTTTCTCTAGCATTTTTATATGAAGTCATGATTAGTGTGGAGAGGATCAGGACTTCTGCCCCGAATTAATTTTATTAATTGAGTTGCCTCTATATTTGATTGTCCCTGGGGATAAAACATGCAGAGAGCACACACAGTCCATACAAAAGCAAATTCCTGGAAATATGTTTGGCTCTGAGTATATACACTTGGGTTCTGTGTGAGCTGAGCTATTTACTGATCTTGAGAACATATTTTCTCTAGACCTGGAAGGAGCCCTAAGGAACCCTGAGCCCTACTCTATGTTGCTTTCTTAGGAAGGGACATTCCCTAGACTGAAAACAACCCCAGGTTCCTTTTCCACAAGGGTCTGGGGGTTCTGCAGGGGTTGTTCTGGAGGTGACATGTAGAGACCAACTAGTAAAGACATAATGGGAGAACAGATCACAGTGAATCCAAAACAGGAGTATCAGTGGAAGCAGATTCCTTTGTTGACTCTTATAGAATGCTCAAAACTATTATGTGTCTCTGAAAGGGGGAGTAAGAATAAGGATACTGGTTTCTCATTTAAGTGTGCTAACAATAATTATTAGGTATTTACCTTAGTATCTACTAGGTATACTGCCTGTCATTCTAAGAAAATTACAAAGGATGTATCAGGATGTAAAACTCTGTTTTTTTTTGATTGTCCATTTGTAAGAGACACACAAAGTCCTTTAATAAGGACTTTTGCTTACTATCCAACAGCTTTGTGAGATATCTAGGCAAATAGTTAAAGTAGGAAGAATATACTAATAGACCCTTCCTTATAAAGTATATAAAATGGACATTATAGATATGCAGAGTACCTTTAGATTATCTCTTAATAAGCTAATTTCTTTAAAGTGGCCATGTTTTGATTGATGATTCAATAGAGATCATATTGTGTACAAACTTTTTATAAACTTGATTAAAACCAGACAAGGAGCTCTTGCCCTCCTTTTCTGAAAGGAAACAGAGATTCTTAGCTGATTGGAAGAGTGGTGGCCAGCTGACCAGAGGCCAGTGAAGAAGAGAATTTGGTCAAATATAATGCCCTACACACTTTGAACTTGCATTTATTAGAAACCCAACAGTAAATTATTTTTTTCTATTTTGTAATTCTTTTGGAATTGCATTATGTGTCTTTTAGTTCCACAAATATTGAATTTAAAATTATATGCTAAGAGTTATGAATAAGGCATAGTCTCTCTTTAAAAATTTAATTTAATGGAGTCAGGAACTCACCTTCAAAATATTACCATTGCCATGGACAGTGGTGCAAACCTGTAATCCCAGCTACTTGGGAGGCTGAAGCAGGAGGATTGTGAGTTCAAGACCAGCCTTGGGAATTTATTGGCGACCCTGTCTCCAAATTAAAAAAATAAAAAAGGAGACCTGGGATGTAGTTCAGTGGTAAAGCACCGCTGGGTTAAATCCCCAGTAAAACACACACATTCCCCCCCCCCACACACACACAGAGCTATCATTTGTGTCAGTTCTAAAACTCTGTTTTTTTGATTGTCCATTTGTAAGAGACACACAAAGTCCTTTAATAAGGACTTTTGCTTACTTGCCAGACCTGACAAAGACTTCACACTGTATTATCAGTGGCTCCAATGTAACATTTGTGTTCCTTACGAGTTTTCTATTATGAAATGAAATAGAGTACTTAAGAAACTGTCTTCGAAATTGACAATTTAAAAGTTTGGGAAACATTATCTGTATATTCTTTAGGGTTTGTTAAAAAGTTTACTGAGAAGTATATGTAGCATACACAGAATGTAAAATATATAAGAAGAATGTAAAATATATAAGAAGAATGTAAAGAACAATGACAAAGTAATTACCATTGTATCCATTATTTAGGTTAGGAAATAGGACACATCCACACTCTGAAACCTAACTTTAAGCACCTGTTAGGTGACTCAAACACTTGTTTTTCTTCATTCTTTACATTTAGGTTATCTTATTTATGACTAAATGTAATATAATCTGAAATTCATAACCATAGATTTTTAAAATTTTATAAGTATTTAATAATTAATGCATAATAAGATAGCCTGTGTATAAAATATGTTTAGAATGCTCAGAAGACTTGATTATAGGTAGCTGTGGAGTGATTTGAAGGAGTATTTCAGGTTTTACAGATTATTTGATAAATTGATATTTGCTTTTTAAAATGGAAGGGCGGGGGTGGGGAGAGAAAGACAATAGCAAGTGCTAACAAGATTGTGGAGGAAATTTAACATTCACTACTTATGGGAATATACATTGGTACAATCATTTCAGAAAATGCAGACAGTATTTTCTAAAGTTGAACAAATGAAAACAGTACATGCATTATGATTGATGGTATACCAGTCAGTTGGCTGTGTGTGTGTGTATGAGAGAGAGAGAGAGAAAAGTGAGCTCGTGCACATGTGCGCATGCATGCTAGTGCTTGTTAATAGTTGGAACTACCAATGGTCTAAAAAGTTAACTTTGAAAATTCTTCAATATTTAACAATCAGGATAAGATGAGCTGTAGCATACCAACCCAATAGTTCTATTCTTAGATATTTATCCATCAGAAATGTATATATAGTGGCCAGTAGATACATACCAAAGTTGTGTATAGCAACTCTTTGTAATGCTAAAAACTGGAAACACCTCAAAAGACTGTTAACATAGAATAGGTAAGTTGTGATACATTCATGTAATAGAATGCAGGAATGATGATGATTGACTATTTAATCTCTAATTGTACATAATATTAGCAATGGATTCAGAAATAGAAAGTTGAAACCAGACACAAAAGAATATATGCTTTTCAATTCATGTAAAGTTAAAAAGTATGCAGACTAACCTTGGGTTAGTTTGTCATCCTTATTTGAGGCATTCTGAGTGCAAGATGGCACAAAGGACCTCTTGAGGTTCAAGTTATGTTCTATTTCTTGATTTGAGTGCTATTTTAACTAGGATATTTTCAACTAGTGAAAAATTATTGAGCTGTGTCTTATGTTTTGTATACTTTTCTGAATATATGTTTTATATTAACAAAAATGTTTTGATTTTCGTTAGGCAAAAAAAAGTTGATTTACATAGGGCAAAAAAAAGCCTAGGGGGAAAAGATGAGATTATTGAGGATATATGTATAAAATAAGAAGAAAAGAGAATAGAACCATGGAGAACACAAAATCCACATACACATTCCTGTCCTTCCCCATTTTCCTTATGATCCTTTCCAGCTTTTTGTATGAAAGCATGGCAAAGGGAAGGATAATGCTAAGAATAAAATTTCTATTAGGGTGCAATTGCTCTCATAGCATTCTGTTTCCAATGGGAAAACAGAATAGCTGATTGGAAGAGTGGTGGCCAGCTGACCAGAGGCCAGTGATATTTGGACTGAATTAGATTTTGAAAAAGTTAAGGGTTGGAAAATGAAAAACTACTGTGATGAGAAAGACTACCTGGAGACAGGACGTTTAATTAAATAGAGAAAAGCAACATTTTTTCTAAGCCTTTTTAGTTTTATTAGGTCCCAGTAAATGCATTGTAATTATGTCATTCTCCTTGATACACTGAAATGATATGTTTTGTGAATCAGCCTGTGGCTGATTAACACATAATAGTAGAAAATTGAGTCTGTTAATCTGGACAGCTGTATACTTACCTCTGTTTTTTCAGAAATGGCAAAAAATCTTTTGAATGCAACATCTCTGTCTGCAAGGACAAAACTACTACATCAAGTGGGAGTATCACTTTATAATACTTCTCATGGCTTCTATGAAGAAGAAGTAAAAAAGACATTGCAGCAGTTTCCTGGTGGATCCATTGACCTTCAGAAGGAAGATAATGGCATTGGCATTCTTACTCTGAACAATCCCAGTAAAATGAATGCTTTCTCAGGTATCATCTTTTCTAAAATAAAGAATGAGACACTCAATCTTACATGCTATCACATATTTTGTCTTTGGTGACTGAATCTTCAAAATCTTTGCTCTTTGTAGAATGCATGCAACCAAATGAAACTCTGTTACATGATCCAGGAACATTTTTACTAATGTTAAAATGGTATCTTAATGTTTTAAAAAGAATTGTGAACACAGATATTGATAAAAAGGACACTGTTAAATCAGTCTTATTTTTTCCATAATTTATTAACTATATAAAAACTTTGTTTTCAGCTAATACCACTGAGAAACAAGGAAGAGAAAGTTTCAAAGATTTACTGAAACTGAATAGAAAAACCCATAAATGAAAAAAAAATATTTTGCTTACATTTTTTTTAATGAATTGAGATAAGACTGTTATTGTTAATTTCCCTCTGTTGCCTACAAAGTGTTCATTTTAGGAAAAAAGGCACTCCTTTTAAAAAATTTCTTTTTAAATTTTTAATTGTCATATATATGTAGTACAGTGTGATAATTTGATACATATATTTAATATATAATGTTAAAATTAGAGTAATTAGCATTTTCTTGTGTTGAGACCTTCAAACTCCTCTTAAAATTATTTTGAGATACAAAATGTTTTTTCTTATAAATACATAATGTTATTTGTTATAAATGTATTATTTATATATATTAAACTATATATAATAAAATTGTTTTATATATATTGCATATAATGATTATTAACACATATAATAAATTATTGTTCTGTAGCATTTACCAAACTAGTGAGTATTAGAACTCATTTCTCCAATTGAAACACTGCACTGGCCTATCTGTTGACACTTGCCTAACTCTTAGATTCTGATGAATAACTTTTACCTATTAGTCAAAATTCTGAGCATATAATAATTTTATATTTAAGAGACATGGAGAACAGAACGTGGTAATTTTTACTAAAGCTCAAATTTGAATCACGCTACCACCATGTTATATAAGAGGTATTAAATAGCCTTCTTGACCACATATTATGTTTCAAGGTGATTTTGTGATCTGCTTGTAAGTTATGCACTGCATGGGGCAGAATAAATTCTATTCTTTAGTAGCACTTGAATATTGGACTCAAAAATATCTCAGTAATTTTATGTGTCTATATATAATTATCATTATAACTGCAGATATAATTGAGTAAGTTGTAAACTTTGTAAATACCAGTAGTGACTCTTTATAACTCACAACTTTTCTCTCTGCTTATCAGAATTAAGAGGTATTTTTCTTTTCTTTTTTTTTTTTTTTTTTTTTTTTTGCTACTGGGGATTGAATCCAGGAGTGCTTAACCACTAAACCGCATCCCTAGCCCTTTTTTGTATTTTATTTAGAGACAAGGTCTCACTGAGTTATTTAGGGCCTCACTAAATTGTTGAGGCTGACTTCGAACTCGAAATCCTCCAGCCTCAGTTGGGATTACAGATCTGCACCACCACACCTGGCCAGAGATATTTTTCTAGGTCAGTGCTGACCAATAAAATATAATATAAAACCCAAATGTGATCTGCATGTGTAATTTTAAATAGTCTAGTAGTCATCATTAAAAAAAAGTCAAAAGAGAGACAGATAAAATTGATTTTAAAAATAATACCTTTAATTTAACTCAGCATATCTAAAATATTATTTCAATAAGTAACTGATACATGAATGAGAAATTTTCTTACTAAGTCTTCAAAAGGTGGTCTTAAACTCACTGTACTTCTCAGTTTAGCCTCATTTCAAGTTCTCAGTAGCTACATGTGCTTCATCATTACTTTATTAGATGCTATAGTTCCATACTTTCAGTTAGCTTTAAGGAATAAAATCCAAATTTGATATTAGCCCAGGAAAAATAAAATTAGAAAGTCAAGAATGCTCTAGAGGATTAAATTATATTAATGGTTCTAATTTGCTACTGAATAGTTACAAATAATCTTTTGTTCTATAGGAAACACTAATTTAATGCATAATGTATCAATTTAGTAAAAACAGAGCTGCTTTGATTTGAGTAATGATGTTTAATTAGGTTTAGTGGGGAAAGGATGAGTGAGAATCATTCATCCAGATACTTTATTTCACAAAGTCAAAAACATGAATTTAAGATTAACTATTGTATAGATATTGTTAGATTCAAGGCCAACATAATTATTTGTAGATACTTAAATATCTTAGATAATTTGAGATCCATATTTGCCTATATAGATTTATTCTTACCTTAAACATGTAGGTCTTTTATTTCCCCTGCTAAACTGGAAATCATTTGAGAACAAGAGCTCTACTTCTAGAGCACCTAGGACTTTCTTGGGAAGGGTTACAGTTCTAAATGTGCCATAATTAGTGATTAGAGAGGATAGCTACATTACTCAATTTTCTAAGTCCAAACATTGATTTAACATTTGTTGTAGAACCACCTTGCTACTGGTTACTTCAAAAAATGGCAAAGAAAATAATAGCTCTGACAGTAGGGATTTTATATTACAAAATTAAATGTATGTAGTTTAATATGAGCTATAAAAATTTTCTGGAAACTTGTACAGATTCTTTGGCATTTTAACCCTTTGTTGTGATCTTTACATTGCTTCTACTTTGAAGTTTTCTAGGCAGAGGAAAATAAAATTAATTATGTTGAAAACATTACAGACTTTATAAACTTGGAACATTACCAAAGATAAGCACATTTAACAGTCACTGATTAAATCTTTAAAGTTTCTTTTTCTGTTTTAAATTTATTATAAGGATGCTCAAATAGAATTTTGAAATATCTAATCAATAATTCATAGATTTCATGGTTGGAAGGCATGTGAAGAGTATCTGTGGTTTACCTTGGGTTTGTAAAAGCACAGTTCATCAGTCATGGAATAAGATATTTACTTCCTGAACTTTCCTCAACTGGCATCCTGTTATACTCCTACTGGTATGAACAGAGTAGGAATTTCACTTTATTCCAGTATACCATATGTTTGGATTGTCACAAGATCTCATAGTCATATGTTATAACGTTTGTTAAGATTGTCAGTTGGGACACTTATGCATTTGCTGTGAAGTTATCTCTATATTTTTATGTTTACCCTAAGAAGTAAATTTTCATCATCTCAAATTGTATATTCCTGTTCCTACTCCTGCGACATGTATGATAAATTTAACTTTCCTCCTTAAATATATATTTGTATGAATTCTTTTGGTACCAGGGATTGAGCCCAGGGCCCCTTAATCACTGAGCCACATACCCAGCCCTTTTTATATTTTATTTTGAGACAAGGTCTTGCTGAGTTACTTAGGGCCTTGGTAAGTTGCTGAGGCTAGCTTTGAACTCACGATCCTCCTGCCTCAGTCTCCCCAGCCACAGGGATTACAGGTATGCTCCATCACTCCTAGCTATTTGTATGAATTCTTGAGGTAGAGATAGATAAACTAAAAAATTTGTATCTTTAAAGCAGAGACTCATAGATCCTCTATGTACTCTGTTGTACTAGTACAAATAGGCATTTGATAGACATTCAGTAAATATTTGTAAAATACATGAACTAAAAGTCTTGCTTGACATTTTTTTTAATTATCAAGATTTTATTTAGCATGACAATACAGTTTATACTGGTAATAAATTAATATGTACAGTTATAAAAAATGTTTGGTGCTATCTAAGAAAAATGTTTCTTAATCTATGAAGGATATGCAAAATCCTTTAAATAGCTGACTTAATTTTCAAACCCAGAAGTGTGGTAACATTGTTGATGAAAATTGGAAATTCTATTCCCTGTAATTCATGATTCAGACAGTGTTGAGTTTATAACGGTTTCACTTGCCCTATCTGTTCTGGCAACGTCCCACAACTGAATGGGAACTGGTAGCTGGAAACTGACCCTATTTCCTATACCTGTACAGTGAGGGATCCACTGGCCTGGCCTCAGACTCCAGAGCTAATCAGACAGAGATTGGGTTAAATTGGGTTAGATTGGCGTAAATCACAGAGGTGTTCCACAAATGTCTATGGGAGTAAATAAGGCACAAGCATCACTCAGAACTCGAGTCATACCTGAAAACCTTGATTTTACTTTCTGCTTACTATAGGATTCATTCCTGGTATGTTATATTGTAGTTCTAAAACTTAAGCAACTCAGTTGATTTAAAACAAAATCATTAGGTCTGGGGATATAGCTCAGTTGGTAGAGTGTTTGCCTTGCATGCACAAGTCCCTGTGGGTTCAATCCCCAGCACCACAAAAGAAAACAAAAAACCAACATTCCTATTATTGCAATATTATCAACAGTCACTGACTGTTGTATTTCTTTGCTCCTGGGATGTTTGAACTTGGGCAACTTTTCATCAACAGCAGAGAGAGTGTTTATGTTAACACCATCTACAGTGAGTTTGAAGATAGTTTATTTCTCTTTGCAGGTTACTGCCCACCGGAGTCAACCTGTACCCTACTCTGTTCATCTGAGCAGTCACTTTGCTTTTCAAAGTAGTGTGGATTATTTCTGGGCTGACAGTGTTCCTAACAGCAGTGAGATTTCATCATGTCATGAATATGCCATATAATGCACCAAGTACAGCTAGCATATAATTTTTAATTTATTATGTTTCAGCCTAATAGTTGCATATAGCCATGCTGCTGCCAGGTTTAAAAAAGAAAAAGTCCACTTGTTTTAATTTAAACTTCAAAGGAGTGTAGTTTATTTATCAATCAGTACATATTTAGCAGGCTTTCTAATTGCAGGAGCCATACCCAAAATAACTTGTCAGATATCAGTACATTTTCATACACACAGCAAAGTTGTGTTTGTAATGGAAATTTTCCAATTTTCTTTTGATTATAATTTCTTTCTACTCTCAGCACTCTAGCAAAGGAAGACTAATAGTCTATCTTCATATATTTCTCTTTCTCCCTGGCAACATTTCTCTGGTAGGAGTGCATGTTTGGTTTGGTTGCATGCTATAGAGGCTTATTAGATGTGTCCACATGGATATATTTATTCAGAACAGGCCTTCCATTTTCAAGTTCATTCTCTATTATAGATACTTTGCTTTTTAGGAGTAGGGACACAATACTGTGATAGGCTAAAAGCACTGGCACCAGCCATATAGTCTTGGCATTAACCCCTCTCTGAAATGCAATTTCATTGGTTATATCAGAAAATAATCAAAAATCTAGACACAAAAATATTTGCTTTGATCTGGTAAAATAAAGCATTCATTTACTAAGTTGGCTTGTTTGCTTCCTTCAGTTTTTTTTTTAATCTAGTCATGATTTTTAAAGAACATAAGGAATCTCTACTTCTTTGACCATTTCACTTTAGACTTTTCTTCCTTATTCACTTACCTGTAGCAATGGAGAAAATATAGTCAATCTTTTCTCTTTAATACCGCAATAGAACTCTGTCCATGAAGTGTAACAGAAATGACATGCTGAACAGCACCTGAACATTCTAATATTGGAGACTGTCTTGGTGATGGAACCAGAAGGGCAGTACTAAGGAAGTAGTGGATTTTTATTTAAGTTAATATAATAAAGCTGATGGTCAAATTTCAAAGAAAGCTAATTTTAACCATCTTAGTAACTAGTTAAAAATATAATCTCTTTTTAATAAATCCTAATGACTGAGGTAGATGATGCTGTTATATCAGATACTGAATTAGGTTTAAGGTATAAAAATGATAACTAAGGGAAAGAAAGCACTGATTTAAAATTATCTTCCTTTAAATTCAGGTGGATAATTAAGAATGTTTCCAATTCAATGTTCTAAACATGAAATCCAGGTATGGGCTCACTTTTGTATTTGAAGATGAACTCAGCAGTTGGAGGACAAATGGGCTAACAGAATGACAAACCACGAAACAGCTGTCCCCATGAAAAAATCAGTTACTCTGCATTTGATATTTCCATCTGGGCTCATTCTCAACTGTTCAGGATGTGGATTCCTAAAGCATTTAAGTAATTTTTTGTTAGTTGAAGGTGCTGGGGCTGTTTCTCCACACATAAATTGATCTTTGTCATGAATCACTTTCTTATGAGAGAACAGCTAGGACATATTGCCACATCTTCCCCATTCTCCAAATCTTCCTTGGTGATGGAAAAGTTATCTCCACACAGGCAGGTGTAGAAATTCATTTCGGAGTTCTCATCATATTGTAAGTCCTTGATCTCTACCTCATTGTGAAACACTGCCCCATGGTTGTTGGGGCTAGCAAAAGGCTGGTGCCCCAGTGGTCCAACACCGCCTCTGTTGGTCTAACTTCTCGAATGCCATCTGGGCTTGCTTGATACAATTTTATTTCTGAATTATTTCTGTTTTTGTAATCTCTTACATGTGTTGTGATTTTTCCTCTTCCCTCTCTGGCAGGTGTTATGATGCTACAACTTTTGGAGAAAGTGATTGAATTGGAAAATTGGACAGAAGGGAAAGGCCTCATTGTTCGTGGGGCAAAAAATACTTTCTCTTCAGGATCTGATCTGAATGCTGTGAAAGCTCTAGGAACTCCGCAGGCAAGTGTTATGTGAATTATGCTTTAGGTTGTACATGTCGACCAGACGTTTAAGATATTTATATTTTACTTATGTGGTTATTAGAATGACTTGTACTCTTAAATAGCTTTCTTAGAAACTAAGATCTGAGTATTGGGAATCTCTTTTTCAAGGCCATTGATATGGCATATTCCTGGGTTAATTGAACCTTTCATATGGCAGAAGAAAAAAGCTCTGAATTTAGAATCTTGGGTTTAGGTATAGACCTGGCCCATAACTGAGAAAATTAAGAAGGTTGGCCTTTTATTCCTCAGCTCCATGGAGGTAGTAAAATCTACCTCACAGATTTTTGGAGGCTTGGGATGTCTACTAAAATACTGCTTTGTAATCTGGAAGACTATCATAAGATTTTAAATTAGTGATATAAATTGGTAACACTAAGATGATAGGTTAAATTCAAGATCATCACCTTCTTTCTAGAAGTCAGGTGAAATAACTACTCCTTTTGTAGCCATTTGTTTTGCTTCTTAAAGGTTAAGGTACGATAATATGAAGGACTGAAAAAAAGGAAGGCCAGGAAGATTAGTAATGACCAAAGGTTATAATTAAAATCATCAAGACTTTTGAGTTTTTTAAGTGTAAGCTCCCTAGCATCTCTGATGAGGAGTTTGACAAGGTATACATAGGCACCTAGCAAACTGACACATAGTAAATTTCAACCAGTATTAATGATTTTAAAAGTATGCTTGTGAATTACCTGTTAGAGTAGGAATCCTAATCCTTTTCCATTATCAGTCCTCAAAGGAACTGGTTTTTCTTGAATTCAGCCCACATTCCATAGGTCAAAAAGAAAAAGAAAAGAAAGGGAAGGGAAGGGAAAGAAAATGAAGTGAAAGGAAGGGGGAAATGAAAGTAGGGAAAAAAGTAACTAGTATTTGTTATCCATTTAATAATAGTGGGTTATGTGTAGGTATTTAAGTTTTAATGATATTTCACAAGTCTCATACCAGTGTATGTAGTATATTATTCCTATTTGCATAAATATGTAAGAGAAAATCTCTTCTGATAAACCAGAGCATTGATTTTGATGGAATTAGATTTGAATGCTGGTTTTAACACTTTCTGGCCAAGCAATTGGGCAAAACACTTAATCTTTCTAAGTCTGTTTTCCTAATATAATTTTTAATTTTTAGTTGTAGATGGACACAATACCTTTATTTTATTTATTTATTTTTATGTGGTGCTGAAGTTTGAACCCAGTGTCTCACGTGTACTAGGCAAGAGCTCTACCACTGAGCCACAACCCCAGCCCTTATTTTCCTAATCTTTAAATGAGGATTATAATACATATTTTATAGAGCTATTGTAAAGATTCAGGGTAATATATAATAAAGTGGCTACTAGCCCTGTGTTTGAAAAAGTTGGCTGTTATTTTTATTTCAAAGAGTTTGAGATAGTAATAAACCTTATTATCCTTGAGATGATGTGGAATTACAGCACCACTTCTAGACTTAAATTTGTAATGTGTTGGAATGGTGAGAGCTTTAACCTGGAAATTTGAAGGGATGGATTGTTTCCAAAGCTTTATCAGTAATTAACTGGGTGACCTGCAATATATGAAAATAATTCATCTGATTTTATATATATATATAAAATATATATTTTATATATATATATAAAGCTTTTACATATATGTATAAACACACATCATTGTCATCTCTAGAATGGTTGTATTACTATTCACCGTAGTTCACAAAAGATACTATCAAGATAGAATGAAATAATAGATTATTGTGGGCCTGATATAAGTTATGTAGGAAAACATCTCTAAAAAGATGAATTCTAATTCTACCTTCTTATTTTCTTGTAGTCAGAAAGTTGTTTCTGTCTCTTTAGATCATGTAGCCAGGACTTTTTTCCCATATGTGTAAAAGACAGAAGTGGAAGTATATGCGTGTTGTGTGTGTGTGAGGAGGGGTGGGAGGGGTGTATAAATCATTGGTATGATGTGAGTCATGTTGTAACAACATTTATTGAGAGAATTTTTGTCCAGACTTAGGTAAGTTTGCTCTTTGTAGTATAGACATTTTCCAAGTATTATGCTATCATCAGTGTCTGCAATAAATTTGTTGATTGATAGCTGAGAACTAGAGGTGTCCATTGCTTCTTGCTATATGCATCTTCCAAGTTTCTTTAAGAAAATAAGGAATTGCAAATCTGCTTTACAATGAGTATGCTTAAATTCCAGATTAGAGTTGACCTATTTTGTTTAAAGCATTTTTCAGTATAAATGAATTCTTTATTGTATTTCTATGAAGTTTCCCTAGTCATAGTATAAGAAATATATAGCATAAAAATAATATTAAGAAACATAGTATATATGTATAGAGGGTATTTTATCACATTTATTCTACAATTAACAAGAACTAGAAATGATATATGTAAAGTTTCTGACAACCATTTTACATGTAGACTATATTCTTATGTACTTGAGAAATAGCTATAAATACATATAAAACTGAAATTAAAAATAGCTTTGGGGCTTACGAGGCTCATGCATGTATATGAGTTGCAGCTATCTGTTAAATACATTGTACTCTTACAGTTGAGTTATTTGAAGACTTTTTAACATGACTTAAATGCAAACTGTTTTCTCTCAATGGGGCACTTTATCCAACATACTGACTCTTTGTTGTTATAGATGCATTATTAGCATCTGCTTATTTGGTGAATTTGCCTTTTCTGAGAATGATGGGGTGATTGGAATATTTGATAATTTTAGTAAATTGTAGTACATTCCCTTGTAATTATAATAAAATGCTTTAAAGTGATTATTAAGTGAATTTTTTTGAAAAGGGTAATCATTTAGTATTTTTGTCACTGTAATTTTTCAATCTTAAAAATGTTTACTAATGAAAATTATTAAATAAAAACAAGAGACTAATAGAATGAAATCCTCATGTACCCATAGCATCATTAATAGCTATTAACATTTATTGTATTTGCATATCTTTACTATACTTTTTTTCTCCTTTCAAGTGTAACTGATCCCTTAAAAAGTTGGTTTCATTTTGGTAGCCTTTGTTTAATGAACAGGAGAAAAGTTCCAACTGTCCCTGTTAGGCAATTAAAATTCTTACTATCTTACAGACCAAGTAATGGAATAACATGATGAAAGGATTAGCCCTGAAAAGTTATGGGAGGGAGAAAAGAATAAAATGGCAACAAATAATGCAGATTTTAATCCAATTATAAGATTTGAAATTGATCACCACAGATGTTGCATGAACTGTAAGGAGTTTTCTTTAGAGAGAGGAAGTAATCAGACTCCATCTATAAGCTTCATGAGACTCCACTCTTTATGTAATCTTCTACAGAGTGTGTAGGTACATTTCTACCTTTCCAATCACCATTTGAATCAAATAAAACAAGATTTTTTTTCTTCCTCATTCCTTATGGAAGAGGAAAATGAAGTTCATAGTTATGATTCGTTTAAGTTCATGTTGTTATTAAGGGGTAGCACTAGGATTCACACTCAGCTCTTTAATTCCCATTTGGTTTTGCCATGCTAAGTTTGAGATGTTGGCAGAATGCGAAAGTATCTACTAGGTTTTAACATTTAGCTTAAAAACAGTAGTTGAAGTCTTTGGAAGTGGATGAATCTTCCAAGGAAGAAAGTATAAAAAAACAAGAAAGAATCGTGGATTAGATTTTTGAGAACATGTGCATTTAGAGTATTAGCTGAATAAAAAGAGTTAGGAATGAAACCTAGAAACGAATAATCAAAGAAATAGGAAGAGAATTGGGCGTATAAAATTTTGCCATTAAACTGTGAGGATCAGGATAAAGAAACTGGTCAGAAAAAGATACTACCTGTTATGGACAAAGAGAAGACAACAGAGAAAGAGAAGTCATTTAATTTGATGAAGAGACTATTAGAAAGTTTGAGGGAAGTTATTTGGGAGCAGGTTGAAGGCCAGATCATACTGTGTTGACCAAAGTATGTGAGGTGAAAAAGAATATATAATACATTTGGACTACTTTTAAGACATTTGCAATTTGTGGAGATACCAGTATAAAAGCCTTAGGCGTACAGAACATGAAAACATATTACAACTTTTTGCTTCTTCCCTTCCTCCTTTTATGTGTTTATATTCATAGGGTTAATAGGTGGGTGTATCTTATGCTTCTTCCCCCAGATTACCCAGAGTGGAATGCTTCACTGTTCTAGGTGTGTGATCTGACTCTCATACCTGCTTCTTGTTCGTCATAATCTCATGCAAAACTGAGCTCAAGAACCTTTAGGACATCAAGAGTAAAATACTGCATTATTTGAATTTCAGACAGCATCAAAGGGTTTTAAATAGAAATTTCATTTTTTTTAAGTTAGATATATTTTTGTCTTCATTGTTTATACTAAAAGCTGAATTTTAAAAATATTTCTTAGGTAATACATGTGTGTTATACCTTTGTTTTATGCTTATTTTTATTTAAAGGATGGAGTGGCCTTATCCATGTTCATGCAAAACACCTTAACAAGATTTATGAGGTAATGTATCTTTCTTTTAAATTTATAATTTCTAAAAGATCAAAAATCTCTCTTTACTATTCCATTATTTATACCAGTTAAAAAAATAATAACTAATTTTCAAATTGTGTATATTCTAGTGATGAACTGTTTCCTTGTGTGTGGAGGACAGTCATTTAGTTGCTAATGAAATGTACATGAGTACTGAAGAAAAGAATTTAGACCTAGCCCCTTTCCCTAAGGAGCTTATATCACTAGGTATATTAAGGAATAGACATGGGGGGAGTCGAATACTGATATTAGAGCAAACTATAGACAGTGATCTATTAAAAACAGATAAAGATTATCACATATTTAAGTTAGTAGAATGTGGAGTGGAGTGAATCCAGAGGAGAGAAAAAGAATTAAAGATTGGAGAAGACTACAGCTTTCTGAGAGATGGATTTACTTTGCATCTAGATGAAGAAGAAAAGGGGGGACAATTCTTTTATGCATTTGGACATACAAACTGACATATTTGGGCTAATTAACTTTCTACTTTCACATTCTGATTATAGACAATTTAAAAATTATAAAAACTAAGGAAATTTATATTTAAGCATACTTATTTATTGGTATTCATCACTATTTTTGTTACTCATTATATCTGATAGAGTGATTGAATTATAATATTACTATTCTAAAATACTTTTTTTCATTATTTTAACTCCCGAATTCATCTCTTTCCCCTATTATGCCTGACTTTTTCTCAAATTCATGTGAAAAGTTATTCTTTTTTAGACAATCTTTTCTACTTGGGAGCAGTATGTATCAAGGAGCACTCAGTTATTTTACATCTGCAGCTTCACTTTTTGTTTAGAACCTATAAAAAAATTCCATACTTTTAAAACATTTTAGACTTACCATGTAGTAGTCACACATTCTTACAAACAGAAAAGGTAAAAGATTTATTTTATAACACAAAATAATGTCTCCACATAGGATTAATCTGTGGATCATTTCAAGCACTAATGAGAAGATTTTTGAGGAACCTTCAGTATACAGTTTTGGACCCCTATCTTCTAGATCACAGTTTCCACCATGGCTGCAGCCTTAATTTTCCTACCCTTAAATAATTTTAGTAAAAATGGACTAAGATGATATTACGTTAAATTATTCACAGTTGCCAGCTTCTGAGAAGTCCCAGGGGCTTTAAATTATACAAAAGCATCCATATTTGGAATAAAGGTATAATATGCTGTCCTTTCAAAAGTATATTATAAGGGAGCTATTTTGATAAACTTACATCCTATTTAGCATGAATTTTTGTATTTTTAGTGTTATGTTGTTTTTTTCTCAAGGTGCATAGATTCAAGGTTCTACTGTCCTTTGATGTGTTTGCTATAAACACAGTGCAATAATTTTGTTTCAACTATATTTTAAGATTTTTAAAAATATTAAAAAATAGAAATATTAACATCCATTTGTTTTTCAATACACAGACTTCCTTTAATTAGTGTTGCACTAATTCAAGGTCGGGCATTGGGTGGAGGAGCAGAATTTACTACAGCATGTGATTTCAGGTAGGATAAACATTGCATTATTTCTTGTTTAAACATAATTAGCATATTTATTTTCTGCCTTCATTTCTATATTTAGTATATTCTTAAACAAGATAATAAATTAGTGAATATTATCTTTTTTGTCAGTCATTATAGTAGATAGTTTTATTTTAGTTTAATTACTATTTTATGCCTTGAAAAAATTAAAACACAATGATTTTGACTAAATCAAATTCATATTAGCAAAACCTCTAGGAAGATAAGTCAGAGAAATGTAAAACTTAAAATCCAAAAGCATTACACATGAAAAGTAAACAGCTGGAAAAGAAAATAGAGGAAAAACCTGTTCTAACTATCCTCTTAGCAAAAAAAGAGGTTTTCTGAGATCCATTATATGTCTTCAATCTATGTGATTCATAGCAGCACTGTGAGGCTTTGGGGAAGATTAGGGAATAAAGTTAGAGAAAGTTCTTTGGGATTGATAGCTCTTCAATCTCTAGAATTATTCTCAGTATTGAATAGCTATACTACTTAGGAATGACCTTTTATAAAATCTAATGCTTTACATTTGTTTGAAACTGCTTTCTCAACACCATTCCCAAGACCTTTAAGCACAGCTGTAAGGAAACATTAGTACAATAATCTCTACAGACTCACACACTTATGCCTCTTTATGTAAAGAGTAAAGGGTAGAATATAAAAGGGTGATTGGATAAAATGGTGAAATAAAATGGTACAATAATAAAGAGCCTGAGCATCTGAGTTCAGTAGATTTAGGTCATTCTCAGTTTGCGACTTTTATCTGATTTTGAGCAAGTTACTATTTCACCTTTTTAGGTCTGTTTCTTTATCTGTAAAATGGAATATCTCCCTTAAATAGATAAGTATAAATGAGATTATGATTATATAGATTTTAGCATAATTTTAACCTAAAGTACATATTAGTGTACACAAATGTTATTTCTTAGAATCTTAAAACTATCTTATACTAATCTCTTTTACAAAACTGCCAATACTTTTAAATTCATTGTCCTTTCATTTGGGTTTTTCTATTCATTGTACACTTGTCCTAGCTAACAGAAGTGCATAATAAATGGAGATCTGTAGTCAAATTTTGACTTGCTTTCAGACACTAAGGAAAAAAAAATTCTTCTCTGGCATGTAGTACCATAGATATTTCAGTATATTGTTATATAACATTTTAACAATTTTTAAAAGTAACTTTATTGTGGTATAAATTTAAAAATTTATTGATTTTAATTATGTAAGTTAAATTTGGATGAATGTGTACATCTATGTAACTATCTTCACAATTGAGATGTAGAACATTTTTATTATCCCCATATGTTTGCATATGCCCATTCCCATGATGGATGAGAGCAGCTGTGACACCTCTTTGTAATTTTAATTTGAATTTCCCCAACAACTTGATGGTGTTGAGCATCTTGCTTTCTGTTTATTAGTCAGTTGATCAGTTGATATATCTTCTTTTTTGGTCTTCAAAATCTTTGCCCCCTTTTATAAGTTGAATAATAGCAGTTATTTATATATACTTGATAAAATTATATGTCAGATAAAATATTTTTTTAATTTGTTCTAATTAGTTATATATGACAGCAGAATGCATTTCAATTCATTGTACACAAAGGAGAACAGTTTTTCATTCTCTGGTTGTACACAATGTAGAGTCGCACCATATATGCATTTATACATATACCTGGGGTAATGATGTCCATTTTATTCCACCATCTTTCCTTTCCCCATGCCCTCTCCCCTTCCCATCCTCCCCTTTGCCCAATCAAAGTTCCTCCATTATTTCCACTGGTGCCCCCCACCCCGCATTATGGATCAGCATCTACCTACCAGAGACAACATTGGACCTTTGGTTTTTTGGGATTGGCTTACTTTGCAATATATTTTTAATATATAAATATTGTGAATATTTGCTCCTAGCCTATGGTTTGCTTTTTTATTAGTAGCAAATTTTGAAGAGCAGAGAATTTTATTTTTTAAAATGTTTCTAGGTTCTCTGTTTAAAATAATTACTCTTGTGAAAAACTTGCAAAAATCATACATATAATTCCTATATACCTTTCACTCCATTGGGGATTGAATCAGGGGCTCTTTACCACTGAGTTACATCTCCAGTCCTTTTAATTTTTTATTTTGAGACAGAGTCTCACTAAGTTGCTGAGGTTGGCCTTGAACTTGTGATCCTCTGACTCAGTTCCCTAAGTAGCTGGGATTACAGGCATGCATTACCACACCTGGTATTCTAATATCCTTTTACTGGTCCATGATCTAATCAAGAATATATTTTATCTGATATAGATATTGTTACCCCAGCTTTCTTGCGATTAACATTTGCCTGTTCTTTCATTTTAATTGATCTGTATTGTTTAAACTAGAGTCTGAGAGACAACATACATTAGGTGTCTTCCTTTATTTTTTTTTTTCTTCAGAGTGATGACAGTCTTTGGATTGTTCAGTAGAGTAACATTATGGAGTATTTACTCTATATTTGTAGACAGTGTTATTGATATGATTGGGTTTAAATCTACTATATCAAAACTTATTTTTTATTTGTCCCATCTGTTTTTATCTTCTTACTCTTTTCCTGCCACATTCTAGATTATTTTTATCATTCTATTTTCCCTCTACTATTGACTACATGCCATATATGAAGATTTGTTTATGATTTCTTAACAGTGTGAACTTTGGGATTTTAAACTTGTCACAGTTCAGCTTCACATGATATTATATTAATTGCATAAGATATAAGAACATTACAATATAATTGTAGTTCTCTTTTTCTGTCCTTTATGTATTAGTGATATACATTTGCTTTCATTTAACTCCACAATCACCATATTTTTGCTTTAAACATTTATCATTTAAATCAATAAATATAATGAGAGTCAAATGTCCTTTTATTTATTTGTATTTTTCTAGAAGGAATATTTGGGTTTAAGCATATTTTGATTTGTGACTAATTCATGATGATGACTCACCTAAAGAAACTCTTCTAGTATTACATATGTTTTCTTTTATGTTGTTTGAATAGTTTTGGAACTCATTTGTTTCTAAAATAGCTAGACCTAAATAAATACCTGGATGATGTTTCTACATTGATTTTCTAGTTTTCTGAGAATAAAATGAAAAGCTAGGGAAATGAAAGCTAGGAATTCTATCTTAGGAAACTTCACATAAAATGTTTTCCATGGACCCTTGATTTAGAAACCCTGTTTTTAAATAGGTATTTTTATGTATGTAATATTTTGTCATTATGTTTGATATATTATTGATGGTTCTTCTGTCTACTAATTTAGTCTGATAAGGCCTTCTAATATTTTAGTTTTGTGTATGTAAAACATAAAAGTTGAGTTTCATGACGTGTTACAAAGTAAGAACCTTATGTAACCATGATTTAGGTTAAGAACTGGAGCGTTGCCAACACTTTTGTAGTCCTCCACCTACCCCTTAGTCACAATCCTCTCATTTCCACTAGGGTTAACCTCAAATATGGTAATTCCTTTATTGCTTTCTTTTATGGTTTTATAAAATAAATATTCCATAACAAATATTTTATTTTTTCTATTTTAGCTTCATAGAAATAGTTTCAAGGTTTAATAGAAATAGTATGAAAAAGATTCAGCTAACACATGTAAAGTTTAAAATTTATCACTCAAGTTTTAGTTTGTTAGTTCAACCATGTCACTTTATACTCACAGAGATTTATAAATAGTTTCAGTGTATGAGACAATTTACCAAGATCCTAGGTTCTTTGAAAATTACTAATTCCTAATTTAACAGATTCTAGTGCACAACGAAAAATGGTCATTTTGTTTGACAGTGCCCTCTGCTGTCATCAGTGCAGATTGCATTAGGATTCAGCTACTCTATTCTATGAGCAGTCATTGACATTATGGATGATGTGAGACTAAATGGGAAATTGGTCTATATGTGAAAGGATAGAATACTTTCCTCATTTTATCTGAAATGCAGGTACTTATGAAATATACAATTTAAATATATAATTACATAGAGTATATATTTTTTTAAACTGTATGTATATGTTACTGCACTTCAAAATTCTCTACATAAAAGTAAATGCAAATTAAGACTTTGTAGATGTCCTTTGGAGAAAGTGAAAATTATTTAGAATCTACTGTTTATCTTCAAGCATTTATTAGACTTTGGCATCATCCTTCATATTCATTCCCTACCTGTATTTGGGCATAGTTAGGGTTTAAGACAAAAGGCAAAATAGCAGGTGAAATAATCCAAGAATATTTAACCCCTTGATATTTATAAATTGCCATATTATGTTAACCTCTAACTGAAAGAAATATAACATGTCTCAGAGTCTCATTAAATATTTAATTTTGTTGTATGTGAGACTATTGCCCCCTGGTTACATTAAGTAATATATCAGGTATATTCACAGAGTAGAATACAGTTTCCAATAAAAACATGTTCATCTGTAGACTAACTTCTCTGTAAGTGGTGTCTTCATTCATTAAACATTTTTTAGCATGTACATATGCCAGGCACTGTCATTCACAAAACATTTATGTTTTAGGTTTTTGTTCTGTTTTTCTAGTTGAATGTTTCTGTTATTTTTTTAAAAAAACAATGGTCCACAACCAATTACAATAGTCCCTTCCATAGAGTTTTGCTTTCTGTGGTTTCAGCTACCTGTGATCAACCACAGTATGAAAATATTAAATGGAAAATTCCAGGAGTAACAATTTACAGGTACTGTGTTACACATTGTTGTGTAGTCTGATGAAATCTCATGCCATCCTGCTCATATCTACCAGGGATGTGAATCATGCCTTTGTCCGATGTATTCACACTACATATACTACCTGCCCATTGGTGAGTTGCATATATGTAGCTTTAGTAGTGGTCTAACATTCTCAGATCAACTGTTATAGTATCCCAGTGTTTGTATTCAAGTAATCTTTTTTTTTTTAACTCTATAATGGCTCCAAAGCACAAGAATAATTATGTTGGAATTTTATTATACTATATTATTGAAATTTCATGTTCTGTTTCATTAGTCATCTTTCTTAATAATTTCACTATGCTTAATTATACATTAACCTTATAATAGGTATGTATGTATAGGAAATAACAGTATATGTAGGTTTTGGCATTGTCTTTGGTTTCAGGCATCCATCAGGAGTTTTTGGACCTAACCTCAGTGGGTAAAGGGGGATCACTATAGAAATTAAAATGATTAAACTGATCCTTCACCCTGTATGTTTGAAAAGAATTGTTCCCTTAGACGTTTTTAAAATCACATACCAAGAATAATTGTAGTTCTTAAAAGAGGCTAATAAAGCAGATTGCTTACTGAATGATGTACATTACTAGGAAGTGATAAATCAGTACAACTCCTCTAGCTGATATTTTCCCCTGTTTTATCAGTACTTTATTAATTATCTTCTATGACAAGTTGCTTAAATTATATTCATAGTTAAATTCTAAGAAAATCTGTGTCAAAAGAACACCAACATTTTTATTTCATAGCATTCAACTAAAATGGTAAGTTCTTTTAAAAAGTATATCTATTGGCCCTCTTTAGCTTGTTTAACTTTCTTACTCTGGAGAATTGCCTAGAATTTACTCAACTTATATTTCTACACTTTTCCATTTCCAATGCATAATACTTCAGCAGATGGAAATATACTTAATATGAATTTACACAAGAAATGAGCCCAGATGTCATACTAGCATGGTCCCTTCCTCTCCAGAAAAAACCCCTTTAAGCACCAGCTGATAATAGATTTAATGAATACATATGTCAGAAACACTCAGGTCTACTTGGCATTAGTAAGTAGACCTTCATAGTAAATTATATTTTGTTGAGTCATTATTTCACACAAAATATTCCAAAAGACAATGGCTTTTTAAAAGCATTTTAAAAACCAAAAGGCTATCTTCTGCATTAAAAATTGGCATTTCACAATTGAAAAATTAAAACAAGATGACTTGAAAGTAGAAGACTGGTAAGAAGAATAAAGGCACAAGTTGTGTTTAAAAAAAAAAAAAAGGAAGAAGAAGAGGAGGAAGGAGAAAAAGGCATTCCTGCTGGGCCCAGGGGCACATGCCTGTAAGACCAGTTACTTGGGAGGCTGAGGCAGAAGGATTGCAAGTTCAAGGGCAGCCTGGACAACTTAGCCAGACCCTGTTTCAAAATAACAAAAGGATCAGGGATGTAGCTCAGTAGTAAAGTACCCATGCAATCAATCCCTGTTTACCCTGTCCCCCCAAAAGCATTTCTCATTGCCCAGAACCTAGTTGCTCATCATTATACTTCCATTATGACAGATTTCCCTGAGTGCCAGGGATACGGAATATTTTTCCTGTATTTGTTGGCTATTATATTTCTTATGAGAAATGCCTGTTTACTTCTTTTGCCCATTTATTGATTGGGTTATTTGTTTTTCTGACGTTAAGTTTTTTTAGTTCTTTATATTTTCTGGATATGAGCAGCTGGAGCAGCTGGCAAAGATTTTCTTCCATTCTGTAGGCTCCACATTTAGTTTTTTCCTTTCCATCCTTGTTTATTGAATTCTCTCTCTTGAATATATAAAGTTTGTAGTAAAAAAGCTGTGTAATTTGGTATTATTAATGGTATCTCATAAGAAAATTCTAGAAATGATTGCCCAATCAAAGGTTAAATGAATAGTAACAAATTAATGAATATTGTTAGTTATTACAATTTCTCTTTCATAGGAAATAGACCAGCCTTGCATTCCCTTTAGCGTGTTTCATTAGCCTTGACAACAGAGCCTACTGTTAAACCTTTGAATTTTTGCCAATGGGATGGATGAGGAATAAAGTTTCAGCAGTTTTATATGCATTTCTCTAAGTGCAGTTGATCTTATTTTCATGTGTCTAAAAACCATTTTTTAAATCTTTGTGAATTACCTACTCATATTTTGCTTATTTCTGTGTAGAATATTTTATCTTTTACCCTTAATTTTTATGTTTTGCAACCTTTAGTGATATTTGTCATCTGTGATACATTTAAAAAATATTTGCCTACCTGGCCATAAGTCTTCTGAGTCTGCTTATTGTTTTTGCAATGCAAGCCTTTTTTTTTTTTTTAATGTAGTCATGTCCATCAATCTTTTTTTTATTGCATCTGAATTTTATGCGGTAAAAAGCCCTGCCTCTTTCCCAAGTTATAGAGAATTCACTTACGTTTTATTCTAGTATTTGAGTAATTTTATGGCTTAATCTATAACCTATTTTTAGCTTATTTTTATGAATGATGTAAATAATGGACTTATTTTATCTGTTTTTTGCCAAATGTCTGTTTTTCTGCAACACTATTTTGAAAGGACTTCTGTGTTTTAGTGATTTCAGACACACCTTATCATGTGCTAGATTTCCACTTGTAATTGTATCTATTGACAGATTTTGTTTTGTTCCAATTCCAATTTTTCTGTATTGTTTTTAATGCCGTGATAACTATGCATAAGGTCTTATCCACCTGAAGATTATTTCCTGAAAATAAATCCTATAAGTTGTACAAGTACTTAAAGACTAAGAGAATATTCAACACTTTTGATATGTATTGCCAACTTGTCCTCTAGGAAAGATCCTACCAATTTATACTAACACCAGCATTAAATTAGTGTTTATTTGAGCAGATCCTTTCTTACAATGAATATAATCCTTTTAAATTTCCCTTCTTTCAGCCTACACCATTGTGTTAATGAAGGGAGCCTCATGAGGCCAGTCATCTGAGGGTTGGGAATGAAAAAGTTTTAGGGGGAATCTTTAGTTTCTTTCCTTCTGTTTTCTATAATTTGTCTCATGATGGGTGACAAATAGAAAGTAAAAGGGAAGAAGGTGCCAGGAAAGTATGTGTGCAAACAAATAAGTATTTATGTTCAAACATGATTTTAAAGTATTGCTTGTTGTCAGAGATGCTAATTATGTGGTTTTCTATACCATATTTTATCCAAATCAGCAGTTTGCCTTGTTGTCTTTGACTCTTAATATGCAATGTAAAAGGACTAGCAACTTCTAGCCTTAGACATTTAAATCAGTGATTAAAACCTTTAAATTTATGACATCCCATTGCTAGTTAATTTTATAGTGTCAATGCTTTATTTAAAAACTTTCAAGTATTTATTTGGTTACTTATGTTATTTCATTTTGTGTCCTTTTACTTTGTTATAATTTATGAGGTATGGTATGCAGCCAGTCTAGTAGCCAGACTAGGATTCCAGGCCAAGCAGTCTGGCTACATAGTCTATGCACTTCACAGCATAGTTGAATAATGTCCCAATTCAATATGCATTTCTATCCTCATCACCAAGTTCACTGTGCCTTTCATCAACACCAAACATTTTTATAAACTATTTTTCTTGTATAACTTTTACTAAAAACTTCCTATTTTAGTAAAATTTGATAAGTTCTTTTTGAAATTGTTTTTCTTGACTACATTTGGTAACCCTAAAATGTAGACTTAATTTATTAGAAAGTAGTAAGTAGCACACTGAATGGTTTTCCAGGTATCAACTTCGACCTTCTATCACCAGCCAAACATTAATAGTCTTTCTCTAGTTATACACAGTTTCTCATATAACACGCTTCGATCCAGACAGTAACAAGAAACATCCACATTTGATTAACTTCATCTCTTCTCTCCCAGGATGTCAGAGGAAATTTTAAACATTGCCAGGAAGCTTACATAATGAACAACCTAAAGACACTTATAAGTATTTCCTTTTCTTATACAAATAAGGGGCTTTAATATGATCTTATAAATTGAGTCTGTAGTAAGTCTATAGAATTACAAGAGCTGTCTTCTATTGTTTACATGAATTGATAGATTATCTCTTGCAATAAATTATATTACAGGTAAAACTACATGAAACCCTAGAATTAGTCTATACTCTTGTAAGATGAATGAATAGTTTGTTTGTACATGTATCTTGCTGATGATATCATGTTTTCTTAAATTAGGTTTTCTACATTTAAAATGTTATAGATTATAATATTTAGGTCAATTCCCTTAAGTCCTTAAAAGAGCGTACTATAGGGATACTGCTACATCGATGTTCATAGCAGCACAATTCACAGTAGCTAGATTGTGGAACCAACCTAGATGCCCTTCAATAGATGAATGGATAAAAATATGTGGCATTTATACACAATGGAGTACTACTCGGCACTAAAAAATGACAAAATCATGGCATTTGAGGGAAATGGATGGCATTAGAGCAGATTATGCTAATGAAGCTAGCCAATCCCTAAAAAACAAATGCCAAATGTCTTCTTTGATATAAGGAGAGCAACTAAGAACAGAGCAGGGAGGAAGAGCATGAGAAAAAGATTAACATTAAACAGGGACGAGAGGTGGGAGGGAAAGGGAGAGAGAAGGGAAACTGCATGGAAATGGAAGGAAACCCTCATTGTTATACAAAATTACATATAAGAGGAAGTGAGGGGAAAGGGAAAAAAAAACAAGGGAGAGAAATGAATTACAGTAGATGGGGTAGAGAGAGAAGATGGGAGGGGAGGGGAGGGGAGGGGGGATAGTAGAGGATAGGAAAGGCAGCAGAATACAACAGTCACTAGTATGGCACTATGTAAAAAAGTGGATGTGTAACCGATATGATTCTGCAATCTGTATACGCGGTAAAAATGGGAGTTCATAACCCACTTGAATCAAATGTATGAAATATGATATGTCAAGAGCTTTGTAATGTTTTGAACAACCAATAATAATATAAAAAAGTGCTATGAAAGGTTACCCTCTAAATGTTCTGTATTTCTCTCCTTGTTAAACAATTATGTTCTTCTGTCACCAGTGATTTCTCATACTTATTTACTGTGTATCAATACAAAGGCACGCCCTAAAGAATAGATGTCAGTTTGATCACAACAAATAATTTTACAAAGATTACCTCAGGATTTGTTACAATCATGAAATAGTATTTAAAAAGGCATTTTATCTTGTAAAATAGAACAAAGGAGAAAGAACATGGTATGAAGATCATAATGAAGAGTCTTCTTTAGAAGCAAAGAATTTTTAAAATGTGTTTAAGTTGGTAATAAGTTTTGTTGTATAAACCATATACATTATACCAACACCTAGGACGTTAACTAATTTTTTCCCCCAGCACTGAGGATGGAACCCAAAGTGCTAGGCAAGCACTCTATCACTGACCTACCCTGCATAGCACAATAACCAATATTTATGTTCACTTAAGGTTCCTAACACAGTCTTTTACTCCATTGTAGGCATAGTTCTGAACCAACATCAGTGTGAATTCCACAATTTAATTGGAACAGTGACATAATTCATTCTGTGAAAAGCTTCATAGGACTGGGCTAAATATTAACAATATTCCTATCTGCAAGGCTGTCAGACATTATTATTTCTATGATTTGAGTCCTTAAATTTTTGACAGTTTGTGATGTCAGTACTCCTCTTAACAATTTATGGCTACATTCAGATTCTTAATGAGACCTGTTAATTCTTCTGCCCCATTTAAAAATGATTTATCAAAACTATTTTCTTTTTCTTTTTAATATTTTTTTAGTTGTAGGTGGACACAATATCTTTATTCATTTATTTACTTTCATGTGGTGCTGAAGATCAAACCCAGTGCCTCACACATGTGATGCAAGTGCTCTACCACTGAGCTACAGCCCCAGCCCCAAAACTATTTTCATAGATCTCTCTTCTGGAGTATTTCTCCTATAAAGTGTCAAAAACCTCAAGATTGTTGTTCTTTGTGCTAAGAGAACTAAATCACCTGGTATTTGAACATTTAACGTTTTGGAAAGCAAGATTTAAGGTCTTCTTTTTGTAATAAGTAGTTTGAAAACAATCATTTTTCTTAAAAAGTTAAAATTTTGATATGACATTTAGTCAGAATGACATTTTAACATAGTGAAAGCATGCATTCAAAAACTCATTTGGTATTTTCCTAACTATATAGGTTTACTCAGTCTCTTAATATTATAAAATGTTCCTGGGCAAACATGACGCCTTTTGCTATGACCACCATTTTTTAAACTAACTCCTTTTGTTGCTTATTAATCAATGGTCATACTCATAAAAATCCCACAATTTGGGGAAAAAGAACCCCTGCTATAGGAAATCACTGCTATCAGTCTAACCCAGATGACTACTGGTGTTTTTACTGGTATCCCTGTGCCACAAAGTTAAAATTTTTGAGTACATACAACACATACTCTCCAGGTTTAAGTCCTAGCTTTGCAATAGCAGAGCTATTTAACTTTTGTTCCCTGGATTTCTTCATCTATAATGAGGATATTTCCATACCTCATATGGTTGTTCTGAAGGATTAACATAAGCTTCCTTAAACAACTGGTATGTGATATTAAATGCTAATTTTAGTCTATACAGCAACCAGAACAACTCTTACAAAATGTGAGATGCTAATTTGTCAAAATCCCTTTAAGAAATTTCACAATTAAAGAATGAAGTCTGGGGCTGTAGTTATGGCTCAGCAGTAGAGCACTTGCCTAGCATGTGCAAGGCCTTGGGTTTGATCCTTAGCACCATGTAAAAATAAATAAAATAAGGGTATTGTGTCCAACTATAACTAAAAAATATTTAAAAAAAAGAATGAAGTCTGAGCTCATTATGGAGGTTTGTAAGTCTGCTCCTCTGATTTTGTTCTGTGTTACTCTTTGCTTTCTCTATTCCAGTTACACTGGCCCCATCCTCAGAGATACACAGCAGTCCTAGTTGAAGACTTTTGCATTTGGAATTGCTGCTTCTTGGACACTTTTTCAGATTTTTGCACTTCTCTAAATATTGAGAACATATGTATTCTCATTCATTAATTCCTTGCCCCACTTTGTTTTCTTTATAGCACTTATCACTACAGATTGTGTGGTGCCTCTCTCTCCAAGCACAGAATTTTATTTTGTTATAGTCTTCAAGCATCTAAACACTACCTGACATTGGCAGTGCTCAGTAAATACTTGCCAGATATTGGGCTATAAGACGAAATTTATTATTTTTTTCCTGAGGACTTTGAAAACCCTAACTTACTATGTATTTTTATGTGTGTGTGTGTGTGTGTATGTTTGTGTATATGTATGTGTGTGTGGATACAAACATACCGATGCCCATACTTTCACCTGTTCCGGGTTTTTTCATTAGGACTCTACTCACTTTAGAAAAAAATTGGGCTTTTAGAAATAAACATAAATTTGCAAAGTTAAGAATAAGCAAGCACATGTTAAAACAAGTAAATATATTAAAAATTTTAGATGGAATAACCTCATCTTTCTAATATTCAGTTTTTAATATTATGTATCTACCTAAAAAGAACAGTGATTTCATGTCACATTATGAAGAGGTAATACTTGATTATAGTACATATATGTAGTTATATTTTATCCTTTTTTGCTTTTGCAGGTTAATGACTCCAGAAAGTGAGATCAGATTTGTCCACAAGGAGATGGGCATAATTCCAAGCTGGGGAGGGGCCAGCCGGCTGGTTGAAATCATCGGCAGCAGACAAGCTCTCAAAGTGTTAAGTGGGGCCCTCAAACTGAATTCAGAAAAAGCTTTAAACATAGGAATGGTGGAAGAGGTCTTGCAGTCTTCAGATGAAACTAAATCTCTAGAAGAAGCACAAGAGTGGCTAATGCAATTTGTCAATGGGCCACCAGAAGTCATTAGAGCTTTGAAAAAATCTGTTTGTTCAGGCAGAGAGCTGTATTTAGAGGAGGCATTACAGAATGAGAGAGATCTTTTAGGAACAGTGTGGGGGGGACCTGCAAATTTAGAGGCTATTGCTAGGAAAGGAAAATTTAATAAATAGATTTTAAAAATGTTTATGTACTACAAATAAATCTTCAATGATTAATATATATGAAAGTTAAATGATGCTAAATATGATAGAATTACTTTGAAGTCTGCTACTAAAATTCAGATTTACTTTTCTTATAATTTTTTGCTTAAAATTATTTGTCAATTCCTAAATTCTCATAATAGTTTTTAATCTATAACTGAAGATAAGCTTGCAAAAGGAAAAGCTTCTACATAAAACCTACTTCTGGAGCTGTTTTTCATAAATGTTTTGTTCTGTCTTACCTAGAAATAACTTAATGAACTCTGTTATTCAAGAAAAAAGTGGGCAGGGATCAAGAGAATATGAAAATAAGAAAAGGTATAATTAATCATTTCTGCTCTAAGCAGCTCAAGTAAAATTAGTGAGAAATGACCCTTTGTTTTAAAAAAATCTATTAATCAATCAGTGAGGAGACATGATATGGAACATCAGCTACCTAAATTATTCATTCTTTTGTTTCCTGGAATTTCTGTTTTAAAGATGAGATGTAAAGATTAATGAAGCATCCTATAACAAATCTGCATTTTTATACTAGATTTGTTTTTCTGGAAAACAACTTTTCTTCTTTTGTAACTAGCTATTTTTTAAAAGTAAATTCAATAAAAATGCACAGCTCAAACTTTTATGATCCTAGTAATTTACTTCTTTAAAAATGTGTTTCAAAGAGTTAAGTCCCAATTCTAACCTTTCACAAGAAGAAAACTTCAAATTAGTGAGTTTTTAATTCTTGCTTTTATTTGCTATTATATTTAATTCCATTTGAGTCATAGTAAAACTACCTTGCATATCCTAAATCAACATGATCCTGCTTTTTGAGTTCCAAAAATATAGTCAGACAGACTGATGTTTTGAGGACATTCTAGATTACATGCTAACCCAATACTTCCTCTCTTGCCAAGAAAAAAGTGGATTTTCCGACCTACAATATTGTATATAAAATGAATTTGTGTCTACTAATGCTGTTTTTACGCAAGTCTGCCATGTAATTCAGATGTAAGAACACTAAGTATAAGACTTACTTACTAAGTAAGTGCAAGACTGCTACAGAAAATATAAAACATTGGCTATTTAAGAACTCTTAAAATTGTTTCACAGGCTGTAGGTTTATTTCCATACCTACAGACTGCCTTACCGATTCTGTTTAAATATTCTCTAGGAAGAAATCAAACTTCAGAGCAGGTGACTATTTAAGTGAAATACAATCAGTTCAAACCACTACCTTGTTAGTAACTTTTGGCCACAAATATCAAAACTCTTTCCATCCATTTTCCACACTCAAACCAGAGACAAATTATTTTCAATAAACTCTAGTATTTATTAAATTATAAATTTTTTAATCAAAAAGAAAAATGCAGATCAAGAAAAACCTCAAACTACAAGGACTAGACAGCAAAGCCTCTGGGAACGCCATGAAGTGTGTTACAAAGATTCTGAAACATAAGTTATTAACTGTTTTCTTCACAATCCATTTTAATAACTTTACTATATAATAGTTGTTATTCTTCTATTTTTAAATCCCAAATTCACATCTATTTCCACATTAAGCTTCCTGCTCATAATGATACCAAACATCTCACAGGTGCCAAATTTTAGTAATGGTTTTATGCCAATCCATGCAGAAAAATAAGGTAATGCAAGAGTTGGATGACGACTATTAATGCACAGATAATATACACACACTGGCCAAAAGAACTAAAGAAACTTAAAAAAAAAAAAAAACAACTATAAAGTAAACAAACATCAAGAAAATGGGAAACTAAACAGCTCTCAACTATTAACACCCAAGTTCCTTACATTAAATAAATTTCTCAACAGAGACATGTTAGACGTTTTAATTTCAGATCTATCCTTCCCTCACCCCTTCCCACCCCAACTCCCCAAATGCACTACTAGGGATGAGTATAATGTTACGTGGGCAGAAATTTACAGATAACCATTTCAACCTTGAGCATGGAGCTGAAAACTTCTTAAATTTAAACTTCAGTTACTGTGCACTGTCCATCAGGCCTTCTAGATCTGACACTGACACTCACTGTTCCAGCCCCTGCTACTGATCGATCAGAAACTGATCGATCAGCTACTGTCTGGTTTACATTAGGAACCAAAAGTCTCTGTTGGGTCAAGGAGTGCTGTGCAACAACCACGGATACATCTTCACTATCACTACTGGCATCTGATTCGGTTTCTTCAATGGAGGTGTCAGGTACCCTGCTTGAAGAAGGTGATTCATGATCTTCTTCTCCTTCCCCCCTATGACTCCTTTCAGCTATGCTGTCTCCACTGAGTTGTAAATGAGAAAAAGAGTCTTCCAGAGAAGTACCTGCATCAGGGGATGGTGTTGCAGGACTGGTTAACTGGCCATCTACTGATGTTAGGGGCCTTGCAGAAGACACTGGAGGCTGAACAGAAGCTCCACTCTGTGCTGATATGCTGTCCGCTCCATCGGCAGAACTCTCTCTCGCTAGGTTTACGGTATTAGTGTCACAGTCCAGCCTAAGTCCAGCTACTCCCTTCTTTGGTATATCTATTATATCTCGCTTAATCTTCCTGCGACGTCCATGTTCATTTCTCCTATACTGAACCATATTTTCAAGATCAGCAACATACAGAAACCCAGCAATTAACATTTCAGTGTTCTTTTTACCTTTAGAAAAAGCATCTTCCAGCTCTCTACTAGTACGCTCATCATACTGCCACCACCCATTTCTTCCTTCATAATACCATGCATATTCACCATTTCCTCTACTTGCTGCCTTAAGTTCTTCTGGTGACAACAAAGTTGGCTTGTCAAGGAAATCCTCAGGAATTTCTTGTCGACAAAGGGCACATCGCTTTCCAAGCCACGAAGCTCCCTTTACACACAGATAGCAGAAAACATGCTTACAAGGCAGACTGACTGGGTGAACACATGTTTGCAGACAAATGGCACATTCAGGAACAGTTAGAGAAGGTGCAGTATTAGAACAGGACTCATTCGCTTTCCTGTTCGTAGGAAGCATGTTTATTGAGTGATCAATCTCACCACAGCCAGCCATCCTAAGAAAATGAAAAAAAAATACAATATTAAAATCATGTAAATTCTTCCAATATCTAAATTCAACAATTCAGAAAACATAAGTACCTATTACATGCATTACATGCAAGCCACATAGAACCAAATAGATTGATAAAACCAGATACACACATTTAAAAATGTACAATCCATTCTTGACTGATTTAAAAATGTACAATCCATTCTTGACTGACTACAATCAGACTAAAAACCACAACACAGCCAAAAATTAATTCAGATGACAAACAATGTTGAATCCTTTCCAGGATGATTACTATCAATTTTACAAATTATGCAATACATTAATATATTTGTTACTTCACAAAGAGGCCATATAAAATTAAGACTAAAGCTGAAATCCTAGAAATTCCCTACCTCTGTTATATATGTAAAAACACATGTTTAACCACTCCTTTGTCATGCCTAGCCATTTCTTTTCTGTGAAACACTCTTCTAATGGTTTCCTTGTTGGCTTTTTCTATTTTTTCTAAACCCTATGTTCTTCTCACTGTATTCTTTTGAAATGATCTTATCTATACTCATGGCATCAATTACTACTTATATATAAATGATACAAATTAATTCAAACTGGACCTCTCCATTTGGTGTGGCCCTATATTGTCTATTTTAGATCTAGTATATCTGGAAGGTACAAAGCTGAAATCATGATGTTTCTTTCTTACTCCCTAAAATAGCCTTCATGGTGACACCACTATTTGCTTATCCAAGCCAAAAATCCAACTCAGAAACTCTCCTCCTACATGTTTCCATCCAAATAAACCATCATTATATCAATTTTATCTCTCAAATTTTATCTCCTATATTTACCTAATATCCATCTCTACCTTCCCTAGCTATCAAGCAAACATTTGCTTATTAAATTATTGCATATGCCTTTTAATTTGTCCAGGCACAACAGCTGCTTATAAATTGTTTTTTAGGATAATAACCAAAATCTCTAAATCCATCATGCCCTGTATGGTCTGGCCCCCCACTTCCATAGGAGCCTCATCAAACTTCTCCTTGACCAGGCTTCTTACCAAACTGGCTACTCCCTGTAATAATGAGCTTTCCCAATTGGGAACACTCCTTCTCATCTCCTGCTTTCCACACCCCTTTTGATAAGCAAACTAGTATCCATCTTTCACCTCTCTTTAGAAAACCTCTATGACTAAGTCAAATAATCCTGTTAACTTCTTGCTACCACAAACTCCTCATTCTTTATCAGAATTGCAATGTAACATTTACTTTTGTGAAAATGAATGTTTTCAAACCAGATATTTGGGTTTCATTTTAAATAATTTTAACCTAAATTATCGGACCTAAAACTTTTTTTAAACATGTACTTAGATACACCTTGACAATATGTAAAAATTCTGTCAGTGTACGTATTGAAGCAGCACAATGAAGAACTGTATAATGAAAAGCTTCAGCCAGCCAATGAAAGGAGGATAACTAACTGAGAGAGAACTTACATAGTGAAAGCAATGCTAGACAAGAAATCTAAAAACCTGTTGAGTCTTACTCTCCCTTATTAATTATGTGCTCTTAGTCCTTCAGATAAAATTTTAGTCTAATTTCCTCACCTAAAAAAAATCAAGAGTTTACAAAGCTCTGGTAAGAATGGCCCTCCAAATACTTAATAATCACTAAAGCCCCATAAAAGTTAGAACCATATAAAATCATGGGAGAAAATGATACCACTAACAAAACTGCCCTGAAAATGAGGGAAAGAGAAATAAAAGGCAAGATTTGTCAAACTGGAAACACTGAACTTAAACACTGACATAAAAATTTGAACTTCTACCTTATTTTATTTGTTCAGATAAACAACATCCACTACACAGTCCATCTAAAGATGAACAAGACATTCACCTTATTTTTGTTTGTTAAATAAGGACACAAACATGCATGTAGATAATCACATTATGCAATAAACAAAATGTGTTAAGATACAAAGCAATGAGAGACAATGTCATTAGGTGGGTGGCCCTGGATAATGGAAGAGATTTCAGGCAGAGACATATGCAAACCACTCAATCATGTAAGCAGTGGAATAGCAGGAGATGGAACTGTAAATGTTATCAGAAGCCAAATAAGAAATATCTGATGACTTTTATTCCACAGTAATAGGAAACCAAGATATATTTAAAAGGGGGAAAAAAAACAGGGAAGCAGACTAATGACTGAGAAATGGAAGTAAAGATTTCAGAGATTAGAAACCATTAAATATTTAAAATGAGTAAAAATTTCTCTGCACCAGTTAATTCTGCCATTTTAAAGAAGAATATTTAGAATATAATCACCATAAGGACCTTTGCTTTTTGCCCAAGATCAAGAACTCAAAATTAAGTTCAGTGGTGCCGGGTGTGGTGGTACACACCTGTAATCCCAGCAGCTTGGGAGGCTGAGGCAGGAAGATCTAGGGTTCAACGTCATCTCAGCAAAAGCAACATGCTAAGCAACTCAGTGAGACATTGTCTCTAATAAAATACAGAATTGGGCTGGGATGTGGCTCAGTGATCAAGTGCTCCTGAGCTCAATCCCCAGTAACCCCCACCAAATGAGTCCAATGATTATAAAAAGGGGATCGTCAATAAAAATGTTTAATCAAAAATTGAAAAACAGTATTCTTTGGCTTTAATCACACCACATTCAATCTTGTAATGATCCCATTTTTTACTGCTTTTTCTGTGTTCTTGTTTCCTTAAGAACTTACTAATAATGTAAATTTTAAAAAAGATTTATCTAGATAAATCTTTTTAAAAATCTAGATTAAAAAATTATCTAGATGAACATTTATCTAGATAAAGACACAACAGAGTCTCCATGGAAGAATTAATCAAAGAAATGCTCAATTTCTAAGTTCTTTTTCAAACCAACTCTAGGTTTATAGAATCCAGCAAAGTACAACTTTCCCTAACCCATAGAAAGTTCTAAATCAAGCAAATATGACTTCCGAATATGTATTAGGCACTGTAGGAACTTTAAAATATTTTTCCTTTTCTTCAAAGATCTTAAAACAACTTAAAGTACAAGTAAAGCACATGCTTCTTAATGGCCCAATTAACACCCCCATCTATCCCACCCTTCCTATCCCAAAAGAGATGGCAGTGCCCTCCACATTTCATCTCAAAAACTCTCATTCATTGCAATAAGTGAAAGAAATTAATTTCAATGAAATTCTTGAAAGTCTTTTTAAGAATTTCCCTATGTGCCCAAATTTCCAATTAAGAAAAAGAAACCAAGAAAGAAATCCATTTACAAGTAATCTTTTATAAATAAGTAAAAAGCCTGTGATTTGTGATTAAGACAAAGTGATAAAATGGGCTTTTGCTCATCATTATTTTGAAAAAATAGCAATATCTTACAAATAAATGTCTATATCCTAAACTATCTAGACCACCTGTAAACAAAGAACAAGTTTAAAATTTTATAAATTTAAATGGAATACAAGCCTGATAAAATGCAAACAAGATATCCAACATGTCACTGGGACCAATGCCATACTTTCAAATACATAATTCCAAACGTGTTATATTTGATCTAAGTAAAATTGACCTGAAACATCAGTTTTCCAACACATGCAAGTGGTTTATATATAGAAAAGAAAGTTTCCACTGGTTGCTAGGTGGCTTGCTTATAATCCTAGCAACTCAAAAGGCTGAGGAAGGAAGATTGCAAGTTCAAAGCCAGCCCAGCAACTTACAGAGACTCTATCTCAAAATAAAAAATGGGGGTGTAGCTCACTGGTAATGTGTCCCTGGGTTCAATCCCCAGTAGTATTTTTTAAATTTTTAACTAAAAACATTACTTTCCACTCTGCTTAATGTTATCAATATTTTGTACAACTCTTACCCTTACATGTATAGGTAAAATTAACCAACTTTAAAATGTAAAAAGCAATTATGACCACCCTAGGCAAGGCATGAACTATAAAAGCAATATATTTGGAAAGGTAAAACAACAACTCTGTGCAGATATTTTGTTTCCCTCATCACAATGAAGTTTACTTCATTGGAAAATTTTATCAGAAAACAAACAAGGGACACTGGAGAGCTAAAAGTGCATTATTTCATAGGAAACATTCTCAATTATCAATATGCAATAGCAAATTTTAAATTCTGATTCATTTTAGTCCACAAAGTATACTGCCGTCAATAACCAAATAAGAAACTGGGAGAAACATTTGTTAATACTTCTTATATAATTCTGGATGAGGCGTAAACAATAGATAAAGAAAAGATATTTAACAATGTAAAGATCAAGCAACCTCAAACCACTAGCCTATATATAAGACATACTTCAAGGCTGTTTTTATAACCATTTTAATCAATCCTACTGTCTCTATTTCACAAAGTTTCAATAATCTTAAAATAGGTGACAGCTCAAATGTATGCAGAGGTTCATACCAATATGTAAATAAGAAATGTTTCCTCATCCCTCTTTGTATAGAATAAAGATTTGGTAAAGAATTAATGCTAATAAAAAAGAAGTATTCCTGTCTAATAAATGTTGTATGAAACTCTACAAATCATTTTGCGAAAAAGGAATTTATTTCTAGGTTACTAAATTAAGAAAAATTCAACACAAGGAAATTTGTAGTTAATTTAACTCTGCTAAGGAGCATCAATTAGCACCTATTTTCAAAGACTTTCTTACTAAAAATTCTTCATGTGCTATTTTAACCTTCAAGGATTAACCCCATTCTTATTCCCATAGATAAGCCGTGGTAAATACTTCTGCAAGATGGTAAGTGTCTATCAACCCTACTAAGTCTTCTCTCAAAAAAGACAGACCATAAAGCGATAGTAGTGGAACTGATGGAAATCTTCAAGGACTCAGATTTTGTTGAAACTTCTTAAAGATCTTTAATTAAAAAGAAAGGTAAAATTATGATAAACACAAAAAGTCCTCAGCATATAAATAAGAACATTTTAGCCAGCAATAAAAATACCAATCAGGTGTTCACAGATGTTTACTTTTACTATGTTCAAATATAAACGTAGGACTATCACTTATTTATTATGTAATATGTGCCAGGCACTGTTTGAAGCACTTTATATTTAATGCTTACATTATCCTATAAAATAAGTCAATTATTTTCCTTATAACATATAAGGGAATTAAGAAAGTTCAAGCGATGTGTCCAAAGACACTGACTCACCATTATTAAGTGATTGAGACAGCTTCAAATCCACGTGATCTGACTCAGTATCTATTATCTTAATGCTACAGATTGCCTCCAAAATAACTATGGCCATCCAAATACAAGAACCACCCAAAATAATTTTAGAAAAGATAAAATTTCAAGAAGTTAACAAGAAAATTTGCCAACTAATAAAGGAATGAAAATTCCTGTCACTTGCCCAAAGAGCACTTGTGACTTTCAGTATTTCTCTTTATTCCCTTTCAGTTTTGAACTAAGGAAGAAAATATTTCATCATCTATTATGCCTATGGCACTAGCAAAGAGATACATCATCATATTTCCTATCAAAATGCAAGGGAAGAAAAGTTCATTAACACATGCCTTCCTTATTAGTTTTATGACAGGCACAACAGATACCAGAAGGAAATTGTTACATGTAGGAGGGCACAGGCGTATATTAAATGAATGAAATGTACTTTCGAAGAAGTGGTGCAGCAAAATCTTGTCTTTATGGTATCTTAATAGGTTTAGACATTTATTCTAAATACAATGGTTCTTAAACATTTTGGGGCTAGTTTTATCAGGAGTTTGATGAAATCTTATGTCAAATTTCAAGGGGTTAAAAGATCTCTATAAAGTTGATCCACACATGAATCCCTATAGCAGCCAGGGGAATTCACTGAAACATTTTACTTTAGAAAATAACAAGTTAATAATTTTTCAAAATTTTAGACAGCAGTCTGGAGAAAAGTTTGGTAGTGGGGGAGGGCAAAAGGCAACTGGAATTTATATACATCCAGGTAGAAATCCAATATAAGATAATGAAAGGGAGGGTGCCGACATAAGGTTCCAACAGTAGAATATAAGAAATGCTAAAGAATAGAAAAGATGGAGAGTGGCACTATTCTCCAGGATTCAGAATTTGAGGAGACTTTTGTCTCAGACACAAGGACTTTAAGATATTTATAAGGTTTCCAGGAGGAGATAGATAGATGATAGCTATATTTACTAGATTGGTATTCTAATCTAGACAGAAATCAAACTGCCAAAAAATCTGATGAGTCACCAACACATACCCAATTCTTGGAGCCATAAAAATCGATAAATCCCCAAATTAAACCCCCAAAGAGAGCAGGAAAAGAGGCCAAAGAACCTTGGGTTACTCTAAAATTTATAAATGAGGTATGATAGCCTGCAAGAAAGATGGGGAACAAAGAGAGAACATCACCACAAAAGCCAACAGTGGAGACATTTGCAAAAAAAAACAAGTGTCAAACAAAGAGAAAACTATAAAAGTTACTGTGGTCAAATTTCAATTGATTGAACTGCATGTTGCAAAAGTTGTGAACTCCACATCCTGATTTGCTATTTTGATTTTCCAAAGACCATCAAGCCTGCTATGGATAACTTTTTAATTTAGCAAATACATCTTTTTTTCCCTGTCCCCCAGACTACTATAAAACTTTTCCAATGTCTAGTTTAAGAGATACTCTGACTCCAATGTCACTGAGAAATTACATAAGCCAAAGATAAATCTTCAAAATCTACCTGCATCTTTACTCTGCTTTATCATCATTCCTCCTGAGAACATGGTACTGCTGGTTGTTTTCAAAACTAACCCTTCAATTTCTAGTGTTAATGCCATGCCTTAACTCCTCCAAGACTCTAATATTTCAAAATCAATTAACATGATAAATCTAATGACCTCTTTTAATGCAATCTATTCAATACTATTGCACTAAATAATATTAACCATCTATTCTGTTTCTTAAACTTCATACTTTTCATTTCCATAATAGCATTCTCAATATCTTCTTTCATTTCTTTTTATCTTCTCTGGCATCCTTTAAATACCATTACTTCTCACAAGTGGGTAGTACTATATTCTATGCCTAGACAACCTACAAAATATTTCACGTTAATATATAGACCTATACGACTCTCAACATCTACTATCCAGAAATCTTCAACCTAAAGTCCATATTTCTAATTCTGTATTCAAAAGGTTTTCCTCAACATTCTCATGGTACTTGAAATATGACTGAAAACAACATTATCTGTTCCCCTTAATCTGTATCCTCTTTGTTCTCTACCTTGGATAACACCTGGAGCCACTGCTGGTGCTACCTTATTCCTTGGCCACTTCTCTCTCTCTCTCTCTCTCTCTTTTTTTAATACAACAGAACATTCTTTAAATATGTCCCCTTTATTCCCAAAGACTGTGACCCTAATTCTAGACTCCTGGACACACTCTTGTAAAAAATAGTAACCTTCAAACTGATTTCAGTCTTTTCTCCCTCAAGTCAATCATGTTTAATTAATTCTCTTTCAATTTTCAATAGTTTATATATATATATATATATATATATATATATATATATATATATACACACACACACACACACACACATATATATATATAAAATTAAATTCAAAATCCTAAGTATTACCTTTCAAGACCATTGATGTGGGTTTTACACTGAAACAGACTTAGATAAAATCTAAGCTTTACCAAGTATTTTTAAAATGGTTACCTAACATTTTCCAAATTTACTTAAAGACAAAAATTACTGAACCCAAATGTTTTAGTTAGCATCTCGGAATCTGTACTTTAATAAAGTGCTCCAAGGGCACTTATTCTCTCTCAGTACACACTGACTCAGGCAAGTGACATAATCTATTTTTTCATCAGCAGGTGAGACAACTAGTGTAATATACAGTGATAAAACTCAAAAACTCAAATAAAACACCCAGTAAGCCCCTTGTAAAATAGTAGGTACTAAATAAACATTTAATTTCTTTTACTTACACTCTGAAATCTCTTTCTCCTACCCTACTTTTCGAAACAGGACTGTTCCCCAACCTACCTAAAATGCCCTGATATTAGACTGCTATATCCCTCCTCATTCCTTTGGCTTGAAAATATTTTCTAACTTTCTCTGATAAATTATAGTCATTTTTTAAGGCCAAACTAAAAGTTCTTCTGTCCACTTTCAACCACTCAGATGGGACTAATTTCTTACCCTCAATTCTAATAGCATTTTACTGTTATCTCAATATGACATTTAATTGCATACTCACACACACATATATACACACATACATTTGTCTCATATACTAGAACATAGCGAGTTCCTTGATGATCAATAGCTAGACTATCTAACCAAGAAGATTAAACAAAAAAATAGAGGCTGGGGATGTAGCTCAGAGGAAAAGCATTTGCCAAACATATACAAAGCCTCATCTTGTTCAATCCTCAACATAGGGGAAAAAAAATGATAGAATAGATTAACATAATTAAATAATAGATACATGTGTCCTAGTTTTTTTTTTTTAAAAAAAAAAAGGGTTACTGGTATCATTTTTCTTTTACCCAATTCTCAACACTAAGAATGATACGGTCATACTTTCAAAGGAAGTACAGAATCAGATATACTAACTAGGAGAATATGGAATAGTGCCTACAAGGGTTACTCTGGTTCAGTAATTTAAACACTATAATCACAAAGCTTCAAAAGCCAATGAAATGTGTGATAATTTTTTTATGACATCAAGTTAAATAATGTTCATATCAATTTGAAAGAAAAAACTATTATGTTCATTGTGGGAAATGTTATTGATGAAACACTGTGGGAAATGTTTCATCAATAACCATCAAGTTCAATATGAGCAAGTTCAGGGTAATCTAGCATTTTAAAGCATATTAAACAAAGACTAAATGACAGGAAAATAAAATTGTATATCAGAGTGAATTGATATGAATAAAAAGCAACAGTACTAATTAAAAACTCAGCTATGCTCTGAAGAAATGCCTTAAATTTAGTGAAACAAGTTTTTAGTAATTACTGTTTTTATAACCCAGACAGTTTCTTGTTTATAAAACCAGATACTGTCTAACTGCGTCATTTATTAAAATGTTAAAAGAAAGGTAGACCCTAGAGGCCCTGGAGATCTTGCCAGTTTTCTGGCCTTTAATAAGCAAATTCCTGTTTTCAGTTTCACTTCTTACAGAGATTTTTTTCCCCCATAGGATAATTTAATGCAAATAAAATTGCTAACTTAATAAAGCATCTATAAGCCAATACAAAATGCTCATTTGATATAATTAAAACTAAACATAACAGACATTTGATTGACAGTCTTTTATACCAAGCCATTGCAAGTTTTGAAAAACCATGATGCTATACTTACATTTCTATTACAGATTCCACAGATGCCTGCCACAAAAATAAAACATCATCTTCATCAGCAGTCAGCCAGATTGTAGTATATTCTCTTCCACTGCTGGTTCATTCTTTGTGCTACAAAAGAAAAAAAAATTCACTATCAATTTCTCTATAGACTAATCAAGATCAACAGAATTAGTTAATTATGATTGACCCTTTCACAAGTCTATGGCAAATCTTATCTTTAAAGTAAAAAAACAAAAATCAAAAACCAATCATGTGAGCTGGAATGTAGCTCAGTGGTAGAATGCTTCGCTAGCATATGTGAGTTTGATCCCCAGTACCAGAAAATAAATCAATAAAATGGGTATTAAAAAAAAAAACACCAAGGATGCCTGCTTTTTCATCACTGCTCACTGGATGTTCTAGCAGAGTAATTAAAATGGAAAAAGAAATTAAGGACATAAAAATTGCCAAGAAAGCCGGGCACAGTGGCACATGTCTATAATCCCAGCGGCTCAGGAGGCTGAGGCAGGAATGAGTTCAAAGTCTACCTCAGCAAAAGTGAGGTGCTAAGCAACTCAGTGAGATCCTGTCTCTAAATAAAATACAAAAAAATAGGGCAGGGGATGTGGCTCAGTGGTCAAGTGGCCCTGAGTTGAATCCCCAGTACCTACCCCCCCACAAAATGTCCAGAAATAAGTTTTTTAAAGTGTCTAAGTAAAATTGTCTCTATTTTCTATAAATAGACAAAAGATTCCCAAAGAATCCCCAAGAAAGTTAATTATCAAGTCTGGCAAAGTTGTGATTACAAGTTTCACACACACACACACACACGAGTTTTGTTTCTATATCAATAACAGTCAACAATCCAAAAAAAAAAAAAAAAAAAAATCCATGAAGTGATTCCAGTTAATAGCATCCAAAAGAATAAAATAGCTAGGAATCAACCAAGGAGGTAAAAGACCTGTACATTGAAAATTATATTACTGAAAGAAACAAGAAGAGCTAAACAGGTGGAAAGAAAACCAGCTTTCATATATTTAAAGACTTAATATGTTAAGACAACAAATACTACCCAAAGTGATCTACAGATTTGACATTAAGAGGACCAATGTTATCGAAGTGATCTACAGATTAAATGTAATTCCTGTCAAAATCCCAGCAACATTTTTGCAGAAATGGAAAAGCCAATCCTCACATTCATACAGAATTGTAAGGAGCCCCAAATAGCCAAAACAATCTTCAAAAAGAATAAAAAAGTTGAACAATTCCCACTTCCCAATGTTAAGACAGAGGTCCAGGCATCAAAACAGTACAGTGCTGGCATAAGGACAAAGACATAAATGAAATAGAATTGAGAATCCAGAAATAAACTTTTACGTCCATTGGCAATTAATTTTTCAAAAAGGGTATAAAATCCATTCAATGTGGAAAGATTATTCTCTTCAACAAATGTTGGGACAACTGAATTTCCACGTGCAAAAGGATCAAGTCAGACACTTACTTTACAGGATATGTAAAAATTAACTCAAAGTAGATCAATGATCTAAACATCAGAAGTAAAACCATAAAACTTCTAAATGGGCAAATTTTCACAACCTTGGAATTGGTAATAAAGTCCTAGATATAACACAAAAAGCATAAGTAGCAAGAAAAACAAACAGATTGGATTTTATCAAAATTAAATCTTTTGTGTGTCAAAAGCCATTTGTCAAGAAAGTAAAAAGAGCCAGAGAGGCGGGCACACACCTGTAATCCCAGCAGCTACAAATTAATTCAAAGCCAGCCTTAGCAACTTGGTGAAACCATGTCTCAAAAAAAAACTGCTGGGGATGTGGTAATACCCCTGAATTCAATCCCTGGTACAAAAAAAAAAGAAAGAAAGAAAAAAGAAAAGAAGTAAAAAGATAATCTATCTATAGCACGGAAGAAAATTTTTACAGATAATGTGTTTGATTTAAAGTTTAGAATAAAAATTTCTACAACTCAATAACAAAAGGACAAAAAAGAATGAAAAATAAGCAAAGAACTTGAATAATGACTTTGCCAAAGGGATACAAATAGTCAATAAGCACATGAAAAGATGCTTAACATAGTGATTGGGAAAATGTAAAAGTCTCATTGATATAGCTACTGTAATGACTATAGTTTTTAAAAACATGAATAAATGTTGGTGAGAATGCGGAGAAACTGGACCCTCAATCATTGCTGTTGAGAATATTAAATTGGGTATCTATTATGAATAACAATTTGATGGCTCCTCAAAAAGTTAAACATAATTACTATATTCCCCAATAATCATGCCCCTAGTTATACATCAAAATAATTGAAAACAGGACTTAAATGGGTATTCATATACTAATCTTCATCACAGAATTATCAGTGAAAAATCAGAGATGATTCAAAGTACTCCTCAACAGATGAATGAATAAATAAAACATGATATGTAATCATATATTACTCAGTAATAAAAAGGAGCAAATGAAGTTCATCCAACATAGGTGAATGTTGAAAACATTATGCTAAATAATCCAGACATAAAGAGGAAAACATTAGATTTAATTCAATTTAAACAAATGTTATAGGTATACGGAAATTAAGAAGGGGGAAAGGAGTTATTGTCCAATAGGTATACATTTTCTGTCAGAAATGATGAACACTTTATAGAAATATACAGCAGTGATGGTTACACAGCATTGCAAATAAAATTAACTACACTGGATTATACAATTAAAATAGCTAAATCATAGAATAATTTTACTTGTCTTATACCACACTAAAAAACTTTCAAGTAAAACAAGACCTGTATGGACAAAGAAGTAACAAAAAAGCCAAGCCGCCCATCATATAACATTGAATGTATTCGGCAGTCATAGCCTTCCTGCAAGGGAGGTGTACAAAGGCAGTTGTGATCACATTAACTAGGACTTCCTGCTATTTGCATGCCCAAGTTCACAACCTTTAATGGAAGCTCTCTCAAGATTCCTCCTGTTCAGAAAATCCAGAGGTACCATATAGAACACCACTTCAATCACTAATTTTTTTCTCACTTTGTATTTCCCGCTTACACTTCACTTTATCTACTGCCAAGAGGCACACCATACTACACAGAACTTCAAATGAAGCAGACATGATTAACTAAAGAGATGAAAAACCTCACAATAAGCACAAGGTAGGTCAGGCTTCAATCTTGTCTTTTGGTTCCATGTGCCTCTTATATTGCGGTCATCTATCTCCCCAAGGTATCTAGTGATTCTAAAGATAAATATTTGTAATATATGTGGTCTCTAAAATGCAAGACAGCTTATTCTACCAGAATAATAGAACAAACAAATTTCAAAACCAGTAAACTTTCATGGGCTGGGGTTGTGGCTCAGTGGTAGAGCACTTGTTTAGCATGTATAAGGCACTACATAAAAATAAATAAAATAAAATAAACGTATTGTGTTCATCTACAACTAAAAAAATGGAAAAAAAAACAGTAAACTTTCAAAAGTAATTGACTAAATAAGGTTTCTAAGTAATATGGCTTTTTATTTGCTGACTTTAGATGACACAAGCTCCATTATATGACTTTCCTTGCAACCCTCACTTTGCCTGAAAGTGCCTACAAATTCCATGGCATAACAGAAGAGCATTCACATCCCTCTTGCAGCCTACTCAAAAGAGAAACTACCCATTTTCACACAATCCATCTGCTTCCTATCTGCAAGTCAGGAGGAGACATTCTACTGTTCTAATGTCTTACTTATTCTTTGAAGTCTCTCCCATTGGCTATAATATACACAATACCCTACTGTTACTCTCTCTCTACCTTCACTACTGATCTTTCTCTTTACCCTAATTCTGACATCACTATGAGCCTATTACACATACTTGAGAATGAACCATTCAACATCTCAGGGGTTTCTAATACTTGCCCCAACATATTAATTAGAATTATGTTTGCTATAAATGTGCATTCTCCTTCTCTACACCCAGAGATTCTAGGCCAGTGGTACTGATGCAGGTAGTCTAAAGAACACAAAACTGTCCTCAATTTTCAATTTCTGAAATCCTAAATGTAATTAACTTCACTTCTTCTCAGTAACAAAAGAATCACCACCATGTTTGGAACTAGCTGACACCTAAAACTGTTGCCTCTCAGATCACAAGCACTGGTCCTTTCAGTTTATTTACTCATTCCCACAACTGCTAATTTTGGAGACCTCCAGCTTCTTGACCAAATCCTTTTCTTTATCCAGTTCCTGATCTCATTTTCTTTCCTGCCCAAATTGGAACACAGTTTCTTAACCCCTAAATCCCTCACAGCCTTGTCTCTCATCTATACACTCCACATATCCCCATCTTTGCATAAATCTTACAATGAAGTAACATCTCAACTTCTATGCCTTTATCACCTAATTGTTGATGGAGGGGGGAAAAAAAACCCGCTTACCTCCACTCTCCCTTTCAACCAACCATACCAGAGTGTGCCAATTTTTATTTCTAACACCTCTGAAATCTATTCTGTAACCTCCTATCCATTACTAACACCTTAGTTTAGACCCATTTCTCACCTGGAATACTCTTCACAGAAACTGGCTTGCTTCTATTATCACCCTCAAATTCATTCAGTGATAAAGGACAAAACAGACCAAATTCCTTCCATACCTGAAGCCCAATATTGCCTCCCTGGTCTATAAAACAAAGGCAAAGCTCCTATAACAAAGGCCTTAGTGATCTGAACCCTAAACAAACAACTCTCTACTCTTTTTTAACTCTGATAACCACCATCATAGATTAGTACTCCAGTTATGCCAACTTACTCATCTTCCAACCCTCCACTTATCATTTCCTTTTACCTGATATAGCATATTCTTTTACAGTTTCTTTTATGCCTATTTGTTCTTCAATATATTGCTCAGGAATAATTATCCCTACCCTTTCTTTTAATTGCCTCCAGAAAGTCAAATGTTCCCTCTTCTCTATTTTCTGTTTTTCTTAAAATATTTTCCATTATTTTTCAGTGGTGTATTATAGTTGTATAGAAAGGTGGGATTGTTACATATTTTGGTATGTTCTTCTATTACTGAAATTATCACATGCACTGAGAGTATTAGTTTTCAAAGTCTGATTCCTCTATTAACCCATTAAGTCCCAAGTTTTTAATTCAGTGACTATGTCAATAAAATTGACACAGGTTTACTGAAATAGATTGGAAATCATAATCTAGAACTTATATAGCCTTTATTATCTTAATAACAATAATACAGATTGTTCTATAAATAGGACACTGGGACAATATAATTTTCTCAAACATTCATAAAAATGTTTTCTGCAACACATTTTTTGCAGTACAAAAATACAGGTCATAACTCGTTAACAAATAACCACAAGCAGAAACATGTTAAGAATTTGTCAGGCAGCAGTGCAGTACACAACACTTTACTATACAGTATACATTGTCCCAGAGTCCTATTTATAGAACAGATACTTAATGAAAATTGATAAAAAAATTTGATATACTGTGCATGCCTTGAAATAAAATGACAACTAGTTCTAGAAATGAAATAAAATGACAACTAGCTCTAGGTTAGTTCTGGAAAATGTTTTCATGAACGCATTTCTTACATTTGTATCAGTTATGTAGGTAACATCTGGTTCAGTTTAACATTTAGTAAAAGTAACTTCCACAGTAAAGTTTATACCAATTTACAATGAAGTTAAAAATATTTTTGAATGCACTTATCATTCATCTGTTACTTTTATCAATAGAACTTTAAAAACAATATATATTTCAAAGTTAACGGAAGTAGTATATATGTTGCTCAATTTAAGCTTTTTTATAGGTGTTCCACATCTGGGATAATAGGACAAAAAGATCTGAAAAATAAGCCTCATGAAGACAGGACCATTTTTACATCTTTAAGTGGCTAGTAAACTGCCAATCATTTTTTATTTGAATTGGTAGCTATTACATAAATGAAAAATTACCTTTCAAAAATAACCAAATTTGTTAACTCACATAACAAAACATTTGAGTTCTGTGAACAAGGCACCAAGCTCAAAGCTACAAAAGATGTTAAGATAACTAATTTTTTTAAGAACTTAAAAATTTAAGAGAGGGATGTAAACTGTAACTACATTTGCAAATAAAGATTCAAGTCAACATTATATGTTTTGGAAGATACACCTAACTATTATTCCCTGGCAGTGAATTCTCCAGAATGCACATAAAAATCCAGCAATAAGCCAAAATAGGATTCTGGACAGCCAAAAGACCTTCATAAAGCTCTTTCCCTAGGGATAAAGGTAAAGATGACCATACAGGATGGCCTAGCATTTGTCCAGTATAGTCCTTTGTTTCAAGTATCCTGGAAAATAAATTATATAAACATCCTATTCTTCACCATAGGGTATTTGGATCATCATTCAAAAGTAGATTTACACTTTACTCCCATTCTAAGATCAAAAACTACTGCTAAAGACTGCTGTTGATCATTAGCATTAGTTGGTCATTAGTGGTGCTTCCCTATTCTGCAAGTTTTTAAAAACATCTTAATCAATCATTTTAATCTCTTATTCTAGGAACATTTGATTGACTGTTAAACTCCAATCTGGAAGATTTAATTGCCCATTTCTTTTAAAAATCTTATTAGACCACTGTTTATACTTTAATAATTTGATTATTCTTTTTATTCTTATTGATTCTTGCTTATTCTTATCTTGTTCATAAATATGTTAACTATGAAACAAACTGATGCTTAAAGGAACCTAGGTTAACTGAAGCAAAGTAGCTTTAAAGTAATATACAGAAATTTCCTAAATATTTTCTATTTGGGTACCTAAATAAGTTCTGACCTTGTTTTATAGATCTATTTCACATAGCTGGAAAAAAAAAAAAAAAGCTGTAGCCACACTGAAGTAAAAGCTTTTCAAAATGTACATTAAAACAAAAGTGATTTTTAAAATGTCTAGTTTATATAAGGCGATAGAGTTCTATCATTCTGATTTCCCTACTTGTAGACTAATAATTGAATCCAAGCAATTCACCTTATCAACAAAATAATACATTCTCTGAAAAAGTCCTTTAAAAACAAACAGAAACAGAGACCTATTCACACATTATATGACAGCAAAACATCTACTATAAACACAGAAACTTTTCCACACTCTAATCCTTCCCATTCAATAGAACACTCTCACCCTCATTATACCCCTCTAGTTTAATTAGATTTTGTAAACAACATCTATCATAGACGGTAATCTCTATTCCAGTATGACCTTTCCTTATATTAACTAATACCCTTTTCTAGAAAACACGATAAAAATATTTATTTAGCCTAATATTTCCTTTTTATTCTTTTTTTAAAATTCTGGCCTCATGTAATGGTCAGGACTCTCAGAAATGTCTTCCACCAATTTTTAAAACCTTGATGATTCTTTTTATTCCTTTAAAGAGTTTTGTTTTTGTATGAGAGATGGAACCCAGGGACTCTTCACCACTGAGCCACATCCCCAGCCCTTTTAATATTTTATTTAGAGACAGGGTCTCACTAAGTTGCTTAGGGCCTAGCTAAATTGCTGAGGCTGGCTTTGAAAGGAACCAGGTATAGTTATTCTTTAACAATAAAATAAACTCAAATACTATCTTTCTATGTTCTTGGTGCATTTTTAAAAGTATTTCACTTGTAAGTATGCATTATCTTTCAAAAATAATTTATAAGTCAATATAAGTAAGTTGGTCCTTCAAATTTGAGATTTAGTAATACTACCCCATCAATAGATATCACTCCAGCTAAAAAAGGAGACAAAACTTTATAAATGTAAAACAGGACTCCTGTGGTATCCCTAAAAGAGTGCATATAGTACATATAATATTTTTAAATATTGCAAGTTAGGATGACATTTTAAATTTCTATCTCAAGGATAATTTCAAAGTAGAGGCTAGATGGATAATGAAAGTTGGGGGAAGGAAAATAAACTAAAATGTTAGTAGCAATCAGATCCTAACTATGCAAACTTTGGTTCCCAACCAGCAATACCAGCATGACCTGGGGGGTTCTTACAAATGAAAATCTGAAGCCCTACCCCAGACCCATAGAATCAGGTCTCTCAGTGATTTAAAGGCTTCTATAGTCTCATTATATCACTGCATCCTCCAAACAACCTGTAAAAAATGACTAATACCCATTTCACAAATGAGCAACCCCAAATTCAGAAGGCTAATAACTGACCCAAAGTCACAGAGGTATTAATACCTGATAGGATTCAAACTCAAATACACTGATGTATTTTTAAAAATCCTTTCTACAATGTATTCTCTCTCAAGGAAAAAAACTAGAATAGTTTTGTGCCTAAAATATTTTGCAAATACGTATGTAATTTCAAGTATAACACAAAGAAATAGGTAATATTAACTTTTATTTTATTCAAATCAATGTATCTACAATGTTACCTTTTCAATATGTATTCATTGTAAAGAAATTATTAATGAGATATTTTACATTCATGTGTGTATACTCTGAAATTCAAAGTGTACTCTACATTTACAGCACAATTCAGACTGGACACATATCAAGTAATTAATAGCTCCAGGTGGTCAGTAGCTACCATATTGGGCAGTGCAGATCTACAATTTTTTCCTTAGCAACTTTTTTGTAAACACAAAACTGGTAAGTTATTACAGTAATCAATAAAAAGAAAACAATGAACTCCATGTTAATTCCATGCATATTCTATTCTGATCAGTTAACAAGTTTAGGTGGGCCCAATTCTGCCAAGCTGACCATCAACTACAACCTCTGCAGAATATAATTTAAAAAGCCCTGGGATAGGGCTTCACAAAATAGGGTATATATGTAACACTCAGAACTGTCATGTGAAAAAGTCCCAAATCTTCCATAATATCTGAAAACAACATTTTTTTTTTTTTTTAAAAAGAGGGGAGAGTGATGCTTCCATTTTATTCAAACCCAGGAAGAGAGAATATTGTAATTTTAACCACAGGCCCAGAAATAATTAAACAAAAAATAAATAATTCAAATATTCATAATTCTGTTGCAATGAATGATTTGTAAATTATACAGACTCAATGTGATGATCTATTAAAAAAGTAACAAAAGCATTAGATTACAGTTGTGGAGGAAAAAAAGGGGTGACAGATTAATTTATAACTATATAAAGAGGTTTAGAGATTATCAGTGATTATTTTTTACATAACCAATTAAAATAAGTACAACTGAAAATGAAGTAATATTGCATAGTTTAAAATTTGTGACTACTGAATTCATTCATTCTATTATTTGAATAGTTATTTCTTATGAAAATATCTAGAATTAAAAGTCCAATTTTCAAGTCTGTCACAAATTTTTTAAAAAGCCATTTTCTTTTCCCCAGATAGTAAATTCAAATAAATAATTCTTTTAAATATATAAATACATAATGTTTATCTAATGATGTGTGTACAATATTATATAATAAATATGTATACACATTCTCACACAGGAGAAAAAGGAATGAAGAGTAGAGATTAGGTGATTTAGTAGATAAACCTTAACATTTTCTTAAGAGTTCCAAATTAAGAAATGTAACTAAATACCATAATGTATCTATTTTTGGCCTTCATCACCCCAGTTGAAGACCATCTTACAAAAAAACACAGGTCACACTTGGAAGACCATATCCATTTCAGCTGAATAGGGGCCAATACTTTATTTTAAATAATTCTTTCCCAATTATATATCATTTCCCTTTAAAAACCATCTATTTACTGCGTTCACAATCTTAATACTTAAGCATTAAACCTTTACAATTCTTCTCTCCAAGGTCGGGCTTGCATTTTATTTCAATATGGTATGTACATGTGAATAAATATTGTCTTTTAATTATATCAAATATAGGAGGTTCATGGCCAGCACCATTCTATAAAAAAGTCTCTAATTAAATTTGTGATCTTGGTCAAGTCATAACTGCCATGTCTTTGTTACTTCTCCCTACACTATAATTCTGTAATTCTAAGTGCATTAATAGGCATTTAACAAGGGCTGGGGATGTGGCTCAAGCGGTGGTGCACTCGCCTGGCATGAGTGCGGCCCAGGTTCGATCCTCAGCACCACATACAAACAAAGATGTTGTATCCGCTGAAAAGCTAAAAAAAAAAAAAAAAAATTAAAATTCTCTCCCTCTCTTTAAAAAAAAAAAGGCATTTAACAATAGACTCTGTTTTAATTAACCCGAAAGACAATATGGCACAAACACTAAATAGAATACAGAAATAGACACAGGTGGTTGTTGCCCAGTGTTAGCTTCTATACTCACAAACATTGTTCCTAATTCAGCCTGCTGTTTCACAAATTCAGATTCCTTAATCAAAGGAAACCAGGCAAGAGAAAAGTCTCAGCACCTTTCATTACTAACACCAGAGGAAAAAAACAAGTATAACCCCAACAACGCCTTTGTTAGAAGTTTCATGCAAATACAGAAAATGATATTATTTAAACAGAAAATTGTGAAATTATTTAATCCTATCATTTTCATCTTTTAATTTAAGAAATCATCTTGAATTTTTTCAAAACAAGTCTGCTCCTTTCTTCTGACAATTCAAGTCAGTGAAAACTGAAACACTTTACCAGGTTTCTCCTACAAGGAAAAAAAAAATGTCATTTCCTTTTTAATCCCTCTTGTCTAATGACCAGATATTTGGAGAAAGTTTTCCTGATGATATAATTCTACCACTTTCTTAATGGCCAACAAAAAAAGAGAAACTTTCAAATGTTTAAGTACCAGTCTTTTCCTTCTGTCCACAACTTCCACTGGCCCATTTGACATGTAAATTCTAAATCCAAGTGCTCCAATTAAAATACCCAAGGCAAAACAAACACATCCAAAATCTATTTTTAGAGTGGCATTCACTCTTTAGTTTTCTCTTTAAAATGAGATTTACTTGACCTATTTTCCTGTGTTTTTACAGCACCCAGACATTGAACAAACAATGTGCTAGTCAAAAAAAACCCAGCAAAGCCAACATCACAAATCCTATTATTTGTGTGGGTCAATTTCTTCGTGTCCTAATATGCCCCGTCTTTTTGAAGTCTACATACAGTCATTTACTAAAATGTTGTAGGTCTTCCAAATTTTGTAATTACATACTGCTTTCAATGTCCAAGTTATATGTTCACATCTCCGCTTGAAAAGTACATGTATACACACACACACACACACACACACACACACACACACACACAGTCTGTGTGTGTGTGTGTGTGGGGGGAGTGCCCTGGCACCTGAAATGTCAATCATTCAAAGAACAAAGCCTTTCCTATCATATCTTAGCTTTCTTCTTCCCCTCAGTTCTACATTATTTAAGTATTTTTAGAATGTAACTTAAAATGTTCAAAACTTGAAAGTACGGGCTCACTAAAATGGCACTTAGAAAAAAAAAAAAAAACATACACCAGAAAGACTCCCAAGAAAAAAATCTTGTTGCCAGAATATATGGTAAAGTTACAGTAGTACAGAGTTTACCTGTGAAGAGAGCTGTTCCATCTCCACACTAAAAAACAATGTTACAGCGTTTCTTTAGAAGTCTTCAGAAAATAAACTAGCGACAACAATGGAAGACCATACTCTTTCAAATGGGATGGAGAGTAGGAAGAGAACTCCGCACCCGGTAACCAGAACAAAGCAACAACCTCGGCTTTAAAGACGCACAGAGGCTGGAGAAGCTCAATGGGTACTCTGGACACATCTCCTGATTATTCCAATGCTTTAATAATCGTCAAAACAACTGATAAGATGCAATGCTGGGTTTCAAATGGGCAAGGTGGAAGGATTGCTCTCTCAGTGTTAGGCAAGCCCCAGGGGCTGAGTAGAGAAGAGAGGGAGAAGAGAAAGCAGCAGCGAAAGACTCCAAGAAAGACAAAATCCAGAGACCGTGCGCCCTGACTACGATCTGACCCAGGGCCCAAAGTGTTTGACCACACACAGAACAGGGTGCAGGCTATCCCCCAAATCATCGTCGCCCCTAAACCTTGAGGCCAGATGGTGCCCGGGTAGAGGCCTGACACCATCGCGGAAGGGGGAGACGAGGGACCCGCGGCCACCCAAGGCAGCGACACAGACCGGGCGGAAGAGGCTGCGCAGTAATGGCCGCTGCTCCGCCTCTCGCACCCTGGCTGCGACCAGCTCCGGCCATCGCCCAGGGCAGGGGCTGCGGCGCCCGCCGGCAACGCAGTGGCCGTCACAGTCTTCTTGCCTGCGACAGCAGCCAAAGCGGGGGCGACGGAAGGGCTGAGCGGTCCCCTCCCGCCTCCGCGCGGACAGTCGGGACCGCGCCGGCCCAAGGGCGTCCATCTACGTACCGGCCCCTGACCCCGCCGCCGCCCCTCTGAGGCCCCGAGCGCAGGGCCGACCCGAAGTGCGTCGCGGCAGAAGGTGACACCGCGGGCTATGCCACCTCTCCCCGAGTTAGGATCCCCCAGTGACTGACTTTCACCTTGCCCCCTGCCAGGGCTTCGCCCCGACTCCCACCTCTCTGGCCACAGCCGAGGCCACCTCGCAGTCTTTTCTCTTCGGCCTCGGAGCCCGCAGCGGACGGGGACGCGCGCGGCCGTCACGTGACCGCCCGGCGCTCGCGGGGGCGGGGCCGCGCGGGGAGGGAGCCGCGCTTCGCACCCGCGCGCGCGCGCGCGCGCGCGCGTCTGCCCAGCCTCTGTCCCTACGCTCCTCCCAGGTTCGCGTAGCCATGTGCACCAGCTTTCCGGCAACGCAGTGGCCGTCACAGTGCATCAATTTCGCTTACTGGATCCTTCTAACTGGTCGCTATTTTACTTTCCTTGTGCATCTTGGCGGCTGGAGGCTCGGGAAGAATGCGGAGCCACTTGCGAGAGATTTGGGGTGGAGCAAGTAAAACCCTCGTGCGACCAGGAAGTGCTGCTGCCCCGCTTTGTGACCCTAAAGAAACCCTTGCGCGCCTACCCGAGTTTCGGTTTGAAGAGCCTCTAGCAAAAGTACAGTTCCTTTGAGGAAAAACGTAAAAACAAGGCAGGAGGGGGAGCCCACTGAGACGTTCCAATTTATTCACCTTCTGAATGGTTGAGCGATGCAATAGGGGAGGATAAGGCCCTTTGGACTTATTTTTCCTGACAAAGTAGGGCCTGAGAAGCTGGAGGAAGAAATTAATCAGCGTAAGAATCTAAAATTAAAGAAATGGATTATTTCCATGGCAAGAGTGTGTTTTTGTTTTGTTTTTTTACGGTGCTGGGAAGGAATGTGGTGTTGTCAAAACTCTTAACAGTATTGTGCATTCCGTTTTAGCATGTACAATCAGCAATTTATCCTTATTTTTAGTTAAATGAAGAGAATGAAAGCATGTCTTTTATTATTTACAAGAGTATGTATTTCAACATGGTGTAACAACATTATCTTCTGTCTTACATTGATGTTGCTTTTTTATTTCATTAACTCATTCAGGATTGGGAAATTAAAGGTTCTTTATATGTACAGAAATATGTACATTTTCTTTTATTTCACTGAAGTCAATTTATTTCAGGATCCATATTCATATATGTAAAAGCCTCTTCAAAGGTGCCATTTGTTAGGAAAGTGGCACAGGACTGAATCACAGAAGCAAGTTTATTGTCAGGAAATCTGACAAGGCTGCTTCTGTGCAAAGAGAACAGCAGCAGCAGATTTCCTCTAAGCTAAACTGATAAATCAGAGTCTGGGTTAGGCATTGGGGTTGGGCTTAGCCCTTGCTATTACAGGTGGAAAGCAAACTTCAAAACCTCAGGGAACACAGAGGGGAGGGGGCAGGAGGAGCAGGCACGTTGTCTGGTAGCCCCTGTACATAGTCAGAAAGTAGGCTAGTGTCTGTGAGCACTGTGTTCAGGGTACAGGTGGAGGTGTCAGCCTCTGTGTGAGTGTGTGGGCTCTTGCAGGAAGGGAAAAAGGGAGAGGGAGCAGGGTGAGGTGTCTGGGCAGAATGGAGTCAGTTTAACTTAACTTTCTAAATTAACCCATAGTTATGTTAACAGGCTAACCCCATTTACTTCAATGATGTTTTCTGTCAATACTATTTTGCGTATAACCTCTATAAATGTAGAAATATTGAAGTGTATGTCCTCCAGATTTAAGATTAGTTTTCTCTCTTATCCATTTAACCACCTAGTTTACCCCTCCTCCTACACAACCCATGAAGAGATAATAGCAAAATTGTGGTATGTATTGAAGTTTCTAGCTTAAAGAAATAATCCTAACTACCAATGCGCATTGTCACATGTGTGCTTTACATGCATAAACTGGTTTAACCCCTACAATATCATATGAATTGGGTCTTACTACTAGACTGATTTTAAAGAAACATGCACACAGCTAGGATTTGAATGTAAAAGACTATAATAGTTAACCTAGTCAATCCAACCCTTTTAAAGAACCAGATAATAAAAGGTTAAACGACTTACGACTTACTTGAAGACCTTGAGAGAGTTGCAATCAGAACATAAGTATGTTTCTTAGTCCATAAATGATTCTAATTTGAAAGGTTTTGTATTTTTTTATTTGCTCTGGGTCCAGATTTAGGACAGATTCTAGCTGGGCATGGTGGGTAGGCCTGTAAACCCAGGAATTGGGGAATCTGAGGCAGGAAATCACAAATTCAAGACCAGCCCAAGGAGTTTAGAAAGACTCTGTCTCTAAATAAATAAATAAAAAGGACTAGGAATGTAGCTCAGTAGTAAAGCCCTTCTCCAGTACCAAAACAAATAACCAAAACAAGAACAGATAAATAAGTTGCATTCTGTCTTTCAAAAGATGTAAGATAGGGGTTAATCAACAGAGTCTAAAATACCCTTCCAGGCTTCAGCTCTCTTTATTTCAATAAATGGTTCCATCTTTCCTTCTCCAAACCCATTTTTAGTCTCTCCCTCTCTCTTTGTTCCGATCTTTGTTTTGTAAATAATCTATTGGCTCTTCCTTCAAAATACATTCAGGATCTGACTAATGAACACCTCTACTACAATCTACATTATCTCTCATTGGACTATTACAGTACCCTAGGAACTGTCAATTCTCAACACAAAAGTCAAACCCATTAACAAGGAAGTGATGTCATACCCTTCCTCTGTTCAAAGTCTCCCTTGGCTTCCCAACATAAAGCAAAAACAAAAGTCTTCCAATAGCTTTCTATCCTCCCCTCATTACGTCTCTGACCTCACTCAGCCTTGTGTTCCTATAGGACTGTATGCAAGCTCTCAACCCCATATTCTTTGCTGTTGCTGTTTCCTCTGCTTTGAACACTTACTCATAATGGCTTGCTCCCTCTAATTGTGTTCAAATGTTGTCTTTTCAGCCAGTCCTCTACTCCCCACCCTACTTTAAATCCTAACATTTCCAAAATTTCTTATTACCACCATTATGTTTTTTTCTCTAATACTTACACAATGTAATATATGGTTTGTTTGGCTTATTCATCTTTATTACGCTTCTCTAAAATATAAGATTTAGGGGTGCAGGAATTTGTGTTATATTCTGGATCCAGATTGCTAGGAATGGTGCCTGCTACAATCTTTGTAAATATGTTGAATGAATGAATATGTGCATACACATGAGATTGTATGTGTATCATATACACACATTAACATACTGATATATAAAGGGATAAAAAGTGAACTTCTTTTTATTTGTCAGCAATTGCATATAAAGAGAAGAATTGAATGCATAGAATACAATACATCTCACTTCCACCAGCCACCTATAAGAGTGGTAAGTTTCTGTCTTTGCATGATACAAGGCAAAGATATACTCAACATTGTTAAGAGTGTTTTAAGAGTAATTGGTTTCCACTAATTGTTAAAGGCCCAAACTTTCAAAGTATTTACTTAAATAAATAGAGCCTAAAAGATTCAAGATATCTCTGTAATAATGTTCTTGTTACTAACATTTTATTTTGCTTCACTGAAACAAAGATAAAAGAGTTGGCAGCAGATTGCTGGGAATTGTCCATTATTTATAACTTACTATTTCCTACTAGCTCATGAAATACTTTCATGAATAGCACACACCTCCTCCAGGAACCACTCTTTCCCATTCTGTTCTCCCAACACCCAAATAATCTGATATTATTTATTTTATTTAAAGATCAAAGTATTCTTTTTTATTTGCTTAATATCTAAAGAAGTTCAAGAAAGCATGCATGAGAAAAATCATATAATGTCACAGTGGAGCATATGTTGATTTAGTTAGTATCAGGCAGTAGTTTTCAAAGTGTTGTCTAGTGACCCTGGGTATCCTTGTGACCCTTGCAAAGGATCTGCAAGGGGGAAATTATTTTCATAATACGGGTTGGATCTGGAAGTCCCCCAAAAAACTCATTGTTGAAAGCATGATCTCCAGTACAGTAAGGTTCAGAGTTGGGACTTTTAGGCAACAATTAGGGCTCTGACTTCATCAGTGGATTAATCCATTTGCTGTGTTAGTCCATTAATAGCTGATTGGACTATTAGGTGGTAACTGAGGGCCAGTGTGGCATGGCTGGAGGAAGTAGGTCACTGGGGGCATAGCCTTGGATTATATCTATCCCTGGACCCTTCCCCACTCTCTCTTTTCTTTCTAGCTGCTTTGAGCAAAGCAGCCTTCCTGTGTCACGTGCTTCTTCCATGATGTTTTGCCTCATCACAGAGTGAAAGAAATGGAATCTCCGGGCATGGACTGCACCTCTGAAACTGTAAGCCCAAAATAAACCTTTTCCATTCTAAGTTGTTTTTATCTGGTATTTTGGTTATAGCAGCAAAACGCTGACTAACGCACATAAAAACACTAAGTCTCTGGCTGTTCTGTTCAGTTGTACTCTCTCTCCAGAGGCTGTATGATGTGTGATATAGCAAAGTTTGAATATAGATCTAGATGTGAGAATTTGTATCTATTAAATCAGACATTAAAGAGACTTGCACAACATAAAATAATGTCATTCTACTCATTTAATTATCTTTGTTTTGGAAAACACAGCCATTGTTTATTAAATGACTATGTATGCAACTACGTTAACACTTAATGAGTCTATTCTTTTTAAATGAATTAACAAATATTTTAAACAGTTCTCAGTTTAAATTTATAATTTCGTAAATGTAGATTAACATACAAATAAAGGTTTTGGGGGTCTTCTATAATTTTTAAAAGTTTAAATATATCCTGAAGCCAGGCATATGCCTATAATCCCAGTAACTCTGAGGCAGGAAGATTGAGAGTTCAAAGTAAGCCTTAGCACATTAGCAAGGCCCTAAGCAACCTCAGTGAGACACTGTCTACAAATAAAATACAAAAAATGTGTTGGGGATGTGGCTAATGGCTAAGTGCCCCTGGGTTCAATCCCCAGTACCAAAAAAAAAAAAAAAAAAAGATATCCAGAGACAAAGAGTTTGTCAATTCTACATTGGTCTGGAGGCTATTTTATATACCAACTATCAGCTAGTTCCCGCCCCCCCACATGCCAGCAATCATCTGATCGCTATGGACATCACTTTCTCATATGTTTGGAAACAGAACAAACAAGATTCAGGAATGTACCAGTCATTATAGCTAGCAGATGAATAGAAGTAAAACCAAGAGTTTTGTAAAGCAAACTTTAATTGAAGCTTTTGCTTTCAAAGCTGATATAGAGCTTGTTCTCTTGTCCTATCATTTGATGCTGCTGTTCTTACAGTAATGGAATGATACTTTTTTAAGGCAGAACTACTTTGTCAACAATAGGATACAAGCCAATTTTGCTAGTGTTTTTCTTTTACCTAATGTGATTATCCATGCTCTTTCTATGCATAGTTGTCACTTTCCTCCTCCAGTCCAGAAGTTAAATTTCAATCATAACAATGTATGCCCAGCAAAGGGCCCAACATAAACACAGTTCCTGAGTCAAATCTTATAGTTTGACTATGAGGTCAAGCATGCCTTTCCTAACCCTAATTTTATGTATATATGACATCTGTATTGATTTTTGAAGTCTTATTTTTTTGCTATTATGTTATGACTAAAGTCTGGGCTTATTGCATTAGATAACATGATCTCTTCCCTGAGGGTAGTATTGAAAGTAAGAGTAAATGCTCTATATTATTTTTTTAACAACAGAAAAAAGTTTCCTTTAAAGCTGATTTATTATTTTAATAAGAGTCTCTTAAACAAGATATTCTATCACATAAAGGAAATAGCTTAGAGTCATGAAAGTGGCAACTATGTTTTGCAAAGTCACATTTTAAATAAACGGTTAGGATTTAGGAGTCAATTTTTAATGGTTTTATAATCATAAGCTTTTAAGATTTACATATAAAATTATATGCACATCAAAATATCAATTTAATACATTTATAACCTAAGAACTTGAAACATCTTTACAAAAGTCTCTCAGTAAGGATACTGTTTTGGAAACTGAAACCACCTTAAACATTTCAAAGAAAAGGAATTAAAGTCAGTGAATTGGTGGCAAAAAAAAAAAAAAAGTCAGAAACTTAGCCAAAAAAGAAAGATGGGAATATCCTGAAAAAGTCACTATCTCTTCTAAGGCTGGCAGAATAAAGGATTTGGTGGTATTCTTGGGAACGTTGCTAGAGTTTTTTTCTTTTCTTTTTTCTAAACTGCTGTAATAGGAAGCCAGGACCCCATATGCTCACAGAGGCTGCAGGAGCTCAGGAACTCATAGCCACAGTCACCTACCCTTACCATGCCAGAGCCAGAAACAAAACAAAAATCTATCTTTTCCCTTCTGCCTTTTTTTTGTATTAGTGTGCCTCTCATTGCCAGATCCAAACATGAATTCAGCTGTCAAAAGATTTTTTTTCTTTCTTTTTTAAAATTTCTTACATACATGACAATAGTGGAATGCATTACAATCATAATTATCCATTCACAACACCATTTTTCGTAACTCTGTATATAAAGTATGTCCACTCCAAATTATGCCATGATAAATTGTGGTATAAAGGTGTATTAAGAATTGTAATGCAAAAAGATTTTTTTAAATGACCTTTTCTAGCTCCCTTAGATAAAGCAGACTAATGATGTGCCAGTGTGAGGTTGGGCATCAAGTACGTAGTTTACGAAGGTTGAAAGTTGATGAAAAATATTGTTCCAGATGATATTCTGAAATATGGGAAGAATTACAACAGTTGATTGACTACTTAGAATGAACAAATGTTATTTTTTCACAATAATACTTCAGGTCCATGAATATCTTTATGTTCATCATCTTACTGCAAAAGACAACTGAAACCCAGAAAGGTTACCAGTGCTTGCAAATAGCCCAGAATAGATTCAAGATAAGCAGAGGAGCCTGGCTAAAGAGGAGAATGGACATGAGTTCATAAAGAATCATAGAGACATGAAGAGTCTTGGGGTCAGAAGTACCATGAACTAACACAGAAATGCTTGTTATCATCTCTAAACCTCAATTTTCCTTTATATATCTACAAAACAGGAGCTCTCCTGGATCCCAAGATTCCATTCTTTACTGGGACTTACACCATTGACTGTTCTGATTCTTAGACATGCAGATTTGTGTTGGAATTGTATCACTAACTAACTTGTGGGACTTCTCAGCCTCCATACTCACGTGAGCCAATCCCTTATAATAAATCTCTATGTATCTATGTATATCCTATTGGCTCTGTTTATCTGGATAACACTAATTAATATATCCAGTAATTCATTAATAAGCCAGTAAGTGTGTACCAACCTCTGAGCTAATGACTGTAAAGATGTGGACCTTTGATATAAGACAGTGTTATCACATGCAATTCTGTGACTTTTGTGACACAGACCCTCTCCTCCTCTCAATGCATCAGGTTCAGGTGTCACACAGGAAACTTACTCATTCATATTGCACTGTAGCCAACTTGAAGTTGAGACTGATACATGGAGGAAAACAGGATTAAGAGAATGGATTGGGTTTAATGAACCACAACTAAAGTTGACTTTTGTACTTCTCAAGTATGTGAGCTCATACAGCATAGTTTGCATTTGAAATATCTGGTATAGTTTGCATTTTAAATATCTCCCAAAGGCCCATGCATTAAAGACTTGATCCTTAGTTTGACACTAGAAGATGGTAGAAATCATTAAGAAGTCAGGTCCAATGGGAGGTTTTAGGTGGTTGAGAACATGCCCTTGAAGGAAATTGTGGGATACTGGTCTCTTTCCCTTTCCCTTTTGTTACCAAAGGTAAAGTGAGTAGGTTTCTCTACTACATGATTCCATCAAGATGTGCCACCATAGCACAAAGAAGCAGGGCAAATTGGTCATGAACTAGCAACCCCCCAAACTGTTAGCCAAAACATATATTTTCTCTTCATAAGTTAATTCTCAGGTATTTGTTATAGCAATGAAAAGCTGACTAACACACTCTCTATATTGTTTAAGTGAGTTTGAGTTAGCTTTTCATGCTTTATATTTCCTAGATGGGGTTGTATACAATCCCATATGTTTGTTTAGACTAGCATATTTCTAGCTTTTCTGCTTTCTCGGTCCTATTAAAATGTTAGACATATAAAGCAAACGTGAAATAAAAAACTGTCTTAGGCAACTGGTACATCTCTCAATTTTTGATAGAGTAAGAAAGTAGAAAAAAGGAAATAAATGAGAAATTGCCTGATAATTTTGGGTTAGATCAATATATATACAATACAATTTACATCCACAAGAGAAGAATGTGGATGCCTATGTAATAATTACCAAAACAAAAAACAAAAAAAACCACAAGACAGGAAAGGGAAGAAAGGAGGAAAAGAAGAAAGGAGGAAAGGAAGAAAGAGGGAAGGAAGGAAGGAAACATATGTTTAGATTACAAAGAAAACCGTTATAGTCAGATTTGCATTGCTGTGACTAGAAAAACTAAGCACAGGAAAGTTATTTTTGCTCACAGTTTCAAAGGTTCAGTTCATGCTTGGCTGGTTCTATCATTTTGAGCCCAAATAAGCCAACACATCATGGTAGAAGGGCATGACAGAGGGAAGCTGGGAAGTAGATAGAGAGGGAAGATGTGTGCCCCCAGTTATCTACTCCTCCAGCCATGTCGCAACTGCCTACAGTTACCATGCAGTCTATTCAAACTAGGATAGACCAATTGGAATACAGCTCTCATAATCTACTCATTTGATCTCTGACTATTACTGCATTAATACAAAAGATTTTGGGGGACACTTAATATCCAAACCATAACATTTGACCCATTGTCCCCAAAAGCTTATGTTCATGTCACAAAGCAAAATGCATTTAATCCATCTCCAAAAATGCAAGAGTCTTAGCAGTTCCACCATGCCCTAAAGTCAAAGTTCAAAGTGTTTTCTGAGACTCATGGGAAAATCTTGACTATGGAGCCCTGTGAAAATCAAAAGCAAGCTGCATAGATCCAATATATCTGTAGCATAGAGTAAACATTCCCACTTCAAAAGGGAGGGATGTGGACATAGAAAGAAAGGATGGGGGCCAAAGCAAAACCTAAATCCAGCTGGGAAAATATTTTTTATAAGTCCATTCCTGGTATCTGTGGCACATGGTAGTAAGATGTGATTTCCAAAGGGTGTGGCCAGTCCTGCCCCTTTGGCCTCTCTTGAGCATGATCTTTCTGCAGGAAGCAGCTTTTTTTCTTTTCTTTTCTTTTTCTTTCTTTCTTTTTTTTTTTTTTTTTGGCAGATGGTCCACTTTACTGGCATCTCTTAATTCCCAGTGTCTCCATTTCAGTTTGGCTTCACCTTCACAACTTCACACATCACCCTCTCAGAGACAATCTGCAGGGATTCTGACCCTGCTACACTTTGCCTAGCTTCCCATGCCCTCCTTTGAAATCCCAGTGGAAGCTTTCATGACCCTCTATCTTTAGCAACCTACTTTCCTGAAGAACCAGAACCACATTGGATGACACCAAGGTCTATCGTCAGCTTATACAGTACCCGGGTTCCCTGGGATCATGGCTACAGCAGCCTCTAGTGCAAGGGCAGTTGGGAACATTAAAACAACTTCCTAAGCCCCTTCCCATACTCTCCTTTGCAAGCCAGGGGCCCCTTGTATCTTTTCTCAAAGGAATTTTCCCTTCTACATACTTGAGCCTGCAATGAGAGTAGTTTTGCAAATTCCTGAGATGTCTTCAGTCATCTTCTGTGTTGTCTTTATGAAAAGTGCTTAGCATCTTTGGCTGTAATCTCTTTTAACAATCATGTCTTGTTTGACCCCAGTTTTAAATGCACTTATGTACTTTTATGGCCAAACTGAAGGTTTTAAAAGTTCTTCAGCTGTATTTTCTGCTATTGATTTTCATAGTAAGCCCATCTAAAAGCTTCCAGCCATATCCATACCATAAACTGAATGCTGTGCTGCCTTGAAATTTCCTCTGCCGGATTAATTAGTCCATCACCTTTAACTTCAGCCTCACACAAAGTTGCAGATGTGGGCAAAATGTTGACAAGTTCTTTGCCAGAATGTAACATATGTTGGTCTGTAGTCTAATTCCCAATAGAGTCATTTCCCTCTGTTATTTCATGAGCACAGTCCACATTCCTATTGGTATTCTGTTCTGATCTCCCACCAGGATCACTCATTAAGCTCTGCTTACAACAATCTAAGGCTTCTTCAGCCTGCATCCCCAACTTTTCCAAACACACCCAGCAAACTAGCACCAAAGGTTTCTGAACCACAAGGTCAGGCTAGTCACATCAATGACATCACTTCTCAGTACCAATTTCACTACCAGTGTCAGTCAGCTTTGCATTGCTGTGACCCAAATGCTTGACAAGAACAACTTAGAGAAGGGAACATTTATTTTGGCTGATGGTTTCAGAGGTTCTGTCTATGCTTAGCTGGTTTCATCACTTTGGGTCCAAAGTGAGGCAACGTGTCATGGAAGAACGGCATGGCAGAGGAAAGCTTCTCAGGACATGGAGACTGGGAAGAAATAGAGAGAGGAAAAATGCACACTTCTGGGGCCTGCCCCCATGACCCACTTCCTCCCGCCAGGTCCTACCTGCCTAGAATAAATTCATTAGCATTTTTTAATTGTGGGCAAAATTTTTCTCAGGAAAACATTTGTACTCTTATAAGTTTTAGTATTAAAAATAATGAAAATATGAACTTAAAAAAGGAAACAGAAATAGAGGAATGTTATGTTTTGGACATGAAACATTCCCAAAGACTTATATGTTGAAGTCTTTCCCCCATTGCATTAATATCCAGAAAGAAGGTTATTGGGAAGTGATTGGATCATGACCTCTTCAGTGGATTAATCCATTGATAGATTATTTGCCAATATTAGAGGGAGGTGGTAGAAACAGTAGGAGGTGGACCTTAGTTGGAGAAAGTAGGTCAGTGGGGTAGTTCCCTGGAAAGGTATGTCTGTTCCTAGCCCCTTTATTTCTCTCTTACTTCTAGGCTGCCATGATATGAGCAGCTCTACTCTGCCATGTCCTGCTACCAAAATGTTCTGCTTCAGTTCATGTCCTAAATAATGAAGCTGACCAACCATGTCCTGAAACCTCTGACAGCATGTGCTAAAATAATTTTTTTCTCCTCTAAGTTGATTTTACCAGGAATTTTGTCACAGTGATGAAAATCTAACAAAAGGAATAATATACTAAATAAGAAAGTCAAAGTAGAATTGATAATCCAAACATATCATTTTGTTGTAAACATAAATGCACAAAACAACAGGTAAATCTTGGAAAAATTTCATTGATAAAATGATATAAAAAAAGAATAAAAAGTAAAAACAACTATAGATATTAAATAAGTTAATATTACTAGGCAACACCATACTGATAAATTTGAAAATCTCAATCACATTAGTACCTTGGAACATGCCAATCTTTATGCAACAAGAAAAACCATCCTGCATCCTTTCATTCTCTACAAGATCACACTCTTTTAGTGTCACTGGAGTATTTACCATTATTGGACATGTAAATTTTTAAAAATTTATTTTCTTTTTTCTCTTCTGAGAACGTAAGTTCCTTGAGAATAGGGTTCTGTGCGTCTTTATTGCCCAATGCACATAGAAGAGGTATGTATTGGGTATCAGAAAGAATCTTAGGAAAACAAAAACTTAGAATCACAAAACATATACAGTAATCATGGAATTAGCTTACTATTTCCAAGACATGACAATTTGCTTTTGAGCATTTTCAACTTTCAATAAATAAAAACTCTCCATATTATATAAAACCCTTGATAGTCCAGAAAATGATGACCAGATACTCAATTATATAAATTTCAAAATTTATACAAAGAATGAATTTACAAATTCTTAAAATCAGAAGAGGTTCATGTGAAACATACTAATATACCAGTGGATGGATACTGGTTTTGAAATAGATGAGTATACTTTGTCTCATAGTTACTAGAGTGCTTTAAAAAATAGTGGTAGTTAAAATAATTATGTAGAATTTATTATTACAAAAATAATTAGGATTGGTTTATCCAGACCCTGTCTCTTAAAAAATTAAAATGGGCTGGGAGTGTAAGCTCAGTGCTACATCGTCCCCTGGGTTCAATTGCCACCACCGCAGAAAAATAATTAAAAAAAAAACAAAAAACATGAAGCCAGGTGCAGTGAGTGGCATGTGCCTGTAATCCCACCAGCTCGGGAGGCAGAGACAGGAGGATTGCAAGTTCAAAGCCAGCCTCAACAACAGCAAGGTGCTAAGCAACTCAAAGAAACCCCGCCTCTAAATAAAATACAAAATAGGACTGAGGATGTGGCTCAGTGTTTGAGGGGCCCCTGAGTTCAATCCCTAGTACCTGTCCCCACCCCCCACCCCCAAAAATGAACACTTTGGTGTAAGTATATGCCTTCAACCTTGGAGAGGTGGTCTGTTACTTTCTCATCAAGACATTGGCCCACTTTGTTTCCTGCTTTACTATTAATCACTTCCAGAATGATTCATCTTTATATAATTATTTCTTTGAAAAAAAAAAAAGAACGGTCTTGCACCAAGGTTAAACTGGCAAATCATAACATTGCTCTACATTGGTACACTTCCCAAAATCTGTATTATTCATTTGTGCAGCAGACATCTGTTGTCTATATCTGCCAAAAATCCATTTCCCCTTCTTTTTGAAATGGTGCCCTGAAATTACATTGGGAAAGCTATTCCTTTTCTATGGATATGACCATGAAAATGTTAATCCAAGTGTCCCCATTTTCCTTGGCCAGGGGATAGACATGTGACCCAAATCAGATTCGGGGTTCATGTGGATTGCAAAAAAAAAAAAAAAAAAAGTGGAAAAAGCAGTTGGTGCTGATTAATCCCATCTGGCTTTAACTGTCCATTTGTTTCTATTATCCCAAGATACAGTTTGGTTCCTGACTTTAGACTGACTCAAAGGTGGTTTAAAGGTGTCCGTATTCTTCAATCCTACTTTCTTGTGTGTGTTGAGATGGGTTGATTCCTGTGTCTTGCACTTAAGGAATCCTAACTAATGCACACTTTCTATCCATTTGAATTTTTCCATATATAAGTTTTTCCCCCCAAACTCAGAAACTATAGCCCTAATTAAACAGACAAAAGAGGTAAGGTTTCTGACCAACACCAGCCATCTGGTTTATTTTTCTTATGAGATGTTGGATCTATTCACAGGATATGGTTAAGATCAGATCACACCTAGAATGTGGTTACTGATGTCAAATGACTGTCATCACTCATATTCCAAATACAAGTAGTTATTTCTTCCTAGCCAATCTCTACCCATTTAATTTCTTTTTATTATTTTGCTGTACAGAGTAGGACCTCCAGTACAAAATTCAACAGAAGTGGTACTAGAAGATATCTTAGTCTTTTTCCTAAAGAGAATATATCTGTAATTTCATCAAAAAATATTATATTTTTTGAAGGTTTTTAGTAGATAACTTTGACAGGATGATGCTTTTCTATTTCTACTTGCTAAGAGTTTGTAATTATTATTATTATTATGATTATGATTGGGTATTAAAATATTAAAAATATTCTCTGTACTTATGGAGATTATATGTTTTCTTTTCCTAATTTCTTAATGTGGCAAATTGCAGTGATGGAGTTTCTAATATAAAAAGTAGAATTCCTAATATGAAAATATCTTTTGGTATAGACACTCCCAACTTAGTCATAAGATACTCACCATGGGATACTCCCAATTTAGTCATGGTACACTCACACACATGCACACACAAACACAGAAGCATGGGCAGATTCCATTTGCTAATATTTTATCTAGAGGGTTTATAGCCTAGATGACATCCACCTATAATTTTCTTTCCTTATAGTATTTTTGTATGATTCTAGAATGAAAGCTATATTGGTCTCAGAAAATGAGATACTAGAGGAAAATTTCTTATTTTTCTGTCTTTTAAAATAGTTTGTATGATTTAGGGTTCATAATTTACTTGAAACAGTAATTCCCAAACTTCAGCATGAATCCTTGCTTATACATATTCATTAGCCTCACACCCAGAGTTTCTAATTTAGTATGTATGAAGTGAACTTGAGAATTCACACCTCTAACAAGTGCTTTTGTTCTGAGAACTAGAATTTTAAAACTACCTTAAAATTTGGGAAAATTGATTTCTAAAATCCACTGGACTGATTTGCTTGGTTTTATTAAGTGGTGGATGGATTTTAAACTATTCACTAATATTATGATGTAGCTCTTGTTAAGGTAACTTTGACATCCATTTTGGTGAGATTTCTCTAAGAAATGGTCATTTAGTCCAGGGTTTCATTTACATTGACAGTTATTCAGGACATTCTCTTATAATGCTTTAAATTTTTACCACATTGGGTCTTATTTTTCACTTCCAATATTATTTATCTGTGACATCTCTGGTGTGCTGCAGCTGACTTGATTTGGCTGCCCATAGCCAATTGTCTATGTATTTCTCTCAGTTTGCAGTCAGTGACATCATACTGATAGATTAGAATCAACTATGGTAAGAATAGTTACACTATTCTAATCATAAACCTCTATAAATAGGGGAATACCCTCACCCAGAGAGCTGGTCTACCAGCAAAACACCACTACTTTCTTCTCTCTTTCTAACACTCTCTCCTTTTCCTCCTTCTCTCTCTCTCTCTCTCTCTCTCTCTCTCTCTCTCTCTCTCTCTCTCCCCCCCATCTGATTTGTTACAGATTTTTACATTTTATTTGTGTTTTAAAAATAATTTTGGTTTCTTTTATTGTCTTTTTATCCTTGTTTTTAATATAAATTTGTATTTTATCTTAGTTTTATGATTCTCTTTGTTCTATTTCAAGAATTTATCCACTTTTTAAAGTTCTTGGGTGGATATTTAACTCATTAATTCTTCTTACTTGTTTTGCAATATATGCTTCTGAGACCCCATTTTCCTCTTAAATATGCCTAATTGTATTCCACAAGTTTTTCTATAAGGGAGTTTAATTGTAATTCATGATTTAATATTTACCACTAATCACTGTCCATTAGGATTTCTTCTTTGATTCATGGCTTACCTAGGACTGTCCTCTTTTAAATGTTCACACATTCGGCAGTATGATCTTGATGTACTTGTTTATTTTTAAGCTATTTTTGTTATTAATATTTTTATTTTATAGTAGAGTAGTTATAGAATGTGGCATACATGTTATATGAGTTTTTAGTATTTGTAAAGACTATTTGCGACCCAGAACCTGTTCGACTTTGAAAAATATTTCATTTGAGCTTGAAAAGAATGTGTATTCCTTAATTGTTCTGTAAATAACTATTTCTTTTCATTTTTTTTGTGCTCAAAACTTATAAACCTTTTTACCTATTTTTTTTTTTCTGAGAGAAATTTGTTAAAATGTCCCACTATTTAGATCCTTTGTTGCTCTTTGGTCTTTCTTTTTGCATTAGAATCTCAGCCCTGACTAAAATATATTGTCCAATACATCATGGACGAGGACATGGGTTTCACCTTCCGTTCTGTAGTGTTTCTTTACAGCTGACTATGGTTCTTGGATTTTTCTTGTCTATCCTTCAAGCTAAAATTCATCTAATTGCCGCAGTCTGGCTGGGCACAATCAGGAGCCACTTGTCAAAAGAAACTAACTTTATTTTTAGAACCACACACCCCAAACAAAACAGCCTCTCAGGAAAAACCCTCAGAGCCTCAACTGCCACCACCGGCTTTCCACAAGCCTCTCTCTCCCACACCAGCTTCTCTCCACCTCCCACAATCCTCCTGCTCTTGAGGCCGATTGGCTGGGTCACGTGGGCGGAGCCAAAAAAGTCCCCCAATGAGCAGCTCCCTGGTCTGAAAGGGCAGGGAAACAGCCCAATGAGCATCACTGCAGAGGAGCCAATCAGCTAGATGTTGCTGGGGCCGCTGTGAGCCAATCATCAGCCGGCAGCTGGAAGTTTGCTGGCAGCTGGAAGTTTGCTGGCAGCTGGAAGTTTGCTGGGGCCCCTTCGGCTGTGGCTCTCAACATCTAATTTTTAAAATTCATCTAATTCATCATGAATTTTTAAAACATTTTTTGCAGACTTTTCTGTATGTGTTCAGGGAGAGAGAGAAACCGTCCATGCCAGCTCAGCTGGTCTTGTTCACCTGTGCTCTTCTTGTGCTTTCCAATCCTACCTTTTATTTCTTTTTTGCTAAGATACAAATTATAACTTTTATATTTGTTAATTTCTTTCATCTTGATCTTATTTTTTCAGTTGCTATTCTTTTTTCTTCATTTATTAGATTGGAACCTTTATTTTTTTCTTTGCTTAATTTTACAAAAGCAATAAAGAATTTTAACTTCTCAATGGAGAGCTTTTTAAGGACAAGTATGTTTTGAATATATTATCTTAGCTCCCATTTGTCATTGTCTATTCTTTATCTGCTTTTTAAAAGTTCACTGAGATTTTGTTATGAAAAATAATGCAAATGTTTGTTTCATATTATAAGAATGCTTGAAAATGACGAGTAACTTTTTAAGAAATAAATTTATAAGATTTTTCAGTTATAGACTATAATTTTTATGAATTCACCATCTGTAAATGAGAAGGATATAGTGAATTTATTTCCTTCTCTTATGTAGCATATTACATATATAGACATTAATATATAGTTTATGTAATTCAGCAGTTGGCCAATACTCAATATTGATTTAAAAGGTAAATGGATGGAGTTAGAGAAGATAATGTTAAGTGAAGTTAGCCAATCCCCCCCCCCCAAAAAAAAAAAAAAAATGCTGAATGTTTTCTTTGATGTAAGGAGGCTGATTCATAGTGGGGTAGGGAGAGGGAGCATGGGAAGAATAGATGAACTCTAGATAGGGCAGAGGGGTTGGAGGGGAAGCGAGGGCCATGGGATTATAAATGATGGTGGAATGTGATGATCATTATTATCCAAAGTACATGTATGAAGACATGAATTGATATGAATATACTTTGTATACAATCAGAGATATGAAAAATTATGTTCTATATGTGTAACAAGAATTGTAATGCATTCCATTGTCATATATAAATTAAAAAAAAAGTGATTAGAGGGCTGGGGTTATAGCTCAGTGGTAGAGTGCTTGCCTAGCATGCATGAGGCACGGGGTTCCATCCCCAGCACCACATAAAATAAAAACCAAACAAACAAAATAAAGGTATGTGTCCATCTACAACTAAAACTATTTTTTTTAAAGTGATTAGAATTATCCCTTAAATTGGGCTGAGGCTGTGGCTCAGTGGTAGCGCACTTGCCTGGAATGTGTGAGGCACTGGGCTCGATCCTCAGCACCACATAAAAGTAAATAAAAAAATAAAGGTCCATCGACAACTAAAAAAATAGTAAAAAAAAGAATTATCCCTTAAAAACAAATTTTAAATACTAACAATTAAATTGTTTTAAAAACTAAGCTAAACACATTCTAGTTTAATACCATTGAGTCTGTGTGACATGCTATTAGTGAAAAATAAGAAGCAAATTCTGTAGGGTTTTGAAATGTCAAAAAAGTATACTTTTATTAATAAAAATTGTTTTGTAGTATAGATTATAGATTTTTTTAAAGTTTTGATTTAATTACATAGTAAACATTAGAAAGGTACATGTAAGTTTTGAGCAAGATAATATTATGGTGAAGCAGGTGGTAAAGAATAATATGTCTGATATTGATAGGTAAGAGATCTGTAATGAGGTAAAAAATGGAACCATGAAGATCAAATATACAAGGAGTTTATTTTAATCAAGCAATATATGATGACAAGAGATTTGAAGAGAGAATTAAGAAAAAAATGAGAAATATTGCAAAGAATAACAAATGTGTCTGGTGAAAATTGACAGAAATTGAAGGTTTCAAAATAAATCTTTAAAAAGTAAGTCCTTCATACATCTATAAAAATCTCAAAGTTCCCTAAGGGGAAATGGCTTTATTTCTATTCAAAAAATAAATGTTTAATAATAAGATTTATAAGAAAATAAATATTTGCTTAAAAATACATTTAAAATTTTAAATTAGAACTTTTTCTTTGATGAACTTGAATTAATTCAAGATGAACTAATTTGGACCAGATTTTATCCACATCTATTGCCTTAACTACAAAAGAGAACCATGAGAAAAAGAGTTTTCAGACATTTGACAGCAGACAGTACAGGACTATATTCCTTAAGAGAAGGGATACGTGCAAGGCAAGCCCGATGATTTTTATCAGTTTATTGCTTGGAGGCAGTTTTCATGCTGGAGTACAAGGATAGGAACCCAGACAGAGATTAGTGCAGTGGTCTTGCTAAATTGAGAGAAAAAAAAAATCAGTTTGGTGAAAACTGAGAATTTGTTAGTGGGATTACGGAGACTTCAGAGGAGTCTCTTGCGTTGTCAGCAGAGAACGAATTACCCACAGGAGACAGGAAAACCACCTCAGGATCTCAGAAAGAATCACCATAAAGGAACAGGCAGAACAATGCCTGCAAATTTCACAGGATTTGGAATTGTTCATGTTCCTTGAAGCAAATGTGTAAAGATCATAAAATGAAAAGTGCATCAGGGAGATTTCTCAAAAGGATATCAGCAGTGAAATTATATGGGCACCAGAGTGAAGGATGCTTTGGATACACTTCTAATGACCCTCTATTTACCCCATTATAAAGTGGGATTTTTCTACCCTAAATAGTACAGGATAACTAAACACTGGATACCTTTTCCTGTACAGAGGAGAATGGCATAGTTTATTGATCACATGCACTTACAACCTAGAAGTGGATCCTTATGACAGGTAGGGCCACAGGAGGTTGCACTAGGGAGTAGAGTAAACCCAAAGATCTGTGAGAGGCAGGCTTTGTAGTAACAGGATGGTGGGTACTCATTAGTTCGCATAGTAGGATGTGATTGTCTTATTTGTATAATTTTGTGAACTGACAGTGAAGTGAAACACATTAGGTTGAGGACCAGGTCAGGTGCAGTTGGTTCAGCTTATAGGGAAACCAGATAGACCTTTCCTGAGGAGTGGAATGTGCATTTGATGAAAGCAGGGGAACTCACTGCTAGGACTTTGGAGCTGGGTAAAGCTCAAAGATGCTAAGACAGAACTTGAAATTTTACTTTTAATATTATAGACAGATTGTAAAAAAGTTCAAAAAAAGTCAGCATGATCCAACTGATTACAAATAATTTACCTATTATATAACTTACGTATTACAAGTTACCTAAATAAAAACATTCAACAAAATTTTAAGAAATGTAAAAAAGTAAAGCAATTGATTGTATAAAGTCCACAATGCTCATTGTCAATTTAAATAAAAATATAAAATGTGCAGAAAAATATTATCCAAAACTATGAAAAAAATCTATTAATTGAAATTGATTCAGAAATATTAGTGACAATGAAAGTAGCAATAATGTATAAATAGTTCTTACAAATATAACCCACATGTTGAAGAAGGTAGAGAAAACAGTAAATGATGAGAAAAATTAGGTAGTATAAAAATGTCCCATATGAAGCTTGTAAAGATGGAAAATACAATAACTTAATGAAAAACACAGTGTATGGAATTAAAAACAGAGTGGGCACATTGTAAGAAAAGATGGGTGAATCTGAAGGCATGGCAAAAAAAACTATACACAAAGAAGCCCAGAGAGGAAAAAAACTTACGAAGAATCAATGTCTATTTGGACAATTATCTAGTAGTTTATTACAAATGTAATTAAAATTCCAGAGGAAAGTAGTGAAGGAAGGGATGTTACAAAATCTTTGCAGAAATAATATCTGTGGAGATATTATTATCAGCAAAATATTTCAAATTTGATAAAAACTATAAACCCAATGATATAGGAAGGTCAATAAAAATCATTAAGAAATACCAACTGACATTATAATCCAATTATAGAAAAATCATAGAAAATCTTACCATCATGGAAGAAACTACATTACAAAGGAACATATTTAATAATAACACTAGACTTCCATTAAGCCAAAAAAAAAAATAGTGGACAAATAGCTTCAAAGTCCTGGGGGCAGGCATGACACATGATCAACCATTTGAAAAAAAATGATTAAAATACAAAACCAAAATAAACTCTTTCCAGACTAATAAAGTCAGAAAAATTCTTTGCCAGCAAAAATGCATGAGAAGAAATCTTAAGGAAACTTCTTTGGGCAGATGAAAAGTGGTATCAGCAGGAAATTTGGATTTAAACTAAGTAATAAAAAGTATCTGAAAGAGTAAATAGATGCTACATATCTTACTCTTAATTCATTTTTAAAAATTTCATTGAAAGATAAGGACTGCATAAAGCAAACATGATATCAAACTATTGTAATGTTAAAGTATTTGTACTGTATAATATATGGCAAATGATATGATGGGGAAATAGATTTCTGATTTTATAATTCTTAGAAAATGAATGAGGTTAAATTTTCATTTGAAGGTAAACTGTGATATTGTTGATGTGTATTGTAAAAAACAACAACTAAACAATGAAATAAAAAGGAATAGGTAATGAGTCAATAGTAGGAATAAAATAAAATAAGAAATGATACTCATTCCAAAAGAAAGCAGAAAAAAATAAATAAATAGAATTTCAGGTGGGATGGTTAGAAAGCTAATAGCAAGATTGTAGATTTAATCCTGTATATATTGATGACTATATTAAATGTGAAAGGTCTAACACAAAAATTAAAAAGCAGATATCATCAAATTGAAGTTTTTTAAAGTAGGTAGGCCCAAATTTAGACAACCTACAAGGCAAAAAATTTAAACAGAAAGGAGGAGGTAAGTAAAAGTACGGGAAGAGATATACCAGGGGGTAATAGGTACCATACAAAGAATCATGAAAATTCTAGTGAATGATTATCATTTCTGACCACAGTGAAGAAACAGAGATAAAATCTAACCATACATATGAAACAAATTAAAAGTGTATAAATGATATTTAACAGTATCTTTAAAAACTGTATGTAAGTTTTGAATAAGGAGAATGATTTCTGAGAGATGGAGAAAAAATGAGGTGACCCTATAATCCCCTTGGTTAATGCCTTGAGAGAGAATTACCATGATAAATGGAGGGAAATGACAAATGTCTTGAGAGACATTAATTATCAAAGTTCACTCAAGAATAGGTAATCTGGGACAGGGGTTGTAGCTTAGTGGTAAAGTGCTCGCCTAGCACGTGCTAGGCGCTGGGTTCTATCCTTAGCACCACATAAAAATAAACAAATAAAATAAAGGTATTGTGTCCAACTACAACTAAAAAAATTTTTTTAAAGAATAGATAATCTGAATATTCCTAGATTTGTTAAAGAAATTGAAATTGTAGTTTTAAGACTCCTCACAAAGTTTACTCCATGTTTGTATGGCTTACCTAGAAGTGTTAACAAATGTTTAAAATAAAAATAATATCAATTTCATACAAATTGCAAAATGTAATGTGTAAGGAATACTTCCCAATTTGCTTTTTGAAGCTATAATTAAACAGATGCCAAAAAGTATTACAAGAAAAAAAAATTCAAAGAAAGAATAATCAATCAATATTACTCATATCAATGTAAAAATTCTAAACACCTTTTAGCAAATTAAGACCAGGTTATATTAAAAATATAGTTAGTCATAACCAAGTGGGTTTTATAATAGGGATATAGGACTGTTTTAGCATAAAATAAATCAATGCATTCATTATATTATAGGCTACAAAGGAAAAATTGAACTGAAAACCTATCTCAGTGAAAAGCACAATCCTAAATCTATACCTGATAGAAAATTTGGGGGCAAATTTAAAAAATGCAAGAATATTCTCGTAACTTAATAAAAAGGCATCTAATAAAAACCTGTAGTAACATAATACTTAGTGATAAAAGAATAAATGTTTTTCCTTTGTGGTCAGGATCAAGATATAGATGCCTGATCTTCTCAAATCTATCACTAGCAGGAAGGTTTCATCTTAAGAGTCTAGTATCTGTAGAGAAATTGCCCCCACATATGATGACGTGGGTATTTGCACTGCCTGCATGAGTGAGAGGATTAATAGAAGGGTCATACACTTATGGCTCTGCTTTGTAGCCAAGCACTATAATCTTTCCATGCTTCTTATTATTTTATAACTTTTGGTTAACTTGACAATTTGGAAAAGAGGGTGACTTGACAATTTGGAAAAAAAAATTATGACATAATGACTGTTTTTTTTTTTTTTTTTTTTAAAGTACTTTTAAGGTGAGAGGAACATTGGATTCCAAAGTTCTGGTTGGGATCTTGGTTTTTGCCACTTAGACAAATATCTTTCATGGCCTCAGCTTCTCATTCAATAAAAAAAGGGACAGACCAAGAATCTCAAATTCTCTTTTCACTTGGAGATTTCTAAGTATCTAGATTAGCATCTTTCCATTTTTATCAGGCACTACAGTTACTTGCAGAGTTCAGATTCCTGCATCCTGCATTCAAGAGCTTCTCCTTCAGTACATCAGGAGAGGAGCCAGATAATTTGCATTTCTAACAAGTTCTCAGGTCCTAATGTTGCTACTGGCCTTCAGACTACACTTGGAATTGCATGGGTTTAAACCTAGAGATTATCTTCTTGCAATTCTATTTTAAGACACTAGATGATGTATTTTGGGTTGAAATATTCCAGTAAGGCTAAGTATTTTAAATAGCATAGTATAAAAAATATGTGTAGAGATTGTATAGAAATATTTGTGTAGAAAAAACTGATTTTTAAATATTATCACCTGTGTTTTCTTGGTTAAGGAGACACATTTGGATTATGTTTGTGAGTTAGTAAATTTAGTCCCTTTTATTGTGTATCTTTTTTTGTTTAAAGGTGTTTGGTTTATATTTTGAAATTTAGAACAGGATCTTCTGCCTGTCTTGAGCTTATAATCAAAGAAGGAGACAGGCTTAAGCAAAAACAAAGAAAACTTTAATTTTATTAAATGAAAGTTCTAAAACAGTTCTTAAAGAAACACAAATGCATACACAAAGAAGCACACAACATACTCCCATAAAAATGAGAATCTGAGAAAGAGGTTAACTCTAACAGGGGATGAGGTGGTGGTGGTGGTGGGGGACAAACAGGAGTTAGACCTGGTGACCTGATTCTGGTAATATAGAAAACAGAAAAGGACATATTAAGGGAACCTATAAACACATGTAGGGAATCTGTTTTAAATATTTTTCTATTTTGGAAGAACACTAATCTATTGAGAACTTTCTTTTTGAGGTACTATATACCTTTTAAAATATATTAAGTACATTGATAATAATTATGAAACACTTGTTATCTAGAGAATATGCTGAGTCGTAAAAACCATCATTGTAACTATCAAATTTCATTTTAATATCTATTAACTTTTAAATTCTATTCTCTTTTACTTCTTTCTATTTTAACAATGTCTTCTAAATTTCGGTGAGCAAAAAGAGTGAATAAATAAAAAAAATTTCATATGAGACACTGGGCAAATCAAATCCAAAATTACTATGGTTTGGATATGGTTTAAATGTAGAGTTCAAAGGTTCATGTGTTGGAAACTGGACCCTCAGTGCGGTGATGCTAAGAAGTGGTGGTGGACGCTTGAGGCATAATTCAGTGGTAAAAAGATTGCTGGGCATGCAGGAGGTTCTAGGTTCAACCCCCAGTATTGCAAACAAAAACAAAAACAAAACAAAAAATTGAATCACCTGTAAGAAGTGAGGGCCTAGTGGGAAGTCATTATGTCATTTGGAATGCTTCCCTTTGAAGAAATGAATGTAGTTTTTATAGGACCCTAGGGTAGTTCTCAAGAAAGGAATGTTATAAGAAACAAAAACTAGACATCCCTGCTGTCTCTGGCTTTTTGTCTCACTATGTGATCACTCCCTCTTGCTCCCACTATGTTAGTCAGTTTTTTTATTGCTATAACCAAAATTCCTGACAAGAACAAGTTGGAAGAGAAAATGTTTATTTTGGCTCGTGGTTACAGAGATTTCTATGGTCTGCTACCTCTATTGCTTTGGGCCCAAGGTGAAGCAGAGCATCATGGCAGAAGTGCATGGTGGGGGAGTGCTGCTCTGCTCATTGTTGCCAGGAAGCAGAGAGAAGAAGGAGAAGGAGTCGCAGATTAACCCTTTCCATGCATGCCCTCAGTATCCCACTTCCTTCAATCACACCACCCTACAGTTACCACCCAGTTAATTCATTCAAATTATTAATACATTAAATAGATCAACCCACTGATCTTGTTGTATCTCTCACAAATTAGTCATTTCACATCATGTGCTAACAAAGGAACTTTGGGGGAACACCTCATATACAAACCATAATGCCCACCATTGTGATGAAGTCACTAGAGCCAGCACCATACTCTTTGGCTTTCAGCCTCCAAAATCGTAAGCTAAAGGAATCTCTTTTCCTTATAATTTACTCAGCCTTGAGTATTTTGTTGTAGCGTTAGAAAATGGACTAAAACAACAATAGAACAAATATTTATTTATAAAAATAAAATTTGGTTAAAACTAATATAATATGTATTTCCAGACTTAATGGCAACAAATAATCATATGATTTATGTGTGGATATTATTTTAATTATTTATTTTAGGATTTAAAGTCCTAGAGCACAGAGATTTAATCAGATCCATGGTCTGTGCTATGAATTTTATTCTTTTATTTTAGTTTTCTACTTGCATTATAATATTAGAGTAGGTAGGTAAGATACTCATGATTACTAAGATTTGTTGAATTACTATTATTGAAACCAGAGTTTCTCTGCTTCTGCTGGTGGGTGGAGTCTGCTTAAGTTGTAGGCCTCTGCAGCTGAGAAATATTTTGCAGCTCTTAATTGTGGGCAAGGCTCTCTAGTGTATCTGTAGACCCTGGCAGCTCACTGCCAATTTCTTCTTTCTGGATTCTTGTCCCACAGAATTGAAGAATGAAACCTACAGATGAGGATGAGTGAGTATAAGAGTAGAATTTATTCAAGTATGAGTAGAAACAGAACTCCTGCAAGGGGACCTGGATAGGTGCAGCCACTTGAGTGTGCTAGTCTAGGGGTTTATATAGCACTTAGGTCAAAGTTATTGGTTCAAATTTACACTAATCAGTATTTGGAAAAGTACTAATGCTTTGTACAAATTTGTGCTAATCAGGGTTTGTGAAAATACCAATGTTCTTGGTTAGCCCTGCAAAACCATTCATGTCTGCCCCACTTCTGTTTTCCTACTTCTCATGGGGAGGTGGAGGTTGTCTGATCAAGGATGCTCAGGGATCCTGGGCTGCAGTGCTGTGTGGACTGGGTGTCCACATCAACTCTAGCTGAGTCACTGCAGGTGACAGGTCGAATTCCCCTGGCTTGCCTCCTAGGCCTCACTTCCCTGCTGTGTTCCAGCCCCCCAGCCCACCCAGGCAACTGCTGCACCAACACTTCTGAGTGGGGATTACTGTGCTGGCTGTGTGGCTCTGTGGAAGGGGAGCCATGTCATTACATGTTATGATGGATTTACCTTGAATAATCCTGACACAAAAATGTAAGCAGTACTAACTTCATATTAAGTATTGCTTAAATAATAAGTCATGCATTCTGAAAATGGTATGGCAGCTTCCCCTTGACTACACAGTGAATGATTGGCCCCACGACCTATTTTTCCTTGTGAAGTATTTGGCCTATGAAGGGGTATCACTGTGGCTTCAATAACTTAATGGTCAGTCCCATTATTCCAGGCATGAATCCACTCTTAATTTTGTGTATGTCTCTCAATTAGCAAATAGAACAGGGGAATTATCCTGACTGGAGCTTTGAACTATTGGTGGGCTCTATGTTCTTGAATACATTTACAGGTTGATGCTATTTCAGAAATATACTAAGACTTATAATTTTTAAAACATGGTCATTGTTATGGTTTTGGTAAGGTTTGAGTGTGTTCCCTAAAGTTCCAAGTACTGAAGTTTAGACTCAATTTTGAGTAACTAGGACTAGGAGGGTGAAAAATCAATCTGACTATGGTGTTTAAAGGTAAAACCTTTGGGAGCTTATTAGTATAAATAAAGCCATCAGGGTGGAACCCCATAGCTGAGTACTGGAGGCTTAATAAGAAATAGAAGAGAGAACAGAAGACACACACGTATGAACTTCCTAACTCTTGATATGTGATAAGTGCCAATTTAGGGCTGTGCCAGCAAGAAGAGATGGCTCCTTCATGTGGGCCCAGAAAATTACGAGCCAAAATAAAACTCTTTTCTTCATAGAGAAGCCTGCCGCAGATATTTCATTATACTTATAAAAAATGGACTAATACAGACATAGAGGTAGACTTAGAAAACTATATAGACAATCAAGACAATATGCACAATGAAAACAACATATAATCTACAACATGAAGGAAACCTTTTGGCCTACATAGTACAGTATGTTTAGTTCCAAATAAATGTGTGTGACTCTAACCAAAGATCTGTCATTTCATTAACTTTCCTTTTCCATAATTATCTAACCATCAGGTCCGCTATTTGTCTCAGGACATGTTCTGCTCTTAAACTGTGGCTTCCCATGATATATTTTCTGTATAATGTCCGAAGCTTGAACCCTTGCTGATTTCTCAGACATTTGTGCATTACTGACCCGTTTCTATAGGAATGGTGTGGCAGATAACAATAGCCACATATTCTTTGACACTGTTCCTTTTATGAGGAAGGAACTGTTTCCCTTTCCTTTGGACTTGGATTGGTATAAAGCTGTTCAGACTAATAGAATGCAGTCAAGGAGATTATGGCCTTTCTAGACATCATTTTTTACGAGACTGGAAGCTTGTGCTTCAGTCTCATAATGCTCTAAGGCTCAAAATAAGAGGTCAGAACAAACTTCTGGAGAGAATATATGCAGAAAACAGAAAATACATAGCATTATGGTTTGGATATGGAATGTCCCCTGAAAGACATGGAGAATTAACTGCACACACTCCCCCCTTGAAATTCCCCTATCTACTGCTGTTTCCCACCTTCCTTCCTGCCCCATGTGTGTAGGGTAAATTGGAGCTTTTGTTATTCAGAAGTCCAGGTCTCAGCCAAAGGGAAGACAGAAGTGGAAAATGGGGAGTGTAGGGTCTTGATTTAACATCTGAGCAGCCATCTTAAATGTTAACCACCATCTTATGAGATAAATTTCGCTTTCCTTGTACTTCCTCTTACCTGAACTCCCTCCATCCCATTAGTGACCTACCCCATGGTACCATAACCCCAAGCCAATCCCAGGACACGACCCCTTGACTCTGGAAAGCCCCATGGTGCCATCGATCTAAGCCAATCCCATGATATTTCTCACCCCCCTAGCTCTGATGCAAGCACCCCTGAGCCTATCCTATAGTGCCACAGCTTCAACTCCAAACCCCTACCCCACGAAAGCTGAACACCTGAACATCTTGGCCCCTCTCTCCTCTCTACAGAGAGATTGCCTTTATTTGTCAGCTTTGACAAATAAACTTTCCTATGGATCTCTGCCTAGTCTTAGTCCTTCATTTCTTGATCACCAGTCTCTTGTTTTCTCACTTTCAGGGAGAACACAAAAGGAACTTGTACCTGACCTCCACCTGATTGAACAGCTATCCCCAGTACAATAGGCCCCAGGGAACTTCCCTACTTGCCCTCCTGTCCTACAGACATGAACCCTCCAAAAGTAACTGACCAGCTCATCCCATGCCCTGGCTCTGCTAAACCCTATAAAACTCAGACCCCTGTTGTAGCCCATCACCAATCTCTCTCCTGAAAACGTGTCCCTCTTCTGCTTAATAAAAAGCATCACTGAACCATTGAGATCTAGTCTCATTTTGGTTATTTTTGCTTTTATCCTTCATAAGCTCAAGTGCAGAGGCCTGGGTCCCCAGTACAGCAATGTACAGACGTGGGGCTTTTGGGAACTGAGGGCTCTGATCTCATCCATGAATTAATCCATTTGATAGATTGATAATTTTAATGGACTGCTGGGAAGAGGTGAAAAGTATAGGCAGGTATCTGATTTGGAGGAAATAGATCACTGGGGTCATGTCCTTGAGGACTGTATCTTGATCCTGTCTTTCTTCTCTCTTTCTTGTCTGTCCTGGGATGACCAGCTTTCCTATATCAGTCCCTTATTCCATAGAGTTCTGACTCATCTCAGTCCCAAAGCAATGGAGCCAGCCAACCATGAAATCTCTGAAACCTTGAGCCAAAATAAATCTTTCCTCCTCTAAGTTGTTCTTGTCAGGTATTTGGGTCATGGTGACAAAAAGCTGACTAACACATATGCAAAGAGTCAAAAGGGTCCAGCTGTGCCAGTCTCCCAGCTAATCTTGGCAAATAAGTGTGCAAGGGAGTGAAGCCTTCTCTGAGACTTGCTTATTTATATGAGCATCCACAGTTTGTAATTGGCCTGACTGTAAAAAAGCAGGCATTTTTTTTTTTTAGTTGTAGATGGACACAATACCTTACTCTATATGTTTGTATATGGTATTGAGGATGAACCCAGTGCCTCACATGTGCTAGTCAAGTGCTCTACCACTTAGTTACAAACCCAGCCCTTCATACTCCTTTTTCTATATGGATTTCTTCTGATAATGTTGCAAGGAGACTTTGTATCATTTTCCCATTGCCTCCGAGGGGAGTGTATGTGTTTCTCCCTGCTGGTATCCTTCTCCATAATGCTTTATCTTTATGAATGTGTTGGTTTTTCCATGCTTACCTTATTTTATATTTTCCCTTCTATTTCTCTGACTCTCCCTATTAGTTTCTCTCACTGTCTCCCAGGACAATGTGTACAGAACAATGGATTAGAGCAAGACACTAGAGCCAAATTGCTGGGAGCAGGCTTTACTTCTCCTATTAACTGTGTGACAACCTTGGGCAAATTTCTTAATATCTCAGTGTTGTTGTAGTTTTCCCATAAGAAATATGAAGACAATAATACAATATTTTTTGTTTATCCATGGTTACAGCAATTTCCACAGATTTAGTTATGCAATGTCAAATATGGCCTAAAAATATTAAATGGAAAAATCCTAGAAATAAATAATTCAAAAGATTTTTTGTTTTGTTTTGTTTTGTGTACTAAGGATTGAACCCAGGGGTGGTTTTACCACTGAGCAACATACCCAGTGCTTTATTAAATTTTGAGAGAGGGTTTCACTAGGTTAATGAGGCTGGCCTTGAACTTGTGATTTTCTCCTGCCCCAATCACATGAGTTGCTGGCATCACAAGTGTGTGCTGCTGTGCTAGGCACAATTCATTAAGTTTTAAATTGAACACTAATATAAGTACCATGATGAACTTTTATGTTGTCCCTCTCCCTCCTGCCCGATACAGGAATGGAGTCTTTGTCCAGCATATTCACACTGTATATGTTATTTGCCAATTAGCCATCTCCATTATCACATCAATTGTTGTAGTATCAGAGTGCTTGTGTTCAAGTAAACACCTACTTTACTTAATAACGGCCCCAAAACTCAAGAGTTGTAATATTGGCAATTTGGATCTGCCAAAGAAAACCATAAAGTCCTTCCTTTACGTGAAATTATAATCATATTTAGAGAGAGACAACATATTCCCATAACTTTTGTTACAGCATATTGTTATAATTGTTGTGTTTTATTATTGGTTACTATTGTTAACCTTTTAGTGTATCAAATTTATAAATTAAACTTTATCATAGGTTTATATATTGTTATGGTTTGGATGTGAGTTGTCCCCCAAAAGCTCACATGTGAGAAAATGAAAGAAGGTTCAGAGGAGAAATGATTGGGATGTAAGAATATTTTTTAATATTGTTTTTTTAAATTTATATGTGACAGCAGAATGTATTAGAATTCATATTACACTTAACCTAATCAGTGAATTAATTCCCTGATAGGGATTAACTGATGGTAACTGAAGTGGTAGGGTGTGGCTGGAGGAGGTGGAAATGGGGGTGTGGCTTTGGCTATGTATTTCTATCTGGCAAATGGAGTCTATCTACCTTCTGATCAAGATGTGAGCTGCTTCTCTCTGCTACACCCTTCCGCCATGATGTTCTGCCTCACTTTAAGCCCCAAGGAATGGAGCCAGCCTTCTATGGACTAAAACCTCTGAAACCATGAGCCCTCAAAAAACCTTTTCTCCTCTACAGTTGTGCTGGTCAGGTCCTTTAGTCATAGCAGTGAAAAAAGCTGACTAAAACATGTATAGGAAAAAACACAGTATATATAGTGTTCAGTACTATGCAGAGTTTTGGGCATCCATTGAGGAGACCTGGGGACATATACTCTGCAGATAAGGAGGGAATACTATAGTTTCCAACTCAGAGTTGTTGTGTGTATAAGTCACTAAGTACACAAATAATGAATATAAATGTGTATATATACTTACATGTGTGTCTACGTACACTCATGTAGGTATGTGTATTAGGATGGTGGTCCACAAGAGGTTCCCTCTAAATTAGGCATTACAAGTTCTGATCTTAATGTGCTTCTTTATCTCTATTTCTTGTTCCCTGTCCTTTCACTTTTCCACTATTCTCGCATTTCCCTGGAAAATAACTGATATGAAAATTGCATTATTTTTGAGTAAATCAATATATTATAATATTCCTAAAACTACTTTTTTAAATGAGTCCATTTTGATATATTCCTCTCTTATTAGCATAAGAATCTTCAAGCTTATATGGACATTGACTTTTAAATTTTTCTTTTTCTGACATAGAATATATAAAAAGACTATCCAGCAGGCTTAGTTTATGGAAGGATATTTAAAATCTTTGCTTCTTTTCTTTTTTTTTCCTTTTTTGGAGTGAAACATGTGAGAGATGACATTCTTAGATTCCTAGGAAGGACAGTTCTGGTGGACTCTGAGGTTTGTGAATTTCCAAGTGTTATGATTTGGATATGAGGTGTCCCCCCTCCCATAACTTCTGTGGTAATGCAGAGGGTGCAATGATTAGATTACTAGAGTTGTAACCTAATCAGTGGTTTAATCCACTTGATGGATTAAAAATTTGAATGGGTTACTGGCTGATAATTGTGGGCTGAATGGAGTGCATCTGGAGGAAGTGGGTCACTGGGGATATGCCTTGGAGATTATATATTTTGTCCATGGCTCTTCCTGCTCTCTTTCTGCTTTCCTCAGTGTCATGAGCTGAGCAGCTTTCGTGCACCCTGACCTTTCCATCAGGATTCTGTAGCTCAACTCAGGCGCAGAGAAATGAAATCAGCTACCATGGACTGAATCTCTGAAACTGTGAACACAAAATTAACTTTTTCTCTTGTCGGGTGTTTTGGTCACAGTGAATGGAAAGCTGGCTGATACACCAAGCTTACCATTCTCTTACATTGAAGCAACATATTGTTTCAGGTAAAGTCTTCTCAGAATCCTGACAATTCTGAGACAAGGGTTTGTATAGCAGTGATTTGTAAAGTAAGTACTTGCAGGAAAGCAATAGGTTTAGCAGGACCAGAACACAAAAGAAGCCAAGTAAAATATCAGTCTGCTTTTGCAGGAATATCAAATTCTCTGTAATATGAAATTCACCTCAGCATTGTCCTGAGGAAAGAAAAAAGCTGGGCTTTCATATTTTTGCATCAGTAAGTAATTGACCAAAGGCTGGAAGCCTGGGAGCTACATAAGCTCCCAGGAATTTTCAGTTCTTTTTGTCTATATCTTTACGCAAAACAGTTTCAGGTATTTTTTCATGAATCTTAGGTATAGGCTAGAAACTGGCAGTAGGCTGATTAGGAATGGTAGAAGTAATCTAAAGAGATCTAGGCAGAACACAGAGAATGTCCCAGTTTCACAAATATAAAAAATTATAAGGAAGGAAAATAATAACTTTTTGCAAATAAAATTCGAATCTATTCAAATTTACTTTTAAAAGTGAGTCACTGAGAGGTGTTAGCACATAGCAGCAGGTGGCATCTCCACATTTGTTGGCCATATGTTTTGGGTCACAACAACATGGATTATAGCTAATTAGTTTAGATTCTAGTTCAATTTATTTTAGAAAAATAACACAGCATACTCGTCTTAATTCAAACTGATTTTCCTATGTTATGATGGCACTTGCAAGTTAGCACAAATAATAATGATGTAAGAAAAAAGAAAGGAGTCATTTCAAGGCTGAGTAATGTCATGGGTTCATTAACCTTTTCAGGTCAATGAGACTTCTAAACACAATGGTCAGAGCTAACTTCTGACCCTTGGGGCTATTTGAGGTGACCTAGAAGGGAAAAGTCAAACTGAGTAGCCTTCTCTTACTGATTTCCTGATTTCAGAGGTTACAAATGGACTCTTAGCCCTACTCCTATTCTCAGAAAAGCCTTTTCCCAACATTCTTGAATTGCAGAGAAGTCAGGCCAGGGGCAAGCTGTGAAGGAAGGCAAGAAGTAGTGAAGCTGGAATGTGGCAGTCAGTCTCTTGTGTTAGTCCCTTTTTACCCCCACTGGGACTCTTGAGTCTATTGCCTCTGTGGTTCTCATTCAAGAAAAGACAAGAAAACTAGTACTGAGTGTTCCCTGTGTCTACAATAATCTCTGTGGTTATGGGTATAAAATGAAAACGTGGATGCACCCCCTAATCTCTGCAGGAAGGGTTGATATAGGTGGTGTCAGATGTGGTAGTCATGCTTTAGTTACTGTAAAAGTTGTAACCCCATCTGGAGAGAATTTTTCTGGCCAAATTTGTGGAAGATAATACCAGTGCTCCCCGAGGACTTTCTTCCCTTTTGGAAGGGAAAGGGTGGGTTTGGGGGGAGAAAATGAATAAGAATGAGCATTTCAAGGTTAAGAAATAAAGCAGGCTGAAAGAATTTTGTGGAACAAATTAGAGGGGCCAACTCTCTAAAGAAATGAACTGAGAGTGAAGTTTGAGCATTTGCAGATATAGAAGAGTACTCTGAAAATAGTAATGAGGGCTTTTAAACAAGAAAGAGACAAATCCCAGGGTAGATGGCCTGAAAAAAAAAAAAAAAACTATCAGGGCAATAGAAGAGTATACAGAATTATCCCAGACTAGAGCAGTACAGTTACTATATGACCTCATCCAAACTGGCTAAGGGGGTCTCACAAGCTTCTTAGTAAAAGATAACTAAAAGTCTACTTCAGAACCATTTTATTTTAATATATCAAAATCTTACATATATATGTATGCATTTAGTTAGGATGAAATATGTGAGAGTGTGTGTGTGTGTGTGTGTATGTGTGTGTGTGTGTGTGTGTGTATAAACTGCAAGAGATTTGTGAAAAGATATATTGTTAGCCAGAACAGAGTATCATAAGCACCATTTTTTAAAAATTTATTTTCAAGACAGGCTCTCATTAATTTGCTTAGAGCCTCACTAAGTTGCTAAGGCTGGCCTTGAACTTGAAATCCTCCTGTCTCAGTCTCTTGAATCACTGGGATTACAGGCTTATGACACTGCACCTGGCTGTAAGCATATTAATTCTATTCTCCATAAGTACCCATACCCACATATCAAGGAAAATGTATGCACAGAAAATAAAACAAAAAGAAGGACTACTCTTTGGGATTGGCTCCAAATTCCCATGCAGAGATCCAGTGGGTTGCACTAGCCTTGAGCATTCCCTTCTTTCAGCTTGGTTTATTGGGCCTCAGCAGCCTAGAGCCAAGGTCAAGTAGAAGACCTACTTGCTTTCTTTGCTTTTACTCCAATCTAAATTTTGAATGTCAGCACTCCTTGAATTAAGGAAAGCACACCATCTAACAACATGCACTGGAAAAAGAAAGCACAGAAAACCATGATAATATTTGGCTCAAGACAGAGGGCAGAACTGGTTGGATTCCCATCCCCTGTGTTTTGGGGGTTGGCTGGGAAGGGAACTCAAGGGAGCTCCCTTGGCTCTTCTCGTGCAGCTGGGTGGAAGAACTAGCCAGGGTTATGCAACATACACCAGATAAAAGCCTAACTCAGTTATATGAGGCCAGAAATATAAAGTGTCTGAAAATTGTTGTCTTCCTATAAAACTAAACAAAATGAACCCCTTCTCTTAATCAAGAACATCCTTTGTTCCCACTGAGAGATGAAAAGTCCCTTAAATTGATCTTACCCTCAAATTATTCCTGAAGAAATATTAAAATTCTAAAATAGTGCAGCAACATCTATTTTCTTTTTGCCTCCTTTCCTGCTGTTGGAACTGGCATTTATGACTTCCAAAGTTTTGTATGTCAACTCCAGATTTATCAGACTTCTTGAACTGAATTTTCTCAGTAGCTTTCTCTCTTCTTCATGTGTAATTCTCATTTATTACTATTTTCATCCACCTGGTTCAATTGGGGCTAATTGTCAATGGTTCATAGATAGAACTATTGGGTAAACCAGGTTCCCCTTTCCAGGAATTGAATCTTTTCTTGGTCAGGAACAGTGGCATGTAGCCTTTGATTAGTTAGTCAGAAGGCATCCCACATATTCACCATATTGGGAAATCCAAGAAAATAGAGTTGACACCATCTCACCTCCCAAACAAATAGATATGAAAAGCTGTTAGTATTTCCATATTTAGAAGATTCATTTAGTTTCTGGCTTATCCCTGAGGTTATTTCAATACCTGTTCTCCAGAAGTAATTTTCTAAATTCTGAACATTGGGCAAATATCATTCCAAATAAAACCTTTTCTTCCCCTTGCTTCAGTTCATTTAAGGTGGGTTTCTGTGATATATATCTAACAAAATCCTAATATACCAAGATTTTCATTTGTTTCATGATTCCCATTGCAAAAACCATTCTAGTTGGTGTTTTAGTTTCAAGTACCATATTGGGAACACTATTTGATGAGACTGAGCCATGGAAGGACACTTTTTTGGCTAGACTGGGTTAGTGTGAATGACCTAGAACATGACTGGCCAGAAGTTGTAGACTTTGCTTTCTCTACTTAAATCCATCTCTTGGTTTTTACCACATGGGAGAGTGCTAGTTACCTATTCTAGATTCCATTCTTCTTTTCTTCCTTGTAATAGAAATCCTATATATTCTAATCTTCCTTGGAGATACAGATGGCCAAGTAGTGAAGTTTTGGTCAATGACATGTAAAGACAGTGTTTTACAACTTTTCTAAATTCCATTTAATGGTCTGTTGGCAATATGATCATTTTCTCCTTTCTTTTCAAGTCCCCCTCTTTTCATCTGATTCTCATGAAATCCAGGTAGAACTTCACTAGGTCTCTTGAACCATGAGGTGGAAGTCATGAGCTGAGGTTGATGGAACTGGTTTATGAAGTCATGGATCCTTATACCAATGCTGGAACGAAATACATATGCTCAGGCCTTGTCCTCCTCCTCTACCCCACTTTTTCTCCTCTTCTTCTTCTCTTCTTTCTTCTTCTTTTTCAGTAATGTGGCAAAGATAAACTTCTGTTGGTTTAAGTAACTATTATATTGCTATTATATGCAGCCAAACATCCTAAGTGCTGAACCTCTCCAGAGGAAAAAATCCCCTTAAGATCATATCCAATAGTAAGAAAACAAAGAAAATAATAACAAAGGCCATCAGTAATCAGATTTCATCTACTAAGATTATGGTCAAATACGGTGCACTGAGTCTTGAACAAAATTAAACTAATATTATTATTCTCCAATGGGAGAGAATTTAAGGTAGGATTATGAACAAAGTTTGGGTTCTCCCTAGAGGTGACACATTTATATTTTTGAAAGTATAGAATTCTCATTTCATGAATGGGTTTAATCATCTCAACAAATGTTAATACTTTAGTAATGTCAATTCTCCACACAAAGTAATGTCAATTCTCCACACAAAAACAAAAAACCCAGAAACCAATGCCTTGAAAATGTAATGGGCCACAGAGAAACCAAGAAAAAAACTAATACAAGAAAAGAGAAGACAACAAAGAAATAAAGCAAAAGAAGAAGGAAGAGGAAAAGAAGGAGGATTATAAAACAAAACCAAAGAATAATAGATTTAAAAAGAAATCTTAAAATGCACTCTGGTCTTTGTATTGTATTTTTGTAAGTCCTATAGGAGTTCCTTTGGTGGCTCATGTGTTGTGGATGCAGCTGGGTGGGGTTGAAATATGCTTTAAACCATATGGAATGTCAGAGAATTTGGAACACACTGATCTATCTGGCTTGTCATTATTTCATTGTACAGTTTGAGATGAGAAATCTAGGTTCTGATTATTTTTTTCTCATATATATATGCTATACATAAAATAAAAATTTCTATTCCTTGAGGAGAAAGGTCAAGCTCAATAAGAATAAATTCTAAGACCTCACCCAACATCTTCCTAACTACAGTTAATGGATACTCCAGCCTTTCAGTTGTTTAAGGCAGAACATTAGAGACATCCCAAACTCTTCTTTCCCACCTCAATTATAACCTAAGCAGAGTAAATCTGGTATCTCTATTTTTCAAAATAGTTCCAGAATTTTACTCCCTATTATTAGTTTACTGCTTCTAATATATTCTAAGACATCAACTTTTCTTGGCTGCTTCCTTTGTTCTTTGTCTCCTAAAATTTATTTATAATCTAGAAGCTAGAGTGATTCTGTTAAATATTAGTCGTATCATGGAATTCTTCTGCTCAACATCTTCAGTGGCTCTCCATTCTTCCCAGAATAAAATCCCAAATATACTCTATCACTCCACTTGATTTAAAATTGCCATAGAATCTTGGGGTCTTGTAACTATAAGCCTTTAAATTATCATGGTCAGTGGATGTAAGGTAAGGTTTCACAGAGCCTCCAAAACAGGCAGGATCTAAATGACTAAAAATCTGCTTGGCTGGGTTATTATAAAATAATTGGATTATATAAATTTGAATTTGGTGCTGGCAGACTTTTGAGCTAATGGGTCTCAGTTTACAGTGAAGGAATAAGCAAACTAAGGATGAAGACATAGGCCATTTTGACTCATTTATATAAGAGACATTTTGAGTTTTATTTTTTCTAGTTATAAAGTGTTTTGTTTGAATTTCAACTTTTCTACTTCTATTACTTGTTTAATCTTGGATATTGTAATATGCTCCTATTTTGTTTGTATTTGAAGAATTATCTTAAATGCATATAAAAAGTTGTCACATAGTAAGTACTTAATAAATGGGAGTTGTTGCTAATTTTTTTTTTTTAAGTTGGAAGTAATGGAGAACACTGAGAGAAAATGTCAGTTGGATGGCTACCTAGCAGTGGTGTGATAGTGAGTATAGCACCAATGGATTTGGCAGACACAATGAGGAACCTTTTGTAGAAACCTACAGGGAAAGCCAAGCATACAACAGTGATTGCAGAAAAATAATAAAAATAATAAAAGAATGGGTTTCAGAAGTATGGAAAAAATGGACAGGATTCAATCAGTGGATTGAATATAGTTTTGAGCTTGTGAAATGGTTGAGAGGAGCACTGTTGGCCAAGATAGAAAGAACAGGAGATGCATAAATATAAAGAAGGAGGAAGGTGGTGAGTTCAATTTAGGACAACATAGTTTTGAAAATCTATAGAACATTCAAGTCAAGAAGTTTTGTTTTTGTCTTCTATTATCCATTGGCTATGAGGACCTAGGAAGGAATAAGGTTGGAGTATTAATGCTAAATGTAGTTAAAATTCTACAAATGAATGGGCTGGGGATGTGGCTTGAGCGGTAGCGTGCTCGCCTGGCATGCGTGCGTCCTGGGTTGGATCCTCAGCACCACATACAAACAAAGATGTTGTGTCTGCCGAAAACTAAAAAATAAATGTTAAAATTCTCTCTCTCTCTTTTAAAAAAATTCTACAAATGAATGAGGTTTTTCTTTATGGAAGATAAAGGAAGCAGTTGAAGAGTAAGTGATGCCATAAAAATCATATGAAAAAAGAATTTCAAAGAGAAAGATGAGCAATAGAGAGGTCATGTAAGGTTAAGCACTGAAACGTGTCTGTTGTTTTTAGTGACTAGCAACACACTTGTAGGAGAGGTGAAGAATCACAGATTTAGTAGTTGAGACAAAAGTAGGAAATGGGGAGATAGAGGTAAATTCATGTCAGTCTTTGGAGAAGCATGATTTTAAGGGGAAAGGAAAAGTAAGGTGTTCCCTAAAAGGAGTCAAAGAGACAAGATGGGAGATGGTGAAAGAAAGAAGTTGAAATACGGAAGAAAGGAGATACACTGGATTTAACTAAGGTTCCCAAAGAAATGGAAAGATATGACTCAAAGAACAGATGGAAAGATTAACATTTGCAACACAGGAAACCATTTAGCTAAAATAGAGAAGCTCTGACTATATTTACATCTATTTGTGTTGTGGGGAGAGACCAGAAGTGGAGAACTCTTCTTGCAAAATGATCTGTATTTTCTCTCTGAAGTAGAGTTCATAGTCTGAGAGTGATGGAGAAAATCCGAGTAGTGAAGGTTTGAAAATATTATTGTGGGAAATGAGAGAGGAAGCAGACTAAGGGTAGTTAGAAATTTTACTGCATAGTGCTAATAGCTCAACTGATGTGGGAGCCCGTGAATTTGTAGTGGCATCAATCCATGTAGTTGTGGCTTTTGTTTTCAGCAGTGTTTTGGCAGCCAGATATATGACTGGAAAGGGAGTTGAGTGGTCAGTCCAGGGTCTGAGTTTTGCTAATTCAGTGCAGAAGAAGGACAAAGAACAAATTGACAGATGGCCTTGACAAGAGAGGTTTAAAGTAATAAATCAGGGCTGGGGCTGTATCTTAGTGGTAGAGCACTTGCCTATCATTCGCAAGGTCCCGTTTTAATTCCCATCAGTGCAAAAAATAAAAATAAATAAACAAATAAACAAACAAACAAAAAATGGAATAAATAATGAGATTTATATGTACTAAGGTTGATAATGATCATTTAGTTCCTAATCTGAGCAAGGAACAATGCTATGTTTTACACAGTTTAGCTCTTATTTTTCACATTAAATATGTGATGTGAATGTTACTTCTATTTACAAATGAGGAAAATGAAGCACAGGTAAAATAATTCAATGAAGCCAGTATGAGGATGAGATTAGGAAAAATTGAAGGAACAAGGACTAGAGCTCTTAATAAAGTTGAAGAATATTATTAGTAAACTAAAAGGTTGAGGGAAAAGAAAATTTAGGAGATTTTGGAAAAAGTGTTATAAAACATAAATCCAATAATAAAAATGATAAATCCAGAGCTGGATAATTTCTGGATTTGGTTTTGTCTAGGACACCTTATGTAGAGATATATAAGCAGTGAGGTTGGAGTGTTGGACATTCTGCCCTTGCAGAAGGGGTAGTCATGAAGGTGAACAGAAAGCCCTGCAAAGCTGACTGTGTAATTGATCTACTGAGTCTTTGACAAGAGGGGCACAGAGGTGGAGTGAGGTGGTCAGTAGGGAATGAGAAAATGCCCATGGCTTGTATGTGTAAAGCATGATTTTATAAGATGCCCTCAGCTTCAAAGAGAAGTTAAGATTTTAAAAACGTATCTTCAAATCTCATTCTTTTGAAGAGGTTCTTTTCCTCTAGGCACATCCCTCTCATCTTTTGTTACTCCCAAAGTCCATACTTTTCCCATTTATTCTGTGCTCCCCTAGTCTGATTTATCTACTCCTTACTTCCGCCTCTCTCCCAATCTCATAGCTAGAGTCAAAAATGTAACCTCTAAATCAATTCGTCCATTTCTTTTATTTAGATGAAATTTGAATAAATCTCTCAAACACAGTGGTGGCCTGTGACAGTCCCAGATAATATACTGAGATTCATGGGCCTCAGAGAGCTCAGGGGTAAACTTGAGCAGACAGTGGTTTGAGGATACCAGAAACTAGTTGCTTTTTAAGGTTCCAAAGTGGGGCTGGGGATGTGGCTCAAGCTGTAACGCACTCGCCCGGCATGCGTGCAGCCCGGGTTCGATTCTCAGCACCACATACAAACAAAGATGTTGGGTCTGCCGATAACTAAAAAATAAATATTAAAAAACTCTCTCTCTCTCTCTCTTTTTCTCTCTCTTAAAAAAAAAAAAGGTTCCAAAGTAACTGGCAAAAATTTTATTATAGAGCCTATAAAGAAATTCTAGCTCAGCAATGAAGACATAGATTTGCTAGTTCTGATGATCAGACCTTGAGATAGAAATAGCAGCAGCCTCCATGGATGACAGGCTGCCCTCCCCATTACTGTTTTGTTAGCTCCTTTAGATACCGAATAGGCATCCTTGCTTCTCTTAAACTTGTGGTCAACTAAAACCTCCATGGGTTAATGTATTTTTCCATGTCAATTGTTATTCATGTCCTTGATTCTGTAATAGTTTGCTGTACTTTAATATAGACTATGCTTTTTATCATTGATTTCATCATTTTGGTCCAAGTCTGTCATCCCAGCCCATTTGACTACTTGCACAATCAAATTTTCTCATCCAAACTATCAGTTATTTCTCTCAGACTGCCTTGGTTTCTCAAATTTGGCTAAGTGTGCTTTCATTAGCTTCATCTAAGCTGTTAAGATGAACAACAGAGCAGCATGAAGTACGTAGACTCTGGTGATTGATTATAGCACTTGCAGGTTGACAGTGATAATTATTCAATATTCCTTACATAGGGTTGTTCAATAAGCTATGCAGCCATCTAATCATAGTTGTGTCTATAAATCTTATTCATAAATACATCCAGAGAAACTATCAAATCCTTTGTTAAATTCAATACATATTTTATGAGGGTTTCCTAATTTATTACTTAAAATAGTCTAAACAAGAACAATAGAACACAAGAGGAAAATGACATCACTAAGGCATAGCCTGATGTCTGAGAATTTTGGTGATCCCAGGTGTCCCATAGAACCTGTTTCTCTCTCTCTCTCTCTCTTTGTACAGATTCATATAATGGTAATGTCTGGTCTTACAGTAGCTATTAATAGTTTCATATTATTTATAGAATTTTTTTGCCACATATCAACACACAACTTCAGTGTAGTCTTCACAATCTGTATTTTTTCCTCAGGTCAGGCCCTATTATTTAGGCAAAAGAAAATATGTTCTGAAAATAATTTTTTGAAATGACCGTACTAAATATAATTGTGTTTTCACGCCCAAAAGAATGTATAATAGATATGAGAAAATTGCTTTATTTTTCTGATTTTATATCTGATTTTGTGATGTAGAATACAACCTTGAAAGCAAGCACTTCTCCTTTTTTGACTTAGGAGGAGATTTGAAGATCTGTGGTTTTTATTGGCCTGAATTTCCATTGGGCAGAAAATTCTAAATTTCTATATTAATTAATTATATTAATTCTAAAATTCTATATTTGTCATTGGATCCATATTGTAAGCATTATATTAAGTTTCTTTTTCTTGGAGGAGTTTACCAGGGATTGAACTTGGGGACACTCGACCACTGAGCCAACGCCAGCTCTATTTTGTATTTTATTTAGAGACAGGATCTCATTGAGTTGCTTAGCGCCTCACTTTTGCTGAGGCTGGCTTTGAACTCATGATCCTCCTGCATCAGCCTCCTGAGCTGCTGAGATTACAGATGTGTGCCCCCGAGCCTGGCTTGGGTTTCTATTTTTAGATATTATATGACAAGATAATGGAGAAAATTTAATCCTATATTTTGCTGAATATACCAAACATAAGATGCTTTCTATCGACAACTAAATACATTAATAAAACCTTTCATTTTTAATTGAATAGCTGAAATCATGCTAATATGTGAAAGACAAGAGTTATAAACTGTCACAAAATATAACAGGTTGCATTAAATAAGGTTATATATAGTTAGTTGCTGATGCATGTATTTGAAAAAGAAAGCAAATATGAGACAAAATTATGCTTTATATAAAATATAATTAACAGGTTTAATTTAGTAAAAATTTTTTATTAAGTAGTGATGTCAACTTGAACAGTTTCTCTTCATGGTGATGATTTAAATTCATGATTCAAACACTGGATTGTAACTTTATATAGAGAGATAATATATCATTAAATTGATATTAATATTATATTTCATATTTTATAGTATTTTACATTTAAAATATTGCTACATCTATTTCATTTTATTTATTTATGTATAATTTATTTATCAAATAATATATAAGAAGTATAAATTAATATAGGACATATGAGTTTTTAGCAAAGTTCTCTGTAAGCAAGATTGCCTAAAAGTTAAGAAACTTGACCAAGGAAGGCAGCGATACAGATTGATTTTAGATTGAAAATAAGTTAAGGTGAAATACACTATTGGTCACATTTACATAGAAAAGGAGATAGCCAAATAAAGGAGAGAACAAAAATTATCTTGCTGAGAATTATGGAGTGATATGAAGAATTGAAAGAATTGTAAAGGTATGTTTGTAGAACAGGTTCAAATGGAAATACTATTAACATTGACATTTGCTATAATGGTTAATGTTTTTAGTTGTATTTTTAGTTTTATCATGTTAGTATAATTCTAATCTTTGTCTGTTAAGCTATGAAATTTTATTACTTTTTCTTCTATGCCTAGCAGGTTAACATGCTGTAGTCTAATTTCTTTCTTCATAAAGCAAAATCAAGTAAATCACACCTTGACTCTGTAGGCCATTTCTTGCCATTCCTTTATCATCCACAGCTAGACTTGGATTCCTTATCATGACTTTGGTGAAGAAGTCATTAAAGAGCACCATATTGGCAAATCCAGGGGACATGTCCAGTCTTTAAACTGACATTTTTTGTGAAATTTGATGTTAACTATACCTCCAAAATTTCTATGTCATCACTTTTTTAGATCTTGTTTACCTCTTATTCCGTCTTTTTCAGTTTTTCTCATAGTTTTTTTTTTCTCTGCTCATTTTCTAAATATTGTTAATTGTATTCCATCTTTTTTTTCTTTTCTTTCACTCTGTTCTCCTTGGGCCACTCACTCATGCCTTCTGACATATTCATTAGATGATTAGTCCTAAATCATTATCTTCACCTTTCCTACATTTTAACCAGAGACAGAACTATATTCCAGACCCATCATCACTGACCTCTCTCCTATACTGGAGAATCAACAAAGCAAACAATGATCCCCATCTTGGCTGTGGATGATGTCTAATGACACTGCTCTCCTCAGACACACCAGAAGGAAACATATGATTCCTTTGCTCACTTGCATTCTCCTATTGATCACCACTTTTTGTGGCAACTACTTTCAAATGACCTCAGTTCCTCTCCATCTTTCTCTGAATTGATTTGGGCTCTTATTTTGGAGTGGACTAATATAATTTTTTTTGGGGGGGGGGGTACCAGGGATTGAACTCAGGGAGCTCTACTACTGAGTCATATCCCTGGCCCTATTTTGTATTTTATTAGAGACAGGGTCTCACTGAGTTGCCTAGTGCCTGGCCATTGCTGAGGCTGGCTTTGAACTTGTGATCCTCCTGCCTCTGCCTCCAGACCTGCTGGGATTACAGGCATGAGCCACTGGGCCCAGCCAACTAATATAATTTTATACTCCAATATTTAAACATGCTTTTCATCAGCATCTTCATTTCTTTATTCTTAACCCATTCTTTCATTTCCACCAAAGGTAATTTTGTAAGGCAAATTGAATCATTTCATTGCCCTTTATAAACCTTTAACAGACTCATCACTGTTTTCAAGATAAAGTCCAGAATTTTCCCATTACACATAAAGCCATTTGTCATCTGTTCCCTGCCCACACACCTCCTAAATCTTTTGCCAGAGAACACAAAATCTGCTAGTAATTCAACAAACTGCTTATTCTCTTTTATGTCAAGCTCTTCTCGTAGCCTGTGATACGCAACCCAGTATTCTTTTCCTGGCAAGAAATACTCCCTGGCAAAGAAATGCTCCAATGTGAGGAATTAGTTTAGGTTCCTGGACACACATCCTCTCTTGCCCTGACATCCAAGACTGAGCAGCCTCATTCCTCTCACTCTGCACCATGAGGCACATACTTAGGCAAAACTACTTTAACAGTATTTGGATATTAGTATATGTTGCTTCAACAAGACAGTTTCAAAGGTTATAGTTTTCAGAATATATAAAGAACTGAAAATATTTAACACCTATAGAACAAGTAAGCAGTCAATAAGTGGGAAAATGAGAGGCACAGACATTTTTCAGAAGAAGTACAAATAGACAATAAATATATAAGAAATGCTTATCATGTTTAGCCCTCAGGGAAATGCAAATCAAAACTGCATTGAAATTCCATCTCACGCTAGTCAGAATGGCTATTACTAAGAAAACAAAAAATATAAAATGTTGGCAAGGATGCAGGGGAAAAGGAACTCTAATATACTGTTGTTGGGAATGTAAATTATTACAGTCACTATAGAAAGCAGTATGGGTTTTTTTCCAAAAACTAGAAATCAAACTACCCTGTAATCCAGCATGCCACATCTGGGTATACACCTGAAGGAATTAAAATCAGCATATAATAGACATAACTGCATACACATGTCTTCACAACACTATTTATAATAGCCAAGTTATGGAATCAGCATAGATGCCCATCAGCAGATGAATGGATTGAGATGTGGTTATATACACACAATGTAGTATTATTTAGCCATAGAGAAAACATGAAATTTTGTCATTTGCAGGTAAATTAATGGAACTGGAGATCATCATGTTATGCTAAGTAAAGACAAATATCATGTGTTTTCTTTCATATGTGGAATCCAAGGGAGTGGGAGATGACATGAAGGTGGAAAGGGGACTATTGGGGAAGAAGAGGGACAGAGGGAGGAGAAAAGGGGGTAAGAGAGGGTAACAGGGAAAGTAGATACAATCAAAGCATGTTATGTGCATGTATGAAAATGTCACAATGAAAATCACTATTTTATACAATTAATATGTATGAATAATTACAATAAGAATGAAAAAATGTAAGGATTTTGTTTTATGGATTTACATTAGCAGCTGAAGCATGTTGCCTGGCAAATAGTAGATACACTGTAAATACTCATTGAGAAAACTGAGTGTTATGGAAAAATTAATTATTGAAAGGAATACACACATATATATATATGTATGTGTGTGTGTATATATATATATATATATACACACACACACACATGTTTATAATTGTGTGTATGTGTGTCTGCTTCAGATTGACTTGAAAATTCTATTTTAAAGTATGTACAAAATCTAACAAGCAACAATTTACGAGCAGCCATCATGTGCTTGGCATGCCCACAAACTTCATTTCCTTTAATCCTTGCTGAAATTCTGCAGAGTCTGTGATAATATATTAATTTTATGTATGAAGGTACTGAGAATCAAAGAGCTTAAATTATTTTCCAAGGTTGCAAATTCAACAGTAGAGAGATTTCTTGTCTCCAAAGGCAACTCAAGCCTCATTTCCCAGTGTTCCCTCAGCCTGTTCATCTTGACTGTGTCTTCAGGAGTAGAAGACAGCTCCTGCATTAGTTGTTTCAGGATAATGGGGCAGGCTGCTCCAGAGATAAACAGGAACGGAACAGCAGGACTCACTGCAGGGGCTGAGTGGAAGAAAACTAGTGGAAGAGATGTATTGGTACTCTTCTTCCTCCCTTTTTGTTGAATGGAATGTTTGCTTTTGGCTGATTATGTTTTATTTTGTTTCATTTAGAAGCTTGGAGAATCAAAGGAAAATGCTCTTTTAAAAACTTAAAATATGAATCAACTTTTGTTTTCATTTATTGAATGAAAGGAAATGATTAATCATGGAAGTTGAGGATGATTCTTTTAAGTTTATTACAACAAATAGCCTGAGTGAATTTGACCTTACCTCTAACCTTGGAAATATCTGAAGAAAGGGAGTCTGGAATTTAGGACATCTTTATGTAGCCTGCCTACAACTGGTATTTGGTTAAGAAAAAATATTTGATAAAATTTTTGTTGTTTTTAAAAGGGAATTTTGTTGAAGAAAATGAATTTTTCTGGGATAGTTTAGGCCAGTGAGAAACACAATAAATTTATGTCATGAGGCGCAGACTGAGTAGATGAAACCATATTTCACACTAGCTTAACTATCTTCCTCTGCCAAACACAAACTCTATGGAAATAGAGACAAGTAAACGTTTAAAAATTACTAAATTGAATGTAATTATGTTTACATATTTATTGGACTAAATGAGAAATATTTACTATTCCACTATAGTTAACAGCTTCCTTCCTTCCTTCCTTCTTTCCTTCCTTCCTTCCTTCTTTTCCTCCTTCCTTCTTCTTTCTTTCTTCCACTTTCTTATTCATATTCTTCTTATTATTTTATTATTTTTCAGTACTGGGGATCCAACCTAGAGTGCTCTACCACTCAGTTAGATCCCTAGCACTTATTATTTTTAATTTTGAGACAGTGTCTCTTAAGTTGTCCAGGCTGGCCACAAACTTGTGATTCTCCTGCCTCCTCGGCCTCCCAAGTTGCTAGAATTACAGGTTTGTAGCACCTTGGCTGGCTACATTGTTTTTAAAAATCAAGATTTATGAGCTGGGAACTAAAGACAAATGAGGGCATATATAAATTTGGAGTCATTTATCTCGTTCTTTGTTATTGCTAGTTGTTATAAATAAGGCACATGATTTTTAGGAGGTATTTACTCAAACATTACATAAATTTGTAATGATTTTGTTTCTTTGGCATTGGATATATAGTACTAACTATGTCACCTACAAAAAATCTGATCAGGGTATTCTGTAAAACAAGTGAAGTGATTTCTTGGGCAAGGATCTGCATACCATTTCTTAAATTTACTAGGAGTGACATAATTAGCTTGTTCAGGATAAAATTTTATAATGAAAATTTTGTGCTTTTCTAGCATATTAATTAGAAATTTTGGTTTCCCAAGGCAAAAAGAATGGATAGTTTTCTATCTAATATGAATTAGACCCTAGAATGAACCATTTTCATATCTAAATATCAGGTTTGCTAACTGAATGCTTATTATATGAGCTTCATATAGTTGAAAATAAGAGAATTAAAGCATTTACTAAGATTATCCCAATTTGTGAGGAAAAATTCATATATAGGCCGGATTACATTCTTTGAAATTTTAAAATAAAAATTTTAAGTCTTTGGTTTGTGTTTGGTTGATAGTGGAAAACATTTCCCAAAATAAAAAATGTAACATCCATACTTTATTACCAGTACTAAGAAAAGTTATCACTTTCTCTCACCCTACTCTGTGTAAAGCTTTGCCTCCAGATGTTATTTCATATTTATTTTGCAATGTTTATTATGACAGTCCAAGAAGTTTATATTTTAAAGACACATTGGCCAGTTTATAGAGAAACAGCTTCTTCAAGTGAAGACAGTTTACTTTGGGTGTGGGCTAAGCTATACAACACTAGAGTCTGGTTTCCTCCAGTGTGTTCTCTATTATTCCTCATTTCCATTCTTTATGAGAACTCTGTTTCATTCTTTTCTTTCCTTTTTTAATACTGTAGGGTTTTACATGATTTACCTACCCTGAGAAATATCTGAGCTCCTGGAGCTGTTACCCTGCACAGGAAATGAAAGAAACACAGGATAGTTGATAGACCTTGGCACATTTGCTCCTAAGTTTGGCTCCTGTCAAAGGTGAAACTAGAATAGCTAGAGAATTTTTCAAGGCATCCAGGATAGAGAGAACACTTTGTTGTGTTTTGATAGACTCACTGGTGTTTCTCAAATGAGGCTTAGTCCTGGCTAGTTAGAGACTAAGGAGGCAGTAGGTGATTGTGTCTGTGAACCAAGGTTGTTGGGGGCCCCAAGTGCTAAAGATTCTGTCATCCCTTTAAAACACTGCAAAATAAAGCAATATTAAAGTATAAAACCTGTAGAAAAAAATTCAACAAAGTTTTCACATTTTTTCTATAATGACAACTTCATTGCCATTTGGATAATATTAAACAGCATGTATTTCAAAATTTATTTTGTAATATAAAGTAGCATTTTAAAAAAGCTATTCTCCCATAACTCTTGCTCTGTTGAATTCCTCAGAATGTGCTTAGGAAATCCAGTTTGTGGGAGGATAGGCCAGGAGAATTATAGTATAGAAGCTGTCACTGTGAGAGCCTATGAAGGCTGGGGAAGTGCTGAGTATTGTTTTCCCTTAGGACTGGAGTGACAACATCCTTATAACCCTAATGAAGCACTTCATAGTAAAGTGAAAGTGTCATCTTGCGATTTAAAGTGCATAGTGGACTTGACATTTAACTGTTTTCCTTCACTATTGTTGTTCCCATGTTTTATAAAGTTATTTAGGATTTGTTTTCTGATATTCTTCTCAATTCACTTTTAACTTAATATTGCTTAATATTTAACTTAGTGTTTCAAGTGACATAGGGAAATCAGAACCATCTGCTACTTTTTCTTTGAGGATCTGAAATAATCTTAAGGAGATGCCTGTTAACACTTTGACAATCACTAGCCATTTTAACTGTCTGGTATTCCCAGTAAAATGTGCCTCACAGGAATAATTGATTTTATTTTTTTAGTCATTTGAAACATCACTGGAAAGCAGATCATAATTTTGATTTTGCTGGCCAGTCAAATAATTCAGTCCTGATTATTCTTACAGATAAGGAAGTTTTCTTTTAAATGGCTAATCAAACTACTCTTGATCTATGTGAATTGACACTTAATTGTGTGTATTTCACATTTTCTGGTTTATTTGGAGGGTATGGCATAAAACATACAAGGTAAAGCAACTATAAAAGCAGTAATATATTTTCATATAGTTTTTATAGAATGGAAAACATTAGTATTTACTGTGGATGCTGGGTTTGATATATCACTTATTATAGATTAACAAAGGCTTTTTACCTTCACCTAGAAACCTGATGGACAATTTTTGAATATTATGTAGTCTGTGTATATGACGATTTTCAAATATAGTCTTATAGCTCTACTGGCATCTCAATTATTGGTACTAACTAGCTATACATTAAAGGACAGAAAATGATGAGTTATTTGTTTATTTAAATAACACCTCATTAATGGATGGAAAGTGCATCTACTGACTGGTTTTTTATTTGTGTTCTAAAGTGACTACATTCAACTTGAAATATGTGATTTTCTTACAGTAATTTCTCTACTTATTCATCTCTAATTACACTTTGTTAACTTCATCTTAATTTATCTGTTATCTAATTGAAAGAGCTTTGGGGGGAGTAGGTTGTGGGAGATGGAAATGGTTGAGAGGCAAAGAAACTAATGCAGACTCTGAATTCAATGGCTTAAATCTGCAATAAAGTCTATGATTAAAGAATCTATTTTGATAATCATAATCAATTTGGAAAATCTAAAGACACTAAATAGTACATTTATTTAATTACCTCTTCCTTTCTACAAATAATACCATTTTGAATTTGGATCATCTATTTCCACAAATTAAGCTCTGTTCTCCTAGCCTTTCCATATGTTCATATTAAGCTGTGTTTTAAACATTCCATAGTCAACAAGTAGAAATGTTGACTTACTACAATAATTTATTCTTCTGCCTTGCCATGGTAAAACTCCAACTTTTAAAAGGAAACTGGCAATCAAGAAAGCTAGCACTTTTGGGCATGAAACTGAGTCATTTTCCTAAAGTGACTCTGCCTTTTTTTAAATTATAAATTATTCTCACTGCTGGTTTGGATAAAACTAAAATCTATTTTCCTGGAGCATTTGATATATTCCTAAAGTGAGTCATAATCAATTTTTTGCAATGGGGAAAAAATCAGTAGGAATGAACCTAGTGATAAATTGAACCTCCTTCTAAACAGTTACCACATGAGGACAATCCCTTGGATGTTAAATATCAAATGTTTTATTTTTTTCTCCAGTTTTGTTTTATTAAATTAATGCTTTAAAAATTACAAACAATAGTCTGTCCTTGGTTCTATATTAAGGGTAGAGGAACTTATTAAATATATCTTCTCCAATTTATTCCCATAATTTTTATGTCATGAGATAGAGTTTTTTTTTTCCTTTCCCTAACTAGTCAACCAAAAAAAACATAAACCAGCAAAGTTTAGGAGCAAAGCAGGGAGACATTAAAGACCAGGATGATCCTATAGTTGCCATGAACAACTCAGAACCCCAAGGCATGACTCTCTCTCTCTTTCTCTCTCTCTCCCTTCCTTCCTTCCTTCCTTCCTTCATTCCCTCTCTCCCTCCCCCTTCCCTTCCCTTCCCTTCCCTTCCCTTCCCTTCCCTTCCCTTCCCTTTCCTCCTCCTCCTCCTCCTCCTCCTCCTCCTCCTCCTCCTCCTCCTCCTCCTCCTCCTCCTCTTCTTCTTCTTCTTCTTCTTCTTCTTCTTTGGCATGGCATTCTCTAGGACAGACTGTACATGGCTGTTAAATAATGAGCTTTAATAGTAAAAGGATAAAAGGAAGAATTTCATTTTTGGGGGAAACAGAATTTCTTTTTTCTTTTTATAAACCTGAGATCATCATGGCCAGATGGTTGACTGAGCTGGTGCAGAATTTCGTACCTTTTGGGAAACTGGGACCAACCAGGAGTGTGCATGGTTCAGGGGGAACAGGTATAGATGGTAGCGTTAACTGACACAAAGATATCTCCAGATTACGACTCAAGATTTAGTAGTAGCTTATTTTATTATGTTTGGGTATATTTACCAAGTAAATATACAAGATGAAATATGTAATATTTACAGGGTGAAATTTTTTCTCAGGGGCATCTTTGATGTAGCTCCAATGCCAGCAGCTACAGAAGAAATATACCAGAAGAAAGGTTGCATGCACAAACATGTGGTTGCCACAGGTATTACTACTTCCATTGATTTCTTTTTGGGAAGGATTTGGATAATTTCCTCTAAGGCTAAAATCTCCAATAAAGTCAGTGTGAGGAATGGGAAAAGAAACACAATTTCTTATAGTAGATAGCAACTGGATAGTGAAAATAATAGCTTATGTATTTATTATACTCTGCAATTTCAAAGCATTTTTAATGCAGAGTTATTTTAGATTTTATTCTGAAGATAGATGTTTCTAAAATTCTTAAATAGTTGTTACATTGGTTTTAAAGTCTAACTCTTACTTGGAATCTATTTTTGACAGACATAAGGAGTTATTAGCTAAAATTTTAACTGATATTAATAAGCGCAAAAGCTAATGCCTCAGTTAAACCTCAATTTTCCAGAACATTTTGGTAATTAAAATTAGTATTCATATATGTTTAAAAACTTTTCTAATATGTATTTTCCAATTCACTGTGTTTAAAACTTAATCTTTAGTAGATGATTCAGTCTTGGATTGTTTCAACATCGTTTTGAACAATTTTCATTCCACACAACTATAGATAATGGCAGTATAAGCATTTTGCAAACTGTTTATATGTTAGGTTACTTTATAGTCATATAATTTTGCCTCCTGAAATTTTCATTTGTTGATTTTGCAGTTAGTGGAATATTGCTACTCATGGAGTTTCTTCTACAATTGTATTTTCATGTAAAAGTAATTACTATTTGGGGGGGGGGTTGTCCCTCCTGCTCCTTTCCTCTGTTTTCCTTCCTGTTTCCTCCATTTCTCCCTCCTCCCCCTTTCTTTCTCCCTCCCTCCCTTTCTCCTTCCCTCCCTTTCTCCTTCCCTCCCTTTTTTTCCACTTTCCTTTTTGTTAACTATTTATGTGATGTGTATGTTGGCCTCTGAGTTATTTGAGAGACACGATGGGTGAACAAAAATGTTAACAACTAAAGTCCTGATATTAAATGACTGAAAGTAGCTGTGAGAAAGTGAGGTATGGTATGAAGGAAGTAGCTTCAGTCAATTCCAAAAGTGAAGAGATGTGTTACTGCTTCTTTTCAGATCACTGTAATTCTGAATGGGACAGTGCTGGTGAACACCTTGTTTGCATACTGGAAGAAAACTGAATTGAGGGTTTTTCCAAAATTGTAAAGGGCTACAGAAATCCAAGATTTTCCAAGGGTTTAGATTCCGTGGTGTGAACTTTGGTTTTTCTCTAATGGCACACAATTCTCATTTTTCTTATTTATTCTTCTTACCTACCAATGCATTTGTGTCCCTTCCAATCCTGGGCTCCAACTCATTCACAGGCTCCTGGAAGCTGTCACCCATACACTTACACAGATCTATACCCAAATACATTAGTGGGCATGTTTCAGGTTCAGGTTCAGGGCTAAGTCTTATCCTGGTTTGAGGCCTCTGAGATTGTTTTCTCAGCCTGCTTCATGAGGTTATTATTCCAGATCATGGGAAAGCACTTTAATATGTAATGGCATAGGTCATCTTTGAACTAACAATGCATATTTTAAGGGATATGATGACTGGAAAGAAACACAGGCTTGGGAATTGGCCGGCACTCAGTGGGACTTCCAGGCTCACTGGTTGGTAGTTGTGACTTTGGGTACTTCTCTGTGTCTCAGTTTCCTCATTTATAAAACAAGGATATCAGTAACCTCTTCAGATGGCTCTTGATGTAATTATGTAACAAAGCTTGGTAAAAGGGCGATTGGCTAGCATAAAAGGATATCTAGCCATTTGTTTTGCTTCTCTTTTTACTAAAATACCTAGGAATTAAATGTTTATGATCTACTAAGTTAGTGAGATAAAATACTCAAAACGGGAAAATTCTCAATTGATCTGACCATCAGGTTTATTTAATCTTCTTATTTTAGTGACTATCAGACTCCAGATAAAAACTCCCTTTGAATTACAAATTAGCCTTTGATAGAAGACTTTCCCTCTATTTTGAAGTAACAGTTACAGTTGTGTTGAGAAAGAATCTAGTCATTTCATTTGCTATTAAAATATATCCATGGGAAAGATGGAGCATCTATCTGTCCATTTATAAAAGTGCAGATTCTTAAGAATAAGTAATATTTTAATTTTAAGAAGATCCAAAACAAACTGTAAACTGGGATTTATCTGTGAGTTGCTATTACTCATTTCATTTCCATGATTCTTATCTATGTTCTTGGAAATAATCACAGGTGTTCACTTATATGGATATAATCACATATCATTATTCAGGAAATAAAATTAATTTATATGTATGACTTGTGGAATTAGTCATTACATCTTTTTTATTTATTTGTCTGTGGAATAGTTGTTATTCTATTGAATGATGAAACTTTCAGTTTTCATTACAACCTTGTGAGAAGCATCACCACTTCCATTTTTCAGATGAAGGAGACTCTGAGAGACACACAACTTGCCCAAGGTCACACATATTACAACCGGTTAGTAGCACTATTCTAGCATTCACATAGACTGTTTAACTTGAGTCTTCTCATTTTCTTTACCATCTTGATTTGTGGGGATCTGCCCCTATTCTTGGCATTAGCTGTATTTATGTGTACTGTTCCCTACCTATGTTTTTCTATTCCTATATTTTTATTACCATTAACATGAACCACTTATAACTCGATAACATCAGAGCAGCAGTGTTCAATCTTTATTCTCTGACAGTCTGTACCTTTCCACTTTGAGAAGTAGGGTTAGGAGAATTTCCAAAGGACACTGTTATTATTGAGGACTTATGAGGGGCATTAACCTGAAATATGACAAAGGTCAAATGTTCCCTTCCCTGGGACTACAATGATCATTTCCTGCCCCACTCTTTGATATTGCACATGAGAAATGCAGACCCAGAGAAGTTATGTGACTTACCAATGGTTACACACCTGGGACTTCAACATAAATCTTCTGGTGGTAGAACAGAGGCCACCCTCTGGTTACAAAGCAGAATTTGATAACCAGGTCAGGGGCCTGGATCAGACACTCATAAATTTATGTTGCTGATTTCTCTCATTTCTCATTGTATCAATAATTTACCCAATACGTGTTCTCATAAAAAATGTGATTTGTATGGGAACTTTATCGGAAAGCTGCTAATGAGTTTTTACTGTTTTGAGGGTTTCTAATTTGAATATCATATGATTCCATGTGCCTAAGGATCTATTAGGGTAGATTGAGAATTATAGCTAAAATTAACGTTGTCTTTGTCTTCACCCAGTGTATGTAGATCAATGTTAGTTTTCATTTCTTTTTCCTTGGTATTTTTACTTAAGTTTTGTATGAAGAATTTAGATCTCTCATGGTCTGGAGGACCATATGGGAAGTCATGTTAGTCCTTTGCCACCATTATTATATCCTGATCTGCCCCTTCGCCAGGATTGCATATGCAGATAAAGACCTTCCCAATAAGTGCATGTTGAAAGAATAAGGACAACAAGAAACACAGAAAGAGATGCAAAAGCAATCTGGCTGCTTATTCTCAAGCACAAAGATGGTGCTTGATACCATCCAAAAGTTTTAAAACATGGAGACAAAGCTTCAACCTAACATAATTCTGCAGGATAATGTTTGTTTCCCTTGGCAACCTAAACTTTAGTTGAAGATAATATTAGAATTACTTTTTACATTGGAAACAGTAGTTCAAAGTAGTTGAAATAATTATGTTGTGTGGACAAAGAAAGAAGGACCAGAGTAAGAAACAGGAGTACATCATTTTCAAGTTTTATATCTTAGAATCAGAAAACCAATTAAGCCCAGCAGTCCACATGAGCAGTGCAGTTGATGGAGAACAGAGCCCAGAGTTAGAGAGACAGAAGCAGATTCACTGCAATTCTTCAGAAAGTAGACATCTTTGAGAGAGCTAGGAAGCATGGTGGACAGAGCAGCTGTATGTCCTTCCATTATAGCAGGAAGCCTAAGGGTCATGAGATTCTGCGGTGCATACCCTCAGAGGCCTCCTCCTGGACTGGCCTGGCTGGTCCTCTGTGAAACACTGGTGAAGCCTTCAGCTAGGGTGAAATCAAGTCCCAAAAGAGATCCACAGACTGAGAAAATATGGAGAAGAAAAGGTTAAACACTGAAGATGCAGGAGAGAAACAACATGTAGGAAAAGATGCTCATTTCTAGGCAAAGAAGAGGGAGCAGTGAGACCATTTTGGTAGGCTCATGTGGCCAAAACTAATTGTGTTGGTTTATTAAGAAAGAAAAATTGAATAAGTATCTCCTAATACCCTGTCAGTAAGTCTCCACTGGCTCAGATAAAGATGGATGCAAAGAGAAAACATTGAGAAACATTATATGTTTTGGATTACGCAGGTCACAGTTTCTCTGATTTGGCAGAATTCTCAAGTCTCTACGAGTAACAACGACTCAATAAAACCAACGATAAAACAAAGTGAACTAAACTTTAAAAACTATGAACAAATATATTTATTGTGGTGGCTTTCTCCCCTACTAGATACACCTTGTTAGAAAGTAGTATCCCTTTTAGTTCCAGGTGGACCATTAAGCAGGTAATAAAATCATTTTTTCCCTCATTGAGAGAGAAAGAAAACACATGACTTTGCAAACGTGTCATATTCTCCTTGCTCTATTTCTTTTGTTTTCTATGACATCAGAGTTTTCTTCTAATAAGTATGATTTTGTTTTTGGAAGAAAGTTACAGGCACATGTTTACAGACTTATATAATCCAAGGGGTAGCAGAGGCTAAACCACACAGTGCTGACACAGATTGGAGACCTGTTCCAGGAGATCACAACCCTTCACAGTTTGGGAGAGCAAAAAAGTAATCTCCAGTTCTATATTTCTTCCACATTTTGCCTTCCTCCAATCCCATACAGTATATTTATCTCTGCTATGCACTCTCATGTTTCTTGCAGAAGTACAGGATGCGGACAATAGAAGTAATCTTAAAACAGTTGTTTCTGTGATGATAGATCCTATGATTCCAAATGCCAGGCCCTAATACTGAGTGAGCATTCTCTAGATTTCCTGAACAAAAAACCCACATTGTCTTAGAACATTGTTTTTCTCCCCCTGATCTTTTCTTTGTTTTCAAGGGATATGGCATCTTTGAATTTTCAGAATTATCTTCTGCTTCTTAAAACAATAGCTCCAAAAATATTTTTATAGGGAAAAGAGGCTTCTTCTCCAGATATCATCATTACATTAATGATAACTTATTGATAATAATGTACAACATTTTCTTGTGTTTTAAAAATGCTTAGAAGCACGTAAGATAACCATTCATAAGTATCCCTTCTTTGAACTTTTGGCTCTTTGTTGTTAACTATGCTCATATGAAGAATATAGCAACTATTTTCAATGTTGTTTAGACAGAGCAATAACAGATATGTAGTCCATTGTTGTTCTAATGGCTAGAACACCTGTCCTGGGCATCTGGCTGAGATAGCAGCATCATGAGTCTACAATAATCTCATGGGACCATCTAGTGTACAGTGCTGACTGATACCGATTTCTGTGTCTTTTCTTGAACTTTTCGCTTCTTCTGCTGCGGTTTGTCTTTGTTTTCTCGTTGTTCTGGGGTTTCTCTACTGGATTCTAGACCTTTGTTGTCAGGGAGAGCTTCCTTACTTTCTTCTTTATTAAGTTTTTTCCTTTTCCTCTCTCTTCCTTTTTTCCCTGAAATGAAAGGACACTCCTTTAAAAATTATGTTCAATTATGTTCCACTAGGTTATTCTAAGTTTTAAAAATGTCTCATGTTTCACTTGAGCGTGGCATATCATACCCATTGATAGCAAATATCTATTCTTTACATCCTTCATTCAAATACTTTTTTAAGTCCTTGCAATATTCCCAACAATGTAAACATGAAATGCATATACAATATAATGACACAACTAGTTTGAACGCTACAGAATTCTATTCCTAGTTTTGAGGTTTATTTAACAGATTACTAATGTATAGTTGATAAATAGAAAATTTCAAATATATTTCTTACCATACTAAAATATTTACTAATATAAATATTTTATCTACCTCCTCTTTAAGGTATCATTTTGTATTCAGAATTTTTCAAGTAACATTTACATATTTGCAATCTGACAAGCTATTTGCAAGCCCTCCAGGAAGAGAATTGATTATCATAACAAATATGGAAATAATTCGTGATGAGTACAGAATAAATTATACTTTTTATTAACACAAATATCTGTATTTTGAAATCAATTTATATTTCAATTTCTCTATGTGTTAGGGTGCTATAGATAACTTTTCAATAATCCTGTGGTATAGGCTAAAAGGGCAGGGATTTTTTTATTTCTATTGACCAAATAAGTAGGTATTTATTGGATATATACTGGATTCCATGGAGACTCTGGACGTTGAACTGGATTTGAAGCATAGATTTATTTATTCAGATTCAGATTGTGAGGTATTTTTCACAAGAGGAACAAACAATCCTTTTTCATGTGGGAAGGCATATTGTAGCCAACATGGCACCAGGGTGAAGAACTGAATTTTATTCCACTGACATTATAAAACCTCTGAGAATTTTACAGACAGCAATTTAATCAAATTATATGAGCCTGACACCAAATTAGATGAATTGTTTTCATTTCTTTCTAAAAAGTGAGTTAACTAAAGTTCTATTATGCAAACATTTTATATGTTTAATCAACAGTGGAATGATTTTAGTAACATTCACTAACACATATATACCAAGGAGAAATTACTTATATTCAATTCAGTATCATAGTAAATGAAAACTAGGAACCAAGTATCCCTCAATGTGCAACAAATTCTGAATGTGTAGCCTTGTACACTGGGACATGTAAAATTTAAAATCAGTCTGTCTACAATAAGTAACTCTGGACTAGTTATTTTGGAAAAAATATTTTCATGGGAACCAAAGAATTTTCATGTTCTGAAACAGACTGCAAATATTGAATTCAGTGGTTTGGCCCTTCTTTTTCTGAGCTCTGGTTACCAAGTCCTAGGGAGCAGTATTATTAATATTGCATACATATCCTAGGCCAATAGTCTCCTTGGATTAATGATTTTACACCATAACTAGCTTTGTCAGGAGATTATATTTACAAAACCTTCCAATTACTTTTATGAAAACTTTTCTTGTTGGGCTCAACATAACACATCTCTACATTTTGAACTCCAGAATAGTTAATAAAAATGAGAATTCAGATAGAGGTAAAGCAAAAATAATATTATTTGAGGTATATAGAGATCAACAAAAATACTAGAGGCAATTATCACTTCTAAATGGAACTACTTATCCACAAATTTGCCATTTCTATTATTCTTTTCACTGTAAAGAATATTGCTATGTTGCTGAGATTTCTATCTATCAACAGAATCCAGAGCCTCTTTTTTATGCTAGATTTAATGACTACATATTTGACTTGAACATGGTCTTGAACTAAACAGAGAAAATTGGAGACTAAATTTAAAGTAAAATTACTTCCTGAATATGCAGCATAATTTAAACTTTATAAAGCTACACAAACTGAAAAAGAGAAATGCTAGTTTTCATAGGAGGTACTTGGTTTTCAGAAGGAGATGCGGCAAAGGTTGGATTACATAATATTTCCATTTTGAAGCATATTTTGGAGGTGTTCAAGTTCAGCTCTGAAAAAACTGTGAATGAAAATCATTCCAAAGTTTCATAAAAATTACTGACCCTAAACAAAATGTTATTTTTATGGAAATTATCCAGAAGTTCAGTGTTTGACATTGTTCTCTTGATGATGATCCAACATCTTACAGCTGTGATCCTAACCATAGTGTTTTAGAAACTTAAGAAATATATTGTTTCTTTCTTGGTTACAGATTGATTTATATGTTTTTTTAGCCACTCTTGACAATATGCTCAACTTGCAGAGCATTTCTGTTTATTAGCAAGCTGATATGATTATTTCTTAAGACAGGCAAAAACATTTTTGGAAGTATCTTGAAACTCACTATTATAGCTTTATTACCCAAGGAAAAATTATTTAGTCTGGGCAGTGAGTGAAAGGGGAGGATCTGGTGAAGTAACAGGAAACTAACACATTGTACACTTTTGCTGCCCAAGAGAGGGTGATTGTGCAATAGAAAAATGGGATTATTATTATTTTTTTTTACAGACCATGTGTTAGTGGTTGGAAATGCTAACTACCCCTCTGCATAAATAATATATTTTCCTCCTATCCAAGAAATAAAATAGAAATGGAAAAGAGTGACTGTAGTCCATTAAAAATCATGTGCGATTTAGGGTGATTTTGTAAGGTTTTCATTAAAGGAGACTTCTTTTTCTATTTTTGTGACTTGATGACTTTTCATTGATGTGGTTAATAGTTATTCTATGACTTAAAAAAAAAAACATTTCTGCAAATTAAGCCTTCCAGTAATAAAAAATCCACCATGTACGTGTTTTGAAACTATGTGTGTAGTGTGCACAGACACATGTGTGCCTGAACTGGATTGTGCAGTTGTACAATGCATAACAGAATGTTCATCTCTCCTTGGTGTTCTAGTCATGAGGGTGACAAGGACTCTGTCCTCATGAATAGATTACTACTGTTATGGGACTGGGTTTTTTAGGAATGAGTTTCTGATAAATGAGTTTCACCAATTTCCTCTTACACATGCTCTTTTGTCTTTCCATCATGTTGTGATGTAGTTTCCTAGTTCCCAAAAGAAGATCTTCATCAGATGCTGGTGCCATGCTCTTGGATTTCTCCACCTCCAGAACCACGAATCAAGTAATCTTCTATTCTTTATAACTTACCCAGTCTATGATATTCTGTTATAGCATCAGCAAATGGACTAAGACAGTCCTTGTAGGGAAACACTATGATATAAGATTTAAGAACACTGTCTTTAGAGTCAGAAAAACACTGTGTTCAAATTCTAAGTCTGCCACCAATAGTTGGGTGACCTTTGGCAAGTTTCTGATATTTCTCAGGATGAATTGATATTTCAACTATGAATAATCATTATTACCTGCTAAACTTTGTAAGAATTAAATGAGGTGTTTGTAGAACAGTTGATTAATATGTGCCTGAACTACTAATCATCAGACAAATGAAAGCTGAAATTATTAACTCATTATATAAACATGAATTTAGCCCCTACTTCATGGCAAAAATATGCTAAAACCTGGAGATACAAATGAGATATGGAGATCAACACATTAGTCACACACCAATGCCAAAATGGAGACAGGCAAAATATCTATTTGGAACACAAGGTGGAGGGAGAGCATTAAACTCTTCCAACAGAGACTGAAAAGGGTGAGATGATATTCCAGTTGAGCTTTAAAAACATGTCATGAGTTTTCAGACTAATAAAGTAGAAGGGCAATCCAGGCAGTGAACAATATAACAGCATGAAGGCATGCAAGGACAGTGTATTCTGGAGCACTGGAAGTAGACTTCCTCCATTTGATCAGAGTCTATATATAGGATATTACTGAGAGGCCTGGAAAGATATACAGGGCTCAATTGCCAAGTTGGGAATCTTTCCTGAGAACCAATGGCACTGGAGAAGGGCAAATATCAGAATCTGAGAGCAGGACAGAATTTTGGTGGTTCTGTGACTGGTTTATAAAAGACCAATGGGATATGCTAATATGTGACTTTGTTTCCTTTACAGAAAACAGATCTAAGTTATATGAATCCATTGAGGGAATATTTTCAGGGGCTGATATTTATATTTGAGCTTTAACTTTTGAAAGAGCAGCTAAAATCTCTGTGCAGACAATGACGCCATTATTATTTATGTTGCACACTACCATTACATAAGTGAATGGATAATAGACATTTTTGAGCCTTTGAAATTATTCTATTTTTTAAATTTTTTTTAGTTGTAGTTGAACCACAATACCTTTATTTTATTTGTTTATTTTATATGGTGCTGAGGATTGAACCCAGGGCCTCGCATATGCTAGGCAACCACTCTACCACTGAGCCACAACCCCAGCCCCTGAAATTATTGTATTAATACAAGAATATACAAACTTTTATGTAAGCACTTTCTAAGATTTTTACAGACCAGGCTCCAAACAGATATGACTTAAAAATACAGATTCCTTGGAGATTGTGATTTGTAAGTTTCAGTTTGTTCTGATTGTATTCACATTAAGAACTATATTTGTAGAACAATACGAATACCCATTTTCCTTGAATAGATACAATTAAAGTTTATTTCAAATTACATGGTTACTCATTTGAATTACTTTTCCTAGTGGATATTTTCCGAATGGATAGTAAATTTGATTTACTATCCTCACTAATTTTTAGGGAAACTTTTCTAATTAGGTACATTTGAATAGGCACCCAGTTATGATATGAAAATCCTTGCAGAATTTTTCTTTACCAATTTTCTGTTAAAATGCAAATATAAGCAGAAAAGAATAAACATATAAAAATAACAAAGAGATAAGAAAATGATCCTGAATTATTTTTCCCAAGATATATTTAAATTCCAAGTGAAAATACAAACCTTAGAAAATTTTCAATATCCTTCTAAACATACCATGGTTACTAATAAAAGGGATGCCTTCCATAGAATTTATCAAGAATTACTTAAATTATGAATGTGAATTAGTGATGTTTAGAAATGATCTGTCCAGTTTTTTAAAGGGCTTCTTTGTGAAGTTCCTACAAAGTGTCACTAAGGGGAGCCGTTGAGCTTTAAGCGGTTACACTTCCCAAGATAAACTAGGTTATGATTTTTTCCCCAAAGCTAAAAATGTATCCCACATTCTAGACTGAGACTGAATGATTCTATGACTCCAACCTTTAAAATAAATATCCAATTTAAAAGAAAAATTTTCTTTCTGTCCTTTACTTGTAAAATGAATTTCAATTGGAAATCCATGGCTTTCAGCCTTCCAAAAAGCACAAATGGTGGGGAAAGGGGTTCACCTGATGACTTTTAAATATGGAGCTGGCCTTGGTTTTTATATAGACAGGATAAAAATTTGAACAGTCGTTCTTTTTAATTAATATATCATTGTAGAAAAGTTGCAAGAGAAGGGATTTACTACAGTATTATTTTTTAAAAAATAGCAATGATGATCTGTTATGTAGATACATATTTAAAGGTTTTTGAACTGTGGGCTATATAAACACAGGACAGCCTGACCCAGTGGTGAAAGACACAGCTGAAAGTCATCAAGGCCAAATGTCCTTCTCAGTTATATTATTACCAAGCATTTTGACTTGAGAAACATATCCAAACTTTTTGCTCTTTTTCTGTTTGCTTTTTTTTTAATAAAATACATACACCCTTTGCCATAATTCTAAGAAATGTAGTAAAAATATCAAAGATTAGATGTCTCCTTCTCCTCCTTTTTCTTTCTTTCTTTTCTTTTTTTTTAATAGGCAAACACTTCATTTCTCCCAATTGGAATTTATGGCTACCTGAATTATTTGTTCTCTTACGTTGTATGTGATTAAATTCTATTGTTTTCTATTTAACTTCTAAGATGTTTTTGATTAATTATTCGAAGAACAATAATTCTCCTGGTGTGGTAGTCCACACCTGTAATCCCAGCTACTTGGGAGGTTGAGGCATCAGGATTGCAAGTTCAAAGCCAATCTCAGCAATTTAGAGAGGCCCTGAGCAATTCAGCAAGAATCTGTCTTTAAAAAGTGTGTGTGTGTGTGGGGGGGGGGGGGGTGCTGAGGAAGTGAATCAGTGGTTAAGTCCCCTGAGTGCAATCCCTGGTACCAGAAAAAAAAACAAAGTAAATATTCAACTTATTATATACTCTCCTACAAGTTGTTAATTTAGGACATTATCTTGAACTTATTTTTTGCAAAGATAGATCTGATCATTAAAATATGTTAAGATTGGAGTTGTATTTTGTCACCATTTGGAGAAAAAAGTCAATTTAAGAGATGCCATCTATTTATATCATGTTATTCTGGGAAATCAGAAATGAGAGGACACTTATTATAAGACACTGAATGTACATTTTAGAAGGAAGAGAGTTAAACCTAAGCTTCTTAGCATGGCTTTCATGATTCTTGTCCAGGGTAACCTGTCACCCACTTGCTTCCTCAACCACTCTGTTGCCATCACACTTCTCTTCCTAGGCTCCCTGCACTTCCTCTACCACAATATCAACTGATAATATCTATTTGCTACATTTAATTAGAATATAGTCTCTAGAATCCTTTGTCCTAACTCAGACTCAGTGTTTAATTCTCTGGCCACATCACCTCTTCAAGGAAGCCTTCCTTGGTCTAAGTCTTTCTAGGTTAGGTTATTACACTTCTCTTTTCTGAGCACTCAGCCCCCAATTAGGATACTGCTGCACTACTCAAGGTGAAGATGACGTTGGTAGTCTGTTTTTTAAAACAGTAAGAATAATAATCACTAAGTTTTGATGGAACACTTCTATATGCCAGACACATTTCTAAGTAAGAGTGCTATGTCTATAAGCTCTAATCTTACCCCCATTTTGCCAATGAGGAAATTGGGGCTTTTAACCATGATCCCCTTCTGCTTCTGTGGTATTTCTCAACAGAGCATATGATACTCATCCTTGTTTTATTTCACACTCAAGTTACACTGAGTAGAAAAAGTGAGGCAAGGCAATTGTCCAGATGTGGACTTTTTTTTAATATTTATTTTTTAGTTGTAGATGGACACAATATATTTATTTATTTATTTATTTATTTAATGTAGTGCTGAGGATCGAACCCAGGGCCTCACATGTGCTAGGTGAGAACTCTACCACTGAGCCACAGTCCCAGCCCCAAGTGGACTAACTTTTAAACAGAGAGTTTTCTTAAATTCAGGGTTTGCAGCCAACTTATATAACCTCTTAAAATTTGAATTTCCTAGGCAGCAAGTTGCTTATCAGAACCTGAGGGCATTTTGGAATATATTTTGTTACCTCATTTAGTTACCTCCCTCTCTTTCCTTTTATTTTTCAATGCTACAAATCTAATTATTTTTTAGTATTTTTATTCCTCCTAATACATAGAGGTACGATATAAATTTAATTTTGAATTTATTAATACAGCAGTTTCTACTTTTCTGCAGGGAATGTGATTCGAGACTCCCCGGGGATGTCTGAAACCATGTACTGAACCCTATATAAAATCCTACAAATACCATGGTTTTCTTCTGTATACCTTACCAGGAGGAAGTTTAACTTGTAAATTAAGCACAGATTAACAATAATAGAAGAGTTATAACAATAACAAAGTTTCATGAATGTGGCCTCTGTCTCTTCTTCCAGTTGTTTCACTGTATTGTGCTAACCCTCCTTGTGATGTAAGATGATGTATCCAGAGATGGAGTGAGGTGAATGACAGTATCCTGATGCATTGTGAGACTGGTATGGGAACACAAACACTGCATACCAGGGTCCCTGAGAGGGTAGCTTAACAGACTGGCAGGCAGGTGTGGATAAAAGAAACTTAAAAAACATGAATATGTTGGGCAAAAGGATGATTCATGTCCTGAGTGTTTGGAGCAGGACACAGTGAGACTCCATCATGCTGCTTAGCATGGCCCAGAATTTGTTTACTTCTGGACTTTTTCATTTAATATATTTGGATTGTAATTGACTGTGGATAACACCACAGGAAGTGAAACCTTGGATAAGAGGAGAGACTACTGTATAAAATATCATTTACATCTAATTTAGAAACATTATTTTATCATTAAGCTATCATTGCATTTTTTGAAACCCCAATGAAATTATCAAATGTCTTTATATTCTGTCATACTTAATACCAAAAATGAGGAAAGGAACTATGCAGATCTTTGCTTTAAAAATCTCATTGAGTTTTGAATATAGTCCTATTATGAATCATTTCATCTTATAGCAAACATCATAAATGTTAATAAAATCACAATTTTTTAGAATCTATAGTTTTATTGTCTGCTTTAAGCAATAGTTTTGCTTTGTTTTTTTGGGGGGGATTTTTTTGCAGTTTTTACCCCCGTGCTCAGAAATTTTTAATTTTGGCTCTATGGACTGACAAGTTTCTATGACCCTTTCACCCAATAAACTCCCTCCCACCTCTTGACTTCCCCTGCTGTGAACCCAAGGCTGGATCATTGTTTGCATTAAAAAGGGACATTGGAGTCCAGAAGTAACTTTTAAAGATAATGAATACTGCATACTAGTATGTGTTCCTTTAGTAAGTAATCAGTCTTAAAAACAATTAAAAATACATACTGGAGAAAGTTCCCAAAGATTTTTTAAAGCTATTTACAATATTTAAAATGTACTTAATTTTAAAATTATAGGGTATCTCGCACTTATTGTGTAACATTTTAAAAACACAACAATAGTATAGCAATTCATATTAAATAAACATTTTAAATTTATCATTCTTTAATATGGGATTATTTCTCTTGAATAACTGCTTTACATTTAAAAGTTGATTAAAAATAAGCAATTTCAATGTTTCTTTTTTTGGTGTAAAAGTTCTTAACTTTTAAATTCTATCCACCAAATTAGGTTAGATCAAACAACTTGGAAACAGAATCAGATTAATTTACATATTGAAATCCCATTAATTTACATGTTGAAAATTTCTTGATCTAAGCACTTTTGCTTAACACATTTTGAACTAGATGTTGGATCTCAAACAATACTATCTATTGGATAAACATGTAAATTTATTCTGATTCTCACTTGATGTAAAAGAGTGTGTTACAATCCAATTTTTGTTCTTTTGCCATGAAATTCTGAATACCTTATAAAGTGAATATTATTATTCCCTAAAAAGTGACCCTGCAGAGAATATTTTGATTGTTTCACATACTATTTATAAACTTAAAATGTGGGGATTTTACTGCTTATCTTCAGAAACTTAGAGAATGCTATGGCTGAGTTCTAATATTTCAAAGGCCTTAAAAATGTATTTGGGAACACTGTCAAGTGTCCTACTCAAAATTTTCATTTGGAGCCCTCCTAGTGACTAGGGAGGCTGAAGCAGGAGGTTCACAAATTCAAGTCTAGCTTGGGCAGCTTAATATGACCCTGTCTCAAAATAGAAAATAAAAAGGGCTGGGATGTAGCTCAGTGGTAAAACACCTCTGGATTCAATCCCTCATACTGCAAAAAAAAAAAAAAAAAAAAAAAAAAAAAAAAAAAAAAAAATCAAAACCAAACCAAAACAAAAACTTCCCATTTGGACTGTATCTTCTCAAAGTATTAGTAACTGTCTCAAAAGTGAACAGATGTGCTCATCTTTCTTTGTAACACACATATTCTACTCAGTCTCCTTCACACCACCCATTCTGGCTTTAGCTTACACTTAGTATCTCAACCTAGAGAATACCTGTGAATCTATGGGATGTTTATGACAAATACAAATGTCTCTCGGTGTCCAGGGGGTGGGTTACAGGACCTCCATGAACACCAAAATCCCTGGAAGTTCCAGTGTCTCATATAAAATGGCATAGTATTTATACATAACCTATGCACATCCTGCCATATTCTTTACATCATCTCTAGATTACCTATAATACCTAATACAATGCAAATGCCATGTCAATAGTTTGCATGCTACATTATTTAAGGAATAATGGCAAGAAAACAAGTCTGTATAGTTCAGTAGAAATAAAATTTTTTCCCCAATATTTTCAGCCCAAAGTTGGTTGAGCTCTTGAATGTGGAACTATGGATACAGAAACATGACGATCTTTTTTTTTTTTTTTCATATTACACTTTAGAAAATTCTCTCGGTAGGTTAAACAACAAAAACCAGTGAAAGGACCTCTTTGAAAATTCCTATCATACACATTGCCAGACTGAAAGTACATAAATATTATCACCTGTGAGTTTTCCTATAAACCAGAATACATAATAATCATACCAGTGATCCCTTTGAGAAATCTGGAAAATTTTTCTCTTTATTAATGGACTACAATTAATTACTTTAAAAAAACTTTTCACTTTCTTTATGATGAAGTAGTTTGCTTAATGTTGTTTTGATTTAAAATTTAAATGTAACCACTTTATTTAATATATCACTACACAACAACTAAGTTGAAAGTGCTGCTTACAGTATAGATTGCTTTGAAAATATAAATTTTCTAAAGAATTTGCTACTGTGAATTTTAATTTTCTTGCTCTAAATTTTTCTGAGTTGACTCTCATGCTCACATTCAATAACTGTACTCAAGTAACAATAAATATCACATAAATTAACTGGGGTTCAGTGGTACACCACTGGAATTCCAGTTGTTCTGAGGCTGAGGCAAGAGGATGGCAAGTTCAAGGCCAACCTCAGCACTTTAGCAACACCCTTTCTCAAACTAAAAAAATAAAAGGAGCTGGGGAATATAGCTCAGTGGTAAAATTCCCCTAGGTTCGATCTCTAATATTGCAAAAAGAAAACAAAAGTGCTTAAATTTGTTGACATTTCTAATGCACTTACCTCAGAAAATCAGAAAATGAAATTGTATCAATATTTGATTCTAAAGGTTAATGTGTTTTAAATTTTTTTTTCTTTTATCTGTACATGTTCCTCTCATGAAGAAGTACATTGAGTTTTCATGGAATGTTTAGAGTAAAAATGATATTTGAGTTTCCCTATTTTTCTTTGCTTGAAATGGATGTTCTGGAATATCCTCATGGTTAATGTCCACCAAAAGAAAAGCTCTTTCATTGTTTTTTTGTTTTTTGTTTTTTTTTTTTTTTAAGAGAATCACTAAGCCAAGAGCATTGTCTTCATCTTTGATGAAATATAGCTTTCCAATTAGCAGGAAAGGCCTTCATTTCAAAAGGCTGAACAGAATGCTACTTGAAAATTCATTCCAGCTGGGTAAATTGAAGAACTGAAACAATTCCAAAGAAAGAATATTCTCTGGGCATTTATCATTTGATTTTCATTTGGATAAATTTCCATTTGCTCCAATAATTTGTTTCAGAATTTTGGTCTTCTGAGACAGAAAAGAAAGTGTTGATAGCCATGTTTGACTGTATTGTACTTCTTCCCTTACCCAAATTATCTGCTCAGTTGTATTGACAAGAGGGATTGGCCTCACACTTGCAATAACTGACCATACAAGAAACCTTGATGTTACTCTACTTTCATCATTTTATGCACTAGTTGATTCTGCTGTCAAATTCTCATTTGACCACAGCCCACTCTTTTCTTTGGGGCATTTTATTCTTCTATGGGGAAAAATAATGTAACTCTAATCACAAGGGGAGAAACAATTACTAAGTCAATTATCTAATTTAGTGTGCTGTTCTATGATATTTTAGCTAAAGATATCCACACTTTTGTAGCTGTTTTTAATGTTTCTAGCTATTTATTGACTACCTATGTGAAGCTAATTTATAAATGTACCTTCAATACAATTTAAAATGCTTTTTGCTTTGCATCAGTATTTTTTTTTCTTTTCCTTTACTGCATACCATTTCAAACCATTACTATAACTAGCTTGAAAAACATGAGTGGGGATGTACCTCAGTGATAGAAAACCTGTGTGGCTTCCACGAGGACCTGAGTTCAATCCCAAGCGTCACAGACAAACAAACCACCAAGAAAACTTTACTCAGTCTCTATTAAAGTTCTTAATACTTTAGTTTTATTCCTAATGTAAATAAAGTCATAAGGGGTATATTTCACCAATAACAGATAATGCAGATAGTTTCCCTATTGTTTCTCCCTTTCTATGGGATGAGACAAATCTATGCTCTAAATTATAAATACTTCCCATATTCATTTCCATATCAGCAAGAGGGCTCCTTGTATTTCTTCATCAATAGGGGTACACATACTTGAGTGCAACACAAGTGCCTCAATTTCTTTAAAATATTTTAGCAGTTGGATGTTCACTGATTTAGAAATATCCCCCATTTAGTTAAGGAAGATTAGTAAGATTTTACTATATCACATTTACAGGTTTTCACCATACTTTGTCTATCACTGTATTTATGAATGTTGGATTGAGGGAGAGTTGGAAGAATAGACACATGTGCAACAAATGTGTGTGTGTGTGTGTGTGTGTGTGTGTGTATTTGCACATATTTATTTATAGGTCCTTTCTTACCACAGATGGAAAATTGTTCTTATTTTTGGTGTGGATTTTAAAATATGAATTCCAAGACAGACTATTTTCCAATTTAATTTTTAATAACCCTAAAAGGAAATGTGTCCTCTTTTAAAGAGTGCTTCAGAAATTTGAGGATTTGAATGATGAGATTTCTCTAGGTTATATGACTTTTATCTTTTTATCAGTCATTTTTTCCATAAACTAAATTAACATGTACCCTCTTTCTTTTCTTTTCTTTTTTTTTTTTTTTTTTTTTCCGGTGCTAGGGATTGAACCCCAGGGCCTTGTGCATGCAAGGCAAGCACTCTACCAAATGAACTATATCCCCAGCCCTTCTCTTTATTTTTCTCTACAAACCTTCAAAATATTTCAGGAAAATGAAATATTGTCCTCCAATAAGCATCTGATTGATTCAAAAGAAATAAAGGAATTACTTTCATTCTTTGTATACTCAACCTATATGAGGCCTTTCCCTCCCAACTTGATTGACATTATCCTTAGGAGTCCAATTTCCCTAGTACTTTCTTATGACTAACTATTTCCCATTGTTTTGACAACCTCTGTGAATTGCAATATGTGTTTGCTAAATTAAAATCTATATTTTTTGTCATGTGTCAAGGTGATATTAAACTTACTTCCTGTATTTTCATATTATTATGAATTACTGCATAATAAAATAACAGTTGTAAATACAATGGACTTACTCCTTATAGAAATTAAACGTTAATTACAAGTCATCTATTAAAATATTGAAAAAGAAAATACAAGTCACAGGACAGGTCATTTAGGGGTAGGATAGATGTACAGCAATTGCAGCTTCTGGCAGTGGAGTGGGTTCCTGGCCTATTTGCATGATTTTATGCACAAGGGGATGCTTATAAAGCACATATGCTTGATTCCTTGGTACATACTACTACTGTGACTCAAAAATTTATGGTAGCTCCAATTTTCTATTTGGCAAAAACCTTCATACAATAGCTACTCAATAAATATATGTTGACTACACTAAAGAAAAAGATAAATAATGTCCCCTTTCTTGATGTCATGGCTACTACTCAATTTGGGGGAGAGTTAAAAACAGGCATAGAAAGTTTTGGTCTTACTCTTTCCTATGCAAATATTCTTTGATTACCCAGTGTCCCAAATAACTTGTCTTAATAAGCCCCATTTATTATTATGAAGTCTTCAGCCAGTTAGCCAGTTATTTTCCAAGATTGACTTCAAGTGGCTACAGCCCAATCCAGATATAGTCGTAGGTAAATCATTCTGGCCTGTCATAATCTAGTATAGTATCTTGGGACCAAGTCAGTGATAGCGATGAGTAACTAGAGTACCCTAAAGTGCCCTAAGGCTGTGTCAAGAAGAGGCTTAGAGTCCAGGTTGCAACAGAAAGGTGATAGGGGATTCTACTCTCTTCTAGTCTGAGAAAGGGAAGACTCAGGAATTTGAAAGCTCTCAACGTTCCTGAGGTTGGGGGCATGGGCCAGAGTCCATCTCCCAGCCAAGAGCTGGGAAACAGTGGCCTAAGAAAAAAGTGTCTGAGATGGTTTGGAAAAAAAAAGAGTCAGAGCAATAGAAAGGGGAAAGGGAGGAGGAGAGGCAGGGACTTTGGGTGATTGTGAGAAGCTGAAAGATGCCAAAACAACTTTTTCTTTTTTGAATTATCTTCTATAGCAGCATAAATGATGCTTTATTTGGTGGAGTTGGGAATGTAGTCTTCTTTTAAAGTCCTGAAATATGATCCTGGCCCATCTTGCCCCAATCTTGGGGCTTTTGTATACTCCTTTGAAGTGGCACTACATAGTCTCAGAAGCCTGACTTCCCCTTGAGTTTTGAATGACTGTGGCTTTTGCTGTAATCCATTGAATTTTGCTTTCAGTGGAATGCCCCCAAAACGAAGGACTATTGGATAGTATGATGAAACTTCCATGTAGAGGATGCAGCAAGGGCAGCAGATGGCATGTGTAATGCAGTCAATGGGGAGAGAGAAAGTCCTGGGAAAAACTGAAGCAAATAAGCTGACAACTAAAGAAAATGTGACAATATCTGAAGGAATAAACCCCATCTTATGCGATCTCCAGAAAAAATGGAGTATTTGTTCTTTAACTGAAGTATCTAAGAACCAAATAAAATGATCTTGGGAATAAGAGGGCTGAATAAAATAGACAAGTATAGTTTTAAAAGGATAATAGGTTTTGTTAAGCCAAGTTTTTGTTTTTATTTTCTGAGCAAAGTGAACAGCTTCCATCTGTGCCTTAAGACCATGTTATTGTAGAAAAGAGGATCGTATGTAAGCCTATCCCTTATGGCAGAGAATTTTTGTGAGAAAAGGTACTAGTCAGGATATGATTTAAAAGAGTAGGGAATAAAATTATTGAAGGAGAGTGGAAGTAAGATTTGCAGACTTGGTCCTCTGCAATGCTGGGGTTTTGGGGGAAAGGAAAAATAATCCTTTCTTCTTCATTATACCTTGTCCAAACTTAACCAAACACATCTTTGGGCCCAACAAACTCTGTAGAATGTTTTAAGCTGCGGAAGACTTGAGGAATTAAGTACAAAATGTTTCCTGGGCAGACCTGCTGAGTAGGAATAGTTTGGGTGTGGGTGTGTGCGTCTGCCATAATAAACAGAACATAATACAGTGGCTTCTAAAATATTAGCAAATATTTCAGACATCACTGAATGACTTCTGATTTTTGCACCACTGCTTATAACAGCTGGAAAGAAGTTGTATCCTTTATCTATCTAGGCTAATGTATTTAACTTTATTTATACATGGGTTACAGGATTCATATATTTTACTATACTACTTTTAGCTATTGAAAATTGCCCCTTTAAGGTACATTTTGAAGGCTGCCTCTTTATCAGATCTTCCCTAATCATTCTCCAGCAGGTAAGGAGAGATAAAGTAAAATAGAGTTGTTATAACCCTGGACTGTAAATTTAGAAAGATCTGAATCTAATTTTCTGCCAAGCCATTTAGTTATCATCTATCCTTGGGGATATTACTTAAACCCTCAAGACTTCATCTTTTAAAATGTGTTCCTAAAAAAGCATGGCATTGGGGATGGGGTTGTGGCTCAGAGGTACAGCACTCGCCTACCATGCGTGAGTCTCTGGGTTTGATCCTCAGCACCACATAAAAATAAAATAAAGATATTGTGTTCACCTATAACTAAAAAATAAATATTTTTTAAAAAGCATGGAATTAAATTTTAAAAAATCTGAAAGAGGTATCAGGAACTGTGCATTTTAAACTAGTTTTTATCAGTAATTTGACCTTAAGTAAAGCACCCTTTGTGTTTCTGTTGCCTCATCTGTAAGATAGAATTGATAAATTCTTATTGTTCTCTTAATTTGGAGTAGGTGTTAGAAACCAGTGATATATAAGTATTAGGAAATATAAAGAATTATTTAAATTATTATTTAATTTAATATTGGTCTCTATGAAACTACAAAACAGCTGAATGAATAAAGCAAGCCACCTTTGAAAAGACATCAGCCTTTATCTGCTTCCAGTAAAATCTCAGCAGGATAATTTAATTCTCTTTAGACTTCTGGTAAAAGAGCCCACTCAAGTCTACCTGCCTTAGGAAATTATAAAACATTTTACCTCTTGCATCTCTTTTAAATGAGTCATTTCATCTGTCCTCATTTAGTTAAAGCATCTCTAATATCCAGACTGTATTTTTGCAAAAACTAGATCACTGGTTTTGTGTGTATATGTGTATGTGCCTGTGTGTGATTCCAAGTATTTTCTACCCTATTTTACAGAGCATTATCTCTTTTAGCAACTTATTTTTGCTTCAGCCACACTATATATCTCACTATTATTTAATTTCATCTTGCTCTTTCCTGCTTTTATGCTTTGGTGAATGATGATTCTCAATGGAAAGTTCCTCTCCCCTTCTTTAGCTGGAAAAATTCTACTTGGCCTTAAAGATCCAATAATAATTTACCTCCTCTGTCTCCTGAGGACACATTAATCTATTCTGCCTTTGTCTACACTCAACTTTCCCATGAAATTATGAACTTCCAAATGAGTCTTGCACATATTGGTACATCTTCCTTGTTTTCACTTCTAGTATCTAGTACAGTTCCTGGCATATAGTAGCTACTCTACATCTAGCATGGAGTGGTTTCCTATACATAAAAATCAAATAAAAGAATGGACAGACAATGTTCCACACCAGACTCATGCAAAGCAAGATGAGTGGTGTATCAGAAGGTTTAAATAATAATACAATTAAATCATTCTATTCATTAAAAACAACTTTTCTAGTAGTACAAGTCATTTAATGGGCTTTACTTTCTCATTGATATAATTATATTTCTTTGTCTCTTGATGTCATTTGAGGTAAGGGAATATTTGCTTTCAGTTATGTTATGATACAGTAAATGAAATGATTTTATATGAGGTATGGTATCAGTGCATCATTCCAGCTGGGAGCAGGAGGTTGGAAGGCTCACTCATGGTACCATCACATCTAGCTTCCAAAATTTCTAGGCTTCAGTTTGACTTCTGACTATTACGCACGGAACATTATGCATAAGTCAGCAATGTAAAATTTAGTCACATTTTTGTACACTATGTTACAAGAAAAATTAACTTTCCTTTTAAAGTCAGTGAAAAATAGAGAATAAACAGAGTAATAAAAGAGCTGGTCAGATTCAGTTGACCCAATCAACAAGTCTCAAGAAGAAAATTACTATAAGCATCCACTTCAAAAATATGAGCAATGCCAGTTAATGTTTATCCTTGTCTTGGTAACCATTCTTACCCAGGGTCCATTAAGAAAATATTATGCAAATTGAGACCCCTTCAAATTTCTAAGAAACATGACCTTTTTTTTCTGAAACAGTCCTCTGTCCCTGTGGATTGTATGGGATTCCTGTTAAGTAAAACATTCACTGATTTTTTTTCAGGGATGATGTTCCAAAATATCCTATATGCATCCTTTGGAAATTTAAAGATCCTTTTAAATTTAAGTCTTCCAAAAGCATTTTGCCTTAGTTTTTAGAATTACTTTAGTCCTTTTAATTTTTTGATGTGGTTTTAAACCAATTTCCTTCTAGTTTAACGTTTTCTAAATTGGCTCTTGTCTGTAAATTTTAACACCTTCATCTGAGACTTCTAATATCTGTACCACCAGAAATTAAAGTTGATGGGCTTTTTGAAAAAATTACTAATAATCTCCTTACTTCTATTTTATCCAATATTTGACCGTAAACTTGTCTCTTGTACCTTTTTGTATCTTGAATGTCTGTATCTAATAGTTGTCTTAGCTTTTTGTATTTTTTATCTGAAATACCTTTATGTGACATTTTTAACCATTTTTATCTTGTTTCTATCTTCTAGTTTTTTCTAAGGTTTGTACATTCACCTTTAGTTGCTTTTTTTCCTCCTAGTTTTTTTTTTGCTTTCTATTTTGTGGGTTTAAAATTCTTGTCTTCCTACATCTTCTCTATCTTCCTATATCTTTTCTGTCTTTTTTTACCTTCCTGTACTTCTGTCTTCAAAGTTTTTCACTTCAAATTTCTAATATTCTTTCTCCAAATTGCTTTTATCCTATTATCTTTCCATTTTTATGTTTTTTTTTTTTTTTTTTTTTAGTATACCCCTTTCATCACCTACAGCTTCACTCTTTTAAACGAGGCTTAGATTTTGTTTAAATCACTTCAATGTTAGTTTACATGGCTGCCCTTCAACCAAAGGCTTTTCTTTTTTTTTTTTTACTCCATTGAGAAGCTTTGTCTCAATCTGCCATGTACAAATACCTTTTTCTTCTTTCTTCCCTTCTCAAGCTTTTAAAGTAAGTCTAGTTTCCTCAAAATCTTTTTAAATGGCGTTTTACAACTTTTTACTTTACCACAGAGATTATCTCATCTAGAAACATTTCTCTTTTTTTTAACCTTTATATTAAAATATATTTCCACATCTTGAATCTTTTTATATCTCTTTTCTAGCAGTTAACCCTTTTTAAAAATTTACATTGTGAAACAACCCTTATAAAATTTCTGAATTTAGATAAATTACTCTAAATATTTTCATTTTTTTATGGTACTATAATACTATAATTGAAACCCAACTGAAACTTCTTATACTCTTTGGATATAAATTACACCTGATAGAATCTTAACTCTTAGTAACCTTGTTTCAGCAAAGACACAGACACAAAGCAATATTAAACTTTTTTCCATTCACCAATTTATGAAAACACACATAATGTTTAAATATATTACCTTATGGAACTTAATAAGTAAAGAACACTTGATTTTATATTTAGTGGTTGATATTTTAACACTTTAGCTTTGTAAATTAATCAGATGTCTGTAAAAACCAAAATCTTAGACAAGTGTAGTAAACAGAACTAGCCATCTCTTTCTTGTTGAAGAAAAATCCTTCTACAGGATACCATGATGGTCCCATTGATATATTTAACAACTCCTCTTTAAAAAGCCATGGGCTACATTTTTGTATTGTATCAACATATGCCCTAACTGTTCTTGGTCTTACTGGGGTGCCTCCTTCCTCTAACAATTTCTCTTCCTTGGAGGCGAACAACTTCAAACCTTGAGTCAACCATTTTCCCCAGTTTGCCTGAGAAAGTTCTAGGGACAGGCAACTTGAAATAAAAACAAAATAAATCAAAACAAGAACACATTGTTTTTTGAAATGGTCACCCATTCTCTCGCTCTCCTTCAGGGGTGAGCAATTTCACTTACCTCTAAGCTTGAAGCGTTTCCCGTATGGGCTGCCAAATGCCGCAGTCTTGGCTGGGCACAAAATAACCGAGCCACCACACCGCCTTGTAGATTCAAACAGCAATTCTTTATTCCCGACTGTCACCGGCACTCTACACGCACGTTCTGGGAAAATACACCTCCCTCCACAGGGCTCTGCGTACCAATTCTCTCAGAACTCCGTGAGAACTCAACGGGAACTCAAGGAGCGGGCGCCTGAGGCAGCAGGATACGCCCTATTCCCAGCAGGATCCACCCTAAACCTGGAGCCACCCTAATCCAGCAGGATCCACCCTAAACCTGGAGCCACCCTAATCCCTGAGCAGGGTCACCTTTCAATTAAAAATGCCATGTCATTCCTACTTGGCTATGGCTCTCAGCATAAAATAATAACAACCCATGCCTTAGTCACAGGAGCTTGTGAATATGTTACAATACAGGACAAGAGGGAATTAAGAATGGAGAGTAGGCTGATCTTGCAATGGAGAGGTTATCTGAAATTATTCAGAAATGAATTATCTATTTATTTAGATAAGTTTTCAAAAGGAGAGGAGGCAGAAGGGAGGTTCAGAGAGGTACCATGTGAAAAGGAGTTAATCTACTATGTCTGGCTTTGAAGGTGGAAGAGGGGACCATGAACCAAGAAATATGGGCAGATCTTTAAATCTGGAAAAAGCAAGTTTCTCACTAGAACCTGCAGAAACATAACCTGCTGCCATCTTGATTTTAGCCTGGTAAAATCTGGTTGGGACTCCTGGCCTACAGAACTGTTAGACAATAAATCTGTGATGTTTAAAATACTATGTTTTTGATCACTTATGATTACAGTAGAAAATGAACACAAGCCCGACTTTGTGGTGGGTTTCTCATATTTCAGTTCAGATATGCCAAAAGTAGTTTTAGAGACAACTTTCCCATTACTCACATGCTCGAGGGCAAACTATATAAGATCATCTTGGTGACGAACACCACCTAACTTGTCTACACACACTGTTAGAACAAAAGAGCCTTACTTTCCTTTTTGCAAACTTTGTTCCAGTAAATTTGGAGAAATGGAATTTATTGATGATCCAATGGAAAATCATAAATCAAAGGCAGCTAAACATTAGAAAAAAACAATATCCTGATTTTTATAATTACCAGTTCATACCTCTATGCTCAATCTAATTTTTAGGAGAAGCAAAATGATCTGATTGAGTATTAAATTGTGAACAAGTTAGTGTAGCACACTTGGGTACTCTCTGCCTTATTTTTCCATATATGGTGGATATCTGTTCATGTCAATTTGTGAACAAGAATTCCTATTAAGCAGAAATTCATCTGGACTATATCAACTGCAAGATCAGCTTTAAGACAAATGAAAGAATGTGAAAACAGGGAGATTCCTTAAGAATGAAATTATGCCTTCCCCCATCGCCCACACCAGTGTGGTTACAGAACTATGGGGAATTTATCCCAGAGTTTTCACTACTCTGTGTTCACTGCTTCAGTTCTTCCTATCAGAACCTCCTGAGATTAGAAAGTTGTGCCCTTTTCAGAGACTTTTTTCAGCTGATGAAGGCTTCTGAGTTAGCCAGGAATCAACATGGGATGCTGCACTATGTCAGAGCTGCATGTTTAGTCTGCCTTCCTAGAAATAATCAAGAAAAGTTATACGTGAAAAGACACAGATGCTCCTTTCTCAGCAATATTTTCATACTTTTGAAGTGTAATATAAAAAGCTAAGTACAGACCTAGAAGAATATATGTGTATTTTAAATATCCATATATTTTTTATTGATTTCATTTGTAAAAGTTCACTATAAGGCAGTAAATTTATATCATGGTTCTTAGCCTACCATGTTTTTCTTTGAAAATTGATATTTATTCTACTATGTATCCTGACTTATTACCAAGCATATTTGTAGCACGAAGAAGATTTTTATTTGCCAGACTCCCAATTATTTTAGGAAAACCTTTGAAGAGGTACCTAAAACTGTTTCATCCCAAATTCAGTCATTCAGTTGTCATTTATTTTCATGATTATAATACATGAAAAAATACAACTGGTGTTAAAGCTGCTGTAAAATGTATATCCTGTTTTAGTAATTAGGAAGCTTGTGTGTAGAGCTTAGAGAATCTGAGTTGTCTGTGATGTTACTGGTTGCTGTCTAGCCCAAAAAATGTAAGATGTTTTCCCCTGTCAACTACAATACATAACGTATTATTTAAAAATATACACAAGGAAATATAATTAGAACATTTCAATATTTTAACTTTTTATAATCAATCATCCTTTCAGTTGGATGCACAGCCACTGACATGCAGCCAAGGATACCTATTAGTATTTAATGAACATGAGGCTCATTTCCACACTCATTTCTAAAATAGAAATGAATCAAAGCAGGACTATATCCCACAGATTATAAGGCCAATACTAATGTGATAAAAGTTATTTTGCCATTCTCTTTTTGAAATCACAATAGAACTCCAAAAATAAAAAAAGAGAAAAATTTGTAAGTCTACTATTTGGCTCTCTTTGACTCCCTTCTCTGGATAGCATTTACAATTGACTTTTGAGGAAAAACAAACACATGTGTAAAACAAAAGTTTGGCTTCTTGCTAGTCCTTTCCTCCTTTGTCTTTCAACTCTTTTACTCATGCTATAAAAAGAGAGAAAGTAGACATAAATCTTTTCAATTGACATTTTTCAAAACTTCAATTCTTGTTTCACCATTTTAACTTTGTTTCTCTGTTCTTACTGTTGACCCCTATAGTACGTGACACACTGTGCTTATACCTTATTACAAATTCTGAACACAGAAAGAAGTTCTTGTGATCACCACTTATTACTGCCCTGGAACATCTGGTGCCAACCTCAAATCTATTCCAGATTACACTTGAATCTATGTTTTTTCCGACCGGGGCACCACCCTCTGCTATCTGAGGGTCAAATATGCAGCTCCTGCCTGTGTAGATGACCAGTTGGTTTCCAGGAGTCAGAACCTCACAGTTGATGGCAACCAGATAAATGTGCCTCTTCTGTACAGCTGAGATATGGAATTGCAACTGGCAAATGCTTGGTACACTCTGGTAACTTAAAAGACTAGGAATTCACATTTCTGACATTTAAGCAGATTTTAGTCTCATTGGCTTTTTGTCAAGAATTGGGTAACATGTTATAGTTTTTGATGATTTGTTGGTTGTTATTCTTTTAAATTCCCAAGGAATGAGCAAAATGCCCACTGGGAACTTTGAGGTGAGCTTTAGATTTAGCAGTCACTTTCAGGAGCCATCAGCCATGGCACATTACAATAAAAGTCCCAAAGGCAGGCCATTCTTGGGTCAGAATCTCTCAAGTTAGAGGAAGACCTAACACTAGGGAAGAAACAAGTTCAAAAGAACTCTTGGCTTAAAATGTAAGATTTGAGAATCTCAGTATAGTGGGGGAAAAACAGATAGTATTTATTGAAAATCAGTTTTCTGCACACAGAATCATAAGGACTATTAAGAGTGTAATTTAATCTACAAGGAATGACAGGCAACCCTTTCTTCAGTAGTTTGGAGCAGGTACCACCTGAGTCAAATGAAGAGCACTCTGACTTTTATTTTGAAGTTAAGTAAATGCACAAACCCTAGAGTAGAATATTTCTTCTTTAAAGTTTATCTTGAGCTTTTTCATTGTGCAAACCCTGGATTATCCTAAATGGATCTTAAATTACTTTCTGATGACACCTGAGATAAAGTGCCTTTTTTTTTTTTCTTTCTCCACATCAAAACCCATGGGGCTCTTTTAAAAGGTTACTCTCCATACCTGTTTATAAATGGGATTTTAGGATCCAAAGGAGCCAATAAGAAGAAGTGAGTATTTTAGGTCTATTCACAAAAAAGGAAATAGCAAGTTCCTTGATGTTGGAGCTCCCACCCCTTCTGTTACAGGCCAGTACTCGGACTTCCTTTTCTGCTTAGTCATTGCTGTAACTCCCACTCTGAGATTAATTGCCTGACCCTGGAGATGAATGATCTTCCACTTAATCTTAGCCAATGCAATCTGGACAACCTCAGGTTTGGTGAGGTTCCTCTTGGGTGGTTGTCATTTGTTTTAAGAACATTAAAAGTATCTCATAAATCTATATTTATTTTATTGGTGAGTAATCTACTGTAATTAAATATGAAATGCTAAAAACAATGTTAAGGTAAAATTGGGGTCACAAACCTCTTTTTATGGTTGTTTCATGGCTGCAAAAATACTCTGGAATTTGCTTTTGTCTTTATGTCTGGATCTGTTTAACATTACAGAGCATCCAACAGCATCTCATGTTCAGATGAGTACTTTGTGTTTTAAAATAATAAGAGATTATTTTTATGATGAATATTAAATGCTTATGAGTAAACAGCTTACCATGCTTCCACTTACAAAACTGGGAATTTGGTAAACCAGTATTATATCCAAGTTTGATCTATTCTTTCTTGCTTTCAGATTGAGACATGCAGAAATCAGGCTGGATAATAACAAAATTAGCTAAAGTTCATGAATTTGGAATTGATGATTTAGAAGGGACTCTGGCAATTGTGCTAAAATTGATGTTTGCAAGACTGTCAGGAAATAAAAAGAATTTGTTACACAGACTATAGTTGAAACAAATAATTGTTTTAAGGGTACTTAAATGATTAAAAAACATGATTTTTTTAGTACTTATTGAAAAAAAAATCATATTATCTAGATAGTATTATTTGGTAACTGGAGCTGTCACCTACCCAACTTTCACCTGGCAGTGAAAGACTTGCCAAAGGCACTCCTAGAAAGTGGTACAAGTGTGTCTTTTTTTTAAAAAAAATATTTTATTAGTTGTTTATGGACCTTTATTTATTTATATGTGGTGCTGAGGATCAAACCCAGTGTCTCACACATGCTAGGCAAGTACTCTACCATTGAGCCACAACCCCAGTCCCACAAGTGTGTCTTTTAAACATTTTATGTAATTCAGCCTAAAAAAATGGAATTACCCATTTTCTGTGTTTTGTAATAGTCAGGAAGATGCATACATACTCTTCTCAAAATAATAACTAAATAATGTGCGTTGGGACTCTGTCTTCAATAAAGGAAGTCTATGTTCTAAGTTAAACAAATGAACAAAGCAAAACAAGTGGGAAAACCAAAGATAAGGGAGATTAAAGGGAAGATATAGGAATATCTCCCACTCCCACCTAACAAATCAGTAACTTATTTTGGGGAAGTGCATATGTTGGAGGACAAATGAATTATTCAATGTGAAAGAATGAGGTGAGCATCAAGTGTTTTTGAGCATTGGTGACTATGTTTCCAGCTCTATGGCTCCCTGCATACTACTTCTACTGATTTTATTAAATATCTGTGCAGACTTATATACTTAAACTGAGGAAAATGGAGCAAGATTAGTTTTTTTCTAATGGCTCTAGAGAATATGGTGGAAGTGAGGTTAACCCCCAAAGGTATTATTTTGTTGCTATTAGACCATGGCAACAAAATAAAACCTAGTTTTTTTAAAAAATGTATCTATTACCCTAATTTCTCACATTCCATTTTTTTATGATTTCTTCACACTTCTTGGTCTTCTGATGGAAACATAGCTACTGTTTTAAAACTATACTAAATGAAGTGTTTATGAAAAAATACATAGGCAATGTTGAAATAGCAACCACAACTTTGTTCTTATTTCTATTAGGCCAAGCTTGAATGTGCAAATCTATAATTATATTTCAAGTGGTTTAGAAAGCTTAATAGACCACTAGTAGGTTTTTACCACATCTTAATTCTGAAAATCTGCATATAATTTAAAGGAAACATATCCATGTGTTTCTGACTAATTTGCTATTAAGCCTATTTTCTGAGCTCAATTTCATGTCTAAAAAGTATTTAAAAGGCTCTTTAAATTTGTAAGCCTTACCTAAAGCAAAATATCACAAATATATATGGCATTAGAAATGAACTGGTGTTTGACAACCTAAAGGCTATAAATATAAATAATACAACTAAAGGAAAATATATTTTTTGCAAATAAATAGCTTACTCTCTCAATGCCAGTTTCCCTTGTTTCCAACATTAAGCTATGATATTCTAGGAGAAATTTTGCATCATTTCCCAAGCCTCAATCTCTCGTGCCTCGAGCAGATGTCTACAGCAATTGAGAGCAGCATGTGATTTTTCCATACAGTGGTGTGTTCCCAGAGAACAACCCAAAAGTCATGCTGCATCTGCTCCATTTGCACATGCACATTGTGTTCTTTCTTGGAACTCTACCCACTCAGGGTTTACTTCATGCTGAGAAGCCTCCTGGGGTGAGAACTTTGCTCCATGTTTGGCATGTCCACTGATTCACATAACATTTAGGAGTCCATACATGCTTCTAATTTGAGTAGAAAATTCCCACTTTTGAATACACATTTTAGTAAATTTTACTTCATTTCTTCAATGTTGCTTAATAGTAGCTGGATGCATTATTAACTTTCATAACCTTTTAAAACAGCAGATGCGGATTTTTATTAGGACTTATATTTAAGCAAAGCTCTGTGAAAATTGCACAAAATATTTACAGCCTGAAGGTCACTGACAGTGTCTTTGTTTAGACAACATGATATTGCCAATGCAACCATTTACTGCATTTGACTATGATATTGGTAATTTATGAAAATTCTCTGGCTTTTGAACACTAGCATGATTCAAGGCAAAAGGCGAATTACTGGCTAATTTGTTTATTAAGTTCATGTTTGTTTTTTTGAACAACAGATTGGTTGTAAAACAGAAAGACTAAGCAAATTTGTGGTAGAAATTTAATGTTTTCAATTTTATCAGCACTAATAACAATAAGAAATAAAGATTAATGTTCACTGGCATGTATGATAGGTATAGTTCAAAAAGAGCAGACAGACGCAAATAAATGGTAATCCTGAGCATGTGGGAAGAGATCCAGGTTCTAGTTATATCTGCCTTGCCTAATTACGCACTGACATTCATAAGATATTATGTCTTCTTTTCAGCCACAGTTATTTGAAATCATACCGGACAGAGTCAGGTCTGGATTTTAGTCCAGTGTCTACCACTAACTTTGTGTTTTTAAGTCAACAACTCATACACAAAGCTTCGATTTCCTCATCTTTGAAAGGGGACTGATAATGGTCATGCATACATGTCTGGAATATTTAAAAGACTGAGATAACTACACAAATTGCCAAGACTTAAATAAGCAATTGGAAAGAATCTATGTTAATGAATATGATTATAGTTAAGGGATATGGTTGAACAATGATGACACCAGCAAATTATTTTCCCACCTTTTATTTTTCTGCATGATTTTGAATCCATGTGAATTTTCCCTGGGAAACCATTTTACATGCCCTGGAATAGCTATTTCATTTTTACTTTAAATGTCGTATCAGGTTCCCAGAATTATATAACCAGCTAACAGAACTACCGTGTACTGTTTAGTGTACAGAGGTGAATGAATGCCTATCAATGGTAACATTTAGGATTTAAAACTAATTTAGCAATTGCATATTATTTTTTAAAGTTTCTATTGAAAAGTGTATGTTAAACAGTTTTGTTTCATATTTTGAGATTAATAGCTAAATGTGTACAAATATAGGCATTTTACACAGAACTCAGCAGCTGCAAATGTGTTTATATGTGTAAAACAGATACACAATACACACACATTTATAAAATGATTCATTAGCCTCTTCTCTAGAGAGATATAGACTTTAAAACAGGGATGTTAGTTTAAAGAAATAGAGTTTTATGGCAACCCACTATTGAATATGATAAAATAAAAATACTGCTATATTTCCTTTATAAATTTACGTGTTTGCAGTTAAAGGATTGTGTCTCACATGCTGGCAGCTTTATTCTTTTCAACATTGCAATACATATATTCACATCTTTGGTATTAAACTAACTTTAAAAAAATTTTAGTATCACACACATTTTTAGTTAAACAATAAACATCTGTCATCTGCCATTTATTAATATTAATTAAAAATGGTCAGTAGCTCATGGGATCCAACTCCAGCAGCTGAGATTTTTCTAAATCTGACCTTCTTAGAATTTATGTAAAAAGTGTTCAGAGTAGTTCTCCTAAGGCCCTAAGCAATTTAAGGCCAGTTTGCAACCTAATGTTTTAGATTATGTATTTAGCAATCAAAATAGGAGGGACGGATGACAGAAATTCTGTAAAAACCATAATGCCAGCAGATTCCATGGAACAAATAATGAGATGCTCAAAATGATATAGAGCCAAACATTAAACATTACTATAAGATAAGTTCATGTGATTGATTGATATATGTGTTAGGACTGTTACAAAATTTCGTCTGTTTTCCATAGTTTTCATGCTTTAGATGAAAAATGTGGAAGGGTCATTTCCTACAAGTTTGCATAAATGAATATAAACTTGAGGAGAAGATCCAAAACCAAATAAACACAAAGCCTAGAATATTAGCCTATCCTGAGAGAGCTACTTTTCACAGCTGCTCACGTCCTGCCACTGTACAACATACTACAGCTACAGCAGAATGGACTCTAAGACATCTGAAATAACCTCTGCTCAATGCCCTGGGAAGCACAGTGACATATTTTTCCCTTCCAAGATTTAAGCAATTTTCCTAAGAAAAAATATTTTGCTTTTCTGTAGCAATAGGTCCAGAGGAAAGTCAAATTCAGATTTTACTAGAAATATAATAAAACAAAAGAGATTTAGAAACCACACTGTTCATTGTTTTTCAATATATTATTTCAACATAGAGCTATTGGTTGGTTGGTTAGAACTTACTTCTATATAAGCACTTGTTTTATCTTTTATTGCTTAATTGGAGTAATGAATATAACAGTCTTAGCCATTTTTAAGTATACAGTTTAGTGGCATTAAGAACATACACATTAGCTGTGCATAGTGGCACACGCCTGTAATCCCAGCAACTCAGAAGGCTAAGGCAGGAGGATCAAGAGTTCAAAGCCAGCCTCAGCATAAGCAAGGTGGTGACCAACTCAGTGAGACCCTGTCTCTAAATAAAATACAAAATAGGGTTGGGATGTGGCTCAGTGGTCAAGTGCCTATGTGTTTAATCCCTAGTACAAAAAACAAACAAACAAACATTCACACTGTCATGTCACCATCACCACCATCCATTTTCAGAACTCTTCATCTCATAAAATTGAAACTATTAAACAAGAACTTTCGTTTCCCTTTCCCTAATCCCTGGTAGCCACCAATTTACATTCTGCTTCAATGAATTTGCTACTCTTGGTACCTCATGTAAGTGGAATCATACAATATTTGTCTTTTGGGGATTGGCTTATTATACTTAAAATAATGTCTAAGTTCTATTCATGTTTTCAGATGTGTCAGAATTTCCTTATTTTTAAGATAATGATGTTCAATATTTGTTTATCTACTCATCCATTAATGAACACTTGAGTTGATTCCAACTTTTGGCTATTGGGAATACTACTTCTATGAAGATGAGTATACAAATATCTTTCAATTCTTTCGAGTATATAGTCATAAAAGTTGGTTTAGTGATACGCTATTAAATATCTCTACCAATTAAATAGCTCTACAGATTCAATTAACAACATCAACATAATTCATACAAAAAATTAAACAAGACTACATGAAATACTGTGTCTATATAGCAGCATGTTATAGTGGAAACTATAATGTACTAGGATAATTTTTCTTCCTTCCTCTGTCGCTACCAGCCTTGTGATAAGGTCATTTGAGAAGTCACTTAAACTATCTCTTTTTTTAAATGGATCTCTGTATCTCTCTCTCTTTATCCCTCTCTCTCTCTCTCTCTCTCTCAGTTGTAGATGGATATAATACCTTTATTTATTTTTATGTGGTGCTGGGGATCAAACCCAATACCTCACACATGCTAGGCAAGCACTCTACCACAGAGCCACAACCCTGGCCTATCACTTAAACTTTTCAGTGTCATTTAATATAAAAAAGAAATAAAATTTTAAAAGACCAATGAGTCTTAAAAGGTACCTTTTGAACTCTTGCTCTCATTTCTTGAATGTTGCTATTACTACAAGAAGCCAATATAGAATAAGATTAACTATATCATAAGACTTCTTAATTACAGCAACAGAGGCGGAAATGAATTTATGAGGGATATGGGGCAAGACATACATCCCTTATAAGTGTGTATGGATCATCATATATATAGACAAATCCATTTACACTAGTGTGCCTGGCACTATGTTTAACACACTGTTGCTGCTCAAGAAATGTTTGCTGATTGAACATGCACCCATACATAAAAGATTATAGTATTTAGTAAATTAAAAAATCAGCATTGCCTAGGAAATGCAATTACTTAAAATGTATATAAAACCCATTATAAATGTAGCTAAATAAAATAAGAAAAATGTTTGCTGTACACATGACCCAACATCAATGTTCTTACTATAACAAAGAGTTCCTACAACTGTTTGCTCATTACAAAAATTAGAACAAAGGGCAAAACAATGGGCACTGTTTATACATAGGCATCTATGGAAATCCAAATAGCCACCAGACACATAATTAACCTTATTAATAATCAAGAAAATGTCTATTAATAAAACAATAGAATGTAATTTGTTAATCTGATAGATTGGCAAGAATTTAAAGGATTGATAACATTCAGTGCTAGTAAGGATATAAGGAACCAGACGTTTCTGTTTTTGTCAGGTGTTAACTGTTAAACATTTTTGAAAAATAATCTGGCAGAATACATTAATATTTAAAATGTTGACATCTGGTCTAGGCATCTCTGGGTTCAATCCCCAGTATCAAAAATTAAAATAAAATACTGATATCTTTTGCTTTATTCATTCAAAGTTTGAGACCCATTTGAAGTTAGAATTTATAATTACTTCAAGTTCACTAGGCCTGACATTGAAAATATTAAACATAATTTTTTGAAGATTGTGGATGTGAGAAGAAATTATGATTCTATGAACACAGGTAATTCTTATTTAAAATTAAGGAAATATGCAAGGAGGGAGAAAGGATACAGGGTGAGAGAAGAGGAACTTAGGGGTATATAACATGGTAGGAAGCCATAGGGCTGAGGGGCAAAATTAAATATAAAAACTCCCTTCTCTTACACATTTAAAAGAAACACTTAACACAAATGTCTATTACAGGCTTGCCCATGTAATACTTTTGTAAACTGTATCTTGGCTGTTGAAATGAATCAAATTTTAAATAAGACAAAATCTCTGTATAATTTTGGTGTGGGCTGGAGAATACATAGTCAGCAAATGTAAACATCTGAGGGATATTTCCCTATCATATATACATATTTCATAAAATAATTACTTAAAAAATTAAAATTCTACTAATTTCATTATGACAAATGAGCTTATTATTTGTTAAATAAGACAATACTTTTTGTTCACAGTTAAATTAATTTGACAATAACTTCTAATGCTAAGTAAGCACATTTTTTATATCTGCTTTAGTTTCAAAATAAGCAATTATTTGTATCTCCCAAGTATGAGTTTAGTATACTATTTTCTTATCTAAAATGCAATATTATTCAAAAAAGTGAAGTGTCATTGTGTTTCCAGATGTAAGATTTCATGTAATACAAATGTAAAAGAAATATCTCATTTTAAAATGTGTGTGCTATCTTGACACATAAAATGTAATTGGGCTTGGGTCACATGTCCACCCCTTGAACCAGTCACTAAATTTGACTCTTTGCAAAAATAGGAAAAATAGTCTCTTCTAGCAGAAAAAAACAAATAAACAAAACAACTCTTTGTAAGACATATGTTTCAATGATGGCAGCCTGGGCTCACAGAGACCAGAGTTATGACCTGATGGTGCATGCATAATATAAACACAAGAGTTCAGTAATTGGGTTTGAGTTAATCTTAAAGTTCCAGTGGTCTAGTGCATAATCAAGTCAAAGGTCATTACCCACACTGGTGCATTTCACTCAGAACTCAGCAGCTACAAATGGAAATGGTCATAACTTTACTTAAGCCTGCACAAATTAGTCCCAGAAGCCACAGGAGTAGTGAATTCTTTTTATTTTCAGTTAAAGCCAGTTTACTCCTACTCCTATAAGAAAGTTTCTAGAAAATTCAGAGATTAATTTATTAGTTAAATTAAAGTATTATTAACATTATGTTGGACATGTATGTTCTAGTCTAAATTAAATTGAAAAACATTTGGATATTCTTCCTTACTTACATTATTTTTAATAATTAATATGGGACAGGATTATCTTACAGAAAAGCCTGTTTCTACAATGGGTAAATTTAGAGCTTCTTCTTTGACATCTACACCCTTATTTCTAAGTAGAACCACCAATCACAATTGCTCAAAGTTTCAATTGTAGGAATGTAATCTAGGCAGACTAACTGCAGTACTCTAATTCCCCACCAGCAACAGGTTCAAGGGGTGAACATGTGATACAAGACCAGTCAATTAGAATCTTCAAGCAATTGAATGAATGGACACTGAAAGAGTGGGAGGACACTACTCTTTTAAGTTGAGATTAGTATAGTTATAGACTTGGAGTGCTCAGAGTCAGGTTTCCTCCTAATAGGAGAGAAGCCCTACATCAGGGAAGAACAGATACATAAACAAAGAGAAAAGGAGGCAGGCTGTGTTGAAATGGTGAGAAAGAAAGGAGAAGATGGATCCAATTCTTTGTGCACTTAAAGCAATCTGAGCTTGATGAAAAGAACTATCAATGGGGTATAAACACTGACAATATTATTTTTCTATTATGGTAATTATTTCAGATATCATGTAATTTTTTAAGAGAAACTAAGAATCACAAAGAAAAATATAGAGAAAAGTATTTCCCATGTAGAACCTTGAGAAATGGGTGTTTTGAATAAAAGGTAAAAGGGACTAATAGGGAGTGAGATAGAGAAGTATTTGTGGAAGAGAATGCGAACATAGAGGAGTAAAAATTCCCCTTCTATATACATTTTGTTACATTAAAAATAGCTAGAAACTACAATTGAATCTGTCCACCAGTAAAACACATACTTGGACTATTTGGAGTTTAGTTGGATACCAATGTAAAATAATTAAACTATTTGAAGGCTACATTCTCATTTGCAATGTCCAAAAAGATAACAATTGATTTTTACATAACCAAGTATGAGGAGAATGATTCTTTCAATGATGTCACAGAACTTCATTATAACCTTCATTTTTGCCTGGTCACACCTCCTGGGAAGCCCAAGAACTAGGTATCCAATCTTTTCTTTCAGACAGTAACATCTACAAAGTTAGCCTGTAAAGGCTTCCACGAAGCTGCTGGAGTAGAAGAAAAGAGAACAAGATAATGATCTACGGGAAAAATGATTCTTTTGTGTTGTCAAATGTGGGGTGGCTCCTCTGCCAAAGAGGTTTCAGCAACACCAGCAGTTTCAAGGAGTGACTGTCTTAGGGATGTGGGAAGGAGGATAGGAGCATGAAAGAAGGAAGTGTCTTTTTGCTGAGAAATGTTTACTTTGTAATTAGCAAAGCACAAGAAGGCCCTTTTGGAAACCATATTTGGGGGTCCAGAATTTAAATTTATGCTGAAGCTCTCTGGAGTCTCTCTCTAGGGAACACTCCTAATTGGCAGGGATCACTGTTGGCTAGAACAGGCTGCAAATGAAGCCAAGGTCTTGGGGTCATTTCTCCAAAGGTCCAGTTAACTCAGCTCTATTCCAGAGCCACAGGCTGTACCTTTAACCCCACATAGGCCTCTTACAAACCCATTGTAGCACATCAACATGGTGGTTACAGGAAAAAATGCATATATTTTCCTTGAGACCAAAACAAAACATAGGCAAAAATATTTTACTTTTGCCAGCATAAAAAAATGTCTTTGTAAATGTGTCAGCAAACTCTAATGAAGGCAACAGCTACTTCCACCTTGAATCATGAAGATGAAATCTGTCAATATAGGTAGTTGCTGCAAGCAAGCTGATCATCCGTGGTTATTAATTTGTGGAATAACATAAACCATGGTACTAACATCTAGAATATAAGACCCATACTGAAGGAGGGCTTTGTCTTTCTTGTTCTCTGTTACTTCTTCAGCACCTAAAACGGCTATCCCACAACTAGTGCTTTAATAAATATTTGTTGAGTGGATGAATGTCTCTTGGTCTCTTATTTTTAGTTTTCTTCTTATTCTGCCCTTTACAAATTGGAAAATACAATAGAAATGGTATTCTATACATCTTCTGTATCAATCACTGACTGTGTGTTTACAAAGGAAGAAACATTTAACTCCAAAAGTAAGAGATAGTGGAAAGATTGAGCAATCATATTAATCAAACTGCAAACAAGAGAAAGACCCTTATGGTAGATTGCAAAAAGGATGCAATTCTCATCTGTTTCCCGAGCATGCCTAGCACCTTGGAAAATACTGTCCCTGCTTCTCCTGCCAACAGGTGCAACCTATTTCTTCACCTCCTGAATCAGGACTGGCTTTGCCACTGGCATAAGCTAACAGAAGGCTGTGAAGTAAAAGCATGCCAGTTCTAAGTTTAGCCTCAAGAAAAAACACGTCTGCTCTCCCACTTAGAACCCTGAAGACCCTCTCAGCATCTTGATAGAAACATGGTCCAGCTTCCTCAGTCCTCAGTCATCCAACCACACGAGGGAGCAGAGATCAGAATTGCTCTGTGGATCTCAGCCTACCTTGCTTGCCTAGTCACAGATTGTTAAGTCCTTATTTTTTTAATGTTTTTATTCTTTTAGTTGTTGATAGATCTTTATTTTATTTATTTGTATGTGATGCTGAGAATTGAACCCAGTGCCTCACACATGCCAGGCAAGTGTACTACTGCTGAGACCCAGCCCCAGTCCAGTTTCTGTGTTTTGAGTTTAATTGTTATACAGCAAAAGGCAATGGAAACAACCTTCCCACACAAGATCTAAACAATGGTAAGATTATTGTTGTTTGGGGGCCAACGGATGCTTCATATAGTATAGCTAGTCCTCTATTCAATAACCTGACCACTGGGTGTTATGTTAAACACTGGTTAAAACATATGGACTATAAATATCCAAAAATAAATCTCAGAGAATATAGGTATTTGCAAATATCATTTCTGATTATAAGGATTAATTCAGAACAGGGATGCTGAGGTACATACCATTATAGTAGGGAAGTCTACAAATTATTTTTCTACCACCATAGGAAGGAAGGGATTATATGAGTAACAATAACACTCATGAATTTCCCACCACTAATAACAGACATCATGAATTCTGATCATCATTAGTCATATCCCCCAAATCTTAGGGAGCCTATAAAATGGGATGATACAAACATGGTCTTACTTATAAACAAGCAATAATTGCTGGTTGAGATATAAAAATTGATAGTCATACACAGGATTACAAAGAGTGAAATAAAAAGCTGCTTATTTTCTGCAGAGATTTTTTTCTATAACACTGAGAAGTTTAATAATATACAATGGGGTTATAAAATATGTTAGAGGCAGGAAACCTAGTTACTGTCATTTCACTTTTTTTTTTTTTTATTATCCATCCAGGGATGACTGACTGCAGTCCTTCTGCTTCATTATGACAAATATACATCTAAAGGATTTTGATTTGGTCTTCACCAACCAAACCCACACAACCGGACACCAGAAAATCCTTACATAGTTCCTGCCTTAGAAATGCTAATATCAAAGGAAGCAATGAGAGGCTGGGGCCTATTGCTAAAACTATAGATGCTTTTATCTACATGTATATTAAATTCTGATACATATCCAGGAAGTTTTTAAGCTGATTTAATGTTTCAGTGATTAAATTGGAGTTGTTAGGAAAGAAAAAGGAATAAGAGTTGTGTAATATGGGTAAGGAGAAAAACTCAAGTAAGACAAAGAATGAGCCAGATGTGAATATATCTGAAAAGGATCGAGGATAAGTTGATTTTTTATGGGACTGTTTACAGATCAGTAATACCTACATTCTTTCAAAGACAATAGGACACTTGTGTTATTATTAAAAATCTAATATTTAAAATAGGTTTTAGCACATATAAACTGTAATCTTTCAATCTGTAACAATCTAAGATGGGAACAAAACTACCTCATATTTTTTACCAAAAAGGTAGATCCCAACTGCATACTCTAGGTCTAGTTCTCATATTTGAAAAATTTAGAGATAAAATTTTAAAGTATTATGTTGAATTATATAAAACTGCTAATATTTAGACCATTTAAGACCTACCCAAAAAGTCAGTTGCATATAAAGTCAATCTTATAGAACAATCTAATAGAACAGTGGTAACTAGTGACTGGGAAAGGTAGTGGGGAGGAGGGAAGAAGGAAGTTAAATGAGAGGCAACAAAACACAGAGCAGAGGAATTAGTTTTACTTTCTATAGCACAGTAGGATTAGTATTGGTTAAAACAATTTATGATAGATATGCTAAAATGATCAGAAGAGTATGAAATTCCCAAGAAGTAAAAATGATTCATGTTTAAAGAGATGGACATGCTTATTACCTGATTCAATCTTTATACCATGTACACATGTATCAAATTATAATGAACCCCATGAAGATGTACAAATACTATGTCTCAGTAAAAGAGGCAGCTGCATATGGTTGTACTCAATAAGAGAGAATTATGAAACAAGAGATGGCTATAGTTATATAATGAATTTCGGTGAAGAGAAAGCTACTAGGGATGAAACAACTAGGAGTACTCTCCACTGAGGACATTAAATGAAAAATTGGGCTTGGTTTTTAAGAAGTAACACATATATTTGCATTAAGGAATGGTTCTCTAAGAATGAAGGTTGTTATTTACTAGAATGTAGTGCCTTTTATGAGGGTTTTAAGCATAGCTGTATATTTTTATGTAATACAGGAATATTTTAAATTAAAATATTATTAAGCTTTAGTAAAATTGATTATTATATTCATATTGTGGAGCAAAACTTCTGCCTCTGTCCCACCATTTTGTCCTAGTTAACATCTCTTCCTATGAAGTGCAGGTTTTTATTGGTGGCAAGTGGTCTTCTCCAGAATCCACACAACCCAAGGAATATAGAAAAGAAATTGTTGAGTTTGCACCACAGTTTCTTATTCTTGGTACTCTTAGCAGTTAATGATTTTTCCTGAGAGCAAAGTCATCCCTGGTTGAGAACCATAGTCTCTAGTGCCATTTTATCTGAGCTCTATATTTTATTGACATTTGTTTTCCCTGTGTCAAGGCTTCAGTCTAATATCAGGTGTAAGGAAAGAGCAGAAAGTTTCATCCTTCAGTGCTTAAACAGAATGAGTGTCTTTAGTCCAGTTGGCCTTCCATGAGCATGAGAACTGGTAAAGGGCAAAATCTAAATTCTTCAAACCAGTTGGCATCCTACAGTTTTCAATGAATAAAACCATCTATTTGGCTTTTGATGAGTTGTTCTGGAAATCTTGGCCATGTACCTTGTTTTGAATTGAATTACTAGTTAATCTAATTCCTTCCTGTAGTAAATTCAACTATAAGTCATTGGAGTAGTTATAAAAATTTAGGAAGCAAACTAAATGACAAAGAAGCAAACCTAGAAACAAAATAGATTCACTGTTGTTTTTTGTTAGATTTTTAAAAACTGATATTGTTGTAATTTTAAATATACCATCATAATAATGCATATTTATAATACTGATATTATAAGTTACCATGTAAGACCTTTCTTTCATGTAATACCCAGTAGAATTATTATACTTAATTTTGGGGAGGTACACAAAGCAACCTATAGTATATTAAATTTATACAATAATTTCTGTACTTATTTCCTTGGACATTTTATTTACTTCTATTTTAATGTACTCCTTTTCTAACTAAGATGGGAATAAAACTACCTCATATTTTTTACCAAAAAGGTAGATTCCAACTGCATTTTTCCCATGACTCTTCTCTCTTCTTTCAATTTCAAGATCACCCACTACCTGTAATTAATGAGGATCTTCTTCATGAGTTAGTCATGAATGGAATTTCTTTCATTTCTGGTGAATTGCCCTAAAAATCATCTGTAGGAAATTCTCTTCAGTAAATTAGAGTAATGAGAAAATAAGCTAAAAAATACTAACTCCCCTTCCACCTCCATCACACACACAAACACACTTTTGTATCAAATGCAGGCAACACACGCACCTCCTGGTTTCACTTCTATCTGTGATGGTTATATCCCATATGTTGAAAGAGTCAATAATTATAAATTGACAACCATTGAAAGTATACTTTCTCCTTCTTTTCTTCCATTTCAATATATTATTTTAATGTCTATATAGTATTTGTCTGCATGTTGGTTTATGTAGTCTCTTCAAATACATCTCACATATTTTTGGTATTTCAAACATAATTCAGTTGAGGTAAGTTTAACTTTTTACTTGGGCTAGTAATTGATGAATAAGCTAAGCCTGATAAAGATATCATGTTAGGTAAAGGGGAAATATATCTAAATATGTTAAAAACAGTACACTTATTTACTTATTTTATTTATGTATTTTATTTTTATTAAAATTTTGAGTTGGAACTATGAAAATTACATTTATCTCCTTGCATTCACTTACTACATCTATCCTCAACAACAGAAGAGAGATAGGAAAGAAAACTACGTACAAGATTTTGCAACTTATCTTTTCAACAACACATATTAATTGAAAAACATCTCACGACTAGGATAAGCCATTCTGTTACTAGAAACTATTTTCTTCTATTCAACTTCTTTGCGCACATTTTGGAAAGTCATTTCTGGTTCTTATCACTCTTCCCTAGGGACTCTGCCTTTGGCAATTACAACACTGCAGAAAAAATTCTGAACACATGCTCCATACCTAGTCCAAATGAGTTATCTACCTCTGTCTATTGTTAACTTCTTGGGCAGGGATCATAGAGGTAAGTTTAAAATTTTAGGCTAAATTTTATAATAAAAACCTTACCTTTTAGTTTACTCACTAAACGAATGTTCCTGTTTTATGACTCTTATTGGTATTTAGGAGAATTCAAATAATAAGATATTTTAGTGGTAGGAGAGATCATGTCTTTATTATTTTGTTATGTTTATCTTTTAAATTACCTAAAGGTTTCTAATGCTTACTCTAATTAAAATAAGAAATATCAGATGGTATAAAAATTAAAAAGAAATTAAAGTCTTCTACTTTATTTGGTCTGATAATATTCTTCCTTCTATGCATATTTGTGGTTCTTACCACTAAGATGATAAATTCAAGACAATAACTAAGTGTTTTATTATATTGTATATGTAACATAAACTTATATCAAACCCTAAATGAGGACTTGCATGATTGTGTTTGTTTTTGTCTTGATGGTATGCTTTATATAGTTAAAATTGTGGGATGTCCAGAGGTCATAATTACTTATCTATCTGGTTTCTCTGTGTTCATATAGGATATTTGATAAGTAAACCTCATGGAAAGAAAGGTATAAGGTTAGGGAAGTAGTGAATGAAGGGAGAAACAGATTTGTTCCTGAACTACTTGAAATAGTTCTAAAGAAAACATTGAAAGATGAATGAAGAGTAAGTAAAAGTGAAGCTAGATCTAGAGTTTAATTATAAGTGATCCACATTTTCTACTGAATAGTCTATGCATTATTAAATTTGAAAAGGAATAAAATGATTGAATTTTTTCTAATTGTATAAATTATCTTGTCAATATAAAATGTCACTGTATCCTTAGAGGCAATCAGAGAGAAATTTTAAGCCAAGTCTTATGTCACAGGTTACTATTTCAAATGCCTTGTGGCATTATTTATCTTATCAGTTACTCATCTTAAGAACTGACATTTTCAATGTTAATGTTTAGATCAAGTGCCAGCAAAATATATTAGAAGACCACATTCTTAAATAAAGGAAATAAAATGTTCCTAGTGTCTTACTTTAATTTTTTTCAATTGGATAAACTTTCCTTAAATTTTAAAAGTAAAGTATACTAATACTGATTAGTACTGTAGAGTCTTTGTGGAAAGAATGATATGAGCAAAGACCACCTGTAAGTCATTAAATTTCAAGAAAATTTAGTAAACATAAGTAAACATAGGGCTATGGGAGCATACGCATAGTAGAGTGATGAAATATTTGATTTCCAAATCCAACTTTTAAAATCTAAGATGTTTTAGATTAATTGGTAACAAATGCCAGAAAGACCTTTTTCACTAGCCAATTTCTTCTTCTTTGTCTTCTTTTTTTAAAAAATATTTTTTAGTTGTAGATGTATCTTTATTTACTTATTTTATTTATTTATGTATGGTGCTGAGGATCAAACCCAGTGCCTCACACATGCTAGGCAAGTGTTCTGCCACTGAGCCACAATCCCAGCAGCTCACTAGCCAATTTCTATTCCCAAATCTAAATTTTAATCAAAACTTCTTACAAATTTACAAAAGTTTGAAGTTCTTTTTAGAATAACCCTTGTGTTCAAGAATTTTGTCACATTAACTACTTGATGTAATGGTAACAATAGATTATACATTCTGATGATGGCCATTTTGTGTTGGTATAATGAAAGGTGCTTTGAAATGCACAGGTGACTCCAAATCTTTTTTTATACGAACAATGCTCATGTGTACACAGAGTCCTCCACTGTGCTCCATTAAACTTAGTTCACATACATATAAATTCCTGTAGTACATGGTTTTGTGATCACCTGTTCAAATATCTCAACCCTTCACACGACTTTGAGTATACTCTCAGAGACAGAATGCTCTGACAGTATTCTGTTTAGATAGGAATCCCTACAGCTAGTACTATGTATGGCCATGAAGTGAGAATTTAATAAAATATGCTGAAAGAATGCACGAAAAAAACTTAGGAAGTTCAATCAGAGGCAGACTACTCCTTACAAGAAGCAATTACTTGAGAGGCTCATTCACAGGGTCACCAGATAACTACCAATAGTTACTCAAAGCTACATAACATATTTGTAGGAAGTGGTGCTATGTGCATGAGTGAGAAAGTCAGGAAAATGATATTTTAAAGGTCAACAATTGTGGTTCTTCTAAATGGAAGTTTATTCACTCTCAAGCATAATAATATATAGTATATTTTTCCTTGGAACTCATAAGATTTCAGAACAAGTCCTTGCATTGTTAATAAATATTTAATAGATTTTATAATCTAGTAATTAGAGTTAGTATAACATGGAAAAATCAAACAGACAACCAACTGCCCCTCCCAAGGGATAGAGCATCATTAACGGTTGTGCTAAACTCATAAAATACAGCCTTGGTCATTTAATTCAGAGGTAATTGTATGTGAGTGAGTGTGTGTGTGTGTGTGTGTGTGTGTATATATATATATATATATATATGATATTTATGATATTTATATACGCATTTAGGGCTGGGGTTGCAGCTCAGTGGTAGAGAGCTTGCCTAGCATGTGTGAGGCACTGTGTTCGAGTCTCAGCACCACATATAAATAAATAAAATAAAGGTCTATCCACAACTAAATATATGTTTGTTTAGTCACAAAAATTTGCTACCTAATTACACAACTTTGATTTGTATGCAAAGAGGAAAGGACTAAGTTGGTGTTGTCTCTTTGCCATAGTATTACACAAAATGGAATCAGAGCTTGTGTTATGAGACTTTTCAAAAGTCTTCTAGGCACTAAGAAGGTGGATCATAGAAAAAATAATCGCCCAGATGCTTATAATATAAACTCATGCATCACAATTCAGTTAGCACACTTTTATAGTAGCATAATGTTCTGAGATTAGGCTCCAGTTTTTAAAATTATCACACCTATATTCTATAATGTGGGGTAAACACATTATTTGCTTGTACACACTGTAGGATTTTAGACATGAGTAACGTGGCCAAATATTTCCTAAGAAATACTTAATGCATAAAGCAAGATACGCATCAAATTATGAGAATTCAAACAAGCACATTTTGTATGACTGTACCTCGTTCTCCCTTCTGACACTTCTTTCTTTGCACTGTACACTTTCTTGTCTCACTCGTAGGTGGACACAGGTTACCCTTGGCTGAAGGATGCTGTATTATTTCTCGGACCCGTGTTTCAGTCCCTCTTTTGAAGCCACATGTTTTTCCTTTCTTCATGCATGGACTCCAAGGGCTCCATTCACTGGCCTCGCAGTGCACTGAAATAGAACAGCAAAAAACAGTCTCAGTTGGCTTACAACACTGTCATGATCGTTAAATAAGAAAGATTTGCTTCCCTCAATACTTGCCCAAATTTTGAGGATAAAACCTGCAGATCAAAGTTGGGTAAGATGACTTAAGTATAAATCAGAGAATGGAAGAAGCAGAAACAGAATGCTTTCAGGTTTTTTCATAATTATTAGGTAAATTCATTTTTACATTGGATTTACATTTTGCTCTAGATTTGATTAACTCAGCCAGTAATACAGTTCATCACAACTGATCAATGCTTTATAATTTCCAGAGAATCCCTACAATTATCTATTGATTCTGACCAGAACTTGAGAGAAGATGTCATTATTTGCTAGAGAATTGATTTTCAAACTTCAGTATGCATCAGAATTATCTGAGGGTCTGCTAAAACACAGAATGCTGGACCCCACAGCTTGAGTTTCTGATTCAGCTGTCCAGCATGGGGCTGTGAATTTGCTTTCCTAACAATACAGGTGATGCTGATTTGTAGATACTAGGAATAGCCTTTGGAAACTTCTATACAATAGAATGATTGAACAGCAAATGAATCCAGGTCTTTGGCCTACATTCACAGCCTTTCTTACTTCTGTGCAGAAGAGCCCTTAAATATTGCCATTTATTACTGGGTATGGTTCAGCATAGCAGCATCTATTATAAGGGAATTCTGGGATTATTTCAATTGATAACCTGCTTCTAGAATGAACTTGACTGAATGATCCCTAGGAGAAATTGAGTTACCTTTTCTTAAGGTTTTAGATTTGTTTCCTTTTTCTGTATTTAGTATTCATGTCTTTTCAATAATGACTTTCCCAAGTTTTAGAACAGATATTTGTACTTCCAACAAAAAGAAATATTTGAAAACTTCTCTTCTTATATTTATAACCACTGAACTTCCTAACTTAATAACAAGTGACACAGCTTCCAACAGCAACACTTTCCCATGATACAACCCATGCCAAGTTTCCTAGAAAATTCTTCTGCCTTAAGGAATCCTTATTTTAGAGCAGAATGCTCTTTGATAACAACCTCAAGACACATAACCTTGTTGGGCATGGTGACACTACTTTGAAAGCTGAGGCAAGAGGGTTTCAGGTTCAAGGCCAGTCTGGGCAAATTAACAAGACCCTGTCTCAAAATAAAATTTAAAACAGGTCTGGGGTATAGTTCAGCAGTAGAATGCCCCAGCATTGCACACACGCATGGGTGCACACACACACAGACACACACATACAAAAAGAAACATAACCTAAGTATATTATAAATTTAAATCCATTCATCATACATTTCTCTCAGGCTTTTTCAGTCCCTTTCAATACCTGAATGTAACACAGAGTTAAATAAAAGTGATTACACACTAGATACTTGAATTTAAGTTTCTGTGATCTTGAGCTTTAGTGAACCACTTTCAAAATAGTCTTCATGCTCAGTTAACCACCATAATTATGGTTAAAGAATAGAACAACCATTAACAACATCATAATCATTTTCCAGTTATGAACATTATCTTCCAGTATCCCATCTCAAACTTAACCATTGAAAAAGTAGCAGATCTTTAATACATAAAATAAAAATATGTCCAAAATGAAAGTAAAAATAATTGAAAAGATTGTGAGCTCTAATTTTGTCTAGTATTCATTTAATGCCATAATTAAGAGGACTATATTAGGAAACATTGTCTAATGCAGAAATGACCAGACCTGGGTGTTCTTTCATAGTAGAAAAATGGTAAAGAAAAATGTGTATTTAGCCTTCAGAAAACCAGATTTAAAAAATTACAACATGGGTAAGTATTGGTCTATAGTCAGAAAGTGAATGGTGCTGAAAGTGAAATTGTAATGACACCCTTTGACAATTACATTGGAAGAAGAAGTACATTCAAACTAATGAGGTTAGGTATTAAAAAGCTCTAATAAGACAAGAGAGTTAAAATGCCAGGAGAGGAGAATCACTTTTGTTCCCATAGAAATAGTAGAATAAACTATATTAGCATCCAGAAAAAATGGAAATTTTGGAGGAAATGCTAAAGATAACAAAAAGATTACAGTCAGGTTACTAAATGAACAATGGAGAACTGGAGCAATACTTGGTTAAGAGATAGTTTTTTTTAAAAAAAGCAGAATTACTCGGTTTCTGTGTTTCTTCTATCTTCTGTAATAAGAACAACCTCAACATTGGAAATCTCTAGCTATTCACTAATGAAGCAAGTATCTCAAAAACAATAATGAGTTGCCTTCCCCTGGTACTAGTTATGTTGAAATTGACCATTAGTCTTGGGTAACAGTGAAGGGGAGGAAAATTTAACTGGATGTCCTACCATTATTGGTCTTGCAATACCATTTTGATTTTGCTCAGTTCTTGCTGATCAACTACATGGTTCCCCAGAAAATCTAACAAGGACATCTTCTTCCATCTGTGACTACTAGAGCAAGACCACTTCTCCAATGAGGATGACAGAATGACAGTAAAGAAAGAAAGCTAATAACTGAGCACCAACTGGAAAGAATATGTCCTCTTATAAAATTGGGTTCAGTGGATGTTTATGCTTATTTTGACCTGAAACCACGGGGAATACGTATGTGATGGCAAAAGACTCCAGTTCCACATCAGGGCAGTGTTTTCTTTGATTTTGACCTTTCCACTCAATTTGAAATCTAGGTAGGAAGCCAGAGATACAGTTTTTATATTTTTAGCAAAGGGAAAGACATATTTTGTTGGGTAGCCAGTGGGGAGCTAAGGTTAACGTACTAAGTATAGCCCTGACAACATGCAATATGGCCTGGGGGTTAAGATTTCAGCTCTCTGGGTCCAATTTTTCATGGTTGTTAGGGGAATAGGCTTTCATATTCTTCTGCATGGTGAAGTAGGTCATCTTCTTTCCTGAAATTCTGGGGCAAGGTGATATGTGTGGCGCCGGTAGGCCAGATGGCACCTGATGGGAGACAGCCCTTATGGACAAACAAGAGTCAACCCTGAAATAAAGTCTCTGATTTGCACTACTATTGTGTCCTAGGTCCTTTGTACCTAGTAAATGAGCTAAATGAAGTTAAGTGGCCTTTAGACTGCTAGTACCTATTTTAAAATATAAACCTCCTAAATTTGTGTTAAAAAATAATCTAGTTTTACTGGTAGCATAAAACTAGGAAACATTAAAGGCTAACCCAAAAGTACCAAATGTTAAATGCTCTTTCGGGTAAGAAAGCCTTTAATATAAATAACATCTGAACACAGAGTGCTACACCTTCAATCACTAAGAAAATTTCAATGTGGGTCCTTTTTTCTGGGTAAATAAATCCCACAAACTCAGTAATTCATCGTGAATTTCTATCCTTGAATATTCCACAAGCGTGTTCCCATTTTTTTTTTTTTATTCCAAGTTTGGAACTGATTACCTCTAATCGTCAGCCCTCAGGACCTGTAAAGAGATCAACTTGAAGTGCTTTCTCATGTACCTTTTACCCTTTCCTAAGCTGTTTTTCTGAGTTTTTATTGAGAAGAAAAAAACTTAATCATAAAGAGTCATGAACTGGTTCAGGACTGTTATTTTCCAGATGCTTCTGAGGTTACCTTTAAAATATCATCTATTTGTTTCATTCTACCCAAACCATTGTTCAGAAATAAAATCCTGAAATGGTTAAATCACCACCTTATATTTACTGCTCCAACACTTAAATTCTGAAGGGTCTGTGCTGTGGCCCCAGGGCTGTCCTGGAGACTATCTTGTACTGAATCAGGAGGGCTGTTGTGTGCACATGCCAACCTCAGTGCAGCATCAAAGGTTCCTGCAGTTCTTGCCCAGGGGATTTTGAGCTTTCCTATGCTGTTTTCTCATTTGGTTTAGCATCTGCTCCCCAAGTGTTCATCAAAATCATAGCTCAAGTAGCTGCACAACATTGAAAAGAGGGAAAATATAGCCTGACAGTGATCTGTTATTTAGACAAACAACTTGTCTCAGGGACCTCCCCTCTAGAAAACTCAGCCTGCAGTTAATCAGATCCCGGGACTCTCTCCTTTTGTCAGTTTGAGTAAGTCCAAAATATTTCTTTTTTTCCTTTCTGAATACCTGTGCAAGTAGAACATTGAAGCATTAATGGACTTATCAAGAGAAAATATTCCCTCCTTGGAAAATAACTTTGGTTATTGGTTGAGATTAGACCTAGGTGTTTTGTGAAATCATTGCTTTAATTACTTCAAGATACAGAGACTAATTCTAAGTAAAACTTCATTAGGTAATGATGCAAAATAAATCTACAGTGTTCAGAATAGTTGAAACATACAAACAGTCCTTAAGAAATAATGGAGCACTCATTGGATGAAAAATGTTACTGTGATACAGGCTAGATAATGCTATGAGAGCATCTTTAGAATAGGATCTTTGTAAAGAAGGATAGAGAGAGCCTCTTAAGAGACAATTGTTGAGGCTCTTGTGAGACTGGACTTTGAGAAGCACCTTCATGGAGAATGACTATCATGTGAGGTGTTTCTCATCCATTCTAAATTTCAGAAGTCCTCCTCACCAATACTGACGCACTCCATGGTATGGTTGTTGGCTTCCAACCCTTCTGGGCAATTGTCAAGGCACTTTCCAAGGTGTAAGTAAAATCCACTTTTACACTTTGTGCAGAAATTTTTGTTGAAACACGTATCACAATCAGCCTTGCACTCTGAAAAAGAAAAAAAAGAGAAATATGCTTTCATGATCTTTTCATAACTATTGTTGGACCATTTTTCCATACACAGGCAATTTTGTATCAAACACACACTTGGGGTTCAAATTTATTTTGCTAAAATGAGTTAAAGATTCCTCTATAGTCATTTAGTTGATGTATATCAGTTGTTGATTTAATATCATGTACTAATTACCTAATGAAATGTTTTGATTATATAGGATGAGTATTCCCTTTCCTAATGTCTAAAACCCCAAATGCTCTGAAATAGGACACTTTTTTTTTTAGCACCACACCAATGTGACACTCAAAATGTTTCTGATTTCAAATGTCTGAATTTGGGATGCTCAACCAGTAAAAACTACATAAATATTCTAAAATGTAAAAAACTTCAAATTCTGAAACACTTCTGGTTCCAGGCAACTCAGATAAGGGATACTCAACTTGTACATATATATTGCCAGAACTGGTTACAGGACAAGTATCTATTTGTATTAAATCATAGTGAAGATGTCTCATTAGAACTTTTATAAACTATACTGGGATACTCTCTTGTACTGTTCTTATTCACTCAACAAATATTTGATTTGCAGTATATGCCAGGGATTATTCTAGATATTGGTTGATAGCAATTCACATGAGAAAAAAGATTCAGACTGCACAAAGCTTGCATTCTAGGAGGAAATATAATACAAACAACAAATTGACCCTTCTTGTAGTAATCCTATAAGCCAGGATTATTACAAGAATTTTATAATATTAAGTTAGTTAAACTTTAAAACAACCCAACAAGGAAGTCCCTATGATGATTCCCATTTTACACATAAGGTGCTTGAAGCTCAAAAGATTAGGTAATTAGCTAAGAACCAGAGAGGTGAATTGGTTTTCTAAACCAGGCAGTTTGATTTCACTTTTCAGTGAAAAGCACTCTGAAAAAAACAACAAAACAACCACAAAAGAAAAGGGAAGAAAAAGAACTGGGAAATAACTGACAAAGGGAAAGGCTGATTATTTTGAATAAGATGGTCATGGAATACCTCTCTGGGAAGATGGTCATGGAACACTGCTCTGACATGTGAGAAGAATCCCAGATGAAATGGGAGAGCTAGCCATGCAAAGGCAGGCAAAGATCTTTCCAAATTTCCAGAAGAGCCAGCATACAACAGTAATTACAAAGGCTGGAGGTGGGAAGGCCTTGTTAGGAGACCAGTTGAGGCTGGTGCAACATGGTAGAGAGGGAGTCCTAGGAGATGATCGTGGAGGGACAGATAGAGAGCTATATGGTATTTCCTAATTTACAGTTTTGAAAGTTCACTTGGGTTCAGTGTGGAGTGCAGACTCCCTGGGTCCAGAAGAGAATATATCCAATGGATGAAATAAATGTTTGAGTTGCTACACTCAAATCCTTTGGTAGCCTAAAAAGCTACAATGATTCAAGTAATTAAATACTTGGAGTTTTTGATGGTCATGGGAACTAAGATGATATTGATGCTTACAGTACTTTTCCATAGGTTCAATAAGTAATAAACATGTTCTCAGTCTTAGCTTTTCAATTAAAAGAAAACCACATGATTTTTGCTTTATCTTGCTAAATTTAAGTATGGTTTAGCCTAATCATCAGGTAAACACTATTTACTTAACACTATCACAGATATATTAGAAGCGATTTCAATCTGAAAAAGTCCCCAAGGATGAGATAAAAATATAATGTTGTGTAGGCACTTACTTGTACACTTATTTATATCTGGATATCGAGTTCCATAATATCCACTTGGACATGAAGAGAGACACACTCCTATCTGCTTCATGCCAATTCTTTCCAGAACAAAAAATAGTCTGGGCTTACATGACAAACATCCATTGTAATCTGAACATGTTGCACAGCCTCCTTGGCAGCCTTGACTGACATTAGGATGCACTGGGGAGACAAATGAAGAAAGACAAAAACAAAGGTTAACTTATAAACATAGAAGTTGCATGACATTTTCTGGTAGTGTTTACATTTCTTTCACTAGCTTTCAATTTGGTGGTAATGGTTGAATGAGGCAGAATTTTTTTCCGACCTTTTTTTTTCAGTGTGATATGATATTTCCTTTTAACACATATGTTGCCTTTAATTTCAAAGTTCATAAAATTTGTGCATTTGAAAAATAGCAATGCATTTGGCTTGAACAATCTGTAGAATACATATGCAAAATACCCTTACTAATTAGTTCCTTGGGAAATTAGGGACTATATGTAAAATATCCTTACTGAATTAGCTTCTCTGGAAATTAGGGACTGGCAATTTTATGCTCACATGTGAATTGAAATTAATACACATGGCTTTAGTTTTTCATTTATGTGGTAGGTGATAAGCACATATCTTTAATTTCTTCAGTAATATAATTACACACACTAGGGTTTGAGAAAGGATACTAAGTTCTAAGATATTTATTTCCAACTATGGTATATTAGAGAACACAATTTTACTCTTTGATTCAGTGCAAATTGATTCTGAAACTATGTTAGCTACTCAACACCCTCCAACGCTTTCTTGAAATATTTCTTCTCAAGTGGGTTTAATAATTGCCAACACAAATTGATACAATGCTGTAAATTTAATATTACTAGTATTTCCATGAGGGCCATATGCAAGTGCTTATGGTAATTTATTCTCAGTATTGTATATTTGGGACAGTCTTACAATTTCTGTGCCCTCGTTTTTTGCTTACTGAAGTAAAAATATTATATGCTGAGGATAGACGAGTCTGTCCTAAGGATATGGCTACACGTATTCCCAGGTTTCAAAGAATCACTCATGTAAGAGTGTCAATTATCAATTTAGAGAAAATATGAATACACATCTGGGGAGATTGATGTTTACCTCAGGTCATCCCCACTTTAACCTTCTTATGACTATTAACTGTGTGTGATGTGGTAGAAACTGCTGCCTAAGGGGTGTCTTCCTTGTGACCAGGGTTTGGGATGATTTCCCCTGCTAAAATATTCTCTATTCAAATATAAGATGAATAGCATTTTTTTTTTTCATTTCAGAATGCTAGAAGGGAAAAAAAATGTTCCTTTGAGAAACAAAGGTTGATGAACAGGAATTGAAGGTATCTCCACATATTTCTGACTTCCTTTGTTGGAAAAGGAAGGTATAGCTCTGATAGGCCATGCTGTTGTTAGACTGTATTCAGTGATATTTGGTTACTAAGTTCTTTCTTACCTTCAGAGTTACCTAGTAGGGGTACCCATAAGATCAAAGAGCCTTACATAGGGGTGCATGGGTGAGCTACACAGAGGTCATTTGGTTGACCAGCATCCTCTGTCTGTAAGAAGCCATCCTGGAATCAGCCACAGGAACCACAAACAGCTCATTCTTATTCCAAGACGTTTTGTAAATAAACTGAGGAAATGTGGGGGGGGGGGGGGAGGGAAGTCTGCTTTTCCTGTCTATGCTCTTCTGCAGGGTGGGGCAATCATATAAAGTGGCACAGGAGGTTTAGACATTATAGGGCCCCGGGGACCTGTAAGTGAAAACTGTTTTCCAAGTAACAGGGTCATTTTTCATGCCAGTAACTCAGCGTTGGAGACTTACAGAAAATGTGTACATATTTTAAGCAGGGAAACACCCTAAGAAAGGAAAGGGTCAAGAGAGCTCTATGTTCAGAATATATCAGAATTCATTTCAAGAAATGAGAGGTGTCAGTAAAAACCTGCAACCCTTCTTCGAAAAGAATTGCTTATGGAAAAGTGGACTTCACTTGAAATAGAATTGCCTCAAGTTCCCAGGCCACTAAGTGGCTCTGGGTTCAGGGGAAGATGGATCAGGTTGGTCCATGCCAGCATGTCCTTATTTCTGAAATGCAGCTGCTTAAAAGAAAACACATTTGCAAATCTATATATCTTGAAACGTTTGTCAATTATAGTATAAATTTAAATAGATCAGTTGTCAGTATCAGCATGGTTTACATATCAAAACCTCAAATACTGGGATTCCTTAAAATAAATTTCAGTTTAAAAAAATAATTGGGTTTGGGGTGTTTGGAAAGTTCTTAGGAGGAGCTCTGTATGGGTCTCATGATTGAAACCAGTATCCATTGAAATTATGAGGTATGTTGAAAATACTTCACTCAATTCTCTTTTTTTACTGAGCCTTTTACTGATGAAATGTACCACAGTTGACACTGTGCTACAATAAATCTTTTCACCTGTCTTTTTAATATTTTGCCTATGAAGACAAAGGTTTTTGAAAAAATACTTTTGAAAAATCAAGGAAGACCCAGTTGTCCCAACTTGCCAGGAAATTTTGTTTATTTCTTGTCAGTGAACTTTCAATCGGGGCAGTGAACTTTGAATATGAAATGAAGGCAAACTTTATTTCTTCAAAAAAGCTTCAATGCTGGCTGTGGACATAAGAGAAATTGAGATTATGAAGTCCAGATTCTATGATCCTATTTTTTTTATGGTTGAATTCTGTAGTGACTGCTTTCTTGAATGCTGTATAAGGATCACTCAAATTATACAGTCTGTATTACACAACTAGATACAAATTTCCCAAACTTCATCTTAAGTCAAGAGCTTTTACTTTTTATATGGAAACCACAGAAAACTTTGGTCTGGATTGACTGTAACAGCTTTTTCAGCCATAAAATCTTGTGATCCTAAAATGGAAAATAGAATTTTACTTTGTTGTGCCTCTTCATAATTCCTATTCTAATAATAACTTCATTTTTATTTGTAAATTTCTTTTCCCAAGCAATATTTTTCTACTGTATTTTATATAAGCAATGTAGATCTTGGTAGTGGAAAGCAAGGGGAGATTTCATGGAATATCTAATGCTTGAACTCAATTTTAGAAAGTGAGTTGGAGTTTACCAGTACATAAATGGTCCTGTGGGGCCAGGGGAGGAAACACCACCCAAACTGAGGAGACTGGCATGAGTTCAATCCAAGTGGTGCATAAGTAGTGGGTTATGGAAAAATGAGGACTATCAGAAAGATTGGTAGAGAGTAGATCTAAATTATGGAATGCTTTGTTGGCTGTGCCAAAGAAATTATCCTGTAGACATAGGGGTTTCAATCCAATGGGTGATACATCAGTTTTCTGTTCAAAGGAATTCTCCTAGTAGCATGGGAGTCCTGGAAACTGGGATATGAATAATGTAGTGTTCAGGGTAAAAGACAGACAGTAGCTTATATGGCTGAAACAGTATAATATGGTGAGAAAGGGATGCATGTATGTTCTAAGGATATTTAGGAGATAGAATCATTCAAATATGGCAACCAAATAAATGTGGCCTGAACAAGAAAGGGGATTTGGGAAGCTTCTAGTTCTCACCAGTGAATAGAGAGGGGAGGAACTACCAGGTGAATAAAGCCTGCATGGGGAGGATTAGGACACAATGTGTAGAATAAAGAGGTCAGAAAATATAAATATCATTTAAAGTCACTAATTTTCAGGAATGGAGCTTACTTTGGGGTGGTTACTGGAGACATACATGGGAGTGTCTGGTGTTGGCTATTTAATTAAAGATGTTCTGAAAGTGGAGAACATTGATAAATGGTAGGAAAAAAAAAGACAATTCCAAATAAACAGCATTTGGTAAGAGAAAAGACGTATTATAAACAGATTTTAATAATACTTTACATTTCTATACCAATTTCAAAAAAAGCATCTCATTAAAAAACTAAGTTAACTGTGGCAACTGTCCTATGATGTATATAAGTAAGTTGGAGCTATCATAATTACTTATTTTTAAACCCTAAAATAGGACTCAAAGAAATACTACAAATCCGGGGCTGGGGATGTGGCTCAAGCGGTAGCGCACTCGCCTGGCATGCGTCTGGCCCGGGTTCAGTCCTCAGCACCGCATACAAACAAAGATGTTGTGTCCGCCGAAAACTAAAAAATAAATATTAAAAGTTCTCTCTCTCTTTCTCTCTCTCTCTCTCTCTTAAAAAAAAAAAAGAAATACTACAAATCACTGAATTAATATTGAGTTTAGATCAAGGGCTAAAACACATATCTTTGATATCTGGTACTTATTTCTCTAAATACAAATAAACTTCAGATGTGCAACAGGGATAGATATGAGTGGGAAATGGAAAAATTCACAGGAAATTTAAATTGGGATCTTAAGATTTTACATAGTAAAATTAGCATGCCTTTCTTAAAGTTAAGAAAGAGGTAAATATCTTTTCTCAGCCTATTTATGAGGGTTAAGTGTATGAAAAGGGTATATATTAATGCATAATTTAAAAACTATTTGCAGTGTCTGAATTGTCAACACTCCTGAGTTAAATGACTTCAGTTTCTCTAGCTTTTAAACAAGCCTTCCTACTATCTCCTTGATAACCTTCAACTTGTGATAAATAACTCATGAAACAGTTCCTAAGGAACTTACTATTGGCATGAGAGTTAATTCAACTGTGATATTCAGAGCATCAAGTGTTTTCAGTTTTGTTGTTTGATGCTGAGAATTGAACCTAGAGCCTCATGCATGTTAGGCAAGCATTCCACCATTGAGCTACACCCCCAGCCCCAGAACATAAAATTTTAGAGGGTACCAGGGCATTTGGTAAATATACCATGTTACTAATTTTCAGTGTTTATGATATATCAAACCAATTACAATATTGAAAACTAAGTTCTCCTTCTTTAATAATTTAAGTGCAAGCTCCTAAGATTTGCCTTACTCTAATGCCCTTCTAAAGCTCAACTGAAAATGAAAATCTATTGTATATTTCTATGTGGAATAATCCATTATTTTATGCTGCCAGTTACCTCTGATGGTATTTTATTTGTGGCTAAAGAATTTAAAAAATACCAAATTTGATAAAATTTAGGCTTATAAGACAGGTTTGATTGAATTCAAAGGAAGTTCTAAATAAAGAAGTGGTTTATTGATTTCATAATTTATATAATTAAAAATTAATAATAACAAATGTGATAAAAGTTATTTTAAACCAAAAACAGCATAAAACTTATACAAAGTCTTCTGAAAGAATTCTTGTTTTCACATTTACTAATTTCTTTCCTGTGTGCAGGAGCCTTATGAGTCAGGGTAGGGAAAAGATAGCAATGGAATTCCACAGTTATATTTTACATTTGTCCTTTTCTCCAGGTCTTCTCCTTTTACAAGGATCTTCACATTGAACATAAGTTTCTTGAGGGCAGGAATATGATTGCTTTGATAATTTTCTGTTAAGTTTCCTGATGATTCCCAGTTTCTACACAGAGTGGCTATTTATTGAATAGGTCCTTGATAAATAATAATAATAATAATAATTATTATTATTATTATTATTATTATTTTACTGGATATTGAAACCAGAGACACTCTATCTTTAATGAATGAAGGCAATAAATAGAAAAAAATAGGGCTGAGGTGGTAAGTCGGTGACAGAGTGCTTGCCTCTCAAGTGTGAGACACTGGGTTTGAATAAAATAAAGGTATCATGCCCATCTACAACAACAACAACAACAAATTTAAAAATTAGAAAAAAATAAGCTACTGTATTTCACCAGAGTTGTTATATCAGTCCAAAAATTGGTCTTTAACTTTGCATCACGGTATTGTCCCATGGCACATTTCTGTTCAACACATGGCTTAAAAGGCAAAGATAGCAGCAATGAATTCACCAGTGGCCTATGGAAGTGCTTTGTCTTCTTGGAAGCTTAAGCCTAGAGCTCTCAGCACTCATGCATTGTCAGTATATTTCTGAAAGCTGACACAGCTAGTTTGTCAGATAAGGAAACCAATAATAGCAATAGCGGTATAGAATCTTCTAATACAAAAGGTTAAATTTTCTAAGTCCATACTTTGCAGCACAGAAGTGAATTTTCTTAAGTGTACTATTTTGATTATAATGCACAAATCAATGACTACTAACGTATTAGCTTTTTTATCCCCCCCAGAGCAGAAAAATGTTCAGTAAACTGTCATGAAGAAATGATTTGGACTATTTGGTTTTAATATATAGTCACAAGTATTCTGTGCACCTTAATCTGTACCAAGGAGAGTTTAGTAATAAATGATTTTAGCAATACTAGCAAAATTTTAAAAGTTTACTATAATGGTTGCACTCCACTTTTTTGCAAAAATATTTGGTATAAAATCTGTGATGATTACGTGGTAAAATATGGTATCTGTGCTTTTTAAAAATAATAAAGATGCTAAGTCAATAAATACTTAAGAGAAAGTATCTATAATAATTTATTTTATGTGGGCTGTGCCTATAGACTTCTGGTAAAAGAATCAAGTTCCAAGTCACATACAATTTGAAGATGTTTAATTATGAAATAAATCATTCAAAATGAAATTATGAAAATTTTCTAAAGGTCATTTAGTTGAATAATCCATTGACCTAGAGAAAATGTGGGAATTATTTTCTTGCCCAAGTTAGAACAACACATTTCTACCATATCTGAGAACTTGATTGTTACTGAACCATATTTAAGTTTAGTGTAATGCTACAGTCGAGATGTTTCATGGTCCTTATGGAATGCTTGGCAACATCCACTTTTAGAAAAATCTTATGTTAAAAATTTGAATTACTTGGCAGTCCCCTTCAGATTCTGTTGTGTCAAATAAGAAAATATTGAAAATCAATTTTTAAAAAGTTATTTATAAGTTCAAAAGCTTTCAAAGTAGAACTGACAATGGACAGGTCTCCAGAGCCATTTAAACAATTAGGCGAAGTTAAGTATAGAAAGAAAGATATGTACAAGAGTCTTCTGAATAAATATAATTACTTTTTGGGATTCAGTCCTCTTTTGGCATTCCCAAGCTATGAAACTGCATGAATCGAGGTTTAGTCATAGTCCTCCATAGTTATTATCTATTAATAATTTTTGAAAGAGATATATGTTTATACATTTAAACGTATATACATCTTGCTATTTTTGAAATACTGTTTATTGCTTGATGGTTTAATGGTTTAATAAACCAATATCTTAATCTTTAAATGAATTAAAATTCACCTATTATTTACATGACATATATATGCATATGTGTTTGTATATATGTGATATGGAAGCATATACATAACAGACATGCTCATGCACACTCATGCACACATACACCTATGCATATTATTTGGCCTTTTATCAAAGTCAATAGTATAGACTTTAATTGAACTATAACAGGATAATAGTTTGTGCTGTATGTTTTAGTCCCACTGAATCAATCTCTAATCTGAAATTTTGTTCTTACACCAGTGAAACTTACAATTCCTAAGTCTTAGAGAGGAACATACTCAACAGCTGCTGAATACAGTCCAGTTGGTGCTCCACCATTATTATGTGGGGAAACACATTGTTTATAATGGAAGTGATTTCTTTGAGAACTTGGTAAACCTTTCCTTTTCACTTACTAAATAATAATTTCCTAAAGGAGTCTAATATTTGTATTCTATAAATACTTTAAGATAAAACCACAGAAATAAGACAAACCTAACATTAAATAGCAATTATCTTTTCTTTTTACTTGAATCAAGTCAGCTCAAAATATTGCAAAAATGCCTAGTAAATGATGTTAGCTGTAGAATTCCTGAAATCTAAGATATGATGAATATTTGGTAGCTAGATGTGAATGTGGTGGGCAAGGGCTTTGTTTTGCCTAATCACATGCTGTAGGATCAGGACTAGAAACAAAAGATGAAGATGGATGCAGAACCAACAAGTGCAATGGTTTTTAAGACTGTGGAAAAGAACCAGGCCTGAGGATCACCACTATCATGAGGAAATCATGAGGCTGTAGAGATGTGAGTGATATGACATAAAGTTACAGAAGGGCAGAGCCTGATCCTAAAGGCTCTTCCAGAGGGAAGTGAAGAGTCTCAGTCTATTTACACTCTGCAATTCTAAGTAAATCTCAGAAGGAAGGAAAAGAACCCATGTGGCCTGATACAGTTATTCACTTTAATTTTTGTTAATTTCATGAGTCTTAGAACAGAACCAGCATGTTGTATTCCATGAAAATATGTTCTATTATTAATTTTTATATTAGAGGAGAATGTTCTAATTAGTAACAAACATGAGAATTTACATTCAGATCCCAACCTTTGAAGAGATTGTGCATCCATCTACATGCTCTTTGCTCTTGGGAATAGTTCATTTCTCCTTTGTCCCTCCCCATCTCCCACCAGCAGTAATTTTAGTCTGCTCTGGGTTTTAAATTTTCACTGCTCTTTTATTGGAGGGTATGTAGGGGTGGGATAGAGGAAGAGAAATGGTAAAGTTATGAAATATGTAAGCAGTCATGAGAACAAAGAAAGGATAAAAAGTTTAAAAATTACAATCTTGCACATCATCTTTTCTTGCATTTTTCTAAACTCTTGCCATTAGCAATGCATATGAAATATCAATAATAGAGCAATAATGTTATAGCTTTCACTTTTAATATAATCTTTAAATAAAACAATTTCAACATTATGTTCTTTTATTCATTAAATGAATTAATAATCCACAGACTAATTTCAAAATGGGCCCTTGAGAAGTAGTGAAAACCCAAATTAGTTTTCCTGTAACCAACCAGGCAGCTATAGTTGATACTGCTATAAAGACTGAACAAAACTTTTGCAGGATCAAAAATAAAGTACCCCCCCAAACCACAAATAGAAACTCTATCATAAAGTTAATGCACTCTGCTACGTGTTAAAATGTAAGGTACTGAATCAGCATCTCTAGCTGTTGCTAAGGCAGGGAAAGCTTCTCCTTCTCCAAGTGGTCATGTTCCCAAGTGGAGGTGAATAGAGGACAAGAGGGGGTGGAGAGGGGTAATGGAGACCCAGTTCTGTAGAGAGCCAGGACCTGTTGATGAGTTAGTGGGTGGTAATAACAGCGTTTTTCATGAGACAGATCCAACAGTGGGAATCATTATGTGCTCTGGTCTGGCTAAAAGAGCCATTCCTTTTTTTTTTTTTAAGGGGAGAAATAATTAGAAATCAACACAAACAGAAAATGTGATAGTTTAATGGTAATGAATCTGCGTGGGTGAGTCCATAACTACTAACTTCACATTCTTAAGTGAAACAAACTTCAGTTTGTGCTAAAAAACAAACTCTGCTTTGTTTTATTGTGAATAAACTTGGATCTTCCTGCCACATAGCATGTTAAAGTAGCATATCTGATGGCTGGAGCCTTAGCATAAGCAAACAGCAGGAGAAGCCTTGCGGTATTTTAACAGGCACAAGAAGATGTACAAATAGTTGGTATACCGTTTTAAAAAATCCAGCTTTATGTGCTGCATCTAAAGTCCTGAGCAGAGAAAATAGTGATTTTTTTCTCATAAAATTACTAACAGAAGAGAAATACACATGCACCTTTGTGGGTCTGATGAATTTTTATGATATGTGCACAGCTTGCTGCACTGCCACCTCGTTCAGAAATGAGCCCTGCACACTTCTCAAAGGAGCACAGGGACAGGGTGGTGAGGCACTGGCTCTGGACTCTTGCACAGTCTGTTTTGAATCCAAGTTTTGAGACTTATCTAGTTAAATTGCCAACGTTTATCTCTTCTTCCAGCTACTAGTTTAAAAAAATTAAATTGTTCAACATCCAGACACCATCAGCTAGTAAACATACAAAGATGAACACCTCTAATGATTTGTTTCAAGGTGTTCACAGTCTGCTTATTTATTTAGACAAAAGTTGCTTAGCCTCTTTGAAGCAAGACTTTCCCATTTCGAACATGGGAGCATCTAGGTAATATAGAGGATTAATAAGTGGATCCAGGAAGACTCTGTAAAGCACCAGCATCTTTACAGATATGCATTCAAAATCAATAGGTATAGGAAATTTCGTTTTACTCAAGAGGCATTAACTACATCCTGTGTTACCTCCATCCATATTCAAGGTAGCTGGCAGATTTACCAATAATAAGTCTGAGAAACCACTCAGTAAGAAAACTGGAAAGAGGGCAAGTGCTGATGCTTCTTTGTACAATAGGAGATTTGATAACTTGGAGAGCCAGAAACTCACAGTCTGAGAAAGAAGCTACTTTCCAAGGACCACAGATATAAACTGTAATGGGAATCCCTGGTGACCTCACACAACATTCTGGGTAAGAAGTCTTAGGAACTCTGGCAACTTACTGAAAACAAACATGTACTTAAACAGACTGAAAGACGTGACATAGAAATGCTACTAGTACAGTGCAGAGGACCAAAGGTCTGTGCTTGTGGCTACAGAACTTCACTGCAAGGAAGAAGGACCTGTAGTACTTATTCAAAATGCACACACATAGGTTCCACTCCCAAGAATGTTGATTTGGGAATGGAGATGGCAGACTTAGCTATACTTATAAGGAGCACTCCACTTGAATTTGATGCATGTGACATAAATACCACACGTTCAGCATCATATCATCACCATCTTCATAAAAAAGTGATTGCTGGAGGCAATCTTCTAGGGATTGATTATACTGAGAAACAAAACATTGTTTCTGACTCAAGAAGCCTACAATGGAGTTAGTAAAATAATCTTTTGAAATTCCAAAGACCATAAATATATAGACAAGAAATTTAATAAAACAGATTTTTGTTTGTTTGTTTTTTTAAGTAGGAGCAATTACCAATGGTTATGTGAAAACTATAGAGAGCAATTAGGAATAGTTTATGGGACTTTAAGGGAAAAGAGGAACTTATATAAAGGAAAAGGGGAAAAGAGGTGACGTGTTATGAATAAAACTCTTTAGATAGGAATACATAAATAATATTTGGGAGGATGGGGAATATAATCATGGAACTTGCTCTTTCTTAACCCTATCAGCTTTCAGATATGAACCCGAAGTTAATTAGTGCTCATATGGTAAAATTATAAAGCTTTGGAGGGATCTACTTCAAACTGATTCCCCAGAATCATCTACTTGATTGTGTCTATAATAACAAATATCCTGATATTTGGGAGACATCCATATAATTTATTTTAAAAAATTCCCCTTATATAGACACTCAACCTCTTAGGAAGTTCTAGTTCCACAGGGAACACTTCTTCCTTAGAACAGCTGGTCCGACAGTGCTGGGTGCTCTTGCCTCCTCACTTCCTCCCCATGATGAGCTCCAGGGGAACTGAAATGGGACAGGTCCTTAAGAATTTGCCAACTCAGCTGTCAGCCAGTAAGACTCTCATCCACAACAAAGAGTTTCCCTAACCTTCAAGCCTTCACAGTCAAATCCAAAGAAATTCTACTAACAATAGACACTTCAGTGGAAATACATGTGGATTGTGGCAGTGCAGGAAAGACCACGGACTTTATAGAAAAACAAAACAAATATCATCCTACCAGGACTTGTAGGGGGGTATTCTGCCACCCACTAGTCTTTGATGCTACACAAATGACATAATATCGTAGAGCTTTAACTATAAAATGATGACAGTAAAAGTTACTCTATTCATTTCAAAGAGGTGTTGAAAAAATTAAATAAGAGAACAATGAGAATGTCTCTCTATACTGCACAAAACTATATTGATATAAACTATATTGATTATTGTTAATAATGGACATAATGATACTTTATGTAACTACTTGGAGCCAGATCTGAAGCTCCCTTTTTCCTAAGAATAGTAAGAAGAGAAAACTAATAATGGTATTTGATGAGAGCAACACAATTGGCTTGTTTTTTAAAATGGTGCCCTTTCATGAGTCATCTGAGGTTATTAGGACAACAGGTTACTGGAACTTTTTAAGGCTTGACAACTCTTGCAGTAAGGAAATAAAGAGATTGTGAAATAAATCCTTAGCCAATGAACAGATAATTTTTTTTTGAAAAACTCATTAATTAAACAAACATAGAATCAGATTGCCAAAAAACCCACAGAACACTTCTCAGGAATGTCTGTTTTGGGAACCATTTGCTGTGTGGCCTTACGTGAGACACAATGGCCACAGACTCTTTTCTACTCTTGGCTCTGATGCAATGTGACATCAACCAAGTTACTTACCTCTTTGGCCTCTCTTGTTTGGCTTTAATAATCCAAGGGGCTTAGGCTGCAGACATCATTTCCAAAACTCTTCCTAGCTATTAAAACATATTGTATATCTTAAATAAGTGCTGCTATTTATAGTGTATTCCATAATATTTTGTTTCAGAAAAATGGCACCATCCAGTTGATTAAGCCAAAAATCTAGAATCCCTCTTCAGCCCCATCTGCCATCAACCTTTCCCATGGATTTTATCTCCTTTTTGAATAGAGTTCATATCTATCTACTTATACTACTACTAGTACTTTAACATTTAGCAACCAGATGAGCCTTTTAGGAACAAATGATGATCGTATTGAGCTTCTGCTTTAAAAACAGTTTAAAAGCTCATTGCTCTTCCCAAATAACTACTCTGTCAATTAGCACAGTTTGTTTACTCCTTCTCTCAACCTCACTTTTTGTCCAATGAGGTAATAGTTCCATCTCTACTGCAGAGAGAGAAATCTCCTTCATGTAAACACCCTGTAGGCATTTTCTTTCACAGACTGAGTGAAAAGTAGTGTCACAGAAAGGGCTCTGTGTTCGGTCAGAAGATCTGGGTGTAGGTTTTAGGTCTACCATTCTATCAATGTCATATCATTTTGATGTGTTCCTTAACCCTTTTCAGCCATTTTCTTCAAGTATAAAATAAAGGGCTAACAATATATCACAGTAATTGTTGTGAGGGTTACTCGAAATAACACTTGTAAAAACTGCTAATGGTTGCCTCTCTTTACTAAAAATCCCTTCACAAGTTGGTGATGACATACCAAAAAAAAAAAAAAAAAAAAAAATTGAATCAACTTATTTTCAAGACACTGGATTTTGGGCCACTGACATCTTCTAAGTTCTCAACTAATGTTAGAAAAGATCCTCAACGGACTAACAAAAGAAATCCAAATAACTAACAAAAGAAATCCAAATAACTTGTTGACATATGTTTGCCAAACTGATTCTTTAAGTGGATTGGACTGTAGTGGTCAAGGGTTACCATAAAAGGTTTGAGAAATGCGGCAGAGAGATGAACAAAAATGCACTATTTTTAAACATACAATATTTTAGTGTTTGTTTGGTAAAACTAATTCCAGTTAATGAACTAGTGTGAAAGTTCAGCTATAGAAATTAATCAATGTGCCAAAAATGGAAATTCACTCAGCCAAACTATGCCACTCCATTACAAGCTTTACCTAACAATGCCAACTACGTTTACAGTACGCATAGCATACTTCCTATGATTGTCACAAACGTCATGCTAAGTGATGACTCCTGTTCATTGGTCATAAATCTTTTGACAAGAAAATACTGGGAGGCCTAATAAATTTCAGTGTTTTCTGTTGATCTTCCGTTCACTTTCCAGCTTCCTGCCCACAATGGTCTCTAGTATCCTTGTTTTCCAGAGGGGAAAAAAATGTGAGTATGAATTAGATTCATAGTAAATTATTTAATGAATATCTAATTCTATTTGAACAAATCTAACAGGGAAGTATTGATAGCTTAGAAAACGTATGTAAGTGTTCTAATTTATCTTTAGCCAAATATTGCTTTTTAATTATGGCTTCATCTTTTCTATTTTAACTACTGTGCAATGTCACATGGGCAGATTCCAGGTTTTTTTTTTCTCACTTTTATAATCCCATAACATAAAAATAGCTGTTCAATGAATTAACAAATTTATGGTGTTTTAGTCAGGCCTAAGTTCAATTGCCATTTCTTTTCCCAAATTCTTCCCCCAACAAGATTTCTTTTTCACTTGTTAGCTTCTTAAATATGGTCTAAATATTCTGAGAAACTACCAAAGGAAACTTACATGTTTGATCTCAAGCTCTAACTCCACATTCTTGAAGTTTTGACAGACAACTTAAGGTAGAGCATGTTCGAAGAAGGAAAAGAGAAAGTCTGTTGATCTTACTGGTGGAGGGACCTCAAGGTCACTTTCCTGCCTTCAGATAAATTAAAGAGTGGGCCTGCCACTTGATAGTGGATGCAACAGAATCACAGACTAAATGGTTTGCCTCAAGTGCACAGCAGGGTATAAACTAGAAATCAATCTCCCTGGCTTCTAACGTGTGATTTCTCTCACAATAGTCTAAACTCAAGAAGGTAGTTCAAAATATGTGAGTCTCCTGCAATGAAGTTTATGAAATTTCCATTCTATCCCAAAGGTCACTCTTTAGTGTTTTCTTTGTTGAATCATGATATATACAGGATGTGAGTGGGAATCAATTGGAAACTCAGTAGTGAATTATATTGGGTATGTCTGAGGTAAAACAAGGAGTAAAATCCCACTGAGGTGTTTCATAGCAGCTTTATTTTTTTTTTTCTAAAATGCTTTCTTAAAGGAAAAAAAAAAACCTAAATCTTAATGCAAAGTTTAAAAAAGAAAACTTACTTCATAAAGAAGAAAACACCATAGATACCAATGAGGGATCTTAGATTTTGATCTGTCAACAAGTAAGTCGAATTAAAATTCATAGCTTTTGCCTGGTGCTATGACAAATGCCTACAATCCCAGTGACTCGGGAGGCTAAAGCAAGAGTATCACAAATTTGAGGCCAGCCTCAGCAACTTAGATAGATTCCCCTGCCTCCGCCCCCGAAAAAGGACTGGGACTTAGCTTAGTGGTAAAGCACCCCTGAGTTCAATCCCAACTACTAATAAATAAATAAATAAATAAATAAATAAATAAATAAATAAATTTATAACTGTTAATACTTTTGTGTAGCCTTAGATCATCAAGGGAAGGAGAAAATAACTTGTGTAAAGGATATATACCTTTTCCAGTCAGGTATCCCAGGAATCGTTAATATTGTAGAATTAATATAAAATGCAGTTAGTGAAGTTTCTGCCACTTTAAATTGCTTTGCTGTTTTCCCCTAGTATAGTTGGCTCTTTATATCCATGGGTTCTACATCCATGCCTTCAACAAGTTTAGTACAAACACAAATTTAAAAACATATACATTTTTTTAAAAACATATACGTTTTTAAATTTGTGGTTGTACTAAACTTGTTTTTCCCCTAAAACCATAGCATAACTATTTACATGACATTTACATAGTATTAGGTATAAGTAACCTACAGATGATTTAAGTATACAGTTGGCTGTGAGTAGGTTAAATGGAAATGTGATGCCATACTACATAAGGGATCTGAGCATTTGAGGATTGTGTCATCTGAGATGGGACCTGGAACCAATCCCCTGTGGATACGAAGGGATGACTCTATATAATAAACACTTGAAAATGCTGTGCAAATGGGAAACATAGAAAGGGAACATTGGTAAGCTTTTACTTCCCAAGGCCTAGGACGCCACATTGTTTTAACAAGTGATATTTGATATCAACATTAGAGCTTAATAATTGTGTCTTTTAATAGTTCTTAAATAATACACAAACCAGGACTTAGATCAGATCTCAGATATGTGATTGATTTTACTTTGGTGATCATATGGAAAAATAGATAAGGACTGCATTTGAACTTGCAGAGTGATAAGAATATTTGTAATTGACCCCACCCTCTTTTAAACACAAGTAATTACTGTTTTCCTATTTTAAATATAAATGAATTCATTTTCTCTACATTCTGTACACTTTGCCATTCAAATTATATAAGTCCATTCTAATTTCTGTCTTAATTATTTTGCCTTTAATCTTTTCTCCAGTGTACAGTATCAAAGTCTATGCCTCAGATAGCATAAGGTCTGCTGTTGCAAACATTAATAAGATCTATCATTTAGAAACAGTTACTTACACTTTGTTTAATCTCTAATGGAAAGGGTTTCTCTAAATATTTACACCAGAACAGTTGTCAGAATGAATCCTGCAAATTTGCTGGCCTACTCCCAGAAGTAGAGGGCTGGTGTATGTGGGAGGGGCGGTGGGGGGCGGGGGTTCTGGTCATATAATTTTAAGCAGCCCTAGAATTTCAGGGAGCTGCCTGTTAGAATATGAAAGGTTTGTATTAACAAAAAAGGTACTTCAGTGTGCAGTGCAATTCAAGTAAAGTATTTGAACAGCCACTTTAGTTTATTGCTCTTGTAAAAATGACTCTCTTTGCTTCAGGTTTAAAGAAAGGGTATTATGCAAGTTTCAGAGACTCGGTGAATAAATTATCAATAAAAAAAGAAAACTTGTACCAAAAGTGTGAAGAAACATCAAACTTATTCTGTGCGATGGCTCTCAAAGTGTTTAATACATAGAAATGACTTGTTCCTTCTTTGAGTGCTAAGTGCAGTCAGCATACAAGAGTTGTACACTGGGGAGAGAACTGAAATCTGCCAAGATAAATGCTCAGATAAATGCAGCAGTGTTTTATAAATTAACTCAGCTGTCTGTGTGTTTATTTTTTCTTTGGATTCTAAAATTAAAACTGTTCAATTCATCTTAGCAGTAGTTGAGAATTTAGGGAGTGGATGAGGAAGTAAGTTTGGGCTAGAAAGGATGAAGAAAATATCCTGCACTGGAAAATCTTGGCAATTTTCATTTGAAACATGCTCTTATCTCATGAATATAGTGCTTCTGCCCAACAGTCTATGAATTAAGTAGCTTGGCTAAAAATTTTTACATGAAGGTTTCTGGGATTGCAAACATCCATTTATAGCATGAGTAATATATTAAATTCAGACATAGACAGTTTTAAATGAATTCCTGGACTGCCCATTGGGTGTCCACATGGATGTTTGAAGATGGTAGTGGTGGCCTGAAATGGTTTGGAGCTCCTCTTACTGGAATTCTCTCTTTCTTTTTTATAAATTAGACTGACATATGGGCACATGATGCCCACAGATCTGAAAATACATATGAATCAGGGGCTGGGTCCTTGAGGCTTGATAATGGGTATAATGACAAATGCTAGCAATTGTTCTAGGGGTAAGTGTGCACCTACATGATCCTGTAAACCTAAATGGTCTCCGAGAAAATCCTACTGATCTCTTATAAAACTCGGATCTCCATCAAGCTCTGGATACAATTGAGACATTTTTTTCCTATGTGAAAAAGCTCTTTTAAGTTGTATTCAGGCTTTGTATTAATAAGAATTATCAATTTAAGGATGGCATGAAATTGTGAATTCAGGTCAAAGGGCCTAAGGATACAATATTGGGTCTCATTTCTTCTTAACAAATAAGTAATGAGAGTCCTTTTAGATTCTGGATCAAAAACATTATCTTAAATTGAGAAATAAAGCTATATTCTGTAAGAAATATTCAGCTGCCTAATATGTGCTCAACTAGTTTGTAGCCAAGCAACTTTTGTCTGTATCTTTTGTTTAATGGCAGAAACTATATAGCACCAAAAGATAAGAGTGCAAGTAAACAAGTCAAAATGTTACAGCCAAATTAAAAAAAAAATGATTCTTCCATTTCATGATAATGATGATGATGATGATGATGATGATGATGATGATGATTTGTAGTAGGGATTGAAACCAGGAGTCCTTTACCACTGAGTTACATTCCCAGTACCTTTTTTTTTTTTTTATTTTTGCTCAGAGATTTACTGAGGGGGTTGCTTAACTACTGAGCCATATCCCCAGCCCTTTCACTTCTGAATTAGAGACAGGTTTCTACATTGCTTAAGCCTCACTAAATTGCTGAGGCTGGCTTTGAACTTGCAATCCTCCTGCCTCAGCCTCTCAAGCCACTGGGATTACAGGTTTGCACCACAATGCACAGCTAGCCCCAGTCCTTATTATTTTGTCTTTTCAGACAGCGTGTCACTGAGTTGCTGAGGGTAGCCCCATACTTGCAATTCTCCTGCCCCAGCCTCCTGAGTTGCTGGGATTACTGGCATGTGCCACTGCTTTATTTTTATATTATTTTGAACTCAAAACTAAAGAAATCAAATGTGTTATTTTTCTGTACTCTCCATCATAATAAGAAGCAAATCGCTATAACTATTAGGTTTGTGCACAATGCATGAGGTCAGGGTTTATTTACCACATGATAATGGATATGGCTAGTTGCCAGGAAAAGCTGGCCAGGAAAGGATTTTGACTTCCTCTCTGTTTTAGTCAGCTTTTTCATCACTGTGACCAAAAGACCTGATGTGAATAATGTAAAGGAGGAAAAGCTCATTTGGGGTTTCAGAGGTCTTAGTCCACAGATGACCAACCCACTGCTCCGGGCCCAAGGTGAAGCAAAACATCATGGCGGAAGGGCATAGTGAAGAAAATTATTAGCTCAGGACATGGAAAACAGGAAGCAGAGAGAGCTCAGCTCACCAGGGACAAAAATATAGACCCCAAAGGCATGTCCCCAGTGACTTATCTCCTCCAGTCACACCCTACCTGCCTACTGTTACTGCCCAGGTAATCCTTATCTGTGGATTAATGGACTAATTGGGTTAAGGCTCTCATAACCCAATCATTTCACCTCTAAACTTTCTCACATTGTCTTGCACATGAAATTTTGGGGGACACCTCATAGCTAAACCATAACACTCTGTATATTAAATTAAGCAACATGACTCATCCATGTCTATAAATAGAACTAGTAGTCTAAGCTTGAGTAATATGACAATATATGGAAGTCATTCTGAATAATAAAGGAATTTGAAATTTTAAGGATATTGACAAGCAGGAACTTTGTGTCTTTGCTAATTGAAGATCTATCAAATGAGGTTATTACACAACAGACACATGTGCTTTTTGAATATGTTCCTATGAAAAGAGTAAACTGTTTTCCAATTTTGTCACATAATGAAAGTTTAAAATGGTAACTCCACTTATTTTTTGATAATTTCTACTTAGCCTCTTCCAGTACCATGCTTCTAAAAGGTATTATTTGAAGTGAAAGTGAGTTTAGAATTTTTTTTTTTATTTTTAAGAATGTTTTATTGTGAGTTCACTCTTGGCCTTCATTCTGGGGACTTTAGAGCTCTTGCCTTAGTATAATGCACTGCCATCTTCTTATTGCCAAGTTCCTTCCATAATTATATCTAAATTGACCTGAGAATGTTTATAAGGATCTGTTCCCTTCCCTTTTTCTCCTTGTCAGTTAATGCTTTGGGGGAAGACTTTGACTACATTCCTGGGGTTCTTTCTATCTGCTCATGAAGGCAGGAGGATGTGTGAGGGTGACACAAGTTCTCACTGTGGGGTTTGCACTACTGCAGGCAGACAGGTGGTTTAGAAGAGGATGGTGACATGAACTATGCATGTACTAATGGGATGAATGACATATTGAGAAAAAAAAACTAGGTGAAAAAACATTGTTTTCTTGTGGATTTCCTGCTCTCTGTAACTCATGATTTCTCCCAATCATTAGGGACTAGTAAGGAGTTCTAACCATGGAGCAATGGCTCAAGCACGCTATGATGACCCTCCTCCCAAGAAGCCTGGCTTTGCTCATTCTAATTACTTTTGGCAATTGTGGTTATTGGGATTTGGCCTAGTGACTCACTGGAACCCAGATTTTCCCAAAGAGCCCCTTTAGCTAGCAGAATTAAATCTGACAGGAAGCTCAGACTTCCACCTCAGTTTTTCATGGAGCTTTCCCCGATTTATGGCAAGGTTTGAAAATTTTTCATGGACGAGAAAAGAATAAACAACAAGATTTAATGAAGATAAATACTCAAAGAAGAGCACATTAGGAGTGAAGTAAAAAACAGTAGTTTTTTTTTTTTTTACTACCACAAAGCTTTATCCATTAAGTTAGAGTTTAAAACTATGCTATTTATAGTAGTTTTACTGATCACCAGTAGTCAATCTAAAGTTAGTCAGGAATTGTAGAAACCATAAAAAAGAAAAGGATGTTATTTCTTGGTAGGCAGTCATCTAACCATTAGGATTTTCCTAATAACAAGGAGGATACTAGGGCCCATGACCAATCAAGTGGTTAGACATAAAACAAACATACAAACAAACAAAAAACAGCTGTTTATTGTGTAGTTTCGAAAAAAAAGGTTGAGTATGGCTGTAAGGCTGATACCCATCTTGTACAGTAGCCTTCTTTGTTCCCTCCCCTACCATAGCAGAGCCCAGCAGCAAGCACTCACCCATGAGCCAGTGCTGGTATTCCAGGAAGCCAATACCTATGAAATGCACTATCATGTCACTGCCCACACTTTACTCAGACTCTTTGAGATAAGTCTCTATCAGGTAGTTCTATCTGCACAAGTCAGTGCCTCAAGTTTATCAATACTCTTGATTAAAAATAGAGTATTATCAGATTGCTTTATATTTCCAACTAGCATTTGCTCAAATGATACATAGCTCATTTCTTATCACACACTCCGCACAAGTTTATTTTGTCCGTCAAGCCCTCATAAAACTGGCATTGTTTTCAACAGTTGCTCAACTGCAGTAGTTATTCTTGAATTAAGGGTCTGGTGATATTTCCCAGTCTCAGCTCTGCATTAGTATCACCAGAACTACTTTTAAAAATAAGGATATCTAAGTCCCATTCCCAGGGATTGATTTATTTCATCAATGGTGGAGTCTGGGTATTGGTTTGTTTTTAAAAAGATTTCTAGGTGATTCTAATGTGAACTCAACATTGAGAATTTACTGGACCAAGACCCATAAAGAAAAAAATTAAAGAGTGGAGGTTACTATTAATGCTGCTTGTGGTAAAAGGAATAATAACAACACATTTTATAAAACATCATAAATATAACTTTTCTGGATAACAAAATGTAGGCAGTGAAATATCTTTTGTGGTTGTAAAGATTTTGATATTTAACTGCAAAATTATAGACTTTGCCCACATCCTCATGCCTAGGGTAATCTTCTGTTGGACATGTACATCATACTTGGGAAGAATAATTTCAGAATATTTCAAATAAACTGTGCAATCCTATTGCTTCTTATGAAAAAGACCAGCAACTTTTTAATTCTTAAAAACATTACAGGGCAAGCTTAAGGAAAGGAGGATAAAGGGTAGAGAAAATAAAGAGATGTAGGGAACAATACTGGAATACCAGAAGCCACCCACACAATTAGTGTTTAAAAAAGATTTGTGGTTTGTCTTGTGTGAAATAAGAGACAATGACCAAAGAAAAGTGGGTAAAAGAAAGGAAAAATAACGTCAGGTTTGAGAAAAGGCCCTATGGTTGCCCCAAAAGTTGAGTTGGCAATTCAGATGTGGGCTTTGGAGCCAGACTAGACTAGAATCCAGATTCTCACATCTTTATTGCACAGTGGACTAAGGTGAGACCATTCAAAAACATTCCTCCAGGGTGTGTATGAAGACTAAATAAGATCGTTTTTTCAAAAACATCACCTAAATGGTTAGCACCTCTTAGGTGATTAAAACATGGAAGCTCTTTAAATAAAAATTGTTGTCAGAATACTTTAAAAAAGTATACATGTATATTAAGATAAAACATACAGGAATATAACATTGATTCTGGGAGCTATGAAGCAATAGTTTACCATGAGGCACTTAACATGTTTTGACATATTAGTTTGTCGCTTATTGGTCAAATGTGACTTACACTCTGTCTGATTATAGGCCAGCTTTGACAAGATGACAGTGTTTGTACCTTTAAGGTTGCTTTGTATGATAAAGAACAGAATTAGTCAGAAACTAATGATTTTTCTTAGTGACTTATTGAGCATATGTTAAGAAAACAGTGTTCTAAAATAAGCAGTTCACAAATTGTTATTTTACATTGTGTGGTAGTGGTTTGTGTTATGTGGTTATAAAATGGGGGTTGTTTTACCACTTACTTTCAGGAATGTGCTTTGTATTGGGGTATAATTATAAATATGCTTACCAGCTAGTTTTATGGGGACAATTTTTGGTAGTGAATACAGTATATTTCATTATTATGTATAGATTTTAGAAAGCTGTTGGAAAGTAAGTAAGCCTAGTCCATGACATGCTAGGTACTTGGAAGACTAGGGGAACAGACTTCTTCCTATACAGAAGCCTGGAAATGAAATGAAGGAAAAAGGAAGCCCAGGCCTGGTTATTACTGAGGCTGGACGATTCCTCAGTGGGGGATGTTGCACTGTGTAGAAGGACTAGATTCCTGCAAGTTTTATCCCATCCTGACATTCTCTGTTTTTAAAACAGCACACTTCATAGAGAAATCTGCTTGAAAGTAGAATGCTACTGTTATAAATAGATTCTAAGTCCAAATGGAATGGTTCTAAAATCATTTTTACATCCTACAGAAACTTATCTTTTATTACCATAAAGTTTTCCAAGTCTCCTGATGCTCTGTGGCAAAGTAACATAGTCCCTCAGGTAATGGCGCTTCCAAGTATAATCTTCAAGTTCAAGATCTGGCCACTGACAACTGCAGCTCATGATGCCAGTGACCATTCTCTTATATAATATAGACAGTACTATGAAAATGAGGAATTGCAGTTGAGAATGTATTAAACCATTTAAATTGTACAGTGTGCTTTAATGTAATCAATTTACACAACCACGAACAGTAAGTCTCAATATCAGCAATGCAAACATTCTGATAACAATAAAGAAGGCATCATGATATCTTATCTAACATGTCCAACTATCCCCTTTATGTGAATGACTCTGAAGCTCTTGACTTCAGCCCTTGATGCTCTCTGAGACTGGTTTAGACTCCCTAAATGTCTTATAGGTTCCTTAAAGTGAAGATAGTTCAAAAGAAAAATAAGTTTTCTGTCAAATCTGCTTCCCCTACTTGCCTGTATTTGTGTTTGTCTATCATTTTTCCATTAACCAACACCTGTGTCTTTATATTCCAAGGTATGTGGAGAGCCAAATATGACTTTCCATCTCTTTCCCCATCACATCCAATTAATTGCCCAGAACTATTGATTTGATCAAAATAAATTATCTGCTATATATACTCTCACCTTCAGTTACTCGCTCAGCATAGAACTTTTTGCCTTAAACCTGGACTGTCAGAATTAGCTCTCCCTTGTCAACATAGGTTACCTTTGAAAGCCTGCCATGGTACAGGAGCTCTGAAGCATTATTCTAGTTGGTATTTAAAATCAGCTCCCTATGATCCTACGTCTATGAACCTGCCATAGACTACTGACTGATGCGTCAGCTATGGTTTTCAGACAGTATAAACTGATGGATGAGGCATATCATAATTAATGCATTCTTCAGTTCAAAAAGTTGCCCATTAGTTAATATTTACATGATAAACCTTATGGGATAAATTTACTAATAGTAAATTATAGCTTATATTTACAGTTTTATTAGCTTAATTTAGTTGAATAGAACAAGTAAGCTTAGAAAGATTATTTAGCTTACTAGTCATGACTTATGTTCTCATACCAAAAGATTCAAAGTTGAGAATACTAGTGGATGCTGTAGATCTAAATTTTTTACCAACTTCCTCATTTTTCCATAGAAGAAATGTATCTGGGGTAGTAATGGGACTTGCCTGTGTTATCTAATATTGGTAACAGAGCTGGGTCTAGAACCCAGGCTTCAGTTTTTCAGTTTCTGCTTCCGCACTTAAACTGGAGATTCTCCTTCTCAGGTCTCAGTCTTTATCATGAACATAGGATACTTGCCATTCATGAAATTATTGATTCAGATTGAACACTAATAAGGCAATGCTTGGAGAGTAGATGAACTTTTGCATGAAATATAAAGACAGTTATAAACTATTAAATCTACTTAATTGAGCAATCATATTCTTTAGTACCTTTGAATTTTCCTTTAAAAAATTCCAAAAGAATTTTAGTACCAACAGATGGTAACTAGCTCCCTTGCCAAGATTACAAAGGCAGAAATGCTCTTATCAGATAAGAGACACCTGCAACTATATTTTTAAAAATGAAATTTTAAACTAATCAAACTGTACTTATGTGAAAATACTACAGGTATTTTGTTTAAAGTTACACATTGTTGAAACTTTGGGAGCAGAGAATGGGATTTCTTAGCATTCAATGACACCTATGCATTTAGCATTTTCAGTAACCCCACAATCCCTGACAATGGAACATTCCATTATTTTTAGTATTGCTTGAGTGACAACTTTCATTAGAATGTTAGTAATATTCCTGAATGAAAAGATCTAAAGGGATAAATTAAATAAATAGAAAAATATAGGCAGCACTTTTCACAAATGTATATTTTATAGTTCATGTATTATATATACTTATTTGGTGGAACTGGGGATTGAACCCAGAGTTTTGTGCATACCAGGTAAGTGATCTGAGCTACATACCCAGCCCTTTATTAAAAAATAATAGCAAAACATTTCAAATTTACCAGGTTCCCCAAAAGATGGTAAATTTTAAGACAACCCAATCATGTTAATCCTTGAGAAAAATTCACAACAAAGAAAAAAATCTGTATTTTCCTCTCAAAATCTAAAGCAATACCCCCAAATATATAATTTATGACATAACATTTTTTCAAATTATCATTTTTGAAAGAACGCCAGTGTACAATGTACTAGTAGAAGAATAAATAGTCACAACCAAGTCAAAAGTACAATTTCAACACTGTCTTGCCTGATCCTTACCATGCTCTCAAAACTGAATGATGTTTTCCTAATGGTAACCAAAGTTGATTCTTACATTTCATGAAATACAATATCCACTGTCCTGGCATTTCAAGAATTCACTACTTGGAAAAGGATATTTTTGGAGGTAGGGATGTGATGTGTGATTAAATCATGAGGAACTGAGAAGAGAAGGGCCATGACTAAGTCTAAAATGAAACTTCTGGATAGAGATGAAAGGGAAAAGATTATTTAATAAATCATCATATCTATAGTAGTTTTATTTTTTGTAGTTCATTATGATAATTGCAAAGGAATCTTTCCATCTCAACTCAACATATTAAAAACTCTACATTATCTAGGATTTGAAAGAACCACTGCATCTAAAAAAGATCTGGCATTTAACTAGAAAATATTTTAGATATTTAGTAGCAATCTGGAGAACTCTGTCCAGATTCAAATAATCTAAAATGACTAATAAACTCATTTTGTAGTAGCATAGCAAGAGTTTTCTTATAATAACTTGAAAATCAAATTTTACTACAGGTTGTAATTTCTATTCATTGCTTTCTGGGGATCTAATTTGTAGAACATTAAATACCAGGGAAATCTTTAAAGGAGAAAGGATTTAGCAAAGCTTGTCTACTTATAAGCTGAAATACTGTTCATATTTCTTGATTAAAGGAATATTGAAATAATCACAGTTAATCATTTTTACACCCATTCCTATATTCTTAATTATTTCAACAACTTGGGGCTAAAATGACAGCATTTCAAAATTACTGTTTCTAATGTACTTAATAAAAATCTTACTGAAGTAATAAACAATGAATTAAAATAATATAACAACAGGATATTTTAGGAAACAAGCTGGAAAATGTAACGATGATCAAATTAGTTTCACAAAGATAAATGTTTTTTGCTTGTATTTAGATGTTGTCACTACTGTTTGCGAATTTGAATTTGTCTTTGATTTAAATGGATACCACATGATATGTTACAGAATACACTCTCTCCAGAAAATTTTGTTCATGTCTCTATCTGTAAATCCTTTTCTCAAAAACAGGTTAGACTGGTGAAAATTGTTGATAGGTAGAAAAAGAACTTTCATAGTCAATATTCAAACCAAACTTTCATTTAATATTAATATTATAAAATATATAGTAGAGTGAAAGATTTTTTTGTTTTATCAGATAACTTGTTATTTTCCAAGATTAGCAATATGATTACTAAGCACATATCAGAATCTCAAAGAATGAATTCGCATCTGAAAAAGTGTCATTAGCAATGACCGGTATATTCCAGTAAGTCCATTTTTAAATTTTATAACTATTAATATTATTTTCTTGTTTCTTTTTTTCCAGTCTTCTTTATGAAAAACATTAAAAGTTTCATAGACTCTGCAATAGGGTGTATTGTATTATGTACACAATGGTTTTTCAAAAATTACATTTATCTGGACTCTGAACAATTAAAACCCAATGAATAAATGGTAATAAATAAAATGGATATTAAATGGTATCTGATGCTTCTAACAATAGCCTTCTGGCCCAGCAATATCCCACAATGTCTTCTGGATAAGTAAATTATATTATATTATATTTAGCAAATTTCACTATCACTTTAGATAGTTAATTCTTTGACAATGGTCACCTTGTATAATACACATTAATATCAATTCAAAAATTTCCAATCAAGCTGAACAGCTTATTTCTCAAACATATTGGGAAAGTGATAATCTGGAGAGAATCAAATATCTTACTTATTCCTGATATCTTCTCCATGACATGGATCAGCATATAGTATAAATGTATGAATAACTGAGGCCCATGACCGAAAGCAGTTCTACTTACTGACTTTGTGGAGGTTGCTTAGCTCCTGTTTCTCAGGAGCTTTCTCTGTAAAATAGGAAGATCAAAACCTGCTTCTATACTTCAAGTGACTATTCTGAAACCCAAGCATATCATACAAATGAAAATGTGGTGTAACAGTAAGGGATTACAATTATTATTATTATGGAAAAGATATTTTTTATTTTTATTTTTCTTAGCACACAACCTGGAATTCCAAAGTTGGCACTACCAAGCTGCAAAGGCTAAATTTGAAATGAGTCAAAAGCTGAATTCAGGGTTCTTGATTGAGCATCCTGTACTTAAAGCTAATACTTATCTCTAAAAACATTGCTATAAGGGGATTTTTGAATAGGAATTGCATTTAATTTTTATCTTGAATAAATTCAGTTAGGAACTATATATCAATCAAAATAGATAAAATGTTATTGCTCATTTATTAACCATAGTTACATAGATATTTTCAAGATACAAGACTCCTGTTTTAAAACCTGTTTATTTTATAAGAGGAAAAACTATTTGAAACAACTAGGATCACTAGTCTGTAACAAAGTATAGATAACTGAGTGAGGGTTGTTTAAGTGAAACAGGAGAATGCTGACATGGCTCTGTCTGCTATTTCTGAGATAACCCATGGTTCTTTAGATCCTGCAGCATTTAACACTGCAAGGGAATGTCTTTACTTACAAGAACTCGGCTAACCCAACAATGAATAAACCATTAAAAAAAAAAAAAAACTTTGGAAAACAATTATTACACCTTTATTTTCTATCTCTATTTTTAGTAATGGTTTTAAGCCATTAGTAGGAAGTTTAGGAAACTGAAACTATTCATCTACAAGCCAAAAAAAGGATACTTTAAATATCCACTTTAGTATTTTAGTCCTGTTGAAGAAAAATAGAAAATAGATTTGATACCAACTTGTTTTTAATTTTAAACACCTCTTCCTAGTTCTTATTAAATTTTTTATCCCCCCCCCCAACAAGAGAGATTTCCAAAGAATTGATCCACATGAGTTTGTGAATGTGCAATTTGACTTTGAGTTTCTGGGCATTCAACAAGGATCTTTCTATTCTCTACTCCTTCCCCATTCTCTGAGTTTTGCTGCACCTGCCAAAAGTCTCGTCCGTCTTCTCAGAGGACGCAAGGGGTCGCTCCTCTCCCAGCATTGCACTAGCAAACCAAGCCGCAAACGCAGACTCAAGTGCGAAGGCGCAAGGAGCGTCGCCTGCAGAGCTCTCTCGCAGACCCACTCCCACAAATCACTGAGATTTCAATCCAGACCCACCCATTCCCTCTTTCATTCCACAACATAACCAGAGGGAGTTTTGACTCGGCCTTGAGAAGATTAAGGCGGGTCGAAAATCAATTTGCCTTTGATTCCTCAATCTTCACCTAGTTCAAGCCTAAAGGTGCACTGTCTCACCCCTCCTCATATTCCTACCCTGTGGTGGTACTCATTAGGGAAGATGGGGACTAATGGACAACAAGCTTTCAGAAACTCGGGCTCCAAACCCGCAAACGAAGACGCCAGTGACACTGACAGGACCTTGCCCTACCCCAGCAAGTGTGTAGTTCCCGATTTGGGGGGAGGGCGTCCCCCGTGGGGTGAAGGAGGGAACAGGCTGTGAGTACCCAATAGGCACCTATTGTAAGAAAGGATGGAAAGCGAAAAGCTGAGCTTCAGTCCATTCTCAGTTTCCCCACTAAATGTACCACTCAATTCCCTGAGACGACCCTGTGGGGAGACCGTTCAAGGACCAAAAGGGGTCCACTGAGTCCCGGGGCGGCTCCTTCCGCGAGGCTGCTGCACAGCCTGAGCAAAAAGAGTGGATGGGAGAGTTGCGAAGAACACAAACCATTAAGAGGCCAAGAATAATAAATTGGATGCCCTGACTTGCTTAGTGTAGAACCTCCTGCACCCTGCTTCGCGATCCTAGAGGCGATGAAGCCAGGCTGGAGCCCCGGGCGCTAGGGCCCAGCCACGTTTTTTAAAGGCAATTTTCAGGTGAATCAAACCTTGTCTGGCCCAGGCTAGTGGTACAAAGGGAGCTTTCAGGGGACCCTCATGCCCATGGGCAGGGCAGAGACAAACAGCGGCCGAGAAGCGATTACTAAATTTCCATCTCACACAAGCGGGTGTTGTGTCCAACGCGCTGCCCCTAAGTCTGCCCCAAGGAGCTTCACCAGCTGGACGCTGGGGAGGGATCCGCCCAGGGGAACCAGGCACCGCACGGATCTTAGGCTGCGCAGCCGCGGAGGTCCGAGCTGCCAAGGCAATAGCATCGCTCTCTGAGCCACGAGAACCCCCTGACAAATTTCTTTCCTCCCTTTTCCCACCAGCGCCCCCAATGATGGAGCCAAAGTTGCCCTTGCCTCTACTGATCTGCTAAGGCACTCCCCACGCGGGCACAGACAGCAGAACAGCGCGCACGCGGGCCCCGACCCCAGGAGTAAGATGCAAAGCTCATCCTCACATCTGTCCATACCTCTGGAAGACGCCACCTTTCAGAAGGATCAACCTTGGTTGAAACTGCCCTAGGGGGATACCCTTTTATTCCCACCTAGGGCACTGTTTTATGAAACCGTCACAGACCAGTTCCTAAATAACTGAAGAAGGGGCAGCGAGAAGGCGAGCTCGAGTCTATAGGGGGAACCCCATTCCTCAACATGTTTCTGTCTCAGGGGACCCACATGAAAGAGTCTGAGATGGCTAAAGCGCTCACATGTGACAAGAGAGTAAATGGAAACCCGCATCTCTGGGGTTGCCCTGTGTTCAGACCCCCAGGCGTGGGACGTCGGGCATTTCTGCAAATAAACACGCGAACTCCCTACGCCGGCTCCACTAGAGCGGCAACTCAGCCGCTCTCTAGCTAGTTCCTGGCCTTCCTGGGGGGCGCTTCACTACCCGAGCGCAGCCTGAGGGCCCAGCCAAGGTCTTCCCGCTCCAGGCGACCATGCAAGGTGAGCCGGTGCCGCGGCCGCGCCTTTCCGCGCCTTTCCTGGCGTTTGTTCAGCTGCCAAGAGTATTCTGCAGGCCAGGCTCCCAAAGGCTTGGGGCGCGAAGCCTCCATGGGAGCCTCATAAGATAAGACACAAATCCTTTGAGCCAGTCTAAAGAAGGATGAAACTTTCCCAGAATCTTAAGTTGTTAGTGGGCGGGAGCCACACTAGCGCTCGGTCTGCCCGACTCCAGCATCTTCCAGGATGCTAAGAAAGGAGCTTCCTCAATGTCCCCAGAGCCCAAACTATCGTCTCCTTTGGGAGGCGTGGGGTGTATGGTGGGAGAATTGTTAACTCTGGGAGCAGAACTCAGGACAGGCAAAGCGACCCGACAGGTGAACGCGGCAGAAGGGAGCAAATGCGTAAAAACCCCTGCACTTACTTCTTCGCTGGCGCCTTCCCCGGGAGGCGTTTTGGCTGCCGATGTATTCCATAAAGTTCAAAATGATAAAAAACCAAGAAATCAGTCGCAAGTGCATAGTAACCCAGTAATGTTTCCCTTCTTTTTCCTTTTTCCTTTGATTGTTAATTATATTTAATGTTTTAAAAGTACATGTAGGTGTTAGGCGTATCTATATGGAGAGCGAGCGAGCGAGAACCCAAGCAGCGGGACTTCTCCACTCAGTTCCAAAAGGCGTGCTGTGATGGCAAGCGAAGCGGGGCGGGTGGACAGGGAAACCAACTATTGTACTTTCAAATTGTCCGAACACCGAACACTGACGGCTCTGCTGGGGTGGCTGTCATCGCCGCAAGCGAAGGTTCCAGGAGCCGCCCGGGCGGCCGCAGGTAGCATGGTGCGCGGCGGCTGCGGCCGCGGGCGGGATCCGGGCGAGCAGCGGCGGCGGAGGCGGCCCCTAGGGCTCAGAGGCTGCGGCGGCTGCGGCAGCGGCTGGGGCCCCGGGAACGCAGGGGAGCGGACGCCGTCGGCACCGCGGCCATGGCCAAGGGGCGGCGGAGAGACCCCGAGCTGCTTCTGGCGTTCCCGAGCAGGAGCCGCTCCAGTGTTGGGCTGGGCTCCGGGGAGCACCCCATAGGGGAGGAGGGGAAGGGAGGGGGGAGAGGGGGAGGGAGGGGGCAGCAGGGGAAGGAGGGGGTAGGAGGGGAGACTGGGGGGGATGGCTGCGGGGGGGCGGGGGGAGCTCGGGGGCGGGGAAGGAAACTGCTGGAGCAACAACCCTGAGCGACCTCAATAACTTTCAATTTCAAGAGGGAAAGAGGGAGCTGGAAAAGTACAGGCGTTGCGATTTGGCAGAGGGAAGGGAAGAGGCGCCTAAGGGGTCCTGGGTCTGCGGAGGAGCATCTCTGGACACTGCAAAGACGGCTGGAGAACCCGGGCTGGATGGGATAGGGGAGGGACTTGGGGGAGGCCCTGCTTGCGGACAAGAGCCCTTCAGAAAGGCAGCTCCAGCAGGGAGAGGTGGGAGCCCTGGCACTGGGGGTATTGATGCCGAGGGTCCAGCGGGCGGGAGTCCCCCACCCCCCACCTCCCCAGTCCAGCAGGTCTCGGGACCTCAGGCTGGGCTAACCCTGCTCTCGGTGGCCATTCTCCCCTGCGCCACTGAACCCCCACCTCACCCTCGACTGCTTCCTGGCGGCCCGCCCCTCGCCCCTTTGGTAGATAGCTGGAGGGTTTCTGGCTGCGGACTCCTTCCCAGTTCTCCTTAGCCTCTCCTCCTCAGTTGCTTTCCTTCCTTCCTTTCTTTCAATAAAAGTAGCTGCGGTTGGACGTCTGTCGAGTGACCGGAGGGAACTCAAAGGGCTCTGCGGGTCTGCTTGGCTGTGGTTTACCTGCTCGGAAGGGGGAGAACCCAGAGGTGTACGCGCTCAGGACCGTCCGTTTGGAAATGCTATTGTGCTGCGGCTTTCTTCCAAACCGACCCTTTACTGTGGCTCTGGAAGATTCCTCCTCCCCTCAGGCAATTCCCTCAGTAGTCAGCTCGCCCTCTTTAGACTCTGGCGCGCGCTGGGTCTAGCTCCCTCTCTCTCTCTCCCTCCCTTCCTCTGTCTCCCAAGGTTCTTGTGAGATCTGTTGGCATTTCGGTTTCTCAACTGGGTTACCGGGAATAATATATGGAAAGATTTCCCCTGTCTTAGGGGAGAAGGAAAAATTCCATGACTTTCTATTCGAGCGCAAGTGGGGGCTCCTGGCAGGAAAGAACGAGGTTGCCTGGCCCCCAGAAAGGTGGGAGAACCAAGGGCTGGCGCTTCTAGGCGGTGTGAACCCTAGCTGTTAGTCAACGTTGAGCTTCCCATCTCTTTTCTCCAGTAGCATAAGCCCAGGAGCTCTCGGTAGTTACTGAAGAAGTATTTAGTTGAAGATCGCAACCCCCAAAGCGTTTTTTAATATAAAACTGATCTATGTATATGTAATAGAATACCTGAAGGACTGCAGTCTTTAGCGCTGCAGCTTTAGAGGGGACCAAACTTCTGGGAGGCCACTCTGGAAAAAAAAAAAAAAAAATCCGCCCGATTCATAGATACCTTACAGATTCTTATGCTCGAATAATTTAGGTTTTGAAAATCGCCCAAATCTTCCTGGAAAACAAACAAGACTTGCAAGATTGCTTTCAATTTGCAGAGGAGAAACAAAGGTTATTAGCCATATCTGTCCCATTTTGCAAACTTGCAATGCTCCCGGGTTTTTCTATGCCTCTGGAATGCTTTAGTAGTTATTTGTTAAATACCCCAAAAGGAGGACTGAGGAGGGGTAATGGCCTGGATGCAAATGGAAGGGAACTGGAAATAATTCATTCTTTTTAAGGTTATGAAAATTAGAAGCTTAGACTGGCCTTTTGATGCGAATTCCTTACTTGAATGTCATTTATTATTTTGCAGACTTGTATTGGAATTCTAAAAGTAGGTATAATTTTCTTTAGGGTTGGTATTATGAGGGCAGTAACCCTATTGGTATGATTTTTGCCTTATTTTGAAAAACTTCCATGTACAACATTCCTCTTTCTGTGGTGGAACTGTCTTCTGGACAGCCTGTGAATGCACAGTGAGCATGAACACATGCACATAGCTACCCCCATCTGTTGCATAATGTCTAGTCGTAAATGACTGAGTTTATCACTTTGAACCAGAAAAGTTACAGATAACCAGACAATCCCAATAATGATTATCTAGAAAAGAAGCCACTCTATTTTTCTGTGCCTGTCCCCATCAGCTTTGCTTTCCTTCTTGCTTAATACCTCAGATCTTGAATATCTACACCATAAAATGTGGGGGATTTAAAGGCTATGGGAGGCTCCCTTTGAAAAAGACTCCAGAGATGGTCTTTCTAATCCTGGATACTTGAGCCGGAAGGGATGAGATTGCAAAAGGGATGTAAAAATGCAATTTAGTGAAAAACTTCAGGGAAAAAACCATGAAGCCACTTCTCACTGTGTGTTGTGCAGACATATGTTAGTTTGGATGAGAACAGGAATGGCAGTGCAAATAAATAAACAAACCCAGAGAGAAGCTCCAGTTCTTGAGCCATCCCAGAAAAGAAGTGCTAGATGCAATGGGCAGGAATAACTTGTCAAAGAGTAAGCACTCTTCAGAGGAAACATAAGGAAAACATTAAATAAATGTTTCAGTATTCTTTCTTTTTTGATGCTTTGCCTTAGAATAACTTTTTGCCTGATCTATGTTACCTTACTATTAAAAGTGTGTTTACTCGTCTGGCTGTCTTGCATTCCCTTAACTGCTCTGAGATCTTACATAAGGCATACCATGGTTTATTTTGTCCAACATAGTACCTATTTTTTTTCTTCAATCAACAACACTCAGGAAAGCCTGTGGCTGGTAGTGGATTTCAGAGTTCAAACCTAAAGCAAATTAAAAGCGATAGGCTAAGCATGGAGGTAGACAATTGCTTCTTAGTTTTCTCTAAAAAAATAAGTCCCAGAAATTTTTGATGCCCAAGAATCTAAGAGACTCGGGCCAGGAGAATCATACAGTTTTGGACAAAAATAGAGGGTTAAACATATGCAAACTAATTAATACAATTTCTCATATCTCTTCTACCTCCTCCCCCCAACAGGCAGTGACAACAGTAACAAGTTATTTTTATCCATTGCAGCAGTGGCACTTTAAGGAAAGAAAAATGATTCTCATATTGTTGAATCCATACAGCAAATATGTAGAAGAGGTTGAGCTCCAGAAACAGAGAGCAAGCCCAATAGTTTGGAATGGGATATAACTAATAGTGATGAGAGATGTTTGGCAAAGTTGGGTCTGACATCAGTCATTATACCACAGAGCTAATATGCACATTCTGAAAATGCTCAACTCTCCAGTTGCTCAGATCTGGAGTCATTTGAGTGTGTAAGTCAAATAGGGTGCTGGCTGGCTCTGTTACTTTTGTAGTTAGAAGTCATCTCTGAAACCCAGAGCAGACAGCAGTATTTCAAAGCTATTGAAATTAGTAGACAAAGGACAACTAATATTTTTAGAGAAGAAAGGTGTTACAATGATTATAGCCATTTAAAAGTGATTCAGTATCTACATAGCATTAAGAAAACAAGAAGATCAAGACCCAAGGTAGATTACTTTCTCTCAAACAAGAAAAATGTTCTTCCTCCCATTTATAAAGTTATGGGGCATTTACAGAATTGCATGTCTGTTTTAAAATTTCTTTCTTTCACAAATCAGTTAATTGCTGGGATCATTTAAAAAGTGAATATTCAATAGTACTCACTATAAAAAAATCTAAACTCAGAAAGTTTTGCATTATTAAAGAGCTTTAGTGTTTAGAGGATATGTGTTGCAGTAAGAGGGCACTGGATTAAGAATCTGGGGATCATGATGAGTCCTCATTCTATATTATTATTGTGTACCAGGTTTCTCCATCTGAAAAATGAGCAAATTCAACTAAGTGATTTTCCAAGCCCCTGTTAGCTCTGAAAGTAATGGCAATATCTGCAAAAAAGAAAGAGAGACTTGTAATTGTAAATGTCAAAGCTATTTCTAGTTGTGTGACATCACAGCTTTCACTTACAGAGTTGTGTTTAATTGAATAGGTCCAGATTTAGAAATTTCCTTTTAAATGCGTTGATTTTCTGGAAATGCCTAACCCATTACAAGAATCCTAGATGACTCTAGCCCAGTAAAGATAAATCCAGGACTAGTTTAATCCATCTAGATGTCTGTAGACTTTGGGATAACAAGGAAGAACAAATGTTAATCCTTGGATTCTGGGCAGACTCCTAGAGAAAGTAGGGTAAAGGACTTCTATGTCTTATGGAAATACCACTCATTTCAGTTTGTTTTCAGAAATCATAGGTGAGGGAGGAACATGAACTTTATTGAGTAAGGGCCTTTATTTTCATTTCATGGTATTCTTTACTTTTTCAGAATAAAAGTTCAGAAATAAAAGTACTTTTTGTTTTTCTTATTCATGTCATATTTATAAGGATTTATATCCAGTCTCTTTTGTCCCAGGATACCCTTTGAAGGTCAGCAATAAAGCTGGAATGACTGTAGTCACATCTTCAGATTGAGGAATGACTATCAAAGGAATGAAGTATTTTATGATGTAGAATGTTCAACTGAGAGAATACTAATGAACCATTTTGGCATTTTCATTTGCATGTGTTACCTCAAAATAGCTTCAAAACACATTGTGTCTTCAATAGGATAGCTGAAGCCAGAAAGGTAAAGTCACTTGCTTAAGCTTATGTAGTAAGTATTCTGAATAGTTTATATTCCCCAAGATGTATTTTCTCTGCCTTCCTTGTCCTTTAGGATGTTGATTGCAATGGACTAAGTCACTGGAGCTCCCTTCCTCTGGTTTCCTGTTAAGTTCAGCCAGAGGGGGTATATGCAGAAAATCAGAGCGTGGGAGAAAAGAATGATGCTGCTCCCTTCCTGCTTTGGCATCATTCTGGAAGTGTCAGTATCCCTGGGATACTATGGCTGTGTGAAGCAATGCCCTTTCCATAGCTCTAGCTCTCAAATAGATTTCAATACCATCATTCATCTTCCCCGAATCTTTGGGCCTAGCAATAAAAATAGTTTCATACTATAACTAGTCCAGAGAAGCCTCAATGCCTCCTATTGATTTTTTTACCCTATCTGCACCATTAAAAATAGTCATTTTATAGAAGTATCTTCCAAAAATATTTGCTGCTTCTCTAAGTACACAGAAGCATCAGTTGCAACTTGAAATGAGGTGGTCTGATTTAAAGCTAGTGCTTTTACTACCATGTCATCCTTCCTTTTCAGCAGAATGCATGCTTATTAAAAGTGAGTTGGCTGATTAAAAGTGAGTTGGGGGTCAGGTTGGGCAGGCGAGAAGGCTTATAAAATAAGGAAGCAGACACACAACAGACATCAGAGCCAGGTCATTGGTTAAACCAGAGTGAAGAACTAGAATGAGAATGACAAGAAATGAAGCAAAGTTCAAAGTTACAGCCAGGCAATCAGAAACAAGGAGACAAACAGGAAAAGAAAGAGCAAGGTAGTCAGGAAACAGCAGTAGCAAAAGTGAAAGCGGACGTTGATTTTAAGGCATGTTTTGACTAGGTCACTATTTTTTTCCAGCTATGTCTAAAATGATTCTTGCATAATCCGCAAGCTAGTAAGGGTACCTCATTGGAAAGGGAACAAAGTGGTATCTGAGGTCAATCAGCCATCCATTTATCCCCATGAATATTTGTTGACAGTGTCTTCTATGGGTGACTCCAGTACAGACACAAACGCAGTGTTTTGTGTAAAGCTTATAAGGCAAGAATATTGAGGGGATGACTTTATGGATTGAATTGGTGCTTGGATTAAAAGCCATGCCTTTGCCAGGCATGGTAGTGCACACCTATAATCCCAGTGGCTCAGGAGGCTGAGGTGGGAGGATCATGAGTTCAAAACCAGCCTCAGCAATTTAACAAGGTCCTAAGCAATTCAGTGAGACTCTGTCTCTAAATGAAATATTAAAAAGGGGCTAGGATATTGCTTTTTTTGGTATCAGGGTTGTTCAATTCCTGGTACCAAAAACAAACAAACAAACAAAGAAAACTTTGCTTATGATGGAAATAAAATAACATATAAAAGCACATAAGGACATGCTCAACAACAGGTTTTAAGAACTCTCTCTCCAAGAGTCACATTTAAAACCAAGACAACAAAACTTCTCTCCACATAAACCATTAAAACTTCCATGTGATAAGGGATATGCTGATGATAAAGGAAGAGGAAAGAGGGACAATATGGGAGGGGTGGTGAGGAAAGGGGAACTTTTGTCTAACATGTGCAGTGTTTGAGGTACTAATGGTGAGTACTCATGTGGATAAGGAAGGGTTCAGATTCCTTCCTGTGCTAGAGGCGGCCCTGGTTCAGAGGTGGAGGGAAACTCCTCTTTTGTGGTGTTTGGTGGAGGTGGCTGGTTGCAGCTGGCTGCCTGCTTGCTAGGAGGCAGCCCTACCCCAGAAGTATTATCAGCCTCCTTGTCCTTCCAACAGTTCATTGTGGCTGTGTTGACCATGTGGGAGTGTTGTTAATGGCTGACACCCATGTGGAGGTCTGTGTAGGTTAATGATTGGACCACTTTACTGTAGCTACTCTGTGGGTAGATTCCTCTCATATGAGAAAAAATGCTATTTTGTTTCTCCTATTTCTTGAAAGTGTTTGAAGAGATTTGGAGTAACTAACAAAGAAATGAGGACTGGCCTTCCCAGGGGTCTGGCTATTCCCACTCACCTGCTAAAGCTCTCTCCATACTTTCTTGTGTTCCTTGGGGACATGTTCTCCCCAGAGGGGTTTTGTGCATCCAAGCTTATCAGAAGTCCCCTGCTGAGTCTCATCCATTTGTCACACTGGCCCTCCCCACCTAAAAGTTCCCTACTCTGAAACTTAACCCTTGTTCACATATTAGTGACAAAGGGCTGGTTCAAATTCCTTTCCTTCTCTTCCACAATAGGGTCTGTTCTTTCTAAAAACCCATTTTGATTTCATATTGTACTGTAGGTTATGTCTCACATGTGGGGAACTTCAAGTCATCACGAGGAAGAGTAAAAGCTCTGATTGGCTGGTGGTCCTGATATTTTGGCTCAATGTTCTTTATTTATAGGCAGGATTGCTTCAGTGAGAAGTATTTGGGAAGTCCTCCAGTATCACTTATACTGCATTTTGTAGGTCAAAGCAAGTGATGGGGCTGGTCCAGATTCCATGGTTTACCCAATAAACCTCATCTTTTGATAGGAAGGGCTGCAAAGAATTGTTGGCTACTTTTAATATACCACAGAACTAATGAGTAGATTACTGATTTCTGTATGAAGTCAAGATTTTGAATTGCCCTTCAACCAGTTGTAAATTGACACTGAATTAAAACAAGAAAGCAAAACTGAGGTATTATATACCCTATTGGATCTCCTATAGAGTGTTTGGTTCTAGATTAGTTAGTTCTTCCTCTGAACTGGGTTTCAATACTAGACTGAAAACCTCAGAATATCAAAGTATAATGCTCCAGGCCACTTCTGGGACACAATTTGGCTTTAGGTTCATAAGTAAAAACAATTTTGATTTGGAACTTATAGAAAAAAGATCTTTGTGTCATTTTCATCTTGAGGAAAGCACAAGGGTTTCCCTCATAGAAAGGTAACTTTAACTTGTTATTTCCTTTCTTTCTCTTATGGTAAGAACTCAGGCAGCATTCCTCAAGGTTTGTAGCTACAATTAAGAATTCTTCTCATTGAAAGGAACTGTGTGTAAATACCTCTTTGCCAGGAATTCTTCTTTTTGTCTGTTAAGATTGATATGATGCAGTATAGAGCCATCGGCAGAAGCCTGAAAGATGTCAAGGCCATGCTCTTATAACTCTAGGACAATAAGTCATAATAAATCTCTCTTCTTTATAAGTTATCTAGTCTTGGACATTTTGTGGAGTAAGACACACAATGCTATGGATTGAACATGTCCCCACCAAATTTTTGTATTGAAACTGAACCCCCAATGTGATAGTACTAAGAAGTGGGGCTTTTGGAAGGTGATTAAGTCATAAGGATATGGCCTTCACAAATTTGATTAGTTCCTTTATGAAAGAGGCTTTGAGAAATTCCCATGCCCCTCTACTATGGGAGAGTATAGCAAGATGGTGTCAACTTTGAAGCAAAGAGCAAATCCTCACCAGATACTGACTCAGTTGGTGTTTTCATCTTGGACTTCTCATCCTCCAGAACTATATGTAATAACGTTCTGTTGTTTCAAAGTTACCCAGTCTAAAGTAGCTTGTTATAGCAGCAGGAATAGACTGAGACATAGTGTAATATTGAGAAATTGAGGTTCAATCTAGATTCCAATAAGTAATATCTTGAAGATTTCTCTATCAAATAATTATACTAATATGCAGCTTGGTTTTCTCTTCTGTCTCTGTGAGTGCATGTGTATTGGCATCTTTCTCCTATTTGTTCTAGTTACTGAATGTTTTCATATCAGTATGTATACCACTCAAAACCCTCAAAACCCTCAAAGTTTATTTTAAAACAAATAGGACTAAGAAACTTAAGAGCTAGTGAGTTATTTTAATAGATTGTTTTCTTCTTTATTTCTGACATTTGGCAAGGGAAGAAGGCATGATCTGTGCAGGGTATCCTGAATGTGAATGTGTGGAATAGCTGTGTCTAATAAGGATGCTGAGTAAGTATGGGAGATGCAAAGATGAGGGCAGAAACAGAAGCTACCAGAAAAAGCAGAAACACAAGAGAAGGTGTGACTGTTTCAAGGATGAAACAAGTGTTTTAAAGATGGCCTTAGGAAGCATTAACAAAAAAGTTTAATTTAACACCTTTTTACAATCTCTTAAACATAGATGGAAATTGTATACAATATTACACAATGAATTATTCTAAAAATAATTTAAAAATCTCTGAGAGATTCACCTGAGCTTTGACATACCCGACAAGATAGAAATGAAGAAAAATTATCCAGAGTATTCAGTGATGATTGAAAATAAGTACACTTGAACACAAGGAGGTGAGGAAAAACACAGAATATCATTTTTGCTCTTCATCCATTTTCTGCTTTAAAGTAATTATTATCAAAATTGATGCTGTTATAGGTAGTTAGTAGTAATGATTATATGAAAAGATTTTCTCTGCCATGATCAGCTTCCTTGGGGGATTCTCAATGGCAATAGAGAAATATATGATCAGATGCTAGTATGTATGTTACATTCTAATTTAAGGACTGCCCCAACTAGTGAAAAATATATTAACTTATACCCCGAAGTTTAATATTCCACATTGCTTAATTTGAAGATAGTAGTTTTCAAAATGTTAAACAGATGCGTTTTTCATTCCCAGAAAAAAAAAAAAAAGATTGTGTATAATTACCCATTGAACTAAGGCCATTAATTTTTGGAGGAAAGGGTATCTTAGACTGCAATTTCATTGTGTTGCTTTGAAGTCTCAAAGCTGTCTTCCTTCAATCCCTAGTAATAGTATTGTTGCAATGGATCTGTTGAGAAAAGTAAGATATTTTTAATGTCAAATTTTCTTTTTATATACTAGCAAAGTTATGAGTCCAAATATACAGTTTCAATGAAAACCAGTTATCTAGGAATCAAAATTTAAAAGAGATCCTTGCCTAAGGAAGAAGAAGTGGAAAACCCTTCTGGAGGGAGAAGAGTGAGAATGTAGGACAAAGAAAGCAGAATCTCTCTTCTCTTCTCCTCTCCTCTCCTCTCCTCTCCCCTCCCCTCCCCTCCCCTCCCCTCCCCTCCCCTTCTCTCTCTCTCTCTCTCTCTCTCTCTCTCTCTCTCTCATTTATTTAGCAGAATCTCTCTTCTCTTCTCTTCTCTTCTCTTCTCTTCTCTTCTCTTCTCTTCTCTTCTCTTCCCTTCCCTTCCCTTCTCTCAATCTCTCTCTCTCTCTCTCTCTCTCTCTCTCTCATTTATTTATTTATTTATTTATTAGTACCAGGGATTGAACTCAGGGGCACTCGACCATGGAGTCACATCTCCAGACCTATTTTGTATTCTATAAGAGACAAGGTCTCACTGAGTTGCTTAGCACCTTGCCATTACTGAGGCTCGATTTGAACACGTGATTCTCCTGTCTTAGCCTCCTGAGCCACTGGGATTAGAGGCATGTGCCACCCTGCTGGCTTCTAATTTCTTGATGGCTGAACATTCATATGGGATTACACAAGAGATGGGATTTACACATTTAGGGCATTGTGTAAAATGTGTATAAAGAACCAAAGGTCAGAGGATGAGATAAATTCATCCCTTTGTTGGTGGGAATAAATATAATTTTTTCAAGAGTCAATTTTCTTGGAGACCAGAGACATTTTGTTTAGCACTTAAGTATGAATGAAAAGTAACCAAAGGAGTTTCCCTGCAATGCTGGCCCTGGCATGACATTGTGTGGCAGCCCAGAGCTGTTTAGCACATAGTTCTGTCTCTCTTCATGCTGCTTTCTGGACACGTGTAGATATTGCATCTCCTGTGCCTTCTCACCCCTTTTAAAGTTAGGCCTGGTATATATAAATGGAGAGAAATGAGAGCAGAAATGGTACTAGTCATTTCCAGATAAAAGTTTGAAGAATCAGATTTGAATTCACCGCATTCTCTTTCTAGTGCATTTGTGACCAATGAAGTACAAGACAGAATGAAACCTCCTTTACCTGAGGTCCCTGAGTAACCACAGTGCACAGATTTCTCATTCCCACTCCCCTCCTGATCTGTACTGGGTCACAGTGTGAATGAGAAACACATCTTTGTAGTTATTGAGCAACTGAGATCTCCCTTAAGTCAGATTCTGAGTCCTTCAGTCAGAGTAGTTTCTAGCATGTATAAATCAAGACATTTGTTCAGAAAGGGAATAAACAAGACATTAAAAATAAGATAATTTCTATCAAAGTATCAAAGAGACAAGTAATGGATAATTTACAGAATAAATTCAAAAGGACCTCATTGAGAATGGGCAAAAATGACTGAATGATGGAGCAGCTGAGTCCACTGAAACATGATATATTTGCTGTTGCTGAATTAACAGGCATTTAAAAGTTAAATGGATTCTTTCATTTTATGTTCTTTGTTCAAGATTGATTTTTCTATGTTAGTCCATTTTTCATTACTATAATGAAATAAATACCTTAGGTAATCACCTTTATAAAAACAAAAGAGTTTTTTTTTTTTTTTTTTAATCTCAGCTCTGGTGAGGACCTCATGGTACATGGTAGTAATGAACAAGAGGGAAAGATCACATTGATGAACCAGGCTTGCTTTTTAAAATAATTCACTGTCACTGTACAGGGAGCTCAGGGCGCAGACAAAATGTACCTTAATCTCTTCTGAGGTCAGTTTTCTCAGTGACCTAAGGATCTCCCACCAGGCCCCACCTCTTAAAGGCTCTATGCCATCTAATCCTGCCATACTAGGGACCAAGCTTCTAACACACAAGTCTTCTGGCACAGAGCACATCCAAATCTCAGAAGTTATCTTTAAAACCAGGTTGAGGTACATATATTTCAAAGAACTTGAAGAGTCCTTGTTGGATCTTTTAATTAAAATTTTCATACTTGGCCAATATTTGAGTGTGGTGCTGTATTCCCTCCTTCTGTAGTGCACATTATTGATGCAGTCTTGGTACTCTGCATCAGCAGATCCTAGGAGCTTTCAAATCATTCCTACAAGTGTTTCATGCAGTCCCCGCCAGTGGATGGAAACTGGAACACAATAGGGAAACCTATTTTCCACCTGACCTTGAGGTAAGAAAACATTTAAGCATCCTTGAGAGACAGAAGTGTATGCTGTTCTTAAAGACTTTGCAGAGAAGGAATTACAAATCTTTTTCATAAGCTTTTAAAAATAGAAAGCAAATTTCATTGTCCTCGAATGGCAAGTCAGGACAGCATAAGGTTTCTGCACTGAACTAAAATTTCACAAGCAAGCTGGAATATCTGCCTAGAAACTGGTAAAACATTCAAGTTTAAGGGAGGCTCTAGTTTGGTTGGATTTGCAGAAGTCAAGAATTCTGGAACTGGAAGTACTAGCAGAGCTCATCCAGTGTAGATTATTTTATTTTGAATATGGAAAACTGAGAAGTGAAAGAATAAGTGGCCAAGGCTGTCCTGGCAAGGTTGAGGCTAAAACTTTTTCCTTGGTACAGCTGGGACACTGTTAAACACACCAGAATTCTGAATACTCTGCATTAAGCATTCAAAGTTTTATCCCTCAATCTTTTTAGAAATCCTTTTCATCAGTCCATATCCCTGAATGAAAACAGTTATTTTATTAATCAGTCCATTCATTGATTCACATTTATTTAACATTCCTTTAGTGTGTACCTTTGTTTGGCCTTGTCATTCACCTTCATCATTATTTCAAACTAAGAAATCTTCAAAAAGTTTTAAACAACTATAAATGTAGCCATTTTCTTTTGGTTAAACATTTTAATTCTTGTTCTTTTAATAATTTCTCACTGACTTAGCTACACTTCTTATTTTCAAAATCTATGGTCAGGTGAGTTTTGAATATACTAAAAAGAAGACCTAACATTTCTGCATTTACTTTGTAACTGAAACCCATATTTGTTTTTATAACTAAAGAATTCCATATGAATTTTCTCTACAAACTGATCCCAATTTTATTTTTCAGTCATACTTAAGGAAAACATAAACCCCTCAAATAAGGCCATGTGTTTATGTTATTATTCTATTTTTGTTCTGCTGAAATCCATTCATTTATTTTCAAATTGCTGTAATGTATAAAAGTCGCTTTAATTCTACTTCCTCGCTGCCAATCAGTGAGCATGCTGAGTGCCAACTTTGTGGACAATAAGCACGATGTATTAAATGTAGTGAGAATAACTTTTCTTATTACTGGAAAAAAAATTCACTCTCTTAGACTATAGATAACTAAGAACGAGGCCAGTTTCAATAAGATACTGGTTTTTGAAGACTTGAGTGTTAAGCCAGCTTTTGAAGCAAATGAAGTCTAAATCTCATGATGTTATAGGAATTGAGCAGTGCAAGTGTTGAAGATATTCCTGTTCAAGGGAAAACTTATGTAGGAATTCATATTCCCTCCTCTAAGGCCAGTCGAATGGCCAGTGTCAGCTGTCCCTTCAGAATGTTCAGCCTCATGTTCTGCAGCAATTCCTGAGAGCTCAGACACTAAGGCATGTCCTGGCATCCATATATCTAATTGTTCTTCCCTCTGAGTAGGTTGGAAGTTATTCTTAATCTTCTCTTCCATGTTGTGCATCTTACTCATCACTGGAATCTAAAACACATAAATGGTGTGTGTGTGTGTGTGTGTGTGTGTGTGTTGAGCATGGTGGGTGAATGGATACCAGCTGTAGCTCTGGTTTCATTCCCAAGTATATTCAGCTCAATAGGCCTGGTGCTTAGGGTATCCTCAGAGCGACAGCACCAACATCACCTAGGAACTTGTTAGAAATGCAGACTTTCATGCCTCATCCCAGAACTTCTAAATCACAATCTACCCCACCATTTTAACATTTTTCCCAGTGATTTGTATGCACATTAAGGTTGGAAAAATTGCTTCCTGATACAATCATCTGAGAGAGACTTTAAAGATACCAATGAATAGATTGAATTTCAACACATTTAAATCAAAAGCTGGTATTAAGGTATCATCATGATTTAAACGCTGCCCAGGAGATTCTAGGGTGCCCTTGGGTTGAGACTAGCTGCTCTATTCCAAATGGGCCTAAAGATAAGAATCACCTAAAGCCCCTTTTTTTTTTTAATATTCCATACTTTAGGTATAGGGTCTACTGAATCAGAAATCAGAATTTTCAAAGGAGAGAGTTGTCCTTCTGCATATTTAACAGACGGTTCAGATTCCATTCCTTTCATCTGGTGACCTTGGGGGAACTAATTTTTGTCTGTATCCTTACATCCTTCATCAGGTGATAAGAGAAAGTAGATTCACAAAGCAGGGAGACAAACATGGAAAAGAGAGAATGTGGGATGAGATATAAGTCCCAAAACATCCGATAGAATGGGGCAGAGGTGGAGGTGGGTCTCCAATCAGCTGACACCACTTTATCATTATCAAGAGCTGTTGCCCTACCTAGATCAGTGAATGATTCTCAACAACTCTAAATCTCTGTTTGGGAAAGGTTTGGTGCTGAAAGGGTACATTTCAGAGAAGATAACCAGAGTTTGTGGGGAAGAGGGAAAAGTCATCAGAATAGTTAATGTCTTATGATTAATAGTTAATAGTCTTATGATTCAGTGCAAAGGGAATAAGAACATGTTCTTCAGACTGGTGCAAAGCTATGTTTTGGATTCCTAACATTTTTATGTGATCCTCAGATTGAGGAATACTTATTTCAAAAATGTGTATTTTTTATTGGTATATATGACACAAAGGCCAATAATACATTTCTAAGACTTACAAGGATTATATTTATTATATCTGTATAAAGGCCATCTCAACATAGAATACCAGGTTGGTTTGACAGAGTGATTCTTCAAATGATTATGTTAGATTTTGTTTAAAAATGTCTTCTTTTCAAAATTGTACTTTGCTGTATAGAATTATTTGTATATATATTTTTTTGTATTTATAGTAGGATAAATACCCTGTATCTTAAGTATTTACATATCAGAAGTATGTGGAACATTCTGTTAGGGGCTACAAAGAGAAGATATTAGAGGATACAGTGCCTGTTTCTAAAGGGTTTAAAAATTTAGGGAGTGGTTGATTGGAGGTCAGGACTTGTATGCACAAAAAAGAACAATAATGGAGCAAAGCATGGATTGAGAACCAAATAAGGGATTTAGATAGGACATACTGAAGAAGTTGAGAGTGCTGTGCTGCCTATGGATGCTATGTTACATGGAAAGTGCCATGTAACAGGGGGCTACTTTCTGTTTCATCACAAATTTGTGCTATAGGACTTTAACGATTATTTACTTTCTCTCAATATTAGTTAGTTGAAGGAAAATACAATAGGAAAAAGAAAGAAAGAAAGAAAGAAAGAAAGAAAGAAAGAAAGAAAGAAAGAAAGAAAGAAAGAAAGAGAAAGAAAGAAAGAAAGAAAGAAAGAAAGAAAGAAAGAAAGAAAGAAAGAAAGAAAGAAAGAAAGAAAATTCTTCCTGAATTTCCCTTGCTGAACTTAAGAGAACTTCAGGAACACAATGAGTTATCTTATCTTGTGTGAATATCTAGAGGAATTACAAGACCCTAAGATAATGAGCACCTTTGTAATGAACACCCAAACTGGACATTTGGCTGATAACATTGGTCTGCCTTCTCCTTCTAGCAAAGGGTCTTGATTTCCCAACAAAGGGAGGGGAGTTGCAAAACAGCAGGACTTTGCTACAGTCAGTAATTAATGAAGTGCTAAAAGTGTCAGAGCAGAGGCTCCCAGACTAGTGTGTGACTCAAAGGGATAAGAAGCACCAAGCATTTTAAACAAGTGTCACTTAAATAAACAGTAAGTCAAGTGAGTCCAGTCTGTGGAATGGGAAACTGTCTATTGATATCAGGAGTCATTGCATGACTGTGTAATACAATATTATGAGGATTAGTCATTCTATTTTGCAACTTGTGAAAAACTGGAGATTTTCCCTCATTTCTACAGAAGGTGAGCAATTATCTGCGTCTAAGTATTCAAGGAAGTCAAAATGAACTCCTCACACACAATGGTGTTCAAATAAATAACCAATCCGTTAACAGTTTCCCACAGCATGACTTTTCTTTACTCCTTTAATGAATATGAATCAATCAAGTTGATTATTAATATTTGTAGACAAGTAAAATTATTTTGCTAATCAACTAATAGCTGGGGGACTCAAGGCCTAACAAGAATTTTCTTTACTGGGAGGAACATTACTGAGAAAAAAATGACGTAAGTGGTCATTTTGCCAAAAATGAAATGTGGTTTTCTACATAGTAGAAGAATTCCTGACTAAATTCGGATACATGTTAAGATATTGTTAACATTAAAATTTGATGGTTTCTTATATTATCTCCAAGTTTCTTTATGTAAGTATTTAAAGTTGGGGGTTGTCAGTACTAAAATAACAGGATATTTGAATTTATCAACATATGATGGCAATTCCCATCAAACAGAACTCACTAAAATATCTATATCCATAAGTATATACATAAAATATTGTTATTCATAAAAATATGTCCATTAAAAATAATGAGTTATTTTGACTTTCTTTTCTACCTATAGTTTTCCTACTAGAATGGGAAGTTAAAAATGATCTGATGAAACTTGATTACCCCAGAGTGAGTGTTATTTCAATGAAGGATTTCATACTACTTCTGTATAATTGGTACAAATTGAGGAAATGTTTATATTGAATAAGTCTACCTGAAATTAAAAATGCAAAACAAATTAAATAGCTCTTAAATATGTTCAAATGTTAAAATTTTAGAAGTAAATAAAACCCTAATATTCTTCTTTTTTCTTTCTTTTTGTTTTTTGCAATATGGAATATATATATATATATATATATATATATATATATATATATATATATATATATATATATTTATCTTGCCCTAAAGGAACATTAAACATTTGCAAATGAATATCTATTCATTTTAAGTATGAAAGACTGAATCTCATTGAATTGGTTTAGTGAACATTAAATTATAGAAATTTAGGCTTAGTGTTTGGTTGATTTGATTTGATAGCATTTATTAAATGTAAGCTCATTAAAAGAAACTATCTGCCTTGTACTAAAGCGATTACTGTGAATTTGGGATTTTAACACTTTAAATCATAGAGGCAGTATTTAATGACTTGACCTTAGAGGTCTTTGGTTCTGGCACCAGTAACTGAATAAGTTAGAGACATAAATCAGTAGTCTATGCAACAGAAACATTTGAGATCTATCCATGGAAATATTCTGAGTTGTTTTGACTTTTTTTCTCTTATAGTTATTTCTTAGGGGGCGGGTTGCTTTGAAGATTGAACTTTCCATGTTTTAAAATGTGTATTGAAAAAGAATTTATTGGATCAAGTCTTTTCCTTCAACATACTCTAGAGGGAGTCAAATCTAAGAAAGTTATGTTTGATGCATTTCAAGTACTGTTGGTTATTTTTATGAGTTCTTTTTCTTGGTAGCAATCTGTTTTGACCCTCTTAGTTAATAAACCCCCAGTCCTTGGTTAGAACCTGAAGCTAATGAGACCAAGGAAGACACTGAGCTCCTGGGTGAATATCTTACAGAGAAAATCTCTCTTCTCTGGTCACAGCCCACTAGGGTCAGCACATGTACCAGTGCACAATTTGGCATGAATGAGGAGAGAGGGAAAGGTTGCACACTCAGGGCCAGGAAAATTCCTTCCTCCCCAACAGGAATAAAAAACTCCAATTATAGAATTGTCAATTAGGGGTGTCAATAAGTAGCTGTTTGAACTTAGACAAACCACTTAACCCCTTGGAAATTCAGTTTTTCAATTCTGCTTAAATGAAAAGTTGAGTTAAACGGTCACAGGTCTAAATTTTATATTATTTTTACAGCAGATAGTTGTTTACTTGTATAAAAACATGTCTTGAAAATCTGGGTATGAACCAGAATCTCTTAGAAAAAGTTTGGTTGTCTGTCATTTCATTCTTAATATCTTTGTGCCAACACTACACACGCAAAACCGGACTGCATGTATTCTCCCCAAATACCTCCTGTGCATTTCCAATATTTATTTCTTTTATTGCACTACTTCTTTCACTTGAAATTCCTTCAACTTCTATTGACACTTGTAGAAATCCTACGTGCTCCTCAACTGAGGTGTATGTGCTCTGTGAAAAAAAAAAAATCATTGTTCCTTCTCAACATGATGGGCATGATTTCTGCTTCTTCTAAATTTCACTTCAATTTGTATTTTTTCCCTTTTGTCTTTCTCTTTTTAATACTCAGGAATGGACCCAAAGTCTCAAGCAAAATTTTTCTCTTTTTGACACTATCAAATCCTGCCTTGTGTTACAGGTTTTTTGTTTTTTTGTTTTTTGTTTTTTTTTGACATGTCTTAATCTTTTAACAAATGTTCAAGTTCCTTAAATCCAGGGATTAAGTGATCTAACCTTTATATTCTCATTTTAAGTAATGTGATGTGCTCAAGAATATGTGCCATAAAAGCTGACAAAATGAATGAAAGGATACTTTTTTTTTTAAAAAAAGAAACATAACTTTTGAAAAATTGTTAAAGTAGGCATAGAGTTCGTTTTAGTTAGATCACTAATTTCAACTCTTCAGGCTCCATAGTGCCTAAGTTTCTGAGGAGTTGGTTTTAGGAAATTTTCTCCATAGGAATTGAAGGAGGAAAAAATACTTGGTATATGTTTTTTTTTTTTTTTTTAATTGTAGTTTACATGCTTATTTCTAAGAACTCATATAGCTTCACTGTTCTTTGGTGACTGGAAGTTGATATGTATCAGAAGCAGATTTTGAGAGCATACTTTAAAAAAAAGATTTGCATAAAATGTTCACACAGTTAATCTTCTGTAACCCTTGGAGGTGAGGAGTTGTCAGCATTTTTTCCCATAAACTACTAATTTATTTTTGTATCATAAAAAGAATGAAATCTCCAAATAAAGATGCATGTGGAATCAGACATGCCCTCATTGGTATAAGATGTGTATTAGGATTTTGTTCAACAGTTTCCTAGTTATTGTTGTATATTTTGTTATTTTTCCTTCTTTCTGTCTTCCTTACTTTCATTTATGCTTTTTGTTCCTTCCTCACAACCCATAGTTACCCAGATTTATATAGTAGGTTCACAATACATATTTTATTTGATTTTTTTCTTACTATTCTTTTTCCCTTAACCAACATATAAAATTTTACCTAGGGAAAAAAGTGACATGTGTGGACATATGTGGAGTTCATTGTTGTTTTTAAACTTCCAGTTACATATTCTCTCAGAGGCCTCTTCCATCCTGAACTCTTCATCCTTTATTTTCGCTCTTCTGCATTTTTTTTCCCAGTTGGCTGCCATTTCTCTTCTCTAAGGTATCCCACACTCTGGGAACCACTTTCCTAGTGGCTGTAAAAACCTAAATCCCTAATGATAAATGTCAAGTGGTATGGCTGAATCTTTTATACAGGTCATTCCCTACATAGTATCATGTTATGAATGTGTATGGCTTCATTAATGGGTGTGGGCAAGTTCTTCCCTCCTACTTCATGCTGAATTTCTTCAACTTAGGTATGGCTTCCTTACCTCTCAGTTCAGCTCCAGGCTGACAATTGAATTACATTCGTGTTGCTTACTTTTCTTGTGTTGAGGCCTTTGTACCTCTTCTGGGCTGCTGGGTAGGAAAACTTGGGGTGGCCACATTTAATTGTCATCTACAGATATATCTGAAAATAAACCCTACTGGTAATACTGAGGACTAGGGTTACTGACCAATCACAGAGTCTGAAACATTGAGGAGATTGGTGTCAAAAGCCAGATAGAAATACTGGATTAGAGAGGGATGAATGTCAGGTTCAAGAGTGACCTAGGATTGGGGGTCAGGGTAGCCTGCATTTTTGCTGTGCCCCTTGGATACATATTCAGATACTATTTGGGGGGTTGCATTACACTGAGCAGTGTGGGATGTGCAGTATCTAGAAATAGGAGAGACTTTATAATCACTAATTGGCTAGGTTAATTTTTAGTTCTCTGTTGTAGAATGAGGATGCTTCCAAATAAAATCAGATTAAAGATGTGTCAGAAAACAAAACCTATTTTTATCTCTATAATAAGAGAGTGAACAGAATTTCAAAATAAAAATAATTAGCATCGTCTCTGATTTTGTGGCCTTAGTGTTTTTGTCTTCTTTTCATAGCTTGAGTTGTGCCTTTAAGTTATGGAGAAACATTTTGAGTATTGTCAGCCCTTATAACATGGTTGGTATCAGTCCTTTCCTTTGGTTTTAGAGTTAACTTCAATTACATGCTGGTTGCTTTTGCTATTGAAAAATGATGTAAGTGATGGTAAGATGTAACATCTCTATGGCCAAAATTAGTGAAATGCCAGATCCTATGACGTTATCATAGAATTGACCTATGTTCAATGTAGAGTCTGTTTGGGCTGCTAAAGCAAAATACCTTGCATAGGTTAACTTACAAAAAAACAATTTTTTTTTCCCAGTGTCTACAAGTCTAAGATCAAGATGGCTCTATCATAGCTGGGGACTTCTTGCTGTGTTCTCACATGCTAAAGGAAAGAGAAGCTCCTTTAGGTGTGTTTCAGAAGAGACCTAACCCCACTCATGAGAGTGAAGGCTTTGTGACTCAATCACCTCCTGATACAAGACCTAAGGGGCAGGTTTGAGAGAGGAATGTTAGAGGAGCACAGGCATTCAGACCATGGTAGCTTAGATTTCAGGATTTTAAGATTGTGTCCCCCTCCGTTTTTTTTCTTTCTTCCCTCCTCCTTTCCTTCCCTTTTCTCCTTCTTCCATCCTTTCCTACTTTCTTCCTGCCCCTCTTCTGTCAATCTTTTCTTTTTAATGCCTGGAAAGTATGGAAAAACTGACCAGTTAATGTGTGTGTCTGTGATGATCTCTAATCCTTTTTGGAGCTCCTAATATCAAAACCAATAATGCTAATGCTTGAATATCTTCAAAGAGAGGTGGTTATGTCACAAAATTATTTTTAGAATCTAGAACTGAACATACCATGGCTACTCTATGTTTTTACAAACACACGTAAGTGTAGCACTAATATCATTTCTGCAGGAAAAATTAGTGCCATAAAATTAGTCTTCTTAGCAAACTGTTGGCTACTTACAGCCTCAAACATGTTTCCAATAGTATTTTCTATCTTTATGGCAAGAGTATGGTTTGTGTTCCTCATATTGTGTATGTTCCCGGGTATGATTCTTACTAAGAATAGAAGTAGAAAAACCCAAAAATTAAATATCTCTTATTTTAACTGAAAAATTTCTTAAGGTTAAATGGTATGGATGTGGAGAGCAGATGTATATTTCTATATTGCAATAATTATCTCAAACATTTAAATATTAATTTTGGAAAACTCATCCTAGTTCCTTGACCTAGAGAGGAAAACCTCATTTCATTTATAGTAATGTCAAAATAGAGGGGAAAAATTTGGAGAAAAAGAAAAAACTACTACATCGGCGATTGAGGTATAGAAAATAAGGAACTTGGATTTATCATAGTAAATACTCTTAAGTTTTACTTGTATGATTATTGGTAGTTTTCTTTTGTTGCCTTTATATTTATTTGTGTTCAGTCCTGTGCCAAGATATGTAAAACAGAATAAAACAAAACAAAAAAACAAAATAAACAACAAACAAGCAAAAACAAAAAGAGTTGAAGTTTCAGAAGGATCTTTTTCACAAAAATAAGGGTTTGCATTCTTTCTCTACTTTTCCTCTCTCTACTGCACCAAAAAATATGTGCTCTCTGTGATTTTTTATTTCTTTATGCTGGATATCAAAGTAATAGATAAATCATTCTACCACTGTGAATAACTTGGGTGGCATTACAAATTATTTCTTGAGGCCTTTGAATTCAGGCTTCCAAATTGCTCAACTCTTGTCATCAGATTTTATACATAGACTCTAAGAATATTCATTCATATTCAAATTTGCATTTGGGGGTTCTCTATTCATGGCTAGAGATACCTTGCCTTAGATGAAGGGTAACATCTTTGTGCACTGAGATGAGTAAGAATTGATGAGGACTGCTTATTTGGGTCTTATCTTGTTTTAATACTATCTATGTCTTCTTGTCTCCTCGTGGGATGTTAACCACTGGACATATTGGAAATGTGTGATCTTTCTTTCTGGTTCTTTGTTTCATACTTAATTTTTATGTTTGTTTTTCATCTCTTTATTTCTGTTAGGAATTATATTTTAGCTTAAACTTGTCTAGGAATATGATAATAAAGTATCTCTTTTGAATTCTACTAGTGATAAAAAAATGATTTAGTGGCTGGGGATATAGCTCAGTTGGTAGAGTGCCTGACTTTCATGCACAAGGCCCTGGGTTCAATCTCCAGCACCACACACACACAAACACACACACAAATGATTTAATGCTGGGCCTGGCCTGTAATCCCAGGGTCTTGGGAGGCTGAGGTAGGAAGATCAAGAGTTCAAAGCCTGCCTCAGCAAAAGCAAGGCACTAAGCAACTCAGTGAGACCCTGTTTATAAATAAAATACAAAATTGGGCTGGGGATGTGGCTCAGTGGTCAAGTGTGCCTGTCAACCCCTCCTCTCAAAATAGATTTAGTTTCTTTTTTCCCTTATTATTGAACAGAGAATATAAATTAGTAACTTCTGCTCATTTGGTTTTTCATTTTTAATTCTACAATTACTACATTTACATAATTTAATAAACACATTATAGAATTAAACATTCATGTATTTTCCTCAATTCATTTGGCCCCACTTGCTTTCTCGGGTTTTGGCCATTTGCTCAGTGGAGATCTTTGCCTGTATTACTGTGCAGTTATCCCAAATATTACTTTCTGTCTCAGGCTGCCTGGCAAGGAGGTGGGCTGGTGAAGAGAGATTTGTGGCATAATCTAAATTGGGCTCTACTTATCTGAAAATCTGAAAATTCTCTTTCCACTCGTTGTACATTCAGATGAGCACTGAATGTCAGGCATGAGATATGCCTTTCCCAAATACTATTCAGAGGGGATGATTAACACAACCCAGAAGTTCAAGGGAGTTAACTTGTGAGAAATAAATTGACCAATGAGGAATCTGAGATGAGAGAGAGCTGATTCTCTAGCCGGCTCTCCATCTAAACCTGACCAACTGTTCCAAATCGCAGATGTTCCTTCTGACCTGCTATGATATGTCCCTCACTATGTTTCCACCTACAGCTTTGCCAATTCTATACCACTCCATGTTGTTTTTGTTCTCCTTGGCTTTCGTTTGTTATTTTACTTACTGCACTAGTACTGCACATCCTCTTTCCAACCTGCCACCGCCCTGTATTAAAGGATGAAGATACAAGCTTTACCTTAGTTTCTGCCTTCTAGGAAAGTTAAAATTTGACAAATATTGATTTATCTTTAAATGAATCCCATTTAGAATTATAAGAATGTAGGAATTAAAAAAAAAGCTCTCCTTTTGTCTTTTCTCCATTCACTTACTCAAGATGTTTAATATATGTTCTCATATATTTAGAAGAGATAATAATACATATCATTTTGCTTTGAGGAGTTTTTCTATAAATGGAATAGCCATGTACACCTTTTCATGTAATTTGATTTCTTCAGGAAGCTATGGATTTTGGAGACTGCCCTATAACAACAGAGTGCTCTCCTGCTTCTAAACACAGCATTCCACACTACGGATTACCAAGATGGTACCATGAGGGTGTACCAGACTGATTTAATCCATTTCCTTTAAAATATGTGTTTTCAGTATTTTGCAGTACAAATAAGGCTGCAATAAATATTTTTGTAAATGTTTCATGTACCTATGTTTAAATATTTCCTGGGACAGAAATACTATGAATAACATTGCTGAGAATAATGTTAACATTTGTTTTACTGGAAACTCCCAAGTTCTGTATCTTATAAATCCACATTTTTTTTCTGTGATCAATTTCAGCTACACTTCTAGGAGCACTGAATATTATAAATCTCAGTTCATCTGTGAAAATGACATTTCATTTATTGTTTTAATTTGTATTTCCTTAACTGAGAAGGACAAACAGCATTCTAAGTTTACTGAGTACTAAGACATCTAAAAGTACCCATTTTTATTCTTTCCCTTTGGGCTCACATGAATGAATGATAAAATGCATGAGCATATTTTACTCTCTTTAGCCTTTTGTACTATTTGATGTACTGATTTTTGGAAATTTATTGTTATATGAGGTCATTTGTAGCACATAATAACCATAATTTTTATTTTTTTTCACTTAGTTTTATTATCAAATGAGTATTTCAATTTGGTTCTATGCTTAGTAGAGTTCAACCTTTATCATAATTTTTGTTTCTTACTTTGACTAATTCTTAGTTCCTAGAAAAACATAAGAACAAAAGAAGCCAAATTAGAAAAGCAAAAACAGAAATTTTCATACTTAATGATGTTTTGGCATGTAGCTTTATAGATATTTTCTCTGCATATTTTTATAGTATACAAATGTACTTTTAAAATATCTTACTACCTGTTGTTTTATTTTTTAAGTTCTTAAGAGACAAATGATAATTGTACATATTCATGGGGTAAAATGTAATATTTTAATACTTATTAATTTACAACCTACTTTCCCACTTAACTGTATAATTCAAACATTTTTGAGTATATTTCTTTTTTCATAAATGTTTCAGTGTGGTATATTTCTGAGCCCTTGACTATTTAAGAATGTTTTTCAGTTGTCTTCATGGATGAATAATAACTTGGCTGAATATTAAATTATTGGGTCAAAAAGTTTCTCTCAATTGCTTTTGCCAATTGTTACTGCAGAAAGAAAGCTTATGTAAGCTATTCTTTATTTTCATCATGTAAAAAATTTTATCTATTTTTTTTGTTTATTTTTATGGATTTATTCTGATATTTGATTTGATTTTACTTTTCAAATCCTTTCAGTTAAATCCTCTCTCTCTCTCTCTCTCCCTCCTTTTTTCCTTTTTTTCCCCTAGAAGTTCTTTGTGAGGGACATTACAGCATAGTGGTGAAGCAGACTGTGAAGTTCACTGACCTAGTTTGCAATCTTCTCTTTCTCTACCAGCTTTGTGACCTTGGGTTTACTACTCATTGTACCTTTTTCTACTCAGCTGCCATATCTGTAAATAAAAGCATGCATTATCTAGGAAGTCAAACATGCAAATGTTTGTAATGTTCTTTGAAAGATGTCTCTGTCAACTATCATTGCTTATTAGATCTTCATTACCACTCCTACATATCTAGCATTTACTTCTTTTCTTTTCCACAGTATTTTGTGAGAATATTTCAAGTCATGTCCACTGCATCATTAGTTTGAATTCCTCCAGGGTTACAGATGTCATTTATGCTCTCTGATGTGTATTTTAAGTCTTTTAAAGCAGTTTAACTTAAGAAAGAAATCCTCCGTAATTTCGTCTGTATCTCCTTTTTGGTGATTCTGCTGGATTTTCATCTCATTTTATGGCTTTCTCTTCTGTTTCATAAATGTTGTAACTTCTTGTGTCCTAATTAAGATACCAAATATTTACATTTGAAACATTTTTTTTTTCAAAGTTCTATCTCTTTCATTGGACATTTAATTCGATGTAACATTCCTCACATTGACATCACTTATTTTTTCAGAGCTCAAGATTTTTTTTCTTTTTCTTTTTATCTACTTTTGATGTTTGGCAATGCACTGTCTGTATGTGTTTCCTTTTGCCTTCAGAATTTATTTCATTTAGTGATGATTAATTCCAATTCCCAGACTCATAACTATAATCATTGGTTGGTGCAGAGTTGTCCCCAATATTTACTGTCTGCAGCTGTTTAGTGTCACTATTTAAGATGTAATCTACTCTTACATGACATTGCCTGCTGTAAGTAATTTTGAGCACATGAGTACATTAAATACTACAATCTTCAATATTCCCTTCTTCCACAAACCTTGTATCTACCTATAACTCTAATGACTCACTTGAAAGAAGCATAGCTTTTAGAAATAAATGTGACCTCATCATTCATACTCTATTTCTACCTTGTTTGCAACAGTTTGCAGACTTAGACAAGAAATGGACAGGAATGTCCTAATGGTGGGGTTGAGAAGTGAATGTGAGAGAAAGCTTCAGTCTGATCACAAAACCAGCACCTGACACCAGGGATATAGTATATTACCCTCTTAATCATTCATTTTTGATCCAATAATTTGATCCTCTTAATCATTCATTTTTGATCCAATAATGATGAATTCATTTTCTACCTAATATGTACATTCCTTGACATGTGTTAAGTACTCAACAAATGCATATCCTGGCCTTTTCTTTCTGGTGGTCAGGAGTTTTTGGACTCTGGTAGTACAGTTGAGTGCATTATTGAGAATTATTTCTAAATGTATTCTAAATTGTGGTGTTAGTTTCCTGCCAGTCTTAATTACCAGTCCCATTTTTTCAGTTTTAAATTGACGAAGATCAGCAAGAAGATTTATCAGAGACTTCCAGCCTTTTTTTTTTTTTTTAACTGAGTCATGTATATATGTTTCAGAAGTATTGCTCTGGTGTTGCCAGGAAAGATACACCAATAGGCACTGAGCTTGAGAAAGTAATAATGTGTAGTAGGTTTTATTAACAATCTTAACCCAAAGTGATGAAGATTTGGACATTGGAAAGAGGAGATTTTGGAGGAGAATAGGATATTCAATAGATATTTGCGAAATAAAATAGGAGTGCTTAGTAATTATGCATGATGTCTAGGAGAGATTGATGAATAAGAGGAAAAAGCCTACAATGACTAACAGATTCCAATTTGCACTATTGATTCAATAACTTAGTGCAGTGGTGGAGTAGGTTATAGTGCAGGAAATTAAAATTTTCAGATTTTGATATATTGGACATGTGGAGTCTGCAGCATGTCCATTTGGAGATATTCAGGAGATAACTACAATGAAGGACCTGTAATTTAGAAGAGCAGTCAGGGTAAGAGATATGGATTTGGGAGTTACCAGCAATAATGAATGGATATGTTGCATATGAAGGGACAGATGCCAGGAAAAAGCAAGAATATAGGTAGGTGGATCAGTAGAAAATTATAATAATCCAGAAGAAATGATCACTGACTACTCCAGAGCAGTAGTAACAAACCAATTGGAGGGAAGATTCACATTTCAGAAAGCTTGCTATGTATGCACAGACAAAAATAAGGTAGGGACGTAGTTAGGAAGAATCATCTGCTGGAAAGTGACAGGTGGGACTGAACACATAGCTCAAGGCAAGTTGCAAAGATTTGGAATGGCTAACATGAGCAAAGGATGGTGATGGTGGGGGACAAGAACCAGGCACAGTTGAGACAAGAAACCAGAATTCATAAATTTGTAGGGTAACAACTTTCAAAATATAAATAGCACATGATTGAGTCTCTCTCTCTCTCTCTCTCTCTCTCTCTCTCTCTCTCTCTCTCAACAAGATGGGAGGTTTTCTAAATAGATACTGCAAAAAGACCAGGTACTTGGAATTGTCAAAAACAACAAAAGTGTTGGACTACAGAGGTGTAGGCTATGCAGAGCAGCAACTGAAACAATGCATGTGGGGTGGGGTTGTTAACATTCAAGGAAAGAAAAGATGGGTAAAGGGATCAGTGATCTTAAAAAGGGATCAGTGACCTTAATTTGACTGAAGACTGGGTGTCTTAGCTTTTGTCAAATAAGTTTGGAAATCATAAAATTTGCAATATTTATGAAAATTTGTTGCTTGTATTTAGATTTCACTTATTGCTTTCCCATCTCAGACTGCTCTCAATATTAAGTACAGATCATATATGAATGAACATAAAGTGGCTTTACTGTCTGAAAAAAAGTCTACTGCCTTCTAGATAAGATCTTTCCACTTGTATTCATGTTGCTAAGACTACCTATATAGCTCTGATGTATATTTCTTAGTCATAGTTTGTCTATGGCCTGATATCTCAATATAATAACCATCTAGTGAGCAACAGAGATGGCTATCTTAAGGATACACCCCAACAATAAAGAAATCACATGACTGTCAGATGTTTTGTGGTGACTGCAAGGACAGGTCTTCAACATCTATTATTATCCTTTTACACTGGCCATACTGTTGAAATTTTACTTGGATAGACTTTTTAAAAAAATGCTAATCTCACGATGACAATGGATTCACAATGAGATTGACTTAGCAGCTTCTTTGCATAGGTGGAAGTGAGTGACCAAGTAGATGCATGACTGGAGAAGAGGATTATAGTAGTTATAGAAAAACCACAAGTTATTATTACTATTAATTTTTAATCCAGTCTAGTTCTTATATGTCTGTAAGTTTACAATTTAATAACAGTGAATGACAGGAATGAATTTAGCCACTTGTAATTTTGCTTTACTTTCAACCTTGTAAAAGAATAGTAGTAATTATATACTTACTATACATGTAGCAATTGTATACTTATCATACATGTACATACATATTTATAAAATGTCGTTTATGCTGATAGGTTGGTCAAATCACTTAATAAATATGGCAAATTAAACCAACTAACAACCTAAATATTTTTTTTGGAGTGGTAATATCTATTTGCTTCTGTGATGGTCTGTTTCCAAAGATAACTGCCCACTCTGAGCTCCTTTAGGGCAGAAATTTTATGTTACTCATTCTCTTTGTATGCCGTGCAGAGAACACTGATTTAAATATAGAAGATGATCAATGACTTTCCTAGCATAAACAATACAGAAGGAAATACTATAAACTAAAAAGAAAATTACAATTTAAAATATCATAAATTCTAGGAAAAAAATTCTATTGATAGTAATAATCATACTATTTTGAAGCCCGGAATAATACCATGACCACGATTCTAGTATGTAGTTGTTGAAATAAACAATTTCCTTTTTTCTGTGACACTGAGTCAAGTGAGTATATAAATCTGGTCTTGGCTAATTTGGTGTGGCCGGGAGGATGGTTTGATGCATTACATAGATTGGTTTGGATGAGTGTGCCATTTCCCTTTGTCTCTGAAGTGTCTCAGTTCTTTTTGTCCCTGCTTAAGCAGCCTCTTCCCAATAATGCTTTTGCTTTTGAGTGGGAGGACTTGTTAGACCACAGACTTCCAGGCTCAAGTTTTGTATATCCTGATGAAAACTCTCAAGTTTCCCTACTGAATGTAAACATCTCCGTGATGTGTTTAAGCTGAAGCTTGCTGAGTATTGGCGGAGATTTGCTGAAGCGAATAGAGTGGTGCATTTGTACTGATCAGGTTGATTGAACACGAAAGTGATAAAACATAATACTTTAAATTTGGTGAATATTAGGGTTCTTGTCTCAGTCTACCACATGCACTGTTCCTCTTTGCCTCTCAGTCTCCTCTCTTACAGACTCTGGAATTTATTGGCTTCCTTTCCTCTTTGCCTGATATTTAACTAGAGTCCCTACATTTAGTTTCTTTTCTAATATTTTTGTGTTAGGATACTTCATCATCTCTCCCTGCGTCTTTCTTCATCTATATTCTGGCATGGCAGCCCCAAGCTAATTTTAATGCTGATAACCTTTTAAAAAGGGATTTGAAAATATTTCAAAGAACCCCTTTGAGGAATGCCATATAAGCATGGTTCATGGTCTCTACATTTATTTTATTTTATTTTATTTTAAAATATTTATTTTTTAGTTGTAATTGAACACAATATCTCTATTTTTTATTTATTTATGTGGTGCTGAGGATTGAACCCAGGGCCTCTCACATGCGAGGCAAGTGCTCTACTGCTGAGCCAGAACCTTAGCCCCTCTACATTTATTTTAAAAGGCTTACAGTACTAACCGGGATAAATGAATTGAGTATTGCTGATGTGATAAGTGAAAAGCAACATGTCCATACAACCCGATTTACATCATTACCTTTTGAGATTTGCAACTCTGCTGAACATCCCAAGGACATTAATAAAAACCAAGTGCAAATTGGAATAGAGATCCAGTATAACTGATGTGAAACTGAGTCAAAGGGGACAAAGCATAGGAATTCTAAACCCAAGTTCTATCAACTAGGGAAATCTGGTTTAGGATAGAGTTAATGTATTCAATGTATCTTTAGGTATGACTGAGTTTATTTTTAGTAGATATGCAGAAGTTTTTGAAAGTAGTCATAGATAGCCAATGTTTTGGTATCTAAAATATAATAGAAAAACATTACCTGTAGCACTTGTATAGATTAGTTTGCCCTTTTAAGTTCTCTCACATCTATTGTAAGTCTAAGTATCACTTAGCTCCTGAAGGTACTTGGAAGAACAGAGGTGAGTCTGTTATGATAGTTTTTATAAGCAATCTATTTTTGATTATTTTTAAAATCCTTGTGGAGATTTTTGCCCTACTTAGAAGCTAACAAGTTAATTTGCCAGTTTCATGGATGTAGGCAGAAGACGTAGGATTCCTGTTTCAGAGACAAAGGACTGGATTATTAGCAAAAGCAATAGACAGATTATCAACATTTATTTTTTCATGCTGGTTTCCCATGCCCCAATCCTGAGAAGACAGTGCAAATAGGAGTTAGGTAATACCTGTACATACAGTGACACATTTAAAGGTAAGGGTCCTGAGATTAGGGAACCTGAATCTTTTATCATATGCAGTAATTATTCCCCTGTACTACAATGGCTGCTGTGAAGGTAGCCATACAGGACAATAACCAAACTTGCCCTCTCCTTTGGTCAGAAGGAAACATTGTTTGTCTATACCAATGCTCCCTGTTTTACAAATATCTTTTAAATCATAGTCTGTAAAAATTACTCTGCTCACAGATGTGAAAAAATGGAAGAAACTCAGTTGTGAATTATCTTCCAATAATATAAACACTGTTTTTGACACCAGTTTGGCTTCTGTTTAATTTTCTCATGAGTAGGCGACTTGAATGGCCCCTCTGATCAATCTGATCAACAGAAGCTGAGACAAATCTGTTCAATTTGTCTCATAAGGAATTAAATTAAGTGTACTATCAGTAGGACTCCAGGCGGCAGAATGATGCCAACCTGGAAGACTGAGTGTGGTTGAGTTTGCCATCTCCACTCAGCTAGGAAGGTTACTACCATCCATCTGTTTTGTATTTTTGGAAGTTTTTTGAGATCTTCCTTATGGCTTTAATTATTCCCTTTCTTTTGTCCTTTTTATTCCTTTACTGTGGGGTGTGTGTGTGTGTGTGTGTGCATGATTTTATACAGGAGAAAAGATAAATACATATTTTCTATCCATCATACATAACTGGAAGTTACATGGTTTTCTTTACTTTTAGACTGTTATTTATGGGTTAAAGAGCATAAAAAATTATTTAACTCTTCATTAATGAGTGATGTGCTGACAGAAGTTTAAAACTGTTTCTCTAAAAAGTAAAACATAAAAAACCCCTGATTTTAAAAATGAGAAGCCCTGATTTTTGGCATTTGCCAACTTTTGTAATTGTGTAAATCCCTTGTCTAACATAGTCAATATCCAACTACCAATGTGATGTCATTAGACACAAAGTTGGGAAGGGATGTACATCATGGATTATTACAAGTCAGTGTGAACTTTCTCCAGCATGCCTCAGAGTACATGAATATAATATAAGAAATAAAAATTAAAACAATACTCTCTAAAGAAAAGCCTGTCCTCTAGATATCCTACACTTAGGTCATCGAGTGGTCTGAGAAGCTTATTACATAGTCTGACAGAACAGCAGTGCTATGGTGGCCTCCTAAGGCCCTAGGGTTTGATATTTCTCTTGGTAAGTGGTTCTACCTGTCCCTGTTGAATACCTGTGGTAGTAATATCCAGCCTAATACTCTTCTAACATGACCAATCTACCTACCATTCAAAAACCCCCAAATGGTTCTAGCAGCCTTGCTTCATCCATTCACAGACAATATAGCACTATCATAAACATTTCATGGCACACTACTCATTATTCTGGTTTCTGACCTCTTCATGATCTCTTCAGCTTCTGACCTTTTGTATCGTTTCCTGTCTATGTCTTCACTTTTGTTTCTTGCATCTTCTGCCCAATAATATTCCTCAGATAGTGACTGATAATCCCAGGATTATATGTGTTTTTGCTGCTTGGCTTGTATCTGTTGTTCGGTGCTCTGCAAAACAAATCTGAAAGAGCCAGGCTCCTGGATTCTATCTCAGGCCTGAAAACTGCTCCACAGGGTTGAAGTTCACACTGTTTTCACTAGCTTTTATGAAAAGAAGTAAAACTTTTCCCAAAGCATGAACATCCTCTATAAAGATTCCTAACAGATGGCCATTGAGCTTTTACTTGATTTGTATCTTCTGGTTTGACAGTATAGTGACAAATATTGAATTGTAATATACACTTGGGAAGTGTATTTTTGAAAACAATTTTGACCAAGACCCAGGCCATAGATTTGAAACTTTTCTAATGGATGAGATGCATTAAAAGGTATGAAACATTTATTATTTTCATAAGACATGCAAATTGCCCAACCCTAAGTGCTTCAACTATTATTTGGGTTCTTAGAAATAGGAAGGTTTTTGAAAACCTTTTCTTGAGTTAGATAGATATTTGATAATAAAAGACCACCTATATTTGAAAATATATGACATTGAAAACCATAAAAATAACAACAACAACAACAAAACCCATAAAAATACCTCCATATAACAATTTGTGATATTTAAGCCTGGGGAAAGCATAGTCTGAGGACTGACATGATGTCAAATGTGAGTGATTGCATAAGAATTTTCAATCTATACATGTCTTTGTTCTATTTCCCTGTATGGTCTTAATATTCTATTTTATTAATAATTTTCTTATTTTGATTTTTTGATATTTCAATTTTACTATGTGATTTTGTTTATTCTTATAAGTTGTGAATTAAAGCAAGTTTGGTACAAAAACATAAAATATTCACTGATTTTCTCTTTATTCAATTCACCAGAGATGAAACACTTTGGAAGAGAATATAGCCTTAACTATATTTCTCAGAGAGTCTGGATTCTTTCACTCTTTTATCAGAATGCAAAGAGCTATCTCTTAGAAATAGTACCTCAGAGTTTGACACTAGGAGAAATCCTGTGGATTGTTTGGCAGTCATAAATTTGTAGAATCTCAAAATGTATTAAAGACTTAGAAATTAAACATTTTTGAACAAAGAAAAAAAAAACCTGAGCACCAGGGAGATGAAAATAACATGATCAATGCCATACAATTGGTTAATGACAAAACCAGGACCTCAACTTACATCCCACTATATCAAATTCAACATTTTTTATACTATAACCTGCTGTTATTATTTTGGCTTGTTTGAAAATGAGTTAATGTTGCAGAACTCAGGAATGAAAACCAATGATACTTAGGAAAAGACAAGATAATGTTCTCAGGGAATATGGAGCTAATTCATGCTGAATTGCTTGAGGAAATTGAACTCATAACCAGTATGTAGAGACAGGTCACCAGGTTAAAAAGTGAGTCACAGATCTTAAAAATTCAGGGTGTTTTGTGACCAATAGCATTTGAAGTTATACAAATCAGATAAAGATAATCAAATCTCATACCACAGCACATAAATTGATTGCCCCAGGGATCCAGCGCCTCCTTCTCTTCCTCCCTCTCCCGTATGAAGTAATTTCTTGGCCCTTAGAACTGTTTTCACGATTTATTCAAAGTGTTGCTGCCAGAGTCCCATCCCATTTGGCACAAAGAAGGGAACAAAGCCCCCAACAACTCCACTGCTTTCTACAAGGGATTTGACTCCCACTGTCTCTTCCTTTTTTGGCTTTGGGTAATGACAGATTGCAGAATCAGATGTTGCACAGAAGTCTTGATAAAAAGTTAAAAAGATGATCACTGCTTGCTTGCTCTGTCAGGTTTCTTTTTTACTAGAAAGTTTACTATCTATACTGCCAGGACTTGAGGAAAGAGTCCTAGCTCTATCTTCCCAGGTGTTTAGTTCTGTCTGGCAGGAGTGCAACTAAATGACCTCCGGAAGACCAGACTGATTATCTCTGTATGTCTATTAACTTATTTCACAGGATGCTAACATGTGTCAGTCACTCTAAGACTTCACTTAGCAAATCTTTCACACTTGGACCCGATCTGAAAATAAAAATCATTTTGACTATTTCATAATGGATTGTCTATGTATGTACGAAATCAAGCTCAGGGGAGCTTTTTATAGTAGGAAGAGCACATATGTACTTAGAACCAGAATTTTGTAATCAGAATTTGGAGTCTGAATATAGATTCAGCTGCTCTAAGACACTTCTTGGGTTCAATATCCCCCACTTGAGTAAGTACAATAATACTCTGCCTGCTGAATAGTAATCTGCGAGAATCAAATGGAAAAATGTACATGAAGATTTTTCTGTAAACCATATAGTGCTATAGAAATGGAGGCTTTCATTATTACCATCTGAAGAATGTGGGAGAATTGAAAAAGAGTTGGTGCCACAAGCAATTGGACTGATTAAAAAATATCAATTTCAATTTGCTTCCAAGAGATTGTGTATCTGACTATCTCAACACTGTGACACTGCTATCTGTAGTGCGGTGTAATGACTGCTTCTCTTTCAGAGCATTCATCCTAATACTGTCCTAAGGGCTGTGTAAGTACATATATGATGGTACATATATGTCAGTACATATATGATGTGTAAGTACATATATGATGGTTTTTACTGAAAGAGAATTTCCGGTGTTGAGGGACATCCCCAAGAAATGAGAGAATATTTTTTGAGTTGCACTCCGGTTCACTGACATTAACTTGAAGTTCTGTGGAGTGCCTGATATGAAAGTGAAAGAATATTGAATTGGGACTCATGAGTCCCAGGTTCCAGTGTTCCTGCAGACTAACCCTGAATAACAAGAAGGACAATAATGATGGTGTGGAAAATACTGACAACGGTGAAGATAACAGCAGTAGCAACAAGATCTTATTGAGTAATTACTCTGGGCCAGACAGTATGGTAAGTGCTTTATATGCATTAAATTATTAAGTCCTTTCAATAACTGTGTTATAATTATCCCCATTTTACAGATGAGAAGACTCAGAATAAGACCTGAAATTATTGATATTAAGAGCCAAGGTTTTGTCCTGATAGCCTCATTTCCAAACTCATGCATTTACTCAGTCCTCTGACTAATGTTCCTCTACCTTGGCTACTTCAGTCCAAGGGTTGGTGAGTATTCTCAAAAAGGGATTTTCAACAATCAAAAAATCTTAACATAAAACAAACAAACAAAAACAATCCAAATAACCCAATCAATAAATGGACCAAGGAACTGAACAGATACTTCTGAGAAGAGGATATAAAAATGTTCAACATCTCTAGAAATCAGAGAAATGTAAATCAAAATTACTCTAAGATTTCATCTCACTTTAGTCAGAATGACAGCTATTTATTAAGAATACAAACAACAATAAGTGTTGGCAAGGATGTGGGGAGAAAGACACACTCATACATTTTTGGTGGGACTGCAAATTGGTGCAATCAATCTGGAAAGCACTATAGAGATTCCTTGGAAAACTTGGAATGAAACCACCATTTGACCCAGCTATCCCTCTCTCGGTTTATATCCAAAGGACTTAAAAACAGCATACTACAGGGACACAGCCACATCAGTGTTTATAGCAGAACAATTCACAATAGCTAAATTGTAAAACCAACTCAGATGCCCTTCTATAGATGAATGATTAGGGAAACTGGTATATTTACACAATGGAATATTACTCAGCATTAAAAGAGAATAAAACCATGGCATTTGCAGGCAAATGGATGTAGATGGAGAATATTATGCTAAATGAAGTTAGCCAATCCCCAAAAACCAAAGGCCAAATATTTTCTTTGATATGCGGATGCTGATGCATAATGGGAATGAGGGGAACATGGGAGGAATGGAGGAATTTTAGATAGGGCAAAGGGGAGGGAGGCAAAAGGAGAGGGCATGGAGGCAGGAAAGATAGTGGAATAAGATGGACATTGTTATCCTAAGTACATGTATGAAGACACAAATGGTGTGACTCTACTTTGTGTACAACCAGAGACTTGAAAAATTGTGCTCTATATGTGTATTGAATTGTATATGTATTGAATTGCATGCTGCTGTCATATATAACAAATTAGAATAAATAAATAATATTTTAAAAAGGGCTTTTGAAACCCTATCATTTTGTAGTTTGATTCTTTCTCTCTCTCTCTCTCTTTCTTTCTTTCTCTCTTTCTTTCTTTTTTAAATTTTTGTATAATATAGAACTCATGAAGCTGCAGTTTGGGTGTTTTTTACCTCTGTAGTGGAATCATATTGCCTGAATTTTGCAAAGCATATTTATTGTTTTCTGGATCATTACTTATTGAAGGCCTAAATTCTGCTACTACTGTTCAGAGAAAGAGTAAATATTCAGACAAGGAAGATGTTTTTTTTCCAAAATGAAATATGACAAACATATGAAATTAAGAATACTCCTTTACAGTAATTCAAGGATAGGGTATTTGGGAGTTTAGAAAGCAGCGGAACTTGGAGAATAGCAGGTATTGCTAGTACTGGTCTAAAGGCTCATTTAAAAACCCTACTTTACCAGCAATGAAAGAGTAAGTTAGTTCACCAATACAGTACTCACTCAATGAAGAATGTTAGAGTTAGAAGAAAATTTAAAGAACATCTATTCCCATAGCTCTATTTTAGAGAAAAGGATTTTTAAAAATGTAATAGGAAAGATCATAGGCTTTGGAGTTTCTCATATCCAAATATAAATACCTACATTGCTACATTAGCATTTTCTTTTAGAAAATTATTTGTTTGGGACTCTTTAAAAAAGTGAGAGTTGTATAAGTTGAATATTTCTTATCTGAAATGCTTGGGACCAGAACTGTTTCAGATTTCAGAATTTTTAGATTTTAGAATATTTACATATACATAATGAGATATCTTGGGAGATGGGATATAGTCTAAAGAAAATATTCACTTATTCCTTATACACATAGCCTTAACGAAATTCTAATAAAAAATAATTTTAATATTTTTGTGCATTTTGATTGTGATCCAGCACATGAGGTCAGGTGTAGAATTTTCCACTGGTAGCATCATGTAGACCCTGAAAAGATTTTATATTTTGAAACATTTTTGGATTCGCTTTTTACACTATATATCTCAGTAAGATAGACACAAAGTAACTAGAGGGAGTCTAATGAGCATTTAATAAATATTAATTTTCCTCCCACTTACATATCTGATCCTTCCTGAAAGTGTCCAATTCCATCTCACCAAGTTCCCTAAGGTCTTCTGACATCCACAGTAAGCAATGGTGCCTGTGCCTGTTGGAGGTTTGGTCTATTCTCTAAGAAGAATTGCAATTCCTGGATTTATTTACTTATTTATTCATTTGTGCTCAAGTACCTCCTTGAGCCTCAATGTGCCACATTGAAAAACAGAAAAAGTGCATCATGTAGTACAAAAGAGAGAGAGAGGAAGTTTTATATCCTAAAAAATACGAAAAGAAAATACTGATCTCATTCCTTCTATCAGTCCCTCTTTCTTTAAAGAATTCTTCCTTGATTCCTTTTCTTTTGCTTACCATTTCACTGGACATTGGTACTCTCATTTGTTATCTGAATACTTTTGAAGATTCATTCAAAAGTTTCCTTATATTAATCATTGCTATTTCAATAGTCTTATTATTTCAAGTTTAAAATTACTAAAATAACTGAAAGAGGAGAAGCAGTAGCTTTGCTTACTGTCCCTTTTCTCATTCTTCACTTATTTCTTATTGTTATTCTGAATAACTCTCTAACATGTAGGAATAACCTTTCCCTCTGTTTCTCACACAAATAATTCACAGTGTCTTAACATTTCCATTATAATGCTATGTTCATTCCTTCAATATTCTTATTTTACTCAAACTTTATCTTCATTTTTCCAAGCATATCAATGCGATGAAACAAATTTTGTCATTTTGAGACCTCTTCTCATTTTCTATCTCCTTAGGCTTTCTACTCTTAATGTCCTTTGGATGTATTTTTTCCCTTGAGGACTCAGGTGTTGGAAACTTTGTCCTTAGTTCAGAAATGCAAGGAAGTGGTGAAACCTTAAAGAAGTGAGACCGAGTGGAAGGCAGGCTATTATGTCACTGGGGAGGCTGCCCTAGGAAAGAATTGAGGCTGGTCTTGAGGAGTGAGTTAGTTCCTATTAAAGTGTGCTGTCAGAAAAAGAACAAACCTGCCCCTTCTGGTCTCTGAGGGCTTTCTGCTTCAGCATGGGGTTGCTCCCTTTTGCAGGTACCCTTGCCAGGATGCCATCTGCCATGTTATGATGGGGCAAGTAGGCCCCTCACCAGAGGACAAATCAATGGGGTTGCCTGCCACAGGCCGGCTGCAGCAAAGTAACCGGGGGGTGACGAGCAACTTGTGTACATTGATACAGCAGGAGTGGAAGCCGTTTATTGTAGGACAACAGAGGTATTTATACATTTTGCACAGCTTATCTTAATTAGCATAAACTAGATACATCAGTCAACCAATAAGGAATCTCCACACTTAATGGCTCGCTGGCATTACTTAATAAACCACTCCCTCTGGCATTTTGCCAGGCACCATCCAGACTTGTTTACAGACTCTAACATTTCTCTGGCAAAATGCCAGGTGCCATCCTGACTTGTTTACAGACTCTAACAGTTGCCTAATTTTGGACTCTTTTAAATACTAAAACACCCAGTTTCAGGTATTTCATTATAGCAGTGGAAGATGTACTAATAAAACTCCCTTAAAAGTTTCAAGTAATTTTTTTTGTTCTCGAGTGCATAAAAACAGTATGATGTTTTGGATATCCTCTTGGAATATATGAACTTATTAGTGCAGCTATTCAGCCAAGTTAATCTTGTTATCACAAACCTCTCAAATTTACTTCCTTTCCATTACTATAGACTGTATTTCAGCACAGATCTTTAGCAAATCATTTTTGAAATCTTACAGTATTTACTATTCAATCTCTTCTTGCCTTCATTAAGCTGCATATTTTTTAGCAGAAAAACATTGTTCTTTGACTTGTCTCTTTTTTCTCAACGGCAACTGCTTAGCATACTTTTATATTACTTATTAAAATAACTCCAACTGTTTTTCCAAGATGGAAAACAAAATCATTTGACTCCAGTTAGATCTATCTAACTTGATTTCACGTTACTCTAATAACAATTAAATTCAAGTTTTTACTGTCAGCACTACCCCTTCCTTACACTGGGCTCATGGGTGCCTCTGGACCTTAACTTACATCATTTTTCCACACTAAAAGTGCCTGGAGAATATTCATGGTTCTTTGCAGTTTCCAGAGTACTTCTGTAGGCATTACTTTTTATTATTTTATATGATCATATCTATAATTATAACAGATAGATAAGATCATACTTTCCCCATTTCTCACTCAGAAAGCTTGAGGTAAACATATATTAAAAATTGCATGGATCACATGACATGCAATGATATGAAATCTTGTGGTTGATATAAAAAAAAACACTATCTTGTTCACTTCAGAACACTTCTAAGAATGATTCTTGTGCTTCATTATTTTTTTATTTATTGTTCAAGCCCAGCTAGATTCTATCTCTTCTTTAAAGTTTCTTATAGTTACAAAAAAAAAAAAAAAAAAAACACAGAGAAATATCCCAAAGAGATTTTGGAGATTTACTCAAAATATGTTTAATAAATATATTCACTTTGTTTCTGAATGTTCATGCCTTCTCTATTAGACCATAAATCCAATGGACTAGAGTGACATAATTTTTTTGGTGTGGGGGGTTAGGTAGTAGTCTTGAATACCTATTACAGTGTTTTGATATTAAAATTATTTTTGCTGAATGAGTGAATTATTTTTTGTCTTTATAGGCCAGAGTTCTTATGTATAACACATTCAAAGCAAGGATTCACTCATCTTTAATTATTATTATTATTAATTATTATTTGGCTGGATAATTCTGTCAAAATTCAGAATAGGCTTATTTACAAAGACAGTTTTTATTTTCCCTATAGCAATTTAGTGGTAAAATTAATACAAGAACTTAAATAAGTTGATTCAGCAGTGCTCAGTATTTTTGCCTCTTGTCCAGTGCTTTTCATTTTAATATGAAAAATATTACTTGACATTTCAATCTCTTTTCAGTTCTTGGTTATTAAATCTTTTCTGAGAACAAGGTGTGGTTTCTTAGTTTTCTCTGAAAATGGAAGAGACATGGATTAGCTAAGTAAAACTAGTGCTATTCCACTGTGATTAACACCAAGATTGACAAACAAAAATTCATTTTGAACATCTTTTGTGACCTTAAATAATCTTTCTAGAGCTGTAATATTACTTTTACATTGTTAAGTTATCTTTATTTGGCTGGCACTTACTCATATGACACAATATATGTGATGGGCCAAGAACTAACAATATCAAATACATACTAATATTTCCTGGTCTTTTTGTATTCAGCAATCTTAGGAAAAATACTATATTGGAAATTTTTTTTCATATATCCAAATCACATTAAATATATGATATAAATCAATTTTAAATAAAGTAGATCCATATTAAATTATATTCTTTTAAAACATTTTACTAAACATTTTTTTCTATAATTATCACTGATCTGCAGGCTTTTCCAATTCTACTTCTTGAATTATATTTCCTAAATATTAATTCAAGCAGAAGATTACAAATATTATCTACATATATCTCTCTATGGATGGAGTATAAAAATTGTGTCTACTGGTAAGAAGTGGAGAAAATTCTCAGCCACATCTCCTACAAGAACAGTTTTCAAAATTGTCTTCCAGAAATTCTAAGTAGGGTTTCTTGGGTGGGGCATAGGTATGTCTCTCTGTCGAGTGTGTGCGTGTGTATGCATGTATGTGTGTATAAATACATTTATTTCAAAATTGAAAGATTTTTGTACGTTGTTTGTCTCTTGCTTAGGCATGTCTTGCTTTGAATGTGTTAGATATAGAAAACTCTGACTTACAAAAACAGAATTCATTTATTCAACAAAAGTTATAAATACTAAGAAGTTACAATTCTTCAATTCAACAAGAATTATTGAGCACCTACTTAAGGGAAAAAAAAACTATTTTAGATTCATCAAGTCACGTCGCCATGAGTAAGAAGCAACCTTGCCATTTAAGAACTTAGTATAATCATAATAACAACAGCTGTGAGGAGGTGAGGTTATCACATAGCAGAGTCTGTTTGCATGTACTTAAAAGTAACTATGTGATATAGATGTGAAGGAGGAATTTAGAAGAGGCAATAAAGGGCAGAGAGAATATCTACCTCCTCTCTGTTAGTGGAAGAAAAGGCCATCAACTAAAGGGTATACAAAATATGCTGGATTTATATAAAAGAGGTGGTGAATATTGGATTTATTGAGATAATAAGTTGTGAGTTCCAGATAGTGTAGTGTAAAAGTTGAGAGTGTTGACAAAGTATGGAGGCTTGAGTTAGATTGGGAGAGGTACAGATCCAAATTGGGGTACAAATCCAACTGATGCATAGTCAGTAACCAGGCAGTAACTGGGTAGGTCAGAGAGGGATCATTAGGCCATTGTATGGATTTAAGATATTACTTCAGTTGAGATGGAACTATTGGAAAGTGGTAGACAAAAAATATTTCTCTGCCTGGACAAGGAAATATAAGGATGAAAAAGTGGAAATGAGAACATTTAGGAAGATTTTGCAATAATTATAGAGTGAGACAATATTGATAGATCAAGGGATGGTGGTGAGAATGGTTATTTTTTTTTTAAAGAGAGAGAGAGAGAGAGAAAGAGAGAGAGAGAGAGAGAGAGAGAGAGAGAGAGAGAGAGAGAGAGAGAATTTTAATATTTATTTTTTTCAGTTTTCGGCGGACACAACATCTTTGTATGTGGTGCTGAGGCTCGAACCAGGGCCGCAGGCATGCCAGGCAAGCACACTACCACTTGAGCCACATCCCCAGCCCAAGAATGGTTATAATTGGTCAGATTCTGGAAATATTTTCCACAGGATTGGATGTAGGATATAAGGAAAAGAGAAAAGTGTGACTCCAATGTGTTTTAATTTTTTTTCAGGAGCGAAAAGTTATATTTAAAGGATGGGGGGGGGGAGAGGGGAGGGGAAGGGGGAGGGGAAGGAAAGAGAATGGAAAGGAAGGGGAAGGGAGGGGAGGAGAAGGAGGGGAAGGAGGGGAGAAGAAGGAGGGGAGGAGAGGGGAGGGAGTGGAGGGAGGGGAGGATGCCTCCAGAAAGGAGACTCCAAATTTTTTGTCCTGAGAAACCATAATGGTAAAAATTGTTGTCAGCATAGATGTAGACTTTCAGAGGAGCTGGGCTTGGAATTCATTCTGGATATTTATATTTAAGAAGTTAATTAGACATCTATGTGGAAATATTGAGTAGGTAGTTGAACATATATGTCTATAGTTAATATTTCAGGGAAGAGAGATGAGCAGGAATATAAAACTGTGAGTTGTCTATGTTTAGGTAGTAAAAGATGAGGCAAGAACATTTTTGCTTTCTCTCTCCCTCTCAAATGTTCTTTCCCAGGAACAATATTTCTTACACTAAAAATGAACCAAATCCCCTTTAGCAAGACCCGATTTCAGACTGAGTAAGATTGGGTGAGAAAGTACGAGAGAATTTGTTTCTATTCACAGTTCTTCAATATTGTGATGAATTCAACAAAAGTAGTTAATTTCCTTTAAAAGTCAAAGTTAACATTCTCAATGAGGAAAACATGTGTATTATTAAGGTTTGTTGGTGACACCCAGAAATTTTTCTCAATTGTCAGAAACCCAGTGATATTTCCACTCATTGGTTTGTTGATTCTCAAATTAAAAAATATTTAGTAAGCACTTGCAGCGTAGAGTGAGATGTGCAGGTTTTGGTGAGGGATAATGTAAGATGTGAAGAAGAAGGAAGACTCTTGCAAGGACTTTTGACATATTTAGCTTTGGTGAATGGTGGTGTCCTTTAATCAAGACAAACAACAGTGAGGAGAAGCAGAGCAGTTGTGTTTTTGTGAGAAATTAGAGTTCTGTTGTATACCTCTTAAGATTATAGAAATTTAGAGCCTACGCAAAAGGATTGTGTAGTGGTCAATTGTTGGAGTGTGTTCAGAGCTCATGGAGAGATTAGGGTGTGAGAGTGTTCAAGCCAGAAACACTGGAACAGTGTTCTCCTAAATGCTTGCTACACTGAGTCTTTCTTTTACTTTTGATCACAACTTAAATATTTGTCACTTCCTCAGGGACTTTTCTACCTTATTCTCTTACTTTTTATCCTATCTTGTTTCTTTCCATTTCTATTGATATTTAATTCTTATTCATTTGGTTATTTAACTTGTTTGTTGTATTTGCATATTTAGTACATAGCTCTGGGAAGCCTGTGTGAGTTAAATGGTGATGACCATGACTATTTTGTCCTAACTAAATAACATAAGTTCCTGGCACATAGTTACTGATCAACAAATTTGTATAAGTGAATGAGATCTATATTTAGGAGTTTACAGCATAATGTTAGCAATTAAAGTTCAGGATACCAGTGAAATTTCTAAATATAACACAGAAGAATATCAATGAAACGGTCTGGGGACATTCTAACATCAAGTAAGAAAATAGAATTATTAAAAGGTATTTCAGAGAACAGAAAGAGAATAGTGCAATCTAAGAAAGGAAGTAGTATAAGAACCACTTTTGTTTTTTCTTATTGTATTTTTTGGTGGTTGTTGTTCAAGGAAAGCAAAATTCTCCAATCCTTCATTTTTATTTTTGTAGGACAAACAAACAAACACAAAAACCATCCCTCCCCTTTCTAACCATCTCTGACTATAATTAAGGCTATGCAGTGAATTTTCTTTTACATTTAAAATTTTTCCTTTGAATTTAGAACAGTCATTTACATAGTTTTAAATAGTTGTTTTATCTTTCTTATACCAATGTCCAATGTAGTTAAAATATAAAATACAAGGGCTATATATGTGTGTGTCTATGTTTTGTATGTGCATATGTGTATGTTGGGGAGTGTATGCATGTGTAGGTTCCTTTGTGTTCTTTTAGGTTAAAGGAGGGTTTGAATCAATGAAATGTCTGAGTTCTGTCTAGGACTACATAAGAGAGCTCTGAAAATCCAAAGTGCATAGGGCCTAAATGTACTGATTAGAACTAAATGTCGCCAGGAATGACCCACGGAGTGAATAATTTGTTTCCCTAGGAACATATGGAATCCACTGACTTCAGGAAATATTTTCAGAGTGCACACATATTTCTTCAAGACGTTAACATCCCAGGGGAGGAGGAGGAATAAAAACATGACAGGGAGTAATTTAAAATGGCAGGTACTGCAGTTTTCTTTTCCTGTGCTGGAAACCTGATATTTGATACGAATGTAGATGATTTTCTTATGATTGCTATAAAAAGTTGATACTGTTCTTTCCAAAATTCTCCAAGATTTATTTTTGCCTCCTCTTTTGTGGAATTTTGTTGTTTTTGAATGGCTTAGATTGTGGGTACAGAGAAATCAAAACATTGCACATTATTTCTTATAATGTAACCACAAGAAAACGCAAATGCTGAGGCTCTGATTCACAAAAGAATATTGCCTATTAGTTACGGTATGGTTCAGTGGGAAAATAGAGTCTAAAATTAAATTATATTTCACTAGACTGTAACACAATCAAACCTTGATTTTTGTGCACCAGTTATGTTATTTCCCTTTTTAATTTTAATCTTTTCAGCATTTTTTATAAGATTATAACACCTCAGGAGATTTACATGCTGGGCTTTGATAGCAACAACATAGGTTCCAGTCCCTATTTTGCCACTAATATGATCTGTGACTTTCTGAAAATTGCTTCAATTCTTTGAATTTCAGCTTCCTCACCTATAGAAGAGGGCTGATTATAATAATTTAAGAACCTCTTTTGACAATTGAATCACATAATAGAAATGAATAAATAAATGTGATTTCCTTTTTTTTTTTGCTTATAAATGTTCAGTCTTTGGTGGATGTTGAAATTGTTAAGAAATGCTGGACACATTATCAAAAAAATCATGGAGAATAGAACCATCTGCAGAAAGCTAATTTTGTAAAGGCAATATTTTGTTAAAAATGTCAGGATGACTTATGTAAATATGTTCTTCCTTTTCTGAAATTAATTTGTGTATCTTGTGGAAAGATGTTTGCTCAGTTTAAAAACCATAGACATTAGTCAAGAATATAGATTTTTATGGCAGTAACTTTTTTAATGATGACACAATATGAAAAACATTTTAATTTGCAACCAAGTATGTTCATTCATGAATGTGTACATATAGGTGTGTACACATGTATATATTATATGCATATGTATACATGTAACAGAAATTTTACAAAATCATACATATATTTTCTATATGCGAAATATTCTCATCTTTTCTACTATTGTTTAGTCTGTTTAATTATTTTAAAAAATACTGGGTAAAACCTTATAATTGGATATTCAGATCTACTAATGAATGAATAAATCCACTAAAGAAGCCATCTTGAATCTAGAAAAACTTTCTCTACTTCAGGTTTTAATGTATATGTAACAGAACCTATTTTCTGATTGTTAAGACAAAAATAATATATAAGCTTCATATTTACAAGATTTTTGGAAAATGCCGAAGAATCCACAGTCTGCCAGAGACCATTGTTTTTGGACACAAACTAATTAAGTCTTATAAAAAGTAAAAACAAAGTCATCAAGTTCCAAGTTGAGGCAAAACTTAAGTCACTTGCCCTCTGATGCTGGTGACATTTATAAGACAATTGTGTTTGATCTCTTGGTTTATTTACATTGATAGAGTTGTTGTGTGACAGGCAACTGGGAGCCCTTACAGGGCTGGTTTCATGGGCATATGACCTGTGCATGTCACACATGTTCTCAGTCACGATGCTTAGCTTTATGCTCTGATGTGAATGTCTTGAAATTCCCAATAATTTTATCTTAGATTTGTGTCTTGTAGGTGAAACACAAACATGTATGTGCACATGAACAGAGAAGGTACGAGCAGCATGAGTGTCCATAGTCCTTGTCATTCCACTTGGACATTGCTTTTTGATGCCCTATTAATACAGAATTGCATTGGACTCATGTCATGTGAGGGGTTCAACAAGACAGAGATAGTGCAAGGAAAGGGAGGGAGAGGGCAACCCATAGTTTCTTTTCCTTTTCTTCCTTATCTGGTAAGCTGAAGGTAGAGTGTGCTGTTACAACATGTGTATCAAGAAATATAATGATAATAATTTGTTAATTAGTTTGGGCAGTTTACATGGTTCTAAGAAGAAAAAACACCTACATATGTGTGAGTTACAAAATAAAAATGGTGTTATTTCAATGTTTCTGCAAACAAAATAGATTTTTTAATATTTGCACTAAAACTGGCATGGTACAAAATAAAAATGAAAAGTAATATTTATGCTGATAATTCAAAATTTTAGTTTTTCTCTATTCAGGGGTACATTGAATAGTAAATAAAACTCCATGAACATTTTAGAAGGAAACCACTGATAAAGAAAAAAGCTTTCTACTTTAGCAATTTTAATGGCACATTTTTTCCTGCTCAATGAATAAGGAACTTCATTTTCATTGTCTACAAATTATGTAGTTGGCCCAGCCTACATAATTTATAATGAATCCTATAATTTTAAATAATTGTATATATATATATATATATATATATATATATATATATATATATATATATATATGAATACCAAGAAAAACCAATAAGTAGTTAAAATCATTTTAATTCATCTGTTAATGAATTTGTTCTTTTATTCATTTATTTATTGGGCTTCTATTAAATGGACCTAGAAACTAGAGATTCACAACAGTATACAAGGTAGAGCATCATGGTTCCCATGCATCTCAGTATGTGGGTAAATGCTCATTAAATAAATTCTTACACTGGTAAATATTCAATGACAAATGTGTTAGGGAGTTAAGGGACAAAAAGGAAGATCCAAGATGCTATGAAGAATCTCAATAAACTGTATGTGAACTGTTAATACTCCTTCAAGAGTAACTTTAAACTTCCTTTTTCCTTTATTAATAGGTTTTTGCATGGCTAGTAGATGCTAGACATTATTTAAGATTAAATAGAGATATAATGATCATTGCTCAAAAATCTATTGCCAACATTATGTATTCACTGTTAATATGTATTGGTGTGTGATACTATTATGATAGAGATGGATTTAAGGGGGAGCAGAGATGAAGTAATTATTCCTTGGGTGGTAGGTAGTAGGAATGATGGGAATTAAGGTGGAAAGCCCTCAAAAAGCCACCTACTAAGAGGAATGTGGAAGCAGTAATTTTTGTAGGATGTGAGGAATCAATATCTCAAATAGTAGCACCTTAAATCAAGTAGGTCAAAGTAAGGGCTAGCAAACTTTCCAAAGATATGTCAACTCTCCCCAGGCTCTTATCAGAACTCTGGATTTCTACTTTTCTAGATTGAAACAGAGCTTAAACTAGCTTCTGCTTGGAAAACTCTTCAAATATCAATTATTTTTAAAATCAGTCCTTATACATTATCTATTGCTATTAGAAATAATTTGCTATTTAGTACTGCTATTTAGAAGTAATTTGATGGTAGGTTAATCAATTCATGTTGCTATATCTACAAAAATAGTAGTAGTTATGCTTTACCACAGTGGGCCTTCTGTTTATTTGATTGATACTGCTGATTATTGGCCCAAAGCTTCATTTTCTTGCCTAAGTTTCATGTCCTGGAACATTTATCTTACATTTAGTTTTGTATCACTTAATATGTAATTTCCAGGATTACATATACAAATTAAATTTTTTCTAGTGTTATATTTTAACATAATAAAGAATCTGCAACCACCTAAACCTTTCAGAACATTCACAAGATTAAAATTACTTTCTATATTAGATTGTACTGAGTAGTCTACAGCAATCCAAGTAATGAAATATTTCCTCTAGTGTTTTATAATGATACCATCACTAGCTACTCTGAAACCAGTGGTAATTTTCTGAGTTTAAAAACTTGATTTGGGTGAATTTTATATTAATGAATGAAATATTTCATTTTTTTTTTCAAGTGTAAAGTGGAAGCCTGCATTTCACTCCTTGGTTGCAATGACAAATAATTCATTGCCTTCCTTTTATAGATTCCTTCCCCAGAGTGCTTGAATTCTCATATTATCCAATATTGACCTGTACAACACTTAGTACTCCTTCTTCAGTTTGTTTCCTGAAAATGAATCCTCTGTTTTGATTCCAGATTTAGCATATTATCTTATTTTTATATTTATGTGGATTTAACGTTGTTGTCTAGTCATATTGAGTTTGTGTGTTGTCTTCCTTTTTTGAGAGTGGGACTCAGGTTGTATTTCAGAGTTGCATAATTTGAGTGACATGTAGAAAAAAATGCTTTGAGTGAATGCATATGTGTTACGAATACTTGGATTTGAGCATTTCTAAAGAAGGCTTAATTTAAAGGAAAAAATTTTCCCTGAAGTAGTGAGAACTCACCAGGAAGAAGTGCAAATTTCCTTTGGTAATTTTAGAAAAATGGAACAATTAAAAACATATTCCAGTTGTAGGTAGTAAACTAATAGAACCTGGAGGAACCCAGAATACTAAATATGAGCACCTCACAATAGGACCCTAGCCATAGATATTAAAAGAGGTATCATTAAAAGTTTGTTTCAAGTTCTATCTTTCATGTGTGCAGTGTGAGACCTTGGCTACACAATGCTGACACTTAAAGACCTCCAACACCACAAAATTTTATGACTATATTAATTTCTAATAGTTCATATTAGACTATATTAGTCTATATTCCCAAACTCTATATTATATTCTAAAGCAAGACCTGCAAGACAAAAAGGCCTCACTTGAACTACTGCGATCTTGGAAGACCTGAACTGGTTGCCCAGTGGCTGGTACTGAAGGCGTTGACAGTACGTTCTGAGAAGACCAAAGCAAGGCTAGCAGACAGTTTTGCCATTTTATAACTTTGTGTCTAAAGGCCGTACTTGTTGTCAGTCATAAACCTAATCACCACCTCAAAGGATAAGGCAGTGAACAAAATCAGAAAGAAATAGGACTCTTTTCTGTACTTACACATCTTCAGATTTTGGTCCATGGTATATAAAAGAATGTCCAATTTGGGAACAAACCAACTCATTTAAATCATATGTTGGTCCAGCTGCAGTTAACAGGAAGAGAGTGAACCTACCTTCATCCACATATAGAAGGACAAATTGTCTTTCTTGAATGAGGGTAAAAAATCAGTGCATTCCCATAGCCTTACCTGTTAGTGTGACACATCTCCATGAATGACATTTCAAGTGCCCAATGAACAAGGAATTTCATTTTGATTGTCTACAAATTATGTAGTTGGCCCAGCCTATATAATTTATAATGTATCCTATAATTTTAAATATTTGTATGTATATATAAATATATATATTTGAATAACAAGAAAAACCAATAAGTAGTTAAAATCATTTTGATTCATCTGTTAATGAATTTGTTCATTATCTGACAATGAATGTCCCAATCAACAAAAGACTGTCATTGCTAAGTAATATATGTAATGTAAACCATATATATAATATATTTAAATATATATAATATATTTAAATATATAATATATTTAAATATATATTAAGATATAAATATATTTAAATATATATTTATATAAATTAAATATATATTTAAATACATATTTAAATATATATATGTATAGTGGAATCTGAGTGAGAAGCACCTTATTCTGCTATTGTCTGCTATTGTCATCATTCCAAAGTTTAAGACATAAGCTCTTTTACCAGGAAGGGGGAAAAAGACAAAGAGCTACTCACTAACTGAGATAAAAAGAGGACATACCAGGTAGAACTAGACCCAAATAATTCAGTTTTAGTATTATATTCATTCTTCTTCTATTTGTTCCTGAATTAAAAGCGAGTCATGTATCATAAGTTCATTTGACTGCCTTATCCTATGAGGTGATGATTAGGTTTATGATTGGCAACAAGTATGGCCTTTAGACAGGAAGTTAAAAAATGGCAAGTTTGGCAGGTTTTGGTGCTAATAGATTCATAGATATTTTCAAGGTGTTCAAAGACAAACAGCATTCATAGAATTTAGGACTGATTTTATTTAAAATATTAAAACTTTCTCTTTCCTCATATAAGCAATGTTCTACTGACCCATAGTTATTTATCAATCATAACTACAGAACAGAAGAAAAGAACAGGAGAAAGACTTGAGAACTTTTATTCTGAAGAAACTCAACATGCAATTCGAGAATGAGAATTGGTATATTTATCGTAAAGTGGTATATTTATAGTCAAGAAATAGCATTCAATATAGAATCAAATATATTTTGATAAAAATTAAAATTTAAGAACTTTGCTGCAGACCACATCATCTCAGGCAAAGAAGTAGGTTTTGGGGAAGAGATGCTCAGACAGGAATTGCACTTATAAAGGGAACTGGGCCAGCTGGGTCTGAGGCAGACTCTAGATCAGGCAAAGCAAAAAAATAAAAATAAAACAAAACCCCAAACAAACAAACAACAACAACAAAACACTAAAAAACAACAACAACAAAAAACTGGAAAGCAGGACCTAAACTGGAGAAAAATTGCCTGAATGAACAGTATCATCAGGAATCAGCCAGGAAGACAAACTAGCTCAGCAAAACTCAGCGGTTGAGTTACCATTAAGGAATAGATACTGTGATAATCTTCACATGATTTGTTTATTCCTCACAAGATCTTCAGTGCGAAATTACAATTAGGAAGTTCCACACAGGACATTCCAATTTTGTAGAAGAGAAAAAGAGGACATAGGGTGGCTAAATAACTTCTAGAGTTGTTCAGATAGTAAGTGGGAGATTTGAGATTTAAGATTGGGAATTCTGATATTGGTGTCCTCTTTCCTGTAGACAAATATCTCAAAAACCCATTGAATGATCTAAACCCAGGACAGGAGGGTCCAGGTGTATAGATATCCAAGACCTAGTTTGGATTTTGCTGGGGTTTACTTACCATTCCTGCTGTTATTGAAAACTTTTATTTCCAACTATTCAAAACCTTTAAAGGTGCCAGGTAATATACAAAATCAGATAGTTCTCCACCTTGGCTACTATGTGGAGCAGGTGGTGATTAATGGTATTAACTTAGGAATGTTTCCTGATAATGAACAAGTTTTCAGTGTCCAAACTAGGTATTTATTTTGAATAGTGGTGATACAGGCAATTGTTTTTAAAAAAGAAAAACAAGTATTTAAGGGACAGATTCGTTTATTTCCTATTTATTGAGTATGTTTCATGTGCCAAGAACTATCTCTGAGATATACAGAGAGATAGAGAATGAGAGAACATAACAATATAAAGTGACCAATCAACAGTTAAGGAGGGCTATTTATTAATTTGCTAATTACCTAGACAGAGATTCATACCTAATATAAAGTTGAAGAGAAATGCTCCAAAGCAGTGTTTGTGTGTGTTAACATATGTAGCCTAATCAAAGAAAGATTATAAAAAGTTTATGTATGAATATACCAAAAGTTACATAAGGACTTTGTTAACTATGCTTCAAGATACAATAGCTTCATAGAATATAGCAGGGTTGTATCAAAGATGCCCATAGTATTAGAGTATGTATTGGGTATTGTTCCTTTATTTTTGGTAACAATAACTCAAATTATAATTGAATATGCCTGACTAACACATCACTCTGGAGCCATATGTATTTGAAGATTTTTATTTAGTAATTCTTATTTAAAAATTTAGTAGTTCCTCATTTCATGTGAATTAAAGGCATCAAATGTCTAAATAGAAGCTCTAGTCAGGTGTTACAACCTGTATTATTACAACCATTTCATAACAGAAATATAGAAAGCAGCAAATTAGATATTATATGATGAGAAAACACATTAATAGTCTAAGTTTTGCATATATATATATATATATATATATATATATATATATATATATACACACACACACACACACACACACACACACACACACCCATACATAAAGCTTACATTAGCCAAAGATATCAATGAGGAAAAAAAATTGAATTTCAAGCTAGAATAAACTTGATTTTTCCCATCTTGTTATTTCGTGTTTTAGAAAGGCAACATTTGGGAAGCTGAGTTTTATGAGGTCAGATAGGATTTTTTATTTTGTCATGACAATTAGTGTTAAGATTGGTGTAATATTTTTGACTCAAAAAAACACCAGACTTGATATTGCCACACATATTGGCCAAAGTAAGAGAGTTGGCTTTATCCCAACACATATGATGTCAACATGAAGTTGATTTTCAAACAAATAACATTTTCAATTCTGAGATTCTCATAAAATTATGATAAAATCTTTATAGTTAATAGCAAGCAAACATAGTAAGATGTCTTACTTTTTTCATTTAAGAAAGAACTTAGAAATTTAATTTTATGATATTAAAATAGAACATAAAAAGATTTTATTCAACTAGAAACTTTACATTGCCTGGAAAATGCTTTTTAGTTTTAATACCCTTCTGAGAACCGGTACAGAAATATTCTCTAAAATTATCTTATTTTTCAGTCAATCTCAATGCAATTGACTACAATTTTAACTAATGCTAATTGCAAGATTTGGGCTTATAATTTTCTATTTCCACACTTATTTACTAATAGCAGACATTACTAAAGCAAATGTGTTTATGTTAAATATTAGTGTAACCATTAAAAATTTTGGGGGGTACAGAAATGAAATGAAAATGTATAACTAATACAAACAATAATGAGAGGAGAGTAATAATGAGAAGAAAAAAATAGTATATAAAAGGACAACAATGTTAAAATAAACCATAAATTTTTAGTCATCCCAATAAATATAAATGGAACAAACTTTTTAGTTAAAGGTAAATAATATCAGAATAAAAAGAACAAAATTATTTATACTTATGGGAATCACATCTTAAATATAAGTAAAATGGCTAGTATTTATTGAGGAATTAGCACATTTCTTAGGGCTTTACTTATAGTAAGTTCTTCAAACATCACAAAAGTTCTTTGAGATAGTGTAAAGAATGGGATAATTTCAGCAAGTTTAGATTGATTTTATATTTATATCCAGAACTGCCTGGATTATTGTAATCAACTTTGGGCAATACTAAAGAATATATTAACCAATAATAAATTATGTTCTGTAACCATGGGTTCATGAATTGTTTGAGGACAGCCTGTCAAAACCATTTTGTGATTTATGATTTGTACTTGTTTTGGATAGACCCTGAGAGAGCTTTACATTTATGGATATGATTGTATAGCTGGAATGTATCTGTGTAACTGCCTCCCAGTTAGATACTTTTATCTTCAGTAGACTTTGCTCTTCTTGGTACTAAGAAGAGGAGAAAGACCTGAGTTTGAATGCTTCTAATGTCATTTGATGGTCTCTGCCATAATATGATATGGCATAAAGGCTCTTGCCAGATATCAGTGCCATACTTTTAGATTTCCCAGTGTCCAGAACTATGAGAAATAAATTTTTTCTTTATAAATTTCCCAGTCTCAGTTATTTTGTTACCACAATGGAAAAAGGACTAAGGCAAAGTTCAATCTTGTTTTATTCATACTCTTACCCATTTTCTTCTTTTCTCTACTATTTAAAAATAAAAATCCATAGTTCCTACTCATAACAATATCACTATGAATCATTAAGAGATAAGGACACATGCACACAAAAATAACTATGGACACAATAGTAATATCTAAACACAAATTATATTTTCATAAAAAGTCCAAATGTCTCAGAAAACTCATTTAATTTTTAGTGTTTTGTTAAATAAGATGCATATAAGTTCTGATGAGTTGATTTGCCTACTTGACATTTAATTCCTTCCTGTTTCTCTTTTTCCACCTTGCAATTTATACCTTGAAGAAAGTATCTTCCAGGGTTTCCTCGTCTGAAGTTTGATGATTATACTCTAGTTGCACAGTTTTATATTCTCATCTCCTCTGTACTCTGTGTTTCCTGTAAATTGTACTTTATTTTTAGAAGACTGATGAGATTAAGATTCAATTTATCAATCGATTTTGTGAGAACCAGACCTGATGGAGAAGCACATTGTCTTCTTACTCCATTAATTCACTGGGGGGAAGGGGGGTCACAAAATGGTGATTTTTCTAATAAGGTTGTTTTTACTAGCTGGAATACTTAGATAAAAAGGAAATTGGCCTTTCATCATTCTTTTGCCTGATATCTGTGTATTTAAAACATCATTTCATATACTTTGCTCACATTTAGGTGGTTTCAGGTGGTAGGTTAAATCTGATTCATTCCTATTATGCCATCTAGCAGAGAACTAGAAATTTCTTTATTATTTATTAATAGAATTTCATAATTTTCCTTTACATGTCTTTCTTAGGTTTCATAAAATTTATTGCTAGAGATAAGTTTATTGAGATAGAAATCCATAAATTCTTGTACTAGATATTCAAGCACATATCCCTATAGCAGCATTGATTGGATTTAATAACCTGCAATTTTCATTTTAGATTCTCTTCTGAATGTGAAGACAAATCAGAAATGTTCTCTGCCCCAGTGAGCTGATGGGGAATTATCCAATAAATATTTAGGCAGTTCTGTGTAGGAAGTGTTTGAAGGACATATCATTTGAACTAGGATCTGCAGTCTAGATAGATTTTTGTCATAAAATGATGGAAAATAAATGAACTCCAGGAAGAAAGAACAGTGGATCAAAGGCACTAATCTGTGAAAAATGTGGTTCTCAAAAGATGCAATGCCTCTTCCAATTTATCTAGAATTGAGTTGTTAATTAAAAAAGAAAACAAACAAACTTGAAAAGTTAAGATAGGAAATGTAGCTTAGTAAGAGATCCTCAAGAGCCTTGGATATAAAACTAACTATTCTGGCCTTTATCCTGTGCCCAATGGGACATATTGAAAAGATTCAAGGAAAACAACAATAACTTAACAGATGCATTTCAGATAGACTAGGCTGGCAGTTATGTATAAAACAAAAATTCAGTCGTTAATGAAGAGAGCAGATAAGGCTACAATATTCTACGAGAATTTCTCTGGAACTCTCCCAAACACATTATGACAAAGACAAACTTAATCAAATGAATACTAGGGTAAAATTAATCAAATGAATACTAGGGTGTATATATATATATATATATATATATATATATATATATATATATGGTATAATGAAAAATAATTATTAGGATACTATGATTAAAAACTACCTAAATTTCACAATATTAATTTCAACTGAATTGTATTTGATAATTTGGGGTGGGAGGATTAAAATACATCATTAAGTTAATTTTATCTTTTATTTAATTCTCTACCAAAGATAACTGCTGTGTAAGATTTTTCCATTCTGTAAGATGATTTGTTTCACATTTTCAATATATAGTTAGTTTACTGCTGAAGACCACATCAGAAAAACTAATTCACTCATAAAGCAGCTCATGCTCTCTGATCATTCCTTTAAAAACATCTCTTTAAAAACATTCCTTTAAAAACATTTCCTTCAAAAGCATCAAAAACATTTACCCATTTTAGAGAGACCAAGACTTGACTCATGATTGTGCAACATGTTGATGACATTAAACATATCATATGGGATGGTACGTCCGTTACTTGGCCTATTTCACAGACTTCATTGTGAATCTCATTAGCATATGCTTTTCGTTTTATTAAATCACAGTGCTTTAAAGCTGAAGGAGGATGATAGTTAAATTAGAACCATCTCCTCTATCTTTCTAGTCCCTTTTAAAGCCTACCAGTGTTACCTTGCCAGGGGGTCAAATGCTCATACGTGTTTAAAGAAGCCCAAAAAAGAGGTTATGGGTATGTTTCTAAGCTACTTGAGGAAATGGTAAAAGATAAGGAGATCCTTGCCTTAGTTTAGACATTCTTACTTTTGAAGACCTAAGAAGAATTCACTCTAGTTTTAGGACAGCTTAACTTTTGATTTATTTAGCTTTCGGAAAGAGAAAAAGTGATCATGTAAGAGATTTAAAAAAAAAATTGACAAAATTCAACATTCATTCCTCACAAAACACTCAAAAATTGGGGACTGAAATAAACTTGTTCTCTGCTTAGGATGTTAAAATGTGTTGACATAGGGTATCAAAATCAAAGTGTTTCTGAGCTGAGTGTTGTCTGAAGTCCTGAGGAAATATCTCCTTCCAAGCACATTGTTTGCAGAATTTAATTTCCTGTAGTTGTAGGACTGCAGTTGGTGTTTCAGGCTCATGTCAGCCAGTGACCACACTCAGCTATTATAGACTACCTACATTTTCTGACACTTGGCTCCCTCCTCCAAGCCAACAGTGCTGTGTCTTTTATCATTCTCAAGTTTCAAATCTCCATAACCAGCTGAAGAAAATTTTCAATTGTTGAATTACATCAGGTTTACTTAGATAAATTTTTCCTTCTTAAATTTAAGTGTGTAACATACCATATAACCTGTCATGGCAGTAAAATTCATCAGCTCCACAGTCCTGAAGATTACGCAGGGCCTTCTCAGACAAAGGAGAACTGAGAATGTATCATTGAAATACCTATCCTTAAATAATGGCAAGAGTAACAAAAATTAGATGAGAAAGGAAATAATATTAGAACTTAAGAAGGAATAAAACATAAAATAAAGAGCAAACAATATTGGACATAAAAAGAATCCTCTCCTTGTGAATTATATTTATTGTTTTTGATGATCGAAAATAATGAGAACATCTTCTGATACTCAAGACAATGATATTCAACAGAGGGAAGGGTAAAAACAACTAGATGGAAATAGGGTTTCCATATTTCAGTCTAAGGTATAATGTTGATACCAGTAAAACAACCAATAAAAAAGACACAAAGATATATACATACTCAAAAATACTATAAGTCAATAAAAATGGAATCCTAAAAGTATTAGTGTAACTGATAGGAAGATTGAAACAAGAGAAAGTGAGGAATAAGAACCCAAGGAAACAAACATGAGTCAAATACAATACACACTTAACCTCTATCATGTGAATAACTACTTTAAATTAAAATGGTGAAAATACATCAATTAGAAGTCAGATATTGTCTGAACAAATATTATCAAGAACCAAAAATCACAACCCAATTTTACGCTTTTTTAAACTTCAAATTCAATGCTATAGGTATAGTGAATATAAAGGGATAAAAAATACATATTATAAAAATACTCATTCTTTAAAAACTCAGGAGTAGCTAGATTAGTATCAGATAAATTAAACTTGAAAGCAAAGAAAGTGAAAGTTACTAAAGACAAGAGGTATATTACATAATGACAAAGTGATCAATCCACCAAAAAGACACAATGGTTCTGTGTAGTCAACAAGTAACAGAGCCTCGAAATCCATTAAAAAAAAAAAGAAAAGAAAAAAAAAAAAACCTGAAAGAACTGAAGCAAGAAACAGACAAATCTACAGTGGTCGTTGGGAACTTCAACACCTTCTTCTTGGCATCTGATAGAAATGCTAGACAAATTCAGAGAGAATATAGAAAATCTTAGTGACATATATCTATTATATCTATTAGGATCCAATTGGCACACATAGAATGCCTCAGCAAGCTGAATACTCATTCTTTCTGAACTCTCCATGGAATATACATCAAGATATCCACATCCTTAATTAATTTTTTAAAAACCTCAACAAATGACAATTTAAAGCATACAAATAAATTGTATTAACATAAAATAAATTATAATTAAAATATGAATGTAGTGATGTTTTTTGACCATAGTGAAATTAAAATAAAAATTTAACAACCTGCTTTCACATGCCTAGTGTCTCAATGGAGAGGAAGTAAATGGACAACTAAATGAAAGTGAAATACTGTCCAAATATGTGGGATAGAGCTAAAGCTGCATGAAAAGTGAAATTCATAGTACGAAACTGTTGCATTAAAGAAGAGGAAAGTCCACTAATCAATACTCTAAATTCTTTCCTGAAGAGAGTAGGAAAAGAAAAGCATATTCCAAGAAAGCAGAAGGAAGGAAATAAAGAAAAGGGCAGAAGCTTTGATAATGAAAATTTTTTAAAAATGGAGAAAAATGGATGCAGCAAAGAGCTGACTGTTTAAAAAACTCAATATAATCAATAAACCTCTAGCAAGAATGACAAAAATTAAAAGACACAAATCACCAGTATTAGAAGTAAAATGATTACCATAGACTCAGCAGTTATTGAGGGGATATGGAAGGCATAATCTTAAAAATTCAAGAAATTAGAGGAAATTAATCATTTCTTTTCATCTGAGGAGAAGTGGACACCCTGAACAGACTCAGAGCCATAGATAAACTGAAGTCATACTTTAAAAATCCTCAGAAAAAAAATCTGTAAAACAAATTTTAGAGGATAATCCTACCAAACATTTGATTAGGAAAAAGGTCAGGGTGTCTGTTTAAACTACTTTTATTCAAAATGGCAGTATCAGTGTTAACCACTGGAATAAGGCAAAAAAGGAAATAAAAAGTATCAGATTGAAAAAAAATAAATAAAATTGTATATATTTATAGATGATATAATTGTCCTTTAAGGGAAACTATAAATCCATACTGACGTATTTATAAGTTCCAGTGTACACAATTGACAAATGATTGGTATCAAGAATATACAAAGAACTCTTACAAGTCAATAAAAAAAGACAAGTAAGAGTATGAGAAGTATTTCTCAGAAGTGGAAACACATGAGATGAATAACCTAAAAAGAGTGGACCAAAATTATCATCAATTAGAAAATGACACACACTTAGAGCAAAACCAGAACTCAAACTTGGGTCTTTCTGATACCAAACTTCAGTTCCTTCTCGGATCTGAGCCCATTCAACTATTTTTCAATAATTGGGATTTGAGGTATTTCAGAAAAATCTTTAAAAGATAATATTTCTGAAATTTGATTTTCTGAGGTGCAACAAAATGTTTTCCAAAGTCAAACAGTTTTACATGAATCTTTCCTAAATATTTAATTATCTCTGTTCCAAAATAAGTGTATCAAGTTCAATTTAACTTTTCTTTAGTGCTGTGGGATGCCCTTAATGTATATCAACTATTGTGATGAATTGATGTTCCTTACAATTCTTCAAGGATTTTTGTCTTTATATTAAACAGTGATAACCTGCCATGTTTTAGAATATATATCCCAAATTGTATAGTTTTACCATTTCTTTCTCTAATTCTTCTCTATTTGGTGTATTTTGCTAGGTAGTAAACATGAACTGTACAGCCAAACAAATTTTAGAGGATAATACAGTCAAACTTGATAGAGGTTTTTTTTTTTTTTTTTTTTTTTTTAAATATAAAATAGTGATTAAAATGTATTTCTTTAGAAGATTATGGTTCCTCCAAAGAACTTTGGAAATCTGTTTTGGCTATTGAAAGTCTCTTTTTTCCTCCTTTCTGTATTAAAACCTTCTAATATACATAAAATTCTGGATATGTAATTAGCAATCAGTAAACTAATAAAATGTCAAACTTCTTTTTAGTTTAGTAAAGATTGGTGTTACATGCACAATTGCCTTAAAGAACTGAAATATTGTTATCTGTGTAAGAAATAGATTTTTTGATAAAGTATATTTTTATTTTTAAAAACCAGAAAATATGAAACTACAGGTTTCTTTCATTTTTTGTGAGACACCACAGGATTGCTTTTGACAAGAAATGTCTTAAGACAGTATTAGGGAATGATGATTGTAGGAGATCCAGCCTCAGCTGAAAAAGAAACACTTATGGCTGGTAAGGAACCTACTTGAGGTTATATATGAATGCTCTGATGTAAGGCAAAATTATTCTCCAGATATCAAGTTTTTATATTAAATGGATTTAGTATAACAGAGCCTTTGACTATTGATAAATCTTAAGTGATTTTTCTGTTTGATGATTTACTATTCCAAAAACACTTATTTCAGTTATTTGTTCAAAGAAGCATATTTTTAAACTATATTTTTAGTAAATTACTGCCAAAATAATTTCAAAAGAACACATTCGGTAGTTTTATTCAATTTCCCACTTGTATATTTAAGCATAAACATTATTTTACAAGAACACAGATAGGTCCAAATAAGAGCACTTCTAGTTATTAATAAGAGATGGTTTTCTGATCTTTGTTCAGTGAATGCATGAATGTGGCCCAGTGGGTCCTGGCATTTTGTGTATGCTCAGGACACTAATTTAAAAAAAATGTAAACTGTAAATGGATCGAAGAGGGATCTGTGGAGTGGAGGAAGTATAGTGCCCAGGACTGAATTGGAGCCTGTTGTGTTCCATGATTTTGTGATTATGTCTCGGTGTAACCTGGTGTTATATATAACTCTAAAGAAAAAATAAATAAATAAAAAATGGTGGTTTTCCCCATTACTGATATAAGGGCAATCAAATGCAACACTACACTGAGTTCTTGATTGGGCCAAACTACAAGCTAGTTAAATGCATAGTCAGATATAACACATTAGGCAGAATGTTTGACATATGTGGTATTCAGGAGGTAATAGAAAATGAGGCCAAGCAGAAGTGAATTGTTGAGAGGTGGAGGGGGCAGAAACAGGGCCCCAGTGACACCATTTAAATTTATGGATTGAATATTCAGCCATGCAAAAATTATCAGTTGAGCACCTATTTACTTTAGACACTATTCTGAGCTCTAATCTATGGCAGAACACACCAGAGAAAAATTTCCTGCCCTTAGGAAATGAGACAGACATAGACATGAATATAAACATTCATACACACAGGTAAACTAAGCCCAAACCAAGTAAGCGTAAAAAGTAGGAGAGATTTTTGTTTTTACACAGAACAATACAAGAAATCAATTAGGAGAAATTAGAAGAGAGACTTCAAAGAACAGAGGAAGAAAGTCCTTTTAGAGATCTGGGGAAGGGGTTTTGGTGGAGGAAAAAGCAAAGGCAAATATCCTGAGTTGGAGTACAATGTTCAACGTGGAAGCAGAATAATTAAGGGGAGATGGTGGAAGATGAGAAAGAGGGGAGGACAGACTTGGGGGAGGGGTTGTAGTCTCATTATTTTATTCTGAATAATATGGGGAATATTTAGAGGATTCTATCAAAGGGGATAAATTATCTTAATATTTTGAACAATAGAACAAAAATAATGTGCTGCAGCATTATTCAGAAAGAAAAGCAAACAAAGGATTTTAGTGGTGGCAATCGATCATCCATTACAAATGGCGCTGATCAGTGACATGATATGAAGCCTAACTTTGGATGATGGCTTTGCTGTGTGAAGGTTGTCTGTGAACTTGATACAGCAATGTAAGTACAATAGTGGAGGTGAATGCCCGAGATTCTGAACTGTCCCATCTCTGGATTTTCTAGATAAGAAAAAAAAAAAAACATGCTATTTTTAGTTTGGTTTCTGTCTTGTGATAGTAAATGAGGTTCCATTAATATTTTTCGAAAAGGTATCAGGCTGTTGCCAGTGTTTACAGGTATAGTGATTATGTTGTGTTATAGGAAAAAAATCTTGACAGGATTACAAAATAGGCAAAACTCTGTTCATAGAAAGAATTACTTTTTCCATCAAAATTCCTAGTCCTAAACTGGTGTGTTATTCAAAGCTGTACAACTGGATATGTGAACAAATTTTTCTGATACTGAGAGTTCATCTGTGCTATCTTATCAACGTCTCACATTTGTAACAATCTTTTCTGTGTTTTCAGTAATGTCTGTGGTTTAGCTTCTGCAGTTCTCTGTAGTAAGCTAGTCACAGTTTGGAGATGTACATAACTTTGTTTTATGGTATTTTATATTTCACAGCAATATTCCTGTTAATACGTCAGAAAAGTTTCCATGGAAACTAAAGCATAACATGCCATATTCTACAGAAAAATTTAAGTTTGTTTTACATCCTTTCTACTAGAAGTTTGAGCTCATATTAATTTTATTTTGTTCTGTATTTTGGTGTTCTAATTTTCCTTTCAGTGAAAGCAGAAGTTATCTCATATACTAGTATCACAGGGTGATACACAGGAAATTATTTAAACTTTTAAAAATACTTTGGTATTGTGCTTTTAGAAAATAGAGTATATAGAAAAATAGATAAATCAAATTATACAGTAAAATATACTTTTACATATCTGGAATTTAGAAAAAAAAAGTTAAAATTTATACTTATACAGAAGTGCCTGAATTATAGATTAGATTGTATTATTCAAAAAGAGATGGAGGTGTAGCTTAAAAGCCAAGAATAATCTTTAGGCTTTTATTAAAAATATTATGTAGTGTTATGGGAATTAGGGCAATAGCCTTCAATGTTTTACTTTAAAATATGAAGTAGAAAGGATAGAGAAGGCCAATTAGATTTACAGGTCAATCATTTATGATTAATTGTATACATTTAGTTATTCAGCCCAAGATATTTATTGATCACCAAATTGCACTGTTATTGGATTAGGTGTTGCATAGGTCAAAACTATAGTGTTGTAGCTCATTTCAATTAATTTTTAGTTTTTTTTTTTTTTTTTTTTAAAGAGAAATTGAGGCCTAGGACATGGTCTGGATTAGATTATCCACCTAGCCACTCCCAAAGCACATCATTATTGTATTGTTATGTTATGATTTAGATGTGATGTCCCCCAAAATTTATGTGTGAGACAATGCATGCAAGAATGTTCAGAGGAGAAATGATGGGGTTGTGGGAGTCTTAACCCAATCAGTGAATTAATCCCCTGATAGGGATTCACTGAGTGGTGGTAGGGTGTGGCTGGAGGAGGTAGGAATTGGGGCATGTATTTGTATCTGGGGTATATATTCGTATCTGACAAGTGGAGACCACTCTTCTCTGCTTCCTGATGGTCATGTGAGCTGCTTCCCTCTGCTACACTCTTATGCCATCATGAGGAATGGAGTCCACCATCTATGGATTGAGACTTCTGAAACCGTAAGCCCCCAACTTTTCTTCCTCTACAGTTATTCTGGTTGGGTTCTTTTAGTTAGGGCAGCAAAAAAGCTGACCCAAACATGTTATAAGACATATTTCAAATTATCACTATTACAATTTTACTTCTAAAACATTAAATCACAATTGTTTGAATGTTAACTACTGATTTGAGGAAAAAAAAATTTCTATCATGTTACATTTTAGCCAAATTTAGTTTTGTTTTTTTTCAACTCTTCACTAATGATTCAATTCCTTAGAGTGGAAATCCTATCGTCTATACATTCCCATGACAAAGAGGAAAATAAGTCATGCTTTAAATGTCATGGAATATTTGCTTGCAACCACTACATAGGAAACAATTCTAAGATGGTCCCAAATTCCCCTTGGTGTACATGCCTTCCATGATCCCCTCAACTAGACTGTGGGCAGGACCTGTGGGTATGATAGGCTATCTCATCCTGGGTAAGACTCTGTCTTAACAGATTAAAGGAAGACAATTTTTGCTCAGTATCTATGGTCAACACCTAGAACTATGTCTATCATAAACAGTGGAGCTGTGCCTTAAGGCAAACTTAGGTTTTCATAGCATGGCATAAGGCAAAATTTGTGTTGATCATATTACCTTTGAAAAATTATTCAAACCAATCTGTGAGATCAGTGAATGTTACTAAGTTGAATAATAGTTGAATCAATTGTGAAGTTAAACTCATTCTAAATTCCTGCTTTAACTATATTTTTGAATTATTTTTATTTTATTCTTACTTTATTTTCACCATTGAATTACAGTATTAATTCATTCCAGATTACAAACCAATTCTTCATTATGGATCATTTATACATATGTAAGTTATAAAAGTTAAACTAAAAAATGAAGAAACGTTTATTAGGTAAATGAAACAAAATGAAGCCCCATGTCTTAATATTATTATCAGGAAGAAGGAATTCAAGGAAAAAGAAAAATCATCAAATTCGACAAAGTTGCTATTTTTTTAAGTAGGTAAAGGATTACAGGTCCAATGAAAATTTACCAAATAGAATTTTAATACACCAAGTAGCCTATCAAATTTGTGATAGAAAAACCATTATGAGTATAAAATGAAAAAAAAAATTATGAAAGGAAATTTTAATAAAACTTTCTGGATATTTTAAAAGTAAGCAGGCAAAAGAAAAACATAGACAATCTAAGTAATAAAATCATATTATAAAAGTTTCTATATAATTTTAGAAACTTTTTTTAAAAAGCTAGTAAGTCTTAAATATTGTTTATATTTATCTGTAGTTCAGTTATCAAACAGAGTCCATTTTAGCTATTTTAAGCAGAAAGACCTTTGTCATAGATAGCTTAGTTCCTATAAAATAGCTGGGAAGGCAGGAGGAGTAGGCTATGGGCTGATTCCCCAGGGACAAGCACTGGAATCACAGGGCCAAATAGGCCTGCCAGGGTTGCCACTAACTTTGCCATAATTAGGAAAGTGGGTAATCAGGTGAATGTCACTCAAACTGTCAAGTTGAAGAACACATCATTAGAACTGTGATCCAGAGACCAGGAAGCTACTGCTGATCCCTCCAGGAAAATGTCCTTGAAATTAGGAACTGGACATTGGAGTGAGTGATGAATTATTTCCATCTTCTCTTGCCAACAGTCACAGGCAAAACAGTCACTCATTCCCTTTCTCATTTCCACCTCCCAATCTGAAATAATGGAATGGGTCATTTTCAGTGTAATGTAGATCCCAAATTATCAGTTCTCCTGGAAACGTGAGATTTAGCCTCTCCACCTTTGTAGTAACACTGAGTGCCAAATTTATCATCTCTGCTTTACCCGTGAGCGTGAAATGAAAACTTTTTAAACAATGGCTATCTATTTGAACAAAAGTAAAAACTTACTGAAATGCTAAAAAACTGGATAACACAAATCAATGTTAAGCCATAAGTAATTAGTAATAGATATGTAAGCAAAGAAAAGTAATCCCAAAAGATTGAAATTAAAAAATTATACTGAATATGATATTGACTCTGCAGGTGCTTTATAAAGTAATGACAAGGAAATACTACATAATAACATTTTTTTCAGGGTGATGCCAAAAATATATGAGATCAGTGTTTGTTTTTTAATTAATTAATTACTTTTAATTAGGTATATATGACAGCAGAATGCATTTTGATTCATTGTATAAAATTGCAGCACAAATTTTCATTTCTCTGGTTGTACACAATATAGGCTTGCACCATATGTGCAGTCATACGTGTACCTAGGTTAATGATGTCCATCTCATTCCACCATCTTTCCTGCCCTCATGTCCCCTCCCCACCCCTTCCTCTCCTTTGCCCCTCCATTTTTCTCAGCCTTCCACCCAACCCCCACCATTATGGATCATCATCCACTTATCACAGAGAACATTTGGCCTTTGATTTTTGGGGATTGGCCTATTTAGCTTAGTATGATATTCTCCAACTCTATCCACCTACCAGCAAATGCCAAAATTTTATTCCTTCTTAATGCTGAGTAATATTCCATTGTGTATATATACCAAGATTTCATTATCCATTCATCTGTTGAAGGGCATTTAGGTTGCTTCCACAGTTTAGCCATTGTGAATTGAGCTGCTATAAACATTGATGTGGCTGCATTACTATAGTATGATGATTTTAAGTCCTTTGAGCATAGATGGAGAAGTGGGATAGCTGGATACCTAATTAAAATAACAAACACTGTTAAAAATAACAAACACTGAAAAAATAAAAGAAAACTTAAGACTAAACTTGTATACTTTACTAAAAAATAAAATGAAATCAAATACCTTAAAAATAAATGCTCCTAGTATTCAATTCAGGAGAGATCTGAATTCAAGATCTGCTTCCTAAAACCAGGTATACCCAATAACTTTGCCTGCAATTTAATAATAACTGAGAGAGTTTTTAATATAGTGAATCTTTAGTTTTTATAAATTATAATTTTTAAGGCCATCAAGGGTATAATCTTGACAGTATATTATGTACCCCCAGAGAAATTAGAAATTGGTGAAAATTTTCTGAAAGGCAATTTGCATTATCAAAAGCCTTTAAAATATGAATGAAGTTTAATTCAGAATTTTAATTTTGGAGACTTTATCCTTGAAAAGTAATCAGAGAGATGCATAAAGACATGGAATGGACAGCCAGTATTGCACTACTTAGCAGTTGGCTAATATTAACAAAGGGTTACATAAAATGTACAGACCTTTAATTCAATCCTGTGAGGCTATTACAAATAATCTTTTGGAAAAACATTTAATGATTTTGAAAAATACTCATATTATTTTGTAAAGAAAAGTTGACAAAACAGAATGTATAACATGATCCAAATTTCTATACATATCTATACATAGAAAATAATAACGGAAAGTTAATGTGAATCTATCAACAGTTTTTTAGTGGTTAGTGTATCAGTCAAGATAGGTTACATTATGATTTGGAAACACACACCATCAAAATCTCAGTGGCTTAATACACGACAGTTTATTTATTTGCTCTCTCAAGATCTATTGAGGGTACAGGAATCTTTCCAGGGCAGCTGTCTTCCATGTGCGAGCTCAGAGCCCCAGGCTAATTTGATCATGTGGCACTTCCACAGCAATTGCTTCTATGATTGCTGTGGAAGGGGAAGAGAGAGCTCATGAAATCATACAGGTAGCTTTCTTCCAGGAATTTATAGTTCATCCATAGCAAGTATAAATGATGAAGAAGATAAGGCTCTCAAATTAGAATCCAAAACTTCACTCACCTTAAGCTGTTGAATATCTCTTATCCTAATACTTAAAGGTTAGATTCCAAGACTATACTTTCAGGGATCATTTCTATAGTATGTTAAAGGTTAGATTCCAGTTAATTCCATTCCTTAACTGTCATGTGGCTAATGTTCCATTTTCTTGACCAGTTTTAATTAAAAAATATTTGCATCATAATCTTGATAAAAATTCTAGAGCACCTCATCAATAAATAACATTGACATATTTGCCTCTTAGACTTCCTTGGACATCTTTTGCTTTCTTCTTTAGATAATGCTCATAAATGTTAAATACAATTGACCCTGGGATGATTTTATAGATGGAAATCATATTGTTTCTTTTAAGAGACTTGCCCTCGCCGCCCACACCTCCCACATTCCCCACACCCTCCCCCTCTCCCACTGACCAGTTAGTGCCATTATTTAACTTTTGTTGTTCTTGTAAGTTTTGCCAGGGTTTTTTAATGGGCTCTAACTTTCAAGCAGCTTGTATTGCCCAACATGGACTGGGAGCAGGGTGATATTTCAGTCATGCTCCTCATTTTGTGTATAACCTTGTGTTGGGTCTTTTGCATTGTGGATCATGACTGATACTGCTGTAAAATAAAGTTGACTTTTATTCCTAAGAAGGAAACTTAACTTCCATAGTGAACTTTGAAGACAGAATCATGACCTTTTGTTAGAAATGAATTAACAGCAACTGGTCACCCTGTTTAGAAGTTTACTCCAGGAAGAATACAACATAATAAATAATAGAAAATATGTTGATGTTGTACCTCATGCCAAATTACTGGATCTGCATTAAGGACAGATCTTAGATCTCTTCCTATAGAGTTATTCCTTTCTCTGAGGTAAAAATTATGTGTTCCAGCTGGGACTTTTTGAAATATGTCACACAACTCACTGCTAATCAAACTGCTCATGTGCAGATATTATAAAAAATGACTTATTCAGAACAGGTGAGATAGGATAAGTAATGGGAAAATGAATAGATTAAAAATTCTTTGGGAAAAAAATCATACATATTATTGGAAATATAAGATATATGTGATTTCTTGATTCCCTCTGCATGTGGTTTTAATCAAATCCAACCTTTTTCTATTTCACATACAAAATGAAGTTGGGAATTGGGCTAGGAAGGGAATTTCAATTGGCTTTGACAGGTTGGAGTAATTTTCAACGTGGCTTTGAGATAGTGGTTTTGCTTGGCTAATACATATTTTTCAATTTTGTCAATTGAGACAGAAACCCCAAACATTAGAAAAGTGTTTGAATACTGGCTGTTTTGTGCCAGGAAGGCACATTGACTTTGGTGCACAATGTTAAGATCATGAATTTTGCTAAATGCAATTGCAAACACATGTTCTATTGCAAAGCAGGCAATAAAGTACAAATTAAAAAATAAACAATAAAGAAATGGTTTTCACTAATAAATATTGATTAACACCAAGGGTGTTTTAAAAAATTATAAAATTGTGTGACTATTACAACTAATTTTTACATTGCAAAAATATTAGAGAACCATATTGATTATACTATTTTCATTTTTTAAAATTATTTGATTTGTAGAGTGGAATCATGAAGGTTAGTATCTTACAGATTAAGTTCTCTTTCAATGAAGAAGTTTTAAATACATAAGAAACTAATTTCAGGACTACTGAAAAAAAATTATTCGGTATTGGGGATTGAATACAAAAGGTATTATACAACTAAGTGAGCTATATTACTAATCCTTTTCACTTTTTATTTTGAGAGAGGGTCTCAGTAAATTGCTGAGAGTCTTGCCAAATTGCTGAGGCTGGCCATAAACTTGTGATCCTCTTGCCTCAGTCTCTTGAGTCAGTGAGATTATAGGTGTGTACCACAGTTCCTGACAGGACTATTAAAATTTTAATTATTAAAAAATTTTTCTGACTTTTAAAAATTATATCAGGATAGTATAGATTTTAAATGAAGATCATTACATGACTAAAGAAGAAATATAATTAAAATGTTCTCTCTAAATAATGTATAAATTAAAAAATTGCCACCATAACTCTGAATGGGAAAGTGGGTGGGATTTCAAAGTTTATCTCATAAATGGAATTATGTTTTATTCTCTATTCATCATTTTTATCACATTTCTTCTTTCTTTGAAATAGTTCAGAGTCATAAAATCATGCTAAAATATGAGACCATGATATATGAAATCTTTAGTCGAGAATCTATCTTTGGGCAAAGTGATGCATCCTAATTCTTGTTTCAGAATCCCAAATGTTCTAGTTTTCTGATTTTTAATTTTTTTTTCAGATCACTTTTCACCATTATGGGAATAATACTTCCCCCAAATCATTCCTTTGAGACCAACTGGTGGTTAAACTCCAAATTCAGAACATGCCAGTGACACACCATTCCTATTTTTCTCAATTTACAACTTGTAAACAATAGAAAGGGGTTGGCTTATTTTTTCTTTCATTCACTCAATTTATGTCTTTCTTTGAGGTGCATGCACTTGTCTATGTTTCTCTTCGATTTGTCTTCGTTATGTAGTCTGTCTTAAGTCATAAACTCTTGAGACAGCAAGCATCCCTATATAATTTACTTTTAACACATCTAATGCAATGCAAACAAAAACTTGTGAACTTAACACAAAGATCTTGACAATAATGGTGATTATAATAATTTTGTTGTTTTGTGGTATTTATTAGCAAATCACACTGACAGGAAAAGGTTGTGTATTTTTTGTGTACCTTTTTATATTTATCTCAGCAAAATTTCTGCATGAAGACAATGCATAAAATTTAAATGTAGTACTCCTTTAATTTCATCCTATTTCTTTGGCTGTTTTCCATTTATCTGGCAGAATTATATATTCTGGCCAAATATTTACATTCTTTGCAGTTTTCTCTTTGAATTTAAAGTATAAGCCTGTTGATTATTCTGTATCAGTGACTATTGATATAAGGCAAACATTTAAAAAATGGAAAAGGAGTAGTTAACAGAAAAATGTTACAGAACAATGCATGGTATTTCTCTTCCCACATTCTAATGTAATCCATCACTGCCAAGACATTACCAATCTGCTACATTCCCAGAGAATTATGGGCAGTTTTTTTCTTTTCTGAGATTTTTCTCTTTTCTGCATAGTTGAAAAATTCTTCACTATTTTTTATTTGTTTTATCCTAAAAATAGGATCCACTGTCCTGAAGAGACTTACAGAGTCATATTTCAATATGAATATATAACTACAGAAAAGTGACAGTTATTTGGTAACACCAAGTCTTCTCAGTGGAAATACATGCTAATCCTGCTTATTATCTGGCATCTTTAGACCCCTCCCCATTACTTTCTAATGGTTTCATAGCTCAAAATACATTTGAAATTTTAAAGGTAAGTATCATATTATACATATATGTATATATGTATGTCTTTTATATGCCGATATCACCACATTGTATAGTTCTGAAATATAATCGATGCCAATCATGAAAATTAAAAGTATATCTTAGGCATTATTGTTATTAATATTATTAGTAGTATGTTATTCCTATACATTAGCTTATAGAGATACTTTCAAACAAAAGTTAACATAAATTCCAAGAAAGAAAAGGCCTGTAATTGTGAATTACTAGAAAGAAAATACCTTAGGTTTACATTCATATGTTATTTATCAATTATGTATCTCAAATAATATACTTTATTACCTTTCCCTACCTCCATCACACATGTGCGTGCACACATACACACACACACACACACACATTATTGTCTCACTATTTCAGCTGTTCCTGAGAATGTTTTGATTTATAATTTTTTTTTTTACTTTAAGATGGTGTGGAAATGATATACACTCAATAGAAAATGTCCTTTGAATTTAAATTTTGATCTTTTTCTGGGCTACTGAAATGCAGTAGGATGTTCCCTAGTGGTTCTGAGCAATGGCACAGAGCTGCAGTTCCCAGGAGGTCTGTCATCATGAGGAGAAACAATCACAGGCCCCACAGTACACTGTATTGCTAAGCTATGACATTCCGTATTCAGTTCATTTTAAACTTACAATGCTTTTATCAGGACATAACCCCATCATAAGTGCAGGAGTGGCTGTGTTATATTAGCTCATTTGATGTAGAACTGATGCTTAACACCTTGGCTGGTGTGAAACAGAGGAGGCAAGTTTATTAAAGAGTTATTCATGGGTGACATAGATGTAGCAAACTCCACACATTTCAGTGATAAAACAGCACTGTCAACTTTACTCAGGTCTTATTTATCCTTTGTTTACACAATATAACAAAGGTATATAAATAATTTTAACATACTCTGAAAACAGAAGTGAAGACCATCAACTCTGCAGCAAGACATGGAAAATGAATGTATCTTAAACAGTTATAACTCAAAAAGCACTGTAGGCTTTGTTAATTTTGTCTAGTTATAAATAAAATCCTATAACTTTCTGCTTGTTCCCAGGGTAGCGCTGTGGTGCATCACAGTTAGAACCTTGAAATGTGTAATAATGGCTTTGAGTCTTCAAGAATAAGTTAAATAACTATAATTTATATTTCTTTAGTGATGTGGTACGGTACAAAATACTTTTCCAAACAGACATTACCACCTTTGAGGCAATGAGCTATAAAATTTGACACAAACATATTTAAAACAAATATAAATTATATTAGAACAACTGAAGACATTTAAGAATCCCACAATGGGGAAAATTTTCTAAATGATGATCTCTGAACCAAATAGAATATGATATGGTTATTTACATGACAATTTTGAGGGATGGAGCAATGATCAGTACAAAATATGGAGCAATGATCAGTGCTAAGTAAAAATGATCATAGGTTCACATTAACATATGACCAGTAACATAAAAGTTTATTTGCCACAAGGATGAAATGGAACAACAGAAATGGAACAGCACTGATAAAGCATATCATCCATGAGCCCAGATTTGGAGCCAGGTTTACGGAATTTGCTTCTAGTTTTCCAATCTTTTAGTTGTCTCATCTTGAATGAAGTATAAAACCTAAGTGCCTCAGCTTACCCATCTGATAAATTATCAAGTATCTTCCCTATATGACTGTTAAAAAGATCAACCAGTTAAATACTAAGAATAATTCTTGGCACTTAGTATTACAGGGTGAGCATTTCTAATTTAAAAATTCAAAATCTGAAATGCTCCAAAATCAGAAACTTTTTCAGCATTTATATGATGCCCACAAGTAGAAAATTCCACAATCAATCTCATATGCCATATTGCAGGCACATTAAAAACATTCTATAAAATTACCCCAAGGCTGTGTGTATAAGGCACATACAAAACCCTAATGAGTTTTGATTTTAAATTTGTCTTTCATCTCCCAAATATTTCATTGTGTACTTGCAAATATTCCAAAATTTTAAAAATAATTCAAATCTGAAACACATTAGTTTTAAGCATTTAGGATAAGAGATACCCAACCCTTAATCTATATGTTAATATTTTTAAAAAAATTAGTCAGTCACATTATTGGGTGACAATAAGGGAGAATTTTCTGTTATTTCTACAAAGTAAATTAAAACGAAAGATAGCATTATGTGAATAAGCTTTTTAAAAATTGAAATGTCTGAAAAATTTGGAAAGATTTTTTAAGGATAATAATTAAAATGATATAACTTTTATTCTTAAAGGATATTTATCTGAAAAATTCAGCCAACAAATAATTTTCTAAAACATCTGGAGCGTCAAGACTACTTTTTTAATGATTTCATTTTTGTGTGCAAGTTGCCACCATGCTATTCTCTAAATTTCTTATGAATTATGTTTAGCCTTCACAACCAAGATGTATGCCTATTTTGTATTTGCTAATATTGATATAATACCACCTTCATACAAATAGTGGTAAATAACTGATTCATTGGGCATTGAAATTTTCTTTTCTATACACAGAGATTTTTATAGATCAAAAATGGGCTTTCCCCTTGTGAATCCATGTACTTCTTTGGTGACTCATTTTGCTTTTCATTTTTAGGTAATTATTCAAGCTTCTGATCATCCCTTTGAGTTTTTCCTTTAGGGATTCCCAGAGTTTCTTCTACGTGAAGAACTGTGTTTCCTTATGGCTAATGCAGTCTGTGGAGGACAGAAGATCGTCTCCTGCCATCACAGTTGCCAGGAAATTTGAGATTAGTGATAGTCTCTATACTTAAATTCTCATAACTAACTTTGGATATCTCTAACATTAACATTGTCGGCAGGACCACAATGATGGCTTTCATTGAATACTTAAGATACTTTCAGACACTTCAGGCAAAGGATTAGATCACAGGAATGGTTGAATCCAGGACAATGACATTGATTTCATGAGGTGGGAGAAGTCCTCTGTTTGGTTCCTTACTATTAGCATCTCTGCCCTTTTTCAGTGTGAATGTGGGAAAACAGGTTTATGAACTTCCTGTTTGGGAACCACTCCAATCAAAGTATGCTTGATGTGGGAGGAATAGAACAGCCTCTCCTTTGCTTGCTATTCCTTGGATATAATTTCCAATAATAAGATACAGAGTATTAGCTTGGCAGTGACAGAAAGGCATATAGTAAGCTGGCGCACTGCTCTAAATTAAAGTTTAACATGTAGCTCCAGGTACTTAAGCCCAATTCATTAGCTGTTAGGGTTAATGTTAGTATTTGAGATCAAAGAGAGAACAGGTAATAATTAGTCCTCTCCTTAACTGGTGTTCTTATTTTTATACTTCACTTGGAATAGACAACTTCAGAAAACTTTTAAGGACTTCAGGGTCCATTTCTCCCTCTTAAAACCTCTTAGCATAAGGGAAGCATTTTATAAGTTCATAACACCTAGTATTTTTTCTGTTGACACAGCACTGAAAACTGATTTCAAGTTTCTGTGATTGAGCTTGTAATATCTTATCACTTAAAATCACCTAGAAAGATCTTTGAAAGATTATGATATAGATAGCTTATAAGAATCGAGTTCAATACCAATGCCAATGCAGCACAGGTGAGTATGCATCTATATTTAAAGACATTTTCCTTTATCTTTTTGTTTGTTTGTTTACTTGTGTCCAGATACTAATGCATTATGTGGATGCTTCTGTGGAGCCAGCAGCATTCTATAAACTAGGGTTTGAGGAAGAACTCCCTCCTAAAGCTGTGATGGACCCTAAAATCAGAAAATTGAAGAAAGTCAAGTGCTGACTGAAATGTCAGTGTGCCGTCAACCACCAAAATTCAAATTCTAATGGATTTGGGTCATAATCTAGGAGTAAGATCTGTAAAAGGAAGAACCTCAGATTGGATTCCAGACAATTGGGGCAGATTCTTGAAATAGAAATTGTTAGCAGCTGGATTTTAATGCTGACTCATGTACACACAGTAATGAGTCCTTCATGTTTATAGGGCTATGGGAAGATGAGGCACCATGATTCTTTAACTTATAATAAAACTGTCCTTCCAATTTTATGGATATCAACGTGTTATGTATGTATGTATGTTTGAATGGTGTTCTGGTGCACAAGATAAAAAATCAAGTTCTCCTTAAAGGCAAGAAGAATCCACTTGATGTTGCACTAATTATTTCAGTGTACTTGAGCCACATTTAGGAAATTCATTTTAAATTTATTTAGTGATGTTATGCAGCTTCCAAAACCAATTACTCCCAAGAGGTAATTCTCTGGACAACAATCCTCACAAAAATCCAAGATAAAATACTTAATGAATTATTTCAAATCTATAGATATTACCCCCCACAGGCATTTTATTATATTGAAATAATTCCATCCCAAACTGACTCTGTATATATGTAATATATGTTATATGATTACATTTTTTTTACTCTTTCCCTTATAGCAAGTCAATAAGACCACAGACAAATATGAATACTATTAGGCTATTTGAATATTACATTTTCTCAACTAAAGAACAGGGCTTATGACACTAAGTATCTGATCTGTGTAAGTGGTCTAACATGATATGGGTCTGCTCAAAGCCACCCCTAACAGCTGGTTGCCATTCAGTTGCTAGTCTTGGTGCCCAGCTATTTTCAGTTTTACTTGGACCTGGCAGTGGCTAACATCTGCTGAGTGGTGGCTCAGATTGCAGGCCCATGTCTTTAGAGCTAAAATGCCCCTGAACTCATTTAAAGGACAATGTTGGTCTGTGTGGGGACTTACTCAAAGTTGTTCTGAATACTTAAAAAAGACTGTAAGCAGTTTTATTTTTTTAAACTCAGTTTGGGCATCCTATGGGCTAGTTGCTGCCCAACTAACCAAACTTATAGGACTTGGCTGCCTCCTTGTCTGAGTAGCAACAGAGGGCTATAATTAATAGCCTGGGGGCAATGAGATTACTGCTTTCAGTACTTTCTAGATTTTTGTCTTTGGTGGGAAATGTATTTACATATAACGTATGCATTTGAAAGTAAGAAGTACAGACATTTGCTGTGCATTTAGATTATGCTTGTACCGGAGGGAGAGCAGCTAGACATTAGACATCAGCTTTTGGAATTTGTTCTATCTATTGCCAAATCACAAGGTGGTGTTTGAAAGTTCAGGAGGTAAAAGGCCCAAGTGATAGTGAAAGCAAGGAAAACATTGACTCTGGTTGAGGGACTGACCAAATTCAAGTATTTATAACTTCTTTTTTGGTTCGTATTAATTTTTTCCCTATTTATAATTCCTAGAAGTTAGAAAATTGTTTCTTATATTTCACTGTCCTTTTTTTCTTATTAAAACAATGAGGTAATTTATTTTGGAAACTCAGTACCTTCAATGTCATTTTAATGTATATATGAGCAACTTTGTGAGTAGGAAGAATAAATGAAATGCACTATTTACATTTTACTAATTTTCTTCTCTTGTTAGAAAGCTATTTTGCAGAAAGAGAAATATGTAAAAAATGTATGTATATGTATTTTAACTATAAAAATCAATTGTCATAAATTGTATATATAGCAAATCACATGGGAAGTCTTTATTTCCTAATTTAAAAAAGCTGCCTCAAAGAAATGTTTCAGCACACAGAGGCACATGGGTTGCTTGGCAGACAGCCTAATTGAAACCAAGGGCCCGGGAGAAGAGCTGTACTCTGCATCTGCTGTCCAGAACTGGCTGCGCTACACTTTGAACCAGTGCTGATGGCTTTGTACACAAAGATCAAAATGAGTTTGTTTTATTCAGCTGGGTTGTGGAGGTGCACGTATTTTGGCTTCTGGATGCAATAAAGCATTGAGCTCTCTGATAAACAAACTATAAATCTAATCAAGTTTAGGCACAATGATAAGTAGATTGCTTGTGTGTGTGTGTTTGTGTGTGTGTGTGTGTGTGTGTGTGTGTGTGTAAGAGAGAGAGAGAGAGAGAGAGAGAGAGAGAGAGAAGAAAAGGGAAAGAAGGAGATACCAGAGGGAGACCCACAAAATAAAATGACCCATTCATTCCCATTTTAAACATTGTAGTACTGAGCATGAATCTTGGTATGTTGCCAGTTTTAACAACCATTTGCTTTTCTCTTTCTCCTCTTCCCTCTTCTTCCTCTCCTCTTTCTTTCTCTTCCTCTTTCTACCTTCATCTTTCCCCTCCCAGCTTTTCTCATTTCCCTCTTTCTCCTTTCTTCTCATGCTGCAGAGAGACTGTAAATAAATTCTCTACTAAAGAACTCTCTTGGGCCAGGTGCAGTGACACATACCTGTAATTCCAGCAGGAATTGGAGGCCAAGGCAAGAGGATTGCAAGTACAGAGCCAGCCTCAGCCCTACGCAATTTAGGGAGACCCTGTCTCAAAATAAAGCATAAAAAGGGTTGGGGATATCGCTCAGTGATTAAATGCCTCAGGGTTCAACCCCAGGTACCAAAACAACAACAAAATCAGTAAAACTGAAACAAACAAAAAACACAAAAACAAAACAACAAAAAGTCTTGGGGGCTCCATCAGGCTTCTGAAATGGAAGCAGGTAAGTATTGTAAAAATTTTCCTCTTAAGTTTGAATCTAAGGACTTTGAAATAGGTGCCTCTTTTTCTTGAAAAGAAAAATACAACATAATAAAATAATTTTTAATGGATATGTTCTTCGTGTGCTATTTGTTGCCATTGATATCACTGTCATGTAACCTTGATTTGTCCCCAGTTATGTGATGGGATGTAGAACAAAATAACGATGGATGCACTATCTTAAACATGTTTAGATGTGAGACCACTTCTAAGCATAGTTGAGTGCTTCAGCTATGATGAAGAAATGGAAAGGTGTCATTGATTTATTCATGTGCTTTGGATGCTTTGGCCCACCTCATAACTTCAAATGTTGTTGGAATCAATCCATCTCCTTACTTTACTAAGTAGCTGCCAGATAAACCTGCAGATATGGTAAAATATGTGTCCATTAAGAATGACTGAATTGAACAGTGAGATTTTACCTGAAATCTGAATGATGCAGTTTTCATTTAAAGTGAATACATAAGTTGACAGGTTTAGAAATTGCCCAAGAAATAAATAATAATTATTTCAAAATTTCTTCCAAACATAGAGGGATCATAGATGTGCAATAAACAATAAAATGTCTAAAAACCAGACACCTATAATCTGAATCTCTAATTACATTATTACAGCATGGCTAAGTTACTTTAAAATTTAAACTTAAAAATATTTTAAAAATGCTTTTTATTGAGATATAATTCACTTACCATAACATTTAAGGGTATGCATAATTCAAGTAGTTTTTAGTATATCCATAAAGTTTGTACAACTATCACCTCTTTATAGTGCCAGTACATTTTCATCACCCTCTAAAGAACTGCCACATCCATTAGTAGTATTTTGTGCAGTTTCTTGATATATATTTCAGAAAACTGGTACCTTTTTATAACTTGTAATTAGAATAAAAATGCATTTGTAGTTCTGAAAAATCAATTTAGATTTTTTCATCTCCAATTTCCATGTCAATAAGATTCTTTTTTTTTAAAAAAATGATTCTTTTCTATAGATAACCAAAGTGTTTCAAATATGTAGTAAAATGTAGCAGTTTAAAGGGTTCAACATTAAACTGTATTATATACATATATATATATATATATATATATATATATATATATTTCATATATATTTTATTAGTAATAATAATAATGAAGAAGAGTAAGATAAATAAAATAATAAGGATAAAGAAAAATATTAATTTATTGATCACTCTACCATGTTATAAATTGTTTATTATGTTTCTCATTCATTATGCTTCTTCTTTATCTGTAGTTCAAATCATGTACGTAATTAGTGAATTAAGCATAACTTGATTCCAAGCAGCAGAAACCAACCCTGCTCATCTCCATGTTATATGGTTTAGATATGAGATGCTCCCCAAACGCTCATGTGTGAGACAATGCAAGAAAGTTTAGAGGTGAAATGATTGGGGTACAAAAGCCTTAACTTATTAAATGCATTAATCCACTTAAACACATTAGCTGGGTGGTAACAGTAGGCAGGTAGGGTTTGGTTGGAAGAGGTAGGTCAGTGGGGATTGTCCTTTGGGGTATATATTTTGTTTCTGATGAGTGGATCTCTCTCGTTGCTTTCTGGTGACATCTCCTGAGCTGCTTTTTTCTACCATGCCCTTCTGCCATGATGTTCTGTATCATCTGACCCAGAGCAATAGAATTGGCCATATGTGGACTGAGACCTCTGAAAACATGAGTTGCCAAATAAATTTTTTCTCCTTTAAAATTATTCTTGTCAGATCTTTTGGTTACAGTGGAGAAAAAGTTGACTAAAGTACTTCAGAAAAACAGTGAGTTTATTGGAAGCATATGTAAAGGATCCAGAGTAATAGGAAGTCAGCGGACCAGGTTTGTCAACTGGAAGACACCAAAGAAGTTGCCAAAGACTGGGAAGTAGAAATGATAGCAGCATTCATGCCTCAGGACTAATCTGGATGTCATGTACTCCTGTGTTTGCTGTGGAGATGAATATGACTTCCTGCTATGATTACATTTGTTACTTAGGATTCAACAAATGAGAACTGAATATCTGCCACACAAAAGTTGTATCAGGTGTCTACTCTGTGGCACCTTGTTCTTTAAAGGACTCAAAAAATATGTTTAACTTTTGTGATGGTTAATTTTATGTGTTAATTTGACTGGGTATAGCCAGACAGATATTAAAACATTATTCTGAGTATTTCTGTGAAGGTGTCTCTTGGATGAGATGAAGATAGGTGGACTCTGAGAAAAGGAGATTGCTCTCCATAATGTAAGTTGTCCTCGTTCCATCAACTACCTGGAAACTACAATGTTATGACAAATCCAAGTCCCAAGGAAAGGGCTTGGAGAGAGGGTGTGTATGTGGTGAGGGGGGAGAATATGAGAATACACACAAGGAGTGAAGAAGTCTTCTAGGAAGTATATTCTCCAGCTACCCTAGAATCCAAGCTGATGTCAAGATGCAATGGCATCAAAGATGACAGATGACTCATCATGTTGAGCTCCTCCTGAATAACTTAGTTCCAAATCATAAGTCTAATAAAATGGTTGCTTTGTGTTATTAAGTAGTTTTAGAGTATTTGTTAATGCAGCAGCAATTTCCTGGCACATATTTGATGACTATTTGATGTATTAATGGTCAGGTGGAAAATATCTAGAAGGAAACAGATGATCAGGGAGATAAGAGTTAAACTAGGAAATACCTTGACACGAAAGTGCAAGATATTGAAAGGGACAGTAGGGAATGATAAATACAGCAGAGAAAATGGGGAATTAATGAGGATGATTAGTCTTGTTAAGGTCCATATTGATCTCATATAGAGCAATTTCGTTTGAGTGGATAGAAAACTAAAATTGAGCAAGACTTATGTCTGATTTTGGTAAATGTTAATAACATTACAGTCTTTCACATGAACCCTTAAAACTTATAAGCAAGTTACTTTTAAAAGCAAAAGAAACAAACACAGAATGTGTGTGTCATTTGCATAAATTTATTTTGTAAATGATAAAATTTGTAAATTAAATATACATATGGCTTATTTATAAGTTAAAAAATATTGTACAAATTTATTTCATCAGTTTAACTTTATAGGCCTTATAAAGAAAACAGAAAAAAACCCAAAAGCTATTCTAATTAAAAGAAAAATCTGAAATTAGAACTTGCAAATAATGTTTGCTATTTTATATTAAGTCTCAGCATTCCATTTGTTTGAATAATTTGTTTTGGTTACACAGCATTGAGATACATTGTGGTTATCCTTTTACTTATCCCATGTTATAGAAATGGACATGCATAAATCTGAGCACTTAAAAAGACCAGTGTAAAGCTATAAAAGTTTCTATTGAATAACACATTTGGAAAAAATTTTTTAAAATATATACATATATGCTATCCTCCCTCCATTGCATGCTTTTAGCTCCTTTATCAAATATAAGATAGTTGTAGCTTTGTGGATTAGTCTCTGTGTCCTCTATTCTGTATCATTGGTCCACCCTCCTGTTTTGGTACCAGTACCATGCTGTTTTTGTTACTATTGCTCTGTAATATAGTTTTAAGTCTGGTATCGCTATACCGCCTGATTCGCACTTCCTACTTAGAATTGCTTTTGCTATTCTGGGTCTTTTATTCTTCCATATGAATTTCATGATTGCTTTATCCATTTCTACAAGAAATGCCGTTGGGATTTTGATTGGCATTGCATTAAACCTATAGAGAACTTTTGGTAATATCGCCATTTTGATGATGTTAGTTCTGCCTATCCATGAACAGGGTATATTTTTCCATCTTCTAAGATCTTCTTCTACTTCTCTTTTTAGGGTTTTGTAGTTTTCTGGGAAAACTGGAAATCCATATGCAACAAAATGAAACTGAATCCCCTCCTCTCGCCATGCACAAAAGTTAACTCAAAGTGGATCAAGGAGCTAGATATCAAATCAGAGACTCTGCGTCTGATAGAAGAAAAAGTTGGCTCCGATCTACATATTGTAGGGTCGGGCTCCAAATTCCTTAATAGGACACCCATAGCACAAAAGTTGATAACAAAAATCAACAAATGGGACTTACTTAAACTGAAAAGTTTTCTCTCAGCAAGAGAAACAATAAAAGAGGTAAATAGGGAGCCTACATCATGGGAACAAATTTTTACTCCTCACACTTCAGATAGAGCCCTAATATCCAGAGTATACAAAGAACTCAAAAAATTAAACAATAAGAAAACAAATAACCCAATCAACAAATGGGCCAAAGACCTGAACAGACACTTCTCAGAGGAAGACATACAATCAATCAACAAGTACATGAAAAAATGCTCACCATCTCTAGCAGTCAGAGAAATGCAAATCAAAACCACCCTAAGATACCATCTCACTCCAGTAAGATTGGCAGCCACTATGAAGTCAAACAACAACAAGTGCTGGAGAGGATGTGGGGAAAAGGGTACTCTTGTACATTGCTGGTGGGACTGCAAACTGGTGCGGCCAATCTGGAAAGCAGTATGGAGATTCCTGGGAAAGCTGGGAATGGAACCACCATTTGACCCAGCTATTGCCCTTCTTGGACTTTTCCCTGAAGACCTTAAAAGAGCGTACTACAGGGATACTGCTACATCGATGTTCATAGCATCACAATTCACAATTGCTAGACTGTGGAACCAACCCAGATGCCCTTCAATAGATGAATGGATAAAAAAAATGTGGCATTTATACACCATGGAGTATTACGCAGCACTAAAAAATGACAAATCATGGAATTTGCAGGGAAATGGATGGCACTAGAGCAGATTATGCTTAGTGAAGCTAGCCAATCCCTAAAAAACAAATACCAAATGTCTTCTTTGATATAATGAGAGCAACTAAGAACAGAGCAGGGAGGAAGAGCAGGAAGAAAAGATTAACATTAAACAGATAGATGAGGTGGGATGGAAAGGGAGAGAAAAGGGAAATTGCATGGTAATGGAGGGAGACCCTCATTGTTATACAAAATTACATATAAGAGGTTGTGAGGGGAATGGGAAAATAAACAAGGAGAGATATGAATTACAGTGGATGGGGTAGAGAGAGAAGATGGGAGGGGAGGGAGGGGGGATGGTAGAGGATAGGAAAGGTAGCAGAATACAACAGTTACTAATAGGGCATTATGTAAAAATGTGGATGTGTAACCGATGTGATTCTGCAATCTGTATTTGGGGTAAAATTGGGAGTTCATTACCAACTTGAATCTAATGTATGAAATATGATATGTCAAGAGCTTTATAATGTTTTTAACAACCAATAAAAAAATTAAAAAAAAATATATATACATATATGGTGAAAGAAACTTAAATCCAACATCTGTATAAAAACAAGTTAACCTGGGAGTTAAGGTGAGGCTTATTGATTATCCCATGTGTTCAGTACTGCAAGTTGTATTATGCATTCTTCTAGTTTTTAAATTAGTCAAGATATGTTTAGAAATTCTATTTCTACCAAACATTTGCATTACTCTGGATGCTTCTGTATAGAACACCATTGGAAAACTACTGGTTTAGATTAAAGAAAGGGAAATCTTCAAGGCACTTTGCTTTCAGCAAAACTATTTTTAATATAAAGCAATTTCAATAGACTATAAAAGTTATATTCTTCATGTTCTAATCTGTGCTTATTTTACTTTTAATTCCTTGTGGCTTCACCCAAGTTCAAATAAAAATGTTCTTGAGTTTTCAATAACATATCTCATGAATATTAGGTGATTTATTTCTACATAACTTGCTCTCTAGAACTTTTGCCCTTCTTTGAAAACAGACCTTGATGGCTGGCTGTAGGGCTCACCCATTCTGCTCAATACTATGCAAGGACATTGGGATAGTCTTTCAGTTCACTTATATTATTAGCTATTATGTCAGTATTAAAGATATCAGAAAGCATTTTAGCCTCATAGATGAGGGCAGACAACAACTAAATAAGTATGGGAACACCTGTTAGTCTCAATCAAGACTTTGGGTATCATTAGCAAAGGAGCATGTTGGGGCATGGGTAGAGGCCCAATCATCTCTACTTCAAGGTTGGAATTGCCCTAGCCCTGCAAATAGCCGTGTAATATGGATGCCTCTGTTTTGGATACAAGAAGAAGAGAACTGTTCTGAGCTACAGTTTATGAAATGTTACACCATTGTCTGGTCTTGTTACTAAGGACAGTTGTTCACACCTAACTACATATTTATCATCCGGCATTGTTATCTCAAGATATTTATTCTCTAATCAGTCCCTAATAAGTTCATGCAGGAGGCCTTGTCTGCCCTATTTAGTTGTAATCTCTTGGAGAAAAATGGGAAATGTCTCATTATTTTAGTTGCCACTATACAGATAGTTTGGGTCACACACTAAGAATTTGATAGATATTAACTGACTGGTTAATATAATGTTTACTGAACTCCCATCCCATGTCAGTGGCTGTGCTAGGTGCTATGTGCACTGTAGTTAATATGGCACTGGTTCTGCCCCTTTGATGAATTGCAAAAGTAAAAAGGTATGTACACACAGATACTTATGCACTTACACACTCACTCATACTATACCCATTGCTATTGATTCACTCTAAAAAATATTGATAAAAATATACATGTAGTCAAATCTCAAATTTGTAGTGTCATTGGTTTTATTATAAATACATCAGAAGGTTTTTGTTAATTTACCAAAGAACATTCAGTATTAATAATATAGTAAAAATAAGGAGGATTTCTAAGAACAACTTTTTAAATGTTTTTATAATTTTTAAACCTAGGTGTAATAACTTACCAAAGAATAATATCTTTGTAAGGAATAATAGCAAGAAAAAATATAAAAATTCTTGCATCTCAGTTCTTAATTATATTCTCAGTATGTTTTGAGTTTTATAAGAAAACATTTTAGAAGATGGTTTGTGATGGGGATTCCACTTTAACATATCTTTTAAATAGAATGTAATTTAAAGCAAGTCTTAGTGACGATGACAGATCCCATTCCAAGTTAAACTTACCTTAAAATCTGCACAGGTTTGAATCTCTTGGACTCTGAATCTTCCTGTAAGCCTTTACATCAGTAATATCATTTCTTAGCATAAGCTCTGACCCAGAATTTCCTATTAGTCAACATGAAACCAAGATCATTAGGAAAATCTGGATGGAAAATAAAAAAAGAGATTAAAATCTAAGAGGTATGGTATGATGAAGAGGCGATTGTACTTTGTCCTTCCCATTAATTCTCATAACCTCTCAGCTTCTGGTATGAAACAGAGGGTCTTTGCTAAAGAGTGAATTGTGTTCCCACCTTGAAATTCATATGTTCAAGCCCTGACTCACAACATAACTGAAGTTGGAGATAGAGCCTCTGAGGAGGTAATTAAGTTTCAACATGGACATAAGATAGGGATTTGATTCAATAGGTTTACTGCTCTTAAATGAATCATCAGAGACTTTGGGCTCTCTCTTCATGCACAAAAAGATACATTTGTGAGCACACAGTGATGTGGCAGTAACCTACAAAGCAAGAGAAAAGGTTATAGTTTGAAACCTGCCTTGTCAGCATCTTTATCTCTGATTTCCCAGGTTCCAGAACTGTGGGAAACAAGCTTCTGTTCTTTAAACTACCTCTGTGTGGTATTTTTTAAGGCAGCTAGAGTAGACAAATATAGACCTATCAATGTTTAAGCTCTGAATTTTTAATAAATGGTAAATCTCTTTTGATATGAAATCAAATTGGAGAATTTATGATGGAGTTCTCAAAATATGTAAACTGTTCATTATTTGTAAAGAAAAAAATCTTCTCTGATAGATTAATAAGACTCAAGTAAATGATGTATAAATTGAGTAGGGCACTGGGTCTGGATAGCCATCCCTGCTCCCAACTCAAGAGGCATGCTTAGGGAGCAGTTGATACTCCTTAAACTGCCTCCTCTTTGCCTAGCTTTTGTTTGTTCAGTGGGATACTCAAACTCAGGCAATCCTCTTCTTTAGAAGGAAAAACGGATGAAGGAAAAGGAAGATAAAACATCTTGTTTAGGAGAAGGGATTTTTAGGGAAAAAATATCTAAGGAGGTTTTATGCATTTTACTAATATTCTCCTTATTATATCAAAAAATCTTCAACAAAATCTCTCTTGCATGCTGGTGCAATATGAGTGTGTTTTGTTTTGGAGGCTGACAGTAAAGATGTCATGGACTGATGTTGAAGACAGAGACTGCTCTAGGCTAGGTCACTACATTTGGGCAGAACAGTACTGCCCACCTGGTGCATGTTCACTTCCCTCTTCTTGGTCTCCATATATGGACTCCCACCTTTCTTACAAATTTTAAGTTGGTAGCAACTTTGTGGGAAGAAGCCTTTTGTAAACTTAAGCCCTGTGAGCCATGTTTTCCTCAACTGTGAAATCAATTTCTGTAGTTTGGATATGTCCCCCAAGGGCCCATGCCATAAAGGCTTGTCCTAGCCCATGGAACTATTGTAAGGTAGTAGAGACTTTAAGAGGTGTTGCTTAGGGAACTATTGTAAAGTAGTTGAGACTTTAAGAGGTGTTGCTTAGGGAACTATTGTAAAGTAGTAGAGACTTTAAGAGGTGTTTCTTAGGGAGAGGTCTCTCCTCAAGGGGCATACCCTCCCAGGGTATATAGGGACCCCAATATCTTTCTTCCTTTTATTCCCATTTCTATGAGGTGACCAGCTTCCTGTGTCATGCATTTCTTCCATGACATGCTACCATGACATGCCTGTGGGCATAAAAGCAATAAGCCAACTAACCATGAACTGAAACCTCTAAAATTATGAACCAAAAGTATACTCTTCCTCATTTTAAGTTGATTATCTGAGGTGTTCTTTATTAAACAATGGAAGGCTGACTAACAGAGTGACAGTAGAACTTTCTGGCTCATAAGATCATTGTGAGCATATTAAATGAGTTCATGCGAATAACCTGCCTAGCACAGTAACTACACATCGTGAGTACTCAGTGTCTGTGAGATATTTTCCTTTTTATCAACATTTTATTCAAAGTATATGTTGTCCCAATAGAAAAGTAAAGTCTGTAGATCTGTATGACTTAGTTGTAGTCTAAGAAAACAGCAGGACCAAATTCATTCAGTGACATTGGATATTGTGGAATCCTATAAAGGACCACAATATTTCTGAAAACAACAACAAAAAATGGACTAAAACATTATGCATTAGGTATGCTCACACACATGTGTGAATGACATGGAAAATTACAGGAAGTAAAAGAGGGAGATTAATACCAAAGCCACTTTACAGACAGGTTGTCTTTTCAATCCCTTGAAAAAAGAGGGGTTTCACCTTTTTTTAAGAATAATACTTGGGTAACTCTAATCCAACTTATTAAAACACTGAAATATTAACAGATCAATAGTTGAGTTTTAAAAAGTATTCCATATTATGATTCTAAAAATTAATTTAAATTTGTCGAGCTTAATATTCAAATTCCAGATTCTGAATGGGACTGCTATAGCTAACGCCTTAAACATTGTTTATTTCATTTCATTTTCACAACCTCTCTATGAGTAGGTATCCTCGGCTCCATTTAGCAGATTAGAAAACTAACCGAGAGACAACAAAAATCCTTTTGTTATTATATGGTTTACATTCTTTCTTCTCTGGTGGGTCCTTCTATACAAAATTTTGAAATGTTATAAATTTTTCTTGCTTTACATTAAAACACAATAAATTTTAAAAATACTGTTTAAACTCTATACCTTTATTTAGCTAATATCCCATTCCTTGCCCTTTTCATCACAGAAAGATATTAAAGTTGGATTTTGCTGGTGCAACAATGGATGCTGAATATCAAAGGAGACACTAGACCATATACAAAGTTTCATTGTCTAACCAAAAGTATATTACTTGGTTTTTCAGTTCTTTAGATATTAAGAAAAAAAATATCTAGAGTAGAAAGAAACAGAGGAAAATTTATTTATTGAGACATGTGTTTTAGAGGAGTCCTGTTGGAGTGCTGTGTCTACACCCTCCTTCTCCCAATACCACTGGCCTCTCTGCAGTATTTGCCCATTTTCAGGCATTGCTTGATACCCCCCTTTCTCAGATTATGGACTATCATATCTTCTGGTTCATTTTCCTCCCCTTGGCTCAGTTCTTTGATTCTTCCTCTTCTTCTATACTCTCTCTGCTTTACAAAAAGAGTTGAAGCCAAGACTCAGCCTTTCCTCAGAGTGATAATTCTCTTCTGTGACAACCCTTGGTTATTGTGAACCCTAATCCCAGAGAACTCCTTACCTTTGGGACTTTTCGATTTCAACATGTCCAAAACTTGAGCTCCTTACCTTTTATGTTCAAACCAGCTACTTCTTCTGGCATTTACTGCCTTAATTTATAGTACTACCATTAGCCACAATTCCCTCCTCTGCTGAAGTCAGTAACCTGGGAGAGATCCCAGACTCCTCATGGACCTTCCTTTGCACATCAAAGCCGTCACCAAGTCTGGAGATAAAACCTTTGAAAGAGCTTATGATCTGTTCCATGTCATCCTTAGGTTGGGTCTTCATTGGATCTAACCTGGATAATTACCTTAGCCTTCTTCAACAGGTCCCTGAGACTATTCCTGCTGTTTTAAGTTTTTGATTTACATTATCGCAAGAAATTTTTAGAAATAATCTTAATAATATTTAAAAATTATTCTCAACCTCTTTGGTATATAAAAGAAAGTTCAAATTCCTTAGCAGTGCAATTGAGGCCCCAGGAACTGACTGTTCTTTACTTTTTTGGAAGGAGAGAATGATATGATGAACACAGGGCATGTGCTTTGCCATCAGTCAGTGTTGGGACTTCCTGGATTTGCCCCTCACTATCCACTCATGGGCAAAGTATTAACCCCTCTGAAACTTGGACTCTTCATGGGTAAAATGTAGGTCAGTATACATATCCATGATAAAGATAAATGAGACCACATATACAATGTATCCAACACGTAGAGCATGTTCAATGTATTTTGCTTTCTTCCTTTCCTCATTTTTATCCCTTTTATCTTAGATGTCAGCATGATGAGTTCAATGAAATAAATCTCCTTTTTTAAAAAAAATATTTTTTTTAGTTGTTGATAAGCCTTTATTTTATTTATTTATTTTTATGTGGTGCTGAGAATCAAACCCAGTTGCCTCACACATGCCAGGCAAATGCACTAACTCTGAGCCACAACCCCAGCCCCTCAAATCTCCTTTTAAATTCTATCCATCTGGGCCAGGGGGTGTGGCTCAGTGGTAGAGCACTTGTCTAGCATAGAGCACTTGCCTAGCATGTGTGAGGCCCTGGGTTCGATCCTCAGTACCACATAAAAATAAATAAACAAAATGAAGGTATTGTGTCCAACTACAACTAAAAAATAAATATTTAAAAGAATTCTATCCATCTATACTTTTTCATATATTTCCTTTAAAAGTAACTTCCTCTTTCCTACTGAAAAGCTCTTTCTCATTCTTAAAAATTAAAATAAAATCTTATCACCTGCAAAACATTTCTTAATACACAGGGAAAGATAACTATTCTCTTTTTTTTTTTTTTTTTTTACCTCTTTCCACATATTGTGCATTTACCAAGTCAGTTCCTGTGCTATTATGCCATAATATTGAAGCACTTAGACATGGAGGGCACATAGTTGGTCATATGATGTTCATTAAAAGCTGGCATGATGCCAATACAACTAAACAAAAATGTAAAAGAGGATCTCTGAGATGATCTTCCAATGTGAAAAATCTTTCACTGACCAGAGACTAACTGAAGAATTTTCATTATCATTAAAAATTGGGGGCTGGAGATGTGGCTCAAGTGGTAGCGCGCTGGCCTGGCATGTGCAAGGCACTGGGTTCAATCCTCAGCACCACATAAAAAAAAATAAATAAATAAAGATATTGTGTCTACCTAAAACGAAAAAATAAATATTTAAAAAAAAATGGTATGAGAGGACTGGGGATGTAGCTTAGTGGTAGAATATCCTAAGTCCTGGATTTGATCCCAAGCACTGCAAAAATCAATCAATCAATCAGTCAATCAACAATTAAGGGAATTTTGTATAGCATTTACTAGAAACTACTGAGTTTTATAAAATAAGATCTGTAAGAAAAGAGTAAATGTAGTGATATTACTGGGTTTACACAGGACCTAAAATCATTGAATAACCACCATCAGTCATGATACATATTAGCATAGAGGAGATAAACATTATCCAGCATCACTGAGTACATGATGACTGTAAATAGTTAAAATTTCTTCAAGAAGTGTAGATTCAGTAACAAAAGTTCCTGAGCTTGAAAGATATTAAACAATGAAAAATTTCTTCAAGTGGCTGTGGAGTTTTTTCAATACCATTTTTCAGGGTCTGTTAAAAAGTTTTCCTTTTGAATGCCAGGGAAGGACTGATTGGCCCTTCAAGGATCCCTATGTGCACATGAAGCCATGAAAGCCAGCAAGTAATGAAGAGTTTACTCTCATGCAAATGTAAGCATAATACATTTTTCTTAAAGCTATTAAACCCTTTTTATTATAAGCAGCACTTGCACCAGGGGAGACTAAGGTTCACAGATGGAGAGCATAAACCCATATAATTACACTACATATCTGCAAATAATTAATTTGCTTTGTGCATGCAATTTGTGTGTCATTGCCCAAACATCCTCTTTCAAAAATATAACTCAAAATGTGTTGAACGGGGCATCAAGCTTTTTAGTCTTCATAGTGACATATTTCAAGAATAAGTTACAACAGACATGAAAGTAGACAGCTGTCTTCTGTGGGACCTATGGGTAGTTACTAGGTGATTGAGGAGTGATTGTAAAGGCCAAAGGGATTGTTGGGTTTCAGACAGAGAATTGCCGTACCACGAGCCAATAGCATGCGGGAAGTTGGCGGCCAGACACAGCCTGAACTGGGATTCACTTTGCTTTTATTTTCCAGAGACTGCAGACACTATCTCCTCCTTTGTTCTCTCTTTGCTTCCCACCTATGACTGTGACTGAGTATGGAGACTGACCATCTCTCCACTTCCACACATTCTGATCCTCCTCCTTTGATCTAATATAGCTTTTGCCCCATAGCAGAGGCTTAGTCCAAATCTGCCTACGGCAGCATGTTATCTGCTCCTAACATTCTTGGGCTGGGACCAAAATGATGTAACACTGCACAAAAACTGAGAGTGCTTATTGCAGCTATAGAGCAGCTGTCCGCTGACTATGGAACATGGCAAGACTAAATTCAGTGGTTCTTAACTAGGGGAAGTATCACTTCTAGGTGGGGGTTTGTATTTTTGTGGGGGTCTTTTGGCATCATTGCTATTTCTTGGGTGGCAGCCAGGAATGCAAATGTCCTGCAAAATGAGTGCGACAGTCCAGCACCACACAGATTGTTTGACCTCAGCCAATAGTGCATATGCTGAGAAATAGGTTGAGATTTAGGATTGTCCCCAGTTTGGTCTGAACAACCAGGCAGCAACCTAGAGTCACCTGGGCTCTTTGCCAAGAAGATTTTATATGGAAGAAAAAAACAATTCTATATTATTTGCTTGGGGCATCAAACCTCTCTCATCAAAAGTAACAGTTTATTTCATCTAGGAATTTGAAATCCTAAAATGGGATCTCGAACCAGAGTCTAGGGTTTTAAGTATCTCCACAATCCCAGTTAAATAGGAAACAAAAAGAAAATAAAAAGCAAAAATATATTTAAGATGTAACAACCATTTAGTGAAAAATCTCAAAATTAAATTTTATAAAAAATCTAGGAACCATATAGTAAGCCTTTTGAATCATGGATTTGGGAAGCTCTCTCTCTCTCTGAATGTGTCCTTACCACTTGTTAGCTGTGTGATAACATCCTCACCTGCTTTCCTGCTCCATTCCCCTGTTTCTAGAAAGACTTTCACAGCATAGCATGGAATGCTGGGAAAATTAGTTTAGTGTTAAGAGTCCCACTAGAACACCTCTCTGCTTGAAAATTCATAGCTAATAACAATAACAAATAATAACTAGCATTAGTAATAGTGTAACTGTTCAGCATAAGAAAAATAATGGGCTCTATTGTCTTGAGTTCAATTGTTACTCCATTCATTGTGGACATAGAATATTCTCATGTAAAGTAAATGTAATATTTAAATCTTGGTAGAATGGTATACTAGATAATACTTCTTGGTAATAAGTGCACAAAACTTCGTGGAGAAAGAAATGTGGTAGAGAGGAAATTACTTAGTTTCCTGGTACTATCTCTTCTCTTAATTAGTCATACAACTCGTTTGCATCCCAGGTTGGGTTGCTTTTAAGAGCTGAAGACCTCTTCAAGAGCTAAAGACTCCATTTTTTAATATTCTGATACTATCCATTAAAACCCCCTACTGTGAGTTTTGTTGCTGTGAGCTTTCATTTAGAAGAACTATTGTGTAATTAGCAGCATCTTGGTATAATTCAGTTCTGGAGGGTGAGAACATTGAAACCATAGGCCCTTGCTCTATTCATCCATCATGTACATCTGTGTACAAGAAAGAGCTAGACTATGTTAAAGTACAAATATCCTTAGGAAAAACATACAGTGCTCAACAAGATGACTTTTTGAATTCATATAAGACAAATAAGGGTCCTATGTCATTTCTTCCTATCAATTCCAGATGCATGCAAAGATTTACCAGCTTTTTCAGTAGTTGTTTTGTTGCTCATGTCTCTAGTGAATCTCTGAGAAGATCTATTGTTCTCTTAAAACAATACTCTGTTGCCCAATCTCCCCACACAGCTGACATTTTCAGGTGCAGGGGGTTGATGTGTTGACCTGGGGTGGTGGTAGGGAATTGTCCCCTGCATCCCACCCCAACTCAGTAATAAATGGTAATACATTTTTAACTTCTGTAATGAAAACCTAGCAGTTTTCAGTTGTAACTAAAGTGATTATCTAAAAACCCCATTAAATAAATAAAGAGAATGTTTGAGAACAAACTTTAAATTTATGTATTTAAGAGTTATTTCTCATGGGGTCCTAAACTTGAGAGGCTGGCCTCTTTCACTGTCTCTTATAGCTCCTGTTCTTGATTCAGAGGGATAGAGTGCATGCTCTTTTCTCCACAAATGTGTAATGAGGAGCCCAGTTGTTTTAATAAAGCAAAGACTGAAAAATTGAGGAATGTCTTTGGAGAATATTAGTGGAATAAGTGAAATATCTCAAAAGATATAATAGTGTAGAGAACGGAGCATAGAGAGATAAAAATAAATTATATATAATATGAATTATTTGCATTTTATAAAAATAATTAAGCGTATTTGAATATTCCATTATTATTATAGATAACAACATAACAATCTGTATTGTTATAGTCATATATTTATATTTAATTAATATTTTTGTCATGAATCATTTTTATAATTTCCTTTAAAGGGGAAAAATTATGTCATTGATTTCAGGTGATCAAAAATAAAACTCTGATGTCAATAAGAACATTAATCTTCTGGAGGCAGAAACATGCTCTGAGAAAATATCTCCTGTATGTTATCCCCAGAGTTGTATTTGTATTCTGAAACTTTCAGAAGGTTAGAGTCAAGGCATGGGGGAGAGAGACCCACAATCTAGCTCTTATTGTTGTCTGTTTGTGAAAGAATGAACCCATTGTCCAATCTGGTACTTATGCTTGCAGGCATCTCTGAGATGTCTTCAGGACCTGACACAACCAAGATATGAGCAGGGTTACCTAAATGCCAGAGCCCTTAGTCAGTTCACTGATTATAAGTGACTGCATGATCACAGTGACATAGCTGCCACATTTGACACCAAAGTTTCCTAAAGAAATTGTAACTATGAGCCTCATATTGTTAGATACCAAAGCATAAAACACAATCTAGGAAAACTAAGAAACTGGGAAGATTTTCTAAAGGATTGATTGGGCCGAAAAAAAAAGCCAGAACATATTGATGGCTATGTTGTTATTACCTTATCCTACCAAGAAGCTAGTGTAGTCTGGGATTTATGAGTTACACTCATCTTTCTAAAAATTTATAAGATAATAAAAATGATGCACACACAACGGGTGAGAGAAGGTTTTCATCAAACTTCCAGATCAACTCCACCCTCCACTTTGTTTTTTTTTTACCTTGACATATACAATTTTCTATGATCCTTGTGTTTTTAATCCCCCTGGCCATCTCTTCAGAAACTCATAAAGATGTAAGGTGCTTCAAAAAGGAAAATATTCAGAACATAAGCATGGAAATTATCGCTTGGTAGGTGACATGAATTGTGAGAAACAACAGTTTGCCTTTCTTCATTCCCTTCCTGGTTATTGTTCCTGTCACATGAGGAAAAAATGAAACACCAGAAGGAATCAGGTTAACATCATCTACACCATTGTTGAAGTGTCAGCTGAATAGTCCATCTTTCATCTTAAGATGGTACCTGAGCACTGTCCACAGAGCATGGGTTTTGAATTGTTTCCCACACATGCTGCGCCACAGAAGTTTCTTGGTCACCCATGGGGTCTAGTCCTCTAAACCAGGAGTTTTCAATCTCCATTGTTCTTGTGGCAGAATCCTTTGTTTAAAAAGCCAAGATGTAAAACAGATGAAAACTGCTGCTTTGTTGCAAACAGGCACATGAGGGGGCTCATAGTGCTGCTCTTTAGCATCTCTGAGGACTTTGAAGACCTCTGCTCTGTAGCAAGTCTAATTTCCTTATTGAAATACAATTTAGGAACTGCAGGGGATTGCCCTGGAAGGTGAATTTCCAAGAAAGGCATGCCTGATGAACATGCTGCTCTCTGCTTCCTTTAGTTTCACATGTGTCGGGGGTCTTGCACACTTTAGGCTCACTGTCCTCCTCAGGAGGACCCTGGAATCCCTGTCACAGAGAAGGTAGGTGGTGACTCCCTGCTACTGAAAGCCAGGGAGTCACACCCACAAACTGTAAGATCAAGGAGTGGAGAGACCGCCTGTGTTGTTTAGGGTGACATCCCACACTACAGTGCTGTGCCTAACTCACTAGGCATTCCATAGATATGGTAGGCTGATGAAAAAGAGGAAATGAATAAATAACAACAGAAAAAGGAAGGAACAGACAGTTCATGAAATAGAAGTAGTATAACAGATGAAGTGCATGGTTCTCTTAAGTCTTGACACTAGGCTCATGAACTTGTCTCATCTCATTTTCCATTTGAGTCAGATGGTCCCAGGGGGTCCTCACAACTTTCCCTGGGTTCCAACAGAGCATCTTCAAGTCTGTTTTCATGTAGTGTCACCTTAAAACTACCCTTCTGGGTATATTTTATACACCCTTTTCTTTGGGATATTGTGGCATGGGTATGATTAGGGCAAATGGAGTCTTATACGTTCCCTTAGCTAAGGGAGAGCTCTCCTTTAGTTTTTGAGTATTTTTGTTTGTTTATTTGATATTTTCTCTGGCTAAGAATTATCAGAAATGACCTCCTCTATCATATCAGCCCCTCCTATGTATGTAGTGCATGATCTTTACTCCTTCAGTCCTTAATATGTAACTACATCCAAATGCAATCTGTATTATAATGATGGTATCCCTGGAGGAAAAGGAAAGTATTGCTTCTTTTTATATTTCTGAAGTAGAAATGGGGTGAGAATGGTTGGAAGGTAGAATAAGCTGAATAATGGTCCCCGTGGATATCAGATCCTTATTCTTGGAAGCTGTAAATTTCACCTTATAAGGGGAAAAAATGTCTTTGTAGATGTGATTAAGTTAAGGATTTAGAGATGGATAGATTATCTTGGATTATCATTGTGGGCCCTAATGACAATCACATATTTCTTTTTTATAAGTGAGAAACAGAGGGAGATTTAACAAAGACAGTAGCGAGGAAGATGTATACACAGAGAAAACAAGGGGATCAGAGGCAGAGATTGGAGCAATGAGGCACCAAGCCAAAGAATGGCAGCAGTAACCACAAGTGGGAAGAGACAAGGAACCGGTTGGTTTTCTTTTAGAAACTTCAGAGGGAGTAACACCTGCTAACACCTTGGTTTTGTCCAAATAACATTGATGTAGGGCATTTTGCCTCTAGAACTGTGAGAGAAAAATTCCTGTTGTTTGTAAGTCACCAAGTTTCTAGTAATTGGTTATGACAGACACATGAAATAAACAAAGGGTGAAATGCACTCTTTTATAATTTAGTAATATCTGTCTTGAATCTGCTTGTTGACTAGTGCTGCAATGTACAGGAACATATAACATACCTGTGTGTCTAAGTATTCTGTGTGTGTGTGTGTCCACCTGAACATCATGTGCATGCTCACGTGTGTATGTATGTGTTTACAGCCTCAGGATTTCCAGGTGATAGAGTTAAGAGAGAGAACCTTTTGAGAGTCTGAACCTCCATAAAAGACAATTCTAATCTGTAAAGTTGAGAGAAGAAAATGCGAGGGTGATAATGTTATCAGGTGTCATGGTTTTCAGATAGACATGAAACAGACTTCTCAGTGGGGTAAGCAATTGGGTGCTACTAAAGTGATGGGGAAAATGTACTAAGGGATTTAGTTGTGAAAAATCATAATATTCGTAAGTTAATGCTTGGGTCTGTGTCACTCTGCTCTGCAAGACTTCTTAGCTTTCATGTACAATGAACCCTGACTGCCTTTGTACAGGCAAAGACCTGGTGAATACCTCTGGTATTCTTCACTGAGCAAGGCCCAGGGCAGGGGCAGAGTATCAATATTGTCACTTATTAAGGATAGTAAGCAAAATGCTGACACCCTGGTTGGATAGGTCTTGGGTTAGGGGCCAATGAGTCGACAGTCCTGAGAGACCTCAGTTAGGCCCCGCTAGGCTTTCTGCTCTGATGGAAACAACCAATTTCTCTTGCTTTGCTATCAGTTTGTGGTCAAGATCAGATAACCCCTCCTCACCAAATGTACCCTTTTATTTGCACAGACATTTGGGCTTCTCTATCTCCTAGCTATCCCAGTATGTCTTTATGCACATGTCTACTGTCTCATGAATCTTCTCATGACAGAGGTCTCCTTTCTGGAAGGATAGATGGGAATAAAGTACTCAGCATTGGCCTCAAAGAAGAACAAAGACATTGGGCTTTCTTTAGAATTGTGTTCTGGTCAGGCTTTATGGATAAATAAGACATGTCAAAGCACTTTCAGAAGTTCTGAGTACTGGAAAGTACAGAATAGCTACGTTCACATTCTAAAGCCATCTGTGCATGAGCCTTCAATTCTTGTTATGCATATAAAAAGGAGATTGTTCACATGATAGCACTCAAGGAACTGTTCCGTGGTTCTGGGATTCTGAAAAATGTGTGTAAATTTTGGAGACCAAAATTCATCATTCTGACAGATTTGCCAAAAGTTCTTATACTCATTTATTGTTTCTGTAGGGCCCTTCTGCTTTTGCAGTAAGGTGGGACCCTCCAACAAGCCCTGTAACTTGCTATTTTTGTCATTCAGTTTATCATTAGATTTTTATACCTCTCAGAAAAAATGATTGTGCTGTCATCATTGTGTTGCTGATGAAGGGGCTTAGTCTTACTAAGATCCGGTAGGATATTTGATTTCCTCTAGCTTTTGAAGTTCATAAAATTACAGCTTCCAGCAATGTCCTATTTTACTAAAGAAACAGCAAAGACATAAAACTCATGTTTGTTTGATTCTGTTCTCTATTACAGGCCTTCGAAGTTCAGCATCCCTGGAACTCCAGGACTCCGCATTCTAGAAGATGAATGAACAGTTAATTGGATCCTAGGATATAAGGAAACGCCGGCAAAAAAGCAGTGCATACCAAATATTTCTTTTTATGACTGTAAAAGCAGACAAAATAATAGGTGTACTTCTAATAAAACAACAGCAAAAAACATGTGCTAAATTAAAAAGGACAGCCCTCCATTTGTAAGTAATTTTGTTATGCTCTCTAGAAAAGATTTTTTAGTTAGAGCTATAATTCTGGAATATAGGGTCAGACAGAGATGATATACCACATTAGTAGATCACACCAAAGGTCATTATTTTTTCATGCATTCATTAAGGAAATATTTACTTAATGACTATCTTTAGCAATATGATTCACTTTTTTGAAAGAGAATGCAATGAGTCATTATGTTTGTGATAACCTCTGCTGGATGAATTTACAATGTTTAAGATATAGAATAAGATATTAGCTAAATGTGTCTAAGATTATAATTATCAGCATTTATTGGACTTTGTGGCAGGCATGAGATATTAGCATAAATTAGCATATCTACTCATCATGGTCATCAACTAAAAGAGATAGTAGTTTTCTAATGGTAAAGGCAAGAAATTTGAAGCCTAAGGTTCTGTGGTAAGTAAAATTTAGGTTTTTTTTTTTTTTTTTTTTTTTTTTTTTTTGTGTGTGTGTGTGGAGGGTACCGGGGATTGAACTCAGGGGCACTTGGCTACTGAGTCACATCCCCAGCTCTACTTTGTATTTTATTTAGAGACAGGGTCTCACCCAGTTGCTTAGCATCTCATCATTGCTGAGAATGGCTCTGAACCTGCGATCCTCCTGCCTTAGCCTCCCAAGCTGCTAGGTGTGCATGACCGCACCTGGCAAAATTCAGGTGTCTTGTCTCCAAGACTGGATTAGGCACTGTCTCACTGTACCAAGGAGCTAGACTTGGTTGCTGCGGGCTCCGTCTTAAGCTGCCATTAGTCACTTGGGGCTGAACTGGGAGACAGCCTGGGGAATGTGGTGCTTGGTAGAGTTAATCTGGCAGGAGGACAGGAGATGGTTTTGAAAAATGAAGAACTAGTGACAGCATCTAAGAAGGTAGTTACAATAACTTGGACATAATCTAATGATGAGTTAGTTTAAAACAAGGCAAAACAAGAAAATATTAAAAAGTGATAAACTTTTAAAAAAAAGTCATCTGAAGTACCTGGTGACAATAGTCAGAAGGGTAAATGAAGAGACAAAAGATTCTGAAACGGACACAGGGAAAATGCTGTTTTCTATCTATTACCATTAACAGATAAAGACAAATAAAAAGGGTAACTGGTTTGTGGTTTTCTGGTTATTGGTTATATGTATCTACAGAACAGTAAGATAGCCATCTTCACTGGGAGGCTGAAGACATAACATTGGAATTAGGTGAATGTCCACTGTATGGAGATGGTCTGCACTGCTTACAGAACTGGGATTAGAAGTACACAAATTCTTCTCAGTTGCTATAGAAACCAGCAATCAAGAATTTACCTACAAAGACCACCTCTATCAGCTGCTTTATCCACACTGCTTAGTATCTGCACATTGTCTCTTCTGCCTGCAGTGCCTTGTCTTGATTGCTCCACCTGGTTAGTTCACTTAAAGACACAGGCAAAATAGTGCCTTATCTGTGAATTCTCCCCCCGACTACCAAGGCACTGCTCATTCATCTTGCTCACATAAACTTACTGGGCTGCCTGAGAGAAAATAATACCTACTTTACAAGACCATTAGAAAGATGAGATGTACTTTGGCTCATGGTTTCAGAAGCTTCAGTTCACAGTCAATAGACTTTGGAACCTATGGCAAGGAAGTACATCCTGGCAGGAACATAGTAGAACAAACTGGGGAGCAAAAGAGACAGGAAGAAGAGGAGCCAGAGTCTCAATATCTCCTTCAAGGATGCATCTCCATATGACTGGGGACTTCCACCCAGACCCTACCTCCAAAGATTCCAACACATCTCAACAGTGCCACAAAGGAACCAAACCTTTGATACATGGGCCTTTTGGGGACACTTATTCAAATCATTAGTAGCAGCTAAGTTGCTTCTTAAGTTTAAATTTGTCATCCACAAAATCAGATTAATAAAACCTTAACAGAGTGTAGGAAGAATTAAATGAACCAACATTTAAAATTAATTGGTACATTATATGTGAAACATAGTCTATTTGGAGAATATCTTGATAGAAATAATTTTTTTCTTTTTATATTCTGGAACATAGTCTGAGAATAAGGAAAACAGGCATTTTTTTCATGAGGAAATCCAAGGTGATTGATTCTGAAAAAAAATTCTGTGATGTTTCCTCAACATCAAATAGTTTTTGGTTTGAAATATCTACATAATTTCCTCCATGTTGCACTTTGTAGCATAAACACAGCCTCAAGACACAATGAAAGCATTAGCCAACTCCAGCCTAATGTAAAGTGACAACTTGTTAATTAACACCAATATTGGAAACACCATGTTTATAGGCCAAATTTCATAGATAACAAAAACATTGAGTGTGATTTGAATATAGTTTAACAGTGACGTGGGATTTCAAATTGTGTTTAAAAATGAAAACTCTTAACTTTGCATTTTGACTGGCGGAGTTTAATTTATTAAAGAATGATAGGGCTGCCATGTTAAGAATGTGGGGAATAATTTAGTGAATTTATATTTTAAAGGGCATGCAACTGAGTGTTCACTTGAACATTTATCTTTTAAAAACTAGTATGATGGTACTATGGTGCTTAATTTGTGTTTGGATGAAAAGTAATGTTTTCAAACTACTTTTGATTAAAAACTCATGTAGATACATTGTATTAGAAAATCATGCTTAAGGTACTTGGGGCTAAGATGCATGTTTATTAGATGCTCTAATACATAATTTAAAATAATCAATTAGTATTAAGAACTTTGCCGTGAACACAAACTACACATATTCTGCTCTTCAATGTGTCTGGACGTCTCTTGGAATGGTTACCTTACCACATTATGTTCTGTTTTGCTCTACTGTGCCTGGAGCAGGTGCTGCAAATCTAAATACTTTGGAAGGGAAAAACTGTCCTTATTGATTACATGTGTTAAAAATGGGATCTGGGAAGCTTTGTCATTCAAGGGGTGCCTGTCTCCACCCCAGCCTTTGCTTGATTATGTGGTTCTCTTCCCTGCAGCTCTCTTCCTCCTCTGCAAGTCTGTTGTACACTGCACAGATGTTTCTCCTATTGCTGCTACATGGCGATTTTTCAAGCAGCTTCGCAGACAGATATTTCCAGATGTGTTCCTCTATTTCTCTGGATAGACCTTTTCTCCTTACAAAGAGCAGATCACTCTGCTTCTCAGGCTTTTGATCTACTGACTATAGAAAAAACAAACAGCGCTCCATTGATGTTGTGTTTTGTGGGGCTTTGGCAATAGCACTCACAATAAGTGTCCTCTTCACTCTTTGAAACACTACTGGCAGATGTTTTCCATGGACTTCTCTCCCCAACAGTTTTTATTCTCACCCAGATTTCTGCTTCCAGGGGGACAATGGATTTATGTGGTTCAGTCTCTGTTTTCCATTTGTTTTAACTTCAGGGCTATGTTTACCTGCACTTTGAGGTTAATGGCAAAACTTCTTGCCAAATTAAGATCTAGTTAATATACTGGAACTGATAATAAGGTAAGTAATTTTGGGTAACCTATACTTATTGACAAAATAGAAACTTTAATTCCAATTATTTAGCATACTCATTTACCCAAATTTAGAGGGGAAAATTATGAGCCCAAAGTGTCTCGGTACTTGAAAATTTTCCTTCATTCTGTGTATGATAACTGAAGACTTGCCAGATGACTGACACAGGAGATGCAAAAACAGATGAGAAAGAATTCCTGACCTCAGGAAGCTTATGGCCATCTGCGGAAGCCAGTGTGATATCTGTAGTATAAGTGCTTTTTAAAATTATTTTTATTGGTGCACTATGACTGTACATAATAGTGGGATTCGTTGTGACATAATTATACATGCACATACATAATTTGATCAATTCCCTGATACATCCATTTCTCATCCCTCCTCCCTTCTCTTGGTGCCCTTCCTCCACTTTGCTGATTTCCCTACTAAATTTCAGGAGACCTCCCTTATTGTTTTTCTTTTCTTTTTTTTTCCTCCCTAGTTTTTACATATGAGAGAAAACAAACATGTCCTGACTTTCTGGGTTTGGCTTATTTTGTTTAATATGGTGTTCTCAATAGCATTGATTTAAGTTCCCTTCATTTTCCTGCAAATGACATAATTCCATCTTTTATGACTAAATAAGACTCCATTGTACATATATATCACATTTTCTTCATTTATCTGTTGATAGACACTTAGGCTGCTTCTATAATGGGGCTATTGTGAATTGCGCTATCAAAAACATGAATATACATGTATGATGATATTATGTTGAATTTGATGTTTTAAAAAATATGGGGGAATGGTATAGTTGGGTTATATGGTGGTTCCATTCTTAGTTTTTTTCAGTAAACTCCATACTGATTTCCATAATGGTTGCACTCATTTGCAATCCTACCAGTAGCTTATTCATGGTTTGCAGGCAGTCTCTAAATAGAGTTCAGAGAGGGTGAAAGCAAGGAACAGTTGGGTGAGGTACATAAAGATGATTTAAACAACTTTGAAACTTTAACCAAATTTATGACATATAATGAACTGCTAGTGATTTAAAAGAGCTCTTTGTATTGTGGGAACAATAGACATTTTGTAAAACAATAGTAGCCAAAGGCAAGTTTTCATTAGTGCTTTGAAATAGACAGCTAAAGAACATTGGAATTATAATATTTTACAGAGAAAATAAAGTAAAATAGATTATAATTCATGGAGATTGTGTGGATATTAAATATTAGATAAGCAGAAACACTACTCGTCCATTCCATTACTGTTACCAAGTAGCAGAATAATTGGACAACTAATATACGGTGAAATCTTTTTGGGAAGATGGCCTTCCAGTTCCCCAAGAAAATGATGCCTATTTTAAAAATTCTATATTTGGGATAGTTTGATATATCAAAGCCACCCAGATAGAATCCTGGCAGATGACTCTCTGATGAAGATTAATAGCACTGATTTAAGTGAACAGATAAAATGGACTTAGAAAAATGGGCAAACCTAGTAATTTAAGTAGGAAAAAAATTTTTACTTTAAGTTCATTGCTCTGCAAAGGATCTTCTCAAACTGCAAGCAGGCAATTTATGAAAAGTCCAAGAGTGGAAAGGTTCATATGGTAGTTGAAAAAAAATCTGGAGTATCCTAAAATGATAACATGCACCTCTGAGGCTACCCTTGCTGCTTGATGGCAAGCCAGGGTCAAATAAGCATTCAGAAACTGGCTAAAGATGTTGAAATTTGACTAAGGGTAGAACAAAACTTAACATCTGAGTATTTATGGCACAAGCCAATCTGCTGTAGCAAAGACATACCAGCAGTATTAGCCAAAATAAATAGGTTATTTCTCTTACACACAAAAGATCAAATGCAGACGGGTGATTGATCTAATGGGTGAGGTCTGCTATTTCTGATTTCTATGCTTATGGTTTCCACCATATGCCATAGGTAGCTCCTCAAAGTGTCCCTGTCCATGAGAAGTTATTTTATGTTTATGTAGATTACTAAAAATGTTTACAAATTATTTCCACTTCTAATCTATTGGTATAATTGTCTATCAGACCAAATCTAGCAGTAAAGGGGACTAGAAATTAAGTTTATAGCAGGGCATAAATGCTTTCAGCTCTTGCAACAATTGTATTATTGAACAGATGAAAGAAATAAAAAAAAATGTTGGTAGACAATCTTCATCACAAACCAGTTAATATGCTCCTGATGAGGACTGAAAGAAATGGCTAAGAATGAAGATGTAGTTTTCAGTGGTCAGCAACTAGTATTAAGGAGTATTTCTACAGGTTTAACTTTCTAACTCACTTTTGGTATTATTTCCCTATAGATAGTGAAAAGCACATAAAATTAAACATAAGAATGTATACCACCAAAGTGGAGTCTAAAATTAGGGACTTGGCATGATTGTGATGTGCCAGTGTAGTTTTTCAATTGTAACAAATGTACCTCTCTGGTGGGGAATGCTACTAATGGGAGAATCTATGCACATGTGGGAAAGGAAGGACATGAGAAATCTCTATCTTCTTAATTTTGCTGTAACCCTAAAACTTCTTTAAAAATAATGTCTTTAAAAAATAAGACAGGCAGAGAGCCTATAGAATGGGAGAAAATCTTCACTACTAGCACCTCAGATAGAGCATAAATCTCCAGGATATACAAAGAAATTTAAAAAAAAAACCAACAAAAAACAAATAACCCCATCAATAAATGGGAAAAGGAACTGAAAAGCACTTCACAGAAGAAATACAAATGGTCAAAAATATTGAACATCTCTAGAAATTAGAGAAATGCAAATTAAAACTACACTGAGATTTCATCTCACTCCAGTTAGAATGGCAATTATCAAGAATACATGCAACAATAAATGTTGGTGAGGATGTGGGAAGAAAGGTACACTCATAAATTGCTGGTGGGACTGTAAATTGGGGCAACCACTCTGGAAAGCAGTATGGAGATTCCTTAGAAAACTTGGAATGAAAACACCATTTGATCCAGTCATCCCACTCCTTGGTCTACATCTATACCCAAAGGACTTAAAATCAGCATACTACAGTAACACAGCCACATCAATGTTTATAGTAGAACAATTCACAAGAGCCAAGCTATAGAACTAACCTAGGTGTCCTTCAACAAATAAATGAATAAAGAAAATATTACTGAGCCATGAAGAAGAAAAAATTATGCCATTTGCAGGTAAATGAATGGAAATGGAAAACATTAGGCTAAGTGAAATAAGCCAGTCCCAAAAAACCAAAGGCAGAATTTTCTCCCTGATATGTGGATGCTAACCCACAACAGGGGAGGATGGGGAAGGAAAGAATAGAAGTCCCTTGGATTAAACAAAGGTGGATGAAGGGAAGGGAGTGGGGAGGAAGATAGGAAGAACAGTATAATTATTCAGGCATAAGTTTCCCATTCTTGTATTTGAATACACAACCAGGGAAACTCTCCAACATGTACAACTACAAGAATGGGATCCTAATTAGAACAAGTTATACTTCATATATGTATACTATGCCAATATGTTCTACTCTCATGTATACCTAAAAACAACAACAGAACCTTCAAGAAGAAAAAAAAATAATAAGACAGGCTATGGGTTTACCTGAATTTCAGTTGAGTGAGCATTAAGTCAAGGAGAAGAGGGAAACTCCGTTGAGTGCCTTCTGTGTTGGACTGTGCTACTTTTCCTCAATATTTTCTTTTCTTCATTGGGGAATGATTTTATTTCATTGCAAAATTGAAGTCAGGTTTTCCCAAGTGACTCATGTTGGCTAATAAAAAATGAATTATGATATTCTCTGTCACTTCCCAACTGAAACTTTAGGAGCTGTTCATTTGGGACTGTGGCCTCTCTTTCCCCACTCTTGATAGGAGCTAGGTCCCCAGCCTGAGTTCCACAGTAAGAACAATGGCAATGCAAGCTGGGATGGACAGGTAATGGGAACACAAAATGAACTGTGGTAATTAAACTCACTGACATTGTGGATACAACTACTGAATTACTCAGCTCATGCCAACAGATACAGCTGGCAGGAAGCACATATATATTACCAAATCCCTGGGCCTCAAGGAGGGGATATATGGAGACTCAGGGGTTTCATTCAGGAGCAGATATCCTCCTTCTCCATAGTTCACTCATTAGAAAACTCTTTTTATTTTATTCCAGCCCTTATTCTCTAATCAGAACTCTTTTGGGCTACACAGTGTCAGATTCTGAATGACCCAATATTTGATACCTGAAACCACACCCTTAAGTATGAATTCTATATTTTGCCCCTTCAACATCTAGAACCATCCCCTTTAAAAAAAGAAATCCAGACCCTGTCTCCTAATTTGTTCATGCTATTTTTTTTCTGCCTGAAATGTTTTCTGTTTCTTTACTTTCAACTGTCAATTTCAACTAATATAAATGGTACCAATTCTCTTCCACTTCCACTTCGAATGCTGTTCCCATCAGGTATATTTCACAATTCTTATCAGACAGATAGTATACCTTACTTGTCTAAATTCAGTCTCATTTTTTTTTCTTTTGTCTTTGCTGGGATTCCTTAAATTAAAAGTCTGAGAAGTGTCTCATGAATAGAATTTTTGTTGGAAGGTAGAATTCCAGGTTAGCAGAGGGAGAGTAAAGGGACCTGAGATAAAGTTGGATGGGAAGACAGACTAAAAATATATCACTGAGCTGCCTACTGTTTTGTGGGCATACCTTTTGGGGAGTGAGTCAGCTTTCAGCCCTCCCTCTACCCCATCTCCTGGTACACATTAGATAGGAACCCTGCCCTGCCAAAAGTTGACTCCCTTACATTTACACATTGTGTTGCCTGGTCCCATTGAAAAGTTGGGATTCCAATTGTTTGTCCCTTGGTGTGGCTATTCATCAAGTCCAGTAAACTTTTGTAAATATGACATACATTAGTCCTTAAAGAAAGTTCCACAAATTGGATTAAAATAATTTACAGTATGTTCTTTGACTCAATGTATATAACTATTACAAAATGTTTGTCTTGTCTATGTAAATATTACATATTTGTCTTATCTGTTACTGCTTTAAGTTATTTTCATATTTCATGAATATGAAATATTACATATTTACAAATATCCCTGTACATCTGAACTATGTTACAATTTCAGCTCAGTTGTATTGACTAAATATAAGACTATTAAGACCTACATGAATGCTTAGAATAATATTTTATTATACAGGTTAAGTGTTCTTAAGCTGGAAATATGAAATCCAAATGCTCCCAAATCTGAAATTTTCTGAGAGTTGACATGATACACAAGAGGAAAGTTCTACATCAGACCTCTTGGTATGGGTTGCAGTAAAAATTCAGGCATACTCAAAAATTTGTATAAAATTACTTTTAGAATATATATATATATATACTTTTAGAAATATATATACAATATTTATATATATATATACATGCATACATTAGGATATATATGTGATATACACAATAGGATATATCTATGTTATGACATTTATATTTAGGATATAAACAAATATATATATATATATATATATATATATATATATATATATATATATATATTACATGAAACATAAATGAATTTTGTGTTTAGACTTGAATCTCATCCCCAAGATATCTTATTATGTATATGCAAGTATTAAAAAATCAAAAAATTCTTGTTCCAAGCAGTTTTGATGATGGATATTCAACCCATTCTAAAATATACTAATATTAGTATGTGTTCATATAATATATATTATGTACACTTGATAATTTTATATATTACAATGGGATTTCTTATGTTCATATTTTACTATACATATATAAGGTAGTTTAATATATGTATATGCTATGTGTTTGTAGAATAGATAGCATATATATCCTATAAACATCATATACACATACACACATGTATGTGCACTGTGTATATGAAAATGTTTTTTATTTTGTTGAGAATTCTGAGGTTATTGTCATGAACCAATCGACAGAGGCAGTATTTTCAGTTTGTTCATCTCTGTAGTAATTTTTGTACTGTTGATATCACCTAGTATTTGGTATAACTTATCAAATAAAGCATTTAGACAAAGGTTTCCTTTGTAGGAAGGTTTTACTTTAAATTACAAATCTCACTTTTTTAGATGTATAGTTCTTCAATTCTCCCAGATGTATTACAGGTGCTCACCACTCCAATAAAGATTTAGAGTGCTTCTATAACACCCCCAAATTTTCTGAGTCATTCTCTCTGCTCAGGGAATGTACCTGCATTGAACTATATTTTGTTCTGATGTGTAGATTGCCTTCACAGTTTTTTTCCCTTTAGGTCATAGTTTGGTATAGATCAATTAGATACAAGTCTTTCTGATGTTTATTGTATTGTTTATTTAAAAGAGTAGAGCTTGGCATAAGGCAATGGATTACCTCATTTATATAACTTTAATGGACTTTTCTTTGTCCATGTTAAGAGCAAAACAAATAACAGGTTTTTTTTTCCCAAATTACAAGGGAAACTTTCTTTCCTAAACTTTAAAAACAGCAAATTGCTTTATTGTGGATTCCTATCTAGTCTAGCCTAATGATGGCTTCTTTTGATATTTCATAGTACATTGAGAAACCAAGTTGTAGACCACAGATTTTATTTCCTTTTCGAATAATTTTGCCAAAAGGGAAATACTGTGGAAAGAAGTAAACATTTATTTTATGTAAATGTTATATCAGTCAATTTTGTACCTTAGACAATTGATTCAATTAGAGATGAAACTCTTGGGAAGTTCCATCATTCATTAGAAGAATTTATAAATTGGTAGTGCCAAAACTGATTAAAATAAACTGCAGTTGAGTTAATAATGGTAAGCAACTGTGATTTTCAGCTACTCCTTCCTAATAAAACTGCATTATTAATTTTAAAATCCTGTATTTAAGGCCTTTTATCCTAAATTAATGAGAATTTAATGTGACATTAGCAGTCCTTGAAATGTTCCAGATCAATTTCTACTGTAGACTGTATCCCTGGAGTCATATTTAATTGATCTGATCTTCTCAAGAAACAGACAAACATGGACAAACTACATCTTTAAATTTATTGCTATTTATATTTATTTGGCAGGAGAGAGGGATGTTTGATGTTCTGCAATGAGTGGGACAATCTCATAGTATTGTGAATTGTCTTACAAATCACATGGCTTTCCAGAATTCTGATATAACAAAAGTGAAAAGCCAATATTTAATATCTGAGTCTCAGTAAAATAATTTAATGCATGAATACAAACATTTTGGAAAATTTTTATGTACAATTCAATTGTTCCTCTTTATCTCTTGTTTTCAAGACTCTCCCCATGGATACCAAAATCTACAGATGAGCAAGTCTCTTCAATAGAAAGGTGTAGTATTTGCCAATAACCTACATATATTCTCCTATATACTTCTTATTTATTTATTTATTTATTTATTTATTTATTTATTTATTGTTACTGGCCATTGAACCCAGGGACACTTAACCACTGAGCCACATCCTCTTCCCTTTTATATATTTTAATTAGAGACAGGGTCTTGCAGAGTTGCTCAGGGTCTTTCTAATTTGCTGAGGCTGGCTTTGAACTTGTGATCCTCTGCAGCCTCTCAAGCTGCTGGGATTATAGGAGTGCTCCATACTTTAAATCATCTTTAGATTATGTACAATGAAGGAGACAAAGTAAATAGCTGCAATGTACTATAGCAAATATACTATCTTGTTTAAGGAATAACAACAAGGAAAAGAGTCTGTAGATTTTCAGTAGAATTTTTTTTCCAAATATTTTCCACCCATGATTGGGTGAATACTTTGATGTGGAACCTACAGATACTCTGGCTACACCAAATTTTCCAGGAATCATTAGATTTAAGTTAATAAAAAATACAGTTGAAAAATGTAATCATTTTGGAAATCATATTACTAATGGCAATGACACGTTGGCATTTGAGATGCCAATACAACAAATTTTTATCAGTCTGTTTTTGTTCCTGTCATCTTTATATTAATTCTAACATACACACACACACACCATACACACACACACACACCACATACACCATACACACACACACCATATACCACACATACACTACACACACATACGCCACACACACACACACACACACACACCCCACACTCACGCACACTACACACACCACACACACATGCCACACACACACCACACACACACACACATTAATAAGCTTACTTTTTAAAATGAAAAACAAATGTGCTGACAACATTCAGTTGGATTCTTGAAATTGGGTTTTATAATTCTGCCTGCATATGAAAAGATAAAATATCTTGTGACAACATACTATTTTTTAAATAATGAAACAAGTAGTAAAACCAAGTGAATATTGTACAAGTAAAACACAAACAAAGACAGATTAATAAGCTAACAAAGGTATATAATTCTCTTTTTCTTCATTTTGACAGGATATAATTTGGTCTTTCTTATTTCATATTTCCTCCTTCCTCATATTATAAATAAATAAGCTTGATGTTTTTCATACTTTTTCCAACATTTATCCTAATGTCACCAATATTGTTAATATTTTATTATCATTTTCTTTTATGAGTGACTTTTTTATTTTTTAATTTTTTTAACTTATTTATTCCAACCAGTTATACATGACAGCAGAATGCTCTTCAATTTATTGTACACAAATGGAGCACAATTTTTCACTTCTCTGGTTGTACACGAAGTAGGGTCACAGCATTCGTGCCATCATACACGTACCTAGGGTAATGATGTCCATCTCATTCCACTGTCTTTCCTATTCCTTGCTCCCTCCCCCTGTCATCTCCCCTTTGTCCTATCCAAAGTTCCTTATGAGTGACTTTTGATATTCTTAGTTCTTTTAAAAATAAACTTGCTTATTAATGAGTGAAACATCTGATAATTCCCTTTTCTTGAAGTATTGTCCCCTCTGAGAATTTGCATATTCAAATTCAACCACACTAATTCCTTTAACTCTTCCTTTATGTTAAGTATTTCAGTTACATTTTCCTGAAAAGATATATTTAAATAAGTTAAATCATTCATGGATTGCTTTTCAGCATAGAAAGGGGATATTATTAAATATTTGCTTTATGAAGAAGGTAGTACCTCAGATACATTTGAAGATTGCTGCTCTAAGCTCAATCTGGACACCAACTATGCTTCCTTCTCTTCCTCTCTTTTTCCCTCCTCCTCTCCTCCTTGTTCTCCCTCCCTTCTTTTCCCCCTAGATTTAATATGGGCAACGAGGCTGTTGCAAAATAAATTCCATTATAATTGACAGAATTACAATAGAAACGAATAATGCAATTCTTGGTGACTAAATACCTTAAATATAGTGGAAATGTTGTATATAAACTGAACTAGTTCAAGCCTTAAACAAGTTCAAGGGGAAAAAGAAGAAAGACTGGAGGGAGTCATTATTTATGCAATAACTAATATTAAATGTATCTAATACTTAATAGCTATGCATACAGCTAACTATACATTTCTAAAATAGGGATACTGTTTTGTGTCCTGTGGCAAAGTCACTTTTATGTCTCACACTATAGAAACAAAATCCTTTTAACTGACCAAAGATTTTAGCAGACTAGATTATGAAGAAAAATTTTTAAAGTTGTTTAGAATTCTGTGCATGTAGCAGTATTTTAATACATTTCCAGCAGTTAATATTTTCATTAAGCAATGGGTTCTTCAATATTCCCAAGTTATCACATAGTAATTTTTATAAAGAAAAATTTTAAACATAGTCAGAAGGTAAAACAGTAGTCTGTCGATGATATTTCTGTAATTATCTGGATTTCAAAAGAAGATGGCTATTCATATATTTAGCTAAGACTCAAAACACACACAAATGGTATCTGATCAGGTGTTTTCTGTAAGTGGAAAAGAAACATTGAAAAATAAAACAGACCTTATTTTCCTACTGGCTTGATTATGTCATCTCATCATTATCCATTATCTCTAAGAAAATATATTTCTTCATGCGTTTTCTTTTCCTACTTTTCTGTTATTTCTGTACATTTCCTACATTTTTCTTCTTCTTTTCAATTAGCTGTGCCCTTCTAGTATGTTTGCCAATGTTTGACAGGCTCAATTTTTAAAACATTGAAATGTAATTCAGATACCACATTAAAGTGTATAATTCAGTGGTTTTTGGTATATTTACAAAGTTGTGTAACCGTCACCACTAATTCCAGAACATTTCATTCCCAAAAAAAGAAGCCTAAACCCTTTTAGCAGTCATTTCCATTGCCTCTCAATCCCACTTCCTGGCAACCACTAATCTACTTTATGATGCTATGGATATGCCTATTTTGAATACTTAATACAAACGCAATTACACAAAATGTGGCTTTTCCTGTCTGGTTTCTCTCACTTAACATAATGTTTTCAAGGTTAATCTACATGTGGTTTGTATTAATACTTTATTCCTCTTTGTGGGTAAATAATATTCCATTGTAGGGATGTACTGTATTATGTTTAGCCATTCCTTGGTTAATGGATATTTGGCTTGTTTTTCCTTTTTGGCTATTATGAGTAATGCTGCTAGGAATATTCATGTGCCAATTTTGGTATTAATATAAAATTTCAGTTTTCACAGGAATATACCTAAGAAAAGAATTGCATAGCTATGTAGTAATTCTATGCTTTACTTTTTGAAGAAATGCCAAATTGTTTTCCACAGCAACTGCAGCACTATACGTTTCCCCTAGCAGTATATGAGGCCTCCAATTTCTCTGCATTATCACCAAGAATTGTTATTTTATTTTAAATTATGATCATCCAGGTGACTGTGAAATGGTATCTCATTGCAGTTTTGAATTACATTTTCCTAATAACTAATGATGTTGAACATCTCATATGCTTGTTGGACATTTGTATGTCTTCTTTGGAGAAATGTCTATACAAATCTTTGCCAGTTTTTAAATTGGGCTGTTTGACTTTTTATTGTTGAGTTCTGATAGCAATTTACATATTCTGGGTAGAATAACCCTTATTAGATACAAGACTGGCACCCATAGTCCATCAATTTTTACTTTGTCTTTTCACTTTAAACGCATCATACATTTACTTTTGAGTTTTTCATGTATCCAGTTGGCTAAGGTCCATAATAGAACAAAAGTGCACAGTAGAGGCAAATTTGCTCTGTTTCTAGAACTGGGACACCTTTCTTCTCCCACCCTTAGACATCAGACCTTCAGATTTTCAGGCCCTATCCCCATCTTCAGCCTCAGGCTGAGCTATACAATTGACTTTCTTGATTCTGTAGTTCTCAGACTTGGCCAGCCATACTACTCGCCTCCCCCAGTTCTTCTTATGGGACTTCTCAGCATCCACAACTGCCAATTGCCCTAATAAATCTCCTTTTTTATCTATCTGCTTATCTATCATCAATCAATCACCTTCTATCTTCTCTTGGTTTTGTCTTTCTGGAGAACCTGACAAAGACAAAGTCCAACTTACCCATTTTTTTTCTTTGGTTGCTTGAGTTATTTTGTGTCATATCTAAGAAATTATTGCTTAATCCAATGTCACAAAGATTTATACTTGTGTTTTGTGTTTTATAACTTTAGCTCCTACATTTAAGTCTTTGATCCATTTTGAGTTAATTTTTATATATGATGTTAGGTACTACTGCAAGTTTATTCTTTTGTACAGGGGCATACAGTGGTCACAGAAGCATGTCTTGAAAGGCTTACTCTTTTCCTTGTTGAATGGTCTTGGCATCTTGTTGAAAAACACTTGACCATGGACACAGGTTTTTTTTTTTTTTTCTAGATTCTTGATCTATTCCCTTAACTTTTGTGTCACTTTTATGCCTGTACAAAGTTTTTTTCTTTCTTTCTTTCTCCCTCCCTCCCTCCCTCCCTCCCTCCCTCTCTTTCTTTCTTTCTGTAGCTTTGTAGTAAACTTTAAAATTAGAAGTTGTGAGTTCTTCCTGATGATTCTATGTTCCTTGTATTCACTGGGATTTTGAGATCATTTTGTCCATTTTTGTAAGAAAAGCAATAGAATTTTGAAAGAGGTTTCAGTAAATCTGAAGGTTAATTTGAGGAGTATTATGATCTTAACAATATTAATAATTTCAGTCAATCTAAGAACACAAGATGCCTTTCCATTGATTTAGGTCCTATTTAATTTTTTCTTTAACAGCATCTTGTAATTTTCAGTATACAGTCTTGAACTACTTTTGTTAAATTTATTCCAAAGTATTTTATTTTTTTTGATGCTATTGCAAATGAAATTGTGTTCTTAATTTCACTTTTTGTTTGTTCCTTTTGTACAAAAATCTTGTATCACATGATAAATCTTGCTGAATTATTTTATTAACTCTAAGAGTTTCCTATATATTTGTGTATCTATGGATTCCTTAAAGTTTTCTGTATCTGTGTGGTTAACAGATAGTTTTGCTTCATTTTTCCCCACTCTGGATGCTTTCATTTCTTTTTGTACCTAACTGTTCTTCCTGTACAACGTTGAATAGAAATGGGGTGAGTGAACAACCTTATCTTAAGGTCTTGAGGAGAAAACATGCAGTTATACCATTAAATATGATGTAAGCTGTAGATGTTGCATGAGTGTTCTTCATCATGTTGAGTAAGTTCCCTCCCATTTGTGGTATGTTGCCTAATGATTTTTGTGCATCTACTGAGATGATCATGTGTTTTATCCTTTTGTTAATATGGAACATTGCATTGAGTAGTATTCATTATATAAACTGATTTTGCATTCCTAGGCTTAAACCAATTTGGTCATGGTACATAATTCTTTTTAGATGTTGCTAAGTTTAGCTTCCTACTTCATTGAGAATTTTTACATGTGTATTAGGAATATATGTCTGTAGTGCTCTTTTCTTGGGATAGTTTTGTCTGATTGTGTGTGTGTGTGTGTGTGTGTGTGTGTGTGTCAGAGAAATACTGGCTTCCTAGAATGAGTTAATATTTTTCCTCTTCTAACTTTGGAGAGACTTCTGGAAGGATTGGTGTTAATTTTTTAAATGTTGGTAGAATTCACTAGCGAAGTTGTTTAGTCCTAGACTTTTCTTTGGGGAAGTTTCTCTTATTGTGGGTTTTCTTTTCTTTTCTTTTTTTCATTGCTGTGTCAATATCTTTACTAGTTATAGATCTATTCAAATTTCATTTTTATTATTTTATCACTTTTTGTAGTTTGTGTCTTTCTGGGAATTTTCCTGTTTCATCTGGGTTATTTAATTTGTTGGCATGAAATTGTTCATAGTATTCTCTCATAATTTTATTTATTTATGTAAGGTTAATAAGAGTTCTCCTCTTTCAATCCTGATCTTAATAATCTGAATTTTAACTCGTTAGTCTTTTCTCAGTAAGTTTAGCTAAAGGATTTACCAATTTCATTGATTTTTTCAAAGAATCAATATTTAGTTTTTCTGTTTTCTATGTGTGGTTTTGTTTATTTTTGCTCTTTTCAGAAATATTATGTTTGCTTTGGGCTTTATTTGGTATTTTACCAATAGTAAAGATTTAGGTTATTGATCTGGATTATTCTCCTTTTTAAATGTAAAGAGTTACATCTGTAAATTTCCTTCTGAGCATTGTTTTCCTGTATCTGTCTCATTAGTTTCAGTAGGTTGTTTTTCATTTGCTTTTATCATATAGTATATATTTGTAAATTTTTTCAGTTTCCTTTGTCAGTGATTTCTAATTTCATTCCATTATGGCAATGAACATATTTTGTATGATTTCAAACCTTGTACATTTATTGAGACTTGTTTTATAACCTAGCATATGGCCTGTCTTAGGAAGTGTTGGGAAAACATATAATGGCATCAGCACCCCAGAGAAAAACCCCAACATGGCGCCTAACGACCTTCTTTCTCATTTTTTTTTCTTTCACTGGTGCGAAACGTTCCTGCCGTTCCTGCCGGTGCCAATATTCAAACCCTGCTGGTGGGAAGCCTTAGCCCCAGTAAGAATTAACTTCTTGGGCACCAGAACTGACATATGGAAGAGCTTGCCAATAAACGGGCGACCTGTTATCTACCTCAGCCCTGCTACCTCTCCTTAGACCTATATAAACACACAGCCTTTTGTAATAAAGAGGAACCTCTCAGGTGATCTGTGTCATGTGGTGCAGCATCTTCCAGTCTTACAGGAAGTGATCCATGTTTTCATGCATACCCGAAAAGAACGTGTATTCTGCTGTTCTGAGTAACATATTTTGCAGGTGTCTCTTAGATCTAGTTGGTTTATAGTGTTGTCCAAGTTCTCTATTTTATTTATTTATACCTGATCCTCTGTCTCATTGTTCTATCCATTATTAAAAGTAACATATTTAACTTGGTAACTATCATTGTAAATTTACCTATTTCTTCCTTCAATTCAGTCATTTTTTTTACTTCCTGTTTCTTGGAGATCTGTTGATTGATTCATATGTGCTTTAATTGTCATATCTTTTTGATGGATTTACTTTTTATCATAATAAAAATGTTCTTTTATCACTGGTAATGTTTCTTGTTTAATATCTATTTTATCTGCTATTACTGTAGTTGTTCTTTTGACTACTGTCTGAAAGCTGTATTTTTTTTTCTATTCTTTTATTTTCAATCTGTTTGTGATATTGAATCTTTTGTTAAGTGTGTAGAGTTGGATGTTTTATGTTTGTTTTCCTTCCTTCCACCATTTTGCTAATCCCAGCCTTTGGAATGGAAAATTTTATCCATTTATATTTAATCTAATTATTGATAAGGAAGGATTTATATGTGTCCTTTTGTTATTCATTTTCTATATATGTTATGTCTGTTTTCTCACAATCCTTTTGTTATTGCCTATTTTTTTTGTGTTTTTTGCTAGTGTACCATTTTAATCACCACCCTTATTTGCTTAGAGTGTGTTTTTGCTCACAGTAACTTTTTAATGGATTCCTTGTAGCTTACCATGAATTTTTAATTTATAACAATTTGGTAGTTTAATGTTGATTTAACTTTAATGATATGCAAAAACTTTGTTTCTGTTTCCTTGTTCTTTCATACTATTATAGTCACAGTTACATATTTGTTGATTGTGTGTTGATTGACTTAGAATTATAACTATTCCATTTGCAGTTGTTTTTAAATCAGAGTGGGAAAGGCAATAAAAGTAAAAATACATTTATACTATATTTTTATATTTATCTTGTAGTTTAACTATTTTTGCTCTTTATTTCTTCATGTGAATTTGAATTATCATCTAAAAACAGAATTAAAAACAAACTTGGAGCAAAATTAAAACAAACAACTTGAAGTAGAATTAAAAAATAAAAACGTATGTTCATTATATATGACTTCATAACACTGAAATCTTCAATTTAATCACATGGGTAAATATTATAATTTTTGATAATATTTTAAAATTCAGTTATAAATCTGTTTGTGTAATATGATCTTATTCCTACAAAAATGATTATACTTATGCACACGCAGAAAAATGTAAAAGAGACAAGTGATTTTTATGTTAATAACAGTGTATATCTCTATGTAGGGGATAATGGTGATTTAAAAATCTTAAATAGTGATTTTGTTTTCTAATTTTTATATAAATGTATATCATTTCTATAAACAAGAAAAACTAGTGTTGTCTATTCCTTAATTTCTTATAAGTCAATAAGATGTTTACAGGGAGAATAAGAGCACATAGTCCTAAAAACAATTTGTTCTGGCAATTCAGAGTGAGATTTTTAATTGATTTCCTAAGGAGAACCCAACTGGAGTGTAAGCTCTTTAACACTTATTTATATAGCCTGAAATCTACAGTGTTAAACACACATATGCATGCAGTACCTATTTGTTCAGGCTAAGAATCAATGCCTCCCTAACTCAGTGAATAAATATGTGATTAAACAAGTGAAAATGATTGTAGCCTATGTTTACCTGGCTTCATTTGGAGCTACCTGGGAGAAATTGCTCATTTGAATTGCATTTGAGAGTCCTTACCTACAATTCTGGAATCAATGATTTACTGCTTCTAAAAGCAAATGAGATACTAGGTGAAAAGCCCTGTGTAAATGTGAAATATTATTTTATTCATTGTGACTTTTTGAATGATCTGAAAGACTTATAACATATAATGATTGCCAAAAGCAGCTGACAAACCTGGTTAGCTTGGTGTATTTGCTTTTAACAAATAAAAGTGAAACTGGGAGTAAAGATCATATTTTAAGTTATTTCATATAAGCTGAGACTTACCAGACTTACCAAGCCAAATGAATAATATTTACTTTCATTTAAAAATTATATAATCCAACCATAGAATGTTTACATAAGAGTATTAAATATAGCTATTATTAATTTATACCATGGGGCCATGATTAATGTTTTTTCTGCCCCAAGACTTTATTTTTTTTCCTCCTTTTCTCAAACATGTTTGGCATTTAGAAGTTTTAAAGTAATTTCCCCTTTTGGCTTCACCTGGGGTCTCTGCTGTCCCAGAACCTCCTCCTGACCTCAGTGTTGTGTTTTCATTTAAAATAGGGCATGTCTATAAATGTCAGCAATACAGGGCAATTAGAAGTTTGAAAAGGGCTGTAACATAAACCAGCATTATAGTGAAATGGATATTGCCTTAAGCTGCCTGCAATTCACTTGCTGTTGGAAAGACAATATCCTGCCATTCTCCCATGGTGGCCTTCAATTGAACACATTTGGCTGAGGATTGACCCATTATTAAGATAAGTCTCTGCCTGGCTTGAAACAATGAAGAAACACAGAGCAAGTGAAGTCAGCAAATTGGACTTGTAGTTCGCCAGCACTAGGCAGAAATGTGACACTGGATTAGATGGTAATAGCTGTCTGTGGTGCTATCTGTGAAACCCAATACTGTCCTAGTCCCCAGAATTGGATGGTTGGTACCTGCTGCTAGGGTTTGCCCAAAGTTTTCAACTTTTTGTAGGAACTGCCCATATATTTAGGTATGTGTTTGTGTTACTTTCTTTTTAACACCGCCTAAAAACAGAAATAAAACCAGACCCCTGTCATTAATTGACTTTGGTTCATTTTATTCTCTCTGTTTCTAGCAATGCAGGCCACAAAGTGCTTTTGTAAAATTTTAAAATTGAATATGTTTTTAGAAAGGCATATCATAATGTTTTAATTTACCCACTCCAAAGATGCTTGACCTCTTTATACACAATGGTGCTTATTTCCTCTACCTCTGAGACCTTTTGACACACTGTGAATAGGACTGTGGTTCGCCCCATGTGACCTAGGAGCAAATTTTCAAACAAGATAAGGTGCTATTGAAAGTCTCTCCTGGGCTTGCAACTCTTATCCTGTCCTGGTGTTTGGAGGGAAAATAAAATGCAAAAGGGTTTAACGCTTAAGCCTTTCTAGATCTTACATGAGATTTTGGGGTAATGAGAAGAGACAGTTTGGGAACAATCTACAAAATTACCTGTTCTTTTTTTTCTTTTTTTGTTAGGGTGAGTCATCTTAATTTAATATATCTCTGGAGAAGTGTTTCCATGATCCTAACTTTTAGTTCCTAACAACATTTCATCTCCTCAAACTCAGCTTTGCAAAACTCATATGCAAAGCTGAACTAAAATGAAGGAATGTAATTTAGTGTAGGAGGGGAAACCTATATCACTGGTCTGCTTGTAAAAATCAAGGTTTCTTTGCAGGCTCTGAGCTCCAGTTTTGACTGTCTTAGGAAAGTCTTTTAAAAATCCCTGCTGTCAACAAGCTTTTGAGGCTTCCCAGACTGCAGGGAATGTTAAATAGACCATGAAACATGTAGGAAAGAACGCCCAGATCATGAGAATTGGGAGAAACTGGAGTGGTTCTCAATGCCTGGAACTTGTGTTACGAGAGTTTAGTGACATTTGAGGGGCTGCGCCATTTTGTTTGAGATGATGGCTTAGGTGACACAGATGCCAAGGTATGTAAGATGGTTGAAATGCCTGTCTCTAGCAAGTATGTGGATTAAACAGCTCTCCATGATTGACTTCACCACTCAGTTCCAGATCTAAGGTAAGTGCTCTGTCTTCACTTTCTTTGCATGCTTTTCTCTATAATGAGGCATAATTGTTTCCAAAGAGAGAAACAATGAGTACAATGATTGCAGTAAAGAAACATCTCTCCCTAGAAGAAGGCCTCGGGCCTCAGAGACAGCTGGAATGATGACTTGAATATTACTGCATCACTGAGACCAGAGAAATCCCTAAAACATCAAGATGGGAGCCACTTAAATTTCATTGTTTCCATTCTCATCTCCCTTCTATTCCCAGCCACCCTCCTAATATATGCTTGGTCAATTCCTTTTTTCAATCTTTATACAGCTATTCCAAAATTTTGCTCAACATTTGCAAATACATGACCCATTTCTGCTTTCCTCCCCACCATCAATGCCCTCACTCTTGTTAATAAAGAACACAACCCTTTCTGAGCTTCCTTAGATAAGGATTCCTCAATGTTTTGGTCCAAAACAATCTGTATCTCTACCTATCATTCCTTCCTCTCAAAGACAAGGTAGGGTTTACCTCAAAGCTAAACTTCCACTTGTGAACTTGCTTCATTCCCTACTCCTAGATTTTGCTCATCAATGTCTCATATTTTCCCTGTATGCCTAGAAGAATGTCGAATGCTGTCATTTTACAGCCCTGCCTGAAACTGGAATTTTTAGCCTTTTAAAGTTTTTGTCACGTTGGCAAGTATGTGGTAGTATTTTCATAATTAGTTCTGAAGTGAAACACATTTTTTATATGTCTATTGGCCACATGGATATACACTTTTTGAAGGACCTGTTCAAGTATCTTTCTCTATTTTCTTTCTTTTCTTCTGTCTGACATTCTAAAATCTTATATGTAGTATTTCTCACTATGCCCTCTATAATTTCTAGCCTCTGTGATTTATTCTGGCTATTTTTTTTTCTGGTCTTTCTTTCAGATTAATAATTGTCTGTTTAGTGGTGTTAATCTCTTATTAAAAACACACTCATCAAATTCTTAATTTTGATTACTTCTTTTTTTTTTTTTTTGAGTTCTAGAATTCCCATCTGGATCTTGTTTGTATGTTCCAGTTCTTTGATCTGTGTCTCAATCTTGTCTTTTATCTTCTAGGACAGCATTTGTAGTTATTTTAAAAATGTTCATCAGTGAACATCAACATTTAAAGTCTCTTTGAGGTTTTTCTTGTTGCCTAGTGCTTCATTTTTCTTTCCATTTGATTTTGTTCATGTTGCCTTGTTTTCTAGTATACCTGGTTGTTTTTAATCATGTGCAGGTTAGCATGTTTGAATATTTTTAGAAATAATTTAAAGCCTAGAATGATATTACTAGTGTGCCTGGGAAACCCTCTACATTTTTGGTCTACTTTCCTATTCATGGTGAAGCTTTGTCAGGTCCCATACCAAAGCAAAGGAGCTTTACTAGAGCCATCTTCTGTGATAAGTTCTAGACTCAAATTAGTTCTCCTACATCCATGAGGCTTCCAAAAGTACAGCTCAATCTCTTAGAAGTCTCCCCCTATAATTGTCATACTCTCTCAGGATAAAGTAACTCTAAATGCTATGCTTATCTTCCTGGGCCTCCATCCTTATTTTAGATTCTGGGGTGATGGTTCTATACTATCTTATTGGTTTTCTGATTCATCCAATGATCTGTATTGTTATATTTGAAGATATTTTATGTAGGTTTTCCAGTAGTCTTCAGTTGGAAACAAATTACCTATTAGGAGGAGATGTAATTCTCAATTTTGTTGATGTTAACTGCTTTTTAGTTTTTATCATCTGTAAGTTCTTGGAAAGCTCCTGTTCCTCTGAATGACTGCTATACTTTTCTGGACTTTGTCTGTGGCCTTCTTCATTTAGTTATTTCTGGGTCTTTTCTTATAGTTTTATGCTTTCAATTTTCAGAAACCAAATCTGTATGTCTGGTAGATCTCTTTCTTTTAAGTGAACCCATCTACTTCCAGCAGCTCAATAGACATATCCACCTGAGAAAAGCTCAGTTTTGCATGTTTAAATCACACTTACTGGGCTGTTTCTACCTATAGTCAATTCTTAGTCATGCTATCTCATGATGTCTTAATTTGTGGATGGTGCTATCAACAAATACTGACATTCTTAATGTTATCACTATTTTTTTTTCCCAAAACTGAGTTCTCTCATTCATTTTTTGACTCTCTGCTCCCAAATAAATCATTTAACCATATCCACTTTTTTGTTCATATTTCTCTAACCATTTTCCTTTAAAAAAAATAATCTTACAGACAGGTAAATTCCTTTGACTACAGACACGGAAGCTGTAATGTTTGGTAAACTATTAGATGCATCACCTAAGATAAATTAATTAACAACTCAGTACTTCTGTTTCCCTATCTGTAAAACAGGCATGATAATGATATATCTAGCTGAAGTAGACTGCAAACATTGTCACAATCTTTCTTCCTCCCTCCACCTTTCACCTTTGCAATGTGACTTTGCAGTTTCTATTATCAAGAGATGATGTTGATTTTCCTACCTTAGAATCTGGCTACACTGTGACCTGCTTTGGTCAACAGACTGGGGAAGATATGAGAATGTGTCTGTTCAGAATATAGGTCTTCCAAGGCCTTGAGTGCTTCTACTTTCTCAAAATTTGTCAACTACCTTGTGAATTAACCTAGGTCAACCTGTGAAATGAGAGATGAGGTGGGGCAGAGACAAGCCTTCCCAGCTGATGCCATTATAGACCCGCTAGTCCCTAGTTACCTGGCAATTTAACAAAGATTATGTGTGATCTTAGCCAAAACCTGAAGATCTGCCAACCTACACAGTGATGGGATAAATAAATGTTCATTGTGTTAAAGTGCATTCTTTATACTATGACCCATATAAAAGCAACTAATGACACTACTCTGTAAAGTTATGAAATGAATTTATATGAACAAAGTGCTCAGATCATTGCCTGGCACATAGGAAACATTACTTTAAAATATTAGTAGTTGTTCTTTGTCCATGTATTGCACTGCAGTGTGATTGCCTATTATGTCATAACTCTGTCCTCAAGTCTATCCTCTAGAATTACCTCTTTACAGATCTTCTAAAATGTAAGTTCAGTTATGTCAGTTCCATTTTAAATGCTGCAATGAATCTTTTCAAATTACATTTATTCTAATTTTCTTAGCTTAGACATATAAGACCAGTTCAATTTTGCATCTTCTATAACCCCTTAATCCATCTCTGTTTTTAGTGGATGCCTTCTACTCTATATTGATTATCAGTAAAGTAACTAAAAGTAAGAAAGAAAGTATTTTTTTTACCATATAAAGATAATTATTTTGTAAATGATTCAATATAGCATTAATGGATCTACAATACTGCTCATACTGAGTGGCAGTTGAAGAAGTTAAAGTAATACCAATATTTAACATATGAAAAAAAAATATTGATTTATAGTGCCTTTTCCATAAACTAATGCACCATAACATGCTCTCTCTAAACTGTTTATGTTAGATTTATTTGCACTATAAATATAACAGCTAGTTCATTGGCATGCTCTGATAATGAAATGTTTTCCTCAAGAATTTCTAGTGCAAATCCACTCATTGTTGGCTTATTGCATACTTTAAAAATAGTGAATATTTCAAAGTCACACCAAAATATTAAAGTATAATTTCTGGCAGTACAACCAAGGACTGTATGTGTACAAAGAACTTTTAACTTATATAACTGAGATATAGTTAAGGAACTTTAGAGTTCATTGAAAAATCTCTAGAACAGAAAAAGATTCTGTTTAGATTATTAGAAATCTGGGACTGGAAAACACTTTAGTGTGAACAATTGTATGTTGATTGTTTTCTTGTTTTGTGGCTGTATATCAGATAATCAATTACTTATCATAGTCATATTGTTAGGAACTGTAGAAAAATACTTTGTTCTCCATGATGAATTCCACTTTGATTGAAGTGAGTGGGATTGTGAATATGGTCCTGGCCTGAGGCTTCATATTTCATTGAAACAAAATGTAATAAAGTAGGTGTAAATTAGATACCTACTTATAAATTATTCTATAAACACCATTGTTTGTTAAAGTTAGGGCATCTTTACTATCAATAACCTATCTGTTGACACATGTTCTCATTAGATATGTTTTTGTGGGGTTATTTAAAAATTGTTTAGCTATTTTTCACATCGACTGCATTAATCTTTTAAAATAACAGTATTGAATAGGTACATGTAAGTAATAAAAATCAACAGTATTTCATAAAGAAACCCAGTTTACTCTGACTTATAGTGATCTTCCCTTTCAATAATTATTGTCTAACTTTATTTGTGACATCTCTACCTTGTTAGTTCCTTCTGGAATATATTACTGTTTAGCTCATTGAGTACTTATGCTTGGTGTCTCCCAATGTGGAAAAACAAAAAGCAACTTGTCCCAAGTTGACAGAAAGCAACTTAAGTTGGGGGCATCATAATCTAGACTTTTGTCTTCCTTGCTTTCTAGTGTAGTTATTGGTAAACAAAGCAAAATAAGAGTAAAGGTAAACGTATTTAAAATCAAAACATTTGATCATCTTCCCACTCACTGAAATAAAACATTATCTTAAATAAAGTAAAATAAAAATTAGATAAATTGGAGTGGAGGTTGACTAAGCTCTCCTTAGCTTATTGTTCTGGTGTTGGATTAGCCTCCTGAGATAAAATCTGAAGGACTGAAGGAAAGGGAATAGAATAGTGTGTGGAAGATTGGTTGTACTTTTTTTTTTTTTAAGAGCTATGAATTCTCAAATGATCAGATACAGTCATTATCACTTTTAAGAGAATACATTTCAAGTAGGATGTATATAATTATTGGTTTAAGTTCTATTTAAATTAATGTCTCTTAACAAGCAATTGTTTATATATAATTTCCTCTTAACCTTTTTGAAAAAACACATGTTATTTTTGAGCTAAAGACCAGGAGGTTTATTTTCACACAGTAACTTCTATATAAAGAGTAGGCCTTTAGAGTCCTCATAATGAGACAGTTATACATATGTGCTTTCCTATGTTAAAGTATCAAAGTATAAAACTGAGATGAAAGCACTTTATAAGGACTTTCTTTTTATATTATCATTATGAACCTAAGAATCATGTACAAACAGTATGGCATTTAAAGTGTGATTATGAAGCTTCATTCTACATTAAGTGCAAGAGAAGTAGGTGGAGCTGAATACTGCTTTGTTAAGGCTCGTGATTTCCTGGAGATTTCTGGTCTTCATTGGAGAAGACAATAGTAATAAAAAAGAACCTTGAGTACAGCTGCCTGTTGGAGTAGTAATCTGAGAATTTGTGCTTTGAATATTTTTCTTTCTTTGGATACATAAAGTAGCAGAGCATGACTCTGTGTGGGTTGGTTCCACTTTGTGTTTTGGCTTTTGTATTTCAAAATGGGATAGTTTTCCTTGGCAGACACAGCAGTAGAATAAGTCTAGAGTAGGTGGAGTGCGTGTATTTTATTTTTTTAAAGGAGAGTGGGGATTTGCACAGTGACCCAGATGTGTGCTCTCTGAACTCCGACTGTCTATGTTCAAATATGCAATGTGAAGTGAACAGGGTTTAAAAAGACCCTGTTGGATACCTTGGGGGTATTTTTTGCACAGTGTTTTGGCAGCGTGCTCTTCTAGCTGAATTAGATTTATTGCTGAAACACTAAATCTTCATTATACGTGACAACCCTACTCCCCTGCCGTCCTGGTCCCTTTCCATTCACAGTCTTTTTCTTTCTTTCTTTTTTTTTTTTTTTTTAAATTCCAACATCTTGTTTCTTCCCCTTCCCTAGCCCCAAGATCCCTAAATATTCTACATTCCATTTTATCTCAGAGTTGAAACTGCATTAAATTTGTGAATGTGTCATTCACAGATGTCAAAAAGCAGAAAGCATAATACAGGTTAAAGTTGTCTTATGCAATCCATCAATATTTAGCCATGAGTGCACTGGAGCTTTTAAAGTGATCTATATGGCTGGATGCCTGACATAACTCTATCAATAAGAAGCAGTCACTCAGACACACATTCTGGCTAGGTATAGTTACAGGTGAGTACAGAAAAAGAATACCATCTCAGGTGTGTGATCCTAAAGCTGCTGCTGTTCTTCTGTCTAGCACTGTAGGACACCAGAAGGGGCCAATACGAATGACCAATGGACTTCATCTCCTGCTAAATCGCTCTGGAATTTTTAATAACTTAAAGAAGACTAGACCTGATGGACTTTACAAGATGTGGGTAGATTCAGAACTATCTAATTTTATTAATCCCAGCTTTCCAGAAAATTCCATCTATGCTCAAATTACTTAGAATCACTATATAGGTTTTTTTTAAAAGTCATAATATTATTTTTTATTCTGTCTCTGCTTGGTACAATAGTAGTAGATTGGAGGAGTAATAGCAATTATTACATATAAAGTTGGCAAATATTACTTTGGCATACCTAAAACAGGTACTGGATGAAAGTCATTCATCTGCTCAGGCTATTCACTCAATAGATATTGATTATGTGCCTACCTTGTGCTGAACACTGTGAGATGTATAATTTCAAAAAGGAACAACTAAATGCATGCTTCTCAGGGAGTCTACTATGAGGATGAGACTCAGAAGTAAGCAGACAATGGAAATGCTGGTGCTTTGTAAGGGTAATATGTGAACTGCAGTGATACAAATGACTTCTAATAGACTGTGTGGGCTGGTAAGTGAAGAGTGTGATGTGACCAAGGATGGTTCGACTTGAATCTGCAGGGTTAACAGGTTGCAGACATTTGAAATAGATGGCTCAAGGCACACAAAAAAAGATAAACAGAATTGGTTTCACTGACCAGAACTCAAAAAGCAGCTCTGTCTGACTGGAGAATCAAGATGAAAGAGGGAAGAGAAGCCGTGGAGGTTCCTAAAAGAAGCTGGGTGTTACAGATGGAAACTTGGCCAGGAGTTGCTGCTGCCCTAATACTTTTCACCAACCCTGTTTGTGGAGTAATCTGGTTCCTTTAGAAATGTACTGCACCTGCCTCGTGTGCTTCAAACCTTGAGTGCCACTTTCAATGACTGTTGTGCTCAGCTTCTAGAATATACTAAAGTAATTGAAATAGACAAAGAAGTAGCCAGTAAGCCAAGATGTTCCCATCTCACTGAAAACCTGTACATCTGGTTTTGTGGTTAAGAAGAAGGTAATGCCATCATTACCTCAATTAAAACACATATTTTTAAGAACAAATAATTGTGGTTGGCAAGAATTAATTGAATATGTCAAAATACCTAGTAGAGAGGATTTTGAATGTTCTCAATGCAAAGAAATGATAAATGTCTGAAGTGACAGATGACAATTATCACAATCTAATGTACATCTTTTATGTATATATTGAAATATCAGATTGCATTTCATAAATAGGTGTAGTTACTGTGCATTAAGTAAAACTAAAAATACATTTAAAAAAGTAACATCTTTGCAAAATAAATGGCAAACAAAACAAAACAAAAAATAAAACTACTCCGATAAGAAAGTTAAAATATATATTTGGCCTAAACATAAAACATGTAAGAATTTATGAAAAAAATTAAATAGAAGGAATCACTCTCTTACAAGAAGAACTGTTCTGAACATGGCACAGATTCTCTTAGAAAGTACTGTGTGGATTGTCATGAGAAGTAATCAAGCAGATTACTGTGTCCCCATTTATCTATGATGCTTGGGGGATTCCTACAGAAAAATATTCTATGTTCATGATGCCAAAATAGGACATCATGGGATAGCTTAAAATGAATTTAATGGTAAATCTGAGGACAAGTGCTGTCCTGAATCACTCAAGGTCACCCTCCACTGAAGTCTGATCCCTTTCCAGGATGTCGGCAGCAGTTGTATGAACGAACTTGGCCCGCTGTCCTAAAGATCACCTGGTTTGTTGAGGTCTTTTAAGTCCAGTCTTCACTCCTAGAACCATGACACAGATGAATTTTAAACTGCTAGAGCAATTTCCCAACACACGTCTACAAGTTAGCCAGGTATTAAATATATACACACTGTAATCGATACTTCTGAACTTTAATTGGCATACCTTTATGCTACATTCTTCTTTGTGGTCGGTTTGTTGGAACTGTTTTTGGCATGTTCATGTATAAGCAAAAGCAGATTCATTACTCTAAATTTGGCTAAGATACAAATATGATAACCTAGATTTTTAGAAAAATGTCTAGAAGATTTTTTTTCCCTGGGCATGTTTTAAGTGTAGATTTAATAAATCTTACTACAACAGTCTCTTATCTGCCAAAGAATTCTTTTACAAAATGTACCAGGGAAGATGCAATACAATTTATAAGGTATTTAAGGATACAGTTTCTCTTTACAAAATTCTTTTAGTCTTTAAAATCTATTTGAAATGTCACCTCCTTCATGAAGTCTCTTATGAATTATACAATGCAAATTTGATATCCAATTTTCCTAAATCTTTCACTATCTTAAATTTCTCTTCATATTCTGTGTTGTTTTTATTTATCAATTCTAATCTGCTAACTTTTAAGACAAATAGTATTACACCTATACATTATGTGTTTTAAATATCCCCATTGCAGAGATGGGTATCTTTTAAAATAGGCCTTCTGAGGAAATACTGTGTTATACTAGAAACACATATGGGACTTTGAATACTGTATTTGCAATTCCCTGGCCTAGTGACTTTAGGAAATATGCTCTATCTGCTTTTGCCTCATTTTTCTCACCCATGCAATAAGAATACTAACACATAATTGACAGGTTTGTTGTAAAGAGGGCATATCTAAGTTTGCTTAGAAGGAAATAAATAATTGCTGGCCTATTTCTATCTTTTAGAAAATTTTCTCAGTTTTTTATTTTATTATTTCCATAGTGCTTTAATGTATATACTTTTCTTATACCGATAACAATTTACAAAAAAAATAGTCTTCCCAATTATTATGACTAATTTGTTTAATTTAACTCTAAAAGCCATAGTGCACTATTCTTATTCAGAGAAACTGCTTTGCCTTACATGGAGTGTACTGGGTTGAATACCGTTAGGCATACTTATAGCGCTTTCCTTTTATGTTCGCAGAGATCTCGATGTCATGAAATGAAGTGTTGTTGGAAACAGCGAGGAGTTAATGAATCAACAGCCCAGTGAGCTGTTATTTACAGTAACATTACAGCGATGATTTATGCCCCTGAGGTTCCTAGGTGACAGGGAACTGAGATTATAAATTAATGTAGATTTGGATTGTTGCACAGGAGGTGCGGGTGGCCTTTGTTTTCTATTTTGAGGCACAACAAAGGACAGAGAGATGACATACTGGCCCAGACACCAGCTAAGCTCACATTACATTTCACACTCCGGCTCATCTTCTGACTTATTTTTTTGTGTGTGTCAGGAACGTTTGCCATTTTATTTTCAGGTTATGATGTATATATCTTCTTCAGACAGCCTCATGATTAACTCCAAGTGACTGAGGGCCTGCCACCCTCTTGCTTTCCAGGTCCAAAGCCACCTGATGTCATTCCATAATACACAATGATGTGTTCTCCTTTTGGTGATCACCAGGTGCCTTCTGTCACTTGTACTTAAAATTCACCAGATGCTTTTATGCAGATTATCTGCACAGTGAAGGTGACCTGTGAATAGGCAAATGTGGAAATCACTGCGGATGTGATAACACTCAGTGAGGTTATGAAACTTTCCTTCTCCAAGTCAGATTCACTCATTATGTGAAAGTTAAGGTTTTGACTTCAAATTTTGTTGTTTAAGGTGATTAATTATGAAATTTAGAAAAATAGAAAGTCAGCTGGTATTTTAAAAATGACTGTATATCTAAAAATATTTTCTTTGTAAAGTCTTTCACAATGTTGGTGTTTCCCAACTTTTACCATATGATGAAAGGTATATTATCTTAATTTTACAGGAAAATCTAGTGGCCTCTTCCAAATTGTTCTGGCTCCTACAATTTGAATCCAGAACAAGAATCCAGGTATTTTGAGTCTCATTTCAGTGCCTTTTCTGTAACAGCATTGCTTCTTTAAACATTTGTGATATGGAAAGTATGAAACTACTTGACAAGAGAAATTTTAAAAATGAGTCTATATATATGTGTATTTGTATTTATATATATATATATATATATATATATATATATATATATATATATGGACACACACACACACACACACACACACATATATATATATATATATATATATATATATATATATATATATATATAATGTGTTCTATATGTACACATTTATCTACATAAGTATGTCCATCTTATTGCAAGTGGTGTTTGGCAATACATACAATAAAAGCACAAATCAAATAATAGCACTAGGAAATGTGTAGTTTGAACACCATGACAAAGAATAAGTGAAAGTTAAAATGTACCATGACATGGGAAGCATAATAAGAAGCATGATGTCACTGCTAAGAATAAGCATTATTAATACATTCAAATGAATGAGGCTCATGTAATATTAAGAGAAAACCATTCTTAGGTCAGATCACTAGGAAAACCAGCAGTAACAGGTTTATTTAACACAAATAATTTAGGATGAAAATGAAATACAGACAACAACATGTAAAAATAGAAATGTAATGTATCAGAAGTGACTGTAAACTGGGCAGAAGGGTTCAATAAGAAAAAGAGGAGTCTTTATTGATGATACCTTGTGCACTTTGCAAATAAAATATGATATCCGTGAATATCTAATCACCCAAAACCAAAATGATGGCATTCTTGGAAAAAAAAACAAAATCAAATTCACAGAAAAATACATGAAACACATTGGTAATTTATTTCATCACTTGATAAATTTAGTAGAGAAAGATTCCTAAGAATATTGAAGACCTAAATAAATAAGCAAAGTATATTCTACTTTTATCTGATATGAAAGTTTCTGTCTGTGAGATGGGAAACAAGAAAACGTACATTTTTACAAGTATAATGACCACTCACAAGATTTAATTTTATATATATATATATATATATATATATATATATATTTTTTTTTTTTTTTAAAAAAAAACAACACTAGTACATAGTTGGTAGAGAAGACGAAATAATATAGACAGCATTTTTGAATCACAATGCAAGCAGAAATAATGACCAAATTGGAAAGTAGCAAATTCTGCCACTTGGAAATCAAAGCAAACAAAAGCTTTTCTTAAACATCAAAAGAAAATGAAGAATTTTCTTTTTATGTTTCAAAAGAAAAAGAATTTTCTCTTGATGTTTCCCAAATGGAAGAATATCTAGGAAATTTCACAAAAACTCATCTCAGTATCTATGAAATATAATAACGCAATTGCTGAGGAAAGTTCTCGGGCCTACTTTTTTATATCAATAAAGAATAAATAATAAATAAATGAGTATTTACCATAGGAAAGGAGCAAAAAGCAATTTCAAGTAATGGAAAAGAAACAAAGCAAAAGCAAAACAAATTAATAAATTTAAAGATGGGAAAAATAGAAGTATTGAATAAATCCAGGAGAAAATACTTTTAAAGGCTAGATAAACAGACAAGACAAATGGAGAAAGTACCAATGCTCAAATAAAAATTGACAAGGCAGGGTCAGGGGAATAACTATTGGCTGGGAGGAAACTGAAGGGGTCATAAGCTTCTACTTAGCCCTATTCAAACAACTTTGCACATCTTGCTGTAATGGGAGATTATCTAGAATAAGATAAATTTCCAACATAATTCCCAGAAGATAAAAATATGTAAACAGTCTGATTGTCATGAAAGCAAGGGAAGACTTTGTATTTTGCTAACTTACTCCCCCAAACTCCAAAGCATTAGGCCAAGAACATGTCTTAGTATATGGAGTAGAAAACTTTAACCTTATTTAACTGTTCCAGAGTATAGATAAAGAAAACAATTTCTGAATTATTTATTTTTTAGCTAACTTTGACAACAAATATTACAAAAAGTAAACTAAAAAGTCATTTCTCAATTAAATATAATTTTACTAATAGAAAGAAAAAATATCTTATTTCAACCAATAAATACTAAAAGGGAAAATCTTAGAAACATTTTCAATAATATTGGGATATGACTAATATGCTGATATCATAGACATTGTTTAATATTCTTCCGGAAGTACTAGATACCTCAATTAAATAAAAGAAATAAATTATAAGTATAAAATTGTTCAGGTAGAAGTAAAACTATTATTATAGAAGATTAGATAAAACAGAATATAAAATTTCAACTCTACTGAAAAACTGTTAGTTTTCACATATTATAGAATAATTATTAGGGTGTGAAATAGAAAAAGGGCTTTATGATCCCACTTACAATAACAACGAAAATAATTAGGAATAAACTTAACAAGATATGTAAGAGATATGCATAGAGATAGAAGAAACTAAGTGCTTTAGGAAATAAAAATGCATACGCTGCTTATGTAGGGAATAGTTCTGGATGTGTGTGTAAGAACCTTGTAGAAGTTGTTCCATCTGGGGAGATGGACTGGTACCTGAGTGACTTAGTTTTGTCCCATTGGATGTTTTACCATATTCATGATTTACCTATTCAATAAATGCATACATTTTATCCAAGTCTTAAGATCCTGCACAACCGGGAGAGGGAAGATGGCGGCGAGGGGAGTGCATTGCCCCCGTGTGCTGCTTCACTGTGTGGGAGTATTACAAGTCAGGACGGCTAAAGGCTATCTTGTTAGGAATTTCCAGCAATAGTGGGGTGCTCCGGAACCTGGAGGAAGGATTTCCATCGCACGAGGATCGGCTACGGGGACTCAAACGCGAGAGGTTTGTCGCACGGAGGGTAACACTGCTTATTCAGCAAATCGCCCCGCGGCTAGAGTCTGCAGCGCGCGCTGGGAAATGAGGAGATAGCGACGCAGGGATACAGCGCTGCAGTTTCTGCCAGCCGTGCAAGCACCGTACTCAGGGCTGAATTCTGGGTTCGAGACGGGGGAAGGAAGCGGTCCATCTTGGTTCTCCACACCGGTCAGACCACAGAGGAGGCCAGCAGCCACCATGTTGGAAAGCTGACGTCACCATCCCTGTTTTCAACTGACCGCAGCTCATTCAGCCATAGAACAGGTAATTTCAGGATGCCATTCGCCTGCGGCTTGCAGACAGATTGCTAGGGTTCAGTGCCTGGGTGCTTCTTAGAACCTGATCTTATCGGAGCGAACACCGAGCGCGGGGCGGCCGAGTTCCGGCTCCCGGAACCGCCCTGGCCCAGGGCTGCGGAGCCTGCGGAGGCTGCTTCTTGGACCCTGCTCCTATCAGAGCATACACCAAGCACTAAGCGGCCGAATTCCGGCTCCCGGAACCGAGCCCGCGGGGACTGCTTCTTGGAGCCTACTCTTATAGGAGCTTACACTGAGCACGGAGCGGCCGAGTTCCGGCTCCTGGAACTTCCCTGGCCCAGGGCTAGGAGCCCGCGGAAACTGCTTCTCGGTCCGGGTCCTGCTGAGGGCCGGTCAGGACTCACCCGTTGCTTTGGTTGCCCAGCAAGGGGTACGAAATGCTGCCATTCGCATAGGATAACAACATGGCAGAGATCTGATGTCATCAGAAAGCGGCGGAGGAGAGAACTTCATCAATACCAGCGGCGACATAAACAGTTGGTCTCCTGGTAGGGGGGGTGAGGCACAGACACCCGAGTCTCCTCAATTTGTCGTCGAGCCAGAGGGGAGGAGCCGGGCCGCCGCCAGCGCCCGGAGCAGGCCCAGCGGCTCGCCAGCGTGGTGACCGCATGACCCCAATTGGAGAGGGGGCGGAGCGGAGCCGCCACCCGCACCCGCAAGGTGGGCAGACCCGCGACCCAGTGGTACATGGGCGTGGTAGGAGGGGCAGGGCAGAGCCGCCGTTCGCACTTGCAAGGTAAACAGACCTGTGACAGCCTGGCGGGTCAGGACCAGTGGCCTGCCAGTGTGGTACACACGTCACCCCAACTGGAGTAGGTGCAGAGCAGATCCTTCTCCCACGCCCGGATCAGGCCCTGCCGGTGTGGTGGCCACGTGACCCCAATTGGAGTGGGGGCGGAGCGGAACCGCCACCCGTGCCCGCAGGGTGAGCAGACCTGTGACCAACCTGCAGATCAGGCCCAGGGGTCCGCAGGCGTGGTAGGAGGGGCAGGGCAGATCCGCCGCCCGTGCCTCCAAGGTAGGCAGACCTGCGACAGACCGGCGGATCAGGCCCAGGAGCCTGCCGGCGTGGTACACACACCACCCTAACTGGAGTAGGGGCAGAGCAGAGTCGCCGCCCGTGCCAGGAACAGGCCCAGCGTCCTGCAGGCGGGGTAGTCACGACACCCCAATTGGAGTAGGGGCAGAGCAGAGCCTCCACCTGTGCCCGAAAGGTGGGCAGATCTGCGACCAACCAGCGGGACAGGCCCAGTGGCCTGCCGGTACGACAGACACGTCACCCCATTTGGAGTAGGGGCAGAGTAGAGCCGCCGCCCGCGCCTGCAGGGTAGGCAAACCTGCAACCGACCGGTGGATCAGGCCCGGTGGCCTGCCGGCGTGGTACACTCGTCACCCCAATTGGAGTAGGGGCAGAACAGAGCCACCGCCAGCGCCCAGAACAGGCCCAGTGAACTGCCGGCGTGGTAGCCACGACACCCCAATTGGAATAAGGAGAGAGCAGAGCCGCCGCCCGCACCTGCAGGAAAGATACGCAAGCAGTATGAAAAGACAAGGAAAGAAAGGACCACAAGCAATGCAGGTCAACGCAACTTTAGAAGAGGTAACAGCTGCAGCAGATGGAATGTCAGATAAAGAATTCAGGATATACATGCTTCAGACGATCTGGAGTATCAAGGAAGACATTAAACAGCAAAATCAGACAATGAAAGATCACTTCGACAATGAATTACGTAAACAAATCCAGGAAGCAAAGGATCAACTATACAGGGAGATAGAGGTTATAAAAAACAAACAAACAGAAATCCTAGAAATGCAGGAAGCAATAAACCAACTTAAAAACTCAATGGAGAATACTACCAGCAGAGTACAACACTTAGAAGATAGAACTGCAGACAATGAAGACAAAGTATTTCAACTGGAAAAGAACATAGACAGCTCAGCAAGACTGTTAAGAAACCATGAGCAGAACATCCAAGAAATATGGGATAACATTAAGAGACCAAACTTAAGAGTCATTGGGATACAGGAAGGTACAGAGCTCCAAACCAAAGGAATGAGCAGTCTATTCAATGAAATAATACGAGAAAACTTCCCAGACTTGAAGAATGAGACAGAATCCCAAATCCTAGAAGCCTACAGGATGCCGAATGTGCAAAATCATAAGAGATCCACACCTAGACACATTATAATGAAGATGCCCAACATACAGAATAAGGAGAGAATTTTAAAAGCTACAAGAGAAAGGAAGCAGATTACATTTAGGGGTAAGCCAATCAGGATAACAGCTGATCTTTCAACACAGACTCTGAAAGCTACAAGATCCTGGAATAACATATTTCAAACACTGAAAGAAAATGGGTTCCAACCAAGAATTGTGTTTCCAGCGAAATTAAGCTTCAGGATGGAAGATGAAATTAAAACCTTCCACGATAAACAAAAGTTTAAAGAATTCGCAGCTAGAAAACCATCTCTTCAAAACATCCTCGCCAAAGCATTACAGGAAGAGGAAATGGAAAATAACAATGAAAACCAACAGTGGGAGGTAGGACAGTAAAGGGGGGGAAAATAATCAAAGAGGAAAACAAACCATGTTTAGTAACAGAAATAAACAAATATGGCTGGAAGAACAACCCATATCTCAATAATAACCCTAAATGTTAATGGCTTAAACTCACCAATTAAGAGACACAGGCTAGTAGAATGGATCACAAAACAAGACCCAACAATATGCTGCCTACAGGAGACGCATTTGATAGGAAAAGACATACATAGGCTGAAGGTGAAAGGTTGGGAAAAATCATATCACTCATATGGACTTCGGAAACAAGCAGGAGTGTCCATACTCATATGAAATAAAATAGATTTCAAGCCAAAGTTAATCAAAAGGGATAAAGAGGGACACTACATACTGCTTAAGGGAACCATACACCAACAAGACATAACAATCATAAATATTTATGCCCCAAACAATGGTGCAGCTATGTTCGTCAAACAAACTCTTCTCAAGTTCAAGAGTCTAATAGACCATCATACCATAATCATGGGAGACTTCAACACACCTCTCTCGCCACTGGACAGATCTTCCAAACAAAAGTTGAATAAGGAAACTATAGAACTCAATAACACTATTAATAACCTAGACCTAATTGACATATATAGAGTATGCCACCCAACATCAAGCAGTTACACTTTTTTCTCAGCAGCACATGGATCCTTCTCAAAAATAGATCATATATTATGTCACAGGGCAACTCTTAGACAATATAAAGGAGTAGAGATAATACCATGCATCTTATCTGATCATAATGGAATGAAACTGAAAATCAACGATAAAAGAAGGAAGGAAAAAGCATACATCACTTGGAGAATGAACAATAGGTTACTGAATGATCAATGGGTTATAGAAGACATCAAGGAGGAAATTAAAAAATTCTTAGAGATAAATGAAAACACAGACACAACATATCAGAATCTATGGGACACATTGAAAGCAGTTCTAAGAGGAAAATTCATTGCTTGGAGTTCATTCCTTAAAAAAAGAAAAAAACAACAAATAAATGATCTCATACTTCATCTCAAAATCCTTGAAAAAGAAGAGCAAAACAACAGCAAAAGAAGTAGAAGGCAAGATATAATTAAAATCAGAGCTGAAATTAATGAAATCGAAACAAAAGAAACAATTGAAAAAATTGACAAAACTAAAAGTTGGTTCTTTGAAAAAATAAACAAAATCGACAGACCCTTAGCGATGCTAGCGAAGAGAAGAAGAGAGAGAACTCAAATTACTAGCATACGGGATGAAAAAGGCAATATCACAACAGACACATCAGAAATACAGAAGATAATCAAAAACTATTTTGAATCCTTATACTCCAATAAATTAGAAGATAGTGAAGGCATCAATAAATTTCTTAAGTCATATGATCTGCCCACATTGAGTCAGGAGGATATAGAAAACCTAAACAGACCAATATCAATTGAGGAAATAGAAGAAACCATAAAAAGACTACCAACTAAGAAAAGCCCAGGACCGGATGGGTATACAGCAGAATTTTACACAACCTTTAAAGAAGAACTAATACCAATACTTTTCAAGCTACTTCAGGAAATAGAAAAAGAGGGAGAACTTCCAAATTCATTCTACGAGGCCAACATCACCCTGATACCTAAACCAGACAAAGACACTTCAAAGAAAGAAAACTACAGACCAATATCTCTAATGAACCTAGATGCAAAAATCCTCAATAAAATTCTGGCGAATCGGATACAAAAACATATCAAAAAAATTATGCACCATGATCAAGTAGGATTCATCCCTGGGATGCACGGCTGGTTCAATATACGGAAATCAATAAATGTTATTCACCACATCAGTAGACTTAAAAATAAGAACCATATGATCATCTCGATAGATGCGGAAAAAGCATGCGACAAAGTACAGCATCCCTTTATGTTCAAAACTCTAGAAAAACTAGGGATAACAGGAACATACCTCAATATTGTAAAAGCAATCTATGCTAAGCCTCAGGCTAGCATCATTCTGAATGGAGAAAAACTGAAGGCATTCCCTCTAAAATCTGGAACAAGACAGGGATGCCCTCTCTCTCCACTTCTGTTCAACATAGTTCTCGAAACACTGGCCAGAGCAATTAGACAGACGAAAGAAATTAAAGGCATAAAAATAGGAAAAGAAGAACTTAAATTATCACTATTTGCAGATGATATGATTCTATACCTAGCAGACCCAAAAGGCTCTACAAAGAAACTATTAGAGCTAATAAATGAATTCAGCAAAGTGGCAGGATATAAAATCAATACGCATAAATCAAAGGCATTCCTGTATATCAGCGACAAATCCTCTGAAATGGAAATGAGGACAACCACTCCATTCAAAATATCTTCAAAAAAAATAAAATACTTGGGAATCAACCTAACAAAAGAGGTGAAAGACTTATACAATGAAAACTACAGAACCCTAAAGAGAGAAATAGAAGAAGATCTTAGAAGATGGAAAAATATACCCTGTTCATGGATAGGCAGAACTAACATCATCAAAATGGCGATATTACCAAAAGTTCTCTATAGGTTTAATGCAATGCCAATCAAAATCCCAATGGCATTTCTTGTAGAAATAGAGAAAGCAATCATGAAATTCATATGGAAAAATAAAAGACCCAGAATAGCAAAAACAATGCTAAGCAGGAAGTGTGAATCAGGCGGTATAGCGATACCAGACTTCAAACTATACTACAGAGCAATAGTAACAAAAACAGCATGGTACTGGTATCAAAACAGGCGGGTGGACCAATGGTACAGAATAGAGGACACAGAAACCAATCCACAAAACTACAACTATCTTATATTTGATAAAGGGGCTAAAAGCATGCAATGGAGGAAGGATAGCATCTTCAACAAATGGTGCTGGGAAAACTGGAAATCCATATGCAACAAAATGAAACTGAATCCCTTTCTCTCGCCATGCACAAAAGTGAATTCAAAATGGATCAAGGAGCTTGATATCAAATCAGAGACACGCCGTCTGATAGAAGAAAAAGTTGGCTACGATCTACAGTCGGTGGGGTCGGGCTCCAAATTCCTCAATAGGACACCCATAGCACAAAAGTTAATAACTAGAATCAACAAATGGGACTTACTCAAACTAAAAAGTTTTTTCTCAGCAAAAGAAACAATAAGAGAGGTAAATAGGGAGCCTACACCCTGGGAACAAATCTTTACTCCTCACACTTCAGATAGAGCCCTCATATCCAGAGCATACAAAGAACTCCAAAAATTAGACAATAAGAGAACAAACAACCCAATCAACAAATGGGCCAAGGACCTGAACAGACACTTCTCAGAGGAGGACATACAGTCAATCAACAAGTACATGAAAAAATGCTCACCATCTCTAGCTGTCAGAGAAATGCAAATCAAAACCACCCTAAGATACCGTCTCACTCCAGTAAGATTGGCAGCCATTATGAAGTCAAACAACAACAAGTGCTGGCGAGGATGTGGGGAAAAGGGTACACTTATACATTGCTGGTGGGACTGCAGATTGGTGCAGCCAATTTGGAAAGCAGTATGGAGATTTCTTGGAAAGCTGGGAATGGAGCCACCATTTGACCCAGCTATTCCCCTTCTTGGTCTATTCCCTAAAGACCTAAAAAGAGCATGCTACAGGGACACTGCTACATCGATGTTTATAGCAGCACAGTTCACAATAGCAAGACTGTGGAACCAACCTAGATGCCCTTCAATAGACGAATGGATAAAAAAAATGTGGCATTTATACACAATGGAGTATTACTCTGCATTAAAAAATGACAAAATCATAGAATTTACAGGGAAATGGATGGCATTAGAGCAGATTATGCTAAGTGAAGCTAGCCAATCCCTAAAAAACAAATGCCAAATGTCTTCTTTGATATAAGGAGAGTAACTAAGATCAGAGTAGGGACGAAGAGCAGGAGAAGAAGATTAACATTTAACAGGGATGAGAGGTGGGAGGGAAAGGGAGAGAGAAGGGAAATTGCATGGTAATGGAAGGAGACCCTCAGGGTTATACAGTGGAGGGGGTAGAGAGAGAGGAGGGGAGGGGAGGGGAGAGGTGGGGAGGGGGGAGGGTGGAGGATGGGAAAGGCAGCGGAGCACAACAGACACTAGTATGGCAATATGTAAATCAATGGATGTGTAACTGATGTGATTCTGCAATCTGTGTATGGGGTGAAGGTGGGAGTTCATAACCCACTTGAATCAAAGTGTGGAATATGATATGTCAAGAAATTTGTAATGTTTTGAACAACCCACAATAAAAAATTAAAAAAAAAAGATCCTGCACAACCAGTAAATTTACCTCATTGTCTGATTCTAAACTTTACTTTAGTCAGAGAAAAACAGAAAAATTAATTAAGAAAAACAGTGATTGAACAGAACAACCATAGAAAGCATGATTACTCATATGATTTGCAGTATTCAAAAGGAAAGGTATACCGGTTTCTTAAGGGAAGTGAAAGTTTACTTTGGCTTATGTTTGAAAGAAATCTGACACATTTGTTCTTCCAAAGGCATAATCTTTTATACATTCCCACAGTGACAAGTCACAGTGGAGCAGAGACTATGTACCTGCCCACAGAATTCTATTCTGCTTGTATGTGATGTAGAATTATCAGTGTAGAGCTGGTGCCTCTCTGGGAACCACAGAGCCAGGTTCTCTTTGCAATCAGGTGTGACTATTCATCTAATTCCTACCAATGGAAAGCGAGTACAAGGTATAAGTGATATTTGTTGGCCAATGGCAGTTATTATTTATTTATTTAATTTTATTTTGAGACAGGGTCTCACTAAGTTCTTCAGGGCCTCGCTAAATTGTTGAGGTTGGCTTTGAACCTCCAATCCTTCTGCTTCAGGCTCCTGAGTTGCTGGGATTACAGGCATGTGCAGCCATGCCTCGAATGGCCAATGGCTTTTAAGAAGCGACATGCCCCTCCAGACTCTTCCCCATATTCTATCTACTGGATGAACTTGATTAAAAGGACCTAGAGTATGGCACAGCTACAGAATATTCCCAGATTGTTACATGGATGAGAACTGTGCACCTGCCGGGAGTATCCATTTCAGACCTTTATGTGAGTGCAAATATGCTTCTACTGTGTTTAAGACACATATAGTTGCTTGGGCCTATTAATTAAAGAACTGTCTCTTACCTTAACTAAAGAATTATTTCATTTTCTTCTTCTTATAGCAGCCCTTGGTTCAAGTTGAGGCTACAATACGAAGTCATAATTCAGTGAAGACAGGTCTTTGGGGAGCTATGATAGTCTACTCTGGCGTATATTTCTTTCCAATGATGCAGGTTAAACTATGGATATTTACAGTAAGACTTTTCTTCCATGAATATATTCTCTCTTAACTGAGTTTTTGATGAATACAGAACAACACAAAGTTGAAGATTTATTTTCCGACAGGCTTGCAATGTAGATATTCTGTGTTGCTGATCAAAAGAAATTCTACTTAATTACTAAAATGATGTAAATTCCAGAGTTGATGTTTACTCTGGATACTGAGAAGCCTAACTAATGCTCTTATGTAAATAAATAGTCAAGTCTCTCAGCACAAAGATTGACCACACCAATATCCACAGGAAGTGCCAGGATTGCCTTAATGTATGAATAAACGAGTAAAAATAGAAATTGGTCCATTATCCTCTATAGCATACGAATAAATAAAGAATAAATCCTCACAAAGCAACAACTTAAAGCATAGCTGAATTGATTTCCTCTTATACATTTTTCAAAGCAGTATCTATGATATATCATCTATGGCCACTTAATTCTAAAAAATGTGCTCACACCACATTTGGCTTGCTTAAATGAGTAGAGATTCCATAAATATGAATTGGGTTGCTGTCGGTGAACTAATGAATTGACTTACTGCCTGCTGTATGGTGCATGGGGAAGAAGAGAACATTATAGTGTACTCCAATAGTCTGGTTTACTCCACTGAGTAGAATCAAATATATTCACTACTTTATATTATAAGTTGTTTGGTAATTCTGAAATCTCAAGATTTGGGTTGGGGGCTAGGTAGGTAATATTTATTGCTTCTATTGATTGATATTTTTCCTAAGAGTTCTAGTTTCACAATCATGCTCTTTTTTCATAATTTTCTCTTTTAAATTGATCTTATTATTTTATTTAATGGTCTTAAACAATTTTGTAATTTTACATCAGTTCCTTTGAAACTGTTCTATTGTTTTTTTCCCCATTTTGTCTGAGCGAATTAACATCCCAAATTTGCGGACACTCTTTCCTAAGGTTATTTGGTTCAATGGTTTGCAATTTTAGTTTTGATTTTCATCATCTGGATAGATGTTTGCTCTCTCTGTCTCTTCTCCCCTGAATGTTTGTCTTTCCCTAGCTTCTCTCCTAGACCCTCCTGGACCTGGCACCTCTGCTCCTGCACCATATCTTATATTCTTGGCTTTTTGTTTCCATATCATGATTAATTTGAAATTTTGCTTCTATCACCCCCAAGACAGCATCTTACAGTCTCTTCAATCCCCCAGTGAGTATGGGATACTTTTGCTTATGAAATTTGTAGGACTTAAAACTTCCTGAGATTTCTGGATTCATAAAGCAATGGCTTCAGTCAGGTTCCAGAAAACAGAAATCACTCCAGTTATTCCATTGAGGGCATCAATATCAGATAACTGGTGACAGAGATGAGGTGAAAAGACAAACAGAGGACAGCAAGTCATCCAAGAGATTATCATCAGTGAAAAGATGATACCTTCCCTATGATGGGAGAGACACCAGAGTGAGCTGCTGTTTTCATAGACCAGCTAATGGGGTCACTAGACAGAAACTAGAACCAGCTTGGGTGGGCTCTGGGGCCATGGAGGAAATGGAACTGGCAGGTACCCTTATGTTGTTGGCTATTGGTTCTCATATCAAGATTAATTTGGAATTAATTGATTAATTCTGATGAATTGATTCCAAATTAATTGGAATTTGTCAGATGACAGCGAGGGAGAGGGAGGGACAAATTCTCTTACCTTTTTCCTTCTCTCCAAATTCTTGCCATTGCTTGTCATTAGCCCAAGCTAACCAAATCAGCTGTCGAGGACCCCTGGGAAACGTGGCTACTTGCAGGGAAGACAAGAGAAAGGCAGAGAATGGGGAATGGATTTGAATTCAATCAGGGAAATGATCATCATGCCCTACTCCCCAACACACAGACACACAGACACACACACACACACACACACACACACACGCACGCACACGCAGAGCGGTTGTTTCTGTTACACTTCAGGTTTACAAAAATCTCTACCTCAATTTTCCTTAATTTGGTTCTGTTACTTAATTGGTCTCCAAATATATTTCTTTTTTTATAACCACTGTGTTTTGAGTGGGGTAGGATGGGGGAGCATGCTTTTAAAACATGGAATTTCAACATAAGCTTGACAGAAGATATCACATTCTCTCTTTCTAACAGACTTTTCACTTTATCTATTTATTTGCTTTTTGCAAGGTTGCTGAGTAAAAAGATCCCAGACTTTCAATACTGCCATACTGGATCTGAGTGTCAGCTTCACATTAATGGTGGGCTTAGTTTTGAACATGCTACTTAGCAAGTTTTCTTATTTATAAAATGGGAATGATAATACTAACATTAAGATTTGTTTAATTTTTAGAGAACATCTATATTGTCATATTCTGAGTCAGGTACTCAGTAGTTTTAATAATGGTGGTTGTTATTTCTAGCTAAGTGAAAGGACTATTAGCTTTAACTTGTGTTTTCTGATATGTAAGTTTCACCTTGTTTTACTGGGAAGCATTGATTGGTAGGACTCATAATAAAATCAGCCATAACCATTTTTGTATTAAGTGTAATGTGTTTTGTTTTTCTTTTTGGTTTTGACTATAATGGATATACTTTGGAATTAGCGGGGCATCTATATATGCCTATAATTTTATCAACTGAATTTATACATCTTGCAAAATTTTAACAAAGTTAGCAGAAGTAAATAGAAAAAGTTTTAAGAGAAAAAGAAGTTTCATTCAAAATACATTTTAATGCAGAAAATTTTTCATAACCCAATTAGAATTGTAGCGCACAATATTTTACATCTACAGGGATCCTCATTGTTGAGTTAAAATTTAATATTTCAAAAGCATTTTTACAAATAATCAGCTAACACTTAGGTAATTTTATAGCTTTTGAGCACTGGAATTTGGTGAGAAATTTTTTCTTACTCTGCAAATGTTAACTACTGATGACAAATACAATCTAAAGGCACGCATAGTTTTCATAGACTTCTACATTCCCTCTCATTTTTCCCTCTCAAAAAAAATTTTAGTCTCTTTTTATTACTTTTCAGGAAGAGTGGCTCAGTTTACACTTTGACCCTGATTGCTCAACTGTTCTCCTTCAGAGAATGTCCCCTTTAATGGGTTGGTTTTACATAAAAAGGATTTGACAATATTCAATATTAAAACAAACATCAATTAACATATTTGTTGGGATTTTACGCTGCCAAATCTTTGGTTAGTCTGACTGTTTCCCTTTCCAAGCTTGTTTTGGCATTGTCAAAACTATGTCTGAGCTACGCAGACTCTTTCCTAACGTCAGAAATCCAGTGCTTACTTCTAATATCAGAACACAATGAGCCATTAGGGTTCCATAAGACTTCACAGAACTAATATAAATGATGTGGAAGTTAGAAATCTGCTCCATTGCTTAATAGCTATCCTGTCCCATCTGATTCATATTTTCAATTCGATTACCAGCAACTTACCACCATCTTCTACATTGCTAGTGGAAACATTCAATACAAAGGCTGAATTTAGACTATGTGGTAACTGTCTTTCTACTGTTTCCAACATGAGCACTACTCTATTACTAAATGCTCTGGAGGGCTGAAATTTTTACCAATGCAAATATAAGTAATTGTGATGGTTGCAAGTGTATTCCTGGGCAATGAAAAATTCAATTTGTCTTTGTCAAAATAAAAACAAAAGAACAAAACATCAGTTAGTTGGAACATTTGAGTTAGTTGAAAGCATTCATCAGAGATTAATTGGGGAGGAAACTAATTAGAAAACGGTTTAACTGCATCAGTTGTGCATTGATCTGACTGTAATAAACGTCTTTTTTGTAGCTGTAAGAATGGTGGCAGTTGTCTTAAGGTCAAAATATCCACAGGGAGTTGGTTGAAAGTGGTATGAAGGGACATCACAGAGAAGTGAAACAAAGGAAAATGATTGATGATGTGTGAGGACTTCTTTCTGTGAAATAATTTAACTTTTAGTGTTGTTTTCTGCAATGCTTTAAAATGTTTCTCCTATGAAGTAAAACTAAGTTTTGTATAGCAGTTTTAAGGATCACAAGTATGGACCCCATAATATTTGGTTTATTGTTTGAAATGCAACAATAGGGCTCCATTGCTTTGTAAAGAGCCATATAAATACTTCTCAAGAAACTGGCATATATACATAATAGAATATTTCTCAGCATTAAAAGAGAATAAAATCATAGCATTTGCAGGTAAATGGAGAGTTGGAGAATATCATGCTAATTAAAGTAAGTCAATCAGAAAACACCAAAGGCCAAATATTTTCTCTGATATGTGGATGTTGATCTATAATGGGGTGGGGGGAGCATGGGAGAAATGGAGGAACTTTGGAGGCAAAGGGGGGAGAGGAAAAGGGAGGGGGCATGGGTAGGAAAGATGGTGGAATGAGATGGACATCATTACCCTGAGTACATGTATGAAGACACAAATGGTGTGACTCTACTTTGTGTACAACCTGAAGAATGAAAAATTGTGCTCTATATGTGTACTATGAATTGAAATGCATTCTGCTGTCATGTATAATAAATTAGAATAAATAAATAAATTTTTTTAGAAAAATTACATCCACCTTCAAATGTTGGTTTTAGAATACGAAAAAAAAAAAAAAAGATTCTTGTAATACTAAGAAGTTGATTCATAGAAGTGGTGAGTGTAAAGACCTATCACTTTTAAAAAAAACTATGTCATTTCAAAACAAATTTCACCTTAGACAATCGATCACAAAGAGTAAGAGAAAATTCAGTGTAAACACAGTCAACATTACTGGAGAAATGTAGCAGATATTCCATACTTACACCAGGAAAAAAAATTAGAGGCTTTAGTTGCTAACCTCAAGAAAGTGTATCTCATGTTAAGTGGCCTATCAATAGCCACAGGTACTGCCTGTGTCATGTGTGCTCACTTTTTCCGGTATGCATCATGTCACTACCTGATGTAAACAAACTGAGAGGAAACTAAGGGAAAAAAATAAAACAGAAAAACCCATGGAACAAATGGTGTGTTTATAAATGTTCACATATATATTAAGAAATCATATTTGATAGAAGTTATTTTTAAGTGGGCCTAAAAGGCAATGTGAATCTTTCTGTGGGATACATATGCATACTGGTCTTATTCCTGTTCATTTCTGAAATTAAGTGATCATCTGACAGCTAAATTCAGTAGCAGACAAAATATATCATTAAGAATAATGAAGACACATCAAAGGGGAAGGAAGTCAGTGTGCATTGGGTTCAACACACAAACTTGTTTTGGAAATGTGAGGGAAGGGTATTATTGTTTTTATTTTGACTGGGCTCAGATATTGTGCTTTCTGAAAAGATACAATTGCGAGAACTTGCTCTAAAGTCCCGGCAGCTTGTTGATGGACAGGCATCTCCTCCCAAGGTAATGAGGAAGCTGTTCTAGCAACTCTGAGATTTTTGGAAAAGGCAGTGTTTGTTGTAATTTGATCCTAACTGCAACCTATACGGTACCTACATTTATCAACGCCAAGCCACAGAAATGCCTGGAAGGGCCAGAATGCTTGAAGCTTGTGCTATGCATTTGTGGTATTTTGGCTGCTTCACTATAAAAATATTATGCCACAGAAAATATATTCTGATTCCATGTAGCAATTCAACCCACAAACATGAAGCTGAGTGTTGATTCTACTATCCTTAACTAATTTGTGTTTCCTTTAGAGTAAAGCAATAGACCCATGAAGTTGTGCTTGGAGAACAGAAGCAACTTCAAAATCAAGTCTTAACAACTTTTTCCTTTTTTAATATAACACTGGTGCTTCCACTCTATCCTGTTTTATTTCAATGACTTTAAATAGTTATAGTTTATTTTATCACTTATATTTCCACCCAAAAACAATGGTAGCAACACCTTCACATTCTAGTTAAAGAATAAGTAATCCAGAAAACCATTCAGAAATCCCAATTATTTTTACCAGAGAAAGGAGGAAAAGTAGTTCTTAGATTTATAAATGGAGACATTCATTCATTTACTGACTTAGTATATTTTCTTGTGAGTTATGAATTTCGTGACAAACAATTTGCTGAAAATTGAGGGGTCAAAGATAAATAGCCATAATTTAAGCCATTAAAACTGTCGTGGAGGAAAGAGAAGGACATTGTGCAAATAAAATTGCTATAAAGAAGGTAAGTGTCTTAAAACGGTTTGAAATGTTTCAAAAGTTGTGCCTTTCCTCTAAAAAGTTATGTTTTTTATATTAAAGGGTAGTTTTGGAGTTACATACTTTCTTTCCACTACAGAATCTAGTTCTACTTATATTACTCCACATGATTTTCAGTATCAATATCTATGTAAAGTCAACCTTTGGAGACTATTTAGTGTTGTGTAAAGCAAGGATTTTTGAGTAAGGAATCAGATTTGTCACAGAGGTGACTTTATTATTTTGGCAACAGGCAGAAGGATTGATTCTTAACACCTGTTTTCTGCCCCAGTTGTTTACTGACTCCATTTCCATGATAGGGGAGTGAGTTAAATAAACCACTTAGCAACAAAAGAAGGCTTAGTTAAGTGTTTTCACCTTTTTTTTTCAATATCAGTGAAGGCATTACTTATAGGGAAGGTTTCTCCTTTTGTAACTCAATAGGAGAATTACTAGACATGAAAAATGCTTTGGATACTTGCCTTCTCTTAGGAACTATTGTAATGGCATGATTTAGACTTGAATATAGACAGACCTATAGGCATAGATATGTTTATTTACTACTTTTTATGGAATAATGAAGATGATTTTCTCTTTTTAATGGCACTGAAACATGTATTCAGTACCTTTCTTTGTATCCTTGGAATGAATGAAGGCTGTTAAATCTAGCATTTGGGTACCTCCAATGTCCATTGTGTTTATGAAACTAGAAATATGTGGGAAGTATGTCTGAGATGGAAGATACTTAAGCTTTACCTCTATGCTTCTATCAGAGAGAGAAATTCTGTGGGGAAGCAATCAAGACAGTTATATTTCTAAGCCCACTTTTATGGAATAAAAAATATTAATATTTAGTTTTCCAGATTTATTATAGTGTACAACAGGTAACCAGAGGGTAATCTTAGATTACTAAACTTTCTTATTCCCACATTCCCTCATTTGTATCATGGGGAAAACAAATGGCCTGTGTTTATGTTAAGTAAATCTCTCAGTTAGACTAGTGATAAGTACTATGTAGATATGAATTGGAAAATTTTGTGAGTCCCCTGTTCATGCATTATTATTAAAGAATTTAAGCCTTCTTAGAATGTGCTCATTATTTCTGCAGCTGAAGTTAAATGCCAACTAAATCCAATCCTTTATTTTTATTTATTTTCAACGACTAATATCAATTTTCTTCAACTTCACTAGAGATTTACAAAGAAGTTAACAGAAATTCAGATTTGGAAAAAAGCCACATATGTACATACAAGGAACAAGCTCTTTGCTGAAGGACCAGAGTTGGGAGCTCTGATTGCTCTTCATTAGCTCTGCACTTTTGAGCAGTTACTTAATTTTCCTCCACTTGAACTTCCGCATACCTATATCATACAATTTTGTGGTGAGAGTTTAATATCATCTAACGTGGAATTTTAGCAGAAGAAGACCACTTATGACCCATGTTTAATCCCATTCCCATTCTTCTTATCACATAACCTGCCTCTCAAATATATGTATACTCTAAACTGAGTAAGCTGGGAAAAAATTTTAATGAGTAGTTTGCCTTTAGTGTCTCTAACACCTTCTTTATATGGCAACATTAAATAGGCTTTTGCTCTACAAAGAATTTCTAAATACACTTCTAAACTCAGTCCTTATAAATTCATGAATTTAAATGTAAAAATTATCAAGTTTGCTTGGAGAAATGTTGAGTGAATTTTCTATCATCTGATGGAATAGTAAGTATAGAAGGAGATAGATTGAGTGATACAATAAAGAGTTAAATCCTGTGCATCTAATTTGTGGATACCTGGTATTTCAAGTCCATTACAAATGCATCAAAATTATGCTATGATACAGCACCAGTATTAGCAATAAGGGAGGCTTTTTATGGAGAAAGGAGGCAGTCATTGGATTTGGTCTTGAAGATATTTCATTCAGAATGAAATGTGATGAAGGGTAAATTAATTTCTTTGAAGTTTGCTGTACCTTGACTACAAAGATGGTGGCTTAGTGAAAGGAGGACCCTGGAAGAAAGTCTAAAAACAGGAAAGCAAGGAAGAAAAGAAACAGTAGATAGGGGATTTGAATATCCAGCTATAAGGATGGAAAACCAGCCTGACACAAATAGTATGCTGGCCCCTGTTGCTCTCTGTGATACGGTTAGGTATGATTTTATGTTTTGAGGTGACAGCCATCGGATTTTGTTTACATGCTCCTGATGTTGCAGCACAACACATCAGTATACTCTTCCTTTTCTGCCATTGCAAATATGAGCCTAATATGATATTTACAATTTTGTGTTCTTGAACTGTGGACAGAGCCATCTGTGTTTTGGTATTTTTAATTCTCAGGTTCACATTTTTTCAGAATTCCTGATTGTATGGAACTCAATTCTTTTATTTATACCTTCTATCTCACTGCTTCTAGATAGAATTATCACTGTATTTTTTTTTCTGTATTATTTTCCATTGGATAAAAATATGGACAAGGATAAGGTCTCACCTCAAATCTGTCTTTTCCTTAATGATATGATACCAGGAAGCCAGATATTGACAGCCTGTTGGTCAGTGTTTGCTTTCTACTCAAATCTTGAAATAGTGAATAATCTATATCAGTCTGTGTCTGGGAGGTATTTAAACCAGGTAGAAACCTCAAGAGAGGAAAAGACAAACCTTCTCAGTAGAATAGGAGCCTGAGCCCATTCACCATAGGAGAGGAGGATTAAGTTGTTATGAAGGAGCATGTAGTTATGGGGGGGTATTTTTTGTTTGTTTTAGTTGGACACAACACCTTTATTTTATTTTTCATGTGGTGCTGAGGATCAAACCAGGGCCCCTCATGTGCTAGGCGAGTGCTCTACCGCTGAGCCACAATTCCATCCCCCATGGGGTTGAAAATTACTGAGAAGGAGATTATAGAAGCAACAGTTCAGAGTGATGAGTAGTAAATCAAAATTCTGGTTTAAAACTAAGTTTGAAATCTCTTAAACAACAAAGAAAAATTGTACTTTCTATACACTAGGCATTTGTAAGTGCTCTTATACAGCAATTCATTTAATCCTCATGGCAACTTTGTGATGCGTGTGATACTATTATTATCATCATCTCTATTTGAAGGATGAGGAATCCGAGGCTCAAAAAGATTTAATCCTCACCTAAGAAAACACTAGTAAGTGGCAGAGAGCTCAGGCTTTTGAAGTCTATGCTTTTAACCACTATAATGTACTCCTTTTAGATTAATCTGCCAAACAAGCTTTCGAGAAAAGGAAATAAATTATTTTCTTCTTATTAAATAATAAGCTAGTAAATGTGACAATGATATAAATAGAAGAGATCCTCTAATAAGAATCTAAAATTACCAAAGTGATGCATGAAGAAAAAACCAAAAGCATTACCCTCACTCCCTAAGGACGGTTGTCCAAAAATTTACGGAATAATGTTCACTGTTTTACATGAACTTAAAAAATGTAAAACTTTTGAAACATTTAATTTTAGTACTGAAACTCAAAAAGGCTAACTTATGTGATTTAACCTCATTTATGAATATTTTGGGGTGAAATTTTTATGTAAAATTTTAAAACAGATCATATCTGTTGAAATAATGAAATAAATAACCACTATGACCAATTGGGGTTTATTTTAAGAAGCAAATTTTTATAACAAGGTAAACAGTAGAATACAATGCTTTGGCAAGAAGAATAATAAAATGTTATTAGATACTAATCACAGATTAAAAAGCTGATAATTATACATTTGTGATGCTATAGGAATAGATTATTGCCTCAGCCATAAAAACCAGGAACATGGAAGTCTGAAAGGGTGGAAAATAGAGACCATTAATGTCATAAAAAGAGAGGAAGTGAGATTATTTGAGGTCTCAGGATGATGCTATGAACTTTGAATTTTACTCTGGGAAGAGAGGGTGAGTCAGTGGTGGGTTCCGTTGGAAGTGGGGAGGCCTGAAGAAAGAGCAGATAATACTCAGGGAGCAGTCACACCGAACAGGGAGCAAGTCACAGTGCGGGCAGACCTCTTAGCTGGAAAGGGAAGAGGAAAGGGAAGAGTGTTCATCCTAAAGAAAGATATCACAGATTAAGATAAAGTTAACAATCTCCCAAAGAATAAGATCCAGACAATTGAAAAATGCCTAAGATAAGTAAGGAACTCTTGTATGCTATCCTGACCAAATTAAGTTCTTGTCTTTACTTTAGATAGGCAAAGGAATTGCTGAAACAGAATGCTGAAAGCATAAAGGGTATTTTCAAAAAGCAGAGGGTTCTCTGTTTCTGAGAACTTAATATTTCAATATGCATTTTTAAAAGACAACCAAACTAAAATGCACACGCTGAATCAGAATGTGCACGGGACTGAGGGCCAACTAAACTGATGGGCTGAACAGATTTTATACTAATGCTAGGATCCTGGAGGCAGGAGTTATCCTTGACCATCACTGATGGTGAACAGAATTCATGTTATTCGTTATCATAAAAATGTGAAGTACACATATGAAAACACGAATGGTGAGAATATACTTTGTATACAACCAGAGGTTTGAAAAATTGTGCTCTATATGTGTAGTATGAGTTGTAATGCCTTCTGATGTCATATATAACAAAGTAAAATAAAAAATAAATTAAAAAAATATGAAACCGAGACTGGGGTCTTTTGAAATAGGAATATCTCTGACATTCTCACAGGGATTCTGTCTTTTGTTTACTCCAGTTTCTTCTGCCTACATTACCACCATGTACACACAGAAACAGAGTACACCAGGAAAAAGTTAAGAGAAGTACAGTGAACCAAAGTTTTATTTACTAAAATATTTAGCCTCTGGACAAATATTCTCAAATAAAACTAAGAAAATTTGGAAATATTTTTTCCCTTCAAATGGAGCATAATTAATTAAATCATGTCTTCATCTCAGTGATAAAGATTTTCCAACAGAAGTCATCTGTTCTAGAGTAGTATAGTGATTTCTTAACGTTTCCTCCCTCCATTGGCTTATTTCTATCTAATATTAATCACTCTCCTCTCATAAATAGAGATAAATATACATGTATTGAGAAAGGTCATAGAGAATTTGGAAAAACGTAAATAGATTTTGTATTCTTTATAAGCCCTGGTTTCAAAATGTTACTGGAATAACCAGGCTTCTGTCCTACCTCACCCTCATTCTTTTCCCTCAGGAATTTGAACAGGGGAATAAATCCTATCCAGGGATCTCCTGCTTATAGAGATAGAGTAAGATAAGGATGTGGATTCTTGCCTAATGGATTGACATTGGATTTCAAAAATTTTAACTTCAATTCCAATTCACTTGTTATATAAGTGAATTGTGTAGTTGTGCTGACATAAAATTCTAATGGAGCATGTTTCTTTTTGTCACTCAGATGTAGGATTCTTGTCTAGAAAGAAGAGATAAAAGCAGACACTTTTTACAAAGAAATAAAAAGTACCAAAGTCATTGTTCACAAAGCTATCTGTGCATATTTTAAAAAAATGCTTCTCTTTCTTAATGTTATTGTTTATCCTTAGGAAGTGTGTGTGTGTGTGTGTGTGTGTGTGTGTGTGTGTGTGTGTGTTTGAGAGAGAAAAGAAAGAGAGAGAATCTTATTCTGTTATCCGTGGGAATTCTGGTGTAAATAGGGAACATTCAAGAATATATTACTCAGGAACTTTTGGATTGTAAGTGACAGGAAATCAACTCAAATTGGCTTAACTTAAAACAACAACTAAAAAAAAAAAGAAACCCAACTTGGCTCCTATACTGAAAATTCCAGCAGTACCAGCTTTAATCATGGCTGTACCCAGGGGTCTCAAATGCCATCATCAGAGCCAGCCTCTCTTCACATCTTAGCTCTGTTTTCTTCTCAGTTGCCCTTATATTTATGCTTTTATGGTGCCTGATGGCAGTTCAGCCTCACTTCGTTTTCTCTGTTAGCTTTCTTGGGAAACACACTCACAGAACTTATCTTTCCTAGTTGCTTCAGAAAAATTCCTGGGATTACTTTGATTAGAAGAGTGGTTAACCAATCACGATGGGCAGACCACAGCACCATTGTCCCTATCTGGGTCATGAGCTCACCTCTGATTCCAGGGGTTGGATCAGCCCCACCTAAACCACATGGAATGAAAGTGGGTGGGGTGGATCCCCAAGGAAATTCAAGACATTATTACAAGTAAGGAGAATGATGCTGGGTATGCAAAAACAACACATGTCCACCCAGGGGCTTAGGCTGGCCTCACTTTCCACTGGCTGAGAGGCCTGGACGGTAACCAAACTTTAAGCTGCAGAACCCATCATAGACTTTTCTATAGATTGTGCTCCTCCCAAATCTAACTCCCACTTCCTGCTGTCCTTGACTTACTTTGGACTCTCTAAGTCTTCCAGATGTGCCCTATGGGATGATTATTGTATCCCAGAACTGCCCAGATTGAGAAAAGTCCACAGGTAAAACTAACTCATGTGAGGATCAGGCCCTTTGTTTTTCTGATAGAGAACTGGAGAATTTTTCTTGGAATGATCCCCAAACCTGCAGCAGAATTCATAACATGCATAAATGTTGTGGTTAGGTATTAATGGGAACAAAGTGACAGGTTAGTGATGGAAAGTATCTCCCTTGTGGAATTGGTTCTACACTGATAAGGAAGACCCAAATTCCAGTGGTAAACAGCAGTGAACAGAGCAGTGAACAAAGGCTGTGCAGAAAGCAAGGCTGAGTGAGAGGACACATGATATGGACAGCTGCTGCCAAGTCAATGACTCAGGAGTGGACATGAGACAAACCCTCTTATTTCTTTATTTTCCAAATAAACTAGAAGGTGACCCCTAGATGCAGGAGGCTGACATTAAAGTTACACAACAATAAAAACCAAAAAAATTAGAAGCAAGAGCAAAAGGTACAATGTGTTATTATTTTCAGATGGGAAAACTGGGGTGGAATGCCTCTTTCACAGTGACTATTTTAAGCTGCGAAGATGTAGCACAATGTTGCAGAGCGATTTGGCATTTTAATAGGCCACAATCAAATGTTGATTAAAAATTGGAAGCTTGGGCTTCTCTGCATGAAAATTTTCTTCATCTGCTCTTCAGATGTAACTTCCTTATCCCTGCCACCCTCCTTCAAAATTTTAATCTTCCATTTTATAGACTATACCAGTCAATATTAGGTTGGGGTTTGGAGGAAATGTCAACAACTTGGTGGAAAAAAATAAAGGATGTGGGCAATTTTTGACCCCAAGGATTGCCAATGTATTGTAACCAGGAAAATACTTGCTTTCAAAATGCACAGAATTCTTTCTTTATATGTGTATGAATTGGGGGGTGCATAGAGAGAGTTGGAGGAGAGTTCAGGAAATCAATAAAACATATCTTTAAGCCTTTGGTTTCTAATATCTACACCGATTTATATGTAAAAGAACATTTATGCAAATGTGTGCTAAACAGAATAAATGATGTATCACAGAAAGCAAAATTGTAATGAAATTTTGCTTGAAAATCATCAGTTGAACTTTAGGATAATGGCCTCAGGGAGTGTCTATTCTTTGTGGAAGCCTGAAGGGATTAAAGGTAATAGGATTATCACTCCACTTTCATCCTGCAAGAACTCCTTCCGGGGCAAACAAAGAGCCAAAGTCTGCTTTTCACTCTCTGGGCCTCACTCACTGAAGTGTCTGTACCTGCCAAGAACTGATCACAGACAACCTACTGAACTTTGGGCCAGGCTAATGTGAGCACATAGGAACGAATCAAACTTCCAGAGAAATTGTTGACAATTTCCAGCCATCATTAATGTTCAGTGCTCCCTTGGATTTTAGCCACGTTCTTACCTTTAATCACTGGACACCCTTAGGATCATGCACCACACCTGGGACTGGGGATAATTTACCACTTGCAGATGGGTTAGCACTGCAGTTCACTTAGACAGAGTTTTGCATTTATTCTGGGTCCCAGAGGCTTTCCTTTTATAGTGCAGTTATATCCACTAAAATTATAACTTCCAAAATTCTGTTCTATTTTATTGCTCTCGCGAAGTATTTATGACCTCTACTGCTTAAGTGGACATTTTCAGAGATTTACTGCTGAAAGCTTTCAGGAGAACTACACAAGATTGGTGCTGCTGGTGCTGAACTATTAGACTGAAATTCTATAAGATCTTTTCTATAGAATGCCAACACAAAGCTTATTCAGTTTTAGTTTCAGATACCTTAAAAATAGATCATTTAAAAAATGTGGACGTTTTATTTTGTGGAGCATCACCATCTGGTAGACTTCATAAGTGACTTACATTACGCAAATTAACACGTTGTTGTTTTATTTTTTTCCTCCTAATTTAGCACCATTTTAGGCAGCAAGAAATTGAGTTGTTTCCTAATGTGTCAGGAAACCAGTTAGTTAATTGCACCTTTTTGCATGTTTGTTCTTACATGCAAATGAAATCTCTTTTGGCAAATTCCAGTCCGTATTTCATATCACTTTCTGCCTCTATTAAGCCATTCAGAGTTCTCCTATAGTGCTGCAGAGCTTCCCCAGGGAGTGTTACTGGGGTGATTCCCAGGAAAACATGGGCAAAGAATTCTCTGTGTTGAACTCCCTCTCTCTGACACATCAAAGGATTTTGCACAATCTATACTAGCATATACAAGAGAAGAGAGGATTTGTTTCAAACATACCATAATGGCCAGAGCAGGGAAGAGGAAGGACTGGAGGAAAGCAGAGATCTTGCCACACTCTGTCACCAGAGAAGAAATAACTGGTCATGTCTTTTTAGATTCTCAGCCTTTCTAACAAATACACACATGTGTGTGCAGGACTGACTATCTATACCAATGCAGCATACATGTCATTTTCAAAAATCAACTAAACAATGTCCATCTGACAATAATTTCTAAGTAATGCTTTACATTTTACTGACACTATTAGCCGTGACATGATAATAAAAATTCCATAACAGCAGACCCCCATTCTGCTGACTTACTTGGTGACACCATTAGCAAGCCAGCAGGCCCATCTTGGGGACTGAAAATGGCCCTTCCAGATGCTCATGTCATCCTGGGCCATTTTTCTCAGAATTCCCCACCTTTCAGAACCAGAAATGGGAACTTCTAAGCATCTCTCATTTAGTCACACCAGAGAGGATGATAGGAGGAGAAAAAAAAAAGATGAAAGAGACATATTAAACTTATTTGGACACATGGTTTCTCAGCTACCCCCACCTCTTCCTCCCTGTCTTCTGCTCCACCCATGCTTCCCCTCTTCCAGCCACAGTGACCTACTGCTTCCAGACCACAACATGCTTCTGCAAGCCTCCAGCCCTGAAAAATATGGTTTATTTCAGGCCGGGGAGCACTTGTTTGTCCTTAGAGACTTAAGTGTTAAATATTATTTGTAAATGTCCCTGATTCCCAGGCAGAACTAGTCATTCTGCCCTGTATGCCTCTCTCGTGCTTTCATTAACTCAGGGCTCTACTGTGATGTTTCTGTGCCCTTATCAGTTTCTTCGTAACCCTCTGAGGTTAGGAATCATGTCATGATTTTTTCATCCTCATAGTCTCCTGTCCCTTGTCCGGTTTCCAATGTCTAACAGAATGATTGGTTGGTCCAGAGAAGATGCTACATAATGGCATATTGAATGAAAGGGGTGGCCAGGGGGAGAAAGACAGAAGAACTAAAGTAAAAGAAAGATCACCTCCAGCATCCAGCCACAAATCTGAATCTATCAAAGGTTAGAGAATGCCTGGTAAGTGGTTGATCAGAAGTACCCCGAACTTCTGGGCCTGATAAAAGCCCTTTCTTTCTCTTGTTTTACTTCCTCTGCTCTTAACCTTAATCTTACTTAATGTTACGTTGAGTCTAAGGTCATTTCCCCTGTTTTTTCTCCTCTTTTCCCCATCTTAGATCTTTAACCCTTCTTTCTGACTTCCAGCCAGGATACTTAACTCTGCAGACAGTTCAAGGAGGGAAATGAGAATACTCAAAGTCTAGGGCACATAAGAATCTGCTACCCAAGCCCTTCTGTTCCTAAATATTGCATCCTGAAATAGTGAATGCAGAGCATGCACTAGAGAATCCTATTGAAGAAGAGAGGATGAACAGAAGTTAAACAAGTAGTATCCAAGAAAAGCAGCCACGGACCATGGACACTTCAAATGACTAGCAGAGACACAGAATGATGCCTAGAGCACTCACTATAGTTTTAAGGGGAGACACTGAGGTCATTAAAAACAGCTAATTTACATTGAGTGCTTCTTAATACACCAAGAACTATTCTAAGTGTTACATATGTATTGACTCCTTAAATTCTTTAAAAATTCGAATAGGACAAATGTTATCTCCATTTTACTGATGAAGAAATAGAGGCTATGAGAAGTGATCTGTCCAGTGTGACATAACAAATGAATAGAGAAGTCAGGACCACACAGTCTGTGCTCCAACCACTAAATGTAATGACTTGCTCTGTTAGATTACAACTTTTTGAAGTCTGAAAAATTCAGACAATGTGAAATATAATGATTAGTCTAAGACATTTAGTTATTCTAACAAATGGATAAATTTAGATCTCAGAATTAGAGAATCTTTATTATCTTGATTAACTTAATATTCTGGTATCATCTATTGGCACGAAACTAAAGTTTCATACAATCTTTCAGGAGCTTCTGGATATTAAAACATGAAACTCTGAGTTCAGTAAGAATAACAAGTTTAAACATCTAAATTTTTTTTGTCCAAATATACTATATCACAGATTGAGAGATGAGGTATTCTGAGTTAATTTTTCTTCAGTGTTATTGCAATTTAGCAGTCTATGGTAAATATTCCAGATTCATAAAATGTCTTTAAACCAAATAGTATCCATATGAAAAAATATTCACAAGCCCATAGGGTTGTGGGTTTTAGCAGGTTGCAGTGGGAAGGAGCCAATGTCATTGGGCAAAAGAGTTCAAGCTTAGTGCTTAAGGAGCAGTCATCCTTTCAGTCATGAGTTAGCTCCCCTTCCTTCTTTTTCCGTTCCCTCTCTCAACCTGATCCTAGTACACTCTAGTCCTTAAATGTTTTCTAGTAGAGTGGGGAGAATCACCTTTGTTAGTAGAAAAACCCATGAAAAGAACTGATGCTCTGTAGGCCATGGGAGGAAGTGGGCATAAGTGGATAGGTGGTAAAAGAAATGGGTCATTTTTAGTAAGCATGAGATCCAACCACTTAACATTTTCCTCCTAACAATTCTATATGTTTGAAGTTAATGGATGAGGAGTAAATGACGTTTAAGCCAATAAAATGCAGGTTACTTACAAGGATGATAAAGGAAAAATGAATGGAACACACATGGGAGGCAGAGAGAAGAAATACTACAAGAGGGTGATTAAGTATAAAAACTGTGAAAAAAATAAGAAGAGATGGAGAAGAAGTTAAGGAAGAACAGTTCAAAAGATTCAAAAGACAGGAATATTTTCCAGTCATAGGCATCTAGTGTTTAAAGAGCTAGATGACTGAGGACTGAGTGGTATGTAAGACACTCTTTGTTAGAAAGATTCCCATTCTAGTTAGTTGGCCACAGTAGCAGAAATAATGGGCTTGCTGTGCTTCTGGGACACATTTTGTCTCATTCATATTTGTTCAAAAACTAGAAAAAGAAAATTGTTGGCAACAACTTCTTAGAGCAGAGTGCTTACTGAAGGTTTGTGTAGGTTAAGAAGGCAGTCTCTGGGGTCTCACACAGAAACCTGGGGAAAGGAGCTACTGGGAATTTGTCCAAGAGTAGGGTTTATGAGGTTACAGTATATGACACAGGATCTGTGCTATTCTACTTGATTAGAGCAATCCAGGAGGCTACCCAAGAACTTAGCATTGAAAGATCTCTAGTGGTGTTATTTGATACTGTCCCATTGGGGGTTTTATTTGTGTCTAATGAGTTATAAAACATATTTGGTATGTGAGTTTACATCGAGATAAATTCATCCTTATGTAAGTAAAGCCAGGTAACCCAGGACATTTTTTCTTGCTTTTGACTGGTTTATTATACTACTTATCTTAGTTAGCTTAGGCTGCCATTATAAAATACCATAGGCTAGGTAGTTTAAGGAGAAGAAATTTATTTCCTTACTGTTCTGAAGGCTGAAAGTCTGAGATCAGGGTGCCAGCTTGATAGGGTGCAGGCTCTGTTCAGCTGCCATCTCTCTGTGGTATCTCTTCTTATAAAGGCATGGATGTCATGAAAAAGTCCCACACTTAAGACCTCATCCAAACCTAATTGCCTACCAAAAGCCCACTCCAAATGTCATCATATTGTCTGTAAGGGCTTTGATGGACAGATTTTGAGGGGGGGAAATTCTGTCCATAATATTTTTTTTTAGGAGTGTTATCTCCCTACCTTGTCATGTCCACAGAACCTAATGAGGTGATGGGTAATAATCACTGTTGTTGTGTTTTAAAAAGCAGTACTAAATTTAAATGCCAGGATGATGTTTCTTAAATCAAGAAATATTTGTAGAACAAAAGATTGCAGTTGTGTCTTTGAAAAACAAGTTGTGTCTTGTCAGCAAACGGTAAAACAATGTCAATATATGTACCTTCCATTTTCATTCATTTTTTTTCTTTCTATCTGTGTCTAATAGCGATGGTTTACACAGAACTTTACATTTTTTGTTCTCATTTAACTTGGAGTTTTATAGTGAAGCATTCCAGATTGACAAAAATCACTCAGGAGAGTTACATGGTCATTGATGGGAATAACCTATAAGCCAAGTAGTTAATACAGTTTTATTATAATGAGCTTGGTGTTATCAAATATATCTTCCTCAATACCATTTTGACATTGTTCAAAAGTACTCATTTTTTTATTGTACACTACAGCAGTCTTATCCACTAAATTGCTTTAATTTTTTTAACTGTATTACAGGCATAATGGCAAACACAGTGCTTATGTGTAATACCATATCATTCTATAGCATAAGGAATAACACTATCCACCTTACACATAGTTGAAACCCATCAAATGCATTCAGTAGTTATTTGTTATTTATTGGACTTTACATTTTACAAACCTAGTTGAATATTTGTTAATATTTGCATTCATCTTTATATGTTAAAAATATACATATACATGCATGTTCATAGTACAAAAATGCACACCCATAGATATGTGTATGTGGCTAGTAATACCTATACACATATGCATGTATCTGTTATAGATGCATATATGTGTGTATATACACATATACACCTACATACATACTGTGTGTGCACCTGTAACTAGATATGTACTTATTGCTAGTGTTTAAAAAACTCAAAATAGTTTATTGTGTCTTTCAGGGAACTTATGACAGTTGATATGGGAAAGTTAAGTATAAATGCTTAATTTTTGCCATTCTCCTTCCATTACTAAAATTTTAATACTTTAAATTTACTTTTTCCCACATCAAACACACTAATTAGGGCTAATTAAAATGTTCAAAAGGAAGGTATGGTGGATACAATATACTTAGTTACCTGAGGCTGGGAAGAAACTGGAGGATAAGCTTCCCACCTTTTGTTCCTTGTGACTGGATTACTCTGTCTGGACCTGAGCACCTGTTCTGTACCTCCCTCCTTTTAGTCAGAATTAATTGCTACTACAGCTCTACTTTGCAGCTTTATAATCTGTGAAGTATTGAATTTTTCATGTTCAAAAATATGAATTCTCTGTCATTAGTATACAAAATTATCCATTTACTAAATAAAAATTGTTGTACTGGAAATGTAGCTCTGTGATAGTGTGCTTGCCTAGCATGAATGAGGCCCTAGATTTGATCCCTGGCCACAAGGGGAAAAAATGCTAATTGTGTTGGGTAAAGTCTCTAATTTTTATTGTTGTCTACTTTTTTGGATATAGTATATAAAATTACAACACTGGATTTACTAATTTCTTCTTATATGTGTTAACTTTTCATCGCTGTGACCAAAATATCCTACAAGAACAATTTAGAAGAGGGAAGGTTTATTTTGGGTCATAATTTCAGTCCATGGTCAGATGACTCCATTGCTCTGGGCCCAGAGGGAAGAGAGAGCATCATGGCAGAAGGGCAAGATGGAAGAAAGCTACTTAGCTCATGGTTGTGGAAGCAGAGTGAGTGAGATGGAGGGGGAGAGATCAAGGATAGATAAAATATAAACCCTAAAGGTATAGCCTAGTGACCAAACTTTCTCCAGCCATGCCCAATCTGCCTATAGCTACCACCCAGTTAGTCCATTCAAATTTATACTCCATTGAATGGATTAATCCACCAATTAGTTTACAACTTTCATAATCTAATAATTTTCCTGTGTTAGCACAGGAGCTTTATGGGACACCTCATATTCAAACCAGAACATTGCATTTCTACCAGTTTTTTTTTTAAATAGTCAAACTATGATTTCAGTTGCATAAAAAGTTGATTAGTACATATTTTAATAGATGGCAGCATTTAAGAATAAGAAATATTCACATATAAATATTTTTTTTAATCTAAAGTTTATCTTATCTTATGCAGCTGACCTTGAAAAACATGAGCTTAAACTATAGGAATCCACTTGTATAAAGACTTTTCTCTGAAAATTTTGACAATTTGAAAAAAGTCACCGATGAACTCTGTAGCCTAGAGATATGGAAAACCTTAAGAAAAAAGTATGTCATCAGTGTGTAAAATATGTGTGATTAATAGTATACCATTAATTACCACAAAAAAGCACACATCTCTTATAAAGTTTATCAAAACTTAAGCATAAAAACACATACTATGTATGGTACTATTTGCAGTCAAGAAAAATACAAACAAAAGTAAGGATGCATCATGGAATTATAATTGCATAAAATTAACTGCAAGAGATACTGTACTACTGTAATAATTTCATAGCCACCTCCTATTGCTATTGTGAGTTCAAGTATTGAAAGCATCTTGTTTAAAATGTCTTGACAGTTCTGTGGACATAACTTAGTGATAGAGTGCTTACCTATATGTTCAAGGACTTGAGTTTAATCTGCTGTACAACAATAACAAAGTCTCTGAGGTTAAAAATGCCATGACATGAATCATCTCTGCCTGAGAGTTCCCTCTCCAGTGGGTTGTGTATTGCAGTAAAAAAGAGATCTCATTTGGTTCTTGTATATTTTTACCACATATAATGCATGTAACATACAAAATATACGTTAATCAACTGTTTAAGGCTTCTGGTCAATAGGAGGCTATTAGTAGTTAGGCTTTGGGAATGTCAAAAGTTACATATGGTTATGTGATTGTGGAGAGGGAGTCTGTGTCCCTAACTCTGTCATTGTATAAGGGCCATCTGTTTTCCTTTTACCACACTACTTAACTTTTGTTTGTCTCTCTCTGCTATACACTTTTTGCCTATCTCACTATACTAACAAATAACTTGATTTTTAAAATTCTACCAGCTCATCTCTGCATTTATTGGGTGATTTAAACCATTTAACATGCTTTAATGTTGTTAATGACACCTTTTAACTTTTTTATGTAGTTTACATGCATTCTCTTTCCCACTCTTTGGTTAAATAGATCAAATGTTCATGGCCTTGATTTTATTTTCCTCAGTGTTTTTGACAATTATAAAATTAATTTCTCTATGCTATTAGTTACATATAAAATTTTAACATATTGAACTTACTTCTAGTTGATTTTGCTTAGATCTCATATATAAATGTATTGATGCTTATTATATATACTCACATATTCATTTCTTTCGGTTTATGTTCTCTCAGTGAACAGGTAAGAACTAGGACATTATAACTTGCCTTTCTTCCCAAAACCATCCTCCCTAACCTCTACCACTTCCCTATGTTAAAAATCATCTGAGATTTTAGTTCCAGAATTTGGTTTCTTATTTTTTACATTATACTTTAAATAATAAACTTAATGGAGTTATGATTATTTTTTGCTCACCCTCTTTGTAGTATCTTGTTTCTTCCCACTTTTTACCTTTAAAAAAATATTTTTTTAGTTGTCAGTGAACCTTTATTTAACTTATTTATATACAGTCTTGAGAATCTGACCCAGTACCTCACACATGCTAGGCAAGCAATCTACCACTGAGCTACAACTCCAGCCCCTCTTCTTACTTTTGGGGCTCTTTTTTTCTACGTAACACTTGAGTTAATTTTTTCAGAGAACAACTGTAGGTGTCAAAATTTCTGCCACCATTTTTCCTCCACCTCTAATAAGAGTTAAGTGTAGCAGTTTCACTTCAGAACAGTTTGGGGTGATAACTTTAAGGCTGTAAGTTTCCTTATCTTGGGTGCTCAGTGTTACCAAGAAGAGGATTCTCATGTAAATTTTGGGACTTTTTTTTTTTCATAATTATCCTATTTCTCTCTCTAAGCTCTTGTAGTCCTTTGGAGTCCTGAAACCTCAGCATGGTGGCTTAGGTAGATGTCTCTTATTATTCATCTTGCTTGGTACACCCTTTTCAGTTGCACCATTAGATCTGAAATTGCTTTATATAATTTATGTGTTTTCCTTGTCATTTCTTCCATTCCGTTTTCTTTGTTCTTTCTGAAACTTTTATTAAATGGATATTGAAGTTTCTTTTACTTTTCTCATCTATTCACTTTTCTCCCATTCTTTCCTTTTCTTTGTTCTTTTGTGCTATGTTCTGGGAGGATTCCTCAGCTCTGCCCTCCAGCTCATGGGTTTACTGTCTAGCTGTGCCCATTTTCTATTCAATCCATCTATAGAGGTTTTGTTTTTCCATTTCAAGGACCCTAGTTTTAATTTCCTCAATCTCTATTTCCTTTCTTTATGGAAATGGAGCTCAAAGCTCAAAATGTTTCATAAACATTTTTAAAAGCATCTTTTTGTTGTTTCCTTTTTTATACTTGTTTGTGTGAAATTTCTTTGTTTTGGTTTTCTTCAAAGTATTTGTAATTCTTTTGTTTTTTGAATACTTTCTATGTGATTATCCCTGCCCACCAGAGTGTGGATTCTACTTACATTTATCATAAACCACTTTAGTGATTTTGAGTGAAAAGTAAAAGTAATTCAAATTTTATAGACTGCTCCTAGGCCCCTTTCCTGTTTTTAAAGAGTAACTACAGATTATTTTAAATGAAAAGCAGGAATTGAACCCAGTGGTGCTTAACCACTGAGCCACATCTCCAGCCCATTTTTAAATTTTTTTATTTTGACACAAATTTCTGCTAAGTTGCTTAGGGGCTCACTAAGTTGCTGAGTCTGGCTTTGAACTTCTGATCCTTCAGCCTCAGCCTCCTGAGCACCTGAGATTGCAGACGTATGCCACTACCCCTGACAATCCTCTTTTCATACTTTGAACTTATTAAAACATTCTTTCTCTTACTGTATTTTAGATAGATAGAATCAAAAAGAAAAATTATGTGCTCATAAGCATTACACTACAGTGCTTAAATAAGAATATGGCTAATAAAAATTGTGAACAATTATTGAGCACTTAATAACTACAAATTAAGTATTCATCTTATATGCATCTTTTGGATTTAATACTGGCAACAACCCATTGAAATAAATATTATTTCCATTTTATTGAGAAAGAAAGTAAGGAATAGAGAGGTTTACTGACTTTTTATAGTTCATAAAGGATGGAAGCAGAATTGAAACTGAAACTCATTTGGCTAAAGTTTTATAGATTTTAATTATTGTCATTAAATGGATGGATGATAGATGAGTGGGTGAATGAATAAATAGATGACTTTATCAGTATGTCTATACACATTCACAAATGCATAATCCTTGAGCATGATTAAAAATCAGTTTATGAATATATATTAAGTTTATTATAAAGAGGAAATAAAGTAAATATGTGAATAATTAAAGCATTTGAATAATAAATTATTTTAAACAAAAGAAATATAAATGTGATTTTTTTCTTAATTTTATGCTATTTTAGGTATAAGATTCTGCAGAGATGTGTGTTTCTTTTGTCACTTGAACTAAATCTCTGTTAGTATTTTTAAACTGTCAAAATAAATATTGTTCTATTTCCTCCTTCTGGATCAGTCTCCTAGCAGTGTATATTGCATCTTATTCTTTGCATTTTGTACATTTCTTATACATGATGTTTGTTTGATAAACTTTTGCTTCTTTAAGGCTAGGTAAACTAAATAGTAAAGTTTCCTAAGCACCAAAACTATTTTTTTTTAAAATTAACTTTAGACTAAAAATAAATCTCTACAGTAGTGGAAAGAAAAAAAAAAAAAAAAACCAAAGAAAAGAACTGTTCTTAAAGAATAGGATGGTCTCAGTAAAGGGGGAGGAAAATAACCAAAGAGTAAAAACTAGCCAAACTAAAATAAATAAATAAATAAACATGACTGGAAGTACAAACCATATTTCAATTGTAACCTTAAATGTTAATGGCCTAAATTCACCAATCAAGAGACATAGGCTAGTAACCTGGATCAAAAAAACAAATCCAACAATATGCTGCCTTCAGGAGACTCATATGATAGGAAAAGACATATACAGGCTGAAGGTGAAAGGTTGGGAAAAATCATTCCACTCACATGGCCCTCGGAAGCAAGCAGGAGTGGCCATACTCATATCGAATAAAATCAACTTCAAACCTAAGTTAATCAAAAGGGATAAAGAAGGACACTACTGTTAAAAGGAACCATCCACCAACAAGACATAACAATTATCAATTTGTATGCACCAAACAATGGTGCTGCAACGTTCATAAAACAAACTCTCCTCAAGTTCAAGAGTCAAATAGACCACAACACAATAATTATGGGTGACTTCAACACACCGCTCTTGCCATTAGACAGATCCTCTAGACAAAAGCTGAATAAAGAAACTATTGAACTCAATAGCACAATCAATAACCTAGACTTAACCGACATATATAGAATATATCAACCATCATCAAGTGGATACACGTTCTTCTCAGCAGCACATGGATCCTACTCAAAGATAGACCATATATTATGCCATAGGGCAACTCTTGGTAAATATAAAGGTGTGGAGATAATACCATGCACCATATCTGGTCATAATGGAATGAAACTGGAAATCAATGATAAAAGAAGGAAGGAAAAATCCTGCATCACCTGGAAAATGAACAATATGTTACTGAGTGATCAATGGGTTACAGAAGACATAAAGGAGGAGATAAAAAAATTCTTAGAGATAAATGACAATACAGACACAACATACCGGAATCTATGGGACACAATGAAAGCAGTTTTAAGAGGGAAATTCATTTCCTGGAGTTCTTTCCTCAAAAAAAGAAAAAATCAACAAGTAAATGAACTCACACTACACCTCAAAACCCTAGAAAAGGAAGAGCAAAACAACAGCAAATGTAGTAGAAGACAAGAAATAATTAAAATCAGAGCAGAAATCAACGAAATTGAAACAAAAAAAAACCATTGAAAAAATTGATAAAACTAAAAGTTGGTTCTTTGAAAAAATAAATAAGATCAACAGGGCCCTTAGCCATGCTAACGAAGAGAAGAAGAGAGAGAACTCAAATTACTAATATACGGGATGAAAAAGGCAATATCACAACAGACACTACAGAAATACAGAAGATAATTAGAAAGTATTTTGAAACCCTATATTCCAATAAAATAGAAGATAGTGAAGATATCGATAAATTTCTTAAGTCATATGATCTGCCCAGATTGAGTCAGGAAGACACACACAATTTAAACAGACCAATAACAAAGGAAGAAATAGAAGAAGCCATCAAAAGACTACCAACCAAGAAAAGCCCTGGACCGGATGGGTATACAGCGGAGTTTTACAAAATCTTCAAAGAAGAATTAATACCAATACTTTTCAAGCTATTTCAAGAAATAGAAAAAGAAGGAGCTCTTCCAAATTCATTCTATGAGGCCAACATCACCCTGATCCCAAAACCAGACAAAGACACTTCAAAGAAAGAAAACTATAGACCAATATCTCTAATGAACCAATCCACAAAATTACAACTTTCTTATATTTGATAAAGGGGCTAAAAGCATGCAATGGAGGAAGGATAGCATCTTCAACAAATGGTGCTGGGAGAACTGGAAATCCATATGCAACAAAATGAAACTGAATCCCTTTCTCTCGCCATGCACAAAAGTTAACTCAAACTGGATCAAGGAGCTAGATATCAAATCAGAGACACTGCATCTGATAGAAGAAAAAGTTGGCTACGATCTACATACTGTGGGGTCTGGCTCCAAATTCCTTAATAGGACGCCCATAGCCCAAGAGTTAATAAGAAGAATAAACAAATGGGACTTACTTAAACTAAAAAGTTTTTTCTCAGCAAGAGAAACAATAAGAGAGGTAAATAGAGAGCCTACATCCTGGGAACAAATTTTTACCCCTCACACTTCAGATAGAGCCCTAATATCCAGAATATACAAAGAACTCAAAAAATTAAACAATAAGATAACAAATAAACCAATGAACAAATGGGCCAAGGACCTCAACAGAAACTTCTCAGAGGAGGACATACAATCAATCAATAAGTACATGAAAAAATGCTCACCATCTCTAGCAGTCAGAGAAATGCAGATCAAAACCACCCTAAGATACCATCTCACTCCAGTAAGATTGGCAGCCATTATGAAGTCAAACAACAACAAGTGCTGGCGAGGATGTGGGGAAAAGGGTACACTTGTACATTGCTGGTGGGACTGCAAATTGGTGAGGCCAATTTGGAAACCAGTATGGAGATTCCTGGGAAAGCTGGGAATGGATCCACCATTTGACCCAGCTATCGCCCTTCTCGGACTATTCCCTGAGGATCTTAATAGAGCATACTATAGGGATACTGCCACATCAATGATCATAGCAGCACAATTCACAATAGCTAGACTGTGGAACTAACCTAGATGCCCTTCAATAGATGAATGGATAAAAAAATGTGGCATTTATACACAATGGAGTATTACGCAGCACTAAAAATGACAAAATCATGGAATTTGCAGGGAAATGGATGGCATTAGAGCAGATTATGCTAAGCGAAGCTAGCCAATCCTTAAAAAAACAAATGCCAAATGTCTTCCTTGATATAAAGAGAGCAACTAAAAACAGAACAGGGAGGAAGAGCATGAGGAAAAGATTAACATTAAACAGAGACGAGTGGGGGGAGAGAAAGGGAGAGAGAAGGGAAATCATACGGAAATGGTAGGAGACCCTCAATGTTACACAAAATTACATATAAGAGGTTGTGAGGGAAAAGGCGGGGGAAAAGAAGGGAGAGAATTGAACAACAGCAGATGAGGTAGAGAGGGAAGATGGGAGGGGAGGGGAGGGGGGATAGTAGGGGATAGGAAAGGTAGCAGAATACAACAGTCACTAATATGCCATTATGGAAAAATGTGAATGTGTAACTGATGTGATTCTGCAATTTGTATTTGGGGTAAAAATGGGAGTTCATAACCCACTTGAGTCAAATGTATGAAAGATGATATGTCATGAGCTTTGTAATGTTTTGAACAACCAATAAAAAAAAAAAAAAGAATAGGATGGTGAAATCCACCAAGTAACAGTTCCCTTGAATCAAATAACCAATTTCAGTGATTTTTTTTGAAATGTGTGAATTGATAATATGATCAACTGAAATAATTACCCATTTAAATTCAATATTATGAATTTTCATACATAAACCAGAGTATACTAATATCTTTAATTTTCATCAAAGATATTTCTAACTAAAAGAAAGCATAAATCACTAAAATAATTTCTCAGTTTATAATCATTTAACACTTTTTACTAGATCAACTCATCAATAGTCTCTTTCACAGATGAAATGAGAAAAAGATCCTATCTTATGTTAAGTCTTCTAGTTTACACACACACACACACACACACACTAGTTGTACTTGGACATCCATTTATTTATTTATTTATTTGTTTGTTTATTTATTTATTTATTTTTTTTATGTGGTGCTGAGGATCAAACCCAGGGCCTTGCATGTGCTAGACAAGCGCTCTACCACTAAGCCACTCCCAGCCCCCTTCTCCTTTCTTTTCAATGCATGAGAGTATATATTCAGAGATGGAATTACTGGACCATATAAGTAATTATGTATATAATATTTACTGTTATATATATTATAATATATAAATATATACACTTTTTTCACTGTGTCTGTACCATTTTTTTATTAGTACCCACAATACACAAGAGTTTCAACTTCTGACCTTCCTCAACAATACCTCTCTTTGTTTGATACTAGCCATCCTAATGGGTGTGAAGTAAATTTTCTGAGGTTTAATAAATTCATGTAGTGGGGATGTTTACAGAGACTAACATAGAATGAGAATGGATATTAATCAAAAGAAGGCTTCCTTTTTATTGTTTTGTTTAGGGAGAAAGTTTTCACATAAACATTGAAAGTCATTTCTACTTTTTCTGTTATTATCTAGAACTCACACAGAGGTAGAAGGGACTCTCAACATTTGCAAGAAAATTTTCTCCCTAAATGATAAATAAGAGGAAGTCTCCTTTTATTCAGTGGAAGAGAACGTGGGGCAGCCCAGGGTTTAGTGCAACTCTTGGCACATGGGAAATAGAATAGTATAGCTGGAATTTTCTGCAGATACAATGTTGAAAGTCTGGTCAATGGTGTGGAGTGCAATCCAGGTAACTCCTAATGATAAGGTAGCCTTACTCAGGAACGAATCTGGAAAAGGCTCAATATATGTCTGGATCCACCAAAAAAGACAGGTTCAGGGCATGATTTTACTCCTAGCACATGACTGGGCCACTACTTCATATCTATGTTGGGTTTGGGCCCAGAAAACTTATTTGGAACACAAATCAGAAACTATGAAGTCTTATATGATGCTGCCACAACGGTACAAAGCAAGGGAAAAGAGCATGAATTCAAAGGAATGAAGCTGGACAAAAGTGAGGATGGAAGAATAAGACAATATTTCAAGGCAGAAATTGAGCCAAATAGAACAGTGTAAGCAAACAGAGGAGGGAAGATAAATGAAAACAGGGAATTAGGAAATTTCTACCCTAAAGATGCAGCATTATACAATTTCCTGTAATTTACAAAAGATCAGATGATTTCTAAAATTTTTAGAGTGAAACACAACAGAGAAATATGACGGACGGTTGGGTTTATACTGAGACATTAAACATGACATGTAAGGACAGAGATTTGGACATCCTCAGTGCTCGTGCCCCGGTGCACTGAAGATCTTTTGGGGAACCACCATGGTCAACCTGAGTGCTATCTCCCTGCCACAGGGCTTTCTTCACACTTGTGCTTCACAGTTTTTATTCTCATCTGTTTCCCCTTCTTTCCCACATGGTGCCCCTCTGCCTAGACTCTTCACAGGAAGACTTAGTTGGAACATCTGTCTGGATTGAATTTGAGGTTTACCTCAAGATGTGTCCTTCTGTGTCTTTCTCCTTAACTTGAAGCCCTGCAGCCTACTGGCACATCACAGCCTCCTCTTCATCTGCTCTAAACTCCCAGACCCAGGAGCTCTAGGAGGCTACTCTAGGCTCCTTTATTTGAGTGATTTTAGGAAATTAATATTCAATAATTTTTTTTGGAAAATCACATGCATTTATTTACAATTCACGAATAATTTCATTCACAGGATAGACAAATAACTTTTATAAACTCTATCTCAAACATGGTGAGTTTGGTGTAAACAGAGGAAGATGTCCTGTAATTTGACCAGCCTGCCCTGTTATCTAGAGTTCAGGTGAAAAGTCTGGACAGAAGAAACCCATTTAGGAGTAACCAGCCTCCAGATTCCTTTATGGAATCTTCACATATTTTCAGTTTTCCAAAGCACTTTAGATAAGACCATACCATTACCTTTATTTAAAAATCTTCAATGAATCCTCAGGATATGAAAAATAAAGTTTAAATACTTCAATATGAGCAACCAAATACCAAAGTTTGGCTCTTTCTAGACTTTTCCGTCTAATCTCCCCACCACTGGTTCTCCATGGAGCCATGGCATTAGCCCGTGTACTCATTTTCCTGCAAACACACTTGGCAATATCTTACCTCTGGACCTTCTCTCAAACTATTTTCTCTGTCTGCTTGCATTTTTCCCAAAAATCCAGTTTTTGAAGTTCAATATCTTCATAAGTTCCTTTTAATTTTTTTTTTACCTACTCCAAAAAGTGTTTCCAGATTTTCTCTGGTGAATTTCTCCCTGAGCACAGTGTTTATATTCTATCTGTCTGCCATTGGTTAGGGCTGTTTAGGCACATGTCTTTCTTCTCCCAGACTGTGAACCCTTAGGGGGCAGAAGCTCCACATTTCTTATGCTCATCAGTTTTACAAATATTCTTATTCAAAAATGTTTGTAGCACTAATTTTAAACACAAAATTAGAAGTGTTTCAATAATAACTTTTTGCATAATTATTTTTATTTTGTTTTTAATCAATACATAACAATTGGACATATTTTGGGGATTCATTTTGATACTTTGGTATATGTCTACATTGTATAATAATCAAATCAGGGTATTTAGCATACCTGTCACTTCTCTACTTTTTACTCATATTTTCTTTTGTATTAAAATGAATTGCTACTAAGATGTTTATTTATAATTTAAATATTTTATTAAACTTTAAACTTTTTTTCCTCTTCCAAACACAAAGAAGCCCAGGAATTTTTTCTCTGTGTCTCAAATAATTAATTATTTATGTAGCATAGAGCTGTTTGCAATGAAAAACTCTTCCTTCATCTTGTCAATGTTGGTTTACTAACTTATTTGTAAATGTTTGTTCAAACTGAAGAAATCATAATAGCAAATTTAAGTTCTATTATGCACTGTTTTGTGGCTTTAAAGTATTCAGAAGGAAAAGGGTGTGACTACTCTCAGAAGCCTTCTATTACAAGAAGTTGTCTGATTATATGGGGAAGAGGCTCTGAGTGACAGTAGCATAGGGGAAAGCAAACTCCAAATTCTATGGCACATGTACATGGAGAACCAGGCTGGGGAAAGGAGGAACAGCTCATGCTTGTAAAGGGATAGGGAGCAATGAAATAGATTATTAATTAATTAAACAAATGACTCCAAAGTCCTCCATTACTTTATGTAAGAGGAGGGCCATGGGGTGGAGGGCAACAGTAGCTTTTCTTAGTTATACAAAGTATACTCTTTCTTTGGCAAAAGAACCCAAACACACCCAGAATGTTCAATAGCATATAATTGTGAGCAAACTGTGTGTTTAGAGAATTACCAGGATTTCGGTACATCTGAAGTTTCATGCATGTGGAAATTGGAGTTAGGTACAGATTAGAGCTGGAGGGAACTCAGAGACCATGCTGACCAGGTTTGGATAATTTTGATCACAAGATTTTGCTAATGTTATATAATGTAATATGCCTAACCCTACTTCATTAAAATTCTTTAAAGAAACATTTGTAAAGTTCTTTGAAGGACTATACAGTTTCTATCAAATTGATGTATTGTGATTATTTAAGGATAATTTGGATATTGGGTATGTAGGTGGTTACTAATTTTTTTCACTTGTAACAATGTCTCTGTGGAAAACATTTTTATAAACATTTGCCTGTTAATAGTCCATCTGTCTGTTTCCTAGAAGAGGCACATCTGAGGTAAGACTAGAAATGTATTAGGTTTAAACAAGCTAGAAATAATCATGGCCCTATTCCAACATCTCATTTTTGCTTAGATTAGAAAAATGTGAGATTGCTATAATACCCTATTAATGAATCTTCTTGCTTCCAACCTGTACCCCTTGAATCCATTCCCTACATTAAGCCAAAGTAAACTTTTCAAAAAATAAATCTGATCATATCCTCCCTACTAAGCCTCACAAATTGGTTCCTCAATGTATCATGCATAAACTTTCCAAACTCAAGAATATGTTAAGACTTGCATGCCCTCACCAACATAAGAATTCTCATTTGTCACGTGTTGTCCTGATCTGTTACTGTCTGTCTCACTCACTAGTTGATGAATTTCTTAAAATCAGGAATGCTGCCCTATTCATCTTTGAATCAACATCATAGTGCTAGTGAACAATGAATGAATTAGTGTCACCTAACATGGGAACTTCATCTGTGTATGGAATTTAAGATTCTTCTGTGCTTTGCTCTGCTGAGATTTAGGGAAAGGCTTGGTCGAGACCAGGAGTTGTGGGTTCAAACAAGTATGACGTATTAGATGTGTAACCAATGGTCAAGTTAGTCGACACATAAATCATTAGTTCAGAGCATCAATGAAAATTGTTTTCCTGTGGATTATTCCATTCTTTTAAGCTCTCTACAATATGTCCTGATTACTAAGAAATAAATATATAATTATTAGGCTGAAAAAGCCCAGGTGAGATCATGTGATACACCTCCCCTCCACTTATGATGCTCACCTGAGGGAAGGCTTCCTGTTCCTAACTGCTAAAAACTCTTTCATATGAAAGGCACACATGTGCAAAGAAAGCTAGTCATTCCCTCAGAGTTACCAATCTCCATCTAGCAGTGCATCTTTCAAATTTGCGTATGTATACAAACCACTGGGAATATGTATAGTCTAGATTCTGCTTCAGAAATCTGGCTTTGGTCCTGGTGTTCTGCATTTCTAGCAAGCTCCTGGTGATGCTGATATTGCCAATGCACGGACCACACTCTTGAGTAAAAAAGCTCTGTCTTACAGTCTGCTTCCTCACTTATATAATGAGGATCTTATATTTTATATTTATAAGATATTGTTGTGAGATTTAAATATTAAAAATCGAGGCCATGTACTTGGTTATTGATGCTCTTTGTAGAAATATCTTTTCATTCCTTCTAGTAGCTCTCAAACCTGGAGACACATTGAAATCACTTGAGTAGCTTTTAAAACATACTGATGCCGATTGGTTCCGATCAAACCAATGAAAGAAGAATCTGCTGGAAAGGAGACCAGGCATGGGTGTTTTTATTAAGTTCCCCAAGTGACTTTTTCTCATATAAGGCATCTGTGTGATAATGAACTGACAGTACACCTGAATTCTGTTGAGTGTCCAGGTTCTCCTTTTGGATGACACACCAAAGAAACACCAGGTACAGAGAGCACCTCATGTGAATTCGTTCTAGTATTTGTGCATAGGTGAGGGTCTCCAACCCAGCAGAACATCAGAAACCAGACTCACCTCTGGAGCTTTGTTCCTATAGGGACACCCAGGAAATCAGCAGGGCCCTGAAATTTGGTGGTAATTTTTTAGTTCTTGCAAATGTTTTTCAGTGACTCTGATGTTAGAAACCTCAAACATGCATACATGCCAGACAAAAGTGAAAGGCCTCAAATATGTTTAATGAATGTGCAATAAACAAAAAGTCTGGCTGTGTTCTTAACACTGCAACTAACAGTCAATTCACTGAAACCAACTATTTGGTCTCAAATTCTCCTGAAATAACAATACTTACCAGATTCATCACTTTTTACTTATGGTGGAGGGTTCTATCAGCAGTGCTTTGACCTTAATCCAGGCTCTTTGAGAAACACTTATAACTTCTTTGTGATTTTCACTTTGCCAGTTTCCCAGGTTGTATATATATTGAAGGAACACAGTAGAAATAAGTTCAATAAATATTCTGTTGTGCTGTAACTGTAAGGTACCTTTTAAATGACTTTCTCTTTTATGGGAAAATCCAACTAAAGTGTCTGTGATGACCAAACACTATTATTTACAAAGGAATATATTGCTTCAGAGAGCATAAACCACCAAAGACAGGGTCCTTGACCTAAGAGGCTTAAACTTGAAGATAGCAGTAAACAAATGTAAGATAACAGTAAAATGGTCAGTCTCAGGCCTGCAGAGGATTCAGGCCTGGAGGCTGTAGGGAGGCAGAGTGACGTGATTCACCTACAGTGTCTCCAAAATAAACTGAATTCTAGAAATCTCTGGTCACTTTGGTACCCTGAAAGAGTTTAGATCTTGAGTTTCTAAGTTCAGTGTTTTTAAAGGAAAGTTGAAATAAAGCAGTCAAGGCAAAGTGTGGCTTGCTTTAGTTTTAGTTAATGTCACATAGATGAGATTTATCACTATCTAGGCCAGGTTTTCTACTAATGTGGTTTTGAAGATTTTACTGGATAGATTGTTTTGTAATGCCAAAATGTCTTCGTTGGTCCATTTAATGGCTTTTTAAAAAAATTAGGTTAAGATATTATTTTGCATTTTATTTTTTTTACTAATGTAACCCAATATAAAATACTAAATAAATTTGACAGGAATCGAATGCTTGGCAGTCTCAATTTCATTTGTAATTAGTCTTTCTGAGTATACTGGCTTTGGCTCCATAACATTATTATAGGAAGGAAAATATAGTCAAATCCCAAAGTGATATTTAGTCATTAATAGTTTAATGTGTGTTTATTTTTTCCTTCTAGGTTTTTATTTCAGAAAATAAATCCTGGATTATGTTCTCAAAGGAATTAGAACTATTTTTGTGTATCTTTTACTTAAAACCCTCTAGGCACCCCCTCCCCCACGCCCTTTGCAGTTCTTACAAAGGTTTAACAACTGGCAGTGCTGGAATCTGATGACCTCTTTCTTTCCTTTGACTAGATAAGGTAGCACAGCTGCTTGGTAAGTTTTCCCACAGAGGCTGCCAAGGGTGGTGGGGGGCCTGGGTGTCCCTCTGTGGACAGAGAAGTAATTTGATCTCCACATGGGATCAGACCCGGGCCTTGTCCCGGCTGAGACTGTGTGCTATATTAAATTACATTTAGTGTTTTTTGTCCTACTCCTTGAACTACTGTTCGCAGAGACCACCCAACCGACACAGCCTTGTTGAGTCCACGGGGGAACTAAGTTGTAAGTGTCCGCATGGTCACTCAGCCGGCAGCCTGTCTGGAGCCAGCTTCTTCAGAACATCCTGGTGATGTTTCTGGCAGAAGGATTTTACATTTCCAGTGAAATCTCATCATATAAGGAAAGTTGATAATCTTTGGTGAGAAATGACTTGTGCTATGAACCTACAGAGAAGGAAATGGAGAAGCAGTCAGGCAAGCTTTGTAGAACAGCAGTTTGTTTTTGGTACTTAGCTTTTATTTAACCTACTCTAACCTTAAGTCTCCCCCGCCTTTTTTTACCCCTGCATTTGTGACTACATCCCACCCTTATCCTCTAGTTCACTGATTTTCAAACTTGAGTGTGCAGCAAACTCCAATTCATGGGCTTCGTTGACAGAGAGATTGATTCAGTAGTCTGAGGCTAGTTCTCAGAGGCTACACCTTTAGCACACACTCAGGGGCTTGTGACTTAGGCGGTCCAAGGACTGCACATTGAGAAAAGCATCAGTAACGACAAGAGCTATTAATCAGCTCCTGCATGTCAAAAGGAATGCATAGTTTATAGGTTATTCATAGTTTACTGAGTTAATTTAATGAGTCTATGTATGCCCCAAACAATAACATTTTATTGGAAGATACATGGAGGAAAACTCTTCCAAGATATCTATTGCAAACAGTAGTACAAACTAAACCCTGAGTTTGTTAATTAAAAATGGCAGTTATTATTAGCTGCTGTGGTCATAGAAATTTGCCCAGTGCTATCATTTCATCACTTTCAGGAAAGCTGTTTTTGAAAACAGAAAATTTTAAACAGGAGGATACCGGCAACCTGTCTCCAATCCCAGCTTATGGTAGAAATAAATTTTTTAGCAACTTTATTTTTGAAAACAGAATGTATTGTGCATATTGTGTAAAGGCTTTTTGTTTTGTTTTTAAAGCTTCCTCATATCTATTCTGGTCAGAATTTAAGTTCTCAGAATTCTTTAACTCTACAATAGAATATGTTTAATAGGATTGAAAAGGAAAGAAGCATTGTCTACAGTTTTACTAAAGGAAAACACTGGAGCTCTTAAAAAGACCACTCACCCTCACAAAATCTAATGATGGATTTATAAGACATTTAATGTGGCTTAATTAATTATGACTGTTGCTGTTACTTAAGAGGTTTTTTTTTTATATATTTTTGGTACAGAAATATAAATTACAAAGATACAATTTCTCATACATCAAATAGAATAGTAGATAGATTCAAAGACCGAATCAGGTGACAGACATAGCTTCTAATATCAAAGTTGGTATTCACTAGCTATATCAGAACTTCAGAAATAAGTTAATCTTGCTCTACTTCAAACTTTTGTAAAAAGGTTTCTTGAAAGGTAACAATACTCATCCTGTCTTGTAGAGTTATTATGAAGGTAAATAAAAGTAACAATGAAATTCCTGGCAAATTTAATTTACTTTAGAATTTGTTTCCATATAAAATGTCATATTAAAATATGTGCATATACACGCACATATATCCTCATGCACATAAGCATGTACATGTTCCTTCATGCTTAAGGCGAGGTGTGTGGTGGAATTACGCCTCTTTGCAATGAGACTTCGTGTTTTCTGACTCTCTCGGGTGCACTTTTCCTTTGCCCTCTGTTCTTACTCTTGGCAGAACTAGAAGAGGGTTCAAAAATCTTAAGCCAAATTAGTACAAGCTTAATTGGCTTTCCATAAATTCCATATTAAAGTTAAGAGGTATAATTTAATTACATCAATGGTAATTAAAAAGTGACACTGTTATCAAGGGCTATATTTTTCTAGTGACTTCTTGATATTAAATGACATAATTATTGGGTTTAGTCAAACAAATTAAAAAATGAGTTAAAATTTTAAAATGCCATTTTATATTCATAAGCATATATTTTTCAAATATTTCCTTAAAGGAAGTGTTTTATTTGCCAGAGCCTGGAATTCCTATTGCAGATAAAAGGATTTGTATTGTTAGCTTGGTTGGGACAGGGTATTTTATTTAACAAGAGATATAAGTTAGGTTTGGTTTTTCATCAAAAATCATAATCAATATTGAGTATGTACTATGTGCAAGAAAATGTGTTTGGTAATCTTGGAGTCATGAAAGCATTTAAGTAATCTTTTAAGTGAAAAGCACTTTGAGAGAAATACTGATAAAAAACAAATGGTGCCCTTCAACAGATGAATGGATAAAGAAAACCTAGTATATATACACAATGGAATAATATATATATATATATATATATATATATATATATATATATATATATATATATATATATATTATATAAGGAAGAATGAAGTTATGGCATTTGCTGATAAATGGATAAAAGTGGAAAATATGCTAAGTGAAATAAGCTAGTCCCCCAAAACCAAAGCTGAATGTTCTCTCTGATATGTGGATGCTAATCCATAACAAGGGAGGGTAGAGAGGGGAGGAAAAGAAGTTCATTGGTTTAGACAAAGGGAAATGAAGGGAAGGGAGGAGAGATAGGAATAGGAAAGACAGTAGAATGAATTGAACATAACTTTCCTTTGCTCATAAATGAAAACATAACTAGTAATTTCATATATGTACATCACAAGAATGGGATCCTAATCGGAATGGGTTTTTCTCCATGTATGAATAATATGTCAAAATACACTCTACTATCATATATATCTAAAAACAACAAATCAAATAAGGAAGTAAAGGAAGGAAGAAAGAAAAAAAGGGAGGGAGGGAAGAAAAGAGGGAGGAAGGAAGAAAAGAAAGAAAAAGAAATGGACCTCAGTGGTAGAGTGCATGTTTAGCAGGTAAGAGGCCCTGGATTCGATCCTAGGCCAAACACACACACACTCACACACACACCCTTTTTTTAGAAAAAGTAGGCGTTAAGATACAGGAATTTCTTTCAGACTCTTGAAGGGATCCAGGTTGGTTAAATGGTATTTGAACAAATTAGTTAGAGAGAAAGACTTCAGATAGATATGGTAAGAAGAAAGGATATGTCAGGTAGAAAAGATATTATAAACAAATAAATAGTGGAAGAAAAGAGAAAATACATAAGATACAAGTGGCTTCATACATTTTTTATTTGAAGTTTGAAGAGAGGGAACAGCATCTATTTTTAAATTATATATATGTTTGGAGAAAAAATTAATTAAAATCAGGGCAAAGAATATTGACCCTGCTCTTAAGTTATGCTTAAAATATACTTTTATTGTAAGTATTTGACTTGATTTATTAACAAAAACAGTTGTTCAGCTGTTGGAGACACTGTAATAGAAACTACACCAGGAGTCCTCGGAGCTTTTATCTGCCCTGGTATTGACCTTACTCTGTGAATCTGGCAGGTTGCTTCACTTTGCTGAGTCTCTTTTCTCACCGGGTGGTTGGTAAACTAATTCATTCTAGCATCCATCCCAGTTCTAAATATTTATCAATTTTTGTTTCCAATATTTGTATTATTAATAAATTTTAGCTTTTAGTTTCCATTTTTCCCCCCTGCATTAATCAATCCCTGGTCTTCCACAAGTTCCTCCTCTCCCCTACCACCAAGCACATGCCTGTAATCCCAGTGGCTTGGGAGGCTGAAGCAGCAGGATTGTAAGTTCAAAGCCAGCCTCGGCAAAACACAGGCATTAAGCAACTCGGTGAGACCCTGATTCTAAATAAAATACAAAATAGGGCTGGGGATGTGGCTCAGTGATCAAGTACCCCTGAGTTCAGTCCCTGGTACCAAACAAACAGACAAACAACCCCCCCAAAACAAAAACACCCCAAATTTTCTTTTCCTGTTTATATTTATTAGAAATATTGTGAAACTGAGAGAGTCTGGGTATCATTTTTTGGAAATCATAGGTTTACCCAAGAAATACTTAGAAAAGAATAGTTATTATTTTTATGCATTTGCATGTGTATTATTTATAGGATGTGAGATCCTCAGTGCCCAAAACTTATGCTCAGGAAGAGGTTCTGAGATGTCACCATGTTCTCCAAGAGTAAAACCAAGACTCCAGGGACTTGGAGTCTATTTACATTCCAAACTATAGATAATGTTACAGAACAAAAAAGAGGGAGTTTATACATGTATTAATTAGTAGATAAACAACACACAATAAAACTTATCATGCACCAGACCCTGTAATAATACTTATCTCATTTAATTCTTATAATGACCTTGTGAAGTAGGTATGATCATTGGTCCCCGTCTTACTAATGAGGAAACGGAGACATGGAAATTTTAAACAAATTGCCAGAGATTAAATACTGTACTGACAGAGCCCAGATGTAAACTAACTCAGTTTACTATCTTTACTGCTTTACCATACTCCTCTATATCATTTAATGAAACTACAAAGAGAGACTGTGATGATTAATCTTTATTATCATCCTGATTGCATTGAGAGACACTTAGGAAATTCATAAAGCATACATCCAGGAGTGTCTGTGAGGGTGTTTCCAGAGACAACTATCAAGGGGTACCGAGTGGGGAAGACCTTCCCCGACTGTGGGTGGCATTGTCTAATAAGCTAGGGATCCAGAAGGGACAAGAGGAGAAGGAGGAAGTCCATCTGCATAGTCAAATTCCATTCTTCTTGAGTAGGTGCATCTTTTGCTGCTGCCATCACCCATGGATGTCAGATTCCAGCTTCTTTGGTCTTCACCAGGCACTCTCCAGGAAGCTTCTGGACTTTCCTCCCCAGACTGGGGCTGCATTATGCTCCCCTCTTTTCTGAGGCTCCATCTTCTTGAACTGAATACCTCCTCTGGCTCTCCAGAGTGTAGAGGGCCATTTTGGGACAATCCAGCATATGATCACATTAGCCACTTTGATGAATTCCCTTTATAAATCTTTATTTCTATGGGTCTTGTCTTTGGGAGAAGCCTGACTAATACAGAGATGGCAAAGAATATTTATCATTTAAACACAAAGGTTTCACTTCACTGTTGGTCTCCTACTTATGCTAATAAGAGAAGAAAATAAGTTATTTAAGCTGTTTCACTCTCATCAAGAAATAAGCTTAATGACTAAACTAATGGAGTTCACAGTCCCTGATCTTGCTCTATTCTTTCTACCCCAGTTCATTATGGCCTCACTGACTGTGCACCCAACAATAGCAATCCACGTAGGTGGTAGAATTACCTCTGGCTTCTAAGTAAATTCAGTGTTTACAAAGTGACATGGTCCTTATCCAAAAGAATTATCACTTGCCTAGACCTATTATATAAGCCATCATGGTTTCTTTCAATGTTTTAACAAATATTGTCTTTTACTTGTTGGGAAAAGAAAGCAGCATGATCATTTATACCTCTTTAGCTTGTCCTGTTTGAAAATTTGAGGACAAACTATGACAGGATGCTTTAAAAGCCTTGTAACTACTTCTTCCTTTGGAGCTTAGTGGTAGAGCAACAAGACAGGGTATTATTTCCCTGCCGGAATCACAGGAAACCTCAGCAGCCAAGGCAGTTTCACTGTGCCTGACCAAAACACCTTGGCCGCCGCTCCCGCGCAGCAAGAGGTTTTTGGCTGAGAATGATGGTTTGAGCCAGTGATTGCTGAATGCCCTGTATTTGGCATCCTGCTTTTCATGAAAATAGTGGGGAGAACAGAGCAAGCCTTCATGACTTTGTCGTTACTGGCTACTGAGGGCTTTGGGTGGGTAAACATCTGCCTCATTAACTCCACTGGGCTAGTTTGTAGGTTCATGTCACTTACCCACTACTTATTTTGAAGTTCTAGCTGAGGTTAATATTTCTGTGACATTTGTTGATCAAATGGCAAGTTGATATGTCTTTCTGACCTACTGGAAGGTGTGAATGCATAAGCATCTTTCCAGCAGTGTTTTCCTCTATGGTCATTTCTTGTATTTAGTTTGTTTTCTTGACAAAAATTTCTTGATAATATGTTCCAGATTCCCACGACTCATATCTATTGAGTATAAGCTGAGTGTTTATCACACTGCAGAGCATAGAGCAAATATTCATTTACTTCTTAATTGATCAATTGGTTGAGGGAGTTCATTTGCTATTGGTTGCTCCATGAAAGTAGAGAATAGGTATTTAGGTGGTACAATGAGCTCATTTGGTGAGAGTATAGTGCTGATGTCCATTGAGATTGGATAGGTGTTTGTTCCTGGATGGAACAATTTGATTTATAAATGTTGGCCATACTATTTAAACAATCTCCTCAAAAAGTATGAGTCTAATTTCAATAATGAGCCTGGAATCAAATCAACATCAAAAAGCAAAAGTCTAAGGGTATGCCCCAAATGATATTTTGGGAATGACCTTCACCAATATTTTGGAGCAAGTTGAATAATACATTTTTTTCCTTTATTTCTCTCTTTATACCACCATGCTTCCTTTACTCACTCCAACTCTTTGTTCTTTCTTCAAAAAATACTGATCAAGTCTTTTTATGAACCAGATAAATCATTAAAGAAAAAATAAATAATGGCAAAAGTGGTACATCCTGACTGCTTATATTTCAGTAGAGTCAAACAAGCAGTGGTCTATATACAATACCATAGGAACGTGTAATCCAGGGTCAACTGATTGGAGGTGGTGGGGGGACACTCAGAGGTCCAGAGGTGAGAGAAAAAAAGACTGATTAGGAGAGTAAAAAACATGTTCGTATGAAGTTGAGGACAGAAGTACATGGAATGAGAGCTGAACTTGAAGTGATTTACACAGATCACACTACAACAAAAGAGTTGAAGTTTTACCCCAAAATAATGAAAAAGAATGGAGATTTTAGGCAGAAGAGTGTTTTTAAAAGCTCAGACTGATGGAGCTGAGAAGCAGGGGAAGACAGGAAATAGAGATAGGTAGTAACAGTGAGGACTGAAATAGCTTGTGGATTTGAGGACTATCAATAGGATAGAAGTCTGGGTGTGGTGTGAGACAAATCAACGTTGTATGCATCTGACTCAGGTAGGGAGCACCAATCTTGGAAATAGGAATCAAAGCAGGAACAAGTAAAGAACGGGCAATTTATGCATTCAGGTTAAGCCCCAGAATTTGAGATGCAGAAAGGGTACTTCAGCCAAAATGCCCATCAGATATTTCATGATGAGCTTGTCATTGTTTTGCACACTTTCATATTGCTCTTTATAACCTTTATCATGGGGATTGTAGTCACAATTACCTACTATGTCTAAACAAAGGATGTGAGGGACACAGAGATATATAGATCCTCCTCTTATAGTGAGGAGATTGGGATATGAGTATGGAGATAATGCCTACAAAAAATTAGATACTAAAAATCATACTTAGCAAAAACCTAATATAATAATACGTACATAAAAACATATATTTACCAATAATAAAGAAGTTAAATTGGACTATGGAAATCTCAATGTATAAAATAGAACATGATATATATCTTGATAAAAAAATATGGGAAGATGCTAAAGAAAGACATTTCTGATTTGGGGATAAAGTAAAGAAAAATAGGCTATTTTATTTGCAGTTATAATATAACCTTACCTTGAGGTTATATATATAATTTAAACCTTGAGAAATGGTGCTACCTAAGCAAATTCTTACCTGTCATGTTTGCTGTTAGATGAATGGCAGCTTACTAGAACATCCAGGTGTGTAATTCTACTTTTGGCCAATATACTTTCCCCCTAGATAGAAAATTCATGAAACTGGCCATGAAGTGAGGGTTCTCTTAGGAAAATTGAGATTCTCTCTGTAGTTATTTTAAAAATACCTGAAAATACATGACCACTGACATGGCTATATTTAGAATAGCCTGAATTAAATTATACAAAGCCATGAGATCTTAAGGCTAATGACTTAGGACAGTGCTGTTCAGTCAAAATATAAGGAGAGCCATAGATGTAATTTTTCCAGTAGGTACATTCTAAGAAGTAAAAGAAAGCATGTGAAATTAATAATATATTTATTTCAATTTATCTTAAATGCTACCATTTTAATATACAATCAACAAAAAATGTATTACTGAGATATTTTACATTTTTCATACTAACTGAAAGTGGATACTTTATATATATAACATATCTCCATTCAGACTCTGAATACTTCAAGTCTGAAAGGATCACAGAAGCCATCATGTTGGACAGCAGAGGGATAGAATGGACAGTCTCACATTTTGCCCTCAATGTTTGGGTTATAAAATTCAGGTTGTCTATTACTGCACACCTACCATCTTTTCCACAAATAAATGCTTTTAGTTCTTTATGAGAAAAATTCTCAACAGCAGCACAAATAAGAAAGAAAGAAAACACAAAAGAGAATTATTTCCCCTTCTGTGCATCTTCTGTGCTCCAGGCAAGGTGCCAGAGACTTTATATTTATTACCTCATTAGTTGCACCATCAGCTGTTTTTAGTGAGATAGGCATATACAAATAGAGCCAAAGACAAATAAGTAAATAATACTTTTTCCTCAACAAATCTAATGGACAAGGAGATTGAATTTCAGAGAAATAAAGTAAATTATCAATATACCATTTCTAGTAAACGGCAGAACCATGATCACACCTAGATCCATCTCAATCTACAACAGATGGACTTTCCTCTAGACTTAGCTGTCTGCTATAGCACATCCCTGGTTTGGCTCAGTCAGACTCTTGGTAAACAGTGAATCAACATGTAATTTTGCAGAAGAGAACAAGTCCTTGGCAAGATTGTGAAAGAAAAGATATTAGTGAGAAAAACATTTTTAAAGACATGTTATTGGACCTGGATTCTGGTATATCTTGAAGTTTAATGAGGAGAAAACAGTTCTAATGGATTACTGAAAAGAGGCAAATGGGAATTTTGTGGAAGAAAATAATAGATTAGCTATGAACTAAGAGTAAGGAAATCTCAACCTTAATTCAAGTTTTGCAGTAAATTCATAAGTGCACCTCAAACTCCCTTAGAAAATTTACTATTCCAAACAGCAGTGAAGTGAAAGGAAGAGTTAACATACAGTGTTGTGTAAGTAATGTTGAGAAAGCTTTTTTTTTTTTTTTTTAAACTGGGTTTTTTAAAATGACAGTAGTTCCCTATTAGTCACTGAAAATATGTTTCAAGACCCCCATAGGGCGTCTGAAATCACAGAGAGTACTGAACCCTAAGCATGCATACTATGTTTTTCCTATACATACATAACAACAATAGAGCTTAATTCATAAATTAGGCACAATAAAAATTAACAACATCAGTAATGAAATAGAGAAATCATAACAATGTGCTATAATAAAAGCTACTTAAGACTTACGCATTCTTTACTTCTGGAATTTTCCATTTATTATTTTTAGACTGTGGTTGAGTATAGGTAGCTGCAACTGCAGAATGTAAAATCATAGATAAAGCAGGGGTAGGGAGACTGTACTTTTTACCTCTTACCTCAGTTTCCCACCACCCTAACAAATACCAGAGATAATCAACTAAAGATAAAAAGATGATTTTATTTTTTAAAGATAAAAAGGTGATTTTGGCTCATAGTTTTGGAGGTTCTCGCCCACAATCCATTGGCCCATTGTTTTTGGGCCTGTGGAAGGGTGACACTTTATGAGGGGCATGTGGCAGAGCAAAACCGCTCACTTGGTTGTCAGGAAGTAAGAGGAAGGAACTGGGGTCCCATAAACCCCTTCTAGGACACACTTTCAATAACCTAAAGATCTGTCATAGGCCTCACCTCTTAAAGGTTCACCACCTCGCCTCAGAGCCAAAAAGAGGACCAATCCATATAGGTCTTTGGGTGACAGTTAACATCCAAATTATAACACCTTTCTATCCTTTCCATATAGCTCCAGAATTTTTGTGGAGAATGTAGCCCTGGGGACATCTTCCCACAGAATCTGGCATAGAAAAGTGGTTCTCATCCTTTTGTGTGCAAAAGAATCACCCTGGAAGAGAATAAAACACAAATTCCTGTTCTTACCACCAAACTTTCTGATTAAGTTGATCTGAAGTGGGAGGGACCTGGTAATCTGTATTTTCAGTAGACTCTAAGGAGATCCCAGTGCTGCTAATCCATGGACCACATATTGTTTTTATTTTTTTTTTAGTCGTAGATGGACACAATGCTTTTATTTTGTTTGTTAATTTTTATGTGGTGCTGAGGATTGAACCTAGTGCCTCCCACATGCTAGGCAAGCACTCTACCACTGAGTCACAACCCCAGCCCCATGGACCATATTTTTGATGGTTAGGGGTAGGTGCATTAGCAGAACTATAAAGTCAGTTTATCATTTGCTACCTGATTAACTATTTTTGAAGCAGAAAATTTTTATGAGAAAAATTCTCAACAGCAGCACAAATAAGAAAGAAAGAAAACACAAAAGAAAATTATTTCCCCTCATTTCTCCTGAACTACATAGACTCAGTAAGAAAGAAGTCACTTTAAGAATAGGAATACAAAATTTTGTAAGTCCTTAGTTCCTGTTTGGACACTAACTTCATGCCCACTGAAAAAACAAATAGTCAGTTGATAAAAATAGTAGTCTCTGAAGAATTGAAGTAAGATGAGAAGTGAGAAATTGGAATGTGTTCTGACTCTACAGTGAGAGAGAGAGAGAGAGAGAGAGAGAAGGAGGGAGAGAGAAGAGACAACCGTTTCCACCACCAACAGTACCTTAATTTGGATGTCATTCATACACAATAATATGATTATTTATTTACTAGGAAGAGTTAATGAGTATCATAGACAAAAATGGAATCCATTGAACCTATGAATTCCCTTAAAACAAGATAACTTGCTTCCTTGTTTGAGTGACTTTCTAGACCAAGAAATAAATGTGGTAAAATAAATCTAAGCAGACAGTCGAGATCTATTTTTATTTCTTCATCTTTGAAGACTCTAACCAGATATAAAAGCAAAAGAAAATGAGTGGCTGATCTAATTGATTGAGGTTTCTGTTTCTCTGGGGGTAGATGGCTATCATTATTACCACATCTCGATCCTTGGCACCATTTCGCATTCTTAGCCAAGGTGTAAGTAAAATATAGATGGCATATTCATCAGATTTATGGATGATAAATTAGGGAAAATGTGACCATTTTGGTTAATAACATATAAAGGGCTAAAAACTTGAATTAAAAGACTGATTTTAATAAAATAAGTTTGAGCAACAATTGCATGTGTGGAGGATAATAAAAAACATAGTATGCTATGGTATATTAATATATATTATAAAAATATGGATTTATAGGAAAAAATATTAGAATTAGGACAAAAACGAAAACAAAATAAAAAACCAAAAAAAAAAGTCCATGCAAAGTTTGGTGACATTAATTAAAAATAAAATATTTACAATAAGGAAATCACTTATTCTGCTTTGCTTTCACTATTCAAATTATAAATATAATATTGAGTTTAGTTTTAGGTGCCACATTTTATAACAGACATAAACAAAGTAGCACAAACTCTAAAGATGATTTTTAGGTGAAGTTTAGAATTGGAAATGTGTTGTAGGGGAAATACATATACTGTATCCTTTCCTTCACTGTGTTTCTTCATCTAGACAACCATGTCTGCAGAAGATGTAAGACAAGTGTTTCTTTAGTCAAGTATATATTCATCATTTTCATTCAAATCTCAGAAAAACACATTTTGAAAAGTTCTGAAGGGAAAAAAACCACCAAAGATTAGAAATAATGGTGATAGAGACTGGATCCTTATAAAACAGAACCTGAGGAAAAAGAACCTCAGTTTGCTTCTCCTTTTTAGTGTCTGGGACAGCTCATGCAATTCGGGAATTGCAAGAAACATTTGTTGATGTGTTGAAGAATAAATAAATAAATGACTCAGAAGAGTAAATACGCTGTGTCAGTTATGAGACACACAAGTAAATGATTAGATGTGGGAGAATAGTTCAGGAGTTAGATGGATCTAAAATTGTTTCAAACTGAAAATCTGGGTTTCTTTGTTAAGTAGCTGTTCGTTCTAACATTAACACCTCTCTACCTTTTATATTGCATCTCTCAACAAACCTTCACTTGGACATAGTCTGCAGTCAATCATAAGTGTTTACAAAACTTCTAATCTGTAAACACCTACCTGTGTTCTTTGCTCTGTTGATGTGAGACATAAAGCAAGATTTTGGACACAGGTGGTTCATGATGTATTTTATCAATATTTTAGGCTCAGATGCCATTGGGTAACTAAACAGAACAAATAGTGCAGCACATATTTTACTATTTGACTCTCCCTGAAAGAAAACTGTCCTGTCTGCCACAACTTTCATTCGAGAAACCTAATGTAAAGAGCAAACATTTTCTAGTCAAATAGATCTGGGTATGAATTTCAACTCTGCCATTTAATAGAGAGTTGCTACATAACCTCTCTCAAGACACTTTATTTTTCTTATAATTTGTTTTCTCATCTATGAAACTGGATAATAGTGTTCATCCTACATGATAATTATGGGTATTAAATAAGATATTGTCCCTGAAGCATATAGTACAATTCCTGGCACATAGTAGACTTTAGAAATGTGAAGGCAATGCTGAAGATGCTGATAAGAATAATTAAGAACCTGTTTGCTTTTTCTTCTCTTCCCAAGAATATCAAGTTCCAGGTGTATTATAAATGTGCAAAGAATAACCTCAAAATATAAAGTACTTTTAGTATTTCCTTATGAGGTTTCACTACACAGTTTAAACAAGCAGAGAAATAGATTGTCCATAAACCTCCAAGATGTTCAGAATATTGTCTGTGTAGGAAAGTCAGTGTTCATTTCAATCATATTGAAATCACATGCTGAGCAGGTCCACAGTGAAAAGACAACCCAAAGCTATGTTAAGGAAAGCAGATTGTCCCAAGTTATTCCAAGCTGTAAGTAAATTTTAAATTTTCTTAATGGTCTACTGTTGTTGATTTTTCTTATTACCATGGAAAGAAAGAGGTGTCAGCCCTGAACAATATGTAAAATATTTATAAATATTCTTTGATATGTTACTACATCAGGTCTTTAAAACGAAGCCTAATTTTTGCTCTTTCTATATTTTTAATAAACACATCAAATAAGAAAATTAGACTTGGGAATTCTTTTATACCATTTGCCACTAATTTGGTTGCTTGTACCAGTTTTAAGAGAGAGAAATAAACTGATCTTCTAGACAATGCTTATTCTTCTGCCTATCTGAAAATAATAGAGATTACCCCACAATAGATCTGAGTACGAAGACCAGAATTTCTGGTGAATATGGCCAGAAGGATGAGGCTGGCTGGGTTGTACCCAGCAGGCATAGAAACCTGGGCATTCTGGATACCAGAACATTGAACGTTGGAGTCTGCTATTGTTCAATGAACTGAGTTTATAGAGAATAAAAATAAAACAATTAGCTTTTTTGACTGAGCTAATTGCTGTCTAGAGTAGTTGTACAGTTGGCACCAAAGAAAACTGTTTGACGTGGGCTACCTTCTGACATTCAATACTGAAATGTAGTCAAGAGCTCAATAAGACTCGAATAGGAGCTGTAAAACTGTGGTTATTTAAAAGTGCAAATCTGGTATATCTTTCAAGTATTAAAAACACATTCTCCTTGGCAGCTGCCAGAAGAAATGTGTCTTAGCAAATTTCCTGACTGAACTAAAGTATTCAGCATTTACTTAAAGATTTTGAAGCTATGGCCCAAATTGTAATTAGCATACTTGTTACTGGCACTGAATTCCTTCTTTCCAGGAAACAGATGTAAGAGCAAAGCTGAAATCGATAAAAATTTCGTTTTTCATCAGTATAGAAAATCATTCAATGATAATTTTTCATTCCTACTCTTGTCATTCACAGTATAAATTTTACCAGTATTTTCTATTCATGCATAAGAACAAACCGTGGCTACAACACTGAATGTGCATACTTCTGTCCAGTTAGGCTGGTAGGTGGCCATCACTCTGCAATCTAATCTATATCTTGAATATTCTAATAACATGATGCTTTTGGCTGCAGTGAACCCAGCTGAAAATCTGAATTGTTAATGTTGAGTTAATATTTAGATAAAGCTCAAAAGGAACAGATAGCCAATAGGAAGAATGGTAAGATTTGTCACTAGTCAAAATCTAAGCAAAATATAATATTTTGTTCCAGGTTCTTTTAAAAAGTACAAGCCTCCCAATTCAGAAGTTGCTTTGGGTCTATCCCAAGATATATTGAGCAAGAGGAGGAAGACTCATTACTTATCCAACCACAACAGGCTGCCTTCTTTTAACTGACCTGTGAGGGACTGAGTTCTTGATCTGACTGGCACTGCTGAGTGTATCATTTGCTCAATCAACCTACAATTTCAGCTAATAGCTTAGTTGGCTAAATTTTATTTCATTTTGATTTGATTGCACTTGATCAGCAGTTGGAATGAATTTACTAAATCAGCTGATTGTGCCATTGAATCCGACTCACTCACTAAGCTCATGAGGGGCCCCCAATAGATTTAAAAACCATATGCTCTTCGTACTAGAACTAGTAAATATTTGTGAAGATATCTACATACCTACAAAGACCTAGCTCTGCCTCTGATTTTTTGCTTCTTTTTGAATAGGTGTAGGAAGTTTTCTGTCTTTTAAAACTTATTTCCTTTCTTACTGGCAGAAGCTATTTAATAATATTCTCTGTAATGCAACATCATTGTCATTGTCAACATTATTCAATCTAAATACTTTAGATTGGCAAGTCACAGGGCAAAGCATTTTGATAAAGACTCTTTATTCTTCCTATAAGATGTAACAAATCAGACAAGCAACTTTTTAATCTTCCTAATTGAACTGCACACTTTGGCTCTCAGACACATGGTGCATGTTGTTGTTACAAGCGGAGGAGTATCTGGTAACTTTCAATGAAAAGACTGTCAGGTTTTATTGTTGCTGAAATTATAGCTTGACCAAATTCTTCAGTGAAATTGATGTAGTCTCTCTCTCTCCCTCTCCCTTTCCTTTGCAGTTTTTTCTCTCTTGCTTCCCACTTTACTTGTAAACAAAATTGAAACATAAAAAAATGCCATTTTTAGGGAAGAGAGGTGGGAGTGAAAGGGAGGGGAAAGGGGATTAGCAAGGGTGGTGGAATGTGATGGTCATCATTATACAAAATACATGTATGAAGATTTGAATTTGGGGCCAACATACCTTATATACAAACAGAGATATGAAAAATTGTGGTATATATGTGTATTAAGAATTGCAGGGGCTGGGGATGTGGCTCAAGCGGTAGCGCGCTCGCCTGGCATGCATGCGGTCCGGGTTCGATCCTCAGCACCACATACAAACAAAGATGTTGTGTCCGCTGAGAACTAAAAAATAAATATTAAAAATTCTCTCTCTCTCTCTCTCTCTCTCTCTCTCTCTCTCTCTCTTTAAAAAAAGAATTGTAATGCAAAAACAAAAGAAACAGTACATGTATAATGGCATAAGTTGACATGAACATACTTTATATACAGAGATTTGAAAAATTGTGCTCTATATGTGTAATAAGGATTCTAATGCATTCCACTGTTGTCGTGTATTTTAAAAACAAATAAAATTGCAAATCAACAAACTCTTTAAAAATGCCATTTTGCAAATTATACCCTGGGGACCTCACTCACAGCTCATTTATAAATACAAGACAAATATTCCTTTAAAAAATGATCAAAGAGATGGAGGATCTCCACTTAAAATATAAAGATCATGATGTTTAAGAATGGTGGAATGACAGTATTAAGAATATGTTATTTGACAAATGAAGCTCATAAATGTCTGAGAAGATTCTGCTGAGGGATATAGCAAAAAGATATGGAAATTTGGGAAATTAATCAAGATGAGAGTTTAAATTACCTGCAATGGGGATTGGTTTACCTTTTCACATTCAGAAGTATTGGGACATAAAATTAGTATTATATGTGGCAATAAGACACCTGATTGGGATACTGTCTGAGCCAGAATTCAGGTCATTTTTCTATGTCACAAATGACTAAACAATGTGGATAGGGATAGGTTCATGGCATATCAACTAATCTCATGTTGGTGAATCCTGGAATCTGGAGAGAGGAAAGAAGTATTTTCTAGGCTTATCAGTCAGAGTTTGAGGAAGTTTCAAGCACATAATTTAAGGTCAAAAGAGTGTGAATATAGAAATTTTCTTTGCTAATTAACATTCCTTAAGTCAATTTAGCTTTTGGGGATTACTCACACAATTATTTCTGTAGGGTAGTTTGTCATTGATGGATGATTACACAAATGGACACTCAGTTCAATAAACGTTGAATCTTGTCCCAGGCATAGGACAAGGCTCTGTCCCAGGTGCCAGAGGTGGAAAGAGATGTGAGATAGAATCTTTATACCAAAAGACTTTACAATGGTTCAAAGCCACATCACAATGCTTTGGTAACTTACTCACAGTATTTTTTTCCGACAGATAAAAATGTACTTAAAAAGATAAACATCATCATGTAATAAAAATCACTGATATTTTACTCAGAGAGAGGTTTTAATTTTATCTTTGCTACAAGACAGGAGCTAGTAGTATTTTTGCTCCTAGTGTGTATGTGTGTGCATGCGCATGCGCACACACACAAACACATACACCACATATTTTTCACTATTTTATTCCTTCCAATGAGAAAGGGTTCAACCTCTTATGAAATATGTAATTCAAGTCCAATTTTAGATAGTGATTATCAAGATATTGGTAATATCCACATCAAGCTTTTGAACATTATTAAAATAATGATGTGTTCCTGGATATACATTAATTTCATATGAAAATCATAACCAGCTGCCGTTGAGAGAATTGGGTTCCAATCTCTTTTCCTTATTAAACGACACACCATATTCACTAAATGAGATCGCATAGCAGTAATCCTTTCCCCATGTCATTTTACATACCCCATCGCCTGAAGCATTTTTAGTTAGAGAAATTTCATAGTATATGTAGTACTTTCAGTGGAACATTATTTTCTGAGTCATGTGGCATCCAAAAGAATAGCTTATGGCACAGTTTCTGTGTGTACAAACTAAAGATGTCAATCTCCAATCCTCTTGGGCTCTTCAGCTGCCATGTTCTTATTCATTTCTGGTACTTTGCTGTGTTCTGGTGTTGCCAACTCAAGTAGGTATTATTCCAATTAATTCAATATGAGGATAATATCCAGATACTACAGGAGGACTTAACTTGGAAGAGCTCTTAGAGATTTCTTTTACATATGAGGAAATCAAGGCCACAAAGCCCCAAGTTGACTGCCTTGGGGACCAAGCCAGGTTCTGGAAGAGCTGAAACTGATTCCTCCCACTCCCATGATGGGGCTTTGTCTTCTAGTGCATGCCTCACTATCTCTGCTCTGGAAAACTGCTGTACCAGGCCACTTATCCACTCAAAAAACATTTACTGAGAATGATCTAAATGAATAATGCTATCACTGGCACTAGGGCAGGGGGCTACTGACAAATTTTAAGTCCATTGCTCTTCTTCAGTTGCAGCAGTTAAGTGACAACATGGGATACACATTCCTAATGTTAACCCTATTAAAAGGGTGTGTCCACATTCTTATGAAAAGAAGTAATAGGGTAATTTCACTTAGAGTATTTTTGAGATATCTATGAAAGTACTGCTTTAATTGGTAACTAAATGATCTTGAAGAAGTTATCCCTTCAAAATAAGAAACAGACATGACAGTGGTTAGGGAAATTTAAGAATCCAACAGAATGTTGAATCCAAAGATTTAGCTGAGTGGATCATGTGACCCTTTGCAAATATATAATATCAATATTTTTTTCAAATAGCCCTTGGAGTTAGTAACTTATGATCTCAAGATTCAGACCGTCTAATTTCTCCATCATCATAACTTCTAAATTGTTCTGTTGGTTGTTCAATGGCTCTCCTACTTAGCAGTTTTCATCTCTTACTTAGTGGATGTTCCCATTGTTTTGATTTTACCTTTTATCCTGGTACCCTCCTAATATCTCTTGCCACTTCCTGAATTCTCTTTATTAATTTGCTTGACTCAACACTGATCTTTGTTCAGCTTTTTATAGGCTTCAGTTTCAGAAAAATGATAAAAAATTAAGATATTTGCAATCCTGTCTTGAATCAAGGTGACTGAGAACTATCATAAGATGGTTCTGGTGATGTAAATTATTTTCATCCACTTTTTTCATATTGAAAGAAACATCAAGTACTTGACTGCTATTTCTCATCATATGATTGAAAATCTGAGTAATGTCATGAGGTAGAATTAGAGAATTCCTTCCGTAAATGCCAAAGTAGTACTTGTGAGGAAGTGTCACAAATAACTTCGTATTGCAGATAGCTCAGATATGCTATGGGACATTTCAATCTTGGATTAATTTATTATCATCGGTGTACCTTTGATATAGGACCAATAAGGCTGGACACCCAAGGAATTATCAGGAAGCTGGTTTATTTAAGCTGCAGCGGTCCAGTGGGGCTAATGTGTAAAAATCTATGGACCCTGGGTCTGGAAAATCTTTTAGATTCAGTGGGGTGATTACATGACAGCGGGATGATACATAACAGCTAATCTTTGTCCTATATTATTAGGCTAGACAAAGGTTTCACACATTTTTACCAGGAAATATAAATAATATCTTTTGTACAACAAACTTGATTGTAGACTTAACTTTTACAAGTAAGAGAAAGCTACAAACCACAGTGACCCTTCTGCAGAACTTCCATGAAACCCTGTTGACACTCTTGTAAACATCTTGTTGACTAGGACAGAAGCTTAATTATGGTGGGGGGGTTGCTGGAGAAGCTTATATGTTACAGTTATGGGGGGGTCTCTTTGGTGGGAGGGTCCCTTGTGATTGGTTAATCTTCTGTATACTGTTCTTGATTTTTGGAATATGACAAAGTCTCTAGAGAGTTTGATGAAGGATTGTTCTGCTAATTATAAATGTGGTTGATGGAAATTTTAGAAAATAAGAAAAAAATGTACATACTTTAAAATAATTACCTTGACTGATTTTTCCTCTGAGATACTATTGTATTATCAAACAGAAAGACACCCTGTGGTAGCTGTGATTTGCTATAACACCATTGCCCTTGTAAATAGAGTATTATTGCTTAGAAATTTTATGTCTCCCATTACTTTGTGAGCCAGTAGAAATAAGTGAAAACTTTAAAAGATGACCGTCATCTCACTTTCTCTTTCAGATCTAATACAGATGCATCTAACAAGAAATTCTAAGAAAAAAAAATTATAGCCTTGAAAGAAAGCACACCACAGAATGGTAAATTGGAAAATGCACACACAAATCTACAGTGTCTGGTATACTAAGAAGACAGGAAAACAAAGCCAGCTAATTTGGTATTCTTAGGGAAAACGATTGTATGGTTGGTTAGCTCCAGTCTTTTGAGTGAATAGGGGAAAGCATGTTCCAGACAGGAGAATCTCTACATAAGAGTGAGAGGTGAAAGAGGGTGTCACATTCAGGAGACTGAAGGTAGTTTGGTATGCTGAGGAGGAAGAAACAACCCTGAGAGGGTAAAGGATGAAGGGAGAGGAATAAGGCTCCAGGCCTATAGTCATCAGCTCATTAGGATGTGTTAACTCTTATTCTGCAAATTATAAATATTAACCAGGAGGCCTAAGAGCTGTTTCATCCACCTCTGATTCTAACCAGAACAGAAATTTACTTTTTCACTTTTAATTTTCTTTTTGGAATAGAACTGGAGAAATGCTCATGACATTAGACTTAGTGACAGGTAATACAGAGAAATGAAATCATTATTCCATTCAAGTCATCAAAACAACAACAAAAATGTGTATTCTTACTAAACTGAAGCAGAGGTCCTTATGTCAACTGGCAGCTGAGTTGTGTGCACTTAAGAGTTTGTAAACAAAATAATATACTACTTTTTGCAAAACCATGGAAGGACTTATAAGGATGAGATGGTCTTTATGTCCTCTAAGGTGTAGTAAAATTTGATTTTTTGGTAATATTTCTAAGCTGGTTGAAATGCTATTAATAAGGTCACTAACAACAATGATAGTAATAATATATTCTTAATATAATAGCTTCAAGATACACTCTTAAGGAAAGTTTGAATTAAACTTTTGAGCAAATTGTGTAGCTACCTTCTTTGCTCTCAAGCTGAGATGGAGTTAATCCATTCCAAATAAATAAATTAACAAATAAATAAATTAAAATGTTATTTGTTGTAACTAAAGTCATGCCTATGATCACTCTGAGTTCCCCACCCTCAGTGCCAGGCACTTATATACCCTCAATTCAGACAGCACTTCATGGCCTAGAACAGAATTATATCACCTTTGTTATTTTTTATTTTTCCAGAAAAATATCTTAATTTTATATTTTTCCTTAAAATTCCTGTTGTTATTTTTCTCTACTGCTTCTTCACAGTTTATATGGATGTTCCACCTTGTGTACATAGATATTAACACAAATCACTTTCCGCTGTCCTTTTCTCAACATGCATAGAGTACAAGGTACAAGTTAATAAGATCTTTTGTTTTTTTAACACATATCTCTGAGCCATGTACTTTTTTCCAAGAATCCTGCAAATTTTAAGTAGGCTGCATTTATTCTAATACTTTAAATCAATCAGTAGGAGGGACTATTAAGAAATGAATATGCCTAGAGGCTCTGTAAGCTATCTATTAGCCTCGCTTTGACTATTGCCATATCTAAAAATTCAATGTTGTCCTCTTTTCTTCCAGCTCTGTCTTTACCCTAATCTCTACTCTAATTCAAGGAGAAACTGCTGATTTTTACCCTCTTGTATTTAATTCTGCAATTAAAATATGAACTTTTAAACCTAAAATTCCACTGGAGCATTGGTAAACAGCAGGAGAAACACATATCTGAGCGTGTTCACGTTTCTGGCATATGAAGCCCCACAGAAGAGGGCTTATTTTATATTAGTCTTTTGTATTTTTACATTTGACTGATTGAGTCAATGGAAACCAGCCCTAATTGTTGCTTTATAGGCGGACGATGTTTTCCATCACTGACACATACTGAACCAAACCTTAGGGGAGTAAAACAGGGCTGGACTGCTGTTTTCTGTTACTCTGCAAATCAAAAAAAGATTGGTAGTTCTGATTAATCTTTTATTTCGTTTAGTTGCCTACACAACACCCTGCCAAATTACTTTATAATAAATAATAAAAGTCACTGAGAACTCTGTGTTTATTCTCACCACCAATCCAAATAAAAGGTTTTCTGTAAATGAGTTATTTCTAATAAAGCACAAAGCCTGAAGAAAATTATTAAAAGCAAATTTGCCTCATGGTTTTATGTTAATAGAATGCACAAAACTTGAGAATAAGTTTAACTAATGGTGATGTGGTTTTAAAGATTCTAGAAAATCTAAAGGCAACAAAGCAATTCCAAATGTATCTCTTCATCTTGCAAAATGAAATTTAATGAATAAAACTTACTATTAGGGTAAACATGATGCTATTCAGATTCTCCACAACAGTGGACTTCAGAAATATAATTTGTTGAGCATGTTAGAATAATATTTTTTTAAAAAATGCGCTAAAATAAAATAAGCATTAGATTCTAAATAAAAAAACTGCATTTAATAACAAACAGAGTGTAATGTTGCCATACACACTTTCTCAATGGGAAAATGAGTTAATGAAGTCATTTTTATGCAAGAACATGGGGAACATCAAAGTATGATTACTCATAAGCACACGTCTAGTTCTTTTCAAAACATGGAGTAGTTAAATTCATTTATGTTATTAAGCTTTCTCAGCACTATCCATCACCACTTCCATTTTGTCTTATAGTCAAGGTTAAATTATTTATCAAAGATAATGACTGAGTTTGTGCCCATGCCAAGATTCAGCTCATCACAGAAATGGTTTTTATATCAGACTACCATAGTAGACCCATCGAAACAGGATGATCAAAGAATTATTAACAAACATGACATCTGGAAACTGTTTCAGTGGTGCAAGATGCTAAAGCAAGTGTATGTGGGTAATTAATTGATTTAGCACATTTAAGGGAAGTTTCTTCTCAATTACAATACTTACTGGGAAATAATGGTGCACTAAAGAAATCCCATTTTGCATGGCTAGAGTTACTGCTATGCCATTTCCTTCTTTCTCAGTGGATGGTGCAGGCACTTAAGTTGAGGGTTTGAGCTATAAAATGTGTCTTAAAATGCTAGTCAATAGGATATTGGATAACTTTCTAGAAATTTTCAAAAGATCTGCTCCTAATACATTAAATTATATGGCTTCAGATGTATTTAGTTATTTTGCTTGACTGTTACAGTGACTTCCCTCACCTAATAACTCAAACACCTCTTAAACTACTGAACAACCATTAGGATATGCATTGATTCTATAAGCGGCAAGTTACAAGAGTATTTTACACAGTCAAGAATTTTTAGAACTCAAAGGCTTCCTCTATTATATGTTAAATGGCTACTTTTCTGAGAGACAAAATGGTACATGAAGTTGAGCCCAGTGTCATTAATGGCTACAAACCAAACCAAACCAAAGGAAAACAAACAAACAAAAAATAATAGTCACATCTAGATCTGTGGCAAAAGAGTTAAACATACTACAGAGGCCATGGTGTTTAATTGAAGCTGAAAAATAATTGGAAGATAAATAAATAGATGAAGTGAAAAGTTTGTAAAACATGTAGGTCTGGATGAAATTAGAAAAACTTCCTGACCAAATTGTAAAAGTCTTATTTGAGACTTTGTTTCCAAGAAAATAACTTATTTTGTGTTCAGTCTTATTATTAAAGAGAAATGAGGGAAAAAGTATTAGACCATATACTAGGAGCTGAATTAAGTTAATTAAATGAACATTTGTGAGTCTCTGGTATGTGCCAAGCATAGACGCTATTACTTATTCACAGACACATCAACAAGTCATTGTAAGAAGAGGTGAAAGAAGATAGTACCACCATGCTAGCTTTGTGAGAGCACATCCCAGAGGAACTAAACTCTGCACAGAGCAGTAGGCAGGCTTCATAGAGAAGAAAACCTTTCTTCTGACAGCAGGCATCATGTAAACAAGCTCAAAATGAGATAAAGGGTCCCCTAGAAAGGCCATGCCAGCCCCTCTCAAGACTATCACTTTCATCCTGTTGAATTCACCATGTTTTGGTCTAGCCACAGCCTTGCAGACTTTCTCATTCATCCTTCTTTGTGTTCTAGACTTGAAAGAATGGGGAATATAAACACCAGTAAATCTCACTCACAAAACATGATGGAAAAAACAACAACAACCACAACAAAAAACCAAATGCCAATTTATTTATCTATGATAAATCTAATAAATTTTAAAAAGTACTTGTGTTGTTCTGGACATGGAATTCTGTCCCCATGTAGAAAACCAGAATTATAAAAGATTAAATGTGGATCAGAATAAGGACATCTGCTTCAAAGTTGGAATAGGCAGGAACCTTACATTTTGATCACATGAGGAGGTTGTCCCTGTGTCAGTGACATCCTGTCCCAGGAAATTCTCTTCTTACACAAAGTATGCTTTACAAATGGCATTCATTAAAGGTGTAGAGATTGACAGAATTAACTCTTACAGGGCCATTTATGTCTTGCTAATAAAGTAGGCCATAACCTATAGAAATTTTGAGAAAGGGGTTAGGAAATGGAAGTTTTTAAGTTGAAAAAAAGATTGACATAGTCATAGGAAGAGTGAAGAAAACAAGTGTGAGTTAGCTGAGTACATCCTTGTGTACATGAACATAGGTTTTCAGGTGTGGTCAAAATATACATCTCCTGTGGGTAAGAAAAAGGAAAAGTCATGGTCATAAACCTATCAACCATAGGGAATTGAGGCAGGATGGACAAATAGAAATCATGTTATGACAGCCTTGTATGATGTGCTAAAAATCTTGGAGTATGACTGAAGAAATTTACAGAGGAGAGGCCACAGCAGACTTGTCTTTTGTAAACTTTCCCTAGTGGCCATTTTTTTTTAAAGTTTACTTGCAGAGTGTAAGAAGAAACATCAGGAGATCATTTAAATAACACAGCTTCTATAGTCATCCAAGTAGTAAATATTGGTGGTCTGAAATTGGGGCAGCAATCATGGAAGAGAGAAGACAGCCAGACATGGTGTCACACACCTGTAATCCCAGAAGCTCAGGAGGCTGAGGCAGGAGGATCACAAGTTCCAAAGCCAGCCTCAGCAATTTAGAAAGCTCCTAAACTAGTGAAACTCTGTCTCTAAATAAAATATGAAGAAGACTAGGGATATAGTTCAGTGGTTAAGTAACTCTAAGTTCAATCCTTGTGTGTGTGTGTGTGTGTGTGTGTGTGTGTGTGTGTGTGAGAGAGAGAGAGAGAGAGAGAGAGAGAGAGAGAGAAGAAAACAGATTTAAAAGATACTAGTAAAGTGTGGTGACTAAGACCCAATGTTCGTGGTTGATTGGGAAAGGACAGTTTGGAGTCCACAATTATGCTTTTTTTTTTTTGCCCTAGAATGTGTAGAGTGAGCAGCAAGATTGGAGACGATACTATGTTCATTCAAGTAGTGTATTTGAGGTATCAGTTAGGCATTTACTTGGAGTAGAAAGCTGGAAGTTTGAATCTGAACCTCAGAAGAGATACATATAGTGAAGAGAGATGGCATTTAAGTAGTGGTTGTCATCTAATCATGAAATTAGATGACAGAGAATGTGTATTGAAAGAGTGTGTGGGGGCTGAGATGATCAAATTAGCAAATATCTCTGAGAAACACAGCTCATTCACAATAAAGAATTGAGTAGAAGAATAAGAGGAAACTAGAATACGTAAAAAAGACCAAAGAGGAAGAAGCAAAAACAGAACTTATAGTCATGGGAATTTGGAGAAGGGAATGGTCTATAGTATCAATTTCTACAAGGAAGTACAAATATTAGATGAAATAAAATGTCTCCTTTGGATTTTGCAATAGAAAAATTATTTTTGATACTAGCAAGGGAGTTTCAGGGAATTTCCAAGAGCAGTGGAAAGAGGGATTAATGGAAAGTGACCAATTGGAATGACAATTAGAAATGACTCTTGTAAAAAACAGTGAAGAAAGTGATAAAGACACAATGGCTAACTAGAGAGAAAGAATTCCCAGACCCCTCTTCCATAGCTGTTGTGGTATCTGTGCATTGTCACTTTTTTTGAAAGCATGGTGTTGCCCTGCACATGCAGATTAGCTGGTTCCTTATCAGATGGAAAGATCATTGAAGACAAGGATTGCATTTTACCTGGTCATGACTCTCTCTCAAGTCCATCAAGTACCTTGTAAAATGCTCATGAAATTAGTGACGAGTGAAGAAGGATGAAAAACTGAGGACATATATTCTTCAATAACTGAAAGAAAAGAGCTCATAGAGAGAAAGAGGCTCCAAATTACTAAAGAAATAACTAACAAAGCCTGTAGGCTGGAATCCAAATCATGCTCAGAAGTTTTTATTTTTGAGCAAAAAGACTCCCCCCCCTTCTCTGAAACAGAGGAAAAGGAGGTGAAGATGAACTTCCATGTGAATTAAATGTGTACATGAGAGACAAGGAAACTGAGGCAATTCATTCTGGACAACCTTGCTTTCCTTAATGATATAGGAGGAATTTATTAGGTGGTTAATAAATGCCAGGCACATATATTTCCTAATATCGATTCCTTCATGAATCTATGTTCATAAGACAGATCTGTCTTTAGTTTTTTTTTCTTTCTCTTTTCTTTTCTTTTTTTATATAATGTTTGTCAGATTTTGATGTCAGAATTATCCTGGATTCATAAAATCGATTTGATTGCCTTCCATATTTTTTTCTGTGTTCTGGAACAAATTATATAGAATTGAGTTTACTAGTTCCTTTAAAGTTTCAAATAATTCACTAGTAAAACAACCCCTGGAGAATTTGGAGTAATTTTTTGAAATGTTTTTCATTATGTCTATGGTTGTTCTTCAATTCAGATTTTTCTAATTTTTATAAAATTTTATTGCTAGTTTATATTTTCATGAATGTCTTCCATTTCACAAGTTTTACACATGTATGAGCATTACATAGGGTCTTACACTGCAAACTCTTATACATTTCACTGTATTTGCTTTTAGTATCCTTTCTCTAATTTTATTTATTTTCTCTTTTTTCCTAATCAGATTTTCTAAATACATTTACTTTCATTTTATTGCCAGTAATCTCTGAGTTCATTAATTCTATTTTTCCTGATTTTAGCCCATTACATTTTTCTTTTTAAATATTATTTCATTTTTTGTTTTATTCTTAGTTAATTTGTTTTATTGTTTTGGAATTCTTGTTTAATAATGTGCATGTGTAAAGTCATGATGTTCCCTCTGAATGAAGGCTTTTACCATTGACTTCTCTGGACTGCTTTCTGTTATGTTGTTTTTTCCAGATAAGTCTTTGATCATCCTTTTATTTTTCTTTGTATTCTATGTCCTTGTAGCTATTGTGAGTACCATAGAGTTGAATTCCTCTAACCTAATCAGAAAAGATTTATATGCGGGCTTAACTAGTTCATTTTGAGAGTCACAAATGATGTTTGGTCTTTTTTGTTTGTTATTGTTATTACTCTTCATGCTTTATTAACATTTATTTTTTCCTATGTTAGGTGATCTGTTTTATTTGCTTTCATTTTCCCATATATATGAAAGTTTATTGCAATCTTTAAACGTTTGTGAACATTGTGTTTAATCCTAATTTTTTTAGAATTGCTTTAAATTCTAATTGTTGTAATTACAAAAAGTTGAACCTATATTTTCTCTTCTTACAAAGATAAATAGCAAAATAATTGTAAAGCAAAGAAAGGAGAGCGGAAACCTCCACTAGTTAGGAGACATTTATTCAAGATCATGGGGAAAGGAAGTAGTCTGTTTTCATTACAACTTTTTCTTTTACTCATTTAACAAACATACATACACAACCAGAAAAACTCCACATCATGTACAATTGCAAGAATAGGATCTTAATTAGAAGTTAAGTTAGACTCCGTGTGTGTATAAAATGTCAAAATATTATTCCACTGTCATGTATACCTAAGAAGAACAAATAAAAAATATTAACTTTGTAATTCTGTTAGAAAGAGAAAAGGGCAGTAAAAGAAAAAGAAGAATATAAAAATTTTCTTTCTCATTTGTAATGTGAAATTTGGTGATTTTCTTATGCTCACCAATACCATTAGTTACCATGGAAATAAAATTCAGCATTATATACCAGGGTTCCTTTTTTTTAAACTGGATTATATTTTTATGCTATGTATAAATTTCTAAGAATATTTTCTTTGAATTTAATAATATTGTATTTATAAAACAAATATACATAAGGAATTTTACTTACTACTTAAAGCTACTTTTCTCATACTTAAATTTAATTAACAATCTCTACCACTGAATAATTTTTAGTAAGTTTCTCAGGAAGAATATACAATTTTTCAATATTTCCTGATCTCTTCTATAGATTATAGTAATCTTCCTGTTACCTTCATATGGAATTCTTGAATAATTGGCTCACAATATTATGTGCCTTGTTTATTTTCTTCCATTTTTCAAGGAACTAGTCTAATTGTTATTTTATTTTCCTTAACGATTCCGTGCTGGATATTGTCTCTGGCAGACGGCATCCATTCCCCATTACCTTTGGTATCCTTGTATCACAGGGTCTAGGCTGGGTACTACATTTCCCAGAATCTCTTGCCAGCAGAACTCTGGATAAAGTTTGGGTTCCACAAGGAAAAGGCAGTCACATGAGATTTTGAAGGGAAAATTATTTTATTTCCTTGGACAGTGGTGACATACTTCAGCTTTGACAACTGAGTTTTTGCAATGTTCTTCATTATCTCCTGCCATTCATTCACCTGCCTTAGGGCCACAGAGCAGTTGTGAAGTCAGCAGTAGTTTCCTACAGGCAGAAATCACTTCAAAAATTCAGATTTCTTGGCAGATAATTTTATTATAGGATTACAAATTGTGTAACTCTGATATAAAATTGTCCCACAAGTCTCTTCTTACCAGAGAATTATGATGTGTCCTTCCTCAATCCTAGCTACAGAAACAGGAAAACATTTTATTATATTATTTATTTTATTATAACTCCTTGCCAGAATAAATGTGGGAAGGGGATTATTTCCTGCTAAGCAGCATCTTTTTGTCACACATCCACAATTCACCCTTAATGTCCAATTTGGACCACCCCATGCTGAGAATCTTCTGCTCACTGCCTACTTCAATCCCTCTCCTCTTTACCTGATCCTCTGTGACTAGGACATTTTGGGTAGTGCACTGTTAGTTGCGGTTCTCAAGAAAAACAGAACTAATAAGATAAATGTTTTCTTTAGTTTCTTATTCCCTTATCATGTAACATAGTACATGTTGACTTTTTATTTGTATTTAAATATTACATCATAGTATTAAAGTTATGGGAATAAAAGTAAATATCACTCAAGTACTTTACTTCCTCTTCTGGGGAAAGGATTAGTTAGTACATTTTGGTTGTATGCTGGATAGTTGTTTTATGTTAGGTAATATTTTGACCTTGTTTTGGGGGATAAAGTTATGGTTTAGAAGATATGTATGGGTTACAAGTTAACATGATTGTAATATTTTTTTATCAGCTTGACTTGGCTAAGTGATGCACAGATAACTGTCAAGATATTATCTGAAGTTGTATTTGTGTATTTCCAAAAGAGATTACCATTGGAATTAATAAAAATTGCCTTCACCTATATGGATGGCCATCATACAATCTGTTCTGTGCCTGATTAGAAAAGAAAGGGTGGAGGAAGGATGAATTGTGGGTTTGAGCTGGAAGTTTTATCGCTTTCTGTCCTAGGACATCAGCATTATTCTATAGTTTGAGCCTATGGATTCAGACTGAGTTATACTATTGGCTTTCCTGGTTGTTCAGCTTTAAAATGGCAGATCATGAGACCACTTGGCCTCCATAATTGCATAAACCATGCTTGTGTGTGTGTGTGTGTGTGTATACATACATATACATATATCCATATCTATGTCAATAGAAATGTAAATAATCATAAAGATACAGTATTAAATAATAACTGCATAAGATTAACTATAGCCTATACTGTACTGATATAATAATTCCATAGCCACATCCTATTGCTATGGCAATGAGAGCAGAAGTTATGAGTATCTAAAATGTTGTCTGCTGGAAACTACTCATCTCTGTATTGAAATTCATCTCTCCAGTAAATTTGATTTTGCAATAAAAAGTGATCTCTTGTGATTCACATGTGTTTTTCACCATATTTAATACATATAAGATACAAAATATGTGTTAACTATGTTTCTGGTTAAACTTCTGGTCAATATCAGCCTATTAAGTTTTTGAGGAGTCAAAAGTTGTGTAATTTTTCAACTGCACAGAGAAGAAGACAAGTCAGCATCCCTGACCCTCGTGTTGTCCAAGGATCATGTGTAGTTATTTGTGGATGATAGCAGGGCCTGTCTCAAAAATCCTAAACTCTTGGCTTTTCCCACTGTGACAGCTCTCACTCCACAGTGGATCAGGGAACAAATATAGAGATTTTACCAACTACAAGTACCTCAATTTCAATTACAGGTTTTGGAGGGGGAAATAACCAAAGTGTAGGTTCAGGGACCCCCTGGACCCACCGTGAGATGAACCTGAGGTAAAACTCCATTCATCACCTGAACTCAATAGACTCATTCTTTGAGTAGAGGTTCACAGTGACATTTTGTGTCTTCTGGAATCAGTGTCAGCTTGGGGCTAGTAAATAGTAGTCCCTGAAAGGCCTTATTGTTAACTTTTTCCTAGTATATGATTGTCCTAGTAAAAAGATAAAAGTTCCTTTGGGGAAGCCTGGGAAAATATAAAGAATATAAATTTGGGGTAGTGTCTGTGGGTCCTACCTTGAGGGGACACACCCTCCCCTTTGTTCAAGGGGTTCTACATCTATAAACTTGTTAAAGCCTGGAAACTGATTCAGGGGCTGCAACTTTCTGTCTTTATGATTCAAGTTAGATTTAGGTTCACTTGACCTATAATATTTCTGTTTATACAGATCCAGTAAAAATTGAGGAGGATTCTTTATTAGTCAGCTTTGCATCATCGTAACCAAAATATGGAACAAGAACAACTTAAAGGGGGAAAAGTTTATTTTGGCTTGCTCTTCCAGAGGTTTACTCCGTGATGGTTGGCTCTGAGCCCAAGGTGAGGCAGAACATCATGGTGGAAGGGTATGGTGGAAGAGTACTGTTCCATTCAGGGCAACCAGGAAGCAGAGAGGAAGGGGAGAGGTAAACAGTTAACATGAAACCTTCTAGGGCACAAGGGAAGTGACCCATCTCCTTCAGCCCTGCCCCACCTGCCTACAGTGATCATTGACGTCTTTCAAACTATAATGGACTGATTAGGTTACAGCTCTTATAATCAAGTCATTTACCTCCAAAGTTTCCTGCATTAACACAAGGAGCTTTTGGGGAATACCTGCTATACAAATCATAACAGTTGCCTATCTACTTCACTTTCAGGAACACCATGACTAGTGGATGCTATAGGTGTGTGTGAGTCAGACTATTCTGGTCATGAATTTGGCCTTGCCATTTATTACAATGAATATGCCCAGCTTGACTTTGTAGTTGAGTGATGCCATGTGACCTCAGCCACCCCAGGATTCAACTATTTCCATTGTATTTAGGTTTTGCAATTGGGTTGCTGTGGTTCTCACTCATAGGCCTGGCATACAGAGAAGAGAAATCATGGAGCTGTACAAGGCTGGTGAAGTACCCTTCACAAATTTATTTCTCAAAGTAGTTTTGAAAGTTACGTCTTCTAAATTCTCCCACTGTGGGTGAGTGGTCTTAAATTCACTCTAACATTCCAATTTCCCTAAGCCTTTGAATGTCTTCCTCTGAAAATCCTGTAGACATATCAAAAACATTGATTAAACTGTATGTTTTAAATGCATGAACATTATCATAGGAAAATATATAAAAAATGCTGTTTTGTAAAAAAGAAAGAAAAAAAAAGATTAAAAATCCAATTTTTTTTCCCTCTTAGAATTTCAATAAAGAGCTACAAATGTGTTTAAGCCAAGTACTTTTTCCAAATCTATCCATATATTTATTATTCACTACTGCTTTGGCAGAGGCCTGACCCTTTCTTCCAGACAACTGGCAGAATTACCAGAAAATGTTCAAAAAACATCATTCCTCAGGCAGTTGATGATAGATGACATTCTGTGCCTGCTAAGTGATTTACTTGGGTCAATAAAAGATGGGCAAAAATGTAAGCTGTAATAAATTCCATATACAAAGGTCGAAAGGTACGGATGTATGGTTTAAATGGACAGATGTATATGTAAAGAGGAAAGGTATCACCACCGATATAAACGGGTGGCTGCTAGAGTTGATTATCATTGGTACACAACCTATATTCAAGAAAAGATGGGTGGAAACTTCTCTTACTTTGATCTCTGTAGCCAGTTTGCTCTGTTTCTGAAGTCACGTTTTCAGTCAACGAGGTGCTACCCATGTTTCATCATTAGCATTTACAACTTACAAAAATTAAAAAGATTAAATATTATATAGAGAGAGTGCTTTTTAAATTTCCATATTTTAGATTTTTTGTAGATATTTTGTTAGGTTAGTGAATGCAAAAAAAAAAAAAAAAAGAACAAAGGAAAAAAAAGTCAGAAAAAGATAATTGCCTTCGCAGTTTATTAGTCAACTACTTGTATTTTTTTTTCCTGGTCTTGGGGTTCAAAGCCAGGGACTCTCATATGCTAGACAAGTACTGTACCCACAAGTTACACTCCCAGCTCTTACCTGACTTTATGACTTTGGCCACTTTCACAATCAGGATATTCCACGAGCTCCATGTTTACATCTACCCACTCCCAGCAAAAATTTCTGTTCACTTTCAGGACATTTACATTCAGACTAGAGAGACATTTCCAGGAAAAACATCTTTCAAAGTACTTGATTTGAATTTAACCATTGAAAAAATGGTTGAATTGAAATTTTAAAAATACTTAATATCTCTATTCTACTGAATATCTTATACCTCACTCTATATTAGAGTTAGGCAAGGAGAGAATCACTTCAAAAATAATGTTTAAAAATATTCTGTGTTTGGGGATATAGCTCAATAGTAGAACTCAGCCCAGCATGTATGAAATCCTGGATTCAATCCCCACTACCACAAACTAAAAAAAAAAAAAAAAAAAAGAACCTCAAGATATTCTGTGGTTGGCCAGAATATAATATCATATTCAAGATAGGAAAAATTTTGAGCAATTATTTCAAAATGCACAGAAACTTCAGTTTTAATAAGAAATGAAGACTCCTGGATAAGACTATCTTGGCTTTTCCACAAATCTTTGTTCCTGTTTTAGATTGCTGTTAAATAAATGTTAAAATTTTGAAATAGTAACACATAGCAAGAGAGACTCTTCTTGGTCTGGGAGACATGGAGACTCTTATGAAACATTGGCAGTGCGGGTGTAAGGCCAGGCATGCTTCTGCCACACCAGGATCCCACCTGGAAAGATGCTTGCTGTTTCTGCAGGTCATTGCCCTTTTCCTCTACAGCAGCAGAAAAGGAACAGCTCCAAGGAATAGCTCAAAAATAGAGCTCAGCATTGAACATAATTGTCTCATATCAGGACTGTGATGTCCTCTTCTAAAAGGCACACAGATGGAAAAAATACAGGGCACAGTTATTCATAATGAGTGCCAAGAATGTCTGATGGCCTGGTCTTACATTTTATATTATTTAACTTCTTATTAAATCAATGAAGAATACGTGTATAATGAAAAGTAAAATAACTTTGTATTTTTTCCATCATCTCAAATATAGAACACCTATAAAAATGTATAGCATGTAACATATAATTATATTACATATGGTTATATAATAGTAAAAGAATATGATTACATTATAATTATATTAATTAGTGTTAATATTATTTGTAATACAATGCTCTGGATTATGATTTTCAACCTATTTTAATGAACTTTTGTCAGATTCATTGATGTATTTGCAAGATTGCTATCTTATACTTACTGGGTTAAGCACTTTGCAAGACTTCTTTACATTGAACTTCCCTATACCCTATGAAAAGTATTTCTCAATATGAGTTCCCACTGTGGCCCTGAATGAGGAGATAGGGAGTGAAATTAGAATAAATATCTTTCTAGCTGCTTTACATATAGCTCATTAAATTGCCACAACACACCTATAAGAAAAAGAACTATTATTAGGTATTATTAACAATTATTATTAAGTACCCCCTTGAAAATCTGCACCACAGAGAGGCTAAATAATGTGTTCAACTTTACCTCTTAGAAACATCTGAGACAGAAGTCAAGCTATCCCTGCTCTACCTGTTTGCAACATGAGGAGGATAAAGTAGAAAATTTGATTTCCTTCTCATAAAGAAGAGGTTACCAAGGCTCAGATTGGATAGGCAGAAGGGAAATAAACAGTAAACATAAAATTCTAGAGTCGGTTCTTAGAAAAATGTGATAAAACCCAGAGACTGGCAACTTAGTAGTGAACTAAGGGTTTTGAGGAGAACAGTGTTTTTTGTTTGTAGACAGGATGAAGAGTGGCGCCCTGATGGAAATGGAGTGCAAAAGTCCTATGAGGAAGGAAAAAAAAAATTGACACTGGCTTGACCCTCAAGTATATTTTGAGCATATACTATTTCTCCTTATTAAAAGAAATTCAATTTGATAGATGAATAGAGGAAGGGAGGGGTAGGGAGAGTGTTTCAAAGAATAAGGTTAAAGTCATCAAAGCTTGACAGCAATCTTAAAAGTCAAAAAGTATGCTAAAATGGCAGGTATTTGAAACTCACTGTTAGAAACAATTTTATTTTAAACACATGTGCTTTCTTAATGATACTGCTAGCTTGGTGGCTGTGCAGCCCGCCTTCTGCAGGAAGTGCTGATTTGCTTAATTCTATTAAGCCTGTAAGAAAGGTAAATCTGTCTCCTGAATTTAAAGGGCCTCTGCTCCAAAGTAAGTTTGACATTGGCCAATAATCACCCTGACATTCCTGTGGCTTTGGCTGCTCTCAAAGCAGCTGAATGGCACCAAGAGAAGAGGCTGAGTGAAAAGACTGGGTTATAGCACAGGCTCATCCTGTCAGTGCCAGGAACGGTTGTTATTCTTAAAGTAGCACCAGTAGAGATGATGCCCATTGTGTGCCACCAGGGTGGCTGCCCTTGGGGTGAGCATTGGGAAAGTTCTTAAAACCAATAGTGGTAGAAGGAATGGCATGCTGCCTAAAGCATTCCTGAATTAAAGGAGTGCATTGTGAGAGTGGTCTTTGAAAACTGTATGGTTCACAAAGGTGGACTGTGCAAGCTAGCATACCTGAAGAGTCGGGATTATATTTTGAACACCATTTTATCTCCAAATAAATCTTATAATCTACCGACTGTATGGCCTCATACTTTATAAATGGTCCTTAAATATCTGATGCCATTAGAATCTTGCTTCTATGATGGGTGATCATGTTAATTTGTATGGCATAATCTTGGTTTATCTAATGATCTTTAGGTCCTATTCAGTTGTCATATGTCCAAATATTAAGATTTTTATTCAATATTTATTATTAATAGTTATGTAAAAAAAAATCAGGACAGTTCTTCTATACCTTTCCTTTATTTTCAGTTCCTGTCATTTTCTTACTTGTACTAAGTATGAGATACATATACACTGGAAGATGACCAACAATAGCATATTTCTTTGTCCTTTTAATTTTTGTTTCTTTCCAGGTTCGAGGAGAATGGGCAAGGCACTCAGGCATGAGCAGCTAATTCCTTTTGTCTTGGTGGTGGTGAAAGAAGCATTAGGTGCTGATCCCCATTGGCCACTCATGTGAAAATCAGTGCAATTTCTGCCATGGAGCATGAAACATTCACAATACTACCCAGATCCTAGTAGGAAGGGTCATTAGGAAACATGGGAAAATATTGCTATGTACACATAGCATATATGTAGAAAATGGAGAATGAACATTGTAGTCTAAAATATATAGCAGAATATTCAAGTGTTCTTGCTAAGGTGATATTGTCACCTACCAATTATAGATTTGTAGCTGTTTATAGTACTATTTGGTAACATGCTTTCAATTTTGCAATAAATTCTTCTTTCATTAATGAACTCAAAAAATGAAAGTGCCATGTCTATTTTTTTTAAAAGTGTACTTTGTTTTTATGCATCATGAAGGCCAGAGCTATATAACACTAGACCAAAACTTTGGCAGCAACAACTTCAAAAGTTATTATTTTAGGAAGACAATTCCAAAAGGACAATTTTACATATGCAATCACAGAAGGTGAGTCTATGTATCATTCTTTTAAGCATGAGTTTTCATTTAGATAATTGACTGCTGGTTTAAGTTAATTTTGCCCATTTCAATTCCAGGTTATTTTGTGCATGCATTGGGCAGGAAACAATAGTAGAAAATGTGGTTTCATTAGTGGCAGAACTCCTTAAGCTTAAAGGATGTTCGTTTTATATCAGCAGATGCTTCAAATTGAAAATCAGTTAATTCTAATAATGGGTTTTTTCCCCTTTGTGGTTGCTGGAATCAAAATAAAGTTTTGAAATTCATTCTTTCAAAGTGAAACATCTGAGATCATTATGAATTTGAAAGGGCAACATTGAAGTATTTGTTTTGTGGGAATAATATGAATAGACATCTTGGTGGAGCACATCATTATGGCTAACAATGTTGTCACTAAATTTAGAAATGTACAGAGGAGTAATATATTTGGAAATGATTGTGCTATACACATAATTCATAATTTCATCCAAACAAGCTGAATATTCTACCAATTGAAATAAAAGCTACAGTTGCCAAAATCTATAATTATTTTTCTATCTATGCAATTGGAGTTACTAAACTTTTGTGACAAATCTAATATTTCATTAAAAATATCTTCAGCTTGATAGTATACTTTGTCCTAACAGCTTCTTATCAATAAGATTTAAGAATGTTTGATCTTTTGGGGGCTGGAGTTGTAGCTCAGTAGTAGAGCACTTGCCTAGCATGTTTGAGGCACTGGGTTCGATCCTCAGCACCACACAAAAAATTAATAATCAAAATAAAGGTATTGTATTCATCTACAACTAAAAATGTTTTTTTAAAGAATGTTTAACCTTTTGAATAATTATCAATCAACCTTAATGATACCCACATCTGAGTGAGTGAGTTCTTTAAAGTTTGGTTGTATTTTGTACAAAATTGACCAGAAATTTTTAAACCAAATTATTGAACAAATGATGTGTCAAGAAAAATAACTTCTGGTTGAAGCTTTCAAATAACTGAAGATAATCTTTTGGAAACAGGAAGCATTTCTCTACAAAAGCAAGGAGGAGCTGAATAAACTGCAGAATGAGATCACAGACTACAGAAAATTTAGTTTTGGAATTATGTAACATCTTTGGAACAACTGACATGTAGGAAGAATTTATTGTTATATCTCCTATTTTTAATTGGATGATTATATTCTGTATTAGAATAGAATAAAATTAAGAAAGGCTACAACATTGTAGCATCTAATTTTGGTGAAACTTTTAGGAAAATTGTAGATGGAGAATAACTTATTTGACACATGTTGTCTTACAAAAATATTTGTTGAAGGAAGCTACTCTAAAAAGTTGCAGAAGAGGTAGCGCCTGTAAAAATATTTGGACTGAAACATTTATGCATTTTAATATAAAGTAAGTTGGAATTAAGAATAAATCTCATTTAGAAGAATTTATTTGGAGATAACTAGCTTCCTCAACACATTGAAAGAGAACATTCCCTTTCTTCCTTTACAAAAAAGTATCTACTGAGATATTTGTGATTTCAAAAATTTTAACATATAATTCTAATTTGAAATATTACAGACAATTTTAAGAAAAAATAAAAAAGGTGAGGCCATATTTCAAAAACCACAGTCTTCTGGTTTTGGACATGGTATTAGAGACAGACTCAGCTAAGGAAGTGAGTAAAGTACACAAATATGTGCCAATAATATTCCTTCTGCTTATGTTATTTTCTAATAGCCTGTATAATTAATATAGTCTTTCAGGCTGTTTTAAAGCATACAAATAGCTACTCCTATCTTTAAGAAAGAATGTTGATTTTAAAGTAAGTTTTGATAACATTTTATAGATTCAAGAATATAAATGTACAGAACTTCAATTAATAATCTTTTCAAACACTAAATAAAATAAATATGCATCTAATTATTTTTAGTGTTGCCTTTCACTCTCAAAATGTCTTCCATTTGGATATTTTATGATCATCTACTTTTGGGGCATGGAGACTCCACATTGTAGAGTTTGAGCAAAAGCTGTAACTTTTCTTCTAGAGATGCTAGTACTTATTGTGAATCAACATTCAAATTAATCTTCTTGAAGAGATATTATGACCACGGAGTCATTCCTAGAACTCCCAGAGAGAAGGAGGAACCACGTTAAGCCAAGTTTTATCATGGGAAATTCAGTGACCCTGACATTGTGATAGAGGCAAATTCATCATTGGGAATGTAACTGTTGGTTGGTGTAAACTGCAGGTGGCTGTTAAATATGGTTGGATGAAATTTATGAGGTGGTATTTCTCTACTTCCTGTTCATTTTATTTTATTTTTTTTTTTAGGACAGGTCACCAGTGGCCCAGCTTCTGTCTTTCGGCGAATACAGTAGAGTTTAAAATGGCAGACAAATTATAGCGCTGTTGGGCAATGATACAGTGGTGGGCATGGGGGTAATGAATCAAAGTCTGAGATTTTTTTTTTCTTAACTGTATCAGATTACAAACGACTTCACAGGATTTAAAGACTACTTATTCTTTGGTGGCTTTGTGAGTTTCAGAGTAAGATGACTTTTTCATTTGCACAAGAAATGGAGGGAAACAAATTTATTCTATATAATAAAGAACAAGCACAGATTTAGTATCTGAATTTAGGACTTAAAAGAGCCAACCATAGCCCTTCCCTGTGCCTGGTAGATCTAGTGTATCTCCCACTCCTACTTGCCATGTTGCCTTCGTAAACACAGTCCCGCTTCAAACTCATTGGAGGATCCCATCTTTACTTCTATCTCTAGATTTTGAATAATAGCACAGTTACCACTTCATTTCCAGCTTCACCAGGGAGAGGTCACAAAATTAGTTGACAATATCTTCCCACCCAGCGCCTAAGTACATTATGTTGCAATTTGTCGTAGGACCAAAACTTGGATGTGTCCCAAAACTTCAGTTTTCCCAGATTAGATTCAATCATGGGCCATGAGTGAGTCAGACCTACTTCATGGAAAAGATTTCCTCGATCTGCAAAAGGGAGAATATTAGAATTAGACACATATTCACTTATGTAATACACATAATCCCTCTTTTCCTTTTATCTTCTTTACATATGTTGCCAATCCAAATGACAACACACAAACACACACACAATGTAGCCATTTGTACACATTACTTTTCCTGGAGTGAAAGTCTAGCAATGATGGCTCCTCCTTGGATTGTACCTTAAAATAATAATGACAGTGATAAATAATAATAACATCAATGATAACACTCATATATACTAGGCATTCTGGTCAGCATATTATGCATCATTTAATTTTCATAAGTTATTTTTTAATATTAATTATACTATTGTCCCCATTTTACAGATGAAGAAACTAGGGCACAAAGAGTTGAAATCATTTGCTCAAATTTAGACAGCTTCTAAGTGAGAAAATGGAATCAAATCAAGCTACTGGGATCCCAAGGTCATGTTCATAGCCACAGGCTAAATGGCCTAGATCTAATTCAGATTTGTCTCCCTGGAAGAAATTCTGCTTTAAGATGGTGAAATTTTTTTAAAAAATATTTTTATTATATTTTAGCCTATTATTAATAGTTTTTCCATTGTACATAAATGATATTGTTCTTATTCTGTGTTGTGTTTGTGTAAGTATGTGATAATTTACTTTCTTTCTTTCCTATTTTTATCAGATTTTATTTGTTTTATTACTTTTATAAAATAATAAATTTTCCACATTTTTAAAATCCTAAGGCAAATGCAAAACAGTTAGTATTTAAAAGACTGAAAAATAAAGCATATATTTAACTCTGAAAACTTTTCTTGCACTAAGAGCTCACAGTTATGAAAAGTTTCCTCCAATGATTTTTGGATTTCCCCCATTTTCATTTAAATATTTATGGAAGCTTGTTATGCCTATGAGGTGTTAGGTTTTGGATATATTAGGTTATTAGTTAATAAAATAAATTCCTGAGAATTAAGAAACTTACTATAAACTCTGTTTTTATGTCGTCTCCTTTCTGATTTCTAATATTATTATTTGTAGTATTGCTTTTAATTTATTAGAATTGAAAGAAATTTTGTCCATTTAATTTTGTTATATTTACTTTTGCCAAAAAAATTAGGCCTCTGACTTATTTTGTCATTTTATTTTTATTTCTGATTTTCTCCTAAAATAGAAGGTTTTCCTAAATATAAATTTCAAACTTGCTTAAACTATTGTCTTTAAACAAAATAATCTCATTTATCTATACATTTTTTTTTTTTGTTGTTGTTCTGAGGATCAAACCCAGGGCCTCACACATACAAGGCCAATTACTCTATTTCTGAGTTACATCCCAAGCCTTAGACAATTATTTTTCAATATAGCTTTGATCACATTTTTTATTTTTATTTTTGGGGTGCTGGGAACTCAGGGACACTCAAACACTGAGCCACATCCCTAGCCCTGTTTTGTATTTTATTTACAGACAGGGTCTCATCGAGTTGCTTAGTGCCTTACTGTTGCTGAGGATGGCTTTAAACTCACAATCCTCCTGCCTGGGATTACAGGCGTGCACCACCACGCCTGGCTTATTTTTTGATATTAGTCTATTCATATTATTGAATTTAAATAATATTGTCACAGGTTATGAAAAACCTTGAATTATTTATTAAGCTATTACGTTTATGATTTTGCTTGAAACTTGGATATGTCTGTATAATGATCAAATGTTACATAAAAATTATGTTATTTGGAATTCATTGAGAATGTTCAGTTATTTCATGAATGTATATAAATTAGGTGTATTTGTTTACAGAATACAATATTTTGTACTGCTTAATATATTACCATTATGGTAATTAGAATTATCTGTGCCATTTTGAAAAAAAAAATACATTTGACCTGAATCCATGAATATTAGTATTAATTTATAGCAGTACAGCTTTTTGGAGGCAACTTTTTCTTGCATATGCCAGTTTCTGTTTTCATTGTGAATTGCGTCTTTAATCAAAAATAGTATGATTCTTGTTCTTTTAGTTTTTTTCCATTAATTTTATTTTTAATGTAGTCATATCATATCAATTTATATTTCCCTATTAACCATTAAAATAAAATGTTAAAGCTATGAATGTTTTGTATGTTTTTGGTTTACAAGCAGAATAGGGTTGAGTTTCTCTATAAAACAAATTTTCTTACTTTTTAATAAAGGAGGTTAAATCACTAAAATTCATTGTTCTTATGGAAATAGTTTTTTTGCCTTCATAATATAGTACTTTCTCTTTTTTTAAAATTGTATCAACACTATGTTCTTTGTTTTTGTTGTTCACTAGCTATTTCAAATCCTGAGTATTTAAGTTTTTGAAATTTCTTTATAAATATTTCTTTTTCAAAATCAAATTAAGGAAGATAAGATTTTTGCTCTTTCTCCTTCTTATACATGGTTATGATTTTTTGTAAATTTAATCAAGAATAACATATTTTATAAGTATTATTAAATGTTAACATTTTTCAATCATGATGATATTGGCTGTCAAGTTTTAAATTACAATTATAATAATTATATAGTCTTACTTCTTTCACTTAAATAATTATGACATTTATACTATGTTTTTCTTTATTTCTATTTTTTTTACAAGACATGGTCACATTATGTTGCATGTGCAGGTGTCTAATTTCTGGGCTCAAGTGATCCTTCTGCCTCAGCCTCCCAATTAGGTGCTACTACAAGTGCATGTCACTGTGCTCAGCAGCTACTTCTTCATGCTGTAAGTATGAAGAAGTGTACTCTTGAGTATATCTGAAATACACTCTTAAGATGAAAATGTTTGGGAACATTAGCAAGAAAAAAGAAAAGAGGTTTCTACTATTACTCTTTCCATAAAAGCATTGATTTCACAACTAACCATGGATGAAAGCACCATTGTGCAAGTCGGAGTCTAGAAGAATAGTTCCAGCATACTATTACGAAAAAAAAAAAAGGAAAATAGATATATGGAAGAGTATAAGAACAGTTACTTCTCTTTCAAGGCAACACAGCTCAGTGTCAAGAAAAACCCTTAGCTCTCTCACGAGAGAAAGTGAAAATGTAGTAAATGAATTCCTAGTTCCCTAGCTCTGCAGTTTGCTGCCCAAGAGGCTGAACTCTTTCTTGTATCACTCAGATTCCTGAGATGCACTGTTGAGAGTTCAGGAGAGTGTTCAAAGCAGGAAAGAGAGGCTGCAGAGTCTAACTGCCACAGTGGGTTCCATCAGGAGGTCTGTCCCTTGGTCACACAAGATTTCTCTCTTGTGGACCTTCAACTTGCCTAAGGGCACCTCAAAAGCCTCATACACTTTATCACCTGCAACTGATTCCCTGAGCATGGCCTCTGTAGAAGGTGGATGCAGTGCCTCACAGAGACAGTTGATTCACCTCTATGGAATTGAGAGAAAGCACAGATACAAACTTTAGTATTTCAGGACACCACTAGAGATAAAACAAGCAGATAGCAAATAGCATCTGGCTTGGCTTGGCAGGATCACAAGAAGCAAACAATCTTAAAAATTTCCCTTGAAGAGGGAGCACAAGGTAAGAGGAGAACATATCCATAAAAAATATCTGAGTGATCCTCAAAATTACTAGCTAAGCTGACTGGTCAAGGTCTTTCTTTCCTCAAACCAGCTAGCAAAAATTAAGAAGTGACTGCTTCTTTTATTGCTAAGGTGACAATGGAAGGCTTCAAAAAATGAAAAATTAAGGAAATATGACAGCACTAAAAAATACAATAGTATTCAGTAACTGGTCACAAATAAATGGAGATCTATGAATTGCCTGATAAATAAAATAATTGTTTTAAGGAAGTTGAGAAAGCTTTACAAGAATACAGATAAGCAATAATTGCTAAGAGCCAAGTATATGATGCATGGCATTTTTAGTCTAAAGGTGACGCCAGCTAGCCATTGAGATGATATGATTATGTTAAGATTTGCATTCATATGGATATTGGACTCCTGCTGTTCACCTAGGCCGGCTATGGGACTCCTGGAGAGTTCCCATTGGTTGGGGAAGTACAGTAGGAGGGAGTTCCGGGGGAGGAGCTCTCTCTGCGGGTCCGGGAGGAGGCCGCGTGGGTGGAAAAAATCTTCCCGGGCGGTACCGGACATTGGCGGCAGTTTCAAAAAATAAACTTTGTTCCTGCTTGAGTGGCTCGTGATTTTGTGCCCAGCCAGACTGCGGCAGCTGGCGGCCCGCACGGGGAACGCCTGAAGTTTGGAGGTGAGTAAAATTGCTCGCCCCTGAGGGAAGGCAACAAAATGGGTGACCATTTCAAAAAACAATGTGTTCTCGTTTTGATTTATCTTGTTTTTGTTTCAAGCTGCCTATCCCTAGAATTTTCTCAGGCAAACTGGGAAAATTGGTTGGCTCAAGGTTTGAAGTTATTCGGCCCTGAGAAAGAGAAAATTGATACAACTATTCTTTGTTCGGTTTTTGTTTCATTCTGTTTCGGTTTTGTTTTATGCTATCTTATTGGGTTGCGTTACCTTTATAGTAGATTAGAAACTAGTAAAAAACAAACCGAAAGACTGTTAAGTAAATTGTTAGAGGTCCAGACTATGGTAGAAAACATGTTAGGTCAAGCGAAAGAGAAGGTCTCTCAAGCTAGTCAGACAGAGGAAGATTTGAAGAAAGAAAGCTTAGAGGAAAAACAACCATCAGGCGGGGAATTACAACAGGAGGCTGCTACTAACCCCGTTCTATCACCAGAGGGCATAATTCAACCAACAGCTCCATCTACAGCTGAGCGGCCCTCAACTCCCGTAGTTGATGGACGGAATCCTGAGGCAGGACCCCAAAGATTAGCATGCCCTGTACTTGAGCAGGCAGGAGGGCAACGAATTCACCGTGCTTTAGATTTCAAAACAGTGAAGCAATTAAAGGAGGCTGTAACAACCTACGGGCCGCAAGCACCCTTCACTGTGAGCATGGTCGAATCCATTACCAACTTAGACATGACGCCAGCAGATTGGGCTAACATGTGTCGATCTGTGCTAAATGGAGGACAATATTTGTTATGGAAGGTTGCCAATGAGGAATTTTGCATGGAGACAGCTAGGCGAAATGCAACAGCCGGTTACCCTCAAAGAAATCTAGAGATGTTATTAGGAAAAGGACCTTATGAGGGTCAACGGCAACAAATTGAATATGATCCTGGCGTATACGCACAAATTGCTGCAGACGCAGTTAGGGCATGGAAAACTTTACAGGGGCATGGAGATTTACAAGGACAATTATCTAAGGTAATACAAGGAGCTAATGAACCTTACGCTGAATTTGTAGATAGGCTTATTCAGACAGCATCTAGAGTATTTGGAGATACAGAACAGGCAATGCCATTTATAAAACAACTGGCTTATGACCAAGCAAATCGTTGCTGCAGAGAGGTCATCAGACCATGGAAACATGAAGATTTAAACATATATATTAAATTATGTAGAGACATTAATGAACAAGGGCAAGTCTTAGCAGCAGTACAACAGGCTTTAGATGCCAGGCCAAAAACATGCTATAATTGTGATCAAACAGGACATTTTAAAAGGAGTTGCCCCATAGGAGGAGGGTTTAACAAGGCTAGGTATCAAAGGAATAGAATACCGGGTATTTGCCCACGATGCCGTAGAGGGAAACATTGGGCTAATGAATGCTGTTCTCAAACCACCATAGAAGGTATTCCATTATCAAAAAACAGACAAGGACCAAGTGTTTACCCACGATATCATGGAGAAAGACATCAGGCTCCATTGCCAAAAAACGGACTGGAGGGCCCAATGCTCCGGGGCCCAAAACCACAAATATAAGGGGCAGTGGAGGAACCCAGCAACACCATCAAGGTAGTGCCCAGGACGCATTATCCATTAAATCCCTCATCAGACAAACTAGAGGGAGCGCAGGGTTGGACATCTGCGCCTCTGCCAGAGCAGTACTAACTCCAGAGATGGGAGTTCAAATCATTCCCACAGGAGTAAAAGGACCTCTTCCCCAAGGAACAGTAGGCTTATTATTGGGACGCAGTTCTTCAACACTAAAAGGACTTATGATAAGTCCTGGGGTAATTGATTCCGATTATGAAGGTGAAATAAAAATTATAGCTAGTTCTCCAAGAGGTATATCAGTAATTTCACCAGGAGATAGAATAGCACAGTTATTAATAATACCCAGCCTACATGATAAATTTTCCAGTTGTACTATAGAAAGAGGTTCCAGGGGATTAGGCTCCACAGGTGTAGATTGGGCTATGCTGTCTTTAAATCTAGATTCTCGCCCAATGCTAAAACTAAATATTCAAGGACATGACTTTAATGGGCTACTTGATACAGGTGCAGACCTTAGCATCATATCTCATCAAGAATGGCCGAAACATTGGCCATTACAACAAGCCACTCAAACGCTTCGAGGCCTAGGAGTGGCAACTAATCCCCATAGAAGTGCAATGGTATTAGATTGGAAGGATCCTGAAGGATGTGAAGGAACTATACAGCCCTATGTATTGGATCATCTTCCTATAAATTTATGGGGACGAGATGTCCTAGATCAATTAGGTTTGACATTAACAAATAACATCAATCCTAATGCGCCCACTACTAGAGCTAGACAAGGCTTTAGGAAAGAAGAAAGATTAAGAGAACAAGAACAAGGTATGACAGCACCAATTCAAATAGATCAAAAAACAAATAGACATGGATTGGGTTTTCAGAAAGGGCCACTGAGACAATCAAAATTACTTGGAAATCAGAAAGACCAGTGTGGGTTCCTCAGTGGCCCCTGACTAAAGAAAAGATACAAATAGCCCATGACCTGGTCAAACAACAATTAGCGGAGGGACATATACAACCTTCCGTATCTCCCCATAATACTCCCATTTTTGTCATTAAAAAGAAATCTGGTAAATGGAGATTATTACAAGATTTAAGAGCCATTAATAATGAGATGGTTATTATGGGACCTGCTCAATCAGGGATTCCCCAATTGTCTGCTTTACCAAAAACCTGGTATGTTTTAGCTATAGATATTAAAGATTGTTTTTTTTCAATTCCAATTCATCCCGAGGATAGTCCACATTTTGCATTTACTATCCCTGCACTAAATCATGAAGGTCCTGATCAGAGATATGAATGGAAAGTACTCCCTCAAGGGATGGCTAATAGTCCAACTATGTGTCAAATTTATGTTAACAAAGCAATCCAGCCACTTAGAAATCAAAATCCTGAACTACAAATATTTCACTATATGGATGATGTGTTATTGGCACATAAAGATAAAAACACATTGCTAGAATGTTATGCCACACTTACAAATTTATTAAAAAATTATAATCTAGAGATAGCAATAGATAAAGTACAATTAAATCTTCCAATTAATTATTTAGGGGTTTTATTATCCTCAACCATGGTCCGTCCACCCAAAATTCAAATACGAGTAGATCAACTCAAATCACTTAACGACTTTCAAAAGTTATTAGGAGACATAAATTGGATAAGGCCTTATCTAGGCATACCAACAGGAGAGTTGGGACCTTTATTTGATATTCTAAAAGGTCCATCAGATCCAAATTCACCCCGCATGTTGACGCCTGAAGCAAGAAAGGCATTAAAAATCATTGAAACATATATGGAAAATATGCATTTGGATAGAATTGATATAAGTTTGCCTTTATTATTTATTGTACTGCCAACAAAAAATATTCCTACAGGAGTATTCTGGCAAGAAGGTCCATTATTGTGGATACATTTATCTTATTCTCCTAACACTATTCTTACTAGGTATCCTGAGGCTGTAGGACAATTAATACTCAAAGGAATAAAAGCAGCCAAGGGAGTGTCTGGGATTTCTCCCAATAAAATTATTACTCCATATACTATAGATCAAATTGATGAGTTAGCTAATGAGTTAAATACTTGGGCAATAATCATGTGTAAATCTAATGTTTCATTTGATAATCACTTACCATCTAATCCTTTGTTGTCTTTTTGGTCTAAACATCCTGTAGTTTTTCCAAAGATGACAAAAAAAACCCCTATCATGAATGCTCCAAATATATTCACTGATGGGTCAAATAATGGTACAGCAGCAGTAGTTACCCCTGATCAAACTTTTACATTTTTAGTACCCAAACAATCAGCTCAAAAGGTAGAGCTTAATGCAGTATTACAAGCTTTTATGATGTTCAAAGATTCTGTATTTAATTTATTTTCTGATAGTCAGTATGTAGTTAATGCTATAGCATCCCTTGAAGATGCTGGTAGGATTTCCCCTTCTTCTACTGTTTTCTCTTTGTTTTCCACTATACAAAGTCTAATCTGGGACAGAAAAGATCCATTCTTTATAGGACATATCAGGGCACATACAGGATTGCCTGGAGCCCTTAGTTTGGGCAATGAGTTAGCAGATAAATCTACACATGACATACATATTTTCTCCACAATAGAAGAAGCTATAAATTTTCATAAAAGTTTCCATGTCAATGCTAATACTTTACAAAAGCGTTTTAAAATAACTAAAGAACAAGCCCGACATATAATAAAACAATGTCAAAATTGTGTGACATTTTTACCACAAGTTAATCTTGGAGTCAATCCTAGAGGACTGATACCTAACCATATTTGGCAGATGGACGTCACACACTTGCCAGAATTTGGAAAATTAAAATATTTACATGTTACAGTTGATACTTCTTCCGGATTTCTGATGGGCTCCCTTCATGCCGGAGAAAAAACTAAAGATGTTATAGCTCATTGCTTACAAAATTTTGCCACTGTGGGCGTTCCAAAACAGTTAAAAACCGATAATGGTCCTGGTTATACGTCCACCTCTTTTAAACAATTTTGCTCATCATATGGCATTACTCACATAACAGGAATTCCATACAATCCACAAGGACAAGGCATAGTTGAAAGAGCTCATCAAACTATTAAAATGTACATATTAAAACAAAAGGAGGGAATTGGAAAGGGGTATATATCCCCCAAAGATAAACTTAAAATAACCCTTTTTACTCTAAACTTTTTAAATTTGGATTCATCAGGGCTTAGTGCTGCGGAAAGACATTTGTATCCAAAAAATGTACATAAGCCTAAGGTACTTTGGAAAGATATTCTAACAGGACAATGGAAAGGTCCTGACCCAGTGATAGTCTGGAGTCGGGGCTCTGTTTGTGTTTTTCCACAGGGAGAACAGCAGCCGATTTGGATTCCAGAGAGATTAACTAAAACAATTTCTACAGAACAAAAGGAAAATGATTCGACTCAAATCCATAACAGCTGATATCCAGATCTCCAGCTTGGCTATTCTTACATCTGCGACAGTGATTAACCAGGATGCTTTTTTCAATATCTATTTTATTATTGCTTTTTCCCACATCATAAAGTTCTATTTTATTTTTGAGCTCATACAGACCTAGGTTAATGTTTTTTCTGATCAGTTTTATTTTTTGACTGTGGAGTTTTTGAACATTGCAATGGAGATTTCACCTAGGTAAAGTTACAAGGCCTTTACTATTGTCTTATGTGTTATATGTTACGTGTGCACACTTCTGTTTTGTGTTGTATGTCTTTATGTGCGTATGTCCATATATCACATATGAGGAGCGCTCATGCACATGGATCCAAAAAAATTTTTTTTATTATTCACGTGATTTTAATAGTTTAATTTAATTTGGGTAAACAGCTGTTGAGGATTGTTTTAATATATGAACAAATAGAAGGTTAACAGATCTGTTTGTTTACTTTCACCTTTCCTTGTCATTATATTTAATAATTCTGTTCAGGATAATGTAAATTGTTCTAAATATTGTTCTCTTAGTACCTGTTGAAATGTTACATATTTTTTTTAGCATCATTGTCAAAATTCCTATTTTCATCCCAGTGCCGGTGAAGACAAAGATAAAACCAAACTACAACTTCTTCGAGAGTTATCACAACAAACCGTGTAAACTGATACATCAATGATTTATAACTCAACAAGTAATGCTCAATCAATGAGTCGATTTATTTTGGAAGGGTATGGACATATTGATAGATTCCTCTGCTTTGAACTGCTTACAGAACTTGCCTGGACTATGTATCACTTGCATGCTTTATTTTGGGAGGATATGGACATATTGATAGATTCCTCTGCTTTGAACTGCTTACAGAATTTGCCTGGACTATGTATCACTTGTATGCTTTGTGATCTATTTGTTGATGCAGCGAATTATGGTAGTGCTAGCGTATCTTTGCTGATGTGTCACCAGTGATGTAATTTTTCCTAGGAGCCGTTAATTGACTTGGTGTCATGACATTTCTGTATCCTCCTCCCTTCTACTAGTGATGGTCTAATTTTGGGGGCCAACAGAGGTGAGGTAAAGAACCTCACCCCCCCACTGGTACATAGGCCTATCCACAAGTATGGCTATATGCTGGACCGGTAGTCAGTGACGGGTATGATCCAATTGCAGTGGTATCAACCTAAGACAGGAGGCTGACGCCTAAAATTCAGTTTTCCGATGACGGGTAAGAACCATACGTTGAATTGGACAAACCTAACAGGCAAGGTCCCTAGCCAGATTGCTTGTTACTTAAACAGAAGGGGGGAGATGCTAAGAGCCAAGTATATGATGCATGGCATTTTTAGTCTAAAGGTGACGCCAGCTAGCCATTGAGATGATATGATTATGTTAAGATTTGCATTCATATGGATATTGGACTCCTGCTGTTCACCTAGGCCGGCTATGGGACTCCTGGAGAGTTCCCATTGGTTGGGGAAGTACAGTAGGAGGGAGTTCCGGGGGAGGAGCTCTCTCTGCGGGTCCGGGAGGAGGCCGCGTGGGTGGAAAAAATCTTCCCGGGCGGTACCGGACATTGGCGGCAGTTTCAAAAAATAAACTTTGTTCCTGCTTGAGTGGCTCGTGATTTTGTGCCCAGCCAGACTGCGGCAAATAATAGCAGAAAAAAATATGGGAAATGCAGCAAAGAGATTGAAATCATTAAACAATAACCAAACAAAAATTATAAAGCTGAGCAATACAGTAAATGAAGTGAAAATATTTACTAAAGACCATCAACAGCAGACTGGATCAAGCAAAGAAAGAATCAAAGAACTCAAAGACAGGTCATTGGAAAAGATCCAGTCAGAAGAGAAAATATAAAAAGAAAAACAAAAGAATGAAAAGAAGTAAAGAAAGCCTATGAGATTTAATCATCTCTGATGAACAGAAATGCAAAAAACTCTCAATAAAATACCAGCAAACTAAATTTAATGGTACATTAGAAGGATTGCATACAATGATCTAGTGGGATTTATCCCTGCAAAGATTGTTCAACATATGCAAATAAATAAATGTGATACACTATTTAAAAGAATAAAGGATTGATGCAGAAAACACACTTTTTAAAAATTCAATATCCTTACATAACTTAAAAAAAAAAAACCTCTCAGCAAATGGGGTATAGAAGAAACATAATTCAATATAATAAAAGCCATGTAAGGCAAATCCACAGCTAACATAATAATCAATGTTAAAGAACCAAAAGCTTTTCTTCTAAGATCAGAAGGTCTACTTTGCCACTTCTATTCAACACAGTGCTGGAAGTTCTAGCCAAAGTAATTAGGTAATAAAAGAAATAAAATTTGTTAAGACTGAACAAGGTTTGAGATCCACTTAAGAATACTAAGCACTTCATAGAAAAAAATGTACTTAAAAAACTATATCTTCCCATCTCTATTCTGTATTTAACCCTTCACAAAAGGTTGTGTGCACCTCAAGTTTTAATGTAGAAATATATGATTACTTCCAGAAAATAATATTTGTCACCATTCCTCTTCCTCCTCCTCCTCCTCCTCCTCCTCCTCCTCCTCCTCCTCCTCTTCCTCCTCCTTCTTCTTCTTCTTCTCTTCTTCTTCTTCTTCTTATTATTATTATCATCATCATCATCATCCTTTTTTTAGGGGAGGAAGAGATTATTTGACACTCACATTCTCAGAGGTCTCAGTCCATAGATAGTTAACTCCATTGCTTTGGGCCCAAGGTGAGGCAGACCATCAAGACAGAAGGGAATTGTGGAGAAACATCTACTAAAGACATGGCTGGAAGGAAACAGAGAGAGAACTGCACTTACTAGGGACAAAATATGTGCTCTAGAGGTAGGCTTCAGTGACATACCTCCTCCAGCTACATACAACCTGCCTACCCTAGAGTTACTGACCAGTTAATTCATTCAAGTGCATTAATGTACTGATTAGGTTAAGGCTCTCATAACCCAATCATTTCACCTCTAAAACTTTCTTGCATTGTCACACTCATGAGCTTTTGTAGGATTCCTCATATCTTAACCATGAAATTCCATCCCTGGCCCACAAAAGCTCATGTTCATTCCAAAATGCAAAATACATTTAGTTCATTTTTAAGAGTCCCTATAGTCTTAACTGTTCCAGCATTACCAAAAGTTGAAGTCCAAAGTCTCTTCAGAGACTCAAGACAAACTCTCAACATAAGCTTCTGTAAGGATCAAAACCAAGTTACATGTATCCATTATATACTGGAACAGAGTAAACATTTCCATTCTATGGGGGAGAAATAGGGGCATAGAAAGAAGGGATGGGACATAAGCAATATTAAGAATATTAATACAGCTGGGAAAACAGTTCTTTAGCTTCATGTCCAACATCTAGGGAACATGGCATCATGATGTTCCCTCCAACAGACTTGTATAACTCTACCCCTATGACCTTGCTAGCTGTATCCCGCATGACCTCTCTTGGCTTGATTCTATTTGACTTCTGTAGCTTTTTTAAAGAAGATGCCTCACATTACTGTCATACCTTAATCTTGGGGGTCTCCACTGCAATTTTGGCTTCCATTTCACATCTCTATACATTTCCCTCTCAGGGGATGCCCACAAGACACTGACTCTGTTATACTTTGCCTGGCCTCCCAAGTCTTCCTTTGAAATCTCAGCGGAAGCCTCTACAACCTCCTAACTCCAGAATCCTACATTCCCGTAGAACTGACACCATATGATTGACACCAAGTCTGTCACCATCTTGAACAGTAACTAAGATGGGACTAGAACTACAGCAGCCTCTGAGTACATGAATGACTTAGCATGGGGAAAACAAAGCAAAAAGTACTTCCTAGGCCCCCCTGTGCAAGTAGAACACCTCATGACCTTTTGCAAAGAAATTTTTACTTTTACTTTCTTGAGCCCAAAGAGGGGGTGTGGTCTTCTGAATTCCTGAGTTGCCCTATTATTTCTGGTTAAATTTTTTTTTTAATGGCTATAATCCTTTTAACAGTTACAACTTCCTTAGCCCAAATTTTACCCTCATTCTTCTGGTCTATCTGCAAGTATTTCAAATATTTCTGAACTGCTTTCTGTGCTTAATTATCATAGTAAACTAAGCTAAAAGTCACCAACAATATTCATGCCATTACCTGAATGCTATGCTGCCTTGAAATTTCCTCCATCAGATTAATTGGTCTATCACCTTTAAATTTAGCCTCACAGAAAGTATCAGGACATGGGTCAAATGTAGACAATTTCTTAGCCAGAATATAACACAGATGGCCTCTCGTCCAGTTTTTAATATAGTCCTCCTTCTCTTCTGATCTCATGAACCCTGTCTTTACTGTTCATAGTCCTATCAATATTCTGGTCTTTTGCGCTCCCACCAGAATCATCCAAATAAACTCTGCTTATCACAATCTCAAGCTTTTCCAGTATGCATCTCTAAATGTCTCAAAAGTATTCCCACAAATTTCAAAAGACTTTAGAAGTTTCTAAACCATACTTTTAGTCATCCTTTTCACTACTATGACAAAAAGACCTGACAAGAGCAACATAGGGGAGAAAAAGGTTATTTGGCTCTCATGGTTTCAGAGGTCTCCATAAATAGACAATAAATTCTATTGCTCTATGCCCAAGGTAAGGAATAACACCTCCGTGGATAGGGCATGGTAGAGGAAAGCAGCTCAGGACATGGCAACAAGGAAGCAGAGAGTCCCTCTTACTGTCTTTGACAATTAACTTTTCCTTCACATCAGCACCTCTTGAACTACATGAGTTTTAAGGTTGTAACACTGCAAAAATAGCTACTTTTTATTAAGCACTTATTCTTTATATATATTCTCTCATTTAATAAGCTTAACAACTCTAATAGGTAGCATTAACCTAATAGTGAAGGTGAATTAAATAATGTATTTGAGAAGTCTTGAGAGATCAAATAATATATTCAAGATCACAGAACTTCTAAAGCCAGAAGAAGACAGATCATTTAACTTCAAACCTGACCTCCTTTCCACTGCTCTACTGTAAGAAGAATGGGCTCTAGTAGGGCATTGGCAGTCAGAAAATGCAACTGTGGAATGAAGCCAACATTTGGTATTGAAGTAAAGTGAATAAATGGATGCCTAGAACACAGATGCAGATTGTCTTCTAAGAAGACATCAATTTTCAAGAGCAAATGGTTCTTAAAGTGCAACCATCCTTTAATGTTCATGGGAGGAAAATCATTCTATGTGAATAGATTATACTGTTTATCTCTCATGCAAATATCTGGCACTGGGAAAGAAGCCAAGTGTAACATCTGTAAACAGTTTGGGACTGTCCACCATGTTCTCAATCAATAGTAGTACTATTGAGAGTGGAAACTATTGCTGCTCATTTCAATATTTTAAAAATTTTTTTCTTCAGATGCATAAAACGGGGGAGAATTCAGGTCAAGATCAGGATTTTCTTTCATGAAACACCATTTTTAAATATCCAGTGGAACTCATGTTATCAGAAATTTAGGGATTTAAAATACCAACAGAATAGGTTAAAGGTGGAAAATAAATATTACTGAAGCAACTAGTTAAAAATGAAAACTTCAGTGAGGCATGTTATGTAACCTCATGTACACAATATAAAAATATTTGAATTTGAAAATGTTTCCTTGGAAGTCAATTAGAGAAAAAAAATCAAAACACTAGTTGTTTGATGATAGCCTTTCATAAGGGAAAGAAGCAGGATGAAATTAACTTGAGGTGATTAAACCCATAGCAATGTATTGATGTCATGGTAAGTAAGATATCTCTTATTTAATAAATAAAATGAAAAGAAGCTAACCAACACTCTGATGTTATACACATTTTTGTTAACCTTTCATCTATTTGTTCTGGTATCTAATCAAAACAATTATACTGCAAAGAAAGTCCTTATCATTTGAATTTACTTTGGCATGATAAGGTGGATTTTATTTTTCCTGTTATGCTCAGGGTAATGATAGCTCCTTCAAATTTAAACATCACAAAGATCCATGCATGTTGGAGTGAGATTTCTGATGAGATAAAAGGGAAATAGGTATGGATATTGAGATAGATGGTCCCCAGTTGGTTCTGATGAGCTTGCAGGTTGAGGCATTCTGATCCAGATTGACACTTTTTCTTTACACCAGAGGAAATGAAGGCAAAGCCAAACTAAGTAAAATTAAACAGCCTATTACTGACAGGAAAACGGATACAGCCAGGTTTCTAATGTCCATTTCCACATTTAAATAGGAACCAGCTTCTCTGACAGATTCCTGGAGCAGAATTGAGTTTATTCACAGTAGAAAGCTATTTGCCCACACAGTGTGTTTTGAGGGGAAATCCCATGTACCCCTCAATAAGCCCTTTATAAGCTCTTCTGCACTATCAAATCACTTCTCTAGGTTAATGAATCAAAGACTATTTCTAAAATGAAAGTATGATAATTAAACACCCTTATTTTTTTCTAAACTCAAAATAGTACCCAAGTCAACTGGATATTCCCTAGAAATTAACCAAGGCACTGGATTTATAAAGGGTTGACTAGGCCAGAAAGCAACAGTAGAGCATCAGATCTGTTACATTTTAACCCAATTGTGTGTGCTCCTTTCCATCTTTGCAAATTGTGGAAATTTTCTTATCCTCCTTAAATGGGGTAAGAATTCATAGATCTCAAGGTACTTTGTATTCTTCTGAGACTCAAGAAGACATCCTGAAACTATTAGAGTCCTACCCAGGGGTCAAAATTCCTAAAACTACTTTGTTAGTGATGAATTCATATGAAGGAAGCATTGTCTTCTCTAGTTACCAACATTTTTTAAAGCAAAGGATCCTGATGAGTCAATACATTAATTTCTAATAAGTCATAACGCCTGCATAAATGTATCTACTTTAAATAATTCCCATGTGGGAACAATGGAGTAACATGCAGTCTGGAGGCTCTGGTAAGCCAGTGTCCAGATGTTGGGTTCAATGTAGAGCAAAGAGTAAGGTGAAAAAGGAGGATTGCTGTGTAGAAGGGCATCTCTGGGTATCATCCAAGGGAGGTTTAAAGGCCCTGGTGGGAAATAAGGATGGAGGGAAGGACAGAAGAAACAAGATTTTGAAAATAGTTGTCAAACAAACCACTCACTCCAAAAGAAATGGAGGATTTTTTTTTTCAGATTCTTGGAATTTTACAGCCGTTCTCTGCTTCTAGTAACCCCCCTAAGAAGCACCTGAGTACCCAATATCTAACTTCTGTTTAGAACCAAAACAGTGAAAGTGTGTCATGACCATAAGAATTGTCTTTAAATGAATGCCCAGTAAATTTAATCTGTGTCCCTAGGGCAAAGTCAAAAATCAATGTGCTTCCTTTGCAAGAGGCAGTTACACTAATTTTCTCTAAATATTCCTGGAGCCCCTTCTGTGGAGGGGAGGAAGGCCAGGCATGTAGGAGTTAAACCTTCAAGCTATACAGGTAGACTGCCTAGGTTTAAGCCCCAAACCTACTTCCCATCCTTAAGATCCTAATCATAGTAATTAACCCTTTCACTATTCAGTTTATTATTTTATGAAATGGGTATAATAACAGTATCTACCTTTATAGAATTACCATGAAGAATAAAAAATTATTAGCTATAAAGCTAAAATGCTAATTCAATGAATGTTTTATTTTGATAATTTTTATGATAATTTTTCTATATGTGAGACACTATGCTAACTGTAGGGAAAATTATAATGAATAAGATGCAAATCCCTCTACTGTTATTAAATGCTAAAGAAGTAGACAGATATTACTTGTTAGTTAATACATAAATAGAAACTTTGTCATATCTCCTCTTGACTCTCAAGAATATATACATCTATATTTTTAGCATTGGGTATTTGTCAGTTTTATGTAATATTTTGGTGATTATAATAATTTATGTAAATTACAAAATTTAATAAACTATATAAATTATTCTTTCCTTATCTATGGCTGCTTTGTGGCATGGTAGAGTGAAGAGGAACTTAAAATATTATTTATTTTAGAGATGGTTTGGAGAGAGAGAGAGGGAAAACATTTTAGTATTGATCTAAGCCTTCAACTAAACATATAAAGCACTGGTATTGAAGCTTCTGGCCTCATCCTGTTAGCACAGAGATTCCTGGTCCTCAGAAGTAGGAGGTGGATTTTCAAATCCCCTCAACCCCATGCCTTGCATCAGGGACATGATTCTGGAGGAGGTAATAATAACCCTTCCAGGCTTCAGCTTCCACATTTACAGAGTAAGGATATTGAACAGGGTAATTGTTAATGTGGTTTTCAGTGCTCACATTTTATGTCAGTACTTCATTTTTACCCTTTTGATTCCATGTCATTACTTTCTGGGTGTATCAGTGACAGACCAAATCCTCTTACTTGTTTGTAAAGTTTTTATTTCTTCTGAAGAATTAAAACTTGATAATTCGTTGCTTGAAATAAAATATAAACTAAGCAAAATGTAAATATGAGATGCAAATGAACAAGAAAGAGATGGAGCAAATGCAGAGGTGGTAGTAATACTTAGGGATATGGTATTTTATCCCTTGGGTTTTAAAGAGAAATTTATCATTTTCTTTTGGAATGTTCATTTCAAACATACGTGAATTGTGACCAAATTTTATCTCCTGCCAACGACTCTACTGGGCAGCTCCTGGCAATATATCTCCCTGTCAGTATACACTGTCTCCCAAAATTGCAAACATGTCGGATTGAAAAAAATCTGAGCATGCTGGGAATAACAAAGACAGGTCAGGGTCATGCTATGCAAAACTTATTTTTTTCATTTCACTAAAGAGATATGGCAAGGTCTATATATGAAATCAGAGACAGTATTTTGGAGAATGAGAACCTCTTAAAATCTAAGAATAATATGATACAACCAAATTTGAAAATTTTGTATATTTTGGACATTCTATTTTAAATTGAAAGAAGTGGAAAGTGCAAAACCTTGTGTGAAGTGCAGAGGTACAATGCCTTGCATGAAAAGAGACCCAGGAAGTAGAAGCTCTTTCTTTAGTTAATGTCTATGTAGTTCTGAACAGAGAAAATTTCATTTGCCATAAATGGCTGGCTGCCAGGCTACTATTTGGGGCAAAAATGAGCTTTCTTGGAAAGGACCATGTCCTATAAGAGTTCTGGGTAGCATGTTACTTATACCTACTTAGCAAATATTATTAAATATCAATTGGAGAAGTTTCTCCCTGGGAGACACAGGAGAGCAAACACATTGGGGGCTGGCACAAAAAGACACAATAGATTAGTCAACACTGCAAATGTGACTGGGGAATCCTATATCATACAGTCAGGAAACAATATGGTTTTGCTTGATGTTTTGAATTTATTATAGTTAAGGCATAAAGAATAATGCAACGATTACACATGGAAGTATCATAGTACAGAAATGAAATGTTTTTTTATGAATTCAGTTAAAACTAACACTTCCTAAAAGCATATTTCTACTTGGCCCCAGTTTCCAATATCCTATTCTTGGTTATTATTTTGTCCACGAATTTCACATGAATGTACACATATTCAATATATTTGTTATATATTGTAAACACACATACTGTTATGGTTTGAACGTGAGGTGTCTACCCAAAGCTTCTGTGTTAACATTTCAGAGGTGAAATGATTAGGTTGTAAGAACTGTAACCTAATCAGTGCATCCTCAATTTGAAAGGACTGACTGGGTGGTGGCTATAGGTAGGCTAGAGGAGGTGTGTCACTGGCAGAGTGCTTTAGGGGGTTCATCCTCCCTTTGACCCCTTCCCCTTGCTCTCTCTGTTTCCTGCCTGCTGGGCGGTAGGAAGCTTTGATCTGCCCCACTCTTCCTCCAAGGTGTTCTGCCTCAACTTAGGCCCAGAGTGATGGAGTTTACTGGCCATGGACTGAACTTCTGAAACCACGGGACAAAATAAACTTTTCCTTTTCTAACCTGTTCCTGTCAGGTATTTTTGTAGAGTGATGAAAATCTTTCTAACACACATACACATAAAATACACACACATACACATATGTATACATATACACATATGTGTTTATTTTCTTAAATATTTCTTAATGGAATATTCTTTAGTAGTATTTAATATTCTTTGCAAATTTTTAAACTATATATAAATTATCATTCTTTACTCTCCTGTAACATATTTTTGAAAAGCATTTTGATCAGTATTTTTTGTGCTAATCTTTCTTATGCATCCATGATTCTTTAATTATTTTTAATCCACTGTATTTCACTGTCTGAATATGTAGCAATTTATTTATCCATTCTCTTATTGAGAGTCATTTCAGCTGCTATCGATATTTTGTTATTGCAAACAATGATTCTATGAATATGTGCGAGTATTATTTTAGGTTCTCAAACATATGTGTAGGAATGTATGGCTGGGACAGAGGAGACATATCTACTTTGCTTTCCAAAATGTTTGAAAGATTTTTTATTGTTATTGGTGACTAAGCCCCATTTTCTCATATTCTGGATAATTTGTGGATATATCATTACGTCATTTTATTTGAGATGGTGGGTGTGGATTTTTAATTTGACTCTTCTAATTTCTAATGTTTGAGAATGTTTTATAACTAAGTCAATTGTGACCAAATTTATAAACTTGACTAGAAACCATTTTTTTATTTAAACTTTTAAAATGCAATTTTTTTTCAATGCTAACTCTGGAAACAAAAACTTTGATAGTGGTTAAATTAATAAATATATAAAATATGAATGTTTTAAAAATTTATGTATGTTTTCATATATGTGCCAGAAGAATAAAATAAGCATCTTGTGATTTTAGAAAATATATATGTAGAAGAAATATTTTTCCATGTGTTTTGTTGGCGCATTATAGTTGTACATAATGATGGGGTTTATTGTTCCATATTTGTACATGCACACAATATTACAATATGATTTGCCAGAACTGTTGGTGCATGTCTATAATCCCAGTGATTTGGGAGTCTAAGGAAAGAGGATTGCAAGTTTGAGGCCAGTTTCAGCAAACTAGTGATACCCTAAGCAATGTAATGACTCTTTGTCTGGAACTAAAAAATAAAAAAGGCTGAGGATGTAGCCCCTGAATTCAATCCCAAGCATAAAAATAATTACAATATACTTTTGCCAGTATCAGTCCCAGTACTTTCCCCTTCTCTTCCTTTCTCCTTTCCTTTTCTCCCTTTCCTGGACTCTATCTGACCTCCTTTTGACTTTGATGAGATTCCCCTAACAAATTTCTCTGCTTTTTTTCTCTCTAGTTCATGTAGAAGAAATCTTGCCATTATCAAGTCCAGTTTTGTATTTACTTTCCTAATATATCTATTCTTTTAGAAATATGAAAATTCCATGCAGAAGACTCTTTTTATGGGATAAATATTCCCAACAGGACAAATATAACAGTGAGTAAGCAGTTATAATCCTAAGGCCCGAACCAGTCGGTAGATAATGTACTTGTAGAAATGGTGAAGTTCCCACGGTACTCTAAAGTAAAAATTGTTTTTAGAGAGGTAAAAGTTTACAACTACTTGTAGTTGGTTGCATAATCGAAAATCAAATATTTGTTGAATGGGTGAATGACTTTTCTTATCATACTTGTGATTGTGGTAAATGGAAGAACTATGATTATCTGGTGTGAGGTCACAAATCTAACACTTTAAAAAGGAAACTTTTTATGTTCTTCTGACAGACTGCTCTGAGCTGATATTCTTGCCACATAAAAGATAGTACTTTTTATATGATCTCATTGTTGCAAGTATGGATAAGAAAATAAAATGAAATAACTTCGTTTTCACCCAGTTGAACTTTCTACCATGAAAGAGAGAAATTTGTTCATTCCCACAAGCAAAATATTAAGCAATCCTATATTTGAAAAATCTTATTTAAAAAGCAGCATTGAATATAAAAGATGTATTACAGAATATTTTCTCCTAATCAATTTATAACTTCTACTAATTTTATTATCTGCTCATTTATTAAATAAAAACAATGATTGGATTATTATTTTCTTTAACTCACAATAAATTTGTATCTCTTTCTTTTGTAGAATTTCTCACATCTCATAAATGGTATTCAAAAATAATTTTCTTTTCTCTCCTTGGAGATTCAAAACATATTCACATATTAAAGAATTTAAGAATTTCTCCAGGAAATAAACTTGATTATTCAAGTATCTTTTGTGACTTATTATTTCCCAAAATTATTTTTGAGAACATGTTATGGTTTGGATATGAGGTGTCCCCCAAAATCTCACATGTGAGACAATGTAAGAAGATTCCAAGTAGGAATGATTGGATTATGAAAGACTTAACCCAATCAGTGAATTAATCATCCAATGCGATTAATTGAATGGTAACTGAAGGCAGATGGGGTATGGCTGGAGGAGGCGGGGCACTGGGGGAATAATGCCTTTGGGGTACATATTTTGTATCTGGCAAGTGGAGCCTCTCCTTCTCCTTCCTGATCACCATGTAAGCTGCTTCCCTCTGCCACACTCTTCCTCCATGATGTCCTGCCTCACCTCAATCCTGGAGGAATGGAGCCTGCTGTCTATGGATTGAGACCTATGAAACTATGAACCCCCAAATAAACTTTTCCTTCTCTAATATTGTTGTGGTTGCAGTGGCAAAAAAACTGACTAAAACACATTATTAACCTCTTGCCATGCTTGTGTACCACAGCGAATAGTTTGGGAAACACTATTTGATTGACAAGCCCTTCTCCAAGAGATGTTGCTTCATTTCAGATATATATATATATATATATATATATATATATATATATATATATATATATATATATATATATACTTTTCAGGTTGTTTCTTCACAATAAGAAGATAATAACTGCCTGGGGTCATTTGTATAGATAATTTTATTCTGTGATATACTCTCCTCTATACTTTTTTATCTAAGAGAAGGGAAACAGTTTTATGAGATCACTTGATTTTGCAATAGGATAACATGAAAGATTATCATGAAAACCTACAGCTATTACTCTCTAATAGGAAGAAAGTATTTGATCCTTCTTCAGATATTTTCTCAAAACTTGCATAAATGATGATGTGTATTCATGATTTGGTAAGGATTTTATGACTTTAAAATTTATACTCTTTTGAAATACCATAAGAAAGAGCAGTATATGTATAAAACAACTGGAGGCAAATCTCATGTGAATTTGGCTGTAATATTTACCAGTTAGGCCCAACTGATCATCTAGGTTCTAATGGATAGGCCAGTCTCAGTGTTCAAGAGCTTGAATTTTTTAAGAACAATCAGCAATAAGAAATGGAAAATACGTATTTCATATTGTAGAGTGAAGGTAGTGCTATGGGAAATTCATTCATTTCTTTATCCAATCATCAGATATTCTCTCACTTCCTGTGTCTTGCCATCTCCCATGAGTGAATAGGCATCACAATTCAAGGGGATGTAATCACATCTTTCATCTTCGGGGAGTGTAAGAATGATGCCTAGACAACTGGTTGTGAAGTTACAACTGGTTTTTAGGGTTGGAGAAGGAGTTTTGTTCATTCCACTTGCTGGGTTTTCCCTGCTTTGCTGTGTACCTTGGGAGAATCACCCTATGCAGGCACTGTTTCCTATCCAAGGAAGTCAATTTCCTATAGACTATAAACAGTGGTTGGCCTCGAGGGGAGCAAAGAAGCAGGTCACTTTTGTGACTTCAGCTCTTCAGTTTGCACCTGGCAACTCTACCAGGATTCCAGCTTCCTCCAGTTGACACCAGTGAAGCCCTCTTCCCCTTTTCCATTCTAAGCTTAAGGCTAGGTTTTGGCTTCCCTCCTTTCAGGTGGATCCAGTCCATCCTGTGCTTTAAATAGAGTTGTTTGTAATTGTTTTTCTCTTTGGATCCTGACTCAGAGGATGTCCCAAAAGAAAATCTGAAATGAGTCTTTAAGTTCAGGAGGCATTATCTTAGTAAATCAGAGGATAACATTTGTTCAAATCTAAGGACATAATTCAAAATTGGAGCATGTCAACTTGGCTTCTTAAAACTAGAGCAATAGTGTTTAGTGTATCATAATGGCCTCATTGTTTTACACAAATTCTGTTCTTTGGAAAAACCAATAGGCCTATTATAAAGACAAATTTCATTTAAAAAAATTAACAGTGGCAACCTTTCTTTATGTCCTTGGTGTCTCTTAAAATGAGAGAATTTTTTTTAATTCCTTGGTGTCCCTTAGAATGAGAGAAATTATTATTATTATTATTATTTTTTTTTTTTTGTATTAGGATTGAACCAATTGCATCCTAACCTGAGTGGGCTTTTTTTTTTTTCCACCTAGGAAGGGGAAAAGAAGGAAATAGTTGGTATAATCTCCTACCAGTTAATCTCTTTAAAGGTTATTTCTATCTATTGAAAATATTTTGAAGTGTTAACCTTTAAAAGGAAGGAGCTTAACAGTGATAACCCCTTTCCTCTCAGCAGGCTCTTGGAACTCCTGTGCAAATTGGTCCAAGTCTTCTCACCTGTGTTCAATTTCCCAAGAGATTAGGTAGGGAGATACCTGTGGAACCAGAAAAGTTATCCTCATGTATACTTTTCTCCAGATAATGGAAAATGTTACATAATAATAGAGAACAGGGGCACGTTTCAACCTGAACAAATCAATATTCAGAAACTTACATAGTACATCACATTTTAAATGAGATTTTAAATAATAACAGGGAACATGTACATCCATCCATTTTACCATGCACTTAGCTATGGCTTTACAGTAGTGAATTTCTCTTGGAAATGCCTGTGAAAGTCAATGCAACTCTGTTAGCATTTTTTTTCATTTGTTGTTTTTAGATAGATGTGACAGTAGGGTGTATTTTGACATATTATATATACACGGAGTGCAACTCATTCTAATTTGGGTCCCATAGTTTTGGTTGTACATAATTTGATTCATTCTATTGTCTTTCCTATTCTCATCCCACTCCCTTCCCTTCATTCCAATGAACTTCTATACTTCCCTTCCCTGCACTCACTTGTTATGGGTTAGCATCCACATATCAGACAGAATATTGGCCTTTGGTGTTTCGGAACTGGCTTATCTCACTTAGCATGATATTTTCCAGTTTCCATTCATATACTAGTAAGTGCAATAATTCCATTCTCCTTTGTGACTAATATTACATTGTGTATAGATGCCACATTTTCTTTATCCTTTCATCTGTTGAAGGGCATCTAGGTTGGTTCCATAGCTTGGTGATCGTGAAGTGAGCTTCTATAAACATTGATGTGGATGAGTCACTGTAGTATGCTTATTTTAAGTCCTTTGGGTCTGTCAGCTCCTTTGAAATACCTTTTGATAGTCCTTTCTACTGGAGCTTTACAGAAAGACAGCATTGCTATTGGGGAAGACCATGAATTCTGGAGCCACCCTTGTAGAGAATTGTGAGTCCTAAGTGTGATCTGGAGCAAGTCTCATGATCTCTATGACCTAATTTTTTTTTAAATTTGTAAACTTAGAATAATGGTGCCTCAATTTTAGATTCATTATGAAGATTATATAATAAAACTTGTCACACAGTTGTTAATTAAAAAATGCTAGTATTTTAACAACTCTATCACATCTGTAAGTATAGTTTGCCAATATGTGATGAACAGTTGCAAGTCCAACAGTTTTTCTGGGTAGAATGAACATTAATGAGGAATAAAAAATAGTACTTGATCATATGTAGCTGTGCCAGCTGAGGGAATCCTATATTTATGGTTCAATCTATGCACTGATTCATTTATGTATTCATCTATATGTATTATGTGTCCACTACATGTCACCATTAGGGTGAGGTCCTAGGATTTAAAAATGAATAAGACATGGTGCTCAAGGAGTCTATAACCCAGAGCAGGAGGAGAAAGAAAGAAGCCACAAAGGCGGGGGGGGGGGGGGGGGGGGCGGGGGCTAAGATATCATGGAAACCTTGGAGAGGCAACTGAGTTGTGAGAGTGCAAAGAAAACTTCCTGGAGATGTCATCCAGGCAAAATTAACCAGGTAAAAACTAGAAAAAAAGTAAACTTCACACAAAGAAAGCAGCAAATGCAAAAGGTCAAAGGTGAAGCAATGAAGAAAGATTCTTTTTTGTGTGCGAAGCTGAGTGAACAACTAGCTCTCTTGATAGATCTTGGGGTAACCTTATCTTAACCTTTCCAGATGTACTATTTAAATGATTTTCCCTGGACATATTCTAAGTATTCTAAATGCCTCTGAAATGAGAAAATAAAATGTATATCCAATAACTTAATGAAATAATTAATAGGAGCAATAAAACCATTCTTATTAATAAGTAAGATTTTTCTTTATTTAAAAATCACTGCAGGGGGCTGGGTTTGTGGCTCAGCAGTGAAGTGCTCACCTTGCACCTGTAAAGCCTGGGGTTCAATCCTTGGCATCACATATAAATAAATAAAATAAAGGTATTGTGTCCAACTACAACTAAAAAATAAATATTTAAAAAAAAATCTCTGCGGTACTCAACATATGTTCAATCACCCTCATTTTTCCCTTGTTTGTGGGCCTACTCTTGCATGGTAGTAGATAAGTATCCTGAAATAATTTGACACTGTGGGTTTTCGGCTTACACAGCTTTAAACTAAAGAAAATAACATCTAAAATCTATAAAATACAGGTAAAATAGGAATTTGTAATTTCTTGTGCAGAATCAAAAGTTCTGGCAATGTTGCATCCACATGTCTCCATGGCCAGCTGTACAGGATGATGGAGCCCACCTTCTTCCGGCTGGACTTAAACCCTTTTGCCACAATCATTAGTACTCAGTGACTGCAATCCCAGAATGTTATACCCTACAGACTTCACTCATTTACAAAAATAGGTGTACTGGCTAAATGAGGCATATTAATTTATAACTCGAGGCTAAATTTCTCTGGTTTTATCTGGATTTTTTAAAATACTTTCCCATTCTTCAATTTATTACCTTACATTTGTCCCTGATGACTTTATCCTGTGTTTGTCAGATTGCTTCCAGTAAAAAGAAGTTGTATTTGCTTCCAATAGTTAAAGATTAAACTCAGCCAGTAGGGTAAATAATAAATAGGTTTTATGTTATAAACATATTTGTTTTAATGGGCATTTCACATGCATTAAAAATGCAAAATGGGGCTGGGATTACATATCAGGTAGTGCATGGACACAAATGGACTTTTTACACAGTGTGAACCTTTTCAGAAGTATCATGTTGCATGAATCCTAATTTCTTCCAAGATATATTACTGCTTGCCACACACACTGAAAGCAGATATTTCACTTGCAAACATATCTGCAGTAAGGGAGATATGTTTGCAAGTGAGTAAAGCATACAGGGTGTAAGGTCCTGAGCTGCAGCCCTGAAGTCGGGAGGTTTGGTTTGGATAAAGCAACATTATCTCAAATCAGTCTATATATTTTAAGTCAGGAATGGTCTTAGTTTAGAGTCAGGTGGTAAATGGAATACTTGACTACATGACTTTCCTAACTGTATATTCAAGCACCATGCCTGACACTTAATAACATGGGGATTTTACAATGCATAAAGCAGATTCAACCCAACTGAAAATATGAAGTGAAAAGATTTTAAAACATACAAAGGCAAAATAAAAATATGAGTCTAATTTTCTGATCTAATATGTTAACATATACACATATTTATAAGGTGTATAAATAGTGTATTTGCATCGTTTCCTTTGATCTTAACAGCTTTAGTCAGCTGAATGGATATTATGATCTCTTTCTTTAGCAGGTAAGAAAACTGCAGCTCAGTTAAAGTAAGCAACCTGCCAAAACTCAAGTAAGTTACAAGATGCAGACCTGGAACTAAAACCCATGTTTCTGAATTTAAGTCAATTCATTCATACAATAAATATTTATTGACTATTTGCTTTAAGCTGGTTTTCTCCTAAATCCTAGAGCTACGGTAATGAGTAAAACAGTTGCTTTCCCTAAAGACTTCACAGATACATGAATAAGTATAATACATTATAGTGGGTAAAATAACAGAGATATTTCCAGAGCATGATGAAACATTTATACATTCATGAAGACTGCTGAGTTTGCCTTGGGGTGGAGAGTTTGGGTTAAGGAAAGATGTTTAGATGAAATGGAGATGAGGAATGGTGCATCAAGGATGGAAAGGGAAAAAGGATCAGGACCTTGGAGGAGAAAGTTACAAGGAGTCAGAAAAAGGTAGGACAGAAAAACATTAGGTAAGGGGAGGCAGGACGTGAGGCTGGCAAGGTAGACAGGGACAGAAGCATCACTGTTCACCACAGTAAAGTGACTGACTTTATCCTGTAGCCCAAGGTTTTAAAAATTGAAGAGAAAATGTCAGAGCTTATCACATTTATTATTTTTTACACTTTTTCTTTTAGTTGTATTTTGTGTTGTGATGAAACCCCATATAACATGTACATTTAAGGTGTTGTTCTCAGTAGGAGTAAAAATGTGTAGCAAAAAGGTTAGAAGTTATATTTCTGTTCCTGGGTACAGATCTTGTAAACACATGCACACATCAGTGCCACAGACAAATAAGGATGTGCAAGTAACATGAGTGATACAACTTGAACATGGAAAACAATGGCCACAAATTTTGATATACCCATACAAATGAATTTTATGTAGCAGTGAGAATCAATGACATACAAACCCACATGATACCATTAATAATTCTCACAATTGTTCAAACGTGACAAAATTTTTATGTGGTTGAATATCAGGATATCAGTTAACATGAGAATGGAGACAGTTTATGGGAAGAGAGGGAACACAGGAAGGATTCTGAGATGTGGTGGTGTTTCATTCATTTATTTATTCACTTACTTATTTTTGTTCTGGATACTGGGTTACTCAAATGTCCCCCCGCCTCCCCTCTGGGGAATCTCCCATTGTGTGAATCTATGTGGGAAGTGAAGGGGACTCAGTATTCTGTCTTTGCAAAGGAGCATGACCAATTCTGATGCACCTGCTTAAGATTTTGAATCTTGTATGCCAAGATGGAAGAAGACTCAGTCAGCACTCATAACAGTGGTTCCTGCACTGGGTGGGTCAACAGTTAGTGAAACTAGTATCACATAGGGCTGAAAGAGCAAGGAGAACCAAACTTCCTGTGGGTTGACCTGAGCCACATATCTGCTGCCTATTTCCTGTCTTTCCTTTCAGTCTTCCAAGCCTGCTTCTGCCTCCTTCTTAGCAATTTCATAACTAACTTTTCTACCAAATTAATTAATCTCCTCCTGTCCTTCTTTTCCTTTTCCAGCATAGTAAAGTAGAAAGATGAGAACAGCCAGAGAGATGATGTATGGCAATGGACTATAGGAGTTAGCCTGGAAAATGCTGACATTAAAGTAGTGGGCAGAGGACAATGAATCCAGAAGGAGAGCAGAGAACGGATCCTCACAGAAGAAGAGGAAAAGTAAGGGAGCAGAATGAAGATACAATTTGAAACATTTAAAGAGATGGTAGTGCCAAAAGAGGAGAGGGCTTCAATAAAATATTGTTTGGGAAATATTTCCTAAATGTAGCAATTAGAAGTCTTTGTAAAACTGTTTTGATAGATTACAGACGGTATTGAGAAGGAAAGGTGAGGGATAAGAGAAAATAAGTATATGTAATACATCAATTTACCATAGATCCAAACAGCAGAGCATTACCCAATAATTCTTCATGAGTTGTAGACATTACCTTTGTTGCCTTGATCTATCCTTCATTTCAATACATCAAGAGTATTGGCTTCTCTTTTCCCTGTTCAGGAATGGAAGTAGAGGAAGCCATGTATCTCATGGGTGCCCTATTTTCCACAATAATGTCACCTCCAGCTGTACAAAAATATTTACCTTACGAACTTCATCAGGATAGCTAAAGTGGACAATTCTTAATTTTTGGATGTCTATTCTTAGATCAAGAACAAAGACACAGGAAGTATAGTTCTTCACAGGGCATACCTTATGGAATTTCAAACTTTCTCACTTTGAATCTCTGCTCTCAGAAGCTTGCTTCTTTTAAAAAGGCTCATCCTTCTTTAATTCACCTTTATGCAATGCTCCACCGCCTTTCACAAGATTCCATCTTACAATGTTCCTCCCCAAAAATATATCTTCCTCCCTTAGCCATTGACCAAGTCTTAAATACAGGGTTAGACCAGTCTCTCAAAAGGGATTCTGCAGAACTCTAGCACTCTGGGAGATGTAAAATGGGATTTAACAAGAGACTGGGACTGACAGGAAAAACCCAAACAAAACAAAACAAAAAACACTGCACTTTTTTTTTAAAGTTCCTGGATGTCACATGATAGGAACACTCAGAGTAATAGACATTTAATGACCATCCCATTAACAATTTTGTTAGCAGGCATCAGTCCCATATGGATGGGTGCGTAGCAGGGCCATGTTAAAACAGTTAAGTTTTTTTCAACTTTAATATGACTGGGAAAAGCCATTCATAACTTGGAGGTGCTAAATGTCATAAAGGAGAGAAGAGACACTGATAAAGTCAATTTCTCTCTCCTGGGTTACCTCCCTGTTATCCTCTTATGTGCTACCATTGAACATTGAAAAGCAAACTCTTCTGTTGCAACAACAACAACAACAATCCCAATGAAAACTTTCCTTCTGAAGAAGACAATTTTGTATGCAGCCATTTGTCTACTTCCTGGCACTTTGTTATTACTGCTAATGCTGCAAAATGTAGATTTTTAATAATAAAAGGAAATTGTGTTGTGAGGCTTTTGGACTTCTGAGATTTTGTTTACTCCTCTTTATGCTCTTTTTCATTTATTTTTGATGACCTAAATTTTATTAAGGATTATGTTTCATTTGATGTTTGAAGAAATTGTTGAAGATGAGCAAGGACAGAACTTTTCCTATTTCAATTGAAATAGAAAATTTGTGAGATTATCTCAAATTTAGTCAATAATTGAGTACTTGTGTAGCACAACTTTCACATTAATGAGATACAACACTTTTTGTGCATGTATGTCTATAAAGTTGTGTAGAGCTATATTCTGTTTATATTTCTTGACAGATTTAGTAGTTTTGCTATTCAACACTGTTAAGAAATTCTTATTTTGTAAACAACACTAAAATCAATTTACTTATTAAATCAATTGAGCCTACTTTTAGAAAATATCACATGTTGGCTTTAGCCAGTGATATAAGTTTATTATGTTTGCATAACTTATAAAAAAGGAAAGAAAGATTTATTTCAACAAAGTTAAGCTATGTTTAACAACATGTTTTTTTTTCTCAAGAAAGTTTGGATACAAACTAACTTTTAGTTTCAAATGTAAAGGAAAAAAAATACTTTTGTATATACTGTATATCATGGGAAATACCTTGTAAATAGTGAATAATATAAATTTGTGACAAGGGTTTTAAAATTACTAGGATAATACAAAACTGATATTTCCTCAGTCCCCACTACTAACTTGTATTCAAGTTGATATCCTTTGTGGGAAGGTGCTATTCAAAAGTAACAGGACAAAAAGGTGATTGAAATAAACAACCACAGATACCTATCATTCTTGGCAATTATTATTGGATTAATAAATCTATGATTTCTTAATGCTAGTATAATGTGAGCTATAGATACAATAATTTTTATATAGGTTTTCCTGAGCCTTGAAAGTTATTTCAGATGTTCCATCAATGGAAAAACTGAGAAAGGTTGAGTTAGCCCCCAAACTCCACACAATTCTATGTAAATGAATTGTGGTAGTAGAAAAGTTCAGAGGAAGGAGTATGTCTTATTTTTCTCAGACTTACATAACAAAATACCATAGACACATTACTCTAAACAATGGTAATTTATTTTCTCACAGTTCTGGATGCTAAAAGTCTGAAATCAGGGTCCTAACCTGGTTGGATCCTGCTGAGGGCTCTCTTCTTGGCTTCTGTATGTAAGGTGTGTATACGTGATATGCAAATGGGAGGTGTCTTTTCTTATTATTATAAGGTCACCGATTTTATTGGTTAGGGCCCCATGCTTATGAACTCATTTGCCCTTAATTGTCTCCTGAAAAGCCAGATCTCAAAATATAGTCACTTCGGTGTTTAGAGATTCAAAATGTCAATTTACAAAAGGATCACCTCAGCACCTCAATTCTTGTTGTACAGGCCAATGCAGAAACAAGATCTCCAAGCATGGTACCCCTCCAGGTCTCTCCATTGGTGCATAATAATACTCTTCTCTCTCCTGCATAGTGGACAGGAGGAGACTGTCAAATCTCTCTCTCTGACTCTGGATTTCTCTCTCTCATATACACGCACAAACACATCTCCTCAAGGACAAACTTTCATTCTTATAAATACTGGAATTAAAATTAAAAATAAATTTTCTCTATGTCCCCTACTATGCAAGGCTGTCTCTTTAGCAAGAAATGGTTCTATGCATTTTTTTTCTGTTTTCCACTCATTTCCATCCCTGGTACTATATTACACATGATTTCCTATTAAGATTTCATCTTTTTAAAAATTGAAGTACCATGAGAAAAACATAAATAATTGGAGTGAAAAGCTATATGTTCTTTCAAGTATGTAAACTTAACATTAGAAAAGAAATAATAATTTATCTTGTTATGTGCCCTGATGTGGATGGTTCGTTGACAAGCTCATAAGATGGGAATTCAAACATCTCTGGGAAATAAGAATTTATAGTATTAAAATTATATCCTGAAAATTTCTAAATTGGCTCCCAATTCATCAATTATAATGTAAAGTATTTTGATAAAATATCATTGTCAACTGCTTTTTCATACTTTGAAATTAAACGTATGTATGATTTGTAGTAACTCAAGCAGAACATTAAAAATTACATCTCACCTACAATTCTTCTAGGACCAAAATTCTTGTGTTATAATAATTTCCACAACTTGTTATATTCATCTATCTAATATATGTGCATATATACACACATGTATATGTATATTTCTTCACTAGTAGAGTAATATTGGGACAATTAAATAGTGAATGTGGATGGAAAGTCTGCCTTTTTATCTTAGTTAAAGGCCATCAAATAGATGCCCAGCCCAGATCTTCCCACATCAGCCTGAGCGGGACCCAGGCTCACAGTAGGCCTGGGTCCACCCCTGTATCATCTAGGCAGACACCCACTGGAGCCCAGCCTCCAGGACAAGACCGCCTCTTCCAACCAGCTGACTACCACAGAAGCCAAGACCAGGCCCCAGATCTAGGGTAGGTCCCAGTTCACCCCCCACTCCCAACTGGGAACCTAAGCCTAAACCAATTCCATCTTGGGACAGTGCAGCCATCTCCATACCTTCCCCATGAAGTAGCCTCTAACATTTTAATAGTAGACAGGGCCTAGCAGCAGCTGAATCTCAGAACAGGCATCCAAAGAGAATGTGAGGCCCACCCTTTCGGTCCCATCTCTGTAAGACATTGCTTCCATCTTGGGGCACCTTAACTATTATCTCAAGTTACCTCAGCTATTGTGGCTACCAACTTAGATGCAGTAGCATACATCGAGGGACACCAGCAGGGTCTGGAAGCCCAAGATCAAGGTGAGGTACAGACAATCTGCATGGGTACTACAAGAATATAGGGACGAAACTGTAATAACTCAGATCCTCACTGCAAGAAAGGAAGATACATAGACAACAGTAAAAACAAAGGAGGAAAGTGCCCCAAACAAACCAGAATACTATAATAACAGAACCCATGGACAGCAAAGTTGATGAAATGTCAGAGAAGAAGTTCATAATTAAAATGATCAGTGAATTAAAGAATGACCTAAATGAGCAACCACAGGCAAAAATTGATCACTTCAACAAAGAGCTAAGAGAGCAAATACAGGTATCAAAAGAATACTTCAAGAGAGATAGAGACTCTGAAAGGAAAAAAAAAAAACAGTCAGAAATACTTGAAATGAAGTATATAATAAACCAAATAAAAACTCAATAGAAAGCATAACCAACAGACTAAATCTCTTGGAAGAAAAAAACATCAGATAATTAAAACAAAGTATATAATCTGGAAAATAAAGTTGATCACACAGTGAAGATAGTAAAAAAAAAAAAAAACATTTTAATGAAAATGACTAGCATACAGAAAGGATAGAATCTTAAAAGCCACAAGAGAGAGGAGCCAGATCACATATAGAGGGAGAACAATTTGTATCTCAGCAGGTTTTTCAACCCAGACCTTAAAAGCCAGGAGATCATGAAACAACATATACCAAGCTCTGAAAGAAAATGGATGCCAACCAAGAATCTTACATCCAACAAAACTAAGCTTTAGATTTGATGATGAAAGAACTTACAACTAGAAGCCCTGCACTACAGAACATCCTTAGCAAATATTCCATACAGAGGAAATAAAAAACAAAGATGAAAATCAGCAGAGGGAGGTATTACACTGAAGGAAAATTTATTCAGAGGAGAAACCAAGTCATATTAAATGAAATAAAAATAAACAAAAATGGCTGGGAATACAAATCATGTCTCAATAATAACCCTGAATGTTAATGACCTAAACTTACCAATCAAAAGATATAGACTAGCAGATTGGGAAAAAAAGTCCCCAACAATATGATACCTCCAAGAGACTCATAGGAAAAGACATCCACAGATTAAAAGTTAAGAGTTGGGAAAAATCATACCACTCACATGAACTGTGGAAGCAAGCAGGTGTTTCAATCTTCATATCAAATAAGTATACTTCAAGCTAAAGTCAATCAAAAAAGGATAAAAAAAAAGGACACTACATACTGCTCAAGGGAACCATACACCAACCATACACCAACAAATATATATATATATATATATATATATATATATATATATATATATATATGGCAGCTATGTTCATCAAACAAACACTTTTCAAGCTCAAGAGTCAAATAGACCACAACACAATAATTTTGGGTGACTTTAGCACACTTCTTTCATCACTAGATAGATCTTCCAAACAAAAGCTGAACAAAGAAAGTATATAGAACTCAATAACACAATCAATAACTTAGACTTAACTGACATGTATAAAATATTCCAACCTTCAACGAGAGAATACACTTTATTCTCAGCAGCACATGGATCCTTCTCTAAATTAGACCATATATTATGCCACAAAGCAACACTTAGCAAATATAAAAAGGTAGAGATACTACCCTGCATTCTATCTAATCATAATGGAAGGAAATTAGAAACCAATGATTAAATAAGAAATGAAATCCACTCCATCACAACCCTTGGAGCCTAAATAATATACTACTGAATGAACAATAGGTTGCAGAAGACATCAAGGAGGAGATTTTTAAAATTTTAGAGGTGAATGAGAATACAGATACAACATACCGAAATTTCTGGGACACTATGAAAGCAGTTCCAAGAAGAAAGTTTATTGCATGGAGTTCACTCCTTAAAAGAAGAAAAAGTCAACAACTAAATGACTTCACATTACATCTAAAAGCCCTAGAAAAAGAAGAATAAATCAATACTAAAAGCAGCAGAAGATAGGAAATAATTAAAGTCAGAGCTGAAATCAATGAAATTAAAACAAAAGAAACAATTAAAAAAATTGAAAGAACAAGAAGTTGGTTCTTTGAAAAAATAAATAAAATTGACAGATCCTTGGGCATACTTACAAAGAGAAGGAAATATCAAAACAGACACTACAGAAATAGAGAAGATTATTAGAAATTATTTTTGAAAACTTTTACTCCAATAAAATAGAAAATATTGAAGGCATCAACAAATTTCTAGAGTCATATAATGTGCCCAAATTGAATCAAGATGATATACACAATTTAAACAGATCAATATCAAGTGATGAAATAGCAGACATCATCAAAACTCTACCAACCAAGAAAAGCCCTGGACCAAATGGATGCACAACCAGTTCTACAAGACCTTTAAAGAAGAACTAATACCAATATTCTTCAATTTACTTCAGGAAATAGAAAAAGAGGTGTCACTTCCAAACTCATTCTGTGAGACCAATATCACTCTGATTCCAAAACCAGGCAAAGACATATCAAAAAAGAAAACTTCAGACCAATATCTCTAATGAACATAGATACAAAAATCTCAATAAAATTCTGGCAAATCTAATACAAAAACATATCAAAAAGATCACACACCACAATCAACTGGGATTCATCCTAGGGATGCAAGGTTGGTTCAACATATGGAAATCAATAAATGTAATTCACCACATTACATTAAATTAATAGATTTACAGATAAGAATCATAATCATATCAATAGATGCAGAAGAAGCATTTGACAAACTACACCAGCCATTTATCTTCAAAACACTAGAAATATTAAGGATAAAAGGAACATATCTCAACATCATAATGGCAATATATGCTAAATCCCAGGCCAACATCATTCTAAATGGAGAAAAATTAAAGGTATTCCCTCTAAAAACTGGAACAAGACAGGGATGCCCTTTTACCACTTCTATTTAACATAGTTCTTGAAACACTGGCTAGAACAATCAGAGAGATGAAAGAATTTAAAGGGATACACATAGGAAAAGAAGAACTCAAATTAGCACTATTTGCTGATGATATTATTCTATACCTGGAAGACCCTAAAAGTTCCACCAGAAAACTTCTAGAACTAGTAAGTGAATTCAGCAAAGTAGCTGGATATAAAATCAACACCCATAAATCAAAGGGATTTATGTATATCAGTGATAAATCCTCAGAAATGAAAACAAGAAAAATTACCACATTTACAATAGCCTCAATAAAAACAAAACAAAACAAACAAACAAACAACAACAACAACAACAAAACCTTGGGAATCAACGAAAGAGGTGAAAGATCTATATAATGAAAATAACAGAACCCTAAAGAAAGAAGTCAAAGAAGACCTTAAAGATGGAAAGATCTACCTTGCTCTTGGATAGGCAGAATTAATATTATCAAAATGATCATACTTCCAAAAGTACTATACAGATTTAATGCAATTCTGATCAAAATTCCAATGACATTCCTCATAGAAATAGAAAAAGCATTCATGAAATTCATCTGGAAAAATAAGAGACCCAGAATAGGTAAAGGAATCCTTAGCAGGAAGAGTGAAGCAGGTGGCATCGCTATACCAGACCTTAAACTATACTACAGAGCAGTAGTAACAAAAACAGGATGGTATTGGCACCACAACAGAGTGGTAGAGCAATTGTACAGAATAGAGGACACAAGAGACTACACCACAAGACTATGATTATCTTATATTAAACAAAGGTGCCAAGAACATGCATTGGAAAAAGATAGCCTCTTCAACAAATGGTGCTAGGAAAACTGAAAATCCATATGCAACAAAATGAAATTAAACCCCTATCTTGCACCATGCACAAAACTCAACTCAAAATGGATCAAGGACTTAGGAATAAAACCAGAGAACTTACGTCTAATAAAATAAAAAGTAGGCCCTAATGTTCATCATGTGGAATTAGGCCCCGGCTTCCTTAATAAGGCTCCTTTGGCACAAGAATTAAAATCAAGAATCAATAAACGAGATGGACTCAAACTAAATAGTTTCTTCTCAGCAAAAGAAAAAATCTGCGAGGTGAATAGAGCCTACAGCTTGGGAGCAAATTTTTACCCCTCACACATCAGATAGAGCACTAATCTCTGGGCTATATAAAGAACCCAAAAAGCTAAGTATAAACACACACACACACACACACACACACACACACACAAAAAAAAAATCCAGTCAATAAGTGGGCCAAGGACCTGAAGAGACACTTTTCAGAAGAGGATATATAATTAATCAACAAATATATAAAAAATGTTCATCATCACTAGCAATTAGAGAAATGCAAATCAAAATCTCTCTAAGATTTCATCTCACTCCAGTCAGAATGGCAGCTATTATGAAGACAAACAACAATAAGTGTTGGCGAGGATGTGGGGGAAAAGTACACTCATACACTGCTGGTGGGACTGAAAATTGGTGCAGCCAATCTGGAAAGTAGTATGGAGATTTCTTGGAAAATTGGGAATGGAACCACCATTTGACCAGCTATCCCTCTTCTTGGTCTATACCCAAAGGACTTAAAAACAGCATACTACAGGGACACAGTCACATCAATGTTTATAGCAGCACAATTCACAATAGCTGAACTGTGGAACCAACCTAGATGCCCTTCAATAGATGAATGGATAAAAAAAATGTGGCATATATATACACAATGGAATATTAGTCAGCAATAAAAGAGAATAAAATCATGGCATTTGCAGGTAAATGGATGGAGTTAAAAATAATGCTAAGTGTAGTTAGCCAATCCCTGAAAACCAAATGCCGAATGTTTTCTTTGATGTAAGGAGGCTGATTCATAGTGGGATATGGAGAGGGAGCATGGGAGGAATAGATGAACTCTAGAAAGGGCAGAGGGGTTGGAGGGGAAGGGAGGGGGCATGGGGTTATTAATGATGGTGGAATGTGATGATCATTATTTTCCAAAGTACATGTATGAAGACACGAATTGGTGTGAATATACTTTGTGTACAAGCAGAGATATGAAAAAATTGTGCTTTATATGTGTAATAAGACTTGTAATGCATTCTGCTGTCATATAATAAATAAAAAATTAAAAAAAAGAATTGTAATGCATTTTGCTGTCATATATAAATAAAAAAGTTTAATTAAAAAAAAAAAACAGCCACCAACTATCCACAAAGTGTAATTGTCAACATTCCCTCTTGCTTCTCCTTGAGATAACTTCTCTCCTTGGGAAATTTCACTTTTATTCACTCTCCGTAATGTATGGATATGAAAATTTGGGTGGGGGCTAGTTCATGAAAATAATTAAGTCCAAACTCAGCACTCTAGAGATATGTAAAATGTTGCCAAGACAGGAGAAATTACTTGTGCACGGACATATCCATTGATGACAGAATCTAGGATGAAACTCAGCTCTCATGTATCACACCTAGAATTGTTGTAATTTAACTCTGCCTAGGTCTCATACTTATTCCCACCTCAATGTCCTTGTTACTCTGTTCTTACCACCAGACATCTCATTCTGTACCTTACCTAGATAAAATGGGAACTTTCTGTCTGTTCTTATCAAGGTTTGCGATTTACTCTGCATCCTCTTTGCTTTTTTAATGTAACTACTATTTCACAACTTCTTGATTATATCTGTTCTATTTTAAATATAGAATTTTAGTTTCATTTTTTTTTTTTTTTGCCAATGGAAGCTCAATTTTTAAAATATAGTAACACTCACATAGCACTTACAGTTATTTTCAATTTACTATATGCCAGGCACAATGCAAGTTCCACTTATCCTTCCCTCCCTTCTACTGGGAAGCAGTTGCTGCCTTCACCTTACAGAGAGGGCAGCTGAGGCCCAGTGGAGTTAAATTACTTATCTAACTTCATAGAGCAAGATATTAATTTTCCCAGAAGCCTTATCATGAACTACTGTATTTCATTGTTTTAATCTAAACATTTCCCTCTCTATATTTTAACCTAAACATTTCTCTATGAATTTAGTATGCGTATTCTGATTTGGAAACACTATGCAATGTTTTTTCTCCTTTGGTCATTTATCAATGTATCTTATGATGGTTGATATCTTTGATTTGAGAAAACACAGTACTTCTTTTTCCTCCACAGCTCAAGGGTATCCACAGGTAAACATTTGTAGTCCAGAATCGAAGGACCACTTGAGAAGACAGGGTGTGAATTAATCTTAAAAAAAGAAGAGCAAGAGAGTGAAGATTAGGAAAGGAAACGGTATATAATCACTTTATGGTTTAGAAATCTTCTTTGATAACCACACACTAGCAACTTACACTCTCTCTATATATACTTATGTGCCAAAATAAGTGTGTGTGTGTGTGTGTATATATATATATATATATATATAATATATAGAGTGTAAGTATACGTATATGTATTAGATATAGATTGCAGAAAAAGCCAAAGAGAAAATTATTAAATAAAACTATTCATGTTGAAGGCAAATGAGGAATTAAAAAAAAACATAAAATATGGAATGCATGTGAAGAAAGGAAAAGAAGGCTATTGAAAGAGTGTACTCTTAGTTTAAAAGCTGGTTTTATTTGCAAAAAGGGGAGGCAAATAGTAAAGTTCAACCATAAATGGTAATCAAGCATTTACATTTTTTATGACCTATTATTTCTCAAAATAGAATTAATTAGCAAATTTTCAGTATTTGTGGTGTCTATTAAAGCAGTGAGATTAATTGCAGTTGCCAAGAAGTGTCTGTTCTTTTAATCATTCACATTTGTAGTGTCTTCTCTTTGCAATGAGCTTCCATCTCATGTTGTTTATAGTAATTCTGTAAACTCTGAACACAAATTAAATAAAAATTGATTAATTGCTGTATTTAAATAAGAAATGCTAATTAATAAAAATGATTATTTTCAGCCTATTAAAGAAAAATGCTAATTAATAACACTTTCTTAGTTTTTAAAATTTTACTTTATTTGTATTTTAAGTTATAATGCTTTCATAAATTTATTACTTCTTTGAAACACAAATTATAAGAATTTCCTTTTAAATATGAAATAAATCACTATTGTTTTAGTAATTTCCAGGAAGGCATTATTCAGAGAGAAGAAAGCATGACGTGCCAAAAATGTTTTGATACACATGAACTCAACCTTTAATCACCTCTTACAAAAATAAATTATAGAGTATTGTGAAAGTGAAAAGAAAGACCTGATAAAAAAGAAATAGAAAATAAGGATTTATTTAATTTTAACAGTGTTCAGTATCTATCATAGAGCACAAGGGAATGCTTGTTGTACCTACCTGGAAGTCCCCACACCCCATCAGAGTGGCTAAAATTAAAAGACAATCAATTGTTATGCAGGAAGCAAAGTAGCTGGAATACTCATATACAAAGATTTGAGGAAACATGGTACTTCTTTTACATTCTTCCACAGCTCAAGGCTAGCCACCTTGGTAGGAATATAAAGCTACTGTAACTTTGGAAATAATTTTGGAAAACATTTTGCAGTTTTAAAAAGGTATACGTCATATTGCTGATCCAGCCATTGTACTTCTCTCTGTAATAAAAGCATATGTTCAAAGACTTGTATACAAATGTTCCCAACAGCTTTCTCCACAATTGTCCCAAATTAGGAAAAAAAAATTTCCATCAACTGGTGAACGGATAAACAAATTTTAGTGCATCTATGCAATAAAACACCATCAGTAATAAATAAGAATAAATTACTGATATCTGCAACAACATGGATGAATCTCAAATATTTATGCTAAGTGATTCCACATATGAAAGTCTAAAGAATTCCAACTCAACAGTATGGATAGATACCATTTAAGTTATTACCTGAGGATGGGGGCAAAGAGAAGTATACATTCTACAGAGGTATAAGAAGACTTTCAGAGGTGATGGAACTAGTAATAACCTTGATGTGGTGATGATTTTGCAAGTTTAGAAGTATGTTAAAATTCACCAAATGTGTGCATTTCACTGTATGTCACTTAAAACTTAATAGTGCTATAACAAATATGAATTAAAACTACACAGATATTTGCAGTCTTTGTACAAGAATTAGAAGAAATTACTAATATCATATTTGAAAATAAATTTGCATAAAAATTATTTATAATAATGTTAAGTAACACTGATACAGGTAGTAAATTGTTTGTAATAACATCTCTACTAGGGCAACCAGGGCCTGTGGTGTGTGACTGTGAGGTTTACTTAGACTTTGAACATTTATTAATTACTTTCAATTTTTCTCACATAATTTGGTATCCAGGGACACATAAATATAAATAAAACAGGTAGAATAGCCTGAGGGAGATTACAGTCTTCAGCTAATAATAAATTCATGATTATTAATATCAATTTAGTTGATTGCAAGCAGCATTTTAAAAAGTGAAATACCAATAAACTACAGTGACATATAATAGAGCAACATGCAGCACATGCAAAAGGGGAAATTGGTAAAATGTCTACACTGGGTCAATATATCTAGGGTACTTATATTTTATAGTTGCAAACAAAAAATCACTAGTCCTGGTAGAGGAGAAATAATTGTAAAAAAAAAAATACCAAAGAACAATGAAATAATTCAAAGAATACGGCAAAGGAAAATGTGATGGTAATGACTGAGTGAAAATACCAGGAAAACAAGTGTACAAATTTTTATTGTAAAAGGGAAAGAGATGTGGAAGTTGGTAGAACACTAGTGGAAAGGAGATGAAGGGACTTCCACTTTGGGATATAATAGAGTAGCTTCTATCAATTCATCCTGCCCACTGAAAATAACTACAATAAAATAATTCTGTTGAAAGCTCTAAAGTCATGGAAAGCAATCAAGGCAGCCTGGTTTTGATGGGGTAATGTTTTGGAGAGAAGGAAACATTGAAGTGCGTCCAGCTTTCACCATTACTTTCTGAAGCATTTGTGGTTCATAAGCAGTGACCGAAGAACCTAAGCATGGCGTGTTAATTCAGTCCTTTTGGTCAGAGAGAAATGATTGTAGCTCAGCACTACCAAGGCCGCCAGGACTTGAAGCCAAAGCCCCAGAGATGAGCTGACGGAGATGGATGAGTCTGACAATGTGCACTCCTGTTTAGTCTGAGGAATTTGCTTATTTCCAAACTCTTCTGGGCCAAAAAAGGGACAAGTCAAGTCTACAAATCAAGCATGAGATTTTTTTCAGTCTTAAGAAAGGAAAGGGACACAAAAATGAAAGACCCGGATAAACACGCCACACTTACACTAACCTATGGTGATAAAGTCTCATTATTAAGAATCTTTGAGACAGTAATGAATGAGAAGGGCAACCACAAAGAATTTTGGAGTGCTGGCAATGATGAATTTCTTGATCTGGTGGTGGTTACATGAGAGTGTTTGTTTTTAAAAATGAATACACTTGTGATTTACACATTAACCTTTTATAAAATGAAAAATTGGCATTGCTTACCATAAAAAGATGAAGAATTGCTAATATAACAAAAGTTATCATATCTTATCACATTCTTTGTTTATACAAATAAAGAAAGCATTTTTGATTAGAATTGTACTCTGACAGGGAAGAAGTCTGAAAAAGATAAAGATTTTAGATAATTTTTTGTTGTTGTTCTATTTCTCTTTATTATAGTAATTATTCTGTGCTTTTTTTGGTGCATTCTACTAGAGGAACAAATTGGGGGGATAAATAGGATGAGGCACCAATTGACATGTACTTTTAGTATTGTATTTAAATTTATATAAAAAACATGAATTAGTGGGAACCAAAGATGGAATAGGTCAGAAGATTCCCATATTCATAGAACGAAAAGATTAAGTAAGCTTGAAATAAATGGCTGTGTGGGAATACTGCATTATCCAAGAAAATATTTATTGCAACTTATATTTTATTTTAATCCTAATTGTTCACAGTCTCCAGCAGTGCAGTAATGGCATGACAATGTTTTTATATTTTTTTAAGAAGTCTATTCTAGATTTCTCTTGGAGAGCTGTTGTTAACATTTGGTTTACTTTTGTAGTGGCAATATTTTTTCCATTGTTTTGCATGCTAAGACAGCAATTGATTAGTATAGAATCCCTGGGCCAAGTTCTGCCCTAGGATATATTTGTGACCCCCACTAACTTCAAATAAAGTTGCATGCACACACCCTCTGTGGAATTTGGCTTTCTTCCATGGTAGTCGATGGGAATCATTGAAGTCAATGGGAGCCATGCATGGATAACTGATGGTTGGATTTGGCCCTTAGGGATTGAAAATCATCTGAGCATTTCCCTTGGGAAAAAAAAATCAAAGGCTAAGATTTATATAAATCATAATTCCTAGAATTCTGTAGTTTTATCAACCAGTTGAAATCTTAACAGTGTGTCTCTAGTAAAACACTGTACTGGCAGAAATTGAAAGAGGATTGCAATTTGTACAATATTCTTTTTCTCTTATAATATTAATTAAAACAAGGAAATAGGGTGATTTCATAAAAGCATATTAATTATAGCAAGAGGAATGCTATACTTTTCTAATTCCTGTAGAGAACGTCTCTATATATGTAAAAATATATACTTATTAGACCCTTAAAAGTTTGTGATTGAAAAAGGAATAACTAAATTTGATTCATATTTATAAAGTTGATTCAGAAATGAATAAAAGATAAGCTAATCTCCTCCACATTTCCCTGTTCTAATGCTACCTGAGTTGGAGCTAGGGCACTCTGTTGAGTAAATGATGGTGCATGATGTTCAATTCAGCCCAGGTCATTCTGGAAAAAACAAAACAACAACAACTAAAAACCTTTGAGGAACCAACTTGATTAGGGGCAAGCTTTCCTTAATATATCATCTCCTTGTAGACAAGGGCAATATCTTTCTGAAAGTAGCAGAGTAGCAGTTATTTTCTTGGCTCGGATTTATCAGATTATTTCAACAAATTTTCATTATGAAAAATTTCAAACATTTTTAAAACACATGAAGGAGTAAGTAATACATAATGAACTCCTCATAACTACCGTAATAATTGTATAATGTTCTGTTATTTCCTCTTTCTCTTCCCCTCTCTCTCTTCCCCTATCTCTTCTCCCTTTCTTTCTCCCTCCCTCCTTTTATTCCTGCCTTCCTTTCTTGATTTCTTCCCCTTTTGCCTTTACTTTTTCTACAAAGCCTTTGTTAAATAAATCGAAAGTAAAATGCAGATGTCTTGAGATATCACCCCTAAATACTTCAGCATTATTTCCTAAGAACAAAGATGTTCTACACAACCACATTATTATTAACATCTACCAAAATTATCATTATTTTCCTAATTTCATTTGAAATGGGTCAGTATTTGAATTTCCTCAACTGTCCCCAAAATGTCAGATGGCTTTTTTTTTTTGGAACCAGGATTCTGTCTGTATTCATATACGGCCCTTGGTTATTATCTCTTTTAACAGAATCATCTTTCCCATTTTTGAAGACATCAGGTCAATCTTATAAAACACTCAACTTCCTGGATTTGTCTAAACTTGTCCTTGTGGGATAATCAACTTATTCTTCTAAATCCTTAAATTTTTGTAAACTGGAAGTTAGATTTAAAAGCTTAATTACACTTAGGTAAATTAATTGTGGTAAGAATTCTTCAAAGTTGGTAGTTGTGCTATTTATATTGCATCACATCTAGAAGTGGCTAATGCTGGGCTCTTTCATCAGTAGTGATACTAAGTCTGATCACTTTCTAACTCCAAAGACTATGGGAACCTTTCCATGGGACAATTATGGGTTATTTTGTTCAATTAGCAAGTAATCTGCTGGGTGGTAATTGGGCCTATTGAGATTATCCTGCCTTCCAACAGGATTTCTAATGATGACTTTTTTAAAGATAGAGAGATAGAGAGAAGAGAGAGAATTTTTTAAATATTTATTTCTCAGTTTTTGGTGGACACAACATCTTTATTTTATTTTTATGTGGTGCTGAGGATAGAACTCAGCGCCCCGTGCATGCCAGGCGAGAGCGTTACCGCTTGAGCCACATCCCAAGCCCATAAAATAAAATTTAAATCAGCTTTCGAAGATAAATATCTTCTCATATAAATTCATATGCAACTATGTTAGCAGCAGTAAATCAGCATTATGAGAATGCAAGAGTCATAGACAGGTGTTCTCTCTAGCCTTATGACTATGGGTTTGGGGCCTCCGTTAAGGTACCATTTTCTAGTTCTTGATAAAATAATATTTTTTTATGCAGTGCATGCAGACATGATAAGAAGAAAGTGACTTAGGCAGACAGGCAATAATGGATATATATTAGGGAAAATGTCATGCATTCTTTTTATCTTGTTGAAGTATACAAGGTATACTTTAGTGGTATTCAAGTAAGTGTAAGGTCTGGGTTCTTTCTTTTTTTCTTTCTTTCTATACTAGGAATTGAACCCAGAGATAATTTTACCACTGAGCTACACATCCCCAGCCCTTTGTGTTTATTTTGAGATATGCTCTTGCTAAGTTGCTGAGGCTGTCCTCAAACTTGTGATCATTCTGCTTCGGTCTCCCAAGTCACTGGCATGGCAGGCATGTGCCACGGTGTCTGGCTCCAGGTTGTTTTATAATTCATCCAAAATCTTCAATAAAGATAGGATTCTAAATTGCTATACAAATTTTAATACATAAAGCCAACTAACCTTGCCTGAGTAATAGGAAACACATTCATTCATTCAAAAATAAGACATTTATACCCTTTTCCTCATATATATTTTTTAAAATAACGTTTAAGAAGTTACTTATCCTTTCTAAGCGTTCTCAATAGTAAGAAAAAGAAAGATCAGAGGATACAGAATGATTTTTTTGCTAGCTCAAATGTTTTGTGATTTATATTTCAGGCATTTATTAAAGTTTTTATTACCATAACTTTTGCATTCCATCTTCCAAAATTAATGGACAGTCTCTTAAATAGATTAAGACTATTTAACAAAACTTGTAACAGTAATATAATATACAATAAAATTATATATCTTTTGGCATTTTGTTCATCACCAGTCTTTTTGTTCCTGTTAATAATTAGCAGAAATTAGAAGGGAAATATTTACAGTTCACTTGATATAAACATTGTACTGGACCCCTGGAGTCCATCTTTCAGTCTCCCTCTACATTTAAAATTTATACCATAGAAAAATTACTTAATTTCTAATTACCATAGAAATAACAACATTGCCTGGAAGCAAATAATGAAATAAATTCTCCCTTTATAATCCTAATAAACATCAGCTATATGTTTATATAAGATCAATAAATTATTGGTTTAATCTGTATGCTACAAAAGTAAAGCCATTTGTAATGTGGGTTAGTTAGGTTTTAATTGCTTTGACCAAAATATTTAACCAGAATGACTTAGAGGAGGAAAAGTTTATTTTGAGTTCATTGTTTCAGAGTTTCAGTCTAAGGTTGACTGATTCCATTTTCTGGGCACAAAGTGAGGCAGAACATCATGGCAGAAAGGCCTGGTGTAGGAGAACTGCCCTCTTATGACAGCAGGAAAACAGAAAATAAGCTAAAAAAACAGGGAGAAAATTTAATCCCCAAGGGTGCACCCCCAGTAACATACTTGCTCCATCCATGCTCACCTGACTACATTCAAATTAATAATTCATCAAATGGATTAATTCAAAAATATCTGAAATTAGAATGCCTAAAAGTATTGAAAAACTAAGGTGCAGGAACTCATATTTGCTGGTGGGAATGTAAATGGTAGGACCATTTAGAAAATAGTTTTTCTGTTTCTTTATTATCGGTAATTCTACCTCTAAGTATTTACCAATGAGAAATAAAAAACTAAGGTGTACGCAATATTTAGCATAGAAATATTTGTAGCAGTTTTACACATATTAGTTAAGACCTAGAAAAAACAAAAACTGTGAACAGAAAAACAATTTAAGTCATCTCTATACAGTAAGTTTTTATTCAACATTAAAAAGGAATGAACAGATATGTTCAGCAATGCAGATAATTTCTGTAAAATGATCAAAAGAAGCTGAACGTCAGTATATGGACCATATGTTTCCATTCATATGAAGTTAAAGAATAAGAAAACTATTCAGAACATTGATTGTCCTTGGCATATGAGAATTGATTGAAAGGGAGCACAAGGAAATATTTGCTATGATAAAATGCTATATATTTCTAATGGGGTGGTGATTGCTTGTATGTATGTTTTTGTCAAACTTATTGAATTATGCACTTAAGATCTATGAATTTGATAGTATGTAAGTTTCCCCACCAATAAAATGTCTTAAAAAAACAAATAAATAGGCCATGAATATTACTCCACATTCAAATAAAGATCAACATTAAATCTGTTAATGAACAAACTTAAAACAGATACTTAAACAGATACTCCAAACATTTCCAATATCATTTTTATCAGAAGAAGAGGTATCAGGAGACAGAATATCACATTTTTTTAAATGATTCCATTCAAGATATGACTACTCCATAGGTTATTGCTTAATTTTCAAACATTTGGGGATTTTTAATGTATTTTTTGTAACTAAGTTCCAGTTTAATCCTTTTATTGTTGGAGAATATATGGAGTAGGATTCTATTTTACAGAGTATATTATCTACTTTGACAAATATTCCATGTATTTTTTTTAAAGGCTATGCAATTTATACTTAAGTCTAGTTTTCTGAATGAGTCAAGAAGCTCAAGTTATTAGTCACGTTGCTTAAATAGTCTATATAACTCCTGAGATAGATAAGTAAATAGATGGATAGATAGATAGAGATAATAAAAGTACATGTAGATATAGATATAATTATCCACTTGGTCAATAACACAGTTTTATGACAATAATATGATGGAGTCTTTGTCTTTTCCTCATGTAGTACTATTAATTATTATTTTATAAATTTTGAGGCGTTTTTATTTGATGCATACAATTTTAAAATTATTATGTGCTTCTGAAGAATGCATGCAGTGTATTATGGTTTAGATGTGAGGTGTTCCCCATGTGTGAGACAATGAAAGAGGTGAAATAATTGGGTTATAAGAGCCTTAACCTAATCAGTGTGTATTAATCCACTGATGAGGATTAACTGGTAGTAACTATAGGCAGGTAAGGTGTGGCTGGAGGGGATGAATTACTGGGGGATTGTTTGGGGGGTTCATATTTTGTACCTGGTGAGTGGAGTCTCTCTCTTTTTCCTGGTGCCATATCTTGAGCTGCCTTCTTCTGCCATAATCATCCACTGTGATGTCCAGCATAATCTCAGACCTAGATCAAAGGAGCCAGCCATATAAAGACTGAGACCTCTGAAACCATGGGCCCAACAATAAAATTCCCTACTCTTAAATTGTTCTTGTCAGGTCTTTTGGTCACAGAGATGAAAAAACTGACTAAAATACAGTGTCCTCTGAATCTCTACTAGAACTTCTTGTATTAAAGTCAACTTTCACACAGTACAGTTGTAATGGCTTTGTTTGCTTAATATTAGCCTAGTGTTTTCCTATTCTCTTACCTTCAACCATGTGTCAAGTGTGTTTTTGAAAACATCATTTATTATTTTTGTTATTATTCAGTCTAAAATACTTATCTTTTAAGTATTTGATCCATTTGCAATTAGTATAATACTCATATATTTTAATTTAAATCTATTCAATAAACACTCTATTTGTTTTCTATTTCTTCTTTATTTCTCCTCACCCTTTTTTCTTACATTCTCTTGGATTAAAGTATCGTTGCAAATTCTCCTTCTTCACCATGATATTCATATCTGTTTTTATGATATTTTTAGTAGTGACACTAGAAATTAGAACATTAAAATATATATTTAATTAGTACTTTTATGATTTTCCAGGCAATGTAGACTTTTTCTTCATTTACTCATCCTTTATCTCTTGTGGTATTGATGTCACGTACTTGAGTTTTTATATATTTTGTGCCTCACATATCATTATTACTTTAAATATTTATGTTATTGTTTTAAAGAGTCAAAATTCATTTTATTTATCTTCTCATAGTTACCTTTTCCTGTTCTTTTCTTATGTACTTTATGATACTTTCATCTTCAACCTTATTTATTCTGATTGAAAGTCTTTTAGGATCTTACCTGCCTGCCTGCCATGAATTCTCTCAAATACCTTCAAGCAGCTGAAGAATACAGGATAGGGTATTTAAAATATCTATGTGTGCATTATATAGTCTTTGAAACTGTTCTGGGGGAATGCATCATTCGATACAATCTACAGTAAGAAATCAGCATGAACAGAGAATTTGTATTTTAAGGATGGTATTTTAAGATTTAAACAAATATATAATTTATGGAATTTTGGAGAATACTGAGAAAAAAATTTTTCTCAGCCCTGTAGTTTATCCAATGTTTCTGGCCCCATGAACACTTTTTCTTTATGTATCTACAGCAAAGTGCAGCAGATGAACTCAACATTGTTTAGTAGCATTGACCCTCATGTCCCATCCTTATATTTAAACTGATTCTGTATTTCTTCCATGATAAAATAATAATAATAATAATAATAATAATAATAATAATAATAAAATAAATAATAAAGGAAGAAAAGAATCAGGCTGTGGTAAATAAATAGTATTATGTTTAACATAATGTAATTTAAAATTTAAATTCTATTGCTAATTTCTTTAAGCCTCCTAAGACTTTGTTTTAATTCAGAATTTCTTAGTTTTGATGCTTTTTAATAACCTTCTAGTTTTGTATTCCTGGTTCAGAGATCTCAAAAATATATAGATTCTGTTTACCATAGTATTAGTTTTCACCCCACACTCCAACTAAAGAAACTTCATTTAGTTCCAGAGAGCTATTTTCCTACAATTTTTGAAAAAAATTCTTGTCCAGACTCTTGTTGCCTGAGCATATAAATAGTTGCTGCTGACAGCAGTATAAGACTATTTTAGAGTCTAGGCCTGGCAATTACAGTATGAGGCAATCTCATTATTTTCTTTTTTTTTTTTTTATTCCTTGAGAATTGTTTCAACTTCTTTTTTGTAGCTATATGCCTGGTAAAATGTATAGAAAAAGAGATCTTATAACTCAAAGCATTTGGGATCTTAAAACTTTTGTATTTGATTACATTTGAATGTAATTATAGAGGCTTGTAATGTAATATTTTCTTTCTACTGGATGAAAATTACAGATATGTAATATGGGTTTACTTACCTGATTGCGTATTAACTCTAATACTTTCAGATAGCCTGAGGCATAGGCAAAAAAATAAAGAAAATAAATAAAAAGGCTGTGTTGTTTGGCTTGGAAGGAAGTCAGGTATATCATTGGTTAAACACTCTGTTTTCAACAAAGAAGCAGCTTTAATGTAGAAATGGTGTGATATGTGTGGCTTGCTTTAGACCATCTTAATATTTAGAACAAGGACACCTTAATATTCAAAGCAAGGTAGAAACATTTCATAATAAACTTTGAGGTCCTACTTGTTATCAGGAAAATATTGGTTCATGATTATTTCTCATCACTGAAACCTAAGTATTATGTGATTAGATGACATGAAAAGCCAAGCCTGTAGCCTTTTTGGCTAAACTTTAAAAGTTCAAGACTTTTCCAGTGATAGGGAAACCTTTGAATGATTATAGAAGAAAAAAAAAACTCAGTCTCTGAATAGTCCTAAAAATATCTTCAAGACTAAAATTTAGAAACTTTACTATTGGGGAACTTTAGAAAGTTCCCTTGGTCTATATTGTAGTAACTACACTATTAGATTAAATAGTAGGTGTGAAATGTACCTAAATGCATTTGAGTGACATAAGTACAAAAATCATTGGTACTTACTGTGTACCAAGAGCTGAGCTAGGTTTCCCAGGGAAGTAAAGACTTGAGGGAGAAAAGATGACTCCTGTCTTCCAGGTACTCACAGGCTGTGGACAAAACATGCATAATGTCCACAAAGGTGCTTGTGATATACGCCATAACAAAAAGTCAGCAATTGGCAGTGGAAAAATGGTGCATGGAATCTAGTTCTTTTATATTTATATTACAAAATGTTAACTAGTTTTCAGCTCATTTCTCAAACCACTACCCAGCATCTAAACATTTGTATATTCCTACTTCTGTTTGCTATTTTTGAGCTGAGTTTGAATTGAGGATTGCTTTATATAGCAATAGGAAGATCATTTGTTGGACTTCAAAGTCAGTACATTTATCCCTATGCTCTTATTCTATTTTCCTTGTTTGGCATTTGTCACTATTTTTTTTTTTTTATCATCTACCTACAATGACTTGAAACCTTTGTGTATGTTGTTTAAGGTTGTGAATGCTACACTTGTGGAAGGAACAAGTCATGAGATTGAAACATTGATGCAATGTAAATTCCAAAGAATGAGAAGTGGCATATTGAATAATCAGAATCTTCCTAAGAACACACAGAACATGAGATCTGTCAGGCAGGAGGCCCCCCACCACTCATTTTTCCTTATTATCTCTTATCTACATGTACATACAGTTTTGCATCTGCATTTTCATAATCATACATACATTCTGGTAAGGTGTTTCTATCTAACAGAAATATGGTATTAAACACATCTATCAAGTCAGCCACAAAACTTAAGTATACAAACTTCATTTTAATCTAAGACTGTGGGCAGTGCTTAGCATTTTTTTTATATGAGGTCTTAGTATCCCAACTCCTTTAAAAAATTAAAATTAAAAAAACCACATAGATATTTAACAGAGTATTTATGTATACTTTGTTTGGCTATAATGACTATACCTATAAAAGTGAATCATTGAGTAAAAATCCTAATAATATATACTTCTGAATAACTAATTTCATAAATTGATATTCAGAGTAAGGGGATCAAGATGGAGGAAAGACAGAAGGACATGGGAAAGAAAATATGCCAAACTATGCTGTGTCCAGGTCACATTAATTTAAGTAATAATAACCTAGAAGAGGAAGAAGGAGGAGGAAGTGACAGAGGGGGAAGAGAAGAAGACATCTTCAGAAATCATTAGTAGAGTAGAGCAAGTAGATCAGGGGGAGGGAGGGATGGAGAGAAAGGAAAAGTACTAGGGAAAAAACTGAGCAAATTATTTTATGTGTATGTGTAAATTGGCATAAAGATCTGCACTATCATGTATAATTAAATTGCACCAATAAAAATAACAAAAATTAAGAATATTTGTAATATAACTGGATTTAAGGTGACAATAACAAATATTCTCAATATAATTATTGAGAATCATTTGTAATTTTTTCCAATATTGGAAATGATAGAAACATAAATGAAATAGAATTCTGCCTGTTTAGATCATCATGATTGATCTTATATAATACGTTATTGGGTTACATATTACCAAGAAAAAAATTTTGGGAAACTGGCATTTCTTTCTATTACCATTCAACAAATCTAAGCATTCCAGGAAAGAAAGGCAAAAACTGAAAATATTTTCATTTTTCCTGGGCCCTTTACCTTGATATTATCTATATCATCTTATGAAACCATTTCTTGAGTTGATAGACAAAGAGATATTAAAGCAAATTCACCTTAATTTCAGGCTGACTTTTGCACTAATACAGTGTTTGTATTACTAGGAGAGAACATAACTCCTATACTTGGAGACCATTTGTCATTGGTGAGATGACAGAGAACTACAAGGTCATGGAGCAAGCACACAGGGTTCAACTGTGAATTTGCTCAATGTTGCATCTCAATTTCAGGATTGCCTGAGTTTGAGGGCAGCCAATAATTGGAGTAACTTGATGGCTCTTGTCATCAACTCAAGCAATAATCAACTGTGAGCCCGATGACATCAATTAGTCTTCATTCTCAACCCAAAGAGCAAAATTTAATGTATTTTTTATTATCTTAACCCTCAATTTTCTAAAATGTAATATTAGTTTTGTATGAAGGTGTTTTTAGGCATAAATAATGGAATATTTGGGGGGTTAGAGGGATTCTGAATGTATATAGAGTTAGTACAGGGACTCAGACTCAGGCTTTTTCTACACTTTCTTTTTAACTTTCTCAGCATTTTGTCTTTTTATCTTTCCTCTAAAATGTCAATTCATGGTCATGAAATTACTGTAGTTCCCAACACTGTGGCTTCAAATCTTATGAAGAAATGAAATAAGTATAAAAATGGCCAGTTTCCCAAATAGTCTCTCATTTATCAGGGACATAAATCTTTCTGATATCCATCAAGCTCTTTGTACTACATTCTATATCCCATTTTTCAAAACAAAATCATCTGATTATCCCTAGATCATTTATAAGAAAGAGGATACGTTTTTCATGACAGTGGAGACCAAATATGATTCAACCCCTGAAACAGGAGAGACTTACCTTCCCATAATACCCTGCCAACTGATCAATATCTATACAAAAGAAGGTCATGTTAGCAAGTGCTATAGTCAGCTTTTTCACTGCTGTGACCAAAAGATCTGACAAGGATAATTTTAGAGAAGGAAAAATTTATTTGGAGGGTTACAGTTTCAGAGATTTCAGTCCATAGACAGCCAGCTCCATTCCTTGGGGTCTGGGGTGAGGCAGAACATCATGGTGGTAGAGTGTGGTGGAGGAAAGCAGCTCAGGACATGAGGATCAGGAAACAGAGCGAGAGAGACTCCCTTCATCACTGGCAAAATATATACCCCAAAGTACTCCCCAGGCATCCACCTCCTGCAATCACACCCTACCTGCCTACAGTTACCACCCAGCGAATCCCTATCAGTGGTTTAATGCAGTCCATTAATCTTGTAATCCAATCATTTCACTTCTAAACTTTCTTGCATGTTCTCCCAAATGAGCTTTTGGGGGACACCCAATATCAAAACCATAACAGCATGGTGGGAATATATAGAGGAAGAGGTTTGACTAGGTCACTAACGGCATCGACCACAGGTACCAATTAGGAAGTAGAAGTCTATGAACTTTTGAGATGAGAAATCTTATGAATTTAAACTTACTAAATTAAAATTAAGTGTAAAATTCTTATTCTCTTTGGATTGCAATTTCCTTCTGCCCTAAAGTCTTATTGCATCCATTCTTGTTTACTGGTTGCTCTTAAAAATATTGACATAATTCATATTGATATATCAAAATCCATGAGAAATCAAAATATAAATGAATCATATAAAGTAAAATAATTCAAGGACATTTTCTAGTCTCAGTCTTTAATTTTAATGTGGAGACAAGATTTAGACAAGCATTTATCTTAGTAGAAATAGCAGTTCCCCAACATTCTTTAGGCATAATATGGAAAACCCTTCTAAGTAACCTCTAAATTTAAACAGAAAAGTGGAAATTCTTCCACTTCAATGAGATTATAGATATATGCCCATTTTCATCAGTAGGAAATAAAATTCATCAACAAACTATATACAAAATTTCATCAAGTAAGAAAAATGTGTTTGTTCTTAGAGAGACGGTTATCTGGGGCCTAATAGGGTTATGGTTGATAATTGGTTTCATATATACCAATTCATGTTATAGATAGTCGGTGGTGCTTCTTGAGTCTCACATCTGATGATCTATGGTTGATTTAGTATTTCAAAATAGCGTGCACTGAGAGGGAACCTACACTTTTAAGAGTTGTTTTAAAGATATTTGTTGAGTCATTCAGAATTCATTTCGTCCATTTTATTACAGAGAATTTATCAGGGCTTGAAAAAATCCAAGCTTGTCTTAACTTTATGGATGCCTGTTGCTTTGTTTTCTCTTTGTCCTGACAGCATTTGAGGCCAAAGTTTGATTGCTATCCCCCTTTTTATAAGAGATATCATGAGCAAAGGTGACACAACTAAACAATCCCACTTTATCAATTCTTTATTCTCCACTGTGAGTTTAGATTGAAAAAAATGGAGCATGTATACTTGTGAGAGTTGTGGATATATATTTAGATTTAAATTGTCTCCAGGATGTTTTAGTTTAAAATGGGATGGGGTGATTTTAATGCATAAAATGAATAATCTCTATAAAACATATTAAGATTAAAATCTATTAAAATGTAAAATTGTTTTAATTGTTTATGAAATCTTCAATTTTACTTTCATTAAAATCTGTAATTTATTCTGCTAATCCTTAACAATTTTATCAGGCTATATAGTGTCAAATACCTGTGGCTTGGGGTTAGCTCAGTAGAGGATTTGCTCAGCATGCATGAGGCCCTGGGTTCAGTCTTCAGCATTGCAAAAATAATGGCAGGGGTTGGGTAGTAGATCCCATAAAGATCAGTGAAGTAGAAGAAAGGAATTGAGGAGGGGAGAGGAGAAACAAGAAAAGGAAGGAACCACAGAATGAAATTGACAAAAACTGTGCTATGTACATATGAATATACTACAGTGAGTTCCACCTTTAGTATATGTATAGAGCACCAATTTTAAAAAACAATAAATAAAAAAAGGAAAATCATCAAAGTAGAGGAAGAGGAACAGGGGGAGGAAGGAAGGGAGGAAAAAAGGAAGAACTGGGGACTAAAATGATGCAAATTAATTCCGTGTATATATTATCATGTCAAAATGAACCCATCTATTATGCATAACTATAATGCATTAATAAAATCATTTTTAAGTGTCAAAGACATAAAACATGTTAAAAGTGGTTAAATACACTAGAGAAAAATTTTAACTAAAGAAGTTCACCGTATTTATAACACTAAATATTGTCAATGTATTATTGATTTTTTATTCTCCTAGGGAGAGCAAAGATTTGTGTTTCAGTACAAAATAGTCTGTTTTCATTCTAGCTTTTGATGCATTGTTACTTTACATTCTTATATTTTTGGTAATTCTGAGATTGAATCTAAAAGGAGTAAGGGTATTTTTTTCATACATATGCCTTCATTATTCATGTATTCGTTTGACAAATACCATGTTCCTGTCATTGTGGAATGCTATCATATTATGGATATAAATAGAAACTATGACCCCTGCTCTCAGGTTGCTTATAGTCTAATATAGGCCAAAGTCATCAAACAACTAAGTAGAATATAGTGTAATAAGTGCTGAGGAGAGGTAGATGCACCTTGTAGAAGACACACAAAGTAACTAATGAGCCAAAAAGTGCTAAGTTATATACAGGATAGCATTTTTGAAAAGAATATTAACTAGTAGGCATAGAGAGAGCTTAAACAGTTGACATTTAGAATGATATTTATCTAGGAACATTGAGCAGTCTATTCCTCACTGGGTCAAAGGTGAAATATGTGAGTTTTTTGAGCTCCTTAACCAGACCTTAGGAGTCATCTCCAAACAAGCACATTAGGCTTAGATTTTCCAGAGACACAGCATTAGGTGAGTTTCATATATAAAACTCAAACCCAAGTCAAAGTACCTATGGAAATTTGGGAGCAGACTCAGATACATTAGTGTTTTAATATGAGCTGATTCAATGGGGCCTACTACTGACATAGTAGAGTGCTTTGTGTTGGGAAAGGAGAAGGGGACATTGGAAACAAAGTAGAAACTGATTTCAAGTATGTTGAACGGAGTTGAGCCCAACATATGTGCACATATTTTGATCTGTGCAATTTTTATAATATAACCAGCTCCTGCCAATGAGAAGAGAATCTATATCTAATATTGTGAAACTAACTCAACCCATTAAATCCACTAAAGTCTTGTAACAAAGAGATCTACTGGTATACTACAACAGTTTTCAATATACTGCTTACACCTTGTATAAACATAACAAATATAAACTGGCAGTGTATTCAAGTGTAAATATTTCTACAGAAAAATGAGGTTATTCAAATTAATGTTACTTTTTCATAAGACTTCTCTTTTGAATCAGTCTTTTTTTTTTCTCAGTCTAACAGTATAATTTTGTGCATCGCTTCCATCTTCCATTCCAACTTCAGCCTTACACTTCCAATTTTTTCTCTCTCCCAGCATTTGAGTCCTACTCTCGCCCTGAATTTTGTGGCATCACATTTCCCTCCTGACATGGAATTCTACACTCCACCAGTGATAAGTTTTCTCTGAGAGTGGGGGTTGGGGGTTGAAGACAAACAGAACTGTAAGTTCAGTTCTTGTGTGTGGCATCCCATCTGCACAAAATGGGGATATGCGAAACACAATCATAATTGCTATCAGTGATGAAAAGCAATCATTTTTATAATTACTCAGTAATAAACTTTAATACGCTTTCTCCTGGAAGAATAACAATGGAGTCATTGACTGATGTTGGTCGCAGAACTAGAGCTCAGCAAACTGCACTAAATGGTACCTAATGACTGCAGGGAGTTAACAATCCTCAAAATGTATGTAATATACTTTCCTTTTGGAGCCCATTTTTCTCCAAGATTTCGAGAATCTATTTTTTTTTCCTCATGTATTTGCCCCTAATTCTGTGTGATATCCTTTGCCCTCTTGTGAGGCTCAATGACTTGGCAATGAGCAGGGAGATAAAATAAGGTGTACTACTGAGATTGCACGTAATCAAGGATACAGAAGAAAACATAAGAGAGCCCATGTGAGTTAGCTCTTTGGTATGGTAGAGAGAATGAGTGAAGAAAGCTGCGAGATACTAGCAGGGCACTCAGAGTATGGTAAACCTGAACATCAAGGACCATCACTGTTCAGGGAACAAGATGGCAGGGCTGTATGAGTCTTCATGTGTCATATCCCTGGACTATCAACAGAGTAAGAAACTTCTTCCCACAAGAAGATGGTCAAAATCTATCTGTGTGGCCATTCTGAAATCCAGAGATTTTGTTTCAACTGGATAGAAATTTAGCTGGTGGCTTTGGCCTCTGGACCAATGCAGTGGAATATTCTTCAGTAGCTATCTATTTATTTTTATCATTTGCCACACAGTGTGTATTGTCATTGTATGAGAAAATCCTGTCTGGTTAAAATGAATGCTTACAAAGCAGCATTTTATATCTTTTCCCATCTGTGAGGAATTTGTCACATCTTGGTATAAAATCCCTTGTTGCCTTAAAGATTTTAAGACCAAGCACATTACAGTTCGAAGGGCATGTTTGTTCTTGTCCATCAACTCTTTTTTTTAAACTTTTAAAACCATGTTTATTTATTTTTGTATCAGAATATGTATGACTTTATTCTGACTTCCTTTTTGTTCTCCCAAGATAGACTGAAGAATCAGATATTGGATCTCAAGAGGTTACCTCAAACTATTTTAGGAATGCAAGAAAATGTTTGGCTGACTTTCTTTTGTTGATTTGCCCCAGAGAGGGTGTTTGGTAATAATTGTACCTAACCATTCCAACTTGAAGGTCAGATGATGGAAACTGGTCTGATCAAATGTATCCTATACCACGGATCATGAATATATAGGTAGGATTTGATGGTACTGCTGAAATAAGTTTCTTATTTCCTCACTTATAACTGTTTCTCTTCCATTTTATTTACCTGCTATATTTATCTTCTGGAAAACTTCAAAAAGTTTTTATCAAAACAATTTCCATTTATTATTCAGTACTGTGGAGAGAAATTTTTCAGACATTTATTTATATGCTGAGAAATCATGGCTTTGGTCATTTCTTTCCATGGTGCTCTTGATGTCTGACTAGACAGAGCAAGGCTATTAGAAAATTTGTAGTAATGTTGGCAAAATGCAGTAAAAATGTGGAATACCTACTATATATGTATATGTATATATACATATATATACAGACAAATATATATGCATATACATAATTTTATATGTACCATATATAATATATAATTGTATACAAATTTTTCATCCTTTATGTCTAGTCCTTAAATTTATTATTAAATATTATTAAAGGAAGATGTTATCAGCAAAATTTTAAAGATAATTGTTCATGATATTTTTAAATGTGTATAAAATCATAGAACTGTCAAATTTTATATTGGAAAAGAGGCCTTGAGCCCATGACTTCACACAGGACAGAAGCCCCCTGTACACAGAGAAGATAGAACAAGTGTTTAAGAGTTGTGATCTGCAAGGGGCAGTTCATTCCAGGTTGGATGGCAACTGATTATATCAAGGACTCTACTGAATGAACTAGAGCTGTTTCTTCATAATTTTACTTGTTAGTCCTGGTAACCCTTTTGAAAAGGTAGAAGACAAAGCTGTGTGCCATCTTTTTGTCTTTTCCCTTAGATGTCAGGATAAAAACACTTACATCTCTAAGTTGCTTTATGTGTGGTTTAGAGATATGTAACCATTTTAGATCTCTGGTTGCACTCTGATGTATAAATATCCTTTACAAGATGGAAAATTTACAGTTAAACATTGATATGGGATTCTGGGTGTTTATAATAATACAGTGTGTGGTGTGGCCATAGAGAAAGCTAATTTTTGTACACACTGAAGGATAGAGAAAGAGCTTATGAGAATTCTATTGGTATAAAATGCTTCATAGCTGTATTATATGTATTTTCTCATAAACCAAAGAGTTCTCATGTTAAAAACATATGTTATCCATAATCAATCAATTCCACTTCTAGAAACATTACCAAGTAATTATCTGAAATATTATGAACCAAGAGTAGAATTGTATGCTAATTACAAAAATGTAACTATAAACTTTTAATTTTCCAACAATAGAAAAAGTTGAAATAAATGTCTTTATGGAATGAAATACATTCTAAAATATTATGTAGACATAAGGATTGTTATGTATCATAAAATTCTTATGAAGTAATAAAGGAAACAACAAAAATATGTAATATATATATACATAAACACACATGCACGTGTTAAGTAGACATGTATACATACATCTATTCATTCAAATAATACTGAAAACAATATGCCAAAATTATACTTATCTTTGTTGGTGTACTATTTTATTTTTTCCCCTTCCATTCTTAAACATCTCATAGATTTGTCTAATTAACAAGTTACATAGAAACAAAATGAAAGATATCCAATAAATAAATTTTCATTTTTAAAAATAGGGTTTTCTGCATTGGACAGAATTTCTTTGAGGCACTTTTTAAACAAATTCATATTTCCCTGTGTCGGACCACTAGAAAGTTTTGTATATCATTGCTGTATTTTTGTGGTCAATGTAGAAGGCAGGACATATGTACCCTCAATCTTGCCCTAGTACCCATCAGAAATAGAATGTTATCATGACAGAAAATGGACCTATTTGGACTTGCAAAGAGAAATGAGAGAGCAACTGAGAAAGGGAGAAAGAGTTGCAAGGGGAAAGGCAGGAGGCAGACTGTGCAGTAGAAGGACAAAGAAAAAGCCAGTTGCAACAGCTGTTTTGCTTATCTGAAAGTTTTAACTTGACTCTTGTTCACATCCCAGGTGAATAGCTAATAAAAATAATTTAAGCTTTAACAAAACCAGGGTAATTTATAATGTGGAAACTGTAGTCTGGCACTTGTATCAGCACCAGAAACAAGGTTTCTGAAAATTCCTTAGGGGAATGAAATTACCAGGGATGCACAATTTAATAAGCGCCTTCTTTTCCCAACCATCTCATCCCACCCCTGGCCCTCTGCTGCCAACTCAAAAGCAACATCAAAACCTTGAAGCAAATTTATAAAATTCTCTGTTTCATTGTCAGATTTCCCATGTTGTTTTTAAAGCAACCCTACAATTATGTCATTTTTATTCTGTATGTGTAAATATGTTTAAAATTTAGACTTTGATTGTGTTTAATAAAATTACTACTACCACAAGTCTATAATTATTCCAGAGACCTAGGTTAAGCAAAAATAAAACTGTTTTTGAACTAGAGTGTCTATTGTACATGCTTTAAAATTATATTTTTCTTGGAAACACAGCCTCTTTAAATGGAACTCTCTTACCAAAAAGTACAGATTTGAATATATTTTTATCCCCATTGAATTAGAGCAGAAATTAATTTGCTAAATGAAAAGCTACTGTCATCTAACATATTGCACAAAATGAACATACATATGGAGATTAATCAAAAAAAGCACGTCACCAGCTTCGTAGCAGTGTCATGCTTAAAATGAACTTACATTTTTATTCTGCCTTGAGCACACTCAGATTGTTTTGTTTTAATGGCTTCCAGCCATTTCTGTCATATGGCACGAATCCTCAAAGGAGAAGGCAGATTTCAATCCTCTGAACAACATCTATAGGGAAGGAGTTTAAAAGTGCTGATTAAGCAAATGTTGTTGCTTGGGTCTGTCTACTTCACATTTTTGTTCAAGCCATTGAGGGACAAATATTAACTATTGGAACAATTGTCTGGATATTATATAAAACTTGGATGAATCCTGGGCTACTCTGGTAATGCATTTTAAATGACACGCATAGCTTGGTTAAAAGAATTCCCTGGTAGAAGGGAGAAATTAACTCTGCTATTGGAAGCTAATAAGTTTAACCTATCATTAAAACCTCAGAATCAGATAAGTTCTTGGATATATTTGAGCTTTCGTGCGTATAAAACTCTTGCCTTTCTTTGCACCCTCAACTGCTAAATTTAAAGTGAGAAACAGAAAGACAAGCCATGTGTCTGTCACATAGCTGCTGTTTGACCTTTATTCAATCAGTGTAAGTTTCCGACCCTCGGTTTCCTCATTAATGAAATGGAAGTCATAATTGCTGCTTCTTATTCATGAAGCTGCTCTTAATATCAAATGTAATTATGAATATAAAATCACTTTAGAGTTGCAAACAATAGGTAAAATGCACTTTAAATAGAGAGTGAATTGAAGTACATTTGAGCAGTATGTTTTTACTGATACTTTATAGGGAGAAGAAGGCTAGAATTCTGAATTGGAGTCTACTCCAATTCACCTGGTCCAAATCCAAGCATTGAGGATAAATAGTTATGTTACTGGGGGCAAATCAGTTAGTAAATTTAAGCCTTCATTTTCATATACCAATGGCAAAGTTAATGGTAATATTGCCTATTAGGTTATCAGGAGATCGAATGACTCCATGTATATAAAAAACATTGTCTAATGTTACTGTTATTGTCATTATGTCTCAAAACTTCTCTTTTGGTGATCAATAGCTAAGATTATTTCTAATCTCACATGGACCTCAAGAAAGTAGATTTGGCTTCACACCTTTTGTCATCTATATTTAAATCACATCACCATGCAAATTAATGGGAAGCTGTAAGTCTTCCATCCATAATTTAGTTTTTTTGTTTAATCTTTTTTATTTGTATGTGGTGGCAGAATAACTTTAGGTTATATTACCTATTTCCCAAGGGTAGTTTAAGAGACAAAGTTACTCCGAGATTATGATATTAATGAACTAAAGAATCAAATAGATTGGCAGAGAAGAAGAATCTCTGTGTGTCACATGGATGCCATCCCCAAAACACTCCAAGAAGAAGCTCCGTGGGGATGGGAGTGGAGGGGAACAGAGGACAAGATGAATTTGCTTCTAACCTTGGATTTGATACCAACTCACCATATTTTAAGCTGAGAGAATCAGAGTTAATGACCATAGGACTTTCCTTGCTCAAACATTTTAATTCTTAAAGTCTATGCAGTTTGTAGATACTAAGGGGGAAAAGGTCCCTGATCATTATCTCACTGGTTAGTGTAGTTCAGCCAGAAGCCAGAGCTATTTGATGAGGAGTTAAAAGTATTGCAGCTGCTGTTTGGTAATGTTTGAGTTTTGATCTCAGAGAACTTACTTTTTAAAACAGCTCAGAAATTCACAGCTTTCTATTTAACAGTAACCAAAATACATAGTAAGGCAAAGCTCACGTAGTTCCCCAAGAAGCCCTGCTTAGTTCTAGAAAGTGACTTCAGTTCTGGCAGAATCTTCTACAAGCATAAATAAGTAAAGACAAAATAGAGATCCTTGACTTTATACCTTTCTGAAAGGGAAAAGTTTTATTTTGTGGTATTGGTCTATCATAAATTATTTCAAATCTTCAATAGCAAAATATAGAGCATATGTATTACCCAAAATTCAATTGCAGAAGTGCAAGTGTTTTAAACTCCAGTAAAAAACTTCTATTTCATGTTGGCATTATGCAAGGGATAAAATGTTACATATTTGTCATTTTAATTCCCCAAACCCTATGTCATATAAACCTGCTAAAAAAACTTTAAAAATAAAATCCATTAAGTCAACTTTCTATGAAATAAACATTTCTACATTCTACAATTTTAAATGCCCTCAAATGCAGTATATTATTAAAATGTAAAAAAAATGCTTTATTTATCCCAACGAACTAAACTCTGTTGATGATATCAGTTTTTAGAGATAATATTAATGAGCTAAGCTGTAGTTTTTAAAATTAATTTAAATTACTTTAACTTTTTAATCCATGGTATGAAATGGTTAATAATTTTATATGGAATGTCTGTGTCACACTATATTCAGTATCCAAACACTCAGACCCTTTTCTTAAGGTTGTAGCATTTCTTATGTAACAATCTGCTATTATTCCCTTTTCTTAAAGTTGTACCATTTCTTATGTAACAATCTGCTATTATTTCAGTTTTTGTATAGCATTCAGGAAAGGAAATGATGTCCTTAGTTGCTTAAATCAGATAAACATTTCAAGTTTCAAAAGTAAAGAGAGGCTGTAAATAATACATCAAACCAAAATACTGAGTCAATACTTACATATTCAACTTCAAATTTCTGTTCTCTGGGGAAGTATGTGCTGTGATATGCTCTAGAAAAGCACGGGTCAGAGATTATGGTGAATGAATCTACTGTAAGTTCTTCATTTCCCCTGACACTTTCATCCTCTTACCAGGTAAGGGATTAGGAAAAAACAATGTTTGAGACATGATTTAGAATACTGAGACTGATCTCCATGTGATAGTATCTTACCTACAGGCAATATCTATTAGGTTGTTAACATGTTTTGCCTTCAAAAAGTCTAATAGTCTTAAATGTTAATAGTATAATTAAGACAGTATTTCTCAGCACTTAAAACTTTTGTTCTATTCAATATATTTCTAGAATTTCTTTCAGTTATCAGATAAAAAATTACTATATCATGAGTGATCTACCAATTTTCTGCTGCTTTTTAATTTCTTTCAGTCTTATGTCCAAGAAAGATATAAAGCATGGAGCTAAGAAAAGACTTCAAAGGTTTCAAAGTAGACTTTCCCCACCAAATAGTGAAACTCTATATAAGAATATAAAAGCAGGAGTCCATCAACCACTGTTTACCAAAGTCTGTGGGAAATACCATCATGGAAAGGGCTGCCTTATGTTGAGTCCATCAAAAATACTGAAAATATAATTATTACAGCTTTATTGACCTAAGTGGTATTATTTTCCCAGTTTCTCCTTGAAATTAATATTATACACACAAATATATACACATAACCCACATCCACATATTCTAGGCAATATATTTGATAACAGCGACAGAAAATTAAAGAATAAAATTAATTCAGAATGTGGGTACATTATCATGTTTAATGAGATCACAATAATGATATAGCCCTCTAAGATTAATATGTTTATCCTATTTTTATTTTTTTTAAACTTTGTGACAAGGAATGTTCTTGGCTATAACCAGGACTGTTCAAGTTTAGGCATAAATCACCTTCCAAGAGGTTTTGTTCTTTGTTTTTGTTTTTTAATAAAAGGAAAAGAGATGTACTTTTGGTAAGTGTCATGCCCCCTCCCCAGGTCTTCTATAGAGGAGGGCAAACAGAAAATGCATCTTACCTCATTGCTACACATCATCCATCTAAGTCACATTAATTTCAAACACTTGCTTTTCTAGAAATCTTATACTGTAGCATAGCTTAAAAATTATGTTGAGTATTAAGGGAATTGAATATGTAATGAATCATACACTGTTCCCTACAACACTCTCAATCTCTTGACAATTAAGATATAAGGAAAACGTGTTTGGTTTATTATCGTTAGAAATTAAGTTCTTAATTGTTTGAAGCTGATGACTCATTATGTTGAACTGTCTTTGTGTAATGATAAGGAGCACCTTTTAAAAAATCATAATCATTTTCAGATTACTTAAATGTATCAACCTTGAAAAATCTAACACTTCATGTTTTATTAATGTTGTACTAGGCTTACTAAAACAATGCAAGATTAATCAGATAAACTATTCAGTATATTATTAAAAATTATTGTGAAGAAGACAAGTTTCATGTGAGTTGCAATTACATTCCCTTTGAATTCCAATTGAACAGAAATTACATATTATTATTTGTTCAGTTCAGGATTAGATATAGTGATCTATATTTGCCTCCAGGGATTGGTCTATCAATTGATGGTTGCCACATATTCCTCTCCTCTGGCCAGTAATTAGATATTGCATGGACAAGACAAAGATGCTGGAGCTAATGCTACTGGAAGGGATTGTTCAGATTTTCTGTGGAGAGAAACCAGATTTGTATTATCTTTTTCTCCCTCCTTAGGTGGGAATGAAAAATAGTATTTCTCCAGTGTCTTAGGCAGCCATAGTTGTAAGGTATAATGAGGATACTGTCTTGGTTCAAGCCGTGTCTTTGTGTTTTTAAATTGGCAGGGAGAAAGGGTTTTATGAATTCCTGGACTTTATAATCAGTGAATATTAACTCAGCTGAAAGCACTACTATTGACACCTGTAGGGAGGAGACCAGAAAGGGATGTCAATTGTGCTGACTGCATTGTGACCTTGGAGAAACAATCTATAAAATCATGGTAAAGCTGTAATTGTTGAAACCTGCTGATAGCCATAGGACTGAGACTGCCATTGAAACTGGAACAATTATTATTCTGAATCACTGAGACAAAATCATAATTCCTGTTATGGCATGTGTCTCAACAGAAGGAAGCCAAATCCTTTTCAGGGATTGATACATAGACACAAGAAGAAAGAAGAGTTCTTTGTGAAATTATAAACCCTGTTTTGCCAGGGTTCACCTTGCCTATTCTATGGAGAGTGGCAACCTCAAGAGGGAAGCCAGTCAATGTAGGAGGAGCAGGGAGATGCAGAAAACGATAAAAAGCCCTTAGCACCCTGTTGTGGTTTTGATATGAAGTGTCCCCTAAAAAGATTATGTGTGTGGCAATGCAAGAAAGTTTAGAGGTGAAATGATTGTGTTAAGAGAGTTTAACTTAAACAGTGTATTAATCCACTGATGGGGATTGACTGTAGGACGGGAGGGTATGGCTGGGGGAGGTAGGTCTTTGGGGGCATGCCGTTGATGTTTACATTTTGTCTGAGGCAAAGCAAGGTCTCTCTCTCTTTGCCTCCATGGTGCCATGTTCCCAGGTACTTTCCTTCACCACACCATTCCTCCATTATATTCTGCCTTACTCAAGCCCTGAGGAATGGAGTCAGCCATCTATGGACTGAGACCTCTGAAACCATGAGCTCCCAAATAAACTTTTCCTCCTTTAATTGTTCTTGTCATATCTTTCTGCCATAGCAGAAAAAAAAAAACTGACTAAAACAAAGCCACTGGAGCTCCTTGTTCTAAAAGTACTGAAGGCAGTACTTCCTACTTAGATGAAGCAAGAGATTCTCTTTAAAGTTCCTCTAAGTTTAGGCCAAGTGTCACTTATACCATCAGAATCTTGCTTGGTGCAGTGCTGAACCACCAGTGAGGGGATGGCAAGGTCAACAGCAGCTCAAATACTGATCATGGCACTGACCTCCTGTCACTGCTTTTATTTTTACTCTTGCATTATTAATATTCAACAATAAGAATATAGGTGCTAACTTGTTTAACATTGCCAATTTCATGTCACTTGGAATGCCTTTAATATGATGCAGTAAAAAATAAATGAACTAAATGCCAGTAAGGTAGAATCTGTCCTGTTAAACAATCTATGAGTACAAGAACTAGCGGTATATTTATGTTTAGTCTTCCTGATGTTTGCTAAGTAGACTAGATATTTTGGTTAGGCTTTAGGTTTTAGACAAAGAAAATACAAGCTTTCAAGAAGTAAAGACATAACCAATAAGACTGCCATCAGCCACGCAAGTTATTATGTTAAACCCAATTCTTCCTCTCTTTTTGGCACTATTTTCAACACACCACGTAATTTCAATGAGGCCACGGTGTGGGTGAAAGCTACTTGGCATGAAATAAACAAAACAACTGGTGATGGAAGAAACGTTTTCCTAGTAGTTGTGTCACTAGCTTAATAGCTAAATGAAGGTGGAACAATTTCCAATGACAGAAAAACATGTATGTAAAGCTCCTCATTGGCAGGTTGGAGCTCTTTGGAATGCTGTTTTGACTTAAAGAAAGCTGAGCTTCAGGTGCTTTGCGCATAGTGTGAATGTTAAATTTTGAACTCTCTACTTACTGGTGTATGATCATGCACTAGGTTGTTTAAGGAACATTTAAATCCAAGCTGAAAAAGAGCCTTCTCCTTGCTATTATACAATTAAACTACTCAGTGCCGGTATTGTAATTACAATGCAATTTGATACCAAGTGTGGAAAGATCTACTTTGGTGGGTGGGGGCTGGGGAGCTGTCAGGGGACTCGCTCCTTTGGCAGTGATTAACAGTTTGGTAATGAGGGTCTGTTGTGTGGGGGTGAGAATCCAAACACTATGTCAAATGGTTAACTGCTCTTTTAGTGACCCCAAAGTACATAGCAGTCCTAGAAGTGAGAGGGAGAGAAAGAGAGAACGTGATAAAAGATTTGAAAACCTTTTCTTTATCCAAAGATAAAAGGTACTTCTCTATTGTGATTTGCCCACCAGTCCTCACATCCTATCCCTCCAAAACAAAACTCTTATACTATTAACCATCTGAGAGTAAGAACAACATAGCTAAAAATCAAAACAAAAAAGTGAAAAATCTTTGAGCATAGGTGCAGGAGTTGTTGAATCTGTTAACAAAAAAATTTTAAGCTGAAAAATTGCAACTTGAGAAATAGATTTTCCTTGTTTAAATATAGTTTTCAAAATAGTTTCACAGCAGATTCAACCATCATATGCATGTTTTCATTTATTAGTCAGTTTTATTCCTTAAAGAACAGCATTTTAACTCAGCTTTGGGGGGTGGGGGAGGCGAGGTAGAAAAAGAGACAAACTCCTTGTGAAAAACTAAAGGGAAAAAAAAAATTCCGTGTAGCAGTGTGTTTATTTTATTGGCTGGAGACCAACCTGTTATTTCTTAGAAACTGTATACATACTGACTGTTTTGTATTTGTTTTTGTTTTAAGCTGCACATCCAGAGCAGTGTCATTCATACGAGGCAGAAATACCTGGGAACGAATTCTACACCTGTTGAATAGTGTGACTATGAGAAAAAAATCACTGAATCTTGGTTTCCAGTAATAATATTATAATAATACTTTCATCTTAAAATTATTGTAAAGATTGAAGAAGATAATGTATACATAATATCTGATGCATAAGAAATCACTAATGTTCATCAGGATCATTTTTGTCTCCACTTTTCTCTATTCACCTTACTATAGCCTTATGATTATTATCTATTTGGTCAATTTTAAGACAAACTATACACTTATCAAAAGACATTATCTATCAATATGATATTGCAGTTTATTTATAATAACATTTTGATGTATTTTTAAGCTTTAAAAATGAACACAAAATAATTTCAGCCTCAGCAACAACAAAATGTTTAGTCCCTAAGCTTTATTAAAACATCTGAATGTTAATTTTAACTTAACCTAAAATAGTCATGATTAATCTATAAGACTCACACATGAATCCCTAAACCCCACAAAATGTCCAAAGTGGATTTTGGCTAAAATCACCTGGACAATTGCCTTGGTTGTACAAAGCCAAAACAAAGAACTGGCTGAGCCAAAAGAATCCCAAGTCCATAAACATGGAACTATTGAATTCAGAGGAATTAAGTGGACATGTCAAATATCAGCATAGGCTCTCAGCCTGTTCTGGGGATGGGGTGGGGGAGGGATGTTCTGCTCCAACCAGGCCTCTGCTTTTCATGTTTTACAAAAAAAGATGAAAGGTGTCAAGGAATTAAGGCAAGAATGTACATACTCAAACACTGGCTTCTTTTCCTCTTGCGAAAATTCTTCACCAAATTAACTATCTCCTGTGGAGAAATACTTTACATTGAAAAAAAAGTTTAAATTTCTTTATGTAACATATAGAGGTGTTTTTTTTTTTCCCTTCAATCTCTAACCAAATACTATGAATAACAGGTCTATACATCCTCTTGGTCAGTGCATAAAATTCAGGAAATCTATAATGAGAAAGAACTGCATTTTTGTTTTCACTATCCTTTAGCTAAAATTTAGTGTTTTCTTGAATTATAAATATGCTATATCACAGATATTTTACAGCATATTCTGATTGTTATAAGTATCTTAAAATATCACTATGGTCATCACTATTATGAAGTTATCATGGCAGTTATTATAATACTAGTCTTATCCTGGACAAAAATAAGGATGAGGGCAGCAGCAATAAAATTTGCATCTGCTTCAATTCATGAAATATGCGTATGTTTAGTAGATGCATCAGGCTGGTATAACAAGGGAGTTTCAGTCCTTTCCCCAACACATTGCATAATCTAAGCAAGATTTATGTTGTTCTCCACATGACAAAATAAAGATCATGAGGATAGCAGCTGTTTCTTCCTCTACATCCTTAGCAGCACTTTGAGCAGCCTTAGCTCAAGTTTTATATATTGAGTGATGGCCATAATTTCCCTGGACACACCTGAAAATTAGCTGTTTATTTAATCCCCCACTTTTTGTTTATTGGCTTGTTTTGCTTGCAGGGCCATTTAGTTTTCCAGTCAAAATTTGGAAAAAGGATTGCAGAAACATAGGATATTATGTCATTCATCAGTAGCCTTCCTGACACATCAGGATCAATGAGAAACTTTGTATTAGGTTAATTTTGTCAGGGGAATAAAATTGGGAAAGTGAGATTATCTTCAGAAAAATATATGCTGAACATAGTGTTAACCCCTAAAAATCAAGGTGGTCACCTCTAACATTGAAAGAAAAAGTGTTTTCTCTCCATCTTTCACTAACCACTGAGTTAATATATTCTAACGTCAGTCAGGAAAATGTTATATTTTGTGTTAATCTTGTAGTGCCAACAAATGTATTTTTTAATTCAACTTCTAACTCAAATGAATTCAAATGCCCAATTTCTATCATATTGCAGATAATGTGCTTTTGGAACTTCAGCCTTAGAAATAAACATCATTTTCCACAGATGAATTCTTAGTTGAGCTTCCGTTCTGGTAGGAGAGATGGGTGCTGTGGAATAAAGAGAACAGAGACTCTCAACACTGACTTTATTTCCAAATAAGTGGCACATCACTGAACCACTCATTGGTAGTGAAGGGCTGATTCCACAGAGGCCTATTAAACCCTCAAGACTGTTATTTCCATGTTATGCAAAATAGAGACACTAAAAAGTCTTTGTTAGAAAGTTCCATTCCCACAAAGTATTTTTATTTTTTTTTATAAAAGATCAAAATCAAATAAGATGGAAATCTATTTCTCAATTTTAAGTAGAATATTTACTCTTACTTAAGGTTATATAACCTTTTCTTAAGTCATGGTGGGGGGGTGGGCATTTTCCCTTTCGAGGAGAGCTTTTCTTCATAAAGGGCTGACAAACTTGTGGTCAAACCAACACTTTTGCTGGTCCTTCTTCCAAGACACTTTTAGTCACACTTTTTTTTTTTTTTATTTTGTCTGAGAATCTTTGTGATTGATCCCGGAAGCATTGTCATTTTCTCTATTAAATGTGGAAAGGAAAATGTGGTGGAAAACATGATAGAATTTGTGTTTCTATTTCAACTCACCTAATAATGTAACCGTGTATAAACAATTTTTCACTATTTGCTCCCACTCAGTTCTCTATAAAATGGATACATATTACCAGTTTGCTAGTTCTGGGAATAAAAGAGATAAACTAAAAACCACTATTTGTTTGAGCACATTTATGTCATTAAAGTATTATGATGCTGCCTTTTAGAGAATAATTTGTCTGAATCCCCAATTAGGAAGATATTGAGTGCCACAAATCAGATTTTTGGTACTATTTAGCAAGTTAAGAAATCAAAGAAATGTCACAGCTTTTTGCTTGTGCTCAACATATTTTGGGAGGATATCACATCCATGAAAAACACTTAGTTATGATGAGAAATATTCATAAGGTGCAGTGTGCTGGACTGAATTTTTAAAAGCAGCAATTTTATGATGTCTTGAAAAAAATCAAGTATCATCATAGAAATAGAGTATTGTGGAATATCATGAACTTTTAATAGCTTCCTACTGCTATAAAGTCAGGCAACAATTCATTTATTCTCTCAATCACAAAAACTTGCCATGGGCTTTAAGCATTGGGATACAGAGATGAAAAGATAGACTAAAATCTTTCATCCACCATACATTATAGTATAACAAGTAGTGACAAGCATAAATTTATAAATATTCAATATAATGGCAGGTAGTGAGAAGTGCAGTGAAAAAGATAAATCATCCTGGGCCAGAGAGGTGGGTATGTAGGGATGGATGGGGGGGAAAGTTGGAATAGAGGGGTAGAGGAGGAGAATATTTGAGTAGAGGGGGCAACAAAATGAGGGAAGGTACCATGGGGAAATCAGGAAATTAGGGAAGGTAAGTTCCAGTAAGAGACATGAGGACATGCAAGGCTCTGTGGCCCATTCAAAGAGGAAGGGGGTGGGTCTAGAGAAAGAGCAGGCAGAGCAAATAGAGTTGGAGAGAGACAGGTCTGAGGAAAAGAAGGGTCACATGCTCACTGAGAGCCATCTAAGGTGTTTGTCTCTATTCTAAATGCAATACCAATTAAAATACCAATGGAAGGTTTTAAAGGGAAGTTAACATTATCTGATTCATATTTTAATAAGAACATTCTAGCTGCAGGGTTTGAAATGTAGCCTCCTTCTATAGTTTCTATTTTCAAAACGAAGTTATAGGTTTGCAATTTATACTGTTTTTAGAAAACAATATAATGTTACCAGCAGCATTTTTTTTACTTTATCAATATCAATTATTGAAATATTTTATAATTATAATGAAAACCTAGGGTATGCCAATGAATTGAGACCTTTTTTTTTATCATCCATCCCTGTTATCTGCTCTTTTTATTTCTTTTAAGCTACATGCTACTTCCATGAACCAGCATGACAGTATATTACTCCTCTATTTTGCAAATTATAGTAAAATATTGGTAGTGTTTACCAATATTATGAAAGATGGAGTTGAAAAACAGCTTTATTGCAAAAATTCCAAACTTTGCCTGGCTTAAATACTATTGGAGCTATAATTATATAGATTGAAAAGGAACGAAGGTAGGATATCAAATAGTACGATTAGCTGAGAGATGGTTAGCTTATCTAATCTCTTCTGTCTACCTAATATATGCCAGGCAGGATGCTAAATTTTGAAGGTTTAAATCAATTAAGATCTGACTTTGCATTAAGGATTTCCTGGTCTAACAAAAAAAATTACAGTGGGACAAACTGAATTTTGACCCTAGAAAGTGGGACAAATATATGTTTCATAAAAATATGTGCAAAAGAATAAAGTTATCTTCCTATTCAGGTCCTGAGTAACTTAATCTTGCCCAAGAGAACAGAGCAGAGAGATGTTCCAGTCTTGCCAAGTAGCAGAAAGCAATGATGAGGATGTCAAAGATGTGTCAGAAGAGCCCTCTGGTTTTCAATACAGGACAATGGTGTGATCAGTGTTATAGTATAGTATCGTAGAAACACAATTTTTAGACGCAGACTTATAGACTTACAAGGTGACATACAACTCTCCCTCCATGAAGCATTTGTATTTTTTACATATTAGGGTCTTTAACCCTTGTGTAAGGTGGAGATACTACATTCCTTGCAGGCTGTTATAAAGCACAAAGAAGTTAGTGCAGTTCAGATGCCTAACACAGTACTTACCCTAGCTGAACAATAAAAATAAACTTCCTTCTGTGCCACAAAATTAGTCAATAGTAGATAGCTCTGTAGATGTCCCCAAGGTTTCAATATTGCAGTGAGTATTATATTTCAGTTATATAATTTACCTACCTCATAAAGTTGTTGGGAGGATTAATAAAATCATATTTGTAAGGTGCTTCCAATTGATGGGTCAAGGACACTGGTGAGTGCAAATTCATAAGTCAAGGGGATAAGTTAGTGCAAAGTCCCCTTAGGAAGCTTTGTCACCTGCAATTTCTACTGTATCCCTTCGGAAACATTGCCAGAGAGAAGAGATACCTTTAAGGAAAGCGAATCTCATGGTGGCTTCCTTCTGCAACCACTGGAAGAAAAATGCAGTGTTTCAATGAGAAATATTACCACATTTCTTGTTCTTGAGGGCTTTCCAGAAGAAATACCACAAAAATGCTTTTTTAAAGGGTATTCAGACAAAAATTCTTACAGATTGAATATATATCAACAGAGCTCATATGGTAGTATATTGTTCTTGTTCTGAAAAGTATGAAGTGGAAATTCAATGAATTTTTTTTATTTGGTAGAGATAGAGGGTGATCAGCCAACTGACATGAAAAGTAAATTCTTCTGAATAATTCTGAGCAATATAGACTCCCATTTATCCACTTACAAGTGAGAAAAAAGTCATCAAAAGATTCAACAAAGTAATACCAATTTAATAAAGAGAATATAATCATAAATTTTCCAAAGGAAATCTCTACTTTTAAAATGCAGATGGTGGTGACTAACTTTTTTTTTAAGAGAGAGAGAGAGAGACAGAATTTTTTAATATTTATTTTTCAGTTTTGGGTGGACACAACATCTTTATTTTATTTTATGTGGTGCTGAGGATCGAATGCAATGCCCCGCTCATGCCAGGTGAGCGTGTTACCGCTTGAGCCACATCCCCAGCCAGGTGGTGATTAACTTTATACCTTCCCTCTAGAAGGCCTCTTTCCAATAAAGAATGGCCTTAGTGCCTTGGTAATTTCACAAGAAAATAAATATCGCTCATTCATCTTTCTAAGAATAGAAAAATAATTAATTTGAACATAGATAACAACGAACTGTTGAATTAACAAGGATTATATTGAGTAGTGGTATTCTACAATAATGGAATCCATCAGTTTGGTTGAGTACCCCCACTTTGCTTGTTAATGAGAACTACCAATAGACAGCAGGGTGAGAGTAAGTGAAACGAGTATTACCTCTAAACACCAGAATTCACACCCTAGCACTACTCTTTAACTGTCATATGCAGTAGGTCAAGTGGCATACTTTTCTAACATTGGCATCTCAGCATAAAAATGAAGAAAACAATACTACCCGCTATGGTTTGACTGTGAATAGTGCCCCCTAAAGTTTGATATGTAGAGGTTTGGTTTCCAAAGTGGTGGTGTTGGGGAGTGCTATGGACCTTTAAGGGGTAGAAGTTATTGGGAGGTACATTAGTCACTGAGCCTATGCCTTTGAGGGGATTATGGGACCCTAAGCTATGCTTCCTGGCTGGAGATGTGATCACTCCTTGGAACATGTGCTCCTGCCATGATGTGCCACCCTTACAAGATATCCAACCTTAGGGAGCTGTCCAATCTTGGATTTGAACTTGAGAGCCAAACTAAACCTGCTCACTTTACACATAGCTTATGTCAGTCATTTCATTATAGTGATTTGAGCTAATACACCACCCTTCCATTTGTTAGATGGGTTAGTACAAAGTTAATTTCATAGACAGTGCTCAAAAGCTGGTAGTAATCTACTGGGTTTTTTTTTATTATAGTTGTAGATGGACAGCATGCTTTTATTTTGTTTATTTTTTTTATGTGGTGCTAAGAATCAAACCCAGTGTCTCACACTTGCTAAGCAAGATCTCTGTCACTGAGCTACAGCCCCAGCCCAATGCTGCTGCTTTTGATGATATAATATGGGTTTTCAGGAGCTTACAGTCAATATAAGAACACAAAACAAACCCCAAATCAGATTTTAAAAACTGAAGATTATGTAAGAGAACATATAGTAAAGTACTAAGTAAATTTCATGGCTAGGATCTAGTTTGTTAATTTTGTGATTAGTAAGAATTAAATTTTACAAACTCAAATTCTCAATATGCTCATTTTTTATACTGTTTAGAATGCCAACAGACAATATTTATTAAATTTATGATAAAATCTGGGTATTCATTTTGTATTAATTAATTAGCTAGATTTTGGGTTTTCGTTATCTTCATTGCTCTTTCAATAATTTCTTTTTTTTTCAGAATTTTTTAATATTTGCTTTTCAGTGGATACAACATCTTTATTTTATGTGGTGCTGAGGATCGAACCCAGCAGCCCGCACATGCCAGGTGAGCACGCTACTGCTTGAGCCACATCCCCAGCCCATCAATAATTTCTTAATTGCAACATAATAATAATAACATATGAAATTATGCTAGCTTCATTAAAAAATTGGTGTGTGAGATTTTAATTCCAGACACTAACTTTGACATGACTGACTTGAGTACTCATGGAAATAAAGGACTGGGTTAAATTTCTCTTCAATGTGATTTATCAATGAGATGTGAACATCAAGTAAGCAGATCATGTCCATTCTCCTACAAAGGGAGAACATGAAACATGAAAGGTGCTCATCCTTGAATTGTTTTCTTCAAGTGAGATGGCTGTGTGTGTGAGTGTGTGTGTGTGTGTGTGTGTGTGTGTATTTGTGTGTGTGTGTTCACTTGAGTAACAGGTTGGCTCCTCGAAAGGCTTTCAGCATCTATAGTCAATTAAAATGGCAAAACATAAGCTTTCATTTCGTTCTACATTTATGTTAACTACAAATTCCTCTTCTAAGCAAAATCTCTCTTCTCTGACCCCAGCCTTGTTAGTGCTGCCACCTACAGGAAGATACAGTGGCAAATCTAGGAGGCATTTAGGTGCTACCCTATAACTGAAGCACCTCCTTCCTTCCACTTTTCCACTAATCTCTGTCGAAGCCACTCAGAACACACACAAATAGGTTCGCACATGTGTACACAAGCACACACCCTCTTCGGAGTTTTCCCACCAGCTGTTTCATGTCCTGATAGTTTACAGTGACTTAATTCTACTACAAGCATCCTAAATTGTAATTGTCTATTTTCTTCTTTTCCTAGTCTTTGCCTTTGTGAAAGTAAACATTGATAGCCCACTGTATGTCCTGTGTCTGGGTTGTATTTTTACATCCACTTTTACTCAGACTGAAATGTCAAGCTTGGGACTTCTAATTATATAGCATAAAGGAAAAGGTGGAGTGACATAGTGAATAAAGCATTAACTTTTTGCCAGAAAGAGATGGGTTTCAATCTGGCCTATAGTTCTCTACTAAAATGAATAATCTTAGTCCTGTCCCTAGGGGATGGTGGTCTATGCCAGAAAAACCTCAGTACAGAATTCCGCACAGTAGGCAGCTCTGCTAAAATGAGAGCTGGAACTGTATTTGCAAAGAGGATTAAATACTTTCCCACTTAGAAAGGGATAGTGGATAGTGGAGTGAGAAAATTTCTTGCTAAAGGTTCAGTTCATTGGAAACATCCACACCTAAATTTTTTATATCTTTTCCAGAGAAGCAATGGTGCCTGTTTTCAAAGCCAAGTTAAAAATGTCTGTGTTTGTGTTTTTACTTCATCTGATCTGGCTACACCTCTGGGAAAGAAGATCAATTTCCCACTAAATCTTAGGTCAATATCATCATCAAGAATGTTTAATTTCCCCAACTGTGACAAAGGATGGTCTAGGGTAGTGAATGTGTCAATTTAAGAGCTTGTTCAGTCAAATTGGTTGAAGCTTCCTGGAGAGCTCTATTGAGAAAAAGAGAGAGAAGGTTGAGAAAAAGTCAGAAATCCCCAGGAAATTGTGCTGTGCCCTGACTACAATAATTACATTATTATAATAATGGTATCAGAGGAGAGATACACAGAAGTTATATATATATATTTTTTTTTTCCATATTTAGTCTAGATGTTATTTAAAAATGTAGCCTAGGAAGAGTTCTTTTAAAAATATTTCTCCCACTAGAGAAAAGTCTATAGGAAATATAGAAATATGGAAAATGGTGACATAAACTTAAATACATAACACATTTTCATCATTTATAGACAAGAATACAACTGTTCATGGCTGGGTGTTGATTAAAAACAATTGTGGGTTTTATCCATCTAGATGAGTTGGGGGAAACTTGTAAGTAAAGGAGTGTTGAGCAAGGACACAGAAACACATTCATATTTTAAGTACTACTAACCAATTTTCCAGCTCTCTCACATGGGTCATTTATTTACTTTGGAAGATCTTATAGGATTATAGTCTGGGATCAGTTTATACTCCACAAGAATACCTGTCTGAGGTGATAAGTATTAGAGTTTCCATGCCACTTTGGTCCTGACATCTTGTGGCTTTTGATACAACCTACCTGGTACTGAACTTTAGACTGGCTTTTATTTAGCCCTTTGATACTTCTGAACCTTCCAGTTCTGAACTTCTCATTGGGTTTCTCATCTCATCTTGGTTTTGGTGAAGTGAGAGATGTTCCAAACTTGGGGCAGCCAGGTGGTGCTCATACTTGAATCTCATGTCAGAATCCTTATCTTGCCCCTTTGGAAAGTCATGCTCCCCCACATAGTGTCAGTACAGCAAGTGACAAATCAGGAACGAAAGTCTCTTCAGAAAGAAATAGAGGCAAAAAAAAAAAAAAAAACAGGAAAAGATACAGGGTAAGTAAGATTAGCAGATTACCTTGGAAGATGTGGGGAGGACTCACTAGAGGGTAGATCTCAGGGGAAATGTTCTGTGTGGTCCCATAAAACATTCAAGTGGTTGTTTAAGAAAGGACTTTGTTCAGGTCTACTGTGGGAAACAGAATTTTTTAAATCATTTTTCTCAAGGAACTTGGAAGCTTGGTGCATTAATAAACTGTCGAAGGAAATACTTGAGGACATAGTGGCATAGTGTCAAGGTACAGTGAGGTAAGGGGAAAGAAAGTGTGATCAGGGAATGAAGATTAAAACATGGTCACATTTGTTAAAGTACCATGCTAATTCTTTGCTGCAATTCCTTGGGGGTCCGGTGACCCTTAATACCACCCACTCCTGAGTCTCCAGACGATTATTTTAGTGGCAATTAAACCAGGGGTGTGTGTGTGTGTGTGTGTGTGTGTGTGTGTGTGTGTGTGTGTTTTAATAAAGTAGGCTTATGTGAAATTGTTTCAGGGGAAAATACCATCCCCAGAGCAACGTGGATTTCATTCCCAGGCCCCTTCTTTTCTCTCCCTAAAAAAATAAAATAAAATAAAAGACTTTGACTCAAAGATTTAGTTTGAGAATGCCTGGTTTAATCCCTGCTGGTTGGACCTCACACTTGTAGAAATTAATTGGGTCAATCAAGATGCCAGGACACAGCAGAACAAAGCAAGGATAGCTTTAGTTAAATCCTAAGTGGGAAGGTGCTTCTTAAATTCACTGTTTCGTGCTTCCACATACAAGTACCAGTATCTTACTCATTTCTCTAACCATTAATTTCTGAAGATTCAGAGACAATGAGATATTTTCCTAAAACATATAAACATTGTATGTACATGTTGATGGATGAAATAACCAGCAAACAGGAGATACTCCTGAAAGAGTTCTAAAGAGTTCTAAGGAGACTAATTTGTTTTCTTTAAAAAGAAAGAAAGAAAGAAACAGAAATAGAGCAAAAAAAAAGCATCTAGCAATTCAAATGTCTCATAACTGAAGGATGCATTGTAGATAGTTTTTGTAACAAATCAACTTCTAAGAAATCCTCTACTTATGTTGTTTTGTAGATTGGCTTTTAGGTTTGAAACGTCTTTTAAAAATGATATGAAAAAAGTTATGGACACGATTATCTCCTAACAACTCACAGATCTCAACAGACTTATTATCTTCAACCAGCGGAACAGAGAGTGCAAAAAATTACCCTAATTACAGAAAAAAAAAATCTTCAAAGTTGTTTACACATATTTTCAGCTAATCTAAAACTTCCTAGGATGAGATACAGAAAAAATGCTTGGAATAAAATCTGAGGCCATCCACAGTGTGACAGAGAAGAAAGTTCAAAAATTAGTGTATTATTGTTCATCAAATTTCATGGTCCCCAGATCAACAACAGAGCAACATCCAGATCACTGGAAATCAAGAGAGTCTTGAAGACTCACTTGATACTTGTCTCCTGTCACACACATGTCAGAATTTAAATACCTTAACACTTTACTCTCCAAGAAAGAAATGCAATACCATGGATTAAGTCCCATTCTTTTCAAAGAGAATGAACTGGCAGAGAGGATAAAGTCTTGCAAGAGTTCTGTAAAATAAAGGAGAAGGACCATGTAGAGTTAATTTGAAATCACAGTAGAGCCATTTTTACTAAATCATATAGTTTACAAATGTCATCAAATGTAATAAGTTAGACACTTCTGCCATCCTGGAGATCAACCACATCAAGGTAAAATCTTTGCAAAAACCCAAGAGATTACAGTAGGCAGCTGGTTAGAATTTTAATTATGGCTAAACAGGAAGTTTGGCTAAGGGGTGGCAGGGGAGCCTCTAAATCCCAGTAAATTCCTATCTTATTGCTAAGACCAAAGCAGAGTAAAGCCAAAATTAATTTAAAGATTTCAAAATCATTTTTTTTTCGTAGTACCACAGAAAAGAAACTGTTTGCAACCGAGTGGATCAGTGAAAATTGATATAATTGTTACTTTGGATGGGAATAGTTGAGCTTCCTTTTACACTCCTGGTGAATTAGTGCTGTGAAGACCATTGGATATCTAGGTATTGACTAAATCAGCTTTTGGTAAAATCAATAACCCAATTAACTGTTTTAGACTTCTGCTGTTTTCTATTGAGATTGCTTGGCCTAAATGCAGGGAAAAGGCAATATGATCCCCAGTGGAGTTTACAAAGAGACATGGCACCTACACTGTCTTATAAACTAGAACAGGTTTTGAGTTTTTTGTTATTTTTTAAAATCATCATGATATACGTTAGATTCCCAGAACGTATTCACCTAATAAACAAGTTAGTAGCCTTTACCAACATCTCCCCATTTTCCCATTCTGATCCCCTAGCAACCACTATGCTACTCTGTGCTTTTGAGTTCCACTTCTTTAGAGTTCACATACTGTTGAGATCATTTGCATTTGTCCTTCTGTGTCTGGTTTAGTATGCAGCATAATGTCCTCTAGGGTCATCCAGGTTATCACAAATGTCAGGCTTTCCTTCTTTTTGATGGCTGAACAATATTTCATTGTGTGTGTGTGTATGTGTGTGTGTGTGTGTGTGTGTGTGTATCACATTTTCTTTATTTATCAGTAGACACTTAAGTTCTTTTTATATCTTGACTACTGTGAATAATGCTTCATTGAAGATGGGGATAAAGATACCTCTTCATAAATCTAACTTTATTTGCTTTGGATATATATCCACAAGTGGAATTGTTGGATCATAGTGTAATTCTATTTTTAATAAAAAAAAACCTCTATACTATTTTCCATGATTGTACTAATTTACATTGCTATAGCAGTGAACAAGTACCTCTTTTATCCATACCTTTGCCAACATATGTTACCCAAATTCTATTCTTTTAGTCCTAGTGAACTTAATAAATATAAAATGATATTTCATACAGATTTGATTTGCATTTTTTGATTAGTAGTGATGTTGAGTACCTTTTTACATACCTGATGGCCATTTTTATGCTTTATTTGGACAAATGTTTCTTTAGGTACTCTGTGTATTTTTAAATCAGGTTACTTTTTTATTGTTATGTGAGTTCCTTATATATTTTGGATATTACTCCCTATCAGATATATGGTTTGCAAATGTATTATTTTATTCCGTGAGTTACTTTTCATGTTGTTGATTGCTTACCTTATTAAGCATAAGCCTTTTCATTTAACATAGTTCCTCTTGTGTATCTTTCCTTTTTTTTTTTTTTTGCCATTGTTGAATTCCTCTCATTTCTGGCCACTTCAATGTTAATATCACATCCCATATTTTACCACTGGCTTTTTGACTTTTACCATCTACAATTTCTCTGCCCTTATTGTCTTCTATGCTTTTCTGTATTGACTTTCATGTAATTTCTGCTATGGATTTGCCATGCCTACTTTCTGACCAAGTAACCCCAATGACCCTGGCCAGGAAGTTAGCCAACCTCTCAGAATCTTGGGTCCATAGAATGGACTTTAGAAGCAAAACTGCTGAAGTTATTGCCCCTTGATTTCATATTTCTCAATTTCAGGAGTGGACACTGAAATCACTAAATTGATTATAATGTTTTCAGAAGTTTCCTCTTAAAACAATTGTGTTAGTTTTTTTCTGTCCTAGAAATTTTTGCATTCCTAACACAGGCATATTAGAGAGCAAAGAGGAAACATCCTAACACAGCCAGCTTATTTACTCATTGTTGGGAGTCATTATAAAGACAGCCCAAATTCGCAAACAGCACTCATAACAAGAAGAAAACATTCTTAGTCATGTATAATGGGAGAAATTGGGATATATTATTGGTTTATACTTTAATTGAATACACAAATATAATGGGAACTTGCTTAAGAAATTTTAATGCACTACCTTACTGTAGCTGAAGATTGTTTAGTCATCTAAAAAGAGAAAAGTCCAGACCAATCAATGTTAAGCTTATAGTGCATATATTTATTATATAGTTTAATGTGTATACTAAGCTTTTCATGCAAAGATTTCAATGGTCTTACCATAAAATTACTCCAGTTATAAAATAACTATTAAATGGAAAAGAAATAGCCACAATTTAAAAAAAATCTATTGTTTGTCCACTTACTGAAATGTGGCTTTACATGAAGCCACTATAGTTTGCATTTTCCATGATTAGTTTCTGACTCTTTCTGATGAGTATTTAATCCCTTAATATAATTTCTCACTTTAGTTTCAGAGAGTCCTGTGATGATAAATCACTTTCTTCTTCAAAACTATAAAATATTTAAAAACAATCCTTTGAACTTGCTGGTAAATTAGAATAGAATAAGTATGTTCTAATCTGCTTGCATATTCTGAATGTATTTTAATTCACTTGCGTTTCTACTTTTTCAGATAATATTATCTTTTCATACTATGACGGCTATCACCTATCTCTGCCATTTCAGAACACATCCCAACATAGTGCATCTTTTTTCTACATCCAGTAATACCCCTTATTACCAATATTTTTTAAAGATTTGTTGGAATGACTTCTAGTGGCTTAACCAAACACAAATCCTTAACACATTCAAAAAGCCTGCATGAGCTGCCTCATCATAGCTGTCCAGTCTCATCATGAGCCTTTCTTTCCTTATTCCTTTCATACCAATTCTCATGTCTTTTTTCAGTTCATTTTTATCACATATTGTCCTGTTTATTTCCCTTAATTCTGTTCTCCTTCTTTGTCCTTCATAATATCCCTCTTATTCTTCTAAGAACAGACGAGATTGGATGTGTTCAGTGTGGTATGGCCATAAATTCTTATTCTTGATTATTTTCCACTAGTAATAAGTCAGACTCATCTGATATATAAATTCTTTTCTTTAGGCAGTATGCTAATTAAAATTATCCTAATAACATCTAGGCTCCTCTTCTATAATATATGCTCCATAAGGGCAGAGACCATGTTGGTCCTGTACCGTTGTCTATACTCCTTGAGCATAGTGGCCCATACATAGTAAGGACTCCTCAAATATTTGTTTAATATAGAAATAATTAATGGAAGACTTGAAATTCAGTATCTTTCTTTTAATAGAGCTATGCTTTCCACAGAGTTTTTATCTTTTTATTTTGAAGTGAAGTGAGGAATGGCTGCATCCATTTTGAAATGCAGCAGTGTTTCTGAAAAACTCCTGATGTATGAGAACTGGCCATTAAAGGCAGAATTTGCTGTGGGAACAAAGAAACAGATACAAGACTACACAAAATGCAATTTAATAGGGACTGAAAGAAGCATATCTTAGGTGACAACAAGGCAGGAGGAACCCTAAACCTGAAGGCAGAAAGTAGGGTTAATGTGCTAAGCTAGACAGAGATGGGTCATGACCAACCAGAATGTATCTAGCCTTTCTTGAAAACTATTCACATGTCCAACATAGGTAATAAACAGTCCAAGTATCAGGGGCTGACACTACAGGCTTGACTGATTACCTTAATGATTTTGTCCTATTATGCGTAGGATAGTGTCACATCACCTGATGGGCAAAATGGTGGTTACAACCAAAATGACTATAGTCATATCAAGCAGAATCCCTTCTGGTGATGACAGATGCTTGTAGAAAATAGAATAGAGAATAGCAAGCCTGTAGCTCCAGCCTTCTTTAACTATTAAGTCCTAGAGAGAAATACACATTTAGATTATAAGACTAAAAAAGGGTTTTGACCCCAGATTTCAGTGAAAACTTTCAAAAGCCAGGTGTAAGCAAGAAAAACTCCCATTAGCAAGATTAAATTGGTCTGGATGGCTTAGCAATAAGGCAGACCAAAAGTCTTGATTTCTGTTCCTACACCAATGCCTTTAAACTTTATATTATCATTCCAGTGATAGAAAAAAGAAAAGAAAGAAAGAAACAATCAAGTGTCCTCAGGCATCAAGAAGAAAGCAGATGAGCAAAATATTCCAAGCAGTGCAAGATTCTGAGAGCATTTGCCATAAAGCCTAGCTGTGGAACCAGTACAGCTGATTGAGAACTGAACTTTGAAAGAAAGCTCTATTCTAGTGTATAGATGAGAACTCAGGAAACTTTAAAGAATAAAGATCTAACTAATTTTTGTTTTTCATGGGGTTTTCTAAAAGTATATGTGATTGCTTTGAAATCATTCATAAAAACAAAAGAACAAAAATATTTGTAGTGGGCTGAGGATATAGCTTAGTTGGTAGAGTGCTTGCCTTGCATACACAAGACCCTGGGTTCAATCCCCAGCACCATCAAAAAAAATTGTTTATAGTATTCAAAAATTCAATGAAACTCTATATTTTTCCATAGAATTTTTGTGGAATTTGCAAACTTCCACTAAGTAGACAGAGTTTTATATGATTGGGATTGTGAATATGTTTGCTGGCTCAATTAAATGGCTATCTGTGATGACTTGGCAGCAGGGTTTTCGGTTAAGGTGTCTCTTAATTTGTTCCCATCATCTGATGACTATTTACTGATTTTCTTTCATGTCCTAAACAATGCTGAAGGTACTGTTCATGCCAGTTGTACCTAAAACAGTGTCCTTCTTTGATAGCCTCATATAGCTATACAGCCTACCTTCAGTGATGAAAACAGGAAATAGACAATCATATATAAATCATATACATATATATGTACACACACACACACACACACACACACACACACACACACACTATGGACATGGATTTCTATATATACCCGAAAGTAATAAGTATGAAGCAAAAATAAAGGCATGAAAAAAGTTGGGAAAAACAGTATGTTGTGCAATTTTAGTGAAGATATTAAGAAGATGATATGGAGCAAACACCTGAATAAAGTGAGGGAGGAAACCAGCTGAAAATCTATGTGAAAATATTCCAGATAGAGGGAACCACAAATACAAAGGGACTGAAGCAAGGATATACAAGACATGTTGAATGAAGGCCAGCATAGTTCAAGTGTGGTAAGGGTGTGTACAGAGAAAAGGTTGAAGAGAGAGTCAGAGGTCAGATTTTATGCCAACTTGTAGGTCTACCAATTATATCTGAATGTGTTAGGAAGTCACGGAGTGGTTTATAGCAGGAAAGTAACATGATTGGAACTATATTTTAGGAGTTTTTCCTGGCTCCATGGAGGAGAGTAGGAAGAACAATCTGTTTTGAAGTTATTACAAAAAGTAATCAAGAATATCCCTAGGTTTTTTGGCTTAAACACCTGGTGAATAATGGAAATTTTGGGAAACTTTGGAAACTTTGACATTAGTTAGAATAAAAATCCAAGGGCTCTATTTTGAAAGTGCATGTATTTGAGAGCCAAGAAGACACACAAAGTAGATAGTTGATTATATAAGATATGGGTTTGGGAAGAAGCCAAAATAGAAGATCTAGATTTAGGAACCAGCAGCATTCAGATGTATTTAAAACCACATGTCTGGATGTGATCACCTAGAGAGTAACTGTAAAGAAAACTCAGTTATTTGAGGAGTGAACCATGGATACGCTAACATCAAGCCCACAACATCTATAAACAAATGCCCAGAGGTTAAGAGAAAGAAAAATGTCAAAAGCAGACAGAAAGACCATGTGGATTCGCTGTGTCAAATATTATTAAGAAGTCAGTGAAAAAAAAAAGATTGAAAATTAAGCATTAGATTTGGTAACTTGAAGGTTAGTGACCTCGACAAGATCGATTTCAGTATAGTGGTGGAAATAAAAAACAGAAGACAGAAGATGTACTCAAGAGAAAATGAGAGGTGAGGGAGGGTGACCAGAAAGTACAAATAGATCTATAGAGGAGCTTTACTATAAAGAACTGTTTTATTATCCAGGTTGGAAATATTATAGCAGGTTTGTATGGAAGGAAATGAGAAGAGAGGAAAAGACAGAGAGCCCTCAGGATTGGGGGCTCAATGAACTGGGGACATAGTCTCACCAAGCACTGCTGAGACACATAGTTTGGCATAGGTATTGTGCCATGCCCCATACCCATCAAGTACACTTTTTACACCAGATTTGCTAAGTATTTAGTGGTACAAGGATATGTTCTGAGTACCTGCCACAGCAGCACCATTTCTCTTTGACCTCTATCCTTGGGGCTCTTCTAGAGCTGCTGTGTAGCTTGCTGTACCCCTCAACTAAAAGCTTAAGGCAATTAAAATCCCATGACACAAACCTTGACCTTGGGGAACAGAAGTGATGAATAAATATTCCCTCTTCCACTCCAAAGGCAACTTTGGGGTGCCTTGTATAAGGCTCTTCAGAAGAGTCCCAACAGAAAATCAGGACTCCAGGGACAGTCAGCTTATGAACAGGCTACAGATTTTCTTTCTTTCCTTCCCACTGTCACTTTCCTCAGTTCCCTATTCCTATTCTTTAGGAAATTTGCCAAAATAATCCTGTTTTAGATTTTGTTTACTAGGGAACTCAAAGTAAGTCACCTGCCATCAGAAAGATACACACTAAATTGCTTTCTCCAGAAAGGACAGTCAGTGGCTTGGGCTAAACCTTTCACCATCTTTTACTTGGTTATGCTTCTAACCAACCATATGGCACTAGGGAAAGTTGGCCACATTTGGGGAAATAGGTTCCAGCTACAAGATACAAATATCTTCTCTGAAGAATGCTGACAGATCCTTCTAGGGACTAGTCATTTACCCTCTTTAGTAAACCACATACTTCAACAAAGCAAGTCAATCAAGCCAGGAAATGAAAGAAAATTTCTAAAAATTAAAATTAGAAGAAAAGCCCCAATGGCTTTATATTTAGTTGTTTTTTTTTTTTTAACTAACATGATAAATAACTGTATAAACTCCAAGCAAAGAGAGAAATCTGTTGTAGGATGCCTGAATTCTTTCAGCCCCCTCCCCAGAGCCTATCTCTCCCTCTCCATGGGATGGCCTTCTGCTGTTCTTGGCCTTCCCCTCTCAACCAGCTCCAGAGAGCAGGTCACCAGAGAGTGGGAGAAGTGCTTGTTGGCTAACAACCTTTTCAGGTGGTTGGCCTCCAACCTGGACTATTGGGAAGGGCTCCTAGGAATGATTTTCCTGATTATTTTCCCAAGCAGCTGTTCCCTTCCCTCTACCCATCTTGGGGGGGGGGGGGAGTTGAGAGGAAGCAGTCAGAACAAAGAGGAGCACCACAGAACACTGTCAGGTGGAGAATCAGCAGATCCCACTGCCAAGCAAGGATAATTCCTCTCTAGGGCTCAACAGACTCCTTCCCTCCCTTGGATCTGCCTACTAAGGGCCAAACTGTCTCCTTGGCCAGCCGGCTTGCTTCATGATTCTTGGAAACGCATCTGTATCTTTCATAAAACATTATAGGGAACATCCAGAACATTCATAACATGTTCATAAATATAAATCTTTAAATGAAATGATTTTTCCCCTTGGATGAAATGAACTTGTTGAAAAAAAGAAGCATTTGGCATTCCTCAAACAGCTTTGGATCACGTGCTGTTTAAGTAACTGTCAGTTCTCTGCTGGGTTCATTGACACTTGGTTCTCTAATGGTGCTTATAGTGAATAATGCTGTCTGCACAGAAAGGGTAAAGAAAACAGTCATACGAAATTCACACTGTGGTCTGGTGGATGGTGAGAACGAATATGTATGATATGCTTATTAAATTTGAAGCCTAAATTCTCTACGTGCAATCAACAAGAAGTCAAAATAATTATTATATCCAAATGCTGTGTGTACAGGTTTAGTCTATTTTCATAAAAGAAAAAAAAATCAACAGATGGCTAGAAAGAGTAGTTGAAGACATCAAAAACAGCTGAATAAACTTTCAATAGTGGGGGGGAGGGGAAAGAGAGAAAGAAAGAAAAAAGCTCACATTTTAACATTCTAGCTCATTATATACTTACATACATTGGGGACTCATTGACATGTTAAAAATGTATTTTAAAGTGTATTCACTAATTTTTAAATAACAAAATAATTCAAGTAGACAGCGTAAAATTACATAATTATAATCATATAATTTATATAGTACACAATATTAATCATAATTATAATGAAATCATTATTGTATTTTTAAAGTCATTATTTATAAACAATGGATTTAACTTAGTGCTAAACAAATGCTAGTGTTTTATTGAACCTTATTATAGGGTAAGATAAACAATACCCAAGAAGGATATTTTTGTGTTAAAACTTATAAGTATGTCTTCATTGACTGTTACCAGCAATCTGGATTGATCAAAAATGGTACAGAGACTCTAAGAATGATAATTTCCTGCAAATTATGACCTTGAAAAATACATATTAGCACAAATGTCCTCTATAGCATACCAGAAAGGGTTCTAGGAGGATAGGTCTCATCCCTGTTCAATAATTAGCTTACATTTGTGACCCCAAACAAAACTGCTTAACTGTCAAGGCCCGGGTTTCATGAACTCTGAAATGAATAGGCTGAAGCACATAATCCCTCAGTTTCCTTCAGCTCTAACATTTAATGATTCCAGCAGAGTCAGGTTTATGTATATCTTATCCATTTGTGTGCTGAAGCTCAAGGGAAACCATAACCAGTTTCTCTCCCCCATCTTTTACTTTCCATTTCTCTTCCTCTGTCCCTAAATATCTTCTCTCCCACATGATTTTCATAAGAAATGATATTGGCAAGAGAAGCCATTATGGAGTCTTGACACTTTGAAATTGTTTCAACTACAAGTTGAACAAAGAAAATGTAAACATAGTAAGATGTGTATATCTCTAGTGTGCTCTATCTCATGAATGGCTGCCAGAAACACTCAAGGCAGAGCAAGGGGCCATCTAATGTCCCTGGAATATCTAATCCACAGGGAGATTAAGAAGCAAACTGAATTGGTGTGTCTCCATTTTATTGTTCATAGCAACCACCATCACCATTATTAGGTTTTCCAACCAAATGGGACACATTTTTCAGGGACCTCTAACACCCTGCCTCCCTTTTATTCTTTTACCCCTCTTAGCAAGCACTTTGTCCATTGTTAGTTGCAAACACAATTAAAAAAATCTTAATTGGGGTTAAGTTTTCAAGCTCCTATTGCTGTTCACAGAAGACTTGGGACATTCACTGGAAGTTGTGTAGTTAAATTTGCTATTACTATTAAAAATATTTCATTTATTTTATGTAGCCTACAGCCCACAACTGTTTGTATTTGAAAAAAATATATATTCCAAGCATTCCAATTGCTCATTTAACATCACTAAGATACAAATGCTTTTTTTTTTCCTTTTAGTTGTAGATGGAAACAATACCTTTATTTTATGTGGTGCTGAGTTTCGAACCTAGTGCCCCACACATGCTAGGCACTGTACAACTGAACCATGATCCCAGCCCCAAATATCTTTTATTCTTAATTATTATAGTTATTGAGTGGCTTAATCTGACCCTGATCCTTCTTCCAACATTAATGTTTATTTTCTAATGTCCTATTCTCCTCCACAGGTTCACAAATTGATTTTTGTTGATGTGTGACAAAGTCCAGATATGTAAATTCTTACATATTCTTATTCAAACATAATATTATTTTGTAGTTTTAAGCATTGCTTTAGGACTAATTTCTTGAATAAATGTTCTTTTCTTTTTTGTTATAACAAACAAATTATAGTCTTTTGTGAGATAATAATGTCTATATTTTACTCTCATTTCAAGTTTGGCTCTGTCCTAATAAATCCAATGCATAAAAATTCATGTTCAACAAAAGAAGGGAAAAATTAAGAAGTGGTTGGTATGTCAAAAAGGTAATTGGTTTGTACAGAATTTCTGAAAAGTTTCTTTTAAATAGCAATTTCTTGTTCAATTTACAGTAAGCTCAGTTAATACCTTTCCAAAATCCACCTACTATATAAAATAAGGGTGTTTGTTTTTTGTATTTTGAGATACCATTGTTTGTAATCACAAATACTACATAATGACACATACAGTGGCGTGTCAAATAATACATCAAAAATCATAGTAAAACCATTTTATTGACTAATTTAACCTTTGGGGGCCAGGGAATCAGAGGATTTTCCAAAGCTTAGGAATAAAGAAATGTATGAATTCCAACTGAGTTCCTTTCTAATTTTAGCATATTTATCCCTCCCCTTTATCCCACCAAATCTGTTTAATTAGCACATTACTTGGCAGTTTGTTATCTTGTATGAACACTTGTTAATTTTTACTAGATTCCATATGTAAAATTCCAAATGATAGATCAAATGTGTTAATTGTATGGAAATGTATCTGAAAATCCAGCTTCCTCAACTTTCTTCCTTCCTCATCTTCCTTTAGAAATACATTAGGGAAAAAAGATTTCTACTGATTGTGTTTGAAATAGAATTTATGTTGTTCCTTGTCACTGTGCCATGTTCTAGTCCCATAATAGCTGTGTTCTTGTCTACCTGTCATTGTTCTGAATGACATGGCTTCAGATTCCTCATGAAGGTGGTAAGACATTAATAACCTTCCTATGCTTTAAATATGCCTAAAGCCTGAAAACAAGCTTGCCTTACTACTCCCCTCCTCTTTCTACAGCCCACACTACCCAGCCTGTCAGGAGGCTTATCCAAGATCACATAAAGGATCCTGAAAGGCACACACAGAACCGTTGGAGGTTCTTCTCCATCTTCCCCATGCTCCTTTCCCCCGCCTCTTCTAAGCCTCCCAGACAGAGATCCAGGGCAGGCATCCTTGTTGACCCGGTGGCACAGCTAGCCCTGGCCATGTGCAATGAAAAATCTGCTAATTTAAAAGATAACTAGCTATTCTGGGTCTTCACACTGGCACCTCTCTTTTCCTGTTTTTCCAGACAAACCGGGAAAGATATATACAATAATACCAAGCCAAACTATTATGGAGGTTGCAAAATTTTATTTCCTGTGAAAAACTAAGGTTTAATTAGCTAAAAAGGAAGTGAACACAAAAATGATAAGTAAAAGTTGGTCTCTGTCTCTCTAGTGAGATTATTCTCAGTACTTCTGAACTTTATTATCCAAACAATGAGGGGATGGCGTGACTTGGCGCCTCCAATAATCTCATACTCATTATTGCTCATGTAAAGTTGGGAAGAGGCTATCAGCTGCTGGAGTGGCTTTGGGTTAAGGAGAAGCAAACCTCAAAAGGTTTGTGATTTGGAGAAAGTTCAGATACGTTTCCAGAATTTGGCTGCTTGTCCAAAGCTTATCCGAACTATCTGAACCTTTTAAGTCTTCAGAATTGGCCTAGAAATATCTGGCTCTTTCTTACTAGACCTGGCTTGGAACTATACAAGGATGGCCTTTTACAGATATTTTTGGCACCTCAAGTTCTGATGCTGCTTACAAACGGCAAACAAGAAAATTAAGGAAAAAAATGCACTTTAATATTCTGAAACACCAGTAAGCCTTATTTTTTGTGTGTGTGAAAAAAGAATTAACACTGAGATGCTTTTCCGATCCTCCTATAATAATTTGATGAAATATGAACTAGGGAAAACAGTCATTTCAGTTTGTCAAGAACTGAGTGATTTCCTTAACATGCGCATCTTTCAGTACCAAAATGGGGAACTTACCAGTTAAACCAGGATGAATTAGTAGTCGTTCTACTGTGAACATTTCATAGCAGTTCAAATTCTGGCTGAAGCTTGCACCAGAATGTAATGAATGAAATAAATGACATATCTACTCCTTGTCTTCTAATTTATAAGTTTATCTGTATTAATTACACAATTAGAGCTTTGACCTTAACCAAAGACCTTCTTTTGTACTGATAAAAGATAACCTTCTTTTGTACTGATCCCATGGTATGAGATATGACCACACTTGATTCACAAGTGACTATAATAAAGAGATCATCTTACACAAAAGCAAGTAATGATATGTGAGAAAAAAAAGTATAAAAATATATTGAATTTTATCATAAATAATTATTACATTGTGTATTTTAAGATTGCTTCCTGGGTTAAAATACAATCTAGTAAAGAATAATGATTAAGAATTATGAACTAGATAATTATCAATTAACTCTTAATTTTCCCCAAAGTGATCTTTTTAATAATTTCTTAGAACAGGCAATTTTTTAGAATTCATACTTTATTATTTTAGTTCTTACCAAACAGAGCCATGAAATTTCTTTTAAACTGTCTTCAGTGGAACCACCTTACTTTCTTTACTCCAACCTTCTAGCTCATTCCTTCCAAAGATACTTCCACTTTCTTGGCTGGGATCACTGGTCTCTATTTGCTCATCATTCCTCCTTTCCTTCTCTCCCTCCTTCTCTCTTTCCTTTCTTGTTTTCTATGTGTTCTATTTTGAAACTCCAAAATTTGATTATGGCAATGGTATAATGGAGGGATTGTCTTTCCATAATGGTTATATTTTGCCCTTTAGTAAACTTTAGTTTATCTGGTCTTTAAATACTTCACTACTTTTCCCAATACCTTATAAATTACTAGCCCTCCCTCACCATTTCATGTTCAGTGTCTTCTGAGAGAAAATTCAAACAAATTCTCATTTTGGAGCAGCTTTCTCTTACCCTTTTTGTGTGAGAATTATAACCCTGGAGACCTGTGGGTGCAAAGTAGCCTTGGGTTGTTTCTTCCAGGGAGCCCTATAACACCTAACTGCAACCCATAGTAGGCTGCCTAGTTTCTAGTTTCCCTTCAGTGGGCACCTAAATTAGGCTTCTTGCAAGGGCTCCTTAAACTAGAAAAAAGAACTGCTTCTAAATCAACCCATAATAAAAGAAAAAAAAATGTGTTCATCCCCAAACTTGTTTTTCAACTAACTGTTTGAATAAGAATTGGAGAATTTCTTTTTAATTTCCATACAATTGACTCACAGTTCCATGAGATATGTTACAATTAGTGTTTTATTAACACCTAATGTATTATTAAGCTTCTCTCTCTCTCTCTCTCTCTCTCTCTCTCTCTCTCTCTCTCTCTCTCACACACACACACACACACACACACACACACAGAGTATATCTAACCACATAATAAATAAGACACAGCATTGTGATCCAGATTTCTATACTTTTATTCAACTTCTCCCTTTAAAGTATTCATTAATTTGATTTTTTTCAACATGTAAATTGCCCATGGAAATGACAGTAGGGCTGTCTTCTTTCATGTATCCCCAGTACAGTCTCCACTCCAGGGGTGCCTGATACCACCAATCCCTCAGCTTCAAGAAATTCTGAGATATAAATCCTGTTGCTTCTCTGCATTCCTCACTACTGATTTATAATATGGTTTCCCGAATCTGCTGTTACCAGTTGGCCATCTGCTTTCTAGCTTCTTAATGTTATTGCCCTGGTTTCTCCCATTCCTTGTCTTTGCATGTCCTTTCCTAATCTTTTGAGTTGATTTTCTGTTGTTAGTATAACTAAATACATGCATTCAGTTCACCACTTTAACTAAATTTTCATTTTCATCTCTCCACATCTCAATATTTTCCTCTCTAAATTGAGCAAGTCAGAAAGATTTTCTCTAAGGTAGATCACTTTTAAATATTCTAAGGGCATGAACTCTAAATAAAGTGCTGCACAAGAAAACTTTTAAAATCAATTAAATTTACCTGAAAATTAATATTGCATTCACCATATCCTCCTCCACACTCTCTAAGGAACGAAGACTCAGTGCATCATCTAAAGCCTGTGTCACTACAGTCGATCTCAGGTTTTGTTGTTTAAGAAAAAGAAAAAAAAGCAAGGAAGAAGAGAAGGGTGGGGGAAGTATTTACTTTTGAATTATTCATAATGGCAGTCTCTCTAGCACAATGTCATTCAGTCGTTTTATAAAATTACTGTATCCCTAAAGTCTGCTGTATCCCAGTCCCAACCTATGTATTAAATGCAGTAAGGAGAGAGAGGTCATTATTCAGTGTCACCAGTTTCACCAGATAGAGGACATAATCCTAAAGTGAATATTTTTTTTTCCTTGAAGCAATTAGTGTACCTCCCAAAGAAATTATCTATTTACCAGGAGGGCCTAGATATTAATTTCTTATATTAATAACTTTAAAAATATTTGGTTTCTGTCTCTTCAAGCCAAGAGTAGAAGGGAAGAGAGGGGGAAACATGTTTGATATTGTCCCAGTTTTGTCTGCAGTCACTGTCGTTCCTTCAGTTCCACCCTGTCTCCTACTCACATAGAAGTCAGGAGACATGACAGGGTGCAAACTGTGCATTCTCCTCTTGACCTGCCCCAGATTGTTCTCCCTCTGTATTCCAGTGGGGCCTGAAAAGTCAGAATTCAGAGGAAAAAAATAAGACTTCCTATCAGATGGGATGCTGTCTGTATCCCAGTCCCACAAATCAGTGCATTCCACTTTGAGCAGGACTTTTCATCTCCAAATGGAATATTTTGTGTGGACTTCTCAGAGGGTGAGAAGCACTGGATATCACTCCTTATAGGTGCCATTTGACCTGAGGGAGACATAATATTTGATAAATGACCAAATTGTGTGATGACTGGCACATCATGCAGAGCCTGGGCTTAGGGCCAATGACTGTTGTCAAGCAAATTTGACCTCTCCTATTGCATTTACAGCCATTCTTTGGTTAACTATGTTACATAGACCTTAAACATTCTCAACCATGGAGAAATGCTGCCTTTCTGGCACTGGATAAAATGGCCAGGCATATCGAGTGAGCTCTCTAACCCTTAATTGATAATGGCAACGAGTCGTGCCAATCATTCCAGAACTCCTCATCCCCATCTCAAGTAACCTCGTGGATGAGGGCTGGCACAGTTCCCGCCTTTCAAACATTTCAGATACTGTTTCTCCCTTTCTGGCGAGGACTCTCAGTGATTCTGGAAGAAAACCAAGATATATCATGTTGTTGCTTTTCCAATACTGACTTTGCTTTGCTTTATACAAAATACCCCCTTGATTTGCTAAGTGTAGAAAAAAAAATCTCCCCCTTCTTCTCATTTTTCCTTCTCATTGGGGGTTCAAGGTGATGTCAGGAATGCTATTAAGTGGCACCTTTTGAGATGGCATGCTAGACACATGGTAGTCAGATTCATTTCACTTGCACCTTAGTTAATGGGCTTTTTATGGTACACTTGCGTGCATAGAGCTTATGGCTCATTTCCTAAATTACCATTTGGAGGAGGGGAAAAAAACTCCCAGTACAGCATGAGGTCCTGTTGTGTTTATTCAAGGATATTATTTAGAAAATTCAGCGTACTATTCATTTGATATCATTCGTTAAGATATCAAAATCAAACCACCACACATTAATTTACAATTTCACACTGAGTAAAAACTCCACAGGAGCATTCATATAATAGGCAGCCCTCCCAGGTGCTTGCTTGTCACCCATAACAAGCAGTTATTACCCACTAAGTCACATAGAAAACCTTAGAACCAAACTCAGCCCAGCCACAGTAGCCTCTCCAATTAACCCACATAGACAATCGATAAGTTTAGGTGGTTTCTTTTGCTTTTCTTGAACAACCTGAGGTTCAGTGGACTGTAAGGACCAAACGAAGTTATCATTCTTCTCACATGATCCCATTATGTCAAGGAAATAATGATCCTTCTCCTGTCTCCTCAGTCCCCCTCCCCCAGAAAAATGATTTATTAATGGGACAGGGAAAGACAAATGAAAAGGGTGGAGCTTCCACACCCACTTTGTGAAAAAGATCAGAAACAGCTGCCTGTGTTCCCAAAGAATAGAGCTGAGGATAGTGTCAGGGCTTGTTCTGACACATGAATGGATTCAGATTTGCCTCTCCTTATCTCCCTAATTGCTTCAGAGTATGTTTTCATTTTATTTTTGACACTTATCAATATGTTAGGTATAGGCAGTAGTAAAAGTATATGGTAAATAGGTCTCTCCTACTTTCTCCTCTTCTTTCTCTTTTTATGAGGGAAAGAAGTCATGGATTTTTAAGTGATAATGAGATAAACAAGGGCTATGGTTGTGGCTCAGTGGTAGAGTGCTTGCCTAGCATGTGTGAGGCACAGGGTTGGAACATTTGCACCACATAAAAAACAAACTTTGATTATCATGTTATATATATGTGTGTGTGTGTGTGTGTGTGTGTGTGTATATATATATATATATATATATATATAGAGAGAGAGAGAGAGAGAGAGAGAGAGAGAGAAGCAAAGCAGCAAGATTGCTAGAGAAAATCAAAGAAATGGAAAATCCCCAGAACTGAGAGAAAATAGTGTTAGATACTAAGAGAAGAGAATGAGACTAAGGACTGAAGGTCTCTTCACTGCATTTCAAAATGACAAAAGCAATTTGCCTAGAAAACTCTTTGTACCCAATAAGAAATCCAAGTGTGCAACAGATGGGCTGACTGCCTAATGTTTGGACACCACAGGACTTTTTAATTATTAATATTAATAATTAAACATCAATATGAAAAGACTGCGCATATTTTCAACCATTTTCTTAATACATTAAGGCTTAGGTCAATAGAACTGAAATAAAGATGAAAAAGTCTTGTGTAAGATTATTCATTCAGCTCCATCAGACAAGAATTTATATCAAAAAAACAAAATGAAAGGAACCTGAGTTGAGATAGAAGTCTCTAAAAACTGTGCTTAGAGTCCTTGAATTTTAAAACGAAACAACATAGTCATAAAAACCACTGAGAGTTGGTTTGACCAGATGTTCTCCATCTCTCCTAAGGGAGTATAAAGAAAAAATAAGCTAATGCTCTAAGGAGATGATTTAAATTACATTGAGGAGAGATTTATCTTATAACAAGGTCTATGAAAAACTAAAATACAGTAATTAAGCAAGCCTTAAATGCCCCTCTGATGAGCTCTGAAATTGAGGTTAACCTTGCTTGGTTTGCATTTGCCCAGGAGTGTTAAGGAGTGGCAGGAGATGCTCTATGTGACTTCTTGGGCTTTTTTGACAAGGGATTAAACACCTGATAGTTGTATACCAGGGGTCTACTCAGTGGGAAAATTGCTTTTCCCTCTTTCATATTGCATGGTGTAAGCTATTTCTCTTCATTCTTTTGGGTTGTGTTACAGGCCTGAAATGTCTCAAGTGGATAGGTTTTGAAGCAGAATTTTTCAACTGGTGTTCAGGGCAATCTCTGTAGCTCAAGAGTAAATTTGTACTGAACTTTTCCACCTTCAATCTAACTACAACTTATCTGTCCTCATCCCTCTGTCGTCTCTATCTGGTGAAATCAAATGGTTATATAAATAGAATAATCTGAAAGTTTTCTGAGTACTTTCCGTTTTCATATTGTTAGATACGCATCTTAAAAACTATGAACATGATTGTCATCACAATCATGATATTTGCATTTTTATTGAGACACAACCTAATTTTTTTGTTTACTTGTGCAAGTTAAAGCTATTGTAATAACTTTTTTATTTACCAACTACCATAGACAATACCCAATATTTTAAAGAATAAAGCCATCTTTCTATTTCCTGCATACACTTGCAAACCATATGCAGAAAATAGAAGATGCAAATCATCTACTGTACTTTCTTACAGTTCTCATATGCTTCTCAATCACTCTCATGTCACTCAGATTATCTAATTGTTTCATTTTGTCCAAAGAGTGGAAATTATGACTTAAAAACAATTAACAAAATTGACTCATCTATAAAGCATATACTGGTTCTAAATGAAAAACCTAGAAAGAAAGTGCTATAGATTAATATTTGTGTGTCTCCCCCACCAAAAAATATATATATTAAAATGTTAATCCCCAATGTAATGAGACCACACTCATTCTTCTTGAGTGGGACCAGTGCACTTATGAAAGAGATTTGAGAGTGTTCCCTATCCCTCACCCCTTCTACCACAAGAGAATGCAACAAGAATAGGACTGTTATGAATAAGGAGGTGGGCCCTCACCCAACATTGAATCTGCCAGCATCTAGATTTTGGACTTCTCAGCTTTTCTTTCAAAATTATATTTCTGTTGTTTATAAGCATTTGGTTTATAATATATTGCTACAATAGCCCAACACACTAAGATGCAAAGCTATTAATAAAAAAATATAAATTAATATCATTTTAACGCTTCTGCACAGTGCAACAGGGTTTCCTTGCATAATTTATTCATACTATGTGAGAAACTTATTGAATACACAGACTCCAGGACACTGCCACTGGTAGATCTTCAATGCAGAGGTATAGGAGGAAACCCATCATCATTCAGGCTTAGGAACTGTAACACTTGATTAGTCCAACACAAGCTGCCAAGTTTTAAATTCTAAAAAATCAGCAACTAAAAATGATACAGACAATACCATCAAGATTAAAATTTTAAAAAAAAAATTGTTCTTTTTTTTTTCCCTTGAATATACTATCCCCTTGACTTATCTTCTATTTTGAATTAGATCCTTAAAAAGTGAAAGAGACCTTCCTTTTACTGTGGGCTTAGATAGCAGAACAATCAACAATCAATTGAAATGTTTTCCTTCTCTTCCTGTTTGAATTCTTGCATGTTCCTGTGATTATGTACAATTTGAACTCTGGCTAGGAAGCAAGGTGATGACAGGTCATGAGGAGAACTAAGTCACCTAACACAGAGCCTGGTACAGAACACAGAGGTGCAGATGTTTACTTACTAGTTTGAGCTCAAGGAAAGCGTTAAACTTCTGATTTCTTCAAACATAAATGCAGACTAAACAAACTTTGATTATCATGTTAATTAATGTGGTACATAAATTCATATTTCATCAATTTTCTTGTAAAAGGATTCCAGTTTTCTACATTTTAGGTAACTTTCTAGTTGTGCTGACTACTACACATTGGAACTCATGTATGAGATTCAGTGGTTTCTAATAACAATGGGAAAATACCAGAAAGAAAAGAGACTTAAAGTTTGACAAGAGAGGTTGCCCTGTAGGTAGATAGGGTTGGAGAATTCTCCCAGCTATAAAGATTGGCTATGCATACTTTATATACAACCAGAGATATGAAATATTGTTCTCTATATGTATAATAAGAATTGTAATGCATTCTGTTGTAATTTATTAAGAAGAAGAAGGAGGAGGAGGAGGAGGAGGAGGAGGAGGAGGAGGAGGAGGAGAAAAAAAAAACAGAAAAAAAAAGATTGCCTATGGACATAGTGGGCTATCACTTAATAATAGGATTTGGACAGAAATTACAAATAGGTGAAAATGACAGCCCCAATGTCTTTGTTCATAGACAGCAAGATCTTGGTCATTGGTATGGGGTACTAATTTCAAGGTTGGCAAGAGGCAAGTGACAGGAAGAGGGCCCGGCCAGACCCTTGCTTGGTTGATGTTATTAGAGGCCCCTGATTCTGGGTATGGTTGGCAGATGAAGAGCCCAGTAGCCAACACTGAGACTCCTGAATATCAAACTTCATCAGAAGAGAGGAATGTGGGTAGGGAGATGTGTTTGATTTCAGGATATGCCAAAATTGAAAGGGAGGATTTCCTCTTGGTGGAAAAATCAGTGAGCCAAACTGGGAAAGACAGAGGCTGTGGAATAAGTTCATTGCTTACAAGACAAGATGCCAAGTGTATCTAAACATTCTAGAGAATGCTCTGCCAAAGGTATTCCTATCCCTTTTGGGAACAGCAGTAATTTTAAATGTCAGGAAAGAATGTTAAATTCAGTGTGAAATTGTAAGTGGAAGAAAAATGTCAGAGCAGACTGAACCTATATCCAAAAAATTATCTACACTTCATCAATTAATGCTAACATGGCAGATTACTTTTCTGGATGATGAGCTCATAAATAGTCCTAACAATCTCTTCTTAATGATAGTTAGACACACTTCTACCCAAAATAGCTTTCCAAGTTTATATAGGATCAAGTCCAGACACTTCAGATGGCATTCAGTTATCTCTAGTTAACGATTTCAACTTTTGCTTATTCCATCTTTTCATGGATTCTGTGTTGCAGTTACCCAAGTCTATTCTTCATTTCCTGAAGGAATTAAGAATTTTCACAACTCCACAGCTTTGCTTTGCCTGTCCCATTAACCAGAAAGATCACATTTGTTGTCTGTTCAAAGATATTTTATGTAGCACGGCAACAGCCTTCAGTGATCCCCAGTCAATAATAACTGTTTTTTCTTCTGTGTACCTGGATTTGTTTACTAAATTCTGTCTTGCAGTTAATTTGTCTGTATCCGTTTCTTAGTTTATTTGAAACTTTGTCCAAGTCAACTGGAAACTGAGATTCTCTAGTGAAGAAATTATTTTTTATTCATTGTTACAATTCCAGTGCCTAGTACAGAGTTTTGCACCTGGAAAATAATCAGTAGACCTTTTTTTGAATTAAATAACCATCTATGTATTCTTTTACATGAATGTAAAAGTTATATTCATTTTATTTAGTGTTTTAGGAAAGGTATAGATCTCATTTGGAGAACAGGAGAAGTACTTTATTTTCTAATGAACTACTTCAGTTTATCCTGATATTTCCTACTAATTTGATGTTCAACACATATTTCAATTATTACGCACTAAATATAACTTTTAAATATGTTTAAGTAATATTGCACTTACCCAAATAAACAGTTCTCCACTCCTAATGTAGTAGGCCATACTATTTTTTTTAATGTGTAGCAGGTAAATTATATAAACCTAAAATTAAACTGTTGATAATTGAGAAATTCTTTGTCTCTTTTCTCATGAAAGCTTCACTTCTCCACATTTATTTGTGGTTTAACCTAGATTAAAAAGAGAACATTTTCCTCTTCCGTGCTTAAAGTCTACTTTGGAAGTTTTGGGCTTCATTATGTTTGATTTCTTTAGTTAGAAAGCATATTGGAAGCAGTAAGGTGAACATCTTAGGAAAAATTTAAGTTTAACTAAAGCTATGTCTCTGGTCAATAAAGGTTCCACATTAATGAGCTATGAGGGGATCCAGGTCTATTGGACTGAGCCATGGGACCTGGAATAGGGCAGGGACAACAATCGAATGACAGAGTATCTTGGTGACAATACAATTGAGTCACTCTAGGGATATAAAGGCACCATTAAGAGCAAATGGCATATAATTAGAATCTTCTCTTCATTCAGATTTCCTCTGAAGATAAATTTTCTTTCATTTCATAATAGATTATAGATCCATCATTTGAACTCATATTTCAATTGCATTGTAAAATTGAAATGAAATAGATAAGCGTTCACTCAGTTTGATTATTTGCTAAGGTCTGAACTAAAGAGTGATTTAGAGAAAATTTCAGAATATTTAAAATGGTCACAATCATTTTATGTATGTTTTAAAAATGTATTCTCTCTGGAGAATTCTGCACAACTTGGAGGCAACAGCTGTTATTGGGAAGTTTTTCTTACTCATATCTTCCAGCTGGGTGGAACAAAGTCTTAGGAAGAAAAAATTACATTTCTCAAGTTGGTAGATCATGCCAGAATAGCTAAGTGAAAGGAGGGTAAATAGAAATTTTTGTTTATTTGTCTATCCCAGACTTGAAACTGGGAAAAAGTAAACAATTGGTTTAAAATTTTAAATAATAAATCCATCAGCTACAAAAACTGTATGTCACTAAACAAATAGTTCATAATCAAGATAATCTGAATGATGGTAATATACATGCTTTTTCTCCAAAGTAAGTTATCATTTTGAATGTATTTAATGAGTTAGGGTTTAATAATAAGTTAGGGTTTTATAATATATTTGCTCTCTGTATTAATTCCAGGGGTCAGTATTGATATCCCTGTGTTAAAGAGGATGAGAGTGAGGCCCATAACCAAGGCTTTACCACTTAACATGTGTGTGGAACCTGAGTTCACTCCAAGGGTGCTCTTTATCCAGCCTATGTTCCTTGTACTGTAACCTAATACCTTTCCAGGAAAATCAGTCTTTGGATTTATTTAGTTTTCATATTATCTTCTTTATGATACTTCAGACTTACAATGGAGTAAATTTTCCCAGACTCAACCATTATTTGGAAAAGAATGAATGCAAATTCTATAAACAGAGAACTATAAATAAGTCCCATTACTCTTTCTTAGTAAGCAGATTTTTAAAATGTATAATCATATTTAAATTAAGTTCATCTTGAATCAGACTTTTAATATCTTGTTTGATTAAAAATAGGAAAGGAGGCAAATCCAATTAATTGCTTGGTTCTTAAGATTTTTTCTTCACATAGCTTCAGAGATAGCACACCCTTCCTTTCTCACCACCATTCCTTCTCAGTGCACTAGGTAACTCCTCTTTATCTCTAGTCTAACAAAGAAACTGAGTTCCCTAGCCTGGATATTTATCCTCATTTTCTTGTCATGTTTCTAAGCCTGAACAATCTCAAATAATCCTTTCCATTTATAAACCTTCTGTAATCATGATACCTCCTCAAGATCTCTATTTTTGTGTAAGAATCTCAAAATAAGATGTCAAAAACCAAAATTCTGATATTCATCTCTCATTTTATTTTCTTTCTTTCCTTCTTCTTTCTTTTTTTTTTTTTTACAGAAAAGGAAAATGCCAGTCTTCCAGCTTTTCAGGCCAAAACTTCTAAGCATCCTTGATTGCTTTATTTCTCTGAGCCTCCACATCAAATCTTTGAATAGATCCTGTCATGTTTGTCACCAAGATATGATTGGAACTTGATGATCTCTCCTGAACTAAGCCATCATCACTTACTGCATGAATTATTATCATTTTAATCTTGTCAACCGCGCCCCCACCCCACCACCACCCTTTGTTCTCACAAAGCAGTCAAAGCAGATCTTCTGAAATAAATTGTTTTTTTATTTATTCCTCTGTTCGAACCCCCTCCAGTGACCCCTCCATTGTTCTCAAAGTGGCCCACAAGGACTGTGTGTTCTGGTTCTCTCTGACCTCATCTACACTCTCTCCACATTTTACTCTATCTTCAAAGTACCAAGCACAGTTCCTTCAACTAGCTGTGCCCTCTGATCTCTACATGGCTTGCTCCTTCACATTCCCTAATGAAACATCCCTTCATCACAAAATCCTCCCCTGAGCACTTACGTATAAAATAGCAGCTCCTCTCCTCTGCACTCCCCACCCCATTCCCAGTTTCACTTTTATTCTTTATGGTTTTCATGCTTGACAGAAGCTTATTTGTTCAATGAAGAAATAAAAAAAATATTTTAATAACAATTTAACAAGTGAATTATAAACTTATTTGTTCAATATCTCTCCCAACTCTAAGCTAACTGCAGGACAGGAACATCTCCTGCTGTCAGTACTCCCTCTCCAGCTCTTGGAACACTGCCTGCCAGGCACAAGGTACTCAGTAAATGTTTAGTGAATGAATAAATGAAGGACAACCAGCGAGATAAACAGATGATCAGAGTGTCTTGGAGTCTTCATTGAGAATGGCAAGGATCCTCACATGGCCAGAAAATGTAAACAATTTAGGTAGAGTATTTTCAAACAAAGGAATAATGTGAGGGGAATAAAAAGTGCAAAAACAGAAGCGGAGCTTTTGTTGTTGCTGCTGATGTTGTTTATTTTTATGACTTTATGTTAGAATGATACTTCAAGTCTAGGATCTCAAAAAGAGTTCTAAGCAAAATAACTTAGTTCATCCATTAAGGACTATTGTGTAAAATTAGCAACATAATGAAATTTTTCAGTCTTCTGGAAGTTATAATTTAACACAAACCACATTAGTTTCATAACTCTTCAAGAAATTGAACCAAGGTTTGTTCCAGCTGACCCTTAATAGATAACACACAGATAAACTAAGAGTGCAAGAGTCTCTCAGTGGAAATGTATCTGGTAGTTCTTCCACTTGACTTTTCAAAATTTCAACAAGGCCTGGACACCACACCAAATTTTGTCCTTCATAAACTTTGAGATTATAGTTGGAGTGTCAAATAACTACTTGGAGCCAAGTCTCCAGTTTACAAAATGAGTATGGATCACACAGTTCCTATAAAATATAGATGTTATGACGATGTAATAACATCTTTAATACATGTGGTCAGAGAGTAAATTAATCAGTATTCCTGGACATTATCCTGTGGTCTCCGTGCATGTATACATGACCGTAGAGAAGACAACCAGCATGGGTTTCTACACCCTTGTCTGTAAAATCAAGTAGTCTGCCTACTTGATCTCCAAGATTTTCAAATTCTAAGAGGATATGCTACAAAGCCTTTGAAAACTGTAAAGTAACCTTGCAAATATAAAGTACTAGTATCTATGACAGCACTGTAAAAATGATATGATCTCCTACTTGTCTGTTTCAGGACAATTCTGCACTGGTGGGCTGATCCTGCTCACAACCTCTGCTCCAGAGTTAGCTAAAGGGATCAAGGGTGCCCATTCACTTATACTCCCACCAGCCCAAGATCAATAGTTCCTATGAATATCAAGATGGTGAACTCATAAATCCAGCTTACCATGATCACTGAACTAGTTTATTTGTGTAAGGAGAGCACTTTTCTGCAGGCCACTTGATTTTTATTCAGCAAATTATGTCAGTGATAAACAGCAGCTTCTTAAAAACCTTATAATTATCAACAGATTTAAACACAGGAGATCAAAGCTTTTTACTTAACAGTGAATAATGCTGTTTATGACTCAGTTTCCTTATTTGAAAACAACTACAACAACAAAAGGAGATAATTTGCCAAGCCTTACAGAAGGGTTGTAAGGAAACAAATACTTCAAAGTCACCTTTGTGTTCTGAGGAACAAGAGTGTAAATGATGTTTTATCTCACAATCTATCAACCATAAATCTCTTTGAAATGTCTCCAATAACGTGATAATTGAAGCTCATTACTACTGGGAGTTATCTTATGATCTTAAAGCACATTCTAATCGTGAAAAAAATTAACTTGTAAACAGCACAGTTGGCAAGACAGGCAGTTATCCTACTCTGGCTGCTAAAATGGCTGTCTCATGCAAAACAAAGAACCTTTCAAATACACCTTCTACTTTTTATCTTTGAAAGGGCTTTCTTGATTTAAGTCCATCGTGAATCACAGAGGCAAATTCTTATGGTTTGCCTATTTATGTTGTTGAAATAATGCGGGGAGATGTTAACTTTGAAAATATAATGAATTCTGTGTTATACAATAAAGCCTCAGATGTTGATGTCTATTAAGACTGGCAGCGATTGCCATGGCTTGTGGCATCACCCACTGTGAACCTTTATAAAGGGCAGGGGCAATAGCAGATACTTCCCTGCTTATCTCTCCCTTATCTCTGAGGGTTCTTTTATGATTATTAAATATCAGAAAGTAATTAGTTCTACTAGATGGCTACAGTCTTCAATAAGCCAAATACTGTAGGCACATTCTAACAACAATGACCCCTGAAGTAGGACAACATTATTTTATTTTTTTGTTTTAAGTTCATTTAAGTTATAAGGGTTATTCATTCCTTATGTAGTTACATATTAAAAAGAAACTTCTTTTTTTGTTGTTGTTTTGGGACAAATCTCCTTAAATGGAGACCATAACATCATAAACCTCTTGGAAACTTTTAGAATGGAAGCACGAGGGGTTTTTGTTTCCTGTTCAAGAATTTAAATCTTTTTTTATTAACTGTCATGTTTATTAAGTGGCATTGTTTCTGGCCTTTCCAACCAAGCAGCCCCTGCCTTCCCTGCTAGCTCCATTCCCAACGCACCCCCAGGACTTTCACCACTTTCCTCCTGTGTTAATTTGCACACCTCACCTGCTCCCCTGTAATTGACCGTTGCTATGTGTGTGGTATTTGGAGGGGCAGGCAAAGAATAATGAGAGGAATGTCCGTGTCAGCTCCCTTTGACTGATACACAACCACTGGAGCTGGGTTTCTGCCCTCTCCTCAGAGTCAGTGAAACTACATAAGTAATCATCTTTCAGAACATTTTGAATCCCATCCAAAGAACCTGAAGTGCTTTATAAATATGATGCCCTTGACATTGGGTGCTACTCATTATTCACTTTCTGGAGAGGCAAAGTATTCTGTCTAAGGCCCCTCCTTTGAGGACATTCGGTGCTAGACCCTTTGACTTGCACATCTGGGAATGTGCACTGAGAAATCGCTACCACTCAGACTCTGGAAGTATCTTGGACTCACAAAGTCTGCGTGATTAAGCGGGTGAGCAGCAGACATCACCACCACCACCCTCCCCAGGCATTTCCCCTGATTAGCCTGAAATCCAGCCCATACTCTTAATGTGACTATTTTGGTCTGTGGGTTCATATTAGGTTCACAGATGAAAATAAGCAAAATTAAGATCCACAATTCCACTTGGAACCCAGAGAAAATTAAATTTCAACTCTAGAATAGTCTTTTGATCCTGCAATTACCAATATGGATTATCTGGGGATATAATTGAAATTGAACTATCTTAAGTGAATACAGTATGCAACTCATAAAATTATGATTATAGTCCACCAAATAATATGTTTTCCATTTTGTAAGTTTAAGGAAAAATATTTCAAAGTAATGTGAAAGTTTATGACATGTATTCATTGGTTAACAAGGGGAAAGTCACCACTGAAATTCCCAAACTATTGTTTATGACAATCTTTATCCTGTATTAGAAATGGTCATCATATGTGCTGCAGGAAAGTTATTATCAAACATTATGTACTGGATATTTGCATCGATCTCCAAAATGCATATTCAGAGTCTACATCCTCAATCAATTATTCTTGGTATCGTTTGCAAGGTCTCAGGGATATTTGAAAATCATGGAGCTAGAATATCTTTTCCAAAAACAGAGACAGACAACAAACAGTTATGAGTCAATGATGATTAACATTTTGACTAATCAAAGAGATTTCCGTTGATTTTTCCCCTCATTTATTTGTAGTGCCCATTCATTAATCTGGATGGAAAACAAAGAAAAAATTTATTTATAAAGTCAAGTGTAGCAACATGACATTATAGCTCCTCTTTATGGTGTGACGACCACTTTGGGTAAAGGGAAGGGAAAGAAATCTTTTTTTAATGTATTAGAGATTAATCAAATCTCATTGCCTTATTTCATGGTAAGTGGACCTTGTGGCGATGAATGTGTTCATTAACCATCTGCTTTACTATAAAGTTAACTAAGTAAGTGTCTCTGAAAGGCCCAAACTGGCTTAAACTACTAACACTAGTTTATTGCTCCACTGGCACTAGCATGCCTAAACTCCAGGGAAGGCAGCACCGGACTGCTGCTCTGCACAGTGAACACCTGGAATATATTCTCCAGAGTGAAAACAGCAGGGAACTGACCAGAAATAACCTCTCTCATATTATTGCTTCAATTAGACCAAAACAACTTTCCCTTTGAAAACTTAATAATAAACACTGCAGGTCATTCACTTGTTTTGAGCCCCTTTGGGAGAGAGGAGCAGATGTATCCCCTTAGCCAGCCCCCTTGCTGTCATAGAGACAAGAGGCACAAATCAGGACAGATATTGATTTTAATTGGAACCAACAGCACCTACATGCCATATTAATTTTCACATCTTCCTGCAAAAAAAAAAAAAAAAAAAAAAGATCGGTTGCTGGTCCCGTCGGGTAGATTAGACAGAATGATATAATTAATGCATTCGTAGATTGAACAATACCTAAGCAAACTTAGTTATCTCTAAAATCCTTATTGTGTTCCAGAAGCATAGAAGAAAAATATCCTTAAATATATCAAATTCTTGTTTGCAACCAGTGGATGTGCATTTTTCTTGATAACTTTCACTGGTCTGGAAATATAGCACAGACATAAAGAGAACTATAGGATTGAAAAGAAACTTCTGTAAACCTTGATTGTCTCATCCTTCCCTCCATTCATTGATTAGAATTACACAATGAAATTGTTTCCATGCAAAACAAAATTGACCTTCAAACTTGACTTTTTTACTCTCACTAGGCCCTTACTGTCCTCTAACTGTGAAGGGAATGCCATTGTCTATGAAAACACGGATCAAATTTCCCCTACCCCTCAGTTCTGTTCCCTGTAACACATTAATTCCACGCATGCTGGGAACTGCAGTGTGTTCTATAACTCTTCTATCATTTGCTATATAAAATTTCATTGGTTTCTGATCCCACTGACAAGTGATCAGACTTTCCTGGGTTCTAAATACAAAGTCTGCTGCATTTATTAGAGTTCCCCCAAATGCAGTATTGCTGATAATTCTCCTCCATCTGACCCCCCACTTTTTTTTTCAGAATACTGACCTGCCCATAGTTTATAATGAGGTTTAAGGAGTTAGGAAGTAAAAACAACTGATATCAACTCATAAATTTCCATAGTGGCAAAAGAGTCAAGCTGGTAAAACTGCAATCATAGATCTCACAGGGTGGTTATCTGTGTGTGATTTAACTTCATTTGTTCACTTATTAAAACAATGTTTATTGAGAATTATTGTTTGAGTAACAATATGATAGGCATTGAGGAGGAAAAAAAAAGGTAGAAAACAAAGGCTTTTATTGGAGTTCCAGATTACTGAGATGAGGTTGTGATTTGCATATGCTTTTATTTAAAAGGTTTATCTGAAAGAAAAGAGAAAAAGTAATATAAGAACTTAAGGTGAGTTATTTTGTAAGAAAAAGATTAAGAGTACTGATTTTTTTCTATCTACAATAAGAAAATCTATATTTTTAAATTTTGCTCAAATACAGAGACTTTTCCATTATATTTATTGACAAAGGACTATTTTTTAAAGCAATGCATCCAGACAATGATATCTTTAAAATGATGCTTGTGGATTTAATGATAGGAAAATATATTTATGCAAAATTATAAAGAGAAAAAAAGTGAATTTCAAAATACTATCTATCTAATATTCTGTGACAATGAACATATCTTTTTGTAAAATATTGGACATATCTTTGTGCTCAAAGAAAAAAGTTTGAGTGCTGAGATTACAGATTACTTTTACTCATTTTCATATGGTTTTTCTGATTTCTAAATTTGCTACAACCACCATGGATTACTATTTTTTAACATATTACTCTTATAATAGGCAAAAAAAAAAAAGAAAAAGAAATAAAAACCCACTGGGGAAGTAGGTAGAAACGTATTTTTATGTTGGCTATTACATAGCACCTGGGAAATTGTGAACCAGGCAGGGTGCCCTCCAGATGCAGCCAGATGAAGGATATGCAAGAAGGACAGCTTCTTGGGCTTTCTTATCATCCTCTTTTCTTCTGTGTTTTCCACTTTATGGAGGGGATTACCGAATAGGTCTGTCATTTAGAGACAAAACCTGAAATTGAAGAACACAGCTAAGGCTGAAGCCAATCCTAGACAAGATCTAGGACAAGTCCATTTCCACCACAACTGCAAGGAAGCACGCACAACCTTAGAAAACTCTGGGTGAAGTGAGTAATTCTGTGGAAGTGGAAACACTCATCGCTAACTTAACTATATTTGGAAATTGGGGCAATAAGTGGTTAGTCACATATGTGTGAGAAATTTTAGGGGAAAAATTTTTAAATAGTCTTAAATTATTTGCTTAAGTTATTAAATTCTGTTGCATTTGTTATATAAGTCAATTTGAGCTAACCAACAACCAAGAAAAGAGGACTAAATAAACAGAACTAGCAAAGTTAACAGGACTAAAATCTGAAAAACAGAAGAGCAAGATAAAAAGCAGAGAGAGATGAGACTAAATTCAAGGGTTTCAATGCTATTTGATTGGTACAAAAACAAAAAAGGAAAAAGTGATAATGATAACAGAAAAACAACAACCACAATTTACAGAACATCAACTAAGTGTTAGACATGGAGCTGGGTAGTTGACACACATTTGCTCCAAACTTGACACAACCCTGAAAGGTAGATGATAATAACCACATGAATAATGCCACATAGACATAGGAGGAAATAGAATTCAGAAAGATTAAGTGAATTTGTCAAAGACATTCTGTAGCACTGAAGTGTAGAACAACTCCACACTCTACCAAGCTCCTTCTAAAATATTTAGAAAACTACTATTTATTCATTGTTCTATTCAATCCATCAGTCATTGAACAAACTGGTGTGGAAAACAGATAGACAAAAGTCCCTGTCCTCATGCATGGCTTTTCTAATTGGGAGAAGTAAAATGTGCAGCATGTTATACAGTATAAGGTGGGAAGAAGCCCATGTTAATGGGTGTGGGGCACCTCCCGAAGGCCCTCATTTTTCTAAAATTTAGGTATTTTTAAAAAACATTTTTGAGAAGCATTGATGACACAGTACCCTGGTTATTCTCAAAACAAGCTATTCACAAGCTGCCTTAGTGAGGGGGCAGGGGCTAAGGAAAGCTGTTTTGTAGTACAAAAATAGGCTACATATGATTGGGTAGTTCTTTTTCATATTTGATGTTTAAACGATTAAAGAGGCTCCATAAAAGCAATTCATAGCCCTTTTTATCTCCCTCCATTTTTTTTTTATTCCTTTTTCTCTCACTCCACTGGTTTTAAGTCGGTTTGGGGAGCTTGGCAAGATTTGTTTTTGCAATTGCTTCCTTGTTCACTAAGCAGGTTTTCCCAAGCTTGGATTTAAAAGACCCCCTGGAGAAGAACTACAAGACAAACACTAATTACCGTAACAATTTATTAAGGAAGATCTTTGATCTTTTCTCACCTACCCAGTTGTCTAGTTCTGCTTCTACTTCACAATTATAAAATGTGTTTACATAACTAATTAGCACAACAGATTGAGTTTTACTGGGTACATGATAATCAGCAGTCCAAATGGTTTGATCCCGTGATAAAAGAGGAAGTGTTCAGAATTAGCACTTCCTAAGAGATCCAAATGGGAGGAATATGGTAGAGTTCTCATAAAACAAAAGTTCTGAATGTTCCCAAATGGGACGTTCTATTATAGTAAGCTTCAGCATTAAAACTTTTACTAAAGAATGCCTCATAAGAAAAATATGTAGATATCACAAATTCTGGGCTATTTTAAGAGAAAGAACTTGCATTTAAAAAAATGTGCTTTCTCCCTGTCAATTTGATATAAACTATTTTTATTTAAATATTTTTAAATTTATTTTTATTGGTGCATTATCATGACTCATAATAGTGGGATAAACTAATTTTACATAAAGAAAGAAAGCTGCCCTTTCACTTTGGTACGCTCACATCTGAGATGAAAAGTTGATACTTGCAAATAAATCTAATTGTGGGGATTAAAAAGTTTGAAATAAGTTTCTTTGTTATAACATAAAACACAAATTATTAAGGATCATATTCACTTACAAAGAGATGGAATTTTCCTGCCTCACTGGCTATTTAGCACCTTCTACTATATATTTTGAACTCCAAAAATACTTTTCCTTGCAGAGAAGAGCCACATATTTTCAAGGGCAAGTGAATGTCTACATCAAAAGGTTTGAGTCAGAGTCAAAAACCCCAAATTTTTTGCTGTTCCAAGAGCAGGTGAGATATACACATTTTTGCCCATCCCTGATTTCTGAATATGAACTTCAGTTTATTCTTCTGAAAGGTTATTGTTCATGTACACTTGGAAAAACTCAGCTTTCTGTGACGAGAGAATGATAGAGACTGACGATTACAAAACGGTTTGACAACTTAAGTGCAAATGAATCAGAAACATGTGGATTAAATTTCCCTTGAAACACACATGATTTTTTAAAATTAAGAGGAAAGGGGCTTGGCAACAAACATTTCAGTTTTTGCCAAACCCAAAGCATTTGAAAAATAATCCAGATTGTTGTTGTGTGCTCTCCTCCATAGTCAATTCTCAATTTCCGTGTGTTGATATCTGAAGTTTCAGATTGCAAATTCAACATGAAGATACAGAAATACTTGAGCACATCTATTTTTACTACTTTCACTTTTTTTTGTTATTTTATAAATTAAAATAATCATGCACAAATTGTATCAGGGAGGTGGAGAGGGATTCCTTGGTAGGGAACTGGCACATATTTCCAACATAAATGCAACAATCTTATTTTAATAAAAGGCAGAACATGAATATTTCACACATTTGGGAAAAGAAATGCATTCAGTAAATATGCTACTATATATATTTGGACAATCAAGAATGTGATGGTTCTATATACCACTAGGAAACCTAGAAGAAGGCAGACTTGCATTAAGTAATTAATATTTATGCCTTGGTCAATGTTAACTAGTGAAGAAAATGCTTTTAGGAATTCAAATTTTCATCTACAGTTTGTAGAATACAAATTATATTAATATTGGGCATTTTCCCTTAAAATTTCCTTCTTATGGTATAATCCAGTCAGTAAAAAATGTTCTATTTACACACAGTAAAACCTACAATATTTTATTTTTAAATGTCCTAACTGCATAGACTTTTGGATTTGCATATGATAATATTTTAAAACCTTGACTATATAGACATGTAAAGAAAAGGAGAAGGGAGATGGAGGGACAGAGAGGGAAATTAAGGAAGAATGGAAGAAAGAGGAAAAAAGACTGAATTTCTAGATTTCCTTTAAAGGTAGTTTTGAGAGAGAGTAATTATAAAATAGTGCTAAATGTCCATGGAGTATTTAGGAACCTAATTATAATGTTCGCAAAGCTAACAGTGACAACAGAAATAAATCTATGAGTGCTTATTTTGTTCCAGACACTATAATAAATGCTTTGCATGCATTACATGTTTTAATGTCAACATGGACTCCCAAGAAAAAGAATTATAGATTAATTAGCTCACTTAAGCTTATATGACCAGATTTGGGGTCTACTCCTCATTCTAGAGCCCAAACATTTCATCACTCTGTCTCCTGACATGTTTAGAAGTGATCCCACTTCAATCTAAGATTTGTTTATTCAAAAGCATCATTGCCAATTAGTGTACTGGTCCATTTCTATAGCTAAAACAAAATACCCAAGGCTGGAAATTTTATAAGGAAAAGAAGTTTATGTAACTCACAATTTTGGAGGCTGAAAGTGGAAGATTAGGTGATCCCATGTGTTCAGCCTCTGCTGAGGGTCCCCTTGGTTGCATAACAAAATGGTGGATGGCATCATGGTGGGAGCATACGAGAGAGAGAGGGAGAGAGAGAGAGAGATCACATGAGAACATGGGAAGCCAGAGAGATTCAGGGGCCAGGCTTACTATTTTTACAACAACTCACTCTCAAGGCAACTAATCAGGCTCTTGTGAGAATTATAATAATCCTTTCCAAGTGTGGCACTCCCAATGACCTAACCATCTTGCACTCATCCCCACCTCCCAAAGTTTCTACCACCTCAACATGAAGATGGATGGGGATGAACATTCCAGCACACAAACTGATGAGGGATGTGCCCAAACCACATTCAAACCCAAACAACTAGGAAACCTCCATCTGAACCAGTTATGAGGTCAGCAATGTGTCTCCTTGAGCATCCAGGAGGATCATTGAAGCAATTCTTACACATACAGGTCAGTTGTTCTCTAATCTGAAAATGGAGACACATTATTTAACAAACTTCTAATTGTCCAAAATCTGTTGTGTTTTTATAAATAGACACTTATCTATTAGGATATGCAAACTAAGTTAATTGTCTTATATTATGTCAGGAATAATAGAACCTCTTAACAGAAAACATTTTTAAAACAATATATATGTTACAAATTAATTTACTCACACACTTTGAAAAAGTTGTTTTTAATAAATATATGGGTGATATATGTTATTAATCTCCAATGAGAAGGAAATATACATAGAATCTTTGAAATTTCACATATAGGATCAGGTCAGTAAACTTCAAATGTATCCACAAATCAATAACATTTAAACTCATTGGTTTACTACTGAGCCACACCCACAGCCTTATTTATTTAATTTATTTATTTATTTTTTTAATTTTGAGATAGAGTCTTTCTAAGTTACCAGTGTTGGCCAAGAGCTTGCCATCTTCCTACCTCAAGCTCCAGAGAAGCTGGGATTATAGATGTGTGTCACTGTGCCCAGCTAAACTCTGTGTTTTGACTTTAATTAAGCATTACTGTTTTCAAGTCATTGTACCAAGAACTAAAATAAGATTATGTTCCACCCCTGGAAGTAGAGCCACTCATTTCTCCACATTGCACATGATGTAAGGATATGCTCCCAAGAATAAAAGAAATATTTCTTTATCCAAATTTCACCATGTTCTCACTAGAGTGTGAGACTTCGGTGCAACTACCTGAGTGTGGCCATTAACTACTTCCAGGTCAAATGGTCCATTTGCTGCTGCTCCTTACCTTAGCTGTCTTTATAACTCCAGATGTTTCAAACAACAGAAACAACCAGTTGGCAAAGTGCTAATAATATCAGGGAAAGAGTCAGAAAATGTATTTGCTAGGAAGTTGACAATCATTGTGAGACATTTCCTACCATTTTGACTTGTTTCATATACACTGCCTTCTTGGACATTTTGCTTTTATAGATAAGCAAGACCAACAAGTCATCACTCTCAGGGAGCTTACATTTCAGAGGCCTTAGCCAGCAGCCCTGCCCCCAATCCATTTGCCTTGGCCATCACCTAAAAGACCCATAGGGTTAACTTTTAATGTTGTTAAAACTTTTAACATGGCTTTGTTACATTACTAAGTATGACATTCATATCATATTTTATTGAAAATAAAAACACTTGAACATAAACGTCAAGGTATCAAATCATCAACTGAGTTTTCTCTCAAGGACCCACAACAACTAGAAGTTACTCATCAAGGGCACATTCTTCTTCCTTCTAGCAATATGAAAGATAAGCCCCCTCAGAGCTGCCACCTGTGGGGTGTGGGATGGCCGGCCCCTTCTTCCACCCTCAGACCACAAGGCTCATTCCTGCCATAATGAAGAAACTGACTGATGGATGTCACCTTTCCCACTGCTGACACTCTTATCTTTCTCAGCTTAGCAGTAACAGACATGACCTGCTCCCTACCAGCTGGTCTCTGTGTGAGGGGCCCTGTCCATCACTCCATCTCCCCACTCCATCTGTTCTCCCTCCTCCTCCCCCAAATTTCAACCCATATGCCTACAGGCAGCAACCAATATGTCTGTCTGTCAGTAGCTCTGTAATGAGACCAATTTATAAGGTCACATAATCCTGACTTCTCAGGAAGAAAAAAAAAACTTCCCTGTCCCATTTTCTGAGAGAAAGTCACCTTCGCCTCTATTTCTCATGACTGTGGGAGGTCATGTGCTAACCATCAAAAAGTAATTTAGAATTCATTTCGAATGGTCTCTTTCTACCATATTTCCTTTAAAAGGACCCCCTCCCTGTTTTTGCATGATTTGCCAATGTTCTTAGCTAGAAATTGCGAAAATGGAAATATTGACCTCCAGGGAGGAAATTAGTGCCTAGAAACAATTTAGATTATTATATCAAATAGGAACCTTCTACTCCATTCCAGCAGTGTTATCAGTACCACTCCCCTCACCAGTATAGGAAGTTTATGCACAGGATTTCCAAGGACCTGCATGTTTGTGTAGCACAGCAGAATTTTCCCCAGGAACATTTTGTGCCTTCAGCGGATTAGTGCAAATTAAATTCTGTGTTAGGCTAAGAGTACCTCGTTATATTTTGTCGAATTCAAATAGCTACAATCAAAATATTTGTAAGCAAAATGCGACTATTGAGTCTTATTTTATGATATAAGCTGTCACGAGCAGGGTATTACACTTATTTTCTACAAAACATGGTCCCTGATACCATTCCTTAGAGGCTACACTCAGCAACTGTGAATTAATTATGATATACAGATGTTGTTCTATGTTTAACAGGAGTAGCTGAAGACCAACATCAAAGTGAGTTAAATCATTCCAGGACACCTAAACTTTGAGAATTGTCCAATTTTGGTTTTCAGTCATTTAGAGAGGCATACTGGCTGGTTAAAGAGCCCCTACAGAATAGAGACGCTAGCTGCCTGGCTGTGAACTGTCCTCTTTCTCAATGGGAAGAAGTTCTTTCCTTTGGGATCCAGTCACAAACAGTGTCAGCCCATGAATCCTGAGCCTGTGCTTAGATTTAAGAGCTGGAATCACTGCTCTAATTCACCCTATGCTGAGGGTTGATTTACTCTGTACTGCAAATTATGCTTGTGCCCGGCAAAGATTATGTGCCAGCTGTCTTCCCAAATGTTATTGTATTTAATATTATAATTGGAATTTGAAGGATCACTTGAATCTTGAATCTTTTGTTGCTATCTGGCACTTAAAAACCATGATTAGGGGTTTCATTGAAGGTGTTCTGAGTCTGATGCCTACATGAACCTTCCTGTGTTCAGGGACTGATTGCTTAGGATTGCTGCTCAGTTCAGGGTTGATTTCCTGGCAGTGGTCACTTCCTCCAGCTCTCCCCTCAACCCGCTCTCCTGCCATTAACAGTCTAACTCTGAACAAAAGGTAAGTTAGTTGAAGAGGCAAGTGCCATTTGCCGTACCTAAATGTTTTACACTGTAAACGCAGCTTATTGCTCTTGTTTCATTTTTTTATTTTTTATTCCTGACTCCTAGAGCTAAAATTTTCTGCTGGTAAAATCATGACTACTTCTTCAATTGATTCTAATATTATTTAAACTGTAGATCTGGTAGTCTAATATTTACTCTAGAATTTATACAAGGAAACTTAATTCTAGTATTAAATATTGATTTTGGGGTTGAATATAACTTTCTCCTGCCACAGATAAAATATTCATCCTGCAGCAGATGAAGTAGAAAAATCGTGATGAAGTAGAAAAATCTTGGATCTTCCTTTTGCAATTAAGAAGCATTTGTTGATTTATGTACAATATAACAAAACCTAGAATTGGTATCTTCAAACTCAAGGATGTTTTTAGTAACTAATATTCTTAATAAGAAAATTTTTAAATGTACTTTATTTAAAACAATGTTTCAGTTTCTATGTTAAATTAAGTCCAGCATATATGTATTTTTTTACAATATCATCAAGATTTCGGAGTTTGTTTTAATAAAAATAATCTATTTTTCTTCACATATGTCATTTTTACCCATCCATTAACAAAAAAAAGAGACTTGGGTTGATGGACCTATAGATCTATCAACATTATTTCACCTAATTTCTCTTTTGATTGACAGTTGTAGAACAGCTGGCTAGGGCTTTTTTATGTAATAGTTGAGGAGCAAAATTGATCTATCTGAAATAGATTTGAAAGAAATTTAAATGACATATTCTAGTCAATAGGGTTTGGGTATAGTTAAATCTCATCATATTTTTAATGAAAATGGAATCTGCCTTCTTTATATTCTGAGACTATTTGTCATTGTGATAAAAAGAAATTTGGAGTAAAGGCTAGAGATAAAACTTGCCTTGCATCTCCTCTTTTATTTTAGTCGAGACAAGAGAACTGACAGGATTGTGAAGACCTGATGTGTACCCTTTTGAGCCTAATACTGAATAACTGAAGTATTCCGATTCACACAGGCCAAAACCATACATGAAAATGGTATCTCATAACCATAAAAGTAGTTAGTAAAGTAGTTGGTTTCACCACAACTTCAGGGCACACAGCAGCTGCCTTGCTGTGCCTCGGCACTAATGAGGCACGTTGGGGAGGCAAAGGGAACCTGTGAGACCCCAGAGCCCAGAGCCCAGGCTGCATTTGTGAGGGTGAAGGTTGTTCCCTGCCTCTGGAATGCAGAGTGCTGGGATCCCAGGCTGAGAAACAAAGGCAAGAGAAAGGAGCAGAAGCCAGGTCAGGAGGTCCAGCTGAGCAGCTTGGAGTTTATCCTTGGAGCAACAGCAGCTCCTTAAAAGAGGATTAACAAGACAGTTTTACATCCTAGGAAGAAGCCTGTGGTTGAAATATGAATAAAAGGAGAGGGTGCTGGGAAGAGAATGGAGGTGGGGGACAAGTGCAGCATAGTTTTGGTAAGAAATGTTAAGGGCCTGAAGCGGTGGGAATGGAGAAAGGAAGCAGATTTGAGAGCTATTATGGAGCCAGGATTATTAGCACTTGATGAGTGACTGGATTTGGGTATTTAGAAGGAGGAGGAGGCAAGGAAGAGTAAGAGGCCTCTGCTTTGGGAAATTACCTTACTCTATCAAGGCAAGCAGGCAGAGGAATAGATATTGTGGGAAATATGTTAAATCCTTTTGTGACACGTTGGTTTTAAGTGTCTTTAGGTCATGGGCGTAAAGATGTGTCAGTATGCAGTTGATGTTCTGGAAGAGGAGTCTAGGATAAAAATCTAGATTTGGAAATTGCAGGGGGAAAAAATTCAAGCCATAGAAGTAGATTACAGTGTTCAGAGTTTCTTATTTACTTTCTCTAAGCTAAAGCAGGACTTAAAACGTACTTCCCCGAACGAGTCAGAAAACTCTTCTTCTCATATCTCAGGTATTAATCATGATCCCTTTGACAAAGGGTTTTTCAGATTTAGGTCATTTCCCCAGGAAAACATAAAGGACATCAGCTGGTGTCCCTATTGTTTCTAAAGATACACTCTTGTAAGGTTTCATGTGCTGCTGGCAAGATAGAGAATGTCTTTTTAGTGGACTACGCATAGTAGAACGTACGGCAATGAGAAGTTTCCCCAATTGAGAAAACTCTACTGGGCCGCAATTTTCTGTAGAGCTTTCTATGGACATTTCCCTTCCATGTGTCTATGCTATAGAACATTTTATAGACAATTTAGCATCCTATAGTTTCTTTTCTTTTTGTTTCATTTGTGCGCTTCCCCTCTTTTCCCCAGATAAGTAAACCATAAAACATTGGACACCAGAGACCATATCAGACCCAGCATCTTTTTTCTATGGTTTCCCCACTCACTTTTAGACTCCCCACATTTAACAGTTTAGTATCCCTTTATCTATGAAATATAGGTTTGAAGCACAAAGAATTTTAGAAACTGCAATTTCTACCTAGAGATACCACTCTACATTTAACTCCTTTGAAGGTTTTTTGAGGACACAGGGCTGGCCCTCTGCCTCTAAAGCTTCTTCGAGATTCACACTTTTCTCATTGATGTTCTCATGTTAAAGACCTAATTCCTGCTGGTGAGAACCCAAATAACACTTCTTCCCATTGCCACAGTTTACAAAGCTAGAGATGTAATTTTGTCCATTTCCGAGTTTCTATCCTGTCCTCTAGTTCCTTGTGTTTATTAGTCTCATCTATTGATATTGGAGTTCTGGATCTGTCCTCCAGCCCAGTTGCTTGTGAAGACTTAAAGCTTTGTTATTTACAGAGATACACTGTACTTTGAAGACACTGACCTTTCCCTATTCTTAAATATTCTTAAGTATCAGTGCAGTCAACAAATAACCATTCATCAATATCTATTCTTCCTTCATCTTGAGAGACCTGGACTTTCCTGACTTCTGTAATGACTTGTGATTTGTCCAGTGAAATGTAATTAAAAGCAATAGTGATTGTTCAAATATTACAGCACCGTTTGTCTGGATTCCTAGGTAAGGATAACTGAGGTCCTTAATTCCCACTACCTATCATAGAAATGCAGCACAAATGAGAAATAAACCCTTATAGATGTAATTCATTGATAATTTAGGATTATTGGTTACCACGGTGTAAGTAAACCTGCTCTAACGAATAAAATCATTTTCTTTCTTTAATGTCTTTGGGTTCTCTCTTACTATATTAGTCAACTTCATTGCTGACTGATACTAAAATGGAATACCTGAGGCAATTAACTCATGAAAAGAAAAGGGTAATTTCAGCTCATGGTTCTGGAGGTTCTAATCCAAGTTTGGGTAGCCCCATGCTTTAGGTCTCTGGTAAAAACAGCACATCATGGCCGCAGTGGCAGAACAAAGTGCTTACATTGTGAGCCAGAAAGTAGAAAGAGAGAGACTAAGACATCAGGGTCCCACAGTTCCATTCAAAGGCAATAACCTCCCAACCTCCTATTAGGCCCCATCTACTAGAGGTCTGGACCTCCCAATAGCATCACCCTGAGACCTAAGCCTTTGATACCTGCACCTTTGGGGAACACTCACCCAAACCAGAGCACTTCTATTATGTCAACTGGCTATTTATCATCATGGCTGCCTGCTGATTACCAGTACCAGGTGGTAGTTGTGTACGGCGAATACCTTGCCTTGCTAGTTTGCTTGACTAAATCTCTGCATAGAGGATTTGACTTATAGTGAAGAAGAGTTTTTATGAAATAAGAGCTGCAGAGGCTGTAATTCTAAATGTTAGGAAAGAGGAGATGGAAATTTTGTTTTTTGTGAATGCTTAAAAATAGGATATAGTTTGAATCAATCTGGAATGACTTATAGCAATTTTGCCTGGGGGGGGGGAATGGGAAATGGACTGAGGCTGATTAGAAATTGAAATTCTGCATTTAACAAGAGTTTTGCTGAATAGTGAATTTCTACCACAATGGCTTGTCATTACAAAAACAGTAAACAAAAAAAGTTTGCTAGACTTATTCAGGAAAAAATGTGCTAGTGTGCTATTTTTGGTTAAGCAACTCATCGGGCAATATCTTTTTTAAGAAAATGAATCTTAAATTATATAACTAATTAAAATCAGTGTAACAAAGTCTGCAAGACTATGTTTTTAGGCATGTCTCAGGGAAATATGGAAAACACTCATAACCCCAAGAGAGAGTATTGTATATTGGAAAACTGATGCCCTCTATGCAAAAAACAAGATTTAGAAATTTTACAAAGAAAATTAGCATACCTAAATTCACAGAAAAAGAAGATGATATAGCCTCTAGTGAAACTGAATAACATGCAAAAAAAATGAAATTGAATTCATATCTTATACCATGCGCAAAAACCAAGTCAATGGGTTAAAGATTTATCTAAGATCCATAAGTGTAAAACTCCCAGAAGAAAATACAGGGGAAAAGTTTTTTGACATTGACTTAAATGTGGTTCCTTGTATATAACATCAAAAGCATAGGCAAACATAGATAAAATAGCAAAAATGTTGGTAAGTATAAGCAAAAATAGATAAATGGTATTAATAAAAAGACTTCTGCACAGAAAAAGAAACAATCAACAAAATGAAAAGACAATTTACAGAATGGTAGAAAATATTTGCAAACCATGTATCTGAAAAAGGTTAACATCTAAAATATGTAAGGAATTCCCCTAACTAGTAGCAACAAAACAATCCAATTAAAAATTGACAAAGGACTTAAACAGGTACTTCTCCAAACAAGTCATACAAATAGCTAATAAGCAGAATATATGCACCACATCATTAATTATTAAAGAAATGCAAATCAAAACACAATGAAATATCATTTAAAACCCATTAAGATGGTTATTTATATAAAATAAAATAATAAGTATCTTCAAGGAACATTTGTGTTCTGCTTGTCAGAATGTAGAATGGTGCAGTCACTATGTAAAACACTGTGACTGTTTCGCAATAAATTAAAAATAGAATAACCATAGGATCTAGGAATTCCACTTTAGGCTACATATCCAAAAGAATTGGAAGTAGGAACACAAACATATATTTGTACATCTGTGTTCATAGTAGCAGTATTTACAGAAGCTAAAAGAGAGAAGCAACCCAAGTGTCCATCAACAGATTGATGGCAAACAAAATCTGGTATATACATAAGTGGAATATTATTCTATCTTAAAAAGGAAGGATATTCTTCCAGATGCTATACTATACATCTACCATGGAAACACTGTGCTACATGAAATTAACCAGTCATAAAAGGACAAGTGCTGTATTGTTTTATCTCTGTGAAGCATCCAAAATGGTGGTTGTCAATGGCCGGGGGCAAGGAGGAGTATAAAATTATCATTTACTATTTGGAGTTTCTGAGAAGATAAAGAAGTTTTGTACACGATTGGTGGAGAAGGAGTCACAATAATGTGAATACTCTTTATTCTACTGAACTACATACTTAAAACTGGTTAAAATGATGAAGTTTATGTTATGTTTATTTTATCACAATACAATGCTTGATAGGGGCTGGGATTGTGGCTCAGTGGTAGAGTGCTTGCCTAGCTTGTGTGAGGCACTGGGTTCGATTCACAACATCACATACAATTAAATAAATAAAACAAAAAATTTCATCAACTAATAAAATAATTTTAAAAAAAGGTTCACAGATTTTTGCCAGTAAATTTAAGTTGGGAGATTTCTTAATGAGGAGACTTTTAATTATGAATTCAATGACTTTAATAGATTTGAATGGTTCATTTTGATCTTCTATTTATTATGAACAGGCTTTATAAGTTAATTTTTCTCATTTCGGTTTCCTAAAGTAGAAGCATAATTCACGAATTTAATTCTCACTTCTTACTTAATATAATCATTTAGTGTTATAATTTTTCTTGTAAGGACTCTCTTAACTCCATCCCACAAATCCTGATATATGTTGTGTTTTGATTACCATTGAGTTCAAAATATTTTCTAATTTCTTTTGGATTTTTCTTTGATCCATGAATTATTTATAATTGTGCTATTTAATTTCCAATTATTTGAGTCTAATATTACTATTGATTGTCACTGAATTATCTTACTGTGGGTCAAGTTGCTTTATTTCGTTGTTCAAATCTATACCTATACTGATTTTTTAATGTCCTCATTATTTTTTTGAAAGTCTTTGTCAAAATCTCTATGTCTGCCTTCCCATTTAGTTCAATTTTGTATGAAAATTTAAAAAGATATTATATTTCTAATATATTTTATTATTAAAAATGAACCTCTTTATGTCTTAAAATTATCTTGAGACTGCTTTGTCTGCTTTTAATATTTTAATTTGCTTATTAAGACATATCCATTTCTAACCCTTTACTCTTTTGTCTTGGTTTTTCTTCTTTTACTAGTCTGACAACTTCAATCTTTTAATTGGAATATTTAATCCATTTACATTTAATACACAACAAAGCCTACTGTATTGCAATTTGTTTTCTGTTTGTGCCCCCTGTTGTTTGTGTCTTGTTTTTTTTCTTTTTTTCCTATCATACTTTGCACCATTTTTCTAGTATTCAATTCTCTCTTCTGTTTCCTTTTAAGTTATGCTACCTGAACTCTGAAAACTCTAATATTCAATCCAGTTTCATCACCATTTAATCTAAATTAAAGCTATATCACTCTATTTAATGTAAGTATTCTATTACTCCATTTACTTGTTTTCTTGATCTTTTATTCTATTATCTCTTTATATATTATAAATTCCAGAATATATTATTATTTTGCTTTAAATAGTCAGTTGGCTTTTTAAAGTAAATAAATAAATATATGTATGTGTATATATTTATTCTTACATTACTTTTTCCAGGGGTCTTCATTGCTTCCTATACACCCTAATTTCCCTCTGGTAGTGTTTCCTTTGATCTGAGAATTATCCTAAATGTGCATAAGTCTCTTGGTAACAAAGCCTCAAATCTTTTGTGGTTGTGAAATTGCTTTTACAGTATGGAGATTTCTTGGAAAGCTGGGAATGGAACCACCATTTGACTCAGCTATTCCCCTTCTCGGTCTATTCCCTAAAGACCTAAAAAGAGCATGCTACAGGGACACTGCTACATCGATGTTCATAGCAGCACAATTCACAATAGCAAGACTGTGGAACCAACCGAGATGCCCTTCAATAGACGAATGGATAAAAAAAATGTGGCATTTATACACAATGGAGTATTACTCTACATTAAAAAATGACAAAATCATAGAATTTGCAGGGAAATGGATGGCATTAGAGCAGATTATGCTAAGTGAAGCTAGCCAATCCCTAAAAACAAATGCCAAATGTCTTCTTTGATATAAGGAGAGTAACTAAGAACAGAGTAGGGACGAAGAGCATGAGAAGAAGATTAACATTAAACAGGGATGAGAGGTGAGAGGGAAAGGGAAAGAGAAGGGAAATTGCATGGAAATGGAAGGAGACCCTCAGGGTTATACAAAATTTCATACAAGAGGAAGTGAGGGAAAAGGGGAAAATAATACAAGGGGGAGAAATGAATGACAGTAGAGGGGGTAGATAGAGAAGTGGGGAGGGGAGGGGAGGGGGGATAGTAGAGGATAGGAAAGGCAGCAGAATACAACAGACACTAGTATGGCAATATGTAAATCAATGGATGTGTAACTGATGTGATTCTGCAATCTGTATATGGGGTAAAAATGGGAGTTCATAACCCACTTGAATCAAAGTGTGAAATATGATATATCAAGAACTATGTAATGTTTTGAACAACCAACAATAAAAATTAAAAAAAAAAAGAATTGAGCTTGAATTTAAAAAAAGAAAGAAAGAAAGAAATTGCTTTTAATTTACTTTCTTTTTTTCTTTTCTTTGTTTTTGGTGAGAGGGTTTACTGGAGATCAAACTTAGGGGCACTTGACCACTGAGCAACATCCCCAGCCCTCTGTTTTGAATTGCTTAGCTTCTAGCTTTTGCTGAGGCTGGCTTTGGACTCCCAATCCTCCTGCCTCAGCCTCCCAGGCTGCTGGAATTACAGGTGTGTGCCACTGCACCTGGCCACTTACTTTGATTTCTGAGAACTATTTTCACTAAAAATATAACTGGTAGTTCTCTTGTTTTGTCTCTTTTAATCCACTGTTTCATTTTTGTTTGGTATCTATTGTATCTGATGACAAGACTGTCATTATTCTTATCACAGTTCTCTTTTGTGTAATATGACTTTTTTCTGACTGTGAGATTTTTATATCTAATTTATACCAATTTTTGATTACTTTAATGTTTAGATGATTTGGAGATTCTTTCTACTGATTTATTTTTCCCTTAACCATAAATCACATTTTCTACCTACTAAACAAGTCTTCTAATTTTATTCTATGTTGGATATGTTGTCTACATCTGCTACAGTCAGTATCATAGCAAATTTTTAAAAGATATTGTACACTGGGTATACATATTATATTATTAGATAATGTTTATCTTCTCAATAAGGAATACCATTTTCTTTATTAGGCAGGATGATTGGTTTGATCTAATCATGAAATTAGCTATTGTGTGGCTATAATCCCTAAATCCTAACCTTAGAATTCAAGCAGCACAATTGTAATCTGTTGTCTTTTTACTTTTTATTTCAGCTCCAATTTTCTGCACAGCTCCTGGACAGGATGCTGTTGATCTTATCAGCTATTGAATCTGATGGGGCTCTGATTAAGGATTCAGTAGGATTCCATTTTCCCTTCTAGCACTACATGCTCTGAAAGTGATTTCAGGCCTTCCTCTCCAGGACTGTACAGAGACCAGATTTTTGTTAGACCTCAAATCTGTTAGACCTTGAGATTTTTTGACTTCCTCAGGGCTGCTACACAACTATATCTAGAGACAGAGATTTCAAGATTAGTAAGTATAAAATGTGAAACATCATGAGTTTCCAAGACTATGAGACTGAAAGAAAGGCCTTGAGAGCATGACTCTCCAGAGTCATGTTAGACTATGAAGCGGTGAGACTACAAAATTTCCAGATAATGAGACTGAAACTGTGGGTTCGAGACACTAAAAAATCACCCAAAGTGCAAGTTCCTTGGCAGAGTGATCTGTGCATTTGGAGTTTTCCAGATTCAAAATCTAATATCCCGGTCCATGGATTTGGGTGAACCTGGTCTGATTTCTTATTTGTGAAGAACTTCTTGCTTCCCAAATGCTTCCCACATGAGAAATTTTCTAATTTTTGTTCACCCGTATTTCTAATGTTTTTACTAAACTTGAATAGTTTTAGATTTCTTTGTATCTGGAGCTCCTCATTAGTACGGATGTTTGGTTTATTCTGTGATTTCTTATTGTATTGATGCCAATAAAGACATTTCACATCCATCTACATCCCAAATGAAAGCAGAATCCCATTGAAACCATTGGAAGAAGTGAGAAATATTGAAAGGTGTGTCAGCTTTAATTTGCTCCTGCATACCCATTCTCAACTTTTCCTACTCTGCTTTGTCCACTGGTCCTTGGTTTCTGTTAGGTTCAGCTAATGGAACTACTAACTCAGTAGTTTCTGCTGCTTCTAATTCCAGGGTACTATGCTGTCTTGCGGTTTCCAGTATCGTCCACACACTTTCATAAACAGTCCTGTTATTATTAAAGTCTCTTCACATTGCCCAATTTGAAAGTGCCCTTTGTGTCTTGCTGAGATGACGACATGAGGAGTTTGAAATGGATGGTTAGATGAGAGGAGTTGAATGGATGGTTAGATGAGGGGAGCAACTGAAAGACATATGTGTCTAGAACCTTTCAAATGGAAAGGAAGATCCAGAGTGGAATAACTGTAGATTGGCATGATTTCTGTGAGAAGACTGCTTGAAAACCCGGGGAGGAACCGTGGCACTCAGGTACTTTGCAAAGGATAGTGGGTGAAGCTTGTGTGTGGAGGAAATTGAAGGTGTCAGAAGGAGTTCGGTAGGGCAATTAGGTGAGAAAGGAAAGTCAGAAACCCTCGCATTCTCACAGTCATGTCCCCTTGTCCCCTATTACTTTGACAATTATCTTTGACATATCAATAGAGGTAGAAGTCATAGTTTTTTGTCTTTTACTCTTTCCAAAAAAAAAAAAATATATATTATTTACTGTAGTTGAAGAGCCCTTTCTAGATAAAATCTAGAGAAGCAGCCCAGTATATATGGCATATAAAAAACAAAACTCTTTAGGTGGAAAATGGACTAATGGGGCAGAAGGTGTTGCCTGCTGACACTTACACTCATTCCCTTAGTAGTTTCTAAGGGGATACCTCAGAGTCTTTGACCAATATCATTTGGAGACAGAATTGGTGAATGTTGTGTATTTAATCTGAAACGTTTAAGATGCCTGGTTAGGGAAAAAGGAAAACATTCTTCAAAGAGGATCATGAAGTTTGGCAACAGAAACGACTTTTGAACAAGGGTTACAGAACTACACATGTAAAAATCACGTACAGGTAATGTTAGCAAAATTCAAAAATCTATTATTTAGTCAGTATAGTACCAAGCAATATTGCAAAACTATGTGCCTTTACCCAGAAAGCTCAAAATCCAAAAAAACAAAGAGAGAGAGAGAGAGAGAGAGAGAGAGAGAGATGCCATCCAAGCAAATATCACATAAAGTGTACTATGTGTGCATGAACACACCCATGCGCGCGCGTGCTCACACACACACACACACACACACACAGAATCACATTAGAACCAATTACATGTGAGAATTGCCTAAGGGTCTTTTAAAGCACAGTCCACAATTAAGTTTTGAAAACTCCTGGACTCGATAACATTCCCTTCAGTCTTATTGTTTAATGATTAAAAAGTATGATGCAGGCCTGGATTTAAGCTCCTTTACTACTTGCAAATTAGATGCAATCTAAGAGGTAAAGCAGATGGGTGAATTCCCAACCATCATACTTCAAGTCAACCTTGAAAGTAAGTACAAACAGTTCAGCAGCACACATTCATTTTTTTTTTTTTTTTTTTGACCAGTGCCTCCCTCCCAGGAGGTGCGCAGGTGGGAAAATGAGTGGGATCAGAACTCTTTTCTACTCACCCAACATAAATTATTACTTTCCATTGGAGAATGGTTATTTGCAAGGTAGCCGTAAATCTTACAAATGAATGTTTGTAAGGCAGCAGAGAGCAGGCTCTCTGATTGCCTAAAAAGAACTGGGGGAAGGGAGCTGAGGAAAATCATCTCTAACTTCCCAGATTAATAGGCAGAGGAACTTCATAGCTTCAGCTCCCAAAATAGCAGGAGAGAGAGGGGGGCGGGAGGGGGAGAAAGAAAGAAGGAAAAAAAGAAAGAAAAAATAGGCATGCTGATTGCATTGTTACAACTTAAATTGTACTCAGATGCGAACTCTGACGTGCCAAAAACAGTGAAGGCTGAGCCTGAAAGATCAGAAAAGTGACATCTGGTATTGGATGCCCCAGCAGACATGACTAATACCATTGGTATTGTGTAGATTCTGCCTTCGCTAATTTAATATTCAAATATGAGGGTCAGCCCCACAATTCTCTGTCATAACTGAAGACACAGCGTTTCCAGAATCCACCTTCTTGCCCACAACAGGGCTATTTAAGGGGCTGGATATCTACCTTGTGGGCTGACCAGGATGAGGTCTGTTATTTCCACATATTTGTTAAGACCTTTTTGTTTCATGGTTCTCACACATGGTTGAGCTATGAGGGAGCCCTGAGAACTCATCCATAACTTGTAATAAATAAATAACCTCCCCATAGTTTGCCCCTTGGATATTTGCTTTATGCCAGAACATTTTAGTTTTACGCATACACACGCATGCAAATGTATTTCTCCACTGAAAATAAAAACCTGATGTCCCCCCATAACTTTTACTGCTGACACTCAAGAATACCACATTGGCTGAGTGCTTGAGGGTGTTCTGAGTAAATCAACAGTTATCCTGTACCCCACTTGGATATTTCTAATTGTCAAAATTTATGAGCTTAGTGAATATTTGCTGAATATCAAAGTACAAAGCATCATGCTAAGTACAGTGGTAGCTACAAAGATGATTTTTTAAATAGTATAAAATAACTGCATTGTCATTTAATAATGTTGTAATGATTCAAAAGACAAACTAGAATTTTTGAGTAGCTCAAGGCCCTCCTAGCAACTTCCCATTATCATTATAATAATGCAGTGTCTTGGGGAACATATGACAATAAGATCTACCATTTATTGACTATTTGTTGTAGGCAAAATTTTTCATTAGGCTCTTCACATTCAGTATTTCAATACAGTTATGAGATAGATATGAAGTCATTCCTGTTTTACTGATAAGGGAAGAGATTCAGATAAATTATCTATGAAAATCACCCAGTTTATTAAGAATTGAGTAAGAATTCTAGTTTAAGTCTGTCTGCTCCCAAACTCATGAATTCCCCCCTGTTCTGGTATTCATCATAATCTCCATGTAATAACATAAGTAGTTCACATCCTCTCCTTCAAGATTTTGATGTACTCACCCCTCCTGCTCCTTGATGAGAATATAGGAATATCCAAGTTTGAGAGTCATTAAATTCCCTTGGAAACTTTTAGAACCTTATTTTCTGTGATAATACAAAAAGGTACTACTTTTGAAATATAAAATCTTATTTTAAAATTTAACTATTATCCATAGTCTTTTTCCATTACACACTTTACCATTCCCAAATGCCCAGTATCAATCTTTTCTCTAGAGTCACATATATGTCTCACTCTTCGTCAATAGTTTGTATTTTTTGGTGCAATATATTTCATCTTTCATCCTATAGTTTCTTTCATTCAGTTTCCCTGAAGTCTTCTACATTTAGAATATGATATTTCATCTACATGATTCCTGAGGGAAAATGCAAATGCCCTTCAGAAAGTGATCCTAAGCCAGTGGTTCTCAACATGTTGGTACAGTTTAGATTTTCTGAATAGCCAGTCACCTTAACAAGAGCATGAGACCTGGGGGTAACACCAAACATTAACATGAAGCAAATCCAGACATGACTAAGTCAGAAACAGTGAAGGCCACTTTAATAGGAAAGGCCCACTGGTCATCTTGGAAACACTGAGAGTTGTGGATACACAGGGGATGATGTAAGAATGTTATGAAACAGGACCATACTAGTCAAATGGGAAGAAGAATGCAGAAGGAGAAAAAACAAGGTGAATTTGGAAAAAAACTGTATTTTTGGCTTAAAGATAATTTTACTCTCTTGCCTAATTTATAGAATATTTGTTGCTTTTTTGGGGGGTGGATGAGTATTGCTTTTTTTTTTTTTTATTCTTCCCCTGGGATGAATGGAGTATAGATTGTTCCAAGGAAGGCACAGATAGGTTCTCCTTGACAGGAGGCACCTGAATATCCCAGAGTGCATCTAAAGACAGTGATGCCTTGGACAACTCTGGGAACTCAAAGTACTCTCCTGCTGAGGATCCCCGACAGCTCCAGACATGGCTGGGCCTTCTGGTAGGCCTGGCCTCCAGGCTGACCACAGTGACAGACCACACTATGCTGGGAGAATCTGCCTGGAAGAAGAATGAGTTCTCCCCTTAGAAATGAGGCTAAGAAGAGACTCTTTTTAAAGCTAGTATTAGAGGGGGAATGAGCAAGAGGGGGAGGGATTGGTGGGGTGAGTGGTATTGAGGGTTAGCTTTTAATTTTGCATTGAAGAGTCATTTAACAATGGTTACAAAAGGAAATTCAAAGCCTGGAAGCAGTTGAGGTTTTTGTTATTTCTGAAGTTACGAAACACATCAATATTGCACAGGCCTGTGTTTAATGTGGTGTAACAACGTGACAGCCTTTGTGGACAGGCTCTGGAACCCTTTGAATGGCTTCTATGAGCAAATGAACATTCTCTTTATGACTGTGACCCTCGGATTGTGTGAGCCCATTTTTCTGGCTCTTCAAGGGCATAGTCTCAGACTTGTCATGAAGTGAATTCAAGCAGTGTGCCTTTGGGGATTTGAGGGAAAGAAGAAAGGCCTGGCTGGAAATGTGGCTGTGAAGTTGAGGAAGAGAAGGGTTCAGAACAGAATCACCAAGTGGTAGTTCAAAGTAATGAAGTGACTGCTGATGATTCTTGTGATGAAATTGCCACTCAAGTCCCAAATCATAGCAAAATATTTCCATGAATTCACATTTAAATGCACATAAACTGTGCCGTTAATGAAGGCACAGGGAAGAGAAATTCTTCACAAGCTTCATTAGGTTGAATATCCTAAAGAAATAACACATCTAAAATTCATTCAACATGCAGGTATCATAAAACTGCTTAATGATGTAGGACAGAGCTTGCACTATTGTATTATATGATAGGAATTTATTTAAATATTATGATTACAATTATGCATACACTTGTGATTATGGTTCTGTTGGATAGATATTATTATCACTCAACCGATAGGAAATGGAGGTGACAGAGAAAAGGAACTTGTCCAAGTTCACATAGAAGATTTATTCCCTGGCAGACTGACCCCCATGCTCACATCCTGGACCATTACCTCTACTCATACCTATCTCATGTTCTATTATGTAAAACATGAGGGAAAAACAAGTGTACTTGCACATTCTTACATTGCCCATTTATTTATGGGTAATAAACTTTACAATCAAAAACTTTTTTAATTTAATAATGATTACTAAATAAACTTGTATTCTGTCATGTCTATCTATTTGAAAAACCCCTGTCAGTCTGGAGGGCATAAGGAGCATGTTTCCCAGAAACCTTGCCTTAATCTAGGTTCATGCAGGCCCTAGCCCTGTGTTAGGAACATGAGTGTAACATACAATTTCATAGTTTTGGGCCTCTGATGATACACTAGGCCCTACCCTCTCCGATATTCTGTTATTTAATACTTTTTAAACATCAGCATGGCATGTTTCCTTCATCTCCTGAACTTTGCTAGCAAACTTTTCATTTACTTCATAATCCAGCAGTTAAGCCTCTTTCAGAGCTTGGGATCCCATATTCTTAAGAGTAAAAAAAAGGGATGAACCAAGAGGGTGTGGAATAATGAAAGAAGTGTAGGCTCTGAACGAAGCATCACCAGACTGTGCCAGGTAGCCCCCATTCTCTATTAGATTTTGCTTAAAAGAAAAGGGAGAGGGGAACAGTAGAATTTTCTTAAAGAATAGCCCAAATTATACAATCAAAATTATTATATTTTTTTTTAAGTGGAAAAATAATGTGTGTGTGTGTGTGTGTGTGTGTGTGTGTGTTGAAGATCAGATGGATGAATTTTCTAAACCATAATCTGAAATTAAATAGAAGAGAAAAATTTAAATGCTCTTTATTCAATAGTCTACCAACCATTTGCTGAATACCCAAAACATATTAGTAGAAGATAAATAATAGGAAAAATTATAAAGCTTATTCATTTTCCCAATAATTATTTGCTAATATGAGGTTTTAATGAGATCATATGTAAAAGTATATTCTTCATTATTTTTAAAACTGGTCACTATAATTTTTCTATTCACTATAAAATATAGTCTTTCCAGAGACCATAAGCCTTACAGCCTATTATAAGTCCTTTAAATTTTACCTTCTTTTTCATAATCAACTCACTGTAGAAGAAATTTTGCAGCCACTTATCTTCATATTTGAGTTCCTCTTTATAAAATAAACAGCGAATGGTTCTCATTTTTGTTTTTAATCATTAAAAATGATAGCTCAAAGCAAGTTCAGTTTTGGTAGAAGGCAGAATCAGCTTTGAATATAGCAAATATTAGATCCACAAATTTACACAAGTTTTAAAAGAGAAAGCAGTCTAAGAATGCCAAGAAAGTTCACAGTTTGGTAAGGGCAGGTAACAGTTAATAATATTGTCATCCAGGGTAAGAAAAAAGACAAAAGGATTTGTCAAAAATTTGACAAAGGAATTTCCTGCTGGTCAGATGCTTGAAGGTCCACAGCATCCTATTGGGAGACCCAAAAGGATTGATGATGTTGAAGCAACTGGAGGTGAAAGCAAACATTTTTAAAGAGTGAGAAAAAAGATAAGTGAAGTTACCCATCTTAAAAATTCAAGGCCTAATCTGCTTTGTCAAAGAGAACATTAATAAAGTAGTCGTATCTTTGCTTATAAACAATGTAAATCACCTCTGAAGTATTTTCTCTTACCGGACTTAAGAAATCATCACACCTTTAGGAAAGCACACTCAGGTCAAATGGATTCCTCTATGACATTGTGGATTTTGGTAGATAAAACCCACCCAAGTATTCCTGAAACTCCTACAGGCTAGATATGCAGCATGGTGTTCTTCATGGATCTGTGCTCCAAAAAAAAATTTAAACCAACACTTAACAGAAAGTGGCTTAGCAAATGGAAAGATTGTGGACCTTCAAAGCTGAAGGCAGATCTAAGTTCTGTCTCCAATATATCTTTAGGCAAGTTACTTAAAGTCTCAGAGGTACAGATTTCTTATCTTTAAAAGTGAGAAAAATGATGTCTTCAAGTTTGAAGGACATACTGTATGTCAAGAGCTAGATCCATTATACAGTTCAGTGTATATGGGGATCATTGAGTGACAGATGCTATTGCTTTTCTTGTTAAATTCACCCTGCTGCAGAAATAAAATTGATATCTGCAACATAACTAAAATTACTTCATTAGATCATATGCCTAAGCAGGACTGGCTAAATGAGTTATAGGGCCCAAGGCAAAATGAAAATGCAGGGCTTTCTTATCAAAAATTATTAAGACTTTTGAGTCCATAGTAGCAAAGCAATAAGTCAATCATGGACTTCTTCTAGGCATAAGATTCTATATGACTTCATGAAGCCAGCCCTTATCTTAAGTGAGCCTTGAAAATGTCAGACCTTGCTCCAAGAACAGATAAATCAATTCCTGTGGGTAGCTAATGCTGCCACCTTCAGTAGATCTAAGAACAATATTATCAATAATAATAATCTGGATAAATATTACAAAATAAAATTGCAGCTGGTTTCTGTCTTCTAGTTCTCTTTAGTGCCATGGGCCATACTTTCCCAAGGAAAATGCATTTAAGACTCAAGTTTTGAAGGGAGGGAAAAAAAATGCTTCCATCAACTCTTCTTCATTTTGTAGTACAATCGACCCTTGGAAACAGAAAAGGAATTAGAAAAACAAAATAAACATTAGAAAACCAGAGGCATTCTGGACAAGGATCAGAGAGGAAAATGTGTTAACAAATGTAATTCTGTTTAGAACTGCAAAATGAGAATACAACTTTCATTAATATCCTGGGTTGAATCCAGGTTTTTGTCTGATTGATATGGAGAATCCCAACTGTGAGGTTGGGAAAGACACTGAGATTTATGTGCGTTAGTATTTTTTACAGTTATGTTCATGTCTCCAGACACTCAGGCAGATTTAATAAATCAAATAAATAAATAAGTGAAAGAAGCATTCTATGCTCAGTTCTTCATTTAAAGTTTCCATTGTTATCCAAGAGATTTCCACAAGCACTGCAATGACCAAAGATGGCTCTCTTGTTACCCATTATTTGAAGGAAAATATCTAGCTTTGATAATGATGTAATATGGTTTTCACCCCCTGAACTTCATAGAAGACCATTTAATCTTTGCCAGTGTCCCCTTATGGGCAAAAATGTATTTTCCACTTTTAATGTCAGTTGAATAGCTTGTGAATACTTTACAAGGGATATGTCACTGCTTGGTTTTGGGTTTTTATGTGGTAAATAATTTCAGCTGTGAGAGAATTTGAGAAATAACTGTACCACTTGGGAATTTTTTTTTTCTTTGAAAGAAAGAGGGAGAAAGCGATACAGAGACAAAGAAGGATGAAGAAGACTCAGTACTCGTGCCCAGCAAAAGTCAACTTTTATCAACTGACAAAAACTTACAGTTTTTAAAAATTGGTCATTGAAATGCTGTTGTAATCTGTAGAATAATAATATCTTTTTTTTTTATTGAGAAGGATCAAAGAGTCATAGCCCAAACCTTTGTTTTATAGGTAAGAAAATAAAGACCATGAAAACTAACTTGCTAAACTCTGCTAATTCTTTCTCCAGTTTTCTTGATACATCCTTTACTTTTCCTACATGACCTTGAGAAAGAGTTCATTTCAGGGAAAGCTTTGAACAGAACCTCCTCTCCCATAAAGTTATGCCCAACCAGGTTTATAAGCATTTTTCTATGTGATGATTTATCCATTCACTCATTCATCTATTCATTAAATATATTAAATACGTCTTTCAAGGAGTGTGTATTCTAATCCCATGTTACTTTTAGGACTGAACAGAGGCCCACCTCATGACTGTACGAGATGTAAAACAATGAGGAAAAAATAGTGCAGTCAAAGTTAAATACACCAAGCGGGAGCTAGGGAGGCCCATGAATTCAGAAGGAAATAGGGTGCATATGGGCAATGCAAACAATCATACTGTTACCAGTCAGAGAAAACTTTATGTAAATTGTAGTGTCTTTAGGATTCTCACTTATCAAAGTAGTAAAGCAGTTTGGCATCATAGTTCAGAGCTTGGATTCCAAAGCCAGATTGCCTGTTTTCTAATCCTGCCCTGAAACTCTGTATGAACTCCTAGACAAGTTACTTAGCATTTCTTGACTTCAGTTTTCTTCTTGGTAAAATCCAGATTAATAGTAGCACCCAGATTCTATGTTATGTTATAAGGATTATAATAATTGATCCAGGTGACAGCATTTAGACTAGCGGTTGGTACAGAATAAGCACTGGGTAAATGTTTGCTGTTATTATGAAATTATAGAGCTTTAACTTATCTGCTAAAATTATTCATATTTGCTTTGTAACTGACTGAATCACATTTTCCCAGCTTCAAAATATATATTCAATCTAGTGTCCCAATCTGAAGGATAAATAGTGAAAATTCAAAAATATAGAAGCTCCGACATGTCTTTATATTTCCTTATAATATAGTTATCATCCCTAGAGTACAGGAGGCTATGTGATATTATTTTCTCAAAAAGAAAAGGTAACACATATGGAAATGTCCCATTAGTTGTCCAAGTGGTTATTTTTAGGATATAGAAGATGATACAAGAAATTTACTTGATGGTACACTAGTCAGTGAAGGACATCAAAAGCCACTGGTGCAAGGTTCCTTTGTTTCTGGGGCCAGGTACAATAAACAGGAAGCAGCCCTGTGGAATGGAAAGAACTAAACTAAAATCCAATGGCTTGAGCTTTGGTGCTGTTCTGATTCCTTGCTTGGTCCATCACAGCCAAGTTGCTTAACTTGTCTGGACTTTTGTTTCATGACCCTGAATTTTGGGATGGTATTGTGAGAGCATAAGTCAAGTTTCTACAAGATTAGATTTGTGAAGCTATAACTTTATGACAAAAATATAAAACAGTCTAATCACAATATGTTCAATTTAGTTTCTGATCAGTTTCTAGACTTTAGACTAAGGTAAAATTTGTAAGTTCACATAGGGCATCTTTATATATAAGAATATAAATATATGTAAATATTATATTAAAAAGTATATATACATATATATCTAAAGATGTCCTTTATGAACCTAAAAATGTCTATATAAAATTTACAATGCATACACACACACACACACACACACACACACACTTACATACCCTTGGCACCAGTTTTTCCTTTTCCATCTCATTTGCTTCTTAGTTATATCCCACACTTTTCTCCTAAAAAAGCAGGAGGTGTTTGAATATAAAAATTTGCATTTTAATTGAGTTTGATTCACACTGACTTGTTATCTCTTAGAAGTTTGCATTTTAACACTAATGTGTTACCCTTAACTCTTTTGGCATTCAATCTGCATATAAAAATATGACTTCCTTTAATGTTAAGCCACAGATGCATCTGCTTCAGCATTTTGTAGTGTGTGAAGGCTCAGTTCAGAAGGGAATTGAGATGTGGGTGGGGGAGAGGAAAGCAGCAGTGTTAACTCCTCAACCCCCTTTTCACACCTCTGTCCTCCAGTCTTAATCTCCCTGAATCCTCTAACTAAACACTTTCCTTGAGCTCACAGTCAAAACGTTTCTCATGATGCTCTCTCCCTTCCTCTGGGTTCATATTTCTGCTTCAGGCTCCCATTCCCTGTAGCTTGTTGCTGCTTTCTATGACCCAACATTTCTGCTACTGACAATCCCAAGAATTTAAGGAACCCAGCCCAGATTGAGGCCATGAAAGGGATAGTTCTATGATTTTGGAGGATGAAAACCAAAAATGGGATGCGGTTGAGTGGGTAGGAGACGACAGAGGAGTTTATTGGCAAGATGGAGTAGATGTCAGTCTCAGGCTTCAAGCAGAGAGCAAGCAGGCACTGAAACGTGACAGAATATATTTACATGACACTGTGATAAGAAAAAGCACCTAACTAATCTTGAAATTGCCTCTAAGACAGGCCACACATTGGTGTTGGGATTTAATGTGGAATGTTCTGTACCCAGTATCTTGTGGTTTGTTCTCAACAGCAAGTACATGAACTCAGGGGAAATATCTACATTGAATCACTTGTTCGTGAAGAAGAAAGAGTTCCATCAAAATTTCAGGAATGTAGTGTCTTGAGGCTGATACTGTGCTGACTGAGATGAGGGAAGGGAATTATGTCCTACAGTGAAAGTTCCTCTGAGAACACAGAAACTGACTGCTCCCCTACCCACCTGGAGCAGCAGAAAGTAGTTATCCAGGTTCCTGATAGCCTGCTTCTCTCCCAGAATGCCACACACCATCAGGGATTTGCTGTTTGCTCATTTGTGATTCCTCAGCTGATTTGAGTGGATTTTCCCTCTACTCTTCTAAATGTTGTTGTTGTTGTTTTGATTGACAATTTGAGAGGTGTTGCCTAGTTGAAACTTCTGTGCCGTGACTGCTACTTCACTGTTTTTATTTTGTTGATCAGTTTGTTTAAAGTTTTTCACAGGTTTATTTTTTTTATTGCATTTCACCTTTATATTTTACCTCAAGAGGTAAATAGAAAGTGGCGGTCAAGAGGGGACCACTCATTCTCCAGAGGTCAGAGAAAAGATACCTGGTCTTCCTCTGTTGACACATGGCCTTCCCTAGCCACCTTGCACATCTCCCATGCTGGACCCTGAAGAAAGCTTTTAATCTCAAAATCAGTAGACAAGAAAAAAAAATGTATAGTGCTTGCTGAAGATCACTCATTTTATAATTCAAAACAAACCCAGGTCAAATTGCCAATGAAGAAAAGCAATAATGTTATCCCCAGAAATAAATGTAATATAATTATTTTTCCAATACAATTGGGATGTCTATGAAATACTTTAAGAATACAAGTACATGATTGGATTGGGGCTGTGGCTCAGTGGCAGAGTGCTTACTTAGCTCATGGGAGGCACTGGGTTTGATCCTCAGCACCACATAATAATATATCAATCTTAATATCAAGCAGTTTAACTTGATGATGGACAAATTAGCCAGGGAAAATATATCAACTACTTTTCTACCATTGCTTTTTCTGTTAAACCATGATGTTAGTGATCTTATAAATATTTTTAAATTTCAGTCTTAAGAACAAGACCCATTTAAGGCAGATTGGAAGCTTTGCATCTGGGACTCTTGACTCTAAACAACTTTCCACCCATTGCCTGAGAGTCTACCCAACAAATGACTCCATTGCCTTGGTATACAATTCCTATTCAGTTGAGCTCCCTATGATTGAGATTATACATGTAGTATCAGAAGCCATTGTGTCCACTTTGATACCTTCAGACTCCTCTCTGCCCAGTCACTGTGGCCACCATTACAGCAAGGCTTTTTATCAGCTTCCCCTGGGTCCTTCCATTCACTTACCCATACAGAACCCCTAACTTCTTGTTTTCTGTCCTTGGCTTATGACAAGACTTAAACTAACCATAGGGGCACATATTCTTTTTCTTGATGGAAAGGTCTATTTCTGTAGCTCAATGATTTAACCTTGTCAATGGTATTCAAATTAGATTTGTATCAGCGTATCATAGTAATTCACCACAAATTATAAGCAATCCAAATAAAAAAATATATCAGGAACTAACCAGTAAGATAAAAACTTGAAAATGTCATATCATTTACAATCATTTATTTAAATTACCTTGCTCTTATGATTGCTTAGCTAGAGGGACAAGGTATGTTGTTAAATGTGTGTCAGTTTATCTTTGTGGAAACTTGAAGGTTCAGCAACAGTTTCTGTAGTATTTATAATGTTCATGATTCATAGCTTTTGCTGAGAGGGCACCACCAGAGAATTGTTTAAATGAAGCAAAGATCTGAAATACAGTTGTTTTAACTATAAAATTTATTAGACATTTCCAGTGTTCCAGTTATGATTGCTATGTAACAAACTACCTTAAAGCGTGGTATAAAGAACCATTATGCTACATGCATAGATCCTATGAGTGAGGAATTCACACTGAGAATAGGAGAAATGGTGCTGGTTTGTGTGCCACGATGTCTGGGCTTTCACTTGGGAAGCCTAACACTGCAGTGGGGACTACAATCATCTGGAGGCATCTTTGTTTACATGCCATCCTCACTCAGATGTTTGGTGGTTGGTGCTGGCTGTTGGTTGGATCCTCAACTTGGGTGTGGACCAGAAAACATATGTGTGGTCTCTTCCTGCAGTCTCTATAGGCTAGTGTGGGCTTCCTCACAGCATGGTGGCTGTGTCCCAAGAACAGGTGGTAGGTGCATGGTGTTTTTATGTTTTAGCTTCAAAGTCTAGTAGCATCGCTTCCACTGTGGCCATAAAAGCCTCTCTGGTATAAGAAGAGGGAACACAGACTTCATGACTCAATGGGAGGCAGATGGAGATTTTGCAGGCAATTAGAAATGTGGTCGAACTTTTATTTGACAGCAGAGACATACATTTTAAGGAGAGAATGTATTTTATCTTTTGAAAACACAGCATGTCACAGCCCACCCTCTGGCTACCAAAGCTCATATTCCTCCTACCTTCCCATATGCATGATGCACTCATTTTCCCCCCAAGATTCCCAAGTCTCAATCCACCATGGCATCTGTTCTAGTTAATCCTTTATCTAAATTAACTGAAGTACAGATGAGGTTCCCAGGGTGCAGTTCCTCAAAGACAACTTCTTCAATGACATTCATTTTGACCTCAAGACATGAGAACCAGGCATAAGACTAATAAACATGAAGACATGAGATGAGTTGTTTGTTCTCCAATATCCAATAGTCAATGAGAAATCAGGTAGAGGGTGGCCTATTTACACACTCCTACTCAAACGGGGAAACCAGGGGGGCAGAGCAGCCACAAATTTATAGAAATTACTATCTATTATTCACCTATTCCACTTGTTTCATCTGTACAAATGCAATAGGACTAATTTTGATAAAAGACTAGTATTATATGAACATTTTTAAATTTAAGTACTAGCATATTGCCTTACATGGTGATACAGGTCTGTAATCTCAGGGACTTGGGGGGCTGAGGAAGGAAGACTGCAAGTTCATGGGCAGCCTGGGCAACTTAGCAAGATCCTGTCTCAAACAACAAAAAGGGATAGAGTCAGTGGTAGAGCACTGTGGGTTCAATTCCAAGTACCACAGGGAGGGAAAAGAAGAAAGGAAGGAAGGAAGGAAGGAAGGAGAGAGAAAGAGGGAGGGAGGGAGGAGGAGAGAGAGAGAGACTAGTATATTAGCAATATAAACCAGAAATTAAATACAGTAAATTATGTATATATTCTTTATAGTGTCACATATACACTGTTAGTCCAAAATGCTCTATTATGCTTTCCTTCCCATCAGTGATATAATTATGTGCATGATGATAATAATTTTGAATATATACTACTATCTGGATATATTCTATTCTACTGTAATGTCACTTTGAAAAATCAGAATAACTTTAGATGCTATCTTGCTGTGGCAGGCCAGAGTCTATGATGGTCCCAAAGATTCAAGCTCTGATTTCTAAGACTGTGAAGAGAAGGGATATTTGCCTCAGCTATTAGGTTAGGTCATATACTACAACTGAATTTTATAAAGGTAAATTATGCCTAATTATGAGTCTCACTGAGTCACACAGCCTTTTACAAACACAATCTCCACCATATAGTAGAAGAGAAAAGAAACAAGATTTGGCCTGAAAGCAAGCAACCATTCATTCTGTGAACTACCTATGGAGGCCACAAGGAAAGGACCTGGGAAGGATCTCCAGGAACTGAGAGTAGCCCCTGGTGCTAATAGCCAGTAAAAAAAAAAATGGGGACATCAGTCCTCCAGCTGAAAAGAACTGAATTTTCCCACAAGAAGGAACTTCTCCCCAGAGACTCCAGAAGAGAATGCTACCCGGCAGGCACCTTGATGACAGACTGATGACACCCTGAGCAGTGAACCCAGCCAAGTCTTGCCAGTCTCATACATTGAATCAGGCTAATAGATGGATGTTGTTTCAAGCTAAGTTGGTGACAATTTGTTATGCAGCCATATAAGTTTTTAAACTTGCCCAGAAAATGGGGTTCTAGCTTTCAACTGGGTTGAGAAGGAACTCGAGTTAAGTAAAGGAAGTGACAGGGACAAGGCAGAACTGATGTGCTTCCTTGTCTTTTGTGACATGTGCCAGTACACTCCTTCAGAATGTGGTGATGGGCAAGCAGCTCTACTGCTTAGAACGTTCTTGGGCTGATCAGTCACACCTAGTGTTTAATGATGAGTCTTCTTTGTGGTTGCAAGCCAGTTACTTAACTTCTCTGGGCCCCCATTTCCCCAAGAGTAATACAGAAATCATCTGCTTTAATGTGTATTTGGAGGGAATAAATGAGGTAACATATGAAAAGCATTCAAATATTACTTTATTTGAAGGCATCTAAAGCTTTAACACACATCATTTAACATAATAGGAATTCCTGGGGAGACAAGGATTCCCAAACCATACATGGAGCATCATTAGCCTTCTATTTTTGTTTTTCAAGATATTACTTGCTTAAAACACCTTCAAACAGAGAGAAAGTTTTCCTCATGAGCAATTTGAAACATCTAGTGATAAAACTGGTTTCCTGGAGGAAGGGACCCATGTTTGGTAGGTAGTTAGAAATGTAATCTGACTTTGATTTGATCCAAATAGAATCAAAGGCTATTTCAGCTTTTATTTTTCTTTTCAGTTCATTCAATTTTAACAAGGAATTTTTTATTGTTGGTGGTGATGTTAGATATGCTTTGTATTTTAAGAAAAAAGACATTTTGTATTATAACCTGCTTCTCTCCCAAACTTGTTCGAACCATTAAAGAAGTGCTGGAAGTGACAATTCAGGCTGAATAAAAGACCATCTTTCAAATGAAGAAAAGCTAGATTGTAGCAGTCTGGTTATTGCCTGTAGTTTAGATTATCGTATCTTTTAAAATAAAAATTACATCCTTTGGCTAAAAAAAAGGACAAGAGAAACATGAAAAGTGTAAATTGAACTTTTGCCTTGTGTTACATCTCCGCTGTTTACCAAAATCAATTTATTTCTGTTTGTTTTACTGTCTATCTGCTGAAAACATATCTGAATCCAAAGAAAATGTAAAACATGTGATTTAAAATAGTTTGAGAAAGGAAAAGGAAGCGTGCTGTTAAATGTTAAAATGGGTTCTGTGGTAAATTGTATACATGCCCCACATCAAAAGTAAATTGAAGTTAAAATAAATAATGTTACACTGAAAGTTGAAAGAATATAGCAAATCATAAAGATACTTGTATACTAATTGAGAGTATTTTAATTGTTAAAAGATTTAGAGAAATAAACATTGTAGATGGGAACACAGTGCTGAAAGATCTGCGCTGGTTCTGGTTTTCCTTTCTAGTGGCTTGGCAGGGACTCAGTGCTGAGCTCCAGTCTGGCCTTTGGAAACAGAAGCAATGCTGTTCAAAGGATTAATCAGTGGCCCATATACAGGAGGCTCGGGGCTACACATATATGCAGTCCCCAAAGCTGAGACAGGAAACATGGGCCTTCATCCTTGCTGCTAGCATTTCCATAAGGGCGGTGCCTGGCAGGAGTACACTGTAGGCTGCTGTGGTTTATTTCTGTCTCTACATCTGCAGTGCTATTGACTTCACCAAGTGACTTCTCTGATCCTTTCCCTTCCTTCTGTTGCTGTAGGTCACTCGACAATGGCATTAACATGACCGATACTTCCTTTTTCACTCTGGTCTGTTTTCTTACTCATGCTGATCTATTAAATGGCTACCAAGGCTCAAGGAAAAAAAAAAAAAAAAAACACCTGTTATCTACATGAAAGAAAATAAAGCTGTCCTCATGCTTCTCTCTCTCAAATTATGTTGAATTCAAATCAATCGAAATGTTTCTTTTTTTTTTTTTTTTTTAATATGATCTACTCATATTTGGAAAGTGTACAAAAGCCTTCTAGGGATTCAGTGGAAACATATTAACATTGGTTAGGCTTTGTGTATTCTTTGAAACCAAATGTTTTGATGTGTGTGTGTCTTCCAAATTTGTATGATATGATTTCTGAATTCACATTCTTCTTCTGTCTTCTAATTTACCTCATTTTCACCCTCAAGGGGCAGACTTGTTGCCAAGTACAGTCAAAGAAAGCAACAGATAGACAAAAAACAGTTTTCTAAAAATTTATGAATGATCCATTAAATAAATAAATAGTAGAAAAACTTTCTAATATCTACCTGTGGAATGTAAAGAATTGCTCCATGTGATATAATAGTATATTTAGTTCTTAAAATAAGTATTAATATTTTATCAACAAGGAAAATGAAGCTTATATACTTGTTCACCCGCTTTTTGTTTCTAAAAATATGTATTAGACATCTATTCTATGTCTCACACTGGAATAGGCTTTTTGGATAAAATGACAACAATATATCCTCATGATCTCCTTCTCTGGATTCCAGAAGAAAGATATCTGGTAAATAATATCACATGCAGTAAATGGCATTTCTAGTATTCAAGCCCAAGATCTCCTGATGCAGAGCCAGGAACTCATTAGTTTTTTTGTTTTTTTTTTAATCAGTCTTACTCAGTAAAGGAGAAAAAAATTTGTCAAAAGTCAGTCAGGTTCTTTTATGCATGATTGCCAATAGTTCCATATATGATATACCCCAATTGGGCAAAGAAAAAAAAATCTCCAATTAGGATGTACTCTTAATCCTTAGGAAAATTATTCTAAAATTATCTTCTATGATTGGTAAGTGTTCAGTTGTAGTAATGGGATATTGTAATTTCAATAATTATTTTTAGATTTTTAATAGATGTGTGTATCTATTAATAACTATTAATTATCTATTAATATATCTGGTAGTATATATTTGCGACACATTAATTAATTATGGATGCTGCAGATGAAAATACTGCATTAACTTTTTAAAAACATAAATTTCATTATTTTTTGGCTTGTTGACTCCATATTTAAAATGAGTGCTTACAAAATGTATAGATGTATAAATAGGATTATAAATCCAGAACTTTTGTGTGGGTTGAGTCCTCTCCTATACTTATTTTTCTGACATATAAATCCATGTCATACATTAAGTCTCAGACCTATGTAACAAAATATGTCAAGAACTAATTTATGATTTCTTCTGTACTCTTAAACTTAAGTTCAGGATAGGGAACTAGTTCCATCCCAGTTATGATCCACATGAGTCAAAAGTAGGAGACACAGACTCATTTCTGGGTGATATGATCACTTAAATATCTATATTCATAAGAAGAAGCTTTTATTTGTTTGTTTTTATTTTTTAAAGACCCTAAAAGCAAAAAAGTTCAGAAAATCATTTTCCACAGAGGGCCATGATTCTTGGGGCCTGCTATTTTCCTATATCTTTTCTTTTTAAATGTAATTTGAATGCAAGGGCACTTTATCACTGAGCTACATTGACAGAACTTTTTACTTTTTATTTTGAGACAGGGACTCATTAAGATTCTGAGGACCTTACTAAGTTGCTGAGGCTGGTCTCAAACTTTCTATCCTCCTGCCTCAACCTCTCAGTGGCTGAGATTACAGTCATGTACCACCATGCCTGGCTCTTCTAGTTTCTAATAAAGAATAGTTCTTTTACATTCCAACACTTCCTAGAGACACAAATGGTCATTCTTTATTGTCCCAGGGATTCATTAGTGTGCACTGTCTTGCTGACCCAATTCACTTCAAATGGATCCCTACCTCCCACTGATAGTGGTTATTCTTATAGTTTCTTAGTGATAAAGTGAAAACAACACAGAAGGAATTTAGAAAATACTTTTGTGTGCAGTCTTTTGATTCTAGAATCAAATGGTTTTGTCTGGTTATTAAAAAGACTCTGAACATTTTGATGTGAATTTTTGGTGGTTACATGCATGTCAACTTACTTGCTGCAAATAAACCATATGTATATTGAAAAGGACAATATATGTCATGCACTGGTTCAGCATGCTTTCTTTCCTAGAATGCCAACAAAGAGTGCTATAGTGTCTGGTGATGTTCTCTTATTGCCATTATAAGACAGAACAGCCTTCACTCTCCAAGCAATGCTGATGACATTGACTTCTATCAGTAGGTATGGCACCCTGTGAGTGGTGCAAAGCTCAGTAGTGTATGGGGAGTGACTTTAAAGCCTGGCTTGAACACATCATGAAATATATGCCTCTCTTTACTAATGAAAATGGAGCCACATTTTCCTGTTCTTTCAGCCAGATGGGGTTATGATTGTTGTGTGCTTGCCTTTTACATTACTATTTGATTCCATAATAAGAACCACATGAGACAATTTTAGTTTATTGGTTCTTCAGTTGCCAACATGGCTTTTGTACAACTAATAAAATAAATAAAAATATTTCCCTTGTGTTTTTTCTTATAAAATACACTTGTTATATAAAGGATACGCACATACCAGTCAAAACCTGATCTGGCATGAGCGATATTGTCTTGCTTTTTCTTACTTAATAGAAAGCAAAGGAGTTTCCCAATAGCATGGTGGGCTTGCACTGGGCTATGCCTATGTATTAGAGATTGCAGGCATTTAAAAAGCATCAATTTAGACTGATATCTTGGTAAGCATTTTTAAATCTAATTACTAATGAAAATAAATTTTCAGAAAGGGCATACAAGGAAGAAAGTGAAAGGAATGAAAAGCTGCATTTTTTTCCCCAGTGCCCATGGTAATGGAGCCATGGTCTCCACAGGGGCAGGTCCTGAACATATATTGTTTAAGCTGGGTCTTCTCTGCTGAAGCCAAGGAAGCTCAAAGCCAACTGTACTGGCATGTCTAAGGCCAGTGGTCTGCTATTCGTTGAGGCCAGGATTTTGAGAATGAGCTGAAAGGTCACCTTTTAAGCATACTTAAATGTAAGTCATATGTCCTGAAAGCTCTGATGAGTCATCCACTTACATAATCATTATTTGGAATACTCAAAATCAATTCATGAACATTCCCCTCAGTGTATAAATGCTTGATGCAGTAATGGCATAAAATCTGATCTTCAATAGAAACTGGTTCTCTTCTGGGTCACTTTGTAAGGAAGTACTTGTGAGCAAAGGACAAGCTGATCTGTAATATCTAATACATAGGTATAGGCCAATGTGAGTCCACCAAGCTATTGGGAAACTCCTTTACTTTATATTAAGTAAGAAAAGGCAAGACAATATTGCTCATGCCAGATCAGGTTGTCCACTTCAGGTCTGATCATTTTACGTCTGCTAAGTCGTCACACTTCCACTGGCTGATGTTGATCCTCCAAGCATACCATGAAACCAATCAGATGTTTTGTTCCTTTATTTCATATTTTCAGTATTTGGAGGCACTGAAAAATGAAGAGATGATTTCAGGGAGTCATATGCATGTTGGAGACTTACTAGAGAAAACAAGGTGAACATTTGAGAAATGGGTCTTTCCCTAAAATAGCACTCTCTTGAAAAGAAGAGGATGAACTGCATAAGATTTGAATTACACTACACAAGACTTGAATTTAATTCAATGGTTGCAAGTAATACTTTATAAAACTTACTTTATCCAGTCATTTAAAATAAAAGAATAAAACCTGTCCATGTTGCTTTAATAAATTTTGGTAAAGAGGAGAATTCCATTTACTTAAACTCTTTCATTCCATGGTTGGATCACTTTCTTTCGTTCAATCCACGGAAATACAGAGGAATAAATGAAAGAATTCTGCTACCTGGAATTCATAAAACCTAGACATTATTTAAAATGAACATCTGTCTTAAATGGAAAAATCAAGAACTTATATTCTTTAAAGAGCCAAAAAAGACATTTTTGTTATCATTGTCAGGTTCAAAATTTATAAAGATTGGAATATATGAAAGTTGATTAAGCAATACAAGGGAAATGCGTTTTATGGGCGTGATCATTGTTTTAGCTTGATTATTTTGTACAAAACACACATATGTACATGCCACATATATTTGCACTTACTTATTTTGTTATTTATAAGAACAGAGCAAGAAGCAAAAAAGGCAGAGTTTGTTTGGATAAAAAACTATGAAAGAAAGCAATTCTTTCCAACAAATTAAAGATTGAATAAGGAGTTGATCTGAGTCACTTTCTCACTGCTTCATGGAGCAAATTCATAGAGTGAGTTTGATGGGCACCAAAGTTCAACTTTGACCTGTCTATGGCTTCAGAGAGCCCAGGTCAACTTGAAGAGACTTGAAGTGTTTCTGCACAGGGGGGAGCAATGCAATACAACCCTGGTGCTCAGAAAACAGCTCTCTCCCACACAGCCAGCCAGAAGCAGCCACTCACAGTGATGTGCTTCTCTTTCTATGTCAGGGTTAAGGTCATTTTTAGGGCACAGTGAGGAAATGTGGAGGCCTAGGCTGTCTGCACCACACCTGGACCGTAAGAAACAGGGGGTTTCAATTTCCAGCCTCTGGATAGCACACAGCCTAATCTTTACCTGCCTGTCCTCACCCTAGTATACAACAAATATAAAAATAAATGAGACATTTCAGATTAGAGGACCAGCAAGATTAAGGGTAGACATTCTGGAAACCCATCAAGAATGTTGGAAAAAGGTAAATAGATGCAGAATTTATTTTGGGGACAAAGCCATGAAGTCTCCTATATTTAGTTATTTTGGTAAGTAAAGGAGAATTGAGGTGTGGTATGTAGAAAATGAATTTCAATTAGTGTCTTGGTACATTTAGGGTAGAACTCTTGAGTTATTTATAAATATACAAGTTACTGAGGACTGCATTTGCAGATATAACTAGCTCTTACAATTTTAGCAGCTTATTCTTTTAATTTACTGATTACCTAATCGCATTTCTAAAATATAAGGTAGAAGCAATTAAATTGCCATTGGAAGAGACACAAACAGAAGTGTTAACATTATGGTTCTGGAGCTAGTTGACACCTATAATCAGAGAATAGGAACCAAATTATCCTGATCATAATTATGAAAACAGTATTTATATAAGCTAGCACTTACTTAACACTTATTCTCTTCTGTGAGTTGCCTTATGAGCTTTACATATAACAGCTTGTCAATCATCACAACATGCTTCTATGAGCTATTATTTTTATTATTGCCATTTTTGCTATGATGAAAAAATTCAGATAATTTCTTCATAATTCATCTGATTTTCCTATGCTGACTCCCAAAGGCTCTAAATATTCCCAGTGAGTTGATGGGGAGCATATGCTACTGTCCCTTTTACAATAAAGGAAATGTGTCATAAGTGGTACTTGTGGCAGGCAGCCTTGGGATTCTTTGAGATTTGTAAATCTGAGTCTCACATTTATCATGCTATACTAATTCTGAAGTATTTTAACTGAAAATAATAACGACCAACTGCTCTTTAGAAATACTCCATAAACGTATGCAGAACAATATATGTATAATTTGCTTAGACAATTATTCATGAGATGTGGTTTTAGAGACACTAGAAGGTAGGCTTATACCCAAACATCTTTCCTTCAGAGCAAACACCTCATGATTTTAAATCAGACCAAGCTAGAATCAAATACTAATTTTATTACAGCTATGTGACCTTGAGCTAAAGTTTCTTAATTTATTCAAGAGTCACTGTGAAGATGAAAGAAGCAATGAATGGTGATTCTTTGAATATGACAAGTCTTCCATATGTTTTATTTATTTTGTATCCCTTTTCTTTCTCTGTTTCCTCCTATGATTTAAAATGTTAGGGAGGTATGTTCATACTATGAGTGATAAAAATATAGGGAAGTCTCAGAACTTGCCTTGGGAGAACTCACAAAATCTAATATTTTATTTTATGAACTAGAAAGGGCAATTGAAAACTTTTCAATCATTTATATTCATTTGTGTGTTTATTCTGGCTAACAGTGAAAACAAAAACTCAAAAGAGTCTATACAAACGTTTAGCTTTTCAAAATGGCAACCCATTTCATTTTGCCTTTGGAAAGAGAAATTGCAGTATCATAATATTGGTCAGTGATATTTGCTATCTCGTGGTCTTTTCCTGCTTCTCACCAGGTTCCTCTAAAGTTTCTGATAGTTAAAGAAAGTCAGAAGATCTTAGAAACTGACTTTCATTTATAACCTGCTGGTTCACCTAGATCAGGTTACTGGGAAGAAATCCAAGTCGGACCTTCTGACCTACCCAAAACAGCATGAAGTATGCCCTGCCACTAAATCCTGATTCCTGTGTACCTCACCCTGTCACTAAGTATGATTTAGAGGAACCTTTAGAAAGTCAGGTAAAAGGATTTAGTGCTTTACGTGTAGGTTACAGCTGCTGGGCTGGCTTTTATAGTAACGTAAGTAAGTAATTTATTAAATGGCTCAGTCATTAGATATACCAGACCTTTAAAACATTCTTGTGAGGGAGGCTGCTTTGGGTAGTGAGAAGATTAGCATTTCTCAACAGCAAGTATTTTTGACAAGATTAATGAGGCACAGGGCAGAGGGATTTGTTTCCCCCTTTGTGTCTGCTCTGGTTTCCTTGCCCTCTATTTGGTTGTCTTTTCCTGTGGCACCTGCTGTCACTGACACGGACGAGATGCCAAAACAGCATTCCTTTACTTCAACACCCTTCACACCTTCTTCTCCTCCCTTCCTTCTCCCCAGGAGTTATTCCTTTCTCCTCCTCTGAGATTGGCAAGGACATTATTTCAGCTTGCTACAAGGAAATGCCTCGCAGGCAATTTCACCTTTGAAGAAATAAGTGAATTATGAACAAGATCAGAAATACTTCACAGTGATTTATTTTATATAAGGAAAAGTCCGAAAACCGTTAAACAGGAGGTCATTTTGAAATTGTCTATCTGTTCTAATACTCCCTCTGTTTTCCCTCAGAGCCATCACCATCATTATGGTACCCATTCTGTTAGTGGAATATAATTTGCTTCATGTGCTTGTCATTTGATAGAATGTATATGCTACCATTTTTTCCCCTCTTGTTCTCATGAACAAGAGACAGACACTGTCCTGCCTTTGTGAGCTTACTTGCCTTCAAAAAGATTTATATCATGCACACTAATAACAAGTGTACTCGCCTTTAACAAAGCCTCCAACTTTGCTTCTGTTTGTTCTTCTTCCAGCTCAATTTCCCCTTGATGCCTTCCAATAAGTTGCCATCCTTTTTATCCAGACAAGTCTCCTAAGTGTGTCTTACTTTGACAAACACATTTTTCACATCTTATAAAAGCTAATGTAACAGAATTTCCCATTTGTGTTTTTAGCATCTGCCAACACATTTTTACGATGATCCCAAGCTCTAGTTATTTTTAGGTCTAAAGTAATGGCAAAGGTATTCAAAAGCAGAAGAGATTGTAAGAACCCTGGCTATCCAATGGGCATTCCTTGGTTGGAGAAGGTGCCTGAGGGTCTGGAAAGTTGGGAGATCAGCAAAAGGCACAGAAGATACTGAATTTGGAGATTTAATTAAGGTACTTTGTGTTTTTCTTTTGCAGTCTTATTATTTTGTAATTTTGAGTTTAAATTCTGGTACTTGAAGCATTCTTGCTTTGACTATAAGTCTCAATATAAGCAATTTTTACAGATAAGAACTATAAAAGTTTTTAAAAATAAGTTTATATTATCACGATCATTTAAAAAGTTCCAGTTTCTGAGAACATTTCTCATTTTTTGGATAGCTCTATGAATCTTGGTAGAACTTCAGTACATGGACTTATTTGAGTGATGTTCAATGAATATTTTGCTAAATTCAGAAAAAAGTTTTCAAAATATTCAAGTAAAGAAGATTACTTACATTGTTATAGACTCTAGGATGGGACAAAAAAAATAGACAACAGGAATTCAAAGTGGAAAACTTTACTTTCAATTCCTAATAAAGCTAAAGTTGTCAAGACAGAAGTGATCTAATAGTTATATTTTCATCTGTATTGCATGGAAAAACTAGCATTGGAATAAAATTTTGTGGTTAAATTCTCAATCCTCTCAGAACCTCTTCCTTCATCTACAAATTTTGAATAATAGTAAGAATCTTTTTACAGGGTTATAGCAAAGTTTGAATGAATGATGTATCAAAAGCTCTTGTAATGTTTATTGATAATAGTTGAACTAATTTATTATTATATTAAAATATATTATAGCTATCATAATTAACTTAAAAGTCCTAAGCCTCTCATAAGGATTATTTTATAAACATAAGAAACACAGAAAGGATAGATAATCAAAGACAAGCTGAGGAGTAGGAGTAGAAAAGTGTTAGTAAGAGCAAGCCTGTGATGAGATAAGGATCCAAAGAATGAATACTCTAGAGCTTTTGGGGATGTAAGAATAAGGACATACAGGATAGACCAATTGATTGGGATAGTAGGGTTAGTGTTTAAGAATATTATGAGAAAACCATGATATCAATTCTTATTTTATTATCTTCACAATGAAATAGAATTATTGTTCAACTAGAAAAGGCCAAATAAAAATTTTAAAGAGGAGATGGAAATTTAAGATAGATACAAAACTGGAAAAGTCACCAATTGAATTATGCTAATAAAATCTCTGGATCCATTCAGCTTTCTTATAAAAAATTGCATAATATGTTCTACTCACTGCTAACACAACTTGCTGTTCACTTAGCTATGCTTTACACAAGTATTTATAAATTTACCTGAAGTACCTTTCCTATATTTTTACTTGGGAGAATGCTGTTGTTCTGACTTGGATTTCTCAGTTCCTCAAGATCTATCTAATTGCCCCCTGACTACCTTCCAGTCTGTAGAGATCACTACTCAACATTAGTTAGGATGCATTGCAATGGTAAAATGGTATGTCTCTTGCTTTGCCTCCTGTTCCAACCTTTTTTTAAAAAAAATATTTATATACGACAGTGGAATGCATTACAATTCTTATTATACATATGGAGCACAATTTTTCATATCTCTGGTTGTATACAAAGTATATTCACACCAATTCGTGTCTTCATACATGTACTTTGGATAATAATGACCATCACGTTCCACCATCATTTCTATCCCCGTGCCCTCTCCCTTCCCCTCCCACCTCTCTGCCCTATCTAGAGTTCGTCTATTCCTCCTATGCCCCCTCTCCCTATCATGTTCCAATCTTGATCTGAAAACTATAGTCACTGATTGCCTTTGTGTTCTGAGAACCTACCACAGAGTGCAGCTTATGATTGCATTCCATAAATGTCAATGTGACTTAATATAATTTAAAGGAGAAGGAACAGTTATAGGAGTTTAGGATTCTTGACAAGGAAATAGTTTAGGGAGTGAAGGAGAATGGTAACGATGTTCATTAACTGACAGGTATTTATGAAAGAAGGAATACATTCAGAGGACACTACTCTGATTAGGGGGTTGAAGTTGAAATAATTTTTGGCTCAGTGTAAGGCTGAATTTCTATCAGCGATGTCTACTGGGAAAGCCTCCCTTGTCTGATAGTAAATTCTTGTGTAAGGTATATGCTTGGATAGAAACTGGGTAATCTACTTGGGACATGACACACCTAGTTCTTCTGGAATATTGTTTTATTCAGCTTTTTCGTTGCTGTGACTAAAAACATGTCAAGAACAATTAGAGTTGAAAAACAATTATTTTGCGACTACTCACAGTTTCAGAGGTCTCAATCCACAGAGAGCAGATTCTATTGCTTTGAGCATGAGATAAGGTGGAAGGAAGTGGTGGAGGAAAGCAGCTGGGAACATGGCAACAGGAATCAGAAAGAAACTGCTATGCCCACCAAAGACAAAATATGTATCCCAAAGACCCGTTCCCAATTACCTTCCTCCTCCAGCCACATCCTACCTGCCTATGATTTCCATCAAGTTAATCCATTCAACTGGATTAATGTGCTGATTAGGTTAAGACTCTCATAACCCAGTCATTTCACCACTAAACTTTCTTATATTGTCTTGCACACGAGCTTTTGGGGGACAACTTATATGTAAAACATTACAAAGATTAATGTTGGAATTGAAAAATATGTAATGTTCCTCATAACTCTAAGATTCTCTGATTATTAATAAATGTCTCATTTGGAGGTTCAGATATTGTAATAATTTCTTTCTTTCGTGCAAACCATGCACATCTCAGCTGCTATCTTCCCCCAGGTACTTATCTCTTTTTACAGGTTTGTTAAGCTTGATCTTCCCTTCAGGCCCTGTTTTTGTTAATTTTTTCATCCTAATAAAGCCCCTCATGCCACAGACTCAATGGTTGACTCAAAGGCTGGGCACCTCTGAAATCTTATTGTGGATCTTTCTCTGCTTTGTTTTGCAGTCGGAGCTTAGCTAAAATCAAGCAATATGTTTAGAAGACTACTAGTATAAACCTGAATAATCAGAAAGGGGCTCAGTTCTGTAGAAAACAATAATAATAATTAAAGTTGGCTTCTTTAGTGTCTGGAATTCCAACTGGGACAAGTTCAAAGCTTTGGTTTATCATCACAAAAGAGCCACAGAGCCCTTGAGAGCCCTTTTTGGGATTCCAAAGAAAATCTACCAAGGCAGAAACTTCTTCTTTAAGTTTTTTTAAATTTTTTTATTAAAAACAAATAAAGGGAAACACAAACACATTCCAATACAGAAGCACATCTGAAGAGCCACAAATCCACAAGGTTCCAAGCCTCTGGCAAGTCCAATCTACTGGTGTAAAATGCTAGACATAATTGCAGCCAGTGTGGTTCTGCCCCATGCAATAATCAAAGACAGTAATACTACCACAGAAATCAGCCTCTCTTCTACATTGGTGCCTACTTTTGTTTATGTCCTCAGAGTTTATAGTTTGTCTCTCTGTGTGTGTGTGTGTGTATATATATATATATATATATATATATATATATATATATATATATATATATATAAATTTTTTGCTTATTTTATGCTTCTTGTTTGATTGTTCATTAGCATTTGAATTCTATCTTCAGCTCTGAAGTAATGACACATATGCTTTGTTTATCTGTATGGTGGCAAGACAATTTCATGATCTGCCCACAGCTTACAAACTGATCGGTGGGGTCTGTCTCCATGGTTCCATGACTAATGGACATCTGGAATTGTCAATTGAGCCTCTGTGAGGTTGAGCTGTGACTTAATCTAAAGCTACAGTGTGGGTAGCCATTTGAACTTCCCTGCTACTTGTGGATAAAAATGCAAGAAGGATAAGGATAATGTGTAGTAAGAAGAAAATTTTCCATTCTATTAACTTATATAACCCTTCATCAAATGTAATGCTGTTATCAATTTTATGCATCTAGTAATGTGATACAATATTATAATTAATTGAGTATGGATGTATTGTGTTCTGAGATGTTTTCTGTTTGTTATAGTCTAGGAACTCCTTAGAGTGAGTTTATAGTAAATATAGTAATATAACAAAGTTAATTCTAATAGTTTCTCTTTTGAGGCATTATGTGTGTCTTTAAAAGGAGTGGTGTTGGAATACACTAGATCAAGATGATATTAATTCAGTCTAATATGCCCATTAGTTTCTATCTTAGGAAGTAGTATGATAGAATTAATAATCATAATATCAGACAGTATATAGGATTTATTGCTTATGCAGTATTATGTAACCTTATAATAGGCTGATCCATTTAATTTATTTAGGAGGTAGATACTATTACCCCTGTTTTATATATAAAGACATCGAGGTCTTGAGAAATTTAGTAATTTGGTCAAGGAAAACAGGAAAGAACTAGAGGCTAGATCTCTAGGTATAATCCCCATATTGAAAACTTCCTAAACAATGACAGTAATGATTCAGCTTGAGTTGCACACCAATTTCTACTGCCAACTGCTGGGCTTTGGGTATATTTTGTCAAACTGATGAGAAAGACCTGATGAAAATACAGTTATATGCTCTGGGAAAAAAAATAAAACTGCACTCCATCTATTCCTGTGGTTTAAAATACTGGTGGGTAATACTGATGGGGGTGGCTTTACCAAAGCCTTTAAAATGAGATCTTGAAAAGGTTTCTGGACAAGACTGGCCCTGGGGGAGTGTCAGGTAGGCCTGATGAACTCGGTCAGTGACTCATTTCAGTCACAGGAGAGCAGACATGGAAGTCTAGTATTTGAACACAAATGAAAGAAAACAGGGTCCCAAATAATGCTGATTTGGGCATATCAAAAAGAAAGAAAATGGAGAGAAGATCCCAGTTTTGCATCCTTACTAGGTGGAATCCAAACACAAAAACTATAGCATCTATCTGCCAGAGCAGATAGGAAAAGTCCCATCAATACAGTGAGCCAGAACTTGAACATTCTTTTCAGGCTTGCTGTGGCTGCACCCAGGATTTGATGAAGGTGCCTTGTTAGTTACTCTCCGAGGTCTCCAAGAATTTCTTGAGGAATGGGACTTTAATAAGTTGTGAAGGTTCTGCTCAAGTAGGTCAGGGCAGAGTGAGGAATTCAGTCTGAATGGAGTTCAGGAAATCATATTAGATATTGCTTGGCTAAAAAAGTGCCATGCAAAAAGTTTGGATTTCACATTTCATAAAGATTTTTTTTCAATACGAGGGGTTAAACTCAGGGGTGTTCTACCACTGAACTGCATGTCCCAGGCTTTAAAACTTTTTCTTTTTTTTTTTTAATTTTGAAGTAGGTTCTCTTCTCAAACTTGTTATTCTCCTGCTTCAGACTCCCCAGTTGCTGCAAGGACAGGCGTGTGCCACAGCACTCTGCACATTTCATAAAGATTTTAAATATTGAATAAAAAGAATATAGAAACAACAAATAGTATAAACATGTGATCCCCAAATAAGGACCATTTCTTTAAATAAAAATTTTGTGAAAAGAGCCATTCCTTACATTCTCATTTAACTCGAGACTGGTGAACACAGGGTACACACGTCCACAGAGATGTGTTTGGAACAATTAATACAATGGCAAACTTTATGGATCATCTTGTACACCTCATTTAAGGTTCTAAGACACATTATTGTGGGTGCCAAGGGATTATCATAACTTGAGAGCATGACTCCTGTTAACTTTAATACAAATGAGACAGAGGTAGGTAATCAAAATGTCAACCTATTCCTTTAAAATAAAAAATACATAGAAGAATTGGAGTACAATGCAGGTTGGCATGAATCTTATGTTTTCTCCCTGTAGAATAAATACCCGGTAGTTTATCAGCCACGTTGGTTTCTTCTGTAAGATTCTTCCCCTTACACCCAATATCTATAGAAAACTCACAGACAAAATTCTTAGTTCTCTACTTTGTATTAACTTTTTCAGTGTGCATCACAAACTTATATTGACATATAGTATTAAATTCCCTATTCAAATAGGTCACCAGAGCTTCCTACTTCAATTGACACACCTGGTCTACACCATGTTGGTATTGTAGTTTAATTCAAATGGACTTTTAAAAATTCAATTCCAAAGCTTTTGGAGATCATCTAATGATATATCAAAGTTTTATAATAATAAACAATAGTTTGGGCTGGGGATGTGGCTCAAAGTGGTAGCGCGCTCCTCTGGCATGCATGAGGCACTGGGTTTGACCTCAGCACAACATAAAAATAAAATAAAGATATTAAAAAAAAAAAAACAATAGTTGACTACTGTAGTCAACTAAAGAAAGCATTGTAGTTGTGATTTTTGTCAGGCAAGATGTGAGAAAAGAAAAAAGCCAGGTAGATGTCTCTTTCAGTTCAAGCCATGAAAGTCTCAAGTATGGAGGCAGTAGTAGGAAAGCATATTTTTCTGATGGGCTTATAATAATTTTTTAGGACCCGAAGACCTAGAATAGAGAACAGTAAAAGCATGTATGTACCCAGACACTCAAGATGATCTATAACTGTCTCTCAATATGTGTTTCCTAGAAGATCTGTAATATCAGGTGTCTTCTCCGCCTATAAGGAGCATCATCGTTGACTTCTGGAATGGGGATGTGTGTACTCAAGGGCAATAATCAATATCAAGGAACTGGTCTGAGTGAGGCTGACAGGGATAATAAAACATGTTCTGATTTGGCTAAACCTAACTATAGATTCTAGAATAATGTTGCTCACCTAATGGTTGTAAATTTCAAAATTTAGGCCAGTAAAATGAAAATTCAGTACTTATTCAGAGTATCATAGCAGTTTGATGTTCCCACAGCACTGAAAAGCAGTGTTAAATGATTACACAACCGAAACCACAGCAAAACATGGTTCTACATGTGATCTCTTAATTTCTCCTTTTATGACGAAGTCTAATTTGTCAGTTTTCTTAAGACTCCTTAGTAGGAAAAAGAGGCTATGTATTCTTGACCTTTGAATCAAATACTTAGTGATCTGGCCCCAGATAATAGAAATCAAGCAAATGCCGACAGGCAAGGAGTTGATTTTATTTCTTTTAAAATATTATTTTCTTTCATATAAACTTCTTGAAGCTTTTACATAAAAAACCCCAAGAATCTTATAATAGTGAACATTTATTCATCACCCATGTTTTTCAGATAATAGAATTCTCAAATTCTCAAAGCCATAACACTTCAGGTAGAAATTCTTATCCCCCTTTGATGGAAGTAATTGAGGCTAAGAGTGGTTCATTATTTTCATTCATTCATTTATGCATTCATTTATTCCTTTAGTAAGCGTTTATTTAAGCCATGTGCTGGTACAGTGCTTGCTCAAATTCACCCAGCTAAGAAATGACAAAGTCAGATCTAATTCTAAAGCCAGTATTCTTCCCACTCTACTGTGTTAAACTAAAAGGATATCTTTTTTAAAATGCAAAGTAACACAAAAGGCTAGGTAAGAGAAAAAGAGTTGATATTCTCATAAAACCACATGCAAACAATGTCTTGTATCCCCTTCATTTATTTTACTCTCCTGCTGGTCAACACCACAGCCCCTCAGATTAGAGGATTTGGCTGCTCTACAGATACACACTGGATGTGGAGCAACACCCAAGGCTCCATTAAAGTCATTATTCATGTGGACTTCTTTTCCTCCCATAGGGACAGGCATATCAATTTTTTCTATATATTTTGAAGAGTTTAGCCACATGATTTTAATCATTTATCCCAGGTGGCTCTTAGAACTTGCATGGTGGCCCTATATGTTATCCAACCAAGGCCAAATTCTAGTATGGTTTGATGAATGAGCAGGAGACCAAAATCAGAGATCTGAAATTCTCTTCCCTGAGGAGCAATAGTTTTACCTTCTATTGCTTAGGGATCTTAGGGAATTTGAATATTAGGAAACAATGTAACTTAAGGTTTTGAACTAGACCACAGTTTGAGATCATCTAATAGTTTCGAACTATTTTTACAAATGTTCTGGTTTGAATAAAACCTAAACTATGTTATTCTAGTATCTATACCTTCAATTTTTAAATTTTCATATATTTTAATGGAAATTTAATTCTCTAGATATTAATTTACTTACAGTTAACTCATCAAAGTATATTTAAAGACATATTTCCCAAGTGGCTTTACAATAATTTTTTATAAAATTTAAGATGAACACACACACACACACACACACAACAGTAAAACAAAAAGAAAATACACAACACCAAAAAGTTCAGGTTGAGTTCATATCTCAAAAGCCACAGGTTCTAATGAATTCTAAACTTGAACAATGTTTTTTTCCATCCAAGAATGTGTCCCACATGTCATTGAATGGTGTAACCACGTCAACCACAAGTTTAACCTAGTTCCTTCGTACTTTTTAATTGACTTCAGCCAAAAATTTTTCAAACTGTAGACCAAATTGAAATTTTATAAAATATTGCAATTAAATGACATTTTTCATCTGACCACTGGCATGGAAGGCAATGTCAATCATCTTTCCTTGGAATCAAGAGGTTGTTCTCTTTCTTTCTCCTCACTTCCAGGCATTAGAGCTATGCAGTGAGCTATGCTATGAGATTATAGACTCTTCTTTTTAAAAATATATCTTCCCATCAGCCTACCCTGAAAATATTTGATCATTACATATGTTACTCATCACTTATCTATTCAGCTTCTGCTGTAAATGCTTATTTTAACAAAAGTAAATTCAACAAATATGTACAAATTGTCTACATTGTCCAAGCAAGGTAACTTACTGAATTGTATGAAACCAATTATTTAAAATATAATAAAGTTGAAGATTTATAGTATTAATAATGCTGTGTCTTCTCCCTCCTTGGCCATGACAGACATCATAAATCAATCAGGCATACTCTCCTACTGATCTCAGGTGTGACCTCTGAATTTCTTAATCCAGTTTTCCAGAAGGTTCCATCAAACACTATAGGATTTGGTACTGCATATATAACCTATATTTTATCCTGGTACAATAGGTGATTGTGCTGTGTGATCTTTAACTCTCATGTGTATATTGCTAAGGTGCAGTGATAACAGTCCTTATGAAATTATTTGTACTCTGCGGAGGTAGGCAGTTCTCACCTTACACCTCTGCTGTCCTTCTAAACATTGTCATTGTCCATGCCTATAAATACTTTCTTTGGTTGTTTCTTTTCCTCATTCTCAATATTAAAATAAGCAGACAATAAAACAATAACCTACCCAACAGAATGAAAGTTTAAGTCTGTCACATTTCCCAAAACAATGAAAAATATATATGAATATGGTATACTGGAAAATCTAAGACATTAGAAAGCAGGAGTCAAGGATCACCTGTTACCAGCTTTCTGACCTTGGCTGAATTACTTATTTCAGGCTCACCCATTCTGAAGCAGCACTCTATCCCAGACACCTTTCAAAGGCTGTGGTTGACTCACCTGAAAAATGAAAAGATTGTACGTATTATTGACTTAAGATATAGACAGGACCAGGACTGTTACAATAGTTCTGACTCTTGATCTTTTGGGGCAAGGAATTGTCATTTTGCACTGATGTAGAACCAGTAAATTAAATCAACTATGCTATTTGTTTTCATTATACTCCCAGGCATATTTTCTAGAAATCTCCCGAGAGTATTTCTGACCTTAAAGCACCAAGTTCCTACTTTTTCTTCTTTCCGTTTCCCTTTCAACTTCATCTTCTCCCATTTGGACTCATTTTTCTTCTCTTGCACTAACCTCAACCAGATTTCAGAAACACCAGGTCCTCTCCAATTTTTTTCTCATACTATTTATCCCTACTTGTAACTTCTAAACAATTTATCATCTGTATTTTTTAGGTTAACAAATACTCTGAACTAGTTAGGTTTGCACTGAATTGCATTACACCTTCCAGGATGCCAACTATCTGGAAAAAACACACAAATAAAATAATGTATAGCCCACAAGGCAAATTTCAGTGAATTAGTAACTAGAAAAATAAAAATCTCTACAAATTCTTGTCAAAGACAAGATCAAATATGAGTGACAGATAGTCTATAATTAATGAAATATGGCATTCCATGATATATGAGATATAGTAATGAAGTGGTTCCACACTTGAGGAAGTAAAAATGAAAATAAACAATTTGATTAAATAAAAATAAAAAATTAACAAAAATTATTGACCTAGAAACCTTGAGAGGAATACAGTGTGAATTAAAAAATAGCTATGAATGGATTAGACTGAAAAATACATCATCTCAGTCTATTCTGTTTGTGCTTTTCCTTCTATCTTGGTAGTGATGGTACAAAGGGACATCCTTTGCTATGTTTCTTGATATGCGAATTACTAAGTATGCACAAGGGAACTGTGTATTTGAAATACAGATAGTTTTTAATCTTTTGCTTTTATGATGTGTCTCATATTTGTTGTTTTTAAATTAGATGTTTTTACTGATAAAAACAAAAAGATGTCTATTTTCTGCCATATGCTAGGCATTTATGTTGCCAGGGTCATAGAGAGGTCAAAATAAAATACTCTTTAATAACTTGAGATCCCAAGCACTGATGAGATAAAGAATGGGAGCCACTGCTTTCCCTTCATAATCTTCAAAGTGGAATTTACACAGTACTTCTTTGTTGATACAGTATTTGTTGAGATTATACTTAAAATATATTGGAAGAAGTAGTATGAAAATAGGACCAGTGGTCAAACCAAGAAACACTTAGCTGATAATCAAAGGCAAGTTCCTATTTTGTTGCTTGCCATATGTTATGTTCTGAATATGAATCATTTCCTAAACGCCTATGGGTTGTCCAAGTAGCAATATTCAAAGGTAAAATGATTAGATTATGAGGCTTGGAGCACAATCAGTGAGTTAATCCATTTGATGGGTTAATAATTGAATGGATTACCGGGAATAACTGTAGGCAGGTGGGTGTGGCTGATGGAAGTAGTAGGTGTGCCCTTAGGAATTTTATTTTGTCCATGTCTTCTCTCTTTCTCCCTCTCTCTGTTTTTCTGGCTGTCATGAGCTGAGCAGTTGTCCTCCACCATGCCCTTCCACCAAGATATTCCTGCCCTCCATCACCTCAGACCTAGAGGGAGGAAGTTGACTAACCATGGACTGAAACTCAGAATCTGCGAGCCCAAAATAAACTTTTCATCATATATGGTGCTCTTGTTATATAATTTGATCACAGTGGTGAAAAGCTGACTAGCAGAGAAATTTGTACAAGGAAGGGGAGTCATTGCTATAACATACCTCTTCGTGTGGTTTAGAAGCCTTTGGAACTTGTTTGCAGAAGGAGTTTGGTTGACATGTTTGAAGATATAGGCTGGAGGAGCCTTAGAATGTTGTAAGCAGAGCTTAATGGGAGATCCTAATGGGATCCCAGAAGATGAGAATATCAAGAGACACACAAACAGTGCTTATGAGGTTTATGAGGTTTCAGAGGGTAATGAGGACTCTATTGGGAATGGCACTGGAGGCCACATATGTTACATTCTGGCAAAGAACTTATCTTCATTTCATCCATGCCCTAAGACTTTCTGTGAGGCTGAATTGAAAAGTGATGGACTCAAAAATCTAGAGGAGGAAATTTCAAGGCAGTATAACATTTAGGCAGTGTTGTAGGTATTACTGGGGATTTTATCCAGGTTTACTGAAATAATTGGGAGCAAAATCAGAGAAAAAATATTTTAAGAACTTGCAGAAAAGAATATGTAATACTGGGGTCAAGGAACATGTGGTCATTGAAGAGATTACCACCAGTAAAGAGAAGTACTTTGCATAGAGATAATAGGAAAGATACCTTGAAGGCATCTCAGGCATTCATCAAAGGTCAAGGATATAAAAGTGAAAACTCATTTGAGAAGAGACCAAGGGGGTCTCACACAGGTGGCACTACGATGTTGTTTCCCTAGGATTTATTTCAGCATACTCAGCTATCTAGGCAATCAGTGGCTTCTGCATCCAGGATCCCAGTCTCCCAGCTATTGCTTACGTTGGTGGCAGATCTTGGCAATATACTCATGGTGCTGGTTCTGAAGGAATGCAGGATACTGGAGCTAAGGGATCATAGAGGTTTCCACTGAGCTTTAAAACAAAGGCAAAGTTTATCAGGGTTGGAATCCCAGTGGGCAGCCCCTGAGAAGACATAATGTGAGGCTATGAAAATGAAGCCAAAATTGGAATAGACCTTCTAGAATTAAGAGATGTCAGTCGGCCTAAGAGAGAGGCCATAGGGGTAGGTGGCCCAAGCTCTTTGGAAATTACATCTCATCACCATTTGCCTAGGTGCATGACATAGGGATATAGGACTTAACAGACTTGAAACTAGCATCTGGAAGTATTATAGCCAAAAATGATAATGCCAATCAATGAATGCAATTAATTGTTTTCCTTAGTTTTTAATTTTTATTATATGAAATTTGATATATTATATTGCCTAGCTTGTTTGGGTCTTGTTTTGGTCACATGCCTTCTTTCTATGCCCCTATTTTTCCACTTTGGAATGAGAATATTTACTTTGTGCCATTGTCTTTGGATATATGTACTTGCTCTTGATCTTTACAGGATTTACAGCCTAGATGTTGCTGAGTCTTAGATGATATTTTAGACTTGACTTTTGTGCAATGATAAAACTGTTAAAATCATAAGGACTCTTGGAAATTGACCAAAAGCATTTTGCATTATGAAATGCACATGGTATTTTGGGTGCCAGTGGCAAAAATATTATGGCTTGGATATATGAGGTGTCCCTGAAAAACTCATGTAGCAATGGTAACATTAAAATGATTAGATTATGAGAGCTGTAACCTCATAGTTAGATTAATCCATTTGATAGATTAATATACTGGGTGGTAACTAGAGGTGGGTGGGTCATGACTGGAAGAAGTAGGTCAGTGCGACCATATTCTTGGAGATTATATTTTGTCCCTGGCTCCTCTCTCTTTCTCTGCCTCACATTAGCTGAGAAGCTTTCCTTTACCATACCCTTCTACCATGATGTTCTGCCTCACCTTGGGCCTAGAAGGATGGAATTGGTTGACCATGGACTGAAAATCCGAAACCATGATCTCAAAATAAACTTCCCTCCTATTAGTTTTTCTTTAAGGTATTTTGGTCACAGCCATGAAAAGCAGACTAAAATACCTAATCAAGACCTTTCAAACTCACCAGAGGCTTGATCAAAGCTATTTCCAACACTAACTCAAGGTTAAGTCCAGTCCAGGTGTCAGAGTTTAGTTTCATATTAGAGGTGAGAGCTACTAGGAAAAGTTGAGGAGAGAAACTGGAGGAATTAGGGAAAGGATTCAGGAGGTATGGAAATACTTGTTATCTATATGGACCACAATATATTACGTCAGGATATTTATTGGGAATATATAGCCAATAAATTCTTCTTAACAGACTTGAAACTAGCAACTGGAAGTATTATAGCCAAAAATGATAATGCCGATCAATGAATGCAATTAATTCCTTAGTTTTTAATTTTTATTATATGAAATTTGATATATTTCCCCACATAATCATTGCCACCACATTAATGCATATTCATGAAAATTCTATGGATCTTAATGATGCACTAGATAATTTTTAAGCAATCATGGCACAATTTAAAAAAAAACTTCACATATAGTTGCACGTCACATTTTTGCAAAAACAAAAATTGGAATAAAATCTCTGATGATTATGCAGTAAAATACAGTAGAAGCACATGAAAAGCAGACTAAAATATTTAATCAAAATCTTTAAGGTTACATGGGTAACCTGTAATTTATAAAATAAGCACTTGTGAACACATTTCCCAACCTAAGACCCATGCAAATTAAATATACCAATTTAATAATGAACTCTATTAAATCCCTCAACATTTTTCAAGACTAACATACAAAAAAATAAAATAAAATAAACCCACAAGATTCTAGCTTTGTATTTAATTGGTCTTCCACATGTATAGAATAATAATCCTCTTGTTTTTGATTTTTGTAAAAATTATATACTGAAAATGGTCTTGTAAATGTAGTTTTTATTCACATAATGTTTTAAGATTCATTCATGCTGTTATGAGCCCCTGTGGTCTGTTTATATATTGCAAGATATTACATTTTGTGAAGAGTTCATATTCTATATCTCTATTATTCTTTGGATATTTTGGTTTATTTCAGTTTTTAATATTATAAACAATGCTTCTATATACTTTATATGTTCATCTCTTAGTTTAAATATACTAGAGTTACTCTAGGTTAAATATCTGTGATGATCAGTTATATGTATCAACTTGGTGAGGTGATAGTCACCAGTGATTTGAATATCATTTTGTTGCTGTGAAGGAATTTTGTAAATGTTATTAACATTTGCAGTTGGTATTAAGAAAATTATACTCAATAATCTGTGTAGACCAGGTTCTATCACTTGAAAGGCCTTAACAGTAGAACAAGTTTTCCCTGAGGAAAAATAAAGTTCACCTTGGAATTGCAGCTTCAACTCTTGCCCAAGAATTGCAAGTTTATGCTCTCTGGTGATCTGTCATAGATTTAGAACTTGTCTGGTCAGCCACATAATCACACAAAACAATTCCTGGAAACAGTCAAATGTGCAGATGAGTCAATGGACATATGTGCCCATTTCCTTTGGTAAAACCCTGATTGATTTAAAAAAAAATAGGGGAATTCCTTGATTATAAGTATGCTTATGCTATTCACTACATAATGGTCAATTATTTTCAAACTGGTCACATCAATTTTCATTGCTGACCAAAGTATATTATAGTTTCTACCGATCCTCATTTTTTATCAAATTTTGAAAAAAAGTCTTACCTTTGTCATTCTAGAAACTGTAAAATGGTACCTAAATCTGGTATTAATTTTTTTTCCTGATTACTATTACTAATACATTCAACAAATATTTTGTTTATTAACCACTGATGTTTCTTTTCTTATGAAGTATTTTTGTGTGTATTTTTTATTACTCTAGTAAATTATAGATTTTAGATAACACTGTTAGTAAGGAGTTCTATAGCTAACATTTTTTCGCTAATGGTTATGAGACAAAGCCCATAAATTTATCATGTTCTGCTGTTTTCATCTTTTCCTTCATGGTTAATCCATTTTATGAATTTCTTAGGAAATCTTATCCTATGCTACAAAGAATCTTCCCCACATCATGCTTAATATTTAAAAAATACTGGTTTTTGTCCATCAAAAATTCGTGTTTCTATATGGTTTGAGGTAACATTCCAAGTTAATTTTTTCCATATGTATAATCAGCTGGTCTGGCACAGGTATTTCCCAGTTCCTCCTTCCTCTGACATTTTCAATGTTTACTCTGACATGTATTCTTTGCCATATATTAATAACTCTACTTTTGGACTCTCTATTCTATTTTATTGGTGATTTCAACTCGGTACTAAGTCATGATAATAAATAATGTCTGGCAAGACAATTCCCCTGACATGATTTCACCTTTTCATATACATCTTGACTATTCTTAGGCAGTTGAATTTTATGCATTTTAAAATCTAACGTCGAGCTTTTTAAAAATCCAGCTTAGGTTTTTATTGTAATTGCGCTGAAAGCATGTATCAATTTCGAGAAAACTGATATTTTTAAAGATATTGAACCTTATCTACAAGTGTGATATAATTAGCCTCTGACTTGGATATTCTCTGTTATTGTTATTATTACCAAGCTGATTTATATTTTTGTGGTGCTTGGGATGGAACCCAGGACCTGTGCATACTAAGCCAGCACTCTACCACTGAACTACATCCCCAGCTCTTCAGGACTTCTTAAAGCTTGATTTTCATTGCTCTATGTTCTTTTCATCTTTCGTAATTAGTACTTTATAGTGAGCAAATCTATGACTAAGAATCGTTTGTTATAATTAACAAAATATCTGGTTGCAGGTTAGTTGGAAAGAACTTCACTGCATTGCTAGAATCAAAAGTAAAATTTTTATTTGTCAAAGTAATTCAAAATTCATGATTATCTGTTTACAAAGTATTCTTTAAATGCAGGGGGTAATGCTCCATGCTTTGACTTAGGACCCAATGTTTTAAAACAGAAAAAAAAAAGAAGGAAAAAAAGAAAGAGAGAAGTGATTATAAATAGGTTAAGCTCCAAAGCAAAAGAACTGTGGAAATGAATGGAGCATTCTAAGAAAACAGAAGTCCTTCAATTTCACCTTCCAATTGATACAATAATTCCTTTGACAGCATGCTACAGCTGGTTTTTCAACATCTCCAGGAACATTTTACAGTGATGTTCAATTTGAATTCAAGTGAAAGATATTTTTTAACAATATTTGAGCCATGTTTCTTTTTCTGGTAAGTTTATTGATGTAATTCAATTTTCCAAAATAAGTGAAAACACAACTGAACACTTGCCTGAACCTTCGATATTACAATAATGATGACACCATATAGATACTCTGCCAACACAGTATATCATTTGAGAAATGGAGCACAACTGCATCTTATTTAAAAATTGGAAGATGCTTTCACATTTCTTGAAATTGTGCTTCAAATCAATCACCAAATGAATAGTACACTTGGGACAATCAACAATGCTAAGCCTATCCTTCTTAGAGAACCCTACTATAATACCATGAGAAATAAAACAAACAAATAAAATCCCTAATTTGGAAAGGACTTGATACATTTCATATTAGGTAGGAAGAAACGGAGATTCCTAATTAGGAACAGCATCTGTTTATTTAATATTCTACATGAACAGGAACTACAAAAATACATCTGGTGCTTCCAGTGACTGTATAATACTTGGTGTGCCCTGACTCCAAAGAAAAGCAGAAATGAAACGAAAGCATAAACTTGAAAGAGGAATAGGGTTCCTCTACTATCAACTAAGTCTTAGGTTTCCTCTTCTTCCAAAAGGATAAGTGGCAGAATATGTGATGCCCAACTGAGTTCCTTCTGCTCACCCATATTTGTTAGCCCTTTGCAAATCAACAGTTAACATGTGACCAATCATGGCCAGTAAAATCAGAGATAGGTATACATATCACTTCTAGGTTGAAGAGGTGAAAATCTCACCTGTGATCCCTTTTATCTTCCTCTTTCCCAACAATCAAGGATGCTACATGCTTCAGAGGGTGCTGCTATGAAACAATAGAGCTTTTGTCATTCCAGAATATTGAGTGAAGCTGCAGACTAGAGTCCAGTATGCCTGCATGACTACATGATAAGGTGCTGAGATTTAGCCTCAATTTGTTCTAATAGCAAAACCTGATTTTAATTAACATTGAGCAACTGCTAGATACAATATTATATTTTATAAATTGTATGATGTGGCCTATGGTGAAAAAACATTGAGTTTTTGAGTATAATTATTTTTTGAAGTTGAATATAATTCTGTATTACACAAAAGGACAGATTTCTAGTTTATATGCATTACTTCCAACAGCAATCAGATCCTTAGTCAGTTATATCCAACAAAATGAATATGACTGTCATTATTTAGGTATCATTGACTCAGTAGGGAACAAAAGACTCAAATACAAAACCTAATGATCAAGGAAAGAAAGAATGGGGAATCCTTGGGCAGAATGTGCCTCTATAGTACTCAGGGAAACTGAGACATCATTTTACTTTGCTACTCTAGAGTCTGCCCTGATGGTTCCTGCTCCTTTCACCTTTCATTTCTGTGGCCTCCTGTCTGACCTCTCTGGGTATATCCCCCAACTCCACTCTTTTTCAATGCTATGGTCTGAATGTTTGTGTGCCTACAAAGTTTATATGTGGAAACTTAACCACTAATGTGACAGTATTAGGAGGCAGGGTCTTTGAAAAATACTAAGGTCATGAGGACAAAACCCTCATCAATAGAAATAGTGACCTTATTAATTTTTTTAAAAAAGCACTGCTACCATGTAAGGACATAGCTAGAGACACTATTTATGAATTAGAAAACTAGCCCTCACCAGCTATCAAATCTTCTGGAACTTCTTATATTCCTGATTGTGAAAAATAAAGTTATGTTGTATATAAGCTTTCCAGTCTATGGTATTTTGTTATAGCAGCCCTAACAGATGAAGACATCTAGCCACTGTGGCATTTGGCATAGTCATTGCCGTAAAGCCAAAATGAAAAATGTGTACTTGTGAATATATGTAATTTGCTCTCTCATTAAAATTTTAGGAAAGTAAAAGAAATGTGGAACAAAATTACTGGAGTTAAAAGATGGGAACCAGTATCATATTTAAGATCAGTAGCCCAAATCATTGTATAGATTGGTAGAAATTTGCAAGAATCAATATAGCCATTAATTCAATGGATACTACTTAAGCATTTACAATAAGTAGATGCTAAGCACTGGATGAAAATTAAGGAACCATACTAACAGTTTCTGCTCTCCCTGATGAGCTCATTATCTTGTGGTCACAAAAACTAATCATGAAGAGAAGAGGGGGAAATTAATAATCGCCTTTCACCTTTCATGGCACATTTTTATATTAAGAGAAGTGAATCTAATCACTCTATAGTCTAAAAACTTTTTGATGGCCTCTCATTGTAACCTATAAGTCACTTTTTGATTAAGATCCTAGTTAAATATTATGCTAATAATATTTATTTCATAGTAATAAGATAATCTATACAAAGACTTAATTAGCATGGTTTCTGATAATTAACAAGCCCATGTTAACCAATAATATTGCTGTTGTTATCACTATTACATTATACTCATAGCTTTTTCTTTTCTCCTTACTGTGCCTCACCTACAATAACTTCTGAATGAAGTCTTCTCTTAGGCAAAGTTCCTAATGGATGCTGGGGAGATTACAAACAAAAAGCTTTGACATTTGCATCAACAAGGAGTTGGTGAAAGATTTCTGCAGAACCTGGAGGGTCATAAGATCTCATAAGGACAGATCAAAAATGAGGGTGGGAGAAGAGCTTGAGCACACCTGGGCATCTGGATGATTCATAAGAGAGTTATCAATAGACAAATTAATAGTCAATCTATCCAGCATTAAAGCTGCATTGATTGGACACTTCCTGTTAGATAGAAGTAGAAAACATGATAGGATACCTTAGCTGTGATCAGACAATGAGGGTGATAACACCTTCCACTGGGTAGTTATTGAGTAAATGCTATGTGCAATTTTCTATGACTAAAAAGGTTATCTTCATTTGTATAATGAGCCATAATGTATGAAGTATTTTCACATGTTATTTTAATTAATGCTAATTAATCAGTTTAGGTAAAAAAAAATAGTTGTTATTTTTCTAATGAAAAAACTTAGATAATTTTTAGATGAAAAACTTCAATGACTTTTTCTGGACAAAAAACTAAAGCCATTTTTCAAGGTCACCAGTTCATAAATTGTAGATGTATGAGAGTGACCTAGAATATCAGATTCTAGCCCAGTGTTTTCTAGTCTTCCATATCTGCCTCTCATTAATCATAAATATTTGTATCACTTCCAATATAATACTACTGTTGACAATGAATATATCAATCATGGTATGTTCTTACAAGATTTATATTTTCAATTTTAAACCATTTACAATGTCCATTACAGCAGAAACATTGCCTTAAAATTATACAAATTGTCTTAAAAGGAACATGAAATAAAAAAACCTTATTTTACCTCTACAGAAACGTTTGTGAGAGGTAATACTAGAAACCAGGTCTTCCAGTTGTTGCTAATCTAAAAAAGTGTGTGTGTATGCATGAGCAACAAAAATTATGATTTATTGAGGTATATGAGTAAGACTGTAATCTTATAGAGTTAGCCTATAAAAAGATGATTTGATGTCAATATTATAGTTGTACAATATGAAGGTGTTATATTATTTGTGCATATTTGAGCAATTTAAGAGCTTAAAAGTGCTATTTTGTTTTTGTTTTATTATTTAGGACATTTACATATTGAATCTTACCAAACTTTTCACTCATACTAACCTTCGGGGCATGTTTTAATAAATATTTGACTACTTGAAATTTGCAGAAATATTGTAAGTTAAATTCCATTATTTTACATAGAAACCTATACAATCAAGTAATATGAAATTTTAGAAATAGAGAAACATATATCAAATGGCAAGTTCTGTCAATCAATATAGTAGGATGCACATAATCACAAATAGATACTGCCTTAATTGAATAGGCAGCTATCACCAATATTTACATTGTTTGTGGCATTCATTTCCTAAGAGTTTTCTAAAAATCATTATAGTTATCTTTTAAAAAAAATTAAATAAAACTGAAAAAATGATACATGCACCTTTCTTCACTGAATATTGTTTTAATATTAACGTGAAAATTTTGCTTTGTGCACAAACACTTTTCTTTAGGGTGCGATAAAAAAAATTAAAAAAACAACAACCTGAAGAGTTCCGTATCTGTTTCACTGGTGATGACAAGTATGTTAATTGCTTGCAGATAACATCTGTTCTAGTGAAATCAAGATGCAGAGTCTGGGTTGGATCTGTGATGCTAGCAACTTTCTAAAACTTTGTCTGGAGACCCACTGCACGCATTTCCCAGACTCTCCAGGCAGCTGGAGGGCTTTTGAGCCTTTGTGAGAACCTTCCAGCCACTGAAATAAAATCTTCCAGGAATCTTGGGTCATCGAAATGTCTTCCTTTGAGCAGTGGACTCACCTTTGAAGCTCCCAGATATCCACTGACCATGACGCCTGAGTGTGCTCTGGCTAAAGCAAGTTCAGGGTGAGCTGCCAACCGCCTGCATGCAAGAGCAAGCCTCTGACTTCCTCCTCTGTTTACAGAGCAGGGCGAAGGGCCTCTCCAGAGAGAAGAGCAAGAGCCTGATCAATACAATGTCGAATATAAAGGGCCCTTATGCTCAACAGGACACATTTACAGTTTTACAGGGTTCACAGACTACAATTGCTTACCAGATGTGCCTATGGAGTTTGCTAACCATGGCGTTATGACTGCTCTGGTTTCAAGCCTTTCTAGGTTCTGTATGTTTACTCCTCCTTTAAGTTATGAGTTTGTGAATGCTCCAATTTTCTGTTCTAGAAAAGCCAATTCTACAAGCCTGCATCACAGCTATGTTGCTTTGTATTCTTCAGAGGCATGTGGGGTAAAGGCTGGGGTGTTCCCTTTCGGTGTTTCTAGACCCAATCTCACCAGCTCTATAGGTAGGTTTAAAATGCTGTGGTTCTTTTAAAAAATACCTGCATTTGTTATAGGTTATGTGGAGAAAGGAGACAAAAAAAGCTAAAGAGGAAAGCACATGAGATATGGGAAGAGACTAAGAATGAAATCCCAAGAGTCAGAAAAGTGGATGCAGCGAAAACAAAAATATTGAATAATGTGAGATGTTTGTACTAAAGTGGAAAAAATTGATTTTTCAATCATTTAAATTTAGTTCCTTATTGCCGACATGTTTTTTTTACATATTTTCACCACTTTTAACACATCTCATTTGTGTAAGAGCTAATGATGTAATGGCTTATTTCTAAGTGAAATGTGCTCTTTTCAGGATTCCATTTGAGGACCCTTCTATGTGATAAGCAATAGTACAGCAAACTCAAGATGTTCTCTTTCCTCACATGTGAAAACACCCTGATGTTCTGAATTCTGCTCATGGATAAATTTAAAAAATTATTCTTACAAACTTTCTGTCACCCAATAGGATATGTCTTAAAGAAATCAAGGATATAATATCAATAGGGTTAAACATTATATTCTTAGGATTGTAATTCCAGAATACTTTCTATAAAATAAATTAAACTCATCAACTGGGAGATGGCTTGAGGATTTTTGTAAGCAGAGATGTAAATGAGGAAATCAGCTTCTATTGGTTGTTTTTGGTGATTTTCTTTCTAGACTTCTGCAACAAAAGCAAGGATTACTCTTCAAACTGAATTCAGTGTCAAAAATAATTTTCCAGCAATCTAACACTATATTCATAAGAATTAACAGAAGTTTTCATTATTTTAATAAGTAATTTTTAAGATGTACATAACATCTGTTCAAATATTGAATTTTAAAACACTTAGAAACTTGATTCATAAATGTGTCTATGTTTTTCCAAAAATATATATTCTACATGAATATGCACACATACATGTTTATAGATGCTTACCTTTTGCATCTTTCAGGGTGATAGCAATCTCATATTAAACACAATTGCTAGCTTTTTTTTTTTTTTGTAACTCAGAGGCACTTGGTATGCTTGTGTTTATCTTTCTGTGCTTCTTGTTATCTTCTTCTCTACCTAATTCATTTAGTCAAGAGAAACTATTCAGTTTTCCGGGTAGATTATTTTCAATAGAAAAAGAAAAATATATTTTGTCACTTTGTGCTATAAAACATTTATTCAAGACTCTTCAGTAGTTTTATAGATAACATTCTTCTCTTCCTGTTAACTTTCTTAGTCAATTTGGGCTGCTCTAACAATATTTTATGGTCTGAGCCACAAATGGAAATCTATTTATCACAATTCTGGAGGCTGGAAGTCCTACATCAGCATGCTGGCCAGATCAGTTCTCAGTGAGGGCCTGTTCTTTCTTTGAAGAAGGTCATCTTCTTCCTGTGTCTTCACCAGATAAGGACAGGAAACTCTTGTGTATCTTCCTCTTCTCAAAATGGCACTAATCCCAGCATGGCAGCTCTACTCTCATGTCCTCATCTAAACAAAATTATTTTCCAAAGGCCCCACTTAGTAATACCATCATATTGGGAGTTAGGACTTTGACATAAGAATTTGAAGCATGGGTGGGGGACACAAACATTCTATCCATAACAATCACTGAATTTTACTACTTATTCAGAAAGAATTTAAGGGCAGTGTTTTAGCTTATTTTTGCCACTGTGACTAAATGACCAGACCAGCACAAATGTAGAGAAGGAAAAGTATATTTGAGGGCTCGGGGTTTCGGAGCTCTTAGTCCATAGAAGGCCAGCTTTATTCCTCCAGGCTGGAGGTGAGGCAGAATATCATGGCAGAAGAGTGTGGCAGAGGAAATCAGTTCACATGGTGATCAGTAAGCAGAGAGACAGATGCTCCACTTTCCAGATACAAAATATATGCCCCATAGCCATGCCCCCAAAGAACCACTTCCTCCAGTCACACTCCATCTGCCTTCAATTACCAGTTAATACCATAAGAATTAATTCACTGATTTAGTTAACGCTGTAACCCAATCATTTCTCCTCCAAACCTTACATTATGTCACATGTGAGCTTTTGGGGGACACTACATCTAAACCATTACAGGCAGGAATCATTTGACAAAAATTTAAAAGAGTCTGCATTTTATGTACCCATTGGAATAATTGGACAACATAAGATGTTTGTTTCATATGTGTGTAAAATCATCCCGGTTTTCCTTATCAGCATAAGCAAGTGAAAGTTGAATTGATGTTTTTCATTAATTAGAGAATAATTTTAAATAAAATACAGGATTGTCAAAAATTTTATACTAGTAAGCTAAATTGACACATGACAGCAAAAAAAGCAAATATTGACAGTATGTTCATCATCAAAATTATTATTAACGATAAAGACTTTTAATTTAATAAGAGTAGATGACTTTAATGGGAAAGGTCATGATAATGACATAAAAAGAGTTACAGATGTTTATCTCTAAATGAAAACTAAGAAAAATATCCTAATATGTATGTGTATGAATCTAATTTATAATCTGATTTTTAAAATCTTTTGGTCTGAGAGATCTTTTTAAAAAATAATTATTGTTCTCAGATCCCTGTATTCAGTCAAATGAAATTATTTTCAATAAGTCATTCATTTTAGACTTTTAAAATTAACAATACTATTTTGACAAGATGAAGTTTCACTTTAAAGATGGTACATATCAAACATAAGTTATTTCTTTAAAAAAGTCATAACCTTTTTTGTCCTATGAAATATGTAAGTTAGTAGGTCTTGCTATACATGTAAACCTTGTCAAAGTAACCCCTGTTTCTCTTTTGTAGAATTTATCTCTCTTCCAAGTTGTTATGTGCTCAATGAGTGCATTCCTAGTAGATACAGAGCACAAAGAGGACAGGGGCTGGGGTGTTCCATATCTCAAGGGGGATGTCTGCTTCCTGTGACATAGTGACACTTAACTACTTACTATATGTTAAAGAAGAAGAGAGGAAGGGAATAAGTTGTTAAGGGTGGAGGGAAACTGAGAGGAAGAGGGAAGGAAGATAGAACAACCATGATATCAACTGTGAATACTGCTATTGGGTCAGTTTGACCACAGGGATGCCTAGTCATCCACCTAAAGATTGTAAGAGAAGAAGGGCCACTTTTCTCCTGAAATCTGATGTGAGAAATAGTGTATTACCACATGAACACAAAGAAGATTCTGAGCATAACATAAAACTGGAAAAGGAAACCATGCTGAATGTTTTAAAGGAAGAAATACAAAGGTCAAAGCAGGCAAGACTTGCATAGGCATATTTCTGTATTATCATCAAGGTAAAGGTAAAGGTAAGAAAGAAGTAAATTAGAGACTTTTAGATCAGTGATATTTTAAATGTGCTGCTTGGAGCAGTGCTGGTCCATGAACAGTTACACATATCCATAATGATATAAGCATAAAATTTGAGAACAAAAGTTAAGAAATGTTCATACAATTTGACAGAATAATTTTGCATCTATTGAACTGAATTAAGATTAATTTGAACTTATATCTTTCTATTTTCAATGTGTTATTTATTTATGCTGGGGACTGAACCTAGGATCTTGTGTGTGTTCAGTTCACACTTTACCACTAAGCTACATCCTCAACCCCTTTAATTATTTTAATTGTATTTTTAGAAGTAAAACAAAAATTTAAATGTAAAAAATTATTAAAAGTAGACCTTTAAAAAAATTTAAAGCTAAACAACTGCCTTCACCAAAGACTCTCTAAGAAGCACTACCTAAAACAATATGTTGGCAGCCATGCTTGGTTTTCACTCCTTCTCATCACTTTTGTGTTTATGCCAATGCACTTGTCTCAAAGCAAGTACACATGAATGTCCTCTGCAAGCTTTCCCATGTGAAAAAAAGAACATTAAACATAACAATTGGGAATTATATTAAAGGGTTTTCTAATTTGTGATGTGTGACAATATATGAAACATCAAGTAGAACAAATACAGAGGTTTTTGGTTTAGTTTCAACACACAAAGCTAGGGCATTGTCACAATATGGGCTTGAAACTTTTCTGCTCAATTGTTTCTATAAATGTTTACATAGAAAAATACCACTTTTCAAGCAATTGCAAGCAGAAATACTGAACATGAAAGAGCTCTTTCAAGTCCTCCATTTTCCTCTTTCAAAACAGAACTTCTAAAAAGTTCAGTTATATCTCATTTTTACTTTTTTTTTGGTAAAAATTATTGAAATGTACGTTAGACAAGCAGATATATTGGAAGTATTATACTAAATATCAACATGTGTAATCCTGAGTTTAGTGAATCAGACATAACAAATAGATTTAAAGATCCTGGTAATTCTTGTTCTGGTCATGTTTTCTCTCCTCATTTGCTTTACCTAGAAGTAAATCCTGATTTTGTCTATTTCTTTGTCACTTTTAATACAGAAGTTGAGTGTCAATGACTAGAATGTAAAGAAAATTCTGGTTCCTCTGAAGATACAAATCTGTTAAGCTTGTGTTGCTAAATTGCAGGTAAATCTCTGCCCCTTTGTTTTCAACTGTAGGGTTTTGAAGGGGCCCAATAAGCAACATCCTTTTCCTCAGCTTAGTCCAGGACCAAGTGCAAGACAAGCACTGAAGTCAGACAGAAAGGGGCGAAACAGCCACATGCTTCAGATCTGACCACAATGCCTCCCAACATTCCCCTGTTCTGGTATTCCCACAAGAATCCCCCATTCCCACAAACTTACCACAAGAAGAATAGCACAAAGCCATTGTTTCTGAGACAGGCAGAATTGAAGAAAGAGAGAGAGAGAGAGCCAGAGAGCCAGAGAGACACAGATAGATAGACTGAGCAAAGCCATTAAAACTCTTTCAAATCACCAGATAACTAACTCCCGGTTTGCTTAGCCTGCTTTGAGAGAAATGAGTAGATGGGGAGAGGAAGACAAGTAGCCTGACTCTGGAGGTGCCTGGACTTGAAAACATAAAGCCTGGGGTAGGAAATTCCTCTCTGACATTAACTATGTTCTTCTACTAAATATGCCCATGAAATATTGTGTATTGTCTTTGTGCCTTCAAATTTATTTTTTAAACTCTATAATTTCAATAACATATAAAAAGGCACAAAATAGATTATTTATTTTATACAATGCCATTCTGATATTAATTTCTTATTCTTTATTACTGGGGAACTAGAATGGATTTCTTAGTTTTGGTTAAAATAGTATTGGAAGTTGTGGTTTAGTGCTGTCCTCTTTTTGAATTTCCAGATTTCAGATAATTTACTTCTCTGCTCCTTCCTCCATTCTTTTCAGTTTTTACTTTTGATATTTTAAAAAACATTGTTAATATTTAATTCACATACTATATAATGTACCCATTTAAAGTATATAATTTTTAGTACATTTACCTGCATGCAACCGTCACCACGGCAAATTTAGAATATGTTCATCACTTCAAAAAAAACCAAAACCTTCCATACTATGTACTGATCTCTCTCTCTCTCTCTCTCTCTCTCTCTCTCTCTCTCTCTCTTATATATATATATATATATATATATATATATATATATATATATATATATATATTCCCTCTGTCAGATATCTCTCTCTCTCTCTCTCTCTCTCTCTCTCTCTCTCTCTCTCTCTCTCTCTCTCTTCCCTCTATCTTTCCATCTATCCCTCAGGCTTAAGAAACTTCTAATTTATGTTTCCACAGATTTGCAAAGTCTGGATAATTCATATAAATAGATTTCAACAATATGTAGTAGTTGATGACTGGCTTATTTCATTTCGCATAGAATTTTAAAGTCTCACTTGTGTTATAGCATAGATCAATATATCATCCCTTTTTGTACTGAGTAATATACAGATAGACATAGCATATTTGTTTATCCATTTGTCAATTTATATTTGGGCTGCACCTACTCATTGGCTATTATGAATAATAATGTAAGACATACTCATCTGTAAAGTGTGTCTCCTATAATTCAGTGTATACTTGGATCTTGTTTCAGTTTTTAACCAGTATGACATTCTCTACATTTTAATCAAGTGGTTTCATTTATCTACATTTAATGTTATTATTGATATAGTCGAAATTATATCTGCCATTTTAAATTTGGTTTATTATGTACCACAACTTTTTAATACTTTATTCTTCTTTTGATACTTTCTTTGCAGTAAGTGAATGAAGTATTTAAAATTATGTAATGACCTTTTCATTATATATATATATATATATATATATATATATATATATATATATATATATATAAAAGAGAGAGAGAGAGAGAGAGTTTTTTAATATTTGTTTTTTTAGTTTTCAGCGGACACAACATCCTTGTTTGTATGTGGTGCTGAGGATCGAACCCGGGCCGCATGCATGCCAGGCGAGCACGCTACCGCTTGAGCCACATCCCCAGCCCCATTCATTATATTTTTGAGGGACATTTTTTGTAGTTGTTGTAGAATATACTATATATATCTTAACTGACAAAATCTACCACACAATCAGCTGTAGATATACAATAGCCTGATTCCACTGAGATTTGAAACACTGTCTTTCTTTATAACACTATTGTCTCCCCTCCTTTTATGGTATTATTATATGTCAATTAATATTGAAAAATCAATAATACATTGCTAATTATCCTACTACCTCTTTTATTGACAAAAATATTACATTCATGTATGGTATAGGCTAAGCAATATCTTATATCACATATTATCTTATTCAATTATTTTCTAAATCAGCTAAAATAAAAAAGAAAAATATGCCTTTATCCTGTCTTTCATAATTATTTAACTATCTTTATTTGTGCTTTTTTTGTGTGTGTATATGTGTGTGCTTTGCAGTTACCTAGGTTCACTTATTTTCAGTCTGAAGAACTTCCCTCAGCATTTGTTCTGTTTGCTATCTCAAATTCTCCATTTTTCCCACACCTATTTTTTAAAAATCTGGAAACATATTTAATTTTAATGTTTGAAAAATAGCTTTGCTGGATATATGATTATTGGCTGATACATTTTTCTTTGAGAATTTGAATATAATTCCACTGTTTAATGTCTTCCATTGTTTCTGCTGAGAAGTCATCTGTTAATTTTATTAAGATTTCCTTTTAAGTCATGACCTAGTTTCCTGCTTGCTGCTTTTGAGAATTCCTCCTTACTTTTGACATTCAGCATTTGTACTATGACATGTTTGTTTATACATCTCTTTAAATTTATACAACTTGGGGTTCAATGAGCTTCCTTGGTCAGTAGGTTAGTGTTTTTCAATAAGTTATTCTGTCTTCAAAATTTATTTTACTTACTTTCCTTTCTTTCTAATGCATTTTGAGTATGTTAGTGCGCTTAGTGCTATAATGATTTTTCTAAAGTTCTTTTTTCATGTGTTTTGTTTTCTACCAATCTATCTCCAATCCAAAACCCTCTTTCTTCTCCAGACAAAATCCACTTTTGAACACCTAGTAAATTGTTTCAATTATTAGATTGTCCACCCCCAGAATTTTTGTTTTGCTCTCCTTATTTTGATTATCAGTATTCTTTATTTTATGTGACATTGTCAATATACCTCCAATTTTTAATAAAAATTTCCTTTGTTTTTTTTTAACATATTTGTAATATATACTTTGAATTCTTTTTCTGTTAAGTCTGACATGTGATCAATCTCATAGGCAATTTCTGCTGACTTCTTTTTTCTGTTGCTTGGATATTTTCATTTTTCCTGTTTGTTGCTTATCTGGGTCCTTAAATTGATATGCTAGAAATCTAGGACATTTTAGATAATGTAATATACTAACTCTTAGTAGTGTGTACTCTGGTGCCCACAAACCCCATTAAGCTTTTTATTGAAATTTCCTTCTTTATTTATACAGTGACTGACTATATTATTTCTGTGAGTCAACCCTACAACCACTACCACACACAATGTTAATCCTCTGCTGTTGCTCTTCAGGGAGAAATAGCATTGGATATGCTCATACTCAACCTGAGGTGACACTGGATTATTCTCAGAACTCTCCTTTCCTTTTTCCCTGGCCACACTGAGATGTTAAGCTCCACTAATTTCCAGCTGATTACTGTTGCCAAAAATGCCTTGGGACATAACTCTCTTTCCATACTAATCTAATCAAATTTAGGATCCTTTGAAGAAATACTTCCCAATGTTAGGATTTGATATAGGTACTGACTTCAGTGACAGATATAGCTGAAGAGTTGATTTTTTTACTTGTCCTACTTGGTTCTCTTCTAGTTACATTCTTGGTCTGCTTCATTTTTGTTGTGGATATGTAATGTACATGATAAAGAAGAACAACAAGAATCAACATATGAAGAAATGAGGGAGTAAGCAAAGAAAAACTATTTGAAAAGACAGATTATGTTAATGAAGGGGTGAAGTTTTACCAGTAAACAAATACACCAATTTTTCAGGCACTGTATTGTCTGTCTATGGCTGCTTTGGCACTACAGTGACAGAGTTTAGTAATTGCAGCAAAGTCTATTTGGTCCACACAACTACATGTATATGCTATCTGATCCTGTATAAGAAAGCTTGCTGACATCTATTTTAGAGAATCCATTTTAAAGAGATTAAAAATAAAAGAGATAAACTAATTATATTTTTTACCTTCATTTGTTTTATTTACAGAACTCTATCTCTTTGTGTAGATTTATGTTTTGGTGACTCCATAATCCTGTTACTGGAAGATTTTCTTTTATGATTTTTTACAGAGCAGGTCCATGCAATGATCACTACTCCCTATGAGTTATGAACTGGATTACCAAAATAAGTATTGTGTGACCTAAATCATAAAACTTAAGCTACTTCTGGTTTGCTTCTATTCCTATAAGATGGATCTCAAGAGTTTTCTTATGCTTTTCCTTTAAAATTTATTGATAAAATATTTAAACTAGCAAGAAAATTGCAAGAATTATACAGTAAACTCCCATGTATACTCACCTTGAGTCATCATTGATAATAATATTTTGCCACACCTTCTTTTGTACACAAACATACACAGAAACACACACAAATTACATAACAGTTCAAACATTTAATAATGTCAATAATGACCTTTTACCACAAAATACTTTGGTGTACATATTCATTAAAAAGATGTTTTATACATAAAACATGGAACAACTATTAATTCAGAAAATTGAACATTAACAAAAATTATTTCTTGTATTATCTCAATATTATACTTTATAGTATATACTTTCTGATTGAGTAATGAAGAATCACACATGCATTTACTTGTATGTCTTTAATCTCTTTTAACCTGAAAGTTTCTAAAGTCTTTGTTCTTCATGAGATGAAATTTTTAAGTAATATATGCCAGTTATTCTGTAGAATATTCCTCAATTTGGATTATCTGTCTATTTCCTCATGATCATATTTAGGTTCTGATTGTTCTTGCAGGAATACTATGTCCTTCTTAGTAAATCATTTCAACAGGTGTATAATAATTTTTAATCTGTTGGTGAGGTTAACTTTAGCCACTTTTGCAAGATGGAGTCATTAGATTCTTTCATTGTGTAAATATATATATTTTCCCTTTGTAACTACTAAACAATGTGTAGGGAAACTGTATAGATACGCTACTGCTAACATGCATCCAATGCTTTTTACCCCTGTAGAAATGACTGCCTGCCAGAGGACTTTTTTGTCAACTCAGCTATACTGAGTTGGTTGTGAGAAGAAGCCAAGTATGCTCATGCCAGTATACCACACTCTCTAGGGCTTTTTTCTCTGTCTATTCTGCTTTCAGGTCTTTGTTCCCTAATTACTATGAGTCTGCAACAGATTTCACTTTGAATTTTAAATGGTTTTAGTTAAGATTTCAACCTCTTACATAGTCTTTGAACATAACAAATGACTTTTGTGGAAAATGGTTATGTATCTGTGGCCCTCAAGCCTTCAATTTTGTCTCTCTATTACCAAGTGACTACTAAAGGCTACATTGCTTTTTCCATCTTTCAGATGCTGCTCTATTTTTGAGCCAAGCCACAAACTTCAGCTCACACCAAGTATGGCAAATTTCTCCTTGTAAAAAAACAGTTGCTGTTTATCTATTCACCACTGAATGTTTCTCCCCTCTATAATTTAGGCCCATTTAGTCCTCAAGGTTTCTGAAGCTATATGATGCCTTTTCTAAAGTATTTTTTAAAAATTCATATTTTTTTCTAGTTGTGAATTTTGAGTTAAATAGACCTTATGTAATCTCTTAAATTTTACTCAGAAATACAGGAATAATCAATTCTTATTTGCATCTGATAACTCTGCTATCTGCATCTCCTGTGGTTCTGTTTCTATTGACTATTTTTACTCTTTGCTTTTTCATCATAGATTGTCTCCCTATCGGGTTGCTAAATTTTTCATTAAATGACAGACTTTTTTTTTAAAGAGAGAGAGAGAGAGAGAGAAGAAAGAGAGAGATATTTTTAATATTTATTTTTAAGTTTTTGGTGGACACAACATCTTTATTTTATTTTTATGTGGTGCTGAGGATTGAACCCAGTGCCACACACATACCAGGCGAGTGCGTTACCACTTGAGCCACATCCCCAGCCCAATGACAGACTTTTTTTTTTTTTTGAGAGAGAGAGAATTTTTTTTTAATATTTATTTTCCAGTTTTCGGTGGACACACGTCTTTATTTTATTTTTATATGGTGCTGAGGATCAAACCCAGATCCCCGTGCATGCCAGGTGAGCGCATTACTGCTTGAGCCACATCCCCAGCCCCCAAAATGACACTTTTTAAGTGGAAAATAATGGAGATAATTTAAAGTTTTCAATTATATTATCTTCCTCAAGAGTGAATTCATTTGGTTTTAGGCAAAAAAGCTGAAGGCAGATGTCCTCATTGCAGGCAGGAGTTGAACCATCTCTAAAGAGGCTTCCTTCTTTAAGAGGGCTGGTCTATTTCTGGTTCGCCATTATTTCTAGAGTGTAGCACATTGGAAGTTTCATGTGAAAGCCTGAGTTGTATGTCAGACCTTTCTTGCTGGGGGAAATTAAAGTTCACATTTCCTATACACATTCTTTAAGGACTGCCAGAAACTTTGTTCAGTTTCTCATCCTCTCAGCTGCAGCTTGCAAACTGACCAAAGTCGAATAGAAAAATAGTGCTACAGTCATGCCCACGGAGGACATACAAACAATCAACAAGTACATGAAAAAATGCTCACCATTTCTAGCAGTCAGGGAAATGCAAATCAAAACCACCCTAAGATTCCATTTCACTCCAGTAAGATTGGCAGCCATTATGAAGTCAAACAACAACAAGTGCTGGTGAGGATGTGGGGAAAAGGGTACACTTGTACATTGCTGGTGGGACTGCAAATTGGTGCGACCAATTTGGAAAGCAGTATGGAGATTTCTTGGAAGGCTGGGAATGGAACCACCATTTGACCCAGCTATTCCCCTTCTCGACTATTCCCTAAAGACCTTAAAAGAGCATACTATAGGGATACTGCTACATCGATGTTCATAGCAGCACAATTCACAATAGCTAGACTGTGGAACCAACTAGATGCCCTTCAATAGATGAATGGATAAAAACAATGTGGCATTTATACACAATGGAGTATTACTCAGCACTAAAAAATGACAAAATCATGGCATTTGCAGGGAAATGGATGGCACTAGAGCAGATTATGCTAAGTGAAACTAGCCAATCCCTAAAAAACAAATGCCAAATGTCTTCTTTGATGTAAGGAGAGCAACTAAGAACAGAGCAGGGAGGAAGAGCATGAGAAGAAGATTAACATTAAACAGGGACAAGAGGTGGGAGGGAAAGGGAGAGAGAAGGGAAATCACATGGAAATGGAAGGAGACCCCCATCGTTATACAAAATTACATATAAGAGGAAGTGAGGGGAAAGGGAAAAAAAAACAAGGGAGAGAAATGAACTACAGTAGATGGGGTAGAGAGAGAAGATGGGAGGGGAGGGGAGGGGAGCGGGGATAGTAGAGGATAGGAAAGGCAACAGAATACAACAGACACTAGTATGGCAGTATGTAAAAACGTGGATGTGTAACCGATGTGAATCTGCAATCTGTATACGGGGTAAAAATGGGAGTTCATAACCCATTTGAATCAAATGTATGAAATATAATATGTCGAGAGCTATGAAATGTTTTGAACAACTAATAATAATAAAAAATAGTGCTAAATACTGGCTCTTCTTTCATGAACACCCTTCTTTTGGTGTCTTTGACTCTCTCTATCATTTATATGCTTAATATTCTTGTACTTCAAAAACAATGTTTGTATATGCATGTGTGTATTTGCTACTTTTATAGTTGTTTCAAAGCAAAGGTTGTTTTGCTGTAAGATATTACCATTTTATTTGTTTGCATTTGCTTGGTATACATTATATATAAACATATGCATTTTATACATTTCTTTAAGGTTTAGGTGTACCTTACATACACAGTACAGAGATAGGTTTTGCTTTGAGATTCAATATGAAAATATTTTTCTTATAATAAGTTTTCTTCTAAGTCACTCATTTTATTAATGACACATATATCTGGTCTTAGTTCTGATTATACTTTTTTATGTTGTGTAGTTTCTGATTTTAAGTTTTGTAAGTCTCTTATTATGTAGTCTTTTTTATCTTTGATGTGTGAATGTAATGATTAACATGCTTATTTTTTAATATTTTATTCTAGGAAAGACATTTATAAATTTATTATCTTATTTTCAGTCCTACTTTTTAAAAAAAGTGTCCATTATTCCTTTATCACAATCACTTCAACATTACCATCTTTCCTTTACTTCCCCTCCCCCAATCAATCACACAAACTTAGCGAATGTGTTTAATTTCTTAGTGTTTATTTTTAAATGTCTAAATCAATTTATATTTCTATTACTTGATTTACTTTAGTTTTAAGTGAAATATTTTATCCACAATATTTACATGAAGTAAACAACAATTTTCTTTAAACTCTAATTTTAAATCATGAAGCTTATGTTTAAATTGTGATATGCTTTCACAATTTATACATTTAACATTTTAAATTCTCCTTTCACCTTATTTTTTAGAATTAAGATCTGCCACACATATAGACCAGTGTCTACTAGTACTATTGAAATTCTTTGCTGTGTATTTTATTATAAGGTAAATAATTACATGTCTATAGTACTCACATAGTCCATAGTCTTTTTTTTTTCTTTCTTTCTTTTTTTTTCATCAAGTGATGGCTAAAGAAACTACAAAAAAAAAAGAAAAAAGTGAGATAATGACGAGTTTGATCAATAACATATGCAGTACTTTACATAGAAAAGATACTCTGTGCCAGCTTTTTAAGGATGCCAACAGAAACATTGAAGAGAAATTCTTGATCAGGGGGTTAAAACTTATTGCCACAGAACTTCCTCATGTATAAAAGAAAAAACAAAAATAACCATTCTTAAGATTATTGATGTCATATATAAAGTAACATGTTCAGTGCATAGCCCATAATAGAGCCACAACATATTATTGTTATTGTAAGTTTACAGAGTCAGAAATCAAGGCTTAGAGATGATAAGTGATTGTTTTAAGGTCCCCTCAGGGGAGGCAGAACTATGATCCAAAGCCAGCACTATTCATTTTATCCCTGAGTTATATATTCTCTTCCTAGTAGTTCATTTTTCATATGACATGTGGCTGGTTTTAGAATCCACTCATCAATCTGATCATTCTTTCTGGAAATGTTTCCATTTGTCCCTGTCCCTTTCTAAATTGTAACAACATCTAGAAATTATCAAAACACTCCAATTGTGTTGTCAGTGCCGAGTACAAAGTAGACCATTTAGAGGTCTAACTCTTCACTGGGAATAATGAAGAATTGCTGTATCTTGGCTGAACTCATGTACCAGGAAAAGAAAGAGAAAAAAAAATTAGAAAAAAAAATATCTCCTTTCAGTCGGGTCACAATATTCTGCTGCTGACAGAAGGTTGTCCAAAATAATCACCACTTTGACTGAGTTTTCAAGATGTAAATATGTTGGTTATTCTGCAGGAAGGCACCAATGTGGAACCTTGCAAGGTCATGGGACAGTCACTGTGGACAGCTCTTTTCTTGAATCTACAAGGAAATATGTTACTTCTACCAAGGCAGGAGAGCATGCTTCTCTCGTCCTACACGTTAAGCACAGTTATACTATTGAAACCTAACAACAGTCCTAGGAGAGAGGAATTATTGTACCCATTTATTAGTGAACCAAGGAATAGTATGATATACTGAAAATCACTGATTTTCCTTCACAGTAGAGGTTGGAGACTAGCTCAAGTTCATACAGCTAGTGAATTGCAAAGCCCAGATTCCAGCTTAACTGTGAGGACCATTCAAAAGCCTGCATGCTTTCCTCCATGTCAGCTTTAACAAAGTGTAGGAGGCTGTCTCTAAGATACTCCCCAAAGATTCTCTCCCTCTTGATAGTTCTGCCTTTTTATAATCCTCTCCCTTTGGAATGTAGGCAAGGACCAAGGGATGTACTTCATGTGAATAGAAAATGGCAAAAGTGATATAATGTCCATTTCAAAATTGAGTAACAGAGAAATGTTAGTGCTCTCTGTGGTACTTCATCTTTGGTTCCTTCACTTACTCTGAGCAAAGCCAGCTGCCATATCATGAGTTGTAGTAGAGAGAGGACCACTTGGCCAAGAGCTGATGCTTCAGAGAAGAGTCAGCAAGGATCTGATGTCAGTGAGCATATGAGTGCACTTGAAAGCAAATTCTCCCTCAGGGAAATCTTAAAATAAATCCCGTCCCAACCAACATTTTGATTGCAGCCTGAGCCAGAGATACCAAGTTAAGCCACATTCTGATTCTTGACCTTTTGAAATTGGAATGCTTATTTTTTCAAGATACTAACTTTTACAGCAATTAAGTGACTTATGTTCTATACTGTAGCGAAGAGCGTCTATGGTAGAGTACACTTGCATAAAATCACCTAGACCAGTGCCTTTCACTCATCAGGTACAAAGTACACCCTACACATTGTCCCAACTCCGTGTTCTTTTCAAAACTATCCTAACCATATTCCTAATAGAGTCAATGCATACTCAATATACACATTAAGTTATGCTAGCTTAATTTTTTTTCTTAAGCATGGCAAAAAGAGTAAACTTGCAACTTATTCCCCTTTTTGCTCCCAAGAATGGCTATTAAAATGTAAATGCATAGTCCTAGCAACTATAGTTTTATGCTTATATCATAGAAGAAAAAAACTGAGGCTGGATTATAGGTTTTTTAAGTCTAGAGTTATGGCTTTCACTCACCCATATATTTCCATATATTGACATTACTGAATATTTTTTGTAGAACATTATCTTATTAGAAATTTGACTGTTTAGGATTAACACTAAGTATGAGCCACAGTGCACTTGCAATTTTTCCTGTTCCAGGAAGCAGCATTGTAAGAAATGGACACATCCAGTTTAGTCAAAATAATCTCTCCATAAGTCTTCAAGTGACCTGCCTTCACCAAAATTGAGGTCCTTTCCCAACTTCATACACTAAGACACAATCCTCACATAGTGCTCATAACTCTTATTATGGTAGTTAAGCAACACAGGGACAAAATAATAAAACACTGTGCAAGTAAACTTTTCATCACTGTGACCAAAATATCTCACAAAAACAACACTGAGGAGGAAAAATTTATTTTGGGCTCATGATTTCAGAGGTTCAGTACATGGTTGGCTAACTCTTTTGCTGTGGGCCTGAAGTAAGGCAGAATACCATCATGGAATGGGAAAGCTTCTCAGTTCACAGCAGCTAAGAGAGAGAGAGGGAGAGATGGGGAAGAGGGGAGAGAAAGAGTGAGAGAGGAACCAGGGACAAGATATAGTCCAAGGACACATCTTTATTGACCTACTTCCTCTAGCCACACCCCACCTGCCTGCACTTTCCACCTAGTAGTCCATGCAATTTTTAACCCATCAAATGAATTAATCTACTGATGAGGTTATAGTTCTCACAATCTAATCATTTCACCTCTAAACACTCCTTCATTGTTTACCACATGAGCTTTTCAGAGGATACTAAAGATTCAAATAAAAATGTATATGAAGAATCTAAATGAAACTTAATATTACCATTAGCTACAGAGGGAAGTATTTTGAGCAGACAAGTGAGGTGATAACCATCCATCTTAATGTATTTGATAAGATATTAACAAACTTGCATGATTGTCAAAAATGCATAAATACTGAGGAAATTTTTGACTGAGAATAACTTCCTCAAAGGAAATATAAATTGAACATGATTCTAATATACCAGTACAATGTTGAAAAGTTACTTTATTTTTAAAGAATAATTATGAGAATTATAAATAAACACATTCTCCAATAAAATAATAGTTAGTTCTGACCTTTTCTTATTGTGACATATACTGCTATTTGCCCCCCCCACCCCATTGTGATTATTTTCATTATATTCCATATGCTTTCATTTTTTTACAGGACCCCTGGTTATTGGCTATATTTCCCTATCTTTCTTACAAATAGATATAACCAGTTTCCTCTCTCTGGCCAATAGAATGTGAGGAGAAAGTCTGAGGTAGGAAATGTACTTACAGCAAAAGGCATTACCACATTATTTCCTAATCTACCTTTGTGATATAAGAAAACACATTTTATGTTTGTAGCTATGTTAGAACTCTATGTTTCTGGGGTTCTTACTTACACAGTATATTATTATTTTGTCCCTTTGTTGCTTAACTCCATAAGAGCCCCAGAAACACAAGAAATCTTTTACTGCCACATCAAACTCTAAGCTTCTCCAGTTAGATTCAATGGAGTGCTGCCTCTGTTCCCATTTCCATCTGTTGCAACACACTTCAAAATCAGTTTACTAGAGGCTTAAAAATTGGTGAGAATCAAAACTCCACAAAATGGGGTAGATATGAATTAATATAGACTTCAAATTATCTGGGAACATGGCATCCATATTATACCAAAGATTAGAACATGATGGACTGGGGAAATTTAAATAGAACCTTTAATAAGTTAAATTGAGGGATTCTTTGGGGAATAAAATTTGAACTCAAATCTAGTCTGACTCTTTTAGCACCAAGAAAAATGTTGCCTTTGTTTCCGTGGTATTCAACTTGGGAAAATGAGCATGATTTTCCAGGGGATTTTGCAGGTCTTTAAACAGTAATAGTTTATGACATGGTGTAAATACAAAGATAAGGAAATAATGGTTGCAGTCTAATTTTGCTGGCAGTTTATACAAAATTTCATAGTGTTCTTAGAAAAATTCACATTATGTTTTCCTTTTTTCAATATCCAGAGATTAAATGTATGTTGATGGTTCAATTTATTGAGCTTTTAAATTGTTGTCTGTAATATGCTTTCTATAAACCTTGTGCTTTCTACTTAACTTCCATTTGCAAAAAATTAGATCAAGTTTGTTCTTTTTTTTCTTTTCTTTTTTTTTTTTGTCCTATTTTCTCATGTATCTGCGAATTATGCAGCAGACTTGTCCCAGGCAGAAAATCCATCCGTCCTCTGGTAAAGACTGTGGCACTGCATTTGAGACTACTGAGCTAGTCTCTGTGGCTCCTGATATTATTCATCATAGAGTTTTGTGCCAGTTTTAGTCTCTTAGGCCTTTTCAGTTTACATTCCTCATTCAAAGAGATGCCAAGAAACCAGCAAGAAAGCATTTATTAAGTTGGACAGGGAGACATTACAGAAATGAAGGCACTGGATGGATGAGTATTTATCTTTAGTAGGCCCCAGAAGCAAGAATTGTTCAGATGGCCAAGGATTGCTGGGTTTAGTATCACACAACTTTCTTCCTCGTGCAGCATTCTTCAATTCCCAGATTACTAAAGAGAGGGCTGTGTTCAATTCCCAGATTACTAAAGAGAGGGCTGTGAAGGTACTGTATGCATCTAACCACTTCTGTGAATAGAGATAAAGCCATGCATTTTTTAAAAAAAAAATAATTCATGATACATATCTATGCAAGAAAGAAAAGAATGTCCATTTTCAGATGTTTAGTAAATCACAATGCAAAGTTTAGTAAGATATTTTGGGTTTAATTCCTTACCACAAGTTGAGAATTGTATGAAAAAATATTTAACATTACTCTGATAGTCATGAAAGTCAGAGTGGCAGCAAAATGTTTTGTGGCTTTGGTGGGCTTCCATGGCTTAACTTCTACTGGTCTTTGCCTATCTGGAAAGCCAGAAGTCCCTTCTCATTGGTCTAGTAAATTCCAAGCTATGTAAATTCTTATTACTTAGCGTTAGAAACAAAGTCATATTTTTTAAATTAGAAATTACAAATGGGTATATCTTCAGCATCACTTGTATTCACAGATATACTGAGACTCCTGCATTTGGAAAGCAAATACTTCCTGGGCTTTGAGAAGATATTTGACATCATTTCTCTTTTCCAGTCCAAGCACATTCACTATCTGGAAAGCTAAAGTTAAGCAGTTCTGACAAGTAAATATGTGAAGACAGGTGAAGAATGATACTTTCTATACTTCTTGTATATCTCTTGGGGCACTAGGGAGGGATGTTTGATTTGTAAAAATGCTTTGGTTGGTAATTTGGGGATTTCTTGTTAATGCTTTCTCTAGATTTCATTTCTGTAGTCAGGTAATTTACAGACCTTGTATACTTTGGCTTCAGGAAATGTGAGGGGAAATATCTTTAATTGGTACTGGCAGAAGTTTTTAGGCATGAGATCTCTCTAATGTCAAAATTAAAGTTTTCCCCAAGAACTCACAACTAGATTAAAAGCTCAAAGAAGACAAGTATAGTATATGTTTGTGTTACCTAAAATGTTTACCATGTTTCTTGACACATTAGCTCCTCATTGAATATGAATCACATAAGGATATTTATTGATATCAAATTATTACTAGGTTTTTGATAGGGTTAAAGAAAGGTATCTGGTCTTGTCCATTACTTGAATATTCCAACTCAGGATTAGTTCATAAGTTTATTTACCCTTTCATTTGACAAAAATGCATTGATTTCCTCTGATAAAAACACATACACACACACACATACCCCAAATTAAAACTGCATTAACTTAGGGCCAGGAGGTTTTAAAGAAGTATATGGCCTTTTTCCATAGAGTTTTAAATTCAGTTTTAAAGTGTTTATGCAGAAAGAAATTAAATGAATACCTAAAAGGCTTTGTATTCTACTGGAAAAGATAAATGGTGGCATAGAAACAAATTTCTTATAGTTGAACTATAGAATATAAAATATATTTGTATTTGGGATCAGATTTCCAGTTGAAATTGGTTCATTTTGCTTTGGGTCAGATTTAGATGAAATTATTTCATTTGGAGCATTAGAGATTAATTTTTCTTTATGTACAAAAACCTGAAGAAAGAAAAAATAATTGAATTTGTAAATGTAGGACAAAACCTAACACATCTTTAAAGACAGAGGCTGTGTAATCCCTTTATCTTTGTCAAGTACCCTCACTGATCCAGAATTGATGAGTTCCACATCATTTCTATCCCTCAAATTGTCCATGAAGATGACACATGCTCATGCATAACCTCAGAAAGTTCAAAGTCATCAAGGAAAGTATCACTTTCTTAAAGTTATGCAAACCTAAATTAAAAAGAGATTTGAATTAAGCAGCTAATAGATTCACTTGCCCTAATTGTGGGAGTAAAAGGGATGAATTGTGAAAAAATAATAGACTCATTTTCTGCTTCTTTTTTTTAATTGTCTATCATCTTCACTCATAGCCTGATACTTGCAAGAAGATTACAAAAGCAGCCTCTGAAAATGGAAATATGAGCTATTTATGCATATGGGCTCAGATAAGAAAATAGATGGAGGAAAAGAAGTATTCAAGTACAGAAACCTCGGTATCTCCCAGTGTACAAATCACTAATTTGGTGCAAGAACATTATCAGCAACAGTGCAGATTCCCCAAATAAATTAATTCTGCGTTAGCTTTTTATCACTGTGACTAAAACCTGATAGGCACAACTTAGAGGGGGAAAAGTTTATGTTTTGTAGGTCACCATTCTTGGCTAACTGAATCCATTGCTTTGGGTTCATGGCGATGACTGAGCATCATGGCAAAAAAGGCATGGTGAAGGAAAGCTACTCAGTTTATGGCACTTGGGAAAGCAGAAAAATTGAAGCCCCAGGGACAAAATATAAACCCCAGAGGTTAACAGATCAGTTTCAAACAATGAAATAGAAGGTGCCATCCGAAGCCTATCAAACAGGAAAACCATGGGACCAGATGGATACAGAGCTGAGTTCAATAAAACATTCAAAGAAGAACTATACCAATACTCCTCAAATTATTTCATGAAATAAAAGAGGAAACACTTCCAAACTCATTCTATGAGGCCAATATCACCCTGATTCCAAAAACAGACAAAAATACACCAAAGAAAGAAAAATTCAGACCAATATTTCTAATGAATATAGATGCAAAAATTCTCAATAAAATACTGGCATATTGCATACAAAAGTACATTAAAAAGATAGTGCACCACAATCAAGTGGGGTTTATCTGAGGGATGCAAGGTTGGTTCAACATACAGAAATCAATAAATGTAATTCATCACACCAAAACATTAGAAAAACTAGGGATAACAGGAACATATCTCACCATTGTAAAAGCTATCTATGCTAAGCCCCAGGCCAACACGTTTCTAAATGGAAAAAGATTGAAACCTCTAAAACCTGGAACAAGACAGGGATGCCCTCTTTCACCACTTCTACTTAATGTAATTCTTGAAACTCTAGCCAGAGCAATTAGATAGATGAAAGAAATTAAAGGGATACTAATAGGAAAAGAAGAACTCAACCTATCACTATTTGCTGATGATATGATTCAATACCTAGAAGATCCAAGAAATTCCACCATAAAATTTCTAGAACTAATAAATGAATTCAGCAAAGTAGCAGGATATAAAATCAATACCCATAAATCAAAGGCATTTCTGTGCATCAGTAACAAATCCTCTGAAAGAGAAACTAGAAAAACTACCCTGTTTACAATAGCCTCAAAAAAAGTAAATAAAATAAAATACTTGGGAATCAACTTAATAAAAGAGGTGAAAGGCCTTTACAATGAAAACTACAGAACACTAAAGAAAGAAATTAAAGAAGACATTAGGAGATGGATAGGCAGAGTTAATATTGTCAAAATGACCATAGTATCAAAAGCACTATACAGATTTAATGCAATCCCAATCAATGATATTTCTCATAGAAATAGAAAAAATAATCATGAAATTCATCTGGAAAAATAAGAGACACAGAATAGCCAAAGCAATCCTTAGCAAAAGGAGTAAAGTAGGTGACATCACAATGCCAGATCTTAAACTATACTATATAGCAATAGTAACAAAAACAATATGGCATTGGTACCAAAATAGACTTGTAAACCAATGGTACAGAATAGAGGACACAGAGACAACCCCACATAAATACAGTTATCTCATACTAGACAAAGATGCCAAAAACATATATTGGAGAAAGATAGCCTCTTCACCAAATGGTGCTGGGAAAACTGGAAATCCATATGCAGCAAAATGAAATTAAACCCCTATCTCTCACCATGCACAAAACTCAACTCAAAGTTGATCAAGGACCTTGAAATACAACCAGAGATCCTGCGTCTAATAGAATAAAAAGTAGGCCCTAATCTCTATCATGTGGGATTAAGCCCCGACTTCCATAATAAGACTCCTGTGGCACAAGAATTAAAATCAAGAATCAATAAATGGGATTCAACTGAAAAGCTTCTTCTCAGCAAAAGAAATAATCAGTGAGGTGAATAAAGAGCCTACAGAATGACAGCAAGTTTTTACCACACACATATCAGATAGAGTACTAACCTTTATGATATATAAAGAACTCAAAATACTTAACACCAAAAAACACCCAATTAATAAATAAGCCAAGGAACTAAACAGATATTCCTCAGAAGATGATACACAATCAATCAACAAATATATGAAAAAGTGTTCAAATTTCTAGCAATTAGAGAAATGCAAATCAAAACTACTCCAAGATTTCATCTCACTTCAGTCAGAATGGCAGCTATTAAGAATACAAATAACAATTATTGTTGGCGAGGATGTGGGGGAAAAGCTACACTCCTACATTCCTGGTGGAACTGCAAAGTGGTTCAGCCAATATGAAAAGCAGAATGGAGAATCCTTGGAAAACTGGGAATGGAACCACCACCACCCAGCTATCTGACTCCTCAGTTTACACTCAAAGGACTTAAAAACAGCATAGTACAGTGACACAGCCACATCAATGTTTATAGCAGCACAATTCACAATAGCACAATAACCAACCTAGATGTCCTTCATAGACGAATGGATAAAGAAAATGTGGTATATATGCATAATAGAATATTACTCAGCATTGAAAGAGAATAAAATCATGGCATTTGCAGGTAAATGGATGGAGTTGGGGAATATTGTGCTAAGTAAAGTAAGCCAATTCCAAAAAACCAAAGGCTGAATTTTTTTTTTTCTGATATGTGGATGCCTCTCCATAATTGTCATGGTCGGGGAGCATGGGAGGAATGGAGGAACTTCAGATAGGACATGAGGAGGGAGGGGAAAGGAGGGGGCATGGGGGTAGGAAACATGGTGAAATTAGATGGACATCATTCCCTAGGTATATGTTTGAAGACACAAATGGTGTGACTCTGCTGTGTGTACAACCAGAGACATGAAAAATTATGCTCTATTTGTGTACTATGAATTGAAATTCATTCTGTTGTCATGCATAACAAATTAGAGTAAATAAATAAATATATATAAATATTTTATATATATATATATTTCTAGAGGCACACTCCCCTAGTGCCCGACAGTCATGCCCTACCTGACTATGGTTACCTCCCAGTACAGTAGACCTTTAAAATTATTAACCCATGAAATGGATTAATTCAGTGATTAGGTTACAACTCTCATAATCTAATAATTTCACCTCTTGACATTTATACATGAGCCTTTTGAGGGACATCTCACACCTGAACTTTAGCAAATTCCCACTATTCTTAATTTCTATTCACTTATCTATGAAAAGACTCTCAATCTACATTCTAACATGCAAAATATTAGTACATTTATTAAACCCCCCCCCTTGATTCATGCCATCAAATTGAGCATGGGAAAGAAAGTTTAAGGAAATGCTTATGAAATTCTCTGGAATGCAGCTAAATATAAGAAAACATGAGTTACACTACCACATGCAAGTAGTAATTAGCTGGAAAAAAAACCCACAGAGGGTTTGATGATTCTTGAATTTGGCAGCAAAATCCCAAGACCTAGGGTCTGATCTTTTTCATAAGATCAGAATCATGAAACATGAGGGTTAAAATCCATTAGTTTCCTCACGTTACCAAGAATATTTTTCTAAATTTAATGTAGCTTAAGTAAATGTCTTTTTTATTTAATTAAACATAGATACTACCAGAAGTGGTAAAAAGATATATATATATATGTGTGTGTGTGTGTGTGTGTGTGTGTGTGTGTGTGTGTGTATTTTAACCAGGTACATATTTTTCCCTGTTCTTTCCTCACACTTCTGCACACTGTATTGCAGTATAGCACTATGGTCACAAATTATGAAGTACATAAAAATCTAGAAAAGAATCAGCCTCTTATCCAATCAGGTAATGAGAAATAGAGAAATACCAGTACTATAGAAGATGCTATAGAAGAAATGAGGACAGGCAAATAAGCCTGCAGAGGCAAGCATGTGTCAGGCCACAATGCAAAAAGAAGATGTAGGACACAGTAGACGGACAGTACTGGTTAAAACAGAAAGGAGAGGGATTTACAATAAGGGAGGAGGTGATGGTAGAGAGTTTAGGGTTACATTTATAAAAACAAGTGATTGGAGCTTCTGGCTCCTAAGTGGGAAAAATGAAGGTCCAGAGATGGAATCAGGTTGACGACTGAAAAAACAAGCTTCATGTTAAAGAGCAGAAGGTTGATAAGTGAGGAGACTCTGGGTCTTTAAAGATCACAAAAGCTAGGCTGAACAGACTCAACTTGAAATAAGAAATGGAAAAATCATTGACACTGTCTATTGGGTTAAAATATAGATATAGAGACCTGGTCAGCTTCCAAGCCCAAGATTTATTGGCTATGAACTTGGGACAATTTTTTTAAATCTCTCAAATGCACTTTTTTTTTTCTCTAAATAATATATCTATAGTGTAGTGTTGTTATACAGACTAAATAGGCTTACTTATGCAAAATATTTGGTCTGCTTTAGTAAGTGCTTACTATTATCACTAACCTTTCTTTCTTCTTTTAGAAAAGTGATTTTTAAAGTGGAGTATTGGCAGAAATGACTAATCAGTGAGGGACATTTGAGATCAAATTTAGTGGAGGATTCAGTGGATTAAAATAGAGAATAAGTTAATTATTTTAATATATTCAAAGGTTAGTAAACATTATTAATAATTTAGCATTGTTTCTGGAATAGAACTTGATTTTAACAACATGAAATAGTTCCTTTCATTAATATTCAACAGTTCATTTATATGAACGGTACTATATAAGTAGTATCCTAGCTATTTTATAAAAAATAATGACAAAATTTGGTTTTAAAAATATTTGGAGTGCTATATATTTTCCTTTCCAAGAGCCATTCCTTTACTCATTTGAGCATTAACAAATATAGTAAAGGGAATTATTCCTGCTTTTAGCACAAAATATTTCACTATTAAAAGGGTGACCTGATCTTAATAAACCTTAAAGTTATTATTGGCTCTCAATTCTTTCTTTGCCACTGAATGAATATTTGTATGTGTGCAAGTTCTGAAACCTAATACAAACTCCAAAATGGTCCAAATCCTTAAGAAACTCCTTTCATACATTCAAATGGTATTAAGAGTACTCATAAAAGTATTTCAAACTCTTTACTCTGTCTTTGTTGTAATATAATGTTTTGCTGTTATGGTTTTACTTACCTATGAGTAGATATATCAGAATTTAAATAATAGATATTGGATGTGCCATCTATATTATATATAAGAAAACTGTTCCCAACAACCTCAATATTTTAGACATCTCAAAGCACCATGGAAAAGAAAATAAGCCAGCAGTTTAATTCTACTAAGTTGGAGTATTTTCTGGCATCTACTCAAGTGAATTTATATTAAATATTATTAAAGTCTTGATTTTCAATTTAACTTTCAGTGGTAGAACAAGATCATACTGTATCTTGTTTTCAAAGAATCATTTGCACATTGAAGTCAAAATAGTAAATCTGTCATTGATGCCTTTCCACATTTTTTGTTGAAGAATCTGATAAAACCCTCTACCCTCTATTAAGTGGGCGTTGAGACACCCTTGATCTATTCTCAATATCCATTTTCCTTATTAATCCTGCAATATGTACTTGACATTAATCATATTCTTTCCCTTGGGAATGTGAAATTAGTACACCAAATTGCTATTGTGGTACCAGGCAAGGAAGGTTACAGAGGCTTGGAGCAAATGTCAGGGCAACATAAAGGGTCATGTGGATGTAGTCAAATCAGTTACTTCAACAAAGTGGCATGAAGCAGATGCCCAAGTAAAGGAAGAAACATTAGACCCCAGAACAAACGTAATCAAGATACGAGCATCTTTGGTTATTATTAAACAATGTAACAATTCCTCATTACAGAACCATTTTGGCCTAACTCAATTTTCTTCTAGTTGGATTCTGTGAAGTTCCCTTGATGTTCTATGATAATAAATGTTATTTATTATATGTAGATATAGAGATTATTTTTCCTTATAGTTATATGACACTTGAATATCATATAGGCAATGAATGCCATGTAGATTTTCCATTTTTATTTTTTGGTACTGGGGATTGAACCCCCATTGCTTTACTATTGAGCTACATCTTCAGCCTTCTTGTGTTTCTATTTTGAGACAGAGTCTCACTTAATTGCTTGAGGCTGGCCTCAAACCTGCAATCCTCCAGCTTCAGCCTCCTGAGCTGCTGGGATTATAGACATGTGCCACCATGCCCAGTTCATCGATCTTTCATTTTTAATACTTTATAGTATATTCCACATTAATAAATACTACATACAAAAATAACAGGGTCAACATTTTATATAAAATCCTAAGCCTTGCTTTTCATCACTCTCCCTAGGTGTCTCATATCCTAACTATCCCCCTCCTTCCTATGGATGGATGGATTGATAGCTAGATAGACAGATACACATAGATACAAATCTTAGATCTTAGACGTTCCAAGAAGTATGAAGTAGGAACTAATTGGTCCTGTCATGAGGGTAATGGAAAATAAAAATATACAGTAGGCCATTGTCATTCTCAATAAGATAAACATGGGGGAACTTGAGAAAAGCTGTAGGGCTTATCCATCAATTTATTACATTCTAGACAACACATGAGTGTCTAATGTGCATTTAAATTTTAGGTTATACCAGAAATCTCATGATTGGGTCAGTTCTTATCTCTGGAATCTGTCTAACCCACACTCCAGTTTAAGAAGCCAAGTGTGCTGTGTAAGAGAAATAAACAGTGATTAAAGGCTTTAAATATCATGAGAATCAAGCAATGTCTGTTTTAATTCACCAATGTATTCCCTAATACTGCACAGTGCCTGTGACATAGTTGGTCCTTTAAGTGTATTTTGAGTAGTCAAAAAACGGAATGAATGAATAAATGAAAAAAATTACAAGTCATATTTTTTAAAGTTTTTCCAAAATTGGTATAATAAAGAAAAATATCTTTGGAGAGACTCTATAAGACAATATACAAGGGAAACAATCTCCAGTGTCACATATTGCACAATTTGAAGCTTTCATAGATGAATATATTATACATCCTGAGTTATGGCTGTTCCAAAATTTTCCAAAATGTTGGAGTTTCAGTCTTCATGTTTTATCTTCAAACATGTTAACCTATTAGAATAAAAATGTATACAATTGGGAAGGAAAACTTTGTTATTATATTAAAATCCGAGTCATAAGAGATCTAGTGGTTACTGCAAATAATTATGATTGTCTTCTAAAGGAAGATTTCCGAACTTCTCTTTTAACCTGGTTCTGATTGTGAATATTTGCTGTGAAGAAGTCAATGTGATAAAGATACGAAATACTTCAACTTCTCTACTTGAGTAAAGTCCCGGAGGAAAAGTCTTGGGTTGTACAAACAATTCGTCTTGCTTGTTATCACCACTTATAACATTTACACAAATGTGGAAACACTAAGAAGAGATCAGTTTCCTCTCTTTTGAATGTAAAATACCAGAAGGAAATTTTGTTTGGCTGTCTCCTCAAAGAATATCATTTGTGTGTAAACACCACCAGTCCAACAGAGGGAGCTAAATGCACACAGGGATTTAGGGAGATGGGAGAAATTATTAGATTAAGGCCTCGCTTTTATTTTCCTGCCAATATCCTTGCCTAGCTCTCACTGAGAAGGATGAGGGAGGGGATAGAGAGTTGACCTGGGAGCCTCCTCACATTACTACTAAGCCTCTGTTTTCCTTTTACTCCTTATTATTCTAGCTTCTCCTGCTTTCTCACTACAATTTCTCTCTCTCTCTCTCTCTCTCTCTCTCTCTCTCTCTCTCTCTCCTTTCCCCTTTTTCTCATATGCTACATGTGACAAGGGCTTCCATGACCATGATTTATTGCTGTCATCAGGATTTAGGCCATAATGTAGCTACTCCTGTGCTTACCAATATTCGTATACTTTTCAATTCCAGTTTTTGTCCTCAAATTGAACTCCATGCTTCAGATTCCTGGAGTAAAGGTGCCAGTGATGAGAAAGCCATCCCAGCGTGACTGGCAATGCAAACTCTAAGCCAATCCAAGAACATTGGGTGAAACAAGATTTTTTTTTCCTATTTTAAATGTATTAATATTGTTTTCCACACAAAGCAAATGACAAAAACTTATAATGTACAAATCAGAAGATATACAAAGTTAAAGATATCTTGGAGTCTCAGGAGACTGGAAATAAATGGCATTCTAATTCCCTTAAAGGAAAATAAATACACCCTAAACTTTTCAGACTTAAAAAACTGCTAAAGTAACTATTCTATTCAAACAAATCTAAAATGATTAATAATCAGAGGAGTGTCAATTACTTGCTATATTTAAAACAAAGATACCAAAATAAACAAAAAATATATCTATCGAAAAGTATACTTCTGAGCATAATCCTACATTTCAAATTTATTATATTTTATCATTATTTTCACATTATTAGTACTGAAATCTGGAATACTGACATCAAAGTATCTCAAACACTTCACAATTGATCTAAGAGTAAATAGAAATTTTTTTTTTGCAAAACTTATTTTGATAAATATCAATATATCCTCCAATTGCTCCATCTAACAATATTTATGCTTCCAAAACACTCTTCCATTTGTAGTTTCTGGAGTTGAGTACAGCATCTTAAATGTAGGCGTGCGTATATCCAACTTGGAGTTTAGAGGTACTAAAAATAATAAATATATACTATGTACTTTTATAGAACTTTCTTTTTTTTCCTCTAAGATACTGAGGTCAGAAAAGCAACAGACACATTTAGATTTGCCTGCAGTAGTCACATGATGTTTAAGGACAAACCTTGGATTTCATTCCATTCTACTTAATGGCTGCTTCTGGCCATACTCCCTGAGGATGTCTATTCTGTTTCCCTGACATTTGTAAAGGTTCAATAAACTTTTGTTGAATGCCCAGCTTTTTTCACTTTCCTGTTCTTGCCTACAGGAAGTTCTTTTTCTACTTCTTTTACAACAGTACTTTGGAGCCCCAGAATCTCTGCTGAATTGTAGAATGCCAACATGAGAGGGGTAAAAATAATTGCACACTTCTTTATATGAGGAAAGGTGAGGAGTTGCCTGATATTGAACCCTCATTAAAAGGCAGACCCTGATTTAGGTGCTTTATATTATGCTGAAACATATGAAAATGTAATATCTGAAGGCCAAAACTAGTAAATTATCAGCAATTTTTTATGGTTCAACGTGATAGGTTTCTCTATTCATAACGTCTGAAGTCTGACAGAAATTTTAATAGAAGAAAATTAGTTGTGTCAAGTCTACGAATCTAACACACACTTTCAATTTCTCCTTTTCTTTCTCATTTCCCTCTCTCCCATTCCACTGTTTTATTTCAGAGTTTTGAATTTTCCAATTTCATCAATCAACCATCAGGCCAGCATTAATTGTGGGGTTTCATTTTCCACTCTGCTATACTAATGTGCTGTCTAAAATGGTGGAGTTCAAATCTCTGACATCTGCTGGCTCAACACTTTGGCTCCAGCTTAGCTTAGTATCAATGGCACCACAGTTGTTTTCTGAACAAATCAAATTTTGATATCCAGTCCTCTAAAATAACACCATGAAAATTATCTTTTTTTGTACAATTAATACTAAAAAAAGTTATTCGTTACTGCAATTCACATACTGAGGCCAAATCAAGGAATCATGGCATAATTTCTTTGTCATAACTTACTAGACTATCTATATATTTAATGTCAAATTAGAGAATGTACTCACAGTTCATTCCACTATCCATGAAAAAAAAATTGCTGACAGGCATTTTTACAAGGCAGTTAATATTTTTAAGTCCAAATGAAATATTTTTCTACCGTCTTTTTATCCAGCATTTATAGTACATTTGAGAAAGTCTTTTGTAGATAAGGTCTATATTTCTTTTTATGCAACCCTTAGAAATGTTCAAATTGAGCAACATTAACACATGCCAAATCATGATGATAGTACTATTATTTTCAGGCTTTTTATAAAAGTAACTAAGATTTATTAAAATTCTCATAGATAAAAAAGTACTATTATGAAATTTTTTTCTTATTAAACATTTAATTAGAAAACATAACAAAAGAATCATATGCTTAAACACAGCCTTAAAGGAACTAGTAGGCAAATTTAGATTGTTTGAGCTTGAGTCACAGTCTAGGAAACTCTCCAAGTTCTGTTATCTATTTATTTTATAATATGCAAATACACTTAGATTAAAGATACTTTTACATTTATATTATGCAAATAAAAATTATTATTTTCTTTAAAGGAATATATAAAATAATAAATTAATCCACATAATTAATATGCAATGGAGTAGCATATGACAAAAGTTTGGGTGTCAAGTTTTTCCCAGACAAGATTTATTCTTTGATTATATTTGTACTAGTAAAATACTCTGAGGTACGCACAATTTATATGTTTTGAATAACATGAATGATTTATAAGAAAAGCCATTTTTACCTAACTTTCTAGAAAATCAAATGCTGAATTTCAGAAACTGTAAGCATTTTACAAGTTTGGAAATTTGATTATTTGAGGTGTAACCAACACAAACTTCTAATCTTTTTAATGCTTGCCCATTTACAAAACAAGTTATCTGTTTTTTCTTTAAAAATTAAGAAGTCTGGTCATAACTGACAATTGACCAGCAAGCAATCTGGTTCTGATTTACTTTCCAAAAACCCACCATGATTGTCCAATGCTTTTAATTGACCAGGACAATTTGTTTTGTGAAAAAAAGGTCAATGTTGACATAAAGAGAAAGATTTTCTTGAAAGGATTAACATAAAGAAGGAAAATGATACTGAAGTTTAGTTGTGCCAAATTCTAGAAAAGTATACTTAAGAGATGAAGATTACAAAGATCCAAAATGTAATATGGACTGAAATGTCTTATTTTTAAAGGTAGCTTCTTTGAATTATAAAATTAACTCTTAGGCCTGAGTATTAAATGAATGCTACTCTAATTTAATGATGAGCAATCTCAGAAGACTAAATATAGTTGTATTTTGTTTTCAATTTTATTTATAAGAACTTTATAGCATAAATCATGCAATCTTCAAGACATTTAAAATCTCTATCAAAATTGAAGAGGGTTTTCTATAGTTAACTGTCAACATATAAAGAGAATGTGAAAAACGAAAATAGACATATGTAACTTGTAACAGGTCTCATACAATGAAATCTACCTTGGGAGAAGAACACCCAAGCATTCATTTTCAAGGAAGTTGAGAGAAACAATGTTACAAAATTTAATATCATTCACAAACATTTATTTATTTTCCCATGCATTCATTATCTCATAATTAAATGAGAATGATGTCTTCTATTGGAGTATCTATATAACAGTACCTTTTGCATTCCATTTAATAAGCTGTTAGTTTCCATTAATACTAAAGTGATTTATTAGAGACATTGTGTATCCATTTCTGTTTGACTTGAAAAGTTACTTCAAACTCAATTCAAAAGTAGGAATAAACAATCATTTACAAAGACACTAAGTTAAAAAAAAAGAGGGGGGGTGGAGAGTGGACATATGCAAGTCTTGGAAGAAAAACTCAAAACAGCTTTTTTTCCCCATTTTTCTTCTTTCTTTTAGGACAAGACCAACGGGTTAATTTAACAATTTCCTGATTTTTCTCTTATTTTTACTCCATCTTTTCCTCTAACTGTCTTTATTCATTAACTATGTTTCTAAGTAACAAGTCTTTGCTGTATAATAATTTTCAAGTTTGCTACAAACTCTGCTCTAATTTCCTAGTAATTTGAGAAGACAACCACAGCTGCAATTTTGAGGCTGCCAGTGATTCCCAATACTGGCAGTTTTCCTGAAAAGAAAAAGGAAATATAACTACTCCCACAAATTTACCACAAATAGTAAGCCTGTGACAAATTCTAAAATTTGCATACAATTACCATTAAGTGGAACAAAAGCATCATTATCTCTAACAATAGCTGATTTAAACTGCTAACATAATGAAATTCAGCCAAATCCTGCTGAACAACACTTTGTGAAGTGTGCTAATGAGAATCTTTTTTTTTTTTTTTTTAATTTTGTTTAGTTGTAGATGGACACAAAACCTTTATTTTGTTTATTTAGTTTTTTTTAATGTGGTGCTAGGGATTGAACCCAGTACCTCCCTCACTCATGCTAGGCAAGACTCTACCACTGAGCCACAACCCCAGCCCAATGAGGATCTTTTAATGGGAATCTACATTGAAGAGCATGTTCCTCAAACTGCAAACTGTGGATTCCTTAAGGAAAAGCAGATATGATGTCAGTGCTCATATGAGTCCTCAACTTTGAGAACTAATTTAAATGAGTAAAGGAACATTTCCGATACTAAAAAGATTGCTTAAAATCACATTCTTTTGGGGGATAATTTCTGTTTAAATCCTCTAAAATAACGCCCACATCATACTTTGCTATTAATTAAATGGAAACTGTATGTATGGTTAGCATTTGCAAAGCACGACACTGCTTAAAACTGTACCATGAATTTAGGAGTCATTTATACCAAAGTGTAGCAACTAAGTAAAACTATGAGCCAGTGTTCATTTTGAAAAGATACTGATCTCCAGTAAATTATGCTTCAATAAAGACTAAATTTACAAGAATAAAAAATGTTTCATGAAGATTGAGAGAGTAATGGCAGCAAAATGGTGTAAAAGTAAGTCCCAGATTTTGTTTCCCCAAAGAAACACAGATTTAGCAACAACATATAGGCCAGAAAACCTTTATCAGAGTTCAGTTGAGAGGCGGCAGTATCCCAGAGAAGCACAAAACTGAGGGCAGCTGCATTGAAATAGATTTTTTAAAAAGCAAATTTACTTTATCCACATCAGCTCCTTCCCTATACCAGCCTATTTAGCAACAACGGAGACTGCTTCAGCTGATGGCTTCTCCCTCAGGAACAAAACAGTGGAACAAGTACACAGTGTCATAGGTCTTTCTATTCACTGTAATAGGGACTTGTTTCTGTCTCTCCTCTCAAAGAACAATGATAGACCTTGTATAGTTCAAATGTCTCAGAGAAATTAAGAACAGAGAAAATAGGAGCATATTTTACTGCAGTCAGAAAGCTTTGCAAGATTGGGAAAAGACAATCCTAAAACTTATCCTCTAGGAGGGAAGAAGAGAAGTGAAGCACATATCCTGTGTCTTAGAATTTCAGTGGATTGTCTATGGGAAAGGAGTGGGCAGCTTACTGCAGCCAGCAGAGAAGTTGAGAAGGTGTCCAACTCTTAGACTTTTCCCCAGGACAAAGGAAGAGGAGTTGAGTATACTTCTAAGTAAAGGTATGAGAAGTTCCTAGAATCTCTAGTCAGGCTGATTAATGAAGGCTCTCTCTGTTAAAGCCAGCCTATAAAAATTAGAAATAGTAGCATTTCCTTTGATTGCTCATATACCAATGTAAACTCAAAAGAAACATAGAAAAAAAAATCAGTGATATACGACACAAGTATAGGAACAAAATAAATGTCTAGTAACCAATGCTAAATAAACCAATGCTAAATGAATTGCCAGACAACTAATTCAAAATAATGACTTTAAAGAAGCTCAGAGAGTTATAAGAGAACAGAGAAAGACAACGGTAAGGTCAGGTACCGATGACCAAAAGGGAGCAGTTTAAAAGCTGCTGAACAACGCTTTATTGAGATTCACTCCTGGGCAAGACTCTCCAGTCCAACAGAGCGGGTCCGAGGGGAGTCGCATCCAGGCTCATCTGGATTGTAATTTTATTGGGCTTAGGGCAGGAAGGGAAGGCTTTGGACAGGAAAGGGAGGTTTTTTGGATCCCTTGTCCTCCTGGGGTTGGTCAGGGGATCTTGCTGAGCTCCATGTCCTTCCAGGATCAGTCAGGATACCCCGCTGATCCACAGTGGTTATCACTACTTGTCTGTTGGCGCCTGATTGGTTGTTGCCTGGTGCTTTGTTCCCTTAGCCACCTCAACTGACCCAACAACAACCAAAAGAAATCAGGAAAATGATGCATAAACAAAAGAAAAATACAGCAAAAAGTTAGAAACCATAGAAAAAGAAACAAACAAAAATTCTGGAGTTGAAGAATAAATAACAGCACTACAAAATTCAACAGAAACTTCAACAGCAGTGTTGATCAAGCAGGCTATTGAGCAAAGTTAATAACAATAGAAATAAATGGCAAATAATGAAAAAAAAAAAACTCTAGGAGACTTACAGAATACCACCAAGCAAACAAATATATGCAAATACACATCTCAGAAAGAGGAGAGAGAGAAATGGGAAGAAAACTTAGTTAGTAGTCAAAACTTATTTAGTAGTCAAAAACTTACTTAATAGTCAAAATTTCCCAAGTATGGGAGTGGAAATAGACATCCAGATCATCCAAAAGGACCCCAAATAGGAGGCAAAATCTACACTGAAGCACATTGTAATCATTTTGTCAAAAGTCAATGACAAAGAGAATTTTGAAAGCAGCCAATGAAAAGCAAATCATCATATGCAAACGATCTCCATAAGACAATCAGCACATTTTTTCAGCAAAACTTTGCAAGTCAGAATATGTTACATCTAAAATGCTTAAAAAAAAAAAAAAAAAAAGTTAACCAAGAATAATATACCCAACAAAAACTCTCTTTCAAAAATTAAGAAGAAAGACTGTCTCAAAAAATAAAAGAAACACTTAGTAGGCTTGCCTTATAAGATAGATATGGTAGAGAAAGTTGTTCAAGTTGAAGTGAAAAGGAATCTAAACTGCGAAACAGGAACTAAGTGATAAAGGTAAACATATAGACAAATGTAGAATAATACTGTGATACTCCAATGGTGGTGTATAAATCACTTAATTTTGTATTAATGTTAAACAAAAATATTAAAAATAACAACTACAAAAAATTAATGGATACACAGCAAAAAGATGCAAATTGTGACATCAATAACAAAGTGAGTGCTGGGCATGTTGGTATAATTCCAGCTCCTCAGGAGTCTGAGGCAGGAGGATCACAAGTTTGAGGTCAGCCTGCACCATTTATCAAGATTCTGTCTCAAAATAAAACTAAAATAAAAGAGCTATGGATGTAGCTCCACAGTAGAATGCCCTGGGTTCAATCCCGAGTAACACACACTCATGATCATGATCATGATGAAAAAATAACAGTAAGGGCTGGTTATGGTGGTACAATCTTGTAATCCCAGCAGCTCAGGAGGCTGAAGCAGGAGGATAGCAAGTTCAAAGTCAGCCTTAGCAATTTAGTGAGGCCCTAAACAACTTAGGAATATCCTGGCTCAAAACAAAACATAGTTCTTATTATGGTATGTGGATCAGTAGTGAAGAACCCCTGGGTTAAATCTCTAGTATCAAAAAATGAACAAACAAACAAACAAACAAATAATTGCAAGGCTGGGGAGTTACCAAGGTACAAAGTTTTTGTATGTGTTGAAGTTAGGTTGCTATGAACTTAGAATATCCTGCTATAACTGTGAAATATTTTATGTAAGCCTCATTATAATCACAAAGAGAATACTACATAAGTTACACAAAAGAAAAATAGTTAAAACATAATAATACAAAAAAAATTAAAAAAGGACAGTGAGAGACAAAGAAAATCCAAAGAACTGCAAGAGAAAGAAAAATAATTAAGAAAATAGCAACAGTAAGTCTTCCTCTATTAAGAATTACTTCAAACATAAATGGATTAAACTTTCTAATCAAAATACATAGAGTGACTGAATAGACTTTAAAAAAAATCTAACTATTTTCAGCTTTCTTTAGACCTAAGGACACAGAGGCTAAAAGCAAATAAATGAAAAAGTGAATTCCATGCAAATTTTAGAATAAAGAAAGCAGTGGTTGTGGTTGTAACAATTAAGAAAAAATATACTTTAAGGAAAAATGTCTCAAGTGATTAAGAAGGATAAAAAATTAAAACTGTACAACAAAGGAAAAAATAGGAATGTGCAGAGAGAACCTACAGAAGGGAGAAAACCCTTGCTAGTTATTCTTACAGAGGATAAACATGTAGAGGATATAAAGAATTCAAAAAACTTAACACCATAAAACCAATTAAAGAATGGGCAAATTAATTAAACAGACATTTCTCAGAAAAATAAATAGAAATGGCCAATACATAAAAGAAAAAAATGTTCAACAGCATTAACAATTAAGGAAATGCAAATCAAAACTACACTGAGATTTCACCTCCCACCAGTCAGAATGGCAGTCATCAGAATACGAGCAGTAATAAATGCTGGAGAGGATATGGAGAAAAAGAAACACTTACCCTATTGGTGGCATTATAAATTTTCACAACCACTATGGAAATCAGTATGAATGTTCCTTAAAAGACTAGGCACGAAACCACTGTAAGACCCATGTATACTACTTCCCAGTATTTATGCTGAAAAACTAAAATTATCATACTACCATGATACATGTATACCTATATTTTATAGCAGCACAATTCACAATAGCCAAATTACGGGAGCAGACTAGTTGTCCATCAATGGATGAATGGATAAAGACAGTAAGAGCGTTTTATTCAGTTTTGAAGAAAAATAAAATTATGTCAATTGCAGGAAAATGGATGGAACTTGAGAACATTAAGCAAAATAAGCCAAACTCAGAAGGTCAAGGGTCTTATGTTTTCTCTCATATATGAAAGCTAGAGAGAAGAAAGAGAAAGAAATGTGAGGGGACAGGGAACTTATGAAAATCAAAGGGAGAGCAGTAGAGGAAAGAGACCAGGGGGTAGGAGGAGGTAACAGTGGTAGGGAATGATATTGAATAAATTATACAGTTACATTGTGTGCATGTATGAAATATAACAACAAATCCCTTCATTATGTACAACTATAATGCACCAATAAAAAATGTGAGAAGAAAATAAAGGAAGGCATCATATAATTATATTATTATCTTTCATATTATATATTATTTTTATATTATTATATCTTTCATCAGAAAGACATAATAAATTATAAATATAAAAGCATCCAAGATCAGAGCAACTAAATACATTAACATTGACAGAATTGGAGAAATAAGCAGTAGTGCAGTAATAGTAGAAGATATCAATCCCTACTTTCAATGATAGATAGAATACCCAGACCAAAAATCAATAGGGGAACAGCAGATTTAAGCAACACTATAGATAAAAGGTACACACACACACACACAGAATATGCCACCCAACGACAACAGAATGAACATTTTTTTAAGCGCATGTAGAACATTCTTTAGAATAGAGCCTATATCAGGTAAACAAGTTTATAAATTTAAAAAATTTTAAATTAGTCCAGTATCTTTTCTAACCACAATAGACTAAAATGAGAAATTAAATAATGAAAGTTGGAAAATTAAAAAAATATGTGGAAATTAAACAATACATTCTTAAAGAGTCAATGAGTCAAAAAAGAACTAAAAAAGGAAATCAGAACCTATCATGAAACAAATGAGTCTTGAGAAAGATCATCATAGTTAGAGGCAGTATACAAACTGATTTCAAAACACACTTCACAGCTATATTAATTATGGGAATATATTGCTGGCATAAAGCAAACATAAAAACTAATGAAAGAGAATAGAGGGCACAAAAATAATCCTCTTTAAAAGGTCTACTGATCTTCCACAAATGTCAAAATACACACAATAGCGAAAGGATAGTCTACAAATGTGTTGGGAAAACTGAATATCCATGTGCAAAAAAGAAAAGAAAAGAAATTAGACCCTTATCTCATACCATTGCTATGGTTTAAATATGGTTTTGGTATGACATGCCCCCCACCCCATCTCCCACAGATTCATGTTCTAGAAGTTGGTCTCCGGTGTGGTAGTGCTAGAAGTCAGTGGAATCTTTAAGAGATGGAGCCTAATGGGAGGTAATTAGGTCATGGTGTAATACCATCATGAATGTATTAATGCTATCCCATGGGTGTTCTATCCCTTACGTAACCAGATTATTTTGAGTCTGAGTTGTTATAAAGCAGGAGTGCTCCATGTTCTTGGCCTCTTCTGTATGAGGCTGCTTCCCTGTCATATTGTGACACAACCAGGGCAACCTCATCAAAATGTTGGCAACAGGCTGCTCATACTCTCCAGAATCGTGAGCCAAATAAACCTCCTTATGAGTTATCCAATCATAAGCATTTTGTTATAACAAAATGGACCAAGACAACCACACACAAAAATAAACTCAAATTAGATTAAAGATTCAAAACTAAAATATGAAACTATAAAATTCCTAGAAGAAAACTACAGGGACAAAGCTTTTTAACATGATTCTAAGCAATGGTTTATTGGAAATGACACCCAAAACACAACAGAAGCAAAATTGGAAAAAAATGTCTATAAGGTATGTATGTGATAAGAAGTAATATACAGCTTTCCATATTGGCTGCACCAATTTGGAGCCCCACCAGCAGTGTATGAGTGTTCCTTTTCCTCAGCATCCTTGCCAATATTTATTGTTGTTTGTATGCATAATAGCTGCCATTCTGACTCCTGTGAGATGAAATCTTAGAGTGGTTTTGATTTGCATTTCTCTAATTGCTAGTTATGATGAACATTTTTTTCATTTATTTGTTGATTGATTGTACATCATCTTCTGAGAAGTGTCTCGTCAGGTCCTTGGCCCATTAATTGATTGAGCTATTTTGTTGTTGTTGTTGTCTTGCTTTTTGAGTTCTTTTTATACACTAGTATTAGTGCTCTATCTGATGTGTGAGGGGTAAAAATTTGCTCCCAAGATGTAGGCTCTCTATTCACTTCACAGATTGTTTCTTTTGCTGAGAAGAAACCTTTTAGTTTGAGTCCATCCCATTTATTGATTGTTGTTTTTAATTCTTGTGCCACAGGAGCCTTATTAAGAAAGTTGGGGCCTAATCCCATATGATGGAGATTAGGACCTACTTTTTATTCTATTAGACACAGGGTCTCTGGTTGCATTCCTAAGTCCTTAATCCATTTTGAGTTGAGTTTTGTGCATGGTGTGAGATAGGGATTTAATTTCATTTTGTTTCATATGGATTTCCAGTTTTCCTAGCACCATTTGTTGAAGAGGTTATCTTTTCTACAATGCATGTTCTTTGCACTTTTGTCTAATATAAGATAATTGTAGTTTTGTGGGTTAGTCTCTCTGTCCTCTATTCTGTACCATTGTTCTACCAGTCTGTTTTGGTACCAATACCATGCTGTTTTTGTTACTATTGCTCTGTAGTAGCAGTATGGAGACTTCTTAGAAAATTGGAAATGGAGCTACCATTTGACCCAGCGATCCCTCTCCTGGGTCTATACCCAAAGTACTTAAAAACAGCATACTACAGGGACACAGCCACATCAATGTTTATAGCAGCACAATTCACAATAGCTAAATTGTGGAATCAACCTAGATGCCCTTCAATAGATGAATGAATAAAAATATGTGGCATATATACACAATAGAATATTACTCAGAAATAAAAGAGAATAAAATCATGGCACTTGCAGGTAAATGGATGGAATTAGAAAAGATAATGCTAAGTGAAGTTAGCCTGATTCATAGTGGGATAGGGAGAGGGAGCAGGGAGGGAATAGATGAACTCTAGTGGGATGGGAAGGGAGGGGGCATGGGGTAATTAATAATGGTTGAATGTGATGATCATTATTATCCAAAGTACATGTATGAAGACACAAATTGGTGTGAATATACTATGTATACAACCAAAGATATGAAAAATTGTGCTCTATATATGTAATAAGAGTTGTAATGCATTCCACTCTTATGTATAAGTAAAAAAATAAATAAATAAAGAGAATTTTTAAAAATGCAGTACAGAGGCTGGGGCTGTAGCTCAGTGGTACAGTGCCTGCCTCACATGTGTAAGGCACTGGGTTCGATCTTCAGAACCCACATAAAAATAAATAAATAAAATAAAGGTAATTTTTTTAAAATGCAGTAAAAAAGTAATATACAAAATATATAAGGAATATCCACAACTCAATCGCCTGACATAAAAATGGGCAAAGGACTTAGATATTACTTCAAATATGAAATGCAAATAGCCAACAAGTATACACAAAAGTATTCAATATCATTAAACATCAGGGAAATGAGAATCAAGACCACAGTGAAATATCATCTCGAATCTAGTAGGGTGGCTATTAGTAAAAACACAGAAGAAAGCAAGTGTTGACAAGGTTGTGAAGAAAAGGTAATCCTTGCACACAGTTCAAAAGAATGTAAAATGGTGTAGTTGTCATGGAAAATAATATTGATATTTCTCAAAAAATTAAAAGTAGAACTACCATATAATCCAGCAATTCAACTTCTGAATATACATCCAAATACATTTAAGCCAGGATCTCAAAGAGATATTTGTACTTCCTTGCTCATTGCAGCATTATTCACAATAGCCAAGATACATTAAAAAAATCCATTGGCACATGAATGGATACAGAAAATGCAGTATATGGATAATACACTGGAATATTGTTCAGCCTTACAAAAGGAGGGAAACTTGCTGTATGCAGCAAAATTAATGAAATCAGTGAATTTTTTAAAGTAGAATAAGCCAGTAATAAAAGTACAAATACTGCATGATTCCACTTATATGAAATACCTACATAATCAAACTCAAAAAAGCAAACAGTAGAATGGTGTTTGCCAGGAGCAGAGGGGAGGGGGACATAGGAAGATGTTCACTATGTCAAAAGTTTCAGTTATAAAAGATGAATAAGTTCTACATGACAAAGTTTCAATATTGCATTGTGTACTTAAATTTTTGTTAAAAAGATATATCTCAAATTTATTACCCCCCCCCCACACACACACACACACACACGAATGGAGGAATAATTTTGGTGGTATGCATGTGCTTATTATTGTAATTGTGGTGATGGTTTTATAGCTATCTGCACATCCAAATTGATCAAATTACAGATGTATAACGAATACATGAAGTAGAACTATTAATATTAAAAATAAAAGAAATATGTCTTACCAGGTCATATACAGGAGAGTATACTAGAAGTCATATTTACTTTTCTCTTTGCTTATTACTCTAAACATACTGTTATTCCTTCACATTACTTTAACTTCAACTTTTCCTCTTTCATTGCTTTAATACTAAAATAGATGGGTATTTTGCAAAAATGAGGCAATATCTTTGATGAACAAATATGCCAATTAAGAATCTTCAGTCAGAATGGCAATTATCAAGAAAACAAGCAACAACAAATGTTAGTGAGGATGTGGGAAACATCTACCTTCATACATTGCTGGTGGGACTGCCAATTGGTATAACCACTATAGAAAGCAGTATGGAGATTCCTCAGAAACCTAGGAATGAAACCACCATTTGACCCAGTTATCTTACTCCTCAGCATAAACCCAAAGGACTTAAAATCAGCATACTACAGAGACATAGACACATCAATGTTTATAGCAACTCAATTCATAATTGCCAAACTATGGAACCAAACTAGGTGCCCTTCAACTAATGAATAAATAAAGAAAATGTGGTGTATATCGACATGGAATATTACTCAGCTATAAAAAGAATGATTTTATTACTTTTTTCCAGTAAATGAATAGATCTGGGGACTATTATGCTAAGTGAAATAAGCCAATCCATAAAAACCAAAGGCCAAATGTTTTCTCTGATATGTGGATACTAACACACAACAAGGAAGGGTGAAGAATAGATGTTCAATGGATTAGACAAAGGGGAATAAAGGGAAGGGAGGGAGGATTGGGATAGGAAAGTCAGAGGAATGAAACTAACATGATTTTTCTATGTACATGTATGAATATACTACAGTGAATCTGCACATCATGTATGACCACAAGACTGGGATTGTAATTAGAATAAGACAAACTCTATATTTGTATAAATATGTCAAAATAAACACTACTGTTATGTATAACTAAAAGGAACAAATAAGATTTTAAAATAATCTATTATGTCTAAATTACTGTCCTAAACATTCCTGTGACTATAAAACAAACATAAAGCATTTTTTCTGCTTTCAAAAAGTTTCCATCTGGAAAGGATAAAATATATTTTCACATATTTATGTCTGAGCCAAAGTGCATTATTAAACCATTCTAATTATACAAGCTATGACTTAAAGATAAGTGAACTAGAATTCAAAAATAAAATGAGATTTGAACAGGTGGCACCAGAAGCTTAGAAGAGAATGGCCAAAATGCAAATACTGCAAGCTGATACTGAAGACTTTTTGAGTGATAGTATATTAAATACAGTGCCTAATAGCTATCAACCATGGAGAAAAGCTGGGTTTGGTGGCTCATGTCTATAATTCCAGTGGTTCCGGAGACTGAGGCAGGAGAATTGTGAGTTCAAAGCCAGCCTCAGCAACAGCAAGGTGCTAAGCAACTCAGTGAGACCCCGTCTCTAAATAAAATGAAAAATAGGGCTGGGAATGTGGCTTCGTAGTCATGCACCCCTGAGTTCAATCCCTGGTACCCTCCCCCACAAAAAATAAAAAATAAAAATAAAACATGGAGAAAAGCCCTAACAGGTAGATTTTAGGAAATTTAATCTCACATAAAGTGAGGTGGAGGTGTAAGATTGATGAAAGGTGAGGTCCTGGGAAGGATATCTTTTCAGTCAAAAAGAATCTCTAAAAGACTTTGATCTGTAAAACTTTGCCCAGTAATGGAACCTGACATTTGTCTTGCTGGGAATTCTTGATGAAGAATCTCCTATGAAAAATCAAAGTTCCAATCTTGTTCTATACTTACCTTGGATCTAAAATTTTCATTACCATCATAGTTTTGACTCCTTAAGTCAAAATCTATTAATACAGAAATTAACCCTGGTCCCATGAATGCCCCCAGAACCTAGAAGATGGAAATATGGAAAAAAAATTAAATAATATTCCAATAGTTTTGGATGTAGAACATTCCTAGAAGGGAAAAAAATTCCAATTGGAGATAGTCTCATTGTTCAAAATATATGCGGAAATAATATGCAAAATATATGAGAAAATAGTTCACTATGAGGGAACTTCAGTGAAGGATTTGAATTGCATGATAATAGAAACAATCTAAGAAGACTGTGAAATCAGTGTGTTTTAAATGAGTCAAGACAAAAGAAAGAAAATTCAAGCTGTTATAAAAAAAGAACAAGCAGGTATATAAAAGCAAATAAAAATTCCAGAAGAAAAAATACAGTAATTAAATAATGGACCTAATCAGGATATTAGACACAAAGGAATCAAAGCACATATGGGAGAATTATTTGGAATGTAACACAAAGTTCTCCATATGAAAGATATGAATGCAAGATTAAAAGACAAGGATAACATAATAAGCAACTGAACATATTTCTAATTTGAATGCCAGCAAAAGATTCTTGACAGTAGAGGAAGTTAATGACAGAATATTTTAGAACTAAAGAACAATATCATTCCTCAGTTTAAGAATCTAATAATTCTCAAATGTAATAAATAAAAATAGGTCCAAATTATGTTATTCCAAACATTGTGATATTGTAATAACAAATTACTTAAAAATCTTCATAGCTTACACTAACAAATGTATGTTTCTTGTTTACATTAAATGTCCATCACAGATCTATTATGCCTCAGGCTCAGGTCTGCATTCCAAAATTCAAACTGATAGACATACTTTTTTACAACATTGACGGTCTTGTCATAGAGGTGAAAGAGAATAGGTGAAATAATGTAATGCCTCTTAAGTTTCTGCCTGAATATGACATGTTACTTTCATTGGTTAAAACAACTTATTTAACCAATATTGATATCAAGAAGACAGGATTGTATAACCTTTCCTCATTGATATAATATAATCTACCATAGTCTCACATTTTATTAATTAGTATCTAGTTTGGAAAATAAAAACAACTCTAGGAATTTCAAGCAGAAGTGTATCATAAAGATATGTATACAATGGTTATAGAAGCAAAAGGGAAAGTAGTGTTCCCTCAGTGCCCTGTTGCTGTTGCTACTGGAACCACTAACACAAACATATTTAAAGAAATCAACAGCTCATGCTGAGGACACTGAAGAATCCCCAATCCTGTGTTGCCACTGCTGCACCCATCTAACATTGTTGCTTGCTACTCATACCGTGAGAGATTGACAAGAGATGACCAAGTCTGCTGGAGAGCAACAGCTGCCATTATTGGAACCAGAAGAGAAACCTGAGCTGCTGAAGTTTCCAGAGCCCTGCTGCTGTTGCCACTCCCAGAATCAGAAACAGAAGAGGAAAATAAAAGACAAGGAAGATACCATAAAAGTAATAACAGAGAAAGGACATGCAAAAGAGACACGAGAGGAGAATGCGAAGCTTAAACAGGTACATCACCAAAGGAAAAAATAGATTGTTTTCTGGACCTCATTTGAATGAACAATTATTAGATAATTTTCAGTAAGACAAAAGTAAAACCAGAATAAATATTACAAAAATAATTCTGCAAAGATGTTGACAAATATAACAAAAATTGATTGCAAATACAATAGTAATTGCTTTTTAAACTTTTTAGGTATTTATTTATTACTGGGAAATGAACCCAGGATGTGTAACCACTGAGCTACACCCATGGCCCTTTTCATTTTGAGACAGTGACTTAGTCAGCTCTTTTGCTGCGATGCTCAAAAAACCCAACGTGGCCCAGCCAATCGGCCTCAAGAGCAGGAGGATTGTGGGAGGTGGGGAGAAGCTTGTGTGGGAGAGGGAGGCTTGTGGAAAGCCAGTGGTGGCAGTTGAGGCTCTGAGGGTTTTTCCTGAGAGGCTGTTTTGTTTGGCGTGTGTGGTTCTAAAAGAATTGTCAGGAAAACTAATGAAAATGAAAGGCAAAGAACAAGAGAAGACTTCTGATGTCAAGTCCATTAAAGCTTCAGTATCTGTACATTCCCCACAAAAAAGCACTAAAAATCATGCCTTGCTGGAAGCTGCAGGACCAAGTCATGTTGCAATCAATGCCATTTCTGCCAACATGGACTCCTTTTCAAGTAGCAGGAGCTAGTCAAGTTTCTATGGAAACTCAAGAATCCTCCTCCAGACTTATAATAGCCAGTAGAAATAGTCCCCCTTCTCCACTAAAAGAATTGAAAAAAAACAATCTTTAATATCTATAAATAAAACATACCAGGTTTTTGGCAAAGCAGACAACTGAGGAATCCCTGATTGAGCAGGTCCCATAATAACCATCTCATTATTAATGGCTCTTAAATCTTGCAATAATCTCCATTTACCAGATTTCTTTTTGATGACAAAAATGGGAGTATTATGGGGAGATACAGAAGGTTGTATATGTCCTTCCGCTAATTGTTGTTTGACCAGGTCATGGGCTGCTTGTATCTTTTCTTTAGTCAGGGGCCACTGAGGAACCCATACTGGTCTTTCTGATTTCCAAGTAATTTTTATTGTCTCAGTGGCCCTTTCTGAAAATCCAACCCATGTCTTTCTGTTCCTTGATCTATTTGTATTGGTGCTGCTATACCTTGTTCTTGTTTTTCTAATCTTTTTCCTTTCCTAAAACCTTGTCTAGTCATAATAGTGGGTGCATTTTGGTTGATGTTATTTGTTAATGTCAAACCTAATTGATCTAGGACATCTTGTCCCCATAAATTTACGGGAAGATGATCCAATACATATGGCTGTATAGTTCCTTCACATCCTTCAGGATCCTTCCAATCTAATACCATTGCACTTCTATGGGGATTAGTTGCCACTCCTAGGCTTCGAAGCGTTTGAGTGGCTTGTTGTAATGGCCAATGTTTTGGCCATTCTTGACGAGAGATGATGCTAAGGACTGCACCTGTATCCAGTAGCCCATTAAATTCATGTCCTTGAATATTTAGTTTTAGCATGGGGCGAGAATCTAAATTTAAAGAAAGCATAGCCCAATCTACACCTGTGGAGCCTAATCCCTTGGAACCTCTTTCTACAGTACGACTGGAAAATTTATCATGTAGGCTGGGTATTATTAGTAACTGTGCTATTCTATCTCCTGGTGAAATTACTGATATACCCTTTGGAGAACTGGCTATAATTTTTATTTCACCTTCATAATCGGGATCAATTACCCCAGGACTTATCATAAGTCCTTTTAGAGTAGAAGAGCTGCGTCCCAATAATAAGCCTACTGTTCCTTTGGGAAGAGGTCCTTTCACCCCTGTGGGAATGATTTGAACTCCCATCTCTGGAGTTAGTACTGCTCTGGCGGAGGTGCAGATGTCCAACCCTGCGCTCCCTCTGGTTTGTCTGATGAGGGATCTGATGGACAATGTGTCCTGGGCACTACCCTGATGGGGTTGCTGGGTTCCTCCAGTGCTCCGTATATTTGTGGTTTTGGGCCCCGGAGCATTGGGCCCCCCTGTCCATTTTTTGGCAATGGAGCCCGATGCCTTTCTCCACGATATCGTGGATAAACACCTGGTCCTTGTTCGTTTTTTGATAATGGAGTACCCTCTATGGTGGTTTGAGAATGGCATTCATTAGCCCAATGTCTCCCTCTACAGCATCGTGGGCAAATACCTGGTATTCTACTCCTTTGATACCTAGTTTTGTTAAACCCTCCTCCAATGGGGCAATTCCTTTTAAAATGTCCTGTTTGTTCACAATTGTAGCATGTTCTTGGCCTGGCATCTAAAGCCTGTTTTACTGCAGCTGCCACAATTTGCCCTTGTTCATTAATGTCTCTGGCATCTAAAGCCTGTTTTACTGCAGCTGCCACAACTTGCTCTTGTTCATTAATGTCTCTACATAATTTAATATATGTGTTTAAATCTTCATGTTTCCATGGTCTAATGATATCTCTGCACCAATGATTCGCTTGCTCATAAGCCAGGTGTTTTAGTAATGGCATTGCTTGTTCTGTATTCCCAAAAACTCTGGTAGCTGTTTGAATAAGCCTATCTACAAATTTAGCATAAGGTTCATTAGCTCCTTGTATTACCTTAGATAATTGACCCTGTAATCCTCCATGTCCTTGTAAAGTCTTCCATGCCTTAATTGCATCTACAGCAATTTGTGCATATACACCAGGATCATATGCAATTTGTTGCTGCTGATCCTCATAAGGTCCCTTTCCTAACAACATATCTAGATTTCTCTGAGGATAACCAGCTGCTGCATTTCGCCTAGCCGTCTCCTTGCAAAATTCCTCATTGGCAACCTTCCATAACAGGTATTGTCCTCCATTTAGCACAACTTTACACATATTAGCCCAATCTGCTGGCGTCATGTTCAAGTTGTTAATGGATTCGACCATGCTTACAGTGAAGGGTGCTTGAGGACCATAGGTTGTTACAGCCTCTTTTAGCTGCTTCACTGTTTTGAAATTTAAAACTTGGTAAAATCGCTGCCCTCCTGCCTCAAATACAGGGCATGTTAATATTTGAGATCTTGTCTCTGGATCCCAACTATCAACTGCGGGGGTTGGGGACCTCCCAGCATATGGAGGTGGCCTTGTTAGTTGGACACTTACGTCCTCTGGTGATAGAAAGGTGTTAGTAGCAGTCTCCTGTTGTAACTTTCCCCCTGATGGCTTTTTCTGTTTTACACTTTCTTTCTCTGTCTGACTAGCTTGAGAGGCCTTCTCTTTTACTTGAATCTTTTCCTCTGTCTGACTAACTTGAGAGACCTTCTCTTTTACTTGAATCATTATGTCTTTTCCTTCCTCTACCATTGTCTGAACTGAAGGCTTTGGACTAAGCAAACAAGATATGAATGTCCACAATGGCAATGTGCCAACTGGCAGAGTCCCTGGGCTTTTCTTTTCTATTCTTTTTAAATCTTCACCATGATGGTTCCATTGTGATATATTTAACAACTCCTCCTTAAAAAGCCATGGGCTACATTTTTTTATTGTATCAACGTATGCCCTGACTGCTCTTGATTTTACTGAGATGCCTCCTTCCTCTAACAATTTACTTAACACTCTTTCAGTTTGTTTTTTACTAATTTCTGATCCCGTATTTCTACTATAATACAACCCAACAAGATGACGCCAAACAAAACCGAGACAGAATGAAATAAAAAGGGAACAACAAAAAGTCATTATAGCCTTTCTATCCTCCTGACATGTGCATCCGTCCTTTCTCCCTATCTGTTCCTCAGACGTAAATAGTTTTTCCTCAGATGTGAGCGGTTTTTCTTCCATCTTACACATCTCCAGGGACAGGCAACTTAAAACAAAAGTGAAACAAAATAACAAAAGAGGAATCTTAAAATGGCTACCCATCCTCTCGCCCTGCCCTCAGGGGCGAGCAGTTCACTTACCCTCAGTCGCTCCCCGTACGGGCCACCAAATGCCGCAGTCTGGCTGGGCACAATCAGGAGCCACTTGTCAAAAGAAACTAACTTTATTTTTAGAACCACACACGCCAAACAAAACAGCCTCTCAGGAAAAACCCTCAGAGCCTCAACTGCCACCACCGGCTTTCCACAAGCCTCCCTCTCCCACACAAGCTTCTCCCCACCTCCCACAATCCTCCTGCTCTTGAGGCCGATTGGCTGGGTCACGTGGGCGGAGCCATAAAAGTCCCCCAATGAGCAGCTCCGTGGTCTGAAAGGGCAGGGAAACAGCCCAATGAGCATCACCGCAGAGGAGCCAATCAGCTAGATGTTGCTGGGGCCGCTGTGAGCCAATCATCAGCCGGCAGCTGGAAGTTTGCTGGGGCCCCTTCGGCTGTGGCTCTCAACAAAGAACAATTTTAGAGGAGAAAAATTTTATTTTGGGGCTCACAGTGTTAGAGGTCTCAATTCATAGACATTGGCTCCACTCCTCGGGGCTTGAGTTAGGCTGAACATTAGGGTACAAGAATGTGGTGGAGAGAAGCACCTCTTGATATCACACCAGGAAGCAAAGAAAGGGGATAAGCTGAGCTCACCAAATATATACCTCAAAAGCACACCCACTATGGCCACCTCCTCTAGCCATACCCTACCCACCTACAGTTACCACCCAGTTAATCCCTATCAGGATTAAAGGACTGATTCAGTTAAGAGTCTCATAACCCCATCATTTCACCTAATATTAGGGGACACCTAATATTTAAACCTTAATAGACAGGGTATGGCTAAATTGTTGAAGCAGGCCTGAAACTAGCAGTCCTCCTGCTTCAGCCTACTGAGTGGCTATAATGACAGGCATCAGCCACCATGCCTGGCAGCAATTGTTAATGCATAGGTTCAAACAAGTTAGAACTGAAATACATGACTTCATATTTGGAATATAGAAAAGAAAGATGTGAATAACTAAGACTAAGGCATTAAAGTTTATTGCATATTTAGAAGGGTAGAGATACCCATTATTTTCAATATTAATAATATTGTCAACACATTTCTATAAAGAATATCAGCAACTGATGAATCAAAAATAAATGTACAATTTGAAAGTCAATAGGAAAAAGTTTCCAGTACTATCATCTAATGGAAACTAGGGAAAAAGAGAAAAAAATATCAAATTTAGTTGCCTTGGATTCCATTCATAACCCAAGTACAGTAACTAAAAATAGATTTTTTTTCATACAACCTAGAAGATAAGAGGTAGATAGCTGCTAAGTTCTGAGCCAAAGTTAACAACATCTCTGCTATTTTCTGGTTACATGATAACTACCTACTATAGAAACACCTAGGACATCTGCATTTCAACAGGAATGAAGACAAAGGAAAGGTATGACACTGTACCAAGGGAGAAAAAAGTTTCCACAGCAGTCTTCCTTTTATATATTTTTGGCCAAATTGTGTGTTCTATCTTTAGAAACTTTCCCAGAGAATAACCTCATCTTAATTCAGTTTCTTTATCTAGGCAATGGCAAGCGTAATAACACTTCTTTTCGTAGACTTTTGTGAATTTTAAAAGAAGTGAGATGTACATCACTTAGCACAGTATGTGGACAGCAGATTGGCCTAGTAGATGAAGCCTGTGGCAGCCATGTTTGCCATTTCACTAACAGGAGAATGAGAAGGAAGTGCAGTTAGTAGTACAAATGTTAATGACACAGGTATTCTCACATTTCTTCTAGATTCTCATAAAAGTAATGAAAATAAGAGTCAGTTGAGTTATTAAATTCCATCAATCTATAATTATATTTAATTGAAAAATTAAGCATAAAATATTTATCACTAATAAATTTACAAGTAGAAACTTGACTTACTTTCAAACTTTTCTTTAAAAATATTTTATGATTAAATTTTATATATAATAATTTTTTCAATATTAACATGTAACTATAGATCCTTGAAGGTATGAGAACATGAGTATAGCATTGTAAATATTTCCACATATTTCTGTCTTTTCCCTAAATATTAAAAATAAATTTGCATGTATTGAAAACTTTCAGAAATTTCACATTCTAGTTTAACATCTATTATTATATTTCTGAGGATGCTAACACTAGATTCACAAGTTTTTTTTTTCCAGTGTGATTCCTGCTATGCACTAGCTTTGGCTAAATCTGCATCCATAAGGAAGATCCATTAAGCAAAATAATCTCTTGCTCATTCGAATTCCACTGTTGCTTTTCTTCACCTGTCTTAGCCACCCACTAACAGATATCTACTCTCACCATATTTTACTTACTTTAAGAACTATACTTCCTCATCTTTTTTAAACTTAATCTCCAAATGTGTCTTCCTATCCATTCTTCTTTGAATTCTCAGGAGTAAGAATTGGCAATCCCTCCCTCACTGTAAGAAGAAACCAAACCTTACAAATTAAAAAGACTAACTTACTTAATATTAAATGATAAAGATGTTATATGTGAGTTTAATAGCATATTAAGTAGAAGGGAAACCAATCAAGAGTACAAGAATGAGTTTAATCACAACATAGCTAAGCAATTCTATGCTTTATATGTTTTGTTTTATGTGGATTTTAAATATATTTGTGTTCATTTTCATAAACCCCTGAAAAATCAAAACAAACTACTGAGATTACCAGTAAATTTAAATTTTACAATCCTGTTATCTGTTTCAAGAGTCCTCATGAATTATGAATGCATTGAACATCCAGCAATGAGAGGACCACAGTTTTATGGTAGGAATTTCCTAACATTTCCCTTTAAATTTTCATGTTATAGATATTCTTGTTTGAGAGCTTTATGATTTATCTACATGCAATGACCAGGAAGTATAAACCTTAGCAGTAGGACTCTCATGGTGTCAGTTAAAACAATTTGCATTAGGATGTTCAAAAGCACTCACTGCTTTTGATTTCCTACTTATTCCAATGAAAACTTGTCCTAAATTTCATTAAGAGAAATTACCGATGTGCCAAATAAAATAGCCTTCAAATTACAGACATTAGAAGAAAATAAAAATTGTGAAAAAGATCTAGGAAAGATATTAGTAAAAACAATGTCAAGATGAATCGGTTTTAACTACTTAAAGCAACCTAGCTATAAAAAAATGAAGAGAATAATCAAGCCATAAATAAATAATTGGAACAGAACAATATCTCCAAACAAATGATGTGATCAAGTACAAAGATGGACTAAAATAACTATGCAAGAGGAAATAAACAGACACTTCATAGAAGAAGAAATAGTATTGATCCACAAATATATGAAAAAATGTTCAAGGTCTGTAGCAATTAGAGACATGCAAATTAAAACTACACTGAGATTCCATCTCACTCCAGTAAGAATGGCAATTTTAAAGAACACAAGTAATAATAAATGTTGTGAGGATGTGGAGAGAAAGGTAATCTCATACATTGTTGGTGGGACTGCAAATTGGTATAACCACTATGAAAGCAGTATGGAGATTCCTTAGAAAACTTGGAATGGAACCACCATTTTACTGGTGGTATATACCCAAAGGTCTTGAAATATACTACAATGATGCAGCCACATCAATGTTTATAGCAGCTCAATTCATGATAGCTAAGCTATGGAACCAATCAAGGTACCCTTCATCAGAAGAATGGATTAAGAAAATGTGGTATATATACATACAATGGAATATTAATCAGTCATAAAGAAGAATTAAATTATGGCATTTGCTGGTAAATGGATGGATCTGGAGATTATCATGCTAAGTAAAATAAGCCAGTCTCAAAAAACCAAAGGCCATATGTTCTCTCTGATGTGTGGATGCTGACCCACAACAAGGGAGGGTGGGGAGGAAAAGAATAGAAATTCAGTGGATTGAACAAAGGGGAATAAAGGGAAGAGAGGGGGAGGAGAATAGGAAGGACAGTAGAATTAACCAGACATAACTTTCCTATCCTTGTATTTGAATACACAACCAGGATAATTCTGTATCATGTATAATCACAAGAATAGGATCCTAATTGGAATAAGTTATATTTCATATATGTATAATATTCCAAAATACATTCAACTGTCATGTATATCTAAAAAGGACAAATAAAAATTAATAAATAAAATAACTATAAAAGACAACAATCAAGAATTTGCTGTGTTATAGCATCACACATGTTGGTGCTATTCTTTGCACTCAACACAGAGCCACTGAGTTGTCAGCATCTTATGTCTGGAGGCTTTATTTGACCATCTTCTGACAGATAAATATCCTCCTCTTCATTTTTCAATCATCTTTGTTGGTTGTCTGCGGTTTAACCCAGCATCTTTGCTGTTCATATGTTGGGGTTGCCATATAACCACACAACTTGTGGACATGGACTTACAAACCTGGAGACTGGGAAACCACTACTTTCTCTGGCATCAAAGAGAATTCCAGGGCTCTTTAATTTCATTTTGTTGCATATGGATTTTCAGTTTTCCCAGCACCATTTGTTGAAGAGGCTATCTTTTCTCCAATGCATGTTCTTGGCATCTTTGTCTAATATAAGATAATTGTAGTTTTGTGGGTTAGTCTCTGTCCCTATCACTCACCATGCACAAAACTCAACTCAAAATGGACCCTGTGTCTAATAGAAGAAAAAGTAGGTCCTAGTCTCCATCATGTATGATTAGGCCCCAACTTCCTTAATAAGGTGCCTATGGCACAAGAATTAAAATCAATAATCAATAAATGGGATGGACTCAAACTAAAAAGTTTCTTCTCAGCAAAAGAAACAATCTGTGAGATGAATAGAGAGCCTACATCTTAGAAGCAAAGATTTACCCCTCAGACATCAGATAGAGCACTAATCACTAGGGTATATAAAGAACTCAAAAAGCTAGACACACACACACACACAAAAAAAAAAAAAAAATCAATAAATGAGCAAAGGACCTGAACAGACACTTCTCAGAAGATGATGTAAAACCAATTAACAAACACATGAAAAAATGTTCATCATCACTAGCAATTAGAGAAATGCAAATCAAAACCACTCTAAGATTTCATCTCACTCCAGTCAGAATGGCAGCTATTATGAAGACAAACAGCAATAAGTGTTGGCAAGGATGTGGGGGAAAAGGTACACTCATACACTGCTGGTGAGACTGCAAATTGGTGCAGCCAATACGGAAACCAGTATGTAGATTTCTTGGAAAATTGGGAATGGAACCACCATTTGACCCAGCGATCCCTCCCCTTGGTCTATACCGCAAAGGACTTAAAAACAGTATACTACAGTGACACAGCCACATCAATGTTTATAGAAGCACAATTCGCAATAGCTAAACTGTGGAACCAACCTAAATGCCCTTCAATAGATGAATGGATTAAAAAATGTGGCATTTATACACAATGGAATATTACTCAGCAATAAAAGAGAATAAAATCATGGCATTTGCAGGTAAATGGATGGAGTTAGAGAAGATAGTGGTAAGTGAAGTTAGCCAATCACAAAATACCAAATGCCAAATGTTTTCTTTGATATAAGGAAGCTGATTCATAGTGGTATAGGGAGAGGGAGCATTGGAGGAATAGACAAACTCTAGATAGGGCAGAGAAGTGGGAGTAAGGGGACATGGGGTAATTGATGATGATTGAATGTGACGATCATTATTATCCAAAGTACATGTATGAAGAAACAAATTGGTGTGAGTATACTATGTATATAACCAGAGATATGAAAAATTGAGCTCTGTATATGTAATAAGACTTGTAATGCATTCTGCTATATGAATAAAAAAATTAAAATAAAAGCAAAAAAACAAAAGAATTCCAGGGCTCTTCACAAGTACATCAAAACCATCTTATGCGCATCCATTGATAATGGCATAAAATATTGCATCATTTTTAAAACAAGTTTTTAAATAAAAAAAAATTACAGAAATGTCACAATGTTTATCCAAATCACATTATATTTAGCATGCTATCACCTTTCCAAAAACAAAAAGCCTGAACAAAGAAATATATGTAGCAATAAGGGTTCGAAGGACTGTGGAACAATTTCAACAATATCTGTTTTATCCTTACTCAGTTCTAAGCATTTTTCTTTATATATGTACACATACATAAATATATATTCTAATGTATATAAAAAACATACATTTATGTGCATATACATTTTCATATCAAATCTGTTTATATTCTAAGTTTGGTGGAAAACTCGGAAGAAATAAATACCCTTATATCTATCTACTCTTATGCTTGAATTACTTTTGGTGAATAACTATGACAACACTCAACTAGAAACCAAATGTTTAAGGAGCTAAGTAATATAATTCATACTCCTAGGGCCATAGTGAGGATAAGAAAGTGTAAATAATATAAATAAAGGGCAAAACAGATGTAACCAGTAGAATTAATGTAGTGTATGACTATATATATGGTAAGTAGAGCTTTTAAAAATAGAGTATTTAGAAATAAAATATAAATTATGTAATTGAAATTAAGAACTCTGTATATTCATATAATAAATAGATGATGGATATAACCAAAGATAGGATTCTTGAACTAGTATAGATCTGAAAAAAAATATCAGAAATGTAAAGAAACCACTATGGAAACTATGATAGGGAGAGTAAGAGATTTGGGGTTAGAACAAGAAGATTCAACATACGACAAATTAGAATTTTTAATGAATCTACAAATTCAAGAAAACTAATGAATGTCAAACATGATAAATTGAAAGACAAATGCTATCAACCTCAATGTAAAAAAATCTACCTTTGTGCTATATGCAAGTAACATTTTAAACTACAAATACTCAGTAAAGTAACAGAGAAAAACAACAGGAGAAGAGATATCAGATATATCATGCAAAAACTAACCAAAACAAAATTAATGTTTAAAGGACTGCACTCGACCTCTGAAGTATACAAGAATGATTTTTTTTTTAAGTTGAGCTTATCATTGGCCCAAGTCACATTTCAAATGCTTTCAAGAAATTGGTATAACGTACACTGTATAATATGTAATTGAATTATATTATGTAATATGTAATTACATAATATATAGTATAATATATAATATATAACTATAATATATAACTACATATATACTTATATATGCTACATAATATATATTATTATAATACATACTACATTCTGCTATTGTTCAGTAATAACAAAAAAAGGCGAGAAAATCCTAAGTTTGGAAACTGAGAAAAACTTTCTTAAATAAGCAACAGGTCAAAAAGGAAATTATAAATTTTCATAGAATTTAGATAAGATTGGAAGTTATATAATTTATTTAAAAATTACAAATAGAAACATCTGGGCAAAGCAAAAACAGTAGTGAGGGAAGAATGCACAGACTTGTTTCAATTAGAAAAGAATGAAGGCTGAAAATCAGTTAAGCATTCAACTAGTAAAATCTAAAAATGGGAAAAATATAATTAATGGCAATTAGAAAGAAGGAAATGAAAAGATAAGAGTAGAAATTAATAAAACATAAAAATAAAACCATAAAATTTTAATGTTAAAATTTTTAAAACTCTGAAAAAGAAGTATCAAGGAAAATAAAAAGAAGATGCAAACAACACACACACACACAAATGTCAGAAGAAATAGGAAATGATAACTACAGATTAAAAAAACAGGTAATATAATACCACAAACAGATTGTGGCTGTAAAGTTGAAAACTTAGACAAAAAGAACAAGCTCCTAGAAACATATAATGTACCAAATTAACTCAGGTGGAAAAAGAAAATATACACTATCACTGAATTTTAAAGAAAACGAGTCTTGGAATTCTTCCTATAAGACTTTCCCACAATAAATTTGGATAGATCTCAAGATCTAATAATATTTTCTGGTATAAAGATACTATATGAAAGAGACTTATAAACATTTCTGCACCAAAATGCATGTAAGAATTATTTTTTAAGTGAAAATTTGAAACAACCTTAATTCTTAACAATGGGTTCATAAGATAGGTTGTTTTCTGCAATAGTCTATTCAGTAACCTTTTAAATAGTTATAATTTTTCTTTCTCTCTTACACTACGCTATCTGATCACCTCAAAGATTTAACAAAATAATATCACTTTTTCATTGCCTGGTATTACCTTTTGCACATGTTCATTGTTGAAGTGTGGCAGTCAGGTAGACAAAATGCAGGCTAGAAACACTAACAGGTAATAAGAGGCAAGGGATAAACAGTATCTTAGAATGGACAGAGCATTAAGATGGTAAGTGACAACCCAGATGGATATGTGAGAAACAATCTAGAAACACCTCTTCTTATGAGAATATGCTTGCAAAAAAGATTTAAATGAAAAAATTAATCTGGTACTAATCATGATCATATATGTTTCTATATTGGTTTGCCACTTTCATCATCATATATTGTTTTTAAAGTCTATATAAACAAAAAGTGTTGAGAACCATGGCCAGGTCAAGATGGTGCCTGGCATTTTGCCAGAAGGAGTGGTTCCTGCTGCCTTGGGTGCCTGCTATTTTTGAGCTCTCGCAGAGTTCCTAGAGAGTTCACGTGGGTTGGTTGAGTTCTGATTGGGATCTCCTGGAGTTCCTAGAGAGTTCGTGTGGGTGGAGTTCACAAGGTTCCTGAAGTTCTGGTAGCTCTTGGAGAGTTCCTGGAGAGTTCGCATGGGCAGCGTGTGGCATGGGTTCTAAAAATAAAGTTCGTTCCTGCTTGAATCTTCAGGTGGCTCGTGATTTGTGCCCAGCCAGACTGCGGCAAAAAAGATTTTATTGGAAAGAGATAAGTTAATATGTTAACAATAGTTGATTTATGGGGTCAAATTAATAGTTTTTCCCCCTTTTTTTGATTTTCTCTATTTTTTCATGAGCACATAAAAAAATACTAACTGGAAAAAATTCAAAATGATTCAATTGCCTAGAGTGGGTAAAAGATGACAAAAGGTAATAAACTTTACAAAAAAAGAGCTTGATCAGGCACATTTTCCAAAAACATGTGACCTTTGGGACACAACCTTTAAACTTTGACCTAAAGAAATAAAAAGTCAGCTGGTGTTGAACCAATTCTACTTATATCTTGTCTTGAGAATGTTCATGTTGTTAGCTGTTTGCTTCTTGCAATGAATTTTCTGAAATGGCACAAAAATATGTAGCACAAACTTTATTTTTCAAAATGCATCATTCATAAGGTAACTACAATGAATTAATTACTCTGCAACAGACTCTCAAGGAACATTAAAGTTTCCTTCTGGAGTGACATATAAGCTGTATTTCATCTGCCTGGCATTTTTCTGACTTGGCTGCTGTAGATTGCCAACAGCTTCCTTATCCTGGACTCTGAATTCCATATGGAAGGCAAACCAGAGAGCCAAAGAGAGTTTAAGCTGAACTGTTCCTGTAACAAAAGAAAAACTCAACTCTTCTGGCAATCAGTAAAACAGGGATGTCATATTCTCACCACTCCTGCATCAGGACCAAGCGACTCTACTCTTTGCCTTCAATGTGTTGGCTAGAATTGCAATAATAGCAAATATTGACATGGCTTAATGTTTCCCACAGAAATATCTGGCAAAGTGAAGATATTGGTTATTGTTGTCTCTTTCAGCAACCAAGTCTTTGATTTTTCAAGCTAATGTTTTTTGGTAGAAAGGAACTGGTCTACATGACGCTTAATCAAAAACAGCAGCTACTAAAATACTGACCTTAAAACACCCCTACTAATAACATTTTTGTTGCTGAAGTTCTGTCTGTAGATGTCTGTTGAGAATTCTAATGTTGATGTCCCAGGTCCCCAGAGAAAAAGCATTAGAAGAGATATATGACCTTGAATCATTTCTAGTTTTATATAAATATGCCACTTCCTAGCCATCAGGAAAATAATTTCATGAGTTTCCTTATTGGATTTCCTGAAGACATACAGCAGGTATTATTTTAAAAAAACAATGCACTTTAGTCATGAACAAACTTTGATAAAATATCACATAACTATCTTTAGTGCCTAGATATGTAAAGAAAAAAATTATTGAATTTTAAATATACAACTTTTACATGTTTTTTAAATCAAAGAATGTCTGAAATAAACTATGAAAGTGTTATTATTGGAGACTACATTGTCTTAGTTTGTACTCTGTTGCTATAACAGAATACTACAGACTAGGTAATTTATAAAGAAAAGAAATGTATCTGTCACAATTATGGAGGCTAGGAAATCCAAGGGCATGGTGCCAGTATCTGCTTGGCATCTGGCAAGGGCCTCCTTGATGTGATAAAATAACAGAAGCTATTACATGAAGAGAGAAAGGCAACATATCTGCTTAGATTGTTCTTACTATTTTAAGAAATTACTAATCCCAATCATGGGGATCCCACCTTCATGATTTCATCTAACCCTAATTACCTTCATAAGCCCCACCAAAGAAATCAATATAAGAATTTGAGGATCAGTTTTCCAATACATGAATTTGAGGGCACCATTCAAATGACAGCAGATATGACTTAGTTAATAAGAATATATATCAAGTTCTATGTTTAAATGGATATTTCTAAATAAATATGTTCTGAAAATATTGCTCTTTGTAACATCTTTTTCACTGGTATCATAAAGGTAATTTTTTCCAATGTAAACTTTAAGGAACTCAAATGTGTGATAGTTTACAGTGCAGGGTTCTGTGATCCTACAATGATAAACAATAAATAATTTCCATGTGGTCTTATCACAATTAGAATTGATCACCAAAAATTATTCAAACAACAATTATTTATTCTTCAGCCATTTGTTTCCATAAAACTTTTTGTTTCAGTGAGTTCACTTCTTGAATTTAGGAGCTGTAATTAGGATAAATACTAAAATGATGGTTTTAAACACAAAATTTTGGCCTGGCACAATGGCACATGACTGTAATCCCAGAGACTCAAGGGTGAGGCAGGAGGGTTGTTAAGTCCAGCCATAGTAATTTAGTGAGACCCTATCTCAAAATTAAATTCTAAAAAATACATAAGTAAATGTAACTCAGTGGTAAAGTGCTCCTGGGTTCAATCCCCAGTAGCAAAAATAAATAAATAATACTTTCTTTTTTTCTTTCTAACCCTTCCTATACCTGTATCCCTCATTGATTAAAAAGGGGAAGGGAAGATTTTACTCTACTTCTGAGCACCCCATTGCCTAAAAGTACCTGAAGTACAAAAGCTCTGAGTGCTTCATGTCTGGTCTGTTCTTGAGAAGAAACATTTTCAACACAGCCTGTTTCATACCCTGACTTAATACTTAACAGACTGCCTGGCCATGCAATCAATCACTCTTCTGCTTGCAGAAAACCAAAGGACTCAGATGACATGAATGACACTGTAAATCTACACAGCTATTAATTTTGTACCAATTTCTAGTGTTCTTAACCTCATCAGAGAGCCTGATAATCCTCAAATAATTTTGTTGGCTTCTTGCACTGTTGCCTGGTAATGAAAACAGTGTCCTCCTTCCAGGCATTGGCCTTTACATCGCCCTTTGAAACACACACACACACACACACACACACACACACACACACATACACATGACATATTTTTTTTAGAAAAACTATGTTTATTGGGGACCCCATTAAGCTTATTTGGATCAAATCAAATTATCCAGTTAGGTCCATTCCCTTTGGGACCCACAACCTAACTTAACAAATCACGTATTTGCTCTAAGTGTTTTTTGGTATGAAGAAAAAAAAAAAGCCGAATTTTTAATATCATTAATCTATAGCTAACTAAACTTGCTGTCTTATGCAATACCCTGAGAAACAGCTGGGTCCCACTAACCAGAAAGCACTTTTATGGTTTCTCTTAAGGGCCATTAAATCAATGTGATGAGAGCACAGCTGGACTGGATCCTGAAAAATTTATCAGATCCCACACAATACATAAAGAAGCACGCAGTGCTATTGCAGACTCGGGACCAGCCCCTTTGCTCAGACTGCAGGTGGAGTCTAACAGAAAGAGCATACTCCCCTGTTGAGCCCTTGAAAATATGATCTTTCCCTATACCTCTCTCCTCTGTGTGGGTGTCTTCTTATAATACTAGTTACTCATGCAACTATTAAAAAGATTTTTCTGGCTGGATTTATTGGCATGACTAGGACACTCAAGGACCTGCTTGGCTGTCCCAATATAGCTTTCAACACCAAGAGTCATGTTTTTTGCTTAATAAATTTAGCACATGGTGGGTCCAAAACTACAGCCCTTATGAAAGTTTGGAGAGCATTGTGACTGAATAAAGACTTCCAGTTAAGGAAGGCCCAATGAACAAGTCACTGTTTCTACCTTATTAAATTCAAGCAAGAATAAGATAGCTGCCCAAAATATATATAATTTTTTCCTTTTATTATTTTAATTCAATTTCCTCAATGCTCCATAAAAATGATTGTGATACTGAAATTGTTATCCCTTAAAGGGTATGGAGATATTTTATAATGAACCAACTAGTACATAGTAGGTAAGACAGTGATAGAACTTAAAAATAAAACTCAAACCTTTCAGATTGGCATTCAGTTAGGCATAATTATCTAGGGTTCTAATGCTATGGTCTCTGCAGTCTTAATGACTATGGCATATTGAGAAAGATAGAGGATTATAAAGGATGAATTTAAATCTTAGCTATGAAATAAGAATACCAATTTTATAACCCTAAGCAACTCATTTAACTTTTGGAACCTGAATTCCACCTGTAAGATGGGAAGTGAAAAAGTTTTCATCCATGGATATTAAAAGGGGGAAAAATGCACATGAAGTACTTAGCTCAGAAGCTAGCATGTTGTTAGTGCATGTGCTATCCTCTCCCTCTCTTGTCCTTCTCTCCTCGTTCTCCTCTTCCCACTCTCTCATCATCAGCAGCATCATATATTTCCTGTAGCACTCATCACCCTCACAAGAATATGAAGAGAAAGTATCTTATTCATTTCTACATCTTTCATAACACATTTAGTGTTTAATGGATGAAAGCATATTTAATCAAACCCAGGCTGATAAATCACTCATGATGCTCTGCTGGATGAAAAAGTCCCTAAAATCAACATCAGATCTCATCTCTAACATATGACTGGAGAATATTCCCAATTAGAGAACTGACAAGTTCCTTTCAAAATCCACAAATCTCAAAATATAAAATTTTATGTTATAGTGAATAGTGATTAGCATACGTCATGGATGTTCATAAGAATATATTTTTAGCAAAAGATCAGATAGGAAATCATACATCATGACATGATTAAATCAACTATTCTTATGTAACATAGCCACACTGATGGTGGCCACATTCAGCTTGAGGAATCTGATCCAGGGTGATCTATAGTCAAAACAGAGCTATCACATGAGGTATAAATAAGAAATAGCTGCTAAAAATCAATTAAAAAGAAAGATCAGATAAATAAGCTTAGTAAGATTATCTTCCAGAACAGACTAATGAAATTTTGCCTATTATGGCCAGTTTAGGAACATAGTGTTTTTTCTTCTTCTTTTCCATCCTTATATGAAGATCAAAAGTATACTCCTACTTCCTTTCTTCTCATAGTTATTTTAAGCTCAGCCAGATATAATAAGGGTACCCTCAAGCAATAACAATGAGCAAACTTAAGTTTCAGAGGTTTACATTTTCTCTTCAAGTTGAAATTTTCAGCAACTTCCAGAAAGCTTAAGTTAAAACTACTTACATTGAACTTTTCATGCCTTCTTTAAAATACGCTTCCCACCACAACACAAAATATCATGTCACAGCCAGAAAACTAAAGGAAAGACACATATCTCGTGAACTTATTGCCTCTTACAAATGAGATTCCAGCAATTGTAACATTTTGCATATAACTAGAAGATTCCTCTTATTTATAGTATAGCTTTGAATCACACAAACTCTGGTTTTAACCATCTGGGTACTAATCATTCATGTGTGATTTATGTTTATAACATAGTTTACCCTATTTAAGTTTGGCACAAAATAAAGGATAAAATGAAAGCCTGTTTCCAATTCCAATCTAGTTAATGTCTTAGGATACTCTGATTTTGTGTTTTCCTATGATTTTTTTATTTTGTGCTGCAGTGTTTTATGTGAATACTATATTCTGTTGCCATCAAGGTTCAACAGTCAGAGAATAGTGGAGAAAAAAAAAGGTATAATTTTAGTTATACATCATTAAATAAAAAATTAGCTAAGTTTTCCCAAATTCACCATTTTACTGATAAAGAGTGGTGACTCTCAATATATTGATGGGAACACTTAACTGAGAATCTAATTCAGAGAAAAATAATATTATAAATAATCAGTATCATTGTTTTTTGATTTTCACTTGGAGTTAATCAAGGGTCCCATCAAACCTACTTCTAGACAATTTTGTATATTGGCTACTATTTAGAAATAATATTCACATTGGTCATTAAAACATTATTAAAAAGTAATGGGCAATGCTATGTATCTCCTCTGCAGGCTTGGGGTACCCTGGGAAACATACTATTCTTACTTATGTAACAAAGATGGATCTATAGAATAAAATAAAAGTCACCTATTTGGATCCACAGCAGCTGATAAAGATAAGTATATAATTCCTTGCTGGCTCCATTGTACACAACCTGGACAGTTTCTGAAATAATGGAAAGGAAAAATTAAAGCCAGTTGTGAGCTCTCAAATGGACCCACTATGAAACTATGTGAGTTTCCAGGCCCCTTGTCTAAGCCATGAAGTCCTAACCCTATTTCCAGTAAGCCAAGGCTGTGGTAGCTCCACAGTATGTCTCAGCCCATTCCCCTCTAGTTCCTGAAAGCTTGTAATGGGTTTTTTTCAGGGTATTCATGCTCCTTTCCACAGAAATGCTCCCCAACAAGGCAGTTTTATCAATGGCTCAATATTTTCAACAGCTTTCCTTTGGGATCCTTAATTGAGTACCTCTGTCAAAGTAGAAAATGGCCATTGTATTCTTCCCAGCAAGAACACCCACTGGTTCACAAAGGCCAAGTTTAGGTGAAGGAAGACCCATCTCAAAATCTTGGATCAAGAAATAGATACTACATTTGGTCCCCACTGTCATCTGCAGCCCTGTGCTCTTGGTAAGAGAATAAGTTCCACAAATGGTTGTAGAGGACCTGCTGCCCACATATCATTTGAACCATATCTATTAGAAAACATTGTCATAGGACTTCAGATGCAATGTACTTCTCAAATGACTAATGAAATGAAATGAGTTCCTACTATTCTACCATCCAGTGAAATATAATAAACTTAGCTTTGGTAACTGTTATAATTTTGATCTGCCATCATACCCTCAAAAGCTCATGATTTAAAAGCATAGGTCCCAAAAAAGCAAGGTTTAGAGGGATGATAAGATCTGTAACCTCATCAGTAGATTAATTTGTTTGATGGATTAATAATTTGAGGGGTTACTGAGTGGTAACTGCAGGCAGGTGGGGTGCAGCTGGATAAAATAGGTCACCAAAGGCATTCTTTGGTGGAATGATATCTTGTCCCTGTTCCTTGCTCTTTTCCTTCTGCTTCTGGCTGCCATGAGCTGAGCACTTTTGCTCCACCATGCCTTTCTTCAATGATGATTCTTCCCTGGAGCTGGCCTACCATGGACTAAACTTCTGAAACTGGAAGCCAGAATAAATTTTTCTTCTTCTAAGTTGTTCTTGTCAGGTATTTTGGTCACAATGATGAAAATCTGACTAATAAAATAATTAACTACAGAATCAGATAAAATAATTAACCCCCATTCTGGAACAGCATCCAGTTATCAGAGAAAGCACTCGGCTTTTGGTTTTGGGGGATTGGCTTACTTCACTTATCAGATAAAGTCTGTAATCATGGAGGATAAAGTCTGTAAATAAAGCACAAAAAATGGTCTCATTTTGTTATATTTATCTAAACACAGAAAATTCTCCAAATGTGAATAATAAGCATTTTTAATCCAGCCACCTAAAATGGAACAAGGTGGTTGCACTAAAAGATCTTAAAGTTATCATCCTAGAGGAACTTGAAGCTGACAAAAATAATTACCAAACACTTATATCCTTTTCTTAACAGTGAAAGTCACCTCTCTGGAGTTAAGTGGTCAGGGGCTGACCATAAACAGGTACAGTGTCTCTGAAATCCCCTGTAACTTTCTAAACAGTGTTGACGAAGTAGATTTAGGTGAGAATATCAGATAAAGCACCAAACTCCATGGAAGATCAGCTTTCCTAACTACCCTGAAGTCAATTCTGGGTTAAATATAGATATTTTGAAACTGAAGAAGAATATATAAATGTAGGAGAGAAATTGATACTGATTCTGCAAGAATTTTGTATTCTTCCACCAAGTTATATAAAGAAAACTTATCTGACATGGTCAAGAAGAATTCTTTCTAAATATGAAAGAATCTATGGTATAAATACCTTATTTCTTTTTAAGAATCTGCCTGATGGTGGGGATAGGAGTTTGGGTTGAACGGAGAACACCTAGCAAGTTCATAACATGGATGGTTTGCTCTCCTTTTGATACTATTATTGCTGGTGCCGACAATATATTACTGACCTCTTTCAAAATTGCTGTAAATAAATGGATTTGTTTTGCTGTTATAATTACTTTTCCTTTGGGTGCCTTGGGAAGAGAGCATTTTTGAATAGTACTTACCATTTATTTTGCCCATTTTTTTCTATATAACTTTTAAATTAAATATTTGGATATGAAGCATTTTTCCTTTTTCATTTCCTTTTTTAAATTTATTTATTCATTTATTTGTTTTAACTTTTTATACATGACAGCAGAATTCATTTCAGTTCATAGTACACAAGTGGATCACAATTTTTCATTTATCTGGTTGTACACAAAGTAGAGTCACACCATTCATGTCTTCACACATGTACCTAGCATAATTATGTCCATCTCATTCCACCATCTTACCTACCCCCATGTCTGCTCCCTTTCCCTCCCTCCCTATTGCCCTATTCAAAGTTCCTCCATTCCTGCATGCTCTCCTCCCCACCCCCATTATGGAACAACATCCAGTTATCAGAGAAAACACTCGGCCTTTGGTTTTGGGGGATTGGCTTACTTCACTTAGCATGGTATTCTCCTACAACATCCATTCACTTGAAAATGCCATGATCTTAAATGCCATCATCTTTTTAACTCTGAGTAATAATTCCATTGTGTATATATACCAGTTTCTTTATCCATTCATCTATTGAAGAACATCTAGGTTGGTACCACAGTTTAGCTACTGTGAATTGTGCTGCTATAAACATTGATGTGGCTATGTCACTGTAGTATGCTGTTTTTGAGTCCTTTGGGTATAAACTGAGGAGTGGGATAGCTGGGTATGAAGCAATTTAAGTGTAACTAAGTCAGAACTTAAATTACATTCATTTAGGGTACCTGAGTTTCATACTTATAGCATCCATACCATTTTGAAGTTAGAAGAAAAGTTAGAGGTCAAATATACTTTTAAAATATTCATTCTTATAATTTAAAACAATGTGTTAATAAATCATTAAACCTATTGCCACTATTTTGGTAAGACCACCATTAATTCACATGAATTACTCTCTCTTATCACCCTTTTATTCAGTTTCTCTTTCCCCATACTGAATCCTGATATATCATTCAGCTTTCAGGGTGCCATTTAAAAGTTATCTCTTTTAAAAGTTTTTTTTTTTAATCTCCCTTGCCACTCTTCCACTCTAGATCTCTTTACCCCTATTGTAACTTCTTCTTTAATAGTGTGGTGGAGCCTGATTATACTGGCTTTCCAGATCCAGTTATGAGCATGAACTCTCAATGTCATTCTCAGTAACCATACATGGGCAGTTTGAAACCAGCCATTGTGGAAGTATTTAAATAGCATAAATTGGAAAATGTTACAAATCTCAAATTATTTATATATTCATTTAATTCTGATAGTCACTTAAAACTTTTCTAGCTCACCACTGGCCTCATTGTTCCTATTACAGGTTCACCATAGAGATTAAGATTATTTGTAATTATATAATTTACCATGGGATTTGTATTTGTTGAATATATTTTTGCTGCCTTACACTTACATGGTAAATTCTGTGGTGTTATATACCACATTATATCACTGTTGCTAATTCTAAGCCAGTGCCCAGCACATAATAGACGGTCAATAAGCATTTAGTGAAAGAAAATAAGTCACAGATAAAAATAATACTCAATTATAAAATACTTATTTCAAAATTAATATGATTATTTTAGAAAAATTAGAAAATAACACATATGTTCAACAAAGGAAGTAAATATCATGCAGAACCCACCTCAAAGAAGCAATCACCATTTCAGAATTGGTGAAGATGATTTAAGACTTCTTCCTAGTTATAAATAGATAACTAGGTGTTTATATGTGTTCTATAATTTTCACATGGATTATTATGTATTAAAATATATTATGGATGATTTTACATGTCCTGAATATCTTTCTATGTCTATCTTTATAGTTTCTCTCTCTCTCTCTCACATACACACACACACACACTTCAAGCAATTAAATATCATTTGAATGCACTACATTTTTTAACTAATAATATGTTTGAGCAGAATTTAAGTTTTTTGAGTTGAACAATTAATATGTAATTACTTTTCATATATTTCTTTTTTACATTTTTTTACATTTCTCTGTAATTTCTGTAATCTGGATTGACTAATATATACAAATATGTAATATAGACAAATATATATATATTTTTCAAATTTTCATCATTTGAAATTCACTGTTCTACCTGTGTCTAAGATCCTGTTTTCCCAAACCTTGTCAATCACTAGACTTTTTTTATATCTTCCAAAGACATGAACAGAAAATAATATAGTTTTAATTCACAGTTCTTTAATTTGAAGTTAGGTTGAGACTACTTTACATGAACTGATTATTTATACTCTTAAACCCAAAACAAAAGAAACAAGAGATAAATCATCCCATGATTTAGGGAATATAGTCTTGATCTTCCCCAGTAGGTCTGCTAAATTTTTAGTAGATAGGTTATTCTACCAAGCCCCAAGGTCAGTCATGATGATGTGTTCCTTCAAATTTGAGGGGAAATAAAAAGTCTGTAGGTGAAATGAAGATAATAACTTACTTCTTGGTAGCTAAGTAGAGCATGTGAGAATTCCATCATGAAAGAACCAAAGGAGACCCCAATAATATTTCACACTTGAGAACTACTGACATCCTTGGGAGCTATCCAGGGTACTGGATCAAAACTCTGTCTGACCCAAAAGACCAGAGCCTGTGGTGTCCATACATGTAATCTCTGTTGTACTTTAACTCTCACTTCCCAAATACCACTCCAAATCTGCAGCTACTTTGTATATAACTATAGCTATTTTGTATATAACTATTTTGCATAGCTATATTGAATAAAATTTTGTATAAATTATAAAATTAGCCAACTTTCTCAAATATATTTGAGGAGTTTTTGCCTAACCCTTTTATTTATTTACCTATGTTATTCCTATTACCACTTATTTATGCCTTATAAAGGCAAAGCCCACTAAAATGTCTCACCAACACATAACCTATGTTAATCTCACTCTTTGAAAAGCAGAAAGACAAAAGTACAATCACACATTTGGGAAAACTAACAATTTTTAAGAAAATCAAGGGTAAACAAGAGTAAAAGATGACCCAAGGAATAAAAAATACAGAAATGATATGGTAGTATGATATTAAAAAAGAGAATAAGAATAAACTTTTAAAAATTTAAAGAATTAAAAAAATAAAAATTTCCCTAGAAGTGTTGAAAAGTAATAATAGGGAACTTTTTCAGAAGATCAAGCAGGAGGTCAAATTCAGGAACAAAATAACACAGGAAGCCATATATTCAGACAATACAATTTCAAAAAATTATAGTGATAGAGAAAGGAGGTTATAATTTTTCCAAAGAAGGGATGGAAAACTTTTCCAGATCCTAAATATATAGACTAACAACTAGAAAGTCTACCAACTGAGGAGATAATAAAAACACCCAAGAATAGTTTAGAGGAACAAAAAAGGAAAAGATATTAATCTATTAGTAAATTATTGCATAGTTTTGCATAATAAGGAATCAGGAAATTTGCCAGCATTTAATAAGAAGATGCTAGAAGGTACACTCCAAAATAAGAGGGTTAACCAAAGAAAAGAAAGAAATAGGATTCATGGAACAATAAATTCAGTCTAGAAAAACTGTCAAGAGATATCCCAGAATAATAACTGCATCAGTCTATGACAATAACCAGCTCAGATTGGAGTAGGGTACTCAATAGATTGAATGATATGATAAAAATTTAATATTAAAAGCTGAGAGACTGCCCACACCAGCCCTCTCGAGACCCACAATCTCAGTAGGCCCCATTTACCCCTCCCTCAGAGGGGCAGAAACCCTTCAGAACCTAACCTCTGGCACAGGACTGCCCCTTCTGACCAGCAGACTACTGCAGGAGGTCAAGCCTCTTGGGAGTTCAATCCCTGTGGTCTAGATCCATCCACACCAGCCTATGCTGGTCCGAGGCCCACAGCAGGCTTGGTTCACCCCATCCCCCACTGCAGGGCAAACATCCTCCAGAGCCTAGCCTCTGGTGAAGGAATGCCCCCTCTTACCAGCAGACCACCAGGGAGGTCAAGCCCAGTAGCCCAGATCCACCCACACCAGCTTGCCCAGGACCCAGATCCAGGATGCAGCAGCATTCATTGAGGGACACCAGCAGGATCTGGAATCCCAACATCCAGGTGAGGTACAGACCATCTGCATGGGTACTACAAGAATATAGGGAAGAAACTGTAATATCTCAGATCCTCATTGAAAAAAAGGAAGACACATAGACAACAAGAAAAAACAAGGGAGAAAGTGCCCCAAACAAACCAGGTCACTATAATAACAGAACCCACAGACAGTGAAATTGTTGAAATGTCAGAGAAGGAGTTCAGAAGGTTCATAATTTAAATGATCTATGAATTAAAGAATGACCTAAATGAGAAAATATAGGCAAAAATTGATCACTCCAACAAAGAGATAAGAGAGCAAGAACAGGTAGCAAAAGATTACTTCAAGAGAGAGACAGAGACCCTGAAAAAAAAACAGTCAGAAATCCAGGAAACAATAAATCAAATAAAAAACTCAATAGAAAGCATAACCAACAAACTAGAACACTTGGAAGAAAGAATGTCAGATAATGAAGACAAAGTATACAACCTGGAAAATAAAGTTGATCACACAGTGAAGATAGTTAGAAACCATGAATAGAACATCCAACAATTATGGGACAGCATCAAAAGACCAAATCTAAGAGTTATTGGGATAGAGAAAGTCATAGAGTTTCAAACCAAAGATATGCACAATCTCATCAATGAGATAATATCAGATAATTTCCCAAGCAAGAAGAATAAATTGGAGAACAAAATACAAGAGACTTATAGGACACCAAATGTACAAAATTACAACAGATCTACACCAAGTCACATTATGATGAAAATGCCTAGCATACAGAATAAGGATATAATCTTCAAAGCTGCAAAAGAGAGGAATCAGATCACATATTGAGGGAGACCAATTCATATCTCAGCATATTTTTCAACCCAGACCCCTCAAAGCCAGGAGATTGTGGAACAACATATACCAAGCTCTAAAAGAAAATGGATGCCAATCAAGAATCTTATATCCAGCAAAACCAAGCTTTAGATTTGATGATGAAATAAAAACCTTCCATGAGAAACAAAAGTTAAAAGAATTTACAACTAGAAAGTCTGTACTATAGAACACACTCAGCAAAATATTCCAAGAAGAGGAAATGACAAACAGCGATGAAAATCAGCAGAGGGAGGGATTACACTAAAGGAAATTCTAATCAGAGGAGAAACCAAGTCACACTAAATACCAAAATAAACAAACATGGCTGGGAATAAAAATCATTTCTCAATAATAACCCTGAATGTTAATGGCCTAAACCACCAATCGAAAGACATAGACTAGCAGATTGGATCAAAAAAAAAAAAAAGATTCAACAATATACTTCCTCCAAGAGACTCATCTCATAGAAAATGACATCCACAGACTGAAGGTGAAGGATTGGGAAAAATCATACCACTCACACGGACTGCAGAAGCAAGCAGGGGTTTCCATCCTCATATCAAATAAAGCAGACTTCAAACAAAAGTCAATCAAAAAGGATAAAGAAGGACACTGTATATTACTCAGGGAAATCATACACCAACAAGACTTAACAATTATAAATATATATGCCCCAAACAATGGAGCATCTGTGTTCATCAAACAAACTCTTCTCAAGTTCAAGAGTAAAATAGACCACAACACAATAATTTTGGGTGACTTGAACATAATCTTTCATAACTAGATAGATCTTCCAAACAAAAGCTAACAAAGAAACTATAGAACTCAATAATATGATCAATAACTTAGACTTAACTGACATGTATAGAATATTTCCTCCTTCAATGAGAGAATACACTTTCTTCTCAGCAGCACATGTATCTTTCTCTAAAATAGACCAGAGACTATGCCACAAAGCAACTTTTAGCCAATATAAAAAAGTAGAGCTATTACCCTGCATTCTATCAGATCATAGTGGAATAAAATTAGAAATTAATGACAAAATAAAAAATAAAATCCACTCCATCACAATACCTGGAGAATAAATAGTATGCTACTGAATGAACAATGGGTTACAGAAGACACCAAGGAGGAGATTAAAATTTTTTTAGAGGTGAATGAGTACACAGATACAACATATTGAAATCTCTAGGACACTATGAAAGCAGTTCTAAAAGTTCATTGCATGGAGTTCATTCCTTAAAATAAGAAAAAGTCAATGAATAAATGACTTACCATTACAGCTCTAAGCCCTAGAAAAAGAAAAACAAATCAATACTAAAAGCATCAGAAGACAGGAAATAATAATAATAATAATAATAATAATAATAATAATAATAATCAGCTGAAATTAATGAAATTGAAATAATTGAAAATATTGACATAACAAAAATTTGGTTTTTTGAAGAAATAAATAAAATTGGTGGCCCCTTAGCCATGCTAATGGATAGAAGGACAGAGAAAACTTAAATCACTAACATAAGTGATGAAAAAAGAAATATCACAACAGACACTACAGAAATACAAGAAGATAATTAGAAATTATTTTGAAAACTTGTACTCCAATAAAATAGAAAATGTCGAAGGCATCGACAAATTTCTAAAGTCATATAATTTGCTCAAATTGAATCAGGATAATATACACAGTTTAAACAGATCAATATCAGGTGACGAAATAGCAGATGCCATGAAAATCCCAGAACCGGAAAGATACTCAGCCAAGTTATACAAGACCTTTAAAGAAGAACTAATACCAATACTCTTCAATTTATTTCAGGAAATAGAAAAAGAGGCAGCAATTCCAAACTGATTCTATAAGGCCAATATCACCCTGATTGGCAAAGACACATCAAAAAAACAAAACTTCAGATGAATATCTCTAACGAACGTAGATGCTAAAATTCTCAATAAAATTCTGGCAAATTGAATACAAAAACATATCAAAAAGATTGTGTACATGATTAAGTGGGATTCATCCCACGGATGCAAGGTTGGTTCAACATAGGGAATTCAATAAATGTAATTCACCACATCAACAGACTTAAATATAAGAATCATGACCATATCAATAGACAAAGAAAAAGCACTTGACAAACTATAGCACTCCTTTATGTTCAAAACACTAGAAAAATTAGGGATAACAGTAACATATCTCAACATCATAAAGGCTATCTATGCTAAGCCCCAGGCCAACATCATTCTAAATGGAGAAAAATTGAAGGCATTCCCTCTGAAAGCTTCTATTAAACATAGTTCTTGAAACACTGGCCAGAGCAATTAGATAGACAAAAGAAATTAAAGGGATACACATAGGAAAAGAAGAACTCAAATTGGCACTATGTGCTGATGATATGATTCTATACCTGGAAGACCCTAAAAGGTCCACCAGAAAACACCTAGAACTAGTAAATGAATTCAGCAAAGTAGCAGGATATAAAATCAAAGCCCATAAATCAAAAGTAATTTCTGTATATCAGTGACAAATCCTCAGAAAGGGAAATGAGAAAAACGATCCCATTTTCAATAGCCTAGGGGAAAAAAAACCTTGGGTATCATCTTAATGAAAGAGGTAAAATATCTATATAATGAAAATTACAGAACCCTAAAGAAAGAAATCAAAGAAGACCTTAGAAGATGGAAAGATCTACCTTGCCCTTGGATAGGCAGAATTAATATTATCAAAATGACCATACTTCCAAAAGCACTATACAGATTTAATGCAATGCCAATCAAAATCCCAATGACATTTTCCTCACAGAAATAGAAAAAGCAATCATGAAATTCATCTGGAAAAAGAAGAGCTGCAGAATAGCTAAAGCAAACCTTAGCAGGAAGACTGAAGCAGGTGGCATTACTAAACTAGACCTTAAACTAAACTACAGAGCAACAGTAATAAAAACAGCATGATATTGGCACCAAAACAGACTGGTAGAACAAGGGTACAGAATAGAGGACACAGAGACTAACCCACAAAATTATTATTATCTTCTATTAGACAAAGGTGCCAAGAACATACATTGGAGAAAAGATAGCCTCTTCAACAAAAGGTGCTGGGAAAATTAGAAATTCATGCGCAACAAGATGAAATTAAACCCCTATCTCTCACCATGCGCAAAACTCAACTCAAAATGGATCAAGGACCTAGGAATAAAACCAGAGACCCTGTGTCTAATAGAAGGAAAAATAGGCCCTAATCTCCATCACATGGGATTAGGCCCCAACTTCCTTAATAAGACTCCTATGGAACAAGAATTAAAATGAAGAATCAACAAATGGGATGGACTCAAACTAAAAAGTTTCTTCTCAGCAAAAGAAAGAATCTTTGAGGTAAATAGAGAGCCTACATCTTGGGAGCAAATTTTTACCCCTCAAATATCAGATACAGCACTAATCTCTAGGGTATATAAAGAACTCAAAACGCTAAGCACCAAACAAACAAACAAACAAACAAAAAACCCAAATAACCCAATCAATAAATGGGCCAAGGACCTGAAGAGACACTTCTCAGAAGAGGATATTCAATCAATCAACAAATATATGAAAAAAATGTTCATCATCACTAGCAATTAGAGAAATGCAAATCAAAACCACTCTAAGATTTCATCTCACTCCAGTCAGAATGGCAGCTATTATGAAGACAAACAACAATAAGTGTTGGTGAGGATGTGGAGAAAAAGGTACATTCATACACTGCTAGTGGGACTGCAAATTGGTGCAGTCAATATGCAAAGAAGTATGGAGATTTCTTGGAAAATTGGGAATGGAACCACCATTTGACCCAGCAATCCCTCTCCTTGGTCTATACTCAAAAGACTTAAAAACAGCATACTACAGAGACACAGCCACATAATGTTTATAGAAGCACAATTCACAATAGCCAAATTGTGGAACCAACCTAGATGCCCTTCAATACATGAATGAATAAAAAAATGTGGCATATATACACAATGGAATATTACTCAGCAATAAAAGAATAAAATCATGGCATCTGCAGGTAAATCAATGGAGTTAGAGAAGATAATGCTGAGTGAAGTTAGCCAATCCTAAAAATCCAAATGCCAAATGTTTTCTTTCATATAAGGAAACTGATTCATAGAAGGAGTATAGGCGGAATAGACAAACTCTAGATAGGGCAGGGGGGTTGAAGGAGAAGGGAGGAGGCATGGGGTTATTAATGATGGTGGAATGTGATGGACATCATTATCCAATGTACATGTATGAATTCACGAATTGGTGTGAATACACTTTGTATACAAGCAGAGATATGAAAAATTGTGCTCTATATGTGTGATAAGAATTGTAATGCACTCTGCTGTCATATATAAAGAAAAAAATGAAAACAAATAAAAATTTTAAAAAATCTGAGTGAATCTGAGACAAAATCATCTGTATTTTAAAAGCTTTCTATACAAATTCCCACAATTGTGCCAATTTATATTCAGAATTTAGTGAGTGAATTCCAATTTATGACATCCATACTCATGTGTAGTAGTATTATTTTAAATTACACATTAAAAAGCCTGAAGTTCCAAAAATAAGTAAAACAAAAAGAAATGTACAGACTGGGGTTGTGGCTCAGAGGTAGAGTGCTCACCTAGCATGTGTGAGGCACTGGGTTTGATCCTCGGCACCATATAAAAACAAAGTAAACATATCGTGTCCACTTACAACTAAAAATAAATATTAAAAAAGGAAAGTACAAGAAAATATTTTAAAATCAAAATAACAAACTACAATTAAATTGGAAGTTTGCATATAAAGAGATAATTCTTCATGACCAGATAATTCTAGATAATCCTTTGTTATGAAGGGCTGTCCTGTGCACTATAAGATGTCTAGCCTTTCCCTGATAAATTTATCAACTAGAGACCAATATTACCCTCCCCAAGATGTGACAACCAAAGTTGTCACCAGACATTGTCAATGTTCTGTAGGAGCAAAATTATCTCTAACTAATCATTTTATCCTCATTTTCTCTTTAGCTAAATATTTTTTGAATAACAACTTAAATGTATAACACATTCATTTGGAAAAATTTAATTAGTAGAGTTACACATCTATCTGACAATTTTAAAAAGGCTTATTCTTTTTTTAGCCAAATTGCAAACTCCTACAAATCCAAACTCCTTTTGCACTCAGTTTTTTCAAATCAATGACCTTGCCTTTATTAGTGAAGGCTAATCCATCAACACAGAGAGGCAGAGAGGCCTCTGCCTCTATTACTTTACTTAACATTTTCTATATACCTTAACTAGCTCTTAAGATATTTGGATAGAAATGATTAATTTAGACTACAAACTATTTAATTATTCATTTTATTCCCAAATTTAATGGTTGTTGATAAAAGAATTCACAATCAAGCTCAGGTTCTGGCTTTTGAAAATTTTTTCCTTTGGAAGTAGCATGTGTTTTGTCCAATAAGAAAAGGGTATATGTGTGTTTGTGCATGTGCGTATGTGTAGACAATCCCTTCTCCCTATTCCAAACTCCCTCTATAGAAAATCACTGTTAATGGTTTGATGTGGACTTTTCCAAAGATTTTCCTATGTACAAAGATATACATATCAACACACCTGCTCTACAGGAGAATTACAAAAATATCTAAGTCATTTTTACCCTTTCCTTTGCACATAGGTTACTGTACTCAAACATATAACTTCCAAAAAATAAATGTATACTCATCTCGACACCACATTTCTCTTCAGGGGTAAAAGACAGGTTACAGCCACAAGAGGACCTTAACATTGGTTATGTTTGAAGAAAAATATGTAGGTGATTGTTATTTTCCTTTTTTCCCCTACTATTCTACCCTACATTTGAAAATAAAATAAACAATTTTAATATGAAAATATTGTGAGTCTTCTAAATATATAATGCAACTAGTAAAATAGGAAGCTACACACATTTTTCATATAAAATGTTTCCTACTTAATTTAATGAAATATATTTGTATTTTTCCTATTAAAACCTATTACTTTTAACCTTTCAATAACATTTTCTGACCTGAGTTGTGTCTGCCAGAAGAATGAAGCCAAGAGCAATGGAGTCAGTCCAAACCTAGACATTTACAGACAGCTCTTGTCAACACAGTGTTTCATTTTGTTTTCCCCATACACATGCACCTCTAATAAGCTTTACAAACACATGCTAATTCCCCTGAGCAGTATTAAAGCAAAAATCACATTCCCAGATCTTAGGAAAAGGAAAGTTTTGTGTTACTGCTACCCAGTAGTGACTCATAAAGTTTCTAGGAAAACAGGTACCATAATCTCATATCTTCCTTTCACTCTCCTGCATATCCTGTCCTCCTATTCCTAATCTATTTTATAAAGACTATCTTGTTCTTCTTATTTCTCTGTCTCATCTCCTCCTTCAAAGTCCAGCTTTCTCTGGACTTTCCATTTGAAAACTATTTTCCTTTCTCAACATTCTTGAAAAAGCATGATCTATATGATACTAATCCAAAATTACTTATACTATATATATGATTTGCTTTAAATAGTATCTAGATTTATCTCTTGAATTTGATTATGAGATCCTAGAGTACTATATTGGATACTTCGTTGTTTCTTCCAATGTATCAAACATGTTGCTGAACATCCAGTTTCCATCAAGAAAAACCTACATGATTGATTAGGAAATTAACCCCAAATCACTTCTGTTTTTTTTTTTTTTTTTCAAATATGCTTTTCTTTTCTCTTTCTGGAGACTCAGTGCTGCTCCTCCTCTTTCTGTTACAATTGACCGCAAGCTGTCTCCTTACAGGTGCTTTGCTTTTTGCTTTCAGACAAATAGACAGAAAGAAAGAGACAGGAGACTGAGATGACTAGGACTTCTGAGGTGACTGAACTTGAATATCAAGGAAAATAGATCTATTTTAATGGAGACTCTTAAGAGAATTTGTACTCTAATTGCAGTTCTCCTGAAAGAGAGATATAAGAACATGCTAAATTATTTAGTATCTCTGTGGTTCAATTTCCTATTCTTTGCAATAATACAAATGTTAGCTATCCAGAAGCTCAATGCAATAACGTATTTAGAGAGCTCAGCAGAGTGAATGGTTCAGAGTTAGCATTACTATAGCATCATTAACATCATCATCACAAAATCATAAGGTAACTGCTACCCTGTCTTTACCCCGAAATAATTTTTTAAATGTTCTTAATACTTAGCATCTTCTGTATGCCTCTAATATTTTCATGTTCTTAAAAACGATTCAGCATGTAATTTTCCTAGATTCTTCTCTGAAAGAATTGCAGAAAGGTCTTAGTTAAATATATAATACTCTAGAAGTGACTTACCCAGAAGGTCTAGTATTTTCTCAGTACTGCAATGTGAATATTCAGACTGCATATTTGGTTGTCTGATTTACAGAACACATTTTCTGTGTGTGGGAGGAAAGTTGAAGGAATGAGTAAATTTAAAGCACTGCCAAAATAGTAAAAGATGAATTTGCTTGCAAAAAGTGAAAAGTGGAAAAAAGTGTTGGAATAGCAGAGTTATACCTGGAATATCTATTAAGTAATACATTAGTTTGCTATTTTAAATAAAATAAATAGTGAGAAAGTACTATGTCCAACAGAATTATTTTTCAAATCCAAGTAAAGACCAGACGTGTTTTCCAATGTTTTAAAAATGGCTAAAGCCATTAAAAAGGCAGCATGGTGGAAGAAGACACTGATATTTTGAAAAATTAATATTACAGTGTCCCCCAAATTTTCATATTTTAATAGGGTAAAATTTACAGAGAGAAAGGCACATATCCTATATGTTCAGTTCAATAGGTTTTAAATATGCATACACCTGTGTAAACAGTCAAGAAAATGAATATTCCCATCATCCCAGAAAGTTCTGTCCCAGTCCCTGCATCCAAACTCCATTATTTATAAACAACAACTCTTCCAATTTCTATCACTATAGATGAAATATGCTGGTTCTTGAATCTAATACAAATAGCATCCTAAAGTAAAAATTAATGAAGTTATTTTTAGATGTGACATTAAAAATTAAACTAGTTCACATTAACTATATTGTGGCGATGTTACATTATGTGAAGTATAATTTTTGATCTACCAGAAATATGGTTTTCATTAATACTTGCTGTACATTTCCACAAATTATGCTATGATTTTTTTTATTCTGTTACTTACAAGAAAATAGGTAAAGCTAGACAAGTAAATGTCAATAGAATGCACCAGTCTGGAGTATTCAATGGTGAGTAATTTCCATTGCTGCAGAATATGCAAATCATGATAGACACTTTGAAAACTATCTAAATTTGTGTAATGCTATTGCTGTAAAATTATCAACTAGAAGACGATAAGGGTATAAGAAACTTAATACAAAACATGCAAAGTCAAATGAAGTGGGAGAGGACTTCATGGGATTAGGACTGGGAATGGAGCCAAGCAGGAAAAGAGGGTGGAGTAGTAAGGATAAATTAAAATAGGGAAGAGTACAAATTAATACTGAAAATCCTGAAAGAGCTCAGCAACATTTTTTTCTAACCTGTCACCCTTCCCTTTTCAAAAATGAAAGCAACTATGAAATCCTTGCAGACGAGGAAGGAAAAACAACAAAGACTTTAGGAATTACACTTTTAGAAAACCACTATAATTAAGAAGTATGCCAATAATTGTAAAAAGGTAAACAAAGAGCTTAGGATTCTGAGGCCCTGGAGTAGACACTGATCTCAAAGAAGAAAACAGTCCTATGTTCAAGGATATTAAGTTACCATCTTCTAAGACAGTAAGCATCAATCTTCCCTTCTCTCACATCTCCATTTAGTTTTGGTGTTCTTTCCAATGCCAACGAATTTTATGTACATAGTGTGAAACCAGTAAGAAATGGACATTTGGCAGAAGTTTTAGCATTGACATGCTTAATGTTCATTATACATACTACAATATACACTTTCTCTACAAATTAAACTCGAATTTTCAGACTCATATCTATGCCAACGGTCAGCGCTATTTGCAATAGCTATTTCCAGGAGTTCTTTGGTATGTGTTTGGGTGATGGTTGCGGGGGTGGAGAAGAGCAAGAGATAGAAGTGGTAGTGGGTGAGAAATGGATTAAGCTAAAAGGGATCTTGCTAAACAAGCAACCTGGGAAACCTCATGGGAAGATTATGACTGTCAAATGTGGTGCATAAATTTGGTTCAGTTATACTTTAGGACATTTCAGAATTACAAAAGCTTTGCTAGCCTAAACTTCTCTAAGGTAAGACAGTAAAATAAACACCAATATTCCTTGCTTCTGACTCATCATTCATTATAACTAGTTAAAAAACTATAACTATCTGAAAGCTTAAGTTAGAACTTGAAGTATTCATCACTGACTTTCTAATTTACTGACCCAAAGATTTAATTACATATTAAAATAATCTTAATATATCTTATAGTAGTATTTAGATCAAATTCATTTACAGATCAATTGTTATTGCAAAATCTACCACTTTATTACATGTATCTTGAATAAAACTTTGAAAATATTTTAAATGGAGTTTCAGGGCACTTCAAATTGTTCATTTGATGTCTCTTACTACCTACCTTTTCAGTTGAAAGACATATATTCAGGATTAAATTAAGGCAAACTTTCGGTTAAACGTCCTTTGATTCTTTTCTTTTAGCAAGCTTTATAGTACAAAATGAAAATTCGAAAAGTGCCACTTTATAATGGAAGATGAAATCTGAAATTGTTTTATTTCTTCATTTCTTACATGTAGGTCACAAGGACTCCCATAAAGCATCAAGTAAAAGCATTTTTGAAGTGACTCATTTTATTAAAGCAAATTTCACCACCAACTGACACAGATTCTTAGCCACAAGTTCTCCCATAACACTACATTGTTTATTTGTTTGAGAGGGGAAGTAAAGGTTTCACCTTGAAAGCTGCGGAAAGCTGCTTTCTGTAAAACAACCATGACACAAAGTTTATAAAAAAGATATTTTCATAACGTTAAGTACATGGTAGCAGAATTTATCCCAGGATGGAGTAATGTTTATTTATTGTTAATAGTGTGTACTGCACTATAACTGACCTCTTTTGCATTAGAAAGAACTCTCTCTGCTTCTCACAGATATACCATTTCCAAAGAGGTAGCTGCTAACTTGGGACTGTTCAAAGGGATTCAGGATGCAAAATTACACTGCAATGAATACAGTGTGCTGTATATCAGGATGTGTGTGTATGTGTGTGTGCCCACATGGATATACACATGTACACATGCATGGATACATTCATGAGGTCAAAATAAATACTACAATGTTTATAGACCAATCCTCATGTATGTCTGTCCACTTTTATACTAAAATCTTGGCTGAAATGGTCAGGTAGAATTCATTTGGTCCAGAATTCTAGAAATGGTGTCTCAAAACTTTGAGATCTTATGAATCATGAAGAATGAACAAATTCAAATTGCCAGACCAGGAAAATACACATTTAACTCTGCTATTTACTGAAGAACAGATATTTTCAAATAATCCTTGAAAACCATACAGTAGAGCTCTGACATAAACTTATAGTTTCTTTTCACTAAAAACCTAATAAGCAAATTTCACAGGTTGTGGCATACAGAATTATCTTTCATTGGTCCTTGCTATATTTCTTTTCCATGGTCTAGCTAACCCTCTGCTATGTACCACTTGAGACAGCAGCTGCACAGTCACTCTTTTATATGGAGCCTTCAGCTTCAGTATTTATTTATGAATTTTTCAAAGTTCACCTTAAGGACAGCTTTATAAGCCAATATTCATGCATCCAAATTTTCTTTTCTACCCATTCTTCTATCTTCAACTAGAGATATCATCTCTGTTTCTCTATTCCCTACCAAGATGTGGAAGTGGGAGGGGTGCATTATTCTTCCTTTTTCAGGACAGTAACTTTTTTGACTAGGAAGTTTACACAGAAATATTAATATTCTATTTTAATTATTTTACATGTTACCTTCAGATCAGTCATAAACATATCACACAGGGTGAAACAAGAAATCCAAGAGGAATAGTGGGTTTCCCTAGAAGATTCTGTCACAGTGACATGGTTTTATTTTTAAATAATTTTTAAAATTTTATTTTTTAGTTATAGTTGGACACAGTACCTTTATTTTATTTATTTTATTTTTATGTGGTGCTGAATGAGGATCAAACCCAGGGCCTCCCACATGCTAGGTGAGCGCTCTACTGCTAAGCCACAACCCCAGCCCCACAGTGGTATGTTTTTATTAACCAAAATAAGATTAATTACATTAGCACAGTATATGTAATGAGTTTTAGGTAAATATTTGTAGTAAAATGAAAGCTGGTTTTGCAATGGCACTATTTTGTTCTGGCAATTGATTTTCCTTATGTTGATATGATTTCACAAAGTGTCATTAATTAATCTATGTCATTAATTTTGGTGGTAGTTGGTAAGATTAACATAGGAAATGATGTTCAACCAAATCATTCTGGGGTATCTTTTGATTCTAATATATATTTTCATTTTTGGTTTTATATACAATGACACAGTTTAACATCAATTCAAGTTAAACTTGTCTTAAGTAGTGATCATTTCCTAAGGAATATCCATTTTAAAAAATGAAAAATATGAATGTTCTCCATACCATAAAATTCCTATTTTATATTTTTTATCATGGTGAAGCTTGATTTTACAGCTACAGTCTACAGTCATATCAACATGAAGAAATTATAATGATGTCAGATTATGCTGAAGTCCTTTGCCCACATGGTTATATCACAAAGCCATCTGCTTTACCCATGATACATAGCAGACCCACATAGCTTTATTTTTAACGAAGTGTGTCATCTTATAAACACTGGTGTCTGTACTTTTTATTTTAAATAGCTAAAAAAAACCCTGACTCCTACAAATCAACTTCATTTCCCAATCCAATATATTTCCAATCCCTGCAAAAGTAGGTCCTGTGTTAACAAAAAAGTGATTTTTTTGCTGTCATTGTTATAATGCTTTAATGAGATAATAATTTAAAAACAACATTTAGTGAGGAAGTTTGAAATATACAAAAGAGAAAAAAATCAGAAAAAATTTAAAATATTTGTAACATAATACTATTTTTGACATTCTTCCATAGTGAACATGCTAGTAAAGGTAATGGCCACCCCTTACCACAATCAAGGGTTCTTTAGTAAACCAAAGTAATATAAGAAGTATAAAACATAGATGCTCATTTACCTCATGTAAATTAATCTTGAGTAAGGCTGAGCAATAGCTATAAGAAATTACATTTAAAATCTATTCATTGGCATTTTAAATAATTTTTCACAACTAAAGATAAAGCTTTATCTTTAAAGTTAACACAGTAAAAATGATACCAAAACAAGTACCTGTTTTATAATCCCTGGATGCTTAAAAGAAAAAAAAAACCCAAACAGTTTTAGAACTTCTTTAGGAGTAAAACTTTTACAATAGCACAGACATTAATGATTCAGAGAATCAGATGAACTTTAAGTCAAAAAGAAACCTCATACTCAAAAGTTATTCTAACTAGATAATATTGTCAAGCCATTTAATATACATATAAACTCTTTCTGAGAAACTAGTGATTTCCTATGGTTTGCTTTATCTTAGAGTTATAGAAAATAATGAGAAACAGAATTTGGAAATTTAATTGATCATTGATTAAAGAAGGCTAAATTCCTCTTATAACTTTATTTTCTAATCAATTTCATGGTATAACTATTCAATTGTTATTTAATTGCACAAATATCTTTTCTAGTGGATATTCTTATAAATGTGGTGAAAAGGTGAAGGGTACATAATATGAATCAAGTAAAGTCTCTCAAATCAAGCTTTGTATATAGTAATTAGAATTTAGTAGCATACTGTTATCACTAAACTATAGTTATAATAGAGCATAGTTTTGTATAAAATTGTAAAAAGCAAACTGAAAAAGCAAAGGCAAGCAATGGAGGATTTTAAGAAGGGATTTAAAAATGATTTACTTTAGGTTTCAGAAAAGTCTTCTCAGCTGATATATAATGGATGCTAGGGAGGTAGGAATAGGGTAGAGAGAAAATTAGGCAATTAGAGGTGTAGAAGCAGTCTAGATAAGAGATAATGATAGATTACATCTATATTCCAGCAGTGGAGATGTATGAATTGGTCAGATCATTCAGCTATTCATTTCTAACCAAAATATTTGACAAGAACGACTGAGAAGAAGAAAAATTTATTTTTTCTTAGGGTTTTAGAGGTCTCAGTCTATGGTTGGCTGACTCCATTGCTCTAGGCCTGAGATGAGGCAGAACATCATGGTGGAAGAGCAAGGTGGAAGAAAGCTGTTTATCTCTTGGGAGCCAGGGAAGAGAGAGAGAGAGAGAGAGAGAGAGAGAGAGAGAGAGAGAGAGAGAGAGAGAGAGAGAGAGAGGCACCAAGGTCAAAATATAAACCCCAAGGGCACATCCCCCAATGACCTACTTTTTCCAACCACACCCTACCTGTCTATAGTTACCATCTAGTACGGCAGTACTTTCAAATCCTTAATCCAGCAAATGGATTATCTCACTGATTAGGTTACAATTCTCATAATCTAACCTTTTCACCTCTGAACATTGTTGCATTGTCTCATGAGCTTTTAGGAAACACTTCATATTCAACCCATAATAATTAGGACCAGATTGAATAAAAGGAACTCAAGAAGGAAAATAGTCAAGGATGACACCTTGATTTGCAGACTGACCAACTTCCTAATGAACTGAGATGACAAGAACTTGAGAGAAAATGAATTTGAAGTGAAAAAAAAAATAGTAGTTTCATTATAGTCTTATCTGGCTTAAGGAGATTGAAGAGAGCCAAATGAGTAAGATGATTCTGGACTCAAAGGAGAGACCAGGAATCTAAGTAGACATTTTGAATCAATATGTGGATACTTTGTGAAGAACCATCAAAGAAAGAGATCACACAGTCTTGGAAGGTAGATAACACAGCCTCTGGTGCTCTAACATATGGAGCCTTGGTAGATAGAGGAGAGACAGGGCAGAATAGAAACGAAGAATAACAGAAGCCTAGAGAGGCTATATGCTTTATAAAGGAGGCTCTTTTTCGGTTGCTTCTGAAAGAAGACTAAAAGAAAATGATGAAATTCATTGCTGGCTTCAGGTTACCTTGTCTGTCACCTTGATGAGAGCTGTTTCAGGGGAGCAGAGAGAACAAATGCTTCATTAGAACTCTGCCTCTTGCTTCCAGGTCTCTGTGCCAGAAATTCAGCAGCAATGCTGGACCCACCTAGTGCAGTCTCAACTTCTCAACTCTCTAGAAGCTGAGGGCAACTCCACAGTTGCAATCTCTACACCTCCTACCCCTTGCCTGTGTATGTTGTGCTCTATCAACATTGAGCTGGAGAATACCTGAACCCACAAAAAGGTGGAGCTGTAAGAGATGAATGACTGCAGCAACTTCATCAAAATAACAAGATCCTGATAAACAAACTGTAGCAGCTCAAGAACCAGGACCGGTAGTACCTTAGGGACCTCTGTGAAGAGATGCAGGGGCTGAGCCAGCAGATGGACCAGTTTGATAATAGCAAAGCTAGCATCAAGAGGCAGCATGGAATCCTGGCCAAAGTCATAACATTATGCAGCTCTTGGAGAAATTGTAAGAGGAAAATTTTCAGAGAATATAAGCTAAGAACAGCCTTACGTACCCTGTGACTTTCAGGCAGGATGTAGACAGTGCTTCTTTGGTGCTTCACCTTTTTGAAGAAATTATAGGAGGATGAAATCCAGGAGTTGTAAACTCAGTTCTAGGAATGACAGTACTGGTTGATATGGATATTGCCAGGTCTGATCTGAAGCTGTCTTGTGAAAAGATAGCTGCTAAGCTCAATCCAAAAGTTGAAGAATAAATGGTATAAGTTCAAATTTGTTCATCTCTCTGAGGCCATTAGCTATTCCTGAATGACAATACCTGTGCCAGCAAAGCAGAGTCAAAAAAAAAAAAAAAAAAGTCCCAGACATAGCAGGCCATCATGAGGCACACTTATAATTCCAGCTACTCAGGAGGCTGAGGCAGGAGGATCAAAAGTTTCTTCACAGCACAACTTAGTGAGACTCTGTCACAAAATAGAAAAGGCCTGGGGATGCAGCTCTGTAGAAGAATATCTCTGGGTTCAATCTCTAGTAATTATTAAAAAAAAAAAAAAAAAACAGTACCAGGCACTGGTTCAGTCCTTCATCTGCCAAGGGGATGTCCTTGAAGGAAGTATGCAGCCTCCATCTGGGCATAATGGCACTCACCTGCTATCCTAGCTATTTGGGAGGCTGAGGCAGGAGAATCACAAGTTTCAAGCCAAACTCAAAAGCTTAGCAAGTCCCTATCTCAAAATAAAAAAAATAAAAAGGACTGGGGATGTAGCTTAGTGGTAAAGCACCCTCAGTTCAATCCCCAGTACCAAAAAAAGAAAAAGAAAAGAAAAGAGAAAAGAAACTATGGAGTCTCTGCAGTGTCAGATATGTGAAGTCAGTTGAGGAGCACTTTGAGAGAAAGCTGCTAGCTATCAAGACTCTATCAGCTTCCCGCAGGATGAGATGCAAACCAGGAAGGTAGAAATAACCAGCTACAATTGTTAATAGTAGGACCTTCATAATGGTAACATGGCCCTTGACATTGGCATTTCTACCTACAGAAATCTGCTAGAAATGGAGAAGAGGATTTTCTTCATCTCTTCCAAACTTTTCCTCTTCAAACTTAAAGGAAAGCATTCTGAATTCCCTCTTTCTAGCTGACAGCCACTCACAAAGGATACTTCTGATCAATAACACGGATGAAATGAGAGATGGATGTTTATCCATAGAACTTCTCTCAGCATCAGAGGGAGCTTAATGAAAATTGCATTCAGTGCAGTTATATATTACCAAAAAAAAAAAAAAAAAACCATACCTCAAAGAAACAGCTTTAAATATCTATCTATATTTTCAAAGTAGCATAAGATAGATCTGGAATAGATAGAATTTAAGGTTCTTAAGAACCAACATTCCTAAAAGATTTAGGAAAAAAGTTTACAACAAAATCTACTTTTTGATGAAGTTGTGTGTTACACTACCTTTTAAGAAATGTTTTGAATACCATTAAAATGCATTTTTCCCCAACAAACATCTCACAACTTGTTTATGCTTCAATAAATCTTTGGATATATAAACCAAGAAACAAGAACAATTTTTAAAAAGGCATACAAGGGGTTGAAGAGAGAATGAAAGGTTAAAATATGAGAAGAGCAAGAAAAGATTCACTTTTTCAGGAATTTTGTTGTTAAGGTGGAAGAAAATCAGATGCATAGCTAAAAGAGAATATGGGATCAAGAGATGGGTTTTAGCAACTCATTGAGACCCTGTCTCAAAATAGGATACAAAAGGGCTGGAGATGTGGCTCAGTGGTTAAGTGCTCCTAAATTCAATCCTGGGTACCAAAAAAAAAAAAAAAAAGGAGAGAGACATGTGTTTTTGTTTGTTTGTTTGTTTGTTTTAGTTTGTGGGCTAATTCAAAGAAAGAAATCAGTGATGCAGATAAAAGAAGATGGGTATTTAATTGCAAGTGCAAAATCTTTCAGAGGAAAGGGAAGAAGGTCCCAGGGCCAAGAGGTGGCCCTAGGAGCAGGCACACTTTCTCAGAGTGTGCAGATGTGGTAAGTTTGCAGAACTGATGGTAGAAACATAAGATATTGTTTTCCTCAGATTACATTGGTTTTCTCTGTGATTCATCCGTGAATTATAAAAGGAAAGAATTTTGTGAGGATTTGAGGAGAACGGGTAGGGAGGTGAATTTAGTTAAGAAAATGTTGTGGTATATTGGAAGTGTTGAGTGTCCCTTCAAGATTTAAACTGAGTCCATTCTGAGTACTTGTATGTTTTTCTTTAGCCAAGTTTTCTTGCTGATGTGCACTTGAAAAGTAAGCAGAAAAATGTGTTTAATTGGTACCAAGTTTTGTCCAATAGACATTCCATGGTTGAGCCATGGCATGTCATAAAGTGAGCTCATAAAGAAGGAAGGTATCAAGTACCTGAATATTTGATAATTGACTTTATTTTCTCTCTGCTGTCACACATGTATTTTCTAAAAATAGTGAAAATCTGGATCATATATTAAAAATAAACAAGCTGGTACACATGGCCTTGAATCTTATTCCAATTCAAACTTTGACTCAAGTTATTTGAGCACAGACTGTGAATATCAAGATAAATAGCCTATATACTTTGTGCTAAACCATTTAGAACACATATCATATAGATCAACTGAAGAATGCATTTATAAATAGAACTGTTTAAACAATTCAAAGTGGAAGGAAGAAGTTAGAAGAATGCCAAAAAAGATAATACAAAAGCAATTAGAGCAGACGCAATAAAAGGAGAAAAGAAGGAGACAAAGACTGTGTCTAAATAATGCCAAGACAAACAAGTTGATAAGTGGAATATCTAGTCAATCAACTAGATGTTTTGTCTACAGGAAGCCTAGCAACTGATTTGACTCATTTCTTTTTTGCACTGAATTGACTGAATTAAGCAGTTGTTTTGGAAGCCTGTTGACATATAACTAATGAAAAATTCAGAAAGAAAAATAAATGATGCATTTGGAGGAAAAAAGTCCTTTCCATCTTTAAGTGATGGATGATAAGATTAAAGGGGTTTTTAAATAGAAAGGAGAACAAATTGGGGGAGTATGAATTTAGTTACATAAATTTGAATTTACAATAGGGGGTATGGAAATGTAGTTGCCAAAATTATAGAAAACATGTCTGTGACACAATGGAAATAGCTTAAGATGCAGGAGAGAAATTAGAGATTCTAAAAGGTCAGCTTTTTTCTTGTGTATTGATCCCACTGCATGTATTACTACAATATTTCACTGAAGTGAAAATTATTCTTTTAAGTTATAATTTACTATTATAATAATGATCAGACTGGGGTTGTAGCTCAGTAGTAGAGCACTTGCCTAGCACATGTGAGGCACTGGGTTCCATTCTCAGCACCACATATAAATAAATAAAGGTCCATTGCCAACTAAAAAATATTTTTAAAAAAGAATATTCATTTTCCTACTCTTCCTTTTTAAATACAAATGTTTGAGTCACTCTTCCTAATACTTATTTATGACTATTCTGAAGTGTCAGAAAATATGTATACATATTCCAATGTGTAGAAGTGAAGATATTTCACAAATTAGCATGAGGTTTAAAAAAAAAACTCATAAATATTCCAAGGGCAAGATTACCTATAAGAAATCAATTTTTATTTAGAAAATGCTATATGCCATATTACACATTTTTTAAAAGTGTTCTATGTGGGAAGTGGTGAATTGAATTACCAAAGGAGAAATTCTGTCCCCCCTAGTACATAAGAATAGTTAAGGAGAATGGAGAAGGACACTAAACATAGTATGTTGTTTGAAAAGAATTATTCCCTTATGATTTCAACATTTACAGATAAATAAGGCACATACACATTTATTTGTTCCCATTTTAATCTATGAATTCTAATATATGAGACCAGAAACTCTTCATCCATATTAAATGAAGTTTTACCAAAAACAAAATTGCCCCCAAATATATCATTCAGTTGGCTGTGCAGTACAAATCTATGCTATACAACACTATGAAGAATCTTTGCTGCTTGTTATGGTTTAAATATGTGGTGTCCCCTAGAAGTTCATGTGTGAGATACTGCAAGAAAGTTTAGAGATGAAATGATTGGGTCATAAGAGTTTTAACCTAATTAGTGCATTAATTCTTGATAGGGACTAACTGGGTCATAACCATAAGCAGGTAAAGAATGGCTGGAGGAAGGGGGTTATTGGGATGTGCCTTTGGGGTATAAAATTTGTCATTAGCGAGAGAAATCTCTTTCTGCTTCTGGTTCCAAGTTCTGAGCTGGTTTCCTCTGTCACTACCTTCCACCATGATGATCTTCCTCACCTCTGTCACAGAGCAGTTGAGTCAACCATTTATGAACTGAGACCTCTGAAACTGTGAGCACCAGATAAACATTCTCTCCTTTAAAATTATTCTTATCAGGACTTTTGGTTACAGCAGCAAAAATATGATAAAATATTGTTACATTTGGTTTATCTTCCTGAAGTTTTTGTTCCAGATTCTCTTAAAGTGACTGACAATCGTTTTAAAAAACTCCATTGAGGATTTACAAGGAAATAATGTGACAAAAGATCTAAATGCATTTAACCATGAAATAATTTTCCATCAAGCTCTCTCTGCCCTCTGCCTAATAGAAACACATTTTGTGCATTTCTGAGGTCTTGTCTACATGGCACATAATTTCTTTCAGAATTCCCTTCTGTCCAACTCTATGAAAAGCATCCTTCTCCTTCCAGGAAGGCCATAAGGAAATACTGTTTTGGAAGATACAGTGATCATGATTTTAATGTTGATCTTGCCACTTTCTGCTTTTATGATCTTGGATAAGTTGTCTAAATTTTTCATCTGACTTCAGACTGATACTTATTAGGAGGAATGCATGCACCTGATTTCCCTTGTTGTCTCACTTTGCATCAATAGATTGGAAAAACTAAAAAACTCCATTTTTTTATTTCAATCTGTATTTCTCAACTAAAGCTTTATATATCTTTTTCTATTTTCTTTTTTTATTTACATATGATAGCAGAGTGCATTACAATTCATATTACACATATAGAGCACAATTGTTCATATCTATTGTTGTATATAAAGTATATTCACACCAATTCGTGTCTTCTTACATGTACTTTGGATAATTATGTCCATCTCATTCCACCATCATTTCTAACCCCATGCTCCCTCCCTTCCCCTCTCAACCCTCTGCCCTATCTAGAGTTCATCTATTCCTCCCTTGTTCCCCCTCCCTACCTCACTATGAATCAGCCTCTTTATATCAGAGAGAACATTCAGCATTTTTTTGGGGGGGGTGGGGAGATTGGCTAACTTCACTTAACATTATCTTCTCCAACTCCAAACATTTACCTGCAAATGCCATGATTTTTTTCATTTATTGAGGAGTAATATTCCATTTTGTATTCATGCCACATTTTTTTATCCATTCATCTACTGAAGGGCACCTAATTTGGTTCCACAGTTTAGCTATTGTGAATTGTGCTGCGATAAACATTTATTTGACTGTGTCCCTGTAGTATGCTGTTTTTAAGTCCTTTGGGTATAGACCCAGGAGAGGGAATATGAACATAGATGCAAAAATTCTCAATAAAATACTGGCCAATTGAATACAAAAACGTATCAAAATTATAGTGCACCACAATCAAGTGAGATGCAAGGTTGGTTCAATATACATAATCAATAAATGTAATTCATCACATTAGTAGACTTAAATATAAGAATCATATGATCATTTCAATAGACGCAGAAAAAGCATTTGACAAAATACAGCACCGCTTTACATTCAAAACACTAGAAAAATTAGGGATAACAGGAAAATATCTGAACATTGTAAAAGCTATCTATGCAAAGCCCCAGGCCAACATCATTCTAAATGGAGAAAAATTGAAGGCTTTCCCTCTAAAAACTGGAACAAGACAGGGATGTCCTCTTTCATCACTTCTATTTAACATAGTTCTTAAAACACTGGCCAGAGCAATTAGATAGACAAAAGAAATTAAAGGGATACACATAGGAAAAGAACAACTCAAATTAGCATTATTTGTTGATGATATGATTCAATACCAAGAAGACCAAAAAGTTCTATCAGAAAATTTCTAGAACTAATAGATGAATTTGGCAATGCAGCAGGATATAAAATCAACACCCATAAATCAAATGCATTTTTGAATATCAGTGACAAATCCTCTTAGAAGGAAATGAGGAAAACTACCCCATTCACAATATCCTGAAAAACAAAAAAAAAGATACTTGGAAATTAACTTAATGAAAGAGTTGAAAGATCTATACAATGAAAACTCCAGAACCCTAAAGAAAAAAATAAAGGAAGACAATAGAAGATGGAAAAATCTACCTTGCTCTTGGATAGGCAGAATTAATATTATCAAAATGATCATACTACCAAAAGCACTATACAGATTTAATGCAATGCCAATCAAAATCCCAATGACATTCCTCATAGAAATAAAAGAAAGCAGTCATGAAATTCATCTGGAAAAATAAGAGAGCCAGAATAACTAAAGCAATCCTTAGCAGGAGGAGTGAAGCAGGTGGCATCATTATACTAGACCTCAAATTATACTACATAGCAATAGTAACAAAAACAGCATGATATTGGCACCAAAACAGACTGATAGACCAATGTTACATAATAGAAGACACAGAGACTAACACACAAAACTATAATTATCTTATGTTTTGGAGAAAAGATAGCCTCTTTAACAAATGGTGCTGGGGAAACTGGAAATCCATATGCAGCAAAATGAAATTAAGTCCCTATCTCTCACCTTGCACAAAACTCAAAATGGATCAAGGACCTAGGAATACAACCAGAGACCCTGTGTCTAATAGAAGAAAAAGTAGGCCCAAATCTCCATCATGTGGGATTAGGCCTCAACTCCCTTAATAACACTCCTGTGGCTCAAGAATTGAAATCAAGAATCAATAAATGGGATGGACTTAAACTAAAAAGTTTCTTAGCAAAATAAACAATCTGTGAGGTAAATAGCCTACATAATGGGAGCAATTTTTTTACCCATCACACATCAGATAGAGCACTAATCTCTATGATATATAAAGAACTCAAAAAAATTAACAACAAACAACCCAATCAATAAATAAGTCAAGGAATTAAACAGACACTTCTCAGATGATGATATACAATCAATCAACAAATATATGAAAAAATGCTTATCATCTCTAGCAATTAGAGAAATGCAAATCAAAACTACTCTAAGATTTCATCTCATTGCAGTCAGAATGGCAGCTATTATGAAGACAACAATAAGTGTTGGCAAGGATGTGAGGGAAAAGCTACACTCATTCATTGCTAGTCAGACTGCAAATTGGTGTAGCCAATAAAAACTCCATGTTTAAAACCAGTCCACTAAAAAATATACTGTTTCTCTATTCAGAAATAATTATGCCAAATTTGTGAACAAGAAATCCCTAAATATTTTACATAAGAATACGTGCATGTTTACTCATGGAAACTGAAAACAACTCAAGCTCACATCCTCGTAAAATGTGCACATTTTTGGCTAAAATGCATCTATTCTCATGACCCAGCTTTTTATTTTTAGTAAATTCAGAAAATTCATTGCACTTACCATTAAATATTATGTAGAGATTACTTTTTTTTGAGGTCAAGGAATACATTTTATACAATCATCTACATATTATTTTCCCTCAAATTTTGAATACAAGTTATATTGAAGTTTCAATGACTAGATGTTTCCTACCTTTCACATTTGTACAAAATCTGATTTCCCTAACTCATACAAAGTATATGGGTTATTTAAGAATTATTTTTACATTCTTAATTGGATGCTTAACTTAAAGTTTCTACCAACTATGAAATAAATTTCAAGAATATTAGTATTTAATTGATAGCTATTATAGTCAGAATAAATTATCACTTCTACACTTTTATTTATCATCATGAATATTGAGCATATAATTTTAAGAAATAAAATATAATAAAATCTTTGCAAAGAATTTTTCTTTTACATTAGACTTCATATTTTAAGTTCAATACAACCTTTTCAAAAGAATTATAATATTTTTTCAGATGACAGATATTTATTCTTTTTGTTAATTTGCTAAACCTCATTTCAATCTGTTTTCTGAAGAATTGATCATAAGTAGCATCTGCTATCTATCACAGGTTGGCATTTGAGGATAAAAACAATAAATGTTCCAAGTTTATTTTCAAAGTACTGTGGAAATGAGTTGTTTGGACAAAGTAAGAGGTGTTAAATAGGAAATACTGCTAGTCTTGAAAGAGAGGAGTTGGCTGCTTTGTTGCCGGGGACCAACCCAAAGAAAAATGTATTTAGCAATGAAATAAGACAAAAACAGCATAAAGTCCACCCTGTTCCCATTTTAAAATTTCTTTGAACAATACAAAAGAATTTCTTGCCTCCTTGTTCAGGTGAAAAAAATTCAAAGTTAAATGAACTTTTTTGACACTTCTATTAGACAAGGGACAATTATGAGACAGTTGAGTCACACATTTGTAGTAACAGCAAATATATGTACTTGGAAATGGCGTATTATAAACAATAAATTAATTTCAGAAATTTGTGACCATCAAAATGATATATTGATTTCAGTCAGAACCAAAGAAGCCTCCAGATAATTTACCCAATATCTACTAAACAGGGCAGAAATCCCTTCTACCCTGACTCAAGTCCCATCACCCCTCATAAAGAGAAGACTAGACATTTGAGAAGACATCTTGGAGCTAGGCACAAATATAATTTGGCTTCAATAAAAGCAGTCATCTAACTTCCTAGTTGAATGTCTGTTTACAGACATTCAACTAGGAAGTTAGATGACTGCTTTTATTTTTTTACCTGTACATTTGAAGTGGGGAAGGGGTTTTATAGAGGGGAGAGAGCTTGAGGTACATGCCAGAGTAAAGAGGGAAGGCAAAACGCAGAAGAAACTGAAGTGAAGAGGCCCACACTCTCTTTGTTGAAGTGGCAGTAAACATGAGTTTTATGATGACCCAATGGACAATATAGAAGATACCTGGGTTTTAGTTCTCCATTTGGTATAATACCAGAAAATTCTGGCAAGAATTTATGGATAAACAGCCAGAAATGAGATTGTCCATGAAGTTCAGGTCAGAAAATAATCTTCCTCATCTGTGAATGAAGAAATGAAGGAATTCCCAATGGTGCTTCCAAAGAACCAACTCAGGACACTTGTAAGAAACCACCATTTAAATAACTGCCACCAGAAGGACTTAGGAGAGACAGGAAAATCAACAAGAAGAAAAGTCTGCTTTCTCTCTAAACTATTTCCCTCCACTGGTCCATGGTTCAGAGTCAGGTTTGAACTTAGGAAAGAAAGAATAGGAGTTTGAACTTTTAAACTGGATTATATTGAGTTGTATTACATTTTTTATACCTTGAAAAAAAAAGCCACAGGTTCCACTCATGATATCACTGACAGATGAGAAAAGGAGATTCATCTTCTCATAGTTAAAGGTAAGCATTGCAGGAAAAAGAATGCTGCTTTGTGTTTACACTCGCAAGTCTAAATTGTTCAATAAACTGGGTACTTTAGCTGAGTGTTCAAATTTAAATACATCTCCAAAAATTTGCTCTTTTAAATTCAAGTTTATATAATGGAGGATTATCTAAAGCTGGATTGTTTCTCTTTAAACAGCTAATCAGAAGAAACTTAACCATAAAACCAGTGATATCAAAATCCAACTCCTGATTCCTTTTGTATTTCATTTTGTTTTACATGAAACTGGTTCTTGAGTTATTGATCTCCTCTTACTGCTTTAACAATAATATGAACCCCATATATTTACAATGATGCTTTTTAAAAACTATATGGCACTTGCTTATGTTTTATTATAGTTATTTTTATAATAGAAAATCACTTTATCAAAATTACTTAACATAAAATTAGAAAAGGTATAATATACTCATGTACTTTGGAAAAAAAGACCTTTTAAATTGAGTGTTATTTTTGAAGATTCATAAAGGAATTATAGTAGCGAGAAAGAAGAAAAGGTTTAATGAAAGTTAAAGCATTATTAATATGAAAATAATATCCACTGAGTAATTACTAAAAACCTCATAATTTCCCACATTTATTTTGAAAAGTTTGTTGAAATTAGATGAAAGGACATTTTTAGTCATGAGGAATTAGCCTGGTATGTTGATCCCATCATCCCTGCAGCTCCTCTAGGATTCCCTGGCCAAGACCCTTTGCCCATAATTAGTCCTTCTATTAGATCCAGAGCATATATTACTAGTAGGAATAATCAAATACAAAATAAAGTTGACAATGACTCAAAATGAGGAAATCAGCATTATTATTAACTAACACAAAAAGTATAATAAAGCCTTAGGCAAAATTTAGATCTATAAAATTCAATTCAGGATAAAATTGACTTCATAGAAATTTGATTTTTAGTGGTGAATTTTTCAGGCATGTGAATATCATGCTCAAGTAATGTATTAGTTGAATTCTCATGCTGGAAACATCTGCTGAATTCTACTCCTACTCTATAGCAAATGTTTGTCTTTGAAAAGATACTTATCTATCTATGCCTCCATTTGTTATTTTTTGTTTATCTGTAAAATTGAAACAGCATTTCCTACCTATTTGGGCTACCAGAAGTTTAAATATGTTGAGATATATATATATATATATATATATATATATATATATATATATATATATATATAAAGTTCAGAAGAGTGCCTGTCAACTAATGGTAGTCTTAATGCATTAATTTAAAGGCTTAGTAATTCAAACAAGAGATAATAGGAACAACTATGATTTTTTTCTTCCTTTTCTTATCTTTTTCTCCAATACATCCCTAGTTCTTTTTTTATTTCATTTCATTTTTGTTTTTTTTAAATTTTGAGACAGGTTCTCAAATATGCTGTGGCTGGCCTCTAATTTGTGATCATCCTGCCTCAGCTTCACCAGGTGGTGGGATTACAGGTGTGCACCACCAAGCCAAGTGGAACTCTATTATTTTTGAAAAGATAAGTAATTTACACAGTTACTTCCTTAAAGAATAAAAAACAAAAATGATGCTGGCATTGTACAATTCACAGGCAAATGCAGATGGCTTTTAGGAAGCCAGTGATGATCTATATTATCTAATTTATTACTAAGAGAAACTTATGCCAGTAAAAAGTGAAGTTGAGAATACTTCAATCAATTTAAGAATCTTCTACCCTATCTTTGCAATTCAGAAGGTATATGGATCATTATTCTCATTATCTGAATAATTTAGACAAAAGGAAGAAACAAAGGGAACTGCCAGATTAGGTCAAGTTGTATGACCACAGAAAGAGCTGAGGAAAAAGAAGTTTTATTTTAAATAGCTGCCAGAAAACAACATAGAATTTAGAATTAAAGATGAACTGAGTAATAAAACTTATTTGCATTAGTTCACATGGAATTCTAGTCAATTAGGTTTTCAAAATTAAATATTAGACCTTGCCCCATATTTCTCACCTAAATATAATGCTGGAGGGTATTTGTGTATATAGGTCTCCAACAACACACCTCATATTAAAACCCAATCACTTTTAGGTTGTGACATAAATATCAAGTTATTCTAAGATCCCATCTTATATGACTTCCAACAAAGTTTGCACAGACTGAGGAGTTTTTATAAAACTACATAAAGTTCAATCTATTGCTGAAAAATTTTTAGCTTTATTTTAATCATTCATCTGGGAAAGTATCTTAAAATAATGTAGTAGAGAAAAGTCTGTTAATACAAGTTCTACATTGATAAACCCCAGGCAGTGAGTGAGATAAGAATGCCTTAGAAGCAATTCTGGGCGCTAGTTCTACTAAGCAACTTGGTTCTGATTGACATTTTTAGATAACAAGGAGAAAGAGAATTCTTATTATTATTATTTGTTTTCTAAACTCACTGGAATAGATCTGCTGTAAGATAAAAGGTAAATAGATAGATAGAGATGACTCCTACCAATGACAGATGGAATATATTCTATTTGAAAGTTTTACCCCTGATATACTGTGTACTGATTGATTTATTAATCAAATTTATAAATATCAGTTGTTCATGAGACAAATTATCATGTTAGCTTATGTCATAGTATAAACCCAAGGTGGGGGGAATACCATCTAGATAATGGAAAAGAGATGGTATAAATATTATACAATAAAAAGTTAATATATTGTCAATATTCTTAACATAAAAGATGTCAAAATTCTCTATACTAAGAGCATTTGTAATCTTTCATTCAATCACCAGATATTTTCTGAGTACCTGTGTGACAATGTTTGTCAAGTATAATATATGAAGAAAGAAAAAATAAATATCCCTGACTCCACAGAATTGACATTCCAGTAGAAAATCTGACAATACACAACAAGTATATAGAGCCAGGAAAATGGCCATTAAAATCCAGGGGAGATCACAAATGGTAATAGGACCTGAAATCAGGTTTGGGGGACAGCGACTGTGCTAGAAATAAATTTGGAGGGATGATCATCATATAGAGGAGATTAAAGTCTTGAACCTGGCTAAGTTGAGAATGATAGTGAATGAAGACAGGAGAGAAGAGGAAAAGGACTGAACCTAGGCCACTGATAAACGTAGTGGTCAACATAAAAAGAAATCAGCAAAAGCCAAAGAGCCAACTATGAAGAAGGAGGAATCTTAAAAATTTCTGATGTCCTTAACCACACATGGGGAAAATATTAAAACATACAATAGATAGAGTTATATTCCAAAACACTGTATTTAAAACTAATGAGTTCAAAATAGAAAACTTTCAAGGGAAAAACATAGTTCTCTTCTTTTGGATATTACTGTAAGGCAAATAAAAAAGGACATTACCAACTTGTTTTCCCAGTTAACTCAAACATGGTATGCCTGGCTTATGATTTATCTATCACTGTTGCCAGTAGCCTGGGAAATCAGGGCAATTTCCAGGACATTTAGACTTCATTACAAAAGTGGGGGGGGGGAACTAACGTATGCTTTCAAGAAAGAAAACCAAGTGTTTAGAGCATCTGCAGCTAAAAACCCTGAATCATAAGACAATAAAACAATAGAACTGTGCCTTGGACTAAAAGAGCCTAAGTTAAGAGAGAGAGAGAGAGAGAGAGAGAGAGAGAGAGAGACAACTCAGAAATGACATCAGAGAGAATTCAATCAAGAGGAGAGTTTCAACAAATCTTAAACACCATATATTAAACATAATCATTACCTAGTGAATAATGTTCTAGGCAACAGAATTAGAGTTAATTAACACCACAGATTCATGATATTGGTTATATACTCCAAGTACTTAACCAAGTATATATAAAATCCAGATAGAAGGTTGGGGAGGGAAGGAGAAAAAGAAGGGAAGGAGAGAGGAAAGCAAGAGAAAGACATTTAGGAATCAGTGGATGCTAATTATTACTTTTGGTTTATTTTTCTTTAGGAAAAAACTTGTTTCCCACAATTGGCCACAACATACTGCTCTCTGTAAGATGTTTTGTTTGTGACTATGATTATATTTTCCTTAATTATATTTCTACTTAATTCTATTTCTCACTCAAGTTCCAGAAAAACACCAGTTAATAAAAATCCTGTTTTATTTGTTTTGTTTTGTTTTTTTCTAATTGGGTTTCAGTCTTTAAGAATCAGAGCAGTAGTATTGAAAATTAGGATAATTAATACTTTCATCTTTATAATTTTAATTTTTCCAATTTTTCTATTGTGAATCACATTAGTTTTATTATTTTGAAGAACAATGTGTAGGTTCAGATAAAGACAAACATCTTCCATGAAGCTTAAAATCCTGTCCCCTTCATTATAGTACTTAGCACATGTCTGTTATTGTTTCTTTATCTGTATTTTTAATACAAAAATAATAAAGGATCTAGCTCTATCTTTACAGTTCTTAATATGGTTTCTACTTACCATTTTACATCAATCACTTTGACCAGGCCTTTGTTGAAAACTTTAGATTCAAAACTACTAAAAACTGACTTAAAGAATTCGCTTAGCATCTACAGTTTGTGTTTCAATTAATGGAAACAAAATGCATTTTGAATATGTTTTTCTCTTTTTATTTTCTTCATATTCCTTATAGTCTACACGATATTTGCAGTAATAACAATATATTATTATGGATATTATTGTACATGATTTTGAGTTATCCTTTTTGTAAAACTTTGAAGTGGCAGTGTTGATGTTCAGTTTTTAATTCATCCTCAATGTTATGAATGAATCTCAAATAAAACTTTTTGAGTGACTCAATACCCAAAGAAATCAATTAAAACTTAATACCAGCATTTTAACTTTTTTAATGTTATAAGTACAAGTATACAAATAACTTTTATAAGGTTAGAATTAGACACATAATATAGTCTCTATTATTTCCCTCATTATAACTTAAAATATTATAATTCTTTTGGTTCAAATATGATATGTCCTTTATAAAATTATTTTACTAAGAAGCTGTGGGTATAACTCAGTGATAGAGTGTTTTCCTAGCATGCTCAAGGCCCTGGGTTCAATTCCCTTCCATCAACGGCAAGAAAAATTACCTAAGATTCCATGTCTTATCATTTCTCCTGTAATTTGATTCTTATGCTTATTCAATTTTGTCAATTTTAATAATTGTTTATACTGATATATTATATTTTTTTAGAGAGAGAAGAGAGAGAGAATTTTTTTAACATTTATTTTTCAGTTTTCGGTGGACACAACATCTTTATTTTATTTTTATGTGGATCTGAGGATCGAACCCAGAGCCCCGCGCATGCCAGGCGAGCACATTACCGCTTGAGCCACATCCCCAGCCCCACTGATATATTTTAAAGCTTTAACAATCTGCAGCAACTATTACAGTTTTCCCTTACACTAATAAGTACCATTTTTACTTTATTGAATGGTAGAATTTCAACACATAAAAAACATAAATAAATTTATACTTTAAATTATATATAGAATCTTTATATGTATTTTAAAATAATCATTCAATAATTAATAATTGTTTCTATGATATACTTCACTAATATTACTGTATTGCTACACTAATTAGGTAAAAAAGTATGTCCCTAGATGGAACCGCAGTGCCACATGTATGTGCCACATAATAACATTTTGGTTAACAATAGAACGCATAAAAGATAGCATAGAGTAGGCCATACCATCTAAGTTGTGCACATACACTTTGTGATGTTCACAGGATCATGAAATCACCTGAATGACATTTCTCAGAATATATTCCTGTTGTTAAGTGATGTCCAACTATATGTTGGACATATACAAGATCAGTGATGACCAAAATGACACTAAAACTGTGTAATAGATCTGATAATTAATTTGTAGTCAAATGTTGTTGAAACCAAATTCGGTGCATCAGCATATTATATCATGATAATTTTAGTCATTCCATATTTATAATTATTTAAGAATATTGACTAATCATTCCCATCATTTATTAAGCTCCTTGAAGAAAGGAAATTTATTTTCCCTTTAATTAACCTTTTTACCTCCTAAGCACTTAGTATATTGCCTAGCAAAAAAGGAATTGTGCATAAGTATATTGATATAATGACTTACATCCCTTGAGCTCATAGGTATTTGGGCTGAAATTCTTTCTTAGTCATTTTTATTAAGAATAGCGAACAACTAAGGGGTGGTTCCAGTGGACTCTGGACCTTACATGACAGCCTCCCTAATACAAGTATTACATGAATGCTGAGTAGAAGAATGCTGAGTTTCTAAACTTCACAAATTCAGTGGACCCAAAATTGTGCAGCAAATTAAACATAGTGATCTTTCTATCATTCTAAAAGTTTAATTTAAAATAGAATTTTGGAAATTGACTAATATTTTGCCTCCTGATTATTTTATAAATTGGAAGAGAACACCATGTAATACCATGTAATGTATAACTCTTGGTGTAACCTTCATTATTCAGTATTACAAAGTCACCTAGCAGTTATTAAAAGATGCTGAATATTTGTGAAAGTAAGCAGGAGCCTAGACAACTCAGAAATGACATCAGTTTTGACAGACTAGAATAAAATGAGCATAAGAAGTTGTCGATTATGAAAATTAGAAGCTAAAATATGGAAGCTGACTACTCAAGTATAAAATAGGAAATAAGAGCTGAGAAATTCTTTTTAACTTTAAATTTAAGGTCACATGTATTGTCTCTCTACTTCATTATTATTATACAATGATTATATGGAGATAAGAAATAACATAAGAAAATGTCAAAACCCCTGAGCTTTAGGAATCTCAAGTGTAATTTCTTTCTTAAACCTTAGGGTCTGATATTTTTATATAAAATATCCCAAGTTAAATAAAAATATCACAGGAAGTTATAAATTCTATGATTATATATATGAATTGCTAAGAATAGGCAAATCTATAGAGACAAAAATATGTTAGTGATTACCTAATCTAGTTAAATTGACTTAAATACAGAAATATCTAATTGTCCCTGAAAACTTCTTTTTCTTTTTCTTCTCTCCCCTTTTTTTTTTTTTTTTTTTTTTTTGGCATTGCTATTGTATTAGTCAGTGCTCTCCAAAGAAATATTACCAGTAGGGGATGAAGAAGAAATTTATGAAAGAATGAATGAGATAGGAGAGTTGGCTTGTGTGATTACTGAGGTTGAGAAGGCTCACAATAAGTTGCTTGCAGGCTGAAGACCCTGGTATGCCGGGTCTTCAGCCTGCAAGCAGGTTGTGTCAGTCTAAATCTGAAAGCCTCAAAACCAAGGACAACAATGGTGTAACTCTCAATGCCAGACAGAGGGTCAGAAAAGTCACTCACGTAAGCACCTGAGTCCAAAGACTGGAGAACCTAGAGTTCTCATGTCCAAGGGCAGGAGAAGAGGGATGTCTCAGCTTTAAGAGAGACAAACAGACACAGAGATAGACAGAAAGTGAGAGACAGAGATAGAGAAAGATTCATCTTTCTTTTGCATTTTGTTCTAATTGGGTCCACAGCTCATTGGATAACACCCACTCTCATTGAGAGCATTCCACACTCACGCTACCAACTCACATGCCAATTTCCTCCAGAAACACTCTTACAGACACACTTAGAAATAATGCTTTACCAATATTCTAAGCATCCATTAATTGAACTTCTAATTAACCTTCACAGATATATAAGGAGGAAATAAAGCTGAATTTATACATATGTGACTTATACACATCATTTAAATACATGATATGGTGGCTTCTTTAAACTTGTTTTTTTTTTTTCTGGTACAGTATTTTGAAATAAATTTGACATCAAGATATTTATCCTTAAGTCAGTATGCATGTATCAGAAATTAAAAGTTTCTTATATGTTCAAATAATATCAAAACCTACAAAATCAATAATAAAATCATTCTAATCATCTAATAACCAGTCATATTTTTAAATTCTGATTTTTCTCAAAGGGTTCTATATAGTTGGCTTTTCAAACCACCATTGAGGTTTGAGGAAGCAAATTCTGAGATAAACTCAGTGTAAGGAAAGTTTATTAAGGAATATTCTTAGAATCAATACTCATGCAAGGGAAGGGAAGTGAATACAGCAGGATTGAACAGAAGTTGGGCTGTAAAGCAGTCTGAACTGATTCCTCAATTTATGCTAAAAGAATTTCTGAATGGGCTATGAATTTCTGAATCATTCCATGATGTGGCAATGGGGCAGGATTTTAGATTACTATATCAATCATTGGATGCAGGCTGACTTTAGAAAGAGGGCATAACCTTGAGTGAAGAAGCTTTCTTTCTCTTCAGTCAAAGGCAATATGCAAAGGGGGCTACAGAAAACAGCATTCTCAGTTCATGTGAACAAATTCTTTCATCCTGAAAGGGAATCAGGGTGGCACCTAACTGTATACTACAAAAGATCATATTTTTGTGTTTATTGCTTTATAGTTGTGCAAGCCAGCTAAATATAATTTATTTCTTATTCTACTTGGCTTTTCTTGAAATTCTTGATTGTGAAAATTTATGTCTTCCATCAGTTCTGATACATTCTCAATCTTTTCTTTCTTCCAATTATTATCTCTCCTCATGTTCTTTATCATGTACCAATTGTTCTCTGATTACAAATATAGTTTTATTCTATTGTCATTCCTCCTTACATATATTTAGCTGTGTCTATTCTGAAAATTTACTCCTCTACCTAGTTTTTAGATCCAGTTATGCAGGTTTTACAAATTCTATTTCATGCATTCTTTAAATATGCATGTTTATAATTGATGGCCTCACTGGGGATGTAGCTCACTGGTAGAGCACTTGCCTGGCAGGTGAAAGGCCCTTGCTTTGATCCTCAGCTAGCACAGGAAGGATTAAAAAAAAGAGAGAGAGAAAGAAAACTATAATTTTTTTTTAGAACACTATAATTGATGGCCTCTACTTAGTCATACTTCTGATATATGTTCTCTCTTTAAGCCCACCAAGCATATTTATTTTTATTTTCTATCTGGTAATTCCTATAGCTATATTCTTTTTGTTCTGACTATGGTGCTTTTTAAACTTTCACTTATGGTTGCTTATTTTCTCGTTTCTATTGACAGTGTGCTTATGTTTGTTCAAATCATATCTGCTGTAGCCTTGAAAATTGGCTTTATGGTATGTTTCTTTCAAGAGGATTGAAAGAGCTTCTCCTAGATGTCCCAGAACAGTACCACATACACAATTCATTGCTTAGACTTTGATATCATAAAAGGAGTCAGATAATTTTTTGAGTTTTAAATTCTCTGGGAAATATTTACCCTTCTACTCCACCTGAGCCAAGACAAACAGTACATCTCCTCCTTGAAGATATCTTGGAGATAAGAGTTTTATAGTGTTTTGTTTTGATGTTGTTTTTGTTTTAAACATTCATCCTTTCAGAGGGATAGAATTAGACAGGTTTCTCTGATATTACTTTGCACCTTACTCAAAAATCTACATTTTTTTCTCCTGTTGCCTAAAAATGATTGACTAAAACAAAAACACTTGTCTATCATGGATGGGTTGAAAGAAACTCATAAATCTTCAATATTATTTCTCTGAATTTTTGTTTTCTTATAAAGTTTGACCTCTGAAAATCTCCTTACTTTCTTGCTATTCTTTCAAAAATTAAACAATTTTTCAGTGTTTTTATTTAACTAGGCTATTTTCTTTCATTTTTCTAGAAACAAAATTTGTCATTATTTTAAAGGAGGAAATTGGTGGTACAAAACAAGAGTCAGGACCCAATATAGCTTTTTACCTGTTTGTTTATCCATAACCAAGATTCTTTTTTGTTTTCTCATCATATAAATACTGAAAGGAATTTTGATATGGAAAAAATTAAATACTGTAAAAGAAAAAGTCTGGGTTTTTAACCCACCACTGAGCAGCTATGTAACTTTAGGTGAGTCTCTGAACTTTTCTGAGTTTAATTATAGATAAAATAAATAAACAATACCTATTAAGCCTACCTCGCACCGTTATAATATACATCAAACAATAAAAATGTAGGTTAAAGTACTCCATCAATGCAAATATTACTACAAAAATATAGAACATTTTCATGACTATTGTATATTTTAGTATCATCAAGCAACATGTACTTCTCTCATACACTTCACAGGAGAAAATGATGTGAACATTCTGGAAAAATACATATACACACGTATTGTAATTATATGGTCAAGTAGACTGTGATACACTCTATGGTATCCTCAATCACACTGTCAGATAAAACTATAACCACACATACCATTTTAATTTTGGAAGTTTAGCCAAATTCTTTTCAATATTTTTTTGCACAAATATGTTTAAGAAAACTAAATGAAATACTCTTTATTAGTCTTAGATGATATCCTTAATCAGCCACCAAATTTTTATTCAATGTTTATGGACACGTAGATTTCTCACTATGATTGGATACTTGAAATTATATATTTCAATTTCCAGTTCATTGTATAGTTTAAGAATATAGACATGTCTCCAAATTATTGTTTTCTACAATGCCATATTCTAACATAGTCACTTTTGGTTCAAATTGAAGGTTGAATGTTAGATTGACTCTTCATCAAAAAGTGATAGGTGATATTAAGAATGTAGCACACATATTATCTCTGTCAATCTTAAAGCTGTGTCATGTAAGTTACTACATGCAAGACAAGGATATTGCTTGATGATAATCGAGAGGCCACAGACCTTGGTCTTCCCTCTCTCCACAATTCTAACCTTGACAGTTTTTTTCTCTATTCACTTTCTTCCTTGCTGCTGAAGATTGTAATAGAGACCCACTATGTTTTTCCTCCAATACTATCTTTTGCTTCTAACTGACTTACTGTGTACTTGGTGAAGAGGAGCAATATCAAAATAGATGGAGGCAAGGAAAAGAGTTTGCAAAGAAAAAAAGACATGCCAGCAGTAATTCCTTTCTTAGTATCTTAGCTTAAAGCTGCTGAACACCTTCCTTTCTTCTCTGCCCCACAATACACATGTGTAAATTTTGGTAACAAATTCTGCCTAGAACATAGAACCAATTTCTATGTAATTTTACAGATAGACTCTCATTTTTCAAGGCATAATTTTCTCTGAGCATGTTTTTCTCTCAGATTCTCCACCCCCCACTCCTTTCTCCATGAACCAAGCATTTAAACCATACTCAACAGTATTGTATAAAGGGGTTTATTTTAAACTCTGACAATATGGCCAATTATGCAAAGTGACTTAATTCAACAGCAAGTGACCTAATACAAATTCCATTTCTTACAAAGATTATGTAAGGCAAATTATCATTACATTTACTTTATAGATGACAAGTAGGTTAAATAACTTGCTCAAGGTGAGGAATTAGGGAAGAGCAGAGCCAAATTTTGAAACTAGGTCTGTCTAGTACGTGTGCTTTTCTCCAGTTCCTTCCAACATTCCACTTCTCACTACGTAATAAATTAAATAGGTTTTGACAGACTGCTAACTGAGCATGACACTCTTTCTATGGGGAAATATATTTAAAAACCTAAATTCTCACTTTAGAAACAGATCACAATCCATTCTTAGACTGGGGAGTGTCAGTGCTACCAAATGTGCAGAAACATGTTCTTGATTCAGATGATGAATTGTGTAGCTGAGATTTGGACTGGGAAGTAAGCACAAATTTTCTCTGACCTTTGAGTCCCTGCCTTCTTCTGATCTGATTGTGAACCCTTGTTTTCATAGAAAATAAAAAGCTCATTACCCCTAAGTTCTCATTTCCCTTTTAAAATCAGGCAAAGTAAATAAATTGCACAAAGTCTCTAAATTTTTCCAAAAATTGAGTTGATGAGGAAGTTTGGAGAGTTGAGTAGAAAGTTTGAATACTTCTTCTATCTCAAACTTCATTGCATATCAATCATCTAATGATCTTGTATGATGTAGATTCTGATTCAAGGGTCAAGGACAGTGGCCCCCTCTACTTTTACATTTCCAACAAGTTCCCAGATGATGATGATGATGAAGTTGATCACTAGACTTCAATCAATAGACTAGATCAATAGCCACAGTTGATTTCTGTGGGGAATTTTTGTTGAAACTAGAATTCCTGGCTTGATATACAATGGTATTCCCCAGCCACACAATTTGATCATGGACACACCTTTCTAACCTGTTTGCTCAGAATTGTTTTCTTTAAAAACACAAACAAACAAACAAAAAACTGGTCCAGCAGTTTGATACTTTTTGGGCTGTGTGTGATTTATCAAACAAAAGCCATGACTTTTTTCCTTGAGGAATTGGCATGAGAAAGATGCTGGAAAGGAAACCAAATGAATGTAATATTTCAATGTGAAAATGTAATATTACTATGTGAAAAAGAAATGCTTAGTTTACACGCATATCAGGAGCTCTTGAGACTCAAACGTTTTTAAAAGGCCCTATAGGGTTTTATTGAGGCCTAGTCAATTTTTTATTGATACTGAATACAATTTTTCTCACATAAGTATCTGACCTCTGACACTAGTTAAGCCTGCCTTGGAAATCATCAGAACATATCAGTAAATGATGTAATATTTATTATTTGATAGAAACAGAAATAGCAGTTGATAGAAATGTATATCATATGGACTTTATAAATGTGACTTCATTACAATTCCTGAATTTAAATTTCTTTTATTTGAGCATGTTAAAACAGTAAGTAAAAAAAGACTATGTTGAATCTCATTAGAACTTAAGTTTTTGGTCTACTTTGATGATGACTTATAATTCTTGTATCCAAATTAATGCCAACTGTCTATAAATAACCTGTATTGATATTAGCATCTGACTTACTCCCAGTTCTGTCACATTTTCTTTTAGAAACTTATTTTTAATATTTTTGTAGTCAGATTAATAATGTATTCCCTTTCATGTAGCAAAATAGGTCACACAGATACTAAGTTACTTGGAAGGCATACATCCTTTATTTCAGGTTGTCTGTACAAATAAAACACAAAATTCAAATCTTGATATAATATCTTATATTTATATAGTATTAGCACTTCCCCAAATCAGTTTTTCATCAGTTATATATTTCATGTTCAATATAGTGTTTTGAAATATGTATACATTGTAGAAAAGCTAAATTGACTAATACTATGTATTAATGTATAAATATAGAATGTATGTAGATCATTTTTTATGAGAACACTTAAAATCTATTGTCTTCACAATTTTCAAGAATACAACACACTGTTTTAACTACAGTCATCATGTGAACAACAGATCTTTCAAATTTATTCCTCTTATTTAATTGAACTTTGTATCCTTTGATCACCATATGCCAAACACCATATGGTGTTAAGTTTCTTATATATTTTGCATATAGGGATTGACGTCTACCCTTCTACTCTTGATTTCTATAAGTTAAACTTAAATGAATTCATTTGGTATGTATTTTTTTTGTGTGCCTGGTTTATTTTTCTTCACATAAAGTCCTCCAGGCTCATCTATGTTGTCACATAGATGACAGATTTCCTTAAAGGCTGGTTATTATTCATTATTCCATTGTGTGTGTATATGTGTGTGTGTGTGTGTGTATGTATATATATATTATATATATATATATATATATATATATATATATATATATATATATATATATATAATATTATATATATATTATATATTATATATCATATAGACAGGGAGAGGAGTACTAGGGATTTAACCCATGTTAGTCAAGTGTTCTATCACTGAGCTATATCTATAGCCCATATTTCCTTTATACAATCAGCCATTGCTGGATGCCTAAGTTGATTACTTTACTATGAAGATTAATGCTGCAATGAACATACTTATTTCATTTTCTTTGTATATACAGCCAGGAATGGGAATGCTAGATCATGTTATAACTCTACTTTTAAATTTTTGAGGCACTCCCATACTGTTTTTGTAATGGCTCTACTAATATTTATACTCACCAATAGTATTCAAGAGTTCCCTTTTCTTCACATTGTCACCACTTATCTTATGCCATTTTGATATTAGCCATTATAACAGATATGAAATGATATCTCACTGTAGTTTTGGTATACATTTCTCTGATGATCAGTGATGTCCAGTATTTTTTCACATACCCATGGATCATTTTGTCTTCATTTGAAAAATGTCAATTCAGATCCTTTACATATTTTTAATTAGATTATTTGTTTTCTTCTTCTTTTCAGTTAAGTTTCTTATATATTTTGCATACAAGCTCTTTGTAGATGTATGGTTTACAAATATTTTCTCCCATTTTGTGGTTGGCACTTCAATCTTTTGATTGTTCACTTGGTTTGGCAGAAGGTTTATAGTTTGTTATTTGTTTTTTGCTCCTGTTGCCTGTGCTTTTGAATTCATATTAAAAACTCATTGCTCTCTTCAGTCTCTGAGAAGTGTCTCCTGTTAACTTTTAGCCATTCTACAGTACAGTTTCAGGTATTGCATTTAAGTCTTTAATTCATTTTTAATTAATATTTTAGAATAGTGTGAGTGTCATGTCTAAATTTTATTCTTTCATCTATTGATATTCAGTTATCCCAATACTATTTACTGAAAAGACTGCCTTTTCTCCATTTTCTGTTCTTCAGAACTTTCAAATATCTATTGATTAAAACTGTATGCATTTATTTCTGATTCCTCTATTCTGTTCCACTGGGTTCTGTCTCTATTTTTAGGACACTGCCATGATGTTTTGAATACTGTAGTTTTGTAATATATTTTGAAGTCATTTATTGTAATGCCTCCAACTTTGTCCTTTCTTCCAAATTACTTTGGTTATTCTGTGGTTCCACGTGTATTTTAGAATTGTTTTTTCCTATCCTATGAAAAATACCCTTGGAATTTTGATAGAGATTGCATTGACCTTATAGTATACTCTGTGGAACGTTATACTTCGGTAGTATAATATTTTACATTATTAATTTTTCTAATCTATGAACATAGGAAATCTTTTCATTTATTTGTGTTTTCATTTTCTTTCACCAATGTTATCTAGGTTTTAATGTACAATTCTTTCACCTGATTTGTTAAATTTATTCCTAAGTTTTCTCCTCCTCCTTCCTATTCCTTCCTCCTCCTTCCTCTTCTTCTTCATCCTCTTCCTCTTCCCCTTCCTTTTCACCTTCCTCCGCTCCCCCTCTCCTCCTTCTTTTCCTGCTCCTTTTGTAGCTACTGTAAATAAGATTGTTTTCTTGATTTTTAAAAATATTTGTACTAATTAGTTATATGTGACAGCAGAATTCATTTTGGTTCATTGTAAACAAATGAAGACAAATTTTCATTTCCCTGATAGTATATGATGTAGAGTTGCACCATACATGCAGACATACATATGTACCTACGTAAATAATGTCTGTCTCATTCCACCATATTTCCTACCCCCATGTCCTCTCTCTACCTTCTTCTCTTTGCCCAATCAAAGTTCCTCCATTCTTCCCATGCCACCCACCACCCTGCATTATTGATCAGCATCCACTCATCAGGGTCTTTGGTTTTTTGGGACTGGCTTACTTCGCTTAGCATAATATTCTCCAACTCCATTCATTTACCTCCAAATGCCATAATTTTATTCTCTTTTAAGGCTAAGTAATATTCCATTGTATGTCTGGTATGTGTGTGTGTGTGTGTGTGTGTGTGTGTGTGTATGTTTCTTTATCCATTCATTCATCCACTGAAAGGCATCTAGGTTGGTTCCACAGTTTAGTTACTGTGAATTGAGCTGCTATAAATATTGATGTGGCTGTGTTACTATAGTATGCTGATTTTAAGTCCTTTGGGTATAGACTGAGGTGTGGGATATCTGGGTCAAATGGCTGTTCCATTCTAAGTTTTTAAAGGAATCTCTGTACTGCTTTCCAGAGTGGTTGCATCAATTTGCAGTGCCACCAGCAACGTATGAGTGTGCATTTTTTGACATATTTTTTAGATATTTTGTAGTTAATGTTTATAAATTTTTTTATCTTAATGGGAACATTGCTTCTGATGAAATAAGTTACTTTAATAACAATTGTTACTTTTAGTGTTATTACATAGAAAAACTTGCAATATAAAATAGTTTATTTGTTCCTATTTTCTGCCTTGGCATCTCAGCTAATTTTTCCTATTGAGAATGTCATTAATTAACATTTCATCCACCTTATTTTCTTAAATGGCAATCAATAGCTCTTTCCCATAATTTGTTCCTCAAAGTAAATTTTTAATCTGTTTCATATTCTATTGTCTATGCTTTAGAATTTCACCATCATATTAAAGACATATTAAAGAAGAATCCTTGAATGTCTTTATCTCTTTAATGTAAAGCAAAGTATAAGAGACATTTAAAAAATGAATTCTAAAACTAGGTCAAAGCAAAAAACTAAAAGTAGCACATATCATAACAACTTAGCCTCCCATTGGTAAATTATTCTATCTAGGCATTTAGGAAAGTGCTTTGGATAATTTAATTATAGCATTTTTAAGATTATTACAAAAATCATATAGAAAATACAATAAATGAAATTACTGAGCATTTTTGTGAGAATATAGTTATATATAATAACATTTCATTTAGAAATTTTTATATGCTCCTAGAACAAAACTTTCAAAGGTATCTTTCAAAGGCTGCTCAACATCAAATAGGAGCCAAAAATAAAAAGATTTTGATGATGTTTAATGATAAACAATATCAGATCAAAGAGATATCTAATAAGCTTGGATTTTCATCTTGTGTTTTCTTCACAATAATAACTTATGGTTAAGGTCCCTTACTCTGCTACCTTTGGTCAAGTTGAGATTTGGGAGGATTTTATGTTCAGTGATAAATATTTCACTCTGTCTATAGCCAGAATGCATAGCAGAAACTGAAACAATTTTAAATCCAATTTGAGACTGATTTCTCTTCTGCTTACTATTTCCTAAAATGATTCCAAGGAGTGGTGATCCATGAAATTCACAAATACTTCAGACCAAACATGAAACAAGATCAATTTTTCCTTGACTAGATTTGAGTCTCTTAGAAAAATGTTTTATGCTGTTTAGGGTCAGAGATCTTTTTGCTAATATGATGAAATCTGTAGGTCCTAAATGTAAAAATGGAACAAATCTGAAAATGGAATACATTTCATAGAGAGTTTCTAGATCCCCAAAATCTACAATGTAGAGATTGGACTTAGACCAGCAGGGAATGGAAAGAGGACAAATGGTTCACATAAACTTTGATATTTAATTCATGAATATCTTTGCCTTAAATCTAACTTGTTTTCTCAGAGGTGGTATTTTTTTTTTAGTGTGATTAATGTTTTTTCTACAAAATACATGGTCCATTCATTAGTCTTTCATGTTTCTCTTTCAGAATAAGGCCTTAGAGTACTATTTCTGGAAGACCTATTACATGGAAAGTTGAAGTTCCTTCAGATCCACAGACTTTTTTTGTATTTGTTGATTTTTGTATTGGTTTATTTTTACCATTTATTTTTTTCTGGTGAAAAAAAAAAACAAGCACAGTCCATCATTGTAAAATAGGAATCTTGAAATTCTTAAAAAAATAAATAACAAAGCAAACCTTTATCAATAAGAATAAAGAAAAAATAACATGACTATTTCAAAAGATACAGATAAGTATTTGAGTATACCCCACATTTCTTTGTGATTTAAAAACATCTTAGAACACCAGGAATAAATAAAACAATATTTTAAAATGTACAGCAAAAAATGTATATTTAATGGTGAACTGCTGAAATATTTACTAAAAGTTTTCAAAATTTTTAATTTTAAAATTAAAAATTGGTTATAAGGTAAGGTAATTATAAACACCATTTTCATTCTATTCAATCCTGCATATATGAGAATACTCATGAAAATAAGTTACCTAAATATCAGGAAAAAATTTATTCTTTTTCATTTGTAAATGGAAGATCGGATATGTACAAAAATCGAAAGGAATATGCACAACACCTAAACTCCCCATTAGATATAGTAAGTGAATTCATCAGGGTCTCAGTATAAGTGTTCAAATTCAAAAATCACAAAACAACAATTATATGATTTAAAAGTTTTCTTTAGAAGACCATCAAAAATATTATCTAAAAACAAATTTAACAAAAGACATAAAAGCACAAAGTATTGTTGAAAATATTCAATATTGTTGGAAGTTTCAATATTATAAAGATGTCAATTCTTCCTAAACTGTTCATAGTGCAATTCAGATAGAAATCTTAATAGACTTGTTTGTAAATACTGACTTTTATGTAAAGACTAAAATTTATATGAATATCTATTGATCACAAATTGTTTAAACAATTTTTAAATTAACAAAGTGCAAAAACTTGTATTACTCCATTTTGGTATTTACTATGAAGTTATGGTGATCAATGTAACATTAAGATATTAAATAGATAAATAAATGTACTAATGAAAGAACAGAATGTAATGGAAGCATACACAGGCATTAAATATTTTTTTCTGACAAACTCTCTATGTAGTTCACTAGAGAAACAAGAATTCTTTTGAGTTCCATTGGGCCACTGGGAGTTGAAAACTAGTAGTAAGAAAAAAATAAAAATCTGATTCATACACAAAATTAGTTCTAGATAGCTTTCACACCTAACTATAAAAGTTAAAAAAATTATCTTAGAGAAAACATAAGAAAATGTCTGTATCCTGGAGATATGCAAAGACTACCTAGAGATATATAAATGTCAAAGATCATAAAAGAAAATAGTAGAAATTAGGCTTTATCAAAAACCTAAAAACTGCTTGTAATCAAAAGATGCCATTAAGAAAATGAAAAATCATGTCTTAGTCTGGAAGAAAATACCCATGATATATAATCTGAAAAATAACTTATTTCAAGATTAAAGAACTCATAAAAATCAGTAATAAAAGGGCAAGCAACTGAAACAAAAATAGGGAAAGTTTTAGACATTTCACCAAAAAAGGATGTGTGACTAACCAATAAACACACATGAAGATTCCCAACATTGTCAGTCACCAGGGTACTGTAAATAAAACTAGTTAGTTATTACTACATGCCTGAGAGAATAGCTAATATTAAAAGGATAAATAGAAATTTATAACACCAGAGGTTGGAGAAGATGCAGGGCAATTAGGCTCTCATTCATTGCTAACAAGAATATAAAATGATACAATCACTGGGGAAAATTGGTAGTTTCTTAAAATTAAATGAGCCACTACACTATAATCCAAAAATTTCACCCCTAGCTGTTTATAGAAATGAAGTGAAAACATATTTCCATGCAAACTAGAATTTTTCACTGAGGTTTATTTAGATTAACAAAAATTGGAAACAAGTCAAATATCCATTAATCAGGAGAATAAACAATTGTGGTATACCTATACAATGGAATACTACTGAGGAATAAAGAGAGAAAAAGTACTAATACATTGAGAGTATGGATGAATCTCAAAAACTTTACAACTAGGCAGGGTGGAAAGTCAGAACAGGAGCACATACTGTATGATTCCGGTTTTATGAAGTCAAAGAATGACCAAACTAATCTATGAAACAGAATAATCTTGGCCTCTAGCAAGGAAGGGCAAAAAATGAATAGAGACAGTAGGAAATGGCCTAAGGTATTAGTGATGCTCTGTATTTCAATTGTGCATTGGTTGTATATATTTTGTCAAAACTCACTGAATTCTATAACCCTATGCTTAATATTTGTGCTTTGCACTATATAATTAGACCTTAATTTAAAAAATAAAGTTAGAAACTCCATAGGATGGCAAAGAGAAGCTTCTTGCACCTGGTACCATTTTTTTCCTCTAAATGTGATAAAATTGGCAGCTGTAGGTCCTTGTAGGGAATTTTGGAAAACCTATGAAGCCTATAACTCAGTGGTTTTTAAATTGGCTGCACATTGGAATCACCAGGGGAGTTTTAAAAGAACAGTGGTGTCTAGGTCTCACCCTGGGAGATTCTGTTTTAATTGGTTTTAGGGGTGGCCTAGGCATCACATTTTTTAAAGCTCCCTAGATAATTCTAATATGCAGTCAATTTTGAAAATCATTCTTAAAGCTATTACTGAAGGTATGCCACACTGCCTCTTGCTTTGGATAAATATTTCCAAAAAGATAATGGTATCCTTTGTCAAAAAAAATGTTATATAAACCATGTCACTTAGCATATTCCTATCAACATTTCATTCTGATATATATATTAACATGCAAAAGCCAAAAAAAAGAAAGTAGCACTTAATATCAATAAGCTGGAATCTCTGAAGATGTTTTTCCCTTGATATCTACTCACATAGAATCTAAATTTTCCCATTCATAACACTTATTAGATATGTAGTATGTCTCTTCCACTACACTGAAACTTTAAAACAAGGAAAGAACACATACTTTTTTCCCCAACCATATCCACAGCAGCTGAGATATTATAGAAGCTCAATAAATATCTGTTGACTATAAGTGAGTGATCTCTACCTCATTTGGCACCAAGTTCTTTATGGCAATGAAGAGTGTTCCTCACAGCTCTGGGACAGAAAAAAATTTAAAAATGCAAAACTTGTCTCATCTTAAGTCAAGTCTATGGTGAAGAAGCAAACGTGGGAGAAAACTGTTTCTATGCATCTATATAATACTTTATGCTGTTTTAGGGATAAGTCAACCAACAATATTACAAGTCATGGCTGACTGCAAAGAAAAAGACCGTGGGGGCTGTGTAAGGAGCAAACTGGAAGATGGATTGTTTAGGCTGCTGTTAATCATGGTCTTTTTATGGGGCTATTATTGACAGGGCTGCATGCAGCTCACCTCCCAGAAAGATAGGTATGCAAACCATTCTTAGATTTCATAAATTGCCTAACAACAGCATAGTGCATCAACCTTTCATGGCAGAGCACTTGGAGCAGCCAGCATAATTTAACACAAACAAATAGAAATGTCTAGCACAGTTTAATACTCTTTAACCTTCACCTCATTAAATAGCATTCCCGTCATTTATCTTTCTATTTATTTCATTGGTATTTCTTTATTAGTTATAACTAAAGAATTAGTGCCGATTCCTTACCTTGAGTCTGCTTCCAATCAGCATCCAGAGCAGAACAAAAACCACTGCAACATGATGAGTACAATGCTCTAGGAGTCAATCCTTGGGGCACATTTCTGGGGTGAGAGATACAGACATTTGCAACTTTTCATCTCTTTTCCAAACGGCACATTGTGAGTGCTTTGGTACCAGTAATATAATGACTGGATGAAGTAGCCCTTCCCATCCCTTCCACACTCTCCTTAGCCAAAATGGCAACCAAAGCCTATAGAGAAATGGATTTTATTTCATAACACATTAAATCTTTTCATTCAAACTGTCTTAATTATAGATTATTAAAACAGCTCCTTCAAAAATTGTCAGAATACTATCCGTATTATCTACTATTGATGGTTTTAGTTAGTTTTCTGGCATTTCCCAAAAAGAACATTTATCTTCTTGGACTTAAGTGCTATTATTTTTTTAAAAATCTAAACAGTGGTTATATTCAGTTGTGTGTGTGTGTGTGTGTGTGTGTGTGTGTGTGTGTGTGTGTGTTTTGTTTTATTTTTGGAATCATTCTAAAGTAATGAGCCATTTAAGAAGTATTACATATGTTCTACTGGATATAGTACAAAGAAAGTCATCCCCATTTTTCTAATATATAATACAGATTGTGGTCTGGGCCTTACCCAAGAAAAAGAAAGGTGAAATAATTTATAAGTCAAGAAGGACTCATAAGAGTGAAGAAGGCATTCAGTGTCTGTTTATAAGACTTGTAAAGAAATGTCCATGATATAATGGTTAGAATAACAAGAAAACATGAACCACATTTTCTAAACATAAGAATATTTTTGCTTTAAATCCATCATCACATAAAACATAATGAAAATTTAAGCAATAATAACACCTTAGTAAATGGCATTATTATTGTTATTGAGAAACAGATTGAAGTAGTTAAGAGACTATTGGCTAACCTGAGACATTTTTACATAAAATGTAAACTTGACTTTTTCTACATAAACTTTAATTTAATATGACTAAATCTTTTTAATAAAAAGTGAATACCTCTGTGCAAGTTTCTAATCTGAACAGTTACATGAGTTGTATTTGTTATTTATTGTTGTATAACAAATTACCCTAAAACTCAGCAGTGTACCTATAAGAAAAATTTATTGTTTTACAGTTTGTGTGCCAGGTATCTCAGAGTAGCTTACCAGGGTGTTTCTGGCTCAAGGTCTCTTAGTCTCATGATTGTGTAGTCAAGATTTCTACCAGGTTACAGTCACGTGAAGATTTAATTGGGGCACAGGGGCCTGTTTCCAAGGAGGCTCACACAAGATAGGGCAGCAGCAATTCCTTTCCACATAAGGCTTTCCGCAGGGTTTTTTGAATGTCTTCATGACACGGCAGCTGGTTCAAAGCTTCAATGTCTTTTATAACCAGCCTCAAAAATCACAAATCTTCATTTTCCTCCATATTTTTTTAGTCTGAAAAGTAAAGATATGTAAATAAGGGATGTCTTAAGCATCCATGACAAGAATAAAAACAGGATTATGCTAGTCTATTACATATCAAATTACCATATAAATGCATCAAGCAGTTGAGGACACTATATTTATCTGTTCATGTCTTCCAATGTATTATTTATATAGGCATCTCAGCAAATTCCACAAAATATACATAATCATCTTTCTTCAGGTGTCCGGATTTCAAATTTCATTGTTTATTTAAAAGCTTTCATGCTCTTCTTATTGTACCACTTAGGACAGAATGTTACTTTATCATAAGAGATAACATTTGAATATAGGAGCTGACATTAAAAATTTTTAAATATTCTTTTGCCAAATTTCTCTCTATATAAGTGAATGCTCTAGATGCCAAAACTTTTATAAGTGTTATTTAAAAAGTGTTATATTTTAATCTTGACCTACTAAGAGTTATTCTAGGGAAGGCAAAGTGAGAGACAATAAATTTTGCTGCTATTCTCCTAAACATTAAACATTACTTGATATTTTGTCTTCAACATAAAACCCCAATTTTTAAATATTTTGAATCAATTTACTCCAATTAAAGCTATTTAAATATATAAGAAATGAAGTTCAATATTGAAGTATTCGTTCATTTTTGTATTTGAAGTAAAAATATGGTCTTTCCCAATTGGCTCTAAAATTTTTTTCATTTTACTTAATCATTCTAACCAAAAATAGAAAATCTGTTCAAATTGGCAGTTTTTAGTCAGATAAACCACGTTTTAAATGCTATTTTCAAAACTTACATGTATTTACAAAATCCTTTACTCCCTATACTATTGAGACTGAGGACAAAAAATTATTTCTTGATTAGAGTAATATATTGGTCAAATTTTATTTACCTTCCTTCTTTACTGACCATAATATGAAAAGGCATACTATAGGAGAAAATCCCAAATGCTTTGCTTGCCATAAGGGCTGTTCATGGATATACCACAACTGCAACTTCATTTTCAACCATTTCACAACCTACATACTTCAACCACTTTAGATTATCTGATACTTCCCAAACCCCTTATAACTTGCCATTCTAATTTTCTTTGTGTAATTTGTTATAACCTGAAATGCCACCTAAAGAAATCTTCTCTTCTTTTGATGACCTACTGGACTCTATTCTCCTGCTTAATATCTATAGGAAACTTATATTCATTTTGAATTCATAGGTACACTACAGCCCTTGTCATTATTCTCTTTTGTTCAATGTTAAATGTTAGGCTTTTTGATAGATTGTGTGGATTGGAGACCAAACATTAATCACCTTTGTCTAAAACCAACACAAAATCAGGAACTATTTCTGTTCAAAAAGTGATATTAGAAATATACTGTAAGTTATTAATGGGCATTCTTGGAAAATAAAAATTTGTTAAAATATGGAAGTTGATCACATATTTTCAAAAGATTTCCAGAATAGTAAATTCTAGATTAGTCCATAGAAGATTCTGGAGTGAACCATCCATTGAGATACTTCTGAAGAAAATATGGTCATTAGGTACTTAAGTGCTTACTACAGGAGAATGATGAATACCAAATACATCATTGCTACTCTTTAAAGAAGGTAAACCCTACATATCTTTGATTTTAGGAAGGTATTTGACAACGTCTTTTAAGATTTAATTGATAAGAAAGAGAAATTGACCAGGATGAACACATGCTATTAAATATATTGTGCCCTGATTGTAGGATGTGTTCTATGAAGGATGATTAATGAAGAAAATTCAACCAGGGAAATAAATTGTTGTGGTGCTACAATGTGTACATTTTTATTTTTTGATAAGAATTTTTATTAGTTACTTGAAAAAAAGATATATAATACAGATTTATTATCATTGCTGATAAAATATTAGGAGGTATATCTTCTGAAATACCCTAAAGAGTACATTACTCAGTACTATTGATGTTTGGGGCTAGATCATTGCTTGTTGCAGGAGGCTGTCTTTCCTTGTAGATGTTTAGTAGTATTTGTGGGCTCAGTAGACTAGAAGATAAAGCTTCCATTTCTCAAGCCCCACCCAAATTGCCGATGAAAAAATGTCTCCAGAGAGTAAAACCTGCCTGAGTTGAGAAGTATTGGGTTAGAATTGTGCAGCGAACATAACAAGATGAAGCTCACCTAATACAAATGCTTCATGAAGAACACAATGCCTTTCTAGCATACCTTTATATAATCTATGCTTGAAACATAGTTGACAACTATACAATGAATCAATGAGTAAATAAATGATTAAATACATAGTTCTAAACTTGTATTTTAAAAACATAATGGCATCTCCTCAAGATTAAGAAATTAAACTGATCAAATGTCTTGTTAAGACAAAATTCAGTATAAATTCGACATGAGCAAAATAGTAGGATTGCTCCTGAAAACAAAAACAAACTAACCAAGCAACCAAAATGCAATGTTAGGCAGACGGCACTAATAAAGTAAAATATCCACAACATGGGGCATAAGATTACCCTGACTAAGCATGGCATTCCATTCTTTGACTTATATTTAGAGAAAATAACAGAGCAGGGTGATTCTAGGAATAACCCCAGATAAAGTTTCAGAAAAACATGTCATAATCTATATGGTGGAAATAAATAAGATTGTTTGGCTTAGAGGAAAAAAAGAAGGAACCTGAAATTTTCCAATATCTGAAAAATAATCATGTGATGATTACATCTTGTGTATTTTAAGTGCTGAAACAGAATAAATGTATGAATTTAAATTTAAAAGAAATAAAGACCTCCTGAAAGTTTTTAACGCTGCAATAAACTATCTTAAACCCCATAACTACTTTCTGAGTTTCTAGTTTTTAATAATCAAGTTAATATCCTCAAAGTACTTTGATATTCAAATCATAATGATATCTACAAAACTATTTTGACTTGAGCAATAGTCAAAACATGATCAAACCAAAATATTCAAAAGAAACCTAGATTCAAAATGTATTTGTCTTGAGTGTTTTTACTTAGAACCAATCTGAAATCTTTACTAAAAATCATGGATACAATAAGCAAATTGATAAACTTTTTTCCTTATCTCTAAATTGAGGAATGTTGCAACCTACATATGTTGAAAGGACATTGATTTGGTTAGCAGGTATCATCAGTGATTAACTGAAGTACTGAGCTAAGCTAAGGAATGATCAAATGAGCAAATGCTGGATGTTGTGAGGGAGTGGGAACCAGAGAAATGAATGGAAGCAGAAGAGAGCAAGAGTAAGCAGATCTCAAAGCCACTCAAAGGGCCCAGATTTTTATTGCCAAGGAAACTTCCCAGATAGAACTGAGTACCACATTTTCATGCCTTATTTTATCACAGCAGCTCAAGACTTCTCTTGAATTTCCTCATCCATTTGGTCTCAACTAATCTTAAGGAGAGTTAGTCTTAAGGAAAGTTAAAGATGGAGGAAAGTTTTTTATGGACTAGGAATTTTTACTTATGACTCCCTGGAGGGGATGATCTACCTCTGCAGTTGGGAACTATCACTCTGTGTTCCTTAAGATAATTTCAACAGTTGGCTCCTAGCAGTGAACTTCCACAGTGACTCAGTTTGCTGTTATGTTTCTTTTTGTTTGTTTGGTACTGGGGAATGAAACCAGGGGTACTTAACCACTGAGCTGCATCCCCAGCCTTTTTTACTTTTTATTTTGAAACTGGGTCTTACTACATTGCCTAGGGCTTTGCTAAATTGCCAAGGCTGGCCCTTGAACTTGCAATCTCCTGCCTCAGCCTGAAGCATCATAGACTTATGACAGACACATTACTTTCCTCTTTATGATTATCTGCAGCTTTTTAGCTATGAGCACTGCTATATTTGAGCACCTTCAAATATTCTTGCCACTGTTCAAACTCCACTACATTTGATTCTTAAAAACACTGTGCTTTCATCTATGATTTCACTGCTATGTTAATCTCTATTTCTGACTCTGTTCCAACTACTATAGTCTCTACAAAAAAATGTTACTGATCCTGCCACTGGAGAGAGACAATTCCATTCTTAATTCCATATTAACTTCTGAGCTTTCCTCCAACTTCTTGGCCACTACAACTTATTTATTTGTTTATATGGTACAGTTTTACCAAAAGAAAGCTCTGATCAGCAGACCATCGACCACAGGTTTTATGGAAACTGAACAATGTTGGGTTCAACAAAACATCAATCTCCAATGTATCTGTGTTTTAATTTTGCTCAAGAAAAAAAATAGTTCTCAAGAAAAGTGAGATGGAAACACATTAGTCACTTTCAAAGGGCACAAATTATTTCATATCATAGAAGCAAGATATAGAGGGCACACAATGATATAAATTAGAAATAACCACGTTAAGAAACTCAGTAGATTTTTTGCTTCACAGATGATTTCTGTCCCTACTGACATTCTAAATCTCTTTGATTCTTGATCAAGATCACAATTGACAAGATATAACTACATTCATGTTTCAATAATTTCTCTTCTTAAGAAACTTTATTCTCGGAACTAGGAAGAAGCCGAAATTATTGTGTCAGACAAATCTAAAAAAGATAAGATCAGTGTAAAGATAAAGAGTGCTAAATTTGGGGAGTTGTTTTTCAAGCCTACACTCTGAATCTGTTGAAGTTTGTTTATTAACAGAATGAGCTAGTTACTAACCAGACTTAGGACTGCATCCCAAAGAATTAAAGCTCCCTTTAGCTGACAAAGTTTAATGTGAATTCAGTATCAACTACCATTAATCCCAAAAGATTCCTCACACCTGGGCAATCACCCAAGGCTATTTAAGTTCATGCCTCAAATTAACTAAGTTATATGTTATATGTAATAAAAACTGGCAGCCCACCAAATAATTTTCAAAACATATCTAACAAGTGGAGGAAGGAATTTATGTTTTTTATTACCCAAAGTTTCCACTCAATGTCTCAGACAAGGCTACTTCAGCATCTATGAAAGATGACTAGAAAGAACAAGACTCTCATAAAAGCAGTATAATACTAAAGTAAGTTTTCCTTCTCTAGTAATGATATGTAGGTCATGTGCCTGCAAAATCCATTAACTTAAAAACATTTTCCTCCTGCTGTTCTCTCAACATGCACAACACAAAATACAAGCTTTTTTATTTTTGTTTTTTGTTTATAAACAAGATTACTCCAGTGGTGCATATATATCATAAAAAGTGGAACTCCTGCTCACACATCATTGGTATCTATGGTCATAAACCAAACTCGGCCCAGATCAGCTTTGTTTTTAAAAATTCTACTTAACAAGGCATTAGGAACATTTCTGGGGGTAAATACAGTACATCTCCTAGGAGAACAGGCAATTTTTGTAATCAATGATATAAAATTATCAGAACACATACATGGTGCTGATTCTTTGGGACATGGTAGTTCCAGTTAGAGCTAAGAAAAGCTGTGGCAACCGTAGTGTTAGCACAACCTGTTTAAAGCTCCACTGTGATAAATGCTTCAATACAAGATAATAATTTTTGAATGGTAAAAAATAGACTCCCATGAAAAGTATGCAATATGAGTTATATTCAGTTACTAAAATTTTCATGTAAATATTTCTCTTCTTACAAACACTATACAAGAATGTAAAACTCTACCCATAGTAGGAAAGTCCCAGAAAAGTTGGAATGATCTTTCTAAATTGATGGGAGAAAAGCAAAGGATTAAAAAAAAAAAAAAAAAACCTGCCATTTTCTATATAGACATAGATTTTTCTCCCTACAAACCTAATTATGCAATATGCCTATGGTGGCTGAATCAACATGGAACTTATTTTTAAAATTGTTGATCTGAGATTGAAAACCCTTGTATCTAATTAAATATACAGTTTTTAAGCCCAAGTCTCTAAAATGTATAAAAAAATGAAAGTGCTTAAAAAGTGACTTTGAAGATCAAATAATAAAACAAGAAAAAGCATATACAATGCCAGGTTTGCTGCTAAGGTTATAATCTAAATCTAACTTTAGAGAACCTCATTAATGTTAAAGATAAGCCCCAGAAAATTCAATGGAACTCAGATGGGCAATCATTCACAAGAGTATTAGAATAGAAGAATACTATTTTTAGTTGATAGTTTCATTTCAGTAACAGAGTTTATAAGGAGTAATGTATATTATAAACAGAACATTATCAAGAATTACCTCAATTCATGTCACTTATGTTTTAACTGAGTACATTTTGTTGTATTTGTCATTAAGAAAATATATTTAAAAAAAAAAAAAAACAGTGAACACAAAAAATTTTAAGGGCTTGAGGATATAGTTCCGTGGCAGACTGTTTGCCCAGCATATGCAAGGCCCTTGGTTTAATTCCTAGAACCATAAAAATAAATGAGTAAGTAAATAAGAAACAAAAAAATAAAAAAAATTTAAAAATAAATTTTAAGGACTAGAGTTTTGGCTCTGTAGTAGAGCAGTAGGCAAGGCCCTGAATCAAACCAAGAAATACCAAAAAATGATAGTAATAATAATACATTTAAAATATTTTTTAAATAAATGGTTCATTTTAGATCAATTAAATAGAGTATCTATAAGACCAGGTATAGACTATAAATAAAATGTTTCTTAGGATATATTTCAGATATTTGATTTCTTCATTAATCTATTTAGTTTGTCCTTATGTGTTAGTCTTTATGTGAAGCTACCATTCAAGATTTAGTAGAGGAACAAGTATGAATAGTTTATTAAAGTGTCTTCTACAAATAAGAAGAATATTTTGGAAGAGAAAACTGAGTAATAATGAAAACTCAGGAAGAGTACTTGGAAAGAAAGAAGATATGATGAGACATTTATCCTGGTAGACTCCATCTACAAAAGCCTAAAGAAAAGGAGACTGACTTGGGTTGCATGGGAATTTTAGCTATTTATCATTTATTAGCTATTGAAACTCTTGATAAATTACTTTAATCCCTCTGAATATCCATTTACTCTCAGTAAAATAAAAATAATCAGTCTTTCTTCTGTAGTTGAATAATGGTTGCTCTAAGGGATTAAGTCTAATATCTGTAACATGAAAATGTTACCTTATTTGGAGAAAAAAAAATCTTTGTAATTGAAATTAAGTCAATGATTTTAAAATAGGATTACCCTGGATTATTTTTGTATAAGTGTCCTTAAATGCCATCAAATAACCTTGTAAGACAGAAGCAGAAGGAGATTTCACACAAACTGATGAAAAAACATACACTAGAGAGGGAGGCAATGTGAAGATGGAGGCAGAAATTGGAGTGATATAAACCCAAGGAATTGTCTGGAGCCACCCATAACCTGGATGAGCAAGGAACAGTATTTCCCAGATCCTTTAGAAGGAATATGGTATGCTAACACTGTATCTTGGACTCCTTAAAATAACAAATTTCTATTTTATTTTAGTCACCAAGTTTATGGTAATATGTTAATTCAGAGCAGCCACAGAAAATCAAATTGTTTATCTTAAAATTAATTAAATTATTATCTATCAATTTTGCCTACAAGTATATGCCCAACATGAAGGGGGATAAAAACAACAAGGGGATTCAAAAATTTTGATAGAGTAGGAGTCAGAATCAGGGTCACAGATATGTGAGCAAACAGAGCCTATGGTGGGTTTCTAGAGAGCACCGTGTTGGTGGAAGACATCAAAGAGATGGATATAGGACAGTCAAAAACCATCCAGACTAAACAGACAAGGGAGTATCTCTTTGTATTGAACACATGAAACAGTAGGCTAAAGATTTCATCTCTTCCCTGAAGTACAGACATTGATTTGTGGCAGGGTTAGTGTACATTCATTGCTGTACAATTATATTACTTCTGTCATTATTACATTAATTATCTAGGACCAACAAATCAGCAGAGGAGCTCTTGGATCTATAACTCTGTGCTCTCCTCTGCATCATGCTTCCTTCCATTCTTCTCCTAGTTTTTTAATACAATTTATGACATATCTCAAATCTACTTTTCTACGTTTCTACATATCTCAAATCTCATGTTCAATTGCCCTTCAACAAACACACATACCATATGCTGCAGCCTATATCCTTCACTAATTGTTTATGAATTTTAATATCAAGTCCAGAGATGTTTAAGAGTTTCCTCTGCTTGTAATGCCTGCTTTCCCCATTCTCTACTTGGTGAGCTCCTTTTCATTCTACAAAGTCCAGTCTCACTGAGAGGTATTGCCTCAACATTATCATCACACTTCCCCACACACCAATTTGAAGTGACAAAACACATAATTGAAAAGAACAAATAGTTTTACCTAAGAGGCTTGTGTTATCTTGGGACTTTCTTCGCTTGGAAAAATTCTAGTAACTTCGCAGATTGATTACAATTTCACAGCTCAATCAACTAGTATCAATATTGTATGTATTCTTTTGCCAAGGTACATTATACCTTTAGCTTGTTGTCCCTATTCAAATTAGCTCCCCAATGATAGAAATGCTCTTATTAGTTTTGGTTCTCAAAGCAACTATACAGAATGAATTAGTAGGGACTGCATGAATGCATTTATTAATTGGGTTATATGGGGGGGGGATGATTTAAATTGTTTTGAGTTCTATGTATATCCTGGAGATAAATGTTCTATATGAGGTGCTGGTGACAAAGATCTTCTCCCATTCTGTAGGCTCTTTCTTTGCATTCTTGATTGTTTCCTTTGCTGTGAAGAAGCTTTATAGCTTGATGCCAGGCCATTTATTGATTCTTGATTTTACCTCTTGTACTTTTGGAGTCTTGGTGAGCATGTCAGTTCCTAAGCCAACATGGTGGAGAGTTGGGCCTACTTTTTCTTCTGGTAGGTGCAGGTTCTCTGGTCTAATGTCTAGGTCCTTGATCCATTTTGAGCTGAGCTTTGTGTAGGGTGAGAGATAGGGGTTCAATTTCATTCTACTACCTATGGATTTCCAATTTTCCCAGCACCATTTGTTGAAAAGGCTGTCTTTTCTCCAATGCATGTTTACGGCACCTTTGTCTAGTATGAGATAACTGTATATATTTTGGTTTGTTTGTGTCTTCTATTCTAGTCTACTGGTCTTCTTGCACATTTTGGTGCCAACACCATGCTATTTTTGTTACTATAGCCCTGTAGTATAATTTAAGGTCTGGTATTGTGATGCTTTCTGCTTCACTTTTCTCACTAAGAATTGCTTTGGTTATTCTGAGCCTCTTATTTTTCCAAGTGAACTTCCTGATCCTTTTTCTATTTCTATTACGAACATCATTGGAATTTTAATAGGAATTGCATTAAATCTGCATAGCATTTTTGGTATTATGGCCATTTTGATAATATTAATTCTGCCTATCCAAGAACATGGAAGATCTTTGGGTCTTCTAAGTAGGATCATGTCATTAGCAAATAGGGCTAATTTGAGTATTCTTTTCCTATTTGTATTCCTTTATTTTTTATTTTTTTTTTTTTTTGCCTAATTGCTCTAGATAGAGTTCCAAGTATGTTGAATAGAAGTGGAGAAAGAGGGCACCCTTGTCTTGCTCCAGTTTTTAGATGGAATGCTTTCAATTTTTCTACATTTAGAATGACATTGGCCTTGGGTTTAGTATACATAGCTTTTATAATGTTGAGGTGTTGAGCTTGTGATTCTTTCCCCTTGGCACCCAGAGTCACTGGGATTATAGGTATAGACCACCATATCCAGTTCCCCTTTGATTTTTTTTTTTAACTGGCAAGTGCAACCACTAAAGAGAATGTTATTTCTATACTTTTAGTTATCAATACTAACATCATTGTGATTCCAAGTTCCCATAGATACAACAGCAAGAAGTTATTTTCTTGTCAATACATTTTGAAATGCTGGAATTATCATGAGATCATTAGATTAGATCTATGAGAAGCAGGAACACAAAGTTTAGGTTTTAGGACTGATTTAGTAACACTAATAAGTCTATCTGTGATCTGGGTCACCAAGTGAAGTCAGGGATCCCTGAGAAGTGAAGAGTAGTTATTTTTACAAATAAATAGAATTTATTTGTACCAGATGCTAAATATGTTTGACATGCATGTGAAGGCCTGTAGCTCTGGGCTGGAGGGGAGGAACTGACCACCTACTGCTACTCAAGCCTGGAGCCCATTTCCAGAAGCTCAAGAGGCTTAGATTTTGACTTCTATCTTTTAAAAATCACATGTAATGATGAATTTTGGAGGTTACATCTATGGGGGCAGTGCAATGACAAAATGTCAGCTTTTTTCAACACCCCCCCCCAGCATTGGGATATTTAGTCAGTCATAAATTAGCAATGAAAAATAGGCACCTATTATGGAAGTACTGAAGAAAAAAAAAATCTTTCAGCATTGACTTTTTTTCTTTAACAATGATTTTTTTTTCCTAAAAATGAAACTAAGCATTTCCTGCTAAAGAGATAAAATCTCAGAAAGGACCAGTTAATGACTTTTAGGAAAAGATTTATACAAAAATAGAGCAGGAAAAATCATGAGTAACTTCACCTAATATTTTAGACAAATAATAGAGTTATAACATCTTATATATTCTTCATTTATTAAAAATAGTATGTAATTATATAAGACTTAGCTTGCAGTTAAAATTTACCCAAAAAATTAAACACCAAGCATTCCTTAAATTATTCTTTAATCACAATATTTTTCAAGTGTTTCTTTCTAAAAATGGTAATGTCCTGACACACATGCGTTTGAATCCCCTTTCTGCCACCTACTAACCAGGTGACTGTGGACAAGTAACTAAATATTTTTTTGAGTTTCAGTTTCTATTGGAAAATAAAATAATTTCTAAATATTATTGTTTGACAATTAGCATGTATAACACTTTTATTCATGTAGCACCATAGACACCCAATGAAAGTATTCTCATATTATCAATAATATATTGAATTAATTATGGTGCTATTAACTATAGTAACAGATAATTCTGAAAATACTCACTGGATAACACAAAATAAGCTTCCATCATGTTGAGTATTTTCCTTGTTGGACTGTAGATTCTCGCATTAAGAGCCTAATTTGTTTTCATTTTGTAACTTAGTTGTCCCCTACAGTTGATGAGTCTTCCATCCTAATCTAATAAAAAAGAAAATAAAAGGAAAAATGAAGTGCCACTATTTTCAAGGTCCAGTCTAATGATGACAAATATCATGTCCTTATATATTCTCTCAGCAAAAACTAATCATAAACCACAAGGATGTAGAGGGACCTGCAACATAGTTCCTGGAGGATTAACTTTCTCTTACTGGTAATTTAACAGTATGGGAGGAGCAGCACACATTTTATGTGGACATCTAGTCATCTCTGTCAAGTCAACTCCTTCAGTTATTAAATATCCTTGTATATTCCTCTTCCCCACAGGAACACACGAACTCCTGCCAAAGACTGTAATTTTAAGTTCCACCCAGTCATGGCACCCAGCTCAAAAATTTAGGAGCTCTGTCTGAGTGATACACAGTGTTTTCCATCAGATCCACCTGCGGAAGTTTATAGTATGGTTATCCACAAAGTAAGAGGCAAATTGCCTTTGCTCCATGTCCTTGACACGCAACAACAACAACAACAACAACAAATATATATATATATATATATATATATATATATATATATATATATATAAATTTATATTTAGATGTATTTATATATATAAAATATAATTTAAGGAATTAAAAATAAGGAATGCTTGGTTTTTAATTTTCTGGGTATTTATATATAAATATATATTTTTAATATATTTACATATAAAATATGATAATATATAATCATTATAATTATATAATAATATAATAATAGTGTCTTCACTATAAGACTGAGCTCAACTGTTTAACTGAAATCTTAATGAGACTTTTTAAATCTTATCTCATCCAATTGGGGTTCAAAGTAGTAAACTCTTTCAACCCTGTAAGGCTCTAGAGTTTTGGATTTTTTTCTTTTCCCTTTAAATTATGCTTTCAAAGCAATCAATTCTTGTCTGAATTCATTCTTTTCTGGTAAGAGCTTATAAGATGCCCAAGTAACAAACACAAACTATAATATTCCGTTTTTCAAACTCTGGTCCTAGTACCATGAACTTGGAAGGCATATGGCTCAACTTCAAAGTTATCAGGGACAGCAGTTTTATTTAAAGTATGCCACTATAAAACCTGAATCTCCATTTTCCTAACCTCTAATATCTGTTTTTATTACCATCCAGTTGAAATAAATGCTATATATTTATGACTCCCAAAGCAGCAACCTTATATATACCATATCAATTGGATTAAGTAACACTAGAAGGTAGAAAAAAAATAATTCTATTGATAGCAAGTATTTATTTTTTACTCATAATATTTCAATCCCGATAGATAATAAGTCTATGTACTGGTTTTATTAATTAAGTGGTTCTTTTAGCAGGCATGCAAAGACAACTGGAGATTCCCATTAGCTCCTTAAAACTCAGGCCCAGGTCACATACAAAATTTCCTCTCCTACTTCATTCAGTGGCCATATCTACATACAATAGCAAATATGAATTCTAATCCCTGACTGGGCAGCTATCTTCCAGCCTACCCTATTAAAAGGAGAGGGAAGCATGGTTTTTTTTTTTTTTTTTTTTTTTTTTTTTGATGATCAGACAGTAATAATAATATTATTCAATAGTCAATCAATACCAGATTATATTTTATAGGGAAAATTTTCCCTATAAAAGCAATTAATTTACCATAAAGAAAATTAAATTGCTTATGGTTCAGATTAGTACTGAAGTTCATTTGAGCCAAGCACAATGACATAAGGCAAGACTGATGCTTATTCTTTTCATTTAAGAAATATTGAGTCCAAATCACTATGCACTAGGTACTTTTCTAGGCTCTTGGAATTTGTCAGTGGCTGAAAAAAAAAAAAGATTCTGCCCTTCTGAAATGTATAGCCAGCAAGATATCTAATATTTTACTAATAGAATAACTTACATAAGCATAGAGTTAATTTAATTTTTTAGCCAGTATGTCTTTTCTGACTGGGATGAGCCCAGCTAGATTATCATCCAAATACTGCCCATTACTATAACTTACCCTTAGCAAGAGACACAGCCTACCCACAACACATCTTCATCACTAACAGTGAAATACTAATAGCTTTCCTTCCTATTTCACAAAGTTGTTTCTAGTTATCCCACTCCTCAGCATATATCCAAGGGAGTTAAAATCAGCACACTACAGTCACTTAGCCACATTAATGTTTATAGAGCACAATTCACAATAGCTAAGGTATGGAACCAACTTAGATGCCCATCAACAGAAGAATAGATAAAGAAATTGTGGTATATATACACAGTAGAATACTACTCCGCCATAAAGAAAAATGACTTTATGGCATTTGCCAGTAAATAAGTGGATCTGGAGACTACCATGCTAAGTGAAATAAGACAATCCCCCCAAACCCAAAGGTTGAACGTTTTCACTGATAGGTAGAAGCTAAACCACAATAAAGTTGGGGAGGGGAAGAAGAGAAATTCAATAGATTATACAAAGGGGGATGAAAAGAAAGGGGCACATAGGAATAGGAAATACAGAAGATTTAGTCTAACATTGTTTTTCTATGTACACATATGAAAATACCTATGTGAATCCCACCATTGTGTCCACCCAAAAGAATGGGGTCCTAATTAGAATAAGATGTACTCCATACTTGTATAATACATTATATATTTTTCCTCTGAATGCCTTCATTCCATACAAAATTCCATTATCTGTACCTTCAAAATCTATCCAGAATCCTACCACGTTCATCACCTCCACTGGTATTACCCTGGCCTAAAGTCGGTTCATCTTTCCTGTTAAGTATTGCAATGGCCTCAATTTGGGTATCTTGTTTTCATTTTGCTTCCTAGTAGATTTTATACACAGCAAGGAGTCTCATCTTGTCACTCTTCAATGATTTCAGCTCATTCTAAATAAACTTCAGATTCCTACCCATGCTCTTCAAGGCACCTGTTACCTTCCTCCGGGCTCCCTGTCTGACCATATCTCATTTAGTCTTCCCCTTTGCTATCCTACTCCAATATCATGGATATTTTGTGTTTCTTCCTAGAATTCAGAATTCAGGCTCAGGTGTGCCCTAATTGCTGCTTACTTCTGAAATCTTATCTCTCAGAGTATCCCAGAGGTTTCTCTGTCATGCTGTCCAAAAATAGAGGAACATCTTCCCTGTCCAAACCCTTAGGAAACAACATTCACTTGGCTCCATCACTTGTTAGCTCATTGTCCTGGATTTGTTTCCTTCTCAGTATTTATTCCCACTGCATGTATCTCATACTTATTTGATTGTTGTATATTTCCACTTACCATCAAGAATATAAGCTATAAAAGAGCGAAATTGTAGCAGTTCCACTCAGTATCTAGAATAGTACCCAGAATATAGAAAGTACTGAATAAGTAATTTTTAAATGCATCAGTCATTTTTGAGATTCATTTTTATTTATTTTTTCTATTTAATAAATCAAGTATTCTAAGTTATAATTGTAATCCCCCCCTGGCTGTTCACTTAAGCCATTTTATTTTAAATTAATTAAAAATGGACTATAAATATTTTGTTTCCCCTGACACAACCCTCATAAAATGTTTCTCATATTCATGCCAAATCAATGCATGTTAGAATAATACTAACCTTATGTATGTTCAGAACTTTTTAGTCATATCCAAATTATGGAACTCTTTGTTTCATATTATTAGATTCATCATTTTAACTAAAAGTCTTGAAAACAGAATTGTATATGCATGCATATATTTTACATCTAGATAATAAATATATTGACACAAACTGATGTAGTTTCATTATAAATATACTCAGATGACAAATATATTATTATTTTACATGTAAAAATTATATTATAAGTAATAACTATTAAATATCTTTCTCTTCTTGGGCCTTTATTTCTGGAGTGGTATGGTATAGAAGAGGAGAAACATGGCTCTCTTTTAAAAATACAGATCTTAAAAATCTTGAAATCTGAGTGTAACTTCAAGGAAAAGCTGAATCTCATTTATATATATTTCTTCAAGGTAATATTTCCTCTCAGAAAATAATATTTAATTGTTATTGCTTGCTTGTAAATGTTATATAATTTCTAGAAACTCCTTACAAGATTTTGCCTAATAAGTCATTTCTGTAATTAAATTTTCAATTGAAATTCTTGGGTTTTGTTATCAGTGGCCAAATGTGATGTATTTCAAGAATGTATTATCAGCAGTCAATTAAAACTGACTTTAAGATAATCAACAGTTATCTTCCAAAACAGAAAAGTGTAATACAAAGTTACCTTCCAAAATATGCTATTCTCCTCAGGGACCTGGACTCTGCATGAAAATATACAAGACCTGACATAGCTAGAGCCCCAGAGCATATTGTTAACATTGGACTTCTGACTCTGGGAGCTCCATCTGCTCCATTATTAGAGACCATTAAGAGCACTTTTTGAGGAATGAAATCAGTCATAGGTTCTAGATAATAGATAGCTGTCCTCCAGAGCATTATTTTAAAATTCAAGAAAGTTAGGAAATATTTTATATTCCAATAAAAAGTAAAAAGAAAATATATCTTATGAGAAAATGGGATGGAAAAAAAACCCTCTATATTTGTCTAAGTAATTTGATTACTTTGGAACTCAATTAAAAGGATACAGTTTCAAAGGATACAGTTTTAAATTCAATTTGTTGCATCACTTTTTTAACCATATCCAACAGAAATTGAGTTGTACTTTGATAGATACCAACTATCATCTGCTTGAATAAACATATTCTCCTTTAACTTTTACATTGTTAGTATTCACCTATAACTTATTTAGATTCCACTTCCACAGCATAATCTTATATCACATATTTGTATGTTAGAAAGACTTATTGATATAACACTTTGCTAACAAAAAATATGTATATAAATAAGAGGTAATGACATCTATTTCCCTTGTGCTCAAAGTCTTGAAGATTAAAAGATAAATGTTTTATATTGATTTGCCAATATTAATAGATGGAATCTGCAAAATACAAGCATTCTTATGAGTTTTCATCAATAATTATTACACAAAAAGGAATGCTTTTTGAGGGCTGGGGTTGTAGCTCAGTGGTAGAACACTTGCCTAGCATGTGTGAGGCACTGGGTTTGATTCTCAGCACCACATATAAATAAATAAAAAGTAAAGGTCTATTGATAACTTAAAAAATATTTTTAAAAAAATGATTTTTGAAAATTACCCTTACTGTGACAAATGATACAGATTTTTAAAAATTGATTGATTATTACTTATATAGCTACCATTTTGCTAGGATCAAATAGCGCATGTCATCAATTCCATCCTATTTTTTCACTTTTATAAATACAACATTGGAAAAAAACACTCATCAAATAAGGTAATGGGACCAGTGAGACTTCACATCATGCACAGCCACAAGAATAGGATCCTAACTAGAATAAGTTATACTCCATGTATGTATGTCAGAATATACTCTACTGTCAGGTATATCTAAAAAGAACAAAAAATTAAGGTGATGGGAATGAGTAAGTTATTTTCATAGAAATGTCACAAAATTTTTGAACTCCATCATCACTTCATGCCAAAATTTACATGATCATCTATCATCAGATCTTATCTTTAATGGTCTATCCGTTAAAAACAAGATTAGGGTCTTCTTCAGTTTTCCTCTGTCTTGAAAAAAAAATAAAACAAACAAAAAGGGTCTAATCATGTAAAGGAGCCATGTGACCAATTACAAAATTGATATAAAACCAAAAGGTTCATTCATTCGTTTATATTCAAACTCAAAAATAAATTCTCCTATATGTTTCACCCAGAGAAAGGAAAAATAATGTTAACTGCAACAATAGTTACAGAAACAGCAGCATAAAAATATAAGCCATAATAATGTCCATTTATCTGCTTAAGTTAATAGTGATTAAATAACTTATTTAAAATCTTTATCATTATGTGTAAAGTATAACAACTGTTATTTTGAAAAAAGAGATGTCTTCATGAAAGCATTTACATTAAGGAGGAAATGTATTTTTATAACATATTTCTAATTATAGCTGTGTTTAATTTAGTCCATTTCTTTCCCAGGAAAACATAAATCACAAAATTACCTCTTTCTTATTATAGAAACAGTGGTTTACAATATGCAAACAAGATTCTTTTATGAAATTCATTCTTTTCTTTAGAACTACCATGGGAATTGAAAGTAAAAGCAAACCAAAAGTTACATAGCTGAGTTGAGCCAAACTAATTCCAAGATGTGCTTGAAACCTAGAGCTGACAATTTTTCAGTGAACTTTTAAAGTTGGCAAAATTACTTCTCTCCTCTTCCAATTAAGAACAATGAAATTTGATTCAGGCCAGTATTTTCAAATATTCTTGTTTTATGACTAATTCATATTCATTTACTTCTACTTCGCTACTAGAATTATTCATCTTATTGATAATTAAAAGCACTTTTTTTACAATATTTAAGAGGGAGGACAGAGACTCTCTAGAAAATGGAGCAATAAAGAGACATTTTTAAAATAAAATAAAATATGTCAAAGAGAAGTAAAATCAGAAGAAATGTGGCAACATGAAAACCCATTTCCTTCTATGCCATTGTGCTCAAATTTCTCAAATTAAGAGCCCTCTGTGTTATCTTGCAATTAAATTCAAATCTATATGATTAATTTTATTGAATTCTTTGCAGAAATAAAATTCATGTTGCAGACTCCACTAGAATTTTCAGTTTCTAAGATTAATAAAATAAATGATAAAAAGCAATAATTTATTATTAATTAGTGCTTGTAAAATCCACATTTTAAGAAATTAAAACTTTTCCTCTGAACTGAAAAGCAACATAATTGATAACTTGGGGCAGCAGTAGTGGTATATTTCTTATATTGTTATGTACTTTCCTGTAACTGGTTAATTTTAAAGGAAATTTTTTAAAAGAAAGAAAAATACACTGCTTTTCTAATACTTGAACATATCTTAAGAAACACCAACCACACATATGCATGCACACAAACACATACATGCATAAACACACACAAACACACATTGAAAATAATACAAGAAGAAGAGAAAGTTTTTATATTTGGGGAGATAAAGACTTAATTTGATAAATTTTCAAATACTTCACCATAAACCTGTCTAGGTTTGTATCTGTCTATAAATCCATTTGATGTTTGTAATTGTGACACTAAATGGTGTTATCTCAGCAGAGAGATTCAAAATTGTTTTTTTCTGGGTGATACCTGAGGAAGATGTTAATTAGATCAGTATACGGAGTGTTGAGAGATATATTAGAATAATATAACTTTGAGAGGTAGAATAGAAGAAAAAATAAATAGTTGTAAAAAGGAGACATAAAGAAAGATCAAGGTCAAAAGATTTGAATTCAGAAATTCTGCAAACTTTTCTAGATGTGTCACTCCCTAAATCGGTCTTTTTCCAAGCCTGTTTACTCTCAAATTCCTGGGAAATCTGTAAATCTACCTGTGCACCATTAATTAAACCCCAGTAATCTGAACAAGTAGAGAGAGATGATATTTTGAGAAAACTATAATTTAGGGGACTATCCAGCACTATCTACTGATCTGAGAGTGAAGACTACATCAGCTTGAGGATCCTGACTGACCTGAAAAACAGAAACCACCTTGAGATCATCAGACTAGCATTCTGATGTACCTTCCTATACCCACCCTTCACCAAGCTTTCTTTAAAAGAATATCAAGGAACCTCCAAAAGGCATCACAAATTCTCCAGCTGGCAGTGTTCTCCCTTGAATGCATATTCCTTGTCTTACCCCAGAAGGCATTTGTCTCTTGAGATAACCCACCTTTGTTCTTTAATATGTATTTACTTTCCCAAATAAATCTCTATCCATGCCATTACAGCACATGCTGAATGTCTTTTCTGTCAGGTATGACAAAAACTCCACTGGGCCTGAGAGAAGTTCCCTTTCTCTACGGGAACTCCTTAGACCCCTCTTCAGAGACACCTCTTCTTTTATAACATCTTGGAGACTACCTTTTTAATTGATCAATTTATTAACAGAGGGAACTCATTATATACAGCTACTATTCATTTGATGTGTAGAAAACTAAGAAGAGAAAATTGGCCCAAAGTTCATTTTAAATTTCAGTTGTTGGAGAATATTAATAGTCTCAAAGTACTCAGAAATGTAAAAGAAATGAATGACCTTTTACAAAAATTACATTACTCATAATAATAGTTAATGTAAAATGTAGAACCCAAGTATGAATTAGAGTAGAGCAGGAATGGTACAAATGTAACTAAATTTTCAGCATAATCTCCAAGAGATTACCCAATTTCATTTTCAAAACTCATAGCCACAGTCTGGAGATGTGGCTTAGAGGTGGCACACTTCCCTAGCATGTGCAAAGCTCTGCGTTCCATCTCTAGTACTGGGGGAAAAAAGTTTACAAAATTCATAGCCTCATTTCTCTTCAGAGATGCACACCCCACAAAAGAAATCATTGCAATTTTTCTTATCAAAAAAAAAATGAAGAAGAAAGAAAAGAAATATCTCACACCACAAAAGAGATCCAAGGGGGCTTTCAATTATTACTATATTTCAGAAGTCATGAGAAGGGAGATGGATTTAATTAAGCAAAGTAGTTCTATGTGTTGACTGGCTCCACCAATCTTCTGTAAGTAGCCAGTCTTTAATGTTTCCAGAAAGAAAAACAAAAATCTGTTCAGTCTTCATGAAAATACATTCAGTTCTGTGTATCTTGGTAAGCACTCTCAAAATATTTAAGCTTGATGCCCTTCCAGACACTTTTTGACCTTCTATGCTCCATGGGCCTGATGGATTTAAATATAGAGGCCTAGGAGCAAAAGGAAAAGGTTTTCAAAGTTATCTGAATTAAAGCTTTAAACTAACCACGGTGAGATAATCTAGCTTCTCAGAATTATTGTGAATGATAAGGTTTGATATCATTATGTTGATTTTTATTGTTGTTCATAGTTTTTCATCAGTCGTAGATTATAGCAGGAGAAAAAAAAAAAAAACCCTGATCATGTTTTCCTGCAGAGTTCTAATTCATGTCTTCAATAATCCATGTCATGTGAATAAAACACATGCACTAATTGAAAAATAACTAGGACAATATCATTAAATTTTTATATGGAATAATTTCTAGCTGATAACACATACTTCATGTATAACTCCAGACTCCCACTAAACCAAAGAGATGTCCCAGCAGGGGATGCTTGCTTAACAGAGAAAAGAACACTTTAATGACAGCACATAATGCATACCCCATGCACAACCCACAGGGAAGTCTGATTTCTTTTAACCCCGTTAGATAACATTCACTGTCAACAGATAAGTTGTTCTTGTATGCTTCTGAATTGAGAGTTTTCTTAATTTTATCTTCTTATTGACTTCAACTTACAAATATTTTTGTGTCTATATCCTGTAACTCTACAGAAATCCCAAGCATTTAAATAATAGAAGACTTTAACTCCTAAAAGCAGTGTATCCCATTTACTTTACTCTTTATAAATGTTTTCTATTTCTTTTACTCTTTATTTATTTTACTCTTATTTTTTCTTTGTATAAAATGAAAAACACACATGCACACATATATGAAATAGAAGAATATCAAGATTTAGCTTCCACAGTGTCGCAATTCTAGGTGTTTAAGAATATAGGTTCAATTCAGAAACACTAGTTGGACTCTTGCTTTCTTCTTCCAAAGCTGCTTGACCCTATATAATTAAGTTAAAGACTCTACATCTTAGTTTTTGTGCTCAGTGCTGCCAGAATAAATTAAAAAATGACAATATCTATATAAAATGACCATCATAAAATTCAATATGTAATAGAAGTTTAATAAATATTATATGTGTGACAATCATTAGTTTAAACTTAAAAATATTATTACTCGTTACATGTATACATTATTTTATTTAGTAATAAATATTAAAGCAACTATTCCCACGATCATTTCTATTCTGTTGCTACAATTAGGCTATACTATGTTCAAGGTATTGTTGATAATTCTGCTCCCATAACACTATCTGCATGAAGAAATATCTATTTTCATGACTCCAAAATATGCTGGTGAGGATAGAGAGGAAAAGGAAAACTATTGGTGGGAGTAGAAATTAGTATAGTCATTGCTTAGAAAATTATGAAGTTTCCTCAAAAATTAAAAATAGATCTACCCAATCGAGCAATCCCCAAGGGTATATATCTAAAGGAAATGAAATCAGCATACTAAAGAGATACTTGCATGTCCATGTTTATTGCACTATTCACAATAGCTATGATATGTCTTCAGTCTAGATGCCAATCAACAGATAAATAGACAAAGAAAATGTGGTCTATATATACAATAGAATATTATTCAGCCATAAAAAGTGAATGAAACTCTAATTTTCAGCAAAATGAATGGAACAGGAGAACATTTTTTTAAATGAAATAAGCCATACACAGAAAAACGAGCACCTCTCTCATATATAGAAGCTAAAAATGTTGACCAGTGATTACTGAGATGGGCAAGGGTATCTTGTGATGGTGGTGGGAAAAGGAGGCTGTTCACTTTATGTTTATATGGAAATACCACGTGGAAACCCACTAACATGGATAATTAGTAAATGGTAATTAAAAATGATGCCATCATAAAAATGATTAAAATAAATAGAAAAACTATATAGATATAGATATGCATACACATAGTTTGACTGACTTATTATTTGCTATAATAAAAATAGGATCAACTGACTTCTCTATTCCAGTTGACAAAGTGAATTTGGCTACCATATGTTCTATTTACCAGGCAAAAAAGGCCTGGGGTAGAATTGGGTGTGAAAAGAAAAATGGTAATTATCACACTGTGAAAAGTTAAGACTACATTCCAAATCCTAGAAATGGTAAAGTGGTGCAAGACCTGATTTAAAATTTTACAGTTGTACAATATGTTGTCTTTGGTACCAGAATGACACCACCATCAGGTTACTTAGCTGTGAACAATTTCCTCATTTGCAGGGTAGTTGACTTGGAGATATGGAAATCCTTTAGTATTACAAAGCAAAAACTATTTATCTTGAATAAAAACTGGCAAGTAGTACAGCTTTGTATTTGAGTTCCACTTTGACACTTAACACTACACTTTTTATCTCAGTATTTAAGCACTGGTGAAAATACATCATTGATACAATGGCAAATAGTAAAGTCATTGGCAGCCCTATGAAAAGGGTTATAAGAAAAGTAGAAGAAGCCTATCCTTGGTACTTATCTCTCTCCCAAGGACTTTTAAATGCTTTCTGTCTTGTTCAGTACTGTGGTGTCTGCTATAATGAAAAGCAAATATTTTTTTTTCAAGTGTTTTGAAAGCAAACCTATGAGATCATTCAAGTCAAGCCAGAAATATCATATGACATTATTAAGGGTTCTTCTATTTTTACTACCATGTATACTGAGTTGGACAGACATACAACCTTCAAAAGTTTAAGTTATATCCCTAAACAGTGGCATGTTACTGATAGCTTTGAATCCACCAATGGTGGCTGTAAGAAATGGATCTCAGGAACATCTTAATTATATGATTCTGTTTGATGATAAGGAATGACCAGGCAAACAAGAAGTGCCACTGTGGTGAAATTCCACATTTAAGTGACCTTGCCATACTGTCATCCCTATTACCAAATGTGATGGGCACCTTCTTAGGGACAATGTTCTTTGAGAATATCCTCTTTCCTTGACCATATATCATCTTTCCTATTAAGTATGCAAAAAAGCAACAATGAGTTACTACATGAGGAAAATTTATCTGAGTACACACTCTATTCTCTCTATACACATAAGACTGAAAATCATCATACTACAGTGACACAGCCACATCAATATTTGTAGAGCTCAATTCAAAATAGCTAAGCTATGGAACCAATCTAAGTGCTCTTCAACAAATGAATGGATTAAGAAAACGTGGGTAAATATACACAATGGAATATTACTCAACCATAAAGAAAAATGATATTAAGGCATTTGAGAGTAAATGGATGGAGCTGGGGAATATCATGCTAAGTGAAATAAATCAGTCCCCCAAAACCAAAGGCCAAATATTCTCTTTGATATGTGAATACTGACACACAATAACGGGTGGGGGGAATGTGGAAAACAAAAGTTCATTGAATTAGACAAAGAAGAAGGAAGGGAAGGAAGGGGGAACATGAATAGGGAAGACTATAGAATGAATCAGATATAACTTTCCTATGTTCACACATAAATACATGACCAGTATAACCTTACATTATGTACAACCACAAGAATGGAATCCTAATTAGTATAAGTTATACTCCATGTATGTATGTGTGTATATATTATATATGTATATATATAAAATATATATATATGTTATATATAATATATATATATATATATATATGTTATATATAATATATATATATATATATATATATATATATATATATATATATATATATTCAAAATACACTCTACTGTCATGTATATCTAAAAAGAACAAATAAAAAAAATTTAAAAATTGAAATAGAGTCTACCTATGTCCTGGTGAGATGTTAAATGAACATCACAGCACTTTGAGTTCCTCCTGTTCTCAGTCCAAAATTGTCTTTGTATGACCATACCAAAAATTCTCATTCTTCCAAAACCGTCCTTGTTTCTATTCTTCCACTCCAGTTATTTCCCTGCCTCCCTCTTCTCCATTTCTTCCTCCACAACACTGTACCTTAAGAAATTAAATCTTTCCCTTCATTCTTTTTTTCTTCCCAACTTCCATCCTTCCCTTCTTCCATTCATAAATTAATGGATATAACTCTAGATTCTATGGATAGAGAGATTAGCAAAGACAGAAATTTCCACTTTATTTTCCTGGCTGGTGTTAACTCCCCAAGATTTTCACAGACTTCTCTATCCCAAGATTCTAAGGCTACATGAAAGCATGGAACCATAATTCTATTGGACTCATCACCATCCTTGGACCTTCTTTGAGTATTAACTATGTACCTGGCTCTCCACTTACCCTAAGTATATAGAAATTAATACTATACATGTTTTCCCTCAAAGAATTCATAGTATTATAGAAGAAGCAGGTACTATGTCTAAATAAATTTATTAAGAACTATGGAAAATTGGATGAGAACATGTAAGTATTAAGTAGGGATCATGCATACATTTTTAAGGAGATAATTATTTGATCTAAATCTTAAATAATAATAAACAGAGGCCCAGCGGCCTGCTGAGGGGCAGAGCCGCCCCCCACCCCCCTCGCCTGCCAGGTAGGGGAAGGGTGACCACCGACAGAAAAGGCCCAGTGGCCCAGGGCGGGACAGAGCTTCCAATCACTCCTGCAAGGTAGGCGGGCCTGCGACCCACCGGCAGAAGAGGAGCAGTCGCCTGCTGAGAGGCTGAGCCGCCCCCTCCCCCTGCGCCGGCATAGTAGAGAGAACTGGGACCAAACACAGAGCAGGCCCAGCAGCCTGCTGAGGGGCAGAGCCGCCCCCCACCCCCCTCGCCTGCCAGGTAGGGGAAGGGTGACCACCGACAGAAAAGGCCCAGTGGCCCAGGGCGGGACAGAGCTTCCAATCACTCCTGCAAGGTAGGCGGGCCTGCGACCCACTGGCAGAAGAGGAGCAGCCGCCTGCTGAGAGGCTGAGCCGCCCCCTCCCCCTGCGCTGGCATAGTAGACGGAACTGGGACCAATCACAGAGCAGGCCCAGCGGCCTGCTGAGGGGCAGAGCCGCCCCCCACCCCCCTCGCCTGCCAGGTAGGGGAAGGGTGACCACCGACAGAAAAGGCCCAGTGGCCCGCGGCGGGACAGAGCTTCCAATCACTCCTGCAAGGTAGGCGGGCCTGCGACCCACTGGCAGAAGAGGAGCAGCCGCCTGCTGAGAGGCTGAGCCGCCCCGTCCCCCTGCGCCGGCATAGTAGAGGGAACTGGGACCAAACACAGAGCGGGCCCAGCGGCCTGCTGAGGGGCAGAGCCGCCCCCCACCCCCCTCGCCTGCCAGGTAGGGAAAGGGTGACCACCGACAGAAAAGGCCCAGTGGCCCGCGGCGGGACAGAGCTTCCAATCACTCCTGCAAGGTAGGCGGGCCTGCGACCCACCGGCAGAAGAGGAGCAGCGGCCTGCTGAGAGGCAGAGCCGCCCCCTCCCCCCCGCGCCTGCAAGGTAATCGGAACTGAGACCACCATCAGAACAGGTCAGACCTGCAACCGAGAGACAGAACAGGCCCAGTGGCCTGAGGAAGGGTAGAGCCGCCCCCCCCCCCACGCCTGCAAAGTAGGCGGACCTGCGACCCACTGGCAGTACAGCCCCAGAGGCCTGCAGAGGGGCAGTGCCGCTGCCTGCGCCTGCAAAGTAGGCAGAACGGCGACCACCGACAGAACAAGCCTAGCGGCCCGCAGAGGGACAGAGCCGCCGCCCGCGCCTGCAAGGACGGCGGACCTGCTACCGACTGGCAGAGCAGGCCCAGCGGCCTGCTGGCGTGGTAGGCACATTGCCCCAATTGGCGGAGGGGCAGAGCCGCCGCCCGTGCCTGCGAGGGAGACTTTGCAACTATACAAGACCAATATAAATATATAGGGGGAAAATTCAATAGCACAACAGTTTCACCAAGAAGAAAGGAACGCAAACAGTATGAAGAGACAAGGAAAGAAAGGACCACAAGCATTGCAGGTCAACTCAACTTTAGAAGAGGTAATAGCTGCAGCTGATGGAATGTCAGATAAAGAATTCAGGATATACATGCTTCAGATGATCTGGAGTCTCAAGGAAGACATCAGACAGCAAAATCAGACAATGAAAGATCACTTCAACAATGAATTACATAAACAAATCCAAGAAGCAAAAGATCAACTATACAGGGAAATAGAGGTTATAAAAAACAAACAAACAGAAATCCTAGAAATGCAGGAAGCAATAAGCCAACTTAAAAACTCAATTGAGAATACTACCAGCAGAGTAGAACACTTAGAAGACAGAACATCAGACAATGAAGATAAAGTATTTCAACTTGAAAAGAACATAGACAGCTCAGCAAGACTGTTAAGAAACCATGAGCAGAACATCCAAGAAATATGGGATAACATCAAGAGACCAAATTTAAGAGTCATTGGGATACAGGAAGGAACAGAGTTTCAAACCAAAGGAATGAGCAATCTATTCAATGAAATAATTCGAGAAAACTTCCCAGACTTGAAGAATGAGACAGAACCCCAAATCCTAGAAGCCTACAGGACGCCGAATGTGCAAAATCATAAGAGACCCACACCTAGACACATTATAATGAAGATGCCCAACATACAGAACAAGGAGAGAATTTTAAAAGCTACAAGAGAAAGGAAACAGGTCACATTTAGGGGTAAGCCAATCAGGATAACAGCTGATCTTTCAACACAGACTCTGAAAGCTAGAATATCCTGGAATAACATATTTCAAACACTGAAAGAAAATGGGTTCCAACCAAGAATTGTGTTTCCAGCGAAATTAAGCTTCAGGATGGAAGATGAAATTAAAACCTTCCACGATAAACAAAAGTTAAAAGAATTTGCAGCTAGAAAACCATTTCTTCAAAACATCCTTGGCAAAACATTACAGGAAGAGGAAATGGAAAATAACAATGAAAACCAACAGTGGGAGGTAGGACACTAAAGGGGGGAAAATAATCAAAGTGGAAAACAAACCATGTTTAGTAACATAAATAAACAAATATGGCTGGAAGAACAACCCATATCTCAATAATAACCCTAAATGTTAATGGCTTAAACTCACCAATCAAGAGACACAGGCTAGTAGAATGGATCACAAAACAAGACCCAACAATATGCTGCCTACAGGAGACGCATTTGATAGGAAAAGACATACATAGGCTGAAGGTGAAAGGTTGGGAAAAATCATATCACTCATATGGACTTCGGAAACAAGCAGGAGTATCCATACTCATATCAAATAAAATAGATTTTAAGCCAAAGTTAATCAAAAGGGATAAAGAGGGACACTACATACTGCTCAAGGGAACCATACACCAACAAGACATAACAATCATAAATATATATGCCCCAAACAATGGTGCAGCTATGTTCATCAAACAAACTCTTCTCAAGTTCAAGAGTCTAATAGACCACCATACAATAATCATGGGAGACTTCAACACACCTCTCTCACCACTGGACAGATCTTCCAAACAAAAGTTGAATAAGGAAACTATAGAACTCAATAACACAATTAATAACCTAGACTTAATTGACATATATAGAATATACCACCCAACATCAAACAGTTACACTTTTTTCTCAGCAGCACATGGATCCTTCTCAAAAATAGATCATATATTATGTCACAGGGAAACTCTTAGACAATACAAAGGAGTAGAGATAATACCATGCATCCTATCTGATCATAATGGAATGGAACTGAAAATCAACGATAAAAGAAGGAAGGAAAAAGAATATATCACTTGGAGAATGAACAATAGGTTACTGAATGATCAATGGGTTATAGAAGACATCAAGGAGGAAATTAAAAAATTCTTAGAGATTAATGAAAACACAGACACAACATATCGGAATCTATGGGACACATTGAAAGCAGTTCTAAGAGGAAAATTCATTGCTTGGAGTTCATTCCTTAAAAAAAGAAAAAACCAACAAATAAATGATCTCATACTTCATCTCAAAATCCTAGAAAAAGAAGAGCAAAACAACAGCAAAAGAAGTAGAAGGCAAGAAATAATTAAAATCAGAGCTGAAATCAATGAAATCGAAACAAAAGAAACAATTGAAAAAATTGACAAAACTAAAAGTTGGTTCTTTGAAAAAATAAACAAAATCGACAGACCCTTAGCCATGCTAGCGAAGAGAAGAAGACAGAGAACTCAAATCACTAACATACGGGATGAAAGAGGCAATATCACAACAGACACTTCAGAAATACAGAAGATAATCAAAAATTATTTTGAATCCTTATACTCCAATAAATTAGAAGATAGTGAAGGCATAGATAAATTTCTTAAGTCATATGATCTGCCCAGATTGAGTCAGGAGGATATAGACAACCTAAACAGACCAATATCAATTGAGGAAATAGAAGAAACCATCAAAAGACTACCAACTAAGAAAAGCCCAGGACCGGATGGGTATACAGCAGAGTTTTACAAAACCTTTAAAGAGGAACTAATACCAATACTTTTCAAGCTACTTCGGGAAATAGAAAAAGAGGGAGAACTTCCAAATTCATTCTACGAGGCCAACATCACCCTGATACCTAAACCAGACAAAGACACTTCAAAGAAAGAAAACTACAGACCAATATCTCTAATGAACTTGGATGCAAAAATCCTCAATAAAATTCTGGCCACTCGGATACAAAGGCACATCAAAAAAATTGTGCACCATGATCAAGTAGGATTCATCCCTGGGATGCAAGGCTGGTTCAATATAAGGAAATCAATAAATGTTATTCACCACATCAATAGACTTAAAAATAAGAACCATATGATCATCTCGATAGATGCGGAAAAAGCATTCGACAAAGTACAGCATCCCTTTATGTTCAAAACTCTAGAAAAACCAGGGATAACAGGAACATACCTCAATATTGTAAAAGCAATCTATGCTAAGCCTCAGGCTAGCATCATTCTGAATGGAGAAAAATTGAAGGCATTCCCTCTAAAATCTGGAACAAGACAGGGATGCCCTCTCTCACCACTTCTGTTCAACATAGTTCTCGAAACACTGGCCAGAGCAATTAGACAGACGAAAGAAATTAAAGGCATCAAAATAGGAAAAGAAGAACTTAAATTATCACTATTTGCAGATGACATGATTCTATACCTAGCAGACCCAAAAGGGTCTACAAAGAAACTATTAGAGCTAATAAATGAATTCAGCAAAGTGGCAGGATATAAAATCAACACGCATAAATCAAAGGCATTCCTGTATATCAGCGACAAACCCTCTGAAATGGAAATGAGGACAACCACTCCATTCACAATATCTTCAAAAAAAATAAAATACTTAGGAATCAACCTAACAAAAGAGGTGAAAGACTTATACAATGAAAACTACAGAACCCTAAAGAGAGAAATAGAAGAAGATCTTAGAAGATGGAAAAATATACCCTGTTCATGGATAGGCAGAACTAACATCATCAAAATGGCGATATTACCAAAAGTTCTCCATAGGTTTAATGCAATGCCAATCAAAATCCCAACGGCATTTCTTGTAGAAATAGAGAAAGCAATCATGAAATTCATATGGAAAAATAAAAGACCCAGAATAGCAAAAACAATGCTAAGCAGGAAGTGTGAATCAGGCGGTATAGCGATACCAGACTTCAAACTATATTACAGAGCAATAGTAACAAAAACAGCATGGTACTGGTACCAAAACAGGCGGGTGGACCAATGGTACAGAATAGAGGACACAGAAACCAATCCACAAAACTACAACTATCTTATATTTGATAAAGGGTCTAAAAGCATGCAATGGAGGAAGGATAGCATCTTCAACAAATGGTGCTGGGAAAACTGGAAATCCATATGCAACAAAATGAAACTGAATCCCTTTCTCTCGCCATGCACAAAAGTTAATTCAAAATGGATCAAGGAGCTTGATATCAAATCAGAGACGCGCCGTCTGATAGAAGAAAAAGTTGGCTACGATCTACAGTCGGTGGGGTCGGGCTCCAAATTCCTCAATAGGACACCCATAGCACAAAAATTAATAACTAGAATCAACAAATGGGACTTACTCAAACTAAAAAGTTTTTTCTCAGCAAAAGATACAATAAGAGAGGTAAATAGAGAGCCTACAACCTGGGAACAAATCTTTACTCCTCACACTTCAGATAGAGCCCTAATATCCAGAGTATACAAAGAGCTCAAAAAATTAGACAATAAGAGAACAAACAACCCAATCAACAAATGGGCCAAGGACCTGAACAGACACTTCTCAGAGGAGGACATACAGTCAATCAACAAGTACATGAAAAAATGCTCACCATCTCTAGCAGTCAGAGAAATGCAAATCAAAACCACCCTAAGATACCATCTCACTCCAGTTAGATTGGCAGCCATTATGAAGTCAAACAACAACAAGTGCTGGCGAGGATGTGGGGAAAAGGGTACACTTGTACATTGCTGGTGGGACTGCAAATTGGTGCAGCCAATTTGGAAAGCAGTATGGAGATTTCTTGGAAAGCTGGGAATGGAGCCACCATTTGACCCAGCTATTCCCCTTCTCGGTCTATTCCCTAAAGACCTAAAAAGAGCATGCTACAGGGACACTGCTACATCGATGTTCATAGCAGCACAATTCACAATAGCTAGACTGTGGAACCAACCTAGATGCCCTTCAATGGATGAATGGATAAAAAAAATGTGGCATTTATACACAATGGAGTATTACTCTGCATTAAAAAATGACAAAATCATAGAATTTACAGGGAAATGGATGGCATTAGAGCAGATTATGCTAAGTGAAGCTAGCCAATCCCTAAAAAACAAATGTCAAATGTCTTCTTTGATATAAGGAGAGTAGCTAAGAACAGAGTAGGGTCGAAGAGCATGAGAAGAAGATTAACATTAAACAGGGATGAGAGGTGGGAGGGAAAGGGAGAGAGAAGGGAAAATGCATGGAAATGGAAGGAGACCCTCAGAGGTATACAAAAGTACATACAAGAGGAAGTGAGGGGAAGGGGAAAAATAATACAAGGGGGACAAACGAATGTCAGTAAAGGGGGCAGAGAGAGAAGAGGGGAGGGGAGGGGAGGGGAGGGGAGGGGGGATAGTAGAGGATAGGAAAGACAGCAGAATACAACAGACACTAGTATGGCAATATGTAAATCAATGGATGTGTAACTGATGTGATTCTGCAATCTGTATATGGGGTAAAAATGGGAGCTCATAACCCACTTGAATCAAATTGTGAAATATGATATATCAAGAACTATGTAATGTTTTGAACAGCCAACAATAAAAAAAAAATAAAAATAAAAATAAAAAAAAATAATAATAATAATAAACAATTAAAGTGAGAATATTGAGTTGAATGAGGAGGTAATAATATGTAGGAGCATGAGTGATTGCATTGTGGAAGGGAAAAAAAATACCACAATGCCAGCACTCAGAGAAGTAGTTGGGTATTACCAGTACAGGTTAAAATTTGATAAGCCATGACCCACTCTGTTTAATATTTGTCTTATTTTTTTAATAAAAACAAAATTGAATTCTTTAGATGGAGTTTGTACACTTAAAATTACTACAGTCCCAGACCCCCTATTTCTTCTACTGGAACCACTTTTCTTGTTTAAATCTAAGGACCCTGTCTAGGCCCTGAAGGCAAGTATTTGTAAACTGGGAAAATTTTTAAGGTAGGAAATGGATAGAGATGAGGCTGGAATGATTGGCAAAAGCCAGATTTGGGAGAGTCTTGCAAACACTGAAATAGTCACTTGATTTGATCTTTTAAGCAATGTAGAGATTTCTTAGATGGTAAGTGATATGAATAGATGGAATAGAAAATTCTGTTGATTGTAGAAAAGATAGACTAATGATAGGGAAACTAAGATTCCATTGACTTTGCCTCAACTGTAGAAAGTTATGACCAGGGTGAGAATTAGGGCAATGAAAGGAGATAAAGATAGGAGGATAGAGATTCAAGGAAGGTATTGAGAGTTAACTTTGGCAGACTTTGAATGAAAAAGGGAGGGCAAGAGAGTCAATTAGAAGAGAGGATAGGAAATTAAGAAGTAGTTACCATGGTCAGTTTCATTAAAAGGAAGAATGCAAGAATCAATAAACGGTATAGATTCAAACTAAAAATCTTCTTCTCAGCAAAAGATACAACCAGTGAGGTGAAGAGAGAGCCTACAGAATGGGAGCAAATTTTTACCACATGCACATCCAATAGAGCACTAATCTCTGGGATATGTAGAGAAAGCAAAAATACATTGAAAAACAAACAACCCAATCAATAAATAGGCTAAGGAACTGAACCATTGAGGTCCTGAGTAGAATAAAAAGTTCAGGAAGGGTTCAATTCATTCATATTCTTTCACTTTCTCTCCCCACCTCATCCCCTCTCCCCAAATCCGCCCCATGCCCTGCCCTTAAGCTAGGATGTCTACAATCTCCTGCCCTTTGACATCAGAGTTCCTGATTCACAATTCTTCAGACTAGGATGAAATTATACTTCCAGTTTTCCTGAATCTCCAGCCTGGATTCTCAGCCTTCATCATTGTATGAGACAATTCCTATAACAAATTATATATATATATATATATATATATATATATATATATATATATATATATATATATACATCCCCATTGGTTCTGCTCCTCTGGAGAACCCTAATATAACTGCTTTGTGACTTATCAAAGCTAGCTTCCTCCAACACACATTAACTTCTAACTTCTCAGTTTCATCTTTTGCTTCACTAATAGTTACACAAAAACTTTGAGCTTTGAGTTTGACATATTGTTCAATGACAGAATTCTTGCCAAATGTATACCTGTTTCTAGTTGTCATACACAAACACCTTCACTTTTTTTGGGGGGAGGGATATAATTAAAGACAGCACCCCAGAGATGTACCGTGACTAAATCCGGCCTGATAGTTGAATAATTACTACAAAAAGTTTTACTAAAGACCTCCACAATTATCATATTTTAACAGCAGACGAATAGGTAATAAAATAAGTCTAATGTACATCTACGAAGTTCTCTTTTAACTTACAGTGATAATGTGTTGCCACATCTGATTAATATTACCATCCCTCTAAAGAACTCATTATAGTGTTAAAAGAGAAAGTCAAATAGTTCCTATTTTATATGGAGATTTCAATCCTAGCCCCCAAAAAATAAAATAAATGGGAGGTATTCACAAGTTCATGCTGGATATAGCTCCATTTAACCATTACAAAGTTCATAAAAAGTACAGGAAGTGAACTACTTATTGCTTACATTGAAAGAATACTTGGTATACTCAGTCCCCTCCCAGATAGATGGCTAAGCTGCAGAGAAAAGGAAATAAAGCAGATATTTCTAATACTAATTAGCTTGGGCTATATAAACACTTCATACTGAGAAAGGACTTTGTCATTTGAATTTAGGGACATTTCAAATTTAAGGCTCTTATTAAAGAACTTATTAAAGAGAATAGTATTTGGCAAAATACCACTATTTGTTTTGTCCTTTCACTGAGGATTTTCCTGTGTGGGGCTTCATGACTGATGAGTGGTGTACCACCCTCTGTGAGGAACCAGATTATTCATACTGAATATATAAAATTAAATGAAAATATCATTAATATCCATTTCTTTGAAAGATGGTGATCCCTAGGACTTGCAATTAATGATTCTCAGAAAGTGGAGGCACACTCCTCGGGTTGCTAAATAGGTTTCTCATCCAGTGAAAAATGGCAAAATGTTGATTAGTATGACCTATGCAAGATCAAATTGCATAGCCCAGATTATTCAGAAAGGAAAGAGAGATTTTCCAGGGCGGGAGCAGCCTTTTTCCTTTCACAGACAGTTCTAGCAACATTGTGATAAATCCACATTTATTTATAAACTGTTGATACAACCTCATGTTTCTCTCAAAGTACTGGACATCTCTTGAGATAGTTGTTGGAGCTTGTGAAATGTTAGTTTCAACTACTGTCCTTATCTAAATCCAAGCCAATGTCTTCACGAACTTGATCCTTAAATCTGTGAACTCTGGGCAGCCATTGTCTAGTTACATGACTCTCAGTTTCCAGGTCAAGTCAGAAAAACTGATATGAGCAAGCGCCTCTGTGTTTCCTTCATTTCTGGCAAGAATTTAGGATGAAAAAAAAAAAAAATGGACAGGGTAAGATTAGAGTCCCTTTGAACCCCAGTATGATCTGGGACTCTGGCCTTTGGGTGATGATGTCATTTACACATCAATGTCTGTCTGTCTCTCCTGTTATCATTGTTCCACAGGGACTGCTGCTGTTAGAACTTCAAAAAGTCCTTTATGGCACAAAAGTATATGGAACCTATCAACAGCCAGTTTCCTTATTTGTCCTTTTCTCCCTCAGCTTTTTTTCTTTCCTTGTCTATTACATTAACACAGATGAGCTCACTGTGTAGTTTGGTTCTAATCATGCTAGCACACTCTGCTGTACACTGGTAACATCACAACGTGCTCAGTGACAGTGAGTGCTCTTGATCTAACTTGGAGCTAATATTCATCCTTTCTTCTACCCCAGGAACAGTAAGGCTGTTCTCCCTTTCTCTCTCCCCTCCCCCTGGCCAAACAATTAATTTTCATAACATTCCCAACATGATTTCTTGAACATTTTCCCCAACATGATTTTTTTTGGCATTAAATATATAAATGAACTCACTATAGGCATTTAATTCACCCTATTTGTTTCATCTTCTTAATAAGATATATTACCAACCAGCACACTTTTTGTCTTATACCTCCTTTCTTTCACCTATGTTTTAGATTTCTCATCCCACCCAAACCATTTAAGAATTCCTTACTAAAAGAATGTGATAGCTGGAAGTTTTGATGCATTAAATTAAATTCTATTAAAATTCTTAATAATATCAAGAAAACATAATCTAAATTATTCAGGTCACAAAAAACAATTATTGTTGCCAAAAAAATCATTAGTTACATATTGAGCATGCCTATTGAGTTTTTCAAGGAATACAGATCTTTCATTGAAATTACTATAAGTCATTAATAAACATATCTAAAAATAATCCTTCAAAGATACTGATCAGTACTTCAGTATTCTCCCCTCGTACTTCTACAGGTTGTGAAGAAGAAAGTGAGAATGAGATAGAAAAGATGTTGTGAGAGACAGCAGACCAATGGAACCATCATTTGGCACTTCTGAAGCACTATTCCTGGAACCAACATCATCACAGTCTCATTATACTTGGGAACAAGATCTTTTTTTAAGGATGCTGGAGTAGAAGGGAGTGTGGTATAAATCCCTTTGATACAAGGTCACTCTACATAGAACAATAGCATATATGCATTCTATATTGAATATTTTAATACATGGGTTTCAAAGAATAAACTTCAAACTACTTGTTTAGAAGAGGTAAGACAAATAACAAAATACAATGCATCAAAAAATATTTTATCAAACAATCACCAGCAGGCAGAGGAATCATTGCTGTGTAAGCTAAGGACTGCCTCTGCTGTGGCTGTGACAGTGCCACGTAGTACTAATCTGAAGAGGAGATAAAGATGTTTCATCGCCTCCTTCTGGAAATTCATTACAGTTCATCCACTAAGCCTTCTCATCTGCAGTAGAATAATATTATAATTTCTTACTTGCCATATTTAAAAACACGCAGTATCAAGGAATCTTTTGTTTTTCAAGTAACAAAAACAATTATGACATAATTAGGTCATTTACCATGATAACCTCAAAATTTCACCATAGATATTGATAGAATTAAGATACTAAAAAGATTGATGGTGATTCACTTGTAACCAGAAGAGGTAACAAAAAGGGCAGAATTACTCATGCCTAATCAGTACTGTTTGAGTTGATATATACACAGAGTCCTAAACATGTTCCGTGACTTAAAATCTGACTGCTCCCCTCCACCATCTGAAACAGCCCTAAAAAACACCTATTAAACTAAGAAGAGATTAAGTAGGTTTGTTTCTTCCTAGTCCAATGAAATTAAATAGCTTTCATGTTTTGAATTATTTTTTTAACATAAGGTTTTCGATTTAAAAATTTGAATTGAGTTAAACAACTGAAATATGACCTCATTTATAACAGTTAGCAATTAGAATACAGTTTATTCGCTGAGAAATAACTCTAAGATCCTTAAATGACATGATTTACTCTTCACCTGTAAACTTGGACTTAAATACATATAGGCCTCAAAGATTAACAATTGTGTTAAAGTAGTTAAGAAGGATGATAGGTAAAGAAATGAGGAAGTTTTATAGGAAGTTAGACATTTCTTAAAACTGCAATAGAGCTTTCCATTAACAGAATGCATTTTGATAAGAATCTCAGCCTCAGGCAAATTGAACCATGAAAAATCAGCTCCCTGAGCGTTCCTGTCAGAGGCCAGTGATGGAGGGATCCCTGTAAATTCTTAATCTGCCTTTTTTTCAGGGCAGGACAATATAGCTCTACTGAAAGGAAGGTCGAGCTGCTGAACCTCCACAGTAGGTAACCCAGAAAGCAATCAAGCTGAGCTGGCAGGGAGTAGATTCCAACTGAACTCTGTAGTGAGGTCTTTTCTCTCCCTCTGCAGGTACCATACAGAAGGGAAGATTCCTCGGACTTGTGGCTTAATTTCTCTGGCTACCACACTAATCGCACGCATCCCATAATTACTGTCTTTCTTTCTTCCTACAGACTGTGATTCTTCTGTCTCTTAGCTCCATCCCACAGGCAGACAGTGTCCACACAAAGGCCAGCTAGTTAGCCAGCCACCTGAGGGAACTCCATGGCTCCACTGTGCTTCCCCCATGCCTTTTTTTTTTTTTCTTTTTCCCCTTCACTTGTCACCCCTCCCATCCTCACTACTAAAGAATATTTAATTTGCATTCTTTCCCAGCTAAAGCGCAGTTAAGGGAATTGCTTCATTAAATGAGAAGCCTGTCCCGAAAAGCCTAAGAAATCTGTGAACCAAATCCTAAAGCCTATAGAAATAATCACACACACTCAAGGTATATTCAGCATATTCCAGAGAAATACCCTAGACACTCTGCATCAGAATCAAAGCTGCTGCAGCAGCTAAGTTTTAAATGTCTTTACAGGTATGTGACAAGCAACTCTCTCCCCAGAACGAGTGCTTGAAGGTTTCTGACATCAATTTTTGGATTTTAAATTGCTGTGGTTAAGGTTGTTGAGAAATCTCTAGTCAAACCAGTCAAGTAGTTATGTGTCAGTAGGTATAAAGTTTAACAGAAGAAGAGGACCAGTGCCTTGCCCACCAACCTTGGTGTTTGCTTTCTTGTGTATCATGAGCATCCTTTGAAATCCCTGTAAACATATAAAGAAGCTAACAAAAGAATATCCAATGGGGCTCTGCCTTGGAAAGTCATACAAATCTTCTAGGGTGTCTTCCTAGGACCCTGGGGTAGGTGTGCTAACCACTTATGTACAAGATTGATCGGTTTCCAGTCCTGGAGCATCTGGAGGCATTGTGGAGACAGTTTATGGTCACCCTGGAGGTGCAAAGCACCTCCTACCATGCTGAGGTGACCCCATCAGTAAAGTGTTAATTGGCTCTGAAGGGAGCCTCATCTGGTCAATCCAGATGGAGATGCAGATTTATCTCCCAAGATTGAGAATACCACAAAAATGCCAAGCCACCTTCTGAGAAGAATGGAATTGATGCTAGGCAATAACAGATTGTCAATATAATGAAAGGTTAAAGAGCAATCAAATGACTTGTACTTTCCTCATTTACTATAATGAACAAAGCTGGACTGCTAACAGAGCATAAAAGCAATTTAACTTATCTGTTTTGTTTAATTTTGAAAAATATTTTAAATGCCCATGACAATCAATTATTGGGTTGCAGCCAAATTAGTAAAGTATATTCAATAATTACGAATAAGTCAGAAGGAAAAGAAAAGCATGCAGAAACAGTTCAGTCATTGCCTATATGTCTTAGGTCAGCAGTGCAGTCCTCTCTTAGAATATGTGTGTATCTTCAGAAAATTTATTAAAGTGCATTAACTCTGGTTCCCCCTAAAACCAAGCCTAAGAATTAATGACTGTTTTTTTCTCAGTTTTATATATTGTTATCTTCTTGTTAAACATCTAGATCCTCAGGTGTGGGAATTATATAATAAAATGTCTGCCATATTATGAATAAAACGGAATATAAAAGAGTGATATGTGGTACTTGCTCAGTATATGGAAGCTGCCATCCTGATGCTTAAAAAGAAATTATAGAAAATAGGCAACGATTTTTTAAAAACATCTTCTTTCATTGATAGCAGCTAATGCATCGCATTGTGCTCATAAGCTTGTTATCATGATTTGTAATTATTATTTATTGCTTATTAGTCACTGTGCTTGGTATTTTCTGTAGGTTTATAAAATCCTTCGCTTCACAAACATTCTGAAGAGTGTTATTTGTCAAATTTGGCTATGTAAATGTCTATAAGGGATGAATATAGAACAAAATGTTTCAAAAATTTATATGTTTAAATAATTTGTTAATCTGGATTATATGGAATTATTATCTATGACTGCTTGTACAAGTACATGCCTGTTTTTTTTATTAAATTTATTTTTAACTGCTACATTAAGATGTAAAATTTTATATATTAATGGGATACCATGTAATGTTTAAATCAATTTAAACATATCTATCTCTGAAAATACTTACCCTTTTCTCTTTAGTAAAAACTTTCAAAATTCTTTTTTTCCAGCTTTTTGAAATATACAGTTCATTATTGTTACCGATAGTCACTCTACTGTACAATGGCACAACAGAATTTCTTTCTCCCATCTAACTCCATTTTAACACCAGACTGAATATGTGGGAAAGGAGCCACAAGTTTAATCTTTACTTAGGTGACTTGTGAACAATACTCACAATAGAATAAGCTACATTCAGCTCTTGGAGACAGATGGGATCAGCCACCACAAAGAGAATAGAGACAAGTTGGGACACAAAACCTCCACTATCCCTTTGACCCCTTTGATGTTCTGTGCACTCCAGCTTGGATTTACACACTGAAAGGGCTGCTACAATCATGTGTATTACTGCAGCTTCAATATGCTTAAGGCAGGCTGGAGAGGAAATTTTCCTCACCTTGACTACTCCATTGAATAAAAATAAGTGGAGAAGTTCTTGCTTGAAAAGATGATATGAAAACTAGATCAATATGTGAGGCTCACCACAAAGGCTTAATTATTTTGGTTTTCTGGTTGTTTCTGTGAACAAAAATATTTTTGTCACTTTTTCTCACAAGACAACCTCAAAAGCAGAATAATGACTTAGGAATGGGAGCAAGGAAGGCTGCATTTTTCTACAAACTCTTTTCCCCTCATCCTTTTAAGAACTTGTTTTAGAAACAGTTTTGTACTTCTTTCCAGAAATAAAGTTTTGATTCATTCATCTAAGAATTCCTGAGGAAACAAGTATTTACCATCTAGTTGAGTGTTTTACATAATTAATGCTTACATCCATTAAAGTCAAACTTTCTAAAAGCAGTTTTGATCAACAGTGTTCTAAAATCTTCATCTAAATAATGAAAACTTTTTTCAAATTAACTTAAGTAAAAAAAAAGAATGCTTATATATGATGAGTCATATTTTTGTGAAGAATTTCTAAATTCAAACTGGATAAATTGAATCTACTTTTATCAATTAAAAAATAATAAAACAAGGTAGTTTTACATCCTTTATCAGAGGTGTGATATTAATTGAGACAGAAACATAAGCATTATATTTATCAAAGATTTAAATGTAAAACCTGATACTGTGAAAAAGAAAATGTGAGGGAAACATCATTAGTTTGGGAAATGATTTTTTTATATGAACCCAAAAGCACAAACAGAAGTGAAAATACACAAATAGGATTATATAAAAGTAAAATGCTTCTTCTACCCAGCAAATTGAAAAAAATCACCAAGTGAAAAGACAACCTACAAAACGGGAGAAAATATTTGCAAACCATGTTTGATATGAGTTTAATATCCACAATATATAAAAAACTTATCTCCGTAGCAAGAAAACAACTCAATGAAAAGATGAGCAAGGAATTGGAATAGACATTTGTCCAAAAAATATATGCATATTACTAGCAAGTCTATCATAAAATGTTTAACATCACTGATGATCAAAAAATTCAAATTGAAAGCACAAGATATCAGCTAATACATGTTATAATGGCTATTAATAATAGAATGAAAGGTAGATGTTAGCAAGAATACTGAAAGAAGAGATCCTTACACACTGTTAGTGAAACTATAAATTAGCACAACCATTAGGAAAACCAGTATGGAGGTTCCTCAACAAAAATAAAAATAGAACCACCGGATAAGCCAGTGAATCTACTACTGGATATATACCCAAAGGAAAAAGAAATCATTGTTAAAGAGTTATCTGCACTCCCACATTCACTGCAATTATTCATGACAGTCAACATATGGAATCTACCTATGTACCCATCAATAGATTGATATATTAAAAATATGGTATATATACATAACACAATATTATTCAGCCTTTAAAAAAAGGAAATCCTGTTATTTGTGATCATATATATGAACCTGCAGGACATTATGCTAGTGAAATGAATCATGCACTAAAAAGATAAATATCACATGATCTCACATGGGAATTAAAAGTATTGAATTCATAGAAATATTGCAAAGGTGAGGCCTTACAGGGTAATGAAAACCTCAAAGTACTGACTCTGTGCATTGTAGATACATGCTGTTTCAATTCCTACACAAAACTTTGGACAACAGATTTTTTACTTATTTTTAAGCACCGAAAAAACAAATAACCCAATCAACAAATGGGCCAAGGACCTGAACAGACCCTTCTCAGGAGAGAATATACAATCAATCAACAAATATATGAAAAAATGCTCATCATTTCTAGCATTCAGAGAAATTCAAATCAAAACTACTGTAAGATATCATCTCACTCCAGTCAGAATGGCAGCTATTATGAAGACAAACAATAAGTGTTGGCAAGGATGTGGGGAAAAAAGTATACTCATACATTGCTGGTAGGACTGCAAATTGGTGCAGCCAGTATGGAAAGCAGTATGAAGATTCCTTGGAAATGTGGGAATGGAACCATCATTTGACCCAGCTATCCCTCTCCTCAGACTACAACCAAAAGACTTAAAAACAGCATACTACAGGGACACAGCCACATCAATGTTTATGGCAGCATAATTCACAATATCTAAACTGTGGAGCCAACCTAGATGCCCTTCAGTGGATGGATAAAGAAAATGTGGCATATATACCCAATGGAATTTTACTCATCAATAAAAGGGAATAAAATCATGGCATTTGCATATAAATGGATGGCATTGGAGAAGATAATGCTAAGTGAAGTCAGTCAATCCCCCCCCCCCAAAAAAAAAACAAATGCTGAATGTTTTCTCTGATTAATAGGAGGCTGACTCATAGTGGGGTAGGAAGGGGGAACATGGGAGGAAGAGATTAATTCTATATAGGGAAGAGGGGTGGGAGGGAAAGAGGGGGCAGGGGATTAGTAAGGATACTGGAATGTGATGGACATCATTATCCAAAGTACAGGTATGAAGACACAAATTGGGTGTCAACATACTTTATATACACACAGAGATATGAAAAATTGTGGTATATATGTGTAATAAGAATTGTAATGCAAAAAAAGTACATGTATAAAGACATGAATTGGTGTGGACATACTTTATATACAAAGATATGAAAAATCGTGCTCTATATGTGTAATAAGAATTGTAATGCATTCCACTGTCGTGTATTTAAAAAAATAAAATCAATCAATTAAATAAATAAATAAAAAGAAAGGAAAAAATCCATCTTTTTGAAGATGGTACATGAATATGGAAAAAATTTACTCTAATGATTCCTTCTTTCAAGGAAATAAACATCCTTAAATACAAAGCAAAAAATAATCCAAAAAAATGAAAAGCAGAAAATTGGGAATTAGAAAGAGAAAATAAGGAAAATTTAAATGTTTGAAAGTTGAAAAATATTAAATTATGACAAAGACAAAGAAACAGTTGAGTAACAAAGAGAAAGGATATGACAAAAAATTCCTAGGCTCAGTTATGGTAAAATATAAGTTCTTCATGATGTTATACTGCTGGAAATCCACAGTAATGTGGAAAAAAAGTGTTAACATAAAAAAAATTATAAATATTTTGCTGAGATTTCAAGAAATTAAAGTTGACATCTGGAGGAATGAGAAAGAAAAAAGAACCTGAACATGTAGCAAATCTGTAGTTTGTATAAGTGGTGAAGTTAATTTTGAAATAGCAGTAAAAAAAGAATAACCCAAGAGAACTGGTGTTAAAGTTTATATGGCAACAGAAAGGATCATGGGCCCTCATGAGAGGGAATTTAGAACACATCAACTAAAGGACACACCCTTAGTGTAATGATGAACAAGAAGAATATTTCTATCACCACAGGAAAATACTGAGTTTTTTCAGTCAGAATTCTCAATGACCAAAATCAAACAACAATGGCAAAAGCTTGCTTGAGAATTCTAACTCTGTGCCTCATGTCAATTTCAAATTTGAAATCATAATCTCCTTATAATCTGAGAAGCCTAAAGTGAAGAAGTTAAAAATTTTATTTAGGTTTGATGATACCCTTAGGCACCTGGTAGAATATGAAATCAATTCAGAGAGGTTTTAACTCATTAATTCAGGTCACATATGATTCCCATTGATACAGTCACGCTAAAGATGAGTTCACAATTAAAAGTCACAAAATTTGGAAGGAAATAATGAGAAGTTAGATTTAATAGTAAAAACAAAATACTGGAAACTCAAGAAGTTAATAAGGAAAATAATCAGATATTATAAAATGTGTTTTAAGCAAAGGTATAAACAAACGAATTGCATAAGAAAGTGCACAAGCACACACAGCTCAAATAGGAACAATAGGAAATGAAAGAAAAAGAAAAGTACTGCAAAAGAATTACATCTTGTTGAAATTTTAAAATAAATAGCAGTATAGATATGGCTGAAAAGAGGATTAATGGACTGGAAAAAACAGTTCAAGGAAATTATACTGATTGAAGTATAGGAAGATTAAGATAGAGTCAATGAAAAGAAGAACCCTAAAGATCTGGAATTAAGTTGAAAGGGCCAATTTACTTCCAGTAGAACATACAGAATGTGGGAAGAGATAAACAGTAGAAAAGACAATATGCAATGAAATTATGGCCCAATTTCAAGAAGGACCACAGCTCTAAATAGAAGAATTAAAGTTAAATTGATTTCTAGATATATTGTAGTGAAACTACTGAGCAACAAAGGGAAAGAGATCTTAAATCTGAGGTAAAAGAAAGATTATATATTACACTAATAAACAATTCCTTACAAAAATAGTAAATAACCAAAGGCAATGGAAAAACAGCTTTAAAGCACTTCTGAAAGTACTTGCCAACCAAGAATTCTACAACTATATAAATTATCATTTACTATTGAAGGCAAAATTGAGATATTTTCAATGAAGACTGAGTTTGCCCTTAATTTTGATCACTAGAATTTATTAAAAAATTTAAAAATAAACAGAATGAAAATTCTAATTATCAGAATACAAAATGAAAAACTGGGAAGTATCTACAAACACAGCAATTAAAATAAATTCTATGAAAAACATGTGCTCTAAAATTGATTTTGACAAATCCAACAGAATCAACACAGAGACACAGAAAACAGTGTAAGTTTTCTAAGTATAAGAAAACTCATGAAAATTAATCATCTCACAAATATTAGTGTTCCTGTCCATCCTAGATAACTACGGAGAAAACATAATAGAAAATAAGAAGTTGCTATTGTGTGTAATAAAATATAAATCATCTACAAATTAATCCAGCAAAAATTCTCATAAAGAAAAAATTTTAAATTTTTTAAATGGCATAGTATTGAATCTGGATAAGTGGATGATATACTGGTCATACAAAGCTATTTATTTTTTCTTTCCCAATAGTCTGACCCTCTACTTTGTATTTTTGTGAGTGTTCAATAAATGATACTACTCTTCAGCTTGATATTTAAATTTTTACCTGGCTTATAATTTTATTATTTACCCATGTTGAATCTTACAACTTACATACATTAATTTTAACTGATGTATAGCATTCAATTACAAAAAAGTACTTCTAATTATGAACCAACAGCCTCAACTCAAAATAAATGTGTTAAAGTTAACTTGGGAAAACTGACTTAATTCTAGATACATTTGTATCAGGTAAATTAGTATCTTACTCTGACTATAGTATGGTCCACATTCTTTGCCAACACTTTAAGTTTACAGACCTGTTTGTTTTGCCAATTATTCAAATGGTGTTTGTTTGATTACTGGTGAAATTAAATAGCTTTTCACATAATTATTGGTCATCTAAATTATCTCTTTATGAATTGCTTACTTATAACTTTTTGCCCATTTTCAAAAGGAGATTTCAGGAAGAATTCTTTACATATCCTGTGTAGTGGTCCTTATTTGGTCATATGTAATGTAAATAAGTTCCTCTAGTTTATGGCTTATCTCATAGTTGTGTTATTATATTTTTTATCAAATAAAAATTTTTAGTTTTAAAAATAGAACTCAATACCATTTTAAAGCTTATGCTTTTGTATTTAAAAACACTCAATATTAAAATATTATATCCTAGAGTTTGCCTAAATTATTGTATTTTTATTTTCACATTTACTTTTTAAATAATTTGGAGTAGTATTTTATGCTTTGAATAAAATATAGGGGCAATTTTATTTTTTTTTAATTTTGGAAAATCATTTTTCTCAGTCTCTTTGACCAAATAATTATATTCCAACCAATTTTTTAATTCTTACACAGTTATATATCAACTTTCCATTTAACATCAGTTTGGAGAATTCTTTCCATTTCTGTTGGTTTTATTGCCTATGCCTAAACTAATGCTCACTTAAATAATTAAGATATGCTTCAGAAAACTCTAGATATTTCATCACAAATACTCTGATCTACCTCTTCTTTGTTCAAAATTATCTTAGTTATTCTTCATTTTTAGTTCTACTCTATAATCCCCCAAACAGTTCTTTTGTGATGTATGGCAATAACATTTAATTTATAATTATTAATCATTTATAATTATTAAAGAGAGAACTGGCATCTTTATCAAACTGTGTTCCAATTTGTGAACATGATATAGCTCTCCAATTTTCAAATCTTCTTTAATATCTTTAATAATATTTTATGATTTTTCTATAAAGCAGCTCAGAGGTTTGTGAATAATACTTATCTCTAACAATTTCTAATTGTTTATTTCTAGTGTTTAGTAATTTGATGATTTTTTAAATGTGTTTTATGTTCAATTTCTTATTAGTTCTGATTATTTGTCTGCGAGTTATCTTGTATTTTTTTATAAAGCTTTTTTTAATTTTTTTTTTTTTTTGTAGTTGTGGATGGATAGAATGCCTTTCTTTTATTTGTTGATTTTTTTTAATGTGGTGCTGAGGATTGAACCCAGTGCCTCATGCGTGCTAGGCAAGTGCTCTGCCGCTGAGCTACAGCCCCAGCCCGAGTTATCTTGTATTTTTAAGTAGATAATTATATTATCACTAAATAGTTTTTTTCTCTCACTTTCTAATAAGTTTCCCTATTATTTGTTTTGCTTTGCATTTCTTATTTTAGCCAAGACCTACAGTGAAATATTTAATAGAAGCAAAATGACAAAAATCCTACTATTGTTTTTGCCTAGAAGTCTTGTCCTTGAAATTTTTCTAGTATTTCATCATTAAATACAGTAGTTTTCTGATATTTTAATAGATTTGATAAGTTTAAAAACACTTTATCAAGTTAACTCAAGTTTTTGACCCAAAAAGCTACATTTAAATTCCTGAATTTGTATATATCTTTGTAGAACATTCTTACATAAAATTTTATAAACTCTTACTAATATAGAACAACAGGAGAGGTAATCAAGATAGACAAATGTATTTCTTATTTTCAAAAACATAAAAGAAACTATTGATGCATTAAGTTAATTTCAATCAAAACCATTGCATTGATTATTAAACAAAAGATTTATATGGAAAAAAGGGAAGTTATGACATCTTGAAAGCATTATAAATTACCTTTACAAAAGCAATGCTACTTATTTCCTTTATTAAAAAGATGCTAAAAATATCAAATAAGCAGAAGAATAGAGACATCATACAAGTGAATTTCTGCCAAGTATTTCCCCTTTTGGTGTGTGTATCAAGGTAGAAAAGTATGTATTGATAGGCTAGATGGGTGGATTTATATTGGGCTTAATGGTTTTTACAAAAGATCTGAATAATGTATTATTGTCATCCTGAAAGGAGGTCTCTTGAGATCCCTAGACATTCTTTTTAGTCCTGTTCTGTTCAATAATTTTATCAATAACCCAAAGAGAGAAATAGCATGTGTATCATTTATAGACATTAATTACTTGAAAAAGGCAAGAAATATGTTGAATCACATTCATCCAACTAGCAATTACAGTTTTGTTGGTTTGCTTTTTTGGTCTAAGTAAAATAATGATTTAATTATTTCAGAAATAGTTCAGATAATTAGAAATTTTGAGCTAAATTCATATGAAATTAAAATGATAAAAAATGTCTTATAGTTAGTCTACAAAGAAGTACAATAAAACAAAAACTATACTTAATGAATTATTCATAGCAAAAGCATTTCAGGTGAAAAGAGACAGATATTCTGTTTCAATGAAAAGCCACAAGTGAACCAAAATCTATTCTTTCCTTTATAAATTTGTTTAATGCAATCCCAGGACATGTATTTGTATCAGTCGGTAATACTCTGGTTATAACCATTTGCAATAATAATATTCTTAGTATTTCTCTTTTTAAATGGAGACATAGAAATTAGAGCTCAGAGGGGAAAAAAGAGAGAAGCCAAATTATTTTTCTCTGAGGACAAGATAGAGCAATTATTGCTATTAAACCTAAAGGAGACTCAGATGGCATGGGAAAGAAAGCAATCTTTAAATATTTAAAAGACAATTGAGAAGCAATTAAATCAGTTATATATATCTCAAGAGGACTTAAATTTATGACCAAATGATGTAGCATTGTTATGAAACAAAATTTGATTTAGTGTACAGAACTAAGATAAACATTAGCTATATAAAAAATGAATCAGCTGTATTAAGTGGAAGTGACTTCTTTATCACTGGAAAAGGTTATCAGTTATACTGTAAGGTGAATCCAGGCTAGGAGTCAGACCAGAGATGTCCACAGTAAATTCTAACTCTAATATTTTTTTCATTTTATGCTAAGGTTTTACTTACCCATTGATTCCACCTCCTTTTTTATAGTACTTTTGTTTTCAATTGATTGATAAATGCCAGGAAAATTTTTATGATTTCATAGTTGATAATTTTATGATCTGGCTATCTTTTCATTATCAAAGTTTAAAGAGGGGGAAAAATCACCATGTCTCAGGCTATGTTTGAGAGCTAAACTTCTGTTTTCCTTCAGGTTTAGCTTGAAAATATTAGTATGGTAAAGTTCTAAATATTTTAGGTCACCAAATTATCCATTAATCTGTTGCCAGAAAAATAAGCTCCTGTGTTTTTTTATTTTTTATTTATTTTTTAGTTGTAGTTTGATACAATATCTTTAATTTATTTATTTACTTTTATGTGGTGCTGAGGATTGAACCTAGGGCTTTGCCCGTACTAGGAGAGCACTGTACTGCTGAGCCACAACCCCAGCCCCAAATAAGCTCCTATTTTAAAATTAATTGTGAACTCTGATCTGAAATAATTTGTGAATCAATTTAGTTAAGTTAAACTATATAATAATTCCGAGTTGGTAATTTTTAAAGATGTATTAAAAATCACTTTGCTTTATGGAAGTGGTGTTTTCAATTTTTTAAAAAATTAAACAATGCAAAAAAGTACTAATCAAGTTGACAAAGCTTATCTAGAAATACCTGTCTTACATACATAGAATTATGGATGAAGGATACATGAATGTCTGGATAGATAAATAAAATTATTCTTTTATAAAATGGAACATTATATGCATTGTCGGTAATAAGAATTAAATTAGTTTTAACTTATAGGAATACAAGATACCTGAAATAAATATGGAGAAATTTCTGAGTACTCACATAAATCTGAGAACATTTAGTAGCTCCTGGGTTTCTTTCTCAGTTCTGAAGTTCTATTAAATGTTTTGTACCAGATACTGCTTTTATCTGTAATCATTTCCAGTAAAAAATATTCTTTACCAAGTACAATGTATAGTTCTAAAATCTTTACTCCCTTTCAGTAGTTAACCCTGTTGGTACACAGTGTAATGATTACAAAGGTGGACTCTAGTATCAAATTGGCTGAGTTCAAATCAAACTTCTACCATTTACAAGCTGTATGGTTTTTGGTAACTTTCTCAAAAAATCTTTGCCTCAGTTTTCTTACTGAATAAAGGGAATAATAATAGTACCAGCGTTTCTGACAAAGAATAAATGAGGTATTTTATTTAAAGTACTTGGAATATGTCTGTACAATGTAGGCACTGAATATTAGTTGCTTTTTTTGTTTGTTTGTTTTTTTGTTTGTTTGCTATGATTCATTACTCCTTAATGAGAAAGTATAAAAGATCAGAATGTTGTTTACTCATTTCAACTTTCAGGGGAGGACTAAGGGAACATTTTCTGAATTTTTTTGACACACAGGTAAAGTTTGTGAAATGCAGGAGTGTAAGGGAGTCAGAACCAACAATTTTGTTCCACCATGTTTCTCCAGAATCATATGTTTCTGACCCTGGTGATACTTTTTAGTTTTATGAAATTTGGCTGCTTTTTTCCCCCTTATTAGGCTTGTTTACTTGTAGTTTTATCACATTGTTCTTATTTATTTTATGGAATATGGTTGAAGGGAAATTTTTGTAATATAGTTGTAGTTTGCTGTTTTATCACAGTATCCTACCAACTCATTTTAAGACAAGTTTTAATTGAAAATATTATATATACAAAGAACTATACAAGACATAAGCAATAGCTAAATGAATAATCAGAAAATGATAAATAACTAAACTCCAGTCAAATCAAAAGAGAAAAGATTGCCTGTGTTCCCAGAAAGCCCTCCATAATCCTGAGAGTAACTAGATTCTTTCCCACATTCTTCACAAAGACATCAATATCCTTCCCAGTGGTAACTACCACCTTGACTTCTAATACTATATAGTTTATCTTTGCTTGTTTTTTACTTCAGATGAATAAAATATATAGGACATATTTTGGTTTGTCTTCATTTATTCAAACTTATGCATATTTTTGTATCTGTCTTCTTTTATTCAATCTTATGCTTGCAAGATCATTAATCAGTTGCATATAGCTGTATTTTATTTATTTTCATCACATCAAGTGGAATATTATATAATTATATCCCCAATTATTTATTAATTTACTGCTCATGACCATACAGATTGTTTCCACTTGGAGATTATTACAAATAATGGTGCTATGAATATTTTATGTGTATCTTTTAGAAAGCTATGCGTGTATTTTCAATGGGTATTCACATAAGAGTATATAATATCTGTGGCATAAAATACAAATGTGATTTCCATGAGACAAATTTTTCATTGTGACCATCACAATGATCTATACTGACATGGAAAAATCAAAAGCAAATTTAATTCACTCATGTGTAATTCAGTGTCACACAGACAATACCTATTAGCTCATAGTATAACAGGCTCCCTTTCCTAAGTAAACCACCTGTAAGTAGTTGGTTCAGAAACAAACAAAAAAAAAAAACACAAACAAAAAACTTGTTTCATTGTAAGGTGAAAAATAATCAAAAAAAGAACAGCACAGCATCTCTGGGAAGATAGACAAAAAGAAGAAAAGAAACAGAAAATACAAATGGAAAAAGAAGACCTCAGTGTGATATAGAAAAATGTGGTCACACAGAAAACAACTTTTGTGAGCAAATATATTGCCTGAAATTTAAAAACACAACACAATCATCTTGGTAAAACAATAATACAAATGAAAGACACAAAAGACATGGAAGATGAGCTAAATCTTCAAAAAGAAATGGGCCACATTTTTAAACTATCAAAGAAAATACAGTAAAATTAGTAGTAAAATAAAATAGACATCAATCAAAGAGTAAATAAACAAAAAAAACCCAGAATTTAGAAAAATAAGTAGAATTAAAGTCAATGGACAAAGAGTTAAAAAGAATATGAAGGTTAATAAGAACATATAAATAAGCAATGAAGACCTCACATAATATTCGTTATTAGTATACAATAGTATACAAGACTCAAAAATAATATATATATATATATATTTAAGAATACTGAACAGAAAAATGCCATGCATCTAGAGGTTAAAATAATGTAAAAGCATGGCATAGTGAAAGTTAATGACCCTCTATAAACATAATGGTTTTCAAAGAAAAAGACATAATTGTTTGTTTATCAAGCTAAAAATATGTGTACACATGTGTTTGCATACATGTATGTGTATGTGTGTGTGTCAGGGCACATACTGTCAACAGTTTGTCAGATTCAATCAATGACAGGTTGAATTAGAGTATGCTGGCCTCACACTTAAAATCTGGAAGGAAAAAGACAGTGGAAGAGTGGTTACATAACATAATGCAAATGTTAAAATATTTAAGGGGAAGTTATTAAGGAAAGTGGGAGATAATCAATATTGGAAGTAGGCTGGTTTCCTTTTTCTTTCTTTTTTTTAATAGTCAGAAGTCAATCCAATCAATAAAGGCATGAGTATAGTTGTTCTGCTATATTGCAAGTAAACTCAGAAGTGATTGATAAACAATGGAAGGACATTGATAGGTATGGAAATCACTTGGATCATAACTGTTTTTCACAGGTGAAAAAGAATATAAGAGACAAGAATACAATAAGACATTTCAGCAAAAAATAAATAAATAAAAACTCCAAACTAGCTTGGTGGTAGAAGGAAACCTCATGCATATTTGAAGAAAATTAAGAATGAGCATTAAAACCCTGAAATGGACACGCTATATTGTTTGTATGACTGTCACTTTGAGGTAGGTTGCAATTCTTCTCGTGCAAAAAACAATGGTAGACAAACTGACTCAGAGCACCATTTCAACTGGATTGTCACAGTACCTTTAAATCCTGCTGGAATTAAAGTGCTAAAGACATTTTCTTATTATTTTTTGATGAATTTAAATATCTACTATGGTAGTCTCTTGTCACACTGAGCTGCTTGTCTCTGTATTATAAGTCATGTCATCAGGAACTAATTTTTGTTTTCATTAGTCTTTCAGTTTTGCATTGGTTTTGAGTTACCTTCTTTTAACTAGGTTCTTTTCAGAATTCTTGTGGTTTCTAAAAACAACTTTGCAGAACACAATTTTTCACAATTAAATATAATGTGTCATAGCAAAAATTATGGTGTATTTAAGATCATAAAGTAAAGCACCAAGAACAATAAGGTAATCAATTAATAAGTGGTATTTATGTAGGAGGAAGGAAGGGAAATTAAATCTGTCCTTGATTATTGGTGGCCATAATTTACTTCTATGAAAATATAGAATTACTTATGCTTTGTATGTTATAGGTGTAAAAGTAATCAGAATAAAAATATATGATGTCCTTATCAGAAGGAAGACATGATTAAAACAATAAAAAAAGAAAAGCACATAATTCATAATGAAAGATTTTTTAAAGTGAAAAAAAAATTAAGAAATTGCTCACATCAATAAATATGGGTGAGAAAAAAAATCACTGTATTAAGAGGACTCTAGATTTCCTCTTCTGGCTGCAACATACCTTGAAACAAAACAACCATTCCCAAAAAAATACCTGGAAAAAAATGGGTAAAGTATACAAAACGCCTAATTAAAGTAATAAATAATTACAGTGAAAAGTCTCTGAGAGTTCAAAATTTCAGGGAGAAGTAAAGTACATTGAGATAAACTTCATATTATTATTTTTTTTTGCCATAAGGCATTTACACATTCATAACTGAAATATAGCAAGAAGCTAATGAGTCAAATGGAGAAATAAGCAGAAGGCAGTAGATAGGCAAAGCTTTCAACACTCTCACAATATTGGACAGATCATTCAGAAAGAAAAATAAGAAAACGTTGGACTTAGCACTTTAAGCCAAACAGAACTAATACACATATAGAGAACATTAAAAAAAAGAAAAGAAAAGAAAGCTAGGCATTGTGGTACAGTACTGTAATCCCAGCAGCTTGGGAGGCTGAAACAGGAGGATCAAGAGTTTAAAGTCAACCTCAGCAACTTAGCAAGGCCCTAAGCAACTCAGTGAGACCTGTCTCTAAATAAAATACAAAAAGGGGCTGGGGATGTGGATCAGTGATTAAGTGCCCCTGGGTTAAATACTTGGTACCAGAAACAAAAATAAAAAAATAGAATCCACATTATTTATTTATTTATTTATTTATTTTCTCAATTGAACATGGGTGGAACATTCTTCTGAACAGTCATGTTAAGACACACACACACACACACACACACACACACACACAAATCTTAGCAAATTTAGTAAGATGGAAATCATATCATATACTTTTTCTGACCATAATGGTATTTAACAAGAAATCTCTAATAAAAAGAGAAGAGAGATCTTAAATAAACAGCATTACTCCTCCTGAAGCTACAAAAAAGAAGAACAAATTAATCCAAAAGTTAGAAGGAAGAAAATAATAAAGATCAGAGGGCAATAAATAAAACATAGACTCCAAATACAATGTAAAAGAGCAACAAAACTAGGAACTGGGTTTGGTGGAGTCTTTTGTTTGTTTTTTTGTTTTTCTACTGGGGATTGAACCTATGGGTGCTTTATTACTGAGCTATATTTCCAGTCCTTTTTTTATTTTTTTCAGTTGTTAAGACAGGGACTTGCGAAATTGCTGAGGCCTGCCTTGAAATGGAGATCCTCCTGCCTCAGCTTCCCAAGTCTCCTGGATTACAAGTGTGCACCACCATGCCCTGCTGGAGTTGGTTTTAAAGATAAATAAAATTAACAAACTTCTAGTTAGACTAAAGAAAAGACTCAAAATTAGAAATAAAGACATATAAGCACAGAAGTGAATTAACTAAAAGATAAGCACACAATAGAAAAAATGAACATAACTGAAAACTTTTAAAATATTAATTTAATAATCAACATTATATATTATGTTATACATTTTATATATAATAAAACTAGTATAATAACAATATAATATAATTGATTAAAAACCCAGGATGACTGATGAAGAGAAAATAAGACAGAAAACAGAAATTATCAATATTAACAATGTAATTAAGTCATCACTACAGATCTTACAGTATTAAAAAGATAATAGAGGATCTTACAAACTATTTCATGCTGATATTTTGAATAAAATTAACAAATTCCTTCAAAAGCACAGTAATCAATCTCATAGAATAAATAGAAAATATGAATAAACAAGTGTCAATTCAAGAAATAAATCTACAATTTAAATCTTTCCCACACCTAGATAACAATTCTGGAAAATTCTTTCAAATGTTTAATGAAGAAATAAAATTTTCTAATTTGATAAAAGGATCCATAACAAATATAGTTAGTAGTACATTATGAATGCAATCAAACAAGAATAAGAAAACAATGTCCATTATCAGCACTTTCATTCAACATTTCATTGCAGTTCCTAACTAGTTCAATAAGGCCAGAAGAAAGAAAAAGAATATAGGTATGGAAGGCATTATTCAGAAATGACTTGACCATGTTGGTATAAAGGTCAAAAGACTATAATTATTATAATTAGTTAACTTAAAAATAAATGTTTCTATTGCAAGATCACTGGAAATAAAACCAAAATGACAACCAACTATATTTATTTATACTATAAATAATTGAAAAAGTAAATTTCATAGAAAAGGAATATCATTTATAATAACATCCAAAGGCATCTACTACCTAGGGATACATACACAGAAACAGCATAAGACCTCTTCCCTGAGAGCTACAAAATCCTGATGGAAGAAATTAAAGAACACTAAAATAAATGGAGGAGGATGAACTGTAGATTGCCTGGAAGACCCAATATTGATAAAACATCAATTATCCACAAATCAATGCAATCCCTATCAAAAAACCAGTGTCTTATTCTGTAAAAATTAACAACCATATTCTAAAATGTACATGAAAATATATAGATTTAATATAGCCATGAAAATGCTGAAAAATAAAAACTTAAACTTGAAGATTTATAGTACTAAATATGAGAAGTTATTATGAGGCCAAAAAATTAATAAAATGAGGAATTAGTACAATAATAGATAAGTAAACAAATGGAATAAATTAGAGAGTTTAGAAATAAACCCACTGAAAAATATTTAGTTGATTTTGATAAAATGCTGCTGCAATTCAACACAAAAGGAATTTTCTTTTAATAAGTAATTATATAGTTGTATGAAATAAAATTAACTTTAAAACTTATGTAAGGCCATATAAAATCTGATATTCAAGACCGTCATATACTCTAATGTGGAAAATGAAGCAATAGGGTGTCTAGAAGTAAGCACAGAAGATGATGGTCATGTTCTCAGGTTGAGCAATCATTTCTTAAGACATAGGCAGCACTCACCAAAACAGAAAAGATTGAGATATTAAACTGTTAACAAAAATATTTTATTTGTCAAAAGTTAGCATTATGAGTCACAGATTAAGAGAAACTATTTTCATTATATACCTGCCTGACAAATAATCATATTGGCATATATAATGCATATAAATCAATAAGGAAAAGATACAACACAGAAAAATGAACAAAAGACTGAATCGTCCCACAATAGTATATCTAAGTAATCAATAAGTATATGAACAGTTAGTAGTTCATTAGTCATCTAAGAAAGGCAAATTAATGCCAAAATCTAATATCACTACATATCCATCATAGTTAAAATTAAAACAATGATTATACCAAGTGTAGTAAAGACACTGAATAACTGGAACTCTCAAATGATGATGGTTTTTTTAATTGGTATATCCACTGGAAAGATGATCATTTTACAGTATACATATGCATATCAAAAAGACACAGCAATTACATTTCAAACATGCATCCAATAAAAAATGAGCACTTACTTACATTGACTATACAATCCAAAGTATTAAAAAGTCTGGATTTTCATGTTTGTGATCAGATTATCTTAAACTAGAGACTTCAGTGAAACCTATCTCACCAATAAGGGGAAAAGACAGGAGAACACAAATACAGTACTTTGGAAATAATGACTAAAGAAGTCCCTTAAACATACTGTTAATGCATGGATGCAGAATTTGTGCAAACTGAGGCTGACTTCATTTGACCCAATGATCTTATTACCAAGTTATGTGTGGTAATTGAGATTTTTGGCATTCTCTTGTCCCCTGGGATAAAAGACTTTAGAGTATAAATGTTTCACCTCTGGAAAAATAAAACACATTGAATGCTAATGTACTTGCTGGAAGGCATTCATCTGGCTTTAGAAGATATCTTTATTTTATTGAACAGATCATATTTTGCCCTCTGAAATGTTGAACTAAGAAAATCAAATTTGATCAAATAGCCCAAGAAAACTATGGCATCCAAAAAAATTAAGAAACCAATGTAAGTCAATGTTTATTCTCTGAAATAAACCATTTGCTACCACAAAAAGGAGCTATTCTTTAATGTTAGCATGTTTCTTCCACATTTGGGGATATTTTTAATGAGTACTTGTATAGTATTCACCTTCCCATTCATTTTGTGGCATTTGAGGTGATCTATCAATAACAATTTAAATCTATTATGATTCTAAAAAAAAAAAAAACAGCATTTCTTAGGTTCCCAAATCTTAGTGCATTTATCTGGCTAAATTGTCTCAAATTAATGATTTCCATATAAACTAGAAGTCATGAGGTATGTGAAATGGAGATATGTATGGCCACCCACAGTGTTCCTTTTCAAGACACTATTAGGAAACTTTCCAAAATCCCTATCCCATGTTTATAGACCACAAGACCATGTATCATAACCCAAATTGATGATATTAAGTATTGTAATTTTTTTTTTACTTCCTCTAAACATTTCCTGGACACTCTGGAATTTCTTATGTTATTCCTAGTTTATTTCTCTGAGTGACTCTTATAAGATTTGAAAAAATAAAACCATATTAAAAAGCAAACTGGGTCTTTTTTGCCCTATCATTTTATCCTATAAAGATGATAGGGGTAGGTAAAGGATAAGAAGAGCATTGTAACCACCATCAACCCTCAGATGCTTGGGATGGGCATCTGGTTCACACCCATGGATTCCATGCATGGTGGGAGGTCAGTTTGGTCAGAAGAGTACTTATTTTAAAGACATTGAAAGTTACATATTAAGTGGTTGCATAAGCAGTTAGAAAAGGCATTGGGAAAAATTTCCCAGAAGGTTAAGAAAAAAAAGGATAAAAATAAAATAAAATGATGAAATCTGGAAGATACTTCTTAAAATTATAGTGTTCTCATGTAACAAATGGAAGATTATGTATTATAGGAAAAACTTGTGAGGAATTAAAAATCCAAATATAAACCCTTGCTTGCTAGCAAAAAAAAATCAATCCAGAAAATAGGATTTGAAAATGTAAGAGAAAGAGATCTGTGTTCCCTTTCCCTCCACATCACTAGTCTTTCTTTGTACATTGAAGAATTCTTAGTAGACGGACACATTTTAGAGACTGATTTACTATGAATCTAGTAATAAAACCTAAGATGTGTCCCAAGCTTTTTTATGTGTATGGGGACAATTAGATGTTTCATATATACTATGGGTAAGACGGGAAATTTGAGAGGAAAAAAAAAGTTAACACTTTAATGAGGAAGGACCCAAACGGTCATAGAATGCTTGGGAGATAGCAGGTAAGTAAATGTGAGGTTATGGTTGTCAGGACAGAGGTCTGAGTTGTAGATAAAAGTGGGAAAGATATTTGTTTATATGTATTATCTAATGACATAGGGCAGAATGGAGTTACCAAGGTAGGAGGCCAAGTGGAACTAGAAATGGATTAATGACATTAGGCTCTAGAACAATAACCTTTTGCGGGAAAACAGGGGAGGAACAGACTATAGTTCCCCAAGAAAGAGAACTCAGAGAAGCAAGAGACAGAAAAGAGAACCAAGAGATAAAACCAAGCCAGTGTGACCTATAAACTGAGGGCAGATTACTCCATGTAGAAGGAAATGTGGGATAAGGTTGAACTTGATGTGTACTGAACTGTCTAAGGGGGCTGTCGGCATGTACAGGAGAAGCCATCTCTAAAAGATTTTTGCTGGAAAGGCCTCTCTTCATGTGAGCATCCTACCAAGATAGAAGCAGCTATAAAACACGAAGCCAGCTATGTTTCTTTCCATGCCCAAGTTACAAAATGAAAAAAACTCAACTGGACTCTCTTACCCTTTTGCACATCACCTGTCTGTGAGACATAATTTTTAATGGTTATAGCTCTTTTGGATATTGAAGAAAATTGCCCTTACCCAGAGGAACTTGGATTATAAGTCTTAAATGCTATCAGATCAAGAAAGTCGGGAATTGAAAAGAAAGAATTAAGTAATTACTTATCTTAGTCCAATTTTTATTGCTGTGACAAAATACCTGAGACTGGGTAATTTTTTTTGCGGGGGAGGGGTAGTCCCTGGGATTGAACTCAGGGGCACTCAAACACTGAGCCACATCCCCAGATCTATTTTGTATTTTTTATCTAGAGATAGGGTCTAACTGAGTTGCTTAGGGCCTTGCTTTTGCTGAGGCTGGCTTTGAACTCAAAATTCTCCTGCCTCAGCCCTCCGGAGCTGCTCAGATTACAGGTATGTGCCACTGTGCCAGGCTGATACAGGGTAATTTACAAAGATTGGAGGTTTCTTTTGCTCACAGCTTTGGAAGCTAGAAAACCCAAGAACATACCATTTATGTCTTCCAGGCGTCTGGTGAAGGCCTTGTACTACATAGTATAATGATTACTATAACAGGAAGTAGAAGGGCAAGCAGGTACGTGCAAAAAAGACAAAACACAAGACAGCCTTGCTTTATTGTTATAAACCTGCTCTTGCAGTAACTAATCCAGTCCTACGAAGCCAGCATTAATCCATTCACCAGGGCTATACCCCCATTACCTAATCACTACCTCTCAGTACTGCCACATGGGTTATTAATTTGCTGAATTTGAATTCTGGGAGAACATATTCAAACCATAGTATTGATCACTATTCATCTCTAGACAAAGAAGTGTAAAGCAATTGTGGAAATAAAAGACAAATGGCAGTGACATGGGGAATAAATTATAGGTGAGGAAGTTAAATGACTTTAGAGAGAACACTTTCTGGAACCTAGAATCTTAGTTATGAAAGGAAAGAAAGCAAAAAGGACATGAAGAACCAAAAGACAATATGGGGGAGTTAACTTAGAGGTAGTCAAAATGTTATAAGTAAAAAGTTTCATAAAATACTTGCCATCCTACTACTTTTATAGTTCAAGCTACAGAGTCTATTAGTCTTTATTCAAATCCTAGATGCACAAAATTAAGCAAGTCACTTAACCTCTTAATGATTATAAAAATAGAGCCTCTGTCTTTATGATGAAAAAAAGATTATCTAACTTATGATGTTTCCTTCAAAAGAGGTTCATATGTGCTGATCTTTTCTCAGACCTAGATACTATAAACACTGTAATAAGTGGGGAAATCTTACATAAAATCCCAAACCAGAATTGCAAGGTCTTTGGGAACTGTAATGAGTTTCTAATGAAAATTATTTTGCAATAATCAAAGTAACATATGATGTGACTGCTCTAGTTAAAAGATATACAAACCATTTTAATGTAGGATTATGAAATCAAACACACAGTGATAAAATGTTGCCTCCAGATAAGCCAAACACTTAAGCTTTTGAACAAAAAGGACTGATTTCTCATGATTTTGAGTCAATTGGAGTTTTTTTTTAATTGATTGCTACTAAGTTTAATTAAAACAAAAAACTTTAGAAAGTTTCATTAGAAACAAGGGACATGTTGATCCTTACCATGACAATTTAAATTCTTCTTTGTTAATGTTGTTGTTGTTGTTGTTGTTATTATTATTATTATTAGTAGTAGTAGTAGTAGTAATAGTAGGGATTGAACCCAGGACACTTATAATTGAACCATATATCCAGCCCTTTTTTACATTTTTTACTTTGAGATAGGGTCTCACCAGGTAGATGAGTTTGGCTTCAAACTTGCAATCTAGTCTCCTGCTTCAGTCTTTTATATCTCTGGGATTACATGCAGACACCATCACATCCAGCTCTTCTTAATTATTATTTTAAGAAACAGTGTCTTCAAAGAATGCAGTATTCCAGTTGCAACTGACTACAATGCACAAGACAAGCATCTAAACAAACACAAAACTATTCTCTTTCTAAGAGCTAGTTGTCCCTGCCAGATAACATGAACACATTTCTACCAAATAGGAAAAGTGGAGACCCTGAGAGGGAAAAGTAGATTGCTTGATTTTTTTTTCCTTCTATTAGAAAACTAGAAAAAATGTATCAGTGGTCAGCAGAAAAAATGTAGAAATTACAGCCACTGACTTAAGTTTTAATACTATATTATTAGTTCACTGTGTGACTTTGGATAGCTCTGAAGGTAATGATAATAATCTTTCCATCTAGGTAAATAGGTAATGTCTAATATTTTTCGCACTATGATTCTGCATAAAAAGATGTCAAATTCATCAAGATTGGTAGAAACCAAGGAATGCATAAGCAACCTCAGATATTGTAGACACATATATACAGTAAGAGCATTTTTCAGTGCTTTCAAACATACTATATTAAAGACTTTACATATGTTATTATAAATTTCTCTAACTATCTTTCTGAGTAGTTAATCATCCAAATTTACAAGTGAGGGCTCTTAAGCAAGGTTAAGTGACATAGTATATTACTGGCAAGCAGCAAAACCAGACTTTTTTTTTTACAGGTATGGTAGCCAGTGCCTTTATTTTCTTTTTATTATTAGTTGTTCAAAATATTACAAAGCTCTTGACATATCATATTCATACATTTGATTCAAGCAGATTATGAACTCCCATTTTTACCCCGTATACATATTGCAGATTCACATCGGTTACACATCCACTTTTTTACATACTGCCATACTAGTGTCTGTTGTATTCTGCTGCCTTTCCTATCCTCTACTATCCCCCCTCCCCTCCCCTCCCCTCCCATCTTCTCTCTCTACCCCATCTACTGTACTTCATTTGCTAGATATATTGCCATTGTTTTTGCCAACAAACCAAATATTCTGCACAAGTTATGGGCTGTTGACAAGACATGACTAAAAATAATTCTTCATATTCCAGCTTTTACATTGAGAAAATAAAAGTGAATTGCAACTTTTACATTGAGAAAATAAAAATGAATTCATAAAATCTTTACATTTCTTGATGTAAGAGCCCATGATAATTACAAGTAATATAAAGATAAGCATCTAGATAACTGGAATTATTGGGAGGACACTTTCAAGTTTTATTTTTCAAAACATGTATGTTTATTAAAATAAATTCATGTTAAAATAAAAATAATTTTAATGATCTTGAATTTCAGAACTTTTAGTTGTTGTTTTTTTTTCTTTTTCAGAAACAGATGTTCAAAAGAAATGGTGGCAGCTGCAAAGTATTCGCCTTCCACATGCCACTTATAATGTGATTATGAGGCTTGTAAGATGTACGGGCTGGTGTAATACAATCTTTCCCTTAATAGCATGCACCTAATATTTGCTTTTGTATGTAGGAAAATAAAATTTATGGAACTGAATAATGTAGCAGTTTTATTTCAAACTGCTTTATTTTTACTAGCAAGGACTAATAAAATCTTCAATGGATTCCACGTTTACTTTTTAGAAATCTTTACATGCCACCCTAGGATAAAGATCACAGGTGGACAGAGAGAAAAACAAGTAAGTCAGAGGAAATAGATGTCTGGTATGCTGAAGAGTAATAATATCTTTGTATATGATTTAAATTGTAAATTATTTGCTTTCAAGGGTGATAAAATAATATGGCCAGTTTAAGAATGATAATAGCTTTAAAGAGAAATAGAACTTTGAAGAGATGATTGTCATATGAAATAAAAGCTAAGAACTTTTTCTATTGTCTATAATAACTCTCTTGGGAACTACCTGTTACTAAAATATTTTAAACCTCTTTGCTCTTGGCCACATACAAGCAAATATATATATATATATATATATATATATATATATATATATATATATATATATATATGAAAATGGGTCACAGTGTGAGATCAAAATAATTGATTCAAGTCCTCTCCAGAATTTTTGAGCTTTAAACCCATGGGATTTACATGTGGACAATTATATTTTTTCTGAATCCTTAGCAAAGTGTAAAAATTTCCAAAAGCCTAATTGCTCTGGCTAGAACTTTCAGTACTATATTGAATAGAAGTGGTGAGAGTAGCATCCTTGCCTGTTCCCACTCTTAGTTTGTTTTTATCCATTGAATATGATGTTAGCTAAAGGCTTTTCATATGTGGTCTGTATTATACTGAGGCAATTTCCTTCTATTCCTAGCTTGTTGAGAGTTTTTATCAGGAGAATGCATTGAATTTTGCCAAATGTTTTTCTATAAATAATGAGACAATAATTGGCTTTTATTCATCTCTCTGTTAAGGTGGTATATCACATTAGTAGACTGTCATATGTTCAAACATCCTTGCATGATAAGGATAAATCCTACTTGATGCATGATCCTTTTAATGTATTATTAAATTCAGTTTGATAATATTTTGTTGAGGATTTGTGCCTCCATGTTTGTCAGGGATATCGGCCTCTAGTTTGGGTTTTTTTTTTTTCTATAGTATCTTTGGTTTTGATATCAAGGTAGTGCTGGCCCAGCAAATGAATTTAGAAATAATGTCTCATCTTTGGTTTTTTGGAAAGAGTTTAAGGATTGGTGTTAATTTTTCTTTAAATGCTTGAGAGAATTCCCCAGCAAAGCCATCTGAACTTGGGTTGATAAAGAAAATGTGGTATGTACCTACTCTGAAATATAATTCAACCTTAAAAAAGAAGAAAATCCTATAATATATGACAACATGCATGCACATGGAGGACATTATTCTAATAATAAGCCAGTCACAGAAGTACAAATATCATGATGTTCCACACAGTAAACTTCACTTGATCATGATGTTATCTTTTTAGTGAATCAATGGATTTGATTTGCTTAGTAGTTTTCAGTTTGATAATTAACATCTATATTCATAGTTATGGATGTTTGCTTTTCTTATAATATCTACATCTGGTTCTGATAGCATGGGAATTCTGACCTCAAAATATAGACCAGATTTCTATGGGAAAAAAAGTATCTCTCTTCTTAAATTTTCCAAGTGTTTATGAGGAATTGATACTATTTCTTTCTTGATATTCAAAATATTCACCAGTGAAGACATTGGGACCTGAAGTTTCTTTGTAGAAAGTTTTTTCTACAATTTAATTTTGTGTAATAGATACAGGGCTATTCAAGTTATCTAATTCTTCTTGACTGATTGTTGGTAATTTGTGTCTTTCACAGAAGATGTTCATGTTATCTAAATTACTAATTTATTGGCATAAAGTTATTTAAGCATTATTTCTTTGTTTGTTTCTTTATCTCTTGCAGTTCTGGGAATAGAATCCAGAGCCTTGCACATGCACAGCAAGCATTTTACCACTGAGCTGTATACCAGCGCTCGAGTATTTATACTCCAATATCTACAGATTCACAATGATACCATCTGTTTCTTTCCTGATGTTGGTAATTTGTGTCTTCTATTTCTCTTCATCAGTTTTGTTTTATCAATCTTATTTACCTCCTCATAGAAAAAGATTTGGGTATCATTAATTTTCCCTATTATTTTTATGTTTTCCATTTCATTAATTTCTACTTGATTGATATTTTTCCCCTGTGCTGCTTAATTTGGATTAATTACCTTTTCATTTTCTTAAGAGAGAAGATAATAATCTATAGTCTTAGGGAGACAAGGCATGTCTTCCTTACTTCCTAAACTGTAATTCTTAAAGTAAGAATGTTCTTATCAATTTAAAAAAATACTTATAAGTCCCTATTTTACCTTCCTCTGGGTACAGCCTAGGCTCTCTAAACTATCCAGGGCTTTGGGATCCTTGTGGATGCACCCCAAGGAGAATAATGTCAGGGGAAGAAGGGACTTAAAGATCAAATAATTTAACATAAATAAGAGAGGAATATCTCTTTATCATGTCACACACAAAGTGGGGAACAGAATCATATTTAAGACTAATGATCCCAGGTTTGATATTTAATCTTTCTAACATATTAGGCTATTACTTATCCTTGTTTTATTAAGTTGGCATTTATTTATAAACTAAATCTGATATCTTCCTATAAAAGAGAATACTTTATATGAATTGATATCCTAATTTATAAAATAAAACAAATTCAATTTATTATATATTAAAAATGTGATATCATATTCCCTCTACTCAAATGTAAATCAGCTTTTCATGCCAGCAGTTGATTCTGTGAGCATTTCTTCTTTCAAATCTGTAACACGGCTGAGATTGATTTATCAGTTACAGGCAAAACATGTATATAATACAATAGAAGGTGATTGCTATTATTTCCTTTTAAAGAGAATAATTTTGATGGAGCAGAGTACTTTGTATATCAGTCTCAGTCTGTGTAGTTTTTTCCTATGTATGGTAGTGCTCAAAGGAACCTATTAGTTACTTTAAGTTGAAGGGATTTGAAGAGTGAGAAGGAGAAAGGAAGAAAATATACACATGACAGAAAGAGAGAAAAAAAAAGAAAAGGAGGAATGAAGGGAAGGAAAGAGAAAGAGAGCAAGAGAAAAAAAGTTTTCCTTGTTCTGGAAGCTTTCAACATGAACTAAAACAGTATTGAACAATATCCTTTAGTATTTCAGAGAATCTAAACTGAATCAATAGAATGATTCTTCAAAGAAGCTAAAACTCTTGGATTATATTATTATATATTATAAAATTTTTTGACAGGAACACTAGAAAGATAACTTTTCTCATGAATAGAAGGATATATTAAATTGCTTGACTAAGATAACCATTTCATTATTTACATCAAAATATCATGTTGTACACCTTAAATATATAGAAAAAAAATAAAAATAAAGATGTCCCTCCTGCTCAAAATCATTTCCTCTTCTGAGATCTCAGTATTATGAACAATTAACTTTTTATCAGGCTTTACAACATCCCATCTCCCCCTCCCATGTTCTTCCTCCATTAAAAAAATTCTCCTACGAGGACAATAGGACACTAAGTTCTTATTTTAATAAGGAAGAATTTACTGGTCAATTTACCCACCATATAACATTGTGAGAAATCAACCTGCTCTGGGTTATGATTTCTAAAGATATCTGGGGAGTATAATTCAAAAATGTTAGTATTAGGAACATTAGAGATCATGAAATAGAGTCTTCTAAATTCATAAGTAAGAAACACAGCTTTTAAGAAACTGACTTAATGTCATGTAGTCAATGGAAATGTTTCATTGCTCTACAGTTCTCTACTATCCTTTGCAATACAGGTCAAAGCTGCATAATAGCCATTATTTTCTGTGTGGGCAGAAGGCCCTCACAGTGCAGAGTATGCTAAATTAGATGATGTAGTAAAGTAGCAAGAATTAGCCACCTGAAGATATTACACATATACTTGTTTCACATTAAGAACTTTAGCTACGGGTTGGGGCTGTGGCTCAAGCAGTAGCGCGCTCGCCTGGCATGCGTGTGGCCCAGTTTCGATCCTCAGCACCACATACAAACAAAGATGCTGTGTTTGCGAAAACTAAAAAATAAATATTAAAAGAAAATCCTCTCTCTCTTTTCTTTTTTTTAAAAAAAATAACTTTAGCTAAGTGTGATCCCTATTTTAAAGGTGAGTAAACTAACACTCAGAAACTGCTAAAATTGTGCATGGTTATGCAACTAGTGTCAGGGTCAGGATTCAAACCCAAGTCTGTCTGACTTTAAAACAAGAGCTTGCTCCCTCTTTTATTTTCTTTTGGCAGGGGTAGATACTAGGGATTGAGCCCAGTGGTACTTTCAACATGAACTAAAACAGTATTGAACAATATTCTGTAGTATTTCAGAGAATCTAAACTGAATCAATGCAATGATTCTTCAAAGAAGCTAAAATTCTTGGATTATAGATTTCTATTGGTTTAAAATTAGTCTATACAAGCAAAATTTTGTGACAGGAACAAAATCTCTTTTTAGTACTTTAACTACTGTGTAACCACTGAGCAACATCCCCAACCCTTTTTATTTTAAGACAGATTTTTAAGACAAGTTGCCTTGTTAAATTGCTAAAGCTGGGCTTGAACTTGTGATCCTCCTGTTTCATTCTTCCACCTGATTGGAATTACAGGTGTGTGTCACCAGGGCAGACTGTGTCAGGCCAGATTCCTGGGACCCCAATAGACCTCCAGGAGTCGAATCCAATGCAATCGCACAAGAGTCTTTATTGCAAGCTTGAGCCTGGACTCACAACCGTTCCCGATGCAAGGAGTGAGTCCCGTTCCTTTGTTCAGTGAGATTTTATAGGTTTTGGGGGATACTCTATGTGTCACAACATCACACAGCAAATCATTTCACACGGCGGGAAAGTCAAACAACAGCTTTCAACATTGATTAGCACATTCACTGGCGGGAACAAATTGGGTAGGGGTGATTGGTTAGTACAAGAGGGGGGTTCCTTTGAACTGATTGGTTTAAGCCATAAGGGCTGTAGGTGCTAAACTACATAGTTTCCCAACATGTTATCAACCACCATAAACTACTGGAGGGTCATCTGGCATCCCAGGTATATTCCCTGTCTCATGCTGATTGGTGGTTGCTAGGGAGTTGCTATGGGTCCTCACCTAGCCTAACTGAGTCAGGGACACCCTGGCGCCTCAGATCTCTCCTGTTATTTGCAGACAAACAACTCAGCAGGGTAACTATCTGCCTAGAAGTGCTCTGTGGGGTTTTCCCAGGACAAGGGTCATGCCCCCTTCCTTGGACAGGCTTTGCTCTGAGGTAGAGGCTGGTTTCTCAAAAATGGAGTCATATCCGTTTCTCAACTGGAGCTCTATCTTTGAAAGAACTTTGTACTGGGGACATAAACAAGTATTTGCTCTGTAAATGCCAATACCTACTCCCTGTTTTATTCCCTCAAAAACATTTATTGAACTCCTTGTATGTGCCATTCACTATATTAAAAACAAGAAAAGTGAATATACTGAACCTTTAAGGAGAGTCCCCTGTGTAGTGATGATATTGGTCTTGAAAATCAGGATCAGATCCTTGCCTGCCCCCACCCCACCAATCCGCAAGGCAAAACTAGATAGTAAATTTTATTTAAGAGATAGGGTGGGGGAAGAGACAGACAGACAGGCACACAGAGAGAGAGAGAGAGAGAGAGAGAGAGAGAGAGAGAGAGAGAGACTCCCCTCCAGAGGGGAGGTGGGCCCAGAGCTGGTGCCTATGGAGTGGAAGTGTTCTGTATTTTTATAAACCTAAAATTTCTTTCTTCTCATGCCTACAAAACCAAAAGACAGGAAAAGAGCCATCCAGGGGTGGTTGCTTGTGTTGGAAAGTGCAATCCCTTTCCCTCCCCAGAAGTGTTAGCAACCTACTAATGGGGAAATGCTACCTACATATTTCCTTTTCTTTGATAATCAGCTACCTGTCCTTTGCCCAATCTCAGTGACAGATTCCCCTTGACTAAATGTTAAGTCAGTCTCCTAAATGTTGTATGCCTCACTCTTGGTGTCTGTCTTTGTCTGGCCTACATGGCCTACTTGTAGTGAACATTTTGCTAAGTTAGTTTAGACACAATCCTCCATGCTTGATATCTTTTCATTCTCAGTATGTGATGAAATTCCCCAGTCCCTGCATCTACTCCTTGATCACCTTGATCTGCCTTCAGCAGGATTCAGGTTTATCCAGCATTCCCCCTTTCCTCTGATGTTTCCTCTCAGTAGTGTCCCATCTTTTGACCACACCACCACCCTGCTCCTTGGTTATAAATTCCCACTTATACATGTTTTAGGAACCGAGCCCAATTCTATACTGAGCTCTCTTTTCCCAGAGATTTAAACTGAATAAAATGAGAATGAAATCTAAAAAGAGAACAAAATCTGTTTTTAGTACTTTAACTATTGTGTAACTCTGTTGTTGTTGTCTCGGTTGTTTTTAACTCAAGTAAGAAGACAATGATAGAAACAAAGTCTAAAGGAATTTAATAGTTGAGAGGAACATAGCTCTTTGAAAGACACTGTTGTCCTGAGTGGGTAGGATGTTCAGAGTACTGACATTTGAGGCTACAAAGATAAGGAAAAGGCTCCCCTTCTTTGAAGTGCTTGCACTGTATAGGAAAGCAAATATGCAAATGTAAATAACAAAGTTAAATCCCATGATTTTCAGGCTAAATTTTCTAAACATTAATTTGATTATTAAAATGTTGAGAACAATGTTATCCACATTGGCACTCAACAGGAAAGATTCTAAAATCTTAAATTAAAGGTCTCAAGTGTAATTCAGGATTCCCTCTTCAAGTAAATATAAAACAAACCCATACCCCCTGATCCAAATTGTTTCCACATTAACACATGTGGTTTCAAGTTTAGAGACTTTCATGATAAATATAAATAATGAACTAAGTTACCGAAAATTTGGTTTAAGCTTTAAACTCAGAATTGTCATCACTTGAATATATTTTTGCTCTAGTTTTGAATGCGAATAGCAATCCTGCATCTTTGTTTATTGAAAACACAACAATTACCCACAAGAATGGGATTTATTTGTTCAAAAGCAAATAATTAAAATTCAACCACCAAAGAATAAAGCTTTACTTAAAAAAAAAAAAAAAGTGGTTTGGAAGAAAAGACATGTTGATGTTGGCAGGACTTGAGGCATCTAACAGTTGTTAATGCTTACAATTAGTGTTTCATTCTGAAGAGATAACCATCCTAAAGTTCCAGAATTTCAAGGTAATTAGTGAGGAGCACAAAGTTTGTAAAAAACAGAAACTTTTTGATGGTCTGTTAAGTAATCTCTTCTAATACTCGGACATATGTGAAATGAATTTGTCTTACAATGTACATAGTTCACTGATTTACTCCTGAAATCACCAAGATATTTTGATTACTCTAACATGGAATGTGGCAAGCTAATGGGAAATATACAAGATATTTTTAATACACCATACCTTATTTCATACAACAAATATGTACTTCAAATATAATTTTAATTTTTAATAGGTTTTCTTAATAATTCAACTGACAAATTATTATGTGAACTCTGTATTTACAAATCTCCTTTTAAGGTAAATAATGACCCATCCTGCCTTAAACACCTTAATTGTGATGAATCTAATTCTTATTTCATAGATCAACTTTGGAGATAAATTATTTGCATTCACCAGTTATTAATAATTTTTTAATCCTTCCTTATCATCATCCTAAAGTTTATTACTTCTTCATCATCTCACTTGACATTGCTACTGTCTAAAATATAAACTCTATAGCAAAGTTTCTTCATGAAATAACTGAAAATCTGAGTAGAGAATAGTAGGTCTAAAAAGAAGTTAATAAATCACTTTTGAACCAGTAGAAATCAAAACAGAATCTGGGGATGAAAGAATTAAATGGCAATAAAAGGTGGTTTCAGAATAAGTGACAAAATTCATGCACAAGTAATAATTGTTATAGAAATTTAGCCAGAGTAGAAATCACGGTATAGAAGAATAACTGGAGAAAACACCCTAGAGAAAGTGTTGTCACTGGTCCATGAGGAACCCTGGAGGACAATATGAAACCTTTCTTGAGAAGAGTGAGAGAGCAGTTGGAGTACAGATATATAATTTAATTGCTTGAAAGTATTAAGATTCCCCCTTGAAAATCATGACCACGTCTTTAAAGTGAAACCACTCAGGATAGTTTTGTTTCCCTACAGCCACATGTAGCTGTGCAGAGGCCAATGGGAAATGGGTAGAGAGGCAGATTTAAATAAAAGTGAGAGTTTTTCAGAAGACTATAATAAAAGAAGGGCAAGGAAATGTTTTTACTGATCATAAAATGCAAGTAAGCTCAGTAGAGGAAAAAGAGGTGGTGGTAGAGATTGGCATTCTCGGTGAGGCCAAAGGAAAATTGAGATAAAGATTCTTGAAAGAAGAGAACTGGAAAGGGGAGGAAGGGGAGGGAAGGGCGTAGGGGTAGGAAAGACGGTGGAATACAATGGTCATCATTACCCTAAGTGCATGAATGAAGAAAAGAAGGATGTGGCTTTATTTTGTGTACAACCAGAGATATGAAAAAATGAAAAAGAATATGAAGTGATGTTTTTATGATCTCATATGCATACTAAAAAAAATCTTACAGAAATTCCAGTCAGTCAACTATAACAGATACGACTTGTTATATATCCAAAATCCTTCATAAAATTTGTCCTGAGTTAGCAAGTTGGAGATTGTGTTTCAGTGCATGCATCTGATTTTAGAAGCCCATCCTTCCCCAACTTTGAGTCTGATGACAGATATATAGAATCACATGTTTCAGATATGACTGTAAGAATGGCAGCAGAAGAAAGGTTTTTAAATCCATCTTCCTAATAGGCTCACCCTTAATTGAAAATGCCTTTGTATTGGAATTTATAAGTTTCATTATTACTCCTGGGTCAAAAGCAGTGCTATTCATTTTACTAAAATTTCCTCTATTACTTTTATCCCGAACAACTCACTGTGCAATATATTCATTACCAAATCTATAAAATTTAAAACAGATTTATAGTTCTGTACAAGAGAAACTAAAACACAGTACTTAATTGACTACTGTCTATTGTAATGTACTGTTATATTCTTACTTTAGATTAAAGATCATGGTATATTGGCCATAATTTCCATTGCATGTACTGCTAATTTTGGTTTGAATTGTTATTTATGTTAATGAATTTTGAATGACAATTAGATTTTAATTAAAGTGAATTTATATTTTATCCATTTAGGAATAAGAAAATAAGAGAAAAGAAAAATAAAGTTAACCTCATGGTAAAGAGAGAGAGAGAGAGAGAGAGAGAGAGAGAGAGTCTTAGCTAGGCATGTGGTGGTGCATACCTGTAATCCCAGCAGCTCAGGAAGCTGAGGAAGAAGGATCACAAGTTCAAAGCCAGCCTCAGCAATTTAGCAAGGCTCTGAGAAACTCAATGAAATATTGTCTTTAAATAAAATACAAACAGGACTGAGGATGTGGTGCAATGGTTAAGTGCCCCTGAGCTCAAATCCTAGTACCAAAACAAAACAAATCAAAACAAAAAAACAAGAAACAGAGTCCCATGCTTGAAATTGAGATTATTGATGGAGTGGTTACTTCCAACTCCTAATTCTTTAGTCCACATATTCTTGTTATGAAGTAGATTGTACTATAATATGGTCTGAGTCTAATCATGTACTGTTTCTTGGAAAAAATGAAAAGGTCCCCATTCTTTCAGAGTGTTGTGTTCCAGCTGCAGCTGAGTTTTTAATAAGCCATTGCATTTTAAACTTAGGCCGGCACTACCAGATGATGCTGTAGGTGGTAAAAGCAGTTAATTTCAAGGACCGGATCCCATCACTGTACTTTGCTGTAAAAGTGAGTTCTTTGAACTGACATAATGATACCTGATAAACCTTTTCTGAGGGTAGATTCCCTTACTGAAAGATGCATTATAGGAAGAGAATGCTAATTACAGGAAGGGAGAGCCCCATACCAGAATATGTCTTCACTCCAGTGGGAGGAATATATGCCTCCTTTATAAGGAGGAACTCCAATACAATTAAAATCCCAATAGGTTGATCGTTCAAGACTACTTTACCCAGGAATAGTGCCATATTGAGGTTTCAGTGTGGGTTTTTTAGGGAGTTTAGACATCAATGGTATCATTAACTAAGTAATGCTTCCTGCAAGTTTTTTGTTCAAGTATTACCTTCTCATTGAATTCTCTCCTGATGGCTCTATTCAAAAATCAACAAAAAATAGATAAAAGACTTAAATATATAACCTTCCTCTATGAAATTAATAGAGGAAAACATAAGTGAAATGCTTTAGGACCCTGGGATGAACAAGAATGTTTTTAGATAAGACCCCAAAAGTACAGGATACAAAACCAAAAAATAGACAAATGGGATTACATCATACTACAAAACTGCACAGCAAAGCAAACAATCAGCAGAGTGAAGAGACAACCTATATAATGGGAGAAAATATTTGTCACTTATCCTTCTGATGAAGAAATAATATTCAGGATATATAAGGGACTAAACTCAATGTTTACTATCAAACAGATAAAAGAAAATAAGTGCCTAGCAAGAATGTGGAGAAAGGGAAGCCTTATACACTCTTGGTGGGAATGTAAATTAGTACAACCACTATGGAAAACAGTATGGAGATCTTCAAAAAATTAAATATAAAACTACCATATGATTCAGTTACTGGTTGTATATATATAAAGGAAATTAAATCAGTATATTAAAGAGGTATTTTTACTCTATGTTCACTGCAGTACTATTCACTGTAGCCAGGGAATAAAAACAACCTAAGTGTCCATCAAATGGTGACTAGATAAAGATTATGTAGTACATATATAAAATGGAGTACTACTCAGCCAGAAAAAGATGAAATTCTGTCATTTGTAGCAGCATGGATGGGACTGGAAGTCATTAAATTATATTAAATAAGCCAGGCACAGAAAGACAATTATTGGATGATCTCACTCACATGGAATCTTAAAAATCCCATCTAAAAGAAGTTGAGAGTAGAAGGTGGTTACTAGCAGCTGGGGAGAATAAGGAGGAGCAGAGAAATGGGAAAAAGTTGATCAGTTGGTACTAAGTTAGTGTTAGATAAGAGCAAGAAGTCCTATATGTTATATTCACATATTGAAAATCCAATCAAACAAACATAATTTTGCTAGGAACTATCAAATGTATTTTAAAGACTTCAAATGTATTTTAAAGACTTCAAATGTAAAGGACAATTTTATTTTCCCAGACATTTACCATGTCTGTGGCTCTTCCTTATTTCTAAGGCTAAAACTCCCCTCTACATCATTACCCTTAGGGTGAGGAATTGCTTTCCCAGTTCTCTTAAGCAGGTCTTCTGGAAGCAGCAGGCTTGCTGACTGCTCTTTGTTTTCCTTAATCTGCGAATGTGTTTATTTTATCTTTATTTCTAAAAGAAGTCTTTGTTAAATACATAATTCTGAGTAGACATTTATTTTCATTATTTTAGCACTTTTAAAATGCTTTTTAACTTGCTTCTGGTATCCCAATTTTCTGATGAGAAATCCACACATAGTCAAATCATCATTTCTCTACAAATAATACATCATTTTCGATTGGAAAACTTTAATAGTTTTTCTTGGTGTTTTGCTTTCATCAGCATGATTATGTGTCTGGGCATGTACTTCTTTGTGTTGATCATGCTTGAAGTCACTGAACTTGAATCTGTAGGTTTACGTCATTTGCCAAACTTCAGAATTTTCAGCCATTTTTCTTCAAACTTTTAACAGCACTACACTCTGTCCCTTCTTTGGAACTCTTTTATTTACTTATTTTTTACTTTTTTTTTTGGTACCAGGAATTAAACCCAAGGGTGCTTTATCATTGAGCCACATCCCCAGCCTTTTTTTTTTTTTTATTTCATTTACTTTGAGACAGGGTCTCACTGAGTTGCTTAGTGCCATGCTAAGTTGCTGAGGCTAGCTTTGAATTTGTGATCCTCCTGCTTCAGCCTCCCAAGTCACTGAGATGACAGGTCTGCCCCATTGTGCCTGGCCTCTCTTTGGGACTTTAAAGAACACACATTTTAAATATTTTATCATTATTCCACAGAATCTTGGGTCTGTTATCATTTTCTTAAGCCTTTAACTCTTGTTTTTTCTAACAAAAATCGCATAATTTCTATTTATTTATCTTCAAGTTCACTGACTCATCTCCATTTAGTCAAATCATTGTTCTGCTTGCTAGCCCATTTGGTGAGGGTTTGCTTAAATGTTATTGAGAATATTAACATTATTGTCTATTTGGCAATCAGTTAAGTTCAGGCTGCGAGTTCTAATCCGTCCTCTGTGAACTTTCATTCCAGTGTCAGTTTAGTTTTCGAAGTCTTTGTAGATCTGTTTGTATCTGTCCCACACGTGTACCAGCCATGATTAGTCTGTGACTTGGGTGGTGATCTACTGTGAGTTTACTTCTTTAAAAAGTCTTTGATTTTTTTTTTAAACATACTTTTCTTAAAATTTTTAAAATTTATTCTAATTTGTTTTATATGACAGCATAATGAATTACAAAAGCCTTTGTTTCAGGGTTTAGGATCAGACCCACATATGCACAGCTCAAAAATTAGTTCCAGAGTTAATAATCAACTTGGGAATTATTTTCCTAAACACCTTCATCTCTTTGGTTCCTCCAATACTAACCAATTTTCTTGGGCTCCTCTTTTTTTGTTGTTTTAATATTTATTTTTTTAGTTATAGGTGGACACAGTGTCTTTAGTTTACTTTATGGGGTGTTGAGGATCGAACCCAGTTCCTCACGCATGCTAGGGGAGCGCTCTACCTCTGAGCCACAACCCCAGCCCTGGGCTCCTCTTTTCATACCTCCCACCAAAAAGGGTCAGATTTTATTTACTTCCTCTATCATACACTTCTGTGACTCACACCTACATCTGAAGCCAAGTGGCAAGAGGACAGGGGTCAGGGAATGAGCAATGGATAGTGTTTACACCATCTTCTAGGGCCACAGTTCCACCAATCATAAAAAGGTTCTCTTCCTCAGAATTTTGTCTCCTACAGACTCCCATTGAAGCTCCCTTTTCCACCATCATAGGCTTTCATAAGAGCTGGAGTGCAGGAAAATGGAGAAAAGAAAAAACCAAAACAAACAAAAACCCCAGACATTTTGTATTCTATCTCTGAGATTTAGATATCTTTCTCTTTGAGCTTGATCTAGAAGACTTCTCCCAGATATCCTCTGGGGCCCACATCCAGGCTTCAAGTTGCATATTCAGGCCAGAGAATACCAATGAGGAGAAAAATAGTAATTTTTTCTGCCTATTTAGTGGTATTTTGAATTCTACTCTTCTTCTCAAATATTCCTGTTAATGCCTTTTAGTAGTCCAATAGTTTTTCCATGTATTCTGTCCAAGTTTCATAGTCACATTCACCCTAGGAGAGACAGGGTGGGGCGTGCTTATCCTAACTTACTGAAAAACAGACTCTCATTAATTTTTATTATAAAAAAGTATACAGAAAGATTTCTAACATTTAAATTTGATTATACTCATAATGTGAAATATGAATCTCATTCAAATTTGGTACATTTTTTTATTATTTGCTAAAATAGTATAACCAATATGCCATTTAGAAAATTTTGCATCTGTATTATAAGTATACTTGGCACTTAATTTTGTTTCTTATGCTTGTTATAATATTCAGGTATAGAATTTTAGCAGCTTTGTAAATTGCTTTTGAAATATCTCCATTCATTTTTCTGAAGTAGTTCAAAAAATATAAAATTATTTATTCTCTGAAAACTAGAAATTCATCATTAAGAATTTCTGGATTAAATGGTTGCATTGTTTATTTCTCTAAAATTTACCTCCAAAAAGAAATCTGTGTGTTGAGGCAATAAAGTTGGTAATTGTTAGATGCAGCCACCAATGGTATGAAATGAATTATGTAAATTAACATAAATGCATTCTATAGACTGAGCAAATTAACTTGAAGAAAAGTGTGGAGAATTTATGCCACTACAGAAAAAAAATGTCCCATGTAAACATGACTTTCTATGAGTTGCTAGTCATTTTTTATTTAGATTGTAACAAATGCAATGGGAGGGGGATGGTAGAATATCAGCAAAAGCATTTTTCTGCTCAGTTTATGTGATACAAGAAAAAAAATGAAATCATGAACAAAAGTCTTGGATGAGAAAACAATTCTATTCCTTCCTAGTTGTATGACTTTAGGACACATGAGTGTATCCAGACTTCAGTTCTCTCTTCCAGGGAAAGATGGTTGGGACTATAATTCTCTTTTAGTAATTTGGTATAAAATTCATCTTGAACTCTTAATAAAAAATTTTGACTTTAAGGGCTACATCCCAAGAGTCTGATTCAGTAATTTACTCCTACAAATTTCCATTTTTAAAGAGCACAGTCTGATGCATGTTTTTAAACAACTACAATTTAGAAAATACAGTTGTATTACTCAGGAATCTCCAGAAAAACAGAATTAATAAAATGTATATAATTATATGAGGGGATTTATTATATTGACTCATATAATCTGAGGCTAAATAGTACCACAATGGCTATTTGCAGGCTGGGGAATTGGTAGCTTATAGGTCTAAGAAGCCTGTAGACTTAGAATAAGAGTGGCCAGTGAAACATCCTGACCCTCCCTGGCACACACAGAAAAAACATTTCTACAAGTTCACATTCACAGGCTAAAGAACATGTAGTCTTATGTCCATGGGTGACAACTGCATAATACTACACCTGCTCAAATTGCTAAGCACCTGTAAGAGGTAGATAGTTTGGTCCATCTAGGCCCCCACCCTATAAGATGGTATTGCCCACAGTCAGCACAGATCTTCCTCATTCTATTTGTTTATCCACACATCAGTCTTCTCTAAAACATCCTCACAGACACACCTAGCAGTATGCTTTACCAATTCTCTAGGGCATCTCTCAATCCAGTCAAAATGACAACTAAAATTAATCATAGCAGTCCAATTTCCTTCTTGTTTTATCTTGAGCCTTTTTACTAGAAAAAAATAAAAGAGAAATCCAATTTTTAAAAAAATTCACAGAGCTTCTAACCATCAGTGTCCTTAGCTTAGAGTCTTGGTTTTTAAAACTCATGAATCTCCTGAATAGCACTGTTGGAGATGACAGAAATTGCCATATGCTTTGAAGTCTTTTACTTGAAAGTCACCACTGGGAAATGTGATTTCAAATAGAAATAATATTCTTGGGAATTGCAAAAAATTATTGTGTTAACCATAGGAAATTGTTAATATTCAATCATTTTTCACCTATAAAAACAGCAATTTCCTATTATTTAACTTAGGTCATTTTCCTTTAGTTTGTTCTTTCCCATAATTTAGTAGGCACCATTTCTTTCAGTATTTCTGTTCTTTTCCCTACATGATGAGTAAGGTTATTTATAAGAAGGCTTGATGGATAGGAAATAATTATGAGGTTTTTAGGTCATTAATTTTTAAAAGTTGAGAAGGTTATGCTTGTGCTGAGGACTAGATCAACTTAAGTTATTTTCTTTGTGAAACTATTTACTAGTTTCCCCTAGTCACATACCCTTCTGAGAGAGCAGAGAAAATAGAGGCCTGCAATAGCAATCCACTAGCTTCTTAAGATTTGTGTTTCAAGTTGTTTTACCAGTTGGCTGGAAGTTTGGTTAGAAACACACTAAAGAGACACAGGATGACCAAATTTCATCTTGTGGAAGTATGAAAAAGAATAAGAAGGTAATTCTTTTCTTATTCTATAAATATTTATTGAGATTTTGCAAGGCACCACAAGGCATTGTAGGGATTTCAAATAAAAATAAGAACCAGTCTTTGTTCTCTAGAGGCTAAAATTGTAAGTGGGAAAATAGACACATGCACAAGTAATTACATTACAAATTAGATTGTATGATAAGAATTATAATTTTAATAACATCTCTAATGAAACAAATATGTCCACTTATTTAAACAGTACCAGTGGAGTATGTTTGTACTCATTTCTCTTTATTAAAAAACTCAATAAAATGTTTTATCTTTAAAAAGTGATATTTTTAAAAAATATCAAAGCAGGTTTGCTTTTACACATATTTAGTGAGGTAAATATTTGCATATTTTATCTCTAATGATAACATTGTATTAGTTTGACTCATTATTCATACATTATAGTTTATGGAAATTTATGATAATGACAGATAAGACATGTCTAACTCAGCAGAGCTTCTGGGCAGCAGCAAGATAGTTCAAATGAATATTCAGCTCAAATATTTAGTTTGAATGAATAATGAAAGAATACATATGGGTACTTTGTTGTTTCTTATGGGTATAGGCTTATACAAACAACAAAGTACCAATATGTTTTAGTTCTAATTTTGGTTTGTATCTCTTGTCTTAGAACCTGATTTTACAGTGGAGTCATCTTCCCAGGGAGTTACATGAATGTCATGGTAAATCTACTATAGTACCAGTGATGGCAAAGCCTCAAATATATGGATGATTCCGTGACCCTGGGATTTACCAGAGGATCTCAGCAGGTTTATGTGTATTAAGCAGTCAAGCCTCAAATCAGCTCTGAAACATGGATATTACACAGGGCTGGTGTTATTCACAATAGAGGCAAGGAGTGAAATATATTCAAACTGAAAATCTTTCAAGAACCATCAAGCTGAGACTGAATAGTACAGACCCTCATTTGAATGCAGTACATGTGTTAGTGCAAATATTTAACTGTCAGACCTAAGAACTATTGAGGCAACTTGTTAAAAAAAAAAAAAAAGCAATTATCAGACATGTACTTCTGAAACCTGGATATTTTGTTATAATACTAGTTCTGCTTCAAAAAGTCTGAGATCAAATTCTATTTAAACACCAAAATCCAACTGAAGCATGGCCCGAAATCAGTAAGTCAGAGCAGAAACTACCTTGCCATACACAGACTCTGTTCTACTCCAGAGAGCCTAATTCAATAGATGAGGGTGAGGCCCCATAATTGACATGCCTAAAAAGCACCCAGGTGATGCTGGTGCTCTGTCTGAGGGTTGCATTTTGGATAATACTGATCTGTATTATTCTACAGAACTGCTTGAGTCATAGAGGTCCTATTTTTAACATGAACCCCTGATAATTATAGTGCATTGAAAACTTTGAGACCCATAAAGCCAATAGAGACTTACTGGCAATAGCAATACCCCATATCCCCCAAAAGCAAAGTGATACTTCAGCCAACACCAGGAGAACAGCACCAGAAGAGTGCTAGTGGAGGTAACTAGTGGAGGTAACATGGGTTGCAAATAGGAAGAGGGCAAACCTTAAGTCTAGTTCCAAGGGGCCTAGCACATTAAGGCACTACCTGGTTTGGTGGCAGTGGGTAGAGGAAGCAGGATCTGTCCAAGGGGATGGATGGTAACTTAACCAAACCAGTATGAATTGTGGTTAAAGGAGGGGAGCCAAAGGTCAAGGCCAGTTCTAAGACTTCTTAGGAGATTAAATGAGTCCTGGAGCAATAAGTTACAAAATCAGGAACAAGTCAAGGCATTAAATACAAAGTAGTTCAGAGAAAACTGCTCAGGACAGATGTCCAATTTTATGTAATGGCTGGCCTGACCTCTTGGAAGAATTGAAAGAGTAGGCACGGACTTTAAAACTTTGTGTCTATTTAGACACTAAGGCTTGCATATCTCTCCTATTTTCACTTGAAAATAGAGCTACTTTTGGTTTAAAAAACAAGCTTCCATTTTCTATTTAATCAGTCTTCTTTCTTCAATCATTAAGCCACCTGCTATTTTCATAATTATTTGTCCCAACTCTTTTTTTCAACCACCATTTGAAGCACAGTTGCTAATTTTCTTTTTCAAAAAGCAATTATATCCTGGATAGTCTAATTCCCATTTTTTTTTAAATTCTTTATCTGAGATCTAAAATTTTAATGAAGTTATTTATCGAACTATGATCTGAAGACAATCTGCAGGATCTTATGTTTAAATGCAGATACCTAGGCAATACTCAGCCTCCCCATTCTGGATCTCAGGAGCTGAACCCTTGAAACACAAATTCTTACAAGATTTCCCGAGAAATTAATGTACACTCAAAAAGTTGTAAATCAATGAACTTATTTCTCTTTTTCATTTTCCTCCCCCTGTGGATAGGTCTCAGCTCTTTAAAATTTTCTAGTTTAGGTTACTCCTAGGTGAATAATTCAAAGTAGTTTCTTAAAGGCATAAGAGCTATATCCTTCCTGGATATTCTGAAACTACTCAAAAATAGAGGGAAATAAATCATTAAAGCATGATTTAAAAGTTTCCATTCCATTGTAAAATATAAAATGTAAAGATTATATTGAACCAAATCCTTGTAATAACAAACCAAATAGAATTGTACTAAAATTTAAAAAATATATATATAACTACCTGCAGTGTTAATTTGAAGTAGCCCAAACAATGCTGGTATCTAAGAATGTGATAAATAAATACTTGCAGATAGAAGTTTGAGTCACATTGTCCTCTATTTAATAACCTAGAACATCATGTTCATTCATTTATTTATTTTTTGTTAGGTTGGAAGGATAAGCCCATCACAGTAGCCTCTGGGCACATTTACAGCATTTTAGAAGGACATTCTGCAGTTTCTGTATAAATTCTGAGCAGCTTAAAGTGAATACTAGCTCTGTTATTTAACAGGATTTCTGGTTTGTTTCAACTTGAAAGTGATTTAATAGGAGGCCCACAGAGAAAATCTTTCTCAGTAATTAAATTATAACAAGTAAGGATTAAAAGTATTAAGAAGTTTAAGCAAACTTTTCAGCTACCCTGTTTTTTTTCGGGGGAGGGGTCACTTGAAATTGGCTGTGGGAATAAGTACAACAAAATTATAAGAAGGAAAAACACAAAAACTACATAAATTTGGGGTTCATTATGTATCTCCAGCAGCAGTGTTTTTCAATTGCTTGGGTTTGATCAAATCCTACCAGCCTTTTTCCCAAGGACTTTTTGTCTCTATCAACTACTCCTTTTCTGAGTTTATAAAGACAACTATATTTTACAGGTAAATTTAATTAATATGTTCAGATTCATTTGTACTTAATCAAAGTGTTTTGTCATGTGTGCCACTAGTTTTGGAGAAGACTTGTGATCTTTTTAATAGACTTTTGGAACCTCTTTTTTTTTTTTTCCTTTCTTAGAAACAGGAAGCCACTTTAGCCAAAAGCAAACAAGGTTAAACTCTGGAGTGTTAGACTTGGGCTTGACATTTAGAAACCACAGATCCAAATGGGTCTTGAGCTTGGCAAAACATTCCTTCCCTTCTTTATTAGGTGAGAAGAAAACATTTAGGATAAAAGCAGAAATGATTAAAATAGGAATGCATTCCTTAGCCTTTAAACTGCAAAAATCAATCCACATCTTTTTTTAGATGAAAAAGCACACATATCTTTTATAAAATTGTAAACCAAATCAGTTTATTATATGTTTTTATCATATATATTGCACAGAAATGTGTTCTAGATAGTAAATTTGTATATATATATATATATATATATATATATATATATATATATATATATATCTTTCTATTAGTTAAGAAGTTATTTAGCTATTACTTACTAAAGTAACTAAATTCTATATATAGTTGTATATAACAATGACAAAAGACCTTGGCAGAACATATGGTTAAATTAATAAATTCCTAATGGGTCAGTATACCAAATACACTAGGATTGTTAATTAATATAGCTTTTTAAAAATATTTTAGTTGTTGATGGACCTTTATTTTACTCATTTATTTATTTATTTTTAATATTTATTTTTTAGTTGTACACAATACCTTTATTTTGTTTATATATTTTTATGTGGTGCTGAGGATCAAACCCAGGGCCTTGCACATGCTAAGCGAGCGCTCTACCACTGAGCCACAACCCTAGCCCTATTCATTTATTTATACGTGTGCTCAGAATGGAACCCAGTTCCTCACACATGAAAGGCAAGTACTCAACCACTGAGCCACAACCCCACCTCTAATTAATCTGTTTTAAAAACTCTTCAAGGCAAAAAGAGTTTGGATCCTCTTAAGAGTTAAATAAGATGAAACGAATTACTGGTTTCCAGTAAGATAGTATTGGCCAAGATGGTCTGATTTTTGTAATCTCTAAATCTCCAATAAAAGCAGTCAGAGAAGCTAGAACAACAAAAACAGCAACAACCAATAAAATTTTATGACCAGTATCTAAAACAAAATGCAAAGAATGGGTATTCTAGTAACTCTAAAAATTGAACTTACCATTATGTTCACATAGTATCAGCAACTTTATGAAAGAAAGTGAAGGAAAAATAAAAGCACTTCTGATAAGTCTGAGATCCAGAAACCAAATTCCTATCAGGTATTTTCTTCTCAAATTGGGTGTCCTCACTAGATTGAAAGTTCAGTGAGCTTATATGAAAATAGTAGAAACATCTGGGAAGGATACCTAGAGGCTGTGATTCATATAAATAAAACAAAGGTCCATTGATAAATGATTTTTTTAAATGGGCTGGGGATAGAGCTCAGTTGGTAGAGTTCAAGGGACCAGAGAGAAGAAAATCAGGATAGGAGTGTTGACACCAAGAACCTTCCCCATTGACCTGGGCCTAAGTCCCCTTTCAGAACAAATGCCCAGGAGGCAAGCTCAGCTGAAGTAGAGTGGAGACACTAAGGGCAAAGCAAAAGAAACTCCAGAATAAAATTGTGGAGAAGCCCAGAGCTATAAAGCAAGGAAAGGTCAGTTGGCTCTCTTTTCCTTCTCTTTTAAAATCGGGAAGAGGGTTGTATTGTTGATGGCTCTCATGCAAAGTTTTTATAAAGAAAAAGAATAATGGGCAGAATAATCTTCATGTGAACAATAGAGACATACCAGAGAAACAGATAAAAAATACTTCTTCATATTTCAAAACAAGCTAAAAGTATTTAAGAAAATAACAGAAAGAATACCAGAATTAGAAACAGTTGAATGAGCTAATGGCGGGGGGGGGGGGGGGGGGGTATTTAAAAAGAAAGAGGACAAAACCCAGGAAAGACTTAAAAATAAAAATTAAAATCATTTCAGAAATGATGACTGAACAAAAAGGAGAACAAGAACAAATCAGTGGATTTAGAGAATGGTTAAAACCTTTGGATACATGAATAATACCTTTTGAATAATAGAATATAGGGAAGAGGAAATTAAAAGAAAATATAAAAGTGAAAATATAAAACAATAAAAACTTAAAACTAATAGACAAAGGCAAGCAAAATCCATCACCTGTGCCATAGATGTCCCCAGTGACACCTACGGCAGCATGGTAGAATCCATGGTACACTGAGCAAACAACATACCTAAAAAAATTTTAGCAGAAGAGACAACATTGAGACATATTTACATATTCTAATATGATAGAGTTTTTAAAAGAAAAAAAGTTTTTTGAATATCTAGACAAAAAGAACAGATCACCTTCTATAAGAAAAAAAAACAAAACCTGGAGCTGGGGTTTTGGTTCAGTGGTGGAGCGTTTGCCTAGCATGTGTGAGGCACTGGGTTCAATTTTCAGCACTACATATAAATAAATAAAACAAAGATCTATTGACAACTGAAAAAAAATTTTTTTAAATGGGCTGAGGATAGAGTTCAGTTGGTAGAGTGCTTGCCTTGCATGCATAAGGCTTTGGGTTCAATCCCCAGCACCACAAAAAAAGAAAAAGGAAGGAAGGAAGGAAGGAAGGAAGGAAGGAAGGAAGGAAGGAAGGAAGGAAGGAAGGAAGGAAGGAAGGAAGGAAGGAAGGAAGGAAGGAAGGAAGGAAGGAAGGAAGGAAGGAAGGAAGGAAGGAAGGAAGGAAGGAAGGAAGGAAGGAAGGAAGGAAGGAAGGAAGGAAGGAAGGAAGGAAGGAAGGAAGGAAGGAAGGAAATCTGATTGCAACAAGTCCTTTATAACAACAACGCTTTTATGACAGAGACAATGAAACATCTTCATATATTTAAGTTCCAAGAGGTAAAAAATGTGAGCCAAAAAGCTTAGATGTAGTTTTAAAAAAAGACAGTAATAATAATAACAGCAGTAATATGGCCTTCAAATAAATATGTTGAATTTTTCCTGAACAGGCAAGAACTTAGGAAATAATTGCTCCATGGAGCCCTCAGAATTCTACTGTGGAAAAAATTTCAGACAACAAAAATGACTGGACAATAGGCAATGAGGACTATGCTTAAGGAGTACTAATGAGAATTGCATATACATTTTCCTGTAGAACTAAGACCAAATAATGAATACAGGAAGAACAGTGTAGTGTGTAATGGCTCTATGTGCTGATGATATGCACAGGACACAGTATTAAGAAGAGTAGGGAAAAGAAAAAGAAAATACAGAAAACAGTTGCCAGTCACATTAGATAAGTTGTCAGATAATAAGCAAAGTGTCATGGAGTTAGGATATCTCTTAATGAAAGAGTGAACGTAATAGAATCATTTTTTTTTAGAATCTTTTTAAATGTCAGTTAACACCTTAAAGAAAAACAACCACACAACATGTGCCTTCTGATAAAAGTACACAACATCACCCACGCAGTATCTTCTTAACAAAAGAGAAGAAAATCAAGCCTAAATTTGAAAAAGTCTCTATTCCCACTAGTGTACAGAAAGAACAACTTATTAAATAATCTTAAAGGGAAATAATAAGCAAAACCCAGACTGTGAAGAATTCTTCAGGACAAATTACTCAATTTTTTCTTCAAAAAAGTTGCAAAGGGGACTAGGGGATGGAGTAGGTGTATAGAAATAGACTTGAGACACATATCAAGCAATTGCAGTGTACACACTTGGAAAGCTGTTTTGACAGAAACTGAGTCTTTCAATTAAAATTATGAAGCATTTGAAAAAATTGAACACTGTAAATATAAGGAAATACTGGTGTTTTAGTAAGCTTTTTTACTGCTATGACTAAAAGATTTGACCAGAAAAATTGTAGAGGAGGAAAAGTTTATGAGAATTTCATATACTTTCATATTTAGGGGCTCATGGTTTCAGAGGTCTCAATCCATAGAAGGCTGGCTCCATTTCTTGAGGCTCAAGATGAGGCTGAAAATTATGGCAGAAGAGAGTGGCAGAGGGAAGCAGTTCACATGATGATCAGAGAGCAGAGAGACAGAGAGAGACTCCACTCTCCAGATATAAAACATATATCCCATAGCCACACCCCCAATGAACCACTTCCTCCAGCCACACCTTGCCTGCCTCCAGCTACTACTCAGTTAATCCAATCAGGGTTTAATTCACCAATTAGATTAAGGCTGTAACCCAGTCATTTCTCCTCCAAACCTTGCATTGTCTCCCACATGAGCTTTTGGGGGACACCTCACACCAAATTCTAACAACTGGGGAATTTTAAACTTGTGTAGTTCTATTTCTTAGAAAAAATAAACAGTTGACTTTACCTATTAAATAGTTACATTGTTTAACCTGTTAATATGCTAGCATAAAATAACATAAAATTATAGTATCTTACCATATAGGTATTTATATCAGATTACATCAACCAAATAGAAATGTCATGTATAGGAAAAAAGAACCAAGATAATATATTGGACATTGAATAAGATATATGCTAATAAATAATTCCTTGGCCTCAAATCTGTCATTTTAAGGATATTCAATGATGAAACTCTGAGTTTAATGATTATTCCAGAAGCACAATTAGTAGTCTATATTAAACTATTTTCATCTCTAACAACCTCTCTGTGACTTATATTTGAACACATTTCCTTTATTTACCCTTCTTATAAATGATCATATCAAAGTAGACTTAGATACAACTTTTTTTTTTTTCAGTCCTGGAAATTGAACTCGGGCCCTCACACTTGTTAGGCAAGCACTGTAATACTGAGCTATATCATACCCAGTCTCCAGCCCTTGACTATCATTTTGTCAGTGATCACTGAGTGGTTCTGGGAAAGTTGTCATTTCAGAGATAGATATAGATATAAGGACTAAATGAGATAGTATTTGAAGTACTGCTATATTAAAAGTATCAATTAGTTATTAGCACATAAAAATTGATTCATAGCTATATCATGCTGGAACTATACTAATCTCTCTTTTACATTGAGTTTTACTTCAGGGAGAAAAGAGAGTAAAGCAATTTACAGAATCTGGAAGAATAAAAAATTGATCTTGGATACTGAAGAGCAAAGAACAGAGAATCCAAGAAAATGCCCAAACCTCCATGGGCTATTCCCATGGCCACATTACAGCTAAACACTATCACCTCATGCTTGATACCTCAGCCACAGGGACTGGTTGCCAGAAACTTAGGTCCCCACTAGCCTTACAAAAATCAAATGGCTCCAACATACCAAAACTGCCAACTGATAAGAATTTCTCAGCATAAACACTACTGCTCAATTCTGTCTACTGATCTCAATTGAGATTATCTGCTTGGCAGAAAGTTAAGTCACCAGTAGAAGCTTTGCTGCAAAAGATTCTGAGAAATACAGCTTTAGCCTTCTAGTCTTTATTGTACAAAAGTTACATTAGAAGGGAGTCGGATGCTTACTAAGTAAATTCAATGAGTATTTTTCATTGCATTTCAAAAGTATTTAAAATCATCTTGTTTATATTTTTAATGCAAGCACAGCTAACCCTTCTATTCTCATCAAATGGACCATTCTTTCTCAATAACTTTAATTATTTTTATTAAGCTTCTCTATAAGATTATAAGTCATTTAATAAAATGCTGTTAAATTTGTCCCTGTATCTAATTGTTCAACTAATGCAAAGTATAGCAGAAAAACTACTTCTTTAGAAGGCATACATCTACTAGAATATCCCACTGTATTCTCACCTTTATGAAAATAAAATGACTTTGCAGATATATGTTCTACTTGTTTAACATAATCCTTTAATCCCTTTTTCTTATGTAGTTATGTATAACAAATTGCATATATATTAGTATATGCTTCTTTAATTACATCTTTTTTTAGTTAAGTTAGATTTTTTTGTCACTGTGACCAAAATACCTTACAAGAACAACTTAGAGGAGGGGAAGTTTATGTGTGGCTTGTAGTTTCAGAGACCTCAATCCACAGACAGCCTATTTCATTGCTCTGGGCCCAAGATGAGGCAGGGAAGAGTTTAGTGGACAAAAGCTGCTCATGACAAGATCAAGAAGCAGAGAGAGAGAGAGAGAGAGAGAGAGAGAGAGAGAGAGAGAGCAGGAGGAAGGATAAGATGCACCCTCCCAGAAGTTTTTGGGGTACACCTTCTGTCCAAACCATAACACATCTATAATTTGATTTTAGATGACTTTTATCCTGTTCGCACTCCAGATGAGTTCTTTCTTTAAAAGCCTTTTTCTTTTTTCCTGATAGTCATACATACATATGAAATCATTTAAATATAAGTAAACTTAATGAAAGATAAGGGTGTTTCTTTTCTGAGGTGTGAATAAATGCATTAGCTCATCTAAGTTTGCCTACCAGATATGACTTAGACATTTCATAATTATATTCACTAACAAAATAGAAAAGAAGACAAATGGAAAAATAAAATTTATGGAACACTAGAGAAGTCTGTAAAAAGAGAAGGAATTGCTTGAAGGCAAGGATAAATGGTTTGAATATGACACAGGACATAATGAAGAGTAAATGGTTTAATTATCTCAGGGGTACAACATGATCTTTGCTATAGAATTCTGAAGTGTCCTAGAGCATGGGAAGGCAAAAAGTAGTTAGAAATTCTCAGTCTCATTGGCCTAGAGCAAATGTGTTTAAAAATTTCTCAGTTTTGATAAATGACATCTGTCTTCAAGTGGCCAAGATAACCAATGATTTTGGTGTAAACATTCATGTACAAATATTAATGGATTAATGGTCTGTTGTTCAGAATACTGGCCATTGGTTGATGGACTAAAACTTTTCAACCAACATAATAATTAAAATCAAGGTAGAGGAAAAAAAACTACAATATTCTTATAAAGTGTAGTCTTCATTTCTCAAGAACTCTGGAAACTACCTTCATACATGTACAACCAAGTTTGATAGGCCAGAAAAATATAGAAGTGTTCAGGCTTCCTTCTTGCTCCAAGCTAATTGGGCCAATGTCAGAGGCAAAATGCAGCCTCTTTCAAGATGGCTGAGAGCAGTCTACAAGTGAAGTTCAAATCTCTGGAGAATATTCCTAACCTTACAATGATATAGGCCCTGCTTGTGTTTATCATATGGACTTATTCCCCAGCCAATCAAAAGATAAGTAGCTTCAGAAAACATATGGTACATATTCCACAATACTTTGGAGGAACTAACTATACAGTGTATCCTCCATAAAATGGACACTTTAACAGAATACAAATCTTCATTATAGTTTCAAGAAACCTACCAGTATCATATTATTTTTAGACACAGTATGTATTTTGTTATTCTTAACAGAGAAAAATTGCAGCCTATCCAATATCACTGGTATTTTGCAATTTTCTTCTTTTTAACATTAACAAAAAATACATACCTTTGCTAGACATAAAATATATTCAATGTGCACTCTTTTGAACCTATGTAAGCCACCATCTTCTCAGCATGTAATGCAATTTAAACAGTTTTTGTATGTTATGCCCTGAAGAAACTTGAGTAGTGATTCTATCTATTCATACTGATAAATTTGATTTAATTAAAAGTACACCACTATGAAAATGCATTTTAAAATATCCTCATTGATTTCTTAAGTCATACCACATATGCATGATTTAAAATCATAATCTTTTCCCCTGAACACATAATAAAAATGATAGTTACAAAGGCATCTCTGGGTAGCACCCAAGAATATTTATTGGACAAAGTGTGCTTTTGTTCCCAAAGAGAGTGACAAAAAACTCTTTTAATTTATAATGTAGAATAACATGCCATTTAGCAGCAGGATTTTTTTTTTATTTTTAGTCCTTATGATGTTTGATTCCCAGATGTAGGAATGTAGCTGTTCAGGGGCTGCTGCTAATTATTGAGCAAATATCCACATGAAGTCCAGATGTTAATGTGTGATTTTTTTTCTATCAGCAAATAGATTTCTTGTCTTATTGAGATAAGATAGGACTTTTCCTATACATTATCTTAGTCTTTTAGAGCCCTTACTTTAGTTTTTAATCAGTTATATATCATTCAACTACATTTTTATATAAGGTTTATATCTAAATGGAATAATTTAATATATGGTTCTTACTTTGGTAAACCTAATCTAACTTAGATTTCCATTTGAAAAGAAGCACTTATAAAAGGAGACTTATTTGCAATCTATAAAATAAAATGTTGAAAGTAAGCACATACAATATCTGATGAGGACAAAGAGATACGAGGTAAATGTGGAGATTTTGCTAAGAATTTTGCTAGACATTAACATCACGTTTTCTTCCAGAAGGGTCATTAAGAATAGGAGAACAAGCTGGGTGCGGTGGCACAGGCCTGTAATCCCAACAGCTCAGGAGGCTGAGGCAGTAGGATCATGAGTTCAAAGCCAGCCTCAGCAAAAGTGAGGCACTAAGCAAATCAGTAAGACTTTATCTCTAAATACAATACAAAAAAAAAAAACAGGGCTGGGGATGTGGCTCAGTGGTCGAGTGCCCCTGAGTTCAATCCTTGGTACCCCCCGCCCCCCCCAAAAAAGAAGGAGAAAAAGAATAGGAGAACAATATAGTATAAAACTCTCAATTAAGCATAGAAAGTTTTAAAAGTTCTTTGTGGGAAGAAAAGAAAAGTCAGTCAGTCTCTCCTGACTTGTCAGTGGATCATTAACTGTTCATCATATAAAAATGATTTTGTATTTTAATTCCAGTTTTGTCTACTAAGTCTATACTTCACAGCATTATAATTGTTTTAGAGATAATTATCACAATATTTTCTAAGGGTAACTTAATTCTCTAGAAAAGTTAGTATTATAAACTGAACACATAATACCAGAAAATGTCATTCTAGTTGCTAATTCTCATTCAGGAATAAAATAAAGTTAGAATAGAACAAACATTGATAATTTGAAAAATAAGAGGTCAATGAGCTTAAATTGTTATGGTAATTGACATACAATCTTTTTTTTATTCTTAGAAACATTAAAAAACACTTTGTTAAAGTATGTATCAGTTACTCAGTAAATACATAAATTTATTTCTATTTGTAGGCAAAACTGGATGAAGAAATCCAGAAGACACTATAATTTCAAGCTGTATTTGTACTCAAACTGAGGTTATAACATTACCAAGTCTTTCCACCAACCAGCGAGCCAAGAAGGCTGCTTGTTGTCTGATTTGGCTCAAGTTATAGGGGCATGGCCTTGGTCCTCAGCCAAGTTGGTAAAAACCCAATTCCAATTGGGTCAGAGTCAAAATTTGAGCAAAATACTGATATATCTGATTTTTTAAAATAAGAATTTATGGAATGGAAAGATTTACTTTGGGAGATATCTCAATGTAGATTGCATTTAAACTATTTCTTTATTTTCTAATAAATTTAGCATGATTTTTGCTATGCCAGGCAATTTTTAGCATATTTGTTCATGAAACTTTTCCTAAAAAATTTTAATCACCTAGAGAAAACTTTTGGTATAAAAATAAAACAGTCACTATCTACACACTTAGCTCTGTTGTGCTTAGTTAACAAAAAGTTTTCAATGATTTTAGGTTGACTAAATGTGGTTTACCAATTATCAAGTAAATCCTGTGTTACAGTTTGGATATAAGGTGACTCCTATAAGCTTATGTTTTCAAGAAGGTTTAGAAGAGAAATGATTGGGTTGTAAGAGTCTTAACCCAATGATTGATTTAATCTCCTAATAGGGATTAACTGAGTGATAACTGAAGTGGTAGGGTGTGGCTGGAGGAGGTGGGAATTGGGGTGTAGCTATGGGTATATATTTGTATCTGGAGAGTGGAGTTTCTGTCTCTGTTTCCTGATCACTGTGATGTGAGCTCCTTCCCTCCAACAACTTCTCCTGCCATGATGTTCAGACTCGATTGGAGCCCTGAGGAATGGAGCCAACCTTCTATGGAGTAAGACCTCTGAAACAGTGAGCCCTCAAATTCTTCCTTCACTACAGTTGTTCTGTTCAGATCCTTTAGTCACAGCAGTGAAATAAGCTGACTAAAACATCCTGTGACCAAAAAAAGGTCAATACCCGTTATATCTACTTGCATCATGCAACCTATAGAACAGTAAATCTCCAACTTAAATTATCACTTCTTAAATCTTTATAATTAATGACCATATGAACTAGTCCATTAATCTGGGAGGCAGAAAGAAATCAGGTGGTATATCTCCAAGTTTTATTTCTCTTTCTTTTCCCCCAGTAGCAAACTAAAAGTTCAATAGGAATAATCATTTTAGACTAATCATACAGAAAGAAAAAAAGTTATGATTAAATATTATTAAACATGAGGGGATTGGAAATATTTCAAAGGGAAGTAAAATTTTTCTGAAGTCATATATCTTTGAAAAGATTTTCCAAAGGTGTCATCCTTGGTATTGTATAAACTCCTAATCTGCATCTTCACAACATGGAAGTGTTTGCAATATTAGACTTCCCTGCATTGCCAATCAATGTCCAATATTTAGGAGGAAATATCATACCTAAATGATACTAGTAAAAACAGTTATGCTCACAGTGCTCACTAAAGATAGAACTGAAGAATATCATGCTAAGTGAAATAAACCAATCACCAAAAACCAAAGACCAAATGTTTTCTCTGATGTGTGGATGCTAATTCACACTAAGGGGGAGGAGGTAGGAAAGGGGTAGGGAAGAATAGAAGTACTTTGGATTAGACAAGGGGGAATGAAGGGAATATATAATGTATAACTAATTAGAACTATATCATGTATAACTATATCATGTATATATCATGTATAACTAATTAGAGCAATTTTAAAAGGACTCCCTAAAAGATACTGTATGATAGATTCCATAGATGTTGAGGTGAAAGAATCATGATTTATGATGATCCACATCATCTTAAACTATCCCACCTTCTTTATAAATATAATAATAGGAATTGATACAAGTAATAGGAATTGCTTGTATCTTTTTATAGCACTAACATTCTAGAAACCAAGTTGGTGGATTGAAATCATCTTATTAAAACTATCTTTCCCTTAATTAATTAGTTTTATAAAATCTGGATTAAGTCTTTTAAAGGCAATTAGTAGACCTTTCTGATTTTAGACAGGTATATATCTATATTACCTAGTAAATCTAGTTGGTAGGGGGAAAATATAGAAAAAATATCAAATCACTTTGTTGTCAGAAAACACTTTCCCTATATCATTGTAAGTATTCTTACCCACACCAAACTCTGAATAATATGATGGTTGGTCCCAAGGGAAATCATTTTAATTGATTGTACATAATCATGTCAATGATAGCATAATAGCTATAAAAATTTGCACTGCATTTGTTAGGACACTTTTTTTTAAGAACAGAAAATGGAACATTTATAGTCTAAAGTTTTATCTACACAAATAAAAAAAATATTAGCAGTGTGGTCTTGTGGGAAGAGGACTGGTCCAAAGATTTTCATAAAATTTGGTCTAATAAGACTTAACACTGAGCTAGTGACTCAGCTTCTCATTTTATTATTTTTAAGTAGTAAAATTAAAATAATAATAGCTTAGGAAATTAATTATACAAGTAATGAATCTTAGGACTCATAAAGATACCAGTGTACCTTTTTAAAAATTTGTTCAAATTAGTTATACAGGACAGTAGAATGCATTTTGACACATCCCACATAAATGGAGTATCATCTCTCATTCTTCTGGTTGTACATGATGTAGGTTCATACTCATTGTGTAATCATATGTGTACATAGGGTATTAATGTCTGATTCATTCTACTATCCTTCCTACCCCCATACCATCTCCATTCCCTTCACTCCCATCTGCCTAATCCAATACCTCTATTTTTCTCTAGTCTTTACTCAGCAGGGTATGAGTCTTAAATAACCTATTTCAATAAGACATATGGGATACTGCTGAATAAATTTTACAAAAGCATCTGGAATGTTACCCTCCAAATAAACAGGTTTAAGATGGATAAAGTCTAGCAGAACACCAGAAAATAAAAGATCTCAATCATAATGACTGAGAGGTTAAACATTTATTATTACAAAAAACTAGCATAAATAATATAGATTTATGTCAAGATAAGAAAATTTACTTGCCATTTTCACACTTTTGTTTAAGAACTTTATCAAAATTTATTTCCCCCTTTTACAAGTATTATTAAAAAGAGAGAAAACAATTCCTATTACAATTTCTCAAGAAGTTGGGATGGTTTACCTACTCTCTTAGCATGCAAGACTGTTATGTGGAGAATGTTAACCAATCATTCTACACCATGACAAGATGAAAGAGTTTTAAAACATTAGCAAAATACTTAAAAGTTAGCAAAGCAGGCCAAAATTAAGATTATCCTATAATTTTAAACTATGTGGTTAGGCATTGAAACTGACTGGAAAGGGAGGGCATGTAATCTGATTCTTTAAGAATGGAATAGAGCCAGACATGGTGGCACATGCCTGTAATTTCTGCAATTTGGGAGTCTGAGGCAAGAGGATTGCAAGTTCAAGTCCAGCTGGGAAATTTAGCAAGACCCTGTCTCAAAAGAAAAATAAAAAGAGCTGAAAATGCACCTCAGTAGTAAAGCACCCCTGGGTTCAATCTCCAGTACTAGAAAAAAAAAAGAAAAGTGGAATAGATAGCAATTCACACTGAATGGCTTGGCTTTACCTTTGCTAAGACTTGCTTACTTGATCATTGATCTTTGGTGTCCCTTCTGGCACTTGGATTCTATTGTTTATTCTCAGGAATCAAAAGAGGCATTTGTGGGTCTACTATGGGTTACAGTATCCTGTTTTATTATATTTATTATAATTTTATCACACTATTATTTTGCCAAGTTAATAACGATGTTTTAGAAGAGGATGAGAAGCTCTGTATTCAACAAAGAGTTTAATGCCAATCTAATCACTTTAACCAGGACAGTTTTGACAAAGATTAGCCATAAAATAAATTCCTAACTTGGTTTAATGCATACAGTGAATACTAGTGTGTTTTCATTTCTAAATGTAAGCATAATTGCACATGTCTAGCCAGCTATAATAAAGTCTGAAAAGCTGAAATATTTCAGCCAATATTCAGAAGAAATGTAATAGTATATTTTATAATTAAATGTTACAATGGGCTATAATATGCCACAAAAGAGACATTTCATTTTTAAAAGATTATCTGTTATATTCAAAATGACCTTTTAGACGATTAGGTAAAATTTGTTTCCTTAGAGGAACTGAAAGTGATACAGCCCTCATCATTTAACTGCTGATTTCTTGGTTCCCACATATTCCAGAACTAGGATTTGGCCTGCTGAGTTTTGGCAAGTCTTATGTTGGTATCAAGCAAATTCCCATCCAAAAGAGTGTTGGATAGCACCACGATAACTCTAAATTGTACAGAAATCCAAATGTGAATTTCCTGGAACACACATGGAAACATGTAGTCAACAGATTTCTGAAATTGCATACCAGCACTTTACTTTGCCTCTACAAGTGCTTGCCTATCTTGGAAGAAAATCTATTAAAATCTTTTCTGATGAGTTAAAAGAGAAAATGTTGTAACTAAAACAGTCACTTCACTAGTCAGCTTCAAAGTTTTATGTTCTGACTTCAATATAAAACTGGATAAAAATAAGATGATTATTATGTGTATACGAAGATATACTTCCAAAATAGCAAAAGATTAGAGTTATTCCACAAAATCATCATCATCATCATCATCCTTCATGCAGAGTTTCTTATTTTCAGCTTTTTCCCCCTCAGAATTAAAATAAGTTTGAGTCTTAACACTCAATGTGCTATTTTATATTTTGCCCAATATGAGATTTGCTAATGGCTGCTTTACATTGTATTTTCTTAAACAAGCCAATTAAAACACAGATTTGCATATATTTTAAAATTCCTTTTATTCAATTTCTCCACCTTTCACCCCTTATTTCTACAAGAATTCTCTTGTTCTTTCCCTGAATATATTCTCTACTTTTCAATTTTCAAATACCTGAAAAGCAATGATAAAGTGTGAGACAACTTTGTTTTCTGACGTACTATTCTAATAGTCTGATAAAACTAATTAACTTGGGGAAACAACACAGTTTATCATATAACTAGCTAATTCTTAGTGTGCTCTTCTTAAGCAACTACTGAGTTTCTTGTGGATGCAGAGAACTTTTCAATCTAGTTTTATTCAGCATCTCAGGTAACTTTTTAAAAATTATCATGATAGATTTTTTTGCATAGGACCTAATACACAGTAAGAAAAATGGCAAACAAGAGGAATTAAATGTGAAAATGCTTTTTGTAGACTCTAAAGAACTACTAAATATAATAGAAATGTTACTTTTCCTCAGAGTAAGAATTACTAAAACCTAGAAATATAATATATAATATTTATAATTTTCCTTAATTAACTGTCTCTCATAAACTAAAATATAAATGATATTTTGAAGAAAATGGGCTCTATATGGGATTGACATACATAGAGGTGAGTCTCAAAGCAGATAATCAGGACAGGCTTCTGTTGAGCAAGTTAGGCAAATTTACATGAGTCCAGGATATTTGGCATGAAATCACTGTTTTCTCTTTCCTTTATTTCTCTACAGCTTTCTTAAACATGTGTTTTACTGACAAGTAAACTACCTGGAAAAAGTACCCTCTGGTGTGAAGTAGTACGGAAGACTATTAATATTACATATGAAATTTAAACCATGTTTAGGGCAGTGGCTGTTATGGGAAGAAAGATTGCCACAATATAAAGATCCTAGGTTGAGTTTGAAAATCAAGTCCATAGCCTTAGCCCAACAAAGACAACTAGGTTGGTCAACATGGTTGGTCCTCAGTGTGATAGTAAATGCAATGTTGAGACTAATTCTAACTGACTTAGTCTTCTAAACCAATGTAATTAATACAAATTAGAAATTTTAAAAATACTTAAAAAGCTATTTTATCTTTTTAGAAAAAGAACTTTTTAAGATGTTGAATTTTAAGCCAATTCTTTAGGATGTGAACATTGGGGGAAAATAATATTAAGGTAATAGAAAGACTTGCCGGTGACTTTCTAACATCGTGGAATGTAGGACTCACCTGTACCCTTGTCCCATGGGGTAATGGGATGTAGTACACAGCTAACAGTACCTGCAGCAGGATTTCCTGAGAGCATTGTTTCTGGGAACAGAGGGAGGAGACAGCATGAGTAGTAAGGGCCATGGAAATCTGTGGATATTGAGAACTTGTTAGAGAACATAAAAATGTTACCCAGCATAATTCTCAGATACTAGTAAGAAAAACTTAGAGTGCAAGCAAGTCTCAAAACAGCAGATGAAAGTGAGAGTCAAGGAAATATTGCTCATTTCTAATAATCCATGTTGATAGCACCCTCTTCCAGGATGCTGTGGCCTGGAGCAACATGGGTTGTATTTTCATCCTACATACTAGCTAGCATTAAGTAGTTCAGATTCTAAGAATCAAAGAGGGAAAAATAAATAATTTTGTGGCATTTCCAACTAGACGAGCATTTTGTAAAAATCTCATAAAAACACATTGCTTGATAAACTAACCAACTTCATTTAGAACAGGGGTAAATAAAAAAATTTACTAAAATATAAAATACTCTGGGCATTATTAACTACTCCTCTCCAGTTTTTATAAATCTGCCTTTTGTTCTAACTTTCTGGTGACTCTATCTTAGAGTTCTCCATTTCTCCTTCCTGTTTATCCATTAAGTGTTCATGTGTTCTAAAAACCCCATTTTTCCTCATCAGATCTCTCTCTTTGCATTTTGCTGGGAGATCTCATTCCAAATGAAGTTTCACCTACAACTATGTACTTAAGGTTTTCCTACATAGTTGACATGGTTAAAAAACAATAGGATCTTGTAAGTGGAAGAAGTAGAGGAAATTTCAAGTAATAAAAACTGTGTTGATATTCTAGAATAACTTTCAGATAGTTGGGCTACTCAAAAGATACTTTATTTGAAAGTATTGATACTCTTAACTAAAGAGAGGCATTTGAAATGTTTTCACCAATAAAATCAGACTTAATGTGTGTTTGGAGAAATAGTACCCACATTTCATACATTCTGTTTAGTCAGGAAAAATCCTTTAAAGATGAGAGAATCTCAGCTTTAACTCTATTTTATTTCACAGGTTCAAGTGTGTATACTCTAAAAATGCAATCCAACATTAGTAGAGTAAAAAACAAACAAACAAACAAACAAAAAAACACTGAAGTCACAGCCCTGGGGAGGTAAAAGAGAAAGTCAGGGTTCCATATGTCAAACTCAGGCCCCAGAGCAAGGTCCTCTTTCTAATCATCCAATGAGCTAGAAAATTACATCTTTAAAATCAACAGGTGTTCATCTCATAAAATTCAAATATTATACTATTTAGCAACCTCTTTGGCTGCCCTAAGGATACTTTGGATAAAATGCAAGGGAAACTCTCCTAACCCTGAGGTAATGATTTCAGCTGGCTTGACCATGCCTGTGTGCATGCGAATAGGAAAGCAGAAAAGAGGATAAAGTGGAAGTAGGATCTTTGTTGTTTGACAAAATATTCACTGGATGAATTGAAGAATCAGCTTTATAGAGCTTTATAGATGTCAACATCTGACTTTTCCCAGCACCCTCTGCTCTACAAAGAATTAAACCCTTCCCAAAGCAGTAGGCATTAAGTCTTCACCAATACCCACAAGGAGAAAATCTCAGTCAGACCCATCTGCAGAATAACACTCTCACTGCTCCAATTGTTCAAAGTCTAGCAGAGATATAGACAATGAGTAGTGCAATTACATAAATTCCACTGACATATATATGTAATTTATATTTTATTTGAATGGGCAAGATGTAAGCAAACTTACTAAATTAAAATTTAAATATATTTTAGGCGAATCATTCTTTTCTATTTTAAGCACAGGCTCATCTTATTTAGAAATATAAAATGTCAAATTAAATTTGGCTTATATTCCCCTCATTGCTTGTTTTAAAATATACTTTTAATATGTAATGTATACCTGATATGTTTGAGACACGATGCCAATAAATCAAAGGTGGGACGGGATACATACCTGCATCAAACAGCCCAAAATCTATTCCAGATAAGTTCACTAAACCTAAAGCCAAGAAGTTCATGATAAGTGAGCTGATAGAGGCTATAGAATACTATGAGCTGAATACGATTTGAGCTGACCTTGGAGTTTGAGAACAAATTTTCCCAAAGTGAGGAGGGATATTGGAGGAAGGACAGCACAAAGAAAGGCATTGAGATATTAAAAAAATGTCAAAATTAAAAAATATTTCTTGATTGCCTTAGAAGAAACAAGTTTGGCAGAAGAGGTAAGGGGAATTTCAGGATTATTTGTCTTTGCTGTTCTTTTACAGAATTCCTGCAAAAGAAAAAACACAAATGACTAAAAAAACACTTTAAAATTTGACATAGTTGGATATCAAAGTAATGCAAATTAAAACAAGATACTGTGATTTGGTAAGGGTATGAGAAAAAATAGACATTTTTGTGTATTTCTTGGGATATATCTAAGGAATAATCATTGACCTTAAAAAAGGCATAACAACAAAGAGATTGATCAGGATATTATTTACTAATTTTAAAAAAAAGCTTGGGAAAGCTTAGATGTTCAACAATAAGAAACAGGTTAAATAAATTGTTATGCAAACAAAATGAAATATGCAGTAATTAAATGCATTGAAGAAGGAATGTATTATGTCTGACTTTATGTAGACAACATCTAGTAGTTCACCTTTCTCCACAATTCCCCTCCACTGGACAACTTTGTTAGAGATATAAGAGAACATATCAACTCTGAAATTGTTGAGATAAGTCTATATCTATAACCTGGCAAAATAAAGTTCAACCAAATTATGAAAATGTATTCAGTTATATGGTATTATTTTAAAATATAATTTTAAATGATATTCAGATGAGATAGGGCACTTTCAGGATATGATCAGTAGATATCAAGACTGTATTTTTAAATGACATTCAAACTCCTCTACATTTTCTGTCAGCATTTAACAAGCCCTAGAGTTTGTTGATTACAAGGAAAGTGTAGTCACTCCCAGTAGGTTTAGAACCTAAGAAATATATATCAAGGTACATATGTTCCATATGCAGACATGTAGGAAGGTGAATTTAGCTCTGATATTCAGGGCCTTGTGCTAAATAACACAGCAATTAAGTTTTAGGAACATATGATTTTCCAGAAGAATCTTAGGTTACCAAAATGCAAACTTTTCTCTTGGTTGAAACATCCACTTGCCAGTTTGGAGCTCTTAGTACTTTATTAGGACAAATGTAATCATGCCAGTATGGTTTGGTCTTAAAAGGTTTATGCTCTTCCTTGCCTACAAATAAAGGGGGAAGATAATTTTTTTAAAAAGAGAAATACAGCTTTATTTTTTACTTTCAATAGTGAAAAATGTGAGACGAATAGAGAGCCTACATCTTGGGAGCAAATCTGTACCCCTCACACATCAGATAGAGCAAAACTCTAGGGTATATAAAGAACTCAAAAAGCTAAGCACCACAAAAACAAATAACCCAATCAATAATTGGGCCACAGACCTAAACAGACATTTCTCAGAAGGATATACAATCAATCAACAAATATACGAAAAAATGTTCATCATCTCAAGCGCTTAGAGAAATGCAGATCATAACTACCCTAAGATTATATCTCACTCCAGACAGAATGTCAGGTATTATGAAGACAAAAATAAGTGTTGGCAAAGATGTGGGGAAAAAGGTACACTCACACACTTCTGGTGGGACGGCAAATTGGTGTAGCCAATATGGAAAGCAGTATGGAGATTTCTTGGAAAATTGGGAATGGAACCACCATTTGACCCAACGATCCCTCTCTTTGGTCTATACCCAAAGGACTTAAAAATGGCATAATACAGGGACACAGCCACATCAATGTTTATAGCAGCACAATTCACAATAGCTAAGCTGTGGAACCAACCCAGATGCTCTTCAATAGATGAATGGATAAAAAAAAATGTGGCATATATACACAATGGAATATTACTCAGCGATAAAAGAGAATACAATCATGGCATTTGCAGGTAAATGGATGGAGTTAGAGAAGATAATGCTAAGTGAAGTTAGCTAATCCTAAAAAACCAAATGCTGAATATTTTCTCTGATATAAGGAGGCTGATTTATAGTGGGGTAGGGAGGGAGAGTATGGGAGGAAAAGATGAACTCTAGATAGGGCAGAAGGGTTGAAGGGGAAGGGAGAAGGTATGGGGTTAGAAATGATGGTGGAATGAGATGGACATTAGTATCCAAAGTACATGTATGAATACAAAAATGGTGTGAATATACTTTGTATACAACCAGAGATATAAAAAATTGTGCTCTATATGTGTAATAAGAATTGTAATGCATTCTGCTATCATATATAAATAAAAAATTAATTAAAAAAGAAAGATTGGAAAGATCTCATAGCTTTTAATAAAATCCACATAATGTGTGCACAATCAGTTCTTGCTATAATGAACCTTACGTTCCAAAAGATCCTCACTATGCAAAATCATGTAACAAAAACACAAGACTGATGGAGAAAATGTGATTAGTATCATAATACTCAAATAAGTTGTCAGTGGCACTTAAAAATATAAAACTAATAAAAGTAATATTTGCTTAAATGTAAAAGAGTGGAAGGAGGGTTATCTGGAATTGGAGTGAAAGTTATAAAATTAAATATAGATAGTCTTGGTTCATGCCACACATTATAAACTGACGTAACCAACTTGTAGATGTTGTAAGTGTCTACATGTATTAGCAAACGTGAAAATCACATTATTCTCAAATCCTTTCCTAGTTTTTTAGAGCAAATTCATATTTTCATAACAAAAAGAGATCATGTGACAGACACTGGGTTGATTCAACTACCATATAATTTCAACTTACCAATACTGTAGAAGGTGAAAATGTTACAATGCACTCAATGCAAGAGGTGGCCAAGTGACACAATTCTTAGTGATGAAATATTAAAAAGCAATGACAGTTTGGATCAAGTAGATGAAAACACTTGGAAGGTGAGTCTAATGTTCCAGCTGATAATTATACTAGATAGTGTCCTTCAATAAAAGCCTCACCTTCCTTGATGATATCCCAAAAGCCAAATCAATGGAAATGTCCAGATCATAATACAGAATGCTGTTGATTAACCATAGTCAGAGAAGATATGCTGAAACAAACGAGGTTGTGAATAATGTAAGGATTATGTATTGTGTCTCAAGACACCTGTACAGTGATGCTAGAGAACCTAGCAAAACCTTTCCAAATTTTTACCTGAAATTACATACTGTAACAAGTAAAAATTGGTCACTGCATTTAATCAATGCTGCTAAGGAAAACTTCAAACTTACTGCGGCTGTCACAAGTACATGCCTCATCTGTCACTAGTATTATTCTAGTAAAACTGTAAAGGTGAGACAAAGACAAGGTTATAATCCTTAGATCTCTAAGGGATGGCTTGTTTCTTTAGTGTATAAATCTATTGCCCATTTCCACTTAGTATTTGCATATTGTTTGAGGTATTGTTAAAATTCATTTTGATACATATCTAGTTGTTTCTGAATGATTTGTTGACTTCCTCATTGAATTATCTTAATACTATTGTGAAAACTCAATTCACTATATATACGTGTGAGCTATTTCTGACTATTTTTTTTATTATTAGTTGTTCAAAACATTACATAGCTCTTGACATATCATTTTTCATACATTTGATTCAAGCAGATTATGAACTCCCATTTTTACCCCATATACAGATTGCAGAATCACATCGGTTACACATCCATTTTTTTACATACTGCCATACTAGTGTCTGTTGTGTTCTGTTGCCTTTCCTATCCTCTACTATCGCCCCTCCCCTCCCCTCCCCTCCCATCTTCTCTCTCTACCCCATCTACTGTAATTCATTTCTCTCTCTTGTTTTTCCCCCCTTTCCCCTCACTTCCTCTTATATGTAATTTTGTATAACAATGAGGGTCTCCTTCCATTACCATGCAATTTCCCTTCTCTCTCCCTTTCCCTCCCACCTCTCATCCCTGTTTAATGGTGATCTTCTTCTCATGCTCTTCCTCCCTGCTCTGTTCTTAGTTGCCCTCCTTATATCAAAGAAGACATTTGGCATAATCTGCTCTAATGCCATCCATTTCCCTTAAAATGCCATGATTTTGTCATTTTTAGTGCTGAGTAATACTCCATTGTGTATAAATGCCACATTTTTTTTATCCATTCATCTATTGAAGGGCATCTAGGTTGGTTTCACAGTCTAGCTATTGTAAATTGTGCTGCTATGAACATTGATGTAGCAGTATCCCTATAGTACGCTCTTTTAAGGTCTTTAGGGAATAGACCGAGAAGGGGAATAGCTGGGTAAAATAGTGGTTCCATTCCCAGCTTTCCCAGGAATCTCCATACTGCTTTTTAAATTGGCCACACCAATTTGTAGTCCCACCAGCAATGTACAAGTGTACCCTTTTCCCCACATCCTCGCCAGCACTTGTCGTTGTTTGACTTCATAATGGCTGCCAATCTTACTGGAGTGAGATGGTATCTTAGGGTGGTTTTGATTTGCAATTCTCTGACTGCTAGAGATGGTGAGCATTTTTTCATGTACTTGTTGATTGATTGTATGTCCTCCTCTGAGAAGTGTCTGTTCAGGTCCTTGGCCCATTTGTTGATTGGGTTATTTGTTTTCTTATTGTTTAATTTTTTGAGTTCTTTGTATACTCTGGATATTAGGGCTCTATCTGAAGTGTGAGGAGTAAAAATTTGTTCCCAGGATGTAGGCTCCCTATTTACCTCTCTTATTGTTTCTCTTGCTGAGAAAAAACTTTTTAGTTTGAGTAAGTCCCATTTGTTGATTCTTGTTTTTAACTCTTGTGCTATGGGTGTCCTATTAAGGAATTTGGAGCCCGACCCCACAGTGTGTAGATTGGAGCCAACTTTTTCTTCTATCAGACGGCATGTCTCTGTTTTGATATCAAGCTCCTTGATCCATTTTGAGTTAGCTTTTGTGCATGGCTAGAGAAAGGGATTCAGATTCATTTTGTTGCATATGGATTTCCAGTTTTTCCCAGCACCATTTGTTGAAGATGCTATTTCTGATTATTTATTATGTCCCATTGATCTACACATCTATCCTGTGCCTCAGTCTTCATCACTGATGCATGTATCCTGGCTAAAAATGACACCATATTTTATCCTCTTATAACTAAAATGCTCTCCAGTTGGAGTATTTCAAAGTGAAGATTCATAGAAATTCTCCAAAAACAAACAATTGTTAGTAGGTAGCACCCACCAAAGGCCTGGGACCAAGGGACAACCACAGGAAAAAAAATCTTCCACTCAGACTCACAGACTAAGATCCAAGAAACCACAGATTTTTACACTGTAACATTACTCCATTTTCCTAATTTTTTATTCACTTCCTCTTTGCTAACTTATGGACCTGACTTGTAATAGAGCTACCATTACAATAAAGTAACACATAACCATATTCCTTCTCTTTAATATTGATTTTTGCATCTTTAGCCACTCCTTAGTCTAACTGTATATTTTATCCAAATCCTTAGAAACCTGTTGCCAGGAATTGGAATTAAAATTAAAAGAAATGGTATTAAGAGTAGCTGGGTAGCACTCCTTTAGTACCATGAGGTAATTTCCTGGGTACTTATACTAAGTAAACTTTTAGAGAAACATTACCACAACTGGGGGGTTAAAAAAAAGGAAGAGGAAGAAAACAATCCCCTTTCCTGCTCTTCCTTGAGAAAGAGGGACTAAACTTGAGTGTTTTTTGGAGACCTATCTTTGATAATAAAACTTTCACTGAAATAAATGTGGCAAAGAACTAGGCCACAGATGATGAATATTGGTAGCTGTCACACTCTTAAAGACCTTACTAAAATGAGTAGCTCTGATACTCAATATCAAGCACTTTTGCTTTAGATCTATTTAATTATAAAGGATTGTCAGTGTAGTATCACTCTTATTGAAGTAACAACAAAATAAAACAATACTATTTGGCAAATACTATCCTTAATCAGACAGGGATTTATTATGTCAGCAAACTGAGGCCTGCCTTCAAGATCAAGGTCAGTTTACTATTCTTAAAGAAAGGACGGTAGGGGGAAGAATCTTAGATTGATTTAACTATAGAATTTTTAAAAACTGGGCCACAGAAAGAGTTAAAAATTTTAAACTCTGAATGGAAACTCTGAACACCCCTCTCCTACCCTACTCTTCTTTTTTTTATGCTCTATAAAAGATTCTAAGATTCAGGAGAATCCTATATGCCATGAGAATAAGAGAACTAGACAAATATCTATAAGCCACAAAATTCCTTGCCCAAGATGTTCATGAAAATATTTAAGCAATAGTTCAAAATACAACCACATTAGATATAATACTGGTCTCTCAAGGGTGGACATGGATTATCTTTTATCTCTACAAACCTTTCTGGGATCTTTGGTATTGCTAAATATATCCAGAAAAAAGTAAACAAAGAAAATATGAAATTAGATACTTTTCCCATCTCCCTATTTGGGGTTGAGAGTGGCACTAGGGGTTGGGAATGGAAACCGTTCCTTTGGTATAATTAGGATTCTTGGATCCTGGCTCAAAAGAGGCGATAAACTCTGCCAAGAATTTCTCTCTTAGTCTTTACGTGTGATGCAAAGCTCAAATGCATGAATGACCTTCACAGTCTTAAATGCTATTCTAAAACCACAATTCTGTCAAAAGAGTAAAAAAATAGAACAGGAAAACAACCACCTCCAAAAATTCAATATATGAGCACAACACATAAACAAGTGGTGTAGATCTGGACTGATCGTGTCTCCAGGTAGTAATGGTCTATACTCCAGCTCAAGCTGAAAAATAACTGCAAAGGAAGATGAAAATATTGAACCTGCTTGCATGGTCTTAATTCCTTTCCCCACAGATTATTTCGTGTTAACATAGGTATATAAATTCAAGTGTCCTAAACATTCCTTCCAACATGGTTTACACCTATGAGAAAGAACCCAACTACTTTTGCTCTGAAGTTCTAAATTCCTAAGTTCCTGTAGGAAAAAATGAGCAGTAATATAGTATACTATACTAGCTGAATTAAATGGCTTAGTGGTCTAAAACAGTATGTTCAAATATGTCATGATTGCTCCTCTGAAACTGTAAATTAAATGAAATTCCTTTTATCTCTGTGTTGTCTTCAGAATGAGAAGCTCACAAAATGAAATTTTATTTGCTCCAAAAGGACATAGAAAACTTCAAGATAATAGATGGTATGTTCTAAGTTCTATATATTATTCACCACATGGTAAAGACATAAAGAAACTAACGGAATTTTTAAAATAATGTAATTTCTTCCAAAAGTAAAAGAAAACAATAGTGTAATTTTCTTTTAGAGAATCTAAATGTATTAGATATTTAAGGTTAACAACTTAAATACACATTTCTTCAAGGTGATAAAAAATAGTCCAAACACATTATGACTTTTACCATTAGCAATGTTCTATGAATGCTTCCCATGTTTCCTTACTTGGAAAATGCCATATTCCCAAAGGAGCATATCTCATGTCACATATTGCCACCACTAATCACCACCTATACCATCTTAACCACTGCAAACATTTTTCTGTTGTTTGTTTTCTATGTAAGTTAAAGATATAAAAGATAACTTTGATTTTATTCTTGTGTTAAAATTGCATAGATCAGGTGGATGTGGAACTTAGTTGCTTATCTGACAATCACCCTACTGAATATTTGTTAACACTGTTCATTTTACTACTTCTATTGTTGCTCACTCAAGAGGGAGACCCAGAAGTGTCACAATGCACATAAATATGCTGTTTTTGGTCAGTTATCAATTTTTTTCTGCATCTTTTCTGTCTCTGTTTAGAATGAATCCAGTGCAGAAGGGGGAGGAAAGAAGTTCAAAAGAAACACAGGTTGGAAACATTATGACTAATATAATGTTCATTCTTTTCCTCTTATTTCCAGATTAGAAAGATCTTTCTAAACTTAAAGATGATCTTTTTGGAGATGAAAGAAACTTCTACAACCACTAGATGTCATTCAAATACTGATGGGCAGCCCTATATCTGATTTAATTCGAAACAACAATAATAAAAATTTAGGCAATTTCTCCAAAGAATAAAACACACAATATCCTGTCATTACGTTACAAATGGTAAAAACTCTCTCTTCATCTAGGAAAGGCTAAAATTCATCCTAATAAACTTGGAAAAACAATTAGTTGTGGTTATTTGTCATTATTCTAACTTTATAACCCCAGAAACCTCTTTTCATTCTGAGTTTTGATTCTAAATATTTCAACTGCTATTGTTATTGCTACTTAGCCAACTTTAAATGGGAACAAGCAGTGAATATGTGAAAGCAGTTGAAGGTAAGTTTTCAGGTGAAGAAAAAAAGGAAAAAAGTTGAAGTTCTCATGAGTCAGAGTGAAGGAAGGGCACATTGTTTGAGAGTTAGGGAAGAAGTATGTGTCGCTAATTGTAGAAAATGAAAGACTATTAGAAAACACATTGTGCTTCCCCTCAAAATTTATGTTTGAAGCCCTGTCTGGATCTTTTGTTGAAGCCCTGTCTCCCCATGTGACTATATTTGGAGAAAGGTCATTTAAACAAGTAATTAAGGGTAAATAAGGTCATAAAGGGGAATAGCAATGTTCTATGATCTAATAGGACCAGGATCCTCATAAGAAAAAGACACCAGGGATACACATGATGGTGAAAAAGCCAAGTTAGGACACAAGAAAAGAGAGCCCTGGACAAGCCAAGGAGAAAGGCCTCAGGAGAAACCAAACTAGCCAGCACTTTGCTCTTGGGCTATAGAAAAATTAATTTCTGTTGTGTAAGTACCATAGTCTATAATATTTTTAAACCAATCCTAGTAGACTAATACAAAGAAGCATACAAGTAGGTAAATATAGAATTTATTTGTAATATTGTTTTGGCAGATACTGATAATGGCCTCCCTGGTATGTATTTATTCTCATTTTTGTGGCTAGCAAAATGTGATTTTGTTCCAAACACCTTACATGTATGTACATATGTATATACATATATGTTTATATAAATTGGGGATGATATAGCTATAAGACAGAATCTGTTGGCCAGTAACAAAGATGACTTCTGAGACATTTCTAAAATAATTTTGCTATCCTAATATAAGAAAACCCTTTTCTCCTGGTTACTTCCTTTCTTTTGTCCTGCCTGTCCTTTGTATGTGAGGTTACAGAGGGCAAATTGTTTATGCTTTTGAAGCAAGCTTGAGAAAAACCTGGAGGATTAAAGCCAAAGGACAAGGATAGTGGAGCAAAGACATAGAAGAATCTCAAAAATGACTAATGACATAATAGAGCACTTATACTTATTAAAGATAAATATTTTATTTCATTCAGCATTTTACTAGAATATCTATTGCATTGACCAATTGAAACCCTTGATGAGATGCTAACTAAATTGACAGATTAACCAAAGATTGCAGTTTGATCAAGCATTTATTGCAGAAATACTAATAAAAAATAAGTTGAAGCAATTGACAAGAGATGGCCAGAAATTCAATCCAGATGAGATGGTACAAAAAAAAAAAATAGAAGATAAGATTTATGAAGAAGAGGCTATCTAATTTGGAAAATTAGAAGATAAGAAGGAATCAATAAAATTGAATAATGAATGTGAAGGGAATAAGTGAATGAAATAACAGGAAAAATAAAAGTGGTGATCATAGTGCTACATTAGAGTTTAGTATTTCATAATGAAATAGTTCCAGGTAGCAACAAGTTTCTTGATATAGCCAGAGGTAATATGGGTCAAGGGAAATAAAGACATCTGGAGTTGAGGTCAAGAATATGCCATTAACATTCCCCCTAAAATCTGGAACAAGACAGGGATGCCCTCTATCACCACTTTTATTCAATATAGTTCTCGAAACACTGGCCAGAGCAATTAGACGAAAGAAATTAAAGGCATAAAAATAGGAAAGGAAGAACTTAAATTATCACTATTTGCAGATGACATGATTCTATACCTAGAAGACCCAAAAGGGTCTACAAAAAAACTACTAGAACTAATAAATGAATTCAGCAAAGTGGCAGGATATAAAATCAACACGCATAAATCAAAGGCATTTCTGTATATCAGCGACAAAACTTCTGAAACGGAAATGAGGAAAAACACTCCATTCACAATATCCTCAAAAAAAATAAAATACTTGGGAATCAACCTAACAAAAGAGGTGAAAGATTTATATAATGAAAACTACAAAACCCTAAAAAGAGAAGTAGAAGAAGATCTTAGAAGATAGAAAAATATACCCTGTTCATGGATAGGCAGAACTAACATCATCAAAATGGCGATATTACCAAAAGTTCTCTACAGGTTTAATGCAATGCCAATCAAAATCCCAACGGCATTTCTTGTAGAAATGGATAAAGCAATCATGAAATTCATATGGAAAAATAAAAGACCCAGAATAGCAAAAGCAATTCTAAGCAGGAAGTGCGAATCAGGCGGTACAGCGATACCAGACTTAAAACTATATTACAGAGCAATAGTAACAAAAACAGCATGGTACTGGTACCAAAACAGGAGGGTGGACCAATGGTACAGAATAGAGGACACAGAGACTAATCCACAAAGCTACAACTATCTTATATTTGATAAAGGAGCTAAAAGCATGCAATGGAGGGAGGATAGCATCTTCAACAAATGGTGCTGGGAAAACTGGAAATCCATATGCAACAAAATGAAACTGAATCCCCTCCCCTCGCCATGCACAAAAGTTAACTCAAAGTGGATCAAGGAGCTAGATATCAAATCAGAGACTCTGCGTCTGATAGAAGAAAAAGTTGGCTCCGATCTACATATTGTAGGGTCGGGCTCCAAATTCCTTAATAGGACACCCATAGCACAAAAGTTGATAACAAAAATCAACAAATGGGACTTACTTAAACTGAAAAGTTTTCTCTCAGCAAGAGAAACAATAAAAGAGGTAAATAGGGAGCCTACATCATGGGAACAAATTTTTACTCCTCACACTTCAGATAGAGCCCTAATATCCAGAGTATACAAAGAACTCAAAAAATTAAACAATAAGAAAACAAATAACCCAATCAACAAATGGGCCAAAGACCTGAACAGACACTTCTCAGAGGAGGACATACAATCAATCAACAAGTACATGAAAAAATGCTCACCATCTCTAGCAGTCAGAGAATTGCAAATCAAAACCACCCTAAGATACCATCTCACTCCAGTAAGATTGGCAGCCATTATGAAGTCAAACAACAACAAGTGCTGGCGAGGATGTGGGGAAAAGGGTACTCTTGTACATTGCTGGTGGGACTGCAAACTGGTGCGGCCAATCTGGAAAGCAGTATGGAGATTCCTGGGAAAGCTGGGAATGGAACCACCATTTGACCCAGCTATTGCCCTTCTTGGACTTTTCCCTGAAGACCTTAAAAGAGCGTACTACAGGGATACTGCTACATCGATGTTCATAGCAGCACAATTCACAATTGCTAGACTGTGGAACCAACCCAGATGCCCTTCAATAGATGAATGGATAAAAAAAATGTGGCATTTATACACCATGGAGTATTACGCAGCACTAAAAAATGACAAAATCATAGAATTTGCAGGGAAATGGATGGCACTAGAGCAGATTATGCTTAGTGAAGCTAGCCAATCCCTAAAAAACAAATACCAAATGTCTTCTTTGATATAATGAGAGCAACTAAGAACAGAGCAGGGAGGAAGAGCAGGAAGAAAAGATTAACATTAAACAGATAGATGAGGTGGGATGGAAAGGGAGAGAAAAGGGAAATTGCATGGTAATGGAGGGAGACCCTCATTGTTATACAAAATTACATATAAGAGGTTGTGAGGGGAATGGGAAAAAAGGAGAGATATGAATTACAGTGGATGGGGTAGAGAGAGAAGATGGGAGGGGAGGGAGGGGGGATGGTAGAGGATAGGAAAGGTAGCAGAATACAACAGTTACTAATAGGGCATTATGTAAAAATGTGGATGTGTAACCGATGTGATTCTGCAATCTGTATTTGGGGTAAAATTGGGAGTTCATAACCAACTTGAATCTAATGTATGAAATATGATATGTCAAGAGCTTTATAATGTTTTGAACAACCAATAAAAAAATTAAAAAAAAAAGAATATGCCATTAACATAGATAGTGATGAGGCAGGAAAATGAGAGAATATGAGTAAAAAAGGAAGACTATGCACTATTAATAAGTTTTAATGAACATGTGTAAATGATATCAATAATTGGACTATGGAAAAAACAGAGATAGTGTAGATGTTTTACATGAATTTCAAGAAGCCAATTTTTATATATAAGAGAGTAATAGAGACCAAGAGACTAAGAGAGTCATAGAGACTAACAGTACTAAGAGTACTAAGTTCCTACTCATTGGCACTTGGAAGTGGATTGCACTTAACTTCCTAATTATCTTTTTTTTTAATTTATTTTTTATTTGTTCTTATTAGTTAAACATGACATTAGGGGCTGGGGATGTGGCTCAAGCGGTAGCGCACTTGCCTGGCATGCGTGCAGCCCGGGTTCAATCCTCAGCACCACATACAAACAAAGATGTTGTGTCCGCCGAAAAACTAAAAAATAAATATTTAATAAAAAAAGTATTTTAAAAAAACATGACATTAGAATGTGTGTGTGTGTATATATATATGTATGTATGTATATATATATATATATATATATATATATATAGAGAGAGAGAGAGAGAGAGAGAGAGAGACTAACTTCCCATCCTTCTGGTTTGTGCATGAAGTAAAATTACATAGGTAGTGTATTCATATATGCACATAGGAAAGTAATATCCAATTCAGTCTACTATCTTTCCTATTCCTATTCTCCCTCCCTTCCCTTCATTCAAATTTGTCTAATCCAAAGTACTTCTAATCTTCCCTACCCCACCCTCATTGTGATTTAGCATCCACATATCAGAAAAAACATTTAGCCTTTGGTTCTTTGGGGTTGGCTTATTTCACTTAGATGATAGTTTCCAGTTCCATCCACCAGCAAATGCTATAATTTCATTTATTTTTATGGCTGAGTAGTATTCCATTGTGAAAATATCACATTTTCATTATCTATTCATTTGTTGAAGGGGACCTAGGCTGATTCCATAGTCTAGCTATTGTGAATTGAGCTGCTATAAACATTGATGTGGCTGCATCACTGTATTATGCTTATTTTAAGTCCTTTGGGTATATGGGTCAAATGGTGGTCCCATTCCAGATTTTCTGAGGAATCTCCATACAGTTTTCCAGAGTGGTTGCACGAATTTGCAGTTCCACCAGCAATGTATTGAGTGTATCTTTTCCCCCCAACATCCTTGCCAGAATTTATTGTTACACATATTTTTTTTATCATTGCCATTCTAACTGTAGTGAAATGGAATTTCAGTGTAGTTTTAATTTTCATTTCTCTAACTGATAGAGATGTGAAACATTTGATCATATATCTGTTGACCATTCATATACTGAAGGTAAAAGGATGGGAAAAAAACATACCATAGCAGGGGTTTCTATCTTTGTATCAGATAAAGTGAACTTCAAGCCAAAGTTAATCAGGAGGGACAAATAAGGATATTTCTGTTCATACTGCTTAAGGGAATTATAAATTAACAAGACATAACTATCATAAAAATTATGCCCCAAACAATGGAGCATCTATGTGCATCAAACAAACCCTTCTCAATTTCAAGAATTAAATAGACCACAACACAATAATACTGGGTGACTTTAATATACCTATCCTCCAAACAGAAACTTAAAAAATAAGCTATAAAACTAAAAAATACAACTAATAATTTAGACTTAATAGACATATATAGAATATTTCATCCATTAAGGACTGAATACACTTTCTTCTTCACTACACACAGATCTTTCCCTAAAATAGACCATATCTTAGGCCACAAAGCAACTCTTAGCAGATAAAAAAAAAAGAGAGAGAGAAAATACCTTGCTTTCTATCAGATCATACTGGAATGAAATTATATAAATCTATGATAAGAAAAAAAATAGCAACTACTCTAACAACTGGAGAATAAGTAATTCACTATCGAATAATAAATGGATAGATGAAAAAATGAGGTGGAAAGAAATCTTAGAAGCAAATAGGAATAGAGATATAACATATCAATATCTCTGGGACACTATGAAGGTAGTTCTAAGAGAAAATTTTATAGGATTGGGCTTATTCATTAAAAGAATAGAAATATTCCAAATGAATAATCTAACATTACATCTTAAGGCCCTAGAAAAAGATGAACAAATAAGTAGAAGACAGGAAATAATTAAAATCAGAGCCAAAATCAGAGAAATTATGATTAAAAAATTTTCAAAAAGAATCAATGAAACAAAAAGTTGTTCTTTTGAAAGAATTAACAAAATTGATAAACCCTTAGTCAAGCTAACCAAAAGAAACAGAGAAAAAACAAAATCTGTTCAAATTCATGATGAAATAGGAAATATCACCACAGATGCTACGGAATTACAAAGAATAATCAGAAACTATTTTGAAAATCTATACTCCAATAATCTAGAAAATTTTAAAAACATTGACAAATTCCTAATGACATACAACCTACCCAAATTGAACCACAAGTATTTTAGTAAGTTTTTTCACTGATGTGACTACAAGACCTGATCAGTGCAATTGCAGAGGTAAAAGGTTTATTCAGGGGCCCACAGTTTCAGAGGTCTCCATCCATAGACTGCAAGATCCATTCCTTGGGGCTTGAAGTGAGGATGAACATCATGGTTGAAGAGTATGGCAGAGGGAAGCAGTCCACATGATGATCAGAAAGCAGAGAGAGAGAGACTCCACTTGCCAAATACAAAATATATACCTCAAATCAATGCCCCACCTCCTCCAGCCACAACCCTCCTGCCTTCAGTTACCACCCAATTAATCTCATCAGGTGATTGATTCACTGATTAGATTAAGGTTCTCACAACCCAATTATTTCTTCTTTCAACCTTCTTGCATTGTTTCACACATGAGCTTTTGGGGGACACCTCATATCCAAATCATTTTAAGGAGGATAGAGAAAATTTAAACACACCAATTTCAAGTACGTCATCAAGAACCTACCAACAAAGGGAAACCCAGGATAGAATGGATTCTCAGAAGAGCTCTACCAGAAGAACTAACACCAATTTTCCTCATATTATTCCATGAAATAGAAATGAAGGAAACTCTTCCAAACACATTTTATGAAGCTGGTATTACCCTGATACCAAACCAGACAAAGGGAATATCAAGGGAAAAAAACTTCAGGCCAACATCCTTGAAGAAAAGGTACACTCAGACATTATTGATGGAAGTACAAAGAAGTATGGAGATTCCTCAGAAAAACTAGGAATGGATCCTTACTTTGACCCAGCTATCCCACTCCTTGGTATATACCCAGAGGATTTTAAATTAGCATAGTGACACAGTCACATCAATGTTTTTAACAGCTCAATTCACAATAGCTAAGCTATGGGACCAAACTAGATGCCTTTCAACAGATGAATGGATAAAGAAAATGTGATACACACACAAAAAATGGAATATTATCAGCCATAAAGAAGAATGACTTTTTTATATTTGCCAGCAAATGGAATGGAACTGAAGACTATCATGGTAAATGAAAGGAGCCAGTTCCCAAAGCCAAATGTTGAATGTTTTTACTGATGCGTGGAAGCTAACCCACAATAAGGGAGGAAAGAGGAATTAGACAAAGGGGAATGAAGGGAAGGAAGAGGGAGAGGAAAAGGAAAGACCAGTGGAATTAATCCAGAATAATTTTCCTATGTACATCTATGAATAGAACTTGGTGAATTCCACCATCATGTACATCTATAAGAATCGGGTCCTGATTAGAATAAGGTATATCATGCATATATAATTGTATCCAAATGAATTCTACTTTTATGTACAACTAAAATGAACCAATAAAAAGAAGGTCTTACTCTATTTTGACATTTGTAAACCTTTGCCAAGGCACATGCTGTTGGGTTTTAATTTGATTCTCTTATCTTTTATGTAATCTTTAACCCAAGAGTTGACATAATTATATTTTTTAACCATAATTGACGGGAATGATGGTGGAGCTGCCTCAGCTTATCTGGAATTTATTTGGAATTGAAAAATTATTTCACCATATGATATTTTTCTCAGAACATATTGATCCGTGAAAAAAAATTCCTGGAAATACTAATTTTAAAATACATTTCAACATTTCTAAGTTTCATCATGTGATAAAACTTATGGACAATTAATCTACTTTAAAACTAGCCACAAATATCAACACCCTATTTATAAACCAGCATGAAGTAAACTTATTAAACCATGTCAAAAAACCATTTCTAAATTGCCTTATCTACCTTCATCATATTCCCTAGGTTCGTATGCTTGTACAGTTGGTTAGGGCAACACAGTAAACAAGCTGAGAGGAATGATATGGAGTTATGGGCTTTAAGTTCAAAGACTATCTTTTGTCAACTACAAGATTACCATAATTTCTGTTCTCATAGATTCCCTTATTTCTAATAAAAGTTTATTGTCAGTGACTGATCTCAGTTGTGGCTCTATCAATCAAGTGTTTACAGTATTCTCAATCTGTCCTAGGAGTGATTATTGAGAAAGAAAATCAAACTTCAATATTACTAGAATCTATATTCTGTATCCAAAAGCCTATCGTTGGTAAATTTTGTGCTTAAATACAAGAATCAGTAATGAGGTCATATTTTGAGACACAAAAACCTATGTTATAGCTTAATTTATAAAGTACAGAAATCTATGGAGTGCAAGTTTAAATCAATAACTGCAAGTCCTAATTCTCTTTATCATCTCAATCTGATATGTTCAATTTGATAAACTCTTCTATGATCAGAATCCAATAGTTTCTCCTTTCATAGTTATCTGAATAAATAAATCTTAATTATAAAGGGATTATATAGTGTACCTTACTTACTAAAAATCTTCTCTAATTATTGAATTGCAATATATTCCATGATATAAATTGATCTCCCTGAGCCCAGGGCCATAAGCATCTGATAAAATCTTGATGGAAAACTTTTAATTCTTGTTGACCTGGGTAAGTACATAAAATTCTAACTGCCACTTTTTCCTAATCTTTTGCTCTTATGATTCTCTAATCTTCCTTATTCTTGTTTTATAATAGGACTTTCCCCTTCAAATATATGAACTCTGGTATGAATTCTGGCATTTATTCCTTTCTTCTTTCCTTCTTTCTTTCCTTCCTTCCTTCCTTCCTTCCTTCCTTCCTTCCTTCCTTCCTTCCTTCCTTTCTCCCCCATTAAGACAATACTAATTATACATTTGTATACCAAAAAAAAAAAAAAAAGGCAAAAAACCCACAATACTACTGTATAGTTGGTTGTTCTTTTCTCAGGATTCCAAGCTCAGGAATTCTGCAGGATAATGTTGCATCCGATTTTCTCAGTGATGCCCCAAAATGTTCTTCTTCAAGTCTCCCAATCTATTTTCACTATAAAGATAGCTCCTTTCTTTCAAATCTAATACCTGATTAGTGACTTAAATTCACTCTCTTATGCTTCAAAAACTTCCTGGCACATCATTTGGTAATCTTTACATTCTAAATATTTTCACGTTATCCAGAAGGTTTTTTCACTTTGCAAATAGGTATAATTAATGGTGCTTGGTTTAAAAAAGGAAAGTGAGCAGGAAAAAGGGTACAGCATGAACATACTTTACTATCTTATTCTGTATTTCCACAGAGAGTAGAAAGGACTAGACATACCTGGCACAAGTTTTTAGGTTTGTTACATATAATACAGACAAGAGTTACTGTAGTATGCATCTGCTTAGTTACTTTTTAAAAATAATATATTTATTTGGATATAATTCATAGAGTAACATTAATGCATTATTAAAGTTCACCATTCAAGGTTTTTTAGTATACTACTTAGCATATTGTGCAACAAGCACCACCATAATCAAATTTAAAGCAGCTCTTTGATTCCAAAAAATAACTTCCAATTAGCAGTTGCTCCCCATTTTCTTCTAACACCCTTCTGTTCCTCCCAGCCTTAGCAACCAAAAACCTAGCTTCTATCCCTTTGGATTTATCTATTCTAGATATTTTACAAAATGAAATCATACAATTTGTGGCTCTTTATGATTGATTCCTTTCACTTGAAATATTTTCCTTCTTCATTTATGTTATACCATTTATCAATATTTCATTTTTAAATAAAATTAATGACATTTTAAAGAATAATTTTAGTTTTCTAGGAAAAATAAGAGAATTTTATCAAGAATTCTCATTTACTGCATCCCCATCCTCTAAACAAAATTTCCCTTATGATTAACATTTTTGTATTAGTGTGGGACTTGTGGAGCATGCATTAAAATTGGTGAGCCAATATTCAGGCATTGTTATTATCTAAAGTCCAGAATTTACATTAGGTTTCAGACTTTGTATTGTAGATTCTCCAGGTTTTAACAAATGTTCAGATTCAAGTTCTGCCATTATAATGCCATACAGAAGAGTTTCACTGTCCAAAAAATCTAAAATATACTTAGTTCTCACTACATTTATTCTTTTTTTTTTAATATTTATTTTCTAGTTATCGGCGGACACAACATCTTTATTTGTATGTGATGCTGAGGATCGAACCCGGGCCGCACACATGCCAGGCGAGCGCGCTACCGCTTGAGCCACATCCCCAGCCCCAAACTACATTTATTCTTTAAAAATTTTTTATTTAGGATTATACCAAAAAAATTATCCTCTTTTCATTTATCCTACATTGTAATAAATTCTTATTGTGCTTCCTCTTTTTTTGTGTCCCATATGTACCTTATATCTCTACTCCCACTATTTTTGACAGATCTTCTATTGGATTTGGCTTAAGCAAATGAATAATTTTTATTATGTCTATTGAAGTCTTTAATCACAAACAATAATACTTTCTAATAAGAAAATTTCATGCTAATTTGCAGAGGTTTTACATTTTTTCTCTTTACAAATGTAGTATATTTTATTTTAACTGATTAACCACTAAAAAACATTCAGTTACCTCTGGATAATTAAGAGCTAGATATAGAACTTTTGTGTATCCCCAAGTTCTCTGCTTTATCCTGTACAAAATGGGAAATAAATGACTACACATAAAAGTGACAGTAAATGATCTGAGACTTTATTTGAAGTTAAGCTGAAATCATTTGATCATTAGCATGCTCTCATTGAAAAGCTTGGGCTTTACTGGGATGAAATAAAAATAGATGAGATGTCCTAAACCAAATACCTTTCTACTAACTTGATATTAACTTCATGTTGATTTCAAAGTCATTCCATTTTTTTAAGAGGTAAAGAAGTAATAGAGAAACTAAAATAATGTAGCATAGTGTAGAAAAAAATGGAGTAAGAAGCAAGTTAAAGAATCTAAAACATAAATACTAAAGTTCATCTAAGAAGCAATACTAAAGAGATTATGACTTTTACACAACAAAAAGACTCAGAGACTATTATATAACTGTCCTCAAGATATTAAACTAAGAATGATAATGCATGTGTTTCATTTTCATTGGGAGAAAAAAAAAGATAAGAGAAATATATTTCCCAGAAAAATATTTTAGATATAAAAAATAAATATTAACTATAAAACTGCTAGAAAGTTGAAATAAATGATACAAAAACTTCAAATATACTTTACTGAGGACTAGAATAACATGGTAAATAGATACCAACTGTTCTCATGGGGTGCTTAGGTAGGGGTTGTTATGGTTCAAGGAAGATGGTTTGGGAAAATTTTATAGTACTAAGGTTCCCCAATTCATACACATTGTATTCAGTGAGCTTTCAAATAATGGTTGTATTTTTCAAATGATTCCAAATTCTATTACCAACTAAAAAATAAAGCACTTAAACACAGAGACACAAAACACTACAGCACTTTATTTATCACATTCTTTAATTCATTTACTTATAAAAAGAATAGTCCTTATTGGGAAGTATGTAAGAATTATTTTTCATAATACGTTTCTTAAGACTTTAAGAATATTTTTAATACAGCAATTCCTCCTATTCTACTGTATTTAGTTACAATAACCATGAGGGCGGGGGGAAACCTCAAAAAGTGTTAGATTTTGCAGATTCCACAAATTTTAATTTTAGAATCACATAAAAAGCCAAGAACCTTATGTTTAGTCATACAACTTGGAACTGAACACATTTGTAGTTAAATATCATAAAATTCCTTTCCAGAATATGACTGCATAGCGCTACTGTTTTAACCCAGAAGAAGATAACCTGTACAACGTGAATACCAATTAAATACATAATTATTTAGTTTCATAATTATCCAAAGTAAAAACATGAAAAATATACTGCCACCAAGTCATTGCTGGGCTATTAAAAATTTACTGTCCACAAACATTTAAGATGATTGTTATTAGCTTTGCTATCATCTTAGTTTTCGTTTCTAAAATGTTTAGAATAATGTAAATAATTAAATTAAGTTTTCAAATATAAAACATTTTATTTAAAACACATAGGTGGTTGAAGAAAGAATTTTTTTTCTTTCCAGATAAATTATACAAATATTCAATATGTTCTAATATTCTCCCCATCTCAATAATATAAAAGTCATTTCCTTTTGGCTTTCATTATCTCTTTAAAGAACAAATGATGATGCTTTCATTCATAGTTACAGATCCCATAGACTATAAATAATAGAAGTAAAATTTTAATACCATATATTCCAAGAAGTTTCCAATATAGAGTCAGAGGATTTTTGAAAGGTGCACGATAAAGCTTTAATTAATTCTCCCTGCCCCTAAAAAAAATACAGTTTATACTACAATATGCTTTGTTCTCCTGAAATATTGTAATACTGGTTCACAGTTCATAGAACTGAAGGAGGTTATAATAAACTAACTTGAAAATACACAATATAGAGATTTTTTTTAAAAAGGATGACAGTTTTTAGATCTGAGGACCTTTGTTTCACTTTGTCTACTTCTTGTATTCTCTCCTCTTCTATCTTGTTCTATCAGTATAATTTCAGTATAATTCAGTTAGTGTCAATGTAAATCAACAAAGTAGTTTCCACAAAGAAAAATGTTCTTCATTGTGGACAGCAAAAGCACAAAGTATTGAGCATACAGATTGTTTCACATTGAAATTAACCATATATAATGTTGATTAAAACCCACTGGAGCTGAATAAACTTGAGTTCTAATGCCAGGCACTTTACTTACTATGAATTTGGGCATATTGTTTAACTTTCATAATCCTCAAATTCTCAAAAATCGTAATTAATAAAAGATGTTATTTGATTTCAAATATATTTCTTCATTCATTCCTTATTTTATAAATATTTATCTAGCACACACTATGTGTCATGCACAGCAACACTATCAGAAAACTGAAGACAAATAAGTTAGCTAAAAAATACCTGCCTTCATTGGGTTATAATCTAGTAAGTGAATACAGGCAAGAAATAATAATAAGAAGAAATAATATTACTGTATTATTATTAATAGTTTTTATTATTTATAATTATTATATTATTTGTAGTCACACACACACACACACACACACACATACACACACACACACACTTACATACGTGGAAAATTAAGTTCCAAAGAGATAATTATATAAAACAAATAAACCCAGTTCCTAGAACATAATGAATATTCAATGCTACCTTCAGCAACTTAGTGAAGCCCTGAGAAACCTAGAGAAACCCTGTCTCAAAATAAAAAACCTAGTCAGAGGAACAAAAAGAAAAAATAAGTTAAAAAGTGAAGTTTACAGGACTTATGAAACATCTTTAAGTGAACACACTATTGAATAACCAATTGATCCAAGTTGAAATCAAAGGAACATTAAAAAATATTATTAAATAAATGAAAATGGAAACAAAACACACCAAATTTTAGAGCACAGCAATAGCAGATCTAATAGAGAAATTTATCATGATAAATGTCTATATGAAAAGAAATATTTCATATGAATAAATTCATAAAATAAAATAATAAAAATCATGACAGAAATAAATGGAATAGACTAGAAAAATAATGAAAAGAGCAATAGATCAAGATTAGTTTTTGAAAAGATCAATAAAGTTAACAAGCCTTTAGCTAGAATAATAAAGAACAGAAATAAGACTCAAATAAATCAAATCAAAAGGGGGAAAGGAGACATTTAAAATGATAGCACAAAAATAATAAGAATCACCAGGGGTGGTGACACACTACTATAATCCCATGGGCTGGGGAGGCTGAGGCAGGAGGATCACATGTTCAAAGTCACTCTCAGCAAAAGCAAAGCGCTATCAGTGAGCAACTCAGCTATGCAACTCAGTGAGACCCTTTCTCTAAATAAAATACAAAATAGGGCTGGGAATGTGGCTCAGTGGTTGAGTGCCCCTGTGTTCCATCCCTGGTACCCCCCCACAAACAAAAAAAATCATATTACCATAAATAAATGTGCTCCAACAATCCAATTTAACCTAAAATAAATGAATAAGTTCCTAGGAGCATACAATCCACAAAGATTAAACCAAGAAGGGATAGAAAATCTGAACAGAACTACAACTGGTATGAAGATTGATTCAGTAAACAAAACCCATGCAACAAAGATAATCACAGAACCTGCTGAACTCACTGGTAAATACTACCAAACATTTAAAGAGGAATTATATGTTCCCAAAATTAAGGAGAAAAAAAACTTTTAAACATGTTTCTGAGGCTATTAATGCCCTGTTAACAAAACTAGAAAACTTTTTCAAAAATAGAAAATTACAGGCCAATATTCCCATTACAATAGATACAAAAATCCTCAACAAAATGCTAGCAACTGAATTCAATACCACACTAAAAGGATCAAGTGATATTTACCCTGAGATAAAAATATGGTTCAACATACACAAATCAATAAATTTGATATAGTAAATCAAAATAAGAAAGATTTTAAAAATCATATAATGATTTGTATAGAAGAAAAAACATCTAATAAAATGCAGCCTTTCATGATCTTCATTTGACATCCTTTAATGCTTTGTAAAACTCTCAAGACACAAGTATAGAAGGAAATGTATCTAACCTTAAAAAAAAAAAAGCCATATAAGACAAGAGCTAACATCATACTCAATGGTGAGAAGCTGGAAAGTTTTCCTTTAAGATCAGGAACAAGACAAGGATGCCCACTCTTACTACCTGTTTTCAATATAGGATAGAAGTCCTGCCCAGAAACTAGGAAGAAGAAACAAACAAAAAGCATCCAAATCATAAAGGATGACATTAAACAGTCTCTATTTGTAGATGCAAAAAAAAAAAAAGTGCTAGAGCTATTAAATTCAGTAAAGACGCAGAACACAAAATCAATATACAAAAATCAGTTCTTAGATAATATCATGTTAAGTGAAACAAGCCAATCCCCCAAAGCCACAGGCCCAATATCTCATATTCTCTCTGATATGTGAATGCTGACTCACAATAGGTGGGAGGGGGGTTTCACCAGATTGGACAGAAGAGAGTCGGAAGAAGAAAGGAGGGAGGATGGGATTGAGAAAGATATGAATGAATGAATCAAACATAACTTTCCTATGTTCATATATGAGTTCATGACCAGTGTAACTCCACATCATATATAACCACAAAAATGGGAAGTTACACTCCATGTATGTATGATATGTCAAAATAAATCCTACTGTCATGTTTTTTAAATCTGTTACATGTTCTTATATTTGTTATATAAATAAGTTACTTTTCTATATATTAACAATGAAATATTTAAAAGGAAATCAAGGAAACCATCTTATTTGCAATAGCTACCCCCCACCCCAAAAAAAGACTTTTGAAATAAATCTAACCAAGGAGGTGAGCTATCTGTACACTAAAAACTATAAGACACTAATGTAAATGAGATACAAATGAATGGAAATATATTCTTTATTTGTGGATCAGGTTGAATTATATTGTTACAGTATCCATATTGCCTTAAGTGATCTATAGATAAACCCTAGCAAAATTTTAATGACACTTCATTCAGAAATAGAAAGGCTTCTTCAACAAATGGTTCTGGGAAAACTGGAAATCCATATGTAGCAAATGAAATTAAACTCCTACTTCTCAGCCAGCGCAAAACTCAAAGTGGATCAAGGACCTTGGCATTAGACCAGAGACCCTGCACTTACTAGAAGAAAAAGTAGGCCCAAATCTCCATCACGTAGGCTTAGGAACTGGCTTCTTCAACAAGATTCCTAAAGCACAAGAAGTAAAATTAAGAATCAACAAATCGGATGGCACAAATTAAAAAGCTTCTTCACAGCAAAGGAAGTACAGATAACCTACAGAATGGGAGAAAATCTTTGCCACCTGCACCTCAGATAGAGCATTAATCTCCAAGATATATAAATCATTCAAAAAACTTAACACAAAAAAAAAACCACTTCCAAATAACCCAATGAACAAATGGGCAAAGGAATTGAATAGGCACTTCACAGAAGAAAAAATATGAACGGTCAACAAAAACACAAAAAAATGTTCAGCATCTCAAGTAACTAGAAAAATGCAAATCAAAACTACACTATGTAAAACTACATCTCACTCCAGTCAGAATGGCAATTATCAAGAATACAAGCAAAAATAAATGTTGATGAGCATGTGGGGAAAAAGGTATGCTCACACATTACTGGTGGGACTGCAAATTGGTGCAACAACTCTGAAAACCAATATGGAGATTCCTCAGAAAACTAGGAATGGATCCACCCTTTGATCCAGCTCTCCCCCTCCTTGGTTTATATCCACAGGACTTAAAATCAGCATACTATAGTGACATAGCCACGTCAATGTTTATAACAGCTCAAGTCACAATAGCTAAATTATGGAACCAAACTAGATACCCTTCAACAGATGAATGGATAAAGAAAATGTGGTATGTATACACAATGAAGCATTACTCAGCCAAAAAGAAGAATAAAATTATGGCATTTGCCAGTAAATGGATGGAACTGGAGACTATCATGCTAAGTGAAAGAAGCCAGTCTCAAAAAACCAAAAGCCAAATGTTCTCTCTAATATATGAATACTAACACACAATAAGGGGGGAATAGAATTTCATTGGATTGGACAATGAGGAATGAAGGAAAGGGAGGGGGAATGGGAATAGGAAAGACAGTGGAACGAATCAGACATAACTTTCCTATGTTCATATATGAATACATGACCAGTGAAACTCCAAATCACATACAACCTCAAGAATGTGATCCTAATTAGAATAAGTTATATTCCATGTAAGTATAATATGTCAAAATACACTCTACTGACATGTATAAGTAAAAAGAACAAAAACAAAGAGAAAATTCATACGAAACTACAAAATATCCTGAGCGAGGATATCCCATCTCACACATAAAGACAGACAGACAGAAAGACAGAAACACACACACACACACACACATAGGAATATAATTTAACCTTAAAAATGAAGTAAACCCTCTTATTTGCAACAACATGGATGAACCTAGAGGACATTATTCAAAAGGAAATAAGCCAGACACAGAAAAACAAAATACTACATGATCTCGCTTATATTTGGAATGTAAAAAAGTCAAATGCAAAATAGAAAAAAGTATAATGATGGTTGCCAAGGTTTAGTGGGTGAAGAAAGTGGGGAGATGTTGATAAAAAAAAGGAACAATGTTCCAGTTATTTAAGATGAATAAGTTAAGAATATGTAATATACACTCTTACACACAAGAATATGTAATATATATATTACATATATATAGTAGTATAGTTAATATTACTATATTATATACTTGAATTTTACTGAGAGACTATATTTTAAATTTAGTCCTTATGGCAACGGATAGTTAATTTGTGGTGATAATTTCACAATGTATACATATATCAAAATACCACAAAACATCACACACCTCAAATATATACAACTTTTATCTGTCCATTATACCTCAAATAATGTGGAAAAAAAAGAATAAAACAAAAAGAAAAAGTTAAAAACAAATTGGGCTCTTTGAAAATATCAAGTTTGACAAAAAGTTTAGCTAGACTGACAAATAAATAGTGAAACTACCAAAATCAGAAATAAACAAAGGGATATTATTGTCAACCCTAAAGAAATAAAACATGAGGGAACACTATTGAGAAGTATATGCCAATAAATTAGACACAGATGAAATTGGAATATTCCTGGAAAGACACAATTTACCAAAACTGATTCTAGAAGAATTTGAAAAATCTGAATAAATGTATAATAATAAGATTGGATTAGAAGTCAGAAACTACACAAAAGAAAAAGTCCAGGTCCAGATGTCATCACTGATAAATTATTCCAAATATTTAGATTAAAGTGGGTACCAATTCCTCACAAACTCTGCAAATATAGAAGAGAAAGGAATACTTCCTAACTCATCTTCAAGTCCAGTTTTTCCTGATGCCGAACTCCAACAAAGCCATCACAAGAAGAGATATCAGGGAAGTGATATCAGGGAAGAAGGTAGAATAGGAAGTATTAGGAATAATCCATGTCTCCACAGAGAGAAAAATTACACTTGCAGAAACACGGTAGTATAGAATATCCAGTCAAAATTTATGTTAGCACATAAGGGAGGCAAGGGGCTAATGTGTAAAGGGGAAACTAACAGAAGATATATAAGGCAACTTTCTCTTGGGCTCTAGGTTTAGCCTTTGGATGTGAATCCACTCAGCCAGTGCTGGAAGTAATAATCACTGCTTCCTGACTGAAAGCTTCCATATCGCGGCTCTCTGTGCAAGAATCCTGCAACATGTTCAGAGGAAGAAAATAAATTGATAGGAAACATATCTGAAGAAGTTTAGATATTAGACTTACTAAACTTTAAAATAACTATTTAAAGTATATCCAAGAACTAACACAAGATGCAAACATAAGAAAATTATGAATAAATTAAATAAGAATGCCAATAAAGTAGCTGGATAGCCATGACTGTAATCCCAGAAATTTGGAGGCTGAGGCAGGAGGATCACAACTTGGACGACAGCTCAACAACTTAGCAAACCCTGTCTCAAAATTAAAAAGGGAAAAAGGAACTGAGTTGGATCAGCAGTAGAGGGTTCAATCCCCAGTATCACCAAAAGAGAGAGAGAAAAAAATAATAATAATATCAATAAGGAGAGAAGACTATAAAAAAGAACCCAGAAAAATCTAGGCTAATATATATCAGAGGTTCAAAAGCAGGTTTAAAGAAACAGGGGACATTATTAAATTCTAAGACAAAACAATTAAAATTATCAAGTGTAAAGAACAAAAGGACAAAAGAATGTGGAAAAAGTAAGTAAAGTCTAAGGGATCTGTGGGATATTATCAAGAGGACAATATAAATATTGTGGGAAATCTAGAGGAAAAAGAGATGGAGAAAGATGAAAAAAAATATTTAAATAAATAGTGGCTGAAAAACTCAAGTTGATTAAATACATGAATCTACAAATGCAAAAAGCTCAACAACCTTCAAGTAAAATAAACATAATGATGCCGACATTAACGTTTTCATTCAACTGTTAAAAGCAACAATTTACAAAATAACTTGAAAATGGAGAGAAGCAACTCATCAAATACCAATGATTTTTAATAAGATTATAAGCCAGTTTCTCACCAGAAATTCTAGAGGCAAGCAGGTCCAGGCGCGGGTGTGTGAGGGGGGCAGGGGGTAGTTAAGCTGTCTCCTGTGGATTGACACAAAGTGCTGGAAGAAAAACCTGTCAACCATGATGTCTGCATCCAGAAAGATGGTTCTTCAAATATGAGAGACGAAGGAATTTGCAGATAAATAAAAACTGATGGAGTTATGTAAGACTTAAATAAAAGGACAGAGGGGGAGAACATGGGATTAAAAGAACACAGATTACAAAGGAGGAGTTGAAATGACCTCTGTTTATAGATGATAGCATTTTATAAAGTGTAAAGAAGCCTAACAAAGTCACTAAAAAACTATTTGTACCAACAGGCTCAGCGATATTACAGGAGGAAAAGATACAGCATAATTATATTTCTGTAATAAAGCAATGAACAAAAGGAAATTTGCATTAAGAAAACCAATAGGCTGACCACTCCTCTCCCTCGCTGGTAAAGGAAACTGTCAGTTCTGCAGAGAGCATGGTGAGAAGGCGTGGTCTGCTTCCCTGGCCCAGGTGCAGCCTCTGCCTTGCAGACCCATGGAGCCCCTATGCCCACTGCACTGGCCCTGTTGCGGAAGGACCTGTGAGCCTCTCCCCTGCCCCATGTCAGTGACCTGAAGGCAGCGACTGCCTTTGGGAAGCCGGCGCAACCCTGCAGTGCCCAGGCAATGCCCCCAGCAAGTTATGGAGGACCAGGATCTGGCACCTTTGGGTGACAGTGCGCATGGTGAAGCGAGAAGGCCAGTGGATGCCTAAAAGCTCCACCACACACTAGACAGTGACTAAAAGCTCCACCACACACTAGACAGTGTCTAGGATTGACCAACCAAGGCCTGACCGGTCCTGGAAAGTGAGAGAAGCCCTCCAATCTTGGGAAACAAACAAACAAACAAACAAATTGGAGGGGCGGTGGTTGTAGCTCAGTGGTAGAGTGCTTGACAGGCATGTTTGAGGTACTGGGTGTGATCCTCAGCATGACATAAAAATAAATAAATAAATAAAACAAAGGTATTGTGTCCATCTACAACTAAAAAAATTTTAGAAAAAAAAAAAACAAATTGGATAGGTTCACTTCCATTCCAGAATTTATTGCAAAGTTATAATATCAAAATTGTGCAGAACTGGCCCATGGATAGGCATATAAGTCAATGAAATATAATGGAGAGCCCAGGAATAAATTCATTTGCTAATGTTAAATTTATTTTTAAATAAGATGCTAATAAAAGTCAATAGAGAAAGAATAATCTTTTAAATAAATGGTATGAAGACAACTGAATAACAATCTCAAAACAATGAAGTTGGATCCCATCATTCTGCCATGTATAAAACCTCAGAATGGATTATAGACATATAAGTCTATTTTTAAAAATTAGGAGAAAATTTTTGTGACTTTAGATTAAGCAAAGCCTCTTAGATTATGACAGCAAACACAAGTGACACAGCAGAAAATAGATAATTTGAGGATAATAAAAATCCAGATCATCTGCTTCAGAGATCATCAAGAAAGTGAAAAGACAATCCATAGAATTAGAAAAAAAAATATTTTCAAATCATATATCTGATTACAAAATTATATCTAAGATATATAGCTAGCAAGCTGGCACATACCTGTTAATTCTAGGAACTCAGGAGGTTGAAGCAGGAGAATCACAAATTCAAGGCCAGCCTGGGCAACTTAGCAAGACCCTGTCTCAAAATAAGAAATAAATAAAAATGACTGAGGAGGTAGCTTATTGGCAGAGTGCCATGGGTTCAATCCCCAATTTATATATATTCAACTATTGAAAGCAAAGATAAAGTAACTTGAAAATGGGGAGAAGCAACTCATCATGTGGTGTATATACATATATATATATGTATATACACATACATAAACACACATATACTTATAAATACCTATGAAATCTTGAGCCAAGAGAAATCTTTCCTCTTTTTGTTTTTCTGAGACATTCTGTCACTGCAACAGAAAATTAACTAACACACCTATCAAGGCACTGACTCATCCCTCAGTCAGGTACCACTGGACAGGGCTTCAGGAGGAGGCCCCAGCCCTTCCCTGACTCTAAGCCCTTCCAGTCTAGCCTGGAGACTGAGTCCAGTTCTGTTCACCCAGATTCATCTGTCGTTTTCATACCTCCTTGCAAACAAAATGAAGTGTATATTCTCAGTTATCTTTGGGTCGAAAAGGCATAGTTACTTAGAAAAGCTGTCTTTCCTCAGTGTGGTGTAAAGGAGAAAAATGGTACCTGTTTTGTCCAATTGCTTTCATATTCATGTCTGGGTTCCAAATAAGACAACATTAGTACCTAGGCTCCCCTTCTCTAGGAGCAGCCTCATTCACCACCACATCAACAGTCATCATACCCCAAACTCTGTTCCCAGACCCAAGCTGCTTGCTGGTTCCTTTGAAAACTCCTAGACCTAAGCTGCTTGATGGTTCCTTTGAAAAATTCCAGTCACCAATCACAGTCCAGGGCAGGGAGGGGTTGGGGGGAGATGTGATGCAACTGACTCCTATATATTTTTCTAAGCATCACAAGCAAAATATTCACATATCCATCAGATGACACTTATGAAATGATAATGTCCAACCCTAGACACTGACCTGCTTGGAGGGGTTCTGTTTCTTTGTAAGGCCACATGTTCAGGTTGCCTACTAGAATCACTCAGGAAATTGTTAAAGATACAGATTCCTAGGCCCCAATCAAGAGCTACTAAATTAAGCACAATAAACATGGGGGCTAGGAATCTGCATTTTCAATAAGCATCATAGATCATTCTGCCTTGCAAAGGCTTTCTTGTATGACAGCATAGCTCTGTCCTGGAAATTAATGTTTTCTGAGGCAAGCTATTTGCTATTGATCAGCCTTAATTTCCTGAAGTTGATGGAGTGATAATCACTCTCTGGAAAGGGTGGGATTATGTGCACATATGAGTAGGATCCCACCCAGAGGCATTACTCATTGCATGGTATTTGTTCCTATTACTGAACCTATCTAAGTTCATTTCAAGAATTTGACAGGGAAGCGGGCAAGAAAATCACATGCTTTCACCTGCATAAAGTGCTTGCATTTTAAATACAGTCTCAGTGCTCTTTTTTTTTTTTTCTCTCTCTCTCCTTTTTCTTTTCCTCCTATAGGGGATTGATTGAATCCATGGGTGCTTTACTACTGAACCACATCCCCAACCCTTGTTTATTTTTTACTTTCAGACAGGGTCCCACCAAGTTGCTGAATGCGGCCTTGAACTTGTGATCCTCCTGTCTCAGCCTCCCCAGTTACTGGGATTACAGGAGTGCACCACTGTGCCTGGCTGTAAGTGCTCTTTCTACTCTCCCCACTTCTTTTCATAACTCAAACTCCACAAACCTCTTCTCTTTTCATATTCCCACTCCCCACCAGCCATTAAATACACATCAGAGGATTCAAATTTGGGAATTTCCAGAGCCTCCCTCTGAATGGAGTAAAAAGCAGATGTGCTCAGCAGGAACAATGAATGAGCAAAGTCCTCCATTTGCAGAAAGGTTCAAAATGAGCCCTTTCATTTAGGGAAAATGAATACATATAATTTTGCAAAGATTCAACTAAAATTTTAAAACAAAAACTATCAATAAAATGGGCAGATGACTTGGGAGCTTCACAAAATAATATAAATGAGCATATAAAACTGCTCATCATCATTAGTTATCTAGGAAATAAAATTAAAACAACGGTGAGATACTGGAAAGATTGAAACTAAGACGACTGTTGTGGATTTGAAACAATTGGAATTCTCATCCATTGCTTGTGGGAATGTAAAATAATACAACTGCAGAACTACTTGGAAAAACTGTTTATCATTCTCAAATAAAATTAAACATTGATCTATCCTATGACCAAGTATTTCTCTAACCATATTGCCAAAAGAAAGGAATGTATCTATTCTACAAAAGACTCTTTCAAGAATGTTCATAACAGTTTTATTTACAAAAGCCTCAAACTGGAAACAACCCAAATGTCTTTCAACATTAAAATGGAAAAGCTGTAGTTTCCTACTCAGCAATAAACAAGAAAGAACTACTGATATACACAGCCATGTGAATTAAACAGTGAACATTATTTTGAGCCAAAGAAACCAGAAATGTTAATACTATATCATTCTACTTATATGAGTTTTAAGAATAGATAAAATTAATCTGTGTTGACAGAAATCAGAAAAGAATAGGAGATATTTACAACAAAAAGGACCATCAGGAAACTTCTTGACATGACTGAAATGTTAATCAGGATCAGAATGATGATTAATTGGTCAAAATTGATTAAACTAGGATTTATTAATTTTATACCTTATAAATTAAATTCCATACGCTTTAAGCATTAAAAAATGAAAAATCTTATGAAAGCCCTATTATAATAGTTTTAACAACTTTATTGACAAATAAAAATTGTAAAGGGTTAGAAAATAATCATAGGTCTAAGATGATCATGTTAATATGCACAGAAACACAAATCTCAAAGTAGATTTTCTATGTAAAACCAAAGCTAAAACATAAGGAGACTGAAGATGTAACTCTGTGGTAGAGCACATGCCTAGAATGCATAAGCTCCTGAATTCAACCCCAGCACCATAAAACAACAAGAATTTATAATTATTCTGTCAACATCTTGTAAAACATTATGTACTATCTTCTACTCTACTCTTGTGTCATCAGTACCAACTGATTTTTCTCATTTATCATTTGATATTTAATTCAGAGTAATACCCAATTCATTAATAGTTTTTCAAAAATATTTATTTGGCACTTAGAAAGCACTTGGCACTACACTAGAGATCAAGATACCCATGAACAAGACAGACACAGTTGTCTTATGAAGCTTAAATTTAAGTAGGATAGACATTTTAAAGTTAACTACATGTTTTTTAAATTGCTATTCTGTATGTAAAATAAGGGAGAAAAAAAAAGCAGGAAAAGCATATAATTTTCCATCAAATATTAAAATTGTTGAGCACAAAAAAGCACTATTAATAGTTATATCTGCACAATAAGCTAGGACTAGCAGAAAAAGAAGAAAAAAAAAGGAATGCACAGTCACAGGTGTAGAAAACCAAACAGGCATATAAAGGACAAGACCTAGTTTGATGAATCACCACAGAAGGTCTTGAGAAAGTGACTTCTGAGATCAGCTCTGCAGGTATGGGGATCACTGAGATAAATGAGGGTAAGAGCACACCAGGTAAAAAGAAACAGCATGGGATCAGGGTGAATTGAGAAGAGGCATGGCAAGTTTGAAGAAATCAAACAAGGCCAATGTTATTAAGGTGAAGGGTGAGAATGAACATAGTGAGTTGAGTTTGATCACATAGGAGGAAAACAGGTCACAAGCAGTGGGAAACCTTGAAGGGTTTTGTGCATTAGTGTGACATGACCATGTATTTATTTGTATAAGAAAAATCTAGCTGCTTTGTGATAATGGGCCATAAAAAAAAGGCAGGATAGATGTGGGGACTCCAGTTAGGAAGCTATTTCAGGAGTCATGAAAGAGATACTATTGTCATGGTTTTAAATAGACTGCAGTATAGATGGAGAAAATGACAGATTTGACATATAATTAGAGTTTGGTGATTTATTAAATATAGATTGTGAAGAAGAGTGATGAATCAAGATGGAAACCTATCTTTATAGCTTATGCAAGAATTACATGTTGTTCTTCCCTATGAATTCTAAAACAGGAATCAACTATGTGAGAAAATGTGGCTACAAAGGCCAGTTATGTGTCCAGTGATAAATTGAATTTGTGGCAGTAGCATTTTACTTGAAAGCTTGTATGCAGTAGAAAAAAATTAATTGGGGAAACATTGTTTAAACTGTGTAAGTTTTATCTTCCAAATTTATAATGTAGGTATTTATGTAAATTAACTATGTAATATATGTTATAGAAATAGAATTTAGAGATCTTAACTACATTTTACATAATTACTGGTCCCTTACCAAATGAAATTTCTCTCACATTTAAAATATAGTCATAGTCAAAAATATAATGTGTGGCTTTGAGTTCCAAAGTTGGTTCTTAAAACCTATGGTATAGATAAAAGAAATAGATTTTTCAAAGCGCAACAAAGATCAATCTAAAAATATATAGGACTTTGGGAAAAATTAGAAAGCAGAAGAGATCTACAAATTTATCATAGACTACACATTCATTTCCTAAATAATTATCAAATCTATGGAAACTCTTTGATAATTAGTTTTCCCATCTCTTCTTTCAACAGATATCTAATTCCCCATTATGTGCCAGCCCATGGGTTATGCACTGACTTTTGGATATTGAACAAGATGTATTTTCTACTCTCAAGAAATTTAAAATCTAGCAGCTCAATTCACAATAGCCAAACTATGGAACCAATTTAGATGTCCTTCAACAGATGAATGGATAAAGAGAACGTGGTATATATACACAATAGAATATTACTCAGCCTTAAAGAAGAATGAAATCATGGCATTTACAGGTAAATGAATGGAGCTGGAGAATATCATGCTAAGTGAAATAAACCAATCCCCCCAAAACAAAAGGCCAGGTATTTTCTCTGATATGCAGATACTAATTCACAATAAGGGAGTGGGGCTAGAAAAAAAATAGAATTACTCTGGTAAAGGGAGGAGCAGGTATGGGGGTAGGAAAGGTAATAGAATGAATCGGACATTGTTACCCTTTGTACATATATGATTAAACAACATGTATAACAAGAGAATAGGAAGTTTTATTCCATGTATGTAAGATGTGTCAAATGTATTCTACTGTCATGTATAACTAATTAGAACAAAAAAAGTCCTGTCATCAATTAAGACACACACACACACACAAAGAGAGAGAGAGAGGGGGAGAGGAATGAATTTATTCCCTGGGTGCATACTGAAATCACTACAAAACTAATTAAATCAAAGTCTCTCAAGGAGAGACCAAGTCATTAATATGTACAACTAGGATTAAAACTCTTTATTATAAAAATGTAATACTGTTGTTTTTAATAATGCAAATATAGCTATTTTGGATGGGAAAATTTAAAATCCTAAAAAAAGATCTAGTAATAGAGGCGGAAAAGCAAAGAGGCAATTTCAATGCAATTGTGTAATTATTAGCAATTATTCATTATCTTTATTACCCTTTTCATCTTTGTTTTTCAAAAAAAAAAAAAAAGGCACACTTGGGAGGCACCATATTAGTACCTAAAAATCCAAATGACTATAATGGGCTCCAAGCAGGTCAACCAAGTGAGCAATGTCTTATACATTATCTCTCAGACAGCTGAAACTCATTAGTTTTCTTGGGCAGTCCCTTAAAATAATGTTCTCCACCCAAACATGAACAACAGTAGGTCCTGACCTTCATCAGAAAACAGACAACCAAATGTCCTATATGTTATCCATCTGTGGTATTCACTACGACAACAAGAACCACTTCAAAAAATAATATGTGGCATTTGATAAAATAAAAGGTGCTGAAGGGAAGAGACCATGGGTTCAGTGAAATTAGATCCAGCTGTGAAGAACTCAGGCCAGGGCTATCTGTAAATCGCTTTTTTACCCTTCCCTGTACATTATAGCAATCTACTGCAGATCACAAGAACATGGCCAAAAACCATATGTTTGGCATCATGAGGACAGCATCTGGTATTTTTTAAGATACAACTAAAATCGTTGAAAACACAATAAAACAACTGTCATTCACTTAATGCTTATGCTTATATGTTAGCCCATGGATAGTTTTATGACAAATAAACAGTTGAATGAAGTCTCAGTTTAGTCACCTTCCTTTAAACATTTCTTGCCTTAGTGAGTTACATTTTCCTTTTGGCTTGGTGAAGCATCCATGTGTGTGCACACTTGCACATGTATGCGTACATGCTACTGTTGATTGTGAAACACTGCAGTGTAAGCAGAATGCAACTGTTTTTCAAAGTGAATTCAGCCAAGTAGTCTACAGGGTCATAAATATCATTTACACTCAGTTCTGCTTACTAGGTCAGTAGGGTTCCTGCTAATATGTTTTATGTCCAGAATTCAGGCTTACATTGGAGTAGAAAGGGAGATTGTGTGTGTTGGTACTTACAAAAGCAGACACAGGCAGTGTTGCAGACCCCTCTGAATTACATACTATTATTCTAGACCAAGCCTACCCTCTGATTTGGAAACCAACCTAGACATTTTTACAAGGGTTTATATTAATAATTGACAGCTCCAGAGCAGTTTATGTGAACCCAGAAATACTCAGAAGCTAGAAACTTTTTGGTTCTTAGTTTAGATTGGTTGTTAGACAATGGATTTCTGGGTTGAATAAATAATTATTCTGACTTAATTCATGTTTTCTTTGCATCTGCCCATACAATAATTCTATTACGCTTAAAATTCTAAGATGCAGTTCATGTTTGCTTTCTGTCTTCAGACACTAATTCAGAAAAGAATAAGAATACTAATTGCCTTTGAAAAGTCTAAGGATATTATTATATAGTGACTATGGCAAAGTTATTCGGATGGTCTCTTAAAATTTTAATTAGAAAAGTAAGATTTTTTTAAAAAAGCTTCTGCCTCTGTAACATTTCCATAGAATTTTCAAAATCAAGGTACTACAGATATAAAACACAAAATTTATATTTATTTGATCATCCAAACTACTTTTTCATTCTCCAGAGTTTAAATTTTTCCATTTTCTCTGTGATTTATTTGGGGGTGGGTGGGGGCAGGGTGGGGGAGGTGGGGATAAGTAGCCAGAATCTGACTTGGACTGGATTCAAGGATTTCATATTCAACAAAACAGCCAAACAGACTATGATAAAGATAACTGGGAGCAAATATAACCAAAAAAATGGAGGACATAAAAATTTTTCAGTAAAAAGTAGAAAGGATTGAAATCTATTTATAAAGAAAAAAACTAAAATATTCATCTCATTAATTTAGTTAACATGTAGCCAATATGAAGGATTTATACTCTAGATTTATTTTCACTAAACACTAAGTTCCTTACAGTAGCTCATCTCTAAATAAATCAAAATCATTTAAAAATGTAATTTACATGTAGTAAATTATTAGTAATTGTTTAAGATTAATGATCATGTTTAATGGTATTACTGCATAGATCAAATTCCAAAAAGCCTGCTTTATTAAAGTGCAGAATGTCATTTTAATTATGTTGCTTCCCACCTTTACATTCCTATGCTATTTTGTTTATAACCAACCATAGTACTTATCAAGATGGACTATAATTACTATAACCATACTATGAATTCTTCTAGTATCAAGGCCATATTTTATTCATCTTTGTGCTCCTAGTACCTACCTGGAAGAAAGTGACTAGAAAAAGAAAAGAAAAAGAGAGTGTTAAGTGAAGAATAACTATTCAAAAGCAAAAGGAAATGTGAGTCAATTTGGAAATTATTTCTCTAGTGTACTCTAACAATTTCATCTCTTTAAAGAAATAAACCCTAATATGTCCCTATTCATATAACATAAACCCATATGAATGGCAAAAGACACAATATACAGAAAAATGCTAATAATGAATCCAAAGATCAGTGGAAACTGACTAATGGAACTAACTCATGATCCTGCCATAATCAAATAGTTCTCACATGTTTAATAGGGCATTTTGCTGACAGCTCAGCCACTGTTAGTTTGGGTAAAGAATGGGACATAGCAGCATATTAACAACACTCCCATCACAAAGATTTTCTTTCCATTGATAATCATGGGGAGTTTGTTTTATAACTAAGAGACAATGAAACAGACTGATTAAAGAAGAAGAAGACCTTTGTTTTCCACCTGACCATGTCAATTGAATTTGAGTTCTTGAATGGTACAAGGCTAAACAAAAATGATTGAACTTAATGTAGATCATGTGCATATTTAAAAAACAAATTGTACCAGTTTAAAATGATAAATAATTGCTTCTAATCCTGAATCTCACTTCCAGAAGCAGTCACTTTTACCTTTAACAAAATTCCATATTTCAGAAGAATGCATTTATACTGCTATTTATGAATTTTAGGCATTACCAACTGAATTCTGGTTATAAAAATATTTAGCTTACTTACAGAACTCTAATCTCTTCTCTTTAACAAACTGAATTAGCAATATTTAGTTCTTAAGTAAACTTTAGGTAATATACATCTTCATTTATTTCTTGTTTCATCAACCAAAAGATAGTATGTCTTACATTCTGACATTATAACAAATTATCTCCCCTAAACTACTGCTCACCTCTCTTCTTCCTCTACCTCAAAAATCTGTCAAATAAACTTGTCAAGGTTAGAAACTTTTTTTAAGTTTAAATATATCTTGCCTTGCCTGTAACATGATTCTAAAAGTTGAAAATAAATAATTTTATTATATTATTATATGTGAATATTATTCACTACAGAAGCAATAATATAACATGATTTATATTTCCTTTCTTGTGCATCATTTCCATTTTTCATGGCACTTGCAACTGCCTTTACTTACACTATTATCTCTACTTCACACTATAATTTTCCAAATGCAAGATTGAATACATTATTTCACTTTTTTCCCTGCTATATTTCTAATCACAGTGGAATTTATTTAAAAAAAAAAAAAGGATAGTTAAAAGATACAGGTGCAGTGACACACACCTCTAATTCTAGCAGCTCAGCAGGCTGGGTCAGGAGACAGGCAAGTTCAGATAGTCTTAGCAACATAACAAGACCCTAAGCAACTTGGCAAGACCCCATCTCAAAATCAAATATTTTAAAAGAAGGGCTGGGGACGTAGCTCAGTGGTTAATGACTCCTAGATTTAATCCCCAGTACTAAAAAATTTACATAAAGAAATAACAAATATCCACACCATTGGTCTGAATAAACAAATGAACATATAAAATGATACATTCTACTTGAAAATTTGTATAAAAATAAAAATACTTGAAAATATACACACTAACATTATTACCTATAAATTGTAAATTACCTATAATGTATATATTATAGGGGTTGAATTTTATTTGTAAAGAAAAAAGTACATTTAAAAAAGTCACATACTTTGGAGTCATGCCTCCTGAGATCAAGTCTCAGTTCACCTGTTATTCCAGATCTCTGTGTCTTATTTGTGAAATGGTGGTGTTAGTAACATTTATTTTAAAGGCTGTTGGGAAAATCAATTAAAACAATGAATATATAGAAGGGATTTGGAATGCACCTGGAAATATTAAGTGCTATTTTGATTTTCTAAATAATCTTTAATTAATATGTATTATGCTTGCGGTCAGAAACAAAAACTTTAAAACCTGTAAAATCAATCATGTTAGTTGTGGAAAATCTAGAATGAATATAGAATCATAATTATATTGATACCACTACTAATTTTAAATCTTTATCTAAATCCTTAGTCAACTAAATGTCAAATAATCAGATTCTCTTTTTAGATAAGGAAGATCCCTGAGCAGGATAGAGAACCACAGAAGTTTTAATCTATTTTAAGGGTGGGCACTTGCATGAATATTCTGAGTGGGGTCAAGAAAGAAGCAGGAAGCCAGGTTGTGGGTACAATGATTCCTGGGGACTAGAGAGGATGGAACAGGAAGGTGGAGGAGCATGTACTAGGTTGTATCAAATGCAGCAGTTTGATAAAACACCGAATATAAAATTCGGCCAACTACTCAGACATCACCAATAAAAAGGGCAAATCAAAGGAAAAGACCCTAGAGCTAAGCACTCAATAGGGCTTTGGAAGGACAGTCAAAAGAAAAGATTAGAAGTAGGGGGATGGGGGGGCAAAGATGAATGCAGTTTTTGCACCAATAATAACCCTTTGACAACTCTAACAGTTTTTGCCAAACAAGAAGCCTACAGAGATGGTAGTCTGCAAGGTAGCCAGCAAAAAACTCAAGTCAGCTTTTGAAATAATTTTGCTTTAATCATTTCAACTTAGTAATAATTTGAGTAAAATAAATGTCGGAAACATTGTAAAGCTTATTATCTACTAACCATCCATCCGGTTAACCCTAATATTTGTGAGTCCTAGAGCAAGAATACAAATGAAGGTCAACATATTCTATATATTTAAATGTTACAAATAGAGACAACTTTCAAGTGAAATATATTCTCTTTTCCTAGTTTGACAAATATTATTTCACAACAGTAAGATAAAATGTGTAGAGCTATGCTTTTCCATATTTGACTGAAAGCAAAATATTAGAAACAACTAAATTTAATAAGTTAATATTCTGGTATAAATGGTCTATTGATGGACTGAAGATTAAAGACCTGTATATCCATAAATTATTTTTTAAACATTATCATTTTATCATCATTTTAGCAAAATCACTTATTACATTGCTATTAAGATTTTCAGTCTGTTATAAAAAAACAATCATTTAAGAATTTAAAATAAAATATAATCATAAATACATATAAACTATGAATATATTTTTAAAAACACTTTTTTTATATGGTACTGGTTATTATACCCAAGGCCCTATACCACCAAGCTACATCCCCAGTCCTTTTGTTTTTTAAGATAGGGTCTCACTAAATTGCAGAGGCTGGCCTTGAATTTGCAATCCTTCTTCCTCAGCTCCTTAGTTTCTGGGATTATAGGCATGCACCACCATGCCAGGCTTCAAAAACATTTTCTTATAATATATTAAAAATTTATTATTGGAAATTAAGGGTAAAAAACAAATTGTAATTCATATAGAATTTTAAATATAATTTAAATAATGCTTAATTTTTATATTTTTTGAAAATTTAATGAATATATTAACCATTTAACAAAAAATAAAACTATTAGTAATTCTAACATTCACTGTCCATCTAATTATCAACTAATATCATGTTTTAGGTATAGTTCATTCATACCTACACATGTAAAAACTGAAGTGAAATATAAATTCTAAATATTCCAAAATCTTCTTCAGGTACTCCATGTACATATTATAAATACTGTGATAATGTATGATTACTTTCAGAATCAGAAATTAGAATAGAAGTTTTAAAATGTTAGGCAATTTGACAAATGAAACTGTTAACAAGAATTTTACTGCATTCATGCTAAGAAATATTTAACAAATTAATTTTACTACCTAAATAGTTCTTCCACTGGAATGTTTCCTACACCTTGAAACAATATCATTTCTAAAGAACAACAACACAATTCGGAATTCTTCATATTCATATAGTGTTGCTTTGTTTTAAGAACACAGAATAAAAGGTCTCAATACTGTCAGCTAAATTCATAATATCAGGATAGATCAGTTAATCTGGAAGAAAGTACTTCAGTTCTATGACAGCCTTATTCCAGCTTCAGGTTGGACTTTTGCTCTTTCTCTCTTTAACCTGAGCTTAAATCACCTTCTGATCTCTGTTCTAAATTAGAGTTGTACCCAAGCATTTCTTCTGGCAATGAGTCATTTCAATCACAATCTTTAGGGGTTGATGGCACAATCTGGACAGTGGGTCATTTTGAACTGATAATGAAACTAGGTTCAGTTCATCAGCTGCTAAGCCTTGATTGAAATATTTAAATACCTCAAAATTTTGGACAATTTATAGGGACTTTATAAAAAGAAATGAACATAAATTATTACAACAAAGCGAAACAGTTTTGGAAAAATGCCCTTTATAACTGTCAAAGATTATAGTTTTCATTGAACTATACTTTTTTAAAATTTTTCTCTCTCCAGAACTGAGAGCCTAGGTAATTATATAAGCATGTCATCTCATTTAATGACAGCATTGAGTTTACCAATTACACATAAATATTGTATTTGTACAACTGGAAACTATTCGCAACAAGTTTGACGTATACAACAATACTAAGCTTGGTACTAATAAATATTAGTAAAATATTGGATGGAATTCAAATACATTGGTTAGAATAAACCAGTGTAGGCTTCAGGAGAAGGAGAGCGTTAGTTAGTAATATAATGAAAATTAAGACATTACATTCATCTAACAGGCCAGTCTAACAGCACTGGAAGTCAAAATCTTTCCTTTATTCTCAAAGCATATAAAATGTTAGCTTCATGCTCAAGAATAGTAAGAATTCCTCTAGTGTTCTTGTAAGAAATTTAATCATTTTCCATGAAGGAACACCTTGTAAGAAGAAAATGATAGCTCCACCTCATAATTTAAAATTTAATCATATAATTTTTCAATAAAAGAAAAAATTATTTCCTGAGATTATGGAAATTTCCATTATACGTTTCATGCACTTGGGTTCCTTGGCAACAGAAACTCTTAGCTGTACCTCACAGAAAGGATGTAGTACAAGACTTATGTTCCACCTCTGCTGTTGAGTGGATTTGTTAACATAACTGATTTGTTTTTAAATATTAACTTTTAAAAACTTTTTAAATCTCAATAAATAAGAATTAACAGTTTTGTAACTGGTATAAGAACACCAGATACTGACGTGTCAATTGTTTATCTGCAAAAAAAAAAAAGCAAGAAAGAAAAAGAAAAATGTTGACTAAGACATAACCATATAACGTAGAAAAATTAAAAGTTTATTTTTTCTACATGTAATATAAGGTTAAATTCTTTGAATTTCTATATTCATACAATGCATTTTCATTTACAGTGAAATGCTTCTTCTTTATTCAGACTTATTTATACATGACCTTTCTCCATAAAGAATATAAGGTAAATTTTCTTTTTCTAAAGAGTGATGCTATGGTTATCAGGAATATTTTCAGATTGTCATATAAATATTCTATGCACACCACCTTTATCCTCCTCCTCTGGACTTTAGATTCATACCCAGGATACAAGATTAATTACATTCCCTGTTTTATGTACCCAGTGTGCTCTGGGCAATATATCACAGCAAGAATGAGTCCTGAAGCAGTATGATAAAATCTCTCACCATCATACCTTTACCTTATTCAGGGATGAAGTGTTAAAGGGCAGTACATTGTGTTTTGATTTGTTGCTATCTACAATGGCTGAAATAAAGGTAATACTAGAGAGAAACTCTAGGGACATTTTAACTTTAATAGCTATTACATGTGGGGTTATAGCCAAGTGTAAAACTACTAAAATGGAGGTGCTGTGCCATGGTTTTATGGTACTATACAACAATTATCTGGGAATTGCATCCATACTGGAAAACTCCACAAGTGATCAATCATACTCTTCAGAAGAAAAATAGCAAATGAATGTACAAGATTGCATCTGTGCAGGGAGTCACTGGGAGCCAATTGAAAGATGCTTGAGTTGCAAAAAGCACAAAATAATCAGAAATCTCAATTATCATCTATGCAAACTCACTCCTACCTTCACTGTACCAGGTCAAAAATTAGATGTGTTGGTTGAAAAGCTAAGCTTGTTTTCTTAAAACCAAAGGATAAGATAATTTGTAGCACTCAGACCCCAAGGGCACTGGATAGAGTCAAGCTGTAGCTAATTTGGATTTTTAAAGATGGGAGAACATCCTCTGGTAATTTTATACCAGTTCCCCTTTTGAAGGAGTTCTTAAGCAAATGTTTACCTTGTCATCATGTGTAACTTGGGCAATATGTTCTGAGTATTATGGGGTTATGTGCTCCCACTGTGAGTTATTCACAAAATTTCCCTCTAGTTGTTGTGCAAAGCAAGTTACTCTGAAGGTTCTCCAACGTTCTGGTTGACTTGTATTTGGAATAAGTCTTTTGTTGTTATTTGCTCTTTGACAAGAGGGACTGGAAATTGTCTGGACTTTGGAACAGACTTTGTGATGTTTGGACAGTGTTCTCAAAGTAAGTGGTGTATTAGCATGTGGTTTACTTATGCAAAACAAGCCAAAACATGGTTTGAAAGTACATTTCTTAAGAGTTTTGAGTGTTTTTGAGAAAAGCCCTTAAAAGCCCAATGTGGTACAACAGACTCACTCTAGCTAAAACATCTAGCAAGGTACTTAACTATGGCCTTTTGTAATCTGAGTTTAGCAATGCTGCAAAAACAGCTTCTTCTCTTTCCACACATATGAAGTACAAAAGTATAACTTATTTCAGAACCACATCTTGAAAATTAATTAGTGATGCCACCTGCCTGCTACTACATGTTTCCAAGGTATAGCATTAAGTTTTTAAACAGCAGAAACACAAATCCAACTCAATTCTATAGTGACTAGCTCAACTTTTTCTTTTATAATGGGATGTTGGGGAGTAGGTAAGCTGCTAAATATATTAGAGGATGCACATTTTCATTTAAAAAATCCACACTTTTCCTTAAGTTGTATTTCTGTAGCCATCTATACAACTCCAGTTGGAAAACAGCAGTATAATAAATTTGATGCCCTTTGAAAATAGGGGTCTGTGTCAAAGGGCTCTTCTCCTCAATGTGCATCCCCCCAAGTCTCCCTACACCACTAGGGGAAAAACACTGCATTATTTTATTCTAGCTCTATTACTAAGTCCCAGAATCTAAAAATAAAATAAAATTTAATTAATGATTTAATTGATATGCTATGAGTTGTTCACCTACAAAAACAGAACATCATCCTTACCTAAATACGTATATACACAGGCTGAACTGTGTACATAGGATAAATTTATCACATGCTGGATGTCAATTGTGAAACACAGCACCTACCACTCCCCATGCTGGAGTACTGTACTGCCACCAACAGTACAAGACACTTCTTCATGCTCATCTCTTTTATCAACCAAAGGCACATTATTCACCACACAGAACACTATTCTGTTGCCAAATCCAGTGATTAAGGAAAAGTATTATGTGACCTTTGGTTTGTCCCTAGGGAAAATTCAAGTATTATAATAATAGAGCTTAAAAAAGTTATTTGTGTGACAAACTTAGCCACAGAAATTCTGACAAATGTGTATTTCTAAGAAATGCCCAGTTCCGGTTCTAGGACTTCAGCTGCAGCATTTGCTCTGGTTTTCTTTTCCTGGCTACCCCTAGCTCCTGCACTGTCAGCCCTACCCCTGAGTTGCTACCTCTAAATATTAATGACTAGAATGACAAGAAAGGCTACTGTAACTAATACCACAATGTAATTTTTTTACTAGGTTTGTCCCCTTAAACAGTACAACACTAGAGAGAGCAGGAATAACAAGCCAGGAACATGTTTATCTTAAGATGCCCATTCCAATCCAGGAAGACAATAAGCTATCTTGCACATTTTTTCATCTAGGTCCCAAGCATTAATCTGAGATACGAAAGGTACTAGGAAAGCATATTTTTTTTTCAGCTATGCACCAGGGATGAAGACTAACAGCTTGTGAAAATCCTTTCTCTCTTTTCTCCACATTTGTATTTTCATTCATTCATTAATTTACTCTGAACCCTAAACTCAGCCAAATAAAAACTGGCTCATTGGTGGAACCCAGTAAATATCAGTAGAATGAATGAGTGTTATAAAAAGCTTTGGAATAAAATTAATAGAATTAATAGTTGAAGAATTTGTGGAGTAAAGACAACTTGGGAAGTGAGTGGGAATACTCACTTCTACAGATAACTAGGAGTGTCTTCTAAAAAAGAAATTTTATTTATCTAGAGCACAAAAATGCCAATGTGTAGATTTAACAGGAACTTCCAGCCTAATAAAAAACTTTCAGTACTATAGCAGTTATATTTCAATGGATTTCCTTATATCAAGTTATTCATATAGCAAGTAATCAAGAAAGGTACAAACAGAATAAATGAAATTATTATTGTATATCTGTAGTTGTTAAATTTGAAAGTAGAGGAAGTTGTAATGGTTTGCTCTATTCAGCTCTGACTCTAGATTTTATTTCACACTACACTTATCCATCAAAAGGTCAAGAATTGTTCACAAAAAAATACTTATTGTAACTCTCTAAGCTGTCAGGTGTCACCTCAGTGCCGGTGTACATGATCTCAGTTGCCATGAACCTGCATTCTACCAAGCTTAATTATCTAGGAAGCAAGTCAAATCATTTCTATGTCTATCTTTTCTTATTTTTTTTTTTGATATAGAAATAAGCTGCATTGATATGGCAATGTTCAACTATGAGAAAAAAAATCTCAAACCTAATGAGAGCCAATAGAAAATTCTCCCAAATCAATTTTATAATCTTATTTCTAAATTCATTATGGTACAATTTTAAAGATCTACTGACTTCACTATTGTTAAAGATCATGCTGCTGGTTTAGCATTGCATCAGCCTTTAGAAACATCTACTTTCTATGTATTTTCTTTACTTCTTTCTACATTATTTGAAAGTAGCAGCACAAGCTCTTATAACTATTAGTCAAAGTTTCATTATTATAATTATTACACCAATGATATTATTCTCCCACCTATACGTTTTTGCATATATTACTCTTATTACAGAGAATCTGATAATTCTCTACCCACCCCCCATTCCTGCTATCTATATTCAGTCATTATGAGTCAGAAAATAACCCTAGATGATTTTTGGAGACTACTTCTGTCACCCAAATTCAGAGAATTCTCTATTCTTAGAACTCTCAAAGCAACTGAGGCCCAATTAGGAGCTTAGTGTGGTAGGTATTCTCCAAAGAAAGCCTTCAAAAATGCCTCCACTGCCATTTGCTGTTCTCCACATCAGACGTGGAGCTTATGGCCCATCCCACCCTCCTTGAATCAGGGTTGATCTTGTGGCTGCTTTGACCAGGAGAATGTGGTGAAAGTGGATATTCTGGGAGTACTAAAAACTTTGACTTCCTGATTCTTAGTGGCCAAGAGTCTGAAAATTAAGAATCGCCTATTATTTAACTAACTGTTTCATCAATGAAAGCACCTAGTACATTTGACAGGGCATCATCCAGAATTCCAGACCTTAGGTCTAGTACCAAATGCCTCATAGAGTGCTATCACCCTAGATTTAGTTTGGATTTTGTTTGGGTCTTGAATGTCCCCCAAATGTCTATGCTAGCACTAAATCTAGTGTGCATTTTCAACATGACTGTCAAACTCTTGGAGTTAAGAAGCAATGGAGTGAGAATAAAACAACTGTGTGCTACATTGTTCCTGGAACAGCACCCTAAAGAAAAAAAAAAGACATTGTTAAGCAGAATTTGAAATGGTCCATTTTGGTGCTGAGATACAAAAAAACAAATTCTATGTAACATTAATATCTGTACACTAAAATCAGAAAGTCCAAGAAACTCTCTAAGAAAGTTACAAATTGGACATCAGGTTTTGTTTATAGCCAATCTATCTATCCATCTATCTACCTATCTATCTATCTACCTACTTATCTATCTATCTGGTATTGGGAATTAAACCCAGGGACACTTAACCACCGAGTCACACCCCCAACCCTTTGTATTAGGGACTTGCTAAGTTGCTGAGACTTGCCTTGAACATGTGATCCTCCTGACTCAGCCTCCCAAATCACTGGAACAACAGGCTTGTGCCACCATGCCTGCCCAGCCAACTAATTTTTGAGAAAGGGATCAAAAGCCCACAATGCAGAAAGACTAGTTTTTTAAATAAGTAGTGCCAAGAAAACTGGATATCCATATGCAGAGAATGTAACTAGACCCCGTTACTCAATACTTACAAATAATATCTCAAAATGGGTTATAGACATTAGTAATAATAAGACCTGAAAATATGAAACTACTCAAAGAAAACAGGTAAAATAGTTTAAGACATTGACTTGAACCAATAGTTTTGCAAACACACATACACACACACACACACACACACACACACATGAAACAAAAGCAAAAATTGACAAATAGGATAATACCAAACTAAAAAACTTCCTCACAGTAAAATAATCAATAGATCCAAGAGAAAATCTAGAAAATGAGACGCTAATCAAATTCTAAATTAACAAGGGGTTGATAGTTAAAATCTATAAGGAACTCAAACAACTCAGTATTAACAAATAGTCTGATTTTAAAATGAGCTAGACATGAATAGACACATCTCAAAAGAAGACATATAGCTTACAAACATAAAAAAATTGTTCAACATCAATAACCATCAAGAAACAAATATCACAACCACAACAGTGTGCCTCCTCACCCCAGTGAGAATGGCTATTACCAAAAAATTAATTGCTGGCAAGGATACAAAGATCTCGCAAAGAAAAAACGGTTTGTGGGAAACATAAATTAGTATACATACTAAAGAAATGAAGTCCCCATGATAAGGAGATACCTACCTGGACATCAGTTTTAATCTAACCTGCACAGATACAGGAAATTTAACAAATTTGTGTTCCTTTTGGATGGAGAGGTTGATGGGAGACATCCTTGAATGAGTTCACTTTGATCTATTCTACTACATGAGATGAGATTTCGTAAAGGCCTATGTGCTGCAACTGGAATTGTACTTGATGAGTTCAGAACCAAAGGTACATGCTAATTACAAACAGAAATATGAGAAAATTTTGGAAAATATCATACTGAGAAAGAGAACATAACTGAGTCATGGCTAGGGCATGTCACTAAAATTTTCCAAAAATCTCAAGAAAAATACCAGATTTGGGGGGCTGGGGCTGGGGCTCAGTGGTGGGGTGCTTGCCTAGCATGCGTGAGGCACTGGGTTTGATCCTTAGCACTACATAAAAATAAACAAATAAAATAAAGGCCTTCTGTCCATCTACAACTACAAAAAAATTAAAAAAAAAAAAAGAAAGGAACACCAGATTTTAAGTCTTCAAATGGACTCATGTACCTAGAAAATGCTATACATAAGTAAAGCAGGCCAAAGAGGAGTGACTCAAAGAATATGTCCTCATCTAAAGGGAGGACATATCTTCTACTTAGATCCGACTCATTGTGGATGTTTTATTGAAGCCAGAAATTAAATTGGCATTTGAAAGTTAATTTTAAATGTTATAAACTGATTAAAAAATAAAAACTTTATGTAGGCTAAATAAAATTTATCTTCAGGCCAAACAGTACCTGAACTGCCAGTTTATGGTCCATTCCATGATAGATAGCCAGCTGATGAAATCCTTTCACAAATCTAAACAGAAAACACTTCCTAAGCTTATCTACTTTCTGTCCAGAACTCAATATAAAAATCACAGATTCTCTTCACTTGGCAGTATACTGTTTCTGTCTAGGCAGTGCTGCTGTTCACTAAAACAGAAATCTTGGTGGTTGTGAGTACACAAAGAATCCTCAAACTGAGACTTAACAGACCTAAGCCATCTTTCTCTCAAACTATTTTTCTATGTTAACTAGAAATATATTTTCAAGATAAAATTTAAGTATACAAGCCAAAACTGTTTCACAAAGTCCACACAAGAAATATCTTTGGAAGAACTTCTATCTTCCAGCAATTTGAATCTTCACTGAAAAATCTCCTTTCAGTACAAATAATTTTTATAGAAAGTTACAGATCATGGGGAAAATTTAGAATAGAGGAGGACATAGGAAGAAGAATTAAGTGTAACAGATTTTTAAAAATGTTGATCATAAAATGGCTTCTCTCCTCCAATGCTCCAATACAAATGAATTTTAAAGTATTAGGGGCGCTGAAGTGATATAATCAATGTGGTTCATGAACTTGAGACAATATGAGTTAGGGTTCTAACCCAAATAATAGAACATGCTTTATGTGAGCTTTCTCAAAAGCCATTGTCTTTATTTCTTTTAAGAGTTAGAAGGCTAGAAACAATTTCCTTCATATGCTTAATTTATATAGGAAGTAAATGAAACCACTTTTTGCTTAAGTGTAATTTGTGGCAGAATCAAAACATTCATCCAGATTTCTTGCAGCAACATTCTTTCCTTTGGATTTTCTTATTTCTAGAAGGCCATGAATGCACATTTATGAACATTGCTATTGTAATGCCAAATTTGTGGGACCCCAGTAGACTTCCAGGAACCAAATCTGATGCAATCACACAAGAGTCTTTATTGCAAGCTTGAGCCTGGACTCACAACCATTTCCAATGCAGTGGTCCCTAGGAGTGAGTGCTCTGTGGGTTTTTCCAAGGACAAGGGTCATACCCCCTTCCTTGGACAGGCTTTGCTCTGAAGTAGAGGCTGGTTCTCAAAAATGGAGTCACATCAGTTTCTCACTACTGGCCGTGTGTTATTGGGAGGCAGCCAGTGCCTCCTTAGGGGGTTCTTCTTCCTGCCAAGAAGCATGTAAGCCACCTAAGAAATTAAAGTCTAGAATAATTTAATGAAGAACAAAAAACAAAGTTGGAAAGATAATTTCAAAAGATGGAGCCTTGATAGGTACAGTTGCACAGAAGCTGAAGCCAGACAATTAGAAAATGGCTTCCATGGTTTATTTAAGGGGGTACTTCAAAGGCAGGGATAAGATTTCAGGGGTGGAGTCTTGCTTCAGGATGTCTTGCAGTTGCAGGTTGATTGGCATTTTGGCAGGTCACATGGTTCTCAGAGAGGCCATGCAGCTATAGCAGGTCACTCCATCTCTAGCGCTGTGTGGGACCTTTGGCAGAGCTTTGATAAGGGTTCACAATTTGTCTGGGCAGTCAAGCAGAGGAAATATCCACTGGAAGTTCCCAGACACCAGATTCTCTTATTCATTAGGCTGCAGTGTGCAATGTAATCCACACCAGCCCATGGATGGCTCTGGACAATGTACAGCTAGATGAATTGATGCTTTCCCTTCATCAAGGTCTGTCAGTTCAAACTCTAATGGTTGTTTTGGAAATTAAATAAAAATATGTATATGGGCTTTGAGGAATTAAAGAATTAGCAGCTCTTTCCTTAGAAGTAAAATAAGGATATAAAATTCAAATAAAATAAAAGACAGCACAAGTGCTATCACATGTGAAAGCTTTCGGAATGAAAATGGAGTCACTTTTGTTAAATCCTAACCAAAAATAGATAAACAACCAGGAAGTAACAATGTGGGAGATCTCAAGCATATAACCTAATGACAAGAACTATATATAAAAGACCATGCTAGGACCATAATCCTAGTGCAAAAAGACCACTACAATCTTATACAAAAAAAAAAAAATGCTTCTGAAAGAATGTCTACCCAACCACTATTTAATCTTGGATGGATGCCAACCTTGTTATTGATCCTTGTAGACAAAGATTATGTTTCAAATATCTTATATAATTCTCATTTAACCTTTAAATATTTCCTGATCTCTACCTCTTTGATTAACCAATAATATAATATAGCATGTTTTTTTTTTCCCATTGCAATGCTAGCTGTGCTATTCCCAAGTAAACTTAATATTTAGAAAATTTCTCTGATTGTTATTTAGGTGACATATCTAGTTTCCAGAGAGAAACCTGAAGCAAAGCGAAGTTCAGAGGAAATAGAACATACCTAGAACCAAGTATATCAACATTGAGCTTTTTCCACTTTGTTTCCATGGCTCAACTTTTTCTGCTCTAGTGAGTCTTCTCTCAAGTCAAGCTCACTTCTTTGTAGAGGATTCCTGCTGCCTTTATTTGGATCTGGTCCAAATAAAGAATGTTGAATAACTTTTGGAGACTCAAAAAGTCTCGTCTTTTCTGACAAACCCTTTACAGTATAAAAACACTGTCCTTTCATGAAGTCTTAGTACTCAGATTTCCACAGAATTTACATTCTGTGAGAACTTCATATGATTCCATGAGCCTAGTTTACTATTTTATTTGGTGTGCAAGCCTAACTTAAAATTGTTATAAACATCTTGATTTTGGTTTCATTTTGCTTTAGTTACATGCACTTATAAATGATTTGACTTTTATTTATTTTGTTTATCATTTCTTGTTTCTGAACTTCATTCAAGGGCAAAAATAAAAATTCAGTAATGAGCATGAGAAGGCCAATTAAAAGTTACCAGGCAGTGCCCACTATCTATGAGGGATTCTGATTCCCAAAGATAAAATCTCTCATGATGATTACCTGATCCTGGATAGTACCATTAAGGCAGCTTCCAGACACAAAACAATTATGGTGCAATTAGGGAAACCTTGCTCAGATCAAACCCGGGCAAAGGGTGTGTAAAAGAATCCTGTCCCAGGTACACTTGTGAAAGCAAAACATTTTTTTCCAAAGCCCTTAAAATTTTCTCACAGGGTTTTCACTACTCTCAAGGGAATAGGAAACAAAATGGGACATCCAAATCATAAACATGCAAAGTATCCCTCTCTTCAAGAACTCCACATGGCTGTATATATGGTTCATTGTTATGTAAGCTTTCTTTCTAATCAATAGAAAAGGATAATTCTAAACAGCAATTATAAAGCTAACATGTAAAGGCTTTTAGCTCTTTTTTTCTTGACCTATTTTGAATCTGCTTTTTTGTTTACATAAGATAATGAAAATGGCAAAAATTAATTTTTTCCTTAGGATAATTCAGCTAATATAGGAAAAAGCTTTCAAATTAAAGAGCTTACAAGTTATAATGGCCCCCTAGCTGATCTCATTTTGGAAATAAAAATTTAGGTGTGCCTGACTAACAGTAGCTTAGGGTGATGAAATAGTTTTTCTTTCTTTTTTTAACTACCTTAATCTTTCTTAAATACATTAGTCAAAATCTTTAAGAGCAATAAAAAAAGATCTCTGTGTCTGGCATAAAAATTGCTTTGTCTGTCACATGGCAAAGGAAAAGTGTAAATAACGTTTGAAAAATGATTTCTAAAAGTATTTCCCATCCTTATTGTGAGGGGAGGCTTTTTGAAAACAAGTTTCTATGTGAACTACTTTACCTGAAATCTGATCCATAAACTTCAGAAAAGACTACCTATCAGCAAAAATTTAATTCTTAAAATTTAGCTACATAAACAGATGACCTTAACTTATTCCCCTTTTATCAGAAATGTAACTTGGAATCAATCATATTTTTATAAACTAAGTTTCATATTTTTTACTGTCTTATGATTAAATCCTAAAATAAAAGCTACAAGATCTTTGTGTATGTATTTCTGCATGTTACACATGTGTACATGGTGTCTGTTGTCTATTTTCTTTTAAGATATTATAATGAAACTAGTTTACAGATAAATGAGTGATCACATAAATTAAAATTGTTAAGATTAATTAACGCAAATACCTTTTAAGCTTACATGACTTAAATAAATACTTAAGTCATGTAAATTTTTTAAGTCATGTAAATATTTAAGTCATATTTTAAATATTTTTTAAATATGTAATTAATTCTTTTTTGTTTGATCTTCATTAGGAGTTTGATGACCCTATCAGTTTCTTCCTTTAAGATTTAAATATTTTTTAAATCAGCTGATTTAAAAAATTGTTGGCAAAATAAAAAAGTAGTTCACATAGTTCACACTTGTTTGGATACATTTTGGGTTGAGATTGCAGGCCAGGCAAAGTTATATTTATCTGTCAGATATTTAGATGAGAAAAAGCACCAGTTCAATCTAAGAACAAGCATGTAGATAAAAATACAACACAGTATCCATTGCTTCTTGTGTATCAAACAAAACAATTAATTTTAGGGCTTATCCTTGAAAAATAACTTGAAATGATAAGGAAGCTTATCTACTCAGTTTCCATAAATAATCTAGGTATAATTGCCAAAAATAAATAAATTACATAAATGTAAATGAGACAAACATTTATGAAGCTGAATCATTTAAAGTCTTAATGAAAATAACTGAACTTCCTTGTCAATTGCTGAATAATAGCTATGCTAAATCTTTTGTCATCCACAGCTCTGATACTTCTCTAAAAGCATTTGAAAGCAGAGTCAAAATAATTGTATTAATACAGTTTCTGAAAATTTTAAGACCAATGGAATAAATAAAACCTTTTAAAACGTAAAGGAAGAAACTGATAGGGTCATCAAACTGCTAATGAAGATCGAACAAAAGAGAATTATATGATACTGCATAAAATAATAAAACTCAGAGCTTTCGAAATCTGTGATTACTATAAATCGCATTTCTTGCTGTACCTAGGTAAATAATCAAGTCAAATGTGATACCACTGAAGTTATTTTGCAAATAAATTGGGCTTTCTTTGATTATCTTTGGTTAAAAAAAAAAAATCACTACAACTACAGAGAAAAAAAGTTCCTTTTTAAAAAACATTCTTGGATATTTACTTAAATATTTATGTTTTCTGAAATTAATAAAACTTCTTTATGTATAGCTTACAACAATTTGGTAAAATTTCCTTTTGCAAAAGAAATGGTAATATTTATTTTTCTCCCTACTTGATTTCTCCCAGTTACCAATTACTTCCCCTGCCAGGACTAGACCAGACTAGACCAACAACTGAGAAAGGCCTATCTATCTCAGCACAGAGAGATCATCAAAATCTAATAACAAGTAGGGCACAGTGGCACACACTTGTAATCCCAGCTACTCAAGAGGCTGAGGCAGGAGGATTGCAAGTTCGAGACTAGCCTCAGTAAGACCCTATCTCAGTATCAAAAATAAAAAGTTCTGAAGGTATAGCTCAGTGGTAGAGTGCCCATGGGTTCAATCCCCAAATAAGGGATGGGGGGAAGGTGGTAGAGAGCTAATTACAGGACTATTAATCAATGAGGCTTTTGGTGAAAGATCTGGATCACAAGTGGGAAATGTGAAAGTGGTTTGAATAGAGTAATTTCTGTCAAACCCTAACCACCCCCTAAAAAAAGTCTTTTCCATCTTCAGGACCTTATAAAGGAGATTCTGTATATGCATGGTTCATAATAAGAACTATTCACAAAAGTCTACCAGAACCACAACCTCCTTTGAACAAAGGCCACCACAATCTTACATAAAAAATACTTCTGCAAAAATGTCTGCCCAACAATTGTTTTTTTTTTTCTTGCCAGAATGTCTCATAAAACACCAAATATACCTCTATAAAGACAGAAGGTAAAATAATGCTAATTCTGTGAATTATCACTTATCATATGAATCCACATACTGCCGCCAACTGACAAAAAGAACTCACGGAAAAGATGGAATTGATTGTTTAATATTAGACTGATTTTTTTATTTTTTTTTTTGAGAGAGAGAGAGAGAGAATTTTTTTAATATTTATTTTTTAGTTTTCAGTGGACACAACATCTTTGTACGTGGTGCTGAGGATCGAACCCGGGCCGCACGCATGCCAGGCAAACGCGCTACCGCTTGAGCCACATCCCCAACCCCTGGACTGATTCTTGTAGCAAGATTATTGTCACAAAATATTTTAAGTAATCTCCCTCCCCCTCCCAATTTAACTTTAAAAACGTCTCCTTACCAAAATCTTTTGACTATGCCCATAGTTTACTGTAGCTATGTATTCCCACTGCAATGCCATACTGTTCCCAATAAACTTAAGTTTTACAGAATAGCTTTGATTGATATCACATTGACATACATGACAGATAATAAGTATAACGAATAGAAAATAAAATGAATCATAATATATAACTTAATCCAAAAGAAAACAAAAGCAAAAAGATACTTAGAACAGCTGTGTCACATAATAAACAAATGGTAAAATAATAACTATAAACCTAAATATAACACTATTACATTAAATGTAAATGGAGTAAAAACTCCAATGACTAAAACTACCAGACTAAAGATTAAAATGTCAATATATGCTGATTACAATAATGTACTTTAAAGGATACAGTATGTTTTGAAATATCAATATAAAATATATATAATGCAAATACTAATTCAAAAAAACTCTTAAAGCATGTCAGACACAGCAGAGTACAAGACTCATTAAGGTAGATCTCTTTAAAAAGAAAATTGCAGAGAACATAGTCAGAGATGACAATATCTCAAGATCATAAAGGAAAAGTTATAGTATACCGATTTTACTAAGTATCACAGTTCAATGAGGCATAAATAAGAAGTAATATAAGTATCAATGGGTTCTTTAAATCTTATTGATAATATTTTGAAATAACAGTTGGAAAATAAGACTGACTACATGCATCAAATAAAAGGAATGGTTTGTTTTTTGTGTCTTTTATTTGTACTTTCTAGATATGCATGACAACAATAGAGTGTATTTTGTCCTATTGTACATACATAGAATAAGTACAACTTCTTGCAGAAGAGATCCCATTATTGTGGTTGTACATGTTATGGAGTACAATGGTCATATATTCACATATGAGGATAGGAAAGATGTCTGATTCATTCTACTGTCTTTTCTATTTCTATCCCTCCTCCCTTTCCTTCATTGCCCTTTGTTGAGTCCAATGAACTTCTAACCTTCCCCTCCCTTGCTGTGGGTTAGCATCCACATCAAAGAACATTCTGCCTTTGGTTTGTGCAGACTGACTTATTATCACTTAGCACAATATTTCCAGTTCATGCTGTCATTTCATTCTTCTTTATGGCTGAGTAATATTCCATTGTGTATATATATACCACATTTTCTTTATCCATTCATCTGTTGAAGGGCACATAGCTTGGCTGTTATGAATTGAGCTTCTATAAACATTAAAGTGGCAGCATCACTATAGTATACCGATTTAAAGTCTTTTGGGTATAAGCCAGGAATTGGGATAACTGGGTTAAATGGTAGTTCCATTCCAAGTATTCTGAGGAATCACCATACTTTTTTCCATAGTGGTTGCACCAATCTGCACTCCCACCAGCAATGTATGAGTGTACCTTTTCCCTCACAACCTCCCCAATATTTACTGTTTTACTTATATTCTTCATAATTTTTGCCATTCTGACTAGAGTGAGATGGAATCTCAGTTTTGATTTTCATTTCTCTAATTGTTAATGTTGTTGAATATTTTTTCATATATTTGTTGATCATTCATATTTCTTCTGTGAAATGCCTGTTCAGTTCGTTAGCCCATTTATTAATTGGATTACTTGGGGGGTTTTCGGTAGATATCACTCACTCTACTGACTCTGCATCTACTATCTTGCCTCATCTCAAACTATTCTGCACCCACCACACTTACACATACTTATCTTTTGAACATACATACAACTTCCTTCTTAGGCATCAAGAGTGTGGGTCTCTATCTTGAAGACTCACCAATCACCTAGTCAGAATCCTATTTTACGCATCAATTATAGACACCTACAAACATACTCTCTAGAAGCTTTCACAATTAAGGGTTGGAGTGTGATAGAAAAATAGCCCACAGAACTCTATTAACAGAGAATATACAAAGTGCAGATTATTTAAAAGACCCTCATTGGGAAGAAGTAGCCTCAACTAACTACATTATGCATGTTTATTAGATAGATATAGATGCCCAAGATAAAGAAAAAGAGGGGTAGCAGGGAGGCATTCTTCCAAAAATATTTTTTTTTATGTTACACAGAAAAATTAGGCTGCCAAGATGGATATGGCTACCCCATGATAGTCTTTCATAATTTGATTTCTGTAGCTCCCTGGGGGTAATACCTGGTTCTCTCTTGCTACATCCTGCACAGTGAATAAACAGTTCACTAAACACAGACTGTGAGAAGAATTGAGAAAATTAAAAGTTATAAAAGAAATAAAGACAAAGGGCAGGAAAATAGGTTAAAAGTGGGGTTTGGTGGGTTGGTCAGCCAGATGGGTCTGACCTCTAACAAAGAATGAGGGCCTGTGTGTTTTATTTTATATGCAAACACATCAAAGGAATTTATTGTGGGAAAAACTTTTACAAGATAAACAAAAGTAAGGCTGTGGGGGACACAGCCTAATTGGGAGATTATCAACTTGCCATAGTATTTCTTCCTCCTCTAGGCCGCTGGCACCTCAAGGCTATTTGGACACACTGATATCTCCTCTACCCCTGGGCAGCTGTATTTGAACCTACTGTTGTTTGAATGAATAAATTCCGTGGAAGAGAGAATTCTCTCAGCGCAGGGTGTCAGCAAAAACTGAGCTCTCTCTAATCAGTGAAATATTAATGAGAGTATCAGAGGAGCAACACCCCTGCCTTGAGGTGGCTGAATTCATTCGTGGATCCTGAAAGTTCTCTGCTCATTAACATATTCACCTAGCTGGAAAACTTGCCAAACAACACTGCACACAACACTGTACCAGATCATAATTAATGTTATACATAGCTTCCATTTTAGCCAAGACAAAAGTAAGCCACTGAAGGTTTTTCAATAGCTGTATGAGATGATTATGTTTACATTTTAGAAAGATGAATCAAGAGTTGTAGGGACTATGGGCTATGTAAAGGTAGGGCAAGGAAACAGAGATTGCATAGGATACTAAAATAATCCAGGTGTGAGATATAAGTATTCCCAACAACAATGAATAAAAGTTCCCTTTTCTTCACACCCTCACCATACTTCCAACTTTAATACATGTAATATGGCATTTTCATTATTTCTGAAATGAATATCCCTGTGAGGTTGGACACATTTTCATATTCCTGTTTGTCACTTATACATCCTCTTGGAGAACTAATAACATCTTTACCCATTTTTTAAATGAAGTTATTTTATTTTTGCTATTGGGCTTGTAAATTTATTTTTTTTTAGATACTAACTTCTGATATGTTTTGCAAGCAATTTTTCCCATTTCATAGGATGCTTCTTCACTGTTTCCTTCTTCAATGTTTCTTCACAAAAATTTTGTTATGCAGAAAGTTTTGTTTGATGAAATTTTGTGTATTTTCACTTCTGTTGTTTATGCTTTTGGTGTCATACCCAGACCAAGGTTAAGAGCTTTATTCCTATTTTCCTCCAGCAATTTTATAATTTCAGGTCTCTCATTTAAGTCTTTAATCCATTTTGAGTTGATTACAGAATGAAATAGGTGTCCAACTTCATTTTTCTGTATTTGGCTAATTTTCCCAGCACAATTTATTGAAGAGACTACCTTTTCTCTGCTGCCTTGGCACACTTGTGGAAGACCAATTTCCATTCAACACATCCACTTATTTCTGGGTACTCTGTTCTACTTGTCTGTATGTACACTTTTATGCAAACATTTCTTTTATTACTGTAGCTTTGCATTATATTTTGGTGGCAGCACATGTGATACCCACAGCTTTGTTCTTCTTACTCAAAATTTGACTATTTGGAGTCTTATTGGCGTCCATATAAACTTCAGGGTTTTTTTTTTCCCTCCCCTCCTAAAAGAATGCCATTAGAATTGTTTTTACCTTTGTTTAGTTTTTTTATGTGGTGTTGGGGATAGAACCCAGTGCCTCATGCATGCTAGACAAGCGCTCTATCACTGAGCCATGGTTTTGATTATCATTAAATCTGTAGATTGTTTTGAGTAACATTACATCCTAACACTATTCTAATCCATGAACATTTCTTTCCATTTATCCTTGTTAATTTCCTTCATCAATGTTATAATCACGTATGAGTTTTTCACTTCTTTGTTCAGATTTATTTCCCTTATGGGTTTTGTTGTTGCTTGCTATTGTGAATGGTATTGTTTTCTTAATATCATCTTGGGTTGTTTCATTGTATACAGAAACATGACTGATTTTCGTATGATCATTAAGCCTTAAAAAATTCAGGTTTTGAATATATAAAATATCCTGCAATATGATCAAGTGAATTGAAAACAAAAATTTTTATTGCTTACTTTCAGACTTGAGTATCTTTCCTTTTTCTTATCCAATTGTTCCAGAAGATCTGTAAGGTTATGCTGAAGTGATAAGTGTAGACTGCTTTCTCCAGATATTAGAGGCAATGATCTACAGTTTTTCCCATTAATGCTGCCGCAGACCGGCTGGCTGGGCAAACTAACAGGGGTGTGACAAGGAATTTGTGTTGATTGATACCGCAGGAATGGGAGCCGTTTATTGTAGGACAGGAGGGGTAGATATACATTCCACACAGCTTATCTTAATTAACATAAACTAGATACAGCAGTCAACCAATAAGGAATCTCCACACTTAATGGCTCCTTGGCGTTACTTCACAAACCACTCCCTCTGGCAAAATGCCAGGCGCCATCTTGACTTGTTTACAGACCCTAACAAACGTTAGCTAGGAGCATTCATATACGGTCTTCATTGTATTGAAGTATATTCCTTCCAAACCTGTTTGGTGAAGTTTTAATTAAATAGATGTTAAACTTTATTAAATGCCTTTCTGCATCTAAGATGATCAAGTGCTTTTCATTCATTAATGTGTTATTTGCATATGTTGACCATCTTTACATCCCAAACTCAAACCCAACTTCGTGTTGGCTTATGATCCGTTACTGTGTTGTTTGCTAGCATTTTATTTTTATATCTATGTACATCAGGACAGTATGTTTGTGTCTGGTTTTGGTATTAAAGTACATTGGTCTTATAGAATGAGTTCCCTCTTATACTTTTTGGAAGAGTTAAACAAAGATTTATATTCTTTTGAAATTCTGGTAGAATTCACCCTTGAAGTTATCTGGTACTGAGTTTTTCTTATTAGATTTCTGATTACTAATTTTTCCTAGTTGTTATTGGTGTGTTCAGATTTTCCACTTCGTAATTCACTCTTGATAGGTTGTATGTTTCTAGGAATTTATCCACTTTTCTAGTTATCCAGTAATTGGCACATAATTGTTCAAAATTGTCCTTTATGATTCTTCTTACTTCTGAGGCATCAGTTGTAATGTCTCCTCTTCCATTCTAATTACTTTATTCCCTTAGCCTGTTTGTTGATCTTTTTTCAAAAAGTTTAAAAAAAAATAGTTTTCAAGAGTGCGGTTAAGTTTCCAAATATTTGTTAATTTCCCAGTATTGCTGATGTTTTCAATTTCATTCCAATGTGGTCAGAAAAGATTCTTGGAATGATTTAAATCTCCTTAGATTTGTTAAGACTTATTCTGTGATATGTGGTCCATCCTGGAAAATGTTCCATTAGCATTTGAGAATTTGTATTCTACTGTTGAGTGGAAATTTTTATATATGTCTGTTAGGACCATTTGGCCTATAGTTTTGTTCATTTAATAATTTTTGTCTAGATGTTATCTCTTGCTTTAAGTAAAATACTGAAGTCCAAACTATTTTATTACTGTTAATTATGTCACATCTGTCAATACCAGCTTTAAGTTCTCTAATGTTAGGCTCACATATATCACTATCATATCTTCCGCTTGAACTGGCCCTTTTATAATATTCTATCAACTTTTGTGGTGCCTAGAACTTTAGACTTAAAACAGTATTTTGTCTATGTACAGACATTTCTGCTTTCCTTTGGTTATCACTTGAGTATATTTTCCATTCACTTCCTTTCAGCTTATGTGTCTTTAAAGAGTATCTTGTAGCCAATATATCACCAACTTATTTTGTTTTTAATCCTGTCTATGTTGATTGACTGGATTTAATCCATTTACATCTGACATGATTATAGTCAGCCCAATGTATCCACAGGTTCTACATCTGTGAATTCAACCTGAAAGATTGAAAATATTTTCTTAAAAAATTGCACATGTACTTAACATGTGAATTTTTTTCTTAACCTTACTCCCTAAACAATCCAGCATAGCTATTTACACAATGTTTGTTATATCAGGTATTTTAAGTAAACTGCAAAGGGTGTATGCAATGACTAGGACACTGGGACACAGGCATGCTTTCTGTAGCAGTGGCATCGGTATCAGAGATACAGCCTTCCACAAAATGGCCTCAGAGCTAGGGTTCTGAGTATAAGCATGCAGGATGCAACCTGAGCTCCAGGATATACGTACAACTGCATGGAGACAGAAGCACAGCAAGTCAGGCCCTTGGGTGGCTCATCAATGGCTATTCCTAAAAGGTTGAGGGCAAAGTTGCATAGCAGTGTGTGTTGTGAGCAGGTGCAATAGCTGGGATCATCATTGGCAGACTTCAAAGTCCTTGGTGGTAAAAGTGGCAGATGTTCACTGCAATGACAAGTGCTGCCAGATCTTCCTGCTATTGTTCTGCCTTGCAGAGAGAGGTCATGTAGAAGAGATTCTTCTTGGTGACAAGTTATCCTGGGTTAGTGAATGTTAGAACATACATAAGATCTTCTATACTATTTATTTTTGCCATCCTTTTTTGTGCTAGGAGTTGCTGAAAGTTCCTCATTATACAATGAAGTTTTTCCAAAGATAATTTCAACAATATTGTTTGTTATGTTTTATTCTACGGGGAACACATGAGCACTGAGACCTCCTAGTCCACCATCTTCCCAATGTCACTTTCTGGGAAATCATTTTATAAGTACATCCCAAGAGTAGCAATTTTCTAACAGGATGTCTTAGTTCCAATGTCAAAGTGAAATTTTTTGCTTAATATATACCATCATTAAACAAAACTGTTTTATTCAACTTTTTTTTTTTGTCATTGTGAACAAAATACTCCACAAGAAAAACTTAAAAGAGTAGGAAAAGTTTATTTGGGGTTCATAGTTTCAGAGATCTCAGTCCATAGATAGCTGATTACACTGATCTGGGCCCAAGGTGAGGTAGCACATCATGGGGGAAGGGTTGTGTGGGAGAAAGCTACCCAGCTCATGGCAGGATCAGGAAGCAGGGAGAGAGAGAGGGGGGTAATGGGGGAAGAAGGGGCCACAGCAAGAACAACCCTTTCAAAGCATCCACACACACACTTCTTCCACCCAATTAACAATCCACTGAAACTAGGATGGACTGATCAGTTTACAGCTCTCATAATTTAAACATTTGACCTCGGCATATTCCTGCATTAACAGGAGCTTTGGCCAGTGGGGGGCATCTCATCTAAACAAAAACTAATGAAGAAGCAACTTTATGTTGAGAACTTTTCAAAATATTTCAAAACTCTAAGAAAACCAGAACACAAGTGTTAATTTAGGCATGGTGACACACTGATCTCAGACTTCCAACAATGAGAACTGAGAAGTAAATTTGTTGTTTATAAGCTGCTCACTTTATACTACTTTGTTTCAGCAGCACAACTAAAACGAGTATAAGCCATTACAAAACTGCAAATTAAAATTGTAAGAATAACTAAAATTTAAAAAATTAACAATAGTAAATGTTTATGAGAACTTAAAGACAGTGATCTTCTATATACTATTAATAGAAATATAAAATGATACAGCCATTCTAAATAGTTTGGTGATTTCTTTTCTAAAAGTTAAACATATATTTACCATTTGACCCAGCAATCAAATTGCCAGGCATTTATCCCAGAGACATGAAAATTGATACATGTATAAAAACTGTACAATTGTTCATAACAATTTTATTTTTAATAGCCCAAAACTGGGGGGAAAAAAACGGAATACCGATCAATAAGTAAACAGTTAAACTGTGATATACTCACACCATGAAAAATCGCTTGGGAACACAGAGGAACTACCAAAATGTGACAACTTCAATGAATGAATCACTATACTGAGTTTTTTAAAAAAAAAAAAACCTCTCCAAAGATCATCTCTTATGTAATTTCATTTATATGACACAAAATTACAAAATTGCAGAGATGAAGAACAGTTAGTACTTGCCAGGAGTTAGGGATGTTTGCCAGGGTGGAAGACATGGTGGGCCAGGTGTAACTATAAAAGAACAGCATCAGGAAGATTTTGTGGTAATGACATAGTTCTATATATTGATTATGGTAGTAGTTATATGAATCTACACATGATAAAATGGTGTAGAATTATAAACACACTACTTGTAAAAAAAATTCCTGGTTGTGATATACTGTCAGTATGTAAGACATAACCATTGGGAAAACTGGGTATAGAATACATGGGTCCTCTTTGTACTACACCTTTGTAGCTTCAAGTTGGAATCTATAATGAGCTCAAAAAGTTAAATAATAATAACCACTATTGGATGATATGCAATAAACTTCTAAATGATTTTAGAGGAGGAAATATCCCATCTACTAAATCCACACAATTTGAAGAAAATAACTCAATTTGATCCAGAATTTCTATTTTTGGTTTGGAGAAGGAGATGTGTTTTGAAAAAACCCAAGTGATGTTTACAATCTTTCAGATAATTATATTGTTACTATTGACATAACAAAAAAGTAGACTGTATTGCTTTGTGAAAGCACTGGGGGGAAAAACACATTTAAAATGTACCTAGATCTGACTCCATATTGTCCTTCTGTAGAAATTAAATTTGTTGCACAGTTGTGGTTAAATCTAAATATATAAACTTAATTGTATGAAGTGCATCTCTTCAAGCCACTTAAAACAGTCAGATTTCATGTTTGATAGTTAAAACATTTATAAGAACAAAACAAGTAAAAAGAACTAGGGTTCTCTTAAAATAGATTTTTAAAAAATGTAAAATAGTCCTCTGTGTTTGAGATATTTCAATGCCAGCAAAAAAACAGACATTCCCCATCTAGTCAATATTTTAATAACCCAAGAATAAATCCATACATAAAAAATATGTTAATGACTTGTTACCACCTAAAACAGCATTTCATGTAATTTTCAAGAACACGTTCCTTGACTTTTAACCTCTGCTCTTCTTTAGAATTACCTATGGAAGGGAAAAAAATGAAAATTCATATTATACCTACAGAAAACAAAACATAATTCCTCATAGCCCTTTGTGAGCAATATACAAGTCTTTTTCTCACTTTTAAAAGCCAGTTCGGAAGGTAATTAGGGAATATTTTTCTTATAATAATCTTAAATTCCTCTAAACTAGTCTACTTCTCTCATTGAATGTAAAACATGTTTACATCCTCAAAACTTGGTCTTACTAATTACCTCTAGCTGTTAATATCTTCAATTGTCTTGTAAAAGGATACAGATTAATGTTCTCAAACTTGAGGTTTTTAGAAATTGGTGATAGAAGGATATAGAGAATGCTCTAAACCTCAAAAAGCTATTACAAATCAGGTATTTCACAACAATAAAGTAGCACAAATCCTCTAACCAAGTAAAATTTCTCACATCTGGGTTAGAATTATATCAGTTGGAGACCAAGACCGATCATCTTCTATTGAACAGCCTAGTAAGTAGACAATTTTCAAAACACTTCACTGTGACAGAAATAAGACAAAATAAGATCTTTACTGGTCTCCCAACTTAAAAAAAAGAAAAGAAAAAAAAAGAACTTGGATACTGTTTTGGCTAGGTACACTTATATAGTTTATTAATAAAAACAAACCTAAATTTAAACATGCACATCTTTAAGCTCTGAGTTCTTGCTTTCCTTTCAGAGGGGAAAAGTTTATTGTGACTCTTAACAGTGGAATGTTTGTAATAGCAAGAGAACATAAAAAGCCTCTTTTTATTTATTTATTTTTTTTTAGAGAGAGAGAGAGAATTTTTTTTTAATATTTATGTTTTAGTTTTCGGTGGACACAACATCTTTATTTTACTTTTATGTGGTGCTGAGGATCAAACCCAGCACCCCATGCATGCCAGGCAAGCGCGCTACTGCTCGAGCCACATCCCCAGCCCCATAAAAAGCCTCTTTAAAAATTGACAGATCATGCACGCTCCAAGGCTTCCAAAGAGGCCCTCAAATAGGTCTACAATCTAGACCAGCAATTCTACTAATACAGACAGCAGAAAAGAAAGCATCATGTACTCAAGTGAACTTACAAAATGCTAAATATTTATATGTACTCAAATAAATTTATAAAATGCAAGTTGAACAGAGTTCAGCAAGTTTTATATTGGTACATTTCTCATAACCTTTCATAACTTTATAGAACTATAGTTATATAAGATGTTGGCATTTGTGGGAAATGGGTAAAGGGTACATGGAGCACTAAACTATTTTTGCACATTGTTAGTCTACAATTATTTCAAAATAAAAATCTATAAAAAGTCAACAAAAAGGTAATCTGTCAAAACTAATTCTCTCTTCTACACCATCCCATCAACTACAGTGACCAGTTTCTTGCAGATTCTTATAGAAAAGCTCTACATATAAACAACACTGTGACTAATAAAGGAGATATGGTATATTCACTTTTCTGAACAGAAGCTTATGAGGTGGGGCATCTATAAACATCTTTTGGAAAGAAGGTTCTCAGGAACATATCTGGGAAATTCTGTCCTAGGCATCATATTCTAACATTATAAAGGTATACCAATAAAATGCAATCTTCTCTGATTGTAAGAGATTTAATTTGTAAATCAATCAAATCTCAAAACAAAGCTAGAAAATAATTCAGGAAACTTAAAATAAAAAAGTTTCGACAAATTTCAAGGTTATAAAGTTTGTTTGCCCACAGATTACCAAACAAACAAACAAACATTCACTTTCTCCCATTTAGTGATAAAATGGTGGCCATTAAACTTGCCATCAGAAATCCATAATATACATATTATGTACATCTGTGTGTGTGTGTGTGTATGAAAAATCCATCAATATGAAAAGTCAAATAACAACTTAAACAACAAAGCTGAAAAAGGTACCTTAATCAGGCAGAGGTAATGACTCAGGTGGTATTTTTTAAGTTAATTCTTTTTTTTTTTTTTTTTAAAGAGAGAGAATTTTTAATATTTATTTATTTATTTATTTTAGTTTTCGGTGGATACAACATCTTTGTTGGTATATGGTGCTGAGGATCGAACCCAGGCTGCACGCATGCCAGGCGAGCGCACTACCACTTGAGCCACATCCCGAGCCCTATTTAAGTTAATTCTAACTCAAGAAAAGAAATTCGATTTTACCTTTGCTGCAGCCACTACATGATCCTTGTTAATGACTCCACATTTATTCTCACAAGCATTTGCCCTGGACTCTTCTGCTAATCGATGAACAAAGAGTAAACAGTTCAAATGAACCTTTAAAAGAGAAAATCCAAATCAATTTTTAAGCTCAAACACTAATGTGTTTGAAATAATATTCCAAAATGACTTTCAAAAATACAATCTTCTCTATAAGAGGTTTCATTCATAAGTCATTCAAACCTCAAAACAAAGCTGGAAAATAAAACAGGGAAAATTGAAATCACTGCAAAGAAATTTCTGACAGATTTCAAGATTATATAAAGTTTCTGGTCAAAATTTATTCTATTATTTGCTACTAATAGTTAAGTCAAGTAACTACAAAGCTAAATAGAAACCAGTTTAATATAACTCAATCTTAGATTTCATCCATAGAGGTAGTCATTGTAATATAAGAAACAAGGCTATATATAAGGTAGACCAAAGGCCACAGACAACATCTTTGAAAAGCATCACTATATAGCAAAACTTAGAGTCCTACTTCTGATTTCAAATAAACTTAAACTTGTAATGTATTTAAATTTCCAGAAAATGTTAAATCAAAACTCTTAATTCACTATGAGACATCTAAGAAGATATCTTAGCCAGATATTTAATTACAAAAATTTATTTAAAAATATATTAATAACTAAAATTTCTAAAGAATGTTGAAGTACAAAATTACATGCCAAAGTCAACCTACTTATCTGTGAATTTCATAAAATAATCATACCTACAATTAATAATCTTTAAACCTCCTTTTTAAAAAACTATTTGATAATACAAACAGTACAAAATTCAAAAGCTTAAAGGGTTCTAATTGTGTAAGAAATTGTAGAAAATTGGGTAAAGGATACATGGGAACTCTGTACCATTTTTGCACCTACTTGTGAGTCTGTAATTATTTCCAAATAACAGTACAAAATAAAAAATATAAAAGCATAGACTGTCAAAAGTAAGTCACTCTTTCACATCATCCTTAGCCAGTTTCTTATATATTCTTACAGAAACAAAATTTACATATAAGCAAAACACATATATCATCAGATTTATATCATGTTCTTATATATGTCCCATATATATTTATATATACACATATATAAATGCTTACATTTTAAATTGTATATATAAAATACATGTGTGTGCATATATATATATGCATATATATATACATATATATGCATATATATATAAAATCTCACTATCTGAATATGCTCTTTAACATTACTAATTTTACTCAAAATAGAGATCTAAAACCAAAAAAGTGCTACTCAATCTGTATGCACACACCTTGAAAACAGGTAAAATACATACAGCTCAAGCAAGAGAGAATAAAGGGTGCACTGAAGTCCTATCTCAATCCTCCCTCTAGGATCATATGTAATGCTCCTTTATATTACTGTTCACACCTTTCCCATTCTTTGCTTCTGCAAGGTGCCTGAGGGCATTAGCAACTTGGATCCAGTTAGTATCCTTTTTATTTTGTTTTTCTTTTTAGATATACATGACAATAGAATCTATTCTGATATATTTATACAAACATGGACTATATCCTATTAGAATCCCAGTCTTGTGAATATATATGATATTGAGATTAACTGTGGTATACTCATATATGTACATAGGAAATTTATAGCAGATTTATCCCATTGTCTTTCCTATTCCTATCCCCCTTACCTTCCCTTCATTCCCCTTGTCAAAACCACTGAAATTCTATTCTCTTCCAAACCCCAACCCTTGTGGTTTAGCTTCCACATATCAACAAAAACATTTGACCTTTGGTTTTGAGGGATTAGCTTATTTCACTTAGCATGATAAACTCCAGATCCATCCATTTACCAGCAAATGTCATAAAGTCATTATTCTTTATGGCCGAGTAATATTCCATTGCGTATATATGCCACAATTTCTTTTTCCATTCATCTGTTGAAGTGCATCTAGGCTGGTTACATAGTTTGGCTATTGTGCTGAATGGTGCTGCTATAAACAATGATGTGGCTGTGTCACTGTAGTATGCTATTTTTAAGTCCTTTCTGTATAAACCCAGGAGTGGGATAGCTGGGTCAAATGATGGTTCCATTCCCAGTTTGGTGAATCTCCATGCTGCTTTCCAGAGTGGTTGTACTGATTTGTAGTCTAGATAGTATATTTATTTATTTTGAGAGAGAGAGAGAGAGAGAATGGGAATTTTAATATTTTTTAGTTTTCGGAGGACACAACATCTTAGTTTGTATGTGGTGCTGAGGATCAAACCCGGGCCAAACGCATGCCAGGCGAGCACGCTACTGCTTGAGCCACATCCCCAGCCCAAGATAGTACATTTAACATATAACTTCTGTTGTTATTTTCATCATAATGCACAATCTCTGCAGTTAGAACAATTCATATACAATACTTAATGTTCATCATCTTGTGTACAGCACACAAATACTTCCTCAGAGTTCACTAAATGTCAATTAGATAATGTTACACCTCTGAATTGTTATTAGGTGTTTAAGAGTATTCCAATGGTATATGAAGAAAACAGGAGTTTAGAAATTTAAATTTAATAAGATGAAGAACCTATGGAAGATAATATTTTTCTTGTACTTGACACATTGTCTTCGTGGATTTTCAAAGTACCCTGAGGCAAAACACTACAATTCTAACTCTACATTTTACCATGAAATTTAATTTTTTTTTAAACTTCCAAAGATATTCCATCTCCTTTTATAGCAAAAATACTCCACGGGGTTTGGGATATAGCTCCATGGTACAGCATTTAAATAGTATGTATAAAGCCAAACAAACAAACACTTCCATAATACAGCACAATTTCATCTGTTAATCTTATTTTTCACTTTTAAAAATAAATAGCTTCCAGATGCCCTCAGGGTAAATTCTATATCCCTTAACACTCCACTCTAGTTGAACTGGCCTTTCCAGTTTCACCTCTGATTTGTCTCAGCTCTCAGTTTTACACTAAATCTTCTGAAGTTCTTTTAGAATTCCAATGAATCCTTACCTCCAAAAATTCTTTTGGTGGGTAGACTGCCCTGAAAGCCCAACTTCCGTAATATGGAAGATTATACAGATCAATGATTGCACCCTTACTTCCTATCACCACACATACTATATTATACATTAATTTCACACTTAACTTTCTTCTCCAATGTATTATAAGTGCAAGAACTACTCCTGTCCTTATCAATGTTGTTTCCCAAGTGACCTTCAGTCCACTTCCTAATACAAGGCAAGTAACAAATTATTCTTACACGACCAAAAGATCCCTCCATATATCCCCAAATAAGGAGAAAAAGAAAAGAAACTTTAAGGGGGGGAAAAAAAAAAAGAAAACCAACTAAACCATATTGAGATCATGCTAGTATTCTTGATGTCATGTACTTTCCTCTTCCTCTTCACGTCCACGAGCTAAACAGCATTCCTTTTTAGATCTCTCTCTCTCTCTCTCTCTCTCTCTCTCTCTCTCTCTCTCTCACACACACACACACACACACACACACAAAAATTAAAGCAACCTATATCCGTGAAATCAAATAGTTAATTCAACTGAGTCACTGAAATGAACTACAGCTTAATTTTTTAAATAGTCAGAACAAAAACTAGTTTCAAGGAATTTAGTTAGGTATCCAAATTTTAAAAAGACAAACTTTTACATCATTAATTTACTTTGAAAAAATCAGCTTGCTGTAATGGTAAATCAAAAGACAACCTACGAAAATATTTCCATTTCTTTACAGTCTCAATTGACCAAAAGCCTGGGTCAGCCTGACTTCTTTCTCCCTTTATCGTAGCACTTTTCAATATTTTTTTGGGGGGTGGGGTGGGGGGCCACCAGGGATTCAACTCTGGGGCAAATGATCACTGAGCCACATCTTCAGCCCTATTTTGTACTTTATTTAGAGACAGGGTCTCACTGAGTTGCTTAGCACCTCCCTTTTGCTGAGGCCGGGTTTGAGCTTATGCCTTAGCCTCCCAAGCCACTGGGATTACAGGTGTGCACCACCACACCCAGCCAGCACTTTTCAATTTTATATAAACCATAGCCCCCAAATATTTGCAGGGCATTCTATGATAAATCTAAAAATTAAGTGAACCATTAGAAAACTGAATGATTCATTTAAATTTAACAGATGTTAAATAATCAAGTAACACATAATACATACAAAATAACAAAAAGCCAGTACAGAAAAACTGTTAAGAAAAAGAAACTTTGAGTAAATTGCTAAAATCTATATCAATCCAAATATAGGTACCATGTATTTCCAATATTATCAATGCACTTGGAATTTTCAAGGCATTGTGCTAAACACTATGAATTCAAAAAGTTCTCACTTCAAGTTTCCAGATTAGTGGGTAAATAAAACCCATGAAAAAAAATCAGTCAAATGTATGACAGCAAATAATAAAAGGGAAGCTAAATTTGATTCCATTTAAGGAGATTAAGGTGGCTTCACTGAAAAAGTAGCATTTGAATTAGAGTTTAAAAGAATTACAGTTTGGGCTGGGGATGTGGCTCAAGCAGTAGCGCGCTCGCCTGGCATGCATGTGGCCCAGGTTCAATCCCCAGCACCACATACAAATGCCGAAAACTAAAAAATAAATATTAAAATTCTCTCTCTCTATATATATATATAAAAAATTACAGTTTGCCAAATGAAGGGTGAAGACATCTTCAGGCAGAATAAGTATGTGTAAAATAAAATAAATATCATGTTAAAAAGCACATAAAAATAGACAGTTTTCTGTTAAAAAAAAATAAAGGGTGATAGATATGTTTTTTCCTCTCAAGAACTGCATATTACACTAGGAGCCAATATCAGCATATGAAACTTCTAAAGAACAGTGTTAATCGTCCCAGTAGCTAAACTGTATAATATATATTCTTAATTGATGTTCATATTCAGAAAAAGAGATCAAAACAGACTGCTTTAATTGTATAACATTTCATAGTTAATGTGGGACACCTGCTGGGTAAGATTATGAAGTGTCAATGGTAAGCAGAGACACATAAACGAAGAAAGCAGGTTGATGCATGCCATATACAATACAGAGAAGGAGAACTGTTTTAATGAACACCACAAAAAACATGCATACCACCTGAGAATAGCTAGTGGCCACAAGACTTTTCTTTTCCCCACCACTGCCTAGGCTTGGAATTTCCACTCCCTTTTCTCTTCCAATGCCAACTTTATCCCACCCCACCATGGAGCCCATCTGTCCATGGTTACTCTGGGGCAGAAAAGAGTAGACATTAAGAAGCTGACTACTTGAGAAATTCCTCCAAACCGTCTGCACCAGTTGGTAGATTCCTGAATATCCTTGATGAGATACATTTTCCCCCCACCATTCCAAAGTCCCTGTAAAAAATCCAGACTAAACCACCTAAAATTGTATTGAAAGTCAATTTCATCTTAATTCAGCCCATTTGTACCATCTCTACTACCACCAAAGGGGAGGGATGGAACACAACAGCATGTACTGCCTTTTCTTATAGAATATTAACAAAGAACAAAAATGGGGGCACAAGATATTAGAAGTAGTACTTTTCTAGCTGGTTGTTATGGTTTGAATGTCAGGTGTCCCCCAAAAGATCACATGAGACAATGCAAGAAGGTTTGGAAAAGAAATTATTATGTTACCAAAAGCCTGAACCAAATCTCCTGATAGACTAGAGATTGAAGATGGGTGGGGTGTGGGGCTAGAGGCAGCAGGTCATTAGGGAAGTGTCTGTGGGGAATATATTTTGCATCTGGAAACTAGAGTCTCTCTCAGCTTGATAATCATCATGTGAGCTGCTTCCCTACTCCACACACTTCTGCTATGATGTTCAGCCTCACCTAGATCCCCAAAGAATGGAGCCAACTTTTTCTCCCATAAAATTGTTCTGGTCAAGTCTTTTAGTCACAACAGAAAAAAATAAAATAAAATAAAAAAATTACTAAAACAGGAGGAAAGGTTGCCAAAGGCTTTAAAGACTAAATTAGAGAAAAGTGGAGACAATGTTACAATAGTTTAGAAAAAAAACAGACTCCCTTAAAGAAGGCAACAGATGGAAAGTCAGTGGAGAATTTTGAGAGGCTAGAGAGAAAAGGGGAGGTTGAAAAAAAAAATTAAATTTAAAAACAGGTGGAATAGTGCATGCTGAAGAGTATCTGTGCTGTATGCCTTTGTTATCCAGAATTCTGTACCTTGATCTTCTGGAAATTAAATGTCCACTTATGATGGCTCCTTTACTCACAAAAAGTTCTTATGACAAGACTCAGGAAGTGCTTCCTATGGTTTAAGCCTGGAGGAATAGTGTTCATTCTGCTAGAGGAATATGTATTCCAAGTATTCAACACAGAAACTAAATTTACTTCAAGCAGAAACATCATACAGTGATTTGTTTGAGGCTACTTATTAGGAAAACATCATGCTTCATGTAATATGGGTCAGTTAAACAGGCTTTAATGGGCTGGCGTAAAAATTGAACTAACAAGCATTATATTAATTGTCTAAAAAATGAACTCACAGGTGCCCTTTGGGATCAGAGTTCTTTAGTAAACAGCCTACTATAGAGGAAATAGGGCAATGAGTTTGATTAACATTAAAAAAAAATGAGGGAGCGAAGAAGGCAGAGAAGAGGGAAGGAGCTTAAAAATGCTTCTCACAATAATTACACACAAAAAAAATATGACCCATTCTGAATTTCAAACGATTTCAAGGGTATATCATTCATAGTCTTCTCAAAGAAGCAAATCACAATGCCAAATGGTACTCCTAAACATCGACAACGGATAGTTTTCTCCTTGAGCTGATGTTCCTGACAGCGTTCCTTTAAGAAGTTCCAGATATCCATATTCTGGAGAATGCCAGTGTAACCAGGCATCACGAGTAAGAACGGACGTTCCGGCAGGGGCAAAGCTGCCTCGTTAAGGCTGGAAATGCCTGAAACACCGGCCTGGAGCAAGCAACTATGGCTGAGGCCATTTTCTCTTACTTCCCCCGGCCCCACTCCCAGCTGAGAAAGGATGAACTCTCACCAGTAAATCTCCACGCGACTCCAGACGAAGGTGAGGCTTCCGTTGTTTGAAGACGCGCTTGAGAAAGCCTCGGGGAGCCTTCCGCTTGATCTGCTTCCTCTGGGAGACCGTGGTCGAAAGCGCCATTCTCCCGCTCGGGCACCAGCCGCCTCAGCTGCCGAGGTCCTCTCGAGGTCTGTTCAAGCTAACCAACACTGAGGAAGTAAGGAGAACTACAACGCTCTAACGCTGCCTGGGTCCCGGAGACTGCGTTCGGCCGTTTAAATCCGCCGCCAACTGAGAGCCCACGGCGCTCCACAATGACGTCAGCCACGCGCGCTCCGCCGCCGGAAGCGCCGGCGGTTAGGTGGGAAACGCCCACGGGGGCGGGTCCCGGGTGCTCCATAAAGACAATAAAGTGCAGAGCTTGCTGAAATCGGTTCTGCATCCAAATGGCTTCTTCTAGGTTCCCTAAAAAAGATGAGAAATTAGGAAGAGATTAATTGGTATGCCAGGGCAGCTACACTTGTTCTTCAACCTTTTCCTCTAAAACTGAACCTAGTACCAATGGACTAAAAAGTAGATGAATGGGGGAAAAAAAGTGGTGTTTTTATCAGGATTCCTTAAGAACCAGTCCCTTCCTAGCAAGGCCTGGTCATCTAAAATGAACAGTTAACTGTTTTCACCTTTCCATAATTTTGTTTGATCTTGCCTTATCTCTTTTCATGTTTCTAGTTTTTCTTTACAAATGCTGCTCCCTTTCATTTTAGGAACCCTCCCATTGAGCCTTGCAGTAATTCTCAGGTATAGTTTAAATACTAATTTATTTCTTCAAGAATCTAAAGTTTACATCTTCTGCGCTACCTTAAAAGTAGTTCTCAAAGTTACATTTGCGTCAGAACCACCCAGGGAGCTTGTTAAAACATTCATAGTCCCCTAAGTCCAGATTTTCTGATTTACTACATGTGAATGTAACTCAATTATTTGTATTTCTACCAAATATTCAGGAGGCGCTGATACTGCTGGTATGAGGTCCATCCTTTGAGAACCAACATGATTATAATGACCTCTAACAGTAATGGTATAATAATTATTATGTTCCAAATATCCACACAGATGATCCTTCCACTATTCTTACCCCTTATAAGCCTCTCATGCCTGTGATCATACACTAATCCTTATTGTTACAAATATTTTACTCTTCTATATTCTCAATGCAAACATCTTATTCTTCAACCTCATCTCCAGCTTTTGAACTTTCTTTCTTCAGAATCCCAAATACAATTCTTAGATACCACTAGGATTACTGCCCTCTCTCTTTTCTGTCGCTCCCATACCTCTGTCCCTCTGATGCCCCAGTCCCACCTTGTGCCTTCTCTTCCCTTTGGCAGTCGATTGTATGTCATTATGCTCCCTTACATTTCTCCCCAACTCTCTAGTCATTCACTCATTTTCTCATACTCCCCCGACAAATCTCAACCCTGCCTAAGCAGGCTTTCTGACTAATAATGGATTAAGAAGACCACATACATACTCCTGTGTCCTGTTTCAAATTAAATTCATGTCCACTGGCATGAGCTCTAAGTATTGCTGAAATCCTTGGATATTTCTAAGGCATTTTGTGCAACCATCCTCTTAAATAACAGTGTCATGCATTTTCTCCTCAAACCTCCCTACACTTCCTACTCCATCCCCATTTTCAGTTGATAGCATTGCTTCACTGAAAAATCAAGTAACTGTAAGGAGTTTCTGCATGTTTTCACTACATCTACTCACCTAACCTCCATTTGTTCCCATGTACGAAATGCATCCCACTCCCATTGTGCCCTAGATTCAAGCCTTCTCCCTATTTAAGGATGTTTCCCTAGCAGTTCTCTCATCACTTCTGCTTCATGAATTGTCCTTCTTTGATGAATTTTTCCATCAACATACATACACACATGCTATATCTTCAATCTTTTAAAAACTCACACTTGGCTCTGTTCAGTATTTCCCTTACACACACACAAAAAAAAACTAGAAACAGTTGCTCAAATCTGATATCAAAACTTATGTTTTTCCCACTCTCTTTTGAAGCCAATGAAATCAGAGCATTTTACATCTCTCTCAAACTAGTTTGATTAAAATGACAAATAATATAACACTTTAAAATCCAGTGGTCAGTATGTTACCTTTTTCATCGCTGTGACAAATATACCTAACAAGAACAACTTAGAGGAAGTAAAGTTAATTTGGGGACTTATGATTTCAGAGGTTTAGTTTAATTCATGGTTGACCAACTGCATTATTCTGGGCTAAGGTGAAGTAGAATGTTATGGTGGAAATATGTGTCAAAGTAAAGCTGCTTACCTTGTGAAAGCAAGGAAGCAGAGAGAGAGAATGGAAGGGACCACAGGGAAGATGAACCCTTTCAGCCCCCCAGTGACCCACATCCTCCAGCCATTTCCCACTTGCCTACAGTTTCCACCCAGTTAGTTCATTCAAACTTGAAAGGACTGATTAGGTTACATATCTCATAATCCAATCATTTCACCTCTGAGTGTTTTTGAATTAACACAGAAGCTTTTTGGGACACTTGATATCCAGACCATCATAGTCAGTTCCCTGACTTCAGTTTATTTGACCAATCAGGGGTATTTATTTGATTTTGTGATTCTTTCCTTCAAACATTTTATTTAATTGGATGTGATTCTCTCTGTGTTTTCTTCCTATCTTTTGGCCCATAGGTCTCATTTTCTGGTTTCTTCTTGTCTCCTTGAAATCTAAATCTTTGCGTACTCCTTGACTCATTCTTCACATTTGTTCTCTGCTTTTATTCTTTATGTGATATCCTCCAAAATGGCTATAAGATCAAAATTTACATCTCCTGATTATTTTCTTTCCTAAATTTCAGACATGCATACTCAGTTCTTTACTGGACTGAAACTAAATATCATCTTAAATGTAATATGACCAAAATTAGCCTTTGATCTTCCCCTAAACCCCAAAACTGTTCCTTCCACCATCATTCCTATCAGAACTTACGGTACTTCTGTCCTTTAAATTTCTCAAGTCAGAAATCTTGGAATCAGCTTGGGCTTCCTGCTTCTCACTCCCACATTCAATCTTTTAGCAAACATGTCAGCTTTACTTAACCTATCTGGTCACATTGCGCTATATCTACTACCACCCTTGTCCAAGCCACCATTGTTTCTCACTTGGATGCTTGGATTATTGCAACACTCTCCTAACTGTGTCTCAGCTGGTTCCTATTTATCTTCAACAGAAGAGCCATATTTAGCTTAGATTATGTCACTCTTTCCCTCAAACCTCTCCAGTTTCCATCCATCTCAAAAAAAAAAAAAAAATGAAGTACCTGCAATGACCAGTGTGAACCAAGAAATCATAAATGATGTGAAAATAAAAGCAGAGACCATTTTGATTCAGATTTTCAAATCAGGAGACACAGATTTAATTAGAATCCTAATGAGTTTTCTTTCTGTCAAGGGGAAGGAGGAGATTTTTAAAGGGAAAAATTAAAATAATAGGGTAAAGAGAAATAATTTGTTCTGAACAATTTACCACTGGCTATTGCAGTTACACAAATTGTTTTGAACAAATTTAGATTGGTGCTGAGGATCTGTATAGGCATTAAACTATAAGTGATTGTTTGCCAGGCCATGATCAGTAAGCAATAATTCTCTTGAAACAGACAGCAATTCCACTGAAGTACCAGGAGTGAAAATTGTTGGGGTCTTGAAGGCACATTATTTCCCAACAGCACTCTTCAAATGAAGATTAAAAACGGAGGGACTTGTGTCTGTGAAGAAAACTGCTCCCTGTCACATTTGATTTCTGAGGCTCACAAAGACATTTTTGTCTTTCTCTTGATCACACAACAGCCGTTTTAATTACCCGCCCCCTCAAGTTCACACACAAACATATAATTAGCTCTCTAACCTTATTGTGAGCTAGAAATTGATCATGATATAAGCATTTTTAAATGCAACAAATCAGGCATTTTCATTGTGTTTTACTGAAAGCAAATCATCAACATAAACTGCACATATCCCTGTTGGCCTGAAATCCCTGGCTTTCTCTTGTATTTCATTTTTCATAATCTAGTATATGCTTCTGCATATTAAAAACTCTTATTGCCATTTTATTTATAACAAAAAGAACTGGAGATAAGTAATGTCCATTAAGAGAGGAATAGGAATACCAATTGTCATGTGTATTAGTTTTCTGTTGCTAATGTAACAAATTACTAAAAACATAAGGTCTTAAACCAAAGCAAACATAGTGTTGTACAGTTCTGAAAGTCATGAGTCCTAAAGTCATGGCAACAGGAGGCTGCATTCCTTCTGGAGGCTCTAGGGGAGAATTCATTTTCTTGCTTTTTTCCCCCAACCTCTAGAAGCCACCTGCATTCTTTGGCTCATGGCCTCTTCCTCCATTTTCAAAGAGCTTACTCTAATTTCTGTTTCCATCATTAAATTTCTTTTTTTTGACTCTGAACATCTTGCCTTCCTTTCTAGGGAGTCCATGTTATTTATTGCATTGGGCCTCTTTAGATAATCGAAGATAATCTTCCCATCTCAAGCTCCATAGCTTAATAACATCTGCAAAGTCATTTTTTGTAATGTAAGGTAGCATTTTTCAGGTTCTGAGTATTAGGACATAGATATTATGGCAGTAGCATTATTCTTTCTACCACATGCTCTCTTCCTGGACTTAATTCTAGAGCAGTGTTGTATATGAAAGTTTCTTTATTGGTGGATATCTGCCCAGTATAGTTGCAATATGTGGTTTCTCTTCAATAAATTTGTTAAAATATGACTAGTGTGACTAACAATATTAATTTTATTTAATATAGCTTACTCACATGTATATTAAATACTCACATAGAGATAATGGCTGCCATATTTGACCATAGAGTTAGGTCAAGTATTAACTAATAGGTGATCCTAACAAGTAATTTTCCCCCAAAAGTTTTGGGGCAGATAGGAGGCAGAGAACAGAATTCAAAGAGTATTTTCAATTTATCTGTATTTTTCATACCTTTTACAATGAAAATAAACTTATGGGGTTTTAAATTTTTATTTACTTAAAAGAATATTTAAGTTGAGCATGAAAGTAATGATTTTATTTATTCCTATAATGAAAACATACATTATTAAGTTTTATCCTTAAAAAAGCTATGAAATTGGTAGGGCTGGGATGAATGCTCTAATTTCTATTCTACACAAAATGAAGTAGTCAGAGTGAAAAATTTAATGCATTGAACCAGGTGTTGTAGTTTGCAAATATGTTATACTGTCCTTAAGTATAAGAGAAGCATCAAAATCCTACTGAATTCCTTTTCTTTAATATCTACATTTTTAATAGATTCCAACCCTCATTTATTAAAGAGTTACAGAGGAAAACATTGTAAAATTGCATCACAATCAAAATTTTCAAAGTGTTCTCATTTTTCACTAATTTAAGTTTTTATGGTTCAAAAGGTCAAAAAACACAAAGAAGCTATTGGAACTCTATTCCTTTCAGCCAAAATTGAAAGTGACTTAAGGACCTGACAGTTCTTAACTCCAAAGCCAGGGAAAGTAAAAGGAATCCGCGGATAGGTAAGGAAGGATCTGGATGGAAGCAGCAATTATACAAGAGGCATAAATACTTCATTTTCTTTATCCAATCCAGTCCTTCCTCTAATATAAATTTTGCCCTGATTTTTAAAGAATGGCCCCTTTGATTGTGCTACTTACTGTTTAAATGTAACCAAATTTGTTTAAGGAAAATTATTGAAAAATTTCTTTTTGTCCGGTCACACTACTCCAAGAAGTTGGTGTTCATGAGAAACTATTTTAAGTACATTACGCTATCAGATATGTTATTGTATTTAACGTGTGCTAAAATATTTTTTATATTTTTGCATTTGTTTTTCAGAATCTACCCTAAAAAATTATTTTAAACGCAAAATATATTTTGTGCACAAATTTGAAAATAATGAATACTTGAAAAAATATGTCTAATGTATAATTTTGTACATACATTAAATATTACTATGAGCTAATTAAAATGATGTTTAATAGCCTAGTAAGAAATCTACATTAATGTCAAATGAGAGAAAAATACTTATATGCAAATAAGTGTGATCCTAAGAATATTGACAATAACACCTATGTATGCATGCATGCATATGCACAAGACTCAGAGGAAATATATTAAAATGTGAAAATAATTTTTGAGATAATGGAAATATGCATAATTTTAAAAATTATCTTTATAGGTATTCATATCTTCTGCTATAAATATACTTTCAAAATGATATTTTCATATTTTGACTACTTGATGTTGTTTATGGTTTACAATTTTACTGAATATATTTAATTATACTATTTCTCTAAGAAAATTATTTACATTAAGAACTGAAAATATTAATACTTTCTGGTATTTGACACAATCTTGAAAAATAATTTGATTTTGCTTTTCATAAGTTGTCTTAATAATGATCACATATGGATGTGTGCTAGGTTATATGTTACCAGGTAATGTAGTTCTGTGAATTAACATTTTTAATCATTTTAAGTAAAATGAATGACTTGGAAGATTATTTCTGACTTGCTTTTTTAAAACTTATTAGCAAAACATCACAAAAATGAAAATAATAATTACTACAATTTGGATTGATTCATATTTTCCAGAGTTTTTGCTTCACATTTTATTAGAGCTAAAAATTATGTTGATTATAATAATGATTTTAATAAATGTATTAATCTTCCAGATGCAATATAGTTGCCCAAATTTTTTATTAGTTTATAATATCTCTGTTATGGCTTCATTCATCATTTGTGAGATCCAGAATTTTACAAAATTTTGGAAAATGTGCTGTTTTCGTTTTTCAGTAGTCCATTCTAAGACAAATTACTCCAGAAGTGTAGGAAAATTTCACCTTACTTGTGCGGCCTCTTAGCTAATATTCATAATTCAAATCCTTTACCTCAGCCAAGTGTAGCTCTTCTTATCACCTTTTCCTCCCTGACTATTCCACTTTTCATAGTAAATATAGGGTGGCTAAAGAGATACAAATCTGTTTCCCAGCATTGATGAAAGATATTGGCTTAAACCTTAGACTTTTTTCAGCAATTATTTAAGATGAAAAAAAGTTTACCTGAGTTAGAAGAAAAGGAGAAAAATAAAACTAATTTGTGCTTACAAAGCATTGTTTATTTTATTCAGTAATCTCAGGCTATTATAAAAATTATCAACAAATAACTGAATAATTTATGTGTGTTTACCATGTACCAGGAACTGCTCTAAACACTAAACTCATGGCCAGGAGTGTGCACCCACGCACAGCACACACACACATGCATGTGTGCATGTACTCACATATAACTATAGCAGTTAAGTACTATTACTCCAAGAATTTTTACAGAGAAGGAAGGAAAAAAAAACAGAAGTAACTTCCTAAAACTCACACATTTAGTATATGGTGACCATGAGATTTATCACAGCACAAAATCAGGACGTCGTAAGAAGTTCAGTTAAATCAATGAAGTTTCACAGAGTGCCAAGTACTCACTTATAATAATGATTTTACTACTCAGATAGAAATTTATAAAATATATATCTTAGTATTGTAAATGAATAAAATGTGTTAACAATAAAGTTTAGAAGAAAAGGCTGGAAGAAAAATTACAAAATGTAAATGAAAATACTAATTTTAAGGGAAATTTTCTAATTTCCTATTGATTTAATTTAGCAATATTATTTCTCATTTGAAAAATAAGTTTATAATAAAATGGGGGGGGGGGTAATCCAGTTGTGACTGTTTTGATCAAACCTAGTTAAATGGCTTATGTTTAAAAATTGACTTCATCTAAATGTTTAATATTGAGAGACTAGTAATCTAAATAATAAAATTGTCTTATTTCTTACTGAGAACTATTTAAAAAAAAACACTTGATCTTCTGCAAGCATTTCTGTGGTCCAACAAACACAAAGAAGGAGATAGAGGTGAAGCACAGGCCTCCTTTCTGTAAAGTCAATAAATAGAAGTTACATGTACATCATTTCTGATCCTTCGGCTATAGATCTGAAACATGACCACACCAACATGTAAATCAAAGTAGAAAATGATGTTAATATTCTAGGCTTATCATGTGCCTAGCAAAAACAACAAGGAATATGTACTAATTTGCAATCTCTGCCACAGGAGGCATTATGGAAGTCATACCAGATGTGAGCATGAGTGGAGATTTTTGTTGGAGTCTGAATATACTTCGATTACTTACTATTTGTGATTCCTTAATCTGTAAACATAATTATATGATCTTAAAAGGGAGAAATACCTAACACTCTAATTATATGTTATATTTCCCTATATATTAGCTGTCCAGAATACAAACCTCTTTCCTATTATGGCAGCAAATCATCATTGAGTACTATAAAACTACCATGATGTATATGAAACAGATGATTGTCTACTTATGTCAAGTACTACCATTGTGAATTGATGTAATGTTCTCTTAAGATATATTTTCCAATTAAAAATTTATGGTCAATTCAGTAATCATAATCAGACACCAAAATGTGAAGACATGTTTTAAAAGAAGAAAATCTTACATTTGACTCACAGCAAATCACCATATTGTCATTATCATGACAATATCCTTGTAATATCCTCCCCAATTCTAGCTGCTAGTAATCTCCACCTGCCTTATGCTGCTCTCCATAAACTTACAGTGCAAAAGTAGAAAACAATATAAAGAAACTAAACATCTGCAGCAAGCACAAGAGAAATAATAGACATTTGAGACAGACTTACAAGAACATCAGATAAAGACATGATTGAATATAGAATGCAAAAGATTTTTAAGTTTTTAAAAAGAAGAAACTTTAAACTGTTAGTGTAAAAAAAATGAAGCCAGCCATATTTTTAAAATCCAAATGAACTGTCAATAAAGTATTTGAATGTAATTAAACAAGACATTAAGCCCACAGAATAGAGAAGTAATGAATTGTAAATTAAAGAAATTATAAAGTGATGTACAAGATGGAAGAGACTTTTTAAAATATGGATAGAAATAGTAGGACTTTCAGGAGGAGAAAAGTAGAACGAGAGAATAAAATCAGAATATGCCAAAAATCCAAAATCTACAAAACATGTTATAAAAATTGCCAAATGCTATTGACAAAGGAAAGATTATAAAACCAGCTAGAAAAAATAAACAGAACATAATTCTCTATGGTAGCAAAAGAAGCCAAAAGACACTGAACTAAAAAATTAAACTGCCAAAAATCTAATAATACTCAACTTAAACTTTAATAATCAAACAATCATTCAGAAGTGATGGTAACATAAAACACATGTTCAGATAAACAAAAACCAAGCATTAACACCAATATCTTTCTCAGAAAGATTGTCTAAAGGATGTCTTCCATGAAGAAAGAAATTAACACCAGAAATAAGAAACTGGACACAAACAGTTGTACATAGTGAGTAAATCTAAACAAACTTTGATTCTGTAAAATAATAATAATCAACTTGGAGGAATTTGGGGGTGTTAAATCATGGAAAATAATGACATATGAGAATGTAGGAAAGATAATCATAATTAAAATAGTCTTTTAAGTTCTTATTTTTGTGAAAAGTGAGGTAGAATATTGAATAACTACATTTTATTGAGTGTATATATTAAAATATTAAAGGGATTTTTAAAAAGAGGAACAGAAGATAAAACTCATACACATTTTAAAAAATCAAGAGGAAAGCAGAATTAGCCAGTCAGAAGATTTAGCAACATTATATATACAAAAATATGAGATAATAGAACAAAAATCTAAAGATCAGCATTTTGAAAATGATTAAATATAATAAAAGTTAAAGAGAATTATTGAACTGGAAAATAGATATAAAGAAATTATCTAGAAGTAGAGATGTAAAAACCTTGGAAACTACTAAAGAGAAATTGAGGCATTGAGAATAAATGAGAATTTACAATATAAATTGAAGGTGGGTTTCAAATGGAGGGAAGGGAGAGTATGAAAGGCAATTCTTTTTTAAATGGCTTAGAATCTTCCCGAGTTGACAGAAGATATAGAATCTCAGATTTTTAAAGTGCAATCAGAATAAATGAAATTAATTATAGGGAAAAACACAAGAAGTAGGGAAGATATTAAGAGAAGCCAGATGAAAGGTGTTACTTAAATCTTTTATGAAGATAATATAGCATTAATATAAAAATACAGGTGCAATTAAAGACAGAAAAATTATAGGTGGATCATATCAATTAGACAGAAAACCCTAAATAAAAATCTTAGCAAAAAAAATTAGCACTATATTGAGAAATAAATTTTACCCAGTAATGTAAGGATGATTAACTCTGGACTAGCTATTAATATAATTCAGCACAATATCACACTAAAAGAGAAAAACATCATATGAATATTTCAATAGAAATAAAACATTCGCATAAAATTCATCAGACACTTGTATTTTAATTGAACAACAGGCAAAGTAAGATTAGAGTGAACTCCAAAGTGAAGGTTATTTCTCAAAATTCACTGTAGACATCAAACTCAATTTTGAAATATTATAAGCAGTTCCTTATAATTCAGAAGAACATGAGAATATAGACATTCAGTGCTGCTAGTCAACATTATGTTGGAAGACCTTTCCAGTGATATAAGGCAAAAGGGAGTTATTAAAGATTAGGAATAAGAGAAAGAAAATTTTGGAAATGAAGAAAAAAGTTGCTATTTGTAGAAAAAAATTATTGTGAGACCCTACAGATAAATAATTTCAGTAGGTAAAAAAGATTACCAAGTTTGATATGACCTCAAAATTGAGAGTGGTCCTATACTTTACAACAAACAGAAAAATGTGATTTTAAAAAAGATATGCTCTACTTGATGATCAAATGTATATTTCCTTCTGATAAGTGTTCGTTTCCTTAGCCTATTTATTGATTGGGTTCTTTATTTCTTTGATGTTAAGTTTTTTAGTTCTTTATATATCCTGGAGATTAGTGCTCTATCTGTTGTGTGTGTGGCAAAAATTTGCTTCAAAAATGTAGACTTTCTTGTTTCTCATTGATTGTTTCTTTTACTGAGAAGAAGCTGTTTAATTTGAGTCCAACCCTTTATTAATTCTTGATTTTATTTCTTGCAATTTAGGAGTCTTTGTTTATTAAATTATTTATTTATTCTAATTTGTTATATATGATAGCAGAATGCAATTCGTTTCATATTATACATATAGAGAACATCTTCAAGTCACTTATTGGTGTCTTCATACATGTACTTAGGGTAATGATGTCTAACTCATTCCCCCATTATTCCTATTACCTTGTCCCCTCCTTCCCCTCCCTCCTTTTCCCCCTATCTAAAGTTCCTCCACTCCTCCCAGGCTCTCCACCCCAACAGCATTATGAGTCAGCATCCTCATAACAAAGAAAACTTTCGGCCTTTGGTTTTTTGGGATTGGCTTACATCTCTTAGCATTATATTCTCTAATTCCATCCATTTACCTGCAAATGCCATGATTTTATTCTCTTTTAATGCTTAGTAATGTTCCATTGTGTATATATATACCAAAGTTTCCCTATCCATTCATCTACTGAAGGGTATCTGTTTTGCTTCCACAGTGTTAAGGAAGTCAGGGAGTAATTTGATGTGATGAAGATTTGGGCCTACTTTTCCCTCTATTAGGTGCAGTTTCTCTGGTCTAATTACTAGGTCTTTGATCCACTTTGAGTTGAATTTTGTGCATGATGAGAGATAGGGGTTAAGTTTCATTTTGCTGCATATGGAGTTCTCCCAGCACCATTTGTTGAAGAGGCTATCTTTTCTCCAATGTATGTTTTTGGCACATTCAACATCTCTATCAATTAGATAAATGTAAATCAAAACTTTAACGAAGATTTTATCTCATGCCAGTCAGAATGGCAGTTATCAAGAATACAGACAACGATAAATATTGGTGAGGATGTGGGGGAAAATGCACACTCATACATTGCTGGTGGGACTGCAAATTGGTGCAGCCAATCTGGAAAGCAGTATGGAGATTCCTTAGAAAACTTGTAATGAAACCACCATTTGACCCAGCTATCTCACTCCTTGATCTATACCCAAAGGTCTTAAAATCAGCATACTTTATTAATGCAGCTACATTAATGTTTATAGCAGCTCAATTCGCAATAGCTAAATTATGGAAGCAACATAGAAGCTCTTCAATAGATGAATGGATAAAGAAACTTTGGTATATAGTTTATAAACATAGTGGAATATTATTCAGCATTAAAAGAGAATAAAATTATGGCATTTACAGGTAAATGGATGGAGTTAGAGAATATCATGCTAAGTGAAGCAAGCCAATCCCAAAAAACCAAAGACCAAATGTTCTCTCTGATAAGTAGATGCTGATCCATAATTGGGGGGGTGGTGGTGGGGAATGGTAAAAATGGAGGAACTTTGGGAAAAGGGAGGCAGAGGGGGCATGGGGCAGGAAAGATGGTGGAATGAGATGAACATCATTAACCTAGGTACATGTATGACTGCACAGATGGTTTGATGCTACATCATGTACAACCAGAAAAATGAAAAATTGTGTGGCAGTTGTGTATAATGAATCAAAATGCATTCTGATGTCACATATACTAATTACAATTAATTAATTAATTCAAAATATGGTCTATGATAGTAACAAAACCATAATAAATTTCATGAGAATTTAATATGATATGAAACTTATATCAAGATATTATCAAAAGCATACAAAGGTATTAAATATAGTGTTATAACATGTTTATGAATAATAATCATAAATAACATAAATATAACAATTTTTCCAGAATTATTTCTTAAAATCAATGTAATTTCAATCCACAAGGTTTTTTTTTGGAAGCTGACAAACATTCAAAATTTTGTGTGCTATAGTTAAGGGATTATAGAAACTGGATTGGGAAAAGTAAGCATATAAAAACATGCTTAAAATCATGATAATATCAAATTAAGTAAAAATCAGGTACAATTCAAAATTTATTGTCATAAATTATTAGTTTGGACAATAACTAATTTTTGTCAAATCTGAGGAAAAGCAAATAAATTGGAAATTCTTGGAGAGGTTGTAAAGAAGGTAGCACAAGATGTACGTGCTTTAGCAAAACAAACATTATTCTCATAGATTTCTGCCCTTAATAAACTTTCATGTACATGCATAAAGACAAGTTGTCATTTGAACATTCTTTGCAACAGCAAAACTTTGGAAAAATAGAACCACCTCCCATTAACTGTCTTGTTCATGCAATGGAATAATACCATGTAGCTGCTGAAATGATTGAAATAAGTCTAAATGCATTAATACAGATAAATCACAAAAAAACATAATGTCTGAAAAAATGGAATTTGCTGAAACTTATGGGCAGTATGGTAACACTGATTTCAAATATAAAATGTTGAGATGTAAAGCAGCAATATAATTTTACATAGATAACAATCATATACATCACCCAGGAGCAACACAAACTTCAGAAAAAGTACCCCTGTAAAGAAAGGGACCACACATGCCAACTTCAGAGTAGTGGGTGCCTCTGTAAAGGAAGGGAAAAATAGATGATAGAGCTCTAGCTGCTCCTGTTTCTTACAACCAACCAACAAGATATTCAGAGATTGAAACGAGTATGACAAAATATGAAAAGCTACATAAACTCACTAGTAAGGACATATATTTGCATGCTTAAAATGTTTTATAGTTAAATATATTAAGGTTTGCATAAAGTTAGACGCTTATAGATTTTTATTGCAGCATTGATTGTAGTTACAAAAAGCTAGAAGCAACTTGAATATCCATAAGCAAGGATGTCAATACACACCCATGAATGCTATAAAAGATTAATATATGAATATTTGTCCCTTTTATTTTATTAAGGGCTCCATTTCTGTATCCCTCCAATCAAAGGCAAGGCATTCTCCCCAACAATTTGACTTTGGGCTGGACTATATGACTTTCTTTACCCAGAGGAATATTATCAAATATGCCCAGCCAGAGCCTTGGAAAGTTCCTATGCAATGGGACTTGGTCTCTTGCTGCTCTTGCTCCTTTGCCATGACTAAGAGGACATGCCGGGGCTAGCTTGCTAAGGAAAATCAGAAACATCTGGAGGACAGCTGAGTTGTCACTATCTTGACCAACCTACAACTATCAGCCCCCTTCTAGTCTCCAGTTGACAGTAGATATTAGAGAGTCCAGCTAAGATCAGTCAAGCTAAACCCAGATCAACAAAAATGCTTGGCCAATCATATACTTGTGGGACAAAAAATTATTTGTTTCAGTCCTTTTACAGAAACAATACAATTTACCAAGGAAAGAATTCTGATTAAAAAATGACTGTCATAGATTGTTTACAATGTGATTTTCCTATCTGAATTTTTCAAAAAATTTATCTTTTGGGTAAAATATCTAAAACAGCACTTTCTTACCATTATTTTACCCTAAATGTTTCCTTCCTTAATTGGCTCTAACAAGAATTAAATTTCTATCCAGTACTCCAGTACCGTTAGCATGTAGAAACGTAACTTTGTTGAGAGTATTGAGTTAGAAAAAACTTGTCTCATATCAGAAACAAATTTCTAGAACCAGTTGCTTCCAAAGTATAACCTTTTAGTCAGGGGTTAAAGAGAATGAAATCAATTGTTGTAAGTCTGAAAGCGATTTCTTCACATCAAAAATGTAAATAAATTTTATTATTGTAAACAAATAAAATTGGAAGAATCCATAAAGTTCCTTGATTTTAACCTTAGTAAATAACTAAAAGTTTAACAATAGGTTAATATGTGTATCTATTATTTATCCCAACTTTCTATTTTATAAAATATCATGATATCTAGAATAACTGAAGTCAGGATTTGTTTGCCAAACTTCTGCAAAGCAGGTACTCCCAGCAAACAAATAGCAGGCATGCTTTTTTGTTTAGGTAAATGTTAATAACCACAGCTGCTTTGGTAATTCAGTTATTCAGCAAAGACATTGTAAACTACTTGAAAAGAAACCATCTGGTTTGCAGTTGTAAAACTGAAACCAATTAAAACATTTAAATGACATTTTGTTTTTTTCATTTTAATCTGTAAAAATATATTTTGCAAGTTCCAATTAGTGGTTGACTTTACTCTATTGCTTTTATAACATGAGTCTGACTCTAATAATTTTTAAGTTCAAAAAGCTGTTCCTATAATTGATATTATACTGAGACACCAAATCAATTAAACAATAAAGAATATTGTGTGTGTATGTATACATACATACATACACATAGTGATACACATAGACAAGAACAGTAGAACACACAACATTTCTATGTATGAGACGGATAAAGTAGGACAAATTGTCTACCACATCATAAGAATCAATAGTTAGATATACCCTAAGAACATAATCTTTGTTTCTTTTACTCAGCAGTATGAGCTCTTCCTTTTGATCCTGGAATAAAGTAAAGGTAGGTGCATATTATTCTTCTCACTTTATTTTATTTATTTATTTATTTATTTATTTATTTATTTATTTATTTATTTATTTATTTAGTGTGTGTGTGTGTGTGTGTGTGTGTGTGTGTATGGTGCTGGGGATCGAACTTAGAGGTGCTCTACTACTGAACTACACCCCCAGACCTTTTCTTTCTTTCTTTCTTTCTTTCTTTCTTTCTTTCTTTCTTTCTTTCTTTCTTTCTTTCTTTCTTTCTTTCTTCTTTTTAGACAAGTTCTTGCTAACCAACCAAGGATGGCCTCAAATTTGTGAACCTCCCCCCCTCAGCTTTCCAAGTGGCTGGAATGACTGGTGTATGCCACCATAGGAGGCTCTTCTCACTTTTGGATAACAAAAAAGCACTATAATCACTCTAGTTTTCAAAGTTTTGAATGTCAAGATTTGTAAATCAATGTATCCAACTCCATTAAAATTTAGAGCTGCTCCCCAGGTGAAACTTAGGTCTACAGAGGGAGGAAGCCAATAAAGGGGAGAAGGGAACTCTTGTTCTTTTTCTGTCTCTTCCTCCTAGGCTTCTCTTGCACCTTCCATCTTCCCAACCATGACTGTGAATCTTCCTTCAATGTGAGAACAAGGAAAACAGATTAGCTGGGGCAGGAAAGTTCTTATTTGGTTGACTGTTTTAAGTTGCTTTCTGTCTTTCACAAGCGTGCAAATGCTGAAAGTTAACACTGTCTCCTGAAGAAGTTTCATTTTTATTTTTTTGGAAGTCAAACCCTAGTCACCTGTCATCCCAGATGGTCTCTAGCCTGCAGTCCACTTAAATGTACTGTATTTCAATGATAAACTTACTTCTTCCTCTGCCACAGAAATATATACATATATATATGCACATACACACACACACATATGTGTGTGTAGACACATATAGATATTTATTTATATTTATACTATATATAGTGTTATGTTATATATGTTATATAATATGATACATACAATAAATATATAACATGATATACTATATGTATAATCCACCTCTCACCTCTCCTGTTGAGGCTTGTTTGCTGTCCTGTAGACCTGCCTGCACAGTACCTAATAAAGCAACTATGCCAAATCTCACTTTTGACCACATGAGGTGCCCAGGACACACTCAGGCATCCTTGACCCTGCAACGACCAGGCCAGCAGGACAATCCCAATACTGGAGCTTCATTTCATGCTCATTGCAATTAGCCATTACCTCCCTTCTATATACTCCCTAACTGTGGGGCCATATCTCAGCCTTTCTGATTGATCCTGGTAGAAATTATCCATCTTAACTTGAAATCCTGAGGAAATAACAACTTTGTGGTTTTTTGGGGGGAAAAAATCACCTTTTTTTCAAATTTTCCTTCATGATTTCTCCTTTTTATTATTTCTACTCCAAACGAGAGCAAGAAGATTTTATAGTCAAGAAACCTATTCATATACATTGCCTTTGAAAAAAAAAATTTCATCTTGGCCTGGCATTGCATTTTAGAATTTCATAACCCATTACATTCTCATATTTCAATTACATTTTCACATTGACACCTGGCCTTAATAGTTTGGAGGATTTTTCATAATAATACCTGGGCAGCGCAATTATTGAAATTCTATGGAGAGAAAATCTTTCCACCTTTAAACAAAAGTAGCATTATACATATACCCGGAGAAAATCATCTGTGTTTTTATGTCCTCTATAATGCTACAGAAGGGGACACAAAAAGGTTTCATTAAAAGGAAGAATGCAAGAATCAATAAATGGGATAGATTCAAACTAAAAAGCTTCTTCTCAGCAAAAGATACAATCAGTGAGGTGAAGAGAGAGCCTACATCCTGGGAACAAATTTTTACCCCTCACACATCAGATAGAGCTCTAATCTCTAGGGTATACAAAGAACTCAAAAGGTTAAACAACAACAAAAAAAAAATAATCCAACCAACAAATAGGCTAAGGACCTGAACAGACATTTCTCAGAAGAGTATATACAATAAATCAACAAACACATGAAAAAATGCTCACCATTGCTAGCAATCAGAGAAATGTAAATTAAAACTACTCTAAGATACCATCTCACTCCAGTAAGAATGGCAGCCATTATGAAGTCAAACAAGTGCTGGTGAGGATGTGGGAGAAAAAGGTACACTCAAACATTGCTGGTGGGACTGAAAATTGGTGCAGCCAATTTGGAAAGCAGTATGGAGATTCCTTGGAAAACTGGGAATGAAACCACCATTTGACCCAGCTATCCCTCTTCTCGGACTGTACTCAAAAGACCTAAAAACTGCATACTACAGGGACACAGCCACATCAATGTTTATAGCAGCACAATTCACAATAGCTAGACTGTGGAGCCAACCTAGATGCCCTTCAATGGATTAATGGATAAAAAACATGTGGCATTTATACACAATGGAATATTACTCAGCACTAAAAAATAATATCATGGCATTTGCAGGGAAATGGATGGCATTAAAGCAGATTATGCTAAGTGAAGTTAGCCAATCTCAGAAAAAAAAAAATGCCGAATGTCTTCTCTGATATAAGGAAGGTGACTCAAAATGGGGTAGGGAGGAAGAGCATGAGAAGAAAATTACCTCTAGATAAGGAAGAGAAGTGGGAAGGAAAGGGAGGGAGAATGGGAATTGCATGGAAGAGGGAAGGAGAGACCCCCTTCGTTATACAGAATACAGGTATGACGATGTGAGGGGGGAAAAAAGTGGGTCACATTAGGTTGGGTAGAGAGAAGTGATGGGAGGGGAGGGGAGGGGAAGGGTGGAATGGAAGGACAGCAGAATAAAATAGACATTATTATTGCTGTGGGTATATACATGACTGCATGACCAGTGTAATTTTGCAACCTGTACACTCAGAAAAATGAGAAATTATATCCCATCTGATTCAAATGTATGATATGTCAAGATCATTGTACTGTCGTGTGTAACTAATTAAAACAAATTTTAAAAAAAACATAAAAATGGCTGGCAATGTGAGTCAGTGGTTAAGTCCTTCAATTTCTAGGACCAAAAACTAAATAAATAAAGCAAAGCATAAAAAGAATGAATTCTAAAAGAATAAATTACTTAAAGTGGGAGGAAAATCAGTACATCATAAAACTTTTATGTACATCCAAGCATATATATGTATGTGTATATATATACATGTATATTCATGTGTGTGTGTGTGTGTGTATATATATATATATATATATATATATATATATATATATGATTTTTCTCTTGTCTTTCAAAATTGACTTAAACTAACAAGAGAGCATTTGGATTCCATATCAAACAATTTGAATCCTGTATTCAGATGTTGCCAAAATACAAAAGATATACTATGCTTGTAGGATCACCTCATGAATAATTTTTCCATCATTATTTGATATATGATATTTTTCATAGAAAGCATAAAAGTGAAATCCATTTAATTTCCTTAGAATTTAGAAAGATCTATAATATAATAAAGTTTCAGACTTAAATAGCAAGCTGACTTGAATTATATTCCTTATCTTCAAACACATTAGGGAAAATTGTAGATTAGGGGCATAGAAACAGGTTCATACAGAATTGAAAATAAAGTCTGTGCATGAGTAACTTAACTGAGATCCAGGGTTTTGAAATAAAATTTAATCCACTGCTTTTGATTCATTTACTCATGTATTCATCACATATTAAGCTTTTGACATAGCAAGTGTACAAGTGGAAGAAGATGTTTTCCATGTCTTTAGGTAATGTTATTATCAAGTAAAGGAGATGATCAGGCAAACTCAGAACATGCATTAAAATGCGATCATGGCTCTAATGAAAACATGTCTATTTATCCAAGTTATGATAAGATTAAAAAAGGAAGACCTAAATTCACCTGGTTTGTGATGGGATTAGGATATGGAAGAAAACTTCACAGAAGAGGAAACATTTGATTTGAGAATTAGAGAATGAGTTAGAATTTCCAAGTAGTCATAGTAGTGCAAGGCATTCTAGATATGGCAAATATCAGGTACCTGGTTACCAACTCCATCTTGCTTGCCATGAGAGAAAGCAAGATGGAGTTGGTAACCAGGTAATTTAATTTCTCCTAAGGCAAATGGTAAATGGATAGGCAAGAACCATACCATGAAGAACATGTTTGAATTTTTATCCTACAGCTTACTTTTGGGGTGTATTGAAAGACTTCTAGGCAAGGATATAACATAATCCAATTTTCAATTTAGGTGTAAAAAATTGACACTGGTAGAGAAGTTACTTTCACCACTATTCTACTTTTTTTCATGTATCTGTATTTGCATAAGTTAGAAGGACATTGATGCTGAATTCAAGCTGGAAGGAGATAGTCAAATGCAATAAGTATTACAGACTGGATGGAAGGTAAATGCCAGCTGATCCACTTAAATTCATCAGACCTTCAAGAAATACATGGAGCTTCTTAAAATGGATCTCACATTTCTTACTGCATTATTTTTTAATTAATATTTTAATGTTAATTATTAATAAGCATTCTTTAAATGGTAATTTTTCCAAATATACAAATGAAATGGAAAAGTATTCTATTAGACATTCATTTTAAATTAGAATTTTTTAAAAAGAAGAAAATAGTGTGCCATAATCTTATCATTATAAAGTAGCTTATCTGGTTAAGTGGGGGTAAAGGCCATGAATCAAATACAGTGATTTTGATTGTAATTCATATATACTTATTATAAGGTAGAATATCCAGAACAGAAGTAACTTTAAACTTTTTTGTCAAACAAACATGCCAATATTGCTTTTCATAAGTTTTTTTTATCATTCTTTTTACTATCCCAGGCAATTGTAAAAGTTATTATACCAAGTTACTATATTTAAACAGAGCTTTGCTTCTTCCTGGCTTCAGCTCTCCTGATTGATTGATTGATTGATACTGGAATAGGGACTGAACCCTCAGGCACTTTACCACGGAATTACACCCCTATCCCTCTTACTGATTGTTTGAGGCAGATTCTCGTTAAATTTCTGAAGATCTTGCTAAGTTTTTGGAACTGGCCTCAAACTTGGAATCTTCCTGCTTCAGCCTCTCTAGTCACTGGGAAAACAGGTTTGCACTATTGTGTCCAGCAAAATTGTCCATCATTTTGATCCTAAAATTGAAATGGTGAATTTGTGATATCAAAATGTATTCTAGGACAACCATTGATTTCTGTAGTCAGTCATTCCTTTTGTGGTTAATTATTGGCTCTCTCAGAGAAATAAGAAAAATTGCAGTAAAAGGATATTATCCAAATTATTTAAACAGTAAAATTTGATCTCATAGCAATAGAAAATAACAGCTAACATAGCTGCTTCTTTATTAAAGCCTTTGGTGTATGCATTCACAGAAATATAAAGCATATTTGTTTTTAAAATTAACACCACTACTTTTTAAAAGTCTATTCTTAAATGCATGCAAATGCACACTGTGTATATGAAAGTCACAATGCAATGGACCCAATTGATTAGGCTTAATAAGGTTTGGAGCAAGGAACCAATCAGAAGGCCAGAAAGAAGGTGGGTCAAACACACCCTCCAGGGCTTTGCACCACATTTCTTGGCATCTAAAACAAAAGCAAACTTATTCTCTGTTCCTGCAGTACTTTGGTACAAATGTGTTTTATGCACAAGGGTCAGATATTTGTATTTTCCTCTATTATAAGGGATTAAGATTGAGTCCCATAGCACTGTAATATCTGTGTTTACAAATAGAAACCATATTTATTCTGAATGCATTTGTAACTAAGTGTACAATTCACAGCTTTATCGCTTGTTTTATGAGTCCATTTGGCTTGGCATGGAAAAAAATAATTAATCAAGTCTGTAGATTTCAGGGCCTGGTCTTTATTTATGTAGAAACTGCTTATTTATTAACATTAAGCATCTCCCATTTGGTCTCAAAGAGACATATAGTCACATGGAAACAGCAGTTTTCAGTAGATGATTGCACAACTACAGATGCTTTTTTTCCAACACCGTCACAGCTGAGGAGGTCCAACCAAATGAAAAACAGTTCTGATGAAGTGAGAAACAGAAAAGCGGTACCATGCAAACGCTATTACATAATAAAATGCAGACCAGCACACATTTTTTAAACTCTCTTTATTAAATTTATGTGAATCAAGAGGAAAGGGTGAAAAGTATATTTACTGATGATAAAAATGATTCTCTGGATAATTTCAGTCATCTCATTTAAAATGTGCTCTTTACAATTTTCTAGCTTTCCTTGCATACTTTTCAGCTTGCTGTCATCTACTCCAAAGTTAATTTTTTTTATTTAATAAAGAAATAGAATTTGCAGGTGGTATGTTCCTGAACAGGCAGTCTAATATCAAGTGATGTAACAAAACACTTAAATGAAAATTGGTAAGCTGTCCTCACTAATCCCAGTCTTAAAATATTTTCAGATGACTCATCTTAACCTGTTGTGACAGTCATTTTAGTATATGTGCATCTATCCTGCCCCACTGGGAACAATGCCAGCCATGCAGCACATGAAATCATGGGATGTGTTATGATGCTATCCCTGAAAGATTTCCAGGATAAGTTATATTCACAGGATTATACCACAGGGAGGCTAGCACCCTGATGGATTCTTAAAGTACATGCAGATGTGCACTTCTGAATATGTAGTGCTAGAAATATTGCTTATCCTTCTGGAATGTATAATAAAGAGACAGATTCAAGTAGCAGAATAATTTTAAAACATACAGAAGGAGATTAAGCATGTTAATTTCTTGCTACCAAAACTTTTTTCTCCATTCATTGTATATATGCTTATGTGTGTCTCTGTTTATAAATATACATATATTTATGTATATAAAGTTTTACCATATATTCAATTGTTTCAGTTAAAGTAATCATCCTTAAGTATATTTCTACATATTCCACTAGTGTACTTACACTAGACTAGAAAATAATATTTGTTCTTTTTTTTTTGCTTTCACTCTCATTATGAGAGTATTTTTTATTTGTTGGGTAAACTATGCTGAATATTTAATACTTTTCTTCATTTAATCTCTACAAGTAGAAATTTTTCTGTTTCACCTATGAGGAAACTGTGTTTCTGAGAATCTGGGTCACATGTGAGACAACTAATTAGTAATTAGGGAAGTCAAAATTTAAATTCAATCTTAGCTCTGCAGCCAGTACTCTTAACTAATATCTCTTTTAAGTCAGCTAACCAATAAATAACTCAATATATTAGCACAAAGGGGATATGAAAGTGATTTCAATTAATTATGTTTAATCAAAGAGATCACAGTAAGTGAATAAAACATTCATCTTAACCAAAGCTAGTACAAGGGAATGTATTGCTTCACTGAGTCACCAGTTCCAAATGTCTTCTCTCTTACACCAGTATCCAAATCACTTGATATAAATATAAATCTATCATACAGTCGGGGTATTTTGACACTTTGCATTTATATCCCATTTCTTTAAAAGTTATTGAGGACTTACATTTCTATTGTTTCATTTAAAGTTACCCAAGACTGCTTTACATACTGTTTTTTGGAAACACTGTGTCACATGCTTAATTTCTGTACAGGGAGTTCTATTCTTCTGGCATACATTTCCATTTCTGCCTCTTGTACACTCTTTATACATGTATCCAAAGATAGGAAAGATAGTGATGGACTGAAAAAGCCCTGTTTTCATTAACTTCAGAAGAAGGAGGATAATGTATTAGCAAAGTTTCTTATTTTGTTTGAATATACCAGTCATCTGGAGTGTTATTTGCAACAACAGCAATTTTTAGCTCTTTTCAAGGGGTACTACAAAAAAGATGAAACTATCAACTTACAAATATATATCAAGTAAATCCAGAGTCTGCTGTGCATGTAGGCAAGTAATTTTTGAGACCCCAATCTACTGGACTTCTCAAAAAAAGCAAGTATGGTCTTTACCTACTGTGTACAAACCAGTAGCATAAAATATGCTTTGATGCTATAGCCAGGGTGACTGTTTTTGACAGAAGTAAGATAGAGTCACTTTATGTATGAAAAATTGTGCTATCTATGTGTAATATGAATTGTAATGCATTCTGCTCTCATATATAACAAATTAAAATTTTGAAAAAAAAAAGAAGTAAGATAGAGTAAATCGCTTTTTCAAAATATGGGAAATCAGTTAATATTGACCCTGTAAGTCCCTTCCTTTCTACCTCTCTTCCTAATCCAGTGAACCCATGTAAGCCGATCATGAAGGACAGAAAGAAGTAGAATAAAGAAAGTGTGCAATACATGAAGAAAAGATCTCTTTCCAGGATACTGAGTGATATAGCAAGTGTTGGAGAAGAATAGAAATCTTTTCATGTTGTAATTTTGCATGGATCTTTTCTAGAGTAACTTAGAAAAAATAGTAGCTTTCATCACAAAAATACAATTGGATATGACTAATGTTGAACTCCAAGGTACTGCAAATCAAAGAATTATGTATTCTCTTTAGTCACTATAAAATCATGATAAAATAATAGAATCATGCTGACATTGTCTAGCCTGAGATGCATTGTTGAAAGTGAAAGAGAAAGCATTCATTATTTAGAGCTAGGACAATAATGAAGAACAGAATCTAGATAAAAATATGAAAGAGATTTTCCATAGCACATCTGAACAAGACTCACATCATTTCTTTGTAATGTGGTATTAAAAGTAAATATAAACTTCTAATATCAAAATTACAAATTCATGTTCTCTTTGAACTGGGTTAATAATTATGACATGATTAACCACTACAGCTTTTTTATAATTATTGAAGATTAGAACACACTCCAATTTCTATCAGAGGGGACTAGTTTTCTGAGCAATGGTATATCCATACAATAGAATACCTCACAGATATAAGAAATAATGAGAAATTTTTCTGTGTACCAATAGGCAAAGCTTCCAAAGTATATTAAGTGAGAAAAGAAAAAAAAAACTAAAATCCATCTTACAGAATACTATGTGTTTGGTGAAAACTCAAATATACATTGATATTTTCTTGCACTTTAACAACTCAGAAAGCTTACACTAAAAACTAATAAAAGTGATTATCAATGGAGAAAGAATAGGACCTGAGAAAATGAAGAATAGGACTACTTAGCACTTTTTAGATATTTGACTAATATAATTATATTAACTGAATGTTTTAATTAAAAATAAAAGGAAATATTAGTATTCAAATTGGACATTGTCTTTATATAAAGCACAAAATTTGGCATTCATTAATGATAGAACTCAGTAAAATAGAAACAGAAGGAAATTCTGTAGCTGGATAAAAAGCAACTAAAAAACAAAATAAAACAAAGTATACATATTTCATATATATACATATTTATATAAAATAAATGATGTTTTATATATAAAATACATAAGAACATATAAAATTGTGTATGTGTATATGCTATCAACAAACAAATGGAAATTCAAAATTATAAAATATCACTTGCAATATTAGAAGAACTTATAAAATACCCAGGCATAAGATTAACAAACTATATAATAGAGATCTGTACCAGAAAATTCCAGAACACTGTTAAGAGAAAGTAGAGTGATATAAATGGGTTCACATACCATATTTATGGAAATACTGTTGTTAAAATGTTAATTCTTCCCAAATTGGTCTGGCCAGACCATACACAAAGAGCAGAACAATAAGATAAAAAAAATGATAAATTAGATTTCATTGAAATTTAAAACTTGTGTTCTTTGGAAGACATTGCCAAATAAATAACAAGGCAAGCCACACAATGGAAAAAAATTCATAATACATAGTTCTGATGAAGACCTTATATCCAGAATACATAAAGACCTCTTATAACTTGGTACTATGATGACAAACTACAGAAGTAAGAATGGACAAAATATTTGAACAGATATTTCACAAAAGAAGAAAAATAGACTATATACACACATACCAAAAAAAAAAACTACTCAACATCTTTATCTTTCAGTGTTTGCCTGGAGGTACAGAAAAGAAGGCTTGGTCATCACAAGCCAAGAGAGAATTTGTGGGGAACTAAATAATGTTTTATGCTTTTAATTGATGTAGGGATTTTATTTTGTTGTGACATATTCCTCAAATTTTTATTTTAAAGAAACATTAAAAAATAAGCAAGCGAAATGTGAAGATGATGTGGAGAAAGAATGGCAAGGAAGTAAGAGAAATCCCAACATAAGATAAGCATTAGACTTCTCTCGGCACCACCAGAAACACCCTCAGCCTTACTACCTTACTCAGTCTGCAGCTGTAATCAGCTCTGTGTAGTCTTTCACCGCAGGTGCACCATAACTGACCCTCAGCACAGACTGTGCTCTGACCCTCTCACTGCTTGCCTTCTCTGACATGCAGAATCAGCTGGGAACTAACAATTTCTCAACCAGAAGGTATAGAGAACCTAGGGCCTATGGGATCTGCTTCGATCAATAGAGTATGAGAGATAACCAAGAAATGTAATGAGTTGCAATGTATTTCAAATGTTTCTATTGCAATAGCCAATCTAACAATGTACCCTTGTATTGGTTTTTGCTTCTTCCTTATTTAATTCCTTTGGTTCCTCATGTCTTCCTTGGGATAATTTCACAGCAAACTACCTTTTTGTAATCTTTGATGTCAGGCTCTGCTTTCAGGAAAATGCAGGCTAGAACACAGTTGTACAGCAACTGAAAATAAAGTAGTGATAATAGTTTTAAAAGTACGCTATGCTTATTATGTTCTAGACATTACTTTAATATGTTACTTATTATTTATATATTTATATTTATATTATTTAAATCTAACAACCCTATTTTATAGATAAGAAAGCAAAGATAGATGAAAGACAAGTGATGGGCAGAACAGCAGTTAGTAAAGCAAACACTACTAAAAAAATCATGAAATTCAACAGATTTGGCAGGTGGGATATTATTTATAAACATCAAACAAGAATTTTCAGCAGTATAGTGAGAGTGGAATCTAGATTTGATGAGAACTTTTTAAAAAAAAGTTTAGATAAAAGTCCTCAATTGCACAGAAATCTGAATATCCTAACACTTGGAGAAACAGTAAGAAATACCATTTTGGATAAACTTAACAAAGGCTTTGCTTTAGTCAGCTTTTGTGTCACTCTAACCAAAACACCCAAAATGAATAATTTAGACAAGGAAAAATTTATTTTGGTTCATGGTTCGGTACAAAGCCAATTAACTTCATAGCTCTGAATCTGATGTGAGGTAGAACATCATGGCACAAGGGCTTGGCAGCTCAGGACATGGCAAACAGGAAGCAGAGAGAGCTCTGCTCACTAACAACAAAACATAAACTTCAAAAGCAGACCCTCCAGTGACCTACTTCCTCCTCATCCCACCTACCTACAATTACCACCTAGTTAATCCATATCAGTAGATTAACTACTGATTAAGTTGATGCCCTCATAATCCAACCGTTTCACCTCTGAACATTCTTGCATGGTTTCACGTGAGCTTTTGGGGGACACCTCATATCTAAACCATAACAGTTTTCATATGCACTCAGATTATAAATTTGTCTGATTCTCTTCAGTATAGTAAATTCAATATCAAGAAACTGCAAATATGCAGGAAAGGAATATTCTTATGGGCTTTCAAAGATATAAGTTCTGTTGTGAATAAAGTGAAAAAATAATGAAGTTTGCTGTCAATTACGAGCAAAAAAAAGAAGACTACCATGGTAGTAAGAAGAAACCTAAAAATATTCAAGGCCAAGTCTGATGTCCTTCACCCATTTATCATGATGCAACTTTTGGCATGAATTCACCAAAATAATGTATGCCACATTTCAGTTTTCCTTGCAGCAATGCTGGGCTGTATAATATTATTTCTTTACAAATGCTCAATATAAAAAAAAAAAACACGAACATGCACATGAATATAAACATAAAAAGAAGATTATTGACTGGAGAAAATAAAAAATTCTATATAATATTTGTCATTCTTTTGCCATCCACAGGCCATCTTGTTGGTCAAAGGAAACTTCATAACTTTTAATCATTGGTAAATGAACATGTGATATATTTATAATGAGCTCACGAGGTTATGATTATTAATCATTTTTTAGTTCTGCAATTCAATATGTTAATAAATAACAAAGAACTAAACATAATGAGTTCTAAACACTCACTCTCAAAATTCTAGCCCTTTGTTTTGACTTTAACCAATGCAAAGTTCAGATTCGAGTTAGTTAGCAATATAAATTATAAAATGAGTTAGTTCCAATATAAATTCCAATGAATAAGACAGCAGTTGATATTCCTAGTAGAATTCTGATAATTGGCATCCATCCACCATCTCTGTTGGCACATCATCCCACCTAACATTCTCATCATCGTAACAAGTGCTGTCATTTAACAGGTGTTCCTCACTTTAAAATGAGACTAAACTTGAAAAAAAAACTGAAAGCAAAACTTCATAAGATGTCTGTACACTCTAGAAATAAGAAGAAGCTTGGCAGGAATAAATATGTGCTGGCAACACATCTCTTCTCATATTTCAAGGACAAAATTGAAACCATATTTCCAAGGGGTGCAAACATTGATTGCTATATGTTCTTATAAACAGAGAGCTACAAACAATATTGCAGCATTCTCCTGATCCTTCTTCACTTTTATGTGAAGTCCAAAAATGTATCAGTTAAAAGAGGCTTCTGAATTTAATTCCAAAAGCACACAGGATGCATATTTTAAAAATAGAGGCAGAACATAATTATAGGTAAAAGTAAAGACAAAAGTTATATTGTGTTCAATTTGCAAGACTTAAACTATTATCTACCAATGGGTATAAAAAGGCTAAACACAAATCAGAGCTTATCTCAAAGCTTCACTCAAGTTGTGAGTTTTGTCCTTTTGTAACTCTTCCTCCCTTCACTAAAGGTCAGGCCTAGTCATTCAGTCCAATGCTGTCAAAGTATTTTTTATTAGTACATTGTAGATATACATAATATTGGGTTCATTTTGACATGAGCATAAAAGCATGGAATATAATTTGTTCTAATTCAGTCTCCAGGACTTCCTCTTTCCTATTGTCCCATTCTCTTCCCTTTACTAAACTGGTCCTTCCTTCTATTTATTTATAGTTTTTAAAAATTAGTTCTCTCTCTATGCATACATATATAAACATAAATATTAAATTTACTGTGGTATATTCATATATGTTTAATCAGTAGTTAAATGTTTATATGTGGCATATTCATATATGCTTAATCATAGTTTAATGAATTTCATTCCATCATTCCTCCCTTTTTCCATCCTTCTCCCCCCCCCCTTTGTCCTTTCCTTCACTCCAATGATCTCTCTTCTATTTTCATGGGATTCTCCCCCTCCCTTTTTTTCTTTTATTTTGGTCTAGCTTCTGCTTATAAGTGAAAACATTTGGCCCTTGACTTTCTGAGTCTGGACTATTTCACTTAGCAGTTCCATCTTATTTCCCTTAACAGTTCTCTAGTTCTATCCATTTGTCAGCAAATGCCATAATTTCATTCTTCTTTATGGCTGAGTAAAACTCCATTGTGTATGTATACCATTTTTTTTTTTTTTTTTTTGGTACCAGGGATTGAACCCAAGGGCACTTAACCACTGAGCCACATCCATAGCTCTTTTTGTTTTTTTATTTCAAGACAGGGTCTCACTAGGTTGCTTACAGCCTCACCAAGTTGCTAAGGCCTCACTAAGTTGGCGAGGCTGGCTTAGAACCTGTAATCTTCCTGCCTCAGCCTAGCAAACCTCTGAGATTACAGGCATGCACTACCATGCCTAGCTACCACATTTTCTTATTCTGTTCACATACTGACAGGCATCTGGGCTGATTCCATAATTTGGCTATTGGGAATTGTGTTCCTATATATTGATGCGACTGTATCACTATAGTAGGCTGATTTTAGTTCTTTTGGATAATACCGAGGAGTGGGATAACTGTGTCAGATGATGATTCCATGCCTAGTTTTTTTTTAAGGAATCTCTATACTGCTTTTCAGAGACTACTATTTTATAGTCTCACCAACAATGTATGAGTGTACTTTCCCCCCACATTCTTGCCTGCATATATTATTATTTGTATTCTTAGTAATTGTCATTCTGACATCTTAATATGGTTTTGATTTGCATTTCTCTAGTTGCTAGAGGTGTTGAACATTTTTTTCATATATTTTTGGCCACTTGTGTTTCTACTTTTGAGAATTGTCTATTTAGTTTTTTTGCCCATTTATTAATTGTGTTATTTGTTTGGGTGGTTTTTGTTTGTTTGTTTGTTTTAGTTCTCTACATATTCTGGATATTAATCCCCTATCTAAGAAGTAGTTGGCAAAGACCTTCTCCCATTCTGTAGGTTCTCTGCATGTTTATAATTGTTTCCTTTGTCATGCAGAAGCTTTTTAGTTTGATGCAGTCACAAATATTGATTCTTCTTTTTATTACTTATACTTTAGGATTCTTGTTAAGGAAGTCAGTGCCTGCATCAATACATTGGAGTGTTGACGCTGTGTTTTCTTCTGACACTTACAAAGTTTGTGGTCTAATTTCTAGGTTTGATTCATTTTTAAAAAATAAATTATTTATTTATTCTAATTTGTTATGCATGTTGGCAGAATGCAATTCATTTCATATTACACATATAGAGCACAATTTTTCAAGTCACTGATTGTACACAAAGTATTTTAACACCATTTGTGTCTTCATACATGTATTTAGGGTATTGATATCTAACTCATTTCACCATCATTCCCACCCCCTCACCCCCTTCTTTTCCCTCCCTCCCCTTTGCCCTATCTAAAGTTCCTCCATTCCACCCATGCTTCCCCCACCCTCATTTGCCTTTATGAGTCAGCATCCTCATATCAAAGAAAATATTCAGCCTTTGGTTTTTTGAGATTGGCTTGTTTCACTTAGCATTATAATCTCCAACTTCATGCATTTACCTCCAAATGCCATGATTTTATCCTCTTTTAATGCTGAGTTATCCTCTCTCTTTTAATGCTGAGTAATGTTCCATAATGTTCTGATGAATGTTTCCCTATCCATTCATCTACTGAAGGGCATCTGGGTTGGTTCCATAATTTAGCTATTGTGAATTGTGCTACTATAAACATTGATAGGGCTGTGTCCCTGTAGTATGCTGTTTTTAAGTCCTTTGGGTATAAACTGAGGAGTGGGATAGCTGGGTCAAATGGTGGTTCCATTCCAAGTTTTCCAAGGAATCTTCATGCTACTTTTCATATTGGCTGCACCAATTTGCAGTCCCACCAGGAATGTATGAGTGTGCCTTTTCCCCCACATCCTCACCAACATTTATTGTTGTTTATATTGTTAATAGCTGCCAGTCTGACTGGAGTAAGATGAAATCTTAGAATAGTTTTGATTTGCATTTCTCTAATTGCTAGAGATGTTGAACATCTTTTCATGTTTGTTGATTATATATCCTCTTCTGAGAAGTGTCTGTTCAGTTCTTTGGCCCATTTATTGATGGGGTTATTTTTTTTTTTTTGGTGTTAAGATTTTTGATTGCTTTATATATCCTAGAGATTAGTGCTCTATCTGATGAGCTTGTGGTAAAGATTTGCTCCCATTCTGTAGGCTCTCTATTCACCTCACTGATTATTTCTTTTACTGAGAAGAAACTTTTTAGTTTGAATCCATCCCATTTATCGATTCTTGGTTTTAATTCTTGTGCTATAGGAGTCTTATTAAGAAAGTTGGGGCCTAATCCAACATGATGGAGATTTGGGCCTACTTTTTCTTCCATTAGGCGCAAGGTCTCTGGTTTAATTCCTAAGTCATTGATCCACTTTGAGTTGAGTTTTGTGCATGGTGTAAGATAGAGGTTTAATTTTATTTTGTTACCATGTGGATTTCCTATCAATCTAGAAAATCCCAGGACCAGATAGATAGACAACTGAGTTCTACAAGGCCTTTAAGGAAGAACTAACATCAATACTTCTCAAACTATTTCATGAAATAGAAAAAGAGGGAACACTTCCAAACACATTCTATGAGGCCAATATCATCTTGATTCCAAAACCAGACAGACACATCAAAGAAAGAAAACTTCAGACCAATATCTCTAATGAATACAGATGCAAAAATTCTCGATAAAATTCTGGCAAATCAAATATAAAAACATATCAAAAAGATAGTGCACCATGATCAAGTGGGGTTCATCCCAGGAATACAAGGTTGGTTTGAAATATGGAAATCAATAAATATAATTAATCACATCAATAGACTCAAAGATAAAAATCATATGATCATATCAATAAATGCTGAGGAAGCTTTTGATAAAATACAGTGTACCTTCATGCTCAAAACACTAGAAAAACTAGGGTTAACAGGAATATTGTAAAGGTTGTCTATGCCAAGACCCAGGCCAACATCATTCTAAATGAAGAAAAATTAAAAGCATTCCCCTAAAAACTGGAACAAGACAGGGATGCCCTCTGTCACCACTTGTATTTAACATAGTTCTTGAAACTCTACCAGAGCAATCAGACAGACAAAAGAAATTAAAGGATACTGAAAGGAAAAGAAGAATTCAAATTATCACTATTTGCAGAAGATATGATTCTATACCTAGAAAACTCAAAACATTCCACCAGAAATCTCCTAGAACTAATAAATGAATTCAGCAAAGTAGCTGGATATAAAATCGACACCCATAAATCAAAGGCATTTCTGCACATCAGTGACAAATTCACTGAAAGAGAAACTAGGAAAACCACCCCATTTACAATAGCCTCAAGAAAACTAAAATACTTAGGAATAAATTTAATGGAAGAAGTGAAAGACCTCTAGACATGCTAAAGAAAGAAATTAAAGAAGACCTTAGAAGATGCAAAGATCTACCTTGTTCTTGGATAGGCAGAATTAATATTTTCAAAGTGACCATACTGCCAAAAGAACTATACAGATTCAATGAAATCCCTATCAATATCCCAATGGCATTCCTTATAGAAATAGAAAAAGCAATCATGAAATTCAAATAAATCTAACCTCCTTAGTTAGATTTATCCCCTCCCCCTCAAATTTTGAGGTTATTATAAATAGTATAGTTTTCCTGATTTCTTTCTTAGCAGATTTATTATTGGAGTATAGGAAAGTGATTTATTTATGTATGTTGGTCTTGTACCATGCTACTTTGCTGGAAGTCTTCTGGGGTAGTCTTTACATGTTCTAAATATAGGATCGTGTCATCAGCAAACAGAGATAACTTGACTTCTTTTTTTCCTTTTTTTATTTCTTTAATTTCCTTCTTTTGCCTGGTTGTTCTGGCTAGAGTTTCAAGTACTATGTTGAATAGAAGTTGTGAGTAGTCAAAGTATTTTTAATCCCTTTCCAATTAGTTTCCTTCAGGAACTTTAGCATCATCCATGAAGCATTACCTTAACTGGCTCTTTGCTCTCTGGATCTTTGTCTCTCACCATCCTCCTTTCTTTACCTAATATGCTGTAGTCACACTGAATATCTTTAAGTTCCTCAAAGACTACCTTAGTCTTTTCACCTAGAACACTAGCACATTACTCCTGAAAGACCTGAAAGACCACTTCCCATAAAAGTTCATCTGGCTGACTTGGATATATTCTTAAGATTTCAGCTTTAATGCCACTTACTCCAAGAAAATGACCATCTCCCCAAGACTTTCTCAAAGGTTTTATCATGTTTTTTAATCACATTCAGTGCTGTGCAATATAAATATAAGGCAAGCCACATGTATAATGTTCTATTTTCTAGTGGCCACTTGCAAAGCACATGGAATTAATCTCATTAGTATATTTTATTTAACCCAATATATGCAAAATACAACAATTTCAATGTGTGATCAATATTTTAAAGTTTACTAAAGGACTATGTCACATTAAAAATATATTCTTTCCTCCAATATTGGCAGATACAGCATTCAAAAAAATATGGGTATAGCTCTAGTTTTTATGTGAATTAAAGTCAATAAAGACAAATGAACTTAATTAATGGGCATTTATGAGTACACTGTTACCAAGCTACCAATGCCTGGGTAAGTAATAAAGACAAATTGGGTTTATGAATTTATACCGTAAAATTCATTTGCCTTGCCTTCAAATTTTGAAAATTATTAATTATGTTATCATAATCAATAATTTATGTTCTATTGACAATGATGGCAAGTTATACATTTTTAAGGCAATATAGTCTTCAGTATTTTACAAACTATAGTTTGTAGAAACTATTTACTTGTGGAGTAATACCAATAAATATCAATAAGATTCTAAAGAAATTTTAAGATGCAAATATGAATCCTGTTTTACATATTTTGTCCAAACATTATAAAGGAATCACAGAAATATGCATCACAGACATTACAAAATATCACAATTTCATCCAATAAATTATTCTTGCTTACACAGAAATCTTCACCATGTCATAAAATAATATCAGGATTTGTATAATAACTATGCTCAGTATCATCCTTCACTCCTGTTAGAATCATACATTCTTTTGATAATAATGAGAATAATTGTTTAATATTGCTGTTATTCAACCTCCATGTGCAATGGTTTTAAAGAACCACACAAATTTGTGACTGCTTCTGAAACCATAAGATGAAACATGAAAAGAAGGAAGGAATGGACACTGGGCCAGGTATCACCAAATGTCCACACTTCATCATGTTAGAATCTAATGCATTAGTGTTATCTAAAAAGAAGAATTTGAAAAGTTAATTTGTCTTCTTTTACACAAAGCACTTTTGCTCCTTAAATCCTCTCTCTACTTCAAAGCTGTGTCCACCACCAATACTGACAACAGCATAACCCTCAAATTTTCAAGGTATTCAGGAAAGCTCTTTTGGTTCAAGAAGGTACGTCAAGAGAGGTAGAGAATTTCCATAGGGCTCAAACAGTTTTAATCATGAAGGTAGATGCTAATTTCTACAAATGTTGAATGTTGGACCCAATTAAGAAAATTATTGGTTTTTAAAAAAATAATGCTTATCAGTAATTCATTTTAAAGTGAAAATAAACACTTTAACCAGGCATGGTGACACACACCCATAATCCAAGCAGCCCAGGAGACTGAGACAGGATTGCAGGTTCCAAGCCTGCCTCAGCAAGTTAGTGAGGCCCTAAACAACTTAAAGAGACCCTGTCTCAAAATAAGAAAAAAAAAAAACAAAAATGACTAGAAATGCAACTCAGTAGTAAAGTGTCTTTGAGTTAAATCTCCAGAACCTCCAAATAAATAAATGTTTTTAAAATGAAGACTTTATACTTTACCATAAATTTCTTACCAAAAAAGCTACATTGCCTTCTTAACAAAAACAAAGGGTTAGTGAGAAGAATAGAGTTATTTTGTTATTTGAAAATCTCATTTAAGTCTGACTTAATGGAAGATAGCTAAATTGTCCTATTTGTTTCCATATTCAATCTGTTTCCATAAATTGTGAAATACATAAAGAAAATCTAGCCACAGACAGATATGTAATGAAAAAAGGAAGAAGTATTTTAGAATAATCTTTTCAGATAACTTTGGATATCCTTCTTTGATAACACACCCAAATTAAACAAAAGGAAGTTTCTTAAATGTTAGGTCCAATTTGAATGAATGTTACATACTCTGTGATATGAAAATCATTGTCTTGCCTGCATTTTAAGTGGATCATTCATCCATGTATCATTTATACATGTATTGCAGTTTGGATCTGAAATATTCCTCTGTCTCCTGGTTGGAAAGTTTGTTTCCCAATGCAGTAATGTTCACAGTGGGACTTTTTAAAAATGATTGGATCATGAGGGCCCTGACCTCATCAGTGGATTAAGCCATGGATAGCTGAATGGACTACTGATAGGTTGTGGAAACTGTAGGTAGGTGATTTGATTAATCAGTTTACTGGGGGTGTGCCCTTGAGAATTGCATCTTGTCTGTGGCCCTTCCTCTCACTCTGTCTTTCTTCTCCTCCATGCCATGAAATAAGCAGTTTTTTTCCACTGGGACTTTCTGCCATGATGTTCTGTCTCACCTCAGGCTCAAAGCTACAGAGTCAGCCAATCATTGTCTGAAACCATGGAACCATGGGCCAAAATAAATATGTCCTCCTCTAAGTTGTTTTTGTTCAGCATTTGGTTACAGTAATAAAAAGCTGATTAACACATATCCTATACTGATTATTTGTAAAACATCACATTGCTGAGTTATACTAATCCTCTAAATGTTGACATGTATAGTTATATGTCTTAAAAAATTCACATTTGGTTTTTTGAATCATTTGGTTTATTTTGATAAAATGTTTACCAAATACCAACATCTAAGTGGCCATAATTTTGTCAGTAATTCTTTCAAGAAGAAACAGTGTTCCAGAGACAAAAAAAAAAAAAAAAAATAGCCATTTCAGCATACAACTGAAGCAATTGCATGAGCACCATTTCTCTTGACAAACATCATACTTCAAGTGCTTTATACATATTTTCCCTTTAAACACTAAATATTAAAAGACACATAAGTATTAAAGCACTATAATTTAATAAAAATAATTTTTACTACTTTATCAAAAACATACTTAAACAAAACTGGATCTTTTTTCCTGCCTGTGTGTAGCAGTTACAAAGCAATGACTACAAACAGTTTGAGACCATGGCTTTGATGTAAGTTTTTTACTTACCAATTGCTTTTGTACCATAAGTATAAATGTCAACATGATTTTTTTCAAAGAAGCCATATAATTCAAAAGAAGATATACAATTCTTTGACTATTTTAACACCATTTGTGTGTTTTTTTGCCAAGCATTCACATAAAAGATCTTGAATAAAATTGCTTTGTACTAAACCATAGGCAAAACAATAATCCCAGTTCACATTTGTAGTTGCTTCCATTTGTAAGGAAGGAAGAAATATAATTCTACAGAGAAGATATTGAATTAATCTTTATTTTTTTCAGCTAATTTTTATTACTTACTGTAGCACTGGAAAATGGCAGTTCCACAATTTCTCTTATTGAATTTTTGCACAGCAGGCATTCATCAGTATCAACTATGCAAGGTATAATTGTTTGCGATTCCCTAGACAAAGCCATATAACTTGCCCCATAATAACTTATTAGTTTCTAGATTGAAAACTGTGACAAAGACCCTGTCTTTTAAAGAGTTCATCATGTCTACATTTAAAAATCAATTTACTTTTTTAAACACTAAATTAGTTTCAAAATGTCATTGTAGTATAATTGGCATCAAAACACTATTCAAAATGTTTGAATAAGACATAATAAATTATTAACATCTATAAAACTCAGGGAAGAGTCTATTTATGGTTTTTAATTACAGTTTCATACTAATTTTCTTGTAGTAGATCCTTGCCTTCCAACAGTCAAACTCTACAATTTGTCATTTCTTCTTTTTCATATTATCTTTTGAGAAATATCAAGCCAGCTATGGATTGAGAAAACAAGCCTTCTAATCTCCTTGTTAGATCCAGGAGTTCATTCTTCTGATATAGCCACTCTAAGATGCTGCAAATGGAAATCAGGGTGGTGTTGTCACACGTAACTACCAGTCTAGCGCTGGTGTGACTCATCTTATTCTCAAAATGCTTTGTGAGGTATATGTCATCATTATTGCCATGTTAAATTATACAAATTGGAAAACACCAAAGTAAACTGTACATATTGTGTAACTTCAACTAACGCAAAAAAGAAAGGGGAAAAAGACTTAAGATTACAGCGCTTCCCATAATATAGCTGAAAGTCATTCCTCACCCACAGTGCAATGAAAGGGAAACACCTTGTAAACTACTTCCAACTCCAGTACAAATCATCTTCAGCTTTAAAAAATTAACTGTTTCAATGTGTGCAAGCTTTGTTTAAAAACAATTAGGAGTATAGATGTACAGTGTTCTTCCATGGCCAAATATACTTAGCATGATTGTATGACACAAAAAGGAAAATTTATGGTTTTTATAAATATATTCTCATGATTTTCTCTTCTAACTTATTCCCTCTTCCCCAAGCAAAAATACATTCAACTCTTCCGTGCATAAAAACAATACCACCTACTAAAACCTCTAAGCAATGAACTATTTCTAAGATGATTGGACCTCATCCATTTAGTTCATGAAAGATTATATTTAGCACTTTTAAAAAAAATCATCTCATTTATTGAGAACAGAATCTTCACTATCTACTGCAATGCAGTTTCAATCCATATTGTGGTCGTTTTCTGGGACTTTCAGTGGAGCATCTGGGTTAGGGATAATTTATATTAACGATGAGACAACAATGATCTTCACCTTCACTCCCACTGAAAAAGTAATCTCCGACATTCAATAGCTTAGAGGAAAATTAGCCTTAGCACTGAATTAAATTTTATGATCTGTAAATTTTAATTAGGTGAGTTTTTCAATTGCTTCTAAACTGAGCCTAAGTTGTCAAATAAAAAGAAACTGAATCATGCAGGAAGGAATTGGTGTCAAAAGTCTAATAAAAAAGCAAAATAAAGAAAAGCAAAACATGCTTTAGCTGGGGTGATTAGGACTTGAACAGTGGACAGAAGGGGCAATGTATTTTGAAGCCTTTATAGTTTAACTCATGCTTGACACATAGACTTCTGTTTATATGGGAAGGAAGTCAGGAAGAATATAATGCCACCATGGGGTTTAGTCAAGTTTTTTGTATCCAGTTCCACCTATCAATGAGAAATCAGTCATAAGTCATACAAAAGTCTAAAGTAAGAATAACTCACTTATGTTGGAGATAAAAGACACTTACACACCATTGACTTTTAATTTCATACAAAACATAAAGCTGTATTCAACAAGTAATGAAATGCATACCTCAATCCCATTTGAGAGACCAGGAGAAAGACAAGTCTGTAGAGAGGTGTTGTTTTTGCTAAGCTTCCTCCATCTCCTGTGTATGAGACTCAACATATATTACTAACCCACATATTAATCCATCTTGCTCTTATTTTATTCCTTTTTAGTTGTTTTGTTTGCTTGGTTTTTATGGTTCTCTATAATTACTGCCTCCTTCCCTTCTAATTGAAAAAAAATAAAATTAAAAATTAAAAAAAAACCTTCCCTTGATTGCAGGTCTCATTAACTAACACCTTTAGCTACCTTTTCCTTTTCACCTAAGCAGCTTTAAAATAAAGTGGACCCTCATTCATTTCTCAAATCACTGAAGCCCATCTTCTATCCTGACAATTTCATCCAAATTGTTCTCAAAATACTATTATTGTTGTCTGGATTTGAATCCAAAGGACAAACATATATGCCTATATTTTATTTGTTTTGCAACATTTGCCATCATTTTGTTTATCCTCTAGCTTTCTGATAGACTGCTTTTCCATGCTTATTTGTAACCATCTCTCCATCTTTTCCATTGTCTCCTCTTGCTCTAATAAACACTGAAACAGTGTGCAATCAAGGATTCTACTCTAAGGCCTTTGAACCTTCTCTTATTCCCCAAATCTTTCTATGTCAGTTCCTAGAAATCTATAACAAAAAAAAATTAGATGACTGGTTTTGATCCTCTAGATTCTTAAACTTGGCATGTGTCAAAAGTAACTTAACTCCTTCACAACTCTTTCAAATTCCTCCTTCCAAATTTCTTTCTGAGCAAATTTCCATTCAGGGACTAAAGTAACTCCTGTCTTCATCTTCACATCAATTTGATCTTGTTTCTTTCCTTTCTTTCTTCCTTCCTTCCTTCCTTCCTTCTTTTCTGCCTGCCTTCCTTTCTAGTAAATACTCCTTAATATATTTCCTCCTCTCAAAACGCACTACCCACTACCTTCAACCCCTGAAACCTCTCTGGATTATATCAGTAGATGCTCTGTCTCTTTCTGTCACAGCCTGTCCTTTCTCCTACCAAACTTCTCTGTTGCTTCCAAACTGCCATTTCTAACAAGGCAGATCTAAGCATTTCTTTGATTATTTAAAATTGTGTATTAAAACATCTGTCCCACAATATCCATTAACCAGAATCTTGCAGGCCAAAGTCAGGCAATAAGATTATTTTTTAAATGCAATGAAATTCACTGAAAAGTTCTATTCAAGTGCATGTAATAATCTTATTTTAATCAGACTGTGGGGCATGGATTATAAGATGGCAAGAATGGAGGTAGGGACATCATTAAAGAGGCTCACAGCCTAGGAGATGTTGTCTCATGCTAAGATATTGACTATAGACACTGGTGGGTGATCAAGGTCAAGAAATACTATGGAGATAGAAGCAACAGGTCTTGCTTGTGAGTTGGATCTTAGAGGATAAGGAAATTAGAGGACTCAAGGATAACTGGCTCCAAGTTTTGCACTTAAGCAACTGGCAAGATAATTGTGCTGATAATGCAATTTGAGGAAAAAAGTGTAATAGAGTTTGGGAAGCTGAGGGGTATGAACTGGGGAAAAATCATGTAATCTATTTTATACATGTTTAAAGTTGACATAAACTTTGCTATGGACAGAACTGTGATCCTCTCAATTCATATGTTAAAACACTAATTTCCTAGTTGACAATATGGAGACAGGGCCTCTAAGGAGGTGATTAAGGTTAAATGAGGTCATATGGGGGGAGCTGATGTTGTGAAACTGGTGTCCATATGATGAAGAAAGAGACAACAGCATTTCTCTTTTATTCTACCTGAGGACACAGTGACAAGGTAGCTATCCACAAGCCAGGAAGAATGGCCCCACCAGCAACTGAACCCTGATGGATCTTAATCTTGGAATTTCCAGCCTCCAGAACTATGCAAACATAATTTTTAAGCCACCCAATTTATGGTATTTTATTATGGAAGCATGAACTAGTAGAAACATCTTGGTATGGTAATAGTTTCATATATTATGTTATATTTACTTTTCTCCCTTCCCTAACCCCTATTTAATGCCATTATGTGTTCAATTAAATTAAGGTAAGGATGTAACTATAGAATCCAGAGGAAAGGGGTAGATTCATGGTTTTTGGATACTATTAAAAACGTTGAGAGGACTTTTAGAATGGATTAAATATTTGGCAGACATCATTAGGTGAATCAATCTCTTCTCTAACTCTTTCCTCATTCCATCCCACTTTTCAGCAGTCAGAAGAGATTCCCTGATATATGAGGGAACAAAGAACTCATGAAATTAGAGAGGTTGATAGTACAGGTCAATGGTCCTGGTCTAGAATGGGCCGCATGGACAAGAACGGGGACTAGCTCAACAAAGAGCCATAGTTAAAGCGTTGCTTGGGTACCTTGGAGTCATGTGGAAGTCATCATCTGATGAGTGCCCCGGCCTACTTATATGCAGTCACTATTCATCCCTAATGCCCAGAGTTTATGCAAGCTGTTTTTTTTTCATTGATGACTAATAAAGGCAACTCTTCAATAGTCTCTGGCACTTCTCCCAGTCACTGCTCAGCAGGAGTGACACCTGTTGATGCTTCAGATTTTGCCTGACCCTTCTTTGACTTACCTCATACAGACAAATAGACAAATCATTTTGTAATAGCCCAGGGACTCATAAGCCTTCAGGAAAGCCCCAGACATTTAGTGGGAGATGAAGGTCTGGAAGAGAAGAGTCCCACACCTGTAGTGAATGGAGCAAAATGCCAAATGAGACCACCTTATGACACTTCCCCAACTGAGACAGTGATGAAATATATTCAAGTGGGTAGTAGGATATGAGTCTGAAGCTCCAGGGAGTCATGACACTAAAGAAAAATGTAAAGCCATGAAAATGAATGAGATCACGTAAGGAGAGAGGTTAGCCAAAGAAAAGGGAAGAGATGAGTTCTAAAAAAAATGGCAATAAACAGACCATAAACAAAAGAATAAAAGAAGTAGTGAATGTGGTAGAAGGATAACCAGGAGAAAAGACACAGAAGCCAAGGGCTAAGAAGTTCCTAAGAACAGCCTGAATGTCATGTTGCAAGTTACTAAAAGGTCTAGTATGAACAAAAAAGAGTTCATTACCTTGAATGATGTAAAGATCAGTGTTAATGAAGCTATGGGAATCCTTCAGATTGAAGGAAGTTGAAGAGTGAAGGAAAGGTGAGGAAGCGGAGATGGAAGGTCCCCAGTTCTTTTAATAAATGTGGATATGACATGGGGCAGAGAAATGAGTCAGTAGCTACAGGGAGTGCTCAACGAAGAGGTTTCCTTTCCTTTCTCCTCCTCTTCCTCTCCATCACCTCTTCCTCCTTCTCCTTTTCCTTCTTTTGTTTCTTCAATAGGGGAGATAAGAGAAGATGTTCAAGGAATAAAAATGTTCTAACAGAGAAAGAAAGATTAATTCAATAGAAAAGAGAAGAAATAGTAGAAATAAATTTCTATATGAGGCAAAAGTAGAAGCACTGATGTTTAATTGAAGGAGCAACACCTCCTCCAAGATAACAGGAAGAAGAAAAATGGAAGATAGTACAGATCCAGGTAGCCTATGTGTTTGATGGTGGAAAGATGAGGAAGTAATATGGTCTACTATTTTTAAAAAATGAAGCAAGATCATCAACTGAGTGAATAATTACAAGTTAAGGAAAGAATGAGGTTTAAAGATAAAAGGAAAACAGATAAGAGTTGTCTTAAATTATTCCAAATTAAATGTGTTAGTCGCTTTCTGTCACTATACCAAAATACCTGAGATAATACACTTATGATGAGCAAAGGTTTGTTTGGGCTGACTGTTTCAGAGGCTTCAGTCCATGGTCACTTGGCCCTTTCACCTCAGGCCTGTGTTGACACAGTACAACATGTTGGAAGTGCATGATGGAAGAGGTCTGTTCATCTCATGGTAGTCAAAAAACAAAGAGGAAGGAAGAGGTCAGGGTCCCAATATCCCCTTCCAGCGCATACTCCCAGTGACATAACGTTTTTCCAGTAGGCCTTACCTCTGAAATATTCTACCACCTCCCAATAGTGGTGGACTAGGTTCCCAGCCTTTAACTCATGGGGCTTTGGGTGACACTGAAGATCCAAACTATGGCACTGGGTCTAAAGAAAGACTCTGCCCAATTGCTGAACATTATTGAGAGTTTATTTGAAATTTATAATCACAAACTTAAAATGAATTCCATCAGCATAGTTGTATGATTTTTCTCTAAAAGATGTTTGAGTCTAAAGGGACAAGAATTTTTTTCAAGTGTGTGGTAAAGGCAGGGTTGTGGGGCGGGGGGAGTGAATCTGACTTGTCTCAAAACTTTACTAAGGAGTTGACTATACCCCAAGACAATAGTGCCTTCTGTGTGTAGTTGGAGCACATCTATTCTCACATAAAACTGTGAGTGTTGGTGTTGTGTATGTTTTGTTATTAGAACAGGAGGCAATTTGGGATAGTCTCTAGCTTCAAAAATTCATAGACACTGAACAAATGCTTACTGAAGAAGTTTATGGAAATACTTTGGAAGGTAAGGCAACATAGGAAAACAACAGCAGATATCTTAGATTTCACAAGAAACAGAGTAAATTTGAGCACCCGAGTGCCCAAGGATATGGAAGCACAATTATAAATCCAGGAATGATCAAAACCTGAGAGAGGACATGCTAAGGGCAGAGAATGCTGAAAAGGTGTAAGGTCCAGGAAAAGCAGTGGACCTTGAAGACGAATGCCTTCTTCAACGTGGGCAGAGGTGATGAAACGGAGAAAACAATCCTCGGGTGATTAATGGTTACATGGTCTGCTTTAGCATGCTAGAATTTCATGCTAAGGGGTGTTTTACAACTACCAAAGCAAGCTCTGAGCTGTGACACAGTAAGTTAAAGCATGCCAAACAGAGTTTTAATTACAAGGGATCATAATAACTTATTGTCTGGCCACATGCAAAAGGAACTTCAGAAAGTGCTATAGGAAACTGGCAATTGGCGGTTGGGGTGGGGAGAGTGAGGCATCTACATACTAAAATTGGTCCACCTATGTAGATACTTTACTGAGTGAGCACCCACCATGTTTCAGGCACTGTATTTAGTTGTACACCTTCAAAGATCACATCGTGTCGGGCTGTTCCACTTAAATCAGGACAATGTGTTCTTTCTGTTGTGTTCTATTGCACCTCTCCTGTGTGTAATGAATTATATTTACTTACATTCTACGTCAACTTTTTCTAGGAAATGTTCCTTAAAATATTAGGATTCCATAAAATATTAGTAAGTACCCTAAGGTTGGAAGAATATCTAAATGCAAATAAGTTTGGGCAGTATTAAACAAAGTTAAATGGGTTTCATTCTGGTAGAACTTATAGAAGACTTTAAAGAACTAATATATATTTGGTTTTCTAAGAAAGAAAAACTAAAATTAAAATTAATTATCGACAATGTTGTTTGATATGTACTCTTTTTTGTGAAATAACTTCTAACAATTCAGAGGATTAAGGTGTCATTGCTTGAGAAATTCTGAATCTTATATGATTTATATTAAATATGTATAGTACATATGCATATTAATTTATATTAATTATCTTCTATTCCTATTTCCAATCCCAACCTTGAACAAATTGTAGAGATATTTTAGCATCCATTCATTTTATAAAGATAAATGTTTTCATCCTTTTAAATGTAGATATTTTCTTATACATATTAAACACAATGGAGGAAAAAGAATAACATGAAGTATTTTATCTCAAACCAGAGCACCAAGTAAATCTTCTTCAATTTCCAGAAGAGGCCTATTTCAAATGTCGATTGATCCAAGTATTTATAATATGCAAGAATATTTATAGTATTTCAAAATCTTGAATACTTGGGAAAATGATCCTTAATGCCTTACCCAGAGACTTTTATCTGAAAATTTCATAATGTTCTACAAATATTTCCTAAGTCAGTTTTACAAATAATTCTCAAAACTCATTATGCCCACAGAAACTTGGTTTGGCCAACACAACCATTTTTATTAATTTTAAGTATATATCCACCCTAGATATCCCCATGTTCCCAATGTTATATCAGTCATCTTCAGCTGTGTAGAACAAGCCAGTGATTGAAGCCTGCGTGTGACATTTTTAGAGTCAATGGGAATGCATCGAATGTCAAACCAAATGATTTAGGAATATGTGTTACTCTTTAGGATTTAGTTATCCTCAGGGAATACATTTACCATATCTTTTCTCTTTGGCATAATTGGCATGGTCTTAAATGTCATTTATAATGTCAAAGGCAGGGGAGGGTCAATGAGACCCTGAAAAGTAAAAAAGTAATGACACTCCAAATACTCCCGGCAGCCCATTCAAATAAAACCAACTACTTCCAAAAAATTTAAAAGAAAAATGTTTACAAAAAAAAAAACAAGAATGGGTAAAAATGAGATTATGTACTATCCATTATCTTTTAAATACACTGAGTTTTAAAGAAATCATCACTAGTGTTTAAGTATCTTTAACGGAGGATTTTTGTTATCTTCAGGATCCTATCCAGTCTTTCTGATCTAGCAAACAAAGTCTTTCACCATGTAATTTTCTATCCTCATCTTTACCCTACTACTCAGCTCCTCATAATTCCTTTGCTCATTTTATAGTAAGTTAAGCTTTTCACTGCTCCTCAAAAACACTCATCCTTTTATTAGGGTGACTTAATCATTTTTATACCTCTACTACCTAGCCCACTGCTTGGCCCATAGCGAAAATTTAATAAGTAATTGAGAAACAAATATCAAATAACTATTTAAATGAACAATTGGAAATAAATAGTCCTGATGCTTTTTAGTATTTAACTGTCATTAATAGGTAAATTGAGATGTAAAAAGATATTCATTACCCTGGATCACATTATCCCTGACTATTGATAGTTTAGTCAGAAAGATTAGTATTTCCCTCTCCTTCTTTTAATTCTGCCAAAAAATTATATTTCATCAAAAGACATAGAAAAGAACTTTAATCAACGATAGCCTTTAAATCTCTATAATGTGTTGGCAATGTTTAAAAATTTCCAAATTCTACATTAGTTTTCCATAACACATGAATATAAAAAATTTATGTTTAGACACCATTGTAATTGATTTTGTTAAAAATTGTTCTTTTTTAAAATTTTCTTTTTGTTCTTTCCAGATATACATGACAGTAGGGTATATTTTGACATATATATATATATATATATAATATATATATATATTTATACACACACATACATACACATACATACATACATATTTGTTCCAATGTGGATCCAATTATTGTGGTTGTATGTGATGTGGAGTTAACATTGGTTATGTATTCATGTAAAAGGATAGGATTCATTCAACTGTCTTTTCTTTTCCCATTCCCCCTCCCTTCACTTCATTCCCATTTGTCTACTTCAATGAACTTCTAACTTTCCCTTCCCTTATTGTGAGTTAGCATCCACATATCAGAAAGAACATTCTGCCTTGGTTTTGGGGGATTGGTTTTTTGGGATTATTTCACTTAGCATGTAGAATGAAATCGAACCTCTATCTCTCACCCTGTACAAAACTCAACGCAAAATGGATCAAGGACATAGGCTTTAGACCAGAGACTCTGTGCCTACTAGAAGAACACATAGGCCCAAATCTCCATCATGTCCCCTTAGGAACTCACTACCTCTTAAAGCACGAGAAGTAAAATCAAGAATCAATAAATGGGACAGTATCAAACTCTAAAGCTTCTTTAGTGCAAAGGAAACAATCAAGATCATGAACAGAGATCCTACAGAACTGGAGAAAATCTTCACCACCAGCACCTCACATAAAGCATTAATCTCCAAGATACACAAAGAACTCAACAACAAACTTAACACCAAAAAATCCCCCAAATAACCCAATCAATAAATGGACAAAACTGAACAGGCACGTCGCAGAAGAAATATGAATGGTCAAAAAATATATGAAAATATGTTCAACATCTCTAACACCCTGAGAAATTCAAATCAAAACTACACTAGGATTCCATCTCACTCCAGTCAGAATGCCAATTATCAAGAATACAAGTAACAACAAATATTTGTGAGGATGTGGGGGAAAAGGTTCACTTAGCACATTGCTGGTGGGACTGAAAATCAGTGCAACTTCTCTGGAAAGCAGTATGGATATTCCTTAGAAAACTTGGAATGGAGCCACCATTTGACCCACTTATCCCACTCCAAAGCTTATACTCAAATCAGCATACTACAGTGATACTGCCACATCAATGTTTATAGCAGCTCAATTCACAATAGCCAAATAATGGAACCAACTTAGGTGCCCTACAACAGATGAATGGATAAAGAAAATGTGACACACACACACACACACACACAATGGAATATTACTCAGCCATTAAGAAGGATGAAATTATGGCATTTGTCAGTAAATGGATGGAACTGGAAAATTGTTCTTATTGATGGCAATGGCCAGAATAGGTATTGCTCACCATAATGTTCCTGCAAGATAGTAAAGTAAGGCCTAGACATGCCTAGAAAAATGGTCTCCAGACACTAATATGAGTTTCTCTCCTTCTAAGTCTGAAGCTTTATGATTCATATTAAGTTTTTATTTCCTAATAAAACTCCAAAGGGTCAATGACAGTTTGGACATGCAATAGATGTTAAATAATTAAAGTTTATTGAATGTTGAATAATAAATCCATGCCCAAATATTTTGCTTCATCAGGAGAATAAGAGTAGAATCTTTTGCTTTACTTTTCTCTATACATTAATCTTTTATGTTTGTGTAATTAACTTTTTTGGTTTCATAATTTGCCAGCAACTATGAAAGAACTTTATCTGTAATAATTAGGTTTTAGGTACAAATTACAACTGAATGTCCCTAAGATAAGTTCACTAGATGGAAGCTAACCTACTAGCAAGCATCCACTTTTCAATGTGGTTAATTATTCTCTATTTTGAATATACATAAGATTACTGAAATTTATTTATTGGGAAAAATATCCCTGAAAATAAAATTAACCACTAATTGTTAATATAAAAGTGAAGTAATCATACAAGCAATGTATTGAATGAAGAATGCAGATGTGAGAAAGCATGAGTGAGAAAGAAGAATACTAGTGAGATTTTTCCCATACCCAAACTCAATCACACCCATATTTCACCAAAGTCCTTTTGGCTAATGCAGTATGCCATTAGCACTTAGGGATCAATTCGAATTTCCTATCAATGATGAGAGTACATATCGAATTTACTGATGGCTCTATGTTGTGAATAATTCTACCATATTTTTCAATGGAAATAATGAGTAATGTCTGAAATAACTTTGTTAGGATCTTTAGCCTTTGCAAAACTATGAGCAAAATAATAACAATTAATATTGTAAAAATGAGGGAGTGTAAAAATGTACCCAGAAAATGTGTGGTTTGAAATATAAATTTTATTTGGGAAAAAGTCAGGAGTCTATAGAAGTATATCTCTAAATCTACAATGGTACATTACTAGTACAAGTACAGGCATAATTTTTATCATGTGGCTAGATTTTTTTTTTTAATTTGAAGAAATATAACTTACATAATGTGAAATAAACTTGGAAAGTAGCATTTTTAGATCATAACCACATATATGTTATCCTCCAAATCTAAACTAACACATTCAAAGAGTTAAAATAATTTTCAGAACAAAACAAAAATGGTTAGAAGAAATAGCCTTCATGAGCATACCCACGGGAAAGAGAACATAGGCCAAAGCCAGACTGACCTCAACTTTTGGGCAGTGCTCCCCACAGGGTAATTAAGGAAGGCTTATTTACCATTCTTCAAAATGCAGGGCACCAAGAGACCAGATTTTCTTGGCAGACATATGAAAATGTGGATCATGGTATATTTCTTTTGAGTCTGGCTTAATAAATGTTTTGGCTAAAAGTGTAGAAATATATTACTTCCCATAATTTTTAATTTAAGATTTTACTAATACACCAAACATGCACAAGTCATTTTCAGGGATGAATGTCAATTAATATGGTGTTCCCTTTCCCTAATACCATGACACTTTCCCAGCCTTCCAAACCAAGGTATGATGACATACATGCTATGTGAAAGAGCTAAACATAAGTGCCAATGGCTGGAAGAATTAAAACATACTTCTCTTACAACACCACTCAATGATTGATGAACACTGAGTCATTAGCGGGTGAGGTGAATTCTGAAAAGTGAACTTTTTAGAAAGAAATATAGTTGGAGGCAGGTTTCCATCCACAAATGATGGAGTGAAAATTATGAGAGTTGCATGGAAAGTGAGTGGGGAAGACTTTGTGCACACCACTATAAGTCACTAAGAAGTGCTGGTTAAAGGCACAAGAAGCAAAGGAATTGGTTTCAAAGTGACAACAATTGCAGAATTGAAAAATGTGAACAAGCTCCTTTGGACCTTTGAAAATATACTGAGGTCTTTCAAATTGCAAAAGCAGAATTAACATATACTTATTAGCCATAATAAATAAATAAATGAATGTTTGCTACATTCCAGGAAATGTAAAAATAATTGTCTAGAGCAAAACGATAACTGCCATTCATAAAATTCCTTAGTAACATTTCACAAGACACCTTTCTCTGATATCCCTCCATGAAGTGTCCTATCATTTTACCTCTCCTATTCTCCACACCTACTTCTTCCATGAAGGTCAGTATAGCTGCCTCAAAAAATTGGAAGACTGTTTTTGAGCAGTTATGACTCAGCTTTACCCCCAACAATGTATTTCACTATTACTCTTACGTACCTACATTATAAAATAGAAATTCTCACTCAAAATCCCTGCTATCAGGGATGTTTTAGTTTTGAAGATACAGAAAAGTTTAAAACTAATATTACAAATTATAACAATGACTATTTAATCATACGGGATTTGTTTTGTGGAAGAATTTATGTAATTTCTTTATAAATTGTCTTATTCTTGTATCAATAGAAGGAATAATGATAACCTGAAGAAGTCTTGTTTTAAATTATGGTACTGCATGGTGGCAGGGGTGAAGAATATGTCATAAGATTATTTGGAATATTGGAGAATCTCTAATTTTCAAGGATGTGGTTCAAAGATATGCTAGAAAGTATAACAATTAACTTTCATGGATATCCTTTTGGAATGAAAATAGAATCTATATATGCTGTTCATTGCTTAAGTTTTGTAATAATATTTTGTTTTATAAATGGAAGCCCAATCTCCTCAGAATCTAAACTGTTTAATTATATAATGATTCCACGAATGTTTTAAGTCCAACATTGCTTAAGTAGTAGACAGAATTATTTCTACAGAATTATTTTATTTGAGTTGAGAGATAAGAAAGATATCTATATCTAAGCACATCTGTATTTTATCTCTACTCCTTTTGCAAGGAAGAGAAGTACTAGTATAACTGATGAAATTGGTAGGCAGAGCTTGCTCATATTCCCACCTGGTAGAGTTTTATACAGGGAGAGTATACATCTCCCTCAAGTGCGGCCCTCTTGAACTATCCTCTTCTCCCACACAGCTCTATCTGCCATGGAGACAGATTCCTGGTCCTCTTGGCTTTGGGAATCCATATAGATTCTCATTTGTAGTCCTCTGAACCTTCTCTGGGTTGACATTTGCTCACAAATGAGAGGCAAGACCAGATATTTAGGTTGAGATGGCAGAATGGAAGTAGATACTAAGTGGTATTTCAGTTACCAAACTAAAGCATGTGAGAGAGAAAGGGAAGAGCTCTTGTGAGAAATGAATGATTAGGGTAAAGAAATCAATATCTTAGAGGATATTTTAGGAGGTGAATGATACAATGTAATTTCTTCTTTGTAATCTTCTCAAAAAATCTGTAATAAATAGATACAAAATTTTTGAAGTCTTACGGAGTTACAGTTGTATTTCTTTTAGACACTATGCTAAAACTGATTTGCAGACCATCCTTTTTTATTCCAGTTTTGTCAGTGATTCTGAAAACTTGGCCAAATACTGTCATCCAATTTTAGCATGTCTCATATTGTTCATTTGGGTTAATGTGTTCTGAAAACTCAAGTCCAACATCATCAATTGTATAAAAAACACTAAAACGTAAGAATGGTGTAAATAGTTATTCCATTTAACAAAAGGGTGGCTACTTTTCCATATATCAAATTTTGATATATAATAGATATGTTCATTTAGGAAGCATTTTAACAGCAGTTAGCAATATGGCTACATCCAATTCTTACCTAAAAGTTGCATTTTTATAAAATATTTATGTTGAATTCTGACTGAGCAACTTTGAAATAAAGAAATCCAAAAACATAACTTTCATTTGGAGCCAAAACCTGTCTCTGACATCCATAATGGTTTGTCAGAATTGCTGCATAAACCAATGAACAGATCATGGTCTCATGAGTTCTAAACATTTTTTGGCTCCTAAAGGAATTTACCTAGAAAAAAAATATATATTGACATAAAATTACATAAAATTTTAAACTCTTGGTTGGATGAATCTAACGTCTTAATAAGTAATAGCTATTTGTTGAGACCTTCCCTTGGGCCACCTGCAGGTCTAAACACTTCACATACAGTGTATTTCATTGGAACTTCTCAACAATCCAACTAAGGTAAACCATTTTGATCCAGTTTTACAGATGAGGAAATAAACCCACCAGGGTGAAACACCTTCCCTAGGTTTCAGTTAGTAAGGAGCCAAGCCAGGAACTGACTGTAGAGCGAGCACTCTTAACCAACACCTTACATGATTGTTGATTTGCAATCATTTTTTTTTAAAATAAAATCTGCTCTTATAAATGGACCTATGGCATTAGGTAATAATGTCTATGTAAAAAATAATATTGGATATGGCTATAACCAATATTAAAATATAACACTTTCAGTCATTTTAAAAAATCTGATACTGTGCTGGTTATTGATTTAATATCTCCTTGCTCCAATTCACCCTTTGTGCCAGCTCTGTGAAAATGAATCTGAATGCTTTAAGAATTTTTTTCTTTGCCAACTGGTCACACTCTCAGTAGAGGGCACTGAGCAGACATGGCAGGAGGAAGTTTTGTTTTCCCGGTTTGCATGTTCTTACTGGGGAGGCTCTTGCAACATACAGGGCCTAACAGCTCCCAGTGGCCATCAAGTTCCCCTAGCACCTTCCTCAGGGAATTGGTCACAATACCTCTGGTGAGACACCTGTGCACTGCTTTTCACAGCATCCTGGAGGGTGGATTTCTAGCAAATTCCACCACGATGACAGCACAGTGCTTTTTCTGGCATCCAGTAAGCCAGGATATCATCTCAAACGAGACCTGAATCAGTGTTATAGGAATGGGGACTCTTCGTTAGAGTCTATCTTAGGCCTAAGAGCAAAAGTTGTCTCTCATATCTGTTATTCATATATACTTGAGAGTTCTATTCACTAGCTAATCCCACACTTATACAAATACTCTGAAATAACAAATAATACATCACATTAAATTTTCTTCTGTTCATGTTACTGTGTGCTTTCTCTATCCTAATAGGACTCTAACGATAAAAAACCACTTGTACTATATGAGAAATCTAATTGAAAGTAATATTGTAGCAGGGCAAGGTGGTGCACCCCTATAATCCCAGCAGCTCAGGAGCTAAGGCAGGAGGATCATGAGTTCAATGCCAGCCTCAGCAAAAGCAAGGTGCTAAGCACTCAGTGAGACCTTGTCTCTAAAAAAAAAAAAATAGGGGTGAGGATGTGGCTTAGTGGCAGAGTGCCTTTGAATTCAATCCCTGGTACCCAATAAAATAGTAATCTTGTAAGAAGCAATTAACTAGATGTATTTTTTTTAAAAAAAAGTACTAGAGAATACACACACAAAAAGGTTTACACATAAAGGTATAAAAATACCTTATTATTACTATTTTATTTGGCATGTTTTTAATCATTAATTTATTTTAAAAATGTTAAATGTTATAATCATAAATAAATTCAAATTGGCTCTGCAATGTTTTTATCTTGTGAAAAATAAGTTTTTTGTGTATGATTTTATTTTCTATTTAGTTTAATATTTAATAAGAATAAATAAGGAAAGCATTTGGCATACTAATGGTGACTAAATTTATAAAGCATTTGCAAATAATTATTTAAATTTATTCAAACAAACCAAATAGAACAAATTTAATATATGTATGCTGTAATCATTATCTGACTCTGCAATTTAATACATATTTAAATGGCTTTTTATTTTGGCCATAAATATAACCTAAGCCTATACTTTGCAAAGCCTTGGGAATGTTTCAAGCCAAAAAGAAAGAAAAAATATTAGTTGAGTTTAATTCCTTTCAGACAGTTATGCCTAGGGAAATACATATTGGAATGCAAGGAAGTCAATTCTCATGTGTTTGAAGTGAAAAATTAATCAGAAAGCAGCAGTCTGTGGAATTCCATAACACAACTATTAGTAACCTTAAAAATCCATAAAGTTAACTCTAAGGCACAGTTGGCAGAGAGCAATTGATTTTCAAACGCGATGAGTTTCATCACAGGTTCAGCCTATTCGGTTACCATGATTGAATGGCAAACACTGAGTGCTTAACTGAGTTCACTGCCCATTGAAAACATATGACTCTTAAAACTTTTGTTTATGCATAGAAGTGTGACTTTAAGGTTTGGAAAAATCTATGTTAACAAAAGCTAAACTTTTCTGAAACTTAAGACCACCCTGTGCTGTGATTTTCTCAGTTCCCATAAAATAAACTATGTCTTACTTTGTCATTACTTAGAATGAAGACCACCAAAGAAAATCCAAGGTGTGACTACATGCGGGGATTCAATAAATAGTCCCCCCTTTGGAATCAACATTTAATATTGGCTTCCAAATAGCGTCCAAGTTTGTCTCAACCACACACATAGTCTGCGTGGACTGCACTGGTTCCCTCATTTCTGATTGAGACATTGACCCCTTGGAAATCATGGAGAAGTAAAGAAATAAGAGTGAAAATGCTTTACGATTGAGCCAACTGGGAAAGTGACAGGTCTTGGCATGCTGTCTGTACTCCAATCCTTCCTACTTGGAATTCTGGCTCCCTCACTTGGTACCTTTAGATTTAGGCAATTCTCTTAACTTTTCTGAGACTTGTTTTTCTCATCTGTAAAACAGAGGTCATAATTCCAGGCTCATAGGGTTTCATTTTGGAGTAAAGGAAATAATCCATGTAAAGTGTCCTGCAGTTCCCTTCTCTACACATCTCCGTTCCTGGAAATTTATTTTTACCCAACATCAGTTCAAATATTCTGGCAAGAGGTAGATAATAATAAAAAGGAAGTTGACGGATGGCATATCATCCTGAAAACGGGGAAACAGGAAGTGAGGGCGATGTAGAAGGCATAATGAATTTGCTGGTATTCTGAAATAATTTTTCTGTTTTAAGCTTTCTTTCATTGCATTGCTTGACATTAAATATCAACTTGCAAGAGGAAAAAAATCCACTTTGTCACCATTCAATGAAAGCACATTTGCCCAAGAAACACTGGTTTCAGGTATTTATTTATTTATTTATTTATATGTCCTCTTATAGATCAACAGGCAAAGAAATGCCCATGTGATGTGAAAAATTCTAATCATTAGAATGCCTTTCTTTTTTTTTTTTTTTCCTTAGCTGTACTAGGGATCCACCCCAGGGCCTCAAACATGCCAGGCAAGTGCTCTACCACTGAACCATGTCCTCAGCCCCACCTTTACTGTCTTAAATTATATGACATAAAACCCACCATGCAAACTTTTTGGCAACCCCTTCATCACACTTACCCACCTTTAAACATTTATATTATTATTTGTATAGTTTCATTTATTCTTTTCTCATAAAATATTTAACACTGAGAAAACTTTACCACTCTACTGTCAATAGTTAATTTTAAGAACTGCAAACACAGGTAAAAATCTCATTTTAAAGCAAATCATGTTTTAAAATAACTTTCTTCAGAGAACAACATATAATAGCAGAAAGTGAAGAAACAAAATCAGAGAAGCCACTTGAGCTTGGAATTCTTGGTTTCCATTAGTGCAAACACCAGAATTTTTCTATAACGCATGTTGTGCCCAGTGCTTGCACCTCTACATCTTACCTATGTGTGTGTTTTTAGGTAGGAAATTTAGAAGAATTATCTATCCAAAATGGATCCATTTTGTACACTTTGACAACAGTGTCAGTCACTAAGTGTCCAGCATTGTATTGAAGATATATGTAAAATGATAAATCCAATTTCTTAGTAAATAACCTATACATTTTCATTTAGACATAAATATGACAAATTTTATCACATTTACCAAAAACATATTTTTGCCTATGAGACAAATATAATTATATGACCCTTAACATTTGATAAGAAGTTTCAAATATGAGTCATTCATATATAAATGACTTGGGAAATAAAATGATTTTCCAAAATGATGGGAAGTAGAAATTATTAAAATAGAATGCAAGTCAGTTTTACCCTTAAATTTCACTAAAATGGCTGAAATCAGTGTTTCAACCAAAATCCATGTAATCTACTTTCTATGCAATAAACTTCACTTCATCTCTTGGAAAATATATGTGATGAAAATATGCTTGGGGTCAACTAAGGGTCTATACTTCAGAAACACTTGTTTTATGTGTACACCAAATTAATCAACAAACATTTGAAAAATGTGACCAAAAGAGTCAAGATGACAAGCTCTAAGAACACAGGATGTACTTTCCAAATATTCACAAAATCACAGAAAGGATAAGGGTTGGAAAACATTGAAGAATTACATAGCGACATAATGACATGTGGTGGCATTTTATTTTTCTTGGCACTCAAGATACCCGGGAAAAATTCAAGAAGCACTTCATGATTTTGACTTGCTATTCTGAAATAATTTCAAGACCAAAGGAGGTTTTGAAAAATTGTACATGAAGCCCCTTTATATCTCTTACTCAATTTTATAATATTTTACAAAATTTGCTTTATCACTTTCTCTCTGAACATTTTGCTTTTAATCCTCCATCATGTATTTCCTAATAACAAGAACATTTGCTTTTATAACCACAGCAGGGTGAAGAAATTCAGCAAATGTAACATCAATGCATACTTTTTTCTAATTTTATTTGTCTATAGTCCAATTATTCCAGTAACAATCTTTATAATATTTTTTTCCTCTTTAGTCTAGGATCTAGTCTAGGATTATGTATTGTATTTAGATACCATGTCTCTTTATCTCCTTTAATTTTGAAAAAAATAATGTCAGCCTTTGTCTTTCATGACACTGACATTATATAAAACGTATACCATCAATTCCAATCCGACCTCACAAGGGTCTTGCTTGCCTTACCTCTTCCATATTTCTCTCTCCCTTTGCAGTGAGAACCTTCAACACACTCACTCAATTACTTAATCCTGTAATAAAAACAACAGTTTCAGAATTCCTATAGTCATATAAGTAGGAAAAAAAACAAGAACCTATTAAATGAGTTTCAGATAAAGAAGAAAGTATTGTTTTCAACTTATTTGGATTAGATTTTTCCCCCTTTGGGGTGGGATATATTTGAAATAGAATTATTTATTTGAAATGCTGTTTGCTTTCAGTTTTGTTTTTTCCCCCATCACTGTCAATTTAATTTTATTTTTGAATATGTAGAAAATAGACATGCTTCCTAATGTCACAATTGCACATAAAGGTATGCTCAAGAAGTGTCCTTTTTCTTCCTATCCCTTAGTAACCCCATTTCTCCCTCACAGGTGGTCAGCTTTAATGTTTTCTGATTTATCCATATGTTTAGTGTTAGTTAACTTTCTATCACTATAACAAATACCTGAGATGATCAACTCATAAAGACGAAGTTTTTTTTGGCTCACAGTTTCAGAGGCTTCAGTTTATGATCGGTTGGCCCTGTTGTTGTTAAGCCTATGGCAAGGCAGTACATTATGGTGGGCATGCATGATAAAGTAAAACCCATCACTTCGTGGCTGTGAAGTGAGGAGAGTAAAGGAGAGAAAGAAGGGACCAGGCCCCCTTTAAGAGCATGCCCCCACGGACATGTGTACATAGACCTCCCACTAGGCCCCACTTTCTAAAAATTCCACAACCTACCCATAGCACCAGGACAAAGACTTTGACACATGAGCCTTTGAGGGACATTATAAATTGAAACTACAGCTTCTTTTTGAAAAAGTCAGAAATAACCTAGAAATAACCATATCCTAGAAATAACCATATTAACACTTTATAAAGCTCCTTCTCATTCTTTACATAGCTGCATGCTGTCCATTGTGAGCATACAGTTTTTTAAATCCATTTCCTATGTGTAGGCATTTATAATTCTTTGAATTACTAATAATGCTATAATGAATAATCTTAAGCATGCGTAATTTTGTACACTTAGAAGTATGTCTTCAGAGTAAATTATCAGGGGTTTGCTGGGCCCCAAATTAAGCATATATATAGTATTATTCAATTCTACTTTGTTGGATATCAAGATAGCTCCCTCATTTTAACTTGTGTGGTTTATCTTTGCTCATACCTTTATTTTTAGCTTTTTTTAAAAAAACCCACTTGTATTTTGTATGTCTTCTATATTATGTGTAGAGCTGCATTTTGCATATTAGCTAATTTGAAAATCTTTTTTTAACAGGTGTTTTATACCCATTTACATTTTTTGTATGGTAGGTTTAGCATCAGCTCTATAATTATTTTATGTTAAAATTGGTTCATTAAGTTATATTTACCATTGCTTGTTCTTTCCCCTATGTAACATAATTCTTTTTAATATTTAATTTTTTTTTTTTACTTAGGAAGGTTTACATTTTTAACCTAGATGTTCAATTTTGTTTTAACACCCAATTTTCACACTTAATTTTCATTAAAAAAACTAATGGCTATAAATAATAAATAATTGGGCTTAAATAAAATAGTTTCTGAACACTAAATTTTTACTACACATTAAAAACTCAGTTTTAACAGGATTAGAGAATGTAGGTCAGAGTGGCAGAATGTCCTGGCTGGAAGAAAATGAGACCCATATCTCAACCAGAAGATTTAATCAGTAGCATTCATGGACCAGATTCTTCTTGATTCTATTGAGCTCAGTTTATAAATAAATTATCTCTAAGGATGAGGGATCGAAACACTTCACATAACCTGTCTGCAAAGGCTGGGTTATTTGGGGTACACCCCCTCATCCCAGCCTTCTTTGCTTGCACACTGTTATTTTGATACAGCTGAAAGTTCAACTCCCCAGCTCAACTCCAATGCCTCCTAATGAGGGACGCGTAACACTATCCAGGCATCTCCCAGCACAGAGATCAGAATGCAGTTCCTCTGCACTGTCTGATTTATGTCAGCATGGTTAAAAATCACCCACATGCTGGAAACCCCCTGTGGAGAGGTGTGCACTGGCCCCAAGCCACAGCTCCTTCTTCTTCTCCTTCTTGTTTTCTTCTCCTTGCCCAAAATATGCGGTTGGAAGGACGTGCTGTGTATTTGCGAAATTATCCTCATAGGAACACAGAGAAGAACTTTGGCCTCCTTGAAATAATTTACACCTAATTTAGTTAAAGGAGCATAAATGATGGGGCTGTGTTATACCTTCAACAAGAACCATTGCTTGCAAGATTTTTCATGCAAGCTTGAAGCACACGTGGCAAACACTTTCTATCTTCTGGGGCCAGAGAGATCTCTCAGAGTAAGAGATTATTTTTGACAATATGGTTCTAAATCCTTGGGAGAGAGAAAAAAAAAAAAAGCCAGGGCAGATGGCCTGGGGCCAGTCAGGAAACCCTTAATCACCCAGAAAAACAAGGAACAGGAGAGGTCATTATTCTTAGTGGGCCAGACTGTAAAACATTGTTTTTAAGTCCTCAGATTTATAGCAAAGCACCTTGAAATATCTCAGGCAATTATGAAGAATAAGACTGCTCCAAAAGGCATTATGCAAAATTTTCTTTAAACAAAAATAACTGCCTAACTATTTTCTAACTTCACCAGAGAGTTCTCCTATTATATCGAGCACTGAATTATTTCACCATGATAGATTTAGCACAATGAATTAATTAATCCTAAGCATCATAAGAATTTAACAGAGAAATTAACTCTGTATGCACATATTTATTTTCAGGCATATAATTTGGCTGAAATATCTTCTACCTGCAAGTGTACGAAGATTGTGAGGGAGGGCCTAGAAGGCCTTCAGGTGGATGGACCATATTGAATCAGGATTCATAAAACCTGAAACTAAAGACAGCAGTAGAGATTAAAAAGAAGATGAAGTTAATATTATGAAGTCCTTCAATAGCCAGGCTCCTTGTGCCTACATGTGTACATAAAATAATTTAATCCTTTTAAGTCTGAAACAAATGTATTTTTGCCGACATTTTAATAAACAAAGAAACTGTAATCCTGATGGGTTAAATGAATTGTCCAAGTTCACTCAGCAGACACATGGCAAAATTAAAATTCATTCCAAAAGTTCATGCTCATTCTAGAGTTTCACACTTGCAATGGGTGGGCCTATATGGAAACAGGACCTAAACCATAATACATCAAAATATGCAAAAACATTTTGTCATAGTGAAATTAATAATGATGATGATCTATTTACATATTACTTTTACTTCTGGTACATTTTAACATATTTATGATTGTGTTTTATATTTACAAGTAAAGGAGGGAGAAAACAAATGAGGAAAATCTGAAATTCTTAACTGTTTGCCTAGGCTTTTAGAAATCTCAGACTATAAAGAAGTAATGATAATTCATGAAAGGAAGTCATTGGGAAAAAAAAGTTCTCCATAACAAATAGGTCAAAGCCAGGAAAATAAGTTGAAATCACTGGAAACAATTTTTTATCATGTTGATAAAAAAATTTAATCTTTTCTAAGAAGATATTGACATTCAGCCTAGGATGATAAACCATGAGAGAAAGCAAGAGATCTTATCCCTTATTTGTGCTATCACTCAGAATATAAAAAAGATGATGGGCATATTTTATATATATATAAATCCTATATAGAGAGCAGGCCCATATTAAAGAATTGCTACCTAACATACGAAAAACTAAATTATAGGGGGTTTGTATCCAACGCAGAAATAGAGAACTTCTGGGATGTACAACTTCATAATACCTTAAAATGCTTAAAACCACACCAGAAAAGCTGCCAATAACTTCAATTAGTGGTTGAACTTTAAAACCTTAAACTGAGCAGATTTTCACATTTCTTAGATCTACTTTCATAAGGAAAGCAACATGCACTCTTGAAGAAATAACATGCAGTAGAAATGGGGCAAAATGTTTTAGTCCAACTCCGTCACTACATGGGTCATTTCATTTACCTGGGCCACAGTTTCTTCATCTATAAAGTAAAGAAATGTACCTGGATAATTGAAGGTCATTTTCATGGGAAAAATTCTGACTGTGAGCCATAATTTGTCAATGAAGACTTTTATATAAAAAATTGGTTCATAATTTTGAATTCCATAGAGTTTGCTCCCCATAAGGAAATCAAGCTAAAGGTTTATGGGAACATGGATGGGAGATCACACTTAGAGACAAATCCAACAAATTATAGACATGTGTTCCTCTTAACCTTAATGTTTACAAAGTTATATCCTGCTGATATGGCTTTAAACAGAATGATATATAATGTCCCTGGAACATAATTCTTTCTTTTTTCACAACTAGCATACAAGGATGAAAATTATTGATGCCAAGATCAAGTTTCCAGACTCTCAGCAGGACTCACTACATGCATGATAATTAATCATTGGAAACTCAGTAAAATTTTGTCCAAATGAGCAAGTAGCTGCTATTAAAATGAAATAGAAGATTAACTGTATCAAGTAAAGTTATACATAAAAGCTAAATTTCTAAAATTACAAAAGGATATGGCAAAAGGTTACATGACAAATTCAAATATAGAGCTTATAAGTGATTAGAAGAAACATAACAATCTGAAAAAGTACACCTACAGATAATTCAGTGAATATTTTTTCAAAGAAACAATAAAAATAGAAAGTAGAACCTAAAATGTGCTAAATTAATTGAAGCCACATTTTTATAAATCAATAAAACCACATGGGTTATAAACAAAAATTATAGAAGGAAAAAATTTATTTTGAATCATAAAGTAAAAACCCTGATTTGGAAAGGATAAGAATAGTCATAGACTATGCCCTACACAATCCCCTACGCTGTCAATATAATGAATTTCAATCCTGTGATGAAATTATGTAAGAGTAGGGAGATTTTCTGGGATGGCCTAATCTAAACACACGAGCTTTTAAAGGGCAGAAAGTTTTCTCCAGCTGGTAGAAGAATACAAAGTCAAATATTTAAAACACTGGAAATATTTCATGCACCATTTATGGATTTAAAATGATGGGTGCCACACAGCAAGGTAGGCAGTTAACCTCTAAGAGCTGTAAGCAACCCTCAGCTAACAATAGGGACCTATCTTACAAACACAAGAAACTGAATGATTGTTATCAAGAATCAACTTGGAAACTGATTTTCTCCAGAGTCTCTGAATAAGATCTCAGCCCAACCTACACCTTGATTTCAGTCATGAGGACCCAGACATACAGTACCTATGTACCAAACTTCTGACAAATACAACTGTAAACTAATAAACAGATGTTTTCAGCTGCTAAGTTTTTGGTAATTGTTACACAACGTAGAAAACTAATGCACAGAGGAAGCAATTTAAATACCAATTGAATACACAAAATATTAAACAAAACCAAGGCATCTTATTATAGAAATAATGCAATTCACAATGAAAATACACATGCAATTCACAATAAAAAATGTAGAACAGGTAGTGCACACCTGTAATCCAGTGACTCAGGAGGCTGAGGCAAGAGAATGGCAGGTTCAAAGCCAGCCTCAGCAATTTAGTGAGGCCCTAAGCAACTTGGTGAGACCCTGTCTCAAAATAAATTATAAAAAGGACTGGGGATCTGGCTCAGTTGTTAAGCACAGTGCGTTCAATCCTGGTAACCAAAAAACATATACAGAGAGAGAGAGAGAGAGAGAGAGAGAGAACAGACTCCACAAAATAAGATGGTTCCACACTCACAATGTGAAATCTATAATAAACACAAAGATAAATACACAGAAACTCAGTAAAAGTAAACTTTTTAATTAACCTCTTTCAGTCCATGTTAGATCAAGTGGAAAAAATAAGTAAAGATATATAAGACCTAATAATATATTTAATGAAATATGTTTGATATATATGGTTTGTAATACTTGAACTCTATTTCCTAAAAGAGATAATACATATTGCTTTTAACTGACTGTGAAATACGGTTTTCTGTTTGATTTTTAGTTTTAGTAAATTGTTATCAGAAAAATTATCTAAGGTTGCCTAATATATGGCCAACTTTTTTACCATTATATGATCACAGTACAAGAATATTTATTCCCATTATTAAAGTTCAAATGTCAATTGCAATAAGGATAGAGATGGACTAATTTAACAAGACAGTATTAGATACAAAAAGGACCTAAGAAGCCCTGAAGAAATTCTAATACTTAGAAATAGGTGTCTGAAAAGGTTTTTCTATAGAGAAAGAAGGGAAACCAAGAACTTAAGATCCTGCATATAGAAAAGAACTTCAGGAAGGAAGATGCATAGGCAGAGTCCGATGCTGTCAAAAGTTCAAGAAACATAAGGAATAAGAAATCTCTGTTGGAATTGCTGACACTAAAAGTTATTAATGTCCTTAGCAAGGGATGTTTCAGAAATGCAAAGAAATGGATGAGGCAACTGCTCTTCAGAAATTTGATAACTAAAGGGAGCAGAGAGATTGGAAGAAGCTGAAGGGGAAAGTGGTGACAAAGGATTAATCAAAGGATTAAATAGATGGTGAGGATCTGAACATGTTAAATGCCTGTGGGAAAGGATCCAGCAACCAGGGAGAGAAAGATCAAAGGACTAATGGGAGGATTACTTGAGCCAGAACACAGTTTCACCTAAAGGTCCCCGAATGTCCAGATGGGAAGGAATAAAACAAGACTAGAGATTACAACTAGCACCTGTGGCCAAGATGGAATGGACATGTTTCAAGGTGGTAATTCAGTTTATCCCAGAAATCATTGTGGAAAGTATGAGCAAGAAGATTGGTTTTGTTTGTTTGTTTGTCATGTCATATTATTACATGGTATCCATATCTTTACAATATAATTGGAAAACTGAATTTAGATTTAGATAAACATTGGTTTGTATTTTCATATGCCATGTGATTGATGTTTGATGTTGGACAAATCTCTCTGAACTTCAGTAAAGTGTGTATGTTCTTGTCTATGTCATAATACTATAATTAGTTGATTAAGGTGATGAACATAAGATAGTGTCTGATGTGTAGAAGATAAGAAACAAATATTAAATATCTGTCACCACGCCCCCTATCACCACACACACCCCTAAACTCTCAAAATAAATTATAAAAAGGTCAGAACTATGGTCATACACCCTAGTTTTGATCCTATGCTATGGTCTGAATATTTGTGTCCCTATCAGATTCTTACATGGAATTTGAATGTCCAATGTTATTTTTAAGAGTCTGGGCCTTTGGGAGGTGACTGGGCTATGAGGGTTGGGGCTTTCATGAATGGGACTAGTCCCCTTATAAAAGACCCATAAGGGAGCCTGTTTATCCTATTTGTTCTTCTGACATGTGAAGACACTTTGAGAAGATGCCATCTATTTTGTCAGACCCTCACCTGACACTGAATCTGCTGATGCCTTGATGTTGGAGGCTCCAGCCTCCAGAAATGTGAATAACAAATTTCTAATATTTATGAATTATTCATTTTCAAATTTATAAGATATTCTATCTTTCACTGAAATATATTGTAATAATAAATCTATGCTGAAACTAATATAATATGGGCCATAATATGCCAGAGAAAGACAGATAGGAAAATATACCATAGATAGCTAGACAGAAAGACACATAGATTAATAGCTATAGGTAATATGACTCAAAATTCTCATAATGTAGGCAATTTTCAATTTTTTCCTTTAAAAATAGTATTCCAGTTGAGCATGGTGGCACATGCCTATAATCACAGAGACTCAGGAGGTTGAGGCAGGAGAATCATAAGTTCAAAGCCAGCCTCAGCAACTTAACAAAGCCCTAAACTACTTAATGAGACCCTGTCTCAAAATAAAAAACAAAATAAAGAGTTAGGGATGTGGTTAAGCGCCCCTGTGTTCAATCCCCTGTTTGCCCCCATCCAGCGAAAAGTAGTAGTACCATTGCTGGTGGAACTGCAAATTGGTGCAACTGCTCCAGAAATCAGTATGGAGATTTCTTAGAAAACTTGGAATGGAACCACCTTTTGACCCAGCTATCCCACTCCTTGGTTTATACCCAAAGGACTTAAAATCAGCATACTACAGTGACACAGCCACATCAACATTTACAGCAGCTCAATTCTTAATAGCTAGACTATGGAACCAACCTAAGTGTCCCTCAATAGATGAAATGATAAAGAAAATGTGAGATATATATATATATATATATATATTCAATAGAATATTACTCAGCCTTAAAGAAGAATGAAATTATGGCATTTGCAGGTAATAGATGGAGCTGGAGAATATCATGCTAAGCAAAATAAGCCTATCCCCAAAAACCAAAGGCCAAAGGTTTTCTCTTACAAGCAGATGCTGATCCATAATGGGGGGATAGATAAGAAGAAATGAAGTAATGTGGGATTTGGCAGAGGGGAGTGAGTGGAGAGGAGGGGTATGGGGGTGGTGAGGACGGTGGACTGACACAGACAATATTACCCTATATACATGTAACTATCTGTGTGACTCTGCACCATGTACAGCCAAAGGAATGAGAAGTTGTGCTCCATTTGTATATAATGTGTCAAAATGCATTCTTCCGTCATGTATAACTAATTAGAACAAATTAAAAAACAAAATAAATAAAAATAAATTTTAAAAAGTAGTATTACAGAATTTTTATGAGATTTTGCTGGTATTATTTCATTTCTTTTCTGTAATTATTTCACTTTAGATGTTTCAGTTTGATAATCATTTAAGAGTAAATGAGAACAGAAAAATTAGTAAAAATTATTATTTTATCAGAAATAAATTAGAAAAATATCTTCAGTAAAGCCAAAATTGGAGAAAATTTAGGAAAATGTTATCAGTTATTCAGATTGAAGCATATTTTAGGGATAAATTTGACCAATAACAGTATCAAAGGGTGAAATATTACTTTTATACAACAGCAAATATGATAATGTCTATTTCACAGGATTACCTGTTGAGAATAACATTTCATGATTCTCTCAGGATTTCTATAGAAAAAGCCAAAATCTTGTATCTCATACTTACATAAATAAGACTACACAGCAAATATTCATTAACTATAAAACTCAAGCGTGTTCATGTGTACCTGAGTATAAATCTGAACATGTATTAACAATTTGAATTACTAACTTGGTAAGCAGATAAAAAATGTTTATATAAAATATTTATATAAAATAAAAAATGTTCATATAAAAAATTATATAAAATGTAATGCTCTGAAAGTCAACAGAACCAGATCTGAACTTTGGCTTCCTCACACACTAGCTGTATTAATCTATATTCTCCAGAGAAACAGCACAGATAGGATGTGTGCATACATGTAGGAAGAGATTTATTTTAAGGAATTTGCTATGGAGGTTCAGTGAGACTAAAATCTGTTGGGAGAGACCAGCAGGTGAGAGCTCAAGAAGAGAGCTGCTGTCCAAGTGCCATAGCAGTCTGCTATAGAACCAGAAGTCCACATTAGAGTACTAAAGGAGACCTGTTGGCTAGGGGATGGCCAGGCATTTGTTTTGTTCATTCCTTCTACTTAATATTGAGTCTATTAGCTTTATGGACAGAAGTCTGCTACATTCAAACTCCATCAATTTAAGTGTAAATCTCACAGAAACATCTACAAGAATGTTAATCCAAATACCTGGGCACCATGGCCCAGTCAACTTGCCACATATAATTGACCTTCTGACTTTCTGCGCAAACTTATGCAAATGAAGAACCCTTTCAGAACCTCAGACTCTACATAATTAGCTTAAATTATACTTACCTCTTAGAATTATATGAATATGAACATATAGATAGCATGTTATAGGCAACTAATAAGTATTGGTTTTCTACCTCTACCCATTTTATGACCAAAATCCTTAAAGCATAACGGTCATGTTTAAACAGAAATGAAATTAAAATGGAAGGAAACAAACATAATGGGATTTGAATACAGAGTTGATAAAGAACAACATAGTATTTACTTTTGTTTACTCTCTCTGCCTACAGTGGACTATATTTTATGGAGTACCTTTAACTTGATTTAAGGCTCCATTTGGTGCGATACCTAAAACCATACCTAGGCATGTGAGAAGGATCAAGCCTATGCACTCTGCCGTTCTGGAAAAATCATCTGCTGTCAAGTTCGTACGTGAGACACGTAAAACAAGCAGAGTTACACTGTTTTAAAGAATGTTTCATCATATTACTCAACCAAAAACAAAGCACTATTAATGACCTTCCATTTGGAAGATTAAAATAGGATTTTTAAGGATGGATGAATGCAGCCAGATAAAATAGAAGCTGCTCTTAATCCCTAACCTTTCCTCCAAACAAGCAAAGACTCTTTCTGAGGTTTGAGAAAGTTCAGAGTTTCCCCCCATTATTCTTCATTTGTGCCTCTCTCTGCAGTTTTAGGTTCCAGCTGGAAGCAAACAGACCCAAATAACCCAAATGAAGCTGTTCTCAAAGACGTCCAGCCCGCCCCGTTTTCAAGACTTGAAAGGTTCAGATCGTTCAGATAAGGTTTGGGATCAGCAGCCAAGCACTTGGACGCTTATCTGAACTGGACCTTCCAAGTTTTGCCCCATGTTAGCCCCTAGAACTGGAAATAAATATTTATTACCTCTAATTAGCTCTCCAAGTCTTAAACACATCTGGATCTCACACAATGTTAAGATATTACACATTTGACATTTTGCATGTTTTTGTAGAGATTTTTGTTTTGTAAACTTTTAATAAATTAAATTATAGTCAAAGGGGGAAATAGAGAAGAATTTAGTAATTTATTTATACATTTACCAATTATAAATATTGTTTGGTATTCAAGGACATGCAAGCTTTAGATTTTGTGATGGGGAATGTCCTAAGGCTATACTAGACAGAAGCATACAATATGAAACTATGATTTGCTCTTTTCTCCTAATATAACCAGTATGTCTAATAGGTAAAGGTTTCAGGATCTGGATGAAAAACCAAGAGCAGGTAATTCATTTTTATTTAAAATTAATAATCTGGATCAAGATGGCAACTGAGCTGAACATAACTCACAGTGACGAGAAAAGGAAGGGAATGATCAGCAGTTGGGAGGACTGCAACAAATTTATACAAATCAAAAATGTAATGCAAGGATGCTTGTGTGGTAAAAAGAGAGTAAGAAAAGGACTTGGGAAGAGATGACAGTGGGGAGAAAGCCAAGCTTCCTGCTTAATGTGAAACTGTGGCCAGCCCAGGGTTCTAGGTACTCAGTGGTAAAAGTGGGAACAGAGGCCAAAAATATGGGCAGTGTTAGCATTGTGATCGTGACAATTGTTGCTTATATTGCTGATGATTTGATTTGCTTTCAAAGCATAGCACTATGTTAGATAATCCCTGTGGAATATCATCATCCAACTCCTGGGGTTTATTCAACATTTAGATATGAGCTAAGTAATGTGGGCAGTGAGACAAATGGAAACTGGATTCTAGTACTGGAGAAATCAATTGACTCATTAATGCTCATACACATTCTCTGGCCCTAAGTTTCCACATCTTTAAAATGCAAAAGGAGTTTGGTAGGTGACTGTTTCCTCTAAATATCCTATAGCTTTGACAATCAGAGGTCCTAAGAGAGAAGAAAAATAAACAACATGTTTTATAAATAAAAAGAAGAAAGACATTGGACACTGAAGGCTATTGAACTTTATAATCATGATTACAAGACTCAGGAATCTTGCTGGAAAATCTGGCAAGAATAAAAGAGAGCTTAGGTCATTAAAAAATCAAGGCCTGGTGCAGTGGCACAGACTTGCAATCCAGCAGTTTAGGAGGCTGAGACAGGAGGATTGCGAGTTCAAAGCCAGCCTCAGCAAAACTGAGGTGCTCAGCAACTCAGTGAGACCCTGTCTCTAAATAAAATACAAAATAGGGAAGGGGCTGTGGCTCAGTGGTCAAGTGCCCCAGAGTTCAATCTCTAGTACCAAAAAAAAAAAAAAAAATCAAATAATTTAAGTCTAATAATATTTATTAAGTACAAAAATATTCCATAGAGCCATAAGTCTAAAAATATTTATTTAGCAGTTATATGTATTTCATTGAGGCTGCTAATATGCAGCAAAAAAAAAAAAAAAAAAAAGTTTACTCCCTCCATTTCTGGTGCCTACAAACCAATGTAGAAAACAAGCAAGGAAGCAGGTGATTTGTGGTTGTGACTGCGATACATAAAAAAGAAGTGCTCTGGGAGCAATAGGGAGAGTACCTAACCCAGGCTTCAAGAGATGGAAAAGGTTTCCCAGAGAAAATGCTGCAGAAAGTGACACAGAGTTAGCTCAGCACATGGTAGGAACAACTGTTGGGGGAAAAGGGAAGATCAAGTGAGATATTTCTTACATATAAATCTGTTTGATGTCATCAACTGAGGAGGTAGACTCTTTAATGACCAGTCCATGAATATACAAAAAGACAAAGTTACTATAAAGTAACCCAATTGATACAACTGCACCAGCCCCCCACCCCCGCCAAAAATAGTTAATATAAAATCATCTTCAGGTTAAAGTTTCAGCAACAAAAGAAAGTTTCTAAGAAAAAACAGTCGGGGTATCTTTGTCTTCTCTTCCCCAGTCTGCCTTTCCTAGTTTCTCCCCTTTGTCTCATTCTATCCCTGTCTTTACTGTCCAAGAACAAAGACAGAAAAGGTGGAGGTTGGAGGAGATCATGCCAGTTGATTCATATGATTGTATTTTTTAAGTTGCTATTTATGCCAATCACCAGTGTAAGTTATAGGGTAATGCAATGAACAAGAAAGGTAAGGACCTTTATTGCATACATTTTAGTGGAAGGGATAATAAATGAAGACAGAAGGATAGGTAAGTAGATAGACAGGCAGATACATATAATGGGTGGGGGGCGGGACTAGAAGTAAACACTGTCCAAAGGATTTAAATGGAGTGATCATGTGACCTTTTAAAGCATGGTAGACAGAAAAAATCTCTCTGAAGAAGTTTAAGTAGGAACCAACCGTGTACCAATTCTGGTAGAAAGAAAAGAGGCAGGTGGGATCAAATATGTCAGTTGAGTGTTCTGGGAAGAATAGTGGATGAGAGGTAAAATGGGATGATCCCAGCGAGGGCTTGAGGGAAGATCAGATAAGATTTTGTAAGCCAGGAAAAGGTGTTTGGATTTTATTCAAAGAGTAAAGGAAAGCATTGCTAGGTTTTAAACAAAAGCAGGATAGGATCAGATTTATTTTGAAGAAAATGATCCAATTTGCTCTGTTGGACAAAATGGGAGACCTGAAGACAAAGGAAGAGTTACTGTCCATGTTCAGTCAAGAGACAATGGTGACAGGTAAACTAGATACAGAGTTGGAGAAAGGACTCAGGGGTTTTTAAACAGGAATTTATTCGAAACTATAGTTTAGGGCTGGGGTTGTGGCTCAGTGGTAGAGTGCTTGCCTAGCATGAGGCATGGGTTCAATCCCCAGCACCATATAAAAAAATAAAATAAAGGTATTGTGTTCATCTACAACTAAAAAAATATTAAATATTAAAAAAAGAAATTATAGTTTAGTGTTATTTTAGTCAGTTTTTTTTTTTTTGTCACTGTGACTAAAAGACCTGACCAGAACAATTGTAAAGGAGAAAATTCTATTTGAGGCTCATGGTTTCAGAGGTCTTAGTCCATAGACAGTAGGCTCCATTCCTCAGGGCTCAAGGTCAGGCAGAACATCATGGTGGAAGAGCGTGGTTGGAGGGAAGCTGCTTACATGATGATCGGGAAGGGGAGAGAGAGTCTCCACTTGCCAGATACAAAATACGTATACAAAAGCCTCGTCCCATATGACCCACCTCCACCCTACCAGCCATCAGTTACCATTCAATTAATCCTATCATGATTGTGTTAAAACTCTCACAGCCCAATCTTTTCTCCTCCAAACCATTTTGCATTGTCTTACACATGAGCTTTTGGGGGGACACCTCACATCCAAATCATAACAAGTGTAATATGTCAAATGGAGACACTTTGGAAAGGAAATAGAAATATGCACCAGAATCATTTACCTGTAGGGCTACCTATTATACTGCATCTTAAAGAATTAGGGTCTCTTAGAGAACTATTAAAAACTGAAGAAACCTTTCCTCCAATGCCATTTAACTGATGTATAGCACATAAACCAAATTTCCTGCTTTCTCACAGTGGCAGGAATTACCTGATTTTTTTTTAATTTTTTATTGTTGGCTGTTCAAAACATTACATAGTTCTTGATATATCATATTTCACACTTTGATTCAAGTGAGTTATGAGCTCCCATTTTTACCCCATATACAGATTGCAGAATCACATCAGTTACACATCCATTGATTTACATATTGCCATACTAGTGTCTGTTGTGTTCTGCTGCCTTTCCTATCCTCTACTATCCCCCCTCCCCTCCCCTCTTCTCTCTCTGCCCCCTCTACTGACATTCATTTGTCCCCCTTGTATTATTTTTCCCTTTCCCCTCACTTCCTCTTGTATGTACTTTTGTATAACTCTGAGGGTCTCCTTCCATTTCCATGCAATTTCCCTTCTCTCTCCCTTTCCCTCCCACCTCTCATCCCTGTTTAATGTTAATCTTCTTCTCATGCTCTTCGACCCTACTCTGTTCTTAGTTACTCTCCTTATATCAAAGAAGACATTTGGCATTTGTTTTTTAGGGATTGGCTAGCTTCACTTAGCATTATCTGCTCTAATGCCATCCATTTCCCTGTAAATTCTATGATTTTTAATGCACAGTAATACTCCATTGTGTATAAATGCCACATTTTTTTTATCCATTCATCTATTGAAGGGCATCTAGGTTGGTTCCACAGTCTTGCTATTGTGAATTGTGCTGCTATGAACATCGATGTAGCAGTGTCCCTGTAGCATGCTCTTTTTAGGTCTTTAGGGAATAGACCGAGAAGGGGAATAGCTGGGTCAAATGGTGGCTCCATTCCCAGCTTTCCAAGAAATCTCCATACTGCTTTCCAAATTGGCTGCACCAATTTGCAGTCCCACCAGCAATGTACAAGTGTACCCTTTTCCCCACATCCTCTCCAGCACTTGTTGTTGTTTGACTTCATAATGGCTGCCAATCTAACTGGAGTGAGATGGTATCTTAGGGTGGTTTTGATTTGCATTTCTCTGACAGCTAGAGATGGTGAGCATTTTTTCATGTACTTGTTGATTGATTGTATGTCCTCCTCTGAGAAGTGTCTGTTCAGGTCCTTGGCCCATTTGTTGATTGGGTTGTTTGTTCTCTTATTGTCTAATTTTTTGAGTTCTTTGTATACTCTGGATATTAGGGCTCTATCTGAAGTGTGAGGAGTAAAGATTTGTTCCCAGGATGTAGGCTCTCTATTTACCTCTCTTATTGTTTCTTTTGCTGAGAAAAAACTTTTTAGTTTGAGTAAGTCCCATTTGTTGATTCTAGTTATTAACTTTTGTGCTATGGGTGTCCTATTGAGGAATTTGGAGCCCGACCCCACAGTATGTAGATCGTAGCCAACTTTTTCTTCTATCAGACGGCATGTCTCTGATTTGATATCAAGCTCCTTGATCCATTTTGAATTAACTTTTGTGCATGGCGAGAGAAAGGGATTCAGTTTCATTTTGTTGCATATGAATTTCCAGTTTTCCCAGCACCATTTGTTGAAGATGCTATCCTTCCTCCATTGCATGCTTTTAGCCCCTTTATCAAATATAAGATAGTTGTAGTTTTGTGGATTGGTTTCTGTGTCCTCTATTCTGTACCATTGGTCCACCCGCCTGTTTTGGTACCAGTACCATGCTGTTTTTGTTACTATTGCTCTGTAGTATAGTTTGAAGTCTGGTATCGCTATACTGCCTGATTCACACTTCCTGCTTAGCATTGTTTTTGCTATTCTGGGTCGTTTATTTTTCCATATGAATTTCATGATTGCTTTCTCTATAGGAATTACCTGATTTTGAAGAGCTAATGTTTGCAATTATTTCTCTGTGTACAATTTGGTGGCCCAGGATCAGATATGTTAAATTATTATCAACATCAACAAATATGATAAAGGGAGGTTGATGCACACTCCTAAGCACCTGCCTGTCGGAGATTGTGTGCTTCTGTTCTGTTTGTTTGTTTCATGGATTCCTACCAGTAACCCTGACAAGCAAGTATGATTATCCTCATTTTGTAAGTGAGCCTTAGGGAAGTGTTAAACAACTGCCTAGTTTCACAGGTAATTGCAGAGTCAAAAATTCTAAGTTCTGTCTAAATGAAAAGTCTAAGTCCTTTCCACTACATTATCCATTGCCTTCTTTTAGTAGAATGTCTGCAATTTCTATAAAACATTCCTGTGTAGTTTATGTCCACAGGATGCCCAAGTGTTCAGTCAAAAATAAGGAATGAACTAGCTCTTTGTGTTAAATGTCAATATCTTCAAGATAAAACCACATCAGCCCAGCAAACTATTCCATAAAACTGTATTCTAATTACTAATTCTTCATAAAGCTTCAGCCAAAACTGTTAATTAGTATCTTGAGAAGAGCCAGAATAAATGTTGATTCTGGTTCTTCCTCTCCTTTAAAATTCATAAAATTAGGATCCTGATCTCTTCCCCCCAAATCCTTACCAGTTTCTTCCTCCCTCATGTCTTCCAAGATCGTGAAACTCAAGGTACAGTATCTGAAGGGTGTTATGAGAAAGTTCATGGGTATGGCCTTCTAGTCTTCAAAAGTATTGCTCCACTAATACATTGTCCTGTTTGATATGATATTATGTGCACTTTACTTAGGAATTCTGACCTTTGAGAAATTGTTCTCAGAGGGAAACTTGCCCGTGGCTCCTGTCTGCATAAAGAACATAAAAGGAATGCAGAGTAGATAGTGAAACTTTGCAGCTTACTTTTATCTCCTATGAGCAGAAACACTATACAAATATTTATTTTTAGAAAAAGCTGATGGAATCTTGTGAAAAATATTTGCTCAGATTCAAATGTCTTGTTATTCTCCATTTTTTCAATCTGTAAATATTTGATCTACATTTGTCTTTCCTACCCAAATCATTTCCAAAACCTCTGCCTGTAAATTTCTTCTTTACATAACTTCTACCTAAACTTGGAGACCAAAATTTAAGATAAAATTTTTTTAAAGAAAAGATTTTCAAAGAAAAGACATTAAAAATAAATATTGATCTTATGTCCTCCTCTTTTTCAAGCAAACAAAATAAATAATCAAAAAATTACTTTTGCTCCTGGATTTAAAAAAAAAAAAAAACACTATAAAAGACAAAAAGACATAGCGGCAATCTGAATGTGGTATTGATATTAGATGAATCAGCAATTATTGCTGATTTTTATCAAGTGTGATAATACAATTAATATTAGGAAAGAAGCCATAGCCATCTTGGGGGAAAAGAACAAAACAGGAAAAGTATTACACCATCTGATTTAAAACATACTACAAAGCTATAATAACAAAACAACATGGTTTTGGCATAAAAACACACAGACCAATGAAATAGAGTAGAGAGCCTGGAAGTAAACCTACACATCTACAACCAATCAGTTTTCAACAAAGGTACTAAGAACATGCTTTGGAGAGATAACACTGTCTTTTAAATAAATGGTGCTGAGAAAATTGGATTCACATGCAGAAGGATGAAGCTGGACTCCTACCTCTCACCAGCTATAAAAATAAACTAAAATGGATTAAATTCTTAAAAGTATGCAGTGAACATATAAATCTACTAGAAGAAAACATGGGGAAATGCTTCAGGATATTGAAATGAGCAAAAGTTTTATGACCAGAATCCCCCAAATATAGGAAACAAAAGCAAAAATAGACAAGTGGAATTACATCAAACTAAAAACTTTGTATAAACTATACATCTGGCTAGGGGTTGATACCTAGAATATATAAGGAGCTCAACTTGACAGCAAAATAATAATAATGTAATTTAAAAATGGACAATAGACTAAAATAGGCATTTCTAAAAAGATGAGCAAATATCCAACAAATCTAGAGAAACATGTTTAACATCACTGATCATCAGGGTAACACAAATTAAAACCATAATGAGATATCGCTTTGCCCCAGTAAGAATGACTGTTATAAAAAAGATTATTACAAGTGCTGATCACTATTGGTGGGAATGTAAATTAAAACAGCCATTACAGAAAGCAATATGGAGGCTACTAAAAATTTAAAAATAGAACTATATGATCCAGCAATTTCATGACTGGCTATATATCCAAAGTAAATAAAATCATGTGTTGAATAGACAACTGTACCCCCTTGTTCACTGCCAAGGTTCCCACATTCACAATAGCCAAAAAAATGGAAAAAAAACAACCAAAATATCAATTAGCTGATAAATGCATAAAAAAGGTGGTACATGTACACAGTGGAATATTATTCAACCATGAAAAGAATGAAGTCCTATCATTTGTGCCAACATGGTAAATTGGAAACCATTACACTAAGTTAAATAAGCCACTCTCAGAAGAGAAGTACCATATCATTTCATTCATATGGTACCTAAAAAAGCTGATATCATAGAAGTTGACAGTAGAATGGTGATTACCAGAGGCTGAGGAGAGTAGGAAGCAGAAGGAAGGCATAGGGACAGAGTGATCAATGGGTATTAAGTTACAATTAGATAGGAACAAGAACTTCTGGTGTTTGCACAGTGGGGTGGCTATAAATTACAATAATGTACTATACATTTTGAAAAGCTGAAAGAAAGTGTTTTGAACATATTTACCATAAAGTAATAATGAATGTTTGAGGAGATAAATATGAATAATCTGATTTAAACATTACACAATGCATACATGTATCAAAACATTACATGGTACCCCATTAACTTAAAATCTTTCATTCTATAGTCTTTCTAAATTCTCTTAATCATTTTACGTACAACTTTTATGTTTTATTTAACAGTTAAAGAAATATAATTTTTTTAAAGATTAGAGAAGCAAACATCTTTAACTTCAGAAGTATGCAAAAATGATTGATTGATGAAGACTTAATATATCCCAAATTAGTTACAAGTAAATCAGGAAAAAAAAACCCCTACATATATATATCGAAAATTAAACATGGCAAAAAAAGAAAAAGTAAGTATTGAATCTTGGAGGTTTATACACAAGTGGGCACTAAAACTAGGGGTTGGCTAGGACAAAAGTCCAAACTGAGATGATTGAATGAAACAGTGATTAAATGAAACATTTACCTGATTGCTAGAAATATTCAACATTTATTCATATATTTGTTGGTCATTTGTGTTCCTTCTTTTGAGAAATATTTATTTAGTTCTTTTGTCCATATGTTAATTGGACTATTTGATTTTGTTCTGTTTTGTATTTATGTGTTTAATTTTGAGTTCTTTATATAGACTGGATATTAATCATCTGTCTGAAGAGCACCTGGCAAAGATCTTCCATTCTATAGTCTTTCTTAATGCTCTTCATCATTTTCTTTACTGTGCAGAATATTTCAAATTTGATGGCATCCTACTTATTGATTCTTGGTTTTATTTCTTGAGCTTTAGGGGTTTTGTTAAGGAAATGGGTGCCAGCACCGGTATGAAATGTTGACCCTACATTTTCTTCTAGCAGTTGTAAGGTTTCTGGTTTAATTCCTAAGTCTTTGATCTATTTTGATTTGAATTTTGTGTATGGTTAGAGATAGGGATCTAGTTTCATTCTTTTACATTTGGATATCCAGTTTTTCCAGCATCATTTGTTAAAAAGGCTCTTTTCTCCAACATATATTTTTGGCACTTTTGTTAAGTTCTTAGAAGGCAGTAAGTATGTGGGTTTGTTTCTGTGTCTTCTTTCTGTTCCATTGATCATGTAAATTTTGATGCTAATAATATACTGTTTTTGTTACTACAACTCTGTAGTATAATTTCAAATCAGGTATTGTGTTACCTCCTGCATCACTCTTCTTGCTCAGTATTGCTTTGGCTATTCTAGGTCTCTTATTCTCCCAAATAAATTTAAGCATTTTTTTATCTAATTCTGTAAATAATTTATTTTGAAGGGAATTGCATTGGATCAGTATATTGCTTTTGGTTATAGGGCCACTTTGAAAATATTAACTCTGCCTACCCATGAACATAAGAGGTCTTTGCATCTTTTAAGGTCTTCTTCAATTACTTATTTCAGTATTCTATAATTTTCATTGTAAAGATCTTTCACATCTTTGGTTACATTCATTCCCAAGTTGTATTTGTTTGGGGGGTTATTGTGAATGGAATGGTTCTCCTAATTTATTCCTCAGTAGAATCACTATTGGAGAATAGGAAAGTTATTAATTTATGGGTGTTAATCTTGTATGAATTTGGACTTTTGTAGGACAAAAGTTAATGGGGTACCATGTAATGTTTTGATATATTGTATGGGTGTTGATCTTGTATGCTACTTTGCTGAATTCATTTTTTAGCTCCAGAAGTCTTCTGGTGGAGTGTTATTTTTTTTATATTTTCAAGATATAATATCCATGTCATTAGCAAAAAGAGATAGCTTGACTTCTCTTCTATTTTTATCCCTTTAGTTTTATTCCCTTGCCTCATTACTCTGGCTAGAACTTTGAGAAGCTTATTGAATAGAAGTGGTGAGAATAGACATCATTGTTTGGATTTTATCTTACTTTAGTCAGAATGGCAATTATAAAGAACACAAACAATAATAGATTCTGGCAAGGATGTGGAGGAAAAGGTATACTCATACATTGTTGGTGAGACTGCAACTAATATAACCACTCTGGAAAGTAGTATGGAGAATCATCAAAAAAACAAGAATGGTACCACCATATGATCCAGCTATCCTACTCCTCAGTATTTATCCAAAAGAAATAAGATCAGTATACTATAATGTTCCAGCCACATCAATGTTTATAGAAGCTCAATTCATAATAGCTAAATTATGGAATCAACCCAGATGCCTGTCAACAGATGAGTGAATTAAGAAATTGTAGTATACACACATAATAGAAGTTTACTGAGTCATAAAAAAAGAATGAAATTATGTCATTTGCTGGTAAATAAATGGAAATGGAGGATATCATGCTAATGAAATAATCCAGATTCAGAAAATCAAGGGTCAAATGTTTTCTCTCATATATGGAATCTAGAGCAAAATAAAAGACAGAAGAAATGGAGGATAAGATATTATAAAGAAATAAGAAAGATCAGTAGAGTAGAAGGAGATCAAGAGGGAGAGACAAGGGATGGGAAAGAAGAAGAAATGAGAAGTGAATTTTAAAAAATCATGCCATGTGCATATACAAATATACCACTGGGAATTTCACCTTTATGTATAAATAGAAAGAATCAATCAGAAACAAATAAATATATGAGGGAAAGAAAGACCAGTACAGTAGAGGAAGGAGAATTGGGCAAAGGAAGGAGGAAAGAGACAAAGGGAGAATGTTAACTGAAATCAAATTCCATTTTGTCATGAATGAACCTTAACTACTATGTATAACTATAATGCTCTAATAATAAAAACGTTTTCTGTTTTAAACTCCCTAAAATTAGTATCAGTGTCAGTATCAATAAAGTCAATATGCTCTAGTGCAATCCTTTAAATTTTTTTTCTGCATCTTTAAAATTTTTGTACAAAAATGTAAAAAGAAAAAGTTAAAATACATTATTACCAAAAAAATCCCCTCCTTTTTTGAGAAAAATACATAGAATGAGTGAGTAGAATATTTATAGAAAGTTGTTCATCATAAAAATGGAGGCAAGCTTGCCAAGATTAAAGATTTGTTTGCCAACTTGGTCAAGTCTTACAGATACGAAAGACAAGTGAAAACAAAGTAAAAAAAATAGTTTGGTGTAAAATACTGCAGAGTTGGAAAACTTGCTTCATGTTACTTAGAGGCAAATCAAAAGTCAGTACTTCTTAAAACATATAGGAACACCTCATCAAATTATTTTAACAGTCAAAACACAAAACTAATTTGCACAGCCAACTTGAAATTCAAACATATTTTTATTAAGTGGTATTGTCTGTACCAGTGCTTCCAAATGTGAATAATAATTACAATAATCTTGTACATATGTAAATTATGGTTTAAAGGTTCCAGTACAATCTGAAACTCTTTATTTCTAGGGCACCAATAATGTTATTGCTGCCGGTTCGATGATAAGAGTCTATATTCATACCAAATAATAAGGAAAGTCAAAACTGCAAAAAGCACATATTTTCCACCAAGTTGTATATGAATCATATAATCTTTCCTGTGTAAGACTTAAAGATACTTTATCTATAATTTATAATTTTAGATATCTACAAGTATCTAAAATTTCCATTTTTATGAAAATGTCTGCCAACTTGAAATCATATTCCATTTTGCCCTTTCTTTTGAACAGTGATGTTCTAAGTGAATATATGAATAAGACAAAAACTAAACTTTCCTGTAATTTTGTACAGTGTTCTTAATGGAAGATAAAATAACTGGTATCATTCTAAACATTTCATAAAATTCTCAAAGATTTGATACTTTTAAAGTAATTCTTTAATATTTTCTTTTATATTTTGAAATCCTATTAAGTTAAATGCTTATTATTGACTACTACTGTAAAAAATATTGTTATTAAATTACCTTCAATTATTTGTCATTACTATATTTGTGACTTTTTTAGCAAAACTGAAATTTGAGAGGCCACCTTTAAAATAATTAAATAGTCATATAGCAAATACATATTATGAGTAGCTTAAAAAGATTTTATATATATATATATATATATATATATATATATATATATATATATATATATATATATATATATATTGCTAGGGAGCTAGGGATTTTTGTGCCTGAGAATATTCTAGCTCTTACTGACTTACAGCTCTGGTGGTTTGGCAGATTGTATTTTCCACAAATGGAAATACTTATATTCAACATCTATACATCTATTATCCCATATACATGTTCCTCTTACAAAGTGTCTGGCACTCCTCCCACCAAAAGGTGTGATGTTTTCCTTCCCTTTGAATCTGTATGGGAATTTGTAACTGATCAGACCAAAGTAATAGAGCAAAAGTAATGCTATGTGACTTCCAAGACTAGCTCACAATAAGGATCCAGCTGCCATCTGGCTCCCTAGATGCTTGCCTTTTGGAATTCAGCCACCATGTTGTGAGGAAGCCCAGGGAAGAGGCCACACGTGGCTGATACAACTAATAGTCCCAGCCATATCAATAACAACCACCAAATAGACAAATGAGTGAATTTTTAGATGCTTCTAGCTCTATGTCTTGCATCTTTCAGCTGAGACTCCAGACATAGTAGTACACAAAATATTCGCCCCCTCTATTCTCTGCCTTAATTCTTAACCCACAGAATCTAAGGCATTATAAATAATTATTTTAATAATTATTTTATTCTTGGGTAATTTGTTTCACAATAACAGATGGTTAATAAACACTTTGGCATCAGGGAGTAATGTGCTGCCATAGCAAAAATCTAAAATTACAGAAGCGGCTCTGGAGCTGCTGGCTGAGCAAAAACTAGAAGAACTTTGAGGAAAATATGCATTAAGGTCTAAAACCTATTGAAGAGACTCTTATCATAAGTCTGATAGTCTTCTACAAATTTGTTGGTGGGAGCTAAAAAGAGTTAAGGAAAATACCATTGGAAAAAGAAAGTGGATCCTGACTCTGCAGTAACAAAATGTTAGTTGACTGCAATCAAGTGGAAATGGAAACACTGTACCTAAGAAACTGGGTCATCTAGCCCAGGAGATTTCCAGGAAGGGACAAAAGTACCACCTGGCTCCTTATTCCACTTACAGTAAAATGCAACACCAGGGAGAATCGAAAGGAAGAACTAATGAATATTTCTAAAACCAGGACTTGTGGCTTATCTACACTGCAAAATTAAGTAGCTGCTTCCAGATAGACCAAATTTAAGACCCAACTAGAAAACACGGTATAAAGACAATACTAAATCCATGACTGTAAAATGTTTTGTTTTAACCAGAGAAATACTAGGTTAGTAAAAAGATCTTCCAAGGACTTTAATGATGTACTTCAAAGATCCTTTCATTTAAATAATTGGGCTTCTAAGAAATTGTCCCTTGGCAAGCTCAGCAGAAGCTTATTCTGTTCTTAGTTCCATTCTCTGAACCTTCTTTCCTTTCCGTTGTTCATAAAAGGTCGGCTGTGTTACTAAGTGAGTAGTTTTCTCAGCTTACTTTGGAGTATAAGACCCCTTCCCATTTTATTCTATCCTTGCTCGTTTAATCCAAACTATGGTATTTATACTAACATAGTTTTATTAAAGATTTTGATCTTCTAGAAATATTTTTTGTGTTTGGTCCATTAGGCAAAAGTTATACAAAACTCTGTGGGAGAATAAGCTATGCCCTACAGAAGAGCCCTGGAGAATTATTCCCAGGTACTAGTGGGAATGAGATCTTATCCAGAAAGTAATAGTTTATGTATGCTTTGCTAGACTCAGAGTTATTATGAACAAGTATTTCTATGTGCCTCCTATTTCCCCCTTTTATCCATGGAAAACGCCATAGTATTTATCTTATTCCTGTTCTAATATTCAATTTAGGGTGGAATTAGGAGATAGGTAGTGTGTTTTTTTAGTTCACAAGTCTTCATACTGATATAAATTGTATATGAAGAACTCCATACGAAAAACTTTATCTGTACTTGGACCTCCTTAGATGATGAGACACTGGTCCTTAAGTTGAAACTATAATAATTAAGAAACTTTGGGGATTGTTGAGACAGAGTGAGGGTATTTTGTATTTGGAGAGATGGGAACTGCTGGGAGTCAGATGGTTTAAAAATACCCAATAATCCTCATCTCCTGGTATTCACTTCTCTGTGTAGTCTCCTCTCATATTGCATAGAATCTGACCTCTTTGACCCAATACTGGGAAAACAACTGTGTGTGACTTCCAAGACTAGGCTACAAAATATGTTGAAGTTTTAGCTTTGCCCTATTGGAGCACTCTAAGGGAACTCAGTAAAAATTAAGCCAAAAGATACTCTGGAAGCTGAATGGAGACACCTATACAGAAAAGAACTGAGGCTTTCTGCCAATAGCCAGCACCATTTTTCAGGTCCCGTGAGACAGCCACCTTAACTGTGGATCTTCCTTCTCAGTTAAGATTTTAGGTAACTTTAGTATTAGTTGACAGGTGACCACAACCTCATGAGACACCACAGAACCAGAACTGCCCAGTAATCTCAAATTCCAGACCTGCAGAACCCATAAAATATAATAAATGTCAATATTTTGGAATCAAGATCAGGGCTGATTTGTTACATAGAATTAGGTAACTAACATAAAAGCCTCAAGATTCCTTTATACAGAATAACATTATATCCTACTTTCTACCCTCATATTTTATAGCATGAGCTTATATATTAGTATATATTTTTTAAAAGAGAGAGAGAGAATTTTTTTAATATTTATTTTTCAGTTTTTGGTGGACACAACATCTTTATTTTTATTTTATGTGGTGCTGAGGATCGAACCCAGCGCCCTGTGTATGCCAGGTGAGCACTTTACGGCTTGAGCCACATCCCCAGCCCAATTAGTATATAATTTTGAAATATCACCTAAAGATTTTTTTCTTCCTTATTTCTGTTAACATCCCTTCCCCTTGAAACTTTTACAACAATAAAATTAATACAATAGATAAACATGATGGTGAATTCCTATAATCACAGTTACTTGGGAGGCTGAGGCAGGGGGATCACAAGTTTGAGGCCAGCCTGTATAATTAAGTAAGATCCTGTGTTGAAATAAAAAAAAAAATTAAAAGTGAGGGTTAGGGATGTAACTTAGTGATAGACTACTTGTTATTGTATCGGGAAGGAATGTCAGATATTATCCAGAATTTAAAAATCATTGCTGACATTTCTTAGCAGGGCTTCAAGATAGATTTAACTTAAATCCATAAGAGGCAATGATCTGGAAGAAAGAACATTTAATCAACACGAGGCAAAATCTACAGAAATGAATTTTTTTTTTCTGGAAATCTCTAAGTTAGAATTTACTTATTAATGCCAACCCAGATCAGTACAGACTGGAGTTTTACTATAAATGATTTGACAATAAGATGTAACAATGGTTCCTGCCAGATGGACTCTGAGGAGGAGAGGAGAGAGAGAAAGAGACAAAGATACAAACTGAGGTACATTATCTGTTAATATCTAAAGTGTTAAAAAAGGCCAGTGATATTTGCTTTCAGTAATTCTTAGGGAAAATGTACAGATGATGTGATTAGTTTGTTTTTGTGATCACATTTTAATTTCTAAAGAATTTTGTATATTGCCATAATAAATACATCTACAAACAGAAAAGATTATGTTTCTGAAACTAATACAGGAAATACAACTTTTATATTGGAAATCTGAAACTCTGTATCTCCTAATATGCCTTTGCTGAAAAAAGTTTGTTTTTGTAAGATAATATCTCATAGTTCACATCTTCTGAGGAATTCAGCTGTCACATTATAAGTAGTATACTTTAAAAATGTACCATGTATTATTATGCTAAATGAGTCAACAGGCATACCATGTACAATCAAGGTAAGACACCAGATGTGTGAACAAAGATGCCATTTTGAGCCTTCTGCTTCAAATCTCTACTGTCCCTACAGGGTCAGTGGAGTCACCCTCAGCTGTTTGAGTTATTCCAGCTAAAGCCCAAAACCTATGGAGCAGAGAAGAGCTATATTCCCTCTCTGCCTTAATAAGCTTTTGATCCTCAGAATCTATGAACATTTTAAGATGGCTTTCACTCGGTTTTGTGGTAGTTTGTTACATAGCAATTAACTGCCAAAAGAAACACCAGTTAGTCAATTACATCTCATTCATGCACTTAATACTTTTTGAAAGCCTAATGAGGCCAGACACAGTAATAGCTTTAGTTTAGGTAAAATGAATTTCTCTGAATCTTTCTGGAGATCAGGCTTTTCTGGAAGTTGTGGTGTCGAGGCATTGGGAAAGATGCTCAGTACATTAGCATGCTGGGTGTGAATAAACTGAGGATAAATGGAGGAGATAATGGAAGAATGAAAAGAAGAGATGATAGATAACAACAAAAAAAGGAACAAGATTTTTTTTTTCTTGAACCCATTCTGACTTTAGAAAGTAGTATCTTATTGCATGATCTTGCTTATATGTAGAATCTAGAAAAGTCAAATTCATAAGAGTAGATTATGGTCCAATTACCTGGCAGTTGGGGTGGAGAGAAGAATGGAGATGTGTTGTCAAAGGATACAAAATTTCATTTAGAAGACACAAATTCAGATCTGTTGTACAGCATGATAATAATAGTTAATAACAAGGTAGTCTATACTTTTAAATTGTTAAGAGTATAGATTTTAAATGTTCTTATCACAAAAATAAGCATTTGAAGTAATGGATATATTAATTAGTTTATTTAGTTTTTCTACAATGCATATAGATATCAAAATATCATTTTTATACCAAATTTATTCCATTTTTATTTGTCAAAACTAAAAAAGACAAGAAAAGAAAAAGAACAAACTGGCATCTATCCCAGTAAGCCAAGTTGAAATGACTGAGGCAAATATACTTCACAAAGAGAGACCCAGTTACAAGGGTCATTTAAAATAAAATTGTAAAACAAGCCTCTAGGAAAACGTGTTGGATACTAGCCTCATCCAAATGAAAAAAAAAAAAAAAAGATGCAGACTTTTTTTCTTGGAAAGATCTTTATATGACCATTTGGTGTATTTTATGGGATTCTTTCATTTAGATAGACTAAAGCTGTTAGATACAACACTGTTTTATAATCTAAGTGATCATTAAATAATCATGCTTTTCATATATTAGCTATTTAGCTTTCACCCATTCTCTTCCTTCCTCTTTCATTAAAACTTTTTAAAAATAGTTTTTTGCTTGCCCTTCCTCCCTTTACTACTCCATGAGAAGAGGTTTCCTTCCAATTTTATTTCTGTCTCACACTGTATTTGAATTGCATTCATTGGGTCCCCTCCCAATTGGCAATCAAATAAGTTTTTCATTCTTATCTGAATTGATTTTTATTTGGTAACAGAATAATGTCCACTCTTTGCACAAAAATAGTTGAAACTCTTTAACAAAGAGTACAACCAAGTCCTCTCCTTACCATCCCTCTCTTACACCTGGAAGAACCAAGGCCCACAACTGTTGTTCATTGTACCAGACATTTTCCTGTACACATCTGGTATATAATTTAAGATTTCAAATCCAGATTGAAAGAATTGGAGAGGAAAATTAAACTATTCCTCACTCTTAATCCTTACATTTGATATCCCCTTATAAAAATTTACATTTCTTTGGGTGATTATAACCACTTTATATGTATTTTTTTCATTCACTATTTATGAGCATAATGAATATATATATATGTATGTGTGTGTGTGTATACACACACACATACTTAAAACTGTACTCATACCTCATTCTGAAAAAATATATCAAACCACTTTCTCAATACTCTTCTGATCTTAAGCTAGCATTTAAAAATTTTCTCTGTTAGACAGATTGCAGAGCAGAAGACATCTCATTTGCAAGAAAATATATATGTTCATTCACTATTTATCAATTTAAACTAGGTCTGAATCTACCTATGTTGTAAAGAATGAGGAGTTCTGCTTCTTATACTGACTTCTTTTTTTCTTCTCCCCTTTTAGTACTGGGGATTGAACCCAGGATCTCACATATGCTAGATAAGTGCTCTAAGAGTTTCACCCGTAGTCCTTTTTATTTTATCTTGAGACAGCATCTTGCTAAGTTATCCAGGCCAACTTTGAACTTGTGAACATTGTGGCCTCTGCCTCCTGAGCATCCATGTCCTCAAATGCTAAGCTTACATTTTTATTCATTAAAATTTTTAATTGCTAGGGGCAGAGCCGCCCCCCACCCCCCTCGCCTGCCAGGTAGGGGAAGGGTGACCACCGACAGAAAAGGCCCAGTGGCCCGCGGCGGGACAGAGCTTCCAATCACTCCTGCAAGGTAGGCGGGCCTGCGACCCACCGGCAGAAGAGGAGCAGCGGCCTGCTGAGAGGCAGAGCCGCCCCCTCCCCCCCGCGCCTGCAAGGTAATCGGAACTGAGACCACCATCAGAACAGGTCAGACCTGCAACCGAGAGACAGAACAGGCCCAGTGGCCTGAGGAAGGGTAGAGCCGCCCCCCCCCCACGCCTGCAAAGTAGGCGGACCTGCGACCCACTGGCAGTACAGCCCCAGAGGCCTGCAGAGGGGCAGTGCCGCTGCCTGCGCCTGCAAAGTAGGCAGAACGGCGACCACCAACAGAACAAGCCTAGCGGCCCGCAGAGGGACAGAGCCGCCGACCGCGCCTGCAAGGACGGCGGACCTGCTACCGACTGGCAGAGCAGGCCCAGCGGCCTGCCGGCGTGGTAGGCACATTGCCCCAATTGGCGGAGGGGCAGAGCCACCGCCCGTGCCTGCGAGGGAGACTTTGTAACTATACAAGACCAATATAAATATATAGGGGGAAAATTCAATAGCACAACAGTTTCACCAAGAAGAAAGGAACGCGAACAGTATGAAGAGACAAGGAAAGAAAGGACCACAAGCATTGCAGGTCAACTCAACTTTAGAAGAGGTAATAGCTGCAGCTGATGGAATGTCAGATAAAGAATTCAGGATATACATGCTTCAGATGATCTGGAGTCTCAAGGAAGACATCAGACAGCAAAATCAGACAATGAAAGATCACTTCAACAATGAATTACATAAACAAATCCAAGAAGCAAAAGATCAACTATACAGGGAAATAGAGGTTATAAAAAACAAACAAACAGAAATCCTAGAAATGCAGGAAGCAATAAGCCAACTTAAAAACTCAATTGAGAATACTACCAGCAGAGTAGAACACTTAGAAGACAGAACATCAGACAATGAAGATAAAGTATTTCAACTTGAAAAGAACATAGACAGCTCAGCAAGACTGTTAAGAAACCATGAGCAGAACATCCAAGAAATATGGGATAACATCAAGAGACCAAATTTAAGAGTCATTGGGATACAGGAAGGAACAGAGTTTCAAACCAAAGGAATGAGCAATCTATTCAATGAAATAATTCGAGAAAACTTCCCAGACTTGAAGAATGAGACAGAACCCCAAATCCTAGAAGCCTACAGGACGCCGAATGTGCAAAATCATAAGAGACCCACACCTAGACACATTATAATGAAGATGCCCAACATACAGAACAAGGAGAGAATTTTAAAAGCTACAAGAGAAAGGAAACAGATCACATTTAGGGGTAAGCCAATCAGGATAACAGCTGATCTTTCAACACAGACTCTGAAAGCTAGAAGATCCTGGAATAACATATTTCAAACACTGAAAGAAAATGGGTTCCAACCAAGAATTGTGTTTCCAGCGAAATTAAGCTTCAGGATGGAAGATGAAATTAAAACCTTCCACGATAAACAAAAGTTAAAAGAATTTGCAGCTAGAAAACCATTTCTTCAAAACATCCTTGGCAAAACATTACAGGAAGAGGAAATGGAAAATAACAATGAAAACCAACAGTGGGAGGTAGGACACTAAAGGGGGGAAAATAATCAAAGTGGAAAACAAACCATGTTTAGTAACATAAATAAACAAATATGGCTGGAAGAACAACCCATATCTCAATAATAACCCTAAATGTTAATGGCTTAAACTCACCAATCAAGAGACACAGGCTAGTAGAATGGATCACAAAACAAGACCCAACAATATGCTGCCTACAGGAGACGCATTTGATAGGAAAAGACATACATAGGCTGAAGGTGAAAGGTTGGGAAAAATCATATCACTCATATGGACTTCGGAAACAAGCAGGAGTGTCCATACTCATATCAAATAAAATAGATTTTAAGCCAAAGTTAATCAAAAGGGATAAAGAGGGACACTACATACTGCTCAAGGGAACCATACACCAACAAGACATAACAATCATAAATATATATGCCCCAAACAATGGTGCAGCTATGTTCATCAAACAAACGCTTCTTAAGTTCAAGAGTCTAATAGACCACCATACAATAATCATGGGAGACTTCAACACACCTCTCTCACCACTGGACAGATCTTCCAAACAAAAGTTGAATAAGGAAACTATAGAACTCAATAACACAATTAATAACCTAGACTTAATTGACATATATAGAATATACCACCCAACATCAAACAGTTACACTTTTTTCTCAGCAGCACATGGATCCTTCTCAAAAATAGATCATATATTATGTCACAGGGAAACTCTTAGACAATACAAAGGAGTAGAGATAATACCATGCATCCTATCTGATCATAATGGAATGGAACTGAAAATCAACGATAAAAGAAGGAAGGAAAAAGAATATATCACTTGGAGAATGAACAATAGGTTACTGAATGATCAATGGGTTATAGAAGACATCAAGGAGGAAATTAAAAAATTCTTAGAGATTAATGAAAACACAGACACAACATATCGGAATCTATGGGACACATTGAAAGCAGTTCTAAGAGGAAAATTCATTGCTTGGAGTTCATTCCTTAAAAAAAGAAAAAACCAACAAATAAATGATCTCATACTTCATCTCAAAATCCTAGAAAAAGAAGAGCAAAACAACAGCAAAAGAAGTAGAAGGCAAGAAATAATTAAAATCAGAGCTGAAATCAATGAAATCGAAACAAAAGAAACAATTGAAAAAATTGACAAAACTAAAAGTTGGTTCTTTGAAAAAATAAACAAAATCGACAGACCCTTAGCCATGCTAGCGAAGAGAAGAAGAGAGAGAACTCAAATCACTAACATACGGGATGAAAGAGGCAATATCACAACAGACACTTCAGAAATACAGAAGATAATCAAAAATTATTTTGAATCCTTATACTCCAATAAATTAGAAGATAGTGAAGGCATAGATAAATTTCTTAAGTCATATGATCTGCCCAGATTGAGTCAGGAGGATATAGACAACCTAAACAGACCAATATCAATTGAGGAAATAGAAGAAACCATCAAAAGACTACCAACTAAGAAAAGCCCAGGACCGGATGGGTATACAGCAGAGTTTTACAAAACCTTTAAAGAGGAACTAATACCAATACTTTTCAAGCTACTTCGGGAAATAGAAAAAGAGGGAGAACTTCCAAATTCATTCTACGAGGCCAACATCACCCTGATACCTAAACCAGACAAAGACACTTCAAAGAAAGAAAACTACAGACCAATATCTCTAATGAACTTGGATGCAAAAATCCTCAATAAAATTCTGGCCACTCGGATACAAAGGCACATCAAAAAAATTGTGCACCATGATCAAGTAGGATTCATCCCTGGGATGCAAGGCTGGTTCAATATAAGGAAATCAATAAATGTTATTCACCACATCAATAGACTTAAAAATAAGAACCATATGATCATCTCGATAGATGCGGAAAAAGCATTCGACAAAGTACAGCATCCCTTTATGTTCAAAACTCTAGAAAAACTAGGGATAACAGGAACATACCTCAATATTGTAAAAGCAATCTATGCTAAGCCTCAGGCTAGCATCATTCTGAATGGAGAAAAATTGAAGGCATTCCCTCTAAAATCTGGAACAAGACAGGGATGCCCTCTCTCACCACTTCTGTTCAACATAGTTCTCGAAACACTGGCCAGAGCAATTAGACAGACGAAAGAAATTAAAGGCATCAAAATAGGAAAAGAAGAACTTAAATTATCACTATTTGCAGATGACATGATTCTATACCTAGCAGACCCAAAAGGGTCTACAAAGAAACTATTAGAGCTAATAAATGAATTCAGCAAAGTGGCAGGATATAAAATCAACACGCATAAATCAAAGGCATTCCTGTATATCAGCGACAAATCCTCTGAAATGGAAATGAGGACAACCACTCCATTCACAATATCTTCAAAAAAAATAAAATACTTAGGAATCAACCTAACAAAAGAGGTGAAAGACTTATACAATGAAAACTACAGAACCCTAAAGAGAGAAATAGAAGAAGATCTTAGAAGATGGAAAAATATACCCTGTTCATGGATAGGCAGAACTAACATCATCAAAATGGCGATATTACCAAAAGTTCTCCATAGGTTTAATGCAATGCCAATCAAAATCCCAACGGCATTTCTTGTAGAAATAGAGAAAGCAATCATGAAATTCATATGGAAAAATAAAAGACCCAGAATAGCAAAAACAATGCTAAGCAGGAAGTGTGAATCAGGCGGTATAGCGATACCAGACTTCAAACTATATTACAGAGCAATAGTAACAAAAACAGCATGGTACTGGTACCAAAACAGGCGGGTGGACCAATGGTACAGAATAGAGGACACAGAAACCAATCCACAAAACTACAACTATCTTATATTTGATAAAGGGTCTAAAAGCATGCAATGGAGGAAGGATAGCATCTTCAACAAATGGTGCTGGGAAAACTGGAAATCCATATGCAACAAAATGAAACTGAATCCCTTTCTCTCGCCATGCACAAAAGTTAATTCAAAATGGATCAAGGAGCTTGATATCAAATCAGAGACGCGCCGTATGATAGAAGAAAAAGTTGGCTACGATCTACAGTCGGTGGGGTCGGGCTCCAAATTCCTCAATAGGACACCCATAGCACAAAAGTTAATAACTAGAATCAACAAATGGGACTTACTCAAACTAAAAAGTTTTTTCTCAGCAAAAGATACAATAAGAGAGGTAAATAGAGAGCCTACAACCTGGGAACAAATCTTTACTCCTCACACTTCAGATAGAGCCCTAATATCCAGAGTATACAAAGAGCTCAAAAAATTAGACAATAAGAGAACAAACAACCCAATCAACAAATGGGCCAAGGACCTGAACAGACACTTCTCAGAGGAGGACATACAGTCAATCAACAAGTACATGAAAAAATGCTCACCATCTCTAGCAGTCAGAGAAATGCAAATCAAAACCACCCTAAGATACCATCTCACTCCAGTTAGATTGGCAGCCATTATGAAGTCAAACAACAACAAGTGCTGGCGAGGATGTGGGGAAAAGGGTACACTTGTACATTGCTGGTGGGACTGCAAATTGGTGCAGCCAATTTGGAAAGCAGTATGGAGATTTCTTGGAAAGCTGGGAATGGAGCCACCATTTGACCCAGCTATTCCCCTTCTCGGTCTATTCCCTAAAGACCTAAAAAGAGCATGCTACAGGGACACTGCTACATCGATGTTCATAGCAGCACAATTCACAATAGCTAGACTGTGGAACCAACCTAGATGCCCTTCAATGGATGAATGGATAAAAAAAATGTGGCATTTATACACAATGGAGTATTACTCTGCATTAAAAAATGACAAAATCATAGAATTTACAGGGAAATGGATGGCATTAGAGCAGATTATGCTAAGTGAAGCTAGCCAATCCCTAAAAAACAAATGTCAAATGTCTTCTTTGATATAAGGAGAGTAGCTAAGAACAGAGTAGGGTCGAAGAGCATGAGAAGAAGATTAACATTAAACAGGGATGAGAGGTGGGAGGGAAAGGGAGAGAGAAGGGAAAATGCATGGAAATGGAAGGAGACCCTCAGAGGTATACAAAAGTACATACAAGAGGAAGTGAGGGGAAGGGGAAAAATAATACAAGGGGGACAAACGAATGTCAGTAAAGGGGGCAGAGAGAGAAGAGGGGAGGGGAGGGGAGGGGAGGGGAGGGGAGGGGGGATAGTAGAGGATAGGAAAGACAGCAGAATACAACAGACACTAGTATGGCAATATGTAAATCAATGGATGTGTAACTGATGTGATTCTGCAATCTGTATATGGGGTAAAAATGGGAGCTCATAACCCACTTGAATCAAATTGTGAAATATGATATATCAAGAACTATGTAATGTTTTGAACAGCCAACAATAAAAAAAAAAAAATTTTAATTGCTAATGTGTTTCTTCAAATAAAACACAACTTTCTATTTCTTGGCTCATCTTTTCTAGGCATTAGGTATTTATCACACTTTATTATGTCCAATTTTATACCTTTGTGTGTGTGTGTGTGTGTGTGTGTGTGTGTGTGCAGTCCTGGAGGTTACATCCGGGAATGCTTTACTACTGTGCTATGTCTCATTCCTTGCATTTTTAACTTTGAGGCAGGGTCTCTCCCTATGTTCCCTAGGCTGGTCTTGGACTTGCAATTCTCCTCCTACCTCATCCACTGGAGTCACTGGGATTGCAAGTGTGCATCACCGTACCTGGTTTCTGTCTTTATATAACTTTATAAAAGTAACTCACCCTTGTCCATAGGCTAATCAAAAACAAAATGCTTAAAATGTTGTTATTATTATATAAATATAGTTCTCCAAAGAATCAAGACATGTGGTAAAACACTGACTGAAAATCATTCCCATCATTAACTTTGTGCTCCTGAAGAACATAACGAACAAACAGGAAAGCGGGACCACATGATGACTTAATTGAGCAAATCAATTTTATTCTACATGAAATTGTTGGTGGAGCCCTATTTTTCCCTGTCCTAATTTGTATTCTACAACAACTGCATAACTGTCATCTTGGAATTATTTTTCTTAAACTTCTGGTACTTATCTTAAAAATGTACTTATACCTCATTCTGAAAAAATGTATCAAACCAGTTTCTCAGTACTCTTCAGATCATAAGCTAACATTTAAAATTTTTCTCTGTTGGACAGATTGCAGAGCAGAACACATCTCATTTGCAAGAAAAATCCCAGAGGACAATAATCTTATAAGTGATGTTTGACTAAATTCTCATCTTTCTGTGTAGAAAATGCAAAAACAAAAACAAAAAAGATAATCTCAAATAATGGGCAACATAGAGTAGTTTTAATTTTAGTATTAATATTTTGTGAAGAAAGAGGTTGACTTACTACTAGTGCTTTTAATAATGAGGTTGTTGGTTCATTCAACAAATATTTATCAAGAACTCAATATGTTCTTGGCAGCATCCCATGCTCAGGGGATATAGTAGTAAATAGCTCTTCATAAAAGGTTTATAGTAGTTGGCAAGGCAGAGGCAAAAGTCAAGAAACATATAAACAACTAGATATATAAAAGTAAATCCATTTTTATTTGATGCTAAGAAGGTGGGATAGAGAATGGAGAACAGAGTATGGGGATAGAATTTTAGATTTTAGATAGGGTACACTATGGAGGGGTGTAACTCACTGGAAAGGAGACTTTATTATTTTACCTCTTAAGGTTTCTTCCTTATGTTTTATTTTTAAAAGTTGTCTTTATTTTCAAATAATCAAGAAGTTACAGAAGGGAAAAGAAAGGTACTGGGGAATGAAATTGATCAAATTATACTATTCTATTGTGTATATGTATGAATATATAAGAATGAATCCCAATATGATGTATAATTATAATGCACCAATTTAAAAATTTAGATAAGAGCTGGAGACACAACACAACATGTCTTTTTTCTGAACCATTTGAAAATAAGTTGTTGAATTTTCATTCTAAAATTTTTGAATATCTTAGTATAAATTTCCTACAAAACAAGGATATACTGCTAGATAACCAAAATATACCAGAATTAATTACTGTTCCATGGATTTTATTTCATTTTCTCTCCTTTTTGAGTTTTTTTTCTTTATAAATTACTTAAGCAAATCTTTCAGATGATAAAGCATGAGTGGTAATATTTTCTAAGTCTTTCCTATCTAAAAATGCCCCATTTTATCTGAATTTGAGTTTAGCTGAACATTTAATTCTAAGTTCCAAATCCTATTTTCCCCACGCCACAGTCTTCAAGTTTACTATGTCTCTGATAAGAAGCTAGGTTTCCATTTATTGGAGGCAGTAAGTGGAGGCTTTGTTGGACCTTCTCTTCACCTTTCACAAGTCTCTTTCAAGGTGTGGCTTTTCCTTTCCTTGTGTGCTCTTTATACTCCTTTCAAGCTAAAAATAACACGTGTATAAGTTTTCTTCTATTATTTCTCTGGTAATTATTTTACTCTCTTCTCTCTGCCTTTTTCTGAAACGACTTTGGAAGAGTCTTTGCTCTCTGAACAGATCCTCTAGGATATCAAACTTCCCCATGTAAGTTCCTAGTTTTCTTTCAGCCTGTGATTTCTAAGTGATTGCCTCAAGCTTTTCTTCTAGCACTTCTTTTTCACTTTTCTTCATTCAGATAATGCATTTTTAAATTTCTAATAAGTATTCGTTATTCTTCAATTGTCTCTTTTTTATAACCACCTGATTTTTTTTATTAACATAGGCCATAGTTTCTCAAATCTCTCAACATCTATCACTGAAGGAGTATATAAAATTATGTTGTGCCCTAAATTAGCTGTTTCTCTCAAGGACTGGCGCTGCAGGGGTGGGGGGTGGTGTGGAATTTCCTTCTAATATATTTGTCTAAAATTGTAAACTGAGGTTGGGGATACAGCTCAGTGGTAGAACACTTTTCTTGGGCAAGGCCCTGGGTTTCAATCCCCAGAACCACAAAAAAATAAAATAATAGAAGTTAAGACAAATAAAATAAAATCAAGAACTGAAGGCAGGTTGACTTAACACCCTTAGCTAGTCTGGGTTCCCTCTGTTGGCAGCAGTCCTGTCCCTACCAGGCCTCTTCAATGGGGTGCAAGTTTTGAGCACTCAGAAAACTTTTCTTTAAACTATATAAGTGAAATTCAGGAACAAAGTCAGACCCCACCCTGGGTTTTACTCAGGGAATTTTAAACTAATTTCTTTGTTGAGCAATACCATGAGAAGAGCTGCTAACTTGTACAGCTTTTTGGAGGACACCCATTGACCCAAATCTGACCACTATCCCCTTTGTACCTGGGCCTCAAATCTCCAGCGTGGGAGAATTCCAGAGGCACCACCATCAGGCAGCTCGCCCCGTGACTCCACCACAGCCACCTGTATGCTCCTGCTCTGGGCTGTCTCTCCCTCCTTTACTCCTTAACATACATTTTCCAGAGTCCAGAAAATTGTCAAGGATTTCAAATTGTTCGTGAGTGTCTCTGCCTGATTTGAGGACTTCTATTAATGTCTTACTCTTGGTACTTTTAAAGTTTATTTTAATGGGATTTCTGAAAGGAGAATAGATACATATACAGCCAACCTGTCACCTGGAACCAGAAGCCTCACTCTCCCAACCTCAGTGTCCTCTCTCCTAGCCTTGCCTTCTGCGACTTCTCTGATATTTACTTGCTCCATAAGTGCTAGCTTGCTTTCTTCTCTTTTTCTTCTGTAAGTGTGATGTTTCATCCTTTTCCATCACTTACTGTGTTTATCCTCTGCAGATGATTTTCACTCACTCCCTCAGATTCAAGTGTCATTTTTTGCCAGTGATCATTATGCATTATTTTTCTGGGCTCCAGTCTCCGGGAAGCTGACCACTGTCATTGGTACATATTTAATATTTCATAAAATGTTAGGAAATGGCATATTCTGGAAAGGAGATAGAAGTAGATATAGAACTATTTATATGGCAATCTTTCTACTATACCATATTATTAACCAATTGTTTTTCATCAATCAATCAATAATCAATGAATTATTTGCTCACCTTATACTGTTGGACTCCTCCTTACTATAATTTTTCATAATTATTTTCTAATAATACTGTGTATTCAAACTTTACCAATACCCTTGCCCCCAAAATTGGAGACTAAAAATTTTGAAAGGAACAAAGAGCCACATCAGTTTACGGTTTCTATATAATACAGCGCTGAAATTATATTTCTATTTTCAATTACTATAATCAAACTTCTGTTCTATCAAGTTTTTTTAGCTAAATCCCTCAAAACAGAAGTTTTCACTTACCTAATTGGCTACCAATGTAAGTGCAATTCAATCCATCTGTCCCTAAGTAGATATGCGTATCTCTGCCAGTCTGCCCTTTGTTTTGGCTTTAAATTACTCCTTTTAAGCCTGGTTTCCCATGAAAGGGAAGCTGACAACAGTTGCTCTTCTAGTCTATTCATTTCAACCATAATAACTTCTGATGTTGGACGTAGATTCTATGAATTCTACCAGAATGCAGAAAAGAATGTCAAATTAGTTAAGTTTCCTGTACCACTATGTATTCTGCAAACAGTTCTTTATCCACACTGTACAATTATCTGACCCCAATCTAGTGATATACAGTAGTCAGTTATACCTTTTCTTCCAGCTCTAATCATTCATGGGTCCTGCCAATATGTCCCTACATTCAAGAGTTCCTAAAATTATCATTCATATGTTCTTCCAATGAAAACACAACACCTCTCTTAAATTTGAAAAAAATGTACACAAATGGGATGTCCCACAGATTTAGAATCCCACATCAACTTTTGTCTGGACATTTCAATTAAAAACATTTCATATGAATAATGATATTAATAACAAATAAAAGTCAACATTTGAATGCTAGGCATTACCCAAACTTCATTGTATAGAATATTTACTTTTTGCCATGACTTTTTGGGGAAATTTTATTATCATCCCATCATATACATAAAAAATAGAGACTTGATAAAGTTAAATGCCTTGCCCAAATCATTTTCCCAACTCATAAATAATGGTGGTAGAACATAAACCAGGGCATTCTGATATCAGAACCCATACTTTTCGTGATGAGACAAGGATATTAAATAAATTTCATATTGTATGCCAGCTTTGATTGATTGATGGTTACTATCTGAAGCAGGAAGTTGAAAAATAATTTAGTCACCAGATTCAGGCAGGCAGAGTGCCAAAATTGAGCAACAGTGTCGCTATGAGCATATTAGAGTTGTTCTCTTTGGTGGGAGGGGTATTATTTACCTGTGGTTCTATAAGTAACTCTCAGGAAAAGAATAGGTTATTTAGGTTAGAGAAAATTATAGAATGTAGTAAACTCTATATTTCTCTTTATTAAGCTTATAACACACACACACACACACACACACACACACACACAAACTGGTGGTAATTTTAGCCTGGTTTTACTTTATTTTCTTCCTCACACACACTGATGGGGGTATTAAAAAAAAAAGAAATAAAAGAAGTACTATGAGGAAGAGAAGATAGCCAGAAAACTACCACTTGGCTAGTTGATTAAGGGCAAATTTTCCTTATTTTTGCTCAAGAGGTCTCTTAAATTGAAGATAGCAGGAAGTTGCTCCCTTCTGTTCTGACTAGAATGAGGTTTTCCAGCAGGGGAAATGGGAAAAGATAGAAGGGAGCATCACTGAGAGCAAAAACCTTGGAACCCAGAGAAAGGCTTTTGCGTCCTTCTTCTCAAAGGAAAGCACAAAGAAAACTGAAGATCTGAGACATTTTCATGAAACACTGAAACAGAAGCTAACCAGCTCTCAGAAAAAGTTTCCAGGAAGCACAAATTATCTATGCCTGCACGGAAAGGTCTTTATAGATACACAGATCAATAATCAGTCAATCAATCTATCTCTGGTGTTTTTTTTTTTTTTTTTTTTTTTTTTTTTTTTGTCTAGGAGGGTAGGTTTCTAGAAAGAGAAAGGTTCTGTGACATCTCCAGGTTTAAGAGACCATAGAAAATCTCACAGGGATGTCAGTGTCCCGGTGTGGCAGACAGAAGCAAAAATCCATGAACCCAACCAAACATAATTTCTTTATATATTATACCGTCTCAGGTATTATATGATAGCAACACAAAACAGACTAAGACATTATACTCTATAAGATATTATTCCCTAGGAAATTTGAAGGAGTGGAAATCCCAAATGAATAGAAAGAAATATTCTACCCTACTATAACAGAAATAAAGCCCAAAATGGGTAGTAAGAAGGGTTTGTACACAAAGATTCATTCTTATCACATCCATTTTTACAATTTAAGAAATTATTGGAAGAATTTCCTTCAATAATTGATGGTAAAATAATTCCTTACCTCAAAAGGGGCACAATATAAGTAGATTTCTGAATACCAATCACATGACCTGAGAAAATACTTTATTAAAGAGTGTAAAATCACATGGTGACGAGGTAGACATCTCATCACCCAGGGACATTTACATTCAACCTAATAAGGCAATGAAATGTAAAAGGGCCTGTGTTTGTTTATCTTGCCTTCCTATTCTCTGTGCTGTATCCTATACTAAGTCAAATACTTACGGGGTAATGCAAACAGTTTCTAAACCTCACCTTCCACATAAGAGAAAGTTTACTTTCTGAGGATAACTGGTTAAGTTCATTGAGAAGAGTCCTAACTCAGTCACAAGTGCCTACTTAAGGAATCAAAGCAATCAACTATTGAATAAGGCCCTATGACATGTGAAAATATACATGCTCCCAGTGCCAACATAGCTCACAAGCTCTGTCTTGACTGAAATGTCAGACGTATTTTCAAATAACCAAATCCAGGCCAATGATTCCAAATAGTCAAGCTAAAGTAGACAGTTAATCTTGCCTGGTTGGAAGGTATTGATTAGAGCCAGAGCCAGTAAATATCCCGCATACTACATGGTGGCCAATAAGACTGTGGGCGGGGGGGGGGGGGAAGTGTGGGGGAGTGAATTTGGTAACTGAAAGCCTGAACTCCTAATTTGGAGTAAAAAAAAAAAAAAAAACACTCCAAGAAGAATTTTTTAAATAAGGTATTATTCAGGAATCTTGACATCTGCCCATTTCTAAGGGACACAGGAACATGTTAAAATATCCCAAGTCCTTAAGGACACTATCCAGCTTTGTTGAGACCCTGGCTTAGGCAGGTCATACCTAGATATAATTATGAGACAAAGTCTCCTCTTCAATAAGTCATTCCTCTTCAGTGTCATGGCTAAATGATTGTGCCATGATATCTTGATTCAACTGGCCTGCCCAGGTATACATAACATGCACAGTAAGCATGCTCTGGAAGTAGATCAGGCAGAACCTCAAATACTGAAAGTGGTGCTTTGCAAATTTTCCCACTGAAATAATGGGAGAGGCAAAGAAAAGTAAGAATCTTATGATCAGGCCCAAGAGTTGTCAAGTTTGGAGTTTAAGTCCTTTTTTTCCCCTTTAAATTCATGCACATATTTCATTCTATGCTGTAATGGTTTTTGCCTTAATGCAAACATATCATGGAGTAAAAATTTTGTCTCAGAAAGATGTACTGTATTTATCCATCAGAGTATATAAAATGCACACCAGTATCAAGGTAAGGCTTTGTGGTCATTTAAAATGAATACAGCTTTAATCACACTTTTTTTTTTTTTTTTTTTTTTTAGTGCTGGGGATCAAACCCAGGGTACTCTATCATGAACCACTGATCTACACCCATAGCTCTTTAGTCACAATCTTTGAAGAAAGCATGAATAAAAACAGGTGGTCTTTATAGATGCTACTGATGCAATTGAAAAGCATATATTCATTTTTAAAGCTATGAATACTGATATTAGAGAAATATATTATTTAGTATAACTATATCTCGGTGATACTCAGTTAAACAAATAAATTATCTGTTAGTACTTTTTGAAAAAATAATAAACAAAGATAGTACATAGAATTCTTTCAAATCTAGTGTCTTCCCCTTCCCTTCCAAGAGAACCTACATTCACCCTGTGATCCCTTATTTTCAGGACCTATTTTCAGTCTAGAAATTGCAACTTGATAGATACATTTAAATTTTAGAATTATATTTATTGTGGGTTTCTGATCATAAAAGTTATTCATTTTAGGGCTGGGGTTGTGGCTCAGTGGTAGTGCACTTGCCTAGCATGTGTGAGGCACTGGGTTCGATTCTCAGCACCAAATATAAACAAATAAATTAATAAAGGTCCACCAATAACTAATTTTTTTAAAAAAAGTTATTCATTTTAAATCAAGTAAATACGAACGTAGTAAACAGAATCTCAAGTTGCAGTTAATCAATATTGATGTTTATATTTCCAGGTAGATGAAAATCTGATATTTCACAATCACTTTGGAAATTTTTTCAAATTGCATGCTGAATTTTCAACCAGGGCCTCCCACAGTCAATGTCTTAACCCAAAGGAGTATCTCTAACAGATGAGAAAACTGGAGGCAAATGTGTCTTTTTTGTTATTGTCCTCAAATTAACAAGCTGTCCCCCCAGCAGAGACCTAGATGGACTCTCTATATAAGGAAAGTTCCAGGTCTGGGGATGTGGCTCAAGCAGTAGCGCGCTCACCTGGCATGCGTGAGGCTGGGGTTCGATCCTCAGCACCACATACAAACAAAGATGTTGTGTCTGCCGAAAACTAAAAAATGAAAATATAAAAAAAAAAGAAAGGTTTCACTAGAAAGTTGGTGTTAAATTCAGAAAAAAAAATAGTATCTTTAAAGATTAACTAATACAAAAGTGATATGGATTAGAGACAAAATAGTATTGAAGGAAAAGGAATTATAATATCTAGTTTCATCTACAATACCTCTACCTTTACAGTACCCTAGAGAAGGTTTAAAAATCACACTTGTGGCCTAGGTTACCACATAACTTGTGGGGGCCCTGGGCACTTTTCCTCTGTGGCCCTTTTTCTTTATAAGAAAATAGCAGGAATTATATTTATGACTTCTTTGGCATAAAAGCAAGTATAATGCAGGCTTAATTCATTACTGCATATCCATTTTTGTCACACTCATCTTTTCCCTTTGATTTTAAAAGAAATTAAAATTAAGGCCTTTTTTCTGATTCCCTAAAAGTATTGTGGGCATTTGGGGACACGCCTAACAGCTAACGTACAAGTCAGGCCTACCTGTTTTAGATAATGTTAGTTGAACAGTTAAACCGTAGTAACTATTCACCACTTCTTCTAGAATAAAGAATCCCTCCCCCCTTCCTTTTTTTTTTGCCTGGCAAAGTCTTCCAAAATAAAGACTGTCATTCCCAGGCCCTCTATGTCTGTCTACCTGTGGCCAGATATTAAGTTCGGCCTATGACGTGAGTGGAAGTAATGGGAACAATCTTAGGTTGTGTTCTGTCTTCCTGCTGTTGGAATTCAAAAGCAGTGAGTTGTTTAGACCATGTAAATAGAGGCCACACTCTGGCATTGTTGAAAAAGAAGAGAAACAGAGCTTGGGACTCTGGAATCTTATAGAAACTTAATGATTTTCTGGAGCACATTCACAATACCAGCTCAGATTTTATATGAACAAGAGATAAATTTCCATTGTTTAAGTCTTTACGGTGTTAATCACATGCAGGCCAAATTTATACCCAAAGTAACAGAATCATCTTCCACACTGAGGAAACAGGATCTCCTATGATTCGTTCAACGTGGCTTAGTACAGACCTAAAATAAGCCAGGGTTCAATCCTGGTCTATCCGCGTTCCTTCCCAAACTGACTTCTCCCTCCAGAGAAACAAAAAGCATGGAGAACAAAGCAATTGTGAGGAAAAGAAGAAGACCATAAACTTTATGAAGCAATAAGTGTCATCAAAAGAGAATCCAAACAAAAGACAAATGGAAAGAAAAAAAAAATGGAACAGAGTTAATGTGAATTTTTGCCAGCACCACATGACTTGACAGTTTGAATTATGACTACTTACAGGAAATATTAGAAACTTTCCAAGAAAGGGATAGTTCACATAAATGATGGGTCTAGCACATTTTGCTTACTTGTTAGCTTTAACTATAAATTTACATAATTTTTTTTTGGCTCTGATAATTTCTGATCTCCCCTGACATGAAGCATCATACTGACGTGAGTCTACAAAGCATGTCTTACAAAAAAATATATATATATATATCGTACTGAAAATGATTTGCAAAACCCAGTTGTTTCCTCTGACCCTTGGGCTATAGCTTTATCCCTCCAGAGCATTTTCCTGCCGTTGCCACATGTTCATTATTGTGAACAAGAAGACCTTCTCATAGTCACTTTTGTTCTTTGAATATACCAAACGATCTAGTTATTCATTGAATTTTACTTTGTAATGATTATTATACACATCAGAATTTCAGATCCGTCAAAGATGCCACAAAGAAAATAAAGTTATCTACTATTTTATAAAAGCTCTATTTTACTTGAAAAGGAGTTTTTCAATGAGTTTGGGAATTTTCTTCTATTCATTGTTCAGGAGAATCAACAAAGTGTAAGCATATACATCACTTGCTCCCTACACTCTCTTACTTTTTTAGGAGAGTCCAGGTCATTTTAGAAATCTTAAAAAAAATCAAACTTCTCCCTAAAATAAATAAATAAACAAACATGTATATGTAAAATGTTTATATATGAAATACGCATCATTCATATATACATACTTTCTCCCAATAAAACTTTTTTAAGCCACCATTTTAAAAAATTTTAGATATGAGAGCATAAATCAGAAGACTTATCTTGTGATTATATACCATTATCTACTGGGATCAGAGCTGGTTCACAAAGATCAAAAACCACTAACTGAAGTTGTATCATTGCCCATTCTCTTACGAACTCTGGCAGCCAGAGCCAGAGCTGGGTAAAGAAATGAGAAATTATACCCAGTTGATTCAAATGTATGAATTGTCAAGATCATTGTACTGTCATGTGTAACTAATAATAATAATAATAATAATAATAATAATAATAATAAAATGCACAGAAAAAAAAAGAATTGGAAAGTAATGATCCTCTTTCTCTTTTCTCAGGCAGCAGCCCCTCAGATGCATTAACAAAAGACAATTTATTATGGTGTTGAGGGAAAGCACTAGGATTTTATCCAATAAGAAAGGATCCCAGTTTTATCGTATGACTTGCCTATTCCCTTCACTCAGTCTGTCTGTCAGAGCCCTGTGCTGTGTGCAATAAGCAAGGTGTCCTGAGGTGAGAGACGGGCTAGTTTTAAAGCATGGTAGGGATAAGAGCAATACCCTTTGTCATACACTTGCTTCCACTATAGTCGATTATCTGTAGTATTTGTGGGTCCGTGAAATGGATTGTCTAGTTTCAAATGAAGTTTCTCTCACAAAATGTTAAGCAGATTTAAAAAATGACTTGTAAATAACCCAATGGTTTGAAAACTGAGAGTAATTCAAGTACAAGCAAACTACCAGGAAAAAAAGGTCAAGTTAATGTTACAGTTCCTGTTACATATTTTTCATTAGCCATGCTATCTGGATTTTTTTTAAAAAAATCATCTAGTGATGTATAAAATGATTTGTCTGAAAACTTCAAAATTATCAAGAACACTATTTGAATCTGATTAAATGAACTAATAAAATATCATTTTATTAATGAATTTTATCATTTTAGCTATTAACTCAGGATTATAAGAAATATGACAAGTTTATGTAGGTGTGTAAAATAAAGCATAATCATTTTTAATTTTTTTTCATTTTTTTTAGTTATACATGACAGTAGGATGTATTTTGACATATCATACATACATGGAATATAACTTCCCATTTTTGTGGTTATACCTGATGTGGAGTTAACCTGATCCTGTATTCGTATATGAACACAAGAAAGTTAGGTTCAATTAATTCTACTGTCTTTCCCATTCCCATCCTCCCTCCATTCCCCCCATTTCACCCTGTCCAATCTGGTGACACTCTCCCCTATTGTGAGTCAGCATCTGCATATCAGAGAAAATATTGTGCCTTTAGTTTTTGGGGATTGGCTTATTTCACTTAGCATGATAGTCTCCAGCTCTATCCATTTACCAGCAAATGCCATAATTTTATTCTCATTTATGGCTGAGTAATATTCCACTATATATATGTACCACATTTTCTTTATCCATTCATCTGTTGAAGGGCACCTAGGTTGGTTCCATAGCTTCGCTATTGTAAATTGAGCTGCTATAAACATTGATGAAGCTGCATAACTATAGTAGAGCATAACCATTCTTTTGTGGTATTTAGAGCCACACTGTTCTCAAACCAGCAATTTCTAACATTTCACTAAATTTAATGTTAAATAATTAGGAGCCATTTCTGTGTTTCCTTAGTTAATAGGGAAAGTCATACACCATTGGAGAAACACCTCTTCATAGTAAAAATGTCTGAAATATTATTATTTATAGAAATCAATATATTGACAAACTGCAAGGCATTCCTTTATGAACAAATAGACTTGGAATATGCATAGAAAACATTTCTGAAAATTTGGCAAAACAAGCTTCCTATCACATTATGAAGCATGGAGAGACTTGGTATGAGGTGGATGAACATGGTGCTCTTCCCTCCTGTCTCAGCTTATGGTATCTGTCAGATTTTGTTTACATGAAATACACAAATACTACTTTTTTTTGTTATCAGTCATTAAAGGAAGGGTAAAACAGAGATTCTCAGAATTAAAAACATTCTTTGATAAAATGCTTTAAATACTGTATCCTATAAGTACTAATAAAGCCACTGCCTCAACTGCAATACAATAAAAGAATTGGAAGCAAATCTCACAATTAGCATTATTCAAGAGACCACTTCCTCCATGGTTCATTAGCCAAGAACGGTAGCAAAGAAAGTAATGGCAGAGGTGCTCTTTAAGCTACAGATTGTCAGCAGTCCAAGATTTATGGATAGAAGACTTTTAAAAGTGGCAAAACTTAGAGTATTTCACTTGAGGTAAGAAAGGAGCAGGAAAACATTTTGAACTTCAGAGGTTTTCATGACCAAGCTCTTTAAAAATGATTTGTTGAAGGACGGATACACTTTTTTTGGATGTGTAAAACTTGTCAACCATTTGAATGTGATTACAATGACTGCACATTGTATGCTCCCCCCAAAATATTTTTTTCAAAAATAAATACATTTAATCTGTCAGAGTTTAAGTTGAACATTCCAACATGGGTATGAATTATTGCATTTCCAAAACAAATCCTAAGATAGAGACATTAAAGTTTCTTTAGAAATATTCCAATATTTTGTTACTAAAAATAAAATAAATGCCATCATTTTTTTTTAATTATCTTGTATCTTTCCTTTACCTATATGTTAATCAGACTGGAAAACAAATTATCCAACCTATTTAAAATATTTCAAAGAATTTTCAGTAAAGTTTAAGATTGTGTTTAAAATGTTAAAATATAAACCTTTTTATTAGTTTGCAAAAACTTAGTAATATCAGAGAATACAGAAACACACCACATTTCGTTAACCGAGTATATAAATGGAGAATGCTGTTTAAAACTCGAGTATCTTGATTTCAAAAACAACTGCCAAAATATACTTCCTGAATTTGGAGCCACACATCTTCATAAAGTATCTTTTTCTACTATAACAGCCATTAAATAAATCTACCAGAAGATTTGGCAGGCATTAAAAGCACTAGAGAAACTTGAATTTAGAAGGGGACTATGGACGATTTGCTGCCTGACAGTGAGTTAAACCTTGATTTTCAAATGTTAATGAGAAAGTTGACAGTAACTACAGGAAACTCAAACCTGCACAGTCTCTGTAACTGTCAATGGCCAAATGCTCCATGGAGCGCCGAGTTTGCCTTGGTTTGTTGGAAATCATTAAAATGGTGCACTCTACCCAGCTGATATTAATAAGGCCACACCATCCTTGAGGCCAGCAGTGCCTCTGTGTAATTTGCAGCAGCCCCCAATTATCTGTGGGAGATCTGCAGCCGGACTCGCAGCCTGTGGAGGGGGTTCCACACGGGTAGACGCTTAATGAACAGACCAGCTTATAAACACAGGCTAATCTCTCCCACATGAGCACCTGAGGAGGATCACAAGTGACAGCTGTTTAAACTTTCAGAGAAACTAATGACCCCTAAAGAGGCAGCGCTTATCAGACTTGGAGTAGGTTTGATAGAGGAGAGTTACCACGGGGCAAAATGTTTATAATTGTCCATAAGTGCCTCGTTCTATGGCTTGGTCTTGGGAACTTTTATTGACATGGTTTCTTCTATTAATGCTTGTGCTGGCAGACAGCAATGTGACTTGGTTCAATCTGTTCCCAATACTGAACTCTTATGGCCACTAATGAGCATCTCCTAGCCTCAGATCACAAGCCATTTAAAACGATCAGCACTGTGGTTGGCATCCTGACCACTTAGTGAAAATCCCCACAGACACACACATTGTTTTGGTCCACAAGGCATTTGTAAAGGCTCAGCTAACCCCAGAGCTGGGCCTCATGGAGGGTTGAGGAATAGAATGGCCACACGGCTGGCTGGCTGGAGAATACAGCAGGAGTAGGTAATTAAGTGCAGATTGGCCAAAGGGCCAGAAGTGACTCTTAAAAAACAGATCTGGAGAGAAACAGCACATGGCAAAACTCACCAACCTCTTTTCCACCCGTGCCCCCTCCTCTCCTCTAGCGTTTTATAGCTTTTATGCACCTTTACAGCGGGACACACTCCCTGTTCTCAGTTGTCTTTACATTCCACATTCCCCAGAATCACTTATCAGGAAGTGGTCTCATTTCCAAGGAGGCTCTTCAGGATCTAGTGTGATATAAAAGATGTGATAGAAAGAGACAGAGATGAGGGAGATGAGAGAGAGAGATGCTGGCCAGTACACAGCACTAAAGTGGGAAGGCCTTGGCTAAAACTAAAATGGAGGAGGGGCTAGTGCTAGAAGGTAACTGAACGGAAGCATATTCTAGACGTCACCTGCATGCAGTATCAATTTCAGAGGATAGAAGAAGGGAAGTCATTAATGAGGGGAGATGGGATTAAGCTTTTCTTTGAGATCTATAAAACACCATTGGGTTTTTAAAGCAATTTTCTCAGGTGGTAAAATCGGCAAATATTCTGTGGACCGATGTAAATATGTTCAAATTCAGACTCCATGGCAGACTCCATGGCATCCTGCCTAGAAGATGCTCATATATCTCTGACTGATTTCAATAAGAGTCTCCCATATTTAGCTGAGAATTAAACTGGCCTCTGACACCTAGAAGCCCAGAGTGCCAAAATACTGACAGTGACACTCAGACAGGGCGCCCTCCTCCCCATGGCTCTCTGGCACAAATGGTATATTTATGCCTGCTTTTTGCATGAAGCAAATGCTGAAACCTGGATAAGTTTTTGTTGAGGAGCTATTTCAGTCCTTTGTGGATTTTTGCAGGTTATTAAAACATTTACCTAAGAATAAACACTTAAAAATTACTCACATACAATCCGGCCCCTTAAAAATATTCAGAACTGAAAGTATCTATTATAGTTTAGATATTAGGTGTCCCAAAAGGTCATGCATTAAGATAATGCAAGAATTTTCAGAGGTAAAATGATTAGATCATAAGAACCTTAACTTAATCAGTGCATTAATCCACTGATATGGATTAACTGGGCAGTAACTATAAGCAGGTAGGGTAGAGCTGGAGAAGGTAAGTCATTGGAGGGCATGCCTTTGGGGTTTATCTTTTGTTCCTGGTGAACAGAGGTTCTCTGCTTTCTGCTTCATGTCCTGAGCTGCTTTCTTTGCCATGCCCTTTTACATATTGTTCTGCACTACCCTAGGCCCAGAGCTAGGGATTTCAGCTATCTATGGACCACGACCTCTGAAACCGTGAGCCCCAAATAAATTTTCCCTCTTCTATCTTGCTCTTGTCGAGTCATAGCAACCAAAAAGCTAAATAAGTATCTATATATTAAAAAGTATGTTGGCAGAAAATACATACCTACAAGTTCTTCACTATTATTATATTTTATCAGACTTTATTCTTTTTCTATATCAAATGAAAACGTGTCCCAGAAAGCATTATTCAATTACTGTAATATTTGCATTGCTATAATAGGCAACAGACTCCATTTAATAGACATTTCCTTGTAGGGATCATTAGGATTCATCTCTATTTGTTAACAAAGGGAAAAAGTCAAGAAATATTCTTTAATATGAGTATAAATGTTACTGTTAGCAAGTAACATGACATTTTGGTTAAATATTGATGCCTGCAATATGTTCATCGAATAAGTAACATATCATAGCTTACTTGACAGCAATCAAAGTTTATGTAGTTCTTTGACTCAAATTTTATATTTTGAAAAAAGTATTTTCTGCTAATTGGCAAAATAAAATCTAAATAACCTTTCAGTCAAAATTACAAATTTATTCAAAATATCTGTCAACAGTCAAGAGATCCTTAGCCCATTTATTGATTGGGTTATTTGATTATTTCTTTATCTGTTTTTGGTATTGAGATTTTTGAGTTCTTTACATACCCTGGAGACTAATGCTCTCTGAGGTGCAGGTGGCAAAGATTTCCTCCCATTTGTAGGCTCTCTCTTCACGTTCTTGATTATTTCCTTTGCTGAGAAGAAGCTTTGTAGTTTGAATCCATCCTGTTTATTGATTCTTGGTTTTATTTCTTGCACTTTAGGAGTCTTGCTAAGGAAGTCAGTTCCTAAGCCTACATGGTGAACATTTGGCCTTTTTTTTTTCTTCTATTAGGAACAGTGTCTCTGTTCTAGTGCCTTATCTTTTATCACTTTGAATTAACTTTTGTGCAGGGTGAGAGATAGGGATTTAATTTCATTTTGCTCCATAATGGATTTTCAATTTCCCCAGCACCATTTGTTCAAGAGGTTATCTTTTCTTCAATGGATGTTTTTGGTGCCTTTGTCTAGTATGAGATAACTGTATTTATCTGGTTTTGTCTCTGTGTCTTCTATTCTGTACCATTGGTCTATGTGTCTGTTTTGGTGCCAATACCCATGCCATTTTTGATACTATTGCTCTGTAGTAGAGTTTAAGGCCTGGTATTCTGATGCCTCCTGCTTCACTTTTCTTGTTAAGGATTCAATTGATCAACAAAAATATGAAAAAACGTTCAGCATCTCTAGCAATTAGGGAAATGCGAATTAAAACTACACTGAGATTTCATTTCATTCCAGTCAGAATGGCAATTTACAAGAATACATGCAACAATAAGTGTTGGCAAGGATGTAGGGGAAAACATACATTTATGCATTGCTGATGGGACTTCAATTTGTGCAACTTTTCTGGAAACCAGTATGGAGATTCCTCATAAAACTTGGGATGGAACCTCCATTTGACCTAGCTATCCCACTCTCCGTCTATACCCAAAGAACTTAAAATTAGAATATTACAGTGATGCAGCCATATCAATGTTTATAGCAGCTTAATTCACAATAGCCAAATATGGATCCAACAGAAGAGACTGCTGATAGATCAGCTCCTGCCCATGGACTCCCTGAAAAAATGTTTCTATTTCTCCCATCTTCAGAGAGTGAAACTCTGGCTAGAGCAGCAAAGCCCTCTCCTTTGGGTATTAAGGCAATGTCAGAATCTTGGCTAACCATTTATTCTTAAAATGGCAATGTTTAGGTCCCAGTGTGGACAAAGAATAACATAAAGCTCTGGGGAAAGTATAGGGGATGGACACACTTCTCAGATTCAAATTCTGGCTTCTCCACTTTCAAGCAAGTCACTTCTAAGACTGTTGCCTATTTACTCACTTGTAAAACAAGAATAATACATGAAGTAGACTTTTTTATTTTTTATTTTATTTTGTTTTTGCCTGATCACCAATAGATCTGGTTCTTTTCCTGACAGGTACCTACCATAACTGAACATCTCTGCTTTCTTGTAGTTAGACATGGCCAGGCAACTTGCTTTGTCTAGCTGTGTCACTTCTTAGGAGAAGCATTGAGGAGCCAATACATGATTAGCATCCATCTTCCCTGTTGTAACAACTGTAGGAAGCATGCATCAAGCTGGGGCATCTAACCTGAGTCCCTCAGTAACTATAATAAAGCTTTCTACCTGCTAAAATATTTTGTACTTGAAGCATAAACAAGAAACAAACTGGCTGAGGTCATCGTAAACCACTGGTCAGGATGCTATTACCGTGACATAGCCTAGTTTATCCTGATTGACAGAATTCTACATGCCTCTCAGTATTGTTATGAAAAAAAAAAAACCTGACATAATATGTCTAAATCACATAGAAGAATACAATACAGCGTTATAAATGCTTCATCATTATTTGACAAATATTTATTGAATACCATCTATGTACTAAACCCAGTTCTAGGTAGAAGAATTTAAATATGAATAAAAACCATGGTGTTAGCCATACAGTAGGAGAATGGGTTTTTAATCAAATGATTACACAAAATTCCAACTCTGCAAACTGAGATTCCCTAAGGAGTAAATGATACAGCAAAGGCATGAGATAATTGACCAAGCCAGGGAGGTAGCAGAGTCTTCCATAAGGAAGTGCTCATATAGTTTTACTTTGGAGGTCACAGGGTGATTTTAATTAGGGGAAATTTGGTGAAAGGAATTTTCCTTGGTGAAGAGAATTTGTATACCAAGACCTGTAGTCTAAAGGTACATCTTACCTAGAAGGAACCAAAAACTCTCAAGGTAGAAGGGTGACAAAGGGAAAGATATACAAGAATAGGCTGGAGAAATAAGAAGGGTCCAGGTTTTGCAGACTAGTGAAGATTTGGTATTTATTTAAAGAACAATGGGAAGCTATTGAATATTTTTCAGCGAGAGAGGTTTGTATACTAAAAGATGACTCAGGCTGAGGAGTGGAGGGTGGACAACAAGGTTTTATAAGAATGGTGAATGTAGACGTTCACTAACCAAGATACTATTCTAGAGTCTAAGTAATAGATAATGGCTGCTTGTAACAGGATAGTGGTAAGATTGGAAATGGAGACAGAGAAAAAAGGATGGATTAGTTGGCTTCTTAAAAAATTGAATTCATCCACCTCATCTGTTATAAGCAGAGGAAGGAAGGAAGGAAGGAAGGAAGGAAGGAAGGAAGGAAAGAAGGAAGGAAGGAAGGAAGGAAGAAAGGAATCTCAAGGTATTAAGTAGCTTATAGAATTTCCATAAAGGTCAAAGTACTAAGCAGGAATGCTCGGCAGCCACAGGGGGGGAAGGAGAAACCTTCAATTATACTGAAAGACTGACTATTCCCTAGACACCTCATAGCTTTTATGATGCTAAAGACCAGACATCTTTTTATTATACTGAGTCTTCTTTACAATATACAAACCTCTCTTAAAAGGCCAAAATCTTTACTACTCTGAAAAACCTTGCCCCTACTTGTCTTCTCTAGTCTAATATTTTGTTATTATTACCTCAGCTTCTCTGGAAGAACCAGTCATCTCCAGAACCATGTTTGAAAGCCGGATGGAGCTCCTCAAACATGACTGCCCCCTCTCATTGCTTGTGTCCACCTTACAAAATTTATTTGAATGCATCTGCCTCACAGAAATAAAGACAAAATGAAGCTGCAAAAAAAGTAAATTTTGTCATTAGCTTTTCTGCTTCAGTGTTACAGAAAAGGCATAATGAGGTGGGGGATGGGTAAGATGTTGAGTAAAGCAGACTGAAGCACCTGCCACAGAGAAAAATGTACTGGAACTTGTGAGGGGTTTGGCATAAGGACTGAAATTAAATAAGGCTTCAAAACAACTCCTAAGTTTTTTGTTTTCCCATCCATGCTTAATGGATGATAGATGCCATTATGTGATTTTTAACTTGAAAGCAGTAAACATGAGCTGGGTTTTGATCACATTGAAATTGAGGCAGGCTTGAGACAACCTAAAGAAAACGTCAAATAGATAGTTGAATATGCAAGAGAAGGTCTCGCTGGAGGTATAAATTAATGAGTCATCTGGTGATAATTGAAGTCATGTTGTATTCGTTTTTTATTGCTACATCACAAATTACTACAAATTGAACCACTTAAAAAAAAACACCCATTCATTATGCCAGTTTCCATGGGTCAGGAGACCAGGCATGGATAAACTGGGTTCTTTTCTCAGGGTTTCACACAGTGTGATCAAAGTGTCAGCCAGGACAGCAACACAATCTGAGGTTCAGGATCCTCTTCAAGCTCACTGATTGTTGGCAGAATTTCATTCTCTGTGAGCACAAGACTGATACCCTCAGCTTCTGCAGGCTGCCTTCCCTTCCCTGCCCTATAACCCTTCCCAGAATATGGCATTTGACTTCTATGAGGTCAACAATGATAGAGATTCCAGTCTCTCTCATTTGATTTCTGTTTTTGTCAGCTTTTTCACTACTGTGACCTAAAGATGTGACAAGAACAATTAGAGGAGGAAAAGTTTATTTGGGGGTTCATAGTTTCAAAGGTCTCAGTCCATAGATGGCACACTCCAATCCTCAATGCCCAAGGTGAGGCAGAACATCATGGTAGAAGAGTGTGACAGAGGAAAGCAGCTCAAGACATGGCTCCAGGAAGCAGAGAGAGTGACTAAGCTCGGCTTTCAAAATATACACCCCAAAGTCACATCCATAATGACACATCTCCTCCAGCCACACCCTACCTGCCTACAGTTATCACCAAGTTAATTCTTTTTTTTTTAACAACCAAAAAATATTTATTTATTTATTTATTTATTTATTTATTTTTATTTTATTGGTTGTTCAAAACATTTAAAAGCTCTTGACATATCATATTTCATACATTAGATTCAAGTTGGTTATGAACTCCCAATTTTACCCCAAATACAGATTGCAGAATCACATCGGTTACACATCCACATTTTTACATAATGCCCTATTAGTAACTGTTGTATTCTGCTACCTTTCCTATCCTCTACTATCCCCCCTCCCCTCCCCTCCCATCTTCTCTCTCTACCCCATCTACTGTAATTCATTTCTCTCCTTGTTTATTTTCCCATTCCCCTCACAACCTCTTATATGTAATTTTGTATAACAATGAGGGTCTCCCTCCATTACCATGCAATTTCCCTTTTCTCTCCCTTTCCCTCCCACCTCATGTATCTGTTTAATGTTAATCTTTTCTTCCTGCTTTTCCTCCCTGCTCTGCTCTTAGTTGCTCTCATTATATCAAAGAAGACATTTGATATTTGTTTTTTAGGGATTGGCTAGCTTATATGAGACAATGCAAGTAAGTTTAGAGATGATAGGATGGGGCTGTGAGAGTTTTAAGGTAATAAGTGTATTAACCCCCTGATAAGAATACACTTATTACCTTAAAACTCTCACAGCCCCATCCTATCATCTCTAAACTTACTTGCATTGTCTCATATATGAGATTTTTATTTTATTTTATTTTTTTAGATACCATATATCTTAACCATGACAACATCTCTCTCATTTCAAGGCTCTAGGTTCTTTTAAAGAATTTACCTGATTTGGTTATCCCCTGTTATAGTTTGTAATGGAATGTCTCCAAAGGCTCATGTATTGGAGACTTGGTCCAAAGCTGGTCATTCTATTGGGAGATTGTGGAGACTTCAAGGAATGGGGCTTAGTTGGAGAAGGTGGGTCACCAGGGATGTGCCTTTGAGGATATGTTTTGTTGTCCATGACCACCCATTCCTTCCTCAACCCCCAACTTTCTGTCTCTGCTTCCTGGCTACCAGGAAGTGAGCAGATTTGTATTGCCCCACCTACCATGATGTTCTGGCTCACCACAGGCCCCAAATCAATTGAGTCAAGTGACCATGGATTGAAACCTCTGTAACCATGAATCATACATAGTTAATCTCTCCTCCTCTAAGTTGATTTTCTCAAGTATTTTGTTACAGTGATGGAAAACTGACTAACACAAGCCCAACCAGGATAGTCCCTTTTTTAATTAAACAAGGACAAATTATTAGAGAACCAAATTATATCTGTAAAATCCTTTCATTTTGGTCTTTTAATGTACACTAATCATGGAATGAAATCCCATCATATGCACCAGTCCTAACTACACTTCATTGAGAAAAGGGTGCAGCATGTGTACAGCAGGGGTTAGAAATCTTGGGATCCATCTTAGGCTACTGTTTATAATACATGTCTGAAAGGTGAAACTTTATTAGGAAAAAACAGAGTGAAAAGAGCACAGAGCCAAAGAAAAAAAACTACAAATAATTCAAGTATTTAGTAATGGTACAGAGGTGTCTGAGATTGAGGTAGAATAAATAGTAAAGGCTCTATTATTTTTGCTGTTTTTGTAATTGAAGGACCAATATGCTTAATCATGTTCTCAAGTATATGAAATGATTGATCTGTTTCAGGCTTTGCAACTTGATATAAAAGTTTGATAGGTCTGAGAAGGTTACCAATATTTTAGACTTATAATGTAGTAGAATTACTAAATGGAATAAATCAGAAATTATAATTTAAAGTCTCTTTATTTGATGATAGTAAGAATAGTGACTATCCTAAGGTCATCTAGTCAGAATGACAGAACCACAGTCTCTTGACTCTGAATTCAGCATTGGCTTTTTTTCTTTAATTATTATTAGTCTATTCTACAAGATTTAAATTATGATGTTTTATGCAAAAAAAAATTATCACTAACATAGTGAAAGCAAGATTATTCAGGAGATATAACTCTACTCCTAACTTCATCCATACTTTAAGAAACAGCAGGGAAGCCTGAGGATGTTCTACCTTTCAAGAGACAATGCTCATAGAATCCGTCACCTAGCTCAATAATTACACTTGCAAAAGGTATACTGCAGGTCACCTTTTAAGTGAATCAAAAATCTACCCCCAAATATGGGCTCCATGTTACTTTACTCCTCATCAAGGAGGCATTCAAAGGGTTGAAATGTTTTGTAGGGTTCTTTAAAAAAAAAAAAATATATATATATATATATATATATATATATATATATATATATATATGTATATATTTTATGTATATAAATTTTATATATATACATATATATACATACATATTATTATTATATTAGTTGTAGTTGGACACAATACCTTTATTATTTATTTATTTTTATGTGGTGCTGAGGATCGAACCCAGAGCCTCACACGTGCTAGGCAAGCATTCTATCACTGAACCACAACCCCAGCCCCTTTGTAGGGTTCTTAACATACTCTAACTAGTGCTCTAAAAACCCTAAATATCTTTTTCCTAATGTCTAAAACTTTTTCTTAATAATTTCCTTTATATAATCCATCCAAGAGGCCATAAACATTAATTGACCATAAACATTAGTTGATAATACATCATTCCAATATATGACAGTAATACATCATTCCACTATATTGCCTCCATTTCTGCTGAAAACATTTGAAAATGCTATAAATTATATATATATATATATATATATATATATATATATATATATATATATATATTAAACTTTCTCCTACCAGTGCTTTGCATATATACGGGCATTCAATAACTATTTGTCATTCATTCATGGAGGAATGAATGGTCCACTGACTTTGGAACCAAACTGTAGATTTGATTACAGCCTCCATTTCAGAACAACTGTGTGATTTTGCTTCTCTGAATCTCAGTTTTATCTCTTAAATACATATGACTACTTAGCTCCCAATATTTTCATAAGAACTTAATGAGATAACAGATGTAATGCATCTTATAGAGTAAATACTTCTCAGTGTTTGGTCACTCTCTCCATGGCCTCTTGGTTCTTTCATAAGCAGCTATCCTTTTGTCATATTTGTGGACTTTTTTTTTTTGACATAATGGAAACATCTTGTCCTCATTTGCATTTGTTTTTCATATAAATTGCTCCATTTTTATTCATTAAGAGCTAATTCTCTTACCATATCTGAATTGATTATTTTTTAGATGTTGATGGACTTTTATTTTATTCATTTATTTATATGTGGTGCTGCGAGTCAAACCCAGTGCCTCACACATGCTAGGCAAGTGCCCTACCACTGAGCCACAAAATCAGTCTTTTAAAAAATCTATCCATTTTAAAAATACATATTCTCACTAATAACTGCTGTTCTCTTGTTGAGATACTCATCTGAGAGTTGAATGTGGGGAAGAAAAATATCCCTTAAGGACATTATGTACAACCAGAAGAATGAGAAGTTATACTCCATTTATGTATGATATGTCATAATGCTTTCTACTATCATGTATAACTAATTAGGACAAACTTTTAAAAAGAAAAGTATATGAGAAATTCCAAAATGGAATGAAAACAGCATACATAGTCTGAAAACTCCTCCAGGTGATTCAAAAATCTGCCCCCAAGTACGGGCTGCCTCCTCCTCCTCCTCCTCCTCCTCCTCCTCCTCCTCCTCCTCCTCCTCCTCCTCCTCTTGGGACCACTAGATACCCTACTAATAACTATTCTGGTGAATGTTTTATACTCAGCAATACTTTTTTTTTCTTTGTGGAAAAGTCATTATTCATCACCAATCCTTTAATTCTATTAAAATCAGTCTGAAGCTACTTTTATTTTTCTATTTTCAATCTTAAATGGCCTGATCTGATTACTTTTTGAGCCAGGGAGATTTATTTTTCTATTTCTTTTAATCAATGTCTTTATTTTAAGTTTAGTGTCCACTTTATTCATTTTATCTTCAAGATGTTCACATTCAATCAAACTTGTTGTGACAATAACTATAATTATTGCATTTTATATTATTTCTTTAGTCCTTTGGTATCACTTGCTAATGTAATGCACTTGCTGGCAAACAAAGACATGGTTCAGTTGTTCCTCATTAATTCTGATTCTTATTTGTAAACAGAGTTTAAGTTCAGTGACTAGAGTTTGGCCATGAGACAGAGCATCCTCAGTGAGATACCTCTCCCTTTTACCAGTTTCAGGAAATGGTAAGCCCCTTTCAATTATAAGATATCAAGCTGGCTTTACAAAACGGACTGTTTTGGCTCATGAGATCTGGATAGTTCAAGGGCTTGAAAGAAGAGCCAAAGCGATTTAAGATACCTCAGGATTTTCGGACTCAAACTAGTAACCCAAGGCTGCAGCTTCTCTCTCTACCCACACATCTCTCATCTCTGCTAGTCTTTGAGTGGCTGAACTCTACCATCACAATAAGAATCTTCCTGTTCTCCCAGATTCATCTCCCACCAGCTCCATGAACCAAACTATGCATTTTCATCTGTACCTCTAAAGAACAATTCCTGAGAGGCCTCTGATGGACACAGCCTAAGTCACCCTTGCATAGAATAAATCATTTTAGACTGGGGAATGTGGCAATACAGTTGTTCTTGTGTTCGCTTCTGAAAAAATAAGACAGAGTACCATAAAAGGACGCCCCACCTGAATCACTCAATTGGAAGTGGAAAGGATAAATTCCCAAAGGAAGGAAGAACTACACTAGACAAACAATGACATCATGTCCAGTGTAGCCATTAAACATCATGAATGTGAAAGTTAGCATTAAATTATATGGTATGAGGTCGTCAACTTTTCCTGCCAAGAAAAAATAGACAAGGATATGTGAGTGAAAGATATGGGCTTCAATTTATAGTTTATTTCCTCAAGGAAATAATTTCTACTTCATTTCACTCAAGAAAAGAGTAGGTATTTTATAAATCAAAACAGTTTAATTCAGTGTTCTCTGATTGACAAAATAACCAAAAGCTTATTCACAAACACTATTGTGCCTCAAAGGAAGCCTGTGCTTTGACATAGAGACCAGATCCAAGGGAGGACTAAAGAGTCGTAAGAGCATCGTGAGTCCTGAACCAACAGCACTTATAAATAACCCACTGGATATTAAAATTAACTTCTCTACCAATAGTGAGAAAAAATATGAAATGTTTGAATATTAGCTGATTAGGCACAGACAGGTCTCTTAGGATACTCTCCACATTGCAATTCTGAAAGATGTGGAGAATAGTGTTAGCAAAATAGCTCAACAGCCATTTTGCTGTGAACTGAAGTGCAGCAACCTATTCCTTACTACTTGGAGTCCAGTCCGAAAACAGGCAGCATTGATGTCACCTGGGAACTTGTTAGCATCTGTGATCTCAGCTACACTGGAGGCTGAGGCAGGAGGATCGCCAAGTTCAATCGCAGTCTGAGCAACTTAGTGAGATCTGTCTCAAAATAAAAAATAAAATGGCTACGGATGTTATTCAGTGGTATAGCACTTGTCTAGAATGTGTGAAGCCCTAGGTTTCATCCTCAATACCACATAAATGGGGGGGGGGGTGCAGGGAGAAAGAAGGAAGGAAGGAAGGAAGGAAGGAAGGAAGGAAGGAAGGAAGGAAGGAAGGAAGGAAGGAAGGAAAGAAGGCTAAATCTCTGGTCTCATCTCAAATCTATCAGACCATAATCAGCATCTTAACAACAACCCTAGGAAATCTACCAAGGACAAGATCCCCACAGACTTAAATTTGAGATGCACTGACCTAAAATAAGCCTATGCAAACAACAACTCAAAAGAATGCTGTTATTAGGTCAAGAAATTTGAACTAAATATAAATACTGGGACTTGACTTTTGCCAAGCTGAGAAAGAATAATCAAAATAATAGCATTTCCTAACTTAGACTACAGATCTTGAAAGGCAAACATCTAAATAAACAAATCCTAATGTCAGCAGCCAGTTTTACTAAGATGGTGTTCAGGTAGGGATATACCTACAAACTGGCAACAGAATCATTGGCAACAGGATCTTCAGGTGGGAAACCCTACTCCCGTATGTGTAAGTGCAGGCTCCTATGTGTGTATGCACCTGTGGATTTGTCATCTGTGTGTCTGAGGATATTCCTTTTGCCTCTCCCATTCCTACTGTCTTCTCCATAACTACTGTCTTCTAGTGCTTTCTTTCAACTTCTCTTGCCAAGAAGAAATAGAGAGAAAGATATTCAACTAAACAACATTGCTTCAATTTGTAATTTGTTACACTCAAGGAAAAACTAGATGTTTTTCAAATAAAAAAAAAAAACAATTTGACTAAAATCAAAATCAAAGTTATATAAAATATTTTTTTCTAAATTTCCTTAATACATGGTCATCTTTAAAATGCCATGCTTTCTGTCTTAGAGCATTTTCTATTGCAATGCAAAATAGCAGAGACAGGGTAATTTATAAGGAAAAGAGACTTATTTGGCTTATGGTTCTGGAAACTAAATAGTGCAAGAACATGGTGCCATCATCTTCCTGGCTTCTGGTGAGGGCCTAGTGCTGTTTCAACCCATGGTAGAAAGCAGAAGGGCAAACTACACACACACAGGAAATAAAACAAGGGAGGCAGCTTTCCATAGGACAGAGTCCTCATGAAAAACTCTTAAAAGTCTCCACCCCTCTCAACACTGTTACATTAAGGATTGAGCCTCAACATGAATTTTGGTAGTACCAAAGTATCCTCAAACCACTGTACTCTCCTAACTTGCAAAAAAAAAAAAAAAAAAAAAAAAGGCTTTTTAATTTTTTGTCTTTTTGAATCCTAGAAATCAAGAAACTAAGAAGTGACCAGTTTTTCCTATTCCATACCCTCTCTCTATAAGTGCACTTATTTCAAACTCATGCACATATTCAATCTTAAACTGGAGTCTCAGTACACTAGCATTAGAACATAGTGCTTTTTGTAATAATAAAAGAGTTTTCACCATTTACTTAAATATATCTTTACCAAACTTTCTCAGATGCCTCTAATTCTTAAAAAAAAAAAAAAGTGAGTGGGGTGGCTATATCACCTTAATGGAAAGTGAAAGGGTTCTAGATATAAATGTTTTGTAACAAATTCTATCAAAGAGACAACAGGTTTAAGCAATGAGCTTGCTAACTAATCCCTGACTCAATAGGTATCGCTATTGCTGTATTCAAAGCTATAACATACAATTTTGTGCATTCACTAGTATACCGTGCTGTACTTATGAAATGGCATAAATTTCTGATGGGCACAAAGAACTGTAACTCACTTCCATCAACACCCTAGGAAATGAAATTTGACCACTATGAGACAAATCTGGGCTCCGGCCAGTCTGACGTATTAAGCTATAATGGGCCTACAAACTTAAGACCTAATAGAAGGGAACACATACAAATAAGTACAGACAAGGTGATTTTATAAGCTTTCAACCTTGTCACTAGCCTCTAATGCAAGGACCAGATCTAAGTGGACTTAAGCATCAGGATAGTGTGTGGCAGTTAGAAAAAACTGAAAGGACACAGTGCATAAGTCTTCTCACGTACACAGCATATTCTCTTCCTCCATGGTTCCCAGAGAAAATCATACTCTAAATGAGGAGAATCTGATCCAGACTTCTTTATCAAACTGGCAAGCAATGCAGCTCACAGATGGGGGCTTTGCCACCTCTCTCACACCTACACACAGGAACAGCTGAGGTGATGTGTTCTGCACCTGCCATAGCTCCTGGAGAAGTTTCAAAGGAAGAACAGTAAATTATAGCTAAATTGCTGGAAGAAAATGAAGATATTTATAATATCTATAATGGGAAGAAAATAACATCCCATTGAAACTTTTTCTTAAAAACAAAATTGCTTCTTCAATGCCTAGAGTTTATAAGTGGAAAACAAAATCCATAAAAGGGTTTTCTAGAGAATGGAAAAAAGCTTGGTATGGCCGATTGCTTTTTGCTTGCTTGGTTGGTTGATCTTAACTATTATTGCTCTACAAACACATTCTAGAAAACCTAGAACATATTGATACCTAAATAATTATCAATTATCTCACTACTTAGTGATAATTACATTGTGTTGGGCAGCTTTGTAAACTTTATCTTTGCATAGATCTTTTAATTTACATTTTAATTTAATTTTAATATTTAATAGAATCTACATACTATGTCATTTTAATGGCTGATTCATGTACCATCAAGTAGAGTATAATTTATTTAACTAATCACATACAGATGGACATTTAGATCATTTCCAAATTTTACTGCACAAATAATCTTGTAGTGAACATGCTTGTACATATAGCTTGTTACATAACCCTGTGTCCTGGGGTTGCTGAGTTGGCAGAAATACATATTTCAAGGCTTTTGGCATACACTAGTACAAGTTGCTTTCGAGTAATCTTTACTTATCACAATACAAATTGTGTTTTACTGCCCAAGAAGTGAATTGCACTCAATCTGAGGTGATGAGACAGAGTAGGCTGAAGTAATAAAACAGATTCCTAATACATTTGTTGGGGCTGGTCTCAGATGGAAGGGTACACCTTTATTCATATTCCTGTTGACCTTTTTAAACCTCTTTTACATTTTTAAAGTAGTTAGAGTAAATCCAAGTACTCTCACCCAACTTTGAAGATGGCATGAAGGGCAGGTAGGTGAGTCCTATGCAATACCAGATAGGCAGTTTTTAACATCACCCCAAAACAAAAATGTGGAATTGTGCAGTCAAAAAGTGAGAATGGCAAAATAGCAGCAGCAGAGAAAGAACAAAGCACAGGGCCCTTCTGAGATCAGGGCCCTGTGCAGCTACACAGGTACCCTGCACAGAAGGTAGTGCTGGTCTCATACTCACCCATGAGTTTTTTGCCATGATTACATGGTTATACTCAGCCAGCTTTTAGACATACCATTTTTTTTCTCACTAATTCTTATGCTTGCTCAAGTACAGGCAACTTATGCAACTGCTGATGGAGTCATTTGTTAACTTCCCATTAACTGTATCCCAACACACTTTCCTTTCACTTTCATAAAGTGGATGGGGGCGGGGGAGGGTTGGAATGCCCTAATTCTATAAAGGAATAATGTCATCATGTGTCAGTGAACAGTTTAAATTTACAACAAGCACCCTTAACCCAATAATGATGAAACTTCATAAAAATCACACAAACCTCATTCACTAATGCCATGTTTCCAAATCCTGCAAGTTTGAGTGTTTATAAGGATGTGTTTTGAATCAATGAACACAGCATACTTTATTTTTTTTTAAGTTTTTTAACTCAAAAACTCTGTTTTATGTGTTGACATTGAATTAAAGAAACCAACACAAAACGAAAGAAAATCAGGCAATGTGCTGAAATTTGGCAACCAAAATACATTATATATTCAATGTCTCCTTTTTCTACTGCTTTTGGTTTGGTTTCCCTGGAAACATATATTTGCTACAAGCCAAGGCTTTCTGTGGTCTTAGCTACAGGGAAAAGTAGAAATAGATGCAGATAGGTAGTCAGAAGAAATTTTGATTTAAAACATGGATAAGACACATGCAAGCCTTAGAAAGTGAGTAGAATTCTGAATGGCCTGTGGAGTCCTGAATACACTTTGCAAGAAACAGTTTATTCCAAAATACGGGTACATTACCCTAAGACAGAAAATATGTTTATGTTGGCAAGACTATTTTTTAAAAGGCTTTCAGTAAGAAATTGGTCTTTGATTAATTTATTAATCAGAACTTTATTATTACTAAGCAGATTTACTCTGTTTTAGGTACCAGGGCTACCAAGGAGTTTAGATTAGCTCATTTCTGTATCTGGCAATATTAATTCACCTAGCATTCAACACACACTACAGGGCATTGTCTCTGGGTTAGACTTGGAGATACAAAGACAAATATAAATCAGTAAGATTGTTCCTGTAAGTTATAAAATGGAATGGAAGGGTGGACAAGAGAAGCTGACCTAAGTAATCCAGTAGGACAAGGCTCCACTGAACATCTATAAGTTTCTACAAGTGTATTCCACACAATTTAATGCGGAATATGAAAGTGCCCTGAATTTAATGTTAACTCCAACAGTCAAAAAAGAAGTAATAAAATCATGTGAGTAAAAAATACAAGAGAAAATGAGAATGAAAGAGTAGACAAATAGTTTAGGGGAAAAATTAAAGAGAGAATATAAGGGAAAATTACATAGGAAGGGAAAATATATAGAAGGAAAGAAATAAGAAGGAAGGAATCAAGATAAAAACTACTATGAAGATCCAAAGGGATTAATGAGTTCAAGTTCCTGTCTGAAAAAGATAAATGGAGACGCTTCTGTGAAATATCATTTGCACAAAAACAGGACAACAGGTTTATTCTATATTTTCCTGGGTCCATTGTGTCATTGAGAGAATCAAGACCAATCCACAGGGAAGGATATCTGTGGAAAGGTTGTTCAGTTCTTGGAAGGCCCTGGTCCCATGAGGCATGTAGAACAGAGCAAGCAGGATGCAGGATATGCAATCCAAAAGATGATCTTTCTTATTCCTGCCAACGTTCACACCTTTGTTTTATCTAAGGAAGGCAATTTGTCCAAAGAGTAATTTAGAATAAAATCTGTGTCAAATTTTTCCTGTTAGGATTTTTTCATTGACAGGAATGAATTTCAAATGTCACCTTCCCATTATTTAAAATTGATGGCCAATATTCAAAACTTTTAGGATGAACAATTGTCAGAGCTGTCCCAGACAGAGAAAAGCACTTGTCCATGGACCAAATAGTTACCAAGGAGATTGAGTCAATAAACATATCATTTGTTGAAGATGCCAAGATTTCTTATGGAACATGATATTGGCAGGCAGTCCATTCTGGATTATTACTTGGGTTTGCATTTAAAACAATGTTAGCAGACATATCTCCACAGTCTCTAAACACTCACTCTTCTAAATGCTTCAAGAACACATGTTCATGCCATTATCTATAAACCACTGCCTTGGTAAAGAGAACTACCCCCAGTTAGAAAAATCAGGATAGGCCAGTGATGGATCTGCTTTTATTTTAAAATGCATAATAGACTAGAATGGAGATTTAAACACTAAAGAGTAATGTTTTAACACTACAGGTTTTCTACCAGTGAAGTCATAAATAGGTAGGTAGAACCTCAAGAAATTAAAATACAGTGGTGCTTTTTAAATTTTTTTTTTAACTTCTGAATCTGTGTTTTGAAATAACACTCTTGTTCTTTGGACGAGAAGTAGGTAAATACCAAGACCAAAGAATGGTATGCAAATTACAGCCTAGAACCCAATGTGGTTATCTTTCCTACTCACACCAGCCACACACATACCCCTCTGCCACTGCCACCATCATCATGCTTTGCTGATTCCAGTTTCTCTTCAGCACAGTAGCTCCCCATACTACATACACACAGCAGCCACTGTTTTCACTGAAATAAATTTTGTTCCATAGAAAACTAAATTCTGGAATTTATAACATAAGAACTTGAAAACTAAGAGCCCTGGGTGAGTCTAAAAAATTTAGACCCCAAAAGCATCCTCAAGTTATTGTGACTTGGGAGCACAGAGCAAGTGAACATTGGGTGTCTATTTACATTGACCAAAGCAAACAGAATATTTTGGGACATTCAGAACATCATCTGCAGAGCCTGGACCCAAGAATCACAAGGAAAAAAAATCTCCTAGAGTATCTTTTACCTAAATTCATAACTAAAATGGATTGCTTGTCACCCCAATGTACACATGCATGCTTCTGCCACAGTCACTTTCCTATAAAACAGGTGCTCATGATTTCAGGTGATTGTGAGAGCATATTACAAGTGCTCATCCCTCAAGTCTTTTGTTGGCTGAGTGCCCATGGCTGTTATAGGAACTTTCCTCTGCTCAGCTGCTTTATCCCCAGCTGCACACCAATTATTTATTGGAGGTCCGGTGATGTGAACATACTATAGAAAACCATCCTTTGTTCCTCCTCCTAGAACTCAAAGTACTTTGGTTATGGTCCTACTAGTACTGTTGTCATTGGATCCAAAAACACAAACCTTCTAAACGTGAGTTGGAGGGTGAAGGTCAGGGAGGAGCTCTTTTTTGAGTAGTTTTAAGTATGCTTATCAAGTTTCTTGGAGGTTGTGCTGCTTAAATTTTGGAAGGAAACACTGTTGTGCTTTTCTCCCTCAGGATGGTAATTTGAAGTATTAACCAGAAATCCTTCACCCTGGAAAACATCCCTAGGGCTGCTCCAAGAGAGAGGCCCTATGAAAGCAAGCAGCTATTTTTTACCCTCTTTACTCATAGTGCAGAAAGTTCTCACGTTTGGTTTGCAAATTGCATTTGCTGAATGTCTGTGGCAGCCTTTCACACAAAGAGAGAAGGGGTTTTGTAAACTGAGATTAACTAAATAATGTGGTCTAATCCCATCCAGTTTGTGTTTATGCATGTTTCACTGTGGGATTTACAGCCTGAGCTCATGGAAAGACAGAATAAATGTAGTGAACGCAAAGAATCCAAGCTTTGTGTCTCTGGAATTAGGATCCGGTTCAGGTGGGAATCAAGTGGAAGACAGCTGAAGACGAGACACAGAGATGGAGAAATGGACAAAATCAACTCTCTTAGCTTTTATGAACTATCTCAAAAAAGAAACACCCTTAAATATACTCCCCACAAGAATGAATATACTGAGAAATTTGTTTGATAGAAAGCAGCTCTCAGCCTTGTTCCTTCCTGTAATCATTTTCCACCCTTTCTGACCCTATGTTCTGCCACAAACACAATGCCAGTGTTACAAGTTTGCTCTCTCTAGCTCTCTCTCTCTCTCTCTCTCTCTCTCTCTCTCTCTCATACATCTGGAAGCTTCTCGTACTTCTAAACCATCAGGCTCATCAAGGAAGAGATGGCAGTAATTGACAGAAGGGCACTGACTATGTCCTAAAAGGTTAAGAGTAGAATGTAAGCTATGTCTACAATGTTCCCACCAAGCCTCTTCTGCCTTATGAAGCTGTTTCAAAGACTACATTCATTCTTTTCCACTCCAGATCAAGTTGACTGATAAGGAGCTTTTATTATTTCTTCTCACCTGGAGACGAAAGGATCTACTTATTATAAGAGGTTCTTTTGTTAGATGTCATAGGTCCTTTGTGCTCATGTTTTCCTTTGGTCCTTCATTACCTCTTTGATTTTACCGGCTTTCACCCTGGGAGAACTGAGGCCAGCCAGAAGCAGGACTGCTACTCTAACCTGTTAAAGGAAAGAAGGTGATATAGGAAAGCTTACAGTCTGTGTCCTGATTCCATTCCTATCTCTTACATGGCCCTAAAGTGACATAACAAATTTGATTTATGTGGAAGGAGTGCAAGAAAAGCAGGTCTACTTTGTTTAATATAGTAGAAATACAGGATATTTGAGAATATTTGGATGAAGGCAAAACAACAATCTATGACCATTATTTTTTCAGTATTTTTTCAGTACTGGGGATTGAACCCATGGACTGGTGTGTTCCAAGCAAGTGCTCTACAACTGAGCTAAATTCCCAACCCTGATATCTATATTTTTTAAGGCTCATTTATTTTATTTTCCTTTCACTGTTTTTTAGATGCACTTTATTAAATATTCAACTAGGAAACTTTGGATCGTATTAAAAAACATGAATTTTTAAGGGAGAAACAATTTTTTTCCAGAAATTTGAGCTATCTTAATCATGAGTAATTAGCTTTTACTAACAAATAATTTTTTTTAAAAAATACCACAGATTTAAAAAAGGTAGATTAGAGCCACTCCTCTGTGCCTGTGCTTAAATACATTCTGATAACTAAAGCTCAAGAGATCGAATTGAAAGTATAATATACATCTCCCTTTCTGAAGGCAAAGAAAAAAAAAAACTCTGTTAATGTTGATTTGCAAAGGTGGAAAAGATGGTAAAAAGTCACCTGACCCATTCTCCCATCATATTTGGGACTACACAAGTCCAGAAAGACAAGAAATATCTGAGTTTTTAAAATTGTCAATAGCAGATTCCAAAGTTTAGTAGTCCATGCTAGGTTCTAAATCCATTACAATCAGATTTTGCTAATATATCTGTATATCAGGGAACAGTAGGGCTTGAGATAAATAAGACAAAGTCTCACTGAGCACACTTCATAAATAAATAATTTTTGCCATAAACAATGAGCCATATGCACCATCAGTGAAACCGAGAGAGTGAGTGACTACCCAATATAAAGGACGAGGGAAGGATTGAATCATAATGTTCCCACCACCTGGAAAACAGAGCACCTAGCATCAGGCACCAAAGCCAGCCAATAATCCCTTATCAAGGAAACCAATAGCTATCCCTTACCAAGGGCATACTCTTTGCCAAGTGCTGCTTTACGTGCATCAACCCATTTGATGCCCAAAAAGACAAAGCACAGAAAAGGTTAAGTGACTCACCCAGGTCACATAGCAGTTATATATCAAAAATAGGATCTGAACCCAGACAATGTTCATGTCTTTTTCATGCTACAATATACTATCTTAGCTATGCTAGGATACAGATATATGGAGTAATTGGAGCACTAAATGAGGAAAAACTTATTTAATGCCCAGATGGATCAAAGTCTGAGTCCTGGTTGTATCATTTATTATCTTGCACTATTCTCTTAGTCCATCCAATAACCTATTTTTCCTCCTCAATAAAATGGAACAATGAAAACTGAGAAGGAAAAAAAGGTCTTATAAGGTTTAGAAGCTATTTCCATCAACTGCTTAATCCAAGAGTCTAGCCCAGAGAATATTTGAGTGGTTTACTATGCAAGAAGCTTTTGAAACATCATGGTCTTGAGCTGATGAACACTATAAATAAAAATGCAACTAAAGAGGATTCTAGTTATCACACAAACTCTTCTAGGTATTGGGGTCTCCTAAGAAAAGTGATTTAAAAGATAGAGTGCTATTCAATCTGTAAAAAAAAAAATGACACAATTATCATCATCTCATTATTGACAATAGCAAACAAAGTACAAGAATACAGGACATTAAAAATAATAAGTGTTTGATGGACAAAGCAGATATATGACATTAGTATATGTTAAAGTGTTATATTTGTACTTATCTTGAAAATCTGTCCAACATGCTACCTTATTACTATGCCAAAAGCATAAAGACACAGCCCAATAACGAAATAAAATTCAAGGAATCAGTGACAGAAAATATAGGCAAAGTGAAACCTGTTTTTACATTTATTGTCCATACAAAGAATAGAAACCACAGAACCTGATGAAGCTACATGGGCCTCTGTTTACTCATGTAGCCCTCAAGGAGATAATCAAGTAACAATTTTCCCATTTTTCTATAAAATTCTATTGGAAAACATAAAATAAAGTTGGAAGAGATAAAGGCAAAGAATGCTTATTAGATTTATTTTGTTTAAATTGCAAGATATTTTTGCCAATCAAATTGGCAAAGATTATAAAGCAGTAGCACTCTAATCTTCTTTAGGATTTTAAACACTCTTAATCATGCAGATAAGAAATAATTAAAGAAAATACAAATATGTCATTATGAGGATTTATAGACATGTAGTTAAATACAATGAGAAAGCCATATAATAAACATTTTAATTATACCATCTTTCTACTTTAGCTTCAATCAAGCTTCTAAAATGTCAAGAACAGTGATTTTTTTATTTCTTTTTTTCCTGGCAAATCTCACTGTAGTGAACACTGACATTCTTCATTGTTCCAATGACTTCCAAATTATATTCAAAATTAGGGACATTTTTTTCTTAAAAAACAAAATAAAAAAAAATCATTGCCTGTTTGAAATGGAGGCACATTTTCCATGGTTATTTCTTCCGTTTTCGCTTGCTATAAAATTATATGTACACACACACACACACACAACACACACACACACACAACACAGAGTCATGGCTCCACTATCACTTGGATCATCACCAGGTGACTGTTTTTGCCACTCCGAAAGCAAGCATGCTACTTAACATATTTATTTCTTTGACATACTGTTTCCTCTCCCTTTTCTGTTCCAAGAACTCCCACTTTCTTGCCAGGATTCATGAGCCTATCTTTACCTAAGTTTAATGAAGAATACTCTCTACCTTAATGTGTCCATTGCACTTACTACACTGTATTGCAAGGATACCAATCTGTTTCCCCAGTATATTATGAGCTCCTTAAAAAAGAAAAAAGACCAAGTCTTATTTACTCTTGTAGGTTTGGTATCTAGCAGCATGTCTTGTCCATGACGAAACCTGTACTTTTTTTTTTTTTCCAATAAGTGAGTGAACAAATACCAGGAATTACACACGTGAGGACCCACAGTATATTCCTGCTTCCTAGCATCATTTCCCAGATGGCTCCCAGCTTTCCTCTTGGCTCTCTTTCTTCATACCACACAGTAAAATCCAGGTAGGCCTCTTTCATATCAAGAAAGTAATTTACATCTTAGGAGAAACTCCAGTCTCTATGTTCCCCTCCACAGCCCTGGGGGAAATGGAGACAGACAGACAGACAGACAGACAGACAGACAGACACACACACACACACACACACACACACACATAGACACACAGTCATATACTGCATAGGATTTTGGTTAATGAGGAACCATACATAGGACAGTGATCCCATAGGATTATATCACCTAGTCATAGCCATCTTAGTCTGTGTAAGGACACTCAATGGTGTCTGCACAGCAAAACTAGTTCTCAGAATATTTTTATTGTTAATCGACACATGAGTGCATATTGCTGCAAGATGAAGAAACGCAGAAAAATGAAGCCATTTGTTCACATGAGCAAAGAACCATGATAGAGCCAGAATAGAGTAAGTACATAAAGCCAGAACTCTTTTGCATGCAAATCCAAAGCCACTCACATTACTTGGCCAGTATAGCTTGTTTCCAGGTGCACATTTATGGTTTTCTTCAGTAAACACTCAAATGTACTTATGTGACATTGCAGAATAAAAAATACTTGAATGAAAGAGACTTAAATTGGCAAATCTGTGTGGCTCTCTCTTTGGTGTTGGAAATGCCAAAACACGACATTGTTTAATGGATACTTATGCAAAATAAAATTAATGTTTCATGAAAAAAATCCTTTAGTTTTATATATATATATTTCTACATACAAGCTTAATATCCCAAGAGGCTTTATCCATCTTAAACTATTGACCAACTCTATGAGATATGCATGAAGTTTAAGAGCCAGGTTTAGCTGAAAACTTGCAAACTTCTCAATCATCTATTATTATTTTAAAAATCACTTTTGAAAATTGCTAACCCAATTCAACTATAAACCATTAAATAGCATTATTTTAAAAGCAAATTAGTAAAGCAAGTTTGGCATCCTGGTAAAATGTGCATTTTCTAGTTCTTAGTTCTTAACTAAACAGCATTGAATCTTAATCGAGTGGAAAAGCTTTTCCTCAGAATTCATTTTCCCTGTTTCAGTAGCTGAGGTGTCTCTGTCAAGCTTCTTATCTCTAAGTAGTCAATGAACTATTTCAACCTTAGTGTCCTGTGTTCAGTTCACCATGGCTAAGACTCTGATGCTAATCAGAAGGGAAACTTTAGTTGACAATAAAAGTTGCAATTTAAAGAAGCACTGTTCTGAACACCTTCTAAATGAAACCTCATAAACCTCACCAATGCCCATTGAGTCAGCATCATTATTTAGAAGGAAACTGAGGCTCACAGAAGCAAAGCAATTAGCCTGCATTCAACCAACTGGTAAATAAAGAATCTATACTGAGATCTGACCCCACAGTCCATCTCCAGGGTACCTTTTCAAACTTATGGTACTCAAAGGCTCTGCTTTAAGTCACTGTATAAAAGAAACCAAAGGAACCAACTCCCCAAAGTACATACGTAAATAAATAAAATTTAAAGATTTCAATCATCTATGATTTTCCCCCTTAATTGGAAGGAGATAATTGTTGCCTGTACCCTTTCTTTCCTTCTTACTTTCTCTCCTCTCTCCTCCACATTTCAAACTAACTTCTTCCAGACAGAACAGCTGGCTTAATTGACTATAATAACTAATTTATTTAGTGCATTTCCTCAATAGTAAAATGTACTATTCATCGATTTAATAAAAACTGTATTGTGAGAAAATCAATCCTCTGTTCGATTATTTTGAAATTGGTTGTAAATTAATATGTGAGCATGGGAATAAAGGAAACATGGTGACATTAGCTATGAGGTGGCTGATTCAGCAAGTCTTCAGTTTGCACACTTGTGCACGTGGTCCTTAGAGGCATGAACTTTGTTTCACACATCAAGAACTCTAAAGACATAATTGTTGGATAAATGCATGAATAAACATTTTCTAGGAGCAATTTTATCACATAAATTATTTTGAGTAGAATTTCACATGAACTTAAATTTAAACTAATTTCACAATAGTGCCAAACTGATTCCATTAACTCCACATCTTTGCTATCTTTGGGAACTGTCAGACTTGTTTATTTTAGCCATTCTAGTGGATATAAAATGGCATCCTGTAATTTTAAATTAAATTTTCATGATTATTAAGAATGTTGAACTCCTATCTTTTGTCTTCTTTTGTGGTGTTCTTGTTCATGTCTTTTGCTTATTTCTTATTGTTAATTTGTAGGAAATCTTTATATCTTCTGTATTTGAGTCCTTTGTCAGCTATATACATTGTGAACATTTTCTCCCATTCATCAGTTCCTGTTTGGGTTTATTGAGGTTTCTTTTGGTGGTGTCTTTTAATAAGCAGATTGTTAATTTTAAGGTTTTATTTTTATGATATTTTCTCTTCATAATTCATGTTTTTCTGTTCTGTCCAAAAAAACTTTGCTTATCTCATAATCAAAAAGATATTTACCTATGTTTCCTCCTAGACATTTTATAATTCTAACTTTTGTATGTAAGTTTGTGATCTGTCTCAAATTAATGTGTACTTACAGTGTGAAGTAGGAGACTGAAGTTCACATTTTCCAAATCAATATCCAGTTGTTCCATTACCATTACTTAAAAAGATTCCTTTTCACCAATGAATTCCCCACTGACTGCATGCCTTGATGGAAAAGCAATTGACTGTATATGTGTAAATCTATTTCTGGGATCGATTTTGTTTTATTGATCTGTTTCAGCTACCCTTATACCAAATGCCCCAATGGTTTGATTACTATAGCCTTAAATGAACCCAGAAATCAGGTAATGTAAATCTTCACACTTTATATTTTCTCAAGACTGTTTTGGCCAAGCTGAATTCTTTGCATTTCAATTTCAATATTAGAATTTTTGTCAGTTTCTTCAAAAATTTCAGATTTTATCATTCCTTTAAAAACTGTCATTGGGGGGGCTGGGATTGTGACTCAGGGGTAGAGCGCTCACCTAGCATGTGCGGAGCCCTGGGTTTGATCCTCACTACCAACTAGAACTAAAAAAAATAAATATTAAAAAAAAAAACTTTCATTGGGACTATAAATGAGAATCAGTTGATCTATAGATTAGTTTGGGGAAAATGAGCATCTTCTGTTTCTTTTGTTTGTTTTGTTTTTCATTGCTAGGGATTAAAGCCCAGGCCTTGCAAAACTAGGCAAATGCTCTACCACTGAGCTATATTCTCAACCCCAAAAATGGACATCTTAACAGTATTAATTCCAATGATTCACAAATGTGGTAGAAATCTATTAATTTAGGTCTTTAATTTTTCTTAGTAATGCTTTGTAATTTTCAATGTAGCGTCTTACTCCTTTTTCATTAAACTCATTCTTAAGTATTTTATTCTTTTCACACTACTGCAAATAGTATTAATGTTCAAATCTCAAGAGCCCACAATGTGGATACTAAATATACCTAATGTTTAAATATATGCAAACATAAAACCAGATGTAAGTATTTTATATTTATAATGCTTATGAAACTACAAAGCAAACAATTTTACAACCTAAATTAAGTTAAATGAAGTAAGCAGACAGTGAAAACCAAATTCACAATATCATTTTAAATAGATGGATACTAATCGGCAACCAAAATATTAATGACACTGGTTCTTTTGAACTCAGCATGCCTAAAAAATAGGACACTGTTATGGTTCAGATATTAGGTGTCCCCCAACAGTTCATGTGTGAGACAATGCAAAAAGGTTTAGAGGTGAAACGATTAAGTTATGATAGCCTTAACCTTATCCGTGCATTAGTCTGTGGCTAGGGATTAATTGGGTGGTAACTGTAGGTCGGTAGGGTGTGGATGGAGGAAGTAGATCACTGTGGGCATGCCTTTGGGTTTATATTGTGTCCTTGTGGAGTAGAGTAGTCTCTGCTTCCTGGTGCCATGTTCCCAACTGTTTTCCTCCACCAAACACATCTACCATGATGTTCTGCTTTAGCTCAGGCCCCAAGGAATGGAGTCAGCTGTCTGTCGACTGAGTCCTTTGAAATTGTGAGACTCAAATAAACCTATTCTCCTTAAAATTGTTTTTATCAGGTCTTTTGGTCACAGTAGCAAAAAAGCTGACTAAAATAGGCACTCAATGGTGGCTCAATTTCCCTAATGCTTCTTTCTACTTAAGTGCTATGAAATCTTCTATAGAAAATATGTATCTCAGGTTATAATTTCAGATAAGCCAGAAATTAAAACTTCAATTTTTTTCATTTCAAATTATTTCTGACTCTAGGCCCCCATTCCACCAAGCAGGCAGCACATATCAAACCTCAGAGCTCCAGGAGGCTGCCTGGCTGGAGTAGTACCCCAAGGTGTTTCCTTCTGCAGATGCATCAGGGAGGCAGGGAGAAGAACCCAGATCTCCAACACCAGTCCTCAGAGGTTGTCACTCCTTTTTGCTTGATTGCAATAGGCTGCTGTTCCTGTGTCATGTTTTGAGGACAAGGGAATATAGTCCTACTTCTGCCTAATGACTTGGCAGCCTCTCTTCTTAAGGAAACGCTTCTCCACAGCAACACTGCCAGTGAGCCAGCTGCAGCTTCCCTGCTATGGGAACCCCCAGAATCCTCTTCGGATGCTCACAATCTTTCTCAGCTGCTTTCCTGTGGTTTGAGGGTCAGAAATTGTCTCAATTCTGACCCAGAGCAAACAGCAAGAGAAAGATAGAGGGAGAGAGAAAAGTCAGAACCACAGTGTCAGCCATCCTGAAAAACAGGCAGCCTCGGTCCATACATCATCTCCACTGTACTGGCTGTGTGATTTGCCATTCTGAGCTTCTAGGCCCTCATCTTTAAAATGAATAAAATTATCTAAAATGAATAATTGAGGTAAAATATGTAACTATCCTGGCACACTATAGAAATTCATTATTATACTTGGGACTTGAAGCTAAAAGCATTGTCACCAAACATCCTAAATTTTTCTAGTTAGCTAGTTCATAAGCAAGATTTAGTAAACAGCAGATATTCTACTTAGAAAAGATATGTGGTATTCCCTCCTTGCCTTCAAGTACTTAGTTCAAAGAAGTCCAGACTATTTAAACTACAATTTTTAAGAGATATAGAGAGAACTAGGAATGAATAGGTCTGAATTCTTACCCAAGTTTGCATCATGTATCAGTTGTCATTCATGAGCTAATCGCTGAACTCCTCTGAATCTCATATTACTCCTTTTTAAAGCAGAGATCATGTTTTCTTTTATGACCATGTCTAAAATTACTATCAAGTCAAATAAGATGTGTTAGGTTACTAATAAGTGTAAAATTTTATTATTACTGATTTTCAAGATTAAAACGAAATCTCATCCAATTCCCTCATTTACAGATGACAAAACAGAATCCCAGAGACAGAAGAGGTTTCATGTGTCTGAAAACATAACAGTTACAGCTGGGACTTGCACTGAGGCCTAAGGTAACTCTCTCTCAGGTTTTTGGCATCAGATTCCCCCCTTCTTTTCCTCCCTTCCTTCCCCCATGCATTAAAGACAAAGCATCCTTTAAGCCCTACCATTAATTTAGAATTGTTGTTTCAAATGCAGAGGTGATGGAGTAGGAAAGCAATCAGAGTTTAGAGTCAAGGTGGTCTAATGAAGATGAGTTCCCAGAGCAGTTGTTCTACAGATCACAGGATCTCCTTTCAATACTCTGTCTAGTCATGTTGTTTATGAGAGCAGCAGTAAACTCCCCCAAGCACTTAGCATTTCCTGGGACCTCTTTAAAGGAATCTCCAAAGCTGCCCCAGAAGGCTAATTAGTGAACCTATCTTAGATCCTAGCCATTCACTTTGTAGACGTACCAATCATTTCCTCCTTTTTATGAGGAGGCTTATTTTGGTCAACATAATACTCCAACACCTCTACCCACTCCTGAAAATTCTCATCCCAACTCATCTGGCCTGTTTATAGAAGAAAGTTCTACTCTGCATCCTTTTGACTTGGAGCATTATTTGGAAAGATTCAGCATATAAAAAGTCCTATCATTCCTTTGTTGGCCTTATCATGACCTTGAACATTTTGTTAACAAAGCACCCTGTTAATATTTTGACCACAAGAACTAATGTACTTGGGGCTGACCACTTTGCCAAAGTGGTGCTTGCTCCTAAAAAGGGAAAGTTTTAATTCTATTTTCAAAATAAGTCATCTTATCCCTGCTATATTAGGAAATGTCATCAATCAGTCCTAGAAGCCTGCAGTGCAGTGTGTGGGTGAGGATGGTGGGGGAGGGGTGTGTGAATTCACTTGCTATTCCAGATTCCTAGTATCACAAACCTCACATTCCCATAGGGGGCAGGTGAAGTCCCCCTTATATAAAAGTGCAACAGCCCTGTTACAATGGGCCTAAAATTGGCTTTTTAATTACAGAAAATACAATGGCATTTTCAGGGGGTGCAGCCTGGCTGATACCTAATGACTGGACAGAAATTACCAAATGACAGGTGATCTGAGGGTTGAAAGACAGATAATGATTAAATTCCTGGCTCAGGACATTTTCAGCTCAGGACATCCCCAGAATCCTGAGTCCAAAAGATGTTTTCTTCCTCTAAAGTGACTTTCTAATGTTGTCTCCTGCCTTTGCCAGGAGTGAATGCAGTAATCTCACATCAGGAGGAAAGGTATTGTAGTATAGCACAAGGTGTTCAAGGGAGGGAGGGACCCTGCTGCACCAGGGCTCAGGCAGCCAAACAGCTCTCCCACACACACTCCAGAGAACATAACAGAAACAGTGCTCAAAAAAGAGACCTTCAGCAATCAAACCCCATTAACGCGCAGATGCCGGGCAAAACAATCCTGTGCCAGATCCTCCTGACAGGTAGGGAAAGTCCAAATCCTTGAGGGAAAGACCACCAGGAAGTGGGGTAAAGGAGTAATGCTATCCAAGCCAGCAAAGTTCTGTTCATAGACAAATTCACTCCAACGCTTCTGCTCTGAGAGGGATCTTGTGCCATCTGAGTTCACCTCTACCTATACCTCCAGAGAAAATGTCCTCTTTCCCCCAAAGCTCTCACCCAACCCTGAAAAAGCTATATTCTTACTCTCCGTTTTGTAGAAGCTTTCTCAACTCTAATCTGCTTTGATTGAAACTGTGCATTCTGAAGTTAATGTCAATATGTTCTACTTAGATTTCTACATTACAAGAGGTTTTGTGTTTTATAATATTTATTATGAATCAGTTGTCTCCTTCCTTATCTCTACAATGAGTTTGTAAATTCATAGATAGTAGAAACTGCCTGAAATTTCTTTTAAACTTCTCCCTTTACCCCAAGGAACTCTCTCTCTCTAAATATCTGCTGACATGGCGACATGCTGTATTTTGTTATGTTTGGGGCAGATTGTATTCCTTACCAACTTGACAAAAAGTCATCAAAATAAAGGAATCCACGAAGGCTATATAATAAGGGTAATGAGAACTTTACCTAAGTAAACTATCTCAGTTGGCTCTGTCCACCTGAAAGGAGATGAGATCTGAAAATACTTTAACCTCACAGGATTCTGATATCAGACCCAGTCCTGGGAAACACCCCTTCCCACCCCCAGAGCCAACAAGGCTGGCAATCTTCTGTTAACTACCATAGTCACAATCCCATGGAAACAATGGTGCCCTTCTCTTTTAGGTCAGAGTTCACCTTAAGCAATTTACATTCTTGACCTTTTAAGGTAAAACCTTCTTGTTCCTTGGTCCAATCCACAAAACCCCTCAATAGGCAGGAATCTGTATTAAGATAAAAACAACTGGTAATAAGACCCGAGATACCTAAATTGGACAGAAATGTCTCTATTATTGGAAGTAACCAAAAAGAAGTTGGGTGACAACACTTAGTAAAGGGAATTAAAAAATGGGCACATAAGTAGAACTAAGTCATCACATGCAATTCTAGTTATTTGGGTTTGAGATTATATAAAAAGACGATAGAGGATAAAAGTGAGACATTTTTACCAGCTCAGTCATTAAGCCAGAGGGAACTTCACCCAGAAACAATTCCATAATTCAAAGCAGAAATTAAAGGTGAAAACATTTCTATTATTAACCATCGTGAAAAGATTCAGAATAAATAACCTAGGACAAGATTCCGGTAACATCAAGCACTAAGGGAGTTTTATGTTCTGAGCCAGAGGTAATCACTAAATTATTCCTTTAAAAAATCATATTCTTTCTAAATGTGTGTCCTATTTATGGAACAATGAGCAGTTTAAATCTTGAGAAAATTGTGTTCTTGTAAATACTTATTACGTAAATAATAAAGCATAAAGTAAAATATAATTTGTTTTAAAATTTCCAAACAAAAGATTTTACTGCTTAGGGAATGTTTTTTTGCGCTTTAAACTATTAAATTAAGTTTGTAATTAGCTGGGCTTTGTCATCTGAGCCATGGTCCTATTACATGAAAAGACAATGGGACAAATCCTTAGCCGCCAGATTAAGACGAGCAATTCCCAGGACCTGTGAACCACAGAACTGTATGGACAATGATTGAAGCATTAGCACCTGTTTCAGGCTCATCTCCCTGCACAGGAATGCAACAGTGAGTAGATATGGACAGCAACATGTTAGTTTTGCAATTGTGTCAAAAGTATTTGTATCACTTTTGCTTCTGTATAACTGTGACAAAGATCTATTTGATTTTTTGCATTAACCAATAAGAGCCAACATCTTGAGAAATTCCTGGTTTATGACTCTAACACTAAACTTGCCTTTCCAAATACATCCCTGCTGTAAATGCAATAAGCAGTCCAATGTTATTTAAGGTTTACCTGGCTAATTACAACGCTGCTGTGGTTTAGATTTTAAGGAAAAATTATTAACTATTGTACATAATATCTAGTTCTCAGGGGTAAATTCTGACTTGAATGACATAAAATATACTTGTGTACAAGTATATATTTTAAAAGTTTTATATATTTTAAATTTAAAAAATATGTCTACAATAGATCATTTTTGCAGATAATCTTTGCAGATTATTTAAGAAAATCAAAGAAAATATTTTGAAAAATATAACTCCATGGATCAATTATCAAGAAAACAGTCATTAAAATTTTCTCTAAAAAGAATATTTATTCCTAATTTCTTTCGTCAATCTTTCTTTTAATCCTTTTTCACATACTATATTCTATTTGAACAAAGTAGGTTTGAGTTTTCATTACTGATTCAAGCATATTGATTCGAATTCATTACCAAGTTTACAAAAATGCTGTTGCCATTACTGGTCAAGAACCTGGTTTGACAAAGTTCTACAGATAGATTAAAAACTGAAGAGAAACTCAATAAAAGGATTTTAACTTATATGCTTTTTAAGTTTTCTTTCTTAACTATTAGGGTTCAGTAAATTAAAGTGCATTCATATTTTTACAGTGTTTGAATTGTATAACAATATTTCAGAAAAGAAAAAGATATAATATCATTTTCATTTGCTTAAATGCCGAACTAATATCTGAAAAGCATGTGCTTCCATTTCATTTGTGAGTTGTCTTATAGGAACTGTCATATAAATAATTTAAAAAATATATATATATATGTATATATATATATATATATATATATATATATATATACATATATATATATATTTGAATTGCTTGTTTTAGAACATATGAAAGACTAAAAGGATACTTTGAAAATGGGCAGCCAGTGAAGTAAGAAGAAACCAGGCAAATGTGATATCCTGGAAATGAAAAGAAGAATGTTTCTAAAAAGATCAGCATTGTGACATGCTGCTTACTTGGCACTCTGCTGCTTCAAATGTATAAGCAAAGCATGTGTGTATGTGTTCATTTTCTTTCAAACTCTGTTTAAGTGACAATAAGAAATACATACACCTTCATAAGCAAAGGGAATGGAAGTAAAGAACACAGCAGCTAAGTAATAAACAAAATTTTGGAAGATGAAAATTGGTGCATGCCTGTGATCAAGAGGCTGAGGCAAGAGGATTGCAAGTTCAAGGTCAGCCTCAGCATCTCAGCAAGACCTTGCCTAAAATTAAAAATTAAAAAGGGATAGGCATATAGACAGTGGCAGAGAGTTCATAAAATTTAAAAATATGATAAAGGAACATTTTTTATTTCCACAGATGAAATAGAAGATAAAGTTGAGACTTTTTTCTAGAAAGTAAAATAAAAAGAGATTTGGGGAAAGCTTGAATAAGTGAAAGTTTTAATAGAGAGAGAGAAAAATTCTAAAGTCTCATATATGTAAGTAGTGGGAACTTCTGGAAAGAAAACAGAGACAGTAAAGGAAAGAAATGATCAAATAACTAATACAAAAGGAAAACATATACAATAATCACAAAGGACATTGTGTTCTGGACTGAAAAGTCCCATTAAATTTCCAATACAATAAATAAGAGGTGGAAAAGAACACATTGTTGGAGAAATCTCAAAACTCCAGAAATAAAGAGAAGATCCTAAAAGCTTCCAAAGTGGGAATCGGGGGAAGAAACCCCAAGAACAGGATTAGAACTTGAAGTAACATTGGACTTCATAACAAGACAGAAAATAATGGGGTATGTTAAAATTCTGACTTCCATCAAAAATACCATATACTTAGCCAAGCTTTAATATAAGTGGGAGGGTATAAAAAGTCATTTTTCTCCCATTATATTTTTTTCTTAGCGAGCAACTGGAGAATGAGTTCCATAAACAGGATAAAACCATGTGAGTCAGGAAACAAGAACAAAGATAGAAATGGATAAAGGCAACTCCCTGTTTGATAGTGAAGGGAAGACCCAGGTCAAAAGCTCAGCTGTAGGCACCCAGAACAACCTGTGAGAGGAGGCAGCCCAGGGCCTGGGGGAGAAAACCATGGATACTTCCAAAAATGAGACTGTTAGATTAATCCCTACATTTGTATTGAGAAGGATTGCATATTGTCTCTGAATTTGGAGGGTCAATCAGTACTAGGTTACAGAAATTAATAAAAATAATACAAATTTCATTTTGGAAAACAAATAATTGGAGAAGGGTCAGAGCACCTGTAACTCAGCTGAGTACAGTATTTACACCACCATGATAAAGGTATTACTGAACACAAGTTAAACTGAAACTGAAAATCTAACTACATCGAGCAGATTAGGAAATGGGAGATATATGTTGAGTGTGTGGGAAGTGTTGATAGGGCTGGATGCCCTTCTCCATATGAGGAAGCAATGCAATATACCTAAAGCTTACTCAGATATATGAATTATATATATAGAGAGCTGTATCGAATGCTTTTTTTTTATGTATTTGGAGTTATATGCCAGAAGAAATAGCTAAACAAATTGAAAGTAGTATCATCTGCACATCAACAGTTGCACTCGCAAGTGGTAGGGTAGTACTGCCATTTTTATCAAAAGTATTATAATATTCTTACCTCCATATGTTATACTCATGCATTAAATTGATAAAAAATAAAATATCAATTTTTCATAATAATTTTCCATCTAATTCTTTTGAAAACTTTGATTTACAGTGCTTCAACTTAGTCCAATAAGAAAGAACCCAAGTTCATGTGAAAAAAAAAATCAGTGAACCAGTGGTGCTTATACTAGGGTTGACATTAATGACTCAATTTCTCATTTTATCAATTATTTTCTTGGCTCTGATGAAGTACCATAACTTTGTTCTCATTTGACCCATTTTATCCTTCGTCTCTATTCACATTTCTTCTTCAAACTTCATTAAACAAGAAGAAACAGCTGTTGGCATCTAGGTAGAAGTAACTTTAATTTTGATTTCTCTCCAAATTCAACATTTAACCTGGATGAGGGAATGAAGGGTTGAAGGGTCATCACATGCTCATGTTATAATTGAGGCTTACATCAGCAAGAGAGGACTGTTCATCTCTCAAGCTGTCCAGGGTTGTCACCTTCACAGAGTAAACAATTAAAAAGAAGAATTGTAAGAATCATTTTAATGGGCTTCTTGTTCATTTATTTCATAAAAAGAAACTAAAACTGATTTGTGAAAATAAACTATCCCTACTTTGCCTCTTTCTCTCTTTTCAAAGTGATCCATCAAGGAGACCATCACAAGTGTTTTATAAATTGCATATATTCCCTATATTTAAATAGGAAACTGAGAGTGAGGTTCCAAGTGGGGGAAAAGCTATTGTCTGGATCCTGTGATCACATTTTACCCATAGGTCATGGAAGATTTTCAAAGTTGTTAAAATTGCACATTATTTTTTTAATACCTTTATTTTGTTTATTTTTATGTGGTGCTGAGGATCGAACGCAGTGCCTCACACATGCAAGATAAACGCTCTGCCACTGAGCCAAAACCCCAGACCCCAAAATTGCACATTATTACGAAAAAAAAAAAGTGTTCCCTTTTTTAGACAAGATAACCCATCACCTCCATCAAGCGGTCAATTGGATCAGTTTCTGTTTCCAGAGCTGACTCATGGTTCATTTCTAAGAACTGTAAAGTCAAGCATAATGGTTGGTGGAATGGATTCTTTCCCCTGATTTTTTTCTTTAGTAAATTAATTGAACTAGGATGAAGGGATCTGATTACAATGAGCTGTGTTGGTATTTTGACTCCTCCAGGTCACAAAGAAAAAGATACTTATCTAGGGGCTAGCTGCTTAACCCAGGGCTTGCCAACTCAGGGTTGCTTTCACTCTTGCCCTCTCCCCCACCCCCACTGCTAACAGCTTAATACAAATTCCATCATATCTACTTACTTAAGATCTTGTGCTAATTTCTTCTCCCACTGGAGCAGAGTTGTTAATTCCTGCTTCCCAAACAAATTGACCTTTCAGTGATTACCCACCAAAGAAATGTGCTCAGTAATGTTATTTCCTAACCAAAACTGAATACTTTTTCAAATGTTTCCTTACTTCATCACTGAGTGAGGTGGGGGAAAAGATGAGGAGACAGACTGGTTTTCTAATGAACAGCAAAAATGTAAATATTCTCTATGTTATCTATAGTTAAATTATCTTTAGGGCATTTAGTCCCAAAACTTTATTTCAGGAAGAACTTAAAATCATTGCTCAAACTCGTTAAGGCTAACTTCAGCTTTAATAATACCCCAGAATAAAATACATTGGCAAGGATGACTGCAGGGAATAATTTGAATAAAATTATATAAGTTGGTGATGTCCATGTTTTTTTTGTTTTTTGTTTTTGTTTTTGTTTTTGTTTTTGATGTAACTAAATGAAATTCCTCTTCTGTCATGTACTTGCCTTGGGTTTCTGGAGGATTAAAGGACTAGTAAGAGCAGTCACCTGGAACCAGGTATAAAAGCAAACACAACTGAATGGAGTTTTGTTGTCTTTTGTGTCTAAGTGATGCTTACCCAAAGTTTTCAAGTTAATTTATATAACCTAGTAATCAGTTAAATCAGATATTTGGGGTCATTTTTTTTAACACCAATCCCAAGATAAACTAACTTTTATGGGCTCCACAATTGACTTCTTTTTTTTTAAATGTAAAGATTGTGTAGTTATTTTATTTTTTAAATTCTTTTATTTGTTTTAATTAGTTATACATGACAGTAGAATGCATTTATGCACTTTGATATATCATTCATAGATGGGATATAATTTCTCATTTTTCTGAGTGTACATGTTGCAGAATCATATTGGTCATGAAGTCACATATATACATACAGTAATAATGTCTGCTTCATTCTACTATCTTTCCCATCCCCACATGGATCCCCTCTCTCCCCTGGTATCATTTGCCTCTACTTAATCTAAGGTAACACTATTCTTCCTTAGTGTCTCCCCCTCCCCTGCCTTATTGTGAATTAGCATCTGCAAATTAGGGAAAACATTCAGCCTTTGGTTTTGTGGATTGGCTTATTTCATTTAGCATGATATTCTCTAACTCCAACCATTTACTGAATAGTGCCCTAATTTTACTCTTCTTTAAAGCTGAGTAATATTCCATTGAGTATACATACTACATTTTCTTTATCCATTCATTTATTGAGGGACATCTAGGTTGGTTCTATAGTCTAGCTATTGTGAATTGAGCTGCTGTAAACATTGATGTGGCTGTGTCACTGTAGTATGCTGATTTTAATTCCTTTGGGTATAAACCAAGGAGTGGATAGCTGGGTCAAATGGTGATTCCATTCCCAGTTTTCTGAGGAATCTCCATACTGCTTTCCATAGTGGTTGCATCAATTTGCAGTCCCACCAGCAACGCACAGCATACCTTTTTCACCACATCCTCACCAACATTTATTGACTTCTTTTTTAAAATATTTTTATTTTTTAGCTTTTTAGGTGGACACAGCTACTACTTGAGCCACATCCCCGACCCTTATTGACTTCTTAGTGAAACCAAAATCCTAGGAATGAAAAAGTATCCACATGTATACAATAAAACTTATTAAACCTATGTCCCAAAAAAGGCAAGTATGTAAATAAGATTGGAGAGGATCCTGAATACTCTAATCTCAAAACAGACCAACCTATAACAAGGTTTCATTCTTCTACACTTTAGTGTACTTCTACCACTCCAATTCTCTTGTCAGGAACACCTGGGTACAGCTACTGTCCCAAAGCTAACCTTCAACCAATGAATGGATGTGGTATATATACACAAATGGAGTATTACTCAGCCATAAAGAATAATGAAATTATGGCATTTGCTGGTAAATGGATGGAACTATAGACTGTCATGCTAAGTGAAATAAGCCAGACTCAAAAAGGGATATTTCATCAAAACAGAAGGTGAGTAGAAAAGATGAAATGGATTGCGGGGAAGAGAGAAGGAACATACATAAGGGAAGAACCGTGGAATGAGCCTGACCTAACTTTCCTATGTACATATATGAATAGACCACAGTGAATCTCACCTTCATGTAGATCCACAACATACTACTAAAACACTGACAAAAAATAAAAGTGAATAGCAGAAATATCAGTAGAGTAGAGGGAAGGAAAATGAGAAGGGGAGGGAGAAGGAAAGCACTGAAGGCTGAATTAGAGCAAAGTATAATTTCACACTTTAATAATTATGTCAAAATGAATCCTAATGTTATGTATAACTAAAAATAACCAATAAAAAATGTACTTCCGGGGGCTGGGGTTGTGGCTCAGTGGTAGGATACTTGCCTAGCCTGTGTGAGGCACTGGGTTCCATCCCTGGCACCACATAAAAATATAAACAAATAAATAAAGGTATTGTGTCTATCTACAATTTAAAAAAATATATATTTAAAAAATGTACTTCCTACTCCTTCCCCTAAAAAAACCCCAAAGTTAAGGACTGAAGGCCGTAGGGTCGACAGACACCGGAAACATAGACAATGGCATAAAACCTTTCAGTATGTGTCCTATTGGCCAGAGGGATTATGTTACTATTATGATTGGGTTGTTTAAATCCAAAAGGAAATGCTGTGTCAACCTTGCACATATCCTAGTCTCCTTTTGATGCAAAATTTGGCAAGAAATTGCTTGTCTTTGTTTCAATTTCTACCACCAAGAGTAGATGTGGTTGGGATTCACCAGGGGGTTTGTTGCTGTTGTTTTCTGTCTCTTACTTCCTTGCCCCTCAGCTTGCTCTTCCTCTCTCTTTCTCCTGAATGGCAGGACCATTCAAGGTTGGATGTACACTGAGGAGGAAATCCCTTTAGCTAGATAAAACTTTAATGAAAGAGTTTTGACTTCGACTCAAGACATCTGTGATAATCAAAGGGTCTCAATAATTTTTCTATTTTACAAGAAAGGAAATTTCATTTATATTAACTTGCAGGGAGCCATTATCCTGAATTATTTTTTGTGTAAATTGCTATATAGGAAAGTGTGGTTAGGGGACAGCATGGCTTTAGGTGCCTGGGGCTGAGACCCACATCAACGTTTTCCTCATTATATGGGTAGAAGGGCATAATGAAGTTTCCATATTTTGGTAAATTGAAGGCCACGGCCGCCAAACATATGTCACACAGAACAGATTCAACATTCACACGCTAAAACATCGGGGGCTTTTGGTGGGGTTCCTGACGTTTAACCAGAAAAGAAAGAAATGTGTATAGAATGAGTCTTTCCCTTTGTTTTCCATGCCTTTGACTCTTCTGGGGTTTGAAGTCCTAATTTAAACAGAAGAACTGAACCCATGTGGCTATGGCTTCAACCTATACTGTTCCTTGGGGTAGAAGACAAGGAAAGGGTTTATACTGGGAAGTGAGAGGAAGCAGAAGGGTGAGGAAGGAAAGCCAGTTGCCTAGGCAGCGCTGCAAACTGGAACTCTGGAGTCTGAGACCTGAGATTCTGCATATATGGCCAACCCCCAGGAACACACTTTGAATGGCATCAGGGCTACTTGCTCTCACCTGTCTCCCCAGTCCCAAGCAGAGCTCTGCTCTTTCTTTCTCCAGATATTATTCTACAGCAGAGGAAAAGTTCACGGTGACACACTTATCACTTCTGCAATACCCTAGGGACTAGATGTGCCCCTAGAAATGCTGCTGGATTCTAAGATGGACATTTGAGGAACAGAATTGCTCACCTGGCTGTATGAGGCCATACTGTTTCCCTAACACAGAGGGATGCTTATTCTTTTGGTTTCCCTAAAAATAGCTGCTGACACTAGCCATGTATTCACAGTAGGATTTAATATCCTCTCACAGCCTATTCTTTTTAAAGCAGCAATCATAAAGTTGACTTTCCGTACACTTCTCGGCTCTGGGTCTACTCGCCAATTGACTCCTTATAGTGCAGTGTGTTTGCCCTGCTGCTTTGCAGCACAGATGAAATTCAAGATTTCCTGGTTACCATGGCAGGACAACTCCTCAGACCAATGACCTTACAAATAACCTTCTCATTCCTTTCATGTTCAGAGAATGGGAAAGGAGGCCAGAAATCTATCTGAGAGTGAATGAGGGCCAGAACTGTAATTTATATCTATGACCTGACAGAAAGGTGGAAACAGAGAGAATGTTACTTGATATTTTTTTTCACTGTAATCTCTCCTCAAGGATGTTTTGCCAAGACAAATCATATATTTGTACAAGAAGCATCTCTCATTTGTACTTTTTTTTGCCATAATCAGGCACTTCAAACTTAACAGGGGCAGAAAAAATCTTTTACTAAAATAGAATATTAGCTTCTTGAAGATAGAAATTCTGTTACACTCATTTATGTCCACACCACCAGAACAATGCCTTGCACATAGTAGGTGCTCAGTAAATACCTATTATTAGCTATAATCATAATAATAGTAAGGGCATAGAGACCTCCTGGCATATCTTCGGCATCTACAAACTCCACATATACTTCTTATACTTAGTTCACATCCTGTCAACCTTCTCTGACTCTTCACAATTCATTAACTCCATTCTTTTCTGAATGAATATATTCTCTTTTGAGTATGTCCAACTCTTCCACATGCCTACCTGACATATGCATTTTCCCTGAACTTGCATATGTCAAAGACCAATTTTTAGCACAAGTTCAGGAAAAGCACATTTTGTAGCAATTTTTAGCACAAGTTCAGAACAATAATAAGTTATTGTAATGTTATCCTTTCTAGTTCTAGTATATTACCGATAGTCGTGGAAGGATCCTTCACCTACAGCAGTGCAAACTGGATTTGAGAACTGACTTAAATGAAAAATTCTCTTTCACTCAGAACCTATTCCAATATTGATAAAACCATAAGAAATTAAACTTTAATCATCTTCAAAAATTAACTAATTTATGTGAATGATAGTCACAATTACATGAATCCTATTTTATTAAAACAGGACCTTAAAGATCTTTCTAAATGACACCATTCCCCAGCCTCTGACAGAAAATACGCTTTCTCAGAACTGCTGTAAGAAGTGTGATTAGAAAATTCCTATTATAAATAAGGGAAAGGGGACTATTCTATGGCATGTTAGAGCACACAGTGATTGAGAATCATCCACCCTAAAAAAACGTCTCCTTAGGGCAAACCTGGGCAGCCTAGTCACCTTCCATGCACCACCTACCCAGTATGGCATCTTTTTATAGTACCCCCATATTATAGACCCTCCCACTTGTACCCCAACCAAAATAGATCTCTCCTGTGTTCCCTGCCTTTGGGGTCTAAGAGAAAAATAATACAAATTATTAATTCACGGGAAACAAAAAAAAGCCTGACCTTTCAGATGCATATTTACACATTACCAATGACCCTAACTAGAAGGAGGGGCTTTAAGGGTAAGACATTTGGGCCCTGCGGAAGGAAAGCAGGGAGAGCTCTATTGTTGCTGTTCTCACAAGCTTCAGATAGCATTAGGTAGTGCCAGGAAGGCTGCCTTTCCTACCCCAAAGTGGCAAAGGTTCCTGAACACCAGCACATGGAGTGCCAACAGCTCATTGATTCACTTATGCACCTAGTAGGCCTCTTACTTGAGCCAAGTCTTGGTGTGAGCCAGAACACTGACCATCACCTCACCCTGTTCTTAGGCTAACAGTTCAACAAACTCAAATATTTGGAAACTAGGCCAAAAAAAAAAAAATATGCCACCTTGTCTCCAACATTGGGCCCATTTTTTTCATACTTCCCTCCGATGTCCAGAAATAGTAGAAAAATCTACCAGCCAAAGACAAAGTGTGTGAACAGCAATAGTGACTGAAGTTTTCATTAACCCACTGCTAATTGCAGATGCTCTTAGGAGAAATCATATTTAAACCAGCACCAAGGCTATTGTTGTTCTTTAAATTTTCCACAGTATTAATGAGGGTGTGAGAATTTTCATAAAGCTAGAGTATTTTCTAACTGAAGTGGTTATACCATAATTTAGCAGCATTCTTGGGAAAAAGAAGCACTGCAAGTCATGTATACCAGGTGTCATTGGAGTTTGTAGGTCCAACTCACAGGCTCAAATTAATTATGTTTGCTATCTCCCAGAAAACAGATGGACTCAAAAGCCACGAACACAGATTTAGAAAGTGCCCAAAATGAAGAACCAAAAAAATATTACAGACCCATACAGGTAATATTTGCAAATTCAGTCTTATTGTTAAAAATAGATTGGCTCCGAGCTTAGGCCCTATATGGATCCACTGTAGAGTGTTTGCCTGGCATGTGTGCGGCCCTGGGTTCTATCCCCAGCACTGCAATAAATAAACAAAGAGATTGATTCTAAGGTGAGATGGAGTTACTGATCTGTTTTTAACATCACAAAACATACTTTCATCTGACAGCAAGGTTTCAAAGACTTAGAAAGATGAAAAATACACTAAAGATCAAAATGAAGAAAAAGATTGAGGGCATTTTCTTGATTCCCAAGTTTAAACCCTATTTCTGGAACAACCATCCCTTGGGCTACCATCACTTTCAGTACTTTTCCCTGAGCCTTTCCACATGGAACTCCAGGAAACACATTTTTTATATCTAGAAGATTCTGAGAAAATGTGAAAATATAAGCTTGGATTTTTTTTTAAAGTAAGAGATAAAAATTAAGAAATATTCTGGATTTCAACAAGAAAGGAAAATACACTTCAAAAATTTCCTACTTGACAATTTTGACATGATTTCAAGCAATCTGTGAGGTCAGAATCACATAACCACCAGAAACTTTCTTCAGACCTAATGAAAGGTAGCCTTTGTCCAGCCTTGACCAAAGATTCTACTTGGAGGCTGTGCCATAGAATGGGAAAGAGAGATGATTTACAAAATTAGTGTTTCTCTGATCACCTAACTTTCTGGAGTAACATTCAAGAACAGATCAAAATGACATCTTACTCCAGATATCCCTCTTAGTCAATGTGCTACCTCAGAAATGCCCCACAATGACAGAATTTAGGCTCCTCAGTTAAATTTGATGATGCAGAAATGATTCAGAACATGTAAACTGAGAAATAAAGGTATTATATATACTAAGCAAAAATCACTTAAATATACATTTTTTTTAATTTTGAGAAAATAATTAAGTCACTTCAAAAATATCATGTGCTTGGGTTTCCTGCTGAGCACTGGTGAAAAACAACCTTTAAACATAGTAAATGTAATCCTTAATGACCTTGTTTTGTGACCATTCCTTCCTAGTTCTCACACTAAAGACACTCATGGCAGATTTTTTTTTTTTTTTCAGTACTGTAATTTAAACCCAGGGGTGCTCTACCACAGTCCTTTAGATTTTTTATTTTGAAGCAGGGTCTCCCTAAGTTGCCAATGCTAACCTGGAACTTGGTGATCCTCCTGCCTCAGCCTCCCTGATAGCTGGGATTTGAAACCATAACTGGCCTAGTGCCAGATTTTTTTTAAAAAGATTTATTTTTTAGTTTTCGGTGGACACAACATCTTTATTTTATTTTCATGTGGTGCTGAGGATCGAACCCAGCGCCCTGCGCATGCCAGGCGAGCATGCTACCGCTTGAGCCACATCGCCAGCCCCCTAGTGCCAGATTTTTAAAAAAATATCTGTGGCTTCAATTTTTCTTAAACCAGCTACAATTTAACATGAAATCATTAAAAATAAACTGGAATTTCATATGCAGGAACCCAATCATAGCACATGGCTGCTTGTACTCACCCAGCCAACATCAGCATCAAGTTGTAATGAAATGAAACTACTCCACTGACATCCACCCAGCACCCAGTTCTGACACTGATGGGGCTATCCTGAGGACCACTCTCTGAGTAGCAAAGAAATTCTCCCCTACATTAACAGATGAAGATACTGAGACCCAAAGAGATACTGTCACTTACTAAAGGCAATAAATATAGCTAGCAAAGGGACAAAAAAATGATGAAAACTCAATCTAAAGACTTCCAGGCCAGAGTTATCTTGCAGCAGCTGCCACATGAAAGATCATAAGTTTCTTTTAAGAGAGTCTTCTAATTTTCTATAGGAAGTTAGAGAGAGGACCCGGTTTTAATGGCATTTTTTTTCTTTTTCTTTTCTTTAGTACTGGGGATTGAGTCCAGGGCTCTCCCACTAAGCCTTATCCCCATCTCTTTTTAAATTTTGTTATGAGACAAGTTCTGCCTAAGTTATCCATGCTGGTCAAACTTGCAATCCTCCTGCCTCAGCATCCCAAGTAGCTACGTTATAGGCATGGGACATTGCATCATCTGATATGTATTCTTTTGAGAGATGTCTTTTTAGGTCTTGCTCATTTTTAATTGGATTATTTATTTATTTTTGCTATTGAGTGTTTGGAGTCTCATGTAGTCTGAATGTAAACACTTTGTCAGATATATACGTTGCCAATATTTTCTCCCATTCTGTTAATTGTCTTTTCTCTCAATCGCCATCTTTCCGGAGTGCTAGGAAATGGCAGTTATCTCAACAATGGATAGGCTTTGACTGCAGATGTTCTACCTATTGCACATAGATGCCTGCTTAGATGGGTTTCTACTATCCTTCTCAGCACAAGCTCTTTCCAGGAGGTTCATTTGTCAAATATACTCTTGGCAAGTGTTGCTTCCTTTCCTCCTGACCCTCTGCTACCACCCCCACTGACATGACCAGGCATGAACAGAATCGAACAGACACTCCTGCTCCATAACCTTCTGCTAAGAGCTGAAAGGTGTTAAAGACAAATGATAATCAGAATTTCACCTCCATCTCCAACCAGCAGGTTTCCTTTAGGCAAAACTTAAGAGTAGTGACCAGTTGACAGGAGCCTATCAGAAACCTTTGGTTTAGATAAATTCTTTCAAACAAAGTTTCGAAATACAGGTACATACCAAGGTAAGTCATATGGCAAAAAAAAAACCTCAATCTGTTATATACATTGATAGCCTCTACTTGGTTCACCCATTATTTTGTTTCTGAAAGAATTAATTTGCTATTTTATGGTCAGCTTAAATAAAAAAATAAAGAATGGGAATGAATAACTCTTGAGAAGGCAGTGTTCTTGTGGGTATGTGTACATCTGTGTCTGTGGTTAATCATTGATGCTTCTCAAACATATGCAAGTGATACAGCCCTGAGTGGGTTTGCTGGTCTTCATCCACTTCACAGACCAGCCCTTTCTTTTACCTCAGACATGTGTTTCCAGGTAGTATTGTTGATTTCTAATCAGTCAGCTGATATACTCTCCCTAATTTTGGTTTCCAGGCCCGTCTGGAAGAACTCCAGCCTGGGAGAATCTAAACATATTATTCAGAAATCTATGATGTTGGACAGAAAGGAGGTATTGGATGATTTTGTTTTTGTTTAGACTTGAGTCAGTGCCTCCCATTCTCAGCAGAATGTGAACTAGATGGTTTCAGGTGTATGTTGCAAGACTAATGTGGGCCTGCTGAAAGCCAGCTCTGGTGAGGCCTCAGGAGAGTCTAGGAGCAGGTTATCATATTAAAAAACACATCTCTCTTTATTGATGAATATAGATGGTGAGTAATGGGGCCACGGAAATTCTTCTTTTACTCTGGTAAACTCAGCCCTCGCAGACAGAACCATTGCCAGGATGAGTTCTTCTCTGTGGTTTGTCTCTGGCCAAAAGGAATTTCAAGTTAAAATTCAGGAACCAAATGTTTCTGTGAATAAATTACATATCACTGAATGGAAAGAAAATGTTCCCAATATATAGAGCTACAGAAACAACTGCTAGAAGTGAGATTAATTTCTTGCCAGTTGGGTCCTACTGATGATAGAAGGCCATTAAGCAAGATCTGCCATCTTACCAATTTACTAGGATGAAAAAAATGTCTATGAAACACTCATGTTATATTTTGAATGGAACTATTCATGATGAATCCACTTGTCCGATGTCATTAGGACGCTCATTTACCTTTTGATCCCCTAAGAAAACTTTCCATATTTCTTTAAAGAAAATGTAGGATTTTAAAAGAATGGCAAAGTTATTCCAAAACCAAAAAAAAGTCATAAAGAAGAACTAGTTAGCAACATTTAAAAATCAGAGGATTACACATAAAAATCTGCATTTCCTTCATCTTTTGTAAAACTGGAGCACATGGCAGCACTGAGCCTGCAGTTCTGCACTCTGGAACTACATATATGAGGCCACCTTTCAATGGGACTTGTGCTCACAGTCTTATCACCACAGTCAGCTTTACCCACTTAGAGGACCTGCTCTGTCCTTGTAGACATTTGAATGCTTGATGTTTAATCCATAGTAGGAAAAACTTCAACAATCTTTTCTTCTCCCTTGAGAGGCTAAGGGTTCCCCCCACCCCCCGGTTGGAAATGAGCCACAGTTTGGGAATGGAAATGGTCAATGAAAATATGTAATTAAATGGACTTCCCTTGATCCACAACCCAAGTGCATTTGTGTAATGACCATGTCTAGTGTTACCCATGTCTGAAAGACTGGCCAAATGACCAGAACCAGGCAGGCAGCATGTGATCAGTTTCCATTTCAAGGGAAGACAGTTCCCCAGGAATGCTGGCCCTTTTGGTATTGAGTGCCTAGAGCAGTTTGTTAGGATGGAACTGTGGCTCCCAAGGAGCCTGTATTCCATGTGTAGTGAAATGTGGTCACCCGGGTAAGGAAGAACATTCGTGAGTCCTGTACAGTTTTACCCAGGAAGAGAATGATGGAATGGTTTTGCACTTAGTTGAACTTTGTTCTCTCTTCAATTACTTCTGCCTCGAGGACACAGTAGGCTCAGAGGAGTTCTTACTTCCTCTCCCAGGACTGTGCCAGTATTTGACATTCTAATTGGTAGGGGAGAAATAAGACTTTTTATTTTAAAAAATATAAACAAAAAAATAAAAACCATGATAAATAAAATGCAACCTTTTTTCTGGTTTATAATATTAAATAAGACAGATATTTTTCTCTACATGTTCATATGTTGGACCCTAAATCTCCACCTTCCCAGGACTTCTATTCTCTTGCAATCCATTTTATATGGTCTTTTTCCAGGAATCCTTCCATCTCATTAGGTTGTCTCTTCTTTTTCTTCCATGCTGTTTTCCTTTTATTCTAGAATCTGTGTTTAATTTTCCAGCTCTCTACTTTTGTTCTTATGTTCCTTTTGTCAGCCTGAGGTCTTTTATTTTCTGTCTATTGTTATTTCATTTCTCTCTCTCGGTATACTCCTTCATGTGCTATTATATGGGGTTTGCTTATTTCTCCCTTCTGTGCTGTTTGTTTTATTCTCTTACCATACATTTATGCCTCCTGCTTCAAGAAAAACAAACAAAAACTGATTCTTGTTTTCTCCCTAGCTTCTTGACATAACTTCACTTTCTAAGTCAGTTAATACTATACATTACCAAAGTCCTATTAAAGTGTGGTCCTCTCTCCAACTTTCTATAGAAAATTAGAATATTCTCTTAAAAGAAATGTATGATCTTTCATGTGGCAGCTGCTGCATGACTTCCCTGGTCTGGAAGTCTTTACATTGAGCTTCCATTATTTTTGACCCTTTGCTAGCTAAATCTATTGCCTTAAGTAAGTGACAGTATCTCTTTGGGTCTCAGTCTCTTCATCTGTTAATGTTAGGGGAGAATTTCTTTGCTACTCAGAGAGTGGTCCTCAGGATAGCCCCATCAGTGTCAGAACTGGGTGCTGGGTGGATGTCAGTGGAGTAGTTTCATTTCATTGCAACTTGATGCTCATGTTGGTTGGGTGAGTACAAGCAGCCATGTGCTATGACTAGGTTCCTGCATATGAAGTTCCAGTTTACTTTAAATGATTTCATGTTAAATTGTAGCTGGTTTAAGAAAAATTGAAGCCCACAGTATTTCACAGTACTGAAAAAAAATCTGCAATGAGTATCTTCAGTGTGAGAAATGGGAAAGATAATAAGTCTTCTTTCAGGTGAATAATTTCTTAAACACATTCTGAGGCACATTGGCTAAAGTACAAAAGTGTAAAAGATAAAATTTCCCAACATGAAGGGAACAACACACAATTCCAGTGTAAAAGTGTAAAAGATAAAATTTCCCAACATGAAGGGAACAACACACAATTCCAGTGCCAGTTATCAGGAGATTGAGGCAGGAGGATCATAATTTTGATACCAGCCTCAGCAGCTTAGGGAGAACTTATCTCAAAAAATGAAAAGGGATGTATGGGGATATAGCTTAGTGGTAGAGTATCTCTTGGTTCAATCTCCAGCACAATCAATCAATCTACCAAAATCGAAGAAGTATAACTACCACTATAAATTATCATAGTCCTGAGCTTAAGTAATATATAATACAAAATACCTATATAATACATATCCAAAATATATAATAGCTTTTGGTGAAGTAAACTGTATCCCTGCAAAAGAATATATTGGTATCTTTGAGCATAACTAACAGGGAAATAGGGTCTTTGCAGACATAATTAAGATATAAATTAAGATAAAGTCATACTAGAGTAAGGTAGTCCTTAGAGAAAGGAGGTATAGAGACAGACACACAAAATGCTCTGTAACATTAGCGGCAGAGATTGGAGTGATAAATACTAACGGGCACTCTCCAAGGCTAAGAAGAAGCAGGAGACTCTCCTGCAGATTTCACAGGAAGCACAACCCTTGATTTTTGTGAAGCTATACAATTTGTAGTACTTTAGATGGCAGCCCTAGGAAACTAATGCATGAGTCAAATAAAATAAAATGTTATTTGTGACCGTTAAAGATGGTGTTGGCAGGCAGACTTACATACAGTGATCCAGTAGCCAAACTCTTTCCATCTTAAGGCCCTACCATCCTCTAGGACAGGTGCCAGCAAATAGCAACCCGCTATCCCTTTATGTAAATAAAGCCTTATGAAAACATAGCTTTTTTTCATTTACAGACTGTCCATGGCTGCTTTTGCACAGCACAAGTTGAATTGAGTAGTTGTAACAGAGAACACATGACCCTAGAAACCTAAAATATTTCTACTCTTGCTCTTTAGAGAAAAATTTAATGAATCTCTGCCCTAGAATGTCATCCATTATATGCTTCTAGCCAGGATGAAGCGGGAAGAGAGTTTGGAGGAAAAAAACAGCCTTCACTTCCAAGTATCTGGCATTGCCCAGAAGTTAGTTACATGACCACATCTAATTGTAAGAGAAGCTGAGAAATGTACTGTAGCTGTGTATTAAAAAGAAAGAGAAAACATTACAGAGAACAATTAGAAGAAGGTGCCCCTGGGCATCAATGGACCATCATCCACATCAGGGTAGTAGCAGCAACTACAGCATCCTTAGGGGCCACCTACATAGGGTTTCAAGGGTCCAGAAGCTTTAAAGAAGACCTCATTACAAGGGCAACAAGGAAAAGGGAGAAAGATGCCACATTGAAGCTGAGAAAGGGAGAAAGATGGCAGAGCATACATGAGACCCCAGCTGGGGACCTCGCAGTAGCAACTGGTGAGAGGCAGAGGAGGAGGAGAAGTTCCATGAAAGTAGATGAAAGGAAGAGCCAAAGACATTTATTTTTCCTGTAGGTGTGGTTCTACATTTAATCCAAGCTTGATGTGCCTTTGCAACCTCATTTATACCAGAGACAAAAGTAAATAAAACACATTTAGAAAACTTATAAAAAAAATGCAGCGCCATTTGAAAAAGATCTCTCCCATTTATCTGACATTTCCTGAAGCTAGCATATATATTAAGGTCCAGAATATGCAGGTAGAACTAAAGAGTTTATTATATACCTAGGCACCAAATATCAATAATTGCTAACATCCTAAAAAGAGAAACAATCAGATATTAGGTGTCTTTTGTAGTATTCCCAAATACTGCCACTAGTTTTAATGAAGACATTGAGTCTGAGTCTGATCCAGCCTCTGGATCCAGCTGCCAATTTGTCAACAAAACAAAAGAACATACCAAATTGCACCATGAATATGCAATCATCAAACTCCAGATTGTAGGAAACTTTTTCAGATCAAAGAGTTTGCATCTACCACAGAAAAACTGTAAGGAAAAGAATGAGGTAGAGATGGGAAACATAGATTATAAGAGTCTTAGAAGACTTATCAAATTTTAAATAATGGAGTAATACTAAACTTCAATGTCTGGGCATGGATATTTGACTGTTAAACACACACAAACAAAGAAATGATTATGCAAGTTATATTAATTAACAAGTTTATTACCATTATCCTAAACAAGAAGATAGTAGTTAAATCTGGCCTAAGGAAGAGATTGGTTGGAACAGTACATATAGTGGGCTTCTGGGTAGCTGACAAAGTTCTTTTGTTTTTCTTTATTTCTGTATGGGGGATTGAACCCAGGACCTCATGCATGCTAAGAACATGCATCCAGAACAAAAGCTTTCACCTTAGAATTCATTAATCCATTTATCAACATATGTATGCATTGATGGGGTTGGAGAATTCTGCATTTAAATTTTATTTTACAATTTAAAAAGATAAAGACTGAATTATGAAAAAGAAAAATGGCTGAGTAACAGAAAGGTAAAGCAGAGAAAAATGACTCTTCCTTTGAACAAAATATACAGTCATTAATAGATAACCAATTATGAATTTAATTCCATTTTATCAGACCCACCTAAAACCTCCAAAATAAATTGGTGACTTAGTGATGATGCTGATGAAGTGAACATCATATTTTTATGATATTTAACCAACATAGTTTCATCTTTAGTAATTTTTAAATCCTAATCTTCCTGTAGTTCCATGGTCTTCCCTGAACCATATTTTTTTGGACACAATACACTTATTTTACTTATTTATTTTTATGTGGTGCTGAGGATCAAACCCAGCAGCTCACATGTGCTAGGCAAGCACTCTACTACTGAGCCACAACCCTCTTGATTCAGTGGGGTTCATTACTTTGGGAAAGGAGCAGCACATAGCCAAGAACAGCAGTCATCAACCGGCTTACATTTTTACAATATTTATATCCATATTAAAACTATTGCCTGAGTGTGAAGACTTTTCATGTAGCAGAAGCCAGGCTTTCTTGAGAAAGAAAAGGATTTTATTGAAACTTTCCAAAGCTGAGCATTTTGCATATAAAAGCCAAAAGACTCAAATCCATAATTATATTCTCCAGAATTGAAAAGAAAGAAGATACAACCCAGAATCAACTCCTAAAAGACAGGAACGGAAAATCAAAAGCCAATTTCACACTGAAATAGGAAGAGGAAGAAATAGATAAGGTATCAGACATGATGGGCTGCTTTTCCTTCTCCCTACCCAGGGACCAAATCTCAGAGAGAGAGAGAGTAATTAGTCAACAAAAGCCTTTAGGTTTGGGGACATCTGAGGAGCTGTTGTTGACCCTGCTTTCCTATGCAGAGACTGGGCTAAAAGAACCATTCTGAGTTCCATGATTGAAATTGCATGGCATCCAAAATGGCAGCAGTGATGAGTGAGATACAGTCTCCTCACAGAGGAAGGGTCTATGTGTTGGCTTAAAAACCAGCACCACAGGGTCTCACACTCCAGTGAGATGTGGAGTAAAAAAACAGAAGTCCAGATGGAGTCTAGTAGGTGAGGGATGCGAAGTGCTCAGTGCCTACCTCCAAAAAAGACCTGCAACACTAATCAAGACTCTCAGAATCAAAGATGTACATACATGAGCTATAGAAATTAGCAGGATTTTCAAAAGACCAGTCACATGCTGGAAGCAGGCAAGCTCAGGCACTGCTTGGTTGAGAACAGAGAACAGGAGGATAGCAGAGACCAGAATATTGCCCCTTATCCCTGAACAGCTGCCAAGATTATAGATGACCTCTCCCTTATTGCCAGATGCCTCAAAGAAAAATGGAGAAAAAATCCTTCCAGATGCCCTTTACTGAAAAGCAACCAAGCTTTGAAATGAATGTTACAAAGACATTTGATTTTCACTAAAAATTCAACTGGATCAAACTGAGGCTTTTGGACAGGAAGACACTCCATAATCTTCTCCAGGCAGAGTGAGCTCTTGAGAATACCATTGACACTGACTCTAGAAGAGAAGATCACACTTCTGCTTTGCTAAATTCTGATGGATGAATCTCTACCTGCTGCAATAGATAAAACTTTTCTGCACATAGGTAAAGGCTATCACCTGTCAAAAAAACCACTTCACATACTCTATATCTTTTGCAATACTGGGAATTAACCCCAGGGATAATTTACCACTAAGCCACATAGCTAACCTTTTTTTTTTTTTTTTTTTTTTGAGGCAGTTAAATTACTGAGGGTCTTGCAAATTGCTGAGATAGGTCTCAAATTTGCAATCCTCCTGTCTCAGCCTCCTGAGTTGTTGGGATTATAGAAATGTGCCACCATGCCCATCTTCACCAATTCTTTAAACCACACACTCTTTGCTACCTTCTATCACTGGTATCTAATACTATCAGGACAACAACAACATTATAAAAATTGCTAAGAAATTTCAATATTACTCTTAAAGAAATTTTTAATCTCACAGTTATATAATTCCATGTGTTAGATGAGAATTCCCTATACAGGATGAAAGCTCTTTGGATAAGTGGTAGTGGAAGGAACTGATTTTTATTTATTCCAAAATTAAAGGTCTTTAAAAAGTGGCAGACATCCAGGGAAAGTTCTCAACTGCCAGTAACCCAGGGGTAGCACACATGCCTCCCTGTGCTAGTGGTACCAATGTGCCATAAACATGCTTGGCATCTGGTACATCAGACCACAAGGGGGTCCACTGTCAACACAGCAAGAATGACTCAGAACCAGCATGAAAGAGGAATTCTGGTCTCACATTGGGTCTTTTCAGACACACACACACACACACACACACACACACACGGTTAACAATCAGCGTCAGCACATCATTTAAAAATACAATATGCAAAACATGCCATGTGGAACACATTATTTAAAAAGTTAAATTAGACATTAAGAAGACTGAGGTGATGAGTGGATACAGACTGACAATTTGAGTGGTCTTTTCCCACTTTATTATCTATGATGTGGCTGTGTGCAGATTTGGTTTAACAAGTTTATAAACAAATCAATCTGCCCTTGGCAACTAGGAGATTAACCCAGCTAAATAAGGAAAGCACAACCACTAAAAAACATTTTCCAGTATTTCTTAAAGAAAGCTTAAAGTGTCTGCATCTTCTGAGTTATATCTTATTATATATTTTATATGTGCATATTTTAATCTTAATCAAGTTTAAGTACATTAGCAAAACAGGGGTTTACTCTTATAGGAATTTTGGAACAGAACAAAATGCCTCAGACTAACACTAAATCAGAAAATCTCCTTCCAGTTTATTTCAACATCCAGAGTTTTGTCTAGTAATTTTTGGAACAAAACACACTTTAGGGAAATGTTTAAATATTTTATGTTTTCTATGTAAATTCATTTTAAATGAAAAGTTATTAGCCCTTTAAAAGTAAAATCTGCTCTCCCCAAAGTGTCTGTATAAATACTGTCATAAATGTTGTAGCCTTTTTAAAGGGAAAACATTCACGAACTTTCATCTGATATCTCCTAGATAATAATGTCATTGAATAACAGAATAGATTCCCAGTGCTTACAATTAATATTTTCACAGATCTTTGAGAGGTACCTACATTTTTAGCAACGTCGAGTATTGTGAAAATCAGCTAACATCATTCCCTCAGCTTTGCAGATTAAGTGTCTGAGGGTCTGAGAAACTCAGTCACATTCTTTGGGTCAGCACTAAATTTAGATTCCAATTCTCTAAAGAACTTTTGGAGCTTTATACTCTCTCCCAGAACTGCATCAGTTCTCATTTCTATCCTCCCTTTAGTATCTGAATTACTACAACAGACTAAGAAAGAAAAAATAGTCATGCATTAAAACAAGACTGAGTTTTCCAGTATCCAAGTCATTGGAAATCATTCTCCAATGATCCATTATTGATCAATGGATCTCCCTGACTAACTTCAAGAATTGGGGTCCAGATTTGAAAAAATATTAAAAAGCAGCATGCACCCCCGTCATCCCAGCAGCTCTGGAAGCTGAGACAGGAGAATTGCAAGTTCAGTTCGAGACTAGCCTCAGCATTTAGCAAGGCCCTAAGCAACTTAGTGAGACCTTATCTCAAAAAAATAAAAAAATAAAAAGTCTGGAGATGTGGCTCAGTGGTTAGGAGCTCCTGGATTCAATACCCAGTAACCCACCCCTCTCAAAAAAGCAGCCCCAGCTGTAGCACTGCTCCCTACGTTGACCTGAAAAATAGTTGTTTCTATTTCCTTTGTAGACTATTCAACCTCAGGAAGATAGTTAATACCACCTTTCAGTTCAGTGCAATCTCTTAATCCCCATGGTCTTCTCAGGACCTGAGAATAACCATAATCTGAGATCTCTTCTTGTAATGCCGATAATCCTTGGATTCCATCCTGGGTGAGGGCGGTAACTTCCCTGTGATTTTGCAAACCATTGCCTTGTCCTCTTTTTGAACACATTATCGTGTTAAAGAGAGTTCTCTTTGCCATTTGGAGATGAGTATAGTTGTATCCACTGTCCTTTCTTCCCACTTCTTTAAAAAGCTTTAAAAATAAAACATAATTATGCTGTGCTTATTGCTTTGTTGTTGTTGTTTTTAGCCACTTAATGAAATTTCATGAATCCAAGATAAGTCAGCACGCCACAACTTAATTTACATTTCAGGAAGTCTTAACATTTCATTCAAATAGCAAGCAGCTTTAAGCTTTTCTGTGTGGGAACATCTATCCCACTATCCTACTTATTCCATATCCCCCAAAAAAGAGAACAAACTCAGAATATTGCTTCCTATCACAGAAGAGAAAAAAATGATGGTGGGGGTAATTCATGAGAAATGTACAGAAGAATGAATAAAAGAGAGAAGAAGGTAGAAGACAGCCTTTTCTTTTCCAATAAATTGATGAGAGGACACTAAGAAAGTGGGATATGCAATAGTGGGGTAAGAGAGAGGGTGAGCAACCTCATAATGCTCGTGTCTGACTTAACAACTTTACTTGAGTCTACCTTGAGCTCCCAGCAGTTAATCAACTGGTGTGACACTCATGATTTTGCAGTATTGGATACAGTGGTTAATATATTATGTTAAGGGTTATAAAATATATATTTTAAAAAACACCTAAAGAGGAACTTGCTGGGGAAGAGAGTATCAGGTTTTCCTGCATCCTAGAAGCATCCAAGTGCAAACTAGAATATATAATCACACTTGGGAGACAGAGTCCCCTTTATAACTTCATAAGAAGGCAGGAAGAGACATTCCTGAATCATAAATCGCATCTCAAATGAGACAATTTTCTATTGTACAGTCCTGAGCACTGTGGAATATTTGACTTCTGTGGTCCAACAGCATCCCTTAACCCAGTCACCATGGTAACAAGTCCTCTCACCTAGTCCAAGCACTGCACTCCTTGGGGGGCAGCACTGCTCCAAATTGAGAACTCCCCTTGCCTGCACTTTTTCTATACTATTAAAGTAATCCAAGAACCAGCAAACCAAGAAAGTGGAAAGAGTTCAGCTCTAAATTGAGTTTGACAGGAGTTTCAATTGCAGCTTTCTTAAACAATATTGGAGAAGTTACTAAGCCTCAGTTTACTTGTCTGTAAATATGGACCCTAATATATAATTCAGAAGAAGATCATAAAAATAGTACTAAATAAGAAAGGTGAAAATGTCTCACAAAATATCTAACCCAAGGTAGATGCCCAGGGAGTCGATTCCAGTAGTTACAAAAGAAGAATATTCGTTATCAAAGTGATTCTCTTAGAAAAGGGTGATGGATTCTCTACACTAGGACGTCAGCTGTAATTTCATAGTAGCCACAACAACACTAAAGCTACAATGACTTTGCCAGGCATGGAAACAGAACTTGAAATAGCTCAGCCAGCCTTTCTGGACAAAACATTCTACTTCATTACAAACCATTCTCTGGCTCTCCAGAAACACCAGGCTCTTGTAAGCAGCAATTGCTGGCTAATACACTAAGGTCACATAGCAAATGAATGGCAAACCTAGGACTTAAATATTAGCATTTCTCCAAAATACTGTCCTGCAGATTCTGATCACATAATGGAGGTCAAAGTGCCACCAGATACTATCTATTTGCTTTCAGTTTTACTATGATAATTATTTTATGGTTGATAATGTACAGCCACATCCAGTAGCTTATGGAACACCTGGATGAAGTTCACAGCATCTGTTGAAGGACAATATTATCCTCAGGATACAGACACCAGAACTTATAAGAGTTAACTGAGTCAAACAATATGATAATGATTATAGTCGTAGTTAACATTAGGTATTTTAATGCTAAGTATATTATTGTTGATAATGCTAACATATTGATAAACATTATTATATGTATCATTCATATTCACTGTAATATTATCTATTATTAATCTCAGTGATGATTCACTACATATCAATCACTCCACTAAACAATAGATGCACTCTCTTGTTTGATCTTTGGTTTCAAAAAAATAAAGTCTGCAATAAATACTATTATTATCTTTATTTTATAAGGAAAAAAAGAAAACAAGTTTAAAGGTATTAAATAACTTACCCCAAACTGTACAGTGGTGGAGACAGAATTTCAGCACACATCTGCTTAGTTTCAAACACACGAAGCTATATTGCTTCCCCTGATGTGCTTCCAAGTGATGCCCAGATGCAGTGACCAGGGCAACCTTTCATTACAGGAGCTTTCATGGAAAATAAATACTTTGGAAAAGAATGTATGTAATTAAATAGGTCACTTAAACTTCCCCTACATTTAATTAACCAGCTAAAGCTAAAAGTGCACTTGCGATATTGTCTATCATTTCCATACTTGGGCTGACACTCGGGGCATTGAAGGAGGCCGTGTTGCCTTTGCCAGGTGAAGTGGTACTCTGGTCAGGGTCCATGCCCTTATTAGCCAGGCTCAGGCCATCCACCAGACTGGAGGTCATTATCAGAAGTGGCACAGAGTTAAGATTTAGGTGAATAGACATAATTTAATTGCTAGATATAATTTAAGGGCTAGATATAATTTAATTGCATTTTTCTAAATTATATAGACCATCAGACAGCCTCAGAATATTTCTTTTTAAATTCATCCCTATTCTTACAGATGCAAAGAGAGAGCAATTCTAGGTTGTGCTTTTAATCTGTTGCATTTGTAGATTCCTCAGCAGCCCCCCTGATTCCCCCAGTGTTCTTCTTTTCTTAAGATCCCTACCTCTGAGAAGAGGAAAGCACCAGAAAACATTGGGGGAAAAAAATTACCAAATTATGCTATGTCCAATTACATATATATCAAAATGAACCCTGTCTTTCATAATTATAGTGCACTAATTAAAATAAAATAATAACAATAGAAGGGAGATCAGTAGAGTAAAGCAAGTAAATCAGAGGAAGGGAGGAGGGGAAGGGAAGGAAAGTTATTGAGAAATGAGATTGATCAGATATGTGTATATGTGAATATGGACTAATGAATCCCACATTATATATAATTATAATTACATAATTATAATTATAATACCAATAAAAATAAGTAAGTAAAAATTAAAAATAAACTTAACAAATAACCCCAACTATGCATCTTCCTTCACAATTGTAGCTGAGGACAGGTGTGTCTAAGAAAAGGGAGTTTACTGTAGCCAGCCATCTGATATGATAATTTGCCTCTCCAGTACTGATTCACTACTTTTGTCTATTCAAGGAAAGCAAAAGAATGAATTTTAGGAGCAGAAAGTAAAAGAGAAAATTATCATTATTTGTAAATGGTCTGATTGTTGCCCCTAAAGTCTAAGAAAATCTGTTCATAAAGTTTAGCAAGATGACTAAGTAGAAGTTGCTGAATAACACATACATTGAAATAAAATTAAATTTTAAAATATAAACGTTAAAATAGTTCTACAGACAGTCTGTGGTCATATATATTTAAGATTAAGAGAAATGGTAGCCATGCACAGAGGCATACATCTGTAATTCCAATGACTCAGGAGGCCGAGGCAAGAGTAATCACAACTGTGAGACCTGACTCAGCAACTTAGTGATACCCTCAGCAACTTAGAAAGAACTTATCTCAATTTTTAAAAAAAATAAAGTGGTCTGGAAAGATATATGTAAAATTAAATGTTGTGGCTACTTCTCAAAAAGAATCAAAATTGATGGTAATAACCACAAGAGATTGTAGCCACATCTGTAATATTTTTTTGGAGCCTGGGTATATTTATGAGTTGCATGATTTCTTTAATGAATGAGCAACCATTGAAAACACTAGATTGTGTTTATTGTTCAGTAAAATGAAGCTTTTCCTTAGAAATTTGATGTTGTTCCTAAGAATATAAACTCTTTCAATTCACCTAAAATCTAAGCAGTCTTGCAAATAGAGCTTGCCTATAATGAATTCTAGAATGGTATGCTCCTAAAGCAAAAGCTAAATAGCAAGTTAAATTGTAAACCAAGATTTCAAGTGATATAACATTATGAGCCTATTTATCACTTTGGTACAGGTAAAGTTGAAAAATATTAAATAATATCTAGTAAAAGGGAGAAGGGGAATAAAAAAGAATAAATCCAGGAAAACAGCTCTGAAAATATTCACATTTTGTTAAATTTACACACACAATTTTTCTCTTCTGATCTCCTTTTATTTGAACCTTAAATTTTCTCTTTTATATTCTAAATTATATCTACTTTTCCAGCACCAGTTCAACCTTCACCTCTCCAGGGTGGTCCTTACTCATATCTTCAGGCCCACATAAATCTTTCCTTAACTCGAGTGCCTACAATTAAAAATATGGGTTTTGTTTTGTTTTGGTGCCAGGAATTGAACTCAGGGGCAATCAACCACTGAGCCACATCCCCAGTCCTATTTTGTATTTTTACTTAGAGACAGAGTCTTACTGAGTTGCTCAGCGCCTCGTCTTTGCTGAGGCTGGCTTTGAACTCATGATCCTCCTGTCTCAGCCTCTGGAGTCACTGAGATTACAGGCATGTGCGACCACTCCCAGTTAAAAATATGGTTTTTAACATATAGTTTAGCACATAAATATTCTATGGAGGATTAATGGTCCCTAAACAGATTATCAGGATCTTGACATCATGTCTAATATTATTATTAATATAAACCATACAATATTATCATCAGTTAATCACTTATAGAGAATTTACAAAATATACATAAAATATCATTTAGTCATCACAGCAATCCTGTGAAATAAAGACTATTATAAGCCCATTAAACACACAAGGAAACCAAATTACAGTTACAAGATCATTTTGTAGAGGAACGTACAGCTGGATGCTTCTCCCTTTGTAGTAAGCAGGCCGATGTGTTACACAAAACATGTCTCAGGATGAGGGTGCTCATTGTCTTGCCTAAGGCTGAACAACTTCTGCTGGGAAAAGTGGGACATTTCCAAAATTCTGGATTATAAATGAGCCGGAATTCATAGGAACAATAGGCAATTGTCCTGTTCTTTCCTTATTTTGGAAAAATTCCCAAAGTCCAAATTATCCCAAAGGTCACTGGACAGATGCACACTTGCCATCACATCTATGCAAGCTTAGTAACTGGCTCACAAGAAAGCAACCATTTGTCCTTTTCACGAAGGCTAGCTCTTCCAGGATTTGGTGAATGGACTTTATTTATATGTTTTCATGAAATAAAATGTATGGAATAAAATAATCATGTGGGATATCTGCCAATAAAATACTAAAACCACAAAGATGATAGATGAATATGAACCTTTGGTCACATTGGAGATTCATTATTAAAAGATCAGAAGATGCTGACCTCCAGAAAGTAAAGGGTGTGGGGGGGGGGGGGAGGAAATGACAATATCCTACAAAGCAGAGCTAGTGGAACACTTAAATGCCGTTTTAGAAAGGACCATGCTTAGCTGAAAGGAGGCAAGAGAGTGAAGGGGCGAACTATACAAAATGTAAAATGGAAACCAAAAGAGTAAAAAACAAACACAGAAGGTAACTGTTGGAACTGAACCCTGAAATGACTCCTGGAATGATGGGGTGCTGATTGTGAGGGCCCCTACCCACCTGCCCTCCCATTTTGACCTTATAATCCTCTTTGGCCTCTTTTTCTGGGAACCAAGTGCCTGGCAGCAGGAGAAGCATTGTAGCCAGGTCCATAAGGATAACTCGCCTTTTCTCCATTTGGTGCCTGGTGCTAAATGGAATATTGGCTGTAAATATCCCGAAGCCCCCTTTCCATTTTGTCTCTGAAGGCCTCTTCCCACCTGTTAGTCCAGCAGTCTCTGTCCCTCTATCAACTTGACTCCTGCATCTCACCTTTTACCATTTTTCTGCACTCCCTGCCTTTTCCCACTCCCCTCCTCTGTTCTGTGAGGCAGGAGGAGTGGTGAGGGACAGGCTGGAGAACCCACCTCCCAGCACTCTCTATTCAAATTCCAAAATGTTAATTCACACCTACTCTTCTAAAACCCGGGGAAGGAATTTCTCCTGACCTTTTCAAGTTCTTTTCTTTTTATTTTGCTTTAAACATAGTAAGTGGTAATTATTTACTATTTTCAAATCACATCTATTTGCTTTCTATTGCCAATCTAATGCCCATTTGAACCACAGAGATACTAAACTTCCAATGGCAGTCTTTAGAAATCATGATGAAACCCCTTACCTTATCTATTTAGCACAAAAGATACAGTCTACAACAACTTATATTTCAAAATAATTAGAAGAGTCCAAATCTTCCCAACATACAAAAATGATAACTATTTAAAGAATCAGAAATGCTAATTACTCTGACTTAATTATTATACATTGTATATATGTATCAAATCATCACATTGCTTTGTACTTCATAAATATGTACACATATTATGCATCAATCAAAAATAAAATAAAAACTATAAAAAATTTAAGGTGGAGATATTTATTTACTAGCATGAAAAGATGATCACTTTAAAATAGTGAAAAATTATTTTAAAGCAAAATTGCATAAAAAGTCATACATTGAAGATACTTTTTTATAAGAAAATCTGGAGGCTTATTTTTACATACTAGAAATCTATGCTTTCTGGGAGTGTGGTTGATCTAACTTTTTTATCTTCCTCATCTTCTTAAAAATAATTTTTAAAAAAATGCACATTCTAGGTATGGTGGTACATGCCTGTAATCCCATTGACTTGTGAGGCTAAGGAAGGAGGATTATGAGTTTGAGAAAAGTCTCAGCAACTTAGTGAGGCCCTCTCACAAAAATAAAAAAGAGATGTGGATATGGCTCAGTGATTAATTGCCCCTGGGCTTAATCCCCAGTACCAAAAATAAACAAAAAAATTCAAACTACACATGCATGGTTTGATTGACCAAAAACAATGCAATGAAAAAATATTGACTCTACAATACCTTCCTGACCAAAAACAACAGGTCTAAGAATTGGATGGGCAGGCAGAAAGCAAAGTAGAAAAATGTAGATATCAATGTGACAATAAAACAAGAAATTGTTGATAATGCTTGGGTAAATGGGTTGTCACTGCAAAGCTTTGGAAAGAAGCAAATTACTATTTATTTAGGCAAAAAGCTTTTTAATCCTAACAATAGCTTTAGCCATACAAACTGCTTCTTTGAAGTGTCATTAGTTTGTTCTAAATAACTCGCATAACCCAGAAAAGAGGTAAGGAAAAGTCTGAGCTATAACCAGGACAGGGCTAGAATCACTCCTCACTGAAGCCTGATTTAGTAAGAAATGAATTCACTAAGAACCTCCAATTTGGATATTAGCCCCATGGAAGTGATAATAACCCCATCAAATTCCCAAGAGGAAACAGCTATAGAAATAAAAGGAAAACACCACAACAATGTTTAAAGCTGAAGAACACAAAACCACTGGGCAGAGCCTTGCAAAATGGAACAATGGGCCAAGGAAAGCCTAAACTTTGGGAGCGCCAGACCGTGAAATGGAGAAACAATGCATGCTGAAGTGGGATTGAACACTCAAAAGCAGCTATTAATCCAACCAAGATCAAAACAGAAATCAGTCTATTCATGTGACTTCCAAAAGATCATTAAAAACTAATTACTTTCTGTCTACCTCAATTGCTCTGTTGCTATAACTGGTGGATTGCTCTTCCTCACTTTCTGTCTAGATGGTTGTGGAATAAAACAGTGTGCTCCAGCTCAGATCATGGTGAGCCAAGTGGCCCCATCATGGAGCCCAGACACTAACTCCAAGTATTTCTAAGCATTGTAATAGACTCCACTTACCAGCACAAATCTTCTGTATGCGACCAAGGACAGTTAATTACATGAAGTTATGCCATGAGTTATTCCACTTTCCAAGATGAAAAATAAAGGCTTCGTTATGAGAAACATGCTAAAATTTCTCAAACTTTTAGATATAATTGAATTTTGAAAAAAAAAAAAAGGCAAACCCCTCTTTTCTAGGGCTATGGTCAATGAGTTGGCATGCTACTTCTGCATTGGTAAATTAGTTCTATTGTTCAGAAAGAATCTCAATGACAATTGCCAGAGACAGTTCTTATTCCTTTTTTAAATCTGCTGCAATTATCAAAAAATAGAATGAAGAAAACCTGCCACCCAAGCAAATTTATTCTGTCGAGTCACATTTTTAAGACAAGTATTATCCTTTTTAAAAAATAACTTCTAACAATATTATTTTTTATTTCATTTTGGTGAATAAGCTCATTTTCCTTTCAGTTTAAAATTTTCCATGCATTCCACAGAAAACTGGCAATTTTGATCTTGCCATTGTGTGGATACATTTCCTAGGACAAGATTCAAGCTGGCCTGTCTTGTTTCTTAGGAAGTTAAGGGTCTTTCAGTGATCCACAGTTATGTTGGTAGACGAACAAATGTTAATACTCAAGGGGAAAAAAAAATTCCCTTTTAGAAGCCTGTTTGCACATGGACTTAGAAAATGACCAAGGGTAAATGTGGTGACATGTGACAAATAAATATGTCAAAAAATATTAAGAAATCTTCTTTCCTGAAAGCCTATTCATTCTGTTTTTGAGATAAATACCATATATACAATATTAGTGCCTAAATTAATGTCTTTTTTTTAAAAAAAGAATTACTTATATTTCTTCTGTGTTCTATAATTTACAAGGTGTATTGCATTTTATTTTCTCATTGGATAGCAGATACATCTTCCAATTATAAGTATACTGAAGCTCAGAATATTTATGGGAACAACATAAGAATTGTAAAAACATGAGAACATTTACCAAGATGAAATAAAAGTAAATAAATATTGTTATAAGTTATTTAAAAAAAAGATAATGGATGCTAATTCACAATAAGGTGGGGGGGGGGGGCACTAGAGAAGAATAGAGTTACCTTAGATTAGGTAGAGGGACATGAAAGGAGGGGAGAGGAAGGGATGTGGGGATAGAAAGGACAGTAGAACCAAACAGACATTATTACTTTATGTATATATGTGACTGCCTGACCATTGTATTCTACAACATGTACACTCAGAAAAATGAGAACTTATCCCCATCTATGTATGATAACCAAAATGCATAAATATATTCTGCTGTCGTGTATAACTAATTTAAACAAATTTAAAAAAAATTAAAAAGGTACGATTTATCTTGCTTCTCAGGCTCTGAGAACTAGAGCCTGGAGGGTTAACAGGGGTCTCCTTGCTTCTAGGGATGTTAACTTAGCTATTGAGAGAAAAGAGGAATTAGTAGATATCAAAGGTCTTTATGCACCAAATACCTCACTAATGCTTTATAAAACATTTTAGCCCCACTGTATTCTGATAAGACAGATTTTATTACTTGCATTAAAGTGTATACTGAAATCCACGAATTGTGGATGCCTTTATCAATTTTTTCCCAGCTGAAGTAAGGCAAAGCTAGAATTCCAGCCTGGATGTTTTGACTATGTATACCTTATTCTTTCCATTACTTTTAAATGGGGTTTCTACCTGCAAATTGAAAGTTTGTTGCAGAGTATTCTAATTTAGTCACTCAGAAAACTCTACTTACTTATTTAAAAACAAAATAGATGCTACTAATGTTCAAAAATTGTAACAACATAAATACAAAGAAACTCAAACACCATCGAAGCAATCACAATACAGCCAATGTTTATGCTCCCTCTTGTGGGGACATCTCTGGAGGATGAAGCATAGTTGGGCTAAAAAGTCTGCTCCTTAATCCATAAAGCAATGCAAATATGATTTTCTTAATAATCATCCTGCTTTCCTCTCTTGAATATATTATTTCTTCTTGTAACTTATCACCCTTCTATTTTCCAGGGATGAAGATATGTACAAATCTCATCACAGAAAAGTAAGAACCCCAACCAACAAAAAAAATATAGATCTGTTGCTATGACACACAGTTTGACTTTCTTGAGGAGACTAATACAAGGAAACACAAAAAGGGCACAAATCTCTCACCATTTAGTCTATGACTTTTGAAATTTTAGAACAGTAAGACAAATGGTCTTGCTAAGAGAAATCAGAAGCACTTTCCCTGGTAGAGAAATAAGTACATATTCAAAATTGACTGGGAAATGTGAAGGACAATTGAGACAGGCTTGGAATAATAAAGTCTTAAATCGACACTATGAGAAAGAAAAAGTTATTTAATCAACTAACATCAATTTGACTTAGGCTAGGTATAAAAGACATTTATCTTGTTAAGAAAGTCAAAGATAAAGGCTAGAACTGAGCAAGTGTTGCTGAGTAGAGGTCAGAGCAGATGACATACCCAATCTGCTTGTTCAAAATATTGGTTTTAGTTGTTAACTACACATCTTAAACTTAACAGAACATTCACTTTAGGTTCTTGATTTCATCTCCTACTCTGTTCCTCCTATATCACCATCGCTGTCCTTCTGGCTTGGCAGGTTGGGAGTAGAGAAATTTCTCCTGCCTTGCCAATTTTAACCACTACAACAGCAGAACAATCTACAGGTTTATATCTGAGTAACAGTTTTAGTCCTGCTACTTTCATATAATCACTGTAAGGCAACAAATGATTCTCATTTGTTTACCATGTCTGCGAAAACACAAATACTTTCGACTATTTAACACATTTGGTTGATCACACTGATTAAAATTATAACCAGCTACAATAACTTTTGTGGGTTTTTTGTTTTGTTTTGTTGTTGTTGTTGTTTTGTTTTGTTTTGCTTTCGGTCAAGCTGAAAGGCCCACTCATTTGATAATTCAAACTAGTCAAAGTAGTCAATTTGTTTTACTCGGCTAATGAATTAATATAATTAGACAAAAGTCCTAAAGCCCCAGATTCCTTAATTACTTAAATGTAAAGGAAAACTCTCTTATGCAAATATACAGCTTCTTCTAAGTATATTTTCTCTAAAGAAAAGAGTATATATTAATTTAAAAACAAAACTTATCCCTGTAACATAACAAACACAAAATTTAGATGTAGGCCTGTGGAACTGCTGCAAGCATTATTAATACAGCTAGTCCAAAGAGCTTTAAGGCATTATTTTCTATTTTACTGGCAAGGAAACACATGCAGCTTAAGAAAATTAAAAGTATTTTATAATTTTTGAGTGGGAGGTAGAATTATCAAAATGCATTGCCACTTGGTTAAAAAAAAAAAAATTCTCCCTGTAATCCCAGTGGCTCTGGAGGCTGAAGCAGGAGGATCTTGAACTCAAAGCCAGCCTCAGCAAGAGCGAGGCACTAAGTAATTCAGTGAGACCTGTCTCTAAATAAAATACAAAAACTAGGGCTGGCGATGTGCCTCAGTGGTTGGTTGCCACCAAGTTCAATCCCCAGTACCAATAAATAAATACATTAATTAATTCTCTATTGCTATTTGATCATAAAATAACTAACTTCATTTAGGACTCAACAATAATGAACGCAGTATGGGGACAAGAATATGACATGGATTGTTTTGTTGGTACAAAGCTAAAATTAAATTGGCAAAGAAGAGAAATTTCTCTATAACTAGTCTGGGAAATTAAAAAAAAGTAATAAATTTTCCATTTTAAGGTGGCAAATTTAGCATAACTAAATGAACAATTAGATAAAATGGTTAATTTCAAAAAAATGTAGGTAAGTTACTGAAACTGGCTCAAAGAAGAGCTTAAAAAAAAAACTTAACATGCATCAATCATGATTGAAGGAATAAAACTAAAATAGGAGAATATTTCAAATAGCACTAGCTATGATCCAAATGTTTATGTTCCCTTCCCCAAAAAATTATATGTTAAAACTTAATCCCTAGTTTGATAGTATTTATAGAAGAGGCTTTGGGGGCAGTGATTAAATCATGAGAGAAGAGTCCTCACAAACAGGATTAGTACTCTTAAAAAAGAGGTCTGAGGGTGCTTGTTCATCCCTTCTGCCATGTGAGGACATAGGAAGAAGGCACCATCCATGAAGCAGAGAGTGTGCCCTCACCAGAAACCGAATTCTTTGGCATCTTGATCTTGAACTTCCCACACTTTAGAAGTGTAAGAAATAAGTTGTTTATAAATCACTCAGTCTAATGTTTTACTAAAGCAAGCCAAAAAGACTAAGAAAACATCCAACCCCAGTTTTTGTGAATTTTATCACACCCTTAAGAGACAGATAATTCTCATGTTATGTAAATGTTTAAAATTAAAGAAAAAGATGAGAAATCATCTACTCCATTTTTCCAAGCAAGTATAGCACTGGTACTGTTTTAGTCAGCTTTTATCACTGCTGAGACCAAAAGACCTGACAAGAACGATTTTAGGGAGGAAAAGTGTATTTGGTGCTCACGGTTTCAGAGGCCTCAGTCCACTGACAGCCTACTCCATTGCTCTGGGCCTGAAATGAGGCAGAACATCATGGTAGAAAACTGTGGCAGAAGAAATCAGCTCAGGACACGCTTTCCAAGAAAGAGAGTTAGGCTTCCATTCACCAAGAACAAAATATATACCCCAAAGGCATGCCCCAAGGAGTCACCTCCACGAGCCACACCTTACCTACCTATAGTTACCACCCAGTTAATCCTTTCCTGGGAATTAATGCACTGATTAGGTTAAAGCTTTCACAACCCAATCATTTCATCTCTAAACTTTCTGCGTTGTCTCAAACATAAGCTTTAGGGGAACAGCTCATATGGAAACCATAGGATATCAAACAAGATAAGACAAAAGAAAAAAAAAACCTATGGACTAATATCATTCAAAGTGAAAATATACACCTCTTAAATTAAATGCTAGCAAATAAGGTATGGAGATATACTTTAAATCATTAAACATCAACAATAAATTGGCTTGCTCTTGGATAGGCAGAATTAATATTTTCAAAATGACCATACTTCCAAAAGCACTATACAGATTTAATGCAATTCCAATCAAAATTCCAATGACATTCCTCATAGAAATAGAAAAAGCAATCATGAAATTCATCTGGAAAAAGAAGAGACCCAGAATAGCTAAAGCAATCCTTAGCAAGAAGAGTGTAGCAGGTGGCATCACTACACCAGACCTTACACTATACTACAGAGCAATAGTAACAAAAACAGCATGGTATTGGCACCCAAACAGACTGGTAGTCCAATGGTACAGAATAGAGGACACATAAACTAACCCACAAAACTACAATTATCTTATATTAGACAAAGGTGCCAAGAACATGCGTTAGAGAAAAGATAGCCTCTTCAGCAAATGGTGCTGGGAAACTGGAAATCCATATGAAACAAAATGAAATTAAACCCCTATCTCACAACATGCACAAAACTCAACTCAAAATGAATCAAGGACTTAGGAATAAAACCAGAGACCCTGCATCTAATAGAAGAAAAAGTAGGTCCTAATCTCCATCTTGTGGGATTAAGCCCCAACTTCCTTAATAAGACTCCTGTGGCACAAAAATTAAAATCAAGAATCAATAAATGGGATGGACTCAAACTACAAAGTTTCTTCTCAGCAAAAGAAATAATCTGTGAGGTAAAGAGAGTGTCTATATCTTGGGAGCAATCTTTACCCCTCACACATCAGATAGAGCACTAATCTCTAGAGTATATAAAGAACTCAAAAAGCTAAACACCAAAATAACAAATAACCCAATCAATAAATGGGCCAAGGACCTGAACAGACACTTCCTAGAAGATGATGTACAATCAATCAACAAATATATGAAAAAAAAATGTTTATCATCACTAATAATTAGAGAAATGCAAATCAAAACTACTCTAAAATTTCATCTCACTCCAGTCAGAATGGCAACTATTATGCATACAAACAACAATAAGTGTTGGCGAGGATGTGGGGGAAAAGGTACACTCATACACTGATGGTGGGACTGAAAATTGGTGCAGCCAATCTGGAAAGCAGTATGGAAATTTCTTGGAAAATTGGGAATGGAACCACCATTTGACCCAGTGATCCCTCTCCTTGATCTATACCCAAGGACTTAAAAACAGCATACTACAGGAACACAGCCACATCAATGTTTTTAGCAGCACAATTCACAATAGCTAAACTGTGGGAACAACCTTGGTGCCCTTCAGTAGATGAATGGATAAAGAAAATGTGATATATATATATATATATATATATATATATATATATATATATATATACACACAATGGAATATTATTCAGCAATAAAAGAGAATAAAATCATGGCATTTGCAGGTAAATGGATGGAGTAAGAGAAGATAATGCTAAGTGAAGTCAGTCAATCGCAAAAAAACAAATTCCAAGTGTTTTCTTTGATATAAGGAGGCTGACTCATAGTGGAGTAGGGAGGGGGAACATGGTAGTAATAGAGGAACTCTAGATAGGGCAGAAGGGTTGGAGGGGAAGGTATGTGGTATGGGGTTATTAATGATGGTAGAATGTGATTGACATTATTATCCAAAATACAGGTACAAAGACACGAATTGGTGTGAATATACTATGTATACAACCAGACATATGAAAAACTGTGCTCTATATATGTAATAAGAATTGTAATGCATTCCACTGTCATATATAAATTAAAAAAAAAAACAATAAATTGGGTTAATTCCAAGAATACAAGGATGGCTCAATACCAGAAATTCTGTGAGTTCCCTGTACTAAAAGACAAAAGCTAAATAATTAAAGATATTAGGTTTGTTTTAATTTAGTGATTTTTTTAAATATTGGGAAATTAGAAATAGAAGGAAAATCTTCTAACTTAATAAAATGAAATTAAGTAAAATATATAAATGCCATACTTAATAGATGAACTAGAAGCAATAGACTCAAGTAAGGAATAATACAAGATACTGTCATTTCCTAGTCAGTGCTTATTGACCCTTCTGTTCATTCAAGACAAGAAAAAAATGAGGTATAGAGATCAGGAAGGAAAAGATAAAATTATTAATACTTGCAAATGTTATGACCATCTACTGTCCTCATAAGAGAAAATCAAGTAATAAATTATTAAAGTTCTTTTGAAAGTTACCAAGGTGGAAAAATAGAAATTGGAGCGTAATACATACATTAGAATAATATTTACTTTTAAAAATACACACATTCTTTAAAAAACAGTGTTATAGATAATTTATGGCCAAAATATATATTAAATAAATAAAAATAAAATGGTCTGGAAAGAAAATTAAATGTTGCTGCTACTTCTCAAAAAGAATAATAATTGATGGTGAAAAAAATATAGTATAGCTTTATCATATTTGTTTTTATAGCCTGATTTTGTCTTACCATGGAAGATTGGTAAATAAAACTAAAAAAAAAAAAATTCAATAGCTTCAACTAGGTCTACATTTATTTGAAAAACTTCAAACTTCTTGAAGTCCGAATTATTACTTAACTCGAGGATGGCATCAGGAAAATGAAGGAGCACATTAAATACACATCCATAAAAGTTAGTTTTGCTCTCTTTATTGTTTTCATGAGTTAATGTTTATGAGAACTGATTTATTAAAGTTTTTAAGTTCTATAAGTGAAATTTAAGAATATTGAGGCCAAAGACTGAGAATATTTATACATATATGCATGTAAGTTTATGACTTTTCCCTCAACTTTATAATATAAAAATAATAAACTGGTCATGAATTCAGGTCAATAAAAGAGTTTCATTGTTAAAAAAAAAAAGGAGGAGGAGAAAGAGGAGAAGGAGGAAGAGAAGAAGAAGAAGAAGTTGAAGTTGTTGTTGTTAAAAGTTATTATTAACTAAATTACAACCAAATTTGTTTAATACTATCTTTCAGGAAAGACTCCTATACCATTGGATTTCTTTATCTCTGAAAGATGTTAAACATCTTGGTAACTAGGTTCTTTTGTGTAGTTTTCAGAGCCCTCGAAAAGTTCAGGTTGGTGGACATCTGTTCCCAAATCAAATATTTGTCTCAAAAATAATAGTACATTTTTCAAGACATCAATGAAATATCTGATGTTGATTCATTTATAAATACTACAATACCTAATTGTCTGGAATAGCCACAGTAGATGCTTCAAATGATAAATATTCTCCAGATGCAATGTTGAGAGAAAAGAATTCACATTCATCCTAAAAAGAAAGAAATAAAAAGTACACAAAGCTGCCTTATCATTCTCATTGCACCCCATGAATATTACATGACAAATGATATCCTGTAGCAAAACCCAATCTTTTGAGAAATAATTTACTCTGTGTTCAGACTGTTTGGATTTGGGGGGTTTTATTTACATCATCCAATATTCACCAAACCCCCAATACACATTTTTAAACTTTAAAATGAATAATAAATGTCTTACTAATTTTTACTCTCATCCTTTTCAATTTAAATAGAGTTTTACTCATGTATCTATCCGAACATAATTTAAAAAGGAGAATGTCAACAACTTGACTCACTCCAGAAAACTTGCCCAAGGAATTCTGAGGCATGTGGATGAATTTGAGTTATAGAAAATTCTTGGTTAACAAAGGGCAATTCTTTTTAGTGAATATTAATATTCAGTGGGCAAAACTTGTTTCAGAAATGATCAATTTTTCCTTAAAATGATGATATCATAACTTCAGATCTTTGCTGATATGAAGGGCTTTCTCACCCTTCCTATTCTTCAGGGACATTGTCAATGAGTGTGTTGATTTCTTTGTGTTCTCTCCAGGAATGTCCTCAGATTCTGAAGTTTCTGAGAAATACTAGACAGGTGGTCCATCCCACAATATATCTAATTAGTGCCCAAGAGCCATCCCTCCACCCAGTAAGAAAAAAAGGAGGGTTATGAAGTCCTGGGGATGTATATATGGTGAGACTCTGTGAATCAATACCTTGCCACCTCTTTGAAACAAAGCAGAGACACCTTCAAGGGCTAAATCAGGCAGAACCACATGCAAAGACTAACAGGGAGAGAAAAGGCACCCTCAAGGTCCAAGTTTATAGCTTTGCATTAACCTCAAAAGGAGTTTAGAGCTCATTCTCCTTTTTAAAAAAATACTTTTAAAGATAATACAATATTAGTTATAGGTGGACACAATGCCTTTATTTTATTTATTTATTTTTATGTGGTGCTGAAGATGGAACCCAGTGCCTCACATGTGCTAGGCAAGAATTCTACCACTGAGCTACAACCTCAGCCCTGGCGCTCACTCTCTTGAATATGCTAAAGAGGATATTTTGAGAAATAAGCATTCAGACATTGTACTGTGAAATAAAGATTTTAAAGATGATCAAGTTTAGCATCTCAGCCAAAGCATATTGGTATTTAGAAGAAGTAACTGAAAAGCTGCAAAAGAACATGCTTTTCTAAGCTGTTTAGTGGCTCTCAAAAATCATGTACGATCTCAATTTCATCCGAACTTAATTATTTTGTGGGTTCAATTTTTGTTTCCAGCAAAACACAACTTCCTAGTACTGCGGAAGAAAAGACTTATAAAATAGGTTTTGTGGAGCTCAAATAACTCTTAAAAACAATATCTTGATGAGTTAAGTGTAAATGAGCCAAAACATATGGATTAAATGTCCCTTTAAATACACATGGCTTTAAAAATTAAGGGAAAAAAGGTTCTGGCAAAATGTGTTTCAGATTTGGTTGAAAGAAAACATTTGAAAGAAATAGTTTGAGGGACTGGACTAACCCAAAACATACCTGAGTTCTTCCAACCTACTAAAGTACAACCAACTTTAAAACATATGGATTTTATACTATAATTCTTCTACCACACCCACCCAAAGTTCTGAGTTCTGAGTTTTTCTTCATATGTTGGGAATCATTAGAAACAGTCATGGTATCATTACTGTATTGAAGAGACCGTAATCTACTACTGTGATCAGAATCGGTCAAATAGAAAGAATACCATATTGGTCATAGCGCTACAGGAATACTAATAGCTTTTGTTTCAAACCTATAATATTCAATTCTAACTAGCACCCCACTGGACAGTTGGACTGCATCATGGATCTTTGCGGATAGATACAGTATGGTGTTTGAATATGAGATGGCAGAATATACATTTTGTGGTTCTTAACCAAAGTTATAAGGAATAAACAAAAGGCCAGCCAGACAAACATTGAAGCACAGCTTAAATAAAGTCAAGGCCTCTTGCCCTGCTAATAATGGTTCATATTTCCTCTATATAATGTAGGGAACTAGGAGTCAATGCAACTGGCCGAGTCAAAACTGAGTGCACAGAGTGACAGGTCCTAAAACCTGTGGCACCCAAGCCTTACTTTTGTCTTCCAGTTGCCACCCGACACACACACTGATGATGATGATATATTTAAACTTCACAGGCTGTGAAATTTACTTCTAACACTTTTAACTTGGGGGCTAAACTAATAAAATATTTGGATATCAATTTAATTGTTAACTTTATAAATTTGGAAAATTATCAGTGTTGCTATTACAATTTATCCTATTTATACTCATGGAATCTCACATTCTCTATTGAAACAGGTTGAATGATTATTTATTGGTACTCTCTCCCAGATTATATCTGAGGAAGAACCAACAACATAAATAAAGGACGCTAATTGTAATGCCACTAAGTCGCCCTTAGCACACACCCTTATCTAAATGACCTAGCTACAAGGCCACCAAAGTGTCTTGTATTTACTCTGACTGAGGTCTTACCTTGCAATCACCAAATCAAATTTACCCAAAGACCTTCGTTGATGACTTTCTTTTTAAAAAAAATGATAATAAGTGCTTAATATTTATCACAAAAAGTGTTGTGCTCTGAATCAATTGATGACATCTAAATAAATAATCCAAATTGCTACAAGATGTTAGGGCCCTAACAGAAAAAGTTAAGAGCATGAAACCAACGTGGTAGTGGGGGAAGGTGAACATATATACAATGAAAATGATAACCTCTTAATATGTGCCTAAAACAGACACAAGGCAATGGAGGAGATGAACAGTGGGTCTATCTTCAAGGAGGGGCAAGCTGGCCTGATTCCTACTTTCTAATTTCCTTTTAAAGGCGTGGTAGAACTGCAGCTTTATGTGTTGAGTTGAGGATTTACTTGAAATATACTTAGACATACTGCTTCTACACCAGGGAATTGATGCAAGTTCTTAAAATTCCTGCAGTTCTCTCCTTGGGGAGCAAACACTCTATAGCTAAATCCCATAATGCACCACCTTGCCAATACTGCTAAGCCCCAGATCAGTTATCTCCTCTGTGGACTGAGGTCTGTGGGGGTGGAAGTTTTAAACCTAAGAGTTATCCAGACTCTGACAGGGTCAAAATTTGCTGTTACAGCAATTCTCTTGTCCGTGATAAAGTAATTCCTTTATATTTTATGCCTGTCTGTTGTCTTCAGACATGGAAACTATTATTATACTTTCTGTGGTAGATTTTTTTAAAGCATATTCTGCTTTGTTTTTCCACAGACTGAAAGTATTTTTCAAAAATGTGTGTGTCCATGTTTGCCAAAAGAAATAAATACCTATAAATATCAATGTAAATAACTCAGCTCCAAGAAACAACACTTCCCATTGAATGCTTAGTAATTACAGAAATTCTTCTGACGGCTAATGGACGATGATGAAAATTGTTCAGCTGATGTACTTCAAGCTTATTCATGGACAATACTGTGATGGTAGCTTCCTTGTAGGCAGAAACAAGGGTTCACGTTTACCTCAGATTAAAGCACTCATTCAGAGTCATTTGTCACAGCTAATGCTTTCCCATGGAATTGGACTGCATGTGGGAGAGAAATCTCTCTACCCTCCTGGCAGAAATCTTGAGAGTTGGCTCTTCAGTTGGGAGGTTGTGGTAAATGTTGAGAACCACCATCTCATAATCATATGCTTGAAGACTTAAATCATGACTGTCAGAAATTCAGCATTGGAAAACTGTGGAACATTTTGTTGAGAATCAAAAATGCACTACAGACTAATGATACAAACAGTGAAATGTACAAGGAATTGCTGCATTTTACCCGAAGTTCCTTTGGCCAAGACACATCATCACATTCTCTCTGAACACATTGGCACACACTCCCTAGGGTCAGAAGGCATTTCTGACTTCATATTCTGGCACAGCGACCTGCCAGCATAATCTTTAACCTTTCTGAAACTCAGTTGATTCTTAGAGTTTAAAAAATTAAATAATAGTACTAAAGGATTAATGAGTATCATAAAAAAAGATTTTGTATGCAATGAATTTCTTTGTGCCAGTAACTATCTGCCAATGTCTTCCTAAAGCTCCATTTCATATAAGAGCAAATTCCCTAAGACCAATGACCTGCTGTTGTCTCCTTCACATCATTCTTTCTCTGATCTCTAGTGAGATATTTTCTCACATACAAAAAACAAAAATAGAGCTTAACACAGATCAAATCCTCAATAGATCTAATTAAACTATAAATTTAAGTGAATGGATGCACTGTCCAATTATGTCAATGTAATATCCATCATGTCCCAAGTCAAGATGAAAGTTCTAGAAGATAGGGTCTTTTTATGCTGACCCTCCCATTAGACTATAGACTGAGATATCCCAAAGACACCACCTCTGTGTGGCACTTGTCCCTATCCATGCACTGATGTGTTCTATGGCTATGAAAATTACAAGGCCAAAGTATTGATATAATTCCAGAACACAGGACAATCAGCCAGAAGTCAAAGATTAGTTGTGTGAAACAAGCACACTAGGCAACAGAAGGTAGGGGTAAAGATAGCAAATTATGAATTAGAGTGAGTAAATGATCAGAGATATCCCAAGAACAGATGGAAATACAACATTATAGAATGTCACTTGAAAGAGGGATGAGGAAAATAGATTTAAAATTCATATCAGGGATAATTCCTGTGCCAGGCACCATGTCAGGAATTGGTCTGTAAGTTTAACAACTGGAGATAACTGACGCATTTTTATCAAAGTAGCAAAATAAAAGAGCTGACATTAAGTCAGTGCTTATTCCACACTAGACTCTTTGCATCCATTAACACATTTAATGCTGATCACAACTCCGAGAAATAAGTTTTCATGAATTTTGGGTTAGGAAGCCAAGTCACACAGTCTGTAACCTGTCTAAAGTTGCATAGAATGTGAAGAAGGGTGGAGAGAAAGGGGCTAATGTCAAAGACAGGGAAATCCCTTATCTTACTGTGGAGCAATCTTAGGGCTGGTAGTTCTAGAAAGTGCCTTCCTGATGAGGAAGCTGAGACTAGAATGGTTTCAATGATTGGACCAACATCACCTTGCTAGTTGGTGGCAGAGCCAGGACTTGATCCAAGTGTCTCGTCCTCTTTTAGAACTCCATGAGAGCCCTGGAAATAGTGACTCCAGACCACAAGGGAAAGGATGCCTGCAACTAAGAGTTGTGTAAAAAATAAATAAATAAAATAAACAAGGTACGTTTTCCTTTCTTCCCTGCTCCTGTATACATAGAACCATGAGGGTTTTTTACCTTCTCACATAATGGTAGTATTCTATACCTCCTGAAGCAAATTTGTCATAATCTCATATGGGGCAGGCAACAAGTGCTATCCTATTAATTGCTGGACTGAACATGTGGTGAAGAAGCAAATGAGTTTATGACAGAAATTGTTTCAAGCCATAAACATATATTGAGAATCACTCAATTTAGGGAAGGGCAATAGGTGCTGTGGGGATTGTAAAAATGTGCAAGACAGATTCCTTTTGCTGGGGGAAGAGACATATTCATAAATAACCATGCTCTCATCAAAACATAGTTAGGGGCCTAGGGACATGGGAGGAAATAAAATGATCTCAGATTGAGGAGATTAGGGAAGGCTCTGGGGATAAAAATTAATAAAGCCAGTTTCATCCCTTATGAAAGAAATGAGACTGAATTATTCAATGATAGGTCCTTTTAACTGAATTTTCCAGATTTATTGGGCATATTTTTAAGTGATTCTATGAAAATCACATTTATATCTTGTCTTTATTAAATTTGAAGGAAGGAAGGAAAGAGAAAATGAATATTATTTTTCATCTAAAAATTGGGACCAAGAATGATAAATTAGCTGATATTTGTTATGCTCTTATACTGATTGGCTCTTTAATTGACTCAACTCCCTCTTTGACTTAGTCCTTAATTGACTCAATAAATTGAGTGATTAATTTTTGGAAAAGGGAACCAATTTTGTTCTAACAATCTGTGGTGGTATTGTGGAACAATAAAGAGGTTGAAATTACCTATGTGGGGATAATCCATAAACAGAAGATATCACATTTTTATATTTTATTACTATTATAGTAAGTAGAAGGAAATCTATTCCTACAGTGTCTAAAAAATATGCATAATTCTGTGGTTGATTTTAATTTTTAAAATGTGCAAGAATCTCCTGTCAGGTCAACTTCAAACACTCTAGAATCACAGGATAGAGAGAAATCTTAAAGAACATCTGATCCAATCATTCCATCAATGCATCAATCTCTTCTACAACATCCCCACCAAGTGGTCAGCCACTTTATGCTTGGTTGCCTAGAGGCTCAGAATATTCTCTGTGGACAGAAAATTTCAGCTTTGAACTAGTCCTTAAAGACAGAAGCAGGTAGGGGAACCCACCTCTAACTCCCAATGACTCCTACTAATTAAGTCAACTTCAGTCCTTTAGAATCTTGTGCTCTCTCTTTCCCGTGAAAATTTGATGGTTCTGATGACAGCTATGTTCAAGACACTCTCGAAGTCTTCTCTTCTCCAAGCTTACTTTCCCAGACTTGTTAATCTTTTCTCTCATGGATTCTTTTTGTGTTCCCACAATCCGACCTAAAGGCTCTCTTCAGGACAGCCTCTAGTTTATCTACATCTCTGACCTTTGTTGGTGTGCACTTCAAAACACAATGCTCGAAGTACAAAGAACACAGAAAAGGAGAAGGACACCAGTCATAAATCTCCTGCTTCTAATCCTGTCCTTCATTAATAGCACAGGGTATATTTGCTTTTTATTAACTTCATGTCTCTTAAAGGAATTAGATAAAATAGAAATATACATGTATTATCTGAGGGAACAAAAATGTATTTATTGTTCCTAAGGAGAATGGGAAAAATCAATGCTATTCGTGGATTTCCATAGCTCATCTATTCTATCAGTTCTAATTTCTCAAGAATGTTCTGCTCAATCTGATAATTATCACAGGAGGCTGGGATTACAGGATATCTGAATTCCCTTTTTTAATCTTGGGAAAGGTAGGACAGGCAGGAGTAGACCTGCCAAGATCCAGCAGAGGTTCAGGAGCAAGGCACAGTTTTGATGAAACACCAAAGTTAGTGGGAGGTATTAGGGACTAGAAGAATGAACACGCTGGGCTGTTTAAGGGATGCCCAAAGCCCAAATAAAGGGAGCAAAAATGAAGACTGTTTCTAAAAGGAAAGCATTAGGTTGGATAAATAGAGCTATGGATTTAGGACTATGTGGAGGCTAAATCAAAATAAAAATGGGGTAGAAACAATATAGAAGAGACCACATATCAGAGTAACTGGGTATAATGATCAGGCACAAAGAGTCAGAAATCAAAGCTACTTCAGAATCTACAACCCAGTCATTAACAAGCACTGGTGAAGCAAGTTAGATGTTGAAGTATATTTAAAATATATTACTAACTGTACATATTTACTAACTGTATCAGTCAATACATTCATACTTAGGGATATGTGATCAATAATATGTGAGGAAAGTAATACGATGTTTTATTTCTTTGACAGTTATAGGTTAAATATTCCTTATAAAATATGTTTCAAATAGTACTCCAAATTCTTAATCTCTAGAGCAGGGGGAAAACATGCTGCAAATGTCAGAAAAATAATGCAAATATATAAAAACAGCCAGTTACTACAATGGAAAACAGTAGAACCCTTGGCAAATGATGTGGGTTACATCTGAAGGAGTCGGTGATTATTGAGTTCTATTAAGTGTTGCCATGTAGAAAAGTGGCCAAATGCAGCAGTTCTTTTTGAATTTTTTTTTGTACTAGGAATTAAACCCAGGATGCTCTGCCACTGAACAACATCTCCATCCCTTTTCACTTTTATTTTGAGACCTGGTCTCACCAAGTTGCTGAAGTTGTCCTAAAACTTGTGATCTCCTGCCTCAGCCTCCTGAGTAGCTGGGATTATAGATGTGCACCACCTTGCTCATTATCTTTTGATTTTTTCCCCAAAGAATCTGGAAATAAGAAGGTATATGCATATTGTTAGGGTCTGGATCTAAATGTCCCCCAAATTCTAACATGTTTAGAGCAGGGTTTGGGGGCTGTGATTGGATCATGAGGGCTCTGACATAATGAGTGAATTAATTCACTGATTGTTGAATGGACTACTGGGAGATGGACCTAGTTGGAGAAAGTAGGTTACTGGGGGTGTGACTTAGAAGGGCTTCTCTTCTCTCTGACTCTTCTTCACTCTTTCTGCTTCCTGGCTGTCATTAGCTAAACAACATTCCTCTGCCATTCCTCACCTTAGGTCCAGGGCAATGGAGCCACCATGGACAGAATTGTTTGGACTCATGAGTCAAAATAAACCTTTCTTCCTCTAAGTTGTTCTTATCAAGTATTTTGATCACAACAACCAAAAGCTGACTAACACACCAGTGTATATTAGGGAGAAAGAGGAGAGACATCATGATTTTTAAATGAGAAGATAACTCTAATTTTTTTTTTTCTGTGCTGGAAATTAAACCCAGAGCCTCGTGCATCTAGCCAAGCACACTAGTAATGAGCCACATCCCCAGGCCAAGGTACCCTAATTTGTTTAAAGTAATTCATACTCCACTAAAGATCCCAAAGCTTAAAGTGGTTAAGTTACTGCCCAGTTTTTAAACTGACAACTGTGTGACTCTAACCCATAATGGCTCACCTTGGCAAACTCCAATGAGCAATGGAGGAAGTAATGGAGATAAAATAACACAGAAATAAGTGCTCAGAGAGAACTGTTGGTAGACCACTACGTTGTATATATTGCTATATTGCATACCTCTGCTATCTTGCAGGTTCTTTGAAAAGGGAAGCTTGTCTATTATGATCTCTACTATTTCACCAATGCAAACACAATAGATGGCCCACAGAAGACCCTTGGTAAATACCTAATCAATGATTAATAAATGACATTCAATAAAGAAGAGACAAAGCATAGATGGAGAAATACTGTTTATAATAATAATATTTGACAGTTATATATTAAATATTAATATTATATTAAATTATTATTATATTCAATTATTCAAACATGTTTATAACATCATTTAAAAGCCATTATTTAAAATCCATAAATAATAACTACCAGATGAACAGTGAAAAGAAAAAAGAGACTCAGAATTGAGAAGAAAAAAATTAAAATTGGAAATATTTTTGGATAAACATGGAATACTGAGGCATACATTTATTTCCATTTCCTCCTAAATTTCTCTTGTAGAAGAGAAAAGGATTAAGCCACCCAAACCCTAAAACCTCAGAGACTGGAAAGCAGCTGGGAATATGACTTAGTCAACAGGAAGAGGCTAAAACCTGGTGTCCATAGAGGAAGAATCAAAAGAGCCCTGGAAGAGCTCAGAACTGTCACATCAGAGATGCCCAAGATGTGCCTCAAAAGAGAACATGCTAAAGATTTTTTAAATTTGTGCTTTTTAGATATACATGACATATATATTTTTACATACATATGTGGAATATAACTTATTTTAATTAGAATCCAATTATTGTGGTTGTACATGAGGTAGAATTTCATTGGTCGCTTATTCATACATGACCATAGGAAACTAATGTCTGATTCATTCTACAGTCTTTCCTATTCCCATCCTCCCTTCCTTCTCTTCATACCCCTTTGTCTAATCCAAAGTGCTTCTATTCTTTACTCCCCACACAACCATTATGTGTTAGCATCCACATATTAGATAGAATGTTATGCACTTAGTTTTTTGGAATTGGCTTCTTTCACTTAGCATGATAGTCTCCAGTTCCATTCATTTACCAGAAAATGCCATAATTTCATTTTTCTTTATGGCTAAATAATATTTCAAAAAATTGTGTATATATATATCTCACATTTTCTTTATCCATTCATCTGTTGAAGGACACCTAGGTTGGTTCCAAAGTTTAGCTGCCATGAACTGACCTGCTATAAACATTGATGCAGTTGCATCATTGTAATATGCTGATTTGAAGTCCTTTTGAGTATAAACCAAGGAATGGGATAATTGGTTCAAATGATGGTTCCATTCCACGTTTTCTGAGGAATCTCCATACTGTTTTCCAGAGTGGTTGTACCAATTTTCACTCTCACCAGCAACATATGAGTGAGTGTACCTTTTCCCCCCACATCCTTGCCAACATTTATTGTTACTTGTATTTTTTGATAATTGCCATTCTGACTGGAGTGAGATGGACTCTGAGGGTAGTTTTAATTTGCATTTCTTTAATTACTAGAGATGTTGAAAATTTTTTTATACATTTGTTGAACATTCATATTTCTTCTTCTGTGAAGTGCCTGTTCAGTTCCTTTAACCATTTATTGATTATTTATTTTTGTTTTTCTCCTCCTCCTCCTCCTCCTCCTCCTCCTCCTCCTCCTCCTCCTCCTCCTCCTCCTCCTCCTCCTCTTCTTCTTCTTCTTCTTCTTCTTCTTCTTCTTCTTCTTCTTCTTTTGGTGTTACATTTTTTGAGTTCTTTATATATCCTGGCTATTAATGCTCTATATGAGGTGCATGTAGTAAAGAATTTCTCCCATTCTATAGGCTCTCTCTTCATGTTCTTGATTGTTTCCTTTGCTGTGAAGAAGCCTTTTAATTTGATACTATCCCATTTATTGATTCTTCATTTTACTTCTTGTGCTTTAGGAGTCTTGCTAAGGAAATCAGTTCCTAAGCCGACATGATGAAGAGTTGAGCTTACATTTTTTTCTATCTATTAGGTGCAGGATCGCTGGTCTAATGCCTAAGACCTTGATCCACTTTGAGTTGAGTTTTCTGCAGGGTGAGAGGGGTCTAATTTCATTTAGATACATATGGATTTCCAGTTTTCCCAGCACAATTTGTTGAAGAGGATATTTTAAATAAAATAAAATAAACTCAAAGGTAGACAAAAAATAGAATAAAAAGAATAGCAAGATCAACAATAAAAACTAGTAGTTCAGCAGAAGAGATCCAATATATGAAAACAAAGGGCTAACTATAAGAAGAAAATCTTTGAAATACCAAAATGACTTAGCCATAGAATCTAGATCAGATAAGCAGAGCAAATTATCCATCTTCCATATTTCTTAACAGCAGAAAATCTGGTTCTTTATTTATCTATTTAAGCCTGCCACTTCATTTCTATAGTACTAAATACTCATGTTGTAAATAGAGGTAGGAATTACAACACAAAATACTCTTCTATCAGGAAGTTCTTGTGTATTTTTGTATGATCAGCAGCATGTGAAAAAAACCTATCCAGGGATGCCAAGGTTGAAAGACTTTGAAGGACAAGACAAATAAAGCTAATCAGGCTCAGCCATCACTTCCTTTGTCTATTTCTAAGAGTGTTCAAGTCTGCCTGTGCTCACACAACGCTCCTTATCTCAGGTGGCGTCTGGCAACTTTTTCAGCACCCTGTGTTCCTTAACTAATACTGTTAACAAATCCGAATGACTGTGAAGCACAAGCCTCCAGTTCATACACTCCCTTCATCCCCCCAAAAGATGGCGCTGGCTCTACAATGGGAGTTTTCATTTGGTTATTGAATATCTTGGCTCAGCATAATTTTTCAAGAACTCCAGCTTTTAAATCAACTTATTTGGAATATTGTTAGCTTTTGTTGACTGCTTACTATATGCCAATCTCAGTTGGTAGGCATCAGCTCATTTTGTCCTGAAAACAATTCTACAAGGCAAGCTGTGATTTTTGTAATTCCACATCACATACAAGCAAACTCAAAAAGAGAGAGCTAAGTATGGCACCAGGATCTATAACCCAAGCAGTCAGTTTTAGGAATTCTCTTGCTTAATTAGTAAGTGATACTTTGATTATACATAAGACTGATAGATAAATATTTATAGCCAAAAAGAATTTGACTGCAAAAATTTGTTCAATATTTCTGCTCAGTATTCCCTCAAATTTTCAAAGGTATGTTGGTAGGGAGCAAATATATTATAGACATAGATCAATGATTTCAGAGTGGTAGATCCAGAAATTAACTTGCCTGCAGAGTCTAAAGGATTTAGTCTTGACTTTCCAGAAAATACAGATAGTCCTGGACATGATGGATCCTCTGCCTTCATGAGCATAGAGACCGTCATCTGTATGCCAGACAATGGGCTAAGGTTCAATCCCAGTTCTTTCTAATGCTAAAGCCCAGGTTGTTCTTCTATACTACTGAAGTTAAATACACCATAGGAGAGGGCCCTGGTTTTATTAAGTTGGTAGTATTGTGCTCCCTGTTTTCTGTATGTAAATAATTTACTCAAGAAAGATATTTCAGAGAAGTTTTTAAAAATTAATTGTTAAGGTTGGTGACTAATGTAAAGACTGCTAATAAATTACTTAATGCTGCCAAAAAAAACCCTCATTTTTACCCTTCCTTGTAATGATTTTTGAAAGCTGATAAACAGGCATCTGATTGAAATTGTATGAAGTGAGGAAGTTAGACTCTGGACCAACCAAACTTATATCTGATTTATTAACTAAATGAACCCCATTCAGCTAAGATGGAAAATTCATATGATACAAAAGGTAGGAAATACAAAGCACCCCTATTCATACAAAATTGACAATCTAATACAGAGATAATATAAAAACATCCAAAGTAAGCCAGGAAGTTCAAAGGCGAGGAAATCACTTTCTTTTGGGTCATCAGTGGAAGCTCCAAAGAAGAACAGTTACTAAAATGGGCCAAAAGAACCTGGGAGGAGAGGGGTGAGATGCATTCCAGGTGGAGAAAATATCACCAAAATGGCTGCCAGGCAGGGAGGCCATTCTTCACATGTCAGAAACATCTGAAACACAGGAAGTAAACCAAACACAGGAAAAATTTAATGACTCAGGTTCACATCCAGTGAATGGATAAAACTGTTAAATATACCTTTTCCCTAAGCAAAACTTATTTCACAGATTTCTTTTGCTTCTTGCATGTTCCTCCCCTTGTCCAGTTCCAGTGGGGGAGACTTAGAAATCTCTCTTAATACAAACCTCCATCCAAATTGTTTTTATCTCAAATTTGGCTCCAGCAAGCTATGATACTGTCCAAATCAACCATCAAGTGCCAAATTTCATACTATGTGGACATTTTGTATAGAATTACAGCCCGTGAACATAAAGGACCCATACATAAGGGAAAGTCTGACAGATCTTTAATTATCCACCAGGAATTGTTACACAGCTATAGTCAACCTCCTTAGAGGACACCCATATTTTAGGTTTATAACCTTGACACAAACATTTGCTCTTGGATGAATTTTTAATAATGTACTTTCTGTATCTAAAAATAATAAATGGCCGTCCTGGAGAATTCAGAAAATACAAAAAGGAATAAAGAGAAGTAACCACCATCCATAGATAACTATTATTAAAATTCTTTACTTTTATCTGCACATATGTATTCTGAATGCCCAGAATATTATATTGTATGTACTATTTTAGTCACTTTTATAACATAAATTTACTTCCAGCATTCATTCCCCAATTAATAAACATTTAACTTGTTCCAATATTTTTGCTATTATAAATAATGTCCCAAAGAACATCTTTGGGTTGAATTTCCTCATTGTTGATTATTTTTTTAGGACAAAGTCCTAAAATTGAAATTATTAGTTCTAAGTTTATGAATGTTCTTTATCCCCCTGATAAATATTTCCAACTTGGTTTTTCCAAAAAGATATTCTCAATATATACTCAGCTGAATGTTAATGTGAGCATTTGAAAAGCTAACATAGTACACAGGTATATGGAATCATCTCTCAGAAATTCAGGACATCTAATAGAAAGCCAGGTTGGCTCACACTGTCCTATTGCCACTTTAACCTTCCATTTTATGCATCATTCCTCTTCTTTCAATACCTTTCCTTGCCAGCCATAAAGTTTTCTTATCCACTTCTATTTCTTTTGTGAAAGGAGAATATTTAAAGTGAAGCACATTAAGATGTTAGGACCTTTTCCAAGGCAATAGCTATGTTTTAAAGACAATGGCTGGAGAGAGAAAGCATATTTAATTCATAGGAGCAACACACTCCATAATGTGGAGCCCAGCAGAAAAAGTAATCGGACAAAAGGTTCAAGGTTTCTAGAATCATGGACACCCAAGAGCTTTTAAGGAAAATTGGATCTGTTCTTTCACAAAGGGCAAGTGTTCACTGTGCAAATGGCAAGTGTTCACAGAGTTATCTAGTGACAAATGGCTGTGCTGAAAGTCTCATCAGAAAGGACTCTCTGGGGCCAGCCTTCAGAGAGATCAAACAACTAAATCGAGGAAGTGAATGGCACATATTTTGACCCAGGGATTTGGATCCAGAACTCTGAAAATAAAATACAAATCCATGCTTGTCAACTTGGCCATTTGGGAAAATGTATGAAAATCTTACCTACCTAAGGAAATGTCTATAAGAGACTTGGCAGCTTAAATAGTTGTCATACTGTTTATTAATGAATAGTAATACATGCAATTTAGCTTTAAGAAAGGGGAAAATGTTTCCACAGTGAATAGCTATTAAAATATGATAAATAGATCTCCCTCTGTGCTTTGCCTTATAAACAAAGTAGCCTCTGTAAGTTGTCTTTTGGTAATTTATAATAGCCAAAATTTCTACTATGGAAGGAATAAGGTAAGTTTGTTTTCAAACTCTCCTTAAAGAATAAAAAGAAAATAAAAAACCAAGTCAGAAAAAGCCCAGTATAGTTGAATCCAATTCTTGAGTTATATATTTAAAAGCAAGTCATTTGTTCAAGAAATAGGAAAAAATAAATTCTTCCATCTCCCTAAAAACCAATCTTCACTTTTAAACATTAACCCTTTAACCCAAACATGTCCCACAGAAACATTAGAAAAATACAATCATCTACCCCATTCAGATAATAGAACTATATAAGGTTTGTGCATGTGTGTTTGTTTGAAATTGTTTTGGAGGGTTTTGTTGTTGTGAGAAGGGAGATTAAAAGAGAGAGAGAGAGAGAGAGAGAGAGAGACAGAGAGAGACAGAGAGAGACAGAGAGAGAGAGAAGATGTGATTTGTTTCCCCCCGGAACTCTTAGAAGATAAGGTGACGTCCACTCAATGACTAGACATGACTAAGGACTGACAGCCACTTACAATGTTATCATCTTCTGAGAGGGCTGCTGCTGGTTTTGTGGGCACTATCTCCACAGTAGCAGGCACTTAGTCGCTCAATGTTATTTGAAGAGGTTTAAGAGGTACTGCAGCTGCTGCATCTCAGGGTTCTATTTTTAATTGGGGTGAACTTAACTGGGGCCTGAATCTCTTCAAGAGAGAGACTCTCAGGAAACATTTATGGTAAATCCCCTGACAGCAGCAGAATATTAAGATAACTCAATAATCAAATCCTCTGAGAACCAAGTACTTTTCCAGAAAGTCAACTTGAACAGAAGAGTCGCAGGGCTGAGGGGGGGGGGGGTGATATTTTTTGACTCTGCCATCTGCAAGGTGGACAAAATACATATGACAACTTACATTTTTGCATTATAAAAGAGGAAACTAAGGCTCAGAGAGGTTAAGTGACATGATCATGGTCATAGAATAAGTAGTAGTGCTTTGATTCCTACCCATAGTTCCTGAAGCCATTGCAGTGATTTTTCTACTATTTGCTGCCTTCTGGTGACATATTTTGAAAGGTTTCATTGCCCTTTTTGTTAGTGTTGTTTTGTTTTCCCAATTAGATGGCAGGGTCACAATTAGTCATCTGTATTCATTTTAGGTTAGTGAATAGAGATATGGTCCTACTGAATCATCTAATGGGTTAGAATGAAAGGTTTCATTGGAGATCTAGACCACACAAGTGCACACACTGAATAATATCATCAATATGAGAGCAAACCAGGCAATTTTACAAGTAGGTATGCCCTACCTGTCCAAAGTAAGAGATTAAGGGTGACTGCTGTCTACTGCTCTCATATAATACCGAGTCCATTTTGAGATGACACCCAGGAGGTGACTCTCCCTGTCAAAGAAGATATAAAACATCTCATTCAATGCACAGAGAATATTGATCCCCAGAGAGACCAATCCTATACAGACATAAAAAAAAGGCCTATGAGATTCTTAAGACTAGGAAAAGAGACTTGCATCTGTGCTCTGCCAACCTCACAGAGTAAAAGACTAATTTTTTTTTTCTAGAGTTAATAGTATCTGATGCAAGAAGTGAAGATCTCATCAGAGACCAAGAGATGTAAAATTCATAGTAGAGAATCCAGGGTCTACTAAATTTTCCCTAAATATGCTAACAGTTATATCCCATGTCTTTACCAAAAATACCAAAACCAAATGTAGAATCCTGACAATTGATACACGCATAGCACCCATATGTGCACAGCTTTAATTTTTATAGTTCCTGTTATTTTTAAGTATCCTCCAAAAGACTACCCATACAATTGGTGTGCAAATTAGAATCCTAGGCTATAGTTGAATGTCTTAAGTTACATTTGTTCATAGGTACTGCATCTTAGCAAGGTATCATTTTCCATTACATTATTGTATATGCAAGTATTCCCAGAATGTAACAACAATTTTTTAGCACAAAATAACTCCTAAATGTTATTAATAGTGAAATATCAAGACAATACAAGAATGAAGGAAATGTGTGTAAATTTAACTTTCCCTCATGAACACTCAAAAATGAATAAAATAAAAATTGCTTTTGGTAGTTATACTCTAGATTTCACAGAGGCAGAGCTACATCTGTAAAGATTATCACTGTACCCAGGTGCCTAGTAACAGATTAGCTGACACATAGTCAGTGTTCAGTAAGTGTGAATTTTATCCATTCAGTAGATAGATGGAAGGAATAGATAATGAACTCTAGTTTAACTGTAGAATCTATTAGTCTGTCATGCATCTGCTAACTTGAACTTGGATGTTTTGGAATCACAGAATTCAGATCTAGATTTCTCCATGCAAAAGTAGGGGGGAACTTTCCATCTCCTAAGGTCTTCTTCAATTTTTTTCTTTTGTGTTCTGTAGTTTTCATTGTAGAGGTCTTTCATCTTTTTTTTGTTAGCCTCAAATATCTTTTGAGGCTACTGTGAAAGAGAGAGTTTTCCTAATTTCTCTTTCGGTGGATTCATCATTGATGTATAGAAATGTATTTGATTTATGGGTGTTAATTTTATATCCTGCTACTTTGCTGAATTTATTTATTGGTTCTAGAAGTTCTCTGGTGGAATTTTTTGGATCTCCTAAATATAGAATCATGTCATTGGCAAATAGTGATAGTTTGAGGGGTTTTTTTTTCCTATTTGTATCTCTTTAATTTCTTTCTTCTGCCTAATTGCTCTGGCTAGAGTTTAAAATAGAAAATCTTGAAGACATCAACAAATTTCTAGAGACATATGACCTATCCAAACTGAATCAGGAGGACATGCACAATTTAAACAGATCAATTTCAAGCAATGAAATAGAAGATGCCATCAAAAGCCTACCAAGAAAAACCCAGGACCAGACAAATTCTCAGCTGAGTTCTACAAGCCCTTCAAAGAAGAATTAGCACCAATACGTCTCAAATTATACTATAAAATAGAGAAGGAGGGAACCCTTTCAAACTCATTCTATGAAGCTAGTATCACCCTGATACCAAAACCAAACAAAGACACATCAAGGAAACTTCAGACCACAATCCCTGATGATGTAAAAATTCTTAATAATTCTGGAAAATTGCATACAAACACATGTTAAAAAAAATAGTGCACCATGATCAAGTGGGGTTCATCCCAGGGATGCAAGGTTGTCTCAACATATAAAAATCAATAAATGTCATTCATCACATCAATAGACTTAAAGGCAAGAATCGTATGCTCATCTCAATAGATGCAGAAAAAGCATTTGACAAAATACAGCACCTCTTTGTGTTCAAAACACTAGAAAAACTAGGCATAATAGGAACATACCTTAACATTGTAAAAGCTGTCTATGCTAAGCCCAAGGCTAACATCATTCTAAATACAGAAAAATTGAAAGCATTCCCTCTAAGAGCTGGAACAAGACAAGGATGCCCTCATTCACCATTTTTATTCAAGAGGGCCTTATTAATAAATCAGAAACTCAGTTACTTTAAAAATCAAAATACTACAGTTTGCTTCAGATCAATATGGTGGCAAAATCACACCCCCCACCAAATCACTGTTTATTCTTTAGTTATGGTACTTAGCACATTGTATCATTGTCGTTTACTTAACTACCTACTTCCCTACTGGATGTCAGGCAATCAGAGGACAGGGTAAGTGTTTCATCTCTTTGTCTCCAATGACACCTCAGACCTGACCCCATCAGATTCAACCACGGTGTACCAAATTGATTTGGTTGACATACAACTTACCTCAGTAATAGGTTCTCTGAGCTACACCAAACATCAAATCAAAAAACATAATGAGAAACTGATTTAAGGAAATGGGCAAACATCTGCCCATCTGTTGCCATTAATAGAAGCAATAGAATCTCAGTTTGAAGTCATCCTTGGCCAATTAGTGATCCTTTCTCAAATTTTTGAATAATAATAATTGTTGGGTATGTAGCTCAATGGTAGAGCAGCCCTGAGTTCAATCCCCACCACACACACAAAAAAAAAAAACACTATATAAATACACCACACACACACACACACACACACACACACACACACACCACACACATTTGGTGGGGGAGCTTACTTTTTTTTCCTTACAAGTAGGAAGGATATTAAAACTCTGGCTTATGAAAAATCCCATTCAAAGTTAGTGACTGAAAGATAGATCATTGCATAGAAGAAAGTAGGCAGCCAAAGATCTTTGGGGAATTGTGGCATAAATGAAAGATGAGAGAATGCCAAGAAACAGGGTCTAGACAGAGTTGCCAGAAGCACAGGAAAATTAAGAAGATTCATGATTTCAAACAACAAATTATATAGCCAGGGTTTGCCATCACTACAACAACTGGTCTTCCAAATGGCAAGGCCTGGCTACCTGTCACTGACCCCACAGCTGAAACATCCTGGAGGTATTGCTGGATGGCACATAACCAGGTTGTGTCTATTGAGGGAAGCGTCATATCTCCACTGTGTCAGAATGGAACTAACTGGCTGTCAGAGTTGAAAGAGAATTCAAGTAGAAACCCCTTTCAAAAAAAGAAGAGAGGGCTGAGGATGTGGCTCAAGCGGTAGTGTGCTCGCCTGGCATGCATGCGGCCCGGGTTCAATCCTCAGCACCACATACAAAGATGTTGTGTCTCTGCCGAAAACTAAAAATAAATATTAAAAAATTCTCTCTCTCTCTCTCTCTCTCTCTCTCTCTTTAAAAAAAAGAAGAAGATGAGAGGGAAGGGGAGGGGGATAGGAAAGGTAGCAGAATACAACAGTCATTAATATGGTATTATGTAAAAATGTGGATGTGTAACCGATGTGATTCTGCAACTTGTATTTGGGGTAAAAAATAGGAGTTCATAACCCACTTGAATCAAATGTATGGAAGATGATATGTCATGAACTTTGTAATGTTTTGAACAACCAATAAAAAAAAAGAAGAAGAGATAGAGAATTTATAGATCTAAAGATTCAAGCAGTTGATGGAAATATAGGAACTGTTTCATAGAGTAGAGGGTCAAACCCATTCCTGGCATTTCTAGCAGATACTAGTAAAGGGCTGGGAGTTTATTTGAGCTCTGTGCTAAAATCCACACATACTGTCACTAACAAATGGCTCAGTTTTTGAATAGGCAGGTGATGGCACCTCATTAACCAGGGAGGTATGGGAGGGAGGATTAAAATGAGCAAATAGTAGCTCCGATAACACAGCAAATACCCTTATAGAACATAGCCCAGTTTGGGTCTCTTACTCTGAATTTAGAGCTAGCACTACGTATCTTTCATGCCTTCTCAGTTTAGGAGTTTAGAGCAGGTTGAAATGGAAATAAACTAAGAACCAGGATTCATTATCAACTTACCCTGTGCTGAGTACCATACCATATCATCTCATTCAAGATTCAGCATCATATTAGAAATTAGGCATCACTACCCTATTTTATAAACAGAAACTAAGAGGCAGAGAAGGGGAAGATTTCACATAAGTGAAGAATTATGCTGCCTGGCATCTGAATTTGGGTTTTTCTGGCCCTATAGCTCCATTTGAAATTTCCCAACAGAGTTGGTGGTTACACAAGCAGGTTATGGGAAAGCCCTACTCAGTCCACTCTGTTTTAGGATAATGTGCCCTTCAAATCCAGATGGTAAATTCCCTGGGTGAACTGTGCAAATAACACGTGATTACTCTGGAAACCTGCACTTTATTATTTCTGTCTTACTCTTAAAACACATGGTGGCCATAGCAGTTGGAAACAAATGGGAGATGACCTGGTGCTGGGAAAGTGAATAACCCTGTAATTAGCCAAGTTAATATACTGCAGTTTCCATAAATAACATGCAGTTTACTTTTGTTATTAAATGACATTTAATATTAAAAAGTGGGGGGAGGTGTCTGATGTCGGAAAAAATATGGTCTCAGGAACATTGTAAGGATAAAAATATTCTTAAAAACCATATCTTTAATTTTGAATGATCTTTACATCCTTGCAAAAAGGAACCTTCAGCATTTCCCTTGTAGCCTGAGGGCTTGATTACTTATTGTATTAGATATGTGAGTGGTAGAGTAAAACTTCCATTTGAAAATTTGCCTACAGAGAAGTCAGCTTGTTTTTATCCAATACAGGGAGTCTCCAGGTCAAGGTTCCACCCCATGGAGCCTGAGCAGTGACAGAAGAGGATTATAGTGTTAGATCATGCAGCCTACACAGTTCCTCCCAAAGTTCTTGGAAATGGCTACAAACCACCCCTGAGCTAGACATGTAAGTCTCCTCACACATTCTTCATTCCTAACTGCCTGGGTCAAACTCATTTTCTCCTTACCTACTTTTTCTGGGAATGCATTATTCACTATTTCTGCTTTGGAAGTATTCTCTCTCTCTTTTTTTTCCATTTTGTGGCTTTGCTATCTAATTTCCAGCAAAAAATCCATGAAGCAGAGTTGACATTTAGTTCCAGGGTCTGTGCAGGGGACTATAGATGTGCAATGAATGTTAAATCATGATGACAACAATAGACCCCAATTTTTACCATGTGATCCCAGTAAAACACTTCATTTTCCCAACTGTATAAACTCTGCAAAGCTTTGACCCCAAAATAGCTTTGTGTGCATGCACATTCATGTGCATGTGCGTGCACACACACACGTTTCTATGGTTTCCGTTACCATAGGAGGTGTTTCCATTATGCCCCACTTTATGTTTATAAAACACTTCATTGCTATGGTCTCTAGGAATATTGCTATAGTTAAATGAATAGGAAATATCAGGGGAAAAGAAAAGAATTAAAATATAGGAAGCTAATAGGGAACAGAAAATTACAGAGGGTAAGAACAGGTGATGATTTTAAAAAGCAATTATTTTCTAAAAATAATTTTATTCTGACATATTTCTTTATTATGACATATTTCACTGCTCATTCTGATTCTCTCTGTCCACTGTAGCCCAACTCAGAGATATGGAGAGAAGACCATCCTTCTCAGTCTTAACATATTTTTTGAAAGGGTCTGGACCCCAGATCAAATCATGCTACATTTTTCTAACTCCAATAACAGTGTCCAAAGAGATATAGGATTGAAGAACGGTCTTGTAAAAGAGAAAATTTTATAAGATTTTTAAAAAAAGTCATAATGACATGAGTGTGGCTCACATCCAAGGTGAGCAAGGCTTGGATATGCTGAGTCCAGCTGCTCATACTGATTTCATAATTGCCAATTATAAGTCTCAGATCTTTAATAGCATAAGCTTGGCCATACTGTCAGGCTTGGTCCCAAACTGTGCCCTCCTCTTCCCCCAGCTAAAATTCTCCAATTCTCTTGTCTCAGACCAGACTTTAGGCTAAAAGTTTAGCTAGTTCTCTAGCCCCATCCATAGGAGCCTCTTTGAAATCACACTTGGTGCCAGCCCAGACCTACTCTGATTCTGCAGTCTTTTTGTTTGTTCCCCTGGGCTGAAGTCTTGTATCTGTTTAGTGACCCATGTCCTTCATGAGCCTTCCTCAACTCCCCCTACGCCAGTACACACAAACACACACACACACACACACACACACACACAGTGGGGGGAGATAGCGTGCTGAGCTGCTGGAGAACCCAATACCCTGCTGTCTGGATATTTGCCTCATTTAATGTAAGAACCTACCTGTTTTGATCAAGTACTGCCTTACTTGTAGGAGACAATGTTCTGTGAAACTCAGCTCCCATAGGGTGCAGTTTTAAATGCCAGCTTCTCCCACTTCTTCCTCAACATGAGGCTCCCACCTCCTTGTCCAAAGATAGAACAAACCTAATTTGACTGCACCCTCCACTTCCACTCCAAAAACAATTGCTCTAGAAATACTTGTTGACATGTAAATATTTTGATATTCTAATTGTTTTCATCAGTTCAACAAATATCAAGATACTTCGTGGGCAAAAATCACAAGTTGGAGATTATGGTGATAGAGATGGTACCTACTTACTGCTCCCCAAGGGATATCTCTTTTTTTTTATTGGTTGTTCAAAACATTACAAAGCTCTTGACATATCATATTTCATACATTAGATTCAAGTGGGTTATGAACTCCCATTTTTACTCCAAATACAGATTGCAGAATCACATCAGTTACACATCCACATTTTTACATAATGCCATATTAGTAACTGTTGTATTCTGCTACCTTTCCTATCCTCTACTATCCCCCTCCCCTCCCCTCCCATCTTCTCTCTCTACCCCATCTACTGTAATTCATTTCTCTCCTTGTTTTTGTCCCATTCCCCTCACAACCTCTTATATGTAATTTTGTGTAACAATGAGGGCCTCCTTCCATTCCCATGCAATTTCCCTTTTCTCTCCCTTTCCCTCCCACCTCATGTCTCTGTTTAATGTTAATCTTTTCCTCCTGCTCTTCCTCCCTGCTCTGTTCTTAGTTGCTCTCATTATATCAAAGAAGACATTTGGCATTTGTTTTTTAGGGATTGGCTAGCTTCACTTAGCATAATCTGCTCTAATGCCATCCATTTCCCTGCAAATTCCATGATTTTGTCATTTTTTAGTGCAGAGTAATACTCCATTGTGTATAAATGCCAAGGGATATCTCACTTGACTCATTTCTTTCTGCAGCCTGGTCCTGAGACAATCAGGAAGCTAGCTTTATCAGAATTCCCAAAGCTGCTTGGGTGATGGGTCTGATTTGAGCCAAAGTCCCAGGAAACTGACATCTAACTCAAATTTTAATTTTACTCCATTGAAAATTGTGTTTCCAATGTAGAAATCGGCTAACATTCACAGAAATAGGATGAATAAGCATCAGGTGCCTCCTGATATGAGGCACTGAGAAGAACACAACATTGCCTCTGTGATATTCCTGCACAAAGTATATGACCTCAATCCAACCACAAGGAAATACCAGACAAACTGAAATTGAGAGACAGGCTGCTACATAACTGAACTATATACTCTTTTCAAAGTTGTCAAAATGAAAAAGGACAAAGAAAAACTGTTCCAGACCAAAATAAACGAAAGAGACATGACAACTGAATGTAATATGTGACTCTAAATTGATCCCTCAACATCCCCTTCCAAAATATTTATATTTGGACAATTGATGGAATAAAGTCTGTAGACCAGATATTAGCATTGAATAAATGTCAATTTTCTGATTATAATATTTATAATGTGCTTATATAAGAGAATTTACTTATTAGAATATACACACCAAAGTTGTTTAAGGGCAAAAGAATAATGTGTTCTACAACTTATTTCCAAATGGTCTGTGAAATAATAGCAAGTAGTTATATAGAGACAAAATGATTTTTTTAAATGTGCTAAAATGGTAAAGATTAGGGAATTCTGGGAAAAGGAATATTGGTCTCTCTTGAGAGACAGTCTAGAATTATGTCAAAATGAAATATTACAAAAGAAATTTTAACCTTCAATAGTAGAAAATTGTCCTATGCTAGTTAGAATGGCTGAACAGGCCACCCACCCACAATGTTGTCCCTGAGCATGACACCCAAATGTAATATTTCTTTAGCTTAACTGGTGGTAGAAGCCCATGCAGTACATCTTTCTATATTAAGCCTTCTTCCTCCCAGTTTCCTCCCCTGATATATTCGTCTTTTACAGGACATCACAACAAACTCTAAAGTAAAATTCTAGAAAGAGATGGTAGTGCAGGTTGTCAAGAGGCAATTTCCAGGTAGGGCATTTAATTTAACATCAGTGCTCCAGTTTCATCTCTAACATGAATTTGATGATCGTACTTAGCTCACGAGGTTGTTATGAGGATATAATGAAACATATATGCACCTGGCACAAAGTTAAGTATTCTACAGATGATACCTATTCTGCATTATTAGGTCAAATATGTTGAGAACTGCAGAGGAATAAGGAAATCAATCAAATAAGTCAGCACTACCCACAATGACTTCACATCAGCAGGGCACAATGGGCTAGACTCCAAAAGGGAATGTGAATTCCAGCAACTGTGTATCCATGACTGAATTGAGAAATGCCCCAAATCCAAAGTAACAGAAGACATGAGCACACATAAGCAACTTAATTCCATTTTAGGGCTGTGACAAATCTAAAACAAAGTGGAAATTACAGGCAACAGCTTAAGGAAAAATGAAACCCAAAAAAGTACTTTGTCTCCCAGTGGGAGACTTCAAAAAGATAGGGAAGAATATTTGATTGTGAGACAAAAACACGTGTAACTTTCTCATTTCCTGCTCACGAGATGCTCTGGCTGCCCTTATTTAAGTTGTGTTGAGGACATATAATAAGAGACTGAGCAGATATAAATGTTCAGCAGGACGATTCTTTACGACTCCTTGGCACCCCATGCCAAACATTAATAAGGTTTACGAGAAGCCAGTGAGCACTGTAAATTGTTCTCCTTCCAATTTGAATCATGCTGTAGACTTCATTTGTTTCCTGCATGCTGCTCTGACAAAGAGAGATAAATCTGATAAAGTTCTCTAACTTGGAAAGAGATTTGTTTTGTGTCCAGGGAATCTATCCATAAGAGGAAAAGGTTATTGGGCCTGGAGCCATGGGTAATAACATGTGTACCTGAACCACTCTTTTGATACGCTGAGCACTGTCACGCAGGATTCTCTGCTTATTCAGCCTTTTTAAACAGTCCTGAAGGAATATTTTTGTGCAGCCCTGTCAGCCACAAACTCGCCTGCAGTTCAGTGATTTAGAACCAAAATGTCATTAAGTGAGCTATATTTTACTCACAAAGGCTGGGTGGCCATCACTTCAGTATTCTGTCACGCTAAACCCCATCGCTTATTTACATTTTTAATATTTAGAAGGTAAATAGTCCCAAGACACATATTCCAGTTCATACCTTGTCAAAGCAAATCAGAGAAAAAAAATTGGCTTCATCTTGCTTTTCAAGTATTTCAGACTGTTTTGCATTCTGGCCCTAGCAATATTTTTCTTAAAACAGTAGTGTTATATTATAATTGCATGTAGGCAAAGTCATAACTGACAACTCTCAGAAAGGAAATTTTCCATCTTGTGTGGAAAAAGATGGATACCAGACATGTTTTACACAGCACTACATTCACATTCTTTCTTAAAACCCAGGAATCTCAAAAACTACACTTAGAAGTAAGTAGAAATCTGAGCAACGCTCTCTGTTTAAAAATCATGAGATTCTTTTAATAAGTATCACTGATAACTCTTTTTTAAACACAAGGATCTCAAATAGACACTGAAAAGTTAAAGGACTAAGTTTAAACTACAACAAATTTACCTAGAATAATTGTCATATTGCTACAACAGAATCTGAATTTTGTACAAAAAAATAAATAAAACTGTAGCAATTACAGCTGTATACATCAACGCTGCTACTGACAATGAAACTCTCAAGTCATACCTAGTACTTATTGAATACTTGCTGGATGCCAGCATGGGGGTAAGCACTTGACCATGGATGATTACTTTAATCCTCACTTACTGACCCTGGGGCCCCATTCTACAGAGAAGAGTAGGACTCAGAGGAAATGATCTGCCTGAGGCCAAAGTGTCTTTTAGTGGAAGATTCCACATTTAATCTTAAGTCTTACTCCAGAGCTCAAGCTCAGCCTCTTTGCCATACCACTTCTGTCTTCTAATTCTAGCCTATTTCTCCAGCAGCAAAACTCTTGCCAAGACTGTGAGTACTAGTGACACCAAAAAGTCAGAAATTTCTTAGAAGACCCATCTGGAGTTCTAACTGGGGAAAATGATGATATAAAAATATATAGACTGAGACGTCACCTGGATTGGGAGTGGACACACAGGGAAAATCCAAGATCCCAAAGATGGCAAGCAGCCCATTTGTTGGTAATTCAACAAATATATTGAGTACCTACTGTGTGCCTGTCACGCTCCAGGCCCTTAAATCTATGCAAGTAATGCGCCTTTGGATTCTTGTATTCACTGAATGTTTTTTAATTGGAAATTCAAATGTCAGGTTCTGTACTGGGAGGCAGAATTTCCAAATACAGAGCTTCTGGTTTCAAGGACTTCAAAATCCAGTGCAAATCTGACAGACAAGAATCAAGAGTCCTTTATTCTTCACTACTTTGTCTTTATTCTCTTCTTTCCCCTAAAAACCAAAGGTTAACTTCCACATCCAAAATCAAGTGTTTAAGGTACATCATGTTGGTTTTTATAATTACCGTATAAAAGAAGCAACAAGCCACAGAAAGTATAAGAGCTGAAAATAACCTTAAAGACCAGTCATGCTCTGAGTCTACAGGTGAGGAAACTGAGGCCTGTCTTACAGGAAATGACTGGAAGGGTTGTGTTCTGAGCCATGTCATTTGGTTTCCAGAGACTTTGTTCTTCCCCAGTGCACCATGGTACCTCCTGCATGATCAACCCATCCCTTCTGCCTGCCAGGAGAAAATGAAAAGTTTTATTGTTCATAATTTTGGATAAGTCGCAATATTGTGGGTTCATATAAACTCACTCACAAATTATACTCAATAAACCCCAGTGAGCAATTTAAAGTTGTGATACCACCCCCACTCTTGCTGGGAGGGCAAGGTGATGATGGAACAGGAGGGAGGAGAATGGGGAAAGCTCATAAATTATAGAAGCAAAGGAGTGATTTCATCAAAGTGCCAAGCTCGGTCCATGGAATGTTTCAATTGTATAAAATTTATAGTTTTCTGAGGAGGATGATTTACGGGCCCTAATTTTCCACAATAAAAAGCTCAGTGGGGATTCTGTGAATGAAATATCTTTTAAAAAATAAATAAAAAATGTAGTTCGAAATGAGGGTCAATGGTGCCACGTCTGGTGAATAACTCCTTCTCGGATCAGCTCCAAAAATGAGTCACAGGAGAAAGACCCCATAAAACATGTGTTATTTAAAAAGGCATATGAAGTTGTATAATAAATAAGCTATATGCAGAAAAGCATATCTGATCCAATTTGTTGAATTGATAGGATTATATCTTCATCACTGAATTTCCATGAGAAAAGAGGAACTGGATAGAAATCCAGTTCTAATGGGTTTTAATGAAAGTTAAGATGATTGAACAATGGGAAAGGCTGAAGAAAAATGAAATCTTATTAAAAATAATTAAGTGAATGTGCCTAACATTCAGGAAAAAATGTAAACATGTACGACTTCTCACAAATTTGATTGAAGTGGAATCAGAGCCTAGATTTCATGAGATCATTTGTAATACCTTCCTCAGTGACAGGGTTTCCTCAGAAAAAACTCTAGCCTCCCCTCCGTCCACAGGAGCAGCAAAGGCTAATTCTGTGAGGACAGGCCCACTGAGTCACAACCAAACTCAACCACAAATGTATGTGGGTAGCTGTGGTTCAACCTCTTAGTTGTGGTTCAACTCAGCTTCCTGCTAGCAGCTAAATATCCCATCAGGCCCTATCCTTGTGTTCTGGACCACAGTCCTAACAAGTTGTCTGAGCCTTGCTAATTTCCATCCTGAGAGACTGAGTTGACCCCAATCCTGGCATATCCTGATTCCTGCCACCAGCTACCAGATAAATGGCCTTGTATCTCAGCTCCAGCTGAGTGAAACACATCACTCTGGACAGTGGCCTTCCTAGCAAGTTATCTCCTCAACTCATACCCACTAAATGGATCGATTCCTGGGCTCCATTCCCAGAAGACAGAACCTGCTGTTTAACCAAGACTATCTAAATTGTGATGGTGATGATTTAATAAGTGAAACAAGATCAGAACCAGGTTATTCATTTTAAGTACTAGTATTGATTTGCTAGATGAATTTAAGTCTCAAATATGTGTACATTTCCTACTTCTGTCATTTTCATGGTGGGTAGATTTTAAGGTGCTGCTCACATGATCCCCATTTCTTTTTGTTCACAGTCCTGTGCCATCCCATCCCCCTTGAGACTGGGGGAGGCCTGGGACTTGCTTAGAATAAATAAAATATAGTAAAGGTGATGGGACGTTGTGCCCAAGATTACTTTATTTTAAGATTATGTTATTTAAAGACTTTAATAGTTTAAGAAAAAAGAAAAAAAGAATCTATCTTACTAGCAAACTTCCTCTAGAGACATCTCAGTTACTGACTTTCAAGAATGAAATAATATACAATTTTGTAAAAGGGCAAATCAGAGAGCCACGTGACATGGAAATGGGATGGAGGAGACAACCTCTAACTGCTGACAGTAGCCTCCATCTGATAGCCAGGAAGAAGTAGAACCCTCAGTGCCACAACCAAAGGAAATGACTCTTTTTTAAATTTGTTCTTTTTAGTTATACATGACAGTAGAATGTATTTTAGCAGTCCATACGTACACAGAGTATAACTTATTCCATTTAGGATCCCACTCTTGCGGTTGTACATGATGTGAGTTAGCCTGGTCATGTGTACAAATACAAGGCTAGGAAAGTTATGACCAATTAATTCTATTGTCTTTCCTATTCCCCTCTCTTCTCCCTTCCCTTCATTTCCTTTGTCTAATCCAATGGATTTCTATTATTCCCCTGCCCAACCTTCCTTTTTTGGGGGGTTAGCATCCAAAAATCAAAGAGAACATTTGGCTTCCTTCACTCAGCATGATATTCTCCAGTTCCATCCATTTACCAGAAAATGCCATAATTTCATCTTTAAGACTAATATTCCATTGTATATATACACCACATTTTCTTTATCCATTTATCTATTGAAGGACACTTAGGTTGTTTCCATAGCTGGGTTATTGTGAATTGAGCTGCTATAAATGTGGATGGGCTGCATCACTGTAGTATGTTAATTTTAAGTCCTTTGGGTATAGACCAAAGAGTGGGATAACTGGGTCAAAAGGTGGTTCCATTCCAAGTTTTCTGAGAAATATCCATACTGCTTTTTATACTGGTTGGGCCAACCAGCAATGTATGAGTGAATCTTACTCCCCACATCCTCACCAACGTTTATTGCTACTTATGTTCTTTATAATTGCCATTCTGACTAGAATAAGATGGAATCTCAGTGAGTTTTAATTTGCATTTCTCTAATGGCTAGAGACATTGAACATTTTTTGACCATTCATATTTCTTCTTCTGTGAAATGTTTGTTCATTTCTTTTGCCCATTTATTGACCAGGTTATTTAATTTTCTGGTGTTAAGTTTTTTTGAGTTCTTTGTATATCCTGGAAATTAATGCCTTATCTGAGGTAGTGGTGGTGAAGATTTTCTCCCAGTATGTATGATCTCTGTACACATTCTTGATTGTTTCCTTTGCTGTAAAGAAGATTTTCAGTTTGACTCTATCCCATTTATTGATTCTTGACTTTACATCTTATACCTTAGGAGTCTTGTAGAGGAATTTATTTCCTAAGCTGACATGTTGGAGAATTGAGCCTACTTCTTATTCTAGTAAGTTCAGGGTCTCTCTCTGGTCTAATATGTAGGTCCTTGATCTACTTTGAGTTGAGTTTTGTGCAGGATGAGAGATAGGGGTTCAAATCCATTCTATTATATTTTGCCAGTGATCTTAGAACCCACCTCCAGATGGGAAGCATGCCAAGCCAATGCCTCTACTGCAACTTTACAGAGAACCAGTCAGGACACATGCCCAGTTACTGACCCAGAGAAGCAATAACACATGTTGTTTTCTTAACTATTATGTTCTTGGTAATTTGTTGAGCAGCAATGAAGAATCAATACAGCTTTAATTTTAATCAATACCAAAAATATTGCTCATAATGTACCCTGCAATGAGTAATGTAAAGAATTATTTTTAATCTCTTAACATCACCAACATGAAGGAGTTTATGATATGAATGGAAAGATTACACAAATTGAAACAATATCATACAATAAATGAGAGTCAACATATGACAATTTATGATCAATTGCCAAATAAATGTACCAAACATAAGTTTTTTTAAAAGCACTGTAGAAAAAGGTCCTTGGACCTCAGGAGGAGTTTATGAGACATGTACAGGGTGTCTCAAAATTCTACAAGAATTAATAGGGCTTGCTTTGGCAGAGATGAAGAGTAACACAAATTATCACTGCTTCCATGGAGACAGCATGCAACACCTCCATTGTACCAAAGAGTCAAGTTCAGAATGCATTGCATAGTATACCTCTGTTAGAAAACTATGAACATTCTCATCCTTGCAGAACAAAAGGAATTGACAATCACATGACAAGACAAGTACATGACTTCAGTAAGTTATTTCTCCCTCTAAACCTCAGTTCCATCAACTATAATAACAGGAAAAATTAGTGTATCCTCATCAGGTTGTTTTGAAAGTCAAAAGACAAAAAGAATTAAAGTGTTTAGCACATGTAAGAAGTTGATAAATGATTGCTGTTATTATTACCAGTAGGACTTCTAATGCTTTTTAGAAGGAAGGGCAGTTCATTCAGGGAACTCACTTTCCACAGGCCTTAGCTAGCGCAGAGTCATGCTAGGAGTCTCCGTCTGTCCCAATACCCTGGCATTGCAAGGAAATGTTGCCTCCAACTCCTTCCTGCCTTGCTTTGTTGGCATTTCTGTGTTGATGGAGAGTCCCTGTATTAAACCATAAATGCCTTTGAAGATAAAGGCCTTGTTTATCTCATCTTCTTAACTTTTACCAGGTCCAAAACAAAGCTTGGCATAAAATAAATCCTCTTGAAGTGGTTTCATTCTGTGCTTTTAGTTTTTACATGACTAGGCAGCACCTCAGAAGCCTGGGGTAGGGGGAAGCCAGAGATAAAGATATTGCTCAAAATGCTAGCCTCTATTCTGTCTCGTTGGAAATATTTTGCTATGGTTCCAGAATTTAATCCCACCCTGTCCAGCTTCAGGGGAATTTCCATGGCCCAATCAGTGTAACTCAACCTTTGGTTTTTTAAAGTATACCTATTGGCCACCATGTACACATTCTTTTCTTCTTTTCTTTCAAGATTCCTCTTGAAAAATGTTCCTTGTTTACAAGTTTTTCCACAACAACCAATTGCTGTAATCAGGAAGGACAGCACCAACATGAGAAGGTCACATCAATTTATATTCTTACAAGTTATCACTGCTTCCATGGAGACAGCATGCAACACCTCCATTGTACCAAAGAGTCAAGTTCAGAATGCATTGCATAGATTGGGTATTTATAAATATGAGGCATATGTGAATCCTCTGGTTAGATGATGGAATTTACAGTCTTCCTGTTGTTCAGCACTGACACTGGAACATAAGTCCCCAGGAGTTTACTGGAATATTCACATATGGTCAAATATTGCACATACGCTTGGCATCTTGATATATTTGAGATGCAGTGTGTTTTCACACAGACAACTGGCATCTGGCTTGAATGTTGAAAAATATGGAGGGAAAGAGTGATGCCAACAGGAAATCGAAAGAAAAGAGGAGCATGGAGAATGTCCTTTCTCCCAACCTAAAGAGAAATAGAAATGCTACAGCACCATCGGATGATCACCTGTCCAACTCTGAAAATTCAGTTATGCCTTCAGGGTACTTTTACTTAAAATTAATCCAGAATGTTGTTTCCTTAAAATAAATGGAAAAGACATGAACAACAGAGTTGATTTATTTTAAGAATCGAAGCCTTTAGGAAGAGGATGTGGTGAAAGGGGCTTGTGTTCCATCTCTATAAGTTACCAGCTGTGTGTCCTTGGGCAAATTGCAGAACCTCTCTGCACATTGGTTTTTTTCATCTATAAAATGGGAACAGATACACTTGCTGCTTTACTGCATTAGCAGCTGTGATTTCAAATAAGATAATAAGATAGCTGGGTATGGTGGCACATGCCTGTAATCCCAGTAACTCAGGAGACTAAGGTAGGAAGGATTGCAAGTTCAAAGCCAGCCTCAGCAATGTAGTGAGGCCTTAAGCAACTTAGTAAGACCCTGTCTCAAAAAAAAAAAAAAAAAAAGAATGGCTGGGGAAGTGGCTCAATGGTTTACCTGGGTTAAAAAAAAATTAATAAGAAGATAATGTAACCCATAGTAATTATAAGATATAAAATAATATTATTAGCTTCACTGAGTCATTTTGAAAGTGAATATTCATTATCATTGATTTCAAAGCCATTACTGTTAGCTGTAGTAATTTTTTTTTATTTGTCTGCCTAAGAGCATACCCTCTAGAAACTGCCCCTTCAGCAGTTTCCCTCTTGCTCCCAGAGCTCATCAGTAGTGGAGGAGCTGCCACAATAGTCTAGCAGGAGTCTGGCCTGGTCACAGATGTTTGGGACAATATGCCTAAGGTTTAGCCCCATTTCTGTCATCAGGATATATAATGTCACAACAAATCCATATAGAAAATTCCACATGGCACATATTCTTGCTCAAGCCTATTCAAGAGACTTTCTGTCACCCACAACAAAGAAGATTTCTAAGACAATAAGGAGTTATGAGTAAAAAGAAAGCAGCAGAATAATATATTTTTAAAGGGAAAAATAACAGTAATAAAATAAGGCTGCCTAAGATATAACTGTATAAAGCTGTCGAACTCTCAGCATTGTGACTACTATGTCACATCCAGCAAATCACAATCTCAGGGTGTCTTAATGCTAATATATATAAATTGAAATTAGTTTGAAATGTTCACACTACTTGGGATACAAATAAGTACAAATATGATCTTTGATTTTTTTATCAAATATAATACACACACACACACAAAAAAAAGTATAACTAAAACCAACTGGACAATCTACTACTGGCTTCATTTTTTGTTGTTCCTTCCCTGCATCATCCAAGAACCCTGGGAGGCTTAAATAAACCAAAGAAGAGAGTTGCCTAATTTTTAGTTAAAAGCATACAAAGGATGCCATTGCATGATCTCTGCTAGCAGCACACTCCCTTGGCACCACACTCCACCCAGGCTGCCCAGTCCTCCCAGGCACACACTCAGCCAGTCTCCTTTCCAGTCCCAACTGCCCCATAGGCTCCATACCCAGGATGGTGCACTTCTCTCTCCACCTGTCTCCCAAAGACCACTTCAGTACTCTGCCTTTCTTCCTTTTCAATCAATGGCACTGAAAATAATAACAACAATGGTTTGTTGCACTTCTTTCCTTGATTCTGGAGCTATCCCTGTACCACCTTCAGCTCACCACCTTCCCAAAGTACCTACCTGGTCTGTCTCACCTCATAGAAGGGACTCCGCCTTAAGCCTAATTATCCTCCCCACCAGCTTCCTGGAGAGCAAGACTGGGAAGCTCCTCTCATGGCTTCTAGACCATGAGCTCCTTGAACACTGGGAAGACATCTTTGTTTTTCTTTGTGTTAAGCCATACCCCCCACCAAACTCCCCAACACCAACAAAGTGCCAAGCACTTATTCAGTCCCTCAAAGCATTTGTCAAATGTGAACATCAAGACCTTGACCAAAGAAGGGAGCCCATTTGACCTTCACATGCCTCCAGAATCATGCCCAAGTGGGGATCACTCTTATGAGTAGAGCTCAGGCTTCCTGTTGACCACAGAAGCATAAGTTATTCTACCTCCTCTTGCAGTTTTGCTTTGGGCCGCAAATGCCAACAAGGAAACATAATACAGAGGGTATATAGTGGACGGACATGAAGAGCAATGTCTGTCCTTGTGGTGGTTCCCAAGCAGAATTAGAAAGGACAACTTTTGCAGGGTCCGGTGGTGCACACCTGTAATCCCAGCAACTCATGAGGCTGAGGCCGGAGGGTCACAAATTCAAGGCCAGCCTCAGGAACTTAGTGAGGCCTTAAGCGACTTTGTGAGAACCTGTCTCAAAATTAAAAAAAAAAAACATAAAAGGGTTGGACATGTAGCTCAGTGATAAAGCATCCCTGGATTCAATCCCAGGTACCAAGAAAATAAATAAATAAGAAAGGACAACATCTGTGCCTCTTGCTTAATATGTGTTTTACACCCAGGTTTGATTCAATGTGCCCTTATATTCACTGCTCTAACCCAAGAACTTTTGCTGTCCTCTTATCTGGGATCTTGGTATCATCACTGTAAGCAAAGAGCTTAAAATAAAAGGTTGGATCACATGGATATTATACGATCCTTGGGACCTGACAGAAGGGCTCCACTTCATTTACATTTACATTCAGTTACTATGGGCATGGTTTAGAAATGAAAATTCTAGAACTATCATATATTCAGAAATATTAGCCTAGCTTTTGTTCCCCCCTGCCCCTCCCCCGCCAAAAAAAAACTTCCAAATTAAGAGGCTCACCATATCTTGAAGTCTTTATGAAATGTCTCATACTGCAGGGCATTTTCTTGATTATTCCAGCTTGAACAAAGGAGTAATGACTGCATTACATCAGTCATCTGAAATAACTGATTTTTAAAAATTAGGTGGCAAAGAAACTTAATACAGATTTAGCATTGTAGGCAGGTCTTTTGAGAACAACTTTATAGAAAATGATTATAACACAGAAATTATAAATAAAAATCTCCTGTGTCAGCATCTCATATAATTAAGCAATATTATAACTCAAAGAAATGAAGATAAAGAAAACTTTTGTGATTGAAAACATTCTTCTGATGATAGAAATGTCAATATTGAAGACACCTCAAGTAATGTAAGGGTATAAAAAAGAAATATTTTAAGTAAATACATAATTTTATATTTTATATAAAATATTATTTTGAACATGTATATAAGTAGTAAATATGCCACAAATAACAGGTACTATTTACCTATTTTACCTAACCCTAAAACAATACATATATTCAAATTGGTCACAAAAACTATTCTAATAACTTTTCATTAAAAAAATAGAAAATAGATTATGTGAAATATTAAAAAAAATAGAAAATAATGTAATATTTGGGGTTGCTTCATATTTACACATACACAAAATGTCAAAATAGAAATTTAATAGTATCAACTTTTTTTTAACCAAGGTCTAATCTTCCCCTCCAGATTTTATACTCAGTTTTTCAAAAATGTGGGGAGACCTTCACATTTCTTATTTTATTTTCCTTTTCCTTCTTAAAATGTATTCAGTGAAAAAAATTATCTTCATGTATCCTTATCATGTCTCAGAAGCCAAGAAAGAATATGATTTTTGAACACTCTTAAATATATCTGCTAAATTATTACTTAATCAAAGTTCCTGTTTTCTCAAATGCAAAATAAAAAAAAATAAATAAATGGAACTATCCTCATAGAATTCACATAGGATTAAACAAGATACTGCACATGAGGCCCAGCACCATTGACTTCAATAAATTCCAATTGCTATTTTTATCATCAGGGATCCAACTTGCCATCCACAAACTTGATCAGAATCATCTGAAATAAGTCAACATATGTCAGAATTAGCAAAATACAGTAAGTTACTTACCTGTAACCCAATAGTTCTCACATCGATTCATAGGTATGTGGCCAAATTTTGAGTAACACATAAAACTTCCATCCAATTTGAACAAGACCACTAACCAGAGAGTTTTGCTGAGCAGGTGGTATGATTAATGTAGAGAAGTACAAGTGAGAGCAAGAAAGAGTGGCATTAACTCCACACTAAAGAACATGGACAATTGAAATTTGGGGAAATTTTCCCTCTTAAATTCGAAACACAACACACTCAAAGTATTACACAATTCTACACATACATAATTATGTCCCTGAAGGATGTTCAGTGTTAAGAAACTAACTGAATGATTTAAGGACACCACCAAGTTTCTAGCAATCTCCAAAAGGGAGAAGAAAAGAAATTGTTGGTGTATTTTATCTTATGAGAGCATTTGCTTAATTTATGTATCCACCAGTTATACCTAGCAGAGAGCCAATACTTAACATTTTTATGGAGTTAATGAGTGCTGAACAACTATCTTTTCTAGATTAAATAGCAGGTTAAACCCATAATTCCTTGCCTATTTTTAAATCCCCTTTTTGGAAATTTCTTAAGCTACTGAAACATGAGAGAACAAAATGGTGTTAATATCTGTTTCTCTAAACCCGTTTCACAAGTAGGGAAACTGATCCTCAAGTGATATTAAAATTCCTTACTAGGCTTTTATTGACAACAATGTTCTCCAATTGTCATGGCTCCCTGCCCTCCCGCATCCTCACTTCACAGTTCTCTGACAAAGAAGAATGTTTGAACCACATCAGAAGGGAAAAAAATTGCTACTGGGGGAGAGGCAGGTGGGGGAAGGATGGTAACTGTAGCACATAAGGAGTGGTTCAAGGAAGACATTTGAAAACACAGACTTCCGCTTCAAAACAACATATTGCATGATAAATATACACAATTTTATTTGTTGATTAAAAAATAACTTTAAAATACTTGAATTTTTTTTAATAATAGAAAAAGTTCAGACGTTTATAGAGCCCAAACAACCATCATTTATTTCTTTGTATTGCAACTGAAGCATGCTCTTCATCAAAAGACAAGAATGGGGGCTGGGATTGTAGCTCAGTGGTACAGCACTTCAGTAGCATGCATAAGGCACTGGGTTTGATTCTAAGCACTGCATATAAATAGATAGATAGATAGATAGATAAAATAAAGGTCTATCAACAACTAAAAAGACAAGAATGTCTAAGATCAGTTTATATGATTTATTTAGAACCATTCTTCAAAAGTCAAATAGGCCTGAGACAAAGAGAGGACAGACTCTAATGAGGTGGGAGCAAGAGTGGGCAGGTGAAGAAGGAGGTACTGCTGCCCCGTCATGAGGCTGTGCTGCAACCAACCAAGGAAAGGAGGTCAGCAGCAAACACACTGGAGGATCAGAGATGGAAAGTGAGTGGACACCCAACACAGGCAGTGATTTCCAACTCCAGCTGAGCAGGAAGGAAGGGGAGAGCTATCTGGCTCTTTGAAGGTTGGCTTCTCCAGGGTGGCCTGCTGAGTCTAGAGATGTGACCCATCCAGAAAAACAGTGGGGAAACTCCAGACCAGACCACACGCCCTTCCAGTTAGTGTTCTGGAAGAAATTTTGAATAATTCTTCAGGTCATTAAAATCCAGGGAAAATTTCAGGGAAATTATCCTACCCAGCACTTTGTAAAACCACTCACCATAAGAATAAACAAAGAGAGTTTGGAGATGTTTCTTTAAAAGGATAAGAGGCACTTCTAAGTGCTTTTCGCCACTTCCTCTCTTTACTGCCCGCACCCCCGGCTCTTGCCCCAAGAACACACATGTAATGAAAGGTAAAGAAATAAAGAGCTTAAACAAATTTTAGTCTTTACAAGCCAACGAAATATATAGAGGCTAAAGAAAGGTAAAGATACAATTAAATATTGATTTAAGTTCAGATTTCTTTTTTATTTCAATTGATTACAAAGTTTGAAAACACCAAGGATTTAAAAATGATGCTTGCATCATGTTTCAAAAACCATTAAAAATAAGATTACACACTTTCTATGCACTCAATGAAATAAAAATTGTGTCACGTTTCTCAGACAAGCACCATAATATGCTTTGGGTCTTAAAGAAAGGAAAGCTAAACCAGGTATGGTGGTGCTCACCTACAATTCCATCTATATGGGAGGAGTGCGCATTTTAGGCCAGCCCCAGCAACATAGTGAGACTCTGTCTCATAATAAAAATTTTAAAAGGCTGAGAATGCCTAGCTTGTGTGAGGCCCTTGGTTCAATCACCAGCACTGCAGATAAAAAAAGGAAAGAAAGCTAAATTGATGCAAAATGCTCCTTTTTTTTTTCTTCATCAGCTTAGCATTTTGAAAGATACTCTCTGATAGTTTGCCTTTCCTTGAGTGTTACTTAAAAAACTTTCCATGCATTACTACTTGGCCTTCCGGATACAGAATGGAGATCTTGTGGTATAAGCATTGTTTACCACTGTTTTTCCAGCAGGCAGTAGGACATCAACAATGCTAACAGAGGCTACACCATGTGAGATTCCTTCCCAAATGGAAACAGTGGTCTCTAATCAAAATGTTCTACTAGAATCCTGAGGGTAACTAACTTCTATCTTGACACTATTATCAGGATTCCTCTATGTCCTAGTTCTCACCTTCAAATCACACATTGTGGGGAAAATATAAACCCACTCATTTCTGATCTGGTCATTCTTATTTTTGATATATTAATCTCAAATAAAATTTATGCTATTTGAAAGGAAGAAAAAATTTTGCAATCTGGCATAGTCTGATGGGACAAGTAATGTTTCCTATAATTACAAATGATTCCAGCTACTGACTGTGGTTACAAGTCCCACACTTAGGTCTGCAGCAGTGACTCACCCCCTTGAATTCTCTTCTCTATAAATTTTAGTCTTTCACATCTTTAATATGGTAAGCCTCTTTCTTAAGAAAATTCTCCAAAACAGTTGAATCAATTTAAATCAATTTTATATGAATGGATAATAGAAAATGTCACAAGAAAGACTCCTGATGAAACTCAAGTGTGACTGGGAAGTCGTCCTTCAGGGGACAGTTATGATACTGCTGCTGCATGTACAGGATCAACTTGGGCACAATGAGGGTGCAAACATTAAGAAGATCCACTTCTGCTTACAGAGGTTTAAAGACCCAGCCATAAAGAGCAACAAAGCCCTAATTTCACAACTACCTAATGTATTTGACTTTCATGAGAAAAAGACTGAAATTTAATGTGTTGAAATTAGAGACAGCATTGTGACCTCATGTAGGCGGTGGACTAGGACTGAGGACCTGCAGTATGACCTCAAATAAACTGCTGCTGAGAGCTAGAAGCACAGGACTAAGGAATTAGCAAAGTAAGTAGCAAATAAAGATGGTGACCTATGAGCAGATCCAGAAAACCAAGTTTTTTGGAGACAGTCAAAGCTGATTTGACTCCAGAGGAGACTGAAACTAACAAAATTTACAGTCCATTCAATGGCAAAGTAGAACACCACTTTACCAATTTACACTGATAAATCAGTTTAATTGCCAAGGAACCTGGAATTCTGTGGGTTCGCTGGCCTATGATTAAAACCAAAATGTTCTTCAGACAAGAGTTAATTTCCAAAAGAACCAGAAATCTTCTACAGCTTGACAACAAACTCTTCCCTGCTGACTCGTCATTTTATGCAAAATAAAACCCAAATCCTTACTCTGGAAATCAAAGGCATGTCTGATGTCAACTTGACTCCATCTGTACTCCTCAGGTTACCTGTCTCCTCCCAGGAGACTCGATGCTCAAATGATTCCATAGGATAACTGTTCTCATCCATCCTGTGCTGATCATTGTTAATATCCATTTCCAAACATTTACTGGTATCCAACATTCCAAGCAAGTTGTCCCTAAATCTCTTTTCTTTCTCCCGTGTCATCCCATACCCCCCCACCCACGAAAGTTCCAGTTACACCAATCTTGCCATTATTTCCTCAATAAACCATGCTTTCTCAGACCTCCATGCACAAAACTGATCCCACACAACAAGTTCTTCTCCCTCTTCTTCCCTACTCTTCAAGAGTCTGATTCTCACTGCCTACACAAAGAATTTTCTGATTCCTTCCTCTTCCACTTAACCATGCCCTGCATAGTTAGTTCCTCTCATTACATTCTGCTCAGACCTGTGTTATAATTGGTATCTCACTATAAAATAATGATTTTTTTCATGTTTAATTTCTCCCCCTCCTCAACCTCAAGAAGACCATTAGTTCCACAGGGACAAGGATGGGGACCACAGTTCTCAATTCTGAATGTGTAGGCCCAGCACATGGCAGATTTAAAAAAAAAAAAAAATGTTTGCTGACTGAATAAAGTAAGTCTACATTGAAAGCCAAGTTGGAATCAGAAAGTTACACAGCAAAGAAACAGCAGGGAGTTCAATATTCCTAATGAATAGGACATTCAAAACTTCGTATCAACTTTGCCTAGGACAGTATGTCCAAAAAAGTCTAGAGTGGCCACAGCTCCCTCTCCCTTAGACCACAGTCAAAAGCCTGACAGATTCCTGTAAATAATTCAATCTTCATCATTCAGCAGTAGGCAATATAAGCAAGGAGATTACTTTTCAGGTCTGTATTCCTCAGGTTACCTGTCTCCTCCCAGAAGACTCAATGCTGAAATGATCCCATAGGATAACTGTTCTCATCCATCCTGTGCTGATCATTGTTAATATCCATTTCTAAATATTTACTGGTATCCAACATTCCAAGAATGTTATCCCTAAATGTTAGACGTATATTCTATTGCAAGCTTAAAAACAGGCCAAACTACAAAGAAAAGTGCAATCCTGGAAAAATAACTTAATCTCTCTGTGTTTCATGACTTTATCCATATGTAAGTTGAAAATAATAAGAGTTTTAGCAGTGTCACATTTTAAAGATGAAATTCAAGCAACAAAGGTGGGCACTAGAACCTAGAACTAATTCTCAATCCAGGAGTCTGTCACTCTTTCAAAAAGTAGATATCTATCTGCCCTACAAAATCATGGTGAAGGTAAATAAGGCAGCATCCATTGGCACAGTGATCACATGCATGAGCTCTCTGAAAAGCCTCGGTATAATGCATTTGTTATTTATAAAGGAGAAAATAGGCCACAGTTAATATGACCTGTAGCACTCACCCCAAGAATGTTCTTGAACATTCAGCTCACCCTTCAGTAATTAAGAGCTACAGAAAGGAACAATTGTCTTGTTTCTTTCTACATTCAAACCCAGGCCAGGCCTAGATGAAATCCCTGGCATTCTCCATTCACCAAGCAAGAGATAACCTTTCCTCTAAGATGTTGAAGAAAATGTGGAAATGTGTGCCCACTGTGGCCCAGGGTTGGCCAGTAAAACTGGAGGACACAACATGCCAGAGGTGTCTATTTCTCTATAGCAAGATCAGGAGCACTAAATCTAGGTGATTGGAGAAGTTTTTTTGTTTTTTTTTTTAATTTTTGAATTAATTTTTAATTGGTGCATTATAGCTATACATAATAGTGTTATACTTGTGACATATTCATACATGCATAAAATATAACTTGGTAAATTTTATTTCCCAATAGCCCCCAGGGCATCAGTTTCTAAATCCCCTTGAGACTATCTCAATACTGATATACAAATTTGCCATTTTTATATATACTTTTTAAGAATTATTGATTGATTGATTGGTGCTGGAGATTGAACCAAAGGCCTTGCACTTGGTAGGTGAATTACCACTGAGCTATATCCCAGCTCTTTAAATAGATATATAAATTCTTTTCTAATAGAACATCCTTTTCCATCACATTGAATGTATGCTCTTCTTTGACAGTTGCTCATCTCACATGGGATTTCATGACATTGCCATGTTCAAACAACACATGAGATTTTATTACTCTGAGAAGCACAAAATTCAGTAACTTTGAGTGATCCTCATGAGTAAGAATACTCCAGTCATGTTTCATCAAATAAAGTAGTCAGAGCCAAGATCAATAAGACAGCTGTACTGTACCTTTCTTATTTACCACTCAGTTTAGAAATCATGAATCAAGCTGGGTGTGGTGGCACATGTCTGTAATCCCAGAGCTTGGGAGGCTGAAGCAGGACAATCACAAGTTTAAAGCCAGCATCAGCAACTTATCAAGGGCCAAGGAAACTTAGTGAGGTCCTAAGCAATTTAGTGAAACCCTGTCTTAATATTTTGTAAAAAAAAAAAAATCAAAAAGGGTTGAGGATGTAACTTAGTGGTTAAGTGCCTCTGGGTTCAACTCCTGATCCCAAGGAAATGAAAAGAAAAGGAACAAACCATAAATCAAAGACCAACTTGCAGTAACCTACTTTCAGGAAGTATTTAGTTCTCAAACTGCCCGTATCACATTTTGGAAAAACCTATAACAAAGTAAATCATTCCATTTCAGCCTTTACTCGATTAGAAAAATGCAGTCAGTTATTCATTGCTAGGGCTTAGGAATATAACTTATATATTGAACTTACGTCCTAGGAAATTTCTAAATTAATGTATCAGTTTTAGGGCATATAAATAGGCCTCAAGCCATTCAAGTGCCTGATTATCTATACTCTTCTATGTACTATGTGTTAATTTTATAATTCAACTCTCTAAGAGAGCTGATCTTATTCTCTATTTTTAAGTTCTTGAGTGAGTTCCAGAACCCTACCGATCAGCCAGTACTAGGAAGAAAATATGTCCTAATACCTGCACTGAATACTGAATGATACAGTCTTGTCCAGGGCACTGATGTCTGAAGCAGCAGTATCCCCCATTTGTCCTAAACCCCATGTCAATCATAGTAAGAAAGTAACTACAAGTTCCCGCTGCTGGTCTCCAAACTTCTCATCCTACATTCTCACTTTGGAATTAATGCTCAGTCTTTATAGTCAATTTATCTTAAAACTCCAAAACTGTGGAAGATCAGACAATACAAAAAGGAAAGAAATCCCGTAGTGCCACAAGATGGACCAGTAGTGTTTACTCTGCCTCTCACCTGTTTGGAGTTCAAGTTAAGCAATGTGATGAAGTTAATATGCTAAAAGGAAATTTTAACTTTATGTGTTTTATTTTACCCAAATAACTCACATTTATGATGAACCAAATGTAAAGATAACTTATAGAACTCTAAAATTAAAATCATACTTGGACTTACTAAGGAAATATTGTAATACCTGGCCAGGAAAATACCTTACTCAAATACACATTTTTGAAAAGATTTAAGAAATAAACAGTTTATCCAGCAGGTTAAAATATAGAATTTCTTTTCACACAAAATCAAGCACTTTAAAAAAAAACTGAGCAAAAGGCCCTGAATATACTGAAGTACACTTAGATGTCTTACATGATTTTTAGGACTATGTCATGTAGCTCCATTAAGATTGGCAGGGTTCACATACTGAGTCACAAATTAAAAGTTTATCATTTTTACTTATTTGTAAGAATTCTAGTGTCTCATTGATCAGCCAGAAAATAATACTTGGAAACACAACCACTAGATTAGTAAAAATTTCTGAAATTTCTAGAAGTCCACATGACAAATGCAGAAGTTTACCATTGCTGTGGACTCTAAATATAACAAAAGTTTAAAAATAAACACATAGACCAATCACTGAGAAAAGCAAAAAGTCTAGATTCTATTGACTGTGTTCCTTGTAACAAAGTTAGAAACCCAGGTACAGTGCATGAATTACAATTGAAACTAAATCTATATAGAGAATTCAACAACCACAAGCAAGTAATCATTATTAATCAAACTAAATAAAGCTTTTACAAGGTACTTTAAATCCAAATCATCTGAATATCTTAACTGGCCATTTCATATTTCCTACACAACTTCTTAAAATGTTAAACCATATACTTATATAATATTTAAATGTTTCACGGGACTCAGACATAGGTGATGAGTTAATTTTTATCACCTCCATTCTGCATACTTTAAACACAACATATCTATATATAAACAAGTCAGAAGCCAGAATTTAAGCATACTTTAAAAATTTAAAGAAGTGAATTCCCATATGATGACTTCAAGGCCTAGAAATATCAAAAGAAAGCCATCAGAGTGTCATTGAGGTATACTGCATGATTTAGACTAAGAGGTAATTGATTTTGCAATTCTGGGGATGGAACAGCAGGTCTCAAACATGCTAAGCAAGTACTCTACCACTGAGCTACTCCCTAGCCTGATAAATGTTTTTTGAGTTTTTTCTATTTTAGTGTAAAAGAAAGCAATCAGTGCTAGTTAGGCTTCTGTGAAAATTACTAAGATGCCACACTGTATCATTGTGGCCTTTCATGGACCTGCCCAGAGCTAGCCAATGAGGTCTGATACAGAGTAGCCAAGGGGTGTCACTCCAAATCCCTCTCCTCTGTAGGAAAGAGCACATCTGTTTCAAAGAAAAGCTTTGAAGAAAGAGACTGAATTCAGATGCTGTTTCCCATATAAAAAACCAACACCCACATCCCACATGTAAGGATTAATTCTCTCTGAGTGGTTAATTCAGTCACGGAATTCCCGTAGATGAATGTCAGCATAAAACAGTCTTATTTATATATTAGAGAAAACAGTGTTATCAGTATGCTTTGATGCAGTAAGTTTAATATTACATAGAATATCAACTTTTCAAAAGAGAAAACTGACTACATTTGACTAAAGTTTACATTCATATATTCCCATATACATAAAAACCTCTACCGATGGCATAATTTATCAACCAATTGCCTTTAGAGAAGGCTTTATCTTTGTTCAACATTAAATGTATTTATTTATATATGTATAGCTATATTTCCCTTTAAAAATTTGAGGCTGTGAAAAGTTTTTAAATAGAGAAGATATCTAATTATATCAGGATGAAGACTCTGCTGAAGTCTTGCTACATGGTCTCTTGGGTAAATTCCAATTCATCTAACCCATAATTCACTCAAAAATCCAATAAACCATCTATAGGTCATATACTATGTGCTAGGCTCTGGGGATATAAGGATCATGAAATGATCTTGGCCTATGTTACTCAGCATTCTGTTACTCAGACAAATTATTGAGATAAATGATTTTTTTTTTTAAAGGAAAGATTTATTTTGGCTCACGGTTTCAGAGGTGTCAGTCCATAGCCAGTTGACTGTTGCTTTTGGGCCTATGACAAGATAGTACATCACAGTGGGAGGATGTGGTAGAGGAAGCCTTCAACTCATGGTGGCCAGAGACATAGAGAAAGAGGAAATGGCTGGAGTCTCAATATCCCCTGCAAGGGCACACCCTTGATGACCTAACTTCTTCCCTCTAGGCCCCACCTCTTTAAGGTTCCACCACCTCCCGATAGCTATACAGGCTAAGGACCAATCCTTCAACACATGAGCCTTTGGGGGACACTTATCCAAACCATAGCATAACTCAAATGGCTTCCTGTCTCACACAGGAGAGACGCACAAGACACATGAGAAAGGATTACCATAAGACTTATGAAGACCATGACAGAGCAAGTTATATGGTAGAGAAGGAAACAGGGGCACACTGAAAACTTCTTTAGGCCCCTCAAGTGGGGAGTGAAAGAATTCAACCAGGGGAAAGATGCTTGAGCGTCTTGGTGAACTGGTTAAAATCTGACGCGTAGACATTGTCAAGGAGAAGAAGCATGCCTGGCCAGTAGGAGCAAACAGCATGTGCATTCAGAGAGGCATAAAACAGCACAGCATGTTCTAGAACCAGTAGTTGAACTGTCACTATCTTTAAACATAAAGCAGTTGTGTTGATATATTCTATAATTTCATTATAAATAAACCACGTTCTCCAGCCACATTGCTGGTCTTCCTTGTCACTTAACACTGGGGAGAAATCCCATGAATTTTCTTTGAAATTTTATAAGATCATCCAGAACACATTCTAGTGGAAAGTTACAAACACAATTACAGTAGACATAAATTCATTAATGACTTACAGTTGAACTTAAATGAAGAGAAAACCCTCACAATTTACTGCTTTTCCATGACCCTGCATTTTGGGTTAAGCATTTCATTCAATTCTTTATTCAGCAGAAGTTATTCCTGGGGTCACAGTGCAGAGGTTCAGAGCTCTGGGGCTGGATAGACCCGGGTTTGAATCCGTTGTTTCTCAGAACTATGTCCTAGGGTAGGTTTCTTCTCCAGCCTTAGTTTCCTTTTATGCAAAACAGGTGATATAGAAGCACATAGTTCAAATAGGTAGTCTGATAATTAAGATTATATGTGAAGAGGTTTGCAGAGTCTGATAAGTATCTTTTCCCTTGTGAGCCCAATAACAAGCTATTTTAGATACAAAAAGTGCAGGTTTGGGGGATCATGGAGTTTGATTTTTCTCGCAGATTAAATTCCCTTTTTTCCCTTTAAGAATACAGACCCAATCTAAACTGTTCTCACTAAACTTTCTAAACTTCTTGGACTTTGGTTCTGTTCTTTTACATTCTAGTAAAAAGGTATTTGTATTGTCTATAAAGAGATGTCTAGAAGAAGAGTGCCCATAAACCAAAGAAGGGGTATATCTGAACATTTGAAGAGCCCAAAAGCTCTTCCACAGCTTGGCACACTTAAAATAGGTAACTAAGAGAAGCCCACATGAGCAGCTGCCGTGCTGATCTTGAATAGATTAGCCCTGCGGTTCAGCAGATGCTGTTGATTGACTGAGTCATCAGCCAGTGCTGTAGCCAATGAGCTTTTTAGCCCATTGACACATTAGATTCTCCTGGGATCTTCTAAAACTCCTTGTACTTCTGGTTGAGTTTGGTCTGGGTAACAGCCTTGGCTTCCATATTTTTAAAATTCTCAGGTGATTACAAGGTTGCCTCAGGGTTGAGAACCAATACTGTGGCATACCACCCACTTTAATTTAGAAAAAAAAGAAGAGAAAAAATATAGTTGTTGTATATAGGGACAAAGAAGATGAACTTATTCTGATTTATGTTTCTATTAATAATTTTGAAGGAGGAAAATTTCTGTCATAGAATATCTTTTAATTCTATTTAATTGTAATATTTAATACTTTCTATATATATTGCACATTATGCTCATGACTGTCAGGAAATTCTTTAAAAGTCAATGACACAGTTCCTGGCAAAGGGAATAATCTGATTAGAGACAATGTTTACACACAAAAACGTGATTAGAGATAACTATAACACAATAATATGAACAATTGAATAGCCTGATTCCAAAGCTCTGGGAGGTCAGAAGAAAAGGTCAAAGTGTCCAGAGTCTCCAAGGAAGTTGGGGGAAACTGAGATAGATTTTGAAGTGGTAAGATTCCCAGAAAAGAAAGGAGAATAAATTCCAGCCCTGCCCCGCACCCACCAGAGCTGGGAATAAAACCAACTAGGGCCTCCTGCATGCTAGGCAAGCACTGTACCACTGACAATGCCCCCAGCCAGAACTTGAGCATTTCTTTTGGGGGATGCACATTGGAAAGAATCTAGTTTTCAGGTCGTTTTTCTAACAGTTCCCCATTTTTTGTTTAAAGGATGCCCAGCCTGCTTTTACCTCCTGCAACTCTCTCCTTTCTTCATAATTCATTGCCTCTAGGACATGTGAACAGACACACACCATGATAAAATGACAGCCTAGGGCTCTTCCCACAGAGGAAAAGTCTCTAAGATCAGCTTCTGAGGAAAATCAAAACCCAAAACCATGAAACAACACTATACATCAGACATTTGAAAGACTCTTGAATTTGTTTTGGTTTTTTTCTCGTTGTCCACATGGACTTTTTGACATTTTACTTTCTTGACTAATGTTCTTTCTTTTACCATTTGTCTTCATTCGACAGTCTTGTTCCCTTTGATTTGACTGTGTCCTCCCTTGAAAATGGCCTCTCTTTAAGATGTTGGCAGTATTTACTTAATATTGGTTGAGAATTTTGTTTCTTTAATTTGCAATTTGTGGTTGGGAAATGATCTGCTTTTGTTTCAGGTTGTTTAATGTTTTCCAATATAATATTACTTCTTGCACTCCAGCGGGTTCATTTACAAAACATTTAATGTCCTTTGTGTCTTTGAAGAACACAGTATTTGGTTAGAACAAAAGTGAGTTCCTGCATAGAGCTTGTGAAGGTTTGTAATTGGTATTAACTTGACTGGGTTTGTGAACTACTAAAGGGAGTAGGAAACTTTGGGTATTTACTCTTTTTCTTTAATCTATTAATTTATTCATTCAATAAATGTTTATTAAAACACCCTCTCTGTGTCAGAGACCGTGCTAGGCACAAATAAATTTGGCTCCTGCCTCTGAAGAATTTCCTCGGTGGGGGGGCACTAAAACACAATGTGAACAATGACGTGATAAATGTAAGGAGAGGGAATGGGGAGGCCAGAAGGAAGCCACCATTTTGGAGTTGTTCCTCCACAACAGTCTCAGCAAACCGTTTTAGCTGGACAAATAGAAGAGAAGGTCATCCCAGGCCTTCAGAGGAAGCAATCGCTACAAAGCCCAAAGTCATAGGATACTGTGAGGCTTTCAGTACCCGAGGAGCGACCCAAGATAAGACTGAGGAAGTGAACATGAACCAAGTCCAAAGATCCAGTATAGGAGCCAAAGAGTATGAACTTAGCTCTACAGACAGCGTGGAATCATGGAGGTACTTGAAGCAAGGAGATGCATGAGCTGGCTTAATGTAGCTGTTATTTGGAAAGGGATTGAGGACAGGGAGACCAGATGAAGTAGCTGCACTATCTTCATGTGAACAATTGAGACAATTCATTTGAGACAATGAGCCACAGTTTGTTGAAATTCAAATGTAGAAAATAGGGTGAAGGCAGTGGAAGGAGGCAGAACTTGGTGAATGGTTTCATGGGACAAGTAAAGGAATGAAGAAAGAGCAGTCTAGGAGGAGATACAGGCGTCTAGCTTGGGCAACTGCATGGATGTGATGCCTGTAACTAGGCACTCTCCTCTTACACTCACCATGGCTTAGATTTTGCCCAGAATTAAGCAAAACAAATACACTTTGGTAATAATGAAAATTTAAGTAATTCATTCATGAGTCAACATAAGAATCAGGGGGAAAACTCATTTAAATGATATATGAATTAAATAATTCCTTGTAAATAAATAGGCACAAGAATTAGAGACAAGAAATGAAGTCTTGATTTTGAGGGCAGATCATAGCAAGATTGAGAGAAAGGTACAAAGAGTTCCCATATACTCTCTGTTCCCACACATGCATTCTCTCTCCCAGGATCAATATCCCCAGAGTGACACATTTGTCACAATCAATGAGCCCACTTCAATACCTCACCCAAAGTCCATATTTCTTTAGGGCTTACTCTTAATGTTGTACATTTTATGGTTACATATAAGTGTATAATGGCATGTATCCATCATTATGATATCATACAGAGTATCTTTCACTGCCCTAAATCATTGTTGTGTTTTAACCACTAAATATAGAAAAGAGACAAGTTTGAGTGTAGGCAGGCATCACCTTGAATTTGGCCACAGTGTCAATTGAGTGTAGCATTCCATGTGTTAAGGGCTGATGCAGTGCAGCTTAGTGACATGAGTTCATGAAAGATATTAAGGCACTTTGGAGTCTGAAGGAGCATCTTTCCTCATCTTAAATGTTATGCTACGTTACATATCAATCATTTTTCTAATGCTTGCTATGTTTTGAAGGTAAAAGAATTTGAAACAGCAAGAAATCAAAGGAAAAGAACCTGCCCTCCTAGATGAATAGTATATTTACTATTCATTCCATAAATAATGAATGGTCCAGGGTACTGCCTGGCACCTGTTACCTAACACTGTATGTCAGGAACAAAGTCAGATCCCTGCCTTTGCAGAATATGCAGCCTAGGGCTGGGCGGGGGGAGAACACATTTTTTTTGAGAATAATTTTCTCCAGGTTTTTTAAAGTATAATTGACAAATAAAAATTATATATAGAAGTTGTACAATGATGTTTTGATATGTATATACATTGTGAAATAATTATCAATTAACATCTTCACTTCACATAGTTACCACTGTGTGTGTGTGTGTGTTAACATTTAAAATCTATTCTTGCAACCTCTGCATCTATGAGTTTGACATTTTTAGATTCCACATATATAAGTGAGATCATGCAGTATTTGTCTGCCTTATTGCACTTGGTATAACGAGCAACAGGTTGCTCTATGTTGCCACAAATTGCAGGATTGACTTCTTTTTTAAAACTGAGAAATACATTTATCCTTATTATATACCACACGCACAAAAATAATCAACTTGGAATTGTAAAAGAACTAAAAATAAGACTAAAAACTACAAAACTCCCAGAAGAGAATGTAGGAGAAAATCTCCCAGACATTGGCCTTGGCAATGATTTTTTAGATATCACACCAAAAGTTTAGGCCACAAAAGCAAAAGTAAATAACAGAGTTTCATTAAACTAGAAAGTGTCTGCACAGAAACAACAAAATGAAACTGCAGCTTATGGATTGGGAAAATATTTGTAAACCAAGAGACTTACATCTGAATTTTATTTTTACAAAACACATATAACTCAAAAGTAAAAATAAATAAATAACGTGATTAAAATGTGGACAAAAGCCGTGAATAAATATTTCTTTAAAAAAAAAGAAAGAAAACCTACAAATAGCAATAGGCATGTGAAAAGGTGTTCCACATCATTAACAATAAAGAAAATGCTAATCAAAACCACTGTAAGATAGCATCTCATAGTCATCATCGGGAAGTAAGATGCTATCTTATTATTAAGAAGTGAAAAGAAGATAACAAATATGGTAAGGGGGTATAGAAAAGAGGACACTTGTATACTGTTGGTGGGAATGTAGATTGGTGCAGTCATAATGGAAAACAGTATGGAAGTTTCTGAAGATATTAAAAAATAAAACTATCAGCAATCCCTTTTCTGGAAATATACCCAACAGAAATTAAATCACCACTTTGTAAAAATATCTGCACTCCTTTGTTAATTTCAGTATTATTCTTCATAGCCTAGATAGTGAAACAACCTAAGTGCCTGTCAACAAACAAATTGATAGAGATTGTGGTGTGTATATATGATGGAATATTATTCAGCCCTAGAAAACAGGTCTTGGACTGGAGAGGTAGTTTGGTGGTACTTGGCTAACGTGGAGGCTCTGGGTTTGATCCTTGAACTGAAAAAATATATATATAGGAGGATGTGCAGGGAGTGGGGTGAGGAGGCAGATGAGATCTTGTGATTTGCTACAACATGTATAGCCTAGAGGATTTATGGTTAGTGTAATATTTCAGACACTCAGACACAGGAAGAAAAATGTTGTAATATCTCCTTTATGTATGAAATCTTTATTAAAAAATCAAATATATAAAGAACAAAACAGTGGGGGCTGAGGTTGTGGCTCAATGGTAAACTGCTTACCTAGCACGTGCAAGGCCCTGGGTTAGATCCTCAGCACCACATAAAAATAAATAAATAAAATAAAGGTATTGAGTCCAACTATAACTAAAAAAAAAAACATGGCAGTGGTTACCAGGGTTGGGAGGTGGATGAGGTAGGCAGGAATTGGGGGATGTAGGTCAAGAGAATACAAAGTAGCAGATGTGTAAGATGAACCAATCTGGCAAGCCAATGCACAATATAAGGGCTATGCATAGTAAAATTGTTCTGTATGTGAGATTCATACCAAAGGAGTAGATTTTAGCTCTTGCCACAAAAGGGGGTAATTATGTGAATGATGAATCTGTTCATTTGTTTCACCATGGTAACCTTTTACTCTCGTATCCCATAACATCAATTTCTTCATCTTAAACTTACACAAGAAAATTTATTTAAAAATAAAAGAATAACCAAAGACATTTAATCAATGACACAAGTTTGCTAAAAATTAAGAAAAAGGAAGTACAGAGTACTATGGAAGTAAACAGCCCAATTGAAGGGATCAAACCTAGGGCAAAGAGTCACAGAAGTTCTCCCAAAGCAGAAGATGTATATGCTTAGGTTAAGGTGAACTGGGGTACGGTGCTCTAGGCAGAATGAAGGGTTAGGGACTACTGCTGATAACCTTGTGTGGTACCTTATAGAAACGATGATGGGATATCAGTTTGTCAGGATTAAAATAACTTCAGAAAAATAAAACTCTGCAACTAATCTGATACTTCTCAAGAAATGCTTAGCAATAATCATGATTTAAAATAAGAAGTATTCAAAGGAAACACGAGATAAATGGATTTAGGTGAATCTTTGCCTTCTCATCTGCTTCTGCATTGTCTGTAAAAATAACTAGGGAACAATTTAAATAAGAGGATATAAAATCACAAAGCAGGAAAGAGGGTGTGAGAGAGAGGAGAAATAAATGAATCAAAGAGTTCCATTATAAATTGGATCAAATCTCCAGACCACTGAGAAAACTGATACAAAGTAGACCACAAATGATAATAGTAAAGAATCTTGGAGAATAGAGGAAAAAGCCAAAGACTACTTTTCTAAATGAGAAACAAAGTATGAAAAGTGAACAAGAGGCCTGGCACTATGGCACACACCTCTGGAGGCTGAGACAGGTAGATCACAAGTTGGAGACAAGCCTGGTTACAAGACCCTGTTTCAAAATAAAAAGGGCTGAGGATGTAGCTCAGTGGTAGAGCATTTCCCAAGCATGCTTGAAGCTCTGGATTCAATCCCCAGTACTTAAAAAAAAAAGAATTGTTATTATGGTGTTGCACATGTAAACTGTAATGTATAATTGATAATACAATATACAATATCAACATTATAAAATGCACAATATATTGGAACTATATTATAGTATATTAAGTCACATAACATTATTGTGTTAGGCAGGATACAAAGAAACAAATAGTAGGATATACATATACCAGAGTCACCCTAACTGGAACTGAAATGATGCAGCTGTCTACTTTTAGTAGTATCCGAAAAATGTGCAGAACCATCTATAAACTAGGCTCAAGATCTTTCTTCCTTGGTCAACTAGTTGAAAGGAACTCTGTTTGATGATAGGTTGTGCTGTGCACACTCGACCCTATAGCTAGGTAGATCAGACAACACCCAATTCATGGTGGGAAGCTCAAGTCACATAGTCACTCTGGTTAGTCTCTTAGAGGTTCAGTGGCAAACCAGAAACTGTTTCCAAAACAAGAATAATTACTTGCTGACAAGGTCATAGATTTTCTCTAAAACCCCAACAATTTTCACTGTGATTCTTCTTTGGTTACTTGCCAGAAGCTCCATATAGCATCCCTGTTTACTTTGCACGTTATCATTGGACCTGTTGGATCACAACATCTGGATGGTAGAACAGCGGGCACCAAAGCTGGGATTGCTGTAGAGCCTTCTCTCTCTGGAGTCCACATACAAAACTGGCAACTTTATGGGTAGCTATGCACATAGGAATAGCATCCATGAATGTGGCACATTTGACCTCAAAATAATTTATTAAACATTAGACAAAACACTGTACTTCTTTTTTCATAGTAGATAGTCCAAGATATGGCAACTCATCTTTCTCATGACTCCAAACCACTGAAACTCCAGAAACTTCACCCAGGTGGAACACCCCTGGATTTGTGTGGAGTTTATATTCTACTTTCTAGTTTATATATTTCTTACTAAGGCATCTGATTTGCTACTTTTTGCTTATCAGTTCTGATCAATATGATAGTATTAATATGCAATAATATTATATGATAATAATGTTAATATAAAAGTGTAATATTATATAAAATGTCAAGATAATCAATTTCTCTGTAGACTGGATTAGAGAAGAAAACAGAATTGACATAACCCTGACTCCAAGAATGTGAAGTCTATTGTTGGCTGTTCTAGGTGAAAGCTAACTGCTTCTCACAGTTCTTGCAAATTGGTATGGAGGAAAAGGTATTTTTCAGGTCAATAACTGCACACCAACTACCAGCTGCAGTGTTTATTTGTTCCAGTAAAGATACCATATTTAGGATCACAGTTGAATATAAGGTTCCCATCTGATTAAATGTATGGTTCACGTTCTCCAAGATTCACTAAAAGTTTGCACTGACCACACAACAAAATTAAATGGGCATGTCAGATTTTTCATTTTAATCAGCTTTTTTGCCACTATGGCCAAAAGGCCTGACAAGCAATTTTAGAAGAGGAAAAGTTTATTTGGCGCTCACAGTTTCAGAGTTCTCAGTCCATAGACAGTTGACACCATAGCTCTGGGCCAAAGGTAAGGCACATCATCATGGGGGAAGCACATGAAGGCAGAAAGCAGCTCACAACATGACAACCAGGAAATACAGAAAGACTGCTCCATTTACCAGGGACAAAATATACCCAAAAGCATGCCCCAATGACCTACCTCCTCCAGCCACATTCTAACTGCCCACAGTTACCACCCAGCTAATCCACTCAAACAGATTAATGCACTGATTAGGTTAAGGCTCTCATAACCCAATCATTTCCTCCCTGAAATTTCATGCATTGTCTCACACATGAGTTTTTGGGGGACACCTCATATCTAAACCAGAACAATCCTGCCTGTCTTGAGTCTTTGACAGTGGCTCTAATATCTCTAATTTCCCCCCAAAAGATGAAATATTACTTTTGGTTTACTATCTTTGTAGGAATAAGAATTTTCAAAGGCTTTCACTTTATATCTGCTACCATAATGGCTCTTACTCCTTGGGTCAGAAGACCCATGTGAAGATTCTGACAGTGACCAAGTAAGTTGATTCCAGTCACGTATTTAGGAGCTGGGAAAATAACCACAGGGTGGACAAATTAGGCCCACTGTGAATTAATCCCAGGCTCAGACTTCATCTGTATCCTAACCACTGAAAGCCCCAATTTAACTGTTAGGCTATAGTGGGTAGTTTAGGTTATAGGAATTAATATAATTAAGAATATGTAAAAAAAAAACAAGAAAAGAAATAAAAATGGGTATATAATGAAAAAAACACATGATATATTTTTCAAATAGCAATACATGTATAATCAACAAAATAAAATATGAACAAATTAAAAAAAGAATATGTAGTAATTCCTAAAAGAATTGGGTGTTTCCTTTTTCACAGGGCATATTCATGCTATCAAATAGCTGCAGTTCCCTTTGAGAAAAGGGCTGGAGGTAGATTTACAGTATTTATAACAATGATTCAGAGTCCTTCCTTAGGGAGACCTCAAGTTACCTTCCAACAAGGGCTCAAAATCTATGAATTGGTCAATGAATTTGGTCTACCTACTTGGTGAGCAGCCCTGGCTCTCCAGTATAGTAGTTGAATTCAGGTTTTTGACTACCAGAATTACAGTTTTTCTATTGTACAGTTCAAGCAATACTCGAGTAGACTGTGTATTTACTTCAGTGCTAAGAGCATTATGATTAATTAGTCACCAACAAAGATCTCAGCAGCTCAATGATTCTGATCAGGAATATGTCTCTGCCACCCTTTAATGTGAATGTGCCCAACTTTGTCCTTGACAGATAAGTGCAGCACCTTGGCCTCTGCTACTCCAGGAATCCATTCTCCTCGCTGAAACTAGGGTGCCCATCTCAATGGCGCATCCTTCATGGCCATACCTGGTTTACAAATGAGAATAACTACAGAGATTTTCTAGGATGGCCAGGGTTTCCTTCATTGATGCATTATTCAAAATATTAAGTGAAGGAAGTCCTCTGTATTTTCTAGATGGATTTAGTTAGGAATAAATGTGCAGTTTATGCATGAAATATCCACTCCACAACTCCTACTTGCCTAAGTCTTTGGATTCTCTACATGCATTGGAAGCTGTGGCACCTCAACCTCATTAGATTCAGGCAGTGGTGTGCTGGACCTACCTTGAACTAACTTACAAGAGAGCATAGTGTTAAATTTTCAGTAGTTTCATGAACAAATTGATAAACACAACCATTATTTTAAGATTAAACATATAAACTTAAGACTTTAGACTTCTCCCCATACTCTGGGGAGAAAAAACGAGGAGCTTACTGATCTTATCCTGAGATTTTCATGGTTAAAATGAGAGAAATGTAGTACAGACCTACCTCATGCAGGTTTGGGGTTCCAATTAATTCTGCCTATATAAATCAGGGACTACCCAGGGGTCCCATGCAACATCATCTGTCTAAGGTAATAGTTTACCCATCTAAAAGATAGAAATAGCTGGGTGTGGTGGCTCAGGCCTGCAAACCCAACAAGTCAGAAGGCTGAGACAAGGAGAACAGCAAGTTCAAAGCCAGCCTCAGCAATTTAGCGAGGTCCTGAGCAACTTAATGGGACCCTGTCTCAAAATAAAAAGTGAAAAATGGTACTGGATATCTCAGTGGTAAAACGTCCCTGGGTTCAATCCCCGGTACAAAGAGAGAGAGAGAGAGAGAGAGAGAGAAATAATATTTACTTCCCTTGAATGATCATTGTGAAAACTGAACATGACACTGTATGAAAGCACATTACATAGTGCAAAGCATGTAGAAAATTCCTATAAATATTGGCCATTACAATACTAATAAATATTGGCCATTTGGTGAGAAAAGAATATTACAGGTAATCAGTTCTACATGAGAAAGTCTGACATAGCTATCATACACAGTCCAGAGTACCAGGACAAGAATACTCAAACTCCAAAGTGCCCCAAGGTTGTTTTTTGCCATTTGACTTTGTTGAAGCAGCTGTGTTTCCTCAAGTTGACGGAAGTTTTATACCTTCAGCTCCTCTGATGGGGCTACGTGCACACCCACAGCACTGGTTAAGTTTGTCCTCAAAGCAGCCTGACTCTCTAACCTTGAGCAAACTCAGCAATGCAGGGCCTATGACAAATACACAGTAAGGACAATGTTACAACGGAGCAGCTGCTTGATTTATTGCATCTTATGAAATAGAAACCTCCTCACATCATGGGAATTAGTGATGGAATTTTAAAAAGAATAACAAAATGAAATTGGGAACGGAAGAAAAAAAATGTCTGGGTCCAACTAAAAAAAAAAGACAAAAAAAAAACTTTCTAATAAAAAATGCAAACCAGATGCAGTTAGAGATGACTGATAACTAAGGATGATAAATGACTAATGTTCTCTATTGAATTATCCAGTGCACACTGTTGTTTCTACACAAGGGAACAATTTACATATGGTTGCTGAACTATCTTTTTACCTAAATTTGATTTCACAGGCAATTCTCCCAATCCCAAAGGAGGACCTACTCCATCACTGAGACCTGTATTTCCCTCAGAAGAGTGACTCTCTTACCTTTTAGAAATCTCTTTTATGAGAACAGAAATGGATGGGATAGATTATGGATAAATATTCTCTCCACAATGCCACCACAGGTAGAATGCTTGCACTGTGGGAATGATTCATTAGCACAGAGCCATTCATAGTCCCTCACCCAGTCGATCTTGTGACTCAGGGTCTATACTTTTCAGGCACACATAGGGGGTGAGGTACACAGTCTATGATTAATCCATTAAGTCCCAGAACAATCTCTGACTCCCACAGTCATTTATCATTCCTGCAACCTCTTTTTTGAACTCATGAAATATTTTAGTCTATATCACATACCTTAGTGTTAATGGTATACTGTCTTTTACTAGTAACCGTTGTTTAATCTCTGCTAGTATTATCTCACCAACTGAGGTGGTGAACAAGGTAGGGACTTGATCTGCTCCCCCCATTCATTTAACACCATGTGAGCATGAAGAATTTCCTCAACAAATACTCAATGATCAGTTGACAAAGGATGTTCATTTGCTCCCTCATTAGGAGTATGCCAAAATTCAACTGAAATAACTAGGTTCTGCCCAAGTTTGATTTATATAACTTCTGGATTTTTTTAGAGATGAGGGAATCATATTGATCATACAAGAAGGAAAAATAACAACAAAGAATAAGCTAATAGTCAAATGATAACCTGTTTCTACCCCTGGATTATCTTATTTAAAGCCTATGGTTGGCCTTCCCCATTCAAAGCTGCTATATATCAGTTATTGTGATTTAAAATTGTTAACTAAATTGCTAAACCCTTACTCTAACATGGGGAATAAAGTGTTTATGTATTTTGAAGGTAAAACCATCCCAACTTGGAAGAAAGAAAAGGTACATTCTTGCTGGAAGAGGAAAAAATTCTCTGGAGCATCCACCCAAATAGGACTAGTAATACTTTCTATCCAGTCAGCAAGAGGAGTGGGGTTCAGTTCACCTTGTCCCCTAAGGGCATTCTGTAGGGAGGGATTTGAGAGGTTTTTCATGAGGATTTTTATTCAGTTCATTTAGTTATCTCAGACAACAAAACATTCTTGACATTTGCTGTCTTGCTGACCAAAGAGGAAGAATTCTGCTTTTGAGACACAGGTTTCCAGAAAAAGTTGACAGAATCAGATGGGGAAAAAATAAAACTATATAAGAAAGGAGCATGATCTGTTGGAGCCTCTTATCTCATTTGGAAGTCCACACGCCTTGTTTGATTTCCTCGTCCCACTTCTCAGAGCCCAGATGTTACATATCTGGAACAGAGCAGGTTGGGCACTATGGTGATGACAATGTTAAAGAAAAGTCACTCTTCAGTTCAACATCAGAGAGCTCTGTTAGTTTTAAGAATTGAGCCCAGCTGCTCCAATTTCTTTTGGCTCCTGATTGAGAACACTAAATAAAGACAAATAATCAGGCTATTGGAAAGTAAGCCAATGTTCTGTGATTTAGAAACTGAGGTCACAATAGTTTGGGTCACCAGAAAGTTATTGTGTGTCTTCTTTCAGACTTGGACTTGTCTTGTGACGTGTTGCATTAAATCGGGCAACTTGGCCAAATCTCCTGAGTCACTCCACAGAGCTTGGACCTGGCGGTGAGATATATACTTTTATTGTGCCATGGCCAGAAAAAGCATTACTTAGATTTAGTTTACATATTTGCAAAACATTCAATTGACTACATAATATGATATTTGTGGAGGTGATATGAATGGAGGGGAGTTTCTCCCTGAATATCCTTGAACCTAATTTTTAATATTTGACTCCTCACATGTGGTAATCATTAACTGCCAAAATTAAATCCATTTTGATTCATCATAATTATAAATACTACTAATTGTAAAAACTACTAATGATCAAACTAGGGTTAGAAGAGATACATACGGGATAATTAATCACTCCTCATTTATATGGTGTCTATATTATAGAAGCAGTCATTCTGCCATGTAAAGGTATATGTCATCATTAGTATTTTCCTAGGTAATTGCTATTTGGTTTTTAAAAAAAGGGTGTAAAGATAATGTTTTGAAGATTTGTGAAGTGATAACTGCTAGTTCTTCTCTTGCATTTGCAAGTTTCAGAAACTCAACTTAGCTGAAACTAAGGCTATACTGGGCTGACAGTTAAAACTGGAGTAGGTCAAGGTAGGAACTGGTACTGCTTGATCTGGGGTGCTACCAGTTCTCTTTTCTCTTGCTTTGACAGTCTCTTGATTTGGCTTCATTTCTAAACAGACACATCCACAGATTGGCACAGCTACTGCACCACAGGCCCATAAGCAGAAAGAAGGGCTCGTCTGTCCCTCAGTTATCTCTGACTAGTCAGTCCTCTGCTCCTCCCTAGAAGAAAGGAAGAGGTCAAGTCAGAATTATATGAACAGAAATTGGGAGATAGACGGCTCTCTTGAGGAAATGTGGGTTCTCATGCTAGCAGAGATAGTAGACATTCACCACTTATATCCTCCTGTTCTTAGTTTTTTCCCATCACCCACCTCCAGCCCTGCTATTCTTAGCAGCACACCAAGCAAAGGCGTGGTATGGTTTGAATGTCCCCTCCAAAATTCATGTTGAAATTTAACTACCTCTTTCATGGTACTAGGACGTGGGACCTAGTATCATGTAGGGGATTATGTCATGGGGGCTCCACTCAAATGCATGGCTTAATGTCAGGAATGGGTCATTTATTGAAGGAGTGGCTTTGTTATAAAAGCAATCTATCTATCTCTCTCTCTCTCTCTCTCTCTCTCTCTCTCTCTCTCTCTCTCTCTCTCTCTGGCTCTTTTTCCCCCTACCCTCTCTTTCTCCTTCTTTTCCCCCTCCACATGCTCTCATCATATGATGCTCTCTGCCGTGTTACCACGCAGCAGAAAGGCCCTCACCAAAAGCATTCATTCAATCTTAGACTTCCCAGCCCTCCAAATTGTGAAAAATAACTTTCTGTTCTTTAAAAATGTCCTAGTCTCTATTCAGTGGTGTTCTGTTATAGTAGTAGAAGACAGATCAAGACAGTGAAATCCTAATTGTCGAGAATATTGTAGCAGAAGCAGTTCATGCTCACAAACCATCTGTGTGCTCATAAAATACATTTTGCAGCCTTGCCTGCAGTTTTCTGGTGCCTGTAACTCTATCTGGCCAAATCAATGGAACCACAGTGACACATGTCCCTTCTGTGCCAAAGTAGTTAAGGGCCATGTGTCTTCTCCATCTTCCTCCTCCTTTCTAATAGTGACCTTGGAAGCTCTGTGGTCCAGAGGGGATGGCTACCAGATGGAAGAGGACTCCCCACCCAAACTGGACTCTACGTGACAAAAAATAAACTTTATTGCACGGAGTTCCTGAGATGTGGGGATTTCCTGTTGCAGCAGCTAGAAGTGATTAGTCTGAGTAGAACATCACCATTTCTCAGCAGCCCCTGTGTCAAGATGGGAAATAGCAGTAAAATAAAGCTTTACTTACAGAGATCACAAAGTCATAGCCAGTCACAGTGGCTCATGCCTATAATCCTAACAGCTCAGGAGGTTGAGGCAAGATGATTCAAAAGTTTGAGGTCAACCTGAACAATTTAGTGAGACCCTGTCTCAAAATTAAAAAAAAAAAAAAAGTAAAGTGCTGTGGATGCATCTCAGTTGTAGAGCATCCCTGGGTTTAATCTCCAGTATGAAATAATTATAATAAACAAAAATAAATAGATTTCATGTAGTCATTTCTTCATGGACTTTTTTAACATGGAAATTATTGAAATTGAAAAACAGTTGCTTCAAGGTGTCCTACATACACCCTCATGATTAATTTGTTGAAAATATGTTTTTTTTTTTTTAATATGGAGCACTTCATTGACATTCAGAACTTAATAGCAGAAATTTGACTCTCTAAATAGGAGTTCTGCTTATCTTAAAATGATTTTTTTTAGTCTTTCTGAGAACTTTTCTGAGTTGTATTATTCCTGTTATTAGACATTGTTTAAAAATTATCAATTTTTTGCTGAAAGAATATAATCATGAAGATGATTGATTATTTTTATGTATTTTAATAAATGAAGAAATAAACTTTGTAACTATGATCTTTGGATTTTTTCTTGAAAATAATTCTTTAGTTATTTGTTCTTTTTCGCGTTTTTCTCTTATGTCTGGTGTAGGCAAGGACCCAACTCATTGAGAATTCTAATTAATTAATTCCTATTTATCTAAGTTTCATTTAAGATATTAAGGTATTGTCATTTTAGATGTATCTTTTCTATAAGTGCTTAAAGCATGAAAGAGAACGTAAAAAATTTAGTTCTTAAGAATAAATCAAAGATATGTCACATTAAGAATGTAGAAAAATGGAAAATGCTTCAAGGCCTAAGCAGCAAATAAATAAAGTGATAGCTGGTAAGTGCCTCTCCTGGGTTTCTGTTTTGTTGTTGTTGTTATTGTTTGTTTGTTTTGTTTCATTTTGTTTTTGCTTGCTGTTGTTGTTTTGGTTTTGGGGTTTGTGTGTGGGTGTATGATACTAAGGCTGGTCATTTTTCTTAAGTTATAAGTAGTATAAGTAATATTCAAAACATTTTAGCTTAAATCTCCCCATCCCGACCCCAAGAAGTCTATCTTGATGAGAAAAATCTTGAAATAGTCTATCCAGTAGATACTGTGCTCTTTTTACAAGAAACAAAACCAGAGCCTTGGGGTTGAAGTGGCCACACTGTGAGGGAGAACATGGCACCCCCAGTTATGGTGTAGTAAGCACAGAGAACATGAGGGGGCACTAGAGAAGATTTTTCTGGAGGAAGGTTTGCTATAGCTTAGTCCTCATAGACTAGCATCCTGGTAAATGCTGAGGAAGAGTGTTCCAGCTGGAGTGTTCCAGGGGGAAGGAAACTGGGAGGATTGGCTTGGCTGGTTTTATTTCTTACATAATCAGGACCTCCAGGAATCTATCTGGAGCCATTGGCAACTTAGCAAACATCTTTTGAAAAGACATGATTTCACAACCCAGTGAGTTGTCTGTCATCTCTCAGGACAACTCTCCCAGAGTTGCATGAATCTTTGGTTTGAGACCTCCTATAGCTCCCAAGTTTATCCAGGAGGCTGAGGTACGGCATTTCTCACAGAGTTACTCTTGCAAAGATTGTCAGGACAATGAGAGCCAGCCAGAGGCAGGAAGTGACCCCCAATCTGAGCTGAATGGCTCAAGAGGTGAGCACAGAACTAAAAGCAACTCAGGGCCCCACCCCTGTGGGGTTCATGAGCTGCCCTGGATGCCTTGACTGTGGAGTGGACCCTTAGCCTGTCTAATACCTAAGTGTGGCTAAGTTGCTACACATCTGTCATCCTCTGAAAACACCACTCTGAGATCATATTTTCTTGAGAGTAGGTCAGTAATACATTTTGAAGAGCACCTTATTTCTATATGAAAAATACATAATTTGTTCACTTCTCTATCCCAAAGAACGTTGCTTAAGGAAACTATGGGGGATTTTTAAGGTTGACAATTCATATTCATCCTCCCTTATGCTAACAGGATTCTAGGTATTTTATGAAGATATATGTAAAGTAATAATATGGCAATAAATTAAGAGCAGGTGATAAAAGAGACATGCCATTAAAAAAGACATGGTTACAACACAGTTACATACTCTTAGGCTAACTTATTTAAATATAGACATGTGTATATATGCATATATGCATTTTAAAAGACTACAAAAATATTCTGGTTTTAGTTTTGCCTTTTTATTTTTACTTCTCTATATTTTCCAAATATTCTATGATAAGTGTGAATTATTCCATAATTATAAGGTCTTTTTTATAAAGTATGCAAGAAAAGATAGGAACATACACATATATACAAAGGAAAAGGCTCATCACATTCTATAAACATAAATGCACTTTTGATAGATGAGTCACAAATAGGGCCAAGTTGTGTACTAGCTACTGTGAAAAGAGAAAACTGATTCTCTACAAATTTAATATTGTTTAAGATTAAAAGAAAGGGGCTGAGGTTGTAGCTCAGTGGTAGAGCACTTGCCTATCAAGTGGGAGGCACTGGGTTCAATCCTTAGCACCACATTAAAATACATGAATAAAATAAAGGTATTGTGTACATCTACAACTAAAATTTAAAAAAAAAAAGAAATACAAAAGATTTTTTAAAAAATTAAAGGAAGCTAGGCCCAGTGGCACACATCTGCAATCCCGATGACTCATAAGGCTGAGGCAGGAGGATTTGCAAGTTTAAGGCCAGCCTGGGACATTTAGTGAAACCCTGTCTCAAAATAAAACTAAAAGGGGCTGGGGATGTAGCTCAGTGTTAGAGCATTCCTGGATTCAAGTCCCAGTACCAGTGGGGAGAAAAAAAAAGATTAAAAGAAACTATTTGTTTAGGAGAAATAGATATTTTCAAAAGCTTTCCAACATCCTTCCTGATATGAAAAAAAGAATATAGTAATATAACATATTGCTAAAAAGTAGAAAATTATCTTGATTCATGTAATCAAGCTTTTGATGCTCATTGACTGGAATTAGAGGAATAAAGTAGGAAATACTGTTGGCTCTTCATATCTTCAAGTTCCACACTCACAGAGTCAAACAACCACAGATAAAAATACTCTAAAAAAATTACACTTTTGATGAACATGTACATCTTTGTGCTATTATCCTCTAAACAATACAGTGCGACAATTATTTACATAGCATTTACATTATATATTAGAAATAACGTAGAGACGATTTAAAGTATACAAGAAGATGTATATAGGTTATATGCAAATACAATGCCATTATATATAAGGGATTTGGCATGGATTTTGTCATCCAAGGGGGAAGGGAGTCCTGAAAGTGATGCCCCTTGCAAACACAAGGGATGGTTGCATTTTATATTCATATCACATGAGTTGTTTTCCTAGGCATGTAGGTGAGTAACTATTTCTAAAAAAGAATAGATAACAAGAGTAGGTCACACATAATTTCCCATAAGAGGATTTTATTTATTTAAAAAAACCCAGAAACTGACCCTGATGTTTAAAAATGGAATTATCAATATGTATTTTGTATGCCAAGTTCAATGATGGTTTAACAAGAAAGTGGTGTTAAGGAGTCTCTTGCTTTCTTCATGCTCTCTTGGAGAGCCCTCATTCTCCTGGGCTCAGCATGGGCAATGCTTCCTCTGAGGGGGTTTCAACTTGGGCTCACGTATCACCTATCATGTTTCATGGTCCGATATGAAGCTCCATTTCCAATTTGTCTGGGATCCAGCTATCAATGGCTTCTGAGAAAATGCTTCCCACTAGAGCTCAGAGCTAGCAATTCTTGTCAGGGGAACACTAAACATTAAAACTCCCTATGATCTGAACCCCGAAATAGTCTATAATTTACATTCAACCTCTATGAAGATTGAGAAAGAGAGAGAGAATTTGTTTTTTTCCAATTTTGTTGAAATACTAAGTCACATTGCTATGGACTGAATGTTTGTGTATTCCCAAAATTCACATGCAGAAGCCTAAATCCCAAAAGCAATGATATCAGAGGCGGGGCCTCTAGGAAGTAATTAAATAGTGAGGGTAGAGACTTCATGAATGTAATAAATGCCCTCATAAGAAGAGACACAAGACAGATAACCTCTGCTTTCTGCCATGTGAAGATACAATGAGAAGCTAGCCAACTGCAAACTGGAAACAGGACCCTCATCAGATACTAGATCTGTCAGCACCTTAATCTTGGACTTCTTAGCCTCAGAAACTGTAAAAAAATAAATTTGTGTTGGTTAAGACACCATCCAGTCTATGGCATTCTGGGATAGCAGCCTGAACGGTACTGAGATACATACATAAAGTGTAATTGGTCTGGTTACTTTTGTCTACTGAAAAGATAGTGTTTTATACATGTTCTCTTTGCAACAAATTTAAACTTAAAATTCAGTGCTTCAACTCAACAAGCATTTATTGAGTCTCCACCATGCTCAAGACATTCTATTAAAATGCTGTGGATTACACAAAGATAAGAGCACAAACAAGTGGGGGCTGGATGTACATCAGTGGTAGAGTGCCTACCTGGGTGTGATCCCCAGCACCACAAAACACACACACACACACACACACACACACACACACATACACACACACAATAGGGCCCAAGTTGTCTAATAGCTACACATACATACGACTTTCAGAAACAAAGTGATTTTTAAAAAAATATAAATGCTGAAAGAAATTATCAGGTCACACCATGCATGCTATGTTCAGTTTCAGAGCCTCTACATTCACATGAGGTTTTGACTCAGAAGCATGTGTTACCCTACATAAATGAATAGCATTAACTCATCTTCAGAGCTTCCCTGAAATAGCAAATCAGTTTTTTAAGCAATGTAAATCCCATCCAAATTGTAAGGAACAATGAAGTGAATATTTCTTATCAGCTGGGATCCTAGTGGATGCTCTTTAAGCTTCATAGTGGTTTTCAAGCTGGATCCTAAACCTGCATTGGATTACACACAGGTGAGACACAAGATATAAAGACATGCTTAGGTCTCATAGCTGGTTAGCCTTCAGCTGGATAACAAGTTAGTCTCTCAAGTTTTGGTTGCAACAGTATCAACATGATCTGAAAAGTCATCAGAATGCAAATCTCAAGGTCCATCCAATATCTACCAAGTAAGAAACTCTGGGCTGGGGCCCAGCAATCTGTGCTGTAAAAAAACTCTCCAGATGATTTTGATGGATGCTGAAGTTTTAAAGCCACTGCAATAGCATGACATGGAGAAAGATTTTAGCTGAGACATGATTTTCTGAACTCTTTCTGATGCTATTCGCATCTGAACTCTAACAACCAATTATAGTGTGACTTCTAATCCCATATCCTTCTCCACAACTCTTGGAAGAGTTCATTTTAGCTTCTGAGAAAGAAAAAAAAACTGTTCAGTATGCCAGTTTTTATTCTTAGAACTAGGCCTGTATTGAATTATCTGAAAAGATCGCAAAGATCTTTACTATTCCACCAACACATGGGAAAATAAACCACTGACAATGTGTCAATGCCCTCCCCTTTTTCCTTTGCTTTTGTGTGATCAAGTTATTGAAAACAATTCATAGCTTTTGTAATTCTGAGATCTTTGGATTTACAGGAGATCTACTAAAAATGTCATAAACTCAATTTGGTAAATGAAAATAAGAATTCAACGAGGGTACAAATGCCAATGGCCCAAGTGGCTTATGATTAAAACATGACATTGGGTTTTCACGATTTTTACAGCTAATTAGAAAGATTTATCAGCATCCAAAAGAAGCCCCCTGGAGGAAACAGGGCTGTACACTGTGATTAATGATAACAAGTTTCCACTTGGAGTGGAAAACTACCGCACTCCAGTGGCTCTTGTATGGCAAGGAAAGCACTGATACTTCTGAAGGAAAGAGGTATCAGAGATGAGGGTATGACAAGGCCATAAACGACATTCATTTGTTCACCTCTCCCAACATCCTTCATGGACAACTCAAAGGTGATGAACTCAACAAATTTCTCTTACTGGCCTTTTATTTCCTCCTTCTACAAGTCAAATCACCATGGCCTTCAAGGTTCAGGATAGTGCTTAGTTAGCTAGTGGGTGGCAGTCAGACCAGCTTGACTCTTCACTTAGTAGGTATGTGGTAAGTGAAAATAAGAATTATGTTTTAGCAGGTTAGCAGGTTAATTTCTCCAAAACTCAGTTACCCCATCTGTAAAAATTAGAATAGTACTACTAACATCATATACTTGTTTTAAGAATTCAGTGGGATAACACATGTAAGATGCTTAGCACAATGTTTAAGTAAATGCTGATTAGATGGTGCTAGCATAAGGTGATCAGTGTTCAAAGTTGGTGTATGTGTGATGAAATCACTAATCAGAATGTAACTTCTTGGAGAATAAGCAGTGGGTCTGTTTTTATAGGTAAGAAGGGAGGAAGGGTGGAAAAAGAGGGAACATTGGAGAAAACCATTCCAAACTCTCCACCAATTGGCTGATTTCTTGGAATTCTACCTATTGAGCTCCACTCCTCTATTTTAGGGTTCTGATCTCATGAGAGTCCATTTGGTTTTATAAACACTTCTCTCTTAGGATGCATGTAAGATTTGAAATCATTTTTTAATTTAAATTTGGAGAAAGAGTACACATGAGAATACCAGGGACATGAGCAGTGACAAAAAGAAAAGAAGTCAGAGAAGATGGTGTCTAAGCAGCCTAGCATAATTCTATAGTTCTCTGAATTCTGACAACCAGCCAAACACTGGAAACCCACTTGTCTCTTGATCCTGATATGAGAATCTCAGACAGAAAACAAACCAAAAAAAAAAGAAAGAAGGAAAATTCCTTGGTGCACATTTCAATTACTTGAGACACTGGTCTCTCTTTTCCTGCACTTAGCTTCTAACCAGAAAGCTCAGAAAAGAAAGTAGTCCATGGCTACTACTTCATGTGTCATCTGTGTGTTTGGTTTTATTTTGACTCATGTTTTTGCTTTTGTGGGACCCTCTAATTGCCTCAAATCATCCCCAAGGGATCAATTGGAAAATGGTCATGTCTTTAAAAATAAAGGTGTTTGGGGGGCTGGAGTTGTAGCTCAGTGGTAGAGAACTTGCCTAGAATGTGTGAAGCACTGGGTTCAATCCTCAGCACCACAAATAAATAATTAAATCAAGGTCCATAAAAAATCTTTTAAAAATTAAAACATAAAGGTGGTTTTAACAGGGCATTCTTTCAATTAAAAATAGTACAAATCTCCATCTACAGAAATTAAAAATGGAGCTGGGGATGTAGTTCAGTGGTACAGTGTTTGCCTCACACGTGCAAGGCCTAGATTTGATCCCCAGCACTGAAAAAGAAAAAAAAAGAAACCAAACATCCTCTCACCTTATGTTCACAACCTTCAAAAACAAAGGGAAACTGTTCTTTATAGTCTCCAATAACCACAGAAGACGATGCCTCTGAATGCTGGCAGGTCTTGGACTACAGATTCCGGAAACAGAGACACTTTGCTGGCAACAGCTAATGGAAAGTTGCCAACATGAAGCTGTTAACAAAGAGGAGTTGGAATAACATACAGCCTTGCAACTTGATGGCTATTTCCAAATTCAGGGTTTGGACAAGGGTATAAGCAACTAAACCAGCAAGAATGCCGGGTATAATTCAATGTTGAAGTTTTCTTGTATTCTTTTAGAAGTTTACTTCATTTAAGAAAAGAAATCTAGATAGAAACCAGAGATATCCAAATGATTACTGCTTTGAGAATATTTTTCAGAAACAGTAAAAGTAAGGCATAGTAAGTATAGGGGACCCATACAAAAGGACAGTTTTGTCTCTTTGATGTCAAGAACATCGTGGCTGTTCAAAAGGAATTCCCTGTCCTGGATCAGGAACCACTGAGCCCTTGATTAGCTGCTTTAGCTCACCGAGTAACATTTATAGGCCAGATCAGCTGAGTTTTCAGTCAAGTGCAGTCTTATGGGTAGTTAGGGCAAAGCAAGGGAAGGGAAGAGGGGGACTCATTTATTAGCATATTCTGAGACTTGGCATTGTTTGGAGCTCATAGAAACCCTTAATTATTTAAATTATCATGGAACCAAAATGATTGCATTTCCCAGACTCAAGATATAAACCCTTGATACCCTAAGTTACAATGACTCTGAGTCATGCCCTTTCTTACAGTCACCTTCTTATATATCTAAGAATCCCCAAATACACTGACTCATCTGCTGAATTCATCCTGGCTCCTCTCATAGATCACAAATCCAGATGGCTCTCAAACCTGGACAAATCCCCAACTGCTGGCCCAGGGGCTGGTACCCATAGAAACCAATGCCAGACTACAGGAGGCAACATCTTCTCCCATGCCCAGCAGTTCAGCCATCAAGCAAGTCACCCTTGTTTTTCATGGTGGCCAGTGGAGCAAGTGTTCTGGCTGGCTGGGTGATGGGTCTACAACAGACCTCATTCTTGCTTCCCTACTACCTTGCCCTTGGGGCAGGTTTAACAGTTCCCCTACATTTACCCACATCTCTAGGCAACAGAATATAACATCCTGAGTGGTTATAATTCAGTCTGTGTTGTAAACTACATGTTTGTGTCTCCTTTGCTTTCCTTCCAAATCTATGTGTATAAGAGGTAGGGCCTTTGGGAAGTAATTAAAAACCTTTAAAATAAGATCATGAGGGAGGAACCCCTACAATGTTATTAGTGTCCTCACAAGAAAATTTAAGAAAACAAGATTCATCTCTTTATCTATCTATCTATCTGTCTGTCTGTCTATCTCTTGCTCTCACTCTCACTTTTGCTCTCCCTCTCCCTCTCCATGCACCCAAAGAAGTCCATGTGAGGAATATAAACTGGAAGGGGGCCCTCATCAAGAACCAACCATAAGGGCACCTTGATCTTGGGCTTCCAGACTCTAGAGCTGTGGGAAACAAAGGTTTGTTGTTTAAGTTACTTGGCCAATTTATTCTGATACAACACTCTTTCATGATCCATGAAAGGTCACAGCCAAATGTCCTGAAGCTATTATTTCCTCATAGCCAGGTCTGGGCAGGATGTGTTCTGACCCTAGAGCAAACCCAGGAAGCCCTGGCCTTGGGGCAGAGGTCAGCCTTGACCCTGACCTATGAAATGATCATAGGTCATAGTTCCTGCAGAGGATTGCCTTGTTTATCTGCTTCCACATCTGACCTGGATCATTGATCCTCCCATCTATCAAACAAGGGAAGGGGTCAAAACCTTAATCCATTTCCCTAAGAAGCTTGTTTCCATGTAAATGTAAATGGCTGAGCAAGCTGAGCAAGGTCTTCCCAACTCTTCTGAGCAATACCCAAGCCCCGCCTATCCGCAAAGTCTAAGTATCTGTCTTAGCATTTATCCTTCAATATCACACAAAAACTAATGAAATAGGTACTATTATCCTGATTGTTTTTTAATTAATTTTTTATTTATGTATGACAGCAGAATGCATTACAATTCATATTACACATATGGAGCACATTTTTTCATATCTCTGGTTGTATACAAAGTATATTCACACCAATTTGTGTCTTCATACATGTACTTTGGATAATAATGTCAATCACATTCCACCATCATTTCTAACCCCACTGCACTAAACTCACAGTCTTGTTCCCTGATGGCCAGGCTCCACTTGGGGGACAGCTTCTGCTCCCACCCTGCTCCATGATAACAGAAGCTGTGTAGATCTCCTCGTGCTCAGGCTTGGCACACCACCAGATGAAAGAACAAGGTTATCTGGCCAATTATCTTCTCTAGCCCACATAGTCCCTTTTTTAGTAGATGGTCTTATTGAATTGAGCTATTAACAATAAAAGGAAAAACTTTCATATTGAGGTATTTATTTCTTTGCTTTAGAGCTCCTTTTCATAAGCAAATAGTTCACAGGGTTGTGATCAGAATATTGTCAGTGGTCCTTAAGCTTTAGGAACTACCCTTCCCTCTTATTTTCTTCATTGGTTCTGTCTCTGTCCTCTAGTGGAAGCAGTGACTCCATGTATCTCTCTTGATAAGGATTTCAGTAATTTTATTTAGTTAGTTGTATTTTACTTGCATTTGTACGCATGATAGTCACATGTGCTGGGGATCAAACCCAGCACCACTCACATGCAGGCAACTGCTCTACCACTGCACTAAACTCACAGTCCCTCAGCAATGAATATGAATGTTCCTATATTCAAACCCGGGCCCCATTCCTGCCTGGGTTTCAGTCTTCACTTCTAAAAAAAACCTAGTTTCTAGTATCAAGTAATGATAGCTAATAATTTTTTTAATTATCCCTGTTCCATATCAAAGTTACTAACTAAACAAACATACGACAAGCTTGCTATACAGATGGAATAGAGTTTAAAAACTATCTCTAGGAGTAACAACTTACCATTGGATTTTTAAAAGAAATATTGACCTTAGGATACAGAGAGTTAACCAGTGATTTGATGGAATCATTAGTCCACAAGTCTGGAGTCTGGAGTCCAACTCCCTTTCCCATGGATCTGGGCCTAACTTACATGATTTTTTTGACCTACAGAAATTATATTTTTTACTTAATATCTGCTCTTAAAACAGAATTTGTACTTTATGGTTTATTGACAGCTATTATCTTGTAATTAATTGTCACAGTTTGTTAAATATGCAGTTATTAAGATTATCTCTAATCTTTGATCATGACTTTTTTGGTATCTTGGAGACAAACTGATCTTTTCTAATACTGCCTTTCCAGCTTCAAAATGCAAGTTTTTCAGACTCTATTAGCTCCTGCCTTAGTGTCCCCTGGGCAAGCACAATCCTGGAGCCCACAGCTGTGGTATTGTTTCTTTAAAATAGAGAATAGAGACAGTACTAATCTTTCTGGAACTGTTTACAAGTACATCAAGGGTGTCCACAGACCTCTGGTTTCATTAGGGTATCTGTGGACACACAGAAAGATTTTCAGAGACCCCTGGGCTGCTCTCAGACATACTAGAGGTCAAGGGTTTCAACTTTTTTCATGTGCCCACATCCACCTCTGCATCAGCACCAGCGGACAGACCCCACCACCTCCTCTCCCTCCCAGGCTCACAAGCTCACCACCTCTGACTTCTCTATCTAAAGGCTGCCAACTGCTAACTCTTTCTAATCCCTGAGAGAAGGAGGCCAGCAGTGCAATGTTCAGAAATATAATATTAAATAATATCATCAGGCATAACCATGTCATCATGGTTTTGTTCCCTGAGGTCCCTCCTTGGCCCACCTCCATGATCTGATCCAGCATCCCATCCCTCATTCCTCCTCCTAGATCTCTGACCTCTGTTCCTCTCTGATGAAACATTTAAGTCCCAAACTCAGAAGACACAAATCCTCCCAGCTTTCTGCCCCAGGCTGTAAAAGCTTTTGCTCACCAATTGTTTATTTTTTCTTGGCTCAGCATAATTTCCAACATCATTAAGAATGACAACTTCTGTCCAGAGACCATTGCCAGTCAAAGTGTAGCCCATGGATCAGCAGCATCTGGCTCCACCTCGGAGCATGATGGAAACACAGACTCTCAGGCCTCACAACAGAGCCATCTGCATTTTCACAAGAGCCCCAGGGGATGTGTCTGCACATTAAAATTTGAGAAGCTCTGTTCTAGAAAATAGAAATCTGTTATAACACAAAGTTTAATTCATTCCTTTTTCAAAATCCCCAACTGTAAGGCATCTTTATAAAATCAAACAGAACTGTTACAGAAATATTTTCTTAATATAAGTTCCCCTAGATTTGTTTAATTGAAAATAAAAGCTAATACGATGTTTCTCACATTCTCGGGGGAAATTGAGTATTTCTATACCATGTTTGCATCATACAATAAGTTTTATTCTGAGTATCTAAACTTTAGCATGTTTCTATATTAATTTATGCACAAAGCCCACTGAATCTCTAATCTATTTTCAACTAAAAATAACATTTCCCTTTATTTATGTTATGGAAGTGTTTTTGTTTGTTTTCTTTGATTTGTTTTGCCGCTGTGACCAAAAGATTTGACAAGAACAGTTTTAGAGGATGAAAAAGTTCATTTTTGAGCTCATGATTTCAGAGGTCTCGGTTCATAGACAGCAAACCACATTGCTCTGAGCCAAAGGTGAGGGAGAACATCGTGGTAGAAGAGTGTGAAGGAGGGCTGGGGTTGTGGCTCAGTGGTAGATTGCTTGCTTCACATATGTGAGGCACTGGGTTCAATCCTCAGCACCGCATAAAAAATAAATAAAACAAAATAGACACATTTTGTCCATCTATAACTAAAAAAATATTTTTAAAAAAGAAGAGTGTGGAGGAGGAAAGCAGCTTAGGACATGGCAATCAGTGAGCTACCTCCTCTAGCCACCCAGTTAATCCATATCAGTAGTTAGAATCTCATAATTTAAACATTCTACTTCTGAAAATCCTTGCATTGTCTAATGCATGTGCTTTGGGAGGATACCTCAAATCTATAACATAGCAGAAAGCAAACATGTTTTTATAGAAATATCAGAAAATGAATATTGTTGGAATGAAAATTTTAAAAATCAATAAAATAAAATAAACAGTCAGGGCATGTAGTTCAATAGTAGAGTGCTTGCCTAGCATTGTGAAGCCCTGAGTTTGATTCCCCTAGTACCACAAAAGCATCAACAACACCACAAATTAAAATTACCTAATGATAACTACTGTAAGACATTACAATAGTTTCATGTACATTATTATATATAATGTACTATAGAATGTGATCACATGGTACATAATGAACATATGTCCAATAAATATTTATCTATAAGAATTAATGGGTGAAGAGTATTGATTATTTTGGACATTCATTTAGGCAATGTGTCATCATGACCCATTTCCAATTTTTTCCAAAGGCATTATGTAATATAATAAGAGATATATATTAGTTATTCTTAGGGTTAAATTCAATGTTTTTTAACAAAGAAATATATTTGTGAAAAAGGTGTGTCAATTTTTTTTTTTCTACTGAAGACTGAACCCAGGGGAGCTCTACCAATGAGCTAGACCCCAACCTGTTTTATTTTTTTATCTTGAGACATAGTCTCAGTAAGTTGCTGAAGGTGGCCTCAAATTTGTCATCCCCATGCCTCAGCCTCACAAATTGCTGAATCATAGGCATGCACCACTATGAATTTTTTTCAGCTCTATGAATAGGTAAAAGTAAAGCCTGCCAATTAAACAATATCCTTTAATCATAATTACATTGATAGGACTACGATAATGCTGTTTTCTATGTGTCTGATTGATAAATTATACATGTGTTTTTTTCTTATTCCAGGGCTAAATTTTAACTCTTTAAGGATGTCCCAAGAGCATCTGAAAGCCAAAGTCATAAGTTTAAAAACTAACTCACAAAAAAAGCCACAGTGAGGTTAAGTTTGAAGTTACCATAAACTATGGACTACCCATATTCTGATGATATTAATTAATATTAGCCTTTTCACAGATATATATATATATAAACTAAGGCAAAGTAAGGGATAAAAAAATTTGAAAAGCTTTCAAATCATTTATAACTGACTGTGGAACACAACCCAAACAAGGAAACAAAATGTAAAGCTGTGGTGACTCATAAGGACACTCCTTCTTCAATAAGAATAAACTTGTGATTTCTCTACAATATGAACCATATTTACATTGCTCTTCTCAGCTAGCGTTCTTTGCTTTGAACCAATGGTAAAGGATGCTGGCTACGCTGGGCAGATGAAAATGGACTGTATGGTAAGAATATGCAATAAAACAGAAGGAAAAGCTAAATAGCCAGGTTTTGAGCAGGATGATTATCCAGAAGCTCCAGATCTAGATGGCCAGTGGAACTCCCAGCTCTTGTGCTAGAGTGAGCTTTAGTTTCATAGTCAGAGAGCATCTGACTGGCCCCACTTGGGTCACATGGGAACCCCTGGCCATTGGAGGGAAGCAGATCTTGGCTGACAGCCCCACCCACCTGAAAACTTCTAACATGGATGGTGCCACTTCCAAGTGAAGAAGAAATAGTTTCTGGGCAGACAAGACAAAGAGCTGTCCACAAGAGCCACTATTTCCATAGCATTATGGCTAAACACTGGTTTAGGCAACAAGGATGTCAACATATTCAAATATCAAATTGAACTGGTCACTGATATCTGTAGTTAAAAGAAGGCACTGAATCTTAATTCATTCTGAGAATTGTCAAGCAAGAAGGAAAATAAGAAAATCTGTGAATTAAAAGAAGTGATTTACTGATAGGCCCAATAAATGGTTTCAGAGGAAGAAGATATTTTAGCTTAAATAAACAAACAATTAACCTTGATAACAAAAGTTTAAGAACTATGTTAATGACTTTAATCATCTTTCTTCTCTGCAAGCTGACATGTAACATATGTGGTACCATTTAATGTTTATATAAATCTGATCCAGGATCTCATTAAAGTACAGGTTATATAATCCCAGCTATTCAGAAATCTGAGGCAGAAGCATTGCAAGTTCAAAGTCAGCCTGGGCAACTTAATGAGACCCTCTATTGAAATAAAAAAGGCTGTAGACATAGGTCAGTGGTAGAGTGACTTCCTAGCATGCATGAGGCCTTGGGTTCAGTCCCCAGTACTAAGTAAATAAGTAAATAAATACAGGTTTCAATTTGGTAGATCTGGCATGTGGCCTGAGATTCTGAATTTCTAAAAAACTTGAGGCCATTCTGCTGATCTGGTCCACAAAGGACACTTTGAATTAAGTACTAGAGGACTGAGACTCCCTACTGTGCAGATCTGTGATTGTTCTTTTACATTAAGCCATCCTTCATTCAGCCACATATTTCTCACCAGCACATCCCGTGACAAGAGGTCACTTACCTTTTGGCAGCTATTAAAAAGTGTTGGTGGGGAAGAAGCTTGAAACCATTCAATACTAGTTTTGTTGGTTTCATTTATCCAAGTGATCTTATGTCTCTGAACACAGAAACAAACAATGCTTTTGTCCTCTGATCTGAAAGCAGACAAATAGTCTATTTTGCATTTTGAGCAGCATTCTCAAAATGCTGCTACTCAGAAATCACACTGAGCCCTTCAAAGGGGGTATTGTCATCAGAGTTGGGAGAGCTCATTTCTCAATCAAAAGGAAAAAGGAGAAACTTGAAAACTAATCTATTATATGTCTGCTGGGTAGACCCCAGGCCTTGTCCTCACTACCAATAGTGACTGGCCACATCCTGTAAGCAGGGCCAACCCAGCCACTATGGATGCAGTGACATTCTTTTATCTGTCAAAGATGTGCTGAGTGATGGAGCAGCCCCGTGAATGGGCTTTTCTCTCTGGAGAGAACTTGCCTGAAGGAGAGATGGGGAACCACACCACCCCTCTGGCATTTCACTTCTCATGGTGGACAGCTTGAGTCCAAGAGCCAGTGATAAGATAAAAGTTAAAAAGGAACAGTGGATGTCAGGTTCTGAGAGGCTGTATTTTTAGAGGCTGTAGGTAACAGAGCAGCTAACACTTAAGAGTAAACAATTCCTCAATATCTACATTTGGATTCTTGACCTAAAGTTCTGAATTTAAGAAATGTTATTAAAAATTCTGCAACCAGTCTAGGGTAGATGTACAGCATGAAGAAAGGCAGACGAAAACAGACCTGCTCTTGAAAGAGGAAAAGTTACCATGCATGCTATTGAAATACATCCTCAGGGCACTTGACAGTCCTCCTCCGGTCACTTGTACAGAATGATCAAATGTGAAGGACTTGCCATGGTTACCAGAAATAGTTCTTGACCATGTTCCCATTGATTATGATTTTTCTCCCTTCCTTTTAGATAAATATTTTCCCAGAGCTATTTTTGGACATGGCCACTTGCAGGTGCATGTCAATGGACACCTTAGAGTTTTGGAAATATAGGCACTGAGAAGAGTAAGATGAATGAGCCAGAGCCCTAATCCTAGAGAAACCTATAGTCTAGACTGCAAGCTACTGGTAGTATAGCACAGTGGTCAGAGGCATCAATCTTATCAGTCAGATGTGTGTTCAAACCCCATCTCCAACACGGCTACCATTAAACTGCTTGCATCGCTTCATCTCTAAATTTCAGTTCCTTCATCTCTACAATAGATACAAGGATTCTAAAGGCATAAAATAATTTTTAGAGAATCAGCTGGGTGTGGTGGTGCACACCTGTAATCTCAGTCATGCTGATGGCTTAGACAGGAAAATGCAAGTTCAAGGACAGCCCAGGCAACTTAGCAAGATCCTGTCTTGAAATTAAAAGGGGGTGGGGCATGCTGGGGATGTAGCTCAGTGGTAGACTACCCCTGGGTTCAATCCCCAGTACTACCAAAAAAGAACCACAAAAAAATTACAAAAATTAAACATTACATAAAAGGCACAATGCCACATATTCAGTATATACTAGTAATTATTATTCCAAGTATTGCAACTAATTGAATCCCCTCACTCCCAGTCTCTGCCAATAATCGCTTTTCTTACCATTCATATTTTTATTCTGTTCATGAAAGCTCTCACAGATATTTTCTTTTAGCTAAATGATACCAGCTCTGTAATGTTTTGGTAAGGTAAGGAGGAATGCCCTGAATAGTGTGATTTGCTCTTGGCTTGCAATTCCTCTAAGATCCTTCTGGGATCTAAAATCTTAGAAGTGGATAGAAATATAAAAATTCAGTAACTTAGCCAACCTACCCTCGAGTTGTTACCTGTTCATCTTTGACCATCAACAGGGAGACAGAATGTGCCAATAAAGAGAGCAAAGGTATACGGAGCTTGTTCATTCTATGATTCATTCTCCAAAGGAGTATAAGAATAAATTCAAGATCCAAGACCTGTCTGAGGTACAGTAACAAAACCCAGAGAACTCAGTCATCTCCACGGGCTCTATCTTTTTGAAATACTACTGTGAAGACAGGGTTGCCTTGCTAAGCCCCTCAATTTTTGCCTGCCCTTTAGCAAAGATGCTCTAGTAGAAAGACTCTCAAGACAGCCAAGGTAAAAGGGAGGTAATCTGTTAGGCCATTAGGTCCTGACCTAGGACCTTTGAGTTGCACTGCTGTCAAAACACTAAAACCTTCTCCCATGCAGAGAGTGGCTTTGACTAACTTAAGTTAATGTTGTAGCTGACACACTTTCTGTATTTTCCCTAAGACTAACTGCTGCCTGGGCATTTTAAAGTAATTAGACCAAACCCATTACCAAGTTCCTGGTGTCATTGAGCTTTAAGCCTGTTTAGTTCACTGGATGAATTCTCCTAGAGTTACAATATTCAGAGCTCTGATTTATATTCAGTACTCACCAAAAAGCCACAAGTTCCTTCCAGGCCTTGAGGCATACTAAGCTTAATCTCGAGATTCTTAAATAGAGCAACTCATAGAATCAGTGCTTTCCTGCAACCAGACAGTCCAACATAATTCACCAAAAAACACTCTTCAAAAAGTATCTGACTTTTTCCTAACACAGAAGATAAGTACTTCAAAGATTACCTTCAAAGATTACCTACAAAGATATAAACATTCAATTCCTGGCATCAGAAAGTCAGAAATTCAGGGTAACCATAGACAATATCAGACAACACAATTATCTATCATCTTTGCTTCTTGCCACAGAGGACTGATGGAGAAGGAGGAAGGAGAGAAGAGAGTCACAAACGCCTCCAAACCTTGGACATTCTTTCAGGAATCCTGGGGCTGGGCTTATACTGCTTCATATAGTAAAAACAATGCACAAAATAAACTTATGATTTATTGACTCTCAGAAAACAAAATAAGTCACTTAAAAAGGAAGACAACTATGGATGGCACAAGCTTCAGATTCCTTTGATAAAATTGCACCAGAATTCACAGAAGAGCACCAGTCTCTTCCGTAATTACTGCACCATGCAAGACTAAATGAGCCAGACCCAGAGTTCCTATCTCACTAGGGCCAGGTGGAGGCATGCAGATGTAAGAGCCTGTGTTATCTCCGTCCCCTGCTTCCTATCTTCTGTGGATAAACAAAGGCTCCAGCCCCTGGCTATCAGGCCAGTTCCCTTCACACGTGCACAATTAACTGCACATTGGGGTCTGCATTCCTTCCCCAAGTACAACTTCCTCTGAAGTAAATGACAAGCTTTGCCTCAAGGACAACTGGGGACATGGATCCTGGAGCCCATTGACTGTCTATATTTTCTCCCAACTCACATGCCTTGACCATATCTATACTCAGTTGGAAACTATTCCGTAAACCAGAAAAGAATCAAGCAGACACAACACAAGCCTCTACTGCCCCCATAGGTGGTAGACCAGGTAGCTAAAAAAGGCCCAGAATTCTTTGCAGGTAGGCTCCTAACAGGGAACCACTTCTGGCTGTATGATTCCAGAGTTCAAGAGAGGACACGAAAACCAACAGGAAATAAATCCATGTTCTATGCTTCCTTCCCAATTGAACCAATATCCTCTAGATATCTCTGAAGTGGAAGCTTTGGAATCAAATGAAAGGGCTTCTTGGCCAAACTTGTGAATGATTCAACCCTGTGACTGAATGATTTAACTTTATTCTCTGGGGTTTCTCTTCCCTGTCTTTATAACCCTTTAGTAACAACTCTTTAAAATGTATTCATCCACGTCATCTCAACAGACTCTTAGTCCAGCTGGGCACCAGTGGCGCACACCTGTAATCCCAGTGACTTGGGAGGTTGAGGTAGAATTGCAAGTTCAAGAAAAACTGCAGCAACCTAACGAGATGCTGTCTCAAAATAAAAAAAGGTTGGTAGAGCACTCCTGATTTGAATTCCCAGCGTGGTGGGGTGAGCAGGGGATGACAAAACAGATTCTTATTCCAAAGCAGAAAGCTAAAGAAAGCTTATTTTGATGTTAGGAATAAGAAATAAGACAGATGAGTTCGGAGCTGCCCTTCTAGGATTAGATGGCTGGTTCTTCGTTCTTGCTCTTGCTCTACGTGAGTATTGCAATTACAGCTTCACATTTGGACTGTGTATTATTTGGCATTTAGTTAAGCCATCTATGAGAATGGTTGTCTCAAGACATGGAGCTGGGTGGCCAAGGGAGGGGAAAGGGAGAGAGGGAAACTTTTTTTTTTAATCTGGAGCATACTTTTGAACTACTTTGAATTTTTAACATGCAAATTTATTGCCTGATCAAAATTTTTAAATTAAAAATTTCAAACAGACTATAGAACTTTATAGAACACAGAGGAAGCATGAAAAAGATGGCTGTAGAATTTTATGGGAGGAAATATGAATGAACATTTAAAGAAAATGGTTTGGGTGTAAAAAGAAATAGTGTATACTAAAGGAGAAAAATTTTCAATTCATTTAAGATTGAATGTAGCACCCCACCTATCCTCCACCACTCCCAGCTCACTATACCTCATCCAGAGAACAGTATATGGAAGATGACATAGTCTTGCTTTTTGTTTTTGCTTGTTTAAGTGCCAGCTTGGAACTCGGAGTACAATATTTCACAATTGAACGAAAATTAGTTTAGTCAAAGACTATGCATAGCTTTTAAGCCTTCCATTCATTTTTGTGTCTGCATTCATTGGCAGTTTGCATATACTAGACAAGCAGTAAATGGTGAAAAGGAGGCAGGGAGGAAGAGAGGGTGACAGCTAGAGGAAAGACTGACAAGTGAGGAATGGGGGTCTCCATCCTGCCTCACTCCCATCCTCACTCGAATACAAGATGGCCCACATATGGTGACTCAGAAAAGGTTGGCTGCTCTTGCCAGGTGCCTTTAAGGAGATAGAAAGAGGCACTGGGAGTCCTAAGTCACATTTTTTCAGGGAAGACTGCGACTTGGGAGACAGCACAATGGGTCTAAAGGCAAAGCTCTGAAAGAGGCATCAAGGACCATTTTTTAACTTATGACAGATTCCTTGAGGTTGATCAGTAAAACATCCTGTATGTATATTGCTACCATTTCAAAATCACGACACTTCAACAGCTCATTTGTCTTGGAGTGGAGAAGCAGCTCCCTGAGACAGTGTTTGTGTTTTTCCTTGGAGATAAGGGCAAACACGAGCTGGCAACCCACAATCTTTATTTTCATCAGCTTGCTCTTCTACAGGCCTATACTGTCAGCTCGGTGTGAAGAGCAGAATCAATAAAAATCATCTTTCTCCCTGCAGGAGGCCAACTCTCAAGACTGTTTCTTGGCTGTGGAGCAATTATCTGTCAGTCAGGGTCAGGGAAGTTTCTGCTGCATTTATCTGAGAAAGCTCTCACACAGTATAATGGGGAACCTAGGAGGACTTTAGAGATGGAGAAATGGAGGTTCCAAGATGGTAATGCTCTGCTGAAGGCAGTCTTAAGTGTATGGCAAGCCCAACTCAGAAAAGGGTCCTTAACTGGGACCTAGAATCCAGGGTGAGTCAGTCCCTAGGGCAACGGCAGACCACAACTCCCTCTCCACAGGATATCTTAAGGGTCAAGGAAATCAAGCACTTCTACAAATGACACCATTTTGAGCCTTGACATCACCACAGGACAGGGAACCTCATAGGGTGTGAGCTTCGCCCAGGATCAAGTTCAGATTCTGTACCAAGGCATTTGAGTCCTTTATGATGTGCCTTCATGACCTCTCTGGCTTATTCTTCCTTTTCATCACACACATTTAGCTCCAGGCATACAACTACTTAAATTGTTGGCCAAATGAACTTGTCTACATGCTGTTCACTTGGCCTGAAATTCCTTTCTTCCACTTCACCCATTCACATCACCTGGTAACTTCCGCTTCTTCAATTGTTTCTTTGGATGTCTTCTCCCAGAAGTCTTCTTTGATTTAATCCTCTCCCTCTCCCAGAACTATACTTTAAAATGTAAGTTTTGTTATGATTCAGGTATGGTTTAACCAACAGATTAGAAGATAATTGCCATTGAAAAGATAGTCAGTTCCCAAGAGGAGGGGGCACACCATACACTTGGCCACACAGAGAAGCAGGCAGTGGGGCGAGAGAGGGAAAATATTGGCAATAAGATTTTGTTGCGGCTTCCATAAGAGGGAACAGGTGATACAGGGCAAGCAGATTAAGCTTTAGCTGGTTTGAATAATTTCAGCAGGTTCTGAGATGTAAGGGCTGTTCCTTGGAGCCAGATACGTGGCCCTAGAGTAATTAGGCCTGGGAAATGATGGCCCAGAGTATAAGTGTAGGCCAATGTAAGAAAAGGTAGTGTGCAGGCTTCTTCAAACTGGCTAGCTTGCATATGAAAGACAAAGTGAGTCCCTTATTATCTCCAGGAATTGGCTGGTTTTGAGAGGGGTAGTCTCTCCAGGGGCTTTGAAGCACTAGTCCAAATGACAGAACCAGGTGGTTAATAGGTGAATTATTTTGACTACCATGGGTAGTGGTCATGTGTGCCTCACCCACTCACTTGGGGCTTCCTATGGAAGGATGCACCACACTATTTTATTTTGTTTCTTGCCATCCTCAATTTCTAGACCATAAGCTCACTGAGGACGAGGAGTGTGTCTTATTCATCAATGAGAACAGGAAGAAAGCACAAAGGGATCTACCTGATAGGCTCAGGGTTCAGCCCTAGGTCCCAATACATGAGTGATACTCCCTGTTGCAGGACTGGGTCTCCTGCACCACTCCACCTGGGAGAAATGGATCCTTTCACCAAAAGCCTGATTCATGACACAGCAACACTTGTTTCTCTTCTCTGTGAGAAAAGGCTTAACATCATGAAGGGTCTTCTCTTTGGGTTCAGAAAGCCAGACTGGAAGCAAAATCAAGGTTCTGCTGTTTTCAGATTCTTGATCCACTTCTTCAAAACTAAGAAAGAAAACAAGCTAACAGATGCAAGATGAAAAACTACATTTTTATTCATTTATTTGGCTCCAAAAGATAAGAGTACTAAATTAAATGTCAAGGGACCTTATGACATTTCTGGCAGCATTTGTGTTGTGAAGCTTTTAACCAGTTTAATCCAAATTAGTAGGAGCTTCAGAGGCGGCTTTTGGCTGGCCCACAGCTGCAAAGAGGTTGTCACATACTCTGCCAAATGCATAAGGATATATAAAAAGAGGGGCAGAAGGAAACTGGGATTTTTTTTTTTGGCTTAATATCCTTTAATAAATGAAAACACAAATGAAACCCCAGATTTAATTAAAAATTTCCCCATATTCTGGCCTACCCTGTAATTTTTATGTTGCTGCCCCAAAGCTATTATGTAGTTACTTAAGTAGGAGAAAGGAAAGGGAAGTATTTTTAATTTTAAAGGATAAGGAGAGGAAAGGAACCCCATTTGAGTTTTTCCTTTTTCTGCACCCTGAGTCCAAACAGTGGTGGCCTGTGTATTTCTGTAGCAGGCTTTTCTTAGAGACAATTAACAATAGCTAATCCTTTTCACTTCTGACTCTATGATGTAACAGGCTCACTTTTACATAAATGGAGTACATTTACCCACACCGTGTAGGCGGGCGTACACCGCTCCAAAGTCAGTGCCGTACTCAGCAGTTTCATGTATGGCAGGGGAGCAGTCCCATGCCATTTAGTGATTTTAGTATAAAATTCTTGTAATAAACTTGGCCTTGCCTGATCTGGTCTCATGAGTGTTTAGTCATGTCACTCTACCACTGACCTATGGCCCTAGTCCCAGCTTTCCAGCTTCGATCGGTATCTTCCTCCATCCCAATCACTATCACCAGAGTAACAGTCAGACCAACCCTGATATGGGTCCCCCAGTGAAAATGCTGGGATAGCTCTTCCTCCACCTCTGCCCCCCATCACCAGAGGCATTTATTCCCTGAAAACCAGAGGTGTTCAAGAAAACCAAAGTCCTTCCTGCCACACCCTCTCACCACACTTTGTTCATTCCTCAGTCCACACTTGATACTCCAGCGACTGAACTGCATGTAGCTCCCCTACACACCATGCTCCTCGATGCGTTTGCTAGGCCACTGCCTCACCTATCCTTACCTTCCTTCCTCCCATGTCTTTCCCCAGCGTAACCTGGCTAACTCCTACAAAACCCAGTTCAGGGACGGTGGTATACAGGGATTTGTTTTAATCATTCATCAAACCGTTCTTATTCTCCATGCGCTTTTCTGTATGAATAACACATTTCTTGAAAAAGTTACCAAGAACCTAAAAAGATTTAAAAAAGGCAAGTCAGGCAACACCTCCTCCGGGAGCCATAACAGGCAGGCTGGGATTGCTATCTTCATGTTCCTACAAAGCCCCCTCTATCTCATTGAATTTGGTCCAATGCTAGGATTACCCATCCATCTCTCAAACACTGAGTGTCCCAAGCCTCTTCAGGGCAGTCATGATTACTTATCTTTGGAGTGCCTAGCACATTGCTTTATTCTTTATTCTTCCTCTCCTCTTCTTCACACTCTGCTAGGCACTCCAGAGTCAGAGATAAGTAATAAGTGTCCCCTAAAAGTTCATGTGTGAAACAATGCAAGAACTTTCAGAGGTGAAACAATTAGATAGAGAGTGGATTAATCCATCTAATTAGTGCATTAATCCATTCATAGGGATTATCTGGGTGGCAACTATAGACCTGTAGGGTGTGGCTGGAGGAGGTAAGTCACCAGGGGTATGAGACGGTCATACCTAGGGGGTTTATATTTTGTCTCTCATAATTGAAGTTTTCTCTCTGCTTCCTGATTGCCATGTTCTGAGCTGTTTTCCTCCTCCACAATCTTCTTCTATGATGCTCTGCCTCATTTTGGGCCCAGAGCAATGGAGTTAGCTGACTATGGACTGAAACCTCTGAAACCATGAGCCCCAAGTAAACTTTTCCTCCTCTAAGTTGTTCTTGTTAGGTCTTTTGGTCACAGCAACATAAAAGTGGACTAAAACACATATAAATGAGGACTGATTATTTGCTAAATGAATAAATAGATAAGTAATACATATTCTATCTGTCTCTACTGTTCCATTCCCATTCTTGATTTGGATTCTCACCTGGATTATTCATTTCCCTCCTGGTCTGACTCAAAACACTCTGTATCTCATTGCCAGAATTTCTTTCTCTTCGTCTCCTCTTCTCCTCCTTCCTCTTCTTATTTTTATTAATTGTGGTACTAGGAACTGAATCCAGAAGTGCTTCACTGCTGAGTTACATCCCCCAGCCTTTTTATGTATGTATTGATTTTTTTTTTTTTTTTTTTTTGAGACAGGATCTCACTAAATTGGTCAGACTGGCCTTGGACTTGTAATCCTCCTGCTCCAGCCTCCTTAGTCTCTGGGATTATAGGTGTGCACCACCACAGCTGGTTAGTGTCATCTTTTTAAAACATCACTCTTTATTCTCAAATCTGCAGTCCTACATCCTCTTTTTGTTGACTACAGTTGATAATACAAATTCCTTGGATTGGCATTCAAGGTCCTTCATAATTTGATCCCAGTCTACATTTTCCACATTCTTTCCCACCATCACATACATAATATCTTTCTCTGTGGTTAGTCTGGTGTACATTACCTCCTAACTCATATTCCCACACCTGAACTGTCCTCACAACTAGTAGCACACACACTTAATCTGGAATGTGCTTTTTTTTCCTTTTCACCACCAAACAGAATTATTTTAATTCTTAAAAGAATTAATTTACTTTCTAATGGTCTAGAATAAGCATCATATCTGTGAAATCTTTATTAAATTACCTGCTCTCCAGAAAATCTCCTCCTTCCAAACTCCACTGATGCTTCTACTGCTTCCTAATCCATTCTGCCTTGTTTTGGGGCATAGGTCTCATCTCCACAAACAGACTGCAAATTCATTTGGATTACTTGAACCCATGTGTGGAACTCCTTTGTGGAGCAACCAATCACCAATAGAGAAGCCTTAGAACATTATTAGAGTAATACATATAACCAATTCAGAGGAACAACAGTTGCAACTAAAATAAAATAGAAGAAAAAAACTTTTTAATTTTTCTATTTTTTATTTGTTCTAATTAGTTATACATGACAGTAGAATGAATTCTGATTCATTGTACACAGATGGAGCACAACTTTTCATTTCTCTGGTTGGACATGATGTAGAGTCACACCATTCATGCAATCGTACACATGCCTAGTGTATTGATGTCCATTTCATTCCATGATCTTTAATTTTTAATACTTCTTGGAACACATAGCTAAATACAAAGAAAGAAAAAAAGATAATAAATCCACTAGACTATTGATTTATCTGCTTCAATAGAAATAATAAAAGATACCTGGTAAAGAGATCCTTTTTCATCATATTACCACAGATCCCTCTTGAGTGCTAGTTTTGGGGAAGCTTCTCAGGCTGAGTCTCAAGCTATGAATCCCAACAATTAGAAGACTTAGGTACTCGACAAAGGAAAAAATATTGCACTATTCAGAGCTAATTTTGGAGCAATGTGCTGAGCCTTTTTGAGAAGGCTTTGAAAAGGACTTCCAGAGAAAATACAGAACAAATGTAGAGCAAATTTACAAAGTTCAAAAATTCCAGAAGTCTTTGGAATGGTTGCAATCCTGGGAAGTCTATCAGATACCAAGGTTGAGTGGCTTTTGCAATAAAAGCTATAGTGCTGACATACCAAATGGTCCCAAAGGCCAACCACATGACATAAATTAGTTTCAAGGGCCAAGGTAGTGTGGCTGGAGTCAACTGATCTGACTAGAATAGCAACACTGTAATCTGAGAACGTGTCGATAGCAATGATGCACAACCAATAGCTCTGGGGGCAGGAGAGAATGTGTGAGTCGGGGGAGCCTGAAGTAATCAATCTGCCAGAAACGGGAGGGAATAACACTGAGCAGTGCGGACTCCCTTCCTGCAAGGCTACTAGGTCAACTTTCAGCAGGAGTCACAAGACTGGTACCAAATGGCAGCCTCTGTATCAGAAACACAAATCCTTTACTTTGTGTCCCATCTGTAACAGTGTGTTGCCAAGTCCAGTACAATGAGGGACCAGGCAGGTGGGGCATAGTAGCTCACTAAGGGCATGCCCTTGGGAATTATGTATCTTGTCCCTATCTCCTTGCTCTCTGCTTCTAGGCTGCCATGAGCTGAGCAGCTTTCCCCTGCCGTGATGTTCTGCCTCATCTCAGGCCCATAGGAATGGAGGTGGCCAACCATGGACTGAGTCCTCTGAAACCAAATTGAACTTTTCCTCCTCTAAGTTGTTCTTATTAGGTATTTTGGTTACTCATGTAAAGATGATTAACACAGAACCCAAAACTCCAAGGGCACATCTGGCTGGAGGCTGCCTCCAATCAGCAAAATCATCAATCATAGGAAATTCCATCTCTAAGGGAACATTACCTCATGTGGCATCTAAGATACTGGCATTATCTAAATGGGGATCTTTTTGGTTGGGAAAATCCCCTCTGGCACTTATTGAACAAAAAGTTTAAGCATATGATTGGTCAATATAGAGGGAACAATAGTACCCTGAACTGGTTCAACGGTCATACTCACAAGATCATATTAACCTTGTTTTCCTACTGTGAACCATGCCTAAGCCCCATCAGCTGAATTAGAGTGTCCTGTCCTCTTCCCCATAGGTCTGGGTAAGATGGTAAATTGGCCACCTACATCCAATAAAGCTATAAAAATTTCAGTCCCTTTCCTCCCTCAATTTCCCCAGGATTCTCATTCAGGTAGATGTGGCCTTTGATCTTCTTTTAGGACAAAGAGATTTTGGGCCCACTCCTAACAACTTCCTTAAAGAAAATGAGGTCAGGTTAAAGGAGGAGGGAGAAATGAGGGGAAACAGGGTGCCATATGCAAGGATTAATATCTCGTTTCAGTTTTGAGTAGTATGGCAGCTGCTTGCTACTGAAAAGGAGGTGCAGGGAGGGGCGGGGAGGGGAGGGGAAAGGGGAGGAGAAGGGAAGGAAAGGGGGAGGCAAAGGGAGGGGAAGGGAAGAGAAAAGAGAAGAAAAAAAAACAAATTAACAACAAAAAAATAATAATTCCAATAATTTTGGTCCAACCAAAGCAAGATCATCTGACAATATCTATTTTAACTTTGGTAACTCCTTTTCCTTTTTTTTTTTTTTTTTTTTTAAAGTTCATCTTAATCAGTAGCATCTTCCCCATTACCAAGAAATATCACCTAAGTTCTTATCTAGTTTTAACAGAAAAGGTACAGCAGTTTTCTAAGGTAGTGAGACTGACTGAAAGAATTTATCTAGAATTTTGGGGGGACATTCTCCACTAGGCCTCCTTCATCAGCACTGTAAACTCAACTTAGAGTAGTAAAAGACCAAATACTACTCAATGCCTTGCCTATTTCTTTCTACAGGGAGAGCTCCCCAAAAGGCTGCGGTTCCCTAATCATAGCAAGGACCCAGTTTTAGAGGGTAGTTACTAACATCTCTAAATGAATCTAGGGTTCGCATGATAGACAGCTAAGAGGGGCTGAATCATACAGGGCCAGCCAATATATATATATATATATATATATATATATATATATATATATATATATATATAAAATATATAAATAATACTGAACAAGTATTATATACCTTGCCTCTTTACCTCCCTAGCAAGATGGCCTAAGCTCTACCATTCACCTAGTTTCTGCCTACAGGGGTTGTGAATTTCCTTCTTCTGGTCTTACTGTAAGTTCGTGTCCCTGTTACTATTATATAAAATAAGGCAGAACTTTCTGCTTACTCAAGATATATCTCAGTACTAACTGTTCCTGTGGATGGACCTGGAGCTAACCAGCAGATTGGAAAGGAAATTCCCATCCCCAACCCATCCCAATCAGAAAAAACAGCAACACCCCAGAGGCCACTTGGGTCTCTAAAACCTTCTTTCTGATATTTGCAATGTAATCATGGCCCCAATTATTCATTAGCATGCAATAAGGTTGAAGACCATGTAAAATCAGGTTGACCCTGAAATTTGGTCAACATGTTTGCGAGCAATTCCTATGATCTTCCTTTAAATGCTGCTAATGGTCCAGAGTCTTCATCTGCTCCCAGAGAGTCCTATCTCAGTCAGCATCCTCTCCTAATTACCAAAACTGCCAAGAGAGAAGTGTTTGAGATTTTTTTCTAATACAAGCTAACAAATTGATCTGCCAGTTTCATGGGCATCAGTAGAAGACATGAGACTCCTGGGTCACATACAAAGCATTATAGCACTAATGACACAACAAGCAGCATGATTATCAGCATAATTTCATTAGTTCTTCCTAATACCCAACACCCAGAGGAGTGCCCTAGATAGGCTCAGATGGGAGCCCACACATGTGACAGGTTCCATACAAGGGAGAAACCTTGAGCTTAGAGAACTCAAATGTCTTTTATCAATGACCAGTAAGCACACCTTTTACTCTGGAGATTGTATGCACACAACCTCTGCTAGGGGAGGCGGGGTGGGAGAAAGGAAGATACTCTCTTCCAAGACAGCTTGCTCACTATAAAAACAAGCAACTGAGTGAGACCCTGCCTCTAAATAAAATACAAAATAGGCCTGGGGATGTGGGTCAGTGGTTAGTGCCCCTGAGTTCAAAACTTGGGACCCCAAAAAAACAAAAACAAAAACAAAACATCCTGAGTAGGACAGTCTAAGACACAGGGACTACAGTATCTCACTTAAAAAGACATACAGAAATGCAAGAGATTACAGAGACTTGCTTCTCCACAGGTTTACATTGTAGAAAATGCAAACAAAAACAACAAAATTTTGCTGTTTGTACTGAAAGCTCTCAGACTTATGGTGAAATACATAAGTTTACGACTTACACAAAAATATTATAGAACTCTTACAGATTTTTAGAGCTTACCAAATACCAAGTCTAACCATCTCAACCCACTTCGCCAACTTCATTAGATAAAATACTCAAGTCTGCTCTTCTTTCTTTTTTTAAATTTGACTAACTTCACACATAAGTCCACCTAATCTTCACTGCTGGATGTTAGCCAAAACAGAGTTCTTCTGATAAACCCTCAGGAGAGTCAGGGAGGCTTGATTAAAGGGGAGATTTTAAAGTCATAGATTAAAATGTCAAAGTAGATTTCTTCTGAGGCAATTCAGTCTGGCATGACAACAACATGATTATCTTAGTAAGAACTTTCAAATTCTAGAACAAAAATATACTAAGCGCATCTTAATAACCCAAGAAATAGGACTGCAGTTATGTAAGGGAAGCTGGCTTATCTTAACATTCATCTATTAAGCCCCATTTTGTTCCATGACCCAGGGTTCTTAACAGACTGCCATGACAATTAAACCTCCATCCTCCTAAGAGCCTGTCTACAATGGCCTACGAAGAAAGGGATAAGAGCCAAATTCCAGGTTGGCCTCAATTATGTCTAAATGTCAACGTGTTTTCCCACACAGTGAGACATATGAACATCCTGAAGCAGACCTCTTTTAAAGGAACAGGGTCAGGTTCCCTAGTAAGTTTTTTCACCTCAAAGGATAAACAGGAATGTGCTATCTTTCTGATTCTATGGTAAGATAGAATCACAGATATGTTTATCATTCCATTATAATTCCTTACACCCTTAGACTGTATGTTCTCAAACCACTCTGTTTTAGAGAAGATCTCAAATGTTTTAGTAAAGTACAAACACCATCAGTCTAGTGTTATTGTGTCCATGTGTATGTCCTGGATTAAGGCACTTTTTTTGTTTAGATTACAAACCACATTACTTGATAAATATCTGAGAAAAATGGGAATGGGTGAGTTGGAAATGAAAGTAAGCTTCACTTATTCTATCATTCCAATCCTTCTAAGAAAAAAGACCCCTACAAGTGTTTGGTTTTCTAAATAGTTTATAACAGAACAAAATCATATTCTTGCAAAAAAAAGAGAGCCAAGTTTCTTATTTTGGTATAATTTATTCTCTTTTGGTCAAAGAGATCAACAATAAGGTCCTCAATTTCCTTGGCAGCACCCACTGCCATTCCCACCCCTGTGCTGTGCTACATGAATGAATTCATTTATTTATGTCCTGCTTTATCTACAAAAGATTTCTTTTTTTTCTTTTTTCCCTAGAACTATTAACATCAGGTTAGTTCCACTGTGCTTTTTCAAGGGAGATTTACTAAAAAGGGATAGAAAGATCATTTTCAACAAACAAAAACTTCATTTTCAATAATGAAATATTGTGCTTTATTTCATAACTCTGGGTTAAAAAAAATGCTTCATAGTATGTCCATAATAAGATTCAGTAGTTCTAACACCAATGGACTATGGCCTTTTACCCAAGAGACAGATTTGCTTATACTGGCATGGAGGTAACACACCTTAACATCTCATTTCCTGATGTTAAAAAGGTCAAACACTTGCTTCTTTAATCTACAGTGAATATAAAACACCTTAAAAGCTATTTTCACATGCCAAACTTTCACAGCACATTTTCTACCCAAATAAACACACACAGTATAATCCATATAGTGATGTTAACTCATAATCTATTTCCTCTACCAAACCTGAAGCAAGTCTTTTTAGTATTAATTACCATTTTTCCAAAAAAAGATAGGGGATCTCAATATATGAATGAATATTCTCAAAATGGAAATTGTGGCAACATCAACTTATCTCCCAGAGCTTAAACTGTTCAACATTGCTCAATGCTTAAAGAGTTAGTCATAAGAGAATTGGTGGTAGTGAGTTAACTCAAAGCCGGGTCACCCTGGGCAGGAAGTGGCTGAGAAAATTTTAGCAGATTTTAAACTTATTTAAAATTAGTTGGCCACTTTGGCTAAACATACCCAAGACCACCTACTCTACCATTCCCTCCCAGCTCTCACAGCAAGAAAAGTACTCACCAGAATGGACAGGAAGGAGGCCCTTCTGATGAAACACCACCAAGGTAACTGTCTGGATTTTATGGCCATTTAATATATTCCAGAAACAAAATTATAGATTTTGTCATATTATAAACATTAAATAGGCCAGTCCACAGACCACCTAGGCTTTTTTCCCAGATTATACTGTAAATTCACAATGCAGGGCTATCTGAAATGCAGGCATCTTGCGAGGTGATATTCCTGCTATTAAGTGCATGAGGAGGAATACAGTGGTCACACATAAAACTAAAGCAATCCTGGGAATGAACTCCTGTAAATTATGTAGAAAGTATTAAGATCCTGATGCCAGAAAAGAAAGTCTCTCTTTTTAGAATGAGAGAGCTTGAGATCTATACAATAAAATCAGAATTGGTTGAAAGTGATCATGGTTTGTTTTTTTTTTCATTTCTGAATATCAACTTTAAAAATAATTCCACAAATTTTACTGAGTCTATTAACATTTCAGTTAAGTGAAACTGAACTTACTGATATGAAACTAAGCCTCACAATAGGAGGTTTACTTCAATTACTAATTGAAGACCTCAATTAGTATAATATTTTTTTTTTACTTTTTAAAATGTGTTATAACACAGATAATTTTTAAGAACAAAGTGACTAAAATTAATGTTGCAAATTTCCAGAACTAGTTGGACTAATTTTTTTGACAATCCAAAAAAAGGGCTAAGCTAAAATCTCATATTCCAATTGAGTCAGCTACAAAATTTCATACTTACCCCCCATATAACCTCAAAAAATTTTAAATAAGATGGTTTATAACAGAAATTCTGAAAATAAATCATCCTCAAATAGTTTTAGATTTTCCCCATTGGCCACAAATCACATCCAGAAACCCAAACAAAACAATCTCTGAAATGTCTGAGATCTGCAGCTGAAATCCAGAGCTGTGAGACGAGAAAAGGAGTATGAAGAAGATAGCCTACCCTCGCTCTCTGCTTGGACAGCACTGGTTTTTTGAGCTCCTAAGCCATGTAAGTGAATATTCTGAGTTCATAAAAGTCAGCAGTAACACTAAAATAATAATAATAACATAAATAAAAATAGGCTCTGGTTAGAGAGAGGGGATCCATTTACTGCTGCCCTGCTGAGGTACATTTGACCACCAAAGACAGGAAAGCTATTAGCATCCTGAATTAATGGGTGTAGTGGTTTTCAAACAAGATATTTCCATGATGGACACAATGTGGACTCAGCAAAGTTTCTCCTTCAAGAAAAATATAGCTTCTATTTCAAAGAGCACTGATTAGGCTTAATACCATTAGGGAACCATCAAGGATTTGTGTTGTTGTTACTGCTTTTAACCATCAGTTACTTTCTAAACCAAAAATTGAGGGTAGTTAACTTGACTGATAGTCAAGATTTAGGAATGCAGGAGCAAATCCAAGGTACAGACGAGCTTCAGATGTTCAAGGCCTTAATGCTTTGGAACCTTGTTAGGTTGTCAGGTCTAGCTTTCTTGTGGATTTTGTCAGTAAAAATTCATTTCCCTCCTGAAAAGCACTGAACACTATTTGATTTTAGAAATTATCAATACAGTTTATTGGAGCAATGTAAATCAATTACAATTAAAAACCAAACTAAACAGATTTTCCAAATGAATAAATCTTAAGCACTATTAATTGCCTATAACATATCTGGCAAATATGTTTAAAAAATTCAACAATATTAATTTTCTTTGTAAATTAACTGTAAAAAACTATAACTGTTGAGTCAATCTCCATTAGTACTTGAAAGTACAAATACAAGTCAAATAAGGTTCAAAAGACCTCATAAAACAGACTAGTCTAAAATACAAAGACAATTTTTAAACTGCTTGATTTACTTCAAAGCATTTTTATACAAAATAATAATAACCACCTTAAAATAGTACATGTTTTCTGGATTGTACACGAAAGTTCACTTCCAGATGTCTTTTCTGTCAAATATTTAATCTTTCTTCATTGTCAGAATCTTAATTTTCATTCCTGGTTGGATTTTTCTTCCTTAATAATTCTTTTTGTTACTCCACTGAAATATTTATCACGGAAGGAATTATGACCTTGATATGGCAGAAAATGATCACTTAGCAGATGTGAATACTGGTCCCGGTTCTGGTTGGTAAAAAAATCCAAAATATAAAGATGTGCAAGTTATTTCTTTAGTTTGTCTGCAACCAATGCAGTCATTTACTCTAAGCAAAATCTCACTCTGACATATATTCGCATTTCTTTATTAACTGAATGAGAAATATGCAATCATTTTTTATCTGGATTATGCTTGGTTATTCAAAGTGTTTTCACTTACTTCATCTCATTTAATCTTCACAATACTCTGCACAGAGGACAAACTCTTTAATTACCCAGAGAGGACAAAGAGACTTATTCCAGTTTTCACAGTCAGAACTACAACTTTCTTCTGATTCTTAGTTCAGTATACACTGAAATCATCTGTAGGTATGGATAAGAATGAACAAACCAAGAAGCTTCTACTCAAGAGAAAGGTATGTACCAGAAGATTACTGAATGCGTATGATGTCATATAAAACTCTCGAGGGCTATGCTCGTATTCAGTATGAAATAAAGGATCCTCAGTACAGCAGATGAAGATTCAGGCTAAACAAGAAATTTCTGCACTTTTAGACTTCACATATAAGTAAAGGCTAATGATCACTGGAAATATCAATCTAGGTTTTAGAATATCAAACATATTTTGGCAGAGAAAATGGGGACAGGAAGACTGGCATGAAACATTGAATCTCACACAATTTCACAAACCATTACAACCCTGTCGGGGGAAAAATCTAATTAGAAATAAAATATTATTTCTCATGTACTTCTGAAAATTCATATTGAATATGCATATACTAATGTAATTTTGAGAAAAGATGTGAGGACTCAATGATAAAACATGATGCCTAATTTTCTATCCTGATTTCAGTATCAAACAGGTAGCTAAAAATAACATCTGAAATATGAGTCCTCAAAATGTTTTTGAATTTTTGCACATTCCTCTGTGAAATAATTTCATCCTTCCCTTCATATCTAAATTAAAAAAAAAAAAAACAATGTTGAGCCAAAACAATGATTCATTTGTTCAGAAACTATTTTTACAACACATATTTTTTTTAAATCACATAGAAATTATTAAACATTCCCAGATGTCTTGGTTCATCAAAAATAAACAGGTGGCTATTTAAATTTAAAGGCACTAAGTATGTTATAACAACAACTGCTACAAGCACATGAAAACATGCCACTGGTTACTAACTTCAGTCTATACAAAAGAAATCAATAAATTTTATGTAGTCAACCTGTAGGCATATAACTAAAGAATACCAAATGAAAGTACAGTTTACTAATTATTTATTATGGACCCAAAACTATACTAAATGCTTTTTATGCACTATCTGACCAAATTTGTCAGCTCTAGATGATATGTACACAATCATCACCATTTTGCTGATGAGAAATTATTTAAGAGTCTAGACCCAAGATAATATAGCTGATAAGTGGTAGAGCTCAGCTTTGAGAACAGTTCTGTTTGATTCCAGAGATTATATGCTTAACTACAATTTAATGAGGAATAAACAGGTGATGAAGTAGCTTAGCTGACTACCAAGAAAAACATGGGAGGATTAGGTGAACTCCAGATAGGGCAAAGGGTGGGAGGGGAAGGAAGGGGGTATGGGGGTAGGAAAGACAGTGAAATGAGATGGACATCACTACCTTAAGTACATGTATGAAGACATGAATGGTGTGAATATACTTTGTGTACAACCAGAGATATGAAAAATTGTGCTCTACATGTGTAATGTGAATTGTAATGCATTCCGCTGTCATATATAACAAATCAGAATAAAAAAAAGAACAGAATTAAATCTGAAGTATTATTAACTTCATTCCATTAACTAACAGAACATATTTCAAGGAGATACAAGGAGCCACAGGAATGCTCAGGGATATTATTACCCTAGAAGTACAGCTGACTCTGCAGGTCCATATCTCAGGACTGTATTCAGGACAACAGTAGTAGAAAACAATGTTCCAGCATCTATCAACTTGCTCGTTTTATCAAAGTCTGACTGAAGGAAAGGAAGTGATATGCCATCAACTGCTCCACCAGGTATTCTAAATTCTGTTCTTATGTCAAATAGGATCACTGGAAAACTCGGCCACTCTGTGAGCTACATCTGCTTAATCCAGTAGAAAGGTTTTTCCTTGGTTATATATTTAAGTTCATGCTCAGATGCCACTATCTCCATCTTCTCACAGTTCTCTGCTTCATTCTCTACCCTGTCATCACAATCAGAAACCTGGATCAAATTCCTCTTTCTCTTCACCCCAATTTTGGTCCATCCTAAAACCTTAGCTTCTATATCCTAAATATCTCCAATCCACTTGTCTCCACCCAGAATCCCTGTACTCTAGTTTAGGCCTTCCTCATCTCTCCTCTTTTTTCTCTAATTGGCCAGTTATCCTGCCTTCAGTGGCTCCTTCTTCAGTCTGTTTGCCACACTGAGATCAAACCCAATTTATTAAAGCACAAATATAATATGCTACCCCTTGGTGAAAATCCAAACTTAGTTCACATTTTCCCCAACCCTCAGGCTTTCCCCTAACATTTGGCTGTTAGATTCAATTACACATCAGTTTGCTGAATGACATCTCACTCAATGGCCTTTCCTGTACAAGAGGAACTAGAACAGCGAGGCAACCAAGTCCCTCCCAGCTGTGTCCTACAGTCCTCTGTTCTCCCCAAGGCTCCAATAGGCCATGCAAGATCACCTCCTGCTCAAAATACACTGTAGATGATTGATTCCATGGAATATCCTAGAGCTACAGGAGTGAAGATGAGGTAGGACAGAATCATGAGGCTCTGGGGGAATGATACAGCTCAAGTACTGACTTAGGCTGCTGGTATGCACCTCCCCAGAAGGAAGCAAGGGGACAAAAGCCAAAGCACAATTAAAGACAGTCTTCCTTCGTGGACTAAAGAGAGAACTTGGTAAAATTGCTTATCTTTGAGATGAAGGAGAGAAATAGGGCAAACAACAATAAAGAACATGGAATATAAAAGATCAGAATCAGAGCCAGGAAATGAACAAATAGAAACCTAAAAAATCCCCAAATAACAAAGCCTATGCTAATGATTATCAAGGCAACATTATACACACACACACACACACACACACACATATATATATATATATATATATATATATATATCTCCCAAGGTTAACTTAGAATACAGCAAAAGCAAAATAACACCTTAATAGACTATGTGTTTTGTTCAGTGCCCCAGAGACACAGTGGCAAAGACACATGTGCTACTAGAAAAGACAGGGCAGACCATTAACCTTAGAACTTCTGGGAGGAAATCTTACTTGCTCTCTCTCCCTTTCTCTCTCAGGTAGTACAGAGTATCAGAGTGAATATCTGGGTCCTGTGCTAGAATGTCATTCTCTACAAGACCCACTGCCCCTAGTGTGAAGCAGGACATTCATAAAGAAACTCCTGTACAATCCAAAGGCTCCAAATCCCTTGTTCAGCCAAGGATCTGCCAGGAACCAGTCTATTATCTAGAAGCATAAGTCCTGTTTCCCAATAAGCCAAATACTCTAGGGACTTTGGCTATTATTGCCATCTGGGAAGAAAAGCTACGGTTCATAAAATGTTCCTTATGAAATGTTTAGTGTATATTTGGTTTCACACGTATCATCACATACATACTATTGCACACATAAATATCATATACCTATTACCAATACACATTCAAATATACCCAGGCCATATGAAATATATATTCGATGATGCATATAGTATACTATATTTCATATGGCCTGGGTATATTCTGAATGTGCATTGCTACCTCAATGCTGGAGGGAACAGCAAACTCAATTTGTTCTCTTGTTTCTCTTCCTGTCTTTCATCCTATCTTTAGCCCTTTGACCAAGGCTCACACTTAAGATGATGATATTCAACTCCACATATCTTTCATCACCTTTTCAAGACTTTTCTCTATTCACATTCCCTGCCCATCTCCACTAGGAATGTCTGCATTTTTTTTTGTTGTTGTTGTTGTTGTTCAATTCAGTATCTCCAAGGCAAAAGTGTTTACTTAAATGGAGAAGAGCATCCTCAAGCAATGTAATCTTTTATGTCCTTCCTTCATTCAAGTTGGTCCCAGTATTTGACTTTCTCTAACATTTCCAAATTTGTCTATCACTATTATCAATCATAGTATCATCTATGTACCATAGAGCCTGAGTTCTACCCATTTTTAGTAAACAAGATATGTTTGATATAAAATAAAAACACACATGGAATTAGGAAATGCCACAAAAGGAAACTATGGTGATGAAAGATTAAAGATCATCTTCCCCAAATTTCTTAACTATTGGTAGTAATCAAGAATAAGTGAATAAAATATCAATACTGTTGTTTATACTATTTTATCATCCTTTAACCTGAAATCAATAGTTTTTGCAGGAAAATCTGTACTACCCACAAATGGCTACATAATGGGAATATGCAGCTTTCAGACTTCTCATTTATCCTCGTAAGACAACCAGCAATTGCAAATATTGTAAGAAATATACAAGTTCTGATTCAAGGAATGAACTAATATATATATATATATATATATATATATATATATATATATATATATATATATATTTGCTACAGCTACGTATTTTATATACATTGATTATTAATTTTCTGTATCTCTTCATAACATTTTATCTTCTACATTTTGTAGATAGGGAAATGGAGACTGAGGACTTTTAAAGAATCTGCCACAGGTCACATAGCTAGTAAGCAGCATTGCTAGAAGTGTGGCCTAAATCAGACTTCAAAAGCTCATGCATTTTTTCACTACATTTTTCTTTTCTTTTCTTTTTTAGCAGAAACTACATCAAAACGATGGCTAAAGAGTTAATTTCCCACATGCTAGATTAGTGGGTCGTTCAAAATGAAGTTTGACATTTAGAGGACATTCCTCACTGAACAGCAACATTATGGTAGCACGTCCTTCAGATCTAAACTTTTAGACAGAACTCCTTTAACCACTGTCCCACCCAACCAATTTCCTGTCCTATCAGTACGACTAATTCTAAACATAAACCACTCTAGGAATCCTAACACACTTGCCAAAGAAACCAAAGGAAGCCTCACAAAACGCTTGATCACTTTTATGTGTACACCACCCTCTGCTGGCTGAAGTAGATAAATTCTTCTTTGTAAGATTTTTCTAATGTGGACTAAAATAAGTTTACAGCAGAGTAGACCATACATCTAACAGAAGCACTGTTTGCTTATCTTGACTGCTATAAACTTATTTCACTCTTTGCAAATTTTGACTGCTATAAACAACCAGAGTCACAGCTCCCACATGAGCAGTATGGCCTATTCCCTTAGCATTTATTTATAACATTTCATGTTTAAAGAATGATGCAGAAATATACAAATACATATTTAACTCAGTGATTCTATAGCATATCACTCATCTGTATTCAACCTAGAATTACAGTCATTCCCCAGAACATGAAAGAAAAAAATGCATGAACTAGTCTGTATTTAGGTTAATCCTTTGTTTTTACAACTAACTCTACGTCAAAAACATAACATTAAAAAGAATTTAAAAGACACCCAAAAGATTGTACTTTAGTCACTTATAATATACAAATTTTAATCTAAAAGAAACAAAAGTATGTTCTGTAGTACCTTCTGTAGTACCTTCGAAACTGACACTGAACTAAAAACACTTTGGATTATATACAATAATATTTTTCTATGCGTTTCTCAAACTGAGTATCATTAACTGCTCAGACTATAAAGAAAGTAGATTCTTCATGGAGAACTCCAGTGAAGTAGAACTATCTTTCTAGTTACTGCCTCCTCTCAGAAACTTGCCATTCTCTTGTATCACCTTCTCCTCAAATAAATGAATAAAAGAACGTGTTAGGTTTTCCAACTGTCAATTCAGCTGCGGTTGTGGTTTGCCTCAGGTGAGAAATGAATCCTGGGTAGACCACAGGATTAAAATGGTTCTGCCCCACTGATTTTTGAAGAATAATGTCAGGGTAATGATAAAATTCACTGCATTTCAAACAGGAAATATCTGGATAATCATAACTACCTGTTCCTAGTCTTTCTTCAAATAGATGACTTAAATACTGCTGAATAAGATTGTTTTTATTCTAGAAGAATGCAAAATAATCACTGAACAGTTACTATTCATTCCATAAATATTTATTTAGTGGTACACTAAAGTGTCAAGGTTTGTAAGTTTACAGAGCGTATACACTGATGGGAAAGACAGACATTAAGCAACAAACATCCAAACATGCATTCAGAAACTAATTGCACACTGGGATGAAAAGGGTATTATTTGGGAGCAGTGGCCAGGAAGGGACAGGAAAGGCTTCCTAAAAAAAGTGACATTTATCTGAGACCTAAATGATAAATTAAACTTACTTACAGAAAGGGAAAATATTCAGGGAGATGAATCATAATCTAAAATACTCTGAAAGAGATGAGTCCATTCTGGGAACTGAAAGGTGGCTCATGTGGTTTAGGCTCGATGCTCAAAAAGGAAGGAGGTACAAAAATGAAATTGGAGACAGAACAGAGTAGCCTGGAGATTAGATGAAGAATCTGGAATTAAATTCTAAACTTCACAGAAAGTCATTGATAAGATTTAAGCAGAGGAATTTCATTATCTACTTACATTCTGAAATATACTCTGTCCACTGTGCAGAAAACAAAGTAGAGGGAGAATCTGCAGAAGCAGGGAAGTCAGGTGGGAGGCTATTATAGCAGTTGAGGAAAGTGGCACTGTATCATTGTTCTTGGGCGAAAATACATATAAGAAATCTACCATCCACTTAACTATTCCTGAATTCTGAAAAGTCGTTCTCAACTGCTATCTCTTTCACCCTAATTACTGTCCAATCAGTCACCAATTTCTGCCACAACTACCTCTCTCCAATACTCCCAATTCCATTATGTCCTTTACAATCGCCAATTTCACCTTTCTTGGATTATAACTTCTTCATCTTTAATAACCATGCCAGGCACTTCCTCACTAGTATTACAAGTATCCTTCCACAATTCAAATCTACCTACACATTCAAGCTAGGGTAACCCTTATAAAACATGACTTTCTGTTACTATAATATCCCTCCTGGGCTTGCCATCCCTGGTCGTATAAACCTGAAACTAGTAAGCACGGTCCTTAACTGGGCATCCTGGTAGCTTTCCAGGTCATCTCTAGCTGATTCTCTTTCAAACACTCAGCATTCTAGTCTGGAGAAAGTATCCAAGGTTTACTACTCACACCTCAACCCTTCTTATGACTCTACCTTTCTTAAAATATGGCTTTCCCACCAAATTACTCACCTCTCTTGCCTCAAGTACCAACTCCTCAAGTGAGCACTTTTTTCTGTTCTCACAGGTAACTATAAGACTCAGCACAAAGGGTTGGACCCGGCAGGGTGACCATTCCTGCTGATGTACTCTAAGGATAAGGACTAAGCTTAGTGTATTTAGTCTCAACACCTGATTCAAATGGGCCCATGAACACATGAGAAGTGGTCTTAGCCATGACTTTCCCCTAAGGGAATATATAGTCAAGGATAAGAAGGTATATAAATGCAAAAATTGTTAAAACAACATAGCTTTCTTTCCCATTTCTCACAGAACCACTTTTCAAAATTTCACCTGTCCTCAAATGGCTTACAATATGTTTACTCGCAGTCATCAAAAACTTAGTCATCAGGTATGAATTTCCTGAACTTTCTCCCCACTCCCACATTTATCCTCTACTATAAACTGCCTCCTACTTGGTTCAACTCTCAAGCCTCATCTCACATCACTTCCTACTATATTCTGACTAAGGCCAAAATTCTACCTTATGGTGTCCCTTTATTGCTTAGAGTGAATTTTAGAAACCCCAAAGTTTCAGTGAAAATACCAAGGATAATCATCAGTTTATAAAATTACTGTTGTATGTAAACAATGGATCTCCTCTTTCTAGGAGAAGAAGGTGCAAGATTCTAAAGTCACTCAGCAGAAAACCAAATGGCTTCTATTTTTATTAATAGGTCAGGCTTTAGTTGTCCTTTTACTCACTGACAATTACTGATAATGAGATAACGATTTCTCCTACTTCGCTTGAATTAACCTTAAGTCATTTATATTCACAAAGTGACAACAGTTTATACAAAACAGCAGTTTCACTGCAAACACTTGAATACAAATGGCTTATGAAACATATTCCATGTTAAGTGAAAACCAATGAGGCTGTCACCAACGTGAAAGCCACCAAACTGGTGGTATTCATCTCCTTTTGTCAGCAAGACTTTAGGGTTCATGAAACAGATTTAAGCTATAATACGCAGTCTTCAATAAAGTGCAAGGAAGAAGGCAAAGAGATGGAAGAGAAAAACAGCAGGTTGATTTTCTTTCTTGTAATCACCAGAGAGTAAAATGAAATGTAAATGATAGTGCTGAATATAATGGACCTCAGTTCAACTTCAGGGTAATTACCCATGTCCGGCTTTTGTTTAAAAATTCTGCTCTCCTTATCAAAGCTTTCCACTGTTCTACATCTGGTATTGGACAGTAGCTATAGAAACCACTGTGCTAAAAGTTACACAACTATAAACAGCACTGGGCCATTTCCAAACCAAGGACAAGCAGGTCAAAAGTCTGGCATCCGATACTATTAAGAGAAATCTCTAGCCTTATTAATGAGAACAAGGTGAGGTTAGAAATCTTTGACTCTATATTAGGTACTTACATTTATTTTACTCTTAAAGAAATCTACTATTCTGAAATATATTAAGTTATCTAGAGTCTATGAAAATATGTTAATACATATTAAAATCATCACATCAAGAGTTCTGGAAAAGACTAGCAATTAACTATTGCACTTTGACATCTAGCACTCAGCACATAATTTCTAATTATAAAAAAAACATTGTGCATATTAATGCTTATCATGATGATACAGAAATATTAGCATATATAGAAATATTGGCATCTTTTTGGAGGGTCATGGAGTGGGAACAGGATACAAGTTCATGTTTAAATGTAAAAAAAAAAAAACCTAGAAAAATAATTCTAATTAAAGAATCATTAAAAAAAAAAAAGAAAAAAATACAAAGTGGAAAACCTGTCACTCATGTAAAACTTATAAAAGCCTCAGCAGATTAGAGTGACTCCACACTGAAATTTCTCATTTCCCTAAACCATTCATACCTTGGAGTATCTGAACCATATGTATATTTTGCAAATAATCTATGCTCAAGATTCTTTTACACTGTATTTTATTTATTTGGCAATGCTGAGGATTAAACCCAGAGTCTCATGCATGCTAGGCAAGTGCTCTACCACTGAGCTACATCCTCAGCCCCTATGTTATATTTCAAAAGCAAATTTTAACTATGATTGCCTAAAAACACAAGTGTTAAGAGATAGAGTCATAGGCTTTCTCCACCTTCAGTGAATTGCTTGTTCCTGCAAGTAATCATATCTAAATAACATCATAGGTTGCAGGAACTAATTATCTTAACTGATTGCCCTTCCTTATGTTGGTAAGGAAAAGGCTTTTGCTTTTTCTTGATTTACCAGAAACAGTAATTTAAAACTATTATTATGGCCATGAAGTCCAGTCTGTTTGGCAAAATCATTTAGTTCCAGGGGTATGAAAGAAAAAATGATAGATCCTTCAAGATTTAAACTCAAGAAAAAGTATCATTAGCAGCAAAAGGAAATTCATTTGAGCTAAAGTAGACCACAGTAACCTGAAAGCTGAATTCAAGCAGGCTGATATGCAGCATCACCAAGCTCCTACCCTGCTTCCATGACACTTCCAAATACCTCAAGTTAAAACACAATTTAAGGCTGGAGTTGTGGCTTGGCAGTAGAGTGCTTGCCTAGCATGTGCGAGGCCCTGGGTTCGATCCTCAACACCACATGAAAATAAGTAAAATAAAAGGTATTGTGTCTAACTACAATTAAAAAATAAATATTAAAAAACCACAATTTAATATTATAATAAATTAAATATTATCTATAAATTTAATATTAAAATTAAAATTAAATCTGTTTCCTTCTGACTTTCTATGCAAAATACTTTTTAAAAAGGTTCTCTCTCTCACACACACATCATGATTTGATGGTAATAAGTTAGAGACTGTATGAAGACCCAGACTGGGTTTACATTCAATTACTAATTACATTAATAATGTTCTTGTGTCATCTTGACTTATTTTTCTCATCAATAAGTATCATCTACATCTTATTAAATGTATTATATAATTTAAATACTTCTACCTAATCTTTAATCTTTCATAGTTCTACTCAAAAGGAAAATGTGCACAGTGCTGGCAAGAGATAGGCAAAAAATCACAAAATACTTCAGAAGCAAAAGTCAATTAGATGAAACTATCTTCAGTTCAAATAGCTGCCAAAGAAAACCCAAACTAACGACATTCATCCTAAGTTAGGATAATGTATAACGAAAACAGGCACAAGCATTATGTTAGTAAAACACCACAGTTTATGATGTACAACACTAATATTATTTTAATACCTAGCCTAATTCACATACTCATTTCTTCCACTTTGAGTCATGCAAAGTCATTTTCTCAATGTCTATTCTCACCTTTCCTCATTTAAAAAATATTATTATGCTATTGGTTCTTTTCCCCTTTGCAGTTCCAAAAATTTTCAGTCTTTATTCAGAAACCTAAATTTTGTACACCCTCCACTCTCATTAATGCATGCAGCAGCTTCATGTTACTAGACCCTTCAATTCAACCCGAAATAAAAAATTACATGAATTTTTATCACCTGCCACTATGACCTTCCAATGTTCCTTATTTTAAATTACACTATACTTGGTGGCTATAAAAAACAATGAACACTGACTTATACAATATAATAATTTTAATCTAAATTAATATCTATATAATATATAGAATTAAATTTACCTTGACTTCAGTATTTCTCAAATGACTACAAGAATAAGGTAGCATGTAAGGTAAACAAGTCATAAAAAAAGACGGGGGTGCTCATAATGGCCCATTTAATTCAATGGCAATTAAAAGTAATTGTACTTCAACAAACATCTATTATAGAGAAGACTATAAAAGTTGCATAAATTTTTTAAAAAGACCTCAAAAGAGTCTTGAAAAGGGCTACTCTGGGTACTATTTCATTTGCCCAAGTAGATTCTGGCAGAAGGGTTGAGAGAATATTGTTTTTAGGAGACTTTCACTGAAGACATAACTATCATACTTATATCCTGAGCTTTTCTAGACAACTTTGGAGACCAGTACTTTTATCTGATGAATTTTATATGAAAAAAATTTTTTTACAGCATAACCACTGTGACCACCACCATATATAGCAGCATTCAGTACATGCAAGAGGGGAAATAAATTCCAATAAAACATTCTGCCATGTCCCCATGAGAAACACGAGTTTAAGGGGAAAAAAAGACTCTCTTTAAAAGAAATCAGCAACATGATGTTCACAAATATTTATCTTTTGTCTATTTACTTATTTTTGTGGATGGGGATTAAATCTACCAGCATCAACCAGGAGCTATATCTCCAGATTCTAAAATATTTATCTTTTAATCTTGGTATATTCTAAAGAGAAGAATATGTTTTGGTAGAAAAGCAACATAATGTAGAAAAAAAAAGATTATCAAATTTCAAGTACACAGAGTATTTGGGGTCTTAATTTTGCACTTAACTATTTAAGTGTCTGGGATAGGCTTAGGCTACTTCATCTTCTCTGAAATGGGGAAAATAATAAGCTCAAAGTGACACAATAAAAGTGTCACGTTTCATTCATTTAGCTTCTAGGATATATCAGTTAAGAAGAATGACAACAAACAAGATCTTATCAGGCACCTTCATAATTTTAACAATGATTCTCAAGAATTTTCTTCTTCACTTATGTACATATATAAATACACCACAGTGACATCATGTATAATCACAAGACTGGGATCCAAATTAGAATAAAATGTACTCCATGTCTGTGTAAATGTTTCAAAATATACTCTACTGTCGCGTAACCAAAAAGAACAAATAATAATAATAATACTGATAACAGCAATTTTTAATAACAAAAAATAATTTCTTCCTTCACTGCTTATATAAAATAAGCAAGAAAACTACTGCCAATAATAAAGTTGTATACAATATCCATATTCTTTCAGTAACTTTTATAATTTATGTCTACATTTTAAATGAGAGAAAGGGATAATACTCTATAACAACATATTAAGTGGGCCAAAAGTTATACTGAAGTTAAAATTAACAAGTGATAAATTAAAAATGAAGAGACACAATACACAAAAGTGTAAAAGTCTACAATTAATAGTCTTCCATTGCCAAAATCAACAATGTTGAGAAAGTCTGAGAATAATTTGTTAGATACATGTGAGAACTGTTTGACAATTTCATGTCATCACTTACATTACAAAGAATTGGGATCTTGCTGCAATTATATACACTCCTCTCTACACAAACAGAAGGTAGAAATGAAGTAATTAAAAATCAAACATGATTAATTTAATATGACAAAGTATTTTCAGATATAATAAACTCCTTAGTTAAAATTCACTGACTAAATTTGATGTCATAATGTGAAGATCATTTCAAAACATTGAGTATTAGGCTTTTCCTTATTTTTAAAATGCAATTTCAAAATGACAAAAGTAAAATGATAAAAGGAAACCAAACAAAACTAATGCTGCCTTTATAGGTTTAAAAATACTAAAGGGGAATGGCCTTATTTATCAATTTAATATAGAACAAAAAAATCTCAAAGGCCTAAAATACTTGAGTTTGAGATACATTGCTTGAGGAAATATTATCAATCTGGGGGAAAATATTAGACTTAAAAAAATTAAACTCAGTCAGAAGAAAGCAAATATAAAATTAGCCCACAATGAATATTAATTTTTAAATTTTCATTAGCATAGAAATGTCTGATTTACTATTTCCTTTATTAATTATTAAAGAATCTCCTCCATATCTGTCTTATTCTTTGGAACACTATACGTATATGCCACTATAGAATCTAAAAGTAATTATTCTGCTTTTTCTGAGTACTGCTCATGTACCTTGCACATAAATGTTATTTACTGTTATTACTAACTCAAATGATTTACATTGAATGCTATGATTTCTAACAGCTGTAATATTACTATTTGAATTATCAAATGCCTCACTTTCTTCTAAATATCAGAATCAAGTATAAAGTAGCCGACTGGAAAAAGAGAAAAAAAGCATACTCTAACATACAACAGAAGCCTCTTATTCAGTGTGATCAACACTGATAATGGCATAACTTATATCCGCCCCCTAAAATTCACATGTTGAAGCCCTAATCCTCAATGTGACTACATTTAGAGTTGGGGGTCTTTAAGGAGGTAATTATGGCTAATAGAGTACAGAAGGATATGGCTTTATCCAATAGAATTGGTGTCTTTGTAAGAAGAAAGGCAAGAGGGAGGACTGCCCAGAAGATAGGCCATGTGAGGGCACGCAAAAGGGAGGACATCTGCAATCCAGGAAGAGATGTCTCATCAGAAAACAAACTGCCAACACACTGATCTTTGAACTTCCAGCTTCCAGAACTATGAAAAAATAAATCTGTAATTTAGGCACACACATTTGCTTTGTAAATATATAAACATCTTAATTTAACTTTAAAAAGTGTATATTGATTTTTTAATCTTTTTGATATAAAGTAGGCCTATAAAGATTTCCAATTTGACTTCTATAAGATGATACTGGAACCTAAAGATTCTTTCAAAGCAATCTGGGTCCAGTAATCAGTATTTTCCAACACTTTCCCAATTTGTGTTTTTTTTTTTTTTTTTTTTTTTAGCAACTAACTTTATCCTGTCTTCTAAAGCACTCAATTTAGTTTTTATAAAAATGACAATTTTATTCTTATATTCCTATTTCACTAGTCTAAGTATTTCACTAGATTATGTAATTACTATAACAAATCTATTTGGAATTAACAGCTCTGGGAACACAACTGGCTCTTTGTAAACAGACCATTCAGCTAGTAGGAACAAAAGCATATGGATACTGTAGAGATGAAGCAACTCACCAGCTCAAAGCATTCAACACATTACAGGGCATCAGGCAATGGGTTTTAGAGCAGCAGTGGTCGATCAACTGACTTTAAAATGTGTAGTAAGAAAAGAGGCTCTAATGTCCAGCCAAATAAATGCTGGTATTTAAAACTGTCATTTTGAAAGACTGTCACTGTGCCAAACAATATGGAAACTACTTCTAGAATTTCTGATATACAATGTTCTAAAGGTTTAATGGTAAATCATTATCCTTGGAACATGATTTAATTTTCAAAAAAACTTAATAATTAAGTAAACTGTCTGATATAAAATTTCAGCAGCAAAGTCCAAATTTTTAAAAAGGCAAAGCAATAGTATAAAGCAAAATAACTATTTAATATGAATGTATTTCTTTAAAGGTAAACAAAAAAGATAAATTTTAAGAACATGCTAAATAATTATGACATTAATAAAATGAGTACAAAGACACCATCTCAAGTATGTCATTTGAATATAAACTTCTAGTATTTTTACTTTAAAAACTACTATCATACACACTCATTTTGATCACATTACATATATCTATATGTCTACGCATGTAGACATGTATATGAATGTATGTACTCGGGCTGGGGATGTGGCTCAAGTGGTAGCGCGCTCGCCTGGCATGCATGCGGCCCGGGTTCGATCCTCAGCACCACATACAAAGATGTGTGTCCGCCGATAACTAAAAAAAATAAATATTAAAATTCTCTCTCTCTTTCTCTTTCTCACTAAAAAAAAAAAGAATGTATGTACTCATAGACACACATATCAACCACTTCCATATATGTATATCTTATTTTTCTGAAAAGCTTTGATATTGAAGCCTAATTACTGAGGATAATTATGTCATACTGGAAATTGTGAACATTATTCAGTCATAAAAACAAAATATTTTGCATACAAAAAAATCACTGAAATATTTTGCATACAAAAGTGACATAATAAATGCAGCGTTTTCAGAAAATTTATTTAAGAATGAGGTGTGAAGGACAGAGATCATTTGGGAGGAGTTGGTCAGCATAAACCAAGTGTATAGAACTAAGTGTAAGGACAGTAAGTGGAAATAAGGACAGAAATAAGAATGACTTAAAATAACATACATTAACAGCACTTTACAAATAATAGTTTTCACTACTATAAAAGATCCTTAAGATGTAAATTAAATGAAAATAAAGATAGAGATGGGTATGACAAATATTCAGACACCACCATCCTGCACTTCTGCTGACTCTGCCAACACAAAAGGTGGGTTCATTCATCTAGACTGTTGTCAATCCAGAGAAGTGAAGCCCAAAAAGCATTTATAGATCTAAACTAAGCTCCATTATGAGGCATTACTCATATCAATTCTGATCTGGATAGGAAATAACATGTTTTGTTCTTTCTCAAGCTTACATGAGTTGTGTATATGAGAGACAGAAAGAGAGAAGAGGAGGAGGATGAAGAGAAGGAAAGAAGGGAGGAGGAAAGAAGGGAGGAGGAGAGGGAATGAATATAAACACTGAGCCTTAACAAATTAGGCCTTACTTTCTTCCTCACATAAACAAATATCTTCTCTTTATTATAGTCTGCAATTAAATAGGTTCTACTTTTGCAACAAGGATGTCAAATAAAGCTTGAGAATTTAGGGTCAACTTCTATTACTCTTCTATTCAATTTCTATATTCTACTCCTACTCTCTAACCCAAACCAAATGACACAAATCTCTCTCTCTTTTTTTTTTTTAAAGAGAGAGAGAGGGGGGAGAGAGAGAGAGAGAATTTTTTAATATTTATTTTTCAGTTTTTCAGTTTTTATGTGGTGCTGAGGATCGAACCTAGCACCCTGCACATGTTACCACTTGAGCCATATCCCCAGCCCTGACACAAATCTCTTTAACTCTTCCTGAACTTAATCTCTTTAATCTCTTCCTGAACTCATCAGGGAAACTCAAGGACTAACATTTACAAATTCTACTATGGAAAAGCAACTTTAAAAATTCTAGTTTTGATTCCTCCAAAATTTATTTTAAAAATACTCCAGCAATTTACCTCGAATTTCTTCACCTTTTCCATTGTGATCAAGCGCCTTGATGTGTGACTAGAAAGCTTCTGCTCACAGTTGCTGATGAGTTTCAGGCAAGGGTGCCAGGGTACCATCTCTTCAGTGTACCTGAAGAAAGAATAGCTAACTAGTATGAACTCACATGTGCAATCCACACAGGATCATCATGGGGGTATAACCACTGTGGTGAGGGAGGTCTTTCCTCTACATGAGGTACCATTTTATTCCACATATGCTAACTGTCCACAGAATCCATAAATAGCCTACCTGTATTTCAACAGCAAAGTATTTAAATATTACCACATCAAAAAAATGCAGTTTATTTTTTTACCCCTTGAAAAGAAAATGAGAAAGGATATAAGTACGTTTTTTAAAGAGCACCAAACATTTAAATCACAAATATGATTTCATACTAAATGATCCCACAACAGCAGGTCTTACAGAGAGATGTACATCCTACAGTCCCCAGACATTCATGACATACTGACTGGTTTGGAGACTTTTATAAATTACCAAAATATAAAGTGCACTATGGCATATACTTTCCCCTATAAAATGAAATGCACCTGCAAAATTACAATGACATCTCGAGATCTATGTTAAATTTGTAAATACTAGACTAAAGTTATTTATACAACTATTCAAATAAACTAAGCACGTAGATTATATCAGTCATCTGGTCACATTAACTAGGAAATAATACTGAAGCCATGACAATGGGTGGTGGAGACTGTGCTCTTCAATACATGTACCACATGAAAGATGCAATAGTTTGTGACCTGGTATCTCGCAGGTTGTTGGTACCAATCTTGGCAGAGGAAACAGGTGACAAATATGGAACAAAGTTCTGAAGCAGAATGTAGAATAAAAGCAGGGAAGAAACTCACCAGGTATGAGCATCTTTAGAACACTGATTAACAGATTTTTTTTTTTTCCTTTGCAAATCTTTACGCCTTTCTGGATAGTCTCTACACACATTTATTATAGGTAACCTTAATGCTCTGATCCAAAATGAGAAAGGTACTGACTAAAAACCAAGATCTTTAACTATTCTAATGTGTCAACACCGCCTTCACCATCACTCTTTCTGACTTTGCCAGATCTCTGACCTTCAACAAGCTCTCCCTTATTACCTCAACCAAATGCTCAGAACCTTCACCACCCACTTACCAAGCAACATTCATACGGCAACTTCACTTTATTATCAGTAGGAGCAATTCTCTTGAAGTCATTCTCTGACTCTTTCCTTAGAGCTTTACAAGAAGTTATAACCATTTCAGTTTCACTTCATGTAAAAATTCTTTAATATTCTCTAAATAGTCAGAAATATACTTCTTATAGAAGTACATCTCTCTGTAAGGCCTGCTGTTGTGGGATCATTTAGTATGAAATCATATAACTACAATTAAAAATGTCTTGCCAAATCTGATGAGGGAATTTTATTAGGCTTCTTAGTCATCATTTTTAATTTTTAATTGAACTTGGGCAAACAGCCACAGTTTCACTCAGTAGCTTAGTGACTCCTATTATCACTTCCAGCACACATGAGCCAACCTTATGCCCTGTCTTAAATGAACAGAACACAGATGTTCAGGATCATTTGAAAGTAGTCAAAATTCTTAATAAACCCCAAGCACCAATAGATTATAGTGATATCATATAGTAAAGTCTCTTTGAATGGTAAGTATCGACCACAGAGTACAGAGGAAGGATAGATTATTTCGGCTGAGAAGCAATAGAAAAGTGTCAAAGAAGGGGTGACAATTAAGCCTCATCTTGGAAGATGACTAGAATTTTACTAGCAGAGGAAAGAAAGGCCATAACAGAATAAGCTAAGATGAAAATATAAAGATATTGTGACAATGGTAAAATATCTTATATACTGGATTAGGGAGAGTCTAGACAAGACGAAAAATAGCAAAAGTTTGCAAGTTTTAATTTCTTTACTAGAATTAAAATCATCAAACAATGAAAAAATTCTTTATAATTAGTTCTGACAACTTTTCAAATGCAACTGAGCTTTTAGGTAGTATTTTGTTTTTATTATATCTAACTGAATTTTCAAAATGCCCTGTTTCAATAATACCTTAACTTAATCATAATATGTACTTCTTAATTTTGAACTTGAGTCATATAACAGGATTTGATTAAGTAAGTTAATTCTACAGCAGGACTAAAAGTCTACATTCACCATACTAGAAACAAAAAACTCTTAAAACCAATCTATGCTAAGTTAAAATTTTTGTACTTAGTCTAATAAAAAACTATATTTTCAATAGAAGATAAATAGACTAATTCTAAACTGTTTAATTTAGAAGCAAGAATATTATTTAAAACCTATAGATGACTTTGGTCTTAAATTCTTGCTACTGTGTTATTTTACCAAAAAAAAAAAAAAAGAAGATTTTTGGATTATATATACTACAAAAGTAAAAATGGTTCATTTTTCTAGCATAAACTCAAGATAAACTACGTTCACTGTAAGCTAGCAATTAATAAAAATAATTTGTTGAAAAGATCCTTTAAGACTTAAGGGGAGAAGAAACAATAGAGGTCTAGTAACGAACATTAGAGGATCTAGAAATAATGCTCCAGATTCAGATAAGAGAAATAAATGCCACATGGTCTTCCCATGTGTGCTAGCCACACACCTGGAAAAAGTCTATCTATCTCTCAACATAATCTTCCCATGTCTGCTAGCCACACACCTGGAGAAAGTCTATCCCTCAACATAAAATCTAAGGCAAAAAAAGAATCAATTAAAATATGTCTCCCATGTTTATTTCTAAAACATTCCTTTGCTTATATGTGTTTGAACATATCCTTTTGTGCAAAATTGTTAAAATTTTAGAAAAGTCACTAAAAAAATATCTAGTGTAAAACTGGTCTTTAGAAATAACATTTAAAGTACCTACAAATTTAACTTTTCTAAAGGAATAAAAGAACTTCAAAAGAAATTCTTAATCACATAAAATTTCAATTATATTTAAATAAAAAACTAAAAGAGTGGACAATCAGGTATGATAGAACATAAGGATGTGTACAAAAACAAATGAGGAAACTTTTAAAGTACAGAAGAGCCAGCCCACAGAGATTCCCACTAGTTAAATCTGGGACAACTGGAGCAACAAAATAAATAATAATAAGTGATAATTCAATGAAAAATACAGGAATACATGACTCTATGCTACTTCAAATAAAATCATAAACAAATGAGAGAGAAGGGAAGGGACAACTCTCCTTTATAGAATGCCAATGTACAAATGCAGAAAAAATGATGGAATGCAAGTCATCATTTGACAACCACCATATTTGTGGGTATAAAAAATGGGTTTGTCAACTGAGCAGGGTCTGATAAAGTACAAGATATTTTTGTAATCTTTGGAAATTCTAACCAAAGAAAACGACCACTTTGAATTGAGACCTAATAGACAACAACATGACCAGATGGTCAAAGTTAACATCATAAGGCAGACTAGATGCCCCATGATGTGCTGCACAAAGAACATTTTCTGTATTATTCCTAGTACGAAAGCATTACCTCAGTCTTTTCATAGAGTAAACATGTATTCTGCTTGAGGGTCAACCCTCAGAATATGAATCACATACTCTATAATTAAACTGTTGAAAACACAAAAAATAAAGAAAAATTGAAAAATATTCCAGACTGGAAGAGACTGAAAAGATAATGTAGAAAAATATAGCATATTTTCCTGTATGGATTGAAATTGGTAAAATGTGAATCCATGAACATGACAAGCAACTGTTATCAATGCAGATTTTCAAACTTCTATAGCTGACGGTGGTAGCCAAAAATACTAGTTTCTAAAAAATACAATGGAGTAAGTACAGGTGATAAGGCATTATGCCTGCAGCTTTACAAATGTGTCAAAAGAGACTAATGATATGGGTATGTGCAGGAATAGAAGGTAAGGGTAAACAATGGCTAATATTTTGAAAATCTGAATGAAGGTAGAGATGGGAGTTTTATATTTATATTTGATACTTTTTTGTAAGTTTGAAGTTACTTCAAAATAATTTTTTTTTTTTTTAAATTTTAGCTCTGCAACTTAAAATAAAAAGCAGGTGGCTTGCTTCTGTTATGGTCTCAAGAGGAAGAGCTGTGGAAAAGGAGACAGGAAACAAATATTTCAAGCAGCATTTTGGCAAAAGGAAGAGGAAAACAAAAGCAGTAGCTAGAGGACCCCTATAATATGGACAGAAAAGGTGTATTTGTTGTTTTTGTTGTTTATGTTAAACATAAACAAGGCTTTAAATATATGCATAACTTTTTTAGACCTTTGCTTTAAAAAATATTTATTACATTTAAGGTAATCATAAGAGACAGTATTTATGAAAGTTAGCATTCTTTAACACATGAATATCTCAGCTAAATTGCTGAAAATTACTATGTGCAGACTGCTAAAATAGCTACCGTATAGCTATGATACACTAGACACTGAGGTAACTATGGTGTAAAACAGGCATTGGCAACTTTTTCCTGTGAAGGGCCAGAAAATAAATCATTTCAGTTTTGTGGACTACATATATTTTGTCACATATTCATTTCTGTGCACGTTTAACAATCCTTTTTAAGTGAAAAAACCAGTCTCAGCTCAAGAACCTTACCAAAACAGACCGAGAACCATATCTGGCCCATAGGCTATGGTCTGCCCACCCCAAATATAAAAAGGTCAAAAACAATCCAATCAATAATAGGAAAGGGATTATTTTTCATACTTATGTAGGTAAACAAAAGCTATCAATACATATTAAATAAAAGATACCTTGAATAAAATTAGAGGTAAGGGGAAAATTATGTTAGATATGCAAACATTTTAAGAAAAACAAAATTAAAATTACATACTCTGGTGTATACACTGGTAACCAATAGACTAGTCTTCCACCTAATACGAGGGTCTCAGCTGCAAAGTTCAACAGGTCAAAAAACATATCACTCAAGTGATAACTCAAGGAAACAGGAACATGGCTTTCTGGACTATATAAAGAAAACAAAATTTCAAAATCAGTGAAAATTTTAAGACTACTGAAATTAACTAAAGAGAAGAAGCATGCTTCTCAAAGTAATAACTCCTCATATTTAAATTTTACTTACCACTTCTCTATCCCCCTTGGTATTTCTTTCTGTGAACCTGTTCTTCTTGTAGATTCTCTGATACCATATGGAGCTAGAGAGAGAATAAGTAATAGTGAACAAATCACCAATGAAGGGCAAATAGATATAATGTGCCTCCAAATGTGACACCAGAGGATACAACATCGCCTACGCACTATTCCAACTGAGAATAACTAACATAAAAAGTTGACTGTATTTTCAAAAATGTCTATGTCATAAAAGACATAGTAAGGCCATGAAAGTATCAGAAATAAAGGAAACCCCAAAGATATCATTACTAAATCCAATAACTGACTCTGGAGTGGTTCTTATACTCAAGAGAAAAAATATGCTGTAAAGGATATTAATAAATTAACTAACAAAATTGGATGACAATCTGTAGATTAAAGTATTGTATCAGTATACTGAAACTGAGAACTCTTTAGCTTTCTAAGACACTCCTTATTCTTAGGAAATATACACTAATGCACAGAGGTAAAGGACCACAATGTACACAACTTATTCTCAAGTTCATTAAAAAAAATTAATATACATACATAGTGGTGAAGCAAATAAATTGTTAATAAAAAGCCCAAATTTTCATAAAATATATTAACTCTGACATTGTTTTTTCCTTTGTTCTTTTTAGTTATACATGACAGTAGAGTATTACACCAACACTGTAATGCCTTGATAGTTTTTCTTTTATTAGAATTGAAGCCATCTAAGTTATTAAAAAACTAAACAGGGCTGAGATGGTTCTTGACTTTTCCACTATTTATAGATTACTGCCAAATACTATTTAAAAAGGTAGATCTAGTCTTAGATAGACAACCTAAAAATCCTAAGATTTCACAAGGCATAGAAAATAAGTTCTCATTCATATTTCTGAAACTTATTTCACAGAACCCCAAATTTATTCTAAGTCTAGAAAGGAGATACCAGTGAAAAGGACAAGACAAAACCTAAGAGGCTTGCAATATGTGACACCTGAAACTCTCTTCTCTGAGATGTGCTACAACGACTCTAAACAACATTTTAGTATGCTAACAACCAATTAATTAATTAGTCAATATAAAAACAAATGTCTCAAAAAACAATATGCTGAAGGGAAAAACAGGTGGTAAGTTATTATATTTGTTTAAAAAAAAACCCAGAAAACCCATAGTTACTTAGTTCAATTATAATCATAATTAGTTCAATTATAATTATTACATTAATAATTTTCTCCTTTCCTATGTGAACAAATTGGGAGAAGGAGTACTACTTGTACAAGTTGGCATTCTGTGTCTATGATGACACATTTTGTACTTTACAGGGAAATGACTAGACAACTAATCCCACTACTATTTTTGTATAAAAATAAACTTACGGTCAGTGATAATGGCATCAAAATATGTGCCCTTCCTCCAGGAAGGTTTAGATGCATCTGAAACCAGTACATCAAGGTAATATTTCTCTAGACCATACTGACGAAGATTGGCTCTGATATTTTCATCTGGTCCTCTCCATTTCTGGTTTTTCCGACTAGCCTTTCCTTAAAGAAAAAAGAAAAAAAAAAAAAAAGAAAGAAAAGAAAGGTAGAAAGTATTAGATAAAACAGAACATTCTTATTTCCTGTTGTTTAGCTAAAAGTCACGTTTTAACTCATCTAAACCCACACTTATATAAAATTTGCTTTGATTTAAAACCTTCATTTTCTTTTTTTCCAGTCAAGCAACCACATATTCATACTAGCTTAACTGCTATGAGTTATGAGGAATTTTATTTTTTAATTTATTTTTTATTTGTTCTTTTTAGATACACATGACAATAGAGTATACTTTAACATATTATAAATACAAGGACTATAACTTAGGATCCCATTCTTGTGGCTGTACATGATGTAGAGTTTCACTAGTTGTATATTCATATATGAACACAGGAAAGTTACATCCAATTCATTCTACTGTCTTTCCTATTCTCGTTTCTCCCTCTTCCCTTCATTCCCATTTGCCTAATCCAACGAACTTCTCGCCCCCACAATACACCCACCCTTATTGTGTGTTAGCATCCACATATTGGAGAGAACATGTGGTCTTTAGTATTGAGGGATTGGCTTATTTCACTAGCCACAATAGTCTCCACTTCTATCCATTTACCAGCAAATGCCATAATTTCATCTTCTTTATGGTTGAGTAATATTCCATTGTATATATGTACCGCACTTTTTTTAATCCATACATCTGTTAAAGGGCACCTAGGTTGGCTCCATAGCTTAGCTAGCATAGACTGAGCTGCTATAAACATTGATGTGCTGTGTCACTGTAGTATGCTCATTTTAAGTCCTTGGGATATATATCGCAGAGTGGGATAACTTGGTCAAATGGTGGTCCCATCACAAGTTTTCTGAGGAATCTCCATACTGCTTTCCAGAATGGTTACACCAATTGTAGTCCCACCAACAATATATGAGTGAACCTTTGCCCCACATCTTGCCAACATTTATTGTTACTTGTATTCTTGTTTTTTTTTTTTTTTTTTTTGCCCACATCTTGCCAACATTTATTGTTACTTGTATTCTTGTTTTTTTTTTTTTTTTTTTTTTTAAGTTATTTTGTTTATTTATTTTTATGTGGTGCTGAGGATTGAACCCAGGGCCCCACACGTGCTTCACAAGTGCTCTACTGCTGAGCCACAACCTCAGTCCCATTCCTTCTATTCTTGATACTTGCCATTCTGATTGGCGTTAGATAGAATCTCAGTGTGGTTTTAATTTGCATTTCTCTAATTGCTAGAGATGTTAAACTTTTTTTCATATATTTGTTGACTAGTCATATTTCTTCTTCTGTGAAATGCCTGTTTAGTTTCTTTGCTGGTTTATTGATTGGGTTATTTGTGGGGTTTTTTGGTGCTAAGTTTTTTGAGTTCTTTGTATATCTTGGAGATTAATGCTCTATCCAAGGTGCAAGTGGCAAAGATTTTCTTCTATTCTGCAGATTCTATCTCACATTTTTGATTGTTCCCTTTGCTATGAAGAAGCTTTTTAGTTTAAAATCATCCCATATATTGAATTTTGCAAGTAAACCATTATCTTTATTTCAATTTGTTATTAAAAATATATTTCGAACAATAAAACACACTGATATCTAACAGAACTCCAAGTAAAACTGCCTTAACACACTCATTAAACACTTGCCAATTATGAAGCATTTACTGGTAAAAACAGAGTTGACTAGAACATGGCCATTTCCTCCAGCAGTAAATAGTCCCACATAGAGATAGTGCTGAACAGATAAATGAAACAGAAATGAAGAAAGCTAACTTGGGAAATGCAGCAACTGTGGCCATGGAGGCTAAATGCAGACATAGCTGATGAAAAGTCAAAGTGGGAGTTGAGGGAGGGCCAAAAAAGTTCAAAAGTTTCTAGTTTAGGAGACCTAAGTGTATGGTGATCCCAGTGATTAAGATCAGAGAAACCAGAAGGTAAAACAAGCTTAAGTGGAAAGTTTGAGATACATAACCATGATAAACCTGAGGTACTTACAGAACCTTCAGAAAGAGATATTCTGCTAAAAGAGGTAATCAGCAGGTAGCTGAAGGTCAGAACACATGCATTTGGGAGATATCCGTACATGTTGCGTTCATGAGAATGAATGACTTTTTTTGTTGGCCTAGGTGCCAGTCACATTGAAGTTTGCTCTAAAATTACTCTTAAATATTTATACATGGTTCTATGTGATCTAAAATTCACAATAAAAACAAAACAAAAAAATAAAAAAGAGAATGACATAACTCAGAACAACATGCAGTGTAATATGAGCAGGGGTCAAAGATAGATGCCTGGAGAGAGGCAATATGTAAACAGAGATCAAAGAAAATTGCAACATCTTAAGGAGACTGAGATAAAACAGTCAAAAAAAAAAAAAAAAAGTCAAACCACAGAGTGAGACCACTATCTAGGAAACCAAGGAAGGTTTGTGAGGGTCAACACTGCCAAACACTGTTAGTTTTGTGGCCTCACTAAGCATTTCCAGCAGATTTGTGGACATCGAAGCTGAAAAACAAGTGCTAAAGAAAGAGTAAGAGTAAGAAATGAGGAAAAGGAGACAGCAAGCAAATACTAGTATTTCAGCAGATTTTGGCAAAACCCCCAACAGGACTGATAGGAAAGGTTTAGGACTTTTAAAGTAGGAGAAACTTGAGAATATTTTAGAATACAGTCTAAGATGAGAAGCATAAAGTTTAGAGGATATACAATAGCACTACCTTTGATAAGATCTGAGGAAACAATATTCCCGGTAGAATGACTATCACAGAAATTTTAAAATCTTAAAAAATAAAAATTCAAATAAATTATATAGGACAATATCCTTAAAGCAGGCACAATGCTTCTACTGAAAGCAAACTAGATACTTTTTAGCATTTTGTTTATTCTAATATAATGCAGACAAAGAATATACTTTTCTGGTTAGCCCCTTTATGTAAACCATTTAAAAATAAAACTCATTTTTCTTCCTCATAAATATTACTAAATTTCTTAGAGTCAAGGTAGGAAAAAAGACAGGACATCAGTACAATACATCAATTGCTTCAGTAAAAGAAAAGAAAGCATAATAAAATCTCACCTATACAACGACTTATAGCAAATAGGAATAACCAAAAGGAAGAAGTGTTTTAAGAGCTGATTTAAGTTACCATAGTGAAATACAAACATAAAGATCAATACTTCCAAATTATGAATAAAATTTAACATTTGTAGTACTATTTAGCTATAAGAAAACACTTTTTCAATTTGATTCAATTCCATCAAAATACACATCATCAGTGAAGCTTTTAAAACTTAATGCATTATCCAAAACTGCTGGATGTGGTGGCACACACCTGTAATTCTAGTGACTCAGGAGGCTGAAGCAGTTGGATTGCAAGTTCAAAGCCAGCCTCTGCAACTCAGTGAGGCCCTAAACAATGTAGTGAAACCCTGTCTCAAAAAAAAGGCAAGGGGGGTGCTGAGGACATGGCTTAGTGGTTAAGTGCCCTTGGGTTCAATCCCTGGTACCAAAAAAAAAAAATTTCCAAAACTGCCCCAAAAGTAAATCAGATTCTTATCTCAAGTTACTCTCACTTAAAGGTAGAATCTTTAAAGTTACTGTCCCCTAAGTGTTTCAAAGATGCATTGGTCAGTTATGAAAGTTAAAATTTACATGATACTTCAAAAATTAGGTATTAAATACTAATCCAGTATATACTCAATATATGATTACTGAATAAATGGATAGTTACAATCTTAAATAATATAAACTATATATATATTTTCATAATATGTATTTATGGATTACAAAATCGCTATTTCCTCTTTTTCTCTCTTAAACTTCAAGCTCATGAATCTATAGTTTGCCTACTTTTTTTTAACCTCTTTTATTAAGACTACAAATACCTCTGGGGAGAGGTATTTTTCTTATTCATCTCTGTGTTCCTCCAAATCATTATGCACATACTCTTATCACTTTGTAAAAAATAGATATTCGATGAGGTCTTACTTGTAAAAAGTATAATTATATTGCAATTTTGTATTTTAAACATAAAAAGTCATATAAGTCTATTTTATTATTATTTGAAAGGCACATTTGGCTCAACAACAAAGACTGTGACACTGTCTGTAAGTTCTACTCACCCAAGCCATGAACTGTATTATAGTCTATGTCTGTCCCATATACATATGCACCAAAATGAGCAGATGCTATCAGGAGGCCACCTGAAAAATCACACAATTATGATCTGTTAAGCAGGAAGTCCCAGACTATTCTTTCTCTCCCTACTTAATGTGATCCAGAATTTTACAAATTAGCCACAGGCAGAGTACCCTGTAATGATACTGATCCTGTCCTATTTTGCAAGACACAGAACTGGGGTGCAGGTGGGGGAGACAATATCTTTTGTGGTCAAAATAACGAATATTTAGACATTTTTTTCTTATTTTAAGAAGTTTATACAGAAATGACTTGCTTCTTTATTTAAAATGAGTATGTACAGCTGCTTACACAAAGAGTTAAAAATACATAAATTCTGATAATTGGATTTTAATCTCACTAAAGTCAGAGTTTCAAACAACTAAAGGAAACATAATGCATATGTAAGACATTCATTCCTACAAAATGTAATCTATATCCTATTTTAAAATATTGTTACACCTGCAACTAATCAAGTAATTAGCTCTTGGTTTAAACTATTAATTTCTAGGTAACTATTATCAAACATAAAACAATTAATACAATTATTTTTCTGTTTAGTTAAAGTTATGACCAAAGTAAGAATAAATGCCCTAATAAAATTGACAAGACTACATTTTGACAGATGTTATCAGCTCAAAAAAGAAAAATCCTAATAATGATTTTTTTTTCAAGTGAAACTTTAAAAAAAGAGAGAATAATAGTATTTTGGAATCCTTGAAGAAAAAATTAAATTTTTATAATTATATTTTCATTAAGCTTCACATTTTTATTCAAATTAAAATGCTTTTAGTTCTTGTTCAAGTCCTAATTAGCTATAATATAGAAAGTTCTGTCAGTCAAGCTGAAATCAGAAATATATTCTTAAGACTAAAAAATATGCACAGACTTGGCAGAGAAAAAAGCTAGGGTTCTTATATCCTTTTGAAATCAATCTTTAAAATTAAGATGGGTAGTGCCTCCAGAGGGTCAAGATCTACAAAGTAATAGTGTTCCTCCCATATCCATTTAAAACACAGTCTGATAACATTACTTAAAAATATTCTGCTCAGGAAAATATTATACCTGACTAATCCCTACTGGAGCCTTTGAAGAAGAGAAGTGGAAGGGATTCAAAGTACAGCAAAACCTATGGCTTCTCACACTAACTGCTGAAAGCATTTGTGTAAGAGGTAAGGCAAAAAGGAGCTCATAATTCTTAGTCTAGAAATGAAGCAGGCCATACTTAGGAAAGGTACTATATGTGATGACCTGGAATACTCACAAAGTCACTTCACCCAAATCATGAGGAATTACTACAATTCTGCCAATTAAGGCAGATACTCACCTAGAAGAACTAGTTGTCAAGGGGAACAGAAAAGCTTTCCTGTGCTTCCTTAACAGAACCTTATCCATTTGGTTAGAATGAGTTTTGAGAAGACTCAATTTACAGTACACTGCTGAAAGGAGATGAATAATCTGTTAGACTACATCTGTTAGTTAACTCTGTGCCTTTTAAGCTTTTAGTTTTTAAAAATAAAATCATAATAAATTGGTTTCTCTGAACTGGTTACTCTTCATTCACTGCTAATCATCTAGTTCTAGTGGTTCTTTCCTTAACTTGAAGCATTTTTGCATTTAGTTATACCTTGGTTGGAATTTTCTTGGAGGCTTTTTGGTGAAAAAAGAGGCACTTAAAAAGGAGGGTGAAGTGTTGAGAATATAGGTAACATGACTCACCCACTTCTTTTTATGCTATTTGAAATAAAATTACTGCATAATTAGTCTAGAATAGCAAGTTGGTGTTTTAATTTCTCATTACAATAACCACTGTAATTTCAATTTCTCAAAACAGTAGCCCCTTTAAGGTTAGGGTAATATCTTACAAGTAAAAAAAATATAATAAGTAGAATTTATTCCATGATAAAGAAACTAATTCAAGATTGGCATTTTTAGAGAGCTAAATGGAAAGCTTTGCTGGGCTTTGCTTTTGCTAAGAGAAAAAGAGAAAAGCTGGTAATACTGCATCTATTTGACCTTAAAAAAAAAAAACAAAAAAACTACTTAAATAAACTTGCAAAAGAATACTGCTAAAAACAGAAATTCTACTAGACAAAAATCTATAAGACTCAGAAAAAGGAGACTACAAGAATTATGGGAAAATGGGAAATAGAGAATATTACAAAGATGTATAAAGATCCATTCTCTCACTCTCCAAACTTCTCTTTTCCTCCCCATAGTCTCCTCCCAGGACTGAAAGAGTCAGTTTCCTAACACCTAGAATCCATGCCTCTCTTTTCCAGTGACAAAATTTCTAACAGAGCTATCCTTACACCTAGCAGTCATCTGAAGAGTAGACAAGGCCAAAGATGCTGAATCATAACTAGAAGAACTGACTCATTTGAGAAGAGAGGATGAGAAAGAATCATAGTTATGACTTCAGAGCTCTATGGTACCTTCAGCAATCAGCAGACACTTGCACCAACTATTATAATTATGAATAAAGAATTAACATTTATTATTTTTAAACCCCAATTCCTTAGCTCGCTGCAATCATTGTAAACTATAAATATTTTGAAAATTAGTCAAAGAGAAAGTGAATTCATGGTCAAGTTACTCATCATCACCATTTACTATTAGCTATATGTAACATCTTTCACCAAAAAGGCATCTAAGTTCTTAATAAAATAACAATGATAAACATTACAATTCACTCAATGTCTACCATGTGTCAGGTTAACAACCTAAGAATATTGTATATACTTAATCATCACAATATATTACTATTATCAATTTATACAAATAATGAGCTGCAACTCAGACAAGATTCTTGCTCAAAGTCATCCAGTAATTGGTAGATATATTAAAGCTCACTCTACATGCTCTTTAAAAAAAAAAAAAATACCATACTACCTCCTTTGAGGTCAACACTAATTAGAGTAAGTATATATTGGTTTATATTACATTAACTTATTGCTATCATTTGCATGTGAAACACCCCTAAAGGCCCATATGTTAAAGTCTTGGTCCCAAGGGTGGTGCTACTGAGAAGTAGTGTAACTTTTAGGAGGTGAAGCTTAGTGATTTAAAGTCCTTAAATCCTTGAGGGTGTTCTCTGGGGCTAGAACCTAGGCCCCTTCCTCTTCTGCTCCAGGCTGTGAGAAGAGCAGTTTGCTCTGCCATGTGCTCCATGCCATTACCATCCAATACTTCCACCAGAAGTCTAATAGCAATGGGTTTGTTCAATCATGGAATGAAATCTCTAAAACTATGAGCCAAAATAAATCTTTTTTCTTCATAAGTTAATTATCTCAGGTAGTTTATTATAGTGACAAAAAGCTTACTAACAAACTTACCAGTTAAACAAAAGAAAAATTTTATCACTAAACAAATTAAATAACATAAGAAAATCTGCATACTCAGTAAAAATTGCATACCATTTACAAGCCTTGTAGCATATCACAGGCAGGGCTTTGCTAATCACTCTGTTAGCTATACTCATTCATATCAGATTATATCCTAACTACTGAGAACTAACCCAGTGGCATGTGTCTTCATTTGGACAATTCTTACACAATGTAAGAAAAATTACTAAAACAAGAATTGACGTGTTTGCTAAAATAGAAAGGAAAGTATATTTCTGCAGCTTTTAATGCAATTCTAAACAACAGTAGCAAACTGTCTAAAAGAAAAAGGCATTTAGGCAGGAAAAAGATTTATAATCTTAAGAAAATCACAAGTTAGGAGTAGTTTTTGAAAAATCCATTTGGGAAACTATATAAATTTCAATTATGTTCCTTTAAAATAGAAAACAGATTACGTAAACTTAACTGTATAAAAAAAAAGTTAAAGAAAGGAAACCAAAGGTAGAAACATCATCAAATATTTTGTGAAAGCTAAGGCTACAGAGGAGGGCACAGAGCTATTTATTATTCTAATCCTTCAGAAGGTACTACCCATCAATGAGGCAAAAGGCCCAAGAGAGAGGACAAAATGTGCTTAAGAACTCTCTGGTCACAATTTTTGGTTATGATCAATTTCAAAACAAAAGTACCAAAACTGACTTATTTCCTAAAACTACATTCAAACTACAAACACAAGCTATGAAATTATATTTTAGCAGCATCTTTGTAAAGAACCTCTTTTCATTTTATATTAATTCTTCTAGATGAATAGTCAGAGGATATACTAGGGATATAGATATACTATTCACTGTAAGGAGCTGCTCTAAAGCAAACACAGCACATGTCCTTGCTCCTCACTACACTAAAGGCAGTCAACATCTTGACCACAGTGATATTAGCACACTATAATATACCCAGCTTCACCTATATCAAGAGAAGGAAATTTTACATGCAGTGACAATTATTTTTTTAACTCTATGGTCTCATCTATGATATATGTCTGTACAAAACTTATTTTGTACATGTATTCATTTCAAAAAATTCTTCACAAACATTTTTAAAGTCCAAGAACAGATTAAGGATTTATAATAAAGAGTTTAACATTTGGAAAAAAAGATAAATCAGATCAATTCCTCAGATCATACAAGGGAATAAACTCTAAAAGAACCAAAGATATAAAAGAAAAAAAAATAAGACTACAGAGGAAAACAGAGAAATGTCCCTGTAATATGAATATAGGGAAAGTGTTTTCATGGTAAATAGCATTTACAAGCAAACTCACAAGATAAATTAGAAGCTGGGAGAAAATATTTGCAACATATATCATGAATAATGGGGTGGGGGCTGGGTGTGTGTTGCACTAATGTCTAACAAAGGACTTTTAAAAATAAAGGGCAAGGTCAGGCATGATAGTGCATGCCTTTAATTCCAGTAGCGGAGGCTAAGGCAGAAGGATGGTGAGTTCAAAGCCAACTTCAGCAACTTAGCAAGGCCCTAAGCAACTCAGTGAGACCCTGTCTCTAATAAAATACAAAAAGGGGCTGGGGATGTGGCTCAGTGATTATGTACCCCGGGTTCAATTCCCAGTACCAAAAAAAGAAGAATGGCAAAAACAACCCAAAATTCTGTACAAAAAGAGGCAAAAGACATGAAGCCAATTCCAAAAAAAGTAATGTAAATGGCTCTGTAAATGGAAAAGTTGTTAGATTTCTCTCTAATAAAAGAAATAAATTAATGCTACACTAAGAAACCATTTTTAACCTAACCAGCTGGCAAACCTTCAAGTTCAACTGGTGAGACTGTGGGAGAACAAGGACTCTCTTATGTTGTTGACAGGAATCCAGACTGTATAATGGAGAGGAATTTAGCAACATCTAACAAAACTACCTAGGCTTCCACTCTTCAACCCAGCAATCTTATGTCTAGGAATTTGTCCTAGCTCCATTAGCTCAACATTGCAAAGGTTATTCATTGAAAACATTAGTTTTAAACAAAACACTAAAAAATACCAACATCCAAGAATAAGAAATTATCATAGTACATACATCTATGGAATACAACTATAAAAAAGAATGAAGACAATCTCCATGAACTGACATGAAGTAATTTCCAGGAAATACTGTTAATGACGAAAGCAAAGTTAGAAACAACATATACAGTATGCTACCTTTTGTGGAAGAAAGCAGAATGAGAAAATGTCCATATATCAGGTTAGCACTAGAAAAAGAAAAAACAGGAAGAATGAACTAGGAAACAATGAAGTTGGAACATGATGGCACATGCCTATGATCCCAGCTATTTACGAAGCTGGGGCAGGAGAATTTCAAGTGTGAGGTCAGCCTCAGCAACTTGGTGAGAACCTGCTCAAAAGAGAAATATTCTGGGAACTGATATATGTAGCTCAGTGGTTTAATCTCCTATACCAAATGTGGTACAAACAAAGTTGGTTACTAATGTGGGATTCAGGGAGCAGGATGGAAGGAATGGATATGAAAGAGATTTGACACTTTTCTGGGTACATTTTATTGTGTAGTTCTGACTTTAAGGAAGTAGGGGGTGGGGATAAAAATCTAAAACTGAAGGCAAACTAGAACAAATGAATGCAAGTAAATTTTAAATGAAGGAGAAAATTAAGCAAGCATAGTATTTGAGTTTGTTGTTCAACAGACAGGGTGGAGAACTGAACACATATCTTGAACTCCTTTAAGTAAGATTCCCTTTCTTTCTTTTTCTTTCTTTCCTTTTTTAGTGACATGAATGAAGCAATTTCAAAACTATTTTAATTACAGAAATGAGCAAAAGAGCAAATGTGTTGATCTTGATAAAAATAAAGGTTCTCAATGTGGAAGAAGGGACACATAAAAATATGAAATGGAGTAGGCAAAAGAGAAATCCATGAAGATCAACTGGAATATGATAGTATAAACACAAGTATAAATCACAATTTCTAACACGTATCTGTGTGTAGGCGTACATATGTTCACACACTGTGGGGAAGTATATGTGTGTCTTTTTGCATATGCACTTAAATGCATAATATGTTTCCTAGTTTGTCCTCTGAATAGGTCTAGAACTCAGATCTTGGTCTCTAATACCATCTCCTCACTCAAAGAAACAAGTGTTCCTTAGAGAAATGACTTGATACTAAGGCCAGAATGGCCATAATATAAGCCAAAAATTAATAAAGGGCTTCAAAGGAGGAGGAAAAAAATTAGAAACATATGAACATGTTACAAACATTCAATGTGAAAAGGCTAGGCAAATATGGGACAATTTGAACAACAACAACAAAATAATTAAGGACTGCCATGTATTATAGACCACCAGAGGCAAACAAACAAACAAAAAAAGGTGTGGGGGACCTATTCATTCACATTATTAATAGGTAAGTAAATAGAAAGAAAAGAAGAAAGGGTTGCTGCTTACAGCAGAATAATGAGAGTTGACTAGTGGCTATAGAAGGATTGGTGGAGCTGAAGGAGTGCTGGTTCATCCCTTTGCAACCATCAGAGCACAGACTGTTTTGACAAGAATCATATCAACAGACACCAAACCTGACAACCTTATAGATGTGAGAGGACATTTTCATAAGGAGAACAGTTACAGGGTCTTAATGTGTCTCCCCACAGATTGCTTATTAACTTCAAGGGGAAAAAAAAACATAATCATCATGCAGTGGAAACAACAAACACCATACTGATCAAAATTAACATTACTAATGAGAGACAGAAAGCCATCATGTATATACCCTGAGGAGGACAGACACCACTGATGTAGTAATCCCACTGGGAATGTATAACCTGAATCTAATCATGAAGAAGCATCAATCAACTCAAAATGAGGAATGTTCTAGAGGAAAATAACCAAGGGAGGAGGAATACCATTCTTCAAAGGTGTGAATTTATAATAATACAAAAAGAAAGGCTTGGAGGATTGAGGACATAGCTCAATGTTAAAGCATTTGTCTAGCATGTACAAGGCCGTGGATCCATTCCCACACCACAAAAAAAAAAAGTCTAGCTATGTTCCAAATCAAAGAGATAAAAGAAATATTGGTAATAAAATACAATACTTGATTCTAGACTGGAAAGGGAAAAAGGATGCCCTAAGAAACATTGTTAGATCAACCGACAAAAGTGGAAAATGAATGTTATTGTATTAATACTATATTTAATAATATCAAAAACAATGGTGGTTATATAAGTAAAGATATTCTTTATTCTTAAGAAATACAACTTAAAGTATGTGGTGAGGAAGAATGTGTCATATGCAATTTTGAAATGATGCAGAAAAAATATTCTGTATATATACATAAATAGAACAAGTGATAAAGCAAAAGAAGTTTAATGTTAACAATGACTTAAGCTGGGTTAGAATATGTGAGGATTCTTTGTTCCACTCTTATTCTTGTGACCTTTCCAAATATATGTGTGTGTGTGTGTGTGTGTGTATTGTAATGTTGAGGGTAGAATACAGGGAGACAATGGCAGACTAGAAGAGAATTCACTAGCAAATTAATTCAGCAACAACAAAAAACATTAAAAAATCTTTTTGTTTATTTTGGTAGTGCGGACTAAACCCACGGGAGCTTTGCCACTAAGCTACATCCCCAGTCTTTTTTATTTTTATTCTGAGACAGAGTTTTGCTAGGTTGCCAAAACTGGCCTTGAACTTACAATCCCCCTGACTCAACCTCCTGAGTCACTGGGATTACAGGTATGCACCAGCACGCCTAGTCAAAAATCTTCCCATCAGCTAGAATATCTTGACCAGATACTATTTCTAACACATATGATCACACTCCTTAAGTTGGTATATAATAAGAACTAACTGGGAACCTAATGCACAAAGAGGCAAGCCTATGGTAGTGGTTCAGAGAATGAGTTCTAGAATCAGAGTGCTTGAGTTTGAATCCTGTCAAACTTACACACTGTATAACCTTGGCCAAGTCATTTAATCTATCTGTGCCATAAATTCCTGAAAAAGACTTTTAAAGTGTCTCCATATTTTTGTAAGAAGTAAAACATTAACATTAGAGTGCAGGGTATCATACATACCCGACACATATACTATTCAACAATGTTAACTTTGCATCATCACCACTCACATGGAAAACTGGCTACGTGGAGAGACTCCAACTACAAACTGAACCACAATGGGGTGAGCCAGACAAAATTAAATACGAGTACTCCCTGGGTATAGGCAACATCAATCAAAAACAATCTGAAGCAAGAAAAACCCTTCCGAGTCAGATGAAGTACACACTTAGTTTTAGGACTTCCACACAAAATTAATTAGAGGTACCCTAATCAAGTACAGGCAGAACCCAGGTCATCGGCATAGCAGTCAGTCTCTAGTCTGCTGATATTTAATCACTTTTATATTCACACTTATAAATTCTCCAAAACCAAATCAAAGACAAAATTCATTAACTATTTTTCTCCAACCAAATATATGGTTCTCACCAGGCACGGTGGCGCACACCTGTAATCCCAGCAGCTTGGAAGGCTGAGGCAGGAGGATCATGAGTTCAAAGACAGTCTCAGCAAAAGCAAGACACTAAGCAATTCAGTGAGACCAAATCTCTAAATCAAATACAAAATAGGGCTGGGCACAAATCTCTGGTACCCAAAACAAAAAACAAAACAAAACAAAAAAATATATGGTTCTCTTTTAGAACATGAACTTTTTTTTTTTTTTTAATTGTGTCATTCAAGCCTTTTTCCTCCAAGAGCTTTCTTGTTTTTAAAGGAAAAAAAGAAAAAGACTGTCTTGGTACAACATAAGATAGTACAAATTTTCTGCTGTAAAAAAATTAGATAATGCTCCCCTCTAGTGGCTTACTTGGAATAAAGCCCATAAAATTCTATCAGCACCATCTTTGAAGTAGCAAAGGTATTAAATACTATTACAAATATAAAGTTGTCTTTTAGCTACTACCCAATGAAAAAGTATTATTCTGTCCATTTAATCTCTCATCAAAAATACTACTATGACCTTTACTACTACAAACAAGCAGTATCTCTACATTAGCTTAACAGTTAAATAAAAATACCTGTTCCAACAAATGGATCAAAGACAATATCATTTTCTTTCACTTTTCCATGGTTTGCCATGATGAATGATAAACCAGCATCCATGCTTGTATTTCCAATAAAGTGTCTCTTTTTGACACTATATGACTCAATTAGCTCTCTCTGTCCATCTGCAATCTAAAGCAGAGATATTTTTCAAATTAGTAAAACTATAGAGAAGAGATTTAAGATTTCAGATAATCACAAAAAACCACAGCATCCTGTTGATGAGAACTTTCCACTTAACTACTGCTCTAAATTCATTCTTTTAAAATGTTTTTGAGGTAGTTCTGGACAAATATCTTTCCCTTTACTATGTCTTTTCAAACCAAATATGAATTGAACATAATTATTCCAAGAATTGGTGCTGATAAGCTTTCCCCATTTCTTTTTCTCCTAAATAACAATAATCTATAACATTAGTCTCAGCTTCCACTTACCCACGTACAGCCCCAGGGAAGTGAGCTGAAGTGTTCTAAGTAATCCATTTCTCTTAAGAATTAAGGCCTGGATTTAAGAGTTCCATAAATGAGATCCACAACTATTACAGTACTCTGCCTTCCTTCTACATTAGTAAAAAAGCAGTTGTTCAAATTTTCTGGTAAATTTTGTTTTAATGTCACTAGGCACACCACTGTCATCCTAGGTCACATATCTAATAAGCCTCTTGAACCTCAGAAATCTCTGGAGAAATGCATTGCATTTTTTGTATAAAGGCATTACCTTTTTTTCTTTTTTTTGGTGGAGCTGGAGATTAAATTCAAGTCCTTATGCATGCTAAACAAGTCACTCTGCCACTGACCTATAACCTCAACCCATATTCAGCTTTTAAAAGAAACAAAATAAGATAGAAAGAATACTTGCTTACCCATCTACCAAAATAAATATTATATGGATTCTCAGGGATGCAATTAGGGTCCAAACCATAATCCTCCAAAATAGAGAATATATGTTGTGGTTTCTTTAAGTTCACTTTTCCTTCAAAGGGCAGAAATTCAAGTGCCTAAAAAATATAAGCAACTGTAATGTTCTATAAAATTTTCCAAGGGAAAATAGTACTTAACTAATAATATCTACCATGTAAGTCTGATGTCAGCAATTAAATAAGATAAAATGTGAAAATCCTTAGCAAAATTGTGGTACAAAACAAACAAAACACTTGACATTAGCTGTTCCTATATATCAACAATGACTAGATTAGATTAATACTCTAGGGGTTTTATTTTGCTAAATTCACTTACATCTATTCGTTTGACTTTTTCTTCTTGTGTCAATGTTTTATTAAATGTGTGAATCTTTATTTTATATGTAGAGTCTGAATGCAGAAATGGAACCTAAAATAAGCAGATAATTTTTTAAGACATTAGTAATACAAAATGTATATATATGCTTATATAAAAATCACATTTCACTACTCACCATCTTCTCCACAGGGTAATTTTTAAGAGAACTATACAACTCCTCAGGAGATCTTCCATGACCCCATAGTTCAAATATAGACCTAGGGAATAAATGATTGGTACTAACCTCAGTAAAGAATTTAGTTCACACAGTAATATTTAAGTTATTTTACTAATTCTTTACACTCACTCTTTAACAATTATTGTCTGTGTGTTCTAAGCTACAAACAACAAATACATGTTCTGGAAACAAATATAGCATAAGTCCAAATCACACAAAAAAGTTGAACCTAATAGAGTTGGGTGGAAATTTAATATAATTTAGGATTTATCCAAGTTTTCATCTTTTTATATGCTAGGATTGAATCCAGGGCTTTGCACAGGTTAGCATTCACTCTACCAATTGAGCTATATCCCTGGCACCCCATCATTTTATTTTTATGCTAGATCAAATGATGCAGTAAAATCATTTAAGATATTTTGGTCAAATGGATGAGAAGTTGCAGAAAATCCAAGTTTTCCCAATGTCTTCTCCATAAAACAAAAAGGACTATATACAAATGTTGCTATTAGCATTTGGCTATGATTTGGTAATATCTATTAACAAAGCTACTCAAAATGTTAAGATTTAACAATGTAGATATCTTTAGGTTTGCTACAGTTTTTATCTTATTTTGTGTGATCAATATAGTCTAAGCTAAAAATAAATAATTAAAACCCATTTTCAATCACTTTTCTACTACAGAAAATTCTGAATTTAAGTTAGTTTTTGGGGGCTTTTTGGTACCGGGGATTGAACTCAGAGGCACTCAACAATGAACCACACCCTCAGTCCTGTTTTGTATTTTATTTAAAGACAAGGTCTCACCGAATTGCTTAGTGCCTTGCTTTTGCTGAGACTGGCTTTGAACTCCCAATCCTCCTAAGAACCGCTGGGATTACAGGCATGCACCACTGCACCTGGCTTAAGTTAGTTTTGAATTTATGCTTATAAGTCTATTTTCATTCTGCTACGAGATTGTAAATACTATCCTTTAAAAATGAATTCCTCCTTTTCATTCTATTGAATTTATACAGAAAAAAACTCTATTCTTACTACTCTTACTTAATAATCTCTTTAATATTTACTTCAGCCATGCAAATTGTGGAAGAAATAAACTGAAAAAGTATTATGTAATATTATTTAATATTACATTAATTTTACCAATCATCAAATATAAGCATCAGATGATATCAGTTTTAAAAGAAGTACACAAATTCTTAGTACTCAGGTTATTTGTTTTAAATTGAATAAGCCTCATATTTGGAATTCAAACACTTCAGCCAAAAATTTTGAGATTATCAGGTAAAGTAATAAGTTATTCAAAGAGTATTTTTTAGTTATGTTCTCATTTTAGAGTCATTTTTATTTAATAAACAAGACTCACTAACAAATTTCAGCTTAAGGGATTAGACTTTTAGGGCTGCAGGTAGATCTCAACGGGAGGAAGTTCACTAAATAAGGGGTTGTAGCCAATTCAATGACAACAGAAATTACATATCACACTATGAAGCATTGCTAACGATGTTAATAAAATGATATATGAATAATCTTAATTGCATTGCATTAATAAACATAATTTCTAAGAGAAAGGTTTTCAACAACCTGTCAAAATATTCAAGAAAAAAAACAACTGAGAAAAACTAAAAAGTGTCAATAAAAAAAAAACTTTTTAAGAAAAAAATGCAAGAAAAGGAAAGAGTAGATGTCAATGATAAAATCTAGAAACTCAGGATAATTTATTAATTTATACCAATATACTTCATTAATTTATATCAATATATGATCATTAAACTGTTTTTTCTTTAACAAAGAAAACAGTAAAACATGTTTTAGGGCAGTCCCCACATTTTGTTACATTACACTTTACCAGTCTGCTCAATCCAACTAAAAATAACCTGTATGAAAAGCATTTTTTGGCCAGGAGTGTTGGTGCATGCCTATAATCCCGGCTATTCGGAGAGGCTGAGGCAGGAGGATCAAGGATGTAGATGTAGATGAGTGACAGAGACCTCTGGGTTCAATCTCCAAATATAGGGGAGAAAAAAAAAATCACTTTCTGAAATTTTAATACTCTGGTTATACTTAAATGTGGCATCTATCCTACATAAGAATGTAGCATTTATACCTCATACTATACTCCCAGTTAATACAGCACTTTAAAGAAAAATGGTTCTAAGCAAGAGTTTCTCCATTTCTCCATTGAGAATCTTCCAACTTTTAATTTCAGCAGGTAATTCTGTTCCCACACCGCCACCCAGTGGTAAATGCATGTTAACTACAAGATAAACCAAGCTCCTGCCACAACCAGTCCTACTTCCTACCAAAATAGAAGAGGGCAGTTAAGTATGGGATACACTCATGCAGGATAACATGGTAAGTTTTTCTTACTTGGCACACACTGTCCGTTTCATTAAGTTTCTTGCAATATCTTCAGAGGGAAGACTAAGAATCCAAAATGGTGACTGAAATAAATAATAATACACAAGTTATTTCTAAGTAGCTACCAACACCTGGTTCGCTTTTATTCAAGAAGTCAACAGGAGAAATTTCTATTTGCTGCTTTCACTTAAGAATACCTGACCTGACTGTATAGAAAAATGATCCAATGAATGAAAATATCAAATTAAATTTAAACTTATTTAACTTTAAGGTTAATTTTGTATTTGCCTTAATGTAGCTTGACTAAAAGAATCAATGCACATTATACTACAGAATACAATCTTGGAAATTTTTATCTTTGCTTATCATTTCTTATAGTACAGCTATTTTATTTTTAACTTATAAGTAATGTATTTCTTAATACTAAATGATCTCTTTTTCTAAGTAGCTATGGTTATCTGAGAGGTAGATGAGGGCCCTGTGAAACAACTATGATAGATAATCATGGGGAACATTATTATTACCATTAAGTTGTACTGTTTTATTATATTGTCTAGGAGGAAAAAAAAAAAAAAGGTCCGAGTCAATCAGGAGTTTCTCAATCCCCTATCTCAATACCCAAGATTACAGGAAATATCTTCTCAAACAGCCCCTTGCCAGAATACTGCCAAACACAGCAGTGTCCTGACCTCATTCATCACTCTCCTTTCACTTTGCCTCAATAACTGAAAGTAAATAAGGAATATAACTCCAATACCACGGAACTTTTAATTTAAGTTCTCTCATCTTTTGCAAGAAATCCTCCCTGACATTAGCAGTCTATCTTCTTCCAGTATTTACACTATCCTACAGAAAAATTCAAAATAATCCAAATAGAAAAACAGATCATTAGTATTAATTCTATTAAAAAAATTTTTAAAGCAATCTAAATTAAATTAAATGGTTATGTAAATTATGGTATAGTGCAATTACATTGGTGATAAAGGCTAAGAACAACACATACCTATATTAATATTGTCAAATAAAAAAGGTTATAGAAGTTCATGGTAAGTAATATTACAACTGAGGAGGATAAAGGATATGAAAAAGACTGGAAGGTCACATCCCCAATTATAAGTCATGACAAGGTGAAAGAACTGTAAATGATTTTTCTTTTCTTTTTCTGTTTTTCCAAACCTCTTTAAAATACTGATAAACTATAAATACAAAATAAAAGCTTATAAATTCACAATCGTATACAGTATAAAATTTCAAATTTTAAAATTATGCCAAATATAAACCTACAGTTCATTTAAATTGTAATTCTGAATACATTTCATCAACAGAATATAGTCCTTTCTTAAATGAAAGAACAGATATACATTATGGTGCAAGTGTTGAATTAAAAATTAAATTTGGGACTGGGAATGTAGTTCAGTGGTAGATGACTTGCCTAACATGTATGATACGCTGGGTTCAATCCCCAGCACCAAAAAATGAAAATAAAAAATAAAAATTTAAAACTGTAAGTACATCTGTTACTTTCCAAAGCCATAATCTTCCCCTAAATATCCTTTTTATTTCATTTTCTCTAGGAACAGATACAAATAACCACATAAATATAAATTTAAGCTTTGTAGTTCTCTTCAAACCCAAGATTCTATTTATATATACATTACATATGGTCTAATGAAAATTCTCCTTACCTTCCCATAAGTTTCATGACTGCTGATGAACTGACCTCCAAAAAGTGAAAGCAAAGATTTTATTTCCTGCATTGAAAATATTATAGAGAGAATATATTTCAAACAGGAAATTCAAAGTCTTCTAAGAGAAACAAACCTAATATGATTAAAAAAGAAAAAGAATGGAGTGATATCTACCCAAGGCATTTAAGTTTCAACATCAGACAATTCCAACTCAGGGTATTGAAACTTTATAGTCACAACCATGGTTAAGTAATTTCAGAGAATTTTAGACAACAGAATTGCCAAGTATGATCAGAGAATGTCCCGATTTTAAAAGGGGGCAGGGAGGCAAAAACAAATAACAGACACTATAGATTGGTAAATTTAACAATACCTCATAAAAATAAAATGAATAATTAAAAACATGACTTGAGGATATTTGGAAAATAACTACAGAGCATCAACATGGATTCATTAAGCACATTAAATTAACCTCTTCTACCTGGATTAAATTATAGCACTAGAAAGAGAACTAACATAATAGGCATGTTAAAAGCATCATGCGTACAAAGTTGAAATCACTTCCAATAGTTTGTGTATTCTGTGAAGTACACACTTTGTATTGATAAACGACGACTATACAAAATTTATGACCTGTACCACTAACAACTACTATCTACAAATTCTACCTACTGAAAGCAGGTAAAATCTTGTATAGGTCCTATGGAGCAGGTAACCTAAAGAAGGAGAAATGTCCCCACTACTGGTTGCTGACAATCCCCTTTCCTCCCAACCAGAAGAAAGAACCTTTAACACCAAGCCTTCAGTGAGCGTCAGCCATCACCAGGGAATGCATACCCACATCACCAAGTTCCTCATTCCAAGATCCAAAAGAATGGGAGGTTTAAGCAACTAATACCATTTCTATTTTTCTTTTGTCTCTGCATCAAATAATTTCTTATATTAGAAGGAGGTGAATTCAGTACAAAAATATGGATAGAGCACAACCTAAAACAAACTACCAGTAAATCAGTAAAGGAAGCCCAAAGGTTATTTAGCAACATGAGTAACACAAATTGGAATCGTAGACATTATGAGACTCAGGACTAAGACAGACTACAGTTTGATTTCAGATCTTCCACATACTAGCTATGTGGTTTTATATATGAAATTTAACTTCTTTTACATCCAGTTCCCTTGGGTGTAAAATAGGAATCAGAGTTATCTCATGAAGTTAGAAGATCTATATATAGAGAAGCACAGACTCTTAGGGTATATTAAGGGAATCTAGATAATGATGACCTCAGCACTCTAACTGAAATTCAGCAGCTCAGGAAGTTAAGCAAGTCTAACACAATTATAACAATCAGAAGAAAAAAATGAACTTATAGATTAGATTACTTGGTCTTACATGATTGTTGTTCCTTCTGTATTAAAGTATTTTGGGAATCAGCTTTACAATTAAAACATCCAAATATAACCAAGTCAAAATTTGCTGCTCCTAGAATCATTGCTAAAAAACAGTGATAGGCTAAAATATAAAGGTCTTAAGAGTTGGAAACAAAATGGATGCAGTGAAACACACCTGTAATCCCACGAACTTGAGGCTGAGACAGGAGGATCACAAATTCAAGGCTAGTCTCAGCAACTTAGCAAGGTCCTTAGTGAGATACTGTCCCAGAATAAAAAACTTTAAAAAAGGGATGGGGATGTGGCTCAGTGGTAAATTGACTCTGGATTCAATTCCCAGTACCAAAAAAAGAGATAGAACGAGAGATGCAAAAAAGAAAGTGAAGAATTATCAGAAGTTTTATAGCATAGCATTAGCTCTAATACCCAAAACTTAAATAACCACTTAAAACTGAGGGTAAATGTGATAAATCATTTACCCTCAGTTTTAAGTGGTTAATTAAGTTTCAAATTTATAAGCACATTGTTTATAAATTCAGCATGATCAAGACAGGTGAGATTCACATGATTAGCTTCAGGTACGATTCTTTCTTCTGAAGGGACATCTAATGGATTTTGTTTACATGCTCCTGATATTGTAGCATGACACATCAGTTTTATGCTTCCTTCTTCTGCCATTGCAAATATGATCCTAATACAATATTTACAATCTATGTCCTATGAACTGTGGACAGAGCCATCTGTGTTGTGGTATTTTTAAATTCTCAGGCCTATACCTTTTCAGAATCCTTGATTTTATGGAACTAAGTTCTTTTATTTATACCTTCTGTCTCATTGTTTCCAAATATAACTCTCATTGTATTTTTTTTCCTGTATTATTTTCCTTTGGATGAGAATATAGATAAGGATAAGGTCTCATCTCAAATCCTGTTTTTTTCCTTAATGGTATGATACCAGCATGCCAGATACTGGCAACCTGATGGTTTGTGCTTGTTTTCTACTCAAATCTTGAAGTTCTCTCTTTCTCTTTTTTTCCCCCCCCTTTGGTTCTGAATCCAGAGTCAATTTACCACTAAGCCACATCCCCATCCCTTTTTCCACTCAAACCAGATCATTTATTTAAGTTGCTTACTTTTTCATCCATTTAGGTTTGCTTCAGAACCAGTAATAAAATCCAAGTCGCTTGAACTTAACTTTTAGTATAAGGCAGCAAAAAAATTAAAATTGGCCCTCACTCTATATGAGAGGTAAAACTGGACTACACTTAGATTCCTAATCTCTCATTTTAATTCATAAAGGCAGCTACTTCTTGTAGCTTCTTGTTTAGCAATTCTAATGAAGTAGATAGGTCCACAAGTGTAGAATGAGATCCACAAGTGTAGAATGTCCCATTATTACCTTCCCTAGAAGGTACCTTATTTCATTTAATTCAACATTATGGAGAAAATTGTATGTGCAAGGCACTAGGTAAGGTAAATATCTATTTATCCTAAAGGAGTTTAGGGTTTAATGGAATTAATGAAACATTTAACCCCACAATTGAAGTGTGAAGTGTTCTTAAAGAAGTAAAAGCAAGGCCGTGTGTGGTGGTGCGCACCTATAATCTCAGCGGCTCAGGAAGCTGATGCAGGAGCATCAACAGTTCAAAGCCAGCCTCAGCAAAAGCAAGGCTAAATCAATGGCAGAGGACAACCTCTTCCAGGAAAGGTAAACTAGATAATTCAGATTAAGTCTCTTGATATGAAAAACTGAAAATGCTGAATATCTACTGAAGGCCCAGAGAGCAAACCAGAATCACCAAACCAAGACTGAAGAGAAATTTCAAGAAAGAACAAAGACAGGGATTTCAAGGAAGAACCACTTTTCCCTAAAACATTTACCAACTTCAAAAACAAATGTCAAGGCAAAAATCCCTCTGATAGCCTAATGGAGCTAGAAGGACAAAAGGAGTACAGGGCTGCCCATGGGGAAGAAAGGAGACTTGACAAACAAACCACCTGATTTTTACTAGGATCCCATACTCTAGGAGCATGAATGAAACAGAATGTAAACAGAGCTTAATATCTATTACGGTTTAGATATGGTCATCCTCCTACCTAAAAGTTCATGTGAGACAATGCAAGAATGTTCAGAGATTAAATTAGATTATAAAAGTTGTAACCTAATTAGTGGATTAATCCACTGACATGGATTAACTAGGCAGTAACTGCAGGCAGGTAGGGTGTGGATGGGGAATAAGTCACTGGGGGCCGTGACTTTGGGGTTTATATTTTTTCCCTGGTAAACAGAGCTCTCTCTGCTTATTGGTTCTCGTGCCCTGAGCTGTTTTCCTCTCCCATGCCTTTCTGCCTTTGTGTTCTGCCTTAGGAGGGGTCCAGCTATGCAGTAGGTCATTTGTGGATTGAGACTTCTGAAACCATGCGCCAAAATAAACTTTTCCTCCTCTAAGTTGTTCCTGTCAGGTATTTTGGTCACAGTGACACAAAGCTCATTAAAACAATATCTGAAAATTAGTTAAAGTGACTCTGGACTCCTAATGCTTTTTTCTATGTGTTCCATCCTTTTTTAAGAGAATGTACTATGGACTGGGTTGTGGCTCAGTGGTAGAGCACTTACCTACCATATGGGAGGCCCTGGGTTCGATCCTCAGCACCACATAAAAATAAATAAATTAAAATAAAGGTATTGTATCCATCTACAACTAAAAAATATTTTAAAAAGAAAGAGAGAGACTGTATTATCATCCTAGTTCTCAAAGTATTTCTTTGAATAAATTTTCAAAGATAGCATCCGGCACATATTTAAAAAATAATCTAGCACATATATCTGAAGAAGAAACAAACTTTATAAACAACAGAAACAGACCCACAGTGCCCCTTTATGAGTCACATACTTTAACTACTAAGCATTCTATATTGAAGGGGATAAAGAAGAGTCATCCCCTGGCAGAGGATGTTGTAGATGTTAAAAATAATCAAGCAAAAAATATAAACCTAAAATAAGTAAATATGCAGGTAAATCTAAATGAGTACTGATTATATAAAATCCAGAGATTAAATTATAGGAGAGGAAAGACCCAAACCAGACAGAAGGAACACAGAGAGCAATAACCAAAGCAGGAAAATGGAGGATATCCTTCAGGGAATGACAGGGAGTCAGTTTGGGTGGGATTAAGGACTGGGAACAATGTGAGAAAGCCAACAAGAAAGCTAGGCAGTGCCAGACCATTGGAATTTTAACCTTAAGAAAAAGGGGGCATAAAACAGAACTGAGCTTATGAAACATTAAACTGGCACCAGGGTAAGACAGTAACTAATAAGAAGATAAAGGGAAGAAACAAGTAAAATCAGCAAGTACTAGGGATGCTATTCTTAACACCACAGCCTAACCCCTCCATTCCCACCACACTGCCTTACTTTAGGTACTTATTCTAGTTCCTCTCTAGTATCCTCTAAATGGTATTTTTGTCTGGTATTACAGAATTATCTCTAATAAAACAAAAATGATCTTGTCATATCCTCTCAAAAAGAAAAAAAAAGTCAATGTACCCCTCAATCTAAAATAAAAATTCAAACACCTTGGAATAGTTTCAAACACTCCAAAATCTGGACGCTACCCCACCTCTCTAGCTTCAATGCCCCCTACCTTCATCCTGTCTCCAATAACCAACTACGTTTCTATACCTTGCATGTGCTTCTCTTTTTCAGGGAAATGGGCTTTCCAATCCTCTTCACTAACACAGTATCTCCTTTATAATTTAAGACCTTCCTTTTAAATATAAATGTGCATTTTCAAGTTTCCTAAAGGAATTCAGTATTTCCTAATACTGAATCAGTGCTACAATCTTCCTGTATAATTCCCAAGGCCAATAAGTTGAACACTAATTGAGAAAAATCAAAGAATCTTGGCACAATTGAAAACACACAATCTTACCAGGCATGGTGGCACACACCTGTTATCCTAGCTACTTGGGAAGCTGAGGCAGAAGTATCAAGTTCCAGGCCAGCCTCAGCAACTTAAGAAGACCCTGTCTCAAAAACAACAACAAAAGGGTTGGAGATTTAGTTCAGGTAGAAAACTTCTGGGTTCAATCCCCAGGACCAGAAAAGAAAATGATAGAAAACAAAAATACACCATCTACACCTTCAGTGGCTTGCTGATTTTTCAGCCTTGCTCCAACACCTGTGATCTTCTCTACTAAACTTTGTCCTTGTTACCTTCCTCAAAAACTATTTACAATTTCACTATTTTTCATTTTTCCCATTCAACTGCTGATGCCTTATGTCTGAGAAAATAACTCAGATTTATTCACTTCCTAGAAAACAGACCTCCAGGCAATTTCCACCCCAACTCTCCTTTGCTCAATCTCCCTTTCTACTGAAAGGTGAATTTTTCTCCCACTGTGTCCTTATATCCATCCTCCCCTTCCCTTCAGCCTATAATTATGCTCAAACTCAATCTCTCTTTAAAGGGAGTCTTCCTTTGACCAGAGTCAACCAATCTCTTTAAAACTTTCCTTTCTTACGCTCTACTTAAGAGCAGTTCAGCCTATTTTCCTTTCCTTATTTTCCAGTGATTTCTAAATCAAGCAATTGGCTTTTCCCACTAAAAATCTAAACAGAATATTCACCTCTAACCTTCTGAGAGTGTAACTGAACATTTTTCATTACTTTCTAATCAAAAAACACATTCATTGACACTATTAATTTATCCCTGCTTTCTAAAACTTTACCCTCTGGATGTCTGTGGTCTCACACCCTTCTTATCTGACATTTGCAATACATCTCAATAGCAATGGGTCCAAGAATCTGTACTTGGCTCACCACTCTTTTGACCCTATGCTTGTAGTAATTTTATCCTCTCTTCTAGTTTGCATATGCAGAAGACTCTCAAATATTTATCATCAGTCTGGAGATCCCTATTATGCTCTATGCATACTCATATCCACTACCTACTGACCAACCTACTGTATACTAGTGAAGCAAATTCAGTGTAACTGAAACTTAAATCTTACCATCTGCCTGTGTACTTACTTTAAATGGAGACATGCCTACATCCATCCCAGGAGTCATCCTCAACTTGCCCTTCTCCTCCTAACAATCTAGCTCTGATGATCTTATCACCTAAATGCTTTACCAGTCTATCCCATCTTCTTAACACTCTTACTAGGTCAGGCCTTCTTTTTTTTTTTAAATTTTACTTATTTTATTCATTTTAGTTATTGATGGACCTTTATTTTTTTATCTATATGTGGTGCTGAGAATTGAACCCAGTGCCTCACACATTCGAGGAAAACACTCTACCACTGAGCCACAACCCCAGCCCCAGGCCATCTTAATTTACAAGACTACTCCAACTAACTCTTAACTAATCTCTGATTCCAGTCTTATTTCCCTCAAATCCATCCTCCATTTTGCTGTCAAAGTTATTTTTTAAAAAAGTAATTCTGCCCTTCAATAAACTATTCTTCCAACCCCCAACATATTCAAGGCTTTGTATTTTCTGATCCCTCTCTACCACTTCTGGTCACTTATCACTCTCTGCCAAATATTTGGTGATCTAGTAGTAGCTAACAGTTTGTAATACTAATGTATTTATTTCTCTCCCTGGTCCAGCTAACTACTAGTAGCCCTATAGTTCAAGTGTTATTCCCATGGACATCCTCTTAAAAGCCAACATCTCCCCGACCCCCGTCCCTCAGGTAGATGAGATTCCCCTTCTATATTCTCTCATATTTCCCTGTGCATCCCTCTCACTGCACCTGCTAACCTAATTCTATGCTTATGTGTCTGCTCAGCCCTTAGCCTAAAAAAGTAAGCCCCTTGAGGGCAGAGGCTGTTATCAAGATATTAGGTAGGAAGTAGCTAGCAATGAACAGTGAAATTGCATGGTGAGGACATAAAGTGTTCTTTTTTACTTTAGGGTCCTTCTTTAAACTATCTTAAGAAATCAAATGGTGACAGTTAATCTGTAGAAAATAAACAAAAGCAAGAGAACTATTTGTAAAACATGTCAAGAGAAAAGGATTAATAGGACCCTTGACAGGGTTCACCGAGGTTGATGTGAAGTTAGGCATTATGGCTACAAGCGTCCAATTGTCTGGGAAGGAAGATTCCTTTAGCAACGCAAGTGCACTAAGGCAACTTCTGACCACCTATTGACCCCAGTGCCCACATTAACAAAGAATTGACTTATAGATTGAAGGCCCCCTAAATATGACAGCCACATGACAATTCTGGTGAGGACCAAATAAGGTTAAAAACTCCACCACCCAAGTGGAAGGAATTGAACATCTGATTGGCGAAAGTTGCTGAAGGAGGACCCCACTTTTCAAGTCAACCACAAAACAGCAATAAATTTAGGGAGAGCATTGTCTCTGTCATTCTCTGCTCAGAGTCGGACCACTCGCTTTCTTGAGAGGGTTCTTTACCTGAACCTCATTTTGCTTTTACATTACTTTGACCTCACTTTCACTTATAATAATAAGTTCTCCTGCATGACTTTTGGTGTCTGGCTTTAAATCTTCTTTCTCCCAAACACAAGGATGGAGGTTCGGAGTTTCAGCTCTCTGCTTTCCTGTGGCAATGATATCTCAGTGTCCAGCATATTGGATTGCAGCCATTCCAAAAAGGTTTCTTGAATACATTTAAAAAAAAAAAAAATCTCCCCAACTTCTCCATCATCTAACAGCAACTACTAACCCCTTCACCACGCTTGAACCTCATATTCTGTATGTAAAACACACACCGAGCACTCCTCTTGGATATCTCTATCCTCCGCTACTCAAATAAGCTCCAGGAGAAAGAGGCCCCATCATTTTCGCCTGCCTAATTCTGGTACCTGGAGCACGTGCAGAATGAATGAAAAGGCTCAGCAACACCGAGAGGACTTCTCTCTCACATACCCTCCTCCAAGGACTAACAGAACTTCTTTCACCCTTCGCAAAGCTCAGCCCCCAGCCCAGGGACCCAAGGATTGGGGACCAGCAGTCCCCTGAATCGGTGCGTGCGTTGAAGGTGCGGGGAGCCTCCACCCACAACCAGACCCCACCGCTCAGTCCTCTCCCGTCGGGAATTGTGAAGGGCGCTGCGAGCTCACCGGGAGGCGGAATTCCAGGTGCTCCTGAGCCATAAGCAGCAGATACCGGTTCAGAGTGCACCGCAGCGCCATTGCGGCTGCTCTCCATGCGCCTGCGCGGCCCGCTTGGCCCCGCCCCCTACCCCTCAAAGAGCGTTTCCCCGAGGCGGAGCCTGGGCGGCCGGAAGCGGAAGTTCAACAGGGCGCGCGCTGTGCAGACAGTTTTCACGCCTGGCGTCCGCACTCTGCAGCTGTTGGAGCGGCTTAAGTCTGGTGGGGGCCCAAGTACAAGTAGCTGGTGCAAGGAGAAGCGTTGTTTCCTGGAACAGATTCTGATAAATCGAGGCCGAGGTCATAAGTCCAAAACACCCATGCATCTCTGTCAGGCTGAGCATCTAACACTTGAAAAGGGATTGGGTATCAGAGATCCAATGGGAAGGAGAAAAAGTTAATGTGTTAAGATTTTTGCAATTAGAAAAAAATAAAAGTATTTTGTACCGACTTATATAGGAATTATGGGAATGTCAAATTTCTTGATGTGCCAGAGGGGTCTCTGGTATCATTCGTTAATGAATATGGTTCATGAAAGGAGAGAAATAATAGTGGTTGCTCCGTAGAAACAAGAATGCAAGTTGAAATTCTGAGGCACCAATTCAGACTTGAGCAACTGGAGTTTTTTGATTTAAGAATGACTCAACTCCTGGAAGTCAAATTTCCAACAAGCAAAATCTCCAGAGGTGGACAAAAGTAAATCCTGTTCTATGGTCTAAAGACTCCCCAGAAGAAACATGAAGCCCTAGTTTGCAAACTATGTCCTCTAATTTGCTAGGAAGCAGATTATGCGCATAGAAAAATGTGAGAAGGAAAACTGGGGATTCAGCCTTCTTTCCTGGCCATCATAAACCCTAATGCTGTCACAATTCAAACACGGTCGTCAAGGGCTATACATTCATAAACATGATAGCTGCCTAATTGAACTAAGCTGGAAGACAACTCTCTCCACATCTTATTAGGTGACTGAAATACCAAGTTTTTCCCAAAGAAGCCTAACCCAAGGCCTACCGGAATTTCCTCTCTGGACCACTCCTTTGTTTAATTATTTTAAGTTTTCATTTTTTTACTCCTCTCCAAACAAAGGGCAAAGCAAGACAGTGATTATTAACTCCACTGCTCAAGAAGCTTCAGCTTTGCAGCTTAGGTGGACTTTTCATGATTTTAAATAGATTAATAGATTTAATCTTTGAAATGGACCCCATTTATTATTTCCCTTGGGCATAACTTGTAAACCAGTAGTAGTACAACGTCACAGCGCATTTGCCTCATATGAGCCAGGTCTTTCATTTCCCCATTCTCTCTTCTTCCTTCCCCTTTCCTTCCTTCCTAAAATACAACCAAGTTTGATTTCTGAATTAAAAGGCCTTTTGGCAAGTAATTCACAAACACTACATTCTTGCTTAAGGTAGGTATGCAGCTCACCTTCTAGATGCTTTTTAAGCACATATTGTTTTAAGCATAATTCCCAGTACTCTCCATCTTTTAATCCTAACTGCTTCCCAGGAGTAGAAAAATTATATAGTGTTGGGGCTCAGATGAGAATACACCAAAATGAAGGCCGCGGAACAAAATTTCCTACTCTGTCTTCTGCTCCACTTTTCCCCTACAAGTCAAGCCATAAAAACTAGAATTCCTCTTCCCCATGGGGAATAATAGAAACTAGAACTCTTTCACTCCAAAGCAAGCCCATAAAGCCAAAAAATACTAATCTTCCCCCACCTGTCTTTGAGTGGACCATAAAGAAATTCTTCGGCCTACCTTGTCTGACATTTCAGAAGGGGTCTTGCCCGCCCCATCAGGGTGGAAGGAGTGCTGCACAGGGGCCAGAACAGTTAAATAGGCCTTCCTGTGTTCCCCCACTGTCTCTATTAAATCACACCTTTCTTGTCTAATCCTATTACTCCATGGCTGCTTTCTCTTCATAGAACCTAAGGGCTCTATGGATCTTTGAGTCTTCATTCTTAAGGCTCTTGTGTCACTTAAAAGTTATGATTGAACCAATCTGCATCAATTTTTCTATTAAGCACCCACTGTCAGTCCCTTTCAGTAACTCTTCATGAAGCCTTTCCTTTTATCCTATAGTAGTCTGTAGAGCATCCCTAATCCCTTTTAGGGATTTTCTTGGACAGTCTACTATATAACAGCAGAGTCAAATGTAGTGTTTTACTCAATCCTATAGAGCACAGGTTCTCAAAATTGGCTGCATATTGTGATTACCTAAAGAGTTTTTTTAAATACTGAGGCCTGGAATCTAACTCAAGATTCAAATTTAATTTGATTAGAGTGCAGTCTGGAAATAAAGTTTTAAAGTTCCTGAGTTGATTTTAATGTGCAATCAAATTGGAGAATCACTTACAGCAGTAGTTCTCAAAGTGTGGTTCTAGGACATCAGTATCACCTGGAAACCATTTAGAAATGCTGTCCCACTCCCAAACCTGCTGAATCGGAAATTTTGGAGGTGGGGCCTAGCAGTTTGTTTTTTAAAAAATCCACCAAAAGGTGCTGAATAATGCTAAGGTTTAAGGATAACTTCTTGGGGGAGGAGATGGATGGATGAGCTTTGAGTCTCTAGAGGCCCAGGCATCAAAGACTAATGTTTTGTTGTTTCCTTATCCACCTCTGGGGAGACAATTCAAATGATAAATTTGCAAAATTGTCACCATCACAAATATTTTTCTCAGAGGAAGATGTATCAAGAAGGAAGTATTCCTCTTTGGCCAACTAAATTGAGAATTAGTCTTGAATCTCCTTAGCTATGAAAATATCCAGAATAATCACTTAATAGGTGATTTCCTGTGGGCCAGGAATGTTGTATAGAACCTAAGCCCTTAGAGAAAGAACAAATCTAATAATGTCAAGAACTATGATACTTTCCCATAACCCTGTAAGTTTCAATATTAAACTCTTTAAAATCTCTGATATGAATTAATTCTTTGGAAACTCAAAAGAAGTCTCACACTTGAGTTATATTGATAATGATACTGCCATTAAAGATATCAGTCCAGAAAGATCAGCTGACATCTAGATTATAATCTTCTGGATTGAAATTTGCCTAAAATTATGGTCTTCAGTCACTTTGGTTTGTTATGGTAATATGTGAAGGCATTCAGAGATTAAATTACATTTACTGACAAGTCACATCAATCATTCACTAGAATAAGGCAATGGAGTTACAAAGATAAGGTTAAAAAATAAAATAAGCCCCCAACTCCAAGAGCTCAAAATCCAGTGATAAGAGAGAGCCCATTCTATCTTGACTAGGTTGCATAAAATGTCCATGCTAGGGTTGAAGCAGAAGAAACAATATTGCTACAGTTGGGGATGGGAAGCAACAGAGAAGACTTCACAGAGAAAGTAATATGTGAGCCAGATGAACATATTTACAAAGATGTGATCAGTTTAGTAATATACTGTTACAACTAAAAATGTTAAAACTGTTGGTTGTTATAACAACTGTTGTCACTAAAAATGGATGGTACACTAGGATACAAGTGTGAGAAATACAGATAAAAAAGCTGAAACATTATCTTGAGGGTAGATGATGAGGTTAATTTAGTGATTTAAAATTTTTTACTTGGTGCTTGTGATTGAACCTAGGGCCTCATGCATATTAGGCAAGTGCAGTACCAATGAGCTATATCCCCCAGCCCCAGTTTAGTAAATTAGGCGGTAATTTAGAAAGAACTCTGTTAGGCAGACAGTGACTAGAGGCAGGGAGCCCAGTCAGGAGATTCTAGCAATAATCAAGACAAGAAAGTATGAATATCTGAAAAGACAGACACTGGGCATTAAGAGGATTGAAATGATTTTTGCTTTAGGATTTCTTCAAGGTTACACCCTGGTTCTAAAACTTTTGGTATAAATCTCAAGGTAAAGTGTTTAGGAGCCTGAGGAAACATGGCATGTGTTCTATTTAGTAGAGCAATGAATTAAGAATAGACTGCAGAGTTGGGCAAGGATAAAAGTAGGGAGATCACAATAAAGAAGTTTCTGCTGTAATCTAAAGAAAGGATAACTTGGCCAAGATGAAAATAGTACAAGTGGTAAGAAGTGGTAAAATTATGAATATAATTTGAAAATATTGCCAATAGATTTGCTAATGTTAGATATGAATGTGAAAGACAAGTAAAATATGGCTCCAAGATTTTGACTTCAGCAACTCAAAAGACTGGAGTTGCCATTGATAAAGATAGAACAGATGAATGTGTTGGGGGTGGGGGAAATTTGAAGCTTGAGGTGCATATTTTAATACCAACTTAGTTGAGTCATATTTGATTTAGGGTTCAGTTTAATCAGTGCATGATTGTTGGTTGTGTTCCATCTCTCCCTATGAGATTTTAAATAACTAATCATACATCTGATTCTCCTTAATTAGAAGTGGATAAGACATTTTCATTAAATTAACTTAAGTTGAATTAGAGATATGGTTATTGCATTTATTTTAGTAGAATAAACAGGTACCAGCTTCATTTTGGTAACTTGGGAGTACCTGTACCTAGTACATACTGAAAATTTAATGAAACTTGTGTTTTGTAGAGGACTTTTTGACATCAAAACCTAGAAATATTTGAGTGTTGCAATAACAAAGATTGTGCTCTGACCTTCAATTCTTTGTATGAAACAAGAGTGAACCTTTTGTGCACTGTTATCAGCCAATTTATCAAACACCATTTGAACATGTTTTTAGTATTATTAAGAGTCCACAGAGGGACTGGGGTTGTGGCTCAAAAGTAGAGCGCCACCTAGCACGTGCAAGACCATGGGTTTGATCCTCAGCACCACATAAAGTAAAAATAAAAATTGTGTCCACCTATAACTAAAGAAAATATATTTAAAAAAAGAGTCTACAGAGGCAAAACTTGACACAGTATTTTTCTATTTTTTATTTCATTTTCTTGTAAGTAAGCACAGTTTGAAGTAGTTCATTATAATAATTTTATTATTCCATAACTATATGAATAACATCACAACATGCACATACATATTCTCTATACTAAACATTTTTAAGACAGGTTATGACTTAACGTTGCTTTGAATTAATGTTTATAGACAGGTAAGGAGTTAAATGCTCAGACTACCCTCTCTCCCCAAAAAAGGCTAAGTTAATTTTATTTGTAGTCATTTGATTATTAATTTTACCAAGTAAAGAGAACCTCTATTAAAAATGTATTTCCAAAGGTTTTACAACAAAGAAAATTTACGCAAGGTTGTAAAGCTATGTAAATGGAGTCACTTGGCTATTCACATTTTTGGAGATCCATAAAGCATTTTAGAATTCCTTAAATATCTGTCATGTCATTGTCATAATAATCTCATGTATATCATTGCCAGTTCACATAATAAAACATTCAAAGCCTGCACATGTTAAAATTTCTTCCCTGAAGCTAATCATATTTTATAACTGATTTATAGAAGCTTGTAACTATTATTATAAATGCTCAGCTATTTCACAAAACAATACTGACAAACATACAATTTTGGGAACCCATAATCCCTGCAAATCCCACTTTCCACCTTCAGCAAATAAGCTGAAATTAGAACATTCATGCCAATTGTAAATTAATAGTGAATGTAAACGTCATGAAAAACAATATGTGGTTTTCTCAGTCTAAAATCCACTGTCTACCTTCCAAAGAATGAGTCTTGAATACTCATTTTTACTACTACCTGTTCTCAGAAGTGGTTGCCCCTCCACAGCCTCTTCTCTAAACCTCATGACACCCAACACACCAAATTCTACTGACTGATTTTTGTCAGGCTCCTATATAAGCAATTAAAGGCAGATTGTCCTTTCTCGTTTCTTTATTCCCTGATCCTGGCAGTATCTGATACATGGAAAATGCCCAATAAATGTTTGCTAAATAAATTAATGAACAAACTTAACAAAATTGACTCCAGATGTTATAACTAAGCATTGTAATAGGTATTTTATTACTTAAAACTATGTTTAATATGCCAAAACAAGGAGTGAAAACTAGTAATCCAGCAATACATTAATCTTTATATTCATTTCTTTTCATGTACATGGTATCAATAGCCACTAGGGATTATCTTTCAGTGCCTATTTCATTTTTTCATTCACATTCACTAATGTGACCATAGATTAGCACCAAAGACCATTCCTAAGGAAACATGCTTTGTGAAATGATATACAATAATGTTATTAACATCATTATTCAAATAAAATTTCTCATATAAGCCTTTCTCTTTCTATTTTCAAATCAGGTCCTTTTTATAATACAAGTAGGTCTAATCACTTTTTATTCTAATTCTCCTTTGGTAAAAAAAGCATGACATAAAAAGCAACAGTTTCTGCCAGTTTTAATACAATATTTTATGCTTCTTCCTCTTTTATGTTCTTATAGGTATTCTATTATAGTGGATTGTTATATAACAAATTGCTTATTATTGTAAATCCCTGTTAGAAATCACATTATATTAGCCCCCCATCTGAAGTTTTTACTTTCCACAGTTTCAGTCACCCAATGTCAACAGTAGTTTGAAATTTTTAAATAAAAATTCCAGAAATACATACCTCATACATTTTAAATTGTCAGCCATTTTGAGTAGCATGATAATAAAATTTCATACTGTCCTGCTCCATCCAACCTGGGATGCAAATCATCCATGCAGTACACGATGCATGGATGATTAGTCACTGTTAGTCACTTAATAACAATCTCAGTTATCATACTCTCCTAGTTTCACAGTATTCAAGTAATCTTTATTTTACTTAATAATGGCCCCAAGGACAATAGTGATTCTGTGATTATATTAAAACATATTGTTACAATTATTCTATTTTATTATTAGTTATGTTAACTCTTAATTTGCTTAATAATTTACATTTTATCACAGATATGTATGTATAGGAAAATAATAATAATATATATATATGGTTTGGTTCTACCTTGGGTTTCAGGTACCCAGGTAGGGTCTTGGAACATATTATTTAAAATTTGAGTAAAAAGTAACACATACATAAGTGTTTCCTCCTCAAGCAGAGATTACTGTGTAGTATGGTATTCTTTATTTTGAAAATTTATGCAGAATGATTAAGAAATAGCTAATTTCTTTTTCTCCCTCATACTAATAAACGTTCCAATAAATTACTTTCTATATCAGTTTAATCTTCATAAATAAATCACTATTAAGACTACTGAGAAATGAAATTACTTGAGCTTTTTAAAAAATACAGAGCCCTTGATTAATAATTTGATTTTAAAGGAATTTTATCTATAGTATTTGATGTACAAAATCCTTAGACAACCATTACAACAGAAAAAGTCAGTGATAAAAGTATTCACATAACTATATCATAGACCTTAGAAAACAGACGTTCAGAAAAGATTTTAAGGCTACTCAGCAACAGCCTCTGGTAAAACCCAACAAACCTTAAAATTGCAATTAGAAATCAAAATATTAGTTCATACTGAGCCAAGATTAGGAAAGTCTTCCATTGTTGGTATTTTCATATTCTTAGTTTTTCAATCAAATAATCAGTCTGTAATTGAAAAAACACACAAACATGTTTTTATTCCAGATATCATATCAGATAATTTTGATAATTATCTATGAGATAATTTTCTTGACAATCCTATTATAATAAGCCATACCATCCAGAAACACTTGTAATCCCAATGGCTCAGGAGGCTGAGGTAGGAGGATCAACAGTTCAATGCCAGCCTCAGCAACTTAGTAAGGCCCTGAGCAATTCAGCAAGACCCTGTCTCTAAATAAAATATATTAAACGGCTGGTGATGTGGTTAAGCGCCACTGGTTCAATCCCTGGTACCAAAAAAAAAAAAAAAAAAAAGCCATGCCAGAAAAGCAAGGTACTATATAGTCTCTTCCTAAAAATGTCTCTCAAAAAAAAAAAAACAAAAAAAAAAAACCTAATAATGTTATAAACTATAGTAAAGGTATTCTTCATTATATACAAATAGGCAGATTTTATAAACTATATTATATATTCATTAAAAAGCATCAATAAGAAATGGAAAATAAAGTTTTAAAAAATAATGTGGATATGAAAGAAACTTAAATGTTATTACTAAGAGAAAGAAGTCAATCTGAAAAGGCTATGTACTGTGTGATTCCAACTATAAGACCTTATGAAAAGGCAAAACTATGGTAATATTAAAAAAAAAATCAATGGTTGTCAGTGAATCAAGGGGATGAATAGGCAGAGAATAGAAAATTCTGAATGATATTACATTAGTGAGAAAATGTCATACATCTGTCAAAACCCACAGAATGTAGAACATCAAGAGTGAACCCTAAAGTAAACTTTGAGTAATAATGATAGATCATGTTGATTCACTCATTATAATAAATGAACCACTGTGATGGGAATGTGATAATGGGGAAAATTGCACATATGTGCAAGCACAGGGTATATGGGAACTCTGTATTTTGCATTCAATTTTACTGACACCCTAAACCTGCTCTAAAAAATAAAGTCTATTTTTGAAAGTAAACTAAAGTTACATCATTTCAGAGAGCCTTTCTCAATCTTCCTTCATAATCTGGAACACTTTATATAAGATATTTTAGAATAAACTTTAATATATTTATCTTTTTTTAAGTCTCATAATATACTACTGAGAATACAGATTAAAGAATTTAGATTCCCAGGATAAACCATTAACAGATCTTAAAATTTTGTTTATTCATGTTTGCCAACTAAAAACTTTCATGAAAGAAAATACATTCTATTATTAAGCTATACTCTCCATTCCCAAAATGTGGTTTAATTAAATTTTTACCACAAATCAAAATCTTATAGACAAGTAGAAACAGAGATAGGAAGGAAGGAAGGAAGGAAGGAAGGAAGGGAAGGAGGAAGGGAGGAAAGAAGGGAGGGAAGGAGGGAATCCATTTGTAAAATTTTTTAAAGGCTATATGATTTTTAGAGACCACAAGTGCTGCCCTGTTGAACACGCAACTTTATTTCAAGTACACACACACACACACACACACACACACAAACACACACAATCTTAAATATACTAAATAAAATCATCTGGATATGTTGAAGAGAGAGATATGTTTGAAATTTGAAGTTTCTAGAAATCTGAGGCTTTTTAATTTCTTCTGCACTATTAGAATACTATCATTCATTGACTAATGGCAAATAAATACTATTTGATTATTCAGATACAGTAACTGTCAGTCATCTTATGATAATGGACACAAAAAACAAGAGCCTGGTAAATTACTGGTCAAGTATCCCAGAGAGATCAGAGTCTACTGGTCAAGTATCCCAGAGAGACCACAGTCTAAGGAAACTGTCAGACCACCAGCCTATAAATAACTGAATTTTTTTCTTTTACTTATTGACTCAGCAAACATGATTCTGCAAATATTTTAGGCTGCAAGATTCAACCACAGATCAGGTAGTTAACACTAGTACTAAAGTCCTTTTCTTAGTAGTTTTCTATGGAGTTTAAACTGAAAATCAAAAATTACAAAAACTGGGGCTGGGGTTGTAGCTCAGTGGTAAAACAGTTGCCTAGCAAGTGTGAGGCACTGGGTTCAATCCTTAGCACCACATAAAAAAAAAACCAGATAACCTCACAGAAGATGATATACAATCACAGAAGATGATATATAATCAATCAACAAATATATGAAAAAATGTTCATTTTCTCTAGCAATTAGAGAATGCAAATCAAAATTACTCTAAGATTTCATCTCACTCCAGTCAGAATGGCAGCTATTAAGAATACAAACAACAATAAGTGTTGGCGAGGATGTGGGGGAAAAAGCACACTCATACATTGCTAGTGGGACTGCAAAATGGTACAATCAATATGGAAAGCAGTATGGAGATTCCTTGGAAAAATGGGAATGAACCACTATTTGACCCAGCTATCCGACTCCTCAGTTTATATTCAAAGGACTTAAAAACAGCATACTACAGAGACACAGCCACATCAGTGTTTATAGCAGCACAATTCACAATAGCTAAACTGTGGAACCAACCTAGATGTCCTTCAGCAGATGATTGGATTAAAATGTGGCACATATACACAATGGAATATTACTTAGCAATAAAAGAGAATAAAATCATGGCATTTGCAGGTAAACAGATGAAGATAATGCTAAGTGTAGTTAGCCAATCCCAAAAAAACAAATGCCGAATGTTTTCTCTGATATAAGGATTCTCTGATATAAGGATTCATAGTAGGGTAGGGAGGGGGAGCATGGGAGGAATAGACAAACTTTAGATAGGGCAGAGGGGTGGAAGGGGAAGGGAGGGGACATGGGGTTAGAAATGATGTTGGAATGTGATGGACATCATCATCCAAAGTACATGTATGAAGACACAAATTGGTGTGATATACTTTGTATACAACCAGAGATAATGAAAAATTTGTGCTCTATATGTGTAATATGTATTGTAATGCATTCCACTGTCATTTATAAATTTAAAAAATTAATAATAAAAAAATGTCTACAATGGACATGATTTTGTAATTGTAAAGTAGACATTACTATTAAATATGCATAACCTTTGACCTGTTTTAAAAATAATAAAATAGGTGCTCCAGTGGCGCAATCGGTTAGCACACGGTACTTCTAAAAATAATAAAATAAATGAATAAAATAAAGTTAAAAAATCTTTACAAATATTATAAAAACTTGCCCAGCATGGTGGTGGCACATGCTTTTAATTCCAGCTACTTGGGAACCTAAGATAGGAAAATTCCAAATTCAAGATCAGCCTAGGCAACTTAACAAGACCTTGTCTTAAAATAAAAAAATAAAAAGGGCTGGGGACATAACTCAGTGAAACACTGCTTCCCTAGCATGCACAAAGCCCTGGGTTTGATCTCCAGTAACCACATCCAAACACACACAAAACTACAAAAAATCGGTTTCTATATTGATGTTGATTATAGTAGAAACAGTACCTAACTTAGTTACTGAGTACTATCTGCAAGGTACTATTTATTTATTGGCAATACTAGCAATTGAATCCAGAGCCTAACAAATGCTAGGCAAACGTTCTACCAATGACCTTACTCTCAGCCTTACAAAGTACTGATTTAAGCGCTTTATACAGAAATCATCTCATCATCTCTTTTATTAACCCTAAGGACAGGTAATACAGAACTTAAACCTGGGCTTTGGACGTTACTCAGTGGTATAATACTTGTATAGCGTGCACCAGGCCCTAGGTTCAACATCAGCAAAAAAAAAAAAAAAAAAGTAATCTGTACCTGATTCCTTAAGTAAGCAATGGAGCCAGAATTTGTATTCAAATCTGACTCCAAAGTCTAAATTCTTAATGTCTTGCTTTTCTATATCATATACCCCACTTGCAATGGAGAGATTAGCCATAGCTTCTCTCCCTATAGACCTGATGACTACAAAATCCCCCAAAGTAAAAATATTACTTTGAATATATACAAAGCAGTTTGTTAAAACAGGTGTTCAAGCTACTGCAAGCTATAAGTGCCTAATCTTGCAAGAAAAGCTTCAACAAAAGGACAAATATTTTAAATATGCTTGCATATTCTTGATACAATAACACTTACTGTGATAAACCAATAGGAATTTATTCTATAAACCAATATGCTTGCATATTCTTGATACAATAACACTTACTGTGATAAACCAATAGGAATTTATTCTATAAACCAACTTGGATAAGAAGCCAAACTGACTGACTGGTGCCAGAACATGAAGGTGCAAGTGGGAAATGGAACAGAATGGTGGCACATGGAAACCCATCCTAAAACAGAGAAGAAAGAAATGATTGACAAATCAGCTCTACAATAATTAAAAACAATTTATAGGTTAAATGACATATAAAAGATATACAAAATACGTTACCTAAAGTAGAAAGACTACCACTCACATTATCTCTTTTAGTATATTTCTTTACACACTTCATAGTATTCACACAGTTCCTCTTCTTTTCATGTTCAAGTTCATAGTAATAAACTCTTTAACAAGGAAGGGCTTAATAGCACATTATATCTCAGAATAACCTTTATAAATTCTGAGCTGACATTACTCCTTATCAGTTCAGTCCTTATAACATTAAGTTTGAATTCTAAGATATGTTCCTGTAATGAATCTAATAAAGTTTTTGGGCACACAAGTAGTAGTGTTACTTTATTCCAAGGTATAACCAGTAGATGGCATGCTTTCTCCTGTAATAAAGTACTCAGGCATTTCTTTGCGAACCAATATTTCAAAAGTTATATCAATCATATCATCTTGTTAAAAAAAAAAAAAACTTTGATCACCTAAATTTAATACTAAAAATAAGTCAGATGATAATTATTCATAAGTATGATTTAACCTCTTAAAAATCCATTTTCAATTTCACTTTAAAGATGGGTAAGCAAAGATTAAAAGCTTAAGAGCTGAGCACAATGGTTCATGCCTATAGCCCCAGCTAGTTGGGAGGCAGAGGAAGAAAGATCACGTGATCCCAGGAGTTTGAGACCAGCCTGGGCAACACAGCCAGACTCTTTCTCAAAAAAAAAAAAAAAAAAAAAAGGTTAAGACTCTTCCCAAGGCCACAAAATTAAAATATGGTGGAGCTAGGAGTAAATTTCAGAGATCTTGACTCCTTATCCAGTATTCTTTTTTCTAATAAGCAGTTCCAAAACTGAGAAAGGAACATGTTTCTTCAGGCCAGAAGATCTTAAATACCATATGTTACTTGTCATTACCACATTAGGATAATGCTTAACAGTTTTCAGAGGATCTTCATACACATAATCTCATTAGTATACAAGTAGGTAGAGCAGTATTATTGTGGATAACTAAAATGACACAGCTAGTACAAGTACAGTACACTTGGATAGTATTAGACATGGATAGTATTAGAATTCTGAATTCTGGTTCAGAAGTGTTAGAAAAGTATCTCTACTATACCTTGCCTTGGTACTGCCTACATCACACAGGACAAAGTCAGAAATCTTTTTAAAAAGAATACTATCATCTAAATTAATTAAAACAGTTAATTGAACACTATGTGTTTTTGCTCAGATTGGCAAATGCCAGAGTTCAAATTAGCAGGCAATAAATCCAATTTAATTTCATGCCAGAAGTCTAATAATGTATTCTTTATCATTTTTTAATTTTAATTTGTTATATATGATAATAGAATGCATTACAATTCATATTACACATATAGAGTACAATTTTTTGTATCTCTGGTTGTACAGAGTTAATAATGTCTTTTTAAATCACAAAAAAATAAAGATTGGTCTAATAAAATTCATTTTATACACATTTTTATAGAAATCCCAAACAGAATAAAGAAAAAAAGGACTCATAACTATTTTAACTACCCATTGTTTATATATATTTGTCTATCTAAACTATTAAGTGGATATTTTTGGAAGATATTAAGACATGAGAGGAAGAAGTTTTATCAAATTTTTATTATATGAACTATATTTCTCACTTTCAGGAAAATATGTACTTAAACCAAAATTCTGTAACTGCTGTTCCCTTTTTCATGAAAAATAACATGTCAGAAAAATCAATAATGCAAAATGTTAGTTTCTATCTGATGTATACATACCTCATATTTGAAAAGTCAGTGAAATTGTTATTTTTAAGAATGGTCTTTCCAACAGTTACCATGTTTTCCACTATAAAACAGGAAAGAAACATTAGACTATAGGAGACGTTAAGTTCACTAAATTGTTATTAATCTTAAGTTTTGGGGTTCTGGTCAAAAGTCACGTCAAATGGGGAAACATTTAGAGACACATTCAATAGCTTTAAGTCACCAAAAAATCTGTTCATCGACAACCGAAATGAATATTCAAATTGAGCTCTAGTGCATTATCATTATCACAAAATATTACACACATAAGCTGGCTTTGGAAAGCAGTTGAGAGATATTATCAAGTGGCTATTTAGAACATTATAGTGATGCCTATTTTAATAAAGAGAATAGGTAATTATACAGAAATTGAATTAAGAAAAAAGATAGCATGTTCACCACAGCATTATCCACAATATGCAAAATACAGAATTAACCTAAGTGTCCACCATCAGATGAATGGATAAAGAAAATATCACATATACGTATATATGTATATATACACACACAATAAAATGATATTGAGCTTTAAAAAGAAAGAAATTCTGGCGTGTGACAACATGGATGAGCTTAGAGGACATCTTGCTCAGTAAAATAAGCAAGGTACAGAAAGCTGAATAGTGTATGATCTCACTTAAATATCAAATCTAAAAAAGCTAAACTCATAGAAACAGAGTAGAATGGCGGTTATTAGGGGCTGGAGGCGGGGTAGGGTTGGGAGATGTTGGTCAAACAACACAAAACCTCAATTAAAAGAAGTAAGTTCATACAACATGATGAGAATGTACTGTTATCCTTAAAAATGATAGTAGATTTTAAGTTTTCTCATCACCAAAAAATGGCATATGAGTTAATGTATATGTTAATTAGCTCAATTTACTCATTTCATAATGTATACATATTTTAAGACATCATCTTATATAAAATAAACATGTACATTTTTGTCAATTCAAAAACAAATTTTTTAAAAGACAGAAAAACCAAATTTGTCTTTAAGTCCAAATTAGAAATAAGATATCCCTTCAAGTGATCCTAGTCTTTACTAGTTAAACATTTATATAATGATTTTGACTTCCAATTTCTATGTCATATCATTTTTCATCTTTTTTTTTTTTAATGGCCTAAAGTGGGAAAAAGAAGTCTCCCTATTAGAAAAACGTTGGTAGCCTGGGTCTTCAAAGTATAATGGGAAACCTTAAGCCTATACATACTATAACCATGCATCTAAAAGGGGAAGAAGTAAGAGATTCAACAAAGGACAGCTGTTATATTGAGGCTTACTAAACTGCTAATATTTACTTCTCTAAATCAGGCTTGCACTGGGAGACTACCAGTTTCTTACATTTTAAATGAATTGATATAATGCCTGTATTAAGCAAGGCCTGGTAATTAAAGAATGTGTATTATAACCTCTCTAAAGCAACCACTAAATAAAGAAATATAAAAACTAGTAAATGTGGGGGGGGGAGGGCTGGGGTTATGGCTCAGTGGTAGAGCACTTGCCTAGCATGTATAAGGAATTGGGTTTAATTCTCAGCACCACATATAAATAAAAGAATAAAATAAAAGTCCATCAACATCTAAAAAAGGAATATTTTTTAAAAAGCAGTAAATATGACAACAGATAAATTAAAGAGAAATATGAAAAAGCAAAAGTGAAAAATAAGATATAAAGCAACATATAACAAATGGGACAAATGGCACAATAGTAGAGCTAAACCCAATGATATCAATGGTTACACTAAAAGTCAATGGGCTAAACATTCCAATTAAGAGATTTTATATTTTAACAAAATACAAGATTCAACCATATTTGTTTTCAAGTATTAAAATATAAATATGCATTTGGTTGAAAGTAGAAAATAATATGCAATGCAAACAGTAAATAATAAAGTAGAAACAGCTAAATTATCACACAAAATAGACTCAAAGAATATTTCCATAAAGAGATATTTTATAATTTAAATAATCAACTTACTGAGAAGATATGACAATCCTAATTATATATTTACATAAAATCAAATTCTTCAAAATACATGAAATAAAATCTGCTATCTGTATTTCATTGATATATACTCTTTATTATTTCATTTTTTATACTTATTTTGGGTTGATTTGCTTGCCTCTTTCTAACATCTGAAAGTGGTAACTGAAGTCATTGGTTTTAAACTTCCTTTTCTAATATGAGCATTTAAAGCATAAACTTTCTCCTAGGTACCACTTTACCAGCACCCCACAAATTCTAACATGTTGTATTTTTATGACCAATCCACTCAAAATTATTTCTTCTTTGACATATTTAGGAATTACTTAGAAGTGTGCAATATAAGTATGTGTGTGTGTGTGTGTATATATATATTTGGAAATATTTAGAAATATGTTCTTTAATTTATAAATATTTAGTTCAGGTTTTGTTATTTCTACAATTTAATTTCATTATCTTCAGATGACATTTTATTAAACTTCAAGCATTTGCAATATGAAAATATTTTACTGATTAGAATATACTGTACTTTGGTGAATGTGAATATGTGCTCTTCAAGAAATGTGTATTCTGCAGCTAAGTGGTATTCTATAAATGTCAGTAATGGTCACTAGACTTGATAGTATTACTGAGCTCCTCCATATGCTTAATACTTCTCTACCTTTACAGATTATATAAAAAAATTAATCACTACTGTGAAGATTTCAATATGGAAATATTCAAATATATATAAAAGTAGAGAGAAAAACATAGTGAAATCCCAAATACCCACCAGCTGCTTAAAAATTGGTAACATTTGATATGCAACAGTTATAAAACTAGTTACAACAGCAGCTTCTATTTTCCCAAACCTATCTCTACCTTAAAAATAAATAGAAAAGTTCCAAAAATTCTAAAGAAAATATAATGTCTAAGAAACTATCACAAGAATGAAATGGAAACTTTTAATACCAAAGAAATACTAGAATGTTTCAATTTCAGGTAAATTTAGGTTAAATCTGCAGGATACAGAGGCACATGCCTCTAATCCCAGCGACTTGTGATGGTAAGGGAGAAGGATCACAAGTACAAATTACAGAGACCCTGTCTCAAATTCTAAAAAAATAAAATAAAAAAGGACTGGCAGGCACAGTGGCATGCAACTGTAATCCCAGCAGCTAGGGAGGCTAAGGCAAGAGGATCTCAAATTCAAAGCCAGTCTCAACAACTTAGTGAGGCCTTGAGTAACTTAACAAGACCCTGTCTCAAAAAACAAAAAAATAAAAAAGGGCTGGGGATGTGGATCAGTGGTTAAGTGCCCCAAATTCAATCCCCAGTACCAAAAAAAAAAAAAAAAACGGGCAGGGGACTGGGGATGTAGCTTAGTAGCAAAGCACCAAGCACCCCTGGGTTCAATTCCCAGTACCAAATAAATAAATAAATGAAGTTAAATCTGATCTTTATAAGCTCAACTGCTATCTTCTGGTATAAACCTGTATGTTTCTCAAAAGTACTAAAAGAACTTCAAATATTAAAAATCTTTGTAGTATCCAGAAACAACAATTTAAAAACTGGCAAGTCTAGCCTAAATTAACTATATCCACATCAAAATTTCCATTTATTTATCTATCTTGTAGGGTACCTTTCAGTATTAACCAAACTAATCCCAAACCCTGATGACAAAATCTACAAATTACATTTTGAAGTGAACTTAGGAATGTTTTAGGAAATGATAGCTGACGAGTCACAGAAGGTACAAGTTGGAAAATACAGAATAATTCTGTAAGAAGCAAAATTCAGAATCTCCTTTTCAGAAACTAAGTTCATCACTCAAATCTCATAATTAAATTATTGCTAATTCATCTACATTAGTGATTGATCTTAATGGAGTATAAACCTGATCTTACTATGAGACAATATGCCATATTGTAACTTGTTTGTTTAATTTTTTTCATAGCACTTTCCATTTGCAGACTCAAGAAATGCCAACATTTTTAAAAATTCAAAGAGAAACATTATCTTTGAAAAAATTTAAATATTAAATAACATGATGTGTTTGCTTCAAGTCACCTCTGGGATGTTAATACATGAAAAAATGACCACAAGTTAATAAATACTGAAGCTAAGTGATGAATACATGGGAACTATACAGTTCTCTCTATTTTTATATACATTTTGAAATTTTTTATAATAAAAAGTTCCAAACAGTCATAATGGACCCTTTTCATCCTAGCTAGATATATTTTTTTTTTATTGGTTGTTCAAAACATTACAAAGCTCTTGACATATCATATTTCATACATTAGATTCAAGTGGGTTATGAACTCCCATTTTTACCCCAAATACAGATTGCAGAATCACATCGGTTACACATCCACATTTTTACATAATGCCATATTAGTAACTGTTGTATTCTGCTACCTTTCCTATCCTCTACTATCCCCCCTCCCCTCCCCTCCCATCTTCTCTCTCTACCCCATCTACTGTAATTCATTTCTCTCCTTGTTTTTTTCCCATTCCCCTCACAACCTCTTATATGTAATTTTGTGTAACAATGAGGGTCTCCTTCCATTTCCATCTAGCTAGATATTTTAATTGTCACTACCATTGCTGATACCAATTCAAGATGATAAACCTATGAATAACAGTGCCATCATCTTACCCAATTCTATTTGTTCTCTCTTTAGATCATTGCAATTTCTAATATGCTTCTTTGGCACTACAAGATAATGATGAGGTGCTGCTGGTTTTATATCTTTGAAGCAAACAAGGTCTTCATTCTAAAGTGAAAAAAAAAGTATTTGTTAGTGAAATTTAGAAAATAATTTCCTAACACTATTCTGGCATAACTTAAACATCATAAACCTCTGAAAGGAAAATGGTATGCATGTTACAAAAAAAAAAAAAAAAAAAAAAGCCATACTGAGCAATTTTATGATTATGTACTAAGTATATAAAAACAAGCATAACTTCTGACATGAGATGATCATTTATTCCAAATAAAAAGCCTTAAAATTTCGGCTTTTACAAGAGAAAAATCTATCTTTCTTACAGAACTTTAATCAATCTTAGATTTTAAAAAATCAGTATCAATAAGCAGAGTTTCCTCAGTAAAATTTCCCAAATGCACAGTTGCTCATTATTCTCCATTCCAAAAGCCCAAATTCATTGAAAAAATTCAATTTGAATGAGGGTCTCAAATTCATTTCAGTAATCTCATTATTATCCTAATATGGCAAACACGATAATTATACCAGTTTATCTATTTTTTTTATTATGGTTTTGCTGTCTAGTGATAAATTTAAATATTGATATACATGGATTATTTTATAAAGGGATAAGGTAAAGGATCACAATGTTCTTGTTTAAAGTTTTCCATTTTTTCTTTCAGCTAAGAAACAAGTAGTACTGGCCATCAAATCTTGCAACACAAAATTGCCATACTAACATAGCCCAGATTAGTTGATCATAGTTGATAACACAATTTCATATTTTTATTTCCCCTCAATTATGACATTGATTTTTAAAAATTCAGAGGCAATTCCTTCTGGTTCAGAATACATCCTGATTAGAATTAGTTTGAGATGATAAAACTGAATTCTGCCTCAAAGCAGGAGTAACATTTTTTGGATTAATAAAACTAGAAAATGTCAGTCTAAAGGATATTAGCAGAAAAAAACATTCCTATATATACCTGCTGTTTCATACTCTATGACTCAGCTATATGACCAGAATACTCAGTTCTCTGTCCATCTCCCAAACCTCTATTTTGAAATATTTTATGTATTATTACATATAATTTGTTTTCCTAATTCTAATTTTAAAAAAACAACAACTACTACCATCAACATATCTGTGATCAGCACCAGGAATAGAAAAAAGTCCTATCAAAAGCAAAGAAACTTAATGACATTAGTGATTAAATTAGATTTCGACCAAGATTTCAAACATATTGAAATTGGCTCTCTGATGTCATACTCTCTCTCATTGCTACTATTGGTTGAGCCACTATTTGGATCTCTATTTTAAGACTATACTTCTATTCCAAAGATATGCTGCCAAAAAATATGAAATTATATAAGTAAAAAATTATTCTTTGCAGTGAGATTTATGATGAGAGAATGAAAATAACACGAAGATCCATAATTCAACTAGAAGAGTGGCTGAATAAATTGTGATAAATCCATATAATGAAGTATTATTTGGTTATAAAAAGGAACAATAATAATCTCTATATACTCATGCAACTATTTCTATGATATATTCCTAATATTTTAAAACTAGCAAGGAGCCTACAGAACGGGAGAAAATTTTTGCCATTTGCATTAGACCAGAGACCCTAAACCTACTAGAAGAAAATGTAGGCCCAAATCTCCATCATTTGGCTCAGGAACCAAATTCCTCAACAAGATTCTGAAAGCACAAGAAGTAAAATCAAGAATAAATAAATGGGATTGTATCAAACTAAAAAGCTTCTTCATAGCAAAGGTAACAATCAAGAACATGAAGAGAGAGCCTACAGAATGGAAGAAAATCTTTGCCACCTATACACCTCAGATACAGCATTAATCACCAGGATATATAAAGAATTAAAAAAAAATTAATACCAAAAAACAAATAACCAATCAATAAACAGGCAAAGGAACTGAAAAGACACTTCACAGAAGTGAAGAAATTTGAATGGTCAATAAGTAGATGAAAAAAGGTTCAACATCTTTAGCAATTAGAGAAATGCAAATTAAAACTACATTGAGCGGGGGGCTGGTGATGTGGCTCAAGCGGTAGCACGCTCGCCTGGCATGCGTGCGGCCCAGGTTCGATCCTCAGCACCGCATACAAACAAAGTTGTTGTGTCCGCCGAAAAACTAAAAAATAAATATTAAAAAATTCTCTCTCTTTCTCTCTCTCTCTCTTTAAGAAAAAAAAAAAAAAACTACATTGAGATTTCATCTCACCCCAGTCAGAATGGCAATTCTCAAGAATACAAGTAACAATAAATGTTGGCCAGGATGTGGGGGAAAAGGTACACTCATACACTGCTGGTGGGACTGCAAATTTGCAAATTGGTGCGACCGGACTAGACAGGGGTAGTGAGAGGAAGGGAGGGGGGTGGGAATGAGAAAAACAGTATAATGAATCGGACGTAAATTTCCTATGTTAACCTATGTTAACATATGAATACACAACTGGAGTAAACTCCACATCATGTGCAACCACGGGAATGGGAAATTATACACTATGAATGTATGACATGTGAAAATATATTCTATTGCCATCTATAACTAAAAAGAACAAATAACAAAAATAAAACTAGCAAGAAGCATAGGAAGATTATCTTGTGAAAGATTCTGCAGTGATGTTCTGGATGTTATTTTTGGAGACTATTCTACTAGAATCCACTCCTCTAGACCTTCCAATGATTTTTTTCTAGCAGTAATTCCATACATTAAGTCTATTTCTGTTTAAAATAGCTAGAATAGCTTTTCTTTCCACAAACAATGCCCTGATACCTAAAGCAAATAAAAAGTAATAACATTTGGAAGAACATTTGAATACCATGTCATCTAAGGTTTTAGAACAACTTTGATTATCAAAGATGGAGGAGTTATATTAATACTAAAATTTCCTCAGTATGAGCTCAAACATGATGAAATCTAATCCAGTACTGTTTAACCATTTTCCCATTATTGCCACTCTAGGATCCTTTTAAGACATTCATAGGATTTTAATACCATAGATATATCATTTATCTGTTTATGCATTCTATGCAAATCTGTGCATAGATTCTGTGCATAGGATTTTCCTATATAAGAAGAGTAACATATTTCCCCCACCACAACAAAAACCAATTTTTACCCCCTTGGGAATAGATAAAATCCCTGATGAGAATGCATGATTTAACCTTTGATTAGTCCAATTCTGCAGAACATGGTAAGAAAACATTGTATAGAAGTCTATGTGGTAAGTAATCTTCTTTAGCTTCTGCTGGATAGTTTCCCAGACTAAAGTCTACATGATGTTGGTAACTTACCAACAAATCAAGTGATCTCTGTATATATAAATTATTAGTATACCCCACTTCATATGAACCCAATAACTTCTAGATGTTTATAATGAATATAACATGAATACACTGTAAATATATTATACACATATAGTGAAAAACATACAAATTAAATACTAGGTAATTAGTTCCTTTGTGTGTTGGGACAGGGCACTTGGGAAGTGAAATCAGGGCCTTTCTCCTAAGCCCCAACTCCTCCTGTTTGCCAAATTTCTGTGAAAGCTGACTATATTTGATATTCACACTCCCCTCAGATTCTTCTCAATCAACTGAAACTGCCTTCTGTCTCACCACTGCACTTCAGTTGCTCTCCTACCTATGTCTCAATTCCTCTGGAAATTCCTCCCTTAGCTCTCAAACCTGGGTTAGATGCCCCTCCCACAAGCTTACAAAATACTGTAAAACCACCTGACCACAGCACAGGGCACTGTAATTGGCTGCCACCTCTGTATGCATTCCACCCTTTAAATTATAAAACCTACAGGCAGACTGTCCTTTTATCTTGTCCACCACTGACTCCAAAACCACCTCTCAGTGCAGCGAATTAAAGATTGATCACTACACAATCTTGGGAGCTTATTTCCTCAAAAGATTTTTTTTTAACAAGTAGAACAGGTTGTATACGGTGTATACCATATATCTCGGAAAATATCTGAGCAAAGTCAGTCTGAAAATTGCCACATATCCCAACTGATATCACTTCAGTAGAAATCAGAGGCTATTAAGTATTAAGTTGGACTTCAGACCCACTGCCCTCAACCCCAGCCGATTTTCAGCTAATCTAACATTTTGGCATTATCTGTTTTCTACTAGATTTCTCGTCGGTGTTGGTTATGAAGAGTGCTCAGAATTTAAGATCTCTAATTAGAAAGGAGGAAAAAAGAATTCCTGTAATAAAAACAAAGGTCCCCAAATGCTCTTTTATGCCAAGAATCTCGCTACCTGCAGCTCTATCATTACTTTTTCTCCCCTGGGAACTGTGTCTTGTTGGAGACACTCCGGGGGTCTCCCGAGAGAAGTCAGGGTCCTTCACACAACACCCTGCCTTCCCCAGCTGGTCCACACAGCCGCTCTGCCTCCCGAGCTCTGCACGGTGATCCGGATCCTCCCCACCCGGTCCACACCGGCTAGGCCTCCCTCCCGGAGCTCCGAGGGGCGGTCGGACGTCCACCCACCTCACAGGGCAGGAGTTCGGTGCTGGTCTCCTGTTGCCTCGCAATCCGACAGAACAAGCAGTTGCTGTCGTAGTCCCCGGAGTCTAGGGACTCTGCGGCGACCTTGGAGGTTTTATCTGATTTACTGTCAGAGGCCGAAGGCACTTCGCCGATCACCTGCCCCTCCGCCATGGTACCTGTTTCGGCCGCCAAGAACCCCGGCTTCTCCAAGAATACTGCGCCGGCGCGGGCCCGCCTCCCGCACCTCCTCGGTTTAACCTCAAGGCGTCGCCCTTCGATCGGCTTTGGGTCAGGCAAGAAGTGGGACGCATGCGCTGATCCAGACTGAAGGAAGAATGAGGACTAAGCGATCAGCGTTGGGCCTCCAAACCAGTTGCCACTAGGGAGCGAGCGAGGACGTTAGAGGGTCGCCCCGCCTGCTGCCCCTCGTTGGTAATGACGTACCACGTCTGCCGAGACGCAGGAGCGCGCCGCGCGTCGTAGTGACATCACCGGGCGCGGAATCTTAGGGCCAGAAGGAGTGTGTCGTGTCCATGATAGCAGCCAGTCGTATGGTGTCCCAATAACGGATTATGCCGCCGGGTTTTTGTTGTTGTTGTTTTGTTTTTCTTGTATTTTCTTTTTTTTATTAAAAAATGAAAGGTCTAAAGGCTTGATTTTAAGAATTCGTAGGTTTTGGGAGAATGAGCGAATTTTCTGGATTCTTGTTTTAGCACAAATCATGTTCAGCGGTTTTTGTACCCTTCCTTGTTCAGTTCACAATAATTTCAGGATTTAAGCTCAAAGTGAACTTAATATCCCTGTTTACTTTTTGTTGTTAACAGCAACCTAGATCGAAATATCGATCTTTGTTACTTTACAGTCCTTATACAATAAAGGCGAAGTCCTGTTGTTAGATACCCCCAAATACTCCAGAATTTCACTGCTAATGCCTCGTTATGCCACGTTGAGAGCACTGCCAACGCCGCTGCAATACCTTGTGTTACTTCTTGACTTCTTGTCGTTCAAACAACCTTTCAGTAACAACCATGCCTAAAGTAAAAGCACTAGTTCTTTAATTCGGTATTCAAGGTGGATTATAATTTCGCCTTTATGCTTATTTTTATCTTTTCTTTTTATGCTTCTTCTCATTTGCTGTGCACCTAAAATGTGCCAGTTGTTTTCCTAATCGTCAAACCATGGTTGGTTTTTATAGTCCACACTCCAGGGATAAGGAAACAAACTCAAGACTTCTACAGCACAACACACACAATTGAGTTCACGTAAAGGTTTTGTTATTCTCACTTAGCCTACCCCAGGACCCTGCCTGGATCCCAGGCACCCACATAAAAATATAGGCAAATGATGGTAAAAAGGAAAAATGAATTGTGATGCAGTTTGATTAAAATGGGGAGAAGCACCTAGTTTGCTTGCTTCTTTGTCTTTCCCACAGAAGCAGTTGCAATTGATAGACACAAAAGCCAGGTTATGCTCACATGCAGATTTTAGCTAGGCTGTACTTTGCCAGAGTATATATCATCCTTAATTTCCGTGGTGTCAGTCCTCTCAGCAGGAGAAAGTTGTTATTCTCATTATGAGGAAGTTCAGAGATTTAAAACTTTAATTTGAAAAGGAACTGTTTCAAATCCTAGAGAAAAACAAGCCATCAGGAAATTCCCATTAATTTCAGGGGGAGTCCCTTACAGTTTGTCTTCACTCCAGAACCCATCAGCCTTTTTGAACACACAACTCCAGTACATAATAGGGGCTGGGGTTGTGGCTCAGCGGTAGAGCACTTGCCTAGCACATGTGAGGCGCTGGGTTTGATCCTCAGTACCACATAACCATATATAAATAATTAAATAAAGGTATTGTGTCCAATCACAACTAAAAAATATATTTTAAAAAAGAAATATATAATAAATGAATAATTCAGTAATGTTTTTTAGTTGAATTCATGTTGTCATCAAAAAACAAATGTATATAAAGCATATATATGTGTATAAATAATATATATATATATATATATATATGGGGTAGTTGTAAGCATTCAAGATATTTTTTATTTCTCTTTCTGTGGCCAGTTGAATGGCCCTTTCACAGCCCCTCAGCAGTCAAGGCAGAGTTCGGAATCAAATCAGAGCATCATACTTTGCCAAATTTAAGGATTTACATTTTCCATATCTACTACACTTTCACATCACTCTTTTATTTGCACTGTTCCCACTGAAATAACCTTGTTTCTATCTCTTCACATTCAAATTCCACACAAATTCCAAGCCACTCCTCAAATGTCTTTTTCATGAAATTTTTTTTGATTAACCAAAGCAAAATAAGCACTTCCTCTTGTGAATTAATCTAGTAGAATTTTAATACTTCTCTTGTAGAACTTTGTATCCTATAGCTATATATATATATATATATATATATATATATATATATATATATATTTTTTTTTTTTTTCCCTAGTAGAAATTAGGTTCTTTGACAACAGGAACAGTTGTCTTTGAAAATCCCATAGTACATAATATAATATTTTGCTTAATAGTTGATGAACAAAATGATTAGGAGCAAGATCAGTGCATGAGAGTGTCCAGATTTTGCAGTGTATAAAGACACAACAAACAAGAGTATGCTAATTCATATCATCCATCTATATTAACTTTTATAAAATCATAGACCAACCTGGAGATTCCAAGCACCCTAGTCAAGTTCTAAAGCAGTGAAGAAAATCCTCCTACAAACCTGTATTGAGTACATATGGCCACACATGCAACTTAGACCACTCGCCTGCATACTGACATACACCCCTGCCCCAGTTGCTTCTGTTCTGACTGCACTCCTAGTGACACCTGAGATTGCTTCTCTCACTTTCCTAGCCCTTTAAAAAGCTTTCTTCCAGTTCCCCATATTTTAACTGATAAAGTTACCTACCATGAAACTGGGAGAACAACACAGCATATTTGAAAATTATGTAGATGATGTATCTTGGTGTGGGCACAGGCAAAATGTAGGCACTTGTGTGTACACAGTCATGGCTGGGTTCTCAGTAACTCCCTTGGATATAACCATTCAGGTTGTTAGACAATATACTAACTTTAACTCTACTTGAGAGAGATTGCTATTTTATAATGTACACTTTTTATCTGTAGAAACAGGTTATTTCTCTTTCTGGGCTGAAGTGTGAAAGTTACTTACCTTTCTGTGTTCACGCTTTTTGTTTCTTCATCTATCAATTGAGGACAACAATGATGATTGTTTACATTTTGCATGTAGAAAGGCCCATCAAAATACCTTGTTTGAAAATAATTTAGGATGTGGATGCAAGTATCATTACTGTTATCAGTAATACACACCTGTTAAGAGCCAACTCTGAACTTCATTTTTTCCACTGCTGGCTGATACATTTGTCTGCTTCTCTTTGCAAGGAAACTCCTCAAAAAAATTGTCCATACTCTTCCCAATTCCTGCCTCTTATTCTTTCTCACACTGCTTCCTCTTAGACTTTCACTACCCCCACTACATTCAGACTACTACTGTCAAGATAACCAATAACCTTCACATCTAATGGTCACTTCTCAGTCCTAATTTTGCAGCAACAGTTGGTCATTTGCTCTTCCTTGATAAACCTTTCTTCTCTGGGTTTCCAGGTTACTAAACTTTCTTGGCTTTCCACCTACCTGGTTGGCACTTCCTTCTTATTCTCTTTTGCTGCTTCCTCTTCTTCCAAACTTCTACCATCATTGGTGGGCTTTGATTCTAGGTTCTCTTCTTTTTAGCTGCACTCACTTCCTTGGTCTCCTCATGTACTCTATGGCTTTCAACTTAATATATTTTCCAATGAATCCCAGATTTGAATCTGTGTTATAGATGCTTCCTGGAACTCCAGACTTGAATACCCAACTGCTTACTCAGTCACCCCATAAATATCTAACAGATGTTATAAACATGTCTGAAACTGAACTCCTATGAGGCTCTCCTCTCCACTGCCCCCTCCAAAGCCTGCTAACATCTCAGTTGAAAGACACTCTGTTCTGTCAGCTACTCCAGACAAAAACTTTGAAATCATACCTGACACTTCCTTTAACTTCTCTTATCTAATCCATCAGGAACTAAAGTATATCCAGAATCTGATGTTATCACTGCTGTCACCCTTGACTGAGCCACCATCATATCTCACACGATTCATTTCAGTAACCTCTTAATTGAACTTTCTACTTCCATCCCTATCTTCCAATACCAGTACATCTGGTCTCAACATAGCAGAACGATCCTTGCAAAATGCAAGCAAAATCATGTCCCACCTCTACTCCGCATCCTCCACTGGTTTCCCCACCCCAGTGAGAGTAAAAGCTAAAGTACTTACTTTTAAGTAGTTTATAAGTTCCTATATTCTATTCTATCCTCTAGTGGTCTCCCCATTCCAGTGAGCGTAAAAGCTAAAATACTTACCTTCAAGTAGTTTATAAATGCCTACATGCTATTCCATCTGCCTTTCCATTTACCCTCTGACATTAGCTACCACACCATATTTCTATTACTTCCTCTGCTCTTGCCACACTGGACTCCTTTTTACTCGTTCAGGCTAAATGCTCTTGTATTTTCACCCCTTACTGGCTGTCCCTCTACTTGGGAAACTCTGCTACTAATCATGTGGATTGTTCTTCTTTTTTCAAATCTGCCAAAGATAAACACACCTGGACACTAGTGAAAATTATACAAAAGATTTTTATTCCATAGAGATAGCTCTGTTCTGATTTGTGCAGAAGTGACTGTCTCTTTTAGGAAGAATGGGTTGGACACCAAGAGATATGGGCTCAAGTAGAGTCAGAGAAGTGAATCATTACATTGTTCACCATAAATGTGATGAGGCTAGCTGTTTTCACTAGTTAGCAATTATCAAAGTTAGGCTCCATCCTCACACTGAGACTTGGAGACAAAGTTGTATCCTCCTGATGATTACATTTTGAAGGAATGATTTTCAGATTCTTAGGAAAAATAACTTGAAGTTATAGGAGATACAGATTCATAATTGGAATTACTTTTTAAAAAGTAAATGCTCTAAGAAATGAAGATCGAAAGCCTATCAACAATGGTTGGCAGAAACAAACAGTAAATTCTCTTGGAAGTCCTGGGAATTCTAAAGCAGGCAGACATTTGGAGGTGGGAGATGCAGGTTCTGGGTTCATGTAGGGACATGTCTCTGTGCTGCCATATTAGAGTTTGGTGTTTCTTAGTATACATATTTGGACAGGATCATTCTATACAAAGAGTTCTGCAGTTCAAATCTCTTCAGAAATGGAACTTCTTCAATAAAGTCAACTCTCAGCTTAAGTTACCCCCTCACATTCACCCCCAGTACTTGCTTCCTCTTTACCTTGTTCTATTTTTTCTATTGCATGTATTACCTTCTACATATTTATATCTAAATACTTAATATTATATAGTAATATGTATTTTATGTATTGGAATACTACCTATTTAACTTAGCATGCATATTCATTACATAGACATTATTATCTGCTTCATTCCCATTGAATGTAATCTCTACAACAGGTATTATCTTTTGGGTCTATTTTGTTCATTGATCTAACCCCATTTCCTTTATGTGGAGTGTGAGATTCAGAGAATAATCAAGAGAAAGTCACAAGTTCTTATTCTGAAAATCAGAAATCTGAAACTGCCTTTCATCAGAATTGGGGAATCTGTGGCTAACAGGTTTGCAGGGTGGGTTGGAGATTTGTCATTCGGTTCTGGGTGTATTAATTTGAGATCCTGTATCAGTTGAGCTGCTGTATTTAGGCTAAGTTGGTTGCAGCAAATAACTCCAAAAGTTTTAATGCCTTCAAGCAAGAAGGTTTATTTCTTGCCCATATTTGTGTCCATTGCAGGTCAACTGTGGCTTTGCAGACTTCATCTCATAATCCAGGCTGAAGAAGCAGCCTCTTTCCGGAAAGTCCTGGTGTTGGGACAGAGTGAAGAAAGAGCACAATTGAGTCACTTGTTGATAATTAAGGTTTTGCTCTATTTTGGATCCAGTTTGAAGGTATCTACCACAGATTCATTTTGATGGAGGCTTATTCATCAGTGTTAACAACATTGAGAGGTGGTGGGATCTTTGAGAGGTGGAACCTAGCAGTAGGTCATTGTAAGGCATCAAAAACGGAAGAGATTAATGTAGTTCTCAAAGGGCTGCTGTTAGTTCCTGAGAATGGGTTGTTCTACAAAAAGCAAGCCAAGTCCCTAAATCTCTTTCACTTCCTGTCTCCTCATGTGATCACTTTCACACATGTTCCCATCATTGTGATGCTGTCTATCATGAGGCCCTCCCCAGAGCTGAGCAGATGCTAGTGTCATGTTCCCGGATCTCCGAAATTGTGAGCTAAATAAACTTCTTATCTTTATAAAATACCCATCCTCATGTATTTTGCTGTGGTAACAGAAAATGGAATAATACAATTCTCAGAAATGGCTCAGATTACATTCACTTGCAGACTACTACAAGTTGCATGACCATCCCCAACATCAACAGAATAAGGTAAATAGAATTCCAGCACTGAAAAAGGAAACAAATATTTTGAGCAATAATTGAGTCCTTCAGATACCTATGACATCTAAGTGGCAATGTCATTAGTGGTTGGGTGTGCGAGCCTGAAGTTCAAGAGATAAGTCCAGACTGGATTTAAATTTTAGAATCTTCAGCATATAGTATTTACATTCATGAAATTAGAAGAGATCATCAATGGAATAAGTGGAAGTAGAAAAGAAGAAAATTCCAACAACTAACTGGGAGCACTCAAGCATTTGAAATCAAAGAAATAAGAAATGGTCAAATGTGAACAAGAAAAAGTGTCTCATGAAATAGGAGGATCAAGAGAAAATGGTACCCTGGAGGCAAAGCAAGAAAAGTTTGAAGTAGGAGGGAGTGATCAACTATATCAAAGATTGTTAATAGGCTAAGAAAGAGTAAGGTTGGGAAGAGTGGAAGACTTTGGGAAGGATGATAAAAAGTAGTTTTAGGGTTGGGCTTAAAGAAAAAGCCTGAGTCAATCAGCTTAAGCAGAATGGTAGTAAAGAAATTTAAAGGGATGTAATTCAGCAGTAGAATGCTTACCTAGCAACTGTGAGGCATTGGATTCAGTTCCCAGACCACACACACAAAGAAGGAAAGAAAGAAAACACAGCAAGAGTCATAGTCTTGAGCAGGCAGCAACCTGGTTCCTAGTTTTCTTCTTTGGATAAGAAATTTGAGGCAGCAAGTATGAACAGATTATTCACAGGAAAGCAAGAGAGAAAGGGGCGGGGGAAGGAGGGAGAAGGAGAAGGTCCACAAAGATATCAGAGACCATGAACTATAATAGTAAGGAGCAGGAGAGGCAGAGATGTTGACAGCTGAGCAGAATGACTGTTGCCAACTCAAATACTTATTATTCAAATTCACTTACTCAGATGCCTCTATCCCTTGTACCCTGAGGAATGTAAAGTAACTCACCAACCTTTCCCTACCAATTTTCTGATTCCAATTTTATCACAGTTTAGATTCTTACACACTTGCTTCAATTTCCAATCTTTATATTCCAATGCCTTCAATCATCCATTCATGCACTCTTAAGTTATTTCATTGTTATATTCTATTTACATCTTATACCAGGGACAGATGCTTCCTAAATGTTCCCTGTACTTATTTCCATTAGAATGCAAATTCACTGCAGGTGGGACATGGCCTTCTTTATTATAACATCAGTCCAGCATCTGGTACACAGTAGGCATGAATGAATGGTGGATGGATTTTACACATTTAGGAAATGAAAATTTTCTCAATGGCATCACTGATAACATAGCTAAATAGCTGCTGGTATTGTTCTTTTAAGCTAAACTTTTCTTTTTCTGGATTCTCATTTCTCCCGTTGGACAGCAAATGAATAGTTCTCTCTTTTTTTTTTAATTTAGTTATTGCTGCTTCAGATATGAACTAATGTCAGTCTTCTGAGGTAAAGCCATTGCTGGCAACTGCCATGAACTGAAGAGGATTGGGGGCCTGACCCAACTGACAACCAAATCTTTTCTCAAGAGCTCTTCTATCAGAAAGAAGCTACTGGTTGTGATACCCTAAGAAGGGGACAGTGGACCCCTCTAGTAAAAGGTATTTATTACTATTAAAAAGAAAAAAAAAGAGTTGTAATATCTTGCTACCATTACAGGCAAAAAAAAAATTAGATCTCTCCTTTATACCAGGCATCCAAATGCATTTCCAATAACATTAAGTATTTAAATGTATAAAGATGACACCAAGGAACTGTTAAGGATTTTTATTTATTTTTACATTGGGGAGTGAACCCAGGGACATTTTACCACTGAGCTACATCTAGTCTTTTTTATTTTTGATTTTGAGACAGGGTCTCATTAAATTGCTAAGTATCCTGCCAAGTTGCTGATGCTCACCTAGAACTTGTGACTCTTCTGCCTCATGTGATGGATTTTTAAAGAAATGTGGGTAATATTTATTTTGTCTTGGGGGAGGAAAGAAAGAGCTAATTGCTAAAAATTTATTCCATAAAATAAATTACTGATTGGTATAAAATAACATTTTGTAAAAGTACCTATAAATGCTAAAAACTGCATTGGAAGACAAATGACAGTTTGGGTAAAAATATTTGCAGTTGGGCTGGGGTTGGGGCTCAGTGGTAGAGCACTTGCCTAGCATGTGAGGCACTGGGTTCAATTCTCAGCACCACATATAAATAAATGAATAAAATAAAGGTCCATAAACATCTAAAAATATATTTGCAGCACTCATGAAAAATAGGATTGATAATTCTAATATAGGAAGAGTTTTTCAGAAAACAATTAGAATGAGTTGAAAACATCAACAAAGGAAATAAGAAGCTGATATGAAAGTAATTCATTAAAAGTATAGTCAATAAATATATGGAAAATGCGTTCAGTCATTACAAACCAAAGATGTCTAACTTAGATAACAATAAAATGCCATTTTTCTTCACTCTCAAACTGGCAGAAATTCCTTTACATAACAACATCTTTATTGTCATGGCATGAGTAAATAAACTCACATACACAACTGAAATGATGCATTCTACATTCCTGATGACATCATGGAGGAATTTCAGGAGTGAGGATGGGAGAAGATAGGTTTTGGGGAAGTACAGAGCTTTATGAGCTGGAAATGAGGAGCATCCTGGGACTCGGATGCTTCCTGTGTAGCTGACACGAACAAGGATAAGGGACATAATGAGAAAACTGAAGCAATCAAAAGAGAACAGACTCCCTCCAAAATGATGACTCATATACTTGGCCTCCCTGACTATTACCAAACATAAACAGTCTGTGCTGACATTAAACTAAATCTTCCACTCACACGCTAAGTCCTGTCTCCTCCTGCCCACTCAGTAGTACAACTTCTGAAATTCCCTTGATATGTCCTATGCCATCAATTTTGTTCTCCTTATTGTATCATTACCATTCACCTGCAAATCTGATGTCATTTCCCCCACCTTAAAAAAAATGAAAGTTTTTCATTTTTATTTTTGAGCTTACTTTCCCCACCAGCACCGATCTCAAGTATTTGTTGCTCTTTGCAGAAAATCTTGAAAGTGTCCCTGCTACCTCTTTCCAACTTCTTCTGTTTTTTTTTTTTGTTGTTGTTGTTGTTGTGGTTGTTTTAAATATATATATATATATATATATATATATATATATAACAAAAAAAAAAAAAATATATATATATATATATATATATATATATATATAATTTGTAGTTCAACACAATACCTTTATTTCATTTATTTATTTTTATGTGGTGCTGAGGATTGAACCCAGCACCTTGCACATGCTAGGTGAATGCTCTACTGCTGAGCCACAACCCCAGCCCCTCTTCTGTTTGTTGTTGTTACAGGAAATTGAACTCAGGGTGTTTAACCACCGAGCCACCTCCACAGCCCTTTTTATTTTTTATTTTGAAACAGGGTCTCACTAAGTTGCTTAGGGCCTTGCTAATAAGCTGAAGCTGGCTTTGAACTTGCAATCCTCCTGCCTCAGTCTCCCTAATCGCTGGGATTACAGGCGTGTGCTACTCAGTGTGCTACCGGCTTCTCCAATTTTTTTCCTCCAGTTCTCTCTTCAATCCAATCTTCTTTCAAACTTTTATTCCATCCAAACTACTCATGGAGATGGTAAATGACCATGTTACCAAATTCAATGGTCAATTCTCAGTCCTTTCCTGACCTGTCAGCAGGTTTTTACATATTTTATTCCCCCCTCTCTCCTTAATGTACCTTCTTAAATTTGAGGTCACTGAATTCTCTTGTGTGTGTTTTTTTTTTTTTCCTTCCTCTTAAGCTTGTTTTCCCTTTTCTTTGCACTTCCCCTCTAAGCTCTCAATGTTGGAGAGCCTTAGGGCTTATTCCTTGATCTTTTCTGTCTACATTTACTTCCTTGATTTTTTCCAGTCTCAAATCTCCAAATATCTGTATGCCCGTGACTTCTACACTTCGGGGCACTACTCATATCTTTCTCTACATCAAAAAGCATCCAACTGCATACTAGGTATTTCCATTTAGATGTCCAATAGATGGAACTGCTGATCCTTACTATAAATCTCCTATTCACAAAGATCCAACCTTGGCTGATGGCAACCTAATCTCCACAACTCAATCATTGCAGCTCTAGAATCCTGTCACTCTCTGTTCCAAGTTTCCATTCCCATCAGCAGAGTGATTTATGTAACTTACCTGATGTCATTCCCATTAGTCATTCACAACTGGAACTCAAACCCAAGCAGTCTTACAGAAGCCTTGGTTCTTAATCACTGAGCTAAGATACATGCTTATGTTAAACAGCTTACAAGGTAGCATATTTAGTGTGATTCCACATTTGTTAAATATACATAAGGATTTGTAAGAAAATACCTGAAAGGATATATTAGCACTGTGATCTCTGAACAGATAAATTATGGCCCATGTTTTATATATTTTATATCTTCATCACTGAAAATATATTACTTTTGTCATAAGGAAACATCCTAATAGATTTTTTAAATTCAGAATTCCATTATAAACTTCATTTCCTTTAATAATGCTTTGCTTTATAAATAATCTCATTCCAGAAACCTTTGAACTGCTCAACCCTAAGGTTGAAAGATAAAAGGCATTTTCAAGCAAATCTCTTGGTATTTGGCAGATGTAGACCATTGAGCTACTACAACCATATGTCTGACACAGTTTTGTGTTTATATCCATTTTATACTGAGGATATAGAGTGTGTTGGTGGGTTTGTCTTAATCTGATAAAATATAATCTCAACAATAGGCATTCCCTTTTCCATACTCCAGATAGAAATTACCTGAACATGAATACTAAAACCTTCCTGGATTTTATTTAATAAAGAGGGATAATTTTGTGCTATTTCACCAGTGTCTCAAGAATATTGAATTTTTCCAAAGATAAAGAAAAACAAGTGTGAACATGTTGCTCCCTGCTTAAGAAATACAATAAAAAAGGAAAATACTCAGGCTATGCTGTTGTCTGATATGTATATTGGCCACATTTGTCAGAATTAGTGTGAAATATTTCAGCAAAGGAAGGGAAGCAAAGATTCTGGGGGGTGGAGGAGAGATAGCAATTTCCAGTTTTTGATTATTAAATTGCCTTACTTAGAGCTCTCTTTGAATAAATATTATCAGGTGGTCCAAAGTTCCAACTTGTGGCTCCTTGAGCTTTATGAAAGGACATTAAGGAAGTCCTGATCTGTTGTTCATAAGTGAAAGCTGAATAAATCAGTTGTAATGGAGAGAACAACGAAAGAAAACATCCCTTCTCCTTGTAACAATTTTCCCATCCCTGCTATTTCCCTGATAAATTGTTTTGTTTACTTGTCTCCAGAATATAATGCAGATACTTCTGGGTTTTTTTTTTTGTTTTTTTTTTTTGCACAATGCTTTATAAAAAGGCATGTCCTCAAAGAAAACATTAAAAATAATTCCTTTAAAAAAAAATCAAGAACAAGGTTATACTTGACCTTGGTGTTCCTGATAAAAAACAAATTCAGCATAAACAAAATTTGATGTAATTAATATCATTAATAATTGTAATTCACCTTTGGCATTTTATAATTTTTCTAGGCACTTTCATACACTGAAATTAATTTGATTCTCATAACTATTTGGAGGATATTGTTACCCCTGCTTTAGAAATCAGCCAATCAGGATAATTCACTTGGTTGATGTTAGAGGGGTCTTAAAGCCCTTTTTATTAGCACTGAAGGCACTTTCCATCCAAGAGCAACAGGAAATGGCTATTATGTGAATCAGCCCACTTCCAACATCTTGAAGTTAATGTCAAATTTCTTGTCAAAATCATACCTGTATGTATGTATTTCCTCAAAATCTCAAAGCCAGTACAATCATCTGCCTGACTCATCCTGGTTCTCACAGGTTACCCTCAAAGTAAACATGATATCTTTATCCATATCCAAATTGTCCTATGCTTCTTTTCGCCTGTTTTCCGCTACTGACCTCCTTTGAAACTTTTTCTTAGAATAAGAAAAGTCAGATTTATCAACCATGTTTTCCAATTTTAACAAGAAGCAGATTTTCGCAGGTTAGCCCTTTAAAGGGACTTTTCTGCAGCCTCTGCATGTGCAGCATGGCCAGGGTGGTGTTAGTGAGTACCTTCACAAGCAGAGCTCAAATGGACTCAATGCGCATGTCAGATTTCTGACCTGAACACAAACTCTGGTCTCCAGTGCAAACATCAGATAAGATGTATGCAGAAATCCTAGGTGGTGCACAATTGCCACCAGTACCCCTGTGTGGGCTGCTTGTCTAACTATACAAGCTTTATCTTGTTCTTCCTCTAGGAGCCAGGAACTTTTATCCATGCACTCTCTCCCTTTGCTGGAGTATAAGCTCCAATATAGCCTCGTTTGGATGGAATTGCTTGTTGCTTCGTGATTTCTATCTCAAATTGAGCAGAAAAACAATAACAAAAACAAAAACAAAACAAAGCTGAACTGGTACAAGAACTAAAACATTTCCATTGTAAAAACCACAGTTTCATTTTAAATACTCTCCTATACATCCTCAACTTCCTCATAGAGTCATATCTTCATCTTCTTGCCTTAGCTGAAAGCTGCTTTTCCTCTAAGACATCATGTCCCTTGAGGTTTGACAAGCAAAAAGCTGCTGGATTTCCCCACCTCCCAATAGGCTGAGAGATTTGGAAGCAGGGTTGACATTCTCCTAGCATCTGCCAGTTCCAGGAGATTCTATTCCTACCTGTATAACCCCCAACACACTGCCCTCTTTTTAAGTTTCATGTTACAATGGGAAGCACAATCACCACATCTACCAGCTTCTAAATCTCTCCTACAGATTCATATAGAACTTCAGCCCCTGGCTCATGAATGCTGCATATACCCTGCCTGCCATAAGTTGAGATAACTTCTGCGCCCATGACACAGCTTCTCAAACACCTGGGTTCCAATGCCCTTTGCTTCTAATCCTGTCTGACACAACTCCCATGGCAAGAACCTAATGTAATATTCACCTAGTTTTTCCAAAAACTTGAACTTCAGTGATTCCTCACACCTCTGCCAGCATCTGTTAGCAATTTCAGTTCTTAATCTTTCGTTCAACTCTTTCAGCTCCCCTCCCATATTCACTTCCTTCCCTACCCAGCATACCCCAAAGGCATATCCAGTCCCTAAATTGTTTCTGGGAACATACCTATAAGATATAATCTTATAGGACAGTCATCGTATGTGTGGTCCATCATTAACTCTATCTTATTTCAATGCTCCCAAGTGACTTGTTATTTCCTGTGATTATGCTGATGGGTTAACAGCATGGGCTGGGGAGGCAGACTTCCTCAACTCGAAGCCCATTTCTAACACTTAACAGTGATTTCATCTTTAAACAAGTAATTTAATTTTTCAGTGCTTCCATTTCCTCATTTGGAAAATATTATTAGTGCCTATCTTATGATCATCACAAGTTATTATAATTATTGAAATAATATATGTTATTTTCTTAGACAAGTACCTAGCCTATAAGTGCTCAATACATATTTACTATAATTTCAATTAAAGTGCTTGATGCTGCTTTATAAAAAAAAATCATGTAACCTAATTAACTGTACAAATACATGCCCAAATCTGAAAAGCAAAATACACTGACAAAAATCCCCACTTTGGGGCTGAGCACTTGCCTAGTATGTGTTAGGCACTGGGTACTGCATCAATCCTTAGTACTGCATAAAAAACTAAACAAAGACATTTTTCCCATCTACAAGTATAAAAAAAATTTTTTTTAATATTCTCCTTTTCATTCCTTTCCCTACATATTATCAGTTTGAGACTAGAGAAAAATAACCTTATAGGGCCTGAGACTCCTTGATAGTATCATATTAACTATTTATTCTCATTATCAGAATAAAATAAAGTTAACAGACTAATATCTTTTATCCTTAAAGCAGAAATAGCAAGGATGTCATATGGCCTGTTCCAAGAAGACAGGCTTTAAAAAATATGCAGTAAACACGAAGAGACAAGAAAAAAGAGAAATCAAGGATGACTAAGAAACATATTAAATAATGCTCACCTTCATTAATAATCAGATTTAATAATCATTAAAACCAGTGAAATAACATCACACACCCTTGAGATTGATAGAAACTAAGTCTAACAGTATCAAAATTTGGATGTTAAACTCTGATAGGCATGCAAATGACGCAATCACTTTGCAAAATATTGTGGTGCTCTTTTATAAAGTCAAACATTCACATACTCAAAAAAAAAAAAAAAAAAACTGCAAGCACCTCTGTCTACAGATAGGAGAATAGCTAAACAGAGCTGTAGTTCACATATTCACACATAAGTGAAATATATCTTCAATAACAACATGAATTAATCTTAGAAATGGTATGGGAAAAAAGGAGAAATGTGTGCAGTACAGATATGGGTTGCTTAATACCAGATATACTTTCTGAAACAGGCAGTTAGCAATTTGGGTTGTAAGTATATCATAGCATGCACTTACACAAACCAAGATGACTACTACAACACTAGGAGATACAATCTTATAGGACAGTCATCATATATGTGGTCCATCATTAACTGAAATGTTGTTATGTGGTACATGACTTTATATGCATTAATCCATTTAATTTTCATGACATCTATATGAGGTAAGTATTATTGCTTTTCTTTTATAGATAAAGAAACTGAGGTAGAGAGTTTAAGGAGCTTGTGCTAATAAGTGGAGGTGTCAGAATCTAGCTTACGATTATTCTGTGCTTGCACAGTACCATACACTGTACTACTTTGCCTCCATTACCTGTTTCATAAATAAAGTTATTTATAAAATATTCTTCTTGATTTTTTTCCCCTAAAAAATCTTCTGCTCTACATCACCACAATGTGTTAGGCCTGGAGAATCCAGTTAATCACATATTCTTGCACTCTTCTTGGAACCCCATCATCAAAGTGCAAAATCAGTTGATAGTTTGATCTTTGTTCAAGCAGTCTTCTGGTTGAACACTATTCTTACAGGTATCACTTTTAGAAACTCAGAATGTGATTCATTGCCAATGCCCTAAAATCCCCAGGCCCTAGAACTATTTCTCAGTCTACATTTTTTAGAATGCTAACAACTAAGAGACCTGAAAATGAAGGAATTCTTCTCCCATGGGCAGTCATTCCCCAGAAATGCCTTTCCCAGAATTCTTCGACCATACTCCCTAAAATCAAAGAGAAGAATTCCAGAAACTAGAGATAAGATAATTCCTTCTTGAATCAGATAATTCAAGACTGATGCTTATGAACCTATGCTATAGCATTGTGTAGGGGCCAGGAGAAGAGATCTGAAAATACCAAATCTGTATTTTATCCCAGCTCTCCACTTAGCTTGGAACATTGGACACATCCTTTAACTGCTCTGGGACTCATTCCCTTCAGTAATGCACATCAGTTCTGTTCAACATGATAAGCATTTATTGAATGCCTCTTAGAGGCCATACACCCAGCCAGGCTTTGGGGATATGAGGATGAGTAAGACATGGCTAACCACAGAGGAGCTCCTGGCCATTCTGGTGCCTTTTTTTCTAGAGTGGAAGATTGGGGATCATGATGCCTGAGGTAGTAGTGAAGCAGACGGTGGGTATGAGGCAGAGGAGATGTTGTAAAGAGTGGGTAATGCTAGCACACTATTGTGGTTAAGAGGGCAGCTCTGGGGTTAGTCATAACTAAAGATAACTGGGCTCAAACCCTCCTAGTTCTGTGTTTTCAGGCAAGTTTCCTAACTCCTGAAGAATCAGTTTCTTCTTCTCTGAACAGAGATCACAATTTTCCCATTTTCCTTCTGAGAATCTAATAGGATAATGCATTAAAAAGGGAAGAAGCAAAGTTAATGCTAAGTAGATGTTGCCTGTCCTTCTCCTGCTCCTCTTCATCTTCATTATTAATATGTAAATTGTTCCTCAGCAAGGCATTGTGACAGGGTCTCAAGACCAGGCAGGGTTCTACCCATCTGCTTTGCCTACCCCTAGCTTGCTATAAGAGGATGTTAACTTAGGGTAAACATTCAGTTCTTGCCTTAAGACATTTCTTGAATATGTTGACGTATCTTGAAGGGATGACTAGAGACCCATGCAAAGTGAAACTGATTTTGAGGAGGCTATTTTGAGATATTCTGAAGTATGAGGGGAAAGTAATTCAGCATAATCTTAGCAAGAGAAAACACTGTTTAGATAAGGTGGAAGATGCTGTTAATGCATTATTAATTTGGAAGGTATTTAAGTGAGAAATAAAAATAATGCTAAATACATTTAACTTGATCTAAAAAATTATAGCCCAGAAGTTATAAAGGAAGTGGTTGATAAATCTGACTATGAAGAAATGGTAATAATATATATATATATATTTTTTAAAAAAACCTCTTATGTGTGAAAAAAAAACATGGATTTTAAAAATATAAGTTGAGAAAAAACTTTGCAATATAAATGACAAAGGGCTACCTGTGACCATAAGAAGAGCAGTTATAAATCAGTAAAATGATGATGAACAGCTCAGTAGAAAATTGGATTAAGGACATTGATAGTCAATTTTTTAAAAAGGCATATTCATATGTAGTACGTACGGGAATAGGTTCAACCTAATTCATGACTAAAGAATGAAAATTAAAACAAGTTACCATTTGAGCAAAGAATAAAAAGATTGACATAATTAGTATTGTTGAGGCTGTGAGATAACTGCTTACCTTGCTCATAGCTCTGGGCTATAATTTTTTTGAGGAGGAACAATTGACAATATCTTTTAAAATAAAAAGTGCATACATTCTTTGACTCAGTGATCACAATTATCCTACAAATATATAGCATATTAATGGACAAAGCTCTGGATGAGGATATTCACTAAGAAATATTGTAATAGCCAATAACAACAAAAAAGTCCATTAATGAAGGACTATTTAAACCATGATAGACTAATGCAATGAAGAATGAAGTCTACATATACTGATAAAAAATGTTGACAGTATTTTATTAAATTAAAAAGGCAAACTGGAGAACAGTGTGTGTAGTATGCTTCTGTTTATATGAAGAACATATATATCAGCTTATTTATGCACAGAAATTCTCAAGAAAGGAACATAAAGACTTTTGTGATTATTACTTCTGAGAACATAGGGAGGGAAACATTTGCCTTTTACTGAATTCTCTTCTATGCTATTTGAAAATATTTCCGTGAACATGTGTTATTTTTATAAGAAAAAAAGATGAGACAAAGCCTTAGTTAAAATATCTAAAGAGCAAACGAGAGCAATTGCAATATATCTGAAAACAGTTTTCAGCATTAAATAAGTTGCTATCTTAGAAGATGAACTCTCCTTTGTAATTGTCATATCATTAGGTGATCCCTCCATTAGAAAGAGTAATTGAATAATTTGTAAATTTAAAACCTAGTAGTGGTGACATTATACTATTTAAGTGCTTTAATCATCATACAATCATGGAGTGCTTATTATTATTATATTACAGATAAGGAAAATGAAGCACAGGGAGGTTAAATAACAAAGCTAGTAAGCTAGCTACTAGCTAGTAAGATCTAGAGCTCACATTCAAACCTAGGACATCTGGCTATATAGAGAATCCATACCTTAACTGCTATGCTTTGCTGCCTCTTGAAGTCTTTAGAATTTTTTTAGCTTTATCTGTATGATCTAACTATAGGATCTGCCAAAAGAGACCCATGTCATATATCCACAATTCTCTGGCATACTTCCAGGTCAAACCTATTTACTTTTCTAATCCTTTATAGAATCTAATAGAGAACAAGATGCTATAAGGAATAATACTGGGCCTTGTTAGGTATGGAGTAATGATGAGACCTTTTAATAGCTCTCAAGGTCAATACAACATATCTTTGTAGAAATGTTATTATTTTTTTAAATTTAGTTTTCAAAGATGAAAGGGTTTATCTCAGTTGAGATCCATCAGACATGGAAGAGTTAGGTGCCAAGCACTACCATGGAGATTGAAGCCCAAACTGATTGGGTGAATTCCAATGTCTACAGAATGAACCAGGCATAGTAGTGCATGCCTATAATCCCAGCAAATCAGGAGGGTGAGGCAGGAGGATTACAAGTTCAAAGCCAGCCTCATCAATTTAGTGAGGCCCTAAGCAACGTAAACCCTGACTCAATATAAAATTAAAAATGGCTGGATTGTGGCTTACTAGTCCAGCATCCCTGGGATCACCCCCTGGTACTTCAATAAATAAATAAATATTTAAGGTTTTTTTTTTTTTTTTTTCTGAAAAGGCACAATTAGAACTGCCTTATCATCAGCTATAGTTTGAATCTAGAAAGGCTCCCGAAAGGCCCACGTATTAAAGGCTTAGTTCTCAACTTGGTGCTACTGAGAGGTGGTAGAAACATTAAGACGTGGGCCCTAACAGAAAGTTGTACATCATTGAATGTAGGCCCTTGTAGGGGACTTTGAAACTATGGACTCTCCCTCTTTCTCTTTTGTTCTGGGCCTTGAGGTGAATGGGATTCCTGTGCTACACATTCTCTTCTCTGGTATACTGCCTCACCATAGTTGCCAAAGCTACAGGGTCACTTAATCATGAGTGGAAACCTCCAAAACTGTGAGCCAAAATAAATTTTTTTCTAAGTTGGTTATCACAGGTATTTGTTGGAAAATGGGAAGCCGACAATTATATCATCAAAGCTTGTTGAAAGTGAATGTGTATCTTGAAGGCGTTTCTTGTTTTCCTCTGGGTTATGTTAAACTAGAGCAGGGTTGCCTTTTGTAACCCTAGAAGTGAAGGGCTCGATCAAATGTGGGCCCTGGTCAATGGGTAAATAAGACACAACTGAGGCTATCTAATAGTCTCTCTTCTATGGTTCTAGATTACCCTTCATTCTAACAGGTTGATATAAAAACCTTTCTACATGTACACACAAGTTCTCTAAGTGTACATGTGGCCAGTCGGCATACCAGCTGGCACACTTGGTAAGGACAATTGGTCACTAAATGGCCCTGTGAGAGGCATTCTCAGTAGTTCCATCACTTTGAGATCAACTGAAAAATACTGTAAGCACTGTTTTTCTTTCTTGTGCTCCATCATGCATGCATTGTGGTGAGTGCCTTGAGCAGTGGAATGTCCTAAATAGGCACAGAACATGTGTGATGGCCACACCAGGAAGACTTTACATGAAACAAGGTCTGGCACTAGGATAAATTTTCTAGAGATTAGAGATGGGGACCAAAGGTCTTATGAAGAGTCAATCTTGCAATATGGAAAGACTCCCAGAGTACTCAGCTCCCTGATTTCTTTACAAATGGAGCTCCTAAATAGTAAGAGACATATTTATACCTTAGGTGGGACCAAGCTACATGAAGATCTGTAATGGAACTAAATCCAAGTGTTTGGAACTAAAGTTCTCTTTTGGTGAGGGATTTGTTGTCTCATGAAATAAGAACTGGCAATAACAGCTGATCTAGAGCTGTGCTAAGAGTTGGGGCTCAATAGTAGAGTACTTGCCTAACATGTACTAAGCCTTGGGGTTTGATCAAAAAAAAAAAAAAAGGCTGTGTTGTCCAATACATAGGCAGCTATTTAAATTTAAATAAATTTAAATTAAAAAAAAATAGAAAACTCAGCCCTTCAGCCACACAAGGCACATTTCAAGTGTTCAACGTAAGTATGGTAACTAGTGTCTATAATAAAATGTCTATAGTGAAAATCTGTGGAACATTTCTGTCATTGGATGTTCTACTGGGCAGTGCTAATCCAAAAGAAAGACAAAAGTCCCAAAGATATTCTATCAAGAAACCCCATTTTAATGTATTGATGGACCAGATTGTGGAGTCCCTAAGTACCACTAGAAATTTTGAGATAGAAGAGAATAAGGACATTTGAGTTTGGAGTGACTGGTGAAGCCTAATTTTCTAAGCTAACACACCTTCTGTTAGTGGGTCACTTTGGATAAAGTGTATAGGCAAGGAGGTGAGAGCAGAGATGTGATGCCCCGAGGTTAAGGTTTCCCCTGAATGAGGCAGAACTTGTCATGATTGGGCAGATAGAAGTGTTCAGAGACACTTCTTAAACTTCCATAGGGGCAAGTGTGGTTGCCCTTATTTTAAAGCTTCTGGAACTTCCTTTGACTTCTGACCTCTTTACCTTTCTCTGCCTGATTAAATCAGTAAAAATAGATTAGACACCCTAAGAAGAACATCAAAATCTTAGCACTCTTTTTTGCTTTAAGAAATTCTAATGCCTTCCTCAGAAGGAGTGTAGTTCTCGTTAGTCTTGTTTCATTTGTCTCTAAAACTTTAAAAGGAACCAAGGAAAGGGAACTTAAATCAAGGGTGGTAGTCACAAGTTCAGGTGTCCCTGGTGGTGTGTAACATCGGGATGCATTTAAATAATTTCCAACAGATTCTAAAGAAACCTTTGGTTGCCTCCTCCCACCCCAGTTCTTAGATATTGATTTATGAACAAGTTACTTGGGGTCTTCATCTTTAGGAGCTAGATGGCAGAAAATTTATCAGAGGGTAAGGTGACTCTCATAGAAATTAGGAATCAGGTTGAGTCAGATGTTAAAAGAAGGTCATTATTCACAGAATAGCTGAAAGGATTAAGAACAGAGAAGAAACTTGATAGAGGAAGCCCAGAATTGTCTTTAGTACCTATAATAAGAGCAGTTTCCATGAACTGATGGGAGAACAAGGAGGGTGGCTACCAGAAATTAAGAGGGAGTTTCCAGGGCAGCAATGAAAACATAAGCTCTGAACCTTGTTTAGTCTTGGATATTTCATCACCTCTCACAATATGAAAAACTTGAGTACAGTCATGCTTCATCAAGTTGTGTACAATGCATCAACTTTGCAGATACTGCACTTTTAACAAATTGAAGGTTTGTGGCAACCCTCCATCAAGCAAAGTCTGTCAGTGCCATTTTCCGGACAGCTCAGTTAATCATTGGTATTTTCAGCAATAAAGAACTTTTAATTAAGTATATACATTGTTTTAAACATATTGCTACTGCACACTTAAAAGTCTACACAATTCTGAAATCATAAATCTTATATACACCGGGAAATAAAAAAATTCTTGTGACTTGCTTTACTACACTTGTCAGGAAGCGTACTTGCAATATCTTGGAGGTAGGACTTTACCCAATAAATACTAGGTAAATGAAACCTCAGGAAAGAAAATCACACTGAATGCATAAATTCCTTTATTGAAAATATTGGGATAGCACTGCATTACATATAGTCAATATCCATAAATGAAGGTCCACACATTTCTGATTGGACAATACTGTTTTAAATAGAGAACACAACATTTGGATATGCTCTCACAAGTATAGTATCATGGACTAAACTAGGTAAGAGTGAACTATATGCAAAATGAGCATTTTGTTTATTAATAGCATATGGTTGCAAATGGCATACATGGTAAACATGATCATCATGAGACATTCCTAATATCTCACACCAACTTATTTTTAATAAGCAGATTAAGATTAAACCGCCAATATGTTTATCAAGAATTCTCAGTATGAAAACTGGATAAAAAGTATGCCTGGGCTATGGATTTAAAATTTTATAGTATTCCTTTAAATTTGCATGGAATGAGAACATAGCACAATAATTGTTGATCTGATAAGAGGCCATTGGACAGTTTGTTCTCTTACAAATAGCCTAAAATGGGGAACTAAAATAAGAGAAATATTCTAAGAACTGCTTTTTTTTAATGCAAATATGTAAATACTGCTTGTTATAAATTTTTCCTTTTAAACATCACTGTGGAAATAATTTGTGACATACCTCTTCTCAGCTTTGGCTATTATTTAATTTTTTTCCATTAGTAGTCTTTGGTTTTCATAAAAGTCTAGCAATTAATAAGTTTTTTTATAAGGCTTTATTATTATTTTTAATAAAAGAGGTTCTTTGATGTGAAAATGAGTTCACATTAAAAAATAGGTTTTCTTTTTTATTCCAATTTTGGTATAAATGCATTTCTTTGCATTTTTTCTCAAATAAGAGTCTAAAACCCAAGACAATTGGTCCAATTTGACATTTTTTCATCTGATTTTTAAAAAAGCAGAAATTAAAACACTCCCTTTTAAAATAGAGGCCTGCTCATTAATGTAAACATTTGGGGGAGAAATTGTGCAAAAGAACACTATGAAAATAAAGTTTTTGTTATCAACACATATGGTTTTATAAGAAACATAATTTTTTTCAGAAGCAAGTTTTGTTTTAAGTCTGGGTTCATAAAGGTTTCCATTTCTATAAATGTCAAGAGATGGTATATTCTGCTTTACATGAATATGTTCGGGTAATTTAAAATGTACCTTTGTAATCATCAAATAGAAAGCTGGCCTAGGGTGGCACATGCCTGTAATCCCTGTGACTCAGGAGGCTGAGGCATGGGGATAGCTAGTTCAAAGCCAACCTCAGCAACTTAGCGAGGCCCTAAGCAACTTGGCAAGACCCTGTCTCGAAAAAAAAAAAAAAAAAGGGGGTTGGGGATGTCGCTCAGTGGTTAAGTGCCCCTGAGTTCAATCCCTGGTACCAAAAAAACAAAACAAAACAAAACAAAAAACAAAAAACCTGACTATTTCTATAGTCAAATCAATAAACATTGGTAATGGGCTTTTAAAAATTTAGAAATATATATACTGCTTAAGACCTATCACCCTAAACAATCAGGGCAAAAAAAAATCAATATAAAATTATATAAATCAAACAGACTTGTTCCCAAAACATAGCACAAATGTATACATTTATTTATTTCAAGATTTGACATATTAAAAGAAAAAAAAAAACCTGCCAACATATTTTAGACAATACACTAGAAATAATAAATAAAACTGTTTTTTTAAAAAAAATCATATATATTCCCTTTAAGTGCTGTGTCCTTTCAATTTTTCTAAATGAGACTAACCTTTTCCATGACAAACAATAGCTGTACATTTTGCAATGAAAATTTATGCTGATAAATACACAAGGCATGGATATATTTCCACAGTATCTTTTTTTTCACAGTTACCAAAAATAAAAATTGCATTCAACTCATATAAACACTCCAATTCCTCACTGTATGGATTTGAAAGAAGTGGAAGAACAAAGTCTTTGAACAATCTGGACTTCAAATTTCTTTCTTCAGTGTCTGCCCTCCACACGTACCTTTCAGGATCTTTTTGCAAAGTTGACCATGCTCTGAGATGATGGCAGAAAGAAAGCATTGTGGGATGAGGCAGCCTGGGCTGGGGCTTCATTTTCCAGCCAGCTTTAGGAGGGCTGATCCAACCCAGTCTTTTTAATGTTATATTTTAAGGCAGTCCAAATTTCACTCAAATGTCCACACTTCTAGGTCCTGCACAATGAAGTCTTCCTTTTTGGAAAGAATGTCATTATTGAAGGTGCTGCATGAGTTGCTTCGTCCATGGTATAAATCAGCATCTAGCCATAAACCAAATCTTCCCCTGAAAACAAGTTAAAGGAAAAAAAGGGAAATACACTTAGATCTTACATGGCATATTTTCTGTTTTCCCTTGCCTCTTCTTTCCTTTATGCCACAGACAGTAAAAACTCTAAATTGCTTGCAAAATAAAGGCCCTCATTCCTTCATTTTGTTTAAATGACCTGTCTTTCCTAAAAGACATGGGGTAGTCATTTCTCAACTAGGTACATGAACAAATGATTTTTATCTTTGATTAATTAGGATAGTGTCATGTGTTAGTCCACTATCCTAATTAATTAAAGCACATGAACTAGCAAAAAATCTGCTGACACTGAGGTTTTGGTTAACTGGGTCAAAACAGACTCTCACAGGTCAAGTGGTAAAACAATGACAAAGAAAACCTTACCCTCCACCACCAAGTTCTAAAGAACTTATGTCTCCATTGATAAAATATGAGTTTTCTCCACTCCACTTAAAGACCTTGGGGTAGAAAACAAAATAGAGAATAGACATTTTATTCGGGAGAAATAGCAAACACAGAATCTTAAATAGAACTATTATGTGGAAGGGAGCCACCCACCTCCCTTTGATGGAGAAGGCTCCTGATTATCAGTCCTGGCCCATATAGAAGGAGACCTCCAAAGTGTAACAAAGTAGGAAGGACCTTTCAGTTACATGCTGGTATAATCTGCATCCCCTCCCTGGTTCCCACACTCCCAAGGCCAGGGACCCTAAGCAGTTTGTGTGCTACAATCATGAAGTGCTGACCCAGGCTGAAGTGAGTTCTTAAGTTCATAGGACAGTCCTTGCCACTCCCACTACTAAGGAATCAAACATTTCCCCCATCAGGTACCTTGAAATTAGGGCTAAATGTGTAGAGAAAAGTTTCGCCTGTGCCATAATAGTGGTCACTGAACTTGAAGGGATGAGTTGCATATGCTCCAAAAATCTGTCAAAAGAAAACAAATGTGTACTTTAAAACCTAAGCCTCCCATAGAAAGGCTTTCTGAAATATATTTTTTATACGATCTTGTTTTAAGATGTAATTATACCTCTTCCAGCAAAGATTTTACTAAATTGGAGCTCTTGAGTAAAAAAGACCACCAAACAAAAGAATCCACCAAATGTCCCCATTTTTGATTGGAACCCAAGTGGCCAGGCTTCCTGGTGTATGGAAGAGCCATCAGAGAAGTCAGAGAACTTGTTTGTCCAAGGCCCACAAGTTGCTTCAATCTTAAAAGACTGCCAAAGTCTACTACAGAGACAAATTTCCTTTACAACATATTGGGAACATTAAACAAGATGATGATGTGTCTTGCACACAGAAATGCCTGCTTGGGAGAAAATGGTCACATCTCTCATGTGTTTTATAAGTAGAATTATGGCCAGACATTCCCCAGCAGAAATAAATTTCCTTCCCCTTGATTTGTAAGAACAAGTAATTAATATGCTTATTGATATGCTTAATAAAACTACCACCTAAACATGATGATCAATATATCTTAATTTGAGATAACTTTTAATGAAAAAGTAACTTCATAATTCTATGGGCTTTAAAGGTGAACTAGATGTGTTTAAATCAATGATTCTTCTGCTTTTTCATACTGGGAGGCTGGAAGGATAGGTAAGTTACATGAGGAACAGCATTTTCAGAATATGTATGGCCATAGCCTCAGTACTTGCAGGGATGGGGGCTGGCAGTGGTGAGCATATCTATTTTAAAAATGTCTCTAGGTGATTCATGTATACCTTCTGCTTCAAATCCCTCTGTAGAAACATTGCTTTAAATGAAGGTTATCTGAAAAATTTCTTAAAAAATTTTAAAAAATTATTTTAATGTGATCATAACCACAGTATGCTCTCTTCTTTACCAATTACACTTGAAATACTAAATATTGGGTAGAACAAAAGTCTAGAAACTTTCTAACCAATGTTATTCATACTTCCTATTACTACATTTTTCTGTTAAAAACAAAGGAAAAAAAAACATTAAAATTCTGTTTCACTTTCTTCAGAGATCTTTCAGTAACAGTACTAAAAAAAATAACACGAGGTATCTCTTTTTAAAGACATGGTGCTAAAATATAAGATGGGCAATAGCCATAAGTGGAAAATGGGTTCCTTTCTGACAAATCAACAGAAAAAGATATCCTTACTCTCTGACCTCTGCAGGATTCTAAAGAATTATATTCTTCCTTAACTATAATTTTTTTTAGCCAACATGCAAATTCATTTAAGGACTTGGATATTATTATCCACTGGATAATACTAGGAAATTACTGTGATTTTTTTTTTTTTTTAGATCTATAGCACTGTGGCTATATAGGAAATGTCTATTGTCTTTTTTCCTGTTCATTTATTTAGGAAGAAACTCCATCAAACAAGTATATAATAGTATTATTGGATCTACGTCACGTCATATAAAAATGTAATATTTTTAGCAATAACAGAATAAACTCATCTACAGAAATATATGAAGACAATCAAAAATGATAAAATGAAGGTTAATATAACAAAACCTATAAGTGTATATTTATTTTTTCTCAACTATAAAATGTAAATTAGTAATCATAGCAATTTATTTTTGGGTTTGGATCTACTATATCAATGTATAACAAACAGCACTACAGTAAGTGGAGAGGTGTAACAGAGAACCAAAGAAGTGACATTTCCACACCTCAGTAAAATTAGGTTAGTATAAATCAGGCGCCATGTTACTTGTCTGACGATTGTTTTCTTGTTTTCAACAATTATTTGTGCTATAAATTACTCCACAGTCCAATTCAGTTTCATTTAGGTGTCTTTGCAGGGGCAGTTTCTTCAGCCAGTCTATGGAGTTTATCCTGATTCTAAGAAGATTCTCCTTAGCTGTCTTTTATCCCAGGTTCTCTCTAGTAAACCAGACTGTCTAGTTCAGGTTGTTGCCTTCACAGGACTACCAGCTTCCTTTTCATTGTTTACCACCAAATTTTTCATTGTTTTCTAGGGTGGGACTTGAACTTCCCTATACTTATTTAAATAAGTTTCTTGGAGATAACTTCAGAGCTCTGTTTTATAGTCTGACTCTTCCCCTGTGAAAAATCTCCAAGTGACTGCTCTGGAGCTCAGTCTAGACAACAGCCTGCTTTTCTCAGAGGAATAATCCTGCTTTATGAGCAAGGTGCTGGGCAGAGACAGTAGGCTGTGGTCTTGGCTTGTCTCGCCTATGGTGCAACTTCTGCCCTATGAGCCGAAACAACAGGACCAGAAATCTCTAAATTCAGCCTGCCATGCCATCGAACAGCCCTGTGAGCAGTGGCTGGATGGAGGAAGAGAGCCTTCTCCCTGCCTTTAGGCCACACTTGCCTGGATTTAAGTCTCCGATACACAGATCTCAGGTAGGGAATAAGAAGTGCTGGGAACCTACACTTAGAGGGGATACACCACGGCTGGGAGAAGAGGGAGTCCTGTCTTTTTTGGCCATGTGTGCCTAGAGTAAGCTTCCAACAATCTGCACTGGGGATTATGGGGCAGGAAGTAGGCTGTGTCACAAGTGGCAAAACACCTGAATACCTCACAGATCAAACTGAAATAAATGAAGATCAGGCTCGACTTGTCTTTCTTTTAAGACATAATAGACTGACCGGGTAGTAAATGAAGGAAGCCTCATACTCCAAGTTGATTTGAGGGAAGAGCACACTGAAGAGTGGATGGTGGCGGGTAATACTTAGATTTAACCAGGGCCTCCTAGAAAGGTCAGCTGTAACTGGTGACAATGCAATTAGGAATGGCACAGAGGATTCCCTGATGCTTATTTAACAGTTGGGCCCCTGGGCATGACACACTGAGGCTTTGACAAGCTCCCATCACAGCCACAGCAGGCAAGTTTTGTGGGTGCTACTTCAGTCACTTGAAAAAAAACTCTGGTGTGGCACTGGAACTTATTTCTGAAATTGTCCCCAAATCCAGACCTGACTTTTCTCAACTTTTCAGCTTTAGGTTATTTTTTTTTTATTTTTATTTTTTTTTTTTTTTTATATTTATTTTTTTTAGTTTTCGGCGGACACAACATCTTTGTTTGTGTGTGGTGCTGAGGATCGAACCCGGGCCGTACGCATGCCAGGCGAGCGCGCTACCGCTTGAGCCACATCCCCAGCCCCTCAGCTTTAGGTTATTGAATACCATTATATTTTCCTACTCCATGGTCAGCATAGGAAAAAAAAATTCCTTAGAATGTGACTATACTTAGAGATATGTTCCATTTTCTTTTTAGAAATGATTATGAAGTACATAGGGGTGCAATGACATCATGATTGGAATTTACTTCAAAATACCTTGGGAAAGAAAAAACAAAGATAAAAGAAAGAGAAGCAGCACACATGGCAAAATCAGGCTAACTGTGAAATGTGGGTGAGGAGAACTCGTTGTACTCATCTCTCTTCTGTTGAGTAGATTTGAAAATTGACACTAAAAAGTGTTCTCTCTGAGAGAAGCAGGACTCACCTGATTATCCATATCTTTGATGACCAATAGGACTGGACTATCTAGTGATGCTGATTTCCGATAGAGAGTTTTCAAGCTGGTTCCATGCTCTATGGTACTGTAGGCCAGTCTCCACGGATACCCTTGCACCCTTGCTGGAAGGCGTCGGGCCAGCTGCCAGTACAAGAAGATGCAAACAGACAATTCAACCACAAATCAGCAAATGACTTGCAAACCCGTATGCCTGTGGTTCAAACTCAAAGTTTTATATTTACTTATGCATTGCTTGGTCTATGGTGGTAAATATTTGCCACCATAAACCAAGAAAGAGAATGGAAAAAAATCATTGCTTTAAAGCATTTACTTTGGCAGGGAGGCTGCTCAGAGGATGCTTCTCCCCTTGGTGCCTGACTGTAGGTTCCTATGCTACTGAGGTATGCTGTTTAATAATAGGTATATGTTCTGAGAAATGTGTTGTTAGGCAATTTTGTGGTGATGTGAGTATCATCAAGTGTACTTACACAAACTAAGATGCCTGCCATTCACTAGGTGATATAATCTTAGGGTACCATGTCACACCTGCAATTCGTCATTGACTGAAACTTTGTCATGTGGTATGGGACAAACTTTCGAAGACACTGATCAAGGCAGGTAAGGAAGTATGAACTAGACACATACTCTTTTTCTATATCACAATCTGACTTTTAACAAATAGTTCATACTTTTCCAATGGTTCTTTCTAAACTTTCACAGACTCAGAACAGCTCGTGGCAATTATGGCTTCCCACAGATCTGATAGCAACAAAACACAGGTGCCTTATGTTAGATGTCAGAGGTTATCTGTCCACCTTGTACCTGCACCTTTCACCCACATCAATATTTAGCTTAAACTTAGCTGCCATAAATACCAATGATGTATATGTCTTCGAAAATATCATGAAAGGAAGTGATGACGTGCTGTCTTTAGAATGTTTCAAATCAGTTCCAGACACTGTCAGCATGAACCCTACCTATATTTAGCTCCTTGGTAAATTCTCTTGATTTTCCTGGGCCTTCACTGGCTCATTTGTAAACTGAGGAATTGAACTTGATGACTCTTTAAGTTCTGTGAAATTCAGGTTTCTAAGCTAACTGACAAAAGAATTACAAGTGATTTCCTACCAAAGTTCAGATATAAGAACATAATAACATCTCATAAAATACAATTACCAGATTTTCAGAAAACAAAATCGCAAAGAAAATGACAGAAAAAGAAAAATTCTTTCTAGGGTTAGGTGTTTTCATAAAAGCAAGAAAGTATACTTGCTATATTAATTTTATTGAGCCCTATAAATAATAGCCATTAGAACTCTGCAATAATCGCTGGGATAAATTTGGATCCTTTTAGGACCTTAGTAGGACACTTATATTTCTTTGTAAGATAAGAAGTAACTTTTCCTTTAGATATGAGAGAAGGGTATTCATGTCTGATCAGTTGCTTATACTCCCAGAAAGGCAGTGGAAAAGACTGTTATAATTTTTCAGAAGCAGAGAAGCTCAGGCTGGCCTTGGTTAGGACTTCACGTTCCTCCCTTCAGCCCTGGATCATCCCTCAGCAGGAGTGAAAAGAGCAAATGCAGTCAGAGATGGGGAGTATCTTTGAAGGCCTAGCAGACCCTCATCCCAAGTCCCCAGGGAAGACCCACCTGCTCTATGTGCATGTTCTCCAGCAGCGCACTTTGAGGCTGCAGGATTGGTAGCCCCTCCTCCTCTTCGTCCTCATAGTAGCTGCACGTGCTCTTCCTGCGCTTCGCCTCCTCAACGGTAATGATCTGAGGCAAGGAAAAAACAACCCAAGACAAAGATGACTTTTCCTCAACTGAGAACAAAGCTATCTTGGATACCTGACTGACTGAAAAGGGAGAGTTTGGGTGGCAGGACATAAGTTAAACAGGCATTTGGGGAAATGGTTAATTTTTTGATTCCAGATCAAATGCAGAACTTAGTTCAGCTGAGGCACTTCATATGTATGAATTAAAATCACCCATTTTCCAGTTTTGCTATTGCTGCTGATTGCTCATTCCTTGCGTGAGAGCTGTTTATAACTCCACGAGCAATTTATACCCTTGAAAATGGTCGAAATTATTCTTCTTTAGCCTGCATCTAAATTTAAATTGCCAAGGAAATAATCAGAGATCACTCAGTGAGTAAGTCTTCTATAAATAGGGAGTTTGGAACAATAAGGACAGTTTTTAATCAAGGTTCTTGGTGTTTTCTCTCAAGGTTGTGCACATAGCAACCAAGCCAGATAGAAATAATAGCTACCAGGAACAGCAACAGGAGAAGCATGAAGCTTTGCTCTAAATTACAACCAGGTTACAAATATTACATACAGTTCAGAAATGGCCAAAGTATTTTTCCCTTCTAAACTGAAAAACATTATAGTGTATACAACACTTATTGTATAATTATAGTCATCTTTATAAAATACTATAGTCCTTCTTGCTTTAAAATACATTTTTTTTGTCCCTTTTAAATTCTGGATAAAACACTAAATTCTTTTAAAATTAAATTATATCAGACAGCTAATTCATCCAAATGCCTAATTACAAGCATTAATGACTTCTGTATTATAGAGAAAAAGCATTTAAATGTCATCTAGTGAAAGTTGTTAGATAATGCATTACTCAATTTCCAAACCACACAGTGACATATACAAAGTACCCACAGCCATCTGGGCCAGATTTCTGGTAGGGAAATTAGCTTATAAATTTTACCATCTTCTGGAAGAGAATCTAGGTAAAGAGAACACTTCCAAAGAAGCACAACCAGCATTTTAAATGTATTAAATAAAGCAGCATGTTTTTGGTGAAACTTATACTTATCATAGCTACAAAATAAGGCTGTAGAATGAAAAAAAAAACCCTCAAATATGGATTTCTGATTCACAGTGAAAGAGGCAACCACAGTATATCCATATTCACAACAAATAAATTGACCAGCTCTGGTTGAAATGCTAGCATAATCCTCTCTCCTTAGAACGAATGTGAAAACATACTGGAGTGGCAGATCAGTGAGAATTCAGCACCTTATTATCCCTCAAGGACACACTCCAACCTACCTTCACAAAAGGCTCCTGGTCAGGTCTGGCACAATAGAAAATCTGAATGTCCAAGGGCAATCGTGGGTCTCTCATTGTGACCGTTGAGAAGTGTAGCCCGTCTAATGAGGAACAGGTTTTTGCTCTGCTTCCACACCAGACACTGGCAGGCACGCTGAGCTACAACTGTTTTTCAGTATCTAGCTTCCTGATTAAGTTTCTGTTTCCCTTAGGAGGAGGTTCAACATTTCTACAGGAACACGCCCAAATTAGGATTTACAGAGAACAGACTTCCTGCCAGGCAGAGCGTGAGACTGTAAAATGACACTTTCACCTTTGAAATGGTGGTTTCCTAACAGTGCAATAAAACCCTATTGTTTGAGAGTGGTTTTTTTTTTTTTTTCTTCCTTCATCTTGTCCTTTTTTGCTTAATTGTCCTCTGGCTAACTTTGCTTTTCTCACCCTGACTTTTCAGAGTTTTCTTTCTGCCCCTTCTTTTAGGTTCAACCTCTGATTTTAAATGGTACATCTGTTCCCGGGCATCAGTTTTAATTTCAAAGGAAGGCCAAAAGGGAGCCTTCAATTGAGGTCGGTTTATTACAGTTAGAACAATTTTAATCCCAAGTCATGTTCATGGGGTATGAGGGATTTAAAAGAATGGGAGGACATCTGGTTTATATGAGGCTGTGAAAGAGGTCAAATTAAATTCAGATTTACAAAACTACTGGCAAAGTAATATTTATCTTTCTATATTTAAGAATTAGTCTTCATGAACAAAAACCATAATGAGTCCTCCTCTAAAGATCAGATAGCAAGGACTTGGAAAGAAATGTAGAGCACCCCTGGATCAATTTTCAGTGACACTGAAGCCATAATTAGATAGGCAGTCAGTATAGGTAAATCAAATCAGGTCAGAGGAGGCCAATTTGGAGGAGTCCGGGAAGTTGGAAACTGCCCCCTGAGGGATTGAAATGCCTTCAGAGCCCTTCCTTCCTCTACCCTATCAAGATAACCCGCTCCTGCTCCAACCTGTTGCAAGGTAGCCTGTCCCAGGAATTGTCCCCCCCTACACAGAGCTATAAAGTTGTTAACTAATGTGTCCTGGCCTGCTCCATCCTGCCCTTTCCCCTTCAGTCCACCTGGTTCCCACCTTTTGGCCATCCCACTAAGCATTTCCTGGGCCTAGTCACACATGCAGGAAGGAAAAAGATAAGGGGAAGAGGGCAGGAGAACAAAGGAAGCCTAAAGTATTAAAAGGCAGAACACCTCATTTCTTGGGATACCAGGATACAAGCTATAGCCCCCTTCTCCCTCCCAGGAGAAGTCTATGACACCCTTTTTAAAATAAATCCTGCTTTATATGCTTGCTTTGGAGTGCTTCTCTAATGTTCAAACTTCAACAGGTGAGGGAGCAGAACTGGTCACTGATAACCGGTGGGGTGGTATCAACCCTGCCAGATCTCAGTGGCCTTTCAGTCTTGTGGACTACTATGGGGATCAGGGTGCCATTGCACGGCCATCCCGGGGCCGGTTATAAAATGGAGTCTGGCAGGTCAATACCCAGGCCCAGGTCAGCCAGAACTGACCCTCGAGGTAGGAGTCTAAACACAAACTGGGGCAGAATCACTCAGATTCATTGTCAACATGACAGCACTTTCTTCAGTCCCTGGCACTTTATGACAGCTGACATTTGTGAAGTGCTTTCTGTGTGACGTTCACCATAAAAGGTGCTTTGCCAGGCATAGGGACACAGTGCAGTCCATAGGCTCTGGTGAATGAGGAGATAGTTGAGAGACAACTGTAAATTAATAAATAAATAAATCCACATGATACGTATGCTAAAAGCTATAGAAACTCAAAGGAAGTGGGGGTCACTTGGGTGTTCTGAGATGCCTTAGTTCACAAAGGAGATGGTACTTTGGTTTGTGAGTAGACAGTAGGGTACGGGGGAGATGTGCCAGGTGGAGGGTACAGGGAAAATACAGAGATGGTTTCTGGGTTCACTGTGGCTGGAGACTAGAGAGCAAGGGAAGCAGAGATAAAGGAGGTGGATGAGGTCTGGTGAAAGAGTAAGAGCAGAAAAAAATGAAGAACCCTGAAGCCATGAAGGGCTTAGCACTGATCCTATAGGTTAGCATTTCTAAAACTAAGCTATTCTTCGAAACCATCTAGGAAGGGTCTAGGATTTAATTAAAAAAAAAAAAAAAATCCCCAGGTGTTATTCTAATGATCTGCCAGGTGGGTAACAATTGCTGTATGCAATGGGGAATTAATTACTGAAAGCTTTAAGCATGGCAATATAGGAGCATGCTTGTATATTTATTTATTTTTTGGGTACCAGGGATTGAACACAGGGATGCTAAACCACTGAGTCACATCACCAACCCTTTTTGTTTTAATTTTTTTGGTAGTTGTAGATAGACAGCATGCCTTTATTTTATTTGTTCATTTTTTTGTGGTGCTGAGGATTGAACCCAGTGCCTGCTAGGCAGGTACTCTGCCACTGAGCTACAGCCCCAGCCCCACCCCGCCCTTTTTATTTTGAGACAGGGTCTCCCTAAATTGCTTAGGGCCTTGCTAAATTGCTGAGTCTGGCATTGAACTTGCTATCCTCCTGCATTGGCCTCCCAAGCCGCTGGGATTACAGGCATGTATCACTGTGCCTGGCTGTGCTTTGTGTTTAAATAAGAAGTTAAATAGGTAGCAGGCATATAAAAATGTGCGCGCGCGCGCGCGCGCACACACACACACACACACACACACACACATATATATATATATATATATATATATATATATATATATATAAAAGACCTTTCAGAACAAAAAAAGACCTTTCAATATGATGGAGAAAACAACAGAAATCATTAAATACTCCTGGGAAAATGGCTATTAAGAGTATCATTTAAAAAAAAAGAATATCATTTACCATACATTTAAATTCTTCACCTTAATCTACAGTTAATTTTTAAATTATATATATATATATATACACACACACATATATATTGTGATATGAAATAATAATAAATAAATAATATAAGGATAAACATTCATGCTTGATAACAAGTATAATAACATCCTAAAGGGGTTTTGTTTTCTATTGCAGTCCTTCAGATACTTTGCCACTGAGTTATAGTTCCAGCCCGAATTTAAATTCTTAATCATAAAGAGTTCAAACAGATGGAACTGTTAAGACTCCTTTAGGAAAATGGGAGAATAAGAGGACATTACAAAGAAGAAAAAAAAAACAAATGGCTAATATACATTCAAATTCATTCTATCTTTAGTAATCAAGAAAATAAATATTAAATTATATCATTTCCAAAGTAGCAAAAATTTTCAGAAAGAATAATAGCAATAATAGCAAAAGCACAGTGAGGAGTTTATCTCTTACTTTGTTGGCAATTAAGCAAGTATTATATTAAAAATCAGGAGTGTTAAAAAATTAGTGCCTTTATACCTTCTAATTCTAGGCAACTAAGAAATAAAAAGGATTGCAGATCATCGTATCCTTATGAAGTTTGAACCAACATAAGTTTTCAAGTGGGGAATTGTTAAATAAACTATAACAGAGTCCCAAAATACTATGTAACCCTTAAAATTGAAGCTCTTAAAAGTCTTTACTACTACAATTCTTACAATGTCAGGTGAGAAAATCCAGACCCTTAGCAGTATATAAAGCACAATTCATCTTGCAAAAACAACAACAACAAAAACAAAAACATGACTCATTCCCTGCCACATCTAGAAAAAAGGTGAGAGCAAAATAGGAAAAAAAAAAAATCAAAGGAAACATATAAAAGTGCCTAATGTTGTTAGATATTATTTTAAAATTTTCGACAGTGTATTTTCCTAAAGTTCTAATTTTCCTCCAACAAGCAGGCCTTGCTTTATAGAATGGAGAGATAAAGCTTGTTTTAAGATCTTGAGTATAGGGGGATGGACTGATGGGCAGATTGGGACTGCAGTGCTGTTCCAAGTTCAAATGAAGGTGCAGAAATCCAGACTAGAGTCAGGGGAACCTGCCTAGGGAGTGGTGATGGAGGGGAAAAGAGATCCCACACCACTTAAGGTAAGAATCAACAAGATTCCAACTAGAGGTGACTAGACTAGGTATGATGATGAAGGAGATGAATGTAGTATATTTAGACTTCAGACTCTGGCATTGCTAACTAAAATGGAAATACATGAGAGGAAACAAGTTTTAGAGAAGAATGACTTTTACCTTGGACGTGCTGAGAATCAATACCTGATAGCTTCTAGGAAAGCCAGGATTTTCCTTCTCCACCCATAAAGGTGGAAGAAGACTGTAACAATGGATTGATTCCAGAAAATGTCAGTGGTAGAACTTGCATCTGCATTGGGCAGGGGAATCCTGGCCAGTATTTTCCTCATAGTAATTTTGGACTTTTGTCTTCAACGTGGAAAGAAAGTAGAGATAAGTAGCCGGACTAATCCAGTTCCTTCTTTCTAGCTATCTTTTCTTTTCCACTGTCACAAGCATTGGCGAGGGTGATGGGAGCTTGGAAAAGGCCTAACTATTGCTTACTTCTCTAGATTGCAGGAGCTCTACCTTCTTGCTAGCCAGTTATTAGAATCCCAATGGAAGGCCATTTTGACTGTGTCCTGCATTTTAGGGACCACGATAGCCTAGTCCCTTCCCACATGCTCACCTCCCAGCTCTTGGTTGTTGGCTCACTGAAGAAGTTGTCGATCATATTCAGTTCTTCCTTTTCCACCACCACAAAGCCTTGCTCTTTGGCATCTTTCCCATAGACATCAGGAGACCACTGAACAAAGAATGTGTACAAATGATCCACCCTGTAAAACATGTTTGTGATACAGGTTAACACCAAGTCTGCTTTTCTAGCAGGTACTAGTAGGGACTTGGGTACATAAAACTATCATTTATCTGCTAGGCAATTCTGTTTTGCTAATTGGGAAATTTCCTGCTGTTGAGATTATCTCTACAAGTGGCTTCTAAACTTGGAAAATAAGAACCAAGAAATGAAAGCAAAAGTCCACAAGCACTGAGAACTATTAAACCTGTCTTTTTAATCTATGGGAAAGATCAAGAGATGGGATATAAAACTGAAAAAAAAGAAAAACATGATATTTACACCAAATATTTCTTCCTCATTGAGTTTTCATTTCATTGGATACTTGTATTCATTGAGAAAAAATGTTGATCTAAAACCTTAGTTGGGAACAAAGATAAACAATATTCCTGTGGGCCTTCATGTACTATTATAATTTAAAAAAAACATCTCTGATAACTAGAAAGTGTTGGGAATGACACTAGTTATCATTTTAGAATTAGAGACCCAGTTATATTAGCATAGAAATGTACTTTGCTTCTGCTTTCTCTGGTCTCTTACATGTTTAGAATATGGAGTTCTAAAGCATCTCTCCAGGCTTAATCAACAGACAGATGGCTGTTTCTGAGCAGAGACTGGGGGTTTTCGGTTTCAGTGCCTGGGTACCTATGTCTATCACAGCAGGGGAGAGGACAACAGCATCACAGAATTCTTCAAGTCTGTGATTACAAAATAATTCCAACTTGAGGGTATTGTTTGGGATAATGCTACTTTAGGATTAATTTTAAGGAGCTTATAATCATGTCAAAGTATTATCATACTACTAATAGGACTAAGGTAAAAACAAGTGTCACCCCCAAATCTCATATCCCAAGAGATAAAACTGGTTTTAGGTTTCCATGTTCCTCTCTGCTCTTGTCCACAAGTAAACACAGCTAACACACAATTCTCATTGTAACCAGAGACAAGGTGTAACTGTTATATGTAACATTATATCATATTCATTTTACCTCATTGCTGTCTTCCTCTTTAACAGCTACATTTCATGAAATCAATAAACCACATTTAGCCTGCATTTCTGTTGTTAGGATATTTAGCTTGTAGATTTATTTGATTGAATGAATGTGTTTCAATGAATATCTGCAGGCTATACCTTTTACCATCTTTTGAATCATTTCCTCAAGATTAGTTCCCAGAAAAGGGATTAATGTTGGCCAAAGGGCATGATTTTATAGCTCGCTACTGATATTGCCAAATCAATTTTGAATAAAAGACTTGTTTACTCAATGTGAGAGCGGTAGCTTGTATCTAAGTTTCATAAAAACCTTGCTGGACCTTTTCATTTAAAGGAGTTCACTTATTTAAGTTTGATCAACTCACTTTGGATTTCTTTTGAGGTTAAACAATTCTTAGTGTTTTCTTCCTAATTGGAGTCATTCTTTTGTGAATTGACTCCTTGTGATTTGTGGTGTCAATATTTTTCTTTTCAATTTATGAAAGCTTTATGTAAAGTAGACATTAACCACTACCCAAAGTGTTTCCTAAGCAGTTGCTTCTGTTTTTAGAGGAATTATGTCTTTTTTCCCATGGTTTGGAATTACAAATTTTCACATATTTTAAAGGGGTATCTCCTTTCAGAGTTCTCCATCTAAACATGGAAAGTTATTCCCCAAGACTAGATGTGTTATCAGTGTTATGCTCACATTTCTAATAAAAATAAATATGGATATTGATACATGTTATGATTGAGCAGGCATATGATTGTTATGATTCACTTTGGCTAGATAATGGTATCCAATTTTTGGTCAAATACTAGCCTCCATGTTGCTATGAAGATAAATTTAGAGATATAAGTAACTTAATCACTAGACTATAATAAAGCAGATTACTAGAATTTTTCCTCTAGATTTTCTTTAGACATGAGACTGTAGCATCAACTATTCCCAGGGGATCCAGCCTCCAGGCCTGGCCTCAAAATTTCCACCTTGTCAACCCCACAATCACATGAACCAATTACTTAAAATGTTAACTGCTAGAAGTTGGAATGTGGTAGGAAAAAGACATATTCTCTATCATATATATCTTTTAAATTATTTTAATTTTTGCAATAGGCAGTATATATATGATTCAATTTTAATATATATTTAACAAGGCATTCAATGAGAAGCTTCCTTCTCACATTCCTGTCTACATCACAAATAAAGGTGACTACTTTATTCACTTATTATGTGTATTTGTAGTGTTATATATGTAGATATGAATAAATTTTTGTCTTCACTTTGTTTTTAGTATTTTCTATCTTATTTTTTCAGTTGACATCACATGCTAGTTATCTCTCCACATCAATATACTGACAGCTTCCTCATTCTTTCTTTTTATACTTATATAGTATTTTGCCAAGTGAATTTAATGTACTTTATGTAGCCTTTCTCTATAGTTGAATAGTTGGGTTGTTTCCAAGATTGTGCTACAATAAATATGCTATGATGAATTAACTTTGTATGCACCTCATTTCATACAAGTACAGATAAAGCTATTAGATATCTTTCCAGAAATAGGATTGCTTTGTCAAACAAACAATCTGAGTCAATTTTAATTATGTAATAATATAAATCATATAATTTTATAATACCATGTTTTCCTTTATAGGGATCACCTTATTAATAGTTTTCTTCCCAATTTCTGATGAGAAATTAACTGAGAAAACATGAAATAAATCACTAGTGCAGAAAGGCTTGAGAAGTGTAAAATTCTAATTCTTCCTAGTTTTCTCAATACTTAACAAGTTGAGTCCATCTTAAATATATTCTGGAGTAGAGTTGAGAATTAAGTATACTTCGCTCTAACTTTTGGAAAAGGAGACATTTATTTTGTATCTGTTCACATGACAAAATATTCAAATATAAAAATCACAAATTACTTGTTGCTAGCTTACTTGTGAGAAAGAGAAAAGCTGCCTTTCCCACCTGGGATCTAGCCCATTACTATTACTATCTGCTAGGCCTTCCGGTTGCTGGAAGTGAGGTCCCTGGTGTTTTCCTGTTGGACAAAAACCACTTCGTAGAACTTTAGTATCAGGTGAGGCCACCCTATGACAGTGACGAATGGAGACAAAAACAAGACCGCTCTGTAATCATTTCTGAATACAGAGAAAAACAAGACACTGTGCAGCCACAGAACAAGCAAACACCCCTTAATCTGAGTACTATAAATGACTGTGCTTCTTTACCAATTATAGCATTAGTCTTGCTAGTCTTGAAACTCCCAAACTTCCTTCTGATGAGAATGGAAAAAAAAAAAAAAAAAAAAACCTACCACTGGCCCGTGTTGGGGTGACAGGTTCTCTGACTAGCACAGCCTGGCTAAATCTATATATGTATATCACAAGGCTTTTGTTTCTATAAATCGTAATGGTTTCTGAAGGACCTGTGGAGAAGCAATCTAGCTGCTTCTTCACAGTTTGATCAAACTGAGTAAGATTCCTTTTCTCCATAATTTGCTAATTTCTTATTGCAGGCAGGTGGCCAAATCCGGCCAGCTGGGATCCAGACAGGTTCCCTTGGCTTGGCTGCCAGTAATAGTCTTCCTCATTTAAAGATAAAATTTTATAAGATACCCAATCATGGAATTATCCCTGCTTCCTTAAATACTCCCCTCAAATCACCTAATTCAATCCCAAATTCTGTAAATCCTTTCCAGCACTACCCTTTTATTTTTACAATGCTGAGGATGAAACCCAGGACCCCACACATGCTAGGCAAGCACTCTACCACTGAATAATACCCTCAGCCCTCTAACACATTTTTACTGGGTGATCCCATAGATCCCTACAATGTGTTTTGTCATATTGAATCAATCTGACTTGTTAAACTACCGGTGTGTTCCTGGATGACTCTGGATGGACATCAATGTCCTGACACTTCCTGCACACCCAACTGTCAGTTCCTTTGTCTTGGTGAAGCTTATTTATTTATTTTTTTAAAATATTAGAGCCTGTGGGGTTATTGGTTATCACTTAATTCAACTATCTTCCCTTAGACATAAGGAATGAGGGATCTGAAGTCAACTATCAGTATCACAACCAGGCCTAAACCTCTTGAGGTGGCAATCAGGGTTCTTTCTACCACATTATGGAGCCTCTACTTATTTCACATTGACTTCTGAACCACTTTCCAGTTCATTTCCTAGTTATGACACAAGACATCTTTATTACTTCCTGGACCCACTTTACATGAAGGACTGCGTATTCATCCACTAACACTGAATCCTCATTGTGATGTTATCATTGAACACCGAGTGAAGAAGCAAACATTCTGAAAAGCCTTAGAGCTTGTGCTGTCATGTATTCTTGTGCAAGAGAACAAGTGAATGAGAGATGAGTCACAGATTTGCAGTTAAGATAGTATTCCTTCCTAGATGTAAGAAGAAAATGTTGTAAAAATGCAAGTCTATAAAGATTTTAAGGAGAGAACCTATGTCAGCAATTGCCAATCAGTTCCATTTCAGGTGACAAAGACATTAAATTGCTCAGGGTGAATATTTCAACTGTCTCATTTATTTATACCAATACAAGATATGTAGAATTTACTACTCCAGGGTTAGGCTACAATGGGACATTCCCTGCTTGATCAAGACATCTCATTCCTATAAACCATTGGAAAGCTCAGAGAGAGGGAAGATGTGTATAAGGTTCAAAGAACTTCACAAGGAAAAGCATAATGCCCAATGTTTTCTCTTTTGAAATTCAGTATTATTTGAGTTTCTCAGATGAATTAAGGTGGGCTAACAGAGGTAAGCCCATAGCTAAGGATAACACCCCCTTCTCTACCCTAACATTCTTAAGGGGAAACTCTCCAAGAGGGAAGGAGGTACTCCATTCTTGCTAGGATTACTTTGGGAGCAGACAGATTTGGGCATAGTGTACTTCTAATTCTGAAGTTTAGACCAAGCCCCTGCCACTTGGGCATGCTATGAAAGGAAAGGCTGCATAGGTATTTTGTGTGTAGCAAGTAGGGGTGGGTGGTGTGGTCAATTTTGGCATATAGCATTCTTGCCTGCTAGTGCCATTCTTCCTAGAAAAAATAGCTCAGCCTGGGACAACAATCTGGGGGAACCAGGGGACGGGGCTCATCCCAAGCCTTTTCTTTCAGGAATGCTGGGTTTTCAATGAATGATGAATCAAAACTCTGTTTTGTTTTTTTCCCAGAGTGGTCTATTCTGAAGCAGCCAATGGTGGGTCAAGGTCAAGAGCAGTCAGGGGCAGGCCTTTATATTGGTTGATCACTGGGCTTCTTGCAATTTCCACAGGAGGAAGGTCTCTAGAGATGGTAAAAGACAATTCTCAAAATACCATACAATAAAGACTCAGTCATAAAAATGTTAGTATAAAATAGAGAAACAACCTTATGGTGCAGCCAGAGCTGATGAATATAAGGCTACCTATAAAGAAAAGCTGTGATTCTCTGCCTCAAGGACCTTACATTGCCCAGTAACTCTATGAGGCAAGAATTACTGTGTATGACATAAAGATAAGGTTGTGTGATTGACAAAGCGTCCAAATACCTCATCCCTAGATACGCTCCAGTCAGTCTAAGATGGCTGCCTATTTAATAAATGCTGAACTCCAAGGAGGTAAGGTGCATTTTTAAATCTGTTTATAGCCAGGGGTCATTGGTCAGTTTCTTCTTTGGCTTTTGGTTTTATCAGTGAAGCCAAAGTAGATTCTGGGTGGTTCTAAGGGCACATGCTTCCCAGGCCCCATTCCTGCCCCTGCCCCTTTTACCAGTTAGCTCACAGGACTAGCTTTCAGGCCCAAGGACCACCAGTCAATACTTAGCTCCTTTCTTGTGGAAGTGGGTCAGCAGCCCTGAATGGCCTCCTTCCTCTGTCAGGCAATGGGCTCTGTCTCTGCAGCCAATAGTTGCTTCTTGCGTGGGAAGTCTCAGGTAAAATGAGACAGGAAACCTCAAATGCTCATTCTTCAGTGGGGCACCCTGATGGGAAACCTTCAGTCTTTTCCCTCAGATATTCTGGGCACTAGTGCACTCAAATTTCATTCAATGTTAGTTCTCAGCATAATAGGCCCTCACTGTCTTATGCAAAAAGGGCCCTCATGCTATTATGCCCATGAGGGAAAAGGAGAAGGAATGAAGAATTGAAGTGATCTGCTCTACAAGAGAAAATTCAAATCCATTTAGAATCAATTTGCTTACTTAAGTTCAACTGCCCTTGGAGACAAATGGAAGGAAAAAATATCCCTAATTCTAGCTCTACTTCTGCTTAATGTCCTTTGTTTATGCTATTTACACTATCTAATTGGGGAAGGACAGGATATGACTCCATCTTTATTTATTTTTTTAAACTGGATTACAGTACCTTAAGTTTACTTAGTCTAATTCTTGGAATGGTTCTTTTTGACTAACGGGAGTTTCCAAATAGTTTCCAAACTAAACCTTGACCCCTTTTTACAGAGGTCTGTTTACAGACCTCAAGTCCCAAAATTCCCCTCCTTGTCCCTTTGCCTTCTGCCTTGCCCATGCCTTCCTGCTGACAGTACTTGCCTTGCTCTCCCTTTGCCCTCTCCTCCTCCTCCACTTCCCATTTAGGTCCTCCTGGATTTATACTTCCAGCCCAATCTTTTCCCCTTGCTCTCACTGGTGCCCCTGATAACCTACTTCCTCTGTGCCCGCCCTTCCAAGCGACCTCCTATAGAAACAGCCACGCTCACTGATCTAAATCCTCTTTGGGGTTGATGAACATTGTTGGTTTGGCTCCTTCATGTGTAATGGATCCGCTACTAATCAGAGGCATCCAACCTGGGTGAGGAAAAGCCCTCCCTAAGTGAATTCCCACCCTTCACTGTGGTTCTCTTCCTTTTCTACTCCATGCAGTTGCTACTCGAGACTCCTCTTCACCCTCTCATGCCCTCCCTTCTTCTCCTCCCTGCCTCCTTTCTGAGCTGAGGACGGTCTACTGAACTATTAGAATGTGTCCCCTGCCATCTCCCATAGTGGTCTATTTCTTCAGAAGAAGTACTTCCTTTTCTTTGTTTTCTGGGTGCTGGGGATTGAACCCAGGGCCTTGCACCTGTCAGGCAAGCACCCTGCATTCCCAGCCCAGAAGCCTCTTCTCTGACACTTCTGACAGTCCCACTCGTGGGGCATTTCCTCCATCATTTCCATCCCTGCCCTCCCATCCTTTCTATCCCTCTATTTCCTTCATCTTGATCCAGAAGCTCACTTGCATTCCCCGTCCTTAAAAAAATGTTTCTGGAAGTTTCTTTCTTCCTAAAGTCCCTTCCCATGCTTCACTCTCCCTTCAGAAAAAAAGCGGGTTAGCATATTTTCCAACTCCTTTTCATTTCTGAATTTTCCTACTTTGATTTTATTAACCTTTTAGCATATGCCCTTGTTAAATTAAACCTGGTTCAAACAGTTTGGCTCTGTTTCTATGGGCCAAACTTTCTGGAACGAGACAGTTTTAAAAATCTTGTTCCTTTTCTCACCACCAGTGAAACTGATTTTTTCCAAGTCAGCAACTATGCAAATCAACACTATCTCAGACATCATCTTCTTGACCTCAGAAAATGGCTATTGATGGCTTTTTTGATACTCCCTCAGTGACTCACTCTGTGGTTTCCCATGAATCAGCTGCCCCAGGACACTGTCCAGGGCCTCTGGCTGACCCAACACCATCATCACTAATTACAACTGCCTTGGTGCTAACTGGTCCTGAAGCGGTGGGTGTGGGACCTATAGGCAGAAAACTAGGTCAAGGACTGGGTCCTAGGAAAAGAGGAAGCCGAAGTTGTTCTGGAAGGAGGCCAAGAAAGAACAAAGAGGTGGAAGTGAGCTTATTGTCTCTCCATGGATTTTAGGATGAATTCAAACTCCACGGGGGTTTCCTGGAAGCTTTGTTTCATGCCATTCTCCAAAATGCACTCTGCCCCAGCCACATGCTCCAGCATCTTTGCTCTAGCATCTACTCTGGCTCTGTGCTCATGCTGTTCTTCCTTTCTCTTTCCTTCCCCTCTCTCCATCTCACTCTCTCTCTTTTTCTTTCTTAGAGCAATGAAAAAATTAGCCATCTGGAGTAGCATCTCAGGTTGGGGTCAGGGACAGCTTCCCAGGGGCCGGGGGAGAACTAGGTGTTGGGAGAGGCTGAAACGTCTATTGCTGGAGGAAGGGGAGATGGCACCCTCTGGAAGGACATGTACAAAGATGTGTCTTTTAAGGAGCAGGGTAACTGTAATAAAGACAAATTATACAAGGCAGAGAGAAAGGACAGTGCAGTCAGGTCTAACAGAGGCCTCCATAATGGAGTCAGGACTATTCAGAGGCAAGAGATCTAGGTCCTACCTTGGAGGGCCTGGTGGTGGGAGGGAAACAAACTATCCTAATATAGGATCAAGACAATGAGGCAAGCCAGCCAGTGTCCCAGCTGAGGCATTTGTGGGGAGTAAGAACTCAACTGGCAGGGGTGGAATCACGGAGGAAAGAAGGAAGGTGCGAGACTCACCCTTTATGGAATGGCAGGAGATAAGATAGAAGATGGAGCTGGTGGGTCATTGAGTCACAGAGAGTCTTAGGCATAAGATAAAATGTTTAGACCATATCCTGAGGCCACTACCTTCCAAAGTGTGGCACGGGTGGCCCCAGTGTCTTCAGAAGGTACATAGAAGAACACATTTTAATAGTTATGAGCTTCTATAAAGGCCATTTATAATAAACACAATAAGCAGATATGACTGCTCAAGAAGAGGTTAAGTAAAAATATTTTTTAAAATTTGTGATGATTTAAGTAATTTAAAGACAACTATTAAGTAAAAATGGCGTGGGGATACAGGGACCTTTGCAAAGGGAAGAATTTGTGTCAGCAGCTGAAGCCTAGATGTCTCCATGGGCCATACCTGCACACAGGTAGTATGGAAGATGCATGACCAGATCTGGAGTTTTCTAGGACTGTGGGGTGTCAAGAAGGGAAGGCCAGGAGGAGACAGGACTGACCAGAAACAAAGGCTTCGTGCTGTGGTCACAACAGTGATCCAGGTAAGAGATGCTCAGAGCTAGACTTCAAGTGTGGTGGTGAGCTTAGAAAGACACCCACCATGTACACTCTGGGCACCAAAGAGCCCATCTAGCAATGGTATTCACTCTGGCACTCAGGCATTGTTTAGGCTTTCTGTTAAGACTTGGGCTTAATCACATTTCTTCATAAACTTTAAAAACGTCTTCCTCTTCAAGTAGAGGAAGGGGATTGAAGGGGGCGAGAGAAAGGACAGGACAAAGGAAGAGCAATGGGATGAATCTGACCCTAACATTCCCATGTACGTATATGAATGGATCACAGTGAATCTCGACTGCATGCAATCTACAAGGCACTAACTTAAAAACAAAAACAAAACTATAAATGCCTAGCAGAAAGATCAGTAGAATAGAGAGAAGGGAACAGGGGAAGGGAGGAGGGAAGGGAAAGGGGAAGTGCTGGGGAGTGAATTAGAGCAAATTATATTCCATGCTTGTATAATTATGTCAAAATGAACCCTATTATTATATATATCTAAAAGGAACTAATAAGAAAAAAGAATAAAAAGGGGGGGGAAAGGCTTCACCTTCAACAAGGCTCTTTCAAGGCTTTATTCACCCCAAAGGAGACACCACATTTATGATACAAATCCCTATTTAGCAGATAATGTTGTCCTCTCTGAAGAAGAGATTAAAAGAGGGTGAATGACACAAGCTCTTGGAAAGCAGTGCTTGACCTCAGAGGCAACAAAGCATTGCAGACTGAAGGAGAAGTAATAGCAGCAGCAGCAACAAAATTTCCTTTTGTGTTTGGATGAGCTCATTTATTCTCACTGTGACCCCAGGAGGTAGCCACCATGACTATTATTCCTATTTAGTGAATAAAGAGACAGATTGTTACACACAGATTAACTGGCCCAAGGTCACACAGCACAACAGGGCTGGACAATAAATGATAAACCTCAGGGCGGTTCATGGTCTTGAGCAGTATGCTTTGCCATTTCCTTGATGGTCAGCCTGACTGCCCTACTTTTACCATTTTATGAGCACCTGTCCCTGACACAGTTGCAGGGCTGGGAGACAGAAAACCTGATGGGGATGAAACATTATTCTACTACCATTCATACCTTAGGTGTGTGGACTTTAGGTATGATTACCATCTTATTTCATTGAACAAGATTCATTAGTAGTTATGGTAGGATTCCCTTTGCTTCCCTTCACTCTCCTATTATTATTACTATTATTATTATTTTTAGATGGAGTCTCATTTTTTTCCAGGTCCTGGTATCAAGTGATCCTTCTAATTCAACCTTACAAGTAGCTGGGAAAACAGGCATGTGGCACCATGCCCAGTTCTCCCACTTAAAAAAAAAAAAAAAAAAAAAAAAAAAAAAAAAAAAAAAAAACCATAGCTGTGAGTAAAGAAAAAGGCCTGAGTTCCCAAACTGGTTCCACCTGTCATGAGCTGGAGGCTTTGGGAGGGTTTGTTAATCTCTCAGCTTCTTAAAAGGAAAATAAGAAAGCCTCTCTTCTCCTAGTGGTAACAAGAGCACTAACAGTGCAAGGAAGTTTGTTCTACTTTCAGACATATTTTTAGAAACTCCCTTCTATGTGGTGAACTGAAATGCTACCATGTAAATCAAGAAATGACCAAAATGATCCAGAGGTCACTGGAGCATTATTTTCCTATCAAAGGCTCCTTGACTTGCGGGAAAAGAAAACAGGACTGCATACAACAAAATATAACCTAGAAACTAGACACTTGACTCAAATATTATAAACAGATGTGCTGAGGGTATAGCTCAATGGCAAAGCAAGTGCTCAGAATGCACAAGACCCAGGACTCAACCCCCAACACCACACACAAGTGCACACACACACACGATAAGCAGGAACCATTAAATAACTTAATTGCTATTACATTAAAAACATACTTCAGACTGTGATGTAACCCAGAGAATAGGAAAAACTGAAATGAAGAATGTGGCCTAGAAAGTACTGAAGTACATATGCATGTAGCCCCACAGGCCACTTGCTTTGTTGATTATAAATTATTCAGATATACTTTAGTCTAAAACCTCCGGAGGTTCCATTTCTGAATACAACCTCAGAAACCCAATAGAGCCTCAGAAATGCATAGAGGTCAGAGCTGGAAAAGCACCACCTTTCAAAATCCAGTCTCAAAGGCCTGGCTGAAGGACCTTCCATGAAATGGTACTTTCAAGGTCTCTTCCAGTGTCAATATTCTACAACTCCAAATTAAACCAGTGCTTAGTAATGCCCTGGTATTGTGTTCGTTTTTAAAGGGTCTCAGGGTATCTATCGAAAGAAAATTTTATTTACAGCATCAAATGTTTTGGCATTTTATTTACAACCTATCAATTTTTCATGCATATTTCACAATGTGACTGCAGTTGATAATATTGTATTATATACAGTAATGTCCTCTTATCCCCAGTGGTTATGTTCTAAGACCCCAGGAGACGACTAAAACTGGAGAGTACCATACCTTATATATACTACATTTCCCCCTATGCAAATTAACTATGATAAAGTTTAATCTATAAGTTAAGCATAGTAAATGATGAACCACAATAATAATAAAATAAAATAATTATAACAATATGTTGTAATAAATATTGTGTGAAATGTTCTCTTTCTCTTCCTCTCTTCCTGTCTCAACATAGTTATTGTACTCACCTTTATTCTTGGGCTGATGTGAGATGAAATCATGCCTACATCATAAGATGATGTGATGACATAGGCATTGTGACTTTGTGGTAAACTACTACATAAGGGTTTCTTGAATGCAAGCACTGAGATACTGCAATAGTCAATCTGATATCCCAGGTAACTACTATGTGACCATAGCGGGGTAGTGTATGGATACAGTGGACAAAGGTACGGTTCACATCCCTCTACAGGATGGCACAAAGTAGCACCAGATTTCATCACATTATTCAGAACTGTGTGCAATTTAAAATGTATGAATTGTTTATTTTTGGAATTTTCCATTTAATATCTTAGAACTACAGTTCATCACATGTAACAAACCTTAAAAAGTAAAAATGCAGATAAAGGGGGGACTATTGTACTTGAAATTTGTTAGAAAGTCTTCTTATCAGAATAGGCAACATTAAAAAAAAGAATGAAAAAAATAGTTACCATGTCAGGTGACAGACATGTTATTGATTGTCATATATATTCCACAATGTCCATAAATATGAAATCACCATGTTATAGCCCTTAAAGATGTATAGTTTTTGTCAATCTACCTCAATAAAGCTGGAAAAAAAAAAAAAAACCTTCTTTTTTCTGGTTTCCCAAAGACAGCAGGAAAGCTCAAACAAACAAAACACACACACACACACACACACACAAAACAAAAACAACAAAAAAACAAACCCAAAAAACAATCACTTAAAAATAAGTAAAAACTAAAAGTTTATGTTAACATCAATGCTGGAGGTCTTAGGATGGCATCCCATAGCTTAGACTCAGCAGTGATAGCATTCATTTTGATCTTCTTACTTTTTAAACAACAGTCAATACTCAAAAATTTGGAGACCTTACACACATAATCCACTTTTTATCTTATTGGAAAAAGATACAGAGGGCAAACACCACCAGGACCATATGCCCACACACACAGCTGCAGAGGTTCACAGCAGGTGTTCCTAGAGCAGGGCTCTGCAAATAACCCTGTTCCCCAGCCTCCCTCACCTCCATTCCTCTGTCTGGTCCCTGCAGGCATTTAGATTTATAATAGAGAAACCCTCCTCCCACTTAGCTGCAAGACCCCAACAGATGTCTTAAACCCCAAATAGTACCCAAACTACATACACACATATCTTTTTTTTTCCATACACACATATCTATGATATAGTTTAATTCATAAATTAGGCATAATAAGTAAAATGTAAAACTTATATACCAGAACAAAAGTTGTGTGAATGTGGTCTCTCTCAAAATATCTATTGCACTACTGTGTATTTTGAGATTGCAGTTACAGATAACTGAACTCATGGAAAGCAAAACCGTGGATAAGGGGATTGCTGCAATTCCTGTTTCTGCATACTTACTCCGAAATACTGTGTGCAGCACTGATAGGCAGAGATTAATTAGCGTGCAGTGAAAAGAGGACTAAAATTACTCCTCAGAGTGCTGGCACTCGCTCCTCCACCAAAAAAGCACAGCCACCACTGTGAAGAGCTTCCTTAGAAAGGAGGTTATGTTTCCAGGACCACAGGTCTGATGTAGAGCCAATGATTAACTCAAGACATTGGCCAAGGCTGGTTTCTGAAGCTACTGAAAGGCAGCTGCTTGATAAGATATTTCTGGAAGGTAATAAATTTCTAGAACTCTGAGTTGGTGAAATAAAAGGTACAATATTGGGGAAAGGACTAAAGAGTAAGCAATCACTTCAAAACCTTTAAGGTACTTTTCAAAACAGAAGAGAAAATATTCATGTCAGTGATTAAAAATCGGTGACATCTGTTCAGTAGGTTTCCAAAATTGCTATTAAATGGGGAGAAGAAGGGCAATTCATGTCAGATTGATTTGGAAATAATTTGGTAATTTTTCTTTCTTTTTTTTTTTTTTTTTTTGGTACCAGAGATTGAACCCAGGGGTTCTTAACCCCTGAGCTATACTCCAACCCTTCTAAAAATATTTTATTTAATGATAGGGTCTTGCTAAATTGCCTAGGGCCTCCTTAAATTGCTGAGATTGTCTGAACTCACTATCCACTTGCCTAGGCCTGCTGAGCTGCTGGGATTACAGTCACGTGCCACCATGCCCTGCAGGAATTTCTCTTTATTAGCAACATTCTCAGCTTAAACATCACAGTAAAATTACCATATATAGAGGATTAAAAATAGGAAAGAAAGAAGTCAACTTATAAATGTTTACAGGTGGTATGATCTTATACTCAGAATATTTTTAAAAACTCCACCAAAATACTGCTAGAGCTAATAAATAAATTTAGCAAAGTAGTAGGTTACAAAATCAACATACAGATATCAATAGCTTTTCTAAATACCAACAATGAATATGCTGAGAAAGAAATCAGAAAACAATTCCATTCATAATAACATTTAAAAAAAAACTGGAATAAATCTAACCAAGGATGTGAAAACCCTCTAAAATGAAAACTATAGAACATTGAAGAAAGAAATTGATAAACGTAAGGTCAACACTCCAACATGTGGGTCTAGGTGATAACTCTCTTCATAGGATCCCTAAAGCTCAGAAAAACATGCCATCATGGCATCAAATTAAAATGCTTCCGCACAACAAAGGAAACAATTAGGAAAGTGAAGAGGATTAATATCCAGAATATGTAAAAAACTCATAAAATTTTACACCAAAAAACAAATAACCCAATTAATAAACAGGCAAATGAATTAAACAGACATTTTTCAAAAGAATAAATACAAATGGCCAACAAATATATGAAAAAATGTTCAACATCATTAGCAATTAGGGAAATACAAATTAAAACTACATTGAGATTTCATCGCATACCAGTCAGAATGGCAGTTATTGAGAATAGAAACAATAATAAATGCTGGAGAGGACATGGAAAAAAAAAAAGAAAATTTTTATACTGTTGGTGGGATTGTAAATTAGTGCAACCACTATAGAATTCAGTGTGGAGGTTTTTCAAAAGACTAGGAATGGAACCATGATATGACCCAGCTATACCACTCTTCAGTATTTATCCTAAATAATTAAGATCAGCATACTATCGTGATATGTGCATACCCATGTTTATAGCAGCACAATTCACAATAGTCAAACTATGGAACCAGTATAGATGTCCATCAGCAGGTGAGTAGATATAAAGAAAATGTGGTATATATACACAACAGAGTTTTATTCAGCCATAGTGAAGAATGAAATTATGTTATTTGCAGGAAAATGGATGGAACTCAAAAACATGTTAAGGGAAATAAGCCAAACTGAGAAGGTCAAGGGCCATTATGTTTTCTCTCATATGTGCAAGCTAGAGTGTAAAAGAGAAAAGAAAGTTGTTGTTGGTGGTGTGGGTGTGTGACTGCATGAAAAGCAAAGGGAGATCAGTAGAATAGATGAAAGGAACCAGAGAGTTGGTGAGGGGAGTACTGGGAAGGGATAATGGCCAAATAATATTGTTATATTGTGCGCATGGTACTAGTATAGAACAACAAATTCCATTCTTATGTACAACTATAATGCCCCAATTAAAAAAAATGTGGAGAAAAGAAAAAAAGGATTACAATCTAGGCTGGGAGTATAGCTCAATGTGGAATGTATGGAGCCTGGGTTCAATCACCAGGAAGGAGAAGGAGAAGGAGATAGATTACAGTATGACAGAATGATATGTGGTACTTAAAAATCACAGGATTTGTATTCATACTCTGAAATATACCTGGTTTGGCCAGGTATAATCTAAGTTGTTCCAGAAAGTTCATTAAAGAATGTTCAACCCTGAGGTCGTCTTAGAACAGGCAGTGATTAAAGATTCCAGTTTAGCCCTGATCCCACTAAAAGTAAGGTGACTTTTGATCAGAAAATTCCACATTAACTATAGTTAAAAGATTTCATGCTAGAAAACTAGGTCAGCTAGTAATTCTTTTAATTCATGCTTTGTTCTCTAAGAATAGTGCTGTTAAAGGCATATTTCTCAGTTTCCAATGGGATTCTTAGGATTTGGACATCTTCCTATTTTAAAATGAACTTAATACAAAAATCAAATTTCTTTTTTTTAAATTTTTTGCTTCTCATGATAAAAGTTATACATGCTTACTAAAGGTATGCACCTGGAATATTTAATAGGAAAGAAAGACACTCTTAAGTAAAAGTAGTTTACATAATAGTGTATATGTATTGTCATATAACATTATTACATTAATCAATACTTAGAAAAAAGATCAAAAAGTTACACAATTAAAATGAATTGGATTTCACTTTGTGGAACAAAATTTTTCTTTTTTGTATTTTCAAAATATTATAAAAGTATATATCTTTTAATTATAAGGAACAACTAGTACCTTTGAATCTATTAAACTATAGACCCATTTATCCATGTACCCATTCAATTAACATTAAGAAATATTTACGACATACTAGACACTATGCTTTTTCTAAGACACAATGTCAAAGACTTGGTCCTTGCCCTCAGGAAGCTTATAGTCTAATAGGAAAAAGCCACAGAGAATCCATATTTGTAGAAGAGTTTAGTAAGTGCTGGGATAGAGGTGAGAAGATAGTGAAGGGCACCTAAACCACACAGGGCAAGTTTCACAGAGGACAAGTTTAAACTAATATATGAATTTAGGTGAGGTGGGATGGGGCAGGAAGGGAGGCTTCTCAAGAATGCCATCCAAGAATTCAAATTTACATTTCTCAAAGTAGAAACATGGCCATCTGTCCACAGAAGGATCAAAATAGAAGCAAGAGATCCAAGTAGAAGCAATAGATCCAAGAGATGTTTAGTGAATAGAATAAGCTGGATATGGTGGTGACTGACCCTTATGTCTTCATTCTGGCTTCAGGGAATGAATGGCTCATGATACCATATACCATGGATAAAACAAGAGGCACAAGTAGTGGCTATTATGAGTATAAAGCTCAACTCTAGATAGAGCTAAAAACTAAACAATGGAACATACTTCATTATAAACACCTATAAATTGTCCATGGGACAAGCTTTCCATTGAATATCTTTAGGAAAGTGCTGACCTAAAGAATAGGCACTTTGGGCTGGGGCTGTAGCTCAGTGGTAGAGCACTTGCATAGCACATGTGAGGCACTGGGTTTGATCCTCAACAGCACCACATGAAAATGAATAAATAAAGTTATATATATATATATATATATATATATATATATATATATATATATATATATATATATAACACTTTTTCCTAAAAATAAGGCTTTGACTATTCTATTCTTTGAGCTAGGCAACCATAGGGAATTCTGGAGAGATGACATTCTACAAGAAGTAGTACTACTACTGGTCAAAAATTGAAATCTGAAATATATACATACAACATGGATAGCACCATTTAGAATGACATACCTGTGCACTCCTGCGTACATCACTCATTTTTATTTTGAGAGTCTAAAAATCCCAACTATAGTTAGGAATTTCAATTATGTTCAACATTATTTAAGAAAATATCATGCTTTTTAAAACAGAATCAACTCATACATGGTGAGTTTATTAAATGTGTGTACAGGCATAAAGCATAACTATATATCTTGTATAAATTCAAGGGTTTTTTGATATTAGATGTTAAATAGAGAAACAGCATGTCAGAATATTTTTTAATAAATGTATTATAAACTTGCATATCAAGGTAAAGTACATTTTCTAATATTAAAGGAGTCACAGAAGATAAAACTCTCAGTTCAATGTGTTACCTTACATTAAACAAAATTTATAAAAAAGTTCCAAATCGACTTTAAGATTTTAAAGCTACATGTTTTCTTTTTTTAATCACCAAACTGGTGTTGATAAAGGATCATAATACTTAGGTTTTTCAACTCATGGGGAGGACACTTCAGTGTGGTATGAATTGTTACTACTTTCACGTGTTATATGCATTGTAAGCATGTAACATGTCCTTTGACTTGGTGGGACTACCTGAAGGATATTACTAAGATGTTTAATGTAACACTGTTGTTTTTTTTTTTTTTTTTGTAACACTGTTTTTAATGGCAAAAAATTCAAATCACCCTAACATCTAAAGTAGATAAATGATTAAATCAATCAGAAATTACAAAGATGGTGTCAATTATACTGTTTACATATACATAATTATATATGATGAATAAAATGCACACAACATACTATATAGAAAAATAACTGAATGTAAAACAGGTTCTCTACCCATCTACATTCAGCTTACCTATATATTTAAGTGTTGCCAAAATCATTTAGCATAATTATTAAGTGGAAAAAATATGTTCATGGCTCTCCCTATTTCTTCTCCTCTTTCTCTTTTATTATTTTACTTATTATACAAATCACACTTAACTAATTCAGTTTGGATTAAACATTTATGCATCACTTGGCAATTCTATCTAATTCCTGGTGTTTAATACTGCTTCCATCTTACTTATTTTAAAAGCTGGTTTATAAAAAATCAATTTATTATAAAGCATTTTGGAGATTAAGAAGCCATAAATAATTGGATAAAAGGGAGAATAGTTTTAATTTGAACAGGAATCATCAGTCCTATCTACAAAGGAAATAACCTCTTATTATTAAGAAAGAAAAGAGAAAAGGAGATAATCACATTATTTTTTAAATGTAAAACAGAATCCAAACCTAAGAAATACAATCAGATATTAAGTATCCAGAAAGTGTTAGAAGCTACTTTCTTCTTTTCTATATTTTTATTGGTGAATTATAGTTGTACATGGTGGGGTTGTTGTTATATACTTGTACATGCACACAACATAATAATATAATTTGTCCAATATCATTCCCCAGTTTTTTCCTTCTCCCTCTCCTCTTCCCTCCCCCTGATCCCTTTTCTGTATTCTATTGATCTCCCCTCACTTTTCATAAGATTTCTCCCCATATACCTTTTTCCTCTTTAGCTTCCACATATGAGAGAAAACTTACAATGTTTGCTTAACATAATGGTTTCAAGTTCCTTCCATTTTCCTGCAAATGACAAATCATTCCCCATTATGGCAGAATAAAACTCCATAGCATATATATACATTTTCTGTTGACAGATACCTAGGCTTGTTTCATAATTTCGCTATTATGAATTGTACTACTCTAAACATGGGTATGTATGTGCCACTGTAGTACAATGACTTTAATTCTTTAGGATAAATACCAAAGAGTGGTATAGCTGGGTCATATCATGGTTCCATTCCTAGTCTTTTAAAAAACCTCCACACTGAGTTCTATAGTGGTTGTACTAATTTACAATCCCACCAACAGTATAAAACATTCTCTCCACATCCTCTCTAGCATTTATTATTGGTTATATATTTACACAAAATGTGTACATTTTTTATACATTTTGCTATATAGGAAAACTGGTTAGCCATGTGTAGAAGAATGAAACTAGACCCTGGTTCATGTCTTCTATTCCGTACCAATTGTCTAAATGTCTGTGTTTATACCAGCAACCATTTGGTTTTGTTGCTGTAGTTCTGTAATGTAATTTGAAGTCAGACATTGTGATATCTCCTGCATGGCTTTTTGGCTTAGAATTGGTTTGGCTATTCCAGGTTTTTATTATTCTAAGTGAATTTTAGAACTTCCTTTTCTAGCTCTGTTAAGAATGCCATTGGTTGGCTGGGGTTGTGGCTCAGTGGTAGAGCGCTCGCCTAGCACTGGTGAGGCCCTGGGTTCAATCCCCAACACCACATAAAATAAATAAATAAATAAAGATATTGTGTCCAACTACAACTAAAAAATAAATATTAAAAAAGAATGCCATTGGTATTTTGATGAGGATTGCACTGAATCTCCATAATGCTTTTGGTAATATGATTATTTAGTAATATTAATTCTGCCTATCCATTAGCATGGGAGGTCTTTTCATCTTCTTGGGTTTTCTTCAATTTCTTTCTTCAGTTCTATAATTTTCATTGTTAGATATCTTTCACATCCTTGGCTAGAGTATAGGATCATATCATGTACAAACAGTGATAATTTGATTTGTCTCTGATCTTAATTTTTCCTTCCTTCTATTGGTTTTGAAGTTGGTTCATGTTTTTCAGAGGATTTGAGATACATCATTAGGCCATTTGTTTGGTATTTTTCTGATTTTCTTATGTAGGAAGTCATAGCTATAGATTTTTCCCTCTTAAAACAGCCTTCGTTATATCCCAAAGTTTCTGGCTGGTTTTATCACTATTCTTGATTCTATTTTTTTTTTTTTTACATTCTATCCTGATTTCATACATCTTTCAGAAGTGTACTATTCAATATCCAGGTGTTCATATAACTTCTGTAGGGTTTTTTAGTGTTGACTTCTAATTTCATTCAATTATGATCAGCTAAGATGCAAGGAATTATTTTTTTTCTTTTTCTTTCTTTCTTTCCTTTTTTATTTTTTTGTATTTTCTAAGAATTGCTTTGTGACCTAAATTATATTTTTTGGAAAAGTTTCCAAGAGCAGCTAAAAAGGAAGTGTGTCTGGCTGTTGTTGGAAGAAACATTTTATAGATGTCTATTAACTCTATTTGAGACCATTTACATTCAATTTTACTATATAGAGATGTTTGTTATTTCCTGCCATTTTAATTAATTTATAATGTTTAATTCTGTCCTGTTTCTCATTTGCTTAGCTACTCTTCAAATGAGAACTGTCCAATTGTGAGCTTTGTGGTTTGTTTTTTATTTTTTTCTGTATGAAGTATTTCTTTAAGTACTTTCTGTAGGGCTGGCTTAATAGTTATGAAATCTTTTAGTTTCTGCCTATCTTGGAAGGTTTTAATTTACTTCCATTCTGAAGCATAGCTTTGCTGGATGTAACAATCTTGGTTGATAGCTATTTTCTTTTTTAATTTTTTTTAGGTATAAATGTCAGTAGAGTATATTTTGGCATATTATACATACTTGGAATATAATTTATACTAATTAGAATCCCACTCTTGTGGTTGTACATGACGTGGAGTCAGACAGTTCCTTAACGGAAAAGGAAATGTGACAGAGAAATAAAAGAAAGTTTAGAATGTTGAAAATGTGAACAGAGAAAATGCAGAAGAGATGTAGCAAGTGGTGACTATAAAGGAGGAGGAGGAAAATTAGAATAAAAAAAAAGACAAGTAAAAGAAGAAAGAGAGAACATGAAAATGTGGATGTTAGTGGGAAGAGAAAGAGAAATGAGAAATAAGCAAACAAAAACAAAACCTAAAAATAAACAAAACCCCTAACATTCAAAATACCAGGAAAAATAACATAAAAATGAGAAAAAATGCACAGAGAGAGAAAGAGCCACAAACCAATTTATATGTGTGTGTGTGTTATAAAGATGGATGAACTCCCAGGATGGGGCTGCTGCAGAATTCTATGAGGGGAGTTCTGGTGGCTGGGGCTTGAGTAGAATCAAGCATTAGTGACTTTGTTGGCTAGTGCCTGCTCTGGAGAGATTAGATCAATATACCCCTAGGACCAGGCAGATGCTGATCTCTGCTAGGAGTCTAGATCTCAGGAACTTCCTAAGAGTTCTTCTTACAGAGCAGAAGAACCAACCTTTCACAAGTCTTACATACTCTGCTGAACACTGCCTTCCCAGGCTTTGTCCCTGAGTGTATTCATGCTCACCTGTTAGTTTCCTGACCCTCTTCAGCTCCACCTGAGGTCTGCTAGGTACACCCTAGGCCACAGGGCAGGCACTTTCTGAGAAAGTATGGCAATATTTGCTACAATCTCTTGGCTCCTGCAGCAGCTCCCACCTCAGTTCTCTGTTTGCCAGTAGAGAAATAGCACTTTTCAAACAACAGTCTTTGAATCTACTAAGTTCAGGCTGCTTTTCTGATCTAAAGGGTTCTTCTGTGCCACATTTGTCTGTTGTGTTTCTCTCTGTTTGTATTATCATTCCCCTTTGTGGTGAACCCATGGGGTATGCTGTTGACTTGGCTTCTTGTTCTTTGCTCAATGCACCTGCATTTCTGAGTCTCTAAAGAGACTGTCTGATACTGAATTTCAGTGAATTCCCTCTTTCACTCACTTTGCTGAGAAAAAAAGTACTCCTGCAAGTGCCCTCTAATCTGACATCTTGAATCTCCTGGAACAATTTTCAATAGCTTTTCATAAGGTATTCAGGTAAGGTCTCAGGCTTATTTATCTAGAACTAGCCCAGTGCTTGTCAGGAAGTCTGCACACAACAATTATTTGTTCAAATACGACCTAATTGCTTAGTCCTCAAAATGACCAATTTTTCAAAGTAAGAAATTATGTTTTGCAGGGATAAAGCATTTCATTCATTTCCTAGTGATTCCCATTCATGTCTGCCTGATTCTGGGGACCATTAGGTAATGGGGCAGCCCATGACTCCATAACTTTTTCAGACCAGAGGATATTGTCTTCTTATATCTTAGATAGTTTCTAGCAGAGGCTTACACAAAGTGAAAGTGCAAAAATAAATTCTTGTTAATACAACCTTACTGCTTACAGTATTCTATCCATTGAGGATTACTTCCAAATAACACCAATGCTCCCATAGGAATGTTTCATTTTTATAGATAAATTCCTTGCAAAAAGTGTTTTAAAATATTAGGAATTAGTAAAGGAAATAGTATATGTGGATGAGCAAATTCTATGAGTATAATCAAGTATAATAAAGTTTTAAGTACAAAATCAAATTCCTATATTATGGAGCTATTCAGTGTAAAGCAATTTTGTCATCCAGAGGATATTTGGCAAAGTCTGGAGACATTTTTGCTTGTCACAACTGCCAGAAGCTACTGGTAACTAGTGGGTAAAGGCAATGGATATTGCTAATTATCCTATAATTCATAAGCTACCCCCAATCCCACTAACATTACAACAACTAAAAATCCTATATAAGCATATAGGCTAAGCATCTCTAATCCAAAAATTAGAAATGTGAAATTTTTTGAATGTCATTCATGTTGGCACTTGAAAGTTCCAGATTTCAAATGTGCAGATTTCAGGTTTTTGGAATAGGAATTCTCATCTGGTAAAGCCTATGCAAATATTCCAAAATTGAAAAAAACTAAAATCTGAAATACTTCTAATTTTGAACATTTTGTAAAAGGGCTTCTGAATCTGAACTAGACTACTAAAATAGGAAGGAATTATCTACTGCCCTCAGGGCTAAATGAGAGAGAAAACAGAAAAATCCAGGATCATCCAGGTATATATGTCAAATTCTGGAAATTTTATAAACATCCCAAGCACACCACTATTATCCTCAGCTGATTCAAGAGAAGTATCCTGATTCTGTACATTGTAAAGAAAGGAGAAATTAGGTAGAGTTAATTTTTTAGTAAAAATAACAAAGAATAAGAAAGCAAACATTTTTAGAAAGGTATCAGGAACAACAGAAAAGAAGAGTAAAACAAAGATTTTTTGAGTTTTGTCAACATCAAAATATTATTTTCCTGTGACAGGAAGCTTTTGTGTATTGTATGAGCTAAGAAGACCAGCCTCTTGAGAACAAGTTGCCACATCTATAAGGTCTGTGAGAAGACGCTGTAACCTAGGAAGGGAGCTACTGTTAGGGTGAATTCACTCTGCTGCTGAAATTCCAACAGATGCACCCGTGTATTAAATAGAAAGCAAGATGAAATATTCAGTTTGATGTAGAAAAGAAATCCAGAAATTACCATCTGTTTGAGAAAAATATTGCATGCCTCTTTCTAGCTCCTCCTTAAGGACTTCTGTTGAGATTTAAATTCTGAAGAATTTCAGAAATTGGAATAAAAAAACGAATTTATTTCCTACTGTGCATTTGGAAGTGTAAGTGGGAATTTACTATAGGACTGCTCCATCTGTACCCTTTTAACCTAAAATGTGGGTTCCTTTAAAGCAAAAAGATAAGGAAATACAAAAGGAAACAATTACAACAAAATTTCCTAAAATCTACATGGAAACCAAAAAAACTCCCCAAAACCCCACAAAAAAACCTATTATCATTAAAAAATATAATGGAGGCAGCATAAGGATTCCAAAAAAAGTTTTATTAATAATTCACTCAAGAAAGAAAACTATTCTTTTAAGTATAAAATCAAATTCAAAAGAAATGTAAGTCACAGACACTATAAATTACAGTATAACAGAATGCAGGTAGTGACCTACTTTAAAAAACTCACAGAAGTCACTTGTATAAGAGGTCAAAGAGAAGCACTTTTTAGTACTTAGAATTTCTTCTGGGTTAAAAAGTGACAGCCCAACAATCACATGTGTAGGATTGCTATAACTATTCTATAAGAGTTCTTGGTACACACAGTCCTGTTAAAGAAAATACAATGGAAAAAATTTTCGAATACTATGAACAATGCATTTTCCCAGAAAAAAAAATTATATATAGATGATTTTTTCTGATAAAGAATGAAAGTCCCCACAAACCACAACGTAGCTGAAAGTTTTGGTGATGTTTTTCTCACCTATAAAATCAAAAATTGGCCTAAATCTCAAAGATACTGTTTAATTTTGAAATTCTAAATTTAGTACTCTAATGTTAAGAGGGCTTGAGAAATTCACATTGTTTGTGTTGAAACAGTTTTCAGTAGTATTACTAGTTTAAAAGCTCAACAAGATACAGTGGAGGCTGCAGACACAAGTAGAAGACTATATTACATTAATGCAAAATTATTATTATGCTTAATGTCCATATTAATGTGGATTTATTTATAAGAAAAAACCTATTTGAAAATTCATTAATAAAAATCCATTTTTTTGCATTGACCTATTAATTTATTCAAAATGAGCCAACTCCCCTGATAAGAATTATCATCCTGCGTAATAGTCATCCAGAAGATGTGCCCTCACTTGGAATTAATTTTGCTTTATGGAAATTCATGCTAAGGAAGCTGGCTGAGTGATTTTTTTTTCTTGGCAGATGTGTTAGTTGAAAGATCTGCCCAGATGAAGATGTCTGATGACTAGTCAAGAAAAGCAAAGATATGTGGGATTCATAGTCAAAAGTGACTGCAAGTCCTTTGTAAAGACAGTTTTACTCTAACACATAACAAAAGGAAAACATGTTTTTCTGAAGAAAAGAGTTTCTTTCTTTCTCTTTTTTTTTTTTAAATCATAAGCATATCCTCAGTGATATACTGTTGAAGAATTTCTAGGACACCATTTCTGCTATCTTAGACTGTCACAAAATCAAGAAAGTATCTTTGGTAATTTAAAAATACAAATCTCTCAGCACTCCATGTTCACTGGAGCACTATTCACAGTGACCAAGATGCAGAGTCAACCTGAATGCCCATCAATGAATCAGTGTAAAGAAATTGTGTTACACACACACACACACACACCATGCAATATTAGTTAGCTATAAAGAGAATTAAATCTTGTCATTTGCAGCGGTGCAAATGAGCCTGGAGGGCATTATGTTAAGTGATAAGTCAGGCACAAAAAGATAAGTATCAAATGTTCTCATATATGTGGAAGCTAAAATGGTAGATGTTCTAGAAGAATAGAACTGTGGTTGCTGGAGGCTGGTCAGGGTGTGAGGCGGGGGATAGAGAAAGGTTTGCAAATGGGAACAAAATTATAGTTAGGTAGGAGCAATAAGTTCTAGTGTCCTATAGCAGAGTAGAGTGATGACAGTTCACAGACATATGCTGCTAGAAGAGAGGAATTTGAATGTTCCCAATCCCAAGAAATGATAAATGTGAAACACCAGCTCTATCCCTTAAACAATACCCACAACAAACAATTATTGTGTATCAATTTAAAAATAAATGTTAAAAAATAAAAATACCAATCCCTCTGAAGGTACAGTCCCTTGATCTACGTATGTGCCACGTTTCATGTACTGAGTTTCTAGTGCTGAGTCACAGATGTACCCTCCATAAGGCCAAAGAATATTTATTTACTTCCCTACCATTAAAGCACTTGAAAAATTATAATAAATCCTGCCTCTTTACTGCACTTAGACAGGTTTGGATCTGCTCCATGGTGTTCTTTTATTTTCACAGAAGAGCACTTCCAAACCCTGGCACTGGAGACGATCTATATCTTCCTTCATTTAAAAATCAACTGCATGGGAAGTTAATGTGCACAGCACCTATGATGACATCATGTTAGCTATGTCAAACCACCCTTTAGCAGAAAGCCATCCAATATCCTTCTAGAAACTCCACAATCTTTAAGACAAGGTTCTTATTGAAGAATAAAAAGTAAGATAAGGAATATCCAAATGCAATTAGAATCTAACCAGCAAATTTTCTCATCTCACTCATACTTACCTTTCCCGCGGAACAGCAAACCAGTACTCTGGCTGCTTTCTTCGTTTGCTGTACTGCTGGACCATGGCGGCAGTGTGAGTGGCAAAGGATTTTCTCATTGGTTTTCCCACTTTGATACACAGAAACATGGGTGGGGTCTTGCTCTTTTCTTCTTTTGAAGGAAGAATATCTGAATCACAGATGAATGAAACCTCCCTCAATACTGACAAAATTGGTGACAGTAAACTTCAACATACAAAGAATAGCATACAATCCCTCTTAGTGATGGAAAGTCATAGCATAGGGCATGAACACCATTTGGCTACTTCATATTAGATCTAATAAATTTTCCAGACCTCCTTAAGCACAGAGGAAAAAACTTTACATGTTTCAAATTGGTATATAACAAATATGTGCTACATACCGGAAATAAGCATAAAAACCAACTTAACAGCAAATAATGTAGAATTGTGACAATCCACAAGGGTATGTATTAATAAATGATATCAGGACCCGATTTTGCCACAGTGCAATTCAGTTTAGAATTGAAATCTCTTCAAAATCATTTTAAACCCTTTTAGATTCACAAATCTAACATAAAAAGGAAAACAACTTGAAAGATATTTTACAAAATAAACTGCTTTTTAAATAGAAATCTGTTATAGTTCAAGTTCCAAAACATACCATATTTTGTGATTTTTCCCTAATCATTGATGCTAATAGTAAGGAAGTACTCGATTGAGAAAACACTACTCTCAAATAATTGTATACATTTGCTATTACAGGGGCAAGTTTTAGAAAGGCAAATTATGCAACAGAACATAAAAATATTAGGAAAAACAGCTCACCTTCAATAGGTACCTGAATTCTCTTTAAAAGCCATAATTGAATTTCAGATTTATTATCCATTTGTGCACCTTGACAGATATTGTCCAGAGTAGAGTCCAAGGATTCTTTTACCATATTTTCTTCAGTATTGGTGTCTAGTTTCAGTGGAAGGGGCTCTCTCTCCTTTACCCATGTTTTATCTGGCTCTTTATTGCTCTCAGTTGTGGGGTCACCAGTCTGGGGAAGAGAACTACTAAGGGTGATGTCTATTCCCACTGGCTCAGTACTTTTGTGGTCACTTAATTCCTTCTTCTGCAAATTTTCAGATAACTGCGACCCTTCTTTATTCTTATTTAGGTAGTACTCAATGAGTTTAACTTTATCTAGATCTTCATGAATGTTCAGTGTGTGTTCCACCTGGCTTTCTGGGGAACCCGACTGCTTGTCCATTTCTGGCATTACATCTTGTTTCTCACAGGCTTCTAAGTCTAGGGCTCCCTTTAGCTCAGCATCACTCTCTACTTTTGAAAAGTTCAGGGCTGACTGCCCCTGCATGTCCATAGCAGAAGTGATTATTTGTGACTTAGCCTTCTTTCGTTTCTCGGGGTCAACCGAAAGGCATTCCTTCGATGGGTCTCTTTTGTCCATTCCACTCTCGGTTTGAGATGAAAGTTCTTCCAAGTCAACAAAGTCATCATCTTCCCCTAAAAGGGAATTTTCTTTGGCTGTAGATTCAAATGCAGTGCGCATGTCAGAAGGTTCCTTGCTGAGCTTAGTAACTACGGGAGATTGACTCAGGGTTGTCGCCTTAGTGGGTTCCAGTTTCTTTAATTTCCCTGACACCGAGCTACCTGAGGGCTTTGTATGTGTGAGTTCTGTTGACTTCTCCAGAGGTCCTGTTGATTTGAAATCCGAAGTCATCGTTCTTTCTCCGTTTTGCTGTCTTTTTTCCCTATTGACGGACTTGAACTTACTGAAGGGGTTGATATCCTTTTCTGAAGCCAGGTCTTCCCATTCTCCAGGCCTGTACAGAGGACAAAGATCCTGAGGTAGGTCACTGTTGGGGGAAAAATGGCGGGTGCACATGGAATGTTAAAAATAAAACCGAAAAACAAAATGGAGGAAAGGAAAAAATTCAACAAAAAATAAAAACACAAACATACCATAAATTAAACTTACATTAAAATGATTTCAGAATAGGAAAAGGAAATCGAGAGACTGATTTCAAAATGAAATGTAAGTCAACTAAAGAAAATGACAAAAGAATGAATCAAGTGATTTGCTTCATGTACTAGAAGCACATGAATGGTTTTGGAAGTTATATGTGAACATGTAGATGTTATGCATATGATTTTAAAATATGAAACAATAACATTTCTAATTTTCATGAAGGAAAAGATGAAGGAGAGGAAATATTTTGGTACCAATAATGATAATTCCATTCAAAGCTTGGCCTTTTTATACAATAATGTAGAAAACAACTACATGAATTCTGAAAGGTGCCTATTTATTTCTGAAAGCTGCTTATTTAAGTGACTGACCTTCAACTACAACTTTAGGTTTCATAACCAGATGCTTCCAATAAGAAACAAAAAAACCCCAACCTATTACTCCCAAAGGAGATACAAAAAGAAACTTCCATTGTTACTGTGAAAAATAATACATAGTATAACTGTGAATATGGCAGTAGATCCATTTTATAGTTTAAGAATATTCCAAAAAGTAAGTTTCATAAAAGCTCTTATTTATAACACTTTAAGTTTCTTAAACATCTCTTTTATAATAATAACACTTTACGTTATGGCAATGGGGAAACTGATTGATCAGCTGTTATGTATAGTCCTGGGATCTTATTATCATTAGATGCGTGGCTGATGTTATTAATTTCCTTAATAACAGATGCTTTACAACCTAGATTTGAATTACACATAAATTTTTTTTAAATGTGGTCTCCTAAGTTCAAAATAAGTGGCAGGAAACATACACTTTTAAAATTATGACTAAAAATGTCTTGAGTAGCCCCACATTTCAACTTACCAGTATCAGTAGTGCTGCTGCTGGGTTCAAACAGAGATATAAAAACCCTTTATAAAAGTAACGTTCTCAATTTCAGAAATCATTTTATTTTCCTAAAAGGCCAGATCATTTTCAAGTAACACTTTATTATTCTGGCTCTGAGGTAAAGAATCATGACAATAAAGCAACAAAGTACCAGGCAGTTCTCAAATTACATGAAGATTGTTTCCCCAAAGTTATTTTATAAATCGCTGGCAGGGAATGTCCAGGCTTTTTCTAATACAAAATAAAGGCATATGTATTTGTTAAGTTATGATAAATGCCTTAGAAAGTATCCTTATTTCATTATTTATTTTAACTCAATAAGCATTCATTGAACCCCTAAGTGTCACATTCTAAAATATGATTGCAACAGAGTCTCTGTGCTACAGGAAGTGACACAAAATGTTCTGATCAACACTACCATCCCAGGAGATATTAAAGACGCTTCAGTTCTAGAATCAAATAAGTTAGTGCATAGCATGATCTCCATGTTGGAACTCAAAATTTAATTTGGCATATTAAAGATTGTAAGAAGTGCTACAAGAAAGAAACCCAGCTCTTCACAGACTTGACTAATAAGCAAAGTTTTCTTCCATAAACATTCAAGCCCCTTTCCCACCTGTTCCTTCCCTGTGGAACATGACAGCACATTCAAATGCACTCTGATTAGCCTCCTAAATTACCTTGTCCACCCCCTCTGCTTGTTCTTCTACCTAATCCAAACTGCCAATTCCCTACTTGGGACTAATTTAACCATCTGCTTTTTTCTGCACTGCAGCTGCCAAGCACTGCTGGGGCACAGTGTACAATGGTGTCAACTGGCTCAGTTGTTAATTAATGTTTTTCTAGACTCAGCCAGGCATCTAATGATGATCGATGATCCCTTCAGTTGTTCTCTTCCTCATCTCTGTGGCAGCTGGAGTTATAAAATGCCTCCCACACCTCAAAAATATTAATATAAAACCTGAAAGTGAGACTAGGAAGACTTTATACACTCTTAAAAATCACATGCTGCAGCTAGACAGTTTGTACTCATTTTACAGTTAAACTTGTAGGAAAAATGACATTTTAAGCAATTTTGAATTTTTAAATAATTGATGCAATTCTGAAGATAATAAAAAGCTCGTTTATATTGATTGCACGCACACATTCTGTTTTGTTCATTTGTGCAGATGTTGCTCATTAGACTAAACACCTTCCCTGCATCTGTGGCAGAAATTAATGGACAACCCTGATATAACTTTAACAAATTAGGAGCCAATTCCTGACTTTCCTTTCTTCCCCCACTCTCAGCATTATCTCTATATTCTAGATCATTAAGCATAATCTTACAGTAAGAAAATCTTTCTGTAAAAATATACCTTTCCTTTGTATTATTAAGCAGAATTTAATATCCTTGGCCGAAGAACAATAGTATTACTCTATTAGGAGCCCTCATCTGGCAAGAAATGTTTCTTTTGATGGCCATCAACTTCCAAACTAAACTATATTTTTACCTCTTTCTTATCTCCTCTTATTGCCGAGAGCCCAATATACACTCCTTCTTTCCAAAACCAGCTCCTTCACTTCCTTTCCTCCTCATCTAAGATTCCAAGGCAGCTGGACATTCACTCACATGGTTTCTTATGGAATGCTGCATGCACAGTTGTATGTAGTACCATTTAATCATTAATTCTTGTCCATGTGTCTGTGACATCAGTAGAATGCAGGCTCCTCTAGGGCCCTGACCCACTTGTCTTCATATCCTTGGCACAATAAGGCACACTGAAAGCCTCAATACTTATGGATAGATAACAAGATTCCCATGGAAGAATAAGCAGAGTTTCAGATATAAACTATGAGTTCCAGTAATAACACTCCACATTTATCAAGGTAATTTACTAAGAGTTTGGGTATTTCAATGTATTTAGTTCTATAAGCTGAAGAATACTATTGGCTTCAATTTACAGATGAGGAAACTGAGGCATGAGACTGATTAATGTGAGCATGTCGAAGAGCCATAAGTGGCAGAGCCAGGGGAATCCAATGTGGTCCTAGGCTTACTTATCATGCAGTTTGCCTTACCTGCTACACCTCCTAAATTCCTCAATGAATATTTCTGACCAGAGAATTTAGAAACTCCCTCAGTGTTCACATTCTTAGAGAGTCTTCAGTGGTTTAGGCTTAAAGGGGCTGAAAAGGTCAGATGATAAGAACTGTAGGAGTCCCAGGGAAACAGCTGGTATAAACCCCTAGGGACCTTATGTCTAGGTTAGTTCCCTAGTTACCTCCCTTCTTTGCCTATGAATCTCAGGGACTAATTCCCTTTGTACTGTTAGGACCTGCTGCTGAGGGCCTCTACCTTCTAAAGACTTTTATTGCTGACATTTATAGAGAAACAGACACATTGGAGACAGGACTGTTGAAATCAGATTATTACTGTAATCAATTCTTTGGGCTTTCTTAACCCGTCTTCTTTCTTCATGGGGAGCTTCCCCTCTTTCTAATTTTTAAAAAATAATAAACTCAGTGTTATAAGGCAAAAGTAATCAGGACTAAAATAATATTCATCTACATTTCATAGAAAAAGTAAGAGTATCCCTCTTTCTTCACACCACCTAAGACCGTCTAGCCACAGTGCAGGTGGCTCCAACCTGTCCACTCAAACCCTTCTTCGTGCACGATCCAGGGCAGAAAAGAGCTAGGAAGACTAGCTGTCTGAGAACTTAACTGATGATGAACATAGCTCTTAGCAATCCAACCCAGAAGAAAACATTATTATCTTACTGGTAATCAAACTAAAATTCTTTCAGAGTAATTTCATTTCTTCTTCAATAAATTTATTAAGAACATGCATTGCTTTTCAGAAAAAGCCAAGCAAATATAATTTTTACTGGTATTAGCAATTGTTGACTTTTTGCTTTTCTCCTGTAGCCCTTCTATGTTCAATTTTCTTATATAATTACCTTAATCACTTCCAGTTCTCTTTATTCTATGTAGTGTACACATTTTCTAGCTTTCAAGTCACCTCGGCACAACCCCTTGCTTCTATGAACCCTCTCACTTCTGCAAATGCACTCCCTTCTGAATTGTACATAATTCTTTCAACACTTCCCTTTTTTTTTTTTTTCTGGAAAGGAAAAAAATGGCTCTTACGATGGCAAGGCATCTTTGATCTTCATGTGGGAAATGTCATTATAGAGGGCAATAGAAACCACTTCTTCCATGGGGCAGATGAGGCCGTACTCCTCACACCCATTTTCAATGACCAGGGGATCAGACTTATGAGGGTCAAACATGATGTTGTTAGGAGTGACAATCATGACACCTCCAACCACACCCTGTAGGAGAAAAAGACAGAATTACTTTGGGCAGAAATGTTTCCCACAACCATTCCAGACACTTTAATTAACTCACACTGCCACTCCATTGACTCTGTGGACCACAGTTTCCCATGTGACAATCACATCCCCTCTAGACAAACAGGCTAAAGAAATGCAATGTTGGGTGCTGGGTGGGGAGGCAGAGAAAACAGACTTGCCTCACTGTGGCAATGAACCAAGCCTGGTTTTAGAAGAGCTGCAACAGAACAAATGTGGTGTGATTCTCGTTCAGACATGCATGTCTCAGATTCTAGAGTTCCATGTCTGAAAAATGAGAGGGGTTGTCCCAAGGGCTTTCCTGATCATGAACATGGAGTTTTACAATCCACTCAGCAAGTCTTTACTGTATGTCCAGTGTTACAGCAGGAGAATCAGGATCATGGTGCCAAAAAACAATACCAATATTTTTCTCTAAAATGTTTAGAAAGCCCACATCCAGCAAAATTCAACATAAATAGGAATATAAAAATAGCTGCGTGTGTTATGGAAATTAAAAGCCAAAAGCAATAGCTTAAGTCTGACACTTGGCCAGATATCATTATAGTAGACCATACTGGCTAGTGAGACAGTATCCAGGAACAGGGGATACAAGTAACTCCCTGTAGGTAAATAATTTTTTGATATTCTTAATGTATCTAGTAATCATCTTTATGAAAATTTTTACACTTTGGGCATTATTCATTCTTACTTGTAAAAGTTACAAATGCACACTAATAACATATTTTCTGACTATTTGAAACCTGATATAAGTTCTCTCCTATGAGCACAGGATATTAACATAGCCCCTTCTTCAGAGGCTAGTTAAAGACCAACAACCAAAAACCAAAGGCATGACATAGCAGACAGTATTTTTAACATTAGCATTTCCAGCAGAAACACAAGCTGAAAGCTTCTCATTTTTGAGATTAGGTAATAAGTTCTGTACAGGGATTCTCTCTTTTAATTGTGCAACATTCTGTTGGTTAAATTTTATTATTGTTCCTATTTTATAGATAAAAAAATGGGAGCTTAGAAATTTTAAATACCTTGCCTGTGGTCTCAGAGCTACTGGATTGTGGAAGTGAAATTTAAATTCAGTGAGTCTGATGCCCCTGTTTGCTGTTAAACATATAGTATACTGTCTCCCTGGCAATTTATAGGTCAAGAACTGAAAGATAAATCAGTTCAAGGTCACATGGAATCACATTTTAACCCAATGATCATATTTCCCTCAATAAAATGCCAGGCACCCAACAGAGGAAAACATATATTTGTCAAATCTTAACCTTAAACTTTGCATAAAATATTTTAATTTCCCCTTCTTTCCAGTAATTTGTAACCTTGTTTGATTTTCCATAGATTCCAAGAAAAAGAAATAAATAACACTGGCATATACCTTTCCATCAGTGAAGTATCGACAATTCATTTTTAGAAATTTCACCACTCCTGGCTCATCTTCTTCAGAAGTAGACGATAAGACTCTTTCAATGGGTTTTAAGGCCTTTCTTGCTAAGTCAGCATCCTAATGAATGCAAAAATTTTCAAAATCAAATAAAAGCATTTTAAAACAAATTACATGTATAAAACAGCACATAAGTTCCCCTATAAGTAAACTGTTTCTGTTTAACTTGAACATAAAAAGGCAAATGTTCATTGTCTTTCAAAAATATCACAAATATATCAATAGGTATCTGAATAAAATGAAGATTTTTAAAAATATATGAACCCCTAAACTGGCTCATTAAGTGTCTTAAAAAATAACCTGAATGGAAGAATTTATAGATTCCTGATTTAAATTCCCTAGAAAAAGAAGGAGTATAAATAATCTGTCCACCTTGTTGGGAGTTTAACTTTATACTTTCACATAAGGCATGCACTTTTACCTTTGAGACCTTATATGTGAACTGGTCTGTCTTGGAGAAGATGCATTCTCTGAGCTAATATAATCTTGTGAAAAATAACATTGGATTCTACGACTCACAAAAAATTCTTTCTGATAAAAATGAACTTCAATGTATGACATATACATACAGGCAGTTTATCATATTCTGCATCTGATGATGAAGGAGAGACAGTAGCACCAGGACTAGATGATGATAGCCTTAAAGTACTAGAAGGGAAGTTGGCATCTGGCACAAAAAGGACCTGAGAATGAGAAAAAAGAACTGAGTAAACACCAAAAACTTGTAAACCTCTAGCTAGTATTTAGAGACATCACTCTGCACAGGAGTATGCTCAGTACATGACAAATACCTGGGTAGCTTTCATGGAACTCATAAATAACATGGGGTCTTCTAGACAGATCCATATATGATACTTAGCAATAAGAATATGTACGGTGCCAAAGGCATATAGTAGGTACTGCAGGAGATAAAAAAGGGTGGAGTAAGGTTTTCCAAGCAAGCCATGTGAAGCAAGTGAGGTCTCCAACAAGCAGGGATTAGATGGAAGGGAGGGGAAAGCCTTCCAGGAAGGGAACTAATATAGATTGGGCATCCTTCACTTGAAATGCTTGGGGTCACAAGTGTTTCTGATTCAGGTTGTTTTTTTTTCCCCCAGATTTTGGAATATTTGTATAGACTTTACCTGTTAGGAATCCCTAATCTGAAATCCAAAATGTTTCAAATGTACTCGAACAGTTTCTGACTTTGAAGCATTCTGGATTTTGGTATTTGGATTAGGGTTGTTCAACCTGTAGTATAAGGGAATAGAGGAGAGAGAAGCATGGCATGTTTCTAAAAAGAACACCCGTGACAGGTAGAAATGGAACAAGTCCAGGCTAGATGACTCCAAGCAGGACTGAGTGGTAAAGTGGTGAGGTCCTTATATGATAAACTGTACAAAGTAATCCATAATCTCAACATTTTCTCTTCCATTGGTGCCTGGGTTATATAAAAATTAAAATATCACAAGTAGTATGAAATACCCACCTCCTGTAAAATAGTTTGGTTTATGAAATGCTATTATGATCCTGTCATCTTTTCAGCATATATCAAATATAATCTTAAAATGGTGACCTTCAATGTTATAAAACAGAGTTCAGAGCTAATCTTGTAACAATTGATCTCAGATCAATACTGTTATTTAGTGACTCCCATTCTTCCAATCATTTTAACTTTAGTTATTCAAATCTCACTTCAATCCAGAATAATTTGAGGCCAAAACAAAAAACACATTAATATAAAGGTCAGAATATTTAAATCAAGGTGATGTAAGATGAAGATTGATTACTATGAAAATGTATGCTTCAGAATTACTGAACATTCATTGATATGTGGGCAATAAAACCAGCTTGTGAATTTCGATACAATCAATGCAGAGGAAGGCATCAGGAATTAGCAGAATTCAATTTCCATAAGATAAAAAAAAAAAAAAAACCCAAAACAGTTTTTTAGAAGTACAAGTATTCTCCCATTCAGTCTCATTAATAAAAGAATATTCTACATTGAACTATTTGTACTTAATAATCTACTCATCCACTAACAGGAAACACAATGACCAGTACCAGAGGGCTGTTCTTTATAACAGCTTCCATATATAGGTCAATGTCAAATGACAAAGTTCAGAGTTCTTGAAAGTGGTTGACAAAGGACTAAACATATGTGATCTTAGTATACAATTTCTTATTTATCTTTTATAGCAAAACTAGAGGATGAATGGATGGGATTTTTCTTAAGCAATTCTCTATTAATACTAAAATGTTTATTATTTTGCACCTGAATGCTTGAAAAGTATCAGGTAACATATATTGAGATTCTGTTGTCTGACACATTCTCAATGGGATAAGGCCTAGCCTGAACAGCTAACAGCACTGTATATAGAGGTGTTGTGTGAAAGCTGGGAAGCTTACCCAGAGCACATGCTATCTCAACATGAAAGTGGGCCTGGATCACAGACATAGGTGAGGTTTTCCTACTGCCTCCAGAAAATAACTGTTTGCTCCAACACATAGGCCTATGGGGACTCAAGGTCCTAAAGTCCATTACCATAAAGTAAAGCTGCCATTTTAACCTGGAAAAAAATTTTAAGTATGTGCAGCCAAGGTGTCCTGTGAATGTAAAAACATCTTAAAATAATATCCATAGGGTAAATTTTGAGTGTTCTCAAGATAAACTACTTGGTAAAGTACATTCTTTATACATGTCCTCAAATTTGATATAAGTATCAGAATAAACTTAAGAATATTTTGCAAAATATTTTATGTCTCAGATTTTGTTTTTAAGTTTGTCTCATCTGTTTTTTGTCATGAAAGCCACAAAAATTCTAGAGTAAGATTTTAGTTCCAGGTAACCTCCTTTGAGGTCATGGTCACTGACCTAGTTAGACTAGTTTCTTCCTATCTCAAGGTGATCATCAAATTAGTGTTTAGAAGGGAAAGTCTCAAATTTTCTGTAACCAGAACAGATAAAACTGGTTTTGATTTATAAGATCTACTGAGGTGAGAGGTGCCTACCCCTCCAGGCACCAAGACAGAATATTTTAAAATCCTTGAAAGCAAAAGTCCATCTACAGTGTTAAAGTTCCTCAATCTTTCTAACTTTTCCTCAATTCCTTATCTTTGTCAGGAAAAAAAAAAAGTTATGAGATAAGACTCAGGACAACTAATAGCACATAACTGTTTAGTTCTATAAGGACTGGCCACTACAGTAAAGACTAAAAGGGGTTTTGAAGGGCTGGGGTTGTAGCTCAGTGGTAGAGTGCTCACCTAGAATGTATGAGGCACTGGGTTCGATCCTCAGCACAACATAAAAATAAAAACTAATTAGAGCTATTGTGTCCAACTACAACTAAAAAAAATAAATAAATAATTTTTAAAAATGGTATCTGAGATTAGTGGTCCAATACCTAACTTCAGAGAATAGGAGACTGAGATCCAAAAAGGGAAGTGACTTGCCTAGGTTCAATTGCCAATATAAGGCCAAATGGAAACAAAGCTTTGGGGATCCCATTTCTGATATTTTTACCAGTTATAGGCAGATTAAAACAGTCCTTGAATTCCTATTGGCTACTGGAGCTTCATTTAGTACCAATCAATTATTTTGCTACTGGAACTTCATTTAGTATGAATCGATTATTTTGTTTATGGATATAGTATAAAGAATTACCCTAAATTACTTTACTAAGTTCTGGGAGCTATAATCTTTGGTCTTGGACTGGTAAATACATGCCTAGATTCTCTGCTATGGGTCAGCTATACATTATGTAGCAATACCACAGATTACAAAATAAACCCAAGAATGAAGAGACTAGTATCTATTTTCTTCAAGATGAAAATTTATAAATTTCTTAAAAGTTTTAATGCAGATAGATTCCCCATCCTCCAGTTACTGGTACTGGCAGTATACTAATTTCTCCTTTTCATAAGAATATAAATACCTCAAACACTAACTAGCCAAATTGTAGTCTGCTGGTTTCATGTGCTGTCCTTGAAGGACATTGCCTGAATGATGTTTTACTTATAAGTAATATTATTTACCTTGAAAGAATTAAATGTCACTATGATGTAAAGATATACAAGATGCTCTAAAAAGTCAGCATTGGAACCCAAATGTGGGTTCCTATGAATGAGACTGGATACTTGACCTTAGTTAAGTGCTTTCAATGACTAAGTCATTTGAATATATTGGCTGACTGTAGTTTTAGAGTACAAATACCAGGATATCTTATCATGTAGAAGGCACCATAAAAAATTTACTGCATTAACCTAAAGTGACAAGATCATGCATTTACAATTTCAATCAGTTTAATGAATAAACTACTAAAACTTGGGGAAAAATTGGTGTGGTTTATTTTTGATGGTCCTGCCTAATGTCTTTGTCTTTAGTTGCATTGACCATTCTTGTTATGGTATCAAATTGAGAAAAAGATGACAAAAAATGTTGTCTTACTGAAAATAAAACAACAGCTACAATGTACCTCAAAGAAGGTGAATAAATTGAAATTCACTAAATTGAAATTCTGAATTAAGGATAGCTATCTAATATTTAAGAGGGAAAAAAGTTACATGAATTTAGAACTTCTCCTGATGAACTTAATTAATGATAGTGATAAGTGTGCCGATCATTTTCAAAGTATTAGCTTCTGAACAGTTCATAAGTATTAGGATGTTTTCAGAATTCTTGTATCTAAGGAAGATGAAAGATTGAAATGTACATTATCATTGATAATAATAGACTGACACTAATAGTAAAGCATTAAATATTGCAATAAAAGATAAATGCAAAATTTCTGAAGTGATACTCAACAGGAAAGTAATTACCTGGCCTGGAACAATAGTATGTGTGAAAAGTTTATTCAGTTCCACTAATTTATTGGGAGTGATGTTAAACTTCAGTGCTATGGAGTTTAAGGTGTCCTGGCTTCCAGCCTAGAATAACCAAACAAACAAGATTCAATATATAAACCAAAAAAAAAAAAAAAAAAAAAATCCTGTGATAAACAGTATTAAATCTGTTCATGATATGAGTAAATAAACAAGCAAAAGTTCTATCCAGAGGTACTAGATAAACAGTGACTATATTCTCAATTCTTACTAAAACCATGCAAAAGCAATCTTAAGTACAATTCATTTCTGAACTCTCTTTCCTCCAGATTTCACTGTCTACTAATAGACGTCTAATTTTACATTGGCATAATGAGATCTAATATGTAGGAAATTCAACTTATGTAAGGAGAAAAGAAAAAAAAACACATATGTAATATCCACCCATAGCGGAAGTGGGGCTACTTTCTCTTGTGGTTTTCTGTCCATTTACTTGTCTCTCCATTGTACTACCAGTAACTTGCTAATGGCTGTTGACCCCATGTTCAGCACAGTGCCTGAGACACACAGACGGCAATCTATTGATAAATGAGTACTAAAGATGGCAAGAAACACTGAAAAGTTACCAAGAGTTTTTCACTATCATTAAAAGGACAATTTTCCATGGTCAACGAAATTAGTGTTAGTCTTTCAGTCTATGAAACTTGAGACCTATGTTCCAGGTGTACACTTTTCATGCCTTTCATAACTGAGGAGGAATTGTAAGAGAGAGTAGTGAAAAGACAAGAAACAACATAGTAAAAAATGCACCACTCAAAAAAAAAATTGGTTTTCTGCAGTCATGTCAGTCTCCAGGAATGGCCTCCCCATCCAGAGTCACAAGATGAATTTGTGGGAGGTGAATTTTATGACTGTCACTGAATAGTTCCCATTGATAGCCCAGGGTTAAGATGGGTGGCAATCTCTAAGCAACACTGAATCTATCAGGTGGGTTTTAAATTATGGGCAAATTTGAGGTGTCTAAGGAGAGTATGGACTGACAAGAAGGTAAAGATGCAAAATTCAAATTAAACTCCATTGCCCTCAGAATCAAAAGGACCAACACAATGGACCATCTCAGACTAATAAAAGGTAATAGTTATAAATCACGCTGAAAACTGTGTCAAATCTTTTCAATAAGTTTTTAATTTTTGGTGTGAAAAACTGAAAATCTAAGCAACATGCCCTACATCAACCCTGGGCATAATAATCTCTACTAAAACTAAAGTAAAAATAGTTTTAAAAATATTTTCCCAATATTGGATATTGATCTAATATACTCAGCACAGAGGTTTTCAAGGTTTAGAGCAGGTACAAGATACAGATTGCAAATGCTGACTCTAGAATCAGATGGCTGGATTTGAGTTTTAGATCAGTAATTTGCTGGTTGTACAACTTTTGGACCACTCTGTGTCTGCTTCTCAATCCATCAAATAGAGATAATCATAATATCTGCTTTATAGCACCAGCTTCATGATAAGTGATCAATACAATTGTTTCATATTTTTATGAGTAAAACCTGTAAAAGATCCTGTATGCAGAGAGTTCAAGGAAAGAGAAAATCTTTAATTATCTGCAACTATCACATAAAGATTAAATGTGCATATAGAATTAGACCACAAAGACACTGATAGGGATGCTTAAAACTAAACCAAAATGCTTGAACATCCACTTCTCGGTATCAATATAAACAATTCAGTAAATGCTAGCATAAAGTCATCTTTTATTTCCAATGACAAGGATAAAAATAACTTGCTAAAATTAATCTCCATAACATACATAATGCATATCTGCTTTACTAATTTGATCATTTGTTTATATTTGTTAACTAATTTGGAGGTTGACTTTTACTTTTATTTTATTGTTTAGTATACACTACATAGAGCAACTCCTAATAAATAGTACTTCTTAGTTCTTTGGATAGGCTTGTGAATCAATTATTGGATACACACAGGTCTTAAGGACTATGGCTTTAGAATTAATGTTCTCAATGACAAATAATGTAATAATGTTCAACAGTGCTAGTTCATAATGAATTAAAATAGACCTATCACTGAGTAACCCATTCACACCAAGCCTTGGATTAATAAGATTCAGCTCCTGGTTTCCAGGAGCTCATGGTGCAGTGAGAGCTGAGTACATCACACTAAGTGTGGGGCTGTGGTAACGGATACATGCCTCACATCATTCACCTATTGATTCAACAATATGGGAGCCTACACCCTGCCAGGTGCCAAGAATATCATACAAAAAGGGGTCTAGTCTCACTTCATAGATATAAGAATTAAAGCATGAAATAGACATTAAAATAACAATCACAGTTAGAAATAATGTTAAAGTGGCATAATTTATGTAAAGAATGTGATTCTATGAGAGAATTAAATGAAGGGATCTGGCCTAGATTGCTGGATGGCCACAGGAGGGAGGAATAAATAGAGAGAGTTAGGGGAACAAAATATCAAGGATAAGGGTCTGGCTTGTACAAATATATGCACCATAGAGCCATTGCTTCTGGAAAAAGGACCAAGCATGGAAGAATAAGTGAGTATTTTGAGTGGGCAACTGCATATATGCTTTGGCTCTCATAAAGGGTGCCTAGAATAGAGACCTACACTTGGTAGGCATTGTCATATTTACAGATAATTCAAGTCATCAGTTTGGTGGTTCTAGCAGAGGACACAGCTACAAGTATGCCTTTAAGGGTGAAAGTAGTCTTCTTCTATTGGGAAATGTTGTCTTCATTAACCCACTTTCAGGTAGGTAACTTGGAATGGGGAGGGAAGGGGACACCTGACTAGCAGCCAGATCAGCCTAAGCAATACTGGCCACCATCTACCCCCAAATCATTGGTTTACATAAATTTGCTCAAGGAGAAAATATGGAGGGAAAAGAAATGAACTAAAATAGGTCCTAAGAAGCTTCATTATTTTACGGGTATACAAGAAGAATATAGCTAAGGGGCAAGATAGAAATCTTCAGAGAGAAACATGTAAATCTAGTAGTATTAAGAAACATTCATAGACACTTCTCAGAAGGTGATATACAATCAATCAACAAATATATGAAAAAATGTTCAACCTCTCTAACAATGAGAGAAATGCAAATCAAAACTACTCTAAGATTTCATCTCACTCCAGTCAGAATGGCAACTATTATGAAGACAAATAACTAAGTGTTGGCGAGGATGTGGGGAAAAAGGTACACTCATACATTGCTGGTAGGACTGCAAAATGGTGCAGCCAATATTGAAAGCACTATGGATATTCCTTGAAAAACTGGGAATGGAACCACCTTTTGACCCAGCTATCTCAGTTCTTGGATTATACGCAAAGGACTTAAAAATACCATACTACAGGGTCACAGTCACATCAATGTATACTGAAGCACAATTCACAATAGCTAAACTGTGGAACCAACCTAGATGCCCTTCAGTAGATGAATGGATAAAAAAAATGTAGTATATATACACAATGAAATATTACTCAGCAAAAAGAGAATAAAATCATGGCATTTGCAGGTAAATGAATAGAGTTAGAGAAGATAATGCTAAGAGAAGTTAGCCAATTCCAAAAAACCAAATGCCAAATGTTTTCTTTGATATAAGGAGGCTGATTCATAGTGGAGTTGGGAGGGGGAGCACGGGAAGGTTAGATGAACTCTAGATAGGGCAAAGGGGTGGGAGAGGAAGGGAGGGGGCAAGAGGGTAGGAAAGATGGTTGAATGAGATGGGCATCATTACTCTAAGAACATGTATGAAGACATGAATGGTGTGAATACATTTTCCATACAACCAGAGATATGAAAAATTGTGCTCCATATGTGTAATATGAATTATAATGCATTCTGCTGTCATATACAATAAATTAGAATTAAAAAAAAGAAACATTCATATTCCCCTGTTTATACTTACAGTGTATTCCATGGTGCCGTGGGGCTTCTGAACCACCATCTTCTTCTCTTTTTTATCATGTGTTTTATTTTGATTGTCATCTAAAGAACAAATTATATGTAAATGAAAAATTTCATTGTCAGGATTGAAGATGGACTAAATCTACATTGTATGAAAATCTACTGTTAAATTGAATAAAACCCCAAAAATGATACTAATAGAAAAATGGACTAAGGGCAAAAAAGACCACACTCCAGAAGCATATTATTCATCACTGGAACTCCTGAATAAATGATTAATATTAAATATGTTTAAATAATACAAATATAAACAAGAAGGTCATGCTTTACAATAATAATAGTCTAAATAGTAATGAATAACAATGTCGAACTTAGAGCAAAACCAGTATAATCACTATATAAATAGTGCATAAATCAGTTCAGTCCTTTTAGAAAGTGATTTGGCAATATGTAGCCACAGTTATAAAAATGTTTCTTCTCTCAACCCATAGTCCTTCCTTAATATATCCCAACAGCTGGGCATTGTGACACATGCCTACAATCTCAGTAACTTGTGAGACTGAGTAAGGTTGTAAGTTTGAGGCCAGCCTCAGTAACTCAGCAAGATCCTGTCTCAGAATGAAACATAAAAAGGGCTGGGAATGTAGCTCAGTGGCAAAGTGCCTTGGGTGGTTCAATTCCCAGAACAAAAAATAAATAAATAATTTTTAAAAATCATCCTAAAGACAGAGTCAAAAGAAAAAGCACAGTGTATGTCAAGTATATGGTTATTAAAAATATTTATAAAGATAAAAATTTAGAAAGACCTACACATCTAACAACATTAAGTTGGATCATAGATTTTGCTGTTTTTAAAAATGGTTAACCACTAGCAACTGCATATGACTTAAATTAATTGTTACGGTTAAATACATCTCAGTACATTAATCCAGATATCATAAAACATACAGATTTTGCCATGGATAAAAAATTTAAGGACAGCAAGAAGGTAAAACTGAATTAACCAAGAAAAGATGCTCCAACTTGCATATGAGCAGAATGCAAATTAAAACCAGGTATCATTTTCTACTTATTAGGCTGAAAAAAATCAGAAAGCTGGATATTCTTATGCTGGCAGAAACATGAACTGCTACTAAGAATGTAAATTGTTTCAGTCATTCCAGCAAATTAAGCATACACAGTCTGCCTTCGAGTAGCCTATCCCAACAGATACACATCCTTTCCACGAGCAATTCATTTTATACGTGCCATAATGATCTGTTTCATCCCAATGTCTTCTGAGGCAGTGGGAAACTGCAGGGCTGGGGGCAGTGTAAGTAAAATTTATAGCTATGATCTGGGATTCCAGTCAATAATTAGAAACAACAAGCCAGGCGTATACATAGCAGCAAGTTTACATCAAGAGAAACAGAATGGTGGGTATAAAACAGTATTATTTATGTACATCTAAAACAGATGGATGTAAAACAACCACAAACATTTTTCAAGGATATGTAAAAATAAAAGCCTGTCACACTGATCATAACAGAATGACATGGAGTAGGGAGGGGAAATGAGGATAAAGGGGAAATGAATAAAGAAGTAAAAAGGAGCCCAGCCCTGAGCTGTGATGAGAAGTGGAATTAACTCAGCCACTACATCTGAGGTCCCACAAACACACACACACACACACACACACACACACACACACAATACCATTTCATCTATATAATAAATATAGGGCTACTGGGTGAGAACTGAAGGTAACAAAGAATCTGGAGAACAGATCATTCACATAGGATTTACCTGGCTTTTAACTATCTCCTTTATACCGTTTAAAATTATAAGCCAAGAGAAAAAAAAAATAAAGATGCTGCCATAAGAATCCTGTTCTAGTCATTTATACATTCAAATCAGATCCATTCAGAGAACTAGAGACCCTGATAATTCCTCTAGACTAATTAAAAAAAAAAAAAAAAACTCCCTTCTTTTAAGTGGCCATATCTAAATTGCTTCAGGAAGATGGGACTCAGGATTGTGGCTTCTATATCTCTAGAAAAGAAGATTCTACACAGCCTCACTTCAAAAAACCCAATTACAATATTTTATAAATCTTATGAAAATGTAAAAAACTGGGTTGCCTTGTTCCTGACAGGTAAACAATACAATGTTAACAACACTCTTCCTTTATCTCCTTCTACAGAATCAGAAGGTGGATACCCCAGGCTAAGATTCCAAGATGAATTCTTCCAAAGCTTCCTTTCGCAGTTCACCAATTCATTCCTTTTCACATCATATCCCCATTTTCTCTGTGGCACACTCTGTCCTCACAACATCATAAACAGCTGTCACCTGACGTCCTCCTGCCGTCAGAACAAGCTTTTTATATTCTTTGGTAGGTGCTTCCTATTTCTAGATCCCAAGCTAGGCTTCCTTCTTATCTGCGGCAGCTCCTGGTCCATGCCTTTCCATAAGCTGCATATAGCTATCTCTGGTCCCAGTGGGGAGCACTCTCACAAGCTACCAATTCAGGAGCATTTACCTATGCCCAGCTGCAAAATAAAAATGTGTGCTAGGGGGTTGGGGTTTGGCTCAGTGGTAGAGCCCTTGCCTAGCATGTGTGAGGCACTGGGTTCGATTCTCAGCACCACATATAAATAAATGAAATAAAGGCCAATTGACAACTAAAGAATATTTTTAAAAATGTGTGCTAGTTGAACTTTTCAGGATGAACTTAAATATGTGCACTCGAAATAGTACAAAAATTAATTACTTTCCACTGGCACAGGTGGATAGGAAGAGAAAAATTTCAAAAACACAACATTACAAATAACAAAACAAACAAACAAACAAATGTCCCTATTGAGTCTAAGATTCTGAAATCCTTGAGGTGTATAGACTGTGATACATCCATTTTTGAATGTCTTGAGCCTTGACATACATGGTTGAATGAACTTTCCAATACAGTCAATGAGCCTGACATGTTTGATTGCAGGTTAATACTTGTCACTGAAATAATGTCACACTGGACAAATCATATGCACCTGTCAAAGCCACAAACCAAACACTATGTTTTACAGTTGGCTCAAAAGAAAAAAACAGGAGTAATTGGCAAATATAAAGATTAAATTTAATTTTCTACATGTTATTATAACACAAGGTAAGGTTTATATTGCTTTTTTTTTTTTTTGCAGTGAGTTATAAAGATATCCAACTATGTGTCTCGATGAAGGCAACCCTGTGTGTCTTACCAAGGACGAGGCATGAACCGTCACAGGAACGACTGCTTTGCTGTGCTTCAAGATGGGGCTTCAACTCCAGTGTTTTAGTTAGGTGAGGACCGAAGACACGGACACAATTGTCCCCCAGTGACCCTGACACCTACACTTCTAGCCTCAGCTTCCTCATAGCCCTTTATACTTACTAAATTCTGACACTTTCCCTTGCTTTCAGGAATTCTGAGTCAAATGATGTCAAAGTATCTACTGCCTGAGGGGAAAGCTGGCCAGATGCTCCTTAGGGATTATTCTGAGTAAAGCAACTAAACCTCTCACCGGCCCCACCTGTGAAATGAAGTCCTCAAAGCTGGTTTTGCCCTCAGTATTTCTAATAAGGAAGTACTTGTGACAAAATTGACGAAAACCCTCGAGGAACAAAACACAGGCCCTTCAGCCTAGCCTGTCTTTTTCTGCATACATCCTAGAGGTGGGAACTGGAGTGGGGAGTAGGAACAGGCTCTCTGCCTTGACCTCAAACCATGTGGGCCTTGGTGTCCTGCCACTTCCCTTCCCACCCTGTAAGAGAGCCCGGAATGTCCAGAACATGAGGCTGTTGGCTCCTGCATTTGAGAAGATGTCAGATAAAAGTTTACTGAAAGGAAACTTTTTCTCTCTGGGCAGTGGGGCTAAAGGAAGGAGATCCAGAAGTGCCTCTGGGGCAGGGGCACAGAGACAGGTTCAGGAGGGATCATTTGCAGTGGTGACCTGTGAAGTCTCGGATGATACTATGACTACAAAGAGAATACATTTTTTGGAGAAGGGCTGAGGCTTGAGAATATCATCTAAAGAAAGCTTAGATTTGGTGAATAAAAAGAAGTGAAACTGGGGCTAGGTTGTGGCTCAGCAGTAGAGCACTGGCCTAGCACATGTGAGGAACTGGGTTCGATCCTCAGCACCACATACACATAAATAAAAGAAAGTTATTGTGTCCATCTACAACTAAAGTAAAATATATATTTTTAAAAAGTGAAACTAATAAAAGAGAAAAGCAATTTTTGGGATGGGAGAGTGAGTACAGTATCACATAGGCCATGGGTGAAGGGAGGAAGGGAAGGGAGGTGTTCTCTACACTGTCAAATGCTGCACAGAGGCTGAGAGGTGGAAATCTGGGAACAGATAACTGGAGGTCACACAGAGCTGCTGAAAGTGGAGGAAACCCCTGAGAGGGACGACAGCAGGGGTAAGGTCAACTGCTAAAATGTAATGGGGTAAAGACAGGATTGGGGAGCAAAAGGAATTAGAAGTTGGGAGAGCTATTATGGCAAGAATAAGGTTGTGATCATTTGAACATGGAGAACGAATACAACAATAAGGGTTCCTCCCCAGGGTGGGGTCTCACCAGGTGACAGGCCATATGAGAAGTAAGTAGATAAACTGCTGAAATGTCACCAGGAGATTTTTTGATGGATGCAAAGAGGAGGGCAGCTGAGACTCAACCAGTGGCCGAGGAGGGTTAGTGAGAGGCTGGAGGAGTTAGAACGGCAAGATGAATGAGTTTCCTATTGCTGCTGTAACAAAATACCACAAATTTAGTGGTTCAAAATTAAAAATAAAATCAGAGGTACTGTCTTACAGTTTCACAGGTTAGACACTGTTTTCCCTCTGGAGCTTCTAGGGGAGGATGAGCTTTCTTGTGTTCTCAAACTTCTGTAAGTGATTTAAAAAAAAATATTATTACTATTTTAATCAAGATCCTTTTCTCCATCTGCAAAGCCGGCAGCACTGGCTAAGTTATACTTATGCTGACATTTCTCTAGTTAACTCTCCTCTCCCTCCTCCTATCAGTATTAAGATCACTTGTGATGACTCCAAGGCAACCTCATTAATCCAGGCAGATCTACTTAAGACCAGTTGATTAACCTTAATTCCACCTATAACCTTAATTTACCATTGTCATATAATCTAACAGATTTTGGGTAACAGGATATAGATATCTTGAGGGCTGTTTTTCTGCCTACGCAGATGGAGAACAGATTATGGAAAAACACAAGAAAGGAAGTTGAAATTCATAAAGGGGATTTTTGAGGATTCATAGTTTTTCAGATGTGGCCAATGCATACACTAGAGGGAAAGGTGGGGAGCATTAAAGGATGTGGTACTGGGTAGAGGTTCTGGTTTTGAGAAAAACAGGCAATGAGTCAATACAATGTACATCCAACCTAAGCATCTGTGTCACAGCCACTAGGAACCAGGTGAAGTCAGGATAGTGGACATTAATTATTATTGTATTTGAAAACACAAGCAAAAAAGATAGCTGTGAATTTCTTTCTTGGTTCTCGATTCCATAATTTCTACAGAGACATAGGAAGGAAGGGTAGACAAAAAAGTATGTAGCTTTTAAATTTTTTTTTTCTGTTTTTATCAATTATATGAACAATCAAAAAAAGAACTTTGGAAAATTATCAGGTCTTCCAATTTATTAGGAATTGTTCTGTTCTGATCTTATACTTACTTAGTGTGTGTGTGTATTTGTGTGTCCCCTTTTCTCTTTGAATAATCCATCTCTCCCTACCATCTTTCTCTATCACAGAACCATCTGACCAGGGTTCAGGAGGCTCACAGCACAGGGCCCTCCACACCTCGTTGTCTAAAGAGGGAAGATGGTTTCCATGGCATCCAAATAAGGGAAAATTAGGCAAAATTGTCTGTGTCTATCCTGTTCATTTATGAACAGGAGAATCTGTTTCCAATGACAGGCCTCTACCTATACTGGAAATTTATGCTTTCAGCTATGACAGTTTGGTGACATTAACCGGAAAATCAGCTCATATGCCATCTCCTTTGTGCCACCAAACATCTTTCTGATTACTCTTTGGCTTAGGGGTCCAAATGAGCTGAGTTCAATGTGTGAATGCATTTCTGTAGTTGTGTGATGTTAAGCAAGTTATTTGGAGTCTTTGTGCCTCAATTTCTTCATCTGTAAAATGCAGAGCTATCTTATATTGTTGAGAAAATTAGAAGATGAACACAGTGAAAATCTCAGAGCCTGGTGGAGAGTAAGTGCTTCATAAACATTATTATCATTAATAACAATCCCCTCATTGTAAATATCTATTTGAACAGAATTGTGTGTTGAAAGAATTATGACATATCAGCAAAAAGGTTTTATTCCAGAAATGCAGCAGTAATAGACTATTGATATAGATTATTGTAAATTTCTTAAAGGAGAAAAACCTTATTTGATCACTTTGATACATGCCAAAAAAGCATTTGATAAAATTAAACCACCACATCATATTTTTAAATGAGCAGAATGAAAACAACAATAAAAAAACTCCAAGTACTAGAAAACGAAAAATAGAACGAACTTCCTTAACACGATGATGAATTTTTAGTTATTCCTTGATATTCATTAGCAATATCCTTCTCAGAAAGTAATGAAACCCTAAAGAGATATCAAAAGAAATTTCCTAGCTGGGCACAGTGGCCCATGCCTGTAATCCCAGTGGCTTGGGAGGCAGAGGCAGGAGGATGATGAGTTCAAAACCAGCCTCAACAAAGGTGAGGCATTAAACAACTCAGTGAGACCCTGTCTCTAAATAAAATACAAAATAGATCTGGGGATGTGGCTCAGTGGTCTAGAGCCCAAGTTCAATCTCCAATACCAAAAAAAAAAAAAAAAAAAAAGCAATTTCTTCACAGGAATGAAAACTGAATGACTCTATGACATCACCTCCAGGTCTGCAGTAGCTGTCTGATTACTAAGTTCTGCCTAAACAAAAAAGTTTCTGTGAGGCCCTTGCCCTCCAGCTCTATAGAAGAGATTCCACGGGTGCAGGGGGAGAACTCTCCCCAAGCACTGGCAAGCTCCACCTCACTTCTTTTGCTCTCGCGTTGTGCTGTGGAAGACAAGGGCCTAAGAGCGATTCCTGTGAAGCTCTTAAGGCTTTCTGGACATGGTATCTACAATCCCACCAAATTCAATATAGAGGCTAGCCTAACATCATGTGAGGCCAAGTCAGAAGTATTTAAAGTCATAAAGCAAAATCGGTAATGGAGATAAATTCAGAGACACCATAAACACCATGGAGACAGCTTGGAAACCCCAAAGAGAAAGAGGTAATCCCTGCCCCTCATAGGAAGGGCACTTTTCACAACATTGTGAGGCAACAACTGGAACTGTTGATTATTAAATTATTAATTATTAAATGAGGTTGGGTGAACATTGGCTATAATTTGGAGAAAAACATTTCAGGGACCTGAGTGTTTGTAAATGGTCTCTTAAGAAATAAAGCCCTCCTAAAGTTCTTATATCAGAAACCAAAAACAAATATTAAGAAAATAATAATAAAATAACAAGCCATGGGTGTGACTCAGTAGGAGAATGCCCGCCTAGCATGCACATGGCCCTGAGTTCTATCCCTAGCACTGCCAAAAAAAAAAAAAGTAAAACACTAACCAGTATCAAGATAAGAATTTGTACTTTCATAGTTTATACTTGGCTTTGCCCTGAAATATCCATTTAAAGCAACAGATAAAAGAGTTTTAAATACTGAAAAGAAAGAAAGAAAAACTTTATTATTAGTAGATGAATTGTCTACCAGAAGAACCAATATTATTATAAAAATGTCAAAAATTCATAAAACTTGCTCATTAAAGGGGTCAGATATGATTCTTTTTAATGTGATGGAAGTCTCATGCATAGTGGTATTCAGCTATAAGATATCAAGGGATAAATACAATTAACTTTCTCTCTCTACATACACACACACACACACACACACACACACACATCATGTATATGTATAAAATTAAAAAGCCTGCTGGTTACAGTGGTGCACACCTGTAATCCCAGCAGCACCAAAGGCTGAGACAGGAGGATTGCAAGTTCAAAGCCAGTCTCAGAAACTTGCTAGGCCCTAAGCAACTTGGTGAGACCCTGTCTCAAAATAACAACAACAAAAATATTGGGCTGGGGATGTGCTTTAGTAGTTGAGTTCCCCTGGGTTCAATCCCAGTACCAAAAATAAAAATAAAAAGCTTTATTGAGGTATATAAGTGGAAGCTTGGGTAAAGGCAGAGACATAATGCTCTTATACAGGAAATCTCATCTTATAAGATTTCATTTTCTCTTCAAATCAATGTTTATATTAAGTGTCATTTAAAAAAATAAAATTGTTTTGGTGAAGGTACACTTGCCAAATTGACAACCAGGTTTATCTAGAAGCATATATACATATGACTATCCAAAATTATGTTTAAAAGAGAAATGATGGTAGGAACATTCTACTGATGTAAAAGCCACAACAAGAAAACCATTGCAGCAACATGACTAAAAAACAAGAATTAAGGTAAAACAAAAGAACCATTATAAATCAGTGAGAAAAAAATTGGCTTTTTCCATAAAACCCTGTAACTTCAGGTTAGTGGGCTGGCTCGTTATTGGGCAAATAGCAAAAGCATTGAAGCCTGACCCTTAATCACCATGCAAACTTGTGTAAGTGACTTTACTTCATTGAAGACAATTTCCTAGTGTATAAAATGGGGATGGTATTGGACTCCCACAAAGGGTTACTATAAGAAATAGATGAGCCAATTCAGGAAAAGGAATTTGCACTGAGAGAAGCAAGGACTCAAAGAACATTAAAGATTATTATTAAATGGGATTAGGTAAACATTGGCTGAGATTTGAGAAAATTTCTATCACTCTCGAATCCATGCAGATAGATTCAGGATTTAATAAAGAGTCCCAGCTACTCAGAAAACTGAGGCAGGGGGATCACTTGAGCCTAGGAGGTTGGGGTCAGCCTGGGCAACAGAATGAGATTCTGATTCCTTTAAAAGATTTAAAAATAAAAAATAAAGTTACAAATAACTTTGAAGAAAACTTACTTGCTTAAAGAAATAATTTGGTCTTTATTGGTGACACACACTTCTTAATTACTGGCTTGAATGTAAAAAGCACAATTAAAATGTTCAATGCTGTTTAGCATCTTAAGAGTACCTTCTGGAAAATCTAAGTCACAAACTGTTACAGTGGGAAAAAAAAATGTGTCAAGGAAGAAATAATTCTATATTTTATCCTCTGACAGATGTCAGGGAGTATGTGACACTTCCCTTCCTCCAAGCATGTCACAAGAAATATGTTTTAAAAATTTGTTAGTAGTATTTGATATTATTTAATATTGTTAATATTTTACTAACATGAGTATGTCATAACCAAAACTCTATAATGCATGTGCCTCAAGGGCAGGGAAGTTGTCTACTTCAGGAAATGCTTCACCTCAGAATTTAATAGGACCTGCACGGAGTAGGCCTCACGTACATGTGGAATGAATGACTAATCCAGGTGACTGTCAACTGAGTAAAGGAAGACACAGGTGACTTTTGATTGTTTGGTCAGCATTCAGTTTATATCACCCATAAAAATCAGTGGGCATTTGGAGTGTAACTACATATGTGCCCAGGTCTAATAATCAATCCCAGCAGTAGTAAGGGTGGTAGTTAATCCCCTGAAGTTTTTGTCTATTCATTCAAATTATAGCTCAGGGGTAAAAGAAACTCTATAATTACTTTGTTCTTCTGTATTAAGAAATAACAGTGTTCCTGGGAAAATTGAGGAGACACTAAAGTTTTATTTAATTTTGACCTTATTTTACTCCCAGAGTTGATCTGGGATTTTCATGCAGAAGAGAGTAGGTATGAATCCCTGCTCCATGCTGACCCATCGTGGACTTTGGCAAACAACTCAGCTTCTCAGCACTTGTAAAAACAGGCTATTACTTCCTGTAGTAGACCACGGTGAGTCGTAAGTTAAATAATGAAATAAGGCATCTCGTCCATAGGGAATACTCCTCCAAAATAGGTTCTTTCTGCTCTTCCCCATGAGGTTGCTTCTCCCCACTTTCCTACTCTTTTGCACCTTTCAAAAGCTCATTTCTTTTTTATAAATGAAACAAGGACTCAATTTGTAAATTTATACTTTAGAAGAAAATATAGGAAATATAAAAAGCCAATTCTACCTAAATCAAAACTATGCAGAATCATGGTCTTAGTTCATTTGGGCTGCTATAAGCATATCAGAAAATGGTATTTTATAAAATATAAAATATCATAAACAACAAATATTTATTTCTCATAGTTTTGGAGACTGGAAAGTCCAAGATCAAGGTGCTGACAAATTTAGAGTCTGGTAAAAATCCTCTCCTGGTTCAGAGATGGCACATGCTCACTGTGTCCTCGCATGGTGGAAGGGACAATGAGGTCTTATTCATAAGGGTTTCACTTTCAGGATATAATGACCTCCCCCAAAACCTCACCACCTAATATCATTACCTTGGGGATGATGATTTCAGTAGATGAATTGGGGGTGGTATACAAATTCAGACCATAGCAATCATTTTTAAATACAGATGAACAAAAAGAAGAAAATACCTCCGTTCAGAGAACCACTGTTTATTTTCTGGTAAATATACTTCCAGCAGCTCTCCAGACTCCATTGTAAATGTAGGTAGGTAAGTTTTTAAAATAAAATTGTAATGATGATCTATAAATATGGCCAATCTACTGTTCTATTATAATAATGTTTTGTGAAGAACTTACATGTCATTAAGTATTTTCCTACATCATTTTAAGATGACACATTGTAATCTACTCTGTCATTTGTTATTTTTATTATCCTGCTACTTTTTAAAAAAAAAAATGTAATGATGGTCATTGTAGTTAAATCTTCTAATATGCTCAACAATAAGGAAACAAAAAAATTGTTTCCTTAGGTGAACTTCTGCAGGCAAAATTGTAGGGTCAAAGGATACGCAAAAAGTACCACTCTTGATAAAAATGACCAAATTGCCCTCCAAAAAGATTCAGCCACATTATTCTCCCATCATCAATATCTTTGTAGTTTGAATATTTATGTTCCCCAAATTCACATGTTCAAATCCTCCTGGTCAAGGACATGGTAATAGGAGATGGAAAGTTTGTGAGGTGATTAGTTCAGACAGAACTCTCATAAATGAGATTAGTGTCCTTATCAGAGAACCTCAAGAGAGACAGACCTCTTGCCACTTCCCCATGTGAGGTGACAACAAGACTAAAATGGCAGACTCTGAGGAAATGGGCTCACACCAGGCTCTGAATTTGCCAGTGCCTTGATCTTGAAATTTCTAGCCTCCAGAATATGAGATCTATCTGTGGTTTATAAGCCACCCAGTCTATGATATTTTGCTATAGCAGCCAAACAGACTAAGACAGAGTCAGGTGTTTTATTTTTCCATGTACTCTGCTCTGATCATTTCTAATTTGATTTTACAACACTTAAAAATCACTGGTCATAAGCTGTTGTCCAACATTTTGGGGTATTCTGTTGCAGTGAAATTTTTCATAATACAAGTTATGGTAAGCACAATACAGGAATCAGGGAATGACACTTGCATGATGCAGACCATTTTTCTTATAATGGGACTAATCCCAGCTCAAGACCATTCAGAGTGGAGCAGGGCTTTTAAGACATTCAGTCATCACACTCCTGTTCCAACAATGACAAGAACAGGTTACAATATACTGTGTTAATGGGAGTACTGGGACTGTGAAACGACAGGGGTAGGGACTGCGAAGGAGTTTCCTTGAGCCAAAGTCAGCATGATCACAGCTAGGTTTGCTCAGGGATGCTTATTTCACAAGCTACTTCCTTGTAGGCATCCATACCCCCTTGTTTGTATAAAAATGTAACTTTAGCCTCTAAATCCCTTTTTCCCTTCAGAACAATTTTTCTATAGAACAAGGATACCACACTGTTGATATTTTGAGCTTTTTTTAAAATTTATTTTTTTTATAGTTGTAGATGGACAGTATGCCTTTATTTGTTTAGCTTTTTATGTGGTGCTAAGGATGGAACGAACCCAGTGCCTCAAACATGCTAGGCAAGCGCTCTGCCACTGAGCCCCAGACCCAGCATGATATTTTGAACTTTTTAACATAGGGCAGTTTTTGCAAACAGATAGATGGAAACACCAAGAGTGATGATGTTGAAAACAGTACCTGCAAGAAGAAAAAGCAACAATAGGCCACTGAAGCCCAAGAGAGGTCCAGAATCCCCTGCTGAAGACTTCAGTAACTTATAAGTATCACGGAATAGAAACTTTACTTTTCTCCCTGGGTCTGCTCATTAACTGCTTGGAATATGGAATGAAGAAATTGGTTACAACATATTTATAAAGACTGTGGAGCAGGAGAGTATGCCATATGGTAATGCGATATGGAAAACTCAATTTCCTCGTATTCAAGATTCTTACTTTTTGCTTTCTTTCCACTTTTATTTCTTAAAATTTTCTAATTATCAATCTGAGAATTGTAAAAAAAAAAAAAAAGTAAATTGCCACATAAATGGGAGGTGTTAGATCTTGGGTTTTAAGAATTATGATGCCTTTTTACATTCATGCACATGAGCATATTACAATGGTTATGTATGTGAAATTTTATGTATTTAATTTTATTCATGTTTTTAATTGTACATTTAATTAAATGCAAAGCTAATCACTAATTCATGACTTTTTCATCTTTAAGGCCTAGATTTTGACATGTCACAGATAATCTCTCTCCCTCCCAGTAAATTTGTTTCGGGAAATCTATGACACAACAGGTACATTTCCTGGGGTTTCATTTGTCTAAGAATGTCTTGTCTTTAAGCCTGAAAAACAACTTTCACTTACAGCTTTGAACTAGATGTCATGGCCCTTGTGTTCTCTGCCTAACTCCTCCTTTACTCCTCTATAAGTAACTTTTTCAAGACTTATTTTTTATTTATTTTTTACTACTTATCTATGATCTATAAATATTTGCTACTGTGTACCCAAGCACTGAGTTTTAATTCTACCCTAAATATGGTGAGCTCTTTTAATTCCTATACTCAGGCATAAATTTCAGCTCCTGAAAGCATTCTCCTTGTCTCACACAAAACTTTAATTAAATGTCACAAAAACTTTAATATGATTTCCTTGATGGTCCCACGAAGCACAGGGCTGATTTTTTCCATCCAAATAATTTCAACTTATTTTAAACCTAAATCCCTTAAACCCATCCTGCTTGAATAGAAAAATATTAGTTAGGATTGGTGTTTTTGTTTTATTTTTGGTTTTGGTCCTGGAGACTGAACCCAGGACCTCCGGATGGCAAGCACAATTCTACCACGGAGCCACACTCAGCCCCCTCATTAGGTTCTTTTCACATGATAGTTCTTTTTAATCCTGCATTCTTTGATTCTTTGAGCTCTGAAGTCCCAGAATAATCATTACTTCTGAATAGAAGAGCAATATCATTCTATATTTATGGCTTGACCTATTTGTGTTTAGAAATTAATTTATCAAAATAACATAATCTTGGCTTTCTTAACTTGATATATGAAACAAAAGGCAAATGATGGATGTAAACTTTTCACATGTATGGATTTTAGAAATCCTTAGAAAAAGTAGTTTGTGTATGGAAATGTGTCAAGGTTGCCACTGTGGAAGATAACTTAGTAGTTGTTTACGTTCATTTTGTCATGGACACCAAAAATCTATAGAAGAGAAAATAGAAGATTCCATTTGTTTTTTTACTGTCTCTGTTTTTCTTGTCAAGGTTCTTTTGAATTCAGGAATAAAAGCAGATTTGAGATGATTAATACAGACAATACAGATTAGTTATCGCAGATTTGAGATGATTAATACAGACAATACAGATTAGTTATCAACAAGTTAAATTCATTATGCATCCTGCAAACTTCTCCTTAAACAAATATTTGACCGTGTTAATCACAAAACTGTCCTTTGTGTTTGATATAATGTCTTCCCAAGTACAATTCTCCTAAAATTCCTACTATACTCTCCAGGATTCTTGGCATTATCCTTTTTATATTAATATATTACATAATCATAATATATTTTATTCCAATAGAGCTTGCTTCCCTCATTTATAAAATTCCTCCATCTCTTTGGAATCTTACATCTTCATAACTATGTTTCAGATGAAGAACTTACCTACAGTGAAATATCATATGCATTTGTAACATTCTATCCCTATTCCATGTTCTTAGAAGCACAGAAGTATACTATTCTAAGATTCAGGAATAAGCATTTGTTTAATATAAAAGTTTCTTGGCATATAATTTTCATGCTACTTCCATATGTTTTGTTGTTGTAACAGTTGAGTTTATCTTTTGATACATTTAGGAATATTCTAATATACTTGTATCACATTCAACTTAATAGCTACTTTTGAAAAATTTATTATGATAAGTTGTTATTGAACAATTCTTATTCTTTAAGAATTGTTGAATAAATGAAAAAAGGAGTCCTATACATGAACAAATACAAATGAAAGCATGGAAGTGCTGAGTTCACTTGTTCCAGAAGCTTTTTTTTTTTTTTGATGCCTACTGTGTGTCAAGCACCATGAAAGAAAGGTGCTGGATCTAGATCGATCTGATGTCATCTGCCTCAGTGTAATTACTTCACTTCCTTTTCCCTAGTCCGCTCTCAAAACTGAAACAAAACATTTATAGCATCAGCATCATGTTGTTATAATGAGGCGATTCCAGTGACTCTATCTTTCCACACCATTCTTCAGTATCTTAACTTCTTTGTTCTAGTGTCAAGAGAGAGCAATGAGTTATGGCCTAAGGCTTAAGTGAGGCACAGATAAATCTAATTCAACAAGTTAAAACATAACTTTTGTCAAGACAGACTTCTTTAGATCAGGCAGGTAATACCATAGAGGTAGACTGGATACCTACAAAAAGTAATCACCCTCTTATATCTCACTCACAGAACTTTCTCTAATGTTCTTTTTGCAAAGCCCTTGCATTTACTCTATTATATTATTCAGTTCTCTGTATTTTATGATTATTAACATTTAAAATAATTATAAAATATTTAATATGCAAAAAGAAAACAAACTCCCTTGGAACTTCTGTACTCAGAGAAAACTACTATCAATGTTTTGTTATGTATCCTACTCTTTTTAAATATACACATTATCATTTATTGTCCATGAACTTCTTGTTTTGACTCTCTGTGTGTTCCGTGGAGCACTTTATTTACAGATATGAATTCACCTAACACCTGCAATTTATAGGTCTTTCAACTGCAATCTAGACCCCTCTAGACAAATCCACTTGGTACCTCAAAAACAGCTTCAAACATAAATTCATCATCCTCCTTCCTCCTCCTTGAGTTTCCTAATTTGTTAGTTCTTGACTCTCACTCACTTAACTGCACAGCACACACTGATATTTCCCTAAGAAAAACCTGTCCTCAGTGGGCCCAGTCTCTGCCCCCCTTCCATCTGCCTTCTCAGCTCAGATTCATCAGAGAGAATAGAGTCCTCCAGCTCTCCACTAATGACAAAGTGAAGTCTACATCCTTGGCAGGCAACCGATCTTCCCATTTTCATGTCTCTTCTCCTCCCTAGACTACAGCCACCAAAAGCTGCAGTCAATTGGAACCAGAGTGACCTTTAACTTGAGGTCTGATGCTCCACCTAGTGGTACAGAATGATATCCTGGGATAGGAATCTAAGCCATAAGCCTGGGTCAGATGCTGTGAGGTCAAGCAAACCTGCTAAGACCTGAGTTTGTCATCTGCAGGCAGATACGGAAAGGGCCAAGAAGCCCTGGAATTCAGTGGCCCAGACAGAGGTTTGATCTAAGCACTCTACACTCATGAGGAAAAGTCCCAAACCTCCAAACCAGTTGTTCTTGTCATTCCTGAGAGAAGAGGACATGCTCTAATGGCATCTCCTTATTAATTGCTGCCAAATAAAATCACACCATTTTGGCTGATGACTACATTGTTACCTATATCTTTCAGAATGTTCATAAAACATAAACAAATAAAAACAGGTATTGCTCTTCTATGAACTTATTCTTCTATTCAATGCACATTTAAAGAGCACCTGCAGATACTACAAGGCCCGAGTCACTCTAGCCTGCAAACACAGAATCAGACAAATCCATGGGGAAAAAGTGGAAATCTAAGCTGGACAGGGACAGAGAGGGCTTCCCAGACGCACAGGTGACTGAGCCATGATTCTGTCAGTCAGGTAGAGTTAGTCAGGTAAAGACAAAGGTATTGTTTAAGTCTCAGTGATATTATAACAGTATACCACATTAAAAAACTATTCTAACACAGCAAGAAATCATGGGCAAAACAAGATGTAGAAGGCAATTTTTATTCATTCTTTTCCTCTTGTTGGATATAAGGGATAATATCAATTTAATTTTAAGAGGAAGTTTATTAATTCTATAGGAGTCTCCTTCAATATGTTGACAGTTTATATAGTATACTCACAGGTTGAGATTAAAAGCACCCATTTAGCTGAGTTTTATTTCACATAATTATCTTGGCCCACTGTAATGCTGCAAACCACATGCTCTTAGCTGCAAATTTTTCATCTATCCCTATCAGAACAAAGACAGCAATGCAGCACTTATTACTACCTTGATGGCAGTACATTTTATCTTTGAGGAGCACAGTAAGAAAGTCACATGAAGCATAGATACTGTTATTCTGGTATTAATGGGGACCAAGTGGATGGCCCTCTGGAACAAGCTCCCTTACTCTTCTATAAGACATGTCTTATATGCTGCATTTGTAATGTGTTCTCAGATGCCTCCTTCAGTTTTCTTCCCCTTTGCCTAGTAATTTGAGCATGCTGTAACCTGTATGCCATAACAAGTTCTGACTCTGGGTACCCTTTCTTTGCATTCTCTTTGGAAACTATTCCATGCTTACATATGACAAAACAATAGAGGAAGCTGAATGATTTGAGTAAAGATAAATATGCCGTCATTGCTTATGCAGTTTCAAATGTAACAGCTATTCTGAGAAACTATATAACACTGTGGACTTTTTCTAAGCTTCCCTTTAACTAAAATGCCCAGGCATTTTTTTCAATTGACAAATATTAAGTCATATGTCCTCCCTATTCTCTTGTTTAACTGATGTCAAAAATTGCAGGTGCTTCTTTCATGGATATGCCTATACACATTAAGAAAAATAATAAACATTTCTCCTACAGGGAGAATAACCACTCATTAGATAAATGTTTATTAGCATATGATATGTATTAGGCACTATGCTAGATGCTAGGAATGCAAAGTTGAATGAAACATAACATTATTTCTTTACTATTCATTTATATAAGATGTTACATATATAAAGAAGAGCCTGAGGCATGTGGTAGCTGCTCATAAATGGATATTATTGTTATGATGATTCACTTATAAATTAGTCTTCTAAAAACAATTACAGATTTTTAAAATGAAAATACTGCAGTAGAGCTACCAATACTTACCAATACTATAATATCTCTTCAGTTCTGTACGTCTGATTTCTTTTAACTGGTTATTTTTTCTTTTTTTCTTCTCATCAGTAACATACTCTTCTTCTACAGCAATGTTGCACTTGTCTGGTTCCAAAATGACTGCATTAGCATCTTCTTTCCCTGGATGTGTCCTTGTGGCTACAGCTGAGGCTGTCTCCGCATTTTGTTTGGCTTGCTTTTTCTTTTTCAATCTAAGAATAAGGGGGAAATAAGGCGAAAACAATGGAGACATGATTTGCTAGAAGGAATCCTATTAATTTCATGTTGTCAAGCTTTGAAAACTAATTAACTAATGCAGAAAACACATTCCTTATAATATTTTTTTTTAAAGAGAGAGAGAATTTTTTAATATTTATTTTTTAGTTTTTGGTAGATACAACATCTTTATTTTTTATATGGTGCTGAGGATCGAACCCAGCGCCCCATGATAGCAGGCGAGCACGTTACCACTTGAGCCACATCCCCAGCCTGTAATATTCTTAATTACATTTTCTTGGTTTCAAAATTTTCTCATCATTTATGTCGTCTTATGTGGAGGCCTACAGACCTTCCTCAATTATATCCACAATATATGATAAAAGTGTCAGGGCTGGGGTTGTAGCTCAGTAGCAGAGCGTATACCTAGCATGTGTGAGGCACTGGGTTTGATTCTCAGCAACACATGTAAATACACAAATAAAATAAAAAGTTCCACCAACCACTAATAAAAATATTTTTTAAAAGAGTATCAGTAATCTCCTAGGCCTTAGGAAAAATGAGATTCTCTATAGGCTACTAAATGTTGAGTAATCTTTTTTTAAACAAGATATATAGTACCCTTACTACAATGCCATATTTGGTGTGTTACGTTTTTTAAAAGGCACTTCTGGTGTTCCGTGATACCTTTGGACTATTGGGCAAGCACATAAGTAAAACAAGTCCTTTATAATTGGCTCACGTGTTCACTATTAAGTTTTGGCAAGATGTGAAATGGTTCAGATCTAAATAATTCTTTTCCTTTACACATGTCATTACAGGAGTATTAAAGAAAGAACAGAATTTCCTGAGATAGAAAATGCCATAATGACAATATATAATTATCATTGTGATTACTAATAATAGCTGATAATTACTACTAATAGCTGATACCTTAGTAAACATATTTGATGCTTTCAATTTTTTACCTCTGAGTCCAAGACATATGAGAGAAAGTTTGTCACAATTCACTGAAATCCAATAACTCAAAAATAATTTCCAGTTGGTGCATTACTCTGTAATTATTTCATGTGTTGCTTCTATGCTTCTGGTCCTTTTTGAGAACGTCTATGCTTTAGCAAAGTGTAAACTCTTTGTTCTAGAACAAGGGTCTTGGACTCTCATACCTGTGGTACTCTGCTTACACGCAACTTTTTTTTTTTTTAAATGAGGACATTTCTTCATGTGGATAGAAATTATCTAGGCACAATTTGCTTTCTCTTATTTCAATCCTTTGTCTTTTTATGCATCTGGACAATGGATGAGGAAAGTATGGGTAGAAAACCGACATAACTGAAGGATAATACAGAGGTAATATTTGGTCTTCTGCTGCTTTGCTCTGTGACACTATACAAATACCTCCAACAGTCAAGAAAGGTCTCTCCTTAAGGCCTGGACCCATTAGAGAGCTCTACACTCAGTCTAGAAACCAAACTCCTCTAGCCTCAGTCTTCTCATATTAAAAATGACAATTGGGCTGGGGCTGGGGCTCAGTGGTAGAGCACTTGCCTCACATGTGTGAGGCACTGGGTTCAATTCTCAGCACCACATATAAATAAATGAATAAAATAAAGGTCCATCAACAACTAAAAAAATATTTTAAAAGAAACGACAATTATTTCCTTATGTATCAGCAGAGTTTTTTAAAATTACGATTAGCTGAGATAATATATCTCAACATATGATGGAAGACAAATAAGACCCCAAATAGTAAAATATCCCCTAACCCAATTACATATTAACATGAAAACGAAGCATGGTAAGGTACATGACACACACTGCTTTGGGGACAAAGGCCCCCTATTCCAATAAGATATTTCAAGTAGGCTGTTACACAATGAACACTGAGAAGCAGTTCTTATATTTTTCACTGACTAATAAATCAGTACATGGCTCAAGAGATAAGACAGTTGGAAAAAAGTCACAGATAAATACATTTTTTATGTTTGCTTGTTATTAGCTATCTTTTTATGTTTGCTTGTTAAATAAAATCACAAACCAAACAAATTAGAGACTCATAAAGAGGGACCGTTTCAGTAAATATGGTTTCATTTTGTATCATCTGATTTTAAACTCTTTTTTCTGGAAAAAGAGTAGGTAGATCTTCATAAAAGTTTGGTCTGATAATGCCTCTAATAAAACAATTTTTCTCCTGATCAGGATTACTATATGAGACTCAATTGAAGTGCATTAGCCTAGTTAATATACAGACATAATTTTTTTTATACAGAGAGGTTTGTCTCTGCAGAGAGCTGGTCTCTCTCCAAAATGATGGCTACGGATGGGCTGATATTATTTTCCAATGCATTCGCTGAAAAAAAAAAATGCTTGAAATGAACCTTTTTGCACCATTCAAAAATGATTTTTCCAGGAGAGAAAATAGATGTTGAAAATTAGTTTTATGCAGCCTGAAATATGCTGCCTTTTAATCTTCTGAGTTTTTCCACTTTAGGTTCATTGAAATGTCCTCATTTCACTGCCTTCATGATAATTAGAGTCACTCAGATCTAGGGCATGTGTTTCGATGAACAGAGCACTGTTTGGGGACATCTCATTAGAGACTAATTTTCACACAGAGAAATAACAAAATGGGATACATTGTTTTATTCATTTTTCTCCCTTTTCCACATGGAACATTATTGTCAACACATAAAGCCAAACAGAGTTGTTTCTTCAGGAAAAAAAAAAAAAGACCAGAAAAACAGCAATTCCAAACTTGTTTAACAGAAAAGAGAACATGATTTAATATATGAGAAATTCTATTATCATCTACGTCTATTGTCTAGAGTACTGCGGGAGAATTTATTTTTTATGGAGGCTGTCAATATAACTAGAAAATTCTGATCTTACAACTCAACTAGAAATCAGATGGATTTATGGAAACCTGTAAAATCCCTCATTCTCAGCATAGAAATGTATTTTTGACAACTTTTCTAAGGATAAATAACTGCCAACCTAGAAATGTGGTATGGCTGATGATCTCCAAACATTCCTCTTTAGAGTGCTTGTTCTCTAGCCCTTCTCTTTTGTTTCTTCAAGCCAATATCTACTGTGGTAATTAATCCTCACAATAGGGATTTGTATCACTAAATGGGTAAATCACTAATTGGTCATCACTAAGGTAAACTGGAGGAAAAATGGTCTTGCAGAAAAATAAACTCCACTTATTTCATGTAAGCCTTTAAAATGACATCGGATATACACTTATTTATATTGTGAACTAAAAACAATACTTGGCAAATCATCTTACAGATAAGTGATTGAAAAAACTATTAATGGACATTTAAGATTTGATTGTGGTAAGCACACGTTAAAAAACTAAAAAAACAGAACCACCCAAACCTTTATTATTTGCACTTGTCTTTCTTTAAAATAAATCACAATTACATAAAACAAGTGTTTTAAATTCAACCCCCTCCCACTATTGTACCCAAGCCCTGTCAGTTCTAGCTCCTAAATCTCTCCTCATCAAATTCATCTTCTCTTCTTGATCTCTGCTCCCACTGATCATGTCAGTCTTTCATTCCCTCCCTGCCTGTCTACTTTTTACAATATTATTTATTACTCATTATTACAAAAGTAACACCTGTTCCCACTAGAAATTTTTCAAAATGTAGGAAAATAAAATGGATAAAACTTAAGTGCAGTGCAGAATCTAAGAAATAATCATGGTTTGAGGGAGATAAATGAAAGCCAGAAGAGAAGGGAAATGTTACCACTCAGACCTTCCCCAAGTGCAGAAGAATGAAGCCATGATTCTGAACTTTCTATATGTGCCTTCCCATAATGGAATATTGAAGATCTTTTTTTCATTATTATTATTCTTGAATCTGCCAGCTTTTTTACATTAAAATAGTGAAGGCACTTAGTATCCTCTAATACAACCAGACCTCATTTTCTCCCAACTAGTGTCCCGGCCCACAGTTAGCAAACCGACTTAGAGGTAAAGGAGGTGATAATGCTGAAGAAATCATTGTAGCTGAATGAAAACTGTTTTTCTTCTGAAACTTTTTCCTTTACTAAAGGAAATGAGTTTGGGACCCTGGCAGCAATCAAAGGTCAGGCATTGAGCAAGATCCTCTCTGCAGCTTTGCGATGGTCCCTTCCCTAGGGTGCGGTGCTCATTGTTAGAAAGCAATACAGAAGGCACCAGGTGATGAGGCTCTTGTGAGTGCTTACAGTGAAAGCTTTATGAGGACAGGAATTTGCTCTTAATGCTGTGCTCCCAGGGCCTACACAAGGCACACAGTCACTTAATTAATGCTTCTTGAATGAATAAATGGAGTCCATGTTCTGATTTGGTTGAGATCTGCTCTCCTATAAACATGCCTTTTCACAGCTTTCTCTGATTACCGGCATGTTCTCAAAAATAAACTCCCATCTCCTTATTCAGATTCTTGATTAAAAAGAAACGATACTAGCCACAGATAATTGAAATGATTCAAACTCTAGATTTTTTTAAGAAAATATACTAGCCACATATAATTTAAAATGTATTGAAATATAGAATCTTTTAGTATTAAATTAGTGGTATGTCCCTTTCCTTAATTTTATAATTTAAAGACCATGTATTTCTGAAAACCATGCCATAGTACTGCATGGTCCATGGATAACCATTAGCCAGTCATCTATGGCTGTTAAATTAAAGTAAAATAAAAATCTAAAATTCAGTTGTAAGAAACACATTTCAAGAGCTCAGTGGATTTGTGCTAGTACTATTCTACTGGACAACATACACAAAGAACACTCCTGTCACCACTGGGCAACCCTGATTTAGAGCGATGATAGTCTCTTGCTAAAAGGGCTACCACGTTTTGCATTTACTATCCCTGCACTGAATCATGAAGGTCCTGATCAGAGATATGAATGGAAAGTACTCCCTCAAGGGATGGCTAACAGCCCAACTATGTGTCAAATTTATGTTAACAAAGTAATCCAGCCACTTAGAAATCAAAATCCTGAACTACAAATATTTCACTATATGGATGATGTATTATTAGCACACAAAGATAAAAACACATTGCTAGAATGTTATGCCACACTTACAAACTTATTAAAAAATTATAATCTAGAGATAGCAATAGATAAAGTACAATTAAATTTTCCAATTAATTATTTAGGAGTTCTATTATCCTCAACCATGGTCCGTCCACCAAAAATTCAAATACGAGTAGATCAACTCAAATCACTTAATGACTTTCAAAAGTTATTAGGAGACATAAATTGGATAAGGCCTTATTTAGGTATACCAACAGGAGAGTTGGGACCTTTATTTGATATCCTAAAAGGTCCATCAGATCCAAATTCACCCCAAATGTTAACGCCTGAAGCAAGAAAGGCATTAAAAATCATTGAAACATATATGGAAAATATGCATTTGGATAGAATTGATATAAGTTTGCCTTTATTATTTATTGTACTACCAACAAAAAATATTCCTACAGGAGTATTTTGGCAAGAAGGTCCATTATTATGGATACATTTATCTTATTCTCCTAACACTATTCTTACATCTGCAACAGAACCAGGATGCTTTATTCAATATCTATTTTATTATTGCCCTTTGCCATATCATGAAGCTCTATTTTGTTTTTTGAGCTCATACAGACCTAGGTTAATGTTTTGCTGATCAGTTCTATTTTTTGACTATAGAGTTTTTAAACATTGCAATGGAGATTTCACCTGTAAAAAGTTATAAGGCCTTTACTATAATGTTATGTGTTGTATGTATTATATTATGTGTGCACACTTGTGTTTTGTGTTATATGTTTGAATGTATGTATGTCCATATATCATATATGATGAGCGCTCATGATAAAATGGATCCAAATATTTTGTTTTTTCACGTGATTTATATGGTTTAATTTAAATTGGGTAAACAACTGTTGAGGATTGTTTTAATATGTAAACAAAAAAGAAGGTTAACAGATCTGTTTGTTTACTTTCACCTTTCCTTTTCATTATATTTAATAATTCTCTTAAAGATAATGTAAATTGTTAAGAAAATTGTTTTCTTTTAGTGCCTTCTGTAATGTTACATAATTTTTTCTTTAGCCATTATTGCCAGAATTCCTATCTTCATCCCAGTGCTGGTGAAGTCAAAGATAAAACCAATCTACAGCTTCTACAATAGCCATCACTGAACTGCTTGCAGAACTTGCCTGGACACATTGTGAGCTCACCTGTATGCATTGTGAACTATCTGTTGGTGCAGCGACTTGTGGTAGTGTTGGGGTATTTTTGCTGATGATGTCATTGGTGGTACAATTTTTCCAAAAGGAGCCGTCAATTGGCTTGGTGTATCTTCCTCCCTTCTGCTTGTCATGATCGTCCAGCTAAAATTCGGGGGCCAACAGAGGTGAGGCAAAGAACCTCACCCCCCCCCCCCGCTGGTACAAAGACCTCTCCACAGGTGTGGCTGTATACTGGACCGGTAGTCAGTGACGGGTAAGATCCAATTGCAATGGTACCAACCTAAGAACCATATGTACTATTGGACAACCTAAGGCAGGCACAGTCCCTAAGCCACATGCTTGTTGTTTAAACAGAGAGGGGGAGATGTTGAGAGCCACAGCCGAAGGGGCCCCAGCAAACTTCCAGCTGCCGGCTGATGATTGGCTCACAGCGGCCCCAGCAACATCTAGCTGATTGGCTCCTCTGCGGTGATGCTCATTGGGCTGTTTCCCTGCCCTTTCAGACCACAGAGCTGCTCATTGGGGGACTTTTTTGGGTCCGCCCATGTGACCCAGCCAATCGGCCTCAAGAGCAGGAGGATTGTGGGAGGTGGGGAGAAGCGTAGGGGGGAGAGAGAGGCTTGTGGAAAGCCGGTGGTGGCAGTTGAGGCTCTGAGGGTTTTTCCTGAGAGGCTGTTTTGTTTGGCGTGTGTGGTTCTAAAAATAAAGTTAGTTTCTTTTGACAAGTGGCTCCTGATTGTGCACAGCCAGATTGTGGCATTGAGGAAAAGGTGCAGATGAAAACAATTTAACAATTAATACATGTATATGATATGTTTTTAAGGCTACACACACACACAAAAAAAACTGGTAATGTGAGTTTCCAGAAAAAAGAAGTTATTAGCTGGGACCAGGGATGGGGGGAACAGATTAAGAAGATTATTGTTTAGTGTGTTCTCTTTTGTACTTTAAAAATTTTATATTACTTGAATACTAACAGGTATTCAAAAATAATAATAACGATAATGATAATAATAATTTTGGTAATGGGGATTGAACTCAAGGGTGCTTAACCACTGAGCCATATCCACAGCCCTTTTTTCATTTTATTAAATTTTGAGACATGGTCTCACTGAGTTGCTTAGGGTCTCGTTGTTGCTAAGGCTGGCTTTGTACTCACAATTCTCCTGCCTCAACTTCCTGAGCTGCTGGGATTACTGAAATGTGCCACCGCATCAGCTAAAGAATTTTCTTTTTTTAATATAAAACTAATTTAACACTTTTGTCAAAAAACTGAGTTAATATTTTCAAAAAGATAATTATAAAAAGCTTGAAAGCTTTCTTCTAACAACAACTATAGCTGACTAAGGAAACAGGAACCCTGGCATGCAGTTATAAATGTTCTCCCTCTCACAAAAATCCTTTGAGGTAGGCAGTTTTATCTTTGTTCCACTGATAAGAAAAGGAAGGCTGAGAGAAACTAGGGCCATTTCCCAATGTCACAGGGCAGAAGAAGTCAGAACCAGTTGCCAAGGAGCCCCTGGGGACTACCTCTTTTAGAACTGTTTATGGCATACACGTCTATTTTGACTTTAAAATAAAATCCACTGGACCTTGAAAATTCTATGAACCATGTGGGGCAGAATGGCTTAACAATCTTGTGGACTTCAACAGAAAGCACACTTCCAGGAAGTCTGAAACCCAGATCTGGGTTCTGGCCTTGGCCCTCTTAGAAATCAGCTCTGCGACCTTCTTTGGAAATATGATTAGCTCTCTGGGGCTTCTAAGTAAACAAAAGCAAGAGGATGAAATGATTTTCAAGGTCCGGCCTGGCTCTAGAAGTTTATATTTGGCTGAGAAGATTAGGAAACATGTAAAAGTTGTTTTGACGTTTTAAAAAATATTTTTAAAAATCCAAGCTAAACCTTTCCAGGAGTCATACACATCCCTGTTCTCCTCTGTGTCTCATATCTGGTTGCATTTTCCTTCCACCAGAGAGCCCCTGACCTGGGAAAGTACAGAGGTCAAGATGAAACACCATCCACACATAAGGACTATCAAAAAACAAAAACAATGCTAACCACCTAAAAAGCCAACCCAACAAAAAACACACTGCCCTGCAATTTGGGTCTGATAGCTATAGAAAGTAGAACATGTAAAAATTGATCAACCATGAGGACCTTATAGACCTCTTTAACACATAATGTCTTCTTATAAAATTGCTACTATAGGGAAATAGAGTACTAACATAAAAGATGCAGATATGCCATCATTACACAAAAAGAGTTGCAGAATGCTATTATAATATCACTTTATTTTGGGGAGGGTAAAAAATTAAAAATATAGCAAAATGTCCTCAAACCAATAACTATATAGTTGTAGAGGTATATATATTTTTATAGGTTGGGTAGGTGCACAGGAAAATTTTTGGTCAATGGGTAAAGGAAGAGAACCTTTACATTTATATAATTTGGTGTTACTGAATGTTTTGATACAGCAAGCATATTTTACTTTTGTAATTATAAGGCCAACAAAGAAAAAAAAATGTCAGCAGCTATGGCAGTGTTTTGTTAAAATCTCAGTTGGTGATTTATTCTTTCCCCTGAGTCCAGCTATTGCACTCAATTTCTGGATGGCAGCACCACCCTGTTCCCTGTTTTTAATCAGACAGAGCTGATTGAACTCCCTCTGTGCCCTTCCTCTGGTTCTTGCTCTTGGCTATTCTGGCTGCAACCCTGTCACTATACTGTTCTGACCTTCAGGATCTAGGTTGTTTTTTCCTGGTTGTCCAACCCGGAATTTACTACTTTCAGAGATTGGGAAAACAGTGCTACAATGGAATGAATTCAGCATCAGGGTAGACATGTTTGTGTTTTTTTTTCTTTTTTAAAATATTTTTTAGTTGTGGTTGGACAAAATACCTTTATTTTATTTATTTATTTTTATGTGGTGCTGAGGATTGAACCCAGGACCTCACACATGCTAGGTGAGCGATCTACCACTGAGTCACAACCCCAGCCCCACATTGTGTTTTAATCTTCTCTTATTCCTTGGGTGCACATCCTGGGCAAGTTATCAAATTTAAGCCTCAGGTTCCCTCATCTTGAAATAAAAATAATAGCCTCAAATTTTTTTTTTGATGATTAAAACAAACTGTACACAAAGGGTTTACTTTACAACTTCTGTTAGGGTCACAATAAGAGCTCCACAAGTTGCTTATTTGTTGTGAGTGGCATTATTCTTACTTGGGGACTTCTGTGGATCCAAGTAAAAGAGAGAACACATGAAAATTTCATATATATATATACATATATATGTATATACACACACACACACGTACATATATCAACAAAGAAGCTATTTGACAAATCCCAAATGTTCATATATGTTCACATTCTTTTCCTCACTATACATAAATACTTTACTTCACTCCACTATGAACTTAGTCACCAGTACAAAGTTATTTATTAATTCCAGAAAAATTTTATTCCTTATATTTCATTTCACCATGTGACTTCAAAAATGGAGGACTAGTTTTCAATTTCAACTGCAAATCCTTAATTGTGATATATGCTAAAGAAAATCAAACTTAAAGGTAGAGGGAGAAAAAGAGTTTAAAAAAAAGAAAAAAAGAAGAAAAAGAAGAGAAAAACCTCACTTGACAGAAATTCTCATGGACTTATGATCAAAGAAAATTTTAAAATTTAGGAATCACTGGAAAAATCCATAGATTTGCTGGGCGTGGTAGCAGCTCTGGAAGCTGAGGCAGGAGGATCAGGAATTCAAAGCTAGCCTCAGCAACATAGTGAGGCCCTAAGCAACTTAGTGAAACCTTGTCTCTAAATAAAACATACAAAAAGGGCTGGGGATGTGACTCAGTGGTTAAGTATCCTGGGTTCGATCCCTAGCACACACACACACACACACACACACACACACAAATCCACAGATGTACCTGATCCTAGTATAAAGTACGCATCCACTTTGAGATGTGTCCCTTTATTTTTCGTTATGTCTAATTATGATAAGATGTCCACCTTCTCCCTGTGAAATTCACCAGTTGAAATGAAAATAATTCTGGTTTCAAAGAACCACTACAGTTAGAAAAGAGATCCTTTTGCTTTGAGTTCAATAACTATTGATATATTCTTATGTAGTGCACATACACCTAAATGTATGCTTGGCCTCAAGGAACAAACCACATTCTAACAAAAAGCAATGAATGCAATGCCAATCAAAGGCAAGCCACAAAAACCCAATTTCTCTTTTCTAGGACTTCCTTATGCTACTAGAACAGCGGGGCTCAGCAGATCTTAGGGGTCTTCAGTAACCTAAGCAAGAAACAGTGGCAAATTCTCATTCCAAGGAGTGCTGGGGTGGGTTATGGAACATTCAGAAACCTGACAAGTACTCCCCAGTACCAGGATTACAATGACAATGCTACAGAATGGTGTACACTGTTCAGAATGTTTGCCTTGTATTTACAAAACAAGACATGCTTTTGTTGCATATATAGGTTACCCCATGTGAGCGCAGTTCTCTCTTCTAAGTCAGCCTGGGTCAGGGGCCTGAAAACATTCTAAGGAAATCACTAGTATAGGCAATATTTATACAGACAATGGTAACTCCTTTACCTAAGACAGAGTTATATCCTGAAAAACTTACCAAAAGTCAAAAATATTTAAGTCAAACTAGATTTAATTCTGCAATAAAACCATCTTGAAGTTAAAAAATCATTAAGTTGAATCACTACAAGTTTTATTTATCTTAGCTAAAAAATGAGGATGGGAACCAAATCAGGGAATTTAGTCAAGGTAGTAAAATAATTGTGTTATAGTAAGAGTAATGAGCAAAGTCCTATAAATATAATACTTAAACATTAGGAATTTTGCTGCTTATCAACCAAGAATAAGGTGACAAACGCAGTAATGCAGAAGTTAAATAAAAATCTGCAAGTAGAAATGCCAAGAGAAGTAGCTGATTTCTTTTTTGCTTTATAATGGCATTATGCATGTGGCATATTTAACTTAATATTGTTAAACTAACTGGCTGTATTAATTCCCTATGGCTGATGTAACTGATGACTTAAAACAACACATTTTTACTCTTTTAATGTCTTGGAGGTCAGAAGTCTGAAATCATCTACACCTGGCTGAAGTCAAGGCAGGGCCTATTTCCTCTGGAGTATTTTCCCTTGCCTTTCTTCTAGAACTGCATTTCCTGTAGCTCTCTCTTAAATCTTCAAAGTCAGCAGCACAGCCTCTGTCCTCAATGACACCCTCATTTCCCAGTAATCAAATCTCCCTCTGCCTCCCTCTTACTTGGACACTTATGATTGGGTAAAGACCCACCCAGGTGGTCCAAGATAATCTCCCTGTCTCAGGATCCATAACTTTTTTTTTTTTGTTGCTAAAAACAGGAACATTCTCAGGTCCTGAGGATTAGGACTGAAGCATCTTCAGTGGTTATTACTCAGGCTATCATACTGGATAACTGAACATTTGAGTTATAAACAACTGTAAAATGAGTATCCTATCCCTGTCCCAGTTTCCATATCCAAATCATTACCACGTCTGTGCAACACGTTGTGTACACTCCTTTAAGGAGTTCTCTGCTTGCTTTCATTTTATGTTGAGTGTCTCCAAATAGCCTTTTGAAGGTGGGGATGGTAGCAGAAAATTTTACCAGTGTTTTAAAGGGTTCCATCTCATTTCCACATCTAATCACTTTAACCTGCACTGAAATCAGTTATTCACTGTTATGATTACTAACAGAGCCAAAAACAATTCCAATTTTTTTCTTCTATTCCTTAACATGTACAGAAATAAAAGTTGGGCATGGTAGCACAGGCCTGTGATCCCAGTGACTTGGGAGGTTGGGCAGGAGGAACAAGAGTTCAACACCAGACTTAGCAACTTAGAGAGATCCTGTCTCTAAATAAAACATTAAAAAGGTTGGGGATTTGGCACCCCTGGATTCAATCCCTGGTATCCCCCCAAAAAAGAATCTATTTTTGTGGGGGAGGGTATCATTTTATAGAAATTTTTTTTTACTTAGAATCTCTTGCTCTGACCATTTAACAAGTTTTATACAAAGCAGTGGGATGTATTTCAATAACACACAGTATACTAAAACGGCAATTTTTTTCTTCCTTCCTTGTTTCCTTTCTTTCTAAAAAAACCAAAGTCTGCTTTTATTATTGCCCCTATAGCCCAGCCACCATTTGGAAGGAATGATAGTGTTGATATAATACCATCTTCAAACCAAGAGAAAATACAGATGGATCTGAAATGGCTTTCAGTGACTTAATGCCTTGATAAGGAAATAAGGAGGAAACTTATTTAAGGAAATAAGGAAATTGCTCATGGATCAATGCTTCATTTCATGTTCCTGACAAAGTCTTCTCCTTTCTTGATGGAAGTTTTCAGCTCAGGAATGGCCTCTGTGATCATTTTCAGCATCCAAAGAAGAGACTTTGCTGATGCCCCAGGTTTTTCTCCAGGCCCTTTTCCACCTGCAGCAAAGTTTTTGTTGTTGTTGTTCTAATTTGTTATATATGACAGCAGAATGCATTACAATTCATCTTGCACATATAGAGCACAATTTTTCATATCTCTGGTTGTGTACAAAGTATATTCACACCAATTTGTGTCTTCACATATGTACTTAGGGTAATGATGTCCATCTCATTCCACCATCTTTTTTACCCTCTTGCCCCCTCTCTTCCCCTCCCACCCCTCTGCCTGGAGACCTTGAGACCTTTAGGATGGAGACCTTGAACCTTCCCACGCTCCCCCTCCCAACCCCACTATGAATCAGTCTCCTTATATCTGAGAAAACATTCAGTATTTGGTTTTGGGGATTGGCTAAGTTCACTTAGCATATATTCTCCAACTCTATCCATTTACCTGCAAATGCTATGATTTTATTCCCTTTTTTTCTGAGTAATATTCCATTGTGTATATATACCACATTTTCTTTATCCATTCATCTACTGAAGGGCATCCAGGTTGGTTCCACAGTTTAGCTATTGTGAATTGTGCTGAAATAAACATTGATGTGGTGTGTCCCTGTAGTATGCTGTTTTTAAGTCCTTTGGGCATAGACCAAAGAGTGTGATAGCTGGGTCAAAAGATGGTTTCATTCCCAGTTTTCCAAGGAATCTCCATACTGCTTTCCATATTGGCTGCACCATTTTGCAGTCCCACTAACAATGTATGAGTATGCCTTTTCCCCCACATCCTTGCCAACAAGGATGTTTGTCTTCATAATAGCTGTCATTATGACTGGAGTGAGATGAAATCTTAGAGTAGTTTTGATTTGCATTGCTAGAGATGTTGAACATTTTTTCATATATTTGTTGACTGTTTGTGTATTACCTTCTGAGAAGAGTTTGTTCAGTTTCTTGGCCCATTTATTGATTGGGTTATTTGGGGTTTTTTTTTTTTTTTTTTTTTTTGGTGCTTGAGTTCTTCATATCCCCTAGAGATTAGTGCTCTATCTGATGATAAAATCTGTCCCCCACAGCAATGGTATGGAGAAAGATGTATGGTCCATTTCAACAGCAATGTGTTTCCGTGACATAATTCTTTCAGAGAAAGTTTGTTTTCCTATATTCTCTTTAGTCAATCCATGCAATTAAAGCACAGCTCCCTTGAAAATTCTCATGCAGAAATACAATGATGTCAGGGATTCTGGTCTCTAATTTTAGCCTTCCTTCCTATTAACTGCTTAAACTGTGGAAACATGGAGGAAATAGAGACCAAAAAGACACAATCTGAAAAACAATCACTTTAGTATACAAATTAGTACTTTGCTAAAAGCCTAGTAAGTGAAACATAAAGTTTATGATCAGTAGATATGACCTGCTGACAGAAAACTACTGGGGGTGGCATAAAATTAGAATGTGCTCTAGCTCAACTTCTTGCCTTCCCCTGACTTTTAAAAATATATCCCATTAATTTATTTTTTTTTCACAACCTTAGATGTGTATGCTTACCTTTTTATAATAATATGCTTTCAAAGTTATAAACTAGAAATGGCCTCATAACTCATCCTGACTTTTAGATACTTTCAGAAAGAATAATCTAATATCAGGTATAAAATTTTTAAACTCAGTTTGGCAGATATCCTACATTTAGTTGGTTTGTATCCACAATGTCCATTTAATGTCTTGGAGGTGTTTTTTTCCAATTAATACATATATCTCAATTGGAAAAAATTATATGTATATGTATACACACACACACACACACTAGTTGTTACCATGGGGAGTGATACTGATCAGAAGCAGGATTCATGGAGTGAGTGACTGGTAAAACCTACTTTGAAAAACTTTCTGGCCTGGCACAGTGGCTCTGGGCATCTAAGATAGAAGGATTGCAATTTCAAAGCCAGCCTCAGCAACTTAGCGAGGCCCCAAGCCACTCAGTAGGCTCTCTATTCACTTCACTGATGTTTCTTTTGCTGAGAAGAAGCTTTTTAGTTTGAATCCATCCCATTTGGTAATTCTTGATTTTAATTCTCATGCTATAGGAGTTTTTTGAAGGAACCTGGGTCTAATCCTACATGATGGAGATTTGGGCCTACTTTTTCTTCTATTAGGCACATGGTCTCTGAAAACACCTGGAATCCTAAGTGATAAGTATCTTTGTATTCTAATGGATGACTCAAGGCTGTGAGGGGAAGGTGCCTTGAGACCTTTAGGATGGAGAGTGGTCACCAGAAAGACCAGTGTTGGAATTTTTAGCACCCACCCCGCACACCACTCCCTCTGGAGAAGAGAGGGGATGAAGATTGAATCAAACCATCAATCATCAATGATTTAATTGATGATGCCTACATAATGCAACCTCCCTTAAAACTCTTACAGGCTCGAGTTCCAGAGCTTCTGAGGTGATGAACATATTATGGTGCTGGAAGGGTGGTATACCTGAAAAGGCATGGAAGATTGGTGCACCTCCCATACCTTGGTGCATGACCCATACCTTAGTCTAAGAATCTCTTCTTCTGGGCTGTCCCTGAGTTGTGTCTTTTATAACAAACTGGTTCAGTGTAAGTTATTTTCCTGAGTACTACAAATCCTTCTAGGAAATGTAGAACCTCAGTTAGGGATCGTGAGAATTAACCCCCAAATTTGGAGATGAGATGGACAAAAGTACCTGTAGACTGGGGATTGGGGGCTTTTGACTGGCACCTGAAGAGAAAAAGGCAGTCTTGTGGGATTGTGCTCTTAAAATTGAACTGAATTGTTGGACACACAGCTGGTGTCTAAGAATCAGAAAATATTCAACCGTAAATTTTGTCAAAGAACCAATCTGGAACACAGAAGAGAAGATGGAAATTGAGACTGATCCAGAAAAACATGGAGTCAACTCTTTTCTCTGATCAGAGATACGTGACTGAATACCTGCAGGCATGTTCCCTTAGCCCAGGAGCACTTTTTAAAGATCCAAATGACTGAATGATGAGCATGAAAGTGGAAATATTCTACATAAAAATCTGGATGTCGGGTTCACCTTGAGGAATTAGAAGATGGAATAGCACTGACCTACAGTCCCAACCTGTAAAACAGGAGGCGGCAGCAGTTTTTCTCCTTCAGAAACGTGTGTGCCACCTTGTCACATCCAGTTTCTTCCTTTCCTTTCGCCAGTGCTACTCATCATCCACTCGTGCCTCCTGGCTCTGGGCCCTATGGTACTGTTTATAGTCTCTGCTCCATGCAGCATGAACTTCTATTCTCGGATCAATTCAGATCACGAGAAGGCTGCAGTCTCAGACATATGGTGCTGACCCGCTGCAGCAGAGCTTTCACTGAGTCATACACTGGCATCGTGCCCTCTCATTTCACGTGGCATTGCTGCAATAAATCACTTCCATAAATTGCTTCTATGGGTGTTGCTCAAGACCACGACATTTTTCTATGTTGCCATGTGAAGTCCTATATAATTTTAGAGTCCAGGGGTAGGAAAGGTTTTGTCATTGGAGGAGCTGCTGCGTGTTCCACTCAGGAACAGAGAGAAATATGAAAGGAATCCCTTTGTAACAGGGATCATGAAGTTGTTTGGAGTCAGCCAGACAGCGAATAGCATGCAATGTAGTATCCTGTTTTTCCATGCCAATGTCTATGTTCTCTGGTCTGGACCTTCAATTTTTAAATAGTATTTTATAAACTTATTTTTAAGGAGAACAAAGAGGAAATAATAATAGGGATGACCTTGGCCTCATTCCATGTGCTGCTCTTAAGGTTAACTGTGGCTTAGGTTTTTTCCCCCTTTTCCTGGTTCTGGCTTCTGTGTGGATGTGAGAAATGAATTAGGAGGAGGACAGAAATGCAAAAGGACATAGAAGATCAGAAGAAATAGAAGAAGACCCAAAAGGAGAAAAGGGGACATGACATGTACTGACTGGATTTGGGGACAGTTGCTGGTTACATTTTAAGAAGGAGAGAGTTTGGGGAAGCAGTTGAGAACCATGTAAAAGGTCAGAGACATGGGAAAAGAGGACTTTTAAATGTCTTATTGACTATAATGCATTTATTCCTGCCCTTGGATGTTATCTGGGAGGGGAATTAAATATTTGAATTATTTTCTCTGTTATACTTACTTCTTTGCATGTGATGATGCTGGGACTGGAACAAAACAAAGCTAGTTGTGCATCACATGGGTTGTATATGTGCTGTTTTTCTAGGGTATCTTAAAGGTGGGGCATGAACGAATCAATAAATGAATGAGAAAATAAACAACCTTCAGCACTGGAAAGATAAAGCGTGCTAATTATGTTATTTATGTCAAATTTCATGAGTTGATAGAACCTTTGCCACTTAGATTAAAAGGAACCGACATCTCAAGTGAAGTTGCCCTACAACCTTACCATGAGAGGAACAAAATCCACCTGATATCAGATCATTAACATAAAGAATGAATACAAGGTGCTTTTGAAGGGGACAGAACAACTACCCTGGGAATGAACGATATTCTACACCTGAACACTTGCTTTATTTCCCCCAAATAAAAAGAATTGGTATTTCCTATCATGAAGTCTGCATTATATATAACGTGTCACATTGTGCACACAAGTGAAACCAACTTCATTACATACCATGAATCAACCACCCTCTTCAGCAGCAGTCTTTACCAGAGAACTTGGATTTTATTTTGCTTTATTTATTTATTTATTTGGGGGGGTGTGCCTGGAATTGAACGAAGGCCTTGCATGTACGACACAAGTGCTGTACCACTGACAACACCTGTGGCAGTCTTTTTAATCTTCTTTGATAGCTGTTGATAAAAGGCAAGGGAATTTCTGATAGATTTGCTCTTGGAAATTCCTTTTAATTTTAATAACACATTCTAAATCTCAAACATCTATAATATGGGAATAACAGTCATCCTGAATTCATGTGGATTTCTAAATTTTGCATGGATTAAGCCATGAAAACACTCCTTTGGACTTATTTTGGGTGAGACTAAAGATTTCCAAAGAAAACAAAATAATGTAATGATAATATTCCATCAACTGGGAATATGTTTTTAAGTTTTTGTTTGATTGTTTTTGGATGAACCCAGAGGCCCTTGGCCACTGAGCTACATCCCCAGACCTTTTCATTTCATTTTGAGACAGAGTCTGACTAAATTGCTGAGACTAGCCTCAAACTTGCAAGCCTCTGCTTCAGCTTTCTGAGTTGCTGGAATTATAGGTGTGCAACATCATGCCTGGCTGTCTTAAACTATTACTAAAACTCTTTGCAGGTAATACATCAAATATCCTACAAATAAAAGTCAAATGAAGGAATGTTTCTTTGCTGTTTGTTCAGATTAGACCCCCCCAAAAAAATTTCCAATCATCCTGATCCCTTAAAAAGAAGGGCTCTATATTTAATTCATGTATGCATTACAATTTCATGATGACATGGGCATAAGCCAAAATTCAGCATTTATCAATTATTATATCCCTAGTATAACTACTATACATACAAAAGGTACTTTGTATAAATATATTAAGTCTATATTTAGATATTGTTTTAGGGAGGATTCGGGGGACTAAACACTGAATTAAGTTTTCTAAATCGTTCATAAAACTGTCATAATATTTAAAATTTTTAAATAGTTAAATAATTTTAAATGATAAAATAATTACCTCAACTAGTAAATTATCTCTTCCACCTATTTTTCGAGAAGCATTATCTAAATAATAGGATCTCAGATGGAAAGTGCCTTAGAATTCCAGTGTCTAAAAATCCAGCAAGACTTAATGTGTATCAATATACTTTTTAACTTCAGTGCCTAGTACATTGCCTGAGACACTATAGGAAATGGTAGTAGATTTTCACTGACCTCCCTGCAAACTATTTCTCCTTGTTATGGCACTATGGCCCAATTTTCAATAAATATACACTTCACTAATACCAGATCTCGATAGGGTTCCACCGTAGCCCCAGGAATTAAAAACTTGACAGAGTTCTGTCCAATCAAAGCATGGAGCCCCAGCTGCTGTGCTCACTCCAAGAACTGGCACATGATCTAAGCCAGATCAATTAAAACACATCTCAGAACTTGTGTGTCCTACTGGCAAGCATAATTCCATTGTCTGCTATTGCACAAGAAGATTCTGAGTTGGTAGCATTTATCAAAGAAAGTCTGAGAAAATAAGCCAAAAGAATGAAAGGAATTAGATACTGACAAGCTGAGTCATGATGCCATTATTTGAGACCCCTAATCTAAGCACTCCAAAAGATAAATCTAATCCCAGACTTTTTTCTGTTTTTGTACCAGGGATTAAACCCAGGGACACTTTTTACCAATGAGCCACATTCTCAAACATTTTTTTTTTTTTGTAGTTGTAGATGGACAGCATACCCTTAAGACAGGTTCTCACTAAGTTGCTAAGTTGCTGAGGCTGGATTTGAACTTGCAGTCCTCCTATTTCAGCCTCCAAATTCTGGGATTTCAGGTGTGTGCCACTGGCCTGGCTAACCCCAGACTTTTAACTTAATGTGAACCAGTAATCCTCAAATGTCTTCCTTTCTTCTTAAGCTACTTTTATCTACTGTTTTATTCCCTAGAAAGGGGGAAGAGGGTCCTTTTAAAGAAATTTACATAAGAGGTAAGTTGTTCCATATGAATGACCCCCAAATGTGGGTCCAGGAGTTGGGGATGGCTGGTAGCTGGGAAGTTGGTGGTCATTATCAGGTGACAACAAAATAGATGTCTGATGTATCTTAACACTTGATTTTTGGCCTTGGGTTTAGCATATATAGCTTTTACAATGTTGAGGTATGTTCCTACTATCCTTAGTTTTCCTAGTGTTTTGAACATAAAGGAGTGCTATATTTCGTCAAATGCTTTTTCTGCATCTACTGAGATAATCATAAGATTCTTATCTCTAAGTCTACTGGTGTGATGAATTATGTTTACTGATTTCCATATGTTGAACCAACTTTGCATCCCTGGGATGAACCACACTTGTGTTTTGGTATGCAATTTGCCAGAATTTTTGCATTTATGTTCATCAGGGATATTGGTCTGAAGTTTTCTTGTCTTGAGGTGTCTTTGTCTAGTTTTGGTATCAGGGTGATACTAAGTCTTATAGAATGAGATTGGAAGAGTTGCCTCTTATTGTATTACATGGAATAATTTGAGGAAAATGTCTTATAGAATCCATCTGATCCTGGGTTTTTCTTGATTGGTTGGCTTTTGATGATGTCTTCTATTTCATTGTTTGAAATGGACCTGTTTACATTGTGTAAGTCCTTCTGATTCATTTTGGGTAGGTCATATGTCTCTAGAAATTCATAAATGACATTAAGATTTTCTATTTTATTGGAGTATAAGTTTTCAACACAGTTTCTGATTATCTTCTGTATTTCAGTAGTGAATTCATGAATTCATCATGAATTTTAATAATTTGAGTTTTCTCTCTCTTTCTTTTCATTAGTGTGGCTAAGCATTTATCAATTCTACTTAATTTTTTCAAAGAACCAACTTTTTGTTTTGTCCAAGTTTTTGAGTTGTTTCTTTTGTTTCACTTTCATTATTTCAGCTCTGATTTTAATTATTTCTTGTCTTCTACTACTTTTAGTGTTGACTTGTCCTTCTTTTTCTAGGGCTTTGAAATATAATGTTAGGTCATTCATTTGTTGACTTTCTATTCTTATAATGAATGAGCTCAATTAGATGAACTTTTAAACCCAAGGTCAAGATCATTCTAAATGAAGGAAATTTGAAAGTATTCCCTCTAAAAACTGGAAGAAGACAAGAATGCCCTCTTTTTTTAATATTTATTTTTTTAGTTGTGTTTGGACACAATATCTTTACTTTATTTATTTTTATGTGGTGTTGAGGATAGAACTCAGGGCCTTGTACCTGCTAGGTGAGTGCTCTACCACTGAGCCACAAGATGCCCTCTTTCACCACTTCTATTCAACATCATTCTTGAAACTCTAGCTAGAGCAATTAGAAGAAATTAAGGGATAGAAATAGGAAAAGATTAACTCAAACTATCACTATTCACCAATGACATGATTCTATATTTAGAAGAGCCAAAAAATTCCACCAGAAAACTTCTAGAACTCATAAATGAATGCAGCAAAGCCAACACTTGTAAATCAAATGCATTACCATACATCTGTGATGAATCCACTGAAAGAGAAATTAGGAAAACTACCCCATTCACAATAGCCTTAAAAATAAATAAGTAAATAAATAAAAATATTTGGGACTCAATCTAACAAAAGAAGTGAAAGACCTCTATAATGAAAACTACAGAACATTAAAGAAAGAAATTGGTAAAGAACTTAGAAGATGGAAAGATGTCCCATGCTCTTGGATAGACAGAATTAACATTACCAAAATGGTCATACTACCAAAAGCACTATACAGAGTTAATACAATTCCTATTAAAGTCCCAATGACATCTTCATAAAATTAGAAAAAGCAATCATGAAATTCATTTGGAAAAATAAGAAACCTAGAATAGCCAAAGTAATTTTTAGCAAGAGTGAAACAAGAAGTTTCATAATACTAAACCTGATATTATCCTACAGAGCCATAATAACAAAAACAGCATGGTATTGGCACCAAAAGAGACATATAGACTGATGGTACAGAATAGAAGACACAGAGATAAACCCACATAAACACAGTTATCTCATACTAGACGAAATACCCAAAAACACACATTGGAGAAAAGATAGCCTCTTCAAAAAATGGTGCTGGAAAAACTGGAAATTCATATGTAGCAAAATGAAATTAAACCCTTATCTCTCACCCTGCACGAAACTTGACTCAAAGTGGATCAAAGACTTAGGCAATAGAACAGAGACATTGCACCTAATAGAAGAAAAAGTAGGCCCAAATTTTTCCCCCACTGGCTTAGGAACTACTTCCTTAACAAGACTCCTAAAGTGCAAGAAGTAAAATCAAGAATCAATAAATGGGATGAATTCAAACTAAAAAGCTTCTTCTCAGCAAAGGAAACAATAATGTGAAGAGAGAGCCTACAGAACAGGATAAAATCTTTACCACATGTACCTCAGCATTAATCTCCAGGATATATAAAGAACTCAAAAAACTCAACACCAAAAACCAAATAACCCAATCAATAAATAGGCAAAGGAACTGAACAGACACTTCACAGAAGAAGAAATACAATCAATCAACAAATATATGAAAAAAATGTTCAACATCTCTAACAATTAGAGAAATGCAAATCAAAAGTAGGATTCATCTTACTCCAGTCACAATGGCAATTATCAAAAATACAACCAACAATAAATGTTGGCAAGGATGTGAAGGAAAAGGTCCATTCATACTTTGCTGGTAGGGTTGAAAATTGGTGCAACCACTATGGAAAACAGTATGAGGATTCTTCAGAAAACTTGGAATGGAACCACCATCTGACCCAGCTATCCCTGCCTTCAGTTTATACCCAAAGGACTTAAAATCAGCATCCTACAGTGACATCAATGTTTATAGCAGTTCAATTCACAATAGTTAAACTATGGAACCAACCTAGATGTCCTCAACAGATAAATGGATAAAGAAATGTGATATATATATATATATATATATATATATATATATATATATATATATATATATATATCACACACACATATACATACACAATGGAATATTACTTAGCCTTAAGAAAAATGAAATTATGGCATTTGCTGGTAAATGGATGGAGCTACAGAATATTATGCTAATTGAAAGAAGCCACTTCCAAAGAACCAAGGCAGAATGTTTTTTTCTGATATGTGGATGTTAATTCACAATGAGAGGGGAATGGGCTAGGGAAGAATAGTGGAACTCTGCATTAGACAGAGGGGAGTGAAGGCAGAGGAAGTGGTTTTGGGATAGGGCAGATAGTAGAATGAACTGGACATTATGACCCTATATGCATATAACATTACATGTCCAGTGTAATTCTACATCATGTACAACCAGAAGAATGAGAAGTTATACTCCATTTATGTGTGATGTGTCAAAATACATTCTACTGTCATGTATAATTAATTAGAACAAATAAAAACCTTTTAAAAAAAGACTTAATCGTGAACTTATGAAGGCCACATTACTGGGGACTTAGAGGGATTTTTAGAATTCTGGAGTAAGTTGTCTACTTCCTTTAGCCTTCCAGTTATGTCTTCTAAGAGACAGAGACGCTTGGGCTGTACTTGGTCCCTGGAAAGTAGAGCATGATGAAAATACACACTGCTAACAGAAAATCTTTGCCTGTAACTTGCAACAGCTGAGTATGGTGATCTGGGTTAAATAGCTACCTTGCAGGACTCTATCAAGAAGTTAACCTGGGTAATTTCTAAGGCACTTTTCTGCCCCAAAATGCAAATCAAAAGTAGGATTTCATCTTACTCCAGTCGCAATGGCAATTATCAAAAATACAAGCAACAATAAAAAAAGTCTATTAAAAATAAACAACCAAGTAAATAAATAAATATAAGTCATGTAGAAATTGATCATTCACAGAATGAAAATCTTCCGTCATTCTTTATGAAAATTCTGAGGTTGTTTTTCTTTCTTCTTCTTCTTTTTTTTTTTTAGTCCTTGGGGTTCAAACCCAGGGCCTTGCACATGTTAGGCACCCTACAACTGAACCACAGTCCCAACTCTTAGACTTTCCTTACACTGTAAGGGATAAACTGTGTTATGTCCACAGGTACTTACTCATTATTTATGTTTTTAAGTCACTTTAGTTTTCAATGTGATGATTTCAGACACACATATAAGCCTTCATGAGAATTTTTCATGGTTAAAACCAAATATTTGTGTGTGTTTTTTTTTAAGTCACTTGCATTTCTTCTACTGTTAAAGAACATTTTGCTTTTCAGGATTCTTAATCATTCCTTAATACTCAGACCAAATTTTTATGCTCACATTATTATTCTTTTTAAATAACAGCAAAAAGCTTTACAGCTTAGCATGACAATGCTTTTTAAAATATCTGCTATTATTTTAATTTTTTTTGTTGTTGTAGATGGACATAATACCTTTATTTTATTTTTATGTGGTGCCAAGGCTCGAACCCAGTGCTTCACATGTGTAAGGCAAGCACTCTACTACTGAGCTACAACCCTAGCCCAACATCCATTATTATTTCTCAGAAAAAAAGCAACACTGTGGAACCAACCAAAAGGAAGGAGGAGACAGATGGAAGAGGGCTTTTTTTAAGATAGTAGCCTCTCCATAATTTGTCTATAAGAAGAACATGGGGACAGCACCGAGTTACAGAAGGTGCTTTAACACATGAGTTAAAGCCGCATCTCTTATTAGGACTGTGTGTTCACTTGGGGGAAGTGCTGTTGGCAGTGCCACTTAGGGTAGGCGGAGAGGCTGAAACCCCCAGAGCACCTCTTGTCTCCACCTTGAAACAAAAGACCAGCCTCTTATGTCTTCTAAGAGTTTCAACTCTCTGCCTACCTGGATAAGTGTCTTAACATGTACATGTGTGATCTTCATTATAAGCACATTTGCCTTGCTTGGTTTCCACTTTTTCCTTAATTTGTCATTTTGTCCTTGATGAGGTTAAACTATGCAGAAAAACTTAAATTTATGACCTCAAATTAACAAATCATGGCATTTCTAGGGCTATCAGGTGCGGTCTACAGTAACATCAATTGGAGTATAAATTTAATTTGGAAAATAAAAACACCTCTTTTGTTAGGCACAATGCCTCGAAATTAGAGAAAATAATTTACATAAGATACAAGGAAGAAAGTGATTTGAAGTTCCAGAGAAACACTGAAACCAGTTACAGAATTTTGGTAGACAAAATACATGGCAGAGGAGAAAGAAGGCCCAGAGGCCATGTTATACTGTGATACAACAAAGTGATGATGCCCCACAGACCTGAAATGTGGACCAGCTAAGGCTGTTTAAAACCAGGGAGGTTAAGAGACTGTAGCTGTCCATCATGAGTCCTGTCAAAGAACTTCCCACCTGTGGCAGTGTTTCCCCAAGAGGTGAACTTGGGGATGAGCTTCACTCTAATTGGAGGGGAATTTCAAAGTGGCCTACCAGTCAAAGCTACTAAAACTGTGATCTTCAAGTGTCCTTGTATGCTAAGCCCTCATGGACCCTAATTGAAGGCTCTTAAATGACCAATAACAAACTGTTAAGCCAATGGTCTGTGGGTCTTCTGGACTCATTCTCCCCATCCAGGCTGCAAACTTCAATCCTTAGTAGCATAACCAAGGAATCAGTATTATGTTCTCTTACTTGCAAGGAATAAATAAATTCAGAGCTTGTTCTCTGGATGTCTAAAATGAGAGAGAGAGAGAGAGAGAGAGAGAGAGAGAGAGAGAGAGAGAGAGAGAGAGAGAGAGAGAGAGAATAAATATATTTTGGGATTCCGTATCAGGGGAAATGAAAGCAATCTAAATTTGACCTGAGAGGGTAAATTAGGTTTGTTTGTTGTTGTGGGGACTGAGGTTAGGTAGGTTTAACATATAACATAGCAAAGTGGCAGAGAACTTTCTAAGAATGGTCAAAACCATCATTACAGAGGAACATGTCAGACACATGGTCGATATGGATCCCCAGCAGAGGAAACTGGGAATGATTCCCTAGTGTCTTTGAAGTTCTGGGTTTGAATATTGTGGATCTGGATCTTCCATGATGTTTTCCTCTTATCTTCTAGCAGAATATTTTGACTGTAATTCAATAGATAGGTCTGGAGGTGTATAGTAGGTAGTAAACTGACCCAAATGATATGCTTCTCTCAGGAAATATGAAACATCTCTGTGTCCCAATTACACCAAATTTTATGCACTTCCATGCATCCAGGTTATCTGTACAGAATCTCCCCTCTATTTGGAAGTCTCTTTCTACACCCTTCGCACCTGGCAGTCACCTTAGTTGCAGTGTTCATCTCATTGATGCTACTTTATGAGCATCCTGTGTTTGCACCAGACCATGCATTCCCACAGATGTTTGCTGAGTTTGAGGATAGATGAGTATGAGCTCATTGTCAGAGACTACAGGGAAATTATTTAAAAGAGGGATGATATGGTTTTCCAAAACAAATTATGAGCCTATTAAAAGGCAAAACTAAAGGCATCTCAAGAAAGAAATGTGGCCCCATGAATTCGAGTTTTAAATTGATGAGTATAAGGCACAGGATTGAGTACAAAGAGAAGCAAGAAGCAAAGGACAGAACCCTGCAAGAAAGAAAATGGAATGCTAGGGCTCAGAATGAGCAGATATTGTAAACAATGCAAAGGAAAATAACCAGGAAATTTTAGGGGTAGAAGGAAGAAGAATCAAGAAGCAACATGTACACTGCCTTTGGCAGATTGAGTGAAATTAACTTATTTAAGAGAGAAATCGGTCTAATTTTGCTATTACAATGCTACTTTCCAGCTCTATCAAACAGAATAAGAAAAAAAAAAAAAAAAAAAAACTGAAAAGGACACAGTATCCTTGGCTAAAAAAATGAAATCCAAGAGGAAGCCTCTAGCTCTACATGATGCAACCTTCTGTGTTGTAGAACCATTATGTCTGCTCTGAAGAATCACAGAGAAATAAGATTGGAAATGGGGTGTAGAGAACCTGGTCATCAAAAGAAAACGCGCGCATACACGTGCGTGCATACACACACACACACACACACACACACACACACACACACTCAACATTGAGCAACCTGATATCAACACCCAGAAAAATAAACTGACAGATAATAGTTAATACATTTGTTAACATTTGAAGATGAATTATTGGCTGCTAGAAGCCACCATAGGTACTAAAAATGAGTAAATATAAACTAACAATTCTCTTTTAGATAGTGCTGCAAGATTTGGCATACTGATTGGGAAATTACAGAAACAGTCTATTAAGATCTCAGCAAGGGCCTTGAAAATGTCTGTCTTAATCTTCTTGAGAAAAGGTGGAAACAGCTGGGTTAGAGAATTTGGTTTAAGAGAACTTTGAGCAAATCCATTTATAATAAGTTGAAATACTAAAATATAATCATTTACTGTATCAGTGGTACTAATATGCCACAAAGCATAAGCCTTCCAACTCAGCCTTCTATCAGCAGCTTGGATAAGAACAGAGAAGGCACAGTGTTCAGGTTTTATATCTAACCCAAACCAGGAAGGACAAAAAATATTTCAATATTAAAAATCAGGCTTACAAATTCCTTTTTCCCTCAGAGTAGGCATAACTGTTAGTCAATAAATAATTTAAAATTTTAGTTTTGTTCCTGTTAACCAAAATAAAGGATAATAAGTAATCTTTCTATAAACACATGGATCAGGTCATTCCAAGATGTTGAAGAATCTTAAAACTCTATCTTAGATGAAGAGATTCCAAAACCTGAGCTATTTAGCCTGTAAAAGAGAAGGTTCAGGGGCTGGGGTTGTGGCTCAGTGGTAGAGCGCTTGCCTAGCATGCAAGAGGCACTGGGTTCAATCCTCAGCACCACATAAAAATAAAATAAAGATATTGTGTCCACCGAAAAACTGAAAAATAAATATTTAAAAAGGGAGAGAGAGAGAGAGAGAGAGAGAGAGAGAGAGAGAGAGAGAGAGAGAGAGAAGGTTCATGGAGAACCTGACATCATCTTAAACAAATGTGATGGTAATATGTGAAAGAGGTATTTGCCTTATATGTGGATTCCAAGTAACTAGGAATAGGTAGAATAAGTTGAAAAGCCATAACTTTTAACTAAAAAATTGAAAACAACTTCTTCCTATGATAATTTTTCCAAGAAATCAGAGGCTTCAGAAGTACTTGGTTCATCCTTAGAGCCAGAAAAGTTCAAGTTCAGGTTAGAAAAGGCCTACTGTTAGGTGCTGTGGAAATTTCAGCTTCTGCAGGGTAGTTCAGATGACTTCTATATTTCAACTGAAAGATTTTATAATTCTGAAGTTAGGCATAGAGCCTGTATTGAGATAAAAACAAAAATAAGATGAAATTAATATAAATCTGACACTTGGAAAATGCTGTCTTTTCTTTCAAGTCTCTCAATCACTTCTTCCAGTCCCCCAGAGCATTATCTAGTTATCACATTACCTGGTGCTTCTATAATCTGGACCTACAAAACTAAAGTTCCTCTTAGAATGTGCCTACAAAACTAAACCATTGTGAAGAAGTGCACTATAGGAAAATGGTGGGATGCTCAGAATTCTGTATGCATGAATAGAAATGTACAGGTTGTTATCAGAGCTATGTAGACCTAACCACTTCACTGTGTGTTGTTTACATGATGGTAAAGGAACATATTTGCTAGTGACTTGCTTTCTGTTCACAGAAGAGGGTGTCACAACACATCCATCAAGTTACTCTCCACAAACATATCCTAAGTCATGTTCTTACACAGATGTCACTGCCTACAGCATTGAGATTAACATCTTACATTTAAAACAGACACAAATGATTGATGCTCACTTATAATAGCATAATGATAATAAAACACTAATATGTTAAAATCCAGTCACTCTTAATGTATTTTAAAAATTCCTATCAGTAAGAAAAAATGTTAATCATCAGGGTACTCTAAATCCTAGCATTAATTATAATCTGTTCCTTATAATGATTGATGAAAGTTCTACTCAGTAAACTGAAACACTTAGGAATTCTCTAAATACCTTTGGACATACATTACAAAGAGGTCATATTATAATAATTTTATTAATTGCTATAAAAATGTTTATGGAAGAAAAATTAAAATTTTAGAATTGAAATTGTAAATTTAAATCCTAAATTTTCTAAAACATTTTCATTTACGATACTATAATTGAAATTTTTATTATGGAACAGAAATATTATAATTATTGTTCCATTATATTTGGAAGGGACTATGGAAGTAGATAAAAATAAAGACTTTGGAGTTGGACACAGCAGGAAGAAATCTCAGCTCCATTACTTGCTAGCTAGTTGTGTAACGTAGGGAGGAACTAAACCTCTCTAAGTCTGTTTCTTTGCCTGTAGAAACAAGGAAAGTAATTCCAACTGTCTCATGGGGTTGTTCTGAGGACTCAGTTTATAAAGCTCCTGGCACAGAATGAGCAAACAGCAAAAGAAAACCCACAGTACCACTAGTATACACAGGCAAAACTTTGTAAAATGTTATAGGCCTGAGATGACCAGGCTGTAAGCAATCCAGTGTGGCTCCTCTCCTGCTTCCCAGTTTTGCTGATGTCCTTGTGACATTACATAAGAGTCTGTCTTCAAGCTGACCTCCTGAGGGATCCTTCTCTGATGATCATCCTCATTAACCAAGAAGCATGCTCTAATATCTCCTTCTTCCCCTCCATCTTTAAACACGCCCTTCTTTGACCACCATCATCTCCCTCCTGCTACAGCCTATATTTTGGGCTTCTCTTTCCAGCCAAGTTCCAAGAGAATTGCCTAGAAGGTTGGGCTCCACTCCCTTATTTCCCATTTCACTCACATCAAAATGGCTTCTACCATGAGTTCACTAAAATTGCTTTTATTCAATCAATCATTAGTGACCTCCAAGTGGTCAATCTTTTTTTTTTTTGTACTGGGGGTTGAACACAGGGATGCTTAACCACTGAGTCACATCCCCAGCCATTTTTTATTTTTTTATATTTTGAGTCAGGGTCTCATCTAGTTGTTTAGGGCCTCTCTAAGTTGCTGAGGCTGACTTTGAACTTGTGATCTTCCTACCTCAGCCTACTGAGTCACTGAAATTACAGGTATATGTCACCACACCCAACTTCCAAGTAGTTAATCTTAATCATAACAAATATTTTCACATCCTCTTTTTTTTTTTTTTTTTTTTTTTTTTTTTTGAGGTTCTGAGTATTAAGCCCAGGGCCTGAGGCACATGAGGAAGCCCTCAGTCCTCATCTTAGTTTGACTGTCAGCTACTTTCAAAACTCTTGATCATTCTCTGTTCTTTCCTTCTTGAAATGCTCTTTTCCTTTGACTGCTATGATGTGTCCTCTTGAGGATTTCATCTTATTTTCCCTTTCTGTACTAGACCACTGAATTCTGTAGTTTCCCAATTCTGTGCCTCATTCCTTAGTTCTATTCTCTTTTCACTGCACACTCTTTCCCTGTAAGATCATATTATCTCCCATGGTTGAGTTCAATTTCTTAAATTTCCATCTCAGCCTAGACCCACTCTGTTTTTCACTCCAGATTCACATATCCAACTGTACATTTATGGTTCCACTGCAATGTCCTACAAGCTCTCAAATTTAACACATCTGTCGTGTTCCTCACAACTAAAACACCCATGTGATCTGGGCTGCACGAAATAATCACACAAGAGACAGAGATACCTTTTTCTTTGGGGTCCTGTGATTGCTCCTTTGACATTAAGGGTCCACAGAAAGAGAGAGAGCGAGCACCGCTGAACCGTTTAATTGAGAAGAAGCCATTCAAATGAGGCAAGGGGTCAGGTTTCAGGGGGTTAAGTCCAGCTTCCTGATGTCTGCTTTCATTAATTAGGTTGACATCTAGGAAGGCCACACCCAAAGGCAGAGCAAGAGAAGGGGACACACAAAGAGCGTTTCCATGGAACATTCTATCCCAAACAGGGCAAAGAGGTAGCATTACAAAAGAATAGGTGAGTGTAGCTCAATTCCATGGTGACACTCCTACATCTGAAAACACGCCTTCAACTTTGCCTCCGTCCAGGTCACTATGAAATGTAGTGACTGGTCAAAGTCTCTTGCTTCAGGATGGAATTCACAAATCATTCAGAGTGGCTCCCCACATACATCCAGACTTTAATCCTTGAGATTCTCTCAAAACTGTTATTTTTCTAGTTTTACCATTCAGTTAATGGCACCTCCATCCATCTAGTCACTCAATCTCAATTCTAAAACATGGCCAACAAGGTCCTGAATGAGCTGCCCTAGACTGCCTCATTACCCTTCTTGTGCATTTCTCCCTTAGAAGTGTTCTGTTTAAGACATACTGGTGGCCTTGCAGATCCAGGAACCTGCTAAGCTTTTGTTCACCTTAAGGTCTTTGCATCTGTTTCCCCTACTAAGAATAGTCGCTTCCTTTCTCCAGCAATTCTAAACACTTAGGTTATCTAGTGAACTCCTGCTCATACCCAGGGTCATTAAATAACATTAATGACCTCAGATGACATTTGATGACCTGGGTATGGGCATTGTATGGCATTTAAATATCATTGTTCTCCAGAGGTCTGCCTTGAACATCACTCCTGTGATGTAGCTACTGCTCTTGCAATTTGCATTTATAACATCCTGTTATTTTTCCCTCATAGCAAACACTGCTATTTGAATAGCTCTACATTTGTTTTTCTTTGTTTAATGTCTCTGTGAAATGTACTCTCCAGCAAGGACCACATTTGTTTTGTTCACTTTACCCTCTGGGTATAACAGGTGCAGGCACACAAGGTCTCTCTGAGATGCAAGCAATGCATACCTTTCTTCCCATAAAACAAACACCACCATCTTTCAAATCCAAAGATAAATATTGTATGACTCCAATAAACTCTCTTTAAAATTTTTTATTGGTGCATTATAATTATACATAATAGTAGGATTCATTTCTATCATATTTGTACGTGCACATAATCTGATCAATCTCCTTCCCTCAGTAACTTCCTTTTTCCTTCCCTTCCCTCTTCCCCATCCATTAGCTCTATTCTATTTGATCTCTCTATTATTATTTCAATTAATGCATTATAATTATACAGATAAGCAGGATGCATTTGTGGTATATTCATACACGGACATAAAGTAATTGGCAGATTTCATTCCTCAGTACTTCCCCATACTCTTCCCTCCTCCCTCCCTCTTGATCTTCTTCTTGGTCTCCTTTCTATTCATGAGACTTTTTCACTTGTTTCAGTCAAAGAATTGGGAAGAGTCTTAAGTAATTAGTAGTATCCAAAATAGTCATTTATTCAAACTTAAAGAAAAATTCTCCTGTGTCTTAAAAAAAAATAACAGGATGAGGAAGGTAAAGATTGCATATATAGGTTCATAGCCCAATTAATTTTATCATTTTACATTTCCAGTGACCCATTAAGACAATGGCATTCCTTATGAATTGCACTTGAAGATAATATAATATGTATGAGTTTACAAGTAATTTTTATATTTAAAAATCCTTAAATATTCTTATAAAAGAAAACCAATATTAATATTTGCATATTTGTATGTATATGTGGTGTAACTCACGTTATTACACTTAAAATATTTCTACTCTTAAAAAACAAAAATGTCCCAATTCTATATGCTGGAAATTTTGGATTAAAAATTTAAGTTTTTATCATTAGCTAGTTAAAAAGTTGATTTAGCACTATAAAAGTAAATACCCTTCCCTTAAAAAGAAACAAAATGGAACCATGGAAACAGAGATTGCTCCGACTCCAATGACCTCACCAGCATCTGCTTCAATTACCTTCTGAAAATGAAATAACCAAATTACTATTCAGCTCTCTGCTGTGCTAACAAAATTAGTCTGAAATATAAAAATGCATCTGTCTCATGTTATATATTATACAATTTCTAAAACAAATCTCTTTCGAGCTCTAAATTGTAAAGTACACACCCTGGTTGTTATTATCAACATAAAATTCTCACATAAATATGAAAAATTAATGGAATGATTAATGACTTAGCTCAAATCAGCCACAACAGTGAGTGAATTTAAATCACCCCACCTACAAAAGGGGAACAATCAATTTTGATTCTATTATGCTTTCTGTAACAGATGTGTTCTTGAAAATGTATGTGCAAATTGTATTTTCAAAAGCCATATAGTGATTTAGAAATACAGTTAGAGCTTGTTTTCATTCTTTAGCTTAGGGAAAAAAATATTTAAATCATGAGTAATTGGCTTTTAACTTAACTACTTTATAAGTTCAAATGATCACATTTTGGCCACCTCATTTATCAGATATTCCATAAATACACTACTAAAAACACTGTTAGTTTTACTGACATAATCCATATTCTCATTTTCTTTTTCTTCTACATTTAAACTTATGTCATGCTCACCATTCTCCACACCTAAACAATTCTTGTCTCCTACATAGCAATGAAGCTTACATTTCTCACTTCAGTCCATGATATCCCCACTTGATGCTATCTTTGACTTTTCCTCAAATGAAATCAGGTGAATGGTTCTAGGAGCACAGTTACTCCTAGAACCTTCTTCTTGTTCTCTGCTACCTTCTGCTTCTGGAGCTGCTAGATCCTATCTTGCTCTGGGAAGAGACCCAAGAGATCACTCAATCAAGCTCACTTGCCCTCCCTTCTAGCTCCTAGAACACTCAGATGCAGACTCTACTTTGTTGAGTCTGACTTAGCTTTGTTTGGTGCTGAATCATGTTTGCAAACCACAGACCAACTTGGATCTTGGTAGGTCTCCTTAAACCTGGCCCAACTGTCCATTTCAATACTATTTTTATTTATGTGTGAGAAGCAAAAAATTCAAACAAGTAGGGAAGGCTTCTGCATGTTCCCTGATATAATATATCACAAAAACAAGAGCAGAAAAGAAAATGGAACCCTGTTTTGTTAATGCAGATTATACATGGAATAGTAAGCAAAGGAAAAGAGAAGTAAAAATGTGTGATTCAATCTTGCGTGGCTAAAGCACCAGATCACTACTTTTACAACAGAAGTGCCCAAGCTGGGGGATTTCAACATTTGACCCTGAATCTAGAGACAAAATAAATACTAGGGGAATTCTTGTCACATTTCAAAAACTGTAAGATCAGGAGACTGTTGACCTTTTTTTGGTTGGTATACAGGCATGTATAAAGTTTCCTGGGTAGACCACAGATTCCCTAGTTTGTTCCAAAGTTCCTCAGAATACCTTTGTACTTAAACAGAAGATACCAGTTTAGTATTTCAATATATTTAATTATTACAATAATCACTTTATTATTTAGATCAGTAATTTCCACTTATTCTTGTCCTGAGAACTCATAAGGTTCTATAAAATTCAATTCAACATACCTTAATGAAGAATACAGGTTATGATTAAGAGTGTGAGCAGGGAGGTGAGCTATACCTGGGTTGAGGCTCGGATCTGCCACAACATAGTTATGTGACCTTGGGCAAGTTACACAACATCTATGAGGCCTGGCATCTTTATCAGTAATTACAATGATAACAGGAACTACTTCATGGGAGTAATTAGAAGACTACATGAGAATGCAAATCAGTCTCTGTTACATTGTAAATATTCAATAAATGTTAACTATCATTCATAGCAAATGACTGGTGACTGGCAGGTTCAGGGAATAGGGCTAGACTCCAAAAGGAAAATAAAAATAAAAAATAGCCAACAACAGTGACAAACAGATAAGGCAGAAAATGTGTGTATTCCTGGGTGTAATCCAAGACAGATTGTGTTAAGGGTTCCAAGAGAAGGCATAAGAAAGACCAGCAATGTCCTCTATGTTTGTTGGCAGGGGAGGGTACATCTAGTTATGGGATGGAGGATAAATGAAACTGGAAAAGCCTCAAGGTTACAGTGCCATACAGATAAGTTTGACAGAGTGATGCTCACATTATTGTATATAAGGAGAGAACTGAAAGGGGAGATCTTTGTAAAAGATCTTTGTAAAAGGCAAAGCTTGAGGGGACAAAATACAAGACAAAGAAAAATCAAAGTAAGACAAAGACAGAAGGGTAGGAATGAGTCAGATTGTGCCAAACCTCAAATGCCAGAAGAAAAAAAAAAAGAAGTTGGGACAGGCACAGAAATGACATATCTGAGCTTTGCCCAGGAATACTAGCCTGGCGAATTGTGGGGATGGATGTGCAATTAGGATAGAGGAGGTGAAGGTTGCTTGGTAGAATTTTCAGATGCAAGTTTTGGGGAATAAGAGGAAAATCTCTACTAAAATCAACAGCTGAATTGCTAGTGGGAGCTGTGAAGCTTCGGAGATGGGAGCAGGAAGCATTTCCCAGTCTAGAGCTCAGTTTTCTGTTGCTGGAGAGTCATTCCACCAGCACAATGAAAGGTCTCAGTGCATTTATGTCTTGGTTCAGTTTGTGCCGCTTAAAAACAAAAATTCCACAGGTTGGGTGGCCTGAACAACAAACAGTATTTGTCACAGTTCCAGAGGCTAGGAAGTCCAGGGTATAAGTGCTGACTAATTTGGTTCTTGCAGAGGGCCTCTTCCTGGTTTACAGATGGATACTTCCTTGCTGTGTCATGCCATGGCAGAGTGAGAGAAATCATTTCTCTGTCTCTTTATAAAGATACTAATCCTATCATGAGGGCTCACCCCTGTGACTAATTACCTCTCAAAGAATCTGCCTCCAAATACCTTCATACTGGAGATTTAAGGTTTTGATACATGAATTTGGGGGGGGGGGTGTGGGGTGTGGATGGCACAAACACTCTGTCCACAGCACTCTGACAAAAGTTATCTCAAACCTACAGTGCCACATTTAACTCCAAATTCAAGGGCGGTTCAGCTGAATTCCTACTCAACTTTCAGAAGCAGTTAAAAAGAAGTATGTTGGGGGTAAGCAGCTTAAATCATTTTTCTTTACTTGGAATCTATAACTTTTTGTTCTTTTGTCTTTCACTAAGGGGCATAAACTAGACCATGACTCTGGAAAAGTTTCAGGGGATATATAAACTCCCTGAAATTCACACATACTGTGTATCTATATATTTATTTATATATTCCTCACTTAGAAAACATAATTTTATTTTAAAATCCATTAGGTTGTGTTTTTTTTTTTAAATTTGTTTTGTGGTGCTGGGGATCAAACCCAGGGCCTGGAGCATACTCTTTATCACTAAAAAACATTGTGAACCCCTTATTTATTTACTCTTTTTATAAGAAATAAGGTCTCACTATGTTGCCCAGGCCAGCCTTGAACTTGTAATCCTTCTGTCTCTGTGAGCAGCTGGAAATACAGGTGTATACTGCCATGCTCATTAGTACTTATTTTTAAAAGCATTTTTCTGAAGACTATAAATTTTAGTTCATTCAATCCTCTAAGCTATCTTATAAGTAAGTACTATTATGCCCATTTTAGAGAGAGACAAAAAGGAAAAAAAAAAAAAAAGAAAAACTGTAGCCAAGCCCTGCAGCTCCTAAGTAGTTCGACAGAGAAGAAACCTACAGAAGGCCCAAAAGCAAACTTTGCCCTGGGTTCATGGCAACATGGTTCCATGTCAGGGTTTTGATAGGTCACTTTATTTGGTCTTGTTCCAGCATTTGGGACATCCAGTCTGGGATTTCAGGTTAAACAGAAACATACTAGTCATTAATCCTTTTAAATTAGTTTAATAGGAAACCATGCTACTGTGCAGTGGGAAAGCATATTTATAGAACAAGTACTCTTTTGTATGCCCACCTTTTGAATAATTGGTTGCTGGGTATTAGATGAATATTTTTCAAGAAAATTCAGTTTTCAATCATGAATAATAACCTCACTCCCAGTACAGTAACTACCAAAGAGTCTTGTAAAATGGTGAGTCAGTTTTTGATCATGGTACTCATTTAAAAAAAGCATTTAAAAATATAATCCAATGTGTGCACACTTATCAATATTTACAATGAAATTTTCAAGATCATTATTTATTCTGACTGCATAGAACACACTGATATTTTCTACTTCTGTCTCACTAAATCAGACAAATATGTCCCATTTCATTAATATGATTAAAAACATGAAAATGATAAGTAAACATTTCTCAAAAGATGATGTACAAATGGTCAACAAGTATATGAAAACATGTCCAACATCATTAGTCATCTGAGAAATGCCTATTAAAAAACACAATGAAACATCATTTCACCCCAGTCTGAATTACTATTATCAAAAGACAAAAAATATCAAGTCCCAGTGAGGATGTAGAGAAAGGGGAAGTCTCATATGCCATTGGTGGGAATATGAATTAATATAGCCACTGTGGAAAACAATATGGAGGGATCTCAAAAATCTAGGTGGAGAACCCTCACATGATCCAGCTATCCCACTACTTACATATATCCATAAAAAAATATTAGAGATCCCTCCACTCTCAAGCTTAATGCAGCACTATTCACAATAGCTAAGGCAAAGAATCAGCCAAGGTGTCTACTGATGGACATAAAAATGAAAATAATGGGGGCTCAGGTTGTGGCTCAGTGATAGAGAGCTTGCTTAGCATCTGTGAGACACTGAGTTCTATTCTCAGCACTGCATATAAATAAATAAATAAATAGATAGATAGATAAATAAATAAATAAAGGTCCATTGACAACTAAAAAAATGAATATAATGAAATCTTGTCATTTGTAGTGAAGTGGATGCGTCTGCACAATTATTATGTTAAGTGAAAAAAAGTTGAGTACAGAGAAACAAATTCCACATATTCTCACTTTATGTACAAGTTAAAAAAGTTGATCCTGTTGAAGAAGAAAGTACAATAGAGGGTACCAGAGGCTGGGAAAAGTGGGATACAGAAAGGATGGTTAACAGGTACAGGGCTACAACTAGACAGGAGGAGTAACTTCTAGTGTTCCATAGCACAGTAGAAGAGCTATGGTTCACAACAATAAATTGCATATTTCAAAATAGCTAGTAGAGAAGATTTTGCATGAATAATAAATGTTTGATGTGATGGCATATGCCAATTACCCTGATCTGATCATTGCACATTATATACATGTATTGAACTATCATAAAGTAGCCCACAAATACATACAATTATTATCATCAATTAAAAATGCTGGTTCAATCTGCTATATTGATTTCATGATCACCCAGTGGGTTGTAACTTACAACTTAAAAAGCAGTAGTCCACATAGAATTAAATCAAGTAACTCAGCCTATTCCTTAAAAAGGAAGCAAAAAGTCTAACTATTAATGGCTAAGTGTTTACAAGCCCTTCTTTTAATCTCTAGAAAAAAGTTAATGATTTCCTGGAAACATTAGCAGATCAAAATTGACCATGAATGTTTTTCCCAGTAGTGAATGATAAGCATATGTAAATGTTTCCTTAAAAGCCTTCTGATCTGAATTCAATCAAGAAAATAAGAAACACAAGTCTAACACAACATTGAAGCTTATGCAAGAGTTTAATTGTAAATTAGCAATAATGTCAAGGCACTAGCTGCTTTTTCACAGAAAATGATTTGAAAAACCCTTAATTATTATAAGATTAATAAATTACTGAGGACTGAAAATTCTGTAGTGTAAGACTCACAATATCTTTATATTCTACATTGACGACAGTGTTGTAAATATTCTCTTTCATTTGGTCACCAAATATTTGACAGTTGTTATACCCCAACCACGATTTAACAGGCACACAGAAAAAGCACTGAACCATTACAGAGTCAGTCCCCCACCTGCCAGGTGGCCACTGGGAGGAGATTGAATATGATCGCAAAACAAAAACAAAAAGGAGCTGTGAGACCATGCTAGAGAGTATTCTAGATCAGGGCTGTGGATCACTACAGGCACACTGCACAACAGGTATCTAGACTGGTTCTTTGAAACTGAGATGAAAAAATAGTTTCCCATAAAGACAACTATTTTTCCTATTTTGTATATTATGATGCTAATAGTATGTTCTAATCCACCTTTTGGACAAAGTGAAAATTAATACTACATGCAAGGTAAACTCAGGCAACACGGAGTACAGAAAAAACTATCAGGTGGGGCATGGTGCCCTGTAATCCCAGCAGATTGGGAGGCTGAGGTGGAAGAATCACAAATTCAAAGCCAGCTTCAGCAAGCTAGCGAGGCCCTTGCAACTCAGCAAGACCCTGTCTCAAAATAAAAGATAAACAAATTTAAAGGGCAGGGGATGTGGCTTAGTGGTTAAGCACCCTGGGTTCAATCCCTGCCCCCCCAAAAAAATAAACCAATCAGAGATATAGACATAGCAGAAAAGGGTGCAGGACTCAAACTCTATTTAAATGCTAAATGATTTAGGACAAGTTATTTAACCTGCTAAAAAACAGATTCATCACCCACATTTATACCTACTCATAAAATCACTGTGAGGATGAAGTGAGAATTAGTTTGTGAAAACACTTTGTGAAATACCAACAAATGCTATCATGATCCCCTCTAATTGGAATCAGTAAGCATGGTGAAACTATTAGAAAAAAATGAGCAAATATTAAGAAGGTACAGAGTTAACATCAACCAAGTACTTAAAATTGTTCTGTTTGCTTTTCATATATTGACACAATTAAAACCTGTGATATGGCTAAATATCTGAATTGAACAACTGGTAATTAGTTTCTCCTCAAATTTCAGACCAACTAAGGGTGGCAGATCCTGAACAGCCCTTGGCCAACAGAAAAAAAAAAACAATCTACAGATTGTTAACTAAAGAAAGGGCAAGAGTTCACATGGTTCCACCATGTGTTGTATTCATTCTTGGCACAGGCACACCACAAAGAGATGGCTCTTCTCTAAGGTTCAAAGACTGCCTCTGTGGGGCCGAGAAGAGAGCACACCCAGATGTCTCACCCAGTGCAGCTGCACAGCCAGAAAGACCCGTCCAGAAATGCATTTTCCTGGATCTTGGGTTCCATATTCCACCAAGAAGGCAGATGGAGTGTTCCCATCTACTATCTCCATTTGTTTCTATCATGGGCAACTACTCCCTTAGAATAAGACCCAATCTTAGAAAAGTACATGACTGAAATGCAAACCCGGACTTACACAGGTGCAATATCCAGACTGAATGTTTCTGACTGTCTTGGTTGGTTAATATTACGTTGGTAACAATATTGTGGACAGATAAAGTTGACATGTAGCGTGGGATGACTTCAATTAGAAACAAGTTGCTTTTGAAAAGGTCACCTATTTGTTAGAGCTTTGGAACCCAGGATGCATTTCTCCAAATAATTTCACAGTGATGTAAATGAGTTGTTGAGCTGTCAGGACTCCCCATGGCAATCTAGGTGACCCATACCATGAGCAGCAGCAGGTCAGGCAACCTGTGTTCTACAGGACTTGTTCTGCCACAATATGCCACAGGGCCTTTGGCAGTATTGTGGACCAACAACTCTGGATGGGGAAGGACAGAGCTGGCTCTAATCCTGCTTTGCTGCCTACCAGCTGTGTCATCTAAGTAAAGTTATCAATCCTTTTGAGTCTCAACTTCCACAGTGGTCAAATTATATTTGGGGATGGAAATTTTCACTTATCAAATGTTTTGTATGAAGATAATTTATATCAGTTTTTGTAAGTCTTTAACACAATAAGACATGCATACATAATGTTGATTTTGAATCCTGGAATAAGATGCTGATCACAGCTACAGGCAACCATCCCAGAGCTCTGGACACCTCAGTCTCTGCAGGACTACTCTGAGGGCCTACCTGATCCCTATCTCTGGCATGCCTGAGACATGATAGTGTATCAAGCAACACCATGATGAGGCTCAATTAATATGTATAAAATGCCCTGGCATGAAGTAAGCACATTGTTGACATTTTTGCCTCATGGGCTTTCAGTCCAACAGTTAAATAAAAGGGTACCTTAGATTTCTCAAACCCTTTTGGACAATATATTTCCCCTTCACAGTATCCCAGAATCTAAGTCTGCCTTAACAAAGTATCTTTGGGAAATGGTATGATTCCAATTTGGATCCTTGTAATTGCTCCTTCCTCCCTAATCTTAATAACAGGAGCAGCTCATAGGAAGTGAGTGTGGTGTTAAGATGTAGATTAGGTGAAGATAAAAGTACAGGTAGACACATAGAAGTATGGTCAAGGATGAACTGTTGTTAAAGGAATGACTGAATAGTTGCTTTGCTAGGTAATCATATCTACACTGACCACCATCTTGGTTTCATTTGGTTTGAATGAGAAAGCTACATTGTTTCCTATGCATGCTTAATAAAAAGTGAGCTCAAGTATCAGTCTCCAGATGCTCCTCCTGGAAGAAAGGATAAAAAACCAGCTGTCCATCTCTGGTCCTCCTTATTGTGCCTCATTTGGGAGTCTTCCCTGTTCTGGTTGGGATGCTTCCTTCCTCAAAGCCACCTTAGGGGTGGATTATTATTAGTCATATTTGACAATTGAGGGAATGTAGAGTAAAGGAAGTTTAAAAGACTTGCACAAGGGGATACACTGGAGTGATTTCCAAATATTAAGTGTTCTGCTAGTAGGTGGGAGTCCAGGTTGCAGAATTGCCATGGCAGAGGCTAGTTATGGGAGTGGGAGGAATCAGAGGAATGGGGATGGGAACTCAGATGAGTTCCACACTCCACATCCTTAATCACTGAGGTTGATGACAAAGGTAGTGGGGGATCATACCACGCAGGCTCTGAAGAGGGTAGGTCAGAGAAGAGACTAGGCAGGAGAGGCAGTTCTGCTTTTCCTGATAACCCTGGGACAAGATGGGTGGGGAGCCAGCAAGTCTGGGACCTACACAAACAGCACAAGATTTGCTGAGGAGTCTATCACACCACCTCTACACACAGGCTCTCCCAGAGCTTATCAAAAGTGAAAAGTAAAACCTCCCACAAAATGCTGCTTTGGGTTATCTACAAATGTATTTTTGATGTCCTCAATTAACCCCTGATCCTGAAAAATATATTTTCAAAAAATTTCAAACACACAGAGAGGGTTGGGGTTGTAGCTTGGTAGTTGCGTGTGTGTGCCTAGCATGTGTGAGGCCCTGGGCTCAATCCCTCAACATAGAGGGACCTACACGAAAATCACAGAAGTTAAATAATGAGAAATGAATGTGGAATGAGGGAGCCCTGTTTGGCACTTTCGAAGATACTTACATTCTAACCACAGGTGAGAGAAGAGGAAGCAGGAGACATAAGAAATGAGGATCACCCCAGAGGACAGTGTAATTATTAGCCCTCTGAAGTATAATTTGCTTTAATAATTTAGTTTTTCACTTGGTTTTCAAGATTTTTCAGGGATCAAAGGATTAAAATACACATATATAATATACTGCTCATACAAATTCTTTGCAAAAAGTATAGAAAAAAGATCACTTGAATTTTTTCATCTGGAATGAACAACTACTAAAAAACTACACTGAAACTGATAAAAATTAGATGGGCCAAGGTCAGGGACTTCTGAACACTCAGCAGAACTCACCCAGAATAAACCTACCTACTGACAATATTAATTTGCCTTTCTATATAGAATTACACAGGCATATTTAAAAATGTGCTGTAAGAAAGGAGGGTTAGGAGACTCTTGAATCACTAATTCCAATCTGAAATTATCAAAATAAGGTCTTTTAAAACTTCACCTCACTTCAATATTAAATTGAATTGGGGGGAACATCAATGAAGGCTGTATGGTAAGAAATTATTTATCAAATAACAGTCATACAATGTTGATGAAATCACATAAAAGATAGTACACAAAGAAAATGTTGACTATTTAGCCACTCCGGAGTTATTATAGTTTGGATCTGGAAGTCCCCGCAAAGATGATACTGAAGACTTGGTCCCCAAAGCAGCAATGTGGGGTTTGGTGGGTGATAGGAGCATGAAGGCTCTAACCTCATCTGTAGGTTAATCTGTTTGATGGACTAACGATCCGAATAGACTACTGGAAGGTGGTGAAAACTATAAGCAGGTAGGATATGGCTGGAGGACTAGGTCACTGGGGGTATAGCTTTGGGGACTGTTATCTGTCCCTGGCCCCTTCCTGTGTCTGTCTTTCTGCTTCTCAGTTACCATGAGCATCTTTCCTCTGCTATCCCCTTCTTCCAGGATGGTCTGCCTCACCTTGGCCCCAGAGCAATGCAGCCCTTTGAACATGGACTGAGACCATTGAAATCACAAGTTAAAAGACACTTTTCCTCCTCTAAGTTAGTTTTCTCAGGTATGTATCACAATGATGAAAAACTGACTAAAACAGGAGGAAAATAGGGAAGGGGGAAGAAAGAAAAGAGTTTAAAAGCAATTTTAGGATTCCAGATACATAATTGTGGTAACATGCAGAGCATGAGGACAAATCTTCATTTGGATTTCCTCTGAACACCAGGAGAGATTTGTGTAAGGTGGTGCAATTTAGTTTAGAGAAAACTGATTGCATCAATTACCCTTGGCCTGACTTTACATTTCACTCCAGGGAACTGCCCTCAGGTACACTGCTCTAGAAAAATATGCTCTATGTTGTAAGAAACTGGCTCTCAAGTAAATTCCATTGATAATTCCCCTATTGATTCTATGATAATTCCAGTTTCATCAGAAGGCATTGGAAAAGATTTATAACTTTGCTTCTTCTTTGATGATGTTTTTCTTTCTTTGTTTTTGCTTTTACTAGTTTGACCATTTCTGGCTTCCATTCCACAGCTAAACCATCCACCTCTGGTCCTCCTCTTTGTTAAGGGATTGAGCCCAGGGTTTGTTGGTCTCTCTCCTTTTCTCTCTCCTTAGCTCTCACTATTTTATTTCATTGGGACAAATTGTGTTGACTCTCAGCACTAATTTTTGTCCTTGTTGATATGTTCCTATACTCCCAAGGTCACACTTAAGCATTTTTAATTTTTTTTTATTGTTAGAATACTTGTCAAAAGAGGTCACAGTAAGTCCGACAAATAAATTTGACTTTCCTGAGCTGAAAAAAAAAAAACTCTGCTGTTTTTCCAGAAGAGTTTTGGTTTGTATTCTCAATTTAGGTTCTTCCCTTATTGTACATTTTAGGGACAAGAAAAACTTAACATAGAGCAGGTTATTAGTAAACCACCAATAACCCTTACTATGGGAAGCTTTAAAATTATTTTCAATTCAAACTGAGAAAGCACAACAGTTTTTAAAAATCACTATGAAGGGCATCTATAGGAAAAAAGAGAGAGAGAGAGAGAAGAATAAGAAGAAAATAACTTTGACCTAAATTCACCCAAAAATTATCTCAAGATGGATTATAGACTTAGATATGAAACAAAATATTATAAAACTTTTAGGGGGCTGGGGTTGTGGATCAGCGGCAGAGCGCTCACCTAGCATGTGCCAGGTCTTGGGTTCAATCCTCAGCACCAGATAAAAATCAATAAATAAAATAAAGGTATTGTGTCCAAGTACAACTAAAAAATAAATATTTTTTAAAAATTAAAAAAAAACTTTTAGGGAAAAATCTTTAGAACCTGGAGCTAGGCAAAGAAATATATATGACACCAAAAACAATCATAAATGGGGGAATTAATAAATTGAACCATATCAAATTAAAACTTTTTGTTCTGCAAAAGACTCAATTAATAAGATGAAAAAACAAACTTCAGACCAGGAGAAATATTTGCAGACCACATAGCTGACAAAGGGCTAATATCTAGAATATCATAAAGAACTCTCAAATTTAGCAGTAAAAACTTCAACTACAAAGGACTTGAAAAGAAATTTCTACTGAAGAAGATATACAGATGGCTAATAAACACTTGATAATATATATTTAACTTTATTAGCCATTACAGAAATACAACTAAAACCATAATAAGATATTACTACATCATCAGAATGACTAAAATTAAAATAGTCTTACTACCAAATACTGGTAACAGAGAAACTAGATAACTCATACATTGCTGAAGGGAATGTCAAATGGTCCAACCATTCTGGAAAAGAGTATGGCGGTTTCTTACAAAATCAAACATATACTTATCATTTGATCCAGCAATTATACCTTTGGGCATTTATTCCTGGGAAATGAAAATGTTATATTCACACAAAAACTTACACACTCATCCTAAGCAGCTTTGTTTGTTACAAAGCTGGAAATGACCCAGTGTTCTTCAATGGAAGAATGATGAAAAAGCTGTAATACATCCTTACCATGGAACACTACTTAGCAATACAAAGGAACAAACTCTTGATACATCCAGTGGCTTGGATGGATCTCAAGGAAACTACAGATTGAGAAAGCCTAATACCAAAGGTTATTTATGATATGAGTCCATTCATGCAATATGGAATATGTAACCTGATTTATCAAGTTACAGAGATTGAGAACAAACTGGCAGTCGTAGGGGGTGTCAGGTAGAGGGAGGGAGGTGAATATGGCTACAAAAGGGTAGTACATGGGATACTGTTTTTGGAACTGCTCTGTGTCTTGATGTTATGGTAAAACACAAGTCTACACCTGTGATAAAACTGCATAACTGGGCATGGTGGCACATGCCTGTAATCCCAGCAGCTCTGGAGGCTGAAGCAAGAGGATAGAAAGTTAGTTCAAAGCCAGCCTTAGAAAAGTGAAGCACTAAGCAACTCACTGAGATCCTGTCTCTAAATAAAATACAAATTAGGGTTAGGGATGTGGCTCAGTGGTCGAGTACCCATGAGTTCAATCCCTATAACCATTCCCTCCCCCCACAAACTGCATAGAACTAAATATGTACAAAGACACACAATGAGTGCCTGTAAACCTGGTGAAATCTGAATAGAGTTGGTAGACCGTATTAATATCAAATTTCTAGTTGTGATATTATATCACATTATCACATTATATTGCAAGATCTTTTCACTGGGGAAACTGAATGAAGGATATAGGACATCTCTCTAATAGTTCTTACAATTACATGTGAACTTAAATTACCTCAACATAAAAAGTTATATAGTTCTTTTTATTCTAAATATCCCATTCTCCTAATGTCTCATCTATCACATGCCTGACTTCTTCTTTCTCCAATCTTGTTACTTTCTGTAGTCCAGATAATGAAAAACATTTTGCTATAATAAGTAGTTTGACTTTTGGATTCCTACACTTCTTATTTATGATTTCTTATTTTTCATTGGGGCACACCCATTGGAGACAGCCCTCTGTTTGAATACTGATTCTTAGGCTATATGAAATGTATAGAAGAATGCTTACTTTCTAAATCTTAGTTAACTCACTGATAAAATGAAGATAAAGTAATCTATGTCATAGGTTTATTTCGAGTATAAATAAAATAATAAATAAAACACTTATACATAGTGAATCTTTAAATTGTTTTCCTCATTTTCCTATTAACAATCTAAAATCCAGCTTAATTTCTAGATAAATATATCAACAAAAAACTTTTGCATTCTGACTACTAAAATGATTTCTAAATGTTTTAATATTTTGTTCATTTTATTCTGATTATTGAGTGGCTGCATATAGATGTTTAAATCTATAAATCATAGCCTGTCATACACTAGATAACTATTATTTGGATAACAAGAAATGTTTGTATGCTGGTCAAGCTCAATCCTTAAAAATTACCCTGTCACTAATGATATCATTTCAGCCATTCAACTTACCTACAAAAATACTTTTTTAGTCCTGACCTCCCCACAAGGTGGTAAGCTTTCAATATGACATAATTTTTAGTTATAGCTCAACCAATTAAGCTACAGAATAGCAAGAACTGAGCATATGATGGACTGAAATTCAAGGTGTGTTTCTAAACATGGGGTTCAGAGCAATCTGCAGGTCAGCTGCAGTCCCTGAGCACCATTAGCCTGAAAGAATTACCGAAGACAGAAAAAGAAGAACCAAATGTTATTCCTCTACTATTAATTTAAAAAGGAGAAAGTAAGTATTTTAATTTCCACTGGTTACTTGCTGTGTTTATAATCAGTCTCAGAACATGAATATTTTGTTTTTAAAGCACTGATACAATTTTGCAAAAGAATGCTTACCGAGCAAAGTAGCTTTGTTTCCGTTCCTTCTTCTCTTCCTTGGTATCCATAATACACAATGAAAGTGCAAAATATTTGGAAAATCCTTCTCTTTAATCAATAAGTCATAGCCCTGTAATAAAAAATAACAAAGCAACTATAAATTTAAAAGTTTATAATGGCCAATGTGAAGAATAAAGCACAGGAGAGCTACATGGCCAAAACAAATGAAGGATAAACTTTAACCAGGAACAGAGTCACATGAGCCAAATGTAAAATGAAAATGCCCCTTGGGGGAAAAAGCACACACACACACACACACACACCTATAATTAGAACAGAGATGTTAAGCCACATAGCAAAATGCTTATGGAAAACCAAACTATTTTTCTCGTAGTTAAGAATTTATTTCAAAATGTCTAAAATGAAAACCTTCACTAATATAAAAGATTGTAGTCTAGTGGTGCAGATGCAATTTTTTTAATATTGAATTCATAATCACTATTTACAAGTAATTAATAACGAATATGTCGCATAGATAATTATGCAAAATGGCTCACTTAGGTGTTTACAAGAATGTTTTTTCTTTAAAAATAAAATAACTTCAGCATTCTATTTTAATTTCAGTAACATGCCAGCAAGTACATCCCATTTGAACAAATGTGGAAATGAAAGTTCAAAGACTTAAGAAGCTATTCTTCAGAATAGCTTTATATGCCTGCCTCTCCCCACTGCCTTACACCCTCACCTCTGCTTGCCAGCAGTGGTTTAAACCTATAATGAAAGGTTGTCTCCAGATCAATCTTCCTTAAATACCACTTTCATCATGCTATTCCCCTGCTCAAAAATTTCCAATGTCTACTTACTACCAGCTTCCCCAAATGAAATTTCCTGCAGAGCATTAACACTCCTAAAATCTCTCCTTTTGCCTTGAAGCAAAAATATGTTCACTAATCAAATTTAAATTTAAAAAAGCAAAGTTATACTTAAAACTTCAAATTTGTTTATTCATTTCAATATAATACACCATTTAATCCACAATACATATCACATGAAAAGTACTATGGTAAGTCCCAGTGTTCAAGGGCAAATGAGACAAGATATGTCCTCTACAAGAAATCACAGTCTGATGAGGGAGACAGGATTTCAAGACAATGAGGTTGCGAAGTAGGCAAGAGCTATAGGACAAACACTTAATTAGCTCCATTTTAGCCACAAGGTACATATTTCAAAATATCATGTGGTACATTATAAATATACACATTTTGACAATTAAAAACACAAATATTTAAAACAAGAATACTTGAGCTTCATGTAGGGTCCACTCTGTGCCCTCGTCACACACACACTAAGGTTGTAAGTGTGGGCTTCCCAGGTAAGGATCAGAGGAAGCAGCTCTGTCTTGAATAAGAACACAATAGTTCCCTGCTACTCCAGGGTCCACTGTGAAGTGGAGTTACAGTGGGAGCTGAAGGTAAAGGCACAGAAGGATCAAGGTCAGAGAGGACTTTAACCCTAACTCTATATCATGTGCTACCTGCTTCTTCACTGCACCCATTGGCTCTTACTGAGAGATCATGCTGAACCCCACAGAAGCACTTCTAGTAGCCATTACCAAACTGATCAGAGCCAGTTCATGACATACAATGGGGTTTTCATGAGGGAATGTGGCATAATGATATACAGAGCTAGAGGATGGACTTGAAGGATTAAGAAGGTGAAGTAGATGGATTAGAAAGAAATCACAGTAAAACTAGTGAAGAGAGCAAGACCCAAACATAGACAGCAGTAGCTAATCCAGAAAGAGGGGAAATGGATTCATGAAATTCTTAGGGGACAAATGAGTTGGAATTTGGTGACCCATTCCATACAGACAAGATAGGAAAGGAAAGACTTCCAGAAGGCCCTCTACCTCTCTGCTTCAGGGACCAGGTGGACTATGAGAGGAGAGATAAAATACAATACACAAGAAGAGGGCAGACTGTGTGTGGCATCAGGGTCAGAAGAAGGTGAGAAATCGATTTTTGGCATGTTGCCTTTGAGGTGCCTATGGATGGCCATCCCAAGATGATTCACCAGACATTTGATGACATCAAAACCACAGGAGGGCAGTGAGAGCAAGAGAAAAAAAAAATAAAATTTACCAGCATATGGTTGTAGTTAGGAAAAAAGGAAAAAAAAAAAAAAAAAAAAAAAAAGATGAGATCATCCTAGGAGCTTGACAGTTATGCACAAGATCCTATGGAACCATGGGAGACAGTCCCAGCTCTTACTGTCCATCGCTATGTCCCTGACATGGCTCTGCTGTCAAGGAGCTTATCACCCAGTGGAAAAAAAAAAGACATGGACAAATAACTAAAATGTAGGGTAGTAAGTTGGAGCTTGCCAATGAATAAAACTGGGAATCTAGAACATGCAAAGCTCAACTTTGATTAAGGTGACAAAATCAACCTTTCAAGGTGGTTAGGATATTTCAATAGGTAAAGAAGAGAGAGAAGGAGTTCCAGCAGGAGGGAATGGAATCAACAGAACGGGAGTCAAAAGGCAAGAAAGAGAGAGTGGTCACCAGGTAGGGAAAGGGAATGGCCCCTGATGCCTGTTTACCATGTCATTTATTTCAATATACTCTCCATGTTATTTCTATTAATTCTTCTAACCACATGATGATTCAGATATCTTTATTTCCATTAAGCTAAAGCTGAGAGATGCCTTAATTTCCCTAATTCAACAACACTAGCTTCAGTGGAACAGGGATTTTAATCTAAATTCGTGTACATTTCAGTGTTTTTCAGTAACCTTTGGGGCCAGAAAGGAACTGTAGATGAACTAGAAAAAGTGGTGTGGAATCTACAACATCTAGTGCCTCAACACATACTCTGCAGGTTAAAACAAATGGAGCTGGCCTTTGTGGGAGGGGGTCCTTGAAGACCTCCAATCTGTGGGGCAGTGGATGTGGTAGCCATGCTACAATTAGTTGAGGTAATTAAAACTCATCCAAGAATTTGGATGATGAAAGAAAGAAGAAAAAGGAAAGATGTTGGCTGAGTGTCTGACTCTGGACAAGAGTCTCTCACTGTGGGGTGAACCCACTGGGCTCTTCCTCAATTCTTAACCTTTATCTTACTCTTTCCCCAAACTTGAGGTAGTCATGTTCTCCTCCTTTTCCTAACCAGATCTATCAGAAGGCCTAATTCCACTGATGTGCTCTTCTCTCTCTTCATCAGGAACTTACTTCACATGTTACTTGTCAATTCCCATGAGGCACACACACTGTGTCTTACACTGTGTCACACACTGTGTGACAAGGTCACTTCACCTAGCCTCCTCAGCTCCAAACCATAGCTCCCTTCAAGTCAAACATCACCACCAAGTCTCACTGTTTCCTTGTACTTCCCTAAAAACCAGGCACCAAAGTAGATAGAAAATCCGTATAAGAGCTAAATTAATTCAGAATTGGAGATAAGGTCAACTATATGGCAGATCAATAAAAATGGAAGGATTTGGGCTGGGGTTGTGACTCAGTGGCAGAGTGCTTGCCTGGCATTTGTGAGGCATTAGGTTCAATTCTAAGTACCACATATAAATAAATGAATAAAATAAAGGTTCATAAAAATCTAAAAAAAATGGAAGGATTCCTCTCAAATTAATAATTACTTGAGGATGGGGAATATAGACTCATGCCAGCTTCTTTCAGATTCCTGAAGGAATAGAATCCAGGGCTCCCAACCATGCCTGGGGCCAGGTGGCTTATTTTGAAATTCCTCTCCTACATGCCAAAAACACATAATGATCTGTTTATTGAGTTTTTCCTCATGAATAAAAATGAAGTCATAACAATCTAATTGGTACATTTTTATATTGCAAGCTGAGCCAGAAACTAATATTTGATTCCAGTAGAAAAACACTGACAAAACCAAGCAGAAGAGAAACAGATTACATGATCCTAGGATCAACAACTGGTGCTGCTGTGTCTGCTTAGACCAAGTAAAGCTTTTATTTTATTTTTCAATATTCTATTAGATAAATAAAAATATGATAATCTATGGTTTCTTTTAAGTTTCTGTGAATTAATTCCTTAAACAAGGCAGATTCAGTCCTTTCTATTTTAAACACAGAAGCAGATTAACCAGAAAGAGGTAGGCAGTAGATGCTACAAAAATGATTTGCACAGAGCATCACACAGCAGCTTTCATGCTTCAGTGAAGAACCAAAGCTCCTTAAATCAAACTCTAATGGGAACTACATTTTCCATTATAAGTGGTTATAATAGGCTTCTTAAAAGCCCTTCATTCACTTAATGTTGATTTTTCCACACATCAATACACTCTAGACTCATCCAAACACTGACTTACAAGAGTCTCCTACATTTATGGTGTACTGCAGATCACAAAGAATTTTACGAGAGAACACAAGATGGATCTTCAGCCTAAATTTTTCTTTTTGCACTCTTAAGTCAGGACAGCCCATTTAAACCCAAATTGAGTTCATTATTCAAAAACAATGGCACACAGAAATATTCACCTCATAAGAAATTTGTTAAAGACAAAGTATTTTTTTTTTTGTATTACTAGTAAAGTGTGTCCAATTTGAGAACATGGCACTGCTTAAAGAGAATTATAGAACAGAGACTTCCCTAACTATATCTATGTGAACTGCACAGCACAGCAAGCATAGCATGGCTTTTTGGATTCACATCTAACACACTGCAGTTTTTTGAACACTCAGGCATAACCAGGCAGAACTAATCTATGATACCCATCAACTGTTTTTCCAACAACATGTTTCCTAATACACAAGTGAAATAATAATAGGAACATGCATGCTGGCCTGGTCACACAGAGTTTTTCCACTGAAGGAACAGACCAAAATGTACTTTCTACGCAGATATTTCCCCTTAGAAAATACTTACACTTATACCCATACATGATGAGTATTCAGTCTCTCTCAAAGCCACATACTCACCTAAACAAAAGAAGAATATTCAAATTTCAGTGTTAACCAAGGTCAGAAATTTGAATACTTTCTTTAACAAGAAACTGAGGAAGACAGAACCAGGTACAAATGTGTGCCACAAACCCACAAGGGAACAACCAAGAGGCAATGCCCCCAAATAAGAAAATGTGTATCACAAAAGCAAAGCAGTAACAAAAAAGCAAAGTAAAGGTGAGAAAGAGCCAAGAAGTTAGGACTTAAGCAAAGTGATGATTGAGAAGGGCTACCAATCTGCCACTTGGGAAAGTGGTACAAATTGTCTTTGGATGGCAAAATGAATGGAGAACTCGACCCTTGGTCCATTTTTTCTCTGCCCAGGGAACTTAAATTTTACCTGAAAAGAATTAAGAAAATGGGATTGTCAGTGCTTTCTTGGCTGAGTGAAAAAAATCCATCAAAGCTCCTAGCTATTCTAAATGAAGACCCATCTCTGGGCTAGACGGATCATTCTACAAGCTCTAAGAAGAGGACATACAAATGACATTTCTACAATGTAGAAAGCAGAAATTGTCAAAGATGTGAGAAATGCCCCAAACCTAAAAACTGGAAAATGCATTTTAAATTTCAACACAATGTTAGAAAAGGGACTGTACAAACTACACAATGAGGGACATCACATTGATCCTCAGGTGAGCTCCAGAACTGATCATTAAATAGCAACCCGTGAACTCTGAGACCCAGAATGGCTACCCAGAAAGAAAACATTTGGCAGAACAAGGTGGATCCCATACTGAAACCTTCCACCATCAACCAAGAACTCTGATGCAGATCCAAAGAGGAAGGCAGCTTTCTTCAGACATGAAACTCAGGAAGAACAGGCAGCTGCATCATCAGCTGGTAAAATGAGAAGCAGTGATTGCTCTGGTGTGGGTAGATAGAAGCACAGAGCACAGAGGGGAAGCACCTGACTTAACTGGAAGGGAAGGAGAGTCAGGGAAACCTTCCTAGGTGATGTCAGTCCTGGGCTAGGAAGGAGGCACAGGAATGTCCCACTGAATGCAGCAGAATAAGGATGTGCACACCACTGAAGGGAACCTGTGGTGCGCAGGGAATTCTGACTGGTCTGGTATGGCAGGAGCGCAGGGCTGGAGGAGGAGAGGAGGTTGAGGGGGTGATGGCTTAGTCAAATACACTGGCCTCATTTCCCTCTTTGATATAGCGACTATTCCAGGAAATCAGGGAAATGAGGCAAACACAGTGGAACTGTGTGTAAAAGGCATTTAATCAATTTCTCTTGAAATTGATGCTTATGGATAAGATAGAAAAATGTGGATTGGATGTGTGATTGGGTTTTTCCCATGATCAGATCAAGAAAATCACTGAAGAACTGAGCTACAAGGTATGTGCTGACTGACTCAGGTCTGGAAGCTGACCTCAACCTTCAACCTGAAAAGGAGATGTTAATAGCAAAAGGTAATATTTTTTTCTTAGGCCCTGTCCTTGCCAGTAAATTTAGCACTGACTAGAATGAAAATACAGCGGCCTTCTCATCAGCCTTTTGGAGGGATAAAGGACATCCTGGATAACTGCATTCAGAAAGACCTCAGCTATTCATACAAGGGAGTCAGTTATTATAAGGCAGAATTTACCCCCATATGAGTCTTTTGTTCTATTGGTGAAGTGGTAAGGGATGAGAGAGGTAGGGTTAAGTGTCAGCACCAGTAAATGTGATTTGTGGTTTTAGATGACAGTAAGATCCATATGCCCATTAGTACCCCCACAAAGGCACTAATGCAATCAAAATAAAAAGATTAGATAGTCAGTCTGTCCCACATATTTGAGGATTAGAATATATCAGGATTACTGGATTTAGTTTTGAGTCTCACACTTACAGAAGAAAACAGGGTAATAAGAGCAACTAGGATTGTTAAATGGCATAAAATTAATTTTAAAAAATACTAGTCAAGGGAGTTGGTCATGTTTAGCCTAGAGAGAATAATTTTGATTAAATAACTGTTTTTAAATATCAGAAAGACTGTTATTCAGTATAAGATTTAGGCTTGATAGATCTTCAAGGGTTACACTCAGGATGAAACATTAGCTATGGAGGGAGGGAGATCATGGCTCAGCATAAGGAAGAACTGTCTTACAAACAGATGCCAAGAGCAGCCTGCAGAGTGAATGGCTTCCTAATCATCAAAAGTGATTTAACACAAACTGAGTGGCCACTTTATGGGATTGCTATAAAATGCAATATTCAGCCTTATCAAAACCAACACCCTCATCTAAAGAGATATTGTATTATATGCTCTTTTTAATATTGAAATGAAATTCACAGATAATATAACCTACTTATACACTTGATTTTATGAAATCAGTATGATGCCCAAAGGAAAGTATCTGGTAACAGCTATTTCAATATGTAAATTCTCAGGTTTTAAAAATGCATGTAATGCCAAAAAATAAATGTATAGCAAGAATTTCAAGAAATACATTCACAGGCATGAGTTCATAAAAGACATAACGAAATACTCAGGTGCTTGCAACTTATGTAGGACAAGTTTAGATACAGGAGAAGAATGATTAGAAACTATTTTGCTACATACAAGAAGCACAGGAAGATGAAAAGCAGTCATGATGGGAGGGGTGGGTACTAGGGAAATTGGGAGAGACACAAGCCTGGTTAGAATCCAGACTCTACCACCTACAAGATATGTAGCTTAGCTAGACACAATGGCACTTGTCTATAATCCCAATAACTCAGGAGGCTGAGGCAGGAGGATCACAAGTTTGAGGGCAACCTCAGCAACTTGGACACTGACTCAGTTAAAAAGAATTGTGATGTAGCTCAGTGGAAAAGTGCCCTGCATTCAATCCCAGAACAAAAAGAAAGAAAAGAAAAAAAAAAATGTAGGCTTGGACAAGTTAACTAATTTCTCAAACCCTTATCTATAAAAGAGCTGTTATAGAGATTAAATGTGTTTTAAAATGTGTCTTTAAAGTCTGGTGCCCTAGGAAATAGTAAAATATAACTATTGACTGACGCATTTCAGTGAATCATAACATTCAAGAGCTGGATTCAAATTTACCCCAAATTTTTTAAAAATAACATTTTTTGAACATTGACAAGGTACACCAAATTTTTGTTAAATGCCAGTGTTATTTAATATTTATGGCTATATAAAGGAGTTAGTATTCTTATGTTTTTCAGATAAAGGAGTCTCATGTTGAGAAAGATTATTTTCAAGGTCAAACCTGAGTCCAACCCATAAGAGTTATACCAGAATTATCAGTTCTTATCTAATACCAAAAAAGGAACCACTAATAATATCACCATATAGGATTTTCACATCAAATTATGGTTCTTTCTGGATTTAACCACCAGCTTTCAAGCCACTTGTCCTTCAGGATGTAAATACCGACTTGTGTTCAGGTTAGATATACATACTAAATGTATGGCAATGACCTTGTCAGTGCCTTCAATCAATATTTGTTTGCTGATTAGAATTTAAAGAGTTAAGTACATCCTCTCGATTCCCTGAATTAAGTGAATTATCTCTTAAGTTTTCAGAAGTGTGTTTGGATATGCCAGAAATATTTCTGTTAGCAGTTGGTAATTCTTTTTTTGTTTCTGTTATCTCAAAATGTTAATCTTCTGCCAATCTAATTATTTCTCCTACAGAAAACAGAATTGACAAATACAGAGAACCAGAATTTAGGATTCTAATTTTTTAAAATTTCTTTATTGATTTTAAATTACAAAAGTTGTTTTTTGGGCAAACACTAGAATTGTAGCTCCTTTCTAGAACTAAAACTTGTGGTTCTGTAAAAATTCTACCAAAGATATTGAATGTATTAAAGCTCATTCTTTCATTAATACTTGTAACATATAAAAGACAGTTCTGAACAGCTTTTTGCCTGCATAAAAAGGTATTTTAAAGGGAGACATCTGCATCAAATTAGATGTAAAGGCAACAAAAATATGATAGTCTATTCTGTTGATCTCATCTCCCAACAACAACAACAACAAAAAAATCTGGGTACTTGCTGCTTATATATGATTGCCCCTCACAAGTTGGGGAAAATCTGGTGCCCGTATCATTCACAATGGGGTTTTTGGAGGCACCTTCTACTATTGTGACTCTAAGATAAATCTAAACGTAAGGAGCTCCAAGCATCAAGAAAGAAAGAGGTGATGTGGGAAGAAAAGTCTGTTTTCAATTACTTCTGGAATTCATTTTAATGTCACCAGACAGACTCATTCCTAATATCATAGGTTCTCTAGCTTGTTGGACTTTTCCATAGACATTTTTTTAGCCTTATCAAGGAATAAAATCTTCTTTCTTCTCTATTGCTGCAGATCTCAGTTTTATTCCCCAAAGTCCTGCAGAGCACAGGCCTCCATGTGAATCACTGTGCCTATACCTGTACTCACGGCAAAGGCCTCCAGCCCTGCCAGGGTCCTGGTCTTGCACCATGCCCAACTCCTTCAGCTCCTTCCAGGAGAGAAATAAGTGAGTACTGCAGCCACCACAATTATTACTATGGCTGCTGTTATCCTTGTTTGGTGGGGTTGTCTAGTGGATGGATCTAAATTAAAGAGTTAATGAAAACAAAATCAATGAAATAATGGATAAAAGGTGTTTTAAAATAAAGGAAATGTCTTTCCAAAAAACACATATGGCCTGTAAATAGTAGTTTTTGAGGATTAAATGTGTCTTCTGAGACTTTATCATAAGACACAAAGGGTTCACTTTACCAGGTGAAATGCCATTTCACCTAGGAAAAGATCACATCTGTCTCAGTTGTGGATGAGATATGAGATTGGATGTGTTTGCAAAATACAGTGACAATATGCTCAAACATGTAAAAATGTAAAATAAAAAATAAAAAATGATCACTCCTTGTAATTTGCTTTCAGCATATTTATTCACATGGAGGACTTAAGCGTCAATAAAGAATTCAGTTACTCCTAAGTAGTGCCGTGTAATATTTATGAGTTGTTTTCAATACAGAAAGCATTGAAAAACCTATTTTATACCTGCCACTCTACTAGTATTTAGATAAATAGGATCTAAAACCTATGAACACAAAAAGGACTCAATATGCTCTCAAGAAGCTCCTGCCCCTTTTTTAGGTTCTGGGGATTTTACCACTGAGCAACATACTCATCCCTTTTTATCTTTTATTTCAAGACAGCATCTTGCTAAGTTGTTTAGGGCCTTGCTAAGTTGCTGAGGTTGGCCTCTAACTTGCAGTCCTCTTGCCTTAGCCTCCTAAGCTTCTAGGATTACAGGCATGTGCCACTGCACCCAGCAATAAAAAACAAACAAAAAAAAAAAAAAAAAAAAAAAAAAAAAACCTCCTATTTTTGACAAGGGCAATGAGTTACATAAAATAATCAAGAAAAAGGGGTCTGGAATTTTTATGTTAAATGTACAATGCACAGAGGAAGTGCAATGGGAGATGAAGAAGGGGCCAGGTAACATAGGCCAACATTATTTGGGAAAGTTTTAGGAGTGGGACATACCCCAAAACTACAATTCATGGTTGTATGTCAGTAATGCTATACAACTATTACCTCTGAGAATTGCAAACAGTTTTATCCTGAATGAAAATGTTCTCTATCAGAGCATACTCAAGAAGACATCAATTCTACCAGATTCTGTCTCATCTGTTTTGGGTGACAATGGAAAGGCAAATAATGTGCTTCGGTCAATACAGAATGTGGTAGATGCACTAATGTGGGCTCAGAAAGAAGGCCTAACAAGTTATCTATGGGGAAGGAAATGTGACCAATGTGAAAGTGAATCAGTTTTGTGAAGTACTCTGGACTTTTCCTGGAAAAAAAATTAAGCATATAATATTCAGCTATAATTTTTCAGGAGACTGGGTTAAGAAACCAAGTCTATGGTTTATGTACATTTTCTTTGACAAGTTGGTTGACGTAAAAGTTCTTGTAGAATTCTAAAGAAAAATGGCTCTTCAGTAGTCTGGATTGTTGTTCTCAATGTATTCCTTTCCCTCACAGTAACAGAATTAGAATTAGATATCCATACTCTTTGCTATGCAACTTTTGGTGCTTTAAACTAGTACAGAAAGCAGGTATACATCACCATTCAGTTTGGTATGTGATTTGTTTGGATCAATAGAGTATGTGGATTAATAGTGTTATTTATTCAGACACAAGACATGAAGAGACTTAGTAAGTTTCTGCTATCAGAAGAGTATGCTCCAGGTAGCTGATTTTCCTTCTTCCACTTCAGTCCCAGGAAAAAGTCATATGAAACAGACCTGAACCTCAGCCTCAGCTTTGAAGTCCAGCTCAGCCCTACCATGTCCAGCCCTGCCAAGAGCAGCCAAACTGCAGTCAACCTGCAGGTCCATGAGTGTGAGATAAGTATTTGTGAATCAAAGCCACTGAGGTTTGCAGTTTGTTATGCAGTATTATCAAAACAAAAGGCCCAATACAGCCTTATAAACATCCTGATCCACAAACAACTTTATGGGTTTTACCAGGAAGATCAAAACCAAACAGTATATAACACCACCTACATGAATAATTTTATTAAGGCCTGAGATACCAAAGCCTAGAGTCAGAAGCAGCTAGCTGACACCAATAGCTGAGGCTATTTGTCATTTAACCCATATCCAACCTGCATGGCTCTCAGGTGTTAGCTAAGAAAGCATCATTAGACACCTTATGCACTGCCTTGATGTGTTGTTCTGGAAACTCTCATATTATTGTTATGGATTGAATTGTGTCACACTGAAAAAGGTAAGTTAAAGTCATGGTCCTCAGTGCCCCACAATGTGACTTTATTTGGAAATTGGATTATTACAGGTATAATTAATTAAGATGAGGTCATACTGGAGTAGTATGGACCCTTTACCCAATATGCCTGGCACTCTTATATTGGCCATAATACACACACAGGGAAACAGCTACATGAAGACAGGCAAACTTGGAGTAATGCAGCCACAAACCAAGGAATACCAGAAAACCACCCAAAGGCTAAAAGAGGTATAGGGGGATTTCTCTAAAGGTTTCAGAGGGGGCTGACAACTTTAGATAGCTTCCAGAACTATAAAAAAAAAAAAATTCCTGCTGTTTGAAGTCACCAAGTGCGTGGTTCTCTGTCATGGCAGCCCTAATACACTGATTTAAAATTTTTAACATCCTTTTACTTTTATTTGAATTTACTTTATGCTGAATTTATTCCTGTGCCATAAGTTTTTGTTTCTTTAGTTTCTTCTGGGATATCTTCGTCTTCTGTGCAACCTCCTCTTCTGGTTTAGAAGCAATTTGTTGCTTTTCAGTGAGGATCACCTCAGTGTGACAGGGGGAACTCATGTATGGGTTAATCCAACCATGACCTCTTTCAGTACAGTGGAGCATCTGGGGTGCTTTGTTCACCCAGGTGTGTTCAATGACCAAAGAATCTATGTCTAAACCCTTAAGTTCAGCATTCCTCCCTGCATTTTTAAGCATGTGCAGCAAAAATGCAACACTTTTTGGTCCACTAGCCCTGAGTCCAGCCCCACTCTTTGGCCTGGGCACACCTTCCAACTCCACCACTGTAAGGCCGGAATGACACACATTGCTTCTTTAAAGTTATATCTTTCTGTTTTTCAGGTATTCCTTGGTTTGTGGCTGTATTCCTTGGTGGCTTTTCAGATGTGCATACCCTTGATGACCCGTGCAGTTTCATGAGTGTTCTTAAAGGTGAATATGAAGATTTGAACCTCTTTATCTGCATGATTTTGTGGGGGTTTCTGGGTCAAGAGAGTAGTGGACCATTTTCACAGATCACCTCAGGTTGCTTACAGGAAGAGGAAGCTTAAATTACCTTTATACACTATCACTGTTCCAAAAGAATACTACTCAAAAAATTTGATTACTTTCATACTGTGTCTATTCTGCCACTTCTTATAAAGGTATTTTAATACTGGAGCAGGAAGCTCATCCAGTTGACATCAATATTCAAGAGATAATTCAACTTACCTGAGCAGGCAGACTAAGAACTGATCTCATTATCAAAGAAATATTTTAACATAAAATGGGTTTTGAAATATTCTAAAAAAGCAGCATTATCCTGTATGCCACTAATATCACACTTTCTTTAGCAACTTTACACTAAAAAAAATCATGTTGCTGGGCTCCTTCCTGCACATTTATGCTACCTTGTGTCATTTTCTAATTCCTTCCAACCAGACTGAAAGCCCTATAAAGACTTAGAGCATAAGTGTGCTCACGAACATACGTCACAACTCCTTGTTTAGGCTGAACACAGAATCCATGGTTAAGTTCATTTTTTTACTTGTTATAGTTAAGTAACAAACTTATTTCAGGTTATGGAACAATAAGTTCTTGCCTTTTACTCCACTCTTAAAATTCCTATTCCACATCAACGAAAGTATCTGAGCATGAAATCCTAAATTTTTACTTACAAAAACATGTCTTTTACACCCATATATGCATTGTAAGATATTAAAAAAATAGAAGCCACAAAACGAAAAGTTGATATAGATCTCCTAACAATTGCTTCTCTACCTCTCATGGAGTCTAGACTACTGATCTAGATTATCAAAGTAGATTTGTGAAAACACCAGGATTTGGTCTTTTCTAGGAAATGCAAGATCTATGATATTCTCACATTTGTGAACTCTAAATCTATTCTCTGACAGATTCATGAAATTGTCGAGATGAAACAAGCAATGTTTTATACTTGATAGAGTTGTCCTTGTAACCAGGATTAATTTGTATACTACTAGACCCTATTATAAATGCAATTGCTAACTGCAGTGTTCTCTGTTAATTGAGCCCCTTATTTCTGTAGATTTTTGTACTGAAAATCTCTTATCAGATCTTCAACCAAAAAAAATGAAAGAAATGACAGAACATGCTGATCTTGAAAATATGAAAAGAGAACCGTGTGCAAAGGGGAAGACAGAACCAAAACCTCATCAATCATTTCTATAAATGTCAACAACACAATAGCATTGAATCTTTCTTGTTTCCTGTACAAGTATGTGGATAATGCTGTGCTAGAAAACCAAAGAACAGAGAATAATGCAAAACGCAACTCCTATAAGCTTATTGCAAGAACAACTTAGCAATAATGTGAGTCAATTTTTAGTTCATTTGTGGTAAAAAAAAAAATATTTATCAAAAGAATTGAAATTAGTTTAAAATAGATAGCTTGGACAGTGTTCATAAAATTAAGTATCAGTCTGGTGTGGAAGACTGACTTTAAAGAAACGTGAAAGAAACTTCAGAAAAGGAGGGCAGGAGGTAGCTTGGAGGCTGGAATTTCTCTCCTGTACACATGGAATTACTGAGTATCCAGATCCCAGTATCCAGTGGGAGTGGGAGATATGGCTGAATGTGTAAAATGTGGAAAGGATATGGTGTCATCATCACCTAAGCAGTATTCTCTGGCTTAACTTCCCAAGAGAAAGCCACCACTAACACAATTTCATAAATCATTTCACTTGGCCTAGTTATTCTTCTATGATGTGAGGTTGGGTGCTGGTTAGCTCAGTGGTAGAGTGCTTGCCTAGCATTTGTGAAGCTCTGGGTTCATTTCTCCAGTACTGAGAGGGGGTGGGGGGTGGATTTAGGGCTGATCTATACACAAAGTAAGCAAGCTAAATGTAAGAAAATACCAAGCAGATGATGTGTGGGTGAAGGGATTGAGGAAGTGAAATATTAGCAGCTTCAAAAAGAGGAAGAGAAAGTAAAATATGTCAAAATGAATATGCATTTGGTAAAGAATAGGAATATAAAACTTATGTGAAACATTATTGGTAATAATTTTAACAATTATCATTGTAATATAACAATGTGAAAAAATATATAAATCATCTATAATTGATGAGTCAATGGGAAAAGAGCTTTAATATTTGGCCACTTTGTCTTTTCTTCTATACGTACAGTTTGATGTTTAACTTAATTATTAGGAACATCTCCCATGTGGTTAAATATTGTTCAAAACCATTATTTTAATGGCTAAATATTTTATCATATGTAAGCACTATCTCCTTAAAAATTACTGCATTTTTAGATTTTTCTTAAATTTTTCATAATTCCCTTTATAATAACTAATAAAGAATTGCTTACTCTGTGCCAGGCAGGGTTCCAAGTACTTTACATAAATCAACTTACCTAATTCTCTGTATGATGTAGGAGGTAGATACTATTATTATCTTCATTTGACAGATGAGGAAAATCATGGTATGGGAGAAAGTAGCTTGCCTACGTGCACATAGGTGGTTAAGGGTGGAATGGGATTCCATGCTAGGTAACTGACTCCAGCATCCCTGCTTGTGACCCCTCTACCATACCACCTGCTTTGCAGAGATAATGAGCTCATCAATAAACATCAACATCAGCTCTGATTATTTTCTTAGAATATACTCAGAATAGAATCACGTGGACCAAGTGATATTATAAGCCTACCTGCCCTCCATCTAAGGTATAACAACATACCCTCTCACCATCTGTGAGATATAAAACCACCTCACCCTTGCCAGCACGTTGCTGACTTTTAAAATCTAATTATAATAATCTGCATTTCTTTGATGCAATGAAGACAATATTTTTTATGTCTCATCTATCATTAATTCCTGTTTTGTGAATTTTTTGTTTCTATTTTTTTATTTTATATATATATAAAAGCTATGGCATATTAAACTGAAATTATCTGGAAGTATTTTGTGATTGAAAATACCAAAGACAGCCAAGGCACAGTGAGGCTCACAACTGTAATCTTAGCAACTCAGGAGGCAAAGGGAAGAGGATCACAAGTCTGAGGCTAGCCTCAGCAATTTAGCAAGACATCCTCAGCAATTTCGTGAGCCCATGTCTCAAAATAGAAAATAAAAAGAATTACAGATATAACTCAGTGGTGGAGACCCCTGGGTTCAAACCCCAGTACCAAAAGAGAACAACAACAAAATCAAAACATTGTATATTTGTTTCAGTGGAATTCAGCAGATAGGTATTATCTTGGAGGAATCACTAGAAGCTAGTGAAAAGGATCACCTAGATGTACCTGAGACCACAGAACTGACCAGGCCCTCTCCAACAGATGGATGAATAGTCTGGACTGTGACTTATATCATACAGCAGAGGCCATCCTTATCCAATTCTAAAATATTTCCCACTGTTATTACTCTTATCAACATGTATGGGAAAACAAATAAGTAAACCTGATGTTGTGAGGTCAAAATTTCAGAAGAATAAAGGAAGATTCAGAGGGATCTCACACCGAAAGAATGGTCTCATGAATTATTCCTATTCAACAAGGTATATCTGGTTAGTGATAATCACCAATCAAAAATTTCACATGAATGGGGCTAAACAAATGCTTTTCAATTCTTTTCTGAAACTTTTGGTTTTTTTTTCTTTCAGTTGTTTATAGATTCAGCTATATTTTGATTTCTCACCATTGTTTTTCCCCATAATTTTATTGTTCCATTATAATTATACATAATGTTATATATTCACACACATTTATGACAACATAATTTAGCCAATATCATTCCCCAGTATTTCCCCTTTCTCTCCCCTCCTCCCTCCCCTTGGTCCCTTTCCTCTAATCTATTCTTGCTGTCTAATGCTCTGTTAATCAGTCATCAAAAGCAAATTACCATGGGGGTGTAGGCACGCCTGTGATCCCTGCTACTTGGGAGGCTGAAGCAGGAGAATCACGAGTGTTCCAGGCTATCCTTAGAAGCTCAGTGAGACTCTGTCTCAAAACAAAAAAGGCTGGGGATAGATGTAGCTCAGTGGTAGAGTTGTTCTTGGGTTCAGTCCCTAATGTGTGCGGGGGTGGCAATTACCTCATACCAGGCACTTTGCAATAAAACCAGGCACTTTGCAATAAAACCAAGCACCTAGAATATCTCTAATTATTTTGATTAGAATTTGGAATTTCACTTACATACTTAGGAGTCACATTTTAGGATTGGCTATTCTCTCTGGACGGTTCAGGTCATTTGTTAGGGTTGATGTCTAATACTTTCAGTCTCTCAGGCATAACATTTTTTCTGTTAGATCCTTAATCTTTAGTGACATCCTATTTGAAGCCTTCAGCCCCTTTAGGTATCAACGACAGAGGAAACCTCAAAACTGAGGCCTAAAAGACACTCTCCCAAACGAGGGTCCTAACAAATACAAAAACTTCCTTTAATGAACATTAACACAACATTTCAGAGAAAAGTAGTGAAGCAAGCCAGAGCTGCTAAAAATAATATGGATATGTGTTAGATTGAAGTAGGGGTGGTAGGGTAGGGAGACAAGAGGAATGAATGGTTAAATAAAAGCTTCAGTTTTTTTTCTTTTTAAACTAATCTTACATGCTAACAAAATCAGTTAATTTTTACTAGAAAGGCACTTTTGCTACTTATGAGAAATCCTTATTCTCAGTAGAGAAGTCAACTTGCCATACTAAATTACAGTGGAAGTTTCCATGAGCTAAGAAATCTCAACTCATAAAGGACCCTGGAGGTGACCCCAGAACTGAGTGTGGTTTGCTAACAGTAAGTGGTAGACAGAGTGCTCCACGGAGAGGGACTGGCATGGAGGGACCCCAGGCATGTGCAGGGAGTGACAATAGGTCTTACAATACTAAAATCATGATTATCTTGGGGTTTTTACATAAGCAAGGCAAATGGTATTGTAATGGTACATGGTGACCTTGAACTTTCATCAGACATTTTAAAGTATTCCAGAAGTACAGGAAGGGATCTCAGCAAAGAATGATCTGTGGGACAATCCCAGGAATGGCAGGGGACAGAAGATAATACTTCAGGGCCCAAAACACTATGATGTATGATAGGGATTCTTTAGAAGGTTTGAACAGGGAAGTTTAGAAAGAATAGTAGCTGAAATACATAGGAAAGAAGAATGCAAATCACAGTCAAAACATCTGAGGCACCAGACAAGGGTAATGGGAATGAAATCAATCAGAAAAATGGTTAAGAGACAAATTAGCAGGCTTTATATTTATATTTGCCACAAATGCATAAAATGTCACTACAATATTCTCAACTGATATCACCATTACTCATGGAGAGGGGAAGCAGATGCATATTCATTTATACCTTTCAAACCACATGAAGGTATTACCTATTTTTTCAAAAAAGTAAATTTTAGAAAAAGATATGGAGGTTTTCAGAATGTGATGTCTCATGTAAAACCCTCTTCAAACTTCCTCCTATGTTTGAAGTTGCACGTCTGAAATCAGATTATTTTTATGTCAATGACTCAGACTACACCAGTGACTGCTGATAAGAGACAACCTCCCTGTTGATGTAACATATGTACCAAACTTAACCTGGAATCACATAGTGGTAACTAGAAACATTCAACCAGCCTAATAGTTGTTTAAAAACACAGAATAAAGAAAGTCTGGTCACTTGGCCCAGGAAACACAATCTTTTAAATTTCATGGTAAATAAAAGAAACTCAGAGAAGAATATCTGATTTATCAACATGCCTATGAATCACCAATGTAAACGTCAGATTCCAATTTGGTTTGGTGAGTTTTGAGCTAGTTTGGGCCAGCCCTTTGGCTAAAAATGACTTTTTAAAAATCATATGGAATCTCCCAGTTTCATATAACGTATAAGGCAGGTGGCTTCAGATGTATTTGACTTAAACCGGATGACTTAAATTGAATGGACATAAACTTAACAGCTAAAAAAATAAGTGAAATTCATTTTTACAAAACCATGTAATGTTGTTTGGCTATATATAACTCAAACACTAAACTTATAACACTTATTGAAAACATATTTAAAGTAACTTATTGATTAAGCTTGTTGATTAAAAACACAGTGCATCCAGGGATCAACTCTCAAATGTTTTCATTTATTTGGTTTTATGTTTTATATTGTACCTTGTTCACAAAGGATGTGAGTCAGCTTAATATAATTCAATAATTTGTGAAAATATAATTAGATAAAAATCAGAATCAAAAGAGACAAGGTAAAACAGATATACTCAAGATCAAAGGGGAAAGTTAGAACATTGCTATTTGGTTATAGGTTTTCAGGTGGTTTTATTAGGATTGAGTTCCAAATTTTACTATTTCTAATTGCCAAGTAAGAAATGAAAACAATCAATTATATGATTCTCATTTTGCAAAATGTAAAAAACAAAGACAACACATTAATTGTTTAGGAAAGAACAGTTTTTCTTTGGCATCTACAGCTAAATGGAATTTCTTGCAAGAGTATTCATACAAGAACAGTAGAAGGGACCATGATCATAACCACTTATATAGTGATACAACAGTGGGTCTCTTTTCACTTGTCTTTATGATAAAAATCCCTCAATGTGGACATGATAGAGGATGGGGGCAGAGGTTTGAAGGATGTAAAACACAGTAACCAAGTTCACAGTTTCTGAAGATCTGACTAGACTCCTGGCCTAACAATTAAGATTAGAAGGGAATTGGTGGATATTATGAACTTTGTTAAGCTGAACCTCTGTAAACTTCGTTTTTCTTAAATAAGCTTCTGATCAAATTTACAAATAGACAATACATATTCTCTGGCATGTGCAGAAACAAAGGCATTTTCTATTCCTGTTGAGGGGAGACAAGCACACAAGAATTATTCCTCAACCATCTATATTTCCTTCCTTTGAAATTCAAAGTTATACAAATGTATTCCTGTATATTTTACTGCAATTGTAACCTTGTCATTCTAATATTTGTGAATTGAGTGGATTATGTTTAATTTACACAAAAAGCGAATTATAGGCTGATTTTAAAAGGACAGCAAATGACATTTAGCAAGGAAAGGAGAGGTTTTCTAAAATAAAACTTTGAGGAAGACTCAGAAAGATGTAAGACAATAAATCAGGTTCTAGGATTGCATTCCTTGGGTGCTTGTGGAGTCAGGGCTACAGGGGTCTCTAGAGGCAGGACCCAAGAAGTGAGTCACCCAATCCCAGAAACATTGCACATTTGGATGCAGGACAAACACAAAGAAAAGAAATGCCTCTTTCATTCTGCAATTATTTATGATTCCAAGGCCCAGAGTTATACCACATTAAGTGCTCAGTTTCCAGATGTCAAATGAACAAATGTTTATAAGTAACAAAGTAAAGAGTATATTGTAACCATAGAGGAGGGCTCTTCTGAAATGTATAAAGTGAGCAAGGAGGAACAATGTAAATTAACTGCTCAAAACACTTGATTATAAATTGTGTAAAATGTAATTATCTTTATTGCATGGGGGCATCTACTTTGTTTTAATAAATGATAACAAATTAGGTTTTTTCATAAGTTCCCTTCCACTTTGTTTCCCAAGTCTTTCCACCTTTTACCTAAAAGTATTTTTCCTTCACCTATCTCAAGTTGGTTTGAGATATAATAATAAGAAAACATGGTTTACCATATTGGGTGAAAATAAGTTGTTTTTTTTTTTTTTTTTTTTTAATTTTAATATGTAGCCAGAGGAGTAATGATGTACTAAGATGACAAAGGAAGAAAAGAAAATGAGACCCAGATAATTTTGTTAAGTAGAGACCAAAAAGAAGTTTCTACTGACTCATATATTTATGCAACATGAAAACAAAAATAAAATCATAACACAAAATATCATAGGGCAAGAGTAAAGCAAACGAAATGTAACGCAGTAATCCTTGATTTTTTTTTTTCTTTTTGCCCCCAAATAACAGCCTTTGAAAGGAGGAAGGCATTGGATCTCTCAAACTCCTCAATTCCCTGGTTGGCAATCCTCAAGACTGATATGCTTCCATAATGAGAAAAGAATCTAGAAATTTGTATCTAGAGCTGGAAATGTAGCTCAGTGGTAGAGCACTTGTCTAGCATGCCTGAGGACTTGTTCAAACCCCAAGCACTAGGGGGTGGGGGGTAAATTGTATCTAAATCACATATTTTGAATCACTTGGGAATCACAGACACATCTAAATGTTTGGTTTTTACCTTTAAACCACACCCCACCTCTAAAATGAAGTTCATATATCACTTATTAACCAAATCACAAGTTTGATCACTAATGAGGCTGGAAAGTTTACAGCCCCAGACATGAAATAAGAGGGAGAATTGCCTCAGTTAATAAAACATAGAACAACAGCACGTGGTCCTAAAAATGCCAGGATTCAAATATAAATGTTGAAATAACCAATTCTGCCTATTTATACAAAATCCAGTTAAATTTTCCTGACCACAGAAAAACTACATTGTGGGTTTCTGATGAAGTTCAAAACAGTACACTCAGCAAATAACTAATGAGCATCTACTACTCATCAGACGCAGGGTTGGAAAAAAAACACGAAGATTTTTGTCCTTTTTCTATTTATAATGATTAAGTTTTGTAAATAGCTAAATTTAAAAACGTGGATATATAATTGAGTTTACAATGATCACTTAAACTCTAAACCTTGTTGTTTTACATGTAATAAAAAACGACAGCCTGTGAACAAAGAATCTTACTAAAAATTCTACTATATGAACTCTACACCTAGCGAGGAAATAAGACTTCATAACCAGTTTTTCAGAAATGCTAACCATAACACATAGTTGCAAGTTGGGCTCCGCACAAGGCTGCCTCTGCTGGCTGAGCTGGCGCATCCTTCCAGCAGAACCTCAACTCCCGACACCTGTATCAAACTTGCTACTCTTAAACCCATCCTTCCTGTAAGCAGGAGGCTTTACCTAAGGATAAACCCGGAATATCTCTGCCTCATCCATCTCTTGAATAATCTGACTTTTAGAAAGACCTCTAAGCTGGCCCTAAAATGTTGACGATAAGGGTTTGCGCCATCAATTTCATATACCATCCGGCCAACTGTGAAATACACAAAAATCCACAGCCACTTTCATAAGCCGCTAAAATAACGCTTTGCTCTTCTGCACGTTTGGTGAAAAAAAGACAGGAAGAACGCATCTGCCAACCCAATTGAAAAAAAAATGACATATTTCTACCTGAACTGCTGAAAATCCAACGGTCTTCTCCCCAGATAAACCACATGCCAACCTGTCCTCCCCACCTCCGCCCAGCCCACACTCCACCGGTCCCCAGGGGGTGGGCGGGAAGGGTTAAACTCTCCTTCGCCCCCAATCGGCCTCCCGAGCTGAAAAAGAGTGTTTCAGGTTAACAGGGGGCTGCGCCGAGCGCCATTAGCACACCTCCCAGTGCTCCGCCGAGCCCTAGCGGGAGGCAAGTTTGGCGGGTCCTGGCCCCTGCTCTGGCTTCTCCCCGGTAGCAGCATAAGCTGCGGGTGGCCGCGAAAGCTGGGCCCCGCCTCACCCACCTACCTACAGGGCGGGGGCGCCGGCTCCTCGGGTCCGGTAGAAGGGGCTCGGGCGCACGCATTTCTGGGAGCGGTGGCCTCTGCGGCTGGGCGCGGGGGAGCGCATCCTCTGGGGAGGGTGAAAGGAGGGGTCAGGGGAGGACCTGGAGCCGAGGAGGAGCAAAGGCCGAAGGAAGGAGCGCCCAGAGCGCGCGCCCGCGGTGCTCCGATTTCGGAGCTGGTGCGAGCAGCAGCGAGGCCTCGCCCACGCGCGGCGCTTCGCCGCCCCTGCAGCTGCGCCCACGGTCAGGACATCCGCCGCGACAAGCTTGCGGGCCCGGCCGAAGGCGGGGAGCTGCGGGTGGCGCAACGCGGTGCAGACGCCAGCCTTTAGCTCCGCCCGGCCCGCGGCACGCTTGGCGCCCCTCCGCTGCGGCGGGGGCCGGGGAGTTCGGTGGCCAGGATCGGAGGGTCAGGCTGTAGCTGCAGCATCCTCCTTGCGACCGCGACCTCCGAGCTGAAGGCTAGGTAGCCGGGTCACCCCCGGCTGCTGCAGCCTGACTGCCACAGCCCAGACCTGGCGACTCCGCCCCGGAGAACTGCGCGCGCGGCCTCCAGCAGGCCTTGGCCTTTTGTGACGCCTCCTGAGCGAAAGCGCATTGTTGGCCAGGCAGCTGACCGCGGAACCTGGGGGGGGGTTTGCTTACCTCGCCCCTGGCGGCAGCCTCTACAGCTGGCCGGCCTTGGGTCCCACTCTTCGTGGGATGTAAAGCTTTGAGAGCAAGCTGGAGTTAGAGAGTCTCCTGGAGCCTTAAAGCCCCTTGACTTTTCCTTCCAGTTCAGGGACGACTGGCCACAATAAATTCATCCTTCTGTCTTTTCCGGCGTTGCGCTTAGCAAAGGGGCCCACCATCTCCTCCCCCTCCCGTCCCCAGTACAACATCCTGGATGCTGCCAAATTGCAATCATTATGGCAATAGGAATGTAGCAATTGGGCTGTCCAGCCAGCTCTTGGCAGAGACCCTAGAGAATCTTTGTGAGAAGGTTTACATCAGCAGCAGGGCCTATGCCCATGGGGTTTCGCATCCGCATTAGATGTTGTTCCCTCCACAGTCCCATGACTAGCACTGCAAAATGACTAGGGAGATCTGGCGGTGAAGTTCACCCTTAGGCCTGGGCATTGGGGGAAGGGGGGCGGGCCCTCCCTGAAGATCCTGCAGCTGTTCTGATAAGTTGGTGTGTTAGAGGCCATCTACACAAAGTAGATATGGGCCTCCTCCTTGCCTTGTTGATGCTGCTTAGGCTGTAATAGCCTCTCCGGAAGGCGGAGCAAAGCATTTAACAGTCGTGGGCTTTGGGATTTCAGTGGCAGGTGGTGATGTTACACCGTCTTGCAAATATGGAATCATAACCCAGTTCTGCAGTGAGCATGTATAAATATGGACATAGGGTTTGCAGCTTTCTGGTCTGAGTGTGAAGAATGAAATTTTGCTTTCTCTTTTTAAAGGCATTGTGGGTTTTATTTTTGTAAATCATTTAGTGTTTATCAAGGAGAGAAAATTAGGTTTCTAAAATATCAAAGCTGATTTAATGTATCAGAAAATAAGTAAATACACAAAAACGTGGCATGATAGCTCCAGAAAGTTGGAGCTGCTTCCACAATTCTTTGATGAATACTTTTATGATTTTGAAATCTAAGTGTAATTAAAATGGGACCAAACAACCCCCTGCCACCCACCATGTTGCAGATCAAGTTCAAATTGTGATACAATAGTTTTGATATTATTTTAGCTGAGTTCTTTTAAGCAAATTGGAGGTTGGGTGTGGAGCAGTGTGAGAGCTGCACTGCGCTGGGTCAGGAAAGACTGGTCCATGACTAGGCTACTTCCTAAGAATCTTTGGCTGATCTAAAGCCCTGAATTATTGTCAAATGATACTCATGTTTTTGTGTCCTAATTCAGAATGTATGCATATATAGCAATGTATAAGTACAGGATGAAGTCACTTGGAAGAAAAATTTGGCAGTTACTCTTTTTTTTTTTTAAAGAAAATTATAAGTTCCAGATGTCTCTGCAGAAAATGTCCATTGAGTTACAATTTCTTTTTACTGTTTTCCATTCTTTCATCACCAAGAGCAGCACCCTTCTATTTCTCTCTATGGACCTCATGTTTTGTCAAGAAGCAAGCGGTAATCCTGTTTTGTGTGTGTGTGTGTTTTTAACCCAACAAAGATATATAACTATATTAAAAGTAGTGATTGTCACTTATAAAACATTTGTCAGCCTTTCAAAAGCACTACAAGTAATGTTACTATCTTCACTATCTTCATGAGCTCCTCTATGATTACATGCTGTGTCAATGCTAATTATAACATTCTATTACAGTGAAGGTCCTGATAATAAAAATTTCTGCTCCCCAGCTTGGGGAAAATCTTTCTCCTAAAGGATTCTTCACTCATTCTATTAACTGAGCATTTGCTGACTTATCTAAGCCTTGTCTTTATAGAGAAATTAGACAAGATATGACTGTTTCCATATCATCTACATCTGTGTTATTCAATATTGTACCCACTAGACATGAGGGGTCATTTACATTTAAATTATATACAATTTAAATTTTGAATCATCAGCCCACTAGTCATATTTCAGGTTCTAAAGAGCCACACAAAACTCATGACTACCCATTTGGACAGTACAGAATGTTACATTTTGATTATTACAGAAAATTTTAGAATAGAAGGTCAAATTTTAGTTGGTAGATAAGATATGCATAAAATAATGGGAAATGATAGTTCACTAAATAGTTCACTTCAAATTGAACCTCATTAGACAATCTGTTTCTTAAGAACATAGTAATCTTTAAGTTTTCAGACTACAACTCCATGGAGTGCTGACCTTGGGTGAATTACTTAATCTCAGTTGCCTTTTCCTTAAAGGGGAGATATAAGAATACTGAATTCATGGGGTATATACAAGGACTAAATAAGATAATTCATGAAAGGTGCTTAGACTAAAGTCTAGAATGTGGCATCAATAAAAGTTAGTTATTGTTATAACAATATATGATATTATGATAAAGGTTTTTAAAAGTATATCTCTAGCACCTCTGTACCTGGCTAATGAAATATGCTTGGTAAAAGCTGAGCTAATAAAGAAATGTAATGCTATGTTAGTTTCATGGATAAGAGGGCCTCTTTTAAATTTAAAACTGACCTTTCTTTATTTGATAAAAGACAGAAACCATTGTAAGACAATTTAGATTGAACAGTCATCTTACTTTTTCTGTGATAAACAACACTTGTTTGATGAGACTTTAGGATAGATACAGAGAAGCAGAGATATTTTTAGTTCTTAAAGGGAAAAAAAAATGAAAGAAGTCACTTCATCTGCCCTGACCTTTGTTTGTTTGTTTGTTTTGGTATCAGGATTGAATATAGGGGCACTTAACCACTGAGCCACATCCCCAGTCTTTTTTATTTTTTATTTTGAAACAGGGTCTCACTAGGTAGCTTGCAGCCTCAGTAAGTTGCTGAAGCTGGCTTCAAACCTGTAATCTTCCTGCTTCAGCCTCCTGAGCTGCTGGGGTTTCAGGCATGCACCACCATGCCCAGCTCCTTTGTTGTTTTCAAACACATCACTGGTAACCTCTCACAGAACTGGAATTCCAAGAATATTGACAAATACCTCTCTGACATTTTGCCAAACAAAAGGTTCCCTGGATAAGTAGTGAACTTGCAACCACTGGAAGTATTGAAACTTCTTAAGTTTTCCCTATAAAGGAGTGGAGATTTGTGCATTGGGTAAAGAGTTTAGGCTATTGGACATCTCCGCTTTTTCTAGAACAGAGAGAAACACCTCCTTTCATATGCTTGACTGGGGCTGGTTGAGACAATAGGCCACAAACACTGATGACATCTGTGTGGGCATGTGAGTGGCCACCCACCTCTGAGGAGGTAGAAAAGAGTTCATGATGTTATAGTGTTGAAGGCAGTGGCTCAGTTTCACAAACTGGGATCTCTGGTTCATTGATTCATTAAAATACCATCTTGGGGTTTGAGAAGAATGTAGAAGGATCCTTCTGTGGATGGACCACTGTTCAATACTTTTCTCAATGTCTTATAAGTCTGAAGAGGAGATGGAAATCATTTTATCACTTGAAAGGAATCCGAGAAAGAATTTTGTATTGAAAAAATTTTTGATACATATACAAGTGGATTGCTATCATTGAATTTAGGGCTAACTTTTTACCATAAGCCTAATAAATTTAGTTTTTCTTTTATTCACAGCTATTGTTTAAAATATCTGCTTTTGAACAGATTTCTACTGTCTTATTTCTGCTAAAAATAATCTGCTTGATAGCTTGAGAATTCATCATATGTTTTTTTTACACGCTGAAAAACATTCAGATAAGCCGGCACCAAGTCATTGGTGCTAAGACATAGTTTATAATTCTGAAATGAATCCCTAAATTTATTTATTTATCTTCTCTTTTTTTCCCCTAAATTTAATATGACAAAAATGATGGTTATTTGGATTTACTGAGTGAGAGGAATTTATGGTGAATATTCTAAAAAGTAAAATTTTTAAAGGAAATAATTCTAGATTCACAAAATTATGCAGAAAAGGTAGGGGAGGGTTGGGTGTGTTGGCACATGCCTGTAATCCCAGTGACTACCATTACTGAGGCAGAAGGATGGCAAATTAGGAAGATTCTGTCTCAAAATTAAATAAATAAATACCAATAAAAAGGAAAAAAGTGATAGGGAAGTAGCTCAGTGGTAAAGTGTCTTTAAGGTTCCATCCCCAGTACCAGAAAACAGCAACAGCAAACACACACACACACACACACACACAGAAGTTGCTCATTTCACCTGAGGTCCCCCCACCTGCCTGCGCCTGCCCATGGTAATATCTTACATAACTGCATTACAGTATCAAAACTAGAAATTTGACAATGGTACAATCCACAGAGCTTGTTTAGATTTCACCAGTTTTACATAAATTCTTTGTGTTTGTGTGTGTGTGTGTGTGTGTGTGTGTGTGTTTGTATCATGTGCAATTTTATTGTGCATATTGAATCTTGTACCAACACAATAAGATACAGGACTGTTCTATCACTGCAAGACTCCCATGAACCACCCCTTTACAGTCATATCAAACCTCCTCATCATCACATCCCTAATTCCTGGCAACCATCTGTTTCTGTCTCTATGATTTCAAGAATGCTATATAAATGGAATCACACAGTACATAACCGCATGGATTGGCTTTTTTTTTTTTTAAACTCAACATGATTCCTTTGATATCCATCCAAATTTTTATGTGTATCAATAGTTGCTTCCTTTTATTGGTAAGCATCCATGGTATGATGTACTGTTCTTTGTTTAATAATTCACCCATTAAAGGACCTTTCTGTTGTTTCCAATTTGGGGCATTATGAATAAAGCTATTGCTATGAACATTCATGTGCAGGTTTTGTGCAAATATAAGTTTTCATTTCACTGGGACAAGAGCCCAAGAGTTTATTTGCTGGATCATATGGTAAGAGAATTTTTTTTTTTTAATAAGAAACGGTCCTACTATTTTCCAGGTTTGCTGTACCATTTCATAGTTCTATTGGTATTCATGCATGCTGAAAGTCATATTTTAACCTATTAAGTAAGTTTACTAAAGTGTAAGTGATGTATTTTTTTTTTCTATGCTGTAATTGCTTGGTGACTTGAGTCCCACCAGATTAAACTCTAAAGTCAGGATCCTGTTTTGTTCACCTTGGTGAATTTGGGGCCCCTTACCCATTGCCTGGCATTTATTAGAATCAATAAACATTGTCGAATGGATGAACAAATTAATGAGCAAAAGAATAGCTGAGTCAGATGGACATCAAATTGAAAAATAAACTTGTAATAAATTATAACTGAATTTGAACTAAATATCAGTTTTCTTCTAGTATATAACAACATTTTCAAATCAGAAATTGGCACTCTATAAAGGTGAATCACTTATGGGAAAATTAATAAAAACTAAGTGCTTAATTATGTTGATCCAAGTTTATTTGTTGTTGTAGTTTGGTGACAGTAAAAGATTGGAAACAATCTATGCGCCCAATGATATGGATCTGCTTCAAAATCTACACCACAGAATACCAGGCAGCCATCAAAAATAATGTGGAAATACCATGAAAATAATGGGTATCTTTCAAAAGATATTGTGAAAAAGGTTAGAGTAGGTAGATTATGCCTTTACTTGTGTAAAATAAAATGGAAATTAAAAAGAATAGATATCTCCATGAACATGTTAATTCTCCCTAAGTTATAAAGTACAGAGGATATCTGAACCATATTGTGCCAGAAAGTTAAGAGGTGCTCAAAAACTTAGAGGGAGACACCAAAAGAATACAGGAACTAGTTTGGAGGGACTGTCTTCTGGCAAAATTTGAGGCAATTTGAGCATTAAATGAATAATGCCAGCAATAGATTATTATACCTTGAAAAAGAACTAATAAAACAGAGAAAGAATGTATGACTTCAAACAGATGCATAAAAGTAAATTAAAAAGTGGAAAGTTCTTTACAGAAGAATGACAAAATTAAAAATATCATCATTTGCAAACGTTACAGCAATCATTGATTCACGCAATGATCATCAGTGGAGGTGAAAATCATTAGATGAAAATTGAAGAACAGGAGAGAAGAAAGATGGCCGCTGCGTACGGGGGTTGCTGAAGTGCTGAGCGTAGTCACGCTCAAAGCAGCGGCTTTAATAGAGATTTCTGTTAGAGCTCATTTCACCGATAATCTGTAGCGGACCACTTTGCCAAGGAGCAGGAAGAACAAAGAAATCGAAAAAGAGACGCTTGGCTGCTCAGACCCGCGGGCGCTTTGCTCCCATCTGCTTCCTCTTTCGCTTCGCTCCGGGCGGAGAACCTGAATGTGTAATCAGCAGTGGATTGTAAGTACCCGAGGCAAAGAAAGCTCAGTGCGCCCCGCCCTTTTTTTTTTTTTTTTTTTTTGGAATATTTTTTATACAGGGAGAGTTTGTGGATTGGCTTTGTTGGCGGGGCTGTGGTTTCTGTGCCGAAAATCCACTCCGCGGGAGCCGCCATTTGCTTTCTGCTTGCTGTCTTGATGGCTCTGTATACACTGTCCGGCAGCCGCACCTAGAGGTTGGAGCTCGGCTGCGTGCCGAGCCCTGTCCTCCGAAGGCTGGACTGCAGCCTCGAGCGTCTCGGTGGCCTGTTCGCCGCTGCACCTTCGGGCAGAGCCTGCTCTGGGGTCGTTCTGCACCCCCCTGCCAGGGGACCCGTGCTCCGGAGGAGGGGGACGGAGAGCCGCGGCGGCAGCCGCTTGGGCCCCTGGGGCCGGGCACAGGGCTGAAGAGCTGCGGAAGCCAGGGCGGCTCTGCTACAGTCGCAGACAAGCGTGGCCCAGAGACAGCGACAGCGGCAGGGTTTCATTTCTAGAAATCTGGACTGGAAACAGAAGCAGCAGTTTGTATAATCCCAAGAACTTGCTTATATCAGGAAGCTGTAAGGGCAACATGAATAGCATTGAGGAGATGTAACATGGTGGCAGGCGCAGAGAGATCAAGTCTCTGACATCTTCAACTGCGCGGGCATAGGGAGTCGTAAACTGTCTAAATGCTGTTTGCTCAGGATCACTAGGCAATGCTGAGCTGACGTGGATCTGGGGTGTACAAGCTGGGCCCCTCAGAACACACACACAGAGCCCGAATTGGAAGCAATTAAGCTCCGGTTCGCCTGCTTCATGTGACTCAGCACTAACGATCCCGCTGAAATAATTGGCTGGCCCTTAGGAACTTACAGAGGTAAAAGCCAACCGAGCCTTCATAGGCAGTGGCCACAGGACTGAAACGGGGATTGGGAGAGACAGTCAGGACCCACCCGTTGCATTGGTCACCTGGCAAAGGGAACAAACGGTCACAATTTGCATGGGACATCACCATGGCAGAGAAACGGCGTCACGGGCGGAGGAGATAACTGCATTGAAACCAGAGCGACAGGTGTGTAATCCCCTAGTCATCTCTCTCCACACAGCAGGGAAAACTTAAGGGCCACTCCCAGCTCTCCTGTGAACGCAATAACCAGACCGAGGGAATCAGGAGTGGCGCGGGACTCGCGGCGCGGAACTCCCGGCTACCGCTCCCACCAGTGCTGACAACTGAGGTCTCTTGCACCAGCTACCGGGGGCGTGGCTACAGGAGGGCAAGCAAATTCGCTGGGGGATCTCAGCCCCAAGCTCTACAAACTTAGGGTCTGAGGGAGGCAAACAGGGAGAGTGAGCCCAGGTGTTCATGAAAACAGGGCTCCCAGGAGCAGCAGACCTGGCGTGTAGCCAGTATTGTGGTGAGCGCCACAGGTGAGCACGGCCTGGCTTGAGGAAACACAAGACAAGGCCCTAGACACTCAGGATTGGAGACCCGCCCAGTCTAGGAGAAAGAGCGGCTGCACAGTGAATGGTTCCCACCTATTGAGAGGAGAAGCTTGGCCCAGTGGGCACAGCTCCACCTACTGGAAGAGAAGTTAATAGAACTCTAGGACTGCATTGATTATTATTATTATCATTTTTTTTCTTTTTTCTTTTTTGTGTTTTTTTTTTTCTTTTTTTCTCTTCTTTTTCTTTCATTTTCAATTTTTATTTGTTGTTGTTCTTTAACTTTTTTTCAATGTTTCTATTTTTTTTTAATTTTTTTTATTTTATTATTATTTTTTTTTAATTTTAATTTTCATTTTTTATCATCACTATTATTTTTCTTAAAATTTTTTTTCATCTTTCCTTTCTTTCTTTATTATCTAATCTTTGTTATTCTTGTTTCTTTTGTCTTTTCATTTCTTTTCAATTTTCTTATTCCCCCTTCCTTGAATTCTACCTGCCTACTCTCATTCTCTTTAGTGACTTCTTCCCTTCCCTTCTAATATCTTTCCTCTCAAGCATCAAATAAATCTATAAGAGTAAACAGTAACTCAGCAGTCAAACAGAACAAGAAGAAACATGAGCAGCATAAAAAAGCAAGGAAGAAAAGTAGTACAAACAATGAAGGACAGCCTAAATATTCAGGAGGACCTAGAGTCAGCAGAAAAATGGTCATATAAAGAACTCAAGGAATACCTTAGACAGATGGAATGGAACCTTAAAGAAGATACGAGACAGCAAATCCAAACAGTGAAAGAACACTTTGAAAATGAATTACATAGACAGATAAAAGAAGAAGTTAAGCATCTTTATCAGGAGATTGAGATTATAAAAAAAAACCAAACAATAATTCTAGAAATGAAGGAAACGATAAACCAAATTAAAAACTCAATTGAGAGTATCACTAACAGAGTGGAGCAAGTAGAAGCCAGAACATCAGATAATGAAGACAAAATATATCATCTTGAAAAGAGCCTAGCCAACTCAGAAAGGCTGGTTAAAAACCACGAGAAAAACATCCAAGAGATATGGGATAACATAAAGAAACCAAACCTACGAGTCATCGGGATAGAAGAAGGTACAGAGATTCAAACCAAGGGAATGAGTAACCTGCTGAAAGAAATAATTACAGAAAACTTTCCAGAAATAAAAAAGGAAACGGATATACAAATTGTAGATGCATACAGGACACCGAGCACACAAAATCACAGTAGACCAACGCCAAGACACATTGTTATGAAGATATCCAATATACAGAACAAAGAGAAAATACTAAAAGCTACAAGAGAAAGGAGGCAGATTACATTCAGGGGTAAACCAATAAGGTTAACAACGGATTTTTCATCACAGACGCTGAAAGCGAGAAGATCCTGGAACAACGTATTTCAAACACTGAAAGACAACGGATGCCAACCAAGAATTCTGTATCCAGCAAAATTAAGCTTCAGGTACGATAACGAAATAAAAATCTTTCATGATAAACAAAAGCTAAAAGAATTTGCAGCCAGAAAACCAGCATTGCAAAGCATCTTGAGCAAAACACTACATGAGGAAGAAATGAAAAACAATAACCAAAACCATCAGTGGGAAGTGCCTCTATAAAGACAGAGGGCGGGGGGAAAGCTAACCATGGAGAAACAAACTAAATTAAAAAAAAAAAAAAAAAAAGAAGAAGATAAACAATCAAACATGGCTGGAAGTACAAACCATATATCAATAGTAACTCTAAACATTAATGGCTTAAACTCTCCAATAAAGCGACATAGGCTGGTAACATGGATTAAAAAAACAAATCCAACAATATGCTGCCTCCAGGAGACACATCTGATTGGAAAAGACATACACAGGTTGAAGGTGAAAGGCTGGGAAAAAATATACCACGCACACGGTCCTCGTAAGCAAGCAGGGGTGGCCATCCTCATATCGAATAAAATTGACTTCAAGACTAAATTAATCAAAAGGGATAAGGAAGGACATTATATACTGTTAAAAGGAACCATTCACCAACAAGACATAACAATTATCAATATTTATGCACCAAATAATGGTGCTGCGACGTTCATAAAACAAATTCTCCTCAAGTTCAAGAATCAAATAGACCACAACACAATAATTATGGGTGACTTCAACACACCTCTCTCACAATTGGACAGATCCTCCAAACAAAAGCTGAATAAAGAAACTATAGAACTCAATATCACAATCAACAACCTAGACTTAACTGACATATATAGAATATATCAACCATCATCAAGTGGATATACTTTTTACTCAGCAGCACATGGATCCTCCTCAAAAATAGACCATATATTATGCCATAGGGCAACCCTCAGTAAATATACAGGGGTGGAGATAATACCATGCATTTTATCTGATCATAATGGAATGAAACTGGAAATCAATGATAAAAGAAGGAAGGAAAAATCCTACATCACATGGAAAATGAACAATATGTTACTGAATGATCAATGGGTTACAGAAGACATAAAGGAAGAAATCAGAAAATTCTTAGAGATAAATGAAAATACAGACACAACATATCGGAATCTATGGGACACAATGAAAGCAGTTTTAAGAGGGAAATTCATCGCTTGGAGGTCATTCCTCAAAAAAAGGAAAAACCAACAAATAAATGAGCTCACACTTCACCTCAAAGCCCTAGAAAAGGAAGAGCAAAACAACAGCAAATGTAGCAGAAGGCAAGAAATAATCAAAATCAGAGAGGAAATCAACGAAATTGAAACAAAAGAAACTATTGAAAAAATTAACAAAACGAAAAGTTGGTTCTTTGAAAAAATAAATAAGATCGACAGACCTTTAGCCATGCTAACGAAGAGAAGAAGAGAGAGAACTCAAATCACTAACATACGGGATGGAAAAGGCAATATCACAACAGACACTACAGAAATACAGAAGACAATTAGAAATTATTTTGAAAACCTATATTCCAATAAAATAGAAGATAGTGAAGACATCGATAAATTCCTTAAGTCATACGATTTACCCAGACTGAGTCAGGAGGATACTCACAACTTAAACAGACCAATAACAATAGATGAAATAGAAGAAGCAATCAACAGACTTCCAACCAAGAAAAGCCCGGGACCGGATGGGTATACAGCAGAGTTTTACAAAACCTTTAAGGAAGAATTAATGCCAATACTTTTCAAGTTATTTCAGGAAATAGAAAAAGAAGGAGCTCTGCCAAATTCATTCTATGAGGCCAACATCACCCTGATTCCGAAACCAGACAAAGACACCTCAAAGAAAGAAAACTACAGACCAATATCTCTGATGAACCTAGATGCAAAAATTCTCAATAAAATTCTGGCGAATCGGATACAAAGGCACATCAAAAAAATTGTGCACCATGATCAAGTAGGATTCATCCCTGGGATGCAAGGATGGTTCAATATACGGAAATCAATAAATGTTATTCACCACATCAATAGACTTAAAAATAAGAACCATATGATCATCTCAATAGACGCAGAAAAAGCATTCGACAAAGTACAGCATCCCTTTATGTTCAAAACATTAGAAAAACTAGGGATAACAGGAACTTACCTCGACATTGTAAAAGCTATCTATGCTAAGCCACAGGCTAGCATCATTCTCAATGGAGAAAAATTGAAGGCATTCCCCCTAAAATCTGGAACAAGACAGGGATGCCCTCTATCACCACTTCTATTCAATATAGTTCTCGAAACACTGGCCAGAGCAATTAGACAGACGAAAGAAATTAAAGGCATAAAAATAGGAAAGGAAGAACTTAAATTATCACTATTTGCAGATGACATGATTCTATACCTAGAAGACCCAAAAGGGTCTACAAAAAAACTACTAGAACTAATAAATGAATTCAGCAAAGTGGCAGGATATAAAATCAACACGCATAAATCAAAGGCATTTCTGTATATCAGCGACAAAACTTCTGAAACGGAAATGAGGAAAAACACTCCATTCACAATATCCTCAAAAAAAATAAAATACTTGGGAATCAACCTAACAAAAGAGGTGAAAGATTTATATAATGAAAACTACAAAACCCTAAAAAGAGAAGTAGAAGAAGATCTTAGAAGATGGAAAAATATACCCTGTTCATGGATAGGCAGAACTAACATCATCAAAATGGCGATATTACCAAAAGTTCTCTATAGGTTTAATGCAATGCCAATCAAAATCCCAACGGCATTTCTTGTAGAAATGGATAAAGCAATCATGAAATTCATATGGAAGAATAAAAGACCCAGAATAGCAAAAGCAATTCTAAGTAGGAAGTGCGAATCTGGCGGTATAGCGATACCAGACTTAAAACTATATTACAGAGCAATAGTAACAAAAACAGCATGGTACTGGTACCAAAACAGGAGGGTGGACCAATGGTACAGAATAGAGGACACAGAGACTAATCCACAAAGCTACAACTATCTTATATTTGATAAAGGAGCTAAAAGCATGCAATGGAGGGAGGATAGCATCTTCAACAAATGGTGCTGGGAAAACTGGAAATCCATATGCAACAAAATGAAACTGAATCCCCTCCTTTCGCCATGCACAAAAGTTAACTCAAAGTGGATCAAGGAGCTACATATCAAATCAGAGACTCTGTGTCTGATAGAAGAAAAAGTTGGCTCCGATCTACATATTGTAGGGTCGGGCTCCAAATTCCTTAATAGGACACCCATAGCACAAAAGTTGATAACAAAAATCAACAAATGGGACTTACTTAAACTGAAAAGTTTTCTCTCAGCAAGAGAAACAATAAAAGAGGTAAATAGGGAGCCTACATCATGGGAACAAATTTTTACTCCTCACACTTCAGATAGAGCCCTAATATCCAGAGTATACAAAGAACTCAAAAAATTAAACAATAAGAAAACAAATAACCCAATCAACAAATGGGCCAAAGACCTGAACAGACACTTCTCAGAGGAGGACATACAATCAATCAACAAGTACATGAAAAAATGCTCACCATCTCTAGCAGTCAGAGAAATGCAAATCAAAACCACCCTAAGATACCATCTCACTCCAGTAAGATTGGCAGCCACTATGAAGTCAAACAACAACAAGTGCTGGAGAGGATGTGGGGAAAAGGGTACCCTTGTACATTGCTGGTGGGACTGCAAACTGGTGCGGCCAATCTGGAAATCAGTATGGAGATTCCTGGGAAAGCTGGGAATGGAACCACCATTTGACCCAGCTATTGCCCTTCTTGGACTTTTCCCCGAAGACCTTAAAAGAGCGTACTACAGGGATACTGCTACATCGATGTTCATAGCAGCACAATTCACAATTGCTAGACTGTGGAACCAACCCAGATGCCCTTCAATAGATGAATGGATAAAAAAAATGTGGCATTTATACACCATGGAGTATTACGCAGCACTAAAAAATGACAAAATCATAGAATTTGCAGGGAAATGGATGGCACTAGAGCAGATTATGCTTAGTGAAGCTAGCCAATCCCTAAAAAACAAATACCAAATGTCTTCTTTGATATAATGAGAGCAACTAAGAACAGAGCAGGGAGGAAGAGCAGGAAGAAAAGATTAACATTAAACAGATAGATGAGGTGGGATGGAAAGGGAGAGAAAAGGGAAATTGCATGGTAATGGAGGGAGACCCTCATTGTTATACAAAACTACATATAAGAGGTTGTGAGGGGAATGGGAAAATAAACAAGTAGAGAAATGAATTACAGTAGATGGGGTAGAGGGAGAAGATGGGAGGGGAGGGGAGGGGGGATAGTAGAGGATAGGAAAGGTAGCAGAATACAACAGTTACTAATATGGCATTATGTAAAAATGTGGATGTGTAACGGATGTGACTCTGCAATCTGTATTTGGGGTAAAATTGGGAGTTCATAACCAACTTGAATCTAATGTATGAAATATGATATGTCAAGAGCTTTATAATGTTTTTAACAACCAATAAAAAAAAAAAAAATAAAAAAAAAAATAAAAAAAAAAAAAAAAAAAAAAATAAAGGTCTATCAACAACTAAAAAAAATTTTTTTAAATGCCTTCTAGGACTGGAGTTGTAGCTCAGTGGTAGAGCACTTGCCTTGCAAGTGTGAGGCCCTGGGTTTGATCCTAGCACCACATAAAAAGAAATAAAGACATTGAGTCCATATAAAAAAAATTTAAATGCCTTCTAGTTTACGGCTTGATCCAAAGGACATGCCCAAAATTACCCAAGCTATGCTTTAAATTCGCTATTTCAGTTATTATCTTTAAGTCTTTTTTTTTAAAATTTATTAGTTGTCAATGGACCTTTATTTTATTCATTTATATGTGGTGCTGAGAATCGAACCCAGGGCCTCACACATGCTAGGCAAACACTCTACCCCTGAGCTACAACCTCAGTCCCAAGTCTTATATGAAGTAGGAAATATACATTTTACATGAGAAAAAAGTGTGCTTAGTAAGTGGTAGAGCTAGGATGAAGTCTAGAATGTGTGAGCACAAATCAGTGGAAAATAAATAACCATTGTTCTTGGGGCTGGGGTGGTGACTCAGTGGTAAAACACTCACCTAGCACATGTGAGGCACTGGGTTCAATCTTCAGCACCACATAAAAATAAATAAATAAAAAACATAGAGATATTGTGTCCATCTACAATTAAAAAAAAAAAGATAAGGGCTTGGGTTGTGGCTCAGTGGTAGAGTGCTCACCTCACTTGTGCGCGGCCCTGGGTTTTATCCTCAGCACCACATAAAAATAAATAAGTAAAATAAAGGTCTTGTGTCCAACTACAACTAAAAAATAAATATTAAAAAAATAAAAAAGATAAAAAACAAAAAAAAAAAAAAAAAAAAAAAAAAAAAAAAAAGAAAATTGAAGAACAGAACCATACTACAGTCTCAAAAGTGTTACTTGAAGTGATAGTTGCTTTTCCAATAGTTTTAATTTCAAGTGTAAAAGGCACCTTTATGGTGGAGAAGTATGGCAGACATTTTATTTTTAAAAATTTATTCTTAAAAAATTTATTATTGTAAAACATTTTTTAGTTGTTGATAGAACTTTATTTTTATTTATATGTGGTGCTGAGATGCGAACCCAGGGCCTCACACATGCTAGATAAGCATTCCACCACTGAACTACAACCCCAGCCCCTAAAATTTATTCTTATTAGTTTTACATAATGGTAGATATCTATTTTGATATATTTATACAAGCATGGAATATATCTTATTTTAATTAGGATCCCAGTCTTTTAGATGTACATGAAGTTGAGATTCACTGTGGTGTATTCATATATGTACATACAAAAGTTATGTCAGATTCATTCCACTGTCTTTTCTATTTCTATCCTGCCTCCCTTTTCTTCATTCCCCTTTGTCTAATCAACTTTTATCCCCCTCCTTGTTGTGGGTTAGCATCTACATATCAGAACATTCAACCTTTAGTTTTGGGGATTGGCTTCTTTTACTTACCATGATAGTCTCCAGATCCATCCATTTACTGGAAAATGTCATAAAGTTGTTCTTCTTTATGGCTGAATAATATTCCATTATATATAATGTAATATTATATATATATATATATATATATATATATATATATATTATATTATATTATATATGCTGAGAGTCATTGCCAAGTAGGAATGACACATGGCAATTTCTTTGTCAGCCTACCCAATGTTGCTTAGAGGAAGGACTCTCCATATTGACCCAGGTCATTTGCAGTGACATTGCATGTAAGGTGACCTTGCTCAAGGACCAGGGCGGATCCAGGTTTAGGGTGTATCCTGCTGGGAATAGGGCATATCCTGCTGCCTCAGGTGTGCCCGCTCCTTGAGTTCCCGTTGAGTTCTCGCGGGATTCAGAGAGTATTTGGGATTTTGCCCAGAACGTGATTTGGGCCCAGAACGTGGATTTCCCCAGAACGTGTGTAAAGTGCCAGTGCCAGTTCGAGAATAAAGAGTTGCTGTTTGAATCTACAAGGTGTGTGGTGGCTCGTGATTTTGTGCCCAGCCAGACTGCGGCATATATATATAATATCTCACAATTACTTTATCTATTCATGTGTTGATGAGCATCTAAGTGGTTCCATAGCATAGCTATTGTGAATTGTGCTGCTATAAACATTGATGTCGTTGCGTCACTGTAGCATGCTGATTTTAACTCCTTTGGATATATACCAGGTAGTGGGACAACAGGGTCAAATGGTGGTTCTACTCCTACTTTCTTGAGGAGTCTCCATATTGCTTTCCAGAGTGGTTGTACTCATTTGCAGTCCCACCAATAATATATGAGTGTGCCCCTTTCCCTATATCCTTGTGAACATTTATCATTATTTGTATTCCTAATAATTGCCATTCTGGTTGGAGTGAGGTAAATTCTCAGTGTAGGTTTAATTTGCATTTCTCTGATTGCTAGAGATGATGAAGGTTTTTAAAAATATATTTGTTGACTGTATTTTTTTCTTTTGAAAAGTGCCTGTTTAGTTTCTTTGTCCATTTATTGATTGGGTTATTCGGTTTTTTTTGTTGTTGTTGTTTGTTTTTGTTGGAGATCTTTGTATGTTCTGGAAATTAATGTATGGCAGATACCTTAACCAAATAATCAAACTTACCATATTAGTTTCCTGCTAGTGCTATAAAAATTACCACATTCCAGGCCTGATGGTAAGCTGAAATTCCAGTGACCCAGGAGGCAGAAGCAGGAGGATCAAAAGCTCAAGGCCAGCCTCAGTAATTCAATGAGCCCCTGAGCAACTCAGTGAGACCCCTGTCTCAAAAAATAAAAAGGAGTAGAGATGTGGCTTAGTAGTAAAGCACCCCTGGGTTCAATCCCCACTATTAAAAAAAAAAAACTTCTACAAAATAGTTTCGACAGCAACAAATTTATTATATTACAGTTCTCAATGGAGATTTTGTAGGGCTGTTTTCTTTCTGGAGACTCTAGAGGAGAATCTGTCTCCTCTCTTTTCAGCTTCTCAAAACTACCTGAATGATCCCCTTCTTCCACTTTCCAAGTTAGCAATGGCTAGTTGAATCTTTTGTATATCCCATCACTTTGAAACTGACTCTTGTGCCTCTTTCACTTACAAAGACCTTTGTGATGATTTCGGTCCCATCCAAGTAGTCTAGGATAATTTCATCCATCTCATGTTTCCTGAATTATTTACATCAGCAAAGTTCCTTTTGTCATTTTAGGTGACATGTTCTGGGGACATTTCTGGGGGGTGGGGGGAGCATTATTTGACTATACACCATTACAGATAATGAGATATGATTTATGTGTATTCTGATACGATGTACTGAGAAGGATATATCACTTACGACAGTTTTTCTACCAAAATAAATATTTAACTAAGTCGAGAGATGTTCTTAAACAACTACCCTCCACTATTCAAAAGGGTCAATGTTGTAAAAGAAAGACGATTGGGAGGAATTGTCCCAGATTACAGAAAGGAAACTAGCATCCTAACAACTAAATGCAAGACATAATCATTCATTGAATCCTGGATAAAAAGAAAAAAAGAACTATAAAAGATGCGACTAGGATAATTGGAAATTTGGATTATTGGCCATATAATAAATAACAATATTATATTAAACTTAAACTTCCAGAGTGTGATAATTGTATTGCTTCTTCATTGGAGATGTATGGCAATGTATTTAGAAGTGAAACAATATCTGCAACTAACCTCAAATGGCTCATGGAAAAAAAAATAGAATGAGAGAAAGCAAACATGGCAAAATATTAACAATTGTGACTCTAGATCAGTACTGCGAAATAAAAATATAATGCAAGTTACATGTATAATTAACATATTCTAGTAGCTACATTTTTTAAAAAAATGAAAGTAGAATTATTTTAATAAATGCAATTATTACCATTTTAAAATTTAATCAATGCAAAAATGTTTTGAGATATTTTACACTTTATTTGCCTATTAAGGCTTAAAATCCAATATGTATTCAATGCTAAAAGAACACCTAAATTAGTACTAGCCACATTTCAATGCACAATAGCCATATGTTGCTAGATTCATTAATTAGACACCGAAGATCCAGAGAAAGGGGAGGTGCATGCTCATTGTCCTACATTACAATTTTTCTGTAGGTTTTCTTTATCTCAAAATAGAAAGGAAGAAATATCTAGATATTTGTATATGTATAGACTTTCTGGGAGCATACATAAGAAATTACTAACAGCGTTTACTCTGGGAAGCAAAAATGAGTGATTGAGGGAAAGGAGCAGGAGGGTGGTTTTCACTGTACCATTGTACCCTTTTGTACCTTGTGACAATATTGTGATTAAACCTATTAAATTTTAAGCTACAAATCTGAAGGTGGTATCTGCTTTCTCGTTTTGTTCAAAACCAGATACTCTAATGCTTGGGTTTGGTTACCCCAGACAGAGAAGAGCTCCACCTGCAGGTCTTGAGCTCCTAAAATCCCTTGGTGCTCCAAAGGGGTGGCCGCCTAAGATGTAATGAAGTTCAGAGATCTCTTAATTCTAGGTAAATCATATCAGTTGTTTAAACTCCACCTCTGAGATGCAGAAAACAACAAACAGTATTTCAGCACAGCTCACCTAATTCTGTGGTGATGGATGACGGCTGTAACCCTCAGTGGCGCCGGATGTTGATGTGAGCAAATTCATTACAGATTGATGTCTCACTCAAGCCTCCTTCCATCTTGCAGCACAGCGGGATCTCGAGGGTTACATTTCCTCAACTGTAGCTGCTGCCACTTTCCAACCTGAGTTATAACCTATGGTCGTCTGCTCCTGTTTCCTAGTTTTTGACCTGAAGCTGGGCTTTCTTGAGCTCCTTTGCTAATTGCATCAGTTCGCGGCCGTGTCTAGTGTCTAGTGTGAAGTGAAGCCATTGCCCGGGTCCTAACTGTCTGAAAAACGTGAGGACACACTGGTTCTGCTGGGCATGCCACCCACCGCTCACGTGATACATATGTGACACACCACTCATTTTATTTAGTAATATATTCCACGTGATTACTAGTTATTCAGCAATAGATCACATATATCACGTGATAGCTCTCGTTTATAAGTAATTACACACATACACACACACACACACACTCGGCCCTTCCTCACTCAGCATTTACAGCGCACGAGCTTCTGTGTGTGTGCAGTGTCAGTTGCAGTCTGTGGTTAGATTAGTACTCAAGAGCCCTGTGACAGAAAAAGGCAAGAGAGAGAGAGAGACAGTGAGAGGCCGAGGTTGGATTTGGATAAAGGAAATAAAGCAAATTACAACATCTGCACAGCAGCTTGACACTTATCTGGGCATACAGAAAGATTTAGATGTGATCAGAATGAGAGTTTCAGGACGTCTTTTCCCACATAGTAATCAGAAGAAGATTGGATTTATGGGTCCAAGTATTTTTCCTTAAGAATTATATCAGAGCTCCGCCCTAGCTTTGAAAATTGGCCTCGGTGTTGAGGTCTGAGACTCAGCAGAAACCAAGTAAGCATGGCTTAGGGCCCACAATCTGCCCTCTACTGGTGAGAGTCACAAACACAGTTGTGATAGGAAACAACTAAAGTGAAAGAAGCCACTGAGCAAGCTCCCTGGTGGTCTAGTGGTTAGGATTCGGCGCTCTCACCGCCGCGGCCCGGGTTCGATTCCCGGTCAGGGAAGTAGTGCTTTTTGCTTTCTCTTCAACTTTAAAACCAGAAGGGACTTTTTATCTGCTTTTGATTTGATATTTACTGATTATTTACTTTTAATACTTAGTGTTGTGTTTTTGGAGACACAATTTTTAAAATTCAATTTCTTAAAAAATGTTATACTACAATTTTAAAGACGTTATATAATTATAGATATTATTTACAACTGATTGAACATAAAGATTTGGAATGTATTACTCATAAATTTGTTCAACATATTCCAAAATCGCAGTTTCCAGCCTTTAAAAATAATTTGAATGTATATTTAATCCTTGTTATTTAATCTTTTATTTAATCTTGAGTATGATTGAATACCTGTAGGAAGAGTTATATCCTATTTTGCATCATGCTTAGATTTAATTTCTATTTTAGTATATATTCAGATTATGTATTATTTGTGTAAAGTGGAGTGATTCCTACATTGTTCTCCTTTATAAATCCAAGAATATCTGTTTGAGATATGTGGTTGGGTAATATCTGGCTTCTTTTCTTTTAATTATATATTTACTTTTTAAATTTTATCTAAGTTTTATTTTTTGTACAAGAAATTCACATGAATATGGCAAATTTCTTACATGCAGGTGTCAAGTATGTAAATCATATAACTCCCAGACCTCCCCCCAAATGGCATCTGTGATTGGGAATTCTTACTTTCAGGACAAAGGGGAACTCTGAGAGTTCCCAAAAAGAAAATATGGAAATGTTGGAGTATTATAGAAGGAAAAATGGTGCTATATAGGCATTTTTTTAATCCTAAAATTTCAGAATTATTCTAATCTTTTGTTTTTGAGCTCTTGCGAATGTTTTGTTTTGTTTCCATTTTGTTTTTAAATCTGAAATTTCACAATGGTATAAACATAGACTGAGAGCTTGATTATGTTTTGCTTTCCTTTTACCCAAGCTGAGTATTTGTTAATAGTCCGGAAAGTGCATAGCCAGAAAAGATGTGACCTTGGTGCTTTAGGAACTTTCACTTCTCGGGGGGGAATTAAGGCAGAAATGTACTTGGTATCATTGTCATTAACAAAGGTGATAGGCATCATCTATCGATTATTTGCTATGTGCTATGCTATGTGTCAGGTACTTCAAGCGGTTGGAGAGAGGGAGAGGGAAAGGCAGAGAGAGAGTAGGTTGCGGGGGGGGGGGGGGGGGGACAAATAAGTGGACACTAGATGAGAACAGAACTTGAAAACTCATTCCCAAGTTGGACATAAAGGCTATTAGTATCTGGAATGGAATAGAAGGAAAAAAAAATGGGCATTTCATCTAGGGAATCCAGGAAGACTATATTAGTCAGGATTCTCCAGAGAGATAGATAGAACCAATAGGAGAAAGAAAGAGAGAAAGAGAGAAGGACGGAAGGAAGGAAGGAAGGAAGGAAGGAAGGAAGGAAGGAAGGAAGGATCGTTCAGGGATTTATTATGGGAATTGGCTCATGTGATTATGGAGACTGAGAAGTTCCACAACAGGTTGTCTGTAAGCTGGAAACCATGGGCTGCCTATATGTGGCTCAGTCCAAGTCTGACAGTCCTAGAGCCAGGTTAAGCCAATGGTGGAATTCTCAGTTGGCGGCTGAAGGTTGAGACTCTCAGTGGGCTATGGGGTGCAGAGGCACTGGTGTAAGTCCTGGAGTCCCAACATCCAAGATCCTAGAGTTCTGATGTCCAAGGGCAGCAGGAGGAGAGTAATGAGGTGGGGTGGGGGGAGTTGGGTGGTGCCTGTCCACATTGAGGGAAGATTTTTCCCAATCAAATCCACACTCACTACCCATCTCCTCTGGAAATACCCTCACAGACATACCAGAAAATAATGCTTTACAATTCTCCAGGCAATCCTTAGTCTAACCAAGTGGATAACTAAAATGAACCATTACTGTGACCAAGGCCTGGCATCTGCAATAAAGGCAGCTATATCAGGTGGCCTATATATACCAATGGACCTTTGCTGGGACAAAGTGCAGGATGAGTCAGATAGGCAGATGCAGCCAGATTATGGAAGACTCGAAGGCAAGCTAAAATGTCACAAAGGGAATCCAAGAGGATTTGGTGACTGATAGGACCTACCTACAGGGTCAAGAATAGGGAACAGTCATTAATGACTCCATGATTTGTGGTCTGTGTGGTTAGTGAAGTTAAGGGCCATAAATGGTAACAGAGAGGCTGATGTGGGAAACAATGGGAAGAGAATGTAAATGCAGTTTGATCCCTTATAGAGTCAGCATAGCCAAAGTGGCTGGAAATACAGGAGTAGACTTTGATTCTAAATTCAGGTTGAAGAAATAGATTTTGAGCTATTAGCTTAGAAGTTTAAGAAGATTCTAGCTCTCCCAAGGAGAATCTTGGGAGAAGACCCAACAGAAGACCATGGATTAAACCCAGGGCAGTATGACATAGGAAAATGACAAGAAGCAGAATCACTAGCAAAGGAAGCAGCAGAAGTTCAGAGAGATGATAAAAGGATAAGAGAGATTCTAAAAGGAGGCAGCTGTGAAGAGAATGGGTTATTATAAGGAGGCCAAGGAGAAGGTGAAGGAGAAAAGACAGGTGGTGAGACAATGCTGATGGGTACAGAGAAGACTGGTGGAAGCCAGATGAGAGTAAGGGAATCTGTCTAGAAGTTCATTGCTATATACATAATTCAAAGAGCTAAGGGTCTGGACTAATGTTAAGAAAGAGACAACAAACATACACAAACTAGATGTTAAAGAAGAGCAAATATGGAGATGAAAAAAAAGTCTCATGAAGGCAATGAAAACATTCTTGCTGAAAAGTCAGAGACTGTGAATTAGTCCTCACTATGCCAATATTAGCTGAGTTATCTGGAGTAAATGATCCAACCTCTCTGAGCTTCTGGATCCCTTCTTACCTGTACAGTGGAGGTGTACACTTCACAGGTATTTTTATTTATTCATTGTTCATTCATTTATCAATTTAGCAATTGTTTAAGGAATTCTTACTCCGTGCTTGACACCACTGTGGGCTCAGGTGCATGAAAATGAACAAGTCTGTCTCTACTTGAGTTGAAGGGGAATCAAAGGAGAAAATAATTAAGGGTTTTATCATCATCTACTAATTTCAAAAGGGAGCTGCTTGGGAGGGAGGCAAAGAAGAAAGTCATGTTGCATTTAGATTTGGACTGAGGTCATTCAAGTGAAGCTGCCCCGTACATGGGTTGATGTTTGTGATTAATGGTGATGGATTTGGAGGAAATTCAGGTCTGGGGTGAGAACTTGAGATTGAAGAGTGAAAATACTTGGCAAGAGATAGAGTGCAGCAAAAAGAAGAGCCAAGGTTTGCAGGGTTGACTTTGGCTGAAGGAGGACAAAGGAGAAGATTCTGAAGGAGGAAAGTCAGGAAAAGACAGAGTCAAAGAAGCTTCTTGCCTTGGAAATATTTAATTAGGGGTTTCCAGGGTTTTTGTTGTTGTTTGTTTTTATTTTTTGTTTTTAGGTTTTAGTTAGTATCTTTCTCATTGTCTAGAATATTACATTCAATTTTGTGTTTACAAATAAGGGGGAAATTCTGAAGAACTGTTTGCAGAAATATTCCGGGTATGAAGAGGTTCTTTAAAAGCAAAAAACAAACAAACAACAACAACAAACCCAGGAATTATTTAATATGCACTAAAAAATTTGCTGTATAGCAAAAGTACTTTCCTGGATTTGTCCAATTACTTTATTTTAAATATAAAATCATCATTCACCCAGGATTGGCTTACTAAACTAGATGATGATTTGAGCTGAGAAATACTAAAAATTTGAAGGATGACTGAGAATACTGAGGGGTGGGTAATTTTCATGGACTTTTAATAATGAAATAAGAAACCAAAAAAAAAAAATAAGATTAGGGCTGTTTTTGAAAACAATCATATTTAGTTTGAGTACCACATAATGCTATTTTATGTGAATAACAGCTCTGTATTTTCACCGAGAAAAGAGCAAGTGGAAATAGAGTTAAACTTAGTCATTCTGAAAGATGTCTGACACTTATTGAACTCCTTTATTTGCTGAACATTCCATTAAATGCTTTATCCATGATGAAGACATGATGATCTGTAAAAATGTTTCCATCCCTTTTGCATATTTTTAATTAATTTTAAAATATCATTTCCATATCTCTAGTTAATTATTATTTTGAATTAAATTGTTATTTTTGTCTTCCTACTATAATGAGAAGGCTATAGAAAAATATTTCTAGCCAGGCATGGTGGTGTACCCCTATAATCCTAGAGGGTTGGGAGGCTGAGGCAGGAGGATCACGAGTTCAAAACCAGCCTCAGCAATTTGGTGAGGTGCTAAGCAACTCAGTGAGACCCTATCTATAAATAAAATACAAAATAGATAGGGCTGGGGATGTGGCTCAGTCTGGAGTGCCCTTGAGTTCAATCCCCAGTATAAAAAAAAAAAAAAAAAAAGAAAGAAAAATATTTCTACATTAGGAAACCAATTTTAATTTAAACCATGGACCTAAATGATCAATTAGCTTTTATCCTGATTATCATATTCTCTGAATTTTTATAATATGTATACTATATAGTATTTATATAATCTGCTTCTGTTTTGTATAAGTTGTGCTTTTGTATGCTTCCTGAGGCTAGAGTTCATATTTATACTCATGTGTTGCAAAGTGATGATCCTACAATTGGTGGTCACATTTTTTTGTCTTGATAATTATTATGATTCCCCCAAAGTGATAAAACTACAGAAAAGGCAAGAGCTCATCAGCAGAGAGCTCTGTCTATGTTGTATTCATCTTTATGTCCTTCAGGCTACGTCTGTACTTGGCATATGGGAGTGAGTCAAATGACTCCTGAGTAAATAAATGAGAGAATGAGGCAAAAAGCTTGAACTTGAACTTGTCAGAAAAAAAAAAAACAAAAAACAAGAGTGATTGATAGAATCTTTGAAAACAGGATCAATCTTTCCTGGCCAAGGAAATACAGATGAAGACAACAAAAGAGATTCTGTTTATACCCTTCAAAGTGGCAAAAATGGAAGAATCTGAAAATATCAGGGGTTGGCAAGAATGTAGAACGATTAAAAATCATATACACTAAGGGTGGGAGTATAAATTGGTGTAATAAAATAAATTTAGAGAACACTTGGTATTTTCTAATAAAGTCAAATGTTCCCATACCTGCAGCTCAGTCCTTAGGAAATACCTACATGTGTGCACCAGGATGTGTGGTCAATATTGTTCACAGTAGCTCCATCCATAAAGGGTCCCAAATGGAAACAATCTAAATGTCCATCAAGAGTAGTGTGGCTAAATATATTGCATACAGTCATACAATGAAATACAGCAAAGTAGAAAATAATGTATGGATTCCTCCTGAATCTCAGGGAAATAATATTTAACTTAAAAAGCAAGTCAAATAAAGTATGATCCTATTTATATGAAGTTTTAGAATGCCAAATGGCAAATGTTGTTTATTGGTATATACGTAGATATACACTAAATAGAAGCAGGTCAGTGGTTATTCCTAAAGAATAGAGAAGATGGAGAAAAGATTTGAGAAAAAGCACAGAGGGATATTTGAAAGTACTGGCAGTGCTAAATTGGGTGGTAGGCACATGTGTCCATTTTCATTTAAGTATTTATACCTTATATATATGGTAATCTTCTGAACAACTGATATTTAATTAAGATAAAAAATAAAAAGGAATAAATTATAATGTTTGAGCTAACTTTTTGGAATAACATCATATAAGAAATACTTAATTGAGCAAAGTTCCACTCCCCTATATAACAATCGTTTATAATGAGGCTTTTTCTGCAGAAAGAAAGTTCCAGGGAGGTTGAAAATGGCAAATGTGAAAGTAAACCACAAGGTGGCAACCTCGTCTCATATGTCTTGTCCTGATTCCTTAATCTAAGTAACCTGGGATATGTTGGTTATGGTTACAATCTGGAGTTTATTGTGTCCATAGGAAATAGCAGATTTTTTTCTTTTAGTTTTTTTTCTTCTCATTTCATTAATTGTGCTTTATTTTATTTGGATATACTGTGCTATCAAATTAAGGTTTGGGGGAAGCCATTGAAATAAATTCAGTGCAATGAGTATGTTAGTCCAGTATGTGACATTCCCTCAATTTTCTCTCAGTAAGTCATGCATTCATGTATTTATTCATTTAGCCAATGTTCACACATATTTGTTGAGTTTCTTTCCTGTAGCAGACAAAGAGCACAGAGGTCCTGAGACTCGATGGTGAACAAAAACATTGTCATTATCATTTGCTTTCAGTGTAGTGGTAGAGACAGTCATCATAGAATCACAAATTCAAACTGCAACTGACATTTTTTTTTTCATTCTCCCTCTTTTTTAAAATTTATATATGACAGCGGAATGCATTACAATTTTTATTACACACATAGAGCACAATTGTTCATATCTCTGGTTGTATACAAAGTACATTCACACCAATTCGTGTCTTCATACATGTATGTTGGGTAATAATGATTATCACATTCCGCTATCATTTCTAAGCCCATGGCCCCTCTCTTCCCTTCCAACTCCTCTGCCCTAACTAGAGTTCTTCTATTCCTCCCATGCTCCCTCTCCCTACTCCACTATGAATCAGCCTCCTTATATCAAAGAAAACATTCAACATTTGGTTTTTTGGGATTGGCTAACTTTGCTTAGCATTATCTTCTCTAACTCCATCCATTTACCTGCAAATGCCATGATTTTATTCTCTTTTATTGCTGAGTAATATTCCATTGTATATACATGCCACATTTTTAATCCATTCATCTGCTGAAGGGCATCTAGGTTGGTTCCAGAGTTTAACTATTGTGAATTGTGCTGCTATAAACATTGATGTGGCTGTGTGCCTGTAGTATGCTGTTTTTAAGTCCTTTGTGTATAGACCAAGGAGAGGGATAACTGGGTCAAATGATGATTCCATTCCCAATTTTCCAAGAAATCTCCATACAGCTTTCCACATTGGCTGCACCATTTTGCAGTCCCACCAGCAGTGTATGAGTGTGCCTTTTCGACCACATCCTTGCCAACAGTTATTGTTGTTTGTCTTCATAATAGCTGCCATTCTGACTGGAGTGAGATGAAGTCTTAGAGTGGTTTTGATTTGCGTTTCTCTAATTGCTAGCAGTGATGAAAATTTTTTTATATATTTGTTGATTGATTGTATATCATCTTCTGAGAAGTGTCTGTTCAGGTCCTTGGCCCATTTATTGATTAGGTTATTTGTTTTTTGGTGTTTAACTTTTTGAGTTCTTTATATACATTAGAGTGCTTTATCTGATGTGTGAGGTGTAAAGATTTGCTCCCAAGATGTAGGCTCTCTATTCAACTTACAGATTGTTTCTTTTGCTGAGAAGAAACTTTTTAGTTTGGGTCCATCCCATTTATTGATTCTTGATTTTATTTCTTGTGCCAAAGGAGTCTTATTAAGGAAGTTGGGCCTAATCCCATGTGAAGAAGATTAGAGCCTACTTTTTCTTCTATTAGACACAGGGTCTCTGGTTTTATTCCTAGGTCCTTGATCCATTTTGAGTTGAGTTTGTGCATGGTGAGAGACAGGCATTTAATTTCATTTTGTTGCATATGGATTTCCAGTTTTCTCAGCAACATTTGTTGAAGAGGCCATCTTTTCTTCAATGCATGTTTTTGGCACCTTTGTCTAATATAAGATAATTGTAATTTTGTGGGTTAGTCTCTATGTCCTCTAATCTGTACCATTGGTCTACCAGTCTGTTTTGGTGCCAATACTATGCTGTTTTTGTTACTATTGCTCTGTAGTATAGTTTAAGGTCTGATATAGTGATGCCACCTGCTTCACTCTTTCTCTAAGGATTGCTTTAGCTATTCTGGGTCTCTTATTTTTCCAGATGAATTTCATGATTGCTTTTTCTATTTCTATGAGGAATGTCATAGAAAGAGGGCTAGATAGCAAGTCAGAGATAGCAGAGAGAGGAAGACGCAAGGAACCCATCTTTCATGGCTTTGTAATATGAGGTTGAGAATTTTGTCTTTATACCAAGAGCACTTGGGCAGCCACAGAAAGAAGGATGCAGAGCAGCCCAAAGCTACATAGAAGCACAGGGAAGCCAATAGTTTCTATCAATTCTGCCCTAAGTGATGGATAGTAGCACCATTGCATTAACCTGTGTGTGATTAGTTTTTGATAGTACATTATTTAAAAATAGCAGTATAATTTCACTATCAGCAATATTCATTAAAGATTTTTTTTAACAAACATGATCCTGGTAGCATTTATTTGAATCAGACTAACAACCATTACTTTTGAAAACAGGAAACATAAACTATAAAAGATAAGAAAGAAGATGTTTATTTTATGCTCACACTGTCTCAGAAAGAACCATAAGTTGGAATTTAGGAGAACTGGTTCATGTGACTGTGGGAAAGATTATCTATTTGGGGGACTTCAGTTTTTTGAATCTGCAAGATGAAGCACTAGTAGTTTATGTTAACTCTGGAGTTCTGTGAATCTCAATTTTTTTCATGGAAAATATGTATATTTCATGTCAAGAGAATAGATGTTGGACGACTGTCTTGGTATGTATTTAAATAAATATTTGTGAGTGGAGAAGTAGAGGTTGTATGTAAGACCTAATGAGACTTACTTTGGATCTTAAGACATTTAATAAACTTAATTTGAATAAGTTGTAATCCTACTTATTGGTAGTATACTATGTGCCAGGTCTTATGAACCTATCTCCCTTAATGCTCAGAAAATCCCTATGAGATAGATGATTTAAAAAATACATTTTACTAAAAAGTAAAACAAAGCCTACATGCACACATTCAGTAATTTGTTCAAAGTCACACAGTTAATGTATCTACAGATGTTTTCAGATCTGTCTGATTTCAGGATCTTTTAATTTTTTTACTAGTTACTACACTCTTTGAGAAGTGTTTTTTTAATGACATAAATACTGAATAGAGACAAGTTTACTAGAATTAGAATATGGATTTCACATTTTTTTTCATATCAATCTGTTGAATTCAAATGCCAAGAATTTTGATAAGCTCTCAATATTAAAAAAAAAAACTGCTCAATAGATTTGATTTAAGTAACTAAACATGCATTTCCCTCAATATGGCCATGAATTCACCACATCTTTGCCATAATGTGTCTTACCAGAAGAGATTACATGTACAGAATTTCAACTCCACATCTATATATTTATAAAGAACAGTTAAAAATTAACTTTCACCACTTGTGTCATCATGTCATATCTTGAAGGCAATTTGTGATTTTTTTTCCACCTTTCTTCTCAAACTATCCACACCCAGAGCAACAAGGCTTCCTACTGAATATTGGCATTTGAGAGTGGCTAAAAGCATTTATACTGAATTTTTGGTGCTGTGTTGTTTTGATTCCTCTTGGGAATATTTGTGGTTTTGAGAGCCACATCAAAGGAGTAGCTCTGGGGTGAGAACTGGTCAACATGGGCCAGATAAGTCATGGTTTTAGTGCTAAGAATTGTTCCCATGACAGTCATGGAGAGATGGCACATTGTGTTTCAAGTCTGTTTTCTTGGGGCAGCACACAAGGCTTTATTCTGTTCAATGATTCAGCACTGATGGACTCACGATATCTTTTGCTGGGCTGTGTGGCCCATCAATCCTTCTTTCAGTAACAGTAAAGGATGTGTGTCACCGTAGGCTATCATGCCCATGAACTTTATTACCATGCTGCACTGAGGTTCTGATAATATTACCAAACCTGACCATTTGAACTATTCTGTTTATATTTTGACTGGCAGAAAGATGTCAACATCATAAAATAAATCTAATAGTGGTTGCTTGTCAGACAAAAGTATTAATTGACTTAGTTCCCATTTAGGGGTGGTTTGTGGTTGTGACAGAGAAACACATTTTGGTGAGAGTAAAACATGGTCTGCATGCTTCTATGTTTTGCTATCATGACTGTAAATACATCTCTGTCATCTGCCAGATTCTCAAAGAAGTCTACTAAAAGTAGCTGGCCAGGGGCTAGGGATATACCTCAGTTGGTAGAACGCTTGCCTAGCATGCACAAGGCCCTGGATTCTAATCCCATAATCACCTTAAAAAAAAAAGTAGCTGGCCAGGACAGACTGGCCAGGATAAAGGCCTTCTTTAACAACCTGGTCAGGACAAAGTCTACAGAAAGACCCCATGAGACACATTGCTTGGTTAAAAAGAAAGAAACAAACAAACCTCTTAAGGTTCTCTGTAATTAGGGAAAAGAGTTTTTAAAAAGTGCTGAAAGATCTAGGATTATTATATGGTAAATAATATCCTGCTTGATAATTTATAATCAGGAAAAAAGGGGTTAACTCAAGACACTCGGTTGTTCATAGGAGTGTATGAGTAATTATAAATTTATCACCTTTATACAAGTGAAACATTCAGAATAATAGTCATTCTTTCCAAAATACATTTTCTTTCCCATGAGAAAAAAATGAATTTGTTTTCATAATAAGGAAAACACAAAGCCATTACATGCAAACATGATGGAAAAAATTTTAAGAATCCCCCTGCTCAACTTATTCAACCTCTTTACATTCTTTAAAAAGCCCATAATATATTTTATTACTCACAAGTATCATTTGATATGAAATAATCTCGTTGCTCTCACAAACTGACAGACTGACAACGGAGGTCAAACAAACCCAAAATTTAGTTTATAGAAGGCTGATATCTGAGAAGCATGTAAAAATGTCTCTGGGACTAAGATTAAAATATAAATATAAATATAATATAATATAATATAATATAATATATATTCTTAATGGCTATAGAAAACATTTTTAATTATAGGCTAAAGAGTTTAGGTTAATTTAAACCCTAATAATGAGAATTGCTTAAAAGTGAGGTTACTGGGCAGCTCAGTATAGATCAAATAAAAAAATGTTGTTTGATGACATGATAGACCTGAAATGTTTAAAATTCAGAATAATCCATCATTAAAAACAACAACAACAACAAAAAACCCAACCAAAAAATTCTTTTATGTTCAATGGAAGAATAGGGACTAACCCCCCCCCCCCACACACACACACACACAGCCCACCAACTCATTTTTCTTCCTGCTTTGTCTTAGTTCCTCAACATTTTGCCTCACCTTTGTCAACCACATTGAGTGAGACTATAGAATATTATCTGGTAGACTTTACAGAGCTCTGGTAAATTCACTGATGAATATAAGATAGGTATAACCTGCTTGGAGTTTAAACTAGAGAACTGCCCAAAGAATCTTCCTTTTGTGTTGTATTATAGAATAAAGTGGAATTTCTTACTTTTCCATCCTTTCACATACTGAAGAGGTGAGATGCTGGTGTTTATGTTAATATTACAGATACATTCACCCTTGCCATCAGTCCAAAGGGATTGCACACAGGTTGGAATCCTAGGGTTCCAAAACCTTGGGTCAAAAGCCACAGCCTACAGGCCAAAAGTATGGGCTGAAGAGTCAAACAGGCCTAAGTTCAGTCATAGTTCCACCTGCTAGATAGGATGGGTAATTAACGTCTTGTTTTCCAATTCCTAATATACAAATAAGTATATTATTACCTACTTTATAGGAAAGTCATGAGTTTAAATGAGGAAATAGATTTCAAACACTCAGCATGAGGCTTAACATAGAAAACCACCACATAATTTTGGCAGTAGTACCACAGCTGATTTTCTTTCTTAGCCATGTCTTACAGAGGGTGCTGGTTCCCACAGCAGAGGATCTGACCAGCCTTATTCTTTTCTTTTCCTTTGAAGTAAGAAGTGAGGGGACCTTGGTGCCTACACAACCACTTCCCATATGCTCTGGCCCCTCGCACCAGATTGTGTAAGCTCAGGGGCTTTTCTTCTTTTTAATATCTGCCATCGAAGTTCAAAGACTTGTCTTTCCAAAGAATATCAGCTATATTCACAGTTTATGAGGTCATGTTTGCTGCAATGCTTTGTTGTAGTTGCTAAAATATTCACCACCCTAGTCATTGCTTAGATCTTAAAAGAATTATAAGAGGAAGCCAAACCCCACTCCAGTAAAACTCAGAATAAAAGTGGTCCCACTGGGCATCTAAAACCTGAAAAACTAAAACAAAACAAACAAACAAACAAAACTACCCTTAGATTACTAAGCATACAAAGTCAATGTAGATTCTTTAACTTCACCAGGACCCTGTCCTAATGACATATTTTAAAGGTAAGCTAAACTAGCCAAATTTTAATCCATGAATACCTCTAGCCATGGATTTCTAAAATTGCATTCATTCATCATCAGTATGTTAATATATTGCTTCAAATCTAAGGTGCATTCTTTTTCATTTTTACATGCTGCTAATTAGACTATTTTATGATCAATGTATAAAGTTATGTTGCAGCTCTTTTTCCTTAAAACTTGAAGTTAGGCCAGTAGGATATCTTGCAACTGATAACATCTTAAACATACAAGAATATGGAATTCTAACATCATATTGCTCTGTGATGATGTCATCTAAGATGATTACTTGTACTTTATGATGAATAAAAAGAACAAGTCAAATACATAAGATAAAAAAGCATTCATTATTGCTAATACCTTTGCACACGTGGAAATGAGAGCCATAGATTTAGTTAATACTTGGATTTTTGTTGTTAATATTACTTTTTAAATCCCTCATATTTCTTCAAATATGCTAGGAAATATCTTATTTGTTTTAGCAAAAGTTCTCAAGAAAAACAAAAAGCCCTCCCCACCAGTTCCCAGAAACCCCGTTTTCCCTCTCAACCATGCCTCCTTCTTTTCAGTGTCCCTGCAGATATCTAGGGCAGCAACATACCTACCTGTCACTGTTAAATGTAGGATTGTACTTTCATATGCTCAAAGATTATCTTAAGGTACACTGACTACACACTACTCAAAACCTGACACATACTGCGCAGTGCTGGGTAAACAACAGTTACTCAATAAATACCTTCTGACTTACTGATGTGAAATCCAGAACTGTGTTCTAGTTGGGCATACATAAAGCTATTAAAGGAAGGAGAACTCAAATTCCCCAAACTGCTGCCTTTTCTTTTTATCTAACTAAAATCTCTATGAGTTAATTTTGAGATCCACTTTTACACAAATAAAGGTCACCAATAAATCAAACCATAAAAGTTCTTTTTTTCCCCTGAAACCAGTTGATAGGGCATAATCCCTTTTTAATTTTGGTTACATACATGAAAATTACCATACTTAAAAGTGGTACACCTCTTCACAGCACACTTGAATGAAAGATGGTAAACTCAATGATCTGGTTAATATAAATAATGAAATGTGATTTAAAAGCTAATGACATGAAACACTCATCATGGACCAATTAATTTGAAGCTACTGAAATTACTGACAGATTATTTTAAGGAACACTGACTTATCAACTATGAGGCAAGTTGGTTTGCAAACATTTAATCCATTAAACTGAAAAATAATAAACCATATTTTATAACTGGGGAGGAAATAATGTAGCAGGATAAATGAGGGAAGGAGTAGGAAAGGGGATTTATCTTAAAATATTTATTTCCAATTTTAAAAAGTTCTTGATCTTTAAAGCAGTTTGCGTTTGAAAAAAGGAAAAACTGTTCTCTAAATGCTGTCATTACTCCAAGCACAGAACTGATTTTAAGATCTTAAAATAAAAATTACTTAATATGACTATTATTCATACATCATGATTAAAAAACAAACTTCAGAGCTGGGAATGTAGCTCAGTGGTAGAGTGCTTGCCTAGCATGCACGAGGCCCTAGGTATCACAAAAAAGAAAAATAGCCCCAAACTACCTACTTTCATCAAAACTATCTGAAGGCATCAGAACTACAGGGTTATAGACAGGAGGAATAAGATGATTTGCAACTATCTCTTTTTAACCACTTATGGACAGAAAAATAACTCTCCTTCTTTTTACTTTGAGCATATTGATATACATAAGAAGAATTTTTTTTTCTTTCTTTTCATCTTTTTGGTCCAATGGCTTCAGGAACTTTATATCTTATTTTAGATATAAAGATCTTATTTTATATCTCTTCACCAGAGGGGAAAATGCCCACAATAGATCCATATCAACAAAATAAATGTTCTGGATGCATGCATATGCCTATTATGCAGTTAGGTGATGTTTACAGACCCTTTACAAATATTTTTGAGTTACAAAATGCATTACACATTCTAGATCATTATCCATATGAGGTATTCTCACATTTGGAAGTATTGAATTTGCACTTTACCAAGAATTATGGTTAATACTAAATGGCAAAGGAAAATAAACACTTCTTGCCTCCAAATGTCTCCTCTGCCTATGTTTAATTGACTTATAAACTCATATAAATGCTATTTCAAGTGAGCTGTGAATTATACCAAATGATTTTGAAATATATATAGAAAAGTCATGTAAAGGAAGGCCTCACTTGAAATTCACATCAACTTTCCATCTGAAAATCAAATCATCCACATAAAAATAGTCAAAAAGAACTTCATTTAATTAGTGAAATGTAGACTTTTGCATAGAAAGAGGTTACAAAGTAATGCGAAAAAGACTAGGTACAGTAATTTTAAAACAAATATTTAAAAGTATTTTTGCATAATGTTTAACATTTTCATAATGTTTATTGCTTTCTCCACACAGCAGAGAAATGAAGTGCATAATACATGCTGTGTTTTTATCTTTCAAATATAAAAATCTCACGTGCTCAATTTCAATGTATTAAGAGATTATTTTGCCATTAAGCAAAAATCTAAAAAACAAAACAGCATTATGTAGTACTAGTCTAGGCATGGGCAAAAATAATTTATGTACATCCCATTGCATACATTCATCTTGATTTGGGATCAAATGTGATCACTAACTTGAGCAAGAATATTTTAAAACTGTGGTTTTTCTCTTCCCAATGTTCTCTCCTTTTCTCATCACCTCCAGAAATACATCTCCCCAAAAGGTGACAAGATCAGATGTTACATGTTATGTGGAGAAAATGAAGAGGATAAATATATAAAAATAGTCCAAATGAAACTGAATAAATTAATCCAAAGTCTTGCAAATTGGAGTGTTTCCAAGTTGGCATGAATTGGCCTCTGGTAGGCACACAGTAGGCAATTGCTTCTAGATGCACTATATAAATGTAAGGTTTATATAAAGAAGCACCGTATTTTGAACCATCTAAAAAAAGTGCCTGGGGGCTTGCAGGCAGAGCAGAAATGCTTGTTAATCTGGGTTCTGATGGAATAATTGTTTCTACCAATTCAATGCTAAATGTTACTGCTTGGCAAGTCTGTACAAAGAAAGCAAACTAAGATCAAACTAGGTCTTTCAACTTGAAAATAATTTTCAGCAATCTTTTTGACCAATAAAAACTGTTGGTTTCAACAGAATATTCTGGCATTGTCTGCAGCCTAATGCAAGACTTCTGTTCCTTTCCTTTCTTAACCTAATGCCTACACTCTTCTTGTGCAATGTTGCATGTTCAGAAGAAAACCTTCCTTAGCTCAGGCACTTATGAAAGATGGATTTCTTTTCCCCATCTAGGTTCCAGAGAATTCAGTCATGACATTTTTCTTCCCCAATTCGGTTGTGCAGATGCACATGTAACTGAATGTTACAGTCCATGTATTTTTCAGGAAACTTTTAATGGAAACAAGTGTTGAGTTTTCAAAAGTTGCTGATGTCGGTTCGGTTACCAAGCTGCCTTAAACAAAAAAAGAAAAAAAGATAATACCACATTTCCACTCGTGAGGTTTGTGTCTCAAATAGCTTTATTGTTCCTTTGTGGATCTGTAGGTATCTGTATGGCTACCTTCATGGTGCAGAGGTTTTAAGCCGACTCTGAAATGAAGAACATTCAATTACAATTGCAAGAAGTTCAAGCATAACTTAAAAAGCTCCAACTTCTGTCCCCCAGGGTCGGTAAGGTTTACTGTTTGTTCCGCTGCTTGTCTGCTGGGGACTGGATGTGGCTGACACTGATAAGGGTGGGCTGATTGCTGTTGCTGCTGCCACTGCTGCAGCTGCATTTGGGGGGAGCATGGGAAATGCTCCCGCGAAGGACAGAGGGAAGCTGTGTGCAGCTGCAGTGGCTGCTGCAGCTGCGGCATGGACGGTAGCTGAGAGGGACAAGAGAGAGGTGGAGAGAGGTGGCACACAAGGGGCAACGCTGCCAGTTGATGGCATTCGAAGGGCAGAATCTGCATGGGCAAATGTGGCCGTGAGGAGGGCAGAGCCATGGGCAGGAGGCACTTCTGAAGTTGTAGAGAGGCGACAAGGTGTTGACTCCGAGGCATGGAGTCCGTTGGGTTGGAGCAAGGCCGCAGGAAGATGGTGGAAGGCTGCTGCCCAGTGATGTGGATGAAGGGAGTGATGGTGATGGGCCATTGAGGATGTCATTGCGGCTGCCTCCCGCTGGGAGGCGCAAGTGCTGAGATGAGATACGAGGCGCACGCGTAGTGGATCTGAGGAGTCCAGGCCTTCTACAGAGCTTAGGTATCTGGCCACTTCTGTCAGGCACTCTCGGAATCCAATACTCATGAAGTCCATGGCAAGGGCATGGGCGTCAAAGTAGCCTAAAAACCGGTTTGAGGAGAGTGGGGTGGGGGTGGGGAGATGGAAAGATAAGGAGGAGCAAAATGAGATTACATGAGTCCTACTGTGCCCTTAGGATATTTAAGTAGAAAGATAATCTTTTCTGAAAATATTGCCAGTTATTTATAGTTTTAATTTCTGTAGAAGAAAGTATGCTTTCAAACTTGCATGTGTGACAGCACTGGTAATGTGTCACAGTTGTTCTTGCAAGTAAATATTAGGGGGGGGGGATTAATAATGTCCCTGTTTCAAATCTTCCAGGAAAAAAAAAAAAAAAAGAAAAAAGGTGTCTCTTCTTTAGCATTGTGAGATAAGGACATTCCCCAGTAAACTTTTTCATGGAAATAGAAAAGGCTTCTAAAAGGCTTCTCTCCTCTGTCCCAAGTGTTAGAAATTACAGGGCTTATCTGAAACATCTGTAAAATGCAAATTAGCAGTTTGAGGACTTTCTGTAGATATGTGCTACAATTTCACTAATTCATAAGTACTTTTTGACTCACACTTTTTTTAATCAACAAAGTGAATACATCATTATTTTGTATGAATTGAATGAAAACAAAATGAGGTGGTTTTTTTTTAATTGGTTGCTAATTTGAAGATCTGATTTTTCTGTCAGATAATGCAAGGGTGTTCTAGTAAAATGAGATTACTATTGTATAATCTTTGTTTTTCTGAAGTTCAAATATGTATCTCCTTTGTTGGTTATTTGACTTTTATGTGGCATCTGCCCAAGGGAAAAATGTGTATTAATTGTATCTGTGTATATGCCCCAACAGCCCACATCTGTAGGTTATTACCATAAAAATAGCTAAAGTTGGGCCTTTTATAAGTCTTCTTTTATCCAGAGATAATTCATTATAGGAAATGGTGATTTCTAATTGTTATAGTGCCAATTAAGGGCATGATAATAGATACTTTTGGGGGGGGGGGAATGGCACCTTCTTTGATCACCAGTCTGTCCAAATATATCCTTTTCTGATTCTTTCTAATTTGCAATTTCTTCTTAAGTAATTTTCTAATTAGAAGTTTACTGTACTCACATTTTGGATGTATGTATACATGAATGAGAAATAAGATCAATTTCATCTAAGGCATTTACTATATTATCTTTTTATGCTTTTCAGCTCAAAGTATTACCTGTTTATCATCTACTAAAAATTAGACTAACTTAAATTAGAACCTAAGTATTTTGGAAAAGAGTAGTCACATAGAGTCAAAATTGTAAAGCTAGAATTCCAATAGAAACCTGGAAGTCTTAAAAAAGATGTTTGGGGCAAATGTATTCACCATTAAAACAGAAACAATAGCACAATGCTTATACAAGAGAATATCATGGAATGTGGAAGATGGGCAGCAAAACTAGCTATCATCCCAAGACCTTGGCACAGCTAATCAACAAAGCCTCTGGGGTTAGAGGAGAAGCTCCTAATGTGTCCATGAAAAGATTTCACATTTCAGTTCTGAGGGTTCTCTGCAGGGCTTTGCAGTCTTTTGATTTCCATGAGGAGGAGGAGGAAGGTAATGATTAGAGTCTAGAAACCCAAAAAGATTTAGAAATTTAAGTGACTCTACCAAATCTTCTCTAGAACTACCACATTATCAAGATGGTCTATAAAGAATGAACTAACAGATTTGAAACTCCAGGAGCTTCTGAGAAATTTTATTTGTGGTCACGAAGTAAGTGACGTTTGTGGTTTGCCAGCTAAATTGCTGTATATGGCTGAGTCTTTTGTTGCATCCTACAAAATACAAACTATTTAATTCCTATCCTGTTGTTGAATGCAAGAGAGAAACGATGATGAGTAGCTGTCTCTTGTGAATGGATCTCGGGCCAACATAGCACACGTGTCCATAACCATGCTCTGTGCCAGCATGATTCTATGGACTTTAAGTCTTGAAGTGCATTTACTCACAACAACCCTGTAACATGGACAACCATCTTCATTTTACAGATGATGAAATTGAGATTAAGCAAGGGTTAGTAATTTATCCCAGGTCACAGAGCTAACAAACGGTCAAGCCAGGAGTTAGGAAAAGACAACCAAGTTAGAGTCTATGCTCTTTACCCTGACATTCTGAGATAGCTGGGAGTCTTTAATTATGCAAGACCAAACTGCCAGTCCCCCTTCTTTAAGACCCACATATTCTCCTGTTCTATGACCTTTCTAATGACCCAGCAGTCAGGAGATTTGCATGATGCCTACTTGGAAATATCTGCTCATAAACTATTCCAGGATGAATTTTAGGACTGTTCAGGTAGCCAAGAATAGCAACCAAGATGGAACTCAGTTTTTATTATGAAGCCAAAGAACAATATTACTCTTTAGAAGTACAACTCATGCCAAATATTTGAAACCCTGATAACATTTCAATGCCAAGGGAAGGAGAGCAATCACACTTCTTCTGTACCATCACTAGCTCAATCAGTCTCAACATTCTGAGACCTTAGGTGTGGAAACATCCATGATGCTGGAGAGGTCTTTGGAGTTCATCTTGCTAACGGAAGCCTCAAAGAGCAGCAGATTACTTCTGTGGAAGTCAAAGGCAAGGCAGTGGCCAAGCTAGGCTGGATCACTAGCTTTGTATGATTTAACTCACTTCTCTTCTTTATATTACAAGTAACGTTTGTATCCAACATTACTCTATTTTCATTTGGGATGGCTTCTTGGGAAGGTATAACCTGGATAAGCCATAATGTGTGAACTTAATAATCACTCTGTACTTCACACAGGTAAAAGATGGTTAAAGGCAGGGTAGATAATCTACTAGTTCTCCGACTGGTAAAAAGTCATTTCCCTCCAATGACTTGCTCTGCCCTGATTGAGAAATAATAGCTATTAGTAGAAGGCTAATGCTGAGCACAGGAGGCCTCCAGTATTTAGTTTAACACTTAACTCCTTATAGTACCCTCTCTCTATTCAGTGGTTAAATATATTGAATAACACTCTTGGATGAGATGAATAACAAAGGCTTCCAAAGAATGAAAAAGCTACAAACAAGCAAAATCAAAGCTGTCATCCATCAAGTGATATTTGGGGAAGGGGATAATGAAATCTGAATGATATTGTAGCTTTTACTATTTTTAGCCTGAGATACTACTGATCCTTCTCTGATCCCTTGAAAATTCCTTCCTAAGGTACTGTTTAGTACAGAGAATCTCTCTCTAGGGAACTGGGCCCAGAGGAGACTCCTGTCTGCTCAAGAATGAGTCGACTTTGTTCATAATTTCTAATATAGACATTTCCTAACTGCACTTCAAATGTTTTGTTTAGTTTAAAGCCAAGACCAACTAAACTCTGAAAACAATAATAAAAATAATTCTAGTTACTTCTTTTACAATTCTTACATGATTTTGAGTTCTGGCCTTGATTTAATGAAGTAAAAAGAAGAAGGAAGAATTAGGAAGAGGAAGAAGAACAAGAAAGAAGGATTGCTTCTAACCTCCTGTTTATATTTGGATGTTTGTGTGTTTGTTTTGTCTTTCTGTACAGATTCCAGCATGCGCTTCTTAAATCCCAAACAAATCTCTGACCAGGCTGCTGTGAATGAAGCTTTACTCCCACAGTATTATGAAAGCAAACACAAGCCCAGGGTCAAGTGCTTCTTTTGTTACAGAAGTTCTTTCCCACGAGTTCAATCCTGCCATTAGCATTGATTTCCATGGCTTTAATCTGGGGCCGCCTATCTCAGCTTGTTAAAGAACTGTTCAACTATGACTTCCTTACAATATTAGAGAGGAAAGATGAAAAGAGAAAGGTAGAAAGGGAATAAAAAAACAAAGCCACCAACTTACCTTTACCCCCTGTTGCCTGAAGCATCTTCAAATGATCCACTGTCATTTGCAATATTTCAGCTTTTTCTAACTTTGCAGATCCCTTCATTAAAAAAAAAAAAAAAAGTCTCATAAGTCTTTCAGAAATTAACTTGGAACATTATAGATGGAATTTAGTTTTATAGTTTCAATTTTCCCTCTCACTAGAAAATTCTAAATATATTATCTTCATAGGGAAATCTGAATTCTTTCCAAACTTTACAGGGAAACACCTAATAATAGGCACTTGTCATTTTAACTTTTAAAGACCAAAAGAAGACATCAAATAAATGATTTTTAATCATAATTATATTCCTAAGATCACTCCAAAAATGTATTAAAATTGAAAAAATGTCAAACTTTGTGTTTCATTTCTACCTTGGTTAATATTATATTTTATTAGAAAGCATTCAATATTCATATAATGATGGAATATAGATCAGTTGAATACCAACTCTGGAATATAAGGGGACAGGATTTTAGCAAATTATTATTAAAAGTAGATGAGTCAAAAATAGAAAATAGCTCAGTGGAAGAGTGTTTGCCCAGCATACATGAGGCACTAGATTCGATCCTCAGTACCACATAATAATAAACAAATAAAATAAAGGCATTCTGTCCATCTACAACTACAAAATTTAAAAAAAAAAAAAAACAGAAAATTCTGATAAAGCCTTAAGGTGATTCATAAAGACCACCAGTAAGCAGAACCAAGAAAAAAAAAATTAGTTTTTTTTAATCCCTTAATAGTTACCAGCAGGTGTCACTGTGAATTTCATGATCACAAACAAAAAGGAATATTTACAACTTGTTTAAGAAGCATAATAAATGTTTAAGGATTTTTAAACCTTTTAAAATAGTTCTTAATAAAACTTGTCTTGCAAATGTATTTTTATGTTCCCCTTTTTAAAATAAGGCAACCCCTGGAAATCAATTGAAATACAAATATACCACCTCAAACTGTCTCAGGGGGCTGTGGGTGGCTTCTAATTTCCTGGAAGAGCTAAATAATTAAACCAATGTGTTTCTCTCTCCCTCCCTCCCTCCCTCCCTCCTTCCCTCTCTCTCTCTCTCTCTCTCTCTCTCTCTCTCTCTCTTTTAAAGCATTCTAAAGTTTATTCCAGGTTTCTATGCTTTATTTGTTTTGTGAAAATTATCAGCACCCAGGACATGGCAAGAGTGTTAGAATTATTTAACTCTAAAGTTTAAATACTCTTCTAATCATATTGTGACAGGGCCAGCTCTCTAGGGTTGGTAGCCAAACCCTGCTAATGGGAAAGCTTATGTTTATGGTAACTAGCTGCCAAACAACTGAGGTTTGTTCTTAAGGTTTGTTTTAAGTCAACTTTTAAGGAGAAAAAAAAATCCAACCAATCAAGGGAGTGGAGGGGCACACCAAACTGACTGTTCCTCATAACTATAGACATTTCAATATTCAAAATTTTAAAAACATTTATTATTGACATTTTAATTTGCAGCCCTTGTCATTGAAAATGCTACTAATCAAACATATAATTTTTGTATTTAAAACAAAAACAGTCTCAGCATATAAATTGGGTGTCTTTCTCTTAAAGATCCATAATCAATAGCATATCATATCCTGTACTTCTGTCAGTGTTCAACTTTTCCATGAAGATGTACAAGGAGTTTCTGTGAAAGTGACCAATAACTAAAAACTGTAGTTTCTGGAAAGTCTCCAAGGACTTTGCTGGCCTTGCTTTAGAATGTTTGTGGATTCATGAAGTAAACAAACAAACAAAAAATGGAATAAACAAACAACTGCTTTCTGGTACCCTACTTGGAATTCAATTGAAAATATTTTCAACAAGGACATATGCCACATCCTTTGAAAGATGCTCTTAGAAATCCGTGCCATTAGCCACTACAGCCAGAGAAACGTCGCTTTTCTAAACCACAAAGAAAGATTTAAACATTTGGCTTTCTGCTTTTCTAACTAAGTAAAATTGGATTTTTTAAAAGAATATTTGAACCCTGAAAAGAGGCATTTATGACTAATTTGATTTTTGCCAACTTTCCAAAATGTGCCCCAAATCAAACATCATTCTATTAACCTAGCGATTAAAAACGAAAGCAAGAGGCTTGGTAAAGAAATTGTATTAGTAGTATTATTTAGGAAGTAGAACTAGAAAGTTACTTCCTGGGCTTTATTTATTTTTTTTTAATTTAAAAGATTTTTTAGTAGTTTGAGAAAAAATGATATTTCACATATATGTTTTGAAGAATATTACATACAGCACAGTTTTAAACAAAACCACTACTGGTGTTCATAGAAAGAACAGAAGAAAGCATGAACACTGTTACCCTAAAGGGGAAAATAAGCTAAAGAATGGAAATGTTTTTCAACTTCATGATGGATTATGTTTTTAATAGTTTTGCCACAACAAAGCATTTTATTGAAATAGCTGCTCTGTGCCAGATCAGGGCACATACACCATTATTTTAATGAGCTTTAACAAGAAACTCACATTCCCAGATGAGAGAATCAGATTCTTTGGGCTTTGGGGGTGAGGGGGGTAGCTTACTTGTTTTTCAAAAGCAGTTGGCACCAGTCGTCTCAACTCAGATAAACTGTTATTTATCCGATCCCGGCGCCTTTTCTCTATAATCTATCTCAAAGAAAGCAAAACAACAGAAGTTTATGAATACATAAATGATAAAATTACTCATAATGGAAAAACACAACTGTTACATATTAGGCTGGATTACATGAAATAAAAAGAAAAAAAAATCACATACCCCTCTCCTTTTCTTTCTTGCCATAATTTGAGATGTTGTTGTTGGAGAATTCGATCTAATCACAGAACTAGTACTTTGCCTATGAAATAGGAAGAGTATGTCAGGTGCTGCATTAACATAACAATGGTTTCTACTGGGTACTTGTGGCACCCATTAAATATTCAAAGTGTACAATTCATGCCTGTGTTATTTTATTCTTAGTTTTTACTTCCCTTCTAATAGCCTTGCTTTGGGCCCTTCTGTCTCTTTTCAGGCAGGAATTATGCCTTTGAAAGATATTTAATTGGTAATCCAGATGCCAATTCTATTGGTCCTCCCTCCTGTCAGATACACTGAACAAAGTAATATCACTTTCAAAAATAAGGATCATATGAAACAGCACTATCAAATAGTTATCACACATCAAACTGTTGCCCCTAGATGCAAACTTTAAAATGTAGAGAAGTTATTATTATTTCAAAACTTCAATTAGGAGTATCTTACACAGGGGGGAAAAAAACCCCACAAATTTGATGTTCTGCACATTAACATTCCCAAAGAATAACCTAAATTACATATGTAATGACAGCGAAATTAAAGTTAGGCTTAGTACTAGGTAAAGGTTTTACTTTGAAAACGAAACCATAGGTGTCACTCAGCTTTCAAACTAAGCTTAAATCTCCAGAAGCTGCAATCCACCTTGAGTTTACTAATGAAAAGCCATTTTTATGTTAAAAATTAAAATTATTATTTGGTCTCATAACTTTTACACTCCTTTCTAGTTTGTATCTCTTTCTCTTCATAATTCATGAATACTATGCTTCCTTATGGCTCAAATTCCCCAGGTCCTGTTATTTGTTCTCTTTCATTTCAGAAATACTGCACACACCAGGTTCCTATTACCTCACCTTCTCACTTCTGGATCTTATTTCTGAATTAACTAACCCCTTCATTCTCACTCCTTCTCTACTGGTTTCACCTTTCACGTGACATCTTCCGTTTTTTCAGACCTCATTTTTAAAGATGACACAACACTTTAATAAGAAGACACTTTGTAAATGTTTCATGTAAGTATGGTTGCTTTTGCTGATTCCTGACTCTGATTTGTTTAGAATAAGAATGTGGGGGGGAAAAAAAAACAGTTTTCCAAAGGCAGGAAGAATTTCATTCTTTGAGTGACAGCTGCAGATAAATAATTAAGGTGCTTCTGGGGATGGCAATTAGAAGCAATTATCATTTGACCTGCCTTGGCTCTAAAATGCCTTGGTAATCTCCCTCTGTCAGAGGAAAGTAGAGGTCTGGCTTCTGTGATCAGAATGCCGATCTTTTCCAGGCTTAAGAACTATCAGTCAAAGAAATGCCAGATTGGAACCTTACATCTGTCACTCACTCGCCTGATAGACCAATCACTCACGGTTAACCTGCACAATTCAAGCTACTTAGGCTTGACATCGTAGATTGTTTTAATTGCTCCAAAACCTAAACCTCTCTAAAAATAAAAAGTTAAATTACTTCTCTTCTCCTGAGCTATTTTGGAACTGCCTCCAAATACAGCTTCAGCGGCGGGGGCATCTCCAGTTGCCCGGACGTGCCTATCCGCGCGCCCAAAGCTGACAGCCTGGGACCCTCCCTCGCCAACGCCTGCACTCTCCGGTTCAGTCGCGTCCTCAGTCCTCTGCCCCACCCCTGGAGAGAAAACCCACAACTCTCGCCCCACCCCAACTTACGCTAAACGAGCGCCCACCACTTGAAGTTTCTCCGGCAAAACTTTATTCTCTCTAGCAGGACGCTGCAGACAGAAGCCTCGGGATTTCCAAGAAACCCTCGTGCCCAAAGCTCCCCGACACCCTTTGGCCCTGGCAGCTCGCGCCCAGCGCGCGCTCACCCGGAGTAATTGTTCTCGCTCCCCACGTCGATGGTCTCGTCCATGTCGCTCTCGGAGGTCGTCTCCTCGCAAGGGCGCTTCATCTCGGCAAAGACCGTTCCGGGCGCAGCCCTGCCGGAATCACCGACGCTGAGCGGGGTGCAACACCCTCCCCGCCTGCCTCCTCCTTCTCTCCCTCCCGGGACTTCTGCAGGCGAGGCTTCAGCGGCGGCGCGGTCGGCTCCTCGCGGCTCTTTCCCACGCCGCAACCCTTCTCCGCAGCAAGAGCCGGCGCCGGCCACGCCCCCCCGCGCGGGCGGGGTCACCTCTCCCACCCCCGGCTTGCCCACCCCTCCGCCTGCCGGGCACCGCCTCCTCGGGGGCCGGCGTGGCCCGCTATTGGCTGGGGTAGGAGGGCGTGGCTGCGTTCGCCAATGCCCGCCTCAATGCTCTGGCAAAGGCGTGGGAATGCGGCCGCCGCGCACCTGGGACCCTGAGCTGCGCGCGGGCTGGGAGAGGCCGCGGAGAGCGTAAGCGCGGGCTGCTTAATTCCAGCTAGTGAGCGCTCGGTCTCAGACTCCAGCGCGGCGGAGGCGGAGGCGAGCCGGCGAGGGGCGGGCTCTGGATCTGGGGTTTCGGCCCTCCTCAGCTCCCGGCGGTCTCGCCCAGGGAGTCTTAGTTCTGTGTTTAAAGAATAACCCCAAGCGCGTGGCTGAGTGTGAACAAGCGTGTGTGACGTCGGGAGGCGCCGTGACTTAACCGAACCGCCCCGCTCGGCTGTCCCTTGTCTGGACCAAAACTGCTGACTGGCTGACCCCAGCGGTCACATTTGCCCTGTGGGGTTTTTGAAAACCTTAAATCAATGTTGCTTTTCTCTCTGACAACTCCTGAGGCTACTTCCGCGGCCTCTGAGCTGTGGACAGATAAAGACGCAAGTTTCCCCGACCAGGTACTTAACCGCTGGCAGTCGGAGGGTTTGAGAGGGCCCGACTGATGTCGGATTTGCTATCCCTCTGTTATTTCCATGTTGTCTTTGGCCACAAGGACTGTTTAGCAGACCTCCAGCCGTGGGCTGGAGTTTTGTCTACTCAGATGGTAGGAAGGACTCGAGTAATGAAGAGGGGATTTCAGGACACACTTTAGGATTTCCAATTCGAGTTTCTTGGGCTTGGGTAATCCAAATAAGTGCATAACTTCTTCCTCAATCTCCCTGGCGTGTGCAATCGCAGCCGCCGAATTAATTAGATTCAAGACGTGAAGATTCGTGCTTGGAAATTCAATTTCTTTTCTAAATTCCCAGTTCATGTCCAATAGTTCTTAGTGCACGGGCAACGTGGGTTGTCTAGGACTCCACTTCTTCTTTCAAATTATGTTTTTAAGCTACTATTTCTGCGTTTAGTGGAATTTTTGAACCGGCTACGCCGAAGTATCTCCGCGAGGGCAGGAAGTGAGGGACCGAACCTGGGACACCGGGGTCCGTTCACCCTCCGTGGCGCTTAGGTACCAGATGGAGGGCGGCTTGTGGTTTGGGGTCCAGCCCGAGACTCCACGCTTAGCGTCGGGACAGTTCTGAGCTTGGTGGTTAAAAAAAAAAAAAGCGTTTGAGAAAGGTCATTTTGCACTCACCACGTGCCTGCGCCACTTACGGATTTATATTTTTCTGGGGCTCTGCCTAGGGCATCTGTTTAACAGTCCATTCTCTCCTAATACAAGACCTGTAGGGTCGGGAAGGAGTAGAGGAAAAGATGTGGACAGGAAAAGACTGAAACCAGGGCAAGAATTGCTCTCAGGGAGTGCGGGAAGGAGCCGGATCAACGCAGAGGACCCGCAATGTGGGTGTTAAACTCTGATTAAAACATAAAACTCCTTCCCCACTTGCCTCGGTTTCTTTTGTGCGGTCCCTACAGCGGTGCCTTCAATAACCGTGTGAACAGAAATCCGAAACGTCCTATTCTGCCTTCTGAAACGTAACCCCGGGCTAATCACACAATCAGCGTGGAGCGGGTGGGGCCTGGTAGGGTTAGACCCGGGTCAGTGCCTGGCCCCGGGTCCCCGGGTGGCCGTCACTCTCCATCTCGGCTATCAACCTCAAGCGTGCGCCCGGCCTGCGTGGGACTTCGGGCCTCTGTCCGCGGTAGCGCAGGCTGCTTGAGAGCGGTTGCTCAGAACAGAGTAGGCCAGCAACCCGACGCCATCCCCGCTCCAGGTCCCCGAAATTCTTTTGAGGGTGAGCCCAGTGCACACAGGATCCCGGCCCCAGCTCCCCAGACTGAGCGCGCGAGTGGTTATTGCGCCCCAGCCACAGGTGAACACTCGGCGGCTGGTCTTCGCGAGCTCAGCCTTCACAACTCTGGGTGAGGGCTGCACGTTTTTCAGAATGCCTACAAGTGCAATTAACGTTTGCCACGCGAGCAAATTAGCGGGCGCTTCCAAACGCCTGAAGGAAAACCTAAAATCATAATTGGAAAAAAAAAAAAAAAACCTACGTCCCCCCCCAACTAGTGTATTTAATTATAATGATTGCGAAAAATTGCAGAAGGAAATGGTTTGCTTGCAATAAAGTAGCAACTGGTTAAAGTTTTTCCATATTTGTCTTTGAAGACTTACCCGCTGTACCGTGTCATAAAGAAAAACACAGCAGGGACGAAAGCACACACGGATTTTGTGTGTGTGTGTGTAAATAAAAGCAAAGAAGATCATATTTTTAAAATGTTTAGAACAGTATATAGTAGGCGTTGTATCTGGTAAAGAAGAATTCTTAGAGCAAAAGACAGCATTTTGAACTCTATGGAAAGGGTACGCTCATTTATTTTTAAAATACTTTATACAGAATTAGGGCGACTTTTCCATTAGATCTTTTATTCCCCTCAAATAACTCATTTGCCTGTCCCCTTAGGTGCCTTGTCCTTCTCCTGTCCCTCTAGTCTTGGGTTAGAGGGAGAAACAGAGGAAGTTCTCTTAAAGACCCCAGCCTCCAGCATGCTTAAAAAAAATCGCGGATTGGAGGTGGGGGGCGGAGTAAGGAGTTTTGGGTGGGGTAGGCAGAAAGAAAAGAGAGAGAAAATGAGAGAATGGCGGGATTTTAAGCTTCATTGCCCTTCGGTGACATCCTTTTCAGGGAAAGTTTGTTGAAGGCTTACTAAGACTAGGAAAAAAAAAAAAAAAAAAAAAAAGATGCCCGGGAGTAGAGAAAGTAACCTGCAGTTACTCTCTTTCTTTTTGAAAGATTTGAATAATGAGATAATTAGACTGATGGATAAGGTGGTAGTGATGGGGGGAGGACTGTCCTAGAAACAAAATGCTCTTGAGAATGAAAGGCCAGGACGACAGATCTAAAGGGAATGGAGGAAGGGAGACTGTCGCCTTCGCGAAATTGGTCCTTTGCCCGTGTTTTGTGCTTATGTGATTCAACTGTCTTAGTGGCCTGAGAATGGTATGTCCAGTGAAATTTGATCAGAAGATATCCAATTCAATGGTTTGGATATTCCTCTCGGACGACTTTCCCCCTACTCATTTATTATGAAGTTAGTTTTCGCATCTATATTGATACATTTGACAATCTTGACCAAGTCTTATCTTGTCCCACAAAGTTTGTGTTTTGTTGTACAAACTAAGGAAGTGATTGCTTTACTGTAATTCTAAAAATTCTCTTCTGGCATTTTGGGAATGAATTGGGTTCTCTTTTTTAATTATTTTTGATCTGCTTTTCTCTTCATTAAAGCCCTCTGATTTTTTTACGATCCGTGTTCACACTTTGTTATTTGAGGCTTTTCTGAATCCTTGAGACTATTTAAAATTATTTATAAAATGCCATGTATCCCAGCATTTGGCTCAGAAAGCCATCAAAGGCATATCACTTTAAAAATGTTTGAAGGTAGTTTTGAGAGAAGTGAAGTCAGGGCAATTCTGTTATTTAGAGAGCTTTCTATAACCTAAATGCACATAGTTCAAGCAGAGAAGTCCAATATTTTACACCTTTTGAAATGTAATAATTTACAGGGCTCTCTCCTACATAGGGAGGATAAACAGGTTCCTCTGGTAAGTGCTAGTCTATTTGCAGTTGCTGGGGCAGGTGATAAGCACAAGTGTATCTGTGGGCGGCCTGGCTGGGAGGTCTTCCTTGAATACATGGCTATGCTGAGCTGGCAACACCTTAAAATGAGTGAGAATGCTGAGCCAGGGAAGTGGAAGCCAAGGGTAAGATCCTTGTGAATTTCAATACCTTTCCTAACATCAGGCTGGTAGGAGGCAGGCCAGTCTAGGGTCACTGTGGGACACAAATTTGCAAGCCAGTAAAGCAAAACAAAGCTCAAAACCAAGGATAAATTTTGGCCCACCAAATTTTCAAGGTTGGTCATCTCTAAGGAGCTGATTTACCTGTTTTAACAATGTTCATGTCTAAGTCGCTACACTCCTGCATTATTTCTTCCCCATTAGGAGCTATTTATTTGTTATATCCAATATTCTGAGAAAGGATGTCTAAGATCCCAAATACTCTTTTCCTGGAAGTTACAATGTTTAAATTGATCTCTGCTTTAAGGGAAAATTTATTTAAAAGCTTTTATTTCATGGTGTTATTAGTGCTGTTATTAGTGCTTAGCACATGTTCAAGGATGAAGACTGTTTTATTGTAGGACCCTGAAAAGGAGGTTGTGTAGCAAGTAAATTTTTCCATATTCCAGTAAATAGCAGCCAGAAGATATCAACACACTGTATTAACTGAACTCTTCATGAGGATTAAATTTATGTTGGCAGGGTTTTCTTTTAAGGAAAGCCTTAAATGTCCATATTCTTGAAATTGTTTGATTGGCAGATTTTCCCCCCTTTTAAGGATATAGAAAAACACATTCTCTTCTATCATGAAAATGATCTTTTAACTAATGGTATCCTCATCCTCTGGAATAATGAGTGGCATATAGTGGGTATAATAAATGGTTTGGAATAATATTTTTGTTAAAATTAATGAACCCTCTGCTTTTTACTATAGAGTTTAGATATATTGATATAAAATATAAATAACAATGAATTAAAGGGCATGAAAAGATGAGGAGAATATACTTAAATATGAAGAGGAAAGCATATATTGAGAATGGGGCCTTAGTTCAGCCCTGAGCTTGCTGAAAGCCAAATCAGAAGAAAAATAGTGAATTTTCTAATTTTTATATTCATATAATTAGAAGCACATAGTTTCTCACAAAAGAAAAACTTTATCTAGTTACTGAATACTAAAAGAACTACGTGATTGTCTTGGTCACAGATTTTTTAAATTATTTAAGATAATTATTTTCTTTGTCAAAAATTATCTTGAAAATATCTCTATTAATTACAACATGAAAAATAAAATTGACATAAATGAAAACAATAGTTTTTCTCCTAATAGCTGGAAAAAACCATCCACTAAACTGTCAAAATTAATTAATCGACATTAATAGGACCAGTGTCTCATAGTGTTTAAAAAAAAATGTGAATTCTCAGTAAGAAAGTGTCTGCTTTCAGTTTCAAACAGAAAAAGAAATTTCAATGAAAGATTTCTCAATCTGGCATTACAGAGAGACTCTTGATATTTTTGAAATATAAAGTACTATGGAAAGTTTTAAGACTAAACATATTTGCCCATAGAATGCAAATGAACATCTATATTTTCTTTTTAAAAAATATTTATTTTTTAGTTGTAGGTGGACACAATATCTTTATTTTATTTTTATGTGATGCTGAGGATCAAACCCAGTGCCTCATACGTGCTAGGCGAGGGCTCTATCTCTGAGCCACAATCCCAGCCCTATATTTTCTTAATACATTTATTGGAACATTTTTATTAGATATGTGCAGTTTTATACCCTCTTATTTTAAAATTGTTAGGCAACTATCTGGAAAAAAAGAAAACCAGAATAGATTAGAAGTAAGAACTTTCTAATTTTAGATTTACTGTGGAAAAAAATACAGGCTATTTTTGGACCTTTGTGATTTGTCAATTTATTGAAATATATACTGTCCAAGAATCATAGAAAAATAACAAGCTCCCCTCCCCCACTTGACAGGGCTAAATTTATTCTACCAGGTAAGAATTTAACTAATTCTTAATACATATTGATTAAAAGGTTAAAAGCACAGCTGTTTTTTTGTTGTTGTTGTTATGCTAGCTTTCAAAATGATTTAATAATATAATAATATGTTGGGAATATTGAACTAAATTTTTTTTAGAGGTAGATTTGGGTCTAAAGACATAGCTCATGTCTTTTCTAAGAAATAAATACTTTAAAGAAAATAGCAGTTTATTGAGGGATTTCAATATTCACTACTGCAGTGCACTCTTTGAAAACAGAATGTAATGCTCCTTAACAGAGAGCAACTAAGCTCAACTGCAGCATGGAGAAAGAAGGACAGCGCAATATGCCTTGAATATGTAAGAAAAGTAGACATTTGTTTCCATAGCACTTTTAATCTGATTATTGAATTATGAATCAGCACTCACAGTGCTGGAGGATTTTGTTGTTGTTGTTAAGCCTAGCTATCAGGATTTTCCTAGAATAACAGTCTCAATGGGAACATTAAAGAAAATCTGAAAGACAAAATGTGATTATAAAATAGAGTACAAAGAAATTACAGACGTAGGCATGTATGTATACCTCTGTCTACAAATAGAAGTAACTATAGGTTTTTTTTAAAAAGCACAAAATAATTAAAGGTTTTATAATTGACATGACTTGGTTTTTGGTATATAAAAGGCCAGGCCTATAACTTAACTCAGGAAAATTGCTGCATTTTGGAGTTAAAACCATTTGCAAATGGCATTTATTGATTTTAATATATTTGGGTGGTATTAATTTTTGAGAATTGTATTCATTATATTTTAGTTTAATTTACTTAAAAAACTGTAAAATAAAATAATACCTTATCTTTTGTCTATTCTATTGTCTACATTTTAGAGAAGTTTCTTTATGAAGTTTTAAAAACTATACCCTTAAAGCCACACATTAGTATTTTGTACCTCTTAGGATAATGGCAATAAAATTGTTATGACAGAGAGTTGGAAGAGTAATTCTTCCTGCTCAGATGGAACACTTGAAAAATCATGTCCTCTTTGCATGAAACCATGACATATTGCATAATTAGTTATATACTTGTTTGTAGAGATTCTAGATGAGATAAAAATATTTGAAAAAAATTTTAGATGTTAACCATATATTCATGTTTTTTGGAGTGTGACTTTGGAGAAGAATGTCCATACTTTAATTTTAACAATGAAACACTTTGTTCTTATTTAAAAATGGAGTTTGAGAACATTATAGTGGAGACTAAATAGATATAACTCTGTGTAGTATGTGGCAGGGTGGGAATGATCTAAAAATGAACGAAAGAGGTTATAAGCAGAGATCATTGACAGAACTGTTAGTGTGTATACTTGAAAGTAATAAGACTAACTTCCATTAGTCATTGCTTGATTTTTCTCATAATTTTTTCATTCTCATTTCCAGGCCATTAGGATACTGACCACCTACTTTGAGCAATGTTTCCTGCTAAGTAGTGTGGGCGAGATATGATGAACAGGATTCAATTCCTGCTCTCTGGAAATAGCAAGGAAAATAATACGGGAGTCTAAACAAACAACTGGTATATAAAATGGGATGTACTGAAGGCCAAAGTAAGCAGAAAAGTACATGTTATGGACCCAAAGAAAGAAAAGATTCATTTTTAAAGGGAGATTTCAGCAGTGGCAGCTCTAAAATGTTTGTGTAGGGTTAGAGACAGTAATCTTGTGGGAAGGAGGAGGGTGGCCCATGGATTTTTATTTTCAAGCTCCATTTATGTAACAAGCACACTATTTTTACTTAGATATTATATCTATTGTGCTCTTAAACACTATGGGAGGTGAGCATCTATACCTATTTATCCTTTAGTGCTATCATGGGGTAAAGAGGAAATGTGGCATTTGAGCAGGTCCTTGAAAGATGCACAAAATAGCTACAACTTTAAATAGACCTTTTTAGAGCAGGATCAGCATTTGCAAAGACATAGGGATCATCATTTGCACTCACAGACTGAAGAGTGCAAATGATCATTAGGCAAAGATGGGTGGTGCTTAGTTTGAATCAGGGAAATGGAAGGAAAGTGAGTGGAGGGAAGAGAGTTGCCTTGGGAAATGAGTCAGGCTGCAGGCAAATTGTGGAGGATCTGGGTAATCACCTAAAGAAAAATTAAGATTCACTGGAAGACCTGGGGTTGTGGCTCATTGGTAGAGCACTTGCCTCATGTGTGTGGGGCAGTGGTTTCCATCCTCAGCACCACATAAAAATGAATAAAATAGATAGAGGTATTGTGTCATCTACAACTAAAAAAAAAAAATTAAAAAGAAAAGGGATTCACAGGAGGCTTTAGAACATAATTCATTAGATGCATTCATTTATTTTAGTCAAGTTTCTTTCTTGTTCTGGATGTCAATAACTCAAATCAAAACATTATAGTAGAAGAAAAATTTCAGGATAATTTGTCTTGAGAAATGAGATTTTTATATTCTTTGTTTCTCAATGCAAGATATTTCGTCATTAGAAGATGCTATACTTTGGGTATTGTATGTCCCCTAAGGATCTGGTGTTAAAGGATTGGTTGGTCCCTAGCCTTTGGTGTACTGGAAGGTAGAGGTACCCATAAGAGGTGTGGCCTAGGGGAAAAAATTAGATCATTGGGATCATGCTCTTGAAGGGGATATTGGAAGCCAAACCCTTTGCTATCTTTTGCTTACTGGTTACTATGACACAAACTCCACCATGTGGTTCTGCCATGATAATACTCCGTAGCCTCAGACCCAAAACAACAGAGACCACGGAATAAAACCTTTAAAATTATGAGCCAAATAAACCTTTTCCCGTTGTAAGTTATGTCAGGTATTTTTTATAGCGATGGAAAGTGGACTAATACAGAAATATTGTCAGGTGGGACTGTGGACTGAGCCCTTGGGAAGCTCATTGCTTTTAATTAGATTCTTTGGGTTTGTCTAATATGACCCAATTTGTATGAAAAAAAAAGTTCACTTCCTGCTCTATGGAGTACTCATGTAATTATGCCACGACTTGCATATCAGTATTTATGGATTTTTTTTGTGAGATTGTCAAGTTGTTTTTAAAATCAGAATACACTTATACTCTCAATGATTAATAGAGCTTTCTAAAGTGATATTTTCAGCTCATTGACTTCAAAGTAACATATAGTACAGGAACTCTGGGAGCTATGTCTGGATTTATCCAGAGTAAATACCTTCAGTGAAATATTGAGCCATGATGTTGTCCTGCTACTCTCTTGCTGAAATAGACAAAAGAGGTTACAATTACCTTTCTTTGAAAGGTCATAAATAAACATTCAAGGATTTTAGCACTCCTGTGTCATTTAACATTTTTTAGATAAAAAAAGAAGGTCACATCCCTCCCCCAAGGCTTTGTTGAAATGAAAGTTACTTGCATTTAAATATTGAATATTCAATAAATAAGCAGCATTAATGCTTACTAGAGAAGTGCAAGACAGACTTGAAGGTGTGACTTGTTCTAGTAGTCCATTGCAGAGCAGATAGATAAAGACAAAACTCCTATTAGTCAGTAAAGGTTAACAAGGTAGGATTCTTGTCAAATCAGAGAGATTACTTTGCAGCACTGAAATCTTTCCTTAGAAATTACTATATTTCCGACTCTAATCTACTGATCAATCATTTAGTGAGCTCTTTGGAAAACTCAAAAGCAATGGAATCTGTGATTCTTGCCCTTGGGGAATTTACTATTCAGAGAATATGTTAATAATGATAATAGTAGATACTATTAAACCCATGGTTGTTATGTGTTTAGCATTTGTTTAATCCAAAAAACACTATGTGGATTAGTTTATTTAATCCTCCCCGGAACTCCTTGAGGTAGGTATAATCATAGCTTTATTTTACTGGTAGGGAATATGACCCAGTGAAATTTAAGGGTCCAAAGTTCTATGGATCTTAAGAAGCAAAGTCAGATTCTATCCAAGGAATCTAGTTCTGAGCCATTGCTTCTACCAGACTGGACATGGCTTTTAGGAATAATACATGTGGCACAGAAAAAAACAGGGCAAACAGGTAGAAGTGATACACAAAGGCTATTTATAAGTGTGCTGTTTGGAAAATCAAAACATATTCTTAAAAAGTATGTGTTATCTGGAAATTTGTTTTTTGGATTTATTCTCAAAAAGCCCTTTTTCTCACAACAGGCTCCAATTTATGATTGTGAACATAAACTTTGGAATAAACAGCAAAAGGGTCAGTCATACCCAGTTCTGCCACTAGCTGCCTGACCTTGAGCATGCCACTTTTTCTGAAGTGGGACCTCATCCAATGGAGTTATTGATAGCTAACAATAGGTAAGAGAACGGATCAAATAATGTATGTCAAGTGCTTAGTAACTTTTGAAACATGGAAAGTCACAGAGATAGCTGATTAACCAAACCTGGCTCTTGAAAGCAGGTAACCAAGTTCCTTAATTTTTTAAAATTAAAATTAAAAGTTTTTTTTTAAATTTTTTTTTGTTGCACATGGACAGAATACCTTCATTTTGTTTATTTATTTTTATGTGGTGCTGAGGTTTGAACCCAGTGCCTCACACATGCTAGGCAAGTGCTCTACCACTGAGCCATAACTCCAACCCAAATTTAAATGCTTTTAAAATTACTTTTATTTTACTATAACAATACCCGTTCATTGCAAAATAAAAGTAAATTCCATTAGCAATAATAAGAGCATCTATCTTTTTATTTAAACCTGACAAAGACAATCACCTTTAATACCTTGACAATTTTCCTTCTGGCTTTTAGTTTAGTTTTTTTTTTTTCCCCCATTTTATAAGCCATGAAATCATTTTGCCAAATACTCTTTTTAACTTGATTTTTAAGCCTAAATATACAACCTGGATATCCCTCCATTTTATTATATGTTCTCCTGTAACATCATTTTTTTTTCTGATGAAGTGGTAATTCTTGATATGACTGTACTATAAATTTCCTTAACTGTTTCTTATTACTGGGCATTTAAATGTTTATTTGATTTTTTATGCTGAAATAATCTTGTAGATTAAAAAAGTGCATGCTTTAAATAATTTTTAATCTAAATGTTTAGAAGTGGAATTTGGTGACCAGATGATTTACACAGTTTAAAAACTTTTGATATTTCCTGTCAAATTACCTTCAATAGATCAATTTATATCCCTTCCAGCAATGCATGATAATATTCTTCTGAATCATCATGAATGGTAGACAGTATGATAATTGCCAACTTTATAAATGAAACAGCATCCATTATTTTAATTTTAATTTTTATTACTTGCATTATTAGAGAAAAAAATTAGTCTTACTGGTTATTTGTAGTTTTTGCACTACTGAAATATTTAATTTTCCCTTGAAGTAGTTGTATTTTTATTATTGAATTAAAAGTGCTTATTTTAAATCAAAGCATTTAATGTTTGTCTTATATTACAAATATATGCAAATATTTGTTTTATTTGGCCATTTTCTTTTAAATCTTATGTATGTACTTTTTGATGTGCATATGCAATATTTTTCTTCCTCAGTTTTTAATTTTTTTCCATTTAAAAAACTTTATCTAGAATTTTTTGGTCTATTTTGTGTGTAGGAGTAAATTTTAGTATATTTATTTAACAAAACATTAAATAGATGCCTACAATGTACTAGGTAGCATGCTTTTTCGTAGAGAATTCCCGTCCTCAGGAAGCTGCTGCTCCTTCACAGGTTTCATTAAGTGGTCTCAGAAGAAACTGTTGATGAATAGGAATTACTTTTTCACTAACTTCCATGCCTACTTCATTACATACCAAATTTACTAGCATAATTTGGTCTATTTATAGACTTTTTACTGGATTCCATTTTTTTGTTAATACCTCTATACTATGTCAGTATGTCACTATTTTAATTGTTAAATTTTTTTAAAATGATGTATTTTAATGAATAGTAAGGTAAAAGTGAATTTCATTACTTATGTTTTAAGGCACATTGGACTTCTACAGAATATTTTAGTCTGCACAGGGGCAATGTATTTTTTAATTAAGGGCCAGCTTCTTGTGTTAGTTACCAATACAAGCTGTTGTAAGGCATTTCTGCTGTTTTTTTTGTTTTTCCTGTTTTTGCTGGTTTTATTCATAAATCCATTGGTTTTATTTCTTTATGGAATTCCTACTGTGGTAATGACATTAGTGGCCCCAATGATGGTGGAAAGGGGAGGTGGTGTGTGTGGGGGGATTGGCAGTGGGTAGATGTAAACGGGTACTATTTTAAAATAGATTTTTCCTATGAAAAACCAAATGCTTAACATTTTTTCATATATTTATTGATTGATTGTATATCATCTGAGAAGTGTCTTTTCAGGTCATTGGCCCATTTTTTGATTGGGTTATTTGATTTTTTGGAGCTTAGCTTTTTGAGTTCTTTATATATCCTAGAGATTAGTGCTCTATCTGATGTGTGAGGGGTAAAGATTTGCTCCCAAGATGTAGACTCTATATTCACCTCACAGATTGTTTCTTTTTCTGAGAAGAAACTTTTTAGTTTGAGTCCATCCCATTTATTGACTCTTGATTTTAATTCTTGCACCAAAGGAGTCTTATTAAGGAAGTTGGAGCCTAATCCCATGTGATGGAGATTAGAGCCTACTTTTTCTTCTATTAGACACAGGGTCTCTGGTTTTATTCCTAGGTCTTGATCCATTTTGAGTTGGGTTTTGTGCATGGTGAGAGATAGGGGTTTAATTTCATTTTGTTACATATGGATTTCCAGTTTTCCTAGCACCATTTGTTGAAGAGGCCATCTTTTCTCCAATGCATGTTTTTGGCAACTTTGTCTAATATAAGATAATTGTAATTTTGTGGGTTAGTCTCTGTTTCCTCTAATCTGTACCATTAGTCTACCAGTCTTTTTTGGTGCCAATATCATTCTGTTTTTGTTACTATTGCTCTGTAGTATTGTTCAACCTCTGGTATAGTGATGCTACCTGCTTCACTCTTCCTGCTAAGGATTGCTTCATCATCGCTAGGAATTAGAGAAACACAAAACAAAACTACTCCAAGATTTCATCTCACTCCAGTCAGAATGGCAGCTATTAAGAATACAAACAACAATAAATGTTGGTGAGGATGTGGGGGAAAAGGTACACTCATATATTGCTGGTAGGACTTCAAATTGGTGCAACCAATATGGAAAGCAGTATGGAGATTTCTTAGAAAATTGGGCATGGAACCACTATTTGACCCAGCTATCCCTCTCCTTGGTGTATACACAAAGGACTTAAAAAAAAAAGCATACTACAGGGACACAGCCACATCAATGTTTATTGCAGCACAATTCACAATAGCTAAACTCTGGAACCAAACTAGTTGCCCTTCAATAGATGAATGGATAAAAAACATGTGACATATATACACAATGAAATATTACTCAGCAATAAAAGAGAATAAAATCATGGCATTTGCAGGTAAATGGGTGGAGGTAGAGAAGATAATGCTAAGTGAAGTTAGCCAATCCCAAAAAACCTAATGCCAAATGGTGTTTTGTTTTGTTTTGTTTTGTTTTTATATAATGAGGCTGATTCATAGTGGGGTAGGGAGAGGGAGCATGGGAGGAATAGAGGAACTCTATTTAGGGCAGAGGGGTTGGAGGGGAAGAGAGGGTGCATGGGGTTATTAATTGATGGTGGAATGTGATAGACATTATTGCCCAAAGTATGTGTATGAAGACATGAATTGGTGTGAATACATTTGTATACAACCAGAGATATGAAAAATTGTATTCTATATGTGTAACAAGAATTGTAATGCATTCAGTTGTTATATATAAATAAAAAACGATTAATTTTAAAAAAGAAAGAAAAAACAAATGCTGAATTGAATGGTGTTCTCTACAATTCAGGACTGGAAAAGAGAAATGAAGATTGTTATGGTATGAGACAACTTCATGGCTATTCCAAGAATAGCTCATCTGGAAAAGTCAATTATGCTTCTTTGCATAAAATACTAGAAAAAACTATTATATTGGTGTTATTTATTCTTTTCCTTTGTATTTATAATGGAATGAATATTAACTTTGTATTCATGTGGACCTGGGCTTAATTCTTGGTGGTGTCATTTAGAAGCTTATGTTATGGAAGTGTTATTAATTTTTCTCTCTTGATTTCCTCAACTGAAAAATATACCTCACGGAGTTGTTTAAATATAAATAACTTAAATACAAAACTCCTAGCAGAAAATGGTTGGTTGTATATACTCAATAAAGGCCAATTTCCTTTTCCTTTTCTTCACAAATTGCAACAACAAAAAGTAGACTGTTTATAGGAAAAGTTTGTACCACTGAATGGCAACTTTGCCTGGATTAATAGCTTAATAAAGATAATGTCTTAATTTTTCATAATACCTCAATTTTCCTGTGTAGCTTTCATTTCATACTTTGCTAAATTATGGTGCTTGCAAAGTGCCTTGAACTTTGCTAGCACAAAGTACACTGTAAGCAAGATGGAATTAACATTGTCTGTGGTCTATGAAGTTCTATAGGTGCATTCTTAATGACTGACAGTATACATGTTTATACAGTGTGTTGCCCAGATGTTGCCCAGGGACACATTCTTGCCTGAGTCCTGCAGCAGTGTTTTGCACCTGTAACTGTGCTGAATAAAAGTTGTCCCATCTATCATTTATGTAGCTTGTCCTCATGGAAGGAGTCTGATAAAGATAAAAAATCCAGGACATCATAGTATCAACAATCTTTTCTTCTTCAAAGACATCTTTCAAACAAGGCTCTAATAGCCCCTGACAAACATTAATTATATAAACCTTGCACACCATTGCTTTGTGAGAGGTGAAGTGTTTAATCAAAATGATCATCTGAGAAGAGTGTGGCTGTGTGAGGGCAGTATGGAAATACAAAAAGTGGAAAGTGGGAGCCCAGCATGTATTCAGTGCTGATACAGAGTCAGCTGTGTGGCTGGCTGGCTGGCCCCGTGTATGCTTCTGCTAGTTTTTATCCTTATAAATAAAATACATGTTATTCTTTCTTAGAAATCTATGATATGAGCTACTTACATTCTGAAGACAATAATTGTTATGATGAGTTCTACATGCTGTATATTCAGTGCCACCCTGAGGTCTGGGGTTGAGTTGCTCTGTATTATATAACTGAAAAAACAATCCCAAATTGAGCTCAATCTGATGCCTATATTAAATAATGACTGAGGAGACTTGGGGGATCCTATCACTGAAGAATGATTTAGTAGAGAATTGAGCCCCAAAGTAAAAGCATAGTATATGGGATTATATGACACTGTTGCTAATATATATTATGTGTATGTCTAAATTTTTTTATTTCATTTTATTTTAACCTGAAGTTATAACCTGCAGTGCTTGCATTTCTAGTGATTGAGAAAATGTCATTATTTCTAAAAGTCTAAGAGAAATTACATACATATTATTATTTATTTAAATCTTTATTGATGCTTTTTGGACTATCATAATATTCATCTATTTATTTGCATTATAATGATATTGAATACTTTGATATTCAATGTTTCAGCACTGATAATTTTTTTACATTTTAGGATTTCTTATTATTTATGTCTTTGATTTATCTTTAATATAGTGGGAAAACAAGTTAATTTTTTTATTGTTTGATTGGCTGGCTTTCTTTCTTTCTGGCAAGATACAATTAGTGTATAAAAATAACAAAAAGATCTTTTTGTGTCCAGCACTGCCTCTGGTTCATCCAAGTGCTCAGTTATTTGCTGAATCAGAACCACTACCATTACCATTTTTTCTTGTTTGAAATTCCTGCTTGTTTGATTCTTGACTTGTTTCTGATAAACTCATAGATTATTTCTACATTAGTTTTTTTTTTCTTTTTTTTTAGAATGGAATGATTCTTTCTGTCTGAAGTCCTATTTCATAGTTTATTTGCCTAGAAAGCATACAAACTGTGGTGATAATTGAACAAATCCACCTGGAGTGGACATTTTCTTCCTAGTGTCCATCATTCCTTTTCCCTCCTTTCTTACAGAACTCACATTTTCTTTTGTTTGATTTTTGTTTGTTTTCTTGCAGTGCTTGGGACCAAACCCAGAACTTCATGTATTGGAGGCAAATACCCTGCCACTGAGCTATATCCCTAGTCCCCCACCCCATTGTATGGTATCCATTACTTTGGGTGGGATTGAACTGACTATAATCCAGGATGCTGAACTGGCATTAACCAACCAATCAGAATAGTCCCCTCCTGCTTCTTGTAGTCTTACATAAGTGTGTGTAGCAGTTCCTTGTTCACATGGGTTCAGGGGGATTCAGTCAGTGAGCAGATGCAGAACTCTGAGTCAGAACATATGAACCCCACCTTCTTAGGAGACTCATTTTGGAACCACAAGGGAAGTCTAAGGATAATAAATGAAGGGCAAAACCAAGAAAACTGCATGAGCAAGGTCTCTGCATTGAAGCTGTCTGACCTTGGAACTTTACTGTTATGTGGAACCATTAAGTCCTGTTTGCTGTTTAAGCTAGTTTGTACTTGATTGCCTATTTTCATAAGGGGAGATATTTTAATATTATTTTACATATAAATGTTAGAGAATACTAGATTCTTTGGTAACTTTTTGATTAAGTTTTAGCTTCTATAAAGAGGCACAACTAATTCCAAAAGCATTACATTTTTCAGACTAGAAGATAAGAATACATTATGCGCTTTAGATAACAAAACCACTAGAAAAATTTGTAGATGTTTATGACAGACTCATAAATGACATCATGTTTTGATTTTCAAGAGTATCCATGATATTATTATGGGCTTTTGCATGGCACACTCAATTTAATCTATCTTTACACACACCTGATACTTATCATCACCCTTCTTAGGTACTATTTGTAAGGGAAAAAACCCTATTACAATGAAGGTTAAGAATAAATAATCACAATAACAAAAGTCCATTTAGTTAACCTCTGCAGAGTTGGTGTTTTTTTTCATGCCAATAAGTATTTTGCTTTGTATTCTGCCTTGGTTTCCATCATTGTTCCTTTCAAAACCTCCCAAGTCAAACTTTCCATGAAGAGCCATCCAAAACTGAGAATACACTGGGAATTCTGCTTCTCATGACCTAGTTGTATCACAAGAGGGATCAAAGGGGTTTTGTTCTGTTCCTATAATCAGCTATTTCTTTGAGAGGGCAGATTCATAAGAGTTTGAATTATGATTAGAAATGCAGACAAGGCAAGCAGCTACATGGCATTTTAATTACTTCCCTCCACTCCAGTGAAAAGCAACACTGGGGACAAACAAATGTCAAAGATTAATTTCAGTTTGATTCTCTTTACAGAGCAAATAATTTGACTGTCTCCTTTCTTCACAACCTTTTTCTTTTTTCCCCCCAATCTTGAGTCTGTTTGTTCTTCTAGTCTTGTCATTTATTTCTAAAAGATCTACCTTTTGCACATGTTAAGATTCTTAACATGACAGATTCTTCTTCCTGCTGGATTCTGTATGATATAGTACTAGTACTCACAAAGGGAACAGATGGCCTTTGGAATTAATTATAGTAGTACCTTGCTTGATCTGAGTCAGCTCATTAACATCCTCAATTAAGTGGTATGGATAATTCAGCATTCTATTGGCTATGTGATTCTTACAAATGACTTTCTGATATGTGAGTTTGCAAATGAGTATATATGGAGACTTTTCTCCTGTCCTTTGTTGTGAGGGGACAAAAGCAAAAGGCAAGGAAATAGACTCATCTGAGGGATTTATTTAAACTCCTAGAGACTCAAACTTTAATATTGAGAATTTTCTTTAGGAACAGTATACATTTAACCTAAGTTTCTATGTTTTCAACATATACATCTGTAATTTTATTATTTATAATCATCACTGAAGTCTGAAGTAATTTTCATTTTTTTTCCAATTCAACTTGATGAGCTCTTCTTGGCCTTCCAATGTGTTCAAAATACTGTGCTATCAAGACAATTTAAAAAAAGAGTTTTCCAGTCGCTATTGTTGCCTAACAAACTACCCCAAAATTGATTGCTTAAAATAACAGTAGACACTTTGTTATGGTCACATATTCAGTGGGACAGGAATACAGGAAGGGCTTCAGTGAGTGCATATGACTTCAGGTATCTCACACCATTGTGCTCTGACAGCAGGAGACTTGAGAAGTTGGACTCCTTTAGGTAGCTTCAGGGACCCAACAGTATGGTCTTTCTGAGTGACTTCTTGGTGGCTTCTGGTCAATTAGACTGTTTACATGGCAACTCAGAATAAGTGTCAGGCTAAACACATGGAAGTTTTATCACCTCTATGTAGCAGAAAGCTTTTCTTTCTTTCTAATCCTGGGGACTGAACCTGGGGCCTTGCACATGGTAGACAAGTGTTCCTCCCCAAATCCCTATATCACTTTTAAGATCTTTCTGTGTCTTAAAAGTCATGGAATATCATTGCTGCTGCATTCTATTGGCTATGAATGAGTCCTCCACCCTGCACAATTCAGGGGGAGGTTAAGTAGACTGTGTATCTTATTGAGGGAATGACAAGTTCTATAAAGTACTAGAAATGTGGTCATCTTTTGAAAATACAATTTGCCATGATGAATGAAATGCAATATCTTTTCCAAATAAGTTCACAATCTAGTATAAAAAATCTTGATTCTGCTGGACACAGTGTGCATGTGTATAATCACAGCAATTTGACAGGCTGAGGCAGGAAGATCATGAGTTCAAGGCCAGCCTCAGCAACTTAGTGAGATTCTCAGCAACAAAGAGAGACCCTGTCTCAAATTTAAAAATAAATAAATAAATAAAAAGAGCTGGGGATGTGGCTCATAGCTAAATGCCTATGTGCCCTGGTACCACAGCAAACAAAAAATACCCCTGATTCTCGAAGTGTACATTGAATCACCCCAAAACTCTACAGCAAACTAACAAGGCAACTGTAAGATGTTTTACTTTTTCGATGGAAACAAAGTGACATCAGTTGAAATTTATACAAATTATTTCTATTAATTTGTTTGGACAGAATGACAGAACAGCTAAGCATTTCTTTGTCCCAGAAAGAGAACAGCACTCTCTGAGTATGCATGTGCTCTTGGTGCTACAGACCTTTAGCCTATTGGTAGAAATGTGGTTGGAGGGACTTTTAAAATATAAATGTCTGAGCAAGGCCTGGTCTAAAGGTGGTTGTGAAATCCAGCACAGAACCCAGCATATAACTGATCCTTAACACATATTTGATGAATAAATTAATTGAGGATATGTATTAGTTTTTCATTACTGTGGCCAAAATACCTGATAAGAACAACTTAGAGGAGGAAAAGTTTATTTGAGCTCATAATTCCAGGGATTTAGTCTATGGTGGGCTGACTGAATTGCTCTGGACCCCATGTGAGGCAGAACATCATGGTAGAAGCTGTGGCAGAGGGAAGGTCCTTTGCTCATGGCTGTCAGGAAGGAGAGGTGTGGTGGGAGGAAGGGAAAGGGAGAGGGAGAAAGAGAATACGTGCATACACACACAAGCACTCAAGGGGTCAAGGAAAAGTGACCCCTTTCAGGGCATGCTGGCAGTGACCCACCTCCTTCAGTCTTGTCTTACCTGCCTATGGTTTCCACCCAGTTAGTTCCTTCAAACTAGGATGGAATGATTAGATTACATCTCTCATAATACAGTCATTTCACCTCTGACTATTCTTTCATTAACATAGGAGTTTTGAGGGGGACACCTCATGTACAAACCACAACAGGGCAGATTCTGATCATTATGATAGAAGTACTGCTGCTATGGAAACTGAAAAAAGAACCATTGATTCTGACTAGGGGTCTTGACTAGATATATTGCATTCAAAGTTGAGGGGAAAAGAAGTAGGAAATGGGATGAGAAATCAGTAAATTACAGTGAATAAAACTAATAAAGGCAGAAAATTTAAATAATGCTCACCATGAGTGCATCTTGGTTTAAAGTCTTTCTGAACACTTACTGAGAGGCTGTATTTAAAAAAATACTAAAGTACAAAAAAAAAATTATTTACAAAATATAAAAACTCACCAAGCCACAAATACCAAAAAAAAAAAAAAAACACCAAGAAAAATATGTTTTTAAACTAATCATACATCATTATATTGCCTTTTAATATCAGTTTTGTTTTCTTCATAGAGAACAGATAATTTTGTATTTTAAAAATGATTGATAATTCACACAATTTGCACCCTATCATTATTAGTATTATCACATGAAATTTTACAATTGCTATAAAATTGGGAAAACCTCTTGTTAAATTGCTAAAACCTCCTTTTTACTTTTAGTATAAATGCAGGTTTATTCTCTTCAAACCTAGTATTTCTACTATGTTATATTTCTTACAATTACTATAAAATTTTGAGGAATATGGAGATTTTATATGGTACATACTGCATTGTCAAATATATTCCTGCTGAGAAAAATAAATCTGTTTTGATTAGATCTTGATGAGACCCAAATCTTCTGTTAAAATTCTACACACTTGATGATTAGAAGAATTTTCTAAGATTAGCTTCTGCCTCCAAACAATTTCAACTTCCATTACCACCTGCTGTCAGAGCTGAGCATGTTGTAGGGAATCAACCACTGGCGCTGCACCTTTGTGTCAAGAGGCCAAAGAGTTGGCGAGTGGGCATAGGGTATTTTGGTATCTCTTCTTACACTGGGATACCTGGCAATACCTTTCATAAAAATAACTGTGAACCCAGAAAAAAAGAGACTATATTGAAACATATGCATCCACTACTTAAACAACTGCTCCTTAGTCATATCCCTTAAAAGCACATGCCTAGCCATTCTCATCTGGTATGAGCAGAAGCTGAAGTGGAAAGAGACAATGGCCTTAACTAATTACAGTTAAAAAACAAAACAAAACAAAACAAAAACAAACAAACAAACAAAAAACAACTTTTGTGAATCTACAAAAATCCTGTGTCCACATGAACCTGTTGTTTTGAGAGAAGCCCAAGCAAATTAAACACTAGAAGCTTAAGGTTTTTTTCACTTCTATGACCCTTTGCTCACAATTCTATATTCAGTAAAACAGAGAAGAGCCCAATAAGAATGTTCTGTAGGAGAAAGAACACTCAACTGGAATGGAGAGAATTGGAGATTTTAACCCAGTTCTTCCAGCTCTGATCCTTTGGATTTGTTACCTTTTTTTCGTCTTCAAAAGAAGTGGGAAATGGCATTCCACTTATACAGTCCTTTGTGACTCCACTTGGGAGGTAAGTTATATTAAATTATGCAAATTATGTGTATTTTAATCCATACTGATTCCATCAGTCAGTTAATCCTGTCTTTTCATGACTCATGCTAATATCATCATATAACCAATGAGCAAGAACTTAAAAATAGTTGAACTCTACAATAAAGAAGTGTATAATAAAATAGTAATGAGAGTAGATCAAATGAGTTATCATTCTGAATGCTGTCATTGAAAGTATACCAGAGCTGGGTGTAGTGGTGCAGGCCTGTAATCCCAGGAGGCTGAGGTATGAGAATCGCAAGTTCAAAACCAGCCTCAGCAACTAAGCAAGGCCCTAAGCAACTTAGTGAGACCCTGTGTCAAAAATAAAAAGAGGACTGAGGGTGTAGCTCAGTGGCAAAGTGCCCCGGGTTCAATCCCCAGTACCAAAATAAGAAAGAATGAATGAATACTGGAGCATTTTTTTGTTCCAGTTTTTAAAAAGGTGGTTTTTCAAAAACAAATTGCAAGGCACACCAACTCTTTGTAAAAAACAATTCAAATGCAGAAATTTATATAGCAAAAAATAGAGATCTTCAATTTTCATTCTTGAGGGGAATAACTGCTAACATCTTGGACAAGTTTGTGGCCTTCTAGAGGGATACTCTGCAATGGCAGTGTGACATTTTGAGGTATTAACTGAGGAGTTTTTTCCCTCTTTGTTTCCTAGTGGTCCTGGCCTGTTACCTATTCCATCAACTAGCACATTCTGCATTCATTGCCGCAGAGAAAAGATGGCCTAACTGAATGCAATTTAAAAATGACTTTTCAAAGTCAAAGTTTTTAGTTTCTAGTCCTTGTGAGAATAGAAAAAGACCCAAGATATGAAAAGAGATTTGGAAGAATATGTAATAAGTCAGAATAAGTCTTAGGTCTTTCAAGATTGGATAAAAACGATTTAAATTCTTAGGAAGCGAGAGTCAGAGAGAAAGAAGGACTTCTGGCAGTTTATACTGCCTCTCTCTGAAAATTAGTAGAAGACCTGATTTTGGTGGAAGAATTACAATAAGGTGCCCTGGTAAGTGAATCTTTCCCAGGGTCAGTGGCTTAGACGGTTGACAACCCTTTTGTGCAAAGACAAAGATCTTTCCTTCTTTCAGCAGTCTTAGACCCCTGCCAAGGATCTTGATTTAATAAATTTCAGCCCTACTCATAGCCAAGTAAACATCTTTGAGCAGTGTTCAAACCACACAACTGTGTGAGGTATGCTTCCTTGTGCATTCCTGAAAAATTAGGTTCCCTACCCTATCTTCCCAACTTAAGTGAACCTGATAGTGGAGAGACAAGACTCAAGAGGCTTTGGGAGTTTGAAGGCAGAGAGTTTGTGCCTGCTTTCCTGGTAGATACTTGGTTAGGGATATTGACAAGGTCCCAGGAGCAGAAGTGCTAGTGGTATAATGACTTGTGTGATCCTAAAATGGGTGACTAGACAGGGTGAGAATGGATTTTAGGACACCAGCCCTGATACATGACATGACGGAGGATGAACTGTCCTCTTGTCCACATATTGGCCTTTTAAACCTTCCTGGAACTTAAATGAAACATTAAGAATTAAGTTTCTATCACCATAGAAAAATAAGATTTAAACAGAAAATAAGTTTCCCCTTTAAAAAAAAGGTACACAAATTGCTTATCTATCTGAGTTTATAAACTGAGGTTCATTCATTATCATTGTAATGCTAATAAAATCAAGAGTACACTTAACAATGTATCTTGAAAAGTTTCCCATGTTAGGACATAAAAACCTGAAGAACACCTCCGAGCAAGACACAGCGCAGCATTCATCCAGTCATTCTATGGCTGGACATTCAGGTTGTGTTAATGCTTCATTCTTATGAATGTTGCAGTAATAAATATCTTTTTATTAAATCAGCCATTATTATTAGCAGTCTCTTTGTACCTAAGCACCACGTATTAAGAGATGTATACATTTCAGGCAGGCAGACAGATAGACACGATCTAGGAGATCTTGTGCTAAGATTCATGTTCAGTTGTCAACTTTTATAGCATATATTTTTGTCAAGTGAAATATGTGACAAGTCTTTATTTTAAACAAATAAAGTAGAGATAGTCTGGAGGGGTGGAGGTAGAAGGCCAGGAGATCTACTGCTGTGGTCAGTTTTGTCTCCACCTGTGTGCCTCATTTTTAACCTGAGATGACTCCAAGTCCCAGGACTAGTCAGGAAAACACAGTTGAGATTTAAGGTTTGGGTCTGAACAGAGGCGGTTGGCTTAGTGTGCTTTATGGCTTTTGTGTCTCTTTCTTCTGTAATTTAATGCTAACTATTGGAAGGTTTTCATTTTGTTTCCATATTACATAATATATAATTCTAATTAGAGTACATATTGCAGTGTTCTGTACTGAAAATACTGTTCCAGAAGAGGAACATTTCCTTGTTTAGCTTTCAAATATACCGAACTTACCCACAGATATTGGCGAGTACTGGTTCTTCCATAAGGCTTTCTAATTGAATGAATCATACACATCTGTACAACTTCAATATAGTGGGCACAAGCTCATCTTCAAGTATATAGAGACTTAAAAATGTACAACTTTATTTATTTTGGTCTCCTCTAGCTTTTTGTGAATAGGTTCTCTAAGTGTTCCTGGTGTAGAATGGCCAGTTCACTTTATGTGACTTTAGAAAAGGGTTAAATTGACCCAAATGTTCCATAGAATATTCCTGCAATCACTCTGGGTGGATGACACAGTCAAAGCAACATATATACCAATAACAGCTGCTTCATGTGTGTGTGTGGGGGGTAAAGTGGAAATATATTGGCTTTTTATTTCTGTGAATTAGGAAAATCAAAAATCTGAACACTCCACCCAAACTCTCAATTTTATTAGCAGAAGAAGTGGGAGCAAGACCCTATAGAAGAAAACACAAAATGAAGTAGAGTGGTGATAATGTGGTAACTTCCAGTTAGTGATTGGGGATCAAGTATATAAGGATAATGTATTTTTTCTCTTTAAAGATTTTATTTTGGCTAATATCAGACTTAAAGTTGCAAGAAGAATTCAAAGAATTCCCATATACTCTTCACCAAGGTTCCCAAAAGGATAAAAATGGAAAGTTGAAGATCTGATGCCACTTACCCCTAAATATTTTCAATGTATATCCAGAGATCAAGGACCTTATTTTACATAACCACATGTAAGTATCAACTACACTGATACATAACTATTGTTTAATATATAAACATTTTCAACTTGTCCCTATAGTAGTCTTTATAAAAAATAAACAACAACAGAACCCTTCCAGATCACACATTGCATTCAAAACTGGAACAATTCCTCAGCCTTTCTCTGTTTGTTTGTTTGTTTGTTTTATGGCACTGACAGTTGGAAAGTGTATGGCATATGGTACTGTGGAATATTCCCCAGTTTGAATTGGTCTGAAGTTTTCTCATAATTAGGTTCAGGTTATGCACTTTGGGCAGAAATTCCACAGGAGTGGTAATGTGCCCTTCTCAGAGCATCATTTCAGAAGGTACATGAGAACAACATGTACCATTACTGATGATGTCTGACCACTTGGTTAGCTGGAATGTGCCAGGATTCTCCACTGACTTATTATTTTCGACTGTAATTAATAAATATTTTGTGGGATAAAATTTTGAGACTATGTAGGTATCCTGTTGCTCATCAAAATGGTAAATGCTGGTTTAGTGTACTCTAATGATTCTTGACTAAATCAGTTATTTTATGATGGCAGGTAAATGATGATTTTCCAAGTCTTATCATTCTTTTTTTATGGAATCTTTTTTTATTTGTTCTAATTAGTTATATATGACAGTAGAATGCATTTTGACATATCATTCTTTTTATATTTATTAGTTGGCTTTATGTTGTTTGAAAGAGTTTTCTCTTATAGATATGTATGCATATGTATATGTATGCATCTCACAAGTTCTTATTTTATATAATGAATTACAATCAGTTACTATTTATATTGATGCTCAAATTTTTAAGATTTGACTAGTGGGACTACTGGGAAGCGATACAAATTGACTTTTTTGTCTTTGAAAAATTTGTTCTTTGCTTTTTTCCCAATCATTCTTGAGTACTTTCTAACCTTCTGGCATCAAAAGATATTCCAAGCTTAACTTGTACTTTCCCTGCCCTGCTCTAGTATTGTTTTTTTTAAGCAGAGAATAGATATCATTCCTTCCAGGCCTTCTAAGCAGAGATTTGGGAAATAGAACTATGCTTCTACATGAACACATACAGTGTATAACCTGGAGTTCAGGCTAATATCTCCAATTTCTACTCAAAGCCTCACAGTTCAATATCATCTCCTTTTCCATATTTGTAACACTCATTTTAATCAGTGAGTATGTTAGTCAGCTTTTCATTGTTTACAAATTACTTAGAAAAATTAACATAAAGGAAGAAAGCTTTTGTTTAGCTCACCATTTCCTAGGCTTCAGTCTGTAGTCTCTGGCTTCATTGCTATGGGCTTGTAGTGAGGCAAAGCATCATGGTGGAGCGGACATGGTGGAGCGGAGCTTGTTTACCTCATGGTGGTCTGAAAGCAGAGAGAGAAAAGAAGAGAACACAGAGAGGGAAATGGGCTGGGAGTAAGATACTGTTCCCAAGGGCATTTCCCCCAGGATCCCATCCTTTCAACTAGGTCCCACCTCCTGTAGTTTCCACCATGTCCTGGTCTTCCATTCACCAGTAACTCAATAGATAAATCCATTGATGAGGTTAGATTTATCATGATCCATTCATTTTCTAAAAGCCTGATCTCTGAACATTGCTGCATTGGGGACCAAGCCTTCAACACCTGAGCATTTTGGGAACATTCCAGATCTCAACCGTAACAGTGAAACACATAATTCCCATTGATCCTAGAATACACAAGAAGTAGTTTCAGAATTACTAACCTATTTACCTATGAGAAAAACCTTACTGATTAAACTTCAATCATTAGTCAATTCTTTTTATCTTTCGACTAAAGGTACATGATCCAAATATCCTATTCAGATTTTTCTTGGGTTAGCTGCAGTAATTTTGTTCTTTGCTTTTTTTCATTTGTATTCCATTTTTGAGGTACCAAAATCCTTGTTTCCTTAATTATATGGAATGTTATCATGATACCACAAGCCAGGATTTTATAAAAGAGTTGTCATTTCCCAACATTCCTTTTATTCCAACCTCAATAGTTTCAGTTTTTATCTGCATGTTTCTCCATGCAAAAATGAGTAGACATTGCATATATTTTCTAAATTCCTCTTCTTATATAAAAATAGCTTACTATACATATACTTTGTTTTTTCCATTTAACAGTATATCCTGGAAACCATGTACCAGTACCACAGTGAATAATTTTAATAGTCAAGTAAAGATGTAGTTTTCTACTACTTGAAATATATTTTCAGGATAAAATCCTTGAAGTGGGATTGCTGGATCAAAAGGTAAATACACATGTAGTTTTGTAAGGCAATATAAATTCCTATCCATAAAGGTCCCATGCATACCCATCAGCAACTAATGAGAGTGACTGTTTTAAATTGTTGCCACTTGACAGATGAGAAATATTATCTCATAATCTTAACAAACACATATTTATCTTATTATGAAAGAGGTTGATTATATTTTCATCATATTATTTTTTGCCTTAGATTATGATATGTATATAGAAAAAATATATGTTGCAAATATTTTCTTCTAATTCTTTGGTTGTCTCTTGATCTTTTCTTTCTTGATCTTGATTTTTTCCATGCTATTTTATTTGTAAAGTAACATGAACATCCATATTTTGTTGTATCTGAATTTGAAATATACTTAGGAAGGCTTTGCCTCCACAAAGGTTAAAAGAAACCCATTTATGTTTCCTTTGAGAACTTTCAAGTCTTCATATTTTTAAATTGGAATGCCTATTTAATTTGGAATTTATTCTTATTCTGTCAAGTGTAGATTTGATTTTATCACTTTTTAAATGGCTACCCAGTTGTCCCATTTATTTAATTCTAAATTTGCCACAGATATTTGAGAAACACCTTTACCATATACTATTTTTTTGAGTCTACTTTCTATTCTGACAATACTGTTTAGTAGACCATGACTTTGTTTCCCATGGAATAAATGGAATGAATGAAATAAATATGCTTACCTTTGAACACTTGAAGGAGTGGCCAACTCTACATTGAGAAGAAGATGGTAGATTTAGAATCATCAATTCTCTCCTCGGAAGTCTCCATATCTGTAATCCAGCACCCACTTTTGACAAGACTCTACCTAAGCCACCTCAGAGAAAGAGAAGTCCACTTTGGTTAAAAAGATATTAAAAGCAGGAAGTTCCAAAACAGCTAGAGACACTGTTTTCATGTTTGTGGTTGAGCTTGGGGAGGCAAAGAAGAATGGAAATAAGACCTGGTTTTTCCACTTAGTCGGGTAGTTGAATTAGCTGACCTTTAAGGTCTCCTCCACTGAGTTTTATGGTTCCATGAATCATTCCTCTGACTCAGGCCAACTTAGTGATGAAATGACTCTGGGAGGTATGGGGGTCAGAGGTGAGAACAAGGGTAAGAGAGAAGAGATTTTAAATGACAAAGTACAGAGTTAAGAAATGATTTTTTTCCCTTTCAAAATCTAAAATCATAGCAGGGAGAGCAAAGATGTGCATTGGTGGAAAGAAACGTTGGATGGATAGGTAATGGCATGGGGCTGTGTTGCAGTTATGGTGGGAAAGGATTTCAAGTGATTGGACAGAATTTTGAGAATGAATAAGATGACAGCAAATTCGCCTGCCCGTTTCCATGGTGAGGACAGTGTGTTGCACGTGTGACAATGTCCTTAGAATGATTTTACCTTCAGTTCATCTGCTCTGCGTGCATGCATAAAAAAGAAAAACTACCTTGGATAAGACAGTGTAATGTAAAGCTGTGAAGTTTTCTGAATGGAAGCAAATGTGCTACATTTTTGAAATGATCTTCAGATTTTAAGGCCAGACTTAGAAAAACATTAAAGTAGAAGTAAGAAAGTTTTCAATGTCAGAATGTTAATATGAGGCCAGGTGAGGTGGCATGTGCTTGTAATCCCAGCAACTAAGGAGGCTGACGCAGGAAGATCACGGGTTCCTGGGCAATTAGCCAGACTCTGTCTCAAAATAATAATAATAATAATAATAATAATAATAATAATAATAATAATAATAACAATAATAATAATAATAAACAACGCAGCTTGGGAGGCTGAGGCAGAAGGATTTTGAGTTCAAAGCCAGCCTCAGCAAAAGTGAGGTGCTACGCAACTCAGTGAGACCTTATCTCTAAATAAAATACAAAATAGGGCTGGGGATGTGGCTCAGTGGTTGAGTGCCCCTGAGTTCAATCCTTGGTACAAAAAAAAAATAATTAGGTGACAGAGGAGAGGCAGTTTGTGAATCCTTGCAGTGGAAAGTGCATATGTCATTTTGATTTTGTCTTAAAGCAATACTCAAAACTACGATACAGAAGGAAAAGAAGAGCTGGTGAGTGAGAATGAGAGAGGCACTGTGGTGATTTATATCATGTTTGCCTGTCATGTCAATGATAATAATAATCATGATTAATAGAAAGGCATGCTGCAAAATTTGAGCTCTATTACTGCTGTGAGGGGCTCTTTCTATCATCACGGGGTGAAACAAATGTAAGAGTGAAAATTCCTGAGCGAGCTACACCATGAATAAGAAAATAAAAAAATAATGTCTACTCATAAATGGCTCCATGGTCTCCTGCCCCTCTTTGTTTGGCAAACTCAGCTCTGCTTTGCTCAATTTCTGAATGATTGAGCTGCAAAAGATAAGTAGCCCCTGACTCATCCTTCTGCACCCTATGTAGCTCTTTCATTCTGAATTGTACAGGGAGAACAATAAAGTATCTTTTATTAGCCCTTTGCGTAAATGTATTAATTTAAAAAACATTTTTTGAAAACCTCCTCAGAACCCAGCACAGGAATAATTCTTTCTATAGTACTTCTGGGGCTAAGGTATAGCTATGATAGAGTGCTTGCCTAGCATGCATGAAGCCCTGGGTTCAATCCTCAGCACAGTCTAAAAATAAAATATAGTACTTTCCAGTGGTCAATATAGTGACTATTTATATATTTTATTATTATCCATATAAATAACTAGCACATAAGCTACAACAGATGAGGAACTTTGGTTACTGTTTTATTCCAATGCCAAAACACGGCCTGGTACATGATGTGCACTTAATATTTGTCTAATGAATGAATAAATGAATAATAGATGGAAAGTGATCCAGGGATGAATAAAATAGAATATTTCACTCCTGAGAATCTCACAGTGATGTGTATAGGTGGAAATAGACAGGAAGATAGGTAATTATAAGTTAATGTGCTCACTCAAGTGATGGATGTACAGGTATAAGATTCTAAGAACCATTTCCCAGCTTGTATTTGGTGACTGTGGTGGAAAAATATTATATAAATCTGACTATATTATTAGTAGTACTTGTATAATCCTATTTTAGTCATGTTTTATTTTTTACCATATTGGCCATCTTATTATTTGGCATCTGAACATGGATAGGCCAGTGAGCAAAATCATGAGTCTAGTAATAGAAATAGTTATTGAAAGCTCAACTTCATAGCATTAATCCAAACATTTTTATTTTTGAACTCATTTAATACTCATAAGACCCTCTGAAGTAGTTATAATCATCATTCCCATTTTATGGGTGCAGAAACTGAGGCACAAAGAGGTCAACTGATTCATCCATGACATACAGTTAGCCAGTGATGAGACCAGGACTGATTCCAGGCACTTTGTTCTCATTGCTCTTTGATCAGTATATTGGGATTCTTCTTTCTATCATAATGTGCTTTCAGGACTTTCTTTACACTGGATCATATGTCTTCAATAAATACAACATTTCCCTTAAGACTATTTGTAAGATTAGAATATTGAGATAAAAGAATAAACCTCTAATTGTAGAATTTAAGTCACCAGCCAGTGGGCACATTTGGGGAAGAGGTGAAAGGAATCTTTAACAATGCTCAATTTGCACCACTGTATCCATCTACTGATTTGTCAAACAAATTGCAGATGTATGGGTATGTCACAGCGGTCTCTGTACACAGTCACTGAGGTGGAATATGGTGTACAAAATGTTTATTAGGAATCAACTCTTTTGAAAAGAAGTGGGTGAAAGCAGAATTGGACTAAGGGAGAAGTCAAATTGCAAAGCACACCAAAGAGGAGACCTGTCCCACTTGGTAGGAGCTCTAGAGTCAGAACTGTTCATCATAGTGTCCCAGATCAGCTTCAGGTCTCCATTGCCCTCCACGGTTATTTTCCACTGCTCTTCATTCTTGCTCACTTGGTGGATACAGATCACCTCAGGCGAGATGGTCTACAGCTGAGGCCAGCCTCTATGGAGTTAATGGAGGTTCGAGGTTGACCACACCATCTGTAGCAAGGTAGCATGTCCTTCTGTGAAGGGGAATCTGGCACATCTCTGTTTGTCACGGGGTACCAGGCTGTGGGCTCAGTGAAGGGAGTAAGTAGATAAAGAAGACATAATCTGACAGTTAAATATTCTAGATTCTTGTGGGCACAGTTACTGATTAAAAGAGAATCCTGATGATAGTCTATTCAGCAGTGTCTGAATCCAGATGACCCTTAAGTTTTCCATTATGTGGGCCAACACATCCTTCTTTTTGCCAGTTTGTATTGGACTTTCCAGAGTCTTCAAGATGGCAGAATACAGGAGGTCGCACTCCTGGCTGCTCTGTAGAGTGAAACTAAGAAAGCAGACAGGCAGCTTCTTAGCAAGTGAGGTACTGGAGACCTTCAGGGACACTGTAAGTCCACAAGGTAGAAACTCTCTTGCCTCATCTCCATCCTATTAGATGGGTAGACACACAAACTACATGAGAAAGCGAGGGAACAAATCACCCCAAACAAACTAAGATACTTCAGTAACAGAATCCATCCACACCACGGTGGAAGAAATGTCAGAAAAGGAGTTTAGAATGTACATAGTTAAACTGATCTGTGAAGTAAAGGGTGGTATAAGAAATGAAATCAGAGAGAAAATACAGGAAGTGAAAAATCACCTTAATAAAGAGGCAGAGATTCTGAAAAAAAAAAAAAAAACAAGCAGAAATCCTCAAAATGAAGGAAACAAAAAAACCAAATTAAAAATTCAATAGAAAGCATCACCAACAGACTAGAGTACTTAGAAGACAGAATCTCAGGCAATGAAGAGAAAATAGATGATCTTGAAAATAGAGTTGACCACAGAGAGAAGATGTTAAAAAACCACCAACAGAACTTCCAAGAACTTTGGGATAATATGAAAAGACCAAATTTATTGGGATAGATAAAGATGCAGAGATACAAACCAAAGGCATGCCCATCTTTTCAATGAAATAATATCAGAAAATTTCACAAATGTAAAGAATGAAATGGAAAATCAAATACCTTAAGATGTATAGATCCCCTACTCCCACATGTCCACTGTTTCAAAATTAAATGGCAAACTTATAAATATCTCAAAGATCAAGGAAGAAAGCTCAAGAAAAGTAAATAAAAGTACTTTAAACTAAGTGATAATGAAAGCTTAAAATGTTTGTGAGATGAAACAGTACTCAGATGAACATTTATAACTTAAAGTACTTATATCAGAAAGAAGCTAGAATAGCAATCAGATTATTTTCAAATTATGTAGTAGGAAGGAAAAAATAAGAGTAGAAGCAGTAATATGTGAAATAGAGAAGAAATAATACAGCTAAAATTTTATAAAAACAAACAAGTGTAATCAAGAAGCAAGAACACAAAAATTAATGTCAGTGAAAAGGAAACTATCAAAATAACCCTACAGATGCTAAAAAATACATTAAGGTAATATTACAATTGTATGCCAATACATGTGATTGATTTATTTTTATTTATTTATTTTAAAATATTTTTTTAGTTGTAGTTGGACACAATACCTTTATTATATTTATTTTTTAAATGTGGTGCTGAGGATCAAACCCAGAGCCTTGCACATGCTAGGTGGGCACTTTACTGCTGAGCCACAGGTCCATGTGATTGATTTCTAATGTAATAAATCATGCAGGAAAACAGTCTGCATAATTTTGGATTTTAAAAAAAAGTAATGGAAATGCTTTATATATTGCTTGTATTGGTTATATACATGTCAAAACTGTCAAATTTCATACTTCAAGTATGTGCACTTTATTGTACTTCAGTTTTACCTCAATAAAGCTATGTGGGGGAAAAAAAGAAGACGACACAATCCCTTTGTTCAAGGAGAAATTGTTCCATCTGATCTATCAATGGTTACTTATGACTTTTTCTTTCTTAAAACTTCTAGATTCCCCATGACCCTAGTTGAGGGGCTTTCTTGTCCATGGATAAACAATAGTGATGCATTGAAAATGGCACAGAAATACATATGTTTGCCCTCAGAGAAGTCATTTTTCCTGAAGCTTAGTTCTTATGATGAACATGACAATATTCTCTGGAGAGACTTGTGAAAAGTAGACAAGGTATTTACCAATTAAAGAGTTCAAGTACTTAGTAAGTGCTTGACAAATAGCAGTAATTAGTAACAGTAAATTATTGCTACCCTCCTCACCCTTACTGGCCACCACCACTGACCTTCACCATTGGCTACAAACTTTTGAAGGGCTCTGTCATCTTCTCTCCTCAGATATGTTTGGGTCTTCAGTTTTAATTCCAAAGCTCTTTAGTTCTCTGCTTCCTATAAGCTTACTTCTGTCTTTTTCACCTTGCTGCCTGTATTTGTTCTTTTCTAGGACAACTTTCTTTAAAGCTTCTACTTCATTCTTTAGCTTTATTTTCTTGACTACAAACTCATGTCTAGGAAGCCCACACCCTTCAGCTCAGCAGATATTCTTTTTTTTTTTAAAGAGAGAGAGAGAGAGAGAGAGAGAGAGAGAGAGAGAGAGAGAGAGAGAGAGAATTTTAATATTTATTTATTTTTTTAGTTTTCGGCGGACACAACATCTTTGTTTGTATGTGGTGCTGAGGATCGAACCCGGGCCGCATGCATGCCAGGCAAGCGCGCTACTGCTTGAGCCACATCCCCAGCCCAAGCAGATATTCTTTTTTTTAAAAAAATTTTAGTTGCAGATGAATACACAGTATCTTTATTTGTTTTTATGTGGTGCTAAGGATCGAACCCAGTGCCTCACACATGTGAAGCAAGTGCTTTACCTCTGAGCTCCAGCCCTCAGCAGATATTCTGACACATCCTATTTTTTTTTCATAAATTCCTCCAGGATGACTGAAAAGGAGCAACTAGTTCTTACTGATATTCATCACTCATAATCCCTCCTTTGTTGTTATTGAGTATCTATTGTGTTTTCTACTTGACTTGTATATACTATTCATAGGAATTTTATTACTAGGGGCAGAAGTGATCTTAGAATACTTTGGCCTCATATCTCTTATTTAGAAGAGGGGGAAATTGATCCTAGAGAAACTAGTTCAGTTCACATTCACATACTAAGCTAAGCAGACACAGAACCTCAGTAATTGAAGCTGCTTCTGGATGCCCTTTGTCTATCCCTTATTTTCTGTGTCAATCATGCTGTCTTGTTTCATGTTCTTAGAGCATTGATAAATGAGTCAATGTGGTTACCAGAGGAATTTATTTTTAAAAGCTTAATAAACATATGAGGGTAGATGGTTAAGCACTTGGGAACAAATGAAAGTGAGGTGATGAGACTTTCTGCTTCCTCAATTATAAACACTCCAGAATGGGGAAGATGGGCCAGTCTTGAGCAGTAAGCTATCTTCATCTCCATCCTCCTGTCTCTCTCTTTCTGTGCTTCTGCCAGGGATAGTACCACAGCTAAGCTATCTGTGTTAGGCAATGCTTCAGGAAGAATTGGGGCAAAAGAGTCCATCTCAGGTTCTCATCATCTTGCAATCCTAGATCTTAGATATCTGTTCTTTTGAGATGAGGGCAGGACCCTACCTTGCAAGTCTCAGAGCCAGTGTGGTGAAGGACCCTATAGATCCAGCTGGTGTTCTCAAAGCCAAGTTGCTCAAGGGAATTCATAATCAATCCTGAATGAAAAAAGGGAATAAGTGCAGGTTTCTGCTTATCAGGAAGTGTTATTGAGTTTGGATGGACACTGTTAAGTAATGTGAGGAATCCCTGGTTTCTGCCCTCTCCCTGAAACTACTCTCAGAATCAGTGACTTCAGAGAGTTGTGAAGTTTCCCTTTACTCAAGCTCTGGTTCATGGTGCTCTTTGCTGACAGCTTAATGTATGTGCAGAAAAATTCAGTTTAGCTTGGGCCAGTTCCAAATTGCAGATTTCCTTTGCATTCCTGACCCCTCTACTATGACCTTTGTGGGATTTGCAGAGGAGGACAAGACAATCTGGAGGGAAAAAATTCTAGTTATTAACCATAATGATAAATTAGTTATGTTGGGAAAGGTATCTTCAAGTCAAAAGTTATATCCCACAGACCACCTAAGTAAGAGATCACAGATTACTTTAGGTGTTTCTGAGTGACACAGTTTGGGTTTGCCCAACTTACTCTGAATAACTCAACACGTTTCAAATCAGGAGTCTTTTCTACATAATTTTTGTTGGGGAGATTTTTGTTTTCCTAAATGTTTAGAGTCACAGGATCAGCAAGCATATTCTTTTCCTTGTTGTATGAAGCCCAAATACCATCTTCACTCATTAACTGACGGTATTGTTGGATATATTATTAAGAGGTTACTGGGAGTATAAACCCTATTTTTAATTCTCAAAGCCATAGGATATAACTAACTATTATTCACAGTTCCTAATAATGAGGATGTCATTGCACACTTTACTCTTTCCATACATATCTGTTCATCAGGAGTGGCAATTAAGAATGAACTATCCCTGTCCTTGTGGAGGCTTTAGGTCCTGAGAAAAATCAGAATCTGAGCAGGTAATTACATACCAGAAAAATACCACCTCTTTAAGTTGCTGGAAAATATTGTTTAATATGATCATAATTTAATGCCAGAATTGTTAGAAGTGGCCCAAGAGACAAATGCACAGAGGGATATGTCAATCTGGGTCAAACACAATGGTGGGCAACTTTTGCTTAAGAGGGTTGGAAAATAAAAGTGGAAAATTTCACAAAGATAGCTCTTGTATTTTGTTTGTAGTTCCTTCTTTTCTCAAAATAGACCTGAACAATGGCTTTTGGGCTTTGGTTCAGAGCACAGCTATTTGATCTGGTTGCTCCTGGAATGGCCTGGAGTTATAGTGGGCAGGGAGAGAATGTTGGCTCAGCTCATTTCTGCTTGCATAGATTCAAAACACTGACTTCTTTTCAGAGATCTTAAAGATATTTTATTTAAATATATAAATTAACAAATAAGAACAATGAAAATGCCAAGAAAAGAAGCCCTATCTGAATATCAAGAAACCTGTATCAGTTAGATCTGCTAGTCTCTGAAATAGCATATCTAAGGGGCTAGGAGCAGCCCTGATGTTTAAAAGCATTTCAAACTGGAATTACTAATATAAAAGTAAGCAAAATAAATCATAGTTTGTACTACCAAAGGAATAGAAGAAAAAAAACTTAGCAAAGATTTTCTCTTTTTTTTCTACTTTTTTTGGCATTTAAAAAAATTTATATAAGACAGCGACATGCCAGAGATATGAAAAATTGTGCTTTATATGTGTAATGAGAATTGTAATACATTTAGCAAAGATTTTCTACCTCTTTTTTCCTATAGTTTTCGTGCTAGACCATTATCAACACAGTAAGGATTATCATTTCCCAACTTAATTGATTTCTTTTGGACATGTTTCCATAAACTATAGAACAATAATGAGAAGCAAGGAATTTCAGTCATTGCATGACAATAAAATTACCGTGAGACATGAACTTAGTCTATACATATGGAGCAAATATTCCTCAGCATAAAGGAGAAAATTGGGTGAGTTTTCAGTGTGTTTTAATTCCAGAAGTTATTGGTAGATTATACTGTACTAATGTCCTCTTTTGTTCTCACAACAAATAGAAGGTGTCAAAGATGACATCATAAAATCAATTGTAACAATGGCACTGAGTTCTTCCTGTGCCCTCTACATTGCCAGCATTTGGTGTCATTTCTGCGATTCAGGTTATGATGTAAAGGCAGATTAACCACATTATACACTTCCAGAATGCATTGGCTTCAACACTTTAAAACTTCAGAGTCATCATTTTCTGGAAATGAATGTAGAAAGATATTTGCTTCTTTGTAGTGAATATTGAATAAAAAAACCCCAACACTGTTTTTTGTTGTTGTCTGGAAGGAAAAGAGATGAACTTGACAAACAAAATGGATAATATGAGTTTGGAGTATTGGTAATTAGCAAGAGAAAATTTTAGTATTTAAACAAGTCAGGAAGAATCCAATCTTTCTAGTGTATCAGGAGATGTTTCTGAAGTATTAAGATCAGGATGTGGACTATAGCAAGCACGGGCAGTTGGGGGAAGCGAAGAGGAAGGAGAGAGAGCAAGAGAAAAGTGGTGGTGGTGGTGGGCAGACAGACTCTCTTTTTCTGGCTTTTAGGTAGGAAGCTCTGAGGCAGGGAGCAGCTGGGCACCTAAGCGGGAATACTCAAGCAGGTCTTTTCAGCAGAGGACAGCAGGCCCAGCTGCTTCTGGTAGGCCAGTGTATCAGGAGACACCCAAGGTGAGTCACCAAAAGAAGACAGAAGTGATTTGTTCTCTGCCTCCTTTTGAACTCCTGCTCTGTGGGTGGGCCAGGGCTTGCAGGTGTCTGTAGCCAGGAGAGACCAGGCCTCACCAAGATCAGCTTTCAGTTTTCTGTTATCCTCACCCCTTGTCTCAAGCTATTCAGCCAATATTGCATCTTTAATGGTTAAGCTCTGGGGCAGGTGGCTATTTGTAAGGCTACTAATTAGATAAAGGGACTGATTTGCACCAGGATGCAGATAATGCATGGAATTGTGCCAAGGCCCACAGCTCAGGAGTTTATGACCCCCAGCTACCATGGCGACCATGCCTATTCAGTCAGAGAAGGCTTTCTGTTGTGGGGCAGGAGGCAGCACACAGGCAGAGTGTCAGCTTCTGTGTGGCTTGAAATTGAAAACTGAATGTGGAAGTGAAGGGGCAGGAAGGCAGGAGGGCACTAGATTTTCCATTTACACCCAGATGGGTAGATTGTTCTCTGAGTTCTTTTCACTGAATTGTTAGAAAAAAAACAGGGCCTTCCCTTGTGGTCAATTGTCTGATGAGCCTGATATATGGAAGGAAAGCTTTCGTTTGTGAGAATCTTTTCTTCTTGCATCGTCCCCATACTTCATAGCCCCCACCTCTACATCTTTGATGTCCTATTCTTTTATTTTTTTCAAATAGTTTGTTGTGTTTCTAAGAGGAATATATTGTAAGGTTCAAGGTCATAACTCTAGAAAAAACCAAGGCGGATTTCCTTGTGTTAATATGTATAATACAGTCAGAGCACTCTAGAGCTGGGAGACACTTTAGACCAGGTGTTCATAGGCCTAGTTTCCTCAGGACTGTCCTGTGGTCCTGGCGTTAAAGTTAATAGTTCATTCCTCTCTTGACTCTCAAGTGACCCTGAAGGGCAATAGCTGTCATACCAGCCTATTATCCAGTGCTTCACTATAAAGATCAAGAAACTCAGCATGTTTTAAAATCTTGATCTCCAAGCAGAGAAGTCAGAACTCTAGAAGTGGAAAGAAACATTAAAAATTGGTCACATAACAATAGGTGACATGAAGGATTCATTAAATCAAGGCTGAATTAGGAAGAAAATGAAACCATAAAGTGACTGAAAGACTGGGAGGAGGAGGAGAGGAAAGGACTGAGTGAGGGATTAGAGAAAAAAATAGGCAGATTAAGAGTCATGGAAGTAGAGAACTGAAAGGAGAGGAAGATGTGGTCAGATGTGGGATGCTGAGTTTATAATTTCAGAGGTGTTTCATTTGTAGTGTGACCTGGGATGGTAGAGTTCCCTAGGCAAAAAGATGGACCCATTAGAGGATTAACTGAACAGTTTAATAAAGCGACTGTTTGCAGAGATGTGGGTAGGATACAACAAAAACCAAAAGGACAACATGGTACTACAGCCAGGAAATAGCAGTGATGGAAATCCAAGGCATTTTCATCCCTAGATCTGAAGAACAAAACGGAGAGGGGGTGGTGTCATCAGAACCTGCTTCGAGGAGTTCCGCCCATAACTGGATGGATGCAGTGATTTCCCTTGACTGGGAAAGAATATGTGGGAATGGGATCACCAACTGGTCCTGCCAAGACCTTATATTTGTTAAACCTAACTGGAAGACAGGAAAGAAACAAAACAAAACCCCAGAAATACAGAGGGTTGATCTGACAAGGCAAGCAGAAAATAATTAGCACTTTGAAGAATTGTGGAAATAGAGAGTTATACCATTTGTCTGTAGTTATTGACTCTTTTTCAGGATTATAGTCTATAGATACTGGCTTTTTTCCAGGAATATAGTGAGTTATGGGATGAAAGAAAGATATAATTTCTAAGAAATTTATATATATTAATTGTTATCTTGAGGAACTATGAAAAATGATAACTAATTCTATAAAAATGACTAGGAAGCAACCTAAGATTCTAAATTCCCATAAAAAGTAATAGATTTGGTAATATCTGCATTTTATATACTTATATTTTACAAATTATAAATTTGGGGGCATTACAGAATAACAGACTAGATGTACGCTCTATCTCAAACAACCAGAAAACCAGATAAAATATTTGAAGCAAAGGATTTCAGACTATCAACAGGAAGCTCAGGAGAGTGATCCCTGAAAGAAAGGCACAATGTGGGAAAGGGGGAATGATTTCCAGTTTACTGCTTGGGAGTTTCTAGGCTGAATTCTAGGGAAGTAAACCTGAAGGGTGACTGGATGTTTTGCTGAATTAAGAAGACAGAGTTTACACGTCAGAGAGGTCCAATGGCTAGCATTTGCAGAGCAAAATTACTGAAAAGGAGATGCAGATATGAAAGAATTCCAGAGACTTACAGGAAGATTCCCTCAAGAGTTTGACTACTTTTCTGAGCATGCACATGAGAAAACTATTCCAGGCTGGGAAAAGAACCACTGTAAGATCTGGATATAACAATCCAACAACACCTGGAGCTTAGGCAGGCTAGGAATAGTTCATGTTCCTGTCAGCCAGAGTGGAGAGACTCTTAGAAAGGGCCAAATTAGCTGTAGACTAAAGCCTGCTCTTCACTTGTTCTAATGCCTACAAAGGCAAACATTGATAGAATCAAATCATTTCATAATAACTAAATTGCCCCAGGAAAGGTTTCACAATATAAAAATGATAAACAACAAAATCCAGCTGCCAAAATAATCATATTTGCTAGGTCTGCTATACAAACAAAAAATGATCAGAAATTCAAAAATAGGAGGAGACCTAAAAGAAGAAGAAAAATGAACCCCCCCAAACAAACAAACAAACAAAAATATAAACCTTAGAAATGCCTCAGACACTAGACTTAGCAGATAAAGATAATAAAACAATGATTATACTCTCTGTGCTTAAAAGGATAAAGGACAACATAAATACAATTAAATGAAAAGTGCAATGGAAATAAATAAGACCATATTAGACACTGCAGAAGAAAAAATTAATGAACTAAAAAATCTACCCAAAACACATGCAGAAAAAGAAATGACTTAAAAAAGTAAACAAAACTTCAGTCATTTGTGGGACATAGTACAAGATAATACCATCTAATCTAGGCATAATTGGACTTTAAAAAAGAAAAAAAAATGCCAGAAAAATATTTATGGTGATAATTGCTGAAATTTTTCTAAATTTGGTGACCACTATAAATCCATAAATTTAAGAAGCTTAGTGAATCTCAAGTAGCAGAACATCACAATAAGGTACATTATAATAATATTAAAGTTCCTTAAAAACACTAATAAAAAGAAATTATGCAAAGTAGTAAATGGGGGAAAATACCTATTGAATACAGAGGAACACAGGTAAGCTTGATAATCAAATTGTTATAGGAAATAATACAAACCTAGAGACAGTAGAATGACATCTTCAAATTGATTAAAAAATCTGTCAACCAGGAAAATATTATTTTACGGTCAACCCTGTGAAAAGATTATTTGAAACAAAGGTAAAAGTGCTTTCAATTTTTTCCCTGACACACAAAAGCTAAAAGAATTCAATAACAGATCTTCATTACAAGAAATGCTAAGAGAAATATTTTACTCACAAGAAAAACGATACAGAGAGAAATCTGGTTGTAACCCCCATCTCCCCCCGCCCCCCCCCCCCCCCCCGCCAAAAAAAAGCTCTGGAAAACAGTACTTATATGAAAAAAAGTGACTCCTTTTATTTGATTTAAATCTCTTAAAAATATAATGAAATTTTATATGACTGGAGGGATAAATAGGCAAATAGGTTTGTAAGAACTCAGAAACTGCAAATGAAACAACATAGAAATTAAACATTGTACCAAACATCCCACAATGAAATTAAAATTCAGGTGTGTTTTTGAACATATAATCTGCATCTTCAATGAAAAAAGATATTTCCTGAAAGCAATAGTACATACTGAACTAGAAAATTTTGTAAACACATGAGTTGGGGGAGGAATGAACAATTACCTAATCTCCTATTATCCCTGCATCTCTCTCTCTCCCTTCTTCCCCGACGTTCTGTGTCTCTGAAATACAAATAATTCAAGGACACTGCGGAGAATCTCCATGTTTCTGCTTTTTTTCCACTTGTCATTAGATTATGAGCATTTTCTATGTCTAATGTCTTTGGAACATATCCTTTAAAGAGCAGTTTAATATTCCACTGTAAGAATGACAAGAATTTAACAATTCCTCTGTTATACATAATTTAGATTGTTGCCATATTTAAATTCTAATAAATACCATTTTATTGAACATCTTTTGAATGCATATTTGATTAAATCTGATAGATTTATAAAGTGGAATAATATTGGATACGAATAAAATAATATGAATATCAAAATGGACAATGAACTATTTAAAGCAAAAGTATTTAACAGTTTATTGCGGGGCTTATGACATATGAAGTAAAAGTTATGATGACGAAGGTACAGGGAACAAGGGGGAATAATAGATGTATATTATTGTAAGGTTCTTACAGTATGCATAAAGTGATTCATATTATTTGAAAGTAGATTGTGAAGGATGAAAGATCTTTATTGCAAATCCTATAGTAACCACTAAAAAATTAAAAATTGGTTATAGTTAATAAACCAGTACCAGAGATAAAATGAAATGAAATAATCTTAAATGAATCCAAAACAAGGCAAATAAAAAATATCTGATGGGGCAAGAAACATTAATATAGTGGATTTAAACCCAACCACATGACAATGATATTAAATGTAAATGATATAAACTATGGATGTTAAATAGAAATATAATATGAGCCACATATATATTTTATTTTTTCTAGTAGTCACATAAAGAGTAAAAGAATGCAAAACTTAATTTTAATTTATTTCTTTTAATTCAAAATATCTAAAATGTTACCATTTCAATATTTAATGAATAAAAGCATAATATTTTCTCTTTTTTCATTCAAGGCTAAGTCTTCAAAATTTTATGGATATTTTATATTTAAAGAAAATTGTAATTTATACTAGTTATATTCTAAGTGCTCAACAGCCATGTGTGGCTAGAGACTATAATATGGTACACTTTTGGTTTAAATGTTCCAATTAAAAATTAGAGATTGTTATGTTAGATTTTTTTTTAAAAAAAGTAAAGAAACCCACTAAAATACAATATGCTAGGATAAAAGTAACATGATATAAAAAATGGTCTATGTACCCTTTCATCTAAAGAAAATTAGAGTTGCTGTAATAATATCCAAGTAAATTTTAGAATAAGGAATATATGAGAAACAAAAAAGACATTTCATAATGAAGTGGTAAGTTCATTATGGGAAATTAATAAGCCTAAAAATTAATGCACTTAATAAAAGAGCTCCAAAGTAGATGAAATGAAACCTAATAGAGATGAAAGAACCAGACAAAACAATAATTATAGGTAGAAAATTTTAAGAGTCCTCTTTTTTTGATAGAATAAGTAGACAGAAACATCAGTAAGATAAAGAAGACCAAACAACTCTATCAGCTCAATTGACCTAACTGACATTTTTAGAACAATTCACTGAATGACAACAGAATAAATATTTTTTTCAAGAACATATGGAATATTCACTAAAATAGACCATATTCTGGGCCATAAATAAATCTCAATAAGTGTTTTAAAGATTAAAGTCATACAAAATATGTTTTTAACCACAATAGCTTTACATTAGAAGCCTATGACAGGAGAATATTTTATGTGGGAAAATCTTGTAATATTTGGAAATTAAACAAAATACTGGGGAAAAAAATGGGCCAAAGGAAAAACTTAAAAAGAAAATTAGAAGTTACTTTGAACTGAAATGAAAAATGAAAGAACAGCATATCAAAACACGTGGGATGCAGAAAAAGCAGCTCTCAGGTGGAAATTTAAAACATTACTTTTTAAAAGTTTATTTATTCATTTATTTGGTGCTGAGGATCAAACGTAGTGTCTCATAGATGCTAGACCAGTGCTCTACCACAGAGCCACAACCCCAGCCCTAAAGCATTAATTTTTATTTCCATCTTGAGAAACTAGGAAAAAAAGGACAAATTAACCACAAAGGAAGCAGAGGAAGGAAATAATACAGACTAGGGCAGAAATTAATGAAAGAAAAAAGTAGAGAAAAATCAAGGAGATGTAATATTTTAACGGCAATTCTACTCCTAGGTATTTATCCAAGAAAAATGAAAACATGGGTGCACAGAAAGACTTGTATTCAAACTCAGAGCTGCTTGATTTATAATAGTCAACAACTAGAATGAAGCAAAATGTCTATCAGCTGGTAAATGGATTAATAAATTATGATGTTTCCACACAATGAACTACCTACTTGGCAATCAAAAGGATGGATACATGCAACAACAGATTAATCTTAACAATATTATGGAAGTGAAAACACCAAATGCAAAATTACATTTTTTATCATATGAAATTCAAGAAAAAGCAAAACTACTGACAGGGGGTAGATCAGTGGTTTCCAGGGTCTGGGAGATAGGGTAGGGGACTGGTGGCAAAGGGTAGATAAATTCTAGAGGTGATGGAAATATTCTATGTCATTATTATGATGGAGGTTATGTGACTATATGTACATGTCATGACTCATTGAATTATTGCTAAAAATGGTGAATCTTATTGTATACAAATCGTACTTCAATAAAGATTGATTAGAAGAAAGAAAGCTTTGAGCAGCAAATGCTATTTCAGAGGTTAGCTTTTAAAAATTACATAAGTCTGCATGCTTATCTCAAAAGAAAAAAGTCAAAACAGAATAAAAGTTTATAAATGAAAAATAAAAGTCCTTTCTTCCAATTTCTACTTTTGGTGGCATATTACTGAAATAATTTTTTACGTAAATCTCTTAAGTTTTTTATGCATAAACAGCATTAATAAGTATGCATCCTCTTTAAAAGTTTTCTTTGTCTTTTTTTCTTCATAATGCAAGTGTACTCATGATCTGTGACTTTTAAAAAAATCTTGGGCATAAACTCAGTAGGTTTATTTTTTTCTTCTTATTGCTACATATTTTTATTTAATGGATTACTCTAGGTCCTTGTTTTTTTTTTAACCAAATTGTGAAATTGTCCTTACAACCAAAGAGAGCACTATAAGAGCTGTGATAATCAGTATGCTTTAGAGTGGATATGTCTGCCTTCTAGAATACCTAACTTCTGATGAAGACCTGAATGACTTCTAATGCTCAGTTACGGAGAGAAATCACTTTTTTTTTTTCTTTTTTAGGAGTCCATCTTCTTTTCCTTTCATGATCATTTTGCTGTGTTTTGTGTATGACTCGACCACTTCAAATCTTACAGAAGTAGGATATATCCATGTGACTCTTGGAGTTCATGCAGTTAGTCTCTTTTTATTAAAATGTTTTTGCTCTCCCCAGTGTTCCCTTCCCCCATGGGTATTTAATCATGTATACGACAAACCAGCATTACATGTGATTCTCCTAGTAATGCCATATGGTTTCCCTGAACGGGGATAGATGGAGGGATTTATTGACTTTGATCATTGCACTATAACAAATACAATTATGGCATGGGAAATTTCCTACTAGAGTTCAAGAGAAAATGGGGTAACCCCCTCCTTCAGATGATTTGTGTGTCTGAATGAATCAGAAGGTTTGCCCCAGATCCCATCCTCTTTCATATGTAATCATGGAGATGATGTGCCTGTATGCATTATTGGTGAAGGATTTCTCTCCACCCCCATTGCCAATCAAACAATCACTCCTTTAAAACAGAGGGAATGCTTTAGCAGTTGAAGTGTTGGCTTTGAAACACTTTAGACTTGGTGGCATCTTTCAACATTTCATCAGGATTGACTTAGTCCTTCATTCTGGAAATATCACAACCACATGGAAACCTAAGCAATCACAGAAGAGCTGCTTTTGTCAGAAACCCAAAGTGTGGGGGCTCCATTTTCTTTTGAGACTATTGAACATGCCTTACCCTACAAACTAAAAATCTAAAATTCTTAGTTATCCCTGATCAGTTTTGCCATTTTAAATAGAAAGTGTAAGCTGAATATAAAGTTCAAGTTTTAACTGCACTACTTTATGCATTTTCATACATTCAGAATGTTTTATTCTTTTTAGAGTTCAAATAGTAGTCCCTATGAATAAATAGGCTCTTTGTTCAAATTAACTACCATTTAAGTGTTACTTTATGAAAGCCTAGCAAAATTAACTTTGTGCTTACTTGATGTTCTTTAAAAAGGGAAAAGAAAGAAGCCAGCATGCTTTGAAACAGGACAGCCGGTTGGAATTCCTTTGCAATGTGCAGTTTATAGCAGAGGGAATTATCAGGGAGCTGTCTGCCCCCTTGGCCTTGGCCTGGACTCTTTGGGGGACGGTCACTGTCACTACTGTGACCCATAGCCTCAGTCATATAATAAAGAATGGAGGAAGCCCCGGACATGTTATGTAACATTGTCGGAGGAGGGCACTTCGAGGTGGAAGCAAGGGGTCCCAGTAAAGGTCACTGGAATATAAGGAAGGGCCTTTGTGTGAAGACACAACCTGCAGTGTAATTGCCAAGTTCTCTCTGGGGGAAGAATCAGCCAAATTCGTTCTCATACTTGGTGAGATGGGAATGGTCCCCATGAGCCTGCCCTCTATCAGGTAGCTGCGTCACTGAGAAACACAGGCTCCGGCTCAGCACAGACCTCGACTAAAAACCTTTAAAACAATAAAATCACAGCAGCAAGGCACTTTTCTTCAGGCTTCATTTAAATGGCAACGGTTCTGTGTCTCTTGGCAACCCCGAAGCTTCGGGCCCCTGTTGTCACAGAAGTCTGGCATCTCAGGAAGTTGGAGGGCCTCTGGGACGATCATTCTTCTGCACTCTCATGGGGAGGTGGCTATCATCCTGGCCTCCTGGGTTCCAGTAGTTTCTCATGTGTTTTTCATCTGTGCGAGCCTGCTAGTGCTCTTGTCTGGTGAGTCTACAGTAAGTCCTCCCTGCCTTGGGAACAAAGGGGGTTCTGATAAGTGTCTATCCAGCAGCTGATCTCAATTAAACAATACATGCCTTTTCTTTTTGTTTCTTCTAACATCCCAGTCATTGCCAATGGCACTGTATCTCCCTTGTCCAAATACCACTAAGGAATGGGATCCTTGTGAATTTTCTTTATAAAGAAGCCAATAGGTCTCAATAAGGGCTCTTTCTCGACATTAATCACCATCCTGTTGAGAGTCCTGGGCAGACCATTTTAATTGACCAGAACCAAATCCACTTGTTCGATCATGGAAAATGAATGCTATTAGATTGATTTTCCTTTGCACACTTTGCAGACTTAAAGATTAAACACACAAGCACTGTGTTACTAAAATGTAATATGTCAAGTAATTTCAAGGGCTTTCTTACTCTTAAACATGGGATGGAAGTTCAGACATAATGATGAAAATATGTTCCAGCAGAAAGTTCTAGGGATCTTTTATTTTTCCCTTTGACATTGACCAAACATGGGCAAATGGCTAAGGGCTCTGTTTAACTGAATTTGTACACTTAAACAAAATTTTGAACTACTCAGAAGACTCAATCTTTTTATCTGTAAAATGGGGGTCATATCACCTATCTCTTAGAGACATTTAATGAAGAAATTCTTACCATTATGTAATAAAAACTAAGCCCCAAATCTCTTTGGTGCCAAGAAATTTCAGAGTAGGCTAAATGCAGAAATAGCTTTATAATAGTTGGAGATGTAACCCAGTGGTAGAGTATTTGGCCCTGGGTTCAATCCCCAGTACTACAAAATGAAACAAAAACCTAAAAAAACTATATAAAATTAAAGCTTTTAAAACTACAACATGAAAAATTATATTTTTGTGGCCTTCAAAATGAATTGTGTCACTATGCTAGATAAAAAACACTTTTTCTTCACACCTGGGCTTGATGTAATATATCTAGTGTTACATTCATCAGGGAAAATCAGAGAGTACATGTGACTAACTTTTTTTCATTACTTTCTCCAAGTCTGTGACTCCTGTGCCTATATTTCTCATAGCACTTACTAAGTTGTGTTAAGATTACCCATTTACCTGTGTGAACCATCCACGGGGACAAGAACTTTTTGAGGCCAGAGACTGTCTTACTTATCTTTGTAACATGAGCACTTTTCCTAGCACATGGCATGTAATACCTATGGCACCCTCTGAATAAATGCTTCATGACTGACCAAATGTATTTTTAAGGTCTTTTTCCCAGCTTATTGTATTACTTTAGCTATTATTAATTACAACAGGAAAATTTTTAAAAAATCAATGTGTTCATGTTGAGAAAATATTATTATTATGACAAATATACTTCAGTATCAAATATTTTAAAATAATTCTAAATTTTGAAATATTTCAAATGCATTGAAAAGCTCAGAAAATTACTCAGATTCCCACATATCTACCACTAAAACTAAACAAATATATTTTGCTTTAGCCCTTTCTCTGTCCTCATAAAATTATAATGTGAAAGATGGTGGTGTTACCGCCACCCCTTGCTTTTTCCTCTCTCCCCCTAACTTCTCCTTCCCTCACTTTCTCTATGGACATAACTATTATCCTGAAATGGTGTATATTTTCTCTAATGACTATCAGAATTTTACTTAAAAAAATCAAAGTAGAGGCTTTTTTGGTACCATATTCTTTTTTTCTTGACCCAAAGACCATGCTAACAAGGACAGGGGAAAATGTCACAGTACATCTTTGGCTAGAGGGCCTTGTTGGGGAGGAATGAAGATTTTAAACATAGCTACCTCATGACTTTTGTTTGCTTAACTAAAAAAAAAAAAAAAAAAAATTTGAGCTGGGAATGGAAACACCTTGCATTTCTTGGTCTTTAAACCACAAACGGGATATCTAAGCACTAGGCACTTTATTTTTCCTATTCTGCATAAGTTCTGGAAATAGTCATTAACCTTGTCATGAGTGAGTAAAAATTTTTCTGCCTGAAAAAAAATATAGATTTTGTTCATTTTCCTAGCAATGTACCTCCATTGTCCTTTTCACTTTCCCCTCATTTTGTGCCTGAAAGACAGCAGAGATCACCCCAGGATATAGTTCATGTTGCATAACTTGATGCTCCCCAGATTCAGGGTTTTAAAAATTGATGTCAAATTCACACATTATGAAACTCACCCTTTTAAAGTGTATGATTCAGTGAATTTGGGTTTATTTATAGGATTTCGCAACTATCACCGTTAATTCCAGAACATTTTAATTATCCCAAAAGGAAACTCTGGACTTACTCTCAGCCACTCTTGGTTTCCCTCTATCAGCCCTAGGCAATTGCTGATCTGCTTTCTCTTTCTATGAATTTGCCTATTCGGGACATTTCATATAGGATGACTCATACAATATGTGGCCTTTTGAGTCTGGCTTCTTTCACTTAGTGTAATGTTTTCAAACTTCGTCTGTGTTGTAATGTGTCAGTAATTCATTCTTTTTTTTTATAATTGAGTAATATTTCATTGTATGGCTATACTGCATTTTGTTAAAATTTTTATCAGTTGATGGGCATTTGTGCCATTTCCATTCTTGACTACTACAAATAATGCTGTTATGAATATTAATGCACAAATATGTTTTCAGTTGTCTTTCACCATTAGTATGATGTTAATTGAATTTTTCATAGATGCCTTTTTTCAGGCTGAAGAAGCATTTTTCTATTGTTAACTTGTTAGGGGTTTCTTTTTTAATTAATGAATAATAATTGTATATATTTATGGGTTAGAATGTGATGTGATATATATATATATATATATATATATATATATATAGATTAAATCAAGTTAATTAACATACCTATCACCTCACCAACTGTTTTTGCCTGTGATGAGAATGTTGAAAATCTACTCTTTTAGTATTTTTGAAATTTGCAATACATAATTATTAACTGTGGTCACTATGCTGTGAAATAGATTCCTAAAACTTATTCTTCCTATTTAACTGAAACTTTGTACCCTTTGACCAGCCTTTCTTTTTTTTTTCTATTCTAAGCCCTTATTCCCCAGCCACTGATGACCACTGCTCTGCTCTCTGCTTCTATGAGTTAGATTATTGTAATTTCCATGTATAAGTGAGATTATGTAATATTTGCTTTTTTTGTGCTTGGCTTATTTCACTTAGCATAATGACTTCAATGTTCATGCATGTTTTTGTAGATGACAAAAATTTCCATCTTTTAAAAGACCATTTAGTATTCTATTGTGTATATGTGTGTGTATGTTTGTATCGCATTTTTTAATCCAGCCATCCATAGTGCTAATTTCCAAAATAAATAAGGAACTCAAATTATTTAATAAAAAGAAAATAAATAACCTGATTTAAAAATGTACAGAGGACCTGAATAGATATTTTTTTGAAATAAGACATGAATGGCCAAATGATATAAGAAAAAATGCTCAGTATCTCACCATTAGGGAAATACAAATTAAAACTATGATGAGATATTATATCACACCTGCTAGAACAGCCATGATAAAAGATAAGTGTTGACAATGGTATGAAGAAAAGGGAACCTATGTATACTATTAGTGCAAATGTAAACTAATATAACCAGTATAGAAAACATATGGAAATTCCTCAGAAAACTAAAAATAGAATAAACATATGAGCTACTGTCCCACTTCTGGGTATATACCAAAGGAATTATATATTTTTAAAATGCACATATCATTAGTAGCTATGTACTAGATACTTATTCCACCTTTGTACTTATGTTGTCCTTTTACAGAAGAGAAAAAAACTGAGATATACAAACATGAAATGACTTTACAAAGTGCTGAAGTTACTATTTATTGTGAGGAATAAAATTGAAACCTCCTGACTCATATTAGAGACACATCTGTACTAGGACCCAGTAGCAACCAGGAACTGTTTTTTTTTTTGAACAATATGCATATACTACCTTACTATTGACTTTACAAAATCATCTTTTTCATTTAAATAGACAGGTAAAAAATATTTCCCTGGCTTTTCTGAAATGGAAAATTTCATGCAGTAAATGTTAACAATTCTTAAACCAAAATTACAAGGAAAAAAATTACTAAGTGATAACAAAGTACTGTATGTTCCTTGGAAAATCTGAATTTTTAAAGCATTAAATGAAAGATAAATGATTCAATTATATTAGCTAGCTCTTGCAATCTGGCTATATTATGTATTATGTATTTTACCTAACTTTTTTTTTTCAATTACTATAATCTGTTAATCTGAGTTAATGGTTTCTTTTTGTAGTTGATTGCTTATTTTCAACAAAACTTAAGAAATAAGATCTTTAGAATGTGGGCTAGCAAAAGTCAACTAATTCAAACTTAGGGATGGACTTTTTTTTACTGGGTAAAAAAAAACATGTGAAGATATACTTTTTGAAGTAGCATTAATTTTGATTTTGACTAGCATGGCTGCTGATTCCTCCCCTTTCTTAAAATTCATTTTGTTTTTTTTAAAGTCTATGACTTCAATTAAATGCATAAAATTCATAGTGATTTTAATCTCAAACACCACATTACTATCTATTTTCATATTCACTTAAACATACTTATTAACTAGAGGTACTTGAGGGTGTGTTTTTTTGTTGTTGTTATAGCTCATCTGCTTTAATAAAATACCATAGATGGTGTCTTAAACAACAGACATTTATTTCTCACACTTCAGGAAGCTAGCAAGTCTGAGATCAAATGCTGGCAGATTTAGTTCCTGGTGGGAACCCACTTCCTGACTTGAAGACTCTCACTGTGACCTCATTTGGTGGAGAAAGAGCTCTGGTCTCTTCCTCCTTTTATAGGGATACTAATTTCATCACGAGAGCACCACTCTCATGACCTTATCTAAATGTAATTACTCTCTAAAGACCCCCATCTCCAAATACCATCACATGGGCGGGGTGAGCTTCAACATATGGATCCGGGGAAGGGGGACACAAATATTCAGTCCATAACAGTCCAGTCCCTTTCTCAAGAAGTATGGATTTAAATCAGTCACATACTTCACACATGGTTCATAGTTGTTTTTTCCCCTATAATTGCATTTTTTCATTATACTCTGATTATTATTATTTTTAGTAGCATAAACCAGATTTACCTTTTTCAAAGTTTGTCAATGTCTTTACATTTCTTTACTTTTTTGAACCCATAGTTTTTGCCCATGTGGCTTAACCTGCTATCATCCTGCTCCCATCGACCATTTGTAAGAGCCTGAGTTGGGGGAAAAAAATCCAGTAAAATTAGAACTTCTTGGGAGATTTGTTTGAGATTAGGACCTAAACAAAAAATGGATTACCTTTCAACACATGGCCAGATGCTATTCAGCAATGAAAAACTGATAGTCTCTGGCTTCATGGAACTCACATCCTAGTGGAAAAATAAAAGAAGTAAACTAGTAAATATATGTGTGAAATTCTAAGGAAAAAAAAAAAAGTCTAGGGGAATAATATTTAAATAGGTCAGGGAAGGCCTTTCTGATAAAAAGTCATTAATCTGAACTGTGAATAAAGTAAACAGTGAGCTGTATGGACAGCTTGGGGTGAAACTGTGAGTCTCTGAGGCTGAATGGGTTCAGGAAGCAATGAGGAGGCCTACATAAGTGGAGAAGGAACTGAGAAACCTGCAGGCAAGAGCAGAGGGCTAATAGGACCGTGTCACTAGGAGTCACGTAGCTCATGGTCAAAACTTTCACTTTTTTTCTGAGTTGGGTAGAAATCTTTGGAGGTTTTGAGCAGAGCAGTGACAAAATCAGTTTAGACTTTGAAAGGATCATTTGGGTTTTCTTGTGGCAAACACAACATAGGTGGATAGGATAGAAACAGTGACTAATATTTCTAGCAAGTTATGTTGCTTGTTTGAACCATGGTAGTAGCAAGATTCCAGAAAGGGGAAGGGGAATACCAAACACCTTAAGTTTGGGTTGGTGAGATGGAGCAGATGGAAATGGAGCAGCAAAGTGAATAGAATAGAATTGATATATCATGGGAACAATGCAAAGATTTGAACTGAAAAGAACTTACCAAGATTAAGAAAAAATATATTCCTAGTACCTTAAAAGCCTTTTGTGATCATCTCCCCAATTATGTTCTTTTCCTACTTTCCAGATATAACCATTATCCCACTTTGTTTTGATTATTCTCTAGTGTCGTATAATGTAAGAGTACACCAGTCCCAGTGGCACCCACATACACCTACAGAGGCTCAAGAGACAAAGGCAGGAGGATCACAAGTTTAAGGTCAGCCTCAGCAACTTACTGAGATATTGTCAAAGGGCAAGGGGTATATCTTAGTGGGAAAACACACCGATTTCAATCCCCAATATAGCCAATAAATATAAATAAATAAATAAATAAACATAAGAGTGATTATGCATTCCTAATATAGTGCTTAGTTTTGGAAAACTCTAGCAAGTACAAATTTAGCAGCTTAGGATGTGCACTAGGTACAAGTTTCCATCAGGAAATGGTACAGGAGCAAATTGCTGCTTATTGTCTATTTTTAAGTTCATCACTGCCACTAACCTCCTAAACGTCCACCACATCTCTGGAGTAGGTCAAAGCAGAATACTTCTGTGGAGTGAAGGCATGTCTTCTGCTGTTCCTGGCTGCAGGACATAGTGGGGAACAAGAAGTTACTCAACAGGTAGCAAAGGAAAGTCAAGTACTGATACAGTCTACACTGGCTCACCTGGGCATTCTCAACTCAGGATTAAAAGGAAATATAATGACAGCCAAGATATCTTCAGATAAAGTCCTCAGTAAGTCTTGTTTCTTGAGTCATAATGTTTCAATATAAGCTAATTGCTTTCTGGTTTCAACACAGACATTTTTCTGAGTTCTTCCTTTTCTAGTCACCCTAGGTATTCCTTCAATTTGTTTAAAAAATATTTTTAGTTCTAGATGGACACAAAGCCTTGATTTTATTTATTTATTTTTATGTGGTGACAAAGATTGAACCCAGTGCCTTACCTGTGCTAGGCAAGTGCTCTGCCACTGAGCTACAACCCTGGCCCATCAATTTTATCCTATTCTTTACACTTCACATTTTTTGAAGTTTGGGCCTTAATGTATCATTTTAATACCTTTATAGAGTCAATAATCATTTGGTTCAACCCATATCTTTGTACTTTTAATGATTTCTATTTCTTCTTGGATGTTCATCTGGACCATTTTCTTTCTGCTTGAAGAACTCTCTTCACAATTCCTTTGGCATGTGTCTGCTTGTGGTAAATTCTTTTGGGTTTCTTCTTACTTTTTACATGTATTTATTTTATCTTTATTCAAAATTAAGAATCAATAGTAATTTAGAAAAAAATTCACGTGAAAATGTATAAACTTCTTTCTCTCCTTCAGTGTTATTTGCTTGGACCTGTTGGGTTCGAGGGTGAGTGCTCTTTTGTGCATCTCAGCCTATTCACACTTGGCCAACTGGCTTCACTGAAAGTGGCAGCTTCAATATCTTCTTGTTATTTCCACCCTCCATCCCCTTTCTTCAGTGGCTTGTCCAGTTCCATATAAAGGATCAGCCTCCTGACCTTTCAGGTTTCTTGCCTTCTTTTCCTCTTGCCTCCTTACATCATGTCACATTCTTCTCTCTAGTGGCCTTGCTTTACCCCTTTTGACCTTGGTTGGAATGATTATCTTGGCTAGGTTTTTGCTACCAAAATTCTCTTTCTCCAAGCTTGAGCTGACTCCTGGAAACTCTGACTTCAGAATAAATTCTCTGGCTACCACTTTTTGTAGGTTGGTTCAAAAAGTTTAGACTTTGATGATGACAGATTGAATAGAAAAAGGAGTAGAGAGGGCTTTGGGAAGGACGGGGGTAGCTCCCTCATGATTTTCCAAGGTAGAAACTAATACATTACTTAAAGAAACCAGATGAAAGTCCCAATATATACACACAAAACCTCCTTTAAATAGATGTGAATTTTATTTCAACAATTTAAGCATGTTCCTTATATTTGGGGATTTAACAAAATGTTTTATGATTTTGAGATCTCACAAAAAAGAGGTAAAAAAGTTAATCTCAGCTAATAAGATGTAATTAGACCTTGCAAATGTGTTGTATCATTGGATCTACAAGGTAAGTTGGTAAAAGAAAAGAAATACTATTGAATAATTTTCACATTATTATAAATAAAATTTTAAAACATCTTAAATATATGAGGTTCAGAGTCACATTAAAATAGTCATCTTAAAGTAGATATATTGAACTGATTGTTTTTTTAAAAAGAAAATTCATTTCTGAGAAAATCATTCTATCAAGAAAATGACTTTTAAAACAGGTTGTAGAAAGCAGTTGAAATTCAATTTGTGGCTCAGATTTTCTGTGTTTTTGCGAGTTACTTTAAAGGACTGGATCTTATTTTCCCCATCTATGAAATGGGGAGACTAATTGTTGCAAAGTATTCCAAGAACCAGAAATGGAAGACACCTATCAAAGGTCAAAGAATAACCAAACATTTTACTTATTTGTGTAAATCTGATTCGGAAATTTGTACTCTTTTCCAAGTCTAATAAAGGAAACAACATCTGCATATTTCATCCTGTTGTGATGAATTATGGGATATCGAAGTCAGCTCTGAATTTCCTTCTCTTTGGTGTGTGTAAACCCAGACTGTAGTGTTATTACTCTGTTGTTTTTGTGGTTTTCTTTCCCCCAAATCAACTGCATTCGTGTGAAGGACTTTCTCCAAGATTAAACATTTGCCTCGTTGGCAGCATTTCTCAATTTTCATATGCCAAACCCTTCACATACAGACTGCATAAAGTAATTTTTTTTTCCAACTGAAAACATAACTATGGCCTGGCACCTCATCACTGTCAGAATTTTGACAGAAAAATCAAGCAACTGCTGCAAAGTAGCATTGAATATAAAAATAAAAATAAAATTGTGATGTATGAGAGGGAGGTAGAACAGTACCAAGAGGAAGTTCTTTTTATTAACATTAAAGAGGAATCCTTTTTATCCAAGACTGTCCAGTTAGACAGTGGCTTCAGTGATTATAAGCATGCAGCTGCAAGAGTCAGGCAAGTTGAGGACAGTGGGTGTGTTCGGGGTATTCTTCTAGTGGAGAAAGCTGCTGCACTTTTGGAAACTGGAGATGGTCTGTGCATTTGTGAGGTTAGTACTGCAGCTGGGAGGCTGAGTCTGTGGGCTTGAAGGAATGTGCAGAATGCGTTTGATCAGTTTCCCCACTTAGGGTCGAAGAAAGGGGCATAAAAAGAATCTGGTTGAAATAGGTTGGAAGGACTAGTCAAGTTCTGGGGGATAAATCCTAAGCTTGAATTTAGCTTCTAGAGAATTTATGTATTGAAATCTTTTGTCACAGAAAAAGTGTGTCTTTTTGTAATATTCAGAGTATGAAAACTGACCAGAATATTTTAGTATCTCTACAAGCATTTGAAAATCTATTATTCACCAACCACAACACCTCTAGGAATTGGACACTAGCTCCCAAGGTCATTTGGGAATATAATCTGGAGATGAGCATGATAATAGTCTTAATGACTTTATTGTATCCTTGACAACCTAGAGATGTTAGTCAAAAATGGCTGTGAGAAAGCAAGGATTGAAAACTTCATTTTTTCTTTTGAAAACACTTTGGTAGGAGCCTATTTATAAAGTTTATTGCCTTTATTCCTCCTTTCTCCATGAGTTTAAGAACTCCGCAGACATTTTCCCTCACAGTATTCCCAGGCCTGATGCCAGGAGTATCCTCAGGGTTGTGGAACTTTATTTCATGGATGGATCATTAGCCCCGTCACTAGATGTTTTGGAAGAAAGGCTGAAAGTCTGCTCTGCTTTTAAGTACTGTGCAAATAACTGTCACAGACTTCCTAAAACACATGAACCACTGATGCAAGATAGTCTTACAGTAAAAAATGAAAAGGACAGTAATATGGCCAGGTGCTTCTATTTGTGCTGGGTGCTCAAGGAGAGAGCTCATTCTGTTGGAGGCTGGAGACCCAAATTCTTGAACTGGTGCTGGACAAGTATTTAGTTGTTCTGTGACTTGGTTTACTCATTAAAAAGGATCTGTATATGGACAGAATTATTTTTAGGATTAAAGTAACTAATGTGAGAAACTAAGTGACATATACATATGTAATATTTGGCCTTGTCACCATACAAAACAAATTCACATTTCATAGGCTTTAGGTAAGGTTTGTCAGAGGAATAAAGAATTGTAGAATTAGAGAGCAAAATTTTACAGGTTAAGAAACTGAGGCTCAGATCAGGTAAATGGCTTAGCTGTCTATCATTATGTGTTCATGGCAAGGTCCTCTGTCATGTCCTTGAGTCCCTGACTCCTGTGCTGTTGTTTTTTCTGATATATCTCATTGCTTCTCTTGAGCTCTCCATAGTAACTTCTCTCCTAGTCTCTTAAACAAAGACTGAATTCTAGCTACAGATAGTGGTTTAAAAATCACCTCCATGATCTATTTTAAACTCTCTTCATCTATTTTTATTATAGCTCTGCTTACAGAGAAATACATTAAAACACAAACATGAAGAAACAAATATTATCTGTAAATTAATTGCTCCCATTTCAATAATTTGAGAAAAGTTCCTAAAATGCCCCAATATTCACCTGAGTTGGTTTCTTAGAATATTTTCTTATAGTTTAAAAAATATTTTCCTAAAATGATAAATGTAATTATAGGTATAATCGGGGAGATAAATATCATTTTAAATTTTTTTCCTCTAGTTTTTTTTTCTAATTTAACATAGCTATAGGTACAAAATCCTATCAATAACGCAATGTTTATTATTTTAACATATTGAAAGAACATTAGAAGATATTAACAGGAATTCAAAATGTAAAACTTGTAAACACAATCATTTCACATTCAGTGGAGTTAGGACCATATAACATTTCTGAAATTTTCAATATTTTATGAATTATATACAGAATATTTGGAAAGGAATTAAACAAAAGTTTTATACTCATTTCTGGCCAAACAAGAAATCAAATGTAATTGAAACTTGCAGGAATGTTCATTTTAAGTTAGGTTCATTCTACATTTAAGAGAACATTATAGTTTAAGCTTATCACTGATAAAATTCATCTATTTAAATTTCCTCAGCTCACCTTATCATACACCATCTTTGTTGATTTTGAGATGATTATAGAAACAGTAACAATAGTCCTATTCAAAACTATACTCAAGCAACTTTTTCCCTTCATGACTAATGTATCACTAGAAAATGGGAATAATATCATATAATGAGACACTATTTATCTTAACTGAAAAGTGTTGTAATATGTACACAACATGACAATTAATACCTTAGTCATTTAAGTACAATTAGGTTTCTTTTGTTCCTGACTAGAAATAATAATAATAATAACAAAAACCTTGATCTTCTAAGAAATTTGGAGGGAGGAAGGGAGAGAGACTGAGAGTGAAACAGAGAAAGAGAAATTTAGAACAGGAGGACAAGACAAAGGCCATCAAACTAGAAATATGGGACTTCTTTGTTTAAAGTATGAGAAAAGATGAGCAAGAAGATATTTATAACCCTCACTACTTTGTTCAAAGTAATGCTCCTTAGATGGATCCGACTCAGCTATGAAGTGAATTCAGCAGGACAATCTCCTCCCATGTGACAAGAACACAGAACAAATAAGCCAGTGCTCTTAAAGCCCTTCAGAATGAGGGTCACCGCATAGTGGGGTTATTTATAAGTCTATGCATCCTAAGCCCTTTAAAAAATAAGATCAATCTCCTAACATTTTTTCTGTGCTGTTTCTGAAATCCACAAGTGGTGAGCTCAGCTTGTGACATGTGGGCATCTTGTGGTCTTTTCTGCCAAGGTGAGCGGTTAGAGAGAGCACTCTCTTATTTTTACTCTTGGCCTTCTTCACCTTTATCTGGATGGCCAGGGAAGCTCTGGCACAGGGTGTCCAGATTGTCATTATCCACTATTCTCTAATTGATGGAGACACTTGGAATCCTAGGAACGTAGACCCATTAGTGAAGGAAGGAGGACATTATTAACAGCTTTGAGACACACACATGGTTTTCCTGGACAACTGACAGGACCAGATTCCAGACACATCAGACATGAACTAGTAGTACAATGGGAGGAGATAATGTCCTGGGATAAACACAGCCCCAAAGACCCCATTTCTAGATAGAGAATTTTATATGTCACTCAGTTTTTTGACATTGTTTTTGAAAAAATGAACTCATGCTCAGTGTTTGAGCCAAATAAAGTCAACCTTGAAATTTTCTCATTGTCTGTGTTATGTAATTCTCCATCCAAACTTTAGTCAGGGATAGAGGCAGTTTGAAATAGGTTTGACTATGGTATACTGAGGCTGAATAAGAAAGAGTCAGAATATGTATTGCTGGAGTCAGGCATGCAATCTATACTTGGAGGTGAAGAAACATCAAAATCCCATTTAAAGATAGTTTGCATATTTGGAAGAAGCAGCCAGAATTAATGACATGGGAAGAAGCCACCAAGGCTTTTTGGTATTTATCCTGGCTTTATTGGCCTCTGGAAGGCATGCTTAGCATCACAAACTTCCATGACAGAGACATGCCCTCCAATTTTACACTCAAGAAAGAGGGTTGTCATACTCTTAAGTTTCTAGAAAATAGACTCTGACACTTAGGTACAATAAGAGTGTTTGGACATGCTTTTGGAAACAACAACCTTGAGGGGTAAAGAAAGTAGACTTCTACAGAGAAAAAACTGAATTATAATATTTTTGTAGGAAAAGTTTTAGGTACTCATACTGGGAGTTTTGGAGTTAGGGTAGTCCTTGAGAGTTGTTGCAAATTATAGCGAGGCTGTCTGTTCTTCAAAATCAGTCACTAGATACACAAATAAAAGATTTTTTTTTAAATCTCCCTTGGGCAGATAGAGAAGCACGCTTAGGGTAGTAAGGTAACCACCTAATGTCAGGCAGTTTCTAAATGGAATAGCTGGAGGCCATCCCTGCTATGTGGGCTCCTGATCCTGGTCCTGCAGCACCTCAGGCAGAAAGGTGCAGAAGGTAGTCTCCCATTGAATACTGACTGACCTAGTAGATCAAATAAGTATGCCTCTGAGGGTCCTAAAAACTAAGACATGCATAGCTTTTGATTTTGGGGGACTACTGATAATAGTACATACTTTATTAATATTATTTTTATTGATAAAAATTTCAAACAAAAGTTCAGTATTCAGTATTTCTCTTTTTATTTATGGCATAATGGTAATCTTAGAATATCCTTCTTGGGTCTTATGTTAGCTAGACTTTTCTTAAATTATGATCAGAAAACCATTTCTATGTACTGAACATTCTCCTTTGATTTAATTTATGCCAAAATAATTAATGCGATATAACTTCTGAGGTTTAGAGTGTTCGCCACCTAATTCACACAGAAGCTTTGTGAGTTTGAGTCAATGTATCCAGAACATAAATGTGCAGTCTGTGGCTCTGGTAAGTTCTGAGATTTGTTTATGGTTACAGTAAATGCAGATGACCCAGGTCTTCTGTACAACTTACCTGAATCTGCATTTCCTGCATGCTCCTTCATATGCTGCTGTACCCCAAGGTACAGTCCACTCTGGCTCTGTGTCTGGGAAGTGGCATATTGTACCTCATGCAAGGATGGAGGAATCAGAGCCAGAGGGTTTTCAGTGCAAGAGGAACAGCTAAAATCACTGCAAAGAGGGATTGGAACTCTGATCTCCCAGAGCTCTTAGGAAAAATAATGACTTCTGGAAAAGGATTAAGGGTTTCCATGGAACTCATTATCTGTTTTCTTTGGATGTACTCTCTTATTAGTCAACGTGATGTGGGCTTGGGTACCACATTAGGACCAGTCACAGAAAATATTGATCCTACGACTTGTGAGAAGCTTGAAAGGGGCATGAGTTTATCTCGACACTTCTATAAATGGTGACTTTTATTCTAGTTATTGGAAGCTTTCTTGATTATTATTATTATTTGAAGTGGATCCAGCTAAAACAGAATCTGCTTGGATTCTTGGGTCAACTGTTTTACTTCTGGTGGCAAAAAATAAACCATATAAAAGGGCTATGTCTATTTTTCTTAACTTTCCTTTCCTTTTTGGTCACTAGGCCAGAGTGAGGTCCTGGAAAATATTCTCCACATGCTTAAGTGTGTGGAGAAGGAGAGAGAGAGAGACAGATTGATTTTGAGAGAGCTTTATCCAAATGTGTTAAATAACTAAATGTGGCTTGTTAAATAGACCAAACCTACTAGGAAGAGCTTTGAGACTTTGGGTAAGGTTTGGCTTGAGGTCCTTAATAAGTGTTATTTGACGTGGGTATCATATGGTGATTGTTGGGAAGGGAATCCTTGGAGACACTGGTAAAGCTATGGTATCTCTGTGGCAGGACTTAGACTCTATCTCCCAAAATGGTATCTCACAAAGAGCCACAGGACTGCGGTACACTGCTAGGTAGGGTCCACATTTATTGGAGACAATGACCAAAGGTGTGTCACTGCCAATAATAAACATACACATCAGTAGAGCAGAGGGACAGGACAGAAATGACAACTGACAGCTTTCTGTATGGTGATGTGAGGTTACAATTATAGTAGTTTTGAGTAGGGTATATAGAATGCAAAAAGTGTTTACAGGGTATTATCAGGAACTGAAGGCACTGGTTTTAAAAAAATAACCTACTGAAATAAAATGCCAGTATTAGAAGCCTTATAATTTGATAATTATAATAATTTTAAAAAGAATTTTTAGGTCTTGGGATTTAAGGACCACAGAAAATATTCAAGATAGAATCAAATAATTGTGTTGCAGGTTAGTAATGCCAAAAACCTTAAAAATTATCAGTTTAAAGATTTTTATTGAAAAATCATCAAATTGAGCCATTGCTTTTAGGAATTTATCCTAAATAAATAAGAATATATGCTAATAATTACTATAAGAATGACCTTTGAGGACTGGGGCTGTGGCTCAGAGGTAAAGCGTTTGCCTAGCACGTGTGAGGCACTGGGTTTGATTCTCAGCACGACATATAAGTAAAGTCTATTGACAACTAAAACAATTTAAAAAAAATAATTACCTTTGGAACTTGTTCATGTTAGTTAAAAGTTGGAATAAATAAATTGTTGAAAATTAGGAATTTATTAAATAAATAGATTATGGAAGATCCATATCACAGAATCACAATTATTAATGTAGGATAGAAGTGGGTATATATATATATATATATATATATATATATATATATATATACACACACACACACACACACATGCAAATATTTATGATAACTTTTAAACATTAGGATGCATGGAAAAGTTGAGAAATTGGTGTATGAATATCTGTTAATGACTTGCCCCCGACCTTTGTTTGTGGGTGTGTCTGTCCGTTCTTTCCTTTTGTTACTCCTTCCCAACGTGAACTACTCATGCCATGACATTTCACCTCTTATTTCCTCTCCCAAGAATAAGAGTGTTGCCTTTCACAACTGTGGTAGTAGGAGCAAATGTGACTCCATTTTGTTTTATGACTTCATCCTGTAAAACAACCATGCCAAGTAGAAGAGTCATGACTGGAGCAAGATGTTCTTTTCCTTTTGCTATAGAAACCTTTAAGAACACGGAACTACCAAATGGGGTATTGTTTCTGTAACTAGGGTAACGGGGCTCTGTTTCTGTAACTGGGGTGACTGGGCTAACTGTGATTGGTTAGGCTTCCCTCCGCTTGACTGCACTGTCCCGCTTCTGTAACCTGGCTTGCTTGCATTGGCTAGACCCCCCCCCCCCCAACATCCCTTTTGCGGTTTTCAGACTTATAAGGAGTGCCCTTACAATTGTTCGGGGCTGATCAGGGGAACAACTTTATGTTCTGGTCAGCCGCCACCGGTGTGCTTCAATAAAGGCTTGATTCGATTATACGTGAGTGGTCTGGAAGTCAGTTCATGAAACCCTGGGACAAAGCTTTAACTATAACATTACCACACCTTAGAAAACAGTAATTGGTTCAATAACATCATTTGCCAACACACTCAAATTGCCCTAAAGTATATTTTGTGGCTCATTTTTTTTCTGGTCCAAATTCTTATGAAGTCTCATTGGTTGCATTGACTATTATGTTCTCAGTCTTTGAACACTGTCTGCTTTGTCCTTTGATGACTTTAAATCCTTTGAAAAGTCCTACTCAGTTGTCCTGAAGAATGCCCTACATTTCAGAATAATCTGTTTCTTTATGATTAGATCAGATTAATCGCTTCAGGCAAGAACACTGTAGAGGTGACATAGGACCTCTCAGTACATCACTTCAGGACACATACAGGATCAAGCCATTGATTACTGCAAAGCCAAGCTTTGCAGAATAATTAATATAGTTTAACCTTTGTAATTAAAAGACATGATATTTTGAACTATAGATAGGCATTTATCAGCATATAAAGATGTTTATACTTCATTGAGTATAAAGAGAAAATTGTGAACTGCAGGGATCTCAATTATATTAAAAAAGAATACTGAACACATAATAGGCAAGGCATGGAAAAATAGATATCCCAAGGCTTTTACAGTGATTATGCCAAGACAGAGTAATTATAGATGATTTTTATTCTCTGTTTTATTTGCTTATTTTTCCTTACTATTTTGTAGTGGCAATAAATAAATTTACAGTTTTGAAAGATAATAAAATGGATTCTATGTAGCTGATATTTATTGTCTATTTGATATTTTTGGTGCTGGGGTTTGAACCCAGAGTCACTCTGCCACTGAGCTTCATCTTTAGCTTTTTTATTTTACGACAGTCTCTTGCTAATTTGCTGAGATTAGCCTTGAACTTGTGATCCTCCTACCTCAGCCTCCGAGTCGCTGGGATTACAAGTATGCCCCAGAGTGCCTGGCAGCACTTTCTATTTTAAATAGGTAAATATAGTATATTTCTTTTTCTTATAACTGCTTCTTGCTTTGATGACATTTATATTAAATAGATTTAATATCCAGTTTTATTATAAAAAATTTGTAGATACTTTTATTATAATACCAGATCCTACTGTTCACATTGCCCTAGGAAGGAAAAATTCAGTTAACTCAAAGATGGAATTCTCACACTAGTCTTCCCTCCAAATTCCAAAATGTAAATATGTATGCATGTGTATTTCTGTGTATATATATATATATATATATATATATATATATATATATATATACACACACACACACACACACACAGAGTTCACATTAATATAGTAAATGTTTTATAAAGAACTAAAGAGAGAAGTTTGAAGATTCCCCAAAGAAATGATAAATGTTTAGGGTGATGGAAATATTAGTTGCTATGACTGGATGACCAAAATGTTTATTTTAATAAGTATAGTATACTAATGATATAATTTTAAATGAAGTCATCAGAGAATTAAAAACATTTGTTTGCTTCTTGTTCCAAAATAGTGTAAAAATGCTATAATTCCAACCAATATTTACGTATTTTGTATCCCCCACCCCAATGATATACTATGTTGTGGCCTAAGGTGACGTGATCTCTTTGCATATGTCCCTCAGCTATATCAATAAAGGAAGTAAGCTTTATTCAGCACAGTGGCAAGGACCTAGTGAGTCAAAGAGAGGAGAATTTAGGCTAGTCTTTTCTGTGGACACTGATATATATGCCAGGTGGCAGGGCCACCAAAGACCAGGGGCTTATGGCAAAGCTTGGGAAATCGTGTGGCTTAATGACAGAGTTGAAGAAGGCCAAATCACAGCCTCCTGCTGCCTCTGTTATGGATACACAGACTGTTGTTACTGGAATCAAAGGCTGCCACAGGCGTTCTGTGGAAGCTGACTAGGCAGGAGGCAATGATGTTGGGCCCTCTCCTTAGGGAAATCTTCATTTCAGCACTGGGAATGCAGACAAGCTGGTGCAAAAGGAAACCCACACCTAGTAACTGATACACAGCAGTGACGTCCTGCTGGGAGATCTGAAGAACTGGGTGAGATGGAATTTTGCATTCCATTAACTGTAAGCAGGATGTGAGGAATTGAAAGGGAGTTGGAGAGGGCAGCACAGGCTAGAAATCATCTATTAGCCTTAAAAGCCAAAAGAGCATCCTTTGTATGTATTTGCAGGAGTAAATCCTCTAGAACAGCATTTCTTGGGTTTATAATAAGACTGACGTTAGGCAAAACTTGTGAATACGTGTTGTGATTTTACCCTACTTTTATTCTGATACCTGTCCTCACTAACCCTGGTACCCTATTTCACCCTCTGGATGCTCTTTCACTAATGAATCTATTCTTTATTTTATACTTTTGAATTCAAGTAGTAAAGTTGCTCTGATAATCTTTGGTGAAGTTAACAGAAATCTAGACCCAGCATCAGAAGACCTGAGCCTAAGTTTTAATTCCATCCTAGAGTGATATATTATATGAACTTGAGCAGACCCCAACTTCTCTGCATCTGTTTTATCAACTGTTATTGGGAATTATGATCTGATACTTGACATAGATCTAACTATATAGTCAGAGGTGGGAATAAATGGGAACTAACTTATTAAATATCTCCCAAGTGCTGGGCTCTGTGTAAGACTAACTTGTATAGCAGTGGTCTCTGTTTGAATCCAGGCTTTTACTTACCATTTGGAATCTGGAATGTCTAGGCATGTCCAATGACCTGGCAAGAGGAAATTTCTAGAAGTTTAGGAAAACCGAGGAGCATCCTTGAAGAGAACTTATCTCAAGGAAAGAATATATTCAACAGACAAGCTTGGTTTTATAACATGTTATTAGCAGGGAGGAGTTTCTGAGTAAAGCATGGTGTTTGTTGGTCATAACATTCATGCGTGCAGCTGTTTTGTGAAAAATATAAGACCTTTTCAAACAAACTTTGCAAGAAGAAGAAGCATCAACAACATTGCTTTCCTACCTTTGTAGAAAATGTAATGCTAATGGAGGATGAATGTCCTTTTGTCTGAGGTGATGTACATCCAATAGGGCCACCATCAATTCCTTTTCTGCTTATATGTCATTTCCCTGTTGAGAGGTGAAATTTACTTCTCCCATTCTCTTGACACTGAACTGGCTTTAATGACTGTTTTGATCAGTAGAATATGATGCAAGTAATATTCAGGGTGGTTGAGAGTCAGTCATAAGAAATCTTGCAGTTCCATTTGGGTTTCCTGGAATGAGTTTTCTTGTAACTTTACACTACCGTGTAAGAAGTTCTACTACCTCAAGACTACCTATCACGAAAAATCCAAACCACATGGAGAGTACGTGGAGGGTGAGCTAACATATGGAGAGAAGTAAGAGAAAGGCCAGGTAGCACCAAGACCAGACATCGAAGTGGAGAATCATCTTGAAGAGGAGTCTTAATTCTCAGCTTCCTCATGAGGATATCAGGGGGATCAGAGATGGACCACTCAGCCAACCTCCCCCTCCCCAAATAATATGCAAAATATTACTGTTTTAAGTCACTAAGTGACTTTAAATGGAAGGAAGGACTATATATGTGGGGTTTTTCCATTGTCCTAGAAATTAGGCTATTTCTCTAAAATAAAGCAAGTTTTAAGAGGTATTTCTGTGAAATAATATAAAGCTACAGGTGGTAGTGAGGGGATGGTTAAGGTTGGGCACTAGTGGGACAGGACAAGTAGACAGTTGTTTGGTAAACTATAAACATTTTAATGCTTGGTTTCCATGGGAACAATTTTCCCATTAAGTCATGGGCAGGAGGTATCTTAGTAGGCTTATGAATAAACATTCTTAGATTCCTTTAGTCAGAGTTCAAATCAAGAAGTCTCAGAGAGCCTGGCTCCTTTATGTCCAACATTGGCGTAGGCATTCCAGTTATGTTGGAATGGTGTTACACTGAAGTGGGTTTCACTGTATGGACACTGGAGAAATAGAGGAACCCTTTACAAGTCTATGGCTTATTTTATTTGTTCAGAATAAATGTTTCTTTACTATGTAGGTGACCCAGCTGAATGGGTGTTCTCCTTATAAGATAGTTAAAATGAAAATAAAAACCATGTGGAAATGATTGAGAAAAAAAAAGAAACACATTGGTTCCTTTTGCCCAAGAACTGATTCCTTCAGTGAAGACCTGGGATGCTAGCTCAGTCAGCCATGACCAGAGGACTGGGCAAACACACAAGGCTACCGCCACCTTGTTTTGTGACAGTGCACAGACTGAGCTTGTTGTTTTACACTCTGGCAAGAATGTTTGGGAGAGACACTCTGGGCAAACTGCTCCCCTGTTCAAGGATTCAAGGACTAACGAAGAGATAGTTCACTGTCAGTGTTGGAAGTACAAGGGAGTCAATGCACTGATGCCGAGTTGAAGCAAAAGCATCTGCAGATAGAGTGATACATTCATTCCAGAGGCCATGGAGAGGTTATCGTGAGAGTACTATATTACAAGTTTACGTCAGGTATTTTTTTTTTTTAAGGAAACTGTCTCCTGCCGGCTGGTGCAGGTGTGGAGACACATGAGTCCTGAAGCAGGAGACCTTTGGGCAGTTGATGGATATAGGGGGTGATTATTCACTGGGGCTCATTGCTTGCATTTAACCATGTCTTGCTTTTGGACATTGTATGTGTTGGACCACTGTGTTCTTATTAGCCATAATAGGAATCACCTTTTATTAGTCATTATGTTAGACTGCTCTGTGAACATGATGTGTGTACAGGCTCCAGGTTGTCTGCCCACCAGTGAGTGGGGTCTTGGGTCAAGTCACTCAGATTCTCACAGGATTCATTACTCACCTACCCTGTGGTCTCTCATGTACACCATACGCCAGTTGGAGGTAACTATATAGCAGGCTTTTGTTTGTAATGAAGGAGCAGGAAATCAAAGGTAACAACTACTTCCTGACAAATTCAGTGCTTTTCTTATTGAGTAGATATTCTTTTGATACCTTCACATAGAGGGAAAAACCAGTTTCAACCTCTGTGGGCAAGTATCAGCTGGGATGCTATCTGAAGTGTGGGCCAGTAGAGAGGCCTTGATTTCACTCAAATCTTTTGCAGTGTAAGAGAAACCCTCTGTAGGAAATAGGTGATTGAATATAACCATTGTCAGAACATGCAGGGAATTTTGTTCACAATCACTGTGGAAAATGAAGGGCAGTCAAAACTGGATTCTTTCTTTTTAACTTAATGCCTAATATACCTGAGTTCAGGGCAAACTTGATATCACCTTTGTCTGAATTACAGGTTTGTACTTTCTGTGGTTTGGATCTGTGTAGATGGGAGGCATAGCTGGTAAAGTCTACATGCCCAGTGTTAAATGAAAATACATTCCATTCTCACACCCTCTGGAGTCTTGGGGCCAGAAAATATTAAAAAAAAGAAAAAGAAAATCTCTGCACAGGGACCTAGTGTGACCAAAGCTTTATATTCCAGTGGGATGGACAGCTATATAACCATATCAATGTTGGGCTTGGGTGGAGGAGCCATACAGAAAACACGTAAATTTGCACATACTTTGAGAAAAAGATCAAAGAGCTGGCTCTCAGATGGATATTTGGTTTATGTGAAGAACTTTTCCAGGACTTTGAGGTTACTTCTTCAAAAATTCAAGTGAAGAAAATAAGAAACCAGCAACTCAGAGAGATGCATAAGTGGGCTCAAGAAATCTGAATTAATTGGCACAACATCTGGTGGGTGAAGATCTATATTCTAACTTCCCATAAAAGAGATCTCCTATTCTGGCATATTTAAAGCAAACTTGAGGGAGTACGAACCTTGTTCCTTAGAGAGAAAAGATGAAAGGGAGATGGGAGATAAAGGAGAGAAGAAGGGAGAAGGAAGCTGTATCAAAATGTCCTAGAAGCTGAGGATTCCTATCCATATCCATCTATCCTTCTTTACATCTGTCTGTGGAGGAAAGGGAATGAGAGAAGAAGGTTTTCTGCCACATACCATCCTCTGAAAGTGATTGGCTTCATTTTAATGCCACCTATATGGATATTTAGAAAGTTCTATGTGGTCCTTTTGAAGCAGCACTTTAGCTGTCAGGGGTGGGGCAGGGGAAACAAGGTATTCAGTCTGAAGGCCCATCTTTATAACCAGCACCCCCTTTGCTGTCTGTGAAGCTACGAAGAGAAGCAAGAAGTCAAGGGGTAAAAGGATCCAGCTTTTCCTTCTACGCTAATGCCTAGATTGGGGACATATTGGGTAAAGCCTGGTGGGGAAAGCTAACCCGGTCAGTGTTGTATCCGTTGTATGGATGAATAGAGAGCTTTTGTCTCTTAGGATGTCAGTCCAGCACCTTCCGTCTGAATTAAGTTCATTTAAAAACTTAAAGCAAACCACCCCCTACAACTTTTCCTACATCCCTGAAGGATTGGGTTACTGTAATCTAAGTACCTCCAGATAGAAAAGGCCTTGCAGGTTATCCATTCATCCTCTGTTAGGGCTGGGTTTCTTCCTTCAGCCCAGTTGCTACTGTTGTGCTCTGTCTGGTTTCCAGTGTCCTGAGGGAGGGAGCTTCCCGCCTGTCCCTGGGGAGGCCATTCTCTAATCCCAACAGCTCTCTCCGCCAGGAAGTTATCTCTGATAGTCATCTTAAGTTTTCCCTTCTTCACTGGATCCCATTACAGCCAGGCACAGCCTTTGTACCAAGCCCGTCTCCCCTCACGGGGGCTACATGCTGACTCTCAACTCCATGGCCCACTCCTATTAAAACCCCTTATGGATGGTTCATTCTACATGTCCTGCCCTTGGTTTCTAGGGCTGTAAAAGTTGCTCTTGGGGGAAACCCCTCTACCATATTTTGTTTTCATTTTTCTGCATACATGAGTACAGAACAAATGGTGTCAACTTTAAAATGAAGTTGGGTGTTACTAATGGTTTGCCTCTTTTTTTTTTTTTTTTTTGAGACAGTGTCTTGTTAAGTTTCTGAGGCTGACCTTGAATTTATAATCCTCCTGCCTCAGCCTCCCCAGTCACTGAGATTACAGGTGAGCACCACTGTACCCAGCACAGTTTTTGTAACTACCCCCCACCCTGCTGAAAAAACTGTTCTATAAAACTCTTTATGTGTTTCACCAATTGGCTTATTCTTCATAGGTCAACTTTATGATACATTTGATGATAGGAAGGTCAGTATGCATAAAATTGGGAGGAGGATAAATGTGGTAAAGAAAGATACATATTCTGAGCAACAATATAAAAATCAATTTCTGGGTAGGGGTGGATGGATAGGAGACTGCAGTATGGCTTTCTTAGTTTGTGTATTGTCAAGTATTTTGAAATAAATGTCCTTTCTGCTGTGCAGGATGGACACAGGAGGGGATTTTAGGGCATATCACAGGCTAGATAATTACATGACATCCTGGCCCAAGAACAACCCAGTGGCAATTCCAGATTCTGAAGTCTTTTCAGGTTGCCCCTATTGGACTTTCTAACTGGGAGCATCCTGTACATGAAGGCAATCTCCTCTTCAGTGGGAAGAAGAATGTAGGGCAAACATTAGGAGACATAGCAAGTCTGGCAATGTTTGTAGTGAAAGTCCAGGCTTTGGAGGAGACTGGGTGTGTTCAGATCCTGGCTTTTACTGCTGTAAATATTTGGGCAAGTTATTTAATTTCTTTTCTGCTCAATTTTCTCATTTGTAAAAGAGTATATTAGTTATAGATACTTCATAGGATTTTGAAACGATTGAGCTAATAATGCTTTCAAAACATAGCACAATATTTGACACAGTCAACAATCACAACATGCCCTAAGTGTACCTAGAACATAATCTTGAATCTTGAAAACAGCTTTGCTAAATTTATATCCAAGGATGCTCATTGTGGTATTGAATTAAAATGGAAAAAAAAGCACATCCAACAATGGGGAATCAGAGTTAGGAACGATGTCACTATCAAATTTTTTTAGCATTTAAGTTAACTTAGAAAGGCAGAATTCAAAGCTGCCCAGATGGTGTGGTTCCAATTTCATATTTATATGTGCTATATAAATAGCACAAAGGATACTGGAAGCAAATACATCAAAATGTTCACATTTTACAGACACACTTTGCCCCCTCAGTATTAGTAGGTGTTACTTTATTTATTTTTTTTTCCCAGAGATGGCATGTTTTGTAATGTGGATCTCTATGAAGTAACTTACATAATTGCTTAAGATTATTTATCAGAGGGAGTGAGAAATCGCCTCCATCCAAACCTCTGTGAAGTATTATTATTCTGCATTCAGTGCCTTGACAAAATTTTAGTCAGCAAAATGGGACGTGAAAGATGACTTGCTTGGTAAGTTGCATTTTGCAGGCTGTTCTAACAAGATCCTTGGAGGTCAGTGGGAAGAGCCAGGGCAGACCTATGAGCACCCTCTGCTTTTCTGTTCTTGTTATCCTCTTAGAGCCACCTTCTTGCTTAGGGCATACCTTGTCACCTCCTTTGCAGAAATAAGGAAGATTATTTATGGACTTTTAAATCAATGTGTCTGAATTTGTATTATAGCCTTGACACTTGAGAATTTTATGTGTTTGAACATGAGGAAAGAATGATCTGGAGTCATGATAGATGTAGAGTTCATATTCAGATGATGTGCCAGGGTACATTTTACATAAATACTAAGCTAGAGACCACACAGCTGGTATGTGGTGGGATGGTGACCCATGTTTTCTCACTCCACACCTCTGTTCTTTGCTCTGCATCTAACAGCGGACCTCTTACAGGCCAATTTTCTTGTCTACAAAGTGATGTTAGTAACAAGGGTATTAAATGAGGCACACTATTCTAAAGTGCATAGAGCACGAACTTCAGGGTTCTGATTGCTAGGCTAGTCATCTCTCCTCCAGCATGTTCCCTCTCACTAATGTATACTGCAGTTATTCCTAGGAAAGAAGAGACTAGCAGTAAATGAATTATCCTTGCTTAGAACAAGTGGTATTTCAGGTTCAGGTCAAAAGGAGTTTCCAATCCAGATAAAACTTTTAAACCGTCTACTTTCCCCTATTTTGTGTTCAGTGTCATAGCATGAAGATAATTTTCTTTTTCTTTTTTTTTTTGCCATCTTACATGTTTTAATTTTTATATGTTCTGTTTACATTTTATTCAATCGTTCCCCCCCCCCCCCCCCCGCAAACTCACAGAGACAAATCTTATGTGTCTATGGGCAAGACCAGCCAAGGTGGTCATCAGGTCACGCTACAGTAACCAGGCAATATTTCTGTACTTTCCACCTCTAGTAGTTCTGCCAAAATTCCAGTCCTCTTCAAGTCCCTCCTAACTCGTTCTTGAATTCTCAGGAACTAATCCTCCAGCTATCATGTGTCACCTTCAGTTTTCCTCTTCTCGTTAGCATCTCCCTTCAAATGTCTGCTATTATTGGTGCTTCCTAAGAAGATTCAGAAGCATCAGAAACTGTCCAACTCCTCCTTCTAGTGTAATGCCCTGTTCCATTCTCTTCCATCAGCTTGAGAAGGTTGGGCCAACTCCGTGGTTTCTTTTTTTTTTTTTTTGTACTCCATCTACAAATCCACTGAACTAGATTCAGGGACATTGGTTATCAGACAGTGAAAATGTGAGGATTTTAGTGAAAATTTCCTTGTGATGGAGGGAAGGGGAGGAGAAGGGGGGATAGGAAGGACAGCAGAATAAAATAGACACTAGTATTGCTGTATGTATAACCAATGTGATTCTGCAACCTGTACACTCAGAAAAATGAGAAATTATATCCCATCTGATTCAAATGTATGATATGTCAAGATCATTGTACTGTTGTGTGTAACTAATAAAAAAATAAATTATAAACAAACATACTGTGTGGCCCTCTACAACTAAAAAATATTAAAAAAAGAAAAATCATTGATAACCTAAATTTCCAAATAAGAGAACAATTAGATAAATTATAGCAAATCCATTATATAATATTTATAACATAACCTCTTACATAATAATTATGAGAACTAAGTAGTAAGCTGGAAATATACACAAAGTAACTATATAATGAGAAAGATGAAACCTAGAATTCTATCTATGCTATTGAATTAGGAGGACAGTCACCTTAAATTGTTTCTTTAAGGCATGAAGATAATTTTCAAGTGCAAGAATTGATTGATACTGATGATTTTAGAAGTGAAACCATATGCCATATTGCTTCTGAAGGCCTGAGATTTGAACTCCTGTTTTTTCAGTCTTTGTCTTGTTTGGCATATTCAGATCACAGAAGCACAGTGGTCAGGGGCTGGGACATTTTTACATTTGCCAATTAGGGGGTACTTAGTACAACATCAAAGTGGGTGACTGCCAGTTCTGCAGAGACCCTGCCTCAGCTGACAGCAATAGGAGACATCTGATACCTCATTTCAGAATAGGACACATTTGAGAAGTAATGCTTTGCAAATGAGCTATTATTATAAATAACTGAGATGCCATATCTGATATGGCCCATGGTTGTAATGTTTATGTTATGGCCAATATCCCTTTTTTTCATTTTTTATTATAATCTGTTTTTCCTGCCAAACTGAAGATGTCTGAATGAGTACTTTTGGCTCCCGCGGTGACTCAGCACCGCAATATGCTTCCTGTCTGCTCCTCTGACCTCAGGAACACAAAGTAGGCTTCTAAAGAGTTCACTGTTTGCTTCAAGCCTCATGCTGGGTCCCTGCTGTGGACCACATTTTTAATGTTTTTCTAATGATTTCTCAACTTTTTCCTTGAAAAAAATGTCCATTTCTGAAATCATCTGCTGGTAATTAGAGTGACCAGCTATTTGTCTTCTAATATAAGGTCTAGATCAGGATTTCATAAGTGGTACCATGCTTACTCACTTTTGCATGGGAAGAGAGTCCGAGTTCATTGGGAGAATTTTGGAATCACTTAGATTTCATAATCTGGAGGTTCTTGGCCAATTTATGGCAAAACTGTCAATGATGATGATGACAATTGAAATTTGTAAGCTGATTTATAGATAGAAAGCAACTCAGGGATTTGGTAATTTATCTAATAGGATTTCCTAAGGATCTATTATATGCCAGGTGCTCTGGATTTAAATATTAGTTGGGCATGATTCTATTCTCACTAAATTCAGAGGGAGTAAGCTAAAATAAATTTTTTGATTCTCATTATAATCTTGTGAGGCAGGATTCATTTTTATCAGTATGATCATTTAGATTGTGAGAAGGTAGGTCAGTATTTTCTCATTTGTAAAGGGCAGGGCTGGTTCTTAAACCCAGGCCTTGTTGCCCAAGAGTTTGTTGCCCAAACTCTTGCCCCTTCCCATGAGCATGGCTCTGGACTTGAATGTCTGTGTTCTTGTTCTGAGCTGCACCACTAACAGCTGGCAAACTTTGTAAACATTAACTTCTTTTAGCTTTGGTGTCCCATCTGCAAAATGAGGAGAATAATCTAGTGTTATTGTGAAGATTACATTAGCTGTACTGGTGAAACCCTTAGCATGGTGCTTGGCACATAGCAAATTTCAACAAATGCTACCCAGGATAACAACAAGAATGACTGTGATTATATTTACAATATGAAGCTTGCTTACTAGACATTCTCACAAGATTCTTGAGAAAAATATCATCTTTTCAGAAATTTAGTAGGACCAAGGAGGTTATGTCAATTTCCAGTTTTTGCTAGTGATTATGGCAATGTATATAAATATATCTTAACTGAATACTTAATTTTTTTCAATAGTGAATATTTATTCAGCACATACTATGTACCAGACATGACTCGAGATGCTAGAAGATTTCATGCCATGAGCGAATTGATCTTCAGAATAGTATCACAGGTGATATCAATGTAAGCATATTATGTATGTATGAAATGAGACTGGGAGAGTCATATAATTTGCCTACAGTCACTTGTCTGGAAAGTGACAGAGTCAGAATACAAACTCAGTCCCTTGGCCACCAAGTACAAAGTTATTTATGTTTAATATTTGAGACAAGAGTGCTTCATCCTTCCGGAGTCTGCCTTCCTTTCTTTGGTGAAAGGACGAAAGTGATTGAATAACACCAAAATGTTGGGCAAGTCTGAGGTCCTAATTTTCTGTAATTAATGTATTTAGAGAGGTCCAGAGAGGGAAAAAATGTAGGTTAAAAGAAAAAGGAGCATATTAGATGTGAGATGATATGGAATATTTTCCTATTTCCACGTAGATTTTTTTTTCCTGTAGAAAGGTGAGTGTTTACCCTTAAGATCCCCAGTCATTTTTGTTTCCACAACCACTTTCACTTCCTAATAACATGCATGCACAGAGATTCCTTCTTTTTGTACAACATAAATTCAGGCAGCCACTGGCTATTGTGGGGCTTTTTTACAGACCACATTACATGTAACTGAATGAAATTCTTTATATTCTAAAATCAGTGGAATTGAATATCAACTGATCTTTTCCCATAAGATCATTATTTAGATACACTAGTCCAAGAGAACATTTAATCCAGATTAGTTCTCCTCTCTTTTGGTAAATAAATTCTAAATTCCAGACGTTTCCTGTGAGTATTGTTACTTCATATTTGAAATTCAGCACCAGTCACATACCTAAGGTGCTCAATGCCAGGGATTTTAGCTAGATTTCTCCCTGTCTGAATCTGTACTTTCACCCTCACAACCTGGAGAAGCATGGTGCTGGCAGCCCTCATGAAGAGAGAGATTTATCCAATACATTGGGAGTGGGGGACTTGACAGTCAAAAGATAAATTTCAGGGTGAACTTTAAAAATCCCTCAGAACCAGAATCCTAGTAGAGCACCATGTGGAGAACAGGCCTGTTTCATAATTCATTCATTCATGTTTATATTTCTTTATCTGACCTTCTCTTAAAACTTCTTGAAATCTGGTAACCTATGTGCCTACTCACTAGACGTTGGCCCTGAGTTCCAGACAAGTGTAGTGGACCCCTCATAATATCCTATGGTTGTTTTGAACCTTAATCCTGAATTTTGAACTTCAAAATCAGTTGAAATTAAGTAGCAGATATGTTCTCTGTAACCCACTTCACTGATGAATACCTCTAATTGGCCAGGGATAAGACAGTGCCCCTACAGCACATTAATCACTGTGACCTGGTCTTTTCCAGTGTCACCTCCTGGGGATATAGATGGGTTGTAATGTCATTAAAGTCTGGATTTTGCTGGTTATTTTCCTCATATGCTAATATATTGTCTGTACCCTACCTTCCCCCCAGTGCTCTGTTGTGTCCCTGGAGTTATCCACCCAGTTCTTTCAAGCTCTGTGCCTCCCTCTGCTTGTGATTTTCATGGATATGCTCATCACTCTAGGTGCCCAGTTATGTGGTGACTATGGACCAGGGGGAGGAGAGTGCTGTTAAAGTTGGTTAGAGGAATTTTTAAACAGCACTTTCTGTGATTAAAAATTTTATGGTGTTTTAAGAGAAAGAACACTAGCTACTCTGTATAACCCTCTTGTTTTCAAGGTTGAGAAGAGTGAATACTAGGCTGGTTAGAAACTGGAATAACAGATAACATGTCAGATGAATAACAGATAACATGTTGGATCTGTCTCTCCCCTCCAGCCAGCACTTTTGGCTACACTCTCAGGTTGAAGGACCTCCCAGGAAATGCTTCTGCTACAGGGAAATGGCCTTAGAGAGTCCATCTCCACCAGTTGGCTACATATACCCAAATATATCTGAATTCCACTTAGACCCAAGTTTCATATTGATTCCATGTTCTCAAATGGACAATAAACTATTTATAACTACTTTTATGGAAAACCGGTTACCTGGAATATCAGTGATCTAACAATTTTCACACGTGAATGTAATGATGCTCTGTGATGGCAGAGAAATGAGATAAAATATCTCTGAATTTCAGAATGATAAAATAACAATAGCAGAAACTGGACTGTTCTGTATTCAGAACAAATGAGACTTCTACTTCATGAAAACCTCTGTGAAATGTCACATATTTTTATAGGAAGTGAATAATTATGTAGAAAACCAGAAAACCTTACACTTTTATAATGTATTTCTGAAAATTTCAAACAGCAATTAAGAAACTGTAAAGTCATGGAGGATGTTTCCACAAACATTGTCTCTCCCTTCCAGTGACCTCCAATTTGGGGAGATGGTCATGAGGATGCGTAGACTTGCCCACCTTGTCCATCAGGGCTGAGCAGATTGGGACGGGCATCAAATTTTGCCAGGAATGAGTGTGAGAAGGGACAGCTGCCTTCATGAGCAGAACTGAAGTCATCACTCAGACAGTCACCAGTGAAAGCCTTGGGTGCATACCCTTTAAAACCCAAGTATCCATTTAAAAATTAATTGCATTTGACATTGGAAACACACAACGTGGATCTCATGTGGATGATTTCCCTTTGAGGTCTACAGCATTCACTGCTGTGCTGCAGATGTGCTCAGCTGCAAAATGTAATTGGCATGATCCAAGTCTTCAGAGTCGGACAATGAGAATCAATCATGAGGAATCAGGAAATGGGATGAATCTGAAAGTCCCAGCATGGGGAGGCTCAATCAATTTTCCCAGAAGTGTATAACAACACCCAATTCGTTCCCAAGACATGCCCTCTCATTTTGGTGGGAGATATCATAATCATCTATAGTAATATGAAGAGTTATTGTGGCTCAAATAATTTTGATTTTCCCTTTCTTTTGTTAATATTTGGTTTGCATATTCCTGGTTCTGCTACCTTAACTTTTTCAACTGACTTTACAGGTTTATAGAGTCAGTGCTTAAAAACTGCAAATTTAGTTCTGGGAGTGGAGATTGAAATTCTGGGGTTTAAATAACATTTCTGGAACTCCTGGGCAGCCACTACTCCCTATGTGGACCCTGTGGCATTATGTTGCCAGAAAGGGAGTTGGAGGCTCTTTGGGGCCACCAGATTTCTTTATACTCCCCATATGTGCCAGTCATCCGTTCAGAGGGCTTGTGCAAGTTCCACAAGGCAGCCCAGCATCACTTGGCTCCCACAGGTCACCTGCCACTCTTCTGCTATTGCTATGACATTGTTGGATTTTGCATATGTATCTGTTTTCGGATTGGGGTGCTGAAGTTTGTTACATACCTGTGCAGGTTGTTTCTTGTTAGTGTAGAGTTTCTAGAAGACTCTTGAGCCTAAACATATCTATGCATTGAATGGGATAAGAAAACAAATTGTAAAGATTCTACTTAATGCCAAGCATTACTTAATGACTTACAAAGTATTCTGAAAACTTAAATTCAAGGAAATTTTGCAAAATTTAAACTGAATTCCTCTTCCTTTCTGGGAGAATAGTAACACTGTTTCTCTTGAGAATAATGTATTGGAGCAAGTAGCGATTTAGTTATTTTTGGAAAAGTAAAGTTCCTTATATATGTGTACACTCTAGTCTCTTTATACTTGGTGTGCCTGAGGTTTATACACTGATTTAGCTGAATAACTCAGTCAATCCAGTATTAAAATCTTTGTAAAATTATGAAAGAAAGGAAGGCATAAAGAAAGATAAAGGAGATGGAGGGAGAAGGAGGGAGAAAGAAAACTTTCTCTCCTGCCAATCCCCCAATCCCCGCCACCACCAAAAGCTTCCAGAGTCTTAAATTTGCTTTCCATCAAGACAGTGGTTAGATGGCAGCTGCTGAACCTCTTAAGAGGATACACGATATGGTAATAAACATCATTTCAGAAATAAGGTTTTTTTTGTTGTTGTTGTTCGCTTTTCTAGGGAGCACAATAATGAGTTCGGCATGTTCACTACACTTTTTACTCCAGACCCTGATTTTAACAAGGCTGGGGGGTTGCTCACTGCAATTGGTTCACTCCCTACCTAGCAAATGGAAATGTTTGTTTTGTCTTTGCAATTCCAACCATCCCTGACTATGCAGTGTGTTGTAAAATGCCCTTTGAAGTTCATGTGTCATCCATTTAATATGAACACTGCAGGTTGGCGTGTGCTGCTCCTTTTACAAATGCTCTTGGTGTCCCAGTTTCTCTGGGGAAGGTTCAAACCTGACCATTCTATGGTATAGAAATGTATGCATAATGCTGGGTCCATGCAGAAGGGTCTGAAACTTTATGGTTGCTTGCTGTTTGTGTAGGAAAGTCAATTTATAGAGAAGTAGAAGGGTGATGATTGTAATGCGAACAAATGTCTTGAAAAATACCTCCTGCCAGTCTCATGCTATATGCTCAGCTGGCTGTGTATAGCAATTGATGAGGCTTCTCTTTCCCTGTCACGCCGGGCAGTACTGGGGAAAGTAGAATACAGATTTGGTTCAGGAAAGTTGTTTATAGGAAATAGGGGTAGGAAGGAGAAGAAATTGGATTTTAATTTATTTTTCAGGACTCTTTGGGAGACTACAGAAGCAATGCAGACATGTCCTGCATAGTAAGGTCGAATCTCAACATCTTCAAAGTTACAAATTGTTATTGTTTAGATGTAAAGTCTCCCTCAAGAGCTCATGTATGAGACAATGCAAGAAGGTTTGGAGGATAAATGATTGGGTTGTGAGAGTCTTAACCCAGTCAGAGAATTAATCCCCTGATAGGGATTAACTGATTTGCAACTGAAGTGGCAGGGTGTGGCTAGAGGAGGTGAGAATTTGGGGCGTTGCTTTAGGGTATATATTTGTATCTGGCAAGTGGAGCCTTCTCTCTTTGCTTCATGATCATCACGTGAGCTGCTTCCTTTTGCCACAGTCTTCCGCAGTGATGTCCTGTGCCACCTCTAGCCCCAAGAAATGGAGCCAGCCTTCTTATAGACTAAAACCTCTAAAACTGTGAGCTCCTAAATAAACTTTTCTTCCTCTACAATTGTTCTGATGGGTCTTTTTGTCACAGCAGCAAAAGAGCTGACTAAAACAGAAATAAAATATTCATTAAGAGCATGGACTTTGCTGGCTGTGGACATAGCACTTCACAATCTACAAGGCATTTTTTAAAAAAGCATTTTTTCTTATTAATTTAATCCTTACAACATTGTTCCAAAGTTGAGACTATTATTCCTAAACAATAATAGAGTAAGGGTTTTGAAGAGTGAAGTTGGCTTTGGGTTCCTATTCTGCCATCCTAACTAACCTCCACGGGAATTAAATAAAACAATCTGCAAAAAGTGCTTAGCACATAATAGGATCTCAGTGCATGTTTTTCTTCTCCCATTCATTCTGTCCCATCTTTTTCAGCTGGAGAGATTAACTTCTGGTATGGCTGAAGTTAAGCATTATTTGTATGTTGAATAATTAAAGTAATGCGTTCTGTAGAGTTAGATGTGCTAATCATCAGGGTGGTTCAGAACTGGGCCTGCTGCAGTCTGGCTGGGCACAAAATCACGAGCCACCACACAGCTTGTAGATTCAAACAGCAACTCTTTATTCCCGAACTCACACCAGCACTCTACAAACACGTTCTGGGGAAATCCACGTTCTCTGCCCAAATCCACCTCCACTGGGCTTCTGTCTCCCAAAAAATACTGTCTGAATCCCGTGAGAACTCAAGGGGAACTCAGGCAGCAGGATACGCCCTGTTCCCAGCAGGAATAACCTTAAACCTGGAACCTAAACCGGGAACGCCCTAAACCCGGATTATAAACCAGGAACACCCTAAACCCGGATCCGCCCTGGTCCTTGAGCAAGGTCACCTACATGCAATGTCACTGCAAAATGTCCTATTTCCACGAGTCCTTCCACTAAGCAACATGGGGTACGCTGGCAAGGAAATTGTCATACCTACTTGGCTAATGGCTCCCAGCATGGGCCTATAAAACCTAAGGCAGAAATCACTCTTTAAGGAGAAAACAAATCACAAGGCTCCAAGTACTTTGAAGGATGTTGCCTGAAGATTCTGGAGATATTACTTATGAATAAATTGGTGAATAATATCAAAAAATTAATTGTTCTCCTATAAATTTAAGTTTGTGATCTGCTCAACTGTCTGATCTTGAGTCCCTCATTTATGAGGTAGAATGGTCTGGACTGACATTGTTATATTGAAGGAAACTCTGAAACTCATCTTCTACAGAGAACATGATGTGCTTGAGATAGAAAGTGGACCTGAGCTAGACCTTCTTTTTTTGCTACATACCTTTCTATCCTTGGTCTGATGCCCTTCCCATTGTATGTATACCAGAGTTAAATTGGATCATTTCTGTGAATTGAAAAATAAAAGTGGCAATGTGTAGAACTCACTTGGATCCTGATACAAAGAAACAAATAAACAACAAAAATGTTTTGAATGATGAAATTTATAAAATGAATGCAAATTTAACAGTGATCAGATATTAAGAAATTATTCTATTTTATTTGTGATCATGACATTGTGGTTATGTAAGAAAAATTACAGAGTTCTTTCAGGCATCTATAGTGAAATATTAATGGATGAAATGATATTTCTATGATTCCCTTCAATTCATATAGTGGAGATTTACCTTGAGTTGTTAATGGTTGAGTTGGTGATGGGTCCACAGGGTTTCATTACGCTATTCTATTTTGATGTTTGTTTGAAATTCTCCATTATTAAAGAATATGACCAGTTATAGTTCTGGTACATTGGTGTTTCCACTGTTTTATTTTATTTTATTTTATTTTATTTTTTTCCACTGTTTTAGACTTTCTATTTTGTCGCCTGATCTTGTGCACCAGGAAACTTTGTTACTGTTTATGCTTCTTCCCCCAAAATGGTTTGTGTTTTTCTGAAAGCCATCATGAATCATAAACTTCCTCTTTGTTTTGGATGTCAGAAAATTTAGAACAAAAATATGTGGCCAAACAATCACTTATTCTTTCATTCATTCCGATCTGAGATGATGCCAAAATGGACTTCCATCTTCTACCAAGTTTTTCCATAAAAAGATGTTCTAGAGAGTTAACTTTGGAGGCTACATGGCACTGTGGTTCAAGTCCAGGAATTGGATCATTCGGACGTATGGAGCCAGCTTTGCCACAATTGACAAATTGCCTTCTTTGAGTCTCAGAGTAAGCATCTGTACAGTGGGGAAACTACTAGAACGTACCTCAGAGGTGAATCTATATTGAATAGATTTCCCAAAACTAAATGAAAGAAACCCCTTTTCTGCCCTTAGAAACAGGATTTAGCACAGAAGACACTCAAATTTTTGCTTCTATAATAATAAATAATTATCATACTTATTTGTGCTAAACAGAAGGCTGGGGAGGAAGTTTTCAACAGTATCCTAACTTCATTGTTGTTTATATCATAATCTTGTTTTATTTTGTTTTCAAATTCAATAATTTTAAAATTTATCTTCTTTATTATATTTTGTGATTTTATATAAACATTCTTAATTTTGGGGGAATAAGACAGTATAAATAAAGTATTGCTTCTAGAAAAATGTTTAGGCCTAATTCTAGGAATATTTTAAGTAATAATTTGAAGGGTAAGGTATCTGATAAACTAGTTACCTTTTGGTAACTGTGCAACATACAATTTAAAAATACAGTATTGAGATAAAACACAGACTTGCTGAGTATCTAAACTCATATTACCTCTTTGCTGTTATACAACTTTCTCTGCTGTAAAACACTCTCTTAAAATCGTTCACACTTCTTTATTTAATTTCCAAACTTATTTGTATTAAAAATGTAAACAAGGAAATAAGATGTGTCCTTATGTCATTGTGTCTCCAATGACTCAACAGATTCAATCCACATATGCCTGCACAACTTTTCCACTATTCTGGGGACTTTTAATGAGTTGTCCTGGTTGGTCAAAGACCAATAAAGAGCTCTCAGAGTGCACTCTGATGTGTGAGTCGGCACATGCACCAACTCCTAGGTCTGATGTAAATATAACTTGCTAGGAATGCTGTTTAGAACAGCAACTGGTGCACATTAAGGTCCAATCAGTAGAAAAAATCACATTTAAAAAACACTCTTGTTTAAAATTAGCAGATGTCAAGAAAGCTTATAATATCAACATTTTTCTTTTCAAAAATTAACTATAATTAACACATGGTATCAAAGTTAAAAGTCATGATTTGATAAGATTACTGTGGTAACTATGTAGGAAAGTGGACTTGCTTTAAGGAAATTCAGAATCAAGAGTTAAGAGAGAAAGGGAAGTGATGTCTGCAACTTACAAGAGGCTGAAAGAATAAAAGATAACAAATGGGGAAATATGGAAACAATTAGTAACCCTGGGCAAAGGATATATGGAAGTTCCATGTCCTACTTATTTGTATAACTTTTCTGTGTATTTGAAATTTTATCAAAATAAAAAGATTTTTAAAAAATAATGACAAGAGTTCTTTACTTAAAATGGTGAAGTAGTTTGTGGAATGATGTGTCATTCTAGAAGGTAATGTTTTCTTTCTTAGATGTTGTCACAGTTCAAGATCTACTTCTCTGTCCACAGGCAAGGAAGAATGCTTAGTAACACTCATTTCTGGCATTCAATATTAAGCTAAACTTGGGACTGGAAAATAGAAAAAAAAAAAAACACAGGATATGTTGTTTCTGGCATTTCAAGGCCCAGTGAATTCTTAATGGTGACATCATGATCATTTCAAACTAGTTGCAGGGATTGTCCTCATGTTACAAACATGGAGTTAGAAGGCTTAAATGAATTATTCTCCATCCTTTCTTTCTTACAGAACACAATATTGTGGTAGCAAGTCTGAAAATAATATCCTGCACTTAGAGTTAAGTGTGGCGTTTATATCAAATACAGCAAAAGGGACTCTCCACCCCTATCTCTTTTTCTAGAATAAGTTTTGCCTTACATTTGAGGTTTTATATTGAATAGATTTCCCAAAATTGTCTAAGTACTTGATCTTATCACCTCATTGGAAAGGTATAATGTGAGAGTAAAATCAATAATTTTCTCTTGACATAAGTGTTGTTATCTATTCATTGAGTTCTTATTTTCATATCATTGTGCCTAAGGACATGCAGCTGGTAGTCTTTGCCAGGATTGAGAGTCTTTGAAAAGTTCATGCACATGACTGGAAAATTACAGCAAAATCTTGAATATCATAGGTTAAAATCCTAATGAAAGACTGATTAGTGGTCATCTCAGGATCTAATTGGAATAATGATAGCTCCACACATAAAGAATAAGAATCTATTGCATACGGGGTGTTGTAGGAGAAATGACAGGGAAGAATAATATACAGTTCTCAGGATCAGACTGCAGTGGTTCTAATGGGAATGTAAGGTGAACATACCTAAGGTAATAGAAGATCAAACATGGCACACAGAGAGCCCTAGTCCCAGAGTTGGTGATCTCACCTTTGTTCCTGAGGAGAGTTCTCCATCTTCATTATTCTGCTGTTCTCTTATCGGTGCAGTGAAGGGGCGAATTCTATATTCTCTGCTAACTTGAAATTGTACTTTCTGTAAGTACGTCATAAAATTCAATCTCTCAAGTGGTGATAACATTGTTAGAAATTTGTTGTATTGAATAAATAATTTTTCAAAACCATACTAGTCTTAGCCTTATTTCTGATAATTTTAAAGCAACGGAAGGTTATTTTCCAAAAGTTTTTGGCAACCTTTATTCTAGAAGGAGAGAAAACTCTCTGGATTCATATTTTTAGCTTATTCTCCTGTTCAAGCCCTGAGTCATTCTACTTGAAAACAACATTGTTTTTTAAATGTCAGAATATGAAATATTTATAACACATATCTACCATGATGAATAAGCTATAAATATAATGCTAACAAAAATAAAATGAGGTGCATGCATCACAACCTTAAAGAAAGAAAGGGAATTTAAAAATTCATTTATGTTGGAAGAGTCAATACATCTTAGGAGAGCTGGTGATAATTATAGTTGTGGTCACGTCCAACTTGAGAATGGTGAATATGGGGGTATGGAACCCCTCTTCTCTAAAACAAATAATAGGGGAGTTGCTAAACCATCCCTGAATTATGGCTACTTCTTTGTGTTACAGATTGTAAACTTGAGTCTGCCTTTTGCTGATTTTTACCTACTTAACAAAATTTTAATCTGGTAAAAATACCTACTTACAAAACATCACAAGTTGTTTAAGATCAAGAATGATTATTTCTTTAGCAAGGTTACTTTATATAGCCAGACTGAAAGTGTGATTTGAATGTAGTGTGTGATTCGAATGAAGTGTGAAGAATGTAGTATTCTCTCCTTGAAGATCTCTAAAATCAAGCAAGCAAGAAAACAGGTACCAAAATAATACCTTTAAACTCACAATACATAATATATCCTATAAAAATAATATAAAATATAGAATTACTAAGTAAGTTAATTACATGAAGAGTTTGAAGACAAAATTATTGTTTGTGGCAATGTATTGGGTCAATAATCCCTAAGGCCACAATTCTGAAACACAAAGAGCTTAGAAAACTAATTTCTCTCCCTACTTTTTTTTTTTTAGTTGTAGATGGACACAATACATTTATTTTATTTGTTTATTTTTATGTGGTGTCAGTGATTGAACTCAGTGCTTCATGCATGCTAGGCAAGCGCTCTGCCACTGAACCACAACTCTGGCCCCATGAGCCACAACTCCAGCCCCTCTACTTTATTTGATAAAACTTAAGCTGACCTGAAAAAGATTGGCAGAAAACCTGACTTGAACAGATGTAATTATATTTATATTTTTATTTACTATATTGAGCATGAATATTTGTGGCTTTCATCTCAAAAATACTGAAGTGTTTGATTATAAGGACTGTGCTAGACTCTGTTTGTGAGTTATATAATATGCAGCAGATGGACTGTTACCTTTCTTACATCCTGAATTTTGAAATACATATGGCCACATGGATTTTAGATAAGATATGATGGGGTTATTATATGTGTGTCTAATTCTTGGAGCTGACATTGACTCTTCCATTTAAATAGACTTGTTTTTAAATCAGTAGTTCACACTAATGCTGTAGATTTATTTTTATTTATAGGTATTTCTTATTTTGACTTTTTAACTTTTCTAAAGAGTTAACTATAAGTGAATTCTTTAATGTGAATCATGTTTAACATAGTTTACCTTAAATTCCAAAGAGAGTAGAAATTCACAGGAATGATGAAGAAAGCATATGTATGACTATATGTTAGCTTTCACTTTATAAAAATCATCTAGGATTACAATATAGTAAAATCAGATAATTAAAGGAGGAAGGAAATATTATGGTATTAATAACAAGGATTGAAAATATCTAAATTATACTTAAGCCTGTTTCTTAAAATCTGAAAGTGACCCTTTGGGACTCAGCCCACTTCAGAAAGAGATCTGCTATTGCCTGGTATTTCTTTTGCTATGCCAAAACAAAGAGACTATTTGAAATACAAAGTGTTCAGAAATTTTACCAGAAAATAGTTCAGGGGAAACACTTTATTTTGACCCTGCTGAAAAATTTCTGAATGTACTTTATCAGGTTAGTTCTCTTTTTAAAATAATATATCCGATCCATCCATCCATTCCTCTCTCTCTCTCTCTTTATTTTTTGTAGTTGAAGATGGACAACATGCCTTTATTTTATTTATTTTTATGTGGTGCTACGAATTGAACTAAGTGCCCCATACATGCTAGGCAAGCACTCTGCCACTCTGGAGTTCCAGCTCCAGCCCCAGATATATCTAATTTATTTCCAGGTTTAAATCTATACATATGCCTTTTCACTTTTCCATTTAAAAAGTCTATTATGTCCTATTGAACGAAAAATAATTGAGTTTCTGTTATTAGCTATGATTTTAGAAATGTCAAATCTCTTTATCACGAACATGAAAATGGACTGCGGGTGGTGTGTGTGTGTGTGTGTGTGTGTGTGTGTGTGTGTGAATGAGTAACCAGCCTTCTCCATCCCACTTGGGAGGCTGTGCCGAGATCAGAGCTCAGGGTGCTGGGAGAGCAGGGACAGGACCAGCAGTGGGTCTAGGGCAGAGCTACCCGCTACAGACTATGGTCTTTTTTGAGAGGACCCTCAGACGATAAACAGGAAAATTAAAGAAAAGCTGATTGTTACATAGGTGTTAAGAGGATAAGAAAGAACACAGACAGGAGAGAAACAGAAAATAAAACACAGAACACACACACATGTATAGTTCTTTTTCCAGAGCCATTAGTATCACAGGAAAAAACAAAACAAAAAACCTCAGAGGTTTCAAACCTGGGAAATGTGCTAGGGATCCTCAAGATAGAGTAGACACTTGACCAGCCCAAGACAAGCTAAGGAAAGTGTAGGGTCAATTAAATTTATTATTATTTTAATTTTATTTTATTATTTTTTATTTTTAAACTACACGACAGCAGTGGAAAGCCTTATAATTCTTATAACACATTTAGACACAATTTTTCATATCTCTGTATATAAAGTATATTCACGCCAATTTATGCCTTTATACATGTACTTTGTTGTTGTTTTTTGCATTACAATTCTTAATACATATATATACCACAATTTTTGTATCTCCGTTTGTATATAAAGTATGTTGACACCCAATTCAAGTCTTCGTACATGTCCTTTGTATAATGATATCCATTACATTAAGTTGGCAACCAAAGCAGAAGAGAATAAGGAGTGATTGAGAATAATTAAAAAAAAAAAACAACTTTATTTCTTAAAACTGTTCTTATTTAAATGAATATCATTCTTTTTTCCTTTTTTTTTTTTTTTTCAATACTAGGGATTGTATCCAGGACTGTTTTACCACAGAGCTACTCCCAAGCCCTTTTTTATTTTTTAATTTGAGACAGGCCACACTAAGTTGCCAAGGCTAGCCTTGAACTTGGGATCCTCCTGCCATAGTGTCCTCAGTCACTGGGATTACAAGCATGTGCCATGGTGCCTGGAATGCATATAATATTTTAAATCTTGTCATTATATATAGACTGTGCTTATATGTAATAAAATATAGAAATGTACCAGGTATGTTAAAGTCAAGAAAGAAATAGAAGTCAAGAGTGTGTGCATCAGATTGCCTGGAGAGGCTGTCAGGGAAAAGCCAGGGCTGGCTGTCACGTTTGAGACGGTCGTGCATTTGCTCTCATGTGGCTTTGTGGTCTGGAGAGACCAGGCTATGCTACCTCTGCTCACAGTATAATTGGAATAGCTTTTGTGCCTGGTTACTGCATTTCATCATGTTTCATTGATGATTTTCCTTTCCTTCTTCCCAGAGCTAAGACAACTCCAGCGGGATTACTGAAACAACTTCAGGATGGTCTCTTTCTCTTCTGCAGACTGAGGAAGATCAACTATCCTGATGTGAACATGTTAGATCTTGACCAGTGGCTTTTGTCCACTCACAAAATGGCCAGGGTCCTCCATGGAGGACAAGTTCCAGTTGGAAAGAAAGCAGAAGGACCTTTCCTGTAAGACTTCATATCTTAATAAGAGAGGGTCTTTCCAAGATGGAGGTATATTTTATGAGCCAGATTTTGTCTTATGCCCACCTCTATATGCAAAGAAGTCGGGGAAATTACATAGTCTGTTTTCTGTTGCCATAACACAATAACACTGGGTGGTTTAATTATAAAAAGAAAAGAGGTTTATTTTAATTCACAGTTTTGGTCCAAGGTCAAGGGGCTGCATCTGATGATGACCTTCTTGCTGGCAGAGTCCAAAGGCAGTGGAGGTATTAAGTGGCAAGTGACAAGGAACATGCTTGTGTGTCCTGGTCTCTCTTCTTCTTCTTTTGAAGCTACCTCTATTCAATGATGGGGTGCCATGTTGATGACCTTATATAATGCTAATTGTCTCTTCAAGGTCCCACCTCTAAATTCTATAAGTGGATTAAGTTTTCACCCTCTTAATACTTGACAATGGGGATTAAATTTCAACTTGAGTTTCAGAGGGAACAAACCATATTCAAACCATAACATTATCCCAATCAAAATAGAAATTCTCATGATGTTTTAAATGGAAATTTATATTAGGTAGGTAGTTTGTAATTGTTTGTAATTGTAATTGTTGCCAAAACTTACTTCCAGGTTTTTGTTTCTCTATTCTTATATGATACTTGCCAAGCAGACTTTTTGTTTTGTTTTGTTTTATATTTTCGGAAGTCAACTCTATCAACTTTTTCTTTGGTGGTTTCTGTGTTTGATTTCATATTTAGAAGGATTTTCCAATTTTTATGTTAAAATTTTCATTTTAAATGATTGTAATTCACATGTAGTTGTAAAAAATAATAGAGAACGATCTCATAAACCCTTTACCATTTACCTTAATGGTAGTAATATCTCGCCAAATGACAGCATCTCAACCAGGGTATTTGTATGGGGTATGGTCAAGATACAGAATGTTTCTGTCACCACAAGGATCCCTCAGAATGTCCTGCTTCAAGATTTTGCTTTAACCCTAGCAAACACAAAACTGTTCTTCATTTCTAGAATTATAGCATTTCAAGAATATTATATATATGAAATCATATGGTATGAAATCTTTTGAGATTGGCTTCTTTTACTCAGCAAAATTCTCACAATTTGTGCATGTTAACAATTTGTTCCTTTTTATTACTCAGCAATATTCCATGGTATGGATATAGCACAGTCTAATCATTCATTCATTGAAAGACTTCTGGATTTTTTTCCAATTTTAGGATATTACAGATGAAGCTTCTATAAACATTAATGTGCAGGTTTTTTTGATTTTCATATCTCTAGGATAAATTTTTGAATGCAGTTGATGATGGTTTATATGGTAGGTGGATATTTAAATTTTTAGAAACTGCCAAACTGTTTTCCATAGTTACTGTTACAATTGTGCATTCCTGCCAGGGAATGATTGAAAACTCTGATTGATCTCGTTTGTCTGCACCCATTTGATGTTGTCATCATTTTTTATTTAGCCATTCTGATGAAAATGTAGTGATGTTGCTATCTGTGTATCTTGTTTGGTAAAATATTTGTTTCTATCTTTTAATTGTTTTCTAATTGCACTTTTCTAAAAATACTGAGCTCTGAGAGCTCTTTATTCTAAGTGCCATTCCTTTGTCTAGTATATGAGTTGTAATTCTTATCACTCACTCTGAAGATTGTATTTTTACCCTCTTTTCAGTCTTTGAAGAACAAAAATTTAATTGTGGTGAAGTTCAATTTTATCAATTTTTACTTTGGCAGATCTTGCTTGTGATGGTAAGTCTAAGAATTTTGTACCTCATTCTTGATAACAACAACTTTCTTTTTTTTAAAATAAAAGTTTTATAGTTTTTTTTTTTAGAGAGAGTGAGAGGGAGAGAGAGAATTTTTAATATTTATTTTTTAGTTCTCGGCGGACACAGCATCTTTGTTTGTATGTGGTGCTAAGGATCGAACCCGGGCCCCACGCATGCCAGGCAAGCGCGCTACCACTTGAGCCATATCCCCAGCCAAAGTTTTATAGTTTTATGTCTTAAGTTTAATTCCCACTATGACACATTTTGAACAATTTGTTTTGTGTGTATGAGGTTTAGAATGAGACTATTTATATATTTATTTATTTTGCTTGTGTCCAATTACACTAACACAGTTTATTGAAAAAGTGATCCTTCCTCCTTTGAATTACATTTGCACCTTTTAAGAAATCAGTAGAGCATATTTGTGTGAGTCTACTTCTAGGTTAAGTATTCTGTTCCCATCTGATTCAAGTGTATGATATGTCAAGATCATTGTACTGTCATGTGTAACTAATTAAAACAAATTAAAAAAAAGAAAAAGAAAAAAAAAGTATTCTGTTCCATTGATCTCTTCTGTCCATTGTGTATCACTCCATTAAGACCAGAGTGTTGATTAATAGAGCTAAATAATCATCCTTAAGATGAGTAGAGTTACTTATACTTTTTCAAAATTGATGTAGCTATTCTAGTTCCTTTGCCTTTCCACATAAGTTGTACAATAATCTTGTCTATATATTCAAAAATCTTGTAGGACTTGTGAGAGAAGTGACATTGAATCTTTGGATTAATTTGGGGAGAATTCATGTTCTTAGTATGTTGACTCTTTCAATTAATAAACATGGTATGTCTCTATATTTATTTAAATCTTTGACTTCTTTCATTCTTGTGATGTAGTTTTCAAAGTACAAATCTATACTCATTCTTTTAGATTACACTTTAATATTAGAAAATTTCTGAATGATCATTAATGGTATTATTTTCTAAATTCTAGTGTCTATGGGTCATTGCTGATATATAGAAATAAAATAGATTTTTATGTATTTATCTCATATCCTTACAGGTTTTAGGATTTGGGGCATAGATTTTTGGGATTATCTATATCTTTCATATAGATAATATCTTGTATATGGATAATCATGCCATCTGCAAATAAGGACATTTTATTTCTTCCATTTAAATCTATATGATTTTATTTACTTTTCTTGCCTAATTCAGTAGCTGTAGTAGTATTATCCATAGTGGGCCAAAAGTAGAAATAATCCTAATGTCCATCAACTAATGAATGTATTTAAAAATGTGGCACATCCATACAGTGGAATTACAGTACCATGTTGAATAAGAGTGAATATCATTCCCTTGTGCTGAATCTTAGGGGGAGAGAATTCAGTTTTTCCTCACTGAGTAGCTTGAGTGGCTATAGATTTTTGTAGTTTATCAGTTTTAGGAGGTTCCCTCTGTTCTTAGCCATTTTTTTTTTGTACTGGGTATGGAATCCAGGGCCTCATGAATGCAAGGCAGGTGCTCTACCACTGAGCTATACCCCCAGCCATATTCCTAGGTATTTTTTGAATGTTTTTATTTATTTATTTTTATCATAAATATGTATTGAATTTGATCAAATGCCTTTTCTGCAGTTGATAGATAGTTGATAAATTTTTTATTCTTTTTCATGTACACATGGTGGATTACACAGATTGATTTTCAAATACTGAGCAAGCCTATATCTCTTAAAGAAACCCACTTGGTCATGATGTACAATTCTTTTCAGATATTGCTATATTCTATTTGATACTATTTTGTTAAAAATTTTGCGTTCATATTTTTGAGGAGTAGTGATTTGACAATTTTTTAATACTATCCATTGGGATTTTTTGTGTCAGCATGATACTAGTTCATAAAAGAAATTGGTTTCTGGAGGAGATTGTATAGATTTTTTTTTTTAGGAGATTGTGTTGTTTTTTGGTGTCAGTTCTTTAAATGTTTGATAAAATGTCTAGTGCAACAATTGGGGGCTGGAGCTTTAAAATTACATATTCAGTTTCCATGTTAATTGCAGAACTATTCAAATTACCTATTTCATATTAAATGATACAAAGATTTTTTATGCTATTCAAGGAAATGGTCCATTCCATTCAAGTTTTCAAATTTATATGTGATCATAATGTTCTCCTATATTTCTGTGTCTGCAAGGATGTAGTGATAGCCCCTGTTTCATTCCTGACTGACACTGGTCATTTGTGTCTTCTTTCTTTTTCATTTGTCTTGCTGGTGTCTTGTCATTTTATTGTTTTATATTTTAGAGCATCAGCTTTTTATTTGATTTTCTCCATAATTTTCTGTTTTCAATTTCATTGATTTCTGCACTTATTATTTATTAATTTTTCCTTTCATTGATTTGGGTTTATTTTCCTTTTTTTCTTGACTCCTTTGGTGAGAACTAAGATTATACTGTTGGGACACTTAACAATTTAGTCTTATAAATGTCCCTCTTAGCAATGTTTTTACTAAAATACATAAAATACATAAATGTGTCTCTTACTACTGCCATGTCCCACAAACTTTGATATAATGCATATTTATTTTGTCAGTTGAAAGCTTTGTTTGAATTCCCTTGAATGTCCTGTCTGATCTATGTCCATTCTATTCCTTTTTTAAAATTTATTTTTTATTTGTTCTTTTTAGATATATACGACAGTAGAACATATTTTGACATATCACACATACATGGAGTATAATTGGTTCTAATTAGGATACCATTCTTGTGGTTATACATGATGTGGAGTTTCATTGTTCATTTATTAATAAATAAATATAGGAAAATTATGTTCAATTTATTCTATTGTCTGTCGTATGCCCACCTCCCCTCCCTTCCCCTCATTCTCCTTTGTCTAATCCAGTGGATTTCTATCCCACTCCCCTTATTGGGTGTTAGCATCTGCATATCAGAGAGAACATTTGGCCTTTGTGGGTTTTTTTTCGATTGGCTTATTCCACTTAGTATGATAGTCTCTAGTTCCATTCATTTAACAGCAAATGCCATAATCTCATTTTCTTTACAGCTGTATGATATTCCAGTATATAGATTATGCCACATTTGCTTTATCCATTTATCTGTCAAAGGACACCTGAGTTTGTTCTACAGTTTAGCTGTTGTGAATTGACCTACTATAAACATTGATGTGGTTGCAGCACTGTAGTATGCTGATTGTAAGTCCTTTGGGTATAAACCAAGGAGTGGGATAATTGGGTCAAATGGTGGTTCCATTCTACGTCTTCTGAGGAATCGCCACACTGCTTTCCATAGTGGTTGCACCAGAAATGTATAAGTGAATCTTTTTCCCTATCCTCACCAACATTTATTGTGACTTGTATTCTTGATAATTGTCATTCTGACTGGAGTGAGATGAAAATCAATGTAGTTTTAATTTGCATTTCTCCAATTGATACAGATGTTGCATATATTTTCATGTATTTGTTGATTGACTGTATTTCTTCTTCTGTGAAGTGCCTATTTAGTTCTTTTGCCCATTTATTGATTGGATTATTTGAGGTTGCTTTGTTTTGTTTTTTGGTGTTGTTTTTTGAGTTCTTTACATATCCTGGAGATTAATGCTGTACCTGAAGTACAGGTGGGAAAGATTTTCTTCTATTCTGTAGGCTTTTTCTGCAGAATAGCCATTCTATTTTTTAAAAGTGATTGTTAGTTTATTCACATTGTTATATAACCATTACTACCATCTGGTTCTAGAACATTTCAATTATTCCTCAAAGAAACTATGCACCAATCACCAGTCCCTCTCCATCCCTTTGCCTCAGCCCCTGGAAACAGCTAACATACTTTCTGTTTCTATGATTTGCCTATACTGGACATTTATATAAATGGATTGTTTACCATATGACCTTTTTTTCTGACTCTCTTCACTAGTATAATGCTTCCAAGGTTCACCATGTTGTAGCATGTATCAGTACTTCATCACTATACATGGATGAATAATATTCTATTGTATAGATGTGCCACATTTCTTAATGCATTCTTCAGTTGATGGACATTAGGGTTGTTTCTACTTTTTGCTAATTATGACTAATACTGTTACAAACACTTATGCTAATGAAAGCCTTTGTCTGATATATATTTTTCTTTTGGATATCTCCTTAGGAGTGGAATTGCTGAGTCATATTGTAACTATGTTTAATTTTTTGAGAAATTAAACTGTTTTCCAAAATAGCTTCTCTGAATGTATTTTCAGTTTCATTTCTCTCTCTGTCTCTCTCTCTCTCTCTCTCTCTCTCTCTCTCTCTCTCTATATATATATATATATATATATATATATATATATATATTTGAATCTAATATTCACCTAAATTTTATTTTGAATTAAAGATGAAGTAGCAAAGCAAGTATCTTTTTTTCAACCTAAAGTGGCTACCTGTTTTCTAAACATAATTTTTCTATTACTGGTTTACAAAGTCATCTTTACATGTATTAAATTTCTAGAGAATTAGATCTAATGTTTACATATTTTATTTCATTAATCTGATTATGAAACACACCATTTAACTATTTAGTTTTCTTCTATATTATGATTTCTGTTAGAATTAGTTCCCCCTTTATATTGACCAAATTATATTGTTTTGTAGTATGCAGATCTGAATGTAACAAGAAATCCCACCATTATGCATAATTATAATGGACCAGTAAAAAACATGGAAAAAGCTAAAAAAATAATTATTCCCCCTTGATTACTTCTTTTTCATAAAGGTTTCTATCTTGCTTGGCTCTGTGGCACATGCCTGTAATACCACCAACTTGGAAGTTGGAGACCAGACGATCACAAGTTCGAAATCAGCCTCAGCAACTGTGAGGCACTAAGCAACTCAGTGAGACCCTGTCTCTAAATAAAATACAAAATAGGGCTGGGGGTGTGGCTCAGTGGTCGAATGCCCCTGAGTTCAATCCCTGGTTAAAAAAAAAAAAAATTCTGTCTCTTCTTGCATGTTTATCAGCTCATCTTGATTTTGTTTATTTGCCACTTGGACTCCTAGGGGGATTTACTTATGTCTTTCCAAAAAACAGGTGAGAAATTGTTTTTTTACAGGGTGAAATGAAGATGGTGTTTTTTGCTCTGTTGTAGGAGTTATGGAATATGAAGTGAATTTAAATATCAGTTCTTCCAGCCTGTGATCTTTCCTGTTTGCTGTCTAATTAGTTCACCATCTAGGTGAAGCTATTTGGGTAAAAGATGGTGCATCTAGATTTGAACAGTGTATCTTATATTCCCTCTGCCCCATTCTGAGCATTAGGCTAATGATTACAAATGTATTTTGCGTCTGCTTGATTCAGGTTTGTGGTTTGAAGCAATTCTTATAATTTAGGACTCAAATAATTCTCTGTGAATGATGAAACCCACCTAGAAAAAGAAGTACATAAAATTTATTAAACAACTATCTAAATTATAATAACAATAGTTGAATAACTTTTCTGAACACTGTTTAGCTATTGCATGATAATTTCTATGTAGATTGCACCTGGGTCTGTAAGTGTAGCCCCTCTCTTTTCTTCTGGGAATCAATATGGAACCATTTCTGGTTCTTGGGAAGCTAATAATCTAGCAGAAATAATTGCATTTTGCAAAGAAAATCTGACATTTTCTATATAGGGATAGAATCATACACCACAGAGGCAGAATGCAAGAAAATCTGGACATATTAAGGTCAATTAAAATATGTTATGGGAGCAAAGTGCTTTATGGCCTGGTGGTGGGTGGTGGGAAAAGTAGATTTCAAAAATAACATAGAAGGAAGATTTGAAGGTAAACTCAATAATGCTGTCTTCAGAACTTGTCTCTCTCAGGACACCTATTTTTATGAATTTTGCTTATCTCTATTTTTGCCTGTGCTTTCTTGCCCTGGATTCAGTTTATAATGGCATCTCACACTGTGGTGTGTTGTTACTTTTACAAAATGTTGCCTCATGCTTATGTGACATTTCTCCTAAACTTGTTTAAACATCCCTCAAAGGCAGGAATCATCTTGCATATATTTTTGTACTTTGTGTAAATTATCTAATGGTGGTATTCAGTGACAACAAGGTTTGAATAAATACTGTTGGCTGATTGAGTGTCCTGAAGGAAAAGAGAGTATAAAGCAGGGGGAACTGATACAATACAGGAAGATTCAGGAAAACAGAAAGGATTCCCAGTGTTTCTCTCTGATGACAAAAGTAGAAATAATCAAAGGAGGCCCCCTGCATGAAGTGGATTCTTCTAGAATAGACCACCCTGCCATTTAATCAAGTCTGGCCAATGTCCCAGGGAGCTTTTTCCGTCAGGCTGCATCCTTGTGCACACCATCAGGCCAAGGGCCTCCTGGAGTCTTCATTAACACATGGACAGCACACACACACATACACAAACACACACACACACACACACACACACACCAACTGGTGGAAAGAAGACTGACCGAATAGAGACAAAAGCCTCACCAAGTAAAGGAGTTTGTTTATATATGTCTGTTTCTCAGCATCTGCAGCTGTCATCTGTTTTCAGTTTGGTAATTTTTATTAAGGCAAAGTGGCACATGCTGTCATAGGAACTGCTCCAGCTCACGCTCCCCAGCAGGTCACCGGGTATCCCCTGGTGTGCTGAGACATGATATGTTTCCTGCCAGTGGATGAGGAGGAGGGAAAGCTCTGCCCAGCATCAATTTTTAGTTCAACACGGAAATAGACAAGACATGGGCAGACATGGAAATGCAGAGAACAATTACTCCATTTAAGGAATTTGTCTATTAATTTCACAAATAATTATTAAACCCTCATCGTTCCTTTCAATGAGTTAATTTGCCTGCGGAGGTTAAGATAGTTGGCCTGCCATCAGAAGGGTGGTTTTTGAGCTGTGATTTTTATTGTGGTCCATCCACATGTTTGGTCTGTTCTACCTCGACCCGGTCTCCATCTGGGACCAAGCTTCCTCAGTTTGAGAGTACAGCATAGAAGAGAATAAGGCTAACTCTGGTTCACATTGCAATTAAATCAGTGGTTCCAAGCTTCATTAGCACCAACTAAGTGAATTTACCACAATGATTTGGAGGTGGAGCCCTGGCAAACCATGAGACTAATTCACATTTTTATATGCTTTGAAGGAGAGTATCTGGTAGTATTGTGGTGATATATGCAGGTCTTTACCCAAGCACACTGCACTGTACAAAAGTGCATGAAAAATAATGTTGCAAAAACATTTTCTTAGAGTAAGAACTGAGATTAAGGTCACTAACTTTGAGAGTAATCATGATTAGTCCATCCAACACTGAGAAAAATTAGAAGAAAACAAGTGGGGTTGAGACTGGAAATTTCTAGATATTTGATACCTCTTTGGTGCCTTGCAGGACATGAGGTAGCATCAATACTGACAGAAGATGACCAGTGGAAAGTTCTAGACGGTAACCAGTATGGGCCCTTCTGGAAGGATGGATTAAGTGGCTTGGCCTGAGTTGCTTCCCTTAAAAACAACCAGAAACAATTTTTCAGGTGTCTGACAGATTATGCCATAATTCTACCAGAGCTTCAATGATAGGGAGCTTCATGAAATGTATGGATTCCACATACGAGAGCTCTTCTAGAGACTTCCCACATGTAGTTTGAAACCCGCCACTGAAGACCGTGGCTCCACCATTTCTTGAATACTCAGAGTGACCTGTTCAAATTGCCGCCTGATCCTGCTGTCTCTGTTACTCACTAATCAACTTGAGGCAAGAGTTTAATCTTTAGGAGGTTCAATTTCTTTTCTGTAACTCATGGAAAAGAGACCGTACTGACTGGGCACTGTGGCACACACCAGTAATCCCAGAGGTTTGGGAGGCTGAAGCCTGAGGACTGAGAGGTCAAAGCCAGCTTCAGAAACTTAGCAAGGCCCTAAGCAACTTAGCAAGATCCTGTTTCAAAATAAAATAAAATATTTTTTAAAAAGGGTTGGGGAAATGTCTTAGTGGTTAAGTGCCCCTGGATGCAATCCTCATACCAAATCAAACAAACAAAATAAAAAATAAAATGGACAGACCTTCTGGAGGCAGGGAGAGTAATCAAGATCAAAATTCTTGTTTGAACGCAGCTATGGTATAGATAACATGATATATGTGTAGTGTATACTGTGGTGCTCTAACCAAATCCCCTCCTTGGGCTAATGTATCCAATCTCCCCCTACTCCCTAACCCCTCACCCTCACCCCACCAAAATAACAGCTGCTAATGGCCTGAAGCTACTTCCTTCACTGGGAATTGCCCTAAGCAGCAGAGAACTGTCTCACTCAAAATTGCACGTCCTCCCAAGGGGTGACCTACAACCAGTGGTTGGCTTCCATAGGAAGCCGTAGGCTTGTCCATTTTGTTTAACTTTGGTATAATTCTGAATAACCACTCCAGTACTGTAGAATCATAGAATCTCTTGAAGATCAGTTGTAGCCTTATGTGGACCAGCTTCTTTTTTTTTACTTCTGGACAGATGTGTCATCCAAGAACATTCTTCAAAATACCTTCTGCATGCAGTTTTCTGTTTTTAGAGTTGCTTTCTGGAAAACCCACTGGAAGATGGTACCAGAAGTAATTGTAGGGAACAGATCATAAGAGAAGAATCATTTCCTGGGCTGAATGGTAGTGAAGACCCTACTACTACTTCTATGTAGAATGTGGACAGTTAAAACTATCACTTTGGTAAAGTAGGTTGAGATATTGGTGGAAGGAGACATACTGGCAGTTGTAGCATCTCTGGTGCTGGAGAAGTAAAGGAAATTGTAATGATAATGACTTGGGAATTGTAAAGTTGTTGCTGAGCATCACTGAGTTAGGCTCATGGTGATTAATAATCAACTAAAGGTAAAATGGGAAAACTAGCATGCAGTATTTACGGGAAGTAGGTGTCTTGTAACTGGTGGATAGACAGAGGAGGACCAGAATCAGGATTATAAGAGTGTTGGAGCTTCAGGAAGCCTAAACTGTATCCTGGTTGTTCTTCTGATCCAATGTCATGCTCCAGAGAGGAAAGGCTTAGAATTTTGAGGATTCGTCTGGGAATATCTGAGTAGATGCAAATATTGTAAACATTTCACTCTTTAAGTCTTCTGGGCTTTCAGAATTAATATGGTAGAATATAATGACTCCACTTAGCCTGAAGATCGTGTGGAACTCTCAGCAGTGAGCAAAAGCCTGCCCTCACCCCTTGAAGATCTACTCTCTTTTCCCTTCCAGGAAATCAGACAAATGACAATGGTCAAAATTCAGCACAGCCTGACTGAGGATGTTTTGGGCCAGCTAAGGGAGGAGAGAGACTAAACAACAAAGAAGCTCTGAAACCTGGCTTGTTTGTAACAACAGGAGTGGAATAAATATTCATGGACCTGGATCCTGAGGGGTCTGGATCAAGGAGAAATGAAACATAAAGTAGAATAAGGGGGAGAAACTGATATAAGAGCACTCTGGTGAGGCAGAACCAAGTTGTAGCCTCTTGCCGCAGCCTCTTACAGAATCCTCATGTAGTATCTGTGCTGCAGCAGATTAATGTGGTATGGAACCAGCCATACAGCATATACTCTTTTCTCATCATCAGAAAAGAATTTTTATATATCGTTCCCCTTCATGTGGAATAAGCAACATTATACACTTGCCATCTTTCCCAAGGCTATGTTAATTTCCTTGCTTTCTGAAAGAACCTGGTCTATCTACACACTCCTCAGTACTTCAGTCCTCTATATTGATGAAACCTTACTAACTAGAACAGATTAGCAAAAACTGGAAAGTATGTAAGAAACTTTGACATAACTGAACCACACCTGAGGGTGGGAAATAAACCCTGTGAAGATTCAGAGACATTTTTTTAGAAATTCAGTGTTTGGGGATATCTTGGGGCATCCCCTCCAAGTTAAGGATATATTGTTGCATCTCAAGCTCCCCACCATTAGGAAAAAGCACAATACTGTGACTCTCCTTTGGGTTCTGGAAGCAGCATCTTCCACACTTGGAATACTTCTGAGACCTATTTGATGAGTGGTGACATGGGAGGTTGCCAAATATGAACGGGACCTAGAGAAGGAAAGATCTCGGCAGCACAGGCAGGGCATGTGATTAAGCAGAATCTTTGGTGCCAGAGGTGTCTGTGGTGGGAGAGGATGCTGCATGATGTTCACTGAAAAACCCAACAGGAAAACTAGTGTTGACCAGGGTTTTAGGAACTGTACAACATTCAATAAGTATTTCTTGGCTTGCTATTTTGCATTGGTAGAGATGAAGTAGCTGACCACAGGACATCAAGTGGCCATGCCACCGGTGCTGCTCATCATGAGTGCATTCTGTCACCATCCCTGTTGCATAAGCACCTCTCCCACAGCTCTCACTTAGGGCTTCTAGGGGTGGGAGAAGCTTATGATCAGCTGGTAGCAGAGGACAAGCCTGAACATAGGCCTGGGTCAGCTTGTGCATGTTAATGCAAACTGAAGATGCTGCTGTGCTCCAACCCCACACAGGAGGGACCCTGAAGGATAGGGATAAGGGAACATCCTCCCAGTGGACAGTTCCATGTCATGAGCAATCCATGGGCTGTGTGTGTGAGCTATGTGCATTTGAGCATATGAGGGGCCTGGTGTTTTGCGCTTTTTGGGGCTGTGTGACACATGTGTACCTTTCCTCTTGCTCTGCCTGTGATCCTACACAGCACCTGAGATGGACGTGACTTGCCAAGATGTCAATCAATCTGCTGACCACAAGATATCACCAAGCAAGACTCCACTCTTTGAAACCCCACCCCTTGCCTTATTTGGGAGGAATTTTCTATAGAATGTTTTTTCCCCAATAAATAGAGGTGTTTGGGTTCTCACTCTTGCTTGCCTCTCTTGCTCTCCTTGTCCTCTTTCCAGTATGGAGCTGATCTTTGAGGTCGCAGAGCCGTCCCTGACCCCAGCAATTGAGAAAAAGGTATTTTTGTGTTTGTGTGGTTTCTTCACCTTTTTCATAGTTATTGATACAGTCAACTCCTTTGAACCCAGCTCATCTTGTCAGCCTGACCAGCTGGTGACAATTCTGGGTGGTACTTCCATGTCATATGAAAAGAGAAGTATCCAAAGATAAGAATGTAGATGTATCCAGGAACAGTGGCAAATGGCAAAGTTTGGAAGACTGTGGACAAAGAGACCTAAAAAAGAGGAACATGGAAGGATCTATTAGAATGAGCCAGAGGGTTAAGATTTTTGTAAAATTATTCCCTACCTAGGTGTCTCTACCATAGGAGAAACATTAAGCAACCAAATTAATAGAATGACTCAGTCAGTTGAACATCAGCCAGTATCTATCACAGTATCTATCCTACTGTGCAGACACAGTAGGAACATGAATAGAGTAACTATAGTGGCAAGGATGGGGACTATCATGGGCATAATTGTATGGACTCCCCTTCCTACTCACTTATGCTACCAAATGACCATCAACTACAAAGACCAATGCAGAGACCCTTAGAGTGTACTAATTGTGGAGGATAATAATCAACCACTAGGTGAAAAGTTGATAACTTTGGGCTTCTTGCTTCCTGGAAAGGCAATGATTCATCTTAACTGTTATCTGTACAGATTCTGGGTATGAGTTTGCCTTTCCTGCTGACAGAGCCTCTACCAGTATCACTGGGTTTGATTCATCAGTACCACTGGGTATGATTTATCAGTGCAGGATACTGCATAACATTGCCTTAGACCAAAGTACCCACTGTATAGCAAAAGATGGATAGGTCAGTCCTGTGCACATTGGCCCCATCACATGTAGCAGCTGCTGGTCTGACAGAGTGGTTATAACAGCCTTTTAAGTGAACAAATGAAGTGATAACTTAGAGAGGACACCTTCTGAGGGTGTGTCACCATCCTCCAAAATGTGATATATATTGTTAACTTCAGGCTCTATGAGTCAAGAGGTTCTGGCACCCAGAGGAGAATGGTTCCACAGGGCACAGTAGTAGTATAACTTACATGAAGTGTGAATGCCATTTGGTCACTGTAGTCAAGAAGAAAGGAATCTCCATACCGACGAGAATTGTTGACCTTGATTTTTAGAAGGAGGCAGGGCTGCTGCAATATAGTGAGCACAGGAAAGAATATGTCTCTCATACTCCTGGTTGCAATAGTAAATGAACAAGTATATCAGCCATGACCTAAGAAAAACAAGGTGACCAGAGATAAGGGTCAGAGTTTCCATACCAGGCAAGTTGCCTAGACCAGCAGAGGTTCTTGCTGAAAATGAGGTGAATCTAGAATAGGACGTCGAAGAGGTATAATGACTATCAGCTGTGTTTTTGAGATCATTTACAGCACCAGTGGCTTTGTTCATTCCCCATCCTCTTTGAAAGATCTCTGAGGAGCAAGATCAGATAGAATATAGAGAATCTGTTCCCAAATAGGAAAATTTATACAGTGCAAGTGGATCTGAATGGTACAAGGGCTGGCTTGTAGTGGAAACTGTGGTGCTCCTGCCAAATTCCCTGCTTCAGGGCTAATGCATGCAGTTTCCTCTCAGTTCTCCATTATTTTCCTGGTATATTTCCTCCTTGAAGATGTTGGCTGCTGAGGGCTCCCATCTGTGCCCTTTCAGAAGTATTCCTTGACAGTACAAAGTGGCCCCAACCAAGATTATGTTCCCTTCCACAGTAGTCTCTGGTCAATGGCTGGCTTAGGTGAACATGCAAAATCTAGCTCCTCATCTCAATTGAGAATAGCTCTGAAGCACATTTCAGCTCTGAAACATTGCATGTAATAAGCTGAGGCTTTAGTTTTTTCTTCCCTTTCAGGTCAGTGTCATTCCCTGCATGATCCTAGCCTGTTTAATTCCTTGCAGGCGTATCTTCCAAAAGCACTCTTAAGTAAACCTGCACACAATTCTCTATCTTAAATCTGTTTCCAAGGCACTCGAATGAAGACAATATATAAAGCTCCTAGTTCTAGCATAGTGCTTAGAAGACACCTACCAAGTGTCAGATCTCTCTTTCCCTCTATTATTTATTTCTCATGTGAAACCACAGCCCTTGTCTGTAATCATATAAACATTTATCAAGCAGTCCTAATATAATGGATCGTGATAAGAACAAAGGATGAGAATGTGGTAAGCTGTCAGGAGACACAAATCCCACAGCCTCACATGCTGAAGCAATGAATGACGGTCCTAAGCAAACTTTGTGGGGGGTATTTTAGTGCTAATGTGCCTATTGCCAATTTAACCCTCTGTGGTGGGGATGATTCTTCCCATTGAACAAAGAAACTGAAGCTCTAGAGGAGAGAATCAGCCCACTTTCTAGTATGCCTCAAGGCCCTCTTGCTTCACAAATACTTTTACTCTCCAGACAGCAAGTCCTCACCCAGGAGCCCACTGATTGCAATGAGCATCCAGATTTCCTATGTCATAGTGTTTGGTGACTGTTGAAAAGGAAGTATTTGGTATTGTACCCTAAAACTGAGTTCTTAATGTGTAAAAGTCAAGTAGAAGAGTGAACTGTTTCTCTGAAGCTCTTACTCTAATAAAGATAGTCATTGTACCAGAAAATCAAACTTTTGTTTTGCGTGGAGTGGTGGTGAAGTGAATATTCCTCAGGGTTCCAGGCTGACCAGGAATGGTATGATTACCTATTGCAACTTTTGTGAGCCAGGACATATGGAAGGATGAACTCTGAAGATCTCAGTTTTGATACGATCTTCTCTAGAGAATTCACAAGAGCTTCTTTTTGTCTTTTCACTGCCTCAAACTCTTGTGGACACTATTTCCCTGAGTAACACATGCTAGAGAACTATTGGAGGATGTAGAGAAATGTGTTTTGTGATTTACAGCATGCAAAAATTGCAGTCAGAGAAAAACAGGGAGAGACAGAGACAGAAAGGGAAGTGGGGGCGGGTGGGGTGGGGTGGAGTGGAGATCCTGTTTAGGGAAAAAAAATAAGTCCTCGTCTTCTCCCGCTCCATGCCAAGTGGATATTGCTGCTGCGAGGGGGCATTTGGCCAGATGGGCAGAGGCCGGAATGGCAGCCACAGAGCTATGGCTTGGGGCCATGGGGAAAGCAGTCCACATGGCAGACGGAGGCTGAGTTAGGGTAAGAGGCTAGGGGAAGTGGGAGGTTCCAGGAGCAAATTGTTGGAGCCAGTATAGAGATTTGGTAATTAAAGTTTAAGATCTGCGTGGTAAGGAATGAGTGACAAAAATCCTCTTGAAGCTGCTATTGGGTTTTGAGGTGAACGTGTTTCTTGTACATCTGCTGAAATGTCAAGATTTTAAGATTACACGCACCTGTGGCCCATGTGTCTGCTGCATGGACAGCCCCCCTTTAAGTAAAACAAAATGGTCTGAGCTCCACATATCTCTTCCAGGCCACCCTCCTCTGACACATTAGGATAGGACGGGCTCTGCTGTCTGCTCTGGGCCCCACCAGCCACCAGCTTGCTTCTGCTCTTGCGTTCATCTCCCCGTCTGAACTCAGGTCTTTGCCAATCCCGGAACTTGGGACGACTCCTCTCTTGCATTATTTCCTGCTGCTACAAGGCTTTGGTGGTCAGCAGTTTCCATTCCTTCCATTGATGATGGGGAGAGGTCATGGAATGGGTAATAGTAACACAAAACACCTCAGCTTGTCTGCAGCTGCCATAGGCTTGGCCTCTTCTTCTTGGATCTCTTGTCCTGCTCTTCCATGCCTGTTCCTGGTCTGAATTCCAGTCTCTTCCCTCTCTGTTTTTGAGGGCTGGAATCAAACATAAGGCCCAGCCTCCTTGTTATTGCTGTGGCTGGTCTTCATTGGATTCTGAGGCTCCAGTCACACTCTCCCCCACCAGGCTCTCTTCACATTGAGGTTTTGATAGCCACACACCCAAGCAGTTTCCCAGCCTTAGAGTGAAACATGAGCCTGATTTCTAATTCCTCACTTGACATTTTCTCTGCTCACTTTTCTTTCCCCATCTCTGGGGTGATGATACCTCTGGCTTATATTAAACTATTCTCTGAAAACCTTTGTGTGCAAAATGGAAACTCTTGGATCTAGAATCTACCTTTACATATCTAACCCTGGATGCCAAATACATATATATAATTTGCACAGTCTTACATGAACAGTCTTACACATATATATGAACAGTATTACATATATATGTACAATATACATAAATATATCTGTAAGACTATTCATTTTGGTTTAGATTGTGATAGAAAAATATTGATGAGAATTTTTTTTAAGTACTAGGAATTGAACCCAGGGGAACTTTATCACTGAAATAAGTCCCAGTCCTTTTTTAAAAAAAATTTATGTTGAGACAGGTGTTGAAGTTTTCATGAAGTTGCTAAGACTAGTCTCAAACTTTCGATCTTCCTAACTAAGCTGCTAGTGTCACTGGGATTACTGGTGTGTGCTACCACATTGGTTACAGAAAAGAATTTAAACTGTCTATCAGTAGAGAAAGAATTGACTAGATTATGGTCCATAGTACAATAAAGTACTTACAACATTAAAAAGAATAAAGAGTCTTTGTTTACCTGAATAATATGAATGATTCATTGTACATTGAAAAAGCATTCTCTGAATCAAAAAGTAGGACATGATCAAAAACAAGCCTTTCTCTTCATTCCTCTTTCTTTCTCCCTCCATCCTTTTCAATGTAGAGATATCTTAATAAATAGGAACAGGTGAAAAAAGGAAGGCCTCAAGTTGGTTTTGGGCAGTGGATTGAGAGAGATGTGCTTTTATAATTTTACTTCCTAACATTTACAATTAGTTATATAATTATTAATATCTGTTTAATTTTTTAAAAAAATTTTCAAGTAAGAACATTTACAAGATAATATAATATGAACCCAACTGACAAAAACAAAGGAATCAGGCTAAATGATTCCCAAATAAAATAAAGTTTTGTTATTAGGATATGTGATAAACAAATAAGATTTTTATAATAATGTAAATTGTAAAATGCCTTACGTAATTTTTTTTTCTTATTTCCTTTTTTAACCAGGGATCGAACCCAGGGGCACTTAACCACTGAGCCACATCCCCAGTCCTTCTTATTTTTTATTTTGAGACAAGCTCTCACTAGGGCTTTGCTAAAGTTGCAGAGACTGGCTTTGAATTTGCACTCCTGAACTTCTAGGATTACAGACATGCACTACTGCACCAAGCTGTTACATAATTTTTGAAATATATTAAGCACTTGCAATATGTAATCCTTTTTCAAAAAATAATTTTATCATTTAGTATATTCTTTTGCTTCCTGTAGTCCTTTTTATTATTGTGGTATTTAAATATGTTCATTGACTTAAAAGTATTAATGAAATTAAATTTTTTCTCTAGAAATTTCATAACTAAATGCATACTTATAATTTTTTCTTGATTTGTTTAATATTTAGCTAAGTGCTTGTATGCAGTGTTTATTCAGTCAGCAAATTAATCATGCAACATTCTTTTGATCAAGGTGGGATGAGGTAGGAAAAGACACAGCTCCGGGTCCCTTAGCATATAGCCCAGCTCTTTTGTGCTGTGTAAACCTTGGAGGTTCTGAGTTTAGGGGCACCTGCCTGATTTTTCATCTCTCTCTTGTCCCACCCACAACTACTGAGAGTAAATGGGCGTGGAGAGAGATGCAAGATTAATCTTCCAGGAATGTGTCCATGCAATGAAGCCATTGGTCCTCTGCTACAGATCTTCAGCACATCATCTTATGGTTACCAGTGTGTCCTGCCTTGATCCCACATGAACCTTGGTAATCATGGATATAGCCATGAAATGTGATTAGACCACTGTTAAACCCCTAGATTTCTAGTATCTTCAAAAATACTAGCATATCCCTTTAAGAAACTGAATTTGCTCTTTCAGATCAGGACAAGAGTCTACTTATTCCACAGAAGCAATAATTCAGTTATAGTGGTCCTGGTGGCCTAAAAAAGTCAATGCTGCTTCCAGAGGTGCCTGATTTACTTTCAGAATGTAATTTATGTACTGGGAAAATTGCATTTGGTGGGTTTTTGTTCTGTGAAGCTCAGAGGCAGGTCAAAAATTGAGAATTCAGCCTAGGACCTCGGAATATGTGGCAAAGATATAATACCACTAAAATGGAAATACAAAAGCCTCTACATTCTGGAAGAGTTTTTTTTTTTTTTTTTTTTTTTTTTTTGTGTGTGTGTGCATTCTTCTTGTTTAGTTTTGCAACCCTTGATCTAGAGAATTGAGTTTCTCAAACACAGGGTTGCTGCCAGCATAACAATCCATTCCCACAATATCTAATGTGACTCAATCACCATGCGACAGATGCTGGAGAAACAAATGATAGCGAAGACCCACAAGAAAAAGCACTTCTAGAGCACAGGCCCTGTCCCTTCACTCATTGTCCTGTCATGTTTGTTTTCCATCGGTCTAGGGAATATGCTAGAGATTTGGAGTTAAATGTGCAGCGTCACTCAAGTGGGAACGGTCTCATTTCTCAGCTCACCCAAAAGGATGAACCAACCACACAAACCAGGAGAAGCAGATGAAAAAAAAAATCATAATATGTCACCAGGGAATCTTCTCTGCATCTACCCTATCACTTCCCAAACGTTGCCCTTCCCTCTTTAATCTTTTTTTTTCAATATTTATTTTTTAGTTGTAGTTGCACACAATACCTTTATTTATTTTTATGTGGTGCTGAGGATCGAACCCAGGGCCTCGCATGTCCTAGGCGAGTGCTCTACTGCTGAGCCACTTTAATCTTGATTTTAATGTTGGGAGGTTGTTTTTAAGTTAGTGGATTGTGTTTTTTGAATTAGGTGCTACCTAGAAGCATGAAAAAGAAATTGAAGTTTGGGTCTCTGCTCTCAGAATGCCTGGAATCAAGACTCCATATCCTGGAGTTTTTTGTCTTTCTCTTTTGAAGATTTTAAGCACATTCAACTGTCCTCCTCCCTTCCTTGGTCTGCCTTAGGGGACAATGAGATGATCACATTTTTATTTCTCATGAGGAACATATGGACAGGCTCAGAAACTTTTAAAGTGTTAATTAGTAGCAGTCACACTTGAATCAGGTATAATCTCTTATTGCCTTGGGACTAAGTCCTTGAATAACAGAATTTTGACCAGCATGGAAACTTTTTTTTTTTTTTTTAAGCTGAAAACCTCCAGATCAAACTTCTTAGTCTTGCCATCAGGTTATTTGCTAACAAATTAGATTTTAGAGCCAAGTAGTTCTACATTTGGAGCAGCCAATAGTGTGTAGTGTCCTGGGTTTATATGCCATAACTCTAGCCCAGAAGTTGGGATGCTCCAGTCAGGGAGCAAGGCATGCCAGGATCCAGGACACACAGGAGTGTGTGTGGCACAGGTTTCTGGTCAAGGATGTGTTTTTCAACTCTTAAAGCTACTTCAGGAGTACTGAAACCACAGAATGCCCATTTCTTGCTCTGTTAGCTGGATAATGTTTGGTGTGAATACATTCTACACCTCCTTCTCTGTTTAGCTATGACTTATTCATACTTAGACACGGTCCTCCAGGAATTGGTGCTATATTTGAGCTTGCAGAAGAAATTTTTTTTTCTATATCCTAGTAAAGTCAAAAGAAGCCTCGTATAAATCTTGGATTTCTTTATGGTGCCTGGCTTGTAACTGTACTCAAAAATATATTTGTTGATTAAACCAGAAATTGTCCAAATAAAATCTAGAGGAAGAAAATAACTTCCATAGTTCCAAGAGAGTCATCCCTTCCTTTAAATAAGCAGAGAATCCGTCTCCCTTTGTTTGAATCCTTTGCATATATTTTCCTTTCTTCTTGACACTTGCTGGTTAGTCACTATGCTTTGAATTAGTAAGGCGACGGGTGCCGGCCTGGGTGAGCCCTGCCACATTTAGGTTTGTTGAACATTGCAAACTGCTTTGAGTTCAGAAAACCCAGAGCATGTTTGGCAAAGCCCTCTCCCCTCAATGTTTTAAGAGCATGTGGATTTAGATGGAAATTTAATCTGCATGTTCATTTACACGTAACTCATCAAAACATTTTAAAGAGCGCTTTGAAGTCTGCAGAGCCTTTTCAATCCTTTTTATGGAAACTTTTTAAACATTTTGGGGGTTTTCGTGGGAAGCTGTGTTTGGCTAAGATGAAGCATACTGAATACTGGACCCCTCTTACACTCCCCAGATATTTTATATTGATCTAAATATCATAACCTCTGTTCACATGAGTTCTGTTGGTGTTGCTACTCATTCTTGCATTTCTAAATCAATCTGTTCATTAAACTTTATGGAGAAAACAACACATAATTGAAATTTGAAAAAAATTAAAACAGTGTCAGGTTTTGATGGAAAAACTTTGGACGTGGTCAGGCTTTGACAGTATTCTCATAAAGGATGAATGTGCTTTGGGCAATTCAAACTGGCCAAAAGGAAAGAAAAAATACTTCCATGTGGTTGGAGAATGACTAGTATCTCCATTAGCTGACAAAACTCAGTGTGCTGGAAAAATTTTCTAAGTTTCAGTTTGATCTTCAGAATATTGACCGAATGTGGGCAGAGAGTGGCACACTTACATTTGATCTTGCTAAGGAGTTTGGTGCAACATGACAGGATGAATCTGGGGAAGGCTGGTCCAGATGGTGACTGCAGTGTTAGCTGATGAAGCAGACAGGTGGGCACAGATCTGAGAAAGACTTAGAAGTTACATTAGCAGGAATAGACAATTGCTGGCTACCTAGAAGGAGGATGGTAGTGATAGTAAGTAAAGGAATAAAAACTGTAGGAAGATTGGATGGTGAGCTCAGTGATAGACCTATTGACTCTTGACATGTTAATGGAGGTATAGGGAGATGTTGAACCTAAGGACCTGAAGCTATGGGGAGAAATCTTGCCTGAAAAAAAAAAATTAGGTAGTTACTAGCTAATAGCTTGAGTAGTCATAGGAGATAAGTGGGTGAGCCACTGGTGAAGGTTGATAGATCAAATTTATACTTTTGGAGATGGAGGAGATTCAGAAAAGGGGTGCAGCAGAAAGGGAAGGGCTATTCTAGGTGGTAGAAATATGAGCATGTTTTAGGTGGAGGAAAAGAGCCTGTTTGGGGAAAGAAAAGTCTAAAGACTTAAGGTTTAGATAAGATTTCTCAGGGGAAAATTTGATGAAGGACTGGGTCAAGACTAGAGGGAGTTTTGGCATGTAGAAGAAAGCTTGACTTCTGAGACCAGAGGAAAGGAGAGGAGACAGAAGAAGGAGGTAGTATTTAAAGATGGATGCCTATGTATATGTGAGTGTTTTAGTTAGTGATTTCACTGCTGTGACTAAAGGATCTGACCAGAACAATTTTAGGGGAGGAAAAGTTTATTTGGGGGCTCCCAATTTTAGAGGTCTCAGTCCATGGATGGTAAGCTCCATTCTTCAGGGTTTGAGTTGAGACTGAACACCATGGTAGAAGAATGTGGCAGAGAGAAGCAGCTCACATGGTGGTCAGGAAGCAGAGAGACTCCATTTGCCAGATATAAATGCATACCCCAAAGCCACACCCCCAATTCCCACCTATTACCTATCTTCAGTTACCCAGTTACCACTCAGTTAATCCCTATCAGGAGATTAATTCTGATTGGGTTAAGGCTCTCACAACCCAATCATTTGTCCTCTGAACCTTGTTGCATTGTCTCCCACGTGAGCTTTTGAGAGACACCTCACATCCAAATCATAACAGTGAGTATATAGGATTTTAAGTTTCTGAAGAAGTGCTAGATAATGTTGTTATCTATAAACCATTAGAAATATGACCATGCTTGACACATGAGAAAGGTTGAGAGGAATAGAGAGCAGTAAATTTATATTGGTGTGGAATAAAACATATACATAATGTTTGCTCAGGGAAATAAAAGGCAAACAGACCTTGCATTAGTCATTCCAGGAACTCTGTCGGGTGTATGTATTTTTATGCCTATTTGGAGGGGAGGACCTCTAAATTCTATCAAAATAAATCTATAAATATTCTACTTCCAGGATTCCAAATGATTCTAACTTTCATGAATGAACGCTCTTCTCTCTTAGTTCTTTGAGAGGTTTGATATTAATCAAAATTAGAAATCTATGAGCATCTCTTTGGCTAGCTAGAAAATATTGACATTTCTTGGAATTTTAGGATAACTGAATATTTACAGATTATTATGCTATGCTTTTGTTTTGGATATTATTGAATTATTTTGCATTCTTTCCTAATAAGTAGCTTGAAGACAGAGAGAAGTATTTTCTACTTGGTTGGGCAATGAGAAGAATCTATTTTCAATTTTTCAGCAAGCAATAAATACAGCAGGTAGTGACTGACAAACAGTTGTCTGTTGTCTTAGTCAAGTTGCCTAAAGGAAGATCCTGAGACAGGGTTCAGTCATATGTGATTTGTGGAGAGGCATTCTCAGGAAACCCTTGTAAAGGAGGGAATAATGCAAAGTAAGGAAGAGGGGAGTTGAACAAGGCAGTGGCCTTTGGCTTGATTATGGGGAGAATGAGCTTTGTAGTTTAAATTTCAATACAGAGTTTCCCACCTTGAGGTAAAGGGGCCAAACATTAGTATCTTTTTGTCAGTCAGTCACTGGTCACCTGTTGGGAGTAGAGAGTAAAGTATGGGTGTGAAAATGGTGACGAAGTCTTCCTAGTTAGCTGGCACCAGTCACACAGGATAAGACTCTGAAGAATGAAACAGGTATAAGCCTTTAGGCAACCACTGGAATAATGGGTTCAGTGGCTGGTGAAGATAATCTGTGGGGGTCACCAACAGCATCCACTACAATATTGAATTCATTTCTTTCTGACATTAACTATAAAATGTCCTAGAGCAACTTGAAAGTCAATTAATGATCAAATATCTATTGAGAATATGTGATGTGCAAGATATTTTAAATTTAACAACAATAACAAAAAAAATGACTTCTCTGCTTAGTACCAACATAACTATTGTTTGTTAAGTTGATGAAAGTTGATCTCATTTTAAGCCATTATTTGGTCTGCTTGAGCTGTACTCTGCTGACAAAATGTTGAAGTATTAGAAGAAACTGATCAAGCATACTAGATCTGGGAAATCTCTGTCTCTACGACAATGGTTCTTAAACTTTAACATATATCAGAATCATCTAGAAGGCTTATCAAAGCACAATTTCAGTCTCCTTCTACCTCTCACAGGAGAATCTCCCCTCTTCTGATCTGGAGGTATTCCTAGGCTACTTTGTTCTTGTTTAATATTGTTGCTGATTGTGATTCCACATCACTACCCTTGAGCTGAGTAACTCTTACTTTGAGCTACTCAGGTCAGTGGAGGCAGTATTTCCTCCTCCGAGTCCTAGTTGCAAACGCGCGTGTGCACACACACACACACACACGCGCACACACACACACACACAAAAACTAGTGACAATAAAAGGCACAATTCCCTTTTGTTGTACCTGTTGATGATTGTGTCCTTAAGATTGCAAACTCTATCCAGGTGGGCATTGGGTCATTATAGAGGCAACTAGAATAATGAAAACCTAGATCAGCTCTGTAAAACAGAAATATAATGCATACCATCGTGTAACTTGCTCAGTAAAACAAATGGGAGACTATTGTTTTGGAATGAACTCCTGTACTAGGCCCCAGCAGACTAGACCAAACTAGAATAGAGAGCCACTCATGCCAGATACCACGAATCAAATTGAATTTGAAAATCAGCCAGTTTTCTAAAGAATAAGGGATTCACATCAACTAATCCAAGGGGACCTGGTCAACCTGAGTCATCATGATAAAAAAGGCTTCTGTGCTTTAACCTTATAAGGAAGAAATCTGATGCTAGCCAATGTGCCTTTTGAACCATGCAGTCTTCTTGTTCTGCTCAAGGCTATCTGATGAAAACTGATTATTTCTCTGTGCCTAATGGAGGTCCTTTCATTTTGTAGACTGGATGCTGCCTGATTCATGAATTGTTATAAACCATTAGTTCTTTAAAATTTATGTTTTTTTTTTTTTTTTTTATGGTACTGGGGATTGAACCCAGGGCCTTATGCATGCAAGGCAAGCACTCTGCCAACTGACGCTGTATCCTCAGCCCCAAAATGTTGAAATTTTATTAGCTGATAAAATTTAAATTCTTCATTATTCACATTCAAAAAAGAAAAATAATGAAATTAAGTTTAATAATATATTTGAATTTAGTCTAATAATCTAAAATATTACCACTTTAACATATAATCAATATAAAATTATTGAAATATTTTGAAATGTTCTTAGAAATCTGGTGTACAGGGCAGATCAATTTGGACTAGCTACTTTCAAATGCTCATCATCCATATGTAGGTGATGGCTACCATACTGGATAGTACAGATGATGGTCTGCTTTTGTTACAATTGTTGAAATTTTTATTAAAAATGTGATCTCTCTCTAATGTCTCAATTTTTCAATTTTTGTTTAGTAGCTGGAAATCTGCTTCTCTAGGGCTTAACAATGTGCAGAGACAATAAGGAAGTTTCCAAAGGCTGCCAAGGGTACCCAAGAATCTGTGGGTATCTGTCTGCAGAATGCAAGCAAGACTTCAGAGTTTCTTTTAAAAATAGCCAATGATTTTGATAAATACAATGAATAGGAGCCCCTCATCATCAAGGACATGTTGTTTCCCAATAATTGCCAATGTTGAATCAATTTTTAGGGTTCCAAGTGGAAGATAAGAACTTTTACGTTTTATTTTAGCCCTTCCAGTAGCCTGGAGCATGGGCAGGCAAGTTCAAGGACTCCACAGCACATGGACACAGGCCAATGGGAAGCTGTACAAGGTTGGTTCCAATTAGTCTGAGGTTAGCAAGAAGTTTAGCTTCATTCCTGCCTAGAGGCAGGGTGCTAAAACTCATATAATGCAAATTTTAAAAGTAATGAAAAAAACTTGCATACATAGGCGTCTATATACAATGATATCATGTGTTATCTTCTGTTTGACTCGCTGTCCACAGTGGAAGGACTTATATTACTTCTCTTTCTGCAGGTTGTTGTGGTCAGGGCCTTGAATCTGGTCACACATTTACTAGTGCCTTGATCCTGAATTTGAACCAGAGTCTTTTGATTGTTAGCTAGAACCATTTCATCCAGATATTGCTTGGAGAAGTACCTGCAATGTGGGTGCTACAGGGTGCAAACAAGAGCGAAAGCAGAACCTGAAATAATTTTTTAGTTGAATAATGTTGTCTTTGTTATTTGTTTATTTTTTTCCTGATAAATTGCAAGTGAAAAGAACTTCTAATGCTTTGTCTTACATTTGGAAACTTATGAAATCCTGGACATTGCGTTGCTACAGAAATTATACATGCATATTTCTCCCTCTTGAGTTTTTGCCAAAGGTACATGCGTAAAAACAAAACAGCTGAGAAATTGTCACTTGGCAGAGACTACCCACTCCCATTTTCTTCCCAGGGGCCATTTACCTATACCCAAGTCAGGGAACTTGAATTGGGATCCTGAGCCTCATTTCATTTTCTTAGGTTATGAACAAGAACTGGAAGATATTAGTCTCCTTTTGAACCAAACACTTGGCACAAAAGTATGACTCAGTTCCAATTTTAAAAAGACAAAGAAGAAGCTATCAAATGGGTTTTGAATATCATCTGACTTATAATACTAGTGAAATAAATTAATTAACTGTGACCCAGAAGATTCAAAATTTACTACTCAAATTGGGTTGCATATTAGAAACAGCCAAGGGAGGAGCCATTTTAAAAATATGCCCATGTTCAGGCCCACCCTACAGAGATTCTGATTTCATTGATTAGGGTTGGGACCCTGGGCACTGACAATTCAAGTGATTCTAATGTGAGACCCAGGTCAAGAACCAATGTAAAGTAATAGTTTGTTTTTGTAAAATAGAATTTTCAATTTATAACAATTCTTCCTGTACATGAAAATTTTCAAAATTTTTAGAAAATTACGCTTCATTTCGAAAGTACAATTTAATGTTTGGAAGAAAACACAAGCTATTTTATGATTCAGAAAAGACCGCAAATCATTTTGAAGGACAGATTAAGTAGGTGATCATTTACCCTGCTGTCTTGGAATGGCCCTGGGGAACTGCAGGGTGGGATGAGAGTCATAAGGTAGATGCTGCTAATCAAGCCCCCCAACACCTTTCTATTCTTTGCTTTGTCCTACCTTTAACTTTCTGTTTCCATCAACTTGTGACATTCATTGTTCAGTAGAAGTTTTTATAATCAGATTATTTATTGTTTTTGTAGAATGAAGTTTTTTATACTTGGTCTCAGTTTTGGGTAAGTGAAAGATTAACTAAGACCTGATTTAAAGTTTCAACTTTTCCTCTTCCATGTTGCATGTCAGTGGACAAACACTTAAGCCTCTGGACTTAAATATCTTCATCTATAAAATGAGAACAACAATATTTATCTCCTTTGGTTGTTATGGAGATTGAGTCAAGTGTGTGAAGACACTAAAATCTGCATTGGGAGCATTTAATATTATTAATTAGGTTTTCCACCACAGTAAATCAACATACAGCAGAAGGATACTCAACAAATCTGTTTCTCTCAGTCTTCTCCCCACCTGAGTTCTCTTTAAGAAATCTGAAATAGGATCTCTTCATGTTCACCAACCCTATTCCCAATCTTATAAAAATTTTGCCATTTAAAAACTTGGTTCTCAGTTTCTTTTGAAGGCCAATATTGTTTAGTATAAAAATTGCCTATGATGGCAATTTCCCTCATTATCTTCCATTTCAACTCCATTATTGGTTTGTATTGTTGTGTAAGCTTTTTAATTCCTTATTGCCAACGTTGGAGGTATATGTTACAGGTGTTATTAAATAACACTTATTTTCCTTTTGATTTTTAATAACTTTTAAACAGCAGTTGGTGGGGAAAATTTATCCCCAAAGAATGTCCTTTATTTTTCAGTTTTCAGATATTTTATTCTTGCTACTTCTGACTCCCTACACTCCTGTCACATCCTATTTTGAGGTCAAAATCAACTTAGTAAGAACCACTCACAGAGCTACCCAGGTTAGACGTATCCAGGGACTAACTAAACATATGGACAAGGATGTGACAGTTCTCCATTGAAGTTTTCAGAGTATGACTGGTATAATTGTATGCGTTTAGAATCCCTCCCAGGTTAATTTTCATGGTTTTATCAAGAGCTTCTGTTTTTCAATGCAGTTGTACCATCTTACACGGCCACCTGTAGATGTGTGTGAGAGTTCCAGTTCTTCTACATTCCCATCAATACTTGGTATTTGGTCTTCCTAATTTTGGAGATATATATATACACACGCATACACACACAGAGAACATCTTAGTTTATTGTCAAAGGGTAGAATCATGGTGTCTGAAAAAAATATATATATATATATATCTTGTTGTGGTTTTAATTTGCATTGTGCTTATTTGCTATTTGTAAATATTTGGTGAAGTGTCTGCTCCAATCATTTTGCCCATTTTTAATACTGGGTTGTTTATTTTATTAGTATTGAGTTTCTCTTTATCTCTCTCTCTCTCTCTCTCTCTCTCTCACACACACACACACACACACACACACACACACCTGATGTGTATATTAAACATTTATATTCATATGCACACATATGTATATATGATACACAAAATATGTATAAAGTATACTTTTGAATTGTTATAAGGTCTCTTTGCCAACTTGTAAATACCTCAGAACAAGGGAGTCCTTGAAATCAGAAGACACATTTTAATAAGCAAATGGTGGCATCCAGTAGAGGGTCAAGTGCTTGATGACTATGTGAACATTTCATGGTGATGAGGACCAGGCCACATCTCTTCTCACACATTTGGAGACCATGCTACGAGAGTCAAATATTTTTTAATGTTAAGGCCCTGGATTAACCTAATCCCATTTAAAGAGTCCTGTATGGATAACATATGTTATACAATTTGCAACAGAAGTACTTTTAAACTTATTTGACAGAATAAAAAATTGGTAGTTTCCCCCAAGTAGTTAAACCAGGAAGCATTTGCTTCAAATTATTAATAATCTATTTAGAATACATGCTTAACATTTCCTGTGAACTCTCTTTGTAGATGATTTTAAGGAACAAATACACAATTTTATAAGAACTAGTGTCTGTTTACCAAATGCAGAACATCTTAGTATATTGTCAAAGGGTAGAATCATGGTGTCTGAAAATAAATTTTAAGAAATTCATTTGAATTGGCAATCCTACTGAGTTATCTCCTAAAGCTTAGTGTCCTTCAGAATAAACATCATTTGAAAAGTGAATAGAATAACATAATAAACTGGTCATAGTAGTTCTGCTAGGTGCTGACTTTCATGGTGGCTAGCTTTGCCGGTTGCCTTGATCACGTGGAAGTTGGTAGCAACAACCCCATAGCTGTAAAAAAAGGTTATTCTACTGGGTAAAAATGATACCATGTGCAGAATTGTGGGCTACAAGGCCATTCCATTTAATTTGAGCTTAATTTCATTTTTAGACATAATGAACAATTTCTAGCAGGTCATTGGGACCTTGATAGAGTCACCAGTTCTTCCTCGTTGTTCTGAAGGGTTGTCAGCTAACCAAACCCAGAACTTCCACTCACTAAGCCACCCAAGTAGATGCCTCAGTTTTGTTTTATCCACCCACTCTCATGTCTCACAACCAGAGAGCATTGTGTCTGCAATGTTAAGTGCTTCCTTTTGCCCTCTCCTCAGAGCCCAGCTGGTTCACCCTACCTGAACAATATGGCCTCAAGTTGGACCTTCTGGACTCTGGCAAGTACATGAATGAGCACTCCATCCACTTAATATAAAGGAACTATTTTGTAGAAGCTTTCTTATTTTCATGATATAATTAACATATGGGACTCTATTTTTTTTAAATGTTATTTGGACAATAAATTAAACCACAAAAATCTCATAACAGTCCCTTCTAACCACTGCCATCCCACTGCAATTCAGAGTCCTCACTAAGTCCCAGACACTTCACATGCTATCTTTACTTTTGACAATAATTTTGTAGAAGAGGTCTTAGTTCATTTGTGATATAGATGAAGAAATTAAACTTATTTGTCTAAGATTACACAGCCAGCAAGTATCATCACCATCATTATCATCATCATCATCATCATCATCATCATCATCATCTTGTGGTGTTGGGGCTCAAACCCACAACTTTATCTATGCTAGTCAAGTACTCCACCACTGAGCTATATTTCCATCCCTATTATTGGAATTAGTAAGAGCACATTTTTAACTCTTAATGTCTTATACTAGAATTTTGGAAGAAAAATGTGAAGATACCACCATAATTATCATTAATACATTTTGAAAAACAAGTTGATATACAAAAGAACATAGTATAACTGTATTCACTTCCACATTGAAAAGATTTGAAATAGAGTCTTGGGGCTTTAATGCTATGGGAAGCCTTTACAGTCTCTTGAAGAATCAGGTTTTTAAAAATCTGTATTGCCCATTTTTCTATTTGGAAAGAGAGGAAAGTTTGTTTACTTATATGTGCTCTTGAAGTTTGTTACTTGGGGTTTTTTATTTTCTAGATTGAATGAGTAACTTTTAATTGATATTTTGCAAGTTCTGAAATTTCACAGACCAATATTATTTCATGTATACATATTGGAAAAAATGGCTGTTTTAAAGATTTACAGCCATCCTAAGTAGACTCAAAGAAAGAAGGCAAATTTCTAAAGCCACCAAGGATAGCCTACCTATGAAGTAACAGTTTAGAACTTGGGGGAGACAAAACTATTATAATATAAACATTATTGTTTGTGGTAATCAGTAAGGGAAGATTGAATAGAAATTGTTATCATACAAAATTTATCAATTCCTCTTACATGTAAAAATGAAGAAAATATTGGGTTGTCAGATTTTGATAGTTTGTGATATACAGATTGTGTTTATAAATAATGAATACATAAGCGTTTCAAGAAGGGCATGATGCATAATGTTGGGAAATCTTTTCTCAACTAACTGATATTCATTAAACATTCAGGTGTGAGCCTGCTCATCTAGCAGTGTTAAATAATTTTTAACTAGATAAGCAGATTCTTATTTTCTGGGGACTATAATCCACAGGCAAACAAGACAGGACACCTTTCTGCCTTCCAGGATCACAAGAGGGAAGAGACTAGTGACTGATCTCTGTGCCCCAAAGATCTCCACATCCTTCCAATTCTTGCCAGAATGCTTGAAGAAGGAGTTGGAATAAAGTAGCTAAAATGTTCATGTTATGGTCAGAATAATGAAAATAGCTTTCAGTTCCTTAGAGAAAAAGAAAAAGATAGCTTTTCATCTGAGTTGGGGCCAGTGTCTCAACCCAAGGTGTTCAGTGGTCTTCTTAGGAGAAGAGCTATGAGTTTCCCCTATTATAGGTGGACTCTATGTGTTGACGTTTCTTCCCCTTTAGCTAAGATGGGGCCTGAGCAAGCTGTTGAGTATCCTCTTTCCACATCCTTTAAGAGATAGGAAAGAGAGTTCTAAGTTGATTATGGAAATCAGTGGATAAGTGTGCTTTCATGTATGGAATTTCTATAGCCATCTCAGATGAGACATTGAATACATTTTCTGGACATTGAGAGGCATTTGGTTGACAACAGGAAGCCAATGTGAATAATTATTCAACCCAATTAAAGAAAGAAACATGTAAAAGCTTTAGCTTTGAATGTAGAAAACTTTGCATTGGTTCTCCATGTGCATTTCTATTTTAGAAGACATGATTAATTCCTAAAATAATGAATGAAATATTAAACCACATGTGTTACAAATAAATATTTGGTTAAAATGCATCAGTATTATAATACCAATATAGTTCTGGCAACAATAAAGTCATGCATGAAAATAGGTCCTATTGATGGAAGTGAATATAGAATCAAAATTTCAGAGTAAGTTGGAACATAATGCCACTTTTCAGCCATTGCTATTGAAAAGCACTTTGAAAAGGTATGTCAGAAAGAGGGGAGATCTACAAGAACAGAAGAAGCAATAAATTCCCTCTTTTCCCATCACTCTGTGTCCAGGCTCTGAAGTTTGAATTTGGGAAGGGTGAGTAGGGACAAGGCTGTTTCCACTTGCTAAGGATCTGCAAAGGGAAGGAAGCTGACCCCAAAGGCTCATAGTTCTAAGGAAAGAACTCCAGGCTCTAGCAACTCCTTCATACTTTTGTTGTGCAGTTTCTCCCTGAATCCTTTTATCCAGGTTGTCATTTTTACTCTTCCTAGCCTCGACTGATGATTTCAATGATTTCTCCACTATAATCCTTGGGTCCTGGTTCTGATCAGTCACTAGATGTTTGTTTCATTGTTCAGATACTCACTTGATTGGTTCCTGGTTCCACCTCCATATTTTGCATTTTTTCCCCCAAAAGAACAGTGTTTGCCATATGCCGTATCAATCCTGTAATTGATCCAAGCCTTTTGTATTTGACTGTGTTGCTGAAAGCAATCCTAGTGTCATTTATACCTTGAATTTTTTCCTTTGGGTGGGAGTTTGTACTCCCATGCAGCTAAAATCCTTGAATTTGTAAAGCACACATATGGGAGGGCCATCTGATGAACAGAAATTCATTTATCTCCATGCATTATCCTTGTTCAAAAACCCAGTGGCACAAATTCAATGTTAACCAATTCTGATTTTCCAAAGTAGTGGGTTAACAGACTGAATCATAATAATTTCACTTAAAAAAAAAATACTTTTAGTTGTAGATGGGCACAATAGCTTTATTTAAATTATTTATGTATTTCCATGTGGTGCTAAGGATCTAACCTAGTGCCTCACATATGCTCGGCAAGGGCTCTACAATTGAGTTACAACCTCAATTGCACAATTTCATTTCTTTATAGGTGCTTGTTTTTGCCTCTGTTTAAAAGTTTGTCAGATTTGGAAGTAAATTTTTCAAAATAAGCCATCATCATTAAAGAATGTTTAAGTCTAGGTGTGCAGCTCAGTGGTGGGTACTACCCTAGCATGCATGATAGTCTCTCCAGCACTGCCAAAAAAAAAATAATATATGCAATCAGTTGGCACAAACATTGTCTTCTGTTACCTGGAGTAGAAAATATGCCCTATTGATGGTGGTGAATATAGAATCAGAATTTTAGAACAGGAAGGAATTTGGGGGCATCTGGGTTTTTTTTGAGAGAGAGAGAGAGAGAGAGAGAATTTTAATATTTATTTTTTTAGTTTTCGGCGGACACAACATCTTTGTTTGTATGGGGTGCTGAGGATCGAACCTGGGCCGCACGCATGCCAGGCGAGCGCACTAATGCTTGAGCCACATCCCCAGCCCAAGGGCATCTGGTTTTTCATTCTCATTTTTCAAAAGAGGAAACTGATATCAAACAAATTGTCTTATTTCTCAGCCTTTTGACCAATAATAGACTTGTCCAAGTTTATAGAGTAATTAGCATCAGGATTAAAACTGATGCTAACTATCAGTTCTTCAGATACTCATCCACCATAAAACTTAAATAGTTAAACAGGCAATAGATTCATTAGTTAAATTTGTTTTCTCTGAATAATTAGAGCTGTGCAGTTGGAAATATACATAGGTGAGTATATGAATAGTGAGGCAATGAGGTAGATCACTATTTTATTCACTCTTTTTTATTAACAATGTAGATTTTTAATTCACTTAAGGCTTCATCTTGACTGTGTTTAGAAAACTGAACCAAAGATCAGCTAATACTATCTAATTTCCTATAAAATCTACCTAGATTCAAGTTTATCATCAAGTGGAAAGCCTATTATTTTCCTCAAAAGTATACTTAAGTAAAAGAAACACTTTAATAATTCATTTTCTGGTGTTAAAAAAGAAAATGACAACAGATCTAGTTTTCCAGATCTTAATTGACTATATCTGAGTATATTTTGACTATATATCAAAATTGAAACCACAGATGGGATTAACTATGGATAAGATATACTCATACATTGCTGGTGGAACTGCAAACTGGTGCAACCACTTTGGAAAACAATGTGGAGATTCCTCAGAAAACTTGGAATGGAACCACCATTTGGTCAGTTGTGATTGGCTGAGATTTGGCTACTTGTTGCAGGAGCAAATTATAGTCTATCTATACATCAAGTTAGGTTTCAGTTCAGTGTGCATGGAGAAACTCTTAGGGCACACTTAAATAGGCATGGAGGCAGCTGTAAGCCAAAAACTTCAATTGAACTCTGGAGATAGTTTAAAAGAAAGCAGAAGGGAATGTACCTGGAAAAGCTGATTAATGAAACCACTTTTCTAATAAAGTATCCTTTTGCTTAGGAAAAAAAAATAGTACCATCAGGTTGGAAAATGACTGTACAAAAAGGACATGACCCTCTGGATGAGGCTCCCTAGTCTTCCAGCTGCAGGTTTGTATGCAGCTTTGATCACTCATCTAAGCCACACTTGAATTTCGCATACACTGGGATGGAAACTTCAAAATGCTAAATCATCTCCTCCAGTACTGTCCTCCTCCCACTGTCGCTTTCTTTTAGCTGTCTTTTCAGTTCCCACGAATTGGAAGCTCACCAATCTCACAGATCATGTTCAAGAATGGCAGCAGTTGCAAGGGACAAAAAAATGCCAGGCCTCCAACATTGTCCACGTTCAAGTGAACACAAGATTACCCAAACAAGAAGGGACTTGTGAGTGTGCAGATGTAGCAGCTGAGATTTCCTAGTGGTTTCTTTGGACTGATTTTTATGTCTGTAAGCACATGGGTTTTCTTAAGTAAATATAACATAATGGAATCAGGTTTCAGGGCATTAAGTAGATAAATAGGGGGAAATTTTTTAATCAAAAATAATTATACCTCAGAGTTCATGAGTTATTGCAATTTGATAAAGTAGCCCTAATTTTAATAATAGCCAAGTGGGAGCTATATATGCATTTTCCATGGTAGGAGTTGATTTTAAATCATAACTTGTAGCTTTAAGCAACACGCTTGCCAATCCTTTCTTTGATAGGGTGAAACAACCTACATGGGATCCTTTAGGAAACCATCTGGGATGTGTTTGTGTGCACATAAATGTGTGTGCATTTATATGGGAAGTGTGAGGCATTGTATTGTGTGCATATATATTTAGGGATGGGTTGACAGGGACAAAGCATGAACCTTGCTACAGGCAGTTTGTGTTATAGTGAGAACAATATGTTGATGATCCCCATGTTCAATTTGATGAGTCTCAAATAAATTCATGTTATAATATTAGGCTCTTAAAAATGTCTTAGTATAATTTTTTTTAAAGCCGAATTGATTTAAAGCTGTCATAACTAAGTACACTTTCCAGATAAAATACAGATGCCTAGCTAAGCTTGTATTTCAGATCAGCAAATGTTTAATATAAGTTTATCCTAAATATCACCAGGGACACACATACACTAAAATTTCTTCACTGTTTAGCTGAAATTCAGATTTAACTGGGTGTCCTGAATTTTCACTTGCAAAATCTGGTAAGTAAATAACTAAGTAAATGTATAGCAGTCATTCCTTCAAAATCATTTAGTATGGTAGAACTTGATTTTGCTACTTAAAAGCAAGGGAGCTGCTTCTCCAACCCTTGAGATAGCTACAATTGGCTGTTGTGTCAACACCGAAAACTCATGGGCTTGTGCCTGATTTGTGTCCCTTTCTTGTTTTATTAAACAATACCACTCCCGAATCCTGGCAGTTACATGCACTCACTTGGAGAGAGGATGACACATTTCAGCTCTTCCCTTATCCTTGAAGACAAAAGCTCTGAGAAATTAGGACCACGTTTGAGTCCTAGATACACACAAATATGCTCTCCAGCAAAATGCGATGCATTGTTTCAAGCTGATTCCCGCACCTCCCCCCCCCGCCCCGCCCTTTTCCTCAGGAGAAAAGTACAGCATCTTAAACTAAAGCACACTTTGGTCGTCTCCCTGTGCTTGCTTGGTGCCAGCAGCCACAACACAGGACTTTCATCTCAGCTTCAAAGTGTGGCAGAGGGGGATGGGAGTGGGGAGGAAAGGGAAGGCAAGTGCAAGGCAAAAAAAAAAAAAAAAAAAAAAGAGAGAGAGAGAGAGAGAGAGAGAGAAACAAATAAACAGAAAAGGAAAATGGGGTGGGGTGGACAGAAGGAGGAATGTCCCATCTTCCCAATATCGTGTCCCCCTGGCTGGACTACACCACGCCAAGCCTGTGCAGATCTCCCTGCTGTATATTTTTTTGTGACTGCCACTTCCCATGCTGGGAAGATTCTTGTCATCCCTCACATATTTTATCCACAGAAAAGGCTGCCCTGCCCTGTGCTTGGTGATTGAGGCTGTGCCCCTGGTGTGCCACTCTATCAGTGGTTCCCAAGGCTGTCTAGCCTGGGAAAAGCTGCATGGACACGTTCCAAAGTCAGCATTACATGCATTATTGTTCTTACTCTCCCTGATTAGAGTGCACACAATGAAAACAACAGCAACAGCCTCATTTTCTAACCCTCCTCCCAGCACAAGGCAGTTCTTAGTCTGTTTTTCTTTCTCTGGGTCTTCCTAAAAGTTAACCGCTTCAGTGCTGGGGAAGTCCCAGACCTCACAGCAACTGCACTGCAAGTCCTTTGTGGCTGGGGGCACTGGGGCAGCCGGCAGCGGGCAGCGGGCAGCGGGGCGGGCTTGCCCTCCTGGAAATCCAGGCATGATTATTAAATAATGGGGCGAAAAGTCAAACCGGTGTGTGGTGCTGCTTGGCCAGTTACAGGCACAAATGGAAGGATGGCTCTTCATAGCCCGGAGGCTGGTTCACTCTCCTATAAAATGAGGACAGATGTAAAGAGGGGGCATCTGGTTACTTTAACTCTTAGAGCCACAAAAGTCTAATCTGCGTTATCCCTCAGTGGGTTTAGTTGTTCAGTCTCAATTATCTAGACAATTCTTCTCAACTTTCTTTGGAAATTTTGAATAATATCTTTATATAAACTTTTACAAGTATGTGGGGAAATTGGGTGGGGAATGACATTTAAACACTACAATGAAGAAAATCTGTTAAAGGGAGAGGGAGAGGAAAGGGGAGGGAAGAGGAGAAAGCAAGGAAAGGAAGGGAAAGAAAAGAATTCCAACACGCAACTATAACATCTTTATTTAAAATAACAGGGGTTCCATGACATTCAGGTATAACTGGAGAATTTGAATGTTCCCCTGGCTTATATTGTAATATAATTGACCTAACCTTTAAGTGTGCAATGAAGATAGGAGAAGACCATATGAACGTGCATCAGTAGTTTCCAACTAATTCAAACTAGTTCCACTAAAAGATGCACACTTCTTTGAGGTAGGCCTGATGAGAAAATCCTTCCTTCAATGAATCTTTGAAAAACTGTTTATATAGTTCGATGGTTGTCTAAGCATATGGATATGTACAGAGATAATATTGTATACTTAGGACTGGCTACATAATTGATAGGGTTCAATGCAAAATGAAAACATGGGGTCCCTTGTTCAAGCATTGTTAAGGCTTCCAAGGCAAATTTCATTTGCAACAGTAAAGCATTAAACCCAGCGTGGTGTCCTTTGGATCATGGGGCCCTGCAAAACTGTGCAGGTCACAAACCTATGAAGTTGGACCTGGGCATAACTGTTACTGCACTTGATTGGGACCACGAGATTCACAACTGGAGTCACAATATTCAAGAAGGTTCCATTTGATTGGGTGCCTGCTATGTGCAAGACACAGTTTGAAAAGTGGCATATCAGACATGGATTCATAGGGCTTGGGTCCCTTAAGGAGTTTACCATTCAGAAAGAGGGATGAAATCAGTATATAGAGCAAAACTACAAAGCCACCATGAGTTGCATAGAACAGGGAATGACAGAGGCTATGGGGGAAGCAGAATTGAAAGGAGAAATTGATTGGTAGAATTCAATATTGCACGAAGGTCAAACAGGACTGAAAAATGATGAAGTATAAATAAATTTATTTTTTGTTTGTGTTGGTTTCTCTATGGTTTCTTTACTTTTGCTTTGCTGGTTTGGAATTTACTGATTTTATTTTCATTTCCTCTGTGTCTACCTTAATTTTTTTAACATTCATACTTGATTATATATTTTTAGATTTTATATTTTTGGAGCTGTTTTAGGTTCACAGCAAAACAGAGGCAGGTACAGATAGTTTTCATATACAAATGGCCCACTCACATGCATAATCTCCCCCAGTAGTAACATCCCTTACAAGAGTAGTACATTCGTTAGAATTGAGGGACCCATCAGAATTATCTGAATCCATTGTTCATATTAGGGTTCACTCTTAAGTGTCATACATATTATAGGTTTGGACAAATATATAATGATCTGGATCCACGATAATTGCATTGTACAGAATAGTTCACTGCCCTAAAAATCTTCTGTAATCCACTTATTAATTCCTCCCTGCTCTGTAATTCCTGGCAACCACTGTTCTTTTATCATTTCCTTGGTTTTGCTTTTTCCAGAGTGTCTTGTAGTTGGAGTCATAAAGTCTGTAGGCTTTTAGAACTGGCTTCTTTCACTACATAATATAAAGTTCCTTCATGTCTCTTCCTGGCTTGATAGTTCATTTCTTTTTAGTGCTAAGTAATATTCCAATATCTGGATGAAGCTCAGTTTATTTATCAATGCACCCACGAAGGAAAACTTAGTTGCTTTCAAGTATTGGGAATTATGACTATAACTGCTAAAAATTTTTGTGTGAACATTTTTGTGTGAACATAGTTTCAACTTCCTTGGTAAAATACCAAGGTGCATGATTGTTGGATCTTATGATAAGAGTGTATTTAGTTTTGTAAGAAATTGCCAAACTATTTTCCAACAATGAGTAATAATTCCTCTTACTCCACATCTTGGTTGTATTAATGTTGTCAGTGTTCTGGATTTCTCAAAGGTATGCAATGGTATCTTACTGTTGTTTTAATTTGCATTTCCACAATAACATCTAATGTACAGTATTCTTTATATACTTATTCATCATTCTTTAGAGAGATATTTGTTAGGAGCTTTGGTCCATCTTTTAGTTGAGTTGTTTTCTTATTATTGAGTTTTAAGAGTTCTTTGTATATTTGGGGTAATAGTCCTTCATCAGATGTCTTTTGCAAATATTTTCTTCCAGTCTGCGACTTGTCTTCTCATTCTTTTGATAGTGTCTTCTGCAGAGTAGAAAATTTTAATTTTACTGAAATCCAGCTCATCCATTTTTTTTCATGGATCATGTATTTGGTATTGTTTCTAGAGTGACTTTTTGATTCCAACTACATGACATTCTGCAAAAGGCAAAATTAAGGAGATAATGATAAAGAACTGGGAGCAAGCAGTTACAAGGAAGTGACAAATAAAAAGTGGAACATGTAGGAATGAGCTAGAAAGTATTCTTTACAGATTACAGTAATCTTCTGTAAGAGATTGTGGAGAATATGTATAATTTCTTCCTTAAATATGTGGTAGAATTTACCAGTGAACCCATCTGAACATAATACATTCTCTCTTGGAGGATTATTAATTATTGATTCAATTTTACTAATATATATGAGCCTTTTAAGATTGTCTATTTCTTGTGTGAGTTTTGGCAGATTGTGAATTTAAAGGAATAGGTCCACTTCACCTAGGTTATCAAATTTATGGGCATAAAGCTCTTTATAGTTGCTGTCTTATCCTTTAACTATGAGAGCTATGGTGATGGTCCCTTTTCATTTCTGATATTGAGGCAGGATAGAAGAAGTGAGAATATGTGGAAAGAACTCTAATGGGGAAGGAAAAAGAAACCTTAACTTTAAACCTAAGAAGTTCCATGAACACCCTCAACTTTACTCTCTAAGCTGTTTTCCTCCAGCATAAAAATCTTAAAAAGCCCTTGAAAAAATCTTAAGAGTATTGTGAGTCTAGATGATTAATGCCTACGCACATTGCTAGCGTACACAGTGTGCTTTCTTAAGACTAAATAAAGCAAAGGGAAAATAGTGTTAGAAACTTATGATATGGGTATATGCCAAATATTGTCTATAGACTGGATGATGTTAACCTGAAGATCCTGAAAGGACCAGACCACCTTGACCAGCCCTGTGCTCCATAATTAAGAGAACTGAGCTCACCAGGCTGAACACACACTTCTGTGTTCACTGCTTACAAAGTTTCCTCTAAAAGAAGAGCCCAAGACCCCAAAAGTGTATCTCCTTCTAGAGTGCCCACCCTCCTTCTCCATTTGAATGTGTATCCTGCTCTATTGCGTGCTTTCCTAAATAAATCTCCTTGTTTTCCTAAATAAATCTCTGTGCCTCTTTTGATATGTCTTGAAATTCTTTTCTGTGGTAACTCAAGAACTCTGAACTCCTTTGCCTGGGTAGAGTTGGGATCTCCTTCTCCCTTCTGGGGGACCTCTTGAGATTTTTTTTTTAAACTTAGTGTTATTTAGAAACATGTTGTTTAATCTTCACATATTTGGATCTAACTATGCATTATTTTTTTCCTTAAAAGAAAAAAAACCTCAATATTTGGTTTCTCATATCCCCTTCTGAACCTTATAAGGACCTTTTGTGCTGAATTTTAACAGGATAGTTTTAATTGACAAAATTTTTGGTTGAATTTGAGAAGTTGCTGGTTGGAAGAAGACAACTTTAAGATTAGATTTGGGGTTGGTTTTCTATCTTTAAATATTGGTTCCCAATTTTTAGTAAACATAAATATAAATTAATATTCTAATTTTTAAAAGTTCCATATTATCTTAGATGTAATATATGAACTTTGGAATTTTGTCAAGAATGAGCACATAATGTGGAGGATGGAGGCAGGGGGTAACTTATGAAGTGAAGGCACAAAGAAAAAAACCAAAACCAAAACAAATTCCATGGCTTGTTTGAAGTTCTATACAAACCAGCTTAAGATTCTAGATATTTTTGTTATTCAGTATGTATCATACTATGAAAAGTGAAGGTCAGTATTGTGATCCTGAGGTACTGCAAGACTGTGTTTATTTTTCTCCAAGATATTCAGGTGTGAATTATGGCTTATTTAAAATATAGAGAAGAGAGATGTAGGCAAATTAATATGACATGAATTTTTAATTATATTACTCTGAGAGATTGATAGAAAATATGACAATAAGTTAGGGGGCATCAGACCTATTCCTGTTAAATACTTTTATTTGGGGTTTCTTATAACTCAAGCACTTTATATACTACATAAATATCATTAGTCTGCAGAACCATTTCACACACCTAGAATCACAATTCTAAGATGAGAAGGACTTTAATACGGGTGTAGAGACAGCCATTGTTTGCCATTAATGGTGACCGTCCCAAGACCAAACATTATATACATCTTATTGCATGGTGGAGGATTGGTCATGAATTTGTCTTTGGCCCAGGCAGAGAGATGAAAGGGTGATGTTTACCTATGAGGCACTAGCCTTGACTTTAAGTACTTTTAGGGCACAATACAAATAGGGAATGACCCCAAGCTTTGACAGCTCTTAGAAATACAGTGCTTTACTGCTGCCATGTGAAGTTCTCCTTCTGGTTGAGACCAGATGTCTCTCTCCTGCTGCTTCAATAAAGATCCATAACATTGTGTGGGAGAAGTCCACCATCATTCATTGGTTTACACTGGTAGAGAGTCTCCTGTTCTCTTCCTCTTTTTGCCTCTCTCTTTCTTCTTCCTCATGAGGCCAAATGCATGGGACATCTTTGATTAACAAAACATTGTTAGCCAATGGCCTTTTGGGATGCATTCATCATTTTTCAGTAGTGGGTCTCTCCTCCTCTATTAAGTTATTGAACTATGATTTGTCTTTCATATTCTCTAGTGCTCCAAAAGACAGAAAAAGAAGGAAAGAAAGAAAGAACAAAAGAATAAAGAAAGAAAAAAAAGCAAACCCACAAAACGAAAAACAACAGCAGCTAGGTGTGGTGGTACATGCCTATAATCCTAGCTAATTGGGAGGTTGATGCAAGAAAGACACAAGTTTGAGGCCATCCTGTCTCAAAATTAAGAGAGAGAGAGAAAGAGAGAGAGAGAGAGAGAGGAGAGAGAGAGAATGAACAAGCATACCCGTGAGCTGGGATGGAACTCTGTGGTAGGACACTTGCTTATTATATGTGAGGCCCTGTGTTCTATCCCCAGAACTATAAAGCAAAACAAAACTGAATTGTATCACTTGCCCAAGACCCGATTTTTCTTATCAACCATGCAAATTTCCCAATGAGAATTGAGATGACAAATTAAAGGATTATGTGTGAGATAAGTCAACCCTGCTTATCCCAAAGCAACTAAGTTGGTTCTGTTTTCTGACGTTGTTAAGTGTTCCTTTTATAAGAAATGCTTATTTCTTCAAACTTAGAAGATAATCAGGGAGGTGATGTAATAACATTTAATTTCAGAGTCTCTTTTTTTCTACTGCAAAACTCTCTGAACATAAATGTTCATTGGAATGAATTAGATTTACAGTATTGCATGGTATCTCTAGCATTTCTTCCCTGAAAGTAGAACAGATTACTGGTGCCCAAACAAATATCTCAAGTTGACTCTTTTTGAGTTGTCCCTAAGCAATCCCAATGCAGAGATCTTTCTCATTCATAAACTCAGCATAACCTGAATCATTCTAACCATTGATTAACTGTTGAAGTCACTAATTGGGAAAAAATTCAGGGAGGTGTACAGCATTTGGGGCCACAAGTCCTGTAATTTGTCTTTGGTTCCATCACTTGATAACTTTGGGAAGATCAGCCCTTTTCTTACTTTTCCTTTCTCTCGGAATTGATGTTAATGAGGTAATGGATAAACATCCTTTATAAAGTGTACTCAAATTTTAGTTGCTGAAATTCTTTTGTTGCATGAAAACTGTGAAAATAAGATTCACTATTAATCCGTATTGGTTTAGAGCATGTAGTGCTGATGTTTTTGTTTGTTTGTTTAGATTTGTTTTAATGGAGGTCTGCATTAGGCATTATATTTGAAGCTATTTAAGAAAGAGCTTCTCCACATACACACATAAAAAGCACTGAAACTTCATTTAAACATTAAATATTTAAACACTACAATATCCATAATAGTTTCGTAGGCCTGCCATTTAAAAGTACCACAAACTAGGTAGCTTCAAACAACAGAAATTTATGTTCTCAAAATTATTGAAGACTCAAAATCAGAAATCAAGGTGTTGGCAAGGCCATGCTACCTCTGAGATTATGGAATCTTCCTTGTCCTTCCTTAACTTTTGGTGACTTTCCCTGGATACTACATCACTCCAGTCTTCATAGGGCATTCTCCCTATGCTTCTATGTCTTCACATAGCTGTCTCCCTCTTCTTATAAGGATACCAGTCCTATTGGATTAGGGCCCACCTTAATGATCTCATGTTGATTATGTATGAAAAAACCTTATTTCCAAATAAGTACACATGCATAGATACCAGGGGTTAGGGTGTTAACATACTGTTTTTAGGGGGACACAATTCAACCCATGATAATACCCACCCTCCTAACAATCCAATGTCTTATTGGTTGGGGACCTGGCTGCCAGGCTGAAATTGCTATTAAATAACCAACTAACTTTAGGTAGAAGGAGGGAGTTGGCATAGTTCACTTTAGGATATTTTCCACATCTAATGTATAATTTTATCATTTTACTATTCTCCAATAGTGCTTAGTATTTCTTCCTAAGATCATGATAATTCTTCTTACTCACCAAGAAATCTATGTACACTAGAACCTGACGTCTAATTGCAGAAGCAGTTGGTGAGCTGTTGTAGTTTCTCTGAGCCCACCCAGAAGAATTTCCCTTCTTCACATCACCACTGTGAATACCTCACTCCAGGCCCTCATTTATTCTGTCTGGACTATTGCAGCAGTCTCTCAGCCACCTGGAATCTCCTCCTTTAACACACCTTCTAGCAGGTGCTGCCAGAGTGAGCGTTCAAAAAACAAACCTAATTTTGTCACATTCTGTGTAACACTCCTTAACCATTATGTCTCCTTGCCCCATTTACGGAACCTAAAAAAACTTAAACCTAGTAACAAATATACCATTTATGATAACTTTGAAATCAATATTTGTATTTTTAGAATTCTATTCTTTTGAGAAAAGCAATAGGTAAACGACTAGTGATAACATTCATTAATACTATTAATAACATCCTTAATAGTATTTATAATAAATTATATCATAAAGCTCTAGATTATGATTTTTAATCTATTTTAATGCACCATTTTCAATTTTATTGAAAAAGTCATAGAATTGAAAACTTGGGACTCAATGGGCCAATGGCTTCCCCTGTGTGGTGTACGGCTACAATTCCAAGTGGCATCCAGGGCTCTATAAGCAGGAACTGCTTACTTAGATTCATCTGCACACTTCACCTTCAGAACATTCCACCTACTCATTTTGCTCCCACAACAGCATTCAATTTCACTATTTCATGCCTTGACATACTGTATTCCCTCAGTCTATTGGGCTGTTTCTGTCTCTTTTGTGCTTTGAGAGTTTCTATGTACCGTACACAGTCCAATTCAAATACTGTCACCTTTGGTAAGTCATTCCTGACTCCTCTAGTCAAAAGTAACCATTCTCTTTTTAGTATCATCATTTAGCTCATATTTTTTTTTTCATTTTTGCACCTTTCATTGAATTATCACATTTGTATATATATATATATATATATATATATATATATATATGTGTGTGTGTGTGTGTGTGTGTGTGTGTGTGTGTGTGTGTGTCTAGAGAGTTGTTTGAGTTGTTTAGGGGTATGGGTGGCATCTCTGTCTCTGGGTTAGCGCCTGCACCTTCCTTATTTTAAAGTGTCAAATTAGTACTCAAAACATTTCATTAAATTGAATTAAATAACTAGATCTTGACAAGGAACTGAAGCCAACGGTCAGGTCCAAATGGTGTTCTTCTGTGGGTAGCTTTTGAATTAATGGTAAGACTTGCTTTGGCACAGCTGTCTGGCATACCTGGGTTAAGTTCTAATGCAAACAGCTGTGTTGCTATTACTTGCTATAAAACACCCGCTTTGCATAGGGCTGTGCGCTGTGGGGCCCATGGAAGGCAGCCAGGCCCAGGGCTGGCAGTTACCTGAAAACACTTGGGTTAAATTTCTATCACCATGGCAGTTAGGCAGCCACTTGCAATGAATTCCTTCAACTGGAGGCCTTGCTGTGCCGGACATATTCTGACAGGGCAGCTCTTGCCTGCCTTCTTAAATATTTTATTGTTAAGAGTTGCTCCCAGGTCACCTGGGAGCTGCCTTAAAAATTGCTTAAGGCCATGTCATATGACTGCAAATTATTTTTTGTAAGAGAGAGAGAGAATTTTTAATATTTATTTTTTAGTTTTTGGTGGGCACAACATCTTTGTTTGTATGTGGTGCTGAGGATCGAACCCGGGCTGCATGCATGCCAGGCGAGCGCGCGCTACCGCTTGAGCCACCGCTTGAGCCACATCCCCAGCCCAACATATGACTGCAAATTATAAGTTAACCAGTCACATTAATGAACATGGAGCCATTTGGGGAAGAGAACCCCAACTGGAGTCATCATCATGGGTGTGCTCACTGCTGCTATTATACTTTAAAATTGGTGTCTTGCTTATTATGCTACAGAACTCTCGGAAGTGAATGATTAAATTCCATAAAGAACTAGGCCAGGGCAGGGTAGCAAAATAAAAAGGTAAGCCTTGGACACTGAGGATGATCGAGAAGAAGACTCACTAGTCTCAGGAAGAATGGTCAGAGCTGGAAGATGTGGGGGAACAGGAGTCGAGTCTTATTTTGGCTTTAAAAGGGTAGCATGTTGAATGAAGATAGTGTATTTGTTTATATCTCACATTCTCTAAAGGGATATAAAACAGATAGTTATCAGTCTCTTTGCTCCTCCTACCATCTCCTTCTTCCTCCTCCCCCTCTTCTTCTCCTTTTTGTTCTATGTGAACATCTGAACCGCTCTCCTATAATTGTGCTAATACCACTCACTGGTGACTGGTAAGTGGTACCAGCTGTTAATGTGCTTCTCTTGATTCCACAATTAGAATAAAGCTCTCTGAGAACAGGGTCCACATCTCATCCATCTTTGTTGTACCTAACACAGTTATACCTGACCCCAGAAAATACTTCTAATACAGGAGACGTTTAAGCATGAATGTTCTAGGTATGAGCCCTCCTAGTCCAGGGAAATGGATCTCTTAAACAGGGCCAAGTAACAATACAGATTTGTGAGAAGAATCTTAATTTGGTGGGTAAAAAATCTCCTCTGACTTTATTTTATCTCTGTCCTTGACAATAAAGTTGTAATAATTATGCAATCACGAGAAGCATTGTTATAAATGAAAAGATTTGGGAATAAAATAAGTCACAGTAGATAGAAGGATCATTACAGGGATATGTTACCAGAGAGCTCAAAGTTTATTTTACATCTACCAATTTGGTAGCAGCATGAATTTGTTGAAAAGTCTTATTTTAACTTTTAATTTTAAGTCTTATTTTAAGTGTAAGGCACTATGCTAACTGTTATTATAAAGGGTTAAGAGAAATAGCATATTTTGAGAGCCTGTTTCCAAACATTTTCTATAAGGAAATGTAATACTACAGAAAGGAACACTACCTAAACAGAGAGCTCAAATAAGTTGGCAAGGAGTGTACCTCAGGTGGGCCACATGGCTGTCTATGTACTAATGGGTCCCCAAGGACATTTCCCAACTGACAAAACTGACAAGATACAACAGGCTCAGGGCACCTACCAATCATTTCCTTCCTGTTGCAAAGTGCCAGTATCATCTGACTGCCTCTCACACAATGAACTATTCCAGCACCCCATCATATTAGGAAGCCTGCCTATCAGAAAGGCCTATGAGTCCAACTCATGATATGTCAAAGATATTGTAAATATTAGTGATGGGCCAGCCTCAGAAGTGTTAGAGATTTAGTCTGGGAAAAGATCCAAAATTTTTGTAAGCTTACATAAACACTTTTGATCTTGAAAAATTGGTCTGCAAATCTTGCAAGGACAGGTTCTCTCCCAAGTTTTGTGGTATTATTTTAGTTTGACTTACCTGAAATGTTTCTTTCTTTCTTTCTTTTTTTTTTTTTTGTTTTGTTGAGAGGGAGGGAATTCACTACTTATGACTTTTATTTTTAGCATTCTGAGCAAACCAAAATGTACCAAGATATATATGTTTTAGAAGAAAGCAAATTGATTTTCCCTTTGCAGTAAAGCTATTTATCTTTGAAAATTGAGCAAAAAGGTATTCACCAAATAATTCTACGAAATTTAATCCAACATTTCAAATGAATTATAATGCATGCATTATATTTAGGGGGAATACAAATATACATTGAAAATTTCATGACAAATATTGAGCAGGTGTGAACTGATTTTAAAACTAAATAATATATTGTTAATATTTGGTATATTTGCATTTTATTCATTTTGATATATGAATTTAATATTTTCTATAACATTCAAAAACAGTATGGGTTTATAAAGAGTGTATCAGGTCTAACACTTATTACTGAGATCACATTTCTCAAGCCACAATTATATGCAAAGTGTGGAAATAGAATTTCTAAAAGAAGATTCTACTAGATCCCAGTTTCAAATCTAGTTAACATCTAGGGGAGGAGAGGTATAGTATAGAATTTCTCAAACTGTGTTCTTTGGGATATGAATGTACATGGCATGGATTGTAGTCCATGGTAATAATTTACGGAAGTGACCAGGCAATTTTCTTTACTGTAAGACTTCTTAGAACCTTTAATATGCAAGTATGCAATTAGATTTTTTTCAAGTGAAAGATCATCGTAGAGATTAGGTGTTCATGAATCAATCTGGTATACTGATGTAGCAACGAGGGCATTATGTTTGGAGTAAGAAGGTTCAGATGCATGTTCTGATTCTGCCATTTACTTGAAGGGTGACTTTGAGAAAACTGCTAAATTCTAAAACAAGTAGGTCAGATGGGATGATCTTCAGTAGTTCTTTTTCCCACTTTTGTTTTTTCTCTCCTTTAGAAGTTATATTAGGCTTCTATCCTAGGGCTAGGACTTATTTTATTTATTCCTCAGAGGACTAGCACAATGCCGTACCCTTAGTAGGATTTTGATAAATATTAAGTTGATTATAGCCTTTTGATGGGGGGGAATCATTAATTCAACCAAAAAAAATCCCTCTTTGGGGGGGTACCAGTGATTGAACCCAGGGGGCACTTACCCACTGAGCCATACCCCCAACCTTTTTTTGTATTTTGTTTATGTCTGTTTAGAGAGAGGGTCTCACTGAGTTGCCTAGGGCCTCTATAAATTGCTGAGGCTGTCTTTGAACTCGAAATCCTCCTGCCTCTGCCTCTGGAGTCACTGGGATTACAAGTGTGTGCCAAGGCACCCAGTGAATTCAACCAAATTTTTACTCACTGTCTCACCTTGAATAAAGTGTTTATTCTTTCTGAAACTCAGTTACCTTGCTTACAAATTTTGGCATATGATTTTAAGTCCTTTTTTTTATTAGTGATATTATAAGCATTATTGATAATGCATGGGTCTTTCTTCAAATGAAGCCTTGCATGAAGTGCAAATAGTAAAATGGTTTAAGGTGAAGCCACTCAACTCAGAGTTGAATGCCTCAGGGCAGCACAAACCATCTCCCTCCTCCTCCATCCAACCTGCTGGGACTCTTCCCCTGCCCAGGTCCTTAGGTGTCCCTAAAGAATTCTTCAGGTTCCTTAGAGCATACTGACATAGATAATCTCAGAGGCTTCTTTACAATCAAGCATCTTAGATTTTTCTGGAGAAATATAGAACTCTTTTTCCTGTGATTGAACTTTGAGAATAATGAAAATTAGTTATACCCCTTGCTACCTGCAAAAAATTGTACTCTTTTCATCCAACAACCACAGTCTGAAACAAATGCATCAGAAACCAAGCATTTGCCAAATCTAAAACTGACAAGATCCTATTTTGGCTTCGGTAACATAATTGGAAAATCAAACACACATATTTTATTTCATTATGTGTGAATGGTTAAAAACCCATAAGAGATGTTTTCCTTAAAGTAATTTTTCCAGTCAGACTGTATTATTATTATACTATATCATGGTTTAATAGTTCATCAATATAATTCATTAGTCAGTTTGTTGATTGTTAATTATCAATGCATGCAATAGTGGCTAAATATTTAGCTTCAATAACAATCTGGTAAAATGACAGTGAAAAATTAAATCTGGCCATTAAATACTTGCTGAGAAATCACCAAGAAGCATTTTGGTGACATTTTTATAAGAGACATTATGGCATTCTTCCTGATGTGTACTTTTAAAAATAGATAAACAAGGCTAGACTCATCTGAGTCAGCCTGTTGGAAGAAGACAAGCTCTTGGAGATTCAAGGGTAAGTGTTGCTGATGCTACAGCAGAAAGCAGCCCTGCAGGAAGCCACAGTTCACTCTCTCTCTTCCCCTGTACACTTACCCTATGGGAATGGAGTTGTGTGTTTCTGAAATTTTGAGTCTTCCTCCCTCCAGAGAGGAATTGAAGCAGGGCTGGTTGCATCATTGAAGAAACCAACTTCATCAAGCCCAGTTTTCTCATCTACAAATGACATCAAATTTATGTTAGGAGCTTCTTAATTTTAATAACAAGTGGTGCTTTGCTTTACAAATGATATTATTTCCACTTGGAAATCTGTTCAGCTGCATTTGAAGATTGGACTAAGAATTTAGAGTTAGTACAGTACAAAGGTATACTAGGCTATGAATTCAGAGGGGAATCCTGAGTTGCTGTGGCATCCTGTGGAAATGTTTTATTCTATAGGTATGATGCTGAGATTATGTTTAAAGTGGAAGTTTTATTTATTTATTTTATTTTTATTTTATTTTATTTTTTGGTACCAGGGATTAAACCCAGGGACACTTAACCACTGAGCCACATCCCCAGCCTTTTTTTTTTTTTTTTTGGTACTTTTAGAGACAGGGTCTCACTAAGTTGCTGAGGCTGACTTTGAAGTCATGATTCTCTTGCCTCAGCCTCCTAAACTGATGGATTACAGGCATGCACTACCATACCTGGCTAAGGTGAAAGTTGTAAATAGGGTAGCAGAGCAAACACCAAGTATGCAGATGCCTCTAAATTGAGTGGCACATCAAAACAAAACCTCCCTAGGCTTGAAATTAAGTGGAAAAGTCAGGTAGTTTACTCAAGATGAAAACTAAATCACACATTTGTAAATTTTAATTTGGAAGTGCAAACAAAACAATAACTAAAAGTACCAATAACCAAAAACTGGAGATTGTTTTTGTGGTAAATAAGCAGAAGCAATGTGTTATAATGTGGTGTTTGATTGAAAACATAATATGAGAAATTTTAGAATACAAGAAGAGAGTGTAAAGACCTTCACACAGCTTCCCTGTTTTACTGAGTGTTGGTAAATTGTGACTGTTTTTGGTCTTCATAACTTGAGAGAAACAGAACTTGGAGGGTCTTCAAAGGTGATTAAGAAGATGGAAAATAAGTCTTTGGAAGTAAGGATTAAGAAAATGGGCATGAATTTAAAGGGAAGTGAAAGAATAGCTCTTTGAGCATGCACATATTTAAATGACTTTAAAAGACTTTTGTTTCTTGCTCCAGAACATAATGGAGAATTTTCTTTTTCTAGATGACCACTAATATTTCTTAACATTTTCACAACCAAACTGAGTAACCAAACACAGCAAATCAATTAAAATAAGCTCCAGAGGTACAAACCATAGCTGTGTATTAATCATTTCTAACTTTCTTGCTGATGAGAATTAAAATATGTTTGTCTTGGAGAGTATGTTTGCTCACCTATAATGACTCTGCATTCTTCTCAGATACTGCATTGGGTTAGCTTCTCTCTGTCAGTATCAATCTACAATAGGTAGAAGAATAATTCAGAAATTTACTTTACAAAATTTATATGAATTACACGTTTGAAATAAACAGTTCTAAGAATTAATTAGATGAGGCAAGCACCTACTAGAATTAAAACTAGTTTTCTTTGGATTTATACAAACAGTTAAAAGGGATAGAGGATGCTTGTATCAGTAAGCATCTGGATGTGAATCTTGGTTCCTGATCTTTGACCTTAAACAAGACACTTAAATTCTCTTCACCTTAGCCTTGTCATCTGTATAGTAAGGATCAAGATAAATCTCTATGTAGAATGATTGTAATAATTAAATTAGAAAATTGACAAAAAGCATTTAAGCAATTTCTGGCATGTTGTAAACTCAATAAATGTTAAGTACATTGATGATGTAAGAAAGACTACAACACAGTACCCAGCTAATAGTGTAATTAAAAATGTTAGTTAAATCTGAATCTAATAAAATAGACTGAAAAGAAATGATACAATTTTCCATCATAGACTTGAAAATATTAGCTGGGCGGGATGGTACATGCATATACTTCCAGCAAAGTTTGGGAGGCTATGGCAGGAGGACTGCAAGTTCAAAGCCAGCCTCAGCGAGGCCCTAAGCAACTTAACAAGATCCTGTCTTAAAATGTAAATTTTTAAAAAAGGGGCTGGGAATATGGCTCAGTGGTTAATCACACCAGTGTTCAAAGGAAAAAAAAGGAAATGGAAGTATTAAAGAAAAATATATGTGATATATATCAGAAACTTCTCTCTCTCTCTCTCTCTCTCTCTCACACACACACACACACACACACATATAAAAGATCTCAGAAACTTTTAGAATAGCATATTCATAAAATTATTGAATATAGTTGTACATCTTAAAATGAAAAGTGATTATGATAAGAAGAAAAGTAGAAAAACTTGCACAATAATATATATTAAGATTGGAAACTTGTTACTCCAAAATATGTTAGAGGATATATTTATAAATAGGAAAAGGAAGGACTCAATAGGTTGTGGAATCATGACAAGCTAACAGAAGAAGCCAGGGATTTTTGCGGCATATCTCTCACCTGCTGGGAGCTGCCATCTGACCAGAACACAGATGGAGTGGATAGAGGAATCTGACCTCAGTTACCTTAGCTCATGGAGGATGACCATTCCTGGTCACCTTAGGCCATTGCTCACCAAGGATGGCAGACTCAACCTTCCAGGGTGGATTACACAAACACTACTTGTGTGTTGTCTACTTAATGGACACTTTCCAAAAACAAAAGGGCAACTAATATTTGGGCAGCCTACCACTCTGTCCAGCTTGATAAAAAATGACTATCTGAATCTAAATGTATTAAATATATAGGAAAAGACATAGTGGAAATAAAAATAAATGCCTTTCCCAAAACAGAGAAATTTGAGCTTAAGGACACTTGAAATGTGACAACAAGCCAACATAAGAGATGACTCCAGTCTCCCCAGTCTTTTGTCATAATTTGAGAAGGTATTTAAATCGTAGATCCACATCATGTAGCAGATCAAATGTTTATCATATTTTCTAAGAAACAAAAGAAAAAAAGGAGAAGACTGAATTCATGACCTTCCTGATGAAACACCAATCACTGGATAACATTTGAGCGAGGGAAGCAGAGCAGATCAAGTAGTCAGCCATGCAAATGAGAGAAACTGCTCCCCTCACTCCCATTCCCAGAATCAGAGACGGTTCCCATTTGAGAACTGTTTCCAATGCACCATTGTCACTCCTTCAGCAAGACAGAAGGGAGAGCGAAAGCTACAGTATGTGCGTGTGACTCTAACAAAGAGTTTCTTTTTGCCACACCTTAGGATTAACCTTCTACCCTGTGGAGAGTGATGGCTGTCATGTATTTTTAGGTCTCTTACCCACACAATCATAATAAAAGAACTACACCAAAATGTCAGGGCAAACAGTAGAGAGCTGAAAGCACTCCCATCAATCATTTGCATTCTGATTGGCTCCTGGGTCTCGTCTAGGTCATATTATGATTCCTTTATTAGTGTTTAAGGTCAACAGGAGACAAGCAAGTGCATCCTATATCAGGAAGTGTAGTGAGTCTCAGGAGTGAGATATTTGGCTTTAGCAGGCACTGTGGCTGTGACTCGGAAATCCAGGGAAATGAGTTAAGCTCAGTCAGACTCCAGGCGCCGCACTGCCTCACAGCAGATAGAATGAAGCAGAATAATAGAAGGCTTCCTGCCATTCTCCACATTAGGCTGAATTCCGGTCAGACCTTCCAGTTGAATTTCAGGAGACTGTTTTCTATTCAGCCCCCATGCCACAGACTGTAATTCACGGGAAGGGGCTCCAGGGAAAGGCTGGCCCCCAATTCAGACTGGGCAGTGCCAGGGGAGCCCTCCTGCAGGAAGACAGATTAAGAGGTTTGTGTACCATTTGGAGGGGGAGTGCAAAATTTAGTGCCTATCTTGTGCTCCCATAGAAATTACTGCCTGACTTAGGCCTGACAACCACACACCAACACAAATACTTATATTTCCACACACTCCCTCGAACTGTGCCTAACTGCATCTGCTTAAATTCAGTGGAGAAGGAAAGGCAGGCAGTGCCCTCTGTTGCACCCATTAGGGAGCCTATGTCCTGGCAGGGTAAGCCCCCAGACTTCCTGATTTGGGCTCGGCTCATTCTTTTCCCAATATGACTCCTATTTGAGGTCCTAAAAATTCAGGTGATGTCAATAGAAGATGATTCCACAGCCTGAAAACTTTCCCTTTATGATCTAAAACATGCTTGTTAAGGGAGATGGAAACACTAGCAAAAGTCAGTTCAAAAGGAGAGACTTTCAATTTCTTTAAATTCATTGAAGTATTACTAGTTATTACATGGGAAAAGTTGGCGCAGTAACCTCCTCACTTCTAAGAATTTCTTCTTTACATTCAGAACTAGGAGCGCTAGTAAAATCTTCAACCTGTTGAGGGTTATGATGTAACATTGCACAGTGAAATTTGGAGTACAAGAGTTCATATAAATGGTCATGCATTTGATCTTTAATATTGGAAGTAAAGAATGACTTAGAATTTAGACTTTTTCTTGTGATGGATGAGCAGGCAATTCTTTACCTCTGTCTGCATTGGTCCCATGTATGTGTCAAGATATTGGTTCAGAAAGGCCCAGCATCAGCAGGACCAAGGTCTCTGGGCTGTCAGCGCTCACTGGGCGGAGACTGCATGAGAAGCTCTTGCCAGGCTGCATGAGAAGCTCTTGCCAGGCTGTTTCCCCACCAAAACCCTCAGGGCCTTACAGTGTTTGACACAATGTAGGTGGTCAGTAAACGTTTATTAAGTGACTAATGAGTAGAGAAGCCAACTAAGGCCATGACCACATGTTGCCAAACATTTAAAACAAAGAACAAACTCAGAAATAAAAATGAACAGTTTAATATTGCAGATGCCTGGATAATGAACATTTTAAAGATCACATGATCTTAAAGACCACTCTTGGTACTAAAATTCTGCAACTTTTTTTTTTAAAATGGTAGAGTGAGTTTTCCTTTCATTTTTTAAAATTGGTGCATCATAATTATACACAGTAGTACAATTCATTATGCCATATTTGTACATATACGTTACATAATTTGATCTGTCTCATTTCCCAATACCTTCCCTTTCCCTCTCCTCTTTCTTTCCTCCCTCCCCCCATCTGCTTGCTTTAGTCTACTGATCTCTCTTCTATTGTTGTTGTTGTTGTTATTATTATTATTATTATTATTTGAGTTTTCTTTTTGTCACAAGAGATAGTTAAGCGTTTTGTGGTCATTCTTTGAAAAAGTGCCATGGCCTAAGACAGTGGCAGGATGTTCTTCTTGCAGAATTTGGAACAGGCTGAGCAGCTGAGACGGTCGTCTGCCTGATCCAGCAGGGCTTGACTGAGTTAAGAACTTGTTTTGAAGTCACAGAGGACACACATGATGAGAAAGCTTTGTCTGGGGGCCCATTTATTCTGCGTGTGCCATGGGTGGGGGAGAGGTTGTGGCGCCATGTGCGCGCAGTGCTAGATGAAGGAGGTTTCAGATCACAGCTTCTGGTGCCTGGGACAGCAGTGTGGGTGCAGACCCCATGCCAGGGGATAGTCTGGAGTGTGTGGCCTCCACTCATGGGCAGCCAGACACTGCTGAGCACACGCAGCCTCCAGCAATCTGCTACCAAGGGCTTTGCTTTCAAAATCATGACTGCATCAGGCTGGAGCTTTGACATTTGCTCAAGTACACGTTACTGGTTATTTGAAACTATGTCAGGTAAATAAAATATAACTTCTTGATTGTGTTTGGTGCTGTAGAGAGGATAAACGGTCTGGCTAGGGAGCGGGGGAGGAATCTTCATAAAGTCTTAAAAACCCCAACAGGCATTTTGGACATCAAACATCAATTACACTGTAGCACTTTGATGAGTTAAGAGTAAGTGAATCAGAACCAGATGGATTAAATTCCCCTTGAAATACACATAGGATTAAAAATTAAGAGTAGTAATGCTAGACACAATGCCTTGTATCCAATGCTAGCCCAAGCATTTGAAACAAAAACTTCACAAGGGATACTTGACAATTAAGTGATCATTTGCCCACCTCTACTTTCTAAATTCTAATTTGACTGCATGAACAGATGAAGTTTCATGTGTAAAAAAGTAGGAAAAAAATGTTTCCTGGAAAATTAGGAGTGGACAAAATTAAAAAAAAAATTCTTTCACCATGTGTTTTATTTACTTGCTTCAATAAATAAGTTCGCATGAAATTCCATAGTGAAGGTTTATCAAGTTACAAGTGGGTAGAAATGAATAGTTGCATATGTGTGCATACAGACTGGCCCAGACACTTAATTAAAGACACTTGATCAAGTTTGACAGATCTTAATAGGTACTTAAAATGCACACACACGCGTGAGTGAAGACATCTCGTGTCTGTGTGGTGCATCCTGACCCCAGTATGCTGATCCGCCTTCAGGGAGCTGCTTTTCTTGGTGGTTATTCACAGGCCCCCCGCCCCCACCCCACACACAGGCTTCCTGTTCCGCGTGTGACAGCAGGTAGGACTGAGATGCAGGCACTTTTGAGAGCACCATCCTGGCATCTCAGTGCCCTCTGGCTTCCACGCACAGGCTGCAGAGTAAACAAACCAGGGGCTCCAATTTTATGCCTAGTAGCCATGGTGGTGTTCCTGCCGCAGCAGCGTTGGCTCTGTTTATTTACTCACTGTTTTGCAGGTCTCCTTGGGAATGTTTGAAGTCAAGGGTCTGGATTCCCAGATGGTCTATGAAGAGGTAGTGATGGCTTCAGGAAATGTGATCACCCTCACTTGTATCTCCATGCTCTCAAAGGGCTCCTCAGTCTTTCTGCTCAAAGGTCTGATGTGCCAGGGCAAGAACGGGAGGCACAAGCTGGGGACCATACATATTTGAATTTAGCTCACTTCTACACCATTTGCATATTACTATGGCTTGGATCAATGTTCCCCAAAGGCCTCTGGAGCTAGGTGGGGCCTAGTGGGAGGAAGTTAGGTCACCAGAGGCAGGTTCTGGAAATAGATATTGGCAACCAGCCTCTTCCTGTCCACCATCAGGTGAGCAGTTTCCTCTACCATCCCTCCCACCATGTTGTGCTGCCTCAGCATAGGCCCCCAAACAATAGGAAAAACAAAAAAAGCTATGGGCCAATGGACCATGAACTGAAACTTCAAAACACGTGAGCCAAACTGAATCTTTTCTATTTTTAAGTTAATTTATCTAAAGAGTTTTTTTTTTATAGTAATAGAAACTGACCAGTGAACATATGAACATAAGAAAACAACTAATTTTTTGAACCAGTTTCCTCATCCAGGAAATGAGCACAGCAATATATCCTTACAAGTGAGAGAATACATGAAAAGTGCCTAACGTGTGATCCTGCTTCAGAAATGGAAAGTGAAATATTTTTTCCTTTGGTCATCAGACATAGTTGGTCAAAATGAGTGAGGAAACTTCACTGTCATAATCTACTTTTCAGTTACAAACATGGTAAATCCAAAGATTATACTGAGCTCAGCCCCTTCAGTTACAAACTGAACATTTCACTGGTTACAGGAGAACATTTTGCAGTAGTCTTCTAGCACTGTTAAGTTTAAGAGTTTGAGATCAGATGAAATTTGCTGGATCATTAAAACATAAAGTAAGAAAGTGAGGTTACAAACTTCTAATTTTAAGTTTTTAATGATTCTCGTTCCAACCCCATGCATAAAATATAAATTTATATATGAATCTGAAAATATAAGCATAGCATTGAGAGAAAAAAAATAAATTAGATGACCTCAAATTTAAGGTCTGCTGGGCATACTTGAGAGGCTGAGACAGAAGAATAACAAGTTTGAGGCCAGCCTGGGCAACTTAGAGAGAGACCCTGTCTCAAAATAAAAAAATTAAAATGGCTGGAAATGTAGACTACCTCTGAGTTCAATCCCTACTACCACAAAAAATAAAAAATAGGAGTTGGTAAGGATGTGGAAATTGGAACCTTCATGTACTTCATGTAGGAACACATAAAATGTGCAATGGCTAAGGAAAACAGTATGGTAATTTCTCAAAAAATTAAAAATAGAATTACCATGTAATCCAGCAATTCTACTTCTGGGTAGGTCCTTAATTTAATTCATTTTCTGTTGCTCTAACAGAATAACAGAGACTGCTTAATATATAAAGGAAAGAGGCTTACTTTGGTCTATGGTTCTGGATGACCAAGGGCATGGTGCTATCATTCTCTCAGTTCTAATGAGGGAAAACTTTATAACATAAAGGTAGGTAGGCATGTGCAAAAGAGAAGGGACATAGGAGCTGACCTGGTTAGTGAAACATGCCTGTAATCACAGTGGCTTGAGAGGCTGAGACAGGAGGATCATGAGTTCAAAGCCAGCCTCAACAATGAAGAGGTGCTAAGCAACTCAGTGAGACCCTGTTTCTAAATAAAACACAAAATAGGGCTAGGGATGTGGCTCAATGGTTGAGTACCCCTGAATTCAATACCCAGTACCCCACCACCACCAAAAGAAAAAGTCAATTTCTTCAAGAAAGATATGAAGCCATTCATTTCGGGTCTTCCCCCATGACCAGGACCCCAAAGGGCTCTTAAAGTACCCACCTCTTTTCAACACCATTCCTGCATTAGTCAGGGTTCTCTACAGGAACAAAACCAACAGGAGGTATGACTATAAAAAGGGGATTTATTAGATTATTTTACTCAACCAGAAGCTGCATAGTCCACAATGGCTATTTGCAGGCTGGAGAGGTAGAAGAACAAGTAGCTGTGTAGTCCAGGATGCTGAAGCCTCAAACCAAGAGAGATTAATGATGCTAAAACAGTCTGAGACTGAAGGCTTCTGGAAACTCCTGGAGAATCACTGGCAGAGTCTGCTTTGGAAGAGTAAGACAGTAAGGGGTGATGTCCTCAGGTGATCGCAGTAGCAATTATTCAAGAAGAATGGAGCTTGAATCTGCTGCTACTTCCTTGTTCTTTCTACTTTTATTCCATCCAAGCCTCCAACCTGTTGGATGGTGCTGTCCACGCTTGGGGAGGGTCTCCACTTCAGTAAGATATCCCACATGCCAGTCATTCCTAGATGCGCCTTCATTGACACACCCAGAAACCTCAATCATGGGGATCTCTTAATCCAATCAAGTTGACATTTCCAAGTAACCATTACAATTACATTGAGTACCAAGCTTCAACATGAGTTGTGCAGGGATAAATTACCTCTAAACCAAGCAATACTCAAAAGAAATGAAAGCAGGGTCTCTAAGAGATATTTGTATCCTATGTTCATAGCATCATTATTTACAATAGTAATTTTCCATGGACAGATAAATGGATAAACAAAACATGATACAGACATACAATGGAGTACTATTCATTTTTAAGAAGGAAGGAGATCCTATCACATGCTGCAACATGGATGAACCTTTAGCATATCATACTAAGTGAAATACTAGTCAAAAAAGGACAGTGTATGCTTACATTTACATGAGGTACCTAGAGTAGTCAACTTAACAGAGATAGAACAGAATAATGCCTGCTGGGTCTGGGGGTGAGAGGAAAGGGAAGTTGTTGTTTAATGGCTATAGGGTTTCAGTTTTGCAAGATGAAAAGTTTTCTGGAGACTAGTTGCACAACTAGGGTGAATATATTTAAAACTTCAAAAAGGTAAAGATGGTAAATTTTATGCTATGTATATTTGACCACATTTTTTAAAAATCAAATAATGTAAGAGAGATTTTTAACAGAGCTTCATGGCACCCCTCATGAAGAAACTCTAGTACCATTATTGAATATCATTGCTAAAAAAGAGATGATCCTCAAAAATAATTAATATTTCAGCATCAAGAAATAATGTTGAAAGTAAAATTAAATGGCTGCTTCCAATGTTTCCAACATGCTTATGCAATAAGGAGCAAACTTGTTCAGAAATAAGGAATTAATAGAGTTCAAATGTTAAACAGTAGAGGGAAAGGGAATTGGCCGTATGCATTATTACATTTATTACCTTAAAAGTTCATAATCTTGTTGGTCAGAACTCCCCATCCATAAGTTGCACACAAATAAATTCAACCAATTGAGGATGGAAAAATACTTTAAAAATTGCAAATATACTGAACATGCACAGGCTTTTTTTTTCTTGTTATTATTCACTAAATGATATAGTGTAGTAAATACTCACATAGCATTTACATTGTATTAGGTATCATCTGATTGATTGATTGTCTTTCAATCTAGAACTGATTGAAAGTAGAAAGGAGAATGTACATATATTACATGCAAGTACTATGCCATTTTATATGAGATATTTGAACATTCACAGATTTTGATATTTTTTGAGGGGATGTCCTGAAATATGCTTTTGCATGTAGGCATATTTGAAATTTTCCCCATACTGTTTTTTTTTTCTTTTTGTTTGTTTGTTTGGTTAAAACATAGAAATGTGCATTCATTGTAAGGATAATAATTTATATGTTAAGTGTATCTTTTATTGATGTATATGATTTGAATTATGGGAAACTTCAAAGAACAAAGTATTTTTATGTAGCATACTTGATGTGTAATATGGAGCTAACAATTGGCATAGAATATTTAATATTTACCAAGGATTCGCTGTATAATAGGATCTATTTCAGTACTGTACATACATTGATTCATTTAATTCTCAAGTCATGTATGAGAAAGGTACTATTATTATCCTTATTCTACAGATGAGGAGTATGCATAGTGCAGTTAATAAATTTCCCTGGTTTGTAGAGATATTGTTAGAGACAAAATCTGAACCCAGGCAGTCTGGCTTCAGAATCTATATCAAAAGCCCAAAGTAATTAAGCAGTTTGGGGGTAGAGGTGGTGGTGGTGTGCAGTGTGTGTGTGATTGAGTACATTTCTAGATAATTGTCTACCCACAGAAGGACAAGAATTTTGGGACCAGGAGATTTTTTAGTGTTGCCTATTGCTCTCCCAATTCAACATTAATATTACTTATAATGTAAAAAATATCAATCATCTTATATACTACTGTGTCCCAAGTGCTATGCCATGAATTTCATATGCCATGATTATCATATATTATGACCTATCATACTTAGGATAACACTGTAAGAGAGACTTCATGACTCTCATTTGCAGTGAAACTGAAGCCTGTGAAATTTGAGTGACACAGCTAGTGGTTCCTTTAGTCATTGAGTCATTAGGCCAATCACTGACTCCAAAATGAACACTTAACTTACATGCTCTACCAGGTCCCATTAAATTCCATAGTCATTGCCTGGATTTCAAATGGGTTCAGAAAGCAGGTAATCACTGGTCTAAGTTTCCATAATGAAAAATTTGATTTATCTTTAGTTAAAAAAAAAAATTCATTGGTGCAACCACTATGGAAAGCAATGTGGAGATGCCTTAAAACATATGGAATGGAATCACCATTTGACCCAGTTATCACATTCCTAGGCATATATCCAAAGGACTGAAAATCAGCATACTACACTGACACAGCCACATCAATGTTTATAACAACTCAATTCATAATAGCCAAACTATGGAACCAACCTAGGTGCCCTTCAACAGACGAAAGGATACAAAAAATGTGGTGTATATACAAAATGGAATACTATCTCGGCCATAAAGAAGAGTGAAATTATGGCATTTGTTGGTAAATGGATGGAACTGGAGACTATCATGCTAAGTGAAATAAGCCAATCCCCCCCAAAACAAAGGCTGAATGTTCTTTCTGATATGTGGATGCTAACATACAATAAAGAGCTGAGGATTGAAGAATAGAAGTTCATTGGATTAAACAAAGGGGAATGAAGGGAAAGGAAGGGGATGGGAATAAGAAAGACAGTAAAATGAATCAGACCTAACTTTCCCATGTTCATATGGGAAGTTCATACATGACCAGTGAAACTCCACATCATGTACAACCACAAGAATGGGATCCTAATTAGAACAGTTATACTCCATGTATATATGATGTCAAAATATATTCTACTGTCATATATAGCTAAAAAAAAAAAAAAACAATGTTTTTTCAACTCAGAGAAAATAAAATACTATCATATAGATTGATGTTAGAGCTATGGTTTGGATTTGTAATGTCCCCCAAGTCTCATGTTTACGTAGGTGGGGATTTAGGGAGGCAACCGGAACATGAGGCCTCTGACCTCAACAGGGGTTAATCCACTGATGGCTGGATGGAATCTTGGGAGGCTATACTAGGGGGATGTGCCCTAGAAAGGGTTTATCTCTCTCTCTCTCTCTCTCTCTCTCTCTCTCTCTCTCTCTCTGCCATGAGTTGAGCAGCTTACTTCACCACACCCTTCTACTATAATGTTCTCTCTCAGCTCCAGAGCAATGGAGCTAGCTCGATCAACCATGAGCTGAAACATTTGAAACTGTGAGCCAAAATAAACTTTTCCTCCTTTAAATTGTTGGTGTCGGGTATTTTGGTCACAGCAATGCAAAGCTGGCTATACTCCCAGCTCGTTCTCAGAATAAAAATAAGTGATTCTATAATGCACCATACATGGGCCAGTGTCTAGTATGTTTCAGTAGTATATAGAGCAGGTTTTCAAGAAAGATGTTAGAAGTTGTATTTTCTGGTGTTTGTTTAGTGTGGGGGTGGGTGGGGGGGAAGGGTGTTTTAGTTTTTCTAGATATATCTAACTTATTTCACTTACCCAAGCAATACACCTGGACACTAGTAAAAAGTGCAAACAAAATTAGGATCCTAGGATCTAAAGTGGGGTATTTGAATTAGATGTCCTAAGGTCGAATTCTTAAATTCCCTAATAACCTGAAATCCCCCTTCAGAGAATTTCAGCGAATGTCTGCTTTTTATACAATCTTACCTATATTGCAGTTGGGATTGGAGTAGTGTCTAAAGCCTATTTACAAAACAGTGATTTCTTCAGATAAAGTGTCTTCCCCTCCTTTCAGTTTAGTGTTTATTCCTCAGTCCCCTGTATAATAAAGGACACCACTGGGAGCATAATAGGAAATTGTCCTTAAAAATGTATACTCTTCTCCTTCCATAGTCATATAGCTCTGCAGTCGTGACTGCATTTACCCAGCTCCCCTTGCAGCAGGGGTGGTCATGTGACTTGGCTCTTGCAATGGAATGTGAGCGGAAGTGAAGTGTACAAGTTCTGCCTCATTTGTTTAAGAGGAGCTCTTTGTCTTTGAATTTTTTCTTTGTCCCCTTTCTTCTGGGGACTGTGAAGACTAGAGTAACTTTGGAGGTCCCACATGGAAGATGACAGAGCTGTCATTAATTACTAACCTCATGAATCAGAGCAGCCACTGGCCTGAAATACTGGCCTTGGAGTTGTTAATAAGAGACAAATGAATTCTGTCGTTTTTTGAGCCAAAAGTTATTAGGTCTTTTCTTAAAGCCACATATCCACTTGTTCTCTCTAAAGCAGCTCTGAGAATCTATTTAATTTCTAAAGTCAAAACATTCATTTGTTTCCTTTTATTCAACAAGAAATTAGTTATTTTATTGGAGCCACTATTCCAAAGAGAAGAATAGAGAAAAAAATTAACCCTAGCTGTCCATTGTCCTGGGAATAACACACTGGAATTTTCAGTGAGTTCACCCCTTGGGCCATGGCAGCTGAGGCCTAATTCCCAAATTCAGTTAAGATTAGAGCAGTGCCCTGAAGAGGCAGAACATCCAGAGAATGTCTTTGCTCCTTCCTGCTCTAAGTCCCACAAAAACCACCCACTCCAGTTTCTTGTTTCTTCCAGACACTTCCTTATCTAAAAACATACACAATAAACTGTGTTTCATCCGTCCATAGAGGCTTTTTGCTCTGCTACTTCAAGCATTATGTGTGTGCTCTTTTGGTATGGAAACTATCAGTGTTGGGGGAAAGCCCCTGCTTCACTGATCTGAGCTCAGGATCTGGCAGTTGCAATAAGAGCCATAACTGTGAGCCACGGCATGTTTCCATTATCTCTAATATGCTCTGTGCACAGGAAATCCCGTGTGACACTGGCATTGGGGAGAGGGGTGTACGAAGTCACATCCACCAGAACATGCTGGTCAATTTCTTCAAGTGAGGAAGTTTACTAGCATCCCAGGGCTTCCTCCAGAAGAGTTAGTGTACTTTCTTAAAGTACTGATAAGACTAATGCATAGAATCACTGTCTGCAGACCCCAGGCAGCTTTGCATAGGCACTTTAATCTTTCTGGCATTTTAGTTTTCCTGGTTATACACAAAGTACAAATCACAACGTTTACTATCTATAAAATAGTGAAATAGCAATAATATTATTGCAGTATGTTGCCACCATTATGAAATGATAGAAATTTATTAAGTTTAATGCACGATAAACTAATCTTGTCATCTCACTCTCCAACTTCTCTACTTACTGTCTTCCCCATCTGAGGTGATGGCAATTCCATCTGTACCATTTCTTAGGCCAAAACCTAGGTGTCATACTTGACTCTTCTTTCTTTTTCATCTCACAACTGACCCATTGGGAAATTCTGCCAGCTCTGCTTTCAGAATTTATCCAGAATCTAATTCCTTTGCAGGACCTCTACTACTACCACTCAGGTGAAGATGACAAGATCTTTTGTATAGATTAAGTGCCCTCTTAACCCTTCTCCCTGATTCCTCTCCATTCCCAACACACACACACACACACACACACACACACGCATGCACACATACCTGTGTGCACACACTCACGTATGCACACAGATTTTCAACAGGGTAGCCAGAATGATCCTTTTAAGCTCTAAGTCAGGCCATTTAACTCAGCTGTTCAAAATTTTCAGGGAGCTCTCCATTTTGCTCTGAATAAAAGCCCGGGTCATATCACAACCTGTAAAGCTCCCATCACCTTCTGACCTCATTGCCTTCTACTATCTCCTCTTACTCAGATCCTGCCCAGTGGCTACTGTGTTGCCCCAGAATCACCAAAAATGCTCTTCTCATAAAGTTCCTTGCTCTAGCTCTTCCTCAGTACTGTTTTCTTGATGTCTGCTTAGAGAGCCCCCTCTCTTTAAGTTTTCCTGGATAAAGACTACTCTGACCACCCCATGCATAATAACACTTGCTTCCCTGCCCAATGACCCTATTCTGTGTTTTAAATAGCTCACTGCCTTCTAATATACCCGTAATTTACTTCCTATGTTTATTGTTCAACAATGTTAGCTATTTGAAGACAGGGATCATAGATATATCTTCAGTACCTAGAATACTATATTACACACAGCAGGCACCAATGTATGTTTGCTGGAATAATGAATGAATGAAATCTACATGTAATGAAGGTGATTATGGGATGACCAACTCCTCCAGGGCCCGTGGCTACTGAAGACACTTTCTTAAAAAGAAGGATATGTCAAAGGAATGCATGGGGACTTGAGGAGAAACTTTTTTTTCAGAAAGTGGACCAGGAGAAAGAGAAAGAAAGGAATCTTGGGAAGACAGCCTGGTAAATTCTTCCTATGTTTCATTTTGGGATGGTTCACTGTAGTGTTGAGAATGCTGTTTTTGGAGTGAGTACTTATCCTTCCATTCAATTAGAATCCACGTTACTGAGTTCCTTGCCTCCTGCACAGATATTTCCTGGTCTGGTTTCGGGCATCCCTTTCCTTAGTTGGTTTTGTCATTGAGGGACTGAAGTGCACTGTGACTATTGGGGCTATCACGGTGGTGCTGATGCTATGGGGTATCTTGGATCGCTGCTCAGTTTCTCCCTCACTTACCTCCAGGCTGGAATGGTGACCAGGAACCTGAGGAGCATTCTTCATATGCAGTCTGTCACCCTCTGATCCCAGGACTGCCATGTCTCTGATAGAATTCAAGTGAGGTGAGAACGGCAGGCAATCTAGCAAAGAGCGAAGAGTGTATATCCGTGAGGGAGAAAGGAGAGGATGGCTGGCCATGTCTGGAAGACAGAGAAGAAATGAGAATAGATACGTTGAAACAGAGAAGGGAAGACAGGCCGAGAGGTGGGGGCAAACCCAGGACTGCTAATTTGCTGTGTGTGCTCCTGACTTCCTGGGGTTTTTGAGCATTGCATTCCCTGGTGACACGAGGAACATGCTATTTTTTTTTCCCCATAAAACATGGGAAAAACGACTTCATTGCTCAAAGTTGAAGCCATTGTCAGTAAGGGAAGAAAATGGTTTTCTAAAATCTGCTAGCACAAGTTCCTTTTAAAAAAAGTGAAGATTCAAAGACTCTCAAACGACACTCAAATCACAAACACAGAATACACACTTTCCAAGACACTCATGTTGGACTTCTAGCATAAAGGAGATGTACTCATTTATGCCTCCAATGGAGGAAGTTCACACCACTTCCCTCAAGCAGGGCTCAGTGATTGGGAAATTTATGAACAGCAAATTACCTTTATTCGGTCGTCTCATGAATGTGTGCCCTGCAGAAAATGCAGAAACTGTGAGAGAGCAATGTATTGGCAGAAGTTAAAGAACTTTTTTTTTTTCCAAATTAGGAAAAATGAACCTATATGAAAGAGACTTTTCAGATCCTGGGAGTGTCCAGTATAATTCCAGCAGCCTATTGAAAGGCCCTGTGTTGTCTACACAGCCTCCTGTAGGGTAATTGCCATAGCAGCGCATATAAAAGGAACATTGGAAAGGTGCAAAAGTCATTAACAGAGGAGAAATAGGAAGCAATCAGCAACACTTTAAGCAAATTATTACCATGAAATTACACTCCCAGCTTGAGATAAGTGTCCTGGATCTGTTAAAGCCATATACACCTCACCAGCTGAGCTGTGACTGAGGAAAGTTTTCCTCTTTGGTTTATTTATGAAGTGTGAGGCCATGATGGACATGATGCTAGAGGAAAGGGGGGCTGCCCACTTCTTCCCAAGCCTCCTTCAAAGACTTGCTTCCTGCATGGAGAACTTGTGAAGAGAGGCTGTGCACATACTTGGTTGCACAAGGGGCCACCTTTGGGGATGAAATGGAAACCTATTGGGCCAACTGTCGTTTACTCCAAAGTCATCTTGAGAAGAAAAGACTCTTCCCTGGATTACTGTGAGAGTCAAAATGTGGGAAATGGCTGCCAGGGACAGCACTTCATGGCTCAGCATTTCTTGGCTCCCTCTTATAGCTTGCTTAGCTATCAGTCTGGTGGTAAAAGTTGCTTTCCCCTTTTCAAGAGTTGTGGGCCTCCCCAGATCCACTCCACCATGTTAAATATCCTGCAACCTGGCCTTATGTTAGCTCCCATATCCCCAGTGGCCTCTCCTTTGGAATCAACTTTTCAAAATTCTCTACTCCCATGACTCAGGCAATTGGTGGTTAGTGTCCTTGTCTACTCCTCTGTGAAGTTCTTGTTCCTGAACTGCAGGTTGATCTGCGCAGGTCGATCTGCGCAGGTCCCCTGCCTCCAGTACCCTAGTGGTATAGACCATTGCACTTGAAGGGCAGTTACAGCAGATTTCCCCTTTGGGAAGCCTCCTCTTTGCAGCATGGTTGGCTGTTTTTAAGCCTTATGTCTGGCTGTGTTTGAACCCAATGGGCTATACTGGTGTGCTGCTCCTTAAGGAAGCAGGCTGGTACCCTGGGGCCCTAGATATGTTGATAGACAGTGGGTTTTTCTGGCAGACACCCAAGTCTCTGCCCCCAGTGTTCCTGGCATCTGCCCAACACTCTTCCATCATATTTATTTCCTGAATGCAGCTCTGAGCAGCCCAGCCTAGAGGTTATGCTAATTTTCTATTATACTTTCCCTTTTTCCTTTTTGTAATAATCACAAGGAAATCTGTAGGAAGTAAGATTTCATTGTGTGTGTGTGTGTGTGTGTGTGTGTGTGTGTGTTTGTGTGTTTAAGACTGACTTTGAGTAGAATGCCCACCTTTGCCAAAAGGCAAGGAAGGAGTTGTAATATATACAGTGCACAATGAGTTCAAACTTATGGAACAATAAAGATTTAGTAAAGGCACAAGGAATAAAGTTTACGTATCTTGACATCTTTGCAATAGAGGCTCTTACTTATACTCTCTAAAATCTTAGAATTATGGAAATACTATCATTGTAAGGGAATGTAGAAATTATATATCTAATATGACAATGAAGATAATAATACTACTACCCACAAGTCCTAAAGATTGTCATCCAGTCTCTCAAACCTTCTAGAATCTTAAAAAAAAACTGTCCTTTTCAGTTTAAACAGATGAAACATTGTTAGATATTTAGATATTCTATTCTAACATTAAACAGTTCCAACTGCTATCATTTTACTTCTGTTTTGCTTCTACAGATATGTGAAAAATTAATAATATAATCTAGTAGCTGAAAGAAACAGACAAAATGTTGTTACATAAAACCATTCTTTGGATCTTCCTTCCAAATGAAGCCTCTTTACTTCTTTCAATTCTTCATTATGTGACATAGTTTCAGATTATTTTCCATTTTAGACTCCATTCTGGATTCAATTTTAAAATTTGGTTCCAAGTTGTGATCATGGTTATTGCCAAGAAGTTCAATGGCTGAAGAAGATTCACAGAAACCAAATGGAAAATGCTTATGAATCTTTATTGTAGGCAAAAAGATGCAGCATAGCAATAACATTAAAGAGATACATCACTTGCCTCACAGAAAGGGGTCTGGAGAGTCCAGGACAACTTCTAATTATTCTCCCTCTGAAAAGGTCATTCTAGATATGCTTTCTGTCCTATACACATGTACAAATAACAACTCTGAACCAGAAAGCTGAAAATGCACTAGTGACCAAGGATCCTTATGCCTTCCTGGTCATGTAGGCATATTTTTTTTTTCTCTGTAACCAGATTCAAGGGCAGAGCCTTCTAGGGATCTCACCAAGACCAGCTATGGATAATCAATCTCAGTGTTATCAATAAACAATGCCAACAAGCCAATACAACTGCTCTTGAAATTTCTCTTGAATTCATGGTTTCAAAGCATCACTATTCTTTAGTTCATGCCTGGACGAGGGGTCAGTGCTATGTAGATACCTCTCTTCCTTCAGCAACATAGCTCAGGCCAATTCCAAACTTGTTGGATGGAAACTCAGATGCAGCCTAACTAGCTCAGGATGTGATGGGATAATCTCTCCCATTTTCTGGATGCTATCATTTTAAAATATTTTCCACAATTCCCTTTCTCAGGAGAAATCACTGACACTCTTCTTGTAGGTCAGACTAAGGATGAACCAATTTTGTTAAAGCAGGAAGTACAACCAAAGCTTTATTTCACTAGCTAGTGAGATACTAACATGCTCTTGTCTTGTAGTCCAGAGACATTTCCAGGAATCATATCTACTTGCTTTTGCCTTGACTCTGGCCCCATCTGGACCCTGCTTTGTATTTCACTATGGTTACCTGATTCCTTGCTTATACTGGAGTCCTTTCTTATATCCCAGTTGTCATAACTGCATCCTAGTGACCCATAACACTCTTGCTAGCCCCATCTCCTAGTCTGAGAATCTGCTGAAAATAAGCTTTTTCTCAAAAGTTAAAATATTAACAGGGAACCTTCTTCTTCCCAGTCTCCAAGAGCAGATTTCCTTAGGTGGCCACATGCTCTGAATAAGTCCCTCTGGTCTCTATAATTTCTATCTGTCTTCATGGAACTGTCTTTCTGTCCTTAACTAATTTAGTCATTTTCTGTTACTATAACAGAATACCTGAGACTGAGTAATTATAAAGAATAGAGGTTTATTATCTAAATGTTCTCCAGGCTGGGAAGGTCAGTAGCATGGTACTGATATGAGCTCAGCTTCAGATGAGGGATCTGGCTGCTTGATGACAAGAAGGAAGGGCAAGTGAGCACATGCAGAAGAGATGGAATATGAGGGGCAGCCTAGCTCCATCACCATGTATTTCCCAACAACTAATCCAGTCCTGTGAGAGGGAGAATTCACTCACTCCTGAGAAAATGAACCCAGTCCCCTGAGAGCAACATTAATCCCCTTTATGACAGCACAGTGACCCAACCCTCTCTAAAAGGTCACCTCCTCTCAACACCACTATTTTGGGAATTTATTGGCGATACAGCCCATATTCAAACCCAGGTGCCTGTTACCACTGAATCTTGTTAATAAGATCCCAGGCTGCCTGTCTGAGCAGGCCTGGATTAAAATATTTCAGGTAAGAATAATTCTGCAGAAGAAAAGTTAAATTAAGCTTGCAAACCAGGTGCAGAGCAATCGTATAGTTTTAGATTAGGAAGGAAACTGAGAGATCATCTAGTATGGTTGTTTTTAAAGTTTTTCTCTTATTCTACTAATTCCACTATTAGCAACTGAGTCTTTTTTTTCAATGGAATATTGCATAATTTATATGAAATTAGTAAAAATGAATCTGCTAAGGAAGGACGAGGGGGAAAACTTTGATTCAGAACATACAGAAGACTTGAGATCCTGTTAGGCTTTTTTTCCTTTGAGGAACCCCTAGGGAACTCTGTAACTGTTGGTCTGTTCCAGTAGCTTTATTGTTTTTTCTCTTTCCACATTTTGTATTGGCACATTATAGTTATACGCGATAGTGGGATTGGTTGTTGCATATTCGTACATGCACACAATGTAACAACATAATTTGTCCCATATAACTCCCCTCACTTCCCTTTCCCTTGTCTCCTACCCCCAGTCCCTTTCCTCTACTGATCTCCTTCCAGTAGCTTTATTTTAAAGAGAGTACTTGTACAAGCAATAGATATTAGAGATTTCCATAACATCAATCTGAATAGTGAGCTTTTGTTATTATGTTTGTACCTGTTAGGGTTCAGGAACCAGGTTGTAAAATGATCAACCCAGGTTCCATTCTATTGAATTTATTTATTTATTTATTTTTAATTACACGACAACAGTGGGATGCATTACAATCCTTATTACACATATAGAGCACAATGTTTCATATCTCTGTATATAAAATATGTTCAGGTCAATTTATGCCATTATACATGTACTCTTTTTTTGCATTACAATTCTTAATACACATATATACCACAATTTTTCATATCTCTCTTTGTATATAAGGTATGTTGGCACCAAATTCAAGTCTTCATACATGTACTTTGTTTAATGATGACCATCACATTCCACCATCCTTGCTAATCCCCTTCCCTCTCCTTTTCCCTCCCATCTCTCTTCCCTATCTAGAATTAGTCTAATCCTCCTATGCTCTCCCTCTCTACCCCACTATGAGTCACCCCCCTTATATCAGAGAAAACATTTGGCGTTTGTTTTTTTTGGGATTGGCTAACTTCACTTAGCATTATCTTCTCCAATGCCATCCATTTACTGCATGCAAGATATTGTACTAGTGCTACAGGCAGAAGGGATCAGGCTTAGATGCTCACTTCAGGGAACTCAAATACCAACGGGAGCATTCATAGCTATAAGGCCAGGGGTTAAGAACAGTGTAATTAAAAACATGAAACAAGCTAAAAAAAATAGGATTTCATGTTGTGAGCCATCCATGGGCTCTGTGTGTGAGCTATGAGCATTTGAACATATGAGGGGACTGGTCTGGCGTTGTGTGCTGATTGGGTTGGGCCTTTCCTGTTGCTCTGCTTCTGATCCCACAGGGCACCTGAGATGGGTGTGACTTACCAAGATGTCAATCAGTCTGCTGCCCACAGGACATCACCAAGCAGGACTCCACCCTTCGAGACCCCACCCCTTGCCTTGTTTGGGTGGAGTGTTCTGTCGAGTGTCTTCTCCTCAGTGAATAGGGGGGTTTCAGGTGTGCTTACTCTCTTGCTCTTTCCAGTGCTGCCCAGTGTGGAGCTGACCCTTGGGGTCACCAAGCTGTCCTGCCCTCATTCTTAGAAACCCACATTTGTGTGCTGTGTGGTTTCTTCGCCGGTTCCTTAGTTATTGATATAGCCAGTTCCTTTGTACCCAGCTCATCAGAAAAAATTTGGGGTGTGTGTGTGTGTGTATGTGTGTCTGTGTGTGTGTATGTGTGTGTGTGTGTGTTAGAGAGAGAGAGAGGAAAAAGAGAAAAAGAAATTTATTTTAAGAAAATGGTTCATGTAACTGTGGGGATTGGGAAGTCTGACTTCTGCAGGGCATCCAGGAAGCTGGAGATCCAGGGAAGAGTTCAAAGGAAGCCTGGAGGAAATTTCCTCTTCCTCAGCAGAGATTAGTCTTTTCTCTTGAGGCCTTCAACTGATTGGAAAAGACCCACCCATATCATAGAGGGTTGTTGTTTTACTCAGTCTAATGATTTAAATGTCAATCTCAATTAAAAGGTCACTTTGCAGGGATACCTATAGTGACATTTGACCAAATGTCTGGGTGCTATGAGCAATGGCCAAGTTCCATCATAGTGGAAAAAACTATGTTGGGGGTGGTGACAACAAGGAAATCCTCAGACACAATAAGATATGTGAGGGTTGGGGGAGTTAGGATGGGAAGGCATTATGGTTTGGGGAGAAGCATGTGAGGAAACAAGAGGCCCACACAGCAAACTACTGCATTCAGGCTATAGGTAAAGGCTGATTGAGTTTAGGGACTTCTACCAGCCTCCTTCCCCATGCATCTAACTGGTTCAGATGTAAACCTTGACTTCTAGTTTTATCCCTGGAAATTAGACTAAGACTGACTGGTCAGTCACAGGTTCTTCCTTCCTATGGGGACCAACTGCCACGTCTGTGAAGAAGAGGGATCACAAGGCCTTTCAATGGTGAAACTCTTAGGTTTTCTTCCTAGTTTACTGTGTAGCTATGCCTTCTTAAAAAAAAAAAAAAAGTTGTACTATTTCTTAACTTTTTCCAGATCTCCCATTGCAAACTCCTAATTTTATCACAAATTGTTTTAAAAAGTGGTGCTTGCTTTTATTTTCAGTGTAATCAAAGAGTTGTTTTTACTACTCTTGTGAATATATCTAAAGCATTTCTGATGACTAGAGAATTGTAAAATTTTAGTAACAGCAGTAACACTTGTGTACAGCAACAATATGTTGCAGTACTTTCCTGGGTAGTAACTGAAGAAGGAAGGGCAGTGGATTGAATGAATATTTGTGTCTGCCCCAAGTTTGGATATCGAAATCCTAACCCCACTCCCACAATATTAAGAAAAGGGGCTTTGGAAGATAAGTAGGCTAAGATGTAGTAATGTAGATGGAGCCTCCACAATGGGATTAGTGCCCTTCTAAGAAGAGAAAGAGATAACAGAGCTTCCTTTCTCCACCATGTGAGAACAGAGAAAGAAGGCAGTTAGTTGTCTGCATGCCAGGAAGAGAGCCCTCACCAGGAATAGAATCTGCCAGCACCCTGATCTTGATCTCAGTCTACAGAAATAAATGTCTGGGGTTTGTTTGTTTGTTTTTGTTTTTTGATGGTGGCCCTAGAGATTAAACCCAGGGCCTTGTGCATGTGAGGCAAGCACTCTACCCACTGAGTTATATCCCCAGCCCCTACACATTTGTTCTTTAAGCAACCAAGTATATGGTATTTTGTTTTAACAGCCTTTTTCAAGTAAGATCTTAAGCTAGATGCTTTTAAAAATCACACGTCACTTGAATTATTGAGATTTTTCATGTTCTGGCCTTCATGGAGGTCTTGGGAAATAGATGGGAATGAGAACTAGACTGAGGTTTAAGGAGTCTGGCATCAGAAAGTCACTATAAGAGAAATAGGATTCCATATCTTGTGGACACAGGAGGGGATGACATGCTCCACTGGCCTCAGGTTGGCTAGCCATAGTAGCCACGGACAACTTTATAGAGAGGGTGGTACTAGGCTGGGTCTTGGAGAATGAGTGTGATATCAGCAGGAGACAGAGGGATGGCTTTCTAGGCAGAGGAGCCAGCAGGAGGACTGCAGTTTGGATCTGGAATACTGGTCAAATGCCCTGTGTTAGATGCTTGGTTGCCAGTCTGTGGTGCTATTGGGAGTTGGTGGAACCTTAGGAGTTGGGCTCTAGTGGGAGAAAATTAGGTAATGGGGGGAATGCCCTTGAAAGAGAGATTGGGACCCCAGCCCTCTCTCCCTTTCTTTCTCTTTTGCTTCTTGGCTACTGTGAAGTGAGCAGCTCCTCTGCCAAGTGCTTCTGCCATAATGTACTCTGCTGCCACAGGCCCAAAGCAATATGGCTGAGTGACCATAGAATAAAATCTCTGAAACCATAGCCCAAACACTGATTCCTAATAAGTTGTTTATGAGCAGTGTCAGGCAGGCACCGGTACCTGGTGTGCTCAGGGAAGGCCAGAGCAGAATGGCCGGGGAGGTGGGTGTATGGAGTTAGAAGGGAATGGAGTGAGACTGAAGAGGTAGATGAACTAGTAGACTCTGATTGTTAATCATTTTAATACTATTATAATTTTTTGTCCCTATTGATTTTTTATTCATTGATTTTTACAAAAGTAATGTGTGCCAGTTGTAACAACTCCTTTCTTTTAAGTTTAGTTATTTTGCAAGGTAAAAGGAGCTGAAATCTTAAAGTTGAAAATTCACTGTCTCATTTCCTTGGGTCAGTGCAGTGCTTGATTTTAGCTGTTTTAATCCAAAAGTAGGCACCCTTGGAACTGCAATAGGAATACTTATACTATTTTTTTTCCTAACTGAAATAGTAGAGACAACATATGAATTCTTATTAGCATTTGGTAGAAATCACCACATGTTTGGATATTCAGGGCTAATTATACAAATAAACTCTCATTGCGCTGCCTTAAATAGCTAATACAAACAGTTAAATAACAACTTACAATTGATTAAGTAGAAAATAAATGCTATCTATTATTGCAATAGCAATTCCAAAGCAATTGGAAAAGGCCATATTTTTTTGAAATTATTTGAATATGCATATGATTTTGACCTATTATCAACATTTCAAACTATTATATTAAAATAAAATAAATGTGTTAAAAGTGTCTGTAAGAATTTATCCTGCCCTTATTTGAGCACACCCACATAAATGAAATGAGAATACATTTAAAACAATAAAGAAGCAGAGTCTACAATTTTTTAAGTCACTCAAATTTCCATAGAAATACAGGCTTTTCCTTCATTTCACCCCAAAACCCCTATGCTATTGCTTAAACTCCTTTTTCTTTCTTTTTTAAAAATCAGATGTTAATAGAGATTGAGTATGTTGCCCCTCACCCTCTGCAACAAGAACGTTGTCTTTTTGTCACAATCCACCCATCTCCCCTGCATTCCGAAGAGCACAAATTCACACTGACCAATTCCTTAATTATGATGTTCACTTCTAGTCATCTTCCTTTGAGAGTGACATGTAAATTAGAATCCCTTTTACAGTGGAAGAAATTCATCTACATAAGCAAAGTTAAATGACTCCAAACAATCCTTCAAATCTCTCTGAAGAAAAATTTGTCTTTAGTCTCACTGAGTATATTGACTCACATGTGAGCAGCTCCTACAATCAGAGACTGTGGAATAATGAACAAGTGCATCCACAGACTGCTTTGTCTATGAAGTAAGTTATGGAAGTAATTTGTAGACATTATAGGAGAAGTAATGTAGAAGCAGACTACATAGTTCTCAGTTTGAGGCACTGTGTTTAGAAACCAATGCAAGGCCTAATTGCTATACCATTTGTGGAACAGCTTCCATTAGGGCCTGATGTTTCAGGGTTATTAAGGAATACCCTTGAATCAGTATGCTATGTATTCATTTTGGATCCTAAGTGTGATGAATTCAGTATCAGTTTGTTTAGTCCTATTATATTTGATATTTTCTTAGACTTCAACCAACAGAAACAGAAAAGGATATTGAACTAGAAAAACAAAACAAAAAGTTTTCAGATTGGATAACCCATATTTATAGCAGATCTCAATAGTTGAAGAAAATGTTAATGTTCTTTCTCTCTTCCTATACCAATGCCCCCTAGTACTCATTACCATTATATTTTTAGTATTATGACCTATTACTACTTTTGACTAGGGTAAATACCTAGAATTTGTACACAGAACTTCTAATAGGGAAATTAAAAACAACAACAACAACAAAAAAAAAAAAAACGCAGAGTAATTTAGGTCCAGTGTATGGATAGGAGGTAGAAAGTCCTAAGCACCATTTCTACCCTCAAATTATCAGGTATCTCTCAAATGTGCTCTGGTCTTGGCATTTGTGTTTTTCAGTGGAAGCATCAGTGAAGACACATTAGAGAATCCATCTTTATGCATTAGAGCCCTTTGCTGTAGAAGGTGTTTCTTCCTAGTTAAGTAGAATCTGAATCAAAGGAGAGAACTTGTCAACCCTTTGTTCTTGTTTCTGTGATGGTTGAGAGAAACAAGATGGCGGATGTTATTCCTTTCCATTGTGTGGGAGGGTGCGGAATGAGCTAGAGGGGTAGAGTGAGGGTAAGGAACTGGTAGAGGAAGGAGACTTTGGGAGGAGGAGAAGGGACTGGGAAATAAGCCCAGGGCTGGTATCTGGGGAAAGGAGAACCAATACCTCTTTTGTTGTCAGGAAAACCCTGGGCACAAAGGGTGAGCTTGAGTTTCACTTCAGGTCAGTTGAGGGCATTATGAAAAGGCAGTTTTCAGACAGCAAGCTTAACTGACTGACTCTGAGGTAATTAAATCACTACATCAGGCTGCTGACCATGAAAGCAGAAAAATACAAGCACACAAAAAGAAGAAAACAAAACCTTACATTTGTATCTAATTATATAATTAAAATGTTTACTGTTCCATGTAATAATTACGTGGCTCATATTTGATCATGTTGGAGTTTCCCTAATTGGTTAAAAGTTTTACCCATTATTCTTGTGGGACAGAATTTGGTTTTATTTAGTCATTTTTCATTCAGGCATGCAAGACTTCCATGCCATCTGACTCTGTTTTATTCTGACTGGGGTTTTGGCAACTTCTGTGGTAATTTTCAGTTTTATTTCCTCTCTTCAGTGATGTCTATAATTATGGGCAGCCACTTACCTGAGAAAGGGATTATTTCCTAGTCCTCCATTTGTTTTTTGAATGTAAATTTCCTTTTTCAGACTCCAGGATGCACAGCAGGCGTCATTCTAGAACAGTCCTGTGCTGCTCTGAGAAGGTCTCCTACAGAGGACCCGTTGGCCTCAGCATTTCTGTTCCTGCCTCCTTTTTCCTCCTTCAATCATTATTACTTATGTTTCCTGCAGCTGTAGGTCTTGACTATTCAAGGACTGATTAATTACATTGCAAAGCATACACGCACTTTATTTTTTTCCGTTCCCACTTCCTATCTCTTTTTAATTGTTTTTAAATCTGTTTGTGTTTTGTCATTTCACAGATTTAACACTGACAGTCGTCAGAATAAGACTTGTGAAAAGAAAAATGGTAAAGGGAAAAGAAAGCACACATTTATTTGTTCATTGCTCTAGTTAATGGAAGTAAGAGAAAGAAAGTATGTATTTAGGACTTAGCATTTAGAACTAAAATTAGATTTTACTTCTAGCTGGGGAATTCAATGATCTGTTTTCTGATGCTTCACTTAAACACAGTTTGGTGGGGGGAAGAAGGTTTCCCAATGATAGGTTGAGAATCCCTAAAAATCCAAAGGTAGGGGGACAAAGATTGCTTCCTTTATACAAGGTGGCCACTGTTACTGGTAATCTGACTCCATCTGGGAATGCAATTTGCTAGCTATACAGCATATTTCTTTGGGGAGAAAGCATATAGCACTTCCTGGATGCAGAAAACCTTTGTCCAATTAGAGAAAGCTCATCACACAGATGGGTGACTTGGTTGCTCATTAAGTCCTGGGTACAATGGGGGGTGCCCTGATGGACAGCTAGGTGAGGTGTTGGATATAGCTATCTGAAAGGATACAGTTGGAGATTTTGTCCTAATATATACTTCCCATTCTCCCTTGTTCTGCATTAGATCACTTCCTATAGACAAGAGTCTTGGTAACTTTCAGGATGATAGAAAGCTTATAAGCTTACTTTTTTTTTCTTCTCCAATGAATGTATGAGAAAATATTAGAGAGTTGTTTTCAATCAAGGCCAGTTTTGCCCCTCAGGGGACTTCTAGCAGTATCTGGAAACACTTTTGGTGTTGGAACCCAAATCACTATTGAGTGAGTAGGTGGAGAGCAGCAGTGCTCGTAAATATCCCCCAGTGCAGAGGATAAACCTGCACAATGGAGCATCATGCAGACCTGAGTACAGGAGTATTTTGCTGGAATTCCTGAGCTGAGGCATCTACTTGACTCCTTACAATTCTTAGGGTAATAGATGCACATAAAAAAATGCTTTTCTGGGGACATTCCTTCATCTATATGTCACATGGCCAAAAGAATTACTATATGCATGGATAGGTCACAAAAGTAGGAACTCTGGCAATACCTCATGAATGACACTGTCTTCATATGGAGCCAACTTAGGTGGTGATTACCGAATATGTTCCTTAGAGAGCCCAATTAAGAAAATCCAGTTGAATAGATCTTATGCTTGGGACCATATTTCAGAGTATTTTGGGTTTAGAATATTTGCATAGACTTTAAGCATTCCTAATTTCAAAACCCCAAATCCATTACCAGTTGACTATTCCTCATTCAAAAATCCAAAATCAAATATCAGAGTATTTTGGATTTCGAATTAGGGATGTTCAACACTCACATTTGAAATATTGTCAAATGTTCCCTTTGGGGATGCAAAACAATATTATGTGTGTTTTTCCCCACCTAAGGCAAGTTTATATGTAATCAATGTCCATGAAAAAAAAAAAAAGCAATCTGCTGAACTCATTGATGCTTTCTTAGGATTCCTTTTAAAGCTCTTTCTCAGCCTAAATGACTTTATACTTTATCAGTTCTACCTCCCTGCCACCCACCTCCCTCATTGAAAAATTTTAACCTAGTGTAGCCTTATGCCAGAGGGAGCCCTAAGTACCAAGCTCTCTGTATTAGTTTTCCTTGGTTGTCGTGACAAATTACTGCAAACTGGATGGCGTAAGACAACAGCAATTTATTCTCTCACAATTCTGCAGACAAGAAGGCTGAAAGGCAGGGTGTCTGCAGGGCTCCACACACTCCAGGAGATTCCATGCCTTTCTTCTTTTAGCCTCTAGTGAGTGCTGGGATCATTGCAGTCTCTGCCTGTCTTCACATCACCCTCCTCCTCTGAGCCTGTGTCTCTTCTGCCTCTTCTAAGGACAGGAGTCTCTGCAATTTGGGCATACACTAAATCCAGGATGAGCCCACGTCAAGATTTTTAATTATATCTACAAAGTTATTTTTTCCAAATAAGGTCAAATTCACAGTTCTGTGGATTTGAGCATTGCCATATATTTTTTGAAGCCACCATCCAACCTACTGTGGTCACATTTCCCACAAACGGCACAGCCATAGCTAGGGAGACCAGCGGTCCTGGGGTTCCCCATGTGATAGGTTTCCTGGAACATGGGACAGGGGAAGAAAAGTTCTAAGCAAGCCAGAATGGTGGGTGATCCCATAGCAGAGTATCCCCATCCTGGAGGTTCGACAGTCATTACAGAACGGGCTGTGGGAATGATGTCAAAACAAGAGAAGGCAAGTACCTCTGAGAAAAGGCGGATTGGCCAGGAGATGCCCCTGCTCCTCCCCCTGACCTTTGCTTTGACAGCTGTGATGAGTGAGTCAGAGGCTTCTGCTGGAAGGGAGTCCTGAAGAGGGAGATTCTGTCTGTCAGAGCTACTCCCCAGACTCCCTTTCTGTTCAGCTTGTTACCTGTTTCGACCCTGCCTGCTCAGCTGTGAGTGTTACTAAAGGCAGCTGTGGCAGGGGCCACTGGCTGGTTACTTTTTAGCCACCTGGCCCATGCTACTTCAGCCAAATGTTCCTTGAAGAGCTGGCAACGATTTACAGCATGCTAAGATGCCTGCCTGTCCTCCTCTCTGCCCCCTCGCCCTTGTTATGCAGCCCCCGCAGCCTCCTCAGTTGGAGAGTCAAGACAGGCAGCTGGGAAGTTGGAGCTTTGATGTCTGACAGAGGCGGGGCCCCTGTCTGTGTCCCTGTGGACCAGGGGTCACTGCTGAGTAGCAGCAGGGCTGACCTAGGCCAGGACCCGCATGCCTAGGGGTTGCTTTGAAGAGCTCCCCACAGCCAAGGACAATGAAAGGGTCCTGGCACTTGCTCACTGGGAGATGTCAGTGTTCAGTAGTCGTCAGCCTTGTTCTGATGACTTGTGTCTTCAGAGGACAAGATAATCCTGCCTTCAAACCAACTTTATGAGCTTCTGGTGCTGCACATACCCTCTTCTGACCTGAGACTGTGCGGAGATGGGACTGTATCTGGTTGCATTTTTAACCCCATTTTATTCTCCATGCCGAAAAAGATAAGCCTTTTTGTGGGAAAGCAGCTGCTTTGGATCAGGTTAGAAGCAGTAAATTTAAAAACAAACGAAACATGAATGAAATGATGAGATCAGGACACGATGACGATGATGAAATGCCCAGACTTTCTGCTTTTGCCCCAGCCAGATTCGTTTCATCTTTCATTTGCACTGACTTTACACATTTTCATGATTAAAAAATTGCATCACCTAATTTGATGACTTACAAAATGTCCTTTGATCGTTGTCACATATAATCATGAAGGCTTAGACAAACGCTATGTGCAATTTATTGTCGAAAACAAACTTTTTAATTAGCTATTCCTAAAAAAACCCTAATTTTCTTTCATTCATTTGATTTATTTATAATGCTTCTGAGTATACATCTTTGCATGCTTTTCTTAATGGTTTGACTCTGTTACAATATGCACAATAGCTCTTCACAACCGACTGGTACCAACTATGTTTGCTACCTCAGGTGAAGTATAGAAAGTTTACTTTTATGTATGTTCTTTTTCTTCCCTACTTTTAAAATAAATCATCTTTATTTCCCTTATGTACATTGACCTCATATCTGACATTTTTATAATATTTGCTTCATATATAAGAAACTCATAGAAGGATCCTTTATTTTTCCTTTTAACTTTTCTTACCTATTTCCATGCTAATTTTTTCCCCTTTCCAAAATTCTATGTCTTCCATTATGATTTCCATTCTGTATAAGGAACTTTCTTTAGCCATTCTTTGCTAGCAACAAGTTTTCATAGTATTCTTTGATCTGAAGGTATACTTATTTCCCCTTTGTTAATGAGGTATAATTTTGCTGGATATAGAATCTGCAGTTGACTTTTTTAAAAATAGTATAATAGCATTTTTAATAGTATAATGGCATTTTAAAAATACTATTTCTCATTCTTCTCGGCCTCCTTGGTTTAAGATGACAAGCTTGCTACAAGAGGTCATTTTCAAGGTCTTTCTTTGTCTCAAGTTTTCAGAAGTTCATATGCTGTGTGTTGCTCTGAATTTCTTTGAGTGTATTCTATTTGTCTGTGGTGCAATGGGAAAATGTGTTCAGCTGTTAATTGAGTTTATTCTGTTTGAGCTTCACTCAGTTTCTCAAATGTATAGTTTATGTCATTTTCCAAATTTGGGAAGTTTTCAGTCATAGTTTGAACACTTTTTCTCTCATCTCATTTGGGGACCACAATGATATAAATACTAGCTCTTTCTCCACTGTCCTAATGGTTCCTGAGATTCTTCTTTTTTTTTTTTTTTTCTATTCTACTTCCTTTCTATTGTTCAGAGTGGGTAAATCATACTGATCTGTCCTCAAATTCAAAGATTTTATACTCTGTCATTTCTACTGTACTATCAAAACCCATACAGTGAATTTTGTTGTTGTTGTTGTTATTTTTAGTCTTTGTCATTTCTATCATTGCTGGAATTTCCTGTATTTTTCACTGGTTTCAGAAGAATTCATGATTGTTTATTGAATCATTTTTTATGATAACTCCTTTAAATTTCTTGTTGGATAATTTCAACATCTGATTCATCACAGTATGGGTGTTTGTTGGTTACCTTCTCTTATTTGAGTTGTGAGTTTTCCTACTTCTTAGTAAGACCAGTGATTTTTTTTAAAAATAATATAAGTTTAGACCTTATGAAATTCATGTTCCTATTTAATCTTCATTTAGCAGGTAGTCTCCCTGGTAAGGTAGAGTTTGAGGGCCTGAGTGAATGTGTAGGTTGAGCTGACAACATGCCAGCCAAGAGCAGTCCTATGCACACTGCGGTGCTAGGGACAAAGGGGGTGGCCCTCCAGCTTCCCCTCAGCCACTGACACCTTCCCAGAGGAAGTAGAGCAGGCCTATTGTCTCTGAGTTGAGCTGTAAACTCAGCAATCCTAGGTCTTGTTGACGCCAGAGAAGAGGACAGGGAAGTGGATTGTCAAATGGTCCTACCTCCCACCACTTCCTTCTACCTCAGTGACGTTGGATAGGGATGGAGGCTCAGCTTTGTACTGAACCCTAATGATGGAAAGGAAAGTAAGGAGCCAGAGTGTGGCCCAGCCTTGCTTCAGACCACCTCCCTCATTCTACCTCAACTGACAATGGAAGATTAGATTATTACTCAACCCTGTCATCATCACTTGGTGGGAAAATTAGAATGTCTCATTCATTCATTTATTTAGGTAGAACTTATTGAGCAACTACTATACTCCAGACATTGCCAAAGTGCTTAAATTTAGTGAGGAATCAAGACAATATCCAATCTCTTCCTTCACAGACCTTAAAATCTAAAGAGGGAGACAGACATTAAAGGAAAAAAAAATTCATAAACAAATATTTAAATTAGATGGAATGCCAAGAATACTTACAAAGAAATGGATAGAAAAAGCTGCACAGAGGAAATGATATTTTAATTGACTCTTCAGTAGGAGTTGGCTTGAAGTAGGGTGTGCCAGGAAGAAGGAAAGAGGACTTAGTATGACAGCATAATTTGGGAAGGACTTGGCACCAGAGCAACACTATTAAATAAAAATATGATGCAATAATGAAAAAAAAAAGAAAAGGAACAAATGGAGAAAACTTTAATTATACATTTTATTTAACCACAAATATTTCCAAATATTATTTCAAGATGTGATCAGCCTGTAATCCCAGTAGCTCAGGAGGCTGAGGCAGGGGGATCGCAAGTTCAAAGCCAGCCTCAGCAATATAGCAAAGCCTTGAGCAACTCAGGGAGATCCTGTCTCTAAATAAAATACGAAAAGGGACTGGGGATGTGGCTCAGTGGTTAAGTGACTCTGAGTTCAGTCCCTGGTACCAAAAAAGAAAAAAAAAAAAAAAGATGTGATCAGCATAAAAATCAATTGGATATTTCACATTCTTGTTTTACAGCAAATCTTGAACATCCTTTTTACACTTTCAATATATTTCAATTTAGACTAGCAATTTTTCTAGCCCCTATTGGCCATGTGTGAGCAGTGGCTACCATATTACACAATTGGACAACACATTTCCAGAGAAATGATGGGTGTTGACTGAGTGATGGGCGCAGAAATGCAGGGCTTGGACACTAATTCCTGTGTCACTGAGGTAGTTGGAGAAGGGAAAGACTGGGCATGGGGAGACTTGGACTGGGCAGTTGCAAGTCTGACACCGAGTGAGAAATGATTAGTCAGCAAAAATGAAGAGAAGGCAGTAGTTTAGAGAAATATGTCAAAGACAGAATCATTTAAATCTATAGGATCTGGATCTTGATTTATTGTGGTCTTAGCTTAGGGCTCTGGTAAGAGCATACCTCTAATTAATAACAAGACTTTTAAAGCAAAAGAAGGCTGGACAACAAGGATTAAATAAAATTATATAAGGATGTTTGTTTTAGACAAATTAAGAGCGATGTACTTGTGGGACATCTCGTTAACTAACACCTCCAGCAAAAAGAGATAGTAACCAGTGCTCAGTACAGCGATGGCAGAGAGGACACCTCTGTACTAGGCCACTGCTCCACATTTCCTTGGTTTGGGTACCAATTATCTAAGAGCCATAGAAGAAATGAATTGACCCCAAAATGTCACCTTTATGAAAAATAGCAACAGTGAACGAACCACATGCAAACAGCATTGAGAGAGGAGGGTATCTATTTATTTTTATAATCTTATAATACAAAATAGCAGCTCATGTAACTGACAATAGTTTTAAGAAACAACAAATGAAACAGCTTATTTCTTAAGTCCTTTCCAACTCATTAGTCAAAAGGCTGATGAGAAAAAAAGAGGGGGCATCACCAGCAGGGCCGGCCTCATGTGATGTGCTTTTCTTGTGGTTTCTAGCACCTATCCAGCACTGCCTACTACTTTGCATGTTCATAGAGTTACCTGTGTGTAGTTGCACCATACTGGCTGGGTTGAGCCCACAGATACAGGGAAAACCACTTGGCCTTGGCTTTTAGGGAGACAAAACGGCATCTGAAAATGCATATAAGATTCTGGGAGAGCTCCCTCAAAATCCAGGAGCTTGCAGATGCTGATGAATTACTTTGTATGGGATTGTTGATTTCATGGGATGGGATCCAGGAAACGGTAAAACATGCCTTCAGAAACACTTCTGTCAAAGTCTCCGTAAGGGGCTATACAAACACTGCCACACTTAATTCTCACAATACTATAACATACTTATAGTCTTTTATGTAAGTTGAAGTCCAAAGAGTTAGGTATCTTGTTGTCAGTCACAGGGCCAGAAAGAATCAGAAAACTTACATCTGATCCAAGTTCCAGTTGACACCAAAGCCCACACTCTTCATGCTACCCAAGGCTCTGAAAACCTGCCCAGGGGAGATTTGCCATGGGTTCTGGGCATCAAGCATGAAGATTTCCTGTGTGACAACTGCCCTTGAGCAGGTGGCATCATGTTGGTGTGAGGATCTAATGGTGTTGTGGGCAAAGGTAGTTAGAGACCTTCAGGTTCTGAGGTTTCACTATCAGGATGAAGAGTTTGGGGTGGGGCTGGGAAGGAATGTGAAGGGATATGAAAGGGAGACTGGGTGTTGGATAAAGGCTGGTGTCCTGGGTGGGCTGAGAGCCCTGCTGGTAAAATAGAAAACTCTTCTGGGTGGGGCATGACTGAAATTGTTGGCACATGACTGAAATCCCTGCCAGTGGCTCTGGAGGCTGAGGTGGGAGGGTTGCAAGTTCAAAGTTAGCCTCAGAAATGGCGAGACGCTAAGCAACTCACTGAGATCCTGTCTCAAAAAAAAAAAAAAAAAAAATTAGGGCTGGGGATCCCCAGTATCCAGAGGGAGAGAGAGAGAGAGAGAGAGAGAGAGAGAGAGAGAGAGAGAGAGAGAGACTGACTTCTGGGACACTGAAACAGAATGGCAAAAGGATGGCTTTTTAGAACAATACTATGTGGTACCTACTGAAATATCCTTTCATTGGTCTTTAGAAAGAAAAAAAGCCCTCAATTCCTCTAGGAGAAGGAAGGAGGACAGCATTGAAAGCTGAAGGGAATCTGAAAGAGTGGGGCACTGATTGAAAGTCTAGTTAAAGAATTACAACCAGAGCCTGGCTCAGTGTTGCACGCCTATAATCCCAGCAGTTTGGGAGTCTGAGGCAAGAGGATTGCAAGTTCAAAGCTGGCCTCAACAACTTAGCGAGGCCCTCAGCAACTTAGTGAGACCCTGTCTCAAAAATTAAAAAAATAAATTAAAGGCCTGAAGATGTGGCTCATTGATTAAGTGCCTCTGGATTCAATCCCTGCTACCAAAAAAAAAAAAAAAAAAAAAAAGAAAGAAAAAAAAATTACCACCCTTCCATAGGAACACAATTCTCATCTCTGTGGGAACAACCATAGCTTTATGACCTTATATGACCTTGACAAGTCACTTAACCTACCTTACTTATAAAGCCTGAATAATAATATTGACACTGTATGGTGAGTGTTAGGGCTCAGTGAGATGATATACATAAACAAACAGGTACAGTAAAGTTAAATTAATCCCCTTCTGCCCTTCCTTGCTTTCTCCTTTACCCACCTTTGGTGAACACTCAAGTATTGTAGTACCAGAACTCACAGTCATTACTACTTTGAATATTTAGTTTTGATCACAAACAACTTCCGATTCAGTTAGAAACTTACTGACTCAGTATGAGGGACCTCTGATTACAATTAGAATAATTAATGATAATGCCTTAATTATAGTTTGTTTAGGCCAAAAACCTGGGAGTCATCCAGGACTCTGTTTCTCAAACCCCATACCCAACGTAAACTGATGTTGTTAGTTTTATCTTCAAAATACACTCAGAATCTAACTACTTCTCATTTTATTGCAAACCCTTGGGGGTAGCTGGTATCATCCATAACTTGGACTATCACCATGGAGTCCTCATTGGTCTCTTTGCTCCTCCTCATTCTCCTTTAGTCCATCCCTTCTCATAGCAATTAAGAGTTGCTTTGTACCTTTTAAATATAATTAATGTCATGGCTGTTCAAAACCCTTCCATGGCTTTCCATCTCATTCAGAGCAAAAGCCAAAGTGCTTACAATGGTAGGCATGACCCTTTGCAGTCTGGCTTCCTTGTTGCTTCTTGGATTTCATCCTTACTACTACTCTCACTCCCATTTAGCTGCACCTACGCTGCTCTCGTAGTTTTCACAACATGAACTGGCATCCACCTGTTTCGGAATTTGCATGTGATTTCTGTAGCCTGGAATGCTTCATGTGGCTTGCTTCTTCCTCTTTCAAGTCTGGGCTCAAATGACACATTCTCAATGATGCTCTCTCTGACCCAACTATTAAAAATTGCAATATTCCACCCTCTAATCTTTCTCTCTGAAAGCACATATTACCTTCTAATATTCTACTGCATTTAATTGAATCCTAAGTGTTATCACTGAAGTTTATTGGTAGTTTATGAACCACCATAAAGAATATATGTCAAGTGAAATATTACCATCAATTTTAAAATACATACAAATATTGGAGATTCCTTAGAAAACTTGGAATGGAACCACCATTTTACCCAGCTATTCCTCTCCTTGGTCTGTACCCAAAGGACTTAAAAACAGCATACTATAATAACACAGCCACATCAAAGTTTATAGCAGCTCAATTCACAATAGCTAGACAACCAACCTAGGTGCCCTTCAAAAGATGAATGGTTAAAGAAACTGGTATATATACACAATGGAATACTACTCAGAATTAAAAGAGAATAAAATTATGGCATTTGCAGGTAAATAGATAGAGTTGGAGAATATCATGCTAAGTGAAGTAAGCCAATCCCAAAAAACCAAAGACTGAATATTGTCTCTGATAAGTGAATGATGATCTATGATGGGGGGGGGGGGATGGGAAAAATGAAAGAACTGTGATTGAGCAAAGGGCGGGGAGGAGAGGGAAGGAGGCATGGGGGCAGGAAAGATGGTGAAATGAGATGAACATCATTACCCTAGGTACATGTGCGACTGCACATATGGTGCAAAGCTACATCTTGTACATGAGAGAAATGAAATTTGTGCTGCAATTGTGTACAATGGATCAAAACGCATTCTGCTGTCATATATACCTAATTAGAATAAATAAATATCTTTTTTAAAAATGTGAAAAAAAAAATTATTAAACATCAATAAAACATGATACCAGATTTACTTCAAGGCCTGTCTTTTCTACAAAATATAAACTCTGGGACAGCAAAAAAATTTTGTTTATTTGTTTACTATCTACAAGAAGTTCTAGAATTTAGCAAGTACTTAATAGCGAGTAACTGAATGAATGTGTAAGTCACGTATCCCACCAAAAAGTTACTGTGCTCATAAGACCTAAACATTCTATTTTATTTATTTATTATTTAGGATACTGGTGATTGAACTCAGAGCCTCCATTCATACAAGGCAAGTGCTCTGCCACAGAGCTACATCCCCAGCCCTTTTAAAATTTTATTTTGATGCAGATTCTCACTAAGTTGTTCAGGCTGTTCTCTAACTTGTGATTCTGAAATTGCAGGTGCGCACCCCTGCTCCCAGTTGAGATGTAGACATTTAAAAGCAAGCATTGCATAAGGAGGGCCTGTTTAATTGCAGAGCCTCAACCCCATGATCTGAAAATTCTCAAAAGAAAGGAACAGAATATTCTTGCTAAAGTTTTTATTTTAATTACAACCACATTGTGAACCTAAACTTGATAGGTGTTAATAAATAGCAACAAGACCCACCTCCATTCTTCCCTTCACTAGGCCAAAGGATATTTAATAAGGAAAAGGAAAGAGGATTTAGGATTAGACTAATGGCTCATTTTCCCTCTGCTATATAACATAAACTTTTTTTTTTTTTTTACCTCATGTGCCTGCACTTGACCTCTTTCCCCTGGATCTCTGTAACAGCTTCATGACAAGGGCATCTAATCATTTCTAGCATGCAACAACATTTGGTTCAGATTTCCTTATCAGAATTACCTTTTCTTCTCTCCTGTTTGCCCCATCTCTGCCTTAAGGGAGACCAAGAATGGACCTCAGGGATCAGTGACACGTCTACCACTTCTTCAAACACTTCATGGAGAAAATCTTTCAGAGTTGTGATTGTGAGACCCTAGACCTGGAAAATAACTGTCATCAAGACCTGTACATCCATTAAAGGAATTCATTCCAATGATGTTGCTTGGCCTCTGGCATATATTTTATTGTTAGAGAAAATTTAATATACAATTATGGGCTTTCTATGTACTTAAAATAAATGCAGCCACTCTCAATTTATTTCCATTTGGTATTTATAAGTCACTTTATTTAAATAACTCAAGAACTTCAATTTGGTTTCTCTTGATGGTACGTATAAAAGGAGGCTTCAGTTAGATTTTTGAGAAGTTGATTTTTGACTTAAAAAGATGTATGGATAGCATTATAGTAATTTTTAAATATGTTATTTATTGTCAATGCATTTTCATTATATTCAAGTAATTTGAAATTGAGTTATTTCTAATATATTTTTATGTTTCCCATCATCATCATCACCTTATAAGTGCTCAGCTTCAATTAAATTGAAACATTAAAATGGCTTCTAATCAACACTTAGAAATGAAAGCTGCTGAAGATGTTGCCTTTTAAAATCAGAATTAATTCCAGAGTTCTGTGCCACTCTGCCTACACAAATACTTTTTTTAAAAAGAGAGGAGAGAGAGAGAATTTTTTTAATATTTATTTTTAGTTTTTTCAGCGGACACATCTTTGTTTGTATGTGGTGCTGAGGATCGAACCCCGGGCCGCACGCATGCCAGGCGAGCGCATTACCGCTTGAGCCATATCCCCAGCCCTACACAAATACTTTTAAGTATACCAAATTATTGTGTGGGAAGAGAAACAAAAATTCCTCTCTTTGTTGACCCCAGGGAAACTTTGTGATTAAATTGATAAAGTATCACTTCTTTGAAAGTCAAACTGTTTCCTAACGCTCCATGTAAATCCATCCATACTTTGATCCATGGTCCTTAATCGAAAATAAGAATTAGCAACATTTATGAAAGTTAAACATGGTTTCTCCCTCACACGAATCCAGCTTCTAAATAAATTGAAAAAAATGAAACACAATTAATGCATAAATATTGTGTTCAAATCACATGATTCTCAAAAAATTGTTAAAAATTAATTTTTTTGACATTTTGTGAAATGAGAGAATGACACACATACTTCTTAATATCAATCGAGATTCTTTGCACAAATGATTTATTTCCTCTAATTTGTTTTTTAGAATACCACAAGGTGAACAAGAGATGGGCAGAAGAAATCTGAAAGTGTTTGAAACTAATAATTTTTGATCATTCAAACCAGTATTGCATTTGGCAAGATCTTAAAATTTGAAGCTTTCTTTGGTTATTGTTAGTGATCTTTGTTTTGAAAATTAGTTTAATTTAAAATCTATCTTCAACTTTAAATATTTTTAAATGTACTTTTTACTGCTATTAAATATTTTATAGTCATATTTTTAAAGGACTTTTTAAACTATATTTTAAGTTGTAGGTGGACACAATAACTTTATTTTATTGGTTTGTTTGTTTATTATGTGATGCTGAGGCTCAAACCCAGTGCCACACATGGGTTAGGCAAGTACTCTACCACTGAGCCACAACCCCAGACCTAAAAGACATTTTTATAAAGACTGGAACCAAATCCTGAGAGTATGAGGTATTATGAGGTATGTATGTCACATTCTATAAAATTATGTCAGGTCATATTTTTTTTTCTCTTTTGTGTACTGAGTGAGGATTAAACCCAGGGCCAGTGTTCTACCATGTGAGGTCAAATTTAAAAGAGAAAAGGTTGAATAAGGGCACTCTGCGTGAAATAAATGTGAATCTTAGAGATATTTTAATTTCAAGTAAAATACATCTATTTCTCTTGACAAAGACTTATATAACAAGACACTTTTTTTGAGAGCTCATTATATTTCTTAGATTTTCTAGCTTAAGTATATTTTCTAAAATTTGGCATGTTGCCAATCATAAGAAAATATTTCAATAACATCGTGGATGCAAAAACTAAAGTTTTCTGAGTATATTGTAACACATTTAAAAATTCAATTGACAAATAGTTATATTTTAGTGATGTATTTATATCTTTAAAGAACCCTTCAAATAATCTTTCCTGGTTTTCTAAGTGATATTTTTGTTGGGCTGTTTTTGTCTTTTTGTGAACAAATTAGTTCTTTCTAGCTATTATTACTAATCAAACCTTTTTAAAAATAGTATTATTGAGATATGATTCACATACCATACAACTGATTCATTTAAAATGTAGAATTCAATGGTCTTCAGTATATTCATAGAGTTCGAACACCATATTTCCATCACTCCAAAAAGAAACACTCTACTCATTGGCAATCACTCTCAACCTTTCCCCAGACCTTGTAGCCTAGACATCCAGTAACTTATTTTGTCTATGAGTTTGATGTTTTGTGCATTTTCATTAAAATGGCATTATACAATATGTACATTTTGTCATCAACTTCTTTCACTTGACATATTCCCAAGGTTCATCCATGCTGTAGCATTTATCAATACCTCATTCCTTTTCTCTGCTGAATAATATTCATTGTATGGATATATGACTTTTCATCTAACCTTTCATTAGTAGGCAGATATTTGTGTGATCTCCACTTTGGTAGTGTTATCAACAATGCTGCTATGAATGTTGTGTATAAGTTTTATGTGAACATGTTTCCATTTATTTTGAGTATATCCCTAAAATGGAATTGTTGGGTCATATAATTAATCTAATGGTTACTCAAACTTTTGCCAGACTGTTTTCAAAAATTGTTGAACCATTTTACATTCCCATCAGTGGTATGTGATGGTTCCAAATTCCTCTACATATTCACTAAAGCTTCTTTGTTTGATTACGGTCTTTGCAGTGAATATGACATAGTATCTCATCGTGGTTTTCATTTGCATTTCTCTGAGTCATTAATCCAATCTTAGTTTAAGCCTGAAAAAGTATGCTTCTTTTATTTATTTATTTATTTATGTGAGGTGCCGGGGATTGAACCCAGGGCCCTGTGCATGCGAGGAAAGCACTCTACCAACTGAGCTACATCCCCAGCCCCAAAAGTATGCTTCTTAACAACCAAACATACATTTTCTAGAATTTTAAACATTTTTTCTAGGAAATATATGCATTAAATATGTTAATACATGTGCTATCATTTCTACTTAATTCTTTTTTAAAAAAATATTTAATGAATATTTTGTTTTTTACTTAAAGCAATTTCAAGGTTTTTACCCATTACCAGCAACTTTATTTATTTATTTTTTGTGGTGCTAGGGATTAAATCCAAGGCCCTATGCATGTGAGGCAAGCACTCTACCAGCTGAGCTATATCCCCAGTCCCTATACTTAATTCTTAAAGTGTGAAGATTGGCTTGGCAGGATAAGAAATTTTGTGGACATGTGTATTTTTCTATTATAGTGGACTATTCAGTCCTACATACTAAATTGTTGGGCTCCTAAAAATAGCAGTAACTACTATTACTTAGCTGTCTGCCACTTCTTCGCATACATTGATCCCTTCAGTTCTTTCCATATCCCTGAAGTAGATATTATCATTCTCATTTTGGGGTTGAAAGAGTAATGTAATTTGGCCAAGGCCATATGTGTAGTAAGAGTTGGAGAAGACATTCAACTAAACTTTCTAATACCAAAGCCTCTGTCAATTATCACGGCCCCACTCTTGAATCCTAAATAATGTTGTCAATTGGGGATGTCATTTGATACAGGACATGAAGGACTCTTTTTAAGTCCTATATGATTATTGTTCCAGGGAATCTTCAAACAATATTTCACAGTGTGATATTTCTTACTGGAATTGGTAGGTTGATAACTTGTTAAATATACTCCAGACTCAAGTCCATGTTAAGTCCTCTGAAAGAAAATAAAGACTTTTGTTTATGCAGTACTTATTCTGTGCTACATATTATGCTAGCACATTTTCTCATTTAATATGCACATCAAGAACATTAAATAGTCTTAAAGGGATTCACAGTCTAGTTGAAGAGATAAAATATATATTTGAATGCATTAAAATAACATAAAAGCCAGGCATGATGGCACACTGTAATTCCAGTGGCTCTGGAGCTGAGGCAGGGGGATGGCGAGTTCAAAGCCAGCTTCAGCAAAAGCAAGGCACTAAGCAACTCAGTGAGACCCTGTCTCTAAATAAAATACAAAATAGGGCTGGGGATGTGGTTCAGTGGCTCAGTGCCCCTGAGTTCAATTCCTGGTACCCTCCCACAAAAAAAAAAAAAAAACATAAGAGAGACAAATGGCAATGCATGACTCCATTAAGCATCATGTGATGAGTTTCCAAATGAAACATATAAACATGTGTACTGGGGTTCATGGAGGGTGAATGTCTACTGCATTCAATAGCATAATTTATCTTTATTTGCTAAGCCACTGAACATGAGATTTAGAAACACCCTGAGAAGTCATTTTCTAGTTTGGTTATAGGCCGAACTCCTCTTTATCATCTTAGTAAGGTGGTACTATCTTATTACCAAGAAAGTCCATTTCCATTTACATAGCACTTTTATTTATAGTGTTATTTACCTTGTTTCATTTCTTTTTGCACCAGCCAGGGAAAAGAACAGACCTAGGAGTGTTATTCCATTTTCCAGATGAGAACCTATAGCTCTGGAAGTGTAATGTTTTGTTTCTGGTCACACAGAGAAGTTGAGGACTGGGGGCCTCCAGTGTTTAAGGGGGTCTCCAGCTGTGTGCCATCTACTCCCAATTCTCTTCCCACGGGGAAAGAACGGCAATCTGTAGCAGTTGGCCATATTCTGTCCACACTGGAGTCATACTTTCCATATTAGCACAGAACGTTTTTTCAGAAATAAATAGAGCATAAAGATGCTTTGTTTTATGGATGTGGAAGCAGTCCTAAGGATGGAAACTCAGAGAAGAAGTAAATAAGTTGGTCACTATTGGCAACCCTTGAGTCACCAGCTTTGTGGAGGATATGATCATCAGTGCCTTTCCGTCCAAGGTGAGGGGAGCTGATACTGGCTGCTTTCCCCTGCTCCCTGGTTGAACTGAGCAGTGCAGAGCACTGATAGGTTATCAACCCCCACCCCACTCCCCAGCCAGATGTGAGCTCAGCCTCCAAACATTTGCAGAAGGGTCTCCCTCTCCTTCACTTTCAGGTTGTCTTTCTTGACTTCAGTGAGTAGGAGTTTAAAGACCTGCCTGTGTCCTCCCTAAGTCTCTACCAGGAACAGGATTGCTGGGGCTAGTGTGGGACAAAGAACAAAGGCCATTGCTACAGAAGAAGCAGAGGCCTGTAAAGGGCTCGCCCTTTCTCATGATCGGAGTCTGAGAAGGAGGAGTCCCGGATTGTACATCAGACTTTCCCCACTGTCATCCCAGCAGCGCCTATTCTGATGGAAATGTCAACATGTCCCCAGCAGCCCTGGGGGAGGTGTCACTGGACCCAGCAGTGCCAAGAGATTTCCTTCACTGTCCCTCCATTGGGCTTCAACTGACTCCTCTAGGAAACAATCTGAACCACGAGGAAAATCTGGAGACACATCTCTAGTTAACTACCCAGACTTGGGAGTCAAAAGAAAACAAACTAGTTCTCTTTAAAATTTTCTTTAGATATGAACTAAGGTCATTTCTCAAAGAGGTGTTTGTATGGCTTGCAAAATCCAGCAAATGCTTTTATTTATAGTTCAAATTCAGCTACATTTTTTTTTCTCCTTCAGGTTCCGGTCAACTTAAATACAGAGTAAAGTTCTAGATGCAGTCTGGAAAAGCAATAGGGTGGAGCGAGTAGGAGCACTGCAACTAATTGCTAACCTTGGCAAACACTAAACTCTCTGGATTTCAGTCTCTTCATCTGTAAGATGGAACAGTAGTGGTGTCATACCTGCAGGGCCGAGTGAGAAGTATAGAGTTAATACAAGCTAGCTCACAGAATAGTGCCTGCCTTAGAGAAAGTGCTCAACACATCTTGGCTATTCTGATCTTAAAAAAAAAAAAAAAAAGACAAAAGAAAAAGGAGAAAAGCAAACATTTTTTTCACTGTCTTTATTTTTTAATTTTTCATATACTTAAAATGTTTTCCTTAATTTTTAACACATTCTTACAATTATTGTAACATTTTATTTACATCTGCTTGCTTGTATTTTCATTTAATTCCTGCCAAGAAGTAAATTGAGCTTAAAAGCTTCTTGAGGGTAGAAGGGAAGATGGGCATTAAATATATAAATAAAAGCCTGGTTTTATGTTTAAAAGATATCACTAAAAAATGGGTTCTAAACCAGGCATTGTGATGCACACTTGCAATCCCAGTAACTTGGGAGGCTGAGGCAGGAGGATCACATATTGCAGTCCATCCTGGACAGCTTATCAAGACCCTGTCTCAAAATAAAAAATAAAAAGGACTAGGGATGCAGTTCAGTGTTAGAGCACCCCTCTGTTCAATCCCCAGTACAGCAAGAAAATGAGTAATTAATTAATTAAAAACTTAATTCTAAATTGTAGCCTCTTTCATACCATTTGTTTTATTTATATAATAGAAAATATAATCACTGTTTTTTTTATTTCTGTGAAAATGAGTCATTTATTTTATTTTTAATTGACTATTCATATTAGTGCTGTACAATGTAATGTTTTGATCTATGTATACATTATAGAAAGATTTAGTCCAGCTAACTTAAATATCCATGGTGACCACAGTTAATAACATATTTTATATTTCAAAATTTCTTGATGATTCATTTTATTAATTTCAATTACATATTAGGCTTCCAGAAATTCGCCATTATGGAATGCAAGGCACATTCAAAGTGAAGTGACTTCACCTACAGACGGGGCTCCAACGGCAATCCTCACCCTTATCTCCCAGTCATCAATGATAATGTAGCAGCAGCCTCAATTCTTTTGATATTCTCTTTTTCAAATATATTTATGTTCGTGGATATACTCACATAGCTGCTAATTTGAAAGAAGGGCTCTGAGTCCATTAGCTTCCTTGGATAAGTAGAAGTCTTCTCCTCCCTCCCGCCAGCAGCCATTGAGCTGTGGAACTGGGGTGGAATTATATGGGTTGTTAACAGACAGCAGGAGGCTCAAAGAGGCCAAGAATAGGAAAGAAAATGAAAGCTCTATTGCTCTTTTGGGGGGAAAGAGGGGCAAAAAAATACATAACATAAAAATTACCATTGGAACCAATTTTAAGTGTACATTCTGTGGTGTTAACATATTTTCATTGCTGTGCAACCATTACCACCATCTGCTTTCAGATCTTCTTTGTTGCTTTTCCTGGAAGCCCTGTCCCATTTAGGAAACTTGGAAATCCAGAAGGGAACAAAGAAACTACATAGATAGCCATGTCCTCTTCAGTTTCAACATAGTTTCCCTTCATTGAGATACCTGGTCAAAGAAAAGAGAAAACATATATACTTAAAACTTTCCCCTAAATTTTTCATCTCTTTTCATCTTACCATATTTGAATATAATAATCTGAAAAGGAATGTGGATTTTCAGATATATTTTTATATATCCCTTCTATAGAAAATATGAAGCATACGTAACAGGTCTCCACTTGTTTTAAACTTAGAGGATAATCAGGAGATTGTGTGTTCCATCTATATAAAAACCTTCTTCCCAAATCATATAGAATTGTGTAAAGAAGCTTTAGTCTCAGAACATGTGAAGATTTATAATATCTTTTTGTTTGTTTACTTTTGTTTTTTTAAATGTTTGCATTCAGAAGAACTTACCAGGCAACCACATAAGTTGAGTGAGACAACCATCCAGGAGAGCTGTGAGAGGTACGACTGAAAGTTCAAATGAAGAAAAAAAATAATAAAATGAACTTTCAGTGCTTTTGGGGAGTAAAATGAACACATAAAAGTACTGCTGATGACAAATTGGCAAACCCATGAATAATTCGAATACATAGAGAGGTAGAGAGAGAGAAATCTCAGAAACACTGGTCATAAATCATTTCTAAGGAGTCAATTTAAGGAAATGATCAGACAAAGATTAATATCCTAATTACCACAACAATATTTATTAGAGATAATTGGCAGAAAATTTAAAATAAATGTTCAAAAATATAAAGTGGTCAAGTATATTACAATTAATGTATTCAAGATAATATGTAGCAATTACAATTTGTTAGTAAAGGAGTTTCAGGCTGTGTAAAAACAATCATGAGAATTAAGTGTAAGAAGAACATAGTTTTTCTGTGCAGTGTCATTTCAACTATGCAAAAATATGTATAGATAAAAGCTGGTTATATTTGGATATGGGAATCTGAGTTCCCACATCCAGATTCCCACATTCAAACCAATAGGATTTCTTTTTTCATGCACTGAGCTCCATTTTATGAGAAAGAAATAAATCACAAGTAACTGAGTTAATGCGAAGAATTTGTTTAAAAGTGAACATCCCAGGGTGGGTCTGTGGGGAGTGAGTTTATTCTTCTACAGCTCTTTAAAACGGCATGTTTAATGGTGACCCTGAGGCACTTTACACTCTGAGGCGCCTCCTGAATCAGGAATGGTTTTGCTCAGTATGGTATTTAATATGAGGTGAGTATATTGTCATTTAATTTTTTTAAAAATTGGTGGTCTATTATGGAGTGTATATAAATCTTATGTAAACCAATTAGAACACTGCATTCTCTCATCTTTATGGATAATCTAAGACTTACAGTCTTGTGGATGCAAGTTCTATTCACTTAAGGAATTAAATTTTTATTAGTATTTACTTAATTAGTGGATCTTACTTGGCCCCTAACAGACTCCCACAAAAGGGGTCTAGGTCTGAATGATGTGGATGAAACCATTTCTAAATGTCTTTAGGCAACATAAAATATCAGCTCATGCCAACTGCAAGGACAATTTCCACCATGAATACATGGAGCCATGAGAAAAGAGACAGACCACCAATGTGTTTCACACAGGCCACTGTGCCTTCCCCACACATCTCTCCCCAGGCGGAACTTCCCAGTGTTACCAATAGAAGCCTGGCTTCCCTCCAGGAAGTGAAAGCCTCCTTTTCATACCCCAAGCTGCCATGTGTTTTGAGTTGAAGTTGACGCTTTAAAGGTTTTGCAAAGTGGCCACAGGGCTTTGCCTGTAGATGAGCCTTTGGACCTGCTTCTGAAGACTACGTCCCTATGGCCATTCTGGGTGTTTTAACAGCTTTGTTTGCAATTAAGGATACATAATTCAACATGGCCTTAGATCAAATATGAACTCTGAATTGAAGAACAAACATTTAAATCAGCTGCCAAAGATGTTTTCCTTCAAAGTATATCCAAAACAGCAGCTTGGCAGCATGTATCCAAAACTTGCAAGAACTCTCCGGCTTTTCAAATTCAGGTATTTTGAGAATTCTCTTTACTGCTGGTGATCTGATACCCAATGGCAGAGCATTCCAAGTGACTTTCCCTTGCTTCTGTATCTTCCTTAGGTTTTGTTCCATTGGTACTTTGTATAACTGTATTCAAGTGAATAAATCACTTGGGTCTACATTAGGCTCCAACTAAGTCAACAGCTGTCCCTGTAACTAAATTCCTCTGGGAGAGGAAGTACTTTCAGTTCAGTGTGTCAGATGGCAGGCATTTTATTGAATGTCTGATGAACAATGTGTTAGTTCCAGTGGGGAAGGAATGAGCCTGGAGAGAAATGATAGAGGCTGTTTACCTTTGAGTTGGATATGGATTCCAAAATACAGTAAGCCCAGTAGCTGACTCTACACTTGCTAAATTTTTGGATGAAAAAGTGACTGTAAATTACATGATTAAAAATGGTAAAACTGGCCTACATGGGCAATATCCATGGTACAGTCAACTGAGTTAATACAGTGGAAGTTTTCAGAGTGGGGTCAGATTTAAATGAAGGAGTTGAGGGGAGATTTGAACCAGGTCTTCAAGGAATTAAATCAGGCATATTTTTAGAGTATCTTTTTGTTAGAAAGGGATTATCTCCTTTTTTGTTTCTTCAATAAAACAATGCAAAATCACTCTCTCTGGGACAAAATGTGTCCTTCTAATCATGCTGAGGTGTTTCCAGACATAAATATGATAAGGAATTTACCTTACATATTCAGTATAGTTATGCAAATAATTTTTTAAAGTCAATTTTCTAAAAACTCACTACACCTTTGCTAAAATGTAACTTTTCTTAACAAAGCAAATTGAAAGTAATCCCTCCTTCAGCTATCTCCATTGTACATTTGTTTTTTTTTCATTAATTTTCTCATTCCATAAATATTTATCAAGAATCTACTCTGTCCCAGACATTGTACTTAGGGCTGGGAATACAAAAAATACAGGATCCCTGACCCAAAGAGGCTTGATGTCTAGGCAATATAAATAATATGCAATTAAAATGTAATTGCATTTTACATTTTAAATATAAAATATCCCTGTTGCATTTATTTATTTAGACATCTGCTTCTGTTTACTTAGATAACTTAATTTGAATTATGTGAGTACAAAGACTGAGATGGATATATTTATAAAATTCCCTAATATCTAGGACACATTCCTATGTGCTTAAATAAATGTATTGAAATTAACATAAGTAAAATCTAGCAAGTAATGGAGCTAGAAGTAGGATCGTACTCATTTTTTGCTCATTTTATTATAAAACATACATATTTTTGGAAAATATTATATACATTTAATCCAGATTGATCCAGACCTGAGACCAAAATGTTATGTTTTTAAAATATTTTCATTTTAAAGAGAGTAGTATTACATAATGGAGAGAACTTTGTTATGGTTTGGATGTGAGGTGTCTCCCAAAACCTCACATGAGACAATGCAAGAAGGTTTGGAGGAAAATGATTGGGTTATAGCATTAGTCTAATTGGTAAATTAATCCCTGGTGGGATTAACTGAAGTGGTAGGGTGTGGCTGGAAGAGGTGGGAATTGGGGCATGGCTTTGGGTATATATTTGTATTTTGGCAAGTGGAGTCTCTCTCTGCCTCCTGGTCACCATGATGTGAGCAGCTTTCCTCTACCATCCTCTCCTGCCATTATGTTCAACCTCACTTTGAGCCCTGAGGAATGGAGCTGACCTTCTATGGATGAAGACCTCTGAAACCATGAGCCCTCAAATAAACTTTTCCTCCTCTACAATTGTGCTGGTTGGGTCCTTTAGTCACAGCAGCGAAAAAGCTGACCAAAACAAACTTGGAGTTGATAATCAGAAGAATAGCATTTCAGTTCTTGTGCCAAGTGGGTCTTTTCTGAGACTCAGCTTCCTCATGTCTAAAAGGAGAACATAAGCAAAATCTAGCTTACACATTTGAAAATAAAATTAGATTAGATAAATGTCTATAAATTGTTTGCAAACTAAAAAATAAGATGCAATATTAGTGAATCACAGAGTTCATCAAATAGAGTTCTTGAACATCATGGTAGGCAATTACTCCTTTTTTTTCTGTTCCTCATCTCTACTTTGGGGACATGCACTATCCCCCATCCATGTGACTTTAGCCCTCCTCTACCTCACCAGGTTAGAGCGGAGAGACTGTCTCCTGGGAATTGGGATCTTGTGTGGCTGGCTATCCAGGTGCTGAGAGCTAGTTGCAACAGTGGCCAAAGGATTCTACCAGCTCCTAGCTTTTGCCCTCTTGAGGCCTGGCTATTTATCCTTCCCTTCAAGGACTTGCACTTTCCAGTTTTTACTTTCTTTCTTCTTTTTTTTTTTTTTTTAACAAACTTCTTTCTTTTGTTTAATTTAGTCATATCTTTTGTTTCTTTGTGTACTAGAAATGTTAATTAACATAAGCTCTCTCCCAGGTTCATTTAAATTAAGCTTATGCAATATCTAGTGAGTTTTTTATAGATTCATTGTGCACATACTCTTGAAGAGCTAAGAGATATGGCTTTCTCATTTCGAGAAGCTCAAAACTATGTGCTATGATTTAGATGTTTCCACCAAAACTCATGTTGACATTTAATCCCCATTGTGGGATATTAAGAAGAAGGAAACTTAGTCTAACTAAAATATCTGGAATTGGGGCCTTTAGGAGGTAAATTGGAATAGATGAAGTCATAAGGGTGGAGCCCTATGATTGCATGTGTGGCTTTATAAGAAGAGGAAGAGAATGAGAGCCAAGCCAGCACATGTGCTATCTCACATTGTGATGTTTTCTGTTGTGTTTTGACCCAGAAAAAAGGCCCTCGCCAGATGCAAAGCAAATGCCAGAGACAGGCACTTATTTCTTACTTATTTTATACACTTGTACTTCCAGAACTGTGAGCTAAATAAACCCCTCTTCTTTTTAAATCACCCAGTTTATAGTTTTCAGTTATAGTGACAGAAAACAGACTAATAGATCATGCTTCCCAAACAATCCCACTTTGGGCTGGAAATGTCACAACCACTGCTGCATGTCAGAAGCTGTTGCTGACGGTGTGGAAATCCCCAGGAATGCCTTAAGGTAGTTTGCAGAAAAGTCTTCTGCACTAGTTCTTGGCATCTGCCATTCCCTCTTCTGCTTGGGCTTGTTCTCACTCCAATGAATTCTTTCCCTGTCAATGTCCAAAGTATGTTGGCAGTGCCTCCTTAAAACTGTTGAGTTCCTGGAGCCATGACCTGGTAATGTGTAAAGTCATATTAAATGTAGTTGTGATTCAAGACAGGTTGCCATTCAATATCAAGGGAACTCTCCAGGGAACACACACTAGGAATCCCACTATGGGGTGAGTTGGTTGGGGAAGGCTTCTTGGAAGACTTGGAGCTCCCACTGCTTAACAGAGGATGTGACAGAGAGGCATGAGGTAGGGTACAGGAAATGGGAAAGCAAAGATGTTGAGCTGATAGTGAGTAAAGCTTTTTTTTATAGAACTAGAAATGGATAAGAATGGACAGAAGGATTTCTGTGTGTCCACAGAACTGCACAACCAGCAGTACTCTCCTGAGTGAAGCAAACAAGAGTGGGCTGGATGGAAACAGGTATGTGAGACATTGAAACCCACAGTCTTTGTGATGTCCTGAAAGGTACTGGGGCTGTGAGAGCCTTTGGGGGAGCCACCTTCAGCTGTGGTCATCTCTGACCACTCACCCTAGATTGTCAGACAAATATCATTTTTCACACGTCATGAATGACAATGGCTGAGGAGCACCTGAAAGACTACCGAAAGAAGAGATGGGAATGATAGCATTAGGTCCTATTGCACAGGAGATTGAATGCCAGGGAAAATAATTTGGTATTTCCTGGATATCAGAGAAAAATTACTGATGGATTTTGATTGATACCAGATTAGTATTATCATAAGGTTGTGAACTCTTAGACATAAAAAGGCCCTAAATAAAAATCATTTAACCCTCTTGCTCTCAATATGAAAGAGATGAAAAAGATCATAGCGGTGTCACTTGGAGATTTTTTTCAAACAATGCCCTCTGCTTGCTCTTTGCAGATTCTGGCATATCTGATAGGGTTGCTGGTGAGAGAAGGTATCTATACATTTCTCCAAGTGAACTAGCTGGTTCCTAAGGGTTACATATGGAATTTTCCCATACACGTGGATTAGCCCAAACCCTGGAAACCTGCTTATCTTTCCTGTTCTAAAAAGAGCGCTGAGATGTACAAGTCACCACTACAGATTCCTGCAGGTCTGACATTCTGATCACTGTCCCCTGTTTCTGCAGCCTATTATGGTAATTACTCCCTCCAAGTCTCCACACCTCAATTCCATTATTGCCATTGAAATTAGGAGCCCAATTCCATAGCAGTATTCTTTGTCCCCCTGTCTCTGATACAGAGACAACCATGCATCTCTGGAAAGCTTTCTAAGAATGATGATTTTTCTCTCACCAGGGCATTTCTTATTTGGGGAAGCTTCGTGGGATCTTTCTGAGTCAGGGAAGAGGTGGGAAAGAAAGTAGAGGTGGTTACACAGGTTGCACATAATAGATCCATTCTAACAATTCAATCTCTCTAAGCTTTTGGACTCCTTGTTCTTTCAAGGACAGTTGTGGTATTTTAGCCTCATTTACTGGCTCCTTTAACCAGGTAAGGAAACTGTTCTGCAGTAGTCCTTACCCTTAGGGGTTATTAGAAACATCTGGAGCAATTTAAAATTTTGTGATGCTCTGATCACACTCCAGAAAAATGAAATCAGATTCTCTGTGAATGGATCTTAGCATCATTAGTAATTTTCAAAGGAGGTTCCAATGTGCTGCCAAGGTTGAGAATCACTGTGTTAAGCTTAGGTGAGTGTACTCATGTCAATACATCAACCCCAGGCCACCTTATATTTTATGTTTCTTGGTCTAGTCTGTTTCTACCCATGCATTCTCAGTCCATTTTGTGCTTTGATAAAAATATCTGGAACCAAATAATTTATAATAGGCAAAAATGTATTGAGAAGTCCAAGATCAATATATCATCTGCAGAAAGCAGGAAGCAGAAGAGCAAATAGGAGAACTCTCTATCCTCATGTGATAGAAGAGTGCTAAAAAAACCCACTGCTAGAAGCCCTTTTTATAGTGGCATTAATGACCCAAATATCTCCTATTAGGCCCACCTCCCAACACCATTGCATTAGAGATTAACTTTCCATCACATGAGTTTTGGAGAAGACCAAGGATTCAAAACATTGACCATGTTTCTCAAGACCCTGCTTGTGTGGACTAAACTGTGACTGTTTTATTCAAGTTTATTTTCCCTTCCTGATTCACTTGAGAAATCAATAAATGGTATTTTCCCCTAATGTGTGCTTTAATCCAGTATATATAAGAATACAATATTTTGCTAGATTAAGCATTCATGAATATTTTTGGATCCTTTGGAATTGTCAAGAAGGATGGAAATTTTAGATTTGTTACTTAGGAAGACTTCTTTAGAGTGAGCCTTATTTTATAGTGAATATTCTCAAGGGATGAGTATGAAAATTAAATGTTTTTACTATTTAAAAGTGAGACTAGGCTTTATACTCAAAATCTGAATGTGGACACAATTCTTGATCTCAATGGGAAAAATAGTATTGACATTCAAGTTTTTCATTTTTCACTCATTTTTAAGCTTCCCAGGATAGGAATACTAAGTAATCCATAAAAAGTAAAAAAAAATTGAATTCCAAATGATCTCAATAGCTTTCTGAGTTTTCTAGCACCTAAAGCAAATAGGTAGACTGTGACTTGCTATTCTGCGATACAAACTGAAGTAATCATTACCAAAAAACAAGAAGTTAAGTAACAAGTAAGTTAGTCATATTTACTACAACTGTCACACTATATTTTGTTAAGAAACTATGATTCAAAGAACTACTGGTAGGTATCTTGAAAGATAACTACTGTATGAAACAACTTGTACCTGTGGTCTTATTCAATCTGTAATGAAGGGTGATAAATTTCCATTTTACAGATGAGGAAACAAACCTCAAAAAATTAACAACTTGCCAAAGTTGTCAGGTTAGTAAGTGGGGGATTTGAGTCAGGAACTCAAGTCTGCTTGGCTCTAAAATCTAGGTTCTTTCCAGTGCATCCTAATGTTATCCTCAGTGAGGAGGGACAGCAGTAATGACAACTGCCTAGATCTAGAAGAGGGTGAATTCCAGCTAAAATGGACAATGGACGAACTTGATGAAGCTAAAATGGACAATGGATGAACTTGGGGAAGTTAATAAACAACCAATCAAGAGCAGCCTAATGGAGCAGTGACTGGCTGTGTTCTATGAAAACAGAAATAGGAAAAGCCTATCCTTAAACAAAATTTTTTGGGGTCAGTATTTCCCTGGGTGCTTGAAAATCCTGGTGCTGGCCCTGAACAGTGGCACATGCCTATAATTCCAGTTACTTGGGAGGCTGAGGCAGGAGGATCACAAGTTTGAAGTCAGCATGGACAACTTAGACTCAATCTCAAAAATAAAAAATTGGGGCAATCTCAGCAGCTCGGGAGGCTAAGACAAGAGGATCAAGGGTTCAAAGCCAGCCTCAGCAACAGTGAGGCACTAAGCAACTCTGTAAGACCCTGTCTCTAAATAAAATACAAAATAGGGCTGGGGATGTGGCTCAGTGGTCGAGTGTCCTTGAGTTCAATCCTTGGTACCAAAAAATAAAAATAAAGTAAAATAATAAATAAGAAATTGGGAATGTAGTACAGTGTTGAAGCAACCCTAGTTTCAATCCCTAATATCGCCAAAATAATAGTGATAATAATAATAGAGATTCTCATATTAAAAAATATTTGTAAAGTCACTATGAAAATACCTTTGGAAAGTAGTGCACACTTAGCCCTGTTTGTCTATTAATTACTTTTTGTTAATTAGTATTTGAAACTTGTTTTCCCTAGGACAGTTAAATTTGGTATAGAATGGGAAGAAATGCTGAGCAAGGAAAGAAAGTTTTGATACTCTGGAAGGTGAAAGGAAATTTTAGAGGAGAAAACTATGCAAGGTCAGCAGGTGGGGTATGCAGTCAGGGAATCTCTGCTTTTGCCAGTACAAGGGAATTGAGGGATGAGGTCTACAAAAGGGGTTTATACAGCCTGTTGTATAATTTAGCTTAGAGTCAATTGCAATGGCCTGGGCCTATAGTCCCAGCTATTCTGAAGGCTGAGTGAAGTGGGGGATCACTTGAGCCTAGTTTGAAGTTTGAGACTGGCGAGAGCAACATAGTGAGAACTTGTTAAAAAAAATAAATCGGCAATGAATTAGGCTAAGACACACATTTGATGGGAAATTAGACTGGGATCTGAGAGTGCTAATTCATCTTGGTAATGTCCTGCTTACCTTGGGAATGGGTTGAAGGCCAGAGGGCTATTGCTTTCCCTAAAAGGAGACCTTGGGAGCCTGGCTGTTGATAACAGGAAATCCAGGCAGACTGGAAGGTTAGAAGAGTCTGGAGACTTGTAGCACAGGTGGGAGCTGCTTCCTGGAGTAAAGGGGAAGTCAAGGAGACAACAGGACAAGACCACCAGAACAGGAAAGACATGCAGAGGAGGAGGAAAACTCAGAAACTGAGTTCCATGCTTATATAAGAAAGAAGAAGGAGAAGGAGAAGGAGAAGGAGAAGGAGAAGGAGAAGGAGAAGGAGAAGGAGAAGAAGAAGAAGAAGAAGAAGAAGAAGAAGAAGAAGAAGAAGAAGAAGAAGAAGAAGAACCACCACCACCACCCTGGTGCTGTGTAATAAGGAAGGATGTTTCTGAACAGAGCTAGGGAGGGTGAGAGGCTGCCAGAGGCTTCCTGGTGTGCTCTGCTTGACCTCCCACTTGACTCGTGGCACCTCGCCTGTGATGGAGACCATGTGCCACTCCCAGGCCTCCACTTGTGGAGTGTTGAAGTGTTAGTCCCATAATCCAGCCTACAAGTGGCCAGTAAGATGGGTGCATGGGGCACAGTGCAAATTCCAGCCCCTTCGATAAGTAACCCATGGTCTGGAGTTTGGCCTGATCAAAAGGTGCAGACTGGGATTAAGATTCCAGATAAGTAGAATGAGTGTCTGGGGAGAGGCTCATTAAATCTTTGAGGCCGAGTGTGTTAACTTGTGGTCTTTATTTAACCCACACAGAGGCAGGATTCTTTTCTATTTCGACTCAGTTTAGTGGGCAGCCTGTCTCTTGAATGGCCTGAAATATAAATATTGTGTTCACTAAAGTGAGGTATTTCCCCTCACAATGCCAAAGCCTGGTTTTTGAATCCTCTCTGGGAAAGAACTCTAAATACCATAATGTTTTGTTTAAAACACATACATACACACACACACACACACACAAAAAAAAAAAACAAGTTATGTTATCTGCCCCTCATTTGTATCTCCTAATGAAACTGATCATCTGCCCCTGTCTACTTGTTGGCAATGGAAGTTTTGAGGATCTCATCACAGGAAACTTTGAAAATGAGAAAATAATCTCAGATATTCATTATTTAATTATTTTTTTACTTACATGCATGTAAGTACAATTTGGATAAAATAGATAAATACAGGAAAATGAGATGTTCTAGAAAGGAGACATTGTGATATGGATTGTGCATCCTGATTCTCAAGACACTCCTCAGAGACACAAAGAAAGAACACCTATAGGAGTCCTAGATATAGTTCCAGAAAACATAGATTTTCATGGAACAAGGATGGACATAAAATGTGTCTTTTCTTCTTTCCTAAAAGTGTTGCTTTTTTTTTTTTTTTTTTGGTACTAGTGATTGAACCCAGGGGTGCTTAACAACTAAGCCACATCCCTAGCCCTTTATTATTATATTTTAATATATTTTATTAGAGGCAGGGTCTCACTGAGTTGCTTAGCACCTCATTTTTGCTGAGGCTGGCTTTGAATTCACAATCTTCCTGCCTCAGCCTCCTGAGCAGCTGGGATTACAGGCTTGTGCCATTGCCACGAGCAAGGGGCTCCTCCTTCTTGATGAAGCAAATATGAAACACTCTCATCAAAACTTGTGTGATACTTGTTGTAGAGCCAGAGGTGGAAAAGCACATTTGCTGGATTTATTCACCAATACTGTTAGTTCTCTAGTTTTCTCTATAAATTTACCTAGAAATATATAAAATAATGAAAATTGGTGATTCTCCAAATATTATCACTACAGATCTTCAAGGAATACTTTTGAAGGAAGAAGTTACCCCTAGCCTAAGAAGGACCAAGTTGAAAGTCTGAATAGGAAATTGTTTAGATTGATTCATTAACTGCTTTAATAATGATAAATTATTTGTATGCAGTTATGTGATTTGCATGTCTTTTCTTGATTAGCTGAAAAATTAAATACCAACTCAGAATTTTGTATTTCCAAAGATTACACCACTTCTCATCTCAGCCAGAAGACAATTCCATGTTAGGTAAGTTTCACTTGATTAGATAAACTAAAGGAAGAAGTAATGATAGTTAATTGTCTATGAAGAAAAACACATTTATTTTTGCCTCTCACTGTTTTTAATTTTTAAATTATTTTTCAATTGTCAAAACATGCAAAGTAGACATGATAATATAATTTACCCTCTTGCACTCACTACTCCCAGCCATTATAAGCCTCTACCAACTCACCTTTACTGATTTTGAATAGAAAATCATTTCATTTCATCCTTAAATACTTTAGTATGTTCTAGAGTTCATTTAAAACCCAAGTAATGAGCAATAATTCCTAATATAAGAATCTTTGAAAAATACCCTCTTTCAAAAAAGAAATCTTCATTTAAAAAAGGGAGGGATCCCTCACTCTTTTAAATAAATGTCTAAGTGGGGATAGTGCTGTGGAGGGGCATCTTTGTAAATGATTTTGCAAATTCGACTTTGCTCCCAACCCTACATAGCAGGATTCGTTCTTTTCTTTAAAGGTAAATAGGGACTGATTCATATTTAAGTCATGCCCCCAAATCAGTAGCTTTGCAGTAGGGGGGTGGCAGTAGGCATGCTTATAATCTTTAATTAAAACCACAACTTCATTTGAAATAGGGAATTTGATATGTTTCTATTACGTTAGTGTTTTATAACTTTCTGCTGCTCTAACAAAAACCTGGAAGTTTACATGTTCCTGGTAACCACATTGCCCTTTAAAACTTGAAATAAACAAAATCTCTTTGATGAGTGACCCATAGTGTCATAACTGGCAGGAAAAGTGTAATGAAAGGAGCTGGCAAAAACCATGAAAGTTTTTTTATGGGACAAATGCTACCAAAATAGACCCACAGACTTCTGCTAGGTGATGCTCAGAAAACAAATGTGTTTCAATACATCTCTTAGGAAAATCAAGCTCAAGTCATATGTCAAAGATTGCTCAGTGCACTTTGTTGGTTATGCACAGGCAGAGCTTGGGGTTGCATAACTGAGCCACGTTTTATTCATTTTGTCCTTCAATGTTATTTGGGGCCACAGTGTTCTTCTTATTTATATTTGGAAATCAGCGCTTAAACCAGGCATTGGCCTTTCATTGTAAATAACAAGGCATCCCGTTCTGTTTCCCCAGGTGAGCAGCTTTTTCAGTGCCTTCTCCCTGCGCTCAGAAAACCCAGGATCCTAACTCCTGTGAGAACCTGTGTAATTTAAGCGCTGCCAAGAAAACATGAAGTAGTTTATCCTACACCACAGTGGAGGTTGAGTGGATTGTGGGGCTGATCAAAAGGGATAAAAGGTTGGAGCACCAAATAGAGCTATAAGAAAATTCATTTCTCAATAGATGTCTGCGTGTTTTGCACCTGGCTTGGGGTTTCTGTTTAATTCCCCAATAAATACGGCTCGATCGATTTTTCAGGTAGTTTAAACGCAGTAAGAAGTGTCAAAAAAAAAAAAAAAAAAATCAGAAAGTGAATGGCACCTAGCTTCCTTTTGTAAAGATGGCTATCAGTACTTTGAGACCTCGCCTGTCTTCCTTAACTCCTGGGAACGTGCCTTCGTTTAGGTAGTGTCTGAGGATTAATTGGCAAGAAGCTGTCTCCTGATATTGAATTTCTTCCTTCCCAACTGACAAGTAAACACAACTCCCACAGTCCACTGTGCCCCAGAGGCTTGTCAACCGGCCTGCGGACCTGCCTTCCTCCACGCACCTACTTGCCCTTCTCAGGGACTAGAATTGCGGTTAGAAAGAAAAACAATGGCCCTCACTGCCACCGTGTAGAGTGGCAATGGGAGGAAACGACAGAGACACAGGAAGCGGGGAGAGAGGGTTGCTTATACAAACAAGCCCAGGGAGGAACAGACTATGAAAACAAAGGTGAAGCTGGGAGAAAGCCGGCAGGGCCACGGGGGGGGGGGGGGGGGGGGCACCTGGGGGGGGGGAGGGGGGCCACCAGGGGGGACCTAGGTGCTGCAGGGCCCTACCTCCATGATCCAGTTTTCAGGGGCTCCTGAAGTATGAGGCAGCAGAGAGGCCAAGAAAGAAACAGGACATACCAACCCCTGGGTTTGGAATCCCCGGGTAGGGCACCCCAGTCCCTGCAGGAATCAGGAATGAGCTGCCCAGCCCCTCCACACCACCCTTCCTGGGCTCAACCCTGGGGGAGTATTCCTAGCCAGTACACAGCTCTAATCCTGTGATGGGGAAGTATCTGGAAACTTGTCAGGTTTTCTTCATGGCCAGTCTCCCGACTGATGCCCTGTCTTTCCTGGTTCAGGGGCTGGCTTCTCTGGGATGGATAGCTGCTCACCTGCTCCGTGTTGGCTTTCCCAACGTGCCTAGGAGATGTCTCCGTTAAGGAGTGTGTGCTCTATTATCATACTGGTTGCTCTCCCTGGCTGTGATCCAGGGCAGCAGCACAGGACCTGCACTTAGCAGTCACTCTGTGAAGACAGCTGACATGAGGTTAATTGAACTTCCCACCTGGATTCTTACTCCCAGTAAAATACTCTTGACCTTTGCTTTCCAATGCTGACCCTTCTCTGATGCCCCTCTTGACCACTTGAAGCACTATCTTGCCTTTTTGTCCAGAAACTTCTAAACAAGAAGACCAGGAGTGTTCCAGTAGAGCAATAAGGAAACCATCTGCCCCCTCCCTGTTTAGCATGTTATGAGTAGGTCCACTGTTTGGAGAGTCCTGCCATCTCCAGTATTCCTGTGTACAGTTAGTCTTGAAAGATATACCACCCCCACACCAATGCAAGTGATTCAGACAGGAGCATGCCCAAAGGTGACCCTGGGCAGAAGCAGTGACTAGAACTGCCCTCTTTCCATCAGCCACCACCAAGACAGGCAACACATTTTTTATATGCATTATTTTGGGAGGAGGGGGCTATTGCTGTTTTCTCATTGTGGTATTAATAAAAGCTTTCTTCTTGACAGGTAGATGGAGCCTTGAAGATGGTGCTCTCAGAGTAAAGGTAGGATTAGTTGAGTCCTGATGAATGTGATTCAGAACAGAATTACTCCCTCATAGAGGCCTTCACTTTGGGGGAAATCTCTCCATGAGCTCTGAAAAAGCTAATTTAAGCCTCATATTTTGTGATTTCCTTTATTTTGCCTAACTTGTCAGTGACATCTTAATAGGCATACAAAGTTATAGTGAAGGTATGGAGAAGGTAGGAGATGGGTCAGGAAAGGGAGGCAAGACCTACCTCATGTTCCTGCATCCTCCCCAGTGTCTCTTGGAGGAAGCAGAATTTTACAGAGGGACCTCAGTAAATAGCAGCCATTGTATGCCATTTACTGTGACACATAGTGGAACACTCAGCTCAAGGAGCAGTGGTCAACTGATCACTTAAGGTAAATGTGAGACAGGGAAATGATGCTTGGGTGACAGAAAAAACTGCCACTGAAGTCACAAGTTAACTGTGTGATTAATTTTTAAATGTGTGGCCCTCTGATTAAATTACAAAGTCCATGTGGGCAAGGATTATGTCCAGAGTTACATTCAATAAAGAGTTGTGAATTGGTGAATAAATAACTTATAAAAGTACTGACTCTTAAAAATGTTCTTATTTTTAAAAAACACCAAAACATTGTTTTGACTCTCATCTCTCAGCTAAGCTTTAGATAGGCATGAAGAATAATGTAGAGGAAATAAATGAAGCTTCCTCAGTATGATGTACTTTTCTGTTATAGTTGCCAAAATTTATAGGGCTTGCCTGCATAACTTAGCCCTGTAAACAGCTATTTTCATTCATCATTCTATAAATTAGGCCTTGTGTATGCTGCTCACATTAACTGGACTCATTAATGACTTCCCTATTCCTCCCATTTGGAATTGTCTCTTTCCTTCATCTTTCCAAAGGACACTTAGGATTCTAGGAACTTCAGCTTATTTATCTCAAACTCCCACAGCACTTCCAACAATGCCACGCTTGGTTGAATTAAAGGGAATTTCTAAAGGTAGGACCCATCTCTAAATATTTGAAGGTAGAGATGAACCTAGAATTAATGGTAAACTATTTTCTAAATATTCTAGTAGTCAGTATAGCTGATTACCTTTTAGTCTTGGGCAAAGACTTATAGGGTAGGGATTTCGAAGCAAGAAGGAAACTCAAAAACTCTTAAGTTTTTTTTTCATTTTATAAATAAAGGTAGAAGACAGAATAGAACTTAGCCTCTATTTTTAGCTCTGTGACACCATATTTGATTGCTGATAGACAATTCACTGAATAGCTTCTAAGTTTTATCAGTATCTATGCTCCTTTTAAAATCCTGTGTTGGATTTTAAATATATATAAAAGTACTTTAAATTTAAAGTGCTTGTTATGTTTTAGATATGAGGAGTCCCCCAAAAGCTCATGTGTGAAACAATGCAAGGTTTAGAGGTGAAATGACTGGGTTTTGAGAATATTAACCTAATTAGTGCATTAATCCTCTAATAGGGATTAACAAGGTGATAACTATAGGAAGGTAGGGTGTGGCTGGTGGAGGTGGGTCATGGGGGATGTGCCTTTGGAACATATAATTTGTTCTTGGTGAACAGAATTCTTTCTCTGATTCCTGGTTCCATGTTGGAGATGCTTTCTTCCTCCCACCTTTCTGCCATGATATTTTGCCTCATCTTGGGCTCAAAGCAATGGAGTCAGCCATCTGTGGACTGAAACCTCTGGAACTGTGAGCCCCAAAATAAACTTTCCTTGTTCCTGCCAGGTCTTTTGGTCACAGTAAAAAAAAAAAAAAGCAACAACAAAAACTGAATAAAATAGTGCCACAGAAACTAATCGCTTTTTGACTATCTAGTACTTACAAAGCAGCTTCAGAGTTAGCCCAACCCGTATTAGTCCTTTAAATATGATGATATATGTAGAGCTCTAAGCACAATCCCTGGCTCGAAGTGAGTATTCAACACATAATTGTTTTTGTTTTTCTCTCCAATCCTGGAAAATATTAACATTTTTGAGCACCATATGAACCCACTGCATATGACAATAGCCTTTCTTGATTTACACTGAAAACTCAAGGTATATGGGGAATATTATTATCTAAATTAATACGAGCAAATTCCTTATATTTTATCCCTGGATAAGTTCTTATCCTTTTTTTTTTTTTAAATCCTGTATTGGATTTTAAAGATACATAAAAGTACTTTAAAGTGCCTGTTATGTTTTAGATATGAGGAGTCCCCCAAAAGCTCATGTGTGAAACAATGCAAGGTTTAGTGGTGAAATGACTGGGTTTTTAAACTAGAGTACCTTGGGTCAAAACCTCTGTTTTAAGAGTTAGATTTACAATGATAGTTCCTGGTGTCATTTGGATACCATATCATTTGCCATACAATTTAGAAAATCATGCTTCCTGGTATCATTGGTTTTGGTTTGGCAATTGTCACAAATATTTACATCAGTCTTCCCACAAACAGGATTTGGGTGAAGCCGGGATATTATGAGACTTCCTGCTTATTCGTAACACTTGAATAACTAGAACTCAAATACGAGGTAAGTTTTTACCAACTAGTTGGAACTTCAAAGAATAAATTCCTTATCAAAAACCATATCACTATGAAGAGATTTGCATCAATCGTTAACAGCAGAAGGTGCAGGATGGAAGTACATCAGCTCAGTCCCTCTTAGGTGGGGACACACAGAGGACAAGTGAATGTGCTGCTTTTAAAGCGATTCTAAGGGAAAATAAACATTTTAGAGCTCTGTTCCTCATCCTACAACCTTTTCCCCATTTGTGTTTCTCCTCTTCTTATGATGTTTTATTTAGAGGTTTACTATTACAGGCAATAATTCTAACTTGGTATTTGACTTCAATTGGATTTTAATTAAAATAGATCCAGATTGGAATGGGATGTCTTGTGAGAGAGTAGACTCCTTGGCTGGATTTGATGCAGATGCTGGGTAGTTGTACACAGAGGATGTTGAAGGGAACTTGCTTTGGGAATTTGTTAAATATGGCTAATAAAATTCTTTCCAACTCCTGAGATTTTATTTAAAGATCTAAGTAGATAATGATCATATTTATCCTTTGTTTTCATTGTCTAACTATTCCATTTATACGGGATGTTCAGTATTTGACTTGATCTTGTGCTATTTGTTCCTTTTCTCTTTATGCAGGTATATATTTGATTTTAAAACCACTTGGTTATTTTTAATGCCCAGAGGCAGTTATCACAAGAATACTCAATAGCCAAAGAATCTCCCTGGGACAAACATGAGCAAGTCCAGAGCAACACATGAACTATGGATCCTAGAAACTCAGACCAGGAAGCTTGAGGCAAGGGTACAAAAAAGAGGAACTGGGAGATCATAAGAATGATTTGGATTACAATTTCAGAAGTAAAAATCTAAAATAGTTAGATATGTAAATACAATTAAGCATTTCCTCAAGGAAAGTTGAGTATGCACATCTTGTTGTGTGATTAGTGGGTTGCACTTGTTCAATACTGCCTTGATCATGAGAAGATGGATTAGAATCTGAATTGCCTAGTAGGATTATTCTACTTCTGTGTCCTCTTTTTTTCTCACCGCTACTATTTTAATTGAGTTTTATATTTTTCTTATATAACAAGCGAATGATTATGGCCCTGTCTTCATTCTCCTTGAGCCCTCCAAATTTAAAGTGCCTTATGAAATTGGGATCCTGAGTGATTAAACAAATGATCGAACAGCTGCTCTTGTGATCCAGGAATGGAAGAAGCAGCAATAGTGGCCAGTTGCTGAATTGCTTTCCCATCAATTCCAGAAAGATTTGGAGGCTTGTAAGGAACTCTTAATCAAATATTCTGATAATGAGAGACAAAAGTGACCGATAAAAAAAAAAAAAAAAAAAAAAAAAAAAAAGACTTTGACTCAGTTCAGTGGTAGAGTGCTTGCCTAGCATGTTCAAGCCCTGGGTTTGATCTCCACTACCACAAAACAAACAAACAAAACTGACCTAAATTAAGGAATCATAAAATTTTAGAACTAGGGCATATATATTAGAACCATCTTGACTGCTTTAAAAAACAGTGTCAATGTTGAGATTCTTGAATTAGGCCTAGGAGATGCCTTACTTTTCCGATCAAGGCAATGAAGGCTGCACCAGATTCCAGAGCAAGTGGTGGCAGTGTGAGGCCAGCACCCATTCTCAGGACTGTGTTCTCTTATAAAGACACATTGTTTTAAAATTGTTTTCTTTCTTTCATCCCATTCCCCCCACCCCAACCCAGGTCCAGATGGTAACAATGACCTCTATTTCTTCACTCCAGTTTTTTCACCTCTGCATTTACCACACATCAGCTGCATCTTTGAAGGATTTCTCTTGCACAATAACTTGGACACTCCAGACTGCTGTGTTTATTCAGAGTCCCTGAAACCAGGGACACTTGCAATAAACTGAGAGCATGTGGAGTTCATGCAGCTCCCCACATGACCACGCACGCATCTTGAGATGAAACTGACCAGGCGGATGGTATCCAAAGGGTAAGGATTCTGATGGCACCGGGTTGGAGGCTCGGGAAGGCATTCTCCTGGGCCTCTCTTGCCCTTAATTCTGACCTGTAAACTACACTCTGGGTAAGTGGTCACATGAGAGGCTCCTGGGTGGCCGAGCCAACCTCATGTGTCTCTTGTAGCCTTTCAAACCGAGGAAAGCACTTTCCCTTGCAGACGTGGTGAACTAAGGCTCTGAGACTGGAAAGCGAGCATTGTCCTGGGAAGGTGCTTGACTTCTATACCCCAGTGACACTCAAAGCTTTTAATCTTCCTTCATCCTGTCCCCATAGCATTTTTTTTTTCTTTTTCAAAAAGCAACAAATTCTGTGGGTTATCACTTATGCCCCACCCCATTCTTCTAAGTCAGCTTTTGTGCAGGAAAATAGAGAACTGTTTTCATTGCCTTATCAGTGTCCCAGGAAAGGGGAAAGGAGCGTCTGGCCCGCTATCTGCGCCTTGCCTGGGGACAATGAAATGCTGAAAGCAGGCTCCAGGGGCAAGGGGCTGCCCCTTCAGACCCACAGAGTGTCTGCAAGGACCAGAGAAGGAGGCCAGGGAGGAGGGGCTCTGCTGAGCCTGCTGAGAACATAATAGCCCCTGGGGTGGGCTGCTCCAAACAGGAAGGGTGTGGGCAGGATCTGAGTGCAGCTGCTCCTGCCGCCCATTCCCACAGCCTTTGATCAGCAGGCAAATGGCATTTTGTGCCCTGAGATAAATGCTTGGTCAGAGGGTGTGGGTGGCTGTGGAGGGGGATAAGGATTAAAGATGAAGGTGTTTTATAGCCTGCCTTAAGGATCTGGGTTTCAAACCTGGGATCAGCGATATGCTAGGTACCAGTGGACAGAAGTTTTCCCATGAACACATTCATTCATTCATCAAACATCTGTTGTGTATCCAGAAGATTCAAGGCACTGTGCTGAACACTTTATGGGATTCAATGGTGAATAACACAGAAGCTGTTTCTAGTCTAGTATGGAGAATCTCATGAAGGATGATTTTGGGGGATGTGAGAAATTTACATGTGTGGTAGCAACAGGTGGTGCATGTTCTTGGGCTTTATGCATTTTCCTCCTCCCTAGAATCAGATACTTGCCGTGCCCACTCCCTCCTCCCCATTTGGGATGTGTGCTCTACAGCTGAGAATCAGTAGGAAAAAGGAATACTTTGGGCTTTTGAACTGCATGGAGACAGATGAACAAAAACAAGGAAAACTGTTTGGTCAAGTAACAAAGCTAAGGTTCACACAAAAACAAGCAATCAAAATCTGCAAATACACCGTGGAGAGTGTCACGCAAAAGGAAAGAAGGAGATGTTGAATACAGTAAGAGTGGAGTGAGATTCCATCTTGGTAAGAATGGAGAGAGGTTCCCTCTAGCCAGGGTGGCGGTGATGGTAAAGCTGGGAGGAAGGAAGGGCTCTGTGAAAGACACAGCATCAAGGACACCAACCAAAGGCCTCCAAGGAGGCATGAGATGAAATTCAGATGTGTGGTGGGACTAAAGTGTGCTGTGAAGGGTGAGAGAGGTAGAAAGGACATTTGGGGATGCAGAAAATATCATAAATGGAGCATGACAGCAGAGATGATCACATATACTAGAAAATAGCTCAGTTTTCTTGAGATTGTATGTTTACAGAGAGAGAGAGAAACGGGGGGGGGGGGTTGGGGGTGGCTAGAAAGTCAAGTGGTGCCATCCTCTAGAGGACTTTGGATGCAAACTAAGGACTTTAAACCTATAAGCAAGTCACAGTCAGTAGAGGGTTTTATCCCTTCATCAGTTATTAACCAATCCTGACTTTTCTACAACTTAAAGGAAATTTCCTGAATCCCTGAGTTTTAATGCCCTGCTCTCTGTCACACACAAAGTTTGAGGTCAACACGTTATAAAAGCTCTATGTTCCTTATGCCACAGATGGAGCAGCTGATGTAGCAGCTTTGGCCTGACCTCTTTCTGAAACTCTAGGTAAAGGCCTTTTACTATTCATTTGTGGATTAATAAAACAGTTATCTCATGGGGGCTTACTTTTGCTGGGCATTGTACTAGGTCTTGAGAGATATGGCATTGAATGAAAAATGCAGTCTTACCCCCAAGTAGCTGACATCCAAGGGGCCAGAACCACCAACTCACAAAGAGCAAGTTGGGCTGTGAGGAAGAATAATGCAGAATAAGATAATAGAGATGTTTCCATGTGGTGGTCAGGAAAGGCCTTTCTGATGATTGAGTGTTATTTGGGCAGCAACCTGACTAAAATAGGGGAAAAGAATTCTAGGCAGAGGAAACTGTGTGGGGGGGATTTGGCATATTGGAGAATGGATACAAGGAGAAGGTAAGTGTCCAAGTCCACTTTTGATGGGCAAAGAAATGAAAGGATGAAGGGGCACTGGAGCATAGCCAGGGCTATATGCTTGATCTGGAACCAATCTACTCTCCTGGCAAACATGCTGCACTCCATAGCTTTGCCTCTTGGTGGCCCGTTCTGAGTGTTGCTTGATATAGCCTTCTAAAGATGAAGACAAACAAGTTAACCAAAAATGTCTCCATAGATTTGGGTGAGAGAGCTTGGATTAGGAAAATGTGGTTTGAAATTCTATGACACTGAATGTGGTTTTGGAAGGAGTCTAGGAAATCTTAAAACACTGTTGATCTGTCAGGGATGAAGAAGACCTTCATGTAAGTCAGTCCCTTGTTAATCAAAAAAGAAAAAAAAAAATGCCTGTAATCCCAGCAGCTCTGAAGGCCGAGACAGGAGGATCAAGAGTGCAAAGCCAGCCTCAGCAATAGTGACCCTGTCTCTAAATAAAAATACAAAATAGGGCTGGGGATGTGGCTCAGTGGTTGAATGTCCCTGAGTTCATTCCCCCATTAAAATAACAAACAAAACAAAACAAAAAAACTCCTTTAAGATGAAATAGGAGGATAATCTCTCTCATGCTGTCAGCCAACAAATCACTACTAATAATTTGCTAATGTCAAATTGTATCTATCTCTCATACAGTTGTATTCCCTTACAATAGGGAATGAGTATTAAGTGTGTAGTGATCATTATGTAATGCTGGAGGATCTTTTTGGTTGGGTTTTGCTATCGTAGTGTCTTCTAGGCTCCTGGTGCATTTATATAGCACCATAACAAACAAATTAAACAATGTAAAATACAACCAACTATCTGATAGTGTTACCTTCACATCATACCAATGCTTCTATTATTCTCTTCCTCCAGAATGACTTGTTCTGCATTTTGGTTGGTATCAGGGACAGATGGATAAGTATCCCATCTGGTATACATTATTTTTATTACCACCTAATTTCTCAAAGATCTATTTTATGAGATGAAACCTGTGCGTGTACTTGCACAAGCCTTGCTATAGTTGCTGTTAACATTGATATTTACTTTTACCAAAATTAAAAATTCCATACACAGGAGGAGGCATGAATCTCAATTATAGTAGAAATGTTCCCTCTGCCACAGGTGGAGTGGCTGATGTAGCAGCTTTGGAGTTTAGAGTTTTGATTCATGGTAGCATCTGGAGGAAGGGTATATACTCTGTTTCTGTAAGGTAGAGCCAGTTTCTGGCTTCTCTTCTTCTCAAGAGATTTTTCTGTTTTTTTTTTTTTTTTTCTATGTTAAGAGTCTTGTTTGAGATGAGATGGCTAAGTGATTCCATTTTGCATGGTCTCTCACACATCTTAACCAATTAGAAAGAGCTGTAGAGAATTACATGGAATTAATCCCGTCCAGAAGGTCTAGGGACAGCCTCAACTACTCAAACCCTAGTTACTTGGTTTACAATGTCACAAGAGTGCCTTGATGGGATTAAGACTGTGTATCTCAGGCAGTTTGTTATTCTTCTGAACTCTGCGCGTGCGTGCGTGCGTGTGTGTGTGTGTGTGTGTGTGTGTGTCTACAACTGTGTCAGCATTTGTCAGTAGCTACTGTTAAGCTGTCACATTGATATTATTCAATCTGCCAAGTTATATGATGCTTTTTGAAAATGGTCACTTCTTTTACATTTATAAAAACCATACCATGTAGTTGACTTCTCTTGACTTTTTTAAGAATTTATTTTGAAGTTTCATTTTATACAGGAAATAGGCATAATCACCAATAAGTGAACTTTAACAACTAAGACCCTAGGAGCCTTCCCTGGTTGGAAAAGAAAAAAAAAATCCTTTACATGCCACAAATCCTGCTTCTGGGATATCCTATTTCTTATCTGGAGATGAAAGTCAGGATTAATCCAGATGATTAAGAAAATCTTTCTAAAAGATACCCTGCATCCTCTTTAAAATTAAAATCTCCTTGGAAGTTTCCTTTCTTACTAAAATTGTGTCGGTGGTAAAAGTAAAAGCAGATCACAGGTATTTTTGGTGTTTTCCATAAATAATTTTAAAACTTGAAAACAGTGATATCCTCTCCATAAAAAGTGACAGTAAAATATAACTTTAAGCCAAACAATTGTTTTTTTGTGTGTGTGTGTGTGGGGGGGGGGTGGCGTGGAGGATATTGGGAATGAACCCAGGGGTGCTTTACCACTGAAATACACATCCAGTCTTTTAATTTTTTTATTTGAGACAGGGCTTTGCTAAGTTGCTTCGAGCCTTGCTAAATTGCCCAGGCTGGACTCAAACCTACATCTAAGGAAAAAACTGAAACTCATTCGATTAAGTCTTCCACTCAAAAAACTCTCACGTTATATATTCTGCATCTACATGCCCAGTAAATACATGCACACGTGCACACGTGCACACACACACAGAGTTAATCTGCTTTGTAGAGTCTAAAGGACAGAAACCCTTCTGTGGATAGCATTCCTGAAGGTTTCTCACCCTTGCCTTTGATTTCTAAGGCAGGGAACAACATGGCTCCTTCCCGGACAGTCAGACATGCTATAAAAAGTAACATCAGCCTTGGGAATTATAAAGGGAGAAGGGATATGCCATAAACAGGGATAAACATCTTCTTTTATACAAAGCTGTCAGATGCATTTAAGCAGAGACCTGCTCCTTGTCCTGATGGTGGTCCCTCTTTCCTGTCCAGGGACCAATGAAGCGGGGCTTTCCCTCCTAAGTGGCCCATGGTGAGAGGCTTAGATAAGGCACAAAGTTGCCCTCAATAGACTTAAAACCCCCATCTCTGGGACAAAGTGGGAAAGCTCTACTTTTGTTACCACCCTATCGAAGAAAAAAAAGCCCAAGGAAAACATTCATTGCACAAAGCCTACATTGTGTGCTGAGAAAGCCCAATCCTTGACTATTGTCTACACTCTTATTTATGCAACAGAGATGATTTTCAGGGGCTTAGCAAAATTATCAACAGGGCCATTTTAACACTCTATGTTTATTTGGCTAGTTCACTCTCCCTTTTTTAGGCCAAAGAGAACATTCAAGCAACTTTCTTTAAACAAAAAATTACAAAGGGAAGAACAATGTTCCTTTCTGAACAGGAAAGCCCCTTCCTGTAAAATGTTCTGACATAATAAGAAAGGGACTTATTCCAAGTCTTCCAGAACTTATTTTACACATTTGATGTGTTGACACATTATATAGTACAAATACAGTATTTGAAATAGACACGATTATTTCAGTTTTTTTTTTTTTTTTAATGTGAACAAGTACTATTACTAGTCATGAGGTTTTTACCTGGCCAGCTCCAAAACCCAGATAAGCTTTAAGCTAATTCTCTGAATTTGTGGTGGGCTGGATGCAAGGAGAGATGGAGAGCACCAGTGACAGATAGACAGGGGAGGGAAGAATGAGCTGTGAGGCCCATGTCCCAAGTTCTGAATTGCAATTGCTCCCCAATAATAAGAATCATTTTATCTTGATTTTTGAGCTATAATGTTGTGATAATAATACTTTCCTTGCAGGCTTCCTGTTACACATGTAAAAATCTCCATTGCGAAATGAGTGTGAAAAACAAACTTCAAAGGTGGTTAAGTACCAAGGGTGGATAATAGTGCAGAAAGATTTAGTTTTCTACCCTACCTCCCTTGAGAGTCTCAAAGTGTCCTAAGAAACATTTGCTAGGTCATGCCAGTGACATTTCAAACTGGAAACCATTATTCATTCAACACATATTTTGTGATCTATTCTGTGCTATGTCCTAGAACGATTTGCAGAGTGCTTCAGAGAGCCTCATGTATTTGATTTGAATTTTATTCTAGGCCTATATTTCAAACATCTTTTTAAAATAATAAAAATGTTGGGCATTTTCAATCTACTGTCTACTCAATTTTAGCTCTTCACACACCACAGATGCTGCAACTTGTGCTCTCAGGTTGTCTTGTTTTGTATACACTCAAAATACAGCTTCTCTGGCCTCTAAAAATATGTTTACTTTTTGTACATGGGTCATTGGTTAGGACTTAATGGTGCATAAAAGTTCATTTTAAAATTTGGGAATGCTCATATCCTCACAGGTAAAACTGCACAGGTAAAACTGTTATGAGAAAAATGTGCTCCGTTAAACTCCAGGTCAAGGTCAGGGATCTGCTCAGAGTATATCCTGTTAACAGTATTAACTGCACAGTTGGGCAAACATACCTGACAAGCTATCATGTTCAATAGAGTTAAGGACACTTACTGTAAATTTTGAATGCTTCTCTTTCAACTTTTATATTTATGAGAGAATAAAAAGATTGTTACATATTGCTAGAGATACAACGAACTATTCCGACTTGCTTCTTTGAAGCAATTGCTTTAGTTGAAGAGCATGCTGAGGTTATAAGGAGAGCTTTCTAAAGATCCACCATTTGTAAAGTAAAGAATTAGTATTTTTCTCAATACTGTTCCAAAGTGCAGGAAAAGAAAGAGAGAGAAAAGGGGGGGAGAGAAATTGAGGATGGTTTCAAATTATTTTTTAAATAAAAAAATTATGTGCTCAATGATTGATTTTATAGTAAGGTAATGTTATAAATTAATCACACAAAAGAAATATGCTAATGCAGTGATATTTTGCCCATTTACACATGGGAGCGCCGAGTACCATCAAACAAGTATGGGAGCCATGGCTCTATGTATCACTTTCTCCAAAAGAAAGGTCATGGTGAAGAGGAGCCAAAGTACTGCGGAAACTCTGTTTAAGACACTGCTTCTACCCTTTTTTCTTCCCTAATAAAATGGAAACTTAAACCCCAAACAGATAGTTTGTACAATAACACAGACAAAAGCGTTGTATGGCATGGCTGAATGCTGTATAGAATGGCAACCCAGATCAGCTCTCAATAGGGTCCCCTTTGTAAAAGCATGATCAAGGTGCATGCCCTGCTCCATACTCCATCTCCTCAGGCTCAAAACCATGAGTGCATCTGGACAAGGATCTTGTGGATTTGTCTGGCTTTTTGTGAGGTTTATTGCTTCTTTAACCAAAATGTCACTTCATCCTTAATTCCCCAGGAAAACTCACGTACACACACACAGAGACACATTCACATATCACTTGGATAGCCAAAACCAGCCTTATAAATATTCCTGTGGGAATGTTTCCTTGCTGTGGTCAGCACTGAGTGCAGGACATCCCAGTATCCATCACTGTTCTATTAACTCCAGTGAGTGAATACCACTTCCTGTTCCCAGACCTCAGAGTTGAAAGGAAGGAAAGAAAAAAGAGGGAGCAACCTGCCCACCCCCAGAGCTGATGATGACATCTAAGGAGAGGTCATATGTTTTTCTCAAAAACTTGCTGTGTATGTAGGGATGAGGTAGGGGTGTTGGAAAAGCCTTCATTAATGCAGTACCCTCAACCAACTTTAACTACAGTAGCTACATGTTAATATTTATATTATGCATTTACACTTAGTTTTGGATTTTTGAAATCCAGACTAGATAATCAAATAGATACAAATTCCTACTTACAAGCTATAATTGTTTACTTTGTTTTGTTCTTTAGGACATTAGTGAGACAAATTTCTTGCCTCCCTGTCACGTGGTTGCCTTCTGAAATCTGTTTCAAGTTTGCCATTACCCAATCTTGTCCTTCCTCCAATTTCCCTTTCTTCCAGTGGACTTCCAGTGGACTTATGCTACAATTTTTGTTTCTTTTCTCTGAAAAGAACATAATTTCTTGTTTTTATAAGAATGTTGCTATGGTTTGGATCTTAAATGACCTCCAAGAGCTCATGTGTTAAATATTTTGGTCCCCATTATAGTAATGTTTAGAGGTGGGACTTTTGGAAAGCGATTGGATCATGAGGACCCTGCATTCATCAGTGGACTAATCCACTGATGGATTATTAACTTAATAAGCTATTGGGAGATGTGGAAACTTTAGAAGGTGGGGCTAACTAGAGGAAGAAAGTCATTCGGGGACATGCCCTTGAAGGATGTATTGGAACCCTGGCCATCTCTCTTTGCTTCCTGGTCATGTAAGGTAAGCAACTTTGCTCCACCATGTGTTCCCCACCATGACATTCTGCTTTGCCACTGGCCCAAAGTAATGGGGCCAAACAAAATAAATCTTTCCTCCTTTAGGTATATTTTTCTCAGGGATTTTGTCATAGCAATAGAAAGCTGTCTACCACACATATACTCTTCTGTATTTCCCTGCTGATGTTCATGGGATTCTCTTGCACAGAATCCGAATGTCCTGATCTAATTTTTTTCACTTCATTTTGGAACCACTGACCCTACCCCAAGAACAGCTCAAGATGACCAATGTTATTCACTTCTCCCAGCATTGAAATATTCCCCTATCACTCATCACCAAACTAGATTGAACATGAAGTGGTGACTAAGCAGTGGAAAGATCCTTTATCATCCGATCTTTCTCATCCCGTATGTGAGACACTTTAAACAAAAGACGCATAGAGCTAATCACCTGAAAATCCTGCAAGTGTAAAAACAAGCAAATCTTCAAAAACGAGTAAAAACAGGTGGAAGGGGATCATTCCTAATGCTTACCTGAGTAGACAATTGAAATCATTATTTTACTTTTATAAAATAATGTGTGGGGGCAAAAGTAGCCCAGAGGTTAAATTTGGCCTGACTTCTGGGGGATAAAAGCTTAGCTGGGACTTACCCATGTTCTTGAGCAAGTCACTCCTTGTATCTGTTTCCCTAACTGTGAAAAGGATATAATACCTCCCTCCCAAGGGTCCTGGGGCTCACTGTCAGTGAAGCACTTTGCAATCCACTGCTGAAAGGTGCTCAGCAAGTTCAAAGAACCAGTATTAAGGATTGTTTATCATTTTTTATAAACCAGTAAATCCTTCTCATGGGTGTAAAATGATTCTTCCTAGCTTTATTCCCTACACATACTAAAATAAACTTCAGATTCTTCTATACTATCTGCTTAACATGTGCTTCAGCTGTTTACATGCACAAAGCCCTCCCCATCTCCTTTTGATTTGCAGCATGTGCTGAGCCCAAGACAAAAGAACATACTATTCAGAAGTGTGACTCATGTGAAAATTGAAACTTCATGCCTTATTTTATTAAGGGCCTTGCTTTCCCATCTGTGGGTTAAAATAATTGGGAATAAAGATAAACACTGTAAAATAAACATGAGCACTGAGTTAGTCAATAAAGTAAATTTGAATCAACTGTTAAGTGGCAAATCTAGTGAACAAATGAGGAAACTACGAGTCAAAAAACCTGGTGATGAATGGGACCTGTTATTTTCCTGGGTATTGTATTGAAATGCATTATTTTAATAAAATAGTAACAATGTTCAATTGCAAAACACATGATGATCATTTGGGTTTTATTTGAGGAATGAGGGAGCTAAGAAGTGACAAAGAAGGCATCTGGCAAGAAGCATGGGTGAAGAGGTTGGAAAAGGCCCAATAGAAGAGATGGTATTACAGGTTAGAGGGAAGGAAGAAAGAAAGGTGACATTCATTGTGTGCCAACTTTGTGCCAAGCGTTATGCTAAGCTCCTTACGTACACTATCTCATTTAATCCTGGTAATGACTTTGCGAGATAGGCATTATGATTGCTTTCATTTTATGGAAGCTGAGAGCTTATGTCATTTTTCCAGGGTAATGGAACTACTAAATGACAGAACAGGAATTCCTACTGGGTTTCATATGACTCCCAGTCTAACACTTTATACCACACCCTGGCGCCCTTTTAGAAAAAAAAAAAAAAAAACACTGTTGATACTAGAGCTTATTATTAGGTTCCTTATTATGACTTCTTAATAAGCACACCAAAACAATGCTATTGGTTTTCATCACGGCTTTGCTGCTGTGGGGCCATATTTTCTTTTCCAAAATCATATTGGTATTAAAAATCTGCTCCTTGAATCAAATTGTATTCTGTTTTAAATATGAGGCTGATAGTGAAAATATACAATATCAGTTATGATCCTTGGTGTCTGCCTTAGGCCCTGGTGACAAAGATAGATTAATTAATTAATGGGAAATATGAGGATTTTAGAAGTTATGAAAAGATGCTTTTCTAATAACAGTTTTCTGAGTAGTATGCCAGAAAAGGAAAACTCCAACTCTGGAGAATTCTGTGAGGAAAAACTGAATTGCTCTGAAGAAGGCAACTTTTGCCCCAATCATATCTATCATTCAATGTCTGCCTCCCGAAATTTTCCAGAAAGAAACTAATTTTAGTCCCCAAATATTCCCTAGCATGCTAGTACCTCTATGGTCACTTTATCCACCCCGTCTCCACCCCGACCTCTGGATTACCTCTTTCTCTGTGTCTCAAAGCTCTAGCATTATCTCCCTCTCGAAGTTTTTCTCTTCTTCTCTAGCCCGAGGCTATGAACAAGTATTCTGCACCAGCTCCCACAGTTTTGACCTCTTTTAGGACTGTGTCTGAGTTTTTTCTTCTTTGTCCCTCGGTTTAAGAATGAATAAGAGCAGAGATCCCCAGTGATTCTTCCTCCATGACTCGAAGAGCAATAGATTGTGTTATCATCAAGGCCTAGCCAGGAAGAAAGATTCAGTAACTGGAAGGTCCTATGGGGGATGATTCTTCACCAAAATGTGTATTTTTGAGTGTCCGCATTGTTTCCAGGTAGCATTCTAATTTGACATTTTTTTTAAGTGGCTTTTGCTGTCTACACTTATTGTACATATCATTTTAATTGCAGGGAATGAGGTAAAGAAATGATCATGTAAGGGCCAAATTTATTGTTTTAGAAACAGCTCTGAGAAAAAAAAATCTGGCCTCTGGCATGTAAAATTATCTAAGTACCAGGAATGGCCTGTGCACACAGACAGCCTAGGCCCCGTTTTTATCAAAGTTTATTGCATTTGGATTCTAACGTTTCTCTGATACCTTTTCTTCTTACCACTTTTTCTTCTTACCACTTTTTCTTTATGATCTTACCCATCTATTTCTATTATTTTGTTTCTTTCTACCTAGTATCTTTGAAGAAGCAGGAAGAATGACTCAAACTTAGAAAGAGAAAGGTTGGCTTTGAACTTGTGATCCTCCTGCCTCAGCCTTCCATGCAGATGGGATGGAAGACTGAGGCATAGATGTGGACCACCATGCACAGCTTGAGAGAAGAATTAAGAAGAGGTATATGCTAGAGAATTGGATTATTTAATTCCATGATTAAATTTTTGCATTGCTCTCCTCCATTGTCAGGGGAGAAAAAGGGTTATATGCATAAAATCAAACAGAATCAGCACACACACAAAAAAACTTTGAGAACTGAGCTTTGGTGTGTAATATCTCCCAGGTTTCAGACTGGACTCTGAGAAGGACACTGGTGAGGCATCCCACAATAGCACCACAAGGCTTTGAAAACCATATTGACATTCAACCACAGTCCACCAAAGTAGACAGTGACATGTATTTAGGGTTGACAGCTAAAATATAAGGTTTTTTAAAGATTCTGGATTCTTTTAACATGTTCAGAAATCAATTCAAAATTATTCATTATACCAAGAATCAGGGAAATCTTAACTCAAATAAGGAAGAATAGCAGACATGCCAAGGCTAAGATGACACAAAGGTTGGTATTATATGACCAAGTTTTAAGTCAGCTATCATCAAAATGCTTCAGCAAGTAATTGAAAACACTTTTGAAGAGAAAAAAACAGAAAGTCTCACAAAGAAATAGGAGATATAAAGAATAAAACAGAAATTTTAGAACTGAAAAAATACAATAACAAGTATAAAACTATAGGCACTACAGAAGAATAGAGATGTTAGAAGAAATTTAAAGAATAGCAATAGAAATTATCCAATCTGAACAAAAGAGATTAATTTTTTTTAAAATGAATAGGTGGCTGGGGTTGTGGCTCAGTGGTAGAGTGCTTGCCTAGCACATGTGAAGCCCTGGGTTCGATCCTTAATACCACATAAAAATAAATAAATAAAATAAAGGTATTATGTCCAACTACAATTTATATGTATATATAAATAAACAGAACCCCAGAGACATGTGAGCAATAACAAAAGATCTAATATTTGAGTTACTGGACTCCAAGAAAGAGATGAAAGAAATGAGGGTAAAAAAAAAAAAAGTACTTAAAGAAATTATGATTGGAAACATTCCAAATTTAGTGAAAGATATAAGCCAACTGATTTAACAACTCAGCAAACTCTAGACAAACAGACCAAAATAAATCTACACCTAGACACATCACTATCAGATTTCTAAAAACTAAAGACAAAGGAAAAAAAAATTGAAAGCAAACAGAGAAAAATGACAGTGCGGTGGTGATCCCAATGTAGGTTTCTCCCCAGGAACTGTAAAATACAAAAGGAAGTAGTAGAAATTTTTAAAGCTATTATATAAAAAATAAAACTATCAACACAGTACTCAATATCTAACACAAATATTTCTCAGAAATACAGGTGAAATAAAGACATTGTGAGATGCAGGAAACAAAGATAACTTGTCAAAAAAATTCTTCAGACATAAAAGAAAAGATAAAGAAATTGGAATGTCAACAATAAAGAAATAACAAGAGAGAGTAATACTGAAAAAATACAATAGACTATTCTTTTCCTCTTGTTTTTAAAAATTATGTTTGATAGTTGCAAACAAAAATTATAACACTGTTCATGTATTCATATCCTAAACAGGGCTGGGCAAAGAGATCTACAAGGTGACAAAATTTCTCACTCTACTTAGAATGGTAAATTAAGGATAGTTATAAACTATGGTAAGTTAAGTATATAATACTATAAGTTATATGAAGAGAGAAATAAAATTATTATAGGTAAATTAAAATGAAATTATAAAAAGTTTATGTAACCCACAGAAAGACATGAAAAGAAAGAAAAAAGCTATAAAATATAGAAAAAACAAATATGAAAACAACAACCATTCTAATATGTTTTAATTACCTTTAAGGAAAATGATCTAAACACACTAAAAGAGATGAACAAAATGGATTTTAAAAATGACTCTATGCTGTCTATAAGAAACTTACTTCAACTACAAGTTAGTTATAGAGTATGAGAATGGAAAAGATATATCTTGCGAACACTAATCCAGGAAAAGCTGGAGTATCTATATTACTATCAGTCAAAAGACTTCAAAGCAAAGAAATTTACCAAGGAAAAAGACAGACATTACAAAATGTCAAAAAGGTCAACTAACTGAACATATAATAGATCTAATCATGTACGCACCAAACAACAGAAGTTCAATAATACATGGAGCAAAAATGAACAAAACTGAAAAGAAAAATAGATAACCCAGAATTTGTTGTGGTTTGGATATGAAGAGTTCTCCACAAAGCTCATGGGCAATGCAGAATGGTTCAGAAGTGAAATGATTGGTTATGATAGCTGTAACCACATTGGCAGATTAATCCATTTGATGGATTCATAATTTGAATGGATTACTGGGTAGTAACTGTAAGTGGGTAGGACATGGATGCAGGAAGTAGATTATGGGGAGTGTGCCCTTGGGGATTATGTGTCTTGTCCCTTGATCCTCTTTCTTCATCTCTTCCTACTTTCTGGCTGCCATAAGCTGAGCAGCTTTCCTCTACTATACCCTTCTGCCAAGATGTTCTGCCTCACTTCATGCCCAGAGGAATGGAGTTGGCTGACCGGGAACTGAATCTCTGAAACCATGAGCCCAAAATAAAGTTTTCCTTCTGTAAGTTGTTCTCATCAGGTGCTTTGGTCACAGAGATGAAAAGTTGATTAACGCAGCTTCTCTCAATGATCAAGGAATCACTAGTGAGAGAAAGAGCACAAAGCTTGAACACGAATGTTCATAGCAGCTTTATTTGTAAAATTACAAAATTGGAAACGACTTAAATGTTCTTCACCATATGGGCAAAAAAATAAGTTATTGTACATTCGTACAATGGACTACTATTCAGTGATAAGAAGAAATGAACTGTTGGTACACACAACAATTTAATGGATTTCCAGAGCATTATGCTGCATGATTTAAAAAAAGAAAATCTCAAAATGTTACATAACAGATAGTTTTACTTATATAATATTCTAAAATGACAAAATTATACTTTAGATGAACAATCAGTGATTGTCAAGTGTTAGGATTTGGGGTGAGTATTATAAAGGGGTGATGTATCCTGATTATTGCCATGGTAACAAAAATCTATGCCACAAAATTTCTTAAAGTGAATGTAAAACTAGTAAAATTCAAATAAAATTTGCATTCAGTTAGTCATGTTGTACCAAAATCAATTTGTAGGCTTTTATAATTATATAATGATTTTATAAGATGATACTATTAGGAGAAACTGGATGAAGAACACATGAGAACTTCCTTTACTCTTATTGCAATTTCTATCTAAGCCATAAATTATTTCAAACATAAAAATCAACTGAACTTTTAATGTGATTTAATTTTTACTAATTTAAATAGTAATATGTAGTTCATCAGTATAGTATTGGACAGTGCAAGTCTATACTAAGTTATGTCAAATAACTTCATTTCTCTTGGTTTTTACTCATAGTTTCCTAAAGAAAATTTTTACATATGAAAAATTTTTTCAACATATAGTCCCTGTTCTTTAAATGTCTGCCACAACTGAATTAAATCAGAGCAACATAAAATTCAAGGTTGCACAAGTAATGTGTTCAGTTATTCTAATCCAGACTGTTGACTAATGCAGATGGGAGAATGTTAATTCCTCAGGTAGGTTGTAAAGGTTTTAAACCTCATAACCATGTTTTGTAAGCTTGTGAATAGGAAGAAGCCTATAGCTGTTCTGAACCTTAATTATCTCTTTTTACTGACAAAATCCAAGCAAGTTACTGCCTCCAAATCCCCGGGAATGAACAGTTGGTCCTTTGACTTTTAATCTTTGCCAGCACAGGTTAAGAGATCAAGTCCTTTCTCAGAGCCCACACAAGTCAAACCCCTCTGACATGCAGAAGGTGTTTGATTTTATCTACTCCATTCATTCCCTTCTTATTTTTTCAAAGCACCTTCACACTAGATAAAATACGCACACTTAGAATGAGGCAAATTCTTTGTGTATTGGCCCCATCTCCTCCCAGCCCTGCACAAAAGCAAGTCTGATCATAACTAAATGCACAAGCTTTCCTGGGGACTCTGGGAGATGGAGACTCTTCATGTTGTTTGGGCTTAGTAGCTCAACCCCTCCTTACAATTGCTTGAAAAGTGACAGTGGAGGCTCTTGTGACCTCCAGCCCCCGGGAAAGACTAAGTCTGATTATCCAGAGATGCCCAGGGGATACTATTGAAGTCATCTTCAGTAGCATTTGGGGGTGGAGAAAATGAGATCATTATCACTTCCATTGTTAAGAGCTGCCATCACATGGTGATAAAAAGCACAGTTATAGTTGTTTTTGTGACGATCTTAAATTCACTACATACAGCACATCCACTTCTCACCTTTACTTGGGAAAACACTCATATCCTTCTCCCCTCAGAAAAACACCCATTTTTTCCCTTCTCTGCTCAGAAGCACACTCTGCTCTCATGTTGGCAGACAAACTGAGAGAGACTCAGATACCACCAAGCTCTAAAAGGGCAGGAGACAGGCTGTTCCCTCTTAAGTCCCTAAGGATGATGTAATGTGTGGCTCTGCCATAGTTTGGATCTGGAGCATCACCCTTGTGTTAAGGTTTTGATCCCTAGGATGTACCATTTGGAGGTGGTGAGACCTTTGAGAGGTGAGCCTAGTGGAAGGTCTTCAGGTCATTGAGGGTGTGCCTTGACGGGGACTGTGGGACCCCAGCCTCTTCCTCTTCTTGTTTTTCACTTCCTGGCTGTGAGGTGAGGGACTTTGCTACACTGCATGCTCCCACCATGATGTGCTGTCAACAGCACAGGGCTAAAAGCAATGTGTCTGCCCAGACACGGAGAGAGACTTCAAGACTATGAGTCAAAAATAAAATGTTTCTTTTTCAGTTGATTATCTCAGGTTTTTGTTTTAGTGAGAGAAAGCTGTCTAACACAGGCTGTATTCAATATTCAGAAATTAGTTGTTAAATAGCTGAATGAATTAATTTCCATTTCACAAAGAGAGGACCATTTTTGTTTCACACTGAGAGAGGATGCCCCACAAGACTGGATTTTACTGCAATCAATTGAAAAATAAATTTCAAATTACCACAAGGAGTGCCTCTTGGAATTTTCTCCTTTTTGAAAAGTCTCTTTCTCAATCGAGTAACCCTAAGTAAAAAAAATATTCAAGACCAAGACATTAACTAATATTCACTTCTGACTTTTATTTTACTTGCAAATACTTCGAGTCTCATAAGAACCGTATCCTCTGAAAAACATGCTCTGGGCAACCTGATCTAGCTAAGGTACTATCTTGGATCCTACTTATGTAAGCAGAACCTGAGAAAGAGTGTGGCTTATTAAGGGGGGCGGGGGTTCTCAGGATAAGAGAGTGAGGGAAGCAGGATAGGGCAGGACAAAGAGCTGAATAAGAATATAAAATCAGTTGGAGCTCTCCAGCCTGGTCCCAGAGAGAGCCTGGAGCATGAATTGTATCCTAGACATGTGTCAGACTTTTGTGATTCATGCTAATGAGTCTTGGACTTCATGCTGCCCCTGTAAAGGGCACAGTTGCATTACCTCTCAGGAAGAGTAGTTCCCATTTGGTCAAGGTCAAGTTTCCAGAGGAGGGAGCAGCTGTGAGCCATAAGCAGACAAACTAAGAGAAGCTGCAGGATGAGTGCACTGGTCTGGAAAAGAGGGAGCTTGGCAGGGCACCAACAGAAGCTCCAACAGTCTACCCCTTATACCACTCATATCCGGTTGTTTGTCACATGAAATTCACTCCATCTAGAGACAGGTTTTCCAGGATCTGGTTAGCCAGAAAGGTGGAATTTAGAGGTTGACTGACATCAATTGGCTGAGTCAGTCTGTCTGTGGTCATTTTCATGACTGAGGAATTAAATGGGGATGATGGACATTATGAGCCTTTCATACTTTTAAGTTTTTGACAATTGTACCAATTTTTGCTTTTCCATCTCAGATGTAATTTTTTTCTGGGGGGAGTACTGGGGATTGAACTCAGGGGCATTCAACTACTAAGCCACATCCCCAGCCCTATTTTGTATTTTATTTAGAGACAGGATCTCACTGAGTTCCTTAGCACCTCCCTTTGGCTGAGGTTGGCTTTGAACTTGTGATCCTCCTGCCTCAGCCTCCTGAGCCACTGGGCTTACAGGTGTGCGCCACCACACCTGACTCTCAGATGCAATTTTTAAAAAGTGTATTATCTTGTTAAGTTTTAGGGATGTTCACTTGATTTTTCTTGCTATAATAGCTCTTTCTCTCCTAGTCATCGGGAGGGTTCTCTCAAATGTTATATGTATTCTGATTATAAGTGTATCTAGTTAGGAAATCACCATGAAAGACCACTTTAAGATGAACCTGAATTAGAATTCCTGATCTGCATATAGCCCTACTTCTAATGGGAGGATACCCAGCATATGTAATTGGCCTTATTAGTCCACTTTTTATGATAAAATATCCGAGGAAGTCTAACTTTATAAAGAAAAGTGATTTATTTAGCTCAAATAGTTCTGGAGGTTCAAGTATTTGCATTGGGTGAGGGCCTTCTTGCTGGCAGAGTCTCAAAGCAGTACAGGGCATCATAACATGACAAGAGACAGGGAGTGTGTGTGTGTGTGTGTGTGTGTGTGCCTGTGTATTTTTGTGTGTCCCTCTTTCTTTATTTCTCTCTTTTCTTATAAAGTCACTAGTATACAATCACTGGAATCTCTTCCCTGACAACCTTATTCACTACTGATCACCTCGCAAAGTGATAGAATACCATACTTAGATTAACTGTCTACCCTCTTATTCCTTTACTATGGAATTAAATTTCAACACAAGGTTTACCCTTGAGGGACATATTCAAATCATATCAAACCCATAGCATCCTGCCCCTACCTCCAGGATTCATCTCCTTCTCACAGCCCCAAATATAATCATTCCTTCCTGAATAGTTCCATTCTTAAATTGTTCCAGCATTAATTCAAAAGTCCAAAGTCTCACCTGATGTTCAAGGCAAACTTCTTGCAGTTGTGAGCCCATAAAAATTGAAACACAAATTTTACACACTTCTAAGGTACAATGGCAGGAGAAGGATAAAATAAACATTCCAAATCCCAAAGAGAGAAATAGGTAAGTAGAAAAGAGTAACTGACACAAGGCAAGACTGAAATTCAGAAGGGTAGACTTTATATCTTAAAGCTCCAAGCCCAGGACTTGTGCATACTACCATGGGGGCTGATACCCAAGGACTAAGGCATCCCTACCCATAGCTTTGCTAGTCACAGAACACACAGATACTCTCTCAGCCTGACTGGAAGTTGGCTGCAGCTTTCCCTGGTGGCTACTGCATGTAATTACTGGTACTTGTACCATTCTGGGGTCCTCACTGAGGGTCCACCCTCACAATTCCACTGGGCATCACCCCATTGGGAGCTCTCTGCAAAGGCTTTGACTCTACAGCAATTATGGCCTCTCTTCCCAGTCTTGCCTTTGAAATCTCAGTGGAGGCTGCCATAATCCCATCATTCTTGAATTCTTCACATCTGTGAACAGCACAAGGGTCTGCTGCCAGCATGGGCCACCCCCAGACCTGCTTGAACCATGGCAGTAGATGTGGAGTGCTTCACGGGCTGAAAGTGGGGAAAGACATCCTGAGGCAGTTCTGGGAGATGAACCCGTGAAGGACCCTAAAACTGGGTAATTTGTAAGGGAAAAGGTTTATTTAGCTCACTGTTTTGGAGATTTGAAAGTCTGAACAACAAGACATAGGCTCTGGTGAGGCATCCTTGGCTACATCACTCGATAACAGAAGGCATCATGGCAAGAATGCTTGCTAAATAGAGGAAGCCAGAAGGGCAGAGGGAAGCCTGTCTTGTTCTAACAACCCTTAGCCGGGCCTCTTTCTGTCAGCTTTCTCACTGCTGTAACTAAAAGATCCAACCAGAACAATTGTAGAGGAGGAAAAGTTTATTTGAGGGCTCACAGTTTCAGAGGTCTTAGTCCATAGAAGACCAGCTCCATTTCTTGGGGCTCAAGGTGAAGCAGAACATCATACTTCCTCCAGCCGCACCCCACCTGTCTCCAGTTACCGCTCAGTAAATCACATCAGGGATTAATTCACTGATTAGGTTAATGCTATGCCCAATCATTTCTCCTCCAAACCTTGCATGTCTCACATGTGAGCTTTTGGGGGACAGCTTATATCCAAACCATAGCAGGGTCCCATGAGAACTTGAATTGCTTCTGAGGGTAGAACCATTAATGACTTCTTACAAGGTCCCACTACTTAGAGGTCTCACATCTCTTAATATCACCACACTGAGGGCCACGCTTCCAGTACGTGAACCCTTGGGGACCAACCTCATCCAAACCATAGCAACCAGAATACAGAAGGGAGTCTGAACAGGACAGCAGCAACACCCACAGTAAAGCCTTTCTTTCTGCCCAGAGCTCCTCTCTATGGCTTTGTCTCAGTCCTGACACACATAGTGACATTACCAGTTTATGGGACTGTTTGTGCTCCACATCAGCAAGCATCTTTTCTAGAGCAACAAGGAAGGTTCACCTTCATATCTTTATATTCCCCCAAATTAGGGCAATGCCTTCCCCTAGTGGGCACTTAAAAATATTGTTTGTTTGCTCTTTCACCATTAATAACAAAGCAATAAAATTCTGTGGAAAGAACATGATAATAGTCTTTCATCTTCTTGGAGCTGAAAGACAATGATATTTTAACCTATGAATTTGGGGGGAACATAAACATTCAATATACAGCAAGTCCTCATATATCCCATGGTGGCATTAGTGCCTTTGTAAGAAGTGGAAGAGAGACCTGCGCTAACACACTTGCTCTGTCTTGCCATGTAATGCCCTGGGCCATGTTATGATGCAGCAAGAAGGCCCTCATAAGATGCCAAATAGATTCTAACACTATGTTCTAGAACTTCCCAGCCTCCAGAACTATGAAAAACAAAAACAGCTGTGAGCTGCATAAACACCTTTTCTATATGAATTACCTAATCCCAGGTGACTTTTTTATTGTAAGAGAAAGTAAACTAAGACAATCATCTTTCCTCTTTTTCTTTTCTTTTTTAAATTTTTTTCTTTCTTCTTCATGGTGCTGTGGATTCCTCTAGTTTCTAATAACATGGTTTTTATTTCTATATGACACCTTACCTGAATCACCCTTAATGTCCATATTTCTAGCATGTTCCTCAAAATTCTTCCGGTTTTCACCCTCTTACTGAATTCCAAAGCTGCTTCCATGATTTAGGTCATCGTTACAGCAGCACCCTGCTTCTTGTTACCAGAATCTGTCTTAAGTGTGCTCAGTTTGCAATGAAAAAATATTGTACACTGGCAGCCTAAATAATATCAATTTATTTTCTCACAGTTTTGAATGCTGGGGAGTCTGATTCCAGGGTGCCAGCATGGTGGAGATTGTCAAGGGCTCTCTTTATAGCTTGCAGACTGACACCTTCTCCCTGTCTCCTCACAGCCCTTCCTTGATGCATGAGTAAGGGAGGGAGAAGAGACAGAGGATGAGTCCTCTGATGTGTATCTTTTTATAAGGGCACTAATTTTATTAGATCAGGGCCTCACACTTAGGACCTTATTTAACCTTCGCTGTCTCCTCATAGGCCCTATTTCTAAAAGTCCTAACCCCACAGCCATATGGGGTTAGGACTTCAGCATATGGAAGACACAATTCAGCCCATAGCATCTTGGGAACATTTAAGGAGAGAGATAATCATCACATAGTTGATAAACTTAAAGTCTTAGTAATTTTGTTTTTAATTTGGATGTGCTCTTTTATTTAGGATTGCCAGATTTAGCAAACAAATAGAGAATTCACAGTTAAATTTAAATTTTAGATAAACAGCAAGTATGCCCTGTACAATCTTTCTACATACGTTTTAACACAATCACTGTTAGTTTTCACTCAGGTAAGGGATCATACTTATGTATTTGCAAGACATCTAGCATAGATATTTGCTCCACAAATTAGCACAGGAGGAGTGAGATTAAGTATTTCAAAGTGTCCAAGTAAAATTTATTTAGACATTTATCAACAAGAAAAGTCATTTCTCCTTTCTATCAAATTTGTAAGTCTCTTATTATTCAGTCAACAACATTTTTATTATTTACATCAGGTTCTAAAGCACCAAAACACGAGTATTTTTCTTCCCCTTAAAATAAGTTTTAAAATGAAGGAATGCTTATTTTTAAAAAAGCATTCTCAATTCTGTAATAACTTCACAGAACTCTCATTTTAAAGTCAGAATGTTCAGCTTTTCCAGAAAAGTCTATACTCCTAAAAAAACCCCACTTTTTAAAAAATAAATACTCAGAACAATGTAGCCATAGTGTTGGGCTTCCCGAGGACTCTGAAGACATGTTCGTTGCACCTCTTTATATTAATTCTTTGTCCCAGGCCTGTCATTTGCTGTATTTTAGGGAAGGTAGCACTTATCACAAGCATAGGGTTTCAGCTGCCAGAATACTCTGTAGCTCCCAATCACTTTCTCTGCCTTCAAGTCTTTGTAACCATTCCTGGAGAAACCCTCAAGCCAAGAAGGTGACACAATTTGCATTTCCCTCAATGCTGTCACAGGAGCTCTACCCAAGATAATTTTACACTCTGCCACAGACACATTATACTGTTTTTCAAGGGATTACCAACTGGAAAGGAGAGCTGAAATGTATCATATACCTTACATTGTACGTACTAAGTACTAAGGGCTTAAGAGAAACAATGTCACCCTATCTATGGAATCTAGCTGCCCAACCAAATATTCAGCAAATATTTCTTACATGGAAGTATCTGATTTAAATGTCAATGTTCTCTAAATTACTTTACCGGTCTCCAATCTCCTTTTCAGGTTTCCTAAGATTGCTTTTCTTTCTCTTCTCACCTCTGAGTCCATAAACACACAGTGCATTGTCTTGCTTATCATCTGTAAAGAAATAAACTCTGACCCAAGCTCCTGGTTAGCTAATGCTGAACTGTAAGCTCTTAGGGGTAGAGAACATAGAACATGAAATTATGTTTTTCTCTTTGGGTCTTGATTTCATCAATTCAGAGAACAGGAACCTGTGAATTCAAAATATTTTTTGTGGGGGCTGGGGGTAGCTCTCAGTGGTAGAGTGTTTGCCTAGCATGTGCCAGGTTCTTGGCTCAGTCCGTAGCCCTAAAAATAAACCATTTTTTTTTCTTGTGAAGGATTGACAGGAAAACCTTGGATTTTTATACCAAAAGTAAAATATGCTATTTTTCACAAGTCTGAACTATTAAAGTTGCAATACAATGTTGAATATCTGCTATTCTGTCGTATGCTTCTCTTGACCACTACTGACTTCCATGTTCCACGTTGCCCTCTAGAATCTAAGTTTCATGGAGACAGGACTTTTCATTTATTTTGCTCACTTCCAGTGCCAGAACAATGCCTGATGCGTGATATATACTCTCTTTATTAGAGAATGTATGAAGAAATAAAATAGAGACAAAAACTGGGCTTGATTTTACCTCCCTGGTGAGTAATCATGAACAAATATTTGGTGAAGAGGAATACTCATAATTAGCACTAATTTCTTCCCTACTGTCGAGGTGGGTGTTCATCAGGCATACCAGCTCTTTCTAATTGATGTTTTGAAAACTCATTTTTCCAAACATTAGTGACTTTTGTCCTGCCATGTTTACATACCTGAGACCAAGAACGGGCACTTTTTGAAGTTAATTAAAGATTCAACTATGTGAAACATTTCCGGATGAGAGCAAGAGCCTAACTTGGCAGACAGTAATCTCTAGAACTTCCCTCTGTGATTTTTCTCAGGTTTTGAATGGCCTAGTCCTAAAGGGATTGACATAAGAAAGACGGGATTATAGGGAGATGTTGTAATGCTGCCTACAGCAAGGGTGCCTGTGAATTCAGAGACAAAGATCATCATCTTCCCCCCTCCTAGTAGCAATCTGAGTGCAAATTATCTGCAAATAAAAATAAAACAAAACACCTTTGCTGGCTTCCTCCTGCCACCCAGTGACTTTGTGGTATGCTTTACATTTATCTGTTCTTGTGTGTTCAAAGGCCAAAAGCTAATTTCAATAACAGCTTAAAAACTAACTTTAACAGATTGCTTCTCAACCTTTCCACCTGGAAGTATCCTTTTTTTTCTCCCACGATGCACTAGGTTTTGAAAGATTCTGTCTACTTTTAAAACTGTATTTACAAACTAAGAGTTAATTTTCCATTTTCATCTTATTTTAGGAACTCTGATGGCCAGAATCTCTCATCAGAAAATGATAAGCTGTTCCTACAATCTGTTGATACAGTTCCAGTGAAGACTGAAGAAACATACTATTAACCTTCTGGAAGTATATCAGGGTAATGTATATGTCTGTAATTAGAGTCTTTGAAATATCAAAAGCAATTCGAAGGACTCTCAAGGGTGTGCATTGGGACCAACTGGGGAGCTTAAAAGTACTGTTGCTCAAGCCCAATTCCAGACCAATCAAACTGAATTTTCTGGGCCTTGGAATGATTTTAATGCATGGCTAAGGGTAAATTCCTACCCAAGTGGCATATATGAAGTAAATGTTTAAAAAAAAAAGAAAGAAAGAAAATAAAGGAAAGAAAAGACAAGGTCTGCCTTTGAGGCTGCATCCATAATTGTGGGAAAGTCATTTGGAGTTTCTGGCTTTTCTCCTATTAATGGCAACTCCTGGCAGGGAAAGTCAAGGTGACCCTTCTTCCCTGAAACACCTCCCTTTACAGAGCACATCTCAGGACAGGACAGAGGACTGCCAAGTCTGCAGGAACAGGGAGTCGGCTTCAGCTCAAGTTGTCTCAGGATCAAATTCCCTGCAGTCAATTAAATACACGAAGGCACTATGTATCTCTCCACTCACACTCCTCTTACTCAACAAGCCTGACTTCACAAAGTGTTCTCTTCTTTCTGCACAGATTTGATTTCTTCTGTTTTCTCAAGCCCTGCCTTTATAAACATTTCAATGACAACCAAAGTTACAAAGCTGCCTAAAGGCAAGGGAGCAGGTATCTCTGCAGAGTAATGTCTTTTTAGAAGTGGTATATCCCTTTAGGTCCCAGGCTGGCCTCCTTGTTCCTGATTTGTTATTCTTTCATACTTCTGGAGAATGACCTGTTTACTTAAAATGCTCAGTATTACCCTTAAAGCTTTGCAAATGAGAAACATTCCAAGTGAGAATGGAAATTAATGCTTCTAGAAAAATGGCCTGTAAAGAAGAAGGTTGATAAAATGAAATCATTGGTGAAATCAAAGTTGAACAAATTCTCTAATTTGATATATTTGCAACTGCCTTAGAGGCTTTTGTAGATTTCTCTTTGATAAGCCTAGTATATTATTCTGTAGTATCCTTTTAATTTCAGAAAACAAATGCCCATGGTTTTCTTCAGTTAACATGTCTTTCTAAAAGCCTGAAGCCCCAGAAAACAAAAACAAAAAGAAGAAACCATCTGACTCAGCCCTCTGGCTCTGTTTTGGAATGTAGAAATCTTATAGTGAATGAACTACAGAACTAGCCCCTGGATAGAACAAAGGCTTAGCAGAAGTCCAAGTTTGAATCTCTGTTCTGCTACTTACTAGCTGTGTGATTGTAGGCAAATTACTGAAACTTCATAAGGCTCAGATTACACATCTGTAAAGAAAGACTAATAATATTATCTCAAAGGGTCATTAGGATTTGTTTTCTTATTTTTTAACGGTGCTGGGGCTTGAACCCAGGGTCTCACACATGCTAGGCCACAGCTCTACCATCAAGCTATAATCCTAGAAGTTGTTGGAATTTAATGAGAAACATCTTCAAAACTTTTAGTACTGAGTCTATCGGTAAAGGGCAAGTCACACATAGTGCTGTTAGTATTATTCAAGAAAGTAAACATTCCTTTTTCTCACAAAGCTTAAAATCTTATTGAGGGAAGTATTAATGCATGAAGAAAAAAAAAAGGAAAATAATACAACTTAGATGTTATGGTTTGGATTTGGAATGTCCCCCCAAGGCTTACATGTTGAAGGCTGGTTGGCAATGCAACACTGTTCAGAAGTGGAGCTCTTGAGAAGTGATTGAATCTTGAGTGCTCCATCCTCAACAATGGGTTAATTCTTTGATAGAGTCAGAGCTGAATGGACAATTGGTGGTGGAAAATGGAGGAGGTGCACCTAATTGAAGGCAATGGGTCCTTGGGCATATGTCCTTGGAGACTATGAATCTCTGGCTCCTGGCACACACTCTCTTTCCCTCTTTCTCCTTTCTGGCTATGATGAGAGATCTGCTCTGCCATACCCGCTCTGCCATGATGTTCTTCCTCACCGCAACCCCACACTGATGGGGTCAAGTGACCATGGACTAAAACCTCTGAAATAGTGATACAAATCTTTTCTGTTATGAGTTGTTTTTTCTCAGGATTTTGTCACAGCAACAGCAAACTGACTAACACATTAGAATATAACAGTTTCCAATTAAGACAGAAGATAAAGGAAAGGTTTCTGGGCTAATATTGAGACCTGAGATCTAGTTCAGAACTATCATTAATGACTGTGTGAACATAGCCAAATTACTTAACTTTCTTATTTCTTTAATAGCAATATGCATGTATTAAAGTAGATGAAGGGGTTCCAACTTCTAAAAGTCCATGAACAATCAGAATCCTTAAGTTATTTCAAAGGATGCAATAAAATTGGGGTTCATTCCACAATAAACTGCTCAGTTTAACTGAACTGTCAAAATTCATTGCTTTTGCAGAATTAAAAAGAAATCACTTTGTAATGATAACAATACTTTTTATGCAAATGAGAAATTATAGTCAGCCTTAGGATCACAGGAATTTATAAAATGAATCCTTTGGTTATTAAAAGGTTGGAGGTTACTGTCAGAATCAATATTTTTAAATATCCTTTCCTATTTGATTATTTCATGAATTTTGCCATAATTTACAGCACATTTCTTGAAAAATCAGAGAAATAAGTTTTCAGTTTAATTTTTTTTCATTTCCTCTAGCTTCCCTAATAAAAACTTCTGCTCTGAGAGTGATCACATGATACTTCAAATGCTTTGCTTTTGATGAATGTTATTATATTTCTGATGATTTTTTAAACAGACTTTGTGTTTCAGAGCAATTTTAGCTTGATATTTCATTATGCTGCTCATTTTCTACTTCAGATCTATTTCTTCTTTTCCAAGTGGACTGTAAATTCCTCAAGGAGTGATCATTGTTTTACGTTTCTTTTTTAGCCCTTATTTTATAAAACATTACTAATTTTAATTATATAAATTGAGTAGTCACACGTGCACCTTCAAATTAAATACATTTGAGAAAATCATGGCTCTCTGAGATGAAGAAGGGTGTTTAAAAATTTATCTGTAGAAGTCAATTAAATGTCTTGATCCATGTAGGGGCAAATATTTTAAAAAGAAGTTAAAATTTGGTCCAAATGCTAGTTAAATTTTGAAATTCATATTTATATCACGGACTTTAAATCTTGGGACCAGTCCTAACTACTGTAATGGTACTTATGCATTTAGTTTCGTGTATTACATTGGAAATCTTAGAGATGAACAAAATAATGATTAGGACAAATCCTATTTATCCAAGAGCATGGAATTTATATTGGTATTATCTTAATCACTTCATATTCTCAGGTACACAGAATAGATAACATGTATCATCATAAAATGTGAAATGGGTTTTCTTCAGCTCTGTTGGCCTACTTTTTCTGCAGGAGACTTGGATCAGATTTCACAACTAATTCACTGTTAATAAGAAGGACCTAATTTTTCTGTGCATAGCAAGAGTTTTGGTAACCACCATGAAAGAGGCATTGTTATTTTTCATCTCTTGAGTCACTATTTCCTTCACCATTTAATGATCTTTTTAAAAAATTGCCATTTTTTTCTTACTATGACTACTCTCTGATTTTTACTTATCTTAACTTTTCTGACTTATTTATTTATTTATTTAACTTCTTTATCTAATTTATTTACCTTGGCTTATTCAATTTTAGTTTTCACAAACTGATATTCAGTGTCAGACTAAAATGACTAAATATAGATATTTTATGAAACATAAACATATCTTCCATCATCACTTACCATTTACCCATTTACCTGAACTTATCTAATTAACATAACTGCTCACAACAACAACAATAAAAATAGTGGTTATCTCATTATTGGACAAAAGCATGATTTTTGCAATTTGTGTATTATTCTAAGCTTAGAGTCTTATGACAAAGTTTCAAAAACTTAAAATGTAAAAATCATATATTTAAAGATGAAACCTCCTTCTGGAGCTGACGATTCAGTTGACATGGTTGAATAAATCAGGTACAAAGAGGTAACCAGTCACATGCTTGGTCAGAAAAGACAGCCCTGAAGATTTGGCCCATGTGGTTGGTGGATTGGTTACATACAAGGGCACTGAACAAATAATTAAATATATGGAGGATAACAGTGAAAAAGAAAAGTTATAAATAAGGAAAGGAAGAAGGTTAATATAAATCCTAGATTAGAATTTATAGTGTTGATGGAAACTCACAAGTTGTTTTCTTCAGTGTAGTTATACATAGATAAGATAACCAGTCTCTTGTGCTGCCATAATAAAACACCAGAGCATAGGTGACTCAAACACTAAAAATTTATTTTCTTTCTGTTCTGAAATCTATAAGTCTGAGATCAAGGTTCCAGAATGGTTGGGTTCTGGGGATGGTTTTCTTCCTGGCTTACAGATGGCTGCCTTCTAACTATATCTGTTCACCATTTCCTATCTATGACTTTGTTTCAGTGCATGTATTCAGAAAAAAAAAAAAAAAAAAAAAAAAAGACAAAGCATGTTCTCTGGTGTTTTCTATAAAGACTCCAATATTCTCCAATCAGGGAGGGTGCTGTCCTTAGGACTTCAGTCAACCACCATTTACAGATACTATCTCCAAATACAGCCAAAAGGAAGGCTGGAACTTCAACATATAAAGTTGGAGAGATTAAAAATGTTCAGTTCATACAGCAATCTCTTTAAATGAACACATTTATCATCTAGATCTTGCTTCACCAAGAGGAACCCGGGTCCTTGGAGAAATGTCAAGAAAATACAAGCTAAACCTCAAATATGTTATTGAACTAGCCAGTAAGAAAGTATTCAAATCATGACACAGAAGGCAGCTTGAATGAGTCCCTACTTGCCAAATCTAACACAATTATGAGCACCAAAAAAGAATGAGTAATGAGAGTAAAATATTACAAAACATTTAATAAAATAGAAAAACATTCCACCATTAATAGGTAAGTAGGTAGGTAAATAGAAAAATGGAAGAGAATGAAAAGTTGTACTTTGTGGTAGAGCAAATGATGGAATTAGGAAATTTTTATTTGGTAAGCATAATTATAATTATAATAATTCACATAAAAAATAATTGATGGGTGCTAAAACTAACTTCTGATAGTTTGATCAAGATCAGGACATTTATAACATTGAAGTCTGTTTCATCAAATACTTGTTAATAATTTATTTATAAATAAGACAAAAAAATTGGCAACATCTTAACCAACTGGTCAAGGTTAACAGTACTCACTGTTGACAAATTGATGTCATACCTTATATAATGTCTCAAGGACACAGCATCACTACTATGATATTCCTGACATAAAGCATAACCTACATATGACCATGAGGAAGACTGAAACAAGTTCAGGTTTGAAACTATTAAACTCTTTAAAAAGATCAAGTTCATAGAGAACAAGAAGAGCTAAAGCATATCCCAAGTTGAAGGAGACTAAAAACACAACTAAACACAACAGGAAATCCAGGATTGGTTCCTCAATGGATAAAGAACATTGCTTAAACAATAGTAAAATTGGAATGGAGTCTGAGAATTTGCTGAACATAGCTATCAATGTTTATTTTACTTTATTTGTTTTTTTTTAAAATAATATAATGCATTATAATTACACATAATAGTGGAGTTCATCATGACATAATCATACATGCACATAATTTGCTCCTTAGTGTTCACTTTCTGATGCTATAGTTATTCCATGCCCAAATAGGAGAATACCCTTACCTTTCAGAAATAAACTTTAAAATTTTAAGAACTAGTTAAAATTTTAAGAGCAACTTATTCTTGAATGGTTCAGAAAAAAAATAATAATCTATCTTGTATAGAATACATACAGCAATTAATGTAATATTAATTATATATTAAGAGAGATTTTGATAAAATGTGAATGATTGGCTAATTTGGTGTACATTATGTGGGAGTTCTTGGTATTTACTATTCTTGATTTTTTTTAAAATATTTACTTTTTAGTTGTAGTTGGACACAATACCTTTATTTTATTTATTTGTTTTTATGGTACTGAGGATCAAACCCAGGACCTTGCACTTACGAGGTGAGTGCTCTACTACTGAGCCATAACTGCAGCCCTATTCTTGATATATTTTGTATGTTTGAAATTATTTCATAATAAAGGTTAAAAAATTTATGAAGTTGAGAGAAAATAGTATAGGAAAGCAACTTACATCAATTATGCAAGACTGGAAATGAACAAATATAAAGAAATTATCCTAATGGAAACTCCTAAAGTATAATATATTGGAAGTGCTCATACACAATAAAAATGCTTTTGGGAAGAATCATAAGTCATTGATGGACAATAATAACCCAAAATGAAACTAAGTTCAGTCATAAAGAAAACCCCCTTTATTGCAACTTCATTCCTGAAATCACATGGTTACACCTTCCTCATGTTAAAATGGAACAGATTTAGGTGTAGAGTTATTTTCTGAAAAAATAAATGTAATCATTTTCTAATTTTCCTGAGTAATCCAGGAACATTTTGGCTGGGTTCACATCATCAGGCAAGTATCTGGTTTAGCCTTGTGTTTATATTAGATCTCACTCCTTGACTGTGACTAGGAATGAACAATCTTAATATTGTTTCACCACAAGCAGCATCTAATCTACATAAATTTGGAAAACATAGTGTGAGTATGGGATATGAGGATAGGATTGCTATCTTCTCCCTTGAATCAACATGAGAGAGAGACTGAGGGTGGATCTTAGAGGACTGTGTTAGTTAGCTTTGTGTTACTGTAACAAAATATCTGAGATAATCAACTTATACAGTGGACAGATTTGTTTTGGCTCACAGTTTGGGAGGTTTCAGTCCATGGCTCGTTGGCTCTGTGGCTTTGGGGCTGTAGTGAGGCAGCCTATCTGGCAGGAGCACATTAGGGAGGAAGCTACTTATCTCATGGTGGATGGGAGGCAAACATAGGGGAAGAGGAGGGATCTGGGACCCAATATGATCTTCAAGGGCACACTCTCAATGATCTAACTTCTTCCCACTAGGCTCCACCTCTTAAAGCTTCCACTACCTCCCAATAGCACCAAGGTGGAGACCATGGCTTTTACATATTAGCTTTAAGGGGACATTTCAGATCCAGTTGATAGAAGAGGATTCACTTCATTTTAAACCCTATCCAAAAATGACATAAAGCCTGGAGAATTTAGCTTAAATATATTCTATAGCAATAGTTTTCAAGATATGGTCACGAAACCAGTAGCATCAACATCATTTAAGAACTTGTTCAAATGCCCATTCTCAGGTGGGGGTTGTGGCTCAGTGATAGAGAACTTGCTTAGCATGTGTGAGGCACTGGGTTTGATTCTCAGCACCACATAAAAAAAATTAAGTTTATTGTGTCCACCTACAACTAAAAAAGAATTTTAAAATGTCCATTCTCAGGCTCCACCCCAGCTCTATTAATTAGGAGTCTTAGGAGTAGGGCTCAACAATCTGAGTTTTAAAAAGTCTTTTGGGAGATCCTAAAGCATGCTGAAGTTTGCAAACCACTGGTAAGTCATCCACTCAGCAAGTCTGGAAGAATACCATCCTTTAGGAAATACTCAGGCACCTATGTCTCCTCCGAAAGGGTACTAATTCCCAAGTTCCTTACAGTTAAAAGCCTTCAGAAAGAATCACCATAATTTAAGTGGCTGGAGCTTTTAGGGAGCTGCTTAATATCACCATAAATAAAAATTTAAAAACAATTAGAGAGGCACTAGAAGCTCTTTTTATCCTCTTATGATCCTCTAAATGCACCAAGGACTTGCCATTTTACCATTATAATTTTATATGCACCACTATATTAAGGTTCTTGGTTTGGAGTCTTTGCTTTTGGGAACCAAATGCCTGTCATTTTATGGCACCATGGAGTGATTAATAAAGGCTTTTCTATAATGTACTGGGTCATAATGCAAACACATCTTGTTCCTTAAATGAATACTGTTCAATAAATACAATACCTGAAGGGCAGCAAGCACCAAATTCTTCTATGGGAACAAGTTGAGGTGGAGGTCTATCTTAAGTTTGAAATTAACCAGGATTGGGAAGTCAGGACAACCTTCGAAGAGGCATGGAGGAAAATGGGGTAGCAGAAGGTAGAGAAATTTCTAAATTCCCCATCTGTCTGGTATGAACAGAGGTAGTCAGTCATCAGATGTGCTTTGCTTGCTGTCCAGAGATTTTTGAGGGTTTCAGGGCCTTCCATGCACACAATTGAGAAAGGATGCAAGAGCATTGGTGTTTCAAACACAGCTTTTTCAGAACTTAGGATTCTGGCTGATTTCAGGGAGGGGATAATTGTGTAAGTACTTTGGACTGATGGTCCTTTCTTGACAAAGGACAATCACCATGGCCCTGAGATTTTTGAGGGTAACATATTTGCCTACTGGGAAAAATTCTACCAGAAGTTTGGTGTAACACCTGAAAAAAAGTTATTCCCCTTCTGTTTATAGATCGCTTACTCTTTTATGTTAGAAACAACTGTTGTTAGTAAATTGACATACCTGTGGCACAGGTAATTATTACCAGTTTGGTATAACAAACCCTTGGGCCTTGAGGCCCTTGTAGACCCAAGATCCCACATATGGGATGACCCCAAGATTCAAGACCCAAGCAGGATTGGGTTTCATTCACCTGTTGATAGTCCATCCAGGTGGGTCATCCCCAAGGTGCAGGCCTCGGGTAGTTTTCTGAGCCCTACTTCTTTAGATCATTTAAATGGTGCCCCTCAAGGAAGATCTTGTGCATCAGTAGCCCTGGAACTTGCTAGGACTTTTCTCAGCTTCCTAAACCCAAGTCCGAACTCTATTGTAAGCCCCAGCTGCCTGTCCCCACTGGTGCTCCCTGGACTCCACTATCCCTTTCTCTTAGCACTTAATTTTTTCCCCCTTTTTCTAATGACTTTCCTAAATCTGCACATGCTTTCTAATGAAGGCTGCCATAAACCCACCATCAATTGTTTGTAGGAGAACTGCCCCAAGTGCCTTAGTGAACAGAAGGGGAAACAGACTTCTGTATTAGCTGGAGTGATGTGCAATTCTCATCTATCTGACAGCTGGGAGAAGAGAGTACAGTTCAGTTTAACTAAATCCATCTCTTTCATCCCATTTTCCTGGACTATTTGCCTCTTCTGTAACATTCTGCAACATACTATGTTCTTTTTACCTTTGTTTCTTTGAAAATATGATTCCAGCATCATTGCCAACATCCTCACTGAAATTTGTACAATGTTTATCATGCATCTGATGCTTTCATAAGAACTTGAGCAGTTACTATGAATGTCACCAATTGTGGATAAGAACACCAATGCTTGTGCATTATGTAGCTTGCCCATGACTTAGAGCTAGTGAGTGGGTGGAATTAAAAGCAAACTTGATTATTGAAACAGTGGTGCTTCTTCCCACCAAACCCTAGTGCCCCCACTCTTACTCATCCTTTGAATTATTGTCATCAATTCAAAGACACCTTCCCTGAACCCCATCCAGGATCCATCTTCTGTGTCCCGCATCTCACTACTGTGTTTAACATTACACACGTTGTTTATCTCTTGCTTCTGACTTGATCCTATGCTGGACAGTGGAGTTTATGTAGACTGGAGGGTTCACTTACTTTGTTCATATCTTTTGTCATTGGGATATCTGTACTTTTATACCATAACTGTGTCAGAAATTATGTTTTCATTCATATTAGTGAAATGTACTGAAATTGCTTGAATTTTGTCCAATTACCTTTAGAATATGAAGTGTTACACACACACAAAAAAAAAAAATGGAGAAAAATCCTTGAAAGAAGGCAAAAGGGATGTGATATTAAGTTTTTGTGAGTCCAGAATGTGGGGGAACAATATAATTCCTTTGCCATTTGAAGTCAGGCTGCATGGCCTGGCATAAACACTAGATATAGAAACTACTAATTATCGAAACTACTTCTCCTTATGGGACTTTGGGAAGATCATTTAAAATTCTCTGAGCACCCATTTCCTTTAAGAACATTTTTTTAATTCTAAAACTAGAGGATTTTGCTTTGAAAATATAGTTAAGGGTGCTGAGTAAGAATATGAAATAATTCTGAATAAAAAGCAAGGAAAATAAGGATGACTTTTCTTATGTAGCTCTTCAAATTCCTTCATTGCAGTTTAAAAAAAATGAAAATAATACATTGCCTGGAGAGCAAAAGAGTATGTGTTTACAAATGCCTCCTTTTTGCGTGTGTCATTGCATTTGAACTTAATGCAAAAAACCAAAAACTTTTATAGGCTTATTTAGCAATAACTCCATAGGGATGACAATGCATATGTTAGAGCCCTATGATTTTTATTAGCCATATGATCCTAGTTGGCAACAGCAGACTTAGTAAACCCAGTGTTTCACAGAAGTATGGGCAGCAGTATGGGCTCTCTTCTCCCATAGTCCAACTGACCTCTTCCGTTTTGAAACTGATGTATGGTTTCTCTATTAACATTGACCCAATATTCTGGGAAAGTCCATAAAACAAAAAGTTCAGGACGTGACTTGCACAGATTGCTGACTGTCTTTCTCAGGCTGGATTTTATGAACTCCCCCATGTATGACAGTGTTTTGTTTTGTTTTTTAATGTATTCGATGGTGGAGGAATACTGAACCAAACAATTGTGGCAAGGCTCACAGAGATTTAATAGAGTCATAAGCAGTCCACAGAGAGGGACTGTCCATTATATACCCAAGAGTGAGATTCAAATGATGCATATGTTCAAAATAGGATGCTGTTGCTAAAAACTGACTTTATTGACATAAAATGGCTTGAATTTATCAGCAGGTCACGAGTCCTATGAAAAACCTTCTAAAATAGACTTGTAAAAATGAAGCATAATAAGGGAAAAATCACTATTAGGATGAATGACACCAACATTACCACACCTCTACAAGCTTTGATGAAGATGTAATTTCTATCAACTTAATAACAGGAGTAGTTTCTAAGTCACTTTTTTCACAGACCAACAATCCATTCAGTCAAAGAATTAAATGAGAATTTATTTCTCTGTGATGATAAATAGAGCTATGCAATTCCTACCTAATTGCTGGAGTGCCTAGCCTTAGTCACAGTCACTATACTACAATACTTTTTTTAAAAAAAACTTTTCAATCCTTTTATTTGTGAAAGATAAGGCTTAGCATTTTGTTGGGGTTCTGTTACTTTTTACTTTTTAATTTTTTTCTGTTTCTTTCTTTTCTTTCTTTCTTTTTTTTTTTTTAGTAGTTGATAGACCTTTATTTTATTTATATGCAGTGCTGAGAATTGAACCCAGTGTCTCACACACATGCCAGGGAAGTGCGCTGCTGCTGAGCCCCAGCCCCAGCCACTTCCATTTATTTTTAATTGGTACTTTGTAGATGTGCACCCTAGTGTATTTACACATGCACATGATGTAATTTTGTCAAGTTTTTTCTCATTTACGTCCCTTTCCTGTCCTTCCTCTCTCCTCCTCAATCTTCTTCTACTCCACTGATCTTCCCTCTATCCTTAATGATAGCTGGAGGTATCTCTTACATTTAAGAAACCTGAAATCTATCTGGAAAGAAAACATACATAAAAACCTATAATCTTTAATATTCTTTGATTATTGTTTGTCAGCATTATGTTAAATACTTTGCATAATATTGTTTTATTTTATTCAACAATAACAGAACCCTATAGATTGATATTAGTATTCCCTTTAAACAAATGAGAAAACTGAAGCTTAAAGACATTAAATACCTTTCCCAACATCTCACAGCTTGCAAGCAGTACATAATTTGAAATAAATCTTATATGACTCTAGATCCTTAGCCAATAACCACTACAAATCTGCAAATGAGATTCTCTACCAAATAATATGGGAACAAGGAAAAATATAGTTCAGACTGAATCCATGAGCTTTTTTAAAGACACAAAATTTTTTTAAAAAAAAATGTTAATAGTGATGTTTTGGAGATCAAGTTTGACGATGCTTCTCTCATCTGAATAGACAGAGAGCATTACCCAAGAACACAGTAAAGAGACTAAAATATGAAGTGAGTGTATTTTATATTAGTTTTTACTGCTAAATTTTGTCCCCCTTTACAACATTTTAATCTCTATCTCTACGTTTGCTTCTACTTTATGTTTAGAGTAGTTGCCTAAAAATCTGAAGTAAATGAGAGAAGGGGCTTTTATATCACAGATTGGAATTCTGTCCTTTTCATTTGAAGTGTCATTATGTGGATAAAGGGATTTATTTTCTGAGAATTGGCTTCCAGACCTGACTATGGCCACTTTCTTCTCACAGGCCACTATCCTCCCTTAGACCCTGACTGCAGGGGATGGAGCCTGGCCAGTGCCACCACTGTCTGCTCTCTTACCCTTTGAAACCTGCTGCACCTTTCTGTTGGGTTAGGCTGCTGGGGCCCTGGGATGGGTCTCTATCTGATCTTGGGTGTCCATAATGAATCTCTTTCCTTCCTTGACCCCAAGCTTAGCCTTTCAGCCTTTGCCTCATGTGACCCTCCAGGTGGACCCTTGTCCTTATCCTCTGAGCCATTCTCAGGTTTGGTTCAGCTGTCTCTCTACTGGGAAAGGATCTCTCTCTCTCTTTTCTTCTTAGATACTCCGTGATCTGATTGTTAGCTGCTGTTCTTTTTTGTACAGGGCTGGTGACATTGAGAACCTCAGAGAGGGTGGTAACCTTCATGGTCATTTGTGTACTTGCTGGCGTAGTGATTATTCTGCACACCTTCCTCTTGCACCAGGGTGTGCGGCCATGTTCTTTTCATCGTTATGTGCCCATGTTGAACTTTTCCATTTTCAACTTTAGAGAGCAGGAGTCCTGTCTACTTTAGTCTCTATTTAAAAGGTTTCAAGCTGCACTCTGTGTATTTGGGCAATCGAATCTTTTGGCTATTAGAACCAATGGAACACAATTTAAAGAAAAACAAGATAACACTAATTTTTGGACTGCTTTTATGGAATTCATTTATTTTTCTTTCTGTGTTTTGGCTAGCATGTGTGAATTTTATGGTAGAGTCATGCGAATTCTAAATAATTAAATAGAATAGTCTGAAGTGGTGAAAATTCCAGATTACATTCATTTTTAAATGAAAACAGTGGTATCATTTTCAAGAACATATAGTGATATGACTCATTTACAAAGTATTAACAATATTGTTCAAGGAGACCTACAATATTAGCATAACAGTCCACAGGCCAAATGTTATATTGAGCACAGGAAGGCCTTGTGGATCTCAATTTTGCCTTATGAAAACCTTCTGTCCTTGGACAATTCCTTCACCTTCCAGACTGATCATGTCTTCTCCCCAGTTAGTACCAAAGATTCTGTGAGAAAATGTAAACAAAGTAATTCACATATATGTATTGAGAAGGTTAGTAGTGAAGACATTTGGCTAATATTAATATTTTCATTGTTTCTTGGAAAAGATACTTTAAAAGTAATTAATATAGCTTTTCTTATAATCTTAATTACATTTATAATCTACTCAGTAAACTCTTACTAGTTCTTTGCCTGAATGACCCGTACATTCTTTTTAAGAGATTTAAATTTAGGAAACAATAGCAGGGAGAATAATTTTGATTCAGTGATAATCAATTAAAAAGAAATGTTGCCCGATGCCTGCATTTGTTTCTCATCTCCCCGGAGTGGCAGTTCTCTCAGTCTGAATCCCACCACTGGTGGATGACAGGACCTATTAAGGGCAGAGTCCAGCACTGAGACAACTTTGAAGACTAATAGTTTCTTTGGGAGAAAAATCATCAAATCAGAAACTCTGGAAAGTCTCATGCATCTAAACAGTTTTGCTTGTTTTCTTCTTTCTTATTCATTTATTTATATCTGCTTAGAATAACCATTGACTTTATTACTATTTTTAGAAATGTTTCTAACATGTTTAAAATCTTGGAGTGACTTTTATGATAAATGATTTTTTTCCCATTTCTTTGAAATATCCTCTACATTCACCCAGTATTTTCCAAGCCAGTCCTTTTAACATGAATTTGTTCTAATGATCTTCCTATACCTAAAAGATACATGTAATTCTACGTGGGAACTTGAATTGCCCTTCATTTTTGTTTTCACTAATAATATAAACATTTTCTAAATATAAATTCCTTGAAGTGAATTTAAGCAATGAAATAGATAAAGTTATACTGAACTACCTCTAGAATCAAAGAAACATTGTAATAGAGTGCTATTACAATTTTCCACTTTTGTAAAAAAAACCACCTGAGATAATCAACTTAAAAAGAGGAAAGATTTTATTTTAGCTCATAGTATCAGAGGTTTCAATTTATAGTCAGTTGGCCCGTTGCTTTTAGACTCATGAGGAGACAGAATGTCACAGTGGGAAAGCTACTCACCTTATGGCAGCTAGGAACTGAAGCAAAAAGACAGGGAGGGACCAGGGTCTTAATATCCCTTTCAAAGGTAAGGTGTGCTCCTAATGACTGGAATTTCTCCTACTAGATCCACCTCTTAAAGGTTCTACCACCTCCCAATTGTGTCAGAAGCTGGAGACCAATCCCTTAACACATGGACCTTGGGGACATCCACCATAACAAGTGGATTTTCAAAACACTTTGTCTTTCATATTCATTTTACTTAGGGTATGATCAGACATTTTAAAGTTTTTCATTCAACTTTGACTCAGCACAGTGAAAACAGTCAATAGTCAAAGTGCTAACAGGCAAATATAGCTCTGCAAGTCTGAGTGTCCACACGGATCAATTTGCTAACTAGAACTATCCAAATTAGCCTACAGAATATTTGAGGTAAAAAAATTGTTAGAGTCTGTAAACAAGTCAAGATGGCGCCTGGCATTTTGCAGAGGGAGTGGTTTGTGAAGTAATGCCAGCGAGCCATTAAGTGTGGAGATTCCTTATTGGTTGACTGCTGTATCTAGTTTATGTTAATTAAGATAAGCTGTGTGTAATGTATATATACCCCTCTGGTCCTACAATAAACGGCTCCCACTCCTGCTGTATCAATGTACACAAGTTGCTCTTCACCCCCGGGTTATTTTGCTGCAGCCGGACTGCGGCAAAAAATTGTATAAATTGTTTTTATTTTGGCATCCTGAAGGTCTTATATATGTTCTGACATCCTGTGTGTCTCCTTGTCCCTACCCCAGAGTGCTTTTTCTAAAAGGAAAATGTTATCTGCCACTTCCTTTCTTAAAAGCCTCCAATGGTGCTCTTTGCTCCAAACTACATTAAAATTGGAGCTTTTGAGGTGGGTCTCTGCCACCTGGCCAGTCTCCTCTCTCAGCCTTTCCATATTGTCCCCTGTGCCTCATTCCTGAGGATGAGTGTGCAGGCTTGCAAGTGTGCTGTCAGCTTCACCCTTTGCTCAAGTTGTTCCATTGGACAGAAATGTGCTCTCCCTCACTTCCATTCCCCTTGACCTGACTAGGAACTTCCACTTACCCTCTATAACTTAGTTCAAGCATCACTTCCTCTCTCAGCCTGAAGAACTCTTCTTGCCTTCCTTTCCCCATCAGAGATTCACATCTATCTCACCATGCATCATATTGTCTATTGCATCCTGTCTCTGCTACTTTTGCTGAGGCTGGCTTTGAACTTTTGATCCTCCTGCTTCATCCTCCAGAGCCGCTGGGATTACAGGCATGTGCCACAGCATCTGGCATGCTATTCATTTTTGTATCACAGTACCAGGCATTTAGTAAATTCTCCAAAACTGTGTGTTGAATGAATGATTGATTAGGTCAGTAAAGAAAGACTTGCACTATCCACTGTATTCTCTTACAGTAATAGCTCGTGATTTCTTGGCAAAAATTTTTAGCAATGCCTGTTTTGTAGACTCTCTCTGTCTCTTCCTTTTGTGATATCACTGCAGGTTTGGGGGAAATCACAAATAGTCCAGAGTTAATAGTGAGAATATTTTCATTTTGTCTAACTGTCATCTGGGATTTGACATCCTATTTGTTTTTACACTGATAAAATAACAAGCAACCAGGAAATGTTCTGTTGAGTGTTAAAGAAATTTGAGCTTACTCTTTACCTGGCCTAGGCAGAAATCATTGTGCCAAGGAATAGAACCACTGCAACTAGACCTCCTAGAACTGACTCATTCAGCAGGGGATGGATTTCATCATGAATCAAGGGCTCTCAAGACTTGAGCCTAGGTGGTGGAAAGTTGTAGAAAACTGTGTGTGTGTATGTATGTATGTATATGTGTGTGTGTGTGTGTGTGTAAAAAGTGTCTTCCATGTCAAAGGACAAAGAAAAAAATATGTATTGAATGTGCTTTTACCTTTAAAATGTCCAAAACTGAACTCCTGGTATATTTTTGCTTTTAAATCCTTATAGCTTTTCCCATCTCCATGAATGGAAAACTCATTCTTAAGATATTGTCCTAAATCTTCTCTTTCTTTCATATACTATATCTAATCTGACAGGAAATCAGGTGACTACCATCAAAAGCTCTGTAGAATTTAACATCTTTATGATACCTATCCAGGCCCTCCCTTGCTCAAAGCAACCCTATCTCACCTGGATCATCCCATTGCCTTATACCTGGGGGCTTTTCATAATGTACCAGGCATTGATTTTTTTTCAGTCATTTATTTTCAACATAGTAGTTAGAGTGATCCTGTTAAAACAGAATCAGTTATGTTTTAAAACTCTCCCAGGCTTTCCATTTTATTCAGAAGTAAAGCCAAAACCCTTTCTTGTGAGCCACAAGCTCACATGATCTGGACTTTCTTGACCATATCTCTTTTCCCTTTTCCTGGTGTCCTCTCCTCCAGCCACACTAACCTCATCCTTCCTGTTTCACATTGTTGCCTCAATCTTTTGCACTTGCCTTCTCTCTGCTTCAAATTTTAATTTCCTTGACTAGATCCCTCACTTCCTTCAGGTCTTCTCTGGTGAAACCCTTCCAGGCTGTTCTAATTAAATTTTACCTCCTACATTTTCTACCACCTCCCAATAGTTCATTCATATATAAATCCCTCAATGGATTGATGAGATCAGAGCCCTCATGACCCAATCCCAAATCCCCATCTCTGAACATTACTGCATTCAGTACCAAGCCTTGAGTCTTTGGGGGACAATTCATATCCAAATCATAATAGCATGCATTACCCCAATACAATTTTTTTTTCTGTTCTGTTCACTGCTATATCCCAGCACTTAGAATAATGCCTAGTACATAAAAAATCAATATCTATTGTAGTTTGGATAAGTGTTCCCCAAAGGCCCAGGAGTAAGTAAGACTTGTCCTCAACCCATAGTACTATTGGGAGGAAGTGAAATCTTCAGGAGGTGTGACCTAGTGGTAGGAAGTTAGGTCATTGGTGGGTATTAGTCATTCTCATTGCTTACTTGCCACCGTGAGGTGAACAACCTCTTCTGACATACACTCCCCCCATGACATATTGCCTCACCCCAGGACCAAAAGCAACAGAACGAGTGACCATGGACTGAAACCATGAGTCAAAATAAACCTTTTCTGCTTATACATTGATTTAGGCATTTGTTACAGCAGTGGAAAGAAGACTAATACAATGTTGGCTATTTCAAATTATTATTTTAATGAATAGAAGTATGATTTTTCTTTTGACTGAAATTTTGAACATTGTGTTCATCAGGAAACATTGAAAGTTTATTTTGGTCTGTAGGTAGCAGGGAAAATGAGAGGAAAAGATTATATTTCTTGATTAAAGTTTGTAATGTCAAGCGGTGTGTACTTGTTTTTGCTTTCTCTAAAGAGTCAGAAGGTAGAAGGAAGGGGAAAGTTCAGCACAACAGGGTCAGCATTAAGGACCATGCATTTCAAGAGAAATTTTACTGGAAATATTATTATTACTATTGCTAGTGTTATTATTTTTTATTTTCTTCAAATGAAATACATACTTTACTAATTTTAAATCTCTATTTTTTAAACAATAAATAATTTTAAGCATTAGTGAATGTAAACGTAGAAGGGTAGGAACTCAGAATAACAAGTAGAGGTAGTGAGGATGCACTGGGAAGCAGGTGGACGGGCTGCTGGATGCAGCAGTGGAAACACTGAGGGGTGCCAGGCTCACCCATTAGACCAGTTGCTGTGCCATGGCTCTACCAGCATGGGTGCTTACCAAGGGTATCTGGCGAAGTTGCAGCCTAAGGAAGTTTGCTGCTTTGCTTTCAGACAAATCAACAGACAGCCAGGCAGAGTTGGAGCAGAGGAGCCACCTTGACTCTATATCAGAGAGATGGTGTTTCCATGTGCATTCCAAGTTTCCTGCTTTGGATGTAGCAGAGCCACTATCCTCTTTCTCCTCAGTAATCATGCCACTGTCACTTATGAATGTGCAGGCAATGGATTTGGGTTTTCAGTAACCTTGCAGCACTCATAAGTTTGTGAGATTCCTTGGATCTATTCTTAGGCACCCTAACTTAAAAATGCTTTAACATTTTTTCTTCATAACTGATCTTGGAGTGTCAAATCAGCAGTGATTTCCATGGAAACCTTGCTAATATATTACTATTTTGGTTTGAAAGCACTTTAAATTTTTGTCCCCTACAAAGATCTCAATTAAATTTTCAATAGTTGATGTGTGTGTACATGCATGCATGTGTGACATGAAATTAAAGTTATGTATGAAAATCCACAGTCAGACTTTGATGAATAAGTTAAATGGAGATTGATTTTTATTTAAGCCTGACTTGTCTTTAACATATGATAAGTTGCTCCCAGGTTTTCACCTCTTTATTTTAGCAAACATTCAGTTTTACTTTACACAAATACCTCATTTCTCTCATAGATCTTCCTCTCTACCAAGGAAGAGCAATCAGTTTCAATACCTCAGAGGGAAATAAATGTTAAGGTGAATTTTATTTTGGAAAGGGTTAAATTTGTTAACCATGAAATTATTTCTCAAGTGTGAGATGGGCTGTATGTGTCTAAGGAATAAATTGTTCATCCCAAGGGAAGAGTTGTGTCACCAAGTGGAAATTTAAAATGAGCAAGCAGATTTTTATATTAATGTTGAATAAATGTATTTAAGTGGAAAAGCTTTATTGAAAAGTACTGAATTCTCTGTTTCTGGAAACAGCTTAGGTAACAGATTCCACAGATCCTGAGAAGAGTACAGAGACAGAGACACAGAGAGATACAGAGACACAGAGAGATATTATGGAAGTCTTTTATGCTAAAAACTTCTGCAATTGCTATTTTGAATCAAAATGACAGTATTTGTCTAGCATGTCTTACTGTCTGGTTAGCTCTCTGGTACCATGAGCAACCCTACCCTGGAGAAATTTTCCAAGAAGTTTCACACTCATTTATCAAGGCTATTGTAGAAGGAATTCATGGCCCGGTAGAAAGTAAGCAGAACAAAGGAGATGAGTTAATTTTGTGTCTGGTATTTAAGAGGCATTATTTTATTTAAATAGCCCTGTAAGATATGTAATATCATCTTCATTTCATATGTGAAGAAGCTGCAGCTAAGTCATGTTGTAATATTCCCACAGGCCATATAGCTATTAAATAGTGTGATTGAGATCCACCCCTCTATATAGTCTCCATTCTCAATCCTTCCACTGTGTTGCAAAATGTCAGAATAAGAAGGTTGATGATACAATTGCTGCACAATTGATGATTCAAATTAATCAAATAATAAATTCTTTGAATCATTGAGTGAATTGTTCATTCTGTTGACTTATTCTATTTAGTTTGCAAAATTGGGCCGTTGTTTTGATCTTATGGAAAAATCAAAAGACATCTCTCAGACTCAGTTGGCAATGAGATAAATTGCAGGAATCACATCAGGGTTTGATTTGACCTTTTTTTTTTTTTTTAGTTGTAGATGTACAAATACCTTTATTTTGTTTATTTATTTTTATGTGGTGCTTAGGATTGAACCCAGGGCCCTGCACATGCTAGGCAAGTGTTCTACCACTGAGCCACAACCTCAGCCCCTTGATGTGACTTTTAAACAAGAATATATAGAAGCTATGGTGTAGCTATGTGTATTGGGGATAGAAAAATAAGACATGAGAGGAGAAATGGCCCAATGGCACAAAGGCCAATAGAGTAAATTTTTAGTCTTAAAATCAATTGATCAAGTTGAGAAATGTCATAGACAACATTCATTTTGCCCTATCCCAGTGCTGATGAATGCTGAACAGAAATGCCTACCAGAATACCTTATGAATTACAGTGTAAGATAGGTTACCTGTGACTGAATGCCTCATCTAGGATTCTCTCTATCCTCAAACAATCAGCTGTGATAGTTGGCTTTTCATTTCTGTGACAAATACCTGAGAAAAACAACTTCACTTCACGTAGGAAAGATTTATTTTGTCTCCCATTTTCAGAGGTTTCAGTCCATGGAGAGCTAGCTCCATTGCTCTGGGCCTGAGATAAGGCAGAACATCATGGTGAAAGGGCATGGTGGAGGGAATCTGCTCAGCTCATGGCAGGGGGAAAACAGAAAAATAAAGGGAGCAAAGACAAAACGTACTCTTCCAGAGCATGCCCCCCAGTGACATACTTCCTTCAATGAGGCCACACCCCCTACCACCTACTAATGTGATCAAGTTATTAATCTATCAGTGGATTAATCCTCTAACCAGGTCAGAGCCCTCATGATCCAATCACGTCCCCAAAGCCCTACATCTGAGTATTGCTATATTAAGGACCAAGCTTTCAACACATGAGCTTCTGGGAAACATTCCAGATCTAAGCCATAACTCCTGCTATCATGATGGGAAATCTCATGGGAGTAAAAAGAAGGCCTGACAGAAAGACCCCAAATTGAAATAGATGCAAAGTTCTTTAAGTTATTGACATCCTTGCCCTGTCAAGGATCTTAGTCCAGTGTATTATTTATGATTTGAGGTCCAGTTGCTTTTGGTGTTTCAAGAAAGTCCTTCATTTGTAAAGCACCTCAAACATCACCAATGACAATATCCTATTCTCCTTGGCAAAACGGTTGCTGAAGCAAACCTCTATGCGTTTTGGTTCTGCTTTTCTTTGGGATTCCATCTTCTTCACACCTTTGGCTGACTCAGAGCTGATACACAGACAGATCATTGGGATTCCCCAGTGTCCTTCCTCTCCCAAAGAGAGCTTGTGTGCCAGTGGAATGTTTTCCCTCTCACAGAGCAACCCCTACTTTGGTTCTCCAAGGGAGAAAAAGGTAGCATTTGTTTTACCTTCTACAGTGATCCCAGTCATCATCTGCTCTTTCGTGTTCTATAACCTTCGAGGGCGCAAGAAAGAGAAAGCAACTGTATGATCATGCTTATTTCCAACGAATAAAGATTCTGCTTCCAGTGTACTCAGCACCTTCTTGCCCATGTAACTGAAACCTCCAAGTCGCAGGTTTAAGTGGATGTTAGATTTAAGTATTTTAAAATACAGAGAAAATTCTGTAACGATCACTTTAAGCACTGCCACTTTCTTGTTTTGGGGGAGCCCTAATCTGTCCAACAGCTTGCTTCTGATTCTGTTTCTTTTTATAAAAATGGACATTGCTTGTCAATGCCTTACATTTGCAGCCTCTGGTCTCTTTAGCCCACAGGCCTGGCTGCTGCTTCCCAGAGAACACTGACTCACATTTTCATTAGATAAATCCAAGTTGCCTTAGTGGGTGAGTTTCAGTTGTCTAATTGATGCTTTGGGTGGATGAGGTCCTAGGTTTGAACCACAATTCCTGCGCTCTCAGGAAATTTCACTGAGTTGAAACCTGTGTGATAAAATGTTTTCTCATACTAATACAAGACCTTTTGGATGAATCCTAAACCTCAGTAACCAAAATAAATTAGATTCACACTCTATGAAACCCCAACATGGCTCAATTCTGATGGTGGAGGAGAACCATCCAGAGTTGGATTCTTATCAGAATTCTGGCCAGAAGGAGCCTACCAGCTTAGCCAAAATTGTGGTATTTAGAGACTTGAGGATCTGAGCAGTTAGATACTGGAAAACATATGCCTTCCATTTAGGACCCACTGAAAATGGCCATGACTCCTGTGTAGAAGGAATATGAAACTAACACACTCTTCTCAGCTGTATAAATATCATTTAGCAAAGATATGAGCTGGCATATCAACAATCAGATTATGGTCTTTCATCTCCATCGTAACCTCAGAGAGGCAGTCTGCCTGTATTTAACCTCCTCCCTGGGCTCATTTGCTTTACTTTAGCCAATAGAATGTTCCAACGTAGCAACATTAAAGATAAAGAGAGAACTGTCAAGAGGACTCCAGGGGTGCTGCCATAAGGGTATCATTGATGCAAAGACAATTAATGGGTCCTCTGCCTGTTGTAGGCATTGGAGCATTTCCCAGATTAAACCAAAACTAAAGTACTATTTGAGATGCAACCTATCTTAAGCCCAAATGAAGTAACATTTCAATCTCCCATGCCTTGACTGGTTCCCACATGAGCCAGATTTGTCTTAATTTCTGAACTATAAAGAACCATACTTCCTGAGTCTCATCTGAGTACAGAGCCCAAACAACTCAATAGTAGTTTGCTCAGGTTTCAAGAGATATCACTGTTAAAATACCTTATAACCCTACTATGTGTTTGCTGGGGCACCCCGGGGCCCCTGGAAGCACAATTACGTGCTGTAATGTATCTAAGTGGAGGGTTTCTTCTCTCTTAAAGGAGTTAACCAATCTTATAGAGAAAAATGAAAGTAGAGTAAAATATGTTATACAGCAAAGTAAGATGCTATGCCATAATAATAAAAGAATTTTTATTGGTCAGGATGTTTAATTGCAGGAAAAAAAAGACCCACTATGCTGATATAGAGCACAAAATGGCTTCTTAAAGAGTTAGGTTGCTCATGGAATTTCTAGGATTCTTGGATTCTCAACAGCCTGGAGATCTTCAAGCATACCACAAAAATAGTTAGTGAAATACTTATTTTTGCAGCCTCTCCTGTCTTCTACTCAGTACCTAAGGCCTGGGACTCTACCCAGTGCCTTAGGAGAACCAAATAACTGGGCCTTGAAATCTACATTCAATGAGTGTACCTGTTACCTCACACTGGCTATTTTAGCCTTCTAAGTTTCATGTGAGCCTAGATGGTCACTTGGGGAACCTAGATCACAGGTCAAAACCCCAGGTGAGAAGCTGTCTGGGGTTAGTGGCTTTTAAGTTTTCCAGCTTCTTCAAAACAAAAACAGCACTGCAAGAAGGGCTGGAGGGAGTGCCTACTGATCTAATCTGTAATATCTGCTACAGGCTTAAATGAATACAGTGGTTGCTAAAAAAGAGAAAGAGATCAGAATTGGCTGTGGGAGAATAAAAAGTCCCTCTATCATGGACATAGGACTTGAACTGGGCTTTAGAAGAATATGGAATCTGCTCACATACCATATATCAGAAATATGAGTGACCAATCATGGTGGGAAAAATTAGAGCAGGAAAGGTGCAGAGGCAGTAAACTGTAAGACCAGACTCAGGAAATTGTGAGTGATAGCTGTTTGAAGTTTAATAAGTAAGGAAAAGGAGACATAAGATTGGAAACTTGAGCTGTACCAATGTAGAAGGAGTCTTACACTGGATGGAGAAGGAGTCCTTAAGTCATGGCAGTCTTCCCTGAAGTTTTTTGATCAAAAATAAATGGAATTTTAGATATATAAAGAGAAAAATAGTTGGATATCTCCTCTATCTACTCCATTCCCTAGGTGATTCCCATCTGTCCTGTGGCTTTGAAGGCATCCAGATGCTAGAGACCCCACATTCCTGTATCCAAACCAGGCCTCCTTTGAATTCTGGACTTATATTCATCTGCCTACTCTCCATGATATGGCTATGGATGTCTCACACTCAACATGTCCAAAATGGAAATCTTACTTTTCCCTCTACCTTATAGACCTGCCCATCACAATCTTCTCTCTTAGTAAGTTGTAAATTCCAGCTTTCATTTCTCAGGTAAAAATCGTGGTGTTATCCCTGACTCCTCTCTTTCTCTCACTCTGCATATCAACTATCAGCAAATTCTGCCAATCCAAAAGACATCCAGAGCCTTGACACTTTCTCATCACCTCCTCTACCACTACCCCATTCTAGGCCACTATCATCTCCTGGCTAGATTGCTACAATGGCTCTTTCTAACCTTTCAGCTTCCGAGCATTCTCTACCCAGCAACCAGAGTGTTTTTTCACCAAGTTGGATCAGATGATCCAACGCTGGTTTAAAATCTTCCAGGGGGTACCCATTTCTTCGGTGTAAAAACCAGAGTCCTTACAAAGCCCTAGTTGGCCCCACCCCAATTGGCCCCAGGTTCTTGTCTAACCTCTCCAGCTACTAGTTTCTCTTGTTCAATGTGCTGCAGCCTCAGAAAATCTTGCAATTCTCTAAACACTCCAAATACTTGACTCAGATATTGATACTTGTTTCCTCTGTTTCAGCATTCTTCTATGTGATAATGTGCGGCTCTGTCACCTTTCTTCAGGAATCTGCTTACATACCATATATCAGAGAAGTCTTCTATAATTGCTCTGTGTGAAAAAGCACTGGACAATATCTTCTTTATGTACATTTAACACACTGTTCTCTATAGAAATTATTGACAGTTACCATGAATAAAGACAATGCCTGGCACAAAGAAAGTGTTCAATAAATATTTGTTGCATGGTACAATTGATGGAGGACAGAATCATAATGAGGATATACTATTAAGAACTATTCAGTAAAGTGGTAAGTGATTTTTTTTACTTCTACCTCTCCAGGCCCCCATCTTATCATTGAATGCCTATGACAGTTTGTTCACCAGCCCTAAATATAGAATAGAAGGGTTTCAACATCAAACAGTTACACCAAACAATTGCAATTTCATACACTTTAATGAACCTGATAGTTTATAAGGCGCTTTCACATTCATCTTCTCATGGTATCCTCACAACACTGAGAATCAGTTGAGTTGATTGTTTTCATTTTAAAAATGAGAAAAATAAGATTTAGAAATATAAAGTAAGTTCCTTTGGTCACACAGCAGGTCACAAATAAGACTCCAAATGCATCTGAGAAACTCCCAAGCCACTGGCCTTTTCTCACAACACCAGGGTAGGAGGACCTTAATTAAAATGTTTTGAAAATAATGGAGTCTACTTCCTACATCCTTTGTCTCTCTTAGTTGAGCAGTGGCATCAAAGAAACCGGTAACTTTGAGGTTGGTGCAGCAGCTGAATTCAAGAGAAACTGATGTGGGATTTGTAATGTGTGCTTAGTGTGAAAGCACCTTCCATATCAGCTGCTGGGTGTATGGAATTGCCCCAGGTTTAGATCTACAGTGGTTCAGAACACAACTCTGTAGGGGTTGATTGAAAAAAAAAAAAAAGCCTTCTGTTGGTGGGAAGAAATTGGGTGGCGAATGAATGAATGAATGAATACGGTTGAGGACTTTTAGGAAGTTTCTTTGTTGACAGATTCAACACAGCTTTCACAAGTCTGAGTGACTTGTTTGGTAAAGCTGGAAGAGAAGAGCCTTCCATAATACAGGTGTGATCTAGTTTAAATAGAAGGAAGATCTTCCTGATGGGTGTTAATGAGAACCTCCTGAACAGGTTTCCTAGAGTGTTTGTGGCTCTCCCCCCAGAAAAAGAGAAAACAAAAGAAATTGCCTCCAGCTCAACCCTGCTGACACAAGCCTTGAGGCAGCTGAGGAGGGGTTTAGGGTTGCTACTTCACCTTGGCATTTAAGAAAGCAGCCAAGCACAAGTCACTTTCACCTTCACTTTCCCCTTCTACCTGGAACCAGGTCAGAAGTTAGGAAGAGCATTCACTAATTATCTCGAGGCAGATCATAAGACCTTCATTTAAGATGTGTCCTCCCTATACCTACAGGAAAGAGCGTCCTTATCTTTGAAGATACAGGGACACAGAGAAGTATTTGAACAAACAGGATTTGTAAATTCCCCACAATTTATTACCATCACTCTCTTTATTTCTCTATGGCTACTCCTGACTTCCTCAAACTTTGCAGACATAGGTTTTCCTTCTTTTGGTCTTCATTTCCCCATGTGATATAAAACTTACATTAAATACGTTTGCATACTTTTATTAATCTACTTTTTATTATAGGGAATTTATTCATGAACTTAGCACTGGGTGAAGAAAGGAAATCTTTTCTCCTCTATTACTAGTCTCTCTAGGAGGAGTGAGGACTGAAGTCTAAAGACTGAAACGTAAAAGTTTGGAAAGTTACAATTGCTCCTGTTTCCAATTGCCCGACACATGAGGAAAATCGAGAGGGACAGATTGCTTTCATTTGGAAAATGAGAAACTCGGAGATGACAACTGTATGGAAAGTGTAATTACAAAGGGTTTAATTGTTTCCGTCAATAGACTGTTCAAATACTAACATATATCCTAGAAGACAGGGAGCTTTTAAGGACCATAACAAAATGTCTCTCATTGGCATAAAAATATCTGAGAAATAAATTATTAGCAAGGTTTAAAAATGAGGAGCACTCTATTCTACTTGGGCATCATGTATATAAAACGAATGATTCATGCAATAACTACACATTTGAAATGTCTTACTTTACCTCAGTTAGTGGAACTGTCAGGCAGAAAGTTGATGAACCTCAATTTTCAGTATAACCTGGACAGCTCAGTTTACTTTGCATGGGTAAATATAAACATAGTGAAAGTATGTTTGTATGTTGTAAAAACCTAAAATTTCTCACCTGAATGGTCTTTAAAAAAAAAAAAAAAAAAAACAGTTAACTCCTCACTTCTCACCCTTAGAGATTCTGACTTGGTAGAACTTAGCACTGGATGAAGAAAGGAAAAGCCATAGAAACCAAAGGTCCATCAAACAGAACTAGATAAGGCCATAGAAACCAAAGTGTGAAGGAGCTTTCTGGGTAATTCTGATTTTTAGCCAACTTTGAGAAGCACAAAACCATATTGTCCTTTTGCTGGGATGTGGCACATAGCACACTGTTTAAACAAACCCAACCTCTTACTTGTTCTCTTAACTACTTTCCTAGCAATGCTAAGCACCAAATCATTGTAGTTGTTTGAAAAGCCAGTGAACTGGATTTCTGTGATAATGTGGGACCATAGTTTCTACTGGATTTCTTTGCAACTGGGAGTGAGAGAAGTTAGCATGGAGTGGTCTTTGCAGTCTCCAAACTTGAGATATCTGCAACATCAGTATATCCTATCTGTAATTAGGTGAAATCCCTGTATCATTTTTTCCTCAACCTTCAAAAGATTCTTACCTGCATTTCTGTATTTTCCCTCTTCCAGTCTGATATTTCTGTTCTATTTAAAGAATACAATGGTTTATTTTTCCATGAAAAACCAACAAATAAAAGGAAGAGTATGTTTATGTGGTTGCTTAGAAAATGGCAGATTGAATAACTAGGGAACCTTGAGTGAGATTTCAGTCTCACTCAAAAATAGCTCTCTTTACTCAGCAGAGAGCATAGTATTCAACCTTCTCATGGAAGGATTTAGTATTCTTTTCAAAGCTACATATCAAAACCCACACACAATGGAAACATTCCCTCTCATTGGAGCATCAAAAAGAAGGAACTTGCAGACCAGGCTTTCTCAAATGAAGTCTTTTCATTGCAGCCTCAGATTTGCTCTCTGGGGATCATTGACTTAAAACCATGAAGAGGAGGGTGAGGGGCCATCATACCATTTCCATTAAAAGCAGTCGTTGATGTCCATTTTCTCATTTTCTTTCTCTTCTTTCCTATTTTGCAGTAAAGCTTGCATTCCAATAAAATGAGGCTTCCTGCAATAGGCCAGACAACACTATTCTTCCCCCTAAAGCCAGTTGCTTTTCAAGTGGGTGGTGGGATAGCTAGGAACATTTGTTGCTGGGCAGAGTCTCTTCAAAACCATTAAAACAAAATATCCTGCCCTTTCTTTATGTGGGGATAGTTTTTTTTTTCTCTGCATAATTTAATTTCTTTGGGGAGAAGACCCGTGGTCAGTTAAAAGTTATAATCACTCCATCTACACAAAGTGGAACAGGAATAGAGACCTTCTCATTCACACAAGTTCTGTTTGATGGACCTTATCCTGTACACTGAGAAATGTATAGGGAAGGATAGAAACACATGAATATTTGTATGTATATTGTGCCAGGATTCTTGACCAATAGAAACTGTGAGTTAATAATGGTGTATTATCTTAAGCTAAGTTTTCAGATATATTGCCATAGAGCAATAGATAACTAATTAGAACATAAGCAGTGTTTTTATGAACATCATCTTTCACTATAACAGACATATAGAAATATATGTAAATCACAAGATCACAACTCAATGAATTTTATAAAGGGAACATGTGCATAGAGTTATCATCGAAATCAGTAGATAGAAGCTCTCCTTTGCCCCTTAAACCATTAACATCCTCCCTAAGATAAAATTATTTTCATTTATATAATTTTAGGTGAATTTGCCTGTGTTTAACTTTATGTACTTCGAATCAGGGATTATGTACTCTTTTTTACCTGTTTTTTTCCCTCTGATCATTACATTTTGGGGATACATCCTTGTTGCTTCAGGTAACAGTATTTCCTTTATGTTAATTGGTACGCCATAATGGTTTTTTTCTAAATCCATTCCACTGTATATTGGTTTTGTGTTTTTTTTATATTTATTTATTTTACTATTAGCAGTAATGTTGCTATGAACAGCCTTATACATGTCTTTTGATTTTTGCATTTCCGTTGAGAACGCATGTAGGAGTGTAGTGTCTGAATCAATGGGAGTTATGTATATGAGTTCTACTTTAGTAGATACCGCCTAATCATTATCCAAAAGGCTATATCAGTTACAATTTTGTTAGCAGTGTATGTGTCCCAGCTGACCTAATTGCCATTCCCACTTTCAAATAAATTATTCAGGTTTATTTGAAATTTTAGCCAGTTTGGATCATATGGTTTAGTTTTTATTATGGTTTAGTTTTTATTGTGGTTATTATTATCTTATTATGGTTTAGTTTTTATTTTCCTATAAATTAATGATTTAAAGTACTTTCTCATGTGTTTATTGACTCTTTGAATATTTTAATTCATAAAATATCAAGATGAAATTTATCAATTGCTGGTAAAATTTTATCCTCTTTAATGAAGTATTAAGGTACGTTGCTTTAAAATTTGAATATCAAAGCTGGAAGTGGTGGCACATGCCTGTAATTCCAGCATTTGAGGAGTTGAGGCAGGAGAATGGCAAGTTCTAGGGAAACCTCAGCAATTTAGCAAGACCCTAAGCAACTTACTGAGACCCTGCCTTAAAATAAAAAAGAAAACTGACTGGGGGTGTGGCTCAAGGGTAAAACAATTCTGGGTTAAATCCCCAGTACCAGAAAAAACAATAAAATAAAACAAAACATGGATATTCAATTTATCCAGCCCCATTTTTTGAAAAATTATTCCCATTTCACTGGAGTGGTGTGGTATAAGTTTCCTAGGGCTGCCATAACAAAATATCCAAGATTAGCTTAAAACAACATGAACTTCTTGTCTTACAGTTTGGGATGCTAGAGCTCCAAAATCAAATTATGAAGAGGGCCATTCTCCCTCAAGTACCTGTAGGGGCGAAACCTTCCTCATCTCTTCCCAGTTTCTAGTGGTTTGCCAGCAATAGTTGATGCTCCCTAGCTTGCAGTTGTAGCAGTTCAATCTCTGCCACCATTACCACATACTCCCTGGCCCCACAGTATGTTTGTGTTTCTGTGCTCAAATATCCCTGTTGTAGTCAGTTTTTTCACAGTTCTTTGTGACTAAAAGACCTGACTAGAACAATTTTAGGGGAGACAGTTTATATGGGGCTCACAGTTTCAGAGGTCTCAGTCCATAGATGCCTGATTCCATTCCTCAGGGCTCCAGGTGAGGCAGAACATCGTGGCAGAAGAGTATAGTGGAGGGAAGCGACTCACGTAATGATCAGAAAGCAGAGAGAGATTAAGCTCAGCTCACAAAATATATACCCTAAAGGCATACCACCAAAGACCCACCTCTTCCACTCGCACACTACCTGCCTTTAGTTACCACTCAATTAATCTCTATCAGGGGATAAATTAACTGACTGGGTTAAGGCTCTCATAACCCAATCATTTTGCCCCTAAGCCTTCTTGCATTGACTAAAATATGAGCTTTTGGGGGAAATCTAATATCTAAACCATAATAGTCCCTCTTCTAATGATATCAGTAATATTGGATTAAGGGCTCACCCTACCCTATTAAGACCATATCTTGGGGCTGGGGTTGTAGCTCAGTGGTAGAGCACTTGCCTAGCACATGTGAAACACTGGGTTCAATCCTCAGCACCACATAATAAAGAAAGAAAGAAAGAAAGAAAGAAAGAAAGAAAGAAAGAAAGAAAGAAAGAAAGAAAGAAAGAAGAGGTATTGTGTCCATCTACAACTAAAAAATAAAATTTTTTTAAAAGAAGACCCTATTGAGGGCTGGAGTTGTGGCTCACTGGTAGAGCGCTCACCTAACATGTGTGAGGCACTGGGTTCGATCCTCAGCACCACATTAGAAAAATAAATAAGCAAAATAAACGTATCGTGACCATCTACAACTAAAAAAAAAAAACAACAAATTAAGAAAACCCATATCTCAAGTGATTATATCTTCAACAATTCCATTCCCAAAGCAGATAGCAGTAAGTGAGTATATATTGTGGTAACAAGAGAAGACTTCAATATATCTTTTAGGGGGTCACAGTTTAACCTGTAACAGCCATTTTTGTCATAAATCAAGTGAATATACATATGTGGGAGCCTCATACTAATACCTTCTACACTATTCCTGGGCATTCTATTTTTTCCATTGGACTATTTGTCTATTCTTACATCATAACTACACTGCCTAAATTAACTGTGACTTTAAAATAAATCTTCATGTATATCCTACTAACATAAATTTTCCAGCTTTATCACTATTAGACAATCTTCAATCTATCTTGATTTTCCTGTGTGGGGTTGTTTTCTTTCTATTTGAAGAATTCCCATTACTATATTTTTGGTGTGGTTATGCCAGTGACAAATGCTTGTTTTCTTTGTCAGGAGCAACTTTATTTCCCTTCATTTTGATGTATATTTCTTCCAAATATAGTATTCCAGGTTGGTACTTCATTTTAAGGATACAACTCCATTCACATTTGGCTTCTACTAATAGAAATTTTGTTTTTGCTGTTTTAGAAGTAATGTACCTTCTTTCACCGGCTACTTGCTGACATTTCTGTCTTCAATTTTCAATGGTTTAACTCTGATACCTGGCTTTGAAATTTTTAGTACAGTATTAACCTTTCTAGGAATTTCTGCAACTACTTGAAGTGGTTTGATGGCTTTGATTTATTCATCAAACTTTGATTTATTCAGAAAATGATGAATACTTAAATATGCAATATTTTGTGAATATTAAAATATTACATCTGTCCTATCTTCTTTCTCCTCAAATTTAGGAGTCTAAATTCAGGCATATTAGACTTGTTCTTTATATCTCAAGCTTTGCTCTCATTTGAGTGTCTCCACCAAAACTCACATTGAAATTTAATCCCCAGTGTGAGGTGTTAAAAGGTGAGACTTTTAAGGGGCGATTAGGTCATGAGGACTCTGCTCTCATGTATTATTGGGTGATCTCCAAAGTAGTTCTGATATAAAAGCCAGTTTGTCTCTGTCTTTTGTTTGGGCCCCTACCTCTATGAGATGGCCTGAGTACCACCTCAGGATACCACAGAGAGTCCCTATCAGCAATAAGACCCTCACCATATGCAACCCCTCAACTCTGAACTTTTCAACCTCTAGAACCATAGCTGAATTAATCTTTATTCTTTATAAATTGCCCAGTCTGTGGTAATCAGTTATAGCAAGAGAAAACTATCAAAGACATACCTTTAATTCTCTTTTCTGTATATTCTATACTTCTTTCTCTTTATGCTCTCTTCTGGGTAAATTCTAGTGACATTTTTTTTTTTTTTTCAGTTCAAAAATTCTCTTGTCTGCTCTAGTAATAGTGTTCTTAGCTTTAGTAATAATGTTTATCAGAGTCATTTTTTAAAATGAGGCCATATTCTATGTGCTTTATATTCATTATCACATTTGAATCCTCATGACTACCCTCCAGGAAGGGTACTGTTAATATTAATATTTTCAGAGGATGAAAACAGGTTCAGAGAGATTAAATTGACTAATGTTACATAGCAAAGAGCTGATGCTCAGATTCAAATCAAGGAAGTCTAACTTAGAATAGGTTTTCAAAGCCTTAAGCCACAGGCTGCTGAAAATAATGTTAGCTGCAATCTGTAAGAATATTACTGCATGTCAGACATTGTTCCAAGCACAGTACACGTGTTAACTTATTAAATTTTCCACAAAGGCCTAGAGGTAGGTATTCTTATTGCCATTCTATAGATGGGAACACTGAGGCTCAAAAAAGGTAAAGCTTGCCTAAGAATTCAGAGTTCATAAGTACAAAGTAGTATTTCAACTAAGTCTTTTCCCCAAGCCCGTGCCCTTAACTCCTGTACCAAACTGCTTCCCAACTAAATAGGGGAAGTTGGAACTGAGAAACAACACAGGCAAGGAAAAGAATAAGTGGGTGTAACATCATTAACAAAATAAATACAGTGCTTAGAAGTAGGGGAGAAGGTGCTTGGGAAGGGCAGAGTGGGTAAAACACTATGAGATGGATTTTAAAACAAAGAAGAAAAGAAAAGGGAGGTATATTTCATAAATTATAAGTAAGTACATGCTGCATGCAACTTGGAAAGAGCATTTCTTTGCAATGTGCTTTGCACAATCCTGATATAGAGGATACAGCTCTTGACTTTGAGCAGTGCATCTAGAAGGCTATTAAAGGCTGTTTAATGCTGAATCCCAGTAAGTCTATAAGGTCAGGAGGCTATGAACACCACGGTCATCATGAAGATCTGACTGATAATTGCTGGGTTTGAAAGATAAGTATCAAGGAGACAAAGATGCGGTCAGGATAGTCCACAGGGTACCATCACAGGCAGTGGGAATCTGAAAACTGGAACTGAATATGTGGGGGTAACCAAGTTAACTCTGGGCTGTAATTATCAAACCACTTCCCAGGCTCTCTCAAAACACAGATATATATTTGTGTGCGTGTGTGCGTGTGTGTGTGTGTATGTGTGTGTGTTAGGAGTTTACAAAAGACATTTTGTTGCTCTGTGACCTTAGGCAAAGTTTTTCTGTCCATGGATGAGACTGTCATTTCTATTTGTGTGTTGCTGGATGCAAATAAGTCTCTCCTTTTATGTAACTCAGTTGAGATTCCTGTAAACGCTGGGGATAAATAGCTTGTTTTTCAGTTTTCTTGAGACAAACCACATGAAGAATCCAGGCACCAGATTGGCATCTGGCCCCTCCCCCATCTTGGAAACACAGAATTGAAAATGATTTGTAGTAAAAGGATTAATAAAGGAACTCATCTCTTCCAATTAGCCCTACGCAAAAAGGCAGAGTAAAATGTACTCAACTTCTCTTTGGTAAAGCACTCCAACATTTAACATCCTTTATAGTTAGAAATGTCCAAACGTAAATCTTTCTTTTAAAATTGAAGACTTTTCCCCTGTTCTCAGGGAAACAAAGAACATGAAACCAGATTGCAAGTCCAATTTAGGTTCCCCTTTAATCTCACTCATATTTGCAACCATATACTTACATGTGTGTTTATTTGTTTATTGTCCCTCTCCCCCCATTTATGGTCTAGTGCCCCAAGGACAGGGAACATGCCTGTTTTGTTTGCCATTACATTCCCAGATCATATTCCTATGCCTAGTACATAGTAGGCTGTCAATAAATATTTGATGCCTATAATAAATAAATGGGAGAGAACGTAATGTCTATAATTTTGGATCAATCCAAGATTTTTGTTTAATGCCAGTGCATACAATTTGCACTTATTTAATGTCTGCTATGCCATGTTAGGTGTAGTTGGTAAGTCATCCTACTCATGAAGAAGCTCCCTCTATTCTATCTCTAGGGATTGCTCAAAACAGTACTCCAACATCTCTCACCAGGGCTAGTGAGACCACTAACTATCTTCTCATTTTTCCTTTGTCAATCTCACTCAGCTACGCTAAGTTCATGGAATGTTCAATACAAAGAGTATACTCTAACATAAGCTGGAGGATAATGAGGTGTGAGTGTGGCATCATCATTTGTAAAAAATGTCATGGTTTGTGGATGGTTGGAGAGCACTGAAAACAATGAAAAAATGAATAAACTGAGTAAAAATGGACAAAAATTTTGAAAAGACAACTCATCAATGAAGAAGGCAAATATGCATATTAAATGAGGCTTCACATCCTATGTCATCAGAGAAATGCAAATAACAATGATACCACTATACACTGACTAGAATGGCCAAAATCCAAAACACAGCACCCAGGGCAGGTGAAAATGTGGAGCAAGATGAATTCTCACTCATTGCTGGAGGGAATGACAAGAGGTACAGCCACTGTGGAAGACACTGGATAGTCTCTTAGAAACTAAACACATTTTTATCAAATGATCCAGGAGTTTTACTTTTTGCTCTTTACCTAAAAAAGTTGAAATTCTATGCCCACACAAAAACCTGCATTCAATGTTTGTAGCATATTTATTTTTGATTGTCAAAATTTGAAAGTAATCAAGAAGTCCTTCCATAGGTGAGTGAATTATTAAATTTGGTTCAGTTGGACAATGGAAAGTTACATGGTGCTAAAAAGAAATGAGCTACCCAGCCAGGAAGGAAACTTGATCAGATATTATTGGAAGAAGTCAATCTGAAGAGGCTACACACTGTATAATTTCAATTATAAAACACTCTGTAAAAGGCAAAACTATGAAGTGAAAAGATCAGCAGATGTCAGAGATCATAGGAGCAAGACAAAACAGGGATAAGTATAAAAATAATAATTAATAATTTCAGACATTTAATACATGCTAAGTATCATGTAGGTGAAGCACAAAGGACTTCAAAGACAGCAAAACTGCTCTACATGATACTATAATGATGGTTACACTTTTGTCCAAATCCATAGACTATAACACTGAGTATACTCTAATATGAACTATGAAATTTGGGTGGTAATGATATGTCATATAGGGTCATCGATTGTAACAAATGTCATGGTTTGTGGATAATGGGGGAGAATGCATGTGTAAGGGTATGGGTACATGGGAAATTAGTTTCTGCTCGATTTTGCTATGGACCTAAAACTGCTCTAGAAAAATAAAGAAATGGGAAAATAAATGTTAGGTTATGGGTATAGAGAAGAGCAGTTGGTACTTAAACAGGTGGTCAGGAAAGGCCTTTTTGCTAAGGTGCCATTTGAGTAGAGGGCTGGGGGAAATGAGGGAGTAAGCTAGTATATATTTGGGGCTGCAAGCAAATAGTGGCCACCATAAAGCGATTCCACCTAACTGCGTTCTGACAGAAGAATAGTGTGCTTGTCCAGGAAAGGGATGCCTCTCTTTCTATTCTTCATTTAACAGATGACACCTGAATGTTGTATGTCCACTATTAGATATTTCACACGTACAAAATAATATATGATGTAAGGGTAGTTTGTCTTGAACACCACAGCTTAATAGGTGGTATAGACAAAGAGTGATAAGTATAAAAATAATATTTAATAATTTCAAACATTTAATACATGCTAAATATCATGCTAAGTCTTTTACCTACTCCTCTCATTTAACCTACCCAGGCAATCATGAGATAGGCATTATAATTATCTTCCAACTTACACATGAAGAAACTGAGGTTCTAGAATGATTTATACATCACTGCACAAATAAAGATGGCACCAAGATCCAAATTCAGGGAGACTGACCCCGGGGGGCCTCCTCCTTTATCCACTTCACAATAGAACCTGGTGCTATTGTCTGCAGCCCAGTGAAGGACATGGAGGGATTAGTTTAAGGACATGCTGACTCAGGGTGATGAGACCTGTCTCTAAGGACTGGAAGACCTCTGAGTGGAGAAGGATTATATTTGTGTCCAAAGAAGAATTTGAAAGCCATAAAGAAGCAAATCACTCGAATTTTTTAAAAAATGATTTTCTGATAGAGAGCTGTCTAAGCTAATAAAGAATAATCTTATAGACAATCTCATCCCCATTACTCAAGGCATTCCAAAGGGAAAGAATACAAAGGAAATAGCTCATTTATTAGATCATGAAATTAATTTAGTGGGAAATTAATAACACTATTTTTAAATGTCGTAGAAAAAAATTCAGAAGAGAACCTATATGAAATGCAACATTTGTGAAATTGTTTTTGTTTTATATCTGTGCATATATTTCCAGGGTTGTGAAAATATATTTTTTTGTGAGTCATTAAATAGACCTGAAAGCTCCTGGCTTAAAGAATTGGTGTCCAAACTTTGGATGGTCTTTGAAACAGTATTCCTTGATAAAGTTATCTCTGGCATTTAGTGAGTGGAGAAACACATAAACAACATAGGTGAGTTTTTCATTTTGCTAAATTTGATTTAAATGATCATCCTTTAGTTTCATATTATGTTCTTCTAAATGTGTCCATGTTAAAATCTCCTTTTTTTATTAATTGAGGAGTGGTAGAAACAAATATATGAAAAAGTGTTCAACGTCTTTAGAAATTAGGAAAATGCAAGTCTAAACTTCACTGAAGTTTCATCTTACTCATCAGAATGGCCACCATCGAAAATACAAACAACAAAAAATTCTAGAAAGAATGTGGAGGAAAAGAACTTTTACGCTGGTGGCAGGATTGTAAGTTAGTACAAATCACTATGAAAACCAGTAGGAACAAAAGATTAGGAATGGAACCACCAAATGACCAAGCTCTACCACTGTTCAGTACTTATCCTAAAGAAGTAAAATCATCTTAACTATAGTGACACATGCATATCCGTATTTATAGCAGCACAATTCAAAATAGCCAAACATGGAACCAGCCTAGGTGTCCGATCATCATTGGATGAATAGATAAAAGAAAACATGGTATACATGTGCAATGGATTTTATTGAGCCATAAAAAAGAATAAAAATATGTCATTTGCAGGAAAATGGATGGATCTTGAGAACATTATGTAAAGTGAATTAAGCCAAGCTCATAAAGTTAAGGTATGGAAACTTCAAAAGAAAAAGCAAAAGAAAGTTTGGGGGTATCTTGTGAAAATTGAAGAGAGATCGTAGAGTAGAAGAAAGGGACCAAGGATAGGGAGGAATGGAGAGGAAACAATATTAATAAATGATATTGTCATTTTGTGTGCATGTTCGACTATGTAACAAATCCTACCATTATATATAATTATAATGCACCAATAAAAAATATGGGGAAAAATGAGGGGTGGTAGATACTGTTTCCAAACATGGCCACAAAACCATTGCCCATATTGCATCACCTTTTGCATTTTTATTTTGTCATTCCTCCATCAAAAGACAAAATCTCTTTCCCCTTGGCTGGTCCTAGCTCCTGTGTTCAAAAATGGAACATAGTGGAAGTAAGACTGTGCAATTCCAAGGCTTGTATTTCAGAGATCTGCAACTTCTACTCTCATCTCATAGAATGTTTCCTTTTGGAACCCAACTGCCATCCACTGTGACTGTCCAAGTAGGAATATAGAGAGGCCCATATGGAGGAAAAACAATGTCCTTGATTGGCATTCCCTCCTAACTGCTAAGCTGATACACAAGATTCCTTTTGACTATCCAGCGATCTAGCTGACATCATAGGAGATGTGCATTCTTGCACAACTCACAAAATTGTGGGAAATAATAAATTGCTGCCGTTGTAAGCCATTATTTTGGGGGGGTAGATTTTTCATGCAACAATAGGTAACAAAAGTAGGTGGTGACAATATATTGTAGCTGATTGCCTGGTTATTTGTTTTTAATGTCTGCTCTTGGCAAAATAAAATGTATATACCCTACTTGGAAAAAAAACGAACATATAAATTTTTGCATCCATAAGTTTGGTTACATAGAAACTCCAGAACTTGATGATCTTGCTTTCCTGTCCAGAGATTCTAGAGGTCCCACATTTGTGAAACGTACCCAAATACTTCTTTTGCCCTTTCAAGAGAAAGATATAGAATGGAATAAATAGTACATCTCATTGTCTTCTCTTAAAACTAAGACTTTGTAACTATTTTAGTGTCTCTCACGCTATTGTGTAAGAATCTGCACTTCCGCTTGGTGGGCTTGAAATAAGGACTTTGTCTTATCTGTCTTTGCTTCCTCAGCATCTGTTTTATTTCTGGGCATGTAGCATGTTCTTAATAACCTACCAGAGCTGAATTATAGATTACTATTATTATTATTATTTATTCTTTCATAATATTTTTTGTGGTTCTTCATCACCAGCATGCTGGGGAGAGTATCTGTCATATGCATATGCTTATTTCATGGAAATGTAATGAGAAGAGAGTAAGAGCATTTGAGAGAAGGCACATGAGAAAGGAAGATCACCATGCCCCTGTAAGGAGTGAAGTCATAGCTGTTAAATATTTCCTCACAATATCAATTTACTATAGTCCTAGAAACAAATGGGCATAATTCTCCATTAACACCTCCAAACTTCAGCAAGGAATTGAAGTAAATGCCAAATATTGAGTCCACCCTTCCCATCAAAAGCTTCCTGTTAGCACAGAAGAATCAAAAAAAGAAGGTTTGACATACTGATGCTTATATTCCTGGTTTCCTTTTTAGTTCAAATAGGGGTCTCAAAAAAACAAAAACAAACCCAATTTTAACAGATAATTTTATATATTAAATGTAACTGAACTGTAATAATAATTGAACCACCCATTAATTATACTAACTTCTAGTTAGTTATATGATTGGGTCATTTAATTAAAGCATCTATTTTCAAGTTACTGTATATGTAGTTAAGCAAAATATTTGCTAAAATTATTCAGTGCTGGCAGTTCCTTGTTATTGATAAAGGGTCACTAACCTCCACTTGTAAGACTGCTAGACGTATACTGCCTGGGTTGGGGGGCAGGGACTGCTGGACAGCACGAAATTCATTTTATATTCACAGACATTTTTCCTTGAGAAATTGTATCTGTATTAATGGATTTACTATTCTTTAATCCCAGAAACATTTTCTTCTTCAGCTGCATGAATGTACGTGGTCTTTGAACAATTGAGTTGCCCCAATTCCCAAATGTGTATAAAGCTATGTTTTAACTATTTTTCTCTTTAATTAAAAATAACTAAAAAATTTTCCATTGTTTTAAAATAAAGACCTTTTATAAAGATCAAATTCTACTAGTAAATTGTACACTGTTAAGACTCTTTCATTCTTCATTAAATGAATGTAAAAGATCCACTGGCTTGTTCTGAAGTTTTTAAGACATTAAGAGGAAATGATCATAAATTGAACAACACTAGGGTTTGGTTCAATGTTATCAAGAGATCAGAGAGCTTCATTGCAATGTTCCTCCCCAAAGAATTTCATCCAAAAAAAATGGAAAGGAAGTGGAAGATCATTGGGCAATGCTTATTTTTGTAATAAACCTTAGGTTAATCTTGACTTTCTTGGATCCTATGATTCCCCGTTATAAGAAGAAACATCTTTAACAAATTAGGAGCACTGTAGTGGTTGAATACAGGACTTCTCTGTCCATTGGGATGAATTAAACAAAGTACTTTCTCAAGAGGAAAAAGGGAAACATTTTCAACTTAGATGTTTAATTTCTCAGTTTTCAGATGCATTTTATTTGATCCTAGGACTACTGATGGGTTGAAATCAGGAATTGTTTTAACACTCTGATTCCATGAGTTTAGAGCTAGTTTGTGACTACATTTTAAGAAGTATTCTACTTAAATTCTGATCTAAAGTATGATAGTCATTCTTCTCTATCAGGTAAATACCATCACTTTCTACTAATATCCTTTTGACCATATGACATTAAAAAAAAAAAAAAAACTTGGACATTGTAAAGAGTTTTATATTAAATCAAAGAGACCAAAAAAAATGAAGCAAAATGACATTTTCCATGAAGTGGTCACTGAGAAATTTCCAATAAATGATAATAGATAAAATGCAAACACAGGGAAGCCAAATGTTCTTTGGATTGTAGACTCTAAAATTTCATGTTAAGATTCTCCTATAACTTCAAAAAGGCATACAGGTATCAATGTCTGCTAAAAGAGAAATTTTTCACTTGAGATCTAGTAATCAAGTAAATGGAGCTAGGTCTAGTTAACCATCCTTTTCCTGAACACTAAACGCTGACTAGAGAACTTGAAGAACCATAGACCCTCAGAGTCCTTGGGGTCTTCTAGGCCCCTTTTTCCTTTCATGCCCTGCAGGTTCTTCCATAAGAGGTCCACTTTCTTCCCTTTGGCTCCTTCTCTTGTCTCAGATTCTAGCCCTTCCTACCATCATGTCCCTTCATCACACAATATGTGCCCAAATTCTAAACTACCTGGTCTCATATTCATAAGGAGCAGAATTTCAGTTCTCTAAAAGTGCCATTGTCCTCTCAACTTTTGCCTAATCTCTATTTTCTGTTCTTTCATAGGTCACCCCTCCCAATGCCTGTTTCTTACTCCTCAGCCCTCCCAGTTTTGGTTGTTTCATAGATCCTTCTTAAAGGCCAAAAAGTCACAGAGTTCAGTCCAGGCTACATTCCCAGGAATGCCACTCACAGCAAAGGCTTCCAAGTCTCCTGGTCAGCTCTTCCAAATCCTTAGGAAACCACCCCCAGGCTCTGGCTCTCCACTCTGGCTCCCCACCCAGTTGAGAGGGGCCTAACCTCCCAACTCCCAATGCATTATATGCATGAGCTAAGAATTCCCACTAAAAACGAATTGAAAATTCTAAGATCTCTAACCTGGCATGGTAGTATACATCTGTAATCCCAGCTACTCAGGAGGCTGAGACAGGAGGATCACAAACATGAGATCTGCCTGGGCAACTCAGTGAGACCATGTCTCAAAATAAAAAATCAGGGCTGGGGATATAGCTCAGTGGTAGAACAGTTCTGGGTTTGATGTCCAGCACAGAAAAAAATGAAAAAGTTGTAGGATTCCCTAGAGTGGTGTGTTGATTCTGCTTTTTATCCTCACCTACCAGATTACTACCCTAAAGGATACTCCCTAGCTTATATCCCCAGGAAATGTTGTATAGGCAACATATATCTCAGGTAAAGAAAAGATAAACATGTACAGATAAAGAGTGGCCATGACAACCAATGGAGTCAACAATGTGGAGCTGGAATACAAGAAGGATGGCAAAGGTAGAGGTAGCTGAGTTGGTTGTAATTGACTATAAGAATAGATCAGAATTGCCAGGTGCAATGGTGCATGCCTGTTAACATAGTGATGAAGGAGGTAGAGGCAGTAAGATGACCAGCATTGTCAACTTAGTGAGACACTGTCTCAAAATAAAAATAAAAAGGGCTGAGGATGTAGCCCAATGGTAGAGTGCCCCTGGGTTCAATACCTAGTTTTAAAAAAAAATAAATAACAACAATATCAGTGTTCCTTTTGAATGACGATATTGGGCAACTTAGTGAAAAAAAGATTTGAGCTCCAAACAAGAGAAGTATAGGAGACAGATAGGATATAATTATGATATGATTTTAAAATTTCAGTAAATGCAGGGTCAACCTACAATAATTTCCCCCACAGTATCCCCAAGCCACAGGAGACAACTCTGCAAGCAAGAGAAATACAGTAATAAAATATCAACTGTCAAGGGTGACTCTATTTTGCTCACAAAGCACAGAAAACAGCAGACTCTAAATAATATAAGAATGCCTACAAAGTTAAAACTATGACCCAATAATTAGCCCTATTTAATATAGTTGGGCAAGTGCCAGTGTAGTGGCATGGATTTATTTGGGCAACTTTAAAGAATGGGGCTATCTGAGCTTCATCTCCGGAGCCTCTCATTCAGGAGGTCTCGGGTAGGAATCAGGAACTTGTATTTTTCAAGTGACTCCTGACTGATTCAAATGCGCAGCCAGGATTAAAACCCAGTGATCTGGAAGCATGATACCAAGCCCATCCCCTGCTTAATTGTTGACTCTGTCTCTAAAGAATCTACAAGATAAAACAACAAGGAGCAAAAGGCTGGATATACAGATGCATGAATGTGAAGATGCTCAGGGTGGGAACAAAGAAAGACTGTCTGAAGATTGTGTAGTTAAAGAAATAAGCAACCAACGTGAAAGCCTGAGATCAGCCAAAGAGTTGCAGGAAAGTGTAAAACTTGCATCAGAAAAAGAAAAAAAAAAAAAAAAAAAAAAGACCCTCCAAGAGAATTTCTACCCAAGTATTAGATATTAGTAAAAGGTAAAATGGCCATGGAGCTTGTAACTGAGCCGTGTATTCTATCCCTCACTCTTCAAGCCCCTCAACCTGGTGGTCTGCAGTAGCGTCTTCCCACCTTACTCTGCCTTTAGTGCCTTTCTTTACTGATACTGTGTTTTCTATTTTCAAAATCAAGGCACCGTTTTCAACCTACCATCTTGTTGGAAGGTAGAGTAGTATGTTACAAGACTGTGTTTGGGAGCTAGCCTTCCCTGGGTTCAAATCCTGATTCAGGATCTTCCTACGTTTAAGAAGCTACTTGAGCCCCAAGCTCCTTTTTTGTTGAGAAGTTTAAAAATTACCATGCTCAACATTTTATAAATCATTATCATTATCGCTATTCTTATTTACCTTTCTACTACATTAGACACTGCGCTTTTTCTTGAAACATTCTTTCTTTTAGGGCTCCTTAGCACAATATTATCTACTCTTATTTCCACTCTGCAGTGTACTCTTTTTCAATGTATTCTCTTTTTATCTTCTTGCATATCATTGGGTGTCTTCCCCAAGATTGCCATCAGATGACTTTTACTTAGAAGACTGTTCTACTTGTTTCTCTCTTCTGGGCAGAATTAGTGACCCCTCTCCTATGATGTCCTCATTAGTTCCCTTCATCTGGACCCCACCATGCTCTTTGTATACTAATTGTGGTGCTGTGTTATCTTCCTCCCTTACAGATGGTGAGCTTCCTAAGGGAGGGGTTGGTGACCTGGGAGCATGGTTGATTCTCAGTAAAAATCTTTTGGAAGGAGAGATGAAAGTCTGCAAAATAATAAACGAAGTCACTTCTTTCCAAAGCATGTGGAGTGCACATTGTCTAGTCAGATCTGATTGTACCATTCCCTTGCCGGTGATCAATTTAGAGTTGGGAAAATCTAAGCCAGCTTGGGCCAGTGAGGCAGCATATGAGGCATACTTGAACCTTCTGGGAGGGAGAACCAAGTGTCTCTACTTCCTGCTGAGTGTGAAGTGGGAAGTATTGGCCCCAGATGCTGCAGATGTCCAGGCAATGACCTTGAGGGAAGTCAACCTCACTGTGCTGCCAGTTCTGTGGATGTTAAAGTGGGAATATGCAAGGAGTCTGGGTCTCACATTAAATTGTTGAATCAACTGATTCTGAGCCTCAATCTCCCTCTGGATTTTATGTTAGGTATGATAATACTTCAGTACACACACACACACACACACACACACACATATATATATATATATAATAGAAACAAGAGCATTCTATGAAATACTAGCATCCAAGATACAGAAGCATTTTATACTGTTTATTAAATAAGGAGAAAAGTAGACTGAACATAGTTTTATGCACAGTCATCAATTGGGGCAACTCAGTTGTTCAAAGATCATTTACATCTGCACAGCTGAAGGTGAGACATTTCTGAGCTACTCAGTGGGAAAGTCAGGTTACCATTATCACAAACACAATTTATGAAAGGAAATATCTACAAACCTAAAATGAATTTCATGACATTCCACAGCATCCCCTAAGCCTCAGATAGTAGATTCCTAGCAATCTTACAATGATTGTTAGTCCCTGTATCTATAGCAAGGAACTGTTAGCAGTGAATTATTACAATAACTGTCTTGAGAAATGCTGTCTCTCCCCTGAAGTATCATTCATAAAAATCCCGATCCCAAATCTGAGGATGGGTCATCTAAATCATGAGCAGTATGTTTCTCTTTCAAATGACTACTTGTGTCACTCATTTTCTCTGGTCCTTGTACCATGGCTTCATCTTTGGCTATGCTGTGAATTCTAACGCTGGTGCAATCACATGAAGATGGACCTTTTTTTTTTTTTCTCTGAATACCTCTCCGGCCCTAAACACCAGCTCGATGGCCAATAACCCAGCCTGCTGCTTCTATTTCCATCACTTATCCTGGTAAAGACTGTGATAGGTCCTAGCATATTATCATAAACTCTGTTTCTGGAATGTCCTGTGAGGTTCATATTTACTGACTATGGCAGTTACTCTTCTGGTCCCTGGAACCCAGCAGTGAGTAGGAAGGAAGGCCCAGCAGTGAGAAACATCCAAGGGGAGGAGACGGTAGCTAGTGCACACACTCCACAGAAGTGCAAATCAGAATTTGAATCAGTTCAGCAGCTGTTGGAACAGTGGAGATAAGTTCAGGAGCCTTTTCAAAGATTTTTGGCCAAAGACCTGGTGAAGGATAGGGATGAACTAAAAATGACTCTATGACTAGGCATTAAAAAAGAGCAAGACTATTGCAAATTGTTTGAGTTGAGATAATGATAGTTATAAAAGTCTACCTGTCCCTAAGGGTGTAGAGCAAAACTCACACCCCCTACCTACCTACCTACACTAGATTACCTCAACCATTGGTGATTCCACCCTTCTATTGCACCTTTATGTTTTAGTTCCTTGAAACTCCAAGCTCTTGTTCTCCAACAATGCAATGCCTCATAGCGAGATTCACATGTTCACATGCTATGTCTCTTCCATTAAGGGATAAATTTTTCAGGGATGGTTATGCCTCTATTTCATGATGAGTGGCAGTTCAAATGTGAGACACAGAGTCAGATTATCTGGATTTGAATTCCAGACACATCCCTTAATAGATTTGTGGTCTTTGGGCAAAGCCAGTCAATCCAAGCCCCAGTTTTCTCATCTAAAGGTTGAAATAATAATAACAATAATATCTACTTTTTAGAGTGAGTTATAGAGATCAAATGAGACATGCACATAGAACACTTAGAACAGTGATTACTGGTTAATACATAAATCTTAGCTAATAATTATTACCCTTTCTAAATCTAGTATAACCCAGTATAGTGCACTAAAATAGGGGGTCCTCAAGGTGACATTTCTTGAGTAAATCCAATTCATAAATGAATGAATGAGTCTACCAAGGGCCTGAGAGCCACATTGTTACATAGGACAAGACTCAGGATCTCCAGGACAGAGGAAGACATCTGGAATGGCCAGAGGTCACAGCACTCAAATTCCCAGCCCTAAATTGTCCACTTACCATGTAATGATTCTGCAGATTTAATTTGGTTTCCTTTCTTTTATGGTTTACTATGTCCTAAAGTCATCTTGTTTTGAAGAAGACCACCCCAGAGTTTTATAACACAAGGCTTTGTTTTGAGAAATATACTATGTTTCCACTTCAAGCATTTGAGAGGAGCCCTGCATCAGTTTGGCTCTTCATGCATACTGTGCCTTTGGTGGATTGTCTGTGGAATATTCTAGTCCTAAAATGTATATTTTGTGCTTCACAGTCAAAGGCATAACTTGAATTTTTTTCCATTATTATAAGACATTAATATTCTTCTATTTATAAAAATTTTCCTGAATTTACTTATAAGTTCGAAAGAATATTGTTTCCGATAGCAGAGCTGAAGCACCTTGTATGTTTTTGTCCTTTGAAGCTTCTCTAGGTCTCTAGGGTGGGTCTTATCTAAAATTCAGAACAGAGGTATCTCAGGGAGAAGGAGAGAAAAGGGAGAGAAAATAGAGTCCAACAATTTATTCAGAAGCTCACGCAATCCATGCATCTGCAGGATGTGTTTGTAAAATGTTTGAGTACTTTACAGCACAGAAAAAATCAAATATTCTGTTCCTCTTCCCTGTTTCTCCATCAGAACGACAATAAGCAACTGGTAAGGGGATTTGCACAAAGCCATGCACATAAAGTGTTCCCTTCCTGGTGGTGCCATGCAACTGTGTGTGACTAAACAAATGCCTGGAGGCATCCCTGAGGGAAGACCAGAATCCATCCCTTTAGCACGATCTTGAAGGAGAGTTGGCAAGCTCCACAGATCCGCATGGAGTTCCCTCATGCTGAAGAGACTTGTTGAGGAGAAATTGGATTTTAAAGGAGAAAAGGTGTGTGAGCAATTCAGGGACTTTCCAGTGGCCTATCAGGAGTTGGAGGAATTGACCAGCAAGAATGCACTGGGAAACAAGCCCTGGAAGGAAATATCAACAGCTGGAGATACTGGCTGCAGCCCTGCCGAAGTATTCTTCCTCCATACTCTTCACCTTAGGAATTTTGGGAAAGAATTTTAAGGGGAAACTAAACATATCTTTTAATGCTCTTGGCTGAAAACAGCAAAAGAAAAATACTGTGAGTTTTCTCTTAATTGTTGGACAAAGGAGGGATGTGGTTCCATTATGTCTGCCATGGCCCTCTGTTTGGCATTGTGGTAATTTGCTGGGATCTTTGTCTCTATGTGAGGGACGCCACATACCACCCTGGTTCCCACTAGAGTCAGTGGTCTGTTTCCTCTTTGTCTTCCTTCTGAACTGCCACTGCATGCCTTCCACCTCCCCAAATGTGCTGTCTTGCATTATTCAACTAAAAAGATGCTTTACCAGCATCAGCGTCCTTAGATGTGGTTCACTCAAATAGCATCCTACCAGCAACTGAACAGTCACTGGCATCCATCAGCCTCTGACGAGCAAGTGAGCTGAGGGGGACAAGACCGCTTCAGGCTTAAACAAACAACAATAAGAGCATGTGCAGATTCCAAGAGAACACATACCGAATTCAATAAAGACTCAGTTGCCGCAGAAGGCCATGTTTGTGGATGGTAACTGGAGTTCTTTTGTTTTCCTCCTGTAGGTTTGTCCCTGAATGCCATAGTTCCAAATCTATAGTCCCAAAGGATAATGAATCCATCCACCTTTGATTGTGCTGCCTTTGGGCAGTAGAGAGCTGGGGATGGGTAGCAGCTGAGGGGCTTGTAAGGGCATTTGCTCAAATGGAGCCAGGGAATCATTAGGCTCTGTGTTCTCCAGCCACGCCACAAATGCCTGGTTCAGCCCAGGGGAATTGGGTTAAGAGCTATGATGAAGTTTCTGTGCTGTAGAGCTCCAGGGAGAGCTTTAAAATCCACACTTCCCTGGTGGCAGCTAAAGAACAGCACTAAAATTCAGTATTTCTTGCATACAGAGTGTAGAAAGGAGGGCATCTGGAAGTGCCACAAAGAAGAGGGTAGCTGAACAGGCTCTGGAGCAAAAGCCAAGTAGTATGTTTGCCCGGGGAAGGCAGAAGCAAGATCAAGGCATCCAATTCAGCAGCACATTCAGATTTGTCACAGTGGGCAAGGAAAGGGACAGGAGGGAAGTATTCAGGTCCAGGTGAGTTCTCAGGTATGCTGGCTGTTCAGACAGGGATTCCCCTTTCGGTTTTCAGAGAACACGGAGGCCTCTCTTCTCCTGCACTGGGCATGCGGCTCCTCGGAATGCTCCTTCCCACACCCACTTGTGCTCCTCAGCACTGCCCACATTGACCCTTGCCCCTGATTTTCCACGCGGTGCAAGGCCAGCACACTGGGCTGTTCATTTGAATGTGCCCTCGGCCTCCAGAGGGAAGGGAAGAAGGCCAAGGACAGAAAAAAAAAGTTCCCTGGAACTGCACATGGGCCTACTACTATGTGAATATGGGACTGATCTTTCAGGTATATGGGGCAAAAGAGTTGTTGCTTGGGAAGGCGAGTGGTGGAACTCTTTTCTTTTTCAGTACAGAGAAAGGAGGGAAAGAAGAGCAAAGGCTCCATATGGTCATCCGCTCATTTCAATGTTCCATCTTGCTTGCCTGGGTAAATCTGGCTTCCTGTCCTTGACCCTACATTACTCCATCCCACCAGGAGGCAGCTGGTTGCTAAAGCCTTGTGCTGCTCAGCAGACGCCTGGGTGGGGGCGGGAGGTGGGGCCAGGAGGTGGCTGCCCTGACTCCAATTTAGTCTGCCTCTGGGTTAGCAGTGGCAGCTAGAGGTCCTGTGAAAACGTCTGGCTGCCTCTGTTGGCCGTCCTCCAGTAAGAGCTGTTCACAGGCCTGTTCTCAGGCGGCCTCGTGCCAGAGGGTCTAACTGGGAATACAAAGTGCATTGCTTTTTTTTTTTTTTTTTTTTCCACTAACCTCAAAGAGATCCTTTTATGGACAGACCAGTGCCTGCCTCCTTTTTTAAAATTCCCGTTGAGAAGCTGACCTCCATTGGCCGGGGCAAGGCAACAGGTGACCCCTCAGAGAGTGGGAGGCCATCAAAGCAGCTCTGTGTCTGGTGTCTAGGCGGAACTGAAGACAAATGGAGCTTTCATCCTGAAAGGACACTGGTGTTGCCTCAGAACACACCGGGGAGTTTGGTAGGGTGGCACCACCATGGGTCTTGGCCTCTCAGAGAGGCTCTGGCTGGTCTCTAAGCTTTGGGAACTCACTGGTTTTGTATGTCATGTTAGCAAAAAAAGCAGGGTTATGACTATCTTTTAGAAAAGGTTCCCTGGGTTTTAAACCAAATATACCAAGATAAATTCGGTTTAAACATTTACCCCCATGGCTGTCTCTGTGGATAATTGTAGAGACAAGATACTGAGTTAGGGCAGCGCTCTCCATACCACTGATTGGATATGAGATGAAGCACTAGGTTAGAAAGATTTTTCTTCAAAATTATGGTATCCAAGAGTTTTCAAATCTGAAAGTATTAATTTGATATTATCAATTTATTCAACCATACTTAAGCATTGGAATATGAAAAGAAATTGGAAACTGACCCCAGCCACACTACTCCAATGTCAGCAACTTGACCTCTCCATCCTAATTTAAGGGAGGACTTATCAGTCATAAATCTTTGTGACAGATACCAGAAGCTTTTGCTATTTTTGCTGTAAGTGAATTTGGGTTTATTATAATGGTCTTCTTTAGCCCTGTTTTTAGATCTCTACATTTATTTTACATTTGGAGTAATGAAATAAAGGAGTAGTAACAAAATGCTGTGGGTTCTTTTTCTATTATTAGGAGACTTGGAAGAGATAAATCACTGATGCCCTTTGGTGTGCTTTTGTTCTCAGTTTTATTTTAGCCTCATGCATGTCTAAGTTGTTTTTTTTTATTATTATTAACTTAACATGTATTAAGAATTCACATAATGTCTTGCACTAAATTAACCATTCAAATTTGGTGTCATAAAGCCAGGAGAAGACACGGTATTTGCTGCCAGCTGTCTACAGGCCTAGGGAAAGGAGGGAAATGGTACCACACACAGTGTTCTCACAGACTGTAGGATTCAGGCCTGTTTCATTTCACTGGATTCAAGCAGCTGACACAGCAAGTTTTATGACTTTGGGACTTGGAGCTACCCAGTACCAATACCTAGTAGAATCAAGGATCAGGCCCAGATTGTTTGACTCCTCCCCTTGGGCTATTCTAGCCATGGGTAGAGAGCCTATGGAAACCAGCATTTATTTAAAAAAAAATTTTTTTTTACAGTAAATTCTCACAGCTTAGCTCATAGCAAAAGAACTGAACCCCCGACTTTAGTGGCTGATTGGAATTAGGTCAATCATGAATGTTCTATTCCTCTCAGTATCTGCATCTGTGAACTGGAGACACTCTCAAGACATTATTCCACAGCTCCAAAACAGGAATAACATAATAATGGTAGTCATTTACATAGGCAGCATTGTTTACTGCTTATAAAACTTTTATACACACAAAAGGGCTTTGAAATGAAAAAGACTATACAAGTGTAAGTGATTACTATGCTTCTCTTCTTAGAACTTCAGTTACCCTAATGGCAAAAGAGATAAATTGCCTCTATCTCAAATATTTAACAGATGTTTAAAAAGTCATTCAATGTTTCATGAACAGGCTTTCCTAAGCGAAAGAGATGATCACCAAAAAACTTATTGAGCATCTATTTTCTGATAAGCTTTATATTAGGCACTGGAAAGGTGAACAAAACTGGATCCTCTTCCTTGGAGAGCTTATAGTCTAGAGAAGGAAGTGGACTTTAAAAATAATACAAGAGCTGGATGCAGTGGTGCACGCCTGTAATCCCAGCAACTTCGGAGGCTGAGGCAGGAGGATTGCAAGTTCAAAGCCAGCCTCTGCAATTTAGCAAGGCCCTCAGCAACTTAGCAAGATGCTATCTCAAATAAAAAATAAAAAGGATTGGGGATGTGGCTTGGTGGTAAAGCACCCCTGGGTTCAATCCTCAGTACTACTACTATTACTACTACTACTACTACTACTACTACTACTACTAAAAGATCTATTGTAACAATTTCTAGAAAAAAAATGTTGAGACAGAGCCAAAGTTTAGAGCAGCTAGAGAAAGCTGTTCCAGGTAGGCAGTGAAGATAGATGGGGGAGTAAAAATGGAGAGAAAGACTGGAAGATAAAAAGTATTTCTGAGGCAGATGCGAGTACGAATGGCCTCTGAGTATTTGAAATCAGGAACACCCTGCTTCTTGTCTGTGTATCTGCAGTGTGAAGCACACACCTGGGATGCCTAATAACAGTGGAAACGGGAACTGCACTGGGAGAGACAGACTTGCAGAATATAGACCTTTCAGGGGAAAGTTTCTTTCTCTTAATGGCATTGGTAGATGTGTGTGTGTGTGTGTGTGTGTGTGTGTGTATGTGTGTGTTTATGAGGTGAGGTGAGAGAAGAAAGAGAGAGTAGAAAGTGGGAACCTCCAGCAGTCATCCTCTGTGTGTCTGGAACAAGTCTAACATACACTGATGGAGGTCTCAAAACAAAAAAAAAAAAAAAAAAGCAAAGGGCGCTTGGCTTGCTGCACACTGATCTTTCTTCATCCCATAGAAGTCTCCAAAGCATTGTTCTCGACTGAATAACCTAAGCTTTGGGATCAGGAAGTGAGAGCAAACTCTTGTGTGAGTGTGTGTGTGTGTGTGTGTGTGTGTATGCGCTGGGCATCAACCTCAGGGCTTTGCACATGCTAGGCACACTTTACCAGTGAGCTACACCCCAGTGTCCAGGGAGCTCAATTGTGAAGTAAGAAAAAGGTGGGATTTACTAAAAGGAGATAATATGCTGGAGAAAGTGCATATTCTGTGAGGACAGAAGCCTAAGGATGGGGGGATGAGGCAAGGATTGGAGCATTCAGCAAGAAGCAGCATGAAAGACTCACTTGCTAGGAAGCTTTCCCCCTGGGCATGAGAACTTTAGACTGTAATTTCCCTTTAGAAATCCCAGGATTTCAGTTCTTCTCCAGCCTGCTTGTTTCTTCTAGGGTGCTTATAACCAACCATAGATATTTTGTTTATATTATATTTGGTTTATTTAACTGTCTCCCCAGCTAGACTATAAAATCTAAGAAAAATTGTCTTTCTTATCATCAAATCCCTAGAATAGATCATGTAGGCACTTGGTAGATACCTGCTAATAGTGGAGATTAAATTCCACTCCCCTGCTTCTGTTTTCTGTGACTGATGTTTTCATTAATAAAATGTTTATTGAGGGCACAACTGTCCTGTGGACTAGATCCTGGGTAGGCACAGGAATAGGAAGATGAATATACACGATTCCCAAATTAAACAAAGGTTCAAGACAGATAGGAAAATATAATGGTGCAGTGTATAGAAAGGGGATCCATGTCTGGTGGGATGAGTGAAGGAAGGTTTATAGAAAAGAAAATACTAGAACTGGACCCTGAAGGTAACTGCAAACCCAGGACATTGAGATTGAAATCTTATGACTGGGCATGAAATGAGCATAAAAGCTAGGTAGGAATTGAGGTTGGGCATGGACAGGAGAAGGGGAATCAATAACGTTCCCATGCAATAAAGACTCTTGGGTCTCATTCCTATAGATGAAGAATTTTAAAGAAGTTTCAGCTTGTGGGGAGCCATGATTAGATTTCCAATTAGAATGCCATTTCAGTAGCCTAGAGGAGAGACACTATGGGCCTAAATAAGGCAAGGGATAAGCACTGAAACTGTTTAGCACATTTTTATGAATAAAGTCCATATAATTTTATAGCTATATCTGTTAAGGTTCAGTCACAGAGAGCAATATAGACCATGCAGGGATAGGGGTACCGCCACTCTGGTAAGTTTAAGGTGAGAGGATCTTCTTTTAAATCAGGGTATAAATTATTCTCAGAATATTTGGAAAGGTTAAGGAATCAGATTCTAGGCTGAACGTTTAGGAGTAATTTTCAATGTCATATTATAGAACAGGGCTACCAAGGGAGTTGCTTCTCTTATTGTGAGTATAAAAAACATGATCAATCTGGAAGTTGCTGGAACAACTGTGCTATCTGTTTCAAATGGCACCAGAATAATGGATGTCTTGCTTTTCTCCTTTTTATTATTTTTTTGTTGGTATTGGGGATTGAACTAGGACCTTATGCATGCTAGGCAAGTTCTACCATTGAGCTATATCCCTAGCTCCTGTTTTTCTCCTTTCAAAACTCAGTTCTTCGGGTTTGTTTATTTTGCTTAGCATGATATTCTCCAGCTCCATACGTTTACCTGCAAATGTCATAATTTCATTCTTCTTTAAGGCTGAGTAATTTTCCATTGTGTATATACATCACATTTTCTTTATTCATTTATTTGTTGAAGGGCATCTAGGTTGGATCCATTGTGAAAAGCCAAATGTTTTCTCTGAAAAGCAGATGGGGATCCATAATGGTGGGGTTGGGGGTCGGGAGGATAGGGAAGAATGGCAGAGGGGAGAGAGGGGAGAAGAGGGAATGTAGGAGTGAGAAGGATGGTGGAATGAGATGGATATTATTACTCTATATACATGTATGATTTTACAACTGCTGTGATCTACATCATATATAGCCAGAGGAATGAGAAGTTGTGCCCCATTTGTGTACAGTATGTCAAAATGCATTCTACTCTCATGTATAATGAATTAAAACAAATTTTTAAAAATAAAAAAAAAACTCAGTTCTCTCCTACCTTTCTATCAGCTTGAATTTTCTTTTCCCCATATTATTCTTTTCTTAAATCTGTGCCGTGTGAACTCCTCCTTAATACTCAGCTTAAACACTGGTGACCCTCTTTTCTTTATGCTATAAAGATCCATTTGTATGACCTTTTTGGTTCCCTAATTCTGTCTCCAATTTTTCTACTTTTTCAATTTTTCTTAACCTTTCCAAATATTCTAAAAATCGTACCTATCCAATGGCCTGCTAGGAATTTCTGCCTGTGTGACCTGAAGGCATTTTAAATCTAGCATTTCCAAAACTGAATTCCAAATCTGCGTTGTTTTTTTTTTTTTCCTTCTTTTATTACCTGACTCAGTTGTTGGCATCTCAGTCATTAAAATTGGGTCAGGAAATCATTCTTAAATTGTTCAGTCTTACCCCATACATTAAATTGCCTACAGTGATAGACATAATGGTGTATATTTGCTTGCTTTATATCTATTCCAGTCTCCTTCTACTGTGTCTCTCTGTAGCAAAAGACTTGAAAACTGAACAATGACATTCAACAGCATTGAATCTAGATGTGACTGTGATTTAACACACACATACGTGTGTGTGTGCGTGTGTGTGTGTGTGTGTGTGTGTGTGTGTTAGACTTGGGATTTGGTTTAGAACTGAGCTTCTTTTTATTTTTTTTCTTGCTACTGGGGGCTGAACCCAGGGGTACTTAACCACTGAGCCACATCTTCAGCCCTTTTTTATATTTTATTTTGAGACAGGGTCTGTCTGAGTTGCTTAGGGCCTCACAAAGTTGCTGAGCCTGGCTTTGAACTTGAGATCCTCTTGCCTTAGCCTCCCGAGCAACTGGGATTACAGGCATGTACACCATGCCTGGAATAAAGGAGTTTTTAACCAAGCTTAGGAAGAACTATTTGGGTGGGATGATGAATGAAGATGTTATTGCAAGAAAATGAGGGGTAATTTGGAGGCGAAATGAAGGCAATGGGTATAGATGCCAATTTCAAGGAATTTGACTATGAAAGTCATGGGAGTGAGCAATGAAGCACAAGAGGAGGGAACTGAGATGGGAGAGATTTAAATGGGTTTATAGGCTGAGCAGATGGTAATAGCAGAGAAGAAACTGAGGATGTGGCACAGAGTGGACTTTGTAGAGTAAAATTCAAGAAGAGACAGACCATGTGGTAGACAGGAGAATACAAAAATATCATGTCCTAATTCCCAGAATATATGGGTATTTTACCATATATGGCAAAGGAGACTTCAGATGTTTAGGATTCCTGAGACAGAGAGTTTATCCTGGATTGTCCAGATTGGCCTGAGGTAATCATAAGGGTCCTTATAAAACGGAGGCAAAAGATCAGAGTGAATAATATAGATGTGACCATGTAAAGTAGAGGTTGGAGTGATACAATGAAACCATGAACTAGTGAATATAGGTGGTCACTAGAAGCTGGAAAGGCAAGGAAATGGATTCTCCCTTGAGGCCCAAGAATCCATCCCTGCCAACACCTCAACTTTAGCCAAGTGAAACTGATTTGGACCTTTGCTTTCAGAAATAGAAGAGAATAAATTTGTGTTGTTTTAGTGCCCTAGGTTTATAGAAATTCATTATAGCAGCAATAGAAAACTAGTATAGGCAGAAATTGTTGCATAAAAGACACATGTAGGCATTACCTCTAGAAAGGCAGGAGATGAAATGTCTTTCAAAGAGAAAATAAAAAAAGAACATAAAGGTAAGTTGGGTCGAGGATGCATTGGTAGGGACCTGTGTGATTGAAAGCAGGGAAAAATGAGTTTCTTAAAAAAACCATAACATCATCTGGAAGCTGGCTAGAAATGCAGGTTTTCAAACCTTGCTCAGCATGAAGAGGAGAAATACAAAATGTGGAGCCCCGTAATTTATGTTTCAATAATCCTCATTTAGTGTACATTCTGAGGTACACTAAAGTGTGAGACCACTGACTTAGCCAAGCATGATTTGACCCCCATGTCGGAGAAGGGATTCATCCTTGCTGACCTTGAGTGAACAAAAACAAAAGCTTCTGGACAAAATTGAGTCTATTAGGAGAAAAAAATAAGAAAAGATCAGAGAGATGTCTAGCTGTTGAATAAGTCCCAATCTCTTCTACAGCATCTTGTTGCTTTGATTCTTGCTTAATTTCCTTGCTTAATTTCATAACATCCTTTACAACTGCCTCTTCAGTCTGATATTGCTAATACTCCAACTGTTCCCCCACTTCATTAGAAATTCATTTCTAATGACCCTGCATTTTCATCTCCTGATCACTTTCTAATTCATTTGTACTCCATTGAACCTCACTCAACTGCTTGCACTAGTACACATAATCTCTAAGACTATTTATGATCCTCCATCTACATCAAATATTGTCTCAATCGTATAATTTACCTTTTTTCTCAGTGATTAAAAACTGCTAAAGAAAATTACTCGGCCTCAAAATACTAGAGATATTACTATTATTTGTTTCAAAACTCAAATATCTTCTCCAACACTGATTTGGAAATCTTCCCATCTTGGCCTTCTCTGGTTTCCCATGGTATTTCTATTTCTCATTACTTTCATCTTAATTGCTGTTATCCTACCCTCTTCTCTGGTGCTAGTCTGGGAGTGGCTCTTTGAGAACAATGGGTCTAAGCTATCTTGGTGGTCTTATTCCTGTTATCAGTTTAGACATGCGCATGTGACTCTACCCCAGCCAGTGATAACAGAAGGGATGTCTCCTCCTCAACTTCCTAAACATGTTTTCCTAACATAGGGAACCATATGGAAGCAAAGCAATCCTCTTCCCTAGTGGGACATGTTTATTTATGAAGCCCCTAGAATAGTTCCAGCCATTATGTAGCCATGAAAGGAGTCGCTGCCAAAACCCTGAAGGCAGTCACACTTTGACTGTACACACTTAGATCCTGTCTTTGACAATATCGCCCGAGCTACTGAATTGACTTACCCTGACAGCAGACTTCCTCTGAGAGTGCTTAAGCCCCATTGGTTGGACTGTGTGATGTAGAGTTGAATATATCTCACTGATGCAAGTATAATATCTACCAAATGAGCAAAAAATTAATGCGGGATCCACTAGCTGATAAAGATGAAAATTTGTTGCCAGCAAAAAAAAAAAAAAAAATATTTTCTAAGAATGTAATTTGAAAATAGTTATTAAAATTAAAAATGTATAAATATACTTATGCAGACATCTCACTCTGAAGATTATCTCATAGAAATGAAAGTACCCATATGAAAAAAAAATCATAATTTGGGATATTTATTGTAATTTTTGTCAAATCTAAAACAAAAATAAGAAGTAACTTGGAGATGCTGTAGTAAAGTAGATCAAATCAATCGTGGCCCATCAGTACAGTATATTTGCAGCTCTTTTTTAAAATGAGTTAATACCTATTGGTTTGAGGATATATTCATAGTATGCTGTTCATTTTTAAAGAGGTATTTTTAGTACTATCATAATTTTATAAAAACAATAAATCTCAAACTTTTATATATGTGTTAATATATTCATAGGAACAAAAAATAGGATGTGGAAAAGTTAACCTTAAGTCGTTAACACTGATACTCCCAGAGAAAGCATATGAGAAAGAAATAGGGTAGGAAAATTTGAAGGAAAAAAAAAGTCTTCTGATAAAATATTTAGTGATAAAACACAATTCATACAACTCTTGTTAAAGTACTGAAAATATTTAAAAATTGATGATGCAGATGGATAAGAACTGGATGATATCAGAGACAAATTAAGGCATTCATTAAATTGGGTAATGCAATATGAGGCAGCTTTTGTCTTGATTTCAGTTGCCTTCACTGGTTTCATTAAATAATAGTTGAAGTGAGGGATATTGAAATTTAAGCATTCAGCTGGAAGAGCTGAAGGTATAAGGGCTGCATTGCCTGGAGAGGTAAAGTGAGTGTGAATGTCATTAGAGGTGAGAATATCAAAGACCTTTATACCTTTACCATGGAAGTCTCCAGGGCACACTTAAGTCTTAGAATAAGAAAGATCATCTGAGCCAAAATATGAGAGAGTGATCAGGAGAGCATGGATGATAAAAAAAGAAACAGAAGAGAGAGAGAGAGAGAGAGAAACAGGAAAGAAAGAAGATGGCATAAATCTAAAACAGAAAGCATTAGACATTGAAAGACTTAACTGAAGAAAGTGTGGTACGATGGGTACTCACTATACAAAAAGGACAAGCATGCTCAAGAACTTGTTGCATCTCCCTACTTCCACCCCAATTTCAATCTCTGAGGGGAACTTCAATTCCATTTGGCTGCTCCTCAGGGAAGTGCCAATATGTCAAAATCCATCCATGGCCCCTCTGCCCACGTTGGTCCTATAACCCCACAGCTCTGTCCCTGCTTAGACATCCATCTTTCAGGGTCAACTAGAAATCATTTCTCCATCAAGACTTCCTTGACAGTCCCAATTCTAAGAAATGAGTGACAGATAAGAACTCCTGATACAGTTTGGCACTTTGTCACGGAGTGTCATTTATTACTTTTCAATGCTAAAATCTAATTTCATGGTAGCAGGGTAAATACTTCATCATTCTCTTCAGGCCTTCTACCATATGAAGTCCCCATTCTTTTTTACTCTTTTATTTCACAAAGAAAGTAAAAGATATCAGTTGGAAAGTCCCCCACATCACCTTCCCCCACAGTCCTCCTATCAAGGGGGAGGAGGTGTCTCTTCATGGGACAAAGATTTACCTCCTCAATTAGTGCCTGAATAATCTTCAATTATTTACTGAGAGTTTCCATGTTCCAGCATGAACAGAGGTGCTGGGTAGACAGTGATCCATACCAATGTGGTCTGTGACCTCAGAGATTAGAATCCAGTGGAGACAGCCATTTGTAATTATAAACAGGATGAATGTTAAGTCATGGCAAGATTCTCTCTCCTCCACCTGGAAAATGCCATTGATTATCTCCTACTGTCTTCATTATTTTCAAACTCTTATTTTCTATAATATACTTATAATCAGCATTTATATTTGCCATCTCATTCTAAAAGTAACATAACAGTTCCTTTACTTCATATTTCCCTTCAATTATTTATTGCATTGTCCTCTATTCCATAGCAAAGCTTCTACAAAGAGTTGCTTATAATCACTGGGTTTGTTGCCTTACTTCTTGCAACTTGGCTTCTGAAAAACTTACCCACTGTCCTAACTAGAAACTGGTTGTCTCTCTTATCCAAAACATTGACTTTGAGGCAACATTTAACATTTCTTATCATTCCCTGTTTTTCCTAAACCATCATAATTTGACTTGAGATACTCCAGAATTTTCTCAATTCCTGCTATGTCTTTTTTGATACTCTATTTCTGTCTCCATTTCAGGCTTATCTGCCACTAGTAGAGTTTTAAGATTTAATTCTCTCCTAATTTTGCTTGATATTTTCTGCCTAAGAAACCTCATCCTTTCTCAAACCCTAAAATATCATCTCCAGGTGGTAGTTCCACATTTATATCCATAGCTCTGATCTCCTTTCTGAATTTCAGACTTGTATACCCAGTAGTCCTTATGCAATTTCCTCTGGGAATCCTTCTCAGAATCATGGACCAGCTGGAGCCCCTTACAGTTTGCTGCAATATTGCTTTGTATTTCCCACTATTGTTTTTCTATCTACTTTGTTGTGACTTTTGTAACCAGCTATTTTCCCTGGGATATATTTGGTGAGGGCAGGAACTCCAGAATGGTATTTGTCTATTCATCACTTTGTCCACAGTGTCTAGTAAAGTGTCTGGTTGGTAATTACTACTTATTGAAAGTCTGGGTAGAAAAATATAATGATTTAAACCTTATAAGTTATCTTGTTTGTTTTAAAGGACATCAGTATCATCATGCCTCTCATCTGTTGTGATACTACAGTCTTTCAAATGATGGATACTTTTGTGAAATGCAATTAAAACAAATTACTAGAAATTTAAGATAAACAATAACAAATGAGATGTCCAAAATGCCACCCAATTTTTCATTAACAGATTTGACAGATTTGATATTGTTACTGAATAATAATAAAAGTTTATAAGTATTCTAAATTCCTATAATTTACCTGGTGCTGAAAATAACAAATAGCTCCCAGACCAGCACCACTGGGAATCTTACCTCTTAATTTTTTTCATCTTTCCTAGATTATTTGTTGAAGAACATTTGAGAAAATCTTCTTGTGTTTGAAAAGCAAGTAAAGAAGTGATTATCTATCTTCATAATGCTCAATGAATTAAGCATTTTTCATCATTGTAGGCAAAGAAAATAATTTTCTCTCTATTCTTTATAGATCTTACTTGGGACAGCCTTTTGTAACAAAAGACAGAGTGACAAGAGAAAAATAAAGAGGGGTTTATTAACATGTATACCTCATGTATCTGTTAGTGAAGTCTAACACCAGAGCCCTAATTCCAGGGGTCTCAACAAATTAGGTCTGACCACTTGCCCCAAAACCAAATGGAGAAAGTAATGGTGAAAAACAGGAAAGAAGCTTCAATCCATGTAGCTACACTGGAAAGACAAGGAAACCTACATTCTTATCCCTGTGTCCAAGAGGCTGACAATGACTTTGAGCTTCTATAGAAAGGGGAATGAAGGTAAAAATTAGGGGTTTAGATAGTTGGAGATTTTACACAGCTTGCAAAGCAGGTGATCTTGATCTGGTACATCATTGTCTTAGGATTGGCCCTGAAGGGCCTTGTTGGGAGGTAGTTTCAACTCAACATTTCATTTTCCTTTAATCCAAGGTAACTCTGGACAAAGGAGACATGAAAAATGAAAATATGAATGTCAAGTTCTTTTATTCTGCTTTTAGTTACTCATTGGATATTTGTAGGCCCAAGTGAAGAGTCTAATTTCCTGTTACATACCCAGATGCCCCTCAACGTACAATGGAGTTAACATACAATAAACCCATTTGTAAGTTAAAAAGTCATAAGTTAAAATGTATTTGATATACTTAACCTACAAGACATCATAGCTTAGCCAAACCTACCTTACGTGTATTCAGAACACTTATGTTGGCTTAAAGTTGGCCAAAATCATGGAACACAAAGCCTAATTTATATGTGTTAACCAAGTGACTTCATGCAGCTTGCAGCTTCTGCTGCCCAGCATGAGAGTATTGTGCCATATATTATTAGCCTAGGGAAGGGTCAAAATTTCAAGTGTAGTTTCTGCTTGATTTATATCGTTTTCACTCACAGCATAAAAAAAAATCATGAAACCACAGTAAGTCAGGAACCATCTGTATATGGAAGACATCAAGAGAAATGAGTGAATCTCTAATAAGTGACCTTGAATTGAGGCTTAAATCATCATCTGCTGATATAAAGGAAGAAGGGTGAGGAAGAAGATTGATTATGGGGAGATGGCCAGGAAAAGTACAGTAAACAAGTGTTTTAGTCAGCTATTTCACTACTGTGACTAAAAGAACTGAGAAGAACAATTTTAGAGATAGAAAAGCTTATTTGGAGTTCACAATTTCAGATGGCTAACTCCATTGCTATGGGCCTGAGGTGGGCAGAACTTCATGGCAGAAAGGTGTGCAGGAGGAAATGGAGAAAGTAATGGTGAAAACATGGCCACTATGAAGCAGAAAGAGAGACTGCCCCCCTCACCAGGGAAGAAACATGTACCCCAAAGGCACATCCCCAGTGACCCACTGTCCTGTCACATCCTACAGGTACCACCCAATTAATCCATTGAAGTGGATTGATGCACTGATTAGGTTAAAGCTCTCATAACCCAATCATTTCACCTCTAAATTTTCTTGCATTGCTTCACACATGAGTTTTGGGGGACACCATATCTAAACCATAACAGGGTAAGATTTGCTCTGCCAATTTAAGTCTATGCTTTCATCATTGGTAAGTTTTGTTATGCTCGAATTCGGGACCCCCAAAAGACCACCAGAGACCAAGAATGATGTAAGCAGCAAAGAGGTGTTTATTGTGAGCTAGCTTGGTCCTCCGCGCGCACACACAGCAACTGGTGACACTGAGAGGCCCCTGAGCCCAGGGTTTGCAGCAGTTTTATACATTCTTGGGAGAAGGCAGGGACCCCCACATACGTCATAGCATCTCTTAGCAAATCATCACACACCACGGGAAAATCAAATAACAACTCTAAAACATGATTAGCACATTCACTGGTGGGAACAAGTTGAGTAGGGGTGATTGGTTACAACAAGAGGGGGATTCATTTGAACTGATTGGTTTAAGCCAAGAGGGGTGTTCATGCTGAATTACACGGTTTCCCAACACCATAAACTACTGGGAGGGTCATCTGGCATCCCAGGTATTTCCCTGTCTCATGCTGATTGGTGGCTGCTAGGGGGTTGCTATAGATCCCCACCTAGCCTGACTGAGTCAGGGACAACTGGTACAGCAGATCTCTCCTGTTATTTGTAGATAAACAACTTAGCAGGGTGGGAATGTGCCTAGGAGTGCTCTGTGGGTCTTTCCAAGGACAAAGGTCATGTCCCTTTCTTGGACAGGCTTTGCTCTGAGGTAGAGGCTGGTTTTTCAGTTTGTAGTGATTCAGTCGCCCTTCCCTTGCTGGTACAGAGGGGGACACGTCCTTTCAAGTAGAGATTGCCTTTAAAGAAGTAAATTTCCCTTACTAAAGGTCAGCTTCTACTCTGTTTTCAGAATTTCTCTGAGTCCACAGTTTCTCAAAGTAACTATCTTAAAATAAACCTTTTTGCCAAAGAGGCATATTCTAGCCTCTGATATAGTTAAACCCCGAAGTGGTAGTAAAGGGTAGAGATGTCAAGGATGGTACCCTGAGGTGGTGCAGGCAGTCTCAGGTGCATGTGCATAACAGGAGACCCTCTGGCAGGCTGTTACTACAGAGTCAGCACCTACTATTATGCCTTTTTATCCTGCACTGAGTGCTTTAAAACCAAAGGACTTCCTGAAAAATACTCATCCTTCCACTGTTTATCAATACAGTCTCCCTAACCCCTCAAATACTATAACTTTTATGACCTTTAGAAAATTCTTGTACTGTTACTACCAAACATAGGAGAAATGCAACTCATCATGGAATTGCCAATTGTTCTGTTTTAAAAAAAAAAAAATTCTGGGACCAAATATATGTGGTCACTATAAGTTCCACATGACAGACTTTACATTTTCTCCCACAGTTTTTCAAGTAAAACTATGAGGAAGTGTTGAGCTCTTCCTGTTATCAACTTCAGAATATTCCTCTGCTTCACATTTGAAGAACTAAAAATGAGTCCAGCTGCACATTTGGAACCTTAGTTTATCTCAGACGGAAGTTGCTAAACAGAAGGGCCAGTTTTTAATGTCATGTTAGGATTACCAGATTTAACAAATATTAATACTGGACACTCAGTTCAATTTAACTTTCAGATACGACAACAAAATCGTCAGCATAGACATGAGACATGCCCCTGTGTGGCACATATTTATACTAAAAATTTATCTAAAATTCAGATTTCACTGGGAGTCCTATTTTTGTTCTGACAACACTGTCTTTAAGTAAACTATTTTATTTAGCTGGGACCCCTTTCCCATGTTACTGCTGAGGGTTTTGAGGTTTGGGGTTTTTTTTTGTTTTTACTCTTTTGTTCTCTATACTATAGAACTCTTTTTAAAAGGCTCTCTGTCACTCCCCAGCTCATTATCAGTGACATCATTAGCATCACCATAGCTTTAAATTATGTTAAAACAGGATTAGAAGTACTGACAAATTGTGAAGACAAGAGGCTCCTGAGGAAGTTAGGATCAAATTATGATCAAGAAAGGAAAGGAAGGAAATGCCAACCTTAGTTTGAAGATAATGCTCAGCATAGTGAATGCTCTGTAATGGAGTCAGACACAGAATACCCTGGGGAGGCCGGTGGGCACTCAGCCTCACATTTCACAGATGGAGAAACTTGAACACAAAGGGGTTAGTGACTTCTTGAGGGGGGCAGGAAGCAGCTGTGTGAAGGAATGGGGGAAGAGAAGAGAAAGAAAATCTGAAACCCAGTCTTACCTAGCAAGCATGGAGAAGGCAGACATCACCAATATGTGGATATTTTATTAGAATTATTTTCTTTTTTGGTATTGGGGCTTGAACCCAAAGTCTCACACACATAGTTCGAATATTTTTCTTCTAACACATTCTCAAATTTGAAAGGAATATCAAGAACATTTATTCTAATCCCTTCATTATATTGGTAGAAGAACTGAGAACAATAGAATTTATATGACTTGTAGAGTCACCTGGGGAGAAAGTTAAGGACATCTGCATCTCAGTATTTTTATCCAGCTGGCTCTAAGTTAACAATTGATCCATAAGCTGTAGAAAAGAGTCAAGATGAGTCTTCTCAATCAAGTCTATGGGCAGAAAGAAGTGATACCTTTTCTCGCCCATGATAAGGGTCCTAGCCCACACTTCTTTCTGTAAGCAGAGACAGGTTTCCAAGAGAAAAGCATAATGAATTTATTTGACCTGAGCTGTAACAGGACGTAGGAGACCTCAGAATGAAGACCCAAAGATCCACAGAAAACTATTCATTTTTATACTTAGCTTCATTACAGAATGGACAGCTGACTAGAAATACGATTGGACAAAATGGAATGACCTCATGGTAATAGACCAAGAGGAAAATACAGCAAGGTCTGTCTGTTCATTTCCTTGATCTCTCTATGTGGCATTCCCTCCTGCCAGAAGTAGGGCACAACCCACTGTGAAATGAGAATCATATGAGCTACTATCAGACAAGGCAAATCAGAGAATTTCTTTATGACTATCTCTTACACTGAAAAACGGAGGGGGGGGGGGGCGGGTGCTGGGGATAAAGCTCAGTTGGTAGAGTGCTTGCCTTACACACACAAGGCCATGGGTTCGATCCCCAGCACAACAAAAAGGTGGGGGAGCCTTAGAGTTACATCTCTAGGCTTTGGGGTAGGATGGTTCTCATTTGTATGGCCCACCTTGGGGAAGAAGAATTCTAGCCAGCCCTAGGGGAGAGGGGAATAGGAGAAAGAAAGGCAGGAGGAAGTCCAGAGGATCTCACTTCTGGGCCCATTCTGTTCAGTTTGTAGTGGTCATATGCCAAGGTACTACACTTGGGGCATCGCTTTCTAAGACCCCACATAAGGAAAATAAGATTTTAAAATTTCCCTCTCTTCAGTAAATTTAGGGAGTTCCATCTAAGAATGGAGTCCGATCTTTTGCTTAAGGGAAAATTATATTAAAGAACTAGAGTTATGATAAACACAAAACATAAAACAAACATGTCAAAATTTAATTTATTAATTAATGAAAGATCAAGTAAGATGTTACCATTACTTTAAGTGATGATTTGATATACAGAGATAATATTATCTGAGTGCTATAGGCTGAGTTCTTTTCCTTAAATTCCTAAATTAAAGCCCTAATCCCCCAGGAGACTGTAATCAAGCCAGGACAGTGACTGAAGACCTGGTCATGGGGTAAGAGGAAGAGAGGAAGAGGCACCTGGGATCTCTCTCCCCCTGTACCATAGTGCAGAACCAGAAAGACAACCTGCATTGGAACCCAGGCTTCAGAACTGTGAGAAAGTAAATTCCTGTTGTTACCCACTCTGTGGTATTTTGCTTAGGCAGCCCAAGCTGATTAATCCATTAAGAAAATACATTTGCATTGCTTTGAACAAGAATCATTTGCATAGCTAAGGGCAGAAAATATTTGCAGTTTTGTACCATTAACTTCTCTCTCTACAGAGTTCTAAAAGCCTAATGGAAGGCTGACTGAGGCACACAAGAGTATAGGGCTAGATAATCCCCATAGACTGCAACATTCCATGGAAAGGATACAGAGTCTTCTCTCTTACCCATTTAATTTCCCCCCACATTTTTAAATGAAGACACATCTGTAGCACAAACTTAACCCTTGTTATTTTGAGCTCTTCCTCACTGGAGGCTTCTGAATCCTCACAACATCCCTTTTGCAGGTTTCTAGAAATGCAGAGATCTATCTGATCCCCACTGGAAGATCAGAACACTTCCAAAGTCAACACCAATGTATTTAGTAGAAGAGAGAGGAAGTCGCTCTCCTAAATGTGCGCTGTTTCTCTCTCAGACCTAAAGAGAGTCACAAGAAGTAATTTTGTGCTTCACATATGAGTATCTAGAAGACAAAATTTTACTTCAACTATTAAAATTGATTTTTAAAAATTCATTCTGTTTCTAGATGATCCATTAAAAAGTTCTTATGACTACTGGTAGAAATGCAAATATTCTTATTGTCACTATATATTTCCTTAGAGGATCATAGGATTAAAGTTGGGAAGGAATTTTAGAACATCCCCCACACACACCCATTTTCAGTTCTTTCTCTATTAATCCTCAGAGAAGTAAAGACTCTTCTTAACATTTCCATGATCTCAACATTTTAAAAGATTTCTTTGTTTTGTTGTACAGCTGCAAAGATAAACATAATTCTCGCTAGGCCTATAAGAAAGCATTTTAAAACACAGAGGCAGTCTGCTATTGCTCTAGGATGAGAACTACCAATTCTGTTTTTAATACATTTGTTGGAATATTGTTTTTCCAAGATTTGTTACCTTAATTCATATCACAGAATAATTGTAGATTGGATGTTGGAAGATTATCTACCCACCTATTCATCTATCTATATGATATGTGTAGATGTTAAAAAAAATACACATAAACACATCATAAAGATGTTCCTGGACTTACAGTGGGATTTGCCTTGATAAACTCATCATAGGTCTAAATATTGTAAGTCAAAAATGCTTTTAATCACCTAGTCTATCACATGTAATTGCATAATTATAATTACTCAGTAACACAGTACTCTATACTGTCAGTTATTTCCCCTTCTGATCTAGTGGCTGGGAGCTTCAAAGTGTTGCTGATACCCAGTCTCAAAAGATATCATATCATACTGCATATTACTAGTCTGGGAAAAGACCAATATTTGAAATTTGAAGTATGATTTATACTGAATGAACATGCATTGGCAAAATTATACAAATGCAAAATCATAAATTGAAGCATTGTAAGTCAGGGATTATGTATATCTGTGTGTATATATATATGTATACAAACACATAGACACAGACACACACACACACACACACACACACACACACACACACATACACCTGGCTTCCTGAAGAAACTTAAAATATTGTTTAATTCAATCTTTACATTGGTTTCACTATGCTATAGAATTATTTGCTTGACTTTTGCTGAGGTTTCTGTGATGACAGGATTATAGCTTTCATCCTATTTAGGAAGCCTGTAACCACATTTATGGAAAATTTAAAAATGCATCAAAAAGTACCCAATGAAGTAGGATTGTCTTTTTTGTTGTTGTTTGTTTTGTTTTGTTTTGTTTCGTAGGGGGGCTATCATTACAAACTCACAGATTTTAACATTTTTTTTATTTCCATCGATTGCAGTTATCATTTGCATTTGCTGTTTGAATTCTCCCATCTTTGGCCAGTGGGATTGTTACTGGAGTCATTGGGTGAATGCCCCTGTCCTGATGGTTCCAATAGACCAGGTTCCGCCACCCATGCCAATATACCAATCAAATAGATAGCAGTGGTGGTGGGCAGGAAGAGAGCCAATCAATGTGGTCATGAGGGGAAAACAGATATAGGGATACAATGACCAAAAATTTGTCTTAGGAACTGCCAGAAACTTTGAGGTTCTATAGAGAATAAAGGCAAGGGTGGGGACCTTGCATGGCTTGATGTTTGCATAGGTGACAGACTAGTCCATCTTGGTCAGACATCATCTGGCTGATCATTATCTCAGGACTGGTTCTGTGAAGCTCTGGGAAGGTCTTTATTACTTATGGGGAAGATTGGGTTCCCATCCTGAGATGATTGCTCCTGCTTGTGGAGGTAGCCTTGATTTCATCCTGGGGTTAATTGGTTCTACTTGGGGGGAAATGTCATTATGGATGAGCTGTTCTGTGAGGCTCCTCATTGCTTGGGCATAGTTTTGGTCCCTTGTTATAAAGATGTTTATCAACCAAGCCTACTGTTCCTGGAATCCAATTGCAGAAGAAAGTGGCTCAGAAGGAAAAAAGAGAGAGAGAGAGAGAGAGAGAGAGAGAGAGAGAGAGAGAGAGAGATGGAGTGATAGAGTAACAAAACAGAGTTGGTTAGTTCAAAGACTGGGCCCTCTTTCAGGATTCCCTTCGGGTGGGCTCCTGAGCCTCTTTGACATGATCTCAGTAGCATTAGAAAATTTATGCTTTTTCGTGTGACATGTTCCAGACTTACTTGGTGTGTCCTGAGCCAGACTTGGGATCAACTACTTCTATAGCCCTGGTTTCTTTAAGAAAATAGTGTTTAGATCATCACATAGTCTTTGTGCCAGGGCAACACGTATTCAGAATAACATCACCAATATTAGAGAACCAATTCATTTTGGGTTCTTGATTTGAATAAGCCAACTATGCTAAGTTTATAAGACAATCAGGAAATTCTGAATATTTATGATGATATGAAAGACTTACTCATTTGATGATGGTATTTTAATTTTGTTTTAAAAAGTGGAGGTATAAGTATGAAACAAGATTGAACATGTGCTTAAAATTGTTAATGATGGAGAATGGGTTCACTGGGTGCCATACTTTATATATTTTGTAATCTCACTATTTTTGTTTCATAATTTTCACAATAAAATATTAAGAATATTTAAAATGCATGTACACTAACATTTAGCAATTATATTTCTAGGAATTCATTCAAAAGATATACTTGTGTTTGTGCTAAATGACACATATACATAAATATTCATTGCATCAGTGTTACAATATCAAAATATTAGATCTAAATGTTTATTAAGAGACTACTTAAATAAATTAAGGCGCATCCATACATTGGAATACCATGAAGTTATTGAAAAATGAATGAGGCATTGGCCAAAGACTTCCCCAAAAAGCACTAAAACAAGTGAGGCAAATGAGGAAGCATTATATATAAACTAGCATCTATATGATGTTTAGTGAAAAAAGCAAGAAAAACAATTTATATATCTAAATTTGTTTAGTTTATGTCTAAAAAGCTGCATAATGTACTTGTAATAAGGTCTATGCTGAAGAGGGGAATCAAATAACTGGAAAATATTGGATAGAGAAAGTCTGAATTCTCACTGCATACCTTAGAGAAGACCAGAAGATGACTCCCCAAAATATTTAAGACTACCGAGCTAAAGATAATTATGATGAAGTAGGTACAGGCAAGCCCTCTACCCTTTTGATTTGCCAAAAAGCAGGACCCAGATTTACAAAGGCAAAAGGTATCCTGTCCCCAACCTCATCTGTCTGTCACTTTCTACCAAGAAGAACAAAGGTTTACCACAGAAGAGAACTTTGGATGCATATTGGCCTGGAGATGGTACCACAGTAATCTACATTAATCAAATTTATTCATTAGCCTTGATTGCCATTTGCTGAAAGTTCCACCCATAAAGATTCAAAGTTCTTTTTATTTTTCTTGTTATACCTCTAAAAGGGTTCTGTTCTTTGTCAAAATTCCTATAAAAACTGAAATTCAAAGTGACGTCTTGGAAACTACTCATTCACTGAGTATGTCTTGTATCTATACGAAAAATAGATATTAATAAATTTCTGCTTGTTTTTCTTTTATTGATCTGTCTCTGTCATAGGAATCCATTACAAACAACACCTGGGGGCTACTCTTCGCCTACAACCCTTTTATACCATTTGAATTTTATACTTTGTATATGTATTACCTATGTATTCTATAATATGTAGCTATAGTCTATTTAATATATTCAACTTTTGTCATGAGTTTCATATTTCAATAGAAAAAAATATTTCAACTTTTCAGAAATGCTTAAACAACATTTCACTGAACAATTGCATTAGACAACACATTGTTGTTGGTTGTGCTAGGTGTAGCTCTTAAATATTATCATTTTAGCTAAATTCATGATATTAATAAATAAAAGACGGTAAAGAAAACTAATTGTTTTTTCTTGTGTTCTTCTACAGGAGTCACAGGAAAGAATAAATTTTGACAAGAGACTGAGGTAGCAGCTAGAAAAATATTTGGATTTAATTACTGAAGGCATTTATCAGAATGAAGATTATGTCCCAATGACAAAAAACAGTTGCTGGTCAAATTTTAAACTCAATTATAGCATTTTAAAAAGTATCAGAATTTTTTTTCATGTTTTTGTGTTTCATACCTGAAAAATTAGTTCCAGACACATTTAAATAAAGGTTAAAATCAGAAACCTAAAGACCTGATATAATATTTATGAGCCATACAGTTGCAAGTAATAGAAAACTATGAACAATGCTTATTTAAACCACTAACAAAACCTATTAACAGTTGCTTAAACCACAGCTCAACAGAGATTGGAAGCACATTGGAGTGCTGGAATGGGCTGTGCTAAGTTAGTGTTGGGTAAATGACCATTCAGCTCAGCTCTCTGGGCATCCAGGAGGGATTTGAGGCACCTGTGTGCTCAGGCTTAACCATTTATCCCAGAGTGCTCTCCATATACAATAATTTCCACATGCATCATATTGGATAAAAGCCTGGGAAATACTGCCTTCAACAATAAAGACTTTTATTACTTTATCCAACATGAAGTATGCAAAGTGGTCCAGGCTGGTTCAATCCCTTCATGATGTCGCCAAAGATCCCATGTTTACCCACTGTGATCCTGACTTAGCCCCTCTTTGTGGTGACTATTGCAGTTCCAGACATCACCTTCTCACATGACTATGTATGAAAGCAGGAAGAGCAAGTTGCTTGTCTTCCCGCCCATTGTGTTTTGCTTGTTTGTTTGTTTGGTGCTGGGGATTGAACCCAGAGCCTTGTACATGCTAGGCAAGTGCTCTACTGCTGAGCTACAACCCCAGCACTCTTTCCTTTTCTAACCAGGTGAGAAAACACCTTAGGAAGTCCCCAGAGGTGTCTGCTTATGTACAATTGATGAGGTTTACTTTCTAAGTAAAATGGAATTATCATGATTAGCATTTAAAAAATACTTCCTCTGGGGAAAGGAAGAGGCTAGTCCTGAGAACTATGGGAATCCATGCCCACAAGCTATTTGGGCTTGTCTCTAGTTTATGTTTTTGTTTGTTTATTTATTTTTTTTATTTTGGGAAGGGGTACAGGGGATTGAGCTCAGAGGCAATCAACCACTGAGCCACATGTCCAGCCCTATTTTGTATTTTATTTAGAGACAGGTCTCACTGAGTTGCTTGGCACCTCGTTTTTGCTGAGGTTGGCTTTGAACTCATGATCCTCCTGCCTAGGCCTTCAGAGCTACTAGGATTACAGGTGTGTGCCAACACACCCAGCTTCTAGTTTACAAAACTTGAGTTGAGATGCTTTACTTCTCTATTTACTAATTTCATTGTTGATAAAACAATGGGATAAAGCAACATTAGAAGTATAACTTATGTTTATATAGGTCCTTGATTGTGTTTTAAGTAAATCTGCAAATACCCTAATTTTTTGGCAAAATTTTCTGTGTGTATATTTTCATAAGAGAAGGCCAATGATTTTTCATCTAAATGTTGTGGAATCCAAAAAAAAAAAAAAAAAAAAAAGAGTAATAACTACTGGTTTCACAATCTGTATATCTCAGGCAACTTTCACATTTTAAAGGTGATGGAATGAATGAAGAATTGGGAAATTAGAAATTAGGTACTGAAGAGCCCTCCTCACTGGGTTAACCAGTGAATCATGGCCAGTTTGTTCCTGGAATCCATCTGAGGTAACACTAATCCTCAAACCATTAAAGAGCCCTTAGTGGTGATCCAGTGACCTCATCTTCTTATTTCAGGTGAAATCCAAGGGGGTTCATTGACTTACCCAAGATCCACATCAGATTCATGACAGGTGAATTCTTAGAAGCCTGGTCTTCAACTATTGAATCCTTGACTTGAAAGTACTCATAGGTAGAAGAAATTGGAACATCTGTAAATTTTTAAATGCCAGTCCATGGGAATCTCTTACTTTCTTTTTCTCTCTCTTTCTCTTTTAGATAAACTTATTATAATTAATTTTAAAAGATTCATAATTAATTTCAAAACCTGAATCTACTCTGTGATTGCCTTAAGCCTTTTCAAAGTTCAACAAACCTGAGAAATACAGGATGGATGGATTATTGACATTTGGTGCTGATATAATAATGACAGCAACAACCATAATAAAATGGCAAAGACATGAAGTCACTTCTCCCAATATTGATCTTAACTTTAAGAAATTATAGTTACCACTATTTGATACAAAATCAAACAGATGAAAGAGGAAGCCTCAGGTAGAAACATCTGGGAATCAACTTGGTGACATTTCCAACATATTTTAGGCTGCAATGTATAGTCTCAGGTGACATTTTGCACCTTTTTTATTTATTTATTTTGACCATCAACTTTCTCTAGTTTTAAGATAAAGAAGGGGAAATGGAGGAATAAGAGTTAAAATAATGAGAAGAAGGAGAAAGGAAAAGTAGAAGAGATACTCTGAAGTACTTTAATTTACTCAAGGTGAAAAAGTGCTGAGAGCCATAGCCAAGTAGGAATGACGCATGGCAGTTTCCTTGTCAGCCTACCCAATGTTGCTTAGAGGGAGGACTCTCCATTGTGGAAATGGGCTTGCCTTGGACCCAGGTCATTTGCAGTGACATTGCATGAATGTTTGAGAAAGGTGACCCTGCTCAAGGACCAGGGCGGATCTGGGTTTAGGGCAGTTCCAGGTTTAAGGTGGATCCTGCTGGGAATAGGGCGTATCCTGCTGCCTCGGGCGCCCGCCCGCTCCTTGAGTTCCTGGTTGAGTTCTCGCGGGATTCAGAGAGTATTTGGTATGCAGAGCCCAGTGGAGTGTGTGGATTTTCCCAGAACGTGCGGGTAGAGTGCTGGTGACATTTGGAGAATAAAGAGTTGCTGTTTGAATCTACAAAGTGTGTGGTGGCTCCGTTATTTTGTGCCCAGCCAGACTGCGGCAAAAAAGGAAATTTATGTTCAAAAAAGTTCAGGTCTCCTGTTCCCATATTTTTTCCACTTCTGTCATTTAGGGTGCTTTCAGTAGAAACTAATAGAAATCTCATCTGAAATGTCTTAAAAATAAAGAACCAAGTTCATTGTCTCTGAACTGAATGAGGGAGCACGTAGCCCCAGATCCTGTTGAAAGACATTTGTTATCATGAGGAAAGCTGATGTGAGAACCAAGAGGATATAAAAAGGGCAGAGCTGGGATGATGTTGAAGAAGTGGAGCTGTTTTATTTTTTAATTCATCTTGGTTTCGCTTTTCTGCCATTGCAACCCAAAATAGCCTAATGGGTGCATTATTTAAAGGACTGGACATCCATCACCGGGAGAAAATCACAGGAAGGGATCAGGGCTGGGACATGGCAAAAACATGAAGTCACCTCTTCCAAAAAATTGATAAAAAAAACATATTCCTACTGTGTAGTTAATAGCAAAGCACATTTTAAAGCTCTAAATTTGAAATGAAAACCCTTTTAAAAGATCATCAACATAGTCCCTCAACCAAATCTATATATCTTCAGATGAGACAACTAAGATTTCTCTCTGATTTTTCTGGCTTAAAATATCCCTATTTATTGAAATGACCAGGAATGAATTCTGATATCTATGCATAGGGTATTGGTAGGACTAGTAACTTAAAAAAAAAAAAAGCATCAAATCTTCGTCTGATTTTTGTTCAAAACACTAACACAAACTGGGTATGTGTACATGATTTATAAACCACAAAGGAGAAATCCAGGCCAAGTTTCAGGTGAAACTTGTTTTTTCCTCCTAGTTTCAAGTTAGGCAAAAATCAGTGATTGAAGTCTATTAAAAGTGAAAGTCATTGGTGTCAACTGACAGGAATTCAGATAAAAGATTTTCCAACCCTGTAGTCGAAGCACAGTGCAAAATGGAGAGAACTCTATCGTTCACATCATTCATCTTGGCAGCTAGGATCTTCACAGACAGATGGGCTTTGCTTAGTTTCTATTTGTAGACTAAATTTTAACAATCAGAGCAGGTAACTTATCCAAAGTCAAGAAAATTTTAGGCAAAAGGATCTCAAGATCAGATTATCAACATATATCTTTAGGGTCTTCATTTTAGGTGGTAAAACACAGTCATTATCCACAGAGTTTGAAGACTTCTTATTTGGTATATTAGGAACTAAAAATGTCCCAAGTCTCTGATTTGCCTTTTTAGGTTCTTCCATGCTCTCAAGTAGGATATAGAAATCACAGATAACAATTTTTTTTTTCCCCAAAACACATTTAGTCCTTTAAAGTCTCTGAATTGAAATTACTCTTTCATTAACCAGGTCCATGGTCCTAAATGGGCCGATTTCCTTGCAGAACAGAGAGGTAAACGGATTTGTCTCTGATTGTAAAAGGCAAGGGATGGAGTTATAAAAAGGAGGCTCCTTCACAGATGAAGAGACTTTTTTTCTTGTCTAGGACAGAGTTATCTCTTCCCTGTTCCAAAGAAGAAAAGTCTACTTGAGAAAAATGTGCCTGCTCAGGGCAAACCAACCATTATCTGAGTGATGTATGTCTAAGCGCAGATCAGACATCTAAGGAAAGGAAATTGTGCCCATTTCTGTTAAGGATGTGGATCTCAAATTTACAACCCATGAGGAACCTCCAGGAACCGTGTAATAGCACCTCAGTGGCTGATTCAGTAATTCTGGGATGGGCCCCAATAATCCACAGTAGCAATAGCTTCTTAGGTGATTTTGAGAGAAGTAAAGTGAATTTTCAAAAGGAGTCTAAAAGTAAAATAGAATGAGGTTGAAAATGACACAAAGACAAGAGAGGAGCATATTTGTTGGATGAACAGGTAAGCCTCAGGAAAGGACAGTTGAGCAGAGGCCCAAATGACACGTTTGGTTCAGGTGTACAAAAATGTAAGGAAGGTGAACAGGACAGCAGACCCTGAAATAAGCCTATTGAGCCAAAGGACAGGAAGAAGAAGAATAAGGAAGGAGAAGGGTTGGCAAAAGGATGGGTGGAATGAGAAAGATCAAATTAGAGTTAAGGATGAACCAGATTACCCAGGTCTCACAACTTCGATAAACGCTTAGATTCTTTTCTAATTAGAACAGATGGCCATTGGAGCATTTTAAGCACACAATCTCTCTCCTTCTGCAATTGTTAGGATAAGTGCAACTACTTGGTAGGGATGTGTCACATAGTGCTTGGTTCTGAGTAAAAATATCAGTAAATAGCAGCTATTATGACTCTTGCCTTGGTGACAAAATGCTTCTGACCCCATCATTCTGGGCTCACCAGCACCACATTTACCCCATAAATCACCCTACCTCTCCTGTATTTCATTATCTCAGGATTAATTAGCTAGACTTAGAAAGCTACTTCTGCTGCCACGAGTGGTATGGGAGGCTCTTGAAGGAAATGTACATGGTAAACATGGCTTCTCAGCGGCCATATAATATCCCCATTCTCTCTCAAACTGGAAAGAACTTCAAGGATCACTGATTACCAGATTGAAAAAGCAATCCAGGGTCTAATATTAACTCCAAAGTTAAAAAGTTGACATACTATTCGCAGTAGTATGACATCTTATATGTCCTCTTTGGTCCCCAAGAGATTCCTCCATCCCACATGTGGGTCAGGCCATAGTACCCTGGTTTCTTTATTCTTTCAATCTGAACCAAATTCATAATGTCATAGTTCTACCTTCTTTAAAAATATGCTAATGCTTTCTAATGCTACCTCATTTGTTGTTTTAAATAAACATCAAAGATGATTGGTTCAAAAATTGCATTTGTGGTTCAAGTAATCAATGCTTGGCCAGCAAATATTTATTAAGGACCCACTACCTGCTAAGCACTAAATGTATTTAGTACAGTGACTTTTAAGATTCTTTTCTTTCTTCCTTTCTTTCTATTTTTTTCACAGAGATAGCTTTTTTTTCAAATAAAATCTTTCAAGGCAGTTCAACATGTGAAGCAAGCCAACATGAAACACCTTTGGCAAAAGCAGGAACTGTGCCCAAATTGGGCCTTTCTGATTGACCACTGCTCTCCAAGTGAATTCCCTGAGGGTTTATGGGAGTTTAAGCACATTTGAAAACTAGCATCCTGGGCTGGGATATCACTCAGTGGGAGAGGATTGTTTAGCTTGGTGAGGCTCTGGTTCCCATTCCCAGCACAGCAAAAATAATTACAAAGTACTATGACAAGGGATGAGAAGCAGGGAGGGAGGAGGAACGTTTTAGGGAGTGATATGGGCCAAATTATATTGTCATATTGTGTGCATGTATGAACATGTAACAAATCCCACCATTATGTACCCATAAAAATGTACCCATAAAAAACGTGAAAGGAATAAAAAGTACTTATGAAAACTATTTTACTGGGTTTGATAATCCTTGGACACTGATTGAAACTAAATTGGGAATAATGTCCCAAATGCTGATTCTTCATTCTTTTTTCTATAAAAGTTTTTTGGGTGGTTATGGGCTATATATCAAACCCTTTATAGTTTTAACATTTAATGAGACTTTTTAGTCAAAGTTTCTACTATCTGTATGGTTCAAATGGCTGTCCTGAACCTTCTGTCTTCAAGAATTTCAATCCCCTTTGTTAAAAAAGATAAACTTGAACAGCAAGCAATTCATGAATCGAGTAGTAAAATCTGCTTCGAAGGATTTGGGACACACTTTGGGGGTACAGAAGGAAAACTTGGCTAAAGCATCTAATGAAGGAAGGCAAAGAAAATGATTGATTGGCTAAAATGGAAAGTCCCTAGTTGGAGTTTGGTTGGCAGTTTCTGACTGGTAAAGTTTGAGCTTCATTTTATCATTTGCATTGAGTTGGGTTTAGTTTGCAGACATAGGAACCTAAGAGCTAGAGCTGTCTCAGCCTGAGGGCCTCCAGGTTAACCTTTTTCCTCACCTTTCAATGACTCATCACTGTGGCATCTCAACAAGGCCATAGAGGCCTGAAATTCGCACCCCAGCAAGGTGCAAGTCTCCTTCAGAAATGTGCCAGAGGAAGTCAGCCATCCCCCAGCAAGCCCTCTGTGAATTTGAATTGGTTTAAATAGGCGCTTCAGAGGATGTAAAGTGCTGTGATTTTTAAAGAAATCTTTGCTCTTCAACATATCAAAGATATGGACTCAAAGCAAGCATCTTAAATTCTCAATTTAGCCATTTTTCTTTTGTCCAAGAATAGTAATTAATTAGTACTCAATCATTGCTAGTTAATTGTATAGCATAGTTACTTCCCATCCTGGATCCAGTGAGGGATTCTGTGCCACTATTTGCAAACTGAATATGCCCTGCCATATTCTCAAGCATCTAGCTGCTGTGACAAAAAGAAAATGCAAATTCTTTAAAGCATTTACTAAATTCAAGATAGCTCTTTTTTAATAAATATGTCTCATAAGATCCACCTTCACTCACGTAAAAGATCACCAAATAGCTTGGTATTAAAGAAAGCCTTCCAAAGAATGGGGACGGCTTTGTGATTCATAAGGCTAGAAACAAAAGTACAGCCAAGAGGCTCTGTCCCTCACTTTAAATCATGTTGCCTTCAGAAGGAATCCCACCCACCAGCTGCCTCTCCCCATCCCTCATTATTGGTTATCAGTGGATAGATAAGGACAATGGCTTTGCTTTTCTTCACTTCCAACATGGAGTTTCCTGGCTTCCTGCCCCCTCCCTTCCCAGTCCAGGTCCCTCCAAGTCTGGGGTGTCCGGTGTCGCCAGAGCAGGCGGCGGTGTCTCAGGAGTGCAGCTGTGAGGGCCAGCCACTGAGTCACAGGCTCGTGGTGGCGCTTGCCTGTAATCTCAAGGGAGACAGCCCTGGTGGCTGCATCTGATTGCTAATGAGTTTTCTGGTGGCCGAGGCTTCTCATCAGGACCCTTTGTTTTTACAGACTGCCCTTTGTTGACTTGAAGCTTGTTTTCCTTGCCTCCAAGGCCCTCCGAAGTTTTCCTCCCTGGGCCTGGCTGTCTCCTTTTCTTTTGAGACTTCGTGGGAGCTAAATTTAAACTTGATTAACAACATTCAGTCCAAGGAGGGTCAGGATACTATTTTCATGTTAAATGCTGCTCTTTCTGGTTCCGTTTTGTTTTGTTTTAAGACACAATAAGCCCTCACAATGAGAGCCCTTCTGATTTTGTTGCCATGGAGTGAGAAACAAAAAAAAAAGAGCATCGAGTGTTGAGTCCTTTGATTCAGATCAGAGGTGGACAAGGGGGCGAATACCTTTTTGTGAGAATATAATATACCATTGATAGTGTACCGGTTGCTGAAGCTAACAAATGTTTTTGGTATTTTTACTCTTTGCTACTGAAGAACTTCAAGGTAATATTTGGATCACGGCTTGAAGTCATGGAAACTCACAGAGTCCCCATATCAGGTCTCCTGATAGGGATCTCCTTCTTCACCTAGTAACTTTCTCTTTCTAGCACTCTCCAAGGTGAGATTAAAATAAATTCATTATCTTTCTCTTCTAGGCTGTAAGTTCCATGAAAAGAGGCACAGCATCCCTGGTTCCCCACCTAGGAGACCGAGCATGTAAATGAACAATGAGGAGACCACACGTGAGAGCAGATCTCTGATCCCCAACCTCTGCAGCAACCACTTCCGGAAGCTAAACTTGGTCACTGACTGCAGGCTTTCTTAACTTCTCTTTTGTTTCCAACTGAGGACCAACTAGAGAAAGCAAAATGTGTTTGAATCACACAGGTGCTCTACTACTGGTTAGCCCACCGCATGCCAGCTTGAGGCTCCCTGTGCCAGTCTCTCATCACAGCAAACCTGTCATCTTCTGTCTTGTTCACTCTCCTGCCTGCCTAGGAGCATCTACTAAATTCAAGTGGCTGGCTCTCTTGATATGACAAACTGAATAAAGGGTCTCTGTTTATCTCCTTTGAGTTGTCTTTATTTCCCCGCCACATTGTCCCTTGTACTCAGGATAATATGGAGCATACAGCAGGCATTCAGGAAAGACTCACTGAATGAGTGAATGAATATGCATCACTTTCTTTCTGGATTAGGGTTCCTTTGTTTCTCTCCCTCTCTGTTTTGTTTTTTGAGGTACTGGAGACTGAATCCAGGGGAACTTTATCACTGAGCTACATCTATAGCCCTTTTTATTTTTTATTTTGAAACAGAGTCTCACTAAGTTGTCTAGGCTGGTCTTGAATTCATGATCCTCCTATCTCAACCTCCTAAATCACTGGTATGACAGTCATGTGCTACCATGCCCGGTTTGGATTAGAGTTATTTCTAAACAGGATATTAAAGAGCCAAGAGGACTAGGTTTTCCACCTTCGTCTTTAAGTATCTGATATGTAGCTTTGAAGAAATCCTTCAGTGTGTCCAGGTACCATTTTTCTCAAGCTCTGAACCAGCAAGTTTGGGCTAGATGATCCCCATGTTTCAGGTATCCCTGACAAAACTTCTCTCTACTGTCATGAGCTGAGGAGTATGCCCACCAAAATTTCCCTACAATGCGTTTAAAAAGGAAATGTAGAGAATTTTTTCTTTGGTATCCGCTTTCTATTGACTAATGGAAGGAAAGGACAACTTCTAAGAGAATTCGCTTTCTTGTCCTGAATTATGACTTGGTGAGCCATACAGTGTATGAAGTAATTTTTAGTGTTATTTGCTACATGGTCCCTGGGGCAAGGATCATGTTTTCTTGCTGTCAGGGGGCATGTTAAACTCTGCCCCTCTGCCTTCCCTCCACTCACTGCACCAGTGATGCATAAACTGTCATCTTCAAGGCCTGCATTACCTTCCACAGTCCATAACTCTTGCCTGTTTATTCTTATTTCTGATAATCTTCCTTCTAAACTCCTGTAAGCTATCAGTTCAATTTCCCAAACAATCTTTTCAATAGGATTACAAATTTCATGGGGAATGGATCATTTATTTCAATCTTTCCATATTTCATGTATTGCCTTGAAAACATTTGAAAAAGCCAACATCATTGGATGTTCTGTTCTGTTGTTAATTTTTTTTTTGCTGCAATGTTTAGGTAGCAGTTATAGGTTTCATTTTATAAAGGGACAGATGATTTTCAGAGAGGTTGAAAGGTTGATTATGTTCTCAAGGTCACAGGGGCATCTGTGTTGGATCTCAAAACTAGTTCTTCTGACTGTTGTACTTCGGAATTTCTTAGTTAATTGTTTGTTCATTGATAAATCCATCTCAAATATCAAAAACAATAGCAAAGGCAGACTGGAGATTTCCAAATTTCAAGTTAGATTTTCAAATTTAGTTCAAATTTTAGTTATAGTATTTAAATTTTTTTTCTAGAACTTTGAACTCATAGATCTAGGCCATTTGCTCAGCAACAAGAGACTTGTTCTTTATGTACTAAGTAATTTAAATGTTTTGAAACTTTGTAATAGGTATTAAGCCCAAAACTAAAAATCCAAAATAGGCCAATCAGAAAATAGTTTAAAAGATAAAGAGAATAACAGATTAAAATGGCACATAGTACAGTATAGTGATTATTGTTAAAACATACTTATTCCAGGCTCAGTGGTGAGTGCCTATAATCTCAAGCGTCAAAGTTTCAAAACATTTAAATTACTTAGTACATAAACCCATTTATAATAGTCTTGAAAAAAAATAAAATACTTGGGAATCAATGTAACAAAAGAGGTGAAAGACCTCTACAACAAAAACTACATAATGTTAAAGAAAGAAATTAAAGAAGACCTTAGAAGGTGAAACGATTTTCCTAGTTCTTGGATAGGCAGAATTAATACTGTCAAAATGACCATACTTCCAAAATCACTATACAGATTTAATGTAATTCCAATCAAAATCCCAATGACATTCCTTATAGAAATAGAAAAAGCAATCATGAAATTCATCTGGAAAAATAAGAGATCTAGAATAGCCAAAGCAATCCTTAGCAAGAAGAGTGAAGCAGGTGGCAACACTGTACTAGACCTTAAACTATTCTACAGAGCAATAGTAACAAAAACAGCATGTTATTGACACCAAAATCAACTGGTATACCAATGGTACAGAATAGAGGATGTAGAAACTAACCCACATAATTACACTTATCTTATATTAGACAAAGGCACCAAAAACATACATTAGAGAAAAGACAGCCTCTTCAACAAATGGTGCTGGGAAAACTCGAAATTCATATGCAACAAGAGTAAATTAAATTAAACCCCTATCTCTCACCATGCACAAAAAACAACTCAAAGTAGATCAAAGATCTAGAAATTAAACCAGAGACACTTTGCCTATTAGAGGAAAAAGTAGGCCCAAATCTCCATCATGTCGGATTAGGTTCCAGCTTCCTTAATAAGAGTCCTATAGCACAAAAATTAAAATCAATACATGGGATGGAATCAAACTAAAAGCTCCTTCTTGGCAAAAGAAACAATCAGTGATGTGAACAGAGAGCCTACATCTTGGGAGTAAATATTTACTACTCACTTATCAGATAGAGCACTAATCTCTAGAGTATATAAAGAACTCAAAAAGCTATACACCAAAAAAAAAAAAAAACAAACAAATAACCCAATCAATAAATGGGCCAAGGAACTGAACAAATACCTCTCAGAAGATGATACAAAATCAACAAATATATGAAAAATGTTCAACATCTCTTGCAATTAGAGAAATGCAAATCAAAATTTTAAGATTTCATCTCACTCTAGTCAGAATGGCAGCTATTAAGAACACAAACAACAATAAGTGTTGGCAAGGATGTGGGGGGAAAGGTACATTCATACATTGCTGATGGGACTGCAAATTGGTGTAGCCAATATGGAAAGCAGTATGAAGATTCCTTGGAAAGCTGGGAATGGATCCACAATTTGACCCAGCCGTGCCTCTCCTCTTGGTCTATACCCAAAGGACTTAAAAACAGTATACTACAGGGACACAGCCACATCAATGTTTATTGCAGCACAGTTCACAATAGCTAAACTGTGGAACCAACCTAAATGCCCTTCAATAGATGAATGGATTTAAAAAATGTGGCATATATACACAATGGAATATTACTCAGCAATAAAAGAGAATGAAATCATGTCATTTGCAGGTAAATGGATAGATTTAGAGAAGATAAGGCTAAGTGAAGTTAGCCAATCCCCAAAAACCAAATGCCAAATGTTTTCTCTGATATAAGGAGGCTGATTCATAGTGGTGTTGGGAGGGGGAGCATGGGAGGAATAGAGGAACTCTAGGAAGGCAAAAGGGTGGGAGGGGAAGGGAGGGAGCATGGGGATAAAAAAGATGGTGGAATGAGATGGGCAACATTACCCTAAGTATGTGTATGAAGACATGAATGGTGTAAATATACTTTATATACAACCAGAGATATGAAAAATGTGCTCTATATGTATAATATGAATTGTAATGCATTCTTCTGTCATATATGAGAAATTAGAATAAAAAGTGAATTTAAAAAAAGGGCTGGGGATGTAACTTAGTCACAGAGTACTTTCCTAGCATGCATCCTGGGTTCAATCTCTGGTACCTGAAAAAAAGAAAAAAAAAAAAAAAAAACATTGACTTATCTGTATTTATGTTGTAAATTCAACTATTTTATTTATTGTGTTGATTACTAATTATGCATAACAAACTATTCCAACACAGAGAGACATAAAATAACCATCACTTTTTAGCTCATAATCCTGTGGGTTGGCAATTTGAAATGGACTTAGCTGGATGATTCTTTTGGTTCACACTAAAAGGGCTAAATTGTTCAAATATAGTGAGCTAATATGTTGGCCATAAGGTGAGTGCACAAGGTTCAGAGCATCATGACATTAATTCTCTACATTTTACTGGTCAAAGCAAACAACCAGAAAGCCCAAATACCAGGGTTTGGGAAATAAACATCTCTTTGTGGGAGGACCCACAAAGTCACATTGCAAAGGTGATTGCACACAGTGATAAATAATTAAAGTTTTTTGACAAGTAGTTTTTAAGATATGTTTATCACGATAAAAGTTTCAAGCAGATCAAAGGGACATCCTCCGTTATTCCAGATTCATATCACACTTTCTTAAATATCATTCCAGAAATTTTCTATGTATAAACATTTCCCATCTCTGAAATGAGATATCCTTAAATATACTTGTTTTAGTCATTTTTTTTTTGTAACTGTGACCAAAGGACCCAACAAGAAAATTGTAGAGGAGGAAAAGTTTATTTTGGCTCAGAAGGTTCAGTGGTTCGGTCCATGGTTGTCTGACTCCATAGCTCTGGGCCCAAGTTTAGCCATGGCAAAAAGGTATGACATAGGAAGTAGTTCATCACATGACAATCAGGAAGCAGAGACAAAATATAAACCCCAAAGGCATGTCCCCATTGACCAATTCCTCCAGTCATACCCTACCTGCTTATAGTTACCACCCAGCTAATCCATACGAGTGATCAGCAGGTACACCTCTAATAATCTAATCATTTGACCTCTGAAAATTCTTGCCTTGTCTCGCATGTTAGGTTTTTGGGGACACCTCATATAAAAATCTCATTTCTAAACCATAACAATACTGCTTTGCAATTTGTTTTTTACCTACCATTTCATTTTGAGTGTCTTTTCCTTTTATACATGTAGATATAACTCATTACTTTTTAATGGTGGCATACCATCCATCATGGGAATATTCTATGATTTTTTTATTATTTATTTAACCAATTCCCTAATGCTGTTGGATATTTAGTTTTTCTTTTTCTGCTATGTTGCAAATTGTTACAGACTGAATTGTAAGGACAGGGTGAGAAGGTATTCATTCAGAAGACAAAAACAAGGCCTTAGGAGAAATTGAACTGTTGACACCTTGACTTTGGTTTTCCATCCTACAAAAATGTGAGGAAATACATTTGTATTGTGTAAGCTACCTAGTTTGTGGTATGTATAATTGTGCATGGGATTTTGATTCTGAGATTCAGAAATGTTGGATCTAAATTTCTGGGCATGTCTTACTTCAATAAGTACTACAAATTATCTTTGCACTAATTTGTATTTTCACCAACAAAGTAACAAAAGGATCATTTTTTCCATTTCCTTGCTGTTATCAGTTTTCAGGCAGAAAATGGTGCATTATTTTCATTTTAATTTGCATCTCTTTAGTTATAAGAGACATTAAACTTATTATTATATGCTTTTTTGTCTATTTGTATTTTTATGTAAATGACCTACTTATGTCTTTTGCAGTTCTTTTTATTGTGCTTTATTATATCTTTTGGCCATTGATTTAAAAACTCATTGAATATTAAGAAAATTAGACTTTTTCTGTCATACATCTCTTATATTTTTTCCCAGTCTCTCTTGTATGGTTTAAAATCGGGTTTAATTTTTCCCCTTATTTTACGCCTTATAAAACTTCATGTTTTTATCAAGTCAGATTTATCTTTGTTTCATTTGGATTCTTGGTTTTGTGTCATCTTTAGAAAATATTTCTTTATTTCGTGATTATTTTGAAACATCTAGTGTTTTCACAGCCTCAGTTCTTTCTAAAGTTAGAACTTTGAAATGTCTAGAAAGCCATGGGGATTTCACATACATATGTTTTTCATCACAAGTGAGAAGTGTAACAGAAACAAGAAATAGGGAGTACACACTTGGAGCAACAATGACACAAACAAAGGCAAACTTTGCTCTTTCTTCAGCTTGTGGTCTTTATTTATTATTTATTTTTATACACGGTCTTGCTAAGTTGCCCAGAGTGGCCCTCAAACTTGGGATCCTCCTGCCTCATTCTTTGGAGTAGTTGGGATCACATTGTTGTATTAGCTACAAAATGTGGGTAGATCAAGAGAATATATTTCAGAGGGACTTTGTGGAGTTTAAATTAGATTTGGAAAAAAATCATAAACAAAGCTCATACAATAGCAGATTATGAGTAATACTTAATGATAATTGGAATTATAATATTACAGATTATGTATAATATATATTCTGTATATTACTAATCTTTTTATACATTTATATTTGTATTTATACTATGGATTGAGTATTTGTGCCTCCCCAAAATCACATGTTGAAACCCTAACCCACAATGTGATGGATTCAGAAGGTGGTACCTTTGGTCAGGTTTAGAGAAAGTCATAAGGCCCCATGATGAGATTAGTATCCTTGTAAGAAGAAGAAGAGGCACAAGAACATCCTTTCTCTGCCATGTGAGGCAATCATCTACATTCCCAAAAGCAGACCATCAGTAAGTTCAACCATGCTGGCACCTTGATCTTGGACTCTCAGCCTTTGAAACTATGAGAAATAAATGCCTGCTGTTTAAGCCATGCAGTTTATAGTATTTTATTATAGTAAACCAAGCAGACTAATACAATAGACCTGAAATTAATAAGTGGATTAAATGTTCACCAGGCCATTTTAGCATTGCGGGAACAGACTTGATGTAGAAGTCTGTGCAGAGTGGTAACTTGGACCATGGCCTCTGATTGCCTTGTGGCTATGCCTGCACTGGGAACTTCCTATGCTAAGTACAGGTCAAGATTGCTCAGTTGCTATGGTGATGCCCTGCCTAAGGAAGCTCTGTGCAAAGGTGCGGAACTATATCAGTCTGAACCTTGAGCTCAGGTACCAGCTGCCAGGGATAGAAGTAATCTGGGCATAATAAGGTAACCACAATGTCTCACAAGTGTCACAAACTTCAAGCCTGTCTGCTTTGCAGAAACTTTATTACAAATAACCTTTTGATGATAAAAACTATATAGTAAACATGCTATGCTAGCTCTGGGTCATTGTTCTTCCACCAGAGGACAGTGTCCTACCTGGTCCCAGCTTTCTCTCTATAAGTGTTTGCGTGTCTTTCTTAATGCCTGTTGCACCTCACCAGTTTTCTAAGGTTTGGCCATGCAGGTCACAGTATAAGTTAGAAAGGAATTATTAGCAAGTGCAAAATGCCTACTTAGTGTTGCTACTGACTAACTCTGCATATATGCATAGGGCCTGCTTAGTTAGATAAGGATGAAGAGTTGGGAGCATTTATGCTTTAACCCATGATATGTTACTGGAGCATTTATGCTTTAACCCACGATATGTCAACATGGAGCAAATGACAAGTGGTCAAACTCCACATTATAGAAACAATCATCAAAAGCTAAATAGTTTTGCTTCTGCTTTAATATTTGAAAGATCCATCATTATAGAAATAAAAGTGGAGAAAAGAAACAAGTAAATGGAAAGGAGTTTGGCAAGATTTTGAAAAATTTAATCATGTCTAGCAAATTAGATGTTTTTCTATTTTACTCAATTAAACCAAATACATGAACATTTTCTTTTATGATATCGAAGGTGTCCTCCACCTCCTTTACCATCTCATTGTTATTGTGAACTTAGAATTTCTGGGTTTTATAACATGATTTAAAAGATGGACTCCATGTTGTATCTCGGAATTTAAATGGTTATTGCATGGTACTGGGTATATTCTTGTATTTAAACTAAGATCTAGTTGGTTCCTTATCCAAAATTGAAGAGAAAGCAGAAGTTCTATGGCAATAAAAATGTAACTGAGTTTAATTTTTTTCTGTCCATCTAAGCTACCCTGGAAAATGTTCTGGTCACTACAGCAACTGGATCTAGAAAGGCAGCCAACAGCAGCCTTGTGGACATTTGTATGCAGATGCTAATAATTCAGGGCAGCACAAAGCAATCAGGAAATAGAGTAGACCCTCAGTAAGTCACCTTCCTCTCTTTCAGTCTGCTATAAGCCTAGATATTTTATGTGGCCCTGAGAAAGAGGGACTTTAGCTCATGAAATAAGGACACAGTCTTACTTCTGTTCCTATTCTCTGCCACGAGGCTAGTCCTTCTTGTGTTTACTGGTACTAGGAAGTGCCTGACTCCTCCCTTCCTCCTGGGAGTAAAGATGGTCAATTCCAATATACTTGTACAGCATCATTTTCTCCAAAAGAGCTCTAAATATGTTTTTAAATTTTCTTGGTAACATAGCTCTTGATAAGATAAAATGGGAAATATTGAGTTTGAAAATAAGAAAAACTCTGGGAAAAGACTACCCAGGGATTTTTCTGTGACAGAAAAGTTACAGAACTAGACTGAGTTGTCTGAATATTTTTCTCTATATTAGATGCATTTACAAAATTCCTGCAAAAAAGTATAATTTTTGCCAACTAATCACCCAGGATCCCTTTTACAAATTAAGTTAGGGTAGTAAGCATAAACAAAAAAAGAGATTCCAGGCTTGTTAATATAGTAATATCAGAATTTTCAACTGAATATGGGCAAGGATAGGATATAACCATGTTCCATTTTTCCATTTTTTCCCTTAAGTTACAAACTGATAAAAGCAACCCAAGGATTTATAAAGAATAATTTTTAAAGTAAATAAGGTTGAGATGTGCATATAGAAGACAATGAGTCTGTAACCATTGAATGGAAAGACAGAGAAGGCTTGTGGGCTAGTTGACACATAAGATTCTTTGGATTTTCTAAGCCCAACTGAAGAATCCATAGCCACAAGTGCTTATTGTTTCTTTGAGTCACATTGGGGAGCTTAGACCAGCGAATTCACCAAAGCTGCTTCCTGATAGACTATACTATAAATATACCAGATCTAGACCTTTCTGGGACTGCATAATTTGCCCTTTGGATCATTTTAATAAAATGCTTACTTTCAGTTCAGAATTTTTGGCACCATCCCAATTACTAATAAAAAGAATTAAGAAAGGGATTCTTCTAAATATATACTGTTAGTTCCTAAGTATAACAGCATCTGAGCAAAACTCCCACTGACCCTCTGGGATGAATTTGCTTATGTCTGTGTCTTTGTAGTAGACAAAAAAAGGTCTTAGAAGTAATTTTCCAGACTCTAGGATCAAAGTATACCTTTCTTAATATGTAAACTAGTCCCATTAAGCCAAAACAAAAACAAAAACAAATAGGCTTAACTGGCTGGCATGCAATCCACACAGAGAGTCTAGGCTAATTTTGGATTCCAGAAAAGACAGTGGGGCTAAGAAGAGCATTTTTGCAAAGGAATGCAAGGAGACTTGTGTGATTGACTAAATCAGTCCATCTTCCTTGTTCTCAGTATCAAAGACTCTTTTTCTGCTTTGACAGTCTTTGGTTTTAATTCCCCCAAATATAAAATTTCAATTCCATAATTATTTTTTCCATAATTATTGAGTACATGAAGTGAGAAAGCTATGTCCTGGAGATGTAGAGGTTAAAAAATTGAAGAATTTGATATGGTCCTTGCCTTCCAGGATTGTGCATCAGACAATGAATTAAAGATGCAGAGTTAGGGCCCAAATGGTAGCAGAGAGTAATTGTAGAGAAAATAGCGTGGCCAGAAAAATAACATTACAAACGTAATTCTCAGAAGTGTCATTCAGTGGTAGAGCACTTGTCTAGCATGCTCAAAGACCTGGATTTGATCCCCAGAACCACACACACAAAAGTAAAAAGTTAGATTTGAATAAAAGTGGTAAATTCAATGTATTTTTCCTCAATTTCTTCTCTCTACTTTGACATGTTCAGCAGATCAGTACCTTTCTTTCCTTCTACTGACACTGATTTTCCCAGGCTTTCCACTCTCTGAATGCTATCTGGAATTTCTTTTCCCAGTTGTGTTAGTCAGCTTTTCATCACTGTGACCAAAATACCTGACCAGAACAATTTCAGGGAGAGGGGGAGGGAGTTTGAGTTTATGGTTTCAGAGGTTCAATCTATGGTCAGCCAACTCCATTGCTCTGGGCCTGAGATGAGAGGGAGCATCATGACAAAACGGTGTTGTTGTGTTGAGCATCATGGTAGCCAGGAAGGGGAGCGGGGAGAGAGAGAGAGAGAGAGAAGTCAGGGGGACAGTGGGGGCAGATATTATCCCTAAGAAGACACCCCCAGAGACCTACTTCTTCTAGTCACACCCCACCTGTTTATAGTTACCACCCAGTTATTGCATTCAAATTATTAACCCATCAAATGGATTAGCCTGCAGCTATCATAATCTAATTATTATCACCTATGAATATTTCTGCATTAACACAGGAGCTTTTGGGGGACACTTCATATCCGAACCATAACGCCAGTGAAATTTTCTTCTTTATGTCATTCCTTTGAATTATGGAATAGAGCAACATATATTTACTAAATGTTAATTTGTTTGGAGCTATTAATTTTATTCATATGTGTGTATACATATGCATATATGAATATACACATATATATTTATTTATTAGTAAAGTCATCCCTCAGCATACATGGGAGAATGGTTCTAGGACCCCCCTCAGATACCAAAATCTGCAGATGCTCAAGTTCCTTATATAAAATGGGATAGTATCAGCATATGGCCTATACACTACCTCCTGTATTTAAATCATCCCAGAATATTTATAATATCTAATCCAATGTAAAGGTTATGTAAATAGTTGTTGTATAGCTTTGATCAAAGTTTGGGTGAATCCATTGATGGGGGCCCACCAATACAAAATGCTGACATACAAAACAATAAGCTTCTAGAAGGTGAAGAAAATGTGGCAGTGGTCACAGAGTATCATTATGCATTTAGTAAGAACAAGACACAGCATTCTAACCTCTTTTCTTTAGCCTTCAGGTGGACAGTACAGAATATAGAAATGCAATAGTCTGAGGCTCCACACAGAATTCTTTGAACAAGTACAGTCTGCAAGAAAGTTTATCAAGATGGATTCTTTTGTTGAAAAACTGGGCTCATAGAGGCTTCCTCAAGGTAAACCTGGTAGGAGATTCCAGTGGAGAAGGTAGGACACCATTCTAAGCTCTGTCCTGACCCACATTTAATCAAGGAGTTGGGTTAAATTATATAAAATTAGTTTACTCCATTTTCAGATTCTTTGAGGCTGGGAAGACTAGCTCACTTTATTTTCAGAACCTGGGAGACTTTTCAGACACTCGAAGTAATAAATGAATCAAGATTGACTTTTACAGAGAAAATATAGAGAAAGTAGTTTAGAGGAAAAAAAAATACAGGATGAAAAAGTGGTGGTGTGGCAGGATTTGTGACTTAGAGATTTTAGTTGATAGTTGATTCTCAGTCATCAGAGGTGCAGTAGGTTTGTAATTTAGCATGCTCACACAGAATGTAAACCAAGAAATTAGAAGTTTTACTCTACTTAATTCTTCTCTTCTTTATTCTGGATTGTTTTTTTTTTTTTCAGACTGCACCTAAAATATTTTCTGTGAGTAGCATATATAAAAAGTAGAGAAATCAGAGAGCATTTAGTAGGATTACCTGAGTGGCTGAAAAAACTACAGATAATGAGATTATAAAAACATTCCAAAGACGAGGAAAGGAGAGGAGAAGTATGCATGTCATAGTTGCCTTCAAATATACATGTTCTCCTTGGATCCTCTGCTTTACTTTGTGAGAATTGGGGTCTAGGGAACCAGGGTTAATCCTGAAACTTTTTGATATTGTTATTTCTGTGAATAATAAACTTTTCTTTGTCTATGTCTCCTGTCAGAATCCAAGAAATGGTGACAGACTAACCTGTTGGCATAAGGAAAAATCTGACAGTATTTTTTGAGACAGTATTTTTTGAGACCACGATTTTGTGATTTTTATAAGTTTGGAGACACTGGCTTAATGCAAACAAGGTATTCTAATGGTGAGATTCCAGTGTTTGGTAGAAAGGTGACCAAGAGAAGGTAAGATTTGGAAGAGACTATTAGGACAAATTTCATGGACAAGCACCACTCAATTTCTGTCATAGTCAGTTCTGGTTCAGTTGAAGATTTTTTACCACACCACTGATGGGAGATAGATAATTAGCCACTTCCCAGATAAATTATTTGGATTCAAACTTCTACTAAAAAAGATATTTTGTTTTGGAAATATGAGGTAATCTGTATTGTGTTCAAATTCATACGATAATTCATTGTATCATACAAAGATCCTCTTATTTTATATTACATTATACCAAAAATATATGAAGGGTTATCTGCAAAGTGTGTGATTTTGCTGCCAACAGTAGATTATGTTTGTTTTCCATGAGACCTTCTCATTGATATGGCTGAAACATTAAAACTATACTGTAAGTATTTTTTAAAAGCTTAACATTTTGGGGGGAGGGATAGTGATACAAGAGTGACTTTATTTCCTGAATTACAGCAGCTTTGGGAAGATGAATACCTAATTATTTTTATAAGTTTTATTTAACAAGTTCTTACAATTATTTTTACAAGTTGAGGAATATGAAACATCACATGTATCTAAGAACTCACATGTGTGGTAAGTGTCCTGTGCACATGTTGAAGTGGGATTTACTGTCTGGATTCTGCAGAATGCCATGGGCTGGGTGAGAGAAATCTATAATAAGTGTAAACATATTCACTCATTTCATACCTCTCAAGAGTGGGTTTAGGATTAAAGTTTAGGACTGATGTTTAGGACTGATGCTTCCTCTATTAGGAGGAAGGCAGATGGTATAACAGACTAGAATGAGAGGGGAGAGTGCCTAAATCTCCTGGTGGGCAAATTGACAACTGAAGACTATGTGTGCCAAACTTGCTCTGATATAAGAAAGACTCTAGTCTAGACATACCAAACCCTGCACCAAAAAGACAGTGAAAAAATGAAATTAAAGTACTTGTAGTTAGGATGGGGAAATTTTATTGCATTATTTATAAAAACAATATATTCGGAGACTGGAATATAGAAGAGAACTATACTTTCTACACTTCCTAAAATATTTGTATCTCCCCCAACACACACACACGTGAATATATGTATTTATTTTTTCTCTGTGCTGAGGATCCATTCCAGGGCCTCCTCATTCATGGTAGGTAAGTGTTTTATCACTAAGCTAAATGCCCAGCCCTTTCCCCATGTATTTCAGAGAATAATATGGGGAAAACAGAAATTGATAGTGTCTTTTTGGCTGGCTTGTGGTTGGAGGCAGAACCACTGTAAAGAGGGAAAAGAATTGTGTAACTCTTGGGGAAAAAGCTTCATATTCATTGGAAGTAGCAGTATTTAGGTAACCTGATAGAAGTAGGAAGTATCCATACTTATGTTCATAGATCTACCAACAGAATGCATAAAGCCTTGGTTTATTCCAAAGGTCTTGCAAACCATGTGAAGACCAGGCAGGATTTCAGGTCATACATATGCACCAAAGAACCCTTTACCTGTGGACCAAGCATTGGACATAATTCATGAGGAAGACCTTAATCTCTCTGGTTGTGACAAACTTGATTTTGGTGTTTTTCATGAGCATTGTTTATCTTTTAGACAGATCAATTTAGTCATCAGTGTTCCTTCATCTGTGTTCTCCTATCTGGATTTATCTTGCCTTTCCATCTTTTCCACATTGTCTTATTCATTATCAGCCTCATTCCCAGGGTTTAGTGGCTTCAACTCTGATTCCCATTCCCAGTATTCCCATCCATACCTGTGACTCTCATCTCCACCGCAGCATCTTTGTCTCAAACTTGATACCATAGTTCCCTTGCCTCCTAGGTGCATGTGAGCCTCTCCGCTCCAGTAGTGCTTCAGTTTGGCAACTCGGTTAGTAACCACTATTAAAGGTCACTGATAAAAACTCTGGCAGCCTGAATATAATTCTTTGAATTTTGACCTTTATTTATTCCTGACATTGGAATGAAGGAAGATATCCGTTTTGAACTAGGAATTGGATTATAGGTAGAGGAAAAATCTAGGCATAAATAGTTGTGTTTGTGGATACAGTATACAAACTGTGTATTCATAGGAATCCATAGGCAGAGCTTTCTCTAATCTTTATTGTCATGTAATAGGAAGTCCAGTAAAACAAGTTGGCAAATTAACTTGCATTCTTCTTGGAAATGAATGGCCATGTTATTAGAGATATATAGTTATAGTCATGAAAACATACAGAAGATTTGTGACAAATAAATTCCAGGGTGAATAGTTATAGGGTAAAGTATTTTAAAGAGAGGTAAAAAAAAAAAAACCCAACAACTCAAAGGTTACTTATGACTGTTGCCTCTGAGCTACAAAAAACACTAAGCTAACAACCCACAAAATGATTGCAGATTGTTCCCCAAACCCTGTTATAATCAAAACACCCCTATGTTGTATATGTAAATGGTCCACAGAAACACACCACCACTGCCATACTTGTGCATATTGCATCAACCTAGTGAATTCACTCTGGAATATGACATTTTGATTGATACCCTGACAAGAGTCAGGTTAGATCTATCTAGAGGAATCCCAAAGGAAGGTAAAAAGTGTTTAATGTATATAGAAGGGGATTTTCATACTAAGAGAAAGTAAAAATAATTTTAAAAATAGACATCGGTCTCAAAAGATGGAGTCAAAGAAGCCATATTCTCCAGATAACTTTTAAAAAGTAAATTTTTAAAAATGACCAAATAGCTATCTTAAATAAGCAGCCATCTTTGTTCTTAGGGATAACTACCAGGCTTATTCTCAGTAAAAACAGAGACTTAGGCATATTTACTCTAACCGTTGTAAGAATTTTGTGTTCTTAGATTTGTAGCATATGCAATAAGAGAGGAACTAATTACAAAAATAATGATTTGAGAATCCGTGAACCACCTTATTGTTTTATCTTCTGCCATCTGCTTTCTTGTGTTCCTGAATTTGAGCATGGCTTGGGAAAAGCTCAGGCATGACTGGTCTTAACGGAAAATCTGGGCCACTCATCACAAGTGGTAGTTTAATGCTGCCCTAAAAGTATGCTCTATTTATTTAATCCATTCAGTTTCCCCCTTTTGTGGATGACTTTCTAATTTCTATTCTTCCTTACATTTCTAATATCTCCTTTCCCATCCTCACTGTCAGGCTATTTCACTGAACTAAAGGAAAAAAAAAAGGATGTTCATGAGTTTCCATCACCGTCACAACTTTTTCTCACCTACATGCACATGTGGCCACTTACTCTCTCTTCTTTTCTATTATTGATGAACTGGTATGTGCCCAGCTAAGAACATATAAATTCCACTTGCTCTTTCCCCTTCAGAATATTGTTTTAACCATTGTACTCACCCTGTATCACCATTTTTCCTCTTTATAAAATTAATTTTAGTGAGTATAGAAAGATGCTATTATTTTTACCATGACTATTCTCTTGATTAGGGTGCTCAGTGTTATAAAGATGTTGATTCCCCTCCAAATTGATCTAAATCTATCAATATAAATCAATCATTAATTTATCAGTTGAAATTGATTTATATTCTCCCCCAAATTGGTGGCAATTCTAAAAAAAAAAAAAAAAAAAAAAAAAAAAAAAACAATACTGTATGTGTGTAATGTGATAAATGTCTCCTAAAGTTTTTTGAAATGGCATAAGACTAAGAGTAACCTCAAGAAAAACAGAGATGGGAGAATTAAGTACTGAATTTTAAAATCTATTATAAGAGTGATTTTTATAAGGTCAGAGTTGAAGAAATCACATCACAGATTTTTAAGATTTATTATAAAGTTGCAAGGCTGTTTATAATGCTGTTAAAAGTAATCTTCAAGAATAACAGGGCTGAAAGAGTTATATTTTCAAATAGTATAATGTACAGAAATTAAGATGGTCAGGTGTTTGTGTGAGAATAGACTAGTGGAATAGAAATAAAATATAGACAATCGCACATATATGGTCATTTGATTTTTGAAAAAAGCAACACTGCAGTGTACAAAGGAAGTCCTTTTTTGTAGATGGGTGCTAGATAAACTGTGTTTTCACATTTTTCCTTTCTAAAATTATTGCAATTGTTAATGCACATTAATTGTAAAAACTGATGGGATTCACTGTGATATTCCTATACACACATACACTGTGAATAAACCATGTCCGGTCATCTTTCCTTTGACCACAAGTCCCCTCCACCTTCCTTTCCAGTCCCTAAAATTACTTAATTATGTCTGTTCCCCCTTCCCTCTCCCTTTATCCCTTTCTAGTGACTATTATTCCATTCTGTACTTCTACTACAAGTTTGACTTTTTGGTTCCCTTAAATGAGTGAGAGAGTGTGATATTTGTCTTTCAGTGTCTGGCTTGTTTCACTCAATATGTTCTCCAGTTGCATCCAGGTTGCTACCAATGACCAGATTTCATTCTTTTCTATGGCTGGTTAGTATTTCATTTTGCAAATATGTCACCTTTTCTTTATCAATTCATTTGGATTGGCTCCTTATTTTGGCTATTATGAATAGTGCTGCAATAACATGGAGGTGTAAGTATCTTTTTGGTATAAAGATTTAAATTGCTTTGGGTATATACCCAGTAGCAGAATTGGTGAGTCATATGGTAGTGCTGTTTTTACTTTCTTTAAGAGTCTCCATACTGTTTTCCATTGTGGCTATACTAATTTACCTTCTCAACAGCAATGTGTAAAAGTTCTCTTTATTCTGCATCCTCATAATTTCTTGACTTTTTGATGATGACCATTTTAACTGGGTGAGATGATATCTCATTGTGATTTTAACTTGATTTGCCTTTCTTTGACTAGTACATGCATCCTTTTAAAAAAATTTTTACTTATGGGCTGGAATTGTGGCTTAGCGGTAGAGCGCTCGCTTAGCCCGGGCAGGACCTGGGTTGGATTCTCAGCACCTCATAAAAATAAAGGCATTGTGTTGTGTCCATCTACAAAAAAAAAAAATCTAAAAAAAAAAATGACTTCAACTTTACTCCATAGACTATTCTTTTCAGATGGATTGTACTCTTTCTCATTTCTGTTACGGAACACTTTATCCTTCCAGGTGTTCAAACCAAAAATCTTGGAGTCACCATGATTCTAGTTCTTTCACACTTCATAGCAACATATCAGCAAATCCTTTCAAGTTCCTCTTTAAAGCACATCCAGCATTATATCAATTATCACCACTTTGTTCAAAGGTATCATCTTTTGCCTGGAAAAGAGCAATTCCAGGAAGAATGGTAAGGTATTGGCAGACTGAAATGGAGAAAGCCAATGGAATGTGCATCAAAACAAATGAGGACTGTGGGGGGAGAGTAGAGCTCAGTTTTGCAGAGCACCCTCTAAAAGACTATGGAGAACACACTTTGAAATTGTCCCACTGAACGAAAATGGAGTCTTTATCCACCAGCGAACTTCTCCATTTGTCCAGGCTGTTCTCCCTGGTACTTTTGCTTCCACTGCTTCTCAGAGAAAGAAACAGGAGATAGATGTGGGGATTGTCTCAGGAGAAGAATTAACTTCTGTTCCACATCCCAACTCTCTCTCTGCTTTCTTCCTCTTACGTCAGCACAATCTTCACAACCACAGAATCTAGAGCATTTCATGTCTTGCTTTTCTCAAAACTTTTCAATGGCTTTTCCAAGAACAACATACATGTCTTACTCTGATCCATTAGAACTTCCACAAGCTTCCTTCATTGCATTTCAAAAATTTCATTGTGTTTCAAAAATCTCTGACTTGCTTTGACTTCTTTACTCACAAGTCACTTTTTCAGTGAGGACTTCTCTATCTCTAAGTTCAGTACTTACCCTCATTATCTTATAAACCTCTTCTTGGCTCAGTTGTTCTCCCTGTGTTCTATTTATCTAAATATATAAATTATTTTTGTAATATTTGTAAAATTTTGTTTATTCTCCCCTCCATCATATGTTTTGTTTTCCATTTTTTTTTTTTGTTATTTCAGCACAGTACTCCTAGAGCTAGAAAGGTTTAGCTGGCACATAGTGGACGTTTATTTGCTATTGAATCACATGATATGTAATATGATTTGATTTTGAGAGAAATTGAAATAATCAACCAAATAATTAATAAAATTATATGCTCATAATTACAAGTTATAAAACATAATAATAACATATTAAGCACAATAAAAATTTAATAGTAAAAAATCTAGTAATAACTTATTAAGAATTATGTGAGCCCTATATTAAGAAGATACGTATATTTACTGGTTTGTAAGGGAAGTTCTCACTATATGGAGTATTTGTGTTCAAAGACCATGGAATATGGTAAATATGTTTTCTCATTTTATGTTTATTCAATTCTAACAAAATTCAAATGACAAGATTTTGAAACATTCAAATTTATTCCAAACATTATTTAGAAGAATAAAGAGAGGTAGCCAAGAACTGGGGGACCAAAAGTAAAAACAAGTTACAAAAACAATAGCAGAGGAGAAACTTACTATTGGGTATTTAAACTTTATGTAAAATGCAATATGATTCTGAAATCAATAGACATACTATGTACTAGGATATATGTGCCAGGGGCAGGCCATAACATACAAAAACCAAACATAAGATAAAATAGTCTTACATCAATGAGGATAGTATCTTTGAACTAGTATTTTCACTGTCTGGAATTTCAAATTTCTTTCTTGTTAATTTCTTGGATTTCTGAACAAACACAATCATCACATTCATCACAGTTTTATTTTAAATAACAAGAAGTGGGAAACAACTAACACTCTTATCACAGAGCGAATGGTTAAATAAACTATAGCAAATCCATATGATGAAATAGTATGCAGCCAATAAAATTACATTTTGACAATTTTTATTGATATAGGTAAACGTTTATGCTAAAGTTTCACAAATATGTCCAATGTGATAATAAGTACATGTAAGCCATGTAAAAATATTTAAATATTATATGTATAAAACAACTACAAGGATATGCATCAAAATGGTTTAAGTACATTTCTATAGATTACAAAAATATGAGATGTTTAATCTATTAGTTAGGAAAGACTAAAAGAAGCAATTACATGTCTATAAAATTATAGATTTTATAATTTTATTAAGTCTTAGATTAGGAAGGTCCTCTTTGAAACTTGAATATAGCATAGAAAGAACTTTAAGACTGCTTTAATTTATAGGTATCATAGATGCCATTGAAGATGAATTCTAGTTTTGAGAAATGTTACTTTGGGTAATCATGCTACTCTACATTACTATAGTCACATGTAGTTCATTGTCCCATTAATTTCAATGATTCAAAAAGCTTTCTTTTTTTGTTGTTGTTGTTAAATATTTATTCTTTAGTTTTTAGATGGACACAATATCTTTATTTTATTTTTATGTGATGCTGAGGATCAAACCCAGTGCTTCATGCATGCAAGATGAGCCCTCTACCACTGAGCCACAACCCCAGTCCTCAAAAAGCTTTTAACATAAACGGAACTTTGATTTTTTTCTCCATGATACCTTTCTCTCTTTGAACACATCTGGAATATATAAATAGGATACAAAATAAATTATATTACCAAGATCATATTTTTATCTTTTAAAAATAAAAATTTAGATATGCCTCTGATTTGTACACCATAAAAAGTTCTTTGAAATTTTTTAGCATTAATTTGTATACCACTAACCTAAACAGAGCAAATTTCATTAAATTTCTTTAAAACCGAAAGCCTCTATAAATAGAAAAGACTTACACTATAATGACAGAAAAGATGAGTTCTGCTGGATTACCTTGGACTATTTCTTGTATACCTCTAAGCCCTTAAATTTGCTGAACACATGGAACCACTTAATACCCCTATTTTAAAATTTTGTTCCCATTAAATTTGTTTTGACCAGCAAAATCCAGCCATCCAATTTTTCAATGTCTAGTAGAACCTCCAAATGTAATTTTTAATGAAATGTTTTTAATTTTTTTAAAAAAATAGGAAAAATGAAATTTGAGCTGTACCTCTCCCCTTAATCTCTGTGTCCGAGAAATAACTGAAGAAAGTCCTCTACCTGCTAATGAGCAATCACCTAAAGATGAAAACATGCTCCCCCACTGCAGCCAACAAAGCTCTTAGGAAAAGATCTGGTTCCTTGTTTTGATGATTTTTGTCTTTTGTAGCTTGTCTCCGCTGAAAGAGAGCTTTCAATTCCCCCCACCAACCACAAAATACCCTCGCTTCTCCTTCATCATTGTGGTTACCAGTTTATTTATCACTTGTGGCAAATGGTAACCCTTTACACCATACTTAGCTAAATATTGTTTGTTTTAGGAACAAAGCGCAGAGGACAAATATTTCATTGTGGTTTTCCATTTGGGGAGGGAGTGGGACAAACATGAACTCCAGCTGATTCCCTGCTTCTCAACCCCCTTGTTGGAGGCAGCTGAGGCTTCAAAGAGCCTCCAGGCTCCAGGAGGAGCCACTTAGGGTTGCACTGGCACAGAGGGGGCAAGAATTAGAATGGGTGCAATTAACCTGAGATGCTCAGAGAGAATTTCTCCCCAGGCAAGGAGAAAGCTGGAAAGACAGCAACAGCACCCTGAGTTAATTATTATATAAACAGCTCATAAGCAAACAGGGTCTCTTCTAAGGAACCTCTGCAAGGGACTTTTCTTGGTTAGGATTTATGCTGATTCCAGTAAACTAAATAAGGAATGAATGTTAACTCAAGGAAGAAAAAAATCAAAATTAAAAGAAACTACCTCTCTCCAAGGCCACACAATATAAGTCAAAGAAAATCCCTTTCAAATCTAAAATATTGGTGGGGGTCAAATGGTAAAGGAGAAAATGCATTCTATTTTATTTAATTAAAAAATACATTAGTCATGATCTGCTGAATTGATTTCATGGTGCACTAATGGGTTGTGATCCTCAGTTATAAAAACAATGGTCTTATGGGAACCCATTTATGAGTGGGAAAAGATTTAGATCTGGTGCAGTGGGCCTGTGAGGAGCCCACATGTGTGATTCTTCAATGCAGTGTGGCCTGAGAAAGAGGAAGTATAGGATTGCACAGCCATCAAGAAGAAAAACCTACATTTTCTTCACCAGCATTGGATTTCCCAGAGTCAGAATCTGAAGTTCAAGAGCATCTGCTGTTTTAATGATCTTGCCCATTTGTTTTCCTTCAAATCTATCAGTCAAACTGAGATACGTTTGTCATTCCAGGTTTCCACTGCTACCAGTGAACACTTGGACAAGGAGCATGTACAAATGGGGCAAAAATGAGTGTTGTGTATTAGATAAGAGAATAATGGGCTATGGAGTCAGGGAGGCTTTGAATCAAATTCCTCCTCTGTCATTTTGCAGTTACCTTGACAATTTACTTAACTTTGATAAGTTTTCTCAGCAGAATTTATTGGGACACTGAGGACACTTAAAAAATGGTTTGTTAGTAATCCCAGTGGCTTGGGAGGATGAGGCATACGGATTGCAAGTTCAAAACCAGCCTCAGCAATTTAGCAAGGCCTTAAGCAACTTAGTAAGGTCTCTGTCTCAAAAATAAAAATAAAAAGGGTGTGACCTTGTGACTAAGTGCCCCTGGGTTCAATCCCTTGTACAAAAAAAGGGGAGGGATAAATTATATATGATGTGATTTTTAGTTGTATCTCTGCCACTAACCAGTTGTGTGACCTTGTACAATGGCTCAACATCTGTGAACCAAGGTAAGTGATGTTGATGTAAGATGTTTAGTCCATCAGTGAAAGAATCCTGACACCAAGAATTTAAGAATACTGCAGCCAGGAGATGGAAATGTATCTACCTGCTAGATTTGCAGAAAATAATTCCTTTGAACTTTCTTTCCTGTAGCATCCAGGCACTAGCTTCTTTTACACACCGCCTTATGAAAATCCTTCAGGAAAAAAGAAAAAAAACCTTGCAGAAACAGATAGAATTATAAAACCAAATTTCTAACTATGTGTCTTAGCAGAAAAATAAGAAAATAAGAAGGCTGCAATGGCATAAGACTGTGCTGCTCAGAGACCAGAAGTCATGGGAGGCTTTGCTGGTTACACTGATGAAGATCTGACTGAGCACCTTTCTCCTGATTATGAAATCTTCTGCCTCATCGATCTTATCAGGACTGTATGTTGGTGCTTCTTTTGCTTTTATTTTTTTAATCTCAATGAACTGTTGCTTTACCATTAAAGAAGGAAATCTAGTCTTAACTATTAGAAAAATAGTTCCTATCCACCTTTTATCCCTAGCACTATTTGTACTTCATTCTAGGACAATGATCCATTGATTAATTAATTTATTAAGCTATTAAAAAATGAAAGCCCTCAGTCAGCTTCCACTCTTTTCCCTTTTACTTCTCCTGTCCTGAAAAATCTCCTGCTCTTGGCTGTGCATTTACCTACTTTTGGGTTCTGCATCACTGTATCTATAGAATCTCTTTTGCTTCTCCTTTCTCTGCACCTCCAATTTGGTGAGAGTATTTTTTCTCACGTGCATGATCAAAACAGTATCTTAATAAGTCACCTAGCCTCTCTTTCTTTCCACATTTCAAAGTGACTTTGCTGCAACTATTAACCCCAATTTTTCATATTATATCACCAAGTAAGTCACAACCCTGTTTTAAAATCATCAATAGCTACTCAGTATTTAAGAAACAATAAAAAGAAAACAAAATTCAAACTGGAGAATTCACTATTACTAGAATACTCCTTACTGATTTGCAGTTTAAAATATATCTTAACAGACTTTAGCTTACAGCCATGATGTTGGGACCAGTGTTAAAGTTGCCTTGAGACATAAACAATTAAGCAACTGGACACAATCATGAAATCACTAGTTCACTGTTTAACAACAGGCAGCACAGGACTGACACCTAGAGAGAGAAGGCAAAAATGAAGTGAGCTCTATGATCCCCCCATCATAGGGCACATCAACTTAAAAGCAGAGAAAAACACATACACCTACAGAAGGGTTTTGAGTGCTGCCTTCTAATCAGACATAGGGAACGATGGAATAATGAGTCACCACAATTTCCTAAAAGAACAAAAATGTGACCCTAAAATTATAATCCAGATAAACAATATTCCAAAAATGAAGGTGATGTCAAGAGAGTATCAGACCAACCAAATCTGAGAGAAATCATTGCTAAAAGACCTAAACTATAAGAAGTTTGCTAAGAAGGTCTTTAGGTTGAAGGATAATGATGGATGAAAACTTGATTCTACACAAAGGAATATAAAGTGAAAGATGTGGTAGGTATATGATAAAATACAAAATGGTTTTTCAAAACAAAATTCCTTTAAAAATTAAATGACTTTAAGGCAAAAATAATATATACTACTCTACAGTTTATAACATATGTAGCAAATAATGACACAAAAGATGGGAAAGTGAAATAGATTTGCACTCTTATAAGATCTTATATCTAAATTAATGTAATATTATTAAAAGTAGACTCTGATATGTTAAAAGAGAATGTTGCAAAACTTAAAACAAGCACTAAGAAAATAATACAAAATGATGAAAATGAGACAGTAGAGGAGATGGAATAAAATACTAAAACATAAGTCAAAAGTCATCTGAAGGAAACCTTGTACCAGATAGACTTATAACCAACCGTATCAAATATTAAATTACATGTAAATTGACTAAATTCTTCAATGCAAGATAATCCTCACCAAACTGGATTAAAAACCAAGGCCCAAGGTGTTTAGACTGCTTAAAATAAATAATAATTAGATCTAAAGCCTCCAATAGGTTAAAATTGAAAGATGGTAAAATACATGTGATGCAAACATTAATAAAAAAAATATTGTGCTCTTTCATCTTCATTTCAGCATTAGTCACAATTGGCAAGATATGAAGTCAAACACTGTTGGTGGGACTATAAATTAGTACAACCACTATGGAAATCCAAAGAATTGGCACAGAACCATCATATGACGCAGCTATACCACTTCTTATTTTCCCTGAAGAATTAAAGTCATCTTACCACAATAATACATGAATACCTATGCTTAGAGCAGTGCAATTCCCAATAGCTAAACTATATTATCCACCTAGGTGTCCATCAACAGATGAATGAATAAAGAAAATATGGTTTATAGGCACAATGGAGTTTTAGTTAACCATGAAGAAAAATAAAATTATGTCATTTGCAGGAAAATGAATGGAACTAGAGACCATCGTGTTAAGTGAAATAAGTCAAACTCAGAAGGTTAAGGGTCATATGTTTTTCTCTAATGGAATCTAGAGAGAAAAAAGAAAAACAAAGGTGAGAGTAGATCTCCCCAAAATCAAAGGGAGATCAGTAGAGGAAAGGGACCAAGGAGTAAGAGGTAAGGAGGGAGGGGAAAAGTGCTAGGGAGCGATATTAACCAAATTATATTGTTATATTGTGGGCATAAATGAATATGTAACAACAACTTCCATCAATATGTACAACTTAAATGCACCAATTAAAAAGTGTGGAAAAAATATATACCTTAAAGGCACACCACCAGGGACCTGCCTCCTCCAGCCACTCCCTACCTGCCTATTGTTACCACTCACTTAATCCCTATCAGGGAATTTATTCACTGATTGGGTTAAGGCTTTCATAACCCAATCATTCACCTCTAAACCTCTTGCATTATCACACACATGAGCTTTTGGGGAACACATATGTAAGTCATAACAATGACCAAGAAAAAAAATAGAAAAATAATCCACAGAAATTGCTGATTTTAAGAATGAAAATGGGTCATTATTACATATTTTCTGTTTTTATTATTTATATATGACAGCGGAATGCATTACAATTCCTATTACGCATATAGAGCAAGATTTTTCACATCTCTGGTTGTATACAAAGTGTATTCACACCAGTTCGTGTCTTCATACATGTACTTTGGATAATAATGATCATCACATTCTACCATCATTTCTAACCCCATGCCCCCTCCCTTCCCCTCCACCCCCTTTGCCCTATCTAGAGTTCATCTACTCTTCTACATATCAACATAAATTTTTACATATCATCATGCTCCCTCTCCCTATCTCACTATGAATCAGCCTCCTTATACCAAAGAAAACATTCAGCATTTGGTTATTTGGGATTGGCTAACTTCACTTAGCATTATCTTCTCTAACTCCATCCATTTACCTGCAAATACCATGATTTTATTTTCTTTTATTGCTGAATAATATTCCATTGTGTGTATGCCACATTTTTTTATTCATTCATCTATTGAAGGGCATCTAGGTTGGTTCCACAGTTTAGCTATTGTGAATTGTGCTGCTATAAACACTGATGTGGCTATGTCCCATTATTACCTATTTTCTAATGGAGGAATATTATAAGCAATTCTGTGCCAATAAGTTCAACATGAGACAAACTGGAGGGTATGGATTCTGAGTATAAGTAGGTAAGTAGGTAAGGAGGGTATTAACTTCTTTTAGATCAGCAGAAGTGAAAAGAGAACAAATCTGAAAGCTCAGGACCAACTGTAGCATCCCATGGGGAATGACTTCTCAATAAATTAAATGATGGATCCTTGGTCTGGAGGCAAGTGTGAAGGGGCACTCCCCTATAAAATGAAAACAGGAATAATTTTTCCAATAGTTAAGTCTAGATTTTTCCTTCTTTAATTTGGTTGCCATTGATTATTGAGATTCACTTTTTACATATCAACATGCATGTTGGATTATTTACTTTTATAGAAAATATATTAATATTGTGCCCAAGTAAAAGAGTAAAAGTTGACTAATGCTTTTATTCAGGCTTGACAAAATTTATACTAGATTATTATGTGGATTTAAGTGCAAAGGGTGATGTTTTTAGAAGGAAAGAGGTGTGTGTGTGTGTGTGTGTGTACTGGTTTTTTTCAACTCAAAAGAGGCATCTATGAGTTCTTGATGAAGATGAGTTTTGTACATGTTTTGTGTTCTTCACATGCCTTCTTAAGGTCCATACACACAAAGAAGTCACCAAATGTGACATAAAATGTGACAATGAAGAAAGTCTGACACTGCCTGCAGGTTGGCTGGATCTGTTAGAATCAGGGCCAAGGGCCAGATGTTCCCTGCATCTGCATGATTCAGACAAAAAAAAAAAAAAAAAAAAAAAGCTAAATCTAGCATTTCCTAAGTAACCAAATGAACTTCCTTTGCTTCTCTAACCTTTTCTTTTCCCATCTGATTGTCCTCCATGTCTCCTTATTCTATTTTCTAATGGAGGAATATTATAAGCAATTCTGTGCCAATAAGTTCAACATGAAACAAACTGAAGGGTATAGATTCTAAGTATAAAAATCATATTTTAAACACCTTCTCTCCTATTAGTTAACTTCTGTTTAGAGTACAATAAATTTTTCAAAATCTGCTTTTTGAGTTTAAAAAATGTAAAATTATGTGCATATATTTATATACATAAACAGAAAAAAATGCCTGGGAGAATGAAATCATATGTCATTTATGACTGTGAATGATAGTGGTGGGGGGATTATCAGTAAATACTCTTTTCTGTTTCCTTTTTCATTTTTAAATTTATCTCTATTCTCTATTTTTTCCTAGGATGAGCATGAGTTGTTTTTAATTGGAAACCAAAAACTCCAAGGAAATAAACTCTACCTTTGTTTGTTAATTTTTTTTTAAAGAGAGATTACTAATATTGAGATTATCACTGCTTCCCCCCCCCCCACCCCTGTGTCTCTCTCTTATCTGCTGCTATGGTTTGACTATGTCCCCCAAAGTTGGTGTATTAGAAAGTTAATCCCCAACACAACAAGGTGGACCTTTAAGAGGTGATTGGGTACCAGGGCTCTGCCCCTACTAATGGACCAATGTTGTTATTGTGAGTATGGGATCTTTAACTGGAGTGGACTTGTTACAAAAATGACTTTGGCCCTCTTTTGGTCTCTTTCATGGGCTCTGTTGTCCTGTGATGCATTCCCACATGTTATGACACAGCAAAAAGGCCCTCCCCAGTTCTAGTCTCTCCATCTCAGACTTTAGGCTTCAGAACTCCAAGCTAAAGAACTTGTTTATAAATTGCCCAATCTGTGGTATTCTGTTCTAGCAGCACAGAATGGACTATGACATCCATAATCTCTCATTTTTCTAGAATAAGCATAATTTTTAGTTTAAAAAAGTCAAAGACTATAGGAATATATTAAGAAGACATCAAAGGAATTTTTCAAACTTGATTTTTTCTATTTTATGGAAGGTGAAAAGATTAATATCTGAGAAATAATTTCTGAAATAGAAATACATTATGAATGAATGAAGGGCTTGATACAGTCTTAGAATATCAAATAGAGAATTGAAATGCCATCTTCTTGGCTGGATCTATGCTTATACATTATCTTGCCACTGTGCTTAGATATTTGAAAGGCATCTCATTAGAGGCATGACTACTCAGATGGAGATTTATCTCAGCCAGTCAAAAAAAAAAATTCTAGGTGATTGACATATGAAAAAGACTATCTTTCTTTTTCCCAAGAAGATATCAACACAGAACAGGTCCCATTTCCCTAGTTAGCTACCATTTATTGATTGTATAATATGTACCTGCTACTATACTTAGCATTTGACTCATTTATTCTTAGCAACATGAGTTATGTAAAATAATGAGTTAGTTAAAGCTATTATTCCCATTTTTCAGATGAGAAATCTGAGGCAACAACATCAAGCAGCTAGTAAATCAAAAGCCACTATTTGAAGCCTGGCAGTCCTTCTCTTAATCACTCCCTCTGTGTGGGGTGGATGTAGTAACTTGCTCCCACACAGAAGAGGGCAAGGGTGATGGGAAGTCACGTCCTAGATTACACTGGAAAGATGGTTACTTCCATCTTGCTCACTCTCACGGTCTCTTTCACCCTGTAACCTGGAAGGAAGGCTGGCCGCCATGTTGTGAGCTCTCCTGATGAAAGGTTCATGTGGCAGTGAGGGGAGATTTTAGGCCAATAGCCAGCAAGGACAGGAGGCCTGTTCACAGCCTGGTGAGTGATTTTGGAAGTGACTCTTCTTCGACTCTCCTACTGGAGATGCCTCCTCAATGCAGTCATATGACAGGCCCTGCATCAGAGACACTAGCTAAACTACACATAGATACCTGGCTCACAAAAACTGTGAGACAATAATTTTATTATTGCTTTACACTGCTAAATTTTGTGCTAATTTATTACACGACAAGGGACATCTAAGACCTGCATGGTCATTGATCTCACTGAACCCACCTCATGGCGATTCTTTGGGAAAATGTCTACTTTCTCCACAAACTAAAATCCATGAATCCCAGCAGCCTGGTGTCGGGCAGACCCTTTAACTGACATATAGAAGTGAATGGAAAGCCTTCCATTTTTCCTAAAAGCACATCACCAGGAAGAGATTTACTGGGCTTCCCATATTCCTATCTTTAGTTCCTGGATTAGTCTTACAGGTTCCAGATCTTCCACTCCATCTCCCAGCCATGTCTTTAGCACTTTCCCTACTTGGCTCCTTATAATTGTAATTGACCTTGGCTGACCCCTAACACTCTACCTCTTGGACCACAAAATGAACCCAATCCTATAATCATGGCTTCTTTGTGACTATGTTTACTCCTGGACTCTGATTGGATGCCCATCAAGTCTGCTTTAGCATTCTCTCTCCATCCTGTAGGAACTGGAGAAGCAAATTGTTTATTTCTCAAAGTATCTAAGTAAGACTAGGTGTTTTTTTGAGTCACTTAATAATGTAGAATTTCTGGAGTTATAAAATAATGAAGCAATTTTATGAAAACTGCTTGTAATGAGATACAAAATAAAACAATGTCATGATTTCCAATATATTCTTTTGAATAATAGGCTGTAAGTACTGCCTATTTCCAAAAGGAAAGTTTGGGGTCCTACGGATTTTAAAAGGTCTGAATTCATTATAAACCATATAATAATATGGTTATTTTTCAGCTTCAATTTAATAAAGTATTTTATCTGAGGATAAATTTGAGGTGCTCTCTAAACCAAGATTGTGCCTTACATAAAATATTTCTACAACCTACATTCACTGAAATGCTATGAAAGGCAGGACATTGGGCTGCTGGGCTTTGTGGGAACATAAGAGTGAAACTGGGAAATCTGGGAGCAGATATGTGTAACAACTTTTCTCTCCAATTGCCCCCACTCCTGCGAAATAGGTTAAAAAAAATTTTTCCTCCTCACTTCTGTTCCACTCATGCCTTTGATCACTGAATATAAAAAAAACAAAAATTCTTGAAAGGAACCCACATTATATATAACTTATTTGTGTTCTTCAAACTAACAAAAATCATTCTAGATTTGCTTTAAAACTACCGAAACATATTGTGTCTATATATATTTCACCATTCTCAAGTATTCAAAGATTTTTAAAAAATATTTGTTCCCTGATTCTAGAATTTAAAAAAAATATATAAATCTTCTATCTTACTCTTGGACTTACTATGAGAGTATTTGAAGCAAACAATCTGACCAATAAATGTGTTAAATTATCTCCAATTTGCTACCTGATCTAACAACCCTAAGGATGTCAGCCACTTGACGGCAGAGATCTTCATCTATTTTGTTCACTGCTGTACCTCCAGGGCCTATGAGAATAAATGCAGGACACACAGTAGGTGCTCAATAAATTTGTTCTAATTGAAGGAATGACTGTGTGTTTTGGAAGAGCAGCGTTGGTGTTTTGTTGGTGCTCAGATTCTCAGGTCTTGCCATCCCATGTCGATGCATGTAGAGTAGATGTTCTTTTCTGCTCATATTATGGCTCCAGCTTTTGACTCCAGTAGAGGAATAATATTATGTCTCAAGTAGAAATCATTGAGGAAAAAACTCTCAAAGGCCTGAAGTCAAAAGAAAGGGGGGAAATTTAAAAAAAAAAAAAAAAAAACCTGTTCCCCAACCTGTTATTTATCCTAATCTTCTTTAGAGTGAGTCTTTGAGCGCTTCAGCCCCTTAAGCACCTTCTAAAGATGAGCTAGATCAGATTCAGAAAGATGAAAGGCAGTCAAAGCCTCAGATTTAAAAGCCAGCTCATTCCCAGAGTGGCACCAGGCAGCAGAGCGCACGTGCTGGGAGAGGCAAAGAGCTCCTCCTGAGCCAGGATTCATCTGCTTCTTGGCTCTTACCTTGCTTTCTTTCCTTCTGTATTCCTTTCCTCTCCTCTTCTTCCCTTCGGTGCTCCTTTCTCACCTCCTTTCCTCCTTCCTTTCATTCTTTTATTTTAATCTCAGGGCTTTCTCAGAAAAATTGGAACTGTTGTGCAGACCTGTCTTCCCAGGTGTTACACTGCACGGTGACACACGCTTGCAGAAATGTATAAGGTCCTACTTCCCTCTGGGATTTACTTTTAGAAGAAAAGAAAAAAATCTGGAAACAGCATCACCAAAAAACACCGAGACCAAGACCAGGAATTTCTTTTCTCTAAAAAACAGCTTCCAACTTATGTCTTGAGGTTGGAACACATTCAGGCCAAAAATCTATTTCTCCTTCTCTTCTGTAATGATACTTACACCTACTGAACACTGAGAGATAATTTTCCTAATCTAAGAATAAAAAACATACATTATATATATATATATATATATATATATATATATATATATATATATATATATATAGCTGTGTAACGGTTTATACCCATTAACTCGTTTTAATCCTTATAATCACCCTATACAATTATAACCCAATACAAAAAAGGAAAATATTATTACCACCCCAGAGACAAGCCCTTGTATTTCCCTCATATTTTATTTGAGCAAAATACATGCTGAAAATCACATCTGATTTTCATTGAAATTTCTTAGGCAGTTGGATGTGGGTATGAAGTAGGGAATGTGTTTTCTTTGAATTCTGTAGCTCTTCTACTCATTTCTTTATGTTCTTTTTCTTCTCTTAACCATATGTTTTTGTACTGTATTAATGAAAAATGTGGACCCCTTGCTGGGGGGATTAGACTGAGGGGGACTTGTTACATGTTTGGGGAGGGGGCAGGGGTGCTTTCTGCTGCTTCTTTCTATTGTGCTATCACATTTCTCAATGCCAATTCTGGAAAGAGCAGGAATTGTCATAAATTGGTTCTCTTAGAACAAGAATATACTTCTTTTATTGCCAGTTCAATTTTTAGTTGTACAAATGTGACAAGGTTTGTGTTATTAGATCAGGTAGAAGCAAAGGAAAACTATTATGCCTTGAGAAACAAGTTGTAAGGAGTACACAGGAAATATATAGATTTCTAAGTTCTGTAAATATAAACTATTAATTAGGATCCACTCACTGTTGAGACATGAGGGAGGAAGTTAAATGAGATGGAAACATTTTGACTTATTTTTGGAGGGCTGTGATCTTATTTAAATTCCAGACACCACATCGGTAGCTCCTGTTTTTCTCCATCTCTACCTTTCCTTTGAGAAGGGAGGTAAAGCCAAAGAATCAGTATTCTAATTCCTCACTAAAATTCCATCCACATCAAGCTCTGACTATTTTGCTCTCTATTAATCTCCAAAACTGACCAGTGAGCTTTTTCCTGTGTCGCTGGGAAGGACATCTCTACATGACATTTGACTCCTTGCTTTCCAGATGCCATTACAAGTGAAACCACATGTGGTTTATTAGTGACTCAGAATCAGATCCTCTTACATGGGAAAGTGGGTCTGAACAATGTGGGCCCACGTATCCCCCATAAGAAAAAGAATGTGAGATCAAATCCAGTCACCTCCTGCCTTGCCCAAGAAGGGCAAGAGAGGAATTGAGCCACACTATGTGGGGTGGGAAAATATTTCCCCTCCAGGGTAACAGTGAGGCATCCCTCTTCCTTGGGCCAGCCACCTCATTTGTTGGTTGTAGCTCTTCTCAGTTTTTTGTGGTGATGGTAGCAGTACTTAATCCAGCCAACAAATCTCTATGGACAGCAAGAGCCTCCAGGGAGGCTGTGGAATTTTCAGTGAACGGACATCTGCCCGTGAGATTCTGAGATTTGAGACCTGGGTTACAGATAGACACACACACACACACACACACACACACACTCACACACACATACACTTTCATCAATTCCTTTACTCTTTACACAGTTTATACCAAAGCACTAAGATCAGTGCTTGGTTTTAAAAACTTTAAAACTAACCCCTTATCTCAGATGCTTCTCTACAGTTCCTTTTATGTTTTAAGCTACTCCTTAGACTCACTGCCTTGTCCAATCATAGCCACTTCCTTCTATTCTTTCTCCTGGATAAAGTGTTAAGAATCATCATTCCTTTGTGTTTTCCCACTATTTTCAGCCCCATTGTTTTTCAGAATGACATCTTACTTTTTTGGTCCGTTGTTAACAATGGTTTCCATGACCATATCCGCCATTCTCCTTCCCTCTTCTTCTATGTAGTTCCACACTGATTAGAGATGAGGGCCTTCAGCTTTTACTGTGGCCCCACCAGACTTTGACCATTTTTTTCTCACCTCTTCTTCACACATAAGACTGCAGGCTGAGATTGACCCTCCTGCTCATCTTCCAGAGTCAGAGTTGCAGAGAGATATGGCTCATAAATTATCTAAGCAATATGCCATTGTGCAGTGTCATCCTTTGTTTAAAACAACCTGGCCTTTCTACCTGATTTGCTGTCTTCCAGAGTAACTGCTTCCCTGAAAGAGATCTTTCTTAGCTGGTCAAGAAAGAAGCAATGTTCTAGGAGAAAGAGGGAGAAAATTTTTATTTTAATTTTGTTCTTCAATGAATCACTGAGTGCACTGCTGTTTCAGAAGCACAAATATGGGGGTGAATAAACTCTAGAGATACGTTTCTCTTGACAAGGACATTCTTTCATGCTAAAGTAACTAAAAACAGAACAATAATCTATTAAGTTCATAAAACCACTTAGTTCTCTCCTTACTCCCTCAATGCAACTTGTGTAGATACTGAACAAAAATTTTCACCACTCACAAGATACAACATGATGTCTCACCCCACCATATGACACCCCCAAACTCTCTTCACCTTGAGACTCTCTTTGCCAAATAAAGAGTTGCACAAGGTAAACAGGCAGAGGTTCTCATAACATCTTCATAGTAGGTAAAATTTCACAGGCAAAGAGCCAATCAATACCCTTTTCTTCCACCTTTCTACGTGGTGTGTGTGTGTGTGTGTGTGTGTCTGTGTGTGTTGTAGGGGACTGAACTCAGGGACTCCTGCATCTGAGGCAAGCACTCCACCACTAGGCTATACCCCAGAAAGCCCCAGTACTACCACATTTTTTGCAATGAGAAATGTTACTCTTGGGCCTCTCCATCCATGTTGAATGGTCCTCTGGGTTAAGTTGACCATTTTCACAGGAGTTTCCATCCAGGAATGTTTAGCTGATAAACTAGGATGGGACATGTAAAAGGAAGGGAGCTTTCACTGAAATTGGAGGGATTTCAATTGTTAAGAGGTGAAATACCCTGCTTTGTCTCTGGTTTAAATTTAAGTTTACTGCCAAAGGTCACGTGATGCAACATGTCATGCGGGCAGTCTCCATGGCGCCCTAGGGACAGAGCTTGTTCTCTATGAAGTGATGTCCAGGCAGAATGCCCTTTAGAAGTTTGTGGTTTCCACAGCAAGAGGCTGAATTGTGTTGCTGTCTCTAATTCCAGCTTATAAAAGCATGCAAAAAGATTACCCAAATCCTACAGAGTTTAGTAACTATATTAAAGACAGATTTGCTTTAAACATCAGTGACCAAAATGATGGAGAAGAGGAGAGAAGACAGGAGGTAGAGTGGAATTAAAATTTCTGTCTATAAATTATATGCCTTTAAACTACTGTGAGGCCTTTCAATACCATGGGTTTCATTCTGCTTTTATACTTGGCAGATAACCTTTGATGGTTTCTGCAAAGGAAGGCAACTAAAACATAAAACCTAAAAATAGCCAATTAACTAAAAACCACACACTCCTGTTACGGTAGAAATCATTCTGGTATCGTCTTTGATATTTTAACTAGCATCTCAAGGTACTCTTTAATGACCAATCCTAGAACAATATCTGGGTTATCTGGCAATTTCTATCATGGTTCCAAGTAGAAATGCCTTTAAACACATCATATTCCCCACCTTCAATTTGCCCTAAGTGTACTTGTTCATTAATGAAATGACATGTGTTCATAATTGTGTATAGGAGGACAAATGTATATATTCTGATTCATCTATTCCAAGGAATAGTATGCAACTGTACAAAGTATGTCGAATTTTATTATGTATCGTTGCACAATGATCTTCAAGTTGTAGTGGTAAATGATAAAAGTCAGAGAAAAGAACAATGAATACAGTATTGTCTTGAAAAATGTGTTTAAAATAAGAGAGGCAGGAAGAGAGAGGGGAAAAGGAGGGAGGGGAGAAGAAAAAAAGGGAAATAAAAGGAAAGAGAGAGAGAGAAAAAAGAACATTTACTTGCAAGTGCATACATTCATTATCTTTGGAAGCCTTGTCCCTGGGATAGCAACTGGCAGGTGGGACATGTATTATTGTGACTTTCTAACATCTTGAAAAACATTATATCTCTTGAAGTATTTAAGCCAATTGAATATATTACTTGTTTTAACATGAATGTGAGAAAGTTGCCATATTACCCTGTTTTCCATAAGAGCTGGGAATTGTTAGTGGTGTTTACTATAATGTGGAAGAAAGCATGAATGCAGGAATGGGTATTTTTCTCTTTTATGTTGATGATTATACTGTAGTTTCATTTGGATTTAAATATGTTGTATTTAAAGAAATTTAAAATGTCTTCTCTCCCAACACAGTCTGGGTGGTAGATAGATAGGGCCGTCAATCAGCAAAGATACAAATAAACTAAAGTACTACAAGGAACTAGAAAGCAAATCAGTGGTTTTAAAACTCTCATAAGAGGTAAAAATGTAAAGGTATTGAAGTTTAGGCACGGCATCTGCATCTATGTGCAATTGAGTTGCAAAGGGATCAACTTCTCCTGTAGCATTTTCTGTATACGTCTGTGATGGCATGTAGCCATACCTGTCGATCTACACATTTTCTTACACTGTGAGTCCCAGGAGGGCCGCCTCTTCATTCTAATCACTTATGGATATCCATATTCCGCTCTGAGCCTTATACATATCAGAGGATGAATAAATGATCATTGCCTGCATAACTTTCACCCTTACATGGTAAACATATTATCAATAAAGGACTTAGTGCTTTCAGACACAAAGATTCCGGATTAATGGCTTCAGTATTTTCCCATTAAATTCTTTTCGCTGCAGCATATTTCTTAGAAGTAAAAATGTTATCGAAAACTATAGCAAAGTTTATTTGTATACTTTGCAGCAGGTGAATTATAGAATATAGCTATTTTCCCTGTAAATGATTTTAACGTGAACAAGTGGAAAAAAAATCCTAAGCTTGAATGAGTTCTTGGCTTAACATTTCAGGAGTATTAAACATGAATACGTTGGCATTTGTTAGTGATACTTTATACTTTGACACATCGAATGTAGTGATTTAGCAAAAATATACAAAGGGAACATCCCAGAGATGCCAAAAGTCACTCTTTCCACAATATAGTGACCACATTTATTGTAAATTTAATTCAAAAATCATTTATGATCAGATTAAATTTATATTTAAAAGAAGGAAAAATGAAAACAATTCTACTTTGCTGCTTTCGTTTATTGGGTACGATCTCAAATGCATATCAACATCCTTGGGGCTTGATTACATCAATGAGTATCTCTCCTGGTGAGCAAAACTTAGCCAGTCTAAAAGTCAAAATCTTCAAACTGAAAAATTCAAATTGCTGTAGAGTGAAAAAAATATTAAAATCAGGAGTGACTGACTGTGGTCTTTCTTCCCGTCTTTTTATTTCTTTAAATACAATACTTTTAATTGGTCTTTTATAATCCAGGGTTTTTTGAGTTGCTGAATTTCATATAACTCAGAGGTGAGTTTAAATGCATATTGTATGAACTTCATTCCTGTGGGAGGGCTCTGATTAGTTAGAAATACCCCACATAGTGGCCGTGGATACCGATGGGGATTAAGGGCTTGGAAGGCAAGAATGGCTTCTAGTGTGTGTTTCGTAGCCACACCACCTGTGTCCCTCTGGTCACATAACCATGGGCAAGTTTCTCAACTCTATAAAATTAGGTGAGTACTTACACACGTCTCCCTCAATTGTAAAATACACCATTGATTTATATCCACTAAAAAAAGTATAATTTGATGACATGTCATTTTTGTAAGGTGCATCCTAATTTCAGAAACGTTGGAATGAGAGTGCCTATTAGAATCCCTGAAATGCAGTGAAGATATGGACCTCATAAAATTGCGAAGATTAAATGAGTGTGTGAATGGTTAGCACAGCTAGAATGTAAGTGCTCGGTAGATATTAACTCTTTTGTTATTAATATTGCTCTCAACTTGAGTTATGACTCACCTTTGGAATGAAGTCTAGCTGGGCCAAAAGCAATCTGAAGAATTTCAAAGGGGCTGAAGGAGATAGAAATGTAAACCGTACAGCCTGGGAACTGAATTCATCTCTGGATTCTAAACCTCTCGGCAGCTATGCATGCATCCACTTATTGACGATTATTTGAATAATCACAAGTTTTAACCATAGAGTAATTATTACGCTGAGGTTCTCCCAATTCGAGGCCCTTGCTACAAACTGTTTTTTCTTACTTGTCATTTCCTAAAGCCTGTCATTTAAGTGTCTGTAATAGTGACAGATAATTAAATTTTAAATGTGATTGTGATTTTTACATAGGTTACCCTAGGTTATTCAGAAACAAAACTAATGAATAAGAAATTGAAGTTAATCTAGGTAAAATAACCAAATCACCACAACAGAAAATAAAACAGGGCTGAGGTTGTGGCTCAGTGGTAGAGCACTTGCCTAGCACAGGTGAGGCACTGGGTTCGAACCTCAGCACCACATAGAAATAAACAAATAAAATAAAGGTATTGTGTCCATAAAAAAATAGATAAATAAAAAAGAAAATAAACTCCATAATCTCCCCCATAGTTTTGTGCCTGATTAAAAGAAAGCAAATCTCTGAATTAATAGAGCTTATTTTCTTGAATAGCTCATATTTTTAAAAAAAACTCCTCAAAGTGTTGAGTATGTATGTCAGTAAGGATACAGGTAAATTTATATTTATATTTATTTTTATATTTATTTCATTTTTATCAAACATAAACTACTAAATATTACTTTTTGTGTAATAATATTTTAAAAATACGTCATGAAATCCCAAGTTTCCTGAGAATCAGATCACTTGCATTTGAGTTCTGCTTTTTGGTTATGGTATTTAATATTTTTAAAGTTTGTTCCATGAGCTCTCTCTTTAGTAAATCTTAAAATTCAAAAGAGTTTAAAGTGAAAAAAATTATTTATCTAGATAAATGGCCCAGGGCCAGGTTTTATGTAAGAATTTAACCAATGTTTTTGTCCAAAGAAGTTCTCTGGCTTTAAAACTTCATTATGTCAAGAAGAATGCAATTTATTTCAGATAAAAGAGTTCTTCTGATGCATTTGGTACTCTTGAGGGTGTCTTGGGTGTAGGATGCTTAAGAAAGAGACTGAGCTCAAGGAGAGAAGTTGACACTCCAGATTACTTATTTGCCAGATTAACGCTTTCGTTTTATTCCAAGTTGAAACATTTCCCAGTGGTCTCAGAGTTCTTTCCACTGGTATTTTTGAGATGACCTGCTTTTCCCCCCAGGGACTGCTGTCATCGTGGGGTTAAAGTCCATGCTTGGCATTTCTCTTCTTAAAGCCACTTAGCAGTTTTGTGGGTAAATGGTGTTCCCTTTCATGGGGCCATTGGCTCTGGAGATGCCTCAGGTCACAGGTAGAGCACCCTGCTCCTGCCTCTGAACCCTGGCTGTCTGGGCCGCCCACGCTGTCAGTTCTGCCCACCCGTCTCAGATGTCCCAGGCACCCACTGCACCTGACAGAGACCTTTCTGCAAGTACACGTGCAGGTCTGTCCTTCAGAGTCCTTATCACTTGACGATTGCTGCACAGAGTGCCGACGAGCTGTGGTGTGATCCCGTCACACAGATTGGTCACGTCTCAGAGCCACAGGAAACAGGTACACCTGTCCCCTTGTACTTATCAGATTTTTAAAAATCCATGTTGCTCCATTAAAACAGAACTCCAATCAACTTTGCCACTGATCTGTGAAGTAAATAATCTGGCAGGAATGTGTCAATTGACACTTTTGGCCTGTGTTTTTAAGCACGAATGAAAACCCAAGTGCAAAGGAATTTTTAATTTACCATTATTTCCCTTGATAGTTTAACAAAATTCTGAAGCTAGAAAGTTTTATAAAACTTTTCTTCTGACGTTTCTCCCATGATAAACAAGTCAATATTTGATAACTTAAATATCAATATTGATAGAATGTGGTTATATAGAAACACAGTATAATAACAATTTTTATTTGTTGGTTTGTTTATTGTGGTGCTAGGGATCAAACCCAAGTTGCTTGGGGCTTCTTCCATTTATATCCTAGACATTTTCAAAACAGTTTGGAGCCATCTGACCCTCCTTATAGGTTTTAACTAGGAAAATGCCTGTACTTCAAACAAAGCAGTCTCTCTCTTCTTCACAAAAAGAGAAGAGACCAGGAGTGTCCTCTTGGATCTAGTACAAACTTCCTGGATATTACTTCAATCCATTTTTTAAAAATTCCTTTAAATATTTGTATTTGGCTTTATTACTGACTTTCTTCTTCTCTCCATGTATTTAGCTGTCTACATTTTTTTAAAAAATAAACAGATGGATTGTCAAACCTACAAACATGCCACCAAACCAAACTAAACAATAATCCATGATGGATAGTTTTCTTCATATAATTTCTTCCATCATCTCTCCAGTCTCTAATTTGTGTGACTTGCTTTATTTAGCAATCTTCTCTTTTCCCTTAGTAATATTGTTCTAATTCCATTTTTATATTTTCTATGAAAGGTTTTTTTTAATATTAGTTATCTCTAGTCTTTTGCTCTCCTAAAAGGAAAAAATCACTAGAATTCTTTCAAATTTGTTTGTCCTACTTTCCAAAAGGTGATCAAACTTCTCAAAATGCCACATATCTAGTTGCTTAAAACTCAAGATAAATTAGTATGTATAACAATACACATATACAGTTCTCTCTGATAGAGAATAGAAGTTCATTGAATTAGACAAAGGGGAATGAAGGGAAGGGAGGGGAATAGGAATAAGAAAGACAGTTGAATGAATAGGAAATAACTTTCCTATGTTCACATAATGCACGAGTAGTGTAACTCCACATCATGTTCAACCACAAGAATGGGAAGTTATACTCCATGTATGTATGATATGTCAAAATACATTCTACTGTCATGTATAACTAAAAAGAACAAATTAAAAAATTTTAAAAATACACATATAGATATGAAAGATCAATTTGAGCTCCATCTAATGAAGATGTGTTTGGTAGGCAGAATCTTCCTTCCATGACTTTTATTTTTAAACATCAATATGCATATACCACATTACTTTTCTTATCACTTGAAATTTAATAGCATACATCTTTTTAAAATGTCTCCATATTCTGACAAAGATTTTGTATGATAATAAAAGAAAGTCACACTACAGAAGTAACATCTCTTCATCCAAATACTAAAAATACTCCAAAATAATTTATGCACTCTTTTGATACACTATCTGTCTCAGAGGTCTTCAAAACCACTTTGTAAAGGAGTAGAGGTAGTTATTATTATCCTGCAAATGTTTCAGATAGTACAAAAAGCTCAAACCCTAAATGACCATCCGAGTGTCACAAAGGTGCTGATGAAGTCTGAACTTGAACAAGTTCAGCTACCAATAAAGCCAAGTCCCTCTTCTCTCCAAGACTAAGGTAGGATGCTGGCTTTTAGTCATATTTAAGTTTTAAATCAGGATTCCCATTAGTGGGCCCTTTCTTTTCTACTAACTAGCTTTTTATACTTGAGTATATAACCTCTCTCGGGTTCACTTTCTTCCCTCATAAAGTTAGCAGGTGCCTCTCAATAATTTCTCTATTCCATTTGGCTTTTGAAGTCTTAAACCTAAAGTTACTGGTGGTCTCTGTCTAAATACCAATAACTTTTACCACCTGGCCTCAATTACATTTTTGCCATTCACTACTCAATGCTAACTCATATCACAGATTCCATCTTACATCAAATTTTCTCCTGACTTCAGTTTTTGTTTGGAAAGTGTGTAAAAGATTACTTCTAAAGATATTTATTGAGCACCTGCTACATCAGATGATGTGCTGCATACCAAGGCCACAGGTCTGAGGGAGGAGTAATTCTTCCCCTGAAGTCCAGAGACAACTGGCCAGGCAAACATTATCTCAACTCTGTCTTCCCTTCCCCTTTTCTCCTGATCCTGGGCTGAGGAAACCTGCATTTCACTTCACCATCCTCTTTTTCTCATAGCTTGATAGATCTTTAAATTCACCCTCAAGTGCAATCTTATCCCCCAGGGAATGGGCACCACTGTTTTTCATTATCTTTCCTTCTCTCCCACATTTTCTTCCCCAATTCTACTTTAGGATGTCCTCCTTGTTCAATTTGTGCTCGCTTGCTGCATCAAACCACCTTTTTGCCTGAGCAATAAATGTTTGTACTGAGACCTAGAAGGATGGAGAGCTGCTTTTAAAAAGCCAGGAAAGGAGGAACACATATGTCATAGCAAGGCCAATCCCTCTTTATTATCCAGCTGTCTTGGCAGTGCAAAAAGTGAGCAGTTTTAAGTGAGAATGAGAATTCCCCATGGAAAGGGGTTCAAAGTTCTGAGAACTTGAGTTCAAGTCTCACTTCTGACAGTTTATTTTCCCTGAATAATCTTGAGAAAGATAACTTCTTAACCTTCCTGTGACATTTGAGCCACAGCTGGTTAAAGTGTGGTTAAATGAAGTAACTTATGTGGAAGAATTTTGTGAGGCAAATCGAGTATACTGATTGCTGAAAGCCACATGGGGAGGGCTGAGTATCTCGGAGATAGGGAAGGAGCTAGAAGTGGGAGTGAGATTCAGAACAGGAGGTGAAGGAGGTACAAAGATCAATTTTGTGCTTTATGCAGTTTTATGCAGTGAAAACTCAGCCTCCAGCTACTACTAATAGTGCTGCCTTACCTCCTGTGTACCTGGGTTCAGAAATCCTGATGCCATAAAAGGCTTGCAAGCGTCTGGGTGCAGGCAGAGACCTGGATGGGGGCTACAGCAACATCATCTTAATTAAAGCTCACAATAAGTGAGAGTGCCCTTTTTTCACCAAATCTATTGTTCCCATCTAATATCATCTCTTCTAGTGAAAATGAAAGAAAAAGAAAAGGGGCTTGGGCTGGGGATGTGGCTCAAGTGGTAGCGCGCTCGCCTGGTATGCACGGGGCGCTGGGTTCGGTCCTCAGCACCACATAAAAATAAAATAAAAATGTTGTGTCCACCGAAAACTAAAAAAAATAAATATTAAAAAATTCTCTCTCTCTCTCTCTCTCTCTCTTAAAAAAAAAAAAAGAAAGAAAGAAAGAAAAGGGGCAGTTCTATGTCCCTATGTTGTCTTTTCTTCTGATTCTAAGGGTGTGCGTGGAGTGTCCCTGCCCCAGCCAGCCTGCAGAGAAAGTGACTAAGTGGATTGCAGCGGTTGCCAGGGCACCTTCCATCTCTGTCCAGCGGCTTCTGCCAAAACTTTTCCTTCTTTGCTTTCTTCTGCCTGATTCTGCTTTCCCTTGAGTCTCCTGGGACCCTCCTAGAAACTTTCAGAGAGTCATTCTTTTATCCGTTTTTTATTCTCTTGTTCTCTGCACTGATTCTGCCATCCCTTACCACATAAGAGGGAGTGTGTGTGTGTGTGTGTGTGTGTGTGTGTGTGAGAGAGAGAGAGACTATTTACCTGTCATCAGATATGTGTTTCAATCTGATGAAATTCAATTTTGCTCTCTGGACTACAAAAATATTTTTAGCAAAGCATCTTTTCTGGCCCCTCCTTCTCCTCTTCCTTCTTCTTTGAATAATTTTATTTAAACTTTGTACCTTTCAACTAACACCTCCCTGTTTCAGCTCTCCCAGCCCTCTCCCTGGCAACCACTATTCTACACTCTGAAACTATGAAACCAATTTTTTTTTTTTTTTTTACGATTCCACACATGAGTGAGATCATGCAGTATTTGTCTTTCTGGGCCTGGCTTATTTCATTTAACATAATGTGCTCCAGGTTCCTCCACAAGGCTTCTTCTAATACATGGTTATATTTTCCTGACTAAAAAAATGCCAAAAATATCACTCGTCTGATTTATGATTCTGCAACCTTTCTTTATCCTTTTCTGGCAACTATTTGATTTCTGAATAGTCTGAACACAGAACATTTTTATCTGTGAACTGTTTATAATAATAATGCAGCAAAATCAAGCCAGAAGTTCTCATTCTTTTCCAGATTTTTTTCTTCCAAAACCATCATCGTTTAACCCCTCTCTTAAAACTCACAGGCATGTACTCATGACCTTTTTCCTGCCATGGAAACATCTCTCAGAATTACTTCAGGAGCCAGTATAACCAAAGTCCTGCATTATTACCCAAAGATAGGAATTGCCTACCTCTTTTTTTGGTCTCACTTATATTTTGAAGGGCAATGGATTTTCTTTCCCCCTCACTAACACTAAAAATGGATTCTTACTGCTCTTTGGTCATCTGGTTTTCTTTTTATGATTTCAGAGGAATAAACTTACCCAAGAGTGGTAATTATTCAGCACCTATTGTATGCAAAGCACAACTCTCTGTGTTGAGAGAGATATAAGGTATAATCTTGATTTTGGAAAATTATAATCCAGTTGAAGAATCAGATCATGAATAAACCATATGATGTCTAAGAAGAGAAATAAATGGAAATTCAGATCCCTGGGGACCATTTCTGTTCTGTCCCTAACTTAATTTTGAGAACGAAATGGTTTGCTTTTATGTAACCTAATCACCAACCTTGCAACAAAGGATTTTTGAGGTTGACCTGGCTTCAGGATAATTGAGGTGCACCTGGGGGTGGTTAACAAAATAGAGAGGAAATAAGATTAAACGGGTCATATTTTAAAAAGGTAAATAATCTTAAAAGTACTACTAAATGAGTTGTCAATGATTAATTTGCTATGTGTCTTATTTATACATTTTATCAGTTCTCGAAGGAGTTTATTAGTGATCATGAAGTATTTGTCATTATTTATTAGTATTAATATTAATATGATTAACATTACATTATAATAATATAATTCATATTTATTATTATGACATATTTATTAGAAATGAATATATATGCAATATATATGCAAAAGTGAAGTAATCATGTTGGAATACATATGAATATGCATGTTGTATGTATTCTTTAAAATAGATTGTTCAAAACACTGGTCTTCTCATATGTGGTGGGAGTTACTGATATTTTGCTCCACAGCCGCTGGTTTATGTCATGAAGGGCATCCAGGATTGATGAAAAGGGAAAATGACCGACAGGGCAATCAAAGGGGATTGCATGAGGTTAGAGAACAGGTTAGGGCCAGGAATAGCCCACTGCAGAATTCCTGAGATAATCAGACATCTTGACCTCCGGGCAGGGTCCCCCCCCCCCACCCCATGGTGATAGGGACTGGAGAGTTTATCAGTCCTCCTGCCATCCATCCTCCCCTGAAAGGGGAGTTGTGGGTGCTGCACTAGAGGAGACCCAAGACCCCCAGGGAGTGAGGGTAGAGGATGCACCTCATCGAGAACCTTCCAAGGCCCCAGTTGCTGGCTCTTTGCCCAAATGCAGTGGGAGGTGCACAAGTCAGCCTGGTGGGAAGACTGGATAGACTGGATAGACTTGCGCTTCCCTTTCAGCCCTTGCTGTCCTAATCAGTCACCCGGTGACAGACGTATTGTTCTGCCAGGGAGGACGGCAGCTGGACAGGACGCGCAGGCCCCCACATTTGCTCTCCATCCTGCATCCAGTGCGCAAAAGACTGAGCGTCCCAGCAGCCGCACAGTCTGGAGGGTCCACGGGCTCCGTGGTAGCGCTCCCAGAACCGCTTAGCAGCCGGCTAGGATAGTGTCGGTGGTGAGAATGAAAGACGCTGGCGGGCCAATAGTGCAGGGAGACTTTGACATTTATTACCATGGGGGTGCGGGGGGGGGGGCGGGGGGGGTGAGACCGGGAGCCGTCCTGTGGGACCGGAATGCAGCCAGAATGTCTGCAGGAGGGAGAAGCAAATGTAGCCGCAGATAAAGCTCCAGAGCCTGAAAACACTTCCTGGGCTTTGCACGACTTGCCGATTTCCTCCTACCTGGTCCGGAAAGACAAAGGCAACTGAATTGGTCTTTGCAAGTTTCAAATTACATCATTTGTCATATTACAAGGACACAATTGGCCTTGCAGAAATGGAATATGCAAAGAGTTTCCTCCAGACAGGAGCTTTTCGGAGTGTGACTCATGCTTACTTTTCCTGGGCGGGAAGGACCCTGAGCATATGAAATGGGAATATATATATATGTATGTATGTATATATATATGTGTGTGTGTGTGTGTGTGTGTGTGTGTGTGTGTGTGTATATATATATATATATATATATATATATATATATATGTATAATTTTTTAATGGAAGCCTAAATTGCATTAGGTAAATGCATTTCCAAATGCCTGCTGAAATTTCCTCTTCTTCTTCTTCATAAAATAAGACTTGTCAAAAACTGAAATTGGTATTTTCCCTTTTCTAACTATTTTCTCTGCTGAAATTCCATACTGTACTAAAAGCATTACCATGGTCACCCCACTTGAGGAACTGAAGTTCCCTTGCCTTAATCTTCCATCCTTCCTGGCACAGCCTGCCTGCCATGAAATGAAATGCCTTCCTTTTCTTCTCTACAAGTTCTTGTACTGTGGTCTCATCCTTTGTGTTTTGTCAAAGCAGTGCCCTAGCTCCAACAACCACCTCTGGTCACTGCCAGGATCTACTGTCTCTCACTCCCAACCCTTCCCACCCTCCAGTCTAGGAGCTGCACTGTTGTCATATTATCATACACTGATCCTCTCAATGACATGGGGGGTGACTCTACACTCTGTAGCAAAAATGTGCGACTTAGGTAATCAAGGCTTTGCAAGAACTTTATTTAGCAATTATATTCACTTTTTCTCTACTCCAACTCTTTGCTTCAGTCAAAACCATCTATCAAAATTCCCTGAAGAGTACCTCCTTCTCTTTCTAGTTCTGGATCATGTGCCCTTTCTATCCCAGGCACATTTCACCTGTCATTTGAAACTTTGTCCATCCTTCAAATTTCAAACCAAGTATCCTTTTTACTCTGAATACTTCCTCTTCTTCTTTAAAAAAAAATAAAAATAGGAAAAGAAAAGAAAGAAACTATGCTTCTCTCCTCAAACACTTATTTTTATCACCTAACACTTGTTTTTATCAGTCTAGAGCAATTATTATTCATTTTTAGTAATTCTCCATATACTCGATATACTCTTCCTATTTCCTAGGACATACATGGGAAAGACACACAAATTAATTAGTTGCTTACTCAGTTTATTCAGTCTTGAAAACTTTTTTAAAATATATTTTTTTAGTTGTAGATGGACACAATATCTTTATTTATGTATTTATTTTTATGTGGTGCTGAGGATCGAATTCAGTGCCTCACACATGCTAGGCAAGCCCTCTACCACTGAGCTACAATCCCAGCCCCCCTTGAAAACCTTTGAAACTATTGGTTTATGAATGAGCATTGAAAGCAAAGTACAGGATATTTTAAAGTGTCAAAGGAATAGCCACATCTGTTCCCCAGATCCTTCCAGAGATGATGCTGGCAATTATCCTAATACACCTACTTCTGACCAACGACACACATTTGTGTAGTCTGTAGCTATGGAAGGACTGAGGAGATCAGCTAATAATGGAATATTGGCCTTAGCAGTACCACACAGAAGCCAAATAAACTAACTTAACCCAAGTAACTATGGTTTATAGTATGTTCTATAAGCAAAAGTGTCTACTTCGATCCCAAAGTGGACTCATTTAGAGATATTGAAAATTCTCCTTGGCTATTAGATTTTGTTTCATACATGCAAAGTAAAAACATGTCTCAATGTGAACTTGTTGAGGGACATTACTCCTACAAACTTTCTTTTTGGCTTAATTTCCTTACTGGAAGTGTGAGATAAGATGGAATCGTGAACTTCTTCTTCAACATGTTTCTAAACTAGAGGATTCTGCAGACCCAAGTGACCCAAAATATTATTTACTCTGAGTTTAGGTTGTTTGTGTGCCTTTAGGTCATATGAGCAAAGGTCATATATGCATGATATTAAGGAGAAAGAACCAAGGCAGCCCAGTGGGTCACACTGATGACCACTGTAGTCTCAGAGGTGACAGCGTGTGAATGGCCCAGGGAGATCCAGAGCCTTGAGTCAGGCTTTAGAGAGGCAGAGTAGTTTTGACCAAAAGAAAAAGAGAAGAAGGTCATGGCCTTAGGAATAGATAAGAGAACTTAGGTAGAGCTAAGTCAAAGGAAAGCATTGGAGTGGATACTTACTGGTTTTAATTTCACTGGAGTAATGAGCAGTAATAAGGACTTCTTAGAAAAGACATCATATTCAACCACAGCGTAGGTCCCAATGTACATACATGAATTAAATGGATATGTGAATAAATATTCATTTAAAACATAAGCTTTTGTGCTTGGATTATTTTAAAAAATCCCATTTCAATAAAGTCACACAGAAGTTTATTAAAATGCTTTATTCTATGTCCCAGGATTGTAGCTTGTTAACATGTGTACCTATAACTAATATTCTGAATAAGCAAAGACATAGGTACAGAATCATTTGCATGCAAGTAGAATTATGTTAAATGTACTGCTCTCTAATTTGCTTTTATATTTTTAAAATGTTGAGGACAACTTTGTATACTTGTACATGATGATTTTTTTAAAGTGATGGAATGAAATTCTTTTTTATTTGTTGTTACCAGGGATTGAACCCAAAGGTGCTTAACCACTGAGCAACCTAGCCCTTTGATTATTTTATTTTGAGACAGGGTCTCTCTAAGTTAGTTAGGACCTCACTAAGTTGCTGAGGCTGGCTTAAGCTTGCCATCCTCCTGCCTCAGCCTTCCAAAATGCTGGGATTACAGGTGTGTGCTACCATGCCCAGCTTTGATGAAATGGAATTCTATTGAATGCATGTACCATGATTAATTTAACTTCATATTAAGGTAGTATTTTGTTTTGTTTTTGTACTGGGGATTGAACCCAGGGGCACTTAACCTACTGAATTTCATCCCCAGCCCTTTTAATTTTTTTTTTTTTTTTGAGACAGGATCTTGCCAAGTTGTTTAGGGCCTAGAGAAGTTGTTGAAGCTGACCTCAAACTTGCAATACTCTTGCCTCAGTCTCCTGAGTCTTTGAGATTATAAGCATGTACCACCACACTGACTTCAAAGGTAGTATTTTTTTTTCTGGATTTTGTTTTCCAACATTAAAGAAGCAATTGCAATTTGTATGCCTTTTTAAAAAGTATCCATAAGCAAATACAATAAAAAAGGGTCAAATCGTTGTTTCTCTTAGGGGTTTGATTTTTCCTTTCATGAATAAAAGATAAAAAGAATAAAAAATACAAAGATGTGAAAATTAGCTAAGAGTATGTCAAAACAGGCAAAGTGAGCATCAGTAGCCATATATGAATTTATAGGTTTTTCTAAAGTGAATTAACTTTTTAAAAAATGTCTAGAAAGTGTTTAACAACTTCAGGACACACAAATATTCAAAAAGGTATGAAATATTCATTTTTGATTCATAAGTTTTCAAACAATTTATTTGGAGCCACGAACTAAATTTTAAAGAGCTTCATGAAAACGCAGCTATATAAGAAAAGTAGATGCAGCTGGCTTGAAATTAATAGTGACTTACTTAATAAGAAATATTAAAAGAGTACAGGGACATGAATAACTAACCCAGGGATGACAAAATGATCAAAACATCCTTGAATATTTATTAATGACCCAAGATGTACATAATATTTATTGGTGGAAATCATAAGTATGAAGAAAAACAGAAATTAGAATTATTCAAGTAGACAAGCTCATCATTTTATCAGCTTTTTTTTTAAAGAGAGAGAGAGAGAATTTTAATATTTATTTTTTAGTTTTCAGTGGACACCACATCTTTGTTTGTATGTGGTGCTGAGGATCGAACCCGGACGGCACGCATGCCAGGCGAGCTCGCTACCGCTTGAGCCACATCCCCAGCCCTCAGCTTTGTTTTTAAACCACTTTGCTTTTCAACCATTTTTCTAGACCTCCCACCTGCTTGGAAGGGCAGCATTATGGTCCCGGAGTGTGTCCTTGGATCAGGTCATCTCAGTGTGGTTACCATGTGCACTGACTGCAGCTGTTACAGAGAAAACCTGAACTACATCCCATTTACTAATGTTCTGGAGTTACAAACCAGATGATAGGCACAGTCTACTCCTTCTCCCAGTCCTTCTTCTTTGAAAAAGAGTATATGATACATTATTCACTACTACTAATCCTCAAGAAAGAATAATTCCATTTCTCTCTTAAACTATACATACCCACAATGTCATTTTAGTCATTGCTTCCTCATTTTTGTTGTTTTGGATTTCTCTTGCAGAAAGTCTCCTTATAAAGCCAGCAGATCTAGATAATACCTTCAAAGCAGAAAACCCCAGTTCTTTCAATTTGACTCCTATAAGAAAGACTGGAGCACCATTTCACACCCACCAGAATGAAATCCAAAAGACAGATAATAGCAAGCATTGGTGAGCACGTGTGTAAACTAGAATTCTCATTCATTTCTGATTGTTATGGGTTGGGTATGAGATGTTCCTCCTAAAGCTCATGAGTGAGACAATGCAGGGATGTTCAGAGATGATTCAGTTAGATTATGAGAACTGTAACCTAATCAATGGATTCATCCATTTGATGGGTTAATAATTTGAGTGGACCACTGGATGGTGACTATAGGCAAATAGGAAGTGGCTGGAGGAAGGAGGTCACTGGGTTTTGTCTTTGGAGTTTATATTTTGTCCCTGGCAGCAGAATATTCTCTCTGCTACCTGGATACTATGTCCTGAGCTGCTGCTTTCTTCCACCACATCCTTATACCACGATGTTCTGCTTCATTCCATGTCCAGAGCAATGGAGTCAGCTGACCATGGGCTGAACCTCTGAAACTATAAGCCAAAATAAAACTTTACCTTCCCTAAGCTGTTCTTGTCCCGTATATTGGTCATAGTAATGCAAAGCTGACTAAAACACTGATGCAAATTGAGCAGCCACTCTGAAAAATAGTTTGGTAGTTTCTAAAATGTTTAACAAAAAAAAAATTTTTGCCATATGACTTAGCAGTTATACTTCTATATATTGATACAAGAAAAATAGAAACATGTGCCCACATAAATCCCTATATACAAATTTCCATAGAAGCACTATTCAAACTAGTTAAAAAACAGGATCAATTCAAATGTCAGCTAAGTGATGAGTTGATAAACAATATGTGGTATGTCCATACAAGGGAACACCATTCAACAATAATAATAAAAGCAAATTATCCACACACGCTACAGTGTGGATGACATAAATGTTAAGTGAATAAAAAGTCAAACACAACCAAAAAAAGTGATTCCATGTATCTGAAATGTACAGTAAAAGCAAATCCAAAGAGAGATAAAGTGTACTAGTATTTGCCTAGAGTTGGGAATGGAGAGTGATTGGCACAAGGAATGCTTTGGGTGTGATGGACACATTCCAAAACTGGAGGGCACTGATGGTCACACCGTTGTGTAAATTTGCCAAAGGTTCTAGAATTATCTATGTCAAAAAAGTGAATTATTATTATGCAAATTATAATATAAGATGCTGAAAAGAAGGAAGAGAGGAAGACAAATGAAGGAGGAAAGGAAAGAAAGAAAACAGAAGCAACCGTAATGAAACATCTCTCCAAGCTGGAGAGAGCTTTTCCCGGGAAGCACTATGTAACAATGCTCTCAACAACCACAACACAAAATGCCCCACCAGACCTTCCTATTTCTGGAAAAAAAATAAGCACGTTATGCATAGAGCTAAGGAAGTGCATAGCCTGCAAAGGGTGGAAAAAAAAGAAACCAACCAAATCTTTCCTTTCATCTATTTTTGTAAAAGTAACAGAAACTATAAACATCTTCTCTTTCCTGAATTGATAATTTTATCCCTCATGACCTGTGTTTAGCCTCAGAGAAGGAAGTCATTTAACTTCAGCCATGGGACGGAGAGGTACTTGTAGCTCTCTCACTCTCCTTGTCAGCATGCAGCCCCCTCTGTTGCCACATCTTCTCTCACCTCCTCCTGTCACTAATCTTGCCCATCACTGGGAAGAGAGGACAGAAGAATTAGCTGTTGGAGCAGTGACCTGACACAGTGGGTTGACCCAGAGGCCCGAGAGCATTTTATTTGTTGGATACCACTTCCTCAGAGCTGACAGGCGGCCCTTCATTCTGAAATCACTCTCAGGGCACCAGCAGCATACTCTGACACCACGTGTACACAGCTGGGCAGAGGCCAAATTCATCCCACGTGTACTTACTACATGCTGTCCCAGAAAGAAAGTAAGGGCTGTGTGGGTGCTTCGCTTCCTGGCAAGATGCTGCTGCTGTCTGGAACTCACCAAGCGTATGTAAGGTCAGCACGATGCCCATTGTGGAACTAACAAAATCAGTGAAGAAGCAAACTGTGAAAACTCTGGTGTCCTGGGAGTTAAAAACACACTTGTTTGGACTTATCCAAGAACAAGCTCACTCTTTGAAACCACATCCCATGCACATTGAAAATCTTCAGTAGAATGTAATGCACAGTGTATGTGCCAATAATGTCACCTTTAAGCCAGAGCAGTGTATTCTGTTTTGAACAGCTTCCAAGATGTTTTTCTTTTTTTACAGTAAGTCAAATATCAGACTGAGTATGTGTATTGGAGCTAGAGGAGGAGAGAAATATCAGTCTATTGTCTTCTTATCTGTTGAACCATACAGAGACTTTTTAAAAGATTCCCATACTGGAAGTGCCATGAAGGTGGATTAACTCACTAGTAAGTGGGAAACCAATCCAGCCTGTCACCTACTCCAGGGAAGGACTTCTGAGTGACAGCCTGAATGGTGGAACATTCAAAATGATCACAAGGTGGTGTGGCACATCCTAGATGAACATGTGATCCACTTGTATAGAGAGTTCATAGGATGTGTGTCCAATACAGACACAGGATCACATCAGCCTTCTTGGAGGAAGGTACGTGGGACAAGTCCATATACAGACATATTCTGGCAACTCTAGTCTTCAGAAGAAGCATACCATTTGCTCTACCTACTTTTTCAGTGACTGCCTTTTACTCTCCCTTCCTTCTCAGTCTCTGATTTTTGTGTTTCTTTTATTCCTAAAGTCTACATTTACAAGTTCCTTGGATTGCTATCATGGACTTTTTCTTTCCTTCTTTAGGTGGTCCCATCCATTCATATGACTTTTAATATCACAATGGCTAATGGTTCCAATGTTATTCTCGGCAGTCCTCAGCCCTCCCCTAATCTCAACTGACATATCCAAATGCCATTTGATACTACCTATTGGTTATCCTCTGTGCATCTCAAACTTTATATGCCCCAAATGATTCCTCTTCTTCATTCTCACCCCACCACCAAATTTATATCCATCTTCTGTTTTCCTCATTTCAGCAGCTGTCCCAGTAGCATGGCACCAGGATCACCAAGTAAAATTAGGTAGAGGTGCCCTGCAGAGGGGTAGGGAGTCTGAAATCCAGCTTGCACTTCCCTTAATGGACTATATGCCCTGGAACTAAGCTGCTTGCATCTGCCTCCGTGAAGTAGGATATCTTCGTTTGTCAAAAGTGACACCTGTCCTAAAAGCTGAGTGCACAGAGGGTTGTACTTGCCATTTTCATCCTTAGGTAGGTGAGCTACAGTCCTGCCATCACCCAGTAACCAATCTTAGGCTCTGCTTTTGTAACTGCTACATTCATTAGCAAGTCCTATTGCTTCACTCTCATCTCCATGACCACCACCCAAGTTCACATCTCCATCATAAACCAGGCAGACTACCACACATACCTCCATCCAATTCCTGCTTTTCCTGCTTGTCTTTTTTGGTCCATTTTTTACAGAGTAGCCAACTTAATTGTTAGAGTCTGTAAACAAGTCAAAATAACACCTGGCATTTTGCCAGAGAAATGTTAGAGTTCATAAACAAGTCTGGATGGTGCCTGGCAAAATGCCAGAGGGAGTGGTTTGAGAAGTAACAAAAGCGAGCTATTAAGTGTGGAGATTCCTTATTGGTTGACTGATGTATCTAGTTTATGCTAATTAGATAAGCTGTGTGGAATGTATAAATACTGCTCCTGTCCTTCAATAAATGGCTCCTACTCCTGCTGTATCAATCAACACAAGTCGTTCGTCACCCCCCGGTTATTTTGCTGCAGCCAGACTGCGGCAGATGGTGGCCCGTTACGGGGAGCCCCGGGACACTCGGGGGTAAGTGACGAAAAAAAGCTGCCCGTCCATAGATAGGACGGGAGCAATCTGCTCGTCCCTAGGCAGATAGGGCGAGAGGAAAAATGGCCATTTCCAGAAAATGGAGAAGATTGATACAGTATGTTTGTGTCTTGTTTTGTCTCAGTGTATTGTATTGTCTTTATGATGAAAATATGGAAGGGGTGAGAAGTAAATTACTAAGGGAAGAAGGCACCCCAGTGGAACCAAGAATAGTTAGGGCGTGTGTTGATAGAAGCCCAGGAACTCTAGTCAGAAAGAAACAGAAAGTTCAGAAGAAGAAAGATTATCAGAGGAGGAAGGATTATCAGGAAAAAAGTTGCAGCAAAAGGCTATTACTAAATACTTTTCGTTACCGGAGGGTGCGTGAAGCGGAGAGGCGGCTGCCAAGTGTGCAAGCCGGTCACAGCGCAGCAAGGATTTTCCAAGAGGCGGGGGCGACTGGCCCTTCCCTGCCTCCTGGCCGGGGAGCCGGCTCTTCTACTACGGAGAGCCCAAACCCAAATCTAGACCTGACCTGGAGGCACAGTCTCGCAGGCTCTTGCTCCCTGTGCCCAGTAGCAGTTTGAGTCCGGGACCCTCCCCAGGGCGATCTGGGGCTACCCGGATGCTACAGCCAGCAGAAGACGCTACCAGCGTCCCTGATGTTTGCTCATTTTCAATGCCAATAACTAAGCTACAATGGTTCTCCCATACCTGGAAGCTAATGAGTAATGAGCACTATTAAGGCTTATTTCAAATGCAAAAAAACCTTGAGATAATGTGCTAAATTGTTCAGAAGGTTGTTTTCTTAGTAGAATGCTACAGGATTTTCTTTAGCCATCCGGAGTTCCTGCCTTAGTTCCAGTGCCAGTGAAGACGAAGGTGGAAGAATTTCCAGTGTTGCTGAGAACCAGACGAGATTTCGGCTGAGAAACGGATGAGACTTCGGATCAAGCTAGCTGCCTGCAGAACTTACCTGGACTGTGATTTAAGCTAGCTGCCTGCAGAACTTACCTGGACTGTGATTTACCTGGACTGTGAGTTAATCTATTGAGACACTGCTTTATCTGGACTGAGACAACAAACGGTAATCTACAACAAATTGTAACTCGGTATGTTTGCTAACGCTGTCATTGCTGGTATAATTTTTCCAAGGGCTTCTTGCATGGAGCCATCAATTGGCTTGGTATTGTGGCATTTTGTATCCTCCCTTTCTGTTTGTAGCAGGTTATTTATGGTGTTTCTGTAAAAACCACTATGGTCGTTATTTAAATTAAACAAAAGGGGGAAATGTTAGAGTCTGTAAACAAGTCAAAATAACACCTGGCATTTTGCCAGAGAAATGTTAGAGTTCATAAACAAGTCTGGATGGTGCCTGGCAAAATGCCAGAGGGAGTGGTTTGAGAAGTAACAAAAGCGAGCTATTAAGTGTGGAGATTCCTTATTGGTTGACTGATGTATCTAGTTTATGCTAATTAGATAAGCTGTGTGGAATGTATAAATACTGCTCCTGTCCTTCAATAAATGGCTCCTACTCCTGCTGTATCAATCAACACAAGTCGTTCGTCACCCCCCGGTTATTTTGCCCAGCCAGCCGGGCTGCGGCACTTAATTGTTTAAAAATAAAACCAGATGTTTTGAAACATTTTCCTCTGCCTTTGCATAAAATCTTTTAATGATTCCCCATCCAGAGAATTCATTTAAATTTTCTCCACCTAAAAAGCACTCCATGAACTGGACCTGCTTATGCTCTTCAACCTCTTCCCTTTATGATCCTCTTCTGTCCCCTTCCTCCTCATAACACATTGGAGACAATGGCCTTTGTCAGTTCCCCAGGAAGATCAAGCCTCTTTCTTGCTTTAGGACCATAGTTGTTGCTTTTTCTTCATCTGGAACTTTCTTTCCTCGCTCTTCACAGGACTCACTCCTTCTCATCCTTGAAGCCTCCGCTTAAATATCATTTTTGTCTAACAATCTCAAATGGGATTTGAGATTTCTATAACGTTCCATTCCAGCACTTTATTTATTTCACAGAACCCCAAACAGTCTCTAGTTAATATGTTTATTTGTTTATTACCTGCTTTCTTCATAGACTATAAATTCTTGAGGACAAATCATGTGTATGTGTGTGTGTGTGTGTGTGTGTGAGAGAGAGAGAGAGAGAGAGAGAGAGAGAGAGAGAGAGAGAGAGATTTGTTTTTGTTTTGTTTCAGGTACTAGGGATTACACTCTTGGACACTCTACTTCAGCCCTTTTAATTTCTATTTTAAGATAGGCTCTTCTTAAGTTGCTTAGGGCCTTGCTAATTTGCTAAGACTGGACTTATGGTCCTCCTGCCTCAGCTTCCCGAGTCACTGGAATTATAGGCATGGTCTGTGCCACCACACCCAGTTCCCTCTTCCATCTTGTGTTCCATTATAATTTCTGGGCTGACTGTTTCTGGATCATAACCAGCACTCAGTTTGTATTTGTTGAAAGAAAAATTAATTGGTATGTGTTTGAAAAGATAAAGAAGTTATCCAAATTAGATGTGTTAGGGTAAGTTCCAAGTGAAACTAGCAAGTACAGAAACTTAGCAGATAGAGCTCACAGCTATTCGAGGACGTTTGGGAGGGTGTGTTGGTAAGGTCAAAATGAAGATCACAGGGAAAATGTGCTCTAAAGTGAGCAGGATCACTGTGTCTCACAAAACATTGAACAGAGAAATTCTGAAAGAGTCATAAGAAAGTCACCTCCCTCAATCTAAGTGTCTCCTCACAGCCCTATGTAACTAGGATCTTCTGATTATACTATCAATTGGCCTTTGATACAGTTTCAAAATAGAAATAGGACACAACACTAGGACATTTCATAATGATTAACATAGCTGAAGTGTTCAAGTCACACATTTTGATGTTAAATTCCCAAGTGTATTTTTCTCCTGTATTTAATTTCTGGTTGGGAGAACAGTTATAAAGTTAATACCAGATGCATTATAAGGATATAAATGTGAAATCCATTTTCTATTTTTCTGCTAATCGACTATGGATTTTAAATAAGACCATTAACATCTCTGAAATGCGTATACATTGTTTTAGGGGGACAGGAAGGAGTTGATGGTACTCACAGATTTGGGGAGTAGTGGTCTATCTTTGTAGGTTTAAGTTATTCAAAACAACATAAATGCTCATATAGTATGTACCATTGCATGAAATGGGAGGTGGTAAAGACAGATATTTGCATGTATTACTATAGAATATTTCTGGGAAAATACACAAGAAGTTAATGACAGTAATTGCCTCAGTGGTGGGGATCCGGATGGGACAGCGGAAGGAGTAGGGATTTTCACTCTCCTCCTCCTCTTCCTCCTCCTTCTCTTTCTCATTGCTAATAATAGCTATTGTTAAATGTTTCACTGTTCTTCATGACTCTTACCCTGTATCTCAGAACTGTGACTTCTGCTTCATAGAAAATACAGAGATCCTCTCCACACACATTTCTCAGTTTTACAAACATTATCTTATATATCACCTGACTTGGCATTAGATTTCACTTTCTTTTATGCCCCTGCAGGGGATAAGACCTTTCTCTGAGTCTTCCCCCTCCCTCTCCCTCTCTGGCTTTCTCTCCACACTTTCTTGGCAGTATTGAAATATCCTCATATTTTTCCTATCCTTAAAAAAATCTCTCCCATCCAAGACCTCCTCAGCTGCCATCGCCCTGCTCTTTCCCCTTTTAGCTGTCTCTTAGTGTATCCCATATTTTCTCTTTGTCATGAACTATTGGCATTCTTCCACACTGACTCAATTCCTTCCACTCCCCTTGTAACAGAGTTCCTCAAGCTCACCGAAGACATCCTCTGTTATTGAACCTGATGAATGCACTTTTCATCTTATTCAACTTCTGCCCAGCATATTATCAGTGAAGCCACCTTTTCCCAAGTCTCTTCCATGGCCTCCCTAAAGTCTTCCTTGCCTTTACCCTGAGAGACGGAGCATATCCTAGTTGTCCTCGTGAAAATCTGATGTGCCTCTACCGTATAGTCATCCATGGACATGAACACTTAATATCCTGAGGGCAGGAGCTGTATCATGGTGATCTTTGAATATCTAGGAAAGATAGTGCCGTAATCAATAAGTTTGCATTACTGAATGTTGAAGGATAAGAACATTTTCTTCTATAGCTTTAGTTTTAATACTGTGATAGGAACTGCCCATTTCTTCTAGTATCTGTCTTCTTCCTTAACCCTTGTAGCAAAACCTTGCTGGAAAGCTCCCTCTCCCAGCCTCCCTAGTGTCGCCGTGAGATGATAGCAAGATGATCTCAAGGTAGCAAGAGGAAGTAGAAATCCCAGGTGATATCTCCAGAGCACTCTTTGTTGTTTCCTATACTGCAAAGGGAATGGCTACAGCCACATCAGCCCTCTTATGACCAGGAGATGGCAGAGCAGCAAGAAAGGAGGGGTCTGGATTCCCCAGGGCTTTGTAGGGCGCTGTTTTAAATATGTGCTGCCTCCCAAACTCATGTCTCAATTTAAATATCATTATAACAATGTTAAGAACTAGGACTTTTATGAGTTATTAGGCTGTGAGGGCTCTGCCCTCATCAATCAATTAACACTATTATGGAGGGACTAAGTTCGTTATTGGAGGTGTGAATTCCCTTTAAAAGGACAAGCTTAGCCCCTTCTCTGTCACCTTCTTTCCCCTTCCACCATGGAACAACACAGCAAGAAGGTCCTTGCCAGATTCCAGGACCCCATTCTTGAATTCTCCAGTTTCCTGATGGTGAACCAACACATTTTTGTTCATGATAAAATGTCCAGTCTATGGTATTACATTATAGTAGCACAAAGTGGACCAAGACACAGGGTTGCTACACCAGCCCTGTACAAAATACCTTGGCACAGGCTGGGGATGTGGCTCAAGCGTTAGCATGCTTGCCTGGCATGCACGGGGCACTGGGTTCGATCTTCAGCACCATATAAAAATAAAATAAAGATGTTGTGTCCACTGAAAACTAAAAAATAAATATTAAAAAAATTCTCTCTCTCTCTCTCTCTCTCTCTTTAAAAAAAAATACCTTGGCACTTCTAAAATGTAAGGTAATATACCCTTAAACTGTTTAACTCACTCCAGGTGTATGTCTCTTACTAGCAGCTGAATTTAACCCTAACTTACACACATCCTAAAATAAAAGTACTAAGTATAGTTTAGCATGTCTAGGTGCTAGAGAGATCAGCCTTTCTGTTCTCTGATTCCCTTTTTCCACAGGGGAAATGGGGGACAATTGTCTTGATGCGGATAGAGCAAAAGAGACCAGATGATCAGTATCATGTTCGATAACCATCGTTTGACAGCTTTGTCCATATTAATGGACTCTTATAATGGAAAAAGTGGGAGGTTACCAGATAGGACATGTGGTTGTTACTCAGGAGTCAATTTTAAGAAAGAAAGTGACTGATTAAATCACTCGAAGTGATTGGATTAAATAGACCAGTTAATTTAGTCCAAGTAGCAATCTTGGATTTTGTGCAAGTTGCTAATTCTAAGAGCAAATGAAATTTAGTCACAAAACAGGACATTTTAACATCACACAAGCTTGTCACTAGGGGCATATTTGTGATGATTAGGGGGAACTAAAAGTATTGTTTGGAGGGAGTATCACAGATCTAAAAGTCACAGGCCACAACAGGTAGAGATGCAGTCTGGATTATAACAATTTTTTTAATGTCTTAGAAAAGCCTGCAATTGATTTATCCGCAGCTGCATTCAAAATATTTTACAGTCATAATCTTAAACGATGTTTTGAAATAATTTGAATACCTGAATGTATGTGAAAGAGTCCAGACCCATGTATTTATACTGCAAAGCTTGATAAGCCAGAGTTTTTCCCATATAGGCATGCAATTGATTTAACTATAGGCCTGACCCATGGAATTCCCTTGTAAACTTACAGCCATGAGAAAACCCACTCTTGCCATGGAGCCCTCCTCCTGAAAATAGAGCAGGCGCTTCTTGCCCTTTCTCACAGTCCTCTTGGCTTCAGGGAAACAAGAATGCTCTTTGTCAAGGCATACCCAGGAGGAACATTTTGCAGCTCAATTTTCTCATGGTGTATTCAAATAAAAAGGAATGAAGATAATTTAATTTGAAATTTGTCCAAGTGTTTCTTGTATCATCCCTGTGCTGTGGCATGTTTCTGAAGCAAATAAGATAGTAAGAAATCAAATATGGAGAAATCCAGCAGAATGCCTCATGTCCTAAAAATGCCCATTTATAGAGCTTGCCATTTCCTTTATTTTATCCCTCTTTTCTGAAATAAAAGATCTGATAACTCAGTGTCCCGGATTAAAGAAACAAAGAAACATGCTATCAGATCGTACTCTTAACCTCAACCTATAAAGTAGCATTTCTTCAAGAGTCCTGCAACTTAACTTCTTTCCAGACATAGTGAGTCGTGAGTTCAAAATTCTTAGCTGGAAAGGGGGACCTAGGTCACCATTCAACAGACTAAACCTGCAGGGCCTGCATTGGAATCAATATGGTGAGCGTTCTCGGTGCACTAAAGTCATCTTGTCCAGGAGACTCCATAGCAGGCATCATCTCCCAGAACCTGGCCTAGCAACTTACTGTTGATCTTGGTTTTGATCCAGCATGTGATTCTAGTTGAGGACAGCACACAGTAGGCACTTAGTTAAGCTGAAAAGTAGAAGAGTGTATGAAGTTTTGGGCTTCAAATATTTAATTAAACTTTTATTTACAGGTTATCTGAAATAAAATGCTTTTTGTTAATTTTTCATTTCGCATGGGGACAATCAACCCATATACTTACCAATTGAAGTCTACACAGCCATTATTAGTTTAATGCTAATGACTGGATGCTGTTTTAACTGAGCACAAAGTATTATAAGTTTTGCTGAATGTGATTTCCATTATATTCACATATTAAAAAGTTTAAAAGAAAAGGCTCTGTTATCAGAATGCCTAAGACCTAATCACAGACCTGCCGCTTACTAGCTGTGTGATTAAGGAAAGTCCCTACTTAGCTGTACTTGTTTCTTCATTTGTAATAAATGGGGATGAAAATAATAGCAAACACTGGTGTGCAACAACTACTCAGTGATTCCTTATAGCTGAAGGCATCAAATATGCAGAGTAGAAATTCAATCGCTAAATGTGTGGTGTGGATAATCCAGTGTTTCAATTAATGCCTGTGAAGGAAACTTGAGCTTTGCAGTCAGCCTGACTCAGTCTTGCACAACTATGTGGATCTCAGTAGGTAAAATATCTTTAACTGGATAATTTCAAATAGTTTAGTGCATTATTTAGCCTGCTGCAAGGACAGTATAGATGTTATTATAAAGTAACAAGTTGTACTAAAAATAAAAGCTATGCCAAAATTTACACACAGACATTAAAGCTTATGACTTCAACATAACTTTTTGGGGAACACAGTTCAATTCAACATTTGATATGTCAATTTAGCTAAAAACAAACTGAAAGGCTTTAAGAGCAGAATTGAGGCTTCCTTCTCTGGGGAAGAGGTTCTACCTGTGGAGTGCAGTGTCGGCTCCTGCTCAGTAGTTTCTGCCTTGCCTTCCAGTCTGTCCTTCAGGTTTCAGACTTGCCTAGCAAGTTGCCACAATCATATAAGCCAATTTCTTGAAATTGGTTCATATCAAATATATCTTTATTAAATGTAAATATATATTTATATTAAATTTATATATTTATTACCAGTTCTCTTTCTCTAGTGAAATCTTCTTTGATACAATACTTAAATGAGTAGTACACATCTTGAAATCCACATTTGCACACTTAGTAATCATCTGTTGAGCATCTGCACCCCAGCGAGCAGTGTGGTACAGGGGTGATGTGTGTGGGCTCTGGAGTTAGGTAGCCTGAGCCTTAAAACCTGGCTTTACTGTTTATTGATTTAGTCACCTTTGCAAAGTAATATAATTTCCCCATGCCTCAGTTTCCTTACCTATATGAGGGTTGATAATAATGTCATGTTGTAGAGTAACTAATACTTATTGATTTTTAAAATAATTAGTACCAGTGAATACCTATACCAATGGTGCTGGAGATGATTTATACTGACTCAAGAAATCCAATAATGATTATCTCAACTCCATATTCAGTTCATGAACTTTGGTAGCTTGAACTTGGTTGTCTTGGGAATATTTACACTATGGTCATTGGCAAACACTGCAAGTCAAGGTTTTTTTTTTTTTTTTTTAAGGTGGGTTGCCAGCACAACTTTGCTTATATCCATGTCTGATACAAAGTTAGCCTTCTTCAGTAGTAGTGATTATAACAGCTAACTTGCAATAGGGAAAAAAGTCAGTAGGATTCATTCCCTATTCTCAAAGAGCAAACTATTGCTAGTTCACACAGTCCTGGTGTAAACATTAAAAAAAAAAATCCCCTCCTTAAGACATATCACTGACATCTGAAAAAAAAATTATTAAGTTAAATAGTGTGAATGCTACTACTAAGATTTATGTAATGCATAACTTTGACAACAAACTATACTTGGTATTCCTATAAGAAACCATAGTTATGATGACAACTTGCATTTTCCCTCACTCTTTTAAAGGTAAAATTTTCCCCCACTCAGTAAGTATGTGAAAGCAAAGCTTTAAAATAAATATTAATTCTTAAATAAAATATTTCCTCTTCCAGGACATTCTGAAACATCTTTTCAGTGGAGAAAAGGTCCTCAGCAAGAGAATCCAAAAGAGAAATAAACAGTCACTGGAAGCACAAATGCTGAAGGGATGTGCAGGGGCATATATTTATAAAAGAGCTCAATTGAAATTGGGTAATGTGCTTCAAGAACAGAAAAAAAAAAAATCAAAACAAACAAAAATCCCTAGGACTTTGATAATGACGCTCTTATGATGTCTGAGAACATTCTCTCTTCTTATGCCCTCCTGTTTTCTTTTGGATGCAAACCTCCAGCCCAAGCCAGACCAGCTCCACAGGCTTCAGGCTTTCTTAGGTCCCGGGAGGCCATCCTTGAGAGGCTGGTTCAGTTAGTCTACCTGGTGCCTTCCAGGTGCACTCACAGAATCTGCTGCCTCCCATGTCTTTAAGATGAGAAATGAAACCTCAAGGGCCACATTTACAAGGGCCCAAAGCAGCCACAACTAAGCCAGCAGTTATGCTGAAGCCTCCTGGATTCCCATGAGAAATTCTCTGGATCTGGTTCATCTACGTCACAGGAGTCTGCAAACAGGAGGCTACAAGAATTTAAAAATGCAGCGACTCTGTGAGTTTCCCCTGACCATTTTTAGTTGACTTGTCTCACAGGAGCAGGAAAGAGACAAAGGGAGATGCAGGGAGGGGGGAGGGGAGGAGCTCAGCGGCCCACAGTAGCACACAGTGCTCCACCTGGGTGCCCAAGGCTTCCACCCCCACCACGACCCGACCGCCCAGGCTCTCTGGAGTTTGTTTGCTCTCCAGGAAGCTGCAGCCCGAGGTACTCCTCCACCAGCCCTGGACATCTGCTTGGCGAGTCTATTTTCTGCTACCGGCAGAAGACAGGAAGGAAGAGTTTGTTTCCTGTAAATAGAGGGAGAGAAAATTACAGCTATTATTGTTTTGACAACGGAAGCCCTCCTTGAAACTTGTACCCGGGTTCATTCCTGACAGGCATCAGGTCTGAGTTGCCGACTCTCCACAGAAATTCCTCCCAAGGAGTCCCCAGGAGAGCCGAAAGCCTTGATGGCCTTGCATTAGATGTCTAATGGCATGAAGATGTAATTCTGGGCTTTCCTGATACTGCGCTGTGGAAATGGAATGCACGCCTGCTTTCTGATGAATGTTTTGATACAAGCCTCGCCACCCCAAAGAGCAGGCTGGAGCTTGACACTTCAGCACGCACAGTAGTCTGCAAACACACAGCCCAGGGTGGAAAATGTCTTGATAAAGGAAATCATTGGTATTAATCTTTTAACTGTCTCCCCCTGTTCTCTGCTCTTCTCCCAAGCTTTATTTCTTTTGAAGGTTCCTTGGCTTGTTTTTTTAAATTTTCTTTTGTAGTTGGACACAATACCTTTATTTTATTTGTTTATTTTTATGTGGTGCTGAGGATCGAACCCTGTGCCTCACACATGCTAGGCAAATGCTCTGCCACTGTACAGCCCCAGCCCTGATTCCTTGGCTTTTAAAATTTAAACGTGTGTGTATAATTTATATATTATTTAAATTAATTATATATAACTATATATTTTAAATTATATATACATATTTTATATTATATGCATAAAATATAAATACACACACACACACACACATATATTCCCCCCACCAGTGAAAAGCTGCAAAATTACCCACTACATATTGGGGATCCTGCTCCTACTTTCAAAATATTTGATGTGTCCATGTGTTGTTGGGAACATATTTGACCATGAACCACAAACATTTATTTGTTATTTTCAGAGTTTTACACTCATCTTTTACTGCTCCATATTTGGGAACTAAAAAGAAAGGAGAAAAGGAGCTAACAAGGACTGTTGGGTTGGGAGTTGGTGGGGAAGGAATCTACTATACCCTCTTACTAATGACAATGAGATTTGTTAGTCACAAGGGGTAAACTATCTTCTACTGGTTGGAGAAAAACTTTATTCTGACAGTTGAAACAGGATACACATTTCTGAAATACAAAAAGAAGGGATTGCTTAGATTTCTTTGGTGAACTTGCAACAATAAGAGGGGATCCTAAGTCAAAGTGAGTTACTCGGCTCATTCTTAATCTTGGCTGTCTTGACACCACCCCCTCTGTTGGTCCTCTTTCACTGGCTGCTCCTTTGTAGCATCCTTTGCTGGTCCCTTATCTGCTGCTCTACCTTCAAATGACAGTATATACTAAAGCTCAACCCGGATCCTCTTCACTATTCCACTAGGCCTATGGCTTCAATAATATCCATATGGCTTCCGAAATTGTGAAACCAGGTATCGCCTGTGACCTGAATTCTAGATTCTTAGAAGTCACAGCCTGCCTGACACATCTGCTTAGCTATCTAATATACTTCTCAAACTTTACATACATGAAACAGAACACACATTTGCCCATCCAAAACTTGGTCCTCTTCAGCATCCCCATCTCAGTGATTGCGACCACCCTTCACCTACCTATTCAACCAGGAAACTGTCTCTGATAATTTTTTTCTTCCCTTATCCTCCGTCTCTAATCTCTCAGCAATTTCTTTTAGCTCTACTTCCAACCTGCATCTTCTATTTTGTCTCTTTTCCCCAACCCCTTTGCTACCATCCTAGTCCAAGCCACCTTCTCTTTCACCTGGACTATGGTAGTGGACCCCGTCTGGAAACTCTATGTAGATGCTCATCCACAAAATCCTTCTACACACAGTAGCTAGAGTGGTCTTTTGAAATATAAATGGGAGTATATAATTTCCTTGTTTAAACTCTTTCAGTGACTTCCCATCACATTCAGAATAAAACCCACATACCGTATCTCAACCTACATAATCCTGCCCCAAATAATCTCTTCTGCATAATCTAACACACTTTACTCCTACATTGAACCATCTTTCTTCTCTTTGGAGCCTCTCCTTCCTCACTAGAACCTCCTCTGCATGGGGTGTTCTCCCCTGGCATGTCATAGGCTTGGTTCCTTCTTGATAGTCAAGTCTATGTTTAGGTGTCATCCTCTCAGAGAAGCCCAATGCCTCTCAGTTCTATTTCCATCATTGAACTAATTGCTGCCTGGTGATTTTTATTCATTACTTGTTTATTATTTCCTCCCTCCAAATATATTCTAAGCTTATGTTAAGCACAGACTTTGTCTTCATGTCCAGTGATGTACCCTAAGTTCCTGGAGAAGCTCCTGCCATGCAGTGGGTGATGCTCAATAAATATGGAATGGATGAGAGAAGCAGATGATTGGGGGCACCAATCTGTTCTCAGATATCAGAAAAACCTTTTCCTAAGGAAGTGTTGTCTGAATGGAATCCTGAATGATGACTGGGAACTAAGTGGAAGAATTCAGCGAGGGGAAGAGGTGAGCAAGGCATTCTAGACAGAAGAAACACAGTAATGCAAAATCCTAGAGATGGGAGGAGCAGAGCACAGGGAGGTACCTTGTTTGGAACTCAAGGAAGGAGGAGGTTAGTGTTAAGCTGAGACTTAGAGAAAGTGTTCAGGGATGTGTTAAGGACTCCAGATTATACTTTGAGAGCTTTTGAAAACCATTTGACACTTAAATAGGCAGCTAGAAGGATAAGATTCACTTTCTAAAACAATCTTCTAGGCTGCAGTGTAAAGAGGCTGAGATGGAAGCCATGTGGCTATTGTCCTTCTTGTTATCAGGTGGCTGCAGCATTAATGTAGAGGAAAATTTATGATAGCTCAGACAAATTACTGGGGAAGGAGATGGAGAAATTGGATAGATTCTAAAGACATTAAGGGGATAAAATAAATAGAGGTGTTTAATTAGTTACAGGTGGAATGATAGAGTGTGGGGAGGGATGGCGTTTGGGGATATGTTAAGCATGAAAGAAGTTTTTGACTTACTACAGGCATGGATGGTGGCATCATTCTGGGAGGAAAAGGACATAGAAGAGAATTAGAATTTTAAAAAATATCACAAAGCTGGTTTTCTGTATGTTGAGTCTGAATACCTTTAACATATTTAAGAAGAGATTTGGAAGTAGAGAGTTGAATTCAGTAGTGGGGGCTCAAAGAAAAAGAGGTGAACAGAAGATAAAAATTCAGGAACACAGATTATAGTTTACGAACACTTTGATAACAAGGACCACTTTGCATTATGCGTGCATGCCATGAAGTCGAAAACACGAATATAAGCTACATGACCATTGCAAATAGTAAATATGTATGAGTGGAAATTATACAGATTATTTTAAAGAAGCCAAATAGATGTTCACTTACAAAGATTTTATGTTTAAAGCCAGTTAAGAAAAAACAGCAAATGAGAGAAAACTATATATTTTAAGTTTGTTGTGAACATTTGCAATATGTTTATACTGCCCAAATTTCAAATTGTTTGGAATTTGACAAATTGGTTAGAAATTTTCCAAAAGACACAAGTTTATTAGAGCACCAAAACTAGGTTGTAATGAGACAAATATGTTATTTTTTGTTATTTTGACTGATACCTAAAATTAAACATATTTATGGAGTGTCATGTGATATTTCAATACATGTACATATTATATGATATTTAAATCAGGGTAAACATATTTCTACCCTCAAAAAATCATCTCTTCTTTAAGATAAAACATTCAAAATCTTTTCTTCTGGACTTTAATATATATATTACATATAATTAGTGCAACACATTATTGTCATATAGAGTCACATTATGCAATAACACACTGGTGCTTCTTTCTCCCATCTAACTATAATTTGGTACCTGTTAATAAGTCTTTTCCCAACCCACCCTCCCCTCTACTACCCTCAGCCTCTGGTAACTACCATTCTACTCTCAGTTTCTATGAGATAAAGGTCTTTAGTGGGATGATGTGGTGCTTGTCTTTCTGAAACTGACATATTTCATTTAACATAATGCTCTCTAGTTCCATACATGTTGTCACAAATAACAGGATTTCATTTTTTTTATGACTAAATATTATTCCATTGTGTATCTGCACCACAGCTTCTTTATCCAAGACAAATAGGTCCTAAATAAAGATCTTTGGCATAATTATGTCACAGTTGTTTTACAGGTTGAAGAATTATAACCAAAAGGGCACATTTTCTTTACTTCCAAAGCAGTGCACTACATAGTCGTCATCCACCATGGGATTCTAACTCATCTTTCATGTTACTCAAAACATAGAAGTGGACATTACTTGATTGGAATAGGACCATGTGAGCTTCTTATGTTCAAGTTTGAATTGTTTTAAATGAGACATAAACGTGAGTGTGAAAGTGTGACAGAAGATACATACATGAGAGCCGTTTATTTGAAGGTGACCATTTCATGAAAGTAACTACATTACTTTTCTGTGGCTGCCACATGAAACACCACAAACTGGTGTTTCATGCATAAAATTAATGCATCAAAAAAAATTTTTGTTTTTAATCTCACAGTGCTGGAAGCTAGAAGTCTGAAACCAAGATGTTGGTAGGGCCATGTTCCCTCCAAATCCTTGAGGGGAGGATCTTTCCCTGCCTGTTGTAACCCAGGCATTCCTTGGCTCATGGCAGCTCCAGTCTCTGTCTCTGTGGTCACATGTCCACCTTCCCTCAGTGTATGTCTCTGTGTCTTCACATGGAATTTTCCTCCATGTGTCTCTGGATTTTCTTACAAGGAAACCATTCCCATTGGATAATGCCCCCTCCCCCCTCATGGAGCATGACCTCATTGAACTCATCACATCTACAAGGACCCTATTTCCAAATAAGTTCACATGCATAGGTACTGGGGATTAAAACATCAACATATCTTTCCTTGGGGGATACAAGTCAACCTATAACATGATCCATGGGTGCTAATGAAAATACATCACATGTGAACTCTCAGGTGAGGGCCAGGATAGGAATGTATGTGAAATTCCATGTGCATGTGCACATAGTCAAGGACTAGAGCCAAGAACCAATTCGTTGATCTCCATTCTGCTTCCTGGTTCGTGCTTTCAGTGGTTACTTGGACAGCTTTTATGCTGTCCCATGACTCCATTCACAATGAGTAATGGATGGTTTCCGGGCTCTCACTCCCACTTTTAATGAATACCAACACTAATTAACTGACAGTAACATGTAGCTGCTCTTGGCTGCATGCATCTCTCACTGAGGTCATAACGGCTGTTGGTAAGGTAATTTATTACTGTGTAAGGCGCACTCTCAGTGTGAAGACCATTTTTGCAAGTGCCAAAGCAATGCAAGGCAGGCCTTTCTTGGTAAGGTAATATGTTCCATAGCTCCTGGGCCTTGGCATAATGACGCATTAAAGTCACAATGGCTCCACTGGAATGCTGTAAAGATTTCCAAACACACCACCATCTGGTGGGAGGGACAGAGGACTACTGTTTGAAGAAGGACTACTGCTTATATGCTGAAATCAGAAACAGCAAGGGAAACCCTAAAATCATCAGAACAGTATATTATTATGATGATTAATATTGTTTGCCATAGAATTGTTCTGGGGATGATGGAATTGCATCTCAGGAAAAAAAAAAAGAAATAAAACAGCATAGAAGCAATGTTAAGGATTTTCGTTTTGGGAATGGCAGGCATCCAAGCCCTTGAGTGCCCTGCAGTGAGGTCACCTGGGCCGCCCGCTTCTGGACCCAACTCTGCACTCCCCATGAACTCGACCAAATTAGCTTTACACGATGAAGCCATTTTACTTCTCTAGAGGATCAGAGAAGCTGGACCCAGTCCCAGTGCTCTGTAGATAACCAGTCACAGGATACGTTCGCACCCTGTTCTCTCCTAGTACATCATGCTACAGATTCCTCTGTATTTCCCAGTTTATATCCATAGAGGGAACTTAGGTTCACATATTTCCTTCTATTATCTGCACTAATCTGGTGACCCGAAATCATTTATGTACCCTCCACTCTTGTTACAACGCCTCTGGAACTGTGTAACATTTTTTTCTCATGTATGGGGCTACTGTTCCCAAACAAGTCCTTTTATCCTTCCTATAATAACCTTTGTAATGGTAACAGCAACTCCTTGTAACACTTAAAATGCTTTTCTCACAAGGGCAGTGTCACAAGGAAAACTATGTCAATATGATTTTTAAAATGACATCCGAATAGTGAAAAATCACAAGACTCTCCAGTTAAAGTAGTAAATAACAATGTCAGTGAGAAAGATGTATTAACATACACAATAAAGAATGGAAGAGAGTTATGTAAGTTAGGATGAATTTTAGGTCTCCAACAGTGGGTGTCAAAATTTGTTTACTGCTGAATTCACATAAACTAGAATCACTCTCTACAAAATATACACATACATAGTAATGTGAGCATAAAGTATTGAAACTGACTTTTTTCTTAATATTAGAATGCAAATACCCAAACTATTATCATCCACAAACTTTGAAGCATGTGCAATTGTTTTTTTAGAAATACCTTCAAATTTAGTTTGTGAAATCAAAAACAAAAAGCAGATTTGTTACTTTATATTCACATCTTAAATCCATCATTAAATTGTTCAATCATCTTGAATACTCATCATATTTGGATAATTAGTTCCAAATGACTTTGTCATTTCTGTTTCCAAAAATCAATCTGGCCTTCTTTGGACATTTACAATCACATTTTTTAAACTTTATTAGATATTCCTAGTTACAAAAGCTCATAATAACTCAAAGACATGTATAGAAAAAAATAATAATCTCCATCTACTTCTCTGCCTCTAATCTCACTCTCATGAGCTAATGAATTAACCATGTTAAAGAATAATAAACAGTTCTATATATCAAACTAGAGAGATTTTACAATATATATCTTAAATAAAAAATATGATATGTAGAGCATGACCTTATTTTGTCTTGACACGCATAGATCTATAGGATGGATATTCCAAATTTTATTCAAACACTGTCATATGGATGCAGTCAGGATATCTGCAGTTTGTTGATACTGCAGGAAACATTTCAGGAGCCTTAATTATTCACAAGTCTTTAAGCACAAGTGACTATTTCTGTGGAAGAGATTCCATAAGGCAAAATTGCCGGTTATATAAAATTATAAAATATATTTATATATAAAATTATATAAATCACATTTTTTACTACTCCTGCAAAGAGGGAAAAGTGCAATTAATAGAAAATTAATTAATAGAAAAATTAAAGGCCCAATTCTGAGTTTCCCTATGCCCATGACCAAAGAATATTGGCCAGTCTCATTTGGTGAGAACATGTTCATTTTTAAACACAAAAAATTCACCACAGCTGTGGCCAGTTATGCTTCTTAAGGTTGTTATACTTACATTATTCCTCACTCACTCAGTTTCAAGATGAAAATGACAGTGATACAGGCAGGAAAAATATACTACAGCTACTTACTAGATACAACCCAGCAAAAGCTTATAGGAGATCAGTTGTGAGTTGGGTCATCCCATTCACAACCAGGGAATACAAAAATCCAAATTGAACATATTTTTAAACCACTGTCAGCTCTACCTAGAGCAAGCAACAATTTCATCTGTTTGTGACATTCTCTAGAGTCATTCATCAGGTCACCCCCACAGTAATTCCTGTTCTTCATTGTTGAGTTATTCTAGCCATCACCTACCTAAGTCATCACAGTGATTTCTCACACACCATCTAAAGGCTACATCTTAGTTTTTAAAAAGTACCTTGCACAAAGAACATCAAATAAATGTCCAGCAATGGTAACAATGTGGTTTTTTTTTGTCTCATATTTTTATTATAAGTCAGTGTGTCAACCATTCAGGGTACAGGGGGCACTCTCTGATTTTTACTGCTGTGACTAAAAAAAAAGTTCTAGGGTCCTCCATGAAATATAAATTTTATTTCACTTGATGAAATGGGTGTCTGTCTCTGCCAGGAACAGTCATAGGCATAAGGAACATAGAGTTGGACATATCAGTCTCTGGTCTCAAGGAGGCAAGACTCAGATACACATATGAACTAGTGACCACATTTAAAGCAGAGTGTGGGAGGCGCTGAGATGGAGATGAGTACCAGCCATGATGGAAACACAACGTGGGTCACCTATAGTACTTGAGATTGTCTAGAACACTCAGTCAACTACAGGTGGCCAAGGAAGCACATAAAGCTGAACATACAGTGTGCTAAACAGTACTGAGAGCATATACAATGGAATATAGCTCAGCCATAAAGAAGAATGACATTATGGCATTTGCTGGTAAATAGATAGAACTGGAGACTATCATGCTAAGTGAAATAAGCCAATCCCCCAAAAACAAAGCTGAATGTTTTTTTTTTTTTTTTTTTTTTTTCTGATGTGCGAATGCTGACTCACAATGGTAGGGGGGACAGGGGGTGGAGAGTGGAGGTTCATCAGATTGGAATGGGGGAATGGGGTAAGCAAGAGGAAGATGGGAATGGGAAAGACATTAGAATGAATCAGACATAACTTTCCTATGTTCATATATGAATACACAACCAGTGTAACTCCATATCATGTACAACCACAAGAATGGGAAGTTATACTCCATGTATGTGATATATCAAAATACTTTCTACTGTAACTAAAAAGAACAAATTAGAGAATTTTTCTAAAAGAGTACCGAGAGCACAGTACTGAGTGGTAGTGAAAGAGTGGTTAACAAATTATCTCATAGCAAGTTGAAAATCACAAGATTCTTTTTAAGCTCTTCCTTTTGAGAAACCTAAAGAGAGACTCAGGCATATTTATGGTAGAACTTGAATGATAAGCTCATGTTAGGGATAGGAACAAACACAACTTTTCAACTTGTAAAATCAACATATCAAATAAAATTCTTCCTTGACCCCCAGTATATCCATATCCATGTGATAATTAGTCATTGTATAGTGAACTTTGACTACACTTCTATAATCTTAATAAACGAAAATCATTAAAAATATCAATCTTACCTTTCCTTTATTTAAAAAAAACAACTTTTTTTGTTTTTGTTTTTACAGAGATCGACTTCCATGTGACACAGTTATTGCTATTTAACTCAGCTTCAAAATATGAGCTACAAAATAAAAGAATCTCAGGGAAATTTTTTAAATTGACGATGTGTTAGCTTCAAGAACATCTGCATAAAAGGAAATAGTAAATGATGTGGGAGTAAAGTAGCTTTATAAAACATTTCCCTCAAAGTTTATTTTTTTTATCTAAAAACATAATAGTCTCTGAGAGCAAGAATTTAACCCTTGAGCCTTTCTTTTGAAAAACCAGGTCTTCTCAGTGCTGTCCCTCCTACTGCCATCACTCACATAGAAGAAGGACATTTCTTGTTTTCCATTTATTTTTATACAACACGAAGACTTCTTAAGTAGTTTTCTTACATGAAATATTGTATACTGTCACTTGGTGTCTTCTGAAAAAGAAATAAAAATAGTGACCACTGAGTGCAGGGCCATTTTGCAGGGGCCCCCATATATCATCACTAAGTACTCATCTACATACTAGTCAACAATTTACTTTCCTTCTTTTCTTCCTTTTTACATTCCTCTCTCCCTCCTCTTCACCTTCTCTCCTTTCTTTCTTTCCATCTTTTGTCCTTCAATAGTATTATTGGCCAATAGCAATGATATGTTTAACGTGATGCTCTATCTTCACATATTCCAACAGCAGTTTTAACAGTTGACTCATTCACTAAATAGTCATAGAAGGATGTGACATCTGATTGCAAATATACATGGTTACATTTTGAAAAGTTGAACACTGTTGATTTTTGTGTTCTTTAAAAATATCATGACTAGAATGAACAATGTAATAGGAGCCTGATTACTGGGAGCCAAACTGCTTCCTCTGCCTTTGGGAATAAGTTCTGTTTCACTGCCTTTGGGTGATGCCAGAGATCTAATCCAAGGCTTTGCACATACTAGGTAAGGGCTCTACCTCTGAGTTACATCCCTATCCCTGAGAGTAAATCTTTAATGCTGAAAGAGCATAGCAAATTGAAAATGTGATTAGATAGAAACAAATTAAATTGAATGAGAAAACTACATGCTAATTTAAAAGCAGAAAAATATCTTATACAAGCAAGATTATTGAGAATGATTTTTTTTATGTGAAAGAATGTCAGACAAGTATTTCTCAGTCTTGGATTCATAGTGAATGCAAAATGACTGTTAGAGCAAAGTCGAATAGTAATATTTCCAGAGCAATAAAATAAGCTGTAGGAGTTCAAAAGTACTTTTTGTTTGATACTCACCCACAATATTGTCAAAGTACCATACTCAGCTGGGATACACCAATTAAAAGAGACATTGAGGAACTTACAGAAAATTTACAGATTAAGACTCCGTTTTTATATTAAGATGATTTATATTAAGATTATCAAACAGCCCCTGATTAAATTGATGGCATGACCCCACACCAACTTTTCTCTTCCTCCACTGACAATGGTCTCAGGGTGTGCTCATGTAAAAGAAAAGAAGGAGAAATGTTTTCAGTATGACCCTTCCTAGAGGTAGAGATCAGCAAAAATCAAAGTACTGATTTTGAAAAGCTACTTAAGCAATCAGTTTGTCACCAACTACAAAGGCATAGTTACATTTCTTCTGGGTTAGAATATCTGTATCTATGAATCATTTACATGTAGTACAGAAGCTTACAAAATGTATGAGGGAGAGCCACATTTTATTTATTCATTTATTTTTTTATCCTTCTTTCCATTATGAAGGAGTTTAAATGGCTTAAATCAAGGATTCTGGAAAGATGGCAGCAGAAAGGCATGGTATTTAAATATTCTCGAATCCCCTAATAAAGACTAGGAAGAGCAACTGTAATTACAAACCAAAACCCTCAAGCTATGTGTGCACAGCACACTAAGTGACAAGGTGTCTCTTACAAACCCAAAATATGATGATCCCTGTGGGTTATCGTCAGTGCAGAAGGAAACACAGAGAGTCACTAGCCATCAGCAGCCCTGATAATAGGAGAATGCAAATGAGTCCTTGAGGTCCCACATTATCTGAGGGAGTAGCCACTGAGGGTGGCTGAGGGTTTTACAGTGCATCCTTCAGGTTAAAACCCTAACTATGATAAAATCCTCACTGGGCAGGTGGGGACAATAGAGGAAAGGGTGTTACAGCCATCAAACTAGACAAACTCCACAAAAATACCACCTGCAATCTGCAAATATGAGAAACACATTCCCCTTAGAATTAACACCAGAAAAATGTCAGAGTTGAATTCCATACAAAGTTATGAACTAAAAGAGAGAAGCATAACAACCTCCATACAATAAAAAATGTGTCACAAAGCCATGCCCACCAGAAGACAAAAAGTGTGATCTAATATTTAGAAGTTGCCTAAATGAAATGAAGAAAATGATAGAAAACATAAAAAATAACATCAGAATTAGGGAAAACTTTAAAAAAATAATAATAAGGTGACTGGAGAGAAGGGAAACTGGAAAAGAAAGGTGATAGGACTTTCAAAAGGGTTGGAAATAGAAAAAATGATAATATAAGATGAGCCAGGAATGCAACAAGTAAATGCAATAAATAGCATCTGTGAAAATTAGATGACCCAATAAAATAGAAATAGAAAGAAACTTCTTTTGCTTGATGAAGGGCATCTACGAAAAAACTGACAGCTAACATCATACCCAATGGTGAAAGACACAATGATTTTTTTCCTAAAATGACAAGTAAGAGAAGGTTATTTGTTCTTACCAGAACAAATTGTTCTTTCCATTCAACATTGTACTGAAAAGTCTAGCAAGGGCAATCAGACAAGAAAATACACTAAAAGGAATGCACCCAGATTGGATATGAAGAAGTAAAACTATCTTTATATGCAGATGACAGGATCTTGTATATAGAAAATTCTAAGGAGCCCATTAAAACAACCAGCAAAAGGAATAAATATTATAACAAGATTGCATGAATCAAAGAAATATACAAAAATCAATTGTATTTTCATAGAGTTGCAATGGACAGTCTAAAAATTAAATTAAGAAAAATCCCATTTACAATAGCATAAAATAAGTAAAATAAAATTCTCCCCATCAAAATACCAATGGAACTTTTTTATAGAAATAATTTTAAAACAATACTAAAATGCACATGGATACACAGAAGACTGTAAAGCCAAAGTAATCCTGAGAAAGAACAAAGCATATGCAATTTGCAAACTGGAAACATCCCACATCCTGACTTCAAAATTTATGACAAAGCTGCAATGTGTAAAACACTGAGGTACTTGTATAAAGATAGATATATGAACCAATGGAAATACACTGAGAGCTCAGAAACAAGCCCACACGACCTTTCACAAGGATGCAAAGGGAAAGGACAATCTCTGCAACAGACTGGCTGTCCATGAGAAAGAACAAAACTGGATCCTCCTCCTATACCACACACAAAAATAAACTCAAAATACAGACTTAAATGTAAAACCTGAAATAAAACTCCAAAGAGAAAACACAAGGAAAAGCTGATTGACATTGGTATTCACAATGATTTCTTGGATGACACCAATAGCACAGGGGGCAAAAGCAAAAATAGACATCAAAATAAAAAGCTTCTACACTGAAGAGGAAACAATCAACACAATGAAAACCCAAGGAACAGGAGAAACCTATGTCCGTGAATTCCATATCTGTGGATTCAACCAACTGTGAATAGGAAAAAACCTGGAAAAAGAAATTGTGTCTCCATCGAACACCTACAGACATTTTCTTGTCATTATTCCGTAAACGATGCTATATAAACTATTTAGAACATTGCCATGTGTTAGGTATTATTAGTAATCAGAAATGATTTAAAGTATATGAGAGTATTGTGTAGACTATATACAAATACCATAGCTTCTTACATGAGAAATTTGAACACCTGCATATTTTGGTATCCAAAGGAGAATCCTAGAACCAATTACTCATGGATACTAAGGGACAACTGTATTTACAATTATATATTGATAAGGGGTTAATGTCCAAAATATAAAAGTAATTACCATAAATTATTAGCAAAAAACCCCACAAATAACCCAATTTAAAAATTGGTGAAGGACTATAATAAACATTTCTAAAAATTGCATACAAATAGCTAATAGATATCTGAAAAACTGCTCTATATCACTAAATAATCAGAAAAATATAAGCCCACTAGGAAATACTACCTCATATATATCAGAATGGCTATTATCAATGCAAACAAAGAGAAGATATAAAATGCTGGCAAATGAAGAAATTGGAACTCTTATTCACTGATTTTGGGAATAAATAATGTTGCAGCCACTTTGAGAAACACTAAAGATGTTCCTCAAACCCACTTCTGGGTGTTTATCCAAAAGAACTGAAATCAAGATCTCAAAGAAATACCTGCACAGTCATGTCCAGTGTAGCACCAGCCAAGATCCAGAAATAATCTAAATGTCTACCATTGTATGAAAGGGTAAAGAAAATATGGTAGATATGAAGAGTGAATTATCACTTGGATTGGCTTTAAAAAGAAGATCCTGAAATATGTAAAAACATAGATAGATCTAGAAGATGTTATTCTGAGTAAAACAAGCCAGTCCAAAAAGGACAAATAATGCTGGATTCCTTTTATATGAGATAAGGGGTTGATAAGTCAACCCCTTATACTTTCATTAACTGTCAAACTCACAGAGGCAAAGAAAAGAATGGCAGTGGCCAGGTTGTGAGGGGAAGGAGAAATGGAGATTTGTTAATCAACAGTGCTGTGATTTAAGAGATGGCTTGTCCTCCGAAGATTCAGGAAGCTTAGTTTCCGATGTGACAGTACTGAGAGATGGCAGGACTTTTTAGTGTGGAGGCTAGTAGAAAGTTATTAGATCCTATGTGGCACCACTCATATGACTGGGTTAATATCTTTCTTGATAGACTGGCTTAGTTCTTTTGAGCCTGAATTTAGTCTCCCAGGAATGTATTAGCTCTCAAGGGAATAGATAATTACCACAGTGGATTGTTATAAAGCCAGATTCTACTCCATTCCACTTTTTCATACTTCCCTCCTTTTTGCACATGCTTATTTCCCTCTTCTGCTTCTCTTCCATGTTATGACACAGCATAAAGCCCCTACCAGAAGCTGAAAAGATGAGATAAGCTGAATCTATGAGCTAACTAAACTTTTTTTCCTTTGTAGATTATTTGGCCTCCCATACTTTGTTATAGCAACATAAAATGAATTAAGACAAAACTTATAAAGTTTCAGTTATTCAAGATGAGTAATTTCTACTTAATGAATCTAGGAACTACTCATCAATGGATGCTAGCATGTGGTAGGAAACTTAGTTAAAAAGAAAGTTTGACAGAAAGAGAGTATGCTCAACATAATATGGATGTACCAATGAAATAATCTTCCCCTAACTCCAAAAAGTAGAACTTGAATATGAACAAGCATCTACAATTAACCAAAAATTTATGAAGAATACGGGAGACAGAGGAACATGTTAAACAACCTTTCATGGATGCAACCAGGACAATTCAGACTGTGGGATGCTCTATGGGATGAATGACCCAGTTCTTCAACAGAAAATGGCAAGGGAGGAAAAGAAGGAAATGGAGGAAAAATAGTGAGGTCTAAGAAAACATAAGAATCTGGAAGAGATCAAAGGAGGTATAAGAGACCTATTAGGCAATCTGTATTTATAGACTTTATTTGGAGTTTCAATCAAACTTTTAAATATACACACGAGCATGTACGCTCACCCACGGCAGTTTGTAAAGTGGGAACAATAGATATTTGGTGATAAGAAATTATTATTTATTTTTACGCATGAAACTATCATAGTGTTGTATTTTTAAAGATCCCCTATCTTTTAGAGAAATATTGTAAATTGTTTAAAATTTATATAATATCTGCAATTTGTTTCACTATAATCTAGGTGAGGGTGCAAAAGGGAGAGACAGATGAAACAAGATTTGGTCTTATGTTGGTAATTGTTGAAACCAAGTGACCAGTATATGGCAGTTCCTTATGTAGTTTCTCCAAAGTTTACATGTTTTAAATTTTGTACGATAAGAAAGTTTTTAGTAAAGGATTTCATCAAGTGGCAAATTGATGTGCTTGCAAGGGGTTATAAACTGATGAGAGAATATATAAAAGTTAGACAAACATCAGGGTAGAACAAAGTAGAAACACATCACCAGGACTTATCCACAGGCTACTGGTGGATTATAAATTTTCCCAGAATTTTCTGGCACTTAATGGAAAAAAGGAAAATGCTTGAGATACAAAGATTTATGTCAATTAGATAAATATCAATTGCTCAGGAAAAGTTGCTTGCTCACTAGTTTACTCTAACATTGAGACCACCAGGATTTCTCTGGAAGGAGTTTCTCAGAAATTGCTCTTTTTTAAAATCTTCTCATTTCAGTAATGACAACTCTACCCTCATGGTTGCTTAGTTCCAGAAACTTGGGAGATGTTTTTGGTACCTCCTTCTGTTATTACCAATGTTCATTCCCTTGGTAAAGCCTGTTTGTTTTAAAGTACACCCAGAATCCAACCCCTTCTCACCACCTCTATTGAGACTGCCCCCTTCTTAAGTAGGCTTTCTAATTATGTCCTTGATTGTTCAACCCCCTGATTCCAGTGGCTGCAGGGAATTTTTTTAAAACATATGGAAGATATCAATCTCCCTTTCAAACACCAATGGCTTCCTCTCTCACTCAGAATATAATCTAAAGTATTGCAATGACCAGGATTTCCCTGAACAATCTGGCCCCCTCTGGTCCCTTTTCCTCTGCAGCCTACCAAAGGCCTTCTTGCTTTTCAAATGTGCCGAGCACATCTGTCCATTAGATATGGAATTTGTTCTTTCTGGTCCCTCTGCTTGGAATGCTTTACCCCAAGTTATTCCCCAGGGTTTCTTTTTATTTCCATAGGCACAAGCCTAGATGTTGCTTTGTAAATGACACTTTTCCAAGTCATGCAATATGAAAAAGTAATGCCACTCTCTTGACTTTATCCATGTTGACCTTGGATTAGTTAACAGTAGGCTGCTTGCTATCCCCTAACAAGCTCAAGTTTTCAGTAGCTTAATATAACTAAAGTTTATTTCTTGTTCATGCAAAAATCCAACAGGATGTTTTTGATTATGCAGCATTTCTAAGTAGCTCGTCTTTTAGTAGCAATTGAGGTCCCAAGTTCTGTTCATCCATGGCTCTTCAATCATTTAGGGCATTGGAGCCCATTTCTATTATTTGCTGTATCTTCCATTAAGTGGACAAAGAGAAGGCAACAGATAACACCGGAAATCATTTCATGGGCCAAATCTTGGAGTTGCATGCAACTGTTCTGCCCATATTCTACTAGCTGAATCTCATGACTACGCTTAGCTGCAAAAGAAGATGGAAAATGTAGTGCAGCTCTATGCTTAAGTGGGGAAAAGATATAGAGTGGTTAACACTTGGCCAGTCCTTAACATGTGCTGCCATTATGGACCCCAATGTCTGTCTCACTCATTCTCTGATATATGGAAAATTTATTCTCTTCCTGTGAGAAGAAATTATCATACCCTTCAGTTACTTTATTCAGCTCAAATCCAGGACTTCTGGGTGTTATTAAGTACTCTCCATATGACTCTATTACCCACAATCTAAATGACAAGTTATCAGTTCCTTCACCCAATATTCAACAGTGGACAGACATCAGATAACAACGTAAAAACTCCTGTTTGAGAAAGGGAAAAATAGATACTTGGCAGTTGCTGGTCAAAACTGTTCTTAAATCCTGTTGGTCACATTTTAAAGTCCCTCTTCTCAGACTGAAAGAGTTCCTTTTTTATTGTTCATTGTAAGCCTTGATCCCTCTTCCCAATAAGTTTTCCTTGTCATTCTCCTCCAGGGCCAGACCTGAAGTTAGAGACTGTGGCTTCTTTGGAGAGACTAGAGATGTAGATCCTACTTCCTTTGGTGCAAGTATTGGGCCCAAAGGATGTTTTAAGTTGCAAATGGTAAAAATAAATAAATAAATAAATAAACCAAAAAGTTTTAAACTTTTTTTTTTTAATCTGGAATTATGCTTTGTTTGGTTATTTAATTTTCTCAAAAACCTAGTAAATTATTGGTCCATTTGCTTCTAATCAGTTCCATGTGCAAATAAACATATTCCTAGTTCTTTCTCAGACCTAGTTCTCAAGCCTGATTTATTACCAGGCTTTTTTGAGCATGTGCCTCTATCTTTCAACATTACTGACCCCTCTTCACAGTTATCTGAAACAATAGGTAGGAAAAACCACATCTTAATTTGATCTTTCCTCTAGGTCTAAATCATTTTGTTTAATCAGGAAGTTGTACTGGTTCTTCTTCACTGGGAGCCTTTTTGGCTATGATATCTTATTGTTGTCAGTAAGTTGCTTGCTCACTGTTGAGTTATTTAGCAACAGTTGGTTTTTCCAGTGCTTCAATTCCCCATATGTAAAGTCTAATTTTTTTCTTCTTTATTTCTGTTTATAAAGAGGTCCCTGTCTGATATCATCTCTACTCATAATACTTTGCCCAAGGCAACCAGTGGTGGTCAGTACATTCCAAAATTATTTCTTCAAATCACTTTCATTAGAGCTACCAGTTTAGTAGGGATAAGGATTGTCCCCCAAGCTACTATAGGCAATAGTTATAACAGATGGTTTGCCACCATATAACACAGGTCATCATATTTCCTGCCTCCAATATCAATGTTATCATTGCCCAGCATCTGACTGCTAAGACAATGCCACATATTCTAAGTTCTTTGTAATGACACCATTCCTCCATTCCTGTTGCCAATATGCGTATTATTAGTCAGGGTAGATTAGCTTCCATAGAACAAAACTCCAAAATACAAGTGGTCTAACAAAAGAAAAGTTTCTTTCTCATACCAACAGCAGTCTAACATAAGTAATTTTGGTTGGATAGCTTTCTTTTACATGGTAATATAGGGACCCAAGGTCTTTCTGTTTCATAACTCTGTGATTACACAGAACCTCAAAGAGCTCTGATAGATGTCTGCTGTATTAGTCAGCTTTTTCGCTGCCGTAACTAAATGACCCGACCAGCACAACTGTAGAGGAGAAAGAGTTTGAGGGCTCACGGTTTCTGAGGTTTTAGCCCACAGAAGGCTGGTTCCATTCCTTGGGGCTCAAAGTGAGGCTGGACATCATGGCAGAAGAGTGTGGTGGAGGGAAGCAGTTCACATCATGATCAGGAAGCAGAGAGACTCCACTTGTTAGGTACAAATATATACCCAAAGCCATGCCCCAATTCCCACCTCCTCCAGCCACACCCTACCACTTCAGTTACCACTCAGTTAATCTGTTATCAGAGGATTAAATCACTGATAGGATTAAGACTCTCACATCCCAATCATTTCTCCTCTGAATATTCTTGCATTCGAGCTTCCGGGGGACACCTCACATTCAAACCATAACATGTTTGAATCAAACTAGCCAAGAAGGAACACAGAGAAAGGTTTTACAGAACGATTTGTATGGCCAGGCCTAAAAGTTTTATATATCACTTTAGCCCAAAGTTTTTATATATCACTTTATCCTACTGAGTGATCTACTTTTTAAAAATTATAATTCACATATGGTAAAACTAAGGAAACTCAGTGAAATAATTGTCACAAAATTTAGAGTGAAGGACAACTATGGGGATGGGAATGAAAGTGAGTGAGATTTGGAAGGAGCACTTAAGGACCTCTCTGGGGGTTAGCAATATCCTGTCTCCAAAGCTTGGTCATGGGGATATAGATGTTTGTATTATTGTTCATCTTTATACCCCTCAGATATACTAGAAACATTCTAATTATAATCTATTCAACATATACTAAATGCAATGAAATTGATGAGTACTATAAGGCAATATTCAATGTCTAATAAAAAAAACATAGTCAGCATGGAGAGAATGACTTAGCAAGGAGTATGTGAGCCTTTGAGTTGAGTACTATAGTGACATTTAATCATTGCCAAGTTCCTATATATAACAGGCACATCCTAAAGTACTTTATATTCATTATTAATTTGATTCTCTGAATAATCCTATGAGGTAGGCACTACTATTTTCCTCATTTGACAAATGAGAAACGCAGGGTACAAGGTTCAGACCCTTGTGTAAGGTCACACAGTGAGTTGGTGACAGAGCTAGAATTTTCCAGGCAGCCTGGCTTTAGAGTTCATATCCTTAATTCTTGATGCTCCCATATATCTATATTTGCGTAGGTGGCAGTGGTGGTGGATGTGTCATAAGAAAGTTATGAGTCATGTTAGATATTCATAAGGTTAGAGGGGGAAGGTCAGAATTCTTGTGATCTTCTCCTTCTACTTCTCCTTCTCCTCCTTCTCCTGGTTCTAGGGATCAAACCAGGACCTTGCACATGCAAAGCAAGCACTTTGCCCACTGAACCATATCCCCAGTCCAGAAGTCTCATAATTGATAACCTTCCCCAGCCTACCATTCTCCTGGTGAGGCCAGAGTAGTCTGAGCCAGGCAGTCCAGTGAGGTGAGAACAAACTGCTGCAAGAGCAAGTGGGCCCAGATTACCTCTTAAAATGGGTTTAATGCATATCCTCTGTAACAATATTATCCCTGGGGACCAAGTCACACAACTTCTTACGGACAGGGGTCAGGGGAAGATGGGCTCCCAGCTGCATCTATGGGCAAAGCACTATTCTATTTCATAGTCAAATCACAGGTTATGTAAACACCAATTTTGATACTCTGGTTCTCTTCATTTCATATAAATGGTTTGCCTTTCACTAAACACCAATTATGGCAGTGGATATGGGAAAAAAAGATTCAAGATGAGATTGGTTATGAGGTAAAGGGACTAAAATCATCAAACAAATGACACCTTTGTACCAAAATAATAATAATAATGTTACTGAGAGATTATGTCAGACATTGTGGATAGCATCAAAGAGATACTTGTTTTGGGAAGACTGCTATTCTGCTCTTTTTTTATGGTATTGCAATTTAGCAAAACTCACAGAATTTAAATAAAACTTCAAATTTCTGGTGTACCACCTTGACAGCATCAATGAAGGATAATGACTCAAAATGCAAATTTCCTTGCACATTCGTGCAGGCTTTAGAGTTTTTTAAAATTGTTTTTTGTTTGTTTTTGGAAGGGAATGTGTGTGTGTGTTTATGAATATGAATACGTATATAACCAAATCATATTATTTTTAGTGGTATATAACTTCAAAAAATATGAATTTCTTAATAAAATAATCATTTCTATTTCTTGAATATTTCTGTTCCAAATATTATGCTAAGTACTTTGCACACATTATAGCAATAAGTGTAATGGCACCATGAAGATCATCATTGTCCTTTTTGTTGAAAAAATTTAGGTGCTGAGGAGTTTAAAATGTTAAGAAAACTTGGCCCAAAACACATGGCTAGTAAATAATCAATCAATGCTCCTAAATCTGGCTCCAGTATTACACCTTATTCATGGTTACAAATAGTATTCATATGGTTTCTTATTGTATTTTTCTAGTAGCTGTATAAATCTTTTCTTTGAACCACAAGTTTTGCTCAGGTAGTCTCGACAAAATTAACAGTTGTTCTTTTAACTAGATCCTAATTAACTGGTTATTTCTAACCAGCCCATTTATTTGGCACCCTAAATCCTTCTTATTTAAGCCTATACTCATTTGAATACCTACTATGTGCCAAGTACTTCAAGCTACTGGAAAAATTGAAAACAAAGATGTTTCTTCCATATCCCCAGTTCATATGTACAAAAACACATCTTAAAAAATAAAAAATACAAGGTCTCACTAAGTTGAAAAAAAATAAAGAAAGCATAACATCCCCAAACCACATGGAGTTATTGCTACATAGACAAATTTGACCCTTAGCATAGTAAGGAATTATATTCTGGAGTCACCAATTCAAATCCAGTTTGGAGAAAAGTCTGTAGCTATAACACAAAATGATAGCAATAACTGGGATACTAATCTAATGTTGTGTGCCCCACCTGCATCCCTTACAATGAAACTAAGGCAATTAAAACACAAAAATATATTAAAACACAAAATAAATTAAAACACAAAAATATACCTCAATAAATACAAACCAAGAGATAAATAGTTGAGTTTTTTTGTTTTTTTTTTTAAAGAATTAGTCATCTAGGGGCTGAGGTTGTAGCTCAGTGGTAGAGCACTTGCTTAGCATGTATGAGGCACTGGGCTTGATCCTCAGTACCACATAAAAATAAATAAATAAATAAATGTATTGTGACCATCTACAACTAAAAATATTTTTTTAAAAATAAAAGAATCAATAAGCTAATTGATTAGCTAATTTTCATTGAATCATTCAAGTGCTTCCATTGACGGAATAGCCCATGTAATTACCTCCATGGTCTTCTTCACTTTAGCAGAGAGAATTTTTAGGTTAAGACCTTTTCACATTGAAAGTTTAGGAAGTAGGGAAAAGCCATCAACCCTAGTTACTTTAGCCCAAATAAGCAATAATTCAGATAAGTCCTCAAATATAGATGTTGACAACCACGTTTTCCGCAGCAGGATTAACACTATCCCTGATGTACATGTGTCTATCAGCTGATAACAAGAAGGTCCCTCAAACAAGTACAATGCAGCAAAGGGTGACTTGGAAAGCCACTTCAAGAAGGCTCAGGCCTGCTGGCATTAACATGATGATGTGAATGGCTTACTTGGGGGTGCAGTGACTCAGGTATCCTCAGCAGCTCACATATGCTGAGTCCCTCAAACCAAATGACATTTAAAAAATAAAATATCTCATGGTGAGTTACGAGGAGAATATATTTTTTTGATATTGCTCTGTTTAATAGGGAATCTATCATTTTTTCAGAAACATCTCTGGATTAAACTCACAACTTACTGTCACAGAGCCCAATGTTGTCGTCCAATTAGTCATACAGACAAATACACTATGGTTTGAAATACAACCATTTTTCACATATGTGGTAGAACACAGTAGCTATTTTGTTTCACAAGTATAACATGATGGTTTTTCTGGGGGAAGTGAAGAATAATGTATCCAGTGGGGGAGGAATGTAATTAGCCTGAATAGAGTACTTGAGTTTGGTGAGGACAATAATAGCACAGTTATTGAAAAAAAAGATGCCATTATAAATTATATAAGAATTAAAATTAAAATTTCCCTTAGAAGCTTGAATTCCCATGGTTATTTCTTTTTTCTTTCTTTCTTTCTCAAAGGAGAGCTCTCTGTGCTTGGTGCTGTGCTGGGCTGTATATACTTCTATGCCACTCTGTACAGCCAAGCTCCTGCCTCATCCTCTACAGAATGCTTACTCTTTGGTCCCCTTTTGGGCCTATGAGTTGTCCCTGGGGATATAATGCACTTTCAGAAAAACAGAGCAGGGACGAGGCCTGAGCAAGTCTGGAACAAATTTAGGCCACTTGGGAAGAAATCCCCAGGGTCCTTGTTTTCTGGACTGTGGCCTAAAAGGCAGGGTGCATGCAGAGAGCACAGGATCCAGGAGGCTTGGCCCTGAGCCTGTGTACTTCTTGATTCTAGGTCCAGAGGCCAGGATAGAGCTCTATAAAATGTGGAGCTTCATGCAGGTCCCCATGTGCCTGCCTGTCTGTTGCCTTGGTCTAATGCCAGTGCCTTTGACCTGGGTCAAATCCAAAGCATATGGTCTTAAGCACTGGGATAAATAAGCACCATAGAACATAGTAGGTAAATTGCCAGCTGAATGAGTGATTGCATGGGACACAGTACTTGTCCTCTTGGAATTTGAAAGAAAAAGACTTGTAAATTATCTATTAAATTTGAAAAAAAAAAATGGGCTAAAGGAATCAAAGTTCTGTGATCATTATGAGTTTTTACACCTGGGATATTTGGTGTGGTTTTCCTTGAGGGGCACCTGCGACTCAGTTATTCAATTAAGACATATGTTATAGGCTCTCCAGGCTGGATTCTCTACCACAGTTCAGGACTCAGCGATCTCCCTGAGAATCTTTCTCAAAGCAGCCCACTGCAGTACCTGGGTAACAGTGCACACAGAGAAGCAGCAGCCCAGGTTGCTTAGCCCATTGTATCCTTTCCGGTGGAGACTGAGAAGGAATAAAGGAACTGAAGTCAGCCAGATAGGCCTCAAAATGGATCCACTGATTACATCCACAGGGCTGTTGATTCCTATGAATTGTTTAAAGAAGGGGTTGGAACTTTAGAGTTCTTCTTATTTTTTATTTATACAAGAAAGATGCTTTTTCAAAAGAAAGTGTTTTTCTTTTAATTATTATAATAGTGATACATGCTCTTTGAGAATAATGGTGAAAAATTAATCTCCCAGGAATTTGTCATATCAAATCTCCCAGAGTCCCCAACAATGAAAAATCAACCATAATCCCCCCAGTGAAAATAATAGCCATTACTATTGTATTGAACTTTTATGTGCTAAAATCATTACCACTCATTTATGGCTTGTTGTTTCCATCCAAGATTTAAGTAATATTCTCCCATAGTATTAAGAATCTTTGGAAACATCAAGTTTAATAGCTGCATGGCAGCCCATCATATAATTTTGCTTAGGGTTAACAATTCACTTAATTATTCTATTATGCTTGTTCTGTTCTTTCATGATGCTTGGTCTTGCTATTATTTTGGATTTGATGAATAATACTGTACAGGTTTTTCTTCTCTTGTCTTTAATATAACATTCTATATATAAAACAAATATATGTGACACATATATAGACACGAAACATTTTAAGAATTAGGTTAATGGGGCCAAGAGGGTAGTTTGATTTTAAGATTCTGCCAAATACCTTTCTAAAATTGTGGATCTGTTTTATATATTTTAATTTAATTTTTTTATTTATATATGACAGTGGAATGCATTACAATTCTTAATACACATATGGAGCACAATTTTTCAAATCTCTGGTTGTATACAAAGTATATTTTCACCAATTCGTGTCTTCATACATGTACTTTGGATAATGATGTCCATCACGTTCCACCATCATTTCTAATCCCATGCCCCCTCCCTTCCCTGTGGATCCATTTTAAACATCATTTTCTCATTTTACCTTCCTCCAACAGCATGGAATACTATTATTTGTAACTGATAAGCAAGTGTGGTAACTCTTAATTGTGATTTGTACTAAGAAGGAAAGCAACTTAAATGGAATCATGCCACACTCCCTGCTCTGAAATATGTTTGAGGATCATTTTATACGATTGCTAAAAATATCTTCTGACTTTCAAGCAATGATAAACCTCTGACTTCACTTTTTTTCCTTTGACTTACTGCTCTTCTTTAAATGAACATTGGAGAGGTGGTTGTCTTGGTCCCCAGAAAGGGAAAACTTCTGGTTGCGTACGGAAATTATTAAAATCTATTTAAAATGATTCCATGCTCTCACTGAAAAATCTGTGCCCAAATGCCCAGATGCAATTCTTAACAATCATAGTGGACTCACACTAGCTGAAATTATGTCACCTTATCTTTCCATCTTATTGTCTTTTTACATTTAGAATGTTTCATTTTTATTATATGTCCAGTTCTCCATAATATTGCATGCTGTATATTTATTTTTAAAAATTAAAACCTAAGTTTTTTGTGGGCTCTTATGAGGATTACATATTAACCTTCAAGCTAATTGTACTTAACAAACAGGAAAAGCAAGGTAGCAGGTACGAGGATGATCAGCCTGAGACCCACACTAGAAAAGCACCCGCACCAGCAGGATGTGGGAAGTTCGCTACGGACGTGTTTCCATTCATGGTCCCCCTTGTGAACAGGAGAAGCAAAACGAGATGGTTGGTGGTCTGCGCCTGTCCAGTCATTGCTGGGAAACCGTCAGGATCACAATGCTCTTTTGTTGGCTGGCTTGGCAGCGACGCCAGCCGCTGAATGGGCCACAGTGACTGTACTAGTCAGGACGACTGCCTGGTCCTCTGGAGCAACCAAAGCCCTCCCCACCTCGTAGCCGGCCACCCCAAGATGACAGCACAGATGTAGAGATGCTGCGATTGCCTCCAACCATATGCTGCACCAAGTTAGCTAGTGGAAAAATTTGGCTTGGTGATGATCACTCTCAAATTCAGGAGAAGCACTAATCTCCCCGGAAACTTGCAAAAGACAGCAGATAAACGAGACAGAAAACAAAGCACAAAAATACTACTGTGTAATGGTGTGCTAATCTCTCTAAGACTGTATGGTGATTATTGGCTATTTAGCTGAGAGGGAGGGCGAGCAAAAGATTTAAAATAAAACCAGAACGAAAACAGAAAAGGGAGCTCTGAGATGATATTCATGAGGAAAGTATAGAGGCAGACAGCCCAGACAGAGGTCTGACTCAGCCGTGTTAGGTCATAATGATTTTTTATATGTTTGCTTTTGTTATATCAAATCTCCCAGAGCCCAGATTTTCTGATTCAGATGCATCCCCGACTGAAAGAGAGAAGGAAATCGAACATTATAAAGCAGGTAGGACAGGATAACCACTAAAAAGAACTGCTTTCTCTTCTAACAATTATCTGCTAACTCAGACTCCTGGTTTTATTTAAAAAGCCCACCACTGCCTTTGAAAACACACAGGGTCTTTTCAATAGCAAAAGATCAAATGATGTTAATCAGGCCGTGGGGCCTAATCCTTTAATGCAACTGTCTCTTTGCATTATAAACATTCAAGCTCTGTACGCTGGAATGATTTTTATCTTAGCTTTTCTTCTTCTTCTTCTTCCTCCCTGTTTCTCTCTTTACATCTTGAATTTTGCCAATCAGCTCAGAATATGCTTTCTTCCACTTCTTTTCCACCCCCCCCCCCTTAAGGATCAATTTATTGCTGTGTCTTGCAATGAAGAAAGACAAGAAGATGCAGCAGTATCTCACCCTCCTCTCTTCTCCATGTCCCTCACACTTCTGGTTGATCATCTGAGGCTGCATTTGAGTGGGAAAATCACATCCCCAGGGCACCGCACACAGCAGGCTTCTCCCTGCTCATTGCCCCTGCTCCTCTCCGCAATTGGTTCTGCCTGATGGATTCAGTTCCTCTAACCACAGATGTATTTACAGCTGCCATCAATAGCTTTGCTTGAAACAGTCTTTTCTTCAGGAAAATCGTAGTTTGAATTCTCTGGCATATTTAGCCTAAAGAAGAAAAGATTGTGGTGGGGGAAGATCAATAGCAACGATCTTCAGAAATTTGATCTGCCATCCTGTTGAAGTAGGTTTAAACTTCTGTAGGAATTTAGAGCCCTTAGGATTGTGATTACCAAACAGGGTGTGGTAGTAAGTAGAGTCACCTGTGGGCTTGTTTGGGGTACAGTTCCCCTGTCTGCAGATGCTTCCTGTAGAGGGCCACTGGGAGAGTGGCCTATTTCTAGGAGCATGAGGATGGAAATAATTGAGAAAGTGACAGAATTGGATTATCCATCCCACAAGATCAGCAAAACTACATATAATTTCCCCATCTTTTTATTCCTAAGACCTAACAGGGCCTACAACATGTTAGATGCTCAAAAATTCTTGAAGTCTTTAGTTATTGATGAATTTAAAACAAAACAAAATTTCCAGAGAAGCAAATTAAGCAGAACAATCTATTAAGCATAATCCTAAGTGGGCTGTGTGTGGGGGGCAGTTCTACAGCTTTGGAGGAGTTCAAGCATAAACCGGGATTCTGGTCTATCAGGGGAGAGATAAAAAGACCTATGAGATTGATGGCGCAGCAGCCAGGTTGGCTCTAAGCAGAGAGAAAATTCTAAAACTATCTCATGACAGTGAACATGTTCAGTACTTGAAGGGCACATCATCAGTGTCATCCAGGGAAACAAATCATTTAAACCTTGATTTCTGAGAGTCCTATGTCAAATTTGGGCTAGGACTGATACAATCTCAAATTTCTAGTTACTATTTATAATTTGAGTTTTGTTACTAAGAATAATAGCCACACCTTTGAAAGTGTCTGAGATATGGCCTTTTTCTTTAGAGCCCTACATGAATTCTGGTAATGTTAGCATAGAGTTATGGCTTGTAGGTCCATTCTACCTGAAGACACCAAATAGACACTTTCATTTCACCTCTTTGGTCACAGTAATTTAGAACCCAAGTTTAAAAAAAAAAATTGCTTACAGTTGGCAGCCAAGAGAATTCCATTTCTTGAAACACTGGAAACCTTCTAAGATTTCTCTCTCTTCTTCCTTTTTAATTTGGAATGAAATTTGCCATCCAAGGGAGTCGGCCCTGATAAGCACTTTTGATGCCCATCCCTTTTATACTCATTTACACAGAACAGCTGTAGGAAATCTCAGGTGCTCAAGTCCAGTACAGACCAGTCATTTTCTGTAATGATCTCCTGGTCAAGATTGCCACCTAGTGGCAGTACACCAATTTTTTAATTGCTTTTATTTTTTAAATACATGACAGTGGAATGCATCACAATTCTTATTACACATATAGAACACAATTTTTCATATCTATGTTTGTATATAAAGTATGTTCACACAAATTCATTTCTTCATAAAAAATTCACCATCATTGCTAACCCCCTGCCCCCTCCCTTCCCCTCCCACTCCTCTGCCCTATCTAGAGTTCCTCTGTTCCTCCCATGCTCCCTCTCCCTACCCCACTATGAGTCAGTCACGTTATATCAGAGAAAACATTCATCATTTGTTTTTTGGGGATTGGCCAACTTCACTTAGCATTATCTTATCCAACTGCATCCATTTACCTGCAAATGCCATGATTTTATTTTCTTTTATTGCTGAGTAATATTCCATTGGGCAGTACACCAATCTTGTCCTCTGTAGGCCCGAGTCAGGAACAACTTGTAGTAAGTGGGTGAATCTATGTCAATATTTTTTTTTCACCATCTATGAATCCACTTTTTAAAAGAATAACGGAAAATATTTAGCCAACGTCTCAGTCTGGATCATTCTGAAAATATTTGTATCCTCTGCAGAATAAAGCACATCTCTGAACTTTAGTCAGGTTAAGGATTATTCCTTTGTATTTTAGGGGTCTTGGAGGTCCTGTACGTTTCTCCTGTTTTGGGAGAGAAATCTGGGCTTCAGAGTGATGCAATGACCTCACATGACTCCCTGTTGTTTTCATACCCATTGATGGCTACCCTGGAGCCCTTTCATTTGGGGTACTCCTACCCAACTTGGGTTCCCCGAATTTTATTTTTATAGGTTACTGGAAATTTGGAAGTATATGAAAACTAATTGTGGTATCTGAAACTACATCTGAATGAAATTTTTATTTTCATACCTTTATTATATTCTGCTTGTGCTAATAAAATACAAATCTTTCTATTCATAGCACACAAAACCACAGGCACTGATTTCTATATAGACATAAAAATCACTTTGTATGTCTCTTAATTCATTCATGTAAAATTTTTGAGAATATAATTTTAGATTCTTCTTTGGAATTGGCTTTTAAGTGATCTAAGATATATACCTGGTGTGTCTGGTATTCATACATCTTTTTCCTAAATAATATGACATTAAAGTTTCACTGCTATTGCAGTTGAAAGGCAAGTTGCTAAGGATGAGAATATTGAAGTTCCAGTCCAGTGTCAGTCACCAAGCAGTTCTCTGACACACTCTCCTGGTGGAGGTGTAAGTGTGGAATGTGCATGCCTGTGTTGGGAAATAGGTGTGGTGATAAGAAAATTTACACTGCTTTTCTCACTGAATTGTTTTAGCATCCAATTCAGTAATGCACTCAAAACTTCTCAGAAACATAAATCAAGTTTGCTAGTATCACAATGACCACAGCACTTTCTCACTGCCACATAGCGTGCCAAGTGCGTGTTCAAAGGTGAAAAGCACTTTGATCTGCCAGTTTGGATGGAGTCCCAATTTCACCACTTCCTGGCAGAGTGACGCCTGGGGGGTTACTGAAGTGGCCTAAGCTTGACATCCTGAGGGAATTCTAGAGCGTGTATCTTTTTGGGTTGTGTCAAGATTAAGTACAGGAACGCATACAAATGTCAGCCCACAGCAAATCAAGGTTAAGTTGTCCTCATACTATGAGATTCCTGGCTCTTGCTTTTCATATGGTCATGTGGTTTGAATAATCTGTAAGAACTGAATCTTTTGGTCCTCAAAACATTTTCCTTGGGTTTCCTTTGCCTATTTATAGAGCTCTAGCCAAAGTATCTTCTCAAAAGACATAAAACGGTGAAAGTGAGGAGGGCAGAATAAACAGCAGGTGTTCTTGGGTTCAGCCCTCAACCACATGAATCCTTATGCCATTGTGACACATGAATTTGTTCTATGTCTTTTAGACTAAAAGACAATGGCATAAGGATTCATGTGGTTGAGGGCTGAACCCAAGAACACCTGCTGTTTATTCTGCCCTCCTCACTTTCACCTTCAGAACTATGTTCTTTCCAGAAAATTTCAAGTCTGAGAGAAGAGCTGGTTTCAGGATGTCTGTACCTAGTAATTTTCTCCAGTAGTCTCAGACACCTCGTGAACTTTATGGACTTATAAAGTTGTACGTATTCTTTTAATTTCTATTGCAGGTAGTGGGTCTACTTACTGGACTTTTGCTTTTAGATTGTGAATGCCACGAAGACTGGACTCTGTCTTTTCTCATCATACCTAATTCAAGTTTCATGAATGATCCAAGGATCATAGTGCTTTGACATTAAACTTGGATTTCTGTCATGTTTCTATTGCCTGCTTGTTGAGTATCTTGAGAAAATTACTTTTTAATCCTCTAAATCCAGTTTCTTTGCTCACGAAGTAAAGGCAACCTTGCAGATTACAATGCATCTTAGAAGCCACACCTGGAAAGCCCTTAGCACATATATGCTGCCCTCACTAAAGGCTCATTATGAGTATTCCTCTCCTTTAATTTGTCTATTATGATTTTTCCTTCTATGATGGCTTCATCTCTTGGCTCAGATTACCAAAGATGAAAGGAAAACATGGGAAGGAGAACTATAGGGGGAAAAAAACAGACTCATCGTGAGAGCTCAAATATTTGCTAAGCCCAAATCAGGAAACAGAATACAGTGTTTTCCATGGCCCAGAATAAAGGCCCAGCCGGTTGTCATACTGATGAGAAAACAGTAGTGAGATGGTTCCCCCTTGTGGTAATCTCCTAGAACTACAGATGGCCACATGGTAAACAGTGAGGAAATAATTGCCAAGAACCCTCCAACTTGTCCTTCCTGTCTTTCTTGAGAAAGCAGGAATGTAAGCGTGATGTTCCCCAGTGTATTTCTTGTTCCTACATCCTTCTCCTTCACCCACTCTGAGGGGCTGTGGACAGCATGCCCACATTCAGCAGCACTTCACAGCTTTGACTCTTTTATGTTCATAGATCTTCTCAGTGCATACAAATTAGCTCATTAGTGGCTAATCAGCAATTAACTAATATATTTATCAGTCACAGAAACAAGGTCTGGCGAGATTCTTCCGGACATTTGCATATTAAAATGTAGACTTGATCTCTATTCAAAATTCTCTTTCCCTGTCTGAAAAGAAAGATGAAATGTTCATTATAAATTATGAAAGTTTAAGGAAAAGTGTGTTATCTGACAATGCATCCTGCAGCTTCTTACTGACAACTATTACCTTTAAAATAGTGGTGTTAAGTGAGTAGCCCTAAATTGTGTTGCAAATGATTCACTCCTGAATCCCTGGAAAGCAGAAAATGAGCACATTTAATTATTCTTGTATTATTTGTTCATTGTTTTAATAAAATCTATGAAGAAAAAACTAAGCCCACCAATAGAAGAAAACTCCAATAGACCAGGTATAAAGCAGTGTATTCTTCCACCACAAGGAAATTCTGCTGTAAAGTTTAGACTTTTAGAATCAGGAGGCACTTTTAAAAATAGATGGTCCAGCTCCTTCTTTTGTAGAAGAGAGTTCTATGTTTATGTAACTCAGATTTTTGTGATTTTGTTTTAACCTTGATTGCCTTGTTTGGGTTTGTTACAGAGAAGTCTGGCTCTATAAACAAGTCAGGCTGTAAAACACCTTCCACAGTGTGTCATTTATTGGGAGAGAATTGGAAGCAGCTGAATGCATATTGAGGCCCATTGCTGCTCCTGCTTTAAGGGAAATTGAAAAGCTACATGAAGGGGGAATGGGAAGAAACAGAAAGTTAGTGAAGAACCCGTGTTGCTCAGCTGTGACTCTGGCAGTGGATGGGCCCTGGCCTGGGAAAGGAGGAAGTACCATCCTGCTTCCTCCCAGACTCCCTGCCTCCCTAGCCTCACCCGGACGTGGGAGAAGAGGTGAACATACATGGGTCAATTCTGGACGCCTTGGTTTATGACAATGTTATGGCAACATTGGACCAACAGCATCTATTCTTGCAGGAGTGACTGGGTCTTGTTCATTACATTAACATTTTGAGCTCTGGATTTTTGTCAACTCTATAAACACAGAGGTCTCACACCTCTTTGCCTGTGGCCAAGACTATGCTGTCCATCAAATGGGTCTCCTTTGTACTCTGCCACTAACCTTTTCTCATCACCATGGAAGAAGAATGTCATAGTAGGTTTTAGGTTCTGTGGTTAAAAGATGGATCAGACACAGCATCTACCCCCAAGAATCTTTTCATTTAGTACCTTCATCATGATAAAACTAGTGAGAAATATTCCAGGAACTCAGAAGTGTACTTCCAAAAGGAAGGTTCTCTGTGGCTTGGTGGTTTGCCATTTGGTTTTCCAACCTACTAAGGTCAAGTCACACTTTGAAATGACAGGAGCAGCCATCAAAAAGGGCACTTGAAATAAATCAAAAATTTGCCTTTGTAATTTTGATGAACCAATCATATATGAAGAGTCTAATATATCCCTAAAGAAACCCAGCAATACCCTTTATATAGAAAATTTCTGCTTGATATTTCTTTTTAAATTCTAAAATATGATTTCTTGGTCAGATGGCCACCTCAGATTCACTAGGTACAGTCTTGTGTTGCTTAACAGGGGGACATGTTCTGAGAAATATATGGTAATTTCATCCTTATTGAAACACATAGTGTCTCGGCACAGACCTAGATGGTACAGGTTAGTCATGCCACATAACTTCTTCAACACTTTTTTAATGTTTTTGTGGTGGTGGTGATCAAACCCAGGATCTCAAATATATTAGGTAAATGCTCTACCACTGAACTACAACCCTAGCCATCAGTATGATCTCTCTTGATGCAATAAAGGCACATGGTAAACATGAGGTATGTGACGTTTCTGCCATTGTACCATGGCATGATGTTTTTGCTATTTTACAATAAACTTTCTATTGGCGGCGGGGGGGCGGGGGTACTGAGAGGTGCTTAACCACTCAGCAACATCCCCAGCCTTTTTAAATTTTTTTTTTCTTATTTTCAGACAAGCTCTCTCTAAGTTTCTTAGGGCCTCACTAATATGCTAAGGCTGGCCTCCAGCTTGCAATCCTCCTGCGTCAGCCTCCTGAGTTGCTGGGATTATAGGCATGCACCATAGTGACAGGCTAGAGTAAACATTTTTTTTTTTTTTTAGTAAGTAGAAGGAAGACTCTAAAATAGCAATAAAAGTATAATAGAGTAAATACTAAACTAATAATAATTGTTTAATATCATTATCAAGTGTTATTAATGTACATCATTTCATGTGCTATACTTTCAAGGCTGGCAGTACAGTCGGTTTGTATTAGGATCATCACAAACCTGTAAGTAATGCATTATGCTATGGCCTTATAATGCCTCTGATGTCACTGGGCCACAAGAATTTTTGAGTTCCATTATAATTTAATGGGACCACCATAAATGAGGTCCACAGTTGACCAAAAGGTCGTTATGCAATGTGTGATAGTGTGTGCATAGTAGTAGCACATTCTGACATCTCCTCTCTCTGCATGGAGTGATAATCCCACTCAGAAGACCCTCATAATTGCCAGGATGTTTACATTTTGACTCGGGAAAGTCCCAGGAGGCAGTATGGGTACTGGAAAATAATTAGCCACAGTGTTTCAGGGTTTAAATCCTGACTCTTGGCAACTTAAAGCATCCTGTCATTTAACCCTTCAGGGCCTGTTTCCTCACCTACAGAAAGCAGTTGCTGATGTTCTGAAGGGTGGTTTGAGTTTGAATGATAGGCCAGCAAAGTGCCTAGCACAAATCAGTTGTTATTTAAGGACAGACATTATCATGACCATCCAAATGCTCCTGTGGTCGCAGTGTAGTCCTCTTTCCCATGCTGATGACCCTGCTTCTCCAGCAACTGTCCTGTGCTCTAGGGAGATAAGATTCCATGGGAGGTTTTTTCATGCTTTGTTTTGCTATTTTTTGGAGTCTGTTTGTCCATTGATGGGTTGGTTGGGGTATTTATTTCCTTCACATCCATCCTTATTAGTACACCTGGCCACATGCATCACCTCCTGCCGGTTTGCCATTCGGCTCTTGGGTTTTTTTTCTCTCTCTCTTCTCTCATGCTTCCACACTTCTTGGTTTGCCCGCTGATGTGGTTTATCTTTCACAACTCTTACAAGATATTGATGTGGCTCTACTTCTGGACTTCAAATCAAGAGACTACTATGGGCCAAGTGCCACGTTGGGCCAGATGCAGGAAGCTGGAAGCTCCAGATTTGTTTTTTGTTTTATTTTGTACCATTTTCTGGTTTTCACACATTTTAAAACTTTTTCTCCCTTTTAATCTTGAGTGTTGCATGCCATTCCAATTACTGGAATTATGACCCCTGAGAAAGTTTTACTGCAAAACTTAGAGGTCTATTCTTCATCATTAGGCACTAGAACAACATCTCCTTCAGTTGGTAAATAATGATTCCAAGTGATTGGCAGCTGAATATTATTAGAAAAATTTCCTGGTCTCTTTTGTTGTAACATATTCTGCATATTACAATTGGCCAGTTATATCTGCAAATTTCATATCCTTTGATTCTACCAACTGTGGACTGAAAAAATTTGTATCTATACTGAACACATACAGACTTTTTTTTTACATTATTTCCTGTGTAATGCAGTAATAGCTACTACTTACATAGCATTTACATTGTGTTAGATAGTATAAGTAGCCTGGAGATGATTTAAAACATACAGAAGAATGTGCAGAAATTATATGCAAATCCTATGCCATTTTGTAGGGAACTTGAGCATCTGTGCATTTTGGTACTCACAGGGGTCCTGGAACCAATCTCCTGTAAATACTGATGATTGCACTCAACTTTGCTGCTGTTTTACAGAAGTAACCAAATTTATTTAAAAAAGAAAAGGCCACTGCTGAGTACATGCCCTCATTTATTCCTTTATCTGTGTCTGGAGAAGGACTATGCCACCAAGCCTAAAATATCTAATGGTTCACTGCGTAGCAGCTCCTGGAGGCAGCAGTAGGCATCGAGGTCAGCTGTGAAAGTCACCTGGAACCTCTACCCTATTCTTTATGATGCAAGCAAATGAATAGGGCCAAACCATAGCTTTGATGGCTCCAGAGAGATTAAAGTTCAAGTCTATTTCACATGCTAAAAATAGAGCCACCGAGAAGCTCAGTACTCATGTATGAGAATCTTCAGTCACCGAAGTTGGTCATCATGGAGACATGAGGGCTTTCCAGAAAACTGGTTTAGACAATTTAAATTGAAACAAAACAATACAGTAATGTTTCTTTACACATGCAGAAACTCTCTGTTCTCTGACCCAGATGTGTTTAGGGACAAGCAGCTCTACCAATCTGTGAATAGTGATTGGCTTGGAGCCTGGAGACTAGACTGTCCTTGCTCAGCTTGGGGTGAGCTAGAAAGAAGGCAAAGTCATCCCCAGCACCCTGTGCCCCCAGACTTGGTTCCCTCTGCTGCTTCCTTGAGCAGAAAGTGCCACAGTGGCTCTTTAGTTAATGGCTGGATTTATGGCAGAGGTGGTGTGCACCCTTTGACACTGCAATATTGCCACAGGCAAGAAAGTGGCAAAGCGGAACAAAGCCCCATCTCCTTCCCTTGAACACACACTCCCTTTGTAATGTTCCTTCCCTCCCAGTCTTAATATCATACATTTATCTTCTTTGAGCTGAGTTGCCCTACTTTAACCTAGTTACATAAATGATCAAAGCCAGCCTGTAATTCCCCTCTTCTTTCCAGAGTCTCTGTCAGGGGAAAGCTCAGGAGCCTTTCTACATGACTTTAAAATGGGGCTGCCACTCGAAAGTTGTTTATTTCTTCATTCATTTTAATATAAGCACAGCATCAATTATCTGCTGATTGTAATTCATCAATAAGATGAAGAATGCATTTTAGGCATTTTCTTTTTGAACATGTAGAGTGTGGTTTCTTAATCTCAGCACTATGGAAGCTTTGTACCAGATAATTCTTGTTGTGAAAAGCTATCACATGCCCTATAGAAATTTTAAGAGCCCCCCCTGGTTTCTACAACACTCCCACCCTGCAATTTACCTCCTCTGCTCCCACTTTGTGACAATTAAAATTTTCCCTATGTACTGCCACTAGTACCCTTATGGCAAAAATAATTTAGATTGAGAAACTCTGATATGGACTAGATGTTATTATTATTACTATTTATCTAGAAAGATAAAGTTTGTAGAAGCAGCATTTTTTAAAAAAAAAAAATTATTTGTAGATGGACACAATACCTTTATTTTATTCATTTACTTTTATGTGGTCCTAAGGATTGAACCCAGTGCCCCACACGTGCTAAGCAAGCATTCTGCTGCTGAGCCACAACCCTAGCCCCTAGAAACAGCATTTCTTTCTCAGATATTTTTAAAGAGAGAAAAGTACTCAGATTTCAGTCAGGCTTGATCTCTATTCTTTAGTCAGTTCTAAGAGAATACATAATGTTTTTCTGGGTTTCTTTTCTCAGATCAATCCACTTGTGTCTATCTTCTTCCCCAATTCTGCACATAAACAACAGGGGAAAAAATCATAACCAACACAACTTCTAAACAATTCCAGGATATTCAAAAGAATCCCTCTAATTTCAAACATTTTTTTTCTTCTAGTTCATTCAATTGAATGCCTCCCTTGCACACTTCTTTAATCAGCTCCCCTGTTCTGTGGAATAAATTGGTTCCTGTCCCCACCATTGCTAGAGGGAGATGGTTGGCCAACTGGTGACTGAAATTGATTCTGTTCAATGGGATAGATATGGGTTGGCTAATTTCTTCAGTAAAAAAGGCAGAGAAGCTCAACTGATAACAAAGGCGCCAAGGTCATCCACTAGAATTAGGTATTATGCTAGTTTCTTAGTACTATTGTAACAAATTACCACCAATTTAGCAGCTAATAACACAAATTCATTCATGCACAGGTCTGGGGGTCCAACTGGGTCTCATTAGGGTCAAATCAAGGCATTGACCAGGCTGATTTCCTTCCTGGAGGCTCTAGAGGAGAACCTCGGCTTTCCCAACTGTGGAGCCCATGGTCCTTGGCATCCTTCTGTTGTCACAGCCAGCCCTGGCCAGCAAGCTTTCTTCACACCACATGGCTTTGCTATTCTCTTTTCTGCCACCCTCTTCCACCCCTTTATGGACCCTTGTGATTACATTTGGTTCCTCTGGGCAAATCAGGATGATCTCCTTATTTTAAAATCAACTGATTAGCAAACTTAATTCCATCTGCTACCATTCCCCTTTGCCATGAGATGCAGCAATATCACAAGTTCTGGAGATCAGCATTGGGCATCCATGGGAGCCCATTATCCTATCTGCTGCAGTCATTTTCTTCTTGGTTTGTTTAATGAAACGGTTTAGAGGATCATTTACTGAGACAATTAAAAATGACACAAAACAATACAGTAATGCTTCTTTACATATGCAGAAGCTCTCCACTTCGTGACCCAGATGTGTTCAAGGGCAGCTCTAGCAATCTGTGAATGGTGATCAGCTGAGGGCCTGAAGACCAAAGTGTCACAGCTGGGCTTGATAGAAACAAACGCAGTTATAAGCCTTGATGAACAGTTGTGGTTCAGAAAATCAAGAAATGGCAGTATTCCTTGAGTGTTCACAGTAAAAATCTACTCGGGGATAGTAATATCCTTTTTAAAAACCATTGCATCTTTGAAATAGGGCCCCTCAAAAGAGGCATACATTCAATTCATAATTTCTTTTTTTTTTAATTTTTTATTGTTGGTTGTTCAAAACATTACAAATTTCTTGACATATCATATTCCACACTTTGATTCAAGTGGGTTATGAACTCCTACCTTCACCCCATACACAGATTGCAGAATCACATCAGTTACACATCCATTGATTTACATATTGCCATACTAGTGTCTGTTGTGCTCCGCTGCCTTTCCCATCCTCCACCCTCCCCCCTCCCCACCTCTCCCCTCCCCTCCCCTCCTCTCTCTCTACCCCCTCCACTGTATAACCCTGAGGGTCTCCTTCCATTTCCATGCAATTTCCCTTCTCTCTCCCTTTCCCTCCCACCTCTCATCCCTGTTAAATGTTAATCTTCTTCTCCTGCTCTTCGTCCCTACTCTGATCTTAGTTACTCTCCTTATATCAAAGAAGACATTTGGCATTTGTTTTTTAGGGATTGGCTAGCTTCGCTTAGCATAATCTGCTCTAATGCCATCCATTTCCCTGCAAATTCTATGATTTTGTCATTTTTTAATGCAGAGTAATACTCCATTGTGTATAAATGCCACATTTTTTTTATCCATTCGTCTATTGAAGGGCATCTAGGTTGGTTCCACAGTCTTGCTATTGTGAATTGTGCTGCTATGAACATCGATGTAGCAGTGTCCCTGTAGCATGCTCTTTTTAGGTCTTTAGGGAATAGACCAAGAAGGGGAATAGCTGGGTCAAATGATGGCTCCATTCCCAGCTTTCCAAGAAATCTCCATACTGCTTTCCAAATTGGCCGCACCAATCTGCAGTCCCACCAGCAATGTACAAGTGTACCCTTTTCCCCACATCCTCGCCAGCACTTGTTGTTGTTTGACTTCCTAATGGCTGCCAATCTTACTGGAGTGAGATGGTATCTTAGGGTGGTTTTGATTTGCATTTCTCTGACAGCTAGAGATGGTGAGCATTTTTTCATGTACTTGTTGATTGATTGTATGTCCTCCTCTGAGAAGTGTCTGTTCAGGACCTTGGCCCATTTGTTGACTGGGTTATTTGTTATCTTATTGTCTAATTTTTTGAGTTCTTTGTATACTCTGGATATTAGGGCTCTATCTGAAGTGTGAGGAGTAAAGATTTGTTCCCAGGGTGTAGGCTCCCTATTTACCTCTCTTATTGTTTCTTTTGCTGAGAAAAAACTTTTTAGTTTGAGTAAGTCCCATTTGTTGATTCTAGTTATTAACTTTTGTGCTATGGGTGTCCTATTGAGGAATTTGGAGCCTGACCCCAACGACTGTAGATTGTAGCCAACTTTTTCTTCTATCAGACGGTGCGTCTCTGATTTGATATCAAGCTCCTTGATCCATTTTGAATTCACTTTTGTGCATGGCGAGAGAAAGGGATTCAGTTTCATTTTGTTGCATATGGATTTCCAGTTTTCCCAGCACCATTTGTTGAAGGTGCTATCCTTCCTCCATTGCATGCTTTTAGCCCCTTTATCAAATATAAGATAGTTGTAGTTTTGTGGATTGGTTTCTGTGTCCTCTATTCTGTACCATTGGTCCACCTGCCTGTTTTGGTACCAGTACCATGCTGTTTTTGTTACTATTGCTCTGTAGTATAGTTTGAAGTCTGGTATCGCTATACCGCCTGATTCACACTTCCTGCTTAGTATTGTTTTTGATATTCTGGGTCTTTTATTTTTCCATATGAATTTCATGATTGCTTTCTCTATTTCTACAAGAAATGCCGTTGGGATTTTGATTGGCATTGCATTAAACCTATAGAGAACTTTTGGTAATATCGCCATTTTGATGATGTTAGTTCTGCCTATCCATGAACAGGGTATATTTTTCCATCTTCTAAGATCTTCTTCTATTTCTCTCTTTAGGGTTCTGTAGTTTTCATTGTATAAGTCTTTTACCTCTTTTGTTAAGTTGATTCCCAAGTATTTTATTTTTTTTGAAGATATTGTGAATGGAGTGGTTGTCCTCATTTCCATTTCAGAGGATTTGTCGCTGATATACAGGAATGCCTTTGATTTATGCATGTTGATTTTATATCCTGCCACTTTGCTGAATTCATTTATTAGCTCTAATAGTTTCTTTGTAGAGCCTTTTGGGTCTGCTAGGTATAGAATCATATCATCTGCAAATAGTGATAATTTAAGTTCTTCTTTTCCTATTTTTATGCCTTTAATTTCTTTCGTCTGTCTAATTGCTCTGGCCAGTGTTTGGAGAACTATGTTGAACAGAAGTGGAGAGAGAGGGCATCCCTGTCTTGTTCCAGATTTTAGAGGGAATGCCTTCAGTTTTTCTCCATTCAGAATGATGCTAGCCTGAGGCTTAGCATAGATTGCTTTTACAATATTGAGGTATGTTCCTGTTATCCCTAGTTTTTCTAGAGTTTTGAACATAAAGGGATGCTGTACTTTGTCGAATGCTTTTTTCGCATCTATCGAGATGATCATATGGTTCTTATTTTTAAGTCTATTGATGTGGTGAATAACATTTATTGATTTCCATATATTGAACCAGCCTTGCATCCCAGGGATGAATCCTACTTGATCATGGTGCACAATTTTTTTGATATGTTTTTGTATCCGATTCGCCAGAATTTTATTGAGGATTTTTGCATCTAGGTTCATTAGAGATATTGGTCTGTAGTTTTCTTTCTTTGAAGTGTCTTTGTCTGGTTTAGGTATCAGGGTGATGTTGGCCTCATAGAATGAATTTGGAAGTTCTCCCTCTTTTTCTATTTCCTAAAGTAGCTTGAAAAGTATTGGTATTAGTTCTTCTTTAAAGGTTTTGTAAAATTCTGCTGTATACCCATCCGGTCCTGGGCTTTTCTTAGTTGGTAGTCTTTTTATGGTTTCTTCTATTTCCTCAATTGATATTGGTCTGTTTAGGTTGTCTATATCCTCCTGACTCAATCTGGGCAGATCTTATGACTTAAGAAATTTATCTATGCCTTCACTATCTTCTAATTTATTGGAGTATAAGGATTCAAAATAATTTTTGATTATCTTCTGTATTTCTGAAGTGTCTGTTGTGATATTGCCTTTTTCATCCCGTATGCTAGTAATCTGAGTTCTCTCTCTTCTTCTCTTCGCTAGCATCGCTAAGGGTCTGTCGATTTTGTTTATTTTTTCAAAGAACCAACTTTTAGTTTTGTCAATTTTTTCAATTGTTTCTTTTGTTTCGATTTCATTAATTTCAGCTCTGATTTTAATTATTTCTTGCCTTCTACTTCTTTTGCTGTTGTTTTGCTCTTCTTTTTCTAGGATTTTGAGATGAAGTATGAGATCATTTATTTTTTGTTTTTTTCTTTTTTTAAGGAATGAACTCCAAGCAATGAATTTTCCTCTTAGAACTGCTTTCAATGTGTCCCATAGATTCCGATATGTTGTGTCTGTGTTTTCATTTATCTCTAAGAATTTTTTAATTTCCTCTTTGATGTCTTCTATAACCCATTGATCATTCAGTAACCTATTGTTCATTCTCCAAGTGATGTATGCTTTTTCCTTCCTTCTTTTATCATTGATTTTCAGTTTCATTCCATTATGATCAGATAAGATGCATGGTATTATCTCTACTCCTTTATATTGTCTAAGAGTTGCCCTGTGACATAATATATGATCTATTTTTGAGAAGGATCCATGTGCTGCTGAGAAAAAAGTATAACTGCTTGATGTTGGGTGGTATACTCTATATATGTCAATTAAGTCTAGGTTATTAATTGTGTTATTGAGTTCTATAGTTTCCTTATTCAACTTTTGTTTGGAAGATCTGTCCAGTGGCGAGAGAGGTGTGTTGAAGTCTCCCATGATTATGGTATGGTGGTCTATTAGACTCTTGAACTTGAGAAGAGTTTGTTTGACGAACATAGCTGCACCATTGTTTGGGGCATAAATATTTATGATTGTTATGTCTTGTTGGTGTATGGTTCCCTTAAGCAGTATGTAGTGTCCCTCTTTATCCCTTTTGATTAACTTTGGCTTGAAATCTATTTTATTTGTTATGAGTATGGACACTCCTGCTTGTTTCCGAAGTCCATATGAGTGATATGATTTTTCCCAACCTTTCACCTTCAGCCTATGTATGTCTTTTCCTATCAAATGCGTCTCCTGTAGGCAGCATATTGTTGGGTCTTGTTTTGTGATCCATTCTACTAGCCTGTGTCTCTTAATTGGTGAGTTTAAGCCATTAACATTTAGGGTTATTATTGAGATATGGGTTGTTCTTCCAGCCATATTTGTTTATTTCTGTTACTAAACATGGTTTGTTTTCCTCTTTGATTATTTTCTCCCACTTTACTGTCCTACCTCCCACTGTTGGTTTTCATTGTTATTTTCCATTTCCTCTTCCTGTAATGTTTTGCCGAGGATGTTTTGAAGAGATGGTTTTCTAGCTGCGAATTCTTTAAACTTTTGTTTATTGTGGAAGGTTTTAATTTCATCTTCCATCCTGAAGCTTAATTTCGCTGGATACACAATTCTTGGTTGGAACCCATTTTCTTTCAGTGTTTGAAATATGTTATTCCAGGATCTTCTAGCTTTCAGAGTCTGTGTTGAAAGATCAGCTGTTATCCTGATTGGCTTACCCCTAAATGTAATCTGCTTCCTTTCTCTTGTAGCTTTTAAAATTCTCTCCTTATTCTGTATGTTGGGCATCTTCCTTATAATGTGTCTAGGTGTGGATCTCTTATGATTTTGCACATTCGGCGTCCTGTAGGCTTCTAGGATTTGGGATTCTGTCTCATTCTTCAAGTCTGGGAAGTTTTCTTGTATTATTTCATTGAATAGACTGCTCATTCCTTTGGTTTGGAGCTCTGTACCTTCCTGTATCCCAATGACTCTTAAGTTTGGTCTCTTAATGTTATCCCATATTTCTTGGATGTTCTGCTCATGGTTTCTTAACAGTCTTGCTGAGCTGTCTATGTTCTTTTCCAGTTGAAATACTTTGTCTTCATTGTCTGATGTTCTATCTTCTAAGTGTTCTACTCTGCTGGTAGTATTCTCCATTGAGTTTTTAAGTTGGTTTATTGCTTCCTGCATTTCTAGGATTTCTGTTTGTTTGTTTTTTATAACCTCTATCTCCCTGTATAGTTGATCCTTTGCTTCCTGGATTTGTTTGCGTAATTCATTGTCGAAGTGATCTTTCATTGTCTGATTTTGCTGTCTAATGTCTTCCTTGATACTCCAGATCATCTGAAGCATGTATATCCTGAATTCTTTATCTGACATTCCATCTTCTGCAGCTGTTTCCTATTCTAAAGTTGCGTTGACCTGCATTACTTGTGGTCCTTTCTTTCCTTGTCTTTTCATACTGCTTGCGTATCTTTCCTGCAGGCGCGGGCGGCGGCTCTGCTCTCTCCTTATTCCAATTGGGGTGTCGTGGCTACCACGCCGGCAGGTCACTGGGCCTGTTCTGGGCGCTGGCGGCGGCTCTGTTCTGCCCCTACTCCAATTGGGGTGACGAGTGTACCACGCCGGCAGGCCACCGGGCCTGATCCACCGGTCGGTTGCAGGTTTGCCTACCCTGCAGGTGCGGGCGGCGGCTCTACACTGCCCCTACTCCAAATGGGGTGACGTGTCTGTCGTACCGGCAGGCCACTGGGCCTGTCCCGCTGGTTGGTCGCAGATCTGCCCACCTTTAGGGCACGGGTGGCGGCTCTGCTCTGCCCCTACTCCAATTGGGGTGTCGTGACTACCCCGCCTGCAGGTCGCTGGGCCTGTTCCTGGCACGGGCGGCGACTCTGCTCTGCCCCTACTCCAATTAGGGTGGTGTGTGTACCACGCCGGCAGGCTCCTGGGCCTGATCCACCGGTCTGTCGCAGGTCTGCCTACCTTGGAGGCACGGGCGGCGGATCTGCCCTGCCCCTCCTACCACGCCTGCGGACCCCTGGGCCTGATCTGCAGGTTGGTCACAGGTCTGCTCACCCTGCGTGCACGGGTGGCGGTTCCGCTCCGCCCCCACTCCAATTGGGGTCACGTGACCACCACACCGGCAGGGCCTGATCCGGGCGTGGGAGAAGGATCTGCTCTGCCCCTACTCCAGTTGGGGTGCCGTGTATACCACACTGGCAGGCCACTGGGCCTGACCCGCCAGTCTGTGACAAGTCTGTTTACCTTGCAAGTGCGGGCGGCGGCTCTGCCCTGCCCCTCCTACCACGCCCATGTACCACTGGGTCGCGGGTCTGCCCACCTTGCGGGTGCGGGTGGCAGCTCCGCTCCGCCCCCTCTCCAATTGGGGTCACGCGGTCACCACGCTGGCGAGCCGCTGGGCCTGCTCTGGGCGCTGGCGGCGGCCCGGCTCCTCCCCTCTGGCTCGACGACAAATTGAGGTGACTCGGGTGTCTGTGCCTCACCCCCCCACCAGGAGACCAACTGTTTCTGTCGCCGCTGGTATTGATGAAGTTCTCTCCTCCGCCGCTTTCTGATGACATGAGATCTCTGCCATGTTGGTATCCTATGCGAATGGCAGAATTTCGTTCCCCTTGCCGGGCAACCAAAGCAACGGGTGAGTCCTGACCGGCCCTCAGCAAGACCCGGACCGAGAAGCAGTTTCCGTGGGCTCCTAGCCCTGGGCCAGGGCAGTTCCGGGAGCCGGAACTCGGCCGCTCCGTGCTCGGTGTAAGCTCCGATAAGAGTAGGCTCCAAGAAGCATTCCCCGCGGGCTCAGTTCTGGGAGCCGGAATTCGGCCGCTTAGTGCTTGGTGTATGCTCTGATAGGAGCAGGGTCCAAGAAGCAGCCTCCGCAGGCTCCCCAGCCCTGGGCCAGGGTGGTTCCGGGAGCCGGAACTCGGCCGCCCTGCGCTCGGTGTTCGCTCTGATAAGATCAGGTTCTACGAAGCCTCAATTCATAATTTCTTAGCTGCTCAATGTCTTCCAACACCTGGTAACTCTGGAGAAATTCTGTGGCTTTCTGCAAGTAGAGGATTTATATGTATTTTGTACATGAGGTGCAAGTACAGATAGGATTCCCAGGAAGACTAAATCAAGTCTGCATCAATAAGGAAAAGCTCAAAAGAAATCAAGGCACTGCCAGCAAAGAGGCCGGTGACACTGCTCAGAAGAAAACATGTCAGCTGTCCCAGGTATACATCGTCTGGCTTGCAGGTCTGTTGTTTCATAGGCCATCTCTAGGATGCCCTTCACTGTACCCTTAAAATCTTCCTGATTCCCCTGGATCTTTTGTTCATTTATTTTTGTGCTCTTCCAGTGAAGCTGACTATGTTGTCCCTGCTCTTTCCTTTATCATCACCCATTATCATGAAATGGTACAGTTACTCATCCCAACTGTGTTTATCACAGTCCCCACTGCCCTTAGCATTCATTTGGTTCTAGTAAGATTCAACCTTTCACTGCACTATGCTCCAAAACACCTATTTTATGTCTTCTTCTTCTTCTTCTTTCTCCTAAACCCTCCAATGACTCCTCCTCCCTTCACTAATGTTCTGGCCTCCTCTCCTCCCAGAAGCATGGTAGCACTGAACTCCTCAGGCCTTCTTTGAAGTTAGATGTGGCAATTTTGCCAGTGATGTGGAAGAAAGGTCAGATATCACTACAAGGGACAGGATTTAAGAGCCCGGGTGCCAATTTTCTTTTTTCCAGTCTTGGCAAGAGGAGTACAATGTCACCTGGCTCCCTGAATGAGGTTAGGACACCCCCCAGAAAGTGACATTTGGCATGTAAGAGAAATAGACCTTCCATGTGTCAAACTGCTGAGAAACAGGAGACAAGGAGGTTGCTAGTTGCTACAGCAAAACCTGCTGACACTGGGCTTCCTATTTTGGTAAGCAAATGAAAGCAATCAAAAGAGAACTTCTACAATCTCCCGTAGCCGCGGCTGCCTTGATTACTCACCATGTACTCTGCCTCTTCCTGAGTTGTAGATAAATTTTCCATCTTCCTAAGGCCAGCCTTTCATCTTGTACACTAGATCACATGCATCTTCTTTTCCTTACTCAAGGCTAACATTCAACATTTCTCCGCTCTGTCTCTTTAATTAGCAATTTTCTCTCTCTACTAAGTAGCCTCCATCAGTAAATAAACATACTGTAATTTCTACTTTAAAGTGACCATGATAACTGTAGAGATTTTTAAAATTCCAATCAGCTGCAATATTCACTCCCATTCTCTCTGGAAGCATCTCATTAGATTTTCCTGCATGCCCTACTGCCCTGAAAACCACCCTTGCCAAGGTCACCAATGATGCCAAATATAGGAAACTGGGTAGTCAAATCTGGGTCCTTTTCTAATATGACAATAACTTGGTTGACCACATTCCTTCCTTCTTGAAATATTTTCTTCCAGGTACTTCTTTAAAATCCTCTTCAAAATATTTCTTTTAATCCTCTTCCTACCTCACTGGCTGCTCCTTCTTGGTCTCCCAAACTAAATATCTGGGTGCTCCAGAGCTTAGGTCTTGGATGTCTTTTTTAATTTCATCCACACTCTCCTACCAGGTGATTTCATCCAGTTTCATGCACCATGCTATATGTTGATGACTCACAAAATGTTTACTTCACCTCCAGATAGTAGAACAATTATAATAATATACTGCAATGAAAGTTATGTGAGTATGGTCTCTATCTCAAGGTTTTCTTTTTATTGTTCTGTACTATATTTTCAGATCTTGTTTGATTGTAGGTAACTGAAACTGTGGAATGTAAAACCATGGCCAAGGCTTGGGGGAAGAGGGGAACATTGAACCTCTATTGCCACCACCCCTGGAACAAATCCTGACCATGCTTCAACAGAGTTATTTTAATAGTCTCCTAACTGGTCTTACTTCTTCTTTCCTGCCCCATATAGTCTACTCTCAAGGAGCAACTAGTCATCTGTTAAACAGCCTGCATCTGTTAAATCAGAAGCAGGTCCTTTCTTACTCTAAGGCCTGAAACTGCTTCCCCACTCATTCAGAATAGAAGTCAACACCCTGACACTGGCCTCCAAGGACTTCCATGAATGGATTACTCACCTTCTTCTCATATCATCACTACTATTCTCTCCCTCATTTTCTCAGCTCTGAAAACACAGCATGTTTGTGGTTCTGGAAATGGCTATGTGTACTTCTGACTCTAGGAATTTGCGTTAGCTTGCTCCACCTAAGCTCTTCCCACCTGATCATCTATCCCCAGGTGTCCTGGTGACTCTTTTTTTTTCTTGGAGTCTCTGTTTAAATATCGCCTTCAGAGTGAGTTCTTCTCTGAGTACTTTATATAAACTATATCCCTCATCTCTAATCACCTTACTCTCCTTATTTTTCTCTCAAGCACTTCTTATCATCTGACATATTAGTTGTTTTTTGATTATCTGTCTTTCCCTAACTTTAATGTAAGCCCTCTGAGGGCAGAAGCTTGGTCTATTTTATTCACTGGTAAATCTCCAGTGCCTAGAGTAGTGTTTGGCATAAATCAGGAAATTAATAAACGTTTGAATTAATAAATCGCATATGGTAAATTGCCTTGAATAGCTGTTAAACCTCTAGCATATGTGACTCTTATATTAACCAAACAGTAAACACTCTCAGGAATAAGTCAGAGTTATAGCTTGGATATATTTGTCCCTCAACAAACTCACATTAGGTGATACAGCAATGTTCAGAGGTGAAGTGTATGGACTATGATAAACTGTCCACGTGGTCTTGAACGACAGACATACACAAGCTGCTCACACTCCAGCTATACTACACTGGTTGCTCAGAAAGTTGCATAAACCCATCCAGGCAATACCTAGTGCTTGCATTGTTTTCCTTTATGGATGATCTCTAAGTAATGCCAGTGGCTACAGACACCTGGCATTCATGGCAATTTCATCTTTTTTTCCCCATTGAAAATGATTTTTTTCATATGAGTAACTTCTTTCAGTGCTAAATCTCAAATAAGTGATAAGTGCTATTTAAGATACTCCACTTTTATAAAGGCATACTTAAGAAATGAACACATTTTATTTTTTTCTCAGAAGACACACATTGGTGCACAAGTTCAATATGATGACTTTCAACCCAATCAGCTGTGAAGGTCATATGGGAGGTTTTCATAGTGCAACCCAGAAGAAGGAAGGGCTAGGGCTATAAATACAGACACAAACAGGAAATAAAGACATCAACTCATGGAAACTCAGTTCTGCAAGGCAAATTGCCTGGTGGATGGTGGTATCAGAAATGTGTGCCTTTGTAGCTTTTTATTTTGACAGTAGAGTTCCAAAAGTGTTTAATTACTTTTTAGTTTTATATTTATGTTTTGTTGGCACTGGGGATTGAACCCAGGATCTTATGCAAGCGAGTGAACTGCCACTGAGCCACATCTCCAGCCCTTAATTACTTCGTTTTGTAAAATTTTCTAATTTTTATTAAGGCTACAAACCTTCAGATTAAAGTTGTTCAGTGGGCCCCAAACAGTGTAAACAATCTAAAAATCCTACAAAACCAATCTTTATTGTTTAGGTGTGTGTGTGTGTGCTGTTATTTTGATAAAAATTAACAGCAAAGACAGGGGTTATCAAAATTCAGGATAGTGGTTACCTCTGGGGAGATGAATGGAGGACTCAAAAAGTTCTAAATGTATTAGCAAATTCTTTTTCTCATGTGACTTAAACTGCAATGCCCAAGCAGCAGCCAATAAAGCCAGAAAGATAGGACACTGCACAGAAGGGCCTAAGAAAACCAGGTGAGGAACTTAGTGGGTGGAGGAAGGAGGAGGAGAAGGAAGCTAGGAGAGAGCGGGAGGGGGAGAGGGGCGGGGCGGGGCGGGGCGGGGCGGGGCGGGGCGGGGCGGGGCGGGGCGGGGCGGGGCGGGGCGGGCGGAGCCTCGGATGGCCGCTCCTGGCTCCACCCGCGGGATAGGCGCCACATGGCTTCGGCCTCCACGGGCTTTGGGGCCCGGTCCTTGCTGCAGTTCTTGCGGCTGGTGGGGCAGCTCAAGGTGAGCGAGCGCGGGGCTGATTGTCTAGGCCGGGCGGCGGCAGCCACGCTGGCGGGCCGGTGGGGCCTCGGGGCTCCTAGCCGGGCCCGCGGCCTGCCGGGTCCTCCGCCCTCTCTGCCGCGCGGAATTCGGGCAGGGGTATACCCCCCCCCCCAGACGACCCGCGTCGTGGACGGTAGTAGGAGGAAGAGAGGTGGCGCAGCCGGCCGCGGGGCCTGTCCAGACCTGGCCGAGTCCGATCCTCGGCGTCCCATTAGCGAGGTAGCGGTTCCCGAGGCTCCGCGGCCCTCGCCTGCTGGGTCTGCACCGAGTACTCGGGCCCACGTGTGCGGGATGCTCCTGAGCAGCCGCAGGGCAGGAACGGAATCCAGCGGCCCAGCAGATGTCAAGTGGAGCGCTTGAACTCTCACACAGTAACTTCAATAACAAGACACCCTCCCCCAGGGGATTTTTATATAACACACACTGGAATTTCATCATGTGCGTCCTGCCCTCGCTCCCTCCTATTACAGTTAGTGATTTTGCAGAAGAATTTCCCCAAGTTCAAAGCAGATCATCTTCATGCCACTGACTACTGTTTATAAAATGATTTAGAAATGTAGAATTCTGAGGCGGAAAGGCAGTCTTACAAGATCACATCATGACCCTAATAAAAGGAAGAGTCCTGACTGGTAGGATGATCAAGCAATTAGAAATGGTTTTCTCCCTTTGGCTTCAGAATTTGGAAGTCCTTCACATGTTCAAATTCAGAGCCTCCATTCCAGTGATCTCCACTTGTGTAGGATGCTTTTGTTTGAAGGGGAAAAGCTCTTGTAATTAAGAAAAAACGTAATTTAGTTTTTATGACTAAAAGATTTGTATACATTTCACAATTATGCTTCATTAACAGAGTGACTTGACTTTTGGACTTTGGTATACTTGCGAATTACATTTCACTATCCCCCATCCACCAAACTCTCTAGTTTGATTCCAGATGTTGATCATTTTGGTTGGTTTAGTAAAGCATTTTCTTATAATAGGTTCTGAAATAATGGCCTTTATGTGCTCTTCCCTGGACATCTTTTAAGCATTGCAGATAGTAAGAGGACTTGTTTTGTTTTTAACTTTTTCTATTTCATACTTATCAGAGAGTCCCACGGACTGGCTGGGTATACAGAAATGTCAAAAATCCAGAGAGCGTATCAGATCACATGTATCGGATGGCAGTTATGGCAATGGTGACCAAAGATGACCATCTTAATAAAGACCGGTAAGCTAATCTGAACTTAGATGGTTGTAAGAGTCTGAGACTAAGGCCTCTGTCACATTCTTGTAGGTTGGTTTATATGTCAAGCAAAACTATTTGAGGCCAACCAGATTTAGGATGTGGGAAGGAGAACTCTTGGAGATGATTGCTTCAGTTGTAAAGTGAAGTCTGGGCTTTTTGTGGGCAAGTTATAGAACTGGCAACCTGCCTTGGTCTCAGAGGAAACATAAACATGATATTAGGGCTTTGAAGGTGAGAATGTTATGTCTAAAATTATTAGCTGTATTAGTATACTATTTGTCCCTTTTATGAATAGTAGCACCCATTTGTGAGGTGGCTTTGTAGTTGGATGTTCAAAATGCTTTTGGAGCATAGAGCAGAAGTTAATTAACATATAAAATGGTAAATAAATCTCAAATGAATTTCAGAAGTGCAAATCAGCTTCTAAAAAAAGTAAAAATAAAGCTATTGTCAAAATTAGGCAAGCATTCTAACAGTAGGGGAGATCCCCTGTTTTTGGTTGATCTTAATGGAAGAGGCAGCAGGAATTGGATTCTAAGGATTGATAAAGATAGAGAATTAATAGTGGCACAATGCACAGAGAGAAGGGGATAGAAACCAAAGTCTGGAGGCAGGGAAGGTAAAGAAATATCTTGGAAAGGAGAAGAATATCAATTTGATTTCAGTGATGGATTCCTTAGGAAGTCTGGGGAGTCCTGTTACTCAGTACATAGGAACGGAGGAGATTTTTGGCAAATAGTACAAGATGGAAGTGAAGTCAAACAGATGAATTTAGGAGTATAGGTTTTGAACTAGATTCAGAAGGAGATGAGGTAGGGAAGCCTAAGAGGAGGCTATTAGGTCTGGTACTGCCTGTGTAACAGTGGGAGTGCTAAACAGAGTCATCTGGGCATTTGTGTCATTGCTTGCCTTTGTTATTTTGATGATGATTATCACAAATCATTAATCACTAATAATCACAGCCATTTGCTGAATTATCAACATGTTCCAGGAAAATAATTTATCAAATTTAAGTTTTACACCAACTTTATGAAGTACTGTTATCCCATTTTTACAGATGATAAATGAAAGGTGACAGAATTGGATATTTAAATAATTTGGCAAAGATCTCATGTGGGTTGTTTGCTGAATTCAAACCCAGATCTGTTCAGCTCTACCCATGACCCTATAAATGGCTTCATTTTGTAATCTAACTAGAACATTGGGGAAAATGATTGTTTGTAAATTTTGTATCAGTAAGTAAATGCTAACCAGATTATCTCATGGCTTTGTAATCTGAAATTACAAACCTGTTAAAGAGAGATTTAGAAACCAGTCATTAAAAAAAAAAAAAAAATCATGCAAAGAGTTTCTCCTATACTCTTCTATATTATGTTGAATATTATACTAGCAGTTTTGTTTCAGAACTGTTGTAGGCTGATGGAATATAATTACTTTAGAAAATACTGCATTAAAATCTGTGGGGGTAGAGAAAAATGTATTATGTAACTTTAAAATAGCATAGAAAAGAAAACTTATAGTGAATATAATTCTGTGTAATTTTCACCATTTCTTGCCTGGTCAGATGTATACGTCTAGCCCTCGTTCACGATATGGCAGAATGCATCGTTGGGGACATAGCACCAGCAGATAACATCCCCAAAGAAGAAAAACATAGGCGAGAAGAGGTCAGTGTTGATTATTGATTCTTCAAAAAACCACTGGAAAAACCCATTGCCAGAGCATAGCTAAGTTCAATAGAGCTATTGCAGTAAAGGAGAACATCACCTAGATAGTCTCATTGGTATCTCAGGAAGGAGAGTTTAGGTGTAGATATGTTTAATTTTAGGGCCTGGGCTGGAGAATGTTAAAATGGGTCTTACAAGATAATAGGCCATTAGCTGGGATTGCAAAGGGTGTAGGACTTAATTTTTGGATCAGTGGGAGGCAGGGTCTTGGGAGAGTCAAGGACTAAGCTATTGGAGCTTACTTTCTTAGGTGGTTTACACAAGAATAGGAATCTATGCTTGTTCTACAGCTTGTTTAACACAAGGATAGGCAGTCATTAAAATGTAGACATAGATAATATGACTTTCATTAGAGCAATAGAAATAGTTGGAATTTAAGTTGATTTGTGGAAATTTTTCATGCTAGTTAAGCTCTTTGGAGAGAAAATCTAGATCACAAGTATAATTATTATTTAGCAAATTTGAATTTTGTCCTCTAATTCAGTGATTGGAAGTTTAAAAAAAAAGTAAAGGAAAACTTATAATATAAAAAAACAGTAACATCAATAAAACATAAAATCAATGTTGGTGTGAGCCCTAAATTCAGAGCCCAGGGCGAAAGAGGAAGATATTTTGGGCCCAGGGCGAAAAAGGAAGATATTTTGGAACCAGGGCTGGAAAATTAAGGATGACTTTTAAAATGCTGAATGGATAGTTTCTAAGTCACAGATTGTTGCAAACTACTTTATGGTAGACCTTTAAATTGTCCTAAATTACTGAGCAAGGGAGCTTTTATTGAGATCTGAGATGGTTTAAGAAGACTGGTGGCTCCTTTTTTTTTTTCTCCTTTGCCATACTGGAGATTGAACCTAGGGCCTTAAGCATGCTAGGCACGAGCTTAACCACTGACCTACATCACTAACTCTCCAGTAGGCATAAATAGCTTTTTCCAGAGGTGTGGGAGACTAGTGTTCAGTAGCCATTAGGGTTTTTACCCTTCTAGAGGCAAGAAAATCCACAAAGAAGTAGACTCCTAATTTTAGAGTTGCAACCCACCCTAAATTTTGAAAACAAAGAGAATAGTATAAGAAATGCCTTCCTGTTCCTGCCAAAATATAGGTCTACAAGATAGCCTAAACCATCATGACAGAAAGGGAAGAATCTAAGGAAATGTTTCTCTATAGGAGTCTACTGTCATGAATTGAGAATTCTAGTTGTGTTGGCAGAATTGATACAAAAAGAAAGCCATTTGCTCAAGAGTCTTGAGTTGCAGAAAGGAACTGGCACTTGAAACAGAGGGTGGTGAGTGTAATAATATCAAAGAAAAAGATGGGGGAAACTCAATTATGCAGCTTGTTTGGGTAAATCTGGATATATAGAGGGAAATCATACTGAAGTACTAGAAGGTTCTCAAAGACCTTTGAAGTGAGGAGAAGGCATGGAGAAATATGACAAAGAAGAGGAAAAGACAAATTGTCTCTTTAAAGGTACACAAGGAATTGCTCCACCGAGGAGTAAGTCAGAACCTTCTGGAGAAGAACCCCAGTCAGTGTGAAAGATCTCTACCTACCACTGACCTAACAGAGGTCGAGTCCTGGCCTGTCTTACCCCATGGAGTACCTGAATAATCAGGGTGCTGCTGTCTTTCCAGATGCTGTCTCTTGGCCTCATAAAACCTCTTAGCCATTGCCTGCTCTTGCTGATTCATGGTGGAATAATGTCCCAGGTGGAAGGGACAGAGAAACAGCTTAAGAACAGCAAGTTCTTGGGCCAGAAACCAAGGGCTTGGAAAGCACTCATATTTCTTCATCTCTTCCTGCTTTTGGTCAAGATTTGGGAACAGAAAGGAAGATGAGAGCGGCAAACAGTTTTTTATGGAGATGGTATTTATGAATAGGATTCAGATGTCTAAGTCATGCATTAAGATAATTAAATGATGATTTCTTGGCTTGAGGTGGAACATGCATAAAGAGAACCAGGAAGCCTCATTTGCCCAGAGGCTAGCTTGCCATATCCACAAGGCTTCAAACTGAAGTAGGAGGGAGGAAAAATACTAAATAAACTGGAAGGCTGATTGTTATAGAGGACGTGGTATTAAGATGAAAGGGAAAGATGAGGGCATTGAAGAGAAAATCCAGGAATGGGGCCAAAAGCAATACTTATAGTCTGGCCCCTTTCCTAAATACAATAACATAAACTTTACATTATAACCTGAACTAGTGTGTGTTACCTGACAGGATCATTGAGATTAGGGAGATGACCTTTAAAGTGGAATTTAGCAATGGCAGGTTATATTCCTTTACAAAGTGAAAAGCTTATTAAAATGGAAGGCAGAGTCATGGTACATATATATCTGCAAGTGTTAAAATGGCTAGAAACTTGGGAGGAAAAGGAGAAGGGTAGAACATTATTATAGGATTGAACATGCAGGATGGAAGAAATGAAAAATATAGTGAACTTTGACAGAGGGCTTGTATGTACCAGGTTCAGAGCACTTTACATATGATAATTCAGTCCTTACAACAATTCTCTTAGGAAAGGACCATTATTACACATGAGAAACCTGAAGGACAAAGAGGTTAGGGACTTGCTCAGGGTTCCATAGCTAATAAGCAAGAAGCCAGATTTCACATGCAGTTTGCACCTAGCTACCACATTATTTGACCTCCCCAGTATGTGACTGACAGATGATGCTTCCCGGATGCTTGTCACAAACCAGTCACAAGACATTTGCTGACAGTTCCACTCAGCTCAGAACTTCAGGCAAATTCTTGACATGTTCTGCTATTGGAGGAAGCTAGGGAAATTGTCACTAGACTGATGTCTGAACAACACAGTGAGAGTACAGAAATGAGGGTATAGGGCCCCAGACCAGGAAGCAGAAGGTGGTCATATTCACCCATGATTGCTGGACTCAAGTGAAGTTGATTTCCAAGGGTTTATTTTAGAAAGCAGTGATGATTCTGTTGCATCTGCCATTAAACCCTAGGACTATTTTGCAGTTCTAATTGTTTAATAATAAGTGATATCAATGAGCTTAGATTCAGAAAATCTACTCAGTTTCAGGAAGAGCATCAACATGCTTGTTATCTGTTTTAAAGAATGTAGTGATTTTAGATAACAGAAAGCTGATTAATCAGTCAGTATTGGAATGTGATCACTGAAAAGCCAATTCAGTCTTAGGTTACATTTATAGGAATATATATCTAGCATGAGGAAGGTGATAGTTTCATCTCTTCCACCTTGGTCAGTTAAGACATAAATCATGTTCATTACTGGGTGTATCACCTTAAAGGGAATAAAGTAGTCCCTTGTTAAAGCAAGATTGTAATGTTTGGATTCTAAAAGTTTAGAATAAAAGTTTAAACAAAAGGAATGGGCAAACTTTTATTCTGGAAAGTGTGGAAAAAAGCAATCTATTTATAAAGACATTTGTTTTGTGAAAATGTAAAGTACTTTCTTAAGCATTTTGCTGAGATTATAAGAAAGAAGCCAGGAAGAATGTAAGTATAAAATACACTAAATTTTATGCCACTAAGGGTAGTCTGGAGTACAGCTCTGTGATCGAACAGCATGCTGCTGTTACTTTAAGAGCTGATTGTTGACATTGGTAAACGTGATTTACTCTGTAAGTGAATGTATTTGATAAACTTTTCCTTCCCAGTAAGTAATACACACATAAATATCCATTTTTGTTTTCATTTATGACCTTTATGTTTTGCAAAAATGGTTCTTATAACCATACTATTTTCAAGGAGACTAGCTTCCTGGTTAGAAGAACTGAAGTGAGAGTAAAAGGTATGTATTGAGATAATGAAGGAATTTAAAGCCATTTGAGAGTAAGTTTACCCCCAAATGTGATATTTTAGAAGGATACTGGAAAAACTTGAGGGAAGAGACTGGAATAAGGTTAACTCTTGGGACTTTGTAAAGATTATAAATGAGTGTAGGGCCTCATGCTGCACAGGCCAGGCCAAATCCTTTTCCCAGCCCCTATTTCATTATCTTTGGGCTTTGTGTATGCACACACGTGCACACATGCATACACACACACACACACACACACAGTGAAAAATCATTGTTTTGTTTTTGTTTGTTTCTCTTTCAACCTCACCCAGATCCTTATAACTCTCAGGGATGGAAGGGTTTTACTATGGACCTCTGGTGGTGACAGGTACTGGAGGGACCACTACTGGGGACATAATACCCTCCACCCTTATTCTCTTACCTCAGCTTTCTTTGGGTTTTGACTAACTCTCAGACTTCTGGTGAGGGAAGTGGCTTCCCTCTATCAGCTTCTGTTAGATAAAATGTGGAAAAGGACCCAGAGTGGCCTGGTTTGAGTTATGAGGCCATCCCTTTGCTTAGTTACTTTGGCCACAGAGAGCCTGACCTAGCTCATCACTCCCCCACCCCCCATTTGACACTATGCTTGTAGATGAGTGAGGATAGCAGGAAGGATGGGGTTAAGCCTGGTGGAAGGACTACAAAGACTGTTGTTAGCTTGAATAGGAAAGTGCTTTTGACAGTGCTGCCTAAAACCCATGTAGGAGTCTCTTGAGAGGCTGAGTTCTGACTACTGAGCATGTTTGTGGAGAGAGGACAGAAGTGTTCCACTTGAAACTTGTGAGTCAGTGAACCTATGAAGGTCTATACTATGACTTCCTTCATGTTAATAACAATAATTGCCCTATGTAGTATTTTAAATTTCCAATAAAATCATATTAATAATAGAAAATAATATAATGCTACACAAAAATGTTGATACCAATATAGGTCAATTTATTCTACTGCCCCTATGGGAGTTATCTGTAATAATCTGAGCCTGTAACTCATGTATAGTTGTTAAGCAGTCACATAAATAGTTGTTAACTTAGACAAATGTGAGCATAATGAAAATAATAGTTTGATATTTCAGGAAGCTATGCAACAGATAACCCAGCTCCTACCAGAGGATCTCAGAAAGGAGCTCTATGAACTTTGGGAAGTAAGTATACAATAGGTAACTTTTTATTTATTGCAACTGAATTTATATGGTTCATCGATGTTTTAGTTGGTTTAGATTGCCTTAACAAGCTGTCTCAAATGTTGGTCTGTTTTTCACCTCCAAGTGGCTGCAGGAATCTCTTGGGGCTGATAGTCCGCAGTCCTCATTTCTCTCACCACCACAATGCTTGGGATGGATTTTGACTCATAGATCCTGGATTTCTTGCTGATTTGCTTATATCCACCTATCCATTTCTGGTCTCTGAAAAAAGCATGGCTTTGGGGGATAGTTCAGAAATGGGATTGAATTCACCTTACCACTTAGTTGTATGTCCTTGGGCACGTTCCTCTTATTGAGTCTGTGGCGGTCATAAAACCTTGAAGGGTCATTAGGGCTGAGTGAAGTAAAGGTGAAAGTCCACTATGCTGCCTGGCACTGAACGGGGACTCATTCAGCATGGGGGTTCTCTCCCTATGCTTGGTCCCTTCCCAGTGCTGCCAATAGACAAGGGAGGTGAGACTGGAAGGAAAGGACAGGGAGGATAGAAAGGGGAAGTAAGTTGTTTTATCTCATTGCTTCCTTTCCTAATGTTGCAAATCCTTTGTGAGGGAAAACAGACTCCTCTATGGTACCGTTTCTCACCTCATTCTGCCTGCACTGGCATAGCTTTGCTGGAGCTCTTAGACTCACTTTTTTTTTTAATCCCCCCCCCCCCTTTTTTTTGGTACTAGGAATTGAACACAGGGGCACTTCACTGAGCCATATTCCCAGCCCTTTTTATGTGTTTGAAACAGAGACTTATAAAGTTTCTTAGGGGCTTGCTAAGCTGCTGAGGCTGGCCTTGAATTTGTGATCCTCCTGCCTCAGCCTCCAGAGCCACAGCTAGACTCACTCTTATTCCTGTGCGCAGGTAGTCCTGCCTTCCACTCTCACTTCTCACATTTCCTTCAAAGTGCTCACCTTCAGAGCCTGGTCTTCCACCTTCTGTTTCCACATACCCAGACCCCCACCCTGCCTTGCCTTTCTCCTGAACATCAAAGCTGGGAGAGGTCCCTTTCTTACTCCCTCACATGCCGGGTTGGTTCTTCCCTTGGGAGTGAGATGGGACATGAATGGGGTTGAAACCCTGAACAGACTTTTCCTCCTAGAATGTCACGTTTTACAACATCAGATTCTGTAGTGCACTGTTATTTCTGTGGTTTGTTTCATTATGGGATGAAATGGACCTTTTAAGACAGTGGGTAGGGTGCAGAAATCAGTGCCTTCTAGTCAAAGAGTTACTTGATTTTTGTTTACATGTTTCTTTTCTAGGAAGTGAGATGGATACCTGCCCATATCCACAATTATGAAATTCAAAAAGTTCAGAGAACCAGTTTTTAAAAACTTGACCTCATTTGAACTCATTTATCAGCAAAATCATCTCTGAATCAACATTAGGCTATTGGAGTTCTAATTCATCTTCCTCCTTGTGATAGTTATATTTAGATGGAGAAATATTCATCTGTTTGGTAACCAAGTACTACTCTAGAGCCCACTAAAGGTATTCAGTAATATACATTATATGTGCCATATTATTTTTCTAAAATAAGAAAATTTGAAATCTGAAACCAATCTGGTGCCAGGGTTTAAAATGAGAGATATGGGGTTTTAACATCTGCCTTGTTGAACAGTAATAAGAATTAAATCTGGTGAAGTATGCATGGTATGTAGCCTGGAGCCTGGTATAGGTGGTATCTGTTATAGTATAATAGGATTTATTTAGGAAAAAGTGTCTCTTGTTTCCAAGTATGTACTTTCAAGTAGTTTTTGGAACACTCTTTCTAAGATGCGGAGTAAAGAAGTAGAGTAGGTTGCATCTCATATATAAAGAGAAAATAATGGCACCTGAGTTTATGGAACTAATCAATGTATGGTCTTTTAAGGAAGAAACATTCAGAATTTGAAAACCTTTTATAATAATTTGTCCCTTTGTGACTCCTAATTATTGTGAATATAGAGGTAATGTCTATAAAATTATTTTCTTAACTGTGAGCAACTAGCTAAAAATTTTACTGCAAAATTTACTTGAATTTAAACAGTATTCTAAGTAATATACTACAACAGTTACTAAGAAAGACTCTGGAGATTAAATATAAACCATAGAATTAAAATCCTTGATAACCCCCCAATAGGTAACACTTTTGCTATCTTGTGCCATTCTTGGTTGATAAGCAAAGCTTGTTGAAGAACTTTTCTCCAGATCCACTAGGGAAGGATGCTTCCTTTCCTCTTTCCAGCTTCTTGTGGTTGCAGTCCTTGGCAGTCCTTGGCTTATAGAAGCATTGTTCCAACCCCTTCCCTTTAGTCATGTGGTGTTCGATGTTAGTGTCCCCCAGAGTTGTCTCTATTGTATTAACACCCATCCTAATCCAGTATGAATACCTTATACTTCAATTACTTCTGCAGAGACTATTTCCAAATAAGTCATAGTTACAGGTCACATGTAAGGTTCAGGTGGATATGAACTTTTTAGTATAGTACAGGGACCTATAATAATTTATGTATGTTATAATTCATATCCAGTATTAGTTTATGGGCTTCAATATGAGACTTCTGGGGTTCATATACCGGCTTCATATATTAGCTTTGTGGCCCTAAGCAATTTATTTAATTTCTTCATTTATAAAATGGCAATAATAATATATTATATATTTGGGGGAATTAAAGTAATTAAATATGTGTAAAGCAATTGGAATACTGCCTGGCATATAGTAAGCTCTATTTTTCCTTGTCCATATATTCTATTTTTCTCTGCCTCTAGTACTTATATTATGATTTTGGTTTAAGAAAATATGGTCAGTCTATACCCATGAGAATTAGAATAATACTGGCTACATATTAAATACCAGTTGATTAATATTTGAAGTGTTGATCACCATAGCTATTCACTACTCTAAATACCTATCAGCCCGAGGGGCATGTCTGTTTAAAGCAATTAGACAGCCTTGATTATAATTTATCTTTCATCTCGGAAGTGTAAAGGATTTCAGTAAACCAAGAGGAAAGAGTTCTTTTTTTTTTTTTTTTTTCCTGAATGTATTTCAGAAAGGTGACTGCCTTACCTCCTGCATTTCACTTTAAAGAAATACCTTGTGGGCTGGATTTGTGGCTCAGTGGCAGAGCGCTTGCCTCACACATATGAGGCACTGGGATGGATCCTCAGCACCACATAAAAACAAATAAATAAAATAAAGGTATTTTTTTAAAAAAAGAAATACCTTGTGAGCCCCTAAACATGAAGGCAGCTATTCCCCCATGCCAAGTGCCTAGCATACCCAAATGCCTTTGGATTCTTTGTTTATTTTTGAATAGAAAATGGTATTTTAAGAGCCCAGTATGAACACAATCCTGGTTGTGTAGTACACAGAGGATGCTGGAATTTGACTTTCATCCACACTTATTTGCTTTGTTCTTCTTTACACATGTGTCATCTCAGAATAGTAGTTATATACCATCATCATCATTTCTGATACTGAAAAAAAAAAAAAACAATTTGCCTCTGCTATCTCCATTTTTCCCTTTTATAATCATTGTATTGTGTCTGTGTTTTCAGAACATCTAACCATTGCATGCTATAGCTTCTCCTTTTCATTCTTAGTTCTGTAAGTAACTATATCATTGAAGTTCAACACCAGTTTTTATTTCAGTTTCTTAACAGTTCTGATTGAGACTTATTCTCTAGTAGATTCTTCAGGAAGGGCTTACAGGAAGTATGTTCTCTAAATTCTTGCATTTTGTACTCTTTGTACATAAACTCCTTTCTAATTTCAGTTCTCATGTTTTTCTTGACATAAAACATTGCTATTAAAGTCTATTCATAATTTTATTTTCCTTATATGCCAGATGCTCTTTTTTGGGTATCTGAAGAATTTTTTTTTTCTTTTAGGTCTTGGTAATTTTATTACAGTGTTTTTTGTTTTGTTTTGGTTTTGGTTTGGGGGATTGTTTTGGGGTGCTGGGGATTGAACTCAGGGGCACTTGACCACTGAGCCACATACTCAGCTGTATTTTATATATATATATATATATATATATTTTTTAAAGAGAGAGAGAATTTTATATATATATATATATATAAATTTATATATATAAATTTATTTATTTTAATAATTATATATATTATATATATAATATATATATATAAATTTAATAATTATATATATTATATATATAATATATATATTATATATATAAATTCATATATATAAATTTATTTATTTTCTAGTTTTCGGCAGACACAACATCTTTGTTTGTATGTGGTGCTGAGGATCGAACCCGGGCCGCACGCATGCCAGGCGAGCGTGCTACCACTTGAGCCACATCCCCAGCCCTGTATTTTATATTTTTTATTTAGAGACAGGGTCTCACTGAGTTGCTTAGCACCTCGCTTTTGCTGAGGCTGGTTTTGAACTCATGTTCCTCCTGCCTTAGCCTCCTGAGCCACTGGGCTTACAGGCATGTACTACTGCGCCCAGCTATTACAGTGTGTTTTTGTGTTGGTTTTTCTGGGTACATTTTTAACATATACTTTGAAATCTTTAAAAAAAATTTTTGATTGTAAGAAAACTTTTTTGAAATGTAATTTTTTTTCTTTGATTTGCTTCTGAGATTACTCTATGTCTACTCATTTGTTAGTTTTTCTTTGCCTAGCTTTAATACTTGTCAGTTTCTCTGAAATCATTTGTTTATTTTCTTCTCCTCCTCTGCCTCCTTCTTCTCCTTCTTCCTTTTGATTTTTTGTTTGAGACCGGATCTTGCTAAGTTACTCAGTCTGGCCTCAAACTTGGGATTTTTCTGCCTCAATTTTCCAAGTAGCTGAGATGATAGGTTTATGCCACCATGCTCAGCTTTTTTCCTTTTCTTTTAATTTTGTATTTTTTACTTTTCAACTTTAACTCCTTTCTAATTTCTGTTTCTCTTAAGGAACTATTTGTCATGTTAATTAGTGTTGTACTTTTTATTGATTAACTTTCGTTTATAAGATTACCTTTTATCTGATTCTTTTGTTCTTTTTTATGTTTTGCATCATTTCCTCCTTTTTTTTTAGCTCCTTTTGAAATTTTTGTGGTAGAATTGATCTCTCTCTTATTTTGAATATCTGTCTGATGTAAATTGTCTGTGGAGATGTTGTTTTGTTCCTTACTTTCTTTACCTTATGATAAACAAGTAGAGGATCTAACCATTGTGCTTTCTGTTGCTTGTTTTGATGGAAAACTAGTTTTCCTGAACTTTTGGAAGGAAACTTGATTCAGAATGACTTTTTTTTTTTTCAGTTTGTTAATTTTTGTTTCTTTTTAATTGACAAAAATTTTATATATTTGTGTACATATGATGTTTTGAAATATGTATGCATTGTGAATTGTAGGATGGCTAAATTTATCTAATAAATAGATACAGTACCTGTTTGGGTTTTTATGGTTAAAATAGGGAGAACCATCAAAATTATAATGGAATTGTTTGCTCCTAGTAAGGAGCTACTGTAGAAGAACATGAAGGATGGAGGAATATTATTAATCAGCTGTTTCCTAGAATTACTTACCTGTCTAATCTTCATCACCATTTTTTTGTGGTAGGAACAGATTGCCTTCTTAAATTCACAAAACTTCCTCTTCAGCTTTTTTTTTTTTTAATGAAGTGTTAGAAAAAACATGTTAACTTGTTTTTAGAAATTTCTTGATCCTTTTTGTTTGTTTGTTTGTTTATTTGTTTGCTTTTTGGTACTAGGGATAGAAACCACTGAAATCCCCAGCCCTTTTTAAATTTTATTTTGAGACAAGGTCTTGCTAAGTTGCCCAGGCTGGCCTTGATCCTCTTGCCTCAGCCTCCCAAGTAGTTGAGTTACCAACACGTACCACCACACTTGGCTTAATTTTGTTTCCCTTCTTCATTTTAATCTGATTCTTTTCTTCATCTCTAGAATCCTTATCCCACTCTGTCTTGATTCTGTTCCAGAAGTTTCTTCTCACAGGGCATCTGTCCTGAAAGGGCACCCAGGAGGTCAGACTGGAGTGTGCAGTAGGTTGCACTGTGCCTGTGTTCATCCAATAGTAGAGTGGACAAGGTCTCCTCCAGTGTGACTGATCTTCTGAAAATTTGAGAATTCTAGCAAACACCTGTTGGCTATTTTGAGATTCTGTTCTCTGTCCATCAGGCATCCTCTTTTTCCTTGGTGCTTCTTCTTGACAGGTGGGAAGGGTTTCTGTAGGGCTTATAGCTGGAGATGTTTTGTCTCATTTGTGTAGAATTTGAAATGCATGGGAATGTCACATCCTTTATTATTTATTTATTTGTTTGTTTGTTCATTTGTTTATTTTTGTAAAAAATATCCATGATATTTTGAATTTGCCGTTATTTTGCTCTGTCAATTTTTGTCTGTTTCTTCTCCTTTGCTCCCTGTTTTACCATCTACCTAGTTACTCAGGCCCCAAACTAGGAAATCATTTTCAATTTTTCTTCCCATTTCCCTTCTTATTTTATTTTATTTCATCGTTATGATTTCTTAAATTCCCCCCACTGTCCTTGTCTTCACTGCCATGGTCTTAGAACAGACAGCATCTAGGCTAGTGCTACAAAGTCTCAGAACCTGATTTTTCTGCTTCTGGTCTAGCTTTTACCCAGACCTCATTCAGAGTGAGCTTTCTAAAATCAGATAGAAGGGGACCCTTCCTGCTTGAAACCTTCTGGTGATGCCCAGGAGTTACAGGGCAAACTGTGGTGTCCACACCAGGCTTTTCAAGTGTGGGCTCTAGCCTCCATCTTCAGACTTTTCCTTCCTGTAACACTCAGTCCTGTCATTGGGAGCTACTTGCAGTCATTTCTCCAAATCCTTCACCCTTAGAGCTTTGTCTATACTCTTTTCTCTGTGCCCTGCCTCCTTTTGGGAAAATAAAATTGGAGAAGGCCCTTTACCATTGATTTTTTGGGGGGAAATTCAACAATTTACCTTTAAAAGAAATCTGTAAGTTCACCAGAATTTGCTACAAAATATTGTATTTCCTAGTGATCTTGAGATATTTTCTAATTTTGATTTTCAATAGAAAATAAATGCTAGATTGCTTTGCTTGTAGTATTCAATTTCCTTTTGTTAAATCATAAACTTTATTTAATGTTGCTATATAACTATGAATGTGAATGAACACTTAAATAAGATGTAATTATTTTTAAGAGCCTTTGAGATCAAGCAAAATGTATTGAGTTGCATATTTAAATGATTCCCCTGTATAATATTCAGCTTTATCAAATCCAAAGAGCTGCCTTTATAAAAAATAAGGTATCTAATAAAAACCAAGAAGCCTTTCCGTGATTTGTATTATGTCACTCTGCCAAGAAAGTATGACAGGCTTATTATCTGAACACATCTGGGTGGAATTACAAATGAGAAGTTTTCAGGGAAACCAGGTGGGAACACTTTGGTCTTAATAGAAGGATGATCCTGTATGGCATTCACGGGGACTTTTGTCTGTGTGGCATGTGTCCTGCTCAGAGACCTGCTAGAGCTCCTAGTTTCAGATCTGCCCTGGGGAGGGAGGGAGTAGTGGGAAGAGGAAAGGTGGGAAAGCTGCCCTCCTCCCACCACCTTCACCCCTTGCCACCAACATAGGACCCACACTGGTGTGTGCAAAAATTCATAGATCTGACTATCTCCTCAAGAGTCAGAACCCAGAGGGACTTAAGTAATCTTACACTTAGTGGGAAAAGTAAGGACAGAGATTCCCAGGTAAAGTGGTAACCAAAAGCAAAAGGTGAAGCTAGCAATTTGATTAAGAGAAAAAGGTAATCCTTATGAGGAGGGAAGTAAAAGGTTGAAAAGCACAAGATGAAGTGTCATCTTGAAGTTACAAACCTCTAAACTGCTCAGGTGTTCTTGCCAGACATGGTAGTGTATGCCTATAATCCCATCTACTTGGGAGGCAGGAAAATCACAAGTTCAAGAACAGCCTGGGCAATGTAGCAAGACCCTGTCACAAAATAAAAAGGGCTGGGGATGTAGCTCCTTGGTAGAGCACTTGCCTACCATGTGTGTGGCCCTAGGTTCAATCCCCAGTATTGGGAGGATGAGGGTAAAATAATGACCTTGAAATGAAGGCAGGATAATGAACCGGAAGAAAAGCGAGTGGATGAACAAGTGAGACTTCCAAGGCATCTGGTGGAATATGTGGAAGGAAGTGTGTGCATCCTTCTTGCATGGACTCTGGTGCTAAGCTGTGAATTAAGTGAAGTATCTCTGAAGGGTTTGCAAACAGGGGTGAAATGTAGCCAAAGTGATTTGAGCTATGACTCTCACTACTGGTTCTATAACCAGAAGTTTTCTGAAATACCTACCTAACCTTGCTGCTTTGATTTTCCATTTCCTTAGGAGTATGAGACCCAGGCTAGTGCAGAAGCCAAATTTGTGAAGCAGCTGGACCAGTGTGAAATGATTCTTCAGGCTTTTGAATACGAGGACCTTGAAAACAAGCCTGGGAGGCTGCAAGACTTCTATGATTCCACAGCAGGTACTTAATGCTATTTTTAAATTTTTTGTACTGAGGATTGAACTCAGGGGCACTTAACCACTGAGGCACATCCCTAGCCTTTGTTGTATTTTATTTAGAGACAGTGTCTCATTGAATTTCTTAGGGCCTCACCAAGTTACTGAGGCTGGCTTAGAACTTAAGATCCTCCTGCGTCAGCCTCGCAAGTTCCTGGGATTACAGGCATGCACCACCGCACCTGGTCATAATGCTATTTTCAATAAGAATCTGTTTTAGTTTGGCTTATTCTAAGTGAAGTGACTAGCAGGGTGTTAATAAAACCCACTGTTGGGAGCATCTAAGAAGAATATAATGGAATTGATGGTAAGATGACATTGGTACTGAAAAGCATCGTTGCCTTGGAGTCTGAGCATCGCATTCACATTCCACCTCTGCCCCATGCCCACTGTGTGCCTCTGGGTAGCCTCCTGACCTCTCAGAGCCTGTGGCCTCATTTGAAACAAAAGGGGATCATAATATCCTTTGTAAGTCCAAGGTTGATTTTTGAGATTCAAAGAAGATGATGTGTTTGAAAGGGCTCTTTGATCTGTATGTGCCATGTGAGATGGAGGTAGAAATCGAGATTTAAAACAGGAAAACCTCTGTAGCTGCAGTCACCTCTATCATTATAGTACTTCATAGCACAGCCCTGGAGTCAAACTGCTTGGGTTTGAATCCTAGATATGCCATTTACAAGCTGTGTGACTACCAATAAATTATTTAACCTCCCTGGGCCTTAGTTTCCTTATCTTTAAAATGGGGGTAAGATATACTTTGTAGGATAAAGTAAGATTGTTTTAGGATATAGTAGGCTAGAGTAGTGCCTGGCAGTAAGTGTTAGCAATCTTCATTTTGATTCTTTACAGAGTCAGGAGCTGAGAACACTGTATTAGTGATAGCTATTTTTCTTATTGTTCCCTGGAAGAAAACTCTCTTCCCTGGGTACTCTTCAGGCTCTGCTCAACCTGCCTTTCTCCTGAGTGTCCTGCAAGGGATGACCTTTCTCTGACCTCTCAGGACCCCACATGGTCTCACCAAATAGAGAAAAGTACTAGCTCACAGTCTCTGCTCCAAATATATTTGCATTAGAATGAAGTTGATTCAGTTTTCCTTTTCTCTTTTTCCAGCTCCGCTTCCTCTGCTCTAGACAAGGCCCTCATTATTTCTTATTGGACTGTTGCTGTAGCCTCCTGACTTAACCTGCCAGCAGGCTTGCAAGTACACCCTGCATGTCTCCTGTCTTCTTTTGTAGATAGTTATTATCATGACTGTCTTTATTTATTTATTTAATGCAGTGCTGGAGCTTGAACCCAGGGCCTCATGCAGACCGGACAAATGCTCTATCACTGAGCTGCTTGACTTCTTTATTTTAAAAACTCTGTGGCTTTTCTTTTTCTAAAACATAAAATCCTGATACTTTTTGAGTGACCTAAAAAGACCTGCAGTCTAAGGCCACCCATCTCTCTGGTCTCCTTTCCTAATCCACCCTGTCACAATTAAACATTTTTTTTTGCTCAGTCTGCACTTGATCTAGAGCTTGCCAAGGTCTCATAGTCTACACACTGAGGTCCCTCTCTGGATCTCTCTCTTTATTAGTCAGCTCTCATACTGCAGCAGAATCCCTGAGACAATCAACTTATGAAAAGGAAAGATACATTCTGGCTTACAGTTTTGAAGGTTTTAGTCAATGACCAATTATTTTGGGCTTGTGGTGACACATCATGACAGCAGCATATGGTGGACCAAAGCTGTTCACCTTGTGACTAGGACATGGTGGGGGTGGGGTGCAGAAGGAAAGGGTTTTGTTTATCAGTTCCCTTTGAGGACATGCTCTCTATTACCTGAAACCAAGCTGAGGAGCAAGCCTTTCCGTGGGCCTTTGGGGGACATTACAGATCTTAACTGTACTGCTCCCCAACACCCTGCTTGATCACCAACTGATAGAAAGCAAGCTGTTTGATGACCAAGACCAGTTTTGGTTTAACCTGTCTTTGATATGCGAGGTGCTCGAAAATATTACCATAAATAGAGTTAATTTAAACTTAATAATTTAAGTTTATTCTATTTAACTTAGTAAGTTATTAAGTTAATAACAAACCAAATAGAATAATTTTATAAACCAAGGATCAGCAAATTGTGCTCTAAGAGCAAAATTAGGTCACTACCTATTTGTGTAAATAATGTTATATCAAAACACAGTCATACCTCTTCTTTACATATTGTCTGTGCTGCTTTTTGTGTTATAACAGCAGAACTCAGTACTTATAACAGACTATACAGTCCACAAAGCCCAAAATATTTGCTATCTGGCTTTTTATAGTAAGGTTTTCTGATTCATGTTGAAGGCAAGGATTGGGTTTCAAGATAGCATATCTCACCAATAATGTAACTAGAATATAGGTTATATTTATGTGATTCTTTACGTTTTATATAATTATCTTCTATCATAGTATATTCACAATGAAAAATAGAAAATGAAATATGAAGTACCAGTAGAACTAAAAATGTGTGAGTGGAAGAGTTGTCTAAATTTCACATTTTACTAAGAAAGAAACTTGAGTCCAGAAAGATGGTGAATGGCCTGTAGCTGAATTGAGATTAAGACTCACTGCACTTTTATTCTGGTTCTACTAAATAATTAGTAAATAAAAATAATATAACTGATTCAAGCAATAGTTTCTTACTTATCTTAAGTAACTCCTAAAGAAAAGTTTACAATCAAAGATGTATGTAGAATTGACTACTATTGAAGAGGAGGTCAAGGCTTTAGTGTTTGTTTGTTTTTAACTTCACTTCACAACTTTGTATTTTCTTTTTCTGTCTTTGCTTTCTGAATCCTTGCTCACTGAGGAGTAGTACAAAGGCTGTGGCTGATAGATGAATAAGAGAGGAGAGTGGGAGATGAGCCTCCAGAAGTGGCTCATGGAGGATTTATGGGCACTAGAGGACCTTGACTGTCCTGTCAGTGAGATGAGGAGCCCTGAGAGGATGTGGAGCCCAAGAATATTTTGATCTCATTTATGTGCATGTATGTTTGTGTGTTTTCTCAGAGCTGAGGATTAAACCCGGTGATAGTCTGCTCCCCTTAGCTACATCCCTAGCTTTTTTCTTTTGCTTTCTTTTTTTAAAGACACAAACTTTCAATCCTCCTGCTTCAGCCTCAAGAGTAGTTGAAATTTCAGATGTGAGCCAAGGTTATTTAAATTTTAAAAAGGCCACTTGGCTTGAGAGATGGAGGCAGGAGGATCTCCAAGCTTAAAGCCAGCCTTAGTAACTTAGAGAGATCCTATCTCAAAATAAAAAATAAAAAGGATTGAAGATGTAGCTCAGTGCTTAAGCACCCCGGGGTTCAATCCCTGGTACAAAAAAAAAAAAAAGTCACTTGTGCTGAAAGCAGGGAGAGTATATCTGGGGACTACAGCCATATCCAAGTGAGAAGTGATGGTGGTTTGGACCCGAATGATCGGGACAGAGTAAGAAATGGTCAGACCCTGGATATATTTTGAATATAGAGTTGACAGGATTTGTTGGATAATTGCATGTGGGGTGTTTGTGAGAGGAGTCCAAGGATTTTGACATGATCAGCTGAAAGAATGAAGTTGCCAATAGATAGAGAAAATGGAGGAAGAAAATAGGGATTCCAGAAGCTAAGGGAAGAAGGTGTTTTAAGAAGTAAAGAGTTGCTATCAGATTTGGTGACATGGAGATAATTGGTGGCCTCAATAAGAACAGGTTTGAGCCCAACTGGAGTGAGTTCAAACACCACTATGAGGATTGGAATGCAGGACTGACTGTAATCCATCCCTGACTGGGTAGAACTGATGAAAAATGGGGTTGTGAATTGGAGAGATGCATCATCCTTAGAGTTCATTCATTTATAAAACAGGATGTAAAAAGAGCACATTTATGTGCTGATGGCAGTAATCAAGGAAGGGGGTGAGGATGGCTTGGGTGGGATCTCCTGCACAGTGGGGAGGCTGGTCTTGAGAGCTGGGACAGTTCATCCTCACTAAATTATTGCTAGTGATGATTTCAAGATGTACGCGTAGGAAGAGGAGACTGAGGGAGAGACAGAGAGGACTTCCAGAGGAGAGAAAGTCATGAAAAGGAGAGAGAGGCTATTAGAAGGATAGTCTGCATGAGCACTGACATCACGAATTCTGATGGGTGACATTGAACCTCAAGTGGTAATTTTCTAGGCGTGAATAGAAGTGGCTTACAGTGATTTCTGTAGATGACAGCGGCCATGAGGGGCAGTAGGGGGAGTAGCCAGGTAATGTGACCTTGGCACAGTGGAGCTAAGTACACTGTGGAAGCAGTAACCAGGTGCATGGAGATGGTCCTCAGCCCTATGGTAAAAGCCTTAGGAGAGAACAGGGCCAGTCAGGGGAAGCCACATCCTCAGGACCAGCCAAGAAAGGGAAGGGAGTTTTCAGAGAAGAGACTGAAAACAGATTAAATAGATTTTAGTGTGGAATGAAGAGTAAACAACAGTAACCTACAGACAGAAAAAGAGAGTGGGAGAAGAGATGCTGGGTTTGAACATTCCCCCATGTTAAACACCATTGACCTATTATAGCTTGGGCTTGGTTGCTGCCCAGTGCAGAAATCTGGAGAGGGCTGAGCAGCAGAGATGACAGCACAGATAGCCAGTGCAGTATTTGTGTTCTTTTTCACATCCTGGGACAGCCTAGAACCCCTGATCATCCCACTCCTCTTTTATATATAGGTGCTGTGTCCCCCTTAATTACTTGCAGTTTTGGAATGAACAGATTGGGTTTAGCTCTCCAGTAGTCTCACACCTTCCTGGAGTTTCTGATAGAGATAAGGGCTTCTGGTGAAGTATCTTGTGGCTTTGCTTAATTGATGGCTCTCTGCCTGATTATCATTCTACTTGGTGGCACCTGGGTGACAGAATAAAGTGATCCCTTGTCCCCTTCCTAGGATCCAGAGTGTCCTTCTGCTAAGAAGAATGGGTCTGATCAAAGAATGGAGCCGCCTGAGCCCTGAGGTCAAGGTGGGGAAGTAGGTGCCTTCTGTTCTCAACAGCAGTTGTCTTTTTGCTTTGCAGGAAAATTCAGTCATCCTGAGATCATCCAGCTTGTTTCTGAACTTGAGGCAGAACGAAATGCGAACATATCTGCGGCCTCCATGGAGCCATGCTCCTGAGCTCCGTTGCTGCACTCCTATAATATATATTTCATTTTTCTGTTTCATGGTATTGTGTTTTGCCATTTTTTGGTCAAGTGGTTTCCCCCAATGTGAATCTATTTATCTTCAGTTGTCTAGACTTGAGAAAGAAATGTGATATGATTTGAACACTGAAAGAAGCCACAGAACAGGAAGTGGTCATGATAATGCCACAGATGAAAACTGGACAAGGCAGTACCTTTTCTAAGAATTAAATATTAAATAAATAAATAAATATTTAACATCTTAAACTTTGGAATATTTATTGGAGATCTTAAGTCATCTTATTCTGACTTAATAACCTTGACCCCTGAAGGCCAGATTCACTGAAGGATAGAAAATTTAATTGTAATTTCTTTAAGAACAGAGTCTTCTGCTGATGTAGTAATAAGTATCCAGAAAAGCAAATGTGTTAGCAATGTAGTCTCTTCTCAAATGAAACACTGCTTTATCAGATGATCACTTTTTGAGCCAGACTTTTAATTTCACTATGCCCTGATCATAGACTTTTAAATCTATTAACATGATCTGCCCTTCTCTCCAGCCCTTTATCATTTGGGAATATAAATTGGAACATACAGCTTCATAGCCACTTGCCTTCCTTTTTTTATTTTTCCATCTGATATACAGATCTTGAGACCCTGGTTATAAGAACATTTATTACCAGATGAAAAATATGTAAGAGGAAGAGTATTGCTAGAATCAGAGCCTTAGGTAGGCTATATATCAGCCAAATTTCTTCCATTCATTTCCCTTTATGAGATAAGGGATCAACCCCACATGCCTTAAAGTGAGGCACAATCACTGACTGCTGTGGAAAGGAAGGCCCTTCATGCAAACCTGCCCTGTATTTGGTATGCAGCAATGCGGCCTGTCTCTTTAATTCAAATGTCAGTTTCTATTGGAAGAAAGCCTTTGAGGCTGGCATGGTGAAATTTCTAGGCAGCGTTTCTTTGGAAACTCTTTGCAGTATCCATGGATACTCAATCTGCAGGAAGCAAGGTGCATGATCTCTTCAGAAGCAATGCACATGCACATATAGTTTCTCTGCATTGGAAGGAGAAGTACTGCAAAATCTGATTATTTTTGGAGATTATTAATACAAAAACAACTCCATCTATCAGTGTAGTGGAGTTTTATTTGTTCTGAAAACATGTACATAAAATAACCCCAGAAGAGTTCAAGTATTTATAACCAGAGGAGTTTATGGCCTAGGAGCCTTATTTTGAACGTTTTGTCTGCTCTATATTTGTCACTTAATCATTACCTCAGTTCATCTGTCTACCAAGAAATGGTTCACAATTAGTCCTAAACCTTCCTGGGGTAATTTACTTTAAAAAAAAAAAAAGAAATTTAACAGTGCTGTGAATAAAATCTCCTTTTAATAAGAACAAAATGAAGATCAGTTAAAGAAGATAGTTATTGAGTCCAATGGTGATGTCTACAAATATTTGAACATTATTACTTTAAAGAACATTCTTTTTTTTTTTTTTTTTAATACTTGCTACTTGCCTGGACTTGGTCTTCTGAATACCAAACCCTGTAATTATGATGCAGAGTAAATAATTATTCTTGGATTGAACTCAACAAAAAAGAATTCCTTGTTACTGTTTTTCCCTTGTGGACTGGCATTTCACCAGCTGTTACATAATTCTCAGTGTCCTTGTATTTGAAAAATGTCAATTCATCTCAAAGCCTTGTGGTAGTGATATGAGTGATGAAATACTCTTGTAAAAAAGCAACCTCTGTACTCAGCATTTTTATAATTTTATAGTCTTCATAGTTTTATAGTCTTCTTACTTAAAGATGAGTTGACTTCTTCAGGAGTCTTCTGCTGATGTAGTTACTATACTGTGGTTTGATTAGGGTATGTGTGTCTCCCAAAGAGTTATGTGCTGGAAACTTTGACTTCAGTGTTGGCAACTTTGAGGTAGTGGGACCTTTAAGAGGTGGTGCCTAGTACAAGATAATTAGCTCATGGGGCATTGCCCTTGGAAGGGATTAATGCTGGTCTCACATAATGAGAGTAAGTTGTTATAAGAGTAAGTCTGGGGCACGCCTGTAATCCCAGCAATTTGGGAGGTTGTGGCAGGAGGACCACGAGGTCAAAGCCAGCCTCAGTAAAAGTGGGATGGCTAAGCAACTCAGTGAGACCCTGTCTACACTAAAATACATAATAGGGCTGGGGCTGGGGCTCAGTGTTTGAGTGCCCCTGAGTTCAATCCCCGGTACCCTGAATCTCTCTGGCTTCCTCTTTTGCCATGTGATCTCTCCTGCATATTCTCTTGCCATTGTGATGCCATGAGGCTCTCACTAAAGTTGAGCATATGCTGTTGAATCTTCCAAAATGGTGAGCTGTCTAAACCTGTTTCCATTATAAAGTATTCAGCTTCAGATGTTTTGCTATAGCAACAGATAATGGCCTAAGATACTTATGACTATTAGCAGAAAACATTTTACCGTTCTTAGTGATGATCAAAAGTAATCACAAGATTTTGCCAAATATTATCAAATTATATTTAAATACCAAATTTGAAGTTGGGTTCACATTTCATATAAGTAAATCACTTTTTAACTTTAATACATGTATTAACTTTCACTAATAATGAAGTAGAGATAATTAAATTAAACCAGTTTATTCTGGTGCATAGTTTTAGAAGTTCCAGTCCACGATTGGTTGGCCCATTGCTCTGGGCCTATGTTGAGGTGGCACATCATGGCAGAAGTGCATGAGGGAGTGAAACCATTCATTTTGAGCTAAGGATGTAACTCCATGGTAGAACACTTGCCTAGTATGTGTGAGGCAACAAAAAACTCACCTACCTTAGGAGATAGGGAGTGAAAAGGAAGAGGAAGAAACCCAGGTCCCCTTTGAGGGCATACCCCCAAGGCCCTAAAGGACCTCCCACTAGTCCCACCTCCTACAGTTTCCACCACCTCTTAAAAGCACCACCATGGGGACCAAGCCTTTAACAGTGGATCTTTGAAGATATTCAATATCCAAACTAAAGCATCATTCTGTCTTCTTTTAAAACACCCGCTCCCATTCCAGTTTGACACTGATAGGAGAGCAATGGGTTGAAGTTCACAATATTAAGCACCATTTTATAAGAGATTTAACAACTTTCATGCTGACAGGTACTGGTGGACCAATAAGCAGGCAGAAGAGCTGCCTAGATCTCCAGCATTCTCTCCATGGTGGCCATTGTCAATGAGGTGGCATCTAGTATCCATAATAAAACATGCAGTGTGTTCTATTTTCAATGGTTCAAAGAAGGTTTCTAAGAAAATATATTATTTAGTCTAAGATGGAGATTGCTTTGTTGACATAACCTACCAATAGTCATAAATGTTATGAGTGATTTATAGGATAAAGCTGCATCACAAATTTATAAATTTTCCCATCTTTGTAAAAGTGCTAAATAGTTAAATTACATAATGGTTTGCTTTTTAAAAAAGCTAGTTTATTTTGTAATTGTAATTCACATTGGAATTTTTGGTGCCTGGAATAATTTTTTATGAAATATCCTTTCATATACATGTTTTTGACCTGAAGTAATTTTTGTTAGTGAAAGGTTATGTCCATTATATACCAATACATTTTAGCACTTGTGAAATACTTTAGCTGCTGCATGTGAATTGAGCAAGTCAACTTAATGGAGGAACTAGCAGTCAAATCAGACTATTCTGAACTTCCACAATTATGAGTAGGTGGTAAGACCAAAACAAGACTCACTACTTAATCTTTCTAAGACTAACCAATCCTGACAACCAGTAGGCTCAGACTACCTACCTACCAATAACTGATGTGATTATTCTAATCTGTGTGATGTGGCTTAGTTACACATATCATGACATGGCCATTAAGAATACATTCTCAGAGTGAACCATAAAAAGCCTTTAGGTTGCCAGGCCCAGTGGTGCACACCTGTGATCCCAGCTACTCAGGAGGCTGAGGCAGGAGGATCACAAGTTTCAGGCCAGCCTGGCCAACTTAATAAGAACCTGTTTCAAAAAATTAAGAAAAGAATTGGGGGCATAACTCAGTGGGAGAGTGCTTGCCCAGTGTGTATGAGGCCCTGGGATTGATCCGCAGTTAAAAAAAAAAAAATAGAGGTGACATTAATTATTTTATATATATATATATATATACACACACACACACACACACACACACACACACCAAGCTAACAAAATTAGACTTGTGGTGATTTAATAAGTAGCTAGAATGTATATATTAGAAGCTTTGAGATGTTAATACTAGTTTTCTTATTTTTCTGTCCAATTTTAATATTGTTTTCAGACAGAAGGGCTGGGGCAATTATATACAGTAATCTGTGAGTGAATGAAGATATTTGTATAGTACCATAGCTCTGCTTATTTCATACAATGCAATGGCTGAGTGCAGCCAAAATGATGGTGATGGCAGAGAATTGAACAAATTTGAGCATTTCAGATTTCCCAGATAGCTGCAGGCTGGGCCCAGGGAGACTGTACTTGCATGAGGCAGGGGTGACTCCACAGTGCATGTTCCAGCCAGATAGAGTTGGCTTCCTGCCCCATGAGGAAGGCCTTGATTTCAACCAACAGCCTGAAAGGACAAATGAGAGAGAATGCCAGCGCCCCCACTGGCAGGGCCCTTTGTCCACATTTGTCCACTCTGGTTCAATGTCTCGGTGTACTCCCACAGCTAAGATGTTAGGCCTCAGAAAGCTATGTGTTCTTGAGCCAGCTTGATTTTTAGTTAGTTGTACAGACTGGATGGATTGTTGTACTCCATAAATTGGAATAGAATTTTTCAGATTGGCTTTATTGCACTATGTCATTTTTTTTCTATTTCTAATTAATAATAAATACAAAAGAAAAAGAAAAAAATCAACATGCTTTCATGTGTGTATGTGCATGTATAAATGTGGCCTTTTTAAATTGTGTATTTTACAAATATGTCTTAAAGTTAAATCCCTACTACTTAATAACGAATGTATGTTCCCATTTAGAAGAAATGAGAAACATATAATATGGAAGGTAAAAGTGACAATAGAAATATGAGTGTTAATAAAAACATCAGTTTTTTCAACATATGAAAATTTGTAGACTTTATGGGGTTATAAAGCTCTGCTTCTCCCATTGTATAGCTGTCCCCTTTTTAGATATTCCTTAGTTGAGTAGCTACTACTCTATGAAGCAGAATTTTAGAATGGAAGATTATTTTAGCATCATAGAATAACTGAAGTTATAATTACTTTCATGTATCTGTCCTGTTCACCAAGTTAGAAGTTGATTTAAAATAGCATGTGTAGAATAATATATCAACTTTTTAAGCCATCGAGAGCCCTGAAGACAAAGAAAGCAAGAATTCTGTCATTGTTAAAATCAATTATTTTAATTGCTTAAATAAACATACATAATTGATGTAGGTGCGGGAGATCACAAGCAGTTTGATGAAATTTGCAGTGAGTCATCTTACTGCTGGAGACAGTCATAAAGAGCTCCACCTGTTGATCTGACCAACTGAAAGAACTGGTCACTCAGTCTTCAAGGACATGCACATTGTAAAGGAGGCCAAGCAAAAATGAAAGCAAATAACTAATAGATATACATTTGGGAAATAAACGTTGAATTTCACAAACAAGTTATAACCAATCATGTACCTGCTCCAGAGCAATCCATGATACAGAAATGTGAGGGTCAAGGGGTCTATCATCAACACACATACAGATAGAAACCATTCAACTTTCTAGAGAGGCCCTTTGAATAATAACATCAAGACCTCAAGTTTTCCCAGTGAGATTTTGGTCTTCTTATCTGGGTGTGTGCAGGCAGAGATGGGCTGGGCAAGTGGCCAGCCTCTGGGTGCGACTGCAGGCTAGCTGGACCTAACACTGCAGCTCCTCCTCCTCGGCCTGCCGGGGGCCTCCTGAGGAGCTCTGGGCGCTGGCGTGGGCTGTAGAGCTGAGGACCTCCTCAAAACTGCCTCCTCCATGGTTCGTCCCACCTACTTTCGTCTGAAAAGGCAAATCGGCAAAAAATGCAGTTAGTTATTAATTATCATCTTTGCAAATGTGTTTATAAGAATGCCAAAAACTTGATTACTTTTAAATTCAGAAATACTGTCTTTCTTTGGAGATAAGTGAAAGATGTAGAGAAGTTAGTTTCCTTTAGCAGAGTGATAGAATGTATGTCATTCATACTTTGATCTTGGGATAGGATTCCAGACTTCAACTTTGCACAGTTTTAGTAATGTCCTCTAATTGTTCCATATCTAAGATTCTCATCCTTTCAAGAGTATAATCAGATCTGTAGACTTTCAGTATCTACCCCACTCACCCAGAGAACTGATTTCATCAAAATGGAATTGGATTTTAGATTAATTCTACCAATTTTACAAATGTCTGAATATCCTTATGTGACTTATACTAAGGTTTTCTATTTGAGATTTAGCAGGACAATCTGAATTTCTGAAAAATGATTCTTGACAAGAAAGAGTGGCTAAATGGAACATGATTTCTGGTCTCTGCTTAGAGATCTGGCAATGGATCAAGTCCAAAGTACTGCTAATTTCACATCTTTCTAGGCAACTGCCTTCAGAGTAGGAAAACCCCTTAGAATACAAGTTAAGATGCTTCACAAGGCTCTCTTGTATACTTGTAATTGACTAAAGAGAAACATGAAGGAATCAACTTATATTAAAAAAAAAAAACATGATTAAGTATTATGAAAGATTCTTTATTAAAAGTCCTTCAAACAAATATTTAATGGTCCAAAAACACTTGATGCAAGTTTTACTAATATTTGCATTGGTCTTTCCTTATCCATTCCCAATGTGGAAAAGGAAGATATAGTAGAGACAATGTTTTTGCTGAACTGTTATCTATACCTCACAGTCGTCAAATGATTGCTCAGAGGCACAGGCATGACACAGGAACATGTTCATGTCCCTCACCTGCCTTTTTGAACAGTTGATCAGGGTTTAAAAGCAGCTCATTCATTGCAAAACAAGTATTTTTTTTTTTCTAATTGTCACTAAAATCCCTCTTAAATTCAGCTACTAAACTGACATTTTCTATAACACTTGGGTCAGAGAAATTCTTTCTGTAAAGGGACAGAGAGTAAATATTTTAGGCTTAGGAACCACAAGGTTTCTGTCACAGATATTCAAACCTGCTGCTGTTGAAAGTAGCCGCAGACAGCATCTGAGTCAAGGAGCATGGCAGTGTTTCAATAGGACTTTAGCTGAGGACAGTAGGATGTGAATGTCATGTAATTTAATTTTCTATGTGATAAAATACTCTTATTTTGATTTTTTTAACCATTAAAAAATGTGAAACTATTTTTAGCTTATGGATGAGTCAAAAAGTAGGTGACTAGGTGAATGTGGCCCATGGGCCTTATTCGTGGGCGTCTGTACAGAGAACTGGTCCCTCCTCTCTGTTAGCACCTGGGAAAGGCATGGTGCAAGGAGAGGCTCTCAAATAAGATTTTTCATTGTACTTTCTTTCCTGAGAGAAACAAAATAAGATTAATTCAATGTGATCTATTTTATTAATAGTTCACATTATTTTTCTTTTTTTTAAAAAAAAAATCCACATTCTCTTTGGCTTCTGTTTTGCAATAGAAATCACATACAGTATTCAATCAAGTGAATACAAATTAATGATGTTTTCTTCTGGGTTTTGCTTCTTCTACTCTTTGGTTTTCTCAGATCAAAATAGTAAAAACAAGGAGAAATGGAATGCTTTGAACGAAATCAGTCTGGCAAAGAGGCGGGTGGAATATAGGGGCTTCCTAACCCCATGGGCTTACTGATGGTCACTGCAATACTTTGGGCAAGGACTGCAATAGATGTGAGCCACAAGCCTTTGCTGGAGCTTCTCTTCATAAGGACCTTTCATCCAAAAATTTGTCACTTTGTACCTAAATTTATAATTGTTCTTTGTACAAAATCTCATTTGAACTGCCAAGCTGGGGTTCCTAATCTCAAAATGAAATAGCTGGTTGAGAGGACACAAAGAAACAAAAAGTATAATATTTCTTGCCCTCCCTTTTTTAAGGTTTTGATTTAAGCCATGCATTCATCAAAAAGTAGGTGTACTAAAAATATGGTCTGCTTGATGCAGATGGAGAATGAGTGGCAGGGATGTAGTTGCCCATGATTCACTGGAGCACAGCTGAATATGACAAATTTGGTTCCATGGGTGTTGTTTCTGTATCTGCCTGTTTGTCTTGGATGAAATAGATAGGATGCTCCTTGACTGTATAAGTGACACCAGAAGAGATGTCATACACTAATACACTGCAAGGGTGTATGCAGGACCAAATTTTATATGCTTAGGACTGAATATAAAGAAAGAACAGCCGATTTGGTACAAATGCCACGTGGTGTGCTTCAGATTGCATGAGGAGATGCCAGGTGTGGACCTTACTTCACATAACATCTTTTCTCATAGAACGTAAGTAAGAGTTCTTAAAGCAGGACATGTGAATGGAAATACAACCTGGAGAACTGCAAAGACTTCTATTCATCCTCACTGATTCAGGAGCCATTCCCTCATCAGAAAACAGCCTCAGGATCCACAAATGAACAATAGAGACATTTTGGAGAAGATTTAGAACACAAGTGTAAACTGCAGAACATAGCTCTAGAAAGGATTATATGGATCTCTAATTTAGTCTAGAAGGGGAAAAAGGACTGAGAAATATGTAATTGTTGAGGAGGTGGGAGGTTTTACACAAAGCACGATTATCAGGTATTCTACATTTCCTAGGTGGGCAGAATAAAAGGAATTAGGCATTGGCTTTGAGACAGGAGATGTGTGAGATGTGAGTCTTGTTAAACCCGTGGACAGTCGTACAAGCACAGAATCCATTCACAGGAGATCTCAATGCAGACCTGGTGGGCCAAGTGGGTACTGGGCATCTCTGAAGGAGGGGCAGGCACTATACCTTCTATCCCTATAAGCTGAGGACAGCGAGGCTGAGAGTGTTCATCAAACACTTATAAATCCTGTGTGAACCATGAGCTCACCAGCGCTTCCCAAAGAAAATGAAGATAGATTGTTCTTTATTCTTCTTTAGTTTCTGCATATCTCCTTCTAAAAAAACCTAAAAAGTACAACTTGTCCTTGTCAGAACATGTCTAACAAGCAACAGGTCCATTCTCCTTGGGCTAAGGCTGAAAACTAAGTTTGAGAAACTGATACTTAGTATTTCCAAGACTTTTGTTTCTATACTAGATGTTCTTTGAAGAGAAATGTCCACCACACTATGTACCCCTCCCATTAAAAAACCGTTCCTGGTAATGGGATGACTTAATGCCTCCTGGCTAAGTGACGGTGTTGACAAGCAGAGTAATAAAACTGAGAAGTAGAAACTGTTGGTGAATGAAACTAGTGAAGGCATGGTAAATGCTGAGTAATAATTCCCTTCTTAGGCCTGTAACACCTGACTGCAGGCCTAATAAAGTAGACCTTCCACTAAGAGAAAGACCCTTCAGGTCACTAAGAGCATCTGTGACCTGTGGGAGGAGTAACTCTTACCCTCACCTGCACCCAGCAGGCAGCACCCATGAGAGTCCCACAGTGAGATCAGGAAGCAGCTCAATAATTGCAGTGCACACAACTGATTTTGATCTGGTGAAGAAGCGTGCCTTTGTAGTGCTAATAATTACAAGATCTCATTAAATCACTGTTTAGATGATTTTTTTAAAGCATAATCTTAATAGTTTCCATCATTTTTTCTTGTTTTAAGTTTATGCCTTTTGAAAGCAGACTGACTTTATTTGTTCTTTTTTCCCCTCTGTAGATTAACTTATCTATGCTTAAACAATAAATCTAGTCAATTTTTAAAAATACTATGTAATAGGCATATTTTCTGTTTATACCCAGGAATCAATGCATTACAATAAAATAGTGCATTGTGTGGCTCAGTTCAATTTTCTCTCCATGAAAACTGTCCTGTGCTGTGCTCAGGATATGAATTTGGTAAACTAGCCTAGATAGACGATGGCGGGTGGATGGCATTATAACACATAGTACCTGCTTTGTTTTTGCTGTTTCATGTTCAAACCAGAGGAGCTCGGGGCTGTTATGGAACCTGCTCTCACATGCTGAACTCAGAATTCAGATATCCTTGATTCTACCCACAATCCTCTTTCACATGTCTACTTTCAGGCAGACAGCATTCAAGATGAAATGGTAGACACAAAGCCAGTTCATTATAATGAGCAATTTCACCCTTGAGTTGTTCGTACAAACAACTCTAAGGATGAAGCAACACTAATCCATACTGATTTTATCTACAGAGTTATATGAGAAGCAAAGGGTCTGCCTTCATTCAGGTCTAACCTTCTTGCTGCCCTGAATGCTCATGGCCCTGCCTTGCCCTCAAAACTAACAGCAGCAATAACTAAGCTGTCCTGATGGAATGGACCCAATCACACGAAATCCACTTCATCTGTACCTTAAGGCTTGTGACAGTTGTCTCAACCCTCTCCTCAAATGATTTGAAAGTAGGAGAATTCCTAAAATAACAAAAAAAGAGAGGTCAGCTCCAAAGACCTAGCGTCTTAGCAACCATGCTGTTTGGTTTTCTGCTCTGATTTGTAAACATCGCCTCTGCACCAGAGCTAGCTGTCAGCTTGCCACCTACAACAACCATGTTTAAAATATGCTCCACTTCTGCTAGGTTAGGTCCAGAAACCATAACCTGACATGGGATATTTCTAAGGAAAACAGTTAGATGCTCAACTGTGGAATAAATAGTACAGTCTGTGGCAATGATACAACTATAATAATTCCACAGTGCATCATAAATCATTTCCAATGAGTTAATGAAGTGACAATAGCTTAATTTTTCACTTGCTAATTAATTGCTACTATCAAAACATTCCTCTTCTTCTGTTTCTTTCTTTCTTATTTCTTTTTCTTTTCTTTCTTTTTTTTTAAATTTTATTTTTTGTAAGCAAATGGAAACTCAGCCTGAAGAGTGTCATGTCTGAAGTTTCTACTTGGAATTTTAAAGTTATTTATTTCAGTAAATATGAGACAAGACAAAAATAGCTCAAGGGGGGTGGGAAATGTTCATAAAAGTTCTTTTCCATGCCTTAAAAAGTCATCATATTGAAAACTTCCATAACATGGTGTTTCTGAAAGTTCATGCATTCATTATTTTATGTTGAAATGTATCTACAGACTGTCTCACACCTGAGGAAAATGGCATTAATAGCATATAATTTTCCTCCCAAAGAGGATATGCCTTTTTGTTCTCTTACCAGACAGAACTTTCACAGTTCATTGGCATTTGATTTGTAACTCATTAATTGTGTTTAATCTACATAACCATGTTTTTTGCTTTCAGTGTAGATCCTTCATTGGTGATTTCTGGTTTCTTATTTAGGATTTGGCTACATGACATTACAATTTAATGAAGTCATTACCATTAAAATTGATATCAATAAGTCCAAATAAAAAGATAGGAACTATATTTGATAAGCCACCTGTTATTCCCCAATTAAGTATAGATACAAAATAAGAGGAATGGCTTATAGAAACTTTATAAGGAAGAGTGGCTATAAAACATGGGTTTTACTGAATGTTGTAAGATGAACCATGCCCCTAAAACTATCAAGAGGCAACTAATATAGAAAATATGTTTTTGAATTTGACTTTGATTTAGCTAGGGATTGCCTCCTGAAACTTTGGTGCTTCAAATGGCCAAAAATGCACCTCCATTTAGGCTGTGTACATTACTGGTGAGTTCAGAAGAGCTGGGCATGGCATCACACCTTCTATGTATGTGACTGAAACAGTCAAATTCCTATAAGTAGTCCTTTATAATATTTCTGTTTTATGATGAATATATTAGTGAAATTATACTAAAGTGGCTCAAAAGTATATAGCTGTGGTGCTTCACTTCTACTACAGGTTTCATTTGGCTGAGCCTGCTCCTGTGACCCACTGTCTTCCCCACAGTGGACATATATGTTAGATGATTAGAATCCATTTTTCTTTAAAAAGCTAATTTCAGGAAATTCATAGGGATTGCATTTGACCTATAAGCCACTAGATGGATTCCTGGTTCATAGAGCAAAACCATATTATTTTTTTTCTAAGCTGCCCAAATTTAAAATTTATTCAGCAAAGGAGCTCATAGCTTTGTGTTATATTATTTCATCTGAGTGCTTCATTTGATGAACTAATAATTTTGAATATGTATTCCCTATTTACTATCAACTATGGAAAATCAAATATTGTGGTCAAATTTCCAAATCAATCAATTAATCAAATAACCCCAGTGTAGAAGAGACTTCATGAGAAATAGTAGAACAAACATCCCTCTAATTTAATTGTTCCAGAATGCATGCCAGAGAAGAAGGATAAATTGTTTAATCAGATTTAATCACATCATGTGCAGCTATAAACTTGTAGCACTGCAAATGACCCTGGAAAGAATTTGGTTTCTATGGTCTCAGACTATTAAAAAGTAACTGAACTTCCTCTATTGTGTATTAAAACCACAGTGTATACGCTATTAAACAAGTAGAAGGGTATAGTTCTGACTAAAGTGGGGGAAGGTCTCAGAGGCCTGCTCTCCCCACCACCAATGGTCGCCCAGACACCTCTAGGGCTCTACAGAGCACCTTGGAAAGAGCAGCAAATCTGGTTCCAGCTTCTTATTTTAAATATGCCAAAAAATTGATACCAATGAAGTGACTTTGTCAAGGCTGCCACATTCATCCTTGGCAGAGTTGGTACATCATGTGTCTTCTAATTCCCAACCATACATTCCTCTAGACTATTAATTTGATTTTATCTGATTATACCACTAAGCCATACAACCTGAACCTGGGAATGTCTTTCTCATAAGTTTTCACCCAGTGAGTATTTTTGTGACATTTATAGTTCAACAGACATCTCACCTTAATATCTACCTGAAACATCCTAGTCATATCCTTTCTAGGACTATAGACCTATCCTTTTATTTTATAGTTTCTCCCAGGTTTGCATTTAGTTATGTTGAAACAACAAATGTATTTCCACCCTTGTAAGTGTGCTTGGAATGTCCTAGACCTGCACTAAGTTCTTAACACAGGTTACTTTGTTTTGGTGTCATAGCATCCATAAGAGGTGGGTCTTATTTCTTGCATAAGAATAAGAGAAAGGAGATTGCAATAGGTCGATAAAATTAAACAGGAAAGGCTGGATTCAAACCAGTGTGTCTGGTCAAAGGCCCAAGCCCCTTACACCATCCTTCTATAGAATTGAGTCTTAGAGATCAGCAGAGAGAAGGATGAGGTAGACCATGGTACTTCAGCAATTTCCTTTCACATAAAGGCATGTGCAGAGGGAAGCTTACAACTAGATATCAATAAAGTAACATTTCATATACATTCTGCATCAATGTTATGTAAAATATTTTACACACATTACCTCATAGCAGGCATACTTATGGAATGACGAATGGAGTAACTTCAGGACAAAAGCAGATTAAAAGAAAAAAAAAGAAGATAGCACAATATAAGTACATGAAAATCTCCCTCTTTGCAGTTCTAAAACAGCAATCTCAAATATCTGAAGTATTCCTTGCCCATCCAACCGAGATATTTGTTTTCCTTGGGCATAAGGGGCCAGAGTCAGCTTTCAAGGATATGAAGGAAGAATAGCTGGTTCATGGTCACATACTACTCTATTTACGGAACGGTCCCTATAAGAAATATGATAATATGTAGTATCCTCCTGGTCAGCCAAGTAACTCATGGGTATCTTCTACAGGTCCAATCTGGGTCTCCACTCTCTTTTCCTTCTCAGGAAGACAGTAAGGAGTGAAGGGTAGTACCCAGGAATTAGAGCCAGGCAAGCAGAAGCTAGTTGTTCCATTGCAGAGAAACTGTCCAGAGAAATGTACATGATTAAAAAAGACATTCAAGGAAGTGCATGCCAGGCTAACACAACTCATACAGTTCAACATGGAAGGACAGACTCCTACCTCCACTGTGGTTTAATTGTTAGGGACATCTGGTACAAATATAAACATTCCTGAGAATTTTAAGGGATTCATCCTCTTAATCCTGTAAGAGCTGACTCATCTCTCCCTGCTCCCTTGTTATTTTCTATTGAGTTCCACTCAGAAATCAGGCTGAGCAGAGGGAAAAAGCAAGAGGAGGCCCATTTTTTCCTGGATTGATGCTTCTTCCTCATCCATTTTTCAACGTGGTCCCTGTTTTGTCTTCTCTCAAAGAGGCTAATAGGTCTTGGATAAATTTATCACCCTTCCCTGACAATATCCATTGACTTCAATAGTAAGGGCAGCACTTTATTGGAATGCAAATCAAAACAACAAAGGAATTCAGGGGATACTTAGAGTCTTACCCTAAATACTCCATACATACGTTATAGGCAAAAATATTTCCTCAGAAATTACATTTGAAGACATCACTAAAAGATATTCAACATTACCAATCTGTTTATCTCTTTTAATACAAGCAATTACTTAGGAAATTCTTTTTAAGTTTATGGTGAAATTCTAGCTAAAAGAAGGCTTAATTCAGAGGCAGGAGACTGACCATTGCAACTTCTTTACATATGGGCTTTTTCACCCACCTTTCTTACCTTCAATTTGAGAAAGTACAGAAAGTTGAAGATGGAGATATATCCGCACAGGTAACCATGACAAGAAATTCAGAGAAACACAATAATCTAGAGAAAATAATTTTCCTATGTGCAGTTTCACTTTCTAGAAGTTTTATAAAAATACATTATTCTCAATTTGCACTTGCTTTTTTTAAAATTTTCTTCTTTCTAGTCTTAGAATCTTGCCGACATAGGAAGAAAAATTGCAGAAAAGAGAATACTAAGAGATTGCTCAGCAAGTGAAATGGTGCAAATATTAGAAACGAGATAAATACATGCTTAAATAAATTCAAATGTATTAGGTGTCCCACAATTGGTATCTTCCTGGGTATGTACACTGTCTGGAAAATAGTCTAGCAGAACAGTGCTTACCCGATGGAGTGAGACCTGCATCCAGGCAGCATGGGAGAGAAGAGCAGGAGCAGAGTTAGCACGTAGGATTTAAAGAAATGGCACTGACCCTTGTTTTCCCCTCTCAAGAGCTTAAAAACAAAGATGACATATTCCATTCACCATTTTTGGGGGGGTTGGAATGGGGGAGTACCAGGGATTGAACTCAGGGGCATTCAACCACTGAGCAACATCCTCAGTTCAATTTTGTATTTTATTAGAGACAAGGTTTCACTGAATTTTTTAGCATCTCGCTGTGGCTTTGAACTTGTGATCCTCCTGTCTCAGCCTCTGGAGCTGCTGGGATTATAGGCATGTGCCACCACACCTGGCTCACCTTTTTTTTTTTTTCCTTTGAGTATACAGTTGATTCACTGTATCTGTGAGAGATTGGTTCCAAGACCCCATGTGGAAACCAAGATTTGCAATGCCAAAGCCCCTTATACAAAATGGTGTGGTATTTGCATATAACCTAGGCACATCCTCCTGTATATTTTAAATCATCTAGAGATTCTTTGAATACCTAACACAAGGTAAATGCTATGAAAATATTTGTTATACTGTATTGTTAGAGGAGTAGTGAGTGATATGAAAAAAAATCTGTATCCATTCAGTAAAGATGAATTTTTTTTTCAAATATTTGCAACCTGCAGTTGATTGGATACAGAGGGGTAACCCAGGGATACAGAGGACCAACTGCATTTTTTTTTTTTTTTGTGGTGGTGCTGGGGATTAAACCCAGGGCCTTGTGCATGCAAGGCAAGCACTTTACTTACTGAGCTATGTCCCTAGCCCATCAACTGCATTTTAAAACATGTTTTAAAGATTTTTTAAAAACCTATTACAATTTGTGCTTTTTTTTTTTTTTTCATGGCCATATGAGTAACATTATGTGCCTCCTCCAGACATTTCATTCTCACTGGATTATAGGTTTGAACAAATTCACTGAGAAATTCTGAAAAATATGCCAATATTATTATGAAAATGTTTCCAACACTTTCCATTTCCTCCATGGTACTTTCACAAATGTGATTTCATTTTAATTTCACAGTAAACATTTTGGCGAAGCAGATATTATAAAAGCTATTTTATATAGAGAGAAAGGAATTGGACAATTTCATGACTGGCCCAAGGTGACATCACCTAATTGTAGTCAGGTTAAAATGAAACTATTATTTAGCTCAGGAAATACAACTTATTTTTATAAAACATATAAATTCTGACACAGGGATTTTTATTTTATTTTTAAAAAGCTCATGTTGTCGGATCGATTTTTTGCAATGTTCAGGATTAAACCCAAGGCCTCGGGCACACTAGGCAAGTCCTCCACCTCCAGCCCTTTTTATTTTATTTTATGTTACTTTATTTTATTTTGAAATGGTCTCAGCAAGATGCTCAGGCTGGCCTTGAACTTGCTATCCTCCTGCCTCAACCTAATGCATAGTTGGGGTTACAGGCTTGTACCTTCACACCCAGCTAATTTGGAATTATTCTAAAGAAAGAGTGTGAGATACTGTTTTTCTCCTAAGACATCTAAATTTGGCTGATAATCTTTTTGAACAAGTTCAGAAATGTGTTCTCAGAATGCACAAAAGAATTTTATCATGTAACTACTTAAAATCTAGAATAAGATGATACTTTAAACCATAAAAGGGTTTAAATTAAAATATCCGTGCAAAGATGTTAACATTTCCCCCACTGTCATTTTATAAATTGGCACATTGATTTGAGCAAAATGTCAAAACTTTGTAATTTTTCTCATTTAAGAGTCTTTATTGAACTTAGGAAATATTAAAATTATATATATATAATTTTAATATTTATTGTTTTTGCAGGGAATTATCTTCATTAATACACAAATGTTACACATTATAACTTGAGAGAAATAAAAATACATAGCTCTAAATTTTTCCAACTTCTCAAAATATTTCAGGACTGTATTTGAGTCTCTAAAAACATAGGCATCATTTTGTAGTATTTTTAGCCAATTTATAATGACAATGTTGTATCTTCTTTTCTTGGTATAAGGGATTAAACCCTATGGTGTTTAACCACTGAGTCATATCCTCAGCCCTTTTTATTATTTGAGACAGGGTCTTGCTAAGTTGCTTAGGGCGTCACTCAGTTGCTGAGGCTGGTTTTGAACTTGTAATCCTCCTGTCTCAGCCTCCCAGGCTACTGGGATTACAGTCATGTGCCATCTTGCCTGGTTCAGTGTTGTATTTTCTCTATGAAACAATAATTAATGAAAAGTGTGGAACTCCTAGAAAATAGGTTATGCACTGTGCTAAAACAAAGCCACATTAAAACAGGAGTCACCACAATCTGGATATGATATTGAATTAGTGTATGAACAAGATTATACCAACATACAGCATATGTGCAACACAGTCTTCATTCCTCATTATGTGCAAAAACAGTGAGGAGCTTCACAAAACACAGTGTAGACTCCTGTTAATGGATGCTTCCTAATTTCCATCATGTGGGATAACCCTGAAACTAAGCTTGTCACTTAATAAAGATTAAAACTAGTACTCATTGAGTGTAAAATATATGCCAAACTCTCTTCTGCATCTTTTATAACTAAATGTTGTTGCTACCTTGTGTGTGTGTATGTGTGTGTGTGAGTGTGTGTGATGATGGGGATCAAACCCATGGCCTCCTGTATATGAAGAACATGCTCTAGCACTGAGCTATACCCAACATTGTTACTCTTATCCCCATTTTGTAAATGAGTACACTTGAGTACAGGAAGCTAAGTTATATTGGTCCTCTTCTTCATTTGATCACCTGAAGCCAAACCACCTGAGAGCTTGTTACAAAGGCAGATTCCTAGATTCCACCAATACCCACTCAGGCACAATCTTGGAAAGGTGAGACACTCATTTTAAACAAGCTCTGGGGGTGTCTGCAAGATCCCCTAAAAATGGAGAAAAACTATTCTAGTTGGCACTATTATGCAGAGGTCCAAGCATTCAAGTGAAAGATTTCAACTGTGTGTCTAGAAAATAAATTTTATAAATATGGAAAAATGTATTTTCTCTGGTATAATAAGTATTAGGGTCTTTCCTGTTCTAAAGGATTATGAATTCATTTAGAAAAATGTTTCAATGCCATTAAAATGACTACAAATCTTATTTGTTAAACTCTGGCAGTCACTAAAAATTCAGAAAGTTGACCTGTTCAATGCATGTTGCCTCTGAAGAATTAGAATTGCTCTTGATAGTGCAGTTTAGTAAAAATTAAGATAAAAACAATATACTCAGATTCACACATATGTCCTTACTTAACTCTATCCTCATGAATGCTTAATTGTTAAGGTGGTTCATGAATATTGGCATAATCCAGCAAGATATAAATATTTGCCTCCAGGTATCAAAGCTGCAGATAAATAAGTAAAATAAGAATTGATGGCCAGGAACGGTGGTGCATGCTTGTAATCCCAGTGGCTCGGGAGGCTGAGGCAGGAGGAGCACAAGTTCAAATCGGCCTCAGCAACTTAAATCCTAAGCAACTTAGCAAGACCTCGTCTCTAAATAAAATATAAAAAGGGCTGGGGATATTGCTCAGTGGTTAAGTATCAAAAAAAAGGAATCATGCTGGGTATAATGGCACACACCTGTAATCCCAGCAGCTCAGGAGGCAAGGCAGGAAGATCTCAAGTTCATGGCCAGCTTCAGCAATTTAGTGAGGCTCTAAGCAACTTAACAAAACCTTGTCTCAAAATCAAAAATTTTAAAAAAGGGCTGGGGATATTGCTCAGTGGTTAGGCACACTTGGGTTCAATCTCTGATACCAAAAACAACAACAAAGAGTTTATTAACCCAATAAAATAAATACACAATTTCTTAAAAGAAGAAATTAGAAATTTCCTTGAAAAAGTTTTAACAATAAAATCTTGATTTATAAAGAGAAAAATGAAATTGATTTCTAAAGAATGATCTCCTAAGTTATATTAGCCAAATTAAAAATAAACTGAAACTGTTTTAACTAAGCAAAAATACGAGAGTAATAACTCTAGATAAGTAACTTCCTTGACTGTAATATTAAACAGAAAAATGGCCAATACTACATTTTTTTCTTCTGATACCTACAGTGAGGATGTTTTGTTCTCAGTTTAAACTACCTTCCTATTCATCCTAGTTTTATTTAACAGTAATTCTAAAAATGACTACAGTATAGAAGGTATTTCCTTAAAAGTTTTGTTACTGTTATGCACTGGATGATAATATCCATTAAAAATGAAATTCAAAAGTATTAACATTCATAATTTACTGCTAAAAGGAAGAAAAATTTATTAGAAGTATAAATCAAAAGAATAAATATGAATGTATATATTTCGCACAGAAAAATAGCACATAGTTGTATGCACAAATAGTTTATCAGAGTGTATTCCGATGAGCACATACACTGTTTAAGACTTGTAAGATTCAGTCTGTGCTGCATTTTTATGAAATCCCTCCTCATGATCCCCTATTTTCTTTTACTAATGGAAAAATATCTTTGGGACCAGGCCCCCTAGGCTGACCTTCAAACAAAAATCATCCCAATAAAAAAAATTATCTTAATCATAAACATCACTTTTATGCATTAAAAGAAAGTTAAGACCAGCCAACAGACAATGCTCCTTTAACAGGGTTCCCATCTGTTATGATTTAGATCTAGAATATCTCCTCACAACTCAAGTGTTAAAAGACTTAGTCCCCATTGCAGCAATGTTCACAGGTAGGGCTTTTAGGAAATGATTGGATCATGAGGATTTAACCTCGTAAGTGGATTAATCCATTTGATGGATTAATTAATTTGAATGAGCTAACTGAGAGGAGGTGAAAACTACAGGTTGATGGGGCATGGCTGGAGGAAGTGTGTCACTGGGGTGTGCCCTTGGGAGACTATATCTTGTCCCTGGTCCCTTTCCCTCTATTTCTCTTTCTGCTTCCTGGTGGCCATGCACTGATTTTTTGTACCTCCCCTCAGGCCCAAAGCAATAGAACCGGCCAACCATGGACTGAAACCTCTGAAATTGTGAGTCAAAATAAATCTTTCTTCCTGTAAGTTCTTCTTGTCAGATATTTTGGTTACAGCAATGAAAAGCTGACTAACACATCATGGTTCTTAGCCACATACCTCATGTCACCAAACTTCTTGCTGATGGCTGTTCCCACATTGCTGAAAGCTGCCGTTGCCTTCTGACCTGCATGGCTCAGGGTTTCATGTGTTTTCTTGTAGCTAGAACCAAAGGGGAACCAGGGTAAGCAATACAATTTTCCTACCATTATCTTCCCTAGACATTCACCTTTATTCTCTCTTCTTACTTTGAAAATTCCCTTTCTTAAAGAAACTTAGGAAGAAGATGATCCACACATGTCATCATTTCTTATTTGGTGATGATGGGCTGACTGCTGTTCATCAGTAGGAAAGTCAAGAAGAACATGCATATAGAAATACAGGGAGGAGTGTGCAGATTTTTCATTGTAAATGCTAGATCTACTCAGAGAGCAGAGAGTTATTTCTAAAGAAATATATTAATGCTATGAAGGAACTTGTCAGTGACAGTGCTAGCCACCAAAGGTAACATAGAAATTAGAAAGTATAGGTTTTTATGAGAAATCTAGCATATATTGTTAATTTGGGTAAAAGTAACCAGAAAAAGGTAAAATACTACTATTTATTATCTTATTTTTCTAATATTTTAAGTTAGGAATAATAAGGGCACATAATCTGATGATAATATGGTAATTTTTATCAAAATAGATCTAGGAAGACAGGAAGTACTGCAATTACTTGTTTCTAAGTCTGTTGTCCCCATGAGACTGTGACCACATGAGAGCAAGGAAGTCATTCATCTTTGTGTCCTCAATATCTGGCAGAAGTTTACAGGAGAAACTCAATTAATACTACATGAATGAATGGATGACATAAAAAAAGGACACTTCTCTGTGGCTCCAAATAAAGAATAATAATGGCAATAGGAACAGGGAGAGATATGTCAATAAAAGAAATAGAACAGACAGACTTGACAGGAGACCATAAGTGAGAAATATGAACCAGACAAAAGCACTGTCCCGAGGTTCCCAGCATGAATAACAGGAAGGACAGTGGAGCTATTCGAAGGGCTGAGAAATTTCTAAGAGTTCATTAATAAAGTGGGAAATAAAAGATACATAACTTGAGGAATATAGAGAAATCAGCAAAATTTCTGGATAGATTTTAAAAAAAATCATTCATGGAGTGTATTTGCCATATTCTTCCAATTTATATTGCTTTGGGGCAAGTTCCCCCAAAGCCACCCAAAGTGTATATATGGCACAATTAAGAAAACTGCATCAGATGAAATCAGCTGTGAGGAACTTGCCTTTCCCTCCATTCCTTCCATCCCCTTTAAGTTATTCAGTCCCAAATATAAGACATGACTCCAGCAAATGCATTAAAACGTGCCCCTTGGTCTTCCCTAGGACTGAAGTCTCTATGGTATTTTATTATTTTCTTTTTGTTATCAAGACAGAGCGAATCTGTTATATAACAGCATACCTCATTTATTACACAATGCCTGTTTTTCAGGGTGTTTAAAAACTATGTTATCTAGATCATGAAACCAAATAATTTACTGAACAGACATTTCCTACCAAATATGGGAAGATCAAGGGAACAAGGGACAAAGAAGAATCTATTGAGTAGGAGGTAATTTGTGAGTCTGGAGAGGGCTGTGCTTGTGAGTGGAACAGGAAAGGTGGACCCCAGATGGCACTGTGTGGGTCATGCAGCAAATGAGAAGGGAGGAGATGAAAGAAATGAACAGCTTTGAGGAGGTCTGCCCCTGAAAAGGTCCAAAAATATCATCTTACTCAAATTATAATTCTATTTTTACATTTTACTGCATGATTTTAGGTTTTAATTATGGGAAAAGAAATTTTGACCATGAGAAATCATGGAATTTCAGGCACTTTCCAAATAAAATATTAAAATAAAATTTGTTATTTAAGATAAGATAATTGGCATAACATTAACTGCTAAAGATCAGAAATAAAAACATCAATCATTATTATAAGATTTTAGATGCAATCTTGAAATGGAATGTGCAGAAAATTCTTCAGAAGAATCATGCTACTAAATAGGTCCCCGCAGTCCTAAACACTTGGATTAATCAGGCTCAGAAAATTTAAATGCAGAGAATTTAGACTTATTTATAAATGAAAAACATCTGGAATTCCTATCCATTACATTTTTACAATGTTTTCACAAAGTAGTAATTGGGCTATAAAACTAGATCTATCACAGTATATTAAAAATGAAATCGATACATTTTGAAATTAAGGAAAACACAGTATGAGATGTAAATGAAGCATTTTCTTTCACTGTGGACTAGGATTCAGAATTAGGCCCAATTCAGGACTCTTTCTACTGATAGCATAATTCTGAAAAATATTAAGGAATATTTTTTTTCTAAGCAATAGTCTCTCATGTATATTGGTAAAGAAATAGAACAGCCCTTTAGATGCACACATAGGAGATCAGCATAATTTTAAAACTTCTGTTTCATTCATCCTCCCCATCTAATCCATCAGGAAACCCTGTTGGTGCATTTCAACTTTCAAAGGAAAACCAGAATCTGTTTCCTCATCACCTCCAAGGCCCTCTACCTTAGTTCAGACTATCACCATCCTTCTCATCTGAGCTCCTGTAACAGCCTCCCAAATTGGCTCCCTTCTTCTACTTCATCTCTCTGTAAGTCCCTCTCAGCACAGCCACCAGAGAGCTCCATTGAAACATTAGTCAGAGCACATTGCTTGCCTGCACTGGGGCCGGGCACAGTGGCATATGCTTGTAATCCTTGCAACTCAGGAGGCTGAGGCAGGAGGATGGCGAGTTCAAGGTCAGCCTCAGCAAATTAGTGAGGCCCTAAGTAAGTTAGATATGTTTCAAAATAAAAAGGGTTAGGGATATAGATCAGTGATAAAGTATCCCTGGGTTCAATTTCCAGTACCAAAGAAAGACAAAGAAACCCCTACACTGGCTCCACATCTTACTAAGAGTAAAAAGTCATCAAAGTTCACATATGCAGGCCTTTGGTAGCCTTACACAGGCAGGTCCCTTAGCTCAGTTCTCCCTCTTGCTCTTACGTCCTCACCCCATTTCCCGCCACCCTGACCTCTTTGCCTTTCCTGGAACATGCCAGGCCCTGCCCTATTTTCTTAGGACTTCTGCTCCAGCTGTTCTGCTTTGTGATGCCATCAAACTTGGCAAGAAAAAGGTTCTGTTCTATTGTAAATGCCCCACTTTGAAGAATCAAAAGACCTGCCACCTTTCTGTGTCCAATCAGGTCCACAGGGCCTGGGGACCTTAGTCAAGTGAGTGACAATGAGAAGAAACTGAGCTCTAGTGGTAAAGAGGAGATGGGGAGACGGGGTTGAAAAGGGGATTAGGGAAGGGTAAGGGAGAAAGTCTATTGGGCAGCCACCCCACATTGATTTTGGCCTGAAAAGGTGACTCAAGGAAAAAGTGAAGAAACAGTCTGCAGTAACCATGGCCTTCCCATTGTGCAGGAACTAGCTACTAGTCAGAGAATTCCTTCTCATGCTGGTCTTGCATTGCTTTAGAATCTCTTGCAATTGGACCCTGTAAGCTGTTCTACATAGGTTAATATTATGTGTTTGATGTGGCTCTGAATTTTGAGATAACAAGAGTCTTTTGAACACTTGTGCATGTATGTCATTCTGAATTTGATGGCTTAATTAAAAATAGCTAGAAAGAAGTTCATATTGTAAGCAATAAGTGTTAGCAACATTGTCTTCTAAACACATTTCTACAGCAAAATGGAAGGTGAGTAAACATATAAAGATAGGACTACTTTTGTGTAGTACGAGTGACATTTATGTCGCACAATGAAAAATTAATCTGTTTCTACATGAAATTTTAATGTTGCAATGCAGTCTTTAGTAGTTAAGTGGTTGTAAAGAAATTATTTTAGGACTCCTTATTTCTGAGAATTATTTAATGCCAAATCTGAAGGGTACGAGAGATCTTTTTCAGATTATAGTTGATAAAGACAACGCAGAGAAGAGGTCCAGGACTACGTGGTGACAGGAGAGGGCTGGGCCCAGTCCCAATCACCCACCTTTCTCCAGAATGTCTTACTGCCTTGGAGGCAAATGACATTTGAAGGTAAGTCAGGTCAGCTTTCAGGAACTCCAGTGTCCATGGGGAGAATACTGTATTTCAAGAATTCTAAAATGCACTTTTTTTTTCCACATTTTTCCTCGTTTCCCCTAGGCTAACCATCACAATTCCTGTAAACAGTTTGTAGCCATTTTCCATGCATGCTTAGACATCAACAATGGAGAGACAGAGAGTTCAAGGAGATAAGCAATGAGAGAGAGTTTTAGGCGGGGAAGTGATTACCAACGATAAAGTAACCAGGGACCCATGAGAATAGGCCATTGAACTCAGTATACTGAAAGGATCCAAGGAGCACCACTCACATCAACATCTAAGTGAAAAGAATCTCAGAGATAGTATATTATATCTCGGAATCTTATGTGGAGTTCTGATTGAACTTGATCTTAAAATCGAATAAGTTGGACTGGGGTTGTAGATCAGCGACAGAGAAACACTGGGTTCAATCTTCAGCACCACATAAAAATAAATAAATAAAAGAAAGATATTGTGTCCATTTACAATTAAAAATATTTCTAAAAATTGAATACATAACTTTGATTGGGCAAAGGGGAGAGAGGGAATTGGAGAGTGTATGGGGCAGGAAAGATGGTGAAATGAGATGGACATCATTATCCTAGGTACATGTATGACTGCTCAAATGGTGCGATTCTACATCACGTACAACCGGAGAAATGAAAAGTTGTTCTTTATTTGTATACAATGAATCAAAATAAATTAGGCTTTCATGTATAACTAATAGAACAAATTTTTAAAAAATTTAAAATAAATAAAAGCTGCTAACTGAAAACAAACAGACAAACAATGAGATATGGGTGGTGGAAGGTGATGGTCATCTCACCCCAATTAAAATGGGTATTATAGGAAATACAAAAAATAGCAAATTCTGGAGATAATGTGGGGAAAAGGGAATTCTTATACATTGTTGGGAAAGTGAGTTAGCAGAGTTACTATGAAGAACCATACAGAGGTTGCTCAAAAAACTAGAAACAAATCTGTCATATGATCCATCTATCTCCCTTCTAGGTAGGCATATATGTAAAGGAAATGATATCAGCTATCAAAGAAATACCTCAATGCCCTTGCTGCACTATTTACAAAAGCTAAGACATGGAATGAACCTAGATGCCCATCAACAGATGAATAGATACAGAAAATGTAGTGTGCATCCCTAATGAAATGTGATTCAGCTATAAGAAGAAATATCTAAACATTTGCAGCAAATTTATGCTTAGTGAAATAAGTCAGACATCAGAAGATGAATACTGTATATTCTCTTTCACCTTTGGATGCTTAAAAAAGGCAATCTAAACATAGGTCAGTAATTATTAGAGGCTAGGAAGGGAGAAGTGGAGGGAGAATAGAGAGAGGCTGAATAAGGGGTATCAAAACACAGTTAGATGGAAACAATAAGTTCTAGGGTTCCATCGCACAGTAGGTGAGCATAATTCATAATAACCTGTTATATATTTTATGAAGAACTAGAAGAGAGGAGCTTGAAGACGCCAAATACAAGTAATAACAAGGAGTTAGAAATGTTATATACCCTGATTTGATCAGTATCCATTATCTACAGATATTGAAATATCATTTTGTACCTCATAATATGTACGATTATTATGTTATTCAAAAATTTTGTTAACATCTTTAAATGGAAATGCTAATTACTCTGATTCTATCATTACACATTATATACATGTATCAAATTATTGTATTATACCCCATAATTAATACAATTAAAATAAAAATTTATAAAATTAAAACAAAATAAATAGTCATTGGATATTCAATAAATTACTTGTGAAAACAAACAAACAAACAAAAAATTGAATAAGTAGCATATTATCACCATCCAGAAGAAAGGAGTCTAAATCTTGAGAAAAGATCTTTCTGTCAGGTCACTCCTCAAAGAAGTTGGCATATTTGCATTTTACTCTCTTTATTAGGCCACAGAATCTGGCACAAAGTTTGTACAGCTGACACTTAAAATTGTTTTTCAGCCCTAACATAAAGAACTGTGTTTAACAATAATCAAATAATGGATACTAACCTTCTGTTTGACTCGACTACCTTGTGTTTTAAATGGAAATAATACTTGACATCCTAGATTACTGGCGTCTCTTACTTTAAATGCAGATTACATCATTTATGACTTACCTAATAAGTAAAATGGAGAATCAGAACATGTTTTCCTTAAGCAAAAGTAAAAAAAGTTTAGGATATCCTCAGGTTGAGGTCAATGTGTGTTAGGTGGCAGAAAGCTTGGGAGTCTGTGCTTCACAAAGTCTGTTCTATGCCTCTCCTCTGTGTCCACACAGTCCTCTTTGCACGGGTCTTTCAAAACCCTTGATTGTGTTGCAATCGTGATTTTCCAGTCTCTCTCCATGACCTACCTGAACTTTCTGGGGGTTCATCTTGTTTATCCTCACTGTATCTCTAGTGCCTGAATTAACCACAGCAAGACCAACACAAACGCCAAAAGAAGGAGACAAGAGTCCAGTTCAATTCATTTCAATTCATTGCCTTCCCTTCAGTTACAGAGCCAGGAGGATTTGGTGTGAGGTTCCTAACTCTGGAGAACAATAGAGACCTTAGGTGCTCTAACGCCTACAGAGGAGGAGGGTTCTGTGGGGACCTGCACTTCCCAAGAAGGCTTGAATCTGGCCTAGGAAAGAACCATTCTTTGGCAAAGGTTTAGTATGTGGATATAGTGCCTACCACTTATTGGGTATTTCATGTGCACTAATTCATTCACCTAAGAATATTTACTGGCAGATTTCTTATTTGTTTTAAGTACAAGTAATCTTCCTGTTTTTCTAAGAAACTCAATAGGAATGTAGCCTTTACTTTTCAAACATTCAGTTTGGCTGGAATGGATAGAATTTAACAAAGACAGGTTAGTCATCTGGCTGGCACACAGGGATCTGTACTAGATTTTTCAGAGGATCTTTCTCTGCAAACAAAATAAGTAAAAGTCAAATAAAAATCTGTAATAGATTACAGAGGTACTTTGCATTAGGCAGAGGGGAGTGAAGGGAGGGGAGTGGGTTTAGGAGTAGGAAGGATAGTAGAATGAATCAGACATTATCACCCTATGTGCATATATTATTACATGGCCAGTGTGATTCTACATCATGTACAACCAGAAGAATGAGAAGTTATAATCCATTTATGTATGATGGATCAAAATGCATTCTACTGTCATGTATAAACTAAGTAGAACACATAAAAAAACAACCATTCTATTGACTTTTAATGTGGATTCAGCTTGTCATGACTCGCTAATTTGAAAGTCAGTGTTAATAATCAAAAAGAGAGAGCATGTAGTCATCTAAATGGTTTTGACTTTAAGGCATTTTTCTACATGCAACTAGAAGAAAGAATTAAAAATTAAACAGTCTTTTACATGAAGATATTTCATAGCATGAATACATTTCCTATTATGAGATTTAAAAAACAGCTTTCCTTGAATACAAAATATTTCACCAAAATATTGTACAAAAATATTTAGGATTGTTTCTTTCTAAAGGTTTCCTAAACATGTTATCAAACATAAAGTTACCACTTGTATCTAGGGAAAAAAAATCTGCTTCCTGCCTTGTACAATACGATGATGACCTGAAGGTAGGAGGAATGAACAACTAACTGTGTAGAGACTGGGTATGTACATGTTTTTAAATTAGGTCTTTAATCTTTACTGGTGACTTTCAAACTCAACAGTGTTGCAGTGGGCTCTTCATAAAAGGAGATAATAATCATTTCTGACCATAATGGCCTGGATGTCTTAGAAGCCCAACATCAAAAAATAAATAAGTCATAAACAAAACTCCAGTTTCTGTGCACCATGCACCTCTTAAATGCTGCACCTTAGGCTTTTACTTCTCTTTATGAAGGATGAAGCTATTAAGCTTTTCAAAGAGGTAGAATAGTTTAAATTCTGTTCTAAAACCTCCTGCCCTCTACAGACCTACCACGTGGTCTGCGGTACAACTCCGAGCGGCTTATTAGTGGGAGAATTTCATGGGTTCACAAAGCAGAACACTGAATAAATAAATGAAACATATGGGTTTGCAGACCCACCATGAGGTTGTATTTCCTAATTCCAACTTCTTTTTATCTACTAAAGAGATTCAGTCTCTCCCCTTGCTTCACTCTCATGCTCCTGCGAAGCCTAAAAACAACATAAAAAGGAAGGAGAAAACTGAGTGAGGGCGTTTTGGTATATTCTTAGATTCACTCAAATCAAGGTACATTAGAAACTGACAAGAACAACACCAAACCCCACACACAGATGAGCCCTTGACCTGCTCCTGTGTCCCTGAAATCTTTCTACAAAGGGGATAATTTGAGTCGGCTGTGTTAATTATTCCTACTCATCGGGTCCTATTGCAATTTGAATCCTACTGCAGAGTAAAATATGCCAGGATCTTTCATTAACATACCATAGATTTTCTTTTCATTATAAATCAAACTAAATAGGTCATGATTGCTTAATCAGTATGCAAAGTATTGCCTTTGGGAATCACACACATCCTCTGACAGCTGAAATTCTTTTTAGTACTATGAAATCTAATTCTACCCAATCTGACCCAACCACAGCTCCTCACTCCCTCATGTCCATTTTTCATCAGATGAGCTAAAGATCTTTCCTGGAACAGGTATCATGAACACTAACAGAGCCAGAATTTAATTAATTCTGGGGAAATAGATTTTATTTTCCTTCCTCCCAACCTAGGATTAAGACCTGTGGGAGACCAACTGTACACATGACTGAGTCACACTCCCCAGCTGGATGCTGAGGCGCTCAGTCACAGAAATGTGGCAGAGTTTTTCCCACCCTTCTTGGGTCCGAGGATCAGTGTCTCGTGCATGGGTATGTCTTGCTACAGCCCCATGGGTGAAGCTATGCTCACCTGTTCCTTTGTAATATAACCCCTTGCACTGTTTAGGATAGAATCTTCCATGGAAGTGCCTTGTGTGTGTCCTCTTCTCTTACTGTGCCTTTGGATGTGGCCTACCCAGGTGTCAGTCAACCTGCTGACAATGGACATCATGAAGATAGACTCAGCCGCCTGAAACCGATCCCTTGCCTCATTTGAATAGTTTATCCTCAATAAAAAGGGTTAGCGTGCTCTCTCTCTATTCCTGCGGACCCTTAAGGTCAGAGGAGCCGTCACAGAGGAGTCTGTCACCCATGAGCTTAACCACAATGCTGTGCTTCCAGGGTGGTAAACATACAATGCTCACCTCACAGTCGCATTTGGTCTCTGCATTTCTTTCACTGTCCACCTCCAAAAACACTGGGAAGTCCTGTCACACTGACCTCCAAATCCTATCCCCTCTCTGTGACTCTCTCTTATATCATCACCCACCTGAGCTACTACAGTGACCTCATAAATGATTTTCAAGTTTCCACAATCTACATTACACAAAGTAACTAGAGTAATCTTTTTAAGAGGGGAACTTGAACTGGTCACTCCTGCCTCCAACCATTCACTAGCTCCCAAAGTCCTCAGAACAAAATCCCCACTTCTTTTTGTGGTCTGGAAGGCCCCAAGTCTGTGGCCTCACTTTCTCTCACTACATTATAAATACAAGAAATTTCTTTTGGCTCCTGAAACCATCAAAGCTAGTTTTCACCTCTGGGTCTTTGCAACAACTTTTCCTCAGCCTGAAAACTCACCCCTCCAACATTACAAGAATGCATTTTTCTTGTTACTCAATAGTCTCAGCTTGAAGTAAACTCCCAGGACATCCCCTTCCTGGGCCTCCAGCACAGCAGCTCCCACCCATTCCTCCAAGTTACCTTCTAGCATGTCACCCTGTGTGGTTTCACTCCAACATTTCCCAGTATTTCCTCATTTTTGTTAATTTAAGTACTTGCTTCTTGCTCCTTTCCCTTTCAACACTCAATGAGAGTAGGAATCTTGTCCATTTTTATTGAATTCTACTATCTTGTGGGTCTAGACTAGATCCAATAATACCATGATAGTAGATACTATTAACACTTGTTGGATAAAGGAATGATTAGGAAAACCCCTTCAGTGGTTTTCTATTGCCTGTAGGCAAAGAAGAATTAGTTCTATCAACAGGTGCCATAAGGTCCAGTATACAGCAAGCCCTGATCCTCCTCTCAATCTCAATAGCACAAATTAACTGGATGTTCCTTAGGATGGGGAGCCTTCTCTCCTGCCTGAGTCTTTACCAGGCTGTACCACTCCTTCTGTACTTGTTGGCCTGACTACATCCTGACTCTTCCTTCAGAGCTCTGCTTAAACATCATCTACCTATGAAAACCTTCCCTGAGATGCAGGCCAGGCTCAATCTCCTTACAATCCCTCAATATCCTATATTCCTTCGCCTCACTTTTCACACTTAACATCTGACATGTAAAAACAAAACTGTCTTTATGATTATATGGTAAATTCTATAGTCTCAGGGAATAAATATGCTCTCTCCATCCTACAAAAAGCTTCACACTAAGTGGGTGGCCTGGCTACATCACCCATTTATTTTACATACAATGGAAAACACAAATCACATATTCTTCACTGTGGGAGTAGGCCAGAAGTCTTCCTTGAATTTACCTATTCTAATTATTCATCCCAGGACTCATAGGCATCTCTCCCTTCCCTGCCCATATCAGATGCAGGGTAAATTTAACATACTTGATGCTCAGATACTCCTAGCTCTCTTCAGCAAGAGAACTGCCCTGTCCTCCATTAGGATATCTTATTCTTGCAGTGATTAGGAAAGCCAAGGGGAAAGATCCTACTTCTTACACCCCAAAGGCAAGTTCATATTGGTATGATATAATATAAACTGAAATAAATGGGAAGGCAGCCAGACTCAGGAAATTAGAGGTGGTTCTGCCTCACACTGTCAGAGCCATTAATTGGTATTAACCTCCAAAGTACAAAGATGGAGGTCCAAACTACTGGCAGATAAGTTTATTTAATTTGGTGCCTAATATTTAACTGTACTTTTTTTGGAGACTATTCATCTGGTATTGCAATCCAGTGCTTTAAGCTGGTGCACATCAATGTGTGGTTTCTCATCTCCTTCTGTAATTGTCAACAACAGGTTGGGGAAGGTTGGTTAGCCTCTGAGATGAACTTATGTGCTCCAAGGTTCCATCCTGTCCTACTCTAAGATGTGCCATCATTCATCTGGATGAATCCTTGGGCACACAAGCACAAAATCCTACCGGACTGTTAGGTCATGTTATATGGGCAGAAGAATATTCTCCTTTCATATAGAAACCAAGGGCACAACATCAAGGAGACCTCACACTCCTTTCAGATGCAACTTCTCATGTGAGTACCAAAAAGTCTTAGATCTTAGAGCTTAAGAACCAGAAAGCAAAATTAGCCCCTAGCAAAATTGAAATAATTGCTATAATGGTACCTCTTCCTACACCACGGTTTCTCTAGGCCCAGGAGAAAAGTTCTGCAAAGAGAAAAAATTGATTCCCACATAGGTATTAGGAGTGCATGATCTTCTAATGAGTGATACTAGGGAAGAACATGCATAACTCAAAAGCAAAGATCTCTTAATGGTGGAACTTGAGGCTAAAGCTAAAGCCAGGGATAGGAAGTTTCTTAGATTTCCCCTATCAGTCCCTTGTCTTAAAACACAAGAAAAAGAAAAAAATCACTTCACATATGTGAAAACATTCTTCCCATTTGGTACAAGACACCTGACAAAGCAAAATATTTTAAATCATTAGAAAACTATCACCATAAATATTTTACATAATTTATAAAGTAAGTCAATGAAAGCATGATTGCAGAATAACCAAGATTACTGGTACTTTGCCTAATACAAGGCAAGACCACAGCAAACCCAAGAACATTCCTTTGATCTTAATCCATATTTAAATATTCCTTAGAGGATTAAAGAAAAGTACATCCTAAAAGATGAGAGGCCCAAGGTTTTCTTTTCTTTCTTTCTTCCCTCCTTTTTTTCATGTGTGCCTGTGTGTGTTACTGGGGATTGAACATAGGGGTGCTCTACCACTAAGCTACATCCTTAGTCCTTTTAATTTTTTTTTTTTTTTTTTTTTTTTTTTTGAGACAGGATCTCACTAAGTTGCCAAGAATGGCTGCAAGCTTGTGGTTCTCCTGTCTCACTTCACAAAGTTTGTGGGATTACTGGCATGTGTTATAACACCTATCATAAGGTTTTCTTTCAAAATTAATTTCCAAAAAGTCTGTACAAAAACCGCAACCATATTTGACAGCAAATGAAAATATATAGTGAGTGTGGAAGGAGGACAGAAGAAATAAGGATAGGTAGAAAGAAGACCAACAGGGAAGGAAAAAGAAATTGTTAATAAATCTAAGAAGCTCCGTGGACACCCTCACCTTCCTTCTAAAGCCAGTTTTCCTCCAGGCCTGAAGTCTTAAAATGCCCTTGAATCTTAGAGTCCTGAGAGTCTAGATGATTAATGCCTACACACCTTGCTAGGCTATACAATGTATTTTCTTTAGACTGAATAAAGCAAAGGAAAAGAAATATTGCCAGAGACTTATGATATGCGTATATGCCCAACATTATTAACTAGATGACCTCAACCTTGCAATCCTGAAAGAACTAGACCATTGTGACCCGCCCTGTGCTCCATGATTAAGAAAATTAAGCTCACCAGTCTGATGTCACCCCCGTGGTCTTCTTATGTTTACTATTTTAAAGGTTTCATCTAAATGGAAAAGCCCAAGACCCCAAAGTGCACCTTGCTCTGGAGTGCATGTATCCTGCTCTATCACTTGCTTTCCTATATAAATCTGTTTGTGCCTCTTTTGATGTGTCCTAAAATCCTTTTTCAGCCTAAGTCAATAATCTGCAGGTCTGAGCTGAGATTTTCTTCTCCCTCCTTGGGGACTTCTTTGGTTGCCTATCCAATGACAAGTGTCAAGTATTCTGAGAAAAAGAAAAGTACCTGCCCACTTATAATTTTCATAAGAAACATCTCCAATGTTTAAAAACATATAGTAAAAACATTTAAACTATAAAATTCTGTAAAAGTAGTCTAAAAGGAATGAGTTTTAGTCAAAGTTTTTGTTCCTCTAAGCTTTTTATAGTTTCTTTCACATGCAACATATTTAGTGATTTTTATATCTCTTTATTTTGCTATAAGCACCAAATCAGCCTCACAGGATGAACAAAATGAGCCTTGTAAGATAAACAAAAGCCCTGGAAGATTGTGAGATAGTGGCTCTCTACATATTTAAATCAACACTGTAGAAGTGATACTCACGCAGTAGTGGTCTGCATGTCATGCCAGCTTTTGCTGAAGTTCTGCTTTAATTCATTCATCAGGTTCATGCCGAGTTTTTGTTTGATCTCAACCAGATGCCTTTCTTTCGCTGACAAAACTTGTCGTAATGTTGTAATTTCGTCTTCTAGCTACAGGTAGGAGGAAAAATGATAGAGGCAAAATATCAAACAGATGAAAGGTACATTTCCAAAGGCTATAGTGCTCCAGAGCAGCCTCTAGAGCCTAATGAACTGTCTCATGCTTGGCTGTCCCAAACACATGCTATACAGATGGGAGAGTCTCACAGCACAAACTACAAAGAGAAAATTTTAGTTGTAAGGATTATAAAAGTAATGAATATTCCATATAACAAAATTCAGATCTCACAGCCAAATACAAACACGGAAATAAATCACCTGTAACCTAGTAGGAAATAGCCGATTGTGCTTTGGTTCTTTCCTTCCATTCTCCCTCTCTTCCTTAACAATGATGCTAGGATTGAACCCAGGTCTTTGCACATACTAAACACTGACTCGACCACTGAGCTACACTACATCCTCACGGTATTTTTTTTGGTTTCTAATTTAATTCCCATTGGAACAGTGTTAGGAGGTGAGACCACTAAGGTGATTAATACCATCACATAGGAGTGGGTTAGTTATTTTGGGAGTGGGATCCTGAAAAAAGGATATTATAGTTTAGATATGAGGCGTGCTCCTAAAACTCATGTATGAGACAATACAAAAAAGTTGAGAAGTGAAACGATTGGGTGTTGGGAACCTTAACCTAATCAATGCATTAATCCATTTGAATTGATTAACTGGGTGGTAACTGCAGGCAGGTAGGGGGTAGCTGAAGAAGGTGGGTTGCTGAGGGCGTGCCTTTGGAGTTTATAGTTTTTTGCTGGTGGGTGAGAGTTCTCCCTGCTTCCTGGTGGTCATGTCCTGAACTGCTTTCCTCCTCCACACTCTTCTGCCATAATGTTTTGCTCACTGCAGGCCCATGGCAATGGAACTGGCCATCTATGGACCAAAACCTCTGAAACCATGAGCACCAAATAAACTTTCCCTCCTCTAAAATTGTTCTTGTCAGGTCTTTTGGTCACAGCAATGAAAAAGCTGACTAAGACAAAGGATAAATACTGATGCTATCCTCTATCTTGTGCACCTCCACTTGGCCTTTTCCCATGTTATGACCCAGCGTGAAGGCCCTCACCATATGCCAGCACCATGCTCTTGAACTTCCTGGCCTCCAGAACTGGGAGCCACGTCAACTTCTATTGCATACAGTTTACACAGCCTGTGGTATTCTGTTATAATAGCAGAAGTAAGACTAAGACTAATCTTCCTAATGTTTTTCTAAAGTTGTACATGGATATAATTTTTTAACAAAAATTGATTTTGCACTACATACTTTATTTTATAAAACAGATTCCAGTGTTGCTAGTCAGTATTGCTTACTTTTTGTCAACTTCATGTAGATGCATTGGTGCAGGTGTGGACATGGCAGACACCGTGGTTCTACCAAGCTACTGCCTTAAGGACAGGAGGATGCATATACTGGTGTGATTTGTGTTACTTTTTCAAAGTGGTAAACATATCAATCATCATCTCATTGTTCTTTGTAATTCTTCCTTCACTCTTCTTTCCCCTCCTAGACTTTCCCTGTACACATCAGTCAAACATTGACCTTCTTTCCTCCATTAGAGTTTGGTTTGCATTTTGTAGAATTTTTATATAAATTTAGTCATACACTATATACTCATCATATTGCTTTGTTCACTTGGCATACTTATTTAAGATTTAGCCATGTTGCTGCATTATTATTCATGTTTTTCCCTCTTCATTAAAAAATAGTAATCCACAAGCAATAATACATGTTGGACCGTCTGTGGGGGGAAAAGGTCCACTCATACATTGCTGGTGGCACTGCAAATTGGTGCAACCACTCTGGAAAGGAGTATGGAGATTCCTTAGAAAACCTGGAATGTAACCACAATTTAACCCAGCTATCCCACTCCTTGGTCTTTACCTAAAGGACTTAAAATCAGCATACTATAGTGACACAGGTTCATGGATGTTTACAGCAGCTCAATTCACAATAGCTAAACTGTGGATGTCCTTCAATAAATGAATAGGTAAAGAAACTGTGATATATATACACAATGGAATATTACTCAGCATTAAAAAAGAATAAAATCATGGCATTTGCAGGTACATGGATGGAGTTGGAGAATATCATGCTAAGCAAAGTAAACCAATCCCCCAAAATCCAAAGGCCAAATGTTCTCTCTGATAAGTGGATGCTGTCCGTAATGGGGGTCGGGGGCACAGGAAGAATGGAGGAACCTTGACTGGGAAAAGGGGAAGGAGGGGAGGAAGGGGGCATAAAGGTAGGAAAGACGGTGGAATGAGATGGACATCATTACCCTAGGTAAATCTATGAATGCACATATGGTGCAACTGTACATCATGTACAACCAGAGAAATGAAAGGTTGTGCTCCATTTTTATACAACGAATCAAAATGCATTATGCTGTTATATATACCTAATTAGAACAAATAAATAAATTTAAAAACTAATAAAGAAAAAATAAAAGTAGTATTCCACTGAATACATAAATGACAGTTGTTTCTTCACTTTTTGAAGTATATTTGCATTTGGCTAATACAAATAAAGCTGCTAAGAACATTCATGCACTGGGGCTCTGTATGAACATATTTTTTCTTCCTCCATGCTGCAGGAAAGCACATTTCTTCAACATTACAACATTGCTCTTGCAATTGTAATTTCTAACAAAGGAGCTGTGCAAAATACCCAGATTGGAGAGTGTTCTTGTATCCTATAAAAATAAATTTGAATCTCCACAAGGTCTAATTTTAATTGGTTGTCATACTTAAATTGTCTGCACTATACATATAGATGTGTTATATGTATTACCCTAGTAATTGTGATTAAATTTATATTTTTGCTTTCTAAAAAGTAGAAATATTTGTGGATTTTCTTTGTCAAGCCAGGAAAGAATCATTAAGATTCCCTTAGCTTCCCACACGCATGAGGTTAATAAAAATATGCCAATTTTCTAGATTTCTCATTTAAAAATTAAAAGGGAGGAAGAGCTGTGTCTCAGGTATGTTCAAAATGTCACTCTACTTTTGAGCATGAACTACATAACTAACCCATTACACGTCTTGTAAATGTAAATGTGTTCTCTAGGGCTGGGGATGTGCTCAGTGGTCAAGTGCCCCTGAGTTCAATCCCTCATTACACCTGGACCCCAAGAAAGCACTTTAAAGGATGATGGTGGTGAATTTGATTCCCTCATTTGACAAGGAGACTTTCTAGAACTAGTTCTATTAATGCGTCTCAGCTTCAGTTCAAAGAAGAGTCGACCAGAGAGCATTGTTAGAATGCAGAATCCCAGCTATGTGCCCATTTTTTTTAATGTTCTGAGATTCAAAAAGTATCCCCAGATACTCTGATGCAGATGGTGTGGAAAATCCTCATATCAAATTTGGAACAAAATGGAAAAAGGTAAATTACATTAATTGATTAAAATATTTTCTATATTCTTTCCATTTAATTTAAAAATAATTATTTCTTCATTAGAAATTTATAGCCTGTTTCTTTGGTTTCTTGATTCTCTAGAAGATCTACTTGTAGGATAAATACTTATGATCAAAATTAGATATCTAAACTTGATTATTTAAATATGAATTGCAGGGCAGGGGTTGTGGCTCAGGGGTAGAGTATCTGCCTAGCACGTGCAAGGTGCTGGGTTTGATCTTCAGCACCACATAAAAATACATAAATAAATAAAATAAAGGTATGGTGTCCAACTACAACTAAAAAATAAGTATTAAAAATATGAATTGCAGCAAAATAACAAGTGTTGATACAGATGTGGAAGAACTGGAACCTCTGAATGTTGCTGGTAAGAATGTGAAATAATTCAGCCACCATGGATCACAGTACAGTGATCCACAGTTTCTCAGAAAGGTAAGTTCAGAATTACCGTTTTACCCAGAAGTTCTACTCCTCGCTATATACCCCCAATAAACTGAGAACAGTTACTCAAGCAAATACCTGTACACCTGTTTACAGCACAACACTAATCACAATAGCCAAGAGGTGGAAACAGTCCATAAATATATAAATAGTAGTTTATGTTACAATACTATTTATTCAACTTTAAAAAAGAAATGAAGTATTGATGCATGCTCCAACATGGAAGAACTTCAAAAACCTTAGGCTACAAGTGTCCATCAAAAATGAATGGATAAAGAAAATGTGGTATATATACACAATGGAGTTTTATTCAGCCATAAAAAATGAAATTATGTCATTTGCAGGAAAACTTATGCAACTTGAGACCATATGTTAAGCAAAATAAGCAAAACTCAGAAAGTCAAGGGTCTTATGTTTTCTCCCATATATGGAAGCTAGAATTAAAAAAGAAAAGAAAGGTGTTGGGAGGCGGGGTAGAGGGGTGGTGATCACATGAAAAGCAAAGGAAAATCAGTAGAATAGAAGGAAGGGACCAGTGGGTGGAAGAAGAGAAGGGAGAGGGGAAGTATTGGGGAGGGATATTGACGAAATTATACAGTGTGCATGTACAAATACACAACAATAAATCCCACCATTATGTACAACTATAGTGCAGCAATTAAAAAAAATAGGCTTCCTGAAAGAAGCCAGACACAAACATCATATATTGTATAATTCCATTTATTTGAAATATTCAGGCACTTTAAATCCCTGTATAGATTTAGATTAGGTAAGCCCCTGGGTCTCTATATAGAGTGCAAGTGGGACATTGCCAGAGGCTAAGGAGGTGGGAATGGGAAGCAACAGCTGAATGTACATAGTTTCTTCTCAAGGTGACAAAAATGTTTGGAACCACATTGAGGTAGTTGATTATAATACATTGTGAATACACAAAATGCCACTGGATTGTTCATTTAAAAATGGTTTATCTTATGTTCTGTAAACTTGACAAAAATGAATTAACTAATCCAAATTAGCTAATAAATTAATTTCAATCTGAAATTTATGTTACGATTAAAATTTCATTTTTCTGTTTTACCAGCAATCAATGAAATGTATAACTAAAACCCAGAAGTAAAACTTTCATCAGTATGAATCACCAGTGTACTGTTTAGGAGTGATATCATTTGGTGGCTTTTACATACTGTTTCAAGACCTGCCTCTTCAGGCTCTTCCTGGCTTGAGGAGAAAGTGCCAGAAAAGAAAAATGAAAATGCACATACTATCTGGGCAGGGCATAACAATAAGGCCTATTGACCATAAACACATGTGAGCTGCTCACTAGCCCAATCCAAAAAGAGGGGAGATCTTGGGGAAAGGACACAGAGAGAAAGGCCCAGGGCTCAACGCTCTTCTTTAAGAGCCTAAGAGATAGTAGCTGAGGGCAATGTGCATTCTTAGGGACATATGTACCAAATGAAGAAGCAAAAGAGTCAAGACAGAGTTGGAGGAAGCACAAAAATAGGCTTTGCCTACTCGCTAATACCATTTGGTGTATTTCCAACTCCTATTAATATGTATTTTTTCTTGAGTCATTTTATCTAGGAGCCATTGGCAGTATTTGATTATTATATAACCACAAAATGGTCAGTACTAATGCCTACATTTCATCCTTTCCAAAAATCAAGACACATTATCAATAATTCCAATGCCAGGCACAGAATGCATCTTAGTGAAATTAAAGTGGAAGTGAGATGACAGTAACAGAATAATTCATCAAGTTTATTTTAAGAGAGAGAGAGAAATTAAAATGTTTCAAAACCTCAAAACCAGCTGGTAACAAGACAACAAATATCAGAAACAAAATAGTACTTCTTGGTACATTGATAAAGTTTGTAAAAAATGCCTATTCTACTTTGAGCATTTGCAAACATAAATATTTTCATAAGCTGCACAATAATTTCAATTAACTCTATTAACTGGACTCCTTCTATGCACAAACCATCACACCAGATCAGAGATGATGGTGGCTTCACATTCACAGGACTTTCAAGAACACACATATAGCATGACCACAACAATAAATTAAAGATCAAATTCTATTAAAAGAGATTTCTTTAAAAATATTTATTTCAAAAAGATGAATTCATCCAAGGTGAAGCCTTTTTGACATGACTGGCTTATGTCATTTCTTCCACCTAAAGAAGTCTTCCTGTTGCCAGCACTTGATAAACACACAAAATGCTGGTTGTGTGAGCAACCATGGGTTGTGAGAAAGTAGAAGTCTAAGGGCATCCTCCTGGGGGATCCACAACAAAGCAGGGGAATAAGGCTGGGGGAAGTGAGATGAAAGGCTGGAGGAGGAGGGATCCACCACAGCAGGAAGGCAAGAGGAGGACATGTGGGAATCAGGAAGAAGAGTGAATTAAAGTACAGACTGCAAACCTGGCACATCAGAGACCTGCTTTTGGCAAAGCAGTAAAAGGTGGGAAGTGTATGTATACACAGAGGCCTTGTTCTGGATCACAGCCACCCTTGCATGCCTGGGTCAAAGGCAGTTATCCAATAAGCTGGCCTCTGGGGAATCTTGGCACTCAGGTGGCTAACAGGCTAGTAAGATCTCCCCTTGGACAAAGAGTACTGTTCCTTTTGACCAAGGGACCTGGAAGAATGTCTGTGAAGAGTTGAGACCAAGGAGCAGAGTTGTCTCCAAGATGCCTTAATTATTCTTAAGGCTGGTGGTGAGACTCCTGAGATAGATCTGGGTGACCTTGTTATAATGAAACCAGAGCACTGAGGTAAAATCTGAATGCATCTGTGATGTGAAAGGACCAGATTTGCTCTGTGTGTGCATGTGTATGTTTGTGCACATGGATGCATGTGCACATGTACTTGTAAACGATGAGAGCAGATTTAGGAAAAGAATAAGCATAAAGCAGAGGTGCCTTGAGGTGAAGGAAGAAGAAATGGAAATGCAAAGAAAAATCACAAGGATACCTTGCTTTGCTTTTCGCTAGCCCTGGGGCCCAGAGTCGAGCCTAAGTCACTATGATGATACCTTTGGCAACATACAGTACTTCAACTGAAGAAGGCAGAAATAAGACAGGAAGCTCTTGCACTGAAGGCTAATGCATTATGGAGGATGAAAGCATGAATCCTCATAACTTGAACACAGTATCAAAGAGTCTGGTGTTATCTTCAGAAGTCAGGCTCCAAACATCTTAGAAATGAACTTTGCTGGAATCTTATTACAGTGGCCAAATGAGACAGGAATTTATAAAAACACTACTAGTTTTTTGGTATTCAAAGACATCCATTTAAAACCAGTGCTTATTGGGCTGGGGTTGTGGCTCAGTGCTTGTCTAGCTCATGTGAGGCACTAGATTCAATCCTTAGCACCACATAAAAAATAAATAAATAAAATAAAGGTATTGTGTCCATCTACAACTAAAAAATATATTAAAAACAACCAAACCAGTATTTACTGTTTCGTTATTACAGAATAAATGCTCATTGTTGACCATTTAGAAAATATAGAATGTGGGCTGGGATTGTGACTCAGTGATAGAGCGCGCGCCTGGCATGCAGGAGGCACTGGGTTCGATCCTCAGCACCACATAAATGTAAAATAAAGATATTGTGTCCACCTGAAACAAACAAACAAAAAAAATATAGAATGCAAAAAACATAAATTCATACATGTACCTGTGTACATGTCAGTCATTGCAGAACCCAGAAGAAATCAAGGCATTTTATAGCTGCTGGTCTATAACAGAGGATGTGCTTGTACATAGGTCACAAAGCTCTCAGAAGAAGAAGTTGTTTTAGCTTAGAGTTAGTTAGCTTACACCAGTCTGCAAGAAAAAAAAAAAACTTCTGGGCAATGCTGTTGACATGAACAGGTCCTATGAACCAGAATTGGGGGCCTTAAGAAAATGTGGGGCTAGCCCATTACCCATTTAGGCCAACTTTGGTCTGTGTACTCTGGTCTGTGTGGCCAGTTGGTAGCCACAGACAGAACCAGCTAAAGACCCAAGCCATTTGATTTGAGGCACTGTGTTACTGAAATAATTTCTCCTTGTACCAGAGGAACAAGCTGCTCTTTAGATTTTAAAATAATATTACTTTAAAGTCAAGGACAGAAAGAAAAATGCCACATGATATCACTAATTTGTGGAATCAAAAAAAGCTGATCTCATCTAAGCAGAGGAGATCAGTGATTACCGGAAACTGGAAGGATAGGCAGAAGGGGAAATGGATTAGTCAACATGTATAAAATTACCGAGAAGAAATAAGTTGTGGTATCCTATTTCACAGTAAGGTGACGATAGTTAACAATATTATACTATATATTTCAAAATAAGCTTCTAGAAGAGAAGATTTTGGGTGTGTTCTTACCACAAAGCAAGGATAAATGTTTGGGGTGATGGAAATGCTAATGACTCTGATGTGATCACCACACACTGTATATCTATATGGATACATGCCGCTGCACCTCACGACTATGTGCAACTGTTATGTGTCAATTAAAAATAACATTTAAAGATATTTTTAATGAAATTATTTTAGGATGTGTCTTGTAAAAGCATCTGGAAAGTCCTTCATATTATGTTGAGCTATCATAACGTATACTACCAGAACAGAGTGGGCTAAGAGGCGGTGGATATGGTAGAGCTCAAAGCTGTGTCCTGAGCCTGTGCGAAGGTCCTGGGCAGGAAGGGAAAGCTTTGCTTCCAGTGGGAAAGGGAGCCTCCTGCCTTGTGCACTGTGAACAGAATGCAGAAGGATACTGGTCTCTGTCTCTCCTGTTCTGCTGCTACATTCTATTCAAGGAGTCCTTTCTTCAGCCTCTCCACCCAGAAAGTAAAGCTCCTCAGCACCAAATCTAAGGATGAGTGGGTCCTGCAAAGGCTTGCACAAGACCTGTACTCACCATGAGACCAGCACCCTCCTCTCCACTAACCCAGATCCCATGGCAACTACACAAGATATAATTAACCTTCAATTAATATAGCTCTCCTCTCCACCCCCACTTTATTATTCTGCAAAAGAGTAAATTTAGTTGATTCCATACTTGAATTTTTCATAATTAAAATAAAAACACCATTTCACAGAAAGCTAACTGACTTAAAACAAATAGCTCTTAAAGAGGAGCTTGCATTTGTACAAAGCCTTTAAGAAATTCCATCAGGTGTGTAGGTGATGTATCCCATAGTATCATGATACTAAAAAGAACAAGAAGTACATATTTAACAGTAGTTATTGCTGTTGATTAAAACAGCGCAACCGTTCATTTTACCACTGTAACCAACAGGTAACTAATAATTAGCTCTACAAAAATAACTTGGAGAAAAATCAGTCATCTTGCAATGTATTTATAACAGTTTTGTAAACAAAAGACCAAATAATTGCAATATGGGACCTGTATCAAACTAATATTAATGTTCAAGAACCAAGACAGAAATAGCAAATAAAGAAGATTACTACACATACCTGAACTAATTCTGCCTTTAACTCCTCCTTCTCCTCCTCAGAGAGCATGCTAGAGAAGTCAGCACTGGCTACTGCATCCTCATCTCTTCCTTGCAAAGGTTCCGTCTCCAACAAACCTTTAGGCAAAATCAATAAACATAATGCAATTTAAAAAATAAATTGATGCCAGCTTCTGTTTCCATAGCCTGGAGAACTAAAGACACTGGGTGACCCTCCCACTGGAAAACGAAAACTTCCAGAAAAGAAAAATTATCATCCTAAATGTGTAATGAGCTCTAAGAGCACAAAGAATGCTCAGGAGTCAGAAGTGAGAACAGAAAGCCCGAGATGTAAGCACAATAAGTTTCATCAACTTTTATCTTTGCCACACAGGTGAATTCCGGGTTTGCTTTTTACTATGTCAGGGGGCCCAAGACCCACCCAAGAAAGGGGTTTAATGTGAGACCTCTGTAGAAACCTGTGTCCCTGCAGAGTGACATCCCAAGAGGCAGGTGAACTAGAAATGAATGGCTTTCTTCTCCACAGGGGTATGCCCATCTTGAAACTCGGCATCTAATGGACAGACAAAAAAAAAAAAAAAAAAAAACACCCATCTGCTGAGAACTGATAATCCTGAGTGGAACTGCAGGTGAACTTATCACTTAAATCTACTCTATTGCGGGCTTCAAAACAATCTCCAGACCAGAATTTAAAATAGGAAGGCTTTTCCCACTTTGGATGTGGCAAGAGTCCCAAATTGCAACAGTAGCAGCTGCCAGGAAACATTACAGACTAAGATTCTGGCAGGGGACAACCAAAGGACCAGGTTTCTTGATGCCATTATTGTGCCGTGGTCTAACTACAGGACAGCTCAACTTGTAACTTGCTATACAAGAAAAATGCCTTCTCATTTAAATATAAAGAAGTTCCCAGGAAGGCCCCTGGGCATCTGGCAGACATCCTGTGCCTGTGTTCTCTGGAGGACCCAGGAAACAGGCCCAAACATGTATAGAAGCTTCATTTACAATATGATTCCTGACAGAGCTGGCATTTACAGATCTGTGGAAAAAGGAGAGCCTTTTAATAGACTGTTCTGAAACAAAGAACTATCTATGTAGGAAGTTTAGACACCTTCACGCCATTCACTGGGTCAAAGCTCTGGACATTCTAGAAGACAATCCAGGAGTTTATACTTGTGAACCTCTGGGTAGTAGGTCATTCTTAAACAAGACACAATAAGGGTAAACCAGGGAAGAAAGGATGGATAAGATTAAAAATGTCTCTTCATCAAACACTGCAAGAAAATGAAAAGACAGCCACTGACTAGAAGGTACCTGTCATATACATAATGAACAAAAGATTTGTTCCTAAAATACACAGAATTTCTGCAAACCAATTTTAAAACCAAAAAAAATAACCCAATAGAAAAATGGGTCAAAAGACCCAAACATATTCTTTCTGGGAAACAATCACAAATGGTTGACAAGCCTAAGAAAATCTGCACAACTTCATTGACACCCAGGGGAACAGTAGTTGAATCATTCATTTCACATTGACTGGGTTGGCAAAAAGTTTCAAGTTGATATTACTAAATGCTCATGACCACATGGAGGATCCAGATCTCACATGCTACTGTAAAGAATATAAATAAATAAAAATAACTTGGAAAATAATTTAGCATTACCTATTAGAACTTAATTTTCACATACTCTACAACCCAGCAATTCAACACCTATGTATGTTTCCGGTGTTCTACAAGAGCCTCAGATACTATAAATGAACACAGAGGTCATTAATAACAACTTTCATGCAAAAGTCCATAAACAGGACATTGCAGAAGTATGCCAGGGTGCAATTACACAACACAGGCTTGACAGCCCCAGCGCAGAGTGAACAACAGCTATCCACACCATGTGGATAAAATTTTAGAGACAAGACACTGAATGAAAAACACAATTTTCAGAAGAACAATAAAGTATAATTCCACTCACATGAGATCCCAAAGCATGCAAACTAAATAAAGTATTGTTTAGCATAAAATTATGTTAAAAAAGTCAGATAAGGATAAAGAATTCAGGACTGTGGTTTTCTTCGATGAAGACTATAGGAACAGATGGAGGCTATAGGAACCCTATAGGATTAATGGCAATGCTTCATTTTTGGGACACAGAATTTCTGTGCATGTGTATGTTCTGTATTTTAGCCTTATTTTGCAAATATTCTTTTCTTTACTTACTTATTATTCCATAAAACAATTAAAATGAATTTTATATGAAATGAAAAGACAAAGGTAAAAATTACCCTACATAATCAGAACATGTCAGGTAAAGCGTAAAAACATGGCTCAAGTTTGCATGGATCTTCTGAAGCTGGTCTTACCCTGAGTCCCTCAAACCCACATCCTTTTGTCTGAATCAGCAGGGTACCACTATCACCTTGCACCACTGCTAAAACTCTAACACACATTCGTAACTGGGATCTATCACTGATCCAATGCCATCAGACCCTTTTCCTTCTACCCAGAGGCCAGTTTCAATGCTAAGAAACTTTCTTCTTCATAAGTAACATTTGTTCAGTGTAGAAGACAGTAGAATAAAATGATCCATTATTAATTAAAGTCGTCATTAATCATACTACCTAAGAAGAGTAATCACTTTGGTTCTTCCTTTCTTGTATTCCTTCCAAGTATAGATACACTGTCTTGTGTACCTGTACAGCACGACTTATTTATTCAATGGGATATTATAAATATCTTTTCATGTCTAAAAGCACATATCCATGTTTATATATTTTTGATAACTGTATTTTGCTGCACTGATGATTGATGATTTATTCTGTTTCTGGGAAGCTGCAGTGAATATCTCCTAGCTAAATTATTAGTCAAAACATAGATGATTTACTATACATCGGAATATTTAGTCAAAGGGCAAGGACATTTTTAAACCTATTTTCAAATTGTCCCCAGAGAGTATACATCAATAATATGCAAATACCAGAAACCTATGAAAATACAGACTTAGGAGAATATAGAGACTCTTACCACAACAATGCAACTACAGACTATTGGGTGGAAATATTTAATTTATTTATCCAGTAAATATGCTTATATGTAGTCAATGTATTTTTAGCTAATGTTTTATGATACTGTCTAAACCAGGAATCAGAAGAAATTCCAAGCACAGGTACAAGAAAGGATGCAGAAGGTAAGCTCTACCCTACACTAGGGGTTAGAAGAGAGCAATGGTGGTAGAAAGTACAAGGCACTGTAGTCTTCTCCCCAACTCACCCTGGCCCAGGGACTTACAAATATTGCTCAAATTTAACAGGAACCCAACTGCTCAATCTTCCTTTATTTTCATAGTCTGAGAAGACACTGGTCAGAGAACTGGTCAGAGAGCTCCAAGAGCTTAGACTTTTCAAGACCTAAAATATCTTTACTATCTCCCTATATTCTAGAAAGAAAGTCCAAATCTTATGTAATGTATAGCTGAATTGGGAAACTTCTAGTGAAGATAGGAAGAGGCAGACCCAATACCCAGCATAAATGATAAAGTGAGATATTCTGCACTGGACTCCGACCCCACTCTTCAGAGACCTCATAACTCTTTCAGAGTCTCACTGCCAGAAACCCCTCATTCAAGAAAACTGCCCTGAGACCAGGTTGCTAGCTAGTCCAGGTCCAAGTTTCCTCTCTTCTTTTTCCATTTGTGCATCTATTTCCCTGCCACATCCTATCCCAGTGGGTGTTTTCGGAGTTGAACAGTTCAGCACAAGGTGCCACATTAACACAAACAAAATGCAAACAAGACCTGGTGTGTTCAGCAGAACATGTTCCACTCCCTGGGTCAGGAAAGCAGCAATCAAGTTATGAAGTCAAAGGATAATTACAGAATTAAGGAGTAGATAAAAATAGGAGTTAAATTTTAAAAAGGGGGGGAGGGGTGATTTACCAGTTAAACTGAATCCAAATCAGGAGAGAAAGAAAGAGAAAAAAAGGAAATGATAAAAGATACCAAGTAACAGATGATGAGAGAATCAACTATAAAATTATAAGATTACCTGTTACCATAGAAGCAGATATTAAAGATTAAAAACATACATTTTGATGAAAGCAGCTATCATTGGGAAAATCCACTCAAGAATCACTATCAGTACATTATGAGCCAAAGGTGTCAATTGTGCCCCTCTCTTTGACATAGAGCAAAGAGGGCTATAGTGGGAGTTGAGAGAGCCGGAATTCTAGTTGTAGTTTAGCACCTAACTAGCAAACTACATTTGACCTTGATTATTTTATCTGTAAAATGGACACCTATAGGATTGTTGCTAAGATTCAATGTCACTTGCTTCCTTGGTAAGAAGTTGGTACCCCTGCAGCAGGGACTGAGGTTACAGGCCCCAGCCAGAGGTCTGGATGGAGGAGGGAAGAGAATCTCCCAACAATAAGAGACAAAGCAAGGCTGAATCTGCCTGGAGGGTCAACTGGGCCTAAACTCAGCTAAAGGAGATAAGATCACAAGTAATGGGTATAGAAAAACCTCAGCATCAGAGAATATCACATTCCCTGTGACTAAAGAACCAGAGACAAATGTGAAGCACTGCATGGGTCACATGAGTCCTTCCTGACATACAGTCTTTCCTTGGACTGGGACAAAGGAAAAGGGGAGCTAGCTAGAAAAGGAGAAGACTGACCCAGATGGTAATCATTTATTGAAGAATTGGGAATTATTTATAGGGGCTTTTTAAAATGACTGCATTGTAATGGACTAAGCCTAATATTATTCTCTCACTGCCCCAAACCTAGGAGCTCAAATTTAAATCAGGTATGGGTTTAAAAAAAAATACTGAGCACATGTATGTATGGGCACCAAGATGTAATGTGAATGAAATCTGCAACTATGCCAAGGAGTATTTTTCACTTAAGGAATGCCATTTTACTCTTTTACAAGCAAAATTACACATAAATAATATGTTTAATAATGGTAACAAAGAATCATAGGTCTGATTCTAGTGCAGAAATTGCACTACTCTATTGGCCAAAGGAGACCTCTGGAAAGCAGGTAAGTATTCAAGTATTTGTGTCAGGTGCTACCATAAATTTGCTATCACTATACCTAAAATTGGCCAACAATATTCCCATCTTTGTGCCATTTGCATAGATGAATGGCACAACAAACATGACTAGACTCATGAGTTATCACTTTGGTTTGATACCAGACTTGCTGATGTGGAATCACACTCAATCCGAAGCTGTTGGGCCCTAACTAAGACTAGTCTTGCTCCAAAGCCTAAGTTCCTCTCTTTTTCTGTTTTACAGAGAAGAGAGATTTATTTCTTATAGTTTTATAGCTGAGAAGTCAAAAGTCAAGGGTCCCACACTTGTGTGTCTCCTTGCTGTATCATCCCATGGAGGATGGGCAAGACAGCACTCATAAGAGAGGAAGAAAGGGGACCAAACTCATCCTTTCACCAGGAATCTACTCCTGCAGTAACTAATCTACTTCCACATTAGCAGCTTGAATCCATAGGTGAGGGAAGAATCCTCATGATCTAACCATCTCTTAAAGTCCATCTTTTTAACATGTTAGGGATTACTTGCCAACACACAAACTTCAGGGACGTATTCAAGACACAGCAGTGCTTCTCTGTCTTACAACCGTCTGAAGAATATTAAACAAAATGTTAGCAGCCATGAATCATGAGATGAGCTTTAGGTTAAAGTGCCCACTCCAATCTTGAGATCAAACCACCCATTGCCATCCACATACTCTTAATGCATCCAATCAAATATTCCTGGAGGTTAGATGGTGGCTTTATGGCCATAATTGACTTTGTGAGCTGAAGGCATTACAAACTATGATTTTGCTTCAGTGACCATATCCTGTGTTATTGGCAAATACATAGAAATTACAGAATTACTTTCAAATAGAAACATAATCTTGTACTAAATGAGGGAATGTAATAAATCCAGCTATGTAACCAAGCAAAGGGGAAAAAAAAAAAAACTCCTACTTTGAAAAGAATACAAAATTATCCCAAGATTTAATAAAAGAAGGAATGCAATAAAGTAGCTTAAATGAAAATTAATCATGTCTTAAATAAGATATTTAAGACCATAATATTTATCACTTAATTATATTTTCTTCATAATGTCTGGTAAAAATAACCTCAGGAATTATTTTAACATAAAACTTTGGAATATCTCCATTTATTCTCAAGGGAAAAACATTGAGCTAATCCCATTACTTTAGGATTTATGATTATTTTTAAGAGCACACTAAAACTAAGACAATTCTAGAAAGGTGAAAATTAAAGACATAAAACATGTTTATTTACTAGAATCCTGCTTTCTGTACATTTCCTCAACACATCTCAGAAATCTAAGTATGACTTCTCATGCACTTCTCTTAACTGAACTTCTTTTCATTCATTTTTTTTAAAGTAACTTGTCACATTTCCTATTGCCCTGTAACTCTGGTAGAGGCTGCAATGCCAAGAACAATACAGGGGTGCTTTACCCCCTCACATCCTAAAGCCAAGTCTTGACTCCTAATGGATGAAAAGCCAAGGGATTTTAAAGTGGGTTTTGTCAGGACTGGAGACCTTCTACCTCCAGATGTTGAAAGTAGGGCCAGATTGTTGTAGGGAAACAGTGGCATTGTGGGAAATTTGATTACATATACAGTTGTAAAAATAAATCATAATCCCACCTCTCAGAGGACATACATTAATCTACATTTTTCCTATATACTGCAGTATACATATTTCCCCGACATTTTACTATCTAAGAAATCCAGATACCTCTTACAATCAATAGTGTCTTAGTACTAATTGGCAGTATTTCTTTTGTTTTTTTTTTTTAATTGACAATTATCTGTGTTTTTCTTTTTTTTTTCTTTTTATCTCTTTTTTTTAATTTTTATTGTTGGTTGTTCAAAACATTACATAGTTCTTGATATATCATATTTCACAGTTTGATTCAAGTGGGTTATGAACTCCCATTTTTACCCCGTATACAGATTGCAGAATCACATCAGTTACACATCCATTGATTTACATATTGCCATACTAGTGTCTGTTGTATTCTGCTGCCTTTCCTATCCTCTACTATCCCCCCTCCCCTCCCCTTCCCTCCCCTCTTCTCTCTCTACCCCCTCTACTGTCATGCATTTCTCCCCCTTGTATTATTTTTCCCTTTCCCCTCACTTCCTCTTGTGTGTAATTTTGTATAACCCTGAGGGTCTCCTTCCATTTCCATGCAATTTCCCTTCTCTCTCCCTTTCCCTCCCATCTCTCATCCCTGTTTAATGTTAATCTTCTTCTCATGCTCTTCATCCCTACTCTGTTCTTTGTTACTCTCCTTATATCAAAGAAGACATTTGGCATTTGTTTTTTAGGGATTGGCTAGCTTCACTTAGCATAATCTGCTCTAATGCCATCCATTTCCCTGCAAATTCTATGATTTTGTCATTTTTTAATGCAGAGTAATACTCCATTGTGTATAAATGCCACATTTTTTTTATCCATTCGCCTATTGAAGGGCATCTAGGTTGGTTCCACAGTCTTGCTATTGTGAATTGTGCTGCTATGAACATCGATGTAGCAGTGTCCCTGTAGCATGCTCTTTTTAGGTCTTTAGGGAATAGACCAAGAAGGGGAATAGCTGGGTCAAATGGTGGTTCCATTCCCAGCTTTCCAAGAAATCTCCATACTGCTTTCCAAATTGGCCGCACCAATTTGCAGTCCCACCAGCAATTTACAAGTGTACCCTTTTCCCCACATCCCCGCCAGCACTTGTTGTTTGACTTCATAATGGCTGCCAATCTTACTGGAGTGAGATGGTATCTTAGGGTGGTTTTGATTTGCATTTCTCTGACTGCTAGAGATGGTGAGCATTTTTTCATGTACTTGTTGATTGACTGTATGTCCTCCTCTGAGAAGTGTCTGTTCAGGTCCTTGGCCCATTTGTTGATTGGGTTATTCGTTTTCTTATTGTTTAGTTTTTTGAGTTCTTTGTATACTCTGGATATTAGGGCTCTATCTGAAGTGTGAGGAGTAAAGATTTGTTCCCAGGATGTAGGCTCCCCATTTACCTCTCTTATTGTTTCTTTTGCTGAGAAAAACTTTTTAGTTTGAGTAAGTCCCATTTGTTGATTCTAGTTATTAATTCTTGTGCTATGGGTGTCCTATTGAGGAATTTGGAGCCCGACCCCACAGTATGTAGATCGTAATTGGCAGTATTTCTTTCTTTCTTGGTGGTATACAGAATGATGGGTATCTTAATACTTTTGGCACCTTAGAAGTTTCAAGTCACACACACACTGGTATATACTACCCAATCATACCTGAGTACCTATGGGAGATTGGCTCCAGGACCCCACACAAATAACCAAAGTCTTCAAATGCTAAAGTCCATTTTTAAAATATATTTGCACATAACCTACATATGTACTCCCATATGCTACAAAAGTCATCTACAGATCTCTTATTACTCTAATACAATGTAAATATATATAAATAATGTTATTCTGTATTGTTTAGAAAAAATGACAAGGAAAAAATCTGTACATGTTCAGTACAGGCACAATTTATTTTTCTGAATATCTTTGATACACAGTTGGTTGGACCCATGAATGTGAAACCTGCATAAAGAAAGAGCTAGACTGTGTGTGTCCCTATCTATGTAACTAGAAATGAGATACCATCACTTCTTTTCTTTTCCCCTCTTCCTCTGTCACAGAAAATCATCTTAGATGACTATAGTTACCCCACCCTTATCCCCAGCAGAACCCTTGTAAAATATATAAAGAACTGCTATCAGGCAGCCTCTTTGTTGCTCTTTAATGATAATTTTTGGCCTTAAGAGAAGTTAATGAGAGACTCGGATTTTCAACTGCAAACAAGTGGCATAATAATTTACTATTCTTAAGCCTTTTGGGGGGTTTCTTTCCCTGAATCATGCCAAAATATATTCTGAAACTCAGAAGAAAGGTCTGCCCCAACTCTGAAACCATACTGAGAAGGGCTTAACTGTTACTACCACTGCAGGAGCTTTCTCTCAGCAGCTGCTCAATTACTCTCTCAAGGGAAGAAGTAGAATAAATGTGATTTTTAAAAAACATAAGCTAGGCACCAAACATATTATGCATCTTATTTTTTTCTCTTCCTCCCCAGAAGCACATTAGTCAGGTGGCACCATGAACATTAAAGGGTCTGTGATTTTACCCAACTTGCAAGTGAATAAATGACCTGCTACAATTTCCCAAATGCTTGGAGAAGAACCAAGACTCTTGGCTAAAAGACTTATGGCATGAATACCATAATTAGGTTTGTTTTGGTTTAGATATGAAGTATCCCCCCAAAAGCTCATGTTGAGCAATGCAGGAGTGTTCAGAGGCGAAATGATTAGATTATGAGATCTGTGACCTAATCAGTGGATTAATCCATTTGATTGGTTAGTAATCTAAATTGATTATTGGGTGGTATCTTGTAGGCAGGTAGGGCATGGGGGGAGAAAGCATGTCACTGAGGGCATGTCCTTGGGAACTACATTTTGTCCCTGGATGCTTGCTCACTCCTTCCTGGTTGCCATGAGATGAGCAACCCTAGGTTGCCTCTGCCATGCCCTTTTGCCATGCTATTCTCCCTCATGAAGCAAAGCAATGGTGTCAGCTGAACATAGGCTGAACCTCTAAAACTGTGAGCCCAAAATAAACTTTTCCCCCCTCTAAGTTATCCTTGTCAGTTATTTTTGTCACAGCAATGAATATCTGACTGATGCAAGGTTGGTTCTCCAAGCCACCAAACTCCTTAGAAAAGCCTAGGTGGATACAGTGCACACAATGGATTTGCTTCCCAGGTGAAGAGCACTGAACCCAGGGAACGTGAATCTTTTTTAATAGGCAGTAAGAAAACCTGCCTGCTCTCAGACTCCTGTCAAACTCTCTGCTCAAGAGGACTGCGGCTCACTGAAAGCCAAAGTCTGAAGCCTTCATAGCTGCAGCCTCCCCACTGGGAAGAGTCAGGGTAAGATTATGTCTCTCAAACTTTCTCTTATAGGACCTGCTCTATTTATATCACTGGATTCATATGTTAAGATAGGGCTGGGGATATAGCTTAGTTGGTAGAGTACTTGCCTTGCATGCACAAGGGCCTGAGCTCGATCCCCAGTACCACACACACACACACACACACACACACACACACACACAAATACCTTAAGATAAAAATCAAACTATCAAGTTGGCCAGATGCTGTTTCCATAATATCTGTCATATTTGTCTATGCCTTTTAATTTTCATTGCTATGACAATGATTCAGGCTTCTACCACTACATACTCAGATTGCTGAAATTTGAGTCACATTTCATCTCCTTGCTTGTAGACTTTCCCCACCAACCAATCTGCACAACACTGAAATAAATATTTTGAACACATTACTTCCATAATGTCAAAACCCAGTTCAGAAACAGTCAATAGATGAATATCCGTTGCTTCTAGCCTAAATCTGAACATTCTTATACACACAGCTGGCTGCAAGTGATAATTGCAACTATACTGATTATGATTTTTTCCACTAGTCTCTTTTCCAGCTGGGCTGCCAAATGCAGTGTTCCTCGGTCACATCCTATCCATTCCCAGTCTTTAATGTCATTCCGTCACTGCTGAAAGACTTTTCTTTCCTTCTCCTTAGTTTCTCTTCTAAAAATCCTGCCAAGTTGTCTAAAACCATAGAATAACTAGTATCATGTTGTATGCCTTAATTTGATTTAAACTGATGGTCCATCTGTCTTTGTATATATTAATCTGCACATTAGTCTCTCTATACATATTACTGCTATATACTTTATATAATCTGAACTGCATTACAAATCACATCATAACTAAGATACACAATACTCTGTAAATATTATTGTCCACCTTAAAATGCAAGGAACATGTGAGTCACCACTATTAATAGTGTTGTTTTCCAAGCTTTGGTCTCATCTAATAATGTAGCTAAAACTAGAAATTATATCTATAATGCTCAGTCTGAGAATGTACTGGTCAATTGAATAAAGAAAAATTTTATGCTTTTTACTAAATATTTTATTTGAAGATGCTTCTGGGGTTGAGCAATTAAATTCTGAGACACTATGGTTCCTTTTTTCTTCTTGTTCTTTTTAATGTGCTGCTTAGATGACCATCTAAATAGTGCTGATTTAAACTGACTCTCATCTCTAAATAAAGATTTCTGACTAGCCAAAATCTGACTTTAGCTAAAAATGGCAGTGATACATTATTACATCAGCAAGTATATACAATTATATTCTTCCATTTCTCATTCAACCATTTCTGACAGAAAAGGTAAATATGTCATTGATGTAAAATTCTCAAGTTAACTGTGTACTGACAGCCTGGTAACAGGCAAAGTTACCAAAATTCAATGGAACACTAAGGATAGCAGAAGTTATATGGTACCACACTGTAATCAAGTACACAGGGACTAAAGGAATAGACAATCTTCAAGAAGCTCGAACCAGTTAAGGTTTCTAGGATGCATATAAACCTAAACGATAATTTCCAAGATCTCACCAGGACTCCTACTCACCCCAAGGAATAATAATCTGAGAGCTCAAACTGGACTTGTTTAAGAAAGGCTTCCTGGTCTCATGTCCAACGCATGCCCGTGAAAGGCTCTGAAAATCATGTGTGGATTTGGATGATAGGTAGATCTGACCTGCTAACTCCATGGGTACAAAGACACTGCTGTGGACCATGGGCGTTGCCTGCTTCAGATAATCATTTCCCTGGGCTGAGGACAGGAAATGTTACTGCATTAAGACATGGCTTTGCTCTGCTTCCTGGCTGTCACGAACCGATCAGATTTCCTCTGCCATGCCCTTTCACCACGATGTTTGTCTCACATTGGGGCCAGAGCTGTGGAGTCAGTCAACCATGGTAAGACCATGAAGCAAAATAAACTTTTACTTCTCAAAAAAAAAAAAAAAAATTAAAAAAAGAAAGAAAAAGGCATGGTTTTACAGTCTGAGAGCCTCATATTGGCTGCAGATTTGAGACAGGTCATATTTCAATCTGTCATCTGCAGTGTTTTAGGATCCGAAATTTTATTTCACCAATTTACACTATATTCCTCTCATATTCCCAGATAAATCCTAAATCTTTACTTTCTCAGAAAAGAAACAAGTATGTGAGAAGACAATTGAACCAAGGTCTTCATGACTTGAAGACACAGCAGAGGCCATCAGCCTCTTGGATGTTAGTTTCTACTAACACAAACATTTGGGGAGAATGATTTGCCAGTAAAGCAAACACCTTATGGTAAGTAGGGCACACATGAAAAGCAAATGATTATGTGACACGCATTGCAAAGAACAATGACTTCAAAATATTGCAGCACGCAATGAGCTGTATTTTACCTGCATGATTGTCTTTTTCTTCCTTTAGATCACAAGGTGTCTTTTTCTTTGTATCTCCCTGCTTTGTTCATAGGAGGTACTCAATAAATATTTGTGGAATAGTTTAATTAGCCATTGTAGCCTTACATACATATTGTTCAAATGTCTATAAATTAAACTTGCTACTCAGAATGGAGGCATCTCTCTTCTTGTAATGTTGAAGATAAAATGACCAAGATTTACAACCAATGTAATGGTTAGAAAGACTAGAGAAGTAACAACAAACACACATATGTAAATAAGCCCTACTGGTAGGTACTTATTGTTGGAAGTAACAACAAACACACATATGTAAATAAGCCCTACTGGTAAGTACACTCCTTTTCTGTTACTGAGTCTTGCCCTTTCAAGACTACATTGAAGTCACAGGCTAGCTTTCATTTCATCAATGTTTTGTTTGATACATCAATGATTTGTTTCGCATTCCAAGAAAAACAAATCTAAATCCCTCCTTCCTAGGAAAAGCTACAAATAAATAAGATGAGAAATATTAAGTGAGATCAGACTTTTCATGCTTGACAGACGACCCTACAATGGCAGCCCCATTTGGTAAACCAAGACAAGTTGAACACTGGTATTTACCTGAGATTATCTGTAGTAGAATGGTGTCTCTTCATGTCACCAGGGCATAGTTGTGTTATATTTTCTAACCTTATGTTCATCCATGTTGCTTAGAATATATCAGTAAAAGAAAGCCTTACTTGACTCTGTTACAGAAATTTTTAAAGAATTTTAAAGAAACTGTTGTAGAAATAGGTCAAGGGAATGGGTATAAAAGACATCAAGTTTTCTGAAAGAAAGTCAGAAATAAAGCAGCTTGAATTTCTTACAGTTGATTTGGTTGGTGTGTTCCTCCAGGGGCTGCTTCTGAACTTGACTCTGGTGGGGCCAACTTGACTCACAACCAAAGAGGGAGCCGCCCTAACCTGGGCTTTTATTCCTGACATGGGGTCACATGGCCTTGTCTGTTGTTATTGGAATTTCAACAACAACACTAAAAACTGGAGAAAAACTAAACCAGTTTTCATTTAAAAATGTAAAATATTTACCATATTCTCCCCAGCTTCTCCAGTTGTCTACATTTCAAATAGAAGATGAAGGCATTTAGGATATTTTTGAAAGATACCACACTGATGCATACTGGATAACACTGCAAGTCAGACCAAAACAATCCAAAAATAAGGTCATTAAAAACACAGTAGCCACAAACTTATGAATAAAAAAAAAAAAAAACCCTGCATACATAGTTATGGAGAAACAAAAAGATATTTAAAGCTTCTGATGGATAGACTCCAGGAACTTCCTTCTCTAAATAAACTCCCACACTGCATGAGGAAAAATAAATAAAATGAATGGGTACTGGCCAACCAAAAATAGCTGCACCAGCTCAGCCTATAAGTCATGTTTCTTCCCTCCGCATTCCACCCTATTTCACAGCACGCACATTCAAATTCACCTGTCATGGGACTCGGAAAAGGAAGCCAAAGGTGTGTGACAAAAGATAAACCTCCAAATTAAACACTCAACCTTATATTTTGCCTTATGCAATAAGGGAGACTGTCTCATTTATATTATAATAAAACACCAGAGAAAACAATTATTCTGAATGCAAACTCATTAATAAAAATTAACATCCATTTTATTTAAAAAGAAACTCATCCTCCTTATCCTTCTCCTACTACCAAGTTCACTTGAGAACTGGATTTTTCTATTTGTGTATTTGATTCCCTGAGTCTTCCTGAGACACACAAGCTACAGCCATGGGCTCCAGGACCAGTTTCATCTCCTGCAACCCCTGAGGAAGTGAGATGGACTCAAGCTTGCACATGCCCAGCCCTGCCCAACAGGCTACATTCCAACCTGGGTCATTCCCCGGATGTTCACTAGCTTTGATAAGTGCTGGGTCATCCCCTAGGGTTAGTTCAAGAAAAACAGTAAGCTCCTTCCCTAGGCAATGGAGGACCCACCCCCAACCCTTGACTCCCACCCTATGAACAGGAAGCAGGACAAAAACCTAACTTTTTCCCAAGGCATATTTAAAGAAAGGAGTAGATAGTAAGAAACACCTCTTCAGACAGGCCTGAGCTTTTTAGGGCTCTCTAGTCCTTACACAATACCAAGGCTATGGCAAGAGTGATATCATGGTATGACCACCAACACATCGTTCCTGGACCCAGGCCTACTGGTGCTGCAACTATTCTTGGAGACCTGCAGATCTGAAAAGCTCTAGTCAGAAGTACAGATGGTCTTTCCTTGACTTCAAGCAAATTAGGTCAATAACATTCACATTATTCTGGTTTCTCTTATCAAATCTTCAGCATTTCAAATAGCTGCTACTAACAGTGGCTAGGTAAAAATCTCTTTTCCTCCTGAAATTTAGAGATAAAAATAAGACCTAAAAGAGATGAAAAGATGTGTTTCTGAATCATGGAATATTTAGCAAATATAAAATGTGCAGGAATCAAAAAATTTTGAGGCGAGCCACAGACAAGAAAATGTAACAGCCAAATGAAGTGAAAAGACACTCAACTCACATGTAATAAAAACAATGCCAATGAAAATCACAAAAAATAGAGTTTTTCTTTCATCTAAGCCATTCAGCAAAATTGAAAAAATTGAATAACAGCCTGTGTTGAAGAGGTGGTAGAGAGGCAGGTCCTCTCTACATTACATCTCTAGCTTCTGCCTTTGATTATTCTACCTGTGAAAATCAATCTACAAAATAGAAGGAATAGACCTAAGGAGAAATATATAAAATATTTACCGCAGCATTGTTGGCAAGTGGCAGAAAACTACAAACATTGAAATTGATACAGTATAACAAAACTGTAGTGCTATTTTTTAGCTATTAAAAATAATGACATGAGCTGGGTGTGGTGGTGCGTGCCTGTAATCCCAGCAGCTCTGGAGGCTGAGGCAAGAGGATTTCAAGTTTAAAGCCAGTCTCAGCAACTCAGCAAGACCTTGTCTTTAAATAAAATACAGAAAAAGGCTGGGGATGTGGCTCAGTGGTTAAGTGCCCTTGGGTTCAATACCTGGTACCAAAAAGTAAATAAATAACTAAAGATAATTAAATGAACTAAACATGTATTGTCCATGAGGAATTTTCTTAGTATATTGTAAAATGCAAAACAACAATAAAAAAAAAAAAAACAAGTTGCTGCGTCACGTTTGCACACAACCCATTTAGAGGAAGAATAAAAACACCTTCTATATACAAACATGAATATCCATCTATGAGTTTTTATGAACACTGAGGAAGGTGAGAAAAGACATATGATAACTGTTAATGCAGGCTACTGTACCAGGTGAGACTGCACAGGGAAAAGGAAATTATTAACTCTGTTTTCAATTCCTCAGTATTGTTCAAATGGTTACTATAAACATGTAATGGATAAAATTTGTATCTTAAGCTAAAATTTTAATATAAATAAATAAGAAAAGATTTTACAAGTCCAAAATCTTAGTGATACACATAGGTACTCCTTCCTAGTCAATTATGATAATAAAGATAGTATCTAATCCTGGTTGTTTATATTTTAAATATCTAGAAAATGGGACTTTAGGTTCAGGAGTCCTGTGGTCTCAGAACTATAGAAAGGGAGTCTTTCCTGACATTTAAATTACTCTCAGTACCATGGAGAGTAATTTGAGGTAAATGTCAGTAAAGACTCTCTTTCTATAACAAATGCCTCTTTCCCATTCACCTCAGCCAACAATTATTACTATCCTTTTTCAGTGGAATTAGAGAACATTTGAATACACAATATCATAGATGTAGTTTGATTTTGCCTAACAATATTAACTGGGAGATTCATAAAAGAATTATAGAAGACAAGTAACAACAAATAGGCAGAATGTTTATCATCCAAAAGTGGATTATTTATAAGCATTATGAAAGTCCATGCATCATAAAACACCATTTCCAGAAGAATAATAAATGATAATTGTAAAATATACTAATTTTAAAATATACAAACCTGTAGTTTCAATTTTATATCAAATATTATATAAAATGCATATATTTCTACACATAGAAAAATCCTATAAGAAGGAAATTCACAAAAAAATCTTCAAAATGAATATTACTGGGAAGTGGATTTGTGAGCAACTTCTTTTCACTACTTCTAACTACTTTCATGTGTTAGATTTTCTATAATAAACATACATTAAGAAATAAATGCATCATTCTAGAATAGCTTCCAGGGGGCCTCTGCACCACATCTGTCGACCTTACTACAATAACATCTCAGCAGACCAGCCTCTGGGCAGGGGGGTCAAGGCCAGGAGTTCCTCAGCACTGGAGCCTGCCGGACTCCTGCACCAGGCAGCCTACAATTCAGCCTTGTCAGTTCATCATTAGGCCCTTTCTGATCCCATGTTTGCTCATGCTATTCTTTGGCAACTGTGCCCTTCCCTAACATTTTCGTGTGCCCAATGTCACTTCATCCTAAAGCCCAGGTCAAATGGTTCCTACACTGTAAAGCTTTCCTCAGAATCAGCTGCTTCCTCAGGGATATCATACCCTTCCTCTATCACCTGTTCCATTCTAGCACTTACCACCTTGAACTTAGTGCTTATGAGGCCTTTCCTATGACCTATTCCAGAGCAGAGACATGACCTGAATCATGAGCACATTGAGCACAGCTGTGGCATATATAGGTGCTAAAAAGAATCTGATGCAAAATCAATAATACATAGTTTACTAGAATGATGTATAATATTATATCCTACAAAATCATTCAGAATCATTGGAGGCTGTTGCCCAAAATCACCAATTAAATAGAACAAACAAGAAGGATCATTAGATCAGAGAGTTCCCCTGAGGGTGTCATGGAGCTTATGGAAGAGAAGCTGTTTTAGATTTAAAATAAAAACCAAAGGCCATTTTGCCCCTGAATTCAAACAAGATAGGATTTTACATACACAAAAATAAAAGGAATAGATGGGTCTTCTCAACCGGCTTAGTGATATCACCAAAGGGGGGGGGGGTATATATATTATATATATAATGATTTTATTCATAACATGTAATGGATAAAATTACATGTTAGGATAAAATTAAATGTTATGGATAGATATTGAAAATTTACAAATTTTATCCATTACTCTATATATATATATATATATATATATATATATATATATATATATATAATGATTGCTTCCTTTCACTTTCAGTGGGAGGCAAATGCACATACTACAAAATCATGAGTGAGGATTTATTTCATATAATATAGAGTGGGTGATGGAACTCGGATGAACCAATCAACCACTCAGCCAAAGTGGGTCCAGATATTGGAAGGAGGCTGAAGGGACAGTGTCTTTGGAGACCAGCTGAGCAGGACAGATAGAATCAATCACACAGTTCCCAACTTCAACTCCCTAGCAGAACCGTCCTCCTGCCTATCAGACAGGCCTTCCATTCCTCCCTCACTCAGAACCCTTCACAGCACTGGCCAGTCTCACACTCCCAGACACACTCACTCCATCGCTTTCTCTGGAGATAAATGACTACTGAGATACATTTAAAAATTAGGACAAGTTGAATTATTGAGAAAGAGCCTCTATCCTTTGTCCCTATTTTCTGAAAACATTTCCCATGTTTCAAATGTAAAATTTTTCAAAGAAAATCTACTTTTAGATCCGTTCGTAGTTCATGCAATTGTCGATTTTCAACACACTTTTTTTTTAATGAATGACTGAATCTAGAACTATTTCTTAAAAAAAGAAGCTCAACTATTTTAAGAATTTATTAATGGAATTTGTGGCATGCAAAACAGAAGAAAGCAGGAAGAGGCCCAAGTTCTCTTTGAAAATTCTTCTCAGATGACAAACAAAACTAAAAAACGGAAGTCTGCAAAAGATGACTGAAAGAAGAGCTTAATAATCAGTTTTCAAAAACACATTTTTTACAAAAAAAAAAAATTAACAAGAGCTACCTCAGAAGCTTAACATGGTGTAGCAACTATGAACTCTGACCACAACCTCAGGCTCTTCCCTGTGTTCCATGTAACCTACCCCAGGCAGTGAGGTAGTGATCCACATACTAAGGGTCCTCATCAATATCACAGAAACACAAGGAAAGTTGTTCCTTATGAAAACATTTTTATGCCTTCAGATCATTTAAAATTTTTCATCCACATCTTATTTCCCATATTTGGTGATATAAGTGCTTGATTGTAACACATTTTAATTGAAAAAAAAGTTTCTTAATGCCCAGAATTTAATACTTGACATTTTTTGGTCTCATGTATCATGAAAATCTAATTATTTAATACTTCATAAAAACCTTGCAAGACATTTTTTTAAGGTTATGTTACTGGTTTAAAACCAAATCAACAGATTCCAGCCTTTGATCCTTCAATTTATAACTCAGTTCCCCAGATGCGTAGTTACAAATACTTATCTAAATTTTCAAAAAAATAACTCTCTTTAGAACTCAAGGAAACTTTTCATGTTTCAATGAAAAGTTACTTTCTCATCTAAATCAGATTTTAGTTTCTCAGCAGTGTCTGGATTCTATAGGCTCTTTGTCTCCCTAGGTGACAGAAGAAATCAATAATGTCACAGTTAACAGTGTTTATCCCTAAGGAAAATCAGCTGACTTCACCCATTTTGGCTCTAAGTATTTAGCCTGGGTTTCTCAGCTTCAGCACTGCTAACATTTTTTAAATGGAGAATTATGTGGGAAGTAGGTGCTGTCCTGTGCATTGTAGGATGTTTAGCAGTACCTCTGGCTTCTGTCAACCTCATACCAGTGATATCCTTCCTCCTAGATGTGACACTCAAAAATGTCTCCAGTAATTGTCCAAGGTGCTTACACTGTGCCAGGCACTGTGATAGGAGTTTTATGCACATTTTTTCTTCAAAGTGCTGAGGATGGAACCCAGAGCCTCAATCATGCTAGGCAACCACTCCATCAATAAGCCATATCCCCAGCCTTATGCACATTATTTCACATAGGTAAGTTAAATATCACTGGCCCTAATTCTTAGATAAGAAAACTGATGTTCACAGAGAGAAGTGGTGGAGCTGGGCTCTTCTGCTTTTTTGTGTTCATGTGACCCATCACCTAAATGTGTCCTGGCATCCCCAGCTTTGGAAACTGATGATGTTCGTGGTCATGAGTTTATAAAAATATTTCCCCTGCTCCATGCATCCAAATAGGTGTGTTCAGGGATAGAACCAGGTGGTAATTCTACCCAGTGAGCAGAGATGGAAAATGGAGGGGATTTCGCAATTGTTCCATCTCCAGTAAACAGCTGAAAATCATTTATCCACCTGACCCTACAGGTTTCAAACACTGCACAATACAGGGCAGGACAATAGATAGAAGACTCCAATTGCCTGAAAGGGCTTAAAGGACTAGTAAGAGTCTCGCAGTAGCTGATGGTCTTGTGGGTCACCTCTGCTGTATTCAAGATGCACCAGAAACTGACTACAGACCTCTGTCTCTGAAAGAGAACAGACCTTAGACTTTTTCCTTTGTAGAGAAAAGCAGAGTACAAGATCACACTCAGTTCAGCTCAGCCAAAAGCCCTGGTCTTGGCTTGAAGCCCAGGGCACAATCCTAGTTCCTGGTACAGTTTTGACTCTGCTTGACCTTCCCACATCCTGGCCTCAGAACTCCAGGGCTAAGAGATCACCTGCCCCAGGCACGTGACCTAAAGCTGGGGCATCTGACCCAAGTGGATTCCAGCAGTGAGCTGCTGTTCACCTCACAGCCTTCTGACATTCCCTACCTCCATCTTTCACTTCCTTTTCTTTGAAGATGCCAATGACCTTACTGCTTGGACACCTATGTGCCTTTTTAAACCCTGGAAATTGGATGGTGTCACCCCTCAGCTCTGAGGTTTACCAAGTTTCAATTCCCCTTTGATCTTATCACCACTTCCCCAGTTGGGCACACTTTGCTTGTTAAGTTCCTGCCACCCTTGAACCCTTTCCGCTAAATCTGAACCCTTCCCAGTAAAAGCAAACCACCACATGGTTTATATTTTTCTGGGATACATCCTAGTTGAGAGTAATCATGGGAAAGACACCCTTGTTTCCAAAGTATGGCCTAAACTTATGAACATGTAAATTATACAAACTTGCTTTAAAAAAAATCCTTTTGACTACTCTACCTGTTTAGAGCTCTAAACGTTTCAAGTCTTTATTTGGGGCCTGATAGGTAAAAAGAGGGGAGTATCTCCTGATTTGGGGGCAAATATTTCCCTAAAATACTCTGTGATAGGAAAATAATTGAGAAATGAAAATTAGCTGTAGAAAAATAAGGAAAGTTACATTTCTTGCAAGTCTGAGCTAGTGAACTTGCTCATATTCCATATTGAACTGGATCACGTGGAGAATGTGTACATTTTAGAGATATTAGAGATTATGAAGAGAACAGACCTACCAAGATGAAAGAGTAAAGTGATTCAAAGAATTGGAAGTGATCCAAAGTAATCGCACATAGAAAGACTTTCATCTGCACAAGGGACACTTCTAGAAACTGCCATAGAGGGGGCTTGTTCAAAAAGGAGGGCTGTCAGCTCTTGCCTTAGCAAGCAAGAAGAATGATAATGAAAAGTTCAGAAAGAATAATTGTGAGTCTGTTTTAGGACATATTTTTGGATTGTATACTAGATGTAACTTTACATAGTATACAAAAGGCTGGGGAAATCTTTTCTGGAGATTCTGGAGGGAGATTCATCACATGCTTATTCTGATTTAAAACCACAGACCTGGCCACCCAGCTCTGAGAAGGAGCACTTTCCTTTCCTTCTTCTTCTCTTCCTTCCCAATTTCTTCAGAAAGTGGTGACACTTCTGATATTAAGAGGGAGGATCTGAATGCTGAGTCTGCCACTAATGGACCAAGTGACTCTGAACAAGATTCCTCCTGACTCTCACCTCTGTGACTCATGTGTCAAATAAGGGTGACAGCATGTCAGACCTATAAGTCTGTTTAGATACCATGGTGATGAGTGAGGTAGAGAGTCTAAGAATAGTCTGATATCAAATACAGAAATGTGAGGGGGGAAAGGGAAGTTCTATTGTCACAGAAATTTGTTGTATAATTTTAATGGAAAATGATAAATACCAAAGTATATGTTATGGATAAAATAAGCATCTATTTCAAATTATGAAATATCATATACTTCCTATAAGCTGCTGAAAGCATAATTCAAGAAACACTCAATGTATGACATATTTCTTAAAAACAATTTGGCAATTGTTGGTCTTGCATTGAGACAGAAGCCAGGATGATAATTATTTGTTTTCTTTATTTCTAGGACACCAAATATCAAAACTTGTTTATACATTAAAACTACAAGTAAGTCTTCGCATTAATGCAACAGTAATCAAAGTGTTGGAACTACCCTTATGTTTCTGGTGCTACTTAAGTTCATGTTTGATCTTATTTCTCTCTGTGACAGTCACAATGATTTAGGATATGGGATGAAGGGTTAAAATAAAATACAGACTCTTAAAAACAACCACAGTTTTGGAAACTATAGAAAGCTTAATTTTCCTGAGTGTTTGATGATTCATACATTTAAAGCCAAATTTAAGAGCATGATTTTAGGCCTACTAAAGTTGGATCTTTGAGGTCAACCTTGCACATCCATGTATTTTTCAGCTCTGCAGGTGACACTGATGGGTAGCCAATGTTGGAAACCTCTGATTTTAAATGACAGGATACAAAGTGAACCCAGCACTAGCTCCAGATACTGGAGAAACCATGGTCATCAGGCAGGTAGGGCCCCTGCTCTCCTGTGGCTTAAGATACATGATAAGCACGTGAGCAGCAACTCACTTGGCTGGGACAGTGCTAAAGGGGCACTGTGACAGGACAACTGGAGACAGGGTTTCTGCCCCAGTAAACGACCACCAAAAGCTTGAGAAGTTAGGGAATGTCTCTCAAATATGGGTCAGTAGTTCTGACCTTGAGAGGCCGTCATGTAAAATTCCAAAAGAAAAGAGTTTTCCAGGCAGAGGTGACAGCTACTTCAAATGCCTTGCTTAGTACATCTATTGAGGGTTTTTATTTGTTTTTGTTTTATTTTGTACCAGGGATTGGTACCAGAAGTGCTTAACCACTGAGCCACATCTCCAGCCCTTTTTATTTTATTTTTTTTTATTTTGAGGCAGGGTCTTGCTAAATTGCTTAGGGCCTCGCTAAATTGCTGAGACTGGCTTTGACCTTCTGATCCTCCTACCTCAGCCTCACAAGCCACTGGGATTACAGGTGTGCACCACCATACCCAGCCTCTATTGAGTTTTTGTTTGCTTTACAGACAGGGTCTTGCTTTGCTGTTCCTGCTGGTCTCCAATTCCTGGGCTCTGATGAACCTGTGCCTCTGGGGTGGCTGGGACTACCGGAGCCTGACTCGGCTATCTGCTCAGCCCTTTCACTAACAACAACAACAACAAAATGCATACAATGTAGAGTGTTTCTTCTAGATCTTTTCCTGCTATCAGCTGCCATATCTAATTGATTGCAAACTAGAGGTTGACAAGGGACAAGAAAAGGTCACTCTTAACATTGATCCTATAATTGAAATGAAAATTTTAACTCTATAGGTGATCCCAGACCACAGCTAAGGATTAAAAAGCATGGGGTCTTATATTTGTTCCCCACCCCCAGAAAATTTCCATAGAACTCTCTGTCTGTCTGAATCATGAAATCTAAGAGAACTGATCTATAAAGTGAACTGTCACTGTTACTCTCCAGAAAATCAAAAGCCTATGGAGTTGTAAACTTTTTGAAAGTCTGAGCAAGGCCTTCATCCCCACCAACTCCCTAACCCAAACCACAGGTTATCTAGCAGCTGCTCAATCAAAAGGTGCTGCATAATGACTACAAGTCAGCCTGCACCCTTGCTAACATTGAGGCTGGTATAGAGAAGGACAGCTATACCTTGACTCATATATTTTTAAATATATCTTAATAAATATATATTTTCATTCATATGTGCTTTACCTATTTTTTATGTGTTTACTTTTTATATATTGTTTTTGTGTGTGTGTGTGTGTGGTGCTAAGGATTGAACCCAGAACCTTGTGCATGGGAGGCAAGCACTTTACCAACTGGACTATATACCTAGCCCTTATTTTTCATATTTAATATGCATGTTTTGCATAGGTATGCATGGGTTTTCATATACATATAATGTTGTCCTTCCCTTCTACAGCTGTGTAATGCCCCTTCAAGCTACACAAACATAGGGAGGGCTCTTAACAAAGGAAGTCACAGAAGAACTGCTGGGCACTTTCCAGCTACACTTTAAGCCCACTGGTTCTCAGTTACTTCTTCATCACAGTACTCTTGAGGGCTGTCACACAACCTATCAACAACAGTGACTCTATGGAACAAGGACCTTCCATGGTGAGGACAGATATTTCCTCTACCCTACTCCACCATGGAAAGCACACCAGAATGGGGAGGGAAGGAGGAGAGATGGGAAAGGGGACTATAAATATGGCAGCTTGGAAAGAACTCACTAAGTACTTCTGCCATACCCCACTGGGGAACAGATCCTAGCTGCAACCCCAGACTCCCAGATTCAGAATCACGGTGTAATTTAAAAATATAGCCTTTAACGTTAAATGGGCCTGAATCTAGTCTCAGCAATACAGTTATTAATTGAAAGACTGAAGGAATTGGGACGATTCAGCTGTACAAAATATTGGGTACAATGTCTAACACATAAAAATAATGATCAGATATTGGCAAAGATTACAATGAATAACCAGTTAGGCAGAGCTGAACTACACAGGCAGTGCCCTGGTAGTTGAATGTCTGCTGTCAGGACGTGGAAGCTGATACCATCTTTCACACTGGTGATGGATCCAGGTTTCACTGGAGTGGCCACACCAGGGCCTGGCTTTATTACCAAGGTACTCAGCGGGTCTATGAAGACCAGGAGAGAGCAAGTGTATGTGGGGGAGTGCAGACTCAGGCCTGCCACCAAGCAGATAACACAGAGTGCCTGCTTGGTGTTTAGAACCACACCTAGTATTTTCTTTTCTCTTTGGGTTCTTAGTGGATTCAGTCCTAGCTGGGAAATTAACAGAAGGAACACAGATCAATGCTTATTTCCTTAGAAATGAAGATGGGCAACAGACAGACCAGTTCTTAAACTGCAATGCACCAAAAAAAAAAAAAAAAAGACAAGCCTTTCTTCTTCCCCCTGCAAATGGAAAAAGTCTCTGGCAACAGCACGTCCCCTGGTGGCTGGGTGATGTCACAGCAGATTTTTCTGCACTAAAGGAGCAGTATGCATGAGTCACATTATAGCTGAGTGACCATTTCTCTTCCCCTTAATATCCTGTGTTCTAACTTGCCATCATGCTGAGATCACATAAAGGTCCCACCGTAGAAGGAAGAGTGGAATTTTCTTTTGTTTTAAAAAAAATGTATAGCTACATATTAATCCAAAAGAACTACACGTTGCTTGGATTAGCTGAATTTTAAAACACTTGGCATTAAGGGCAGGTGTCAATGTGACTGGGTGATAGTTGAATGCCTACAGCTAAATGGCTGGCATCCTGAGTGTCAGTCAGGCTCATCACCAAAACAAAAATTTCCACTTGGAGTCAAACCAACCTCCCCTCCCTCTCAATCTTTTCCTACAACAATGACCAGAGAACAAAGTTTTCTTCCCCAATAGCATGTTACAGAAACTATTAGGAAAATGGGTGGTTATGTGATAGCTATGTCAGGGTCTTTCATTCATAATTTTGTTTAAATCTTTTATGATTCCACTTAGATTCTGTCTTGGAATAGCAAGTTCTATATACTATTATACTACATAAATACTGGCTCTTTTTTTTTTTTCCTAAATTCACTTGTTTAAAAATTAGTAATAGTTCATGACAAGGCATGTTGGTGTCCAATGAACAGAGGGTTGAAAATTCGGAAGTCCCTGAAGCCTGCAATGTGAAGTTCCCACAGCTGTTTATTTCTTCCTTTGTCCACAACACTCTTCTCAGATGATAGAGAAACATGCTCAGAGTATGTTTGGTCTTACACTCAGAATGTCTACACCTTATTTCTCTATTTTAACAAAGTACATCTGAACGCAGAAAAGCTGGCTCAGTCCTAGCTTGAGAACTAACAAAGGAAACAAAATTTCATGCTTATTTCCTCAGAAATGAAGATGAGTGCTGGGTTTGTCACTGAGTGGCAGAGCTCTTGCCTAGTACGTGTGAGGCACTGGGTTTGATCCTTAGCACTGCATTTAAAAAATAAATAACATAAAGGCATGCTGTCCATTTACAACTACAAAAAAAATAAATAAATAAAAAGAAATTAGGATGGACAGTAGACAGAACATCTGGTAAGGTGAGCTGCCAGCCAGATGGAAACACTGCTGTTCTTGGATATCTACAATGCAATACAAGTCAGATTTGCAAGTAGGAAAGTTCCTGTAAACTTTCAGTTAAAAGAAAAAAAATATATTATTTGCCAGTTTTAAACATACATTATTTCTTTACCATTTTCTCTTAAAATTAAGGATACAGGATTGAATCCATATATTGTTGGAACCTGGAAAAGTACACTTGTCCCCTTTTCACTGAGAAAAGGAAAAACTTGCCTGAGTTCAAAAAACACATCAAGCAAGAACACAATGGATGAGATGCAAGTGCCAAAGGACAATCTGTTCTTCTGCAAAACTATCCAGTAGGAAATAAGGCTAAGAATATTACGGAGAATACAGAAAATGTAATTTGAACAAAATAATGACAACAAAGCTTTTGCCAACAACAGAGTAAAACCCAAGGTCAGCAAGGAGTGATTCAGTTTAAGAGAAATATGTTAATTATAGAATGCAAGACAACTGAATTTAAAATCCTGTGAAGATTCCGTAGGACATCATACAAATGACTGCGGTCAATACTGACTGCCCATTTCTCTTCCCCTTGATACACTGTGGAGTCAAGACCATTCCATATTATTCTTTTGGTAGAGAAAAAGAGAATGTATACTAAGTGCACCCCAAAAGCCCTAAAACCTGCTCACCTAACATGGACAGCTCTCAGTCCCACTGGCCTCCCACTACCCATTTGGTTGTTGCTGTGTCTCCCACACTCCACGGACCTCAGTACGGTTTTCAGAGTGAATGACCTAGGAAATAAATTAAAAGTAAACTACAGAAAATGGAGAACCAGGGACAAGAGTCAACTTCACTTGGAGCTGCTTGCAAGTTTAATGTCTTATATTTGAGCAGTCAGGAAAACCAAGAAAGGCATATTAATTCCTGCCACTCACAAAGACACAGCTGGTAGAAATAGTTCAAATTAGGACCAATATAGTTCACAGAAACTATTTCCAGTCTGGCACTTTCAATGACTTTGAGGTTAATTGTCTTCAGCTATAGAAGGAAGTAGCAAATGTTTTTGGAGCAGAAAGCTCTCTCTCTACTTCCTGTCTTTCTAACCCCTGGTACTTCAATGCTAGGACAGAAGTCTACTGAAAGAAGGGAAGTGGGAGGGTGAATGTTAAGGGGATCTATAATTTGACTTCCTACACCTCATGCCCTTTTTGATTTGTGTTCTGTCAACTTTTAAGTTATTGTTGTCATTGCTTTTACTTTTACATCCTTCTCTGCGTGGTGCACATTAAACAAATCTGAAAACAAAATGGTTCAGTTGACTTCAAACTCATGTAGTCAGGAAATAAAACCAAGTTCCTACAGTATCAGATTTGGAACTACTTCAGAGTGAAAAGGAAATAACAATGAATTTGGTGAAAGGAGACTTGTGGAAAAGTACCAAGCAGAGAGAGGCTGCCAAGTCTCATCGCTGCTCTCCCCCCATGTGACAAGGTCTCTTTGAACAACACCCATGAAATCAAAGGCATGGATGTTGATCACGAGAAAGTTACACTTGGAAAAAATAAAATTAATGGCCGATACAACAATGTTTCTTACCCAGGGAATATCACAAAATCCTTCTGAAATTAAGCATAGTGTTAAAAGATGACATAGGCAGAGCCCATCTTCCACCTGCTGTTTGAAATTTTTTTGCTCCCAATCCAGTTAACATTACTTTCCTTTGAGGTCAAAGTATGAATTGGGTTTTCAAACACTTCTACTTTAAATGCTTGTACATGGGTCACTCTTGTGCTTAAGACCCACACAAATCCTGCATCTGGAATAGATCTTTATTGCCTGAAAAAGAAGAAATTCAGCAGTTTTCCCAAGTGGGGTAATTATTAGCAAATAATATACATAACTTGTTTAGTAGAGAAAACTGTCTTTTTCTAAGTTGAGCTTATTATTTTAAAGTCTAAATGGGAAAGGTAATCCAAGAAAGCTTAGAGTAGAAGTAAAATCAGTGGAGATGGCTTCTATTTATATCACGATGACGATGACCAGCCTTCTCAGGACAGACCCAACTGATGGAGAAAAATTGTTACCGAAGGAGTCCACCACAGCAGGAAAAAAAAAAAAAAATTCACCTCCCAATTGAGCTAATTCCCTAAAAGTATTGTAATGATTTTGTTTAGGCATACTTAAAACTACCATCAGGAATCTGCAATCAGAATGTCTTCCATGTAACCTGGATTTATTGGTATATATGAAATGAAGCAAAACATGCCAAAATCTGACTTGACCTCAGAGTTGTAACTGTCTCACCAGCCAAGCAGAAATCCTTTGACCGTGGAATACCATGCATGCAGTTTTGATAGGAGTCCTTTGATGCAGTATTTTTTTTCAAACTGTAGGTCACTACCCCATTTAGTGGGTCATGAAATCAAGTTAGCAGACTGTGACTGGAAATTTTTTTTAAAAAAAATTATATAAAGTAGAATAAAATAGAGTAAAAATTATAAGGAACACAAATAGTTTTACGGCAAGTGACCTGTCATGAAACTTTGTTTCAATGATTGTCAAGTACTTATACATACAGGCAAACTCATACACTTGCTAACAACCCAATGTGATATTTGTTGCTTGGAAACACTTTGTAGAGAATATTTAATTTTGTTGTTTAATACAGTATGTACATTTGTATCAACTATCAATATAAACTCCTCTTTTAACAAGGTAGGAGTGGGAGTAAACAGAATGAATGAGGCCATTTTTAGCCATACTGAGTACAACTCACAGTATGGGAAGTAGAATCAGCACTACATGAAGACATCAGAGACCCAGAAGGATGAAAAGGTATCTTTCCACTTGGAATGAAGTTGATGATATGGGTGTTCCAACAGAGCAGAGAAGCACTGTAAGGTTTTCATTTGAGTTATGGGTTTCTTCAGATATGATACTTATTCTGAAACCTAATACACTGTGAAAGCTTTAATGATTCCACAATATGCTTTGATTGTTAACAATTCAAACTGAATATGTGTCAAATGTTGCAGCTATACTTCATTCTTTTAAACAACTGCTATTCTATGATAAACAAATACTGCGTGTTTTCAAACATTGCCCTCCTGATGTTTTTTTTTCTCCTTAGATTTTTTGTTCTGCAAAAGAAGTGCCTATTATAATCTGTGCCACAATTATTATTTTTGTGCCTGTGTTGTTATATAAGGTAGCTTTAGTTCTGGAAAGTTTCAAGAGAATAATTCAAATTTTAAAACAGGTTGCCCAATTATTTTCCAAAAAGGCTATAACTACTCACACTTTAACTATTAACACATAAAAGTATTTTTTCTCCATCCTTGTCAGTAATTGGCTTGGTTATACTTTTTATTTTTTTGTCTAAGATATATAACACAATATCTTATAGTTAGTTAAATCTGTATTTCCCTACTATAATTAAGAATATTTTCATATGCTATTGGCTAATTGTATTTGCTCTTCTGAAATGGCTCATTCAAATTATTTGTGTTCTGCCTATTTTTCTATTGGTATAACAAATTATTGGACTTTGTCATATTATATTGCTATTAATTAATTAACTGCAGTATGTAATGAAATTCTTCCATCTATTGTTGGTTTGTTGAATTTCTCCTGTGCCTTTGTATTTTCCTATTCAGTTGAAAGTGTCTCCCCAATTACTACATTATGAGTGGTCATCTCATTTCTCTTTTAATATTTACATTGTTTTATTTTTATAGTTAAGATTTGGATGCACATAAAGTTAATTTTATAAGTCAGAAAGTAAAAGTCAAACTGTACTTTTTTCAAATAATTATTATTAAAGAAAACCTATAGTTTATTGAATTTACATACATCAAACTCCAGAAAATTGAAAGGTCCATTTTGGACTGGGTTCTGTGGTTGTTATTTGTGGTGTCAATGTTATGTTGTTTTGATGGAAGTCATTTTACGGTGCATATTAATAGTCCACAAGACATTACCCTCCAGTAGCATTTATCCTAACGCTTTGTCTGTTCTCTCAATTTAGTCTTCTTTTTTTTTATTGGTTGTTCAAAACATTACAAAGCTCTTGACATATCATATTTCATACATTAGATTCAAGTTGGTTATGAACTCCCAATTTTACCCCAAATACAGATTGCAGAATCACATCGGTTACACATCCACATTTTTACATAATGCCCTATTAGTAACTGTTGTATTCTGCTACCTTTCCTATTCTCTACTATCCCCCCTCCCCTCCCCTCCCATCTTCTCTCTCTACCCCATCTACTGTAATTCATTTCTCTCCTTGTTTATTTTCCCATTCCCCTCTTACATGTATTCCCTGAAGACCTTAAAAGAGCGTACTACAGGGATACTGCTACATCAATGTTCATAGCAGCACAATTCACAATTGCTAGACTGTGGAACCAACCCAGATGCCCTTCAATAGATGAATGGATAAAAAAAAAAATGTGGCATTTATACACCATGGAGTATTACGCAGCACTAAAAAAATGACAAAATCATGGAATTTGCAGGGAAATGGATGGCACTAGAGCAGATTATGCTTAGTGAAGCTAGCCAATCCCTAAAAAACAAATACCAAATGTCTTCTTTGATATAATGAGAGCAACTAAGAACAGAGCAGGGAAGAAGAGCAGGAAGAAAAGATTAACATTAAACAGATACATGAGGTGGGAGGGAAAGGGAGAGAAAAGGGAAATTGCATGGTAATGGAGGAAGACCCTCATTGTTATACAAAATTTCAATTTAGTCTTCTTTAGCCTTCGGAGAGTGTTTGATTCAAATCCAAAATATGTTCACTGGAGCTTTAAACGGAACTACATCAAACACAGTTACTAATTCATCTTTGGAAGTTTTGAATTTTTAGATTAATTTTGGTAGTTTACATTTTGCTATCCCACCTCTGGTTCAGGGATCAGCAAACTAAGGCCTGCAGGTAAAATCCAGCCTGCTGTCTCTATTTTTGTTAATTGAGTTTTGTAGTATCTTAGCCAAGCCAATTTGTTTTTGTCTACTGCTCTTTTTGTGCTACAATGATGGAATAGAGGACTGGAGAGCCTGCAAGGCCTAACACATTTACTATCTGATCTTTATAGAGAAAGTTTGCAGATCCCTGGCTCTAGGTTTAAAACGTAGCTTCCAAAACATTATCTGGTACTTATTCTCTAGCTTCTAAAATTTATCTTAGGTACATTTCTTTTCTTTTTTTTGGGAAATGTGTTCACAGAGGATGGTGTCTTTCCAGAAGTTAACTACTGAATATATTTACCCTTTCCACCATTGCTATTTTCTATGTCATTATGCCCTGCTTCCATCTTTTTAAATTCTGTCTTATTTTAGTTTTTTTTAATCTAGCTGAAGTATTATTCTCCTGTCTACTGTTTTCTAATAGTTAAAAGTTTTAATTTTGATTTTATTTTTGGCCCAAGTATGTTTGTTTCTTCATTTCCAAGTTGTTAAAATTTTTGGTTATATTTTAATATGCATTTCTAGTTTTGTTGGAAAATAATTAAAGAATGTGGTCTATAAAAGCTCTTTTGAATTTGTTAGGCTATTCTTTGTGCCAAATACTTCACAGATTTTACTAAATGTTTTGCGGCACCAAGAGAACCAAAGGAAGGGCATAACATTCTCTATAAAGTTCTAAGATAAATACTTTTTAGATCAGGTCATTAACTGGACTATCAAGATCCCTCTGTCCTTACCTAATATCTATGATCTACCCTATGAAATAGAGTAGAACTTTGAAATTTACAAGAGTAAAAGAGGGAATGACCATTCTTATTTTTACCCCAAGAGTCTTTGCACAAGGGTATATTCACATTTTAATTGCTGCACTAGGTTTTTTGTTTTGTTTTGTTTTTTTCTTATTTTACATCTACATTGTATTTTACTGTTCTTTGCTCTTTACTATTTTTCTGGTTTGTAAATTTTAGTTCATTCCCTCTTTCTTTTTTCCTGTTAATTTCAAAGTTCTACTCTTATTTCCATTCTGTAAGTTGTTGCTTTCTCTTTACAAAAGTTAAATTATAAGCTTCTGAAAATAAAATGCCTAACACTAGTAGTGAAAGAAATCAAATGTGTGTTATCATCTACAAGCAAAATGCCAAATATTTCTTCCTTGCAAGGACCTTTCTGGTTTGCCCCAGCAAATATTAAGCTTGGATTCTTTCTCGTGGACACGCCTGCCTTGACTGCAAAGTCCTGGAAGCTGGCCTAGGAGGCAGGAAGCCAAACATGGCTTTGGTTTGGTCCGGTAGATGTCTTCCAAAGGGATCTGCAAGACAGCAGCCACTTCTGCTCTTTGTTCATTTGAGAGTAGTGATGGAAGTATTGGTTTTCTGAGGCTTCATGGGTTCAAAACATACAGGTATGATTTGTCCACTTTGCTAGTGCAAATAGAAGAAGGTATAGATGGGGTAATTCTGTTCTTTGCAACTGGACCATGACTTATAGGTACACCCTGTTTCTCTCCTTAGAACTGCCAGGCTCTACTGAGATGATAATCTACTACTTTTCATTTTAGATAAAGTTTTCCTTTTAATATGTTTCTAAAGCCAATGGCAGAGCTGCAGTTTGAGGACTAGGCAGGTACTGATGGCAGTGGCTGGCTGATCTTAATAGCTTTTAGATTAATCTCTTCTACTTCAAGAATCCTTACTTGGCTCTTATATTACACCTTCCCAGTCACTGCCATTATCTATCTTACATTTCATCAACATTTGAATGTCAATCAAGTTGCCAAGAATTTGGCTTTGCTCAAAAAAGACTGCTAAAACTTGATCCCTGTCTTACTGTTCTACATTAGTCACAATCCACAGACTTTATAAATGTTTCCCAATTTCATTCTCATACAATCCAGTAAAGCTTTGTTCATTGCTTTTATTAAAAATACTTCCTTTAAGCTCTTCCAGAGAAATAACTACATCATTGCTTCCACACAAGGCACTTGGATAGGCACTCTTCATCTCTCTATGCTTCTTGCAAAATCTTATATTCTAAAAACCTGGCTCCAAGCACACAAGAAGTTCTCTTGTAAAATCCTATCCCTGGCTGGCCACCCTGAAATTCTTGGGTGCTTCTGTGTTCTTCATACTCAAATGTTGTTATCCACATATTCTTTTTTTCATTCCCATTTATTATCTAAAGACAAGTTATGTTAAAAATTCCTCACAAAGCATGACTTGCCTTTTTGGTTGTCCTTACATTTTATGACACTGTGACTGGCAACAAATACTCAAAAAAACAAAAACAAAAACAAAACATCCATGCATTCTTATCTCCACCATCTATGTGTGTGTGTGTGTGTGTGTGTGAATTCTTATGTGTATAATTGTTATGTATTTGGCACACAGTTACTTAAATTCTCTTTGCCTCTATTTTGCCACCTGTGAAAGGGAGATGCCAGCACCCACCATGTAGTTGGGGTTTGGAGATGAAGTAGAACCCTGCGTGACAATGCTCACTTAGCTATTGTCCAAGGTCCAAGGCCAGAAGTTGGAGGGTCAAGGATGTTGGAAGGCAAAGCCTAAGATTTTAACATTCTCCCTTCCTCAGCTTTCCTCAGTCATCTAAACTAATGCCCCTTCTTCTAGTTTACTCATGATACAAAGGCTACTTTAAGAAGCTGCACCCAGTGTCTAGAACATCATTGCACATCCAGATGGCAGGTTCCCTCACTTTCTACCTTCAACCAGCTCTCAAATACCACCCCCTCAACACTCCTCTGCTACTGTTAGAGGGGGAGCCACTCGACTCCACCTCATTCTCCCTAAAAATGCAACACCCACGATGCTTGGCTCACGACTCCAGCTCAAGAGTCGTGAGAAAAAGGCAGCTTGTCCTTGCACGTCATGAGAAGTGACAGTGCCCGGGCCTCTCTGTACTTTTGATGTTAGCACATCTGCCTTGGAAAACATACAGATTCCATTTAAATGAGTTTGTCCAATGCTCAGCCAAGTAATACTTAGAAATGTTAATTTAATAAAGTCCCAGCACTTGGCTTACATCCCTCCCCGCCCTCCTACTCACTCTTGGGCATCCATGCTTAAGTGGTTTCTAGAAAGTACAGCTGCAAACAAGTACACTAATGTCTCCTAAAACCAGGTGTCCTGAGGGAAGGCTTGCCCATAAAAATTGACCAGAGGGACGTTCAAGACAGGAGTCACCTGCGGAAGGGCAGCCCAAAGCCAAAAATTTCCTGACCAAACTGCCCTAGGATCATCCTAATGTTCCAAACACCCCTTAGGCCTTCAAATCTGTGCAGCATCCAATGTTGACTCACTCTGGGTTCTCCCAGAAAATCTTGGCCTTTGACAACCTGGTAGATAAAATCCTGTAACATATGCAATCCCAAGGTAAATTGATAACACCCGTATTTCTACAGCTACTTGTGCTGACACATTTTCCCATCTCTTCTAGTTCACCATTGCATCCCCAGAAACTGGACATTTCCTAGAAAGCTGAAGATGTTCACCAAATGTTGGTGAGTACATAAATGTCTTCATACAATAACATGTACTCCTATTTAGGTCTGTCTTCGGTACTAGAATTAAGACACCCAAATTCTTTAACTGTTCACAGTTCAATATTTAAATCCCATGATGCTGGTGAAGTCTTGGTTTGGTTTCCTCTCTGTATATTCTCTCTAGGAAACAGCACCTATGTAAGAAGGCAAAAAAGTCGGTTTTTTCTCTTGACGCTGTTGATGAATTCCCTATTTACCTTAGCTTACTTTGTTGCATCCTTGCCTAAATGTTTCTTAGTTCTTGACGATCTGTTTTTCCGTTCTCTTGTTTATTCCTAAACCCTTCTGAGGAGGTAATTATAGTCTGACTTCTTAGTCTTCCTGAATTTTGGTCTTTGGATAGTTCCCCTGTTAATCATCTAGACGACATATTATTAGGTATACTATTGGATTACTACAAATTAATTACTACAGGATATAAGCTAATTTATTTTGGTATCATATTCATTACTGGGTTCATTGTTGTATATTCTTTTTAAAAAATATTTATTTTTTAGTTGTAGTTAGACGCAATATCTTTATTTTATTTTTATGTGGTGCCTAGGATCTAGAACCCAGGGCCTCGCACATGCTAAGCGAGTGCTCTACCACTGAGCCACAATCCAAGTCCCCTATTGTCGTAGATGCTTTAGTCTTTCCAGATTCTAAAGAGAAACATACACCATAGGCTTGAGCCTCACTTCTAACATTACCTTAAACCATCTTCTGGTTCTGGCTTTGTAGTCTGCATAAGAGCAGCAGCCACCTCCTTCACCGCACCAGAAAGTACCCTCGATACTCACAATTAGGAGCACTGAAAAGCATTCAGTACTTACAAAAGCTACGTAATAGAAAGCCATTTGGCTGCATTCTGTGGTCCCCAGAGCAGGGAGGTGGTATGATTCTGTTCCTTTACTTGAAAGTACTCTAAGCAAGTAAACAGAAAACATTCTTGATACCTAAATGCATCATTACAAGGACCAGCAAACAAGTGTTTTACACAGATGTTAAATAGCCCCACTTCATGTTTTCATTTGTGAGTTGAATTTCCCAAAATGGGATAATTAACTCTCCTTTATAGTGTCTGATCAAGGAATAGCTGAATACCTATGTATATAGAACATGTATATTTAAAAATCATGTACCAAATTTAATTTACAAATTCTAATATATTAGTAATTTCAGGATCTTTAAGTTCACAGTAAAATTTTGCTCAAAAAAAAAAAAATAGGTACAGGTAGGAGTATAGCTCAGTGATACAGCATGTACTTCTCATACACAATTCTCAGCACCAAAAAAAAAAAAAAAAAAGTTATAGATCCATGTGTGGATCAGGGTCACCAGTGGGTGTTAGAGTCTGTAAACAAGTCAAGATGGCACCTGGCATTTTGCCAGAGGGAGTAATTTGTGAAGTAATGCCAGCAAGCCATTAAGTGTGGAGATTCCTTATTGGTTGACTGCTGTATCTAGTTTATGTTAATTAAGATAAGCTGTGTGTAATGTATATATACCCCTCCTGTCTTACAATAAATGGCTCCCACTCCTGCTGTATCAATGTACACAAGTTGCTCGTCATCCCTCCCGGTTATTTTGCTGCAGCCGGACTACAGCAAGTAGGAATCCAGTCAATGCCTCAAGTCAAATCTCAGGTCCTTACAGAACTTCAGGTTTACTCAGAAGGTGATCCATCTCTGTTGGAAAGTACTCTCAATTAACTGACAAGGTCTCTATAGAGTACCGGTCCCAGAAAGAAGTAGAATCATCTTACAGCTACCACAGCCACACATTTCACATCCCTTTTTCATCAATTTATTTATTTTTCCTAGCATTTACAAAATATCCATATACTAGATGTTTTACTAACTTGTGTTATTTACTATATGCCTCTTCCCTAGAATGTTTGCTTCATAAAGATATGAATTTTCATTTTGTATGTTGGTGTTTTTCTAGAGCCTAGGGCATTGCCTAGCACATAATTTGGATAAACACTGAATGAAGAAATTCATAAATAAAACCCAAAGAATTAGTGTTTGTGGGAAGGCAGCTAAATATTTGGTATTTTGTGTGTAAGAAAAATTTGGTCTGTTGAGAGAACATCAAGATAATAACTATAATTTTAAATCTCAAGTAATTTAAACTTTTGATTTTTAAGTGAGAATCCTACTAAATTTCTAAGTAATATTGAAACATTTAAGAGGATTTTAGATTCATTATGCCTGTATATTTAATTTTTGGATTTAAAACATTTAAGTACTTGGGAATGCTACTCAATTATAAAATAGGTACTTAAATACAAAATTGAATACTATATTAACAGAATTTGTATGTCAGTTAATCTATTTGAATATCATACTATCTAAAGTTGCTTTAAAAGTAATTAAACATTTGTTAATTTTATGAGTAGAATAAGATTTTCAGGCTGGACTTTAATATGTAAATTTTCTGAATCTGAGACTTTTTAAAATTAGTACATTATAGTTATTTGTAACAGTGCAGTTATTTTGACATAATTGTACATGCAGGGCATATAATTTGCTCCATGTCAATCCCCAGTGCTTCCTCTTTCCCCCTTTTCTCCCTCCTCTTATTTCCCTTGCTATATTCTTCTGATCTTTTTAAAAATAAATTGGTGTTTTATAGATATACACAAAGGATGAATTCATATTCATATATGCATATGACATAATTTTATCAATTTCATTACATATTTCCTCCATTTTCCCATCCCTACCTCCTCCCCATCAATTCCTTTCCTCTATTCCACTCATCTCCCCTCATTTTCATGGGGTCTGCTCCTCTTTTATTCCTTACTTTCCTCTAGCTTCTGCATAAGAGAGAATGCATTTGACCCTTGACATTCTGAGTCTGGCTTATTTCACTCAGCATGATGTTCTCCAGTTCCATCTGTTTACCAGCAAATGCCACACTTTCATTCTTCTTTATGACTGAGTAAAATTCCATTGGGTATATACACCACATTGTCTTTATCCATTCATTTGTTGATGGGCGTCTAGACTGATTCTATAACTTGGCTATTTTGAATTGAGCTGCTATAAATATTGGTGTCTTGTATCACTACAGTATGCTGATTTTAGTTCTTTTGGATAAATACTGAGGAGTGGGCTAGCTTGTTCATATGGTGGTTCTATTCCTGGTCTTTTGAGGAATCTCTATACTACTTTCCAAAGTGATTGTACTAATTTGCAGTCCCATCAATAATGTACAAGTGTACATTTTTTCCTGCATCCTCACAAACATTTATTATTATTTGTATTGATGATGCAAATTTGTATTCTTCATCTAACTTGAGTGAGATGAAATCTCAATGTAGTTCTAACTTGCATTTCCCTGATTGCCAGAGATGTGGAATATTTTTCATTTATTTGTTGGCCATTTGTGTTTCTTCTTTTGAGAAATATCTGTTCAGTTCTTTTGGATTTAAAAGATTTAAGTATTTGGGAATGCTACTCAATTAATTGAATACTATATTAACTAAATTTGTATGTCAGTTAATCTATTTGAATATCATACTATCTAAAGTTGCTTTAAAAGTAATTAAACATTTGTTAATTTTATGAATAGAATAAGATTTCCAGGCTGGACTTTAATATGTAAATTTTCTGTATTTGAGATTTTGATTGGGTCATTTGTTGTTTTGGTGTAAAGTTTTATGAGTTCTTTATATATTCTAAATATTAGTCCCCTGTCAGAGGAGAAGCTAGTAAATATTTTCAATCATTCTGTAGGCTCTCTCTTCACATTCTTGATCATTGCTTTTCCTGTGCAAAAGCCTTTTAATTTTATGCCATCCCATTTACTGATTCTTGGTTTTATTTCTTGAGCTTTAGGGTTCTTGTTAAGGAAGTCAGTTCCTGTCCAATATGTTGGAGTGCTGATCCTGTATTTTCTTCTAGCAGTTGCAAAGTTTCTGGCCTAATTTCTAGATCTTTGATCCATTTTGATTTGACTTTTGTTCAGGGTGAAACTTTAATAAAATGTTAACATTTAAATTAAAAATAAACCTCTAAATAGTCTGCTCAGCAAGACATACAGATGATTTAGGTGGCCTGTGCTGCAGAAGGCAATAGACTGCTAACAGAGAGGATCAGGAGTATTGGCTCTAATGCTGCCACTCATGTGGCACTAGCCTAGATCAGTGGCTTGGCCTCTATCCAGCGCTCTTATCCACAAATGAGGAGAGTGTATGTATGAGACCACTTATTAAGTACTTTCCAACTCTAAATTATGCTGCTCCCTGAGGACAAAACAGGTTCAAAATGCTGTGGGAGTTGAAAAGAGGGATTGTTTTCAATGCAGAAATCAAGAGCTCATGGCAGAACATAAGCAAATACTCTTATCCACAAATGAGGAGAGTGTATGTATGAGACCACTTATTAAGTACTTTCCAACTCTAAATTATGCTGCTCCCTGAGGACAAAACAGGTTCAAAATGCTGTGGGAGTTGAAAAGAGGGATTGTTTTCAATGCAGAAATCAAGAGCTCATGGCAGAACATAAGCAAATACCTGATTATCAGAATTCACGTATCTATTTGTATTAAGACTAGATTTTGCAAAAAGGACATGTTTCTAATTAACAGCTTTCTTGGCAACTTACTGAAACATGATCTTTTACTACTGTATTAGAATAAACTAATAATAACTAGATATTCATTTTACAGACTGTATTTTTAATTCTCTGAAACAGAAAGACTATCCACACATTAAAATATTTCTGTAGGCGATTTCCTCTGCCTAAAATTCTCAAAAAGCTAAAAATACCCTCCATTGAAAGGTCAGTGAAATTTGGAGATGAATAGATTCATACTCATCAATATTTCAAATCCCAGCAGGCTATTAGTGAAGAGTTGGCAAGGTGGCACATCCAGGGAAATAACTCAGCATTTTATAAGTTTAGTTCAATAACTACTTGCAGCTTCCAGAATGTGAACATGTTTTCTCATAATTTTCTATAAACTACCTAAGCAGAACAGGTGATACATGCAATAGAGAATGCCACCAAACTACTGTAGCTTTCATTTTTATTAAAGAGACTGATTTATCTGGTTGAAATAATTTGAACAGGTGCTGCCAATCCAAAGGTCTCAGTTGCACTGAAAATCAGCTGCCCAGGTACACCACCCCCATGGAAGTCAGCTCTACTCTCCTCCCATCCCTCTTGCACCATGTTGGAACCTGCACACCAGAACAGCCAGGAAAACATGGACCCCCAAAACTCATAGAGTCTGTGCACATATCACACTGACAGTCTTTACAGTATCCTCAGTGTTTGTTTAATGGAGATTGGGAAAAATTGAATACCTATTTCTTTGTCCAACATACTTCAGCTATCCAGTGATTTCTTTTCTTTTGAGGCCTTAATCTCTAATCCCACAAAAATTCAATTGAGCAATGCAGAATTTACTAAAAATATAAGTGAAACTAGGAGTTGGTCTATACCATTAAAAGCACCATTGAAAGCATCTTGTCTTAAGTTTCTCTTTTCAGTCCCCAGGAATCTTGTCCTCTTCCCTTCTCTATTTCTTTTTATTCCTCTAAGGCTCATTCTTTGTGCATCCTTATCTCCCCTGCTTGGATATTGTCCCTTTACTTTCTCCACATCCCCCTCACTCTCCCTTTTTTAAGAGCAACTTAGTTCTATTCCAGCATCTATCTTTATGTTGACAAGTTAAATACTGTCTTCAGGGTTTCATTACTGGGGACAACATTTAGAGACCATGATAAAGGACTGAAAATTCTTACTATCACTCTAGCACTTCTTTAATTTTAGGAGTTCTTATAAGAAGTTACAATAAGCCAGGCATGGTGGCATACACCATGTTCTTATAAGAAGTTACAATAAGCCAAGCAATTGTAAGCCAAGTTACAATAGCTAAATTTCAGCATACATCATAGTGACTCCAGAGGCTAAGGCAGGAGAATTGAGAGTTCAAAGCTAGCCTCAGCAATTTAGCAAGGCCTTAGGCAACTCAGTGATACCCTGCCTCTAAATAAAATACAAGGAAGGGCTGGGGATGTGATTCAGTGGTCAAGTCCCCATGAGTTCAATCCCGGGTACAAAAAAAAAAAAAAAGATGTTACAATAAATTTTTCTTAAGAACTATTCATTTCAAATGAAAATTGAAATGTGTATTCCCCCACTACCTTTTGCCAATGTTATAATGATGCTATATCCACCCAATACCACTCATTCATTTGTTAATTCATTCGTATCTATGGAGTACTTTCCATCAACTAATCATTGTTCTGGACATTGAGGATATAGCAATAAATAGTCAATACCCTGCCCTCAAGGGGCTTAGTTTGCCCCTACAGAAGAAAAAGATAACAAATAATTATGCATAACATAAAATATCATAGTTCAATAAAGAATAAGACAGAGTAAAGGTTATTTATTAAAAGTTTTCATTTGTGCCTTAATTGATTTTTTAAACATCTAAAATGGCAAGACCTGAAATCTCCATTTGTCATTAGGAGCTTCTCAGGATACTCAGCATTTTCAAGCATGCTACCAAGCAATAGACATCATGCTATTAAAGTCCTGCCATGGGCTGTGCATACCTTCGGTAAGTCTGTGCTGTTATCCTCAATGTTTGAGCCACAAGACACCAGAAATAAGATCTGCTGAAAAGCTAAGCACCACTGGCACTTCCCCCGGTGGTTATTCAATTATTATGAGAGGGGCAATGAAATGTGAACAAAACATTTAACCTGTCCTTCCTCAGAAAGTGTTCAAACGATGAATGGTTAGTATGTCTGCTATATATATCCTTAAGCTTTTATCCTACTAAGTAAGGGACCAAAAGCAGCAACTTTTAAAAATCATTGTCTTGTTAGCTAAATTTCAGTGTGGTTTAATAGGTAAAAATGCTTCAGAAAAGAATTTTGTATGCCAGCCAGATGTCCAAATTCTGTCAACTTATGCATGTATTTCTATCTATCTTCAACCTACTTCTCTCTCCTTAGCTCCAGAAAGCTACTTTTAACTTTGTGTCAGGTAGTGTATGAAAAGTCAAAGAATTTTCTGATGAAAGAATATGTTAAAAGTAAGTCGCTCAACACTTCACTGCTATAACAAAAATAAGGTGACAAGCTCACCGGGCAAGGAGCTCGGATGTGGTTTGTGCACATCTATTTCCCTAACGCCTAGTTCAGAGTCTGGCACATGGTTTGCTCAATGCATATCACATGAGAAATCGTCTTTCTTTTTAAGTGCCATAATTGTACCCAAGTCCTGTCTTGAGTGCCTCACATGGGTCATCTCACTTAATCATCACAAAACCCCCATGTGACCCCATGTTTATTTTTGTGGATGAGCAAATTGAGACGTGGTAAGTTAAGGGCCACATAGCAGTGACTGAACTGGGAAAATGAATCCAAATCTTTGGGACAGCATCCATGCTCTTCACCTCTAGGCAAGAGCTCATTATATGACAGAACCTTTATTTTGTTTTCTCCCTCCTGATTTCCCCTCCTAGTACCATAGTCATCACAGACAGGAAAAGGAATTATGTGGGTATATAGTCATTCTTCATATGAGAAGTATAAGCATCCAGAGCAAAATTTGAGGAATTACATTAAATAGTGAAAATATCTACCTTTTGTGCAAACTTTTCATATGGGAAATGGAAGAATACACTTTAAGGAATACCTAATAAATGTGCACATGCTCATATATATGTGCATATACATTTAAAAAGCAGCTTTCCTTGAAGGAACTTGAACAGGTCTGTTAAGAATGAGGCAGGCAAGATCTTGAAGGGCATGTGATTCAACCTTCTCTGGTAAGGAGTGAGTGCAAGAGGTAAGCAAGGAGAGGACCAGAGGTGAATGACAGAATCATAGGAAACCAGGTTCCTGGCTCCAGGCCAGTGTGCACACACTCAGTCTCTCTCTCTCTTTCTGCATCATGTTGCCTCCCAAAAAAGGGTTTGATCAAAAGATGAATGGCAGAGAAAAACAGAAAGCAACTATCCAAAGGAAAATTCAGATGGATGAGGAGGACAAGTAAGGCCCTCTTTAAGCACTTCCTTGGACCATATGACGATTCAAAAAGTGGAATTTTTTTTTTTTTTTTTAGCTCAAATGCCATTGGGCTCTTTCTTCCTCTTTGATTCCTTGTGTGAATCATACTTATACAAAATCACACAGCATCCAGGCTCCCATAAAACCTTTAGAGACCTGCTGATAGAAATTATGAGCTCCATTCAATAGCAATATTGGTAGGTAAATTCTGGCTTTGCAAGAACTGCAAAACTAGGGTTTATTTATTCTTTCTAATGGAGAAAGGCCAGGGAATAGAATCAAGTTTTTCATTTACTTATCTACTTTGTTTCAATTCTTTCCTTCACATGTATTTTTACCATTCTAGCAAAGGCAAAGGCCATAGGAAGAGTCTGTTGATTTTAGTGGAGCATTTACCAGGAACCAGTGGATTTAAAAAAAAATGTAGCTTACTTCATTTGTTCAATAAATACTGACTGGATTCCTATTATGTTATCAAACCCTGTTGTAGAGGATGAAGTTTCAGCAGTGACCAACACGGTAAAATATGTCAGCCTTGCAGAACTTATGTATAGTAGGTATAGGAAGAGACAATGAGCAAAATAAATAAAGGAAGACATACAGCATGTTAAAGGGGACAGTTGCTAAAATATATACCCTCCCCCCTCCCTTTTAAGGCAAAAAAGCAGGGAAGGAAAATAATAAGTATTTCTCTGTGTGGCACAATTGTAAATAGAGAGACCAGGACACAACCATCATTAATGTGGGCAGAACCCAAGGCAAGACACAAAGGAAGTCATAAGGCCTATCCTCTCAGCACCCTTGAACCCCTGGGCTGCATTAGTTATCTAGAGCTGTATCACCAATTACTATAAAGTCAGCTGCTTACAGAGATACACATTTATTTGTTCAGTTTCTATGGGTCAGATTTTCCAGCACAGCTTAGCTGGGTCTCTGCTCAGGATCTCATTAGGCTGCAATCAAGTGTCAGCCAGCAGTCTGCACTCTCGACCGAGGGACACTGGCTTCAAGGTTCATGCAGATTGTTGGCAGAATTCATTTCCCAGCAACTACAGAACTGAAGGATCCAGGTTTTGTTGCCTTGCTCCAGTTCTAGGAAGCACCCACAGTTTCTAGAGGCTGCCCACTGTTCCTTGCCAGGTGGGTTTCTCCAACGTGGCTGATGACTTCATTATCCCCCAGAGAGAGTCTTGGCTCTAGTCTGCTGAGATGGAGTCTTATAAATGTAACATAATCGTGGAAGCTACATTTCTTCGTGTTTGCCATATTCTGTTAGAAGCAAATCAGTAGTTGCACCACCATTCCAGGGGATGGGATCATGCAAGAGCGTGAATAACACCAAAAAAACCCTAGGAATCACCTGAGAGTCTGTCTGCCACAAGCACTGACAGGGACTTTATGCACGTGCATGTGAACAACCTGTGGTCCAAACCTTCTAACATGAGTATCTACCTGAATTACCAGGGCCAATCCCCAGAATTTCTGATTTGTTAGGCCTTGGGTGGGGCCCAAAAGTTTGCATGTCTAACAAGTTTCTAAGTGAAACTGAGGATGCTGGTCTAGGAGCTGCACTTTAAGATCTGGTTTCCTAATTAGTGTGTTAAAGCTACTCTCATGACTACCCTGAAATCAGCCACCTCCCAGTCACCTCTTGGAACTAGAAACGGACATTCTGACACCTTGCTAAGCTCAGGGGAGATCTGTGTACACCTGACAACACACTGAGGGCTGTTTGGATAGGGAATTCTGGAGTCTTGGGTACCCAGGGCATGGTGTAGAAGAGGAAGCACAACTTCCCAATGGACCTATGAATGTCTCACTGTAAACAAAGGCTCAGCCAGAAGAGGGCTAACCTGGAGCCCCCTAAAACAAAAGGCTCAGGACAGGGTTAAGAATTCTGAAGGGCCAGATTTTACCTTAATTTCAAGCCAACAAATTAGCCTGCTAGTTTCATGAAAATTGACATAAGATACTAGACGCTTAGGCCACAGACAAAAGACAATGTATTACTTTTAGAAACAGCAGTAAACAGAGCAATTGCATGCGTTCCCTGAGCCCTGATTCTAAAAGGTTGATAAGGGCCAAGGGTTCTGGGGTGATTATAGGAAAGTAACATGGAGATTAGGAAACCCTGATTTATACAGAGGCTGCTAGTAAATCTGCTCAATGTCTGCCAATGGCAAGTAAATCTGCCCTGAAGAGAAAAGTCTCTATCTTCCAAGCTCACCTACTATGGAAACAACCTCGAAAACATGGGCCAGAGAAAATGAGCCATAAATGCACTTGCTCAGAAGATGAGTTGTGCAGGATCTTGAGAGACCAGCTTCCCAGCAACTGGGTGCCAGGTACCAGGTCTAAGGGTATCAGTGACTTGCAATGTTTGGGTAAAGAGACAAAGAGGGTGAGGAAGCAAACCAGGAAGATATCTGAGGAAGAGTTTTTGAGGTACAGGTGTTAATAAATTCAAAGGAGAGAAAAGAAAGGGAACTAAGGAGGAGCACACTGGGAAGTGCGGTCACGGGACTAATGAGGAAGAAGGGGAAGCAGACCAGGTAGATCCCTTGTTTGCCACTATAAAGACTTTGTCATTTATTCTGAGTGAACTGAAGAGTGACTTGAGTTTCCTGAAGGGAGGTGTGGTGAGTTAGAGAATGACTGAGAGCATCACTCTGGCCTCTCTGTTGAGAATATTAGACTGAAGAGAGGCCAGGGCAAGGCAGAGACCAGTTCAAAAACTCTCATAGTAATCCAGGTGGGAGGTCTGGCCCGAGGCAATATCAGCAGAGATGGTGGCATGGTGTTCAACTCTAAATGTGTTTTGAAAGTAGAGCTGATATGACAGACTGGAATTGGGGTACAGTGAAGAAAAAAGACAAAACAAGACCTGGGGGAGGGAGATAAGTTTGGAACTTTTGCATTTGAAATGAAGATACCATAAACAGAAATGGGAATGACTTTAGGAAAGAGGGAGATGGGTGTTGGGCAGGTCCAGTTCAAGATGCTTATGAGATATTCGTGCAGACAAATCGAGTAGGCAACCTGAAGTTGAGGGGTAAGACCCAGGCTGGAAAAATAAATTTTGGAGTTGTTAGCACATGGGTCAAATTCAAAATCATGCGTCACTAGAAGATGGCCAAGAGAACGAGTGTGGACAGACAAGAGAAGCAGGTCAAGGACTGCCAGCAGTTAGCACAGATGAGAAGGCTGGTGACAGAGGAGGAAAACAAAGAGAGTTCAGTGTCCTGGAAACCCAGTGAACACAGCATTTCAAGGAGAGAGCGTGCAACTGTGCCAAGCAACGCAGACAGGTCAACCAAGATGAGGACTGAGGACTGAGACTGGGATTTGGTGTGGGGCAGGAGGCAGGGAGAACAACTGAACACTAATTTTTTTGGTCACCAAATTCAAAACCAGTACAAGACACCAGTAATGTCCCCAACTTATTTATTAGGTCCTATTACATTAAAATGAAATATTTATTTTCCCTCAGCCTGGGGGAAGGGATAAAAAGAACAGAAAAAAATCTGAGAAGGACAGAGGTCAACTGTACAGAGGTGGACAGAGGGCACCACCTGAGGGGAGACCTTTGTGCATGGGCCTCAGGGCATCGTCTGAGGGGAGAGGGTACTGAGCCCCTTGTGCTGCTCACGCATCAATCAGAATACTGGTGCCAAGTTCTTTGTCTTCCTGAGATCAGATCTCTACTCTCAGTAGTTTTTGTACTTTTCATGTGTTGTGAATTCCTGGGTAATTGCAAACAAGCATTTAATGGTGAATTCCAACACCATTAAATGAATTGGATATAAATCAATGATAAATATAAATTTATTATTGCCCTCCATTAGCCAAAGTTATAAAAAGATGCTTATGCACCATAAATTTCAGAACAGTGCTTGATATCATTGATCTTTTTGCTGAGATCTCTTGATGAAGGAAAGAAACAACTCCATAATTAAGCCAACATAGAAAAAAAAAAGGTAACACCAACTCCTTTCAAACATATATCTGAATCTCTTTGCAGATGTTTTGCCTCTGTTAACTGCTACCCAAACCCTCTCCTTTTTTAAAATGTAAGAGTCGCTTTCAAATAAATAAGACTTCTTACTTGTGAGACCAGGACTTTCCTACACTATGGAAGCCAAAACAATTTCTGGAAAGGAGGAACTAGGGTCTCAAGGTTTTCTCCTGTACACAAAACAATCAGTGGAGCACAGCTCACTCACTGTATGAGGCAATCATCAGCCCTCTCACATCTTCTGCATGTGGATTTTTTTGAAAATAGCAAAATCATGTTTTGAAGAATATCTGAATGTGTGTTATTACTTCCACATATCTGTAAACTGTGAGAGTGAAAACTGCAAGTCCTAATCCTAAGAATATGCTTCCTTCTTTGAGGGCCAGTGTCATAAGAATGTGCTATGAGAAACGACGGAACATCTGAAAAATGACTAGAACCACGCAAGGTAAGCAATAGGCCAACAATAAATAGATATTTTCCTCGTCAGCAGTGCCTTTCACATGTCAGGTAATATATGAGCACAGGGTGAGTGCTGAAAGGCCTTATGACATGCCGTTCCCAAATATGCCACTTTGCCATAAGAGTTATTTTAAGCTCAAGATATTTGAGTTCTAAAATTCCTTATCTGCCTAAAAACAAACTCCCAAAAGAACTCAACTGTCATATATCCTCCTCACTGGGAGCAACTCTTTCTTCTCTCCCAGACATTGTGACAAAACTATAATATTTTCCATTCATTCTCCTAAGGGTCAATTTATCTTTAAAAGTCATCTGTTCGCTTGATCTTGCCCTTTCCTTCTCCACCCTTTCACCGATTAAGATGGCATATAAACTCTCAAATCTCACCACTTTTCAGGCATGCACTTCTTTCCGGTGCAAGCAAAATTTCAAAATACATCTGTATGCTTTTCCTCCTGTTGATCTAGTTTTATTCTCAGGCTCCAGACAGTTAACCAAAGAGGGTAGAGGGAAGGATTTCCTCTCCTATAGTGCTTAAGAGAGCCTTTCAATGCTGTAAAACAAACTTTGAAGGTAGCATAGATATCCTGAAACTTCCTATAGGAGCCTTGTAATATTTAAAAAAATAATAACAAAAAATGAGAACTATGTTTTCATTCTGGTCATTTCTAACTCTTAAGAAAGGGAAGCCATCTTTCCCTAAGGTCCTCCTGTAGAAACGAATCCTTTATGGAAGTCAAAATGTTAGGAAATATTTATTTAGAGGCAATGTTGTTTTTAGCTCTTATTATTGCTGCTCTCAGCTCATTCATGTGGCGGGGAGGGAGGAGTGAAATCAGTGAAAAACCATAAATATCCAACAGCTAGATACTCTCAGATTGAGAAATCTGATGAGATCCCCTCCCACTTTCCTAATCCCAAATTGTTGTTTTCTTTTGAATGAATCATTTTTGCTTCCCAGATCCTTGACAAGGTCCTCTTGCTTTTGATTGAAAAGAGAAATTTCTAATTGAAAGAAAAATATGTTTTGCAATTTCCAAGGGGTTGAAAAGGATTCCATATTTTAGATACACGTCAGGACAAATGTAATTTGGGCAAGATGCAAATAACTGTAGGGAAATTTGAATATGAAATATAACACAGACATGCATTTTCAATATATGGTATATTATTTGACTATAGCGAAGTGCCAGATTTTTGCCTTTTGAAAACGACCCAACATGTTGGTGACAAAGGGTATTCTTGTGGACTTCGGTTTTATTTCTGGGAGCTTCATTTCCTGTTCTCCACATAAAAATGCAACATTTATAAACGATTCATACTGTGAAAAACTATTCAAAATGCATCATTCATTGAGGACCCAAAGCTTCCTTCTAATGCATTAAAATGTTCTGCTATCTTCCCTGGTATATTATTGATAACTCTTAATTTAATTCATTCACTTAAAATAAATTACATTTTATTTCATAAACATCCAGTGAACAGTAAAATTACATGGTTGAAAAATTCACTTTTTGCAGTCATCTTTTATGTGCTTTTAATTGAATGGTAACTCTGTAAATTTAAAAAGTGGCTTCAAGGTGTTATTGGTGGAATTCTAGAATAGCAGTAATGGTGAACATCTTCATATATAGACAGCAAGCCAGGCAGGTGACTGAGGCAGAGACCCTCATGTGATTGCCACTTTAGACCACAGAAATTTAACACAGAGATTGCTAGGGTAGCTTTAAGGACAAATCCTCTTGATCTCCCCACCTCCTCCAACAATTTTATTAGATACATTCTTTTTTGGCTTTTTTCAGTACTGTGGCTTTTTTCAGTACTGTGGTTTGAAGCCTTCCTGGAACAAGATAAGAGTAAATAAATGTCCCATGAGCAAAGTATAATGTAAGGTAATGCAACATTTTCATTTTAATGGAATTTGCAAACAGGAATAATCCAATATTTATTACTTTATGTCACTCATGGACTTCTGAGAATTCTCCTGAGTTGAATGCCTGAAAAGAAAAGCTTATTATTGTAGTAGGCTGAATAATGACCCCAGGAGACATCAGATTGTAATTTCTGGAATCTGTGTTAATTTATATGGAAAAGTGGTTTTTACAGATATGATTTACTTTAAGAGCTTGAGATGGAGAGATTATTCAGGATTATCCAGGAGGATCCTAAATGAAAATACAAGTGTTTCTGTACAAGACAAGCAGAAACTAGAGTACTTCTGTACGAGAACTTGCCACAGACAGGAGAAGACTAAGTACTATGGAGGCAGAGATTGGGTGATGTGGCCAGAGCAGGCTAGAAGCCACCAGAAACTTCAGAGATGCAAGGAAAAGATTCTTTTGTGGACTCTCTGGAGGGAGTCTGGCCTTGTCAACACTGTGACTTTTCCCAGTGACAGTGATTTTAGACTTCTGACCTCTAGAATTGTAAAATAAATTTCTGTTGTTTTTAGCCAGCAAGTTTGTGGTGATTTATAGCATCAGCCATAGGAAACTAATACAGCTATTAATTTTTTTTTAAAGAGAGAGAGAGAGAGAATTTTTTTTTGAAAAATATTTATTCTTTAGATTTCGGCGGACACAACATCTTTCTTTGTATGTGGTGCTGAGGATCGAACCTGGGCCGCACGCATGCCAGGCGAGCGCACTACCGCTTGAGCCACATCCCCAGCCCAGCTATTAATTTTAATACATAAAAGTGTTAAAGGGAAGTTTTATGTTTAGCATTAAAGATTTTGGAAAAGGCAAAAATAACAAAGCTACTATGATCTAGAGTAATAAAAAACTGAAAGGTAGTTAAAACGTATCAGGAAGTTTTTATTTTAAAAGACTATCAGGAAAATGCTATATTCCTAACCAAATTCACTTTTCCAAGATGTGTTATATACCAAAAAATCTTCATAAACTAAAAATATCCTAAATTGAAAATGCACTTAATCCACCTAACTACCAAATACCACAGCTTAGCAACACAGCTCTTTGTAGATTGTGCGCGGTTATTCCAGGTGACTGTGAGGCTGTTTAGCAGTTGTAGTTCACTGCCACCACCCAGCATCAGGAGACAGCACCACACTGCATTATTGCTATCGTGGGAAAAGATCAAAGTTCAAAATGCATATCACTTTGACTCCACCATAAGTTCAAATCTCTTAACCAAACCATTTTATGCTGGGGACTATGAAAGCAAAATTCCTCAGTTCCAGTGGAAAGTCACTGGAAATGCCCTCCTCTGTGGACTTCTCATTCCAATCCATCTCCAGCCCTTCTTGATGAATCTTTCCACTGGTAATCCTCCTTCATGTTCCCATCCTGCCAACTCCCTAGAATGTCTTGTTTTGATGGAAGTAATCTAGTCTTTCACAAAGTTAAAGAACATATTTGCAGAATTTCACTGGTGGGAAAGTTTTTAGGACCCACTATTGCATTTTCTGAATTACATTTGTACAAATAATTTCCATACCACCCTGGTGGTCTCCTCAGCAGTACAAGAAGCCATCTGGTCAGCAGATGCCTGCTGAACCTCACACATCTCTGTTCTAGATTAAGAGACGCAAAGAGAAAGAGGTAGAAAGATATATCATCCCTGCTCCAGATAATTCTAAAATAAACTATGCTGAAGGTAGAAGCTTATAATATGTTGGAAATCATAGAATTAATTTTTTCATTTAGCTCTCCCCACTCAAAAAAGTTCTATCCAATGAGGTTCTACAACCTCATTGAGTAACAGAATCACCTGGAAAGCTTTCATGTATACCCATGCCTAGGCCCCAGAGATTCTGATTTGATTGGTATGGGGTCAGCCAGGGCAAATCCAGGGGTCTTCCATATTTACAGGTGTCTGTTTCCTTGGATTCAATCAACTGTGGATGAAATATATATATATATATATATATTTTAAATTTTTGGAACATGTACAGACTTTTTTTCTATTGTCATTATTTCCTAAATAAGGAAGTATAACAATGATTTACATAGCATTTGCATTGTATAAGGTAATATTAGTGATGTAGAGACGATTTAAAATATTTGGGAGCACATGCCTAGGTCACACCCAAATACTATACCATTTTATATAAGAAACTACAGTATCCCTGGATTTTGGTCTCTTTGGGGGTCTTGAAACCAATCTCTCACTGATACCCTGGGACAAATGTATTTGGGTATCTCCAAGTAATTCTAATCTGCAAAATCAGGTTGGGCATCTCCAACATTGTTCTGCCTGCTGCAGTTCAGTTGTGAAGGCTTTCAAGTAGACCTCTTTAACCAATATCAAAGACTTTCAGCTTGGCCAATTTTATCAGGCTTCTGGACCTTCCCTAGGCTGATCTGCGCTCTCCCTTGTAAAATTCAGTTGTACCAAAGAACTACTAAACCAGTTTAGTCAGAGGCCCCCCCATCCTCCATACCTGATCATCCTCAATATCTGGCCAGGTCCCTCCACTATCCCCCCCACATGATAACTGATCACATTGGCCAGGTTTCAGCAAGAATCCTTTTGGATGGGTTTAGCCAAAGTTCCCTTTACCTCTGATGTTCTCTCTTAGTAATCTTCCACCCACAGACTCCCACACTGCCCCTTGGCTGTACATTCCCACCTGCTCATGCCATATTTGGAATTGAGCCCAAACCCTGTCCCACAGGTCCCCACAGCATTTCCATAGTCCTGAACAGTTTTCCTTAACGTGCCATCACAAATATCCTTGAATAACTTTTTCTTTAATTGGAACAAGGTTCACCCTTAGGTGAATTCCCCTTTCCTATTTACATAACAGGAGAGGAATACTGAAAGCCTCAGCTTTCTGAGCAGGATCTTGGCTGATGGAATCAAAGAGAATTCCTGCTCTTCAGACCTTTGTAGTCGGCAGCAAACCTGTTGGGTGACTTAAGACACTGCCAAATCGCCCTCCTTCAAGACGCTTCTGCCCCTAGAGGGCGCGTGCATGGGGTCTTCATTTTAGATGGACTTTTATTTATGTTTAAAAAACACACACCTCCCTGCAGCCTGAAGAAAGGTGGCCAAGACTGTAGTACAGGTTGAACTCCGCAACCCGTTCCTTTGGAGGGTGGCTCCCAGGGTTGACTCCGGAGTCAATTTCCTTCCTACCTGTCCCTGGCTCCAGAGCCGCCCACTTCTACCCCTTTCCACCGTGCGTTTATTTCCATTCTTGTTCGATTCTATAGGATCTTCCCAACCCTTGTTCAAAATGATGACCCTAAAAATATAAAGCTACCCTTCGTGAAGCCACCGCTGGTTCCGCCAACCGGTGGCCCGGGTAGCGCGCGGAGAGGACTGCCAAACACTGGCCTGGGGCCCAGAGTGGCTGCCGAGGAAGAGATCACTCCCTTATCGCTGGAACCCACGGCACACCTGTGTATTTGCTGAGGTCAGGGGGCTGGTACCACTCACTTCCCCCAGGAAGGCCGATCCCCAAGCAAGACCCCACCTCACCGTGCGCCCCTCTAGCCCCTCGATTTGGGAGTCGCAGCACGCGAGCCCACAGCTGGGTGGAGAGAAGCCGCGCTCTCTCCCCACTCCTGGGACAGGAATGGGAAGGGAACGCTGATCCCGGACCCCAGACAACAGGTCCTTTGGGTACCCGCCAGGTTGAGGGAGACTGGCTGCGGAAAGGGTTAGGACATTCCACTAGAGCGTTTCCTGCCTACAGACCGCTCCATTTATTGAACCCTGGCCCCTTCACAGATCCCCAGCCCCACAGCAAATACTGAGTTTGGCAAGAAAGCATATTCCGAGGGCGCGCTTAGGAGCGGAGTTCTGGACGCGTAGGATGGCACCAAACCGTTCTGTCCGAAGGTAAAGTTAGGTGATGCAGAAAAGGCGCCTCCACGTGAGCCTCGAGAGTCGACCCTCGGGGGCGATCGGCGACCACTCACCTTGTGCCTGCGCCTCCATGGTGGCCGACTTCGAACTGAGCGCGGCAGGGACGCCGGGTGCTTCGCAAAGCAGATGCAGCGGTGCTGAGCTCGGAACACAGCTGGCCCGGTCGCTCGCGCCCTCTCTAGGCGCTTGTCTCCAGAGCTATGTGGAGGGGGTGGGGGACTGCGAGAGGCCACCACTGGCCGCTTCTGTTACCTCCGCCCCTTCCAGTCCAGCCGGTCCACACCACGCTGCAGAGTGCGGAGCTCGGCGCCACCTGCCGGCCGCCCTGCACAGCTGGCGAAAGGCGCCCACTTCTGGCACTGGAAATGCGTGACTCAAACCAAGCCGGTGCAGGGCAGTACAATGGGAAAATACCCTGTGAGAAAGGAGGGGAGTGTGGGCTTTCAATAATGAACCATTACTACGAGCCGAGATACACAGATTCTTGCAAGCCTTGGGTCCAATATTTTTGACAACTGATCAATACATGACTTTGTTTTATTTCTGTTTAAAGACACTTTGCTTAATATATGTTGTTGATTGATTAACATTGACCAAACAGCCAAAAGCACTTAACTAGAACTGTAACAAAGTATATTAAGTTTATGTAATGTATATATTTTCTTTGAGAGGCTCTTCACACCCTTACTGTACTTAGGAACACTATACAGTGCTTCATACTACACATGGGTGCCATTTAAACAGCAAAATTACAAATAAATCTTCAAAATGGCCTATTTATAGGCTAGGGGAAGGGATGCTTGTTCATGGAATAAAAACTGAAACAAGAAGGCTGAGCAGTCTTGTTTGATCTCCGGGAAAGCCTATGCATTTGGGGGGAACTTTGTCCATGATTCCAAATTCCAGTGAAGACTGCTGGGATTATGGACTTTGTTGTGACAATTTTTAGTGAGAAGGGAAATTAATGAATATGGAATCTACGGGCAATATGCATTGTATGTGTTTATTTTCTAATCCAATAGCAGCAGGTTGTCCTCATAGGTTGAGAGGCATTCATGTTTTCAGAGAAGACTAGAAAGAAACCCACAGTCCTGTTAAAGGACTGATATGTGATTAGAAATCATGGAAGAAAATAAGAATTGTTAGCTTCTGTCTCACTCCCACTGGTCTTTAGCTGTTACAGATCTTCATTCTTTTCAATATCTACACAAATTTCATCTGTGAATACAGTATAGTTTTTATTTTCACTGGGCCTGGGATAGTTTGCCATCTAGGGAGCTGCTGTTCTCATTCTCTCTTAAAGTAGAGATAAAGGCCAGTAGGATTGAGCATGTATATTGTATTTCATCTCCCATGATTCCTGCCAAAGAGTCTTGTACAAATTTATCTCTGGAAAGCAAACAACCAGAAGGTTATATTGTATCCATGTCCAAGTTAGTCTCAAAGAATAGACTAATGAACATTAAGGGGCTCTTGCATTTTTATTTGAAAGAAATTATATTCCGGGTTTCCTGACACATGTACAAACATGTCAGTACTATTTTGTATAGAATCCCAAACCCAGGATTTTTGGATAACTTGGTGATAGTGACCAGGCATGCATGAAGTAATGACTGAGTGATTAAATCACTTTTAGACTATATTCAGTTGTTCTGGTTTTCTTAACCCTGGAAACTAAATATCAGGTTAGGGTTGACTACCAGCTGTTAAAATGAGCTAAAAATAGTTAATGACTTTCTAATTTGAGTCATCAAACTTTCATCCACACTGTGACTCATTTTTCTGATTTATCATTTTTAATATTTTAATCATTGTTTAAATCATAAAACATTAGTATCAATTCAGAAATAGTTATTGAACATCTTCTGAGAGGCAGACTGTGCTAGATGCTTAGGATATAGAGGAAGGACATTTTTTTTAACCCTTCATGATCTTTTGAAAGGGAGGGAAAATCAGATTCCTTAGGAAGCAATACCTTGTGGTAAGGGCCTTGCCTAAGGCGAGTCCAGCATTTTGGGTGCACAGAGGGAGGCCTCCTAACTGAGACTGGTAAGAGCAGATAAAGGAAGGGTGCTTTGCTTCAGCCAAGACTTGAAAGATGAAGAAATTAACCAGGTAAGTTGTATGAGCCCCTAAAACAGTGGTTTAGCCAAGGTTATTGAAGTCAACACATTATCAAAAGGAAGAGTTCATATTTTGTATCCTTTCTTTTCCTTATCACTTATAATGGTGAATTTCCTTAACTTGTTGAAAGCTTACTCATACAATCATCTTATCCCTCCTATTCATTATTCTTATAGCTAACTAATCTATGTGGAAGTCACTGAGCAGAAATGGAACTGGTCAATGAATTCTAGATCACTCAGGTGGTGATCTTTTATTTTCCTTGAATTTTTAAAAATTTGTTATTTTTAGACACACATGTAGAGTGTATTTTGACATGTTATACATACATGGAGTATGACTTATTTTAATTAGGATCCCATTCTTGTGGTTGAACATGATGTGGAGTTACCCTGGTCATGTATTCATATATAAAGATAGGAAAGTTATGTCCAATTAATTCTACTTTCTTATTCTCCTCCCTTTCATTCCCTTCATTTCCCTTTGTCTAATTCACTAAACTTATATTCTTCCTCTCCCTACCCTCCCATGTTGTGGGTTAGCATCTACATATTAGAGAGAACATTCAACCTTCGGGATTTTGGGACTGGATTAGCTCACTTAGCATGATATTCTCCAGCTCCATCATTTACTGGCAAATGCTACAATTTCATTCTTCTTTATGTCTAAGTAATATTCCATTGTGTATATATACCACAATTTCTTTATCCATTCATTTGTTGAAGGGCACCTAGTTTGGTTCCATAGATTGGCTATTGGAAATTTAGCTGCTATAAACATTGATGTGGCTGTTTCACTGGAGTATTCTGATTTTAAGTCCTTTTGGTATAAACCTAGGAATGGGATAACGGGGTCAAATGGTGGCTCCATGCCACATTTTCTGAGGAATCTCCATACTGATTTCTAGAATGGTTGCACCCATTTGCAGTCCCACCAGCAATGTGTAAGTGTACCTTTTTCCCCACATCCTCGCCAGCATTTATTTGTATTCTTGATCATTGCCATTCTGACTAGAGTGAGATGAAATCTCAGATGAAATCTCAATTCTCCCAATTGCTAGAGATGTTGAACATTTTTTCATATATTTGCTGACTGTTCATATTTCTTCTACTGATAAGTATCTGTTCAGTTCCTTTGCCCATTTACTGATTGGGTTATTTGAATTTTTGGTGCTATATTTTTGAGTCCTTTATATATTGTAGAAATTAACATACTAACTGAGGTGCATGTGGTAAAGATTTTTTTTTTTTCCATTCTGCAGGCTCTCTCTTCACATTATTAATTGTTTCCTTTGCTGTGAAAAAGCTTTTTTGATACCATCCCATTTGTTGATTCTTGATTTTACTTCTTGTGCTTTAGAAGTCTTATTGAGGAAGTCAGTTTTAGGAGGTGACCTGGCAGAGACTTCAATAGTCCAATGGATGCTGTGGTCAATAGTCCTTGCCTAAACCACTTCCAGATCACTCACAATATACTGTGCCAGGGTCACCTATGGGAGGTGAGCATGACAGATATGGGAGGAAAGAGTCCGAAGGACAGATAAAGTACACTCTTCTGGCCCATAAACCAACCTTAGTAAAACTTAGAAGGAGAATAAGGGCCTTGGGGTTCTGTTAGATACCCATTCTGAAAAATTACTAGCTGTGCAATCTAAAGCAAATTTCTTAGCCTCTATATGCCCAACTTTCTGGATTTTGTGGCAGGATATTACATGAGATATTTATTTATGTGTTATTTCCTTACCATCCCTTTGGGTACCCATATTTCTGAAGTACTAGTTCCCAGCTTCCTTGTGCATGAGCACCAGACAAAGGGCTTTGTGATATTTCTGATATTTGGACCCCACAGCCCAGGTATACTAGCTTATTTTTTGAGAACTCTCTAGGTAATATCAGTGTGTTTCCAAGATTGAGAATGGCTGTTTTAGAAACTTTCTATAGCAAAGATGAAATGTACTAAACTCTTGGCTTTTAAATTTAAAAGTTGCCACCCAGGTAAACAGAAATAATGAAAAAGAAATGTGTACAGACTCAGCAAGGATCTTTGGCCCTTAGTCCATGGGAATTGGAAAGGCAGAGAAATTGGGCAGGGCAGAGAAGTTTGAAGGAGGGTTTAGGTATGTGTCTGTCTGTGTATCTCATTCCCAAACCCTACAGAAGCAAAGAGAGCCTGGCCTGGACAGTCCTATTTGGAACTCTGATTCCCAGATAGTTTTGAGAAATATATGAGGAACAGGGTGCTTCTTGTCATTTTGATTTTCCCACCCTTTCAGTTGGTATAGGGAAGCTGCTAGGAGCTCTCTCCATACCCACAAAGGGCATTGGCGTTAAGGTAGAGAAAACCTGCTAGCAAGCCTAGAACATCCCGGGGAGGCTGGAGAAAGGAAGGCAGGATCACTCACAGAGAGGAGGCACTGTACCCTGCTAGGCAGGCCATGTCTTGCAGGACCTTCTCCCAGCCAGAGGACTACCAGACCTCCCCCACACACCCACAATGAGCCACAGAGCATGGCAGGAGGACTTGGGAAGTCGGCCATGCCACCAGCGCTGGCTTCATTAAAGAAGGTAAACGCTAGGGAGTTTGAAATTAAAGAGACAAGACTCTAATTACCTTTAAAACCAGCTCCAGGACGCTTCTCCTAGCTCCAGCCTCCAGCCACTTAATGCGGTAGCAAGGTTTACTGAAGAGGCTAGCGAGACAGAACATGCCAAGGAGTGGACTTTTATTGGGGAACAAAAAATTCCAGGGAAAATCCCATCCAATGAAGGTTAACGGGGACAGCATCCCAAGGTCAGGGGTGACGACTGGGTCTTCGGGGCAGTGGCCAGACACATCTCTGCATGGACAAGCCCTCGGACCTGGAGAAGGGTGGGGAAAGCTCTGACACAGCTGTGCCTAAGCACCTCTCACCCAGTCAGGGGGTAACTCAAATCACGTGCGAGGATGGCTGCCCACAGGGAAGAGACCATGTGAGTGCCCAGAGTGGGCCCCCTGCACTGCTTTTTCTCTACCTCCTCGAACTTTGCAGTTCTCAGGACTGCAAATGGTGTCTGAAGTTCAGAGAGTTGGCTGTGGAGGTCAGGGAGATTTAGCAGGCTGTGGTCTTGCCAGGATCACTGAAATAGAAAGCCCAGAGGTCGAGTCAACACCAGAAGAGTGTGGCACAAGGTCATAAGTAGGGCCCCTGGTTCTAAGGGACCTGTTAGATGAGGAAACATGCTGTCGACCTTACCCAGCCTATGGAAGCATTGGGGGCTTTTCCCCTTCTTTGCAATCTCCACCGTACTTTTCAGCCAACAGGAACTGGTAACTAGAAGAGAAAGGATCTATAGGGACCTGAAAAATCAGAAAATCAGGTTAACTTTCACAGTTACACACACACACACACACACACACACACACATTTTTACTGGATCCATAAATTATGCATGTATGTCCAGAGAATTCAGAAGATAAAGGCACTTTCTTTTTCATTTTCAAGATAAATTATTTAATTGTATCCTGAATTTCTACGTACAAAGGTTACTCATTTAAAACTTTAAAATATATAATCACTAAAATTGCAATCTCTACCATTCATCTAAAATTTATAAACGTTTTAAGGTTTTAATGCAAGGTTTTTTAACCTCAGCCCCATTTACATTTTTTTTTCCTGGATCATTCTTTGGTGTATTGTAGGATGTTCAGGAACAGGACTGGCTTCTCCCTGTTAGAGATAGCTAGTAGCAGCTTCACAGTGGTGACCATCAGAAATGTCTGCAGATTTTGCCCCTTGTCTCCTGGAGGGCAAAACTTCCCCAGGGGAGTGAGAACCATGGCTTGGATTCTTTTTAGAAGACTCCAAGTCATTGATTACCTGGTACAATACAAACATGCCTACAGTGAAGGGAAGTCCTCTGAGCCTAGTCAGGGATGGAGATTTTTGTCCCTAATTTCCACAAAGAACTGCTCTTGGAGTTTTTCTGTCTCCTTTATCCAAGAAAGGACATAGGGAAATTTGCCTCCTTCCTAAAGAGAGAGCGGAAAAGCAATAGGAGGAAGAATGGCTGAGGAAAGTAGTAGACATTTTTTCTCTTATTTACTTTGGGATGGTGAAGTGGGGAATTGAACAAACAGATCCATATGAGTTCTGTCCAGGGAGGGTTACATTTCATTTCAAATTGACTGGTGTTCTTATCTGATCTATTTTCTTGAGAGGTAATAATAATGAGGATTAGGAAGGATTTGGGTGCCATGATCTTTCATTCCAAAACCTGTAGTTTGCAAAATGGTTACTTTAAGGCTGATTATATTTCTTTGTTTATTTTTTAAAAGTATTTTCTGCCTAGTTTTTATTACGTTTCCTATCAAAGATGTTCAACTCTTCCAGAAACACTGAGGAAAGAAAGAAAGAGAAAAAAAAAAAAGAGTATTGTCCCTAAGGTTAGGCCAATACATGGTATGGCAGGTGTAATGGACACAAGAGAACTTCAAAGAAGAGGCCCAAATGGATAGAAGAAGACAAAGGCCTCCATCATACAGTGAATTGCCTATTTTGTTTTGTTTTCATTTCTTAAAAGATGTTTTACACCCCAACACCACCAAAAATTAAAATAAAAAATAAAAAGAGTTATAATTTCTTTTTTCCCCCTGTTTTCCTATTGTTTTAAGTTATACACAATAGGAGAGTATATTTTGACATCTTTATACAAACATGGAATACATCTTATTCTAATTAGAATCCCAGTCTTGGGTTTGTACATAAAGTGGAGATTCACTATGGTATATTCATATAAGTACATAGGAAAGTTAAGTCAGATTCATTCAACTGTCTTCTCTCTTCCTATCCCCCACCCCTTCCCTTCATTCCTTCCTTCCCCTTTGTCTAATCCACTGAACTTCTCTTTTCCCCTCCCCCCACTGGTTGTATGTGTTTTTAAGGATAAAACAATCAAGTCCTGTTAGTGAAGATTTGTGAAATGGTTTTCCCAAGATTTAACACAATTTTTGTTAAGTTTATCTTAAAACAGGGAGTGGGATCCAATAACTTTTATTATTCATTTTAACATTCTGATTAGAAACTTTGAAAAAAATCAATTTACACATGGATTTTGATATTCCTTTCAACCTATACATTAACTTTACAGAAATTAAAATATCAAGTATTTTTAAGCCATAGAAAAACTAAAAGAAAATTTAGTTGAGTATTTATTAATTTTTCATCTTACACAGTGTGTTCAGAGTTTATGTGAAGGTGAGGGGAAGACATGTTCTCTGGATAAAGGCAACCTTGGTATGCAGATAAAAGTCTGTAAGGTGATAAAAGCTGTCCTACACCTTTACTAATCAAAATTTGATTTGTGGATATATGCCGCAGTCTGGCTGGGCACACAATCACGAGCCACCACACAGCTTGTAGATTCAAACAGCAACTCTTTATTCCCGAACTCACACCAGCTGTCTACAATCACGTTCTGGGGAAATCCACGTTCTCTGCCCAAATCCACCCCCACTGGGCTTCTGTCTCCCAAAAAATACTGTCTGAATCCCGTGAGAACTCAAGGGGAACTCAGGCAGCAGGATACGCCCTATTCCCAGCAGGAATAATCTTAAACCTTAAACCTGGAACCTAAACTGGGAACGCCCTAAACCCGATTATCTTAAACCGGGAACACCCTAATCCGCCCTGGTCCTTGAGCAAGGTCACCTACATTCAATGCCACTGCAACATGTCAGCAACATGGGGTACGCTGGCAAGGAAATTGTCATACCTACTTGGCTAATGGCTCCCAGCACATGTCCATAAATTGCTAAAGGTTTGCAATCAATTATCTCAAATAATATTTCATCTGTGCTCATAAAAAGTATACACATTTTAATTGTTGGGACCTTTTACCTCTCCTGGGACCCAGGCCATTATTGGGTGGTGGCTGAGGTGGCCTCATGGGTTCTTCCAGAGCATTTCCATGTACATGACCTCGCTGGATTGGCGTCCGCAGGCTTTTAGCCCCTGCATGGGCTTTTGACTTTAGTGCTGCCTAATGGTTTAATCTGAAATCTTCCTAGGCCCCTTAGTGATAGTGACGTAACTGCCCCTTATTCGTTCTTCCTACTGTCTCTTCTTACTGCCTCCTATCACTACATAACCTTGTCCCTGACACAATAAAATTGAGATTGTTGCACCTTCTTGGTTGACTCATCTCCCGACTCAGTGTGATTGTGGGCCAGGTTGTGTGGTGGGCCAGGTTGAGATACTTACCCTCTCCCTCAGCCCAGGAGACACTAGCTGGTCTAGTGCGCTTCACTACCTCTGCCAGAGCGTGGTTCCGACAGCTAATGCCTCTGAGACGACAGGCTGATCCTGCCTGCCTCCCATGTACCCTTTGTCACAGGGAGCGACATTAATGTGAGACCAAATAAAATCCAGTGATAGACATTAATAGAATATCTCAAATAAGTATTTAATAAAAAGGCTAGCAAATTCAGGGTCTTTAATGAAACTTTAATAAAATTTATGAGACAAGGAAACTGAAAGCACAATATTTTCTTAGGAACTCTTCTGTTTGGCTTTATCTTGTTTACAATATAGAAGCTTTTTCTAAGAATGCAGGGAGTATGAAATCTTCTAAGGCTATCTTGCTGTTTTCTCCATTAAACCCCTTGTCTTAAAAAAAATCTTGAATCTATATTAATCTTTGTAATTTTCTGACTACATATATAACATATTTTTCTCGAGAATGCAGTGAGGTCGCTGTTTCCAAGAGCTCTTCAATTCTGAAATATAAGAAGTGTGTTTCCAGGCATTGAAACCCAAAGGCTCAGCTAGACACAATGGAGTGAGCAGAATATATAAAAATCTCTCATGACAAATCTGAACTCTGGTTTTCCCAACCATATGAAGTCTATTGGAAGAAGATTCCAAGTAATTTGGCAAGTCGAAGCAAAATATATACTTTGATATTCTTTTCAGGAGTAAGCCATGTGATGTTGCAGGAAGGCAGATTTTAGTGCTGAATTTCTGGTTGTATCCCCCCAAAAGTTGTTCCATGCATATCATGCAAGAATGTAACCTCCAAAAAATAAATTAAAAGGGGAGAAAATTGGACTTAAGTAGGCTGGATAATATTTGCATGTTCATGCATTTTTACCACACATCATACATTCTTATTTCTTCCTTGCTCTGATGTGCTTTCATTTTTCATTTTGGCTTAATATGTTATCACTTAATAATAATTCAGTAAATTTAGTTAGAACAAGAAAGTCACCTAATGACTCATGTCTTAGGGATGGTTTCAAAAAAAAAATAATAATAATTGTGCATTTTGTACCATAGAGTATTCCCAGTGTTTCCTAGAATTGTTGCAACTGATGCTGGAAGCTTTGAAATAGAGCAGAAGGCATAAGGGCTGTGGCTTGTGACCCTTCCCAAAGTAGGTAAGATTGATAGACATTGAATGCAAACAAACAACTATGCATCATTGAATTTTTTCCTGTCACTAAAATGCTAGCAGAGCTCAAGGAATTGTGAGTCCCTTTTTCTACAGTACAGGAAAAATAAGAAATTTAAAGACTTGAGTTACATACAATTTCTGATAACGTACCTTAGTACTTAGGAGGTTCTCAACTTAAAAACACAAAAAGAGAAATGTCATCATTTTCCATAGCATTTGGAAACTTTCCATAGGTTGGAAACTTTACTATCAGAGCTCATCAGTTCTCAGACATTTATATGTTTTGAATACTTAGCCAATCTGAGATTGGGATGCATCTTCCAGTTGTTGTCTCAGTGATTTTGTTCATGCCTAACAACTGATGGCATCTTAATTTTGGTAAAATAATGTAAATGTTAAGGTGAAATTTAGAAATAAGAAAGGAAAAGCTGATATGTGTAGCTACTGGGTGTTTTGTCTTCCTTTTTTATTTTTGTAAAGTAAAACAAAAGATAACCCAAAAGTTTCTAGTTTAAGTTAGGTAAAATCAAAGAGGAGAAAAAAGGAGATAATATAGCTAATACTTCTCTGCCACCTGTAATTTCTAAAACCACTAAGAGCATTTTTATTAAAATTAACTTTTTTGACATTTATATTAAATTATATAGTAAATATTAAAGAATTCAATCTATATTATATTATTTAAATTTACTTTGTTAAATTGTATTAATTTAAATGAAATTTAATGAATTTTTCAATATAAATCATACTATCATTTAATATAAGTTAATAAACAATATCAGTTAATAAAATAAATTTAAATCAAACAATAGTATTAATAAAAGAAATTTAAACAATACTAATAAAATAAATTTAAGTTAGATTAATTTATATTAAATGATAATATAATTTATATTTAAAAATATATTAAATTTTGTTTAAATTAATTTTAATAAAAATGTTCTTAATAGTTTTAGAGACTACAGGTGTCAGAGAAGTATGTGCTATGCAATCTGCTTTTTCTCTTCACTGATTTCACCTACTTAAGATAGAAACTTTTGGTTGATCTTTTACCTTAATTTATCAAAAGGTTGTAACTACTCCTATTTTAAAGCTTTTCATCTTTCAAAAACTGTTGTTAGCTTATTTCTCTCCCCAACTTCTTTTGATCTAATGTTTTATAAAATGTGTTTATAAGAATTATTGTAGAGCCCCCAATAGTATGTAGATAAACAGTCCAGATACTTAATGATACATTCTTACTAATTAACTTTTCGATTGGAAATGGATCATGTGATCCCACTTTGGGGTTGACTCATAAAAATACTCTTCCTTCTGGATATATTTAACATCTGGAAAACTGAATTAATGTGAAGTGACTTTTATATAGAAATGGAAATAAGCAAAATGGATAGGGGTCATAGAATTTGGATTAAAAGCATCTTAGTATTTATCCACTAAGCTTCATGTTTACGTCCTCTCCATTGGAATTTTCGCTTGGTACTTGTACAGTGTTATCTTGGATAAACTAAATATTCTCAACTTTTTGCAACATTATATTTGGTTTTCATGTACTCTAAATCTGAGACCTCCTTCTTATGGGTTGGATTTTTCTTGTTTCCTGTTATTTACATGTATCATTTTTTATCTTAATGCCATTAAATTTAACAAATATTATTATTTAAAAAAAAGAGGTTGGAACTAATGGTTCAAGAATGCTGCTCTGTACAATTGCTCACAAAAGTACATCAGAATTGATGACTGGTGATGATTAACTGCTACATTGGAACAAAATTTTATAAACAAAAAAGTGCTATAACAAACAAAACAAATTTTTAAAAAAGAACTATAGCAAAAAAACATAACAACAACCCAAAAAATAAAATAAAATACCTAGTAGCTATAAACCTACATATACCAGCTTTTTTGCTTTCTCTTTTTGTCTACAAATACATGAGTACTTTTTCAAAAGGCCATGCTGTAAAACATCAAAAAGTGTTATGGCTTGTTTAAAATGCTAAATATTTAGAAGATCCTGGAGTACAACTCTGGTACTATTGTCCGGGGACACTGGCAAAGGTGTAAAGGTAGGCCAGAAATCTGCAATGGGTTTAAAAAGAGGATGCCCAGGTCCACCAAGTCCAACGCCAGCTAGGTTACTAAGAGGCACAGCTGCTGAACGGGGAACCAAGAATGGATTCCCCTTGGTGCTTCTGCCAGCTCTTAATTCGGGTGCATCTTTAACATTTCCTGGTACATTTACAACTTGCTGTCTCCTTCCTGGTGAGTCTAGACAGCCATGGCATGGGCAGAAACTTTTGGTGGTGAAACAGAGGGATGAGACTCCTTTTCCAGAAATTTGACAAAGAGTTCTGCAAAAGAACTATTAAGCGCAGGTTGTTGATTTGGTCTCAAAGGAATGTTGGAGACACTTTTCGATGCCCCTCCAAGCCAACTACTCATCCACTTACTGACACCACCATAATCTTCATTCAACAATTGCTCCAATTCCTCCTTTGGAATGTCCAGGATGCTCCCCATCAACAGCAACACCTCACGATGTTTGTCTTTTGGTGTCTTGAAAAGACCAATAAAAAGGTTTCTCATGAGGACTTTGTCCACTCTTCCTTCTGTGCTGCTGACCAAAGTCGACAATTTCTGTTGTACATGGTCAAACATTTCTTTTCGGAGCTCGTTTTGTTTTTTCAGTTCTTCCATCTGTTCTTCCTTGAGATCTAAGTCTTCTCTCAGTCTGGAAGCAGAATCCAACATAGCGTTTGCTTCATCCAAACGTTGCTGCAATGATGATACTTCTCCTTCTAGCTTTTCAGCCTTGTTCTTCCATTCAGCTATCGACTGTTTTTCTTTGGCTAATTCAGCAGAATGCATAGCTTTCTCTTCTTCTTGGAAGTGCTCTAAAACCCTTTGCAGGTTACTTGATGACAGGGCATACTGCCTTACTCGTTCCTGGGAGAGCGAAAGCTGCAGTGCATTCTCATCCCTCTGTTGAGAGACCAGACTCAACTATTCCTGCAGAGACTCTATCTGCACACTGGCTTGGTGACTTGCTTTAGAAGATGCAACTAGCTTTTCCTCCAAGAGTGTGACTTTCTGTCTCAGTTTAATCTCCTTGTCTTCTTCAGCCAAAATTTCCTGAGTGTAAGACTCTTCTGATTCCAAGAGATGGCTGCGTAGCCTTTCTAGCTCCCGGTTTAGGCGTAATTCTTGGTCCCGTAAGTGTTGAACCTCTTTTTTTCTTAGGATTTTTACTTTGGTCTCTTGAAAAATATCAGAATTCAGTGTTTGAGCATCTCCTCTTTCTCCAGGCAACTGGGCTTTTAGTTCTTCAATAGTTTTCTGCAAGTTCTTAATTTCCTCCTCTTTTTCTAAAATTAAGTGGCTATGCGCAGCATTCATCTGCTCATATTTGTACTTCAATTCATCCATTTCCTCCTTCTGTTCCTGTAAAGACTGAAGTAGTTGCATTTTACGCTTGTTTTGATTTTCAATTATATTCAGATCTTCTTTAATTTCATCCTCCAGATGATTTTTGACTATATTCAGTTGAGATACCTCCAATTCTAGTTCTGTGATAGCATCAAGAGCTTTAGGCTTAGCCACTGGTACAGCTTGATTGTGCTGTTCCCTAAGTATTTCCATCTCTAATTGCAGATACTTTTTTTCTGCTTTCATGTAGGCAAGAATTCTGTCCTTTCCTTCAATGGATTGCCTTAAAGTTTCATTTTCTCTTAAGGCCTGAGAACACTTATCTAAATCCTTTTGTAGTTCTGAACTTTTTTCTTCGAGTTTTCCAATAAAAACTTCTTTCTCATTTATGACTTGTATCAATTGCTTCTGTTCTTCTATATAAGATGCCAAAATTTCCTCAGTTTCTTTTTGACCAGCAGTCATTTGCTCAATATTCTTTTTGAGTCCTGCTATTTCAAAGTCCTTCTCTTGAGTGAGTTGAACTACACATTCGTGTTTCAGCTTTAAGGCAGAGGTATTCAAATTATGTGCTTTGGAGAGTTCCTGAATAGTCTGCCTGTGATTATTTGCTTCTTCCAACAGTCTTTTTTCTGCCTGGTGCAGTTTGGCTTCAATCTCTTCTTTGTCTCTTTTGAGAGTCTCCGTGATAGTGTCTTTTTCTTGAGAGATTTGATTGTTAGCAGCAATAGATTCTTCCAACTCATGTCTTACATCTTCACATGCTATAATCAACATTTCATTTTCCATTTTGAGATCAACAGCAACTTTCTTTAAATTTTCATTGAGCTGTTCTACTTCAGAAAGATTTTGCCTTAAGTTGCTGACTTCAGCTTCCCGTTCTTTAAGCATGTCATCCTTACAATGACTGTTAGAGTCTTCATTCAGAGAACTTCGGTACTTACTCTTAAATCCAGACAGCTCATCTTCAATTTGTCTAATGTGATCCTTAAGCCCAAGGTTTTCCTGCTGGATGTTTAAACTATTTTTTTGTGACTGATTTAGCTGATCTACTAAATCTTCTACTTTACCTTCAAGCTTCTGCTTGGTTAAATGCAAATCACTGAGGCTCTGTGCATTCCTAGTTAACTTCTCCTTCTGCACATGCAACTCTTGGGATATGTTCATTTTATCATCCTCAAGTTGATGAACTCTCTGTTTTTCATCACCTAGTTCTTGTTCCAACTTCTTGATGACAAGGTCTCCTTCATTTTGTTGTTTTGATAGCTCATCTTTTATCAAAATTATGTGCTTTGTAGCTTCCTGATTCTGATGATCCAGTTCTTCTAACTCAGCTATCAGCATTTTCTTTTCATTGATAGTCTGATTCAGTTCTTCCTCCTTTGCCTTCAAGTGAAGTTTTAAGTCTAGTAATTGTACATTCAAATTCATGTCTGTTGAAGTTCTCTTTTTCATGACTTGATAGTCATAGCTCAATTTTGACAGTGACATCTGAAGTTCCTCTTTTTCTTGACTCAATGATGACTTCTCTTTTTCTAAAGCTTCAACATGCATTTTAAGTTTCAGATTGTCTTCTGCAAGATGGTTAACCTGGTTTAAGCCATTTAGTCTCATGATTTTCTTCTCAGCATCAGCCAGGGCTTGTTGTAGCCTGAACACTTCTTCCACTGCTGAACTCTGTGGAAGGATTTTTCCCTTTTCTGCCACAGTAGGACTGTGCTCCAAAACTGACATTTCATGCTGATGATCATCTATGTATGGACTTTGGTTTGGTTGAAGAGTCTTGATAGTATTTTGTACTTTGCAGTTTTCACTTGTGTCAGAATGATGTGTTCCCTGAGCCTCAGCAATCTGCCTCGAGTGGCCAACTTCAGATTCATGTCTTGCAACCTCAATTGACAATCTGTTTGTTTCTTGTTGTGATAAAATTATGTCACTAAAGTCCATGTCATCATCACGAAAGGCTGAAAAATGACTACTGATGCGGGAATCCAATGGAGCCAGTGCAGTTGTTGGTACACCACCAGCTCCTGAAGGTACTGATTGAGCAGCTGCCTGTAGTTGGAACACTTGATCTTGCAGTACAATCTGTCTTACTTTAAGATGGCTGATCTCTCCCTCTTTCTGTTGCAGTTGATTTTGGTAACTTACAGACTGATGCTTTATTTGCAGCTCTGATGCTTCATGCTTTTTTTCCAGATCAGTACAATACTTTTTCCGTGTTTCATTCTCACATCTTAGTGTGGAATCAGTAGTTTCCATTTCCTTTCTCCAACAATGATGTAAAGCTACTTCTAGGTCTCCTAAGTCATCCAGAAGTATTTCCCTGGTGAAGCTGGAGATATGGCCAGTGAAGGAAGCCAAGCTGCTCCCCACCTGACACAAGAAGTGGCCTAAGCCTGAGCACAGGCCTCCAAACCAGGACGACATCGCGGTCACTTCAGAGATCCATCGGACCAGCTCCGAAAACCGCGTCCATCACCATCCACTTCTCTGCCCCCAACGTCCTCCAGCGTTGCTGGGGTCAATTATGACGCAAGCGCTCAGAATTCCTCACAGCGCGAGGTTCCTGGGGCCCTGCCAACCCCAGCCATCCCTTCCTGCCTGTAAACTCAGAAGCCTGTCCTGGGCTTTGACCAGGGACTGGCATCCAGTAGCTCACTCACCCCCTGCAGGGCCCCTGCTTCTTCCCTGCACTTGCCTGTCAGCTATTGGCTCACAGGATTGGGCAGGGTTGGCTGGGAGGAGCTAGAGCTACAGGAAAGTGTTCTAGTTTGAGTCCAAAGGCACTGTGCTGTGGAGCCAGAAAGAATCAATGTTGTAGATGAAATCCAAAGATAGTTCACTGGACAGTGCCCTCTTGTCTGGGAGAGGTGGACTTTTTGTCGCATTCAGGTGCATTTAGTTGACAAGGTGAGGTGTCGCTCCATTACAGAATGCAATCTACTAATTAAAAGTCCCCGATTCAAAAGTAAATCTCACCCCATAACACCAGCACAGACACACCCAGAATAATAGTTGGCCAAATATCTGGGCATCCTAGCCCAGAGGAGTTAACATATAAAATTAACCATCACAAAGTCTTAATCATTCTCAGAATTCAAATTATAATATGGATTATATGTCACTAAAGAACCATCTTTACCCTTTCCAAAAATATATTTTTGCTCTTAATCTATAAATTTTTGAGTTCATTTTAATATTATATGGTCCTTGTAAATTCTGATTGAAGTTTATTTAAGTGCTCAAAAATTCCACTTCAATTTCACTTAAGAAAATTTGTTTTAGAGCCAATAGGTTGATGTTCACTTAACCTATTATTGTTTATCAATGCCAAATATAATCCAGGTTTAAATAGTACAGAGTGAAATAAAAAGTTGGGAAATTTTCTACTATGGAGTAACAATCCTAAATTTAAATCCCATACCTAGAATTAAGTATCAGAAGGAGTTAAGATAAGGCCCTGCTTTCTAAGGTGTTTAAATTCCAATAAGTTAATGAGGAGGCAGTTTTGTAGAGTTGGGGACAAAGCAAAGAGATGAAGCACGTGGGCTGTAACAGACATACCAATTGGGACCAAAGGAATTTTGGAGCTAAACCAACCGACAGAATGCATTTATAAAACCTCTCTCACAGGCATGAGTTGAAGAGTAAATGAGAACATAGTGTGTAGTTCTCACCTAATGGCTGGTGCAGAGAAAGTGGCCAACAAATAGAGCCTGCTGCCACTTTGTTCATATTTGCTTTTTGTTTTGTTTAGGATCATTTTCCTTATTACCCTTTAGAAGGGGTTTGGATTTGCTCCCATAACTCTCTTCCCAGAAGCACATATTCAGGAGACTGTTTTCCTTGAGCTGTTTTTTCTATATGTCTATTCAGGGAACAAATACTCAAGGTGGCAGAAATAAAATTTTTAAAAAAAGGAAGAATTTTAAGAAAATTAATGGTTAAATAGATTCTAAGGATTATATTAATCACCTCATAATGTCTCTTGCCTTCAAGATAGAGCAAGTAGACATAATTCCTCAGATTGCTATCAGAAACTAGTGACTGCATTTGTGTCCTATGCTAGAAAAGGGAATCTTCTTTGTCCTTCTTATTCATCTCCAAATCTGAGAGAGAAATCAGGCCTGAATTAGTCAATCTCTCTTCATAAAAGATGAATATAAAAATTTAAGCCCCTTTTAGCATCTGCTGAAGTTGAGAATCCATGCTGTACCCCAGCTGTGTCTACTGTTGAAGAAGCCATCAACAATACCAAGTATCCTTTTCTCCCTTTTGACCATTCCTCCTATGTGTGTGTGTGTTAGTAGACTTTTTCATCACTTTGACAACATACCTGAGAAAATTAAATGAGTACATATTTATTTTGGTTCAATTTCAGGCTCCATTGCTATGGCCTGACGTGAGGCAGAATACCATGGCAGAGAGCCTGGCTTCAAAACAGAGCTGCTCATCTCATGGAGATCAGGGAAATGGTGGGGGGAAGAAAGGACTGAGGAATATGATGTACCCTTCCAGGGAATCAACTCCAATGACCTCCCCTCCAACTAGGCCCTACTGCCCACAGTTTTTACCAACTCCCAACAGTCCTGTCCAATCATGAACCCATCAGTGGATTGATCCACAGATGAGGTTAGAGCTCAGGATTCAATTCACCTTTCTGTAGAGTCCATTCTGAATGCTGTTACATTGGGGTCCAAGCTTTCAACACATGACCTTTGGGCAACATTCCAGATCCAAATTATAGCAGGGTGCCTCCTTCTCTTTAGGTGTTCTGTGTTTATTTATTGTTTTGAATCACAAATAATGATCCTTTTTCAGTGTAAGACCTATCACATTTGGCTTGAATCTGGTTCCAGTGGTTGTTGCTCCTACTGCTGAAAGGCATTTCTGATCACTCAGATTCAGTCTTTTAGCATGGTTCACTCTGACCACAGCTGTTTGTCATTTTATATTTCTGTCTGTGAGAGATACCTACCTAATGTATTCAAAACTGACCGTCCAAATAAAAGCATTTCTCTAATTCTAAATATGTTTGGAGTATTCCTGGAAACTATGGGGATACGAAGGGAAAACTCTGGTTCATTCTCCAGCACATGTGACAAAAAGCACCCAAGAAGTGGGTCTTAGGTTGTCTTAGGTTGATACCACTGCAATTGGATCATACCCGTCACTGACTACCGGTCCAGCGTAAGCCATTGGCCCCCAAATTTTAGACCATCACTAGCAGAAGGGAGGAGGATACAGAAATGCCACGACACCAAGCCAATTGACTGCTCCTTGGGAAAAATTGCATCACTGGTGACACCATCAGCAAAGATATGCCAGCACTACCACAATTAACATGGGGTGCGCTGGCAAGGAAATAAAAATTGCATCACTGGTGACACCATCAGCAAAGATATGCCAGCATTACCACAATTCACTGCACCAAACGATAGTTACATAGTTCAGGCAAGTTTTGCAAGCAGTTCAAAGCAGAGGAATCTATCAATATGTCCATTTCCTCCCCAAATCCGTTTCCTCCCAAAGTAAGTTGACTCCTTGATTGAGCATTACTTGTTGAGTTATATTCATTGATGCATCAGTTTATACAGTTTACTCTGATAGCTATCATAGAAGCTGTAGTTTGGTTTTATCTTTGTCTTCACCGGCACTGGGATGAAGATAGGAATTCTGGCAATGATGCTAAAAAAGACATTATCCTGAAAAGAATTATTAAATATAATGAAAAGGAAAGGTGAAAGTAAACAAACAGATCTGTTAACCTACTTTAAAAACAATCCTTAACAGCTGTTTACCTAATTTAAATTAAACTATTTAAATCACGTGAATAAAAAAAATAATAATAATTCGGATCCATTTTTTCATGAGCGCTCCTCATATAAGAAATATGGACATACGCACATATAGACATACAACACAAAACACAAATGCGCACACAAACGTACAACACATAAGAAAATAGTAAAGGCCTTGTAGCTTTACCTAGGTGAAATATATTACCTTATGGAACTTAATAAGTAAAGAGTACTTGATTTCATATTTAGTGGTTGATATTTTAACACTTTAGCTTTTTAAATTAATCAGATGTCTGTAAAAACCAAGATCTTAGACAAATGTAGTAAACAGAACTAGCCCTCTCTTTCTTGTTGAAGAAAAATCCTTCTACAGGATACCATGATGGTCCCATTGATATACTTAATAACTCGTCTTTAAAAGGCCATGTGCTACATTTTTGTATTGTATCAACATATGCCCTAACTGTTGTTGGTCTTACTGGGGTGCCTCCTTCCTCTAACAATTTCTCTTGCTCGGAGGCGAATAACTTCAAACCTTGAATCAACCATTTTCCCCAGTTTGCCTGAGAAAGTTCTAGGAACAGGCAACTTGAAATAAAAACAAAATAAATCAAAACAGGAACACATTGTTTTTTGAATTGATCACCCATTCTCTCGCCTTCCCTCAGGGGCGAGCAATTTCACTTACCTCCAAGTTTCAGAAGTTCCCCGTACGAGCCGCCAAATGCCGCAGTCTGGCTGGGCACAAATGCCGCAGTCTGGCTGGGCACACAATCACGAGCCACCACACAGCTTGTAGATTCAAACAGCAGCTCTTTATTCCCGAACTCACACCAGCCGTCTACAAACACGTTCTGGGGAAATCCACGTTCTCTGCCCAAATCCACCTCCACTGGGCTTCTATCTCCCAAAAAATACTGTCTGAATCCCGTGAGAACTCAAGGGGAACTCAGGCAGCAGGATACGCCCTATTCCCAGCAGGAATAATCTTAAACCTTAAACCTGGAACCTAAACTGGGAACGCCCTAAACCCGATTATCTTAAACCGGGAACACCCTAATCCACCCTGGTCCTTGAGCAAGGTCACCTACATTCAATGTCACTGCAACATGTCAGCAACATGGGGTACGCTGGCAAGGAAATTGTCATACCCACTTGGCTAATGGCTCCCAGCAGATATATATTTCCTTTATAAAGGGGAAGGTTGTATTTTATTTTAGGTTTTCGAAGGAGTGGCAGAGACTTTTTTTTTCTGCTTTGGCTGGTTCTCAATGTCTTTTAGTTCAAAGTGATCAATACACCAAAGTGGCTTATTTGGGGGTGGCATATTCTGATTCCCATCATATTCATGATGACATATCCTGAGCCTCATCAACAGGAAAAGAATTGAAATCTCTAAACTCTACAAGATCTTATATAGCTACAATCTTGATATCAAAACCCCACAAGAATAGTCCTGAGAAAGAAGATTAAGAAAAACAATTACTATAAGTATGGAATTTCTAAATAAAATGAAGGCAAGTAAAATTTAATAATGTATTAAAAGTGTGTGTGTGTGTGTGTGTGTGTGTGTGTGTTCCTTTATCAGTCGTGATTGACATCTGGAATCCATGGGTGTCTCAACTTCAGAAAACAGCAATGGAAATAATGGAGTACTGGAGGCAGCTCATATCAGCTCATGAATATTGATAATGAAATTTTCAAATTAGACAGCAAAATAAGTAACTTGGGAAAAATAAATGTGAATTTGGGTGCAAGGTCAGAAATGCAAAATGGAATGAAAAGCAATAAAAGTGGTGAATACAAATAAATACAAATAAAATTTGTCTGTAGAATGCAATAAAAAGCATTGTCTTGTAAGGTTGAAAATATGCATGGAATTGAAATCAATAGCACAATTGCATATATGTCAAAAATTAAGGTGTTCTAAGAATCTTATATTGTCTGGGAAAAGGTTAAAACTAACATTTAACATTAGAATTTTATAAATCAAAGATGAAATTTATTAGTCACTTATAAATCAAGACAAATAGAAAATAACCAAATTAAAATGGGCAAAGATTATGCAAAAAATGATTCAAGCAGACATGTTAGTGACTGGTAAATTGATGAAAGTATTCAAATTCATTGGAACTCAAAGCAATGTGAAGTCATTTGAAAACAAGATAGCATTGCTTATCCATCAAGTTTAGGAAAGGGAAAATGTCTAACAATAATGTCCATAGGACAAGGAGCAATATGGATTCTCACCCACTGTTAGTGGGAGTGTAAACCTGTACGACAGCATTGGAGAATAATTTGTCAATACCTAGTAAAGTTGAAGATATATATAAGCTTCAACTCATTAAATCCATACCTATATCTACACTTCAGAGTTGGAGAAATGCTTGCCTTTGTGCACAATGAGACATACACAGATTCTGATTGCTGTTTTGGTTGTAGTAGCAAAAACTTTTAAAGAAGCATGTCAGTTTGGTTGAGCTAAATACATAATTGCACATCTGTTCTTTTCTTACGTGTCTTTTTAGTTGTTTCTAGCTTTTTGCTATCATAGACAGGGACTACTATGAACACTCTTGTTCATACAGAAATGTGCAACATTTCTGCCTAAGTGTGTACTTAGAAGTGAAATTTCTGTGTTGAAAATTGTTTGTAAGTTGTTAAGGCTGAAGAACTAAAATGGATTAATATAATAAGTATTTTTTTACAATTATCTGCATGTATGTCATCAATGTTTACTTCTATGAATTTAAAAAAAATTAAGCAGAATGTTTCTTCAGTGTTTCTAGTAGGTAAAAAATTTCATTTTATTGTGCCCTGAATATTTACTCTCCCAAATTATAATGAGATTGTTTATCTTTTCATATGATTATTGACCATTCTGTTTCCCCTTTTGTGATATACCTGTTCATGTCTTTTGCCTGCTTTTCTGTTGGATTGTTTGCTTTTTTTCTGATTGACTTTGGGAGTTCTTTACATATTCCATATACTTTTTTTTTCAGTTAATGTGTTGCAACCATTTTTCCACTTTGTAACTTCCCTTCTCACTTTTTCATACATCTTTTGATAAAAACACATACTTATGGCAAACTAAACAGATTTTTTTTGTAAGAAAACACTCATTCCCTTAAAATTACAAATTGGATTAGTCAGCCTTCTGTTGCCAAGGAAAACAACTTAAAGAAGAAAAGATTTGTTTCGGCTCATGGTTTCAGAGGGTCCAGTCCATAGTCAGCTGGCTCCATGGATTCTGGGCCTGTGGTGTGACAGAATATCATGGCAGAAGTGTGTGGTGGAGCAAGACTGCTCATCTCAGAGCACCTGGGCAGCAAGAGAGAAAGAGAGAGAAAAGAAGAACCAGAGACAAGATATACCCATCCAGGACATGTCCCAGTGATTTATCTCCTCCAACTAGGCCCCCACTTCCTACAGATTTACCATTCACCTATGAACCTACAAATGGACTGATCCATTGATGAGTTTGGAGCCCTCATGATCCAATCTTTTCCCAAAGCTCTACCTATGAACATTGCTGCATTAGAGACCAAGCCTTCAACAAGTGAGACTCTGGGGGACATTCCAAATCATAGCACAGATATATTCTTATACATTTTCTTCTAAAAGTTTTAATATTTTGCCTTTCACATTTAAATAATTTTTTTGCAACTTAAGTGAATTAAATTTTGCTTAAAGAGTGAGAAAGAGGTCTAAGTACATTTTCTCCATACCATCCAGTACATCTTTATTACTAGTACTTCTTTTCTACCTGTGGATATGCAATGTCAATTCTATCATACATCACATTTCTATGTTTGATTTTTTTCTGAAATATCTATTCTGTTCCATTGTTCAATTTATTTACCACTAGTTCAATACTATAGGATCTGAATTATTATAATTTTATACTAGATTTTTACATCAGCTCAGAAGTATCTCCCTGCTTGTTCTTCTTCAAATGTTTTCTTCATATAGTCCTGTATTTAGATTTAGCACAATACATTCTGCTAAAAAAAAAAATGCTTCTAAAAATTTGGCCAAAATTTTATGAAATCTATGGATAAATGTAAGAAATTTGAATCTATTTTTCATTAGTATAGTAACTAACTCAATTCATTTTTTAATCTTTTGATAAAATTTTGTCATATTCTAAAGATCTTGAAAAATTTTTGTTGTATTTCTTCCTAGGTTCCTTGCATTTTAATTTTGTATTTCTATCTGTAATAATGTTGTTTAACTGATAATTTCTAACTTTTGATATTTAGAAATGCAGTTTTTAATTCTGATTTTTCAGCCATTAAACATAATAAACATTCTTAATATATTTGTGTAGATTTTTTGTTTTCTAAGTAAATAATTATATTATCTTCAATGCAACTATCATCTATATCAATATATATATCATTCATATAACCTCCCCACTTTAATATTAAACAAAAGTGACAAGCATGAATGTTTTCTCTTCTTTCTGACTTTTAAAATGAAGCTTCTAATTTTCTATCATTTAGAAAAGTATTTACATTGAGTTTTTAGTAACAATAACCTTCAATTTCATGTTTCCTTAGGTTAACATCCTGAAAAGATGTTGAATATTTTCAAGTGATTTTTCTGTACTTAGTGAGATAAATATATATTTTTTGAATCTTTTAATGTGGTGTATTACATTAATATACTCTCTAATGTAAATTCACTTTTGCATCCTTGGAAATAAATATAATTTAGCTTGTTAATAGTTTGTTTAGGATATTTGCATCTCCCTTTATGAGTGAATCTTTCCTTGATATCAATCAGGGGTCAGTGCAGGAAACAAACAAGTCTATGTTTTGTAAGTAGTCAGGGATTTTATATAGAAAATTAGGGACTTAACATAATCCTTGGCATATGAAAAGAGCAAGTTTTGTATGTTTTGGGATGACTCTACACAGAAAATAGAAGTGTCCCACTAAGAGAACTACCACATTGATACATCATTGCAGCTATGCCAATTAAGTCTGGAGCATCCATTCCATTTCTGAAGCCATCTGTAACTGTCCAGAAGCTGAAGGTTGTACATCCAAAGCTGCAGAAGTTATGGATCCTTGCATAACCAGCAGAAATAGTTAACAGCTACAAGAAAATCTCTTGCACCTTCTAAATTTCTCATGAGAGAATATCAATGAGGAACTTGACAGATGTTCAAAACACCACCACTAAGGGAGTCTGAGAAATGTAGTCTTTATTCTTCTAGCTCCTACAACATAGAAAGATATTTTTATTGAAGCAAAATGAATTTAGCAATATCCATTTATGATAGCTTGTATTTTTTATCACACTGTCCTTGTCAATAATTAATATCAAGGTTATGTTATTCAGAATAACAGACTTCTCTATTTATGTAATCTGGTATGGTTGTAAATATTTGAAATTCTTTCTATATTGACTCTGGTAGAACTCACATGTAAAATCATTTGGGCTAACTGCTTTCTTGTGGAAAGATTTTAACTACTTATTGAATTTTTTTGGTTGTTTTTAGGACTCTTTGGGGGTTTTATTTGTTTATGATTAACTTTTGTGAGCTGTATTTTGCTGGAATTTGAGCATTTCAGTTACAGCTTTCAAACTTATTTCATAAAATTTTTGAAGTATTTTCTTTAAGTATGCTCTAAGTTCCCTTTTTTGTTGTTAACATAGTTTATTTGTACTTTCTTTAATTCTTTCTTGATAAGCATTGTGAGGTTTGTATTGCTGTGACCAAAATACTCAACAAGAACAACTTAGAGGTGGGAAAATTTATGTTGACTCATGGTTCTGAGGTTTAATCCATGGTTGGCTGGACATTCTCTGAGCCCAAGGTGAGGCAGCACATCATGGCCGAAGGGCGTGGTAGAGGGAAGCAGCTGAGAACATTGCAGCCAGGAAGGAGGGGGCAGGTGGAAGGGGCAACAGGGAAGAACAACCCTTTGAGGGCACACTGCCAGCTATCCTCCTTCTTTAGTCACATCTACCTGCACATGGTTGATAGGGAATAGGCAGTGAGAACATGAGATTAAGAGAATAACTCTATAAATTGGGCCCCTTGTGCTGATCCCAAATGCTATCTTTTCTTTAAAAAAAAAAAAAAAAAAGCAATTTGCCTGCAGTCTTCTCCCTGTTCTCCCTGGCTTAACTCAACAGGATATGTTACATTGCTCAGCAAAAAAAAAAAAAAAAAAATCTCTCATCTGCAGGAGAAATGCAAGCCTGAAATGCAGATAAAAAGAACACAAATCACCCTGAAGTGGGGGCCTTTTGTGACCCTTGACCAGGTCCTAGAACTCAGGGACATAAGGATAATTCCCCCTAATGATAAAATCGGTAAGAATGGGTTCCAATTAAAACCAGTCAGGATGGGCCAAAGTGACCTGGAGTTGTCATGCACAGTGGAACAGTGGAGACTTGAAAGTCTGGGGCCTTCCTGTTGTCAGTCAAAAGTCAAGAGGAGAAACTCTCTGGAATCTACCCTAGGAACATCAATAAAACTGGAGGGCAGCAGGGGCACACATCCTTCGCCTCTCTGAACGGTGTTTCTGCCTCCCCTTTTTTCTTTTCCAATCCCTTCAATAAATGCATGCCTGCTACTCTGAATGACATGTCTGAAATCTTTCTGGCGTAATCACAAGAATTGGGGTGAGAAAGAACTGTAGTAGTTGCCTCAGTTTGGCAGCGTGGCTCATGTTCATTAACACAGTCAATCCATTCAAACTAGGATGGACTGATGAGGTCTCAACTCCCATAATCCAATCATTTTACCTCCAAATATTCCTGCATTAACACAGGTGTTTTGTAGGGGACACCTCATATCTAAACCATAACATTGCACCTCTGGGCCCTCAAAAGCCCATATTCATCTCACAATGAAAAATGCATTTAGTTAATCTCCAGGAGTCTCATAATCTTGTCAGTTCCAGCATTACCCCAAGTTCAAGCGCAAAGTCTCCTTCCACAGGGAAGATGTACTCTTCCAGGGCCCACCCCTAGAGGGCCACCTCCTCCAGCCACATCCTGTCTGCCTACAGTTGCCACCCAAACAATTCAAACTGCGATGACTGATTGGTCCCAGTTCTCACAATCCAAACATTTCAAATCTGAACATTCTTGTATTAACACAGGAGCTTTAGGGGTGCCTGCTTTCCAACTATAATACATTGCTAGATGTTTATGCATTTTATTAGCCTTTTTAAGGAATACATTTTTGTATTTATAGACTTTATTTTGCCTTTTTCTCTTTCATTATTCTTACTTTATTGTTATTAATGCCCTTCTTTATAATCTACGGACTATTATTTTTTTCTGAATTTTCACCTTGGAAGATAAGCTTTTTCATTTGCCTTTCTTTTTTCTAGTATATGCTTATAAAGTTTTATATATTCCTTCTGATACCAATAGCTCAAGTTTTGTCATGAAGAGTTTTTTTTTTATGATTCAACTGTAATTTATATTTTTAATTTTATTTCTTTTTTGACATGAAAAATTTTTAGTTATGTTTTTAATTTCTAAATATGTGAGGGCAGTATTTAGTTAACTTTTAATATTTTATTTCCAATTTAATTTTGTTGCATTTGGCAAATGTAGTCTTTATGACATAACTATTTAAAAATTTGTTGAGATATGCTCTAATATGTGGTCAACTTTTGTAAATCTTCCATTTATATTTAAAAGGAATATGTACATTCCCATTCTTACATATTTATGTGTCCTTGAGATAAAATTGATTCATTGTGTGAACATTTTCTATACCCTATTGATTTTTTTTTCTTGTACAATCAATTATTAATTGTTGCATGTTAAAGTATTTCATTATAATGGTATAGTTATTCATTCTTCTATTGAAAATTGTTACCAAAATTGTTATTCCTTTGAACAAATTTAATATTTTTTTCTATTTATATTTAAAGACTTTATTTTGCCTTAAAAATCTGTGTAAACAAAAGAGAATATATAGGTATGCTCCATGTCTTGGGGTTTGCATTTATTTAATTTAGCTTTTTCCAATGTTTAGTTTCAACATTTCTATGTTGTCTCTTCAGAAAAGCATGGTGCTGGATTTTTTCTTATTTTTCTCTCTCTACTATTTACTGCATATAGTCTATGACTTGCTTTTTTTGTTTAATTAGTGCATTTTAGCTATACAGAATATAATGGGTTTCATTGTGGCATATTTTTACATGCTAATAACATTCATTCCTTTAAAATCGTAATTATTCATATGTATTAACTTATTTCTATATTTTTACTGTGAGAATTTTCTTCCAATGTATCCTTTTTTTCTAAATCTTGCCTTTTTCTTGTTCCATTTATTTCCCTGTAATTGTCTGAAAATATACACACTAATTCTATTCGTTAGGGATGATATTTCATATATTAACCTTTATATTTAAGAAAATAAAGTTCAGTAATATTCTTATCCTCTTCCTGCAACATATGATAAGAATTTAAGAAAGCAGTAATGTCAGTCACCCTCTCTCCACCTTATATACAATTGTAGTTTGTTATATTAAAGTATCATATTTTTTATACTAATTTTATTTCATTTCTTTATAAATCTCTATTTTTATTTCAGCTGCTTTTAAGATTTGGTGGGCTTTTTTGGTGCTTTTATTCTGTATTTCTTCTGATATTTGTTTATGTTTGGATTTGTTATGCTACTCTTTCATCAAGTATTTTAACTTTTTAGGTTAAACATAATTATTGTTTTATATCATCTTTTTTTAAAATTTTGCTTTCTTATATCTCAGATCTTATTTCTGGGAACATGTTACTTTGTATAAATGTATGTCTTTTAGAAATTCCTTTCTTAATAGTTTCTGAAAGAAAGTTTGATATTCAAGTCAAAATTTGTTTCTTTCGGGATTTTAAAGTATTGCTGGGTGCAGTGGCATGCACCTGTAATCTCAGCTACTTGGGAGTCTGAAGCAGGGTGATGGAAAGTTTGAGGCCAGTATGGGTAACTTAGAGAGATCCTATCTCAAAATATAAGATATAAAGGGCTGGGGGTATAGTTCAGCAGTAGTCCCATTCTCCAGAGTTCAATCCCCAGTACTGGGGGAGGGGGAGAGAAAGAAAGAAGAGAGAGAGAGAGAGAGAGAGAGAGAGAGAGAGAGAGAGAGAGAGAGAGAGAGAGAGAGAGAGAGAGAATTCTTGTCTTTTAATCACTGAAATTGAAAAGTTATTATACTAATTTTATTTCATTTCTTTGTAAATCTTCTCTATTTTTTTTTCTGGCTGCTTTTAAGATTTGTTTTTGTTTTTGTTTTGTGTGTGTTTTTATTCTGTATTTCTTCCGATATTTGTTTATGTTTGGGTTTGTTATGCTACTCTTTCATCAAATCTGGAAAAAATTTCAGTCAATTATTTTTAATATTTTCCCCTATATCATTAATGTAATTCTGGTTTACATAATAGTAATATTTTTGTTTCAACTTCCATCTATTTTAAGCTTTCTTTGGCATATTTCATTTGTCTTATCTTCTTTTCATTGATAAAATTTATTCAGTTCTTTCAGTACCCAATTCTCTCTTTAGCTGTGCCTAATCTTCTTTATTCCTTGTAATTAATGCAAGTTATTTATATGAATTACATAATTTAAATTTGTTTTTATTTTTATAATTAAAATACCTATATGCAATATTAAATTTTATATTTTATTATTATTTATATTTTATATAAATATAAATTATATTAATTATTTATATTTATATTATTGTTATTTCTAAATATTCAATGTTGTCTTTTTTTCAAAACAGCTCTTATTTTTTGTTTCTTGCTCCTTAATTATGATTTTAGATTCTTATGGTTACAACAGCAATTTGCCACAAACATGGTCCTTTAAAATAATAGAAATTTATACTCTTATAGTTTAAGAGGTTAGAAGTTCCAAATCATTATCAATGAGTTAAAATCAAGCTATTGGCTGGGGCTGATCTGTCCCTCCAGTGATTCCAGGGAAAGATTAATTCCTGGCTTTTTCCAGTTTTTGGTGGCTGGAAAAAGCAAAAAAAAATTTTTTTTTTTTTTTTAAAAGATGATATAGGGGCTGGGGATGTGGCTCAAGCAGTAGCGCGCTCGCCTGGCATGCACGGGGACCCTGGGTTCAATCCTCAACACCACATAAAAATAAGAATAAAGATATAGTGTCCACCAAAATAAATCAATAAATATTTTAAAAAGATGATATAAAACAATAATTATGTTTAATCTAAAAGTTAAAAAACATGACACTTAAAAATAATAAGCTATAATTGTATATAAGGCGGAGAGTGAGTGATTGATGTTACAGCTTTCTTAAATTCTTCATATGATGCATCCACTTTCTTCATCTCTTGTCATATTGACTTCTTCCTTCTCCTTCCTGCATCAAATGTCCTTCTGGCTTTTTAAACAGATGTATAAGATTTTGGCATTTAGGGTCATCTCTATAATCCAAGATAATCTCATATCAAAATTGTTAATTAATCACGTTGGCAAAGTCTTCATTTTTCTTCTTGCTCTATAAAGTAACATTCATACCAGAGATTAAGATGTATGCATATCTTTTATGGGGTCATTATTCAGCCCACCACAATCACAGTGTGGTTCCCTGTTTCATTTCTTTAAATATACTCATGATACTTAACTTGTCTTCTGTCTGGTCTTACTAATAGAAGTGATTGATCCATTTGATTTTCACTGGTGCTGTTTCATTTTGGTTTACAATTTTCCATTTTAATTTCATGGTTTTTGAATTCCACCAGTCGAATATTTGTGCCTTAGGAAGAGTAGATGTTCATGGGGAAGAAATGGTGTTTGATTTTACCAGGTAACTGAAGATCCACTTTAAATGACAATTCCAGGCTTATTAATATTTAAAACCGTGCAAGCAATATTAATTCAGTCCCAAAACTCACATGGTGGCTATCCATTATGTAAATGTTTGGGAGTTTAAAAGTGTTTTAACCATTACTAAGAGGGTCATGTGCTTGTGTGGCTTAGAGTTTATTTAAATATTCCTTCTCTGGAATATTCTTCTGGTTTTGAGTCTTAACTTTACTAAGAATTCTCCAACTGGTTTCCTATCATTTGTGTTGCAAGATTTTTTTCTAATAAATGGAAGTAAGAATCTGCATATATCCCCAGATTTTCTAATCTCTCTCTCTGCTCATAATTCATTTCTATCCTTGCATTTCCCTTACTATCTTTAATGCCACCTTTTTATTTAAAAAAGTATCAGGCTTTTGAGTTTGTCTTGTTATCAGAGTTAGAGATTTAAAAGTTTTCATTTGCTACACTTGATCTTAGCCAAAAGGCCGAGAAGCGATGAAAAAGTTTTCATTTGCTAAAAATCAGATTTATCAATACAAAATCTTCTCATTCCTACTTTTTTCATTCTAATTTCCTATACTTTGGATCTCCTACTGATCTAGAATGAACTGATAGATGGACAGATAATCAACCATCCATGTAGAATGCTTTAGGAGGTGTCAGAATGTTACCAGAATAACTCCTGACTCTTGAGAACATGCTTAAAATTCTCCCATGAAGTACAGATCTGGATAACTTGAAGGCAGTGTTAAAAAACAAACAAGTTCTTTCAATGTATAAATGTATAAAATACCAACTCAGATGCTACGGTCTTTCATCACTCATGATATAGTGTTATGTGGGAGACCAACCTCACAAGTGACTGAGTTAACTCTCCTGCTGGGCGATGTGGTGTCAGGCACTCATGCTGCTAGACTGCCCCACTCTTCCAGGGTTCCAGTGACTGTGTCTTCGTGCTGGGCCATATTTTCCTACAGCCCCATGGGTGGAGCTATGCTCACCTGTTCCTTTGTAATATTACCCCTTGCCCTGTTTAGGATAGAATGTTCCATGGAAGTGCCTTGTGTGTGTCCTCTTCTCTTACTGTGCCCTTGTGTGTGGCCAACCTAGATGTCAGTCAACCTGCTGACAGCAGACATCATGAAGCTGGACTCAGCCCCCTGAAATCTGACCCCTTGCTTCATTTGAATAGCTTCTCCTCAATAAAAGGGGTCAGCACATGCGCTCTCTCTCTCTCTCTCTCTCTCTCTCTCTTTCTGTGGACCCTTAAGATCAGAGGAGCTGTCACATCGACCCCAAAGAAAAAGGTATTTCTGCCTCTTGTGTGGTTATTTTGCGTAGCCCAGTTAGCCCTGTTTACCTGGAGTGACCTCTGAGCCTTTTAGTCGCGAACAGAAACCCGGCAGTGTTATACTTGCAAAAAATCAGAAACGTTTGTTGATCTGATTGGGATTCATAATTCTGCTGTTAACCATCATGCCAGATTGCCTCTGATCGCTAATTTTGTTTTTCTCTATTCCTAGGAACAATTTATAAATCACTGTTGCTATTCATTCTATAAAAACAATAGCAGGGCTGGAGATATGGCTCAAGCGGTAGAGCGTTCACCTGGCATGCGCGCCTGGCATGCGCGGGGCGCTAGGTTCGATCCTCAGCACCACATAAAAAAAAATAAAATAAAGATGTTGTGTCCACCGAAAACTAAAAAATAAATATTAAAAAAACTGGGCTGGGGATGTGGCTCAAGCGGTTGACTGACATCTAGGTTGGCCACACACAAGGGCACAGTAAGAGAAGGGGACACACACAAGGCACTTCCATGGAACATTCTATCCTAAACAGGGCAAGGGGTAATATTACAAAGGAACAGATGCACATAGCTCCACCCATGAGGCTGTACTACTATTGTGCGGGGAGGAAGAGGGGAAGGAGGGGCCGATGGGTTCGATCCTTGGCATCACATAAAATAAAGATGTTGTGTCCACCGAAAACTGAAAAATAAATATTAAAAAATTCTCTCTCTCTCTTTAAAAATATTTTAAAAATTCTCTCTCTTAAAAAAAAACAATAGCAAATATTCAGTGAAATTATAGATTATCAATCTGCAGATTAAATTTATGTGCTAGGAATGTTGCGTGATATCAGTAGAAGAATGTGAAAATAAAAGAAAAAATACATTGACTTTCTTTGAAATGTATTGCCTTAAATTTATGCTGGGAAGCATATCTAATGATATCTGTTAACCAACCTCCTGGTTTTTTTGTTGTTTTTTTGTTTTTGTTTTTGTTTTTTATTGGAGGAAGAAAAGGGCTTGTCCATCATGAGCTAGGTCAACAGTTTAAAGCATTCACTGAAAAAAAAAAAAGGAGAAAATTAACACAATTCAAAAAGCTGCAAGAACTCTAAAGCAACGTGACAGTTTAAAGCAGTTCAGTAAAGAAAATGCACAATTATTTCTTATAACTGTCAAATGACCATAACAACCAGTCTATAATATGGCGAATAGAATCAATCTGAATGCAAATAAGATCTGTCCAACTGCATAATTCAATTTCCCGCAGGAAAAAAAAATCTTTCTTTTTTATTCCTCTCACATATTCAAAGAGTTTTGTTTTCTACCTTATTATCTTTCATTCATTCCATCTCTTCCTAGTTCCAACCCACGTTTCCCAAATCACTTGGCAATAATACACACACACACACACACACACACACACACCATAAATACACACACTTGGGAACTTATTAAAATGTCACAGACCTCAATTTCTAGGAAAATGACCACTTCACATGACACAAATCTTCAGTCTTCTGAGTGACCCAGGTGCCTTCCTCAGTGGCCTACTGCCCACCTCCAGGCACTTACTCACAGGCACTCTGGGGTCCAGCCATTTATAACAATTTGAATCTCCCAATGAACCCATGCTTCCATAACTTTCTGTAACTATACCTGGCTTAGTCTGTATTAGGAAGATTTTTTGTCCCCTTATTCAAAAACCCAACTTCTCGTAATTCTTTTTTTTTTTTTTTTTGGTACCAGTCATTGAACTCATGGGCCCTCAACCACTGAGCCACATCCCCAGCCCTATTTTGTATTTTATTTATAGACAGGGTCTCACTGAATTGCTTAGCACCTTGCTTTTGCTGAGGCTGGCTTTGAACTTGCAGTTCCCTTATCTCAGCTTCCTGAGCTGCTGGGATTACAGGCATGTGTGACCACACCTGGTTCATAATTCTTAAAGATTCAATTTTAAAAAATTGTTTTCTTTGTGAAGGCTTTCCTGAGTTTTTATATCATGAAATATGTTAATATAAAATTAGGTTCTTCAGATATGGGAGTGTAGCTAAGGGACAGAGTGCTTGCCACCTGGAAGGTCCTGGGATTGATCCCCAAGTACTGCAGAAAAGAAATTAGGTTTTCAAATTGTTGTATAAAGTATTATTCTGTTAAGCACTCAAATAAATATTTTTTAGTGTTAATTGTTATGCTTTTATTATAATGCATATTAAAACTATTCTGTTTTTTTTTTTTTTTCATTTTGACATAACAGTATAATATTGGTTTGGGAATAAATTGATTTTATCTTAAAAATAAAGCAATTTAAATAGAAATATTAAATAAGTAGCAACTCATTTGGATGTCTCAAAATGGCATATAAATGATCATACTTTGAGAAAGTTCTGATCTATAACTAGTTTAACACCTGACAACTGAGTAAAAATTGTTATGCTCAACATGAACACCAGACGGCGCCAAATCACAAGCACTTTCAAACTAGCATGTAAATGATGACTTTATTTCAATGGTAAATCCGATGATAACAGCTATAATTTCTTGATTATCTATATTGTTCTAAGCATTTTCTCAGCAATTTACATAAATAAACTTGTCTCTCACAATATGCCTTAGAATTACCTATTATTATCTTTGTTTTATAGATGAGATTATTTCAGATAATAACAATGTTTTACTGTTTTGTTTCAATTTGCATTTAACATGCATTTAATATTGTTCCATGCACTATGCTGGGTTTGGTATAGATTATCTCAGTTATAATTTGCAGTATCCCTGTCAATTATTTTGTATTATATTCCTTGTTTGTAGATGAAGAAGTTGAAATTTAGAGAGATCATTTAATTTACTTGAGAGCAAATAGTAATGTAGTTATTGGTGGAGATGAGCCTATTTGGTGCTATAGCCGCCCATTTCACTGTCAAATAACCTCTGCAAGATGTCAGAATAATTTTTTTCTCTTTATCTCTTCCTGCTCTTTTTCTTACGCATTAAATTTACAACATCTAATATAGTAACTTTATATGTCATATAGCTGTTATGATAGGTTAATGTTTTAAAGGCAATCCACATATAAACAACAATAATGTTCACACAAGCAATGGGAATTTATTACAATGTCTTTCTTTTAAGTTTATATGCCTATATCTGGTAAGAAAAATGTCCTTACTTATGTATATTTATCAAAAAATAAGGATGAGAAGGAGCCACTAGACTTCAATAAATTCACCACTGTGAATTTTACCATACTATATGTTCATTTCATGAGATAATAAAGTGACTTATAATAAAGTAAATACAAGTTAAAAATAAATAAGGATTTGTTGACTGCAGGCTCTGGGTCATTTCAGAAATGCAAGAGTCAAAACTCCATTGTATCAGGACCCAGAGGGTCCTGGGAACAAGAGAGCCTCTTTAATAGAAAGAGAGATTCTAGGACAATGATTATAATTATGTCTTTAAAACTATTTCTGATTCCTCTATCAGTGCATATCATTAGAACATAGAGTGTTCACCACAAGAATCCTGCATTTTGGCATTTCCATTAGCAATACCAGAAAAGAAATTCAAATTGTGAAATTGAAAATGTGACCACAGTCCTTCATTAGAATATTTATTTTACTAATAAACTAACTGGGAAAAAAAAAACCAACAAGCAGAATATCCCGGGTTCCTGACTGCAAAGATAACTAAAGAATTGAAGCATTTTCCTTTGTAAGGTTTTCTCCCTATAATTTGTTCTGGGACTTTAGAACAGGCTATTAATTCTGACAAAACTTTCTATCCTTGGCCACCAGAGTGTCCTCTACATTGAGGGAAGCTTTTTGGTCTTCAGTAATAAAAAATAAGATATTACTAATTGCTTTCTGGTCTTTAGTAATAATAAATAAGATCTTACTAATTGCAAGAAGTTATAAATAATATGAGGAGCTCGATATTTAGAATTTAGGCCATAAAAGTTTGCTGTCTGATTTATAAAAAACACACTTGTTTTAATGAGGAACTTTGAAGTGACTGGAGGGTGATTTGCACCATGTGGCCTCCTCCTAAAGGTCTGGCAAGATTTGTGGGTATAGTGCACCCACTGAGCCTATAACAGGCTGACTTTGGCCTTCCCTCTGAGACTGCCTGGTGCTGTCCGTCTCCTGGCTGTCCAGGTAGACTTGGAACTCTTCAAGAGCCCTTCCAGCCTCACCATCTCTTTCTACCTTTGTTCATGCCCAGAGTGGTTATTGGTTCCCTAGGAGTGCTGTAACAATGTACCATAGATGATGTGGCTTAAACAAACAAACCAAAAAAATTATTTTCTCACAGTTCTGTAGTATAGAAGTACAAGATCAAGGTGCCAGCAAGGCTGGTTTCTGCCCAGGCTCTCTCCGTGGCCTTCTTTCCCCTATATCTTCACATGCTCTTCCTCTCTGTGTGTTTGTGTCCTAACATTTTATTATGAGAACAATAGTCATATAGAATTAGGGCCCACATCTAAAGACCTCATTTTAACTTAATTACCTTTTTCAAGACTCAATGGTCACATTGAGATTACCAGGGGTTAGGACTTCAGCATATGAATTTTTGGGGAAATACAATCCATCTCATAATAAGGGTTGAGAATTGTAGTAGGACCGTTGCCTGAACTAATGTCTCCTTTTTCTCCCTATTTAATGCAAGGTTGAAAGGTGGTAGCAGTAACATTCTACACATATTTTAATCTCTCTTTTTTCACAGTAGGGCTTCTATGGACCCTGTTATTTTGGAACCAGAAAATTATTATTTTTAAATTTTATTTTACATTATTTTTTTATTTTGCCAAAATATAATTTACAAACAAATTATAGCCTTATCTGTATGTTATGTATCTACACCTACATGTACACATATGTGTATATATATATGTACACACACACACACACACACACTCATGGGAATGGTGTGGTAAGCCAGTTCTCTGCTGCACTCCCCTAACCTCAAAATCCTCTGTTTTTGTAGAGTTTGCCCATTTCTGTAGTGTAAATGCCATCATTTTTGCAGATTTCAAACTGCTGACTTGATGTTACTGAACATTGTCTGTAAGAGATGAACCTAGTGGACTTTTGCAAACCGATAGAAGCCCTCTCTAAGACATGCACATGCACAACTTTCCTTGCCAAAAATGTCTGTGGTATTGTCTTATTCTTTCCTTCGTTATCCTTATCCCTACAAATTCAGTATTGATCCTGCTCATACTGCCTCTCATTTCCTTGGCTCATCTTTCCACTCCAGTTACACAGAAGCAGTCTCTTGCTAGCAAGTATACTGAGGCAGCAGCTTAGCTCTGATTTCCTCTTAGGATTCTCTGCCTCTACTTCACATGACATCCCGAGGAGACTATTAAACCCTGGAGATTCATGTGGAAATGCAGGCATATGAGGGAGTCATTGCTCCATCCACCCCTTGCCAAATGGGGACCAGAGTTGGTGATAATTATCTCCAGTCTGCAAGGAGGGCGATTCTGAGGCAAACTGTGTGGTGCTTCAGAGGTCCTGTGGGACTGAGGCACAGTTGCACAAAGGGACCGTTGATAATGTATCCTTCCTCAGCACTTCCCCCATTCCCCACCCCTCATTTCTGTTGTTTGGATTCACATCCTCTCTGCCCCAAAATTATTACCTCCAAATAAGATCTAATCTTGGGCTCTGCCTTTCTGGAGGGGGCACAGCCTGATAGGCTGTTCCTGATGCTGCAATGTTTTGATGAGACATAATTGCCATCAACATCACTGAGCAGGTTGTTAATTAAATTTTGTCTACAAATACTTAAATTGCTTCCTCTTTAGTTGAAATCCAAATGAAGAGTAATTGGCTTTTATTGTAACTTTTAGAAAAGAAAAAGCTATATGACAATATCCAAATGTGCATTAAAAAAAGAAAATTCTTTAGAGACAGTGGTATATAAAATCAATTGTCTCAGCCATATTCTATTTAAAAGGTTTATATACCAGCAAATTATCATAGAGAAGTGCAAATAGATTTACTCAGTAATCTATGGATTTCTTCTGATCACATCCACAAAATATGAGTTCATAGTGAAAGTAAAAGGTTTAAGAACACACAAAATTCTTATGTAGTGTTTGAAATAGCTATGGAAACAATGGTCATTATATTATAATAGCAAAATATTGTGATAAAGCACATTCAGAAGTAAAAGGAAAAAATAATGAACTCAGAGGGTGGTAATAACCCACATTCCTTCTGAGTTACAGACTGGGTTATATTATTTTCAGCTCAAGTTTGAATTATTTAAGTATAATAAGACAGCTAATTCTGGTGAATGTAATTCTTGTGTTTTATTTTTCTTTTATATAATCAGGAATTAAAATCTAATATAGATCCATATTTAAATTACAAGCTCAAATGAAATAAAACCATAAAGACTTTAAGTGCATACAATAAAGTTCAATTAATAAGACAAATATAAATTTAAAATCTTCTGTAAAACTGTAATGGGAAAGACCCAAGTATATAACCAGATGAGTATATTTAATTTAGGTTTATAAAAACAATAATTTCATTTTTTCCAACTTTCAAAAAGAATCTGAACACAAATGAAAGCTATGTAAATAATAAGAATTTAGAAAATGCCAAAAGAATAAAAAAGAAAATAAACATTGTATCTTATTTGGGTGTAGAAGGATCTATTTTTCTTCTTTTGTGTGTATGCATAATTAAAAAAAAATTCTAAACAATTTCATTATCCAATTGGCATTACATTTATATTTAAAGTATTCTAGGATGAGTTTTCATTCATGTATAAATCATTATTATAATCAGGTTAAGGAACATTTTCCAGAAAGTTTTTATCTTTGCTGTTTTCTGTTCCTAATAACTCTGTGCCTCAGACTAAGACAGCTATAAAGAAAAGATCTAGCTGAATGTGATGGCACACAACTGTAATCCCAGTAACTTGGGAGGCTGAAACAGGAGGATGGCAAGTTCAAAGCCAGCATCTTAGTGAGGCCCTCAGCAACTTAGTGAGAGACTTTGTCTCAAAAAAAAAAAAAATCAATAAGTAAAATGGTCTGAGGATGTGGTAAAGTGCCCCTGGATCCAATCTCCAGCATCCCTTTCCTCCCCAAAAAATGAAAAAAGAAAAGGTGTATTTTGGCTCAAAATTTTGTACATCTCCAAGGGACTGCATATGTTGATGGTTTTCTTATTGAAAACCAGAGCATCAAATGGCAAGAGACACGTGTGTGTGTGTGTGTGTGTTCCTCTTCTTTTAAAGTCATTGATATTCAATTAAATTGGGGGTGTCCACAATGATAAATTTACCTAATTCTAATCAATTCCCTCCCTCTAAACATCATAGTTGGAATAAAGTTCCACCCTCTTAATATCACGCAATAGGAATTAAATTTTGACATGTCTTCAAAGGGGACAACCCTTTTATAGGAATTTGTGAATTCCTATAAAAATCAAAAGCAAGTTACATGCATCTAATACATAATGGCACAGAGTAAACATCTCCATTTCACAAGGGATAAAAAGACATAGAAAGAAGGGATGGGACCAAAGAAAGACGAAAATTCAGCTGGGCAAACAAGTCCTATAGCTGTACATTGGGCACCTTAGGCACATGGCATCATGATGTTCTCTCCAAAGCCTCGTGTAACTCTGCCCCTACTGACTTGTTGGTTGCAGTGTACATGGCCTTTCTTTTGGCTTATTCTGCTTTATGCCTGCAACTTTCTTTGGCACACATTCCACAGTACTGTCATCTCTTAATTTTGAGGGATCTCTACTATAGCTTTGACTTCCTTCTCACTTCTTCATGCATCACCCTCTCAGGGCAGCCTGCAGAGACACCAATCCTGCTCTACCTTTCCTGGCCTCATAGGCCTTCGTTTGAAAGATCAGTGGAAAACCTTCATGACCTCCTAACTCCAGCATCCTCCTGCATTTCTGCAGAGTGAGCACCACATAGTATATGCTAAGGTCTGCACCTTCTTGAGCAATAGCCAAATCTCCTGGGACCATGACTGCAGCAGCCCCTGAATGCCTGTGTGGCTGAGCATAATGAAACAAATTCCTATGACCCCTTTTGAAAACATGGTGCCCCTGTGGTCTCTTGCCAAATGATGATTTACCTTTACAACCTTGAGCCTAAGATGGGTATGGTCTTGCCAATTCCTGAGTTATCCTCAAGCCATCTCTCCTATTGTTTCTGGTAAAGAACTTAGCATCCCTTTAGTGGCTGTAATCTCTTAACAACCATATCCCCTGCTTTATACACACTTTTCTGGCCAAACTGCAAGTTTTTAAAATTCTTCAGCTCTGCTTTATGCTCCTGATTATCAGAGTAAACATAGCTAAAAGCTGCCAGCAATAACCATGACACTCCTGAATGCTGTACTGCTTGGAACGTTCCTCCATCAGATTAATTAGTCCATCATCTTTAAATTTAGTCTTATAGAAATTCTCAGAACCTGAACAAAATATAGACAACTTCTTTGCCAGAATATAACAGGAATGGCCTGTAGTCCAGTTTCCAATAGAGTCCTCCTTCTCCCCTGAAACTTCATGAGCCCAGATTTTACTATCCACAGTCTGATTGGCATTGTGGTCTTCTGAGCTCCCACCAGAACTGCGCATTAAGCCTTGCTTACAAAATTCTAAAGCTTTTCCAGCTTGCATCTCTCATCTTTTAAAAATTCTTCCCACAAACTCCAAAAAGCTCCAAGGGCTTCTGAACCACATGGTAGGTTAGTCACAGCAACAACAACACTTCTCAGTACCAATTTGTGTTTTTGTCCAATTTTTCATTGCTGTGACATAAAGATCTGACATGAACAATTTTAGAGGAAGAAATGTTTATTTGGCACTCATGGTTTCAGAGGTCTCAGTCTCTTAAGCTGACTCCATTGCTGTGGGACAAAGAGTGAGGCAGAACATCATGGAAGAAGCGTGTGGAGAAGGAAAGCAACTCAAGACATAGCCACCAGGAAGCAGAGAGTTCTGCTCACCAGGAACAAAATATCTCAAACTTTTGATGTGGTCCCATAGATCCTTTAAATTTTGTTCATTTTCTGTCAATCTTTTTTTTTTCTTTCTTGTCTTCAGACTGAATGATTTTTAATTGATTGATCTTCAAGTTTACTCTTTACACTTCTGTCTCCATTGAACCTGTTTATTGAATTGTTTATTTCAAAGATCAAATTTTTCAGTTTTAAAAAATTCTCATTTGGTTCTTTTAAAAGTAATTTCTAGTTCTCTGCTGAGGTTTCCTTTTTTTAATCCATCTCCCTTTTGCCAAGTCTCTCCTCTCAGGTCCCTGACCTCACACTCCAGGGCTGATCTGCCTACATTCTGTGGTTTTTGAAGGCAGGAACCAGGACCAGGCTTCTGTTAGCATTTTAGCAGCTGTGCCCTCTGTAACTGTGCCTGGGGTCAAACCACTGGAGAATAAAAACCAAGCACCTTCCCACTATGGGGGTTTGTTCTGCACATTTTGATTCTTCCACAATTTGCCTGGTTTTGCTTACTTTTTTAGCATTTTCAGGTGTTTTGTCTTTTATTTTGTGGGGGAAAGGGGTCTGCTGTCAGGGTGTCACATCTCCTTGCAGAACCAGAACTCCTTGGGAACTTTCATTTTTGCTTCAAAAAACAAATTTTATATAGAGGAATAAAAATCAGATGCAAAGCATTGGCATTTCATCATAAAAAGGATGACTTCTTGCATGAAGTACATTTGTTCAACCTTAAAAAAGTTTTGGGGTTGAAGATCTGGAAACTGTTCTTGGTTATTTGAGTGACAGCACCAAGTGAAGTTGAAATGGTCATCTCAGAATAGTCTTCAGAAGCCATCTCAATGCCACGGTATTTTCCCATTTCTATTCCTGGTGGCGTATCCAATGAATTCATCATTGCAGTTCCCAGGTCTTTATTAAAATTTCCCTTGTGCAGAAGATAAGTAGTAGGGATGATGATGATGATGATGATGATGATGATGATCTGAAGGACTCTTAACAAAGATATGAGAGATGTTTGATGTTGTTCCCTAGTGACATGGTTAACTGTTCAAAATGATATGTGAAGTATTCCAGTGGAAACCTCAAATTGCCTCCAGTGACCTTAAAAACCAATTGCATTTTCTTCTTTTTATTTTCACAGTCTAACACTGAGCAAAGTTTGAGTTCAAAGTAATGGAAGATGAGAACATTTGTATCAATCATTTTAAAAATGCAGTTCATTTAACAAAACACCACCAGTAGCTAGTCACATAGTAGATCTTTAATAAATAATCATGAGGAAGCAACTCTGAGAAGAATGCGATGATTCTGAGTGCTTGTTGGTGGCTCCAGGAAATTTTGCAGTGGTGTGTGGCATGTTTAGTTCAGATTTCTTCCTTGGAAGACTGAATGGTTCTAGCAGTGAGCTAGCAACATGACCCCATGAGTTCTTTGAGCAGCCTTTATTCCCCTTGCTCTGGACTCCAGCTTCTGGCCGCCTGGAGTTAATTGCAGCTGCCAGCTTTTACTGCAGAGCCTGCTGCTTTTTATGGTCAGAGGAGATAAACAGAGGCGCAATAGGAGATCTATTTCTGGGTGTTGAAAGAGCCTCTGTGCCCACTGGTTGAGGGGGAAATCATCCAACCTCCCCCATGGCATGCCTGTACTATTTCCTAGGGCTCTCCTCTTCAGACTGGCACTTCCTGTCCCTAATTTAAATAGTAGATAGGCTAAGAGAAATAAAATAAGTCTTAAAATGTCTGAAAGTATGAACTCATGTCTAACTTGGCAAACGGAAATTCCGATTTGGCAAGCCAATACGTGTTCATTCAATGTTGAATTCATGGTCAATATAGAAAATATATTCATTTGTGTGTGTGTGGGGGTCACAATTATTACCCAGCTGTGGTCAATAACATTCTCTGGGTCAAGAGTGACTTGCTTGAGGGAAGGAAGGAGGGAGTTTCCATTCACTGAATACTACTTTGGGCCTCCTGGGTGATTACAGTATCCGCAGTATATTTATTCCCTTTATGTAGTTGTTAAAGCCAAATTGAATGTCATAAAATTGTGAAAGAGGCTTATACTTGCTCTAGTTTGATTTTATTATACATTATTAGTCACACATTGCGGTATAGCACTCTAGAGAGCTGGTTGTCCCCTCCCCAACACTGAACATGGTTTGAGCAGCTGGACCAACGCAATAGCCTAGGAGCCGGCAGTAGGATCCAGGCTTCAGACACCTGAGCCCTGCTCATTTCACTACCCCAAACCATCTTGTTTATGTGATGTAAGTTTCTTGATTGGGGACACAAGCCAAGAACAAAATCCTAATTAAAATAGTAGCATCAAGAAAAAATATCTTTGTTAACAATGATATTGGTGTCTGGAAAGAAACAGTCATATGCTAATAAATAATAGACTTTTAAGAGCCTTTTCCTTATTATCAACTGAGTACAGAGAAATGCATAGTATAGGAGATAGACATATTTGATTCCAGCTCTAAAAAAATAAATGTGCTGCTCAAATGATTTTCTAACGAAACAGAATCTGCTTACATTGTGATTTAACAACTATTTAGACTCATTTTAATTAGTTATGATCACTTTCACAAATAGAATGGTGTGTTTAAATTCAATACATGTAGAAACAGGCTATGGAAGACTAGGTGACTTTCAAATTCTAATATAAGATATTGCTGTCTTTGGACTGAAACAAGCAATGATGCACTTTCTGGAAAGGAAACAGCACCTATATCTAATTGACTGCATGTCCCAGCACCCCTCAGTAACAGAGAATATGTGGTGGGTTTTGCAACACGGGAGCCTAGAGTGCTTCCTCGATTGTTTTGTGGCTTGTCTTAGGGCCCTTGTAGGGATGGCTACAAACTATCCCAGTCTTCCAGAGAATTCCATAGAGGAAAGAAGGGAAAGTATTCCTTAATTCTGTAAATAATATTTGTTAAGCTATTGATGACTGTGTATCACTGCTGTGGTTATCAAAGCAGTACATACAAGGCATTTAAAACTCACAACAATCTTTCACTAAAAATCTATTCAAATTTTATATATTCTGAGAGGTACAGGGAGGTTAATTACCTTGTCCTAGGTCCCTGAGCTAGAAAGTGAAACCAACATTTGTGGGACCAATGTCTATGATCTTTGTTTCATGCCTGGGTCTTTTAACTGTAATCCCTAAACTATAATCTCCTTAAATCTCTTATTTCCAAATACAGTCACAATCTGAGATTCCATTGGCTAGAACTTCAACGTATGAATTAGGAAAGAACCCAATTCAGCACTTAACACCACCATGGGGAAAGTGGAGGCACTACAGGTAAAGGAAGGCCCAGGAATGGAGGCAACTTGCAGAAGTTAGGAGGGGGAACAAAACAGAGCCACCTTCAGAGCTGCCAGAAGAAGCCAGAAAGTGCCTAATTGCTTGTTTCAGTCCAAAGGGGACAGATTTGCTGATGCTGATTTCAGACCTCAGGCCTTCAGATCTGTGAGAAGACTTTAAGCCACTGAGTGTGTGGTACTTAGGAAACCTATAATGTCAATATGATTGCCTTGTCCAGTGGTGACTTGTAGAGTGCTCAACAGATGAGCCCATGGTGATGGGCCTGGCTGGGTACAGACAGGAAGGCATCCTGCAGGAGAAGATGCTGGGTCAGAGGACTATGGAGACTTGGAGTTAGGAGGAAGTGGAGGTAGAGAAGTATCTTACGCAAAGGTGAAGTGGTTTGACATACCCAGTCTGGGTCTGAGAAATACTAAAACTGAGTAGTTTGAACTATTTTTAAAAGTAGATTGCATAATTTCACAGGAAAAGAAATACAAATGTCAACAAAAATATGAAAAAATGTTCATCATCTCTAGCAATTAAAGAAATACAAATTAAAACTACACTGAGATTCCATTTCACTCTCATCAGAATGGCAATTATCAAGAAAACAAGTCAAAATAAATGTTGGAGAAGATGTGTGGGGAAAGGTCCACTCAAACATTGCTGGTGAGACTGCAAATTGGTCCAACTACGCTGGAAAGCAGTGTGGAGATTTCTCAGAACACTTGGAATGGAACCACCAGTGGACCCAGCTATCCCATTCCTTGGTAGAAACAGGACTCAAATGGTAGAAACCCAGAGGACTCAAAATCAGCATACTACAGTGATGCAGCCATCTCAATGTTTACAGCAGCTAAATTCACAATAGCCAAGTGATGGAACCAACTTAGGTGCCCTTCAACAGATGACTGAATAAAGATAATGTGGTATATATTTATATAGTAATGGAAAATTACTCAGCCATAAAGAAGAATGAAATTATGGCATTTACCAGGAAATGGATGGAACTGGAGACTGTCATTCTAAGAATAAGCCAATTCCAAAACACCAAAGGCCAATGTTCTCTCTGATATGTGGATGCTAAACACAATACAGGAGGCAGAAGGGAAGAATAGATGTCCATTGAATAAGACAAAGGAGAATGAAGGGAAGGGAGAAGGGATGAGAATAAGAAAAACAGCAGAACTAATTGGATGTAACTTTCCTATGTTCACATATGAATGAATACACAACCAGGGTAATTCCACATCATGTTCAACCACAAGAATGGAATCCTAATTAGAATAAGTTATGCTCCATGGATGTGTAATATGCCAAAATACATTATACTGTCATGTATGTCTAAAGAGAACAAATAAAAAAATTTTAAAAGTAGGTTGCATAGGTCCAAATTTAAAAGCTGAAAGAGGCCTTCGAGATTGCTCTTGCACTCTTTCATTTTTATATCAACATCTGGGCAGGTATCAGAGAACAAATTAGTGAAAACATTCAAGACAGAAATCTATCTCCCAAGCATTATCTAATATTCTTTCCACTAGACCAGGGTTGCAGCCTGGACTTTTCTTGAATGCATATACAGCATATTTCTTAAAACAGAGCAAGGGGCACAAAACATATTTACTTAAAGAGTAATAAATAATATTTAATATTTAATGAATAAATAATATTTAATAAAAATTGAAAGAATGAATGTCAGAGAGAAAATAACCATTGGTTGTAGGTGTGCTTTCAGATACACTGTTTCACTTGATGGGGACAATTCTATGTTATTATTCCCTAATTCCCAAGGTCTTTTTCAAAACTGCAAGTGTTAAGAAGTTTGGGTAACTCGCCTCAAATTTCCTGGTTAATCAGAGAAGGACTCTGAAAAGCAATCTAGTGCTGTGGCTTCAGACTTCTGAACTCTGGGTTCAGATCTCAGTTCAGTACCCTTCCAGACTGTGACAGGGGGCAAGCTATTCAGTTTTGGTCAAATGTTAATGAATAATGCAGCAACTGTAATTTCCAGGACACCCTGATGTAGTGCAAAGGAATTTGCTTTGGAATTTGAATCAGGCTGGCATTATGACTCCATCCTGTTTCACTTTCTTCATCTTTGAAATGGGAATGGTATTTAACTAATAAGGTTATGAAGATTCAAAAAGAAAATTATATGCAACCCTGAAGATTTCTGCTCATTATATCCACTTGGCAAATGAAAATTCTTTCCACCTTTCATCCCTACCCTCCTACAGGGGTCTTGCTGGTTACTGCAAGGTTAGTGACCCCTTTTTGCTAACCTATCTTCTTTTTTTTTTTTGTAGAGAAAGTCACAGCATTTTATTTGAGTTAGTCTATTTCATTCAATCATCTGCCACATTGTTCTGGGCACCATTAGTATTATTGTCATTATTAGTGTCAATTTGGAGACAGCTATGCTTTAAAAAAAATCTGGATTGGATCTCCATAATGCTTAACTCCTGGCCAATTTTTTCCTTACTTTTTATTATTTTTTCTTTTTCTCCAAGAGAAAAAAAGACTGAGATATATTTGCAAAAAATTTATCTCCACTAAAAACAATTCATAGCTCATGATCTCTCATGGGGGCTTTCTTTTTGGGGAGAGTTGTTTCTTATAAATGTTTGCTAATACAACAACCTGCCCAAGGAATCATAAAGGGAAATGAGAAATAGCTTCCAGAGAAAAGCAGATGCTTTTCACAGAAGGAGCCCTAATGTCTCCTAAGTGTGATGGCGCCATTCTGCCAAGGTAAAGGGACAGAGATAGGGGACATCTCTCCCCAAAGGCCGGTAGTAATAAAGTACATTCAGGTTAATCAGGGAGGTAGTAACTAGCTGGAAAACCCAGAGGTTAGCATCTCTAGAGAGGAATGTGGGTGTGACTGAGTAAGCTAGGGCTGGATGAAGAAAGTGACAGATAGTGGGAGAGTGGGGAACAATCCACGTTTCCCCAGAGGACCCACAGAAAGATGCCACCACTACTGAAGGCATCTTGTGCTGTTCTAGGAGATGAGGGTACACGGAATGAATGATACAGAACAAGTAGAAAGCTAAGTGCTTCCCTCCTTTGTCAATAACACTGGAGGAGAACCACCTGATGCACAGGTGGGAACAGGTGCCCCGGGGAAAAGGATAGCTGCCTGAGTTGTGGCCCTGAATTGAAGGTGCAATCCAGCAGTGGCTATCACACTCTGTCTACCACAGAGTACTGTGTCCCTGGGGCCGTGTGTAGGGAAGGATCATTGCTGGCTGGCAGCATCAGGGAGACCCTGCCCTGGTCCTCTGCTCTGGGTTCTCGGCAGGTCCTTTGGGCCTTTACACAATTGCTTAGTTGAGGAGATAAGATCCTGCCTCACAGGTGTCTAACAAATATATTATGGAAGTGTCATTTCAATTTGGTTCAGAAAGGTGAGAACAAATTTAGAAGAGATGCTTTACTCAGAAACAGGGAGCACAGGCCCACCAGCAAGCAAATCTAGTACTCCTTTCAGCCCTGAAGACAGAGAGGGACCAGCACAGCCAAGGGCCTCAGAGGGGGAGGCTGCAAGTCTGCTGCCATTCAAGTTTTCTGCAGAACTTGGAAAACCAAGTTATTCTTATATCTTTCTTAGGTAATAACTAGTCTACACAAGCTCAACCAGAGCATACGGAAGAAAAATGAACATTGAGAGGGTCTTAAATACCTTTGTAGGACAGACACTTTTAGAAATGTAGAAAGATCATCAAGTAAACATAGCACCCCTCAAAAGAGAGTCTGAATGTGAAAGTGGAGAGGAAGTTTTGGCTTTCTCCTTTAACTGTGTTTTTGGCGCTTTGGCCTGTAAGCAATCAAGATAGAGAGACATGCTATCCCAAAGAGGAAAGCCTGCAGGAACCAGAGTAGTTGAGTTGAGCGCGACTGTCTGTGATTCCTTTATACTTGCACAATACCATGGCATATCAGGACTCTCCCACGTGAATCAGCCAGGCAAGCCAATACCCATTATGCAGGAGGGTGTGATGGTGGTTCACCAAATACTGAGTAAAGTAGCCCAGGGGTCCAAGGCTCTGATGAGGGACACTCTGGGGCCAGAGGACAACCACGTGTAGTAGCCAAAGGAGAGAGTGATGACTGTGAACCAGAACAGACTGCCCCTCCGGAAGTAGGCTGCACCATCTGCTACAGTGGCCATCACTGCAGCATCTCCAGGGGAATGAGCGGCCACACAGTTCAGCGCAGGGGTGGGCCTAACCTACCTTCTTAAGTTTCCCTTCCTTTTCTCTCTTCCCTTTTATCTCTTTCCAGTCTTTTTCTTTTGGGTTACGTTCAAAATGAAGTGTAGAAAACAAACCTGACAGGTTTGTGAAAAGTGAACAGATAAATGGAAGATGTAAGCAAGATACTTTAGGTAGCTGCCCTCCAACCTCTTCAGAAACATTAAACTTATTTAAAAAAAAAGTATCCTTCAAGCACGCAGATAACGGAGACCGCCTCGGATTGTGTTGTCCCCACATAGATGCTGCTGCCTGGGAATTGCTCCCCTTGCTCATCATCCTGGGAGGAGACCCGTCCTCCCTCCAGATCCAGCTTTGGGCAGGGAACCGCTGCAGAGGTGGCGAAGAGCGCTCCACAGGTACGTGCTCTGCACCGCGCGCCCTCTATAGCCCACTCCGCCGCCTACCCTGGACCCAGAACAGTCACCACCACCCTGGCCTAACCACTGCCCGCTGGCGGCCTCCATGCCAAGGCTGCAGTGGACAGCTGATGCTCGTGTGGTAATAGAAGAATAACTACGAAACACTTTTGAGGGATAATTTTTAAGATAGTTTCCCTTTAAATTGTGAGTATGGTCCTGCAGTGGCCACAGGGCTCAGCTCTGCTGGCATATGCACAGATTTGCCTTGTCTCTTTTGAGGGCCCATGATAAATAACATGGGCATCCTGCTATGTGTTCTCAGTCATTACTTGTTGAATAAAGAAAGAAGAAATGATTGCCTGTGACCAAGGATTTTATTATGGAAGAGTGAGGAGGTCAGCTGAAACAAGACTAGGCATCTTTTTCATGTTGGAACTACCCTCTGGCTAGTCAATAGGCACTTTTTTCTCCTATCTCTTGCTCACTTTTTTTTTCCTTTAATTTTTATTGTTGGTTGTTCAAAACATTACATAGTTCTTGACATATTTCACACTTTGATTCAAGTGGGTTATGAACTCCCCTTTTTACCCCGTATACAGATTGCAGCATCACGTCGGTTACACATCCACTGTTTTACATATTGCTATACTAGTGTCTGTTGTATTCTGCTGCCTTTCCTATCCTCTACTATCCCCCCTCCCCTCCCCTCCCATCTTCTCTCTCTACCCCATCTACTGTCATTCATTTCTCCCCCTTGTTTTTTTTCCCCTTTCCCCTAACTTCCTCTTGTATGTAATTTTGTATAACCCTGAGGGTCTCCTTCCATTTCCATGCAATTTCCCTTCTCTTTCCTTTTCCCTCCCACCTCTCACCCCTGTTTAATGTTAATCTTCTTCTCATGCTCTTCCTCCCAACTCTGTTCTTAGTTACTCTCCTTATATCAAAGAAAACATTTGGCATTTGTTTTTTTAGGGATTGGCTAGCTTCACTTAGCATAATCTGTTCTAATGCCATCCATTTCCCTGCAAATTCTATGATTTTGTCATTTTTTAATGCAGAGTAATACTCCATTGTGTATAAATGCCACATTTTTTTTATCCATTCGTCTATTGAAGGGCATCTAGGTTGGTTCCACAGTCTTGCTATTGTGAATTGTGCTGCTATGAACATCGATGTAGCAGTGTCCCTGTAGCATGCTCTTTTTAGGTCTTTAGGGAATAGACCGAGAAGGGGAATAGCTGGGTCAAATGGTGGTTCCATTCCCAGCTTTCCAAGAAATCTCCATACTGCTTTCCAAATTGGCCGCACCAATTTGCAGTCCCACCAGCAATGTACAAGTGTACCCTTTTCCCCACATCCTCGCCAGCACTTGTTGTTGTTTGACTTCATAATGGCTGCCAATCTTACTGGAGTGAGATGGTATCTTAGGGTGGTTTTGATTTGCATTTCTCTGACTGCTAGAGATGGTGAGCATTTTTTCATGTACTTGTTGATTGATTGTATGTCCTCCTCTGAGAAGTGTCTGTTCAGGTCCTTGGCCCATTTGTTGATAGGGTTATTCGTTTTCTTATTGTTTAGTTTTTTGAGTTCTTTGTATACTCTGGATATTAGGGCTCTATCTGAAGTGTGAGGAGTAAAGATTTGTTCCCAGGATGTAGGCTCCCCATTTACCTCTCTTATTGTTTCTTTTGCTGAGAAAAAACTTTTCAGTTTGAGTAAGTCCCATTTGTTGATTCTAGTTATTAACTCTTGTGCTATGGGTGTCCTATTGAGGAATTTGGAGCCCGACCCCACAGTATGTAGATCGTAGCCAACTTTTTCTTGTATCAGATGCCGTGTCTCTGATTTGATATCAAGCTCCTTGATCCATTTTGAGTTAACTTTTGTGCATGGCGAGAGAAAGGGATTCAGTTTCATTTTGTTGCATATGGATTTCCAGTTTTCCCAGCACCATTTGTTGAAGATGCTATCCTTCCTCCATTGCATGCTTTTAGCCCCTTTATCAAATATAAGATAGTTGTAGTTTTGTGGATTGGTTTCTGTGTCCTCTATTCTGTACCATTGGTCCACCCGCCTGTTTTGATACCAGTACCATGCTGTTTTTGTTACTATTGCTCTGTAGTATAGTTTGAGGTCTGGTATCGCTATACCGCCTGATTCACACTTCCTGCTTAGAGTTGTTTTTGCTATTCTGGGTCTTTTATTTTTCCATATGAATTTCATAATTGCTTTATCTATTTCTACAAGAAATGCCTTTGGATTTTGATTGGCACTGCATTAAACCTATAGAGAACCACTTTTTACAGGGTTGACCAATGGAGAGCTCAAACTTCTTTTATTCTCTCATCTTTCTGGTATGCATTTAAAAATCATGTTTCTAGATTCTGCCACAAGAATGATTCTGGTAAGAAATGCTGCCAGAAGTCCAACTACAGCTTACTAACAGGGAGTGTCCACCAGCAACTTAATGAGAAAACAGTAGAATCTACCCAGACCAGCAGAACTGAGGGGCTGCATCCACTAGACCAGGCATTCCTAGTTCTGCAGAAGATTTCTCTATATAATAGGCTTTGCATGTAACCTCTGGAAAGCTGGCTGTTGGGGCTGAGATTGCCTAATCTAGCTGTGGTCTGGAGTGAGCAGGCAGCCCAGGTTTGGGCCACTGAGACCTGGAATTCTCTATTTCATTGATATAGAGTCTTCCTGTTCTAATATATTCTGGATGAACACAGAAATATTGTATCGAGTGGTAAAGAAAAAAACTTGCTTTGCTAATGCATCAGCAGATCTTATTAGTTCTAATCTTAAATTTAAAAACTTCTCATTGTACCTACTATCACTGTCCTGCTCCAAGCTGCCTTCAGATCTTCCCTGATATATTGTGGTGCCCTCCTGGCTGATCTCTCGTTTCTTATCTGGCCTTGCTTCAATCTGGTCTCATGCCAGAAGCCAGAGTGATTCTGTTGGAAACAGGGATGGTCATATTACCCTTCTGCCTACAATCTCCGGTAGACTTCTCATCTCACTTCAATAGAATGAAAATATTCCAATTCTCCTTCTACCTTTGCAGCACTGTCCCCTAATCCTCTGTTCATACCACTTTCACCTGCTTCTATTCTGGCTACTGTGGCATCTTGCTCTAGGTTCTTGCCCAGCTGCTTCTTCTGTCTTGATTGCTTTTCTTGCAGTGCAACTCATCAACACAGCTTCCTCCCTTCTCTCATGCTTATGTTCAAACTCCAGTTCCTAAGCAGCCCATACTCCATGACCTCATTGTCCATCTCTTTTCCCTGATTTACTTTTCTCCTTTTTGCTTCTACGATTTACATATTTTACTTATTGGTCTGTTTCCTCCATGACTGTAAAATGTGAGCTCCATGAAGGTAGGCATCTTTTGTGCCTTGTTGACTCCTGTATCACCGAGTCTTGGAATAGAGAATGGCACATAGTAGGTACTCAAAAAGTATTTGTTGGATGAATGAATGGCAGCCATGCCTCAGAGAATCACTCGCTACTGCCAGGAGATTGGGGGAAAGCTTCATTATCTGTGGTGACTGTTTCTGTATTGTTGTATCACTTTTTGGACAGGTGCTTTAAGGAAATGGCATCCTTGATTTCTAGTTGATGTGAGATGCTCACTGTCAGAACTGTCACTACACTCATAGACCAAAGAAACCCTGGCCTCCAGAACTAAATTGCTTGGGAAAACACAGGAACGATAGGTTCTATAAGGGTGATGTAGATCCCTGTGAATGTTGCCAATATTTTTCCAGCTTTCTCTCAGCTTCTATTAGTAGCTTTGTTCTAAACAAAGTGGGTTGAAACAGTAGAAATTTACTGTGTCATTTTCCTGGAGGCTAGAAGTCTAAAGTCAAGGCATTGACAGGGTCATGCACTTTCTGAAGGGAGAATTCTTTCCTGTTCTCGAAACTCTTCTAGTTTCTGTTATTTGCTGGCAACCTTTGGCTAATAGAGGCATCGCCTCCAGTCACATCTCTTCTAGGTGGAAGAAACATCTTCTGGAAGCTCATAGGCTCACATTTCATAGTTATAACATTAGAGGAGGACAGATAAAAGTTTTTCTATAGTCTCAGGTTGAAAGACTGAGGAGGAGGGGTGATAGTTGGCTTTATTTGACTCGGGCATCCATCTCTGAACTAATTGGTTTCATTGATGGGGTGGAGCATGAGAAAAATTGGCTGTGGTTGGGTGGGTGAAGAGGAGAAAACAATAGATGTTGACTAATTAATGACTTTCTGAGTAAAATTTTACATTTAACCATATACTAATCCAGAAATATATGTGTCAGGCATCATGCATTAAAATAATTTGTCTTTTAGGGCACTTCATATCACAACTCTGAGACAAGGTACTAAGCTTGCATTCTCAGTTGCTTGTGGCTGACATCATTGCTTCATTTTGTATTAGCCAACCTGTTCAAGTGGACAGTTACTAACAGTAACAAGAAGTAAGGTTTCTTGAAATCTCATAAGAGCAAGTGCTTAAACTTGTATAAAACTTGGTTAATCCTCAAAACTGCGCTGGGAGGCATATAATGTTAGCTTCCTTTTATAGAAGAGAAAACCAAGTCACACAGACATTAAATGACTTACCCAAGATTACACAGCCTGGAAGATGCAGAGTTGGGGTTTGAATCCAGCAGTCTAGCCATCAAGCTGTACTCTTACCTTCCTCACAAACCTACCCCACTTAGGATCTGAGAGTTAAAACCTGGCCTACTCCAAGTTTCATGCTGAATAATACAGTCATTTATCTCTTTTTGGAGGGGTTTAGGGGGGATTGAACTCAGGGGCACATGACCATTGAGCCACATCCCCAGTTCTATTTTGTATTTTATTTAGAGACAGGGTTTCACTGAGTTACTTAGCACCTCACTTTTTGCTGAGGCTGGCTTTGAACTCTTTCTTGATCCTCCTGTCTCAGCCTCCTGAACTGCCAGGATTACCGGTGTGTGACACAGCACCTGACCTCATTTATCTTTTAACATGAAACTCCTAGTAGTAACTGTGATGAAATATAAAGGCAGTTAATAAATACGTGGAACAGAGTATTAGGCAAGGGCAAGGAAGAAACTTCATAAGGAGGTCTCCCATTGATGACTAATCCATCATCTCTCAATAGACTACCCTGGCCATGTTAAAGACATTCCCCCCCACCCCTTTGAGGGCTGGATGACAGAAGTGGCTTAAAATGAGGGTGTATGTAGTTTGAAAAACACTGTTCAATGCCAGAACACATTCAGCCTGCTCAACACTTGGAAGAGGCACTGTGGGACCAGAATGCCAGAAGAAACAGGAATTCACAGTTCCCAGCTTATATTTATGTTGGAGCATCTGTCATGCCAAACATTTGTGGTGAATTGTGTAAGTGCAATACATTTCTACTGTATCATGCATGTGTGTGTTGTTGGCAACTGTAACTATAATAGGAGATACCACCATCTTTTGTATTTAAAAATAACAGCTTAGGGCTTGGAGATACATGAGTGCTTATTACAATGAAAGAAACTAAATGCAAATGGATTTAAGGGCAATTTAATTTAGAGAACAGAAATTCAGTATAATGTATGTAACCAGTCTGGACATGTTTTAAAAAGGTTAGATGCCACTTTATCACCTGTCAAATTGGCACATATTTTTTAAAATGACAAAATCATTTTTTATGAGGACGAAATGGAATGGATATTCTTGTAAACTGATCACCGGAATATAAACTGGCATCAACTTAAACATTTGACATTTGGGTGAGTGTGCATGTGTCTCAGAGTGGTTTTCAGACTCTGATCCTGCAATTCCATTACTAAGAATTTATCCCAAGATTTGCATTCAAGAGACTTCACTGCAGCCTGCTAACAGCAGGAAAATACAAATAGCTAAAATACATTCCATTTGCAAAGTTAAATATTATTTTTTCAATGTATTCTGATGATCCAAGAAACACAATATAGTAATAAAAGACAATAAATTCTTTTAGGTAGATGTCATATTGGAGTCATGTTTGTCTGTATCTGGAATTATAGGTGATTTTTATCTTCAGAATTTAAAAATTATATTTTTTGCTCCCTTAAGTTTTCAAATGGAGGAATAAAATATATTTAAGATGTTTAAAGTATAGATTTTAAATGTCCAGCACAAAAACTATATATATACACACATCCTGCTGAAGTTTTGTGCATCATATAAATATGGAATGCAGACTGTATTGTGTCTGGCATAATTTGTACAACCTAATCTTCATGAGATTCAAGTATTTTTGCATGGATTGCTCAGTAAGTTTTGCAATTATTATTATTTTGGGGGGTAGAAGTACTGGGGATTGAACCCAGAGGTGTGTAATCACTGATCTATATCCCCAGCTGGTTTCATATTTTTATTTTGAGACAGAATTTCACTAAGTTGCTTAGGGCCTTGCTAAATTACTGAGGCTGGCCTTGAACTTGCAGTTCTTCTGAGACTAGAAATGTGCATAACCATACCCAGTTCATTTTTTTCATCTTTCTTGCTCTGATATGTTTCATTGAATGAATATACCCCTATGCATTTATCCATATTCCTGCTAACAGAAATTCTTATACATACCTTCAGATCAACAAATGCCCTTCTTTCCCTGTAACACAGCTAGGAAAAGTATTACTAGGTTGTAGAGTTGGTGTGTATATTTGACTTAGATGTTTCCACTTTTCTTTAGCTAGTCTAGCTTCCTTTATCAGGAGAGTGATCACCACCCTAAGCCAATCTCTTACTTTCATGTTATTTGTTTATCATGACTCACTGAAGAATATCTGGACCAATCTTCACCTTTTGGTGTTTTTCTCCAAAAACTTGTCACAGCAACACACTCCACCAAAATCACACTCATGAATTTCTGTTCATTTCTGCTTCTCTATTCTGAGAATCCAGTGCAGAAATGACTCCAATAACTTCAGATTTACTTTTGTTTGAGTTTTGGCACTAATTCATTTACTTTAGAATCCAAATCTATTGGAAAAAAACTCGAGAGTCTTGTCTCTTAAAAAACTTTTATTAGGTGTTGCTAGATGACGTTGCACGATGTATCGCACACATCCTGTAGTAAACGGCACTCACAGTAATCCACACGACAGCTCATACAGTGACAGTCACAGCTGATTCCCCTTATAGTTTTCATCCATGTAGAGTGAGCATCATTAGATTTTTCCATGAGATCTGATCTCAGACTCAAGATTACCCTCCCATCTTAAAATAACCAACCAAAAATAATTAAAAAAAAAACAAAAACAAAAACAAATAAAAGCCCAGCCACAACAAAAGGCTATAGGGAAATTACCAAAAGTCTATAATTAGATTCTACAAGAATATCACAAGGTATTCATCTTTTCAAAGATGTGTCCCTAAAATTTATGTGATCTGACACTTGGGTTGCTTTTACCACCAGCAGCAAGTGAGATAGTACTTCTATAAAGGAGCAGTACACTGACACATATCCACTGAAAATTCTTGAGGTAATAGATTTTTTAATTTCACTGTTTAAAAAAAAAATCTGCTAATTTCCAGGTCCTGTCCAGCAGGACCTATCTGTTGGATAGGAAGATTCTTTTCTATTTTTTTCTTTGTCAAATATTTACACATATTTGCATATACAACCTGTGTCTTTGTCTTTTCTAAACACATGGTTTATTTTATTCATTCATCATACATTCATCAGGAAAAGCTGAATTACATACTATGGTACATAAAGAATACAACAAAACCAGCATTTTGTATAAAGCAAAACAAAAGACATAGACCAAGAAGAGCAAAATAATATATTAAACATAATAGCTTGATGTCGATAAAGCCCACAGTGAATGAACAGCAACATGAATTTGTGAATCTCATGGTTATCCAACATCTGTATGGAAATTTATTACTAATAAAATATCTCCGAAGACACTTTGTAGAGAAATGATCAAATTCCTAAAGTAGCATATACTTTGTTTTATTTTTAATGCTTTTGTCCTAGTTTGAGCTATAGATTTACCTGACAGTCATTCCAATTCCTGTTTTAAACTTAATTAGTATTCTTTTTTGTGGTTTAAAATACACTTCAAGTTTAATGGCTTGAATTTCTGGTACTTAATATTCATTTCATACTTTCTTTTAAAAATGAACAATGAGTTTAAGAAAAATGCAATGGCTAATTTGCTGTTCTAGAGATAATACAGTAGATTATGGTAGCAAATACAGGCTATATACATCCCTAAAGAGATACTATCTCATTAGCACTTTTTAAATAAAGGGACCAAAGAACACTCACAAAAAAATAGATATGGCTCTTTAGATAAGAAATAAAGTCAAGTGAAAAAAAATAAGGCACTAATAACATATATAAATGTTATATACCCATCACACAAAGCACCATATGGAAGGTTAAAGGGACTATACATTAGTGCTATTGAAAAAAAGGAATTAGCCCAATTTCCCTGGCTTTTCTTCACCCAGTTTCCTCCTTTCTTTTCTGTAATCAGTGTAGACACACTAAGGTGGTCAGAAAATTATATACTATGCAAAATTAATGGAACCAACAGCACAAAATAATCATTTGGAAATAAGAAGTTGATTGCTCTAGCAATGTAAGAAATTTTTCCTTTTAAATTATCCTTATTTTCCAATATTTTTAGCTCAGTAGAATTTGCTTTCTCCTTTCTAATTTATTTTCAAGGATTTCTACATAAGAATATTGTCCATTTGCTTATTTTATTTTTACCTGTCTTTTTCCTAAAATACATTCAAAATTTTTTTCCAAATAGTTTTATGAATACCAAACTTAGTAGTATAACTAATGAAAATCAGAAACAGTTAATAATTAAAGAAACATTTTTTCAATCAGGCTCATTTTAAACATAAATATATTATGACATATTTTCAGAAAATGACTACAAATTTTAAAGAAAACTTTAAGCAATATAATAAAAAGGATAAAATCTGGTACAAGCTACTACTGGAAGTCACTCACCTTAAATTTAAAAATTTTCATTTGATACTGTTAATGAGAATATAACTAAAATGAAATATATTCTGATATTTAAATAGGAGATGCAAATTAGTTTTTAGAACTTCAATTTCTGAATATACAGGAATAACAAATTAAAAACCCCAATGTTTCTTTTTAGCATTTTATACTCTTCATAAAAAAGGAAAATGTGAATTATGTACTTGTCCTACAGTTTTGCTATACATCTATATTAATAGATATGAATATATCTGTTTCATAAAAATGTTTGTTTAAAATAGAAACAAAACAATTCTCATGGCTTCTTAATAAATAATATTAACATAGTCACATTTTAATGTTGCAGTTTTTGTGTTTCTTCTACACAAAATTATTTCTGTGGCCTTATGAAGTTGAATTATTATTATATGTTCATAACTGCTTTCTGAAGCAATAAGATTGTCAATTAAATTTCACATTAAAAACCTGTAACAGATTGTCCTTAATAAGGTAAATGGTAATATATATAAATCAATTACTGTTTTAAGTTTCATATGAAATATAAGTTTTGTCTATTTTTAAAAATATTATCTATAGATTAATTGTGATGAAAATGATCAAATAATAAAAGTAAGCTATTGAGGGGAATTTTTAAAAAAATGGAATATGGAATTTCAAAAAGAGGGGTCTTTAGAAAATAGTCAGCTGATAAAAAATCATGATACTTGATCAAAAATTTCTTTAGAAAGATAAAGCATGCTAATTTATATATTGAAAAATTTAGATTGTGTATGTCAGATATTTAGATACTATTTCCTTGAAATAAACAAAATATAATTGAATATAGAGGAAGTAAGATGTTAACAAATAGCAGTTTTTAAAAAATATTTGACTGGATTATTTTGAGAATATTTCCCTAGCTGGGCATGATAGGAAGATCTCCCAAATTTGCAGAGAACTGATGACTGAGAGAACACATGCCAGCTACAAGGAAGAACATGATTTCCATAATTTCTGGGGCCATTTACAACTAACTTTGACTCTCCCTTGATTTTTTTTTTGTTATGTACTAAACCTATATGAAATACAGTTTGAGTGTGGCTTATGTCTATGAAAAAGTTGAACATTTGCAATGACAAATGGTTTCTAAACCATTCATTTAAGGTCATCTATTTTGGAGTATCAAAAATCTAATAATGTTCACAGTATGAATCAATGTTTGAGTCTTACAGACAAATGCTGCACTATATAAATCCCCCACAAGTCCAAGCTGGAGGCCCTTTGGTTGAAACAAAGACCAATGGCCATAACTTTAACCATAACCTGTTTTGGATGAAGGATAAATGACTTGGGTTCAGGTTGGATGAATGTCTACACATACTTTCTAGCCAACTGATGTGCAAAGACAATGCTGATCTTAGGATAATGTAAAACAATTTTTGAGGCTTTGTTCTAGAGTATTATTAAGCTTTCTGGTCCAACTAATCTCTTCTCATTTGTTTGATTTACTTTTTGGCAGAGAGCTAGGTGGAAGTTCTTCAACTTCATCAAGAGGTGGGAAGAGTGTCCCAGGCACTCCTGGATATATTTCAATTTACGGATAAAATTAAGCAATATAAATTATGCTCATTACCAGAGTTAAATTGTATAGACTTTTAAGAGTAGAATTTTTATTTCATCAGAGTGAAATGAGTTAGAGGTGAGAGAATTTATTCAATACTTGGTCATCAGGGAAGGTAACTGCTGAGGCAAAAAGGGAGATTAATCAGGAAATCTAAGAGATAGGTGATGTTTGAAATAGATGGGTATCACTGCCCAGTCAGGTAAGAAAGTCATGTAATTATTCATGATGGAACAGTGAAAGAAATGTGGCACATGATTGAAAACAAAGAAATATTTTCTACGTTAATGAGTCTGCATAATCTAAGTGATGTGTAAGAGTTAAAACTAATAAAAATCCTTTTATAGGTATAAGAAAATGGCAAAAAGTGTGGGATAGTGACAATGTCTTGTGTATTTTTAAAAAATAATTTACCATATTTTAAAATTTAGGTCCATATAGTTACTCTTAAAAATGTCACTTCTTTAGTCAAAAGGAAAAATAAAGAATATCGTTTCTAGTATGCACAATTACATGCTTCTATAATTGGCAATATGTATAGGGGACTGTAGGGTAGGTGGTAGGTTCAGGTTTTAGCTAATGCTCCAAACAGACAATTATAATAGTCTCACACTACTGTGACTCTGTTTATTGGATCTGGGACCTCACAACTTGTGACACACAAAGGCTCTATACAATACTTTGTTATGAAATGAGTATTAGTTCTAACCTCAACACCAGGAGTTCCATTGAATTTTCCTTTTAAAGATTATTATCATTGATTTGCATTCAAAGAGTAACATTTCACAATCTTAAATATTTCCTAAGTAATGTAGTGTGTGTGTGTGTGTGTGTGTGTGTGTGTATAAAATGTGATTTTACAACCTGGTTTCCATAATAGGAGAAAAATGTCATAATTAAATTAGGAGTTTGAAAAACAAAATGTGTTCAAATTGTTTTGATCTACCATGTTTTTAGTCAGGGATACTTCTTTCATAGAATACATGAACTATGCATATATATTTAAAAAATTCAGTAAAAATTCACTTAACATTTTAAGCAAATGTTCCAACTAGGTTATTATATAACATTTATTAAATATTATTTGCTATATTTGAGCTCTAAACATAGCAGAATTTTTGAAAATTTCCAGGTTTACTATAAAGAAACTGCTACATTTTTTCAGGTTTTATATTTTTACTTGTTTTAGATGTTTAGCTTCTGATTCTACACAAATTTAAAGAAATGACAGGTTTGCTAACATTGGTATTCTACTCTATCCATTGAAACATCTACATTAGTTGCTTTAACTTTGTCATTAAGTTATTTAAATGGCACAAGTATTTAAAGTGCATAATGGACTTTTAAGGCTATATTTATAACCAATTAACACAAAACAATAAAGCTAACCACAGGGAAAAAATTATTTTCTATAGTTGGGATAGATTTCAATCACAAATATGGTTGGATAAGCATATGACCCATTGAAAAGATTCACATTAAGGCCTATGCATATGTAGCTTCCTTGTAAAATCTACGATGGCTTTTGATGTGAATTTTCTTTTCTTTTCTGTTTTTTGTACTAATGTGATTTAGGCCACTACATTTTTTTTTTCATCAGTATAAATTTAATAGGCAGCATAAAAGTCTAATGTTAAAAACAACTGCATTTGTTTAACAAAGGAGAATTCATTTAACATGGGATGTCTTGTCGATGCCTTCCAATGTGACAAAGGTCAGTCAGAAATGCTGATGCTCTGCACAGGCCAGAGAACTTTTCACCTCTTCTGTTTCTTCTCGTTTCTTTTGGCAAAGAGGAGTAGTTAAAATAGCAGAGGTGTAAATGTATGATATGTCAAGATCATTGTATTGTCTTGAGCAACTAATAAAAAAAAATAGCAGAGGTGTGGAGGAAAACAAGGTTGGGAAAGGTAAAGGAATTGGAAAAGACTGCAGCAGCTTACAGGTATTTTATGGGAGCAATGGGTCTTATATTTGGGTGGTGGAATTGAAAAACAGAGTCTCAGAGAGGGCCTGGAGGCTCATGAGATGGTGTCACAGAGCAAGGAGTTTCCTGATAGGCACCACTGAATCTTGATCCCACAGCAGAGAAAGTACAATTGAAGATATCATGTTGTAACCAGACTGGTGTTTAATTACCTCGTATCATTTTCCTGTCTGTTCTAGTCTTAGGACACAATAGCACCTATCACTAAATCACGGTGGTGGCAATAGGAGGTTGCTTGTACCAGGGGTTGGCCTCTTTCCTCTTCCTACTCCACATACAGAAATCTCTAGGGCACTGTTGTGATTCATTGTAAAGTGAGAGTTCCCTGTTATTCTATGATTTATTCTCATTCCACCAAACCTTACATAATGTAATTTATTTTTCTATGCATTATTGTGGGCATTTGTAATTACTGACATACTGTTTTCTATTTTTCACATGGAATAATTAAATTTCTCTGTGAAATCACGTGCATAAATATAGATAGTGTTTTAAAAAAACGTGACAAACATCATCAGTTTGGTTTGAATATTTCATTTAAATCTCTCAAGTTTAAACCAGGCAATTCAAAAATCTTTCTCACGTTATCTGATAGACAGTTCATCACATTTTATTATTATTGGAAAAAGATTAATTTTCACTAAGTTTTGGTAAGGCAATTATTTGGCTAATCAAGCAGGGAAGAAATTATCGTTCAAAAGATGTTTTCTTTAAAAATTCTGCACTCCTGGTTAATATTTCTTTTACTCAAAAAATTTTTCAAATACATTATTTCTCATTTCCTGAAAATGCACTGAAATTTTTATTATAAATATCCTATAAAAATCAAAATTTAAAACTATAGAAATGTTCATGCATGATGACAAAAATATATGCCAAAGGATTTTCACTAATGCTTTGTAACAGGGAAGTAGAAACAATCTTGATGTCCATTCAATAGGAAACTAATTCAATTAAAATATAGCCCCACAATGGATTATGTACTAATTTATAAAAGAATGAGGTAAATATATGTGTGTGTGTGTATGTATATATATATATATATATATATATATATATATATATATATATATATATATACTCTTATGGAAAGATATCTACCAATATATAATAAAATGAAAAAGTCACAGCAAAGAAATAATATTATTATTCTATTTATATAAAATACATGCATGCACATGTATACACACACACACACACACACACACACACTCATACACCCCTCCCCACACGGTTATTTGTAAATTTGTAGAAAGTGTCTTGAAGGACACATACCAAAGCATTAACAGTGGTTACCCCTTGTAAATTAGGGTGTGGTAAGCAGAGGAATTTGTGTTTTATAATTCTATATGATTTGATTTTTAAAGGAGAATATATTAAATTTATAATAAAAACATATAAAAATGTCCAGCCTTTGACAGAAAGATACTTATTTAATGTGCACACTTCTTTTTCTAAAGTAGTTTTCAGAATTTATTGTAAAGATTACTACTATTGTTTTACCTTCAAAGTTGGCACTGACATATAAAGAATCCTTTTTATTTTCTTCTTTCTGTGTAAGATTTTGAAATTTAGTTTTTAAAAAATCACAAATAATTACTTTATGTTTCAGGGAAAAGCCTAATATGTATCCACCTTTAAAGAGAAAAATGCATTCATTTATTTTAAAAATCTATGCAATAGAAAAGTGAAATCCTGTGCAATACAGTGCACACTGTCTCAGCAATGAAGAAACAGCCTTCACTGATAACAGACACTACTTTGTAACTGGCATACTGGAAAGTTTTCCAAATCATATGAAAATACCTCAAAAGATAAGTTATTTAAAGAAAGGAATAAAAATCCCTGAGTAAGCCAAAGACAACAGATACAATGACCTAATAAAATAGATGATTTATGACCAGAGAATATATTTTTCAACTATTTGGTGGATATATATGATATATATATATCTCCTCTATATTTAGAATTCATCATATTCACACATTGCCAAACTGATGCCTAAGTCCTGGAAAGATTAATTTAAAAAACTTGAGCACTTTTATGTCAGAGCCATGTATTTGGGCTAGAGAGTCTCCTTCTCCCTAACTAATACTAGAGCACCTAAAACAGACACTCAATAAATACCTGTCAAATGGTTGGATGGGTGAATGGAAAGATGAATTTGTGAAACTAGAGCATCACTTTTTCTTGTCTCATGTTATGCTTTAAGATACACTACTCTAGAATCACAAATGTCACAATCGCCTTCAACAGAAAATAGATGAGTCCAAAAACCCAACAGCTATTCTGAATTATTCAGAAAAAAAATGCAAGCATGCTGCCCTTTCACCCATGAGCTAAACAAAAATGGTAAAATGTCTTACACTCTGGAGCCCAATAAAGACCAACCATCTATTTCAAGTTATATAAGTTTGCTGATACATAAATGCTACATCCATGGCAGATAGATAATTTTGAGAATTTAGAGACAAGTAAAAAAAACCTTAGGCTTCTTAGAAGTCTTTTCTGCCTTTCTGCTGATAACAGACACTACTGTTCATGATGGTAACAAATGAATATACTAATTAATTGTCCTTCTCTTATTTTCAAAGATTTCTCCTCTGAGAAAAACTTTCTGAAAACACTTTCTTCATTTTTTGGTTTCCTTCTCCAAAAATAGCTGTTTTTTTAGATGAACATATGAACATGAACGTTTTGTTTTCAAGTAACCCCTCTATAAGAAAATACCAACAAAGCATTATGCATTTGAGCAGTAATTGAGAAATCCTTTCAAACTAGTATGTTTTCATGAAAAACTTGAGGACAAATAAAAACAAATAGGAAGAGAAGATAGGGAAGACAGTGGAGATTAAAAATTCAAAACCTTGATCTAAAACAAATGATCTATCATCACAAGTTGGTAATTAAAAAAAATAGTGGAATATGGAATTTGTTTAAAGACTTAAGTAATTCTCTTACTAATAAACTTGTTCTTTGAGTTAAATAATCTCACATGAAGGATTTATCCAAGAGTAAAGCACGTGTGCTATAATGGAAGAAATTGAAAAGACTGAATATTTGGGTCTTGAGGACTTACTAAAAGCAACCTATTAGTTTTGTCAGTTTACAAAGTCCAATACACATCAGGATGACCATTGCACAAATTTTTCTGTGTGTGACAGAAAGAGAGAGCAAGAAATAGAAAGGGTCAACATCAAAATAGCCTGTTGTCTACATTGACTTTAATTCAATATGTTAGCAAATTATGCCCACAAAAGAACTATCATCTCTAAACAGGTCTAAGAAAATGTGAAGAAGAAAAAAAAATAGTGTAGAGGCATGGAAATAGATACGCACAAGGTTACTGGGCCTAGTTTTAACATATATTTATATATACACATTCACACTCCTACACATATACACTTCATTAACTCATAATTCTTCTCATTAATTTAGTTTCATTATTTCCCTTTTGGGCACTGAGAGTTTTAGCAATTACAGTATCTGAAAGATAAAGGAATTACACTGTTTGAGTCACAGATGAAAACAGATGCCATCAGTGAACTTGTATCTTCTGAAAAGTGACCTTGCTTATTGGGACAGACAGGACCTTAGCTATTCACACCAAGTCCCACAGATAGGCTGGAGGGAGGTTTAGGGTTCAAAGACAATCCAAGCAATGCTCAGAAGAGGCACCCTCAGAACAATTCTGAGGAAAACCAGTCCTTAGTTAAAATATTTTCTTCCAAGAAACACAAAGGTCAGAGATATGATACAGATGTTTATAGTTTATGAAAGTGACCATTTTTTTTTTTTTTAAAGCAGCAATTTGTTTAGGGTAAGGACAGGATACCATATTGGGAGTGCACCGGTAGCCAGAGGCATTGTGGCTTGCAGAGAGCCATGGGGAGACGAGATGCAGAAGGTTCCTCGCAGTGTTTTCAGGGTAGAACTCACAGATGGTGTGCCATCTTGCACAGCTCCTCCTGGGACCAGCTTAGTGGGGTGAGATCACCTGCATTTTACCAATGCATACCTGTCCTTGATCGCTTTCTCTGTTTCTTACAAAGGCAATAGATAGGAAATACAAATAAACCTAGGGATTAAAAAAACATAAAGGCAATTAGGGGGAGACACATTTTGGTTTCTTTGAAAATTTTCCCTTTCATTTATTTGCATACTCTTTAGAAATAATCATTTTTTTAGCAATACATGGACATGAAAAGAGAGAAGATACCTATGCTATGAAATGTTTATTATTATTTAATTCTTTATTATTTCTCTTTAGCTCTTTCTGCCTTTTAACATTCTCAGTGATATAGTTTCACTAGGGAACAATACTTTCTATCAAAATATCAAACCTTAGGTTTAAATCTTAATTATCCATAGTCGAATCATTTCTACACTATGACAGTCACATTTCAGTTTCAAGTAGTACAACATCTTATTTAAGAACACCTTGTGGAGCCAGATATCAGATGTGACTCCCAGTTTTAGGACTAAGAAGGTCTTAGTGAGTCTTAATTTTCTCAAATGTAAAATGTAGATAATAAATAATTACCTCATCCAGTCCTGACTTAACTGCAGTAACTGAAATTTTTATTTGGAAAGTAATACATGTGCAGGACAGATAGAATTAGATCTGTCTAATTCTATGAAAAATAATTTTATTTAGCAAAATTAAATAATTACAATTAATAAACAATTAATAAAGCAGCCTTTATCACAGTGTTTAACTTAATCTTTTATAAAGCAATGGTTCTCAAAGTGTGATCCTTGGACCAATAGTATTAACATCACTTGGAAACATTTTAAAATAAAAAATCTATGGGCTGTGCCTCCATACTCAGTCAGAAGTTGCAGGTAGAAACAATCAATCTATGTTTTAGCTAGTCCTTCTGGTTATTTTAAGACTTGGTAAAGTCTGGAAACTATTGGTTTAAGGTGCATACTTTAATATACTTGTATGAATGAAACTATACAAATCATTAATAGGTTTTCTATTTGTCCATGCTCAAGTAGATGTTGATATGTTCCTGTATACATGGAAGGCATTTTTTACTAGGCCAAACCAAACACCTACTAAACACCAAAGCCTCTTTTCTTTAATGCTCCAAATTGAAATCAGAATTGGAGAACTTTAAGTCTAGTTCACCTGACTCTTTCACTAAAACACAATTGCATCCTTGGCATTAAGAGGAACCAATAATGAATCCAAGTGTTCAAAGACTGAAAAACTGTCACACAAATATATCCTACGAGAAACATGATACTCTGGATTTAGAAGTCACATGCTGAGTAGCTGTCTAAAATAGGCATGGAACAGAAATTATGGCCACTAACAGCTGACTCACGTTATTACATTTACACTCATTTTGTCTCCATTGTCATGTGAAAATTCTAATCTCAGACATGATAAGTGTTTCTTACCAATTACAACTGCTATGGCCCCTAGTGCTAATCCCAAGACCAGGATTAGAGGTGCAACGAATAATTTTCCAGCTGGAAAACAAAAAGCAAAATAATTTAGTATCTAAAAGCTAACTTTCCAAACACTTCCAGCAATGCTTTTAAATATCTCAGTGCAGGTTATTTTTAAAGAAGTCTGATGACAATTAAGACCTTATTTTCCTAAGAAATATACAAGGTGTAGAACAGCTAATGAACAAATAAGTTCATCATGGATGTCCTGGGCAATCTGTGTCAAACATCTCAGAAATCATTTATCTTTCAAAATAACAACAAAAACAAATCTAAACCAACTGGTTCACTTTATACTTCCAAGGCCATCCATCTTTGTGTTTTCCTTTAGATATTTTCCATTTTCAAGATGCTGAAAGATTAAGAAAGGAGTGACACGTTCTGAGTTGGTAGGAGAAAATCCAGTTATTATTTCACAAATGAAGAGCTGGTAGAGACTACAGAGAAATTCCACCTAAGACCACATCTGAAAAAAAAGTGGTTTATTTATTTCCTGAGTCCAAAGAAAATTAATAATATGACCTAGTAGAATGAATGACAAATGGAATGTTGGTAAGATTCCTCTTAAGGAAAATTACCCATAAAAATCATGTTTGGAATAATTCAAGTAAATAATTTTTAAAAATTTAAAAAGTAAGGCGCTTATAATATAAAAAAGGCTACATGCTGGTAGGGTACTGCGTCTGGCAGCATCAGCCAGTATTTTCTCTCTAGATGAATAATTTATCAGTGGTAATGATCAGTATAGTCATATGTGAACACAGAACAAAATCCACAATGGGAACCCCACTGACTTTGAAAGAAACTAGCGCACACAAAATAGGCCAGAAAACAGTGTCTGCTCATTCCGTAGCACATGGGTTAGGGCACGTGGCACAGTTGTACAGCTGCAAAACTCCAATGTGGTAGGAGAAGTGAAAGAGGAGAAAAATCTGCAGGAGGATCATACAGCTGTTTAAGAATGAAATAGCAATAGCATCCTATAAACAAGGAACAGTAAGTTCTTTGTTTTAATCACCAATTACACACAAAAGAGAAAGACTATGCAGCTACTGTTTAGAAATCTTACAGAAAAAAAAATTAACTTATTTTTTAGAAATGGTCTGTGGAACCAGATGACCAGAAGTATATGGAACATAGCTTTTAATATCTCATTTTAAAAGATAGTTTTAATAACTGTAATGATTAATTTGAATTGTCAACTTGATTGGATCAAGAGAGGACGGATATTAAGACATTTATGGGTGTGGAATGAGGGTGTGTCTAGGAATGATTGGCATGTGGGATAGCCAACTGAAATGTAGACTATCCCTAATCATGGGCAGCATTGTTTAGGATGATGGCTTGGGGGGAATAAAAGTTGGAAGAACAAGGAAACAGCAGATGCCAGCTCCATTCTTCTGGAATGGGTTCTTGATAGCAATTGTCTTAAGATATTGGACTCCTGCTACTTTACTCTTCCAAAGCAGACTCTGATAGTGATTCTCTCCCGGAACGCGGTTGATCCCTCTTGTACTGGGGCTTCAGCCTCTTGGACTGTGCAGCTACTGATTCTTCCAGCTCTACAGCCTGCAGAGTGCCACTGTGGAGTATCACCAGCTTTGGGTCCTGCTTTTATAATTATACTTCCTGTTCATTCTGTTCCTCTAGAGAACCCTAATACAATATGTAATTAATATTAACGCAATGTCTAACATGAGTTTTTTTCTTTTTTATTTGTTCTAATTAGCTATACATTACAGTAGACTGCATTTTGACACATCATACATAAATGGAGTATAATCTCTCATTCTTCTGGCTGTACATAATGTAGAATTACACTCGTCATATAATCATATATGCACATGGGGTAATAATGTCCAATTCATTCCACTGTCCTTCCTATCCTCCTGACCCCTCCTCTCCCTTCACTCCCCTCTGTCTGATACAAAGTACCTCTATTCTTCCCTAGGTGCCTGCTTATTGTGAATTAGTATTTGCATGTCAGAGAAAATATTTGACCTTTGTTTCTTTGGGATTGTCTTATTTTGTTTAGCATGATATTCTCCAGCTCCATCCATTTACCAGAAAATGCCATACTTTCATTCTTCTTTAAGGATGAATAATATTCCATTTTATGTGTGTGTGTATATGTATACACATCACATTTTTTTAACCCATTCTTCTGTTGAAGGGCACCTAGTTTGGTTTAGCTATTATGAATTGAGCTGTTATAAACATTGATGTAGCTACGTCACTATAATATGTTGATTTTAAGTCCTTTGGGTATAAACTTAGGAGTGGGATATTTGGGTCAAATGATGGCTCCATTCTAAGTTTTCTGAGGAATCTCCATACTACCTTCCATAGTGGTTGCACTAATTTGAAGCCTCACTATCAATGTATGATTGGACCTTTTCCCCCACATCATCGCCAAAATTTTTTGTTGCTTGTATTCTTGATAATTGCCATTCTGCCTGGAGTGAGGTAAAATCTCAGTGTAGTTGTGATTTGCATTTCTCTAATTGCTACAGATGTTGGATGATTTTTCATATATTTTTTGATCAAATGTATGTCTTCTGTGAAGTGTCTGTTCAATTCCTTAGCCCATTTATTGGCTGGGTTGTCGAATTCCACCATCAAACACTCAAGGTCACTCCAGGTGAACTGGGATACACGAAGCAACCACACAGAGACAGAGAAATATCTTTTTCTTTAGGTCCTGTGATGGCTCCTCTAAACTTAAGGGTCTGTGGAGAGAGAGAGAAAGAGAGAAAGAGAGAAAGAGAGAGAGAGAGAGAGAGAGAGAGAGAGAAAGAAAAAGAAGAAGAAGGAGGAGGAGGAGGAGGAGGAGGAGGAGGAGGAGGAGGAGGAGAAGAAGAAGAAGAAGAAGAACAACAACAACAACAACAACAACAACATCAACAACAACAAGAACAAGAACCCTTTTATTGGGAAGAAGCCATTCAAATGAGACAAGGGTCAGGTTTCAGGGGAGTTGAGTCTAACTTTATGATGTGATGTCTGCTGTCATCAGATTGACTGATATCTAGGAAGGCCAAGCCCAAAGGCAGAGCAAGAGAAGGGGACAAACTAAGGGATTTTCCACGAAACATTCTTATCCCAAACAGGGCAAAGGGGTAGGGTTACAAAGGAATAGGTGAGTGTAGCTCAACCCCTCTGGGTGCTGCCTACTCCTAGGGCCACACCTTGTTAGCACTGTTATCCAAGCGAGGAAAAAGACCAAGTCATGAGTCATGGCACTACCACTCCAGACTACATTGATCTTTCAGATCTGCTTGGTGCATTAGGACTTAAAGGTGCATGCATTTGGAGTGAGTCCCCACACTGGGTTATATTATTATTATTATTATTTTAACCATGAGTTTTACTTATTTTTCACCAGTGACATAAATCAGTTAAATAATACAAAAGCCCACTGAATGGTGGTGACCTTTGTATATTCTTAGAGCTATGGTTAAAAGTTGGAATTTCAGAATCTAGGACTGCATATTTTAAAGTACCCTGTTTGTCTCCTATGCACATAGCTCAGTCTTTTCTTTCAAACTTCCTCTAAAAATAATTATCAATATATTTTCATCACAGTAATGGAGCATGACTATAAAGAAAAGTCACTGATGTTTTGTCTTTCAAATCACAGACATCAAGGAACATGTGCTCCCTCCCTATGGGGTGAAATAAGCTTATTCTAAGGATGATCCACATTTAAACTTAGTATTCCTATTTCTGAAAATGTCTGGAGGGAGTGAATACACTTTTTCTTATTCCTAGGACAGTAACACATTTTTAAAAAATACCATTTTCAGTAGCTGAAATAATATTGTACATACACTCAATTATTCATATGCCTATAATTTAATTTTGCCTAATTATGTGTTCCTTTTTTGCTATTAAACATTCTACTTGCACATAAACTATTAAAGTTGATCATGTTTTAACATCTTTCACATTACTATCAAATTTCTTTGCAAAAGAATGATACATTTTGATATTTTGTCCATCATAGATTTTTAAATACTAATTGTGATTTTTAAAAAATTGCATTAAAATATTATTCATTTTGAAAAAAAAAAGAATGGTATAAAATTTCCAATTTGCTCAGTACAGTATGAAATTTCAGCATTGAGTGGTAATTTTCCAAAGTATTGGCTAATCAAGAGTCCCAAATATCTCATTTTATTTTAATTTATATTTTTCTACCAATAACACTGAAAATTTCCTTCCTTTCCCCTTCCCCTCCCCCTCCTTCTTCTCCTTCTCTTCTCCTCCTCCTTCTCCTCCTTCTCCTTCTCCTTCTTCTTCTTTTTCGTACTGTGGATTGACTCCAGGGATATTTTATCACTGAGCTACATACCCAGCTTTTTTTATTTTTTATTTTAAGAGACGGTCTCACTAAGTTGTTTATGGCCTCACTAAGTTGCTGAGGCTGGCCTCAAACTTGTGATCCTTGTCTTAGCCTCCCAAATCACTGGGATTATAGGCATGCACCACTGCTCCTGGATATACTGAATATTTTTGAACATGTTTTTTGTCTATTAATATTTCTTTAATTCTGGTTCAACACTCTGTTGTCTTTTTTTAAAAACTTGGGTATTTATTTTTGAAGGGGGGCCCATTGCTTTTGTTCATATAAACTGTCACCTAGAAATCACTTTAAACACTGATTTTTAAAAATTATATGATTTACTTAAAACCTTTAAATTTTTGGTATGAAATATTACAAGGATTTAAGATGTTTCCTTAAGCACTTTCATTTCTAGTACCTGAATTATCTGCCTATGCCCTACCATGCATTGGAGGCTGCTCATCATCCCCTTTCTTGTGAGTAGAACCTTTGGTTTCTAGCTGGGCAAATGGTAACGTGCAATGAACACCATATTTCTCATTCCTCAGATGTGGGAGGAATGCATGCCCTTCCTCGGCCTCTGACCAAGGACATGTGGAGGCTGTATCCAAGGCTGAGGGGCCAAGCTGTGTAACATTATACAAGAAGAGTGTCTGGAAGGGTTGACCTATAATTCATCATCTCTCTTGTATGGCAGGGAGTCAGTGATTTTGAGTCACAAGGTAATTCCTTTTCCTATTTTCATGGAGAGAGGTGAGGACTCCTCCATGAGAGTTAAAGTCAATAGCAGTTGAGGTTATTGTGCTGGGATGGGAGAATACATGTTGGAGGGAAAGCTGATCTTAAGCCAGCTGCTCCCTATTTTGTCAGGTGTATCTTGACTTGGCTGCATGTACACACATGCATGTGAGCACACATGTGCACACGCACAAGAAGAAGACCTAACAGAAAACCATTTACTGAAATCTGACCAAAAAAAAAAAATTAAATAAGAAAACAGAAAAGGTACAGAGAAAATATTGTCTTGCTGACAATGTCTATGGTATTCTCTGCTCACTGTCCATTTCACAAGCTATAAGATAACTCAACCCAATTTTTGACCAGAGAAGATTCTCGGGGTGTCCAGGCAAATATCAAGAAGGCCCAAAGAGATATATCCTGAGAACTGCTGGAAAGATAGAACACGAAATAACTTCCTTCATTAAGAATGTCTAAAGAGAAAAAGAAAAAGGAAAGAAAAAAAAATGACTGGCCAAACCAAAGATATTTAAAATAAAGAATGGAAGGAAACATCTTACAACAATAAAATCTAAATGGCACTGAAATAGGATAAAAAAAGACTAACCAGGCTGAAAATATAAAGGTTTTGTATTTGGGACTGCTGTCTGTTTCTATAGACTTACAAATAGGATACTGCTCAATACTTTATTTGCAATTATTTTTCTCATAGTATTCATTATAAATAGGGGAGCTTCCTTATCTATCTCTAAAGGCTATATGACTAACCAGCAAATATAGCTGATATACCAATCAAGAAAATAAATAAACAAAAAATTGCTGAAAATTACTAAAACTAATCTTGATTACTGGATGCTGTTGGCTCTGTAAAATTATGTTTAATTAAAATTTAGCATATTTCAATCATGTAAGATTTTAGACGTTTCCATGTTAAAGTGCATTTAAGGTGTATGTTCTTTTTCCCAACAGAAATCTGTCATTAGTACCAGCTTTGTTCTAGTCAGCCATCATGATTCCAAAAAAGGAAAGGGCGGTCACACACCAGTGTAGTGGCTAAGAATAGTTACAGAGAGATTTTCATGAAATCACTAAGCCAAACTAGATAGAAAAGGGTAAGTGTGGAAGATGTTGAAAAGTATCTTATGCACACAACAAGACTGCCAGAAATAATGTAGCACAACACTGTGAAAAGAGAGGAAGAAATCTCACAGTGGATACATTATAGAGGTGCAGGGAGCTAAGGGAAGACAACATATTAGGTCACAGGAATGAAGGTGGTGGCATTAGGCCAGGGGGGTTTGGTTACAGGCAGATATCAGCTTATGGGTGTGGGTGTGTAGAAGTCATGTGTGAGGCTGTGTGTTACTGAGGAAGAAGGGGTAGAAAGTCAGTCTACAAGAGCACTTATGCTTGCGTAATTAAACTTGGGTCTATATATAATGAGGACTTCTGAAACTCATTCCATTAACTGCTGGCTCTTAATTAGGAGTATGATAGGAAAACATATACAATGGCATCGATTATGAAGACATAATGGAACTCCATTACAGGGCTGTGAAACATGTGCTTCTTTCCATCCTGCTAGACCATGTTCCATGCCGTACTGTACTGCAGTACTTCATCAATGAACAGAGGATGTGTGTAGATATTGTCCCTCTGATCAAGTGGCTTACACTAGGGCTTCAGAAATTTAAAAGGCTAATCACTTCAGTTTTCATCCATGTTATCAATGATTTGTTTTTCAAATAAAATCTGCTTACTCAAATAACTAATGTCCTGTTAAAAAATTAAAGTTTTCAATTTGGGGGGTTTTGTTTTGTGACAAGATCTTGCTAGGTTGCCCAGAAAGGCCTCCAATTCCTGGGCTCAAAAGATCCTTATGCCTCAGCCTCCTGAGTAGCTGGAACTATAGGTACGTGCCACTGCACCAAGTCGTTTTCAATTTTGTTCACAAAAGGAGAGAGAATATTCTCCTCTTGCTTTGAGGTAAAACCCTAGCTAGAATACCTGGCACACACAGCAAGTGCTCAGAATTATCATGGATATTCCAAGTTCTACAGCTTCATTCTGAGGGAAGATTCCCATAAGCTTGTCAGATACTCACCACAGACTGACCCTCTCACTAATCTCCTTAAATGAGGTCTCTCTGGGAGGTAGCGATATTTGCATCCAAATATACTGAGGTTTGATGTGTGGTCTCCAAAAAACCGGAGCTGGCGGTATCTCTCCCCACATCGATAACAAAAATTAGTGTTACACTGTGAACAGGTCATGTGGTCACATCCTTCAGTTCTCTGGATGTGGATCTGTATTGGAGAAAGAGGCAAAGAGAAGAAAAGATTTTCAAAGTTTTTAAAAAGTAAAATCTGGCAATTTTTATTGGAACACAGCTTTTACCAAAGTGGAAGTGTCACATGGCATCCCTTAGGCATCCAATTTACTTATAATAACACTCTGCAAGATTAATTTGTTACTAAATACTTTTGTATATGGAAACCTCAATAATTTTTCAGGTACTCAAGTTGTTGCCTTATTTTGATCAACATATAAACAAACACTGCCCATAGAAGATTCATTTGTCTTTCCAGGCGCACATCTAACTCAGGGGACAAGAAAAAATTTAAAATGCTGTGAAAGTATTTTTTATCTTTTATTTTATGCTATGAACAGCAAGAATAAGGTGACTCAGAGGGAATAAGACAGGAGAGTTTTCCTTAAAATAAACGATTATGTAAAAATTTCTGTGAATAAATATCAAGGAGCAGAAATTTCTCTTTGCTCAAAGAAATTATAGCAAATACACATGTATATGCGATACCCTTTCACTATCTAATATTATTTGTAAATATGTTGTTCATAGGACAGTAAAATGCCTTCTGTGCAATTCAAACCTTCTCCTACTGTTGCAGTCAAGCTATGTGTAGCCACAGCTTCACCCATAATGTAACAAGGACATTATTTTTGGACAGTCCATATACTCAATGTGTAGTCACTGTCTTAAGCACTCCTCAGTACTTAAGATTATGTTATAATCAAGATATTGCTTTTTTTTAGGTATAACTGGACTCTGAGTCCTCATGGATCCTGTATCCATGGATCCTGGAGCCATCTTTTATTCAAATGTTACCCACTTTCCCTGTTAGGAGAAACATCATGAAAGAAACTCTAAATATACAACAATATTATTTCATCAAAAGACACATAATTTCGTTTACTGCCTAACTCTCGTGAATAAAATGGGATCACCTAAAAATACAATTTCACCATAGAGTAGGCACTTACTACATTCAAGGGCCACCTTCACTCATTAATATATATTTGCAGTGGTGGCAGTGGGTTCTCATTCCATTATATAAAATGAAATATACCACACACAAAAGTCATTTGCTTAGAAATTTCATTGCAATTGTTCCCATTACCATTTTTACTACTGTCAGCTTCTATCCATGATGTTGTTTTGGGATTTGTTTGTCAGTGAATGTTTTAATGCAATTGGGAACTTCACCCTTCATACCAGAGTCAAAACCTCCAGGAGTTATCTGGCTCCTGTCAGTAAAGCTTCAATCCCAATCTACAACGTGACACACACATTTCATCTGAAATTATGCTCTCCTTCCCCTAGTGCACACTGCAGTTCTCTGAACTAGCAGAAATGGGGTTAGAATCACATGTTTAAAAAGCTAGTCAGTGATGATAGAGACGGGATAAAATCATCCAGGTAAAAGAGATCTCTGAAAAGAAAAAGCTGAGATATGAAAATGACTGCTCATTTCGAAACAAAACTTATTTTATAGGTGTGAGCATAAAAATTTTGGAAGTTGTTATCTGCAATCACATGCTGCATTTGTTTTGTGATTAAACTGCAATTTAAAGGAATTTTAAAAGGACTCATGAGACTAAAATAACAATGGATATCAAAATTTTATCTATCATATCCTAATCTACCTACCAATGAGTTTCTAGGTGAATCTGACAATTTTGAAGAATAAGTAAGTAGAGGGCAGCCTATTACAGGCAAGCACTGGACACATGGATAAATGAATGAACCACAAAAGAAAAGTCTGCCGAGTGGCCAGCAGGACCTCAGGTATCCAGAATTGTTTTGTGAATTGTAGGTTAACTGCCCGCTCTCTCCAGTGACTCTGGGCAGGTAAGTCTCAGCCCCACAGGAAGGCGGAAAGAACCTGGGATTTGACTTCCGGTGGCCTGTGGGTCAGTACTAGCTCATCTAGCTACTTAAAATGAAATCAACTTACTTACTTCCCCTGAGTCTCAGTTTTAGTGATATTCCTCTCATGAACCCATTGTTTGGCACACACAAGTCAGATCAGTATAAAGGGTTCTCATCTACCCTTTCTGCTTTATCTACCTAAACATGTGTAAGGAATCAAATAATTGGGTAATATAACTAGAGACCTCTTCCTTGCCAGGTGGTCTCTCTCCCTTTCTTGGACTGACACTGCACTAGAGTACCTGCAGATAGGCAAGGTGTTTGTGGTCAAGGATAAATGAACATTTGCGCTCAAGGATTACAAACAAATTATTATTTTGGCAACAAATACAAAAACTACATTTCTTGCTATTGGCCACCCTATTCCTTTATAGTCATACTGATTTTTTTTTTTTTAAATTTTATATGACAGTGCAGCTGTAGTGAATACAGGTTTTATGGGGCCTGAGGTTATTTAATTTCAGGGACCCTCTTTAAAGAAAAGAGTGCAATTACAAACAAAAATTAGATACGAGGCCAAAAATGGGGGCCGTGTAGGTAAGGGTCTCCAGAGCTCAAGCTTTTTAGCTTCCTAATAAAATAGCACTTTCCTAGTTGTGCCTGTTTATTAGTGAATGTGTGTCCATATCAATTCAGCACAGTAGATGGCATGAAGGTATAACCTAGGCCAAAGTTCTTCTGGACGCTTCAACCTTTCATGATTCTTTAAACCATCCTGGCACTAAGAAACACATCTGAAGATAATTGCTGTGCACCCCAAACATCTTACACTCAACTTTTTGATTATATTTTGCATTTGATCTTAAAATGGAAATGATACAACTTAAAGATTTCCTCATCAGACAGCAGTGTTTTATGGAGCCTATAAAGGGAAGAGGACTGATATCTGTTTAGAGTTTATTTTGTGCCAAGCATCCTACATACAAAGATTAGCTCTTTAAACTGCACCATGAGATGGACATTCTTATTCTTAAAGGGAACTCAGAAAAGTGATTTGCTGAAATAACAATCCTAGTGAGTGGAGAAAAATTTAAAATTTCTTATGCTAAGCAACCTTTTATTGTGAAGTTAAAGGTAAAACCAGAGGGTCAAAATATTCTTTGCTAATCAACAGTGTAATCTTCACAGTAGAGGTTATGAGACAAATACGTCTGCTTTTCTAAGATTTTCTGCTTGTTTTTGCTGCTCTCTGGATCCACACTCTTCCTTCAAAATGGCATCAAAACTTTTTCTGATGGGAAACTTGTTCTTATAAGTTAAACTTGTCACTGATAGTATATATGCCTCAAAATTTTACATTCAGTTCTGTCATTTTATATCGGTTTATAATATTGCTTCACTGAGTTCTAAAATCTTTATGTGGCCTATTTATTATTCCATTTAAATACCCAAACTGCTATTTCTATTCTCTCTTTTAAGGTTTTTCCTTAGTACTAATATTGTTATTATATTATAATATTCTGAACATAGCATGAAACTAAAATATTATTGGTCCTATCACACAGGAATTGAAAAAGTAAGATCTAATAAGGATGTTCAGTAATTTTGTACACTGTAGGAATACATGGTTCTATAGGTTAATTTGAATATTTTACACACATAAAGGCAGGGATTTAATTGTGGAAAATGGTATCATGATTTACCAACTCTGAAGTACACAGTGCTTTCTTTAGTACTATTGTGGATTGAATATATCTTGATTATATATAAATATTTTATTATTTGATATCAAAAGAGAAATGAACAGATACGACATCAGTTAGCATACAACAGAAAACACAACTTTTTACATTTGTTAAGCAAATTGCAATTTTGAACTTCTGACACTTAGTGGGAAATAAATTTCACATGCTAATTGTGTTCCTTGGGTATATCTTTGAGTGGCATGCTTGTGACAATGCCATCTTTGTTTTTGAAACATAAAGCTTTAAAATAGATTAAAATTATATTCACATATGGTTCATTTTTCCCCAATGAAGCTGACTTTATTTTTTTTTGCTGTAGTTTCAAAACATTCATCAGCTTAGCTCACTAAAAAATAAACTAATTACCCAAGTGACTACAATTCAGCATCAAAATTCTGTTTTTACTTAAAAGATGGAAATAGACTAGGTATTTCTAATTCATTAGCTTAAACTGAGTATTCAAAAGCCATGGATGTTATGTGTATGTGTGTGTGCGCGCTACTGGGCATTGAAACCAGGGCCTTGCTCACATCAGGCAAGTACCCTGCCACTGAGTTGCACCCCCAGCCGTCCCAAATGCTACTTGATTTGTTATTATACACACATTTTCTTCACTCCATCAGGATAAGGATGGCTACTTAAAGAACTGAATACTTATGACCAAAATGTTGCTGATACCTCTGTACACTTAACGTCATGAGATGAAATGTTCAGAATATGCCAGACATTTCTTCAGTAAGAGTCTGGTATTAAGTTCACATTGTAGTAGACACAAAAAGACACAACTGTTTATTTTTGTGCCTATGATATTCTTCATCCCGCAGACCAAAAACCAGTAATAAGAGATTAACCATTACATATATGAACATATATAAAATAGTACCAGTCTCCCTCAAGTTGTTTACATTTAGTTTAATAAAATGATCATATAGAATCTAAAAAATAAAAGTGGAATATAGTTTTTTATTTTCATAGAGATTCCACTTAATCAATGGGTGGAAGAAAATCTACAAGGGCCCAGATCATGCATGTCTTTTTCACTCCTTAATAAAGGGCCTTGCATTGGTCCCAATACACAGCATATTCTCAATTACTACTTATTAAAAAAATAAATAAGCATTATCTAGGATCTCCCAACTCCCAAATTCAATGAACACACTTGTAATTTTTATTGTACTGCAGCTTCCAGTATTATTTAATCAGTCAATCATCACCCTTTCCAGACCTCTGATGGACTTGTGTTTTAGTGACATTGTTTTTCCAGGTTCTCTTCTGATCTCCTTCAGGTTGTTAGCCCTTCACCTATCCCTTATTCCCATCCACACCCATCACATTGCACAAGCTCCTTGGGTGATTGCTTCCACATTCACCTGGCTTTGACTCCCCTCCGCAGGATCTCTTTTCTTTATCTCCACTGTAGACCTAGCTCCTAAGCTTCAGACTCAAAACAGCAACTGTGTGCTAGTCACACACATCTATATACTTTGTAGGCATTCCCAGGCCAAATAGGCAAAAATCAAAGTCATCATCCTTACTCTATGCAAAGCCCTACTTAAGTACAATAGTGTTTAATCTTTTGTCAATCTAACAGCAATCTCTCCCTTCTGTGAGTCCATGAGAAAAAGGAACACATCTTACAAAGCATATAAAGGATCCATATTCGAGGTCCATATGAGGAAGAATGAAAAATGAAATTCATTTATTCAATAATTATCTATTTAGTGCTACAGAGTGCCCAACAAATGCTATAAACACTAGAAGTATCTCTAGTATCTCTCAAGAGAACAAAATTAATTAAAAAAAATTCTTACTCTCATGGCTGAAAATACATCCATTACCTTAAAGAACAATAAGAAATAGAGTGCTACAGATAAGTAATATGGCATGTGCTTTATTTTGGCTCCATATTATCTACTGAAGAAGGGGAGGAGGTTTGAAATTATATGGCCTTATTGGGAAGCTGAATATTACTCCAAGACAGTGAAGTGAACAACTAGCCATGTAGATATCTGGGGGAAAGAACGTCTAGACAGAGGGAAGAACAAGTGCAGAGACCCTGAGATGTTTTGAAGCATGCATGGAGGGCATCGTGGCTGTGTCAGAGAGAATGAAGCTAGAGGAGTAATGGGGTGGAAGCATGTCCATGCAGCTAGAGGAGTAATGGGGTGGAAGCATGTCCAGGCTGTGAACTGTCACATGGTTGTCATAGGACTAGCATTTGCGTTGTTTAAGATGAGAACCACAAAGTTTAAATCAGAGGGATCAGAGGGGTGATGTGAACTGTCTCACGTGAAACAGCCTCATTTTGGGTGCTGGGTTAAGAACACTGAAAAGAGGGAGAAACCAGTTAGGAGTCTATTATAAGAATCCTGGAAAGGGAAAGATGATGTCTTGCACCAGACTACTGATGATGGAGTCCTGGTATGAGTTCAAATTCTGAATAAATTTCAATCAGATAATCGATTGACTAGAAGTGAGTTATAAAAGAGAGTTGGGATGACACAAAGTTCTTGGCTCAAGCAGCTGGAAGATTAAATGGTTATTTAGTGAGAGGGGGAGTTATGGGAAGAACTATTTGGGGGAGAAGATTATTATTGCATTTGAGAAGTCTATTAGAGCCCAGTGAAGATGCTGCATAGGTATTTGGATATACACCTTTTCCCACAGTTACCTAAAACTTTACGATATGCCAACTGCTGCCACCAGCAAAATTTGTATTGTTTTGAATTCCTTTTTTTTTATTGGTGTTTGTTTTTTGGTGCTAGAACCTAGGGCCTTGCACATGCAAAACATGTGCTATACCACTGAATCACCCCTGCGCCCCTCTTTTGAATTCTCAGTTGAAGTTGCTCTACAGACAGAGACAGCAACTCTTAAAACTTGAAATGAAATGAATGCATTATCTAAGAGAGCTTAAGATCCTCTAGCAAAAAAAATGGCCCCATCAGACTCCAAGGGGAAAATGAGTAAGTAGCTTTTGACTCAGATGTTCCCCTGTGGACATGGTTCACTGGACTTCATCCTTCTCAGAAGCCCTCATCAACTATAACAGACTCAACAGGGCACTCAACTCCCTGGAGATGTTTCAGATTTTTCTTTTTCTTTTTAGTCAGGGGATAATTAACTCACACAGGTGGCTAATGTTGGCATTATGGATGTCCTGCAATGCTTGGGATCTCCTGCACAGTAAAGAATCAGACTCCTTCTGTAAAATTTTTAAATGCATTAGACGTTTGTGTTGGTGAAAATCTGTTGAAAAATATCTGAACTTAGAAACCTAACTCTATTTTGCATATAAACAAAAAAGGATGTTTATATAGTTTTCAAATACAATTAAGTTTTTTGTCACGCTATGACTGTATAAAATGAGGAAAGATTGATTGCATTTAGAACATAACTCCATTTTATATATCAGCCCAAAACACAGTTCCAGTACTTCAACTACATACACATATAAATAGAAATATATATAAATATGCATATATATGTACATAAATGTTCATTTTGTCTTTATGTTAAAATGTTAAATCCAAAGGACAGGTATGATAGAATTTGAATGTCACTTTAAGATTTCTTAAATGCATGGGTATGTATAAATCTGATTGCATCATTATTTGTTTTAATGTTATGTTGTTGAGAGCCACAGCCAAAGGGGCCCCAGCAAACTTCCAGCTGCCGGCTGATGATTGGCTCACAGTGGCCCCAGCAACATCTAGCTGATTGGCTCCTCTGCGGTGATGCTCATTGTGCTGTTTCCCTGCCCTTTCAGACCACGGAGCTGCTCATTGGGGGACTTTTTTGGCTCCGCCCACGTGACCCAGCCAATCGGCCTCAAGAGCAGGAGGATTGTGGGAGGTGGAGAGAAGCTGGTGTGGGAGAGAGAGGCTTGTGGAAAGCCGGTGGTGGCAGTTGAGGCTCTGAGGGTTTTTCCTGAGAGGCTGTTTTGTTTGGCGTGTGTGGTTCTAAAAATAAAGTTAGTTTCTTTTGACAAGTGGCTCCTGATTGTGCCCAGCCAGACTGCGGCATTTGGTGGCCCGTACGGGGAAGCGACTGAGGGTAAGTGAAACTGCTCGCCCCTGAGGGCAGGGCAAGAGGATGGGTAGCCATTTTAAGATTCCTCTTTTGTTATTTTGTTTCACTTTTGTTTTAAGTTGCCTGTCCCTGGAGATGTGTAAGATGGAAGAAAAACCGCTCACATCTGAGGAACAGATAGGGAGAAAGGACGGATGGACATTTCAGGAGGCTATTATAATGATTTTGTGTTGTTCCAATTTTGTTTCACTCTGTTTAAGTTTTGTTAGACGTTATCTTGTTGGGTTGTATTATAGTAGAAATACGGGATCAGAAATTAGTAAAAAACAAACTGAAAGAGTGTTAAGTAAATTGTTAGAGGAAGGAGGCATCTCAGTAAAATCAAGAACAATCAGGGCATACGCTGATACAATACAAAAATGTAGCCCATGGCTTTTTAAGGAGGAGTTGTTAAATATATCACAATGGAACCATCATTGTAGAAGGCCGGCTGGCTGCAAAATAACAGGGGGGTGACGAACAACTTATGTGCATTGATACAGCAGGAGTAGGAGCCGTTTATTGCAGGACAGGAGCAGTATTTATACATTCCACATAGCTTATCTAATTAGCATAAACTCGATACAGCACTGAACCAATAAGAAATCTCCACACTTAATGGCTCGCTTTTGTTACTTCTCAAACCACTCCCTCTGGCATTTTGCCAGGCACCATCCAGACTTGTTTAAGAACTCTAACATTCCCCTGGCTAAATGCCAGGTGTTATTTTGACTTGTTTACAGACTCTAACATTTCCCCCTTTTGTTTAATTTAAATAACGACCATAGTGGTTTTTAGAGAAACACCATAAATAACCTGCTACAAACAGAAAGGGAGGATACAAAATGCCACAATACCAAGCCACTTGATGGCTCCATGCAAGAAGCCCTTGGAAAAATTATACCAGCAATGACACCGTTAGCAAAGATACCGAGTTACAATTTGTTGTAGATTACAGTTTGTTGTCTCAGTCCAGATAAAGCAGTGTCTCAATAGATTAACTCACAGTCCAGGTAAATCACAGTCCAGGTAAGTTCTGCAGGCAGCTAGCTTAAATCACAGTCCAGGTAAGTTCTGCAGGCAGCTAGCTTAAATCACAGTCCAGGTAAGTTCTGCAGGCAACTAGCCTAAGCTGTAGCAGCAGAAACAGCAACAGCTCCGAAGTCTCGTCTGTTTTTCAGCAACACTGGAAATTCTTCCACCTTGGTCTTTACCGGCACTGGGATGAAGGCAGGAACTCTGGATGGCTAAAGAAAATCCTGTAGCATTGCACTAAGAAAACAACCTTCTGAACAATTTAGTAGTTATTGACATTGGAAATGATCAAACTTCAGGGTCCGCGGGCCCTCTTCCACCGGCTGTAGCGTCCTGGGCAGCCCCACATGGCCCTGGGGAGTGTCCCGGACTCAAACTGCTTCCAGGCACAGGTTTGGATTTGGGCTCTTGCAGTGGCGTCCCTCTCCCCGGGCGGGGGGCAGGGAAGAGCCAGTTGCCACCGCTTGGAAAGCCCTTGCTGCGCCATGACCAGCTCGTGCACGTGGCAGCCACCACGTGGATTCACGCACCCTCCGGTAACAAAAAGTATTCAGTAATAGCCTTTTGCTGCAACTTTTTTCCTGATAATCTTTCTTCTTCTGAACTTTCTTTTTCTTTCTGACTAGAGTTCCTGGGCTCTTATCAACACATGCCCTAACTATTCTTGGTTCCACTGGGGTGCCTTCTTCCCTTAGTAATTTACTTAACACCCCTTCCATATTTTCATCACAAAGACAATACAACATTTTAAGACAAAACAAGACACAAACATACTGTATCAATCTTCTCCATTTTCTCGAAATGGCCATTTTTCCTCTCGCCCTATCTGCCTAGGGACGAGCAGATTTGCTCCCGTCCTATCTATGGACGGGCAGCTTTTTTTCGTCACTTACCCCCCGAGTGTCCCGGGGCTCCCCGTAACGGGCCACCATCTGTAGAAGGCCGGCTGGCTGCAAAATAACAGGGGGGTGACGAACAACTTATGTGCATTGATACAGCAGGAGTAGGAGCCGTTTATTGCAGGACAGGAGCAGTATTTATACATTCCACATAGCTTATCTAATTAGCATAAACTCGATACAGCACTGAACCAATAAGAAATCTCCACACTTAATGGCTCGCTTTTGTTACTTCTCAAACCACTCCCTCTGGCATTTTGCCAGGCACCATCCAGACTTGTTTAAGAACTCTAACATTCCCCTGGCTAAATGCCAGGTGTTATTTTGACTTGTTTACAGACTCTAACAATCATGGTGAAGATTTAAAAAGAATAGAAAAGAAAAGCCCAGGGACTCTGCCAGTTGGCACATTGCCATTGTGGACGTTCATATCTTGTTTGCTTAGTCCAAAGCCTTCAGTTCAGACAATGGTAGAGGAAGGAGAAGACATAATGATTCAAGTAAAAGAGAAGGCCTCTCAAGCTAGTCAGACAGAGGAAAAGATTCAAGTAAAAGAGAAGGCCTCTCAAGCTAGTCAGACAGAGGAAAAGATTCAAGTAAAAGAGAAGGCCTCTCAAGTTAGTCAGACAGAGAAAGAAAGTGTAAAACAGAAAAATCCATCAGGGGGAAAGTTACAACAGGAGACTGCTACTAACACCTTTCTATCACCAGAGGGTGTAAGTGTCCAACCAACAGCACCACCTCTACAGGAGACTGCTACTAATACCTTTCTATCACCAGAGGACGTAAGTGTCCAACTAACAAGGCCACCTCCATATGCTGGGAGGTCCCCAACCCCCGCAGTTGATAGTTGGGATCCTGAGACAAGATCTCAAATATTAACATGCCCTGTATTTGAGGCAGGAGGGCAGCGATTTTACCAAGTTTTAAATTTCAAAACAGTGAAGCAGCTAAAAGAGGCTGTAACAACCTATGGTCCTCAAGCACCCTTCACTGTAAGCATGGTCGAATCCATTAACAACTTGAACATGACGCCAGCAGATTGGGCTAATATGTGTAAAGCTGTGCTAAATGGAGGACAATACCTGTTATGGAAGGTTGCCAATGAGGAATTTTGCAAGGAGACGGCTAGGCAAAATGCAGCAGCTGGTTATCCTCAGAGAAATCTAGATATGTTGTTAGGAAAGGGACCTTATGAGGATCAGCAGCAACAAATTGCATATGATCCTGGTGTATATGCACAAATTGCTGTAGATGCAATTAAGGCATGGAAGACTTTACAAGGACATGGAGGTTTACAAGGTCAATTATCTAAGGTAATACAAGGAGCTAATGAACCTTATGCTGAATTTGTAGATAGGCTTATTCAAACAGCTACCAGAGTTTTTGGGAATACAGAACAAGCAATGCCATTACTAAAACACCTGGCTTATGAGCAAGCGAATCGTTGGTGCAGAGATATCATTAGACCATGGAAACATGAAGATTTAAACACATATATTAAATTATGTAGAGACATTAATGAACAAGAGCAAGTCCTGGCAGCTGCAGTAAAACAGGCTTTAGATGCCAGAGACATTAATGAACAAGGGCAAATTGTGGCAGCTGCAGTAAAACAGGCTTTAGATGCCAGGCCAAGAACATGCTACAATTGTGAACAAACAGGACATTTTAAAAGGAATTGCCCCATTGGAGGAGGGTTTAACAAAACTAGGTATCAAAGGAGTAGAATACCAGGTATTTGCCCACGATGCCGTAGAGGGAGACATTGGGCTAATGAATGCCGTTCTCAAACCACCATAGAGGGTACTCCATTATCAAAAAACGAACAAGGACCAGGTGTTTATCCACGATATCGTGGAGAAAGGCATCGGGCTCCATTGCCAAAAAATGGATAGGGGGGCCCAATGCTCCGGGGCCCAAAACCACAAATATACGGAGCACTGGAGGAACCCAGCAACCCCATCAGGGTAGTGCCCAGGACACATTGTCCATCAGATCCCTCATCAGACAAACCAGAGGGAGCGCAGGGTTGGACATCTGCGCCTCCGCCAGAGCAGTACTAACTCCAGAGATGGGAGTTCAAATCATTCCCACAGGGGTGAAAGGACCTCTTCCCAAAGGAATAGTAGGCTTATTATTGGGACGCAGCTCTTCTACTCTAAAAGGACTTATGATAAGTCCTGGGGTAATTGATCCCGATTATGAAGGTGAAATAAAAATTATAGCCAGTTCTCCAAAGGGTATATCAGTAATTTCACCAGGAGATAGAATAGCACAGTTACTAATAATACCCAGCCTACATGATAAATTTTCCAATCGTACTGTAGAAAGAGGTTCCAAGGGATTAGGCTCCACAAGTGTAGACTGGGCTATGCTTTCTTTAAATTTAGATTCTCGCCCCATGCTAAAACTAAATATTCAAGGACATGAATTTAATGGGCTACTGGATACAGGTGCAGACCTTAGCATCATCTCTCGTCAAGAATGGCCAAAACATTGGCCATTACAACAAGCCACTCAAACGCTTCGAGGCCTAGGAGTGGCAACTAATCCCCATAGAAGTGCAATGGTATTAGATTGGAAGGATCCTGAAGGATGTGAAGGAACTATACAGCCATATGTATTGGATCATCTTCCCGTAAATTTATGGGGACGAGATGTCCTAGATCAATTAGGTTTGACATTAACAAATAACATCAACCAAAATGCACCCACTATTATGACTAGACAAGGTTTTAGGAAAGGAAAAAGATTAGAAAAACAAGAACAAGGTATAGCAGCACCAATACAAATAGATCAAGGAACAGACAGACATGGGTTGGATTTTCAGAAAGGGCCACTGAGACAATAAAAATTACTTGGAAATCAGAAAGACCAGTATGGGTTCCTCAGTGGCCCCTGACTAAAGAAAAGATACAACCAGCCCATGACATGGTCAAACAACAATTAGCAGAAGGACATATACAACCTTCTGTATCTCCCCATAATACTCCCATTTTTGTCATCAAAAAGAAATCTGGTAAATGGAGATTATTGCAAGATTTAAGAGCCATTAATAATGAGATGGTTATTATAGGACCTGCTCAATCAGGGATTCCTCAATTGTCTGCTTTGCCAAAAACCTGGTATGTTTTAGTTATAGATATTAAAGATTGTTTTTTTTCAATTCCAATTCATCCTGAGGATAGTCCACGTTTTGCATTTACTATCCCTGCACTGAATCATGAAGGTCCTGATCAGAGATGTGAATGGAAAGTACTCCCTCAAGGGATGGCTAACAGCCCAACTATGTGTCAAATTTATGTTAACAAAGTAATCCAGCCACTTAGAAATCAAAATCCTGAACTACAAATATTTCACTATATGGATGATGTATTGTTAGCACACAAAGATAAAAACACGTTGCTAGAATGTTATGCCACACTTACAAACTTATTAAAAAATTATAATCTAGAGATAGCAATAGATAAAGTACAATTAAATTTTCCAATTAATTATTTAGGAGTTCTATTATCCTCAACCATGGTCCGTCCACCAAAAATTCAAATACGAGTAGATCAACTCAAATCACTTAATGACTTTCAAAAGTTATTAGGAGACATAAATTGGATAAGGCCTTATTTAGGTATACCAACAGGAGAGTTGGGACCTTTATTTGATATCCTAAAAGGTCCATCAGATCCAAATTCACCCCGAATGTTAACGCCTGAAGCAAGAAAGGCATTAAAAATCATTGAAACATATATGGAAAATATGCATTTGGATAGAATTGATATAAGTTTGCCTTTATTATTTATTGTACTACCAACAAAAAATATTCCTACAGGAGTATTTTGGCAAGAAGGTCCATTATTATGGATACATTTATCTTATTCTCCTAACACTATTCTTACTAGGTATCCTGAGGCTGTAGGACAATTAATACTCAAAGGAATAAAAGCAGCAAAGGGAGTGTTTGGAATTTCTCCCAATAAAATTATTACTCCATATACTATGAATCAAATTGATGAGTTAGCTAATGAGTTAAATACTTGGGCAATAATCATGTGCAAATCTAATGTTTCATTTGATAACCACTTACCATCTAATCCTTTATTGTCTTTTTGGTCATTGCATCCTGTAATTTTTCCAAAAATGACAAGAAAAACACCTATCATGAATGCTCCAAATATATTCACTGAAGGGTCAAATAATGGTACAGCAGCAGTAGTTACCCCTGATCAAACTTTTACATTTTTAGTACCCAAACAATCAGCTCAAAAGGTAGAGCTTAATGCAGTTTTACAAGCTTTTGTGATGTTTAAAGATTCTGTATTTAATTTATTTTCTGATAGTCAGTATGTAGTTAATGCTATAGTATCTCTTGAAGATGCTGGTAGGATTTCCCCTTCTTCTACTGTTTTCTCTTTGCTTTCCACTATACAAAGTCTAATCTGGGACAGAAAAGATCCATTCTTTATAGGACATATCAGGGCACATACAGGATTGCCTGGAGCCCTTAGTTTGGGCAATGATTTAGCAGATAAAACTACACATGACATACATATTTTCTCTACACTAGAAGAAGCTATAAATTTTCATAAAAAGTTCCATGTCAATGCTAATACTTTACAAAAGCATTTTAAAATAACTAAGGAACAAGCTAGACAGATAATAAAACAATGTCAAAATTGTGTGACCTTTTTACCACAAGTTAATCTTGGAGTCAATCCTAGAGGATTGATACCTAACCATATTTGGCAGATGGACGTCACACACTTGCCAGAATTTGGAAAATTAAAATATTTGCATGTTACAGTTGATACTTCTTCTGGATTTTTGATGGGCTCCCTTCATGCCGGAGAAAAAACTAAAGATGTTATAGCTCATTGCTTACAAAATTTTGCCACTGTGGGTGTTCCAAAACAGTTAAAAACAGATAATGCCCCTGGTTATACTTCTACCTCTTTTAAACAATTTTGCTCAACATTTGGCATTACTCATATAACAGGAATCCCATACAATCCACAGGGACAAGGCATAGTTGAAAGAGCTCATCAAACTATTAAAATGTACTTATTAAAGCAAAAAAGAAGGAATTGGGAAGGGGTATATATTCCCCAAAGATAAACTTAAAATAACCCTTTTTACTCTAAACTTTTAAAATTTGGATTCATCAGGACTTAGTGCTGCGGAAAGGCATATGTGTCCAAAAAATGTACATAAGCCCAAGGTACTTTGGAAGGATATTCTAACAGGACAATGGAAAGGTCCTGACCCAGTAATTGTCTGGAGTCGGGGGTCTGTTTGTGTGTTTCCACAGGGAGAACAGCAGCCGATTTGGATTCCAGAGAGATTAACCAAGGTCCTGACCCAGTGATTGTCTGGAGTCGGGGGTCTGTTTATGTGTTTCCACAGGGAGAACAGCAGCCGATTTGGATTCCAGAAAGATTAACTAAAGCGATTTCTACAGACCAAAAAGAAGATGATTTGGCTCAAATCCATAACAACTGGTATCCAAAACTCCAGTTTGGCTATTCTTACATCTGCAACAGAACCAGGATGCTTTTTTCAATATCTATTTTATTATTGCCCTTTGCCATATCATGACGTTCTATTTTGTTTTTTGAGCTCATACAGACCTAGGTTAATGTTTTGCTGATCAGTTCTATTTTTTGACTATAGAGTTTTTAAACATTGCAATGGAGATTTCACCTGTAAAAAGTTATAAGGCCTTTACTATAATGTTATGTGTTGTATGTATTATATTATGTGTGCACACTTGTGTTTTGTGTTATATGTTTGAATGTATGTATGTCCATATATCATATATGATGAGCGTTCATGATAAAATGGATCCAAATATTTTTTTTTCACGTGATTTATATGGTTTAATTTAAATTGGGTAAACAACTGTTGAGGATTGTTTTAATATGTAAACAAAAAAGAAGGTTAACAGATCTGTTTGTTTACTTTTACCTTTCCTTTTCATTATATTTAATAATTCTCTTAAAGATAATGTAAATTGTTAAGAAAATTGTTTTCTTTTAGTGCCTTCTGTAATGTTACATAATTTTTTCTTTAGCCATTATTGCCAGAATTCCTATCTTCATCCCAGTGCCGGTGAAGACAATGTAAATTGTTAAGAAAATTGTTTTCTTTTAGTGCCTTCTGTAATGTTACATAATTTTTTCTTTAGCCATTATTGCCAGAATTCCTATCTTCATCCCAGTGCCGGTGAAGACAATGTAAATTGTTAAGAAAATTGTTTTCTTTTAGTGCCTTCTGTAATGTTACATAATTTTTTCTTTAGCCATTATTGCCAGAATTCCTATCTTCATCCCAGTGCCGGTGAAGTCAAAGATAAAACCAATCTACAGCTTCTGCAATAGCCATCACTGAACTGCTTGCAGAACTTGCCTGGACACATTGTGAACTCACCTGTATGCATTGTGAACTATCTGTTGGTGCAGCAACTTGTGGTAGTGTTGGGGTATTTTTGCTGATGATGTCATCGGTGGTACAATTTTTCCAAAAGGAGCCGTCAATTGGCTTGGTGTATCTTCCTCCCTTCTGCTTGTCATGATTGTCCAGCTAAAATTTGGGGGCCAACAGAGGTGAGGCAAAGAACCTCACCCCCCCGCTGGTACAAAGTCCTCTCCACAGGTGTGGCTGTATATTGGACCGGTAGTCAATGACGGGTAAGATCCAATTGCAATGGTACCAACCTAACGGGTAAGGACCATATGTACTATTGGACAACCTAAGGCAGGCACGGTCCCTAAGCCACATGCTTTTTGTTTAAACAGAGAGGGGGAGATGTTGAGAGCCACAGCTGAAGGGGCCCCAGCAAACTTCCAGCTGCCGGCTGATGATTGGCTCACAGTGGCCCCAGCAACATCTAGCTGATTGGCTCCTCTGCGGTGATGCTCATTGTGCTGTTTCCCTGCCCTTTCAGACCACGGAGCTGCTCATTGGGGGACTTTTTTGGCTCCGCCCACGTGACCCAGCCAATCGGCCTCAAGAGCAGGAGGATTGTGGGAGGTGGAGAGAAGCTGGTGTGGGAGAGAGAGGCTTGTGGAAAGCCGGTGGTGGCAGTTGAGGCTCTGAGGGTTTTTCCTGAGAGGCTGTTTTGTTTGGCGTGTGTGGTTCTAAAAATAAAGTTAGTTTCTTTTGACAAGTGGCTCCTGATTGTGCCCAGCTGGGTATGTATAAATCTGATTGCATCATTATTTGTTTTAATGTTATGTTACCTAAGTATTTACACAATGATATATATTATAATATTTTTAATTATTTCTAAATTATATTCAAACTAGGAAAATTTTCTGACTTTTTAAGGAAATGTAACAGGTGGTCACATTATATATTTAAATCTTGGGACAGTAAATAAGCACTAATTTTTTTGGCATTAAAAATAGGGCATTAGAGGTAACACAATCTAAGTCCAAGAAGTATTTGCTGTCAAACAATCAGGCTATTCTCATGTCTACAGTTCATCCTTTGGCACACCGGGAAAACAGCAGTAATAACCACTGCTCCAAACTAAGATATTTCATGCAATATGAAAAATTAAAAATGGTAAATCAGTGATCCAGTGGAAGCTATTTTATTTCCTGAGTGGCACTATCTGGAAGCTCCCCTCAGTCCCAGCACTTTTGCAGTAGTAAATAAAGTACTGAAGAACTGTAGGATACCTATAAGAGCAAACATAGATATGCCAACCTTTTCCCCAGTAACCACAAGCTACATAGCGATGGCTCAGATATAAATGACCAAAGACATAGCTTTTGTATTAATCTTATGTGAACAGAAGAAAATTAATCATTTCCTCTCAATCAATGTATTCTTGCCCAAAGCATCCTATTATAGGACTTAAGAGGATAAAATATCTAAAGAGAAATATCACTATAAGTAATTTCCCTTAATTGCAAATTCACAATAAATTGTGAATTAGCATAGTTTATTTTCCTTAGTCCTCCTTTTGGTTGTTACTCAATCGACCTGAAACTGGCTCTACGTCTTAGAATGGTGGTAAATACTTCATCCTTACAACTTTCTTTTGAGAATTAAATTAGACTACTATACACAGTATTGAGGCTGTCATGTTATTTTTACTGTGTAACATCTCAAAGTTTTATCAAAAGACAAGTAATGATTAAGATCTCGATAGCATACTGGAATTAGCATCTTACTATCACACCTGAGGATCTGATGAGGAAAATATAATTATAATAACTGTAATAGAGACAGATATACAGTAAATGTCAGTAGGTATTAGACAGTGTTATTATTACTGTGCTAATACCACAAAAAAAGATCACTGGACAAGGGCATTTTGTAAACACGGAATAAATATGGCTTATCAGAATTCGGCAACTCCTAATAGTATTTTGGCATTTCTTTCTTTTTTTAATGGTTCTTACACTTGAACCCAGGACCTCCCATATGCTAGGTAAGCCCTCTACCACTAAGCTAAACCCACTCATGGATGTTCTTTGAATAACAGAAAAGTGATTATCTTGTCACCTAGAAATCAGAAACATGTTGATCCTGGAGTAAAATAAATAACTTAATTGCTCATTAATTCATAAATCACATTACTTGTATACTAACCTAAGAAAATGTATAATTTCCTAGCAAGGTGTGGTGGCACACACCTATAATCCCAGCAACACAGGAAGCTACGGCAGGAGGGTCATGAGCTCAGAGCCAGCCTTAGCAATTTAGTAAGGCCCTAAGAAACTTAGTGAGATCCAGTGTCAAAATAAGAAAATTAAAAAGGCTAGGGATGTGGCTCCATGGTAATACTCCCCTCAATTCCCAGTACACTGTCCCCAGCCAAAAAAGCATAATTTCTTAATTGATGATCTGTACTCAATGTCTTGTTAAATGTTTTACATAGAGAGGTGAAATTATTTATAAGAGGAAAATCAAGGTGGTCAACTCCAGGTAATCTAGTCAATTGTGACTACATTTCTAACACATTACATAAATGTTTAAATAAATATTTATTTAATCTGAAATTAAGAAAAAAGATAATTTAGAGAAGAGAATTTGATGAATTCCCTTTTAATTTCCCAAATCAATAAAAAACCAAACTATTCTGAGAAACATTAACCCTAACCTTGGTTTAGTAAGTTCAGTATTCCAAGCAACACTTAAACTTTACCCAAGGAAGAATGGAAAAAAAAATGTGTGTGTGTGTGTGTGTGTGTATCTCGAAAGAGTTGTTTTTCTGTAAGCTCCACAGTTCTGGAAAAGCTGTGATGTTATGGACCTCCTGTTTCCTGATTAGATGTTATTTTTAATATTGAACTGTTTCAAACATTTAAAAAAAAACTATAGGTAACAATGTAACAGCTACATAGGGACTCACCACCCATATTTAATTATGTTAACATATTGAGATATTTGCTTCAGAAATATTTTTGAAGCGATAATTCTTGCTTTGTATAATGCTTCCTTTGTATATTTAATGTTTCTTGACTGTAACTTCCTGCTTGCTTTACACTCTTGCTTGCCTCACATAATCAGGTAAAAGGGCCTGAATTGTTTACCTGCATTTTAAAAGTTCATGTGTTACAAATATATACTGAGGTTTCAGAAGTCTGGCCTTTGGAAAAATGGTGTTTTAACAATTTGAACTTCATTATGGAAAAACACAGTAGTGCTAGATGCCAAAATCTGGCTAACTGGAGAATAACCAATACTAATTAGCTAATAGTAAACCTTTTGAGTCAGATGGATGGCTTATTAACCATTCTTTTTTTTAAAATTATTTCTTTTGTAGTTATGTATGGACAAAATGCCTTTATTTTGTTTATTTTTATGTGGTTCTGAGGATGGAACCCAGTGCCCTCACACGTGCTAGGCAAGTACTCTTCTACTGAGCTACAGCCCCAGCCCTTATTAACTATTCTTAGAGATTCCTTACACACATTCGTGAAGGTTTCATAACTGCTTTTATTTTTCATGATAGGTATCATATTGGGCAATACTATTAGGCCTTTAGAAACATCCAAAGGGTATATGCTACTACCTGAGACATATTTAATAATAAATATTCATTTAAAAGTTTCTCTTAAAAAGTATGGTGGACAATAAAACTATGTGTGGCAGCCATTTATGGAAAGGAAACAATGAAATATTTGTTTTGTTGCTTTCCTTTAGTTTAGTCAGTGGTAGATTACTCTATTATTTAAAGAACTACAATGGCTGGGCCAGGTGGTACACACACACCTATAATCCTAGTGACCCAGGGGGCTAAGGCAGGACAATAGCTAGTTGGAGGCAAGCCTCAGCAGTTTGGTAAGATCCTATCTTAAAATAAAAAGGAATGGAGATGTATCTCAGTGGTAAAGTGCCTTTGGGTTAAATCTCCAGGACCCAAAACATAATTTTTTTTTAAAAGACAATTGTAATGACTGTGAACTTTAGTTGAGGAATTTTTTAAAATTTTCAAATGAAATACAAATTTTTAAAAACCATATTTGCATTTGAAAATAGTAAGCATAAGTTATGTAACATGATTTTTACCATGATTTAAAAAAAAATTATTGAATTCTCCACAATTAAAAAAAATTCAACCAGGCATGGTGGCATATGTCCAAATTTCCAGTGGCTTGAGAGGCTGAGGCAGGAGGATTGCAAGTTTAAAGCCAGCCTCAGCAACTTATTGAGACCCAAAGCAACTTGGTAAGACCCTGTCTTAAATTTTAAAATATTAAAAGGGATGGGGATATGGCTCAGTGGTTAAGTGCCCCTGGATTCACTGTCCAGTACAAAAAAAAATTACTAACAAATAATAACTTTAATAATAATTGAGAGCTAAAGTTTAAGTGTGAGTGAAGCTGCATACATGGTATTTATTTGTTTCATCTTGTATATTACTGTTATTTTTAGGTGTGCATATAACTCAGATTTTAGTATCTCATCAAATAGTCTCAAAATGAATTTTTTGCATGAAAATGAACATATTTCATATTTTCAACAAAATTTAATTTCCTTACTTTCTTTAAATTTATTTTAAACATTAAATTTTATAAACTAGATTTAGTTTTGTTGATAACTAAGTAAAAAAGAAACTCAATATTAGCACAGGTTTTCTGTAGAGTAAGAATATTATAAAAATTATTTGTAAGATAACAAATGGTGTTTCATAACTGAACAAAATTCTGTATTAGAAGGCAATGACATTCAAATAAAATGCTAACCACAGTTGATGTTAATACAGTAACATAAAATTTTCATAAAATGTTTTATAAATAGGTAACTTCCAGAAATGTTTGTATATGTTCACCTTGGTATGAAAAAAATCACATTTATGAATAAGTATCTTGCTAATAAATGTGAGAGAAAACTTTTAATACTTACTATCTGTCAAAAATGAATTATAAATAATAATTTTGACTTCTTAGCACAAGTCAATTTCTTCATAATACTATACCAAGTATCAAATTGGTCTTTCCACTTGAGAAAAAGGTAAAAATCTCATTATGGGAGAAGTAAAGGAGAGAAAAGAATTACTCTATTGAGAGTACCAATTAAATGAATTTTTAGATAATCAAACTCTGCTTGAAGGGGCAATTTGTAAATAATTATTTTGTAGTTATAGGTGAACACAATATCTTTATTTTTATGTGTTGTGGAGGATCAAACCCAGTGCCTCATGCCTGCTAGGTGAATGCTCTACCTCTGAGTCACAACCCCAGCCAAATGGGCAGATTTTACAAAGGCATAATCATTTAAAACTCATCAGTATGGATACATAAATTTCATGAAAAATTAGCAGTAAGATTAGCTAAGAAAAGAGACTCTTATGTATCAAAACTTAAAATGTGCTTAGAAAGAAATTACAAATCAGTTGGTAGGAGAATTATTTAATAACCATTCCAAGATGGAAAAACTAGTTTCAGTACTCAATGTATAATAATCACCAAAATAAATTATGGGCCAATTAAAGAGTTCAAATATTTGGAAATCAAATGGCTTAAAGACAGAAAGTAAACAGACCTTTATAATCAAGCATATGAATAATAAATGATTAAGTTTAGAAGAAAAATATGTATGAAAGATTTGTAAATATATAAAAAAAATGTATGTGTCCAAAGGGTAAGAGAAACGTATATATGGTAAAAGAAAAATTTGAAAAAAATTAAAAAATATATATGTAAACCTAAAGATAAGGATTAACCTAGAAATAAGGACTATCAAGTAAAAAAAAGAAATAAACGAACAAAAAACACTATCATCTGAGAAAAATGAAAATATGTAAATAAAATACACCAGAAAACATTTTCAAATAAATAGTTCACATAATTTGATAATAAAATTTATGCTCCAACCTAGGCCACAAAAATAGGCAAAGGATATGAACAGAAAACTTTAAAAAGGTTGTATTATAAACTACAAAACATATTGTATTTTAAAAGAATATTTATATTCAGTTCATAAGTAAATAAGAAAATGCAAAATGTGAGAACAATGCATTTTAAAACTATTAAAATTAAAAGAATTAAAGAAGTGTTCACCCAGAAACAAATCCTCAAAATTTTTCTCATAGAATTACAAATTGTTTCATTTCTTTTGGAAAGCAAATTGGCAATACATGCCCAAAACTAAAAGCATTGATATTTAACCTATTCTACCTTTATGTATGTTTTAGAGGTTCAAAACATGGAAAAAAAATACATTCAAGATAAATATCATCAACACATTATATACAGACCCAAACCTAAATCAGCTGTGGTGTAGAAAGGTAAAATATTCACGCAAATATTACACAGTTAATGAAATGTTTTGAAAATTGCTTTAGAATTGTTTGGGCTGTTAAGTGAAGAAACTAATGTATCAAATTATTGGCATATTTTAGATAAAACACTACAAAAAGTAATTCCAATGGGGCAAAAACCCCATTTGACACAGTGAGTAGATTAAAGTCCAGGACTAAATACTCTCCTTCTTTGCCCAAATTTCCAGCATATGTTTTATAACCTTTATAGACAAAATGATTATTTTAAAATCAAAATCCATTACAATTTTGAATTTAAAACATAATATACCTATAGCAGGGTACAAAAATATAAATATACTTTGCTCACAACAAAATTTTACATATATTTGATTATTAATATTAAAAGCATTTATATGAAAATAAATAACAATGGTTTTGTCCATCTGAAGATAATACATGAAAGTTTTGTTTTACCAACACTCCTACCATCTTCCTTTTTTATATTTATAAATTTTAAGACATACATTTACGGAAAGAGCCTAAGCAAGTAAAATAAACATGAATTCATTAATTTTATATCAATTTCTATCATAAATATAGAAATGTTTCATGGGGGGAACATAATTTTACGGTCCAACAACAAAAATCAGAATAAACAAAATCTTTTAAGCTGCGCTTAAAAGAAAAAAAAAAGTTTGCACTCAAAACACGTCATAAATCGTGACTTAGATGAATATAAATTTCATAAATGTGAATTTGACCAGAAAACAAGTTCTCAGCTACAATGTAGTCATGTAAACGAATTCCCTGGCTCTTTTCCTTTCATTTATTTAAAAGGTAATCAGACCATGGAGCTATTTCTACAAGAGGGAATCAGCATGCAGGCTTTCTTTTAACTGATTATCTATATTTGTCAAAACTGTGGGAGGTTATTAGTGTGCTCAGAAAATTCCTTATGTTTCATTGCTTTTTCTTTTACACACGAGGGTCGCTTTAATGTTAGATCAAGGGATTGAAGTCATAAGCGTATGTTTTTATGTATGACTTCATTTCAATCAGAATTTCCTCAAGGCATAATGCTGCAGTATTGTTCATTCAGAAAACAGTACCAGAATGGCTGACTGGCAATTGTTTTTTTTACAGTTTTCCAGGGAGATATAAAGTATACTTATGAGCAAAGTGCTAAGTAGAATGACTTAACAGCACTCAAATTCCCACTAGCCTGTGGTTTAAAACTGAGCAGTAGCTTCAAATAAACTCAAAAGGCAAGAAAAAAAGGAAAAAGGTCCTCCTTTTAAATTGTTTTGCAATGGGATGAAAAATATAAGGGTACTGAACAATCGATGCACTGAGCTGAAATAGACCTAAATAAATAAATAAATAAATAAATAACTGAATGAATTTGCCTCCTACAGGGAAAACAGACAAAGCTTTAGCTCACACACATCTCTTTACATCACTTTTTACAAAGCTGGTTCAATTAAACTATTTCAAAATTTCTTCCAATTGCCAAAAATACAACATTATCATTTCATGCTATACGTTTTACTTACGGTATATATAAAACAGTATGTGAATTTGGAATAGTAGATCCATATATTAGTATTATTCTCAATAATAGGATTTATAAAATACTTTTACTACTTCAAATTGGATTCACAATTATTAAAATTTTAAGTATTTCTGATAATGGGAATTTCACTTATCTGTTCTAAGTCTCCAGGAAAGAAGGAATTGCAGAGTTATTCTTAAAAGAAAATTAAGCTCAATTTGGATATGATATCCAAAAGTAAATTTGGCAACAGATAAAAACCACATATGGTACAGTATACATATATACACGCATAAAATTTTCTAAAGTAAGTTAAAAAAAAACTTCAACAGATCCCTATCTTATAAGAACCGTTTTGTTTTGTTTTGTTTTTGTTTGTTTGTTTGTTGTTGTTTTTTTGCTGCATTTACTTGGTGATCTCTATGTAGGAGGATCTTCCCTTGCTATTTGCATGGCTAACTTTCCATATTCAGGTTTCAGCTCAAATGTCTATTAACTCTTGATTACTTGAAAGATTATAAGAGGGAAATTAAAGTGGGATTCATAAAATCCATAAGTCCTGATTTTGAGTATTAGTTTCTACCTCAAGAGATATACAAAGAAATGAAATGATCAATTTAAAGTAATCCTAAAGTGATATGCAATGGCCAAAGGACAAGAAAAGCAAAGGACAGTAAGGATTCAAAGCCTGCAAAATTAATTGGGTAGGGATTACAGTAGTGTGGCAAGCTAGAAATGATATGTTTATATCATTTCCAAGCTAGCTTTTCCTTCTTAATTTTTAAAGAAAAAATAAAGATTTTGATGTTTTAAATTAATTCAAGTAGTCTCCTTAAATTTTGTAATGTATAATAACTCATAAGAATATACCTTATTTATATATAAAATGTTAAGTTTAAGACATGATATAATTTCTCTTCTAAAATGAAACAGCAAATACTCTTTCTCCATACCGGTGTTCAGATAATTATAAATATGATTCATTTCAATATCATGGATATTATTCAATTACATTCAGACGTACACATTTCTTCCCTTTCTTCCAAAAGGTCATCTCACCTTGCACTTTGGACACTTCTGGGCATTCCTCTGCCCATGCTCGATCTCGCTGGCCCAGTGACGCAACAGTTTGTCTCCTTTTTTGTACTCCTTGCAGTTAACACCTTCATGCCAAGGAGAGTGGCACTTGAAACACCAGATGAATTGGCAAGTGGGGCACTGGATCTGTGCAGAGAAAAATAATGTTAAGTACTAGTGGACAGACTGAAAGAACAAGAATGGAGATGCTTGGGAAGTTAGCAAAAGTGTTACAATTTAAAATGCCTCCCTCTCAACAAGATCAGAGACGGAATAAGACATGAATATTCTGTTATTAAAAGAGGAATGAATTGCTTTAGCAAAGATGATGTGGCTGTTCATAGACCACACTGGAATTCAACACTTGGGAAGTTCTAGAAATCAAATTGCCTTTATGAACATCTCCAGATGGAAGCACTGAGTAAAACCTGATGGTTCTCAATGCCCCAGATCCAGACACTTCTGCTCCCTTTAACTCACTTTTCCCTTCCATCAATTTCCCAGGTTTTTCATTGCTCTTCATAACAATGACTTGCTTCACTTTATGAAATCAAAGCCCCACAGATACTTCATCACATGAAAAACACACTAACCAATACACTGCTATACTAACCATCTGCTGTGAAGCAGCATCCAAAATAATGGGTACCCTTGGTTTGCTACCAATATAAGGAAGGCTAGCTATAAAAATAATGCAAAGAATAAAATAATTAGAAATGTGTCAATATTGTGACCCTGTGGCTTGTATTGAGGAAACCTTCAAAATGAGGTCTTGATGCCATATCAATGTCTATAGCAGCACAATTCACAATAGCTAAACTGTGGAACCAAACTATATGCTCTTCAACAGATGAATGGATAAAAAAAATGTAGCATACATACCAATGGAATATTATTCAGCAATAAAAGAGAATAAAATAATGGCATCTGCAGGTAAATGGATGGAGTTAGAGAAGATAATGCTAAGTGAAGTTAGCCAATCCCCCCAAACCAAATGCTGAATGTTTACTCTGATATAAGGAGGCTGATTAATAGTGAGATAGGGAGTGAGAGCATGGAAGGAATAGACAAACTTCTAATAGGACAGAGGGTTTGGAGGGGAAGGGAGGTGGCATGGAATTATTAATATGGTGGAATATGATGATCATTATTACCCAAAGTACAGGTATGAAGACACGAATTGGTGTGCATATACTACGTATACAGAGATGAAAAACTGTGCTATATATGTGTAATAAGAATTGTAATGCATTCCACTGTCATATATAAATAAAAAAGAGGTCTTCATATTTTCACTATGTGGAGGTGTATATGAGCATCTGTGTACATGTTCATTGAAAATATTTGTCTTCCACTTGACATGGAAATGTTTTATCTGCCTTCCTTTACCATGAATGGCAGTGGAGTATGCCACCCTCACAGAGTATTATAGTCCTCACTCTCTAAAGTCATATAGATATACTGGACTTTCCCCAGCCCCATTTGATTAAAATGAATTATCACTTTGAATGAATGAATTAAAGTGATTAAAATGAATCACTTTGAATGACATTTGTAACTTTTCTTCTCTAGGCTCCTGCATATGAGGACACTGCAGCATGGGTGAATGTACTAATGTTTTGAAGACCAATTCGAATTTCTTTTGGTAAACTGTGCACAATATCACCACTTACTTCTTTGGATCACCACGTTTTGATAATGGAGATTCCACTACATAAGTTAACTGGCAATTACAATCACAGCTCTTCTGTTTATAACTCAAAGCACTGAAGTTTTCACTTACGTCAAGAATAAATAATGCTTTCCTACACAAATGTGAAAATGCAAAAGTACTTCTGTTTTTAACTTTGGACAAAACAATAGAATTTAGTCATTAAATTAAAAAAAAATCTTCATGTCTTTTTAAAAAAATTCTGTTAAATGGGAATATTATGCATTACTTATTTTTATCTTCAAGATAATCCTACAAAGTAAATATGAAGGTAACATAGCAGGTATGTGTTAAGAAGAAATTTAAATATACATTTGTCTGACTCCAAAGTCGGCACTTTCTAACTGTGCAGAAACACTTGCTCACACTCAGCAGTGTTCCTTCTTTAATAACTGACAACTTAAAACATAGTAGTCAAAGATTGTTAAGTGGTTAAACTATCCAGTAATTCAAAATTCTACATGAATCCCAATGAAAGGTGAACTATGAAAATCCTTTTCAAGATTTTCATATAAATTGGAAGTTTCCTTGGATGAAAAAAAAAGATCTCATGATTCAGTTATTTAAAATAACTGTTTTTGCCTTTTTTACCACGAATATTAAAATAAGTCATTTTTCAAAGAAAAATGAGTTGAAATGGGTGTGTTTCAGAAAATAAAATATTATGTTTATTCCCTTATGTCATTGAACACTGAAGAACAGATGTTACTATCAATGGAGCCTTCCTTCTGAAGACAGTGAATGAAATGCAAAGAAAAAAATGACATCACTTTTCCTCTTGTACCTACCAATATGTCAGGAGGACTTGAATACTTAATTCAGTTCTCTCCTATTAGATATAATCCATGATTTGAAATTGCTGGGCTCTAGTATCATTAAATAAAAGTGTAAAATGCCTCTTTGGTTTTTTAATCAGTCTTAGATTTTATTTATGAAATGAATAGAAATAAAACTTTGAAATGGACAACAGACATTATTATGGTTTAAGGATCCTTGTGAACAAATGTTGAACTCACATCTTTGGATCTCCAACAAAGATAATGAGAAGTGTGCAATTCTCCCAAGGTACCAGAATGAAGGAATCTGACGCTTGGTGTCTAAACCAGGTATGGTGGCTCTCAACTGCTTGTGATAAATAAGTCCTACTGCATGTCCTACCACCCTTCTCACCAACAAAACAGAACTAGTGACAAACTGACAGGAGTCATGCAGCAAGCTCTCAAGTGAATATGAATAAGGAAAATTCATACTCAGCTGCTTACTATGCTTTGGATTAAAATTATGAAAAGACTAACTGCCAACATAAACAACATTGGTATTTAGAAACTACATCTGAATTGCTTCAATACTGACTTTTTGGTCTAAAGATGCCTTATTGACCTTAACTATATTCAAAATTGGCTTTATGTAAACACATATAGACCTCAACACCACACCTTCCTCCATGCTTTTATTCACAGTTATTCCCCTCATGAAATGCCACCTCACAACCACAAGTCTGCCACATGGAGTGCCTTGCCTTCTGCATAGTCATATTCATACAGAAGCAGGAGAAGAGGCATCATCAGCATTGCTTAAGAGCTTGTTAGAAACAGAGAATTCCTGAAACCCTAGAACCATTGAATCAAGAGTGCACTTTTCCACAAGGTCCTCAGGGGATTCATATGCATGCTGAAGTCTGAAATACACTCTTCTATACCAAGTGACCCATGGTTTTGTCCTGTACACAATTTATCGAATCAGGAAAGGCCAAAAAACATGTATCCTCTGGTTGGCACGTTGGCAAACTGCCTAAGAGGCAGCTGCCATGAGCTTTGCCCAGCAGAGGTGCTCATTGTTGAATGTAGATTAGCCAAAACAGATTTTTCTCTCCTGAGAAGTGCAATGGGGGCACATATACATGCTGCCTTTGCCATTGAGAGAAAGACAGAGAGGAGCTGAGTGTCCACAGGGAAGATCACTGGAGAAAGAAATAGGCATTGACTTGTGGTGAGATGACAGAGGGGCTCACACTACTAGAGAACTAACTATCTGTTTCTCCATGAGGCCTCCCTGGGTGGCTGCTGAGACTGATTTCCTGTCCTTCCCACTTCCTGTGGTGCATTCAACAAACCTCACTCATTGAAGCAGGACAAGCACATCTCTACTTCCTATCACTGGAAAGACTACAATAAACACAATCTGTGTCTGTAATCTTATCCTAATAAAATTTTTATAACTTGAAGATATCTTCCTTATTCCTCCCTATGAGATGCAGTTCTCTCTTATGGAATTTACGTTGGGCAGGTAGATGTGCAATCTCCTTAAGAGTCTACACGTTTACTGAGGACAAAAGCTGTGTCACATTCATTCTGTATTTCCTGAGTCAAGTAACACAGACCCTCTGACTTACGGTGGACACTCAGTAAGTTATTTGTAAAGTGAATTAAATGAATTCAAAGAAAAACCAACATCTCTAACTTAGAAACAGTAGCTGAGATGGCATTACCATTTCTTAGATTCCCAGATGATGTTTACTAAATATTTTTATAAATGTGCAAACTCTTTTTACATATTAAAATACATATTGGGCAGAGGGTGCAGCATGAGTCACCACTCAGAGGTCCCAGGGCACACGTGTAAACAAAAAGTGTTCCAATGTAGCCTGAACAGAGACATCACTTCACCAGCTCAACTCTGAACCTTGATGAAGTGTCCAATAAATAGGGTCTAGTAAGTACCTACAGTCTGGGCTTGTCTGCCAAAATATATTGTGATTCAGAAATTTCTTATATGAGCCATGTAAAAATTACAGGTGTCATGCTGGGCATGGCATTACAAGCCTGGAAACTCAATTGCACTGGAGCTAAGGTAGGAGGATCCTAAGTTCAACACTTACAAACTGTTTCAAAATAAAAAAAATACAAAGGGCTAGGGATGTAGTTCAGCTAGAGAGTGCCTCTGGATTCCATTCCTCAGTATTAAAAAATCACAGCTGTCAGGCTAATTTCCTAAAGAAACTAATCAATACAATAAATGATTTGGAAATCTTACAGTTATAAAAAGTTTAAGAACTGAAGATGCATTTCCTGTACAGGAGAAGATGTGAAAGAAGTGTAGGGTGTTCCAGAGATGAGAAAAGGAGTCTTGATGCATAGCTTCAAACACCTGTAAGGAAGCCATTTGTTCCTTTATAATATCAAATTCTAAAGTCAAAGCGCAGCCATCAAAGGAGAGTCCCCACACAGGAAAATGGGCTCGACTTCCTGCCTTGCTCTTGTTCCCTGGGAGTCCAGTGCCTACCTGGGATCTCTCCCTGCATAGGAGCACAGTTACATATGGGCTCCACAAGGCACTGTTCCTTAAAAGAGATACCAGATGTGGCCAAGTAACCCTTGTGTTACTGTCTCACAGCACAGCTGAAATTGGGGTGAAAAAGGAAAGAAAAAAACTTTTCTAAAGTTTGGGGACCAAAAGCACACATAACAATGCAGGGTAACATATGACAAGATAAGGTATATCAAGTTACAATCTTATAGACCTCCCTCAATATTCTTTTCCTGGCTCCACTTACATATGTAACACATTATTTATTGCATAATACACCCTCCTGGCTTTTATTTTTAAGTGAGAGGCATGCTCTTCCAGGGCAGCACGTTGGAACTTGGGGATGGGGTTCTCTGCAGTGTCTCCCCTGAACTTGAGAGTCAATGTTCATACCAGTCCACCTGGAATCATCTTTAAGCACCTACAAATTCTATAGAAAGGTAGAAATACAGAGGGTAGTATACAAAAAGTGCACAGACCAACCTTCTTCCAGAACATCTTCTGAGCATTTTATAATGAGAATCTGACTGGCTAACTTCACTCCCTTTCCAGCAAGTCAACAGAGAGAAATGATTCTTCACTTGTCTCTTATGCTGAAGACTCAAGGGAAAACAAGATGAATCAAAAAAAAAAAAAAAAAAAAAGAAAGAAAGAAAGAAAAACAAAAACAAAAACGGTAGTTCTCAACATTGTAGGCCAATGTGTAGGACCTATAGGTCTTAATTATTACAATTATCTAGTTGTTTTGTTTTTTTTTTTTAAGAGTCAGATATAGGCTACAATATCAGATGTATTCCAACATTCAGCTATGGATAGAAGTTGAAGCCCAAGCAAAAACTCTGAAAATATCATGGCCAGTTTGTGTGTAAAACAAAGAACAAGGTTAGAAAATACCTCATTAGTGACTAAAGGGAGAAATGAACTTTAATAAAATTTAGTAGGCCGGCATCAGAGCTGGGCATTAGACATTTTTTCAAAGGAAGAGTATAACACCCCCTTTGTTTAACTGGCCTCTTTAACTGGACTAGACGACTTGTCTTTATCTCCCTCATAAATCCATGCCAGCAGCAATCATTTAAGAAACTACACTTGTTTTCTATCGGTTTCTGACACGGATGATGCATTAATACCAAGAGAAATCAGCATGTGTCATAAACTAGACTGACCTTGCAGAGCTGAATCACGGTACGATTCTCAAATTTGTAAACACTGTCAATTTAAAGTGATGGTGTCAGGGAAAAACAGAGCAAAGGAGCACACTAATCACATTTTCATGGGCAAGCTTTACACATCTCTATATATGAAAAGAAATTCCCAAATCATTTTTACCAAAGAAAACTTTAGCACATTGTAAAGCACACCAATTAAGGACAACCTATGGACTCTATGGTGTTCTGAAAGCCCTTAGAAAAATTCTTTTACTACACAAGGAAATAATACATCTATGCAGTTTTATAAACTGTGATTTCTACCCAGAGGGCTTGTAATTGTAAGAGAATAAAAGACTGCTAAAGATATAAGGTCAGAACAGAGAGGGTTTCTCAGGGATATTTTATTGGTTCTTTTCTTCCACCTTACGATGAGTCACAGCTCCTTTGTGTAAATGATGACGGTTCTGCTTAACATTTGTGAGAAGAACAGGAGGAATTATTATTAGTTTTGCCTCAAGGAAACCATAAAGAGAATTGCCTTCACCATGTTCCTGTGTGGAGAGGCATGACCTTCAACTCTCACTACAAAGCAGCCTACGCTTGGGATGGGAAAGGAACCTGGAACTGCACCTATCACAGTGAACTCCTGAGTGAAATAACTTAGTGGCTTTTAATCCTGTGCAACCCTCTACCCTCCCCTCTCATCCACGAAGAACAACAGAATAACCATCAATGTTCTTTCCCTGAAAAACATATGCTCTTCATTTTCATGACTTCCTTGTCAAAATTCCTTCTCTTCCACCTCAAGGTTGATGACTTCTATCAGGTCACTCCTGAACAATGTTTCATGACATCTATTTCTTGTTGCCCCCCAAAGTCAAACTTAACACCATTAGCATATCTCAAACCAAACCTTCTTCCACTCCCCAAACCTTCTTTCTTCCTCCAGACACAATTTCTTCCTTGCTTTATTCCCACTGTGCACTGATCTCTGTTCATTTTGACTCCCTACTCTTTTCTCCATAGCCAGGGATGCTCATTTTGCTCCCCTTGCCTAAGTGATAATGAGCATTATAATTTCTAGCAGGCGTTGAGCACTTTATGTGTCAGTTGCAATGCCAAGCACTCTATATGTGTGACTTCATTATATTCTTATACTCTTAGGACATGGATACCATTACTGTTCCCATTGAAAGATGTGAAAATGGTACTCAAAGTTACAGAGCTAGTATGTGGCAGGCTGAGAATTTACATCTGGTTTGAAACCAGTGCTCTCACCCAACTTTCCTCCTTGGTCAATTCAGCATTTCAAGGCTTAGTGTGTTTGTCCTTTAGTGAAGTCCTCCCAGTCTTCCCTGTCCTTTCTTCTCCTATAAAATACACTCAGCATTTTCCATCTACATTTATTACAGTGCCTAATGTTATTTACACATTGGACAATTTATCAGTTCCTTCAACAGAGGTATTTGGAATGCATTCGTCACAGGATATGGTACTGTAGAGTGAATGGGAATGAAGTAGGGAATGAAGCAAGTCAGGACCTGGCCTCTTAGAGACTAGTAAGAGAGACTTAAAGCAAATAGGCATAGATATATGCCATAAAATCCCAGATGATAGTTGCTATGGAGAAACACTTTGAATGTGGGTAATATGCCTGTCTCTAAGCATCACATGAGCACATAACAGTCACAATTATGGGTTTTAAAAAAAATTTTTTTTATTTTCCCACCACTAATGTGTTTCCAAATTGATGGGCAGTTGGTGTTGCATTAATAAATTTTAGGAACTATTTAGGTTAGAAATTAAATTTCAAATTGGAAATTGAAATCAACCTTGTAGAAATGGGATCATAAAAACTTTTGGCATCATGACGTGAGTTTCAGAGAGAAGACATAAATATTATGAATGAAAGAATAAAATTGGATTTGACCAGAGGCAGGCAAGGTTGTCTCAATGTAAATCTCTCAATTCAGGAATGTACTTGTTTAATTTGATATAGCATGAGTTGACAATGTTCAGAACACAATGAAAAGGTCTATTACTCGAAATTTTTCCAGCTGAGATTGCTGAATTAGTGCTTCTAAGGATAAATGAACATGAAAATGAGTTCTGGTTACTGCTTCTTGATTGTACTCTGTTCAACCTTTTCCCATCTGCTGATTACACAATAATTAACAAGTGGTCTTTACAAAGAGCTATGCACGAAAATGAAATCCCCAAATATAATATTTTAGATCTCAACCTTCGTGTGAGAAGCATTTACTCAGCCATAACATTTCCAAACAACTTTAGCCTACTATATTAAGTGCTTCTAAATTTTCAGGAAAAAAAAAACAATAATAAATGCTCAAAGAATAACATTAGAACAAGACAATGTAACTCAGTGTCTCAAAAGCAGTACCACTGGGCTGGGGATACAGTTCAGTGGTAGAGCTCTTGCTCAGTATGTGCAAGGTCCTGAGTTCCATCCCCAGCACTGCCCCCAAACAAAACAAAACAAAACAAAAGCACTAGTACAATTGAGATAAACATTACAAGGGATTTATCAACAGTTACAAAACCCACTTAAGGATATAAACATAAGGCAGTTGCCTTAGGATGCAGCTTGTTGCATTTGAGTACTTGAATTCACTACTTTTGAAGTTATGATAAGCTATAACAGTTTGGAAGTGAGTTCTGTTACTGGAGAAACTGAATTAAAATTTTAAAAAAATACAGCAAAACGAAAGATGTCCATCTGTTCACCACAAAGAATAAAGACTTTAGTGCCAGTTTAGAGTACTCTACTTTAACCATGAACATCATAGGAGTTTGCTGGAGTCAGAGCCCTCCCTGCCTATAATATCCAGACAGGTATGGGCATATAAATCAGGTTATGTTAATGTAGAGCTTAGAGTTTAATGATGATAAACGCTATATAAAGGTTACACTAAAAATAGTACACATCATAGACCCAGGAAGTGTTTGAATCATACCTACAACTGTGTACAATGTAGAAAAGGGGAATTATCCCCACATTTGGTGGTAGCTTTACTTTGATTGGAAATGGCTTTATAGTTTCTTTTTACATTGTGCTATAGGTTGGATCTGGAGTGTCTCCCAAAGGCCCATATGCTAAAGGTGTGGTCAGCAGCCTGTGGCATTAATGGGAGGTGGTGGAACCTTTAGGAGGGAGAGCCTAGGGAAAGGAAGTTAAGTCTCTGAGGACATGCCCTTGAAGGGCATGTTGGGATCCTGGCTCTTGCTCTCTCTGCTCTCTGGCCTCCGTAAGGTAAGCAGCTTTGCTCTACCACCCACTCATCTCCATGATGTCTGCATGGCCAGAGGCCCAAAAGCAATGAAGTCAGCCAACAAGATCTGAATACTCTGAAATCCTGAAACATCCTTGTAAGTTGATTAGTTCAGGTATTTTGCCACATGATAGAAAGTTGACTAACATATATTTAGATTTCTATGCCATACCGCCCCCTGAGGATTTTAAATACTTTATTATCACTTACTATATATTGAATTTGTCCTCTTCTCAGAACTTTACATTTCCTGTGCTTATAAAAAGTAAACAACTGCATCTGCAAGATTTAATATCTTCACCCATTTGCCCCCTGCTTCTCTTCCTAACCTACAACCAACTGACAGATATCAGGGGATGATCATTGGGAAGTGTTATCAGGATACCTTTGGTTCACTCAAAAATTATACACATACAGGATTTTATATTTGCAGTTTTTCCATATTTCACTCTCAATACATGTGCACTGTGATAAATTATGCTCATTACAGCATGATTTCAGATGAAATAAAACTTATAACATTTTATGCTCTTGTAATTGTATCTAAATGATCCTTTTACTCATTTAATAAGAGTAATACATTTTAACATTATTCAATTATTCCCATTTTGGTTCAATTATGTGTACATTTTGAATATCACAAATAACCTCACTTATCTCTAATTCTAAACATAATTTAGAAAAAAGTAAAATATCCTATGTTCTAAAATAACAAATATTTTTAAAACTACAAGTTTCCTGATAAAATGAATTAACATACAATTGGAATATAAGTAAATGTATTTATATAAATATAAATGAAGACATATAGTAACAAAAAAAGTATTCCATATCAAGTCAGTAGTCAGTATCACTGTAGGGTAATTATTTTAGTCTTACATTTTTGTAATGTCAATAACGACATTTCTTATAGAAAATTAACAAGAGGTTTCTCCTAACAATTATACCTAAAAGACACTAGCTTGCATAAAAACCAGAAATAAAAAATATTAACCATGAGAGTCAAGCAGTTGCAAAGACCAGTTAGTCACTAAGAAGCTCTGACTGACTCAGGAATACTCCAGCTCATCATTGTAATGGCAGAAGAAGGTACTTGCTAAACCACACCAGGGTTCCCTCAAAGCCACAGGAAGAATAATGTACAGAACACTGCTTCCAAGACTCAAAACATGGGCAAAAACTTACCTTAAATGGAGATGATTTCAAACAGCCTTTGAAACCACTTCATCCTGCCATTTACTGTAATAACAAGGATGAAAACTACTGCCACAGCCTCATTAGTTTCTGCTTCATTTACTGAAAATGTTCCCTGTTCTGCTGACTAATAGTCACCTGGTGAGGCTCAAAACTTTGCAAGACAATTGTTCTGGGGGTAGGCCTGGGGGCACCTGTGCATCTTAAAAACTCTCCAAGCAGTTCTACAATAGTCAGGGCCATGAGTCAAAGATTCCTCCCACAGCTGTTGCCTTGGTTTCCCAGCCTTCAGTCTTGGCCTCCTGTGACAGCCTCTGAATGCTGCCACAATGATCTTTTGTAATGCTCATGGAATTAAATTCAAACTTCTGAGCAAAGGGTGGAAGACTCCACAGGACTGCTCTAATCTACCTGCCAAACTGCTCTTCACTATTCTTTCCTCATTGTCTCTGCAAAGCTGCCTCCTAGGGCCTGGCTTCAGCCTCTGCACCTGAGCTCTTACTCACCCCTTGCTCTGAGCTCTGAAATGCTCTCCATTCTGCCCGGACCCCACCTCCTCAGTGAAGCTTTCCTGACATTCTAGTGCCCAGCTTCCTGCAAGTGTCCCCAAAGCACCCTATATGAATAGGTGTGTGTGTGTGTGTGTGTGTGTGTGTGGTGGGGGTGGTATTTGTTTTTTTCTAATCACAGTGAACTGTCATTTTAGAGAATATGTCTCCTTTTATCTTCTGTTACAGTTTGATTTTTAAGCATCCCCTGAATGGTAAATAAAGGCTGGCTCCCTGGGGTGGCACTAGTAGGAGTTGGTAGAACCTTAAGAGGTGAGGACTAGTGGGAGGTCTTCAGGTCACTGAGCCTGTGCCTTCAAAGGAGATTGTGTGACCTGGTCCCTTCCCCTAGCTCTCTCTTGCTCTCTAATCACAAGGAGAGTCCCAGTCAGTCATGGACTAAATCCTTCAAAACTGTGAGACAAAATAAACATTTTTTCTATAAGTCAATTATCTCAGTTACTTGTTATACTGACAGAAAACTGACTAACACATCTTTATTAGATTTTCTGAAGCAGGGATAATGTCACCTTTACTTTTGTGTCCCCTAAATTTAACACAATATCAAGCATACACTAGTATTCTATATTTGTTGAATAAAAAGTGAATAACATTTTATATTACTTTCCTTTATTAAAGAGTTAAAAGAGATTTTCACTGGGACCACTAGGAAACTCAAGATCAAGTCATAGTTCAAAAAAAAAAAAAAAAAATCCCTAGTATTATCTTGGTATTGGTAATGGTAATGAGTATTACTCTAAAGATTATCTTTCCAACTGTATTACCAGTTGAATTTTCAACATGATTAAAGTCAATAAAAAAATCTTTAATGAAATCCTCAAGATTGCCATCTTAGCATCAGTCTCCCCAGACCACACATTTTCAGAATCACGGGCAATGTATGCTCACCTTCGGCTCCGGGAAGGGAAGGAAGCCCACTTAATGCCCACCACAAGTTGGCCCAATAGGGCTGCTCCCATCATGTGACATCTAACCCACAACTCTGGTGAACATGCTTACTTTATATTTGCTTTCTGATCTTGAAGGGGTGGGAATATGTCCTTTTTTCTTAAAGGTTGTAAAGTGCTTGCACTGAGGACACGGCTTGGTGCTGGAATCAATGCGGCCAAGTTCCAAGAAGTACTTATACTTGATGGAGTCTTCATGTGTTAAATTATAGACAACAGTTGTTTCTTCCAGGAATTCAAAGCACTCTGTGATAGGGCATTTGATTTCTACTTGGCCAAGTTGTACCTGTGTGAAAGAACAGGTGGTATTGGTTATTAAATTTCTTTCTCTTTTTTGCATTAAGTATTGTTATATCTTGATTATAGTAAAGGGTTGTTTGTTACTTTTAAAGATAACAATGAGGGGCAATCACTTTGATACCTGTATTAGGCAGTTCCAAAATAATCACTATGTTTCCATACTAATTTATTATTGGAAGTTTAGTTTTCTCTGATCATATTTGTGAACCTAAGCCACAGGCTCGCCAACGAAACAAACTTCAACCCCATCCTGGAAACACCATGAGGAGCCAGCATTCACACCCTGTGCCAATGATAGGAACTGCAGGGTGAGCCAGCATTCAGACCATGTGCCAACTACAAGGTGTTTCAGATGTCAACATTATTGTAGAATATTTCGGCACTAAACTTTAGGCACATTTTACTTTAAAAGGACAAAAGATATTTTGTAAAGTATATTATGCAAGATATCTTGTAGTTTGAAAATCATTGCCAAAAAAAATAACTGTTTTTTTTTTTTTCTGATCCTTCCACCTGGCCTCTACTTATGATTTTAAGTTAGTTCCTATGTCTCCAGAACCTCAGGAGCAAGGAAGAAAAATAAATCAAACACAAAGGTGCAAAATAAGGAACACATGTATCTAGCATTTTGTATAGGATATTAGATATGGCTAAAGTTGAAAATAACAGTAAAATATTAAAGCACAAAATGTGAACACAACCGATTTTTGAGAGCTGAAGGAAGTAAACAACTTTCAAATAAGAAAGGCTAGAATCTCTCCTTTATTAGTGAATAGGAACTCTTCTATGGCATAATAATCTTCTTTGCCCTTCCTAATATAGCAAAGGCAGGCACTGAACACTCCACATGGCAAATGATGATTTTCACTTGTGTGACTGACATTCTGAGAAATAAAAACACATCCAGCTGAATGAGAAACGCAAACCCTAACAGCCGAGGCAGGAAGGGGAGGAAGCCACAGGCTCTGTGGGAGAAAATCGTCACAAAGAGCAATGAAACTTTGAAAAGCCTAAATTCACAGTAACTTTGAACTTTACTGTTTATACTGCACGAACTTGAGGAAAAGTAGTTACAAAGTTGGAAGGTGAGGGGTGCATGAGAATGACACGTTTAATTAATACCATGAAGGATATGAGCAAAAAATGATACAACGTGGAAAGGTCTGAGGAAGAGAGTCCGACTTTGAGTAAACCGCTGAACCATTACGGATCTGAGGAAAGTACAAAATGATACTTATTTGATGCTACTACTGTATAAAATGTGGTCCAAAGAGCTTTATTTTTAAAATAGTTACCCAATTTTTTACTTTTTTTGATGAGTCTGTTTACAGACTCAAATTTTTCTATTATACATTGTGGTGTTTTCATGGTATACTGATTCCATTTTTTTTTTTTTTTTTGGTACTGGGTATTGAACTCACAGGGGATTAGCCACTGAGCCACATCCTCAGCCCTTTTTTGGATTTTATTTAGAGGCAGGGTCTCACTAAGTTGCTTAAGTCCTTGCTAAGTTACTGAGGCTGGCTTTGAACTCATGATCCTCCTGCCTCAGTCACCTGAGCTGCTGGGATTACAGGTGTGCACCACCACACCTGGCCTCCACTTATGATTTTAATAAATTATTTTAAGACAGCAGTCCTCAAGAGAGTTCATGTAGACAAAACTACAAAACAAGAAATCTGGCTCGATGAAGTATATAACTTAAACATTCAAAAATGATGAAATATTTCCCCCTTCAACATTCTGTTGACATTTTTGAAGGCCAATTCTGAGCCTCCTACTAGGTTAGGGACTGAAGCTTCACAGGTGCCCATTGATCAAGAGGCAGTGAGGACAGAGTGAGTGCCAACACCTGGCACGATGAGCGCAGGTGTCAGAGGGCAGCATGGGGAAGTATGGGAACCTCGCCTGGGGAGGTTCAGAGGAGGCTTCTGGGTAGAAAGGAGGCTCCAGATAAGATCTTAAGATCTGTAAGACTTGGCAAGCAAGGGTGAAGGCATTCAAGCAGACCGAAGAAATAGCACAGACAAAGGAGACCTGGGGAATACAGCAGAGCACACAGAACAGGGATGGCCATATTGTTCCCATCCCTGAACCCCATCAACTTAAACAGCACATGGGCCTGCATCTGAATTTAGAGATCACCACCTTAGCGGGGGGGATTAAAGATGTGTAGTAAGAATGGCCCAAGTGTGTGAGTATGGAAAGCTGAGGCTGTGCAGATGAACTTGGACCAGAGGATGAGAGTAGAATTGCTACCTTGGGAATCTGCATTTTGTCCTATAAAACTAGAAAACTATTCCATTTGTAGCACATGAGAGTTTCTTTTCATTATACCACACACACGCACACACACTGCCATTTCAGTCACTTTAAGGGCTCCTTTTTATTGGGGAGCAGTACACTTTATTGATTTTGGAGACTGAGTTTTCAATCCCCAGGTCAGTGTTCGAATCCAGACTCCCTCAACCTATAATTTTATTTATTTTTTATCGAAATACATGATAACCATTGATGCAGCAATTTTACAGCCATCTGGGAATATTCAGGTCTCAGGGAAATGGAATGTAGTTTAGGGACTACCATCTTCTGCAGCTCAAGAGACCAGGCCACCTTGTCACTCGTTCAGCAGTGGGTGCTCATCAACCACACTGGGCTACCTACCACTCAACCTCCAACAAGCACCTTGTCTTCTATTTTGATGTTTCTCAAATTTGTCTGTAAACTCATTTTATTTCCCACAGAAAATTCCTCTTTGCTTACATACTCTCCTATTGACTATTCCAAACCTTCTCTTCCTTTCAAAATCCCTGTCCTACCTTATTGATCCAATAGCCTTACATAGTATTTTATTGAACATGCAAAAATCAGATGCATATTCTCCTGTCTTCCCACTGCCAGCTTTATCAGTGTATCAACTCTGACCCCATCTTTTCTCCCTTGTTACCTTGTATAGTGGAGGGCCAAATCTACTTCCAGGACAACTGCATACAAATTGCTTGAAATGTTTGTTGAGAATTCAAGTTTCTTGGCCGACTCAAGACCTACATATTCAAGGTTGAAATATTGTATTTTGGGGTTTTTTAAAGTATTTTTTCCTTTCCACTTTTTTTTTTACTGGTACCTTATAACTGTACATATGATAGGATTTTTTGTTACGTATTTATATATGCACACAATATAAGAAAATAAATTGGCCCATATCAATCCCCAGAACTTCCCCCTACCCTCCAGACTTCTCAGCCATGGTCCCTTTCCTCTACTGATCTCCATTTGATTTTCATGAGATCCCTGCCCCCCATTCCCATTTCCTTCTTTCTCTCTAGCTTCCACATATAAAAGAAACATACAATCCTTGAACTTCTGAGTTTGACTTATTTTTTTTTATATGGTCTGTAGTTCCATCCATTTCCCTACAAATGACAATTTCATTTTCAGAGTTGGAGTTCTTGCCAATAAGCCAATAATTGGCAGTCTGAAAAATCACTCTCATAATATTTTCAATCTCTCATATTTCTTAATACTAACACCATCAGCCTTTTTCATGGATAGCGTTATTCATGATCTGTCTGATCTCTTGGTTTCTATATGTGTATTTTTTTTTAGAAAATAATTTTCTCAAAAGATTGCTGCCAAACAAAAAATCTTGACTAAGCAAAGTGCATTCATTTATTTAGTCAACAAATAAGTGTTCCATTAATTCAAGATGCACTTTAAAATAATCATTTGACATCTCAAAAGTCAAGACTGTTTCAGAATCAATAGTCATTAGCTACCTTTTAATTTGCACTGCTTTTACTTTCTTAGTGGTACATAACATGATACTGCATCCTACAATTGATCATATCTTTTAAATTTCAATGAAGTGTGATTTTTATGGATCAGGCATTGAGATGAACTTCTGGTGAGATGGCAGGAGAAAGAAACATCACATTGGAGAAAATGCATTATAAGTAAACAAACAAACAAACAAAAAAGATTGTAACCAGTGTTACCATGAACTACATACACATAGGGAGAGAGTCTGGGAAAGTGCCTGGGCCTGACATGCAGAGGAAGACACTGCCTGCAAAGCAAACCAGGGCAATGGCCCCAGGGAAGAAGGTGCTGAATGTGCCTGATATTTCTGTGCTCAAAGCAAAGAACAGAGTGACTGAAACATAGTAAGTGAGAGAGGGAACAGCATGAATGACACTGAAGTGTCAGGCAGTAGACAGATCACACAGGCCTGGTTGGCAATGATTAAGTTTCCACTATATTCTAAGTTCAATATAAATCCACTAAAGGTTTTAAGGGGAGGAGTAATGTCTTGATTTACATTAAAAAAAAAAAAAGAATCAGGCTCTTCTAGGAGGATGCACTGTGCAGGAGCAGAAGTGCAGGTTGGAAGAATAGTGGCTCTCGGATTGCAACTCTCTTACCACCAGTTGTCCAAGTAGTAGATGATGGATGACTGAACTTGGTAGGAAGAGGTGGCCAGAGAACCAACTGGGATGTTTTAAAATTGACAAATAAAAATTGTATGTTTATGGGATGTAACATGTTGTTTTAAAATATGTATATAATGTGAAATGAAATGGTTAAATTAAGCTAATTAAGATATGCATTATCTCACTTTTTTTCTTTTCTTTTTTCTTTTTTAGTGAGAACACTAAAACCCTTGGGAGCTTATTACACATTGTTATTAACTAGTCACTATGTTGTATAACAGATCTGTCGAGTTTATTTCTTCTAAGTATGAATCCTTTGACCAACCTCTCCCAGTCCTCCCCACCCCACCCCAACAAACCCCTGGTAATTAACATTTTACTTCCTGTTTTTATGAGTTCAATGTTTTTAGATTCCAATATAATTATGGTTCTGACATCATTCTGCTTATGTTATTCAACATAATGGCCTCCAGGTTCATCCATATTGTCACAAATGACAGGATTTCCTTCTTTTTAAAGACTACTATTCTATTGTGCATATATAACTCATTTTTTTTCCTTTATCCTAAATGATGGACACTTAGGTCAATTTCATATTTTAGCTATTGTGAACAATGGTGCACTGAATGTGGAAGTGCAAATCTCTGTTCTACACATTGATTTTATTTCCTGTGTGTGTCTGTGTGTGTATACATATACATGTATATATATACATATATGTACATACATACATGGTATACCATATATACTACACATACATATGCTATATGGTAGTGTGTATATATATATAACTATATATACATATACACACAATATATATATATATTTGTGTGTGTATATGTATATATAGTTATATATATATATGTATATGTATATGTATGTATGTATGTATGTATGTATATATATATATATATATATATATATATATATATATATATATTATTAGAAATCAAGTAAAGGGAGGAATCAATTTTAGGTTTTTGACTTGAATAGCCTGTGGACTGGTAGGTGGTACTTACTGAGAAACTTCTAATAAAATACAGTTTACAAGGATATATTTGCTGGAAATGATTCAGAACCAATTTTATAGTAATAGAAACAAAGATTATTGATGTATTAAGAAATACTGAGTTTCTACAATATGATAGTTAATATAAGAAGTCCATGATATAAAGTATATTATGCCATAAATCTTGCCTTCATGGAATCTCAGAAGGCAACAACTAAATTAGCCTTGGTAGTCTCTTCTAGCAACTTGGGACTTGATGGCACTAATTTACTTGATATTTATCTAATGTTTTTTTAAAAAAACTTTCATTAGAAATAATTATAAACATATGTAAGAGTTGGCAGTTTAATATTAAAATCCTTAAGTAGTCATACTCCAGATTAAACAATTGTCAATATATAGCCATTCTTATTTTTTCTGTGCCCTCACTCATCTTGTCCTATCATACTATTTTGAAGCAAATACCAGATATCATGACGCCACATTCATAAGTATTTCCATATGGGCTTAAAAAATTAGATGTCTTTTAAAAAGCTATCTATATATCTCCCAAAATGTTTTAATACCATATTAACATTTCAAACATGTTATCTAACTTTTTTACAGGAGTTTTACATTCTTAACATACTGAAAACCAAGTTATTTTGTACTTTTGTTGTGGTCAAGGCTAACTGATGATTGAACATTCACCAATCAATTCCACTATTTATATCATGGCAAAATATGCTGAGTTGCTTAACAAAATCATGTCCATTCTTGTAAGAATAAATTACTTAACTCTAAAACAATCTCCAAGGTGTCAGTAAGAGACATTATTATCCACTTAACACCTGAGGTAGATGGCTAATTTGGAACTTGGGAGTGCTCCAAAGTAATTTAGTGACTCAGGTAAAGGGGACCTCTGAAGTGGAAGATTAATTAATTAAATCCTCCAAAGAAAAGGACAGAGAAAAGCATAAACCTGAGGCCTCAAGACTCACTTTGTGGAATGTATAATGTATGACATTTATCATGGTTATAAGGTTGGTTAAGAGAAGGTATAGTGCCTTGGCCTTTTGATCACTCAATACCAAGGGATTTCAGATTTCCTGTCCTGAGACATGGAACATATACATATGGCAGAGGAAAAGAGAATACCACAATAAAAACATGAACATGAAACACACATGGCATCTACCCCATGCAGAGCACAGCTCCAAGCTCTTAGTGCATACTAATTTTTCTGCCAAGCACCATAGGGCCAAATTTGTTTTCAGGTTCAGCTTTCCCTATAACTTTATCATCAGTGATTATTGGGAGATGGATGTTCTACTGATATATGTGCTTTTTTGTCTACTCAGCAGATACTACAGGGCCCTGTGGTACATACCTTGATTAAAAAAAAAAAAAGAATGATGAAAAACATCAGGCCAGAAGTTTTGTCAATTTTAAGCATAATAAACACAGGGAAAGCTACACTTAGACACACTACATGAAAGTGCCAAATACCAAACACAGAAACTTATTCACAAGCAATCAGAAGAAAAAGGCATATTATAAATAGAAAACTTCAGCTCCAGGTATATTGCTGGTAAATTCTACCAAGTTTTGAGGATGAAATAACACCAATATTACATGAGTTCTTTTATAGAAAAGACAAAAAGAGGAAAAGGAGGAAATCATTGCACTAGCTGCTATATAAGGTAAGCAAACCTGCACAGGACATTGAAAGAAAATTACTGACCAATCTCTTTAATAAAAACAGATGCAAAAATCCTAAACAAAATGCTAAACAAAATATTAGCATCTAAAGCCAACAATACATAAAAAGGTAACATATCACAATAAAGCTGGCTATATAAAAAGAATGCAAGACTGGTTTAACATTACAAATCTATTGGTATAACTCATATATTAATAAAATAAAGAGAAAAATCACATGATTATCCCAGAACACAGGAAAATTTTTTGATATATTTAAAATTGACTCATGATAAAATTTTAGCACAACAGGAACAAATGAAAATTTCCTTCATTGGATAAATGGCTCTACAAGAAAATCTATAATAAACATCATAATTGTGAAATATTTGACACTTTCTTCGTAAGTTGGGCATGGGGTCATCATGCCAACTGCCATTATTATCTGCAATGATGAGAGCTCATAGCCAATGCAAGCAGACAAAAGGACATGAAAATAAAACAATTAGAAGCAAGGATTTTAAAATCCCTCATTGTTTATAGATTTCTGACATAATTGTTTATTGATTTCTGACATAATTTCTGCAGATTGTATCTGCAGAAAATTCAAAATAATCTACAGATAAAGTATCAGAATTTTAAAAAGTAGGTTTACCAATTTGTTGAATAGATCAAGATAAAAACATCAAATGTACTTCTATATACCAGTAACAAGAAATATAAAATACTTAAGAGACAGTGTCAATAGCAATATTAAACACATCAAATATGAATAAATCTAACAAAAGATGTTCAATAACTCCACATATAAATACTTGAAATATTTTTGAGGAAATTAAAGCAGCAGATAAATGGAGAGATATTCTTTGTTTTTGAATTAGTAGATTCTATACTAAGATGTAAACCCAACCCATAATGAGTTATAGATTCAAGGCAATTTTCAATATAATTTTCAGTTTTACCTTTCCTAGCATTATTCCCCTCTTCTCTCTCTCTCTCTCTCTCTCTCTCTCTCTCTCTCTCTCTCTCTCTCTCTCTTTCCTTCCTTCTTTTTTATTTTTGAGGAAAATTTGATTCAAAATTACAAGTCAGTTCTAAAATATGCGTGGATAGACATGATTCTTGCTATGGACTAAATGTTTTCCCCTAAGTTCTTATATTGAAATCTAATTACCAATGTAATGGTATTTAGAGGTTGGGCCTTTGGAACATGATTATGTCAGGAAGTTAGAGTCCCCATAAATGGATTAGTGCCCTTACAAAAGAGGCCCTGGAGATCTGCCTCACCCCTTCTACCATGTGAGGACACATTATACAGATGCTGTGTATGAGGAAGAGATCCTCACCAGATACTCAATCTCTTGGTGTCTTGATCTCAGTCTCCAGAACTATCAAAAACAAATTTGTTGTTTCTATGCTACTGTGCTCATTAACTTTCCATTGCTGTTACAAAATACTTGAGATAATTAACTTAATAAAAGGTGTGTTTTGGCTTATGGTTTCAGTGCACAGAGGAAAGGGGGTTGGCCCTGTTGCTTTGGGACTGTGCAGTACATTATGGCTGAGGCACATGGCAAAAGGGGCCTGTCTACTTCATGATGTCCAGACAGCAGAAAAAAAAAAAAAGGAAAGAAAAAGGAAAGGAAAGGGGCTACAGTGCCAACATCCCCTTAAAGGGTATGCCCCTAAATTTCTTCCATTAGGCTTCACCTACTAAAGGTTCTACCACTTCCAAATAGTGCCAAAGCTGGGGACCAAGCTTTCAACACAGGGGCCTTTGGGAGACATTCAAGATCAAACTACAGCAGCTACTCAGTTTATGGTCTTCTGCTGCAGGAGCCTGAATGAACTAGGATAACATTCTTGATTTAGTAAAACTTGTTCTACAAGATATACAACTAATTATAAAGCTACAATAATTATAATAGTTTGACCCTGGCACAAGTTTAGATTATTAAAAAAAAAACAATATTGGATCAGAAAAGAGTACAGAACAAAACCACCTACATTTGGACATCAGATATATTGACATTATAGAGCAACGGGGAAGATCTTTTTTTTTTTTTCCAATAAATTGTTCATTCATAAAAAATATCAGTCATGATTCCTACCTCAAACCAGGTGTATAAGTGAATTAAAGGTGAAAAAAGGAAGACTTCTGCAATGATCAAGAAGAATATGAAGATAATTATCTTCAAAACTTTAGGGAAGAGAAAGAATTCTTAAAGATGATACCAAAACACTAACCATAACAAACTGATAAATAAGACTAAATAGAGTTTAAACCTCTGTTCACCAAAAACACTGTCAAGAGTGTGAAAATACAAAGCATGAGAAGGTATTTGATATACCTTCTAAGTCTTTCATATCTAGACTATGTAAAGAACTTTAAAATATTTTTAAAAAAGGCAGACAACCAACCTGACAGGAAAACAGTCAAGACTTAACATGCATTTTAATACCCAAATAACTAGTAAACACATGAAAGAGTGTTCAACTTCAGGATTTATGTGCAAAAACACATTAAAACTGCAATGACACGTTATTTGGAATGAATTAACTGAGCTCTCCTAGAACTTAAAGATTCATCAAAACAATGTTTAAATAGTTCATAACTATAGAATTAGTGTGGTATTAATGTTTTCTACAACCAGTCCAAATGTATTTTCCTACATACAGTCATACCTTTTTGTTAAACTTATTTTCCCCATTCCTCACCCTGAATTATCATGCTTCAAACATTTATACACTTATGTACATTTAAAATTTTTAATTCAGTTTTTTATAAGATCATAAATTCTCACAGTTCAAATACCAAAGAGTACAAAGTAGATACACAATTAGTGAGTCTGTCTTATAAGAGTCCTCTTTTCCCCACTCATATGACAAATGATTGGGGTTTTCTTCCAAAAAATTTTAAGGCATATATGAGAAATGCAAATGTATGTGTGTGTGTATATATATATATATATATATATATATATATATATATATATATATATATATATATTTTCATTCTGTCCTTTTTAAAACCCAAATGGTGTGCTGGAGTTGGGGCTCAGTGGTAGAGCATTTGCCTCCCCCATATGAGGCACTGGGTTCGATCCTCAGCACTACATAAAAACAAATAAAACAAAATAAAGATATTGTGTCTATCTAAGACTAAAAATAAAGTTTGAAAATATTATTTTCCTTGCTTTCTTTATCTGATAAAATATTTTAGAGATTTTTCATACCAGCCTACAATGAGTTTTCCTGTCTTTTGTTTTTAATAACTGCCTAATACAGTATTCTACTTTACTGTAACCAGTCTGTCTTCCTTCCTATCTGGATGAACATTTTGATTGTTCCAATATTTTGCTGGGTCAAACAATGTTGCAATGCATAAATTTATACATATATTATTCACATGTGTACATGTGTTTCAGTAAGATGAATTGCTCTAGATCATTATTGCTAGATCCAAAGGATCATGTTTGTATTTTTAATGAATGGTTCTAACTTGCTCTCCATTGCACAGTTAAAATGATTGGAAATCTCACAGTAAAGAGGCACGATAAGAATAATTCAAGGTAAATTACAAAAAGTTTTATTTAATAGGTGAGTAAAAAGTTAATATTCAGAATTGAAAGGGCAATAAATATTTCTTCCTTAATTATTAGAAAGGATCATAACTAGAATCCAATTTTCTCTGGGGAAAACACAATGAGATGTATTATCAGATTGTAAGCAATCTGTTTTTTAAGAGTAAATACTGGGTCTTTGAGAAGGCAACTCCCTAATTCTAAGCAATCGCTGAAGAATATTACTATGAAGGGTATTTTTATGCAAATTACTAAATAAGTAGACTGACACACGAATGTGTGGCATGTGCTCAGATTAAATGGAATGAGTACATAGTCAGTCATGATAAAATGAACTTTCTGAAAGGCAGAATTTGAAAAAGAGACTAGATATTTGGTTACATTTTAGAGTGGGGAAATTATTCTTAAAGAAGAAATTGAGTTCATTTTGTTGAAATGTTACATACTTTTTTGCATCACTAATCTAAATGAGATACTCCAATTTCTCAGAACCGAAAATAAAGACACGATATAGATCATTTCTTCATAGAACCCCGACGTGGGAATCAGCCACAAAGTCCTGGTGCTGCCTTTGCTCTGTGTGTGCTGGATAACCAGGGTCACAAAAATCAACTTTCTTAGAGACGGACTAATTCATTATTACACATCCCTTCTAGCTCAAAAATCAAAGAATTCTGAGATGTCCAGTATAAAATCAAAACTGCATTTAAGCCTTCTAAAGCTTTAGCTCTAGCTTAAAAAGCTGTTGCAGGTAGATCACAAGATCTAATCACAAGAATAGATTCCAGAGTCAAACCAGCACTGACCCTCTTTTAATCTTCTTCTGTCCTTAATCTTTCCTTCACTAGAATCTGCATTTGTAAACTGGGATGGAAATAAAACAGCCAAATTGGGAGGATTAGAGCTGTCTTGAGCTAATGTATGTAAAATGCCTAGAACAGTGCCTGGTAGATAGGGAATACTTAGTAAAAGTAAAGATTTGTCTTTCTTGGCATTTTACACAAAGTATTTCACAAAATTAATTTTAGAAATTAAAAACACTTTTGTGCTTATTACTCATTTTAGGAGAACATTTTGAATTCTGCAATCATTCATAATTCAGTATTCTCATTCATAATTCAGTGTTCTCCCTCCAGAAGCATATTATTAAAGGCATATAAACAAAAGTACAAACTACATAATGCACAGTAATAAGCACAGTACACCATAGGAAATATTTTCAGCTGAACCAATACCACAGAGCAATAATTAACATCATTTCAGTGGGAAAAGAAAGCTTTAACAAAACATCTTGCCCACATGTTCAATCTTGGTGAATAGGAACACATGAAAATGCTAGGTGTTTATGAAACAACTTTTAAGTTTTAAAAAACTTCCTAGACCCACAAGAAACTGCAACTCCTCTCTCTCTCTCTCTCTCTCTCTCCTTCTTCATTAGTTTCTTTCTCTTGGCGCTTATGATAGGCTTAAATATCCTAAAAATGCCCAAAGTCCTTGATTTATATGTTTATCGCAGCACAATTAAGTACAGCCAAACTATAGAATCAGCCTAGGTGTCAGTCAACAGATAAAGGAAATGTGGTACTTATAAACCATGGAGTTTTATTCAGCCATAAAAAAACCCAAAATTATTTCATTTGCAGGGAAACGAATAGAACTTGAGACCATTATGTTAGGCAAAATAAGCCAAACTCAGGAGGTCCAGGGTTGTATGTTTTCTCTCATTTGTGGAAGCTAGAGAGGGAAAAGGAAAAGAAAGGCAGGGATCTCATGAAAATCAAAGGGACATCAGTAGAGGAAAGGGACCAGCGGGGTGGGAGGAGGGGGGATAGAGTAAGTGTTGGGGAATGATATGGGCCAAATTATATTGTTAAATTGTGTGCATGTACAAAGACGTAACAACAAATCCCATCATTATTCACAATTATAATGCACCAAGGTGGAAAAATAGAAAAAAAGAAAGACATTGGTTTAGTCATGGAAAATAACTGTGCCTTTGAAAAAGTCATAGAAAATTCTCTTAACAACTCTGAACAATGAAATATGAGATTGAATTCTGTAAATACAAAGCAGTTTTGAAGATTTGTAAGTAGGCACACTAGAACCACTGACTCAAGCATGGGCACATTAATGGTAACAGATTAAGGGGAAATGATTATAAAAAAAGTCATGTTGGGCCAGTAATCTAGAAGCTCCTCCAAATCTCTTCCTGTTCATGACAGGGTGTTTTTTATTTTTTTATTTTTTTTTAATGTTTATAAGATGTTGATGGACCTTTATTTTATTTATTTTATGTGTTGCTGAGGATCAAACCCAGTGCCTCACACTTGCAAGGCAAGCGCTCTACGACTGAGCCACAACCCCAGCCCCATGACAGGGTGTTTTTATTTCTCTCTTTGGTCTTCTAAGATGTTTTTACCCCATCTTCTTGGTAATGGAGCTTCAAGTACTTGAAGACAGCTATCACACCACTTCAGTCTTTTCAAAGTAAACATCCTGTGTTAGTCAGCTTTTTCTCCCTGTGACAAAATACCTGATATGTAGCCAAGAAGCAAAGAGAAAGACAGGAGGGGTTAGGGCCTCCATATCTCTTCAAGGGCGTGCCACAAATGACCTAACTTCCTTCCACTGGGCTCCACATACAAAAAGGTCCACCGCTTCCCAACAGTGCCACAGCCAGGGATCATCCTACTCATGCTAAGTGAGTACTACTACTCATTAGCATGAGTCTTTTGGAGACACTTCAAATTCAAACTAAAGTGAAGCCCCACATTTTCTTAGATATCACTTGAAGTCTTTCTTCTTAGATTAGTTGGTTTCTCTACATGTGACAACTAGAAACCAAAGCCATTGTGCAGGTATGGTCTGACTACTGGAGGAAAAAAAAAAGTTTTCTGTTTTAACCTTGGTAAAAACTGCAAGAAAAAGAAAAGACAGGTCCTTGGAATTGTAAGTTACCAAAATTAGTCCAAGAAGAGGTGGTGGAAAACTTAAGTGATCCAAGTACTACAAAGATATTAGAACCCATCTTCTTCCAAGGAAAGCTTCTACTTCATCAGTTTTCACCTCTATTGTAATGGAATATGATGTCCTCCATTTTTCTCTCTGGTGTTTTCTCTTTTTTCAACTCATCTTGTCTGTTTTTATTTTCTTTAATCATTGAATCTCATTCTTAAGGCTGATTATTTCTTCACGTAAGCAGCTTTTGAACTAGCTTATCCATTGTATTGCTTTTTTCTTTCTGTTTTCCTTCTTTTTTTACCCTTAAATATTTTTCTCTTCCTATTTTCAGTTGATTCATGTTTCTATTCTTTTCTCATTTTATTAGATAGGTTTTTAGTCTCTTTCATTTCTGCTTTCACTTGTTAGCAACGAATACTTTTTGCTGTGTTCCAAAAAAAATAAATAAATAAAACAAAAAAAACTAGGGTATAAAATATAATTTCTTCATTATGTTCTAGGAAGTTTATAATGTGTGTTCATTTTCTCCTTAGGTGTTTGTTAATTTCTATGCAGCTAAAGTTTTTTGTTTTTAACTTTTTTCTATTATCTTTTTTTCAACTTCATTTGATTATGAATTGGGTAACCATAATATAAAATCTTAATTTCCAAAAAATAAAAGTCTTTACTTTTGGCCAATTATATGACCTTTTAACAAAATTTTTTTTATGGACATTACAAATTTTAGCTCAAACAAAGAGGTGTAAGATGCTATACAGATGGTTTTTAAAGTCACACTTTTTATTTCAGTCTATTCTGCTATGCACTTATAAATTGTCTACTTAGTCTGATTCCGAATGAAAAGTATTAAAATTTACTACTGTAACTTTTTCAAATTATCTTTGCACTTCTAGTCATTTTTGGTTTATATATTTGATTACAACAGTGCTCAGTGCGTGCAAGCTTATGACTCATATTTCATTGTCTACTCCCTATTTGCTGTTTTTACACTTAAATTATTTCTCTACTTCATCAGAAACTAATGCTGCCACTTCTACCCTCTTTTCACTGACATTTTACTCCTATGACTTTGCTCACTTCTTACTTCAACTTCTTACTAAGTCACTTTGCTGTAAATGATTAGTTTCAATTCAATACCCAAAGGCAAAGCACCCGACTAGTTACAATGGGGAATATTAGGATGATTAATCTGCTACTCTGTAGTTATTTCCCATTAATCAGGAGAGACAGATATGGGCATTAATAACACAGTCCAGGCACACAGACACACAGGAGAACTAGTTACGACTGCTCATGTAAGAAGAGGGCTTTTAGTTAAATCATGAAGAATGAAAAGGATTTTGATGAGAATATCTGGCAATTTTATGTCTTAAGTGGAAAAAATTTGAAAAATAATATAAAAATGTTAGATGAGAAAACATAATAAAGCTATATTTGCAAGAGTGTAAAAGAATATGCGAAAACATGAGCTGAGAGAGAAAGAACCTCTCAAAATTGATTCTAGAATGTGAAAATTTTTTTCTTATTTAATGTTCTGACATTTTTGTTAAAATTTTGATTGTACTATTTACTTTTTGTCTAAGTGTTAAGGGCATCATAGACTGGGCCTCAGTCTATGATAGATCCAGAACTGATGGCAAAACCAGCAACCAAATCTTTGAATTCTTCTTGAAAATAAGACAAGATACTAGTAATCATCAGATTACACTTATTAAAATTAAGTTATGACCATTATTTAAGTTTGTTTCTAAATATATGCAGTGGTCTCAGTTTATATCCTATGACTCTGTACCAATGGATTCTGGGCCATGTCCCCACCTTTGTTAGGGTGCAGCTAAGAAAGCAGCTATGTCATAAGTAGACTTATCCCCATGTGAATACCACCCAGTGATGCCATCAACTCAGCTAATTCACAGAAAGCAATGTGCCTTTTATGTAACTGATTTCAACATAATTTTTTAATTAAAAAAAAAAATCCAAAAACTGTCCTTCCAATTTGTTTAACAAATAGAGCAACAAAATTCTTCCTTATGATAATACTTGTAAAGTTGGAGGTAATCCAAGTTTGACATATTTAAAAAGACATGTTTTATATTTTAACTCAGAACTATTCAATTTTTTCCCCCTAAAGATTTTGATCTTTAAAAATTGGCAAGTATCAATGCTTTCCTAGACGTTAAACCAAGTTAACACAGCTCTTAAACTTAAAAACAGCAGTTTCAACAGAGCCTTTCATGCCAAAACAAAGTATCTTTGTGCACCGTCCACCCAGTTCTAGGAATAGTCTGTTCGTTACCTGGAGTTTTTAGATTCAATAAAGAATGACAGACTTTCCTTCTTACTGGCTTCTACTCATTATTTCCAGATACAAAATACTGTTTAGTGGAGGGTCATGATCAAATTTTCTTAATATCTCTCAGGAACAAAATAAAAGTGTACTTAAACATGAAAAGTTGTTTTTTTTTTTTTAACTGTCTTCTCTTTTGATGCGAGAATTTAATGCCTTCAAAGTAAGGAGAAAACTTAGAAGTACAGCAATGTCTTCAAAATATGAATGTAATAGGAAGGTATCAATAAGATATAGGTAGTGAATGAATACACTATAAATGAAAAGCTGTGATTAGATAGAAAACAGACTAGAAAATTCAGGATGAAATGTACTGATTCACTGTAAATACATTTTAGAAATCCCTGTTGTAACTGAACTGTTGTAACTGTAATTTCTTTGGATGATCCTAATACAATTAAAACCTCTTGACTTTGCTATGGGTCAACAAGGTAAACATTTGCTCATGAATTAGAACTGAGATAGATGAAATGTGGGGTTCTTCACTGAAATAACAATTCACTTAACAAAACTAGCTAAGATAAATACATAGGACATCATAAAACAGAGACATAATTAGACTTACATGAACAGGAAAAGAACAGCGAAACCTGATATTTCAAGAGAATAAAACTAAATATTAAGTTGTTTTTTAAAAAATTCATACCTTTTCTGGTAAGTGAACATAGGTACAAGTGGAAAGACAGAACAAGGACATAATCTACGTGTTTTATATACTGCAATTTTGTATTAGTTATTTCCAGTTTTATTTTATGCTCTTACCACATTTATCATACTGAGTTGTGTTTTCCTTAACACATATCTTACAAAGTAAATCCTTTTGGAACTGCATAGCACGCTGTATGTGTGTGCACATGCGTGCACATCTGTGTGTTATGGTTTGGACCTGAAATGTCCCCTAAAGACTCATGTACTTAAAGTCTTGGTCTCCAAAGTCCAGAGGTGAGGGTTTGGGAGAAGATTGCCTCATGAGAGCTCAAACAACATCAGTGTATTAATCCATTTAATGTTCTAATAATTTACATGGGTTTGGGGGAGGTGGGACCTAGGGAGGAAGTAGGACACTGGGGGAGTGCTCTGGAAGGGTTTATCTTGTCTTCAGCCCCTTCCTCCCACCCTCTCGGCTTCCTGACTGCCATGCATGCACTAGAGCAGCTTTCCTTCACCACAGCCTTCCACCTTGATGTTCTGTCTTACCTCAGGCCCAAAGCAACGAAGCTAATACACCAAGGTCTGAAACCATGAGCCAAAATAAACTTTTTCTCCTTTCAGTTGTTTATGTTGATGTTTTGATCAGTTATAAAAAGCTAACAAGTGGTGTGTGTGTGTGTGTGTGTGTGTGTGTTTGTGTATGTGTGCGCGCGCGCAGAAATGCAGGTATGTATTTCAGGATATCATAAACTATAATCCTCAAATCATCTCTGCGTGCTGTTCACCTCTGTATTGTTGGGGGCAGATAACCTTAGTTTTCATCATATACCTAAAAGGATACTGAACCAAAAAAGGGAGATTAAGATAAACAGATGAACTTAGTTGCCAAGAATAGGATAGCTGATAGCATGTTCCTTCAACAAATCCATTTAATAAATATTCACTAAGTCACAGACACTATTACTCTTTACATGCTAAATATAATAGTATCATACTATGATTTTATCACTGTTGTTTGTCATTTGCTTTCATTTTTTTTTCACTCAGCAAAGGAGAAATATTTAGGCAGAAACATCATTCATACATCCATGTTGCCTTCCATGAGGCCACAGGTCACCCAGGAAAGTAGGGTGATTTCTGGAGAATTAAGGGTCTAACCACGAAACCTCATATACTGAAAAACATTAATAACAGATACCTTTTCCTCAGAGAAAGGTTTCTCACTATTTGTTTCAGTTTTAACTTTTCATTCTTCTACCACAGATCTGATGATCTCCTTGGGCTTTCAGTGCTCTAAAGAGTTCAATCATACACCTATCAAGAACTTCTGCCACTGTCACAATGAATTGAAAGACAGTAACTGCAGCTAACATTTACTGAATGTTTAAGATGTACCAAGCACTATTCTAAGCACTTTCCATCAATTATCTCGTTTAATCCTGACCAAGACCTACCTGGATCCCAAACATATAACAAGTAATTTCCCCAGTTACTAGAAAGACATACTGAAGCTTAATTCATACCTAGTCACTGCCAGAGCCTGAACACATTGCTATTATGCCACTGCAGATTCCTACCCAGACTCTGTAAAATTAGCCACCTGGACTAACAATGACATATTGCTAGCAGCCACAAAGAATTCTTACATGCTTTAAAGGCAGATTTTTGTGTATGATACTTTGATAAGCATAAAGCAGTGTATTATAGTTTGGATATGTGATATCACCTAATAGCTCACGTGTCAGACAATGCAAAAATGTTCAGAGGTAAAATAATTTGATTGAGAAGTGTAACCTCACCTGGAACAGTGTTGCATGCCTGTAATCCCAGTGACTCAGAAGGTTAAGGCAGGAGGATTGCGAGTTCAAAGCCAGCCTCAGCCATGTGCAGGCACTAAGCAACTAGTGAGACTCTGTCTCTATTAAATACAAAAATGGCTGGGGATGTGTTTTAGCAGTCAAGTGTCCCTGAGTTCAATTCCCAGTATCACCCCGCCCCCACCACCAAAACAAAAGAGAGGTGTAACCTAATCAATGGATTGATCCACAAAAGGAATAACTGGGTGGTAACTATAGGCAGGTAGGGTGTGGCTGGAGGAAATAGGTAACTGGGGATATATCTTTGGGTGTTTATATTTTGTCGCTGGTGAGCAGAGCTCTCTCTCTCTCTGCTTTATCAGCGCTCTAAGTTGCATTTCTCTGCCACACCAATGTGCCATAATGTTCTGCTTCACCCTAGGTCCGGAGCTAAGGAGTCAGCCAACCACGGACTGAACCTCTGAAACTGTGAGCCAAAATAAACTTCTCCTTCTCTAAGTTGTTCTTGTTAGGTATTTTGATCACAGTGATGCAAAGCTTACTAAAACAGAAATTAGTACTGGAAAGAGGGTGCATTGTTGTGACTAATTGACCATGTGGTTCAGAAACTTTTCAAACTGGTTTGAGGGAGGGATTTGGAAAGGTTTAGAGATGCAGGCTGGAGAAGTCTTAGAATGTTGTAAGCAGAGCTTAATGGACAATTCTGGTGAGAGCTTGGAAGAACCGAACGCAGATAGGATTTCGGGCAGTAAACACTGGGCTTGTGAGGTTCCAGAGGAGGACTCTGTTGAAAACTGGACTAGAGGCTGTTCTTATAAGATTCTGGCAATGAAATTGTCTATATTTTGTGCATGTCCTGAGACTTTCTGTAAGGCTGAATTTGAAGGCAATGGACTATTTAATTCAGTGGAGGAAAGTTCAAGACAGCACATCACTGAGGAAACGACATGGATATTGCTGGAAGCTTTCAGCTAGGTTTACTGTGAGAAGCAGGAGCAGAAAACAGAGCTGAAGGATTTAAAAAACTTACAGTTTGTCCTGTGAAGTATGTGTCAAACTGGGGTTAAGGAAGGTGTGGCTGTTAAAGAGATTACAGCCACTGAAAGGAAGTTCTTTACCTAAAAACAATAAGAAAGCTTGCTTGAGGATAATTCAGGAATTGGCAAGACCAAACCCATCTCAGGCTCAAGGTTATAAAAACAAACCATCCTTTGAGAAGAGACCATGAGGGCACTCTGCTTGCAAACGGGGCCTAGGAAGTTAGGCTCAGCCACTCAAGCACTCAAGGGCTGCTGCAGCCATGGTCCCAGGAGGCTTGGCTAAGGCTTAAAATTGCAGCAGACCTTGGAATCAACAACATGATGTTGGATTTGCAGGAATGCAGGATACTGAAGTTGAGAGGTCATGGGGGCTTCCACTGAGATTTCAAAGGAAGGCCTGGAAGGTAAGAAACAGAGTAGCAGTGTTGGAAACCCTGAAGGCAGTTTCTAAGGTGGTGATTCATGAATATGTGAGAAGAAAGCCAAAGATGCAGTGGAGACTCCCAAGATTAAGAGATGCCAGTAGTGTGGAACATCTGCCAAGGAAAGCTGCAGAAATAAAGCAGAAACAAGCAAAGAGAGAGGCCATGTGGCCTGAAACCAGCAAACAAAACTTTCCAAGAGAACATCCCGATGCCATGTAGCCCAGACAGGATATGGAGCTACAGGATTTCTTTGCCCAGCTGGATTTTGGTCTTGCTTTGGTATTATCCCTTCTTTCTATGCCCCTATTTCTCCTTTGTAGAATGGAAATGTTTACTTTGTGCTATTATATATTGGATATATGTAACTTGCTTTGATCTTTACAGGGACTCAAATCTAAAGAGTTTGCCTTTAGACTCAGATGAGACTTTTTGTATTTGGACTTTAGGCAAACGATAGAACTGTTAAGATTATGGTCTCTTGCGAATGAAATAAATATTTTTTTGCATTGTGAGGTGAATATGAGTTTGGGGGGACAGAGGTGGAATGTTATAGTTTGGATATGCATGTTTCCCAAAAGCTCAAGTGTGAGACAGTGCAAGAATGACCAGAAGTGAAATGATTGGATTATGAGAGCTGTAACCTAATCAGTGGCTTGATCCACTAAAATGGGTTAACTGTGTGGTAACTGGAGGCAGGCAGGGTGTGGGCAGAGGAAAGAGGTCACTCAGTGTATGCCTGTAGGGTTTATATTTTGTTCCTCATAAGTGGAACTCACTGTCTCTGTGCACCTTCTGTCCTGTCCTGAGCTGTACATTCCTCTGCCACGATGTTCTGTCTCACCTCAGGTCCAAAAGCTATGGAATTGGCCAAGCATGAACTGAATATCTGAATCTATGAGCCATACATTTTCACAAATCTAAGTTATTCTTGTCAGATCTTTTGGTCATGGCAACAAAAAGCTGACTAAAACACAAGTCTAATGTTTGTTCATCTTCTTCAGTCCTGTAGACAGACACATGATTCCTGCAAATAGGACATACTTCTTTAAAAAAAAAAAAAAAAAATATATATATATATATATATATATATATATATATATATATATATATATATTAGTTGTAGTTGGACACAATACCTTTTATTTTATTTATTTTTAATTTATTTTTATGTGGTGCTGAGGATTGAACGCAAGGCTCTGCATATGTTAGGTGAGCACTCCACTGCTGAGCCACAACCCCAGCCCTAGGACATACTTCTTTCGCACACATTCTTCTTGCCTAAATCCTCTGGGTCCTAGCTTAGATGTTAAATCCTTTGGGGAGTCTTTCCTAAACTCTCAAAATTGCAACAGGTGTTCCTTAATAATAAGTGCTCTTGTAGCAATGCATGCTTAGTCCTATCATTTTATCTATTCTGTTCCCAATAATTGTTTGATTTTTCCCATTATCCAGTGAGTTCTTTGAGGATGGAACCACTTACTATTACATCTCTAATCCCTTGCTCATCCCATGGTGCAGAGTAGGTTCTTAATATTTGTAGAAATTCAAAAAAGAGGTTAATATAGCTTGTGTGAGGTTTTCTACATAAAGATTGCATAATAAGTCTTTAGCCAGAGAAGGTGAAGGTCAAACAGAGGGCAGATATGGGAATAATAGAGACCAGGCCACTAATCCAAGTACAAAATCAATTAAAGTGGAGAAAACATGATTTTGTGAATTTGCCTTGTATATACATTGGCCTTGTAAATTAAATGGTCAGTGTTTGATTCTAGACTATATTAAGGGGTTCTGGAGGGAGAGATGACAAAGTGGCCTTGATCAGTAATTGTGAAGAAGACAAAATAATCAGTCATAGCTACCAGGACAAAGACCTCACTCATGCTGGAAGTTTGGCCCCCAGAGGAATGGCTACACTCTTGGCTAACTATGGCTTCAGCCGTCACATACAATATGCTAACTGAAAGGAAAAGGTGAGATACAGAAAAGGGCACTCTTTATTGGTCTGCCATCTTTCCTAGTCCAACTCCCCTGAAGTGTTTTTAGGCTGCTTAGATGAAAATAAAATGATTGTTATAATATATTTTTTTTAATCACTGCACTAATTTCACCTTTACTGCCTGACTGGATTCCTATCATACATAATGGAACTATGTAAGTTTTATCTAACTATTGAGTAATCTCATCATTTTATGAGAGAGAACAGAAACATACCCTCCCTGCCCCCCACCAAAATCAAAAAGTTCTGGTTTGTGTCTCATTCTCTAGAAATAAAAAAAATATTCCCAGAATATTGGAGGCCTGGAGAATTGGGAAGTGTTTAATGACAATCCTGGGGGCAGGTAGACGTATTTACTGAATAGCACAATGTTTTATCTTCCTAGTCATATTTTTCAGTTATACAGAGAAAATTTGGGAACTTTTATTTGCACAGCTGATATATGGTTTTATAAAAGAAATTTGGAAAATAGAAAAGGGGGGAAATCATACTTTGTATTATCATCCAGATGAATATTTTCATGTATTTCCTTTCAAAATATATCATGCATGTACTCTAAATTTTATTCGTCACCTTGCCTTTCTATGGAACACAATGTGAGCCTTTTCCATGTTATTGCCATGTGTGGTCACTGTTTCTGAATGTTGTGTAATATTCAAAAGGTAGATGAACCACAGTTAACTTCATGAACACTGTTTCCAATTTAATACTATTTTACATAATGTGCAATAAATAACTTGGTTATAAAACTTTTGCTGTACTTCAGATTATTTCCCTAGGATAGATTCCCAGAATTGGAATTATTAGGCCAAAGTATGTGATCATTAACAAGACTCTTAACACGTATTGCCAAACTGCTTTCTAAATGTCATGTTTACTTATACTCCATAACAATGATCATTTTACCACATCTTGCCCTGTAAAGAACTACCATTAAAAGGCAACTGTCTAAGCAAAAACAACATAAGAAAACCTTCAAAACTTTTGCCTTTAATTTGGCAAGCAAAAATGGCAATATTACTATTTTATGTTTACTTTTCTAATTATAGGCTTTAATATAGATCAGTGTATTTGGTATTTTTCCCTGTTCTGTGAATTTTTTAGCATGTGCTGACCTGTCAGTCTGATGCTTCAAATACACTATGCAGTATTCATGGAGATTATATAATATTCTATGTAAAGTCAGAAGAGCTTCCTGCAAGACAAGCCAAAACAGCAAGTCTTTATCCAGAATCTGACCCTGAACAGATGTTTATTTGGCAGCTTAACTGCAATAATTAACATCAGAAAGCAGAGCGATTTAAAAAATATACAGCCAAATCTCACATCCATGAATCATGGTTCTGTAAACCATCTGGATGACTGGGAAACAACCCTCCATTTTGAGAAAGACCTGCATGATAGTACTAAAGACAAGAGTCCTCTGAATACCAAGTGCTTACAGCATATTGTTTATCTGCCTCTTAAATCACTTCCATTCTCTACCTTTTAATAACAGATATTGATTTAGTGGTCTCAGCATTCTTTCCCTGGGCTATATGCTTCTCATAGGCTCATACCACATTTTATTTTTCTTGGTATCCTAGGGAGCACTAGGATTCTGTCCTGCATACAGTCAGCACTTAGAATTTATTTGTTGAAATAAATTGGAATAGAATAATCCAGACCTTGGCAGACATCTGACCCCAAGCCAGAGGGTGTCTCTTAATTGTACTGGGAGCTGTTTATCATCAGGATAAATAGTTCTGTCTCAAGTTCTGCTGATGGTGGGAAGTCTGTCAAAGGAAACTCTCACCAGTAGCACTGCATGAGAAGAGCACCATGAAGAGAGAACAGCACTTGGCCTCCAAGGCAGGTTGTATGCCTTCACACCACTTATAGTCCTTTGCCCAGGTCTGTGGGGCTGTTCTATGTAAGCTGAAGAAGCCATAAGGTGAACTGCAACTTCAATTTGATATATGAAAATGGCAATACATTATTTTAAGGTATATTATTTTAGCATCCTCCTCCCACCAAAAATAAATAAATAAATAAAATGGTTACAGGTAATTTCCAAAGAAAAAGAAAGTTTCAAAGGTGGTTTTCAGTGTACACTTCAAGTGGCAACTTAGATTTTCATTTTAATCTCTCAAAATAATTTAATGGTGTATTTTCAAAACACTTAGCTAAGATCACACTTTAGGAAAAACACTGATTGTTTTCAGTTCCAAGTTATCTTTTTTGCAAAATTAAAAATCTTCACAAAGTCCCTGTTTTGGTAAAGAATTTAGTAAAGCACTTAGAAAAAAAAGAGCAACAACATAACCAAGGTCATGATTCCATAATCTACGAAATTACTCCCATCTTTCTATTTTGAAACATTTCATCTCCCTCTCTCATACACACACAAGACCTTTTCTTTTCTTTTTTGCATAGCCATTTAAAGTAGGACTGCTTTATTTAATCACAATATAATCATCTCATCAGGAAACTATGTACAGATAAAATATTTCTACCTTCTATAAATTCCATATTCATATTTCTCCAATGTTCTCCAAAATGCACTTTATAGTTGATTTTTTTAAAAATCACTTAGAATCCTATCAAGAATCACATAGTGCATTTGTCATTTCTCTTTCAGCTGTTTTAGTCCTTCAGCTTTTAAGGAAGTATTCTGTCATTAAAAATTTGAAAAATTCAGGCCAGTTGTTTTGTAGAATGTCCCACAATCTGGATTTGTCAATTATGTCCCCATGATGAAATTCGAGTTATACTTTGTGGTGTGTTTCCTTCTCACACATCCAATCAAGAAGCACACATGTTTTGTTTCTCTCACTGTTGCCCAAGACAAGCTTGATCACTTCTTCATGGTGAAGTCTGCCAGGTCTCTATTGCAATTACATTCGTTTTGCAGTTGGTATCTGATGATGGGATCATATATTGTTTACCAATGACACTTTACCCATTGGTGGTACCATCCATTTCTGGTCTGTTCCTGCATCAGACATTGCACTGCAGATCCATAATGGTGGTTTTTATGGTTCTGTTATTTCTTCTGCATTAACTGGCACTCTTTTGCACAAGGCAGAATTTTTCATGCTACTTTTAAAAATATTACTAGAGACTCTAAATTTCTTTTTTTTTTTTTATGCCCCAAAGTATGGCCAGTGGAGACCTCTTTAAGTTAGCATCTTTTTGACAGGTCTGCATTAGTTTTGAGTAATTCCTTGCCCGACAGCTATAATCAGCTGATTTTCCATAGAACCCTGTTTCTCAAAGTGGAAAATTTTATTTTGAAACCAAGATGAAAGCTTTAGAAATGCACTTATTTCTGCTGGGGTACCAATGGCCCTAGGGCCTTTCAGTAATCACAACTATTTTACCTATTTGTGAACCTACCTATCTACCTGCCTGTCCACCCATCTATATATTTTCCTATATTTTCAATCATAATTTCAGGCGTATGCCTCCAATTCTAATCCAATAGTACAAATTTTTCACTTTCCATCATTACATATTTGTAATTCTCTCCTCCAAAAGTCAGAAAGCTGATCTGAACATATTATTTATTTGTTTTATTTTCCAATATGTATAAAAGTTTTATAATTACCACATGAGAAAACTTGCAAAACAAAACCATTACATAAAAATTAAGACTTGAAATTATTTTTCTGCTCAGAACATACCTCCCTAAGTACATAGTTAGAGCATTACATTTAAAAGTTGTCCAAATTAACTCATTCATTGATTATGCAATCAATTTGAGAAAGAGTTAGGTCCTTTGTTTTTATTCTATTTTCAGGCTTGCATTTTTAAAAATTCCACTTGGATTTCATTTTATTTCTGTAAGTAAAACATTAATATGATTAAAAATCAAAACTACATGAAAAATAAGAAGGGTGCAGTGGTGCACACCTGCAATCCTAGCAGCTTGGGAGGCTGAGGCAGGAGGATCCCAAATTCAAAGCCAGCCTCAGCAAAAACAAGGCACTAAGCAACTCAGTGAGACCCTGTCTCTAAATAAAATACAAAATAGTGCTGGGGATGTGGCACAGTGGCTGAATGCCCCTGAGTTCAAGTCTGGGTACCCCTCCCCCCAAAAAATCTATATGAAAAGAATACCCAGAGTTTTCTCAATGTAGTTCACTCAATATTTATACTCAGACAATCCTTCCTCCACCCCATTCCCACACACTTCTATTGGTTAACCATTTCATTGTTTCTCATTTATCATTCCTATGTTTCTCTTTGCAGAAATCAGTAAGTACATTTTTTATATTTTTATTTTATTTATTTTGTTTCTTTTTTTTGCCCTATATACTTTTAATCTACTTGAAGAAATAAAGAATTCCACCTAAAAAGTTAGCTGAGGAATATAAGGCAGAGTATAGGTGGCAAAAGTAGTACAGAAAACAGATACATTACCACTAAATGTTCTTGTGGTCTTCTTTAGTATATCCATAAGAAGGGTTCAGAGACAGATTTTTGACAATCATATTAATCACACACTCAATCTAAAAAACCATAATAATCCAAAGTTTTGCATTACCAAATACATAACACAAAGACATTTTTTCCTAATTGAATAGAATTTTCAATGCTAAAGAAACTGCAGTCACTGTGCACACCTATTCTTAACCATCAAATGAGCACAAACACTGTGCCATCCACTAGATAAAAAGGAAGCAAGATTAAAAAGAAAAAACCACAAGACACTGCAAATCATTAAAAATTGCCTTAGAATTAAGTTTTTGAAATTCAACTAAGTAAATATAAGCTAAAAGTTCACTTTAAAATAGTATGCAATACAACTAACTCCAATTTAAAATAGGAAATTTATAATGAAGATTTTTTCTTGTACACTTGTTATAATTTGATCTGGAATTCCCCGCCCCCCGCCCGCCAAAAAAAAACCCTCATATTTTGACAGCATAATCCCCAATGCAGCAATGTGCAGAGGTGGGGCTTTTAGACAATGATTTGGGCTCTGACCCTATCCATGGATTAATCCACTTGCTGGATTAATTCACTGATAGCTGAATGGACTACTGGATGGTAACTACAGGCAGGTGGGTCATGGTTAGAAGAAACAGGTCACTGGTGACATGCTCTTAGAGACTATATCTTGGCCCTGGTTCCTTACTAACCTGCTCTCTTTCTTTCTGTGTTTCCTGGCTGCCATAAGCCAAGCAGCTTTCTGTCTCCACACCCTTCTGCCTTACCTCTGGCCCAGAGCAATGGGATCAGTCACCTTCTGAAGCCTTCTGAACCATGAACTAAGACCTCAGAAATCCTGAGCCCAAAATAAACTTTACCTCCTAAATTGTTCTTGTCAGGTATTTTGGTCACAATGATGAAAAGCTAACACAACATTGTTAATGGGAATGTAAATTAGTATAGTCACTATAAAAGTCAATATGGAGGTTCCTCAAAAACTAAATATAGAACTACCGTACGATCCAACTATATTACCCCTTTCTATTTTATCCCAAAGAATTAGTGTCAGCATACTTTAGAGACACATTCTTACCCATGTTTATCACAGTACAGTTCACAATAGTTCATGGACTCAACCTAAGTATCCATCAACTGATGAATGGATAAAGGAAATGTGGTATATGTATGCAATGAAGCTTTATTCAGCCATGAGCACAAAACTGTCATTTTTAGAAAAAAATGGATGGAACTAGAAAACATAATTATGAGTGAAATAAGACAGGCTCATAGAGAAAGATATCACACATTTTCCCTCATAGGTGGAAGTTAGACGGAAGAAAAGGTGGGAAAGGGGATGTCATGAAAGTAGAAGAGTTATCCCATTAGTGTATAGGGAGGGAACAACGGATGGTGGGGAATGCATGAAGGGTGAAATTTATCAAGTTGTGTTTTTATGTACATGAGAATATGTCTCAATTAAATCCACCAATCTGTAATTAAAATGCAGTAATGATAGACCATTAATGGAAATTTTATTAAATATTCAGACATATTTTTTTACTTTACAGATAATAAAGCAAGGTCAAAGTGTTATTCAAGATATAATTTGACTTCCCTTAGTCTAACAAAAATTAAATGCATTAGAGTGCCAAATATATTTAAAGAAAAATATCAAAATAATATTAATAATACCCAACATTGGTAAGATGTACCAAACACTATACTAAGAGATTTAGATTTTCACTTTGCTTTCTCTTTATAACATTAGTTAGGGGTTATTTTATTATGATAATTACTGTAATTATCTCCATCTTGCAAATGATACAACTAAGGATTTCCAGAAGGTAAGTAGTAAAGTCATAGAGTAATTCAATTGTGTCTAAGAAACTTAAAATTTAGGTCATTCACATGTGATAGTGCACTCTATTTTTATCAATATTAAACATGTACATTATTTTTAAAAGTCAAAATATTTCTTAAGAGGTAGATAATAAAAATGAGACCCAATCCGTACATCTATTCCCAGAGACAAAAAAACTTTCAACTGTTAGCTACTTCTTTTGGTATTACCTTCAGATTCCCATATGTGCTTATGCTCCTAGATTAGAGATTACCTGCTGGATTTTTTTTTTTTAAGAGAGAGAGGGGGGGGGATTTTTAAATATTTATTTATTTATTTGTTTGTTTTTGGTGGACATAACATCTTTATTTTTTTTTTTTATTTTTATGTGGTGCTGAGGATCGAACCCAGAGCCCCATGCATGCCAGACGAGCATGTTACCGCTTGAGCCACATCCCCAGCCCTCTATTGGATTTTTATTCTTAGAGGTTAGAATTTAGAACTCTTTTACATATCTTGCCATTTTATTTACTTGTATCCATTTTCCTAATAGTTATTGTCCAATACCTTAATAATCCACATGTAGGTCATTAATCAACTAAATAAGCAATATTAACTATTTACCTTGATAGTGTATCATCAATACATTTATTTATTATATTACTAATGGTAATATTTCATTCTTAGTAAACATTTACTTTTTAATCCATCTTTTTAGCTTATATATTCCAATCATTAATGCTTGTTAAGACCCTTCAATTGAATTAAAACTTCCCTAAAAATGATTTTTTTTCCCACAAAATTAGATGAATTAGTCAATTAAGTCCCACTTTTTCTTTCTTGAAGCACGCCTTCTGAAGCCTCTGTCTCATTGCTACACAGACTGATGCTAGACCTGTTACTTTTCCTCTGCTTCTTGGATTCCATGTTTCCACTCTCTTCCTTGATTTCCCCTTTTTTGGTGGAAATCCTTGCAGAGTCTTCATGAAATCCATTATTTAAGAGTGTGGTAATAAGAAGGTCATTGGAAGATCTCGGAGCTGGTCTCACTGGTTGATCAGATGGTTGTGATAAAATGGTACATTGGCTGGTGCCAGAATAAGTGGCCAAAAGAAGTCTGGGGAATTTACCACACTTTACATTGACTTCCTGTAAATTCCTATTTTCAGTACAGAATGCCTTATTACAGTGTACCTGAGCCCACCTGCTAGACCTCAAGTCTTCATTACTCTGGGAAAGAGGTAATCTTCCCAGCTCTGCAAGGTAGGGAGAGGTATGGGGGATGGCATTCTTTTCTGTATTTAGGTTTTCAACTTATCCTACTGCTTTTTGCCCCACAACTCACCACCCTCACCTAAATATTCTGTTACCATCTATACCACTAATCTCCCTTTCTGAGATTCAGTGGTGTGAACTAACACCTTTCTTCTTGGTTTTCCATTTTTAATCATCTAAGTTTTAAATATCTCTGTTAAGTCAGTCATCCCACTACAACTACTTCTCTCCTAAAATGAGTCTGGATTTCTGTTCTACTGTTGCCTTCTCCCTTTTTTTCACAGTCTCTGTAAGTTAAATTTCAAGTTCCATGAATGCTAATGTGTTTGGAAAGCCTTCAACAAAAACAAACAAGATGTTATATTTTCAATGAAAATCCTTATGCTCAAGAAGATCTGCCCTTAAATAAAATGAGCTCATTCTGTTGTATCAAAATGAGGGATGAATTAAGGCAAATTCTGGAAAGAAACTATTGTAAACAAACACTCAACCAGTGCCCCTTGGATTTCAGTTGATCTTAATGTCACTTGATCTGATTAAAATAAAGATAAGCATTATTTGCCTCAAATTTAAAGTGGGAGGCTTGATTAAGAAATTATTTAAAATGCTGTACAAAATACAGATGTAAAGCAGTACCACTACATGTTTCCATACCACCTTCAATCTCTATTGATGCCAAAGTAAGGCACCTTCATACCATAACTCTATAAATCTTAATAGTTCCATGTTACCTTAGCTCAAACTTTTGAATAGCCGGTCTTAAAAATGGCTAGTGGTTATACTTGGAACAACTCTAATTTAAACGATTATGTACTATTGGAGGGGTGAGTGTAACCAAGAATGTTTTAAAGGCACCTGACCTGAAAAAAAAAATCTGATTAATGGAAATAAATAGTAATCTCTTTTGTAAAGTGAATAAAATATCTAGTAACTTGTAAAGTAAAAAAAAAAAAATGCTTTCCTGTAACACTGGCTTTGTACTTCTACAGGTTTCATTTTAACCTCTGCCACCAAATGTGTTAATGCACTTATAATACTATCCTTGTGCCAAAATAACTAGTGAACACAATTTGACAGAAGGATTAAAGTGACTATTGTCCACACTGTAAAAATATATACTCAGTTAAGATATAATTATTTCCTCCAAAGTCACTGATATTTAAGCATACATAATTAAGGAAGGAATTCAACCTCTATTTTAATTACAGGATTATACACTTGAACTTAAAGGCCTATACAACACATGATCCTAGTACCAAAGAGAAAGAAATATGTACACTTCCCATAATAACATTTCCTATTACACAAAAGCGTCTTTTTTTCCCCTGAAATAGGTTATCCTTGTTATTTTATGTGTTTGTATAGTACTCATTTTTTATACCTACTTTATAATTCCACAGCACAACCTTAAAGCAGCTTATGATAAGAGACAAATATAATAAAGCTGCAACACAGAAGTAAAAGAACACTTGCTAGTTCATCAAAGAGCTAATACTATTGAATAAAAAAAACTTGCAAAGGATAACAACTCCAATTAATCCCCACATTTAACAGTCTGCCAGGGCCAAGGCAAATAGAAAACACAATGCCATGCGGTCATTTCTGTCCCAAAGAGGACATCAGTTCACTGGGAAAGCGAAACATTTTTTTTTTACATGAAATTCAAAAGAAAATGTCATAATGCTTCATACAAAACACACTGAATACCCTGAAAGGCAATGTTGTCAAAAGTAGTTTATAAAACATATTTTCATATGACCAAGTCATTTTTTTTTTCATTTTATGCTTACTCAGATCTAAGACTGATCTGGCAAATGGGAAAATAAGCAAAGGGAAAGGGGCATGGGTTGGAGTCCAGCAAGACAGGCTCCAGTTTCCAGGAGTTCTCTCCCAGTGGAGGCACACAGAATGTGCATGACACCCCCAGCAACAGTCCTGTGAAGAGCTGTCTACCAAGGACAGTTGTCAGTGGAGAAGCAGTTTCTATTATTATTATTATTATTATTATTATTATTATTATTATTAATTATTAGCTCATTATAGATAAACATAACTTTGGGCTTCATTTTGACATAATTATACAAGCATGGGATATAATTTTTTCCAATTCAGTCCCCAGTATTTCCCTTTTCCTTCTCCTCTTCCCTCCCCACTGCCCATTCCCACTGATGTTTCTTCTATTTATTTATAGCTTTCAAAAATGAGTGTAATATGAATATACATACAGAAAGGTAAAATTCACTGTGGTTTATTAATATATGTACATAGGAAAGTTTGATCGGATTCATTCCACTCTTTCCTTTTCCTGTCCCTCCTCTCTCCCCTTCAATCTACTTTCTCTACTCCACTGATCTCTCCTCTGTTTTCATGGAACCCCACCCCACACCCAACCTCCCATGTCCACATACACTTTTTTTCTTTCTTTTTTTTCCCCCTCTCATTTTGGTTTAGCTTTCACATATGAGAGAAAACATTTGATCCTTGACTTTCTGGGTCTGGTTTAGTTCACTTAGCATGTACCAGAGACTGGAGATTGAGGTAGAAGGATCCCAAGTTTGAAGCCAGCCTCATCAACTTAATGAGGCCCTAAGCAACTTAGTGAGACCCTACGTTGAAAAAAAAAATTATAGAAAAGAGCAAGCCAAGTTTTGGGGGGCACAAAAGTTTCCTGTACCTAAAAAGCACCAAAAATTCCTGACTCCCAAAGGTGAGTTTTCAGTATAAACTATACCATGTATACAAACAAGCTAGACAGCAAGCCACTCATACCATTTAGGGAAAACTACATCACTGTAAGCTTACCAGCCATATTTCCATGTCGACTGAGGGCCAGACCTGCAAGTCTGACTTTCTAAGGATAGCAGTCTCAACCCCGCAATTATTTTTCTGCACGAATTCCATTAAAAACAAATGTATCAATGACACACTAAGTTGATTTGCCAGCCCATTGATGAGTCATAACTCATTTTGAAAATAAAGCTACTATACTTCCCATTTTAAAAGAAAAAAAAAAAATCCCTCAGTGGACACTCTATTCCCCTCAAGCTTCTGGGTTTTTTTTTTTTTTCCTCTGCTCTTCTTTACCATAAAATTTTGTAAGAATGTTCTATATTTCATCTTTATTTTCTCAATTCCAATGTTTTTGGAAACATTTCTTAAGATCTACACAAGCACAAATAATGAAAGAATACAATGAAAGAAGCATATTCCTCTAACTACTATCAAGTTGCTATATTTGCTTACAGATTTCTATTGGTCTAATAATCTACCTGTTGAAGACTCCTTTGGCCAGCCCCATTTCTGCTCACTCCTTATTTCTTCTTCCCCTGCATCAGCTTGGCCAGCCTCCTTTTCCTTTCCTGTACAAAAGACTCACTCACACATAGAACTGACATACCTGGTTCTGTACTGCACTTTTTAGACTCAATGTATTTTGAGACCTAGTAATATTGACATGCAAAAGTTTAATTTTTCAAGTGGTTATGTTACATTATATTCTATCAAACCATATTGTGTTAATACATTCTCTTATTGGTGCATTGTGAGGTTGTTTCCAAATATCATCTCTATAAATGATTTTTGGAGGTCTTATGTCCTTTCTGACACCATTATTATTTCAGAGCATGTGAAAATCTGAAGAACAAAGAAAATATCACAACATATAGCAATATCCATATATATAACTCTTTTATAATGTCCATATTTATAATTCTACATGATTAGTGCATTTATGTACAAAAGTAAGGAAAACAAGAATCATACTATAAATGTGGTAACTTGAGACTTACATTTATTATATCACGATAATTTTCTTTTATAAAATATTTTAAAATGCCCATGAGTTCCATTCTATATTTAATCTGTCATTCAACATTTCAGCTATCCACATTTTGCCTATTATATAATATTATTTTCTTAAAACTATAAAGTTGCTGATTATATAAGTATTTTTAAAGGCCACTATAAAAATCAACACTAATTTTATGAAGAGGGCTTTTTTTTTTTTTTCCTTTTTGGAAAATAAAGCAACACAGCCTAGGTTTACAGCTTTATGAAGATGTGAGTTAGGACTATTTAAGTAATGGGTCCCTTTGCTTCCTTTCTAGAATATCAACAATTTTAGGTGATCTTCTAATAAAAAGCTACACAGTGTACACACTGATACCAATAAAATTGAAATAATAAAAGAAGAAGAAGGAGGAGAAGAAAACTGCTAAGTGGCTATCATGAGTTGGGTGAAAGTTTGCAATGCTTCAGATGGTAAGTATTTAAAAGGCACAATGGTGGGTTTTTTGGAAAATAAAAACATGTGGTTAGTATATTCACATAGTCACAGCCCTTTCATCTAAGTTCACAGTGGCCTAAAACAGTAAGATTGTGAGCAGGATGGCTTAAGCAGCAGCTTTGAATTTGTTCAAAAATTCAATCTAGCACAAAACTAAGTTCCCAACAATATTACGCTATGAAGTATGTAGGAAATGAACTTGGCACAAAATGGTATTAATTTTTAATTTAGAAAGTAACTTTCCTTTACCAAAAATAGGTTCTTCAGAAAATTGTAACCCCAGTAAATGAATGAGTTACTGGAAGAATGAAACTTGGGCTTTGATGTGTTTGAGTTTGGACTGCTTCCGATCATAACTAAGATTAAGTTACCTCTTGAAGCTAATTATTCCATTTGTCATTAGAGATAATCAGCACAGAGTTGGATTCCTGTGCTAGTTCCTCATCAAAATTGTTTAATTAATAGTTATACCAAAAAACTTAATTATATTATTAAATATGGGAGAAATCAGGGCTTTACCTCAATTATAATTTGATTTTTGTCTTGTGTAACTCAGTTTCCTTACCTGCAGGCACCTCACAGTGCTGTCCAAAGGATTCAGTGAACCAAATCATGCAAGGCATTCTGGGTACAGGCTGGAATGCAGCACAGCTCAGTAAGTCACTGCTATAATGGTTATTCACAATCTCTTCCTACCTTCTCTGCAGTAGTATTTTGATAACAGCAGAGAAGAGCCACTTATTTTACTTAGGACCAGCCATTTCACCCCCTGCCCCCTGACTCCAGGGAACCCAATGGAACTCCCTGGGGCTGTCTGGGTGACAGTGCCCTCTGAAGTTCTGCACATATTAGTCCCGAGTTTAGTCGAGAAACCATTCCCATTTAGCAACAAGCAGACAAGCAGAAATCTTAAATAAAATGAACTCCTTCTGTACACAGAGACAGATGGTATGACTTGTGCATGGTGCTGAAATATGTTGAATAAATAAGGAGTATTTCTTCCTCTTGGTTTTGTTCTTCTGTTAGTAATAATCATTATTTTTACTGTCTTGCTACATATATTTGCTTATTATCTGTTTCTTTTCCACTATAATATAAGCTTTGAAAAGTAGGGGCTCATTCTGGTAACTTGCTATGGCCCCAGAACAATGAACAGTTTATACTGTACATAGTAGATGCTCCATAAATAAGTAAGACTAAATGAAATAAACCAAAATTAAATTAAATATTTCAAATATTTTTAATTCCATTTTTAATGTTTCTTTAAGAAAAATCAAGGTAGAAATGATAATTTTCAGGAAAAAAATTAATATTTTGTATCTTAAAAACTACCCTTGACAAACACTGTGTGGTTCAAAGATATTTTAATTCAGGCTCTGAAATGATACCACCAATTTAAGGATCTATGAAAGACGATTTAAAAAGGAAGTGGAATACAGGCAACAAACATAATGTACATGCATAAGAAATTCAACTATGGTCATAAAATTGTCAATAAAACCAAAAATCAAATTCAGGTGAATCATCACATGCAATTTATTTCAATTTTAATAACATCATCACACTGTGAAAATAATTGCACAGGCCATAGGCTACTGTATTGTGCTAAGTATCACAGAGGGAAAAAGAGAAACAAATTCATGAAAAATCTGAGTACAGCCTGCGACCCACCTGCAGAACAGGCACAGCGGCCTGCTGAGGGGCAGAGCCACGCCCCCTCCCCCCGCGCCTGCAAGGTAGGCGGAACTGTGACCACCGACAGAAAAGGCCCAGTGGCCCGCAGAGGGGCAGAGCTGCCAACCAGGCCTGCAAGGTAGGCGGACCTGCAACCCAACGGCAGAACAGGCGCAGCGGCCTGCTGAGGGGCAGAGCCGCCCCCTCCCCCAGCGCCTGCAAAGTAGGTGGAATTGTGACCACCAGCAGAACAGGCCCAGTGGCCCGTGGAGGGGCAGAGCTGCCAACCACGCCTGCAAGGTAGGCGGACCTCCGACCCCCCAGCAGAACAGGCCCAGCGGCCTGCTGAGGGGCAGAGCCGCCCCCTCCCCCAGCTCCTGCAAGGTAGGCAGAACTGTGACCACCGACAGAACAGGCCCAGCGGCCCGCGGAGGGGCAGAGCTGCCCCCCGCACCTGCAAGGTAGGCGGACCTGTGACCCACCAGCAGAACAGGCCGAGAATTCCGAGGAGGGGCAGAGCTGTCCCACGCGCCTGCAAGGTAGGCGGACCTGCGACCACCAACAGAACAGGCCAGACCTGCAACCGACAGACAGAACAGGCCCAGCGGCCTGCGGAAGGGTAGAGCCGCCCCCCACCCAGCGCCTGCAAGGTAGGCGGACCTGCGAACCACTGGCAGAACAGGCACAGCGGCCTGCAGAGGGGCAGTGCCGCTGCCCGCACCTGCAAAGTAGGCAGAACTGCGACCACCGACAGAACAAGCCTAGTGGCCCGCAGAGGGGCAGAGCCGCCGCCTGCGCCTGCAAGGTAGGCGGACCTGCTACCGACCGGCAGAACAGGCCCAGCGGCCTGCCGGCGTGGTAGGCACATTGCCCCTATTGGAGGAGGGGCAGAGCCGCCGCCCGCGCCTGGGAGGGAGACTTTGCAACTATACAAGAGCAATATAAATATACAGGGGGAAAATTCAATAGCACAACAGTTTCACCAAGCAGAAAGAAACGCGAACAGTATGAAGAGACAAGGAAAGAAAGGACCACAAGCAATTCAGGTCAACTCAACGTTAGAAGAGGTAATATCTGCAGCAGATGGAATGTCAGATAAAGAATTCAGGATATACATGCTTCAGATGATCTGGAGTCTCAAGGAAGACATCAGACAGCAAAATCAGACAATGAAAGATCACTTCAACAATGAATTACATAAACAAATCCAAGAAGCAAAAGATCAACTATACAGGGAGATAGAGGTTATAAAAAACAAACAGAAATCCTAGAAATGCAGGAAGCAATAAAACAACTTAAAAACTCAATGGAGAATACTACCAGCAGAGTAGAACACTTAGAAGATAGAACATCAGACAATGAAGACAAAGTATTTCAACTTGAAAAGAACATAGACAGCTCAGCAAGACTGTTAAGAAACCATGAGCAGAACATCCAAGAAATATGGGATAACATAAAGAGACCAAATTTAAGAGTCATTGGGATACAGGATGGGATAGAGTTTCAAACCAAAGGAATGAGCAATCTATTCAATGAAATAATACGAGAAAACTTCCCAGACTTGAAGAATGAGACAGAATCCCAAATCCTACAAGCCTACAGGACGCCGAATGTGCAAAATCATAAGAGATCCACACCTAGACACATTATAATGAAGATGCCCAACATACAGAATAAGGAGAGAATTTTAAAAGCTACAAGAGAAAGGAAGCAGATTACATTTAGGGGTAAGCCAATCAGGATAACAGCTGATCTTTCAACACAGACTCTGAAAGCTAGAAGATCCTGGAATAACATATTTCAAACACTGAAAGAAAATGGGTTCCAACCAAGAATTGTGTATCCAGCGAAATTAAGCTTTAGGATGGAAGATGAAATTAAAACCTTCCACGATAAACAAAAGTTAAAAGAATTTGCAGCTAGAAAACCATCTCTTCAAAACATCCTCGCCAAAACATTACAGGAAGAGGAAATGGAAAATAACAATGAAAACCAACAGTGGGAGGTAGGACAGTAAAGGGGGGGGGAAATAATCAAAGAGGAAAACAAACCATGTTTAGTAACATAAATAAACAAATATGGCTGGAAGAACAACCCATATCTCAATAATAACCCTAAATGTTAATGGCTTAAACTCACCAATTAAGAGACACAGGCTAGTAGAATGGATCACAAAACAAGACCCAACAATATGCTGCCTACAGGAGACGCATTTGATAGGAAAAGACATACATAGGCTGAAGGTGAAAGGTTGGGAAAAATCATATCACTCATATGGACTTCGGAAACAAGCAGGAGTGTCCATACTCATATCAAATAAAATAGATTTCAAGCCCAAGTTAATCAAAAGGGATAAAGAGGGACACTACATACTGCTCAAGGGAACCATACACCAACAAGACATAACAATCATAAATATATGTGCCCCTAACAATGGTGCAGCTATGTTCATCAAACAAACTCTTCTCAAGTTCAAGAGTCTAATAGACCACCATACAATAATCATGGGAGACTTCAACACACCTCTCTCACCACTGGACAGATCTTCCAAACAAAAGTTGAATAAGGAAACTATAGAACTCAATAACACAATTAATAACCTAGACTTAATTGACATATATAGAATATGCCACCCAACAACAAGCAGTTACACTTTTTTCTCAGCAGCACATGGATCCTTCTCAAAAATAGATCATATATTATGTCACAGGGCAACTCTTAGACAATATAAAGGAGTAGAGATAATACCATGCATCTTATCTGATCATAATGGAATGAAACTGAAAATCAACAATAAAAGAAGGAAGGAAAAATCATGCATCACTTGGAGAATGAACAATAGGTTACTGAATGATCAATGGGTTATAGAAGACATCAAGGAGGAAATTAAAAAATTCTTAGAGATTAATGAAAACACAGACACAACATATCGGAATCTATGGGACACATTGAAAGCAGTTCTAAGAGGAAAATTCATTGCTTGGAGTTCATTTCTTAAAAAAAGAAAAAACCAACAAATAAATGATCTCATACTTCATCTCAAAATCCTTGAAAAAGAAGAGCAAAACAACAGCAAAAGAAGTAGAAGGCAAGAAATAATTAAAATCAGAGCTGAAATTAATGAAATCGAAACAATTGAAAAAATTGACAAAACTAAAAGTTGGTTCTTTGAAAAAATAAATAAAATTGACAGACCCTTAGCCATGCTAACGAAGAGAAGAAGAGAGATAACTCAAATTACTAGCATAAGGGATGAAAAAGGCAATATCACAACAGACACTTCAGAAATACAGAAGATAATTAGAAATTCTTTTGAATCCTTATACTCCAATAAATTAGAAGATAGTGAAGGCATAGATAAATTTCTTAAGTCATATGATCTGCCCAGATTGAGTCAGGAGGATATAGACAACCTAAACAGACCAATATCTATTGAGGAAATAGAAGAAACCATCCAAAGACTACCAACTAAGAAAAGCCCAGGACCGGATGGGTATACAGCAGAGTTTTACAAAACCTTTAAAGAGGAACTAATACCAATACTTTTCAAGCAACTTCAGGAAATAGAAAAAGAGGGAGAACTTCCAAATTCATTCTACGAGGCCAACATCACCCTGATTCCTAAACCAGACAAAGACACTTCAAAGAAAGAAAACTACAGACCAATATCTCTAATGAACCTAGATGCAAAAATCCTCAATAAAATTCTGGCAAATCGGATACAAAAACATATCAAAAAAATTGTGCACCATGATCAAGTAGGATTCATCCCTGGGATGCAAGGCTGGTTCAATATACGGAAATCAATAAATGTTATTCACCACATCAATAGACTTAAAAATAAGAACCATATGATCATCTCGATAGATGCGGAAAAAGCATTCGACAAAGTACAGCATCCCTTTATGTTCAAAACTCTAGAAAAACTAGGGATAACAGGAACATACCTCAATATTGTAAAAGCAATCTATGCTAAGCCTCAGGCTAGCATCATTCTGAATGGAGAAAAACTGAAGGCATTCCCTCTAAAATCTGGAACAAGACAGGGATGCCCTCTCTCACCACTTCTGTTCAACATAGTTCTCGAAACACTGGCCAGAGCAATTAGACAGACGAAAGAAATTAAAGGCACAAAAATAGGAAAAGAACAACTTAAATTATCACTATTTGCAGATGACATGATTCTACACCTAGCAGACCCAAAAGGGTCTACAAAGAAACTATTAGAGCTAATAAATGAATTCAGCAAAGTGGCAGGATATAAAATCAACACGCATAAATCAAAGGCATTCCTGTATATCAGCGACAAATCCTCTGAAATGGAAATGAGGACAACCACTCCATTCACAATATCCTCAAAAAAAAAATAAAATACTTGGGAATCAACCTAACAAAAGAGGTGAAAGACTTATACAATGAAAACTACAGAACCCTAAAGAGAGAAATAGAAGAACATCTTAGAAGATGGAAAAATATACCCTGTTCATGGATAGGCAGAACTAACATCATCAAAATGGCGATATTACCAAAAGTTCTCTATAGGTTTAATGCAATCCCAATCAAAATCCCAACGGCATTTCTTGTAGAAATAGAGAAAGCAATCATGAAATTCATATGGAAAAATAAAAGACCCAGAATAGCAAAAACAATGCTAAGCAGGAAGTGTGAATCAGGCGGTATAGCGATACCAGACTTCAAACTATACTACAGAGCAATAGTAACAAAAACAGCATGGTACTGGTACCAAAACAGGCGGGTGGACCAATGGTACAGAATAGAGGACACAGAAACCAATCCACAAAACTACAACTATCTTATATTTGATAAAGGGGCTAAAAGCATGCAATGGAGGAAGGATAGCATCTTCAACAAATGGTGCTGGGAAAACTGGAAATCCATATGCAACAAAATGAAACTGAATCCCTTTCTCTCGCCATGCACAAAAGTTAATTCAAAATGGATCAAGGAGCTTGATATCAAATCAGAGACACGCCGTCTGATAGAAGAAAAAGTTGGCTACGATCTACATACTGTGGGGTCGGGCTCCAAATTCCTCAATAGGACACCCATAGCACAAAAGTTAATAACCAGAATCAACAAATGGGACTTACTCAAACTAAAAAGTTTTTTCTCAGCAAAAGAAACAATAAGAGAGGTAAATAGGGAGCCTACATCCTGGGAACAAATCTTTACTCCTCACACTTCAGATAGAGCCCTAATATCCAGAGTATACAAAGAACTCAAAAAATTAGACAATAAGATAACAAATAACCCAATCAACAAATGGGCCCAGACCTGAACAGACACTTCTCAGAGGGGGACATACAATCAATCAACAAGTACATGAAAAAATGCTCACCATCTCTAGCAGTCAGAGAAATGCAAATCAAAACCACCCTAAGATACCACCTCACTCCAGTAAGATTGGCAGCCATTATGAAGTCAAACAACAAGTGCTGGCGAGGATGTGGGGAAAAGGGTACACTTGTACATTGCTGGTGGGACTGCAAATTGGTGCAGCCAATTTGGAAAGCAGTATGGAGATTTCTTGGAAAGCTGGGAATGGAACCACCATTTGACACAGCTATTCCCCTTCTCGGTCTATTCCCTAAAGACCTAAAAAGAGCATGCTACAGGGACACTGCTATATCGATGTTCATAGCAGCACAATTCACAATAGCAAGACTGTGGAACCAACCTAGATGCCCTTCAATAGAAGAATGGATTAAAAAATGTGGCATTTATACACAATGGAGTATTACTCTGCATTAAAAAATGACAAAATCATAGAATTTGCAGGGAAATGGATGGCATTAGAGCAGATTATGCTAAGTGAAGCTAGCCAATCCCTAAAAAACAAATGCCAAATGTCTTCTTTGATATAAGGAGAGTAACTAAGAACAGAGTAGGGACGAAGAGCATGAGAAGAAGATTAACATTAAACTGGGATGAGAGGTGGGAGGGAAAGGCAGAGAGAAGGGAAATTGCATGGAAATGGAAGGAGACCCTCAGGGTTATACAAAATTTCATACAAGAGGAAGTGAGGGGAAAGGGGAAAATAATACAAGGGGGAGAAATGAATGACAGTAGAGGGGGTAGAGAGAGAAGAGGGGAGGGGAGGGGAGGGGAGGAGGGATAGTAGAGGATAGGAAAGGCAGCAGAATACAACAGACACTTATATGGCAATATGTAAATCAATGGATGTATAACTGATGTGATTCTGCAATTTGTATACGGGGTAAAAATGGGAGTTCATAACCCACTTGAATCAAAGTGAAATATGATATATCAAGAACTATGTAATGTTTTGAACAACCAACAATAAAAAATTAAAAAAAAAGGAAAAATCTGAGTACAATAAATCTCTGTAAAATACAAAACTAAGATTAGGAATATGTACAATACCCTAGTTGTAAATCCACCTTTATTAATAAGGGCCATGTAAAATTAAAATCATTATGAAAACATATTTTAAATAGAAAAGTAAAAGTTTTATAAACAATTTGAACCATTACCCATAATGGGGATATGCAACTTTAAAACACTTAATAAAAATGTGCTGAAGAAATGATAGAGTACATTTAAAATCTTATATTCATTGTAGTTGCCTCATATTTATCAGTGAATATTAATTTGCAAAAACCCCTCTCATATTCTGACAGGTAAGCTACTCAAACTGAAAAATAATCATTGTTATTCTGACAAGGGTAACTCTTAGAAAAGCCGTCTATTTTAGTATCATGTCTACTATATTTTAAATATTTGAACTTATCTAAAATGTCCCAATTCCTTCTTATTCCTTCATAGTTTATTGCTTCTTTTTAATTATATCTCTTGATGACTAGATACCAAACCACCTCTCCCTACCTCTTTTATTTAATGAGGCCTTCATGTTAAATTCAATATATATTTGTTCAATGACTATTCTTTTAAAAGGAGAAAGTGGTTTTTTATTTAAAAATGGCATTTGGCCAGCACCTCCTGATGTGAACCCTTTGACTCACACTAAAATGCTTATTAAGACAAAGGAAAAAGTCAATGACTCAGCACTAAAAACTATGGCTGGCAGTTAATATCCTACGAAAAAGAATGTCTTTAAACACCAGCACTGATGGAAGTGGATACACAGAGAAGGAATAAAGGAAATTAAAACAAAATGTAAAGGACTAGATAGAAAAATGCCATGAAAGAAACCATACTTGGTTTCTATTAATTTTTTTTTTAAATTAAAGTTAACTTTTTCAGAACCAACTCTTCCTTGCTCTTCATGTAAAACTACTGAACCTATTTAAACAGAAGATGTATCCAACACTAATGTAGGTACAAACTTTAAGACATTGTAAACCAAGTGATTTTCTTTTGAGAAATTACATAATGAAAATCAATAACCACACTAGAACAATGAATCAAGAACTGAAATACATGGATGAGAGGAGCAAAGCCTGAGGCTCTGAAGTCAGACCTTGCCAGGTCTGTAAATCAGCTCAATACTTATTCTGGTCCAGAAAGTGATTAAGCTGCAGAGCCTTTGGCTTATGACTTCTCAGGTGAACATAATATTGCCTAAATTGTCATGCTCTCACAAGGTAAGAGAATGTGATAACACCTGACACATAATCTCAGCAAATGGTGGTTATTATTATCTATACTATTCAAGGTGACAACCTGGTTAACTCAGTATTTACTTCAGTCCTTAGCTTTCCACTGTCCCTGAAGATACACTTTTGCGGAGTTAGTCATAGACAAAATTTAAAAATAGGAAATTTTTATCTTAGGTGTTTTGCTTCCTTCCCTTTTAACATCCCTATTTCACTTCTTGAGTTTTTTGTTACCTATACCACTACACACCACCTTCAAAATTACCACTTTCTAAAGTGATTTATCAAATCTAAAGAGTTTGCTAATGTGTCAGATATGCCAATCCATGGCTTAGTGTGTTAACCTATTCAGGTTATAGGTGAATTTCACCCTTCATCTTTTTGGAGGTACATCTTATATTGAAATTTTGAGTATAAGAGTTTTAGGAACCTTAGGCAGGGCTGGTCATTGAAGCTGGCTGATTTAGATCACTGCTGAGCTCCTCAACCACTGCACTGCAATCAGACACAGCCCTACCAGGGAGACTACTAAGAAAACTGAATTCCAAGTCCCTGATCTAACCTGTGAAGTAAGGATGGTCAGGACCAAACACACAAAGTACCCTTTCTGTAAATTTTGCTTATAAAAATGAGTAACCTAGGTCAAAGTACATATATTAAACAAAAGCAGATACTTTTTCTTGAATTCTCAAAGTCTACTTTTTTTTTTTTTTTTTACACAACAAACTATTTTTATTGATCTTTTTTTTTTTTTCTTTTCTTTTCTTATTTTGAAACTGGGGATTGAACCCAGGGCTTTGCGTATACAAGTCAAACGCTTTACCACTTAGTTATATCCCAGCCCTGAACTATTTTTATTGACTAAAATAAATTTAATTGAAGCACTTTTGAACAACATTTCCTGGAGATTCAATGTGAAATAGTTTCCATCCCAATAACAGAGTTCAGTCACTCAAATCTGCAAAAAACAATGTTCCCTTGAGCTATTTCATGAACCATTTATTTGGAAGACAATTATAGTAATGCAGATATCTAAAGTTTTATTATAACTTCTTAATTAAGTCAGTTCATGCATTATAGCTGATTAGCACCATACAATGAGAAGTTTCAACCGAAACCAAAGTTGGACTTATTTAATACTAATAAGCTGGAATAAATAAAATCATTATAAATCATTATGCTCTGGCTGTTCCCATCTTAAGAAGAAACAATTTCTAGTCCCAATAAACAGAGTGTATCTGCTACTTAATAACTCCATCCTCATTCCTTCACAGCAAATGCTCCAGCAGAATAACTTAAGAAAATGTTGCTAATTTCAATTATGTGAAATGGATGAGATGCAGAGAACAGACAGAACTCCCCGAGGGTGCCTGCCAACTCCATCTACTCTTCCTCTTTTCTCTGTGAAGGCCAAACCTGCCAGTCTGAAAATTTGTCTGACCCTCAGGTTTAGCAAAAAAGAATGCTGAGCTGGCTTCACATCATCAAAAGGGGGTGGAAGAAGACAAGCATGAACCAAAAAACTATTAAATGAAACTAGTTTAATATAGTGAGATAAACATGGGAATCTAATTATTTTTTTAAAGATTCTATAATAGAACATGGGTAAGGTCAATTGGAAATAAAACTGCAAGGCTTTAAACGGTTTTTGCAGAAATCTCTCCCTGTGTGTGCATGGAAATGGAATGCAGCTTGTCAGCAGTTTATCTCTGATACTAGTTAGAAAGCAAAGGCTTTGATATTTCTCCATGTCTTTCAGAGGGATTGCACAATAGAAGGAAAAATAAAAGAGAAGGGCAAGCGGGGGCGGCAGGGAGGGAAAAGTAAGCCTATACCTAATTATACTACAAGTAATCAGCTGCCCTGCAGTGATGTCCTAGACATCATGATATACTGCTGCATAATCCACGGCAAAATTTCATTCTCTTATTTCCTCCTTCTCTCTCCCTCTCCTTTTTATATTCTTCCTAGGAAGAGATCACAACAATTGAAAGAAAATCACTTCTGCTTCCAGAAAAGAAAAGAAAGAAGAAAGAAAAAAGCTGCTTTTCCAGGCTTGATGTCTATGAGGTGTCTTGAAGAAACTACAAGGGCTCCTGCAGCCCAGTGAGTGTGTCCTTCTGCATAACCTGCCCTTATCCCTTTCAGGAACTGACTTATGGGGATGGGTAAGAAGAAAGTCAGTTCTACTACAGTCTTGATTCTCCAATTCTGTACCTTGACCCAAGTACCAGCAACAGGTCCACACATATGAGTTACATAAAAATGGTTTCAAGTCAAAGAACAAACCTCTTGTATGCATGTACATTTCTGATGTGTCTGTTCAGGGAGGTCCATTCTATCTACTCCCGTATTCTCTGGGAATGAGTGATATCAACTTGCATATAATGAGATATAGAAATGTATATAATAAAGTATCATCTTCAACCATTAAATCAGAGGGAAAGAACCATTTTAAATGACAACAATCAATGCTAATGTCATACAGAAAAATTAATACTGTCATATGTTACTAATAGTATAATATAAACCTTTTGCGAAAGTATTTAGTAACTTCAGTTCAGTATGGTGAATTGAATTTTAGAAGAAAATCACTCCATTAGCCACAAACAAAGTACTGAATAAGATAAAACATTTTTTACTACCTAATTAAGCTTGAAACCAAGAGAGAAAAGTCTCAAAAAAAAAAAAAAACAAAAAAAGTCATGGCGAGGAGGGGGCTAGCTGCAAGGCAGGGATCAGATAGATACAAGTTATAGCAAAAGTCAAAGGAGGTTAAAGGAAGGCTTGACCTGAGTTAAATGCTCAAAGCCACAAAGTGTTGCTCCATTTTTCAAGATTAAATAAAACCCTATTGTGTTAGTCAGCTTTCCATTACTGTGACAAAATATCTGATAAAATAAATTTAAAAAGGAGGAAATATTTTTTGGCTCAGGGTTTCAGGGGTTTCAGTCCATGGTTGGTTGACCCTGTTGCTTAGGGCCTGTGGCAGCACAGTGAATCATGCTAGATATGTTAGTAAGCTTTTTGTTGTTGTGACCAAAATATCTGAGCAACTTAGAGGAGGAAAAATTTATTTTAGCTCATGGCTCAGAGGTTTGATCTATGGTTGGCTGGCTCCATTGCTCTGGGTTTGAGATGAGGCAGAACATCATGGCACAGGGCATGGCAGAAGAAAGCTGCACAGCTCATGATAGCCGGGAAGCAGTGAACATGATGAGCCATAGAAAAAAACACATAATCCCCAAGGGTTTCCCCCAGGGACCTACTTCCTCCAGCCATGCCCCACCTACCTATAGCTACCACCAGTAACCCATTCAAATTATTAATCCATTAAATGGCTTAATTTACCACTGAGGTTATGGCTCTCATAAAATTTTGTCACTTCACCTTCTATATTAACACTGAAGCTTTTGGGGGATACTTCACAGCCAGGGAGTGGGTGGCAACAAAAGCCTACTCACCTCATGGCAGCTGGGAAGCAAGGAGAGATAGGAAGGGTCCAGGATCCTATATCTCCTTCAAGGGCACACCCCAATGACCTAACTTCCCCTGATTAGGCTCCACCTCTTAAAGGTCCCACCATAGGCTGGTGTTACCTACCAAGTGTTCCACCACATGAACCTTTGGGGGTACATTCAAGATACAGACTACAATACCCCATTAAGAGTGTCAGCCCTGACCAATGGTAAAGAAGTAGAAGCCTGGACAGTGCTGATGGCTGAGATGTCCATACTCATGATGCCTGAGACTCCCCAATGTAACCCCAGGCAGATATGACAATGCATTACACCTCTCCAGGACTGGTTAACACTTAGTTTCTTTGTCAGTATGGTTCTCTCACCTGGAACATGAGGGAAATCAGTTTATCATAACAAAACAAATGCAAAATACCGATAAAGCTATATGTAAAAGATGTTCATCACCATTTTAATAATAAATTCAAAACTGAGAACTCATGTTAATGTCCATTGATAGTAGACTATTAAATTGTTATGAATTCACTTAGTAGAATAGTAAGCTTTGATGAAAAGGAAAGACTGTAAATGTATATCAAATAAATCTAAGTGAAAAAGCATGCTGGAAATTTCTGTTTAATAATAATAACTATATAACACACATAGAAAAACATAAGTAACTAGAAGCAAAATAACATGATGCTAGAGACTATGCTAAGGGAGTGAGGTTATAAAATCTTGTCCTTTCTGTTACCCTGAAGTTAAGAGAATTAATTAAATCATCTGCATTAGATAACACCTTCAATTGAAATTTGTCAACTCTTGAATCACAGTTTTAATGTGAATTTTGGAATCTTAAGTGAAAATTTCTGAGCTCTTTTCTCTTTATTGACACAAACATCTCCAACACAAGTGGTGCTCTACTCTTCATTCACACTTTAAATGACACCACTAAGGGCAAAACCATTTCAGACAAAGTAGGAGCTCTTGATATGCAGTCTCAGGTCTTTGTCATTTGCAGGAGCTGTCAGAGATGGCACAGCACGTCAAACAATACCACTGGATTAATAACCCATTACTGGGTCCTTCCAAACAGACAACACTTTTAACCTATTCCTCAAGATTATAGGACATGATATAAATGATGTTCACCTGAATTTTAAATGCTATTTCTACAAAGAGTGATACAAATCAAGCCTGAATCTCCCATAAAAATAAGAATAATTTCTAGTAATTCCTAACTAAGCTCTAATACCCAATTTTGTATAGAAAAACATATTTAGTTACTTTATGACTTATACTTTAAAACTTTCTAATGAATATAGTTCAATCAAGAACAATAAATAGGGCTAGGGCTGGGGCTCAGTGGCAGAGCACTTGCCTAGCATGAGTGTGGCACTGGGTTTGATTCTCAGCACTGCATGTAAATAAATAAAACAAAGGCCCATTGAGGACTAAAAAAATTAAAAACAAAAACAACAAATGCATTTATATTTAGAATGTAATGTGGCATATAAATTTCTAGCATTACACCTTAAGAATTCTTAAATATTAAGAGTACCTCCAAAATTTCAAAAATTTAGTTTTAAGGGAAAAAAATTCTCAAATGGTTCAAATGAATAGTTGAAGATCTGTTTCAGGAAGTTTAAGGCAAGAGCACTTGGTGACCAAAAATCCAATCTAGATTTATTTGCTTTCATCGTGACATTCCTGCAGAGATCAAGTTTATTCTGTTGCCTGCAAAACAGAATGTCTTTCTGCTTTCTCATCAGCATTATGAAGTTTCACCTTGAACCCTTATCTTATGCAAGACATATCTGTCTTCAAATTGCAGAGTCAACATGTTCACACAATTTTTTTTATCCCTTGAGTCTCACTATGCTGATATTTCACCTTCAAGATGCTTCAGACTTCCTCAAGTTACTTCAGGCACAAGCTTTGTGTCTGAGTTCACAAAATTGGTCCTATTGCAGCTATAAATCTCACTATAGGCCTTTAGAAAGTAGTTTTTTTAACTCTTTAAGTCAACTGACAAAAAAAAAAAAAAAAACCAAACAAACAAAACCTAAGCCTCTGTGTGACTACAGAGTAAGAAGACTAATTAAGAAACAAATCAGACTCACCAGGAGCTGTGGCCCTTGCCCTTTGAGCATACATTTCTGCCTTTGTAATTTTACTGCTCCCTTTCCACAAAAGATTAGTGGTTAACACAATGAACAACCATTTATAAAGATCCAGGCCTTTCCAGAACCTGGCTAAGAGCCTTGCCTTCTTCCAATGATGCTATCATGACTCAGAACACTTCTGTACTTGCCTTTGGGGACAATTCCCTAGCCAGGCAAGACAATCATTCTGGTTATCTTGAATTTGCCAGACATTTATTCTCCCCAGGGGTAGGTTTTCTCTGTTCTGCTTATCTCCCCTCAACATCCACACTCATTCCTCCTAACCAGGGGACTCCTCAGCCACAGCAAAACTATCCTGATTGGAAGCGGGTGGGTGAGGCTGGAGTGGAGGGCAGAGGTAAAGGCACTCAATTAGAGCTGGAAGGCTAATGCTTGGGAGGGAGGGAGCCACCACGCTATGACAGCCATTCCTGGGCCAGCTGTCTGCTGACCCTTGGGGACACAACTGAACCGTACCTCTATAACAAGGTTAGAAATTAGTCACAAGCTCCAAGTCAAAGGCAGAACATAACTGGCATGCCCCAGAAACTATCTAACATCTGAGTAGATTTTTTTTTTCAGAATTGCCTGAGAAAGATAACCTTACTGGATTACCGAATTTTAAATAATAATAATAATAATAAAAACTTTTAATTCACCATCCTAAAAAAAGAGAAATCAGAGTCAAAAATTTAATTTAAAAACAGGTATTTCAAATGCAGATTTTTTGTTTGTTCGTTTGTTTTGTTTTTGCAGAGCTTGGTTCACTTGGCTGCTATGGAATTAAACGTAGATGTTAGAATCAATTCATTTTGAGTTCCCATTGCAGGCCTTTTGTAAATTCTCTGACCTGTTTCTCTTCCAAAAACCACATGCCTCACAAGGAGATGTTAAGGACTGAAGGACACAGTAAAAGTGAAACTGCATGCTACAATATCTGATAACAGCTACAGACACTCAAAAATTTTTTGCCTTTTCCTTTACTACAATTATCTTTATTTTCCTTTGACAGAAAAAATAACTGTATATAATTATGGGTACAAGGAGATGTTTTGAAATATGTATACATTATGGAGTGATTAAAGCAAGAAAATTAACATATTCATTATCTCATATACTTATGTTTTACGGTGAAAATATTTAAAATCTACTCTTTAAGCAATTTGGGAATTTAAAACATTATTATTAACTACAGACACCATGCTGTGCAATAGATTCTGAAACCTGATTCCCCCAGCACCTTGGGTGATGATGATAATGATGATGTTGCTAAGAAGTTCTGAGTTTTTATTGTCTACTAGTTACTGTCCCTCCATTGGAAGAGGAGGACTCTGAGGCTTAGAAAAGTCAAAAACTTTTTCAAGGCCACCAAGCTGCAGTGCTGGGTGTATAATCCATATCGGTCTGACTCCAGAGCCAATGCTGTTTTTCACTATGATATGCTTGCTCCTTATCAGAGATTATAGAAACATGTTTCCTCTTGATTCTGCTTCTTACAGACCTGAACTCGAATCACATATAACTGTGTATTTTAAATTCACTTAAGAAATATAAATCATAAATTGCCAATCACAGGTATGTATTTAAGTGCCTCAAGGGACATTTTGGTGGCAGAAACAGAAAAAAAAATCAAATGAGAAGAAAACAATATAGCATGAGAATTCGGTTTCATTCAAATCAATGTACTGTAAACTAAAAGCCAACGCTAATCACTACATCATATGCTTTGTGTTGAAAATCACAACTTGAAATCTCATCTACAATTTTTTAAAAAACTTCCCCCTTCTCCTATATCAAAGTTTCCTGACTCTACAGCTTCCTGGCTGTTCTGGTTTATATTTTTGCCTTTTACTGTGGACCCAGAATCATTATAATATACCAAGCTGCCTCCTCTCACTTGACTGCAGGACTTTATCCTTCACCTAGATATAACAGAACCAAACTGATTCCACACTACTCACTTAGTACTTAGTTACAAAAATAATGCCATGGGGAAAGTTCCACTATAACACGGAATATGAACTTTCTCCTAAGTTTCTTTCTTTTTTTTTTTTTTTTTGGCACAAAAGTCATGTGCACGCTGGCAGAAAAAGGAGAGGAGGGAGGGATCAGCAAAGCTTCAAACAGGAAAGTAAAGGGCCAGACCCAGGCAGACAACCAAAAGCAAGCAGAGGAAAACAGGGTGGCAGCCGTAGTAGATAACATGGTCATAACAACGAGGACGATGATAAATAATAACCTTTGGGATGAAAGTCAAGAAAGGAAGTAAATGAGGAATGAAACCAAAATAAAGCACAGAAAAGCAAACAATTCCTGTAAGTCTCAAGAGGAGAAAAGGGGAAGCGATGACAGCATTTAGATTCAGAAATGGAAGCTAAAGTAGGACAGTAATTCAAAGGACTTGGGCCGGTTAGAGACCATGAGACTTGTGATGGGGAGGATTAGAAGGCTTGAGGTCATGGTTTACTTAATCCACCAATGAGCACATTGTTCCAGTGCCTGGAAAGTGGAAGCTAAATTCCTCAGCAGCCAAACAAGCTTCCCAACACTTGGTAGCAACAGACCAGAAAGAAAGACACTTTTAACAAGAAGAGAAAGATGTCTCAGTGAGGATAACCAAAGTAGGCCACTGCGGGGATTAGCAGTCTCTCCAGTATTTTGCTTTTAACAAAACCAAATAATTCAATGTGTGTCATCCATTAGGAAGCTGGGCTTTATAAGAGTTTCTGTAACTAAAGATCCTGTCTCCTACTGAGAATACAACAGCACCCAAACCTACACGTAAAAACTACTTGAGCACACCCTGCCTGGATGGAAACAGTAATTCTAGAGGTCTGCCTTGGCACGCTCTCCCATCTGTCAGGGATAATTGATGGGAGTCACACTTGTTCTTCAGCTGCTGTGCATTTTTTTCACTTATCATTGGTTTGAATCACACCACTCAGCATTAGAACATAATCGTTTGTTTCCCTCTCTCAGCACAAATAATACAAAATCTATGCAGTGGTGCATGCAGGATTCCATTACCATGTACTTGTATCACATAGGGGAGAAATCTTAACACTTTGTTCAAAATTGTAGACTTGAAAAGGACACATTTCTGAGAATTATAAGGAAGAAACCCACTCAATTATTTTCATTTATTTTTTATCACATTTTAATCAGTAGTTGAGAAATCTGACTGTTGCATCTTTATCTGCCAAGTTATAAGATACGGATAGGGGGTAACATTAATATGGGATACTCTTCACCACAGGTTTTACTAGACCCTTTATTCTACAGTTCTCAAATTAAGTCCAACAAGCCTGAAAGCACAACTCCCTTCACCACTGACCTCAAACGTGTATCCTCTAAAAAATAAATGGTGGCAAGGTGGTGGAATATGGGTACAACAAGAATGATAAGAAAAAAAAAGGAAGAAAAGGAGGAAATTTACATGGAATTTAATATTATACTGAAGTCACCATTCCCTAATAGACCTCTAATCCCTAGAATACTTCTGCCTTCATTTATTTTCCTTATGAGAAAAATCTCATAAGCAGTCAGTGAATATTAAACAATAAAAAAAAAATCAAAGGCCAATTTAAAAATCAGTATTCTGCAAAATTCCAAATCAATAAATAAAAGGTAATCTCTGAGTTGATCACTGGAAAATTGAGATTCTATGTTCTAAGCTCATTTTAGATTGTATTCATAACATGCAATTCAAAGATATTTTTTTAGACATTATACTTCTATTAAGTATAGGTGTCCTGAAAACACCTTATGGCATAAAACATAAAAAACAAAAGATGCTTGAGATAAGTATATTATTCTTAGAACTAAGGAGTTTATTCAATTCTGAAAATATCTTTTTGCTAATGTAATCAATTTAGAACTATCCCCCCTTCCATTAATGTAGTGTACTGCTGGTGTGAACTCAGTCAGGGACAGAAAAAGCTTCCTTAGAATGCAGGCATTTGGACACTCACATATCTCAGGCAACAAATTTAGATAAATTATATTCTAGAGTGTCAATTTCTCTAATATGCATACAAATATGAAATGTATTCCATTTTCCTAGAATACCTAATTAACTTAAGGACCAAAATTTCCTTAGGATACTATGAAAGATTATATATTTAAGAATGAAAGAATGAACAGTTGTGATTTTCAAACACTTAATAAAATTTTCTTACATCATTTTATATTCATATAAAAAGAATGATGAACAAATCAGAGCTGTCATCTGACATCTGTTACATATGCTCTTGTGTTTATATGTGTTGGGTTATATATAACATTAAGGGTTAGTGTTTCTCAAAATAGATTCTAATGTATAATGACTATTAGCTGTGGTCACAAAGACATTTTCGTTTGTTTTTTTGTTTCAACCAGTTAGTTACATAAAACTTTTCAGATGATTATTCATTTTTTATCACCATTTAAATAGAATGCATATTTGGCATTTAGATTCTCAAATATATTAAAATACTTATTTAAGATCAAGATATTGGCACAATGTGGTAAGGTTTTATACTTTGCCAATCAATAAAGAGGAAGGAATAGAGATATAAATGGAGAGTGGGAGTACTGAATGATGAACCCCATTACATACACTAAGTGTTCTTGGTAGCTTAAACAGACATGAGACTTTAGAGCAAAGGAAACATCACATGATCAATGACAGCAATCAATGACACACTCTGATGCACTGATTTATGTTCAGAAGGAAAAAAAAAAAAACATTGTTCATTACTCTGATCTTGTTAATTTGCAGATAATTTGTTGGTGGTATAATTAGGATCTATCATATTTTGTAAATGTTTCAGTTTATAACTATATAACTGTTTAAGAGAAATATGCAAAGGTATGTGAAAAGTACAAATACGTTTAGTGTATATTATAGTGTTAAGTCAAAACCAGATAATCTGTATATTTTTTTCCCTTTAAAGATGGTCTGAACATTTCTCAATATTAAAAAAAAAATACTGCTTAAAACTTTTCAAAGGAGTCTTTATCATTTATCTGCTACCCAGAGGAGTCCAATAAGGCTCAACCACATTTTCAAGCTTAGGCAAATGGAGCAGAGGTGGGTTACCTCACTGGTCTCTAATTACACTTTATGCATTGGCAGAATGGCAATTTGTAAACCTAAAGTATAATGCTTTTTCCATAATATCACACTACACATAACAATGAATTTGAACTACAATTTTAAAAGTTTAGAAAAATAACAGATTAAAAAAAAAAGACCATTAGTTTTTGCTCTTTTTTAAAAAAAAAAAAAAGAAGTAGAAGAAATGAGAGAAGAGATACACTTAAAAGGTATTCACAAGACAGAAAGCATCCAGTGAAATTGGAGATGAGATCTGCTGGGGCGTCAGCTGAGGAAGAAATGAATCCCTGCCAGCTCCAAGTGCCAACTTCCTCGTGCACCTGCGGTTAACCACTGATGTCACAAGCAGGCTAAAACGGGAATGATGTTCCTGCAAGAGGAAATTTAAAATAAAATATCCCAAGACCAACAATTCTCTGAACTTGAATAGGAGACTTTGAACCAGAGCTAACAAGACCTGGCAGGTCTTGCTTGTCCTCACCGAAGTAAAGACTATTTATTCCATATTTATTGGAGGCACTAAGTCACCTTGAAAGATTAAATTGTGTTTGACGTCAAATACTGCCATTAGTCAACTACAGGCTCTAGAATATACAGGAAGGTATAAACAGACATATCCATAGAGACTGAATATCCTTTGTCTTAAATGCTTGGGACTAGACGTATTTCAGATGCCAGAGGTTTGTTTGTTTGTTTCAGATTTTAGAGTATTTACATAAACTTTAAACATCCCTAATTTGAAAATGTGAGATGTGAAATGCCCCCAAACCCAAAACTTTCTGAACATGAGGTCAGCACTCAAAAAGTTTTGGATTTTGAACTATTTTGAGTTTGGGATTTTCAAATTAGCTCACAACCTGTATTTGAAAACAAAAAGTAGCAGCAAAAAACACTTTTGAAGGAATGGATTCATCACCTATTTATTCAGTGCCTATTATATGTCAGGCACTGTTTTTCACCAAAATAAGCATATAGATTCCTTTTCCACTTCAAATTTATAGGCATTGTTTTGTTATGTTGACAAATGGTTAGTTCAAATTTGACAAGGGTTATGACTGATGTAAGAACAATGTATAGGAGAAAATGGTACTTGAAGGAATTCTGAATTTGGGGATGGTGGGCAAAGTGAAAATCTAGGTAAACTTTGGGTTTACGCTAGCATTTGAGAAAACCAATGGAACTGGTCCTCACTCTTCTTGTCCATATCCCACAGCAGTTTGTCCCTTGAAGCCTGAAATGGGGAAAACGCAGGTATGAGCGAAACATAAGGTAGAATCCACAGAAAAATGGGTGACTCAACACAGATAACCAAGGCAGAGGGAAGTGGGATGGGAGAATGAAAATGGCAGGAACTGAGAAAGGAACAGAAAAAGAGGCAGAGAGGAGTGACCTGGAGAAAACAGAAAAGCTTTCCTTTTGGACATAGCTGAGGTATCTAAGGAAGAATGTGTATTAGGAGATGTCTGCAGGTCACCACCAAAAAAAGGGTTGCTGGAGTTTGGGAGACACATCAGAGCTAAATATTGAAATTCTGGCATCATCTCCACATAAGGGAAGCTAAAGTGATAGGCATCAATGAAGTTAAAGAAAGGTGTACTTACAGGGCAGAAAAATTAAAGCAAAAAACAGACACTGGAGAAATAAATTAACTGAGAAGACAGGGTTAAGAGAGGCCTTTCGGGAAAGACAGAAAGTAAAAATGAAGAGAATGTACAGAAAACAAACAAAGACAGTAGTGCTCAGGGCTTCAGAGGGAGCAGACAGAGTCTGTCATTTGCATAGGCTTCTCCAGGGACTTGGGGATGTGTTCATCGAGGGCTTCTAAGAAGCAAGATGTTATAGCTGCAACTGGTCAAAAACTCGGTCATTTTCTGCTCTGACTTCCCCTCCACACTGTGTTGGTTGCCATTAGTGCAGCTGTAAGGAAGCATTTTTCAGGTTTGCCTAAGCAGAATTTGAGGTGGGGATGTCTTAACTCTGAGTTTTGAGGATCTATGTGATTTATGGTCACTTTGATGTAGTGAAGTAACTGGCAGAGCCCTAGGGAGAATAAGCTCCAGGAATACCTTGTACCCTTCTGTACTGACTCATCTGGAGTCACGACTTAAGGTACAAGGACTGTATCATGATGTGTCCTACAGAGCTCATGTGGGAAGCTTCTGAATACTGAAGGAGAAACAAGGTCTGAAACACAGCCAAACACTTGTGTGCAGAAAAACCCTTCCAATTGTCATCAACTCAAAACAAATTAGGAAGAGGCTCTGCTTCTCCATGACTGGTCAAAACAGAAGTTCATTTCTCTCAGTTTAACAATTAACAATTAAAAACACACCAAGCCAAAGAAAGAAAGAAAAATAAAAATTATGTTTTGATAAAAAAAATTATAGAAAACAGAATTTATCAGCATGTCTGAGTTTATAAGACACAAACCTGAAAGACAACTAGAAGTTAATCTTTGTGAGAAGGTATGTTTCCTACATGTAAACAATCGATACTAAAACATAATTTAACTATTTGAGGAAAACTTTGGTCATCTTATAGTTCATCTCTCAAAGCTATACAAAATTTCTGTTTTACAAATGTAATCAGACTGTATACAGTAAAAAAAAAAAAGGTAATAAGTAACATAAAGAAATAAAAAGCAGTTAACAGAAATATTATATTTTAAATTAGTATATTTATAGCATTTGGCAGTTTTTTAAGTGTTTAATTGTCATGATTTATTTTCTAATTCTAATAACTTATTTTTACACATAATTTTCATATTCATGACAGTATTCTTTGTCTTAAAGAATATTCTTGCACCACAGAAGCTTCAAATTACAAAAAACCTGACCTACTTCAGATTTTAGATGTTGACTTCAGGAGAGTGACATCCCTAGAAATGGGTTAGAACTTCAGACTACAATGGATTGAAGAGAACTAAAAGTCTTCAAAAGGGACTGCGGGTAGCTCAGTGGAAGAGCATATGCTTAGCTTGCGTAAGGCCCTGAGTCTGATCCCCGGCACCCCCGCACCATACGCTATAAAAAGAACACCACAGAAAGAATAGAAAAGAAAACCACAAATCAGGAGATGATCTTTACAACATATTTAACCCATTAAGCCCTATGTTTTTGATTCTGTAAATATTTTAACTATATTGACAGTGGTGATTAAAATTGTTTAGAAATTATAATTTATACCTTATATATTCTCTCTCTCTCTATATATATATACACACATACATATATATATTTTCCATGAAATCTATATTTTCAAATGCTATAGTCATTCACCCATTACTTTTCTCAAAAGAAGAGAACTCTAAAGACATAATATTTATTTCAAAGTGACCATAAGTGGTATGTTTATTGCTCAATTTGTTTTTCATAGGTGTTCTATATATAGGACGATGGGATATAATGGGTTAAATTAACAAAGGTTTAGTATTCTGGGCATTAAAAACAGAACTCTTATGAATCAATAAAAAAAGAAATGATCCAAGAGACAGATAAAAGAATAGGTTAAAGACAGGAAAAAAACAAAGTAAACATAAATGACCCATCATCTTCAAAAACATTCAAATTCATTATAAATCACAGAAATGCATATATTAAATCATGACACATTTTTTTCATACCCAGAATATTGACCAAAGTATGGTATGACAAAGTGCCATTGAGATTGTGGAGCAAAAAGAACATTCATCAGCTGTGAGAGCAAATATCATCAGTTGACAAAACTACTTTGGAAAATAATTTGACAATACCAAGCTAAATGAAAAATGCACAGACTTGTGAAGCAGCAATACCTTTCCTGGATAAAAACTCCTGGCATATGTATTGTCTCTGAAGGACACAGCAAACAACAACAGAAAAAATCCAAGTTTTTCAACAGTACAGGGTCTATGTGAAATGGGGGTGTATTCAACTTCAAAAGAGCAATGAAAATACTTCAATAAGGATGAATGTCTGAAGTTTACAACTATGAATTTAAAAAATCTTCCAATAAATGAATATACCAAGTGTATTTTTTATTTGTATAAAGTTAAAATCAGGCTGAAGTAAGCAAAACTATTTAGGAATGCAGACATTAATAAACGACTTCATAAAATCCAGGATGTTGGTTAAGTCTGTCTGAGAGCACTAGACATGTTTTGGATGGGCACTGGAATAGTTTTCAGAAATAATTAATGTTCTATTTCTTAGGAACAGTGGTGGTATGCATTCATTTTACTATTGTTTTAAAAACTCTTGACTAGATGTTACATATACCATATACTCTTTGTATATATGTTAGCTCACAAAATTTAAAAAAAAAATAAGGGATAAGGGAGAGGCAATCTTTAATAAATTATGATTTAAGAAGGTGATTGCATAACAAACTGACAGGCCACAGATAACCTATTCAAGGTTAACAATACAGTCAAAAACTAGCAGTAATCTTGCTTTAATTCTTTCAAAATGGAATCATAAGTCATCTTTTGGTAATAACTGAATACTCACCATCCCATTTTAGCACAGTCCTGGTGGCCTAAATTTACAAATGAACTTGTATACCCTGGATCATCAAACATTCTTGTATCATATCCTTAACTATCTCAGGGCTATCCCTTTCAGGCTGTGAGTTCCAAATCCCTGGGGCTGCCAATAGTCAGACACAACTATAAAACTCAGGGTCAAGTAACAGGTGTAAGGTTTTTCAAGTATAATTCTTACTCCTAAAAAGATGAAAGCATAACTTGTAATATGATGCCATACAACTGCCTAATACAGCATTTCTGGCACAGAAGACACTGGGCAGCTCAAGATATAGTAGTTTCAGTATATATATATAAAAGAAGATTATAGAAAATTCTGTGCTTATCAAAAAAGTCTTACTAGTAACTTTTTTCCTCCAATTTAGTGTGACAGGCATATGAGAATCATGCTATTCTGCTAATTTAAAAATATGTTTAAAATTTTGCATAAGGGAGAAACAACACACACACACACCCCTAACGTATATTTTTTTCTCTCACCTAACATTTCAAAATTATTTTTTTTTTCTAGACTGGCTCTTTTCTCCTCTTCCCGGCATGACACCTTCTTCTTTTCAATCCCTTCTTTACACTCTAGACAGAGTAATCTGTTTTCTAAGATGCAAAGTGTTGTTTCTATACTTTCATTGACTTCCCACTGCTGGCTGGCTGAAGGCTCATACACCTTGCCATAGAATAAGGGCTCAGATACTGACACATGTCTCAGAGTCCCCCTGCTTCTCTTGAGCCACTTCAATTCACTAGAGGAGCTACGTTCTTACAGCCAGGGTTCTCTCAGATCTGGCTTGGCCCCTTCCTTATCTGGCTAACTCCTAATTACACTCATATCTCACCTGAGGCCTCATGGTCCTCCATAAAACCCTCCCTGACAGCGTCCATGTCCCTGGTCTATGCTGCACCCATCAACCTGCACCCTGTTCAACGTAGCTCCCACTATACTATAAGACAAGTGCTTTTATATGTAGCTCTGACTAAGAGGTAATTCCTAGACTTCAAAACATGACAGGTTTACCTTTGAATTTCCAGGATCAGAAAAAGTGCAAGAAGCATCTAAAAAGCCCTAAGTGAATGTTTTTGCAAGTGGCAAGTAATCTTATTTTATTATATTTCCTCAGCCTCTTCATCAAAGAAGAACTAAACAAATTCTGGTTAAGATAGTCTAAAGATAATTTAAATCATAGTGCTAGAAAGGGAAAAAGGAGAAGAGAAGAACTAATATTCATTAGTATTTCCTATCTGCCCGTTAGTGTTCTAAGCATTCTATTTATATTAATTCATTTATTCAGAAAACCCAAGATATCTTTTAAAATTACACATTCCTGGTCTCCATTCCATAATTACTGAATTAGAATTTCTCAGGGCAGTACCTTAAGATCTATTTTTAATAGATGTCTCTCACATTTATGATTGTAAATAAACATTAGGAATAGCTGGCCTAGTAGTCCAGAGCAAAAGAAAGTTCATATGACACCATACACATTGTTCAATTTGAAGTTCACTGTTGCCAAATAATGTTATATCATGATGCTGTAGAAATCTGCCAATAATTCTATCACAGACAAATCCAATGACATTAGTTTCTTAGCCCATAAAATGGACAAGTAGTGCATTAAACGGAAGAAATTAGAAGATTCCACAGTAGTGTCTTTTTATAATATCTTACTATGATATCATCAAAGAAATAAACTGTTGAAGGTAAAAGATGGCTTTTCAACTTTATTAGCAACTAAAAATGAATTTATTAAATTTGCTAATTAGTAATTTACCAAAGTATTCCGATTACTTTACATTGAAATTTGACCAATTATTTTACAACAAAGAATAATGACCTGCTAAATAATTATTCTTTACAAAGATTTGGAAGAGCAACAAATGTAATTTTATTATCAAAAAGTTAACATAATACTTTCCTAAACAACTAAACTCTTACCAAAAGAAACCAAGCCAATTTCAACCACAAAAGCCTCCTGCCCTCTCTCTGACTGTTCTAAATTTTTCATTCTATAAACTAGAATGAGCTGACAGCATCCACTATTTTGCTATAGGAATCAGCAAAACAACATTATATTACATAGAAACGTTAAGTACCACCAAGCATCTTGTGTCAAGTACATACTTAAAATGAATGTTACAGAGCCTCAGCCTGTCAGTCTCTTGTTTTCTCTTGCTACACTATAATTATGAGGTTTTCATTTAATAGGAAACATGTTATAATATACGTAAATTTGTAGGAGATCAGTATTTAAGATATCAGAAGCTTTACTTAGTAAATGTTATTCTAACTTACAAAAGAACACCTTTGTGATAAAGATGAGTAAAAGAATGTCCTACTTAAATAATACTAAAAAGAGTAATCCTTAACATTTGGAATGCTCCACAGCCTGGCATTTCAGAGTGTGATGCCCCAGTTTGGCAGGGCTGGCATCATCTTAGAACGTCTTAGAAATGCAGAAGCCGGGGCTTCATCGTAGAATTGCTGAATCTGAATTTGAAACCTGAACAAGACCTCCAGGATGTTCATTGGAGAAGTGCTGCTTTGCAGTGTTTGTAAATCATTTTGGATCCCCTGGGTTCAATGCTAGTACTAGACTATGACCTATATGACTTTGTGGAATCCAAGGGCCTACAGCGAAGCATATATAATAATCAACATAACTTTCTATGATGATGAAAAAGTTCTCTGCCTGTGCTATCAAACACAGTAGAGTCACTGTCACAAGGTCATCTGAAATGTTGCAACTGGGGCTGAGAAATGCATCTTTAATTTTATTTAATTGTAATTAATTTTAATATATAGTTAAATAGCACCATGTGACTAGTCACACAGGTCTAGAGACTATAATATAAAATCGCTTATAGTTCTAAAGTCTCAAAACTCGAGATACAGAAAAATGACTTTCAAAATTGTACTCAAGAGAGTACTTAAAGTAAATTATTATTTGATCACCTACTATGTGGCTAGTACTCAGCCTTCACGACTGAAAAAAACAGATCAAAATCTTTGTCATCATAGCTCACAATTGTGCAGAGAAAGAAAATAAAAATAATTATAAGTAAAAACACAACATCAACATTACTTGAAGATAATGAGGCTATGGAAAAAATAGAGCAGATTAAAAGAAAATGAAGACCACAGGTGTGCGGATGAAGACTGGTGGCATTTATACATGGGATGCTAAAAGGAGACAACTAGGAGAAGTTGACATTTGAACAAGGACTGGAAGGAGGAGATAGCCATGTAAATGTCAGAAAGAGTCACCAGAGAGAGCAAATAGCTACTGTAACAGTCCTAATGAGGGCAAAGGCCTGATGTGAGTGAAGAACAGAGTAAGGAACAGCAAGGAGTCCAAGGAAGCTGATTTTCTTGGTGAGCAATGGCAGGAGTAATGGCAGATGGAGTCACAGAGGTCAGAAAGGAAACAAAATGAGGAATAGGGTCATTGTCGTAGTTAGTTTTCATCACTGTGACAAATACCCGAAAAAAAAATCTTAAAGGAGGAAAGATTTATTTTGGCTCATGGTTTCAGTCCATGGTCAGCCTGGCTCCATTGCTGTGGGCCTGAGGTGAGGCAAAAATATCATGGCAGAAGGGTGTGGCAGGGGAAGGTTGTCCAGCTCATGACAGCTGATAAGTAAAGGGATGGAGGGGCATGGACAATAAACACCCTTCTGGGGCATATCCCCAGTGACCTACTTCTTCCATGATGCCCCACTGCCCATAGTTTCCTTTAACTACCAATTCTCCATTCAGCTATGGATGAATTAATCCACTTCTGAACACTATTTGCATGGGGGACCAAGCCTTCAACACATGAGCCTTTAAGGGACACTGCAAATTCAAACTATCAACACCTTGTATCATGTAAGGCCTCATAGATCACTGTGAGATGTTTGATCTTTACTCTGAAGAGTCGATATAAAACGTGACATAATTTTAAATGATTCCTCTGGCTCTACTCTAGACAACACTCTACAACTGTATGGGGCAGAAGCAGGGAGACTGGGATTTTACTGAATTCCTGGAGAGAAATGATGGTGGTTTGGTTGACAGTGGAAATAGTGAGAAGTGGCTTGATTCAGGGTATATTTTAAAGGTGTTAACAGCAGTGCATGAAGTATAGGACTGTGGTGTAAGAGGAAGAGAAAAGTCAGAGTCAATTCTGAAATTTTAATCTAAGCAGCTAGAAAAATGGAGTAGCTATCAACTTAGATGGTAGCACCATAGGTGGAACAGACTGAGATGGAAATAGTTCAGTTTTTGACATGTCAAATGAGAGTTGTATATTACACATCCAAGTTGAAATATATTTTTTAGACTAATAAATCTGGAATTCAATAAAATAACCTAAATATAGATATCAATTAGAAAATTGGTGACACATAGAGAATACTTAACAGAAATTAAACAATATCATGAGAGTAGTAAGCATATAGAGATAAGATAAGAGGACCAAGAATGTTTAAGGTTAAAATAAAGGTTAAAGAAGTATCTCAGAAAGGGATTAATAATGAAAACCACAGAGAAACATCCAATGTGGAAAAGACTGTGGGGTCCTTGAAGCTACCTGAAGAAAATATTTCAAGGAGAAGGGAATGATCAATTGTGTCAAATATTGTTGAGAAATCAAGTAATATAAAAACAAAAATTAAGCATGGATTAAGTAACATGAAGATCAATGGTGATCTTTACAAAAATAGTCACAAGTAGAAAGGCAGAGACAATGCTTAACTGAAGTGGGTTCAACGGACAATAGAAAGAAGAAATGAGAAGGAGGACAGCCAAGTTTTGCGGAACTGGATTATAAGGAGAGCTAAGAAAAGGTTTTGTATCTGCAAGAAAACAAAAAGCCATAGCAAGAACTTTTGTCTACATTTTCTTTCCTTTTTAAGGAAGACAGCAATAAGAGCTGGTTTGTATGCTGATAGGAAAGATCCAATAAAAGAGAAAAATCAATGATAGAGGACAGAGTTCAGGCAACCATTTGGCCAAAGTGCCAAATTCGGACGATTGCTTGTTTTTGTTTTATTTTTTGTTTTTGTTTTTTATTAGACTATGAAGTAAAATTTACTTCTACATTTCCAAGTAGCTGAAAAGAAAAAAAAATCAAAGGAATAGTTCATGATATGAAAATCATATCAGTTTCAAATCTTAGTGTCCACAAATAATTACTGGAACACAGTCACGCTCATGGTTCATTCACTATCTTATTTGTGCTTTTGTACTACAGCAGCAGAGCTGAACTATTACGACAGAGCTAGTATATAACATCCTACCACTGATTCCCACCACTGCTCAATTCACTATGAATCACAGTGACACAGTTATAACTTGACAGCATTTCAAGTGCCACACATATCGCCGAGTGTGACACATTTTTTTTTTATTATCAACATATATGTCAAAAGAAGAAGGAAGACAAATTGCTTTGAAGACAGAGTGGAGTGTGGATTATCTGGCTACAGAATTGGATGGCAAAGCATTTGGTTTATTTTACAGGGACACTACAGCTAAGAGTATCCCATGAAGGACTTTCAAATTATGAATATGCAAACAAGCCAATGAATTGTTACCAATATCTAGCACTACCTACCTGTGTGAAAAGATGTTTTCATGATGAAAAATGTAAAGTTTCAATACAGATCAATATAATGAATATTTGCAACCCATCTTAATAGGGAACATTAGCACTGAACTATAATCAAGCAAAATGCTATCTCAAAAGAAGCAATTGTTTTATATATTAGTAGATATGCATTGTAAATTTGAAAATATTCTGTTAGTATTACTCTCAGATTTTTAGTTTTGTTAATAAAATTTGTGCAACTTTATTATGTCTTTTCTCTTACATGATGTAATTACCTGTGTGATATTTGTGATTTTGCTTCTTGGCCTGCAAATACTAAAATATTTACTCTCTTGTCTTTTACAGGAAATGTTTGCTGATAATAGCACACAGAAGGAATAGATGTTAGAAAAAAATTCTTTTTGAATAGGCAAGCTATTGCACCAATGATTCAATTTGACCTTTAAACAATTCTATTTGAAATGTACAATTTCTAGAACAAATATACGATGTATAATAATCAAAATACCTTAAAGGAAAGTCTGAGGTCAACTAGAGGAAGCATTCAAAGAGAAGCCATGGATAAAGTACAAAACCTAAAGGACACTTTAGACCAGTATTTGAGAATAACCTCAGAGGAAATCTGTTGCCTGATGCTTGTCTTCCCCTTCCTCTACCATGAAACTGCATCTCCTCAAATTGGGAGGAAAAGTCAACCTGACAATAACAAGATTACAAAAGAAGGGAAAGCATGTATATAAATGGTCATGTTTGAGTTGGTAAGCAGGAATAAAGATCAAGAATAATGCCAAGCTGGCAGAAAACAACAAATGCACTTAGAGGAGTCATTGAGGAATGCAATTTGAATTGAACTCCCTCAATGGAGATGACAATTTCTACTTCTGTGATTTATCTCAATTTGCTTTAAAATGCAATTAAAGAACTGAAGGCAGAGGGCACTGATTACACACATGAATAATTTTATAGTGTTGTCCTTAATTTCCACTGGAGAGACTCCCCGGAGCGTTGGTCATAGGTTCAGAAAGCAGCAGACTTAAGATGGTGAATTTAAATCCAACCATATCTACTGAAATATGCTACACTGTGATTTGTAAAAGTGTGCTATCAAGTAAAAAGAAAAAAAAAAGCTAGCTTACTTACAAAATAAGCCAATGTGAGGATGATGATTATGGACTATTAGAGTTGGAAGAAATCTGGTGATCATAGTGTTCATATCCCTGACTTTACAAGTGAACCTGTGAGTATTGAAAATAAAACTTAAAAAATAAAAAGTATTTGTCTTAAGACTAAGACTGTTTAATCTGACATGACAAAATGCCCCATACTAGGTAACTTATTAAGACATTCATTTCTTTTGACTGTATTGGCTGGGAAGTCGAAGATCGAGGAGCCAGGAGATTTCGTGTCTGGTAAGGGCCTTTTCCTCACAAGTGGCCCCCTCCTTGTGTCCTCACATGGCAGAAGGAGCAGATGAGCTCCCTTAAGCCACTTTTGTAGTGGCACAATCTCTTTCATGAGGACAAAATCCTCATGTCCTAATTACCTCCTAAAGGCTATACATCTTGAAAACTCTGAAATCTGAAATACTTCTGGTTCAAGCACCTTTTGATAAGGGGTAATCAGCCTATACCTATAAAAATTTTACACTATTTTGATTAGCACAGCTGTGGTCTGAATATTTGTTTTCTCCCAAAATTCATGCTGAACCCTAATTCCCAAGGTAATAGTATTAAAAGGTAGGACATTTGGTATGTGACTAGGAAAGAGCCAAATGAAGAATTAGTATCCTTATAAAAGGGACTTGAAGAAGATTATTTGTCCCTTCTGCCACATGGGGACACAGAAGACACCATCCATGAAGAATGGACTTGCACCAGACTCAGAATCTCTTGACATCTTGATCTAGGACTTCCCAGCCTCCAGAACTATGTGTAATAAATTTCTGCACACAACTAGGGACTTTTTGTTACAGCAGCCCAAAATGGACTGATACACTTAACTTTAAAGCATGTCTTTATATTTGTAGAGAAAAATTTCCCTACTTTCTTACAGAGAATTTTGTTAATCTTGGACTTTTATTCTTTAGTGCACACAAAAATAAATCTGCATATGTGCATTATATTATAATTTATTCAGAAAAACTCACCTCTTTATAATATTTCATCTTCCCATTCAATGGAACCTATCTCTCCACTATTTCAGGTCTTCTTTCATTTAACTTTATCATGATTTTCTTTGTAAACATCTCCTATGTCTTTAGATTCACTTCTAGGAACATGTCTGAACACAATTTCTTTTTCTAATTGGTTTTGGTATTATCCTCTGGAAATAATGACCCTTTATTCCCCTCCAAACCGCAAGTGTGTCTTTCTTTCTTATACTGCATTGACTAGAACTGCCATAACAAAGCAAAACGGAAACCATGACAGCAAAAATCATTTTTTTCTAAATTTAGTGGAAAAGTTCCTAATTAATATTAAGTTTAATATTTAATGTAATCTTTCAGTACATCTCAAAAAGTCAAAGGATCTTTTTTTAAAAAATTTTTTTAGTTGTAGATGGACATAATACCTTTGTTTTATTTATTGTTTTTTATGTGGTGCTGAGGATCAAACCCAGTGCCCACATTTGCTAGGCAAGCGCTCTACCACTGAGCCACAATCCCAGCCCACGGATCTTCTTATTTTCACTGTTAATGAATGCCTTTCTTCATCTACTAAGATGATATAATTTTTCTCCCTCAATCTACGATGTGATAAATAATATGAAATCTTTTGTTGATGTTAAATAAAGCATACTTTATTGAAAATTCTCCTTGATTGTGATGTTGGAGTTCTCTTTTTTCCTTTATAATGCATTTGCTGGGTTTTATTTGCTAGTATTTTATTTAGGATTTTTAAAATTAGTATTAAGAAGGCAAACAGGACTATACTATCATTTTTCTTGTAGCTTTTTTATTTCTTGCAGTTATTTATCATTCAGAAACAGCATAACCTTGAATCATTACAATAAGAGTGAGCATAGTACAGCAGTACACTGAGAGAGACTATATACACATAATTTTAATTACAGTATGTGATTATAATTTTTCAATCTTATTAAAATGAGTTATTACAGTTAACCTTATTATGCCTAATTTATAAATTAAACTTCACCACAGGTACATATGTATAGGAAAAAACATAGTACAGAGAGAATTTAGTACTATCTATAGTTCCAGGCATTCACTGGAATGTACCTCCCACACATAAAGGGGGGCTACTACTTATAGTACATCTGCTTTTCTTTTAAAATAAAGTTTCTATAAAAAAAGTGGTCCTTTACTATACCAGTTATATCTGCTTCTTTCCTTCTCTCATCTTTCCATAAACCAACAGCAAACTTGACAGCCAAGGAAAGATGAATGACTTCTCAGCACAGTTTTTCAGTTTTGCTCAAAGGTAGTATATGATTAATGCAATTCCATTTCAATCTTCTCATCAAGAACTCAGTAATTTACTTTCACATCCCAGAAAGTCATCAACATTTGGCTTTCTTGATATATATTAAGTGATATATATCAGTGATGATATCAGTATATCAGTGATGTACCAAAGGTGATTGGGAAAACAAGTGTCTGCATAGCATCTAGAAATTTAAAAAGCCTTCTGAAGGTAAAACATTTGTTTAATTTGTTTCCATGTTGGATTGTGCATAGCATCATATATTAATATCCTACTAATGATGAATAATAAATTACTACATAAAATGTGTTATTTAAACACAAAAAATGCAAAAATACTTTTCTTTTTTTGGTGGCTTGTGTGGGTTTTTAGACTACTGAATTTTCCCATAACATGAGATACCAATTATGACATTTTTGTTATAGAAAATACCAAAGTACTTTATGTATCAAAAGTTAAAATAAACACTTAAAAAATCTTGTATTACCCTTCTGAAATTTTTTTTCTATAAAGGAAAAATGTTTCTTTTATGGTAAAATGTTAAGCTGCTGGAATCCAAAAGTTAAATCCATTCACAATTATGAAGAAATTTTTTGCAAACATTGACTTCCCTTTTAAATGAGAAGATTCTTGACATAAAGATGAATATAAGGGAAAAAGTAAATTCCTTGCAAAGCACTGAAAGGAGGTATTACAAATTCAATGAATGTTCTAAACAACAATTTAAAGTCAAATTTTAAATTACTTTTCCCCAAATTGTATTATATACATTTAAGAAACCAAAGTACTTCCAGATACTACCTAGAATCTGTGACAGATGGCACCATCTAATTTTAAAGCATTTTCAATTTGCAAAACACTACTTCCCCTTAACTTATTTTCCAGTGGGATTATATGGAGGAAAGCTGAGAAACTGAAACATGAAACAAACATACATATTTATATTCTTCAAAAATCTAGTTAACACATACCATGGGACAAATTAGATAAACATTTGAGGTTTCCTCATAAGTTAAAAAAAAAATCACATTGACATTACCTCTATCTGAAATATTACAGATTTTATGATCAGTGTCGGATGTAATGAGAGGAAACAACTTCAAGAGTTATGAACTAAATCATGGGGAGGGAAGGGCAACTCAGTTGCTCAGCATAAAATCAACAAAGCAAATCTTTGTTTAAGTAGTTATTTTATTGCTATACTCTTACTAAAAACAATGAAAAAGATAGCCACAATCAAAATAAAACAGCCATTGTATAGTTAAGCCATGACCCCAGGGCCTTTGTGACTAAAGGCAGAGGAAGTGGAACTCAGACCAGAAGGGAACACTGTTACAAAAACAAGATTTAGAAGGAAAAGAGGAATATGCGTAATCAAACAGAAATTAACCGGGGAAGCAAATGACAGTTACTAAAACAATTCAACAAAGTAAGAACAAGCACTAAACAGAATTACCCAAAAATTCTAATAACATCCTCTGAGAACTAAAGGTTGCTGGCCAGTAAGACCTTTGTTATCTGAGGGAAGGGGAGGTGACAGTTCCTACTGGTTCTTTCTACATGATGATGAAGGCAAACTGTATCCAATGAAGGAAACAGTAAAAAAAATAAAATAAAATAAAAAGTAAATTTCAAAAAAGTGACACAGAAAATGGCCAACTTTATTGACAAATTACTTTTGATGGAATCAGTAAAAGAACATCCATGGACATCTTTTCAATAGATGTTTCCATATTTTTTGAGAAGTGACTCCTCACATGGGCATCTCCGAAACCAGTTAAAAAACAAAACAAAATAAAACAAATCCATTCCAGACAGGTGAAATGCGAGAAGAAATCAAATGAAAAGATGCTATGTCTATACTGCTTGAAAGGCAGGCTGCAGCCAATGCATGTGGCTGTCCCACTTGGGGTCTTCCAACACACCAGGGCTGCCAGGACTGCTGTGCTGCTGCTGCAGCGAAGCTGTGCCCTGACAACACCTTTTAAAGGCAAAATATCCAGAAAACAATAGGATGTGAGAAAGAACTGTCTCCACTGCTTGAACTCTAGTGTAAGTCACTGTCGCCTCTGCTCTGGTCTATTGCAACTGCCTTCTAACACACCTTCCCACCCCTACACACAATTCATTCTCCACACTGAAGCCAGAATCTTTTTAAAGCATTAATGATCATTTTACAGCTCTGCCACACTGACAATGTGCAGTGACTTCCCTCACAGCTGGAATGAATTATTGATTCCACAGAGGAGCTATACAATGGGACCCACACCCACCCCCACTAGCCATCTCCTGCTCCTCTCCACCCACTGCACCACTGCAGCTGCACTGTCCCTTCAGTTCTTGAAACCTGCCATGCCTGTGCCCACTCTGGGCTCTGCACACTCAGCTACCTGCCTGGAGAGTTCAGCTCTGTACTGAGTTTTGTTCTGCTGACTCTTGCTTTCCCCAGGCAGCACTCGCCTCTTCATTTGTATATGCCACACTCACCATCTGTACCCGTCTTCAATCATGATCACCTGCACACCCTGTGGGTTTTGAGTGTGTTATGTGTGCTTGTTCACTCCAGCTCACTTACTTAGACAGCTCTCTTCCCTAACTCCCTTCCCTTCTCCTACCCTCCCCTGGGCAGCAATCAGCACTTTTCACAGCAGCCAAGTTTCAACTTTTTCTGCTCCTACAAAAACAGCTTTTTCTTCTTAGAACCACTTAAATCAATAGTCAATACCAAAACTTTCCAAGAAGATGGAAAGTTTACTGCTCTGTAAAGATACACTGTCTCTTCTGATGGTGACTAGAACGGGTGCTTAGCAAATATTTTGTGCTCAGTAAATATTTTTAATAAAATAACAATGCTTTAGTTCTCCCTCCCTCTAATTCCCTAATACTAATTGCATATTAAAGAACTAATTCTCTAAACCTTGCCTATGGTGAAAGATAGTAAGTCTCAGTTAGTGGAAGAAAAGATTTCTCTATGTAACAAGTTTGTGATTCACAAACCACCAGTGATTCAATATGTGCTTCAATTTGTTTTTCCAGAAGAGGTGAGAAGATTAATAGCAATTCCTCCATAATGTTTCACCTACAGTCTTATGATCAAATGCAGACATTTCATGAAATGACCGGGGGGGGGGGGTAGTAATAGTCTACAGCCACAGATCAACATGCTATTTGTTACCCAGACTGTGAGCAGACTGCTTGCTTGACCTTGGCCTTATTACCACCCTGAACAAACCAACTGGGCTCTGTTTCATCTATCTAGATTATAACATACCAAAAGGATATAAGAACAATCCAAAAGTTGCAGTGATTTTCTTCTGCATCTTAATTTTAATTCCATCTTGTTAACTGGTCATATAATAACATTTTGCTATCACTACTCATTGTAAAAGCAACATCTCAGAACTGGCTTTTTATTTTTGAAAATTTTTGTTCAGCATTACATGATCCTGGGCTTCTATATTTATTTTGACAATTTGTTTTAACAACTGTTGTAAGTGAAAAGACCCCTCACACAGCCACAGCAACACAGCACGTGTTGCCTATGCTTACTCAATCCTTCTACTGAAGTTTGTGTCTCACCTATTAGTTATGCAAAGACTGCTGCTGAAATTCAGCTAGATCTACAACTTCCCTGATGATTATCAACTGCTCTTACAACTAAAAATAGTTTTTAACTTTTGAAATTACATACAAGTGATTTAAAAATCTCTCTGAAATTCTTCATTTGGATGATTTTTAACAGGAAAAGACTGTTTCCAAGCTTTTGAAGTCTTAGATATGCTAGTGATTTTTAAAGAGAAAAGCATGACTGAACACTTTTGTTCAAAAGTCTTGAAAACAAATACAAGCAAACCTTAGGGGGAAAATGCTATCTTTTCAGTGTTTTCCTCGCAAGCATTCCTTCTGAACTCTTCCTTCGACTTCAGGGTGAAGTCTCAAAGACTCACAAAGTGACATATTAAAACTCAGAACAACAACAATGTGGAAAATGGTAAACCCCATGACTATCTATTTTGGTTAATTCAAATTACACCTGAAACACAAACTCAATTGGAAATGAATATATTTAGATTTTTAAAACTCAACATCAGTAAATATTCCTCTTGTGACACAAATAACTTTGAAAACTGGATAGGCAGACAGATAGTATATATATATATATATATATATATATATATATATATGCGCTTGTGTATGTGCATGTGCACAATCGTATGTACACACATATAATTTTAACCTAGAGTACCAACACATACACAGAATATTTCTTTGTTTAATTTTAGGAGCCTTTCATTTTCAGTGTTTCTTTCAGAAACAATCTTAGGAAAAAAATGATAGCACAGGGCGAAAAAAATCAACATTTTGGGTAAAACTAGTTAAAAGTAGGATTAAAGGAGAACTCTTGGGCTTGTGCCTAACACCAGGGCATCTCTGGCAGGAGACGAAACTTTGCATTTTCCACCTAGGTCACACATTCATACAGAAAAGTAGGGATGGCAATCTAAGCACATCAAAGTCTCTTCTGATTTTCGCCAACAGTTTTACTTAGACATAAACTATTAATTAACTAAACTCAAAACATTAGGAAAAACAGCTTATAGTCAATTGTTCCATTTTCCCTGCTGTTTTAAATTGTTAGGCAACCAGTGGGAAAAGATGTGGTGACTGAACTTGCCACATACAACTCAGGGCTGATGAGCCTCACCAACAATGAGCATGGGCGACGATCACGTGAGGAAATACGCCAAAAATGAGCACCACTAAAAGGGAAGTAATTTGCTATGGAGCCTATAATTAGCTTCTGAATCTTATAGTAGGGAATATTATTGAGGCAAATGGCTTAGGAAGATTTTAAAAGGGATTAGTCATTCGTGTAAATGAATTAGAGCAGAATTCAGTTACCTGAGCCAGGTGAAAAAAGGAAAAGGGAAAAAAAAAAAAAAAAGCCCACGTCATAAAAGCAATATATCCTCTCTATTTTAGGATTCACAGATCCTTAATCAGGAAGAAACTTTTGAGTACAAACTACACACTTGTGGAAATTTAAAGAGTTACCTACTCAAGAAGACATGAATCACAGGTAAAATCATCCACACAAACTAAAATATCATAAGCAATAAAAATTTGACAGTGGTTCAGTTTAACACAGATAACCAGAATGGATAATTCTAATGTGTCATTAAATGGTATACCATTTTTCTATAGAATGTGCCTGTGCTTAAAAAAAAAAAAAAAAATCTATTACATCAACTCTTTTTATGCAGAAAATATTCCTAAACTTTTCAAAATAATATTTTAACTACCATTAAGCTAAAATTTTGATAGGATGAAAAGAAAGTTGTATTGTTCAGAATAATTTTAAATGGAGCTAATAAGAATAATTAGAAGATGACCCGCACCCTGATATATTTCATTTACAATGATATAATCTAAGACATTTAATTCTAAAAGATAATAACTTTTACATAAGCTTTGCTTAAAACCAAGGGAATCCTTACAATAATTCAAAGGTAGAGTACAAAAAAGAATGCAACACTAAAGTATATTAAACAGTATAATGATACAAATTGGAAATACATTCAACTAAATGATTGACATATTTTTTAATCAGACCAAAATTCAGGCTTCAAAGTTTTACTACATAAGTTCACAACATTCCTTATTGTTTTGTATGGTAGTTCTAAAACAGAGCTCCAGAACCTTTGACATAGGCCCATAAGAAGTTGGGGTTCAGAGTCCTTCCACTTGAATCTGGGCAGATTGCTCTGCTCAAGTGATGCTGAGGGACTTCCAAGTTAAGACAGAAAAGATCATGCAGCTTCCACCTGGCTCCCTTGGTCACTATCTCTGGGGAAAGCCAGTGTCCAAGGAAGAAGCCAGAGACTGCCATGCTGGCAAGACCACATGCAGCATTCTGGTAGAGAGCCACAGCTGAAGTCCCTGACAACGGCCAGCATCAGCTGCCAGCCAAGCGAGTGAGCGGACATCTGACTACAACCCCATGAGAAGCCCCAAGCGTGAACTGACCAGCTGAGCCCTTCCCAAATTCCTTATGCACAATGTCATGGTCAAAATAAAATAGTAGCCTTAAGCCCCTGGGTCCTAGCGAATTTGTTAAACAGGAGGCACTGTACCAGAACAGGGATTATAATTAAAGACATACCTCAGTGATAGATGAGATGCTACAGGATAAAGACTCCAGCCATGACATTTCATTGCATTCGAAATTGAAATATACTGTGCAACAAGATGTCACAAGTTCATACTCAATAATTTACCTTACTTTTTCTACCAACCTAAGCATACTGTCATTTATTTTTAATCATTCCCTCAGTCTTCAACAAATATTTACTGAACACCAACCCTGCTCTGGGCTAAGTGCTACATGCTAGCTATGAAAGCAGCTCAGAAAATATCGGACGGAGTGGGGAGGGGGTGCCACAGAAAATTAATCAAACATCAATCACCACACAAACATATAATTACACGAAGCGAAAAATACAATGCTGACAGAGTAAGAAGGACTCTAAAAGCATTAAGAGCAGGACGGGTTCAGGCCTGAGACCTAAATCCAAGACTTCTGAAGGCTGAGGAGCAATTACCACACTATGGTTGGAGAAAAGAGAGCTGAAGTGCCAGAAGGCAGTGAGAGGATCAGAGGTCAAGTCTTTTCCGCAGCGCTAGGAAGTAGGAACTGTGGATAAGGTAGTGGGAAAGTCTTACAGGGTTTTAAGCAAGATAATTAAGTATTGAATTTTTCATTTTAAAAGATCATTTTGGCCATCTGTGTTGGCTTTGTATTACAAAATACCTGAGATAATCAACTTAAAATGAAGAAAGTTTTATTTGGGTTCACAGTTTCAGAGGTTTCACTGTGTGGTCACTTGGGCCCTGTTGCTTTGAGCCTGCAGCAGCATAATACATCATGGTTGGAGCTCACAGCAGAAGAGGAAGCAAGAGAGAAGGGACAGGTTCCCAATTCTTCCTTGAAGGACATGCCCCCAAGGACCTAGTTTCCTTACACTAAGTCCCACCTCCCCAAAGTTCCACGACCCCTCAACAGTGCCACAGGCTGGTGTCCAAGCCTTTAACACATGGGCCTTTGGAGAACATTCAAGATCCAAACTACAGCACTATCTACTCCAACAGTTTACATATTGACAACACCAGCCTGTGTATCAATTACATATGGAAAACAGAAGTCCATGCCAGGATACTCATTCCATACCTACAACACACAAAGAGCCAGAAAATTAATCAACATCAACAACAAATCACTAAGTTCTTCACACACACACAAGCTTCTTAATACAACGCAGCACAGAACTGAAAAGAGGCCACTCACATACAGTGAAATAAAAAAGAATCTCACAGCAAGATTCCTGTGTTGTTTGGTAACCTCAAGAGGGCTACCCAAGAACAGAGGAAGCCTGTGTAATCCAGATACAGGGGGTCAAGGAGAATTCTCAGAAAAATGTTTATGTTCAGTCTAGAAGAATGAAGACGTATAGAGAGGCAAGGAGAGCTGGAATCACAAGGAAAAAAAAAAAGATTCCCCTAAGATAGAAGTTCAGGCCACCACAGGGAAAGTCTCATAATTCTGAATGTCATGAAGTGTTCAAAGAACAAAAAGAAGTTGAATAACGGCTACAAGCTGGAGGGGTACTTGATGAAAAACAAAGCATGGAGAGGTGCAAGGAGTCAGATCACGCAGGGACATGTAAACACTGCTGTTCAGTTTACATTCTACCCTCAAAGCCAGAGCCCCACAGTGAAAGGCAAGGAGAAGAGTGCCAACAATGGTCTCGCATTATATAAAGAAACCTCCGGCTTCAGTGTGGAGAACAGAATGGAGACAGTCAAGGTTGGAGCACTTGGACCAAAGGGGAAGTTGTTGTTAGAAAGCAGGAAGTGGTGGTGGCCTGAGCAAGGGGAATGACAGCAGAAAGACAGAAAGGTAGAGAAGAATACAGAAATATTTTTAGGATGCAGAATTGAAAGGTAGGTGGTGAGACAGAGGAAAAGTTCAATGATGACCCCAGATTTCAGATCTGAGTACAAACTGGTGGCAACAGGGAATCCCAAAGGAGGAACAAGGTTTCAGGAGTGTGGAAGAAGAGGGAACTAGATTTGAGAGGTTAAGTAAGTTCAAGTTGTCCATGGGTGGGACATCCAACCATAATTGGAGATGGTTGTATGGTACTTAGGTAAAGAGGGTGATGGAGCTAGAAATGAAGATTTGGGAATCAATGGCTCACAGGTGTTATCTAAAACCATGGGAGAATATGAGATGACCCACTAAGAGTGTTTAAAGTAAGAAAGCATATAAGGCCATCTGGACACAAACTTTAAGACATATTTAAATAAGAGAAAGCTCAAATGAAAACAGAAATAATAACCAAAAAGTACAGGAGGAAACAAGAGCATATATTGCCATTAAACCTGAGCCGTAAGCCAAACATGCTTTTCTAAACTGGACTTCTGTTGATTTTCTTAGATGAGGCTAAGTTTGGTAGAAATTAAGTTTCTGACAAACATAATTAAATTTCTTCTCTTGCTCTGATTAGAAGACTTGTGATTTTGTACAATACAGACATTAACTTGAAAGGAAAGGAAGTTTATTAATACTAATCTTTCCTATAATAAATTTCCAAAACGTAAAAAAGAGCCAATGGATCTGAATTTAAATCCCACTTTCGATGTCGCCCAGCTTTGTGACTTTGAGCAGGTTACTGAATGTCTCTGGCCTTGAGTTTCCTCATAAAGCACTGTACTACCTACAGTACAGAATGGAGTTGTCCCTGCTCTCTTGAACCCACTCTAATCCGAAGGCCAACTCCAACACTGCTGATACAAGCAGCCCTGCTCATGGTTACCAGTGACTTCCTTGTTGGGAAATCTGTTGGCCAATGTCAGTGTTCATCCTGTTAGAACTCAGAAGCACTGGACACAGAAGATTCCTCCTCCCCTTTTGAAACACCACCTTTGTTTGACTTATGGGTAAGTACTGTATCTCATTCTATTCTTGCCTAACTGGCCCTCTCGCTTTTCCTAAACAACCTTGTTGGTTCTTTCATACATTCCAGATTCCACATCTGTACACACTGATATGCTCAGGTTCAATCCTCATTTCTCCTTCTCTATCTACTATCACTCCCAAGGTGATCTCATCCAGTCTCATGACTTTAAGTTCCATCTACATGCAATCAATGTCAAATTTTTATACTATATTCAGATCTGTCTTCTGAATGCCAAACACTAATGACCTACAATATCCCCCTGTGAATGTCTAAAATGGCATTTCAAACTCTGTACTTCCTCTCATTCTCGTCCTCTTACAATATTACTCTATGAAATGGTGACCCCATTTTGCTAATTGCTTGGGCTCAAAACCCAAGTTATCCTTAACTCATTTTCCTTCATCCCATATGTATACTAAAACATGAGGAATGGGCAGATTAATTATTTTGGATAAAACATATTAAGAGGAAAAGCAATGTGCTTAATAAAAGGTTAGCTGATGTCCCAGGAGTGGTTTAATAAAAACTCCGAGAGAGGAAGCAGAAAAGAGATCCAACAGGTGTCTGTTCACTTTAAGAAAAGCTTTTTTAGATAAAGCTGGGAAAATACTGACAATAAGGCTGTAAGATGGTTCTTTGAGGACATTTAATATAGTTATAAAGTATTTTGTGGTGGTTCACATACTTGTACCCAATAAGTATTTGTTAAATGCCTAAGTGGTACACTAATAAGTAAATAAGTTAATTATAATTAATTAGCCTCAGCTATCTGTCTACACTGCCCATCAAAAACTCTTTATACAGAGCTGAGAATTCAAGTCCTAATGATCTCCTTTTATGTCTCCCATACCAGGAATATTAGAAGAGTTTTCAAGTATAAAAGCAGCTCTACTCTGGGAGAAATTTTAAAAAATCATACTCTAAAGATATTGATTTGATTCCTTAGGTCAGTAGTATTTTCGATATAATTTGCAATCTTTTAGAAAACAGAGCGCAACCCAGGGTGTCTCTATACCATGAAGAGACAACTGGTAGGGAAGAGAAATACCCATGTAGCAGGAAGATCAAGTTCTGCTGGCCCACAGAGGATTTCTCTGCAGAAATTGAATGCCAATTAAAACCAGATTTTAAAAAAGCAAAGGAAATTATTAAGAGAAATGAAGAACAGAGAGGAGAGGGAAAAGGGGGCCTGAGTAAGGCAGTTGTAAAAGCAAATGTTACTGTACCTCTCTCCCTGAATGATACATACACACACACAACACACACACACACACACACATACACAGGCATGTACATATCAATTTAATACACAAAACTATATATTTATGTACACCTTAATTCTCACTTCCAAAATTTGTAGAGTGACTTTAAAATAAATTTCAGTCTTATTCTTCACACTTTTAGGACTAGCAAAATCACACCTGGCATGATAGCATCTGTAAACTCACATGCGTATTGAATGCCATGATTTCTAAAAATATTCAGGTTGCTTTACGTTTTACAGAAGTGAAAAAAAAACCCATGTTACGCATGAAGATCTGGATGACTTAGAGACCTTAATAACAGAATATATTAGCTTTGGCCCCAGATCACTGATTCTGAAGTGACTATAATAGCAGTCATTTTACGACATTACCATCCAGCAGCTGTTTAGCTCACAATCTGCAAAAGAAATGTTCTGCTCATCTCTATTAATACTCATTGGACAGGTGTATGCATTCCAAGTTACATCCATCTGCCAATTCCCTGGCACTTTTAAGCAGAGTGGTGAAACCACAACAGCTGCTACCTTTACCATGCCCTTTAGCATGCTCAGTTCTTTCCTTTATCTAAAGTATGGATTATAAAATTTCATATTAAAAATACATTTTTATCTAAACCAAATTCATAAAGGAAATACATTTGCAGAGGATTTCTAAAAAGAGCAATAGTATTCTATGGAACAAAGAAGGCTGCATTCTTCCTAAGAGAATGTGGGGAAGGCCACACCAGCTGAGAAGGTCAGCCGTAGGAGAGCTTGGGAACCTGCAGGAGACTGCAGATATTCCTGGGGCTGTGTGCGTCAGCCATTTTTGTGGAAATGCACTTCCAGGCTGTAGTATGAAGGATGTATGTTTCCAAGGCAATGTACACCAAGGTTACTTCCACTATCTCTGTCTTGATGCACTGTAGCCTCTAAATCAACACCTAATGTGGCAGCAGAGTTCTAATTCACCAGTTCAACCCTTCACTGGGGCAATCAGAAACTACTGCAGTGTAAAGTCATTCCACTAGGAAAGTTCCCCTAGCTCCACTCACAGTGATAACTGGAGAATATTTGTGCTTTGAAAAAATAAAAGAGCACAGAGATATTTAAGTCAACTGTTAGTTTTGTACTGAAATATTGATGACACCTACCCATCAACCTTTTCAATATAGTCCGTCCCTGGAACTACTGGAAATAGACTTTATCATTGAAAATTTTGCATTCCTATTTTCCAAGTTCATATCTTCTTTCAAAGAACTCAGCATCTCCTTTTAGAAGAAAATTCATTTAACCAGGCAATATTCCAACTCACATTTAATATGCATTTTAAATGTTTGCATAAAATGCTTACTAGAGACTCTGCTTTATTTTCTTAAATGATGTTAAATAATGTATTAAGTACATGGCACAAACTCAAAAGAATCTGAAAAAAGTCAAATAGGTATTTAAGTTTATCATCCCCCACCCCCATCCCAGTCATAAAAACTTTGAAAGTTAAGAATTGACATATTTGCTTCTGTTAAACTTAAAAAAAAAAAAAAAAATTAATGAGAAAGAAAGAGCTCACCATGCCTCTTTGATTCAGTTCAACAGGGCAGCAAAACAACCATGCAGTTGGAGGTTGTTGTTTTGCTCTGGTGCCCCTAGGTTACTATGGATCATTGCCTGCCATTATAGTTCATTGATGAGGAAATTAAGGCATAGAAGGTTTAAGTGGCAGGGAAATAGAGATCCTTTGATGCCAAGAGACCTCAGCATTGAGTCAAATTAGAAATTTTAAAATCACAAGCCTCTTTTTATCCAACTGAAAAAAGGCTAATTTTTATGTCAAAAGTTCATCTAAACTCTTTTAATCCTAATTTAAAAAACAAATTTAGTAAACCTTTGATTTCAGTTTTTGTCTTATCATCTTAAATATCAAGAAGTGCAAGGTAGAATTTAGTTCAGAGGTAGAATACCACTTTCCAGCCTTGGTTTCTGGGGCAACCTCAGGTTCTTCATAAATTCAATAACTATTAGTTGCACATCTATTGTATGCCAGACAACCCCGTGGATACTAAAGATGAAAAAGTGAAAAAAGCATGTGAAAACTCCTGTCCTCAAGGAACTTGACTAATTCAGTACAAGACAGGGCATAATTCCTACTATGGAGAAAATAAGAACCAGGAAGAGAGATAAGGGGTGAGTGCAGGGTCAGTGAAGACCACAGGGTGTGATATTTGAATAGAGCTGAAAGGAGGGAGGAATGGAGAGAGAAAGCAAAGGGACCAGAGAGGGACATATTAGGGACAGGAAGCAGCAAGTATAAAAGACCTGAGGTGGAAGTAGTCCTGGTGTTCAGGACTTGCTGCTTATTATTTTAGATAATGTATATTTTTCTTTATAGAAATTTCTGTCAAATGTGTTGGGAGGAGGTCAGGAATACACATGTAATAAACACTGTAGACAAGTTTCAGATACTATGTCCTTTCAAAGGAATTTTTGTGGGTACATGTTGCAATGACCACTGGATTCACCTTGCTACGTCCCCCTTCACCTGCCCATGTCTTCTGCATTACAAATCAAAAACTAACTTCCAAAAGCTAACTTAGGGTGATTAAAAAGAAAAAAAAAAGCAATTTTTTTTTTTTTTTTTTTTTTGAGGAAAACGTCCACCTCAAGTAAATCAAATTGACTGGCAGAGTACCCAAGCCATAACGCCCACCTCCTTTCAACTTTTAAACTCACTGATACTTGAATCCTGCATTTAACATTTAAGTGCTACCTGGCCTTGTTATTTTGTTGACATCTCATTATATGCTACTTTGTATTATTATTGTGTACACATCTGCTCTCACAGTGACTTCTCTGGAGCAAGGCCCATATTTGGGGAATGTGTGAAATCCACCACAGGGCTTTGCACGTGGATAGCAGCAATATCTGTTTGATGGTGATGTCATAGAAACAACCACAACAAGCAGCAGACATTCCTCCTGTTTGAAGTATCTGTTTGTGGATAAAGCCTGAAAGAGACATCATCGTCTCTCATAGGCCTTTGGATAATCTCAGAAGTTTGGCCAAGTTACTGTTCGTGTAACATTCCATTTTGTCTAAGTTTCCCTCTGCATTTTCAGCTGGGCAGAATACACACTTTCAGCCTAAACCCAGGCATGGTCTAACCACAAAACATAGAAAAACCACACTGTATGAAACCCTGTTCAGTTCACTTTAATCAGTGTTAAACACTACTATGTGAAAGGGACTCCACGTGAAACTATTAGTTTCAAACTACAAGACATTGTCCAGACAGTCTAGCAAGACAGACATGTGAAAAACAACTTCAGTGCATGTATGATAGGAAGAAGTATTTTGAAAAGTCTATAAGCAGTGGCTTAGAGGATGAGGTAAGGCTTCACAGAAGAGCTGGCACCTGAACAGACAGGGTTTTGAAAGATGAATAGGCCTGGGACAATCAGACACGGGATCAAAGGGCATTACGGATTGTGCAAAACACTGGCTGCAACATCACAGATTGAAAATGGCTGGAAGAACACATTCACCACCAGTAAAGGAAAACTGCTCTGTTTCTCAAGCTTTCCAAGAAAAGAAACATACTCTCAAAGAAGAGGTGAGGAGGAAAGTTCCACCAGTACTTGCTAGTTAAATCTCTTACTTTGTTTTGCTCTTTCTGTTTTGTTTCTCTCTTAAAGAAATGAAGTACTGTGTTGGCTTAAAACTTAAGTGAAGAAAAGTACTTCAACTGTACTGTAGAAAAAGAAAACAGAAAGTGGACAAGAGCCAAGAAGTAAATATATAAGAAGTAAATATATGTATATATTTACTTTCACTTTTCTGGAAAATATGAAGGGAACACAATTTGGAAATCAGTTATCATGGAACTGAAATACTAATTCCAACCCTTTTCTTCACTAGGTCCATACATGTTTATCTTGTGCCCACTGCCTGTTAGTATCTGGGATACCAGGCCAATGAGGCAGTCTCAATGCCCTCCTCTGAGCAAGCTCTTGCTTGCAATGTAGTAAAAGAAATAAGTAGAAGGCAACTCATTGTGTACCTTGCTCCTACAGATGCCAACCAAAACCTGAAGCTCAGAGCAGAGTTAAATTCCAGTCAAGTAAACCGTTGAGAACCAAACACACTTAAGCAAAAACTATGAAATAAAAATTTCATAGAGGTCTTTGTTAGGTCAGTGGCCATGCAGGAAAGGAACATCAATCAAGTCTAGCAAGTCTGATTGCCTGTCAATCAGCAGGATCTCCTGGCTAATGCCTGTCAATCAGCAGGACCCCCTGGCCAATCCTGGAGTTCAGCCAGCTCCCCTGACCAACTTCAGCAGGACAAGGGACCCTAAAAATCCCCTTTCCTGCCCCAATCCCTTCCCTTCCTGCCGTGAGCCCCATAAAATCTCAGGCCGGTGAGCTCCCATGAGGTTTCTCCTCAGACCCTTCTCCTGTCCACTCTGTGGTCTGATTGAGTTCGGCCTGGGAGTGATATCTCAATAAAGCCTCCTCCTTCGGTGGCCTTTTCAAATCTGCCTCCTTTGGTTGCTACCTGCCTCGCCTGATCTTACATCTGGTGCTGACACCCGGGAAGGGATTTGGGGGCTTCTCCCTCAGGGGATTAAGTCCATCCCTTCCCCCTTGAAACGAACCGGGAAATTTCTAAGCTGCTCTTTCTGGGCCAACAGGAGTAGGGTAACTTCGCTTCCCCTGACCTTCCAGACCCTTTCCGTCGTCCGCAGGGTCTATCCATAAGTCACGTGCGTGCCATAGGCCCTGCCCGTTCTGTTCAGGGCTCCTCGAACTGTGGAGACATCCCAGTCCTCCTGAGAGCTTCCTGATCCCTTTGGGCCCGTGGAGGCCCAGGGACACCTCAACCTCCGCCTGGCCCTTATCCGTTCCTCAGGTGAGCGCGAGCCGAATTTGGGATGCCTTTTTCTGTTCCCACTCACCCCCAAGGGTGCCGGAAGGTCATGGGAAACACGAAATCCTCTTTGGACCCCACAACCCCTTTGGGCTGTTTATATACAAATTTTACCAAACTAGGACTTGCTCAAGTCCTGCGCCTTAAACATCTGGTCTTTTATTCTACTGTGGCCTGGCCCCAGTATGAATTGGACAATGGGTCAAGATGGCCCCGAGGGGGAACATTTGACTTTCAAGTCCTCACTGATTTAGATAACTTCTGTAGCCTGACAGGGAAATGGGTACAAATTCCTTATATTCAGGCTTTTTGGGACATCCACTCCGGTCCCACCTTCTGTTCTATCTGTTCTACTGCCCAAGTTTTCCTTGCTAGAGAAAATCCTAAAACTCTCTCCCATTGTTCCCATTGGTGGGAAGACCCTACATCCTTTAGGTCTCAACAGCTGACATGGACAGTCCTACCCCAAGGCTTCAGGGCCAGTCCCCATCTCTTTGGGCAGGCCTTGGCATGGGACCTAACTGCTTGTGACTTGGGGGATAGCACGCTCTTACAGTATGTGGATGACCTCCTCCTATACAGTTAATCACTTAAGGCTTCCCAAACACACTGTTCAGTTCCTCAATTTCCTGGGGTCCCAGGCTATCGAGTCTCTCCAGCCAAAGCCCAGCTTACTACCTCTTCAGTTACCTATTTAGGTGTACTTCTCACTCCAATCTCTAAAAGCCTGACAACGGACAGGATTCAAGCTCTCCGTGACTTGCAGCCACCTGAAACAGGGGACTACCTCCTTTCCTTCCTGGGTCTGGCAGGTTTTTTCAGGCATTGGGTTCCTAACTTTGCACTTCTCGCTAAACCTTTGTACCAGGCAGCTAAGGAGACTCCTCACGGGCCCCTTACCTCCCCTAAACTAGTAGCCAATTCCTTTTACAAGCTCAGGGATGCTCTTACTTCTTTTCCCACTCTTTCTCTTCCTAACCCTAACCATCCTTTTCACTTCTTTACGGATAAAAGACAGGGTATCACCACTGGCCTCCTCGCTCAACCAATTGGACCCTCCTATAAGCCGGTGGCATACCTCTCCAAGCAGCTTGACTCTACGGTTCGGGGATGGCTACCATTCCTCTGAGCACTGGCAGCAGCAGCAGAAATAACTAAGGAAGCCCTAAAACTTATTTTGCTCCAACCAATAACTGTATTTTCCACTCATCAACTGCAGGACCTTTTAAACCATAAGTGTCTTCCTCTTCTGAGCCCTTCAAGAATTCAAGAATTCCACTTCCTCTTTATAGAGAACTCCACCATTACCCTCTGTTCTTTGTCTCCTCTCGATCCAGCCACACTCCTCCCTCTATCCCAGGCCCCCTCAAGTGCTAACCACTCCTGTCCACAGGTGCTAGAGGCCCTTTGATCACCCCATGAGGACCTCTTTGATGACCCACTTCCCTCACCTGACTTAACCATTTCTGTGGATGGCAGTTCAGTGATGGGCTGTGACGGACACCGTAGATCTGCATATGCAGTACTCACTGCTGCCTCAATTCTGAAAGCCGGCTTCCTTCCTGAAGGAACCACCTCCCAGAAGGCTGAACTTTTCTCACTTATCAGGGCTCTTACTTTATCCAAAGGCAAACAGGTTAACATATATACAGATTCCAAATATGCCTTCCTAATTGCTCATTCATATTCAGCTATTTGGAAGGAACGAGGATTCTTGACCACAAAAGGATCACCAGTGGTCAATGCCTCTCTCATCTCCAAGCTCTTACAGGTACTACAACTGTCATCACGAGTGGCCATCATACACTGCAGAGGACATAAAAATCCCTCTGACCCTATAGCTATAGGCAACAACAAAGCAGACTCTATAGCCATGGGAACTAACAACAAAATTCTCAGCAGCTTCTATCTTATTTTTATCCACCACAATTAAGCCTAAGTATTCTCCACAGGAACGACAGGACCTAATAACCCAAGGTGGCCATTTCAGGAAGGATGGCTGGATTTTCCTGGGGGATAAAATTGCCCTCCCTAAACAGCAAGCTTACAGCCTATTGATGGACATACATAACTCTCTTCTTATTGGCCCCAAGCCCCTTTTCCAGTTTTTACAACCCCTCTTCTACTTCCCAGGAATGAGAACCACCCTCCAGCAGGTCCACTGGGCTTGTTCTGTCTGCTCTACAGTATCCCCACTAGGGGGCATCAAACCTAAACTCCCTACACATCAGATGAGAGGCCACCAACCAGGCAAAGACTGGTAGATTGACTTCACTCACATGCCTAGGCACAAAAAGCTGCGCTACCTACTTACTTTGGTTGATACTTTTTCAGGTTGGACAGAAGCCTTCCCGACCTCCAGGGAAACTGCTGACACCGTCGCCTCCATCCTCATTGAGCAGATCATTCCCAGGTTTGGACTTCCCGCCACCATTCAGTCAGACAATGGTCCAGCCTTCAATTCTCAGGTTGTTCAACTAGTTTCCAAAGGCTTCAACATCACTTGGAGGCTCCACATCCCTCACTGACCCCAATCCTCTGGTAAAATTGAGAGGGCTAACGGCATTCTCAAGGATCATCTCACTAAACTTGCTATTGAACTCAGACTGCCCTGGCCCAATCTTCTGCCATTGGCCCTCACCCGAATTCAGGCAACCCCTAGAGCCCCCTCAGGCCTTAGCCCCTTTTAGCTGCTCTATGGGTGCCCTTTCTTAATCAACCAAAACTTTCCTGTCACTCCTCCTCCCCTTGTGTCCTACCTGCCCTATCTCACACTTCTACATAAACTCCTAAGGGAACACGCAGACGGGTGTCTTCCTGCACCATCTGTTACTTCTGTCCCAGCACAACCAGGAATTGAATCGGACCCTCTTCAACTGGGTGACATAGTCTTAACTCGAGAGCTGCATCCTCAGTTGTTGAAACCTTGCTGGACAGGACCCCATACAGTCATACTTGCTATCCCAACGGCAGCTCTTGGGCCACTCCCCCGGTACCATGTCTCCTGCCTTAAAAAAAGCACCTGTTCCAAATGTCCAGTCCTGGACTTCCACCATGTTGGGGCCCACCAAACTCAAGATTTCTTGCCAACCCTCTCCTTGTATTACTAATCATTAATCTCTCTCAAGCTTCTATCCCAACCCATAGATGGTGTTTCTACATCCAAGCGACATGGCAGCAGGATGGCACCACCAGCTCTCAGTTTATGGGTCAAGGCGATTGCCCTTTCACTGGCTGTAATTGGGCCGTCACCCTTAATATTACTGGATTCAACCAGGCCACCTCGTCCCACTTAAGTTCAGCAATGCTATGCTTCATAATACACCAAACTGAAGAATCCTGTAAGCACTGGCCTGACACCTATGGCGGGTGCCCTTATACTTCATGAAAGAAACATTTCCTACATAAGTTTGTTATGAGAATCAAGCGTATACCAAATTAACTATTTGGGACCCATGGGACCCAAAATGGGCTTCTGGTGTTGATGGTAAATTTTATTCTTGGGGTTTTGCCAAACACCCCTCAGCCTCTATCAGAATATGGAGAACTTATATACAAGTGTTCCCTCAAATTCACATAACCATCCAGGAGCAAGAGAAGGAACTCCAACACCAGCTGGATACAGTTGCCCATCCTAAAGCTGACCCTTTCTCATGGATGGCCCTAATCATCAGGGCCTTCAGCTTCTCAATTTGTCCAAAGTTAATAACATTTCAGACTGTTTCCTCTGCGCAGGTTTGGATCATACTCCATTAACCGCGATTCCCATTGATTTTCTGCTCAATACCTCAACTAGACCCCAAGGACCCCCCTCTCCAGCCTTTGAGGAAGTACCTCTTTTTTGTAATTCATCAGGGAATTTCTCTTGCTGCTACACTTCCTCAGTTAAGCACCCTGTGACCAGATTGTTCGAATTTCTTCCTTAACCTTGCTCCACCTGGGTTCTTTTTCTGGTGCAATGGTACCCTAACAAAAAATCTAAGCCTCAACATGCTGTTTGCTTTTTGTGTTCCTTCCACATTGGTCCCCCAATTAACTCTGTACAGTGAGACTGAATTAACATGGCTTGTTACTATCTCCCTTTCCAGGACTTGTTACTACCTCCTTTTCCAGTCTTTCTACCACTAGTAGTTAGACTTTCCCTGGCCTCCTCCCTTGCTGCCTCTGGACTCGGGGCAGGAGGACTTGGTTATGCAGTAACCGCTACTCAAAAGCTTGAATAACAACTTCAGGAAGCAGTAGAGGCATCAGTCGCTTCCCTACAAAGGCAAATAACATCTCTTGCCCAAGTCTCAGCTCTAGATCTTCTGACAGCAGACAAAGGAGGAACCTGCCTGTTCCTGAAAGAAGAATGCTGCTATTATATCAATGAAACTGGATCGATCGAAGAGAATGTTGACACCCTCCGTCATTTGGGTGAAAGGCTTAAACAGCAACAATCAAATGACCCTTGGCCAGGCTGGCTAAACTCAACCCTCATTGCGTGGCTGACTCCCATTCTCACTCCTATAGTAGTAATAGGACTTCTATTAATGATTGCTCCCTGCCTCCTCAGGTTAGCTCAAAAGCGCTTGAGTGAAATTGCTAGAGTGACCTACAACCAGATGCTCCTACACCCCTGCAGTCGCCTACCCACCGAACCTACACGGGAGCCATCCCCTTGCCCCAGCCCCCTAAGCAGCAGGAAGTAGCTAGACGAAATTAGCTGACCTGTATCACCAAAAAGGCCCAAAGGCCCGGGATGTTAGGTCAGTGGCAGAGACTGCAGCCCACGAGGGAAAGGAAACATCAATCAGGCGCCAGCCAAAATGCCTGTCAATCAGCAGGATCTCCTGATTAATGCCTGTCAACCAGCAGGACCCCCTGACCAATCCTGGAGTTCAGCCAGCTCCCATGACCAACTCCAGCAGGACAAGGGACCCTAAAAATCCCCTTTCCTGTCCCAATCCCTTCTCTTCCTGCAGTGAGCCCCATAAAATTCCATTCCAGTAGAGCTCCCACTGTGGTTTCTCCTCAGACCCTTCTCCTGACCACTCTGTAGTCTGATGGAGTGATATCTCAATAAAGCTTCCTTCGGTGGCCTTTTTAAATCTGCTTCCTTTGGTGGCTACCTGCCTCGTGTGATCTTACAGTCTTCATTAATGTGTGCTGTCAGCTCTTCCCTTAGTAGGTAGCTTGAAAGGGGACCTCCTTGCCAGAGATTTGAAATGATGAAAGGGAAGCAGAGAGAGTACAAAAAAGGTGACATTACCTGGGAGCTCAGGTAGACTTTGAGGCACTCATCGCACACGGCCTTCTTGCAGCAGGGCAGGGGCTTGATGGGTTTGTCTTCCAGGCACACCCGGCACATCAGCACCGTGAGGGGCGCATAGGGATCACCTACCCCGCCCAGGCCAGAGTAGGGTGGAGCTCCTAACAGGCCCGGCACAGAGAATGGCTCGGGCGCCAGGTAGAACTCCAGCTCGATGCTGCCGCCGTCGGGGGAAAGGGGGTCAGCTGGGAGTGACAGCCTGGGGCTGGGGAAGGAGGACTGGGGGTTGGAGGTGTTGGGCACCTGCGGAGCCCCAAGTGGCGATGCCGGTGGCGAGAGCTTCTCTGCGGTGGGGACCTCCGGCAGGTCGCTCTCCACGCAGTACACAGAGCAAAAGACTTGTCTCTTGGCTGGGGGCAGGCGCCGCTGACCCAGCACGTCCAAGACCACTCCATCGGGAGCCACGGCGTGGGTCCTGGGCTCCGTCTCCTCCCTGGGGGACGCCTCCTGCTGTTCATCCCCTCTCTCTTTTCTGTCCCCAGCTTCCTCCTCCTCTTCCTCCTGCTTCAGCTGCAGTTGCAAAGTCTGGGGATTGAGGGGCCCGGTGAGTGCCAGTCCCGCGGGCTGCCCGAGTGCTTGGCTCTTCCTCCACTCGGGCGCTCCCCGGCTCCTCGTGGGCTCCGGGGCGCTTGTGTCCGCACAGCTTGGGTCGCTTCCGCAGCCGCCGCCGCTCGACTCCGAGGAGTCGCCGCGCGGCCCGGGAGCCCCGGCGCTGTCCCCCCGCGGCCTCGGGGACTCAGGGTGGCCCGCGGAGCCCCCGTCCGGGTCCCGCGCCTCCTGGGGCCCGCCGCCGCCGCTCACCGTGCTCTGCTCCTCGCCCATCGCCGCCCGCGGCCCGCGCCGCCGCTGCCCATCCAGCCGCCGGGACCCCCACCCGGCGCCGGCGGGCAGCGGGGGCAGCGGCTCGGCTCCACTCGCGGCTCCGCTTCTGCTTCCGGGTCCCTCCTCCGGGGCTGGGACGCCCCAAGCTCCCTCCAGGGAGCCCGTGCTCCCGGGCCGCGGTGCGTGGGGAGCCCGGCCCGGCCCGCCGCTCCTCCTTCTCGTCCTCTGGCGCGGCCAGGCACCGCCTCGGGGGCGCGGAGGGCCGCTCGCTCGGGGCGCGGGGGCGCCCGCCCCACATGCAGGTTGGGGCGGTGCCGCGGCCCCCGCGAACCCTGGGCGGGGCAGAGGAGTCCCAGAGGAGGCGGCCGTCAGTCCCGCGCCATCGCGGGTCCCGGCGGCGGGACGCGGGGCCGGGGGGCGGTGGTCGGAGAGTCTAGGGGCCTGTGGCGCCGCGGCTGCGCGCACCAGTAGGTGCTGGAGCTCGAGCCAGCCGCCTGGGCCCCTGGGGGAGAGGCCGGAGCGGGCGACCTCCCTCTCCTCGAGCTTCACCTAGAGCCCTCCTCGCCACCCCTCACCCCACCCCTGTGGCGCACACCTCCCCACACGTACACACGCGCGTAGGCACCCGCGCACACACTCACACACCCGAGTGGGTGTGATCTAAAGAGCTGAGATGCGCTCTGGCGCCCAGAGTTCACACTGGGTCTCAACAAAACCCTTCAGGTCAGGCAGACTCCCCTTTGGGCTACACATTAAGTAGAACTTCCTACAAAACTACTGAATATTATTGCGAGCTGGAACTAAAAAAGGCTGACTGCTTAAGGATGTTGGATTGGAAGACACAATGCTAAGGATTATTCAAAATGCTGTTATATACTAGTGTTTTCTGCCCAGTGAGGCAAGAAGGATCTTTGAAACCCACAAGAAATCCAAGAAGCACTTTCAATCTACTTCAGCTGGAAGTAAGGACAAGGGCTAATAACTGATCAGCGATTTATTCCTTTTTTTTTTTTTTCTCTCTCTCTCCCCAGTGTTCTCTCAGGAAATTTTGTATGTGTGTTTCTTTGATTTTTTTTTCCTAAACCTTTTTTAAATGGGCAGCACAAGGTAACTATATGATCTGGCCTAATTAATAAATTGGATCATTGGTGGAAATCGTGAGGAGTTTCGTTAACATAACCACATTCATCCCCAAAACTGTTTCCAGGACAACAATTATATTTGAGCCAGAACTTAATTATGTGTTGATCTATCTTTATTATACAGGAAGTATTAGTCACCCATACACTGGTGTATTTTAGTTCCCTAAAGCCAATGAAAACATTTTTGGGAAACCAATCTTTGGTGGGGTTTTTTTGTTTTGTTTTGTCTTGTTTTTTTTTTTTTTTGTTTGTTTGTTTGTTTTTTGTTTTTTTTAAACTTTATCTTGGGAAGGAATTCAATTTACACATTCACGTGATAGGAAGGAGCTGTTAGGTGTGTAGAATTTTTTATTCTATCTTGAAGTTGTTATTGGTTTTAAAAAAATATTTTCCAAATTAGATGCAAATGTCATCAAGGTGACTAGCTGTACAGTACTAAGAAAGCAATGTTAACACCAAAGAATATTTCCATCATATGTATCCAATGCTCAGGTGCACCTGGAAGGGATAAATTTGATCACTCCAAGTGCCATATCATTTATTGGTCTGACACATGAATGGCAAATTCTTATTTTGAAGATGAAAATTTTTTTCCATCTTTGCTCAATGATTTCCTCATAACTGTTGTGTTTCTCTGAAACATGCCCTTAGTTCCCAGTGCTTATTGTTTATTTTTGTAAACTTTTTCATTGCTGTGACCAAAAGACCTGAAAAGAACAACTTTAGAGACAAAAAAAAAAAAAAAAGGTTATTTGGGGGCTCACCGTTTCAATGGTCTCAGTCCATACATGGCTGATTCCATCACTCTAGGCTCCAGGTGAGGCAGAACATTATGGCAGAAGAGTGTGGCAAAGGGAAGCAATTCAGAACATGGCACCAGGAAGCTGAGAGACTTCCCTGGGTATGCCCCCAATGACCTACCTTTTTTCAGCACACCCTACCTGTCTGCAGTTAACACCCAGTAAATCTCTATCAGAGGGTTAATGCACTAATTCGTTTTAGGTTCTTATAACCCAATCCTTTCACATCTAAGCTTCTTGCATTATTTCCCACATGAATTTTGGGGGGATACCTCACATTTAAACTATAACATAGGGACAAAAAGCCCACTTACGTGTGACTTTTGTATGTGCTATGTCATAAACTTCTCTCCCTGCTCTTTCCAAATGGACATTTTTTTAAAAATCCATTTTCCAGATGAGAACAGGCTGAGAATAAGGCCAGAGTAACAATAATAGATACAAAAATGTATGTTTCCCAACATCTGTAAAAATCAAACCGCTCAAAGTCCCATAATTTTGTGTCTCCCTCCCACACACACTTGTCACTGGAGTTCTGAGAACTTGATCTTCCAGTATCCACTTTGTTCTTTATCCCATAGGTTTCAGCTCTCTGGAAGTGGCTTCTCTTGACACGTAACCAACTATAAGTCATTGTTGGGATTCCTGAATGCTGCCCATAACTTCGGTTTCAATGGACTCCCCTTTTCTTTGCCATGACTTCTCTCTTACAGGATTTAGCTGCCCTTTGTGAAAATAAAACCATGCTGTTCCCTATATTCACCCTTCAAGTAGACCCAGCACTGAATTTAGGACCCAGCACCCCTGACATCCAGTTTGGGGCATGCAAAATCCCAAAAGTGGAGAAATTAGTTGAAAGACATAAGGTCAAAAAGGTGGTTCTAACATCAGTTTCTTCAGAATGCACAAAGCATCAGTGATGATTGCACTTATGGGATTTGTGGTGCAAACCTGTAATCCCAGCAACCCAGAATGCCAATGCAGGAGGATTTCAAGTTGGAGGCTAGCCTCAGCAAGGCCCTATCTCAAAATAAAAAATAATAAAGGGCTGGGAATGTTGCTCAGTGGCTAAGTACCCCTGGGTTCAATCCCTGGTACCAAACAAACAAAAAGGATTGACTGAAGATGGAGTTACTGTAGTAAAAACTCCACTTACCTCCCACAAACTTAATGTTCTCAAAACTTGAACAATGTGTTTGATGGTAGGCTCTATAAAATGTTAGTATAGCAAATCTCAATAATATTCTGCCCCTACCAGTTTCTCAGCACGTCCTAATCTGCAATGAACTATGTAGACTTCAATATCAGAAGACTACCTCAGATCTAGAATTGTCAGTTTTAGAAGTGACAGGCAATTGCTTTTGATCATTATTGAATGCTATTTTTTTCTGCTGCCACCTTTCTTATCTTGGCTTTTAAACATAGCTTGGTTTTGGCCCCTTAATTTTTTTTATGCAAAAATTAACTAGACAATTAAAAAGCCTAGATTTATTAACTTTTAGAAAAATGATATGACATATGAGAAGCTATGAATCATTTTACTTTTTCATGTTAAAGCTAAAATGAATTTCTTATTAACTGTTGAGGAGAAGGAATACACAACATTTTAAGACCATGAAACATTGTATAGAAAATATCTGACTTATTTGTCCACAACAGTCCCTCAATTAGCAGAACATGCAAAAAGAAACAGAAATGCTTTAATTAAAAGAAATCTGTGTTCTGAAGAGGAATAAAGGAGCAGAATGGCTTCTGGGCCTACTTCTGAAAAGTCCTCCTCTCCTATCTTCCCCCCACCCCCTTCTTCTGTGGAAGAAGAAAACCTGGAATCCCAAAAGAAGTGGAAAAGAGAACATACCATTTCACTTTATTTTCCACCCAAATCACGAAGAAAAATCCAAACAGCAAAATTTATGGAAAAGTTACTCTGACAAAGCAGTGTAATTTGTTCAGAATCTAAAAGTAACAAATGTCCGAATGCTCATGAAACAGAAGAAACTAAGAGAGAGGAAGAAGAGGAGGAGGCAAGAGAAGGGACGGAGAAGGGGAGGTTGGGAGTGGGGAAGGATTTTACCTACTCTCCAGTACTCTAAATAACTGTTTAAAGCACTTAATACATTGGTGTGTTTGATTCTTATGTTTGCATCTGTGTGTATAAAATGTATATGAAATTTTAATACTTTTTCTTCTGCTTTTCTTCCTTTTCTTACTTAGTGCTGTATCCTGAACCCTTTCATACTACAAATATTCCTTTACATGATCCTGAATTGTGACCATATAACATTGACTATATACACTATTGTGGTAACTTATTTAACCAATTCTACTGTACTCAAAATAGATCACTTATAATTTTAATAAAGTGTTTAACATTCATGTCATTTAAATGTTTTATATTAACCTATAACATAACCTTTGTGTACATTCTTAATATACAATAGGAAAAAAAGTCCTAACAATTAAATTGCTGCAGAAAACGGTGGACAACTTGGAAGACTTTTGATACATATCATCCCAGAAATTTAGCATGAATTTATAATCCAATCAATAGTGTGGGTATAAGATAGCACTTGAATCATTCTAAGGAGATTTTTTTATGCATAATATGACAATTTTAATCAGTGGATACTTCTTTAAGATAAAAAGGATAATCTAATATTAACTCTCAATCCTCCTCTATTTATACTTTAACATGTATGTTAATGGTTCTCTGTTACTAAGGTTAGGATTCTGACAGCATCCCTTTCTCATCTCTTTTGAATTTCTTCTTTATCTCTTCTAATGACAATAGTGTTGTAATCAATTAAACTTAATCATCATTAATACTTTTAAGCCCACAGTGCAAATTATCAATTTCTGCTCTAATAATGGACATGAACAGAAAAGATTTTTTAAAATATTTTTAGTTGTAGGTGGACACAATACCTTTATTTTATTTTTATATGGTGCTAAGGATCAAACCCAGTGCTTCATGCATGCCTCATGCAAGTGCTCTACTGAGATACAACCCCAGCCCCCAATGAAGATTTTTTTAAAAGAGTAAAACAGTTTTAACTCAATGAACAGAAAAATAGGTTAATTATTAAAGATGGTTATTTGCATTAATGTTCACGACAAATTAAGGTACATAAGTCCTCCTTCCTTGTTATAATTCCATTCAAACACTTCTCAAATATCTATTAGATTCTGTGTCAAGCTCTGGAAAATTGAGTTTCTTAATTTTTTTCAAAGGAGAAAATAATTGTTTTCCCAATTTTTTCCTTATTGTTAACTATGTAACATCTATAAAACACTTCAAACTATCCAGAGCAGGTGTGATCTATATATGAAAGCCCAGTACCTAGTATTCTGCATATATTTAGATCCCAAGAAAATATTTTTAAAGGGAACAAAAAAACTATTCTATAGTAACTCAAACATTATATAAAACTGTAGTTTCCAAATTGTGTACCAAAGTACTCTGAAATGTAGTAAACTCATAGGATCATCCTTTCAAATACTATACAAACTACTGCTAAGCTGTTTGGATCTGATTACTATTAGAAAATTATGTTGGCTTAAAGGGCTCTGTGAAAAATAACTTGAGACATCAAGGCATCATAAGCCAAGAGAGTTCGGTTGGTTTTTGGTTGAAAATCCCAAGCATAGGGTAAAAACTATGAGATAGAGACCCTGATATCTATAAACTTAAAATTTAAATTTAGGAGACACACGTATAATAAAGCATTAACCTTGACCAAACAAAGGTTTGACCATTGCCCCAAATACCCAGGAGGTAACCTCTAAGCCATTGGAATGGCCTTTTGGGTGAGTATTACCTGAGGTCCTCTGGCCATGCCATCTACTCTGTGCTAACAATGTGATTTATGGTTGGGGCTTTGAGTCATGTGGTATTAGCTTGACTTCAAGAAGGGTCAGAAACTGAGGTCAATTATGTGGGTGGTCAGCTATGTCTACATTATTGACTCCCAGTAAAAATCCTGAACACCAAGTCTTGGGTGAATTTTCTTATTGCCAATACTCTGTGCGTACGGTCACACACCATTGCAGAGAAAAATAAGCATCGTCTGCTCAGATTCACTGGCAAAGGACAACCAGTAACTCTGTGCCTGAACTTCCCTGGACTCAGCCTGCCCTATGTACCTTTTTCTATTGTCGATTTTAATCTATGTCCTTTCACTGTAATACACCATAACTGTAAGTAAGCCACTTTGCTGAGTTCTGTGAGTTCTTCCAGAGAGCAATTGAAATTGAGGGCGGTCTTGGGAATTTCCCAAATTATAGCACTTGGAAAGCCAAGTCCATTACCTTCATAGTTTCTATTTGCCTGATTATCCCAAGTGGTAGGATGTCATGGAGAAGGTTTGGCTTCTGGTAATTCAAGAGTAAGACAATTCAGTATGGAAAGAGAAAATGAATTCTTTTTCTTTTTTAAAATTTATTTATTTGTTCTAATCAGTTAAGTTACACGTTACAGCAGAATGATCTTCAATTCATTATACACAAATAAAACACAATTTTTTACTTCTCTGGTTGTACACAAAGTAGGGTCACACCTTCGTGCAATCATACATGTACATAGGATAATGTTGTCCATCTCATTTCACCATCTTTCCTACCCCCATGCCCCATTTTTCCTTCCCATTTGCCCCATCCAAAGGTTCTCCACTTATCCCATTCCTGCCTCATTATGGATTAGCATCCACTTATCAGAGAAAACATTTGGCTTTTGGTTTGGGGGGATTGGCTTACTTTGCTTAGTATGATATTCTCTAACTCTATCCATTTACCTGCAAATGTCATGATTTTATTCTCTTTTATTGCTGAGTAATACTTCAGTGTGTGTGTGTGTGTGTGTGTGTGTGTGTGTGTGTGTGTGTGTGACAGTTTCTTTATCCATTCATCTATTGTAGGGCATCTAGGTTGGTTCCATAGTTTGGCTACTGTGAATTGTGCTGCTATGAACATTGATATGGCTGTGTTACTATAGTACGAATTTCCTTTTTCTTGTCACAAAATAAAGTTGATTTTTTTTTTCAGATAACACAGATGAGAAACTGACCATTTCAATTTGAGGGCTACTTGAAATTAGTGATGACATTTTATGTGACAAAATCTAGCAAGAGGATCAGATTCTGAAAGTTTTTAAGCCACCTCTTAAGCCATTCAGTAAGATTTATTTTAGAATTAAGGCAAATAATTTTATCTATTTATCTTTTAACATACTGCTACCAAGTTGGAATGGGAGATCCAAGCTGCCTTTGGGGGATGATAAATACCACAAGCTGTTTCTTAAACACTGTGGAATCAATAAAACTCAAAATATTTTTCTCAAATACTTTAAAAAATGTTCTCAACATGCAAATATCTTTAAAAGCTTTTTATTCACATATTTCTAAATCATTCACATTGTATTTTTTAATATTTATATAATTTTGGAGTTATATTTTATAACTATTAGCATCGTGAGAATTATATTTGTTCCATAATTATGGGAAAAGTGCCAGATTGAGCAAATGGACATCTGTGTTCTAGCCTTGTCTTGCCATCGAGTATCCATTCACCTGCACTTTTCCGGGCCCTGGTTTTTACTTCTGTAAAATGGGTATCTCAAACTGGATGACTTTAAGGTTCATTTTAATACTAAAATGATCATTTTCAATTTAATGAATACATATTAATCCCTATTTTGTGCACTATTTTTTTGAAATACATGGGACTGTAACTTATTCCAAGCTTTGAAGAATCCTTCAATCAAGTCAAGACAACAGATCTCTAACCATAATTTTATCCTAACCAGACAGATTTTGCGGGTGTAATCTAGAACTATAAACTTAGCACTATGAGAGTGGCAGCACAGGGCTGATTTCTACTTAGGTTAGTCATATTAAGTTTCACGGAGGGCCTGGCAGGGGACTTCAATTTTTATAGTTGAAGAAGGTGTTAAAGACAGTATTTAGAAGTGACTATGTCAGCAAACATGTGGTGACAGAACACACGGTGACAGCTGCCTGAAATGGCAGGTCCTAGTCACTTGTGAAGACAGAAAAGAGAAGCTGACACACACACACTTGTTTAGGGACTTTGTGCAGCAGAATTCCATTTGCCCTTCTATCTCTCCACTGGTCTACCCTCTGTGCTCCTGGAAGCTGACCCACAGAGACACACATCAAGAGTTCCAATGCCCTGCTGTCCTCCAAGTCACTTCAACCAGTGAACATCCCGAGTGGGTGATCAGAGACTGGGGTGTTTATTTTTCCAACTTTTCATCTTCCAGGCCCCTGTGGGCTATCTCTGTCCTCTATTGAAGGCCACGGGTATTACCATCTCTGTGTTCTGAGAGTTTCTTTCTTTGGGCTAAAGGGAAATGTATTTGTTTCCTAGGGTTATTGTAAATAGTAACAGCCTGTACGTGTTAAAATAAATTGGATGCCTTAAAACAAGAGGAATTTGTTGCCTCGTAGTAGTTCGGGGGCCTCCAAGTCCGAAATTAAGATGTTGACTGGGCTGTGCCCCTTGGAAACCTGTTGGAAGAAATATTTCCGTGTCTCTTCTAGTCTTGGGTGTTTTCTAAGGCATTCCTTGCCTTGTCGATGGAGCACTTGAATCTCTGCTTCTATCATCACGTGGCATCCTTTTCCAGAGTATCTGTCTCTGTATCTGTTCTTCTATTTTTTTTTTTTCTAGTACCAGGGATTGAACCAGGAGCTCTTAACCACTGAGCAACATCCCCAGTCCTTTTTTATTTTTTGAGACAGTGTCTCACCAAGTTGCATAGGGCCTCATTATTGCTAAGGCTGGTTTTGAACTTGTGATCTCCTGCCTCAGCCCCTTGAGCCGCTGCGATTACAGATGTGTCCCACCGAGCCCTGCTCTTCACCTATTCTTGTAAGGATAACATCACATCAGACTAAGAGCCCATCTTACTACAGTAAGATCTTATCTGAATAAATTCTACTTGCAACATTCCTAATTCCAAATGAATCCACATTCTGAAGTCCTTAGGGTTAAGACTTACATATCTTTTGAGATAACAGACACAAAAATTCATCTTGTCAGGACATAACTGTTCCCCATGTTTTCTAATCCTAGGGTACTGCACTATGGCATATGCAAAACCGAAGCCCTGTTCAGACTTTGTAATTGGTCCCATTAATAAGCTTTTCTAAATAGAGTTTGTTTTCTTCAGAGATTCTAACAGTACAGTTTTGATTGCCTTTAAAATTATTTGGCCAGCTTTTGTTTTGGACAGTAGGATAATTTTAACAGAAAAATCAAGATCCATTCTGGGTTTAAGAAAAAAATAGGTATTGTGGCAAAGTAAAAATAGGCATTAGAGAAAGGGGCCTCAGGAAAAAAGATATGAGGTGATAACCCACTATTATGTCACATTTTTATGTTGAGATATGATGGAAGTGGGAAGTAGGAGGGGGCACCAGTGGCACCAGTGGCTGACAGTGGCCCATAGTCAAATTCAGTCTCCTTAAGTCCTTTCACCTGATGGCGCTCTCTCTTTGCCTGCTTTCTCCCCAGTCATTCCACATGTGTTCCCTCTGTCTGGTGTGCCCTTGCTCTCTGTCCTACATGCTGACCACCCGTGTCCCCCAACTCCCTTTGTCAGAGGGATCTTCCCTAAACAGCACCTGCCCTCCAACACCTTATCCACTGTCACCTCTGTCCCTTTCCTCTGTTTTATTCTTTAGAGTACTAACCCAACCAACTCGATAAGTTTGTATTTTTATATTTATTAGTTGTTAATCCATTTTTAGATTTTTAAACTCCATGAAAATGAGGGCTCTTTCTCTTTATTGCTATTCTAACTTCAAGTGTTAAAAATGTGCCTGACATACAGTAGGTACTCAATACACATTTATTAAATTGCAGTCATCATTAGACATAGAATCTATAAGGTATGCTAATAGATATAATATAGTCATGAGTGACAGGGAAGAAATTAAACCTGATTCCACGGTTATTTCCTCTCTCTCTTGAGTAGTCCTGATGTCATACAAGTAAATTTTTTCTAATGTTATTGTATCTTTTATACCTTGATTTAATTTATTTATTTTTATGCAGTGCTGAGGATCAAACCCAGTGCCTCACTCATGCTAGGCAAGCCCTCTAGCATTGAGCCACAACCCCAGCCCTCATACAAGTAATTTTTAATGCCTGTTTTACAAAGCAAGATTTGCTAAACCAGTTTAGTTATTTTTGAGATTTATAATTTGAAAAATAGTTTCTTTCATTTCCAATGTCATTCTAAAATCCTAATGTTAGTCATAAAAATTAGGTTCCTATGAGAAAAAAATGTTAGTAGGTTGTATGACTCATAAAACACTTTTTTAAGATTGTGCTTCTGATCTGTACATCGTTATTCTACTGACACATTCTATTGATACTATTTTGACTATAGGTCACAGCTAGCAGTTCCAGGGCATTTCCCCCCTTTCTCTTAATTTCATGTACTTATTATGCCTATGCATCATCAGTTGACTTAATTTTCCCATCTTTTCATCAAATAGTTAAGTTAGAAAATTAGTCAGTGTGTTTAACATGATTATCCAGCTTGTTCTATGATGCATGATTTTGTTATTTAATTTTTTGCTTCCAACTTTAGGCATGACTAAGAGATATTGTGAAATTGTAACTTCACCAGCATAGGCTTTCCCGCACCTAACACTCCGGCCAGCATGGTGCCTGCATTCCTTGTTCCTCATAGTGGCATCTGCAGGATCTTCCACCACACATTAAAGACAGAATCTGCTGATCTCTGACAGTCATAGTGAGTCACAAATATGCAAGGCCTCTTAGTCTCTTGCCCTAGAGATTATGCTATGTTATTATTTTAAGAATCATTTTAAATTCATAGGAAGAGTAAATAAAATTAGGGTGATTTTGAAAGTTATTAATGATAAGCTAGTGTCAGTAAAATTAAGTTAAATAAGACCAGATTCTTGAGAAAACTGGCTTCTGTATTCCTCCTAGAGAATCATTGTTAATAATATTTTAAAATTCAGACATAAAAGTTATTCTTATTTTTTTGTCTATTAAAAATTAGCAGTGAAAGCCTCTAGTTAAGAGTCTTTACTTTTAAATTTATAATACTCATTTGAAAGACTATGAAATAAAAGTGAAAAACAGGAAATGAAGGAGAATTTTAATCACTGAAAAATTATACATTAAGATCCAATTGTAAGAAAGACAAATTATAGTGTATACCTAGCTAGAGATGATAAAGATGGTTGATTTGGGCTTTTTTTTCTCTCTCTAGTCCCAAAGCAACCAAAGTTGGCTTTAGAGAAATGTTGTGAAATAATGTGTGCATTAGTGTTTACTTTGCTCATGGTATACATGCTAGGATCACACGTTTCTATAGGAAAAATTCTCTCTCTTGCCATATTAGTCTGGCAAGATCCAGGATTTTCCTGCATTCTTCCCCCATCTAAACTTACATTAGCTTTGTTCAATTCCCTCAGGCCTTTGTGTCCTTTTTCAAATAACAATGACTAATTAGTTCCATTAATAATAATATCTTGCATATCTGTAGCATGATTTCCAATATGTTTTTACTTGCATTCTCCCATCTGGATTTTCAACAACATTACACAATAGGGATGTCTACTGTATAGAGTTGGCAATTTACAGTCCATTGACTGGTTTTGTATAGGCCTTCAAGCTAAGATTGGCATATTTTAAAGGACCTGTCAAAAACAAACAAACAAGAATAGACAACAAAGTCTTGTCCAGAAAGTCTAAAATTATTTTACATGTCACTTTACAGATAAAGTTTCCCACCTTAGGCAAGTATCATTATCTTTATTACCAGATGAATAAACAAAGGCAAAGCTACATATAAATGAAAAGCTAAAAACCTTTCACTTTAAATTTTTCTTTAAAGACTGATTAAAAGATCCTCCCCTAAATAAAGGGTAAGAGTACTAGTTTGTTTTTTTTTTTCTGAGACATGAAAAATTAATAGTAAGAATGAGGAGTTAAAAGAAGATGAAGAATAAGTATTTAGTAGATATTTCCTTTGTATCACTTGTTCTCAGGTGTACTTTTGTATGCAAATATTAAGAATTTTGAGATTTTCAATAAATATCTGTATTGCCTATTATATGAACCTATGTGTAGTACTGAAGAATACCCTGTGATTCTTCATAGCTCACAAAATCATATGGTCCTAACTACACCCAATAGAAAGAAAGTAGTAGTTATATGGAGTGACACATTACAGAGTGAAATCTCAAGAATATGTTCCAAGTACTTCATACTGGATATGAACCATTAAGAAACTTAGGGTAATGTATTTTAATGTTTAAACCACATAATAATTTGGTCTTCATCTTCTTCTATGTAAAGTTGAATGTTTACCTGGATCATTTGAATCTATCCTAATTTATAAGGCCATATACCTTTAAATGTCAACACTAGCCAAATTGCAGATAATTACCTTTGAGGTCTGAAATATTCTGTTACAATAAATTTTTTCAAGGGAGTTTCATGACTCTCCCCAAACTTATGAAAATAATTTAGGGTCTAATTCAATAGAAAATACAACTTTTCTAAATACATGTTTACTTTTCTTGACATTTAAGGCATTACATTGATTTTTTTCTAATTCTATGGCCATGTAAGTTCTCTCATATAACAGCTATAAACTCTCATTCAAAACCCAAAACAACACCTCCCCCCACACACACTAACTATCTGAAACCTCTATACAATGAAAAAACACAGACATATCCAATTCTTGAGAGGAGAGGATTGACACTGGAAGATGTAACTAGCTCTTAATTCACCTCCTATTTATATTGGCTTAACCTGAGGGCAGGGCATGGTCTATGTGGCACAGGGAAGAAGAAATCCTAATAGAAGGGTAAGCCACAAATTCTATGTATTGATTCTTCTAATATCTCTGGCTGACCTTGAAACACATGTGCACAGAGCAGACTGCAAGAACCTCCACTGATGAGATAATAGTTAAACTGAGATGCAAAATCCTACACAGAGACAGCATTCATAGTTTGAGCCCAATTAGGTTAATCATTTGATAAGAAAAAGAAATTAACAATTTGGAAAAACCGTACAGAATTGAGAGTTTCTACAACATATTAATTTCTATACTTGGGATTTAATATAAAACTGCTTGGTGTAAACAATGAGAAAAATGTGATCCATTTTCAGAAGACAAAACAACAGAGAGCATCTGCAATACAACCCAGAAGTTGGAATTAGCAGACATTATTATTATATCACTTATGGTCAGTGAAGTATCTTCTCTTTTTTTTATGTTTACCTAGTTTTTTAAAAAAATTAATTGATTTTATTTTTTAAATACACGATAGTGGGATGCATTACAATTCTTATAGAGCATATACATATAGAGCACAATTTTTCATATCTTTGTATATAAAGTATATTCACGCCAATTCATGTCTTCATACATGCACTTTGCTTTTTGTGTTGAATTTTTAAAATTTCAGAAAAAGTACAGATATAACAAATCAGAACCTAGTAGAAAGAAATATAACTTGAAATTTTAAAATTCACCCTTATGGACAAAAGAATGGAAAGAGTCGGTAAAACTTGAAAATAGATAAATACAAATTACTTAATCTGAAAAAGAGTGAAATATTTTTAAATGGCAACTATGAGACAATAGCAAAATATCTGATATGCAAGTAACTAGAGTTGCAGAAGGAGAGGTGAGAAATCATGAGGTGAAACATACTTAGGGAAATAATATTCAAAATTCTTCCTAGTTTTATAATCAAAAGATTTCAACAAACCTCAAGCAGGATGAATGTATAGAAAAATTAACCTCTGCTTATCATAGTCAAGTTGCTGAAAACCATAAATATAAGGTAATATTTTTAAAGGAAAAAAAAAAGAGACACATTATATATAGGTTAACACTGCTTCAAACAACTATTGACATCTGAAACCATGAAGGTCGAAAGACACTGGAAGAACATCTTGAAAGTGTTAAAACAACAACTTAAAACAGTTTTAAAAATGTCAACTCAGAATTATATAACCAATAAAAATAATATCCTTTAAAAATAAAAATGAGCCCTGACACCCTGTCAGGAACCTGACATCCCAGCAACTCTGGAGGCTGAGGTAGGAGGATCATAAGTTCAAGACCAGCCCCAGCAACTTAGAGAGATCCTGTCTTAAAAATAAAACATAAAAAAAAGGCATTGTGTACTGTAAGTATAAAATATTTCTTTAAATTCTTTAAGCTACATATGAATGTTTAAAGCAAAAATTATGATATTGTTTTCTGGGAAATATATTTCTAGTCTGAGGTTATTCCATTTTCTTTTTATCATTATAATAATTATTAATACATATTAACTGTGCACATTAGTGTGATTTATTGTGATATTTCCCTCATGAATCCATCACACATTGACCAGGTCCATTCACCCTTCTTCTGCTCTTGGCCCTCGCGCCCTTTTTTGTTTTATCAGTTTTTAAAGTGTCCTATCTTACAAGTCAGGGGTTCACCTTCACATCTCTATTCAACATTACATTGGAAGTTCTTTCCAGTATAGTAAGGAAAAGAAGATGATAACAGGAAAGGAAGAAGATGCCCTTATTATTTACAAAAACTGATGTTTTTATTTACAAAGAAAATCCTATAAATCCTACAAAATCTATTAAAAACTTTTAGAAGTAATGGATATCTCATTAGATACAAGTCAAAAAGAAAAATCCTTTGTATTTTTATGTATTAGCAACAATTAGATAATGAAATTAACAATCATTTTTTAATCGTGTCAGAAACATAAAATAAATGGCAATACATTTGACAAAAGATGTCAACAAGTACTACATCGAATTTAACATCATTAAATACTAGTCATGGGGATGGGATTGTGGATCAGCAGTAGAGCCCTTGCCTCACACATGTGAGGCACTGGGTTTGATCCTCAGTACCACATAAAAATAAATAAACAAAATAAAAGTATTGTGTCTATCTACAACTAAAAATAAATAAAAAATACCAATCATTACCCCATAGACAATTGTGTTTTTCTTAGAATTGACAAGATGATTCAAAAATCTATATTGAAATGCAATCTTGAAAATGAACAAAGCTGAAGGACATGTATGACTTGATTTCATGTCTCACTGCAAATCTACACTAATCAAGACATTGTGGTATTGGCATAGGGTCCACCAAGAGGGCAACAGAGAAGGTAAATGCCCCCAAATAAACACATGCTTTACACTGTCATTTATTTTTAACAAAAACCCTTGAGTAATATGATAAAGACAATAATTAATTTGAAATATTATAGGCCTAAATGCAAGAGCCTAATTCATTGGACTTTAAGGAAACCAAAGGAGACTATCTTTGTGACTTGGGCATAGAAAAGGTGTTTTAAATTATAAAAGGCAAACTATAGAATAAAATCAATTCATCAAATTTAAAACCTATTCATCAAAAGACACACCCAAATCATAAAAATGAGGTATAAAGGAGAAAATATTTTAAAAACATATATGATAATAAAAGACTGGTATTCTGCCCATACAAATAACTCCTATGACTCAACAATAAAAAAATCAAAACAATCAAATAAAAATGGATAAATAATCTGAAGGGAAAACTTTATGCAAAAAAGGACATAATAATCATTAGCGTGCACATACACAAAAGTATAAACATCATTAGTCATTAGGGGAATGTGATTGAAACCTCAGGGGATATCACTACACATCCACCAGAATAGATAGAATTAAAACTTCTAAGTTGAATAATGATACCAAATGTTGGCAAACAAGTGGAACAAATGAAATTCTCAAACTTGCATGGTAATGTAAAATCATATGATAACAGATGACTATAAAAGTAAACATGTATAATTCATTGTCATATCATAGGACCCAGGGATTCCAATCCTAGGTATTTATCCAAATAAAACAAAAATATGTCTAAAAAAATACTAGTAGAAGTGTGGTCAGGAGAGTGTAATTCATATTAGCCCCAAACAGAAGGTATATAGGAATATATTTTAGAACTCATGGCATATTTGTGCAATGGAATACCACCCAGAAATAAAAAATACTGATATACACGTTGACATACATAGCAGAAACTATACTTGCCTTTGGGGGTGAATGGAGGATTCCTTGAAAAAAAGTACAAGGAACATTTTGGTGAGATAATAATGTCTTAGTGCAGTTTAGGTTATACTAAGATGAACATTTATCAAAGCTCAGAAACAAACAAAACTGAACCCTAAATATGCATACTGAAGTATTTGCAATTTACTTTGAATTGTGTCAACAGTGTAAGATGGGTTACTGAATGGAAAGATAAATGAATAGTAAGTCACAGATAGTAAAATGTTAATGGTAGAATCTAGGTGGTGGGTATATGAGGGTTTATTATTACTTTTAAATTTTCTTTAAAATTTTTTATAATAAAATATTGAGGGGGAAATCAAAACTAGGATTATTATTAATTAGTAATTATGTTATATACACAACTAAAAGTTCAGCTTATTTTTAATTCTTGTTGAATTTACTTAAAGGTATTTTAGAAGCCTCTTTGTACCCAGTGCAACTACTTTAGCTTGGGGGAAGATTCAATTTCATATTAATTGTTAGAATCTTGAAGCTCATTCTAATAACACTGTAAAATTATCAACAAATTCTTTAATAACTTACAGATAAAGACAAAATAATTTCTTTATGGAAAAAGGATGAGGAAAGTACAAACTAGATCTAATTTTTTATATCTATAGAAGTTCAGTCTTAATGCAATGTCAAAACTTGAGAAGACAGGTCTGGGAGAAATGTAGCCCAAACAGGTTCTCATATGAAGAAGAACCTCGGAACCCCTCAAAGGCATTGTCCAGAAACACATGTCTCCCTGCTCTGCCTGGCTCTCTATAAAAATGTAGACATAAAAGCATGGGATATATTCTGTTTTTAAATATATAAATCTTGTAAATTGTTACACCTTTGCAACTCCTGATGATGGTTTTGAAAGGGAATTTTTCACATATGACTAAACCATCTGACAACTGATCCAGAAGACAATGAATAATCTTCTGAACAGATGGCACAGGCCTATGACATGTATTGTACTACTCAGCAAAGAGGATGTAGAGCCTTTCTTGTGGAGTACTTTTAGGTAGTGACTCTCACATTCACTATCATGCCACTGATTTTAGGATAATTTCTTCTCCAAATGTGTATTTGCTAATATAAATTTTAATTACATATCGTTTATGCGGTTTTGTTTTGGATCTGGAATGTTCCACCAAAAGTACATTTGTTGAGAGGCTGGTCCCCAATGCAGCCAGGTTCAGAGGTGGGGTTTTTAGGCAATGAATGGGGCTCTGATCTCATCAGTGGATTAACCCCTTTGATGAAATAATCTGGTGATAGCTGAATGGACTACTGGGAGGCAGGAGTTAATTGAAAGAAGTAGGTTAGGAGAGGCAGAACCTGGAAGGGTCCATCTTTTCCCTGGTCCTCACTTTTTTTCTGTTTACTGGCAGCCATGAGCTGAGAAGCTTTCTTCTGCCATGCCTTTCTGCCATGGTGTTTCTGCAGTGGCATTAGCTGACCATCCACGGAGACCTCTGAAACCATGAATCAAAATCAACCCTAAGTCATCCTGGCCAGGTATTTTTTCCACAGTGACAAAGATGACTAATACAGCTTATTTTTGCTTATCAATAGCACCATGTTCTAAGTTTTAAGAAAATAAATTATATTTCTTATGGAGTTGAAATATTTGTTTCTTTAAGCAAATATTCCCTCTTATTCCCTTCCCTCTCTGGCTTGATCTCAAGTTATTCTTGAGCTATATCAGTATTCCCACACTCAGTGCTCACTGCTTACCTCTAACACTATAGTTTGCTCATCTCACTTCCCCATCAGACCGTAATCTCTTTGAAGGAGGGTCATCACTTATGTCTTGTAATCCAGGTTGTAGCATAGCAGCAGTCACATAGAAAGAACGCCGTAAACGTTTGTAGAATAAATGAATAAACTTTGTTAATTCAATGCGATTTAACTGGCCTAGTACATGAAGAAATGTAGATAAGAAAATTCAAAGTAGCAAAAAAGAAAAAGTCAATATCAACTTATTAATCTGTAATTTGATCCAAAGAATCCAATTCCAGGAGATTCTATCTAAGGCCCCAAACTGCTATAGCCCCTTTCAAAGAAAACTCCCTTCCTGGTATCAAGATCCCTGGAAAACTGAAGCTTCAATCAAAAGATGCTTTGGATTTTATTTACGTAACCTCTGCTGAAGTTTCCCTGTCTGTAAAGAACACATTTCTCTAATGACTACCTTTATGTTTTTGAACCTTAAACAATACTGGTTAAACATTAATAGATATTGTGCTTCTCTGAATTTCTATCTCTATTTCTCACTCCCTTTCTCTCTCTCTCTCTCTCTCTCTCTCTCTCTCTCTCTCGCTTTGCTATCCCCCCTCTTCTAGTTATCTGATTATCTCATTTCTGACATATTCAGTAGCTGTGTTATAAAATAAAGTATTATCGAGTTACTGTCATCACTGAATCAATATTCAATTTTCTTATTTGGACAAAGACCCAAATGATCTGGATTTTGTTTCAACTTTACAACTTTCTCTTCTACACCGTGTTCCACATCTAGGTGCCTTCTCTTCCCCCACTATGCCAAGGTTATCCCGACCTTGGGGCCTTTGAACTTGCTGATTTCTCCTAGAATGCACTCTCCTCTCCCCATTTATGAATGGCTGTTTCCTTCTCCACATTCAGGTCTCAGCGCAAATATAATTTCCTCAGTCATCCTCTATCAGGTCAGCCAGAGTCATTTTGTTTCTAGCGCTTACTGACAAGGATGCTCTCTCTCTTTTTAATCTTATGTATGTTTATTTGTTGACTTTTCCTTTTGAATGCAACTTTCACTGCTTGTATTTTCTTTACTGTTATAAATTCAGCCTTGGTGCTTAGAAGGTGTCTCACATATAGTAGGCCTCAAATATATTTGTTTAATGAATGACTAAGGACACAAGGCAGTATTCTGTTTCTATCGCCTCTTTATACGTACACTGATATTCAGAGTCCTGGGAACATGTTCAACCTTATGACCGCACCTTTCAAATTTTATCATCCAAATACAAACAAAAATAAATATTGGCAAGAATGTGGGGAAAAGGTACACTGATTCATAGTTGGTGGGACTGCAAGTTAGTACAACTACTCTGGAAAGCAGTATGGAGATTCCTTGAAAAACTAGAATGGAACCACCATAGGACCCAGCCATCCCACTTCTAAACTAAACTAAAATCAGCATATTATAGATATGGACATATTGATATTTATAGCAGCACAACTCCTGAGAGCCAAATTATGGAATCAGTCCAGATGCCCACCAATAAATTAATGGATCAAGAAAATGTAGAGTTTTATTCAGCTATAAAGAATGAAATCATGGCATTTGCTAGTAAGTAGATGGAAATGGATAACATCATGCTAAGTGAAATAAGCCAGGTTCAGATAATCAAGGATCAAATGTTTTCACACAGAGGTGGAAGCTAGAGCAAAATAAGGGAAAAAAGGCAGTGTTGGGGGGATTGGATATCGTAAGGATATGAGATCAGTGGACTTAGAAGGAGATTAAGAGGGAAAGAAAAGGAATGGGAAAGGGGAGGAAATGTTGAATGAATTTAACAAAATCACATTATACACAAACGTGCCACAGGAAATTTCACCTTGTGTATATATAGACAGTAAAAATCCAAAATAAATAAGTAAATGAGAGAAAGGAAATTTAGTAGATTAGAGGAAGGAAAATAAGGGGAGGGGAGAGGAGAAGAAAAGGGGTGGAGAACAGTATTGAAACCTCACTCCAGCTTGCATGTTTTCGTCAAAATGAACCCAACGACTATGTGCAAATATAATGCTCTAATTAAAAAAATAAAATAAAATTTATCATCTACCAATGTCTTCTATAGTTTTCTCATCCTTTGCCAGTCCATTTGTTATGATCTCCAGCTCATTTTAAGTACTTTGGGGTTAGAGCTCTTCTCTGTTCTTCTTCATCCCCAGCTCCATTTTGTTTGTTTAATGGTGACTCATGTAAGGAGAGGCTCACGATACACCTAAAATTGTGGTATTATTCTGCAGTAAGGATCAGGACGTTTGGGCACTTGTTAACCCAGGGATGAAATTATGGTGCAAACCCTCACTGACACTGAGCATGGAGAAAAAGAGTGGAGAATTCTGGCAAAGAATTGTGAAGGGAAGCAGGAGAGGTAAAACAAACAAACAGACAAACAAACAAACAAACAAAAAACCAGGAGAATGTTCCCTTGGTATGGGAGTGGGGAAGTGGGATAAAAAGGAAGGTAGAATTTTAAAAAAGGTAAGAGCAGAGGATTTGGATAGAAGAAACAGTTTTACTGAAGCCATGATTACGAAGTATTCTGGAAGAGCTTGAGTGTTTGGTATTAAAAATTCCTTTTACTTCCTTAGCAAGCAAAATATTGAATAAATTACTGTGATTTAATGGACTAAGTTGTCTGACCTGATTTTCCAGAAGGAACATCCACACAAATGTATTTCTGTTGCCTTACATTTATTGGTCTCAAGTGTAATTGCATCTGGATATTCTCCATTTATTTGCACTTCATTCATTTTCTTTTCTTGAGACGTTTCACTATCTTGCCTTTTCATAGAGTCCCTCCTTTTCCCATGAATGTTGTGCAATATTTCATTGGGAAATACTGAAGAGATCTCAGAGAAGAGATGTCATGCTTATAGGTAAGGAGCTGAGACAGAGCTCATGACAGCTCCACTCCATCTTAAGAAGGAAGAGAGGCATAGTTTACTGAAACCTACCCTAGGTATCCTGAGTGACTTACTGGGAGGCAAGCAAGGTTTCCTGGAGCATTAGAACATGGGAATAAACATGGGAAAAATCAGAATTACACCTCTTTTTAAATCAATTAATTAATCAACCCAATCAAGTTGGGGTTTAGTGAAAAGAACATGATATTTTAGTGCCAAATTGACTGGGAATTGGTTGTAAAATTTGCACAAATCACTTATCCTTCATGATTTCAGTTTTTATGTTTAAGTGATGAAGAGTAGACCTGTGAGATCTCTATGATCTCACTGAGAGTTGGAGAAGAAAGTCTGAATGTAAACATATAAGCGATAAATTAGTTTTTCTATTAAGATACATAGTCCAGTGAACAGTCTTTTCTTTTTAAAACATTCCACTGTGCCAGATCCTTTAATCATTTCCTAATTTCTTAATTATTTTCACTGGAAATGTTTATATATTTTTTTCTTTTACTACCTAATAAATTAAACACATAGCATATTTAGTAGAATTTTCAAAAACTAAAGTAGAAAATAAATCCAAAATAAAACTTTCCCAATTTATTTTATCGCTAAGTTATATTTATTGTTAAAGACCAAAATGTAACAGTCAAAACAAAGAGTTTGAATCAATGATTTTAATTCCTATAAAGATAGGAGACAAAAGAATTTCCACATAACATGGTATAGACACATTTTTTTCCACAACATCAATAGAGAATGCCCTGTCTTTTAATTTACTAACTTGCTCTTCTCTTTCCCAACTGGCTTACAATTCTTCAATTACTAGTGGCATTGAATATTTTTGCATGCTTATTCACTATTTTTAACTCTCATTTTAATAGTCTGATGGTAATCTTTGGCCATTCTTCTACTTGTTGATTTATTTACATTAAAAAATCAACCTGTTATCTATTATAGATATATTAACTTGCACTGTAGATGAGCAAGCTCATGTTAGCCAATCATTTTTTTTTAAAACGATTTTCCTTATAGGCACCCATGATTTTACTGTGCAACAAGTTAGATGCCAACCTATAGAGCGGTAGCCACAGGAAATATCTCTAAAGGGCTCATATGCATTTTCTAACAAGCTCTGACTTTCAAAGTTTCCCATTACTTGTGTGGACCACCAGGATTACAGCAGTGTTTTCTCTGTGCCTCTACGTCTAAGTTCATCATGATTCTTTTCCAAACAATCATGTTTGATGTGTCACACTTTGTGTATGCTTTCCAGCATGCAGGACTTCATCCTTCAAGAATTCAGTGTTGAAAGAGTCAGAATTTCAACAGGTACCTGAAAAGAGTAAAGGAAAGAGAAGAACTATTGTGAGCTTGCTTAGGCAGAGAAATAGAAGAGGCTTTCTTAGAAGGGTTGTCTTGACTTTATGTCACTACCAAAATGACAAAATAAAATGAGCGCATAGTTTTAGAACTTAAATTGTAGAAACAAATCGAATGGACTTTTCCCGATTTTGTATTTTTTAGCAGAGCTGTTTGAGAAATCTAAAATGATAATCTAATTTAGAGTTGCAATCACATGAGAAGAATCCATATATTAGGAAACACTTTTTTTTTTTTTGTCAAAAGAGGGAATATTTGGGCAATCTTTTTTGAATTAAACATTTCCATAGTACTAACTGACAAACAACAGGAAGATGAAAATCATAACCAAGAAGCAAATAATTATAGCAGAAATTATTAAATTAACCAGCTGTTCATTCTAATATACGAGTGAATGTTGGAACAAATTAAGACTAAGTCACTGTATTATCTAAATTGGATCATGTATAATTCTCAACAGAACAGCCATTCTTATTATCATTCCCCTTGTATAGTTTTTCCTTTACTTGAAACCTTATTAAGCACTGAACATTTGTAAAAGATTCATTTAGAGAAGCAATATTTTAAAACAGCATTTCATCATTCAGAATATGAGAGTTTCACAATGTTAATAATTTAAAAGTGTTCTGGAATATAATCAAATTAAGCAATTAAAGATGATAAATCTGTATGGATACATGGGATGTTCAAATTTCAATTTTAATACATTTCTCTTTTTCCTCATGAAAAATTCTCCTTCAGAATTAATTTTTTAAAAATAGAAGACCCAGTATAAATTGGTTGAAATAAAACTTCCTTTATCACCTGATTGCAGATAATTTGTTTGCTTCCCAAAGAAATTCACTTTATTCTACAAAGCTTATCAGTTAATTATAGTACAAATCTTAAAATAATGAATGCTCTGAGGTAAATTTCAATAACTTTGTAACTCCTAAAATAACAAAATTAAGTCCAAAAATAAATTATCTTTCAATATTATGGAAAAAGTTATAGTTTATATACTCATTTCTTTTTTCTTTTTTTTTATTGGTTGTTCAAAACATTACAAAGCTCTTGACATATCATATTTCATACATTAGATTCAAGTTGGTTATGAACTCCCAATTTTACCCCAAATACAGATTGCAGAATCACATCGGTTACACATCCACATTTTTACATAATGCCCTATTAGTAACTGTTGTATTCTGCTACCTTTCCTATCCTCTACTATCCCCCCTCCCCTCCCCTCCCATCTTCTCTCTCTACCCCATCTACTGTAATTCATTTCTCTCCTTGTTTATTTTCCCATTCCCCTCACACCTCTTATATGTAATTTTGTATAACAATGTGGGTCTCCCTCCATTACCATGCAATTTCCCTTTTCTCTCCCTTTCCCTCCCACCTCATGTCTCTGTTTAATGTTAATCTTTTCTTCCTGCTCTTCCTCCCTGCTCTGTTCTTAGTTGCTCTCATTATATCAAAGAAGACATTTGGTATTTGTTTTTTAGGGATTGGCTAGCTTCACTTAGCATAATCTGCTCTAGTGCCATCCATTTCCCTGCAAATTCCATGATTTTGTCATTTTTTAGTGCTGCGTAATGCTCCATGGTGTATAAATGCCACATTTTTTTATCCATTCATCTATTAAAGGGCATCTGGGTTGGTTCCACAGTCTAGCAATTGCGAATTGTGCTGCTATGAACATCGATGTAGCAGTATCCCTGTAGTACGCTCTTTTAAGGTCTTCAGGGAATAGTCCGAGAAGGGCAATAGCTGGGTCAAATGGTGGTTCCATTCCCAGCTTTCCCAGGAATCTCCATACTGCTTTCCAAATTGGCCGCACCAGTTTGCAGTCCCACCAGCAATGTACAAGAGTACCCTTTTCCCCACATCCTCTCCAGCACTTGTTGTTGTTTGACTTCATAATGGCTGCCAATCTTACTGGAGTGAGATGGTATCTTAGGGTGGTTTTGATTTGCATTTTTCTGACTGCTAGAGATGGTGAGCATTTTTTCATGTACTTGTTGATTGATTGTATGTCCTCCTCTGAGAAGTGTCTGTTCAGGTCTTTGGCCCATTTGTTGATTGGGTTATTTGTTTTCTTATTGTTTAATTTTTTGAATTCTTTGTATACTCTGGATATTAGGGCTCTATCTGAAGTGTGAGGAGTAAAAATTTGTTCCCAGGATGTAGGCTCCCTATTTACCTCTCTTATTGTTTCTCTTGCTGAGAAAAAACTTTTCAGTTTAAGTAAGTCCCATTTGTTGATTCTTGTTATTTACTTTTGTGCTATGGGTGTCCTATTAAGGAATTTGGAGCCCGACCCCACAATATGTAGATTGGAGCCAACTTTTTCTTCTATCAGACGCAGAGTCTCTGATTTGATATCTAGCTCCTTGATCCACTTTGAGTTAACTTTTGTGCATGGCGAGAGGAGAGGATTCAGTTTCATTTTGTTGCATATGGATTTCCAGTTTTCCCAACACCATTTGTTGAAGATGCTATCCTTCCTCCATTGCATGCTTTTAGCTCCTTTATCAAATATAAGATAGTTGTAGCTTTTCTTTTTGGTACTAGGGATTGAATCTGGGGTGCTTTACTACTGAAACACATCCCACATCCTTATCCCTTTTTAATTTTTATTTTAAGGTAGTGTTTCACTACATTGCTTAGGGCCTCACTAAGTTGCTGATGCTGGCCTCGAACTTGTTGTCCTCTTGCCTCAACCTCCTGAGTTGCTGGGATTACAGGCATGCACCATCACAACTGGCTTTTAGTTTTTATTAGCTTGATACCCATAACATATAGTATAGAGATCCCTTAAGTTTCTTTTTTTTTTTTAAAGAGAGAGAGAGAGAGAGAGAGAGAGAGAGAGAGAGAATTTTAATATTTATTTTTTAGTTATCGGCGGTCACAACATCTTTGTTTGTATGTGGTGCTGAGGATCGAACCCGGGCCGCACACATGCCAGGCGAGCGTGCTACCGCTTGAGCCACATCCCCAGCCCCCCTTAAGTTTCATTTTACACAATTCCTTGGTATGTTAAAAGACTGGCCAGGTAATCACAATCAAATTGGTCACAAATTAGAAACATTTTTCAGAAAAGACTTTTTCAATTAAAAATTGTTCTTTTCCTCTAGCCTGTGTAAACTCTTTTGCAAAAGGTATTGGTAGCCTGGTCCCTTGGTGGCTGAGTCAGAAATGGGCTAGAGTGGTACTTCTTTACCCTATTCAAAAATAAAAATCAAGGTCATTAGTTCACAACCATTTTGTACTTGGGACACCATTTTGAAACAAAAATATTGTTGGAATTTTTGAACAATTGAAAGCCTCCAAACAAATAAGGAAAATTTACAATAAAAACATTTATGCTTATAACAATACACAGTTTAGAAATATCTGTAGCCACCACATTGTTAATTTGATTCCTTTGCTGAACTGGGCCTTTGAGGAAAAAATCTTCACTGCTCGAATCTCTGTCTTATGCTTACAAAGCAAATGTATTGCCTATCCCTGTAACCACATGACTTTTCTAACATCCTTTGTACTTGACAATATATTGATATTTTCCTTAAAACCAGCTTTATCTCATTTTGTCAAGTTACTCGCTTGTATTCACATTGTAATATTATATAGGTGTGTTTATAAGAGAAATGATTTTACACACTATAAAGTTTGAAAGAACTCCACAAAGCACTTTGAAGTTCCCAGAATATTCTCAGTAACATGATGGGACACAGAATGTTATAACTGAGAAATGTTAATCTAAAACCTAGTCTGATTATGCCCATTTCTTTTCTCCAGATTTATGCTTTTATTTTTTTTTTTCAACTTGATCTAAACTTCTCATTGTTCTGCATCATTTAATATTTTTCAGGCAAGGAATGAACATTCTCCATTTGGAGCATTACTCTATTTCGCCTTTGGGTTGCAATTGAGCAGTTAACCTTATTAATTCTCCTTTTTCTAAATCCACTACCAATGATTGCTTTTCTCTGGATGCACTCTAACTTTTGGAATGGGTCTGTTATAGAAGAAGAAAGGAAATTACGATAACCTTCGACCTAGGCTTTTTAAATAGGAGCAGAAAAACAGAGCATTTGGGGTGTGCTCTGTTCTTCCATTCTTTAAGCAGTCCTTCAGTCAGACCACCCAAATACCTCTGGAAGGTGCGGCATTTCAGGGGAGACTTGGCAGAGGCCCAGAGACACAGTGCTTAGTGCTTAGGAGCCTCCCAAGACATGAACACTACCCATCACAACAATGGAACTATTCTGTAGTACAAATACCTGTTTTTAGCAGTATCTGGGCTCTAATCCTTTTGCTCAAGAGAGGCATATTGTACCTTGCTAGCCCTTTCTGTCTGGGAATAACTGTGTGGACAGCTTGAGGTCTGGATGATGGCCAACCTTTCTAAAACTGCCAAAGAGCTCACTGTGTTTGCAGAATTGTCTGTGTGGACACGCATTTCCATTAGACTGGAAGACCTCCAGGTGTTTGCTTAAGGAAGTCATTGAAATTCAATGCAAATTAAGACCAGCTTTCCAGGAGAAGAAATTCAGCAGTAAAAATCTTCCAGGCACAAGATTTGAAGACATACTATTAAGATGTTCAATATATGATTTGTAATATAAGTAATTAAAATAGGTTTAACTTTAAAAATACTAGTTCTTTTGCATTTTGAAGTATGGGTCACTTTGCTTAGGGTTTATAACATAGCATATAAGACATTTTTAAGTTCAGGCAAAAAAAAAAAAAGTTCAATGAGGATAGAATACCATTATATCATTTCCCAAGAATTTGCTCAAAATGAGTTTCCATTGAGAATTTATAAGAAATATATTATCATGTAGGAAAATCAAGAAAGCTAATTTTGGGAAAATATAAGAAAAACTCATAAATGAATAATACTAATTTAAAAAATATTTTTACTTGACATGGAATTAGTCAGGTATTACTTCAGAAATAAGAACCTATATATAAATTTAATAATGAATAGTTTAACTGACACATTGGAAAGTTAGACTAAATGATAAGACTAAAGGAGTGCAATGCTTTGTGTCCCTCAAGTTCATGTGTTACAAACTTAAGGTGAGACTCTGAATAGGTCAGAGTAAATCTCTCACCTTCAGGCATTCTGTTATTGAAGCAAAAAATGAACTAAGATACCAAGTAAATGGATAAAAAACATGCTGAATAATTGCTAAGTCAAATGTTTACAACTTACTAAGAAAAACATTCATGGGGTAAAAACCTACCATTATCTATCTCGTGTCTTCATTTTGTAGATGAGGCAATCAAGGTCATATTTGGGTAAGACATTTGCTTTCTGCCACATAGCTAGCTGGCATGGTTGAAGTGACTTCTTGGCTCTAGATCTAAGGCTCAGTAAACTGAACAGTATTAAAGTATGCATTAAAAATGGATTCTTTAAACATTAATGTTAAAAACAATTATAAATTTGCAGCATCTTAATTTGAAAACACATAATTTTTACATACACAGTTATAGTAATTTACTTCCAGTAGCACCCTGATCAATACATTCATGTGAGTTTCATAAGGATTGTAAATACTATTGATAATATGGGGAAAACATAGAAAAAGATTTTATTCGCATAACTAAAATTACAGGTTTCATTTTAAAACATTAGTTTTGTATATTTCATCTAAGAAGTTACCATTTCATCTAAAGACATACTGAATTGAGACCATGATAACCCAGTCAGAAATATGGGTTTTTTTGTTTGTTTATTTGTTTTTTATGGTGTTTTGGGAACAGAATCAGGGGTCTTTTTGGAGACAAAATAGGTGCTTGGGAAAAGACATATTAAGGTACAAGAATGAAAGAAATAACACCCCAAAATGTACAGTCATCTTTTATAATCTAAGGAAGGAAGGAAATCATCAGAGCCATCTTAGATCAGGTTCTGTTCTTTCTCAGCAGGAGATCCGCTTTGTAAGGTTGAGTAAAACAAAACCTCCTCCATGGCTGTGAGGTCACCTGATCCCTCTACAAAGTCCTTTCCTCCTCCACCATGGACTCTGGGACTTTTCCCCCAAGATCATTTCCTCCTTGAAGTCTATATCCTGCCCTTTCGGCTTTTCCATGGCTCCTCCCAGATATAAGCATAGCTAACATTGCACCCCACTTAGGACTCTGACTTGTTACCCTGTAGGTTGGCTTCCTGTTTACATCACTCTCATGTAGTTATCCTGTTTTACTTCTCTTCCCAGGACTTTTCACTACCTGGAATTATGTGATCCACTGATTGGTCCATGAAAATATAACCTCTCTGAGGACAGAACCTAAGCTTTATGAAAACATATATGCTTTTAGATCTATAAGAATCAAAAAATTTCTTTTGCATTACTGCATTTACTCCACCTTATACAGGCTTTCCAGGATTGCTTCACTTAATCTTCATATAAGAAAAAACAAAACAAAACTATTGTATTCTCATCATTTGCTGCTGGGGAAACTGAAACTTATCAACATTAAAAATTGTGCCTTAAGTTACAGAGGTATTAAATATCTAGAACAGGATTCAAATTTGGGTATTATTGGCTTTAGGTCCTGAGCCCAAAACAATGTAAAGGAAATGGAATTTCAAGGCAAATAAATGACATAACTACTCATAGGTATAAAGTGGACTAAAGCATAAGGTAGGTATCATAACTCTCAGGGAATAGGATCGCAAGAACTTTTACTTTCAAAAATAGAAGTTCATTGTATTAGACAAAGGGAAATGAAGACAAAGGAGGGAAGATGGAAATAGAGACAGTAGAATGAATTGGACATTATTTTCCTATGTTCATATATGAATACATGATGAGAGAAACTCCACATCATGTACAACCACAAGAATGGAATCCTAATTAGAACAAATTATACTCCATGTATGTATCATATGTCAAAATACACTCTACTATCAGATATATTTAAAAAGAATAAATAAAGAAAAAAAATGTAATATTTTGTCAAAGATCAGCAGAACTGAGCACATAGTAATCACTTTCAAAACATATACTTAATTGGTGCAAAAATTGTCCAAACTATTATCGAGTCAATCATATCATGCTTAAATATAAAGGCCTGAATTCTTAAAAGGGGACAATGTTTAAAAACTCTTCTTGCTGTGGCTTCCCATGAAGCTAATTTCTAACATGTAAAAGAAATGAATTCTCTTCTATATCAAATATTTCTGGAGTGGATTTTTTCTTTTCTTCCCTTTGGTCAAATATGTTCATCCTTCTTTTAATTTATATGTAGTTTTAATTTTTCTGTCCAAAGTTTCCTTCCTTTGCTGGGCATGGTGGTGCATGCTTATAATTGCAGTGACTTGGGAAGCTGAGGCAGGACAATCATGAGTTCAAAGCCAGTCTCAGCAAAGGTGAGATGCTAAGTAATTGTGTGAGACCTGTCTCTAAATAAAATACAAAAGAGGGCTGGGGATGTGGCTCAGTGGCTGAGTGCCCCTGAGTTCAATCCTTGGTACACCCCCCCTCCAAAAAACAAAACAAAACAAAAAACAAAACAAAACAAAGTTTCCTTTTTTTGTTCAGTATTTTTATGGAGTTGAAAGGTCTACATTTTCTCATCAAATTCATCTATAGATTTCCTTATTGCACACATAGCCACAGTAAAAAGACTCTGATTTCTCAGTAACTAATTCCTCCCTTTTCATAAACCACAAAGTTTAAGAGCTGACTGGAAGGTCTAGAGAATTTCTCCTCTCTCTTAAGTAAAAAGAAGATTGCTAACTGGCTTCTGGAGGGAACATGTGTTCTTGATTTCTCTCTGGGATCCTCAAGTAGACCCAAGTACACCTTCACAGGATTAGGTCCTGGCAATACAAACTGTAGCCTCAAATACAAAGTCATCAAACTGTAGGACTGGCATGGAGGTTGCACACACTTGGGTTGAATCAGCCTGGTAAAGCTGGTCTCTCTAAGTCAGTCTTCTGTTTAAATGAGCAATGTATGAACTAGTTTTTCTACATAAAACACAACTGAATTATTCGCCTCTTGGTGCGTACATAGAAAACCAATAGTGTACATCCTGGAAATTAATGTCCTGTCTGAGGTACAGGTGGCAAGAATACAAGTAACAATAAATGCTGGTGAGGATGTAGGGGAAAAGGTACACTCACTGGTGTATGAGTGGTTGTAAATTAGTGCAACCACTCTGAAAAGCAGTATGGGTATGGAGATTCCTCAAAAAACTGGAAATGGAACCACCATTTAACTAGTTATCCTATTCCTCGGTATCCAAAGGAGTTAAAATCAGCGTACTACAGTGACTCAGCCATCTCAATTATTATTGCAGCACAATTCATAATAGCTGAGTTATGGAACCAACCTAGGTGCCCTTCAACAGATGAACAGATAAACAAATTATAGTGTATATATACATATGAATATTACTTTGCCATAAAGAAGAATGTTTTTATGACATCTGCTAATAAATGGATGGACATAGAGACTACCATGCTAAGTGAAATAATCCAGTCCGTCAAAACCAAAAGTTGAATGTTTTCTCTGATATGCAGACGCTAACCCACAATAAGAGTGGGCAGGAAGTTCATTAGATTAGACAAAGGAGAATGAAGGGAAGGGAGGGGCAATAGGAATAGAAAAAACAATGAAATGAATCTGACATAATTTCCTATGTACGTATATGAATACACCACAGTGAATCTCCACATCATGTACATCTACAGGGGTAGGATTCTAATTAGAATAAGATATATTCTATACTTGTATAAACATATCAAGATAGACTATGCTATTATGTATAACTAAAATCAAACAATTAAGACAAAAGAAAATCAATCGTGTTGACTGGCTCAAATTAAATTCAATCAAGCTTTGTATGGAATTACCCAAACAGTTATGAATAGTATTGGCCCAAACATGTTCTCTGGAGCGTTTTGAAAAGATGATGCAGTAGGAGCCATGGATCTAGACCATGCAGGCACATGCTAACCACAATATTTCTTTTGGTAAGGCACAGAGTAAAATCTTGTCTTTAAAATCTCTAATGAAATCCCTAAAAGCATGGAATATAATTAAATTTTCAGAGTTTTTCAGGTGATCGAGGTTGTCTGTGTGAACAAATATGTGGTTCAACTGGGCCAGCTTAAAAATTCCTTGGTCGCTGTGTCTGTTTGCTCTTGCCACTCACAGTGCATTAAAATGGTCCAGTTAAATCAGACTGTCAAAATGGTGAGGTCCCTGTTTGATTTACTCATGCCACAAAAAACCACGCAGACGGTTATGAAAGCCACGTTTGAGAAAATCTCCCATTTGTGAAAACATATTGGGTCACATTAAGAAGGGATTAAATGAATTCCTTTTTCAAAAAGTTTTTGGTCGGTAGAAAGGAATGCTGAGGTGACGCCTGGGTAATGGCAGAGCTACAGACTTCTCTTTCTCAGGGAAATCTGCTCTGTGGGCTAAAAGTCATTGCATGGGGGGAAGGGAGGACTATGAGAGGCATGCTTCAAATTACCCTGGTATGAAAGGCTGGCAAATGAGAGCCTGACCTTCTGCAGGGTATTTAAGAGTGCAGAGCAAAACGCAGCCCCCACATTTCAAAAGAAACCCCCGTTGTGAGGTTTGCTGCACCTCAGCACCACCAGGCATGCTCTCCTTCTCTGTTCTACTCTGCAGGACACAGGCAATTGAGTGTGGGACCCATTTGTTTTACTTCTAAAGCATTTACTGCAAGCACAGAGTTCTCAAGTCTTGTTTTTAAATGGAATTATAAAACCAGCGGATATAAGTACAAATGTCAGTGTATTATATAAATGTGTCCTAGGTTAGATATAATGAAATTTTATAGAAACTAGACTATCTTCCTGAGGGACATGCACACCAATGTCCAGCAAGGTGCATGTAAGCTCATAGGATGACCAGTGACTACTTCTAGGAATCTTAATTCATGAGGAATTAAAAACAAAACAAACAAAACAAAGCAAGGAAAGAGAATGAAAGGTCAAGTTTGAGTCAGACTGCAATTTAGTGGGCCTTTATCTTATTCTGTTGTTGTTACTAGAACAAAATACCCAAGGCTAATTTACAAAGAATAGAAATTCTTTTTTTACAGTTCTGAATGCTGGGGAGTCCAAGATCAAGGCACCAACATTCAGTGTCTGATGAGGACCTTCCTGCTATATTCTTACACAAGTTAGGGCAAAAGGCCCAACTTCCTCCATTCTTCTTATGAGGACTAATTCCATCCACGAGAGCAAAGCCCTCATGGACTAATAAACTTCTAAGCCTCACATCTTTTAATACTGTTGTATCGGGGATTAAGTTTCAATATGAAGTTTGAAGGGGACACCAACTTTCAAATCATAGTGTCCTATCAGGAGGACTGGAATTTGGGGCCCCAAGGAATGATTCTCTGCATTACTAGCTATCCTGTGAGTAAAATAATAGTGATTGAAGAAATACCTTCTTATTAACTGAAAATCAAAGGATTCTTGATAGAAAAGTGATAAATAATTTTGTTGTATGACATAGGTTGATACATGTCCTTTTATTTCTTTGAAAGTAGAAGTAAGAAAAATTTAGTAGTAAGAAAAAGTAGTAGTAAGAAAAATTTCAATGTATTTTACAAAGTACATGTATGAAGAATTGAATTCGGTGTCAACATACTTTATATATAAAAACAGATATATGAAAAATTGTGGTATATATGTGTATTAAGAATTGTAATACAAAAAAACCAGAGTACATGTATAAAGGCATAAATTGGCATGAACATACTTTATATACAGAGATACGAAAAATTGTGCTCTATATGTGTAATAAAAATTGTAATGCATTCCACTGCTGTCATGTATTAAAAAAAATAAAGTCAATACAAGATAAAAAATTTACATTTGCAAGACTAAAATTTCAAAAATATTTTACAGGTTTAAGGACGCTTTATTTATTAAAGTCATTTATTTGCGTCATTTGACAATTTGCCTAGTAGGTAAATCCTACTGATGTCATATCATATAAGTAGTCCCAAACCATCTCCAAAATGATTGTGCTGTTGGAATTTAACAGGAGCCAGTCATGGTGCCCAAGCCTATAAGTCCAGCAACTTGTGAGACTAAAGCAGGAGGATTGTAAGTTCAAGACCACCCTCAGCACTTTGAAATAACCTAAGCAACTTAGCAAGGCCCTGTCTCAAAAAAAATAAAGAGGGCTGGGGATATGGCTCAGTGGTAGAGCACTCCTGGGTTTAATGCCAACCCTGCCCCTGTGCCCAAGAAAATAATGAAATAATACTTCTTTATGCTGCTTTTCAGGAGTTCTTTTTCACATTTAATTTTGTTTCTGCCCCTTTAATATTACAAAACACAGCACATTCAAGCCCAAATATTTAGTGTTTGAAGCACTAATTTCATAGAGTACAAAAAAGACCTAATTAACAGGAGCAAGTTAACACTGTTTATTGTAAAATTTCCCTTCTCAGACAGGAAGAAAGAGGGAAATGCTACCTAGAACTGTAAGAAAACATATTCTCCCTAATTGATCTGCAAAATCTGTCATGCTGTTAACTTGCTTGAGAGGCCAAACGAGTTAAAAGTCAAATATGTACAAAGGATACCTGTCAAATTTATTAGGTCTCTGGGGCATTAAACATGTAAAAGGAAATAGGTTGACAAGACTGAGTGCATGTTTGAAGGTGGGTAAGGATGATGGTTAAGGAAACATAGCAAAAACTTGGTGAGGGAGGGTAGGCAGAGCATGGTCTGCTTTAAGAAGAGGGAGCACTTGCCAGACACATCTCCCAGGCACAGCCTTGAGCAAGGCCATCACACAGCCTTTCCTACCTCAGCACCACATTTCTAAAAGAGATATCAGGATGGCCATGTTAACATTTCCTGCACAGAACAGACTTTGATCTCACTGATTAACGTTGGGCCTTATCCAAGAGTACTTTGTTAATACATCTGTTGATGTGTCAGATAGACGGATTTAGTTTTTAAGTGATTTCTTAAGTGATTTCTCCTAAAAGGAGGTCACATGGTAAGGCTTTAAAGGTCAGCATGACTACAAGTCTCTGGCTTTATTATTTGATGATGTAACAATATTTTTTTACAGGAAAAGAAAAAAAAAATTTTTCTCTATCCTATTATGCTTGTTTCCTGGGGGTCCATGAATCAAACTGACAAAAGACAGATTAACAGGAGGTGAGACTTATTAGTAGGCAGAAAGGAGCCATCAAAGAAGTAGTCAGCTCACAAAATGATTAAGGTTAGACTTGCATACCTAGTTTAGTAGGTGAAAGGTGGGAAGGTGGGGGAAGAAAATACACTCATGAGAACACAAAAGGGGTTTTTCTTTTTTTTTTGAAAGACGAATGGATTTTAGGAGAACAAACTGGAAATAAAAATGTTTGCAATAACATTTGTCTATACATGTATGAGTCGTCTTTCCCTCACTAGGGATATAGATCTCTTTCAAGAAAGGGGTTTGGGATAGATTTTATTCACTTCATTCCTTCTGTGATTAGATCCACCTTGAAGAGGGAATCTGTAGGAATTTATTTTCTAGCGCTTGCGGCTTTTGGTCAGATAAGGGAAGCACAAGGTTTCTTTTCAGTATTTGTTGATTCCCAGTTGCCTACAGCTTAATGTAATCTTTTGCCAAAGTGGCACGTTACAGGGTGGCGTATTCTCATTTCTTTCATTTAATAACCAGCTGCCATAATAAAGCTATATCTCTTAATTAACAAAGATGTTAATCTTTGAAAAATAGGGATAGCTTTGTACCAAGATATAAGATTTGGGTGAGTTCTTGGCATGTAAGGGTAGGAAAAGATAAATATCTTAGTTGCAAATTTCAACACCATAGTCAAATTTTGCCCCAAACAGATGGCATCTAACACATTGTTCCTTAAACTATGTTTAATATAAAAAATGAAAAAACAATATTTTGGCAGGAGAACATATAGTAGAGACAGAAAAATACTAAACTATACTTTCTTGTGATAGCACAGTAATGATTTAAATATACTGCAGAAAAATTTTAGTAGAACAATTTCAGAAGTTTACTCATCAATTTTGAGATATTTGCAAAATAATAGGTGAAGTGCTTAAGAGACTCCTAGTATTAATGCTTCACTCAGAGCTTAAATTTATGATTCAGGAATTTATGTAAAATTTTGGATAAAGGAAATGTGGCGCGTGCAAACCATGGAATACTGTTCAGCGACACCCATGAACCTGTAGGACATTACGATAAATGGAACAATGTAGACATGGGAGAGCAAATATTGCATGCCTCCATTCTCATGAGTTCTCTAAAGTGGTCAAGCTCATAGAAACAGTGTAGAGTGGTACTTACCAGAGACAGGAGCAGAGGAACACAAGGAATTGCTGTTAAGTGGTGTTCAAATACCTGAGAGGCAATTAGGCAACTCCAGTGCCCTGGATTCCTACAGTGGAAATCCAACTCAGTGTCAGCAGATGAACCAATCCAGAGGTGCCAATCCACTTTAACTAGTGACTTTCCACTGGAATGATCCAAAGATACTGCTCCACTTTTACCAATCAAATGCTTTCTTTGTCTTGCTACTGTGTTCACCCTATAAAAGACCTACCCTTCTGCCCCACTGGCAGACCCCCTGAACACTTTCACTTTGGAGCTTTCCAATACATGAGTTCTGTCGGCTCAAGTAAACATTTTTTAAAACTTAATATGCCAAATCTTATCTTTTAACAATGAATATAAAGTTTCAGTTATGCAAGATGGTTAATTTTGGAATTCTTCTGTATAGCATTGTGTCTGTGGCTAGCTGTACTGCATTATTTCCTTAAAAGTTGTAAAAGGAGTAGAACTCATGCTAAGAGTACTGAGCACAAAAAAAAAATATTGAAAATAGTAGGATTCGGACATAATTTTATAAAGAGTCACCATGTGCAATCAATCATCCATCTATGAATAGAAAATTTGAAGATCTGCCTAATTTAGCTGTCTAAAAAGTGGCCAAGTTTAGATTAAAATACTCAAAACAACTCTCGTTCTTCTTTTTTTTTTTTTATAAAAACAAAAAACATTAGTAGTAAACATGAGCTGACACACAGTGCTTACTATAGGGCAGGTATTATTCACTACAACACCCTGCATCAGCAACTATTATTGGCTTCATTTTGTTGATGAGATTGATAAAAAGAATTAAAGGGTATTATCAATGTTCATTTATACTGCTATAACCAAGTCTGGGAGACATGGGTTATTTGTAAACAATAGAAAGTATTCTTCCAGGGGTGTGGTAGCACACACCTGTAATCCCAGCACCTCAGGAGGCTGAGACAGGAGGATCGCAAGTTCAAAGCCAATTTCAGCAAAAGGGATGTGCTAAGCAACTCAGTGAGATCCTGTCTCTAAATAAAATACAAAATAGGGCTGAGGGTGTGGCACAGTGGTTGAATGCCCCAGAGTTGAATCCCCAGTCTCCCTTCCTCCCCCAAAAGAAAAGTATACCTCACAGTTCCGCAAACTGAGAAGTTCAAGATCAAGGTACTAGTAAGTCTGGTATCTGGTGAAGGTCCACTCCTTACAGATGGCATTATGTAGGGTGGAAAGGATGGCTAGGCAAAGGGAAGAAGGGCACCCTCACGCTTCATTATTTTTTTAAAGTGAGTAATTTTATTTTATTTTTTAAATTTTGATTTGTTTTAATTAGTTATACATGACAGTAGAATGCACTTATATACTTTGATATATCATACATAGATGTGATATAATTTCTAATTTTTCTGATTATATATATTGTAGAATCACATTGCTTATACAGTCACCTACCTACATAAAGTAATGTCTGTTTCATTCTACTATCTTCCTTATCCCCCATCCCCTGCCTTCCCCTCCTTTCACTTCCCTCTACCTAATCTAAGATAATCTAAGGTTACGCTACTCCTTTTTTTTTTGCCTTTATACATGTACTTTTTTTTGCATTACAATTCTTTTTTATTGATTTTCATTCTTTTTTAAAAATATACAACAACAGTGGAATGCATTACAATCCTTAATACACAGAGCACAATTTTTTTGTATCTCTGTATAAAGTATGATCACATCAGTTTATGCCTTTATACATGTACATTTTTTTTGCATTACAATTCTTAAAACATATATACACCACAATTTTTGTATCTCTGTTTATATATAAAGTATGTTGACACCCAATTCAAGTCTTCATACCTGTCCTTTGTATAGTGATGTCCATCACATTCCACCATCCTTGCTAATCCCCTGGCTCCTCCCTTTCCCTCCCACCCCTCTGCCCTATCTAGAATTCATCTGTTCCTCCCATGCTCTCCCTCCCTACCTCACTATGAGTCAACCTTCTTAAATCAAAGAAAACACTCAGCATTTGTTTTTTTTGTTTTTTTTTTTTTTTGGGGGGGGGGCAGATTGGCACACTTCATTTTTAAGGCCCTTTATCCTGTTCATGAGGTTGTACCATTACTACTCCATTGTCTTGTACAGGCCCTGCCTCTGACGACTATAACACCAATTACTAAGTCTCAACATATAACTTTTTGGGAACACAGAAAATAGCAGATATAGTATTAAATTATCAAATAGTTGGTTAACTTATTAACTAATCACTCAGAAAATGCTTATTGGACCCTTTTTATTTGCTGGGCACTTTTTGAAGCTTGGGGATATGGCAGTGAGCTACATAGCCATGCTTTTTTGTCCTCAGTGAAGAAGAGAGAAATAGACAAATATATAATATCAAACATGATAGGTACCATGAAGCATTAGCAAGTGTCCAAGGAGGGAATAACCTAGTGTGGGAGAATGTTGAGCTGAATACATTCACAGAGCCAGCTCAGTGAGCAGAGGGGAAGAAGGGCTCTCCAGGTATGGAAATAGCATGTGGAAAACTCTGGGCTGGGAAGGACCAAGCTTATTAGAGTCCAAAGTGGCTAGACAACAATTATAAAAGGAGAGAGTGGCAAAAGCTGGGTTAGAAAGGTAGGGAAGGGTGTGGCCACCTGAGGTTTTTTATAGGGTATTTTTTTTTTTTTTTTTCAGGAGGTACTGGGGATTGAACTCAGAGCACTTAGCCACAATTTTGTATTTTATTTAGAGACAGGTTCTCACTGAGTTGCTTAGTGCCTCACTAAATTACTGAGGCTGGCTTTAAACTCACAATCCTCCTGCCTCAGCCTCCTGAGCTGCTGGGATTATAGGCATGTGCCACTGTGCCCAGCTATAGGGCCTTTTAAGGATGCTGAAATTTATTTCTGAGGTAGAAGAGTTAGGGACCTATGATAGTAATTTGTCTGAGATATTGATTCCCTGGGCTAAAGCAGTAACAGATGTAAAGAAAAAAAAAGGCATTTCTGACACAGGTTAGTCAGATTTGGATATGGTTGGTCAAACAACAGGACAGATGAGGTGATAGTTGAATCTTGAGTTTCTAACTTGAACAATTAGATGGATGTATAGAGCAGGCAGAGATGATTACTTCAGTTTTTGATTGGTTAAACTTTATATGTTCATGGAATATTCAACTGAAAATACTGAGAGTAAACTATTTACATATGTGTATATATATAATATATGTGTGTGTGTGTGTGTATCTTTTAAGAAAGATCCGAATGGAGGTTATTGGAAGGTGACGGCCTATAGATGGTAGATAAAGATTTAAATTACATAAGATTATGCCAGATACAAAGTCTAGAATGAAAAGATTGGGGTCCAAGATTGACATAAAAATTTAATGCTCTTTTAATGGATGGGCAAAGTTGGATAACTCATGACAGGGCAGATAAGCGAAAGAAAAATATTTTTCTTTTTAAGTAACTACAACTTAACAATACTAGACAACATATTATAAGAGAAAATAAGTAGTAGATGGGTAATTAGTAGAAGAAATTGCTGGTCTTAGAATGGTCAGGAAGAACTGAAAGGAATAGGGTCCTAGTGGATTTTGAGATGATCAAGGGGCCTAGGTGAAGAAAAGGAAAGGGACAAGGAAAATGGCACAGATGTGCAAAAAAAAAAAAAAAAAAAAAAAAAAGAAAAAGAAAAAGATAAAAAAATAGAGATGGTAATTTCTGCCCTCACAGAACTTACATATAAGTGGAAAGACTATTCCAAAAAAGCATGAAATATTTAAAAGGACTATATTATACAAATTAATATTGTGGATTGTCCATGTGGAATGCCAGGGAAGCATGAGAATGGCTGTGCTATTTTAGGGTTAATTAGGGGAGGATTGAGGAGGAAATGGTTTGGGAGTTACAGTGTAAAGGGGGCTATGGATGTGAATTCTTAGACAGGATTCAACATTTTCACTAAAGAATTTGATTGCCCAGTAAATATATTTTGACTGTCCATTCTGTTGTAGGTTTTCAAAGCCTGATAAACAGCACTTGAAAGGTTTTTCCCTTTACTGTTCATTATAAATGTAACTTGTAATTGCTACAATGAACCATAATTACCTAAAGCCAGATGAGATGAAATCCAAGTGCCATTACTATCTCCCTTAATTAGGGAAGGCAAGCTCAAGGGAAAGAGAAAATGGATGTACTGATCGCTTTTACTTAAGCAGAGAAAGGACACTGAATAGAAGTTAGGCTACAATATTATAATTCTAAGCTTATTAATGCATTAAAAAGTTTACCATGAAAGAACGATATTATGACTATTTTTGAGTCACATCCTAAACCCTGAATCCTCTAGCTTGGCTTTTACCATTAATAAGCCTTTTACTCTGGATGGTTTCTTTGTGTCCAATGAAAATCCTTCTTCAGCAACTGAAGAGAGAAAGGGAATGACTTCATGGTAGCACCCAATGAAAGGGTTTCTCATATATTTATTTTTCTCTTCAATCGTGTGCTAATTGTTTGATTTCCCCCATTATTTTAACTTCTAAGGGAAGATGATTCTAACCTAGCTTAGATGGAGGAGACAAAAGAAACAGCCATCTGTTTTTGTACAGAGAGCATAATTCTGCAAATGTAAAGTCTCTTGCTATGCTTGTTTTCTTCTTTTCTAGGTCTCTCTTATTTCTGAAGTGATTGTAAATAATTCCCAGAGAATTATGTAGATTGTTTCCTAATGTCAAGAAAACAAAATCAAACCATAAACAACAAAAGAGACACGGTGCGTGATGTCACTCAGAGCATAATGTCCACACTGTCTCTTAAAAGATGGAATCTTCTCCACAACCAGAGGTCTTGCAGGCTCAGTGGGCTCATTTGAACATGGTTGAACATGAATAAGAACTTTCTCCTTTGTTTTCAACAAACAGGGTTTCTTTGTGGTCAAATAGGGGCCTGAGGCGTTTCTCAGATGAATTACTCCCAAAGGGGTGTCAAGCAGATTCACTAAGCCTATGTAACATGTCTTTGAGTTTGATGAGCTAGAACACCCACACACACAAGTTACACGAATCTGGTTTGTTGCTCACAGAGGAGCAGCAAGGAACAATGGAAGGCCAGAGTTCATTGTGAGGAAAGCTACCTGGACCAACCATTCTAGGGGTCTGGATCAGAGGCCAGGTGTTCCAGCCAGCTCTCCTGCACTTCAGGTTGTTGCTTTCCCAGCAGGTTCAACTAGTCTTCTTAAGAACTACAAGAGAGAGTCAGGCGCAGTGGCGCATACCCATAATCCCAGCTATTTGGGAAGCTGAGGCAGGAGCATAGCAAGCTGGAAGTCAGCCTGGGCAAACTTGGTGAGACCCTGTCTCAAAATAAAAATTAAAAAGGGCTGGGGATATAGCTCAGAGGTAAAGCACTTGCCTAGCATGTGTGAGGCTATGGGTTGGATCCCAAGCACCACAAACAAACAAACAAGTACACATGAGAAAGAAGGCAGAATTGTCCCAGGAGGTTGGCTGTGAGGGGTAAAGACTTCTCTTATACTGAACATGGGTTTTAAAACAATATGGTGCCTAATATTTGCAGTTAGATAACTCAGGGTTTGAACTCTGCCTCCAACAAAACATTTTTATTACAAAATAATGCCTGATAGTTGTAATAAAAATAGTAAAATCACATATAAGAAATAAAGAGTAAAAATTACCTTTTATCTTGCCGTCCAGAAGAAACCATATTTACAAATATGACCATACTGACTTTTTTCATACAAAATACTTTTTCATCAGGTGGATGATTTTTTTAAAAGGGTTGCATTTATTTTATTTAACATTTTTTTTTTTTTGCAGTTTTAGATGGACAGAATGTCTTTATTATATTTATTTATTTATTTATTTATTTTAATGTGGTGCTAGAACCCAGTGCCTCGCATGTACCAGGCAAATACTCTGCCACTGAGCTACCGCCCTAGCCCCAAGGGTCGCATTTATTTGACAGGAATACTGTGACTGAAAATTATGTACTTATAAGGGTGAATTACTTAACCTCTTTACACATTAGTGCTTGCAATTGTAAAATGAGGATATTAATTCTGTTCAAAGAAGTTTGATTAGGATTAGATGAGTTTAAAAGCAAAATGTTTCGTAAAGTGACTAGAATATGGATGAGGAAGTCCAACAAATGCTAAATGTTATCCAGAGCTCTTGCTTCTGTTCTGTTCTATGATCACAACCATCCTCCAGGGTTCCTCCATTGCTCATGTGCCCAATATTATCTAGATCATCTGGTATCCTGCAACCATCCGAGGTCACGGGCAGTGGTTAGTCAGAGATCACTGATTGAATGAACATACCACAAGTCTAACATTGAGCTGTGTTGCAGAGATTGATTAATGTCAGTTTTCCATTTTAGGCTGGAAGACCTGTGATACAGTGGCCTTTTATCTTGTGCATTTTCTTCGCTTCATCCCATAAAATAGGGCTTAACCAATATTTGGTAATGTAAGTATACTTTTAATATTGTCAAGCCCAGAGCACATCAGGACCTCAGCGGTAAGGAGTGTGAAGGAGCAAATTCCAAAGGCCCATCATGGAGTGGAATGAGAGGCCCGCAGCCTCCAACCTCTCCAGCAGCCTGGCGTTGTTTTAAAGTACCCAAGTATCCTTCCTTGTGACATGTTTGATCTAGAATGCTTGATCTAGAATGCTTGTCTGGAGGACCGCCACGGAAGGGTGATGTGTTGCACAGGTCCATCACTCTTCTTTGAGAGGAGCCATGAGGGAGAAAGGACACATTGACCAGTGAGAAGATGCTGCAGGTTTCCATGGTGCTTTCTGGTTGGACTCCCAGAACTGAATTGAGCTTTCCTATCTAATCCTGAGGATTTCTAGAGGAAAAAAAAAAAAAAGTTGAAAGGGCACTACTAGGTGCTCTTTCTTTATTTTTACTTTAAATATACATGGACTATTTGACTTTCCAACTTGCATATATATCATCTGGAATTTATCCTGAGAAATTAGATGAGCATTTCTCTCTTAAACTTAGTGTTAAAATTAAAAATTCATCCACTTTACTTACCAGAATTTTCTGGCAGCCCTATTGTTTCTTTGTAAGACCACATATTTACCTACCATGGAATATAAATTGGCCCATACAATGGCCAATATTTCTTTTTATTTGTTTGTTCTTTTTAGATATATGTGACAGTAGAGTGTGTTTTGACTTATTATACATACATGCAGTATAACTTATTCTAATTAGGATCCCATTCTTGTGGTTGTACATGATGTGGAGTTACACTGGTTATTTATTCATAATACTGTCTTTCCTATTCTTATCTCTCTCTCTGCCCTTCATTCCCCTTTGTCTAATCCAATGAACTTCTATTCTTCTACCCCGCCTACTGTGTGGTAGCATCCACATATCAGAGAGAACATTTGGCCTTTGTCTTTTGGGGACTAGCTTGTTTCACTTAGCATGATGACTATCATGCTAAATGAAACAAGCTAGTTCCATCCATTTACCAGCCTATGCAATAATTTCATTCTTCTTTATGGCCGAGTAATATACCATTGGGTATATACATCACAGTTTCTTTATCCATTCATCTGTCGAAGGGCACCTAGGTTGGTTCCATAGCTTAGCTGTTGTGAATTGAGCTGCTATAAACATTGATGTGGTTGTGTCATTGTAGTATGCTGATTCTAAGATCTTTGGGTATATACCAAGGAGTGTGATAACTAGTTCAAATGGTGGTTCCATTCCAAGTTTTCTGAGGAATCTCCACACTGCTTTTCATAGTGGTTGTACTAATTTGTAATCTAACCAGCAATGTATGAATGAAACTTTTTCCCCACATTCTCATCAGCATTTATTGTTACTTATATTTCTGATAATGCCATTATCACTGGAGAGAGAGAGAGAGAATCTCAGGGTAGTTTTAATTTACATTTCTCTAATTACTACTGATATTGAACATTTTTTTTCATATATTTGTTGACTAATTGTGTTTCTTTTGTGAAGTGCCTGTTCAGTTCCTTTGTCCATTTATTGAATGGATTATTTGATTTATTTGTGTTAAGAGTTTTGAATTCTTTGTATATCCTGGAGATTAATGCTCAATCTGAGGTGCAGGTGGCAAAAATTTTCTTCCATTCTGTAGGCTCTCTCTTCTTGCTCTTGATTGTTTCCTCTGCTATGAAGAAGCTTTTTAGTTTGATACCATACACCCAACATTTCTATGCCATTTATCGTAGGTTTCACACTTCCCACACATCCATGCAGGTAGTTGATGTAGATGTGTGTGTGTGTGTGTGTGTGTGTGTGTATGTATGTGTATTCTGGAAAAAAATCTATAAGAGTTTTCTTTAGTAAACATTTATTATATCTGAGACATTAAAAAGTTCTCTTTTATGAAAAACAGTGGTAAAATATCAATTTAACCATTTTTAAGTATGCAATTCAGTGGTATTAAATACATTCACAAGGTGAGTAAGCACTACTGCTATATATTTCTAGAATTTTTCCATCATCCCAAACAGAAATTCAAATAAGGCCTTTTAAAATAAGACCTTTAAAATCATTAGTTCTAAAAGCATGTTGAAACATTTGTGCAGCTCTTCCTTGAAGGTTGGAAAGTATATAATGGAACAAATGATAGTATATTGCCTAAGTAGTTGTTGAGTTTTCTCCCCTACCGCCATATTGGAATAACAAGACTGCACTCAGAGTAGGTCTACCACTGAGCTACATCGCTGGCCTTTGTCTTTTTTAAAATTTTGGGACAGGGTCTTGCTAAATTTTCCAGGCTGGCTGCCTCAGACTCGCAATCCTCCTGCCTCAGTGTCCCGAGTTGCTGGGATTATTATCTCATACCACCTCGCCCAGTTTGAGTTTTCTTTTTTAACTACAGCTTTAAAAATAATGTAAAAGCATATTAGAAACATCCAACACGGTCTATGGAATCAAGGTAGAAGTATAAGGTAGAAGAGCCAATCAATGACAAATGTAACCTTCCCATCTTAGCCTTTTTCAAAAGACTCATTTCAAATTGTACCTCCCCCATTAACTTCTTTATTAATTTTACCAGAAATAATTCCTCATTCCCTGAAATTTGCTTATTTATTAGTTTCTTTTATTATTCTTTTACTTTGAGTCTCATTAAGAATTCATTGCCCTATTAAAGAAATAGTTCTTTGACAATGAATATTTATTAATTCAGGGATAAAACAGTTTGATATAAACTGTTTTATATCACCTCTGATAAAATGTTTATCTTAGTAATATTTTTAAGCCTGTTTATTTCCTCACTAAAAATTACCATTTCCTGAATAGCCCGAAAAATCTTGAAAAAGAAAAACAAAACTGAATATCTCATAATTCTTGATTTTAAGATTTGCTACACAGCTACCCTAATCAATATGGTGTGGTACTGGCATAAAGACAGATAATCTACCATTGGAATAGAATAGAGTCCACAAATAAATTCTTACCTGGTCAAAGATTTTTGAAAATTGTGTCAAGAACATTCAATGGGAAAAGGATAATCGTTTCAACAAATAATGTTAAAAAAACTGGAAATCTACATGCAAAAAAAATAAGTGAACAACAAAAATAAAAAATAATTTGGATTATATCCTTACACCATACACAAAAATTAACTCAAAATGGACCAAAGATGTAAATTTCACAGCTACAAATGACAAACCTTAGAAAAAGAAAAAACTTAGTGACATTAAATTTGGCAATGATGTTTTGGATGTGACACCAACTAAACAGAAAATGAATGAAAAAGTTTTTTTTTCTTACTTTTGGATGTCCAATCACAATGAACTTCATTATAATTAAAATTTTTTGTACATCAATGACTTTATCAACAGAGTTAAAACACACACATTGAATGGAAACAAAATTGCAAGTCATATATTTCCTAAGGAAACAATATCTAAAGTATATAAAGATTTTCTACGATTCAAAAAATAGGATTATGATTTAAAAACATGTAATGATTCAAAAAATAGGATTATGATTTAAAAACATGTAAAGGACTTGATATAATAAAGAAGATTTACAAATTGTCAACAAACCCACGAAAAGATGTTCAACATACCATTCCTTAGGGAAATGCAAACCACAAAGAGATGCTACTTGACAGCCATAAGGATACCTATTACCCAAACAAAGGGAAACAAACAACCAACCCCAGAAAATAACAAGTCTTGGCAAACATGGAGAAACCAAGAATCTTGGGTGTTGTTAGTTTGAAAGTAAAATGGCCATCATTGTGGACAATATTACAGCAGTTCCTCAAAAAGTTAAACATAGAATTATCAGTTGCACTTAGTATATTCCTCAAAGAATTGAAAAGCAAGGACTCTCTCGGCACACACTAGCAACTCCAGCAACTTGGGAGGCTGTGGCAAGAGGATCACAAGTTTGAGGCCAACCTCAGCAAACCAACAAGAACTTTAGCCACTTAGCAAAACCCTGTCTCAAAAATAAAAGACTTGGGATGTAGCTCAGAGGGATTCAATCCCCAGTACCAAAAAAGAAAAAAAAAATGAAAAGCAAGAACTTGAAAAGATGTTTCTCACCCATGTTCATAGTAGGATTATTTACAATAGCCAAAATAGAGAGAAATGCATGTTTTTATGAACAGAAAAATGAACAAACAAAATATGGCACATATATATACACATACAACATATGCATAGACACACAACATATGCATAGACATACAACATATGCATAGACACACAATATTATTCAGTCTAAAATGGGAAGGAGATTTCAATACATGCTACAACATGGATGAACCTTGAAGATCTTATGCTAAATGAAGTACATTAGTAACAAAGACTGTATGATTCGTATGAGATGCCTAAATTAGTCAAATTTATGGAGACAAAAAGTAGAATATGGATGCCAGGTGCTGGAGAAGGGAGGATTGGGGAATGACTGCTTAACTCAGTGGGGAAGATAAAGGAAGAAGAAGGATGGTGCTGGTGGTGGCCGCAGGGCAGTCTGAGTGTAATTAATGTCATATATCTATATCCTTCCATGGTCAAAACGTACATTTTACATTTTTTTTTTTTGCCATAAAAATTGATGTTTGCTCTTCAGCCTCATGTCTTTATTTTCTTAGCTGCCTCAGAGTAAACTTGTAAAGAAGACATATTTTCCCTTCTTTATCTTACATTCATTAGCATCTTTCTGGACCTTCCTCACGAACAAAATGATCTAGTGAGATTAAATCAATTAGACTCTGGAAGCATCTGTGATGTCTATAATTTATACCAGAATGGAAAATCAGCAACAGAGGCCTGGAGCTCAAAGATAATCAAATCTATCTCCTGAGTTTCCCAGAGGCCTGGGGCGGGCGGCAGGATTTCGTGACCTGAGCAGATAACACAGCTGCCTGGTGATGAGATGGGTCGGATGGGTCCCATAGCATGACTGCTTTACCAGAAGCCAGGAGGTTTATGGCTGAGAACACTTGTGGTGCAAATCATATTAACCAGCAAGACAAAGTACAGTACTGACGCATTCAGTAAACAGCACAGTCATTAGGAAAACAGGATTAGGTCAAGGCTGAAAGAAGCAGGTACAGGATCTAAGAGTTTGGAGCCTGTGATTCCTGGTCACAGCACTGAGTGGCTACAGGATAGGGACAGTAAACTGCTAGCTTCTGTCTTCTGCGAATTAAGGTTAATTGCAAGGTGTGCATTATAAAATTCCTCTTAGATTAAATGAGATAGGGCACACAGACTGGCACAGGATATGCACTCTATCAGAGTTTACCTTTGGTATGTAATCCAATGTTATCTATTCCGTAAGGAAAGAAGGAGTTTGTTTGCTTGCTTTTCATAAATTTATCAGAATATATGGGAAGGGTGCAATGGAAATACATTCTTGAAAAGCCAAAATATTTTTCCTCTGGGAGATAGAAACATAGGGAAATAGGAGGGAGCTCAGGAAGTGGAGTACAGTCTTTGGGGTCTTTAAATACACTCCTTCAAACCACAGAACATTTTCTCTGGCTTCTTCCCCTCAACCCAGTTCAGTGTACCATGTCCCTTGGGTCAGCCTCGCCAAAGTACTCCTCTTCCTTACTCTTCTTCCTCCATGATTCTTATCACGTAGGGGTTTTATTACTATTCACAATGGGAAAATAAACAAAAATAATATGTAGAGGAAAAACAAAGGTTTAGGAAATGTCAAAAGGACCTTTTAGTCCTATTCTCTGGGTTATGCCAAACTACAGATGGGATCAGATCTGCCTTCTTCACAGTCCACTTTTACTGTTAGATGGCCTGGTGGAATGACCCTCTTGTTATGTCTGTTTCTTTCATTTAAAAAATTCTAGAGAATGCCCATGATATTACAATTTCAAAGCTATATAGTTGTTCTATGAACTCTTTTTTTTTTTTTCTTATTTGTGGATTGTGTTCACCAAATTGCTGGTTCAAATGTCTAGGGAATTGTGCTGAGATATTATTCTTAGATATTCTGTACATTATTTAAAAGAGTTAAGAGATATTAAACAACAAACATTCGTGATTATTTATGCACATTAGAAACTTATTAGCTATAGTATCTTGATGTTTGCAGGTACAGCCAGAGAGAAGACTGGGGGATCTTCAAGGAAAACAACTTTTTCTCATCTCTGCTTCTGCAACTGTAGATGTAGGCACACAATAGATGATTATGAAACGGTCAAATAAATAAAAGAATGAACTGGAGAAGTAATAATAAACTGAATGGTCTTTGCTAATGAAATTGCCCCCAATCATATTTGAAAAATTCATTTCCTCTTTTTTTTGAAAAGATCTAATCTGGAGTATGGGTAGAAACAGAACATAAAGGTGAGTTTAAAACAACAACTTGGGCTGGGGCTGGGGCTCAGTGGTAGAGCACTTGCCTAGCATGTGTGAGGCACTGGGTTCCATTCTCAGCACCACAAATAAATAAAGTCCATCGACAACTAAGAAAATATTTTAAAAACAACAACAACAACAACCCTCCTGGAGTAAAACTGTTGTGAGAAAAATGATAATTATTTTTAGTTAATATTGAATTAATATTTTAAGATTGTGTATTTACTATGTGCCAGGGAGCTTTATCCTTTATGTACTATTATTTTGATTAAGTTCTTTCATTAAAAGATTAGTTGAGGATTAATGTAATCCCTTACATGAAAATTATTTTTTTATGTAAAAACATCAGTTTGCATTTTAAAACTGAGCAAAGTACACACTAAGTACAAAGTTGGTGTCCTTCATGCAGTCCAGGTCATCAGCAGCTTTTGAAATATTAAAATACAGATTTTCACATCCAAACATACTGCTTCAATTTCATAAAAATTGGAATAACCATGAATAAGTTCAACAAGATACAAGATTAATATATAACAATCAATAGTATTTCTACACATTAGCAAGGAACAATGTAAAAATGAAGTTAAGAAAAGCAATTCATTTACAATAGCATCCAAAAGCATAAAACGCTTAGGAATAAAGTCATTTATTTATTATTATTTTTTCAGCTCCATGGGATCGAATTCAGGGCTTACACAAGCTGGGCAAGTGTTCTACCACTAAGATACACCCCAACTCCAAGAATAAATTTGAAAAGGAAGTGTTGATGGTGAAAACAAATAAGATCTAAAAAGGTAAATAATGTTCATGAATTGAAAGGCTCAATTGAGAAGAAAACAAAGAATGGGAAAAAATATTAGTAAGTCGTACTTCTAAAAAGGAACTTACGGTTTGAATATATAAAACTCTTACACTTCAACAACAAAAAGTCAACTAATTGAAAAATAAGGAAAGCATATGAATAGACACGTTCCCAAAGAAAATAGATAAGTGACCAAAAGTCCACAAAAAGATGTTCAACATTATTAGGTATTAGGAAAGTAAAAATTAAAACCATCATATGATACTGATTTATATTTACTTAGATGGTTGTAAGATAGAAACAAACAATAACAAGTGTTGGCAAGGATGTGGAAAAATTAGAATGTTAATACGCTGCTGGTAGGAAGGTCAACTGGGGCAGTCCCATTGGAAAATAGCTTAGTGCTTCCTTCAAATATTTAGAGTAACCACGGCCTAACAATTCCATTCCTCGGTATATCCAAGAGAAATGAATGCATGCTCACACAAAACATTTGCAAAATGTTCATAGTAGTATCATTCATAATAGCTAAAAAGTAGAAACAACCCACATGTCTCTCAACTAATTAATGTCTAAACAAAATATATCTACATGAAAGAATATTATTGTCTGAAAACGCACGGAGTATTGATACTTCAACAATAAGGAATTTGGATGAACACTGAAAACATTATGTTAACTTTTAGAGCCACTCACAAAAGCCTATTTACTGTATATTGTCATCTATGTTTATATGTCTAGAACAGGAAAATTGGACAGAAAGTAGATTAGAGGTTGTCAAGGCCAGACAGGGAAGACTGGGAGGAAATGTACTCCTAATGAGTATAGGATTGTTTTTCAGGATGATGAAAATGTTTTAAAATTGTGGTTGTTGGTGAATATAGTAAAACCCAATTAATTGCACACTTTGCATGTTGAACTACATGTTGATCAAGATGTTAAAAAAGATGTTAATACTGGAATCTGTGTGTTGAAACTAGCTTTGCAGCTAACTCTTCTCCCTCATTATATTTTGTATAGAATTCAGTAAAGCTGATAATGATTCAAACCAGTACTGCTCTAAGGGAGGAAACACATTCTTCCTTCCAGGTCAAGAAAAGTACAGTTTTCTATCAAAGATTCCACGGGCAAGACGAGAAGGATCCCACACTTCTAATGTCCTGCTTCAAGTCTTCTGAAGTGATTGTTGTATTGCTGTGAAGACAGAGTCAGCCATTTAGACGCTAAGAAAAACCTGTCATTGGGGTGAGAGCCCCATACCATTCCTGATTCCTAAATGCTTCTGCTTTTAGGACTAGGTGACAGATATGTTACAATCTCATTGTACTGCGCTAGAGCCATTCTCTTAGTGAACTCGTGGAGAATGAATGCCACTTGTGTATGGATACAGCACTCTTCACTGGTGATTGAAAAACTTGAGTTCCTAATGCTACATTATAGAACGATTTGAGAAAAGAGAATAGGGAGGCTAGTCCACAGCCACTTTACCAGCAGAAATGAATTGCCTTGTAGAAGATGGTGTCTCGATGCAGTACAAAATAAGATGGTAGGTTGACAAGTAGATATGTATACACAAGTTTTTTATTTATTTATTTTTTTATTTTTGTAGTGTCTGGCACTGAACTCAGGGCCCTATGTATGCCAGGTAAGTGTTCTTCCGTTCTTCCACTAAACTACGTCTCCAGCCTCAACTATGATAATTTTGATGACTGATGATATTAAACTTCTGAGCTTACAAATACATGAATCAAGTTTTGAAAGACAGAGAACTCTGTCCTATGACTAGGTAGTAGAGGCATAGCCACCTCAAGAAACTCGGCCCTGAAATTTTATGCATTAATAACATTATCATTTATTTTAAAATGACTTTATGGCTATAACTAAATATCAACCAAATACAGTGCATAATCTTTGATCTAATTCTGGAATTTAAAAAATTCAATAAGGAACATTGTTTAAAAAATAAGGAATGTATTTTTTCATTTTCTATCTGTTCTTTTTGGATATACAAGTAGAGTATATTTTGACATATTATACATCAATGGAGTATAATTTATTCTAATTAGGATCTCATTCTTGTGGTTGAACATGATGTGGAGTTACCATGGTGTATTCATATATAAACATAGGAAAGTTATTCCAATTAATTCTTCTGTCTTTCCTATTCCCATCCTCCCTCCCTTCCCTTCATCCCCCTTTGTCTAATCCAATGAACTTCTATCTTCCCCATCCTCCACTTATTTGTATGTTAACATCTGCATATCAGAGAGAACATCTGGCCTTCAGTTTTTTTAGAATTGGCTCATTTCGCTTAGCAAGATGTTCTCCAATTCCATTCATTCACTGGCAAATGCCATAATTTCATTCTTCTTTATGGTTCAGTAATATTCCAATGTGTGTATATACCACATTTTCTTTATCCATTCATCTGTTGAAGGTCACCAAGGCTGGTTCCATAGCTTAACTATTGTGAATTGAGCCACTATGAACATTGATGTGGCTGTGTCACTGTAGTATGCATACTCTTTAAATAAATGGTACTGGGAACATTGGATATCTACCTGCAGAAGATTATTGGTTTGAATTTATGTGTTTTAACTTTCCTGTTTCTATTTTAGAACTGGTGTGTCCAAAGAATTTTGCTTTTTATTTATTCCAGAAAACAATTTTGCATTATTACCATATTTCACATTACCTCAGCTAAATTTCTATTTTAGTGCATGTTGGGAGCTGATTTATGGACAATATACAGATGTGATGGCTGCTCATTTCTCAACTACTCATCTCAGGTGAGTTGAACCAATGACAAGGTTGGGCATCACCATTATCTCAGTTCTGAAAAGACAAGTACAGGTGGCAATGTAGGATTTGAGGGAATAGTGTAGGAATTCAACAAAGGACATGAGACCACTGATGGAAACTGTAGTGTAGGGAAGCAGGCAGCAAGGGGTGACAAGAGAAGGGAGTTCCGACTGTGATTCTGTAAATGGAAAATTGATGATGGTGAAATCTGAGCCCAACCCACAGGCTGTGTTACGGTTTAGATATGAGGTAGCCCTGAAAGCTCTTTTGTGAGACAAATCAGGAATGTTCAGAGGTGAAGTGATTATGGAAGCTGAAACCTAATTAGTGGATTAATCCATTTGAGGGGTAAATAATTGGAAAGAACCACTGCAGTGGGTGGTGACTTAGGCAGGTAGGATAGGGCTAGAGGAAGTAGGTCACTGGGTTATACCCTTGGGGTTTACATTTTGTCCCTGGTGCCCAACCCCCTCTCTTTCCTGGCTGCCATGATATTCTGCTTCACTTTGAGCCCAGAGCAGTGGAGTGGACCAACCATGGACAGAGACCTCTGAAATTGTGAGCCCAAATAAACTTTTCCTCCTCTAAGTTGTTCTGGTCAGATATTTCGGTCACGGCACCCAAATCTGGCTAACACAGCCTGCATGTTCTGGGAACAAGAGGGAGGGGAAGGAGCAGAGGGAAGAACACAGGGGTGGCTCTTAGAGATGTGGAAATTTCTAAACATAGGAAGACCCCAGCATATGTATCAAGAATGGATTATAACAAGAGGGGCTGAATTCAAGGGGAACAGTTAGGAGGCCATCACAGCAATCCAGGGCCTGGATTTTGAGGTGAGTGGGCAGGTTCTGGACTGGTTTTGAAGGCAGAGCTGACAGGATGTGCTGATACATAGGATGCGGAAACTAAGAGACACACAAGGTTCATTCTATATTTATTGAGTTGGTATACGTGTTAGACACTGTGCTAAATACCTTGGCCTAGAAAGATAAAAAAGCACAGTTCCTGCTCCTAAGGAGCAAATGATCTAGTACATCTTTTTTTTTTTTTCCAGACTTTTGACTGCACAAATAAAAAAATACATTTGATCCTGTGACCCGTTACCTGCAGATGCCTATTTGTATCTGCATAATTGAAAGAAAGATTTCAAGATATTATATACTTCCCTAAATAATGTGTGTTAATATAAAGCATAAAGTTCATATGAAATGTGACTTTAGTAATACTAAAATATAATCTTATATATTCTATTTCACTTGAAAAATGCTGGTCACAATACATTAAATCAGTGTTTCTCATACATTTTGGTCTCACAAATTTTTTCTTTCTTAAAAATTATTGAGGAATACAGTAAAGAGCCTTTGTTTATGTGGGTCATACCTATCAAGATTTACTATTTTATAAATTAAAATGGATAATTAAAATGCTTATTTAATTCATCTAAAATGACAATCATGAGCTCATTACATGTTAAAATACCTACCTTTTTCTATCTTAATTTTTTTCTTTTTAGTTAGACATGACAGTAGAATGTATTTTGACAAATCATACATACAGGGAATGTAACTTCCCATTTTTGTGGTTGTACACAATGTGGAGTTACACTGGTCATGTATTTATATATGAACATAAGAAATTTATGTCCGATTCATTCTACTGTCTTTCCTACTCCCAAGTTGACTCCCTTCCCTTCATTCCCTTTGTCTAATCCAATGAACTTCTGATCTTCCCCATGTGTGTTAGCATCTACATATCAAAGAGAATATTCAGTCTTTGGTTTTGGAGGATTGGCTTATTTCACTTAGCATGATAGTCTCCAGTCCCATCCATTTACCAACAAATGCAATTATCAAGAATAAAAATAACAATAAATGTTGGGGAGAATGTGGGGAGAAAGGGTACACACATACATTGATGGTGGGACTGAAAATTGGTGCAACCACATTGGAAAGCAGTATGGAGATTCCTTAGAAAAGTTATAATGGAACCACCATTTGGACCAGTTATCCCACCCCTTGCTCTATACCCAAAGGATTTAAAAACAGTATACAACAGTGACGCAGCCACATCAATGTTTATAGCAGCACAATTCACAATAGTTAAATTATGGAACGAACCTAGTTGCCCTTCAACAGATAAATGGATGAGGAACATGTGGTACAGATGGAATATTACTCAGCCATAAAGAAGAATGAAATTATGGCATTTGCCAGTAAAATATCTATTTTAATGAAAATATTCTAAAGAAAACCTAAAAGAAGTTAATACAAATATATGTTGTTTTATATATTTTTTCAAATTCCTCTGATGTATAAAATAGCTAGATTCCCATACCTTCTGACTTTCAGTCTGTCGAGATATGCTATTTTAATTGAAGTATACTAAGAAAATTTGGCCTTATAGAACTAGTACAGATGGACTTTACTTACAATAAGGTTTTATTCAGATAAACTCATTGTAAATTGAGCATATTGGAACTTGAAAATGCCTCTTACACACCTAACCCTCCAAGCATCATAGTTTAGACTCAGAGTACACTGGAAAGCACCACCTCTTTCCTCTTGAGATGTGACTGCCTGGGAGCTGCAGTTTGCTGCTGCTGTCCCACTTTGCAAGAAAGTCATGCTGCCTATCACTAGCCTGGGAAAAGATAAAAATTCAATATTAGAAGTATGACTTCTCCTGGGTACAGATGGCTTTGTCACCATCTTGTGTTACATTTTGAAACTACTATTTTTAAATTTCAAAGCATTTTTTAATTGACCCATAAATATTATCCATAGGCCTGAGGTATCTTGTAGAGTCTCAATATATGCATAGATTGTGTCATGTTCAAGCATGGGTAAGAAAGTCTATCTCCAAACGTTTATTTCTTTGTAATGAAAACACTCAATATTTTTTTCTTCTAACTTCTTCCAAGTGTAGAGTACATTGTTGCTCTCCAGTTACCCTATTGTGCAATAGCACACAGAACGTACGTCTCATATCTAACTACATCTTAGCACCCATTGATCCGTCTTCCCCAGCCCTCCTTTCCCTCTGTGCTCCCTGGCCTCTGGGAACCACTCCTCTACACTCAACTTCTGTGAAATCAACTCTTAGATTTCACATGAGTGAGATCCTATTTGCACCACCTTAAAGTTAAAAAAATTGTAAATCAAACAGTTGTTACACAAGGACTGTCTGTAGTTTAAAAGGAAGAGAATTTTAATAGGCTTTTTGAAGGTAATTGTTGATATTCTCTATTATACAAAATTTCAAAATGTGTTTCCTACAGATTACCTGCCTCATAGAATCTGAAACTGTGCTGATGAACTTTTAGTGTACGGGGAGGCTTCCAGAGCCTTGTTAGGGGGTTCTTCTTCCTGCCAAGGAGGGTGTAAGCCACCTGCGAAATTAAAGCCTACAGGGATTCCACCTCTTGGGTCCCCTTCTTCCTCCGGGAGAAGTCTTTTCTGCTGTCCTTTAATAAACTTCTAATTTTCCACTCAAAAAAAAAAAAAGAAAAAAAGAAAGAAAGAAAGAAAAAAAAAGAAATTAAAGCCTACAATAATCAGTGAAGAAAAAAAGAGAAGTCAGATTTAGATTTAAAGGATTGGAGTGCCTGATAGGTCCAATCCACAGAGAAGCTAGAACCAGACTGTTAGAAAATGGCTCCTGTGGTTTATTTAAGGGGGTACATCAAATGCAGGGGTAAGGTTACAGGGGCGGATTCTTGCAGTCAGCAGGTGGATGGCATCTTAGCAGGTCACATCCATCTTGGAGTGGCTGTGTGGCTACAGCAGGTCACTCCATCTCCAGTGCTATGTGGGACCTGGACCAAACTGAATAGGACTCACGGTGTGTCTGGGCAGTCAACCAGAGGAAATGTCAACTGGAAGATCCCAGACACCAGATTCTCCTATTCACTAGGTTGTGACGTACGACAGTCCACACACAGCCCATGGAGGATGGCTGTCTACATTAGTGTATTTTCATTATAATTCGTTGCCTTATCTTGAACTTCATTTCTTTGTTTTTGATATGGAGTCACTAAATTGCCCAGGCTAGTCTCAAATTCCTGGGCTCAGTGTATCCTTCTGCCTCACCTCCCAAGTAGCTGGGACAATACATGTGTACCTACCTACCTGCCTTGTACACTGGGCTAGATGTCTAATGGATCTTTTAACCACATGTGATTTGAGAATATCCTGAGTTGGTCATTTGGGAAATATTTATCCCTTGAATTATTTTTCAAATGTTTCAAACTTCTGATATCAAAAAGTCACATGTCTTAGTACTACCATGCATCTCATGTGAAAAACGTCATTAAGTTATTGGGAAGCTCTCAGGCTCACAGTGATGGATACAAGTTTTCCAAAGTTCCAATTTCTGCTTGACCTCTTGAACTTTATCATGGGCCTTAATGATACAACAATTTTACACATCATTCCTTTTGTATTATAGTGCAAATGTCAACACAACGGCAAAGGTAAATGATGTGTTAGTACCACTGTGAGTAACTTGAACCTCATAGATCTCCTGGAAAATATTTGGATCCCCGGGGCTTTATAGTCTACCCTTTGGGAACTGTAACACTTAAGTTGGTTTGATAACCCACCAACAGGTGACAGAACTGGGTTTCACAAAGAGAATATAATAAGGAAGGAAAACAAAAACAAAACAGAAAAAAAAGAAAAGGTAGAAGAAATGAAAGCAACATCACTGAGCTAGATTTGTTTTTATGCCCACTAACCAAGATCATGGCTAATAATAGGATGAGAGGGAATTTTAATTTATGCAGTTTTAAAACCTATAATCTTTTCAATAGGAATACCATTAGTTTCTAGGAAAATCATGAGAAAAACAATTATTTTCTCAGTAAATATTTATTTAGCATCTGCTATAAACCAGATAGTATTCTAGCATCAGGAACATTGTGATTCTAGGTATTATGATAACCAGAGTTTATTTGTAGTCTCTTAGTCGCAATATTTTTTTAAAAAAATGATAACTAGGGCTGGGGCTATCGCTCAGCCTTGCATGCACAAGGCCCTGGGTTTGATTCCCCAGCACCAAATAATAATAATAATAATAATAATAATAATAATAACAACAACAACAACAACAACAACAAGTCAATGAAACAAAACAATGACATTTCAGATAGTGCTAAATTCTGTGATATAAATATAGAAAGGTAAGAATAATACTAACCAGTCCACATGCCTTAAATATCAGTAAGGACCTTCTTCTTACACTCTTGCCCACGAAGCAAAATATCCCTGGGGTTAGGAGTCATGCACTCTCCAAAACAGCAGTCTCAGAACTCCCTGCTCCTAGGGCAGGGTTTGTATTTTTTAAAAAAGAATGAGCTACAGATGTGCACATTTCTAGAACTGTTAGATGAAGCAGGAAGACCAGACTAAGCTGTTCTTAGGCTTGAACGTGAGGTCTTTCTTGGCCCAGGACGAAACAAAGTGGAAAGGAAGGTGGACATGGGGCAGGCGCCTCCATTTATACCTTTGCCTTATCCTGTCCATGCTAAGGGTGGACTTGAGTAAAAGGGTAGGAGAGACTGGGTGTATGGCAGGTAAATTAATTTTATTTATATACTATTGCAAGTATAAAATATATGATATTGAATTGGGCATAGATTAGGCACTCTTGTAGAGGTCTCACCCAACACCATGTAAAACATGAAAAATGTACCACATTAAGTACTTATTTTTTTGCTTCAAAATATTAAGAAATTTTTATACTTCTGTTTCTGATAGAATTGGGCCACGAGAAACTTGTTTAATTTACAATTGGCCATGATTTGATTTTGTGGCAATTTTTATGTGTATTTGGAAACTCTTGTGAAGAAGAACGACATAACCAACAAATTATTTGGAAAAATAAAGCAAATTTCTTGAGTTTTTAGTTGAATATTTTTAAGTTGAAAAAATGGCATGTTAATATTTAATTATGCAAAATCAAAATGTTCTTTAATTTTGATTATGAGTTTTATTTTGTAAAACTAGTTTTTTCAGGTATCATGTATTTCCTTTTGCCCCTGAAAAGCTTACATTATATTTAATGAATTTGATTTTCATAATATGGTTTGATACATTAGGTCCTAGATTGAGACTGTATTGTTTGGTACAGTAGCTACTAGCCAGATGTGATGATTTACATTTAAATTAATTAATATTAAGTAAAGTTAAAAGCTCAGTTCTTTTAATGCACCAGCTACATTTCTGGGACCCAATAGTCATGGGTGTGTAGTAGCTGCCATATTGAAGGGCACAAATAGAGAACATTGGCATCATCAGGCAAAGTTTCATTGAATAGCACTGATCAAGGCCACTTTCAGCCATGAAATTTCAGAGAGTGATACTGTTTGTAGACTCCAGATCAAGTTAGTTGTGAAGTATTGGGAGAAAGCTTTCCCCAACAGAATGTAAATAAAGGGGTGTGAAGAAGACAGATAATATTTGCAGACTGCTTTGGAGGTAGCTCTCCTAACCAAGTACATATAACAAAGAACTGAGTACAGAGTGAAAATAAAGCTTGGAGTAAAACACAAACAAGGAAGTGGGTATAACAGCTGATTGAACTGATTTTCTTTTTAATTGAAAACTTTTAAAATTAGGACTTGCTCCTTGCAGGAAAATGAGAGACAATTTAGTCAAAGATGAGAAAATCAGATTCAGGTATCTGTCTGTTGCATCCAGAGGAAGAAGCAGATCTCCAAGATAACACAGAGGAAAGAGCAGCAAATCTGGCCACTGATTATTAAGTGTGATGAGGTAAAAGAAGCTCTTGGGAGACAGCAGAGGAAAGGGAGATGATTCCACAGACTCAGAGCCATTGAGAACAGTCCAGGTTGTGAGACTGGAACAGCCTTGGGAGGAAACAGACTTTGGTGTTTATCTTTTTTTTCCATTGACAGGGTGGTCAGAAGGTGTCACCCATCTGAAAACAGGAAGAAATGTGGGATTTGGTGGGGTTAGGGGTCAGTAGGTAAATCATTCACAAAAAAACAAGGCTTAGAGACCTAAACAGATGGGCTTTCTCAGGAAGGAAGAAAATAACCAGAATCCTTGTTTGAGAGAGGCTCTGCCCAGTGAGGAAGATAAGACATTGCCTAAAGGAATGCAAAAGAAAGGGTCAGTAGGATGCCCAAAGTCCAGAAGAGGGAGAGCTCTGAAGGTCAGCTGTAATTGGAAGATCTCAGGGAAAGGCAACAGCATGGGTGTAGAAAAGATCTTAAGAATAGAAAATGATAGACCTGTAAGTCCTCTATCACTAAACCTTTCTCATAGTCCCTGACTATGGAGGCCAGAAATACCTTGGCCTTAGGTCATGATGAATCAGACAGAAAATTCTGGGATCAGTACATTTCATTCCTAGGAGTTGCGCATAACTGGTTCGTGGGTTGACGGCAGAAGGGAAATGGTTCTGTAGGCCAGTGTTTAAAAGGTCAGAGGCACACAGACACAGTTACTCAGTACGAACAACCTCAGCTTGCAAGGCAGTTGGTGTTCCAGAGTGCTTTTCTTCAGCACTCTGTCTCATTTGAGCCCTGGCATGCATCCTGTAGGAAGGCCCTTCTCCTCTCCCATTTCACACATGACTGATGAACTGACAGACAAGAAGAGGTTTGTTTGTTTGTTTGGGTAGAGCAGTAAGGAGCTAAAAACAAGCCAGGAATGTCAACTCTACTTTAGTTGTCTCTTCTAGGTCTTCTTCCTACATTCCATATGCTACATTTGGGATTTTACAGTATGTTTGCAATAATAACCAGGCTCTAACTGTCTGGTTTTTTGAACACACCATCAAATTTTGCTCAGTAGAGTCTTAATTGCTTTAGGACTGTTTAAGGCTCTAAGGTTCAACCTTGGCCAGAAAAGAAGAGAGAGCTTTTGAAGGTACGAGACTAGTTATGTGCTCATGTCTGTATTTTGTCTCAAACCAATTGGAATTATCTTATAAAGACCTTGTGTCTTTCTGATATTAACAAGTCTGCTTTGTCTCAGGGGACGAAGAGATCCATCCTCTACTTAGCAACAGACTTTGCACTAAGAAAGTAAAACTGTCTGTAGACTAAAGCTGTACCTTACTAGTAGCCACCTCCCCCACCATCAAAAAAAAAAAAAAAAACTTGTTGAAAGAAGTGTATTTTTTTTTTTTTTTTTTTTTTTTTTTTACAGGCAAAAGGGAGCCGCAATTCTTATTTGAGAACTTTAATCAAGTTTTCTGTCTGGGAGACATGGATTAGCAACTTGGTTTTATTTTGGTTTCTGCTGTGTATGTAAGAATGTGAAGAGACAGTAAGTCTGATTTAATGAACGGTTGAAATAAGAAAAAGAGCAATCCCTTCATATCGGTTCTCTGGTTTACAGTGTGCTCATGCTCTTGACCTCTTCAAGGGCCCCCATTTAGCTTTCCAGTTTCTTCTGACAATTTTAATACAACCTACCATCTCATCCACATAGAAAGTCCCCAATATACAATCATGTTTTATGCCTCTGTGTACACTTCTATAAACCTCTAGTATGATGTTTATTACTCTGTTCAGTTATTACTTGTTTATAAATCTTCTCCATCTATAGATTTTGAAAGCATATGGGTTAAGGATCTTGCCTAATGATCTCTGTGATTGGGTGACAGCCTCATTCAAAATTTCTTTTGTTTGTTTTGGGGAACCCAGAGGTGCTTAAGCACTGAGCCATATTGCCAGTCCTTTTAGTTTTTATTTTGAGAAAGAATCTTGCTAAGTTGCTTGAGGCCTTGCTAAGTTGCTGAGGCTGGCCTTGAACTTGCTGTCTTTCTGTGTAGCCTCCCTAGCTGGGATTTCAGTCATGCGCCACCACACACAGCCCAAAATATTTTAATGTCAAACATCAGTTTACAACCAGGTGTTTGCTGAGGAGAGATGTGAATGTGCAATAGAGTTTAGTGGAAGAGAAAAGAGCTGAAGTGTGAATTCCGATTAAAAAGGAGTAAGCATTTCTGTCTCTGGAATACTTATGCTAGCATTTCCATTTTTAACCACTTTATGTATCACTGACTTAATAAATAGTTCAACCTCAAGGAGAGTCTTCTTGGTGTCTCATTCTCTGTCACTGCATAGAACTTATATTTTGGATCACTTGAAGAAGGCACCTTGTCATGGTGGAAACATTTAGTTCTTCTGTGGAATAACAGAAATGGGAGGACAATGAAGCCTCTTGGGTTGAACTTGGAATACATCATTTAAAGTGGCAGCAAGTGACGTAGTAAGCCAATGGAGTGAGCTAATTGGGGAAAATGATACATAATTTATAATCTTGAAAATGAATGTCAAATCCTTCAAAATGATTAGAATTTTTCTTCAGAGGCAGTTTAGGTACTTTTTTTTTGTTATACTTAAGAAGCGTTTTAAAGAACATACACTCTATAGAGTATTAATAAGCATTGTGTTTTTAAAAAGCTTCACTGTAAACTTTTGAAAATATTGGTTTTAAAGAATCAAAGTGGGATCTTTACTATTGTCTTTAACATTTGATGGTGTTGGGGCTGGGGATGTGGCTCAAGCGGTAGCACGCTCGCCTGGCATGCGTGCGGCCCAGGTTCAACCCTCAGCACCACATACAAACAAAGATGTTGTGTCCGCCGAAAACTAAAAAAATAAATATTAAAATTCTCTCTCTCTCTCTCTTTAAAAAACAAAAAGATTTGATGGTGCATTATAAATCTTCAAGAGACTTATGTGGCATAGAGTAGTTTACATTTTCCTGACCACAGTTTCTTTTCTCTTTCTTAATATTAATGCAGGGCTCTTCTCTTTTAATGAAACACTTTGAGAAATGTTTTACATAAAGAGTTCCATAAGAACTTAGTTCCCCACAAAACACCACATATTAATTATACCAGTAGTAACATTTTGTCCTCACACTTCTGCTTGCCAGCCTGAGACTGAATATGATTCAAAGGATATCTATTTATTTGTTTATTTTATTTTATTGGTCCTGGTGATAGAACCTTACCACTGAGATACACCCCCAGTCATTTTTATTTTAAATTTTGATTTTGAGACAGGATCTTGCTAGGTTACTGTGGGTCTCTCTAAGTTGCTGAGGCTGGCCTCAAACTTGGGATCCTTCTGCCTCTGTGTCAGCTGAAGATTTCCTATTTTCACAATAAATAAAACAAGGTGGGAATGAGGTTGGAGAGCAAGAGGAGTGTTTTTCAGAATGAATTAGTGCTTGACGTGGGCCCAAACATTTCAAGAAATGACATGTATTTGAGCAATGATCACGAGATAGAAACGGCAGTGAATCTCACAATGTAGGCAGTGTATTTGACAAAACAAAACAAAACAAAACAAAGCAAAACAAAAACAACCAAGTTAAAAACAAATTACAGGATAATGTTAACAAAATTTCCTGATCAAATTTCAAATGACAATTTGTACTTTTCTATTTTGGGGTGGTTGGGGGTCTTTTTCTTTCTTCCTTGAAAGAACAGACAGGAAATGATTCTTGCCACTCAGTCGAAGGGGGCACATATTTACCTAGTTCCTCATGATGTGACCAGGAAATCCTGTGTAGAAAAAAAGTCACTGAAAAAGGAGGGGAGTATGTTTTCTTAAACTCCTGCCCCACTCAGAGAGCCATTGAAGATAAAGTCTCACTTTTTTTTTTTTTTTAAACAAATTTCATCACCCAGGTTCCTGCATTTGGATTTGCTTGTCTCCTGTTGTTGAAACCCTAAGGAAAGGATTTCAGATGCATTTTTCTCGCAGTCCCGGATTTCCCCAGGACCCACAGGAATGGTGGAATTTCCATGCCGAGGAGAAGACATTATTGTTTTGCAGGTTTTTAACCTCATGCCCCACAGGCCTTTTGGTCTCCTGCTGATGTCTGTGAGCTGCACCTCAAAGGCAGAAATGAACAGGCTCTGTGATCTCTCTCCTGAATGACAGTGGCGCTGCCAGCCAGGAGGGGGCTGTCACTTCGGATTCCACAGCAACTTGAGCAGCTGCAGCTACTGCCTCAGGGAAAACCAGATGCACCCATGTTTCCAATGCGCATTCAGGTTTCTTAAGAATGTACAGACTTGTCGCAGTTGCTTTGCAGGACTCTGGTATTTGAAATCTGTCACAAAGCCAATTCCAATTTGGGTAATAATATGATAACTCTTTGAGTGCTAGGCGCCACGTACTAAATTTTACTTGAGGGTTCACACATTCTTGCCGACAAGTTCTATGAACCCCGTGTTATAAATAGGGAAACTACCCAGAGTGTCTAAGGGTACATGGTGAGTCAGTTCTATAAATGGTAATCTGGCGACACATCTATTCTCTAATAACTTTTATCTATTTTTTTTTTTTCTCCTCATAAAATATTCTGTCCTCAGGCACGGTGGGGGCCATTTGTTAACACCTGGCTATGAAGAATTAGCAACTTAAATAAGTTGCTCTGAATCTTTTTAAAAAAATTTTTTTTTAAAGTTGTTGATGGACCTTTATTTTATTTACTTATTTATATGTGGTGCTGGGAATGGAATGCAATGCCTCAAGTGCTCTACTGCTGAGCTACAACTCCACCCTCTGCCCCTGTTGCAGTTTAGGGTCAGAAAATGAGGGCTTTTATATTATATGTATTTGTCTGTAGTGGTTATTGGTTTTCAAATGTGAGTTACTCTCAAATTTCCTTTCTTTCTAGAGGAGGCAGAGGCTTCATTCTCTTGATTCTCTATTTTCTTCCAGCTGTTTCCAAGTTTGCTGTTTTTGACACTTTAGAAAGTGTGAGCATGAAAATTTAAGATTAGATAACAGAAAGCAAGGTTTTAAAGGCCATAATTCTTCCTTTTTCTTTTGACTTTGGAAATTTATTTGGTAAAAAGTTATAGAGAAGTCTGAATAAAGTGACAGTAGTGCTTAAAATGTAGGTGAGCTTGGGACTGGGGCTGTAGCTCAATGGCAGCCTGCTTGCTTAGCATGTGTGAGGCACTGGGTTCCATCCTCAGCACCACATAAAAATAAACAAATAAAATAAAGGCCTTCTGTCCTTCTAAAACTAAATTTTTTTTTTAATGTAGGTGAGCTTGAAATGTGCACAAAGACACACAGGATATCCAAATCAGATCTGGAGCGTATGGCTGAGGGTCAGGATGTCCAAGAGATGGAGATGTCATCTTCAAGATGTATACATGAGAAAGCTGCAATTAAGTTCTCCCTGAAATGCTAGAAGCAGTGAAATATTGTTCAATCTATGAAAATGGGGCCAGAAAATCTCTACTTACTGTTGTATCAGGTGTGACAAGAACATTTTTCTTTGATACAGTTGCGCAGGTCAAAGTGTCACCTTCAAAAAGAAAATAGGCAAAACAGCCGTGGATCAGTCATAATTAATATTTGCCACAATGTTCAGATTTTTAAGCCGATGAAATAAGCATAAGCTGTTCCCAAACAACCCACATTCAGACTATGTATGAGAAACACACTGACAGGGAAGAATCGATAGAAAAAAAGATGAGAAAAGGCACACCATGCCAATATTAATTAAAAAGAAAGAAGTGGCCTATTAATACTGGATAAAGTTGGCTTGAGAGCACTGAAAATTACCAAAGTGGGAGTATTATGTAATGACAAAAGGACCCAGCCATCAGGAAGATGAAACAAACCTAACTGCATATAGTCCAACAAAATACGTTAAGAAAAAATAAAACCACAAAGCAAAAATTAGTAGAGTTGGAAAGGGAAGTCGACAAATTCAAAGTTTGAATATCAAGAATGAAGAAGACTTGAACAAATACAAGAGATCTATGAACATGCAAGAACACTACACTTTACAAAAGCAGAATATATATTTTTAAAAGTATCTGTGGAAAAGTAATCAAGATATATCATATTCTGGACTAAGATACAAACAAACAAACAAACAAAAACTGAAATCATATAGTCCTTTTAGTCCTGATGAAGTCAAACTAGACATTAATACCAGAAAGACAACAGGAACATTTTCAAATACTTATAAATTAAATAATACACTTATAAATATTAATGGATTAAGAGGTAAGTAAATAAGAAATGACAGATACAGCCAAAATGAAAATACAGTATATCAGATAAGTGGAATGTAGTATTAAATGTTTGCATGAAAATAAAGTTTTCAAGTCAGTAATTTAATTTTTACTTCAAGAAACTATAAGATGAATAGCAAAATAAACCCAAAGCAAACAGAATAAAGGAAATAAAATAAGAAGCAGAAATCATTGTATTTGAAAATAAGATAAAAATACAGAAAATTAATGAAAAAAGCCGGTTTGTAAAAAAGTATATGAAAATGATAAACCACTCACAAGACTAATTAAAATAAGATTGATAACAATAAGAAGTGAAAACTAGAAATCACCAATATCAGGAATGAAACAGAAGATTTCACTACTTACATTGTAGCTGATAAGAGAATAAGAAAGGAACCTTACAATCATGAATTTTATAGTTGGAATAAAGTTGACTAACTCTTTGAAAAGCTCAAATTACCACAACTACAACAAGAAAAAAGTTAAGTAGACTTGCAATCGGTTGAGAAATTGAATTCACAGTTATAAAGCTCTTAAAAAAAGGAACAAAAGAAAAAAAAAATCTCCAAACCCAGATGGCTTCACTGGTGAATTGTGTAACACATTTAGAGAAGTATTAGCATCAATTTCTTACAACATCTTTCAGAAGACAAGAATACAGTTTCCAAATCATTTTACATAATCAGTATTATTCTGATATCAAAACCTGTCAAAAATAGTTTTGTAAAAAAAAAAAAAAACTAGAAAACTACAGACCAACATCTCTCATCAACTTAGATGCAGGAATCTTCAGTAAAATGTCAGCAAACTGAATCTAACAATACATAAACCAACTGTATACCATGATCAGGTGGCATTTGTTGAGGTACACAAGGTTATTTCAACATTTCACTCACATTTAACATAATCCATGATATTAACAGGCTAGTGGAGAAGAATTCATATGATCATATCAATTCTTAGAGAAAATAATTTGTTCACATCTAACATCTACTTAAGATTAAAAAAAAAAATAAACAACTTAGCCCATTAGGAGTAGAAGGAAATCACCTCAACTTGTTAAAGAATGAATAAATAAATAAACCCACAACTAATTTTATGCTTAATCTGAAAGACTGAATAAGATAGAGAACAAGGCAAAGATTCTGTTCTCTTTCCCCTCACTCAACAAAGTACTAGAATTCTGGACACAGCAATAAGACAAGAAAAATAAATAAAATACATATAGATTAGAAATGAGAAAATAAACAGTCTCTATTTGAAAAAAAATGATTGTCTACTTTAAAAATATCTAGGAATCTTTAAAAAAAAAACAAAATACCTCTACAATTAATGAGTTTAGCAAGGTTGTAGGATACAAGAACAACACACAAAAATCAATGGTATTTCTTTATATGAACAAGAAAGACTCAGTAGCAGAAATTAAAAACACAATATTTGTAAACATTAAAAAGAAAATTAAAAACTTAAGTATGTACTGAATGAAATGTGTACAGCATCTGTTTTAAAAAACGCTGATGAAAGAAATCAAGGAAAACCTAAACAAATAGACCTATCTTGTTAATGAATTGAAAGGCTTAACACAGTAAAAATGCCAATATACTCAAATTGAGGTACAGATTTATTATAAAAATCTCTGTGACATAATTTTTAGACATAGACAAGTTTATTCTAAAATTTATATGGAAAGGCACAAGACCTAGAACAGCTGAAATAATCCTTTCAAAGAAAAATGTGGGGGGAATAACCCAACTTAATGAAAAGTTTTACCATTTATATTATTCAAGACAGTGAGGTTGGCTAGGAGATGAACATGGATTAAAAGAATAAAAACCAGAAATTGACTCACACAAATACACTCAACTATTTTTGACAAAGGCACAAAAACAATTCAGTGGCAGAAGGATAGCTTTTTCAACAATGGTAGAAACAGTGTTCTGAAAAAATTGAATATTCATAGGCTAAAGAATGAATCTCTACCTAAATCTCATATTGCTTAACAACTCAAAATGAAAACAAACGTCAAAGCTAAAACTGTAAAACTAAATTTGGACATATATGCAAATGATATATAAAACACACTCAGAAATGAATATAATAATAGGGAAAATCTTAATTAGACAATGTCAGTATCTTTGTTATGATACTGTTCTATCATTTTGCAAGATGCCTATTTTAGGAGAAACTGAGCAAACAGTACACAGGATCTCTCAGTTTATTTCTTGCAATAGTATTATTTCTTGCAACTGTAAGCGAATTTACAATTTTCTCAATAAAGTTTTCAATTAAAAAATTGATCTTGAGCTGATGAAACCTGTAGTACCAAACAAACCAAAGAAAATTGAGAAACTACTCTGTAGAAATGCTTCTACAATGCAGACCCCCTTAAAACTCTTAGTTTATGAAAATAACACTGTTAGCACTTATGAAATGCTATAACAAAATACCTTATTCTGGGTGCTTATAAACAAAAGATGTTTATTTCGTACAGTTTGGGAGCAAGGGAAGTCCAAGATCAACATGCTGGCAGATTTGATGTGTGCTCCTATTGACTGGTTCACAGATGGTGACTTTTCTAGCTCTTTTTCCTCATGCTGGAAGAGAGGAACTAGCTCTCTCTTTCATGGGGGTACTAATCCTATTCATTGGATCTCTGCAAATACTACTAAAAAGAAGCTCATGATCAAGAATTTCAAGCCACATGAGAAAATGAAGTACTACAAAATAATGTCAGCAGATGCAATAATTAAGAGATTTATATCCAACAATTTGATATAGAACACATTGAAAAACTTTAACTTAGGATGTTCAAAATTTTCAAGGAAATGCTAAGAGGACAAGAAAATAATCCAGAACATTGGAAAATAACAGAAGGATTGAATAGAAAAACTATTGAAAAGTATAGACATAAAAGTATATTGAATAAAATGAATTCCGTGAGTGGATTAAAATAGCAGATTAGGCATAACTCAGGAGAGAATTGACCAGAAAGGTATGAGAAAATTGACCTGGATGTAGTATGGAAAGATGAGGAGATAGAAAATATAAATTATCAGTAAAGAGATGATAAAGGCTGAAAATAAAGAATAGGAAGAAAAAACATACTCAAGAGACTGGTGGAATCCTCTGGATTCAGTTATGGAAGGTGTGAGGGATTTGTGGAGGTGGGGTTTGGTAATGAGTCTGAGGTTTCTATCTTAGGAGAAAGGGGAGTTTGAGGTATCTGCTGAATACTTAAGTGTGTCCTGTTCAATTGGGTTTATGATCCCAGGCCTCAGGCAAAAGCAACACTTTGAAGGGGAATTGCTTTTCAGAAAAGCAAACTGAAGCCTGAAAATGGTATAAACTTTTGTCCTGTGGAAAAGCAAAATTCACACCTACAGGTCAGAAAGACTGATTGACAAACAACTAATTCAAATAGAGTGTGGAGTAGGTGAAGACTGATATGAAGAGTGAAAGCCTTTGTTTTGTACAAATTCTTAGTAGGCCATGTGATAAAGAGTAGCCTAATGGTTCACTTACATAAAACTCTGTATATACTGCAACAAGTGAGCATTTTACCCTGACACATAGCTGACTAAAGAGAAATTTTGTTCAAGGATAAGTGAAATAAGTTAGCTTCTCTAGGGAAGTCACTGTTATAGATAGAACAAAGGGCTCATCACTAGAGTTAATTATTGATTTTAGGAAGATGAGAACCACTCAACATAATTTCCACTTAAATATAGTTCAAAGGGGGTGTATTTGCACAGATAGTATCTGTTGAGCTTTAATCAATAGTCAATGAGGGGGATGCCCCAATTTATTTATTTATTAATATATTGTGTCCAAGTCAATAAATTTACAACTATTCTTAATTTGCTTTTATTTACTACCTTTTCTGTTTCCTAGGACACAACATTATAATAATGCTATTGTAATCTCTGATTCAAATCAAAGAGATAGAGACTGTGACGCTTAGATTATACAAGTCAGTACTATTACAACAGGTTCAATCAATTTGTTTACCGATTTGCTAAAATTTATTGAGTATTTAAACCATACTGCAAATAACAATTAGGAAAATTTTCTATTTCAGAAGATACTTGAGCAGTGAAGGGAAATAATTCAGAATTCTTGATTTTGTGGTCAAAGACACCTGCTTTGTGGACCACTAATTGCTTGGTTTTGAGGCAGTTAAGAAGTGTCTCCCTGCCTTCATGAATGAAAGGTGACAATAAAATGACCCACCTCAAAAGAGTGAAGATTGCCTAACTCTAGCCTGTGTAAGGACAGCATTCCTGTGCTCTGCTGAGTTACTCATGATGGATAAAACAGTGCATTCAGGCTGTCTGTATCTGAGTTCCTCCATTTTGTGAGGCAGCAGCTTGCCATAAGCTACTCCATTTTCAGTTTAACGGCTGAGGTGGTGTGTCGCCACATCCTGTTTGAACAAGTAATCAACCATCCTCTGTCTGGCACAATCATAAGGCATAAACTGATAAATAAGTTAATCCTGCTAATAAGAATGACCACTGTGAACTTATTGAATTAATCAGAAGTACGCAGATGCATGGGCATATCAAACTCATATTGAAAAATCAGGCCCATGAGCTTATCAAGCACTCCAGATCACCAAATGCTGCAAACCCTCGTTAGAGACCCATAAAAGGAGGGACACCCTGAGACTGGACAGAGCGGCACCCTGACCCCCTTACCTGGTCACTTGTCAGGAGTCTTTCCTAGGAAAATCACCACAGTTGCATACCCTGAGAAGCTACCACCTTCCAGACCTTGGCCTAGAAACAGTACTTGTATATTGACAGCTCCGTGCCCTGAACAATTCCTTGGCGAGCTCATAATCTTATCTGACCCCCTGTAGTGACTCTCTGTGTCTATATCTGCTCTCTGCCTTTGCACTCAGTTCACTCTCCTGAAACCCTGTGGCTGCCTCAACCCTTTCTTAGCCTTTCTGTCTTATCTCTCTCTCTCTCCTGGCTGATGACTAACAGGTGACCCACAAGAATTCAGTGAATTGCCACTGATGAAAGTGGTATAACCTGTGAATTTATTGTTTTTCAATAAATGTTGACATTGTGGAGAAACACAACAGTGTTTGGTATAGGTTAATGACAGCATGCTCACGAGAACGTAATATTCAATACCTAGTAGACAGTGTTAAAAAAAAAAAGTTAGGTTTCACTACAATTTGACATTTTCTTGCTGCTGTCATTTTATAATCAACCATCAATTCTATTAATGAGAAAGCTTTAATATGGAGTATTTTGACTGATAGTTTTCTGTACGCAGTTGGTGTCAAAGCACAGCCTTCAATGATAGAGGTCGTGTAAAATTAGAAAGGAAGAAAGTCACTTATATTTAGCAGCTGTGTCACAGGCACTGAGAAAGGAACTTACACATATGCTCTCTCATTCAACCTGCCTCAGAGCCTTGTGGAATAGGGGCTATTCTCATTTCAGAGTTGAGATAAGTAAAATCTGTGTCAGAGAGATCATTAGTGGCAGAGCCATTTTAAAAACCCCTAATTCCCCATTTTTTTACTTTATTTTAGAAAAATGCGATTAAGCCCTATTATTGATTGAATGGAGTCTGATTTTTTTCTTCTTTTGATACTTCAGGTGGTTTGAAGCTATCTGTGCACTAATCTCCTTTTACTCTTTCTGTTGTATATGTAACAATGTTAAAAATAAGTCACAAAATAATTATGTTTTGCGTAGTTCCTGGTTGATCTCTGATAAATTACGACCACTTAGGCTATGCAGTCTGAACTGATGAAATTATAGTTAGATGATAGATGCTATTAGAAACTAACAGCAGGAGTCAGAGCCTGACCATAAGTGGATAAAAGACTGAGAATCATAGAACTTGGCCACTTGGACAGCCTTAGAAATGTGTGTCCTTAAATTTTAGCAATAAGGAGAAATCAGGCTAGAAGAAGGGTGTAACAAAAGGAAAAACAACTCCATCCCCTACAAATTATCAAAAATTGTTAGCCGGGCGTGGTAGCACATGCTTGTAATCCCAGCGACTCAGGAGCCTGAGGCAGGGGGTTCACAAGTTCAAAGCCAGCCTCAGCAAAAGTGAGATGCTAAGCAACTCAGTGAGACCTTGTCTCTAAATAAAATACAAAATAGGGCTGGGGATGTAGCTCAGTAGTCGAGTGCCTCTGAGTTCAATCCCCAGTACCCCTCCCCTCAATTTTTTAACACCAAAAAGTACACATTGTTATGTGGGCATGGAGACACATGCCTGTAATCCCAGTGATTTGGGAGATTGAGGCAGGAGAATTGCAAATTTGTGGCCAACTTTGCAAGGCCCTAAGCACCTTAGGAAAACCCTGTCTTAAAATAAAAAATAAAGACAGGTGGTGTAGCTTAGTGGAAAAGCACTCCTGGGTTCACTCTCCAGTGCCGAAAAATACATATTTCATGTTGTCATACATTAGGAAACTTTGTACAATTTTGTATATATTTAGACACATGAATGGATAATTTAAAATAAACGTGTATTGAAAGAAAGCATTTTATGTTAATATCATTAAAGTTTATATTTCATTTGGAAAAAAAGATAAATTACCCCATATTTAAATCCTTGGATGATGGTTCAGAATTTATATTTTTGCTGTCTTTCTGGGTTTATTATATACCTTAGGTGATTTAGTTTAGAGTTTGCTTATAGTGAAATGTGATAAAAGTTTAGCATGAAAACATGAGTTTGAATTCCAATCTTAGAGCTCCCTCTTCTGTTTACCAGTAGGTATGATAAATTCTTATTCCTATCCCCAGATTTGAAGATTGGGTCAGAATTTCTATTTCTATTATTAATTTTTTGAAATCTATCTAATTTTGGTAGCTAGTAATTAACAGTTTATCTGAAGTACAGTGTGGTTGACCAGGAACCATTGGGTGTACCAGAAGCTTCTAAAATGCTTATATCTAGGAGTCAAGATCATATGTCAATTGAAGTGCTAGGGACTCCTTGGCCATCATCGAAGAAGAGCTCACTGGTTGCTGGTCTGACAGATGAAAAAACTGAAGCACCAAGCGTTAAAGTGATTTTCTCAAAGTTACATAGCTGGTAGAGCCAGGCAACCAGTCTTCCTGATCCCAAAGTCTGTCCTCCCCTACATGAAAAATGATAGAGACAAGCAGAAGAGTGACGAAAGAGACAGAGAAGAGTTTATGACTCATTTATTCAATTACTCATCTAACAAGCAAGGTTAGATTTGTGAATTGTATGCATTTCAAAACTAATTTAAATATAATCTAATTTCTAATATCCTAATTGGGAGACAGTTATAATACTGTTAGATAATCTCTTCATGACATAGTTATGTTTACTAAAACTTGTGCTCTCATCCTTTTTTAAAAGTCATAGGAGAGGGCTGGGGATGTGGCTCAAGCAGTAGCAGCGCACTCACCTGGCATGCGTGCAGCCTGGGTTCGATCCTCAGCACCACATACAAACAAAAATGTTGTGTCCGACGAAAACTAAAAAATAAATATTAAAAATTCTCTCACTCTCTCTTTTAAAAAAAAAGTCATAGGAGAAGAAAATAGATATAAGTTTTTACACAGTGCCAGCTACATGCTAAGTGTTTTATGTATTTTATTTTTATTAATTGCCACAACAAGAGGTTAGGCATCACTTTTTTTCCTTTTAAAAAAATTAGCAGTCTTTATTTTGTCTATTTGTTTATTCATTTATTTTCTCTTTTATTAAATTATTTATTTATTCTAATTTATTATATATGATGGCAGAATGCAATCCATTTCATATTACACATATAGAGCACAATTTTTCAAGTCACTGATAGTACACAAAGTATTTTCACACCATTTGTGTCTTTATACATGTACTTAGGGTAATACTGTCTAACTCATTCTGCCATCATTCCTACCCCCATGGCCCTTCCCTAACCCTCCCTCCCCTTTGCCCTATTTAAAATTCCTGCATTTCTCCCATGTTCCCTGCCCATTGTCATTATGAGTCAGCATCCTCATATCAAAGAAAACATTTGGTCTTTGGTTTTTTGGGATTAGCTTACTCCACTTATATTCTCCAATTCCATTCATTTGTCTGCAAATGCCATGATTTTATTCCCTTTTAATGCTGAGTAATGTTGCATTGTGCATATATACCAAAGTTTCCCTATCCATTCATCTAGTGAAGGGCATCTGGGTTGGTTCCACAATGTGAATTGTGTTGCTATACACATTAATATGGTTGTGTCCCTGTAGTATGCTGTTTTTACGTCCTTTGGGTATAAACTGAGAATTGGGATAGCTGGGTCAAATGGTGATTCCATTCCAAGTTTTCCAAGGAATCTCCATATTGCTTTCCATATTGGCTGCACCAATTTGCAGTCCCAACAGCAATATATGAGTGTAGTGTGCCTTTTTCCCCACATCCTCGCCAACACTTATTGTTGTTTGTATTCTTGATAGCTGCCTTTCTGACTGGAGTGAGATAAAATCTTAGAGTAGTTTTGATTTGCATTTCTCTAATTGATAGTGATGTTGAACATTTTTTCATATGTTGTTGATTGATTGTATATCTCTTCTGAGAAGTATCTGTTCAGTTCCTTTGCCCATTTGATTGGATTATTATTATTATTTGGTGTTAGGGTTTTGAGTGCTTTATTATATCCTAGAGATTAGTGCTGTTTCTGATGTGCTTGTGGTAAAGATTTGCTCCCATTCTGTAGGCTCTCTATTCACCTCACTGATTATTTCTTTTGTTGAGAAGAAGCTTTTTTAGTTTGAATCCATCCCATTTATTGATTCTTGGTTTTAATTCTTGAACTATAGGAATCTTAATAAAGAAGTTGGGGCCTAATCCGACATGATGGAGATTTGGGCCTACTTTTTCTTCCATTAGGCACAAGGTCTCTGGTTTAAATCCTAGGTCCTTGATTCACTTTGAGTTTTGTGCATATTGAGAGATAGAGGTTTAATTTCATTTTGTTACATGTGGATTTCCAGTTTTCACAGCATTATTTGTTGAAGAGGCCATCTTTTCTCCAATGTATGTTTTTGATGCCTTTGTCTAATATAAGATAACTATAGTTATGTGGGTTAGTTTCTATGTCCTCTATTCTGTCTACCAGTCTGTTTTGGTGCCAATACCATGCTGTTTTTGTTACTATTGCTCTGTGAATGTAGATGCTCCATTGTTTGGGGCATTTATAACTGTTATGTCTTGTTGATGTATGGTTCCCTTAAGCAGTATGAAATGTCTATCTTTATCCTTTTTGATTAATGTTGGCTTGAAGTCTACTTTACTTGATATGAAACCTCTGCTTGTTTACGTAGACCATGTGAATGGTATATTTTATCCCAAACTTTCACCTTCATTTTGTGGGTGACTTTTCCTATAAGATGCCTGCGTGGAGAGCCACTCTGCACTGGGGTTCCTTATTTATCAAAGCATGGATTCACAATCTACCATCAGGGTACAGGCTTGAGGCTGACACAGACATGAAACAGATATTACCACTTCTATCAAGGGTCAACAATAAGGACCTGGTAAGATGTAACCAAGGTCCCTTTGGGCCTGGCTGCACCAGAGGTTTCTCTACTAGGGGTGCTAACAGTTATCCTGTTGCTGAGGTAACAGGGAGTCTTGCATGGGGTTGCCTGTCTCTTGTTTCTACTAACAGTCAACTTCTTATGATTACCCTCTCACTAGTCATATAATCAAATACCTCCCTATTCTCACATCCTACCTCCTAAACATCTCAGCCAACCCCCCAGGTCCCTGTTATACCATTAGAAACTGTAAACCATTAGGCAAACCTATTGACTATATGGTAGAAGATAACTGAACCCATCATTTCTGATTATAGTGACAAAACTGTAAATGTAAAAATAGAAGCTAACTGATATATGGATGCACGTTGGGTACATTGAGTGTTGTAATATTAATCTCTCCCTTAAAAGTGAGGTATTGGTAACCTATAGGGACACTATAAGACAATACAGCAGAAGTTTTAATACCTCAGATCTACCCTGAAAGAGAGGAAGACATATAGATATCATAAATAAACAAGGGAGGAAAGTGTCCCAAACAAACCAAGATACTACAACAATAGAATTCACAAATAGTGCAGTAGGGGAAATGTCAGAGAAGGAGTTCAGAATATACATAACTAAAATGTTTTGGGAATTAAAGAATGACCTAAATGAGCAGATACAGGCAAAAATCAATCACTCCAACAAAGAGAGAAGAGAACAAATACAGGTGACCATCAATCAAACCAACAAAGAGGTAAGAGACCAAATACAGGTTGCAAGAGATTACTTAAAGAAAGACATAGAGATACTGAAAAAAGACATAAACAGAAATCCTTGAAATGAAAGAAACAATAAGACAATTAAAAAACTCAATAGATAGCAACACCAACAGACTAGATCACTTGGAAAACAGGACCTCAGACAATGAAGACAAAATATACAATCTTGAAAATAAAGTTGACCTCACAGAGAAGATGGTAAGAAACCATGAAGAAAATATCCAAGAATTATGGGATACCGTCAAAAGACCAAATTTAAGATTCATTGGGATAGAAGAAGGTTCAGAAATTCAAACCAAAGGAATGCACAATCTCTTCAGTGAAATAATATGAGAAAATTTCCCAAGCATGAAGAGTGCATTGGAAAATCAAATTCAAGAGGCCTATAGGACACCAAATGTACACATTACAACAGATCTACACCAAGATACATTATAATGAAAATGCCTAGCTTACAGAATAAGTATAGAATTTTAAAGGCTGCAAGAGAGAAAAATCAGATTACCTATAAAGGAAGATCAATTCAGATCTCAGCAGATTTTTCAACCCAGACTCTCAAAGCCAGGAGATCCTGGAACAACATATACCAAGCCTTGAAAGATAGTGGATGCCAACCAAGAGTCTTATATCAAACAAAATTAGGCTTCAAATTTGACAATTAAATAAAAACCTTCCATAATAAACAAAAACTAAATGAATTTACAGCAAGAAAGCCTGCACTACAGAACATTCTTGGCAAAATATTTCACAAGGAGGGAATGAAAAATGATAAAAATCTGCAAAGGGAAGAACTACAATAAAAGAAAAGCCAATCAAAGAAGAAACCAAGTAAAACTAAATACCAAAAATAAACAAAAATGACTGGTAATAAAATTCATATCTCAATAATAACCCTCAATGTTAATGGCCTAAACTTACCAATCAAAAGACATAGGCTGGTAGATTGTATTTAAAAAAAAGACCCAAGAATATTTTATTTATTTTTGACAATTTAAAATTCATTATTTTTAGATATACATGACAATAGAGTGTATTTTGACATATTATACATACAAGGAATATAATTTACTCTAGTTAGGATCCCATTCTAAGTATGTATATCATGTGGAGTTTCACCAGCTGTGTATATATGAACATAGAAAAGTTATGTCCAATTCATTCTACTGTCTTTTCTATTCTGATTCCCTCTGCCTTTCCATTATTCCCCTTTGTCTAATCCAATGAACTTCCATCCCCTCCCCCACTTATTGTGGGTTAGCATCCACATAAAAGAGAGAACATTTGGCCTTTGGCTTTTGGGGATTGGCTTATTTCACTTAGTCTCCAGTTCTACTCATTTACCGGCAAATACCATACTTTCATTCTTCTTTATGGCTGAGTAATATTTCATTGTGTATTCATGTCACATATTCTTTATCCATTCATCTGTTGAAGGGCAACTTGGTTGGTTCCATAGCTTTGCTATTGTGAAGTGAGCTACTATAGACATTGATGTGGCTGCATCACTAAAGAATACTGATTTTAAGTCCTCTGAGTATATAGCAGTCTTAATTGTAAGAGAAGTTTCAGATTCACAGCAAAATTTGGGATAGAGGATCCCCTGTACCACTGCCCTGCCCCCATCCACAACTTCCTTCTTATCCACAAACCTGTTTCAACTGATGGAGCTACATAGACACAGCATTATACCAGTCCATGGGTTACCTTAGGGTTCACTCCTGGTGCTGTGTACTCTATGGATTTAGACAAATACATGATGGCATGTAACCATCATTATTATGTGGTACAGAGTAGTTTCACAGCACTAAAAAAATGTACTCCATGTATCCATCCTATCTTCATCCTTAATCCCTGGCAGCTACCGATCTTGTTATTGTATTCATAGTTTTGCATTTTTTAGAAATTTCTATATTTGAACTCCTCTTCAGAATGTTTTTTCCCACTTAATAGTGTGCATTTAAATTGTCCCCATGTATTTTCATGGTTGATAACTCATTTCTTTAAATGTTGAATAATATTCTATTGCCTGGATATAAGAGTTTATCAGTTCCAGAGAACATCTTAGTTGCTTCCAAGTTTAGGCCATTTTAAATAAAGCTGTCACAAACACTCATGTGCAGATTTTTGTGTGGACATAAATTTCCACCTCTTTTGAGTAAATAACAAGTGGCACAATGCTGGATAGTATGGTAAGTGTAGGTTTAGCTTTTTTTTTTTTTTTTCCTCTAAACTTTAGTTTTAATGGCTCTCAAAATTCTGTGACAGATTTTCAGTCAAGTTGTTTCCATTAAAAAGTACTGATTTAAAAAAAAACTAATAACTGAAAACTGCCACATACACACACACACCAAAAATGCCCCAGTGGTCCAAAAAAACATTCTCCTTTCCTCTGAAGTTTTCATGGTGCATTGTTATCATAACCAGTCTTTTACTATTAAACCTGAATGGCCAATTGGGACAACAAGTTTTGAGATTGTTCTTTCGTAATGGATTAAGTCTGGGGTGCCAGGCATTAGGGGTAATATTTCTTTAGCTTTCTGAGCTTTCTGGACTGTCATAACCTGCCTGGAATCAAATCAACAATGTCAGTTTCACATGAATTCAAGAATTTAGAACCGTCTTCCAGGTTCTTACCAGAATGATGATCAATCTTTTCTTTCAGCTCTGCAACTTGCAAGCATTGTGAGCTGTGTGACAATCCAGGACAGGGGCACTGATGGCTTGGCAGGTTCAGGATAATCACTGAGCAATGAAACTAGCTGCTTCCATCAGTGGGTCATTTTTGATGTCACCAGCAACATTGCCATGATCAGCATATTTGATAGACATGTTCTTGACATTAAAGCCCACATTGACCCCAGGAAGAGCTTCACTCAAAGCCTCATGTGCCTTTCAACTGACTTGACTTCAGTTATGACATGGACTGGAGCAAAGGTTCCACTGGGCCCACAGGCACATTAATAATATCATTAATTTTGTAGACATCCTGGAAGGACAAATGAAAAGACTTGTCAGTTGGATGCACTGGTGGTAGGATGAATCCAAAGCTTCAAGCACCATGATTCCCCTGGCACTGCCCTCTTTACGGGTGACTTTCCATCCCTTGAACCAAGGCATATTAGCCTTGGCTCCAGCATACTGGAGCCAATTTCATGCCTGAAATTCCAACCAGAAATTGGCACAAACTCCTCTGTGTCAGAATTGTAGCCAGTTTTCTTAACGTGGATGCTGACTTCCTTAGCCCATTTCTTCATATTTCTTCTGACTCTAGGGTCACTCACTGGAATTCATTTTATTAACACCAACAATATGGTTTTTCACACTCAGTGTGTAAGTCAGAAAGGCATGTTCAGGGATCTGCCCAATCTTGGGGATACCAGCTTCAAATTTACCAACACCAGCAGTGACCATCAGGGCAGCACAATTGGCCTGAGATGTGTCTGTAATCAGGTTTTTGGTGAAATCTCCATGGCTGTGGGCATGAGTTCTAGTCACATAATACTTACTGGTCTCAAATTCCCACAGGGATATGTCAACGGTGATACCATGCTCATGTTCAGCTTTCAGTTTATGCAAGACTTAGGCATACTGAGGGGCCCTTTACCACCTTAGCAGACTCCTGTTCTTTTTTTGTTGATCCCACCACATTTGTAGATCAGATGGCCAGTAGTGGTGGACTTGCCTGATTTGACATGTCCAATGACAACAATGTCAATACAATTTTTTTCCTTTTCCATTTTGGCTTTGATTTAGTGATGGTTTCCAAAACACTTGTGTTCTGGCTGCAACCCTATTGCCAAAAAACATGTGTTTGATTTTTAAAGAAACTCCCAAACGGCCTTTTGAAGTAGTCATACCCTTTTAGCATCCCCTTCAGCAACAAATACAAATTCCTGTTGCTCCCCATCTGTGTCAGCATTTAGTGTTGTTGTGGAGGCATTGATTTTTCATTATCTTGACAGGAAAATCATATGTATTTGGCCTGCCCCAGTGGTCTTGGGTCACTCCTGTTGTCCGGGTGTAGTTATTAATAATGCCCCCTGTTTCACTGTTCAAAGTATCTCAATTTGACTAATCTAGTCTGTGTTTATCTAATCACCTGTGTACCACACTGGTGGGAACCATGGCCAGAGAAGTTAAACAACTTTTCCAAGGTAACCAGTTTCTAAATTGTCCAGTACTGCAACTAGAAGAAAATTGTGCCTGACCCTAAAGCTGCGAAGATGGTGTCCATCTGTAACATCTTCAGAATTTCTTCAGGACATTCTTTACCTTCCTTTACTCTTTGAGAGATATGATTTATTGCTTATCTTGCAGACTTTACAGGCTAAGTCATAACTGCAGTTAAACGTTCTCCATAAAACATAATTCCATTTTCAAAATGAAACATAAGTCTCCCTGATGCAACTACTCATGAATGCTAACAGCTCTTTAAATGGCTGCATTTGGTTACTTTGTAGATTGATCACCACAGAGTGCTTTGCTAGGTCATATCAAAGGCTCATATTGAAAGGCTGTATTGTCTTTGCTTAATATTCTGTCCTTTCTGTAAGGCTCTATCAGATCAAAGTGTTGACCTTGTTGAATAATAATTTTACTGATGAGTTCTTGGTAAAATGGTGTCATTGTCAGAGAACAAAGTATCCTTTGTATTAAAACTTTAATGATGGGGTCATGTATAGATCGTTGAAATTCATCCTCAGGAAAGCTGTGCACAGGTGTATGAACACAGGGTGATTAGTGAAGGGTTGGGGTGGGATAAAGTTGAAGTGGGGACTGCACAGTTACCCTTGGGGGAAGAATTTAAGAAAAGGCAGCCTAGGAGATATGTGGGAAGTGTGTGCCTGAAGAAAGAGTTCTCCCTCCTTTTAAAAAAGGAAGGTGGTAGGCTGTAAACATTTTGGTAGCAAGAAATTATGCTAGATAAAACTCATTAACTTTAACGTGACTTAACACATTTCTTCTAGGCAGAAATGTCTGTATTAGTTGACAGCCTAGGCAAGGGTAGATATTCAGTGTCAGTGAGGGGTCTGCCTAGAAAGTTTCAAGTCAGAGGTGAGGGGCTATCTGCTCTGACAATTAGCAGGGCATCTCTCAGGACAGTGTTATAAATTTATGGGCTTAAAGAGATATTTGTGTTATGTTTTGTAAAAGTCATTCTCTTCCTGGGCTTTGTTCCTGTATCAGGAACCCAATATCAGAAATATTGTGTGTGTGTGTGTGTGTGTGTGTGTGTGAGAATATATATATATATATATATATATATAGATAGATAGATAGATAGATAGATAGATAGATAGATAGATAGATATAGTCTTCTTCCCCAGCTTAAAATAACATAAACTTTCTCACTTTTGTGTTTTTTTTAATGTGGTGAGAAAAGGATTATGTGTGTGTGTGGATGTGTGGATGTGAAATAAGGGAAAAGGAGAGAGAAATATTGCAAAATTTAGTGAAAGAACTATCCTGAAATCTCACAGAAGCACTTCCACAAAGTCAGCTAGCTGTGAACCTGTCCAATTTTTGCAAAATCTATGGGAAGGATTCTTCACCATTTTTCTCAGCATCTTCTTTTTTCATCTTGGCTTATTAGAGATTACCAGAATGTATTTCAAAGTACATTACCCAAACCCTTCTTTTCTTTTTCTATTCACATGCTCTTGTGTGTTGCCTCTTAATAGCCCATAATCAGGTGAATTGTTTATGCTGCAGTTAAGTGAAGGTGGCTTCATGCTGGAGGCCCCCTGCTGGGTTGCCATGGCAATGCCATGATCACTGATTCAGCATTAGAATTTTTGGCCACACTATTGAAATGAGCATAGAGGGAAGGCAAGTTGAGATTTTAGATAACAGGAGATCCAAAGTAACCTCTGTTATATTTGTCCCTTGCATATGCAATAGACGTATTCCATGAAGTTTAGTGTGTGTGCGTGCGTGTGTGTGTGTGTGTGTGTGTGTATAAACTTTATACAGTAAAATCCAGTTACAGGTGTATTAAAATAGTCTGATAGGTATACTCATTTGGTTTGAAAATAAAAAAATATTAATTTTTTTCTTTTTGCTCCTATTGTTTTTAGTGATAACAGGACCTATTGCCTGGTTATATTAGTTTTAGGAAAATTAAACTTCCTAATGTATGAAAAACACTCAGCTGGTATTTGATGTCATAGTAGGCAGATTTCTGAAGATGTCTGCCCAAGTTTCCTATTCTCTCATTATTAAACCAAACACTAATCTGGATACTATCCTGAAAGGAGCTTTCTAGAAGTGGTTAAGGTTACATATCAGCTGACCCTAAAACAGAGATTACCTTTAATTATCTAGATTGGTCCACTTTCATCATAGGAGTCTGTGAAAGCCACAAAAGTATCACTCAGACAGAGACGGCCGAAGGAGAAGTCAGAGACATCTGAACCATGAGTAAAACGTGATCCAGTGCTGCTGTGAGCCAAAGAATGTGGGCAGCCTCCAGAAGCTAAGAACAACCCCTGGCCAACAGCTAGCCATGACACAGGTACCCCTGTCCAACAACTGCGTGGAGCTGAATTCTGCCAACAACCTAAGCGAATATCTACAGATTCATCTCCAGAGCTTCAGAAGCAAATGAAGTCTTGACAACACTTTGATTTGAACTTGGTAGGTCCCAGAGAACTACCTAAGTCTAGAGGCATTCCGACTTACAGGCCTATGAGATGATAAAATAGTGTTGTTTTACGCAGCTCAGTAAGTGGTAATTTGTTATGACAGAAATACAAAATCATGACCAAGGCCTAGCTTTTCTTTTTCTTCCTTTCTTTATTCCTGATGCACTTCTTCATCTTTGCTCTCCTTTCCCCTATCAGTATCCTTAGGTTCCTTTTGTGTGTGTGTTACAAACACATATGAAATCAGAGGGAGTGAGAGAAAGAGATGCCCTATTCTCTTTTCAGAGACATATTCTGCTCCTGCTTTTTCTCAGAGTGCTCGTTTCTCCTATACAGAAACCATAAGAGGCTGACGTGGGAGTATTTTAATGTATTTGAGAAAGAAAAAGGGGGACACTATGAACTGGAGAGATCGTGGTAGGAAATGAGGCTGGATATGTATCCTGTGGCTAGCCTTGAGACTGTCTTTCAAGTCATGGTCAGGTTTCAAGTCGTGGTTAGGTAAGTTGATTTCATTCCAAGCATATGAGGAAGTTATTAAAGAGATTTAAGGTAGAAGAAGTGACATGATCCAATTTATATTGTAAATGCATCCTTCTACTTACTAAGTGGAGAATTTGATAGGGGCCAAGACAGGAAGCTTGTAAAGCTAGTGAGAAGGTTAGGAGAGTGATCTAGGAGAGGGAACCTAGCTGCTTGCTCTAGGGTGTGGGAGGCAGAGATACTAAGAATTGCCATATTTGGGGCACAATTTTAAGGTGGAGCCTACAGACCAGAGGGTGGTTCACCACTCCAAATAAGCTAGTCTGATTTGCTAACCAGGCTATTGTGCTCATCTCTTGTTGCTCACTGGATTCATAAAATGTCATCTGTCGCATATATGCTGTCTCTTCAAAGTGAAAATAACACACTTCTTGCCCTCTGACACTGATCTGTGGGGCTTGGACCCATTACTCGAGCCTTGATGATTCTCTGTTTCTGTATAGAATCCTCCCCAATATGTTCTTTGGTCTCTTGAGCAAGCAGGCCTGAGTGAACTCACCTTGGTGATGGAGGTACTAGAGAATAAGAGTCTGCTCCTGGAGAGTTGGCTGAGCTGGTGTGGGCACAAGTACGTGGAGGATTTGTGTGGGCTGCTTAGTGTTATGTTCCAGGCATGGTTAACGATTCTCACCATTGTGGGAATCTTACAACTTTAAAAAAGGAAACTGGTTTATCCTGGATTACATAACAGAAGATTAACCTGCCTCTTATCCGAAGGCATTTGCTCTTCTGCTTATGGTATTCTTCGTTTCACTTGTACTTGCTTTTCCTTATGCTTTATTCTGGCAAAAAAAAAAAAAAAAAAAAGTCCTTTAAATCTGTAAAATACTTCCAGCTATTTTGAAATCAAGAAAGGATTTCAATATCAAATGAATGAACAAGCAAATTAACATGTGCCGTTTACATAAATAAAGTACTTAGAAGGTTTATTTTACTTTATTTTATTATTTGCACAGGGGATTGAACTCAGGACACTTTATTATGGAGTGTCACTTCAGCCCTTTTTATTTTTTATTTTGAGACTGGGTCTTGCAAAGTTGCTTAGGGCCTTGCTAAGTTGAAGAGGCTGGCCTTGAATGCCTTAGAAGGTTTATAGTGAAGACTAGGTTGGGGAAGGATTACTTATCTTACAGAGGAGGGCTTCATGAGACATTTTATTTTTATTTTTTTGGCAAATAAACATATTTCTTTATTAAACACATGGTTAAAAAACCTACATACTATATGTCAAGTACCACTCAAGTTCTCGACAAAACAGTAGTAAATAAGAGAGATAAGTTTTATGCTTTAAGGGGCTCAACTTTTGTGTAGATGATTCATAATAAACACATTAGACTGTTATATCCTGAAAAGTAATTATACATGCTCCGAGGATAGTGAACAAGTGGAAGGGATGTGACCAGCAATAGACAGAGGGGAGTTAAGAATGACCTGAGAAGGTGACATTTGAGTTCACCAAGTATAATTAAGGCTGGAAGATACTGAAGCACTTGCAAAGGCTCTAAAAATAAAAAATAAAATAAAAAAAGTGAGTTTAGGAAAGAGAAAAAGGAAACTGGTTTATCCTGGATTACACAATAGAAGATTAACCTGCCTCTTATCCGAAGGCATTTGCTACTACATCTTACTGACAGAGGATGAGGAAGAAGTTTCTGAAGGAAGACAGAAAATAGGCAGAAGCTAATGAGAAGAATGGCTTCAATTGTCTGTAGAGTGAAAAGATATTGTAAGAAATTCAGCAGGGATGTATTGTGACCTGACTTGTGGTTGTTTTTTTATTATTTCTTACATACATGACAACAGTGGAATGCATTACATTCATAATTATCCATTCACAGCACAATTTTTCTTAACTCTGTATATAAAGTATGTTCATGCCAAATTATGCCATTATACATGAGCTCTCTTATTTTTTTTGCATTACAATTCTTAATACACCTTTATACCACAATTTATCACATCTCTGTTTGTATATAAGGTATGATGACACCAAATTGACATCTTCATACATGTATTTTGTATAATGATGTCCGTCTCCTTCCACATCCTTGCTATTCCCCTTCTCCCTCTCTTTCCCTCCCACCCCTATTCCCTAACTAGAGGTAATCTTCCTCCCATGCTCTCCCTCCTTACCCCACTTTGAATCACCCCCCTTATATCAGAGAAAACATTCGGCATTTGTTTTTTTTGGGATTGGCTAACTTCACTTACTATAATCTTCTCTAATGCCATCCATTTCCCTGCAAATGCCATGATCTTGTTCTTTTTTAGTGCTGAATTATATTCCATTATGTATAAATGCCACATTTTTTTTTATCCATTCATCCACTGAAGGACATCTAGGTTGGCTCCACAGTTTAGCTATTGTGAATTGTGCTGCTATAAACATTGATGTGGCTGTGTCCACATAGTATGCTGTTTTTAGGTTCTTTGGGTATAGTCTGAGAAGAGGAATAGCTGCTTCTCATGAAACATTTTAAAGCTTACTTTTCATGTATATGAAAGGGAGTAGAACTTTAATATTGATATTCTTCAAACACAGGGACTTAGAAAGTAAGCTTGAATATTTACTAGAAATATGGAGAATATGATATGTATTTATTAGAAAGAATTTCTATGCAGATAAAATCGTGACATGTTGGAAGAGATCAATGAAGGTAGTTGTGATTTGGACTTAGATGATTCTTTAAAATAACTTGATTTCTTCTGTCTGAGACCACTTATTTGTGATTCTATGTGGACAGGATAGAATAGATAGTTAAATGAAAATAATATTTTACAAATAAAAGGTACAACTAAGATTTGACTTTCCCATAAATTTACTTTTGAAAACAATATAATTTGCAATTAAAATGTTCTAACCTTTTTATTATGTAATAAATAGCATTATGTCCTATTTGCATCAGTTTTTAATGTGGTGTTTAGAGTAAAAAATTATGAGCAAAACCAAGCAGCAAGTGAAATTTATGACAATTTATGACTCATTTTTTGTTTGTTTAGTGTCTCTATATTCAGCTGGAGAACTAGTATTGTAATAGATTATAAACAGGAATTATCAGCCAAGATTCAACCATGCACTATTATAACCAGAATAAATTTCAGATTAAAAATGAATAATTCAGGAAATATTTCTCAGAGCTTTTTTTTTTTAATAACATTGCAACTCTAATCAGCAGGTGGAATTTAATAGCACCTGGATTAATCAGAAACTAATAAGGTAAAAAATTGCTTCCTCTCTAGATACATAAAAATTTTTTCTCATTTGCACTGACTCTTTTTAAAGGGAGAAATCATTCATAGGCTTTTATCAAGTAGCTTGAGGGTATAGCAGAGTAATAGAGAGCCTGCCATGTGAAATATCAGTTACAGTTATGGACCAGAGATGAATTCACAGCAAAATGTACTCTATTGGATTATTAGTCAGAGAGGCTTTTTGGTGTTGCTTGTCACTTAATGTACATGGATTCTCACGTACACCCACACACACCACTGCTACTCTTGTTGCCCAATATTCAGTTTAATCAAGGGGCTTTCCAGCCAGGAACTACTCATCTGCCTATGTTCCCTTCTTTCTGCCTGGGTTTGACTGGGTTTCAGTAGTGCCAAGCTATTGATTGATAGATAATTTAGTGGAAATAACTAATTTCATATTTCCATGACTTTCTGGTGGGGCATGAAGACTTACTCCTACAATGCCTAGCATAGTGTAGATCTGGACAAGATTGATTAATCTAGGGTGGCAAACTGAGAGGTGATGAATTATTTGGATGAATCTGCAAATGACCGAACAGCAAGCTTCCACCTATATTAGAAGCACTAGTTGTATTAGTTGGGGGTCTCCGGAGAAACAGAGCCCATAGGATATGCATAGATACACAGAAAAAACTTTATTATGAAGCACTGGTTCACATCAATACAGAGGCTAAGAAATGCCATAAACTACTACCATTGCAAACTAGAAGCCCGAGAAAGCTAGTCGTGTAACTCTAGTTCAAGCCTAAAGGCTCAAGAATGAGAACTGATGTCCCAGAAGAGAGACCACAGATGTCCCAACTCCAAATAAAGAACAAACTCACTCTGCCTCCTCATGTTTGTACCATTTGGGCCCTTAATGGTTGCATGATGCCAACCCACACTGGTGGGATTTTTTTTTACCCAGTTTACACAAATGCTATCTCTTCTGGAAACATCCTTATAGACACACCCACAAATGTCTTTACTGGCTATCTGGGTATCTTTTAGCCTAGTCAAGATGATAAATAAAATAAACCATTGTGCCAGTGTACCATGATAACCATCACTGTGTGACACTGCTGGGTTTTAAAAACACCTTTGTGAGCTCATTGGAGTGCAGTCTGCTACTCTGAGTTTTTTAAAAAATCATTCTACTTTATAATATTTTCTGGATCTTGTGATATTTGTAGTTAGAATCAGGTTTTGAAAAAATCTAAACTTGTTTCTCACTCGAAAGTCTCCGATAAAAGGGCAATATGAGTTTAATATAATAAATTCAGTTGTTTTATATTGTCAATAAATTAATAATAGAAAGATAAAAAACAAGTCTCTCTTGTTATTTTTTCATGTTGACTTTATAGAAATGTTTTCTCATTTTTAGTTTTATGCTTCACACATTACACTAAAATAGCTTAAATAAGTTTTTGTTTTGCTCATGTAGCATTGTTTTATAGAACTAAAAAAGTAAAACAAAATAAGTTAGATTATTATTATTTTTAAAAATATTTATTTCTTTAGGTGTAGATGGACACAACACAATGCCTTTATTTTTATGTGGTGCTGAGGATCGAACTTGGGTCGTCCCGTGCGAGGCGAGTGCTCTACTGCTGAGCCACAATCCCAGCCCCAAGTTATATTATTTTGTTAAAATAAAAGAACTTAACTGTCTACCTTGGGTAAGGATAATAATAAATCAACTGATCTTTTAAATAAGACTTTTTTTCTTTTAACAGAGCTGTAAAGTTAGTCATAAAATAAACCATTATTTTAAAAGGTATTACGTATAGCTTAGATTGAACTTGATTTGAATCAAATCTATATTTCTAGTCTTAAGATGCTGTTAAAAATATCTGGTTGGACATTTCAGTCAGAACTGAGCTTTTTGTCTTAATGGTATCTTTAAGTCTTGACTGAAATTTCCTGTCAGAATAGTAAGGGAATGGCTCAATTCTTTTTATTGCCTGATAATTTAGAAATTTCTAGAAGCCCTTATGGCTGTACAGTTATTTCATTGCTAAGTTTTCATATAAAATCTTAGAATCACTGAAATGTAGAACCCAAGAAAAATATTGACAAAAATAAAAATTAAATTGTTTATTTTATCAGAAGTTTTTAAATTAAAAGTTCATTTATACTTTTTAAACACTAGATGGCACTAAAACACATCATGATAAATTCCGTTACTCACCATGAGATCCTATTAATAATTTGTTGAACACTTAAGATGGTGCTTTCTTTATTTGTGTTTTTAAAAATAAAAAAATTAAGGATGTTCTACTAGAGGCATTGATTATTGAAATAATATTACAAAAACTGTAGAAGTACACAATATTTAGTTAGGAATTATTCAAAGTATTACTTTGTTGGCTTAAGATAGCACCATATGTTAATTGTTTTTATCACATGAGTTTGCTTCTTCGGAATTCCCTAAGAAGAAGAAATACACTGCAAATAAAAATAATGAATAGGTCTTGAATTGTTGGATAGTCTGATAAATTATGAGAAATAAATCATAAAGCACACTGGGAAAATATTTAAGTTTTTGACAAACAATACTTCTTTTAACAAAGATAACATAAAACTAACAGTATGCCACTACAAGAGAACATCAGTAACAAGTCTTTTGTCAATCCAAGTGATATGTACAGTTAGTCACTGCACAGGATAATTGGAAATGCCCCCAAATCTCACAATTTTAAGGCTTTTCTAAATTTGACAGTATTCCAAAAATTTTACGACCATTAATTATGATTCTTGTGAAGCTGATAGAAACTTTTATATGTTATCAATAATAACAAATTTGGATCAGCTGCACCCGAGGAAAAACTGAGTTAATTTTTTTTTTTTGTCATATGGAGACACGATTGAACATTGTAGCTAGTAGATGGAGTGTGTCAGATGATAAAAGTATTCTGAGCATTACAATAGTTTCTTGTGATTTTTGTAATATTTGTCTGATGTTAAAAGATTTTGATTTGTTGTGACTTTTTTTTTCTCCTTCAAAATACATTTTCATTTTTTAAAAATATTTAACTTCGGATTCTTTTACTTTGATAGGGGCTTTAAAAACTATGTAAGCTCCCATCTGTACACATATGAATCCATTCTATTCCAACTCCTTTTAGTTCCTGCTAATGTCTGGTTATTTAACTTTCTGGTCTTATCTACATTCAGCCATTTACCTTGTATCTCTATTAAAAAGGATTTTTCATATTCCAAGCAGCTTTTTATTTTTATTTTTTTACTACTAGGCTTCTGTTTATGTTGTGCTCTCTCTTTCTCTCTTTACTTTTAATGCCTTTTCCATTCTTTTGGAATTGCCTTTCTGATTTCTACTTAGATGGATCTACAAGACACAGTTCATACATGTTCTCCTAAGAAAAGGGCTCTGAATTCTCCTTTAAACCTCCATGTTACTTTAAGCCAGCCAAGAAAAATTTCTCCCTCATTTACAAAAACATATCTTCATTTCTTTTGTGACATATTTCTATGTACACATTATATATATTTATGCATCCGTTATTTCTCTTCTTGGTCTCTTAACTTGCTGATGAAGACCTAAACCCTACCCACCTTTTGTCCCTTATAGTACTTAGCACAGTTCACTATACATTATAGGCAACCCATAAAAATGTGTGAATTAAATTAAAGGATACATGAAAGTTGTTTTACCTGATGGCCACAGCATGGTTTTCCCTGCTTATTTATTTGAATTCTTAATGTATTGGTCTTATATTTAAAATAAAATCTGTAACAATCAAAGACTCTTGGAAAAAAAGAAAAAGGATGTTTTCTTGCATGTTTATAAAAATTGTGGTTTTCTCTCAATATGGACAGTACCCCAAGAATGAAATTCCCAGAGAGGGCTGGCAGTTGAGTTTCTGTTTGGTGGAAGTATTCCCAGAATCTGGGGATATTCTTCCTTATATCCTAAAGGAAGATCTAGGTGGTATAGGATAGCATCCTTTGTACCTATCCAGAAGTATTGATGGCTTGGATCAGAGTATAGCAGTAGGAGTTAGGAGAAACTCTCAATCTGTAAATACATTTTGAAGTTGAAATTTATAGCACTGAATTAACATTTTCTGATGGATCATATTTGGGACATGAGAAGAGTAGAAGAGGCAAAGTTGACATCATGATTTTTGGCTTCTGCAAATTGGTGGAATGAATGTTTCATTGACAAGGAAAATGTCAAAAAGCTCATTTGGGGATAAATGTTAAAAGCTATGTTTTGTGCTTATTGGGAAATATTTATTACACAGTGAAATAATACAGTGTTCTGGAATTCTTCAAGTTGTCATTAAGTTTGTAGATGAGATACTGGTTAAATAATCTAGGTTGACAGTTTAAACAGCCAAGAAAAAAAAAAATCCAGTGATTGAACAATAGTACATTCTGGACATTTAGAACATAGAAATATAAAGAGTAACTAGCAAATGAGATTGTTAAAAAAATACGTGAAGGTAGGATTAAGATCAGTTCAGTGTGATATCCTAAAAGCCAAATGAAAACAATGTTTCAATAGGAATGAGGAGCAAATGATTTCCACTGCTAATGGTAGGACAAGTAAGATGAAGACTAAGAAATGGCCACTGGGTTTAGCTAAATAGAAGTTGTGGTAACTTTGAGCAAAACAACGTTCATTGAATGTTGAGGGTAAAGTTTGTTTGCTGTGAATTAAAGAGACAGTGGTGAAAAGAGCAAGTGCATAAATTCTCTTGTAATGGTCACTTTGAATTATCAACTTGATTGGATTAAGATATGTCAAAGATTATGAGGCTTCTGGGTGTGTCAGTGAGGGTGTGTTTAGGAATGATTGGCATGTGGGATAGCAAACTGAAGTGGAGACCCTCCCTAAGTGTGGGCAGCACCATCCAATAGGTTGGAAACTTGGATGGAATAAAAGTTGGAAGAACAAGGAGGCAGCAGCAGATGCAAGCTCAACATGTTCTTGATTGCTGCCGTTATTGCCTGAAGACATTAGAATCTTGCTCCTTCACTCTTCCAGAGAGACTCTGCCAGTGATTCTCCAGGGAGTTTCCAGAAGCCTTCAGTCTCAGACTGGGGTCAGAGAGTTGATCCCTCTTATTCTGAGGCTTTAGCATCTTAGATTGTGCAGCTACTGGTCTCTCCAGCTTTCCAACCTGCAGACAGCCATTGTGAACTATCCAGCTTCTGGTTGCATAAGATAATCTATTATATCTCCTTTTTATATTCTTACCTCCTATTGGTTCTGTTTTTCTAGAGAACCCTGACTATTACAGAAATTGGTACCAGGAGTCGTTCTGGAGAAACAGAATTTTAAGGATGAATTTCCTTAGTTTGTTTTGTGGTTTTTGGAGTTGGCTGTCTAAATTGGTTAGGCCTAATGTTGCTAAGTCTATCCTACTGGTACTATGGAGAACACTGGTAATCTATGGTGTGAACTTTAAACTTTTTTTAAAACTTTATAAAGTGAATACATTTGATGATGCTCCCAGTATGGCACTTGTAAAAATCAAGGAGTTTAATGACTCTATACATGATACTTTTGAATACTTCTGGAAGTCTAAGAAATACGACGATATTGGTTGGTTGCTTCTGGCTTCCATAGACAAAGTAACAAAGGAGAAGGATGAGCTCAGAAATTTAGTTTCTCAGCTGCAGACGTTCATAACTGATCTGAAAGCTGATCAGTGTGTTGTGAAGGAGAATCTTCTTTCTTGTAGTCATAGGGCTGAGGTTGCTGAAAACCAAACACAAACCCTTATCTTGCAATTGACTGAATTAGGATGCAAGCTTAGCTCTCAGTCTCAAAAGGTATCTGCGGTTAAAGGGAGTCCACTGCTTGGAAAAGAATGGGATCCTGTTAATTGGGATGGTGGTGTACGGGAGGAGCCTGAGGGGGCTGGAGACATTAAACTCCTACATTATGATGCATTTATTTTGCCAGAAGTTGTTGAGTCCTCACCCTTATCTATGGCTGATGCATTCCTACCCCCATTCTCTGTCTCTCTGTTGCATTGGCTTCTCCACCTCCTTTGGAGGGAACTAATCCTGCTTTGGCTGTGGAAATAGCAATGACATTTCATGATTTATTGATCAGCATTAAAATGTTGATACTACACAGGACCCACCCTTACTACCCATTTTTGCTTCTATGCCTATAACTAGATCCAAGTCTAAGTAGGCTCCTAGAGATGAGATAGAGTATGATCCACAAGGAAATACACTACACTCCAAAGGAACTTCTTGAGTTTTCTAATTTATATAAACAGAGGTTTGGGGAACATGTGTGGGGATGGATTTTAAGGGTGTGGGATAATGGTGGAAAGAATATAAAATTAGATCAGGCTGAATTTATTGATATGGGCCCATTAAACAGATTCTAGATATAATATAGTAGTTTGCAGTGTTAAAAAATTAAGGTACTAATAGTTTGTTTGGATGGTTGGCTCAAGTATGTGTCCAAAGATGGCCTAGAGTGAGTGAGCTGGAAATGCCTGATCTCCTTTGGTTTACTAGGATGAAGGAATTCAGAGGCTCGGAGATATTGGAATGCTGGAGTAGATCTGTTGCGTCTGACCTTCTCCTCCATTCTGGGAGGATCCAGAAGATGGATCCTTCACCAAAACTATAAGAAACAAATTTGTGAGGGGAGGATCAGCATCCTTGAGGGACTTTGTCATTGCTCTTCTCTGTATGCCAGACCTTACCATGCAAACTACAATCAATCACTTGGGAGACTTAAATGCAACAGGAATAATTGGAACCCAGGGAGAAAGGAGCCAAGAGGCAGCATTCAATCCCCAAAGAGAGGGTAGTCATAGTTACCATAATGGACAGCAAAGGGGAAGAAATGAACAAAATGTTCTGACTCATGTAGATCTCTGGTGTTGGCTAATCAATCACAATGTTTCTAGAAGCCAAATAGATGGGAAACCCACAAAATACTTATTTATATAAGCAGAAAAATTCTAGGGCAAATGTACAAAAGTCTGCCTTAGATCATAATAGTAGAGAACCACAGTCCCTCAACCACTTCCCAGATTTGAGTCAGTTTACAGATCCAGAACCCCTTGAATGAAGGGGAGGCTTTGTTTCCTTGTGGAAGGACCCTCATACAGTACCAAAAAGCTTTACTGTTAATCTTTCTCTCATTCTTCTTCAAAGGGACCTAAGGCCTTCTATCAGGGTGACTATGCAATGGGTAAAAGGCAATGATCAGAACTTTTGGGGACTACCAGACACAAGTTTTAAATTGACATTGATTCTGAGAGATATAAAATGTCATTGTGGCCCACTAGTAAAAGTAGGGGCTTTTGGAGGTGATCAATGGAGTTTGGGCCAAGATCTGACTCATGGTGGTTCCCGCAGCTCCCCAAACTCATCCTGTGGTTATTTCCCCAGTCCTAGAATGTATAATCAGGATAAATATGCTTAGCATTTGGCAAAACTCCCACTTTGGTTCTCTAACCCATAGAGTGAGGGCTATTATTGTGGGAAAGACCAAATAGAAGCCTCTGGAGTTGCCTATACCTGGGAAAATGGTAAATCAAAAGCAATACTGCATTCCTGGATGAATTGCAGAGATTAGTGCCACCATCAAGGACTTGAAGGATACAGGGGTGGTGATTCCCAGAACATCCCCCTATTAATTAACTTTCCTATTTGGCCTGTGCAGAAGACAGTTGGGTCTTGAAGCACGATGGTTATGACAATAAGTTGAATCAGGTGGTGATCCCAATTGCAACTGCTGTACCAGATGTGGTTTCTTTACTTGAGCAGATGAATACATCTGATAACTGGTATGCAGCTATTGACCTGCAAATGCTTTTTTTTTCTCCATCCCTGTCCATAAGGATCACCAGAAGGAATTTTCTTTCAGCTGGCAAGGCCAGCAATATACCTTCACTGTCCTTCCTCAGGGGTTTGTCAACTCTCCATCCCTGTGTCACAACTTAGTTCCCAGAGATCTTGATCACCTTTCTCCTCCACAGGGTATTACACTGGTCCATTAATTTGATGACAGTATGTTTATTGGACCAACTGAACAAGAGGCAGCAACCACCCTGGACTTGTTAGTGGATCATTTGTGATGGGAAATAAATACCACTAAAATTCAAGGGCCTTCAACTTCAGGAAAGTTTTTAGAAGTCCAGTTGTATGGAGCCTGCTGAGATATCCCTTCTAAGGTAAAGGATAAGTTGTTGCATCTGGCCTTTTCTAAAAACAACAAAGAAGCACAATGCTTGGTGGGCCCGTTTGGATTTTGGAGGCAGCACATTCCTCATTTGGATATTACCTCTGCTTGTCTAGTGAGTGACTAGAAAAGCTTCAGCTTCTTGTTTTATGTGGTGTCCAGAACATGAGAAGACTCTGCAACAGATTCAGGCTGCTGTGCAGGGTGCTCTGCCATTTGGGCCACATGATCCAGCAGACCCAATAGTGCTTGAGATGTCAGTGGCAGATAGGGATGCTGTCTGGAGCCTTTGGAAGGCTCCCATAGGTCAATCACAGTGAAGGACATTGGGATTTTGAAGCGAGGCCCTGTCATCATCTTCAGACAACTACTGTCCCTTTGAGAAAGTGTCTACTGCTGCTGGGCCTTAGTGAAAATTGAAAGCTTGACCATGGACCACCAAGTTACTATGCTACCTGAACTACCCATCATGAACTGGGTGCTAACTGACCCACTAATCCATAAAGTTGGACGTGCACAGCAGCACTCTATCATCAAATGGAAGTGGTTCATATGTGATGGGGCCTTGGTAGGACCTGAAGGCAGAAGTAGGTTGCATGAAGAATTGGCCCAAATGCCCATGGTTCCTACTCCTGTTACAATATCCACTATCCTTCAGCATGACCCTATGGCTTCCTGGGGTGTACCTTATGGTCAATTAACAGAGGAAGAGAAGACTAAGGCGTGGTTTGCAGGTGGTTCTGCACAATGCATGGAAGTGGACAGCTATAGCACTAATGCCTTTTTCTGGAAGAACCCTGAAGGAGAGTGGTGAAGGGAAATTTTTACAATGGGCAGAACTTTGGGCAGTGCATCTGGTTATGCATTTTGCCTGGAAGGAAAATGGCCATACTTATGACTGTATACTAATTCATGGGCTATAGCCAATGGTTTGGTTGACTGGCCAGGGACCTGAAAAGAACATAATTAGAAAATTGGTGACAAGGACATCTGGAAAGAGGTATATGGATAGACCTATCTGAATGGGCAAAGGATTTTTGAAGATATTTATATCTCAGGTAATTACTCACCAAAAGGTGAATTCAGCAGAGGACTTTAATAATCAAGTAGATAGGATGATTGATGTGTGGATAGAAGTCAGTCTCTTTCCCCAGCCATTCCTGTCATTGCCCAATGGGCTCATGAACAAAGTGGTCATGATGGCAGGAATGGTGGTTGTGGATGGGCTCAACAGCATGGACTTCCACTCACCAAGGGTAATCTAGCTAAGGTCACTGTTGAGTGCCAAATTTGCCAGCGGCAGAGACCAACCCTAAGCCCCCAATATGGCATTATTCCCTGGGGAGATCAGCCTGCAGCCTGGTGCAAGCTGATTATATTGGACCATTTCCATCATGGAAGGTGCAGAGGTTTGTCTTTACCTGAATAGATACTTCTGGGTATGGATTTGCCTTTCCTGCACATTGCTTCAGCCAATGTCACCATTCATGCACTTACAGAATGCTGTATCCATCATCATGTTATTCCATACAGCATTGCTTCTGGCCAAGGAACACCACAGCCAAAGAATTGAGGCAGTGGGATCATGCTTATGGGCTTCATTAGTCTTAGTGTGTTCACCAGCATCCTGAAGCAGCTGGTTTGCTAGAACGATAAAATGGACTTTTGAAGATGCAGTTACAGAGACAGCTAGGTGGCAATACCTTCCAGGGCTGGGGCAAGGTTCTTCAGAAGACTGTTTCTACTCTAAATTAGCATCCACTATATTTTACTTTCTCTCCTATTGCTATAATTCATGGCTCCAGGAATCAAGGGGTAGAAACAGGAATAGTACCACTTACCAATACCCCTAGTTACTCACTAGAAGTTTTTACTTCCTGTCCCTGAAACCTTATGCTTTGCTCGCCTAGGCGTTTTAGTTTCAGAAGGAGGAATTCTTCTGCCAGGAGGTATAACAATGGTTTTATTAAACTGGAAGTTAAGACTTTCCCCTGTTCACTTTGGTCTTCTCATATCTCTAAGTCAATAGGCTAAGAAGGGAGTTATGGTGCTGGTGGGGGTGACTGATTCAGATTACTAAGGGGATATTGGACTATTATTCCACAATGGAAGTAAGAAAGCATACTCTTGGAGTGCAGGAGATCCCTAAGGGTGTCTCTTGCTATTACCCTGTCCTGTTATTATAATTGATGGGAAACTACAGCAACCCAATCCAGGCAGGATGATAAATGTCCCAGGTCCTTCAAGAATGAAGATGTGGGTCACACCTCCAGGCAAAGAGCCAAGACCTGCAGAGGTGCTTGTTGAAGGTAGAGGGAATACAGAATGGATAGTAGAAAGAGGCCAAAAATACCAACTATGGCCACATGACCAGTTATAGAATGAGCATTGTGATTGCCATTAATATTTCTTCCCTATTCTGTTAAGAATATGTTTATGCATATTTACACATGCATTAAGAAGACATGTTTGTTACCCTCCTATTATTCATCATTCATCAACCTGACTTAATATCAGTACTTTATGTGATGTTTTTGTTTTTCCTTCTATTCTGGAGGAAGAATTCATATATTTTCACTTGTATGAAGGATAATTCTGTTGTGTTAGATAGAAAGAATTATGACCTTGTTATTATGTTTATTTGAAGATTAAATATGTAAAGAGTCATGTTTGGATATCAAGTTGACAAGGTGTGGATTTCTAATGGTTAATTTGAATTGTCAACTTGATTGGATTAAGAGATGCCAAAGATTAAGAGGCTTCTGAGTATGTCAGTGAGGGTGTTTCTAGGAATGATTGGCATGTGGTATAGCAAGCTGAAGTGGAGGCCCTCCCTAAGTGTGGGCAGCATCATCCAATAGATTGGAGGCTCGGATAGAATACAAGTTGAAAGAGCAAGGGAACAGATGCAGATGCAAGCTCAATCCTTCTTGAACATGTTCTTGATTGCTGCTATGATCACCTTAGAACATCAGACTCTTCCTCCTTCACTCTTCTAAAGAGGACTCTGCCAGTGATTCTCCAGGGAGTTTCCAGAAGCCTTCAGTCTCAGACTGGTATAGCACATTTGATCCCTCTTGGATTGTGCAGCTACTGGTTCCTCCACTTGCAGCCTGCAGATGACCACTGTGGACTATCCAGCTTCTAATAAATCCTCTTTTTATAATCATCCATCCTGTTGGGTCTATTCTTCTAGAGAACCCTGACTAATATGTCTCTCAATAACTTTTTCTCTAAAGAGGAGGAATAAAATCAATCATTGAATAGAGGGAAAAGTAGGGCAAAGAGAACAATAATTATGTAAATAAAAGGTATAATGTTTACATATTAATGAACATAAACCAGCAGAGAAGGGAAGGATGATGCACAAGATAAGAGAGTGATTTGTTGGGGCTGGGGATGTGGCTCAAGCGGTAGCGCGCTCGCCTGGCATGCGTGCGGCCCGGGTTCGATCCTCAGCACCACATACAAACAAAGATGTTGTGTCCACCGAGAACTAAAAAATAAATAAATATTTAAAAAAAAAAAAAAAAAAAAAAAAAAGAGAGTGATTTGTTGATGCTGAAGTAAAAATTATATAATTATATTTGAATAAATAATATGGCTATTGCCACAAGAACACATATAGACCATTTTCTTACTGTGGCTTTCTCTGGAAGTATCCCTGAAGCAAGGGCTAAAGTGTGGGCGGTTTATTTGGAAGATGATTTCATCAAACAGAAGTGGAGAAAGCAAGGTATGGAGTACAGAGAAGGAAAGAAGCTGGTAAATATGTGGTTAAAAGCTGTGAGCTCTGGCTATTAATCAATTTATTTCCTCTTGTCTCCAAATCCAGCCTTTATTAATTGCCTTGCCTTAAGGAATTGGGACCTTTAAGTAGTATATTAAGTTTTGCAGTAGAGAGTGCTCAAGGGACCTGGAAGAAAAAGGAAAGTTTTTTTTTTTTTTTTTTTTGCTGATTATAGTGTGCTCCTATCATTATGTTCCTGTAGCAACACATTTCCTTTTTCTTACTTCTTGGTGGACAACAACATAGCCTGGCTTCTTGTGGATAGTAGCTGCTGGTATAACTCTCAAATGGATTCCTGGTGAAGTGCCATTGTTAAAGAGAGAGGTGCCCTTGTGGAGTCTACTCTCCATGACTGGTTTCACCTAGTATGCCATCATTAGGTGGCTTTGTGGAGGAGAGCCTGGGTGGGAGGGGTACTTTATTCTCTTGGATGGTTTCTCTGATTCCCTGCAGGGAAGTTTTGCAGTCAGTTCTGAAACAAGACAACTGCGTGGCTTCCTTTGGCCTTCAGAAATGAGTTCTGCAGTGAATTCTGCTCATGTGGTGTGAACTTCTCAGCCATCTAGTGAGCCAGTCATGCCCTTTCCAATGAGGTCTGTGCATCAAACTTGGAATGAGGAGGTCTCTTCTTCCTTCTTTAGTTCTAAGAATAGTAGCTGTTCCCATATCTGCTATTTTTCCTATAACATACCCAATCTGTCACTATTCAAGCCACTGTTAACTTTTTTTTGGGGGGGAGGGTGGGGGTACTGGGATTGAACTCAGGGGCACTTAGCCACTGAACCACATCCTCATCCCTATTTTGTATTTTATTTAGAGATAGGGTCTCACTGAATTGCTTAGCACTTCACTTTTGCTGAGGCTGGCTTTGAACTTGGAGATCCTCCTGCCTCAGCCTCCTGAGCTGCTGGGATTACAAGCATGCACCACTGTGCCCGGCTCTGTTAACATTTTGTACTGAATGTTGCCTGTTCATATTACTGTGTGATTTCTGTCTCCTGATTGGACCCAGTCTCATACTAATCTCTGGGTTATTTTCATATGGAACCACAGTTAAAGGTCACTGATCCTCAATGAAGTCCAAACAGTTTAGTAAAGTTGAGTATTTGATGATATGAACTCTCAGATAATCAGTAATTAAAACAAAATTATTAAATATGATGAAGAAACCCTACAAAAATGGTACAGCCAACATCTTATTCAATGTTGAAATTTCCATAGCTTTCCCTTGAAATTAAAGCACAAAAATGTCCACTATCAAAATTTCTATTCAATATTACAATAAAGTTTATTTTAAAAGTTAGTAAAATACATTCTTATTAAAAAAATTAATAAGATCATTACATTGCAGAAGATATGGTTGTATGAATAGAAAAATCATAATCTATAAACAAATTAATAATCAAATTGAGCAGGAATTATGAGTATTGATCATGTATAAATTGAACATAATCCCAGCTAATAAATAAGTGGGTGTTATGATTTAGATGTGGAGTCCCCTCAAAGCTCACATGTGAGACAATGCAAGAAGGTTCAAAAAAGAAATGATTGGGTTGTGAGAGTCTTAACTCAATCAGTGATTAATCCTCTGATAGGAATTAACTGAGTGTGTAATTGAAGTGGTAGGGTGTATCTAGAGGAGGTGGGAATTGGGGGCTTGGCTTTGGGGTGTACATTTGTGTCTGGCAAGTGGAGATGTCTCTCTCTCTGCTTCCTGATCACCATGTGAGCTGCTTCCCTCTGCCATGCTCTTTTGCTATGATGTCCTGTTTCATCTTGAGCCCCAAGGAATGGAGCCAACTGTTTATGGACAGAGATCTCTGAAACCATGAGACCCCAAATAAACCGTTCCTCCTCTATAATTGTTCTGGTTGGGTCCTTTGGTCATAGCAGTGAAAAAGCTGGCTAAAACAGAGGGTTTTGTTTTTATCTTTTCTTAGGAACTGATATGCTGCCTTTAAATTTTATATGGAAATGGAAAGGAACTTGGTTAGCTTAGGTACCTTACATTAACAACAGAGCTATAAAATACATACTACCAAATATCAAGTTGTATTGAAAACCTGTGACATTTAGAATAATATAGAATTGTTACAAGGATACACAAATAGACCAATGGAGGAGATGAAAGAGTCTCAACAGACCCACACAAAAATAATCACCAGGGGCTGGGGCTGTGACTTAGCAGTAGCGCACTTGCCTGGCATGTGTGAAGCACTGGGTTCAATTCTCAGCACCACATATGAATAAATAAAACAAAGGTGTATCAACAACTAAAAAAAATTTTTAAAATATAGTCACCAGATTTAAAACAAAAGGGCAAACCAAAATTAGTAGGAAAAGGCATTTTCAATACTTTGAATGGTATCAATTCAATATTAATTTGAAAAAAAATATTCTAACTCCTTCCTCACAATAGACAGTAAAAAATAAATTTAAAATGTTTCATAAATGTTAAAGAAAAACAAGGAAGCCGTGGAGAAAAATTTAAGACAGTATTTTTATGATATTGGGTCAGATTAAAAGGCAACTATCATGAAAGGGAAGGTTGATAAAATTGGACTTCATTTAAATTAAGGATTTTTTCATCACAAGACAATATGAAAAGGACAAAAAGACAGACTGGGGCAAAATATTTTTCAACATAAAAGCTCAATAAAAATGAAGAAAAGACTTCACAAGTATATACAAATTGTCATTATGCTCATGGAAATGGACCCATATAACACTAGTCATCAGGAAAATGCTAAAACAACCATAATAAGACACAACACCATATCCACCACAATGGCTATAATAAATAGAATTTATGGACAATCATAGCTTCTGGGAGGATATGGAGCACCTTTGCTGACTGGAGGGTAAATGAGTACAAAAGCTGAAAACCATTTGTCAGCATCTTTTAAAGAGACAGATAGATGAAAAGATGGATATATACTGCCAAAAAGTTTTTGAAAAAACTTATTTACATTTGTGTGTATATATATATCTCCAATATTTGTCAGTCTATCTGTCAATCATATTCTATTATCTATCATCTATCATCCATCTATAATCTATTTTCAATAACTGAGCAATCAACTCCTCAAAATGTATCCACAAATGTCAGTTTGAATCAGGAAATTATCCAAATATCTTCTGTAGAAGAATGGATGAGTATATTGTGGTATATTCACACAATGATGTCTTAAATAGTAAGAAAAATAACCCAATACCACCCCTGTCAAGAATCAGAGTAAAACAATGCCCAAATAAAAGAGTATACACTATGTGATTTTATTTACATGAAGTCTAATCCCAGGCGACCTGAATTTATGCTGATTAGAGATTAGAGCAGTTTATTTGAGGGGATGAGGAAGGGATATGGTAACAATGTGGTACCTGAGGGAGCCTATCTATGTGTGCTGACAAAGTATATCTTGATTTAGATGCCTATCACACAGGCATGATCAATGTAAAAATAGTTGAGCTATAGACTATTTGTATGGTTCACGTTAACTATACTTCATTTTAAAATGGTAGAAAGACAACATTTGCTGACATTGAGAAGGGAGTAGCAAGGTAGAAGGTTTTTGAGACATATGCAGTATATTTGAAATGGTTATTGTGGAGCATGAAAAGAAAAAAGCTAGCCTAAGCAAAAGGGCATTGGAGCTCAGTGCAATTGGTGACCATAGGATTTTACAATGGTCTTGCCAATAGCTTTGGTATGAGCCTAGAGAAGGTACATGCTTGAATCTCAAATATATTTAATAGAAAAACGATATGGAGTGAATATCAGATATTTGCAAAAAGAGGAATGAAATTCTGGAACTTGGACTTTCACTGGGATAATGAAGGTAGAAAGAATATGATGGTCAGTGAGGAAGCATAGCCAAATAACAAGTGATTAGTGTAGATACCAGTGCAGGTGAACTTCTGCACTTGGGAGCAGTTGGTGGGTAGAGGTCTGTAGTTAGAAGGACTCTGACCAAAATTGCATTTCAGCTCTGCAACTGTTTGCTGTTGATATTGTTTCAGGTGAGATCCCCTGAGATGCAGTATCTGAAAAAGATGTTGGAGTATAGACCATGTATTGGGGAGAACTCTGGGAAGTAATACCTGAGGGATCGTGAAGGAAGCATGATTACGCAGAGAGAGAAGTATAACTATGTTAGAATCAAAACTAAAGATTCAGTTTATATATAGGCAATAGGGGTTGGATGGTCCTTCCACACTGAGACAAGGGGCCTCGGGTATTTTGTTCTGATATTGAGTAGTTGTTGGATGTGGGCTTGGGTGATGGGAGGGTGGTGTGATCTTGGATGAGCTGGCTCCCTTGAGGCAAAAAGATGTCCCAGGGATGGTCTTAGTCAAAAGCTGTCAGTCACCAACACTTTCAGGAGCTGGACAAACGACTGTCAGTCCTGAGAAAGGAAACCTAGGTGATTCATCTGTGTTTACTGCAGGTAGGTTCCAGGATTGTCCATGGGCTGTATGGCTAAAAAGAAGTTAAAGGTGAAGCGATCTGGGAACCAAGAGGATGGGGGGTGGGATAGGTTATTCACATAGATGTTCACATCATGAAAGATGCCACCAGGGAAAGGCAGAGTCAGGAGGAAGACTGAGAGCTGGGTGGCAGGCTCCTGCCTTTAAGGTGCTTATGATTCTCCCATATCGTCTTTGCCTTAAATTGGGACGTGGTTAAACACTCTTCGCTTTTCCCAGAAGTGCACTTAATGGACCTTGATTTTACCAACTTCAGCTATAGTTTATTTTTTTTTTTTGAAAAAAAAAATCATTCTAAATAGACACAATGCTTCCATTTTATTTATTTATTTTTATATGGTGCTGAGGATCGAACCCAGGGCCTCACACATGCTAGGTAAGGGCTCTATCACTGAGACATAACCCCAGCCCTCTAGTTTTTTCTTTTAATTTAATTTTGACTGATGCCTAAAAAACGTACATATTTATGGAGTACCATATCATGTTCAGACACATGTATACACTGTATAATGCACAAATCAGGGTAAACTTACCTATAATCCTCAGATATTTATCATTTCTTTATGACAAAAACACTCAAAATCCTTTCTTGTAGCTTTTTTTTTTTTAAAAGTAAACAGTACATTATCTATGGTCGGCACATTGCATAATAGAACACTAGAACCTCTTTCTACCATCTGACTAGAACTTTGTACCTATTAATCAATCTTTCCTAACCTCTTCCTTCTCTCTAGTCCCACTGGCCTCTGGTAACCATCATTCTACTCTCAACATCTGTGACATCAACTCTTTTATATTCCATATGGGAGTGAGATCATTAGTGCTTGTTTTTTTGTGTGTCTGGCTTACTTCACATCCAAGTTTTCACAAATGAGAGGATTTTATCCTTTTTTTTTTTTTTTGGTAGCTGCACAATATTCAACTGTGTATACCCATTGCATTTTCTTTATCCACTCATCAGTGGATGGACATATAATTTGTTTCCCTTTCTCAGTTCCTGTAAAAAGTGCTGCAATGAACAAGGGGATGCACATGTCTCTTTGACGTGCTGATTTTATTTCCTTTGTCTCTAAACCCAGACGTGGGGTTGCTGGATTGTATAGTAGTTCTATATTTAAATTTTTGAGGAATCTCTAAACTGCTTCCCATGGTTATACTAATCTAATTCTTAACAACATTATATAAGGATTCCTTTTTCCTACACTCACAAGTACTTACTATCTTTAGTTTCTTTGATACTAGCCATTCTTACTGGGGCAAGATAATGTATCACTATGGTGTTGATTTGCTTTTCCTTGATAATTAATGATACTAAACAGCTTTTCATAGACCTGGTGGCCATTTCTGTGTTTTGGAGAAATATCTACTTAGGACTATTGCCCATTTTTAGTTGGCTTAGTTATTTTTTATTGTTATTAGGTTTTTGGAATTCTTTACATATTATGGATATAAACCCAGGTCAGGTGTTTTTGTAAATATTTTCTTCCATTCTGTAGATTGTTCTTCACTCTATTGTTGATATTCTTCACTGTGCAGAAGGCTTTAGTTGATGAAGCTTCATTTGTCCATGTTTACTTTTGCTTTTTGTGCTTTTGAGGTGTCATGTAGAAGATCCTTGCCCAGTCCCTGTCCTGAAGTGATTGATGTTCATGTTTTCTCCAAGTAGTTTCATAGTTTCAGGTAGAGAAAACCCTTTGGTCTGAGAGTAACTGGTGTCTAATCATTTAGTTCTTGAACATATTTTGAGTTGATTTTTGTATTTGGTGAGGGGTATGGGTCTTTTTTCACTCTTCTGCATGTGGATATCCAATTTTCCCTGCACCATATATTTAAAAAACTACTCTTTCACCAGTGAACTTTCTTACCACCTTTGTCAAAGATCCACTGGCAGTAGATATATGGGTTTACCTTTAAGCTCTTGTTATGGTTTAGACATGAGTGTCCCTCAAAAGCTCGTGTGAGACAATGCAGGAAAGTTTAGAGGTGAAATGATCAGAATATGAGAACCTTAACCTAATCAGTGCCTTGATCCTCTAGTAGGGATTAGCTGCGTGGTAACTGTAGGCAGGTAGGGTATGGCTGGAGGAGGTGGGTCATTGGGATAGTGGCATTTGGGGTTTATATATTGTTCTTGGTGAGTGGAGCTCACTTCCTCTGTTTCCAGATGCTGTGTCCCAAGCTGATTTTCTCTACCACACCCTTCTGCTATGATAATCTGCCTCACTCAGGCCTAGAGCAATGGAGTTGGTCATCTCTGGACTGGATCTCTAAAGCTGTGAGCCCCCCAATACACTTTTCCTCCACTAATTGTTCTTGTTAGGACTTTTGGTCACAGAAGGAAAAAAAATAGCTCTCAATTTGGTCCCACTGGTCTGTGTGTCCATTTTTATGCCAATACTGTGATTTTTAAATTACCATATCTTTGTATTGTGTTTTTGAAATTAGGTAATATAATCCTTCCTGCTTTGTTGGTTTTGCTCTAACAGTATCGGCTATTTGATTGTCTTTTTCTAGTTCTGTGAGGAATGCCATTGTTATTTTGACAGGGATTGTATTAAATCTGTAGATCATTTTGGGTTGCTCAGCTCTAGATTTATGCTAATCTATGAGTCTCATTTAAACTCTTCCTCATCACTGATCATTTTGCTAGTTGCTGGCCTTTGGGCCATGATCTTCTTGAACATACCAAGTTCTCAAGTTGTAAACTCCATGTGAATAAACCATCAAAAAACCTGGCAGCCTAGATTTTTGGATTTTCTCTACCCCACTGTACTTCAACACTCATGCTCCCATAGCCAAAAGAATGCAAGAATGAGAAAAACATTCAATTTAAACAATTGATGGAAAATATTGCAAGGCATCTGAAATTGAAGAGTGTGCTTTCAGCGTTAGCAATTAGCAAGATCTTAATTTTTTTAAAATTTTTAAACCTGTAGCATGATTTAATATAAAGAAAGAAAAAACCGGGCTTGGTGGCACATTCCTATTATCCCAGTAGTTTGGAAGGCTCAGGCAGGATGATCTCAAGTTTGATGCCAGGTGTGACAATTTCAGAAGAACCTATCTCAAAATAAATGAATTAATTAATTAAGAGGAATGGGATGCAGTTCGTTGGTAGAGCACTCTTAGGTTGAATTCACAGTACCACACACACTGAGATAGACACACACACACACCACACACACACACACACACACACACATACACACAAAGGAAGAGGAAAGGTTTTGCTGTATGAGAGTAACTGGAAGCTAGGGAGGCTAAATAATTCAAGGTGTGGGAGCCTATGATATTCGAGAAATTAGGGAGAAAGAATTTGTAGGCTGGGGGAAAATGGAAGGATCAGGATTTCTCTCTGAAGTCACACACTGGAAGGCAGTGAGAGGGCGCTAATGACAAGAGTATGATCAGAGTGGACAATTGAAATTTCACATTTCTTTAATGGACAGATGCTAGTCCTGACAACGTCTAGGAGGTCTCCTGAGAACAGCTGGAGTGGGAATGAAAGGGGGAGCACTACTCTGGGATGGGATCCTCAGTCAGTGTTGGATAGGTCAAAAGGGCTCTGACTGCTGCCAGGACTTCCTTAAGACTCGGGGAGGGAGAAGAGGAGCAGCCGCCTGCTGAGAGGCTGAGCCGCCCCCTCCCCCTGCGCCGGCATAGTAGAGGGAACTGGGACCAAACACAGAGCAGGCCCAGTGGCCTGCTGAGGGGCAGAGCCGCCCCCCACCCCCCTCGCCTGCCAGGTAGGGGAAGGGTGACCACCGACAGAAAAGGCCCAGTGGCCCGCGGCGGGACAGAGCTTCCAATCACTCCTGCAAGGTAGGCGGGCCTGCGACCCACCGGCAGAAGAGGAGCAGCCGCCTGCTGAGAGGCTGAGCCGCCCCCTCCCCCTGCGCCGGCATAGTAGAGGGAACTGGGACCAAACACAGAGCAGGCCCAGCGGCCTGCTGAGGGGCAGAGCCGCCCCCCACCCCCCTCGCCTGCCAGGTAGGGGAAGGGTGACCACCAACAGAAAAGGCTCAGTGGCCCAGGGCGGGACAGAGCTTCCAATCACTCCTGCAAGGTAGGCGGGCCTGCGACCCACCGGCAGAAGAGGAGCAGCCGCCTGCTGAGAGGCTGAGCCGCCCCCTCCCCCTGCGCCGGCATAGTAGAGGGAACTGGGACCAAACACAGAGCAGGCCCAGCGGCCTGCTGAGGGGCAGAGCCGCCCCCCACCCCCCTCGCCTGCCAGGTAGGGGAAGGGTGACCACCAACAGAAAAGGCTCAGTGGCCCAGGGCGGGACAGAGCTTCCAATCACTCCTGCAAGGTAGGCGGGCCTGCGACCCACCGGCAGAAGAGGAGCAGTCGCCTGCTGAGAGGCTGAGCCGCCCCCTCCCCCTGCGCCGGCATAGTAGAGGGAACTGGGACCAAACACAGAGCAGGCCCAGTGGCCTGCTGAGGGGCAGAGCCGCCCCCCACCCCCCTCGCCTGCCAGGTAGGGGAAGGGTGACCACCGACAGAAAAGGCCCAGTGGCCCGCGGCGGGACAGAGCTTCCAATCACTCCTGCAAGGTAGGCGGGCCTGCGACCCACCGGCAGAAGAGGAGCAGCCGCCTGCTGAGAGGCTGAGCCGCCCCCTCCCCCTGCGCCGGCATAGTAGAGGGAACTGGGACCAAACACAGAGCAGGCCCAGCGGCCTGCTGAGGGGCAGAGCCGCCCCCCACCACCCTCGCCTGCCAGGTAGGGGAAGGGTGACCACCGACAGATAAGGCCCAGTGGCCCAGGGCGGGACAGAGCTTCCAATCACTCCTGCAAGGTAGGCGGGCCTGCGACCCACCGGCAGAAGAGGAGCAGCCGCCTGCTGAGAGGCTGAGCCGCCCCCTCCCCCTGCGCCGGCATAGTAGAGGGAACTGGGACCAATCACAGAGCAGGCCCAGCGGCCTGCTGAGGGGCAGAGCCGCCCCCCACCCCCCTCGCCTGCCAGGTAGGGGAAGGGTGACCACCGACAGATAAGGCCCAGTGGCCCAGGGCAGGACAGAGCTTCCAATCACTCCTGCAAGGTAGGCGGGCCTGCGACCCACCGGCAGAAGAGGAGCAGCGGCCTGCTGAGAGGCAGAGCCGCCCCCTCCCCCCCGCGCCTGCAAGGTAGTCGGAACTGAGACCACCATCAGAACAGGTCAGACCTGCAACCGAGAGACAGAACAGGCCCAGTGGCCTGAGGAAGGGTAGAGCCGCCCCCCCCCCCACGCCTGCAAAGTAGGCGGACCTGCGACCCACTGGCAGTACAGCCCCAGAGGCCTGCAGAGGGGCAGTGCCGCTGCCTGCGCCTGCAAAGTAGGCAGAACTGCGACCACCGACAGAACAAGCCTAGCGGCCCGCAGAGGGACAGAGCCGCCGCCCGCGCCTGCAAGGACGGCGGACCTGCTACCGACTGGCAGAGCAGGCCCAGCGGCCTGCCGGCGTGGTAGGCACATTGCCCCAATTGGCGGAGGGGCAGAGCCGCCGCCCGCGCCTGCGAGGGAGACTTTGCAACTATACAAGACCAATATAAATATATAGGGGGAAAATTCAATAGCACAACAGTTTCACCAAGAAGAAAGGAACGCGAACAGTATGAAAAGACAAGGAAAGAAAGGACCACAAGCATTGCAGGTCAACTCAACTTTAGAAGAGGTAATAGCTGCAGCTGATGGAATGTCAGATAAAGAATTCAGGATATACATGCTTCAGATGATCTGGAGTCTCAAGGAAGACATCAGACAGCAAAATCAGACAATGAAAGATCACTTCAACAATGAATTACATAAACAAATCCAAGAAGCAAAAGATCAACTATACAGGGAAATAGAGGTCATAAAAAACAAACAAACAGAAATCCTAGAAATGCAGGAAGCAATAAGCCAACTTAAAAACTCAATTGAGAATACTACCAGCAGAGTAGAACACTTAGAAGACAGAACATCAGACAATGAAGATAAAGTATTTCAACTTGAAAAGAACATAGACAGCTCAGCAAGACTGTTAAGAAACCATGAGCAGAACATGCAAGAAATATGGGATAACATAAAGGGACCAAACTTAAGAGTCATTGGGATACAGGAAGGTATAGAGAGGTCCAAACCAAAGGAATGAGCAATCTGTTCAATGAAATAATACGAGGAAACTTCCCAGACTTGAAGAATGGGACAGAATCCCAAATCCTAGAAGCCTACAGGACGCCGAATGTGCAAAATCATAAGAGATCCACACCTAGACACATTATAATGAAGATGCCCAACATACAGAGTAAGGAGAGAATTTTAAAAGCTACAAGAGAAAGGAAGCAGATTACATTTAGGGGTAAACCAATCAGGATAACAGCTGATCTTTCAACACAGACTCTGAAAGCTAGAAGATCCTGGAAAAACATATTTCAAACGCTGAAAGAAAATGTGTTCCAACCAAGAATTGTGTATCCAGCGAAATTAAGCTTCAGGATGGAAGATGAAATTAAAACCTTCCACGATAAACAAAAGTTAAAAGAATTTGCAGCTAGAAAACCATCTCTTCAAAACATCCTTGGTAAAACATTACAGGAAGATGAAATGGAAAATAACAATGAAAACCAACAGTGGGAGGTAGTACAGTAAAGGGGAAAAATAATCAAAGAGGATAAACAAACCATGTTAAGTAACATAAATAAACAAATATGGCTGGAAGAACAATCCATATCTCAAAAATAACCCTAAATGTTAATGGCTTAAACTCACCAATTAAGAGACACAGGCTAGTAGAATGGATCCAAAAAAAAAAAAAAAGATCCAACAATATGCTGCCTACAGGAGACGCATTTGATAGGAAAAGACATACATAGACTGAAGGTGAAAGGTTGGGAAAAATCATATCACTCATATGGACTTCGGAAACAAGCAGGAATGTCCATACTCATATCAAATAAAATAGATTTCAAGCCAAAGTTAATCAAAAGGGATAAAGAGTGACACTACATACTGCTCAAGGGAACCATACACCAACAAGACATAACAATCATAAATATTTATGCCCCAAACAATGGTGCAGCTATGTTCATCAAACAAACTCTTCTCAAGTTCAAGAGTCTAATAGACCACCATACAATAATCATGGGAGACTTCAACACACCTCTCTCACCACTGGACAGATCTTCCAAACAAAAGTTGAATAAAGAAACTATAGAACTCAATAACACAATTAATAACCTAGACTTAATTGACATATATGGAATATACCACCCAACATCAAGCAGTTACACTTTTTTCTCAGCAGCACATGGATCCTTCTCAAAAATAGATCATATATTATGTCACAGGGCAACTCTTAGACAATATAAAGGAGTAGAGATAATACCATGCATCTTATCTGATCATAATGGAATGAAACTGAAAATCAACGATAAAAGAAGGAAGGAAAAAGCATACATCACTTGGAGAATGAACAATAGGTTACTGAATGATCAATGGGTTACAGAAGACATCAAGGAGGAAATTAAAAAATTCTTAGAGATAAATGAAAACACAGACACAACATATCAGAATCTATGGGACACATTGAAAGCAGTTCTAAGAGGAAAATTCATTGCTTGGAGTTCATTCCTTAAAAAAAGAAAAAACCAACAAATAAATGATCTCATACTTCATCTCAAAATCCTAGAAAAAGAAGAGCAAAACAACAGCAAAAGAAGTAGAAGGCAAGAAATAATTAAAATCAGAGCTGAAATCAATGAAATCGAAACAAAAGAAACAATTGAAAAAATTGACAAAACTAAAAGTTGGTTCTTTGAAAAAATAAACAAAATCGACAGACCCTTAGCGATGCTAGCGAAGAGAACAAGAGAGAGAACTCAAATCACTAACATACGGGATGAAAGAGGCAATATCACAACAGACACTTCAGAAATACAGAAGATAATCAAAAATTATTTTGAATCCTTATACTCCAATAAATTAGAAGATAGTGAAGGCATAGATAAATTTCTTAAGTCATATGATCTGCCCAGATTGAGTCAGGAGGATATAGACAACCTAAACAGACCAATATCAATTGAGGAAATAGAAGAAACCATCAAAAGACTACCAACTAAGAAAAGCCCAGGACCGGATGGGTATACAGCAGAGTTTTACAAAACCTTTAAAGAGGAACTAATACCAATACTTTTCAAGCTACTTCGGGAAATAGAAAAAGAGGGAGAACTTCCAAATTCATTCTATGAGGCCAACATCACCCTGATACCTAAACCAGACAAAGACACTTCAAAGAAAGAAAACTACAGACCAATATCTCTAATGAACCTAGATGCAAAAATCCTCAATAAAATTCTGGCCACTCGGATACAAAGGCACATCAAAAAAATTGTGCACCATGATCAAGTAGGATTCATCCCTGGGATGCAAGGCTGGTTCAATATAAGGAAATCAATAAATGTTATTCACCACATCAATAGACTTAAAAATAAGAACCATATGATCATCTCGATAGATGCGGAAAAAGCATTCGACAAAGTACAGCATCCCTTTATGTTCAAAACTCTAGAAAAACTAGGGATAACAGGAACATACCTCAATATTGTAAAAGCAATCTATGCTAAGCCTCAGGCTAGCATCATTCTGAATGGAGAAAAATTGAAGGCATTCCCTCTAAAATCTGGAACAAGACAGGGATGCCCTCTCTCACCACTTCTGTTCAACATAGTTCTCGAAACACTGGCCAGAGCAATTAGACAGACGAAAGAAATTAAAGGCATCAAAATAGGAAAAGAAGAACTTAAATTATCACTATTTGCAGATGACATGATTCTATACCTAGCAGACCCAAAAGGGTCTACAAAGAAACTATTAGAGCTAATAAATGAATTCAGCAAAGTGGCAGGATATAAAATCAACACGCATAAATCAAAGGCATTCCTGTATATCAGCGACAAATCCTCTGAAATGGAAATGAGGACAACCACTCCATTCACAATATCTTCAAAAAAAATAAAATACTTGGGAATCAACCTAACAAAAGAGGTGAAAGACTTATACAATGAAAACTACAGAACCCTAAAGAGAGAAATAGAAGAAGATCTTAGAAGATGGAAAAATATACCCTGTTCATGGATAGGCAGAACTAACATCATCAAAATGGCGATATTACCAAAAGTTCTCTATAGGTTTAATGCAATGCCAATCAAAATCCCAACGGCATTTCTTGTAGAAATAGAGAAAGCAATCATGAAATTCATATGGAAAAATAAAAGACCCAGAATAGCAAAAACAATGCTAAGCAGGAAGTGTGAATCAGGCAGTATAGCGATACCAGACTTCAAACTATATTACAGAGCAATAGTTTCAAAAACAGCATGGTACTGGTACCAAAACAGGCGGGTGGACCAATGGTACAGAATAGAGGACACAGAAACCAATCCACAAAACTACAACTATCTTATATTTGATAAAGGGGCTAAAAGCATGCAATGGAGGAAGGATAGCATCTTCAACAAATGGTGCTGGGAAAACTGGAAATCCATATGCAACAAAATGAAACTGAATCCCTTTCTCTCGCCATGCACAAAAGTTAATTCAAAATGGATCAAGGAGCTTGATATCAAATCAGAGACGCGCCGTCTGATAGAAGAAAAAGTTGGCTACGATCTACAGTCGGTGGGGTCAGGCTCCAAATTCCTCAATAGGACACCCATAGCACAAAAGTTAATAACTAGAATCAACAAATGGGACTTACTCAAACTAAAAAGTTTTTTCTCAGCAAAAGATACAATAAGAGAGGTAAATAGAGAGCCTACATCCTGGGAACAAATCTTTACTCCTCACACTTCAGATAGAGCCCTAATATCCAGAGTATACAAAGAGCTCAAAAAATTAGACAATAAGAGAACAAACAACCCAATCAACAAATGGGCCAAGGACCTGAACAGACACTTCTCAGAGGAGGACATACAGTCAATCAACAAGTACATGAAAAAATGCTCACCATCTCTAGCAGTCAGAGAAATGCAAATCAAAACCACCCTAAGATACCATCTCACTCCAGTTAGATTGGCAGCCATTATGAAGTCAAACAACAACAAGTGCTGGCGAGGATGTGGGGAAAAGGGTACACTTGTACATTGCTGGTGGGACTGCAAATTGGTGCAGCCAATTTGGAAAGCAGTATGGAGATTTCTTGGAAAGCTGGGAATGGAGCCACCATTTGACCCAGCTATTCCCCTTCTCGGTCTATTCCCTAAAGACCTAAAAAGAGCATGCTACAGGGACACTGCTACATCGATGTTCATAGCAGCACAATTCACAATAGCTAGACTGTGGAACCAACCTAGATGCCCTTCAATGGATGAATGGATAAAAAAAATGTGGCATTTATACACAATGGAGTATTACTCTGCATTAAAAAATGACAAAATCAGAGAATTTACAGGGAAATGGATGGCATTAGAGCAGATTATGCTAAGTGAAGCTAGCCAATCCCTAAAAAACAAATGTCAAATGTCTTCTTTGATATAAGGAGAGTAACTAAGAACAGAGTAGGGTCGAAGAGCATGAGAAGAAGATTAACATTAAACAGGGATGAGAGGTGGGAGGGAAAGGGAGAGAGAAGGGAAAATGCATGGAAATGGAAGGAGACCCTCAGAGTTATACAAAAGTACATACAAGAGGAAGTGAGGGGAAGGGGAAAAATAATACAAGGGGGACAAACGAATGTCAGTAAAGGGGGCAGAGAGAGAAGAGGGGAGGGGAGGGGAGGGGAGGGGAGGGGGGATAGTAGAGGATAGGAAAGACAGCAGAATACAACAGACACTAGTATGGCAATATGTAAATCAATGGATGTGTAACTGATGTGATTCTGCAATCTGTATATGGGGTAAAAATGGGAGCTCATAACCCACTTGAATCAAATTGTGAAATATGATATATCAAGAACTATGTAATGTTTTGAACAGCCAACAATAAAAAATTTAAAAAAAATAAAATAAAATAGAAAAAAAAAAAAAAAAGACTGGGGGAGGGGAGAAAGAGTGTCATTGGGTGTGAGAAGTCTCTCTCCTAAGGAAACAAATTAACTAGTCTCCAAATCAAATTCCTCTTAATCTTTCAAGAAATGAATTCTTCCAAAAGACTGTTAACTTGATGGTTTTTTTAAACAAAATTGAAATTTTTATATAGGTTCAGTTTGACATTTAATTATATACATTCCTGAGTTGTTTTAAAACTGTTTCTTGTAATTCCATTTTTATTGTCCTTCAGACAGTACACTGCTGGATGGCAGAAAATTTTACATTTATGCTCAAAGAATTTTAAAAATTTCTCTGGTGCTTTTTATAAAGGTAAACCCCAGGGATGATATGTGACAGGGGCAGAAAAATATGTTAATTTTTGTTGATTTTGTTGATTTTAATACAATTTTGGCATATACTATATATGTGTGTGTGTGTGTGTGTGTGTGTGTATGTGTGTGTGTGTGTGTGTGTGTGTATACAGTTTTTAGAGTTGACTTTAATCTTCCAGGGACAATTGACCTGAGTCTTCTGGGTCAATTTTATGGTGTCATGAAGTTTAGAGAAGTGAACTGGTTAATCTAAATGCCTTGTGCCTAATGTACTTCTACCAATCCATGTGTTGCCTTTTCTGAAGAAAAGAATTCCATTTTACCCCAGCCTAACAATTCTTTCTGAAAAAAAGATAATACAATAATACCTTCAGAAAAGGTAATACAATTCATTTATTACCTTTTCTTCCTTTCTAAGACAGTAGTACTGATGACATCACTTAATGCTGTTTCTTTGCCCTCTTGCCTCTGTACTTGTCTAAACACTTTCAATAAAACCTTTAATTTCATTTAATCTGATTTAAAATTATTTACAAATGATTGCTGATTTGCCTTCTTCTTTGAATTATAGATTGTGGGCTTGAAGCTTCATTCACCTTTTATGTTTTTGTATAAGTGCCAGGTAACTTATGCTGGAACTTGAAACAATATTGAAGAAAAATTTCCACCTCTTTTTTTTTTATAAATATGAAAACTGATGTAAAGGCTTACCTATTGTCACATAGCATATTAATAAATTTATCTTGTGTGTCCAGTGTACATTCTAGGACATCCCCACAGTCATCCTGCACTCTGAAACATGTCGTAGTTAGATCCTTAGCAAAGAACGGAAGGGAGACAATGTAAGCATCAAGTACTTGGATGGAAGCAAAAGAAGATTGATTTGGGTAAGCAGTTCTAGAAGGGAGCCAGAAGGAACACCGGAAATGAAGGCTGAGCGTAGTAAAAATGGCCCAGGCTACACAATCTGAGAGCTAGTCTCTGCCAAATGACAGAGCCTGTGAGTTTGACTGGACATTAGAGATGAAGAGCCACTGGGTTCCAAAGAAACAAGTGGGGCATGACCTCAGTAGTGCAGAACAGAGGAACTAAGGATCTTGAAGTCACTGAAGGAAGGAATCATGGTGACAGATGGATCATGTACATGGATACTGAATTTAGCAATGATGGTGGAATGTGATGATCGTTAATATCCAAAGTACAGGTATGAAGACATGAATGGATCTGAATATACTATGATTACAACCAGAGATATGAAAAATTGTGCTGAATATGTGTAATAAAAATTGTAATGCATTCCACTGTCATATATACATAAAAAATTAAAGTCAGATAATTAACAAAAAATAAATAAAAAAGAATTGGGTTAGAGATGGGCTTAAGAGAGATGCTGACATCCTCACTAAGAAAAGAAGAAGGGGGTCTACAATACTGCAGATCATAGCAACAAGGATGGGTAGAAGGTGGTAAGGTCTAATAAATGTCCACTTCAGACTATTTGGGGTTTTGAAATAAAAAGGATAAAGGAAGGGAAGTTATGGAGGTGAAATTGGTGAGAAAGAAGTCTACATCAGCCAGAATGCCCCCAAAACATGAGGTATGGGTGACAGGCAGCCTTTGTGTGTGAAGACTTCCGAAGAGAATCTCAGTAACAACCATGAGAGGTGACATGCCTGCATTAATTCAGATGAGTGTAAAACTGCACTTAGCTCTGAGAAGCACGATTTATTGAAGATCCAGCCTTAATCGTCGATCTATTGCCTCCCACTCAGGTCTAATGGCAGTGACACAAAATTGAAGTTACTGCTTTTACTACATGAACCAAACATTCCACTTAGTCTCTCAGAGCTTTAACTTTCAAGTGTATCCAACATGAAAACTAATGTGTTTTTTCTCATTACTTAAAATGAGTAACATTTCATTCCATTTAAAATTTTGATCCTGTGGTGTGTGTGAATAAACACACACTTGGGGGAAAACCTCTGGCTTCGTGCAAATAGGACTAGAATAGGGGTTTATGATTCTTCAACTATTTCAAAAGTGAGAAAATACAATAGAAAAGATGGAAAACTTTTGCTTAATGAAAGTCCCTCTCTTTCTTTCTCTCTGCAGTTGGCTTAGAGACAAAAAGACAGGATAGAAAGAAGAATGAGGACAAAACGGACTTTACATTTTATGCAGTGGACTACTTCATTCTTCCTACCACTCAACAATACCAGATTATGAATTTTGTAAGTTTTTCATAATGTAAGTGCCTGTCGTTAGATGTATTTTGTTTTTTCATCACTAAGAACATTCATTCTTATTTGCTTAGTAGAATCTCAGTAACATGCACAAGAAATAAATCATTGAAACTTAGACTGTTTGTTGTTAGCTATAAACAGTTTCAATTGGCAATGATATCTACAGTGCTTAGTGCATACTTACCATATATTTTTTTTTATGTTTAGTGAGACAGAAATCTCAATCTTAAAATTTCTTCATATTTCATCAGAGTTTATAGTACTTGTAGGTCTTTAATGGGTAAGAGTTGATTTATATAGCTATGAAAGATAAGATATGTTCAAATTCATTGATAATCTCAATTGGAAAATTTGAGATCCATTGCACACGAATGGCATAATGGACATTTACAACCGAAATATCTGGTGGATAATGTGATAATATTTCAGCAAAAAAATACCCATTTTTGAGAAGTGGGCATTTATTTAAGCAATGAGACGTTTACAAAAATGATGATATATTTCAAAGCTTGTCTTCTAACTTTGCATTTTCAAAGTTAGAGGAAAATATATATCATAGATTTATTTGAGTGTTAAACATGATTTTTATGTACAAATTCTATTGTAACTGAACATATAAACTCTGCACAGACCCTTAGTCATCAATTTCTTCTTATTGATGGAGACAGTGACTCCTGCCTCTTTTCTTGCCTGCAGTTTACTGCACGTGTCAGTAATTTGTTTTCTCTTCTGTGTGCTCCATCCTAGAATAGAACTATTTGTGGTTCTCTTTGCTTTTTGTTCAGATGTAAATGCTTCCCATTCTGATATATTATATCAAACATTAGAGTTGTTGTGAAACATCAAGAAACAAAAGAAATCCTATGTGATGGAGATTTCTAAAAATAAGAAATGTTTATTACCATTTTATAGGGGGGCAATACACAGCCATTTAAGTCTTCAATGAATATAAAATAAATGTCAATAAGCTCAAATTGCTATAAAGTGCACTTCAAGCAGGCATGAACGAGGATATGTTAAAGTCCCTGAATGGGTGACAAATGTGGTTTGCAGAATAGATTTTTCTTATTAATAAATTTTGGTTGCCCGGAACTGCCCTGGCCCAGGGCTAGGAGCCCGCGGAAACTGCTTCTCGGTCCGGGTCCTGCTGAGGGCCGGTCAGGACTCACCCGTTGCTTTGGTTGCCCGGTAAGGGGAACGAAATGCTGCCATTCGCATAGGATACCAACATGGCAGAGATCTGATGTCATCAGAAAGCGGCAGAGGAGAGAACTTCATCAATACCAGCGGTGACAGAAACAGTTGGTCTCCTGGTAGGGGGGGTGAGGCACAGACACCCGAGTCTCCTCAATTTGTCGTCGAGCCAGAGGGGAGGAGCCGGGCCGCCGCCAGCGTCCGGAGCAGGCCCAGCGGCTCTCCAGCGTGGTGACCGCGTGACCCCAATTGGAGAGGGAGCGGAGCGGAGCCACCACCCGCACCCGCAAGGTGGGCAGACCCGCGACCCAGTGGTACATGGGCGTGGTAGGAGGGGCAGGGCAGAGCCGCCGCCCGCGCTTGCAAGGTAAACAGACCTGTGACAGACTGGCGGGTCAGGCCCAGTGGCCTGCCAGCGTGGTACACACGTCACCCCAACTGGAGTAGGGGCAGAGCAGATCCTTCTCCCATGCCCGGATCACGCCCTGCCGGTGTGGTGGCCACGTGACCCCAATTGGAGTGGGGGCGGAGCGGAACCGCCACCCGTGCCCGCAGGGTGAGCAGACCTGTGACCAACCTGCAGATCAGGCCCAGGGGTCCGCAGGCGTGGTAGGAGGGGCAGGGCAGATCCGCCGCCCGCGCCTGCAAGGTAGGCTGACCTGCAACAGACCGGCGTATCACCACCCTAATTGGAGTAGGGGCAGAGCAGAGTCGCCGCCTGTGCCAGGAACAGGCCCAGCGACCTGCAGGCGGGGTAGTCACGACACCCCAATTGGAGTAGGGGCAGAGCAGAGCCACCACCCGTGCCTGAAAGGTGGGCAGATCTGCGATCGACCAGCGGGACAGGCCCAGTGGCCTGCCGGTACGACAGACACGTCACCCCATTTGGAGTAGGGGCAGAGTAGAGCCGCCGCCCGCGCCTGCAGGGTAGGCAAACCTGCAACCGACCGGCGGATCAGGCCCGGTGGCCTGCCGGCGTGGTACACTCGTCACCCCAATTGGAGTAGGGGCAGAACAGAGCCGCCGCCAGCGCCCAGAACAGGCCCAGTGACCTGCCGGCGTGGTAGCCACGACACCCCAATTGGAATAAGGAGAGAGCAGAGCCGCCGCCCGCGCCTGCAGGAAAGATACGCAAGCAGTATGAAAAGACAAGGAAAGAAAGGACCACAAGCAATGCAGGTCAACGCAACTTTAGAAGAGGTAACAGCTGCAGCAGATGGAATGTCAGATAAAGAATTCAGGATATACATGCTTCAGATGATCTGGAGTATCAAGGAAGACATTAGACAGCAAAATCAGACAATGAAAGATCACTTCGACAATGAATTACGCAAACAAATCCAGGAAGCAAAGGATCAACTATACAGGGAGATAGAGGTTATAAAAAACAAACAAACAGAAATCCTAGAAATGCAGGAAGCAATAAACCAACTTAAAAACTCAATGGAGAATACTACCAGCAGAGTAGAACACTTAGAAGATAGAACATCAGACAATGAAGACAAAGTATTTCAACTGGAAAAGAACATAGACAGCTCAGCAAGACTGTTAAGAAACCATGAGCAGAACATCCAAGAATTATGGGATAACATTAAGAGACCAAACTTAAGAGTCATTGGGATACAGGAAGGTACAGAGCTCCAAACCAAAGGAATGAGCAGTCTATTCAATGAAATAATACAAGAAAACTTCCCAGACTTGAAGAATGAGACAGAATTCCAAATCCTAGAAGCCTACAGGATGCCGAATGTGCAAAATCATAAGAGATCCACACCTAGACACATTATAATGAAGATGCCCAACATACAGAATAAGGAGAGAATTTTAAAAGCTACAAGAGAAAGGAAGCAGATTACATTTAGGGGTAAGCCAATCAGGATAACATCTGATCTTTCAACACAGACTCTGAAAGCTAGAAGATCCTGGAATAACATATTTCAAACACTGAAAGAAAATGTGTTCCAACCAAGAATTGTGTATCCAGCGAAATTAAGCTTCAGGATGGAAGATGAAATTAAAACCTTCCACGATAAACAAAAGTTTAAAGAATTCGCAGCTAGAAAACCATCTCTTCAAAACATCCTCGCCAAAACATTACAGGAAGACAAAATGGAAAATAACAATGAAAACCAACAGTGGGAGGTAGGACAGTAAAGGGGGGGGAAATAATCAACGAGGAAAACAAACCATGTTTAGTAACATAAATAAACAAATATGGCTGGAAGAACAACCCATATCTCAATAATAACCCTAAATGTTAATGGCTTAAACTCACCAATTAAGAGACACAGGCTAGTAGAATGGATCACAAAACAAGACCCAACAATATGCTGCCTACAGGATACGCATTTGATAGGAAAAGACATACATAGGCTGAAGGTGAAAGGTTGGGAAAAATCATATCACTCATATGGACTTCGGAAACAAGCAGGAGTGTCCATACTCATATCAAATAAAATAGATTTCAAGCCAAAGTTAATCAAAAGGGATAAAGAGGGACACTACATACTGCTTAAGGGAACCATACACCAACAAGACATAACAATCATAAATATTTATGCCCCAAACAATGGTGCAGGTATGTTTGTCAAACAAACTCTTCTCAAGTTCAAGAGTCTAATAGACCACCATACCATAATCATGGGAGACTTCAACACACCTCTCTCGCCACTGGACAGATCTTCCAAACAAAAGTTGAATAAGGAAACTATAGAATTCAATAACACAATTAATAACCTAGACTTAATTGACATATATAGAATATACCACCCAACATCAAGCAGTTACACTTTTTTCTCAGCAGCACATGGATCCTTCTCAAAAATAGATCATATATTATGTCACAGGGCAACTCTTAGACAATATAAAGGAGTAGAGATAATACCATGCATCTTATCTGATCATAATGGAATGAAACTGAAAATCAACGATAAAAGAAGGAAGGAAAAAGCATACATCACTTGGAGAATGAACAATAGGTTACTGAATGATCAATGGGTTACAGAAGACATCAAGGAGGAAATTAAAAAATTCTTAGAGATAAATGAAAACACAGACACAACATATCAGAATCTATGGGACACATTGAAAGCAGTTCTAAGAGGAAAATTCATTGCTTGGAGTTCATTCCTTAAAAAAAGAAAAAACCAACAAATAAATGATCTCATACTTCATCTCAAAATCCTTGAAAAAGAAGAGCAAAACAACAGCAAAAGAAGTAGAAGGCAAGAAATAATTAAAATCAGAGCTGAAATTAATGAAATCGAAACAAAAGAAACAATTGAAAAAATTGACAAAACTAAAAGTTGGTTCTTTGAAAAAATAAACAAAATCGACAGACCCTTAGCGATGCTAGCGAAGAGGAGAGAGAACTCAAATTACTAGCATACGGGATGAAAAAGGCAATATCACAACAGACACTTCAGAAATACAGAAGATAATCAAAAACTATTTTGAATCCTTATACTCCAATAAATTAGAAGATAGTGAAGGCATTGATAAATTCCTTAAGTCATATGATCTGCCCAGATTGAGTCAGGAGGATATAGACAACCTAAACAGACCAATATCAATTGAGGAAATAGAAGAAACCATCAAAAGACTACCAACTAAGAAAAGCCCAGGACCGGATGGGTATACCGCAGAATTTTACAAAACCTTTAAAGAAGAACTAATACCAATACTTTTCAAGCTACTTCAGGAAATAGAAAAAGAGGGAGAACTTCCAAATTCATTCTATGAGGCCAACATCACCCTGATACCTAAACCAGACAAAGACACTTCAAAGAAAGAAAACTACAGACCAATATCTCTAATGAACCTAGATGCAAAAATCCTCAATAAAATTCTGGCGATTCGGATACAAAAACATATCAAAAAAATTGTGCACCATTATCAAGTAGGATTCATCCCTGGGATGCAAGGCTGGTTCAATATACAGAAATCAATAAATGTTATTCACCGCATCAATAGACTTAAAAATAAGAACCATTTGATCATCTCGATAGATGCGGAAAAAGCATTCGACAAAGTACAGCATCCCTTTATGTTCAAAACTCTAGAAAAACTAGGGATAACAGGAACATACCTCAATATTGTAAAAGCAATCTATGCTAAGCCTTAGGCTAGCATCATTCTGAATGGAGAAAAACTGAAGGCATTCCCTCTAAAATCTGGAACAAGACAGGGATGCCCTCTCTCTCCACTTCTGTTCAACATAGTTCTCGAAACACTGGCCAGAGCAATTAGACAGACGAAAGAAATTAAAGGCATAAAAATAGGAAAAGAAGAACTTAAATTATCACTATTTGCAGATGATATGATTCTATACCTAGCAGACCCAAAAGGCTCTACAAAGAAACTATTAGAGCTAATAAATGAATTCAGCAAAGTGGCAGGATATAAAATCAACACGCATAAATCAAAGGCATTCCTGTATATCAGCGACAAATCCTCTGAAATGGAAATGAGGACAACCACTCCATTCACAATATCTTCAAAAAAAATAAAATACTTGGGAATCAACCTAACAAAAGAGGTGAAAGACTTATACAATGAAAACTACAGAACCCTAAAGAGAGAAATAGAAGAAGATCTTAGAAGATGGAAAAATATACCCTGTTCATGGATAGGCAGAACTAACATCATCAAAATGGCGATATTACCAAAAGTTCTCTATAGGTTTAATGCAATGCCAATCAAAATCCCAACGGCATTTCTTGTAGAAATAGAGAAAGCAATCATGAAATTCTTATGGAAAAATAAACGACCCAGAATAGCAAAAACAATGCTAAGCAGGAAGTGTGAATCAGGCGGTATAGCGATACCAGACTTCAAACTATACTACAGAGCAATAGTAACAAAAACAGCATGGTACTGGTACCAAAACAGGCGGGTGGACCAATGGTACAGAATAGAGGACACAGAAACCAATCCACAAAACTACAACTATCTTATATTTGATAAAGGGGCTAAAAGCATGCAATGGAGGAAGGATAGCATCTTCAACAAATGGTGCTGGGAAAACTGGAAATCCATATGCAACAAAATGAAACTGAATCCCTTTCTCTCGCCATGCACAAAAGTTAATTCAAAATGGATCAAGGAGCTTGATATCAAATCAGAGACGCGCCGTCTGATAGAAGAAAAAGTTGGCTACGATCTACATTCGGTGGGGTCGGGCTCCAAATTCCTCAATAGGACACCCATAGCACAAAAGTTAATAACTAGAATCAACAAATGGGACTTACTCAAACTAAAAAGTTTTTTCTCAGCAAAAGAAACAATAAGAGAGGTAAATAGGGAGCCTACACCCTGGGAACAAATCTTTACTCCTCACACTTCAGATAGAGCCCTAATATCCAGAGTATACAAAGAACTCCAAAAATTAGACAATAAGAGAACAAACAACCCAATCAACAAATGGGCCAAGGACCTGAACAGACACTTCTCAGAGGAGGACATACAATCAATCAACAAGTACATGAAAAAATGCTCACCATCTCTAGCTGTCAGAGAAATGCAAATCAAAACCACTCTAAGATACCATCTCACTCCAGTAAGATTGGCAGCCATTATGAAGTCAAACAACAACAAGTGCTGGCGAGGATGTGGGGAAAAGGGTACATTTGTACATTGCTGGTGGGACTGCAGATCGGTGCAGCCAATTTGGAAAGCAGTATGGAGATTTCTTGGAAAGCTGGGAATGGAGCCACCATTTGACCCAGCTATTCCCCTTCTTGGTCTATTCCCTAAAGACCTAAAAAGAGCATGCTACAGGGACACTGCTACATCGATGTTCATAGCAGCACAATTCACAATAGCAAGACTGTGGAACCAACCTAGATGCCCTTCAATAGACGAATGGATAAAAAAAAATGTGGCATTTATACACAATGGAGTATTACTCTGCATTAAAAAATGACAAAATCATAGAATTTGCAGGGAAATGGATGGCATTAGAGCAGATTATTCTAAGTGAAGCTAGCCAATCCCTAAAAAACAAATGCCAAATGTCTTCTTTGATATAAGGAGAGTAACTAAGATCAGAGTAGGGACGAAGAGCAGGAGAAGAAGATTAACATTTAACAGGGATGAGAGGTGGGAGGGAAAGGGAGAGAGAAGGGAAATTGCATGGAAATGGAAGGAGACCCTCAGGGTTATACAGTGGAGGGGGTAGAGAGAGAGGAGGGGAGGGGAGGGGAGAGGTGGGGAGGGGGGAGGGTGGAGGATGGGAAAGGCAGCGGAGCACAACAGACACTAGTATGGCAATATGTAAATCAATGGATGTGTAACTGATGTGATTCTGCAATCTGTGTATGGGGTGAAGGTGGGAGTTCATAACCCACTTGAATCAAAGTGTGGAATATGATATGTCAAGAAATTTGTAATGTTTTGAACAACCAACAATAAAAAATTAATAAAAAATAAATTTTGGTCATCTTACTTATGACTCAAATTATCATAGACAAATATATAATTCTCATTTTAGAAATAAGAAGCAAAACCAGAAATTCTCATTAAAAATGAGAGCTGGTGATAATCAAAGGATATGAAATAGATCTCATTGAAGACTGTGAACACTGCCACAAAAAGATCTTCAGTGTATTTTGTGAAGTGAAGAAAAGTCAGGTGCAGAACAATGGTCTAGTATGGTTATGAAATAAGTACCTACAAATTCATAGACATTCTGAAGAAAGATACCCATGGAATGTATAACTATAATTTACCTGAAGAAAGAGAAGCCGGGTGTTAAGGGACAGGGGTAAAGGACATTTTTGATTTTGAACTGAGTGCATATATTATTTAATGTGAATGTTACAGTTTGGATGTGAGGTGTCTCCCAAAAGCTCACATGTGAGACAAGGCAAGAAGGTTCAGAGGGGAAATGGTTGGGTTATAATAGTCTTAACCCAATCAGTGATTTAGTGCTTCAATAGGGACATACTAAGTGGTAACTGAAGTGGTAGGGTATGGCTGGAGAAGGTGGGAATTGGGGCATGGCTTTGGGTAATATATTTTATATCTGGAGAGTAGAGACTATCTCTGCTTCCTGATCATGGTGTGAGCTCCCTCCCTTTGCCACACTTTTCCGCCATCATGTTCAGCCTCACCATGAGCCCCAAGGAATGGAGCTGGCCTTCTGTGGACTAAGACCTCTGAAACTGTGAACCCTCAAATAAACTTTTTCTTCATACCCTACAATTGTTCTGGTTGGGTTCTTTAGTCATAGCAATGAAAAGCTGACTAAAACAGTGAATATTCATAAAAGTGACAAATTTAAAAAGTTCTGTGTTACTGAGCATTTTCCGTGTATTTTTTTGGCCCTTTATATACCTTCTTTTGAGAAATGTCTCAATGTCAATAGTGATCAGAGAACTGCAAATCAAAACCACAATGAGATACCATCTTACCCTAGTTAGAATGGCCATCATCAAAAACAAGACAAGACAAAACAAAACACAAATGGTGGTGAGGATGTTAAAGGAAATTTTATTCACTGCTAGTAGGAATGTACGTTAGTATGGCCATTGTAGAAAATAAAACAGCAATTCATCAAAAAATTAAAAATAGAACTACTATATGACTCAGCAATTTCATTATTGGGTATATATTCAAAGGAGTTAAAATCTTTGTGCCAAAAGGATATTTGTACTTCCGTGTTTATTGCAGGACTATTCATGATAGCCAAAATATGGAATCAACCCAGATGTCTTTTCTCAGATGAAGAATAAAGAAAATGTGGCATATTGACACAATGGAATACTACTCAGTCATAAAAGAATAAAATCCTCCTATTTCCAGCAGCATGGATATAACAGTGGAACATTATGTTGAGTGAAACAAGCCAGACATTGAAAGACTAATACCTTGTTCTCCTTTATTTAAGGCAACCAATAAGTCAACCTTGAAGAAGTACAGAACAGAATAGTGGTCACTAAAGATGGGAAAAAGGATCGGGGACAGAATATAATTAAGAAGAACTTACAATGACTGTATGCTGGGGGGAAGCTGAGGCTAAGAGTAAGAGGACCCAGATGCTGGGGTTCACACCTGTAATCCCAGCAACACAGGAGGCTGAGTCAGGAGGACCACAAGTTCAAAGCCAGCCTCAGCAACTTAGTGAGACCTTAAGCAACTTAACAAGACTCTGTCTCAAAATAAAAAAATAATAAAAAGGGGTAGAGATGTGGGTTAGTGGTTAATCACCTTTGGGTTAAATCCCTGGTTTAAAAAAATAGAGGAGGTTGGATAGACATGTTTTATGCATGACTTATGCATGAATAGAAATATCATAGTGTCAATTTGTATAATTAATATGTTAGTAATTATAATAAAAATGTTCCAAAAATGTTCTGTTACTAAAAAAACAAAACAAAAACACCCCTCCTTGAATCTACCTAAGGTTTATCAATAGAAGAATAATTAGATAAATTATGGTGCTCCATGCAATGGAATATACTCTGCCATCTGTTTTTTTTAAAGCGAGGGAGAAGGGTATAGGTAAATTAGTAGGTGAACAAAAGCAAAGAATGGCATGTGCCAGGTTTCATTTCTGTCACTTTTAAGTACCACACAAAGAACTAAGTACATGGAAAATGTACATGAAAGGAGGCATTAGTGCAGGGGAAAGACCTATTTGTCATTTTATACATTTCTGTAGTACTTACATTTTAAGCATGTGTTTGTATTATAGTGAACTCTTTAAAAGTCAATTAGGTTATGATTCTCTGACAAATATTCAGTTTTATAAAAAAAAAATCTATGTTTTTCTAAACCGATGTGAATCCCAATGGATAGATTATGCAAATATTACAGCAAACTCTCATAAACATTTTAGAAGTAGATAGCTGATCAATTTCAGAGACTTTCTTCTTTGCGTCACATCCAGTCTTCAGGGGTAAATTACTGGAAATGGGCTGGATATGACATCATCAGCAACCGTATGATGCAGTGGAAATAACAGTGGCCTGAGGGCCTCACGGTGGCACTTCTACTTATCTTCAGCCTAAACTCAACACTGTCCTGTATCAAAAGAAAGAAGTGGGGGCTGGTTTGTGGCTCAGCGTAGAGTGCTTACCTATCATGTGTGAGATTCTGGTTCGATCCTCAGCACCACATAAAAATAAACAAATAAAATAAAGGTATTATGTCCATCAACAACTAATAAAATATGTTAAAAAAAGAATAAATGACACTGGAAACAAATACTTTACAAGAACTGGCTTGCTCCTCTCTAGGTGTCTTTCTGTTATAGCTCAGCACTTCTCTGCTAGTTTCAAGTTTAAATGTCAAGCACGAGTGGAACTGATGGAGAAGATAATTTATAAACATGGTATATTATAAGTGCCATGTTTTCCCCAGGATTGACTGTGCTTTTATTTCTCTCTGAACAGACAGGGAAATTGTGTTTGTGAAGGAGTTTTGTGGTCATGGTAGGACCACAGTGAAGCCAGGGGAGGGATCATTCTTGTCTCTTTCTGTATTACTCTCTGCACAATGGCCCTTGTTATCAAGAAATTCCATTTCTTGTTCAAATTGAATGTTTCTGTGGGAGTAGAATGAACAGATGTTATGCCTTGAATAGGGTAGAATTATCAATTCTGAGTGAGTGAGATTGACATTATTCAAAGAGATAGGGTCTCACATTCTAAAGAAAAATGTAGCTACTTATATGTGCATGATGAACTACTTTCTGGACATTTCATCCGAGATTGGAACTGAGGAGTTGGTGACAGAATAACTAGGTTTAGAATTTGGGTCTTCCATTTAGATGTAGCAACCATGCAGAATATTGTATGGAACTTATTCTATACTTAATAGTATTATCTTACGTTGCAGGAAATTACAAGAGAAAAAATATAAGGGGGCTTTTGCATGTTAATGTTTCCAAAGTATATCCACAAAGAAAATATGAAGAAAGAAGGGTAATCTTCAGTTACACAAATATCAGTTTAGTCATTTGACATCTCAATTCAAGTCCTTATAATTAGTTGTACTTTTTTCTTCATGCTTTTAAACAACAAATCCATCTTATTTCAAATGCATTGGGCACATACTATGATTAACTTAACACGTCTTATTGTATAATTCTATTGAATTTTATTAAGAAATAACCCTTGTTTGTTTTAAATTCTTTCTTCAATTTACATAGCCAGAATTGCTTTGTTAAATTTTAAACATGGCCACATGGTGGTGCACACCTCTAATCTCAGTGGCTTGGAAGCCTGAGGAAGGCGGACAGCAAGTTCAAAGCCAGCCTCAGCAAAAGCAAGGGGCTAAGCAGCTCAGTGAGACCCTGTCTTTAAATAAAATACAAAATAGGACCAGGGATGTGGCTCAGTGGTTGAGTGTCTCTGAATTCAACCCACAATACCTCCCCTCCAAAAAATATTGTAAGCATGAAATGTTAATACCTATGCAATATAATAAATTTCAGGTATCCAAATAAAATCTCCTTAATAGAAATGTAATAAAAACATGACTCATTTTTCATGTAAGCAGAGTTGAAAGTTTTGAGCCTTAGTATACAAGGTATTCTATCTATCTATCTGTCTATCATCTATCTATGTTTTTTTTTTCTTCTGGGATAGGGATGGCAGCACTGGAGATTGAACACATAATGTGTGTGTGTGTGTGTGTGTGTGTGTGTGTGTGTGTGTGTGTTGTATGTATATATGTATTGAGGCAGAGTTTTATTAAATTGCCCAGGCTGATCTTGAACTTGTAATCCTCCTGCCTCAGCCTCTGGAGTAGGTAGGATTACAAGCATGTGCCGCTGCACCCAGTACATTGGACATTTTGGAAACATAATCATTCATCATTCTTAGGAAAGCATCCCAGGACTATTTTCACTAACAAGTGTAATATGTTAGTAAAAAATTGGGGACAAGGATGAAGTGGCAGTAGGTGTGGAAAGATTTGCTCTTGGCCTCTCTAGCAAGCGGGACTGGCTTCATGGACCTGTGATGTGCAGTTGCACGTGGTCCCCATTCTCAGAAGATTTGGTACTTTATAGACCTGTTCATGAAATATTATTTTGAGCATGCAGTGAGCAGAGAGGATACCCATGCAAATGTTTGTGATCCCAGTGACATTGCTCAGGGTCCTGGGTATATACAGTGTGCAGACCAATTGGCCTTGCCCCCTAGCATGAACACGTGGGCTTCTGGGCAGTCCAGGGAGCCAGTGGGCTGAGCAGGTGACTGGGGAGGAATTGGAGACCAGACTGGCAGTGGGGACAGAAACAAACACAACACAAGTAGCAGCTGTATCCAGGGAAGAAAAGGGACCCAAACTGTTTGAAAACATGAGAAGACTGTCAGTTTTCCAGGAGAGTAAGTCCTGCAGCTCCTGCCCAATTATTCTCTGGTGCTCAGACAATAGACTCTGTCAGTAAATTATTACAAAGTAAAAGCAAACTCATGCATGTGGCAATAATGCATGTCAGAGAGTTACTAGAATTGGTGAAAGAGTTCAGAGTCTCTAGTTCTAAAAACTACTGCAACACTGCAATACAAATATCCATGGCCTTACAAATAGAAATTAAACCTACACAATGTAGTTGCAGTGATAGAAAAAATTCCATGATCATATGAAACTTCAGATAAACAACTTATTAGTGAGGAAGACAAAATATTATTATTATTAAATAATGTATAAGTAAAAAAGTTATTAATGAGGAAGACAAATTATTATTATTAAATTATTTTTCTTTCTTTTTTGTCTTTCAATAACAATTTTTGAACTGTTTTAGATCCAAATATATGTATATAAAACATTTATACAGATAAATTAGTGTTAAGAATTTTAAAAAGGCATAGTAAAATCCATAAATGTCCTTTCTATGTTCTGACATCTTACAAATGTTTTCAAGATTGGAAACCTCTACATCCTGGCTATTTGTGAAAAACGTGAGAATTTGGTAGGTTGTGGGAAGTTCCAGAACTGACCATAGCATAAAAGCAAAACAAAGTTATGATGCTTTTATCATTGCTTAATCCCCAAGGTTAAAAGGGAGACCACGGAATACTAAAGTCAGGTATTTACCAAAGAGTGTTGATTTCTACTAGCCAAATTCAGCCCTCACCCACCAGTTGAAACAAGAGTCTTTCTCAGGTCATTGTCTAGTAGGAGTTTGAAACATTTCAATTGAAGCCTTTACTTTTCCTTTAGCCTTCAACATGTGTGGTCCCAACAATGCTGTCTCTGAGGTGGCCTCTGATTCAGGCTTTGTATCTCCATTTTCAAATTCACCTTGCTTCGATCCATAAGCACACTTCTTTTTCAGAGCTTCTGCTGTGAGGGCAGCAGGGCCAGTAGCATCCACTGGCTTGGGCTTTACATCTTTCTCTGACTCTTGACTGACTGAAGTTTTACACTATTCATCTCTTTAAGGATCTCTAGCATATTTGGCACATCTGGTTTCTTTGGACTATTCTTAGCCAAAATCTTTCCAGCATTGGCTTTTTGCTCTCTTCACTCTTTAATCAGATCAATATCAGATTTACTTTGCTGGAGCCCTAGTGGAGTGGTGGATGGGAGGTGGTGGTGGTGCTGGGGCTGTGGTAATAGATGTGGTAGAATCCAAGTCACCTACTGCAATGAGATTCTGTTGCTCTTGCAGGGTCACTTTTTGGTAATCCGAGGTCTGAATATAGCAACTTCATTTTCAAGTGCATGGATCTTCTCTGCAGGGCTTCCTCATTGGTCAGTGTTGCAGTCTTCAGTGGAGGCTCTTCTGGACACAAGTTTGGTAAGGAAATATGCCTACTTGGGGGCTTCTCAAAGAAAGGAAGGTCATTTTGAAGAGGTGGCTTTGACCTTACCTCTGTCCTTAGTCTTGTTGAGTTCTCTACTCTCTTTCTTCTGTGACTACCCATCCAATATCAGCAAAAGACAACACTTTTTTTGCCTCCTTTCCTGGATGGTTGGGACTTCATTCTGTTGCACAGCTGAAATTGAACTTTTAAGACACTGAATTTGAGATGTTAGTAACAATTTTCCTTATGATACTTCCAGATGAATTCATATAGTTTTTCAGACCAAAGTACTGATTGCATGCTTACTCCAACTTGTTGAAAACCATTCTCATCAGATGCTTAATCCAGCCAAGCATTTAGATGGCAAAGTCATCCCAAATTTGCATTTCAGGTACTTCAGGTATTCATAGCAGCACATGGTCCATTAAAGCACACTGACTGCCTCCCCCACCCCTATTCCTCAGCAGCCAGCATATTCTCCATCTACTCGGGTTTTCAGATTCAAATTATTTTTCTTGTAATTGAAGAATCATTGTTAGAATATATAACAGGTATTTTGAATTATAAAAAAAAATCATGAAGCCACTTTCAGTGAGTCAACAAATTATGAGAAATGTCAGGAAAAACACTAATATACCACAGAAAAGGTTTTTGTTTGAAATTAAATTTAAATTTAAAATCAGAATTCTAATGAAATTTCATTAAAATACAGATGATTAAAAACTTAAAAATAATTTAAATATTGAAAATTAAAATTTTAACTTTAATTTTAAGTGGCTTAATACAAAGTAGTGATATTTAAAAAGCAATTTTTAATCTGAATTTTAATGACTAATATTTATGAAAAATTAAATCCTTTTAGGAGAACTGTGCCATGAATCTTCAGGTATAGATGACTAAAATTTATATTCAAAATTATCTACATAATTATTTTCAAAATAATTTACTAGAAATATGTCCCAATATTGTCAAAGTCTATAAAACATTTTAACAACTCCAGTAATAGTTACATACACAGAAAGATATTCCTCAAAATTCAAAATAATAAAAAAATTAATTGTGGTGCATTTGCCAGGAGTGATTTAAATCAACTTCTGTTACACTGATTGAAAATTAACTTGCTAAAAGTATACATTTTGATGACTTATTCATAAAGTTTTAGAAAAATAAATCAGAAAAATTCTTATGATCAATCAAGTTATTCTATTAATAAAGTATTATATTCATTGTATTATACAAAATTATTACATTTAAACATTCTTTTTATAATTTATAATTCTATGTTGTGATTCATATATTAGTATTATACCATAATTATACTTTATATGTAATAAAATATTGTTAAAGTGAAATGTGTTGTATTTGACCACATTTAGCAGTACTTTTTTTCTTAATTTTTGAATGAGGGAAACTCACATTTTTATTTCTCACTGAGTCATGTAAACTCTGTAACCATCCTTGATAGCAAGATTTATCAATGGATTTCCTCTCCAGTTATTTTCTTCTTGAATATTATTATTTAAAATTAATTGATTTTAATTTTTTATTTGTTCTAAATAGTTATACATGACAGTAGAATGCATCATACATAAATGGAGTATAACTTCTCATTCTTCCAGTTGTACAGGATGTAGAGTTACACAGGTCATGTAATCATATATGCACATAGGATAATTATGTCTAATTCATTCTATTATCATTCCTACCCCCATAACCCCTCCCCTACCTTCACTCCACTCTGTCTAATCCATAGTACCTCTATTTATCCCCCCAATACCCCAGCCCTTATTGTGAATTGGCATTTGCATGTCATAGAAAATGTTTGGCCTTTGGTTCTTTGGGATTGGCTTATTTAATTAGCATGATATTCTCCAGATTCCTCCATTTACCAGCAAAGCTATAATTTCATTCTTCTTTATGGCTGAGTAATATTCCTATATATATATATCACAACTTCTTTATCCATTCAACTGTCGAAGGAAACCTAGGTTGGTTATATAGTTTAGCTATTGTGAATTGAGCTGGTATATACATTGATGTGGCTGTGTCACTGTAGTATGCTAATTTTAAGTCCTTTGGATATAGAGCAAGGAGTGGGATAGCTGAGCTGGGTCAAATGATGGTTTAATTTCAAGTTTTCTAAGGAATATCCATACTGCTTTCCAGGGTGGACGCACCAATTTGTAGTTCCATCAGCAATGAATGAGTGTATCCTTTTCCTCGAATCCTCATCAACACTTATAGTTGCTTGTATTTATGATAATTGTCATTCTTACTAGAGTGAGATGGAATCTCAGTGTAATTTTGATTTGCATTTATCTCATTGCTAGATATGTTGAACATTTTTTCATATAATTGTTAATCAATCACATTTTTTCTTACGTGAAGTGTCTCTTCAGTTCCTTAGCCCATTTATTGATTGGGTTATTTGGGTGTGTTACGATCTTTGAGTTCTTTATACATCTTGGAGATTAATGCTTTATCTGTGGTGTGTGTGATAATGATTTTCTCCCATTTTGTAGGCTCTCTCTACATGTTATTGATTGTTTCATGTTATTGCTGTGAAGAAGCTTTTCAGTTAGATTCCATCCTATTTATTGATCCTTGAGTTCACATTTTGTGCTTTAGGAGTTTGTTAAGGAAGTCAGTTCTTAAGCCGGCATGGTGAAGATTTAGGCCTACTTTTTCTTCTAGTAAGTGAGGGTCTCTGTTCTAGTGCCTAAGTCCTTGATTCACTTTGAGTTGATTTTTTGTGCAGGGTGAGGTCTTTTAATTGACAAGAATTGTGTATATTTATGGTATACAGCAATATAATTAGCTGTAGGTGTGTATTATTCAGTGGCTAATTCAAAAAAATTAATATATCCATTACCACACATACTTATTATATTTATGCAGTAAGAACATTAAAAATTTATTTTCTTAGCAATTTTTAAGTATAGAGCATGTTGTTATTATAGTCATTGATATTATATTTATTAGGTGACTGCAGTCACCATGTTGTATCACAGATATCCTGAGCGTATTCCTCCTCACTGGAATTTTGTATATTTTAACCAATATCTGTTAATCCTTCCTACCTCCCAGACCCTGATAACCTCCATTCCACTCTCTGATTTTATAACTTCTTTTTTAGGTTCTACATGAAAGTGAGATTTTGCAGTATTTATATTTGCTTTGCCTGGCTTATTTCATTTAATATAATGTCCTTCAGGTTTGTCCATGTTGTCACAAACGACAGGATTTCCTTTTCATTTAAAGCTCAATATTATTCATATATCTATATCTGTTTACCTATCACATTTTCTTCATACTTCTGTCTGTTTGATGGACACTTTGATTCCACATCTAGTCTATATTGCAAATGGGAGTACAGTTTAACACACTGATTTCTTTTCCTTTGCATATGTACCCAGAAGTGGGATCACTGGATCACATATTAGTTCTATTTTTTAAAAGGTTCCCATAATGGTTGTACTCATCATCTACATTCCCACCACCAGTGTATAAGGTTTCCATTTTTGGCACATACCTCACCAATCTTGTTTTCTTTTTCTTTCTTTCTTTTCTGTTTTTTTTTTTTTTTTTTTTTTTTGATAATAGTCATTCTAACAGGTGTGTGGTAGAATCCTTTGTGTCTATGAACTAAACTGACTGATGATTTGGCCCATTACAAGTAGAAACATTTCATGTTGAAGAATTTTTGTTGGTATCTAAAACTACATGATCCCTGAGTGTGTCCTGTTTTTCCATGAGCTGTGAGCATAGGTCCCAGCTTCTCAGAGTGGTCCATCTGTACCTGTCTGTTTTTGGAGATGGGAGGTTATCCATAGTGAGGCTGGTTCCACAGAATGGAGCACAAGGTAGTGACATCTTTATGAATGAAAGATTTTTTTTTCCAGCCTTTAGTCAATTTGATACTTCCCCATCGATTACTACTTGTAAGTCAGTGTCCATTTGTTTGACTCCAACCTGAGATGGTCTTGGTCAGCTTGAAATAACAATGACAAGAGGCTCAGGTGTTTCGGTGGCCTCTATTTTGAAGTTTGGAAGATTTATGTCTGGACAGCTGCGTGCAAAACCTTCTGCACATGGAGATCAGCATATCCCCCAAAGATATAACGAGTAAAGCTGAAGAGTAATGAAGAAAAATGACAGGCGCCTGGAAGGGAATAAACGGGGTATGCCTCTGGTAAATAACTCCCTGAAGGACTCTTAGGAATGACTTACTGATTAATTGAATCAATCCATCATTCTTGGGGTGACAGCATCAATTTGCCATCTTTTTTGGGGAGTTGTTTAATTCCTTTGTTGTTATAGCTTAAATTCATATGAGGGTAGAAGAAGTAGTTAAAAATATAACTGTTTCATTATTAAGGTGCCACATTATTAAGGCACTCTCAAAGAAAAGCTTGACATTAATTTTAGTAACAATTTAGCCTGTGCAAGAGCATCAACCTGTGGCTTGTAAAGGGATTTCTTTCCTTTATGAATTTAACTTACCAATATAAATTTTCATTATCCCCCATCAAAATTTTCTCATTGCTTCTAAATTCCATAATGTCTAAAGATTTTTTTAAATGATCTTTGTTCTCATTCTAGAGAATATAAAAATACCTGCTTTCATCCATTTTAATACAGACTCACCTTTATTTTCTGTGTTGTCACTGGCAACCATAACTCATAATACTTAACGCAGATTTCAGTTGCAAATATAACCCTTGAAAGTATTAATCTAGTTTAAATTTTTGCTGAATAAAACAGCGTAGAATTGATAAATGTATCTGATATTTTTCTCCCATCGCTATCAAAAGAACAATTGTTTCAATATTCTAATTTGTTGTAAATTACATATAAGGTCGATTATGGATTTTGTTCTTTCTTTTATTTATTTTTTGGTTGTGGGTGAAAGGTAGATGTAATAAAATGAAAAGAGAATTGGACAAAAATCTCAAGCAAAGATTTACATGTGATGAAAATAATTTTGGGGTTTATATTTTGCAATGTAAGAATCTTAATGCCAAGGCTTCCTGAGTATAGGTCTTGAGTGTTGAAATTTTAGTAAAGGCAGATAAAATGTCTGAAGGAAGAATTTTCTTGACAAATAGAGAAAGCATCCAAAATGAAACTGTTTAAATAATCCTAATATCAGTTGTTTGTAAATGTACAGTAAAAGAAATAACAGAAACTCTTCTGTCTCTGTAACTAAATAGAATTGATCAATACATAAAATCATATATCCACATGTTTACATGTGGGTAGGGATTGATGGTTTTCAAAAGAACATATAATAAAATATATTTTAATATTGAAACTATATTGAACATAATACATAATAATTCAAAAGCATTTTATGATTTAAAAATGTCTTAAGGTCTTCCTTTTCATGGTTTGTTTCAATTTACAAAGTCCAGGGTCAATTGATAGTGTCTGGGATTTGATTTATTCTATTCTGATCAGATTGCACACAAGAATTTGCTGTGGAATGTGAGTTAATTTGCATTTTTAGAATACATGCTCACTTTGTATAATTTCTTAATGTCTCCAGGCCTTATCTTACTGTCTGTATAATGAAGAGATTTTGGATCTCAAAGGTTTGTTCTAAACATGACCTATTTTAAAAATGGGTTTATATTTCTGAAAGAAAAGGGCCCATTCATTCATGATATCACAGTGAAATGAAGGGGATTGGCTTCACTGTATCAGAGGGTATTTCTTTCTTTCTTTCTTTCTTTTTTTTTTTTTTTTTTTAGTACTTACCAAATGCATACCTTAGTTCTGCCTGTTATGTACCAAGCTCTTGATTTATTGAACTGAGACCTGCAGAAGAAGGAATCTGTTCTTTAAGGTAAATACATATGTATATTTATGATCGACCTATTGATTTTGTCTTTTTCTAGGCAACTGAGATGTTGTGTGCCTTTGACGGCATGGCAGTCATCCACGTCAACTTCAATGAACACCTTCACAGCAGACTTTTCACACAGGGAACAAAAGTAAGATCAGGCTTGATCATTGCTCTCCCCATGCAACTGACAAATCAAGGATTGAGAGTTGATCTTCAGCTCCTTGACATACTGCCTCAAAACTGTCCTTGTTTTGAACCCACTTGAGTATTTTGACTTTTAGGGGCTGCAGTGTGTCTGCATGCAGCGGAGGGGGATGCCCACAGCCTCAGTGGCCCCTAAGCCTAAAGCAAGTGAGCCAGTGGCTCTCTCTCCTTTTAGTGCCTATTGTGAACCTTGGCTGAGATTAAGGGCTACATAATCAGTTGCCAGGGCTTCATCTTTTCTATTTGTCTCTCCTACCCCATAACATGGTGCCACACTATTAAGGCACTCTCAAAGAAAAGCTTGACATTAATTTTAGTAATAATTTAGCCTGTGCAAGAGCATCAACCTGTGGCTTGTAAAGGGATTTCTTTCCTTTATGAATTTAACTTACCAATATAAATTTTCATTATCCCCCATCAAAATTTTCTCATTGCTTCTAAATTCCATAATGTTTAAAGATTTTTTAAATGATCTTTGTTCTCATTCTAGAGAATATAAAAATACCTGCTTTCCATTTTCATACAGACAAATACATTACATTTGTCTTCTGTTGAGGGGAAAATCAATATTCTAATAACACAGTTGATTATGTCATCAAAGGGGCAATAAATAAGTAGTTGAAATTATTTTATTGAAAATAAAATATATTTAATAAAAAAACCCCCAAAACTCTACCTATAATTTAATCAAAGGTTTTTAAACACAGGGTCTTAACACCTTCATCAATTATTAGTTTGATACTAACTCTAAATCTGGAAGGTTTCCAAAAGACAGTAGGTCCATTGCAGACCATCTTTCAAAGTCAAGGCCTTAGTGTCAAAATGTAATGCAAGTACGTGTCACCTGTGACTGAGCTGGACGGTGCCCCAACCAGGCAGTTTCTTTTCATTGCTGACACATCCGTGCACTGTAGACATAACAGTGCCTTCATGTAAATTTGATAGGGTTTCCCTGTCAATGACATAATCAAATACACTGTGAGAAGCAGCAGGGGTTTTCAGGGATGGCTCAGAAACTTAATTGTTTTTCCATTTATTTTTAAAATGCAAATTACACTAGTAAGTCAAAAAAATCACTCTGTTAAAAATACATTCAGAATTAACAAATGAAAAAAAAAGACACATCAGGATTGTAACTCTTGCCTTCAGAATATTAGGTTTATAACAAAAGCTCAGCCTAGAAAAATAGCATTCTTCACCGGATTTTGAGGAGGATACAGCTGTACAACTTAGATGTTTTCCCAGATAGAATCACACCACTGTGCTTACTGCTCCTAAAAAAGGCCCGTCCACTGATTAATTTTTAGTAGTCAACAACTGTTTTTGAAAATTTTGGTGGTGGTGATAGTAGTGATTTGGTGGTAAGCTGGCTGTAACTTAAAACGGGAATATGAGGGCTCATTGTCTGTATCCATATACATGTACTACAAGGTTGAATCTCTTCACAGCATGCATGTACAGTGAAACCTCATTTTAATAGTTACATCAATAGTCACATTAGAATAGTTTCTGGCATTTATAGTATGTATATTTTAGGAGTCAAAAGACAGTACATTGGTAAATATTTTTCTTGTACATTAAACATGCATGTCACTATAAAAGCATCATATGAGGTTTCACTGACATGTTTGCAATTGTATATTTTATACATGTACGTATGGACAAACATATGCAAGCCACTGAGAAAAATCCAAGCACATGTGCTGGAATGTATGTTTGTGGTTTATGTTCCAATGGTAAACTTTTGTTCCTTTATTATTTTCAAATGTATATGCCTGTGTACATTACAAACATTCATGCAACACAGTTATGGGACCATTTTTATCTGAATGAGCTAAGGTCCAAAGGAGGTTTACCCAATAACTGAAACTTCATAAAAATCAGAGAAAAGTTGCTCCATGACAATTTATAAATTTCCCAGTCTGAATTTCACTGTACTTAAAGATGGTGTTAGTTAAACAAAATTTGATTTTAGTGTCTCAAGTGGATCCGAGAAAATCATGACTCATCTGAGTTACTGATAAGCCTGAGCTAATTATGTTTTCCACTAATGAAAACCAAATAATGCTTGATAATATAAAACAAAATTTCCTAGGAGTTCAGAATATTCCATAGACACATTGACCTACTATTAAGTTTCCAAAGGCATCTTGTTTGCCAACTACGTAACAGCACAGTTTTTCTGCCACGATAATACAGGAGGATTGAAATACACTCTAACACACAACAGATCCCCCAAATACCACAATGAGATCTCAAATATTTCACCAAGGTAACTATTGCTCCCCCCCCACCCACCCAAAAAATAATCTTGTATGCCGAAGTTAGAAAAGAAAGTTCACCTACATCAGGTCTTCCGTTTGAATTAGATATAAAAGAGTAAACATAGCTAATACATAGTCAGTTGGCCTCGGTTGATAGAAATCCACAGCTGTTTTCTGTGTTAGTAAAAGACATTTGTAGATACTTATAAAAGCACCTAGAGTGCAATAAATAAAATCAGTGAGTTAAGCCATTTTTGCTTTCTGCTTCCAATAGATTAATGAGTTAGTAGATTAATAAATTTTACTTTGTCCCACCCCAACCCCATCAGAAGACCATACCTAATAATTATAAAGATGACTATTATTGTTGTTGTTATTGGTACTTGTCTCTTTTTGGCCATCAGGGAGGCTCAACGTTACATAATGCACTTTGCTGACAGCTGGCAGTTTTCTTACACAGACACACTGGAGCTGCTGAGTTATTCAGTCTTGTTTCTCGACACGAAACACACAGACTCGAACTCATTCGGAATGAATAGCAGTGTGTTAGCCTAAAGGAATTGACTCAGGGATGTCTGCACTGAGATTCTCGGGCACACAACGCAGGTGGGTTAAGGCAAGTATGTACGGTACAGCCTTTAGGGCAAACGACCTGCCATTTCAAACTTCGGTTACAAGGTCATCGTGGCATGTTTTTGTTTGTCTTTTTTGCAATTACATTGCCTAAGTAGCTGTGGTGCTATCAAGATGTATGGAGTGCAGAAAACGGGGCTCTCAAACTAATGTGCCCCATGACTTCGCAGCTCACAGAGGTTGACTGGCTGGGCTGCCGAGGAGTTAGTAATGGCCAGCAGGGGGCACCAACGCGTCTCCTTTTGAACTTTAAAGGCCTGGGAGAAAGGAGCCTGCTTTCAGGAAATCCAGGATGGGCGTGTCCTGCATATTTGTCTGTTTCATTTAGAAAGGAGGTCAAGTGGAATTGGTTTGTGCGTGGTTTTGTGTGTGTGTGTGTGTGTGTGTGTCCTGTTAATATGTATATATATTTAAATTCATCTGCTTCTTGCTCTTCATCAAATGCAGGAGGCCATTGCGAAATAAGTTCTTTGAGAGGTCCATGGGCTGACAAACTGAAGTCATCTGTATTATTTTGACCTAAGAGAGAGAAAAGATGTTTTTAATCAAAGAGGAGAGTGCTAGGTGCCTGTCCCTCACCACCTTTTCTCACCTCTCCAAGCACAAGTGCAAACAAAAAAGAAGGAAAGAAAAGAGAAGAAGCCCAAATTGGATTTTAGATAGATAAATTTCTTCTCCTTTTCTTTTTCCTTAGTGCAACTGCCTGGATAGAGAGACCCACTTGTGGTCATTCAAAAATCTATTTCTGGGGACGAATGAAATGAAGATGTATTACTGTACAATTGGGCTGCCCAATATAATGCACTGTTTTCACATGCTGCCTAATACTCCACAGGATCATCTCACTGGGCGGAAGCAGGATCAGATCTATGCTTGCTTCTGTGGCATTCCATGTAGTTACATTGCTAGAAAATTGATCTGTGGACATGGAAATTCTTTTTGTTATATAGTTACCAATTGGTTTCAAAGAGATTTATCAAAGTGTAAGGGAAAACATAAAAACCTTTCCTTTTAGATGGATTATAGATAATCTGAAAAATTGCAAAGCAAGAACATTTACAAAACCTAACTCAAAATAACAAGGACCGTGCATTCATTGGCTATGGGCACTGAAACAGGGCTGTGACCGGCAGTCAGTATTGGCAGTGACTTCACAGCTTTGTCCAAGGTCCTGGCCACAGAAGGTTTGTGGGGTAGAATGAAAATCCCACAGCTAAAACTTCACATTACTTTTTAGCATTTGCTTTCTTTCAAAAGAACAGCTTTTATTTCCAGTTGCTCTATAATATTGTTAGGGTGCACGAACTGGCCTATGATGTTAAATTACTCTTACTTTACAAGACATATTTATGGGAAGTTGACAGGAGAAGGCACACTCCAAATGACAAAGACAGAGGAGATGCTAAGGTCTCTGCCTCTCAGCAGGGAACAAGGTTTGTAGGTGAATCAGTTTTGATTTTTCACAGGATTTGAATAGGCAGTCGCTCTCAGATGAATGGTTTTGAGGGTTACAAAGTTTAAAAGGCCCTTCATTCAACATAGCACAGTGTAAAATCAAAAGGGAATAGAGGGAATGTACAGGAAGGGGAAGGTACAGAATTTTATGGAAATATGACTGTTAAATCAGTGTAAGCTACACCAACAAGAAAATAAAATCAGGGAATGTAACATGAAGTCGAACTCACAGCCCACCTTAAAATTTATTGAGGACTGAATTAAGGGGATAGGAAAAGAGGTTGATAATCCTGGCTGTACCACCAACAAGTTGTGTGATGGTTGTTTTCCTTTCTCTTGATTCAGTTTCCTCACCTGTAAAATAAAATCTTTGTATTCTAGGATCCAAGGTTTCCTATGGGATGCTTTGTGGAAGGGGTGATAGTAGGATTTTGACTTTAATATTTTATGTACCTTAAGTATTCCTGACTTCTTAGATCTGAATTCCATTAAACATGTAAATTAGTTCCTAAGCAACAAAATTTGAAGGGTCTCATATAATTTTATTATTCATAGGCAGTATTTTTATTACTTCCACTTGGCTTTTAAACTATTTTATTTAACAAAATCATGAGAAGTTTTGTCTTCAAGGAATTTAATCATTGACAAAGATATTCATTTTTGTAAAGTCCCTGTTTAAATATCAACATTAGAATTATAAATGCCTGGTTTGAAACAATATGCTGATTATATATAATTAGCATTATGCATAATTAGCCTTCTCATGTTATTATTATAGCTTAAAGTTAGATGAGTGGTTACATCTAATTTATTATGGCTTGGAGATCTTTACTGATCATTTATATTGACCAACACAATGCAATGTTATATAATATAGTCAATATCAAGCAATTGCAATGCCTTGTAGATATTTGATCTACTCTTTTAAGTTCAAATATATTGTTATTTGTTACATGAGCTAATATTATATGTCATATGTCAGATACAGAGGATATCCTTTGGGAAATGAGATTTCTGACTTGACAAGGCTTTTCATGATGATGTTGGTTGACATAAGAATTATTTTCACTGTTAATAAATACTGTTTATTAAGCACTTACTATGAGACATATCCTATGTCTTCTATGTTTTACCTGGATTTTTTCATATAATTTCCGAACAATTAAATGAAGTACATGTGTTGTCATTTCTATTTTTCAGGTGAGGAAACTTAGGCTTGGTGAGATTAAAGTTTTTCAAACAAAGTTATATGATCAAGGTTACAATGAATTTAATCTCAGGCAGTATACTACTCCTGATTGCTTTGCCCTTTTAAAATAGAACACCTTACAGATGTTTACTCTAAAATATTGAGAAGAATGGCAAAGAATTCAAAAGATGTATAATTTTGTATTTTTGTTCTTGGAATTTCATGGAGGGGTACTTTACCATAGGGCAACATCCCTAGTCCATTTTATTTTTTATTTTGAGACAGGGTCTCTCTAAGATTTCAAGGCTGGCCTTGAATTTACAATACCCCTGTTTCAGCCTTTCAAGTTTCTGGGATCACAGGTACACACAACCTCACCTGGCCTTATTTTATTTTTTGTTGTAGCTATCAGATTTTTCTGAGAGGTTTGGGTAGATACAGTATAAAGAGTATATTGCAAAAAAATAAAAAAAAAAAGAGTATTAGAGGAAAATAATGTTGAGAAATATTTTATATAGGAAGTATATTTTAAAATAAAATTTAAAGACAGCGAGGTTTCAAAGAGCAAAATTTGGGGAAAATTATAATATCTGGTGTCAAAAGAACAGCAGGACAATTGGAAATAACTGTGTCCTTTTTTTTTTTTTGGATAAGGCAAGAGTTGAATTTGGTTGGGAAAAAATGACTTGAAGGAAGATACCAGTCTATTTATGAATTCACTGGATTCAAAGCATAAGGAGGCTAGGCCAGTTTTCATTCACCATTACATTTCCCCTACCAACTCCCAGCATCATCTGCAGGTGGTTGGGACTCAGACATTATTAGCACTTGAAGAGAAGATATTTAAATAAAATATTGAGGCCAGGTCAGGTTAGACTTGCAGGCTATGGCAAGTTTGGATTCTGTTCAGTAGGTAACAGGGAGTCACTGATGGCTTTTGGGCAGAGAGGTGAAATTCTCAGAATAGTACTTTGTGAAGATTAATTTGGCAGGCCATGTGGAGGATGGGATGGAGGTTCTGAAATAAGGAAGAAGCTGGAGTTAGGGCAGTGGTGGTGGGCATGTAAAGAAAGGCTTAGAGACGCAATGCTTTGAATGACATATAGTATCCTCTAACTTCTGAACTAATAAAGTCTCTTCTATAAGTGATGATAGCAAATGCTTGCAGAGAGCTACCAGGACACAAATAAAAAAAGGCAGGCACAATGCATGGATCATTCTCTTTTTAAAGAGAAGCTTAAAAGGATTGTCTACAGATTAGTCTCTTTGGAGGAGAAATACCCCCCAAATCCATTGATTATCCTATACACTAAAGATATTAAAAGGTAAATGATTTAATGGTGGAGGACAAGGACAACAAACACATATCTTCAAAGAGAGAAGTTCACATTTTAAAATGAATTGGAATCTTACTTTCTATTTTGATCTTCGCTTGCAATTCAGCATATCACTTGATGCTGATATATAGAATTTGTTATCAGTTGTTATCCAAGGGAATTTGCCTAAACACAGATATAAAAATCAGGCTCTGATTATATGTCTGCTTTCTTGAGTGCTAGAGTTCAGGGTTTGATAAGTTTCAGTGTTATTGTCCTAGTTTCATTTGCACTTTCACATTAGAAAAATGATAGAGAAGGAGCATTGCTCTGTTTTTAAAATTTCCTTTTGAATACTATGTATAACCATGGTGAATTATAATTAAGCATTTAAATGAGAACTCTTTTGAGAGTAATATGGAAAGCTGATAATTATACCAGGACAACCAACGTAAACTGGGACTAACCTGGGAAAAGCAGAAAATATGGTTTTTATATAGTTTTTATACAATAGTGTACAATGTTATATCATTTTCAGAATATATAACTTTGTGGTAATTCAATTCTTGGAATATAATATACAGGATTTTGAGTCGTGTAGGTGATATTTATGTAGGACTAATGGCAGAGATGGCATTTCTGTTAAGGTAAATTTAAAAAAAAATATAAATAAAATATCAGAATTATTCTATTCAAAACAATATTAATAGTGAAAATACATAACTGAAGAAGAGCTTCATGCCATCTGTTTTGTGCCATGATACATTTTCTTGACCATTTTTTGGTATCCCAGAAAAATACCTCCAAAGTAAGGTACTTACATGTACATAGGCTGAAGTTGTAAGTGAGACGTCTTCTGGGGCCCTTGGTAGCCATAAGAGTCAAAGCCACCTATGAAATCAACTGAAAAGGAACAATTTCCTTCATTAGTTAATTTCACAGAAGAACCCACACCTGGTTAAGGTTCACACAGATTACAACATAAGTCTTTTAATAATCTGTTAAACTAAAAATAATTGTGGACAAAAAGTAAAAAAAATAAAAATTCTTCAAGGTAGTTATTTCCACTCCTCCAATGGTGAAATGCAATTATTGTTTTATAAGACTGTATTCACTTGGGAGAAGAAACTATGTACTTTTTTCCCCAGCAATTATAAAATGCCATATGCCTTTTTGGCTAATATGGAGATTTTCTGTATCATGTTATAAATGTTATATCATAAAAATAATGATTGCCCAAGGGCATGTATGATTAGTTGCACACGAGCAATAATATGTACTCTGATTGTTGAGTACAAGGTGCTGTGGTAGAGTTCATGGAAGTTAACTCAACATGGATTTCCCTGCCATCATGTGTTTTACAATCTGAAACAATAAGAGTGAAGTATTCAAAGGCCATACAGACTCAGATATTTAAGATACAATAAGATATAACCAGAGTTACTGTGGTACATGATGTTTTACAAAATGGCTGCAACAGTATCTCCTATCCCACATGTTTTCACAGCCTGATCTTTAAACCCCTCCCATCCAGTGGTTTGAGCTTGTGTCCTTTCCTCTTGAACATGGGCACACCTTTGTGTTCATTTGAAAATAGTAGAAATGATACTATGTGACTTCCAGTGGCAGATCATAAAGGTGTCATACACTCCTCTCGCTCTTTTGGGCAACATAGCTACCATTGCATGAGGAAAGACAAACTAGCCCACATGGACAGAGCAATGGAGAACCATCGATAGGTGCTGAAGCCGACAGGCTAGTGAGGTTCCAGCCCATACCCAGCATCAACATCCGGACATATGAGAGAAAATGCCTCTAAGTGATTCCAGACCCCAAATGTTGAGTCAGTTCTGTTTTGAAGTCTTCCCAGCTCAGATTCCTGACATAACTGAAGAGAGATAATCCATTCCTCTGGGCCTGAGTTATTAACATACAGAATCTATGAGCATAGTAAATGATTGTCTTATACCTCAAAGTTTTGACAGAAACGGAGACAGTAAATAGTAATAGTGACACGAAAAAGTTTATATTTTTTTCATTTTTATTTCTGGATATAGAGGTTGTGTGTGAAGATAAAAGGCAAAACAACAGGAGGCTGATGAGCTAGATTACAGGAAAGAAAGGCATAGGGAAATAGAGGTTGAATTAGGATGCACTAAGACACCTCGAGTTTTTCTAGTATTGTATCCTATTGGCTTACTTTGTCAAGTTTGTGTTCTCTTGTCAATATCCTGGGGTTCTCCATATGGAAACTAAAGCAAGGGGCAATGTAACATAAAGTCTATGATATCTGTGCTTTGAGGAAGCCCTTTCCCATTTAAAAAAAAAGATCATATTTTTTAGAGCATTTTAGGTGAATTTAATTTGTGCTTTTGCAAAATTTAGCAAAAACACAGAGATTCCTCAAGGCCCTGCCTTATATATGCATGGCCTCTGTCACTATCAACATCTCTATCAGAGATGGAGTTACAAGAGATGAGCCTATGTTGACACATGATTATCACCCCAAACCCATCATTGACATTGGTCTTCACTCTTGGTGTTGCAAATTCTATTGGTTTTGGCAAGTGTGTGGCATGTATCCACTATTATACTATCAAAATAGACTTCCTGCCTTAAAAATACTCTGTGTTCTATCTAACCATGTCTTCCTCCCCATCATCCTTTGGTAATCACTATTTTTCACTGTCTCCATAATTTTATCTATCACAAGTGTCACTGATTTGAAAAAAAAAATATATGTGTGTGTATATATATATATATATATATATATATATATATATATATATACACACACATATATATATATATCTCACATGGTAATATACATTTAAGTTTCCTCTAAGTTTTTTATTTATTTCTATATTTTTTGGTACTGGTGATTGAACCCAGAGGTGTTTTTTACCACTGAGCCATATCCCTAGCCTTTTTTTTTTTTTCTTTTTTTAACTTTTGAGACAGAGTCTCTCAAAGTTGCTGAGGGCCTTACTAAGTTGCTGAGACTGACCTCAAACTTGGAATTCTCCTGCCTCAGCCTCCTGAGTTGCTGGGATTACAGGCATGAGCCACTGTACCTGGCTACTTCATGTCTTTTAGTGACCATGTAGTTGGTTTCTTTTAATCATGAGAAATACTTTTTTAAAAAATTTATTCTGATTTGTTATACATGATGGCAGAATGCAATTCATTTCATATTACACATATAGAGCCCAATTTTTCAAGACACTGATTGTATACAAAGTATTTTCACACCATTATTGTCTTATACATATACTTAGGGTAATGATATCTAACTCATTCCACCATCATTCCTACCCCCTTGTCCCCTCCTTTCCCTCTTCCCTTTGTTCTATCTGAAGTTCCTCCATTCATCCCACGACCTGCCTGCCCCACCCCCCCACAATTGCCATTATGCGTCTGCATATCAAAGAAAACATTTGGCCTTTATTTTTCTGGGATTGGCTTGCTTCACTTAGCATTATATTCTCCAACTTCATCCATTTACCTGCAAATGCATGATTTTACTCTCTTTTAGTGCTGAGCAATGTTCCATTGTGTATATATACCAAAGTTTCCCTATCCATTCATCTACTGAAGGGCATCTGGGTTGGTTCCATAATTTAGCTACGGTGAATTGTGCTGCTATAAACATTGATGTGGCTGTGTCCCTGTAGTATGCTGTTTTTAAGTCCTTTGGGTATAAACCGAGGAGTGGGATAGCTGGGTCAAATGGAGGTTCCATTCCAAGTTTTCCAAGGAATCTCCATACTGCTTTCCAGATTGTCTGCACCAATTTGCAGTCCTACCACTCCAGTCAGAGTGGCAGGTATTATACACACAACAATAAGTGTTGGCGAGGAAGTGGTGAGAAACACTTTTTGTGAGGTAGATAGCCTCTTTTTCCTTATCAGAAGTGGAGAGTTGTAGTGATCAACCACCGCTCCTGATTTTAGGAGGACATGAGTTTAAGTACTATTTGGTCTACCTGATGGCTGTGTTATCTTAGGCAGGTTACAAATTCTAAATTGGTGACAGCTTTGGAACTTTACCATGTATTTAATTTTATAGAAGAAAAATTTAAAAAGTGAATTTCTATTGTTTTCTACATTGTTCACATTTGTATCTTAGCTTATATAGACAATATCAGAAGAGCTGTACAATAATTAAATGGCAACACTATCGACAGTTTGTACTTTGAGAATTTTTTTTTAAGACTAGTGCTTTAGTGCCTGAATTCACATTTTTAGGGTGAGCTCTTGCCAACAATGGACTTAATTATGAACAAGTTTCCTGAGAATTATTCACAGGGTTAAAGCTTCATGACTTTGGTGCTAGAAAATAGAGTGGGCCACAGTAGATGGAGGACAGAAATAAGCAATAAGGTCTCAATGAAATTGAGATCCAGATTTATTGTGTTATTGTTATTGTTGTTGTTTTGAGATATTTCATTAGCTTGTTTCCAGAGACTGCAGATAAGCCAGATGGTGATTATGAACCAAAGATTTTGGAGTACACCTAGGGATGGAGTACCTGGGGAAATAAGATAAATCTTCAAGTTCAAAAGATGGAAGTAGGACCAAAAGTGGAGACTAAAGTTGAGTAAGGCACAATGAAGACCTCCCTAAGACGCAGGGAGAGGCCAGGAAGGACTTATGGTGTGTCCTGAACATGAATATCCTGAACGTTAATAGTGCCTAAAATTGAATGTAGTTTGAATCCTCTGGGGCTTGCTCTTTATTTGCCATGATCTGTATATTGGGAGTGTGGGTAGAACTGGCTCATAGCTACCCAATTGGGGAGGAGAACGCAAACTCCAAAGGAAGGAGCCCAATTTTCCAGATTCTTCTGAGTGTTCAGTTGGACTGGGTCATGGAAAATGTTCCAACAGTCAGAGATCCACGATGAAGATGAGAAAAAGAAGAGGCTCTGAATATAACCAGGGTGATTTTCACTATTTAACTCAGGAGGGGACATTCAAATTTAAGCCAGTAGCACAGGGCATATTTTCTATAGTTTACATGAAATACATGCCAGAGCTCATAGCCTAGGAAATTGTGCATGACCAATTTCCATGTGCATTTGGTTCTCAGTAATTGTTTGGATGTCTTTCTAAGTGACTTTAGGGAGGAGTAGAAATCAGCTGTAACCAGTTGACAACCATTAGGACCAAAGTGAATCAGCTAGGTAAACCTGATCTCTGAACCCTTTTACAAACTGTCTTTCAGTGCCTTATGGAATGCTTTAGGATGCCACATGGGTGGTGAGCAGAGGTGGATGAAATGGCCTTATTACTCTCAAAAAATTGAAATACTGGGGTTGGCTTACGTTTTAAAGATATCTTTAATACCACTTCGATCTGTTCTCAATTTCTTTTAAATGTTTCTTCAGACTTTATAGGCGCTACTGCTTACTGTAAAATTTTTCTGAGCAATAGGGATTATAAAACAGCTGATAGATCCTTCTCCAGGTAATTATGATAAGAATTACATGTGGGGTCATAGCCCACCTCTGCATTATTTTGAAAAAGGGTATCTTTTATCAATAAAGATCTCTTTAATTTCTGAAAATAAAAATAAAATACATTCCCAACAATTGTGAAGTGTTTAATAGTGCCTAAAGCTCTTTCAAGAGATATCATTTATCTTTACAATATTACTGTCAGGTGGGTAGGAATAATTATCTTCATTTTACAAATGAATACAGGTTTATTGCTGGAGGCAGTAAACAGCAGAAGATGGGACTAGAAGTCAGGTATTTTCTTTCCTTCCAAGTATATTCTGCTTTCACTCTTGCCATTCTAGTAAATTCCTGGAACCTTTTCAAAGGTGATCAAAGGTTTCAAGTCACACGTTGGATTAAATCTAAAATCTTTAGAATTTTATTTTCTTTCCACATTATTTGCCAATAGTTTTGAGTATTTCTTTTATGTTCTCTACAGATTATAAGGTCTTCTTTTATTATTTATTCTCCAGCATCATTATTTGTGTTCCTGGAAATTTTTGCTCTTTTTGTCTCCTCCTCATCTCCAATCTAATATTCTAGAAATATTGTGATGTGAACAGTGACTGACACAGTTGCCACTGGGCTGTATCCACCAGTGACAGTTACCAATGATGTGTTGTGAGTTATGCAATATGTCTCGCAAGGCGATGAGGCAGGTGCAACTCAAGGCTTAGTTCATTGACTTTTGCCTAATAAATGATGCAAGCCACCACATAAGCACTTAAGCAGTTCTTCCTTCTGAAAATTGTTTGTATTATCAGCACCATCTTGCATCACTCTTATTATAGTGAGGTTTTTGCAAAGTAATAAGGGATGTTTTCTTTATTTCAATGTGTCATATTGTCAGTGTTACACTTCAATGCTCAATAGAAAATGTGAAAGAGGAGTTGCTGAAGTCCTGAGTTAGAATTAGGAGGATGAGAAAGGAAAGACGTCAATGAATGCAAAATAAATAGACAACGAGGTAGAACACATGAAACATATAGTGTTTGAACATGAGGAAGGGGAGGGGAAGGAAAGAGTCAAGGTTGATTCTCAGAAGGTTTTTTGTTAGGGTAATGTTGCCTCTTTCAATAGAACAAAAAAGAATGTCAGGAAGAAGCTGGTGTCTGGCTTTCTTTTGGAAATGTAGTTTTTAAGTTATGAGTGGCACCCAATTAGCAAGGTCCAGGAAAAGGGAAAAAATAAATGTAATTGGTGCAAGGTGAATTGGGGACTTGCTGAGATTTTAGAGATGAATTTCTGTTTTCTCACTCAGCTTTATTGGCTTCATTGCAACCTATCTCTACCTGACATATTATAAATCTATTTATTTGTCGATTGCCTCGGCCACTATGATGTAAGCTGCATGTGATTTACTGTTCTTTATTGTTTATTGTTTATGACAATAGCCTGGGAACTCAACAATATTTGGCCCATGGATGACACTCAATTCATATTTACTGAATGAACTCCATAGACCCTTTAGGCTGCAAAGGAAAATAAGGCACTTAATCAGTGCATGGAAGATGCTAGCAAAGTTTCCAGATGAAATTGGATTGAGTGTTTTTATCCTTTCTTCCACAAGGTCTTGAATGATGTAAGAAAAGCAAAAATATTTCATAGAAGATTTGGAGTGTTAGTTGTCAGGTGCTTTGAGATAAACACAAGAATCTTTTTGGATATCAATGGTAAGAAGCCACCTCTGCAACTTTTCTGGTCAAGGATGGTGGAAGAAAAGAAGCTAGGATGTGCTTTAGTATTAACATGGCTAGGTTGAGAGGGTCATTCATTAATGAATGCCATAGAGCATCACAAATGTTAATCATTGGTAGGAAATACATGATTCTCTTTCTGGATAGTTTGTGGCATCCTAAGCAGAGACTCACAACTAGGCAGAGAGTGACAAAATAATAGAGCTTGCATTTGTTCAATCATTGCCTCATTGGAGGAGTTTATCTTTGACCCTTCAAAGACAACTCAGGATTTTTTAAAAAATAGCTTTGTTGAGGTGTAGTTGGTATACAAAATCCAAACATACTTTATATATACAGTTTGAGGAGTTTGGTATTTGCATACCTATGAAACCATCACCACAATCAAGGTATCAGACATATCAATCATCTACAAAAGACAACTCAGGAATGTTATCATTTTCTTTGCAAGTGTGGCTACAGGGTTTTCTCTTAGCCTTAGTTTTCCTATCTGCTATCTGGGTATGCACAGGGAAATCCAATTATTTTAAATTAGTAAAATGCCATATCAGTTAAACTGCTACGACTTAATCATGTTAGTAATAGTAGAATTTAGAAATAATAGAATAAGAGAAAAATGTTTCATGGATAAATATTCTTTAATAAAATATATTCCCTGTGGTGAATCTCTGTTTTATTTAAACCTTTAAATCATGAACACAGAATTCAGCAAACCTAAAGCTGCCTTTTTTAAATACATGTTGGCACCGAGGTATTGTAATATAAAATTGTCCCTTGGTTATTAATGACAAAGCCACTAGTCAACACTCTTTTAGAGACAGGGTTTAAAAAAAAAAACACAAGGGAAAAATTTAAAAGGCAGTTCACAGAAAACTAAGCCTAAATATTTAGAACTCATTGAAGGACGTTAAAGAATTTGTGTGGGCCTATGAAAATAGAGTGTCTATCCATTACCTCTGCAGGTATGAATTTTAATGGTACTTACTCAACTTGCACAAAAAGAATTTAAAATACAACTAACCATAGGCCAAATGGAAAAGAATAGCCTTCTTCCCACACAGACGTGGTGGCAGCAATTCAAGCTGACTGTGTGAGCTTGGGGTTTTCAGTCTGGGCTAAAATCTCCCACAGGAGAGTGAGTTCTCCCTACCCCCACCATTAGGAAAACACAGTCCTTTGTAGGAGCACTTAATCTTGTAGTTGTCTGAAAGATCACTAAAGTGTGAGGCTACTAAGGGTTTCTAGCAGATAAAGTACACGTTGAATGAAATGCGTCTGATTAGCTAAATCTGGCAGAAGCTTCACTTCCTAACCGTCTTGTCAGATATGATTTTTCAAGGTCTTAGGATCCTATTTTCCATGTTTCCCTCTTAGTTGTCTCAGAATCAGATCCTTATTATTGTAAACTTGGTAATACATATGGACATGTTCAAAAAATGAAGGCCCAAAGCAGTACCAAGGTGTCATAGTAAATAAAATATTTGTTTAGTTAAAATATCTTTGAAAAAACACTTTAAGCTTTTAGTTCCAAAGACCTAGTAAAAAAGCAAATACAATTTCCACCAGATTTAAAAAAAAAAGATTTTGTCAGGTTGTTCTTGTCTCTGCCAATTCTCAGGAAAAGCAATACCTAGGGATTGTAAAAAATACATGAGAGGTTTTTGCTGAGGACAGAATCTTGATATTAGATTGTCTTCTAATAATAGAATGCTATCATTGGGTACATCACAGGGAAGCTATGAGGTAGCAAAAAATTGGAGGCTTTGGAGTCAGTTATCAAGAATATATGTAACAATAAATGTTGGCGAGAACGTGGGGAAAAACTTCACTCATACATTATTGGTGGGACTGCAAATTGGTGAAACCATTATGGAAAGCAGTATGGAGATTCCTCAGAAAACTTGGAATGGAAGCACTATTTGACCCAGCTATCCCACTCTTTGGTTTAAACCCAAAGGACTTAAAATCAGCATATTAGAGTGATACAGCCATCAGTATTTGTAGCAGCTCAACTCACAATAGCTAAGCTATGGAGCCACTAAATGAATAGAGAAAATGTGGTATATATGCACAAAGAAATATCACTCATCCATAAAGAAAAATGAAATTATGGTATTTGCTGGTAAGTGGATGGATCTGAAGACTATCATGATAAGTGAAATAAGCCAATCCCTAAAAGCCAAAGGCCAGATGTTCTCTCTGATATATGGATGCTAACACACAATAAGGTGTTGGGAGGGAAGAATAGAAGTTCACTGGATTAGACAAAGGGGAATGAAGGGAAGGGAGGAGGGATGGGAATAGGAAAGACAGTAGAGTGAATCAGACATAACGTTCAATGCTCATATATGAATACACAACCAGGGAAATTCCCCATCATGTACAACTGGAAGAATGGAATCCTAATTAGAATAAGTTATACTCCATATATGTATAATAAATCAAATTACACTCTATTGTCATATGTATATAAAAAGAAATAATAAAAACATATTATGGAGGCTGAGGTTGTGGCTCAGTGGTAGCGCATTTGCCTGGCATGGGTGAGGCACTGAGTTCAATTCTCAGCACCATGTATAAGTAAAATAAAGGTCTAGCAACAACTAAAAAATATTTAAAAGAACATTATGTTTAGATTCAGGGTCCCATCTTTTTTGGAAAAAGGATTTATACAAGAGGGTTGATTGGAATTATGCTTTAAAATGTATATTTAGGCTATTTACTAATGTGATTAGAATTATGTTATCCAGGAGACTAGATGGAGAAAAAAAAAAAACTTAAATAAAAGAACTCTGTACTACTAGGAACGTAAGAGAGGATGCCATCAACAGAAGCTGAGGAGAACTGAGCAGGTCTATGGAGACCCTTTAGACACTACTCAGTTGGTTAACTATATAGTCTGACAAGCAATAAAATACCCCATGTGGCCTAATGTAAAATCAAAAACAAACAGACAAAAAAAAAAAAAACCAGAAAGATTATTTTATACTAAAACTTAAATACATAGAACTGAGTTTCCATATTTCAAATATTTTTGGAAATCACCTTGCACATTATCAGAAAGGACTGAGAGAGGCAGGACCAATCTGGTGTTTGGGTCCTTGAAGTCTAACAAATATATAAGCAAAGGAAGCTGTCCAAAGGAGTGGTTGAGAATAAGGACATGGGAAGACCTGCATCCTGGATTAGGCAGGCAGAAGGTCAAGTTCAGTGGATGAATTACTTTGCAGGGGAAAATCTTACCTGTTCTTCTCAGATTTGGGCACAGTTTTAAAGAGGCAAAAGAATAATCATCAGTGTAGAGAAGTATTGAGTTCTGGAGGGGAAATCCAAGGAGTTTTTGTTTGATAGCACTGACTTTCTCAGATTTGAATATTTGGTTTAAGGAGGCTGGAAAGGTTAGGAACAGGTCCCATGGAGAGTGTGGCACACTGTGGGCTGAAGAGTAGAAAGCACTGTTAAGCAGGACCAGCATCCAGCTGGGTGAAGCAAGTACACATAGGCAGCGGGGCATAGTGACTCTCCAGCATTGGGAAACTACCCAGGATGAGAAGTGGAGAAATGGAATCTGAGCCTCCTCAGGCACGGATGTTGAAAAGCCAAGCATGGAGGTAGGGTTATGGGAGTACCACCACTTTTGCCAACCCTGGGGACAGATGAAGGGTAGGAAGATGGGAAGCATGAGAAAGCCCAGGATTCTAGTGCAAGGAAGCTCCCAAATAGCGGTGAAGACACCTCTTTCAGGAAGGAGGCAGAAGAATGAAAGGAAAAGATAGGAGTCTACAGCTGGTTGGAGAATTTCAAGAATAGGTGGTCTTAGACAAACCTTCTACCACCATACTGAAGGTGATCCCAGTATAACCTTCCATAATGAAGAAAATGAAGCGGGTGGATGAAGTGAGTGGTATGAGGTGGGGTAGAGCTGAGAAGCTGAAGAAATTGTAAAGCAAGAGTTGGAAGATTGCATATCCAGATATCTTTGATACTTTCCATAAATGTGGAGAAGCATGCAGAACAGGACGAAGTAACTAAGTCAACTTCACCTTCAATATGTCTGGGCTCACTTTGTGTCACACCACTGGGATGGATTGGATTCTCTGTATTGCTCTACCCTGGTAGAATTGCTTCCAATTATATATGACATGCCTTTCAGACAAAATTGGAGGGAACAGCAGTTATTACAGTTATAGGTGAGCTAGTTAGACAGGACTTGGCATGTCTTCTCAGCTGACATCCAGGATATATTTAGAACGCACAGACCATTTAAATGTAGCAGTTTTGGTTAAGATCATGGATGCATTAACATATGTATATTTAGGGAAATAAAAAAATAAACATGCATGCTATAATCACTCAATAGAGAAGTATTCCTCATGTTGTAATTTTTGCTGACATTATCTTTTTATCATTTTTTCAGCCTCCAGAGTAGAAAAATCACAAAACGCCTGAGCCTAAATTAATCATAATCATCTTAGTAGAACAAGAGTAGCAGTTTCAGGAACGAGAATGTCCTGTGATTACTCTTAGCATTTTATTGATACATGAGCAGATTGAAACTAGATTTGTTATTTTGAGCTCATTAAAAACATTTAAAATTGTACTTGTGTGAAATATGGTGTACATCTAGTCAACATGGGCACAAACAGTAAAAACGTAGTTTTCTCTTAAAAAGATGTGCATAGTTTTTTTAAAACCTATATATCTTTCTGACTTGTCCTTCAGTGTCACTTCCTCAGGAAGGAATGTCCTTTTCTTCTAAACTACATGAGATTCTCTTGCAGTGCATTCTTATGGTACCCTACTTTCTTCGTCTGCATTTCTGTTTTTTTTTTTTTTTTTTTTTTTTTTATTCCTCTTTCTATTGGAATTGTGTGCTACACTACAGTCATTATTAAGGCAAAGAGTGTATCTATTTGGTTCTCTGCTTCATCCCTGATGACTGCCACAGAGTAGCTGCTCAATAAATATTTATTGGAAGAATCTATCTGGATATTCAAGCAAAGTAATAGGAAAATATACTAATAATTGGGAGGCTTATAATAATTCAGGCCACTTCTGCCTCTAATGGTTGTTTGACTTTCTGCAAGACAACTCAAGTTTCCTGATCATCAACAAAAAATGTAAGAGATTGCTAAGATTGTTCATAGATCTATGATTCTGCAAATTCTGTATTTCTAGGATTGGTTTACATATCAATGGTAGCAATAAACTGTTTAAAATGAGCATATCTGTAAAAACATAATGAATGGGGAAAAATCGTGCAAAGGAGTTATTTCCATCTGGCTGTTACTATCATGCATTGATTTTACTATGCAAATTTTCTGGGAGTTGAGCTGTGCATAGAAGATATGTATACAGTCAGTCCTCCAGATCCAAGAGTTTCTACATTCATGGATATTACCAATCATGGACTGAAAACTTGGGGAGAAAAAGTTGTGTCTATACTGAACATGTAGAGATTTTTCAAAATATTTATTTATTTATGTATCTTTAGTTTTAGGTGGACACATTATTTTGTTTTTATGTGGTGCTGAGGATCGAACCCAGTGCCTCTTGCATGATAGGCGAGCACTCTAGCACTGAGCCACAACTCCAGCCCCCAAGATTTGTTTTTTTTTTGGTCATTATTTGCTAAATAATATAATACAGCAACTATTTACATAGCATTTACATTTTATTAGGTATTATAAGTATTCTAAAGATTATTTAAAATATACTAGAGGATTGTGTAGGTTATACACAAATGCTATGCCATTTTATATAAGGGACTTGAACATCGGTAGATTTTGGTAGCCCTGGGACCAGGGGTGTCCTGAAAGCAATCCTGCATGGATACACATGAATGAGTGCATATGACATTTGGAACCTGAGGCATGACAATTCCCAGTGGGAAAAGAGTAATTGAATAAAATGTCAGACTGGGAAGGGAGAGTAGGATTTGACAGGGTTGGGGCCCTCAGAAGTACTGTCCCCCATCCAATTTAACTCAGTGATGATGGAGTATGAATGTGGGCCTGGGTGCTTCCCTTTGCAGCCCCACTCTTGGGGATTCCTTTGACATCAACTTCATTAGTTACAAAGGCAGCAATCCATATCCAATTTTCTTCTTGTGTCAGGATTGTTCATGTATAAACTAGGCTCCTTTGTTGGGAACATTTGCAATTAATCCTATAAACAAACAAACAAACAAATGCAAATTTTTACACTGCCTGCCCCAGCCAACCCTGCTGGCTCTGAGGTCTGGCTACCACCTATTATACATAAAAATGAATTGAAATCCCTACTCTGGACCTAACCTAATTTTCATGTGATAATAGGCATGGATTCCCAGAAGTGCTGTATGCCTCTTGATAGTAACATCCTAATTTCCTTTCCTGGTAAATGTTTTAAATAAGATTTTTGCACCAAAGGAAATTAACCTTTAAATTAATCGTAATTATAAAATGCCATCACTGATTTTTGTCTTCAGCCTAATTACTTTCTATTATTTAAACAAATCACACCTCCTGTGAGTTTTAAGTTTGTTTCTCTTTCATTCCCTGCCACACGATGCCAACCAATCATAGCAGAGGCCTTCCTGTGTATCCTCTGCTGGAGTGACCTCATTTAAATGTCACACAGGATTGAGGGTTTGCGCTGGCTTGCTGTGGACAAATCTCCCTTTCAGTGCCTGCATGTAAGGCTAAGGTGTTTTCATTCCGCCTACCTGAGGGCAGTATTTGGAGATTGTGTTTCTCTGTCCTCCAGGTATTAAGAAGGAGATAGCCAAGCCCAGCTTTCTTTTCTCTTAGATGCCAAATCCCAAACTAAACCCACCTGGGTGTAATGAAGTACACACCAACCAACATCATTCATCAAAAGACTGATGTCATCTTCTCAGCGTGTTTCTTATCTGGAGGGCTTTTAGAGAGCATTCTGTTTCCTGGGCTACCTTTGTCTTGTTTGCATTTTTTTCTTTGGAGAGGAGATCTCAGTGACTTTATTTTGTGAGCATGTTTATCAACATTTTGGTGCTAAAAAAAAAAAAGTCCTATTTTTCTGTAACTTGGCTACTTTCTTCCTTGTGTCGTTATCTCTGTGAGTGTAGAGGGAGTTGGTGAGGTGACAAGCACAGAACAGCCACCACGGGTGGGTGGTGTCTGCACAATTGGAAGAAGTGAAATGATCAAAATGGAAGATTTTTCTATCAATCATTCCTGTAAACGGCACCGCTTCTCTTTCCATCACAGACTCTTTCTTTTCTATTGAGGATGATCAAAACATCGTGAATATTTCGCATCTACAGGATAATTTCAGTTCACCCTGACAGGTATTTTCTGCATAAAATACCTCTTTTATACAGCCCATTTAAGGGTCCTTCTTGGTTTATCTGAATAGTGTCACCTCGGCACCAATGCTTTAGAAGCCAAGCCCTGATTATTCTAAATCAACAGAGAATAAATCAGTTTCTTTTCCTTAATATTTTTGACTTGGAAAGATCAGATTTATTTAAAGATGAACATGGTATGCATGGGTATGTTTATGTGTGCGTTTGTGTGAGTGAAAGCAATATAGTATCATGGAAGAGATATTGTGAGAAAAGAGAAAACAAGAAATGATTGTTGAAGAACCACCCTCAAATTGAATGGACAAAAATTTAGACATAGAACTCATGTGTTTTAAGGGACCACAAGAGGGAGCAATTTGATAGAAGGCTGAAAAAGAGACCAGTGCTAGCTAATTTTGGAGACAATATAAAAATGATGTTTCGCTTTAGAGAACACCATTATCACTGATAGAAACTTGCATGTGATTGGCAGCAGGCATATGCATATGTAGCCATCTACAGCACATATTTCTCCCTCTTTCCTTTCATTTATTCAGAAAGTGAAAAAAATGTGCTTTGTTCTAATAGGCTGTTCATTTAGTTTAGAATAAGCTGAGATCTAAGGAGAAGTCACATTTTCTTGTCAGTTTCCATACAGTCCAAGAAATGTTTGTGGAGAGCCAAGTGATTAATTCACATGTGGCCCAGAATCTTACTGTGTCTTCCTCCAGGTTGAGATGTGCCCGATACTGAAGATACAGCAGCGAATGGCAGGTGTGGATCCTAATGGCACCTCTAATACTCATTTATTCTGAGGGAGTCAGATATACTATGGGATGTCAGAAATTCACAAATAAGCTCAGTGACTTTGGGAAAGTGACTTAATCTTTATGGGTCTATAAAATTAAGGCTTTGAAACAGACTAGAAGGCCATAGTTTTCTATCATTTTAAACCCTGAAGAATTCATAGTTCAGAAGAAATGTTATGCAGAACCAAAGGATATAAAGTTAAATGCAGAACTTCAATCCTTGTGATGGGGGAGTGGAAAAGGTGACATCTCCTTCCATTGTGATCCCACTAGGTTTCTGCAGAGAGTAGCTAGATGTTAGTGGCATTCAAAGTCTGGACCAATATGTGATCTTGTTCAGAGATGAGGAAAGAAACGGCAAGTTTGAGTTTGATGGGAAACTAGTGGATATGGATGAAACTGTTTCACTCAGTCACCTTGAAATTCCTAAAATAGTTGTTTTAAAGAGATACAAAACAATAACATAAAAACAATACATATTACTCTTTCATTTGGTTGTTTGAGTATAAGACTAGTATGAAACTCAATAAGTGAAATAAACACGTTGGTGCAGAATGAAGAGTGATTTATAAATTACCAGAAAGCAAGATCGGGTTACCAAACAGAATGCAGTAGTCCTAACAACCTGATAGGAGGAATGACAGGTGATAAATAGGGAGGCAACAAGGAAGGCAGCTAATCAAAATCAGGAGACATATGCTAATGTGTTAACTGAGAATCAGGACTCAACTGGGTCATCTTCATTTTCTTTCCTCCCCCTTGTTTTATCTTTATTTTCTGTACTTTCTGCATTAAACCTACATTACTCTGTAACCAGGAAGAAAGATTATTTTTACAGGGAGGTACATATCTCCTTGATCCCCTGTTCACCCTTTCCATAGGCAGTGGTGAGTGACTGTTCAAAGAATAGCATTCAAATTTAGTGATTCTGAAACTGGAGAAATGATCAAAACATACAGAACATAGTTCAATAAGTAGATGTGTTGGCCAGCAGGTTTCAGAAGAAAAATCAGACAAAAGTAACATAAAATTCTTATCCCAAGAGAAGTGAATAATTTTCTGTTTTTTTTTTTTTTTTTCCCAAATGAGAGATTCTATAAATTGCCTTTGACTTTGATCCCTAGGCCACTTGATTTCAGGTAACCCAGGACAGGTTTTCATTTATTTGTGCTTGGTTTGTGGTTACATGTACATGTCTAATTCTAAGTCTAAACATCTGGAATTCATTTTTTTAATATTTCTTTGAAAATTATTCCCTGAGTATATATTTTTAAAAGAAATTTCATGTCTTTTCCTAGATGATTTCAATAGTTAGTAACATTTGCAAATATGTTGAATCTTTTTAGAAAAGATAGTGATTACAGTCCCCTCTCAGTAGCTCTGGAACATTGGCTCCAGGACCCTCCTGTGGATGCCAAAATCCATGAATGCTCAAGTCCCTTAGATAAAATGTGACAGTATTTGTATATAACCTACAATAACCTCCTGTATACTTTGTCATCTCTAGATTACTTATAATATCTAATAAAATGTAAATACTACATAAATGATTTTTATTCTGTGTTATTTGGGGAATGCAGCATAGATGGAAAATTTTTGCCAAATATTTCTGATATCTGGTTGGTTGCAACCATGGATATGGAAGACAGACTGTACTTAGAAAACTGAATTCGTTTGCAAGAGGACCAACGTTGAGTTTAACTATTAAGAACAAATTTGTTAAGGAAACATAACAAAAGTCGAGAAATAATATGACAATGAATTTTTTTTCTTTCATGAATTAGGGACATTTTCCATGGCTGTATGGATTTCTTTTAATTGTTAACAATGCTAACAAAGCATAAAGACAAATTCTCAATTCTGTCACTGAAGTGGATATCCCACTGGTACACAGAAGAGCTGGGGATGAAGTGAGACAGAAGAATTACATATATGATAAAAAAACATACCAGACCAGGAATCTCTGAAAATTTCTTTTTTCAAATACTGTAAAAGAGAATAAGTAGAGGGGAATAGAAAAGATTGGGAGCTGCAAGGAAAACTCATCACGCCTAGTGACAGATTGTTTCAGTGAAGATCTCTGCCACAAACACAGCAGAGCATGGCTGCCTGGTGTCTTGGAGTAAGCTTTTCCTCCCAAGATCGATTGCTGTCTTGTCATGAACAAATATATAAAAGTGTGTTGCAGGGTTGCCCTGCTCAAATAAGGTTCACTGGTTACGGCACCCCTGCCAGAGCAGGGGGTCTCTTTCTGGTGAATAACTACTCACCTGAAGGCAGAGCACCCCATAGCAGGAGGTGTTAGCTGGGGGCTCCTGTAAGTAAGTATTCTCAGTGGGCAGTGGGCATGCAGGCACTGAGACAGTATTACAGCTCTGAAGCCCTGACCCATTGGCATTTGATATATCAGCAAGGGGAGGCTAGCTCTATAGATATTTTCAAATGTCCAGGAAGCACATGGTATGCATGTGGGGGGTGGGCTATGAGCTTGGATGTGGTTTTATGAACTGCAGTATGTATCCCTGCCTCAATTCATAAATTGAAGACCTAGTTTCTGGTAAGACTATATTTAAAGATTGAAACAACTTTGGAGAGGTGATTAAAATTACATAAGTTCACAAGGCTAGGACTCCATTCCAATAGGATTGAAGTCCTTATAAGATAAGGAAGAGACACACAGAAAAAGACCATGTGAGGACACCGGCAGTGAGAGAATGCAGTCTACAAGCCCAGGAAAGAGACTCAGGAAAAGCAAACCTGCCAAGACCTTGATCTTGAAATTTCAGCTTCCAGAGCTGAAAGAAAACTGAGTTGCTGTTGTTCAAATTCCTCAGACTGGAGTGTGCTGTTATGGCAGCTCTACTGATCACTAGCCAGGCAGTGGTGGAGGTGCTATCCCTATCTTTCTATTTGGAATCTGTGCTGTGAGGGTGGGTGTGGTATTCTGGCAGGCACAGCAGATGGCAGTGGTGTTCCGTGATTTTGCACACTCAACTAGCTTGCCAGGCTGCAGCTCTAGTTTAGATAACTAAAGGGTCAAAGATGAAAATGTCAAGGTCTAGTCCTTTTCATGGGAAAAAAGAAATTACCTTAAAGTGTCTACTAAATGTTTGCATTTCCCTAAAATTCATATGTTGAAACCTAATCAGCAATGTGATGGTGCTTTGGGAGGTGATTAGGTCATAAGGGCTCATGAATAGGTTTAGTGTCCTCAGAAAAGAGGTCCCAGAGAGCTCCCCTTCCAAAATGTGAGCATATGCCAAGGAAGTGTGATCTGTGATCCAGAAAACAAGACCTCACCAGACCCCACCAAATGTGCAGGCACCTTGATCTTGGACTTCAGTCTCCAGAACTGTGAGCAAAAAGTTTCTTTTGTTTATTAGCCATCCTGTTCACGGTATTTTATTATAGTAGCCGATGTGGACTAATATAGTATCTACATAAACAGAAATTAAACTGGGATCTAGGAAATTAAATGAGACACTGTTTAAAAGGAGAAGTAAGTATTCTCAGGCATCTGTGTGTCTGTGGTCTAACTCTTCCTATTTCAACAGTGATTTATTGCTATTTCAAGTCTAAACTTGAATCTTTGCTCCATGGCTCCTTGAAGTTTTCTCTTTCTCTGAGTCTTCCTGGGTGCATTTTCTGCTGTGAGCCTGGATATCAGAACTAAGGACAAAGCAGGTTAGCCTCAGACTGGCTTCAAGGCTATTATTCATACAGCTGTCATAACTGGCCCTTATCTCTGCAGCCCACTCTCAGCAAAAGGCACAGAACCCAAGCTACCCTCTGCTCCTCATGAGGTGCTTAGGAAGGGAAACTTAACTCCTTTAGAGAGCAGGTAGCTGGCACCTACTCTTGCCAGTACACTCCTATCAGGATGCCTCATTGCAAAAGCACAGCAGATAAGAACAGACACAGAGAATAAGGTCCCTGAGCATTTACACATATATGAAACATCTCTCATACTGCAGGAGTTGCTATTCTATTTTTTTACTTTCATTAAGAATTTTATGGGTCAAGGTAGTGTAACTACCAAAAGTTAGAAAGAAATTTCAAACTTTTTTAGAGCATCAGAAGTCAGATGTCTAGGCAATGTCTGGAGGTGAACACAGAATAGAGAACTTGACCAGAACAATATATGGTAAATATAACCTAAAGCAGGGTACTCAACAAATACTCCTGATTGTCTGTCCCTTTATGAATGACTACAAGTCAATTAACATACTATTAGTCATCGAAAGTTAGAGGACATAGAACAGCCCTAATTGAGCATCTCTTCCAGGTTGTTCACTAGTCCCATGAACATTGAAAATGTGTGTTACTCTACTTGGATATAAAAATTAACAAACAGATAAACAACAAAATGACTTTATATCTTGCCTGCAAATCAGTAAGACTAACATTGGAAAACTTGTCTATGTGAAGTTTTTTTTTTGTTGTTGTTGTTGTTGTTTCTGATTAGTAAAGAGAGATAAGCGATTGTTGCCAAAATATGTAAAAAGACATACACATTATTTTTTGGAAATTTTTGCAAAGTCTCTTAGGTACTTGAGCAATAAAGTTGATATTACAAAATAAAATGATGGTGTCTTATCTCCCTGGATTTACATGGTTTGGGCTAAAATTTGACCCAGGGAAAAATCCTCTAAGATGCATTCCCAGGAATTCTAATTTTGTGGAATATTAAGATTTTTAATGAAAGGGCTCTGTGTTTAAATACTGGGGAGACTTGTATTCACCAGGCTTTTAATTTCTGTAAATTGAAGCTGTAACATCTACCAAAAGATAACTACTATTTCCAAGTATACCTGGCTTGCTCTAAATCATCTGGAGACTTTAGACAGCTCTAAACTCTATGCTTTAATAGTCACAGGGAACATGAATTTCACAGGGCCACCACTTTCAAAAACAGTTGGTGGATCCTTCATCTGCCTACCATGCTGTGTCCATCCCTTCGTGCAGGAACCAAGATAAAAGTTCCACTCTCACTCTCTGAGTCGGGGCTGACCTTGCTGCTTCCCCTGGGTGGCCCTATCTGTGTTCTCTCCAGGTAACTGTAGGTATAATAAAACCATGAAACTCCTTCTGGTTTCTCTCTTTTATCTGTGTCTATCCTACTCCTCTGCCTCACCTAAAGTAATAACGAACAGTTAAAACAAAACTGAATTAGAAAATAGTTTAACTTTTTTTAAATTTTAGTACCAGGGATTGAACCCAGGGTTGCTTAACCAATGAGCAACATTCCATCCCTTTTTATTTTTTTATTTTGAGACAAGGTCTCACAAGTTACTTAGGACCTTGCTAAATTGCTGAGGCTGGCTTTGAACTTATGATCCCCCTGCTTCAGCCTCCAGAGTCTCTGGGATTACAGGTATGTTCCACCAGGCCCAGCTGGAAGACTTCTTCTGTCCTTTTTTAAATATATATATTTTTAGTCGTAGTTGGACACAATTCCATTATTTTATTTATTTATTTTTTTGTGGTGCTGACAATTGAACCCAGTGTCTCCAACATGCTAGGTGAGCATTCTACCGCTGAGCCATAACCCCAGCCCCTGGAAGATTTCTTTAATGCACTACTCTCACAAATGTATATAAATAAATGAAATAAATGAACCTTCTAAATTTTTAGCATCAATCTTACTTGGCTTTGGAATTTTTTTTTTTTTTTTTTTGGTGGGGGAATATATCTTGTGCAACTGGAATTTCTGGGATCCCTTTTGAGAGGTGCTGTTCAGGAATTCTGGAGAGATGCTGATTATCTGTATGGGGGGAACATGGTGAGTCAGTAATCGTTTTCCAAAGAAATGAACCACATCATTGTGAAATGTAGTTAAACATTATAGTCCAGGGAAAGCTCAATTTCTAGCTGAACACTGACCTGCATACTTTTCCTTCTCTTAGGATTTGGTATATAGACACTGAAGAATAAAATCTTAATGAACTTAACATAGTTTGTGGAGCCCATATATTTTGAAATCCATGTATCTTTTACTCTTTCTAATCTTTAAGCAAACTAGATGGCTTCTCTTAGGCACTGCAAATACAACCTGCCCACGTTGAACTAATTATCTTATCCCCACTCAACTTTCTGCAAGTGACATTTCCATCTACCCATTCATTCACACCAGACACCCATCTAAGAATCTACCACTCTCCTTCTTTTCCCGTACCATAGTCCTGTACTCTACCAATCACATCATCTTAGCTTGTGTCATTTGTATCATCATGTAGTTCCTCTCCATCTTTAATATTTGTTTTAGTTCAGATCATCATCATCTCACATCTCAATCAATTTAATTATGTCTTAAGAAGTTTTCCTTTTCTTAATATTTCTCCTTCCCAGTCTCTTATCCATGCTGATAGATTTGCCATTGTACTATATGAAGCAAAGTTCAAATTCCTTAATCTTTCATAATTGCTTTTCTATTATCCCATCCATGTTTGCTTTCTAATTTTCTCTGGTGTCCACATCTAGCACAGGATACAATTTGTTCACATTATTTTCTCTGTGATGTACCTAAGTGCTTTTCCACCATTTTCCTGGGCAACCTTATTCATACATCACTACCCAACATATAACTCTCTTTCAAGATGAAGTTCAAGAGTGTTCCTCACTTATGGAAAAAAAAATCTTGGTATCTTTCCTTTCTTTCCCTACCATCGGGAGTTTTATTATATCTATTTGTTCACAGGTTTGCTTTTCCCACTAAATGGCAAGTGCTTAGAGGTAAGAGATTGTTACCCATCTTAAAATCTCCTAAGATTTTAGGAAACACTTATTATATCAAGGATAATTTTACAAGTGCTTATTTAATGAAAGGAACATCATTTCCTTTTGCACACAAAATATTATAAACTATGTACAGTATAAAAATCCTACCTGAGAATGATTGAAAATTGCCTCCCATAAGTTAATAATCTCATACTCCCTCTTCCTTTCAGTATGATTGGAAAGTGAAGAAGAAGTAAATTCTCTTTGGATGTTTCTCCTCAAATCATCATTTAAGAAAGAAGTGGATTCTCATCTTCCCACCCCGCTACCTTTCCCACTCCCAATTCTGATTTTTCCTCAGAATGAATATGGCTGCATTAGCAATTCCCCATGATAGGACTCAGAGAGCCTAGAAATACCTTTCTCATGTCCTTCTAATTCAAATCCTTAGGGTTACTTACCACTTACCATGTTTGGAAGAGGAGAGAACAGTGGTGGAGCCACTATGAGGCTTGTGTGAGCAGACTACTACCTTAACTCTGGATTAAGCAATAGAGGTTCAGTGATGAGATTCTGACATAAAGTTCTAGTCATTTGTATCAAATTGTAGAAATGAAAAGGATATTTGAACATTAGAATTCCCAGAGATAATTCTCTAAATTAATCTGAAGTCAGTTCTCCTAAGAATTTTAGTAACTATTGAAAATTGTTGATTGTTGAGAATTGTAGTCCTGGGTGAAACTAATGAGTTATTAATATCTAATAAGTGGTTTATTAAACAGAAGACAGTCAAATTAACCACATTAAAATTCACTTACATTCCCACTCTCCCTTGTATACTCCCTCTAGAATTGTTATAAGAATAGATTTAAAAAATTATTTTGTAGTTGTTGATGGACTTTATTTTATCTATCTATCTATCTATCTATCTATCTATCTATCTATCTATCTATCGCGCTGAGAATTAAACCCAGTGCCTCATACATGCTAGGCAAGTTCTCTACTACTGAGTCACAACCCCAGCCCAATAATAGATTTTAAAATACCTTTCAATGAAAAGAAAAACTTATGTTTGCAAAATGAGAAATTCTCCATTTGTTCAATATGCTGATTTCTTTATAAAAAATATTTTAGCCTGATAGGCACCAAAAGTTCATTCCCTTTTCTAATGGTGTGTTGAGGGGTATTATCTCAAGACCAGGAAGGTTAGGTCAGAAGCAGTAAAGAAGCTTTGAGCTTGAAAGAAACAGAATAGAGCTTTAGTACTTACAGCTGTCCTCCTCTTCAGTTATACATTTCACAACATAGCAGGCGTAGATGAACCCTGCCAGCTGAAACAAAACAGACATGCTTTAGACATCAGGCAAAAGGATCAGTCAGGACCACAGCACTGGGGGGAATGGTTCAAAGACCAGCAATTAACAACCACATTCAGGGTTCCAAAATGGTTCATCATACTGAATCTTGACTCCATTGTGAATTCTTGATTCCAGGGATGTCTATCTGCCTTACAAATAAATATATTGCTCTATTTTTCCACTGGTGTTTATGTGTAAGATTTGTTAATTTCCAGGCAATCTAAAGCTTCAAGTAAAAAAAAATATGTCCATTCATTAATTGATTTAACATGTACATTTGTGCCAGTCAGTTTCTGCTTTACTTTTCTTTAGGTCAGGGCCCAAGATTCTGAAACTGATCTTTCCTCCTGACCACCAGAAAAATACTTAAGAGAAAAATATTAAGGAGATTCCATGGTATGTTGCATATACTTTTTGTAAGCAAGAAAACTCTTATTTAGATCTGTAACAGGAACCAGGGCATATTGAACATATGAAGATGATATGTTAAAGGGGTGAGATGGACACCTGTAAGGAATGAGTATCATAACAGTGCACTGAATTTGGGATTGCATGTATGTTATAATCCCTTCCAAAATATGTTGTGAAAAGACCCCAGTGGTCAGAAAATCCCTTGCTCACTGATATTGGTGCCTTAAGGGAGTGCAGCAATGTCATTTGGTATCTATCCCATCAAATAGAGTTGTTTCATATTATTATGGTTTGAATTGGTGTCCCCCCCCAAAAAAGCTCACATGTGAGACAATATAGGAAGGTTTAGGGGAGAAAGGATTGAGTTATATCCTTAACCTAATCAGTGAATTAATCTCTGATAGAATTAACTGGTAACTGGAGTCAGGTGGGGTGTGGCAGGAGGAAGTAGTTCATGGGGTGCATGGCTATGGGGTATATATATTTGTATCTGGCAAATGGAGACCTCTCCCTCTGCTACCTGACCATAAATCGAGCTATATCTCTCTGCCACACTTTTCAGCCATGATGTTCTGTCTCACCAGAGCCCTAAGGAATGGAGACAGCCTTCTATGGACAAAGATCTCTGAAACCATGAGCCCCTACATAAACTTTTCTTCCCTAAATTGTTCTAGTCAGGTTCTTTAGTCATAGCAGTGAGAAAAGCTAACTAAAACAGAAATTGGTACAAGGAGTGGGGTTGTTGCTATGACTGACTTGACCATGTGGTTCAGAAACTTTTGGAGCATTTTGGAATTGGTGGGAGGAATTTTGAGATGCTTTGCATTACAAGCTAGAAATGCTTTAGATTGTTGTAAGGAGAGCTTAATGGCCAATTCTGGTGGGAGCTCAGAAGACCAGAATGCCAACAGGACTGTGGACAGTGAAGACAGGACTAGAGAGGGTTCAGAAAAGGAGGACTCTATTGGAATTTGGACTAGAGGCCATTTATGTTGTATTCTGATTGAGATGTGGTCTGAATTTTGCTCGTCTTGAGACTTTCTGTGGAGCTGATTTTAATCTGGTAGAAGAAATGTATAGGAAGCATAACATTCAGGAAGTGCCATGGGTATTGCTGGAAGCTTTTGGCAAAGTTTATTGTGATATTCAGAAGCAGAGAGCAGAGCAGAAAGATTTGAAAAACTTGGACTTGAAAGCCAGGAGTAAAACTGGGCCTAGGGAAGTTGCCATTGTTAAAGACATTACTGCCACTAATGAAATCCTGAAGATTTTTCCTGAAGATAGTAAGAAAGATGGCTTGAGGGCAAGGCCACATCTATCTCAAGCTCAAGGGAGAAAGGTGAAAATTCTCTTGAGACCAGTGGGACACGCTTCTTGCACAAGGGGGCCTACAAAGTTTTTTCAACATGCTCAGCCACCCAGATACTCAGAGGCTGCTACATCCATGGCTCCTGGAGGTTTGGCTACTGCTCAAGATGGCAGCAGACCTTGGCATCAACCACATGGTGCTAGTTCTGCAGAAATGCAGGATGCTGGATTTAGGGGCCCATGGAAGCTTCCACCAAGATTTCAAAGGAAGGCCTGAGAGGCCAGGCAAAGTGCAGCAGGGTCAGAGTTTGTGTGGGCACTCCCTGAGAAGTCAAGGTGTGAAGATGTGAGGAGGAAGCTGAAGCAGCAGTGGAGACCCTGAAGAGTAAGAAATGCCAGTTATTTGGGACATGGTCTTAGGAAAGCTGTAGAAGTCAAGCAGAGAGACGCCAACAGAAAGGCCACTTGGGCTGTAACAAACAAGCCCACAGAGGGGGAGCTCCACAAGTCCTTTGGAGGGAACATTAGGATGCCATGTGCCTCAGATGCTGGATATGGAGCTACAGGACTTGTTTACCCAGTTGGATTTTGGTCTTGCTTTGGTCCCATCCCTTTTTTTCTATGCCTCTAATTTTGTCAATGGAAATGTTTACTCTTTACCATTATATTTTGGACACTTGTGAACTGCTTTTAATTTTACGAGAGCTTACAATATGAGATTGTCTTGAGCCTCAGAGAGGACTTTGTACTTAAACTTTAAGCACTCTCAGAACTTTTGATACTATGAGGACTCTTGGGAATGGGCTAAATATATTTTGCATTGTCAGATGAGTGTGAGGTTTTGGGGGTAAGGGACAGATATATTATGGTTTGGATGTGAGGTGCCACTAAAAGCTTAAATGTGAGACAATTCAAGGTTTGGAGGAGAAATGATTGGGTTATAGCCTTAACCCAGTCAGCGAATCAATCCTTGATGGGATTAACTGGATGGTAACTGGAGGCAGGTGGAGTGTGGCTGGAAGAAGTGCTTCATTAGGGGCGTGGCTATCAGGTATGTCTGGCAAGTGAAGACCTCTGTCTCTGCTTCCTAACCATCATGTGAGCCACATCCCTCTGCCACACTCTTCCCTCGTGATGTTCTGCCTCAACCTGAGCCCTGAGGAATGGAGCTAGCCTTCTATGGACTAAGACCTCTGAAACCATGAGTCCCCAAATAAACTTTCCTTCCCTAAAATTGTTCTGGTCAGGACCTTTAGTTGCAGCAGTGAGAAAGCTGACTAAAACATATTCTATCATATGAGGAATATCTTTAATCTAATTCTGAGCTCCAATAGAAATAAACTAATGGATATAATTTTCTAATAAGTAAAAAGAAAGAAAGGAAGAAAACAGTTTTAAAGAAAAGTGATTCAGTTTGAGCAAATTCTTTTTTTTTTTTAAAGAGAGAGTGAGAGAGAGAGAATTTTAATATTTATTTTTTAGTTTTTGGTGGACACAACATCTTTGTTTGTATGTGGTGCTGAGGATCGAACCGGAGCCGCACGCATGCCAGGCGAGCGTGCTACCGCTTGAGCCACATCTCCAGCCCAAGGGCAAATTCTTAAAGAAATATCTTTAGAGATGATGATTACTTATGATGACATTTTAGCTAGGTATTATCTGCTGAGTACTGACCCCACATGATCATATTTAGTGTGGAGAATAGGACATTAGGGAAGGCTGCAGTCTTCAATCAGGGAGTTCAAGCACAGGGGGAAAAGTAGCTGTCATGATAAGCTTAATGAAGATGTTTTACGTTAGCTGACAGAGATGATCTGCAGGATGTGAGAAGAACTTTTGAAGCAAGTGTTTAGAAATATTTGGAGCCAAACAGGGTCATTAAAAGTATGTTCGAAAAATCTTCAATTTGGATTTGAGAGAGAAAGCATGTTTTGGAAGATTATAACTGTCTACCGAAGGGAGCTGGTGTGGGATAAAATAGAGGTGGTCATCCTGGGAGAGAAGAGGAAGTAGCTTTGACTATGCTTGGGAGAAACAGCTGGAGAAGAAGGCCTACTACAACATGTCTTTCCTTTATTTTTGGATTTTGGAAGAGTGGGCATGTATGCCTCCTGTCCTCATACCCCTCATGGGATGTCAGAACCAGCACACAAAACAGTGATCTAAAGAAGAGAACCAGTGATGCTATATGAACAGAATTAGCTTTCTTTTTGAAAAATACTTTAGAAGGTTTATCACATCTGCATGTTTCTTTGTAAATTACGTGTTGCTACTGGCAATAACATGGTAAAGGCAAGAACTACTCCTTTATATAATAGAATAATCAGAATCTTCATTTTTATGGTATTTATTTTTAGAATACAGGATACTAGTTGAAAGTAGGGTCTTCTATTTTGCTTTAGTAAAGATTTTATTTGTGCTAATCAAAACTGCCCAGAGCATTTTCATAGAGACTACACGAATATTTCTTAATCTTTTATCTACCACTGCCCAATACATTCAGTGGAACAGTCTCATGGGTACTTTGTCATTGGTTCTTGGATCTGGCTGTGGTTTGGTAAACAGGCTATGGATTTGGTTGAATCCCTTGAGTACTACCTGTAACTCTGCTCCTTTCTCCACATTAAATTCTTACTATATGTGGCTTAGTGTTACCAGTTAATCAATAGGTTCTTTCTTCTTTTCAGTTTTAAGTACTTGTTGGATTATTTGTAATTTTTCCCTAATCACAAACTTTTCTTTTGATTCTTACTCATTACTTTGAAATGAAAATCTAGGTAATAAGTATTGATAAATTCTGAGATGCAGGGCCAATAAGTTTAAACTCCTCATTAAAGTGTCGCTAGTCTCTAGATTATTAAGTGTTCTCTCCCTGAATACAGTTAAGGAACTGCACTCTGCTTATCAGTGATCTTTTAATTGTATTCAGTTGCATTCTTTAACTACCAGGGGAGCTCCTTTGATATAAAAGTAAGTCCCGCTGCATTTCATTACAAAAGCTTGCTGATTAAGAGAACTTTAGCTTTTAAATTGGTCACCTCTAAATAGAAGTGGAAATTTGTGTTCCCCAAGTTAATCAAGATTCATAAACTCTTCTATCTTATGTTTTTTCCTACACCATGTGCATTTCTAATTTAGTTTCAACTTCCCAACAGTAACTTATAAAATCTACCAATACAAAGAAATTTCATTTCTAACAAATTTGCATGCTTTCTGTAATGTGCAATGCTAATTTCTAGCTGAGTGACAAAGATGAAATAAACTAAGATTTCTAAACCTTGGCACCATTGGCACTTTGGGTTGGGCAGTTCTTTGAAGAGGCTGCTGTGTTTTAGTATGTATAGCCAATAACACCATATGATCAAGACAGAGATGATAAAAAATATCTCCACATATCACCATATGTCCCTTAATGGACAAAAATGTCCCCCACTGGAGCCACTTCTTTAGATTCAGTCCTAGTCTTAAGGAATTTGCCATCTTGAATCCGGGCCACACATAATTCCAGACTTAGGTAAGTTATTAGGAGGAAAGGAAAAGATTGTATGTCTACCAAGTGACAAAAGATAAACTGGATGGGTTCAGGAGTCGGTTCATTAATCCCGCCACTGCCCATGGAAGAATGTTATGTGTGTTTTTTCAGTTGAGGTAAACTGGAACTTGCTTTTCCAGAGTAAGATCATCAAGCAGGAAAGTTGTGGGCTTTGTTCAGGAAAGAATGAAAGTTTCTGATGAAACTTTCTAATGAAAGTTTGTGGAATTCATGTTAGAAAACTGGAAATTGAACCTATGAAAGCAGATTAGGCCCATCATCAGTGAGCTCTGAGTGTGTATTGAATTGCAAATCTAAGTATGCCATTTTCCTCCATAATATTTTCAATGAGCACTCCCTGAAAAAGCATATTTTTCACAGAATACAAATTCTTCTTGAAGTGATGCTCAGCGTCTTTTCATTCCCCATTTCCCACCACTCCTAGTCAGAACTGGTGCCAGTAATGAGTTGTTGGTAGTTTGTTGACAAATAAAAGGTGGTTTCTCTCCCCTGTTTCTTCACTCATTTCCTCTTGCTGCCAACAAAGGATGCTAGTCCCTGCACTTCCTCCTTCCTGGCCCCTCTCAGTCTAGTACCTTGAGTAATATTAAGTCAATCTTTAATGAATTAATGAATTTGAGTGTTGTTCTCTCCAAGAACCAGCAATCCTTTCACAGAGTAGATTGTAAGTTGGTACTTTTGAGATGGATCCCAAGAGACAGTAAGTCTTTGAGAAGGAACAGAGAGGGCAAAGGGGAGGTGGACAGGATATTGTCTAAGAAGAGCTCCAGAAAGAGCTGGAAAATATAGATTTGTTTAGGCAAGGCTATTTAAGAAAGTAATGGGTACAAGGCAGAGAATAGTAACTATTCAGAGAATGTAATAGTATGGTCATTGGGGGTCTGAACTCCTACAATTAAAGCGAAATGGTTTTAATTTTGCTTTTATTTTAAAACATAATTAGAAAAATTATGGAAGGTACACGTGGCATAATACTACGCAAACAAATAATTATTCAATAAATGAAAAACAAAATATTCCACTTGTATTATTCCTTGGCAGAGCTTTTTTAAAAGTTTCAACCAAAGCCTGTTCTGTCTATCCAAAATATCAGGAAAAAGGCAGCCTAGAAAGACCGAAAATTAAAACAAAACAAAACAAAAACAAACAAAAAATACTTTACCTCTTCCTTAGTCAGTATCACTGGAAAACCAAGCAAAATTATGGTCCCTTTGCTCAGCTACAAGGAAGAGTAGGGCACTAACACATACTTCTTGGTCAGGTTTTTGTGGTTTCTGTGAAATCACACAGGAATCTTGGACTTTCATTCCAGTTAGGGAGCAGGAAGATCCCCTTTTCACCAGCCTGAATCCCCAAATTACCAATAGTCTGTTGTCCTGCTAGCTGTATTGCTTGCTGTAATAAGTTAGAGGCTGTGTGTGGACGACCTCATGCTCCCAGCTCTCGAATCCATTTATCACATATTCCCAATCTCTGAAGGGTAAGGGAGTCCAGAATGGCTCCATCTGGTGCAGATGTCATGTTACCAAATGACCTTTAGCTCATTATAATGGTAAATAAAACATGCCCACCAGTGCCGTGACATATCTGGGCATGCCCAAATCAGGGAAGAAAAGAGGCAACACCTGGTCACTGGAAATCTCTTTTCCTTCCTGTGAAAAGCTCTGAGGACAGCTTGTATGTACTTGTCATCCCTTTATAACCCAGTTCTAGTACAAATACAGATCCTAGACCTGCTCAGAGAGAAGGTGTATTTACAGCATGAACTTCCCATCTCCACTCATTGTCCACTGAATCAAATTTCCTGCTTGCACCCAGAACTGCTTGGTTATTTATGAACAGTACTGAGTAGGAATAGATACTCCAAATTTAGTCACCTCCTCATCTCCACACCCCTGGGTCAGCAAAAACCCATAGGGGATCTAGACTTCTAGCTTCAGCCAGGAGTGATGAGGCATCCTTCTTGTCCCTTGTCAGTGGAGCCTAGTAGAGTCACAACTTTCACCAATGTCCATAATGAGACCAATGCTGTAATGAGACCAATCTTCTTTCCCTGTAGCATCAGTGAAAGCCACCTGGAAGCAATAACAAGGTACTCTTATCCCATCCAGCCATGTTGATATCAGTGAGGGGTTTGTGTAAATGAGGAACATCATTGTTTCTCAGCCTTAATGAAAAGAATTTCCCACCTTGAGACTCAATGGAGGCTAACTGAGGAGCCTCAACTTCTCTCCATACTTGTAAGAAGGAGTCAATATCTCTACTTCTCCTGCCAAAGCAGTAGCAGAGAAATCATCTAAAGCAGACGGTTTAATTAAGATCAAAAGTCTCATAACATTCTGCCCAAATTTCCATGTCTCAATGAAAAATTACCCATCAATATAAGAATTAAAAGAATCTCAAATTGAATGAAAATATAATCAATAGAAACTAACACAGTGGTAACAGAGATATTAGAATTATAAGACAAATATTTTAAATTGGCTATCATAAAAATGCTTCAACAAGTAATTATAAAGACACTTGAAATGAATGAAAAAACTGTCTCAGCAAATAAATAGAAGGTATAAGGAAGAACAAAGCTGAAAATTTAGAATTAAAAAAAAATATAATGGGGGCTGGGGATGTGGCTCGAAGCGGCTGCGCGCTCGCCTGGCATGTATGCAGCCCTGGGTTCGATCCTCAGCCCCACATACAAATAAAATAAAGATGCTGGGTCCGCCAAAAACTAAACAATAAATATTAAAAAATTCTCTCTCTCTTTCTCTCTCTAAAAAAATATAAAAAATATAATGATCAAAATTTAAAAATTCCACTAATAAATGGGGGAGATAGAGGAAAGAATCTGCAAATCTGAAGATAAAACAATAGAAATGACCTAACCTGGGCAACAGAGAAAACATATAGTGAACTTAGAAGTCAGCAGATAGTAATGGAAGATCTACCATTTGTAACTTGAGTTCCAAAAGGAAATAAGAGAATAGCTCTGAAAGAGTGCTCTGTGAAGAATAAAATGATGGTATTTGCAGGTAAATGGATGGAGTTGGAGAATATAATGCTAAGTGAAGATGGGCAAATCCAGAAAACCAAATGCCAAATATTTTCTCTGATATAAGTAGGCTGATTCATAGTGGGGCTCTGAGGAGGAGCATGGGAGGATTAGACAAACTCTAGATAGGGCAAAGTGGTTGGAGTGGAAGGGAGGGGCCATGAGGGTAGAAAAGATGGTGGAATGAGATGGACATCACTACCCTAAGTACATGTATGAAGACACGAATGGTGTGAATATACTTTGCATACAACCAGAGATATGAAAAATTGTGCTCTATATGTGTAATAAGAGTTGTAATTTTGCTGTCATATATAACAAATTAGAATAAAAAATAAAAAATAGATTCTGATGCTTAAAAAAGGTGCTCTATGAAATAGTGTCTAAACACTTTCTTATCTGAAAAAGACACAAGCTCATGAATTCAAGACACTGAGTGATTCCAAACAGGAATAACCTAAAGAAATTTACACCAAGATACATTATAGTCAAGCTTTGGAAAACCAAGGATAAAACTCTTGAAAGCAGAAATGGAAACATTTTTGTATAGCCATTCTGCAAAACGGAAAGTTTCTTAAGAAACTAAACTTAACTACCACATGATCCAATAATTGCAGTCCTGGGCATTCATCTGAGATAAATGAAGGCATGTGCACATAAAATAGGTACACTAATGTTTATAACAGCTTTATTAACAATAGACAGAACTGGACACAACCCATGTGTAAGTAATTTAAAAAACTGTACTACATCTGTACCATAAAAAACTACTTAGCAATAATATGGAAGGGACTGCTGATATAGGTAACAATTTGAGTTTCCATAGAGTTGTAGTAATTGGAAAAAGCCCATCCTAAAGTTTTGTATATCATTTAATTTCAATTATATGATATTCTTGATATTAGAAAATTATAGATATGGAGAACATGATTAATGGTTGCTAGGGACTATGGAGAGATAAGAGTTAGAAGGGAGTGGATGTGGCCATAAAAGGGCAAAATGCATGATCCTTGCACTGACAGAACTGTTCTGTATCTTGACTGAATCATATCAATATCAATATCCCAATAGTGATAGTATTTTGTTTTGCAGTTTGTTACTATTTGGGGAAACCAGGTAAAGGGTACACAAGATACCTTATATTATTTCATATATTTGCACGTGATATACAATTATCTCACATAAAAAAAGACGTAATAGAAAATACTATATTTTAGGGTATGATTATTTTTGTTAAAATTTTCAGTAACATAATTTCTAAATTATAAATATATTTAAATAGAGTAGATATACTTTTTTTAAAGTACAAAGACTTATTTTAAGTTTGAACTTTTAAACCAGTGTGAGGTCTATAATAATTTTGATGTTGATACAGTATGGAATCATTATTCAACTTTCTTTTTTGAGTGAGGCTGAAGAGAGGACCTGGCAAACACTACTTCTTTTTCTACACTTATCTCATATTCTAAATAAATTAGTTCTATGTTTCATTTAAATTAAATAATCCATTTTTGTTCTAAATTCATAATTCATCTGCTCTGAGCCCATGCTTTTTGTAGAAGGAATTTGAACAGAAGGATATTATGCACTCACAAAGTACACTTTTAAGTTGCAGATAATTTTTACTTGCTCTTTTTCATCTTATTCCATTTACATAATTCGAGATTGCTTCAGCAAGGGGATTTTATTGTGATCATATCAGTGTTATTAATGAAATTCTTTTTTTATGAAATATTTTATTATGAGACTTGTATATCATCTTGGTTGTCCATCAAATGATTCTTATCCCATTCTATTTCAGTAGCTGGACTACTGAGGAGCATGTTGCAAATTTTCTTTGCTACAAATAATCCAGGTGCAGCTATCAACTTACAATAACTCATGGCAGATTGCCTTTAGGGCTATTGTGAATGTTCACAGCCTACTGGGTCAGAAAACCTTTTCAGAGGATAAGAAACATATCTTAATACCAGCCTTTAAGGTATTGTGTTGCATCACCAAGCATGACTGTATTCAACACCTTTTGAAAGATTAAATACAACTAGACGTACATGCAAACTTGTATTATTATCTACTTAAGATTGGGAAATGGACTGAACCAAATGCTAACACTGGCTTAACCAACCACTCCCATTATAACTTGATCTCTGGAGTTTTGATTTCTTCAAACTTACCAAAAAGTTACTCAATTTCAAATGAATCTAACATATTAGTACAGTTGGCAGAGCAGAAAGTATTCAGGAAAGGTGAATGATGGCTAATAAAATTCAAATGTCATCATGGCTATCACTTCTTTCAGATATGAAATATCAGATTAATTTTAAAAACTATCAAGTAGTAGTTAAAATATTCTATACATGTGCCCATTGGTAGGTAGTCAAAGAAATTACTCTGCCACAATATGCCTTCAGTTTTAGTGGTAGGGGACAAAAGGGAGTCTTGATCAAAACTCTTAATTGAAAATAATTGGGAAACATAAAAATCAACTAGTCACAACACCTATTATTTTAATAGTAAAGCTAAGTTTTTATTTTATTTCAGTAATATGCAAGGGGAATCCTGATTTACTTATGATGAATCATTTGAAGCAGAAACAATTTCAAAATCTTCTATGAAATGTAAAACAATCAATACTGTCCTGTAGAATTCCTGGACAAAATCAGTACATAACTCCTTTAGAAGCAAATGGTACAAGAAACATTATTTTTTTTCTCAGAGTTAATAACAAAATTATACCAAAATTAGTTGGATAAAAGTAAGACATTTACAAAAATACATTAGCACAGGTTGGTATGTTAACATTAAGAAGATAAGGCTAAAAGTGATCAGAACATTTCATTGGCATGAGTGTGCTGTTCTAGTGATGACAATTGGGGTATTAGGCCAAATTCCTCCTAAGGAATCAGGAGGGATCAGGAGAGTAGATCATTTGTATTATAATACTGCTGGGAGCCATTAGCCAAGTAGGTATGACAATTTCCTTGCCAGCATACCCCATGTTGCAGTGACATTGCATGTAGGTGACCTTGCTCAAGGACCAGGGCGGATTAGGGTGTTCCCGGTTTAGGATAATCGGGTTTAGGGCGTTCCAGGTTTAAGATTATTCCTGCTGGGAATAGGGCGTATCCTGCTGCCTGAGTTTCCCTTGAGTTCTCACGGGATTCAGACAGTATATTTTTTGGGAGATAGAAGCCCAGTGGAGGTGGATTTGGGCAGAGAACGTGGATTTCCCCAGAACGTGTTTGTAGACGGCTGGTGTGAGTTCGGGAATAAAGAGTTGCTGTTTGAATCTACAAGCTTTGTGGTGGCTCGTGATTGTGTGCCCAGCCAGACTGCGGCATAATACAAGTTACAGAAATAATGCATTAAGTATGTTCCTTGGATAAGTGAAAGATACTAAAATATATCAAAATTTTCTTTTCTTTTTTTTTTTTTTTTTAGAGATGCTAGAGTTGGACATAAGGAAAATGTAGAATACATAATGCACTTGGGACTTCAACATGTATTAACAGGTATATTTCAAGAAACTAAACGAGATGACTTCATGAGACTATAGTGCAGAGACTATATACTGGATCCCTACTTGATTAAATACAGAGGCTCTGAAAAGAGCATTTATACAGAAAGGGGAAGGTGGTTTCCACAGGAATGCTTAGGTATCTCACCTTAAGTCCTGTCCTTTATGACATTTAAAAATTCCTGAAGAACTACAGTGATCTGATGATAAAATTTTGTAATAGTATGAAGGATTCTATACAAGCAATGTAGTCCTGAAAAAAATAATTACTTTATGTAGAAGATGGGAGGTGAATTGCCTCACTTTCTTCCAGACTTGCCAGTCTTAGCTGGCAGAAATGTGCTCAATCCTGGTACTGCAACTGAAGAGACACTGAACACAATTGTGACCATATTATGAAAGGAGTTAGGGGAATGTGCTGTTATGAGTGTAGTTCCTGGCTCACAGAGTGTTCTCAACAAACACTGGGTGGTGAATTTTCCAGTGCCAATTTTTGATTGACTGCTTCTTGGGAACAAGATTAAAAACCAGATTACCACTCTGTTCACTTCCTCGTAGAGATTTTAATAATAAGAGTAAATTATCATTGTTGACTAATAAAAATTTGGAAATCACAAGTCTGTTCAGATATTTTATATGCAAATAAAATGTTAAACTAATGTTTTTAAAAGGAAAAAGTGAACATCCCTCCATGATAATTAAATATACTTCCATTTGTCCATGTTAAAGTAACTGTGATAAAATACAGTGGCTTATTTTGTATTTGGGTGATGGTAAATAGGACATTGACTTGGTCTCTAAGATCCAGCACCTCTGGGAACCATCTAGTATCCCTAGAATAAGACAGATTCATATATGTGGCTATAAGGCTGTTTGTAAGCACAAGTTGTTCCTTCCAATTTGATCCAAGGACACCAAGGAGGCTACAGACCCCTAGAAACCTATCCTTGGAATAGGACTGTTGTTATGTTGTTATCTTCCAGACTAGAAGTTGACTTCCATTTAAGTGTTTGTTCAAAACACAAAACAGGAGCTAAGTCAAAAAATGAGCTTGCAAATTAGAAGTTTTATTAGGCAAACTACACATCTGACCTCAGACATTCTTGCTGACTCTGTTGTTTCTTGGGCATGGTCAGCTAGGATGTCCCTGTGGCTTGGAAGCTTATTCCAACCTCTCATAGCCCAGTATCTTGGCCTAGGCTGATTGGTTTTATGGTGGAATGTAAGAAAACATTGTTATCCCACCTGAGTGAATCTTCATAAGGCATTTCTTCATTTGGCAAGATAATGAGTGTCATAAGAGGTGTTAAATGATATATGAAATTGATTTTTATAATCTTATGTAACCCCTCCCTTGAGTGAACCATCAGTTTCACCTGTTGGATAAATTAACAATACTGTGTTAAGAGTGAAAAACAGTTCTTTGGAGCTGTAGACATGGGTTCAAGTCTTCTTATTATCTTGAGACAGCACATCATAACTCAAAGGAGTTATGTACTGATTTTGTCCAGGAATTCTATAGGACAGTATTTATTGTTTATGGTTTATGAAAAATAATTTGTCAGTTAAAAATGTACATTATTAATTATATGAAAATGGTGCCAATAGGAATAATGCTCTCACTGAACAAAACACGAAGTAAAAAGGAAATACCAGAGAAATCAGCTAGAGAGAAAAGTTGCTTTAAAATGTTACAATATTATTAGGGTTTTGAAAATATAGTTAAGTAGCAAGCTTAGAGCAATTGGTCCCTTTGCCATGACATCTGTGGGAATAAGCTTTTTGAGCTATGAAAAGGTATTTTATGTGGCACTCAATGAAGCTTGCTTCTGAAGCAAACCACTTGCTGCAATTTGTGGCTATGGAAGATGAACGGGAGTAAAGGTGGTAACAGAAGTAAGAACTCCCAGAGGGAATAAGATGTGAATTTGGGAAGACATATATTTCAAGACCAGTTTTATTTTCCCAAATAAATTTTAAGAGGCACAATACTGAATCAGAAGGCCACTTACAAACCCTGTCAACATCGCCCATGTGTAGCAATACAATCTAGCTGGACTGAATAATTTTGGAGTTGGAGCTTGGCTACGATTGGTTTTCTTCATTGTCCCTTTCTCATCTGAGTTTCCTTCCCCATCATATACATCTTAGAATATCTTCTTTTTCATAAACTATTGCCAATATGAGGGTGAAAGAAATTGGGCAAAATGCCTCAGAATAAAAGGATTTCAATAATTGCTGGTGACATAAGACATGACTAATATCATTTAGGAAAATATAAACTACAAAAATATGCAACTTATTTGTGTGTTTTATACTTATTTATTCATCTAGTTAGTGGTGCTGGTGATTGAACCAGGATATTGAGCATGCTTGGAAAGTGTTGTACCACCATGTTTTTTATGCTTAAATTTCAAAACCAGCCAATCATGTAGTCAATCATTCATATCCTGATTACAGATGGGAGGTAGAAAGCAATAGGAAAATTATTACTATTGATGGACATCATTATCCAAAGTACATGTATGAAGACAATTTGGTGTCAACATACTTTATATACAAACAGAGATATGAAAATTACTATATATATCTGTAATAAGAATTGTAATGCAAAAAACCCAAAGTACATGTATAAAGGCATGAATTGGTGTGAACATACTCTATATACAAAGATATGAAAAATTGTACTCTATATGTGTAATAAGAATTGTAATGCATTCCACTGTTGCGCATTTAAAAAAATAAAATCAATAAAATTTTTAAAAAAAGCTCCATTATTGAAATGCTCACTGTATTCTGGGATGTACTAATAATATCTTTACAGCTACTGGCTCATGAATTCATTCTAAAACTAAAAAGAGAGCACCTGTCATTTTTCATGATTTATGAATAACAAATCTGAGGCACAGAAAAATGATGTACTGTCTCAAGATAATAAGAAGACTTGAACCCATGTCTACAGATGCAAAGCACTATGTTTTTCACTCTTACACAGTATTGTTAACTTATCCAACAGGTGAAACTGATGGTATACTCAAGGGAAGGGTATATAAGATTATAAAAATCAAAGTGAATTCACATTAGTCTTTAAAAACACTAAAATTACATTTTCCTACTTTTCCATCTTGGAAACTTGAATTTCCAAATGAGTGTTGAGCTTTGGATTAGCAGAGTTTATAAACCAGCAAAATTTGTAGTAGGATACAAACCCAACAATTTTTCTATCCACTAATAATGACCGAGCAAAATCAGGAATGCAATCCCATTCATAATAGCCACTAAAAGAATAAACTATCAAAGAACAAACCCAACCAAGTATGGCAAAGTCCTGTGCAATGAAAATTACAAAGCACTGAAAAAAAATTGCAGAAAACACTAAAAGATGGGAAGAGTGTCTGTGTTCATGGAACGTGAGAATTAATATGGTTAAAATGGTTGTATTTTCCAAAACAAACTATAGATTCAATGCAGTCCTCACAAAAGTACCTATGGCATTCTTCACAGAAATAGAAAGAACAATCTTAAAGTTCATATGGAAAAACAAAATACCTGAATACCCAAAACAACCTGAACAAAAAGAGCAAACACCATGATTCTTATTTCAAAACATACTACAGACTCATAGTATCAAAAACAGCAGAGTATTGGCATTAAAAAAATATGTAAAACAAGCTCATGTATTCTCAATGAACTGATTCTCAAAAAAGGTGCCACAAATATACATTGGAGAAAGGATTGCCTCTTCAACAAATGATTCTGGAAAACTGGATATCCACATGTAGAAGGTAAAAAAGTAGACACCTATCTCTCACTTGATATTAAAATAGGCTCAACATGGATCAAAAGAATTAAAAAGCTTCCACACAGCAAGAAAACAGCAGGGTTAAGATACAATCTACAGGGGCTGGGGATGTGGCTCAAGCGGTAGCGTGCTCGTCTGGCATGCGTGCGGCCCGGGTTCGATCCTCAGCATCACATACAAAACAAAGATGTTGTGTCCGCCGAGAACTAAAAAATAAATATTAAAAATTCTCTCTTTCCCTCTCACTCTCTCTTTAAAAAAAAAAAAAAGATACAATCTACAGAATGGAAGAAAATATCTGCCAGTTATTCTTCTAACAGAATAAGTATGCAAAATATATAAATAGCTCAAGAAATTAATAAAAAGCAATCCAGCAAATATGAGCAAATGATCTGAATAGACACTTTTCAAAAGAAGAAATACAAGTGGCCAGTAAGCATATGAAAAAATGTTTACTGTTATTAGCCATCAGGGAAATGTAAATGAAAACAGCAATGAGACTCCATCCCACCCCCGTTAGAATGGCTGTTTCAAAAAAGCCAAAAAATAACAAATGCTTATGAGAATGTAGAAAAATGACACCTTTATAAAACTGTTGGTGGGAATGTAAATTAGAACACTAGGTTTCCACTGGGAAACCATCCTGGTGGTTCCTCAAAAAAAAATAAAATTGAAACTACCATATGATCCACCAATGCCACTGCTGTATGTGTGTGTGTATATATATATATATATATATATATATATATATATATATATATATATATATATCTATCTGAAGGAAATGAAGTCAGCATACAAAGAGAAACCTGAATACAGATGTTTATTGCAGCATTGTTCCCATAGCTAAGATACGAAATCAGACTATGTGCCCATCAACAGACAATGGATAAAGAAAATATGGCACATATACACAATAGAGTATTGTTCAGTCATAAAGAGGAATGTAATCCCTGTTATTTGTAGGAAAATGGATAAAACTGAAGGTCATCATATTAAGCAAAATATACCACACCTGGAAACAATATTGCATGCTTTCTTTGATATGTGGAAACCCAGAAGAAAAAAGATGATCTGAAAGTAGAAGAGGGACTGTTAGGATATTAGTGATTGAGAAAGGGGTCTGAGAGAGGAGGGAGAGAGGGGAAGGAGGAAGAAGGTAGAAGAAGGGTAAATGGAAATGGAAATATCACAGTGAATTCCATTAATGTTTACACTCAATGTTTTTAAATAATAATAATAAAAATTACAAAAGAAACCAGTAAGATGCAACTTGGTCCGTGACCAGACAAACCACAGAGGCGTTTAATGCCACTTGTGGGAAACCTGGGAATATAGGAGGACTAGAGTGATCCTCCCACTCGTTTAATTACCATTTCAAACCTCTTTCTGTGGTTCTGACTCATTATGATTTTATAGCCCTCCTCTGAATTTTTACACATGCTTCTGTGCACCAGAGTGGGCTTCTTATGCTAGAAATATATTGGTGAGCCACAAATTACATCCAGCTTACTGCTGGTGAGCAAAGTGAGCCTTCCATCAGGTCCGTAGTCATATGGAGGTATGGTTTGAAGAGCCTGAAAATCTTATAGATTGCTGTCTTTGCTAGTAATGTAAAGAACCGATGACAAAGTACTCAAGGACACACATAATTGGGCTCAATTCTACCCTTTCAATCTCAACACTGGTGGGTCCCCTTTGCTATTCCATATTGAATTTTTAGCAGTTTTCCCAATTAACATGCCATACTGCTTTAATACATTCATATTTTTTAATATGGTGTTTTCCTATCCAAGTTTTAATATGGTGTTTTCCTGTCACTCAGTGAGTCCCTCCAAGAAATATGGGCTATTTGCAAGCTACTTATCAAGGAGGCACCTCCTAAATGCCAAAAGGTATATAGATTTGCACTCCCCACTCTGTGCTCACATAGGACCCCATTCTCATACAACTTAATTCATTTTATTGAAATTCATTTTTATATATCAGTTCTTTAATTGGACCATAAGCATGCTTGAGTACCTACCCCCAAATATTTCTTTTATCTCAGAAAATTCCCTGTTGACCCCCTCTTGCCACCATTCCCCTAATTCCCACACCAGTCACCAGGCATCCACTTCCACTTTGATAACCATGGAATAACTTCATTGGCTCTTGAAGTCTATACAAATAAATACTATTTCTCTGTGTCTGGCATCTTTGGCCTGGCATATATTTTTGAAATTAATCCACAAGAGTGCCTATATCAGTAATGCATTGCTTTATTTCAACTGGCATTCCATATTATAAATATAAATGTATCAATGAACTTTTTCTACATACCACACCACACTAAAACCGAGTGATTTGAAACAATAGCCATTCATTTTTTTTTTCTCATTGTCCTGTGGGCTGAGTTCAGGTGGACAGTTCTTTTGATAGCCTTTTTTGGTTGACAATGAATCAGCTATGCAGCACTTTTTCTAGGGGTTGGTGGATCGTTTGGTAAGGTTATGAGGCTAAGTGAACCACAACTTTGTCATCTCAGACATTAATCCTCCATCAGCACAATCTGCGTTTGCTCACCTTGATGTGGCAGGTTCAAGGAACAGCAATTGTATAGGCTGCACTTTTCAAGTCTCTGAATTATGTTTGCTATCATCCCAATGTCAAAATCAATTGGGGGCTGTTTTAGCAAAAATCTCCCATGATGCCATAGTTTGTTTGTTTATTTATTTATTTATCTCTCTATTCTTTGTTGAAGGACATTAAGGTATGTTTGAGCTACAATGAATAAAGTAGCTCTAATGTTTCCTCTAAACATTATTTTATGGATCTTTTTGTGAAATTATGTTTTCACTGCTCTTGAATACTTACTAGTGGAATTTATGGGTTAGGCTCTCAAGGATTAATAAGTTCCTAAGTCCAGTTAGTTCCAATAATGTATCCTGGACTCTCTAATTTAAATCATTATGCTTTAGGATTTCATGATTAAATTGTGATGGAAAGATAGGTCTCATGTAGTCCTACAGTGAAGATAAATGCAATCAAAACTTTATAGGCACTTTAAACTCCTAGGAAAAATCACCAGGTAGCCCTTTTCCTCACCTCTAAATGTTTGTCACATTTTTACTCTGTTCAGCTCTCCCCTCAAGAAGAAAGGTACATAGATTTTTATTTCCCAGTGTGTATTGATTGGTTCAGACAGTTTCTGTTGCTGTTTTCCATTAATTATATAGAAGTTGAGAAATGCTAGTTCATTTAGCATTTTTTTAAAATAAAAACACTTTCTAAAAGAGAAGTTTAAATGTAAGCATTGACATTGTTTCTCTTACCTCCTCCAATTTTAAAAGTCCTTTAAAAATATTTAGCTATTCTTTAATAGAATGTAATGTTCATATGTTCAAGCCCTATTTTTTCCTATGTTTATTTCAGACTAATTCCATCTAGATGATCATTTCTATTTTTCTCCTCCTATTTAAAATGTCACTAAAGTTTTCTCATGATATATTAGTCAAAAATATCAGGGAGAGTACATATTGACCAATTCTATTAAAGAAAGAAAAGAGGAGAGCAAACCAGAGAGAAAGGACCTGATAATTTGTAGAGATATGAGAGACAGAGACACTGACACTGCTGAGAATGATCCCTGTGCAGGGATTTAAAAAACAATATTTAAAAATTACAGTCAAGACGCCATAAGACCATGTTTTCATTCTTTTAATGTAGCTTATTAGTATCTACGCTGACTTATGGTTTTCCTCTACGAATTCCAGGAAAGCATGTTTTCCATTCCATTATGTTTCTAATTACATTTGAAACAATACAAAGGAACAAGCTCTTTATAACCACAGGATCAGAATGCTCAGGGACAGAGAGCTGTCTGCATTTTTTCTTGCTTTTGAAGATGCTGTCATTATTAATTGTTCTCCCAGAAAAGTGAGTCTTGATGACAATCTAGCTCCTCACTTTACCTTAATGACTTCAGAATTGTTGAAACCTCATTACTGAATGTCATTGCTCTGTGTGTGTGTGTGTGTGTGTGTGTTTTAATAAAGCAAAAAAATACTGGGGAAAAATGAAATTTGCTGATTTTCATGATTTTTATGAAGGATGGCTGAGATCTTCTAAAATTAGTCCCTGTCTGCTTCTGCAGATCAATTTTATAAAATCAGACAGTTTAAGAGATTTTTTTTTATACCTCACTTTTCCCCTTCACTCCAAAAGTCCACATTTAGAATTTGTGACTAAGTGTGATTCCTTCTAGATCACTTCCTTCAGAGAGCTGCTACGATTCCGAGCTACTTATAACATCACTTTCCCCTGTCTAGGCCATGTTTAGCCTTAGCAGTTTCACAAAAAGCAGGAACACTTTGCTGCTCTGATGACTGTTTCCAATCTGAGAGTATTGTTGAATAATTAACATTTACGTAATACTCATTCTGTTCATCCAAGGCCTCACAGTTACCTTATGAGTGGGTATTGTTATTATACCCTCCTTAGAGGTGTGGAAATGGGGGCTTAAAGAAGTTAAAAAGCTTCTTCACAGCAAAGGAAAGGAAACAATCAAAAATGTAAAGAGAGAGAGCCTGGAGAATGGGAGAAAATCTTTGCCACCTGCACCTCAAATATAGCACTAATTTCCAGGATATATAAAGAACTAAAAAATCTTAACACCAAAACCCCCACGAATAACCCAATCAATAAATAGGCTAAGGAACTGAACAGAAACTTCTCTGAAGAAATATGAATGGGCAACAAATATGTGAAAAAAGGTTCATCATCCTAATTAATTAGAGAAATTCTGCTGATTGATAAATGCAAAATTAAAACTACACTGAGATTCCATCTCACTCTAGTCAGAATGGCAATTATCAAGGATACAAGTAACAATAAATGTTGGCAAAGATGTGGGGGGAAAGGTGCACTTATATATTACTGGTGGGACTGCAAATTTGTGCAATCGCTTTGGAAAGTAGTATGGCAATTCCTCAGAACACTTGGAATGGATATACCATTTGACCCAATCATTCCACTCTTCAGTATATAGCCAAAGGATTTAAAGTCAGTATACTAAAGTTATGTCTGCACATCAATGTTTATAGCTGCTCAATTCAAGGTAGGTGCCCTTCAAGAGATGAATGGATAAAGAAGTTGTGGCATTTATACACAATGAAATATTACTCATCCATAAGGAAGAGCAAAAATATAGCATTTGCTGGTAAATGGATGGAATTGGAGATTATTATGCTAAGTGAACTAAGCCAATCCCTAACCCCAAAGACTGAATGTTCTCTATGACATGCAGATGCTAACCCACAATAAGAGAGGGAAGGGAACAACAGAAGTTCAGTGTATTAAACAAAGGGCAATGAACAGAAGGGGGGAGGGATAGGAAAGACAATGAAATGAATTAGACATAACTTTCCTATGTTCTTATATGAACACATGACCAGTGTAACCCCACATCTGTACAATCACCAAAATGGGACACTATACTTCATGTATGTATGTCAAAATAATTCTACTGTCATGTATAACTAAAAAGAACAAAGAAAAAATTTTAAAAAAGAAATATGATGTCCATAGTTAGAAAAAAATACATATGGAGGTTTGACAAGCTACTAAGATGTATTAGGTTTAATCATTTCTCACAAGATGGACTGAGAAGAAATAGAGGTTTCTGCCTACTGTTTCAGAACATAAGATCCCCCAAACCCAAAATGCAAGTGGACTCGGGGGGATAAAGTTGGGCTTTCTTTTTCTGCTAAAGAAGCCAGCCTCACTTAAAAGGAGAAGAGTGTTAATGCTGGCACAGAAGAGGGATATTTTCGCATTCCTGAATCTTCCTATGGTAGACCACTTTAAGCTTCTTTTCTTGATTTGTTTTGTCCTGATTCTTTGGATAATATCAGTATTACTTACAGAAGCTTGATCTCTCTAAAAGAACAGAAATGTCCGAGATAGTAAAAGAAAAACATTTTTATTTCAATTAAACCAAGTCGAAAGGGTTTTGAGGTTGCCCAGTGCAATAACCCTGACTGATATATTGGTTCCTCTGAGGATTATCATAGCTAAGATGGTAGGGTCACTGCTCAAAGTGAATGCAAGATTGATGGACATTTTCCCATTTAACAGATAATGTTTCCTTTCACTTAACATGAGCTAATAATAATTTTTTCATGATAATTGCAAAGTCTTACCTGTGTGCAACTACACCCCATTCAAAGAGTTGGGAGGGGAAAATGATAAGGAATTAAGCAAGCAGAAATAATGGTGTGTTCTGGGGAGGGGGAGGTATGAAAATTTCCTAAATGACTCAGAATTTGAATATATTATTCGGAGATGATCTTAACATGTAATGTAGGATTCTGTTTTTGTTTCTTTTTTAAAAGTGGCCCCATATCAACTTCTTAGATAAAATCATTAATCCAATGAGTGAAAATAGAAGTTCCTCTGAGGAGATTAAAGGCTGTCTTCATCTCAAGGCAGCTGCAAAAGAAGACTCAGAATAGCTTGGCCACATCAGCCTCCTGGGAAAGTGGCAGATGCAGAATTCACTTCTGAGTTCCATTTCTGCCTGTTGCAAAAAAATTGATCAAATGTCTACTTTTGCTTTATTCTCAAATCTGTTGACTACTCAATATTCCAAGAGCCTGTCTTTTCTAGAGTTGGAGTATTTTCCCTTCATGGAATTAAATAATATTCTGGAATTATTTGATTATTGAATATTGACTCTGCCCCTTCTACATTACTATTCCCAGATGTAATAGGAGCACAAAGGGTTGAGGGGTGAAGAAATAAAAACCTTTCTCTTCTGTTATCTTTAGAATTAGAAAGTTTATTTATTTATTTATTTAACATATTTTTTTTAGTTGTTGATGGATCATTATTTCCTTCATTTATTTATATGTGGTGCTGAGAATTGAACTCAGTGCCTCACATTTGTTAGGCAAGCACTCTACCACTGAGCCACCACCCCAGCCCTAGAAAATTTATTTAAAAAAAATCAGAAAATTCCTGGATAGGATTGTTGGAGCTCCATAATGGTGTGTCCATCTGCTCATATGGTACCTGACATCTCAAGCTCAGTTTCCCAACTAAACTCGTGCTCTTCTCCATACTAACTGACTGTACCAAATGTACCCACAAGTTTTCTTCTTTAGATGATAATAATGTCATCCTTCCATATTTAAAATCCCAAGCCTGCACACTCATCCTTGACTCTTCTTTTTCCTCACACCATAGAACCAATCCGTGGGGGAAATACCTTAGGTTTTGCTTTCAGAGTATATGCAGAACCTGACCAGTCTTAACCATCCCTCCTGCTGTCTCCCAGATTCAAGGTGCCATTTATCACACCTGGATGCTGCAATCCATTTGCCTCCCTCTGATTCTACTTGCAACACACAGCCAGGCTGTCCATTTGAAAATGTAAGATTCTGTTCTTTGCTCAGAATCTTGCTTGGCTCCCCAGTCTAGTCAGAGTAAAGGGTGACGTCATTACAATGGCTTCCAAATGTGACATAATCTGTCCTGCTATTACCTCTCTGACCTGATCTTATCTTCTAGTTCCCCTTGCTCAGTCTTTTCTGTGAAATTCCTTGATATTCCTTGTAGACACAGTTTTTAGGTGCTGGATTTCAATCTGTTTTCAAATGTCTCCTTCTCAGTAAGGCTTACCTCGATCAACCTACTTTTAAATTGCACTTTTGTTTCAAATACATCCATCCCTGCTCCATTATTTTTCAATAGTAATTTAATCATATGCATGAACCAGGCCTTTTAATTCTGTTTCTAAGCTTAATTGTGTAGGTGATATGAATTATTTTGGCACTGATAATCTGAACAGAAATTGCTGGGTCTGGTTCCTCTTGGGGAAACTGAATACATATTGAAATTTGGTCTTGGTATTCTACTTAGAAAAATTTCCTCTACATTTCACATGAATTACCTCCATCCCTATCCTGCCTAAAGGCCTGTGATCCCTTTTCAAGTGGAGTCTTCACCCTCAGGCCAGAGCTGATTTCCTCTGTTCCTTTATCAATTATTTCAATTGTCATATTTTTATGGTTCTTTTCCCCTTAGAGAAAAAAAAATTCAAATCTTAAAAAAAAAGCTTTCTCCCTCTCTCTCCCTCTGTCTCTCTTCCTCTCTCAGGAAGGTTCTTTTAAGGATTATTCTGTACTTGATCTTCACGTTTCTTTTATTCCACAATCTAGAGCAATCAGGCTTCTACTTCCCCCTCTATATTAAAACTGTTCTTCCTAGGATGATAACCAATGACTTTCAATATGCTAAGTCCACAAAAAGGACTCAGACCTTACATCACTTGGCTGGTTTAGTTTCAATAGCATTGAAAAAAATCTCAGCATCTTGAAATGTTCAAACACATGAGTTTTAGCAACAATAGTCTTTTTGGTTCTTTTTTCTCCTAATTATAGATTTTGGTCTCTGTTTGTGTTTTTCTTCTTTTAATAGAACATTAACTGATTGTGATTCCAGTTCTCACTTCACATATTTCTGTATTCACTCTGCAACTTTCCCTGTATATAGACAGCATCCTGAAGACCAATGATAGCATTTTAGTGAGAAGTTTCAATACAGATGAAGTGGAGCCCTGATTGCTCTGAGTTGTGGAATGAAAGGTACACAAAGAGCCAGTGCAGAATAGTACTTCACAAATCCAATTGCAACTGGAAAGATGATTTTCAAATTCACATCTGCAGCTGGGATCTCCCTCCAATGTGCCAGACTCTAATGTGCAGTTCTCCCCTGGGCATCATTACTTGGGTGATATAGGAGCACCTTGAACTCATCCTATTAACCACTGAGTCTTCCTTGCCCTCAACCATGGCCATTTCTCTTGCTCCTGTCTCAGAGAGTAGCACCAATATGTATTCTATCACATTAGTCAGAATCCCAGTTGTTGACAACACCTGTACCTCTATGCTGCCAAGCCCCTAATTTCTACATTCTGATGATCTATATATAAACTCAGTTCTCTCTCTCTTTTTTTTTCTTTCAACCTATTGCCATTGTCATAGTCTGGGACCTCAGCATTTCTTAAAGAGTGTAGTGTAATAGGCTGTCATTTCATTTCCCATAGCCCTGCCAGGGTGATCTTTCTCAAAATGCAATCCTATCACACCAGTTCTTTTTTGAAAAAAAAAAAAAAATCCTCCATATTCCTTCAGGCTAAAAGTCGACCTCTTTTACCCGGCATATGTGGTATTTCAAAATTTGCCTCCTGCCTGTCACACCAACTTGATTTCCATGGCATGGTGCATCATAGCTGTACTGTACTTCTGGATGCTTATGAGTGCCATTCTCTCTAACAACTCCTCTGCCATCTATAGCCCTTCCCTGTACTGTTGCCTTAGAGGGCTCTGTGACACTCATCTGAGCTCTTCCTGTTTCTGAGAAGTCCCCTGCTTTGTCTTTGTTGGGCTTTCCTCACTCTAAGAGATAAGGCTTACTTTTAAAATTTGGATTTAAGGGTCATTATTTTAAAATTAACTTATGCTCACTCTAGAAAAAGTAGAAAGATAGACAAATTCATAATTCTAACATTTCCTGTTTAATCTGTTGGTAAAATGTGGACACATTCTACATATAAAGATAGTTTTGCTAAAGTATTAAATGCCATCTTATTAAATGCTATATAAATCCTCTCTTTCTCTTCAGCAAAACACTATTGTCTTTCATTGACAGTAAACAGAACTCTCAGTTATTATTATATTTTGTAATGGATATGCACATTCAATCACACAGAGGCAGCATCATTCATTCAATTCCCTGTTAGTTTTAGGCAGCTTCAAAAGTTCTCCTCTTAAAGATTATCCTATTAAATATACACATTATTTCAGCTATCAAATAATTTGTTGGAGTATATTATACAGAATGGGATTTCTGACTCATAGATACTTTAATGAATTTTACACAATTGCAAAACTTCATTTTATTTTCTACAAAAATAGCAAGTCATATTTCAAACACTGCCTAAATTAAATGAAACATCATAACACTTCTGGAATTGTTTAAAGTTACAGATTCTCTATATTTTCTATACTGAAGAAACAGCCTTCAACAATAAGTATTTTTATGTTCATTCTTGTTGAAATTAGGAGCAAAGGCCTTTGGAATGACCAAGATGCTCATGAGGTGAGACTCTTCAGGGGAGTCTGGGAGCATCCAAGAAATTTTAAAAATAGAAACTCATATTTGGCATTGATAGTAGCAGTTAACTAATGCTGAGCATGGCCCTTCCTAGATTTCCTCTTGTTCTCTTTTCTCCACAATTCACTTATTTGTATTTTGTATTATTTTAGTAATAGGGATGCCATAGTGCATGCTGGGAAAGAAAACCCTAATTATGGCATCAAATTGGAAGCCAGAGAGACTCTCTGGGCTAATGGGCAAGTGCCAATCAGTCCTCTGCAGGTTTAACAGTCTTTTAAGTACCTTTTGGTGGATTTAGAACAGTCAGATCATAGAGCTAAAATAATGAATCAGAGAATGGTTAATAAGAGAAGGCAGGCTTTAGGCAGTAAACAGAAAAGGGGAATTTTTTTTTTTTAAAGAGAGGAAATTAAAATGCGTAAATTATGCAATGAAGTCCTGAAATAGGGCATGCAGAGCCAGTTAAAGAAAATATTGTCTTCTTGAAGAATAGAAGTCAACTTCTGTAATATCTCTCTCTAGGAGGTCAAATTCTGTAGGGAAATGGGGATGAGTTTTAAAGAGGTTTATCAGCACATTGTTCCCAGACACACAGCAAGAATTTTGCTAAGAGATGAGTGAAGTTTTAACATCTCCTTTCTCAAAAAGACTAAAATGAATTCGAGGCTGTGAATGGAGACCAAAAGACAGGAAACTGAAAATTCCCGAGGGAAAGACTGTGTGGCCCCAGGGAAGCAAAGTCTGGAGGAAGGGCAGGAGTTGTGCCTATATACCGCCAGCCCAAATATTATACTGCAAGATGTAACAGTCATTTTTAAATTTAAGACTCAATGCCTTCATATTTTAAAAGCACATGTTTAGTTTGTTAATGGTTTCCTCTTTTACTATTAAAGCAAATATGTACTCTATTTTCTTCCACTTCTATTGAATGTGACTGCCCTCATTTGAGGGAGCTATTGAAGGGCTGACAGGAGCTGTCTCTAGGGAAGGCTGCTGCTACCTGCCTTCAACCAAGCTGAAGATAATAAAGGGAGAGGAGTTAACTCCTGAATTTCCAGAAGGTGAAGTTTAGGACTATCCATACTATTCTTCCGTTTCCCCCACTCCTCTAGCTAAAACAAGAATGTCAATGTGGAACCTGCTACAGGGATCTGTGGAGGGTCTTCCCGAGTCACACATCTTCATGATAGGTTTAGGATTAAGGGTTTGATTTTGAAAAGCAAATAGGTCTTACAATTGCCAGGCAAACCCATCAATCACTGCTAATTAATCTAGTCGGCTCAACTGTTCTGAACACATTTCAATCTCTTTACTGATTAATATGTCTCAATTAGAACAATTTATTGAGAACAATCAGTAAAATGAATTTGACTTCTAGATGCATTGTTTGAAACTGGGGAAACATATCCTCATGATAGGAAGACATGGAAAATTCTGAGTCGTTTTATAATCTTTCCAAGTTAATCTAGTTAATATTCCCACCCAGCAGATGAAGAAAAGAATTCCCAGTAAACAGACATTTTAAAAAGTATCATCTTTCCCTTTCAGAATTCTTCATTATTAGGAGGAACAACACAAGCAGAGAGTAAGGGCTGGAGAGACAAAACACACACAAACAGTGCATGTGAGGCATGTGAGTTCTGTCCTGGAGAGGTTTTTTTTTTTTTTTTTTTTTTTTTTAGCACTAAGCATTCAAAACATTTTTTTTTTTCCTGCTTTGTCTTTGGGGAATGCTACAGAATGGTTTAATCATCTGGCTTTGGTATCCCACTGCCTAGGGCAGCTGTAGCCTTTCTTATCATTATGTCTCTCCCTGTGTCACCTTTCCCAGACAGCTATAGGATCAGGATAAGAAAAATTGTTTCTTTATGCTGTAGATCTAACAAAACCACAGACTGCTCACAGCCCACCAAATGAATGCCTAGCATTTAAAATCGACCTGAATTAAATGAAGCAGTTGATTATAAATGCTAGACTCTCAATTTAGAAACTGTGGCTGAAAGAAAGAAACAACATATGACTATGGATTGTTCCTTTTGCATGAGAGAAAAAAATGTGATGTTATGACCAGAAAGAAATATTTTCTGAAGGGTGAGGCTTATCAACAATTGTGGTGATCCAAAACAACTTTGTAAATGTGACACTATAAAATTGGTATTTAAATGTAATTTTGCATCAATATTTCTGTCCTTAGGAGAAAGCACAACCTAGAAACAGACCAAGTATACATTTTATTTCATCTACCATGCCAATTATTAAAATAGTACAGGTAGGCAGAAAAGATCAAACAGAAGGCTTTTTCTAGGTGGGAAAATGTTGAAGCATGAGTAATTAGAAAATTCCTACATCTAGGAAATGCTTGAGAAGATGCATTCGATGATTGACATCTATTTAAGCTACATCAAAAGGGTTGTGCATGAAGGTTATAATATTGCTTTTTTAGCTTAAGAAGCACTATAGGATCAGGATGGTGTAATTTGTTATTTTCCTGATAATGGGAGCTAGGAATCTGGGCTCTCAAACAGCAGGAAGATGTTTCACAGGATGGCCAGTGAATGCTGCTTAGATGACAGATTAGATTGATGTCTTGCTTTAGAGGAAAGAACTTAGCTGAGATGGCTGTTGAGCACTCTCAGAGGAGAAATTCATTGTATTTCCACACTGATACAAGCTCACACGTGCTTTTCTTTGTGATAGGTTGGATCCAGAAAACTAATAAAGTGTTAATTAACTCCATCCTGATCTGTTGTTTTAATATTTTCAGACGTTGTACAAATAGAACATCTAAAAATAATATTTTAATGTACTTCCTTTTTTAAAAATACCCTGTTGGATCTAAATGATTAGCATTTTGTTTTAAAAGTCTTGTGTTATTTTCTATCCATTTAATGGGGACACAAATATTCTGTTTATTTCACTTTTTTTACTGATGTTTCAAGGACTAAGGAGATTATAATTTTAATTAAAATAAAGCCATTGTCACATGGTCTTATGCAAAATATTAGTAATCAGGTAATTATCTGTTGAGAAACTACTAAGTGCTGTGCAAGGCATCATGTGAGGAAATTCAGCAATGTTTGGTAAGATTCTGCTCTTCTAGAGATTATACTTTGGTGAGAGAAGCCAGAAAATAATACAAGTAAGGTGCAAATGGATAATAAATGAATGGGCAAGCACAGTGTCGATCAGCTAAATGAAGCAGAAAATCATGGCCTTATTGGTCTCAGGGCTCAGAGGACAGGTTCAGGACCATTAGAGTGTCAGAAAAAAAGAATAATATTAAGGATACCAAATTATGCCAAAAAAATTCTCACACTCACAAGTCTTGGCTGAGCTCTGAATTATATATGTGAATATGAGGCTCCAAAGTGTCCAGAGAAAAAACAAATGCTGGGGTCATAAAAGAGTTGAGTAGAGTTGTCAAGAATATTTGGAGTTCAAGGCCTGTCAAGTCAAAAGGGTTTAGTAAATAAATATTCAGACTTTCCACATCTGAGGAGCAAAGTCAATGTCCTGGACTAAGTGATTTCCTCAGGATTGCTCTCTCCCCCAACTACACAGCATAAAACCAAACCTCTACAAATACCAGGTTATCTGATAGTTGTTTAAAGCCCTGGTAGAAAAGAACTTAGGAATTTTCAGGGAAATTAAAAAAATCCCAAGATTCCACAACATCTTGTTCACAATGTCTAGTACAGATCAGAAATTACTAAGCATAAGAAACAAAAAAGGTGAGAAAGAGAAAAATAGAAACAGAATAAAAAATGATCCAGTTGTAGAATTTGTAAAATTTAAATTTGATTAAAAAACATAAAATTAATGTGTTAAAGAATCAATAGAAAAATTACTACAATAGATGGAGAGATGGGAAATTTTATAGGATATCTGCGACTGGAACGAATAGAAACCTTGGAACCAAAAAGTACAATATTTGAAACCAAATATTTGTATGCAACAACAGAAGAAAGATCATTGTATTTGTAGATAAGTCAATTTATATATTATGAAAATTAAAGTATAGATTGGAAAAAGAAAAAGAAAAAGTATTGAGAGAGACACAGTGATGTTTGGGACAATACCAAGCTGTCTTACCTTGATATTTTTGGAGTTTTAGAAAGACGGGAAATGGAAGATGCTTCAGGATGAAATTTAAAGAAATATTGTTTATATATTTGAAATTTTATTTTTTAATATTTATTTTTTAGTTTTCGGTGGACACAACATCTTTATTTTTTTAAATTTTTATGTGGTGCTGAGGATCAAACCCAGTGCCCTGTGCATGCCAGGCAAGTGAGCTACCACTTGAGCCACATCCCCAGCCCTTGAAATTTGATTTTTACAATAGGAACTCACAAATCAAATGGATGCAATGAATACTAAACAAATGCAAAGAAATGCAAAATGAAACACAATCATATTGTAGTCCAACTGTTGTAAATAAAAGATTTAAAAGCAGGCTGATGATAAATGATAAGTGAATCTACTGACTTTTCTCAGAAATAATAGAGGTTAGAAGACAATAACAATTTTTATATTACTGAAGAAAACAAAACAAAACAAAATAAGCTGTCAACCCAGAATTTTATATTCTGAGAAAATGTTTACCTTTTTTCCTAATAAAAAAGTGATAAACTGAAGCTAGATAAAATTGTTGCTAGCAAATCAGCATTATTAATAATGTTAATTGACATTATTTTAGTTGAAGAAAATAATACTAAATGGAAGTTTAGATATGCATTAAAGAAAGAAGGGTACTCAAAATGTTTATGCATTAAAGAAGGAAGGACATTTGAAATGTTAAACATAAATAAATATAAAGTGCTATTTTTTTCTTTCATCCTTTAAAAAACAATGAACTGTATTATAAATTTTGGGGGGGCAGTGAGAAGAATACCTGGGATTAAACCGAGGGCCACTTGACCACTGAGCCACATCCCCTGCCCTATTTTGTATTTTATTTAGAGATGGGATCCCACTGAGTTGCTTAGTGCCTCGTTTTTGCTGAGGCTGGTTTGAATCCATGATCATCTTGCCTCAGTCTCCTGAGTGGCTGGGATTACTGGCATGCACCACCATGCCTGGCAATTGATTTGAAATATGAAAAAAATATACTGTGGAGGACTGGGGTTGTAGTTCATTGGTAGAGCGCTTGCCTATCACGTGTGAGGCACTGGGTTCAACTCTCAACACCACATAAAAATAAAGATATTGTGTTTATCTACAACTAAATAATTTTAAATAATATATACTGTGTAATTAATAACATACAGAAGAACAATATATGCCAGTAGCATACACATAACAGGAATGATTTAAAGGGATTATATATATTTAAAGATTCTTATATGTGAATTGTTAAAATATTGATTAATGGTAAGCTTTGGTAAGTAGAGGATGTTTATTGTAACATTTAAAATAACTCCTAAATAATACAAAATGGTATATCTAAAAAGGCTATATTAAACATAAAATGGAAAAGCAAAATATGTGTTAAATTCTTTAGAACTAGAATCATATTAAACACATTCTCTGACAACAACATATTTGTATTAAGAATTAGTAATAAAAAAATTCAGAGAATCACACAGTCTTTAAAAATTAAGCACTATGCTTCCAAATAGCCCATGGGCTAGAGAAGAAACCACAAGGTACACTAGAAAATATTGCAAAAACTGGATGTTTATGGAGTCACAAAATATGAAATTTATGGAATGTAAGTAAGGTTGTGATTGAAGGAAAGCTTGTGGTAGTAGAAGAAAAGAGTTTTAAAATCAGTTATCTAGGTTTTCACTAAAATTTTTCAAAAAGAAGAATAAATGAATCTCAAGAAAGTAATATCAATAATACCAATATTCAATGAAGATGAAAATAATTTAAAATAGAGAAACTCGAGAAAGTCAAGTGTTGGCCAGAAAGCTTAATCCGATGTTTATTTATAGATTTGATGTGCCCTTAGAAAAAGCCTCCACAAAGACAAACTTTTCTTTTTTTTTTTTGTTTTCTTTTTTTATTAGTTGTTCAAAATATTACATAGCTCTTGACATATCATATTTCATACATTTGATTCAAGTGGGTTATGAACTCCCATTTTTCCCCGTATACAGATTGCAGAAGAGAGAGAGAGAGAGAGAGAGAGAGAGAGAGAGAGAGAGAGAGAGAGAGAGAGAAGATGGGAGGGGAGGGGGGATAGTAGAGGATAGGAAAGACAGCAGAATACAACAGACAATAGTATGGCAGTATGTAAAAACGTGGATGTGTAACCGAAGACAAACTTTTAAAAATTCTGCCAATATCACAAATGATAGAAGAAACATCACTAGGTAAGCACATTTTGACAGGTTAATAAGGGAATATTATGCTAATAAACTTGACAACTTAGGAGGAACAAATTCCTTTAAAAACACAGTTAGCAAAGCCAATATAACATTGTGCTGAGTGGAAGAAGCAAACATTAAAGTGTATGTTGTGTGATTCCATAAGTATTATCATCAGAAAGCTCAGTTTTGTTGATAGAAGGAAAAACAGTGGTTGCTTCTGGTGGTGGCGAGGCAGCTAGTATGACTAGAGGGTGCCCCAGATATGCCCATTTTATTTTACGAAAATGATGCTTCAATTTAAAAAGTAAATAGAATATAGTAATAAATATTGTGAAAAATATAAAAGGTGGTCAGATAAAGGTTGACTGATGGGAAGAATTAGATTTGGATGGAGTGTCATTAAAGATGTTCCAGAAGAAGCAGCATTTGAACCAAGACCTAACTGGTGACAAGGAACATGCAAATGTGAAATATGGTGACAGAGGTTTCTAGGTCCAGCGCCCAGTAAGTGCAAAGTCCCTAAGGTAGGGAAAAGTCTGACACCAGAGAGAAAAAAATCAGTGGAGTTAGCATTTTCTTTGTTTCTTTTTTTTGTTTTATATTTGTTTCTTTGTTACCAGGAATTGGATTCAACCACTGAGCCACATCCCCAGTCCTATTTTGTATTTTATTTAGAGAGAGGATCTCACTGAGTTACTTAGTGCCTCACTTTTGCTGAGTCTGGCTTTGAACTCACAATCTTCCTGCCTCAGCCTCCCTAGCAGCAAGGATTATAGGCATGTGCCAGGGAGCCTGGCTTGGAGTTAGCATTTCTTAAGCCAGTGTAGGATGATGGGAGGTGAGGATTAAAGACACGGGTCAGTGGGGAATTTAGAAAAAAATATATATATTTTATATATATATATATATATATATATATATATATATATATATATCTCAAGACTTATAGAATAATATGAATTTAAAATGTTAATTTAACTCTAGAGAAGGACATTAATAATTAGTTGTTGCAATGATTGACAATATAACTTTTACATATCTGAACACATATAAATTTTCACCTAATTTATTTTTATGTAGTATAATGAAATAAACTAGTAATTTACTCCCTTTGATACGATATGAAGAGTTATTTTGTAAGGTTGTTTAGTTAGTTAGAATTACAGAAAAGATGGAAGAGGCAAAGAAGGGAGGGCAAAGAACTGAGATGGGGTCTGGGCAGGACTGGGTGGGATGGGAGGCACTGAAGCACCTTACACAAATGGTGTGAATGTGTGTGTGGGGGGGGTAGGGCAGTCAAGTGGGCAAAGGGGAACAGGAAACATCCTTGATATCCCTCCTAAAATATTCAAAAGTAAAACGAAACAGAATATTCATGTGAAACTTGAATGTAGAAAGCTCCTTATCCAGGAAAGCAACTGTGCATTCATCTGCCTTCTTGCTACAAATGTGATTGGTGGAAAAGACCTTATGAAATTGTAAAGCAAAATATATTTTACTCTGAGAAGTGTTTTAGAACAGCATTGTTCAAAAACAGGAAAACAATCAGTGTTGCTTTCCCTCTCCCTCCTTAACACCTTAAGTACCATAGGAAGGTGGCATGAGGCACAGCTTGGGACATGTGGAATTGAAAGTGTGTTCTATATCTTAAAGAGACAGCTCAAAGAAAGATACCAAAGATGAACAAGACTTCTCCATCATCTCTGATTTCATATCCTTTGCTTCAAAATTTTAAATCCTCTTTCTGTGAAATCTGTTAAATGATTCCTTGGACGGAGAAGTTTCCATAAAGAGAGCCGGTTTTGGAAAAGTGCATCATCCAGACCCTATCTTATCCTCATGTTAATATTTTACCATGCCAGAAATTGTGTCAGCAAACATGGAAGTAAGCAGCGGCCTGTTCAGGTCCACATGTGCTTTTGCAGTCTCTCCCATCTGGACAATGTGTTCTCTGAGTGTGAAATCAATTGCAGGGGATCTGGAGTATTAGGGGGTCAGAAGCCTCTTGCAGCAGAAACTGGAAGTCATGATGATGCAGGCTCTCATACAACACAGGGCAACAATTTTGTTAGAGGGCAGTGGGGAGAATGTGTGGGAGGAACAAGTAGCTTAGAATGATTAAGTTTCAGAAGGGATTGCGAGTGGGACTGAGTGCCATGCCCTCAGAGCTCTTTGTTCTTGTACCTGCTCTTACAAGTGAACCATGAGTCCTCTTCCTCTGATTGGGAGCCGCCAAAATGCAACTCATCCTGACAATCTCCATCATTCTAAGAGACACTTTAAACAAGTGTTTTAAAGAACACTCTATAGTTTCCCATAAAATTAGAGTTTAGGTTTACTGGACTTTTATCAAAACCTAGAACATTACTGACAATATGAAATTAATTTTGTGTTTTCTTTAAAATAAATGCAATTATCTTATTTGTGTCAAATGAAACATTCTGATAGGGAAAGAAGAAACTGAGGCAAAGCCTTTAAGATACAAAACATGAAAACAGCAAATGTCTAAATAACTTACAAAAATTAAATTTTGTTTTAGATGTATAGCAAGATAAAGACAATTTTATAAAACTATAGGATAGAGTCAATTATTGGTCCCCAAAGTACCCTAACAGGACCAATTTAAGAAAACCCCTTAGCTCCTATACTGTCAGATCTGTTGTTCAATGGGCATAGTGACAACAGAATCCCACATTCACTACATGGTTCAGGTGGTGCTATAATGTAATGTAATGACATTAAAGAGGAATCTTCAGTTTTCAGAGGTTCAGGAAGGTGGAACACAACTGGAGAGACTTGTACAAAGAAATTCGTAAGTCTCCCAGGGAGGTGGGGAAGACAGGCATTAGTGCTGCTGTACGCTCATATTCTCCATGAGGTCTTCCACACTATTTCAAAAACAACTTAAGAGGAGTGTGACTTTATCTCCGTCTGAACCTCTTTGGCAGGAATAAAGGCGGGAGAAGATAATTTAATTGGCAAGACATAAGAGGATCCAGTGCGACTCTGTGAAATGGTATCCAAGTCACACAGGCGTCTTTCAGGACAGAAGTGCTGTGCAGCAGCTTGATAAAACCAGGCGCTGAACTGAGCCAAGAAAGAGCAAAACACACATTTCCTTCTGGATTGTTGAGGTCTGCCTGTGAATGCAGTGAAGTCACTAAGGGAGGCTTTAAATATTGTTGGAAAAATGGGTCCAGGTCTCATGTGATAAAGCCATTGGAATGTCAGCCTTCTATTCATGGGGACTCTATTCTCTCTGAAAGAAAGAAGAGCAAGTCTTTCCTCTGCAACATGCTTTGATTGCATTTTCCTATGCACAGGTCCTTTGAAAAGAATGCTATATGTTTCTATGAGATCCAGATATTCAAATGTTTATGAAAATAATAATGATCTTAGTTTGTACTTAATATGGAAGTTTCTATCTGAAGGCCCCAGACATTATTTCATTACCTTTAAAAATATGATCTGGAAGTTGGTTAAGAGAGAACTACATTTAAATTTTATCCCTCGTGGAACTTAGTTAAAGGCTGTGCTAAAAAGTTGCAAGCATTTAGGCATCCTGGTGATAAATCCATTCAATATACTGAATTTCACCTTAAAGTAATACAAATCAAGAGAATAAATAAGTTTATGCATTAACATTTAATTGATAGAATTTTCCTTCGTATGCTTTACTTCTCTCAACCTGATTTCCTCCTGCCTGCTCTGACTCCAGGGCAACCTAAATAAAAGAATCCATTTTCAGCCAACTTTCAAGTGATAAGAAGCTATCTAGGAAGGCTCAGAGGTATTGACTCAAAGAGCTATGATAAATACAGAAATAGATGGTTTAGTAGTCAATGTAAAAACCTAAAAACAGGTTTCTTACAGCAAGGAAGAGTGATAATATAAGGAGTCTCCCCTGCCCCCTCCAGGACTACAGTAATACAGAGATACCTTCTAAAACATAGATTCTTACCCATTTTTGTCCCATAGACTCTTTTTCCTTTATCTTGTAGCTTATGAACTGCTTCTTAGAATCACATTTTTAAATACATAAAACTAAACTCAAATAACTATACAGAATTACAGTAATCAAAACACTGAAAAATTATAGTATATTAGTAGAGATAAATTTTATTAATACAATAAATGATAAAATTTAGCACCAGGTTTTATAGCTCCTCTAATTTTGAATTAGGGATGAGAATAATAAGCATTCAATTTTTCACAATAATTGTAATGTCCTATATAAAAATTTTGCTTATTTTTTTGCCAATATTCATTTTAGAAAAAAAATGTCATATTTTAGTAGAAGGAACAAAGATTAGAGAAGAAAAAAAACATAGAATACAAAAGAAAAGGAAAAATTGATAAAATTAAAATTCCATTCTTGGAAAAGACAAATATAAAATAACAAATGTCTGAGAGAGAGGGGTCAAATAAAATCAGAAATAAAAGTGGAAGCACAAAAATTGGTAGCACAGAAATACAAAGAATAGTGAAACCCTATTGTGTTTGCAAATTTGTGTTTAACAAATTGGATAACCTAGAACAAATAAAGGATGACTTCCTAGAAATAAGCACCCAATCAGGACTGATTGAGAAAGAAGTAGGAAATCTGAGCAGACCAATAATTAGTAAGGAAATTGAATCAGTACTATAAAGTCTCAAAATTCAAGAGAAGCCCAGGATGTAAGGATTTCAGTACTAAATTCTACCAAACTTTTAAAAACAAACTAATTTTACTAATCCTTCTCACACTCTTTCAAAAAATTGAAGGAATAATTGAAGGTAATACTTATGAATTTTTTAGAAGGCCAGCATCAACCTGATACCAAAGCCAGACAAGGACATTACAAGAAAACTATAGGCAAATTTCCTGATAAACACAGATAAAAAAAATTGTGAACAAAACACTGACAAACTGAATTTAAGATCATATTAAAAGCTCATTCACCATGAGCAAGTGGGAATCCCACACAAGCAAGGATGGTCCAAAATAGGTAAATTAATAATTGTGATACACAATTTTAACATGGATTCATGGCTGATAAAACAATTTTAACAAAATAGAGGACAAAATCTGCATGATCAGAAGAAGCATTTGACAGAATTCAGCATCTGTTCATATTAAAAAACTAAACAACCACCACCACCACCACAAAACAAGTATAGAAGGAATGTACCTTCACATAATAAAGGCCATATATAACAAGCTCACAGCTAACATCCTACTGAATGGTGAAAGATTAAAAGCTTTTTCTCTAAAATTAGGGGCAAGATGACAATGCCCACTCTTTTTTTTTTTTTTTTAAAGAGAGAGTGAGAGAGTGAGTGAGAGAGAGAGAGAGAGAGAGAGAGAGAGAGAGAATTTTAACATTTATTTATCTTTTTTAGTTTTCAGCGGACACAACATCTTTGTTTGTATGTGGTGCTGGGGATCGAACCCGAGCTGCATGCATGTCAGGCGAGCGCGCTACTGCTTGAGCCACATCCCCAGCCCCAACAATGCCCACTCTTGACACTTCTATTCAAAATAATACTAAAAGTCTTAGCCAGAACAAGTAGGCAAGTAAAAGAGAGTAAATCTATATAGGAAAGGTAGAAGTAAAATTATCTCTGTGTATCTTTGCTTTTTGTTGCTGTGACAAAATACCTGAGAAAATAAACTTAAGGGAAGAACGATTTATTTTGACTCATGGATACAGAGGTTTCAGTTCATAGTTGCTTGGCTTCATTGCTGTGGGCTTGTGGTGTTGGAGCCAGGCTGCCAATAACCACATGGAAGCCAGGAAGCAGGGTGCAGAGAGGGGTGGGAACAAGATATAGTCCCCAAGGGCCTACCCTCAAGGGACCACTCCTTTCAATGAGGTCCCACCTCCTACATTTTTCAGCACCTTCCAAAAGTTCAATCAGCCACAAATCCATTCATGAATTAACACATTGATGAGATCAGAGTACTCATGATCTTATCACATTCCTGAAGCCCCACCTGTGTACTTTGTTGAATTGAGGACCAAGCATTCAACACGTGAGCCTTTAGGGGGATATTTCAGATCAAACTATAATATTTATGTTTGTTGATAACTCAACCTAATGTATAGGAAATTGTAAAGACACCACAAAAAGCCCGTTAGAGCTGATAAACAAGTTTTAGTATAGTTGTAGTTTACAAAATCAACATAGAAAAATAAGTAGCATTTCTATACACCAACAACTTATCTGAAAATAAATTAAGAAATAATCTCATTTATAATAACATCAATAAAAAATAAAAAAATATTTGAGAGTAAATTTAGCCAAGAATATGCAAAAAGCTGTACATTGAAAACTATAACACGTTGATGAAAAAAAAATGAAGAAGTCACAAATAAATGGAAAGATATTGCATATTCATGGACTGGAAACATTAACATTGTTAAAATGTGCATTACCATCCCAAAGCAATCAACAAATTCACTGAGATTTCTATCAAAATTCTAATTGCATTTTTTGTTTTACAAAAATAGACAAAATAATCCTAAAATTCATCTGAAACCAGAAAAGGCTCCCATTAGGAAAAGTGATCTTAAGCAAAAAGAACAAAGCCAAGAGCATCACATTACCAGGTTTCAAGAGGCATTATAAAGCTATTATAATTAAAACAGCATGTTACTGGCATATAAACAGACACATTGACCAGAACAGGATGCAAATTCCAAAAATAAACCCCAGTATTTATGGTCAATTGATTTCTGACAAAGGTACCAAGAACACACTATGGGTAAAAAGCAGTCTCTTCAATAAACAGTGTAAGGAAAACTGAATATCTATATGCAGAAAAATGAAACTTAAATAATCTCATGCCATATTTGAAAACCAAGTCTAAGTGGATTAGAGACTTCAATGTAAGGCCTGGGAACTGTAAAGTTACTAAAATAAAATGGAAAAATCTCTACAACATTGGTCTAGGCAATAATTTCTTAGAATTTTGAAAGCACAGGTAACAAAAGCAAAAATTTAGAACTGCATCAAAATAAAGAGCTTCTGCTCAGCAAAAGAAGAGACAGCTCAGAAGCTGAGGGAAAACATTTGCCCACTGTACATTTGATAAAGACTAGCATCCAATATATGTAAGGTACTTAAACAACACAATCACAAGAAAACTAATAACCCCATTAAAATATATGCAAATCTTCTGAACACACAATTCTTAAAAGAAAAGCCACCAAGAGCCAACAGAGGTATAAGAATGCTCAACACCTCCAAGGATCAGGGAAATACAAATTTAAATCACAAGGAGATCACTTCATATCCGTTAGAAAGACTATTATCAGAAACTTGTAGAGGAAAGAGAGCCTTTGGGCATTGTTGGTGGGAATGTGAATTAGTATAGCCATTTTGAAAAATAGCTTGGCCTTTCCTCATAAAACTAAAAATAGAATTACCACATGACCCAGTAATTTCACTTCTGGGTATATATCCAAAGGAATTGAAATCAATATGTTGAGATATTTGTACTTTTATGCTTATTTCAGCATCATTTACACTAGCCAAGATAAGTGTTCATCAAAGGATGAATAAATAAAACAGACGTGATATACATACACGGAGGGCTCTGCAGCCTTCAGGAATGATGCAGTTCTCTCACTTTTGACAGTTATGTGAAGTAAACTAGCCCCAGAAAGACGAATGCTATATAATATCACTTATATGTGGAAACTAAAAGCATCAATCTCATGGAAGCAAAGGTGAAAAGAGAGGTTATCAGAGGCTGAGAAGGGAGAGAGAGGGATTGGGAAAGGGCAGATTTTTATCGAAGTGTGCAAAGTTTTGCTCAGACTAAAGGAGTGTTTCAGGTGTGCAATTATGTACTGCATGGTAACTGCAATTAATAAAATGTATTACATGTAATATGCTCACCACAAAAAATAAGTTGGTGAGGTGATGGATGTATTAATTACTTTGATTTAATCTATGTATAATGAACACCATACCCCACTAATGTAGATCATTATTGTTTGTTAATTAAAAATTAATGAAAATTCAAAGAGTTAATTAAGAAAAAATAAATACTAATAAAATAAATTAATTAAACATACAAAAGAACTTATAAGTTAAAGAAAACTATTCTTTAAACTCCTGAGAATAAATCCAAGGACATCTAGAGAAACAGACTATAGTTTCAGAAAGACAGACATAAAGGATCCAAGGGTGTTAGAGTTTGTGAAGGATGATAGTGAGATCAAAGTAACTCTTTGGTTTGGGCACATCAGGATTAGTATATAAAGAGTGTAACTGAATTTGAAATAGGAAATGTTCAAACATTTGAGAGATGCCAAATGCTTTATAATTCAGACTGCTATTAACATAGTCTTCTTTATTGTCATTATTTTTAACTGAAAAATAAAGTTGCATGTGTTAATGGTGTGCAATTTGATGTTTTGAAATGCTTTGAGAAATACTAACACACCCTTTGCATCACATACTTATTTTGTGTGTGGTGAGAACATTTAAAATCTTCTCTTAGCAATTATCAACATACAATACTTTGTTGTTAACTATAGTCATCATGCTACATTGTAGATCCCATGAACATTTTTCTCCTGCCTAACTGAAAATGTGACCTGAGTTTTGCTATCCTTCCTTCAGCCCCAGCCTGGTAATCACTGTTTTCCTCTCTGCATCTATAGGTTTAACTTTTTTAGATTCCACATATAAACCAGATCTGTGTCTAGCTTATTTCACTTAACATAATGTCCTCCAGCTTTATACATGTTTCGAAAAAAAAAAAAAAAAGAACAGTATGTGTAAAGAATAGAACCATCGAGCACACTTTGACTGTCATCCTTTCTTGTAACTGACAGAGTAAAGTTCAAACTCCTCAATCTTATAATGGAGGCCTCCTCAGCTTTTCTAGTTTCAAATCCCTCTGTGCTTCTCACCCAAGGGGCACAACTGCTCCTGCTCTTGCAAACCATCATTCTCCAGTAGTTAAATTTCCAGTCAACTCAATTCTCTGGTGTTCAGTCCTTTATTTTCATTCCTTTAGGGATGTGGGTAATTTATTCCCTTTACCTTTTTTCCCCAATTTATTGCACAAGTCCTTAAATTTTACCCTCCTGTGGTCTAGCTCACATCATATATCTTTCATACACGAATAACAATCAAATATCTAAGCAACTAAAGCTAAAATGCACCATATTTATGATAGACTAATCTTTAGAATTCACCATTTTGTCATGACTTACTTTAAATTATGTACTTTTATGACTACATTTTTATTTTCCATGAGCTTTGTTTTAAAATGATTGTGTCCCTGCTCCTCAAATTCATATGTTGAAACCTAAAGCCCCAATGCCTTCGAATGTGACTGGCTTTACGGTCAGGGCCTTTAAGGACATAGTTAAGTTGAACAGAGGTCCACCCAGTGGGCCTTGTCCAATCTGACAGGTATCCTGATAAGAAGAAGAAATTTGGACAAAGAGATAGAAATATGACTACGCACAGAAGAAAGATGTGAGCACCCAGGAGATGGCCATTCATAAACCAAAAAGCGATCTCAGAAGAAACAGAATCTGCCAATATCTTGATCTTGGACTATTGGCCTCCGGAACTATGAGAAAATAGACCTCTTTTGTTTAAATCACCCATTCTATGTTATTTTGCTATATCAGTTAGTACGTTGATAAGTTATTAACATAAGTTATGAACTATTATATACAGAATGCGTGATGATTCTTCACATGAAAACAGAGATAGGAAGGAGTGAGATAGAAGGGGGAAAGGGAGGGAAGAAAAGAGGAATGGGGTGGGGAGAGAAAGAGGAAAACGAGAAGTTGAAAGACCTGGAAATTGAAATTGGGAGATATGTATCTGCACATTTGGATACACATTTCATCTTCCTATTTCTGTGTCTCCAGAATTCAAGATGCTTTAGTCAACGGTATTTATAATGAGAAATGTTTTAGAATCAGTTATCTATATAAGATTTTAACTGTATTTTTTCCCTATAGGTGTCCTTCAACAGATGAATAGATAAAGAAAATGTGGTACATATACAAAATGAAATATTACTCAGCCTCAAAGAAGAATGAAATCAGCCATTTGTAAATGGCTCGAATTTGAGAATATCATGCTAAGTGAAATAAGCCAGTCCCAAAAAACCAAAGGCCAAATGTTTTCTGTGATATGTGGATGCTAAATCACAATAAGGTGGCAGTGGTGGAGCCGCTAAGGAAGAATAGAATTACTTTGGATTAGGCAGAGGGGAGTGGATGGAAGGCAGTGGATATGGGGAAAGTAGAATGAATCTGACATTATCACCCTATGTACACTATATAACTACTGACCAGTGTGATTATACATCATGTACAAACAGATGAATGAGAAATTATACTCCATTTATATATGATGTGTGAAAACACATTCTACTGTTATGTATAACTAACCAGAACAAATTTTAAAAGTAAATTCATTAAACAAGAAAAAAAAAGATTTCTAATAGACCTTGCATGGTTGTCAGGACAATGATGAACATTGCAATTGGATAGTTTAATAAGATGTATTACATTTATAAATAATAATACTATAATGAAAAGAGAAAATTGTGTTAAGGGATTGTCAAAGAAAGCAAAGCAAGGAAATAATACAATGTCTGAAAAATATTCTCAGAAGGTTATCTTGAGGAACATTGAGGGGCTATTTGGTATTAGAGTATTGTATTTGGCAAGGAAAGAGAGATGTGGTGTAGAAAAATGTAATGTTATGCAATAAGAGGAAAAAGGAAACATCTGAAAGACCTGCTGGGTGAAAGCCTATTGATGAGGGTCAGAAAGAGGTCATCAGAGGACGGATGAGTGGCATCTTTCTCATAGTGGCAGAGTGTTTTGAGATAACAAGAAGTGAAGGACAAGCTCCAGATGAAGTAATGGACTCATTTGATTATAAATGAGGTTACACAAGGTCAGGTAGAGCCCAGCAGTATGAAGACCAGCGTCTAGCTAGCCCAGTATGTGCAGTAGCAACCCACTCTGAATCTGCAGCAGGAAAGTAATGGAGCGTTAGCATGGTAACATGATTCATATTATGATCCATAAAAAGGAGTTTTGAAAGTTGGTCATTATAAGGCATTTTGCTATTATTATCAAATCATTCTCATGACTAGAATTACATAACTGGTTGAATTTTCGATAAACACTTCTTTGTGCAGAGCTGAGGATGGAACCCAGAGCCTCGTATATTCTAGGCAAGCTCTCTATCATGTGATAAACTCTTGTATTGAACTATATAACTTTTCTATCTTTACTGATGATATAGACATGAGTGAAACAACCAAGCACAGGACACTGTCAATTGTCAGTTTTTCATTAATTGTTTCATTAATTTGTTCATAATTTATTGAATGCTACTATGTGCCAGGCACCATTCTAAGGACCTGAGCACAATAGCAAAGAAAGAAAATAAAAATCCTTGTCTCTTCCCATGGCATGGTATTAGTCCTCATTTGATTGGATGCAAACTTGTACAAACTCAAGAAGCAGATGAAGATCTCCATGTGAAGGGAGCAGTTTGAATAACACATTTCTTTCTTTCTTTTTTATTATTATTTTACTTATATATGACAACAGAATGCATTACAATTCTTAGTACACATATAGAGCACAATTTTTCATACCTCTTGTTGTATACAAAGTATATTCACACCAATTCGTGTCTTCATACATGTGCTCCATATTCCACCATATTCATAATGTCCACCATATTCCACCATCATTTCTAATCCAATATCCCCTCCCATCCTTCTGCCCTATCTAGAAGTTATCTAATCCTCCCATGTTCCCCCTCCATACCCCATAATGAATAAGTCTCCTTATATCAGAGAAAACATTTGGCATTTGTTGTTTTTTTTTTTTGGGGGGGGGGGGGGGAGGGATTGGCTAACTTCACTTAGCATTATCCATTTCTATTGTGGATGTGGACAGACAGCCTCAAATGGCTTTGAAAGCTAGCCCCAAGCAATGGCTCTTAATATGAACTAATTATAATATAAGATTTTGTCATTCTTTACCTAACCCAGATATAGGGAACACTTATTAATGCCCAACTCCTAAAGAACAGAAGTTTTAGTCACAAATAATTAACAGGCATATCTAATGACACCTATAGATCCAGGGTGAACTGAGAAAATTTGGATTTGGGTTGTACAGGAGACTACTCCTTTTCAATAGATCAGCAGGAAGGAAGCTGCTCATTTCTAGCAAGGCTGTTCTCTGGCTAGAAAACTCTCATTGTTACAGAGCCATCTAGATGTTCCCTGTTCCCACCACCACTTCTTGGAGTAAATAAAATGGCAAAAGTACAGTGTCTTATTTAGTCCAGTGCTTCCATTCCAACTTTGTCTAAACATGCTGGTCTCTGCGCTGATGAAGCATATGGGATCATGAGTGCACTGTAGCCATTCTCTGCTTGCCTTTTCTCCAATAACTATTGCTTTACTTTTATTGTGATGCACTGTTTATATACAATATATACATCGTGTTTACGTAATATTTCTTGCATGGAATTTCTATTCTAGACAATAAAAAGATAAATAATGTATGTGTTTTGTGCTGCTATAAAAATGTCTGAGACTGGGTAAAGAACAGAAGAACAGAAATTATTGCTTAGAGTTCTGGAAACTGGGAAGTCCAAGGACAAGACACCAGCATTGGATGAGGACCTTCTTGCTGTTTCCTCCCATGACAGAGGAGCAAAAAACTGAAGTTATTTCCATAAACACTTTCAGTAGTGGCATTAATCCATTTGTTAGGGATTTGAATGCTTTTAATTAGGCCCTATCTGCCAACACTGTTGTGTTGGGAATTAAGTTTCCAACTCATGAATTTTGAGAGCTATATTCAGACCATTTTAGCGGTATGTTATGTCCAAAGCAAGTTAGAATGAGATTGAAGAAGTTTTTGACTTTACTTGTGAAATTCCTTTGTAAAGCCAGTAGCATTGTGCTTTCCACACATTGATGACTTGATCAGTCTTTGTGGGATACAGGCAGAGGTGATCCACCACCATGTGCCAGGGCTGTCTGGTAGCTCAGGATTCTGATGCTGTGCCTGCTCTCCAGGCAAAAGGGCAAATGCCAGGGACATAAGACAAGGCACACTACCAGAGGCAAAAGTGGAAAAGGGTTAAGGAAATGGAATATAATACACAATTGAAAAACTGGAAACATTATTTTTAACAGGAGATAATATTTAAAATAATATTGAGGGATAGGCTCCTGACAAAGGAAAAAGGGAAAAAAAATTCTCTAGAGGTGAGAAAATACCACACAATGTGAGGAAATATGAGATTTCATTTTTTTTTTCTGGACTATAGGGTTGGGGTCAGAGGGTAGGTAGGCAGTCATGATGCCAGAGGGATATGTTGGAGCCATATTATTTACAGTTTAAATTCTGGGTTGAGGTGTTTGTAATTAATTCAAAGACAAGGAAGAGCCATTGAATGTTTTGAAAAAGAGAGAAAGATACTCCAAGCATAGCTGTAACTTTAAGCAAAATTGCCTGGCAAGATGGAATGTACAGGAGATAGAGATTAATCCACACGATTCCTGATGTGGCAGTGAAGCAGGACTGCAGCCCACCTGAAGGATGGCTTCTAGATACAGTCGCTGGTCTCTTGGTCCATCCAGGATGGTATTAAAAAACATCATGGACTGCTCCCTTACCGAAGACCCGACTTCCTAATGCCATCATACTGGAGTTAGCATTTCAATATGTGAGTTCTCAGAGGACACAAGCAACAGTCTGTAGCTGCTGGTAACAGCAAGTCAGAGGCAGGCACCCATAGAGTGGAGGGAGGGGCCTGTGGTGGGGCTGCTGAGAGCATTTTGGATAATTGGCAGGTAAAAGTTGAGTCTAAAGCTGAGTTTTTCTTCAAAACATTAAAAAACAATCGAGGCTTACATAACATACTTGTAACACAACACATGAAATCTCAGGATATTAGCCTAATGATCTTTTGCCAGTTTATAATTTACTGTACTGGACTGCCTAGGATAATAAGGAATTCAGAGACAAACTTTATTCACGGTCCTCTTTTACATTTTTCCATCTTCCCTTAATGAAAAGAATTTCACAGAGCAAGAATCCCTTGTTTGTTAAACAGTGAATAAATAGGATACTGACAGTCATTCAAGTGTGGGTTATTTTATTCTTACTCTCAATAACATTGACTTTCCTATAACATTTACATTTGGGCCCATGTTGTTTGAGACTATGTATGTCTATTTAATTTAGTGTGCTGGCATATTTTATATTTTGAAGATAACAAGTCACTCCTCATTAGATAAGCTCATTTCTAGACAGTGCTACATGAGTGTGTATGCCCCAGGATGCTCCATATCCACAGGAACAATTGCCTTTTAATGACTAGAGCCTGTCATGCTTTACTGCTTTCGAAAATGTAACACGTATCTGAGAGAAGCCAGTTTTAATTCTGCAGACATGCATCAATCTATAGGTTGCCCTAAACTTAGACAAAGCATCTTATCACTGTCATCCTTGCTCTTGTCACAGATGACCTAAGATTTTGTAAGTGAATATATGTGGCTTGACTTCTGATCATGTTTGCTGAATAAAATATAAATGGTATCATGGGAATCTTTTACAAAGTACATGCATCTTGGGAATTTAGGGAAAAAAATGTCAACAGGGATCTAGCAAATAATAATAATAATAAATAAATACATGATAGTGTCAGGAATGTTGACACATGCAGAAAAAAATAATTGCAATGAAACTGAGGTTTCTCTATGACCAAACATATCTGTTTACCAAATAAAAATGCAGGAAAAACAAATGTGAAAAAACGAAAGGAAGATGGCTTCAGATTCCAGAGAAGATTCCAGAGAAGTAAATCATTTCAAATACTTATCAGTGATAAAATAACCTCTATCATAATTTCAAGAGTGGTTCCTTGCTAGCAAACAAGAGGAGAGTGGAAGGAAGAGAAATAGTCTACAAATAAATATATAGAGTTCTAAAAATGTCACAAAAATTTCTTCCTACGGGTTTTATTTTTTTTTAATTTTTTATTGTTGGTTGTTCAAAACATTACAAACTTCTTGACATATCATATTCCACACTTTGATTCAAGTGTGTTATGAACTCCCACCTTCACCCCATACACAGATTGCAGAATCACATCAGTTACACATCCATTGATTTACATATTGCCATACTAGTGTCTGTTGTGCTCCGCTGCCTTTCCCATCCTCCACCATCCCCCCTCCCCACCTCTCCCCTCCCCTCCCCTCCTCTCTCTCTACCCCCTCCACTGTATAACCCTGAGGGTCTCCTTCCATTTCCATGCAATTTCCCTTCTCTCTCCCTTTCCCTCCCACCTCTCATCCCTGTTAAATGTTAATCTTCTTCCCCTGCTCTTCGTCCCTACTCTGATCTTAGTTACTCTCCTTAAATCAAAGAAGACATTTGGCATTTGTTTTTTAGGGATTGGCTAGCTTCACTTAGCATAATCTGCTCTAATGCCATCTATTTCCCTGCAAATTCTATGATTTTGTCATTTTTTAATGCAGAGTAATACTCCATTGTGTATAAATGCCACATTTTTTTTTATCCATTCATCTATTGAAGGGCATCTAGGTTGGTTCCACAGTCTTGCTATTGTGAATTGTGCTGCTATGAACATCCATGTAGCAGTGTCCCTGTAGCATGCTCTTTTTAGGTCTTTAGGGAATAGACCAAGGGGAATAGCTGGGTCAAATGGTGGCTCCATTCCCAGCTTTCCAAGAAATCTCCATACTGCTTTCCAAATTGGCTGCACCAATCTGCAGTCCCACCAGCAATGTACAAGTGTACCCTTTTCCCCACATCCTCGCCAGCACTTGTTGTTGTTTGACTTCATAATGGCTGCCAATCTTACTGGAGTGAGATGGTATCTTAGGGTGGTTTTGATTTGCATTTCTCTGACAGCTAGAGATGGTGAGCATTTTTTCATGTACTTGTTGATTGACTGTATGTCCTCCTCTGAGAAGTGTCTGTTCAGGTCCTTGGCCCATTTGTTGATTGGGTTGTTTGTTCTCTTATTGTCTAATTTTTGGAGTTCTTTGTATACTCTGGATATTAGGGCTCTATCTGAAGTGTGAGGAGTAAAGATTTGTTCCCAGGGTGTAGGCTCCCTATTTACCTCTCTTATTGTTTCTTTTGCTGAGAAAAAACTTTTTAGTTTGAGTAAGTCCCATTTGTTGATTCTAGTTATTAACTTTTGTGCTATGGGTGTCCTACTGAGGAATTTGGAGCCCGACCCCACAGTATGTAGATCGTAGCCAACTTTTTCTTCTATCAGACGGCGTGTCTCTGATTTGATATCAAGCTCCTTGATCCATTTTGAATTCACTTTTGTGCATGGCGAGAGAAAGGGATTCAGTTTCATTTTGTTGCATATGGATTTCCAGTTTTCCCAGCACCATTTGTTGAAGATGCTATCCTTCCTCCATTGCATGCTTTTAGCCCCTTTATCAAATATAAGATAGTTGTAGTTTTGTGGATTGGTTTTTGTGTCCTCTATTCTGTACCATTGGTCCACCCGCCTGTTTTGGTACCAGTACCATGCTGTTTTTGTTACTATTGCTCTGTAGTATAGTTTGAAGTCTGGTTTCGCTATACCGCCTGATTCACACTTCCTGCTTAGCATTGTTTTTGCTATTCTGGGTCGTTTATTTTTCCATACGAATTTCATGATTGCTTTCTCTATTTCTACAAGAAATGCTGTTGGGATTTTGATTGGCATTGCATTAAACCTATAGAGAACTTTTGGTAATATCGCCATTTTGATGATGTTAGTTCTGCCTATCCATGAACAGGGTATATTTTTCCATCTTCTAAGATCTTCTTCTATTTCTCTCTTTAGGGTTCTGTAGTTTTCATTGTATAAGTCTTTCACCTCTTTTGTTAGGTTGATTCCGAAGTATTTTATTTTTTTTGAAGATATTGTGAATGGAGTGGTTGTCCTCATTTCCATTTCAGAGGATTTGTCGCTGATATACAGGAATGCCTTTGATTTATGCGTGTTGATTTTATATCCTGCCACTTTGCTGAATTCATTTATTAGCTCTAATAGTTTCTTTGTAGAGCCTTTTGGGTCTGCTAGGAATAGAATCATATCATCTGCAAATAGTGATAATTTAAGTTCTTCTTTTCCTATTTTTATGCCTTTAATTTCTTTCGTCTGTCTAATTGCTCTGGCCAGTGTTTTGAGAACTATGTTGAACAGAAGTGGAGAGAGAGGGCATCCCTGTCTTGTTCCAGATTTTAGAGGGAATGCCTTCAGTTTTTCTCCATTCAGAATGATGCTAGCCTGAGGCTTAGCATAGATTGCTTTTACAATATTGAGGTATGTTCCTGTTATCCCTAGTTTTTCTAGAGTTTTGAACATAAAGGGATGCTGTACTTTGTCGAATGCTTTTTCCGCATCTATCGAGATGATCATATGGTTCTTATTTTTAAGTCTATTGATGTGGTGAATAACATTTATTGATTTCCGTATATTGAACCAGCCTTGCATCCCAGGGATGAATCCTACTTGATCATGGTGCACAATTTTTTTGATATGTTTTTGTATCTGGTTTGCCAGAATTTTATTGAGGATTTTTGCATCTAGGTTCATTAGAGATATTGGTCTGTAGTTTTCTTTCTTTGAAGTGTCTTTGTCTGGTTTAGGTATCAGGGTGATGTTGGCCTCGTAGAATGAATTTGGAAGTTCTCCCTCTTTTTCTATTTCCTGAAGTAGCTTGAAAAGTATTGGTATTAGTTCCTCTTTAAAGGTTTTGTAAAACTCTGCTGTATACCCATCCGGTCCTGTGCTTTTCTTAGTTGGTAGTCTTTTGATGGTTTCTTCTATTTCCTCAATTGATATTGGTCTGTTTAGGTTGTCTATATCCTCCTGACTCAATCTGGGCAGATCATATGACTTAAGAAATTTATCGATGCCTTCACTATCTTCTAATTTATTGGAGTATAAGGATTCAAAATAATTTTTGATTATCTTCTGTATATCTGAAGTGTCTGTTGTGATATTGCCTTTTTCATCCCGTATGCTAGTAATTTGAGTTCTCTCTCTTCTTCTCTTCGCTAGCATCGCTAAGGGTCTGTCGATTTTGTTTATTTTTTCAAAGAACCAACTTTTAGTTTTGTCAATTTTTTCAATTGTTTCTTTTGTTTCGATTTCATTAATTTCAGCTCTGATTTTAATTATTTCTTGCCTTCTACTTCTTTTGCTGTTGTTTTGCTCTTCTTTTTCAAGGATTTTGAGATGAAGTATGAGATCATTTATTTGTTGGTTTTTTCTTTTTTTAAGGAATGAACTCCAAGCAATGAATTTTCCTCTTAGAACTGCTTTCAATGTGTCCCATAGATTCCGATATGTTGTGTCTGTGTTTTCCTTTATCTCTAAGAATTTTTTAATTTCCTCCTTGATGTCTTCTATAACCCATTGATCATTCAGTAACCTATTGTTCATTCTCCAAGTGATGTATGCTTTTTCCTTCCTTCTTTTATCGTTGATTTTCAGTTTCATTCCATTATGATCAGATAAGATGCATGGTATTATCTCTACTCCTTTATATTGTCTAAGAGTTGCCCTGTGACATAATATATGATCTATTTTTGAGAAGGATCCATGTGCTGCTGAGAAAAAAAGTGTAACTGCTTGATGTTGGGTGGTATATTCTATATATGTCAATTAAGTCTAGGTTATTAATTGTGTTATTGAGTTCTATAGTTTCCTTATTCAACTTTTGTTTGGAAGATCTGTCCAGTGTCGAGAGAGGTGTGTTGAAGTCTCCCATGATTATTGTATGGTGGTCTATTAGACTCTTGAACTTGAGAAGAGTTTGTTTGACGAACATAGCTGCACCATTGTTTGGGGCATAAATATTTATGATTGTTATGTCTTGTTGGTGTATGGTTCCCTTAAGCAGTATGTAGTGTCCCTCTTTATCCCTTTTGATTAACTTTGGCTTGAAATCTATTTTATTTGATATGAGTATGGACACTCCTGCTTGTTTCCGAAGTCCATATGAGTGATATGATTTTTCCCAACCTTTCACCTTCAGCCTATGTATGTCTTTTCCTATCAAATGCGTATCCTGTAGGCAGCATATTGTTGGGTCTTGTTTTGTGATCCATTCTAGTAGCCTGTGTCTCTTAATTGGTGAATTTAAGCCATTAACATTTAGGGTTATTATTGAGATACGGGTTGTTCTTCCAGCCATATTTGTTTATTTATGTTACTAAACATGGTTTGTTTTCCTCTTTGATTATTTTCCCCCCCTTTACTGTCCTACCTCCCACTGTTGGTTTTCATTGTTATTTTCCATTTCGTCTTCCTGTAATGTTTTGGCGAGGATGTTTTGAAGAGATGGTTTTCTAGCTGCGAATTCTTTAAACTTTTGTTTATCGTGGAAGGTTTTAATTTCATCTTCCATCCTGAAGCTTAGTTTCGCTGGATACACAATTCTTGGTTGGAACCCATTTTCTTTCAGTGTTTGAAATATGTTATTCCAGGATCTTCTAGCTTTCAGAGTCTGTGTTGAAAGATCAGCTGTTATCCTGATTGGCTTACCCCTAAATGTAATCTGCTTCCTTTCTCTTGTAGCTTTTAAAATTCTCTCCTTATTCTGTATGTTGGGCATCTTCATTATAATGTGTCTAGGTGTGGATCTCTTATGATTTTGCACATTCGGCGTCCTGTAGGCTTCTAGGATTTGGGATGCTGTCTCATTCTTCAAGTCTGGGAAGTTTTCTCGTATTATTTCATTGAATAGACTGCTCATTCCTTTGGTTTGGAGCTCTGTACCTTCCTGTATCCCAATGACTCTTAAGTTTGGTCTCTTAATGTTATCCCATATTTCTTGGATGTTCTGCTCATGGTTTCTTAACAGTCTTGCTGAGCTGTCTATGTTCTTTTCCAGTTGAAATACTTTGTCTTCATTGTCTGATGTTCTATCTTCTAAGTGTTCTACTCTGCTGGTAGTATTCTCCATTGAGTTTTTAAGTTGGTTTATTGCTTCCTGCATTTCTAGGATTTCTGTTTGTTTGTTTTTTATAACCTCTATCTCCCTGTATAGTTGATCCTTTGCTTCCTGGATTTGTTTGCGTAATTCATTGTTGAAGTGATCTTTCATTGTCTGATTTTGCTGTCTAATGTCTTCCTTGATACTCCAGATCATCTGAAGCATGTATATCCTGAATTCTTTATCTGACATTCCATCTGCTGCAGCTGTTACCTCTTCTAAAGTTGCGTTGACCTGCATTGCTTGTGGTCCTTTCTTTCCTTGTCTTTTCATACTGCTTGCATATCTTTCCTGCAGGCGCGGGCAGCGGCTCTGCTCTCTCCTTATTCCAATTGGGGTGTCGTGACTACCACGCTGGCAGGTCACTGGGCCTGTTCTGGGCACTGGCAGCGGCTCTGTTCTGCCCCTACTCCAATTGGGGTGACGAGTGTACCACGCCGGCAGGCCACCAGGCGTGATCCACTGGTCGGTTGCAGGTTTGCCTACCCTGCAGGAGCGGGTGGCGGCTCTACTCTGCCCCTACTCCAAATGGGGTGACGTGTCTGTCGTACCGGCAGGCCACTGGGCCTGTCCCGCTGGTCGGTCGCAGATCTGCCCACCTTTCGGGCATGGGTGGTGGCTCTGCTCTGCCCCTACTCCAATTGGGGTGTCGTGACTACCCCGCCTGCAGGTCGATGGGCCTGTTCCTGGCACGGGCGGCGACTCTGCTCTGCCCCTACTCCAATTAGGGTGGTGTGTGTACCACGCCGGCAGGCTCCTGGGCCTGATCCGCAGGTCTGTCGCAGGTCTGCCTACCTTGCAGGTGTGGGCGGCGGATCTGCCCTGCCCCTCCTACCACGCCTGCGGACCCCTGGGCCTGATCTGCAGGTTGGTCACAGGTCTGCTCACCCTGCAGGCACAGGTGGCGGTTCCGCTCCGCCCCCACTCCAATTGGGTTCACGTGACCACCACACTGGCAGGGCCTGATCCGGGCATGGGCGAAGGATCTGCTCTGCCCCTACTCCAGTTGGGGTGACGTGTGTACCACGCTGGCAGGCCACTGGGCCTGACCCGCCAGTCTGTCACAGGTCTGTTTACCTTGCAAGCGTGGGCAGCGGCTCTGCCCTGCCCCTCCTACCACGCCCGTGTACCACTGGGTCACAGGTCTGCCCACCTTGCGGGCGCGGGTAGTGGCTCCGCTCCGCCCCCTCTCCAATTGGGGTCACGCGGACACCACGCTGGCGAGCTGCTGGGCCTGCTCCGGGGGCCCGGCTCCTCCCCTCTGGCTCGACGACAAATCGAGGAGACTCGGGTGTCTGTGCCTCACCCCCCCTACCAGGAGACCAACTGTTTCTCTCGCCGCTGGTATTGATGAAGTTCTCTCCTCTGCCGCTTTCTGATGACATCAGATCTCTGTCATGTTGGTATCCTATGCGAATGGCAGCATTTCGTTCCCCTTGCCGGGCAACCAAAGCAACGGGTGAGTCCTGACCGGCCCTCAGCAGGACTTGGACCGAGAAGCAGTTTCCGCGGGCTCCTAGCCCTGGGCCAGGGCAGTTCCGGGAGCCGGAACTTGGCCGCTTCGTGGTCTGTGTATGCTCCGATAAGAGTAGGCTCCAAGAAGCAGCCCCCGCGGGCTCAGTTCCGGGAGCCGGAACTGGGCCGCTTAGTGCTTGGTGTATGCTCTGATAGGAGCCGGTCCAAGAAGCAGCCTTTGCAGGCTCCCCAGCCCTGGGCCAGGGCGGTTCCGGGAGCCGGAACTCGGCCGCCCAGAGCTCGGTGTTCGCTCCGATAAGAGCAGGTTCTAAGAAGCACCCAGGCACTGAGCCCGAGCAATCTGTCTGCAAGCCGCAGGCGAATGGCAGCCTGAAATTACCTGTTCTATGGCTGAATGAGCTGCGGTCAGTCGAAAACAGGGATGGTGACGTCAGCTTTCCAACATGGTGTCCACTGGCCTCCTCTGTGGTCTGACCGGTGTGGAGAACCGAGATGGACCGCTTCCTTCCCCCGTCTCGAACCCAGAGTTCAGCCCTGAGTACGGTGCTTGCACGGCTGGCAGAAACTGCAGCGCTGTATTCCTGCGTCGCTATCTCCTCGTTTCCCACCGCGCGCTGCAGACTCTAGCTGCAGGGCGATTTGCTGAATAAGCAGTGTTACCCTCCGTGCGACAAACCTCTCGCGTTTGAGTCCCCGTAGCCGATCCTCGTGCGATGGAAATCCTTCCTCCAGGTTCCGGAGCACCCCACTATTGCTGCAAATTCCTAACAAGATAGCCTTTAGCCGTCCTGACTTGTCATATTCCCACACAGTGAAGCAGCACACGGGGGCAATGCACTCCCCTCGCCGCCATCTTCCTAATGCCTACGGGTTTTAAACAAAACATAGATGCAAAGTTGAAAAACCAAAAACAAAGCAAATACTTTATTTTGGAACAGCTGTGGAAACAGATTGAAAACTATCTGAATGCCATAGATATTAAATACTAAAATAAAAATAACTATTTTAATACATTTAAACATGTTTTGTAGATTAAAAAAAAATAAATAGGGTATAGCTGGGCATGGCGGTGCATACTCGTAATCCCAGTGACTTGGGAGGCTGAGGCAAGAGGACTACAAGTCTGAGGCCAGCCTCAGCAACTTAAGGAGACTCTAAGCAACTTACTGAGGCACTGTCTCAAAATTAAAATAAATAGATAAATGAATATACTCATTAAACAAATAAATAAATAGAAGAGAGGGTATGGCTCAGTGGTAAACACCTCCTGGGTTCAATCCCTTGTATTAAATAAATAAATAAATAAATAAATAAATAACATCTATACTGTATAACATGAAGGAAGGACTCTCCATAGTTTGAAAATCATCAGAGTTCATGGTTCAAGTCAATGTAGTCTCTCTATTATGCCATGAATTCCCTCATTCTTCTTGGTTTTCCTTACCCCATATTGTCTTTCCCCATTTAACTATTCTTTCAGTCTCCACGGATATGGAGCAGTAGCAGTGGTGTTTTGGGGGCATTTGCAGAGGTTGGTGACAGTGCAAAAACAGGGAATATTTTATAAAGAACTTAATCTTTATAAAATAATAAAATAGTCTCCTTCCTAAGAAAATGCAGACGTATTTACTCCAGTGTCTGTTAAAAACCCATTGTTGAAAACAAAGCTCCCCTCAAACTCCATTTGACCCTCACGCTTAAGAAAGAGGGAAGAGCTTAAGGCTGCCGAGCCTGGAATTCTGGACTTTTTATCCAAAAATTTCAAAATAAAACAAGATGGAAGATTGTGGGCAACACACCTAATCCATCTCTTTCTTTCTCCCTCCTTCCCTCCCTTCGTTCGTTTGTTCCTTCCTTCCCTCCTTCTGTTAATTTAAAAACACATCCTTTGCAATGAGTACATGGAAAAAAAAAAGGCACAAGATGAGTTTATGGAAACCAAGGTAACCTACCACATTGGTAGATTTGAGGGTGGACATTCATCCTTTAAATGAGTAAATACATATGTGCCAGACAGTGGGTTAGGTACTGGGCCATGAAATGGAAGAAAAGACACAACCTTTACCCAGGGTGCATTGCAAAGGGGATGGAATCTTGTGCTTCATTTAACATTTTATTATTATTTTTTTATTCCCAGCTCTATTCAGTGACCAGAACAAGTAAAGGATTCTCAGTAAATTCAAATTTAATGACTTAAAGGATGTGATGAGAAATCAGATGAGACAAGGAATTTAGTGTACCAATTAGTTCAGTTTGCTGGTGGCATTCTTTAGAACTTTGTTTATTATGTTGAGTTTTATATGAACTGCATTTACAAGCATAGATCCAGATCAGGATTATCTCAAATGACTTCAGGTTTCCAAGTTTCTCAGGCAAAGGTCTCAATGGCTTCAGTACACAATTGCGAACTCAGTTTATTGGAACCTGCTACTCATGCAGGTGTATCACAAAAGCAGTTGAACAAGCACTTTGAAAATTGAGCCTTTGAGGAACTTACTGAAATAGAGTCATGGAAATTAGAGCTAAGAAAGATCTGATTATGCTATATAGTTCATCCCTTGAGGACTGGATTGTGATTGTCTTTTACAGCTTACTTTTTCCATATATTTTCTACTTGAAGTTTGAATGGCTCAAACAAAAGGGCGTCTAATACTTCCATTGGGACAATATTATAACAGACCTCATTATTAGGAAATGTTTCTTGATATACATCCTGAATTGTCTTTGCCAATTTCATGTCATTAACCCCAATTACACCTCCCTTGGGCCAACATTAAAGAATACCAACTTCTCCTCTGAAGTTGATCATTCATTCCTTTCTGGCATGATATATATAGCTCAGCTGTGCACCTGAGTTCCCTTATTCTGTGTCCATGGGCCGCTCATGGCCTTCTAATCATTTTTTTTTTTAACATTCTTCAAAATGTAAGAATGTTTGATTCCTGATACAAATCCTCCTATGCTTTATGCCCATTGTGGTCCATGCATATAAATCCTGATCATATCAGAAGCCATTTTTTTTTCTCCAGGTTGAACTGGTAATAGGAGTATGAAAAAAAAAATCAGTGTAAATGGCATGCATGAAAAGCTAAACCGACAGAAATCACATTCTTGTTAGGATTTTCATCTTGCTGAATACAATTTTGTGCTAAAGAGATTATCTTTGGGGGTTTTGTCTGTGGTGCTGTTATTGTACTCCTTGATTTATAATCAGAATGTGCAGTTTAGCAAAGCTGCATCTTTCATTCAGAAAGAGATTTTGTTCTACAGACAAGGTGACATGAAACACTTGCCCTTCTAAAAGCGGATTAGAGACTTTTACATTTTAAAGCCCATTTTGGTACAATCATGAACATGAAGCCAGTTTCCAATTTCATATAAGAAAGATCTCTAGGGAGATAGCCGGCTTAATTAACTGAGAAATGACGAGTACCAGAGAATTTCACACTGATAAAGTGTGACTCACTATAAAGGCCCTAACCTCACCTGACCTCTTCAGAGAAAACTGGCTTAAAAAAAAAAAGTGTTGAGAAATTATACTTTTTACGTGGGTATTAAGAGCCAAGGGGACAAGAAAGAGAGGGAAGAACAATCCAAAATTTGGATTTTCTAGTTCATTTTGTTGATGTACACATCAACAATGAGGCACTTTGAGTATTTTCAGCATATGTGTCAAAATTAATTTTCCAAGTACAATTTTATAAATAAATTACATTTTATAAATAGAGTTAATTTATTTCAAAAGAAGAATATACTTCTACCCATAGAGGTTGCATTCTTAGATATAAATTCTTTTTTTTTTAAACCTATCTTGAGTATAGAGATATGTATGTGAATTCTGCTGGTAGAATCAGAGCTCTTGCCAAGTACTGCCATGATGTTGTTAAGTAGTAGCCAGGTAATTGTGGGTTGTGGTCCTATAAAACTGGCTGATTATTATAAACCCCACTTACCCCTCCCTGTCCGCCAGCATATGTGCATGCCCCCACACACCAATATACTACAAGTTTGATCATGTTAAGAAGGTAGGAAATCACAAAGAAGGCTGGGAATAAGAATGAAGAGAAAAACAAAAGAAAACACAAAGAAAATAAAAGGGAAACTGAGTAGAAGAGAAACAATGATTTTATTGTCTTAACTTCCTGCTTTTTATGTAATGCCTATAATATGTTTTAGGAAAATACAGAATCAAGAAATTTGGATAAAAATGAAGAATAAATGGGAAAACAACAATAACAACAACAACAACATGAAACAGGATTTGAGAATTATTCTGGAAGATGCCTGAGGTTAATCACAATAATCTCCCATGAGCAATATCTCAGCTTTCTCTTCTATATCAGTACTTTTGCAACTAGAAGAATACTAAGGAAGTGAGGACACAAACCAGTTTGTGGGGTTGGGACCTCCACTGCCTTCAAATTGTTGGAAAACTGAATTGAAAATTGAAGCTATGCAGCATTTCTAAAACAATATCATTTTCTTAAATATGAATACTTCTATTCATATGTCTACATGAAGCCAGATTTGCATAGGCTTATTTTTAAACCTGTTTCTTTTACACATAAGGATTTGGCATATATCCACTCTACCTCAGCCAAGGGATGGCTCGGTTCAATTTGCGTGTCAATAGACAAGCTGAGCTGCTAGGTGATAAATAGATCCCGTTAAGGAACTTACTCTTCCATGCCTATCCAACTTTTTCAAGCATCAAACATCTCTAACTCAGCCCTCCTGATCCAGAAATACAGATTTAGGTTCCTAGTGACCGAGATGGCCTCCCTAGTCCTGTCTGCTGTCTTCCTGACTCTGGGCTCCAGACCTCCCTTTTCCTGGAACATTTACTTTAGAAAACTTTTATATGTACCTTGTTTCTTTACTTCTTTGAGATGTAAATCTTCTTAAATTCTTCTTGCCAGTTTTACATCACAGTTATCTTTCTCAAGGACCTGGAAGTTATCATTTGAAATGTTTAACATTGCCCCAATCTCCCAATTTCTGTGGACCAACCGGCGCTTCACTTCCTTGGAGGCTTCTTGCCCTGCTCCAGGTTGTGAAATAACCTCTTGTCTTGAAGATACCTAGTTTGTTTTTCCTTTGGGAAAGGCCAATTAACAAACACAGATGGCTGTGACACTAAGTCTCCAGATGTTTCTTATTTGTTTAGGTCAGCTGTTTAAACTTCCCTGTGTAAGCAGTTAGCTTCCTAGGGATCAGCTCTATCCAGAAACCCAAAGCATCCCCTGCCACATAAAAATTGTAGTATCTTTTTTTGATTATTGTGTCAAACTGCATGCAACACTCATTATGCATACAGCGCAGAGCCTAAGCCTCCCTGGAGTGAAGGCAACAAAGAAATGAAAGATAAGACCTTTCAGGAGCTTAACATGTTGACAGGGATAAAAGTGTCAACACAAGACATTGCCATTGAGTAAGGAAAGCAGCTAAAGAGGTAAAAAAGCAAAATGTATCAAAGTCAGAATAGTATATTTATAAGGTAGATTTGTTTGATTTAGAGTAACTATATATTTAATAATGTTCTATGGGTTAGTTACTATTCTAGGCTCTATGATCATTCTTGCATCCATCCATCCATCCATCCATCCATCCATCCATCCTAACCATGCACAGGTGTATAAATGACTAACTTGTATCTTTTACTAGGTGCTATGGAAACAATTATTAATAGGATATTCTTCATCTCAGGTTCGTAATGTACTAGAGGACACAGAGAGGTACAGACATTGATCACTAAAGTGTGATAGCACTAAATACACAGAGTTGTAGGAGAGCCAAGGCCAGTCTCATTATAACTGAGAGGTTAGGAACAGCTTGCAGAACAGGTGGTGACTTGAAGTCTGAAGGAAAATTGAGGTTCACTAAAGCAAAGAAATCACTAACATATAGTTAATATCTGTTAAATATCAGGCACTGTTATACACCTCTATATATTATTTTAAAGCTTCAAAACATTCCTGCAAAATAATTTTTAATAATCCCATTTTGCTCTTTAGGTGAGGGGGCTTTGATAGTCAGGCCTTGCAAGTGGCGGGGTGACATTTAAATTAAAATGAAAGTGGTTTTAAAGTTCATGCTACTTTTATTATACCAAATATTCCTAAAGAGAAGGGACAGAGGAAGTTCCATCCAAATGGACAGAAGACCACGAGCAAATATAAGAACAAAATGGCACCAAATTTTAGGAGCAATTTAGTATGTTGTAGGCAACGAGTGAGAAATAGTTGAAAATTGGACTGCAGAATAGGGTGAGACCAAATTAGGAAGAATTAGATTTACCAGGCAAAACAGGACGGATTTTTGTAGTGTGAAATTTGGATTAACCTTTTCAGAGGTTAAACCTCTGCTTAAAGCAGAGAGTAGAGCCTGAGTCAACTCTGGTAGCTATCTGGAGGTTGCATTCAAGAACCTGTGGGGGACAATCCAATAATCCAGGCGTATAAAGGTGAACACAGCATAGGTCTCACTATAAAGGTCCTGACAACTTTACTCAGAGTCTTCATATATGATTAAAAGATTATCTGAATATAAAAGTTAATACACATCCTTCAATCATCTTTGTCACAGAAAGTAGATTTGTATATTTTGTCCACCTCCTCTTCCCCAGAACCTGTGATCATGTCACATTGTATATCTGAAGGCAATTTGCAGATGTGATCTTGATATGGGGAAATTAGCTTCTATGATGCAGGTGGGCCCTACTCAACTACAAGGATCTTTAAAAACTGAGACTCTTTCCCAGCTAGGGTCAGAGAGATATAAAATGAGTATGTGGCTTTTAAGATGGAAGACAGAGCCCATAAGTCAAAGGATCTGATGGCCAGTAGAAGATGGACACAGCCCTCAGAGACCTGATGACAAAACCTCAAAGAACTGAATTCTCCCAACAAACTGAATGATTAAAGAAACAATTTTTCTCTTGAGCTCAGAAAAAATGCAATACATAGTTTCACCTCAGGAAGATTGTGTTAGACTTCTGACTTACAGAAGTTGTGAGATAACCAATTTTTTTATTGTTTTAAACCATTGTTTATGATAATTTGTTACAGCAATAATATAAAGCTAATACATTTATATATTTAATTTCTTTTTTTAAAAAAATATAACTTAATACCAGAGCTGAGGAAGGCAACAAATGATTAAAAAAATTAATAAATATTTTCACAGAAATCCAATAAATCAAGTAGGAAAAATAGAGAAAACCAGGAATATAGGTACAGGACTCCATTGTTTTCATGATCTCCAAACAGTAGAGAATGAAAGTTTGAGTCTATGTTTCTGAAATTTTGTAATAATTCCCCCTGTGTCTGCTTATTGTGTGTTATCTTGCTTGTTTTCAAAAAGTGATTGGCACTGATACCCTTTGTGCTCATCTTTGTGGGAACGTGAGGCAGCTGCATTCTGTTCTATAGGTTGATCCATTGGGCCAAGTAATTGGCAGCAGTTACCAAGGTGAGAAAGTGGCTGCCTCCTTGGACTTTGACAAAAGGAATCAGGAGCTTACCCTGAGCTACTCTAGGTATAAGAGGAATGCTTGTAGGTGTTAGTAGGAAAGCTTAAGTTCCCGTGTGCCCCATTTAGTCATCCATTCAATCAATAAATACTTATTGAGTACCTCCAAGTGTTAAATGTGGGCTATCCCCTTACAGAACTCCCAGTCTTATGGAGGTACAGAAACAGTTGCAGTGTGGAAAATGCTGAGATAAGTTTTCACAGGGTAATTGTTGGTACCTTGCTCTTCAAAAGTGCTTATTTGTGAGTTGTGCATTATTGGTCTGCAAAAGTATATGTTCAGAGTTAAATGATAAGGAACTATTATAGCAAATTGACAGTCATTTTTTTTTTTTTGTTGAATATCATTAAAAGTGGACCTAACCTTTTGTTTTTACTTCTTTTTAATACTAATTTGTTTTTATTATGTTTTACAAAAACACCAATTGTGATGTATTGGGAAATAAAGAAAAATGCATGCAGTTTGAAACACTAGTTTACTATTTAAAAGAGGCACCGAGAATAGATGGGGTGGAAATAGAAAAATGGAAGGGAAGTCAGGGGTTTCCTGTTTCAACTTTGGCTTTGTCCAGAATTTTTATGAAGCCATATTATGGAAAATATAAGGAATTCGTTTTTGCAAAAGCAAATTTTCCTCCTCTGTCTGCACAAGCCCCCTTCTCCCTTTTTTTTTTGCTGGCCCCATTCCTTAGAAAAACTTTCATATGGCAAAAAAAAGTATGTGACTATTCATTTCATCAATTAAAGATTTTAAAATAATTCCTGTATATGCAACAATCCCACACTGGCTAAGCATGTTTCCCTGGAGCTTGTACTAATTTTCCTGGCACTTTTACAGCTCTGGCTTCTGCATAACTTCTCTCCTTCACAGTAAGCTGTTCGCTGATAAGGTGCAGCTGGGGAAATCCATCGCTCTCTGGACCAGTCAGGTTTTCACATCAGTTAAGTTAATTGACAGAAGGCTTAACATATTTCTCAATTATGACTGCAAAGTCATGACTGGAAGAATCCTCCAAATCACGGAAAAACAGTGTTTTCTGATTAATTGGTTCTGAAAATGGCACAATAAAAATGTAACACACATCTGATGGGATTCTAAGAAGGGGGAAGGACGCCCCAAGAGAGCATCATAGAGTGAGAAAAGACCTGCAGGAGGCCAGGGACCAGGAAAGGACTGTGCTATCAGCACTGGCCTCACATAGATTCTCTCCCCTTGGTAGCCTATGTCCTTGCAGGGCTATGATTACAGACATTTTGAATATTGTATGGACATGGTTGTGGACCTGTAATCCCAGCAGCTTGGGAGTCTGAGGCAGTAGGATCTCAATATCAAGGCCAGCCTCAGCAACTTAGTGAGACCCTGAGAAACTTAGCAATATTTCCTGTCTCAAAAAAAAAAAAAAATTAAAAAAAGGGGGCTGGGGATGTGGCTCAGTGGTTAAGCACTCCTGGGTTCAATCCCTGGTACCAAATAATGATAATAATAATAATAATAATAATAATAATAATAATAATAATATTGTTATGAAATCCTATTACATTTTAAATGGATCTGAACATTTAACATCATAAGTAGATATAAGGTATTATTCATAAGAGGAAATTGCTAGTAAGTTACATTTGGTTAAAAATGCCTATTAGGCCTAACAGAAATGTGATAACTTTTTTCACCATTAATACTTCAGCATTTATTCTTTGGATAGCATACTGTTAGTAATACATTATAGATTCATAGAATTAGACAAGTGAAAGTGACCCTAGAAGGTAATCTGGTTTAATTTTCTCACTTTATGGATATAAAAGCTGGGACTCCAGGAGATTAAGTGACTTTCTCTAGGTTACTTAGCTTATTCAGTGTACAACTAAGTCTGAAGTTTTACATTTCTTGGCCTTAAATATGTTCTTTGTGTGACTATAAAAGTAATAAATAATCATGGTATAAAATTGAGGACAGGGCTGGGGATATGGCTCAAGTGGTAGCGTGCGGCCCGGGTTCAATCCTCAGCACCACATACAAACAAAGATGTTGTGTCTGCCGAGAACTAAAAAATAAATATTAAAAATTCTCTCTCTCCCTCTCACTCTCTCTTTTAAAAAAAACTATTAAAATTGAGGACACACTAAAGTTATAAAAAAATTAAAATTACATATAATTCTATAATTCAGATCAGCATTCTTGATGCTATCTTACTAGGATGGATACAGATCCTAATATGGATACAGATAAGTTTTTACAATGAAACTGGCATCTTATTTCATGAATAGTTTGGTACTCTTTTTAATTCAAGATTAATATGTCAAACTCATCTAGGCTAGGTTTTAAATAAACAAATAGTATCTGGTGTTGAGATGATTCAGAAAGCCTAAATATCTTTGGTCAATGGTGAAAGTGAAGACAGGTCTTTGCATGTCTTTATAAACTAATTTGTTCCTTTCTCTTACACAATTTTTCTATCTTTGATCATATCATTCTTTCTTAGTGATTTGTAAATGTTCCTTACATATTAAAGACACTAATTCTCTCTTTTTCCACTTTCATTAACAGAGAATCAACATGAGCTTTATTATGGGTTAAGCCCAATATTACACAACTGTAAGAGACACACCTTATTTAAAAGCAGGCAGTCAGCTTATCTATAAAGCTGAGATCTTTAAAGGGTTACTAGACAAATTGCTAGACAGCTGTAAGTTTTACAGTTTATGCAGTAAACTATTCTGACAAGAGGTAACTCTAAATCAGTATCCTATATCTTTTACTTTTCTTTTTGATTCTCTTTGATTCCTTGTACTGGAAACATCCCCCACTACTCAGTCATGCTACTGGTATTCACTTATTAATTTTAGCCTTTTTTTTCTATGTAAGCCACAGGGTGTGTTAAGATTAATGAAAAACTTAATAACATATTTATTATTATTACTGTTAGTTTTAATAATTAGGCATTCATGAAGAAAGAGAATATTCACATGAATTGTGAATATCCTTGTGTATCAAGGGTTTGTCTAGTCTTGTGAACACAACATGTCAAGCTAAAGAATATACAGAAACACAAATGAGAAATAGGAGTACCACTGATATACTTTTGGACATGTGAATGTTTTCCTTATTTCCTTTTCTCTATGTAAAATTGATATTTAGATTCAAAGCTCAGTGGATGATTTTAAAAATAATATTTAAATAAAGGACTGTAAAATAACTTGGACATTTATAATATTTCCTATTTTTATTTCATTATTCTTTTTGTTTAGAAAATAAAGACATTTAAAAAAAATTACAGAGTCTTATTTCAAAATAGAAGAATGTTTTAGAAAAATTGTGATATCTACAATATTTCCACTAATGGTAAGTATCCTAAATAGTAGATTCGTCCTCAAGTGAAATTTAACTCGCAAAGATCCTGTCATGTTAGATGGTAAAATATGAACATTAAAATCCCACCAGGTGATGAACAAATTAAATGCCTCTAAGTGTTTGTACATCTACTCTGATATATTCATTTTTTAAGCCTTTTTGTAAAGTCATCTTTAACTTTCTTTAATTTTAAATATGTGAGAATATTTACATATTCTGTCATTCACTTCCTCTTTTTGATCTAGTTTTGATTAAATTCCTTCCTTTGGGAACTGACCATATCTTTTTGCAGTAATTGAACATTTTTACAGTATCCTGCATTAGTCTGATTTATCTTCTCCAATATAGTGTTAGGGTGTCTGAAGAAAATTAAATGGGAAAAAAAATCAGAAGAGGATCTGAAGATCTCCCGGCAATTTGAAAGTGGCTGGCATTCAACCCAGGCATTTTATGGGCTGATGGAATCTTTGTTAATTGTGTGAGACATTTGCCCTTTACTGGAAAATGCAGTTACCATGAAGTCAAAGATGACATCTTGCCTGTCTGAACTTTACCATCCTAAGGACATTTCTTGGAAAACACTTTAGTTTCATGCTTCTTTAATGTACAGCATGCATCTCTTCAATGCTGATAGAAAAGTGCTGATAGAAAGATGTGTTGGTAAATGTAGCTGCTAAAATCTGCGTATTCCACATTCATGACCCTCGATAACTTAGTAGGAGGGATATGCATCATCATTTATTTAATCAATGGATGGGGTCTGCACATGACCCCAAATGCACTAAATAGAATAGATGTTATGTTGCTTGCTTTTAAAGGGATTGGGAATTAATTTTTAAATTATAAGCTTTCTGGAAATGTCTGATGGTCACTACTTTGGGGATAAGAGTAAGATCTCTCCTGACCCCCAATGTTTGAGAGAAAAATGGAAAAAAATAAATAGATGCAGACATATTTTTATTTTAAATGAAATAGCAGAGGATATTTGAGAAGTCACAAGTTCAATCAAAGTCATTTGGGTGAAATATGAAGGAGCAATTGCTGAAATGCAAGTAACCGGAAAAGTTATACATAATCAGTCACAAGTGAGTCAGATGATCTTATCGTAAAACAAGCACCAGTCCCCTCCCACCTCCCGCAAATACAAATCAAAGATCATAGATAAGAATTTGTCTGTGATTCTCCAGGGTGATATGTATGCTGTGAAATAAAAAAAAAAAATATTATTCTGGTCTATCCCTAGTTTAGCAATGGACATATCAGGCTACTCGGTCTTAATGTTATCAACCATTAGTCAAAGTAAATATTAAGCTGGTTTCCAAACCTATCCCTACCCACCAAAAACCAAACCAAACCAAACCAACCAACAAACAAAACCCAGGAAAAATAATGAAACAAAACTCTTCTTACTATACCTTGCTTTTTAATGTAGATTTTTCTAACATTGAAAACTCCATGATCAAAATTATTTTGTCTTCTCATAGATTTTTATTTGAGTTATTAGAAATGAATAAGTTGGTTATTATTAACACTTTTGTAAATGAATAAATTACCATTTATTCTATAGCAAGGTTGTCTGACTTTGGTCCATACCAATGAATTTGGTGAATCTCCTGTTTCTGATTTCCTCTGGCAAACTTAAATACCTGAGAACCTGCAAACTTGTACAGGAAAGGGTATACTGTAAATACGGCCAGTATCTCCTTCATTGGGAGTTGAGAGGAATGGATTTAGCAACACCTTTATTTTAACTTTGCTAATTTCAACAATGCCTGTACAGGTCATGGAATCCATAAAAGGAGAGAAAAAGAAAAGAAAGTATAAACAGCTGCCTGAACCTTTGCATATGAACCAAATTAATGATAAAATAGAAGAAGAGTCTAGAATTCTAATGTATCACACACGTCTTATTCCAAATTCTTAAATAATTCATCATCAAATATCCAAAGCACATTGAGAAATTACTACATTCTAACTTTTATTTTGTGTAGTGGCTTATTGAATCTCACAAGATCTTCTGAGGCAGACATCATCAACTCTTAGAGTGCAGAACATTGATATATAGAGCCATTAGGTAACTTGCTGAGGTCACACAACTAGTGAGGGGCAGAATGGTGTTGTCCCTGGGGATCTGACACCAGATCAACCATTATGTCCCTGTGATGCCATAGTGTTCATTTATCGGTTGCCTATAATGTACCACGTATAATGTCAGATGCTGAGCAGAAAGCCACAAACAAGACCAACCAGATCACTGTCCTTATGGGTCTCAGGTCAATATTTCTGAATTCTGAAGGAATTTTCTTTGAGTGAATTATAATGTTAAAGTTTTGGTCCTGTTATATTATAAAATCTTCATCATTTTTTAATTACGAACATTCTGAACTTCTTCTCTGACATTTCATCAATGGCACTATCCACGGGTTTTGCTATTGTAGTATCCTGGTTGATTTGGGGGCACTTTCCTCCCTTGTTTTTTTCATGTTGTCTATGTCTTCCTTTCTTGCATTGTAGATCTGAGATCATAGGTATTACAGTTTCTACTCTATAATCTTGTAGTATCCGTGCAGATTATCTTTACCTCAGTCTGGTGTTGGAATTCCATGTCCTGCGGGTGTACCATGATGGATGATACTGCAACTAAAGGTGGTGGCGGCAATAGTGGAGGTAACTTGAGATAGCAGTGGAAGTGCCCCAAGATTAATATCTCCATCATTTTTTACAATAAAATAATTTTATTTGGATGAAAAGAGTATTTTACTTTTTATCCTTAAACATGTCTAATATGTACATTAATGATTCATTTTGATATAATCGTAGTAGCATGGAATATAATTTGCTCTATTTTAGTCCCTTGTACTTCCTGTTTCCCTCTTCTCTTCCCTCTCCGTCTTCCCATTTCTCTACTGGTCTTCCTTCTATTTATTTTTTTTAAATGAATGTTTTATTGATATACATAATGCTGAAATTCACTGTGGTATATTCATATATGTACACAGCACAGTTTGGTCAATTCCATTTTATCTTTCTTTCCTTTTCTTGTCCCTCTTCCTTTCTCCTCTATCCCTTCCTCTACTCCACTAATCTCCCTCCTATTTTCATAGACCCTTGTTTTGGTCAGGTTTCTGCATACAAGAGAAGAAATTAGACTCTTGATTTTCTGAGTCTGGCTTATTTCACTTAGCATGATGCTCTCCAGTGCCATCCATTCATCAGCAAATGCCATAATTTTATTTTTCTTTATTTCTGATTAAGACGTCATGGTGTATATATACCACATTTTCTTTATTCATTCATCTATTCCTGTGCCCCTGGACTGGTTCCATAACTTGGCTATTATGTGTTTCACTGCTATAAAACATTGATGTTATTATTTCGATATAGTATGCTAATTTTAGTTGTTTTGAATAAATACAGAGGAATGGGATAGTAGTTTCATTCCTAATTTTTTCATGGATTTCCATACTGATTTTCAGAGTGGTTGCACTAATTTACAGCCCTACCAACAATATATGAGTTTATCTTTCCCTTCACACTCTCACCAGCATTTATTATTATTTATATTCTTGATAATCTCTATTCTGATTGAAGAGAGATGACATTTCATTGTAGTTTTGATTTGCATTTCCCTGATTGCTAGGGAAGTTAAACATTTTTTTTCATCTAAAGGAAAAATATATTCTTCTAAAATCTGACCACCTTTCAGGAAGTAGAACTCCAGGGCCCACACAGTCCCAGGGCTGGGATGGTGTCTGAGGTGAGGATGTGAGGACAGGAAGTGAAAAGGTGCTCATCAGGAATCTGCAGTGTCACTTGCTAGGGAGTGGATATTTCCTGAAGACATAGAAGTTTATAACAGGGACCAGGGTCAAGGCAACATATCTCTATTAGTCAGATTCTTCAGAAAAAAAATAACCAATATTCATTATGGGAATTGGCTCACACAGTTATGGAGGTCAAGAAGTCCTATCATGTGCCATCTGCAAGTTGGAGAACCAGGAAAGGAAGTAATATCATTCATTCTGAGCCTGAGGCCTGAATATTTGGGGTTAGAGGCAACAGGGCTGCTGGTTTGAGTCCCAGGGTTTGAATGCCTGAAAAGTAGAAGCTCTGATGCACAAGGAGGAGAAGAAGATGGATGTCCTGGCTCCACAAGAAAGAATTTTTCCTTCCTTTGCCTTTTTGTTCTATTTGGATCTCTAAAGGATTGACTAATGCTGGCCCTTGCCAATAAGGGTTAATCTTCATTATCTAGTTTACTTATTCTAATGCTTACCTCCAGAACCACCCCTACAGACATACCCCCAAATGATGTTTTTATTAGCTATCTGGGCATTCCTTAATCTGATCAAACTGAAACATAAAATAAACCATTACAGTACCTAGCTTTACATGACAAAATCAGAGAGGGACACTAGTGATCCAGAGAAGGTATTGTTTGCTGCATTTTATGTGGTTACTATGACTCGGGGCATGAGAGCGGAGGATCGATAAGGACAACATCCCAGTCTTAACAGTGATCCATTTAGAATATGGACAATTCATTCTTTTGTTATTGGTTTGCTGGATTACAAAAAAGAAAGAATCTCCCTGGGTCTCTACTCGTCACTAATAAAAGTTCAACCAGTATCATTTTCCTATAAATGCACTCATGTTGCTTTATTATAAAGTGTTCGTATTTACAATTTGTATTCTGAGGAGGATCAAAGTGGCTTACATGTTAAAATACACGTGAATTAAGACAATAAAAAAGACCAAGAGGCAAATAAAGAGAGTAGGCGATGATGGATTAGTAAAATCAATTATAAAATGGTTTACCTTCACAAATTGCAATATGTGGGTACAACACAGAATCATCATAATAAATAATAATAGCTGCCCTCAGCTGTTTTTGCCTGAGGTTCAGGGGAAGTTCAGCTCCTCATTTTCTATTCTCACCTGACTTCATGTTTCTAGTCAGAGATAAACACACACTGTGTTTATTATCTGAGGGGCCTCATATTTTGATAGTGGATTAGCCAGATCCTGTATAGTATTTGTGATTCACATTGGTATTATTTTAGGAATTCACCTCCAATACATGTAAATCCTGTAAAATCAAGAAACAATTTCTACTAGGTTTCTATATTCATTTCAAATGAATATTAATTGAAAAGAAATTGAATCATTTTCATTCAATATTGCTGTTCAATGTCATCATTCTTAGTAATATCTAAACACTGATAAATCTCAAATTTCCATCTTCAGTGCTGAACTCCCCAAGCTCAGATTAATATATCCACCTGCCCGGCTCAGCATCTCTACTTGGCTGTATAGTTGACATCCATCTTAATATGCTCAACACAGAATTAGTAATATCTTGCAACTCTATTCCTTCACATTGTCCCATCTTAGTAAATATCATGACTATTCAAATATTGTCTATTTAGGAATTATCCTTGATTTCTTCTCCTTATGCGCAAATTTTGAGCAGATCCCAAAGTGTATACAGAATATGAACTTTTTTCACCCCTTCCTATGTTCTGTATCTTGGTTTAGCATATTATTTTTCTTTTTCTTAGCTAAGTTATCATAACAGCTTCCAAACTGGTCTCCATGGAATTCCACTCCTGATTTCCTACAATTAATTCTTTGCACAGTGGTTCAAAATTCTTTTAAAAAAATCCTTCTTATTGTATAATTGTATCAATTCCAATCCCCATTGTTACTTGATTTGGCTTCTGGACTGAATTTATCGTTTGCTCTTCTCTTTCTCATTCAGTGTTATTCACAAACACTGGCTATCCTGTACTTTCTGAGAATGGCATCTCAGGACTTTACACTTGCTCTTCTCTTTGCTTGGAGTTTTCTGTCCATCAGTGTCAGCAGATATCACATCACTTAGGTCCCTGCACAAATATCATCTCATTAGAGATGTCATCCCTGCTTTGCCAGATCTAATTAACCCCTCCCACTATGTTTCTTCTGTTTCTGCACTTTACCCTATTTTCCTTCATTGCAGCTATCACTATCTAACATAACATTATATCATACATATGCTCATTTCTGTCTCTTTCATTGGAATGTGAATGCCCATGAGGGTGACATCTTTGTTTGTCTTGTTTTCTGATGTGTAAATGATTAGAAAATGTGTAAATGTGTAAACTTTAAACAATCATTGGCACTCAATATTTGGTATTCAGGAAGTATTTATTGAAGTATAAACATATATTTATAATTATCTGGGTGTAGATTTTGTGGGCTATAAATTAACCTTATCCTCTCTACTGTCTTTTCACCATTACTCTTCTTTTCCTAGGAAAAGTAAGGGACAACTGGCCTTTGGTTATTTTGGATGAAAAGGCCGGTGTGAAGACTGGAACAAAAACAACTGACTTCTGCACAAGTTGAAGCACCAGCCATTAACTCTTTCCAAGTCTTTTTGTCTCAGATTAAGCAAAGTTGAAGAGTGTTCCCAAGACTACAGGACATTTATATCTTTTGCTTTGGTCACCATCTGCCCTGTCTATCCCTTATCTACCTTCCCTCTGCCAGGACACACTGAGCATAATTGTGACTCTTTAGGTGACCCAACAATTTGATATAAAGGCAGCAGAAATATACAGACTATTTTTGAAGGCTGAAGTGTTTTGTATTTCTGCTGGCCAAGTAAGAGGTGTTTATAGTGATCATAATTTGATACCACTTATGAGTATCTTTACCAGCAAAAGATACTGTCAGCTCGTTCCACCTTCAAGATGTATATGGTGCCTTTTCTTCCCTTTAAAGTTCTCAAACCAGGTACTCATCCACCTGCCTCCACACCCCCACACCTGCATAGGCATGGTAACATGGTGATACCAGCCTGGGTAGTCCTGAACTGGCTCCCACATTTACCAGTAAAGTCTTTCGATGATTACAGTGTGGAAGGGCTGCTGGTCACAAGCTAATATTTTCAGACTCACTTGTAGGTGTCATAAGCCACCCTGGTATGTCCCTTCCTAATTAGATGTGGAGGATGCCCATAGACAAACAAATAGGGACTAAATCCAAGTCTATAAACTGTTTATGATTCAATTTTCTTTATGTTGACCTTGACTGCCAATGGTAGTTCTTTATAAATTGTTTCATAATTATTTTTGGTAGTCAACTGAAGTATATAAGAATAGAAATTTAAGATAATTTATTAAATAAACTTAAAATGAATCAGAGTTTAGCTTTGAGTTAAAATACATGGGAATCATGGGGGAAAATACTCCATGATAACAGAGAAATGCAATAATTGCTAATATATGCAATACATTGCAGGCTGCAAATCATTTTCTCATGTAACATATCATTTTAGTTCTTGGAAAAATGATGTAACATAAATTGTGACTTTCATTTTATGTTGAAAAAAGTAAGATCAAAAGAGATTAAGTGAATTTCCCAAAATAACTCTCAAAACTAGGACCCCAACTGAGGTCTCCTGGTAACTGCTCTTCATAGACAGACCATTTAGGTGAAGAGAAGTCGAATGCATAGTTAAAAATTCAAGCCTCATAATTAAGAACAATATAAAAATTTGCTAAATGATATAGCAATAATTTCCATTGTTTTTCCTCCTTTAAAGAGAGAGAAAAATCACATTTACAAGGCAAAGTTATAATTTTGCTTTGTGAAATAAAAAAAAGGAATGCATTTTTATAAATTATGAATTATTGAGCCACTTCTAGAATATTAAAGACTATTTTATTTTAAAAGTTATTTGCATTCTTTGTGTTGTATTTTATTCTCTAAAAGAGCAAACTATGTTCATATTATCTTGGCCTATTTAATTAAATTGCTTATGAACAAAATTTTTTAAAATTGCAGACACTTTGACAAACATAGCAAAAAATATTTTAAAAATTGGGCTGGCTGTTCAATATAGTTGATATTATTATTACTTTTAAATATTCAAGGTTTGATGCTAATTGATTTAATGCGGGTATGTAATAGAATATGGGTAGACACATGTATAGAACCAGGATCATTTTCTACAGGATCTACATTCAAGGTTAGACCACTTTTGTTTAATATTCATCATCCCTCGTAGACCATCTGAACCTTAAATCTAATTTTATTATATTGTTCCTATTTCCATTGAAGTATTTATTACCTCATACATATCCATTACTCAGCACTTCCTTTATGTTCAGGTACATTGTTGCTTATTATGTTATCATAATGCCATTGAGATTTGATCTGTGGAATGGTTTCTTTATTTAACTCAATTAAATAGGTCTGACACAGACTGTGAAGTCTAAGTTGCAAGGGTTTATTTTTAACCATGACACAATGGCGCATAATAATCACTTTCTAGCTAACCTAGGTTGAAAGATATTATCTAACATTGAAGCTCTCATTGGCTGATGGGTATGGATAGCTGCAATGGAGAATGGACCAAACTCTGAGTCTCAAACAATTGGTTTACTGCTGTCACAACTGTGGGAAAATAAGAATTTTTTCCTTAGGAGGGCTCCTCTTACCTGATCTTCCTTGTACATTTTCCACAGTTCTAACAATTTTAGAATTTTTGAAAAATGTAGTTGTGAGAAGTGTTTTTATACCATTTCAAATGATTCTTACCAAGTTTAATGATGTGTTTGGCTAACTTCCACCAAGACTGGAAGGTAGCGATTTCTTAGACAACTCAGAAATTAGAAATGCATGTTAAAGAATCCTTTTATATTTTAATGTTTTAAAGTTCTACTTTCTTCAAAGGATTCTGATTTATTTCAATATTTTATTATACTAGCTTGTAAAGTAGTTTTAAGCCTAATAGGGTACTGTATAGCTTCACAGTCACTGGAAAAATCATGCTAATTCTGGTCTCCTGGCTCTTAGTCAACTAATGGCCAAGTCCATCATATGCTTGATGTGCTTGGAAGTCTAGGTCCTCTCTACTCATTCTCACTTCATTCTGCCCCCATCAATGGACCTCTGTGATTTTGTCTTAAAAGCATTTGGCATGCAATTATATCTGACCTTTCAGGGTTACTTAGCTGTTTCATATCTGGATTATGCTTCTCGAGATCATGAGTCCTTCTATTTTTCATGTACCCATGTCATCCTTGAGTATAATGTTTAGAAGGTTTTCAGTTACCACCTGTTGTGTAAATTAAATTATAGTGTTTGCTTCTCTTTGTGTCTAAGATAGTCGAGTACCAATAGAAAATAAAATAAGGATCTTATTCTTTTAAATACAATGAGCTTAAATCATGGATAAGAAACCTGCCAGAATAACATCAAGGAGGGATAGAATTTTTGAAATGCTGGAATTTGGCTAAAGGAAAGGTAATTTGGGGAACCTGTATGAGCAACTCTGTGATCTTAAGCAACTTTATGTGTGTATTCAACTCTGTTTTTTCCTCTATAAAATCAGGAGGTTGGTTTAGACCCCCTTGAATTTTACCTATGGTTCTGGTAATATTTTAATAAAAATATTGCATGAAGTATTTCTTCTATGCTGACAACTGTGGTTGATACTTTCACAGACCTTATCTTAAGATCAACAAAACTCACAAGAAAGATAATAAAGTTAAAAACCACATGGAATTACTCAGGCAATCTCTGTTCTGGACCCAGGGAAGCTTGTGAGGAAAAGTTCAGGAAACAGTTAAAGAATAATACCCCAGATGGCAGGGCAGACAGGGGGGCTGTGAAATAGCAAGACAAGAAGCATCGTTCAGTCAATGACTTCTTGCACAGTTGGCTGTACTTAGCTTGGAAACTGTTCTATTACTGCCAAAAGCCATAATAACACTCAAATCCTTCCATTCACCCTTGCAGGCAGTACTGGCATCATGGCTATACAATATGCAATTGTGCAGGACCTCATGCTCATAAGGACCCACACTTGGCTTAACGTGACACTGTTGTTCTTTTGAAAATCTTAAGAATTTTTTAACAAGGAGCTCTGTATTTGCATTTGGCACTAGGCTCTGCAAATTAGGTAACTGGTTTCTTTTGAAGACTAGAACAAGACTGAATGCAGATGAAAGAACAGAAAAAGCAGATGCAAACAATCCAAGAATCCTCTCCAGACTAAAAAGATGCCAGGCATTTTGCAGAGTACACTCTGCATGGACAAGCATCTGCAGAAGGCTTGACATTAATCAATGGGAGGGGATAAAGCGAATTATTGAGATATGGTTGGGGAAGAACCAACAGAGCTTCCAACTGCGAGCAATTACATAAGGAAGGACAGAAAATATTTGGCAATTAAAATAAGATGCTAGTTTTAAAAAAGCAACTATTTTAGTGCATGAGAGTATATACACAGATAAATTACAGAACAAGCAAGACAAAAATAAAGAACTAGGATGATTCTAAAAAATTTAGACAGAACAATGTACATACTCATCCTATCTTTTTTAATAAATAAAATGCATAAGTCACTAAATTATATAAGTGTATAATTGTATATTAACTCCATCTGGGGGTATTTACATATATTTGATGACATGTTTGCTCTCTATTTCTCTCCCTAAATATAGGTATGTATGTATATATATACTTACATGTAAACAAAGTTACCTAAACCTTATTTCCTTCCTTCCCTCCCTCTGTAACTGCAGAGTGCAATCAGCCATCATGTCACTCCAGCTAGTCACTAATGCGCCTGTGATTTTAAGCCTGAATTTCCTATGCCTCAGTTTCCCTGTTTTTATTATAATACAATTAAATTAGACCTGCCAGTTTCTTCATATGTATAAAGTTTTTTCCTCTCTTTCTGAGAAAGAAAAGAAAATAGTAATCTATTAATCTAGTCTCTTTCAAAATGTGAACATTATAAAAAAATAAGAATTTCACTACAGGGGTTTCAGAAAATTGTCCTTGTAAGGTCAATGTATGTTGGTTGGTAATAAGAATATGAACTTGGTTCCTAGCATAGTGTTCCTCACAGGTATTCATGAGCTCTCTCATTGAATTTATGGATGGAGCCAATGGTGAAAACCTGAGTGTTACAGATCTCTTTTCTGTTTTGACTTTGCTGTTCTATGATCTTTCTTTAATATAATGTCCTACATAACCCCCACATTTACACAGTTAAGTTTCTATAGCAATGTATATTTTATGCTTTGTGACTACTCCCTGTACAGCACATTTGCACTTTTATAATCTTTTTGTTCACTTTTAATAACCTCTCTGCAGTTCTATTCTGAATTATGCCTTCAAAAATATGCTCCTATTGTGCTTTAAGGGTTTTTCTTGGCCCATTACAAAGGAATCTCATGCTTTACTATCATTTTGCTTGTGAATTTGGACCACTTTCAACTTGAATGGGATATTTTTCTGTAAAGCACAATAAAATGTTTGTATATACTTCCTATATGGGGGAAAATAGAATATGAATCTCATGAGTCTTTTCTCTTATAAATTGCAATACCATAGAACAGTTCAGCTTTTATCTGATTTGACTCTGTAAAATTTTATTTGCATATATTTCAAAGAGTACAATGTAGCAACTGCATTGATTATGTATGGGAAAGAAGTGTATCTGTTCTTTCTTCCTTTAAAAAATAATAACAAAATCTCTTTTATCCCTCTTTCTTTATATACAAACCTACACATACATATGCACACATAAATATATATATATATATATGCATATAGGAACACACACACACACACACACACATATATATATATATATATATATATATATATATATATATATATATATATTGTATTTGTGAATGCAAATTCTGAGCTTCTCTCTTGCTAGAGAGAAGATTGAGGGAAGTATGTGAATCATTCCTATTATTTAACACAGTAGACACAGAGTAAGAAAAATGATTTTTTGTGACTAAATAACTAATGACTAGCTGTGATCAACTATTTAAATTTATCTTTAAAAATCAATTCCTTATAGCATTTAGCAATACTCAACCTTGTCATTTTAAACTCATTACAATAATCCATATTGTCATTTAGAATTTAATCTTAATAACACCAGTTCAATCTCCTACTAACTTCCTCATTGTATCACATTCTTAATACCAAAATCAATAATCAGCTATGTCATACTAATAAAGAATAAGGAAATATGTGAGAGTAGAAGAACAAAGTCCTTTCCTTAACACTCTTACAGTTTTGTGTAAGGAAAGGGATTGTAATGAAAAACAAGTAATCAAATTGTTCTGTCACATGGGCCAAGTGAATGAACTGGGGAGACAAGTGCTACCCATTTTTAGAGAAAAAAGGTTTGCAGCTATTGGTAAAGCTCAGTGGAAGAAGTTCAATTCTTTCTACTGATAAGGGTAGGAGGTTTTTAGTGAATCTGGGAAACTTTTAGGATGTAAACATAAACCATAATCTTTGTTTGGAGAGTATTTTAAAAACAGGCTGTGGAATTGAAGTTTTATTCTCTAGGTAATGGGAAGGCATTAAGGCTTTTCAAACATGGTGGTAAAAACACAAGGCAAAGTTTTCTTTGGAAAGAAAAATGGAATTCAGTAAGTGGTAAGACCTTTAGGAAATTGTTACAATAGTTAAACATGAATATAAAGTGCATATTATAAAGAAAAAATGATAGAGCCTTATAAATGGATGAGGGCAGTGGAGAACCAGGAACATGAATATTTTAGAAATGCCACCAAAGATTCTGAATGAAAGAACTGAGTCTGAAAAAGGAAATAATTTGAATAAAAATTTGGTTTCAATAATTTTTGATGGGTTGGACTGTCTCCCCCTAGAAGATATATTAAAGTCCTTGCACTGAAGTAACTCTGGATAGGACCTGAATTGGAAATTGGGTCTTTGTATATACATTGAAGTTAAGATGAGATCATTAGGTGGGTCTGAAACTAGTATATCCTAAAAAGAAGGGAACTTGGATGCAGAGACGGAAACATGTGGCTGCAAGCCAAGTCATATAGGAATTGGTGGCCACCAGGAGAAGCTGGGAAGCGGCCAGGAAGGATTCTTCCCTAGGAGTACCAGAAGGGGAGCCTAGCCTTGTCGAAATTTTGATTTCAGGATTCTAATATGCAAAATTCTAAAGGAATCATTCTTTTGTATGTTGTTTTCTTTTAAGTCATCACAGTTTGTGGTACTTAGTTATGGCATCCCTAAGATACATGATACTGAGCCTAAGACCATAACAGGCAATTAGAGACAATCATGGATATTGACCAGGCATTTAGAAACAATAATGAAGTCAGGAGGTAGTTTTAAAGCTAAGTTTGAGATATGAAATAAATAGGAATTTAAGTGAAATTTGAAATCATGAAGAAGAGTTCCTAGAGGGAGGAAAGCACAGGAAAAAAAAAAAAAAAACAGAGTTAAAATTTGGTCAGTGCTGTCCTGACAAGTGCTTAACAGAGCTCTTCAATAAAAAAATTAAAAAAGCCCTGATTTGAAGCATTTTCCAATTTCCACAGTATAAATTCTTCCGCTACAGCCAATTTTAAACTAGTGACCACATGATGTCTATCTGGAAAGATTCATAAAAATTTAGTAGTTGGCTCTTGTGAGCTTGTAAGAGCTGATTCCGACACACCACTCTTGGGAGTTATCCATTTTTAGGGTACAAGCATAAGAAGTGGAACCATCAAGGAAGAAGGTAGACAGGTATTATGAAAAACAGAGAAATGGATTATAATGAATGAAATAATAAGGAAGAGGAAAGTTTAGGCTTTTAATCATTTATACAGAAGGTACATCTGCTATTAACAGAATAATCACTCCTTAGAAAAACTATTTATTTCTCCAAGTGTCACATTTTTCTTTAATTTTTACATTGTTAATATTAATAAAAGCACTAGTTTTTCATAGGTAATATTTCTAAAATGAATACCAAGTACTGAAAAAACTTTGCACAAATTAATTCATTAGTCTTAATAAACCCAGAGTGAAGTGATTGTAATAATTGTCATTTTATAGCTGAGGATACCAGAGTAAGTATAGAGAATTGATATAGCATGCACAGGTCTACCCAGTATTTGGCAGAGCCAAGACTCAAAAGAAAAGTAATCAAATGCCAGAGAAGCAGGAGTGGGAAGTAGCTGAGTGGTTTGGGCCAGCTGGAAGTGACACTGTGTTCTCACTGAATATTGTAAGAGATGAAAGCACTAAATTTACTGGTCTTATCACTTTTCAAGAGGAGCCAGATGTTCACTTTTTATTGTGAGTTCTCCACTTTTTAAATGCTGCCTGAACTATTAAACAGTGTGCTGACCAAAACCAACTATGAGAAAAGGCCACCAGAGTCTACAAGCCAATGCTCATGCCAATCAGCCTTTCTAGAGGAGTAGACAAGGTCTGAGGAATAAGAAGGGCAGACACTCTGCAGAGATTCCTAATACATAATGTGGAGCATTTCAAAATTCTAGAAGAAAACTTCAGAGAAAAATGTTTTAAACATGGGGCATATGTAAAAATACATTATTCCTCTTCTTTTTCTCTATATGGTGCCATGAACAGTTAATGGCCTTTTACCTGTTATCTGCCTTGTGGGACCAAGTTCAGTTCTGTTCAATGAGCATTTATTGCATGTTATCCGTGCACTTACTCTAAGCCTTAAACTAGGCAGTGTCTATTGTTTGTCTAGGCAAAGGAACATTTCAGAATTTTAAGTAAAGACAAACACAGTGAGAACTATATTTAAATAGGTATGTGTGGGTCACATTGCAGAATAGAGTGAACTATAGTTAAGCTTGAAAAAGAAGACCCCGTTCTGAGGCTGTAATAATTAGGGGAAATAATTAAAAGCCCAACAGTGATAATAACAAATAGGCTCAAGATCTAAGAGATATTTTAAGCAAAATTGACATATACATTGGATGTGGAAAATAAGAGTTTAAAATCTTTCTGCTTTACTTATTTATTCCACAAATTGTTTCCACTTCAGCCTCTGGGAGGTCTATTTATTCCTGTACTTTTTGACATCCCCCATCATTGCATGTGAACATGAATTTTTAATGTTTCCTCAAGTTCTAGTAGTATAGTATATTTCATGTTCATCTTATATTCTTTCTACTTCAGCCTTAGAATCAGTCTTTTCCCCATGAATCCCTGGTTCCTTTTATTGGTGGATAATATTAGAAATCAAGATCTGAGTGTTTTTTGTTCTCATTGTTACTCAGGTGTCATTGCTTTAAGCTCTCTCTGCTAACAAAGCATGTGAATATGTGTGCATATATTAAACCTACATATATATGTGCTATATACGCACCTATATGTATATTGACATATTTGAATGTGATACATATGCATATATGTATACATTTCTACATGTAAATATATATTTATATCTGTAATTCTGTATATATACCTTGAGATAAACATGAGTTCATATCAATTCTCCAACTCTAATCCATCACCACATGGATCTCTCTAGAGTTGCTCACCTGTATCCTACCACTATTACAATGAGAAACCCGGCTCCCCACACTTCCTTAATTGTTTGATTCCAGTATATGTGCAGAGAGAAGTATTAGAATGGTTAACCTTTGACCTCATGGGGAAAATCCTTATCAACTAGAGCACAGTACTTATGTGCAATTTATGTTTTTACCCTACAGATTACTCATTTCCAAAGTTATTTAGGTCAGAACCTTTTCTGTTTACCTACATCTGTAAAGTTCTTTCATACATGTATAATTCAAATAGATTGTCTTGTTTTTTTTTTTTAATGGAACTCTTCTATTCTCCCAACTGATTTGCTGAAATATCTCCACATGGTAAGGCTAACTCATTGTTCTTTAATATTCTATGGGTTTTAGAAAATGTGTAATTTTATGTTTCCACCATTAGAGGATCATTTAGAACAGTTAGCTATCTTAAAACCTTCCCTATACTTCACCTACTCAATCCTCCCAGTCCTGCCTCTTGATAACCATGGATAACGTTATTGTTGCTATAGTTTTGCCTTTTCTAGAATGTCGTATACTGGGAATCATATAATATATAAACTTGTCTGACTGGCATCTTTTATTTGGAGTATGCATTTGAGATCTCTTCATGTTTATTTGTGGTTCATTTCCTTATACTTCTGAATAATATTTTATTGTATGGGTTCATCATAGTTTATCCATTCACCTATTGCAGGACATCTTTGCACTTTCAATTTTTAGCAATTATGAATAAAGCATTTATAAGCCTTAGTGAGCAGGTTTTAATGTAGCTATAAGGATTCATATCAGTTAGGTAAATAGTAGAAAGACTGATTGAAATGTGGCAAAACTCTGTAGAGCATTGTTAAGCAGCTTCCATTGGTCTTCCAGAGTGGCTGTTGTACTGGTTTGCATTCCTACAAGTGATAAGTAAGTGTTCTTGTTTCTTCATATCCATGTTAGCACCAATATTATTTTTTTCTTTTAAAAAAATCTATTCTGAAGTTTATAGAATTAACTTTAAATATAATAGCTATGCTAACTCAAAACAGAAAACGTATACGTAAATCTTTCTATCCCAGTTATTCAGATATATGGTTATTTTTCAAGTTGAAAATCAGCTTCAATATACTTAAATTGATATCACTTTAAATTTTATCTAAAATATGATTAAATATTATTTATGGGACCAGTAGTGTAAGAAAATACAAATTGTACTTGGCTTTCAAATGCATTTTATGATTTGTTTTTCCATGGCAAATTTACCATTAAATTACCAAAACAATATGGGAAGGAGTACAATTTTTATTTGAGTTTTTAATCCCTTATAATTAGTTCATATGATTTCTCCAATTTAAATTACTAATTTTATCTTTAACTTTCTAATTTAGCATCTATGTAATTTTAAGTTCAAGCAAAATTAAAATAGTTATTTCTACATATCAACAAACAGAATGATATGGGGTGGTGACTGAGGTGTGAGGTCACAGGAACTACTTTGGATTAGACTTCCAAGATATTACAATGTTCAAGATGTAAAGGCTGGTTAGAAAGTATTTCATATATAAATACACTACTAAAAAACTGAAACTGAACTAGATGCTAAAGAAATTAAATTCCTATTGTGCAAACGTATTCATGACTTAAGGGTTTTCTCTGTTTATGATGGATGTAATTCTTTAATACACTCTCAGTCCCATTTGATGATGGAAGTAATTTGACATTAATTCAGTATCATCATGACTATATTCTTACCATTTAGGATGGAAAAATTTAATATTTTATTGAGTATTTTATGTATATGATGTTTCTATGAGAATAAAATGATTTCTGATGCAAAAATTTTATTGTCGTTAAGTATAAAATCCAAATACAACAGAAAAATGTTATGAATATTATTTCATTGTATTTAGCTCTAGTCATTTGAAAAAGACAACTAGATTCCAAGATGACATAGTAAGATTACAATGATTTTAACTTATTCTATGTTTTTATTTGTGGAGTTTTATTTCAGCTCACTTCACTTCACTCAGCTTATTCCCTTATCTCTCCTATTATATGGCTGATCTTTCTGGGGAGGCATAATTTCAATAACGGCAGTTTGTTACTATTTGCTCTAACCACTAAGTTTTGTTTTTCAGCATGCAGAAGTCAAATAACTTAAAACATAAATGCCATACATAATGCAATAATATATAGTGAGTGAGAATCAATAATTTGTGTGGGAACTAGTGGACCAAAAGCTGACTTCTCATTCAAGGGGAGCTACACAATTACTGGGAGTCCAATCACAAGACTTTTGACATTGTGGTCTGCTTCACCGTGACTTTTGTCTCTTTCCTATTTCCACACCAAGCTCTATAAACAGCCAGCAACTACTATAACCCTTGCTTCCAAAAATATAGAAATTTCTCAAGTGTTAAAAAACAAAATGGACCTCGATGATAAACTCTTAGTCTGCATTAGAAATTCATGAGAATTTAAAGCCACATTCCAACGTAGATAGTTTTAACAATGATCTTCCAAGTCTACAGAACTCATTACACTTTCACTGCTCATTGAAAGTTTTTTCCTGAGTGCATTCTTTCTGTGGGACTGCAGGAGCAAGAATCATATGCCACTAGTTATCTGGTACTTACCATGCAGGGAAAAAATGTGAGAGATCAATATGCAAGAAAACCTTTCATGATTAATGAGTAAAAAATGTCATCTTGAATTCATTCCACACTTTTTCTGAGACATCAAACTTGCCCTATAACCCAAGAATGGATTTTGGTATCTCATGTAAAAATGTAACTATACAGGTACTAGAAGAAAACATGAATAGCTTATTTTTTAACCCAGTTGGAAGGAAAGGCTTCCTGTGTTTCAAAGTTCCAGATATAATTATTAAAATGATTAATAACATTTTCTAAGTGAAGTTTAATTTTCACCATAACCAAAAACACCATAAACAAAGAGAAAGACAATGGAAAAACTGAATGGAAATATTAATAACACATACAACAGACAAGGAGCTAATATTTAGAAAAGAAATGTATTCTTCAAAATTTAGGGTGTGTCCTTTACAGAGTTTCCTCTGAAGGTGACATTGCAAAAAATAGTAAAATACCACAACGAGGATATTGATTTCAATACGTGCAAAGGCATTCATTCAGATTTCACCAGTTTTATTTGTACTTATTTGTGTCATTCTTTTTAAAGTGGGTCACTATTGAAAAATTAAATTTTTGAATGCATCTTACCTATAGAAAGGAAAATAATGATGCAAATATTGCTAGGCTCTCATAAAGGTTAAATGAGAAATCATGTAGCATGCTAACCATAGATCCTTGGCACCCAGTGATGATATACCTCACTGAGTGTTCCATACATCACTGAGACTCAATTCTTATTATTTGCCTCCAAGTCTTACCCCTAACTTCTCATTTCATCAAACTCTGTCCAATTCCTCATCCTCCCCCAAAAGCTCACATATCTTCTATGGTAACTAATATGCCCCAATGGTTCCTTCTTATCTGGAATCCCTAGAAATAAACCAGGACTGGTAAACAGAAGGCAGGAGAGATGGTTCCTCATTCTGCTGAAGTTGTAGCAGGGAAAGATGCTTTCCTCTCATTTCTAATTTTGAAATTCTATAGAATTTCAGAAGAAATGCTTTACTATATGGAAGTTATATCACATGATACCATGCTATCTTAATGACAATAAATTCACATGTGGGCTAAATAAAGTAGATGGTGTTTTTTTCCAGAGAATCATTTATTTTTTTTAATATTTATTTTTTGGTTAGAAACAATACCTTTATTTTGTTTATTTAGTTTTATGTGGTGTTGAGGATCGAACCCAGGGCCTTGCGCATGCTAGGCGAGCGCTCTACTGCTGAGCCATAACCTCAGCCCAAAGAATCATTTATTTTAACAACAAATGTTAATTTAGTACTCACTGTGTACTCATTGTTATATCAAAACTGAACCAGAACTATGTAGATACTGTTGTGAGACAATGCAGTTATACAGACACTGTCCGTTGATATTTATTGTTATACAAAGAGTAAAATGATTGATTCGAGATTGCTTCTTTGGAGAAAAATAAGCAGATGATTTGTAACAGCTATAATAAAGTAAGTAAAAGGAGTCTCTATTAATGTTAATGAAGCTTCCATCTTAGTTTTTATTAGGAATGGTGTTGTGGAGATTAAACAACTGATTGCAATTTTTGGAGTATAATCTTATTGTGAAATTTGGAAAATTCTTGCTTTAAAGGAAATGTAATAGACTGGTTTGGGTAAGAAAGGAACAAAAAAGACTTGTGATATGAAATTAAGGGGAAGGTAGGAAAAATAAAAATTATTTCTTAAAAGAAAACTAGAAAAAGAATAGGACCTAGGACTGTTCCAGAACAATGAGAGACTACCAAATCAAAGCCCTCAAGAACAGCATAAGGCCAAAGTCTAAAGCCACTTTTCAATACCCAAACTATAATCTAAGAGTGGGGTTGTGTGGTAGGGGGTTTAGGAGACAATGACTAGTTCAAGAAAGTTACTTGACATGACTTTTATTTGAAAAATAAAAGGGAGGGAGGCTGGGGTTGTGGCTCAGAGGTAGAGTGCTCACCTACTATGCGTGAGGCACCACGTTTGATCCTCAGCACCACATAAAAATAAAAATAAAAGATATTGTGTCCACGTATAACTAAAAAATAAATATTAAAAAAGGAAAAATAAAGAAAAAAAATTACATTGACAAATTGGTGTAAGTTAAAGCTAAAGAAAAAAAATAAGGAACAAAATTCCCTAATCAACCCCAAGCAAAATGAATTAATTTAGTCTAAGGAATGAACAAAAAGCATCACTGAAGTTTTACAAAAGATTCCTGACCCTGAGAAAATTAAAGGATGATTCAAAGGGAGCAACTCATGAGACTGGAGGAATTTAGGGTAGATTTTTCCGGAAGAATAAAAAAGCTAAAACCAAGATTGGTGAATGTTCATGGACCAAAGGGGAATATTTCAACCTAGACAAAATAATCTATAAAGTTGTGTCTCACTCATTCGTGCATTTAAAGCTCAGGTCTTTTTATATATAATAAATTGTGCCTAACAATGAGCAGGTTTGTACATTTTATAAGGAAAACATTATTCCCATTCTTAATTCTTATATTATTGACGAACAACTTCTTATCTTTGTAAGTGTTTTATAGTCATTCTGTAAGCGAAACTCACAAAATTTATTCTAGGAGACATTTTGGTGTATACACAGTCCTTTAAACTGTAGTGGAAAGTAGAGGAGAACCTTATCTCTGTGAGTTGCACTGCAGTGGGCTGACTAGAACAACGTGAAGAAAGAAGTGAGGAAGAAAAGCAGAGAGGCACAGAGCGATCTGCAGTTGGAAAAATTGCTTTGCTGTCACCTGTGGGTGAAGGCACTGCATGGTGTATGTTAAATATAATGCAGCGAGGATATGATGATAATCTATAATAGCTATTTTAAAATACCTTTGAAAGCAAACTTCTCTGAACTGAATTGGCAACTTCAGTTGTTAAGCCACGATGGATAAGTTGGGGGGCCAACCCGTGCTGTGCTCTAGTTTAGCTCAGTGCTTGCTGTTGGTCAGAAAAATTATTCATCAGTCTCTGAAAGCCACATAAGGGCTTTGGTATTTAAAACCTCATAGAATGGCAGACTGTTCATCTGGAATGATATAAACTGGAACAAAAGGCAGCCACTCTTCCTGGCTGCCTTGGTGCTGGCTCATTGGATTCCACGGTTCAGTGACTCATATTTGAACAGTATGAAACTTTATCACAAAGAGTTTTATTCTGCTTTAAACCTGCAGATGAAAAGTAATTTAGTTCATATGCTGCAGTGATGCAAATCGAAACCCATAACATTTTTATTAATTGCTGAAAGCAGACAGGGTTTCATCAGTACAAAAATACTAGCACAGAGCTATAGAAATACAAAATACAAGAAGACTAGGATTGGAGAGATGCTCACTATTTTGGAAGAAAAGGATCTTCCTATACATTTTATAAAAGTCATTTTGCTGATGCAAAAAATCAGCAAGAGGAGTTTAAATTTTTAAAAAACTCTTCGGTATGAACTAAAGCTTTTAAATTCAAATCTTGACATTAAGTGCCTGTTAACTTATTTCTCACTTATAGTGAAGACTGACTTTAGTCCTGTTCAGCCAATATCCCTACTCTCTGTCATTCTTGACACAATTTCATTTTGGTCCCTAAGGTCTTCTCTTACAATAAGCAAGTTCCTTCACAAATAGCTAAGGTCTACTCTGTAGAAAACAAACAGTGCCTAGCACAGAACCGAGGACAAAAGAGTAAAATAATCATAAAATAACTAAAATGTCAACCCTGACTTCTACTGCTCAAAAGAAGGGAAATAGATAAAAACAAAAATCTTTGCAGTCTAGCAGTGAGTCAAATATTATATATGTAATATCCACTCCCCAAATGAGCATAACGAGAGTGCTTATGGTTTGCTATCAATTCTGTGATGACAACAGTAACATTCAGCACCACAATGGTAACTGTCACTGTGTGGCTCGAGAACTTCAAGTTATATTTGTCAAATTATACACATCTAGAGGTGACAAATTGTTAGGTGTTTCTGTGCAGTCCAAATTTATATATTGAGATAAAAAGTGCAAGTTTTACAGGAGACATTCTATTCTGTAGGTTATCTGTGCTATTGGCTGGTATTTTCTTTCTCATTTTGAGGTACTTTTGCATTACATCTGTCCAATATGCATATCATACATCATTAAAAGAATCATCTGAGAAAATTGTTAAGTATTGTTTGGGTCCAATTCACAGGGATTTTGACTCAGGTATCTGGATGTTTACAATGTGGTTATGAAGGGATTCAAATGCACTATATTTGGAAATCATAGTTTCAAGAACTCTCTAAAATAGTAGGTCTAAAATGAGCTGCTACTTCACTCTTATCATAATGACTACTATATATAAAAAGGAAACAAAAATAACAAGTGTTGGCAAAGATGTAGGAAAATGGGTACCTTTGTGCAATATTGGTGAGAAGGTCAAACAAAACAACTATGGGAAACAGTATAGTTATTCCTTTAAAAATAAAAATTAGAAATTACATGTCATCCAGCAATTCCAGTTTTGAGCATATGCCCAGAAGAATTGAAAGAAGGATCTCAAAGTATATTTGTAAAACAATGTTTGTATCAGCATTAATCACACAGAAAAAAAGTGGAAGCAACTTTAGTGTCCATCAACAGATGAGTGGATAAAGAAAGTGTGTGGCCTTTGCATACAGTGGAATTTTTATGGTTTAGATGTGGTGTCCCCCAAAAGCTCACATGTGAGACAATGCAAGAAGGTTTGTAGGAGAAATGATTGGGTTATAGCTTTACCTCAATCAGTTAATTAATCACTGATGGGATTAACTGAATATAACTGGAGGCAGGTGGGGTGTGGCTGGAGGAAGTGGTTTATTGGTGTTGTATATATTGCATGTGAGGAGTAGAGTTTCTCTCTCTGATTCCTGATCATCATATTAACTGCTTCCTTCTGCCACACTCGTCTGCCATGATGGAGTTGGCTATATATAGACTGAGACCTCTGAAACTTAGCCCTTAAAGAACTTTTTCTCCTCTACAATTATTCTAGTCAGGTTCTTTAGTCAGAGCAGTGAAAAAGCTGAGTAAAACAGGAATATTATTTAGCCTTAAAAATGAAGGAGATTCTGACATATTATATAGCTTGGATGAAACTTGGGAACATTATATTAAGGAAATAAGCCATTCACAAAAAGACAAGTACTGTATGGTACCATTTATATGAGGCACCTAGAGTAGCTCAGATTCATACAAGCGGAGTGGGGGTTTCCAGGATTGTATGGAGGTGGGGGAATGGAGATTTGTAGTTTAATAGATACAGAGATGTGTTCTTACCAGTAAAAATAGTTCTGAGAGTGGTTTCATAACAATGTGAACATACTAAAGGACATTGAACTGTACTCTTAGAAATAGTTAAGATGGTGTTATATGTATTTTGCTACAAACAAGCAAAAAAAAAACACAAAAAATCTAGACAGAGATGTGAACATTTACCACTTCTATTCAACATAGTCCTTGAATCTTTAGCCAGGGCAATTAGGCAAAATAAAGAAATTAAAGGGATATGAGTAGGAAAAGAAGAGCTGAAGCTATCTGTTTTTAAACAACAGGATTCTATGTTTAGATGACCCCAAAAAACTCCACCAGATAACTTCTAGAACTCATAATGAATTAGACAAAATAGCATGATACAAAATTAACACACATAAATCAACTGCATTCCTCCAATGACCAGTCAGCTGAAAGAGAAATTAGGAACACCATTCTAATTCATATTACCCTAAAAAAAGGTGAGAATCAATCTAACTAAAGAGATGAAAGACCTTTTCAATGAAAACTACAGAATACTAAAGAAAGAATTTGAGGAAGTCCTTAGAAAATGAAAAGACTTCCCAGGTTCTTGGATGGGCAAAATTAATATTGTCAAAATGGCCATACTACCAAAAGTGCTATACAGATTCAATGCAATTCCCATTAAAATTCCAATGATGTTCTTCAAGGAAATAGAAAAAGCAGTCATGAAATTCATTTGGAAAAATAAGAAACCCAGAAGAGCCAAAATAATCCTTAGAAAGAAAAGAAAGCTAGAGGCATCAAATACCAGATATAAACTATATTACCAAGCTATAGTAAGAAAAATATAATGGTATAAGTTCCAAAACAGACAAGAAAACCAATGCAACAGAATAGAAGACACAGAAAACCTCCCCCCCCAAAATATAGTTATCTCATACTAGACAAAAGCACCAAAACATACAGTTGAGAAAATATATCCTCTTAACAAACGGAGTTGGAAAAACTGGAAATCCACATGTAACAGAATGAAATTTAACCCTCTCCTCACCTTACACAAAACTCAACTCAAAGTGGATCATGGACCTGGGCATTAGAGCAGAGACCCTGTGCCTATTAGAAGAAAATGGGTCCAACTCTTCATCATGTTGGCCTAGGAACTGAATTCCTCAACAAGACTTCTAAAGCATAAGAAATAAAATCAAGAATCAATAAATGGGGGTGGTATCAACTAAAAAGCTTCTTCATAGTAAAGGAAACAATCGAGAGCATGAAGAGAGAGACTGCAGAATGGGAGAAAATATTTGCCACCTGCACCTTAGATAGAGCGTAAATCTACAGGATATATAAAGAACTGAAGAATAAAAAATGAAAAAAAAAAAAAAAAAAAACTTAACACCAAAAAAAAAAGAGAGAGAAAAGAATATAATAAAAAACAAACAAACAAACCCCAAGTAACCCAATCAATAAATGGGCAAAGGAACTGAATAGGCACTTCACAGGAGAAATACAAATGGCCAATTAGTATATGAAAAAAAAAATTCATCATCTCTAGCAATTAAAGAAATGTAAATTAAAACTGCACTGAGAGTCCATCTCACCCTGTCCGAATGGCAATTATCAAGAATAACTGACATTAATAAATGTTGTTGAGGATGTGCGGACAAAGGTATACTTATACATTTCTGGTAGGATTTCAAATTGGTGCAATAACTCTGGAAAGCAATATGGAGATGCCTCTAAAAACTAGGAATGAAACCACCATATGACCCAGCTACCTCACTCCTCAGTATACATCCAAAGGATTTAAAATCAGCATATTGCAGAGACACAGCCACACCAATATTAATAGCAGCTCAATTTACAATCACTAATCTATGGAACCAACCTAAGAGCCCTCAAAAGATGAATAAATAAAGAAAATGTGGTATATATACACAATGGAGTGTTACTCAGCCATTAAAAAAAGAATGACTTTATGACATTTGACAGCAAATGGATGGATCTGTAGACTCTGATGGTAAGTGAAATAAGCCAGTCCCCCAAATCCAAAGGTCAACTGTTCTCCCTGATATGTGGAAGCTAAACCACAATAAGGGAGGCAGTGACAGGAAGAATAGAAGTTCAGTAGATTAAACAATGAAGAATGAAGAGGGGTGGGTAGGAAAGGAAAGACAGTGAGATGACTCTAATTCTGATATAATTTTCCTATGTACATATATAAAAGCATCACAGTGAATCCTAGCATCATGCACATCCATAAGAATGAGATCCTAATCAGAATAAGATATATTCCATGATTGTATATCAAAATGGATTCTAATATCATGTATAACTAAAAATATTTTTTAAAAGAAAAAACAGCTGCTATTTCCAATGCCTTTGATGACATCCAAGGTTATGTTCTCTCAAAGATGTTGACTGAGAAGAAAAGGCAGTGGAGGGACGCAACTTGAAGAACAAAGATGAAAATTGTGTTCTTTTAGGAAACTTGAAAAAAGACTGTAAACTGAAGGCAAGGACTTGATGGAAAGAAATGATTGATGATAATGTGAGGCATTTAAATATAATATAAAATATGAAATATAGTTATGATTTACAATTTAAATATGGTACACAGTAGACTTTTAATATCCTTAATCCTTCAATGTACACTTTACATCAGAAAGAAGATGAAATGAAATGTCTGAGGGACACTAGATGACCATATTTCTAAGACAACCAATAACGGTGGGTAGGTTATCAGGGTCCGATGTCCTTCTTACTTATCTGATGAGATCCATGCAAGGATTGGAATACTGAATGCTTTCTTAGAAGTTATAGAAGTGCCAAATGTAGAAGGAGGCTCATCCCTTTGTTCTTTTACTGCAGACTCCTATTTAACAAATGAGGAAAGGACATTGATTCTATTACTGAAATGGCAACTAGTATTTCAAAACATAATAATTGTGGCAATCCCTCTATGCTGTTGGGGATAGAGAATATAAATTCCAATATTGGGACCTAGATTTAGTTATATCTCTTTCAGAGCTTAGAAAGATTTTCTTATGGAAACTTAGAGATCCTGCCATTCTTTTCTTCAAATGAAACAATCCAGCCCCTGGGGCTTCTAGGAGCTTTGCAAAGGTGAGATCATACAGTGCTCAGGTCCATCTCCACCCCTCAATGTAGGAGGAAAACATTCATTTTGTAATCTGAATGTCTGGACTATTTTAGATAGAGAAAATATAAGAGGGCTCCGTGCCTAGAGCACTATTGGAACTTTGAAAGATACATGCTATTTTAAGGTGGCACATATTTCCACTAAAGATTTCAGAACATGCTTGACACAGAGCTGAGCAATATTTGAAAGGTAGCAATTCAGATATTTCAAGATTCTAAGTAAGCTTATTTTGGCATGTATTCGAATCATTTAAACTAGGCAAGTATTTTTTTTCTCATTGCAATTTACTCCACTTAATTTTCCATAGCTTAAAATTAATTGATCTAATCCCCATACTTACAGGCAAAGAAAACAACCAGCGTCTAGCTTGTCAATTGTCAGTTGAGGTGAGACGTCCCCAATGAGTCCAGTGAATCAAAAAGAGGACTGAAATTTCCTGACAGCTATGTTGGTCTCTGCAAAAAAAGTCTAAACTCTCCTCCCATTTATTACTAGAGAATAATCTGACATATGGTCCTTGTGCTGCTTAATTACACATTTCTTTTCCACTCCAGTTAACATATTTCACTTATTTGTCATTTCTAATATATTAGCTAAAATTATGCCATTTTCTTCCCTTCAGTTTGACTGATAGCATGAATCTTGATTGCTAGGGGAAAAAAATGATTCAGTCCTCTAAAGAAAGAATGAGGATCTAATCAAGAAAAAATCTTGCTAGAATCTGACATTCTCTTTAGGGGATGATTGGCTGCCCACAAATGGGAGCATGTGTAGGGAAACTTCCCTAAGTCTCTGCTATTTGATTAACATGTAAAAGCTAAGATCAACTGACAAATTCAATTATACATTCAAATTATATTTCTAAATTGGCTTAATTTTTTAAAGTGATGAATGAACCTTAGGGGAAAAATTTCATTACAAAACGAACAAGCAGAAATAAGTCGCACCGTCAGTACTATGCCCATGCATAGTACTTCCCTGTTTCCCTTGATTAACAGAATTGGTTTAATGAATAGAAATATCTGGTTTATAGGTTAACCAGCATGTTTATTTTCTAGGAAAAGAAAGCTTTTTAAGAAACAGAAGAGAAAAAGAAAGTGATGATGTCTTTGGGAAAGAAATAAAACTCCTCTGAGACTCATTCTATGCTGCCAATGAATTCCATAAATAGAGAAAACTGTCTATCTACAGACTGTTTCTAAAGGTACTGAATTTGCTAATGACTGCCTGGTAGGAGCAATTCAGGAAGAAGCCATTGCTGATTGCAAAAGACATTCTGAGTTAGATTCTTACACAGTCACAGAGTGATAAGTAATATGTTGCTAAACATTTGCCCCCTCTGGAGACTTAATGTACCATAGTTGGGAAAAAAGGGAGAGACAGAGAGAAAGAGAGAGAAACATTTCCCATACATTCACCTAGTAAAGTCTGAACCATTATCAACACTTGAGTGTCAATTTTATGGAATAGTTTGAAAACACGACTGTTACACAAAAATTGATTTTTACACAAAATGGAGATCAGCAATTTTTCTAAGAATGTCATTGAAAAAACTAGCCTATTTGACTAATGATAGATGATAAAACACACCACCATTTCTCCTTTATTTTTTCTAGATAGATATGTTACCATACACAAAAATTTCAATAAAATTACATTTGAACTCATAAGTATTATTTAAATCTTCTTTACTTATCAGTAGCTTTCATTTGTCAAAAATGGCATGTTAAATTGAATTTTTACTCTTAACAAATATTATGGATTGAAGTTTATTACTTTTTATGACTCAAATTTTACCTGTATTGTTTAGTTTATTGAGACTGGCTCAGAGAAGGTCTATTTTCAGCCATCCCTAAGGTATTGTGAAGACAGACACAGGGGAGAAGACCTGAAGTTTTTTGAGTTTCCTGTATAAACATCATCTTTGAACATTAGGTTTGCATGAATATTTTGCAAATTAGAAAACAGATCCCAGAGAAGTTAAACATGTGAAAAATCTCACAGCAAGTATGGTGATGTTAGGGTTTTGTGTTAGACCGTGTGGTTGCAAAGTTTGTGGAATTTCCTTGTAAGAAATTCTTTGGGGAATGGTATTCTTAGAAATATCAAAAGACAATGAGCAAAATGTTGCACCTAGATGTTCATAGATGCAATATTTGTAATAGCCAAAAAGTGGGAATCACCCATTTGTCCATCAACTGGTGAAGGGCTAAACAAAGTGTGGCTTATACAATGGAACCTATACTGCAATAAAGAGAAGAAGGGGGGGATATCATACTAATGAATGCTATAAATGAAGGAATCTCAAAAGTATTATGCTAAGAAAATTAGCTAGTCACAAAAGACCATGTATTATATAATTACACTTGTATGAGATGTCCAGAATAAGAAAATCTGTAGAGATAGAAAGTAGATTTGCAGTTTTTAGGGATTGAGGGGAAGGAGTGATTAGGAGTGACTATAATAGGTATGAGGCTTCTTTCAGGGGTGGTAAAATATTCTAAACTCAGATTGTTTTGAAGGTTGAACAAATGTGATCATATTACGAGTAATGAATTGTATCCTTTTAAATGGATGGATTTTATACTATGTGAAATATTTCTTAACTAGATATTTTCAGAAGACAATGTGAAATGGGTCAGCCATTATTAAATGCCACAGTGATTCTGTGTTTTCTTCCTTTTACTATATTAAGTAAATAATCCCTCAGATACAAAATCATGTAATTCAGAGATCATTTGTGAATATGCCTGGGAATCACATCTCTTCCAGAATTCTCAAAAAGGAGCATCTCTGTTCAATTGCCTTTTCTCTCTTGATTCTCATTTGTATCCAGGAGAACAGGCAGAATGTCCCACTAGTGAATAGATCAGGAATGCATGAAACCCTCAAGCTTATGATTCCCTTCAACATGCAAGTTCATTAACTAGTCCTTTATTGGTGGAATTCTTATCCTAGTAGTGAGAGAGATTTGATGTTTAATATAATGTGGCTGAACTAGGGTTCTTCCTTTGAAAGTAGTTACCAAGGAAGGGTTTATACATACTCTAAGAATAGGTCTATTTATTTAAGTGCATACTATTATTTTTATTATCACAACTATTGTTATTGTCATCCTGGAATTATTTTTAAAAGTTTTAACACTTTCTCTTGAATAGTGGTAAAGTTCTTTGAGCCTGAATACTATTTCTGAGTTATGCCAAAAGTTATATGAACTCAAAGCAAATGAACATGACCGATAATCACATTGAGTTAAGCCAATGGAGTTCAAAGATTGATATCTATCTGGCTTCTCCCAAAGACAAATTTCAAATTATTTTGAGTAAAAGCTGTGCAATGCATTTGATATTTTACCTATTTTTATTGTCTTAGTCCCTGGGAAAATGTATTAGTATAAAAAGTGGTATCAATGAAGGGAAGAGTGAGTAACATTTTCCAGCATTACAATTTATAAAAGAACTCCCCAAAAGTTACCTCAAAAATGAGAACTTTATATGTTCTTTTTTAAATCCCATTTTAAATGAACATGAGGCTCACTTGTACAAATAATGAGAAAGTGGTAGAATGGGGCTCAAAGCTGGAGGTGTGCACAATAGGTCCAGACCTTTTGTTTCTACTTGGGATAGGGTCTGATCCAATACTCAATACAACACTTGCTGAGAAATACTACTTTTATATGATGAGACTCATCATTCATTCATTCATTCAACAAATACTTTTTGAAGGACCATTATATGCCAGACACTGTTTTAGATATTGGGGATTCAGTAGAGAACAATAACACAACAGTCTCTGCCCTCAGGAAGTTGTTCCCCAGCAAGGAATACAACCACCAAAGATGCAAATTAGTGAAATGTATCACTATCAAATAGTGTTGAGGGCTAGGAAGAAAAACAGAGCAAGAGGAGAGAGAAAGCCGTGTGGGATATTTCAAGTGGGATCATGGGGGTTCTAGGCAGAGGTACGAGCAGATGCTGAGCTGAAGACAGGAGCATCCTTGGCCTGTTCTAGAAGTAAAAAGAGGGAAGAAGGGTTAGAAGATGACAGGGATTCAGACAGTACAATGAATGTGTCTTAACTCTGTGACACGGGGAGCCATCATAGACCTTAAAGGAGAGAAAAGCATCACAGTGGTGGGGCTCAGTGACACATGCCTGTAATCCCAGGGACACAGAAGCCTGAAGCAGGTGGTCAAGGCCAGCCTGAGTAACTTAATGAGACTCTGTCTCAAAACACCCTGGAATCAATCCCTAGTTCAAAAAACAGAGACAAAAACAAATAAACAAAAAATCACTGTGGCACTGAGTTTAGCTGACACAGAACAAGGTCATCTTTCCTAATTATCTCCTCTGTGATCTCAACTGATATTCTCAGACTCCAGCCATTCTTTGTGCTCCCTCATGTTACATCTTGGACACAGATCTCTCCCACGTTTCTTATAAATGTCTCAGATTCCCTGAGTGCTGCTGTAGAACATATATTAAAGATTGTACAGGCACCTAAAGAGCCCAAGGAGGAACTACCCTGTAATTCCTATCTCAGGATACAGCAGAACATGGGTGGAACTCAGAGAAATATCCATCAACTAAAACTTATGTTCTGACCCTGGAACTCTGATCACAAAGCAAGATGCAATCTTCTTAATTATATAGGTCTCCAGATTCTTTTAGCATTTATATAATCTCTTTGTTTTAACAAGTACCATTTGTTGTCAGTAGACCTTGAATCCCTGGTTTTAGAGTCAACTGCCGTGAAAAGAAGGAACAAAAAGCACCTCTATCAAACTGATAGAAAAGTATCAAGGAATAGGTTTAAAAAAGAAGAAAAGGAAAGAATTTTAAACTTTGCCTTATTCTGGGGGAGAAACATGCAGTGCAATGGTTTTAGGGCACACCTCCTCCAACACTTCAATACATGGTACTAGGATATTAGTTTGAGTCAGAATCTAGATGCTGTATTGTTCCTTTGGTTTGTATATGTTGTGGGGGAAAAGCAGAGAAATAAAAGCAAAATAAAGAAAGGTGGGGGAAACTGGGTGGTAGCTTGTGAAGTTTGGCAGAAGCAGCGAAGGTGAAGGAACTGATAGGTGGGCTGTGGTCTGTAGCAGCCACTGGGAATGCACATCACAGCCTCCTACTCAACCCGTGCACCTCAATGGCTCTTACCTGGGGATGTTGCTGGCTGCTCTGAATGGGACTGGCTTATTGTGTCAATAGCTTGGTTTCTTCACAAGGGGCAGAGTCAGGCCAGCCTCTTCTTGGAATTTTCTAGATCTACCTACAAAGTGATGGACGGGGTGAGGTAGGGTGCTGTGCTCATTGCAATAGGAGGTGATCAGAGGTGGACATTGACCTTCCTACCTTGGTAGCACAAGGAAAGCAAGAAGAAGGAGAGACGGAGATAGTAGACAGAGTGAAAGTGGGAAGCTAGGTACTTGGGTAGCCCTTTCAACTTCATCTTCCACTCCATGGTCAAACATCAAGTTTGGGTTGGCAGGCCATGATACATCCCACCCCATGTCATGCCCCATTTTGTTCTGGAGTGTGGAGAGAGGTTCTACAGATGCAAATTAGGGAAGTAGTAAGTGAAATATGGCTAGAAGAGAAAATGGAAAGTCTGTCTTCTAGAGGGCTCTGGGGATGAAGTGCCAAAAGGTTAATGGAATGAAATTCACCTTTTTTAAAATCAGGTTCAGGGAGTAGATGGCACTTACAGGGTCATATTCTAATGACTTTGGTTGCCTGATACTCAGCACTCTCTGAATAATTCCATCTTCTCCTGATTCCTGGGACAGCCGGCAATAGTCCTGTGACATGAATGAATGTGCTTGCCATCACTGGGCTCTGGGTCCTCCAATTTAAATAAGGAGCCTCCCATTACTCAGTCAGGCATACCTGTGTCCTGCTTCAGAGCCCACGATTCTTGGAAATAGCCTGTCAGGTCCCATCTGCTTCATGAAGCTGCCAGTCTCCTGAGAGCAGGACCTCCACACTGATCTCCTGTCAGATGCTGGAAACCCAGAAGGGAATAACCCTTCCAATCTGCCCAAAATTGCTTTTGTGATATCAAGGGCTGCCTCAGGGAACCACGATCTACTATACTCAGATGAAAATTAGATTTGTAAGTACACCACTTTCTTCTCTCGGCAGCTTGCAAAACTTCTCTCACCTTCATTTATTGGGAGAGCTGAAAGGGCTTTAAATTTATAGCCATTAATAAGCAGGATTCTGCCTAACACAAATATTGTTTTCCTATATCAGGCAGGTGTGGAGAAAGCCCAAGAACAGACAAAAGGCTTTTCACCAGTGAAAAATGAAAGCTAAACTTCCATGTCAGCTCCAAACACGACGTGGATTATAGCAGGTGCAATTAATTGCCATTACATTTATTGGAACCTTGAAAACAATTAGCAAGTGTCCTAGTTGATATGACAGATTCATTAATCATTGAATATATTCCTGCAAATTGATTTATCAATCAAATAGCTTCCTTTGGTTGAACAACTCATGGCTGTGCTTATGGCTCTACTCCAAAAACTTGTCTGTTTGAAGAGGAACCCAAGAGGTTTTTGCCTAATTCAGACCCCTCAGTTTTAGTATTTGAATAGATTGCATCTTCCCCTCTTGAAGTGAGAGAAGAGGAGGGCTTCGCAAAGAAGAAGTTTACAAGGCTGGGAACAACATGTTAGGGTCAGGTATACATTCCACAGGGAGAGAAATTACATCGACAGAAAGGACACGCTCAGGAAAATGTCTTCCAGACAATGCAGCTGGGTCTCAGGAACAGCTAGACCTTGTCCAAGCCAATTTGAAAGTTGCTGGGTGAGCAAATAAGCTGTTGGAGATAAAGACCACTCAAGGTTGCTTAACTATTTCCCCTACAGGATCTCATCAATGACCAAAAAGACATTATCTCCATGAATTCTTATATTGATAGAGTGCTTTCCTGTTATATTTTGAATTGCTTGTGCTTACTGAAATTATTTCTTATTCAGAGTAAAATTTTGCCTGTGTCTTTTATCCTCCCCCTCCTGGAACTACACAGAGCAAACCTTTCACCTCTTCCTGGGATAGCATTTCTAATATTTGAAGACAGTCTTCCTGGCCTCCTGAGCTTACTGTACACAAAGCTCTGACTTTTGTTTTATTATTTAATTTTTAAAAAAATTTGTTCTAATTAGTTATACATGGCAGTAGAATGCATTTTTATGTATCATACATAAAGGGAGTATAATGTCTCATTTTTCTGGTTGTACATGATATAGACTTACACAGGTCATGTATTCTCATATGCACATAGGGTAATAATGTCCAATTCATTCCACTATCATTCCTACCTCCATACCCCCTCCCCTGCCTTCACTACCCTCTGCCTAATACAAAGTAACTCTATTCTTCCTTAGATCCTGAACCCAGCCTTACTGTGAATTCGTATCCACATATCAGAGAAAACATTTGGCTTTGGTTCTTTGGGATTAAAAGCACTGACTTGCATGCTCAAGAGGTCCACAAGCTCTTTCCTGTCCCCATTTGTGGGATGTGTTTCCATTTCCTATTGCTTCACCATTGGAAGTAACCACAATGCTCCAAAACATGAAGGAAGGAGCTGCAACTTCCTCTGTTGTTTGGAAGTATTAAATCTTTGAATGCAATGTTTCTATTTATTTGAAAGCTTCAGTTTCTTGTAGACTCATGATAGGATTTCTGCCAACTAAAAATAGTTGAGTCTTTTTCTTGTGATCTCTATTAATTAGTACTATCTTTGGAACTATTCTTACAGGCTTTCTTAGGAAGGAACCAAGTACACTGCCTGTTTATTATGGTGGCTAAAAGAAAGCATTTCCTGGATTTGAATGGTTGCACCTCTTTTTGATATCTATGACAAGATACAAGGAATTAAATCTTGCCAAGTCTCAATTTTCTCATCTGCATGACAAGGATCATAATAACACCCATATCATTAAGATTGCTGTGAAGAATGAGTTCTATAAATTATTTTTTCATAGTGCTTGATACTTAGGAAGCACTCAAAAAATTTACACTGTTAGTATTTTAAATGTTCATTCTTTCATTCAACACATTGTTTTTTATCCATCTATTTCTATTTCTTTATATAAGGTAAAGATGAATATGTCAACTATAACTCAGTTCTCCAAAAACCACTATAATTTATGATCTAAATCTTTTTTTTCTCTGTGTATTATGAAATCTGATATTTCTCATATAGGTACTGCAGTGTTATTCTGCTTAAAATGTAGAAATTCTTAAAATCAGGTGAGAAAAAATTAAAAAAAGGCCTTTAAATTCTATTTTACGTCCACTTTATTATTTTTGTTTAGCTGGGCACTCATTATGTACCAGGTAAACAGGGTTAAATGAAGACCTGGTGCCACATGATTATACCCGTATTCTAAGCATTTTGCCACTCTCTGACCATTTATTTGTAGGGAGATGTTTTCCCCAGTCTTTCTTGTTTCTAGCTATCTGAGTCTGGATTCTTCCAAACTTGTCAGTTTATTCTGACAACTTCTACATTGTTCTGTAGATTTTCCAGATTTTCGGATAACTTTACCTAGATTCTTTGCAATTCACTCTTTTGTCTTAGAAAATCCAATGGAGAAAGGAAATTATCTTGGCTACCATTGACTCAGTTTCCAGCCAGAATGGAATTTTGCTTATTGTCATTCAAGTTATAACAACAGTGGTTAGAGTATAAGCCTTGGACTCAGACAGCCTTAGATTTGAAATAGAACTTTCCCACTTATTAGGGGTGACCTTGACTAAGGATCTGCCCAAGCCTCATGTCTTTATCTGTAAAGTAAGGGTACCAATGTTACCTAGACGTTATAGGCTTGCAATGGTGATGAAGTGAAATAAAGCATTTTAAGAAGTTTAGACAATTCTTGGGCAGAGTTAATATTAGCTGTAATTCAATTCAATGAAAGCATATTTGTATCCCCTTAGGGATGGGGGTAATGAAACCACACCAGTGGACAAAACATGATTCCTGCTTTCTGGAGCTCACGGGCCAGTGACCCCACTGTCACCATCACCATCTTCCTCCTCCTCCTCCTCATGGCTGCCACAGTCCTCACTGCCTCCTCTGTCATCGCCATCATCAATCTCTCTAAAGGCACCATGCTGCCAAGAGTATGAAAGGGGGGGATCTGTGGGTTGGTCTCTCAGTTTAGTGTCTGCATTCTATGTTTGCCTCTGCTGCCTCATAGCTTTTAATACTATTTCTTGGACTTTTTTCTCTGTTTTATACATAGTATATGTTTACTTCCATCAAAACTTTTTTAGCCCTTACTATTTTGAGCCTTAATGATTGCCATATCCATTAGGTATTTAAAATTCTGGGCTTAATAGTATGTCTTATGATTTTACTGTGATGCTATAAAAAGCATATTTGTCTTCTTTCCCTTCAGACATCTTCCTTTTATAGTCTTTTAAAATCAGGACACAATTTTCCTGTTTCTAATCTCCCCATGCCTGCATTTTCATAGTCTCCCAAATGTTACTGAGAGTATCTTGGCCATCTAACTCACAAACTTTTTCAATAACCCCAGATGCAACTTTTATGAAGCAAGAGAGTTTAATTTACATAGAGTTGCTAGATATGCTTCTCCACTGAGGGTTTACTTTTTTATTATCATTGTCCTCTCTTCCCACATCAGTCCATGACAAAGAAGATAACAACAAAGCAGCTGGGGTTTTCTGCATTTTTCTGAGTCATCTGATACCATTTTGTCAACTATTTCAACAGCAGATTATTCCTCTCTTATCTGTGGCTTGTTCTGAACATACAAAAGCATTATTATTATTTTTATTATATATTTATTATCCTAAAAGTCATAGGGCTTAAGTTGCTCTAGTTAATAGAACTGAAGGATTTCCAATCTTTAATATGTGTTACTTCTCAAGGAGTGTTCACAGAAAACTCTGTGCATTTATCTACTTACTCAACTCTTTCTAGTATTATTTATCAAATTTCTCTATGTGTGATCATGATTTTGTTCCAGGGAAGCATATAGCTTCTTTCTAACCTTCTCCCTCCGAAGAGCTTTCAGCCACCGGATCCTATCAGTCTTTTAGTGGAAACTTTTCAAAGAGTAGCAGATATATTTGTAACTAAGTGGGAATCTCTTTCCATAGCTATTATAAGCATTAACGCAATATTATCATAGAAAGTTCCAATATTTCTATTTTTCTACTGTTACTGATTCTTGGATGGTAACTGAAGACAGGTAAAATCATTAGGAGGATGCGTAGAGAATTTATCAGATGTGCTGTTTTTACCAGATATAAATCATACTGCTGTCGAATTTAATGTTAAGTCTCTTAGCAATATCTTTCCTTAATTAGCGTTAGGGAGAATCTAATGCCAATCAGGAGAACTGCAGCGTATTTCCATCATGGGGTCACTCCTACCACAAATATACACCATTTTGTTCTCAGTCAACACTGCCCATTATTCTCCCACAGTGAGATTATGTTTTTGTCCTTATAGAGATGTTTATGATTTAACAATCTTAACTTCTCCATTTGGACTTTTGAGAACAAGTTAGCTTTATACATTAAACATAAGCTATTCTAGTCAGTCTTGGATACACCTTTGGGGTTATACTTGTAACCTTGTATTTACATTTCAATTTTTATTTTTATTAAATTCTTACAAATTGAAATATAGATATTATAGTCACACCATTTATGATCAGTTCTCCTTATTTCTTTTCTATGATATTCTCTGATTTTTTTTTCTATTTTTCTAGAAAGTTCCTAATAAGGTCTGCAGTATAATATTGTTTCAATAAATGTTTAATGGTTGTAATAATTTTTGTTCTTCAATCTCTGACACATTTCTAATTGGTTTTATTTCAGGGAGAGGGTTTTAGTTAACATTTTGTCATTGTGACCAAATTACTCACCCCCTTCCCCCTGCCACAAACACACATAAAAAGACCAAGAGGACGAAACGTTTACTGGGGGCTCACAGTTTCAGAGGTTTCAGTCCACAGACAGCCAATCTATTACTCTGGACCTGAAGTAGGCAGCATATAATGGTAGAGGGCATGATGGAGGAAAGCTGCTCCTTTCATGGCAGCCAAGAAGGACAGAGAGGGAGTAGGGAAGGACCCCTACTGGACCCATCCCCAGTGAACTACCTTCTTCAGTCACACCTCCCTTGCCTACCATTACCACCAGGTCCATTCAAAGTAGGATGGACTGATTAGGTCACAGATCTCAGAACACAAACATTTCACCTCTGGACATTCCTGCATTAACAGGAAATTTAGGGGGGCACCTCTTCACCAAACATTAAAAGAGGGGATTCATTTTTCTCTCTCAAGTCAAATTCTCTTCAATGCTTTAGTGAGTGTCTTCTCACACTTGTTGTGTCATTGTGACATGTCCTTTGAGCCATTCTCATGGATCTACATCAATACTTTTCCAGAACAGCCATTTTGGTATCTGTAGTTCTGGTATCCCAGAAAACAAATACTGCTCTCCAGCACCACATAGATAGTGAGGTTTTTATCTCTCCTCGTTTATTTATTTATTTATTTTATCCAGAGAAACAGATTTCAGGTGTTACAGGAAAAAGAAAAAAAAACTCTTTCTGTGTCTTTTGATATTGCATTTTCTAAATACACATTCCAGATCTTCTGCTATATTTCAGGTTCACCCTCAAAATAGTGCAAGCGTCTAGCTATTGGTGAATTTTGTCATTTCTTAGCAGGTTCCCAATTATGTCCCACATTTGTATTCTGGGAAGATAGCTTATCTCCTAACAGATATGTCAGCCCAATGCAGAGTCACTTCCTTACTCCTCAGCTAAAGGCATTAAGCCCTCCTAACTAGTCTTGTGCTCCTGGGACTGATAACTGTTTTCCTCACATTTGTCAGAGCTGCTAGTGTGTAGGTGGCATAATCTTCTGGAAATTTTTCCCTCCTGTCTAGGGTACCACAGATTAAAGTATAGTTGGGTACATAGATTTGTGTGGTTATTAAAGTTTCATATGAAAACCAATAAGTATTTGGATTAGATAATTCAATAAAATAGCAGAAATTTCTGTTATGCAAAGTCATCATAGGCATACAATTTTCAAGTAGCCCAAGTAAAGAAAGAGGGGAAGAAGTAATCAGCATTCATGGCTCAATGATTATGCAGAGTCTTGGGTCTGAATAAAATTTTCCCATGACGAAATATATATATATATATATATATATATATATATATATATATATATATATATATATATATATATGTTATTCTCACTTTAAAGGGTGCATTGTATGTACTTCTGAAGATTCCCATAGTTAAGCCATTCAGAAGTGGTCTTGAAGGATCATTGGTTTGTTCTAGGTTGCAGTTTTTGTCTTTTGGTGACAGTACATTTATGAAAGGTTTATGCATTTCCTAACAAACACTACCGGCTGAATCCGAATTTAAAAACACCGAGTAGGATGATGGAAACAAGGGGCAATATCCTTTCACACATGCAACATTTACTCTACCCAGAACATGAGCTCAAGATGATTCCTAAGCCCACAGAGCTTATTTTAATTCGTTTTCAAATAAAAATGTTATCATGTAAGTAAAGTACTGAGCCAAGTTTAACTTTATGAAGCCATACATTTAAGGACTATATTCGATTTGGAAAATTACCCACATAGCTTTGAAATAATTTCCCTGTCTTCTCGATGCCATGTTTGCATTTTTAGTGACTAAAGAGACTCTGTCTTTAGGGCACAGAGAAATGATGACCAATGTAAAGGCATTTGTGCTGTCAGCTTAGTTTCTGAAATCTTACATTCTGCAACTTCCAGAAAGTTAATACGCATTGCTGATTTAATGGGAAAAGGACAGTACTAGCATCAGGCAGGGACATGGGGGATATGATGAATACAGAAGTTGGAACAGACATCATTTTCTCTCCCTCCTCCACATTTTCTTGGCTACAAATTGCCTTTTTCTGATGCTATACTTACACCCCATATTGTATCTAAAGAAGTCCCATTGTGAAAGAAAATGAAAACGGTGTTGGCAAGAACTTGCTGGCTGTTAACTTTCGCCAGGTATGGGATTCATGAAGTCAGTTCACAATGCTCTCTAGACATTCAAGTCAACACCATTGTCTTTTTGTCCTTGCCCTTATACATCTTAAGTGCAAATGCATTACACTCCAAAAAGTTCAACCTTCATATCTATGATTTATAAGGTTGGTATTTTCATGAAATTCAAACTATATTTTTCTTACAGAAAATGCATATTAAATATTCAAAAAGGATTCAAATGCATTTTAGAATGCTTCCTATGTCTGATTTTGATATTTTGTCATTCTGATCATTTATATTTGATGTATAGGCAAATATGTGCATATAACAGTACTTGAATTTATTCATACCTGTCAGTTAAGTGTTACCCAATTTAGATCTCATTCTCTAAGGAGGAACGTTTTGAAAATAACAATGTTTAAATTGTAGCCATGTGCAAGGTCTCCGTACATCCATCTCTGTCCTATATGGGCTTCCTGTAGTTCTGGAGCCCAGCCCAAACACACAGCCCATCCTGGGATGGCAGGACAAAGCTAATCCTATTCCACAAATATCCTAAAAATGTATGGCATCCTTATTAAGACATATTCCATTGGGCTATGCAATAATACCATAAATATAAGAACCAAGTGATTGGTTCTCATGGCAGAACTGGTGATGGGCAAAAGAAATATTTAAAATTACCTAAACTCTTAAGGGAAAAAAGAAACAAGACTAAAATTTTGGTAATGACACAAAGAAGAGCAGTATACATAAAGGTATTTATGATCATCTTGGTTAGATAAAGAAAATTTTGTTTATATCTGCTGTATGTGTCTATTTCCTCTGATTATTTCCTATTGATTAGGAAATAATTATTGATTATTAAATCAATAGGAAATGAGTAATAGAATTCAGTTAACTAATTACATCCACTTACTTCTCAAGTCCTTTAGCTGTTCCTTAGTTTATTTTTTCTTGGGCTATGTGGTGATATTTCATTTTTATAAAGCTATACTGAATCTTTAGTTGACAGAAAACAAATCATGAAAAATACCTTCATAAATAACATTTTCAGTATTTTTCAACAATGTGTAAAAAACTCAAACAAACAGATGCTTGAGTTGAGTAGATCAAACACAGAAAGTCACTGTCATTGATTTGTCCTTGAAAGGCTTTATAAGATCCCAGAGTTTAATGTCCTTTCTTACAGCATTACAACAGAGATTATCAAACAATACAAAGAAAAGATAAAACAATGCAAAAGAGAAATGAAATTCTGAACTTTAGCTGTGTATGTGTGTGTTTGTGTGTGTATGTGTGTGTGTGTGTGTGTGTGTGTGTGTGTTTTCACGTGAATGTGCTGGGGACTAAGCTCAGGGCCTCACACACACCAGGCAAGGTTCTACTACTGAGCTATACTTCCAGCAACAATCCATTTGTAAAACTGTATATGGCCCAGTGTATATATTTATATATCCTTAATTTTATCAGTGAAGGTCTTTATTCTATGCTAAAAGTTTTTAAATGATAGTATCCTGAGTAAATAAAATACTATATAATAAGCTTAATTCTAAAAGCTATATATGACTTAGTTTCCAGAGTTTCAAAATTCAAAAACATTATTTAAAAAACTTTCTAGTTTCAGTATTTCTGTATCAGGTAAGAGACCATTTCTGCAGGAAGATACTCATCTAATGGGTTCCATTATTTGAAGTTTAGTGAAAGCATCATACTCCGTTGAGGTTAGAAAATGAGCTTCTACGTTAGGGAATCCAGTTTTTTTTTTTTTTTTTGGTAGTTTTCTCTCTTAGTTTAATTTCTGTTAGAGGTTTTATGCTTTGCCTTCTTTAAATGCGTTTAAGCCAGCCTCTATGTAAAGGTCATTAAGTTGGTTTCAAGTTGTTTTGGGGGAACATCTTTCTTTGGTCAAAAAAAGATATCTTTTCTCATTTATGTTGATTATTAGTGCATCTTTGATGAAGACTAGTAAAAATAAAATTAGGTCATACATTTGTAAACTGAGGCCCAAGTACCTGACATTTACAAACTGTGTTTTGGCTGAACTGTGTTTTGGATAGAAAAGCTCTTCACCCCTTGACTATAATTAACTTCTCAGTGGTGATGAACCTCTTTCTTTTGGCAAAAACTTGTTGATGTAATTCAACACCTTGGGGGTTTATTAATGAGATTCTAAGTGAAGAGATGTAATTCTAATCAATTCGGAGAGAAGTATATTTTTAAATGTTCTTTCCCACATTTTGGTGAGATCACATTAAAATATTCAATGCATGGGTTATTTTCTCTTGTAACTTCCATGATTTTGGCTGATTTTTCATCTAATTCTCATAATGTGCATCTGTGGAACAATGTTTAGATTCATTTCAAGAGTAGAGCTAGGTTATTTTGAATATTAGTAATGAGGTGTGTTGGAATTCATCAAAATGTGAAATTAAAAATATATCAATGAATCATCTTTACAAATGTACATTATTTTTTATGAGCAAAGAATTCTATTAGATTCTAAATACTGCTAAAATAGCACAATAGAGGAAAAGGAAAAAAGACATATTCTTCTCTTTATTTGTTGATAGTTATAATACCAATAAAATTGGATTTCATCAACTTTGTTATACCATTTTTTTGGCAAAAAGTTTGGCTATAAGCATAAGATTTTGGGGGGCTGTGGCTCAGTGGTAGTGCACTTGCCTGGCATGTGTGAAGCACTGGGTTCGATTCTCAGCACCACATACAAATAAATAAAATAAAGGTCTATCAACAACTAAAAAATATTTTTAAAAAAGAATAAAATTTTGCATATTAATTATACTTTTTGAGGAATATGACGTTCAAGATAAAAATCCTATGTTTTGGCCTGAGTGATGTTTTAACTTTTAAAAATATTTTCATCACTTAAGTAAGATTTTATACATGTTGAACTCAAGCCACTACAGGAAGATTCCATATATCATAAGCAGTCATTCAGGTAGGGGCAGATAATAATTAGATGATAATTTTCTACAATCTATAAATGGAATCATATCAACAGAGCAAATAACTACATATTAACTCAAACCTGAAAACTCAGTAAATTTTTCTTTTTTTCCTCTATAGTAGCCAGTACAGTTTGAAAATGCTAATTTAAAGTGTTAAAAAAATAATGGATAGAAGAGAGGATAAAGAGATAAGGATACAGCACAGAGGACAGTATTAATAGCCAATTTGTTGAATGTTCAAGGTGTATTTTCAATATTTGTCTAGTATTACTAGCTTTTATAATCCTTCCCCAAACCCTATGAAGTAGATGCTTTAACTGTTAAGACTATGGCAGATTTTATTTTCCAGGTAGCATTCTAATCACCTTGTTCCTCTAATATGCTCTTCTACAGTGTGATCTTGCAGCTTCCCCATCAGGATATAAAGTCTAATTCTTTACCCCATGAATATGGAACTTCCAAGGCTGAGGAGCTTGCTCTTACATCACTAGTAAAACACTTTTCCGGGATGCTTTCTTCTCCAAATTGAGCGACTATGCTCTGAGAAGCCCAAGGAACACAGACCATACATAAGCTCTCTGGTTCATAGCCCAGTTGAACCCTCAGCAGCAGTTAGGGTTATCCTGTCCCCCACCCTGCCATAGGAATGAGCTGCTTGGATACCAAGTACAGGTGGCTTCAGAAGCTGCAGGCTCAGCCATCAACTGACCAAGTTTCCCTTCCCAGAACCACATAAATGAGCCTTGTGGAAACACAAAAACCAAGAGGGATAATTATAGATTATTGCTTTAAGCCACTGAACTTTGGGATGGACACACAACCATGAAACAACTAGATTGCATTCTCATTTTACAGCTAGGGATGATTAAATAATTTGTTCAAGGTCCCACTGTTAAAAATACAGTTGTCAATATTGGAAAATAGATAATTCAATTTCCAACCTTTACCCTACACTATCCCCTCTGCCCTTCTAGAAAACATTCTGCCTTATCCTGGCAGTGACAGCACTACAGACTGCATAAATGAGTATGATGACCTTCTGTGGCGATTCTCCTGTTCCTAAATAACTTCCCCTCCTTTTTCCTATTGACAATGACATTTTTTCCCCTACTGGAACATTTGAGTTGGACAGGGAAATTAAAATGGCAAATCTGATACAGCGTTGAAAAATACAGTACATAAATTACGATCACATTAAGATGATTACAGCATAGGAATGACAGTCAAAGGTAATGAAAAAAGGACCTCTTTTGTAGAGAGCAAAGCAATTATCCTGCAAGAATGTAAGTTGGTTGTAAATTTAAGATTCACTGCCTGCCTATTTCTTCCACAGAACTGGTGTTGCTATGTCATTGTTATGTTATTCAATGATACCAATTATTTAAAAATTAAGCACAGGCTATTTTATGACATGGTATTTATTACATTCAAGTGGAGCTGATTTCAGCTTTCCTTCAGGGCACTACAGTCATTCATGGCTCCTTCTCAAGCCTTTCATATTTTCCCAGGAGCCGTACTTTTTTTTTATGTGAACACTTTTAGTGGAAATTTCCGACATAAAAAATTAAAAAGGTCAATTTTATGATGAAGCACAGTAGCTTAGATATTCTAAATGGCACCCCAGACTCAAGAAGCTAATTGCTTTTTCATCGCACAACTCCCCGAAGTGCCCACACTGCAAACTGGCCTAGACAAAAACCAGGCTGCATCTTTCTCTTCTGCTTCAAGGTCCACTGGGACTTTCAGAGATGAGTGATTAAAAAAAATAGCAATCACCTGGAGCCCATGAAAATTATAATTGAGTCAAACTACAGTTATGACAGTCCTAATCCATCTGTCTCTGTATACTGGCTCCACGTCTGGTCACCTGCTCAGTCACTGGTGTACTTTTAACCAAGTCAATGAGAGCACAATCCCACCAAACAGACTTTTGAGTGGAGGACACATGCATTTCATCACTGGCTTATTTAGCTAGAACAGCTGCATGGGGGTGGGGGAGTTATGTCCACTCAGTTGGTGTGTGACATACAGAAAGGGCTTTAAGGGCAGGAGTAAATGGAAGCCTGGGTTCTTCCTAGAAGTGTTTTAGGAAATACGTTTTTTACTGATCTCTGTAAGTACACAGTAGAAATATTGCTGTTTGCTTTAGAGAGTAATAAAATTTAGCGATTTGGGGAAGAAACAATATAGGTTTGAAAAGTTAGTTTATAAATAAAGAACAAATGCCTATCAACCTACATTTATTTTGTGGGCCTGAAATTCTGCATGCTTTTATGTTCATAAAAGCATTGCTTATGTAAAGTATGTATTGAATTGTCATAACAGTTATCACTTAGGAGCATTCTGATATGATAAGGGCACATAGAAAGGGTACTTAAAACTGCAACTTGAAAAAGTAATATATATTTTATGTGATGAAATAGATTATGAATTGTAAACTTGGGAAATACTTTAAATATTAGATGGGTAATGAGGCAGTAGATTAAAAATCTATTTAGTAACTAGCCAAAGATTCAACTAGGAACACTATCATCTAATTAATTTAATTGTGTTTTTTTTTTTGAGGTAAGACATTTATTTTCTTAGTTTTCTTCTGATTCCCAGATCTCTGACACTCTTTTTGTCATATTTATTACCTTTACATTCTAAAAGTCCAGTTTATTTGTCTTGGCTACTTTAAGACCTTTGGATTCTGCAGAGGCTCAGGTTATGTGTTCTCTTAGACCTTCAGCAATTATACTGCATTTTAATTTTAAAACGTTTTTCAAGTCTTAAAGAAAACCTTGGGAAAAAAAAAACAATTGGTAATATTATTTCTGGTTTATAATGGAAGTGACAGAGGTGATATGAAAATAATTCAGTGAAGGCCATGCAGTGAGTCAATAGAATGATTCCATTTTTAAGTTTTATTGAGGCACTTACTAAATCTCAGGAGAGCTTATTTGGAACCCACATTCAAAAAAGGGACAACAAATAACAGTGTCTTAAATAAGTCTTGGTCCTACTGAAAAATGTTCTAAACTGTTTGATCTCGATCTTTTTGACCTATACTGCTTCTGCTAGTTATTTTCCTATATAAAATAGATCATTTTAACTTTTGGTTCATATATGTAATCAAGCACATGAAACAATGTGTCAATTGCCTGCCATTCTCAAGAAGGGACTTAAACGTAGTTAAGGTTTTAGAAATTTAGCTTGTCAAGTGAGAGAGTTAAGTACTTCTATTCTGGGGGAATCTATCTGTCTTTCTACCTACCTACCTAACTACCTACCTATCTACCCACCTATCAAGTGATGATGAAAAGCCTGATGAATAACATCAGAAGTGATCTACCTGGAAGGAAGGCTGGACGCACATTTTCAATCCCATAGGTCTTAGGGTACTGCAGGTGGCTTGTAGCAGGGAGAAACTTTGCAAGCCAACTATATACATGTCCCCACCTCCTGTTCCTATATGAATCTTGGTATTTGATTTCTACCATTTTGGCATCTTGCTTTCCATTCTTCTTCATTTGAGGTGACACTAAAATTATTTCTTTTTATTGCAACATAGTCTTCTAGAAATAAAAGTCCTCTGAAGTCCAACGCAGCTTTCCTAGCATCCTCAAGGACTCTTGGCTTAAATTAGACTTAGTCCAGGTTTTTTTTTTTTTTTCCCCTGCTGTCAAAATGAGACTACTGCATTCTGTGAGCACATAGAACAAGACTCAACCATCTTAGAGTTCTAGAAACCAAGTCAATAAGTGGATTTCATAAAAAAAATATTTGCAAAAATGTGGCATATTTTTTTTTTTATATTCACCTGAAATTTATTCTATTGTCCTAGTAATGTTAGACCTGCCTCAAGAAACCCTTAGTGAATTTAGAAAGCTGGGATTCTGGGATGATCCATCTCTCTGACATATATGTTTGTATTTAAATATTCTGTAGTCTAAATAATTTCTCTAAGCAAAGGCAGAGAAGGAAGTTTATTAATCTCTGATGAACCACAAAGTACTGTCCATGTTGAAAATCTGCTTCATTTATTTATTTTTTTCCTGAGAAAGCTACAGTAGCAGTAAATCCTATTAACCTGGTCAAAGTCAAATGAAGACTTAAAAGAAACACAGAATAGCCCTTCTAAGCACCATTGCAGGGGGAAACACCATTCATTTGAAAATAAGGGGGGCGGGGGCGTGGATTAGGTTGAAAGTTATATATTATGTGTTATAAAAGAACTACTAGCATTAAAATAAAAGTAAACTAAAACACAAACAGCTCTAACATTCCCATAACAAAATCTTCTATTCACCTATTTGTATATTTTTAGGTAAAACAAAATTCAAACATTTTTGCTAAATACACTGGGGCACTTAGTTGACTGTGCAAATATAGCCTTCACTTCTGTCAATAAATATTTATGTTAATTTTCTGGATAAAAAATCAATTTCATGCTAGCAGGAATACAGTGGAAAGCGGCTAGATTAAACCATGGCTCCAGGCTACACATTTCCAGCACCAAAAATAACCATATGGCACTGAATGTGTGTAGGTCACTCTGGAGACTTACTGTAATTATGTCATGACGTGCTTATTGTTATGGATTCAGCAGCCTTTCTTGCCTCTCTACCTGCTTTGTTCAAGAGCAGCTGCTGGCTTCAAGCTGTTGTCTGTTTGCAGCACAGAGACTGAATGAAGAAACGCTTTCTAGGGAAGTCATGTTCCAAAGCAGGAACAGCAACAATAAACGGATTCAATGGGAGAACATAAAGTTCACTAGGGGAAAGTCTTGTAATCAGCTGGTGCTAATTTACGGCTGCCAGTTCCAATTGGTAAGTAACACTGCCTATGCAATTTATGCAGAGTTGAAAGGGATGGGGGGTATATTTAATGGACAGAAGAATAGAACTCTGGTTTACAGAGTGCCTGATTGTGATGGTTTCATCACAATGATTGCATGAGTGAGCCTAAACCACTATTCCTACTTGCCCTATGTGCCAAGACAGAGAGTCATGGATGCCAGGGTACAGAACATTCCACTATTTTTTGTTAAAGATAATGTTCAGTACAGATATGTAGATATAGATGTGGATTTTTAATTACATGTCATATATTAAATAATCATATGGGCAGACATACATACTTTTAAACAAATGTGTGAAACATTTGGCAGAACTGTGCCAAGTAGCAAAATGGTATATATGAGATATAGTTTTATGGTAATTGTGTTGGGTTACTAATTTTTATGGTAATGGTATATTGTTTTAAATGTGTTCTAGAAATGGACATTTGTTTTTCTTACATTTATACGCAAGTACATACAATTAGAATAAATGCAATTTAGGAGACTTCTCATTCCAGGACTCCTTAGGTTTTCTGGGTATACTTCATGGCTCTTAGGCAGAAAGTGTATAATTAACTGGGGATGTAAGAAATGTTGCGATAGCACTACATATCCAACATCCTGGGCCTCACTGGCTTCTCCTAGTTTCATAGGCCTCATGCCCCAGTCACACAAATGCAATCCTTTTGCTGCCAGAAATACCTAGACTTTCCTTTTTCTTTTTACCTACTATCCTGGTTAATTCATTCTAATCATTCTGGACTCAACTAGGATTACCTCATTTGCAGCTCTCCCTTCCCTGAACTCCCCAAGGTGGGCTAAGTGCTCCTTGTCTAAGTTCCTCAATAGCTTTTTTTTTTTTTTTTTTTTCCTATAATGTTACCTATTTTGCCACCTTGTGATACTTGGTTTACTCTCCTCTTTACAACCAAGAATATACTCCTGAGGTCAGGGCATTTGTGTATAAAAAGACCCTGTATTTAGCACCTTTCAAGTGTTACTTTTATAAGAACATGATCTGAGATTGAAGCCCAGTGTGAAGATTATAGATCTGGGTTTCTTAATACTTGCATTACCATGTGGAACACTCATCACGGTGAGTTCAAATTATACTAAACGCTCCAACAGATAGGTTGGGTATACATAACTGTAAAAATGTTTGCCATATTAAACACAATCGGTGCTGGCCCAGATCCTCCTATACCAATCTGTGTGGGACCCAGGCTCAAAGTAGGCCTAGGTCCATCCCATCCCCAGCAGATACCTGCTGGAGCCTGAGACTATCTCTGTTGACCAGCAGACCACTGGGCCCAGCCCAGATCCGCCTACACCAACATATGTGGGACCTCAGCCCAGGGTAGGTCTGAGTTTGCCAAACCTCCCAATCTGGAAGCCCTAGTCTAATCCATTTCCATCATGGGACACTATAGATAAAACCATAACCTTCCCCCCCCCCCCCCCACAGTAGCCCTTACCTTTTGACAACAGATAGGGCCTAGAAGCATCTGCATCTCAGAGCAGACATTCCAAAGACAGTGTAAGGCCCACCCTTTTGTCCCCATCTTGGTAAGATGTTGAATGCATCTTGGGACACTTCCACTATTATCTTGAGTTGCCTTGGCTATTGCCGGCACCACCCTTAGTTGCAGTAGCATACATTGAGGAACACCAGCAGGGTCTGGAAGCCCAACATGAAGGTGAGGTACAGACAATCTGCATGGCTACTACAAGAATATAGGGAAGAAACTGTAATATCTCAGATCCACACTGCAAGAAAGGAAGACACATAGACACCATGAAAAAACAAGAGAGGAAAGTGCCCCAAACAAACCAGGATACTACAATAAAAGAACCCATCCATGTGCCACAGTCTGGCTGGGCACACAATCACGAGCCACCACACAGCTTGTAGATTCAAACAGCAACTCTTTATTCCCGAACTCACACCAGCCGTCTACAATCACGTTCTGGGGAAATCCACGTTCTCTGCCCAAATCCACCTCCACTGGGCTTCTATCTCCAAAATATACTGTCTGAATCCCGTGAGAACTCAAGGGGAACTCAGGCAGCAGGATACGCCCTATTCCCAGCAGGAATAATCTTAAACCTTAAACCTGGAACCTAAACTGGGAACGCCCTAAACACGATAATCTTAAAACCGGGAACACCCTAATCTGCCTTGGTCCTTGAGCAAGGTCACCTACATTCAATGTCGCTGCAACATGTCAGCAACATGGGGTACGCTGGCAAGGAAATTGTCATACCTACTTGGCTAATGGCTCCCAGCACCCATGCACTGAAGTTGATGAAATGTCAGAGAAGGAGTTCATAAAGTTCATAATTAAAATGATCTGTGAATTAAAGAATGACCTAAATGAGCAAATACAGGCAAAAATTGATCACTCCAACAAAGATAAGAGAACAAATAAAGGTAGCAAAATATTACTTCAAAAAGAGACAGAGACTCTGAAAAAAAGTCAGAAATCCTTGAAATGATACAATAAACCAATACATAAACCAATGAAAAACTCAATAGAAAGCATGACCAACAGACTACATCATTTGGAAGAAAGAATGTCAGATAATGAAGACAAAGTATACAATCTGGAAAATAAAGTTGATCACACAGTGAAAATAGTAAGAAACCATGAACAGAACATCCAAGAATTATGGCACAGCATCAAAAGGCCAAATCTAAGAGGTTTTGGGATAGGGGAAGGCACAGAGTTTCAAACCAAAGGAATGCACAATCTTTTCAATAAGCTAATAACAGAAAATTTCCCAAGCATGAAGCATGGATTAGAAAACAAAATACAAGAGGCTTATAGGACATCAAATGTACAAAATTACAACAGATCTACACAAAGGCACATTATAATGAAAATCCCTAGCATACAGAATAAGGATAGAATCTTAAAAGCTGCAAGAGAGAGGAATCAGATCACATATAGGGGGAGACCAATTCATATCTCAGCAGATTTTTCAACCCAGACCCTCAAAGCCAGGAGATGGTGGAACAACATATACCAAGCTCTGAAAGAAAATGGATGCCAACCAAGAATCTTATATTCAGCAAAACTAAGCTTTAGATTTGATGATGAAATAAAAACCTCCCATGATAAATAAAAGTTAAAAGAATTTACAACTAGAAAGTTTGCACTACAGAACATCCTTAGCAAAATATTCCAAGAAGAGGAAATTTAAAACAATGATGAAAATCAGCAGAAAGAGGTATTACACTAAAGGAAAATCTAATCAAAGGAGAAACTACGTCATGTTAAATAGCAAAAATAAACAAAAATGGCTGTGAATACAAATCAGGTCTCTATAGTAACCCTGAATGACTTCTACAATGAAAACTACAGAATGCTAAAGAAAGAAATTAAAGACGACCTTAGAAGATGGAAAGATACCCCTTGTTCTTGGATAGGCAGAATTAATATTGTCAAAATTACCATACTACCAAAAGCACTATACAGGTTTAATGTAATTCCAATCAAAAATCCCAATGACATCCTTCATAGAAACAGAAAAACATAAAATTCATCTGGAAAAATAAGAGACCCAGAAGAGCTAAAGCAATCCTTAGCAAGAAGAGTGGAATCACTATATCAGACTTTTCACTATACTACAGAGCAATGGTAACAAAGACAGCATGGTATTGGCACCAAAATAGACTTGTAGACCAATGGTACAGAAGAGAGGACACAGTAATCCACATAATTACACTTATATTTGAAAAAGGTACCAAAAATGTGCCTTGGAGAAAGATAGCCTCTTCAACAAATGGTGTTGGGAAAATTGGAAATCCATATGCAACAAAATAAAATTAAATCTCTATATCTCACCATGTATAAAACTCAACTCAAAGTGGATCAAGGACCTCAGAATTAATCCAAAGACACTGTGTCTATTAGAAGAAAAAGTAAGCCCAAATCTCTATCATGTGGAATTAGACCCCAACTTCCTTAATAATATTCCTATAGCACAAGAATTAATATCAATCAATAAATGGGATGGATTCAAACTTAAAAGCTTCTTCTCAGCAAAAGAAATAATCAGTAATGTGAATAGAGAGTCTACTAATTGGGAACAAATTCTTACCACTCACACATCAGATAGAGCACTACTTTCTAGAATATATAAAGGACTCAAAAATCTTTTTTAAAAAATATTTATGTTTTAGTTGTAAGTGGACACAATAATCTTTATTTTCATGGGGTGCTGAGAATCTAACCCAGTGCCTTGTGCCTCGTGCATGCTAGATGAGCACTCTACCACTGAGCCACAACCCCAGCCCCAATAACTCAAAAATCTTAACACCAAAAAACCAAATAACCCAATCAATAAATGGGCCAAGGAACTGAAGAGACACTTCTCAGAAGAAGATATATAATCAATCAACAAATATATGAAAAAATGTTCAACATCTCTAGCAATTAGCGAAATGCAAATAAAAACTACTCTAAGATTTCATCTCACTCCAGTCAGAATGGCAGCTATTAAGAATACAAACAACAATAAGTGTTGGTGAGGATGTGGGGGGAAAGGCACACTCATACATTGTGGTGGGATTGCAAATCGGTGCAGCCAATATGGAAAGCAGTATGGAGAATCCCTGGAAAACTGGGAATGGAACCACCATTTGACCCAGCCATTTCATTACTCAGTCTATACCCAAAGGAATTTAAAAGAGCATACTACAGGGACACAGCCACAAATGTTTATAGCAGCACAATTTACCATAGCTAAACTGTAGAACCAAACTAGATACCCTTCAGTAGATGAATGGGTAAAGAAAATGTGGTACATATACGCAATGGAATAATATTCAGCATTAAAAGAGAATAAAATCATGGCATTTTCAGGTAATTGGATGGAGCTGAAGAATATAATGCTAAGTAAAATTAGCCAATCCCAATAAACCAAATGCTGAATGAATTCTCTGATTTAAGGATGCTTATTCAAAATATGCTTCAGGGGGCAGGAATGGGAAGATTAAATGAAGTCTAGATAGGGTACAGGGAGGGAGGAAATGGTGGGGGTATAGGGATTGAAAAGATGGTGGAATGTGATGGTCATCATGACCCTAAGTACATTTATGAAGACACGAAGGATGTGACTCTACTTTGTGTACAACTAGAGAAATAAAAAAAATTGTGCTCTATCTGTGTAATATGAATTGTAATACATTCTGTTATACATTACAAATTAAAATTTTAAAAAATCACCCTCCACACAGTGTATTGTTCTAGTACTGGAGTCTACAACATATACCTGACTTTTTAATAATAATGATATATGTGTAGTCACAGCAGTCTACATCATAATCATAAAACCTTTTAGCTACTAAATGATAAGGATCAACTGTATTGTATGCCCACTTATTCATATAACTTAACTACTTTTAAATTATGATATGGATGATGGAAGAATATAGTTCTTTTATGGGAATACTTCAACTCAGTGGCTAACCATTGTATGATCTACATACCCTAAATTTACTTATATAAAGATCTAAGAAAAATAGCAAAATATTTTTGTTTATTACTTCCACCCTACTTCCATCATTCATGAAAATAGTTTTTAAATGTTAGTAATGGAATATTACTTCTCTGATGTGCTGGTGAATTATAACTTCCTAATTATAATAGAAGTTAAAGTAGTGTGTCAAAGGAAAATGTATTAATAAATATAGAATACACTTTATAATAAAGATGTTTTAGATGCTTTTAATAAAAAGATAGACAAGTAGTTTTATACAAAGTGTGTAATCCTGTACCTTTAAGTAACAAAATATAACTAATTGCACTTGGACCTTTTGATAACTATGGAGCAATCACAGTATATCAGATAGAGGGAAGAAGCTGGAAAGAAGTAATTCCATTAAGATCTATATAAATAAACTATACTATAATGTACATCTATTTGAATGTGTTACCATGTGGTTTGTTTCATGGTTTATTTTCTGACTGTGCTTGTTAGGTGTTATAGGAAGAAATGATATGATTAGGGGCCTCATCTGTTACCAGTGAGATGATAATCTTGGAGTGGAAAAATCAAATAGGTCAAACTTTTCTAAAGAAAACATTGCATGTATGACTTTTCCCCAGCCTTGTTTGGTCAGAATAGACTTTCTAGAGAGGCATAAATAAAAGTAAACTCAGATAATTCAGAATAAAATAGGGAAATATAAATCACAAATTTATATTTGCTGTGGGTACCAGTGGCTATAAGACCTGACAATACAGTACAGAGGTGGAGACAACATAAAGGTTCATAGACCTTAATTTGCCTGAACTCCCAGCAATGACACTCATGTGAAGAGCCATAAAATCAATTCTAAAGAATCTGAATTTTATATAGTAGTGACAGGGAGCAAACACAGGCCTTGAGTACTGGCAGGCAATAAAGCTGGTTTTGGCAGCAGTACTTTGTGCTGATTGGAAATGAGATAGACCAAGAGCAGTGAGGTTAAATGGAAATTAAGTTGAAGTGGTCCAGGAGTGTACTGATTAGAGCAGAGATCACCATCTGGTCAATAAGGATGAAGGAGTAATTTTAAAAGACTTCTTGGTAGAAGTGATCAAGAATTTTTTAATATAGAATAAGAAAATTCAGAGGTAAAGACATGTTTAATGCCATACTTAGAATGAAAGTAATATTTCCTATAGCACAATTTGTAAGGCATGGGAGGATTTAAGCAGAAGCATGAAAAGTAACAGCCAAACTTACTGCCTTTTTTGCACATTTTGTTCCCTTTCTTTCCCTCCTTTCCTCTTGAGCACCCCATCTAGGCACAGTGAAAAGTTGGGAGATTAGTTGAGAATTAATGAATATGCTTTTAATATGATTCTGATATGACGGGCAAAGGAAAGCCATGTGACAATATGAACACAGTGCTCTGGGGAGAAAATGTGATTATAATATCAACAGAATAGAAGAGGGAGGAAATGGTTCAGTATGATTGAGGAGGAAGCAGTTATACCACTCAAGTGAGATGTGATGAGAGAGCAATGGGTCAATAGGGAGGAAGAGTTGATCTGAGATGCACCATAGAGAAAGAATAGGTAGGAAGAGCCCAAGTGTAAAAAAGAAAACACAACAAAAAATTTTCTTAAGGTTTTAAAAGCCTGTGACAGTAAATTAGGAATAGTAGGGAATTATTTCTTCTCTTTCTCCTAAAAGATCCCGTCCATGGAAAGATATGATGACTAAAGGATAGTTTGGAATAGAAGTTGGTCTTTCCTGGTCTAAAAAAAGTCTATGAGGTTGACATGCAACCAATGTGAAAATTGAACTCTTTTCTAAGGACTAAAATTTAAGAATCATGTACCAGTCTTTACTTTTGCTGGTCAGGAATCTAATAACTCTTAATATCATGTATATTTACAGTTTGTTCACCTTAATTTGGATATTTTTAGGGGAGGAGGAAAAGGCAGCCTTTGTTGGAGTCATCTCACTCTGGAGGACCTCAATTTCCTGAGTTGATCAGAAAAAAAACATCCTAAAATGTCATGCAGAGTCCAGTGTTTTAAGTTTGTGTCACATTTAGGCTTATTTGCTTTTTCTACTTTCTTCCAAATAATGTACATAATATGGTTGCCAATTTTTCTGTGGTTGGGTTTGAACAATGATAAATGGATCAGAAGTCACTGCATTCAGCAATTTAATGTATCTTTTATTGCTAATTGTATGTACCACTTTTAGTTTAAGGTGAAATTGTTCATTTTTCTACAAGGACTAAATAGGCCAAAGTTTTTATGTTGTTCAGCTCCCTTTAATAGCCTTCTACATGTTCACTTAAAGTGATTTCTGAGACATATAATATCTCAAATACCTACCTACCTGCTTAATTTTCTATTCTCTGATCTTCCCAATGTAATAGATTTTAAATGTGTAAACAGATGACCTCTACTACATGTGATAAGTGCAAATAGAGTAGGATGAATGTATTTCTATGAAGACACAGAATAAGAAGTGTCCACCCTTACGTGGGAAGTCAGGTAGGACTTGATCAATTTGAGCTGAATCTTAAAGTATGGATGAGACCTTCTGATGGAAAAACAAGAGGGAACTGTGGACCAGTGTAGTGTTTTAGAATAAGAAAAATGATGTTTTAATTTGAGAATTTCCAAAGAGCAATAAATGGGATGTGTGGAGCTGTATGTTAGGTATCCTGGGGGTTGTGGTGATTGCAGAGAATTATTTGTCCATCCCTATTTACTTGTTTGCTGTCAAATGGAGCAGACATTCACTAATATCAATTAGTGACTGGCTAGTGACTGAACTTATGAATGAAGCACAAGGCATAGATGGGAAATATATTGTGAAGAGGTTATGTGTTGAAATAAACTTGAAACATATTTTCATCTTCTTGGTTATAAGAAATCCATTGGAATAATTAAGCTTCTTGAATTTTCATTGCAATTCTATGATGGGTTGCTTATATTTTTTTGTGAGGTTTCTCTTTATTCACTAACGATGCCTACAATGTTCCACAATAAAATATACTAGAAATATTTACTCATATTTTGCTTTTGCTAAGAGAATGGCTGTCTTGTTTTTATTTGTATCAAAGGATTTGTTTAAAACAATTTCTGGACATCATCAGAAGGTTACAGGCAGGAATCTGGTGGGGCCTGAGAATCTGAACTTTTAATGACATCCAAGGTTTTTCTGATGCTCCTGGTCCAAGGACTAACTACCTGTGACAAAGCAGTGTTCAGAAATATCTATTACAAATCATTAGGCTCCTAAATGTTCTGCTCTCTTTTTAAAAAAATGTAAAATATTTTCAAGATATTCATGCAAACATAAAGCAGACATGTGGTTATTTTTTCTTATTGCCTTTGAAGAGATCAGATTGCAGGTGTAACCAATTTTGGGGAACGGACACAAATACAAATGCTTGAAACTTTATTCATATGTTAAATTCCATTTTATTTCACTAAGGAAACAAATCACTAGTTGAATCCTCAAAAGAGAACTATTATTTTATGATGTAAATGCTCATCCCAAATTTACTTGTTTATGGGAACTGTTTTGAAACATGTTATTTTCTGATGTGGGGACTTATCTGTAATAAATTGGTTTTCCATAAAAAATGCAGTGAGTTTTTCATGAAAATCAAAGGGAGATCCATAGAGTAAATAAAGGGACCAGGGAGAGGACGAAGAGGAAAAGGGAAAATACTAGGGAATGATATTTGTCAAATTATAGTGTTATATTATGTGCATGTATGAACATGTAACAACAAATCCCACCGTTATGTACAACTATAATGCACCCATGAAAAATATGGGAAAAATGCAGTCAGTTTTACTGGATTGCACGAAGCCTCAACTTTCTACACTATTCTCCAAATCCCTCATAGACTAGCCAGAACCACATGGGTTCCATCAGTTGCAGCCAAGCCCCAATTATCTCTGCCTAGTGACTGTTTCCCCACTTGCTGTGAATCAGAACTACCCGCTTTTGTTCTGCTTTTGAAGCCAGTGCATATGCTTGAGTGGTCAGTTCCAGGCTGCTATTGGCTCTACTTGTGCTAACGCAGGACTGTCGCGTGTGCATGTGTACATGTGAATGTATGAGCACGCGTGAAATCTGGTGCTGGCACCTGGTCAGGCTCACGAGGCTGGTTAGAAGGTGTGATGTGCTGCTCCACCCCCTCAGAATGTGCCCTCCAGATGAGGTCCTCTCTGAATCAACTGGGTGGGTGTACTGTCAACCTCCTTCCTTCAGTAAATTCCAAGCACAGAGAGCAGCTTCTCTGAATGGAAGAAACACTGACATATGGGAAGGACAGGAATAGCAAAGGGATTCAAATCTGGCCCTAAAGATTATTTAGATAAACATAGAAAATTGACAACACACGGGGGTGTACAGAAGTCTCATTATGAAGTCCCCAGTGGGCCCACATAGGTTTATCTTGTCGCCCACAGGGACAGAAGTTTCTGTTCTCCATGGGTATATAAAAAGGAGCTGGAATCCCTTTTCTGCTAATGGGATGTGACTGCCATGGTGAATTAACACTTTTCACTTAAGGTTCATTTTGTTTTGGTGAATGGCACAGGTAATATTTCACTTGTCAGGTATTTACTTATATTTGTTCCAAAATGTGTTTGAAGAAGAGGGTGGGTGGGAAATCAAGCTAATCTTGATCGGAGAACAGTGTGTATTCTCTTTACTTAGAGAGTTGAAAATTTATCATGACATATGCTGGCTGCACAGTCAAAACTTATCACCGCCCACAATGTTGGAAGCACGACAGGATAGCTCTGTGGGAGCTGCTTCCTCAACAGATGAGGTTTGATATGTCAAGTGCAGGACCTGAGAAAAGCAAAAAGTAATCCTTTTAGCTGGGCTCTGCATTCATGGGGTGGTGGAAGAGATTTCATTAATCTCTTGTGAAATGTTTTTTAAAAGCACTGTTTTACAGAGCTTATAATTCTTGGATAAAATTTGATCATGACTTTAAATCAGGAGACATCAATCTTCATATTAAAGAACATTGATTTATACTGTTCAGAAATGCAGATCAAGGGAAAAATATTCAAATCTAGCAAATTTTGTTTGTATTTTGATCACAAATATTGGGAGTATTTTTCCCCTCTAGACTGCAGTGACTTTAAATACTATGGTGTTTGCACAATTCTTTTTCAGACTTAACACTGAGTTGACATAATGATATCCTATGGTGGTGAGCTTTACAAAGATATTGGCCTTTTCTGTAAGAGCTGCATGTCACATAATCCAAAAGTTAAAATTTCAGCTAATGAAAGATTTTTAATGTTTATGCCCCTAGTCAAACATTGTGACCCTTTTTATATATCATAAATGTTTTAATGGATTAATACTGTGACCACTTTCAAGTATATAGTGTCAGCATCTCTTTCAAATAGGCTTTTGAAGATTTCTAACTTATGACTGCAAGGTCCTTCTTCCCGCACTGGATACTAGTCATTAAAATTTGGCATTTCTCTGATCAGAGTTCTCTGGCCTTTTAATGATTCATCATTTTGCGATGATTTGTCCTCTAAATCTGTTCACCATTACACATGAGTGTGTTACCAATAACTTTTATTCCTAAATGAAAAGTTTGGATTAATATATGTATATAAAAGTGCTTTGAAACTTGAAATCCTAGCTTCTTTTAAAAATGTGCACATTGTATTCTCTTCCACTGTTTGTTTTTCTCTTTACATTTTTTTCTGACATTTCTCTTGCCTTTCCTATGCTACGTTTCTCCCTCTGCTCTTTCACTGTGTTTCTATTCCTGCAGGTTTGTCTGCTTCACTGGGGCTTAAGGTATCAATTCTGAATTTAAATGATCTCTGAAACCTTTATTTCTATTTCCATTTTCCTACCCGTTTATAAGTGAGGGTGCTTAGGATAGAATTACCAGAAACATAGAAGATCTTCTCACATGGGAAAGAAATCTGTAGAATTCTAAATGATATCCAATTATAGATATTTTCCAAATATTCCATTTTCCCTATCTCATATTTCAATATCTAACATTCATTTCATCCCATAGCAGCAGAGCACATATACTATGCATATACTAGGCAATAAGCAAATAGCTAGAATGGCACAACAATAATTAAACATTATCCCTTCTGAAAACATTTTACAGAAAGCATAAGTCAAAAACACTTATCTGAAAATAGCATTATTAATGGAACACCAGCATGATTCATCAAACTGTTATTCTATAAATTGAGAGGATTTGAACAGCATATAATCTATAATTAATCAGAGGATTTTTTAAATAAAATTTTACCTCTAATGAAGTGGAAGGCAGAAGATGTGATTTATCACAAAGAAAATGATATCTTAGTGGAATAAAAAGGGCAAAAGGATGTTAAAACAAACTTGTATTGTTTTATAGTTGTCCTAGAAAATAAACAAACATGCAAATGGAGCTTTAAGTTATATTTCTTTTTTTAAAATTTTTTTAAAGAGAGAGTGAGAGAGGAGAGAGAGAGAGAGAATTTTAATATTTATTTTTTAGTTATCAGCGGATACAACATCTTTGTTTTGTATGTGGTGCTGAGGATCGAACCCGGGCCGCATGCATGCCAGGCGAGCGCGCTACCACTTGAGCCACATCCCCGCCCCTAAGTTACATTTCTTATAATGTTAAAAAAAATAGTGTGGATACTAGAGTCAGTACAATGGTCTAGAAAAAATATAGGATGGTAATACAGAATTGGATACTAACCTAGCCACAGCCATCACATAACTGATAAGCCTATAAAATGAGGGTTTTCTTGGGATATAACAGGGAAATGTGCATTTTTCAAGGTTTTATTTAGATGCATAGAGTAATGCTTCCCCTACCTGTGAATTGCTTCTTAACCAAGGCCATTAATTATAATATGATCACAAGCCAAGAAATGTGTGAGAATACTCTAAGCATCTAAAACATTTCACCAATTCATGCACTTTATAGGATATGTCCTCCATTTTTTATTCAAAAATGAATTATTGTTGCTATATTATAATTCTAGTAATCTCAGGTTTTATGTCCTAGAAGACTAGAAATGGAAAACATAGAAACTGGAGAAGAAAAAAAAAAAGATAATTTAGATCAGATGAGTCAGGCATAGCTCAAATGATGAATAGTGACTGATGATCAACTCACAAAAAAAGAACAAACATGTAAATAGCATGTATAAGAACATGAAAGTCTATGGCCACAATAATTTAATAAGAACATTCAAACACATTCTCAACAGGCCTGAAAGTACTGATAAATTTTAAACTGGTTTTATTACATACCAGAAATATTTATTGAAGTTTTATTGTGTGGTATGTTACTTGATTAATAGGTGATACTTTCAGTTTTTAAACCAATTTAAAAAATCTTACATATACATTATACATAGTAATTTATAAACATTATTTAGAATATTTCTATTATAATGTGCTAATTTTAAAGATAGAAAAAACTGGGAACTGTGCAATTATTTGCTCAAGTGGTAAGAGCCAAGTGGCAAAGCTAGACCTAATGTTCTCTAAAAAAAAAATCACTCTTTCTATATCTGGATTGAAAACAATTCTTTAAAAAACAACAATGTTTTCTACTCATTTTATTCTGTTTAATGAATCATAAAAATATATAACCTGTTTTAGAACAAGTCCCATCAAAATCATTATAGTAACTTATAAGAGGTTTCTAGTTAATATGGTGAAAGGAACATATATAGAAAAACCCCCAAGTAAAATAAAATAAAAATTATATATGAGTTTAAAAGAAAAGGAAGTTTCAAGAGAAGTGAAAAAAAAATCCTTAGGATCTTAAAGCCAAGGCAATTAATAGAAACTAAAGTAGCAGAGATCTTGGAGGTAATGGAGAACAAATGTTATTTACCAGGAAGAAGTGATCTGTTTACTAAGACGGTTTATGCTGTTGGGGGAACTGCTTGAGATTTACTCCTTGGTTTAAAAAATTAGGTACAATGAAATGAAAATGAAAATTCATTATTGATAGACCTCACAATCAAATTGCATCAGTAGTCTGCAATTGAACCCCAGAAAGAATCTACCAAGTGTTAGAATGGCTGGCTTCCCTTTTGTTGGACTGGAGTCTGAACAAACAAGCTGGACAGGGGTTTAAGTCTATGACTGTCTTACTGCTTCTAACCTTCAGCCACCATGTGAACACTGTTGTCTCCCCAGCATAGAAATAAACTGTTCAACCAATTTGAGATTCTACAACTTTAGCCCCAGGTGTGAAGGATATGTGAACACTGAATGTGTCAAACTTTTCAGCCAGAGTTATCTTTTGGTGAAGTGAAGTGTCCACCTATTTGCAGTTAAATAATCCAAGTGCTGTTTAGCTGAGAGAAGACAGGCCTTTCTAAGGTCAGCAAACTGTAGCAAACTATAAGCCAGTTAGTTGGACAACACTTCCAAAGTTGTGTTTATTTTTGGACAAAGCCATTATTCTTAAATTGCTAACTTTACGGACACAAGACTCTATAATAATGAAGGCCAAAACCACATCTCAGTTATAGCTAATGAATGAAGGACACTTATTCTGGAGAATAGCAACTTGGTAGAAAGGTAAAGAGGAAGAAGGTGTCATGATACCACCAGCAGCTCACATCCACTGGATGTTCTCTACCAGCCACAACTGTTTCACACCCTTCACACATATTGAGTCATCAAAGCCTCACAATAATCTCATGATATAAATTCTGCTGTTTTTCTCATTTTTTAAAAAAATATTTTTTAGTTGTTGATGGACCTTTATTTTATTTGTTTGTATGTGGTTCTGAGAATTGAACACAGTGCCTCACGCATGCTAGGCAAGCAGTCCACCACTGAGCCACACCCCCAGCCCCTGTTATTCTCATTTTAATCAATGAGGATATACTTAATGTTAAGGTCTTTGAAAAGACTTTGGCTCCATGAAATTTCAATGAAAGGTGGAGATAAAAATTTTCAATGTTATTTTTGTTGAGTAAGATTTCTGATTGTGGGCAAAAGATAGCTCATCACAGGGAATGGATTGGAGAACACCTTGAACACTCTCCCCTTGACAGAAACAACATCCTCACTTTCTGCCACAACAGTTCAATTCTACTGTTAATATCAATTCTTCTGAGTTCCAAAGAAGTTTATATATTCCAGAATTCCATATTCATTTGAAAATTGTTTACCTCTGTTAGGGGTAATAAATCAAACCTCTTTATTTGTTAGCTTATGCTTCTAAATGTAACACCTGGCTAATTGTACTCTCTATGTTAAAACAAATATTATTAGAAACTAATAAGCTCTAAACAGTAGATTAGATTTGAGGGCTATAAAGATATTCTGCCATCATCTCATCTGGAAGAAAACAAGAGGAAGAATGGTCACTGGGGTGTTGGGGTAAAAAGAAACCTGAAGGAGGAAATGTGAAGCTTCTAAAAGCCAATTTTGTGCACTTTCCAACTTTTCCTAGTTAACATGAGTTTTATTGTCATTATTTTTTTAAAGAAAAGACAATTTTTTAAAAAGATATTTCTTTCTATGTTATGGATAAAAGAAGTTGTTGATTAAGTTAGTAACATATGGAAATTCAAAGTAAGGACTGAGGCAAGGTGCTCAGGAGACCATACTGTTAATTCTGACCCTGAAATGACTTAGCTTGTGTACCCAGTGTTCTCATCTACAAAACAGAGAGATCCCACAAATGATCTCTAATGGCTTCTGCAAGATTCCTGACTCTTGAAAACCAAGTTTAGGAAGAGATTAACTAGAACAATCACCCCACACTGCTATCTAACTACACATATTTTGGCTTATTCTCTATTCATATTATACTGAAAGTATAAAATGAAAGCATTTTCTAAATATACCTGCTTATTAGTTTTCTTTCTCATTTTATTAATATTATTAAAATTAGAGATATTTTAAGGGAAGAGGCTATTACTTTAAAATATATTTACAGTTCTGTCTTAACTGTATTATTTACAGTTGTCAATCAATTTGTTCTATTAAAACTCATATATCTTAACACTTCTTGGAAGTGTTAAGTAAAAACAAGAAAAATAAATATTCTAAGTCCTCAACTGCTTTTTAATTTCCTTTTCTACTTTTCTGTATGCATGCTTTCAGTAGTTGAGCTAATAAACATTTTAAATTTGTATTTGTTCAGGGAGAGCCACTTTCTAGCCAACTACTACCAAGAAGTAATATCTAAGACTTTGGTAGTAACTGACATTTATGCCAGTACATTATATGGACTCTAAAGACAAATGTGAAAAATTCATTCTGAAGTGAACATTTTATAATGTTGAGTGCTCTGTATTGAAAGGTTCTCAACAGCTTTAAATGAGTGAATGAGAACACATTAATTATTTGCCATTAAAAGTAGATGGAAATTTCATTCTCTGATATATATATATACCAATTCTTTCTTTGACTCTTGTTAAGTGGCCTTCAATTGGCATAGCATCTGTTGCTTCTCTTTTTACAAAGTTGAGAAAACAATACTCATTGGGAGTTCAGCTGTAAATCTTTAAGTAGAAACACATTCTATAAATGAACATTATCATTGACATCCTTTTCTCAATTTCCAACTTTATATAACCATCAAGTTTTGGTTCTTACTTTGGTCACATTATAACCAGATTTTTGTGGAGGAAACTTCAGTATAGCAGAAGGTACAAATACTTATTATTACCTAATAGAAGATAAAGTGAGAGAATAATAAGAAACACTTGGTAGGTATGATTAACAAATAAAAAATATCTCTTGCTTACTTCTGTATTCAGGAGCTTGAAATGATTTCTACTATCTTTTAAATTATGTCTAAGTAGTGTGGCTAAATTTCAAATTCGTCTTTCAACTGACACTTTGAATTTCCTCTCTTGTGAAAATTCCAAAGGGACTTTCTTTTGCTTTTTTAAAATAATCCTGTCTTCTTCCTGCCACATATCAATAACAACAATAGCAACTAATATTATCTGAGTACTTGTTCTGTGAAATAAATAATTTTTAAAAATCTTCATTATTTAATTATTACACACAAAAACCCAGTGAATTAGAGGGAGTGACGTCATCAAGAAGGTGGAAGTCCTAGATCCTTGTTTTGCCCCTGGAGACAAAAATCAGCATTAATAGATGGAACAATTACTTTGTGAGGAATCCAGAAACCAGTTAAGAGACTCCTACAATGCAGGTGAGTACAAATCTAGCTGCACTGAAGTCAGTAGGAGAATTCCTGGACCTCATTCATCACAGTTCCCTCCTTGGCTCAGTTTTGTGTGCATGTGGTGTCACTGGGGAAAACAACTCCCAGCTCTTGGCTTCTCCTTGGGAAGGAAGAAGAAGACTCAAACATGTCCAACATTCAGACTTTTTGGAGACTTGTTGAAGGGACTGATTTCTCTCTGGTCTGAATCTCAGGAGGATAGTAAAGGGCACTGGGTTGAAAGTCATTGAAAACAATAGTGGTGTTTTGTAGTAGTACACATTAGTTCAACATAGTCCCTCCCTCTAGCCCAAGAAAAATAAGTTGGAGAAAAGTTCCAAGTCTCAGTATTCCCCAGAAGATAGAAGTAATTGAGGTATGTGTCTAATATTCAGGATTTGGGGGAGTTCTGCCCAAGAGATTGACTTCTATTTTGCCCATCTTTTAGTGTTTGTAGGACTTGGCATATCCTAGAAGTCTGTGGGGCATTGAAAATAAAAAAGAGTTGGGAAGTTTTTGGCACTGCCAGAGAACGTGCATTAATGCAGACATGTGCAAAGTGAGCAAAGGTTCATAGCTTCTGATAAAAGCAATTGTCAAATTCCTGATTGGGAATTTAGAAGTGCACATTTAGAGGATGCATCCACAAAAAAGTTTTGAAGAACTCCCAGAATCTGTATCCAAGATGATTGGTGAAGATCTTTTCGGGTACAAAACCAGTTTGTGATGTTTGGGAAAGGTTGCTTTTTTTTTTTTTTTTCCAAATGTGAGTCTCAAGGAAGAGTTGAAAGGCACACAAAGAAACAAGGCACCATGATACAAAGAATACCATAAATCTCCAGAAATTGACTCTAAAGAAATGGCAGCATATGAAATATCTGGCAATTACTTCAAAATAACTGTAGTAACAATGTTCAATATCTTAGAAACATGACATGTCAACAAAATGAGAAAATTTAAAAAGAAATAAAAATTGTGTGAAAAAGAAACAAAAATTAGAGCAAAGAATACAATAACTGAATTGAAAAATTCTCTAGAAGTTTTCAAAAGAAAACTTGATTATGCAGACGAAATCAGAGAATTAAAAGATAAGTCATTTGAAATTAGCAAGTAAAAGGAACAAAAAGAATGATTAAGAAAGTGAATGAAAGCTTAAGAGACTTCAGAGAACCCCAAAGAATGTTTGGTAGGTATGTTGTAAGTGCTTATTAAAGATAAGTCTCACTGACTCTTGCTTTTATGGAATATATAGATAGTCTGACTAAAGGTCATCTTTTACTCTTTGAAACTGGATATATTTCCTTTCCTTATTCAAAGTTTCAACCATAGCAAGTTAAAAACACTGTCTTTAGTAAAAAAGTAAAGACTTGATTGATTGACAAACATTTAGAAACAGACATAATTTAGCAAAATCCAATCTGAGAGTTTATTCTAGAAAATCCTTGCTGATATATTAGAAAGGTGACAGGGATAGAAGTTCCCACATTAAACACTCACAGAGACAACTTTGGTAGGGATGTATTTCATGCCTGATATTCCTAAAAATCATCACCTTGATGATGAAGGTAAAGATAATGAATGCAATTTAGCTCCCTGGCTCACAGAATTTGATTTTCTCTATTAGTTGGAGGCATGCATCATTGCAGACTTGTAACTCTTTGATCTCACTTCTCTGAATCTCAAAGTAATATCTGTAAGTACTATGAAAGGGTGTTAATGAGGCACAAAAACATGGTCAATGTAATTTTCCCCTTCAGAGTAAGAATCTAGCCAGTAGTACAGGAGTTAAGAATGGCATTCTGGTACACTTCATAAATATGTAGAACAATCTTCTCTCTCTTTAAAAAATGTATTCATTGTCAAGGAAAAAAAAAACTATTATATAGTATTTGGTTGCCAATTTAATATTAGAGCTAACTGTCCCTCTTTGTGCTTAAATGACCTCAATTTGTAACTACCTGGATTGCCTCCAGAGTCATCTATAATTTAATTATCTGTATCCTAGCTCACCTAGAAGGGCTCAAAATGAAATGGTGACTTTGGTTTCTGAGGCTAGAATCAATAGCCATTAGGAGAATGAGGAGATTTTTAAATCTAGGGAAAAAAAAGCAAGTACTTAAAATATCCATTGCATCAGCCTCAAAACTCTAGTACCCAGACAGTACAGGTATGGTGGAATTTTTATCACGATGCCCTACACAGCTTTTATGCCTGGAAAGGTATGGGTTAGGGTAAGAACAGATTGTCAATTAGAATAAGAGCTGAAGGTTTAGTTTTCAGAGAACTGTGAACTTGTGTGGCACATTTACAGAGGCAGACAGATCCTGAAGAACAGAAATAGATGAAGCTATAGATAAGAAGAAAATCTTAATGTAAGCCAATTGTATGAGTTTTCTCTAACCATGTCATTGGCATCATGTAAATGCCAGACATCATCTTATATACAGCTTAAACATAGCAGATGTTGGCATTTAACTATAGGTTGCTATGAGAGAAAATTGCCCTTGAATGAGAAAGGAAGTTTACTGGCAACGAAAAATGATCTTTCCTGTTAACAGTTATACCCCAATAATAGAATTGTTTTCAACCAGCAATTGTGGGGTGGGAAAGGAGGAGAGATGTAATGATACCTCAATTCCAATCTAAAAAAGAAAGAAAATCAGCTTCAGTTTAAATTGCAACGTGTGGGTTGTATACATAGAACCTTCTCCTCCCTCTCTTCTCAAACCTCAAGGCTTCATGTTAAATGGGACAAATCACATCCTTCGTAGTTCTGCTCTGTTTGGTACAGCTGCTTGCTGCAGGTGGTGCCCTAAAAATATATTGTTTGTTTATTTTGCAATATAGCCGTCTGCAGAGTGGTACCTAAATGTGCAACTGCTCCCTTCTCTTTCTGTCAGTGAACCACATGATGAAAGACTAAGACCTCTGCCAAACCTAGCATGAAAAGGCCCAAATAAGAGGCACAGGTAGTGCTTGAGGTTCAGCTTCTGATAAGTTCCATTCTCTCTGGATTTATGAAGCAAAGCTGACAAGCAGACTATCTGTCATCAGAGACTGGATTTCAGCGAAGCAAAGCCAAGCAAAAACTGCCTTTGTTGGGAGAATAATTGTGCTACTCAGGAGATTAACATCTGTAAGCATATGGGATGTAAAAGGAAAAAAAAATCAATAACACATCACAAAAAATAATAAAAGCAAAGACTAATCTCAGTTATATATTTATGTAGATATATTCAAATAGAGATTTTAATGATTTTTTAAATTTATAATTTATATGACCAAATAGTTTTTCTGTTCACACTGGCAGAGTGCAGTATAATAATTTACATGTAAAACAGTTTTTAAACTATGGTTAATATAATGATACACAAAGTTAATATTACCAACGAATATTATTTTAGCCTTTTCTCATTGAATGAATCCTAGAAAAACACCTCCCAGGTTGGGGGGGTGCAGTTCAGTGATATAGTACTTTTGTAGTATATGTAAGGTCTCGCATTCCATCGTCGGTACCATAAAACAAAATAATAAAAAAAACTTTCCCAATATTAAAAGTTTTATATGAACTATTGCTGCATTAGAAAGAATAATAATAATGAGTCATTCCTATCAATCTTTGGCAAGTCACTCTTTTCTACAGAAATTTTATATAACCTCAATGGGATGCTGATAAATAGGTTTTATAATGGTTAAATAAGTAAAATGTAAAACTATAAACATTGTCTAGAGATATTTTGAAAAAAAAATTGGCTTCTGGTGAACAAGTCACTAATATTCTCCTAAAATTTAGGGATTTGTAAATGCATTTGGATTATTAACACAGGAGGAAAGAACACAGCAGAGTAAAGATGAGGACATGATTCTAACCTTCAGAAATAGGGATGATGTTGTTTCCACTGAGAGTGATGTAGAGAAGGACAGGAAAGTGAAGACTTGAGATGGGAAATAGTGACTCAATGTCAGGCTCATCAGGCAGACAGAAACAGAGAAATGGAAGAAGGCAAGGGGAATAGAAAAAGTTGAACAAATGAGTCTGAGGCTAATTCCAATATGAGAAATGGAGGATGGAGAGGATGACCAGATTCTGAAGGAAAGTCACGAGTCATTTAAAGAGAGCATAATTTAAATAGAAAGTAGATGATATTAAATAGAGTTCAATAACTGAACTTACTTTTGAGTATGTGAGCTGTGTTTGCTGACTGCAGATTGCATACCTGGTCACAACTCCCCGTGTGCTCTCATGTAGAGGCCATAGTTCTACCTTTAATGCTGCATCTCCACATGGCTCAGTCCTCACACTTACACAGTCAGAATTTAGGTAAAACATCACCTATCTAAGTGGCCTTCTCTGGCTATTCTCCAGTGGCTCTCTTTTATCTTACCCAGCTTTATTCATCAGCAGAGCATTTACATATTGGACGTACTATATATATTCTATACATATATGTATAGAATATATATATGTATGTACATACACACACTATATGCATGCCTCTTCTCATAAGAACATACATTGCATGGGAGCAGAGGCTTTGACTCACCCTTGCATCTCCAATGAGAATACCAATACACTCAGCAAATATTTGTTAACCGGCAGAATGTATATAAAGCAGTTTCAAGCTCCAAGCAGTTGAAGAAAATGGAGGAATCAACTTTTTAATTTGAATATTTAGATTAAATCTACACAACTTTAAACCACCATTTGAAAACTGAAAATCCATACCCACTGAAAGTTTTAGTGTCTCATACTTAACTGATTGCAATTTTTAATTGAAACTTGAACATAGCTTTGTGGCATTTCAATTTGACCTCTCTCCAGGAGCAAGAAGCCTGGGAAAGCTCTTTACCCTGAAATATAAAGCTCAAAACATGATAAATTGAATCTGGAAAAAAAATCATCTTTCTCTATGAATAAGAGTCTATGTATCAATTCCATATAAGTGAAATCTGTGCAGCTAATAAATGAAGAAAATGTGTCTTCTGCACCGAGCTCAGTTTTATCTACCAGGAAAAGAATAAAAGTGTAGGGTGATAAGCTGTTTGGTCTTGCTGTGGACTACTAGTCAATCTAGATACTGATGAAGCTCCTGAATGTATTAGCAGACAGCAGTGTATGATCCATTATTCCACATCTTATGCTGGTGATACATTGTCATGCGGACTGAATTGGATAGCTGAGATATATTATTACCCAGGACACAAATCTATAGCATTGCTTCAGTGGGGGTCTTCCAACTCAGTTCCAGGATAATTATTATAGCACTTTGGAACTTTAAGTCTATAAGTGTGAACCAAAGAAAATGTGGGCAATACATCTATGTAATTTCAACTCATATCACAGGTTCATAATTAAAGGACAATAAGGACAATGTATTTTTCCATATGTTTGCCCTCTCCTTTATGACATTTTTAATATCAAGCTTTCTTTGACAACTTGTCTAAATCTTTTAATTATAAGCAACATAAACTTTTCTAAGTTTGTGAAATAAGTGATTGCTGAAAATGAATACCCGACCAACTTTGAATCACTAACTTGAATTTTTTCTGTACTTCACAGTATAATTTCAGTTAAAATTAGTTTTCATAGTAAATACATAGTATATTAGGACTAAATCAATGCAAATATGACATTCAACTAAAAGGATAACATGAAATTACAGCACAGGTGAGCTGTAAAATTTAGAAATTAATAACAAAAAGAGAACTTACCCATAATTCTGTGATGAAGAAATCAATAAAGTTGTAGAAAGAGAAGTAGAGAAAGTGAAGATGAATGATTGGAAGACATTTGATAGTGAGAGTAAAAAGGAATGATTTGTATTTATAAAGTTGCTAATAATAAGCAGCCCAAGCTTTAGAGGTGGAGCTATTAAGAATCAATATAAAAGAGCAGAGCAACTCATATATTTCAGAATATAAGAAGACAGAAAGAAACTCATAATATCCTTGGAGCCATAGCATTCTCCACTTAATTCCATGACTCTGGAATCATGTTTCCAATTAGCATTAACAAAAATAATCATGTGGCAACTACCTCATTAAGTATAATAAAAGTATCATCATGAATTATGTTAGGAGGACTAAAAGTGATAAACATATGTGTGTGAAAAGTTATGGTCTTGACTCTCAGGTTCTTGCTTGAGAGGGATTTAGCATGATGGATGGTGGAGAGGACAAATGGCAGAGTCAGGGAGAAGGCAGCCATGATGCTAAGGAAAGGGAGAGAAAGAGAGGATCCAGACTAGGAATGGCAAGCCTTGCCATGTGGAAGGATGTGTGGGTTGAGAATAGAAGAATTTTAAATCCTGTTTGTAAGATTGGTAAAAGCAAAAGGTACAGAGAAAATATCACAGATGGCTCTTCTTCCACTGTGTAAACACTATTTAGCCTAAGTGTGTTTGCCCATATTTTTATTCTTTTCCATTCAAGTATAACATGCTAAACAATAAATTATCCCTCATATTATAGCTGTCAGTATAAATCATGTTTATATCCCTCCTTTGAGAATGCCATGCTCCTACTTAGAAACGCTAGCAGATCTTACTACTATTGTTCTATCACTGTGTTTAATTTCCAGTGAAAAGGAAATTGCTACCAAAGATGTATTTCTTAAGAATTTTATATCACAGTAATTGATCACGACTGGAAAAACATCCCAAAAGACAATGGTATTGTACATTTCAAAGGAAGATGTCAACCTTCCGTTCTCAGGCCAATAACTTGTAATATTTTTCACAAGATACTATATTTAGTGTATTTTAATATACTTCACTTGTTTACAAAATAATTTGTGACTTAATACAATTTATTTAATTCTGAAACAAATTTATGATCGTACAACTAAATATAAAAATAGTATTGTACACAGTTCATTGTACCATACTTTATGCCCAATACTTTATTCAATTTAAATCTCCTATTGTTAAGAAAATAAAATTATTGGTGATTTGTTGTGTCTTTAATCAACACTGCCATTTGACTGTACTAATGTGTTTATTGGGTGGTGTTTCCTAACATTCCCATAGGTACAGTGAAGTGCTTAGGAGGTAAGCAAGTCCTTTAAACATGACATACAGAACAGATAGATATTGCATGCTGATTACAATAATTGATAAGGGACTGTGCACATAGGCTAGTGGTGCAGAACACTAAATAGTATTATATTGGTTTTTAGAATCATGGTAATATCTGGGGAGTAAGTAAACTTAGTAGGATTTAGTTCATTTTTTGCACTTCATTATGAGTTATTCTGAAAGGATTAAAGTATTCTCAATGAGCAGTGAAAGAAACTGAGCTAAGGAGAAAATAAATAATTCTACCTTTATTGTTTTTCAAGGCAATTTATTTAATGTTATCTCATTTAGTTCATAATTACAAAATAGTTTATTATACAACTGGGTATAAGATTTAAGGATTGTTACTCCCAGACTGTGAATATTTTACCTTATAATTCAAAATTTGCATGTAGGGAATACCAGAGAATATTAAAAAAATTACATTTAATTTGACCTCAGAGGCTGGTTAAATTCTGGCACTCTGCTTTTTCATGTGTTCACAGAACTGCATACCAATTTACAGGGGCACTTTTCAGTTATAAAGGAAAATAAAGTCAAGAACCTGTTAACTGTTTTGTGATTACTATACCCAAAAGTTGATTGTCATCTGTAGATAAGACATCAGGGCTTTACCCTTTAAAGCGATATTGTTCAAAGGAATTTATTATGGTTCAGGGGAATAATAAATAAGCTTATTCAATAAATTCCTTTGAACAATGTCCTTTTAAAGGATAATGCCCTGATGTCTTATATATGTCAACCAACTTTTGGTTAAAATAATCATGAAAACTTCATACTTTAATATCTGTTGAATAGTATTCATTCAATAACAATAGTATTTCTTACTCTTCAGGGATAGATTCAGTTGGAGTTTTCAAATAAGTTGTAAAACTTATTTATTTGTAAGTTTTGTTACACTCAATTGCATCAAGAAATATCCTTTCTGGATTCAATTTGCCATTCTCCTATTTCAGTAAGTATCCTTGGAAAAACTCCCTATTTATACTAATACTTTGTTCTTTTCCTCATATTTTGAAATTTGCATAAACTATTCTGATGCTACAGAAAGATATTTCACTTTCATTTTGTTTCTTGGGCCACTAACTTTTGACAGGGAGATCTGTGCTTCTGAAAACCTGTACCACAGCTGGAGTAGCAAGTCCCAACAATCAAGCCAAGCCTCAAGCTGTGAAGCCCACCTGGGAGTGGGGAAAGAGCCCTAGTCTTCACTCCAACCCTTGTATACTGCAGTTAGCAAGCAGTTTTGTCTTAATAAGAAAATGATTGCATCACCTTCAACACTGGACTAGTAATCAGAAGATTCAGTTTACAGTTCTAGAAGTATACCAACTCACTCTTTTGGTGGAAATACAGAACTCATGGTATAGATGCACAGATTCATTATTTGATAAGAAGCTCATTATTTGAAGAGCCTGACCCTGATGTCCAGAAAAGGAAATGATTTTCAAGACCCAGGAAGAATTTGATGAGGCAGCCAGAGCCCTGATGCCCTTTGGAATTAGAGTTACCTTCCCTGACCAGACTCCACATGGTTCTAAGAAATTCAGGAAGTAAGAAGGATCAACAGTGAAGAGAAAGGGAAGGCACTAATATTTTCAGTGAAAATTTAAAAAATCACATTCACCAAACACTCTACCTGAGGTCTAAGGAAACAGAATTTTTAGGAGTTATGACATGGCAATCCTTAAAACAACAACAACAACAACAAAAAACCCTAAAGAAATTTCTATTCTCAGTCAAGTTGAATTTACTGTTTTAGAGTAGTTCTCATTTCTGTTGCCATACATTCTGAGAGAATTTTTAAAAATTTTACCTGAAAATTATGTATATTTGAAATGTAAGCTTGAAAATTTTTTTATTAGTTTAAATGACATCTTTGTAAAAGATCAGTTGACCAAATATGTGTGGATTTATTTGGGGGCTCCATTCTGTTCCACTGGTCTATGTTTGTCTTTATGTCAGTACCATGCTATTTTAATTACTGTGGCTGTGTAATTCTTTTAAAATTGAGAAGAATGATACTTCCAACATTGTGGTTTGTAAAACTGCTTTGGTTATTCAGAGTATTTTTGTGGTTTCATATGAGGTTTAGGACTGCTTTTCTGTTTCTGTAAAAAAAAAAATGCCATTGAGATTTGTATAAGGATTTTATTTAATCTATACATCATTCTGAGTAATATGAACTAGTTTAGCTGCAAAAGATGTATTTATTTTGATATATTATAAATATTAGTATATTTTAAAGAGATCTATATGTCATCCATTTAAATATGTCCAATTAAATTAGAATATCACTGTGATTTGAAATTCACCCTAACACGCATACACATACTTAAGGATTATAAATTTTATGTAGTTCATTTTCTTTGAATTTTCACTGCTTCTACAGTGCTTTCACAGAATTTTGTTCTAATTAAATATGTTTATTTCCTTGAAAGTTGTATTATTGCTCAGTCTCTCATACTACTTTGTCATAAATTTAGATGTATATGTATAAGTGTGTGTATTCATTGAATATGTATAGATTTCGATTTCATATTTTTCTTAGGTCCATGAGGCAGAAAGTGTTAAAAAAATTCTCATTTCTGAATATTAATAATAATAATACTATTCTCATAATTATTATTTTATACACTTGATTTAAAACAAAGTAGTCTGTACAAACTGATCAAAATTATTATGTATGAAAATAAATTTGTACTTGAAATCTATTTGTTATTTATAATAGAATGGGACAGAGTTCAGCATGATTCAATTTCTAGCATTTTTTTTTTTTTTAGGTTTAAGTACTGAAAAATCTTTTTCCTAAATGTAGATGCAGTTTTATAATGACCAATTTCTACAACTTATCCTAAGTTGCATAGCACAATTTCCATAATTATCTATCACAAAAATCATTTCAAATAATGTATCAAGTTACAAATTTATTAGGGTTTTCTTTCAATTTTAATGAAAGAAAAGAATTGGAAATTGCTCAATTTGCAACAACAATTTCTGGGAAGTATACCAAAAACACTATCAAGACATAATAAATAGCTGTTAATTATAGCCATCTCTTAAAGGCACCTAGCCTAATTTTATATATGTAAAAACTTTAGAAATATTGAAATATTATATAATTTCAAATATATGTTTTTTGATATAATGTTTTTTCTTAATTAAAAATCATGTGCTTTGAGTATATTTTTACTTAAGCTATGTAGCTGCAGATCTGGCTAATTTAGTTCATAAAGTCAACCAGATCAAACTTACTTTTTTTCTTAAAATTCTGTTTTAATTTTTCAATTTAAATACATAGAACACAGGGTATCCCCATGGCAACCATATGACTTCTGAATATAGCTGTAGCTGAATAGCAGCAAATACTATTTCTCCACTTTTCGCTTTAGAACTACACAAGCTCTTAACTTAGATATAAAGCTTATATTACTGATAGCAATGCCAAGGTGACATGAAAATCATGATTGGATCTTTAACAATCAAATCATTATAAATATGTATTTACCCAATAGATGCATCAATGAGCAAAACACATAATGAGGCCACTCAGAACCATGCATCACACAGAAAAGTAACATTCAAAGAAAGATCCAAACATCTCTACCAACACAAACTCAATCAACTTGAATTAAAGGATTCAAAAGTTAGAAAAGTTCTTCACCAGTGGTACTCTTTGGCGAGTCTTAGCAAGATAAATGACAGCTATAAATTTTTAACTCAGAATAATGAGAACATCTGTGACTTCATGGATATGAAGGCACACATTTGATTTACAACAGTTTTTAAATCCATGATCTTTTAAATAATGATTTCATGCACTATACAAAGTTTTCCAAATAGGGATGAGATATACCTGAAGGTTGAATTTGAATACTTGGATTTAGCTATGAGCTGTGCAAGGGATATTAGAACTTTTTCTAGCTGGGTGTTGTAATGTACTGTTGTAATCCCAGCAGCTTGGGAAGCTGAGGCAGGAGGATCCCAAGTTCAAAGCCAGCCTTAGCAACTCAGGGAGGACCTAAGAAATCTAGCAAGAACTTGTCTCAAATTAAAAAATAAGTAAATAAAAAGGGATGAGGATGTGGCTCAGTGGTTAAGGCTCCCTGGGTTCAATCCCTGGTACCAAAAAAAGAAAAAAAAAAAAAAAAAAGAAAAGAAAAGGAATGTTTTCTAAACTCTTCAATGACTTCCTTGATAATTTGTATATAATTTCTAAGCCACATCTAATGGCTATGGGAAGCGGTAAGCTTATTTACAATTTTTATCAATATCCTTTGCTAGTCTCCTAAAAAAAATTAATAGTCAACCTGCCATGAATTTAGAAGTATGTCAGAAGTAAAGGAAATAATAAAGGAAATAAAGGAAAACAAGACCAAGCAATTTTGGTTGGAGAGGTTTATATAAAATTTAGAAATATTGATTCTCTGTATATGGCTAAAGAAAAGAGAGAATAAAGTCTTTATTTACCAATGAATTATTGGGAGTTTTAACAAATATAGTTACTTCAGGTATTGCAATAAATGTTCTCCCTTATAATACCATTTATGTATATTTGTTTACAAAACATATTTGTTTTTCATTGTGTTGGTTACAGAGAGGTAAGTCTAATATGTGCATAATAAATATGAGGTACATAACATATCCATTCTCCTCACCCATGGCAGATGTAGCTAATCAATCACAGCATTCTTTGCCACTGAGAAACTCTGAACATTTAGACTTCAGTAATCCATTATCCATTAGCTGTTACAGCATTCTGGTTGAAGACTATTTCTCAGCATTGTTACAAGAAAGAGCACGTCCATAATCCCTCTTTACTAGCTAAACATCTTAGGAAGCGTTTCTAACTTGTTATGCTGCACTCATAGGACAGTTACACGGTCATAAGATTGAATTCATGTGAACATATTTTCTAACCAATCATGCATTAAGAAATCCAATCAATTATCTTGTAATGTAAACAACACCATCTCCCTAGTTGATCTCTGTACACACATTTTATCTACTTGGTAAGTGTGGATTTTTTAAAAAATGGTTTTATTAAAACTGTGCACACCTGTGTGCCTTTTGAGTGTTGTATCTGATACTAACTGGAGAAAAAGGCTGCTGGAGGAGGAGAAATCTGGAAACCTTACTCCTGGCTCATCATTATGGTGCTCTGGCAGACTTTTTGCTTGGCTGGAGGCTGTGTGATTAATAGCCTCTCTTCTCAATTATGAGGATATTCTACTCATCTTCCTTTGGCTGTAAATGGAAGATATCTATGTATGTGAGATGCAAATGTGGGCTCTATGAATGCTAATTTCAAAATCAGCCAAAAGTTGATTGGCAGAAAACTGAACAACGCTGTGATAGGCATTCTGGGGGTCAGAAATCTGTGAAAGAAAGGCTGAGTGAGAGTGGAGAAAAAAAGAGCTGGAGCGATTTGGAGTTAATTGAGAGCAATAGTTGGGAAAGCAGCAGTTTATGAAAGCAAGTCTAAGCCAGATATCCCAGAAGGGAAACGGACGAAAACAATAAAAGTGAGAGTTTAGCTGACATTACAAAAAGTGGGATGAAACTAAGAAGCCAAGACTATGCCCCAAACTGCATGAACTGCTGCATCCTCTGTCTCTAAACGTCCCTGAAATGTGCCCCTTTGCACCTGGTTTGTGCCCTCGGGAACTCTGCTCCATTTTTAACTATAACATCCTTAATGTCAGGGATACTGTTGTCTTTGCTTTTCTAGATATCACGGGGGACAAGCACTCAGGAGTGTTCCCTGTATTGGATTGAACTGAATATTTGATTGTCAGAAGGATGATCCGGATAATACAAAAGGGGAGGAGCAGAGAACCCAGACACTATTTGATTAGTTAATCGTTACAGCAGAAGAGATCAGAATGAGTACAGGAAAAAGTCTTTGGACTGTTTCCAATAAATAGGCAGAGCGAATATTTTAAGATAAGACCTTTTAGGCGGGTTTGCATTATCAACTCAGATTGACTTAAGTATTTTGTGTAGAGGGCATTTTCAGCCCAAGGTGGCTAGACAAGCAAGCCTAAAGGCCCAAAGTGCTGAAACTTCCATGGGTAGTTTCTTAGGTAAGAAAGTTGGTAACTTAGTCTCTGGTGTTCCTGAGTCAGCATCACAAAGAACCCCTCCCTGCCAAAGGAAGACCTGGTGAAGAGAAAGAGATAACGGTGCCGCAGCCATTGATACTTGGTTAAAATAAAATTTTCACTCCACTGGGGGACAGTGTAGACAGAAGGGAAAGCCATCTGAATTATTTTCCCCATCTGTTCTTAGGGACTTTCTTTCACCTTCACATTCTAGTCACCTTGCCTTTACAGATTAATTTTACTTATGTAAAAGTGTTTTTCTCTGGGCAGTATGACAGACTCAACATATGCTTTCATATCCAAATGCACTTCTTTGCAAATTCCCTTTGCAAAAATTTTATGTGAATATAGTTATACACACACACACACACACAAAAAAAAAATCCAATAACCCTCTTAAAGAGTCATATATAACTGTCCTTACAAGTAAACTGCATCTTCACATCATCCTTAAAATATAGGTGAAAGTTTTCCAAAATGTTGAAGATATTGTACAAAAGGGGAGGGAGGGATAATTAAAATAAAATTTTGTTTAAAACCCTACTCTAAAACATTTGTATTGACATTTAATTTGTCTCAGAGTCTCAGAAATGTTTCACTTTTCTCATGTGAGATTTAACACTATTTAAATGGATTTTAAAAAATTAAATAACTACTTTCATGTCACCAAATCTAACTTGTCTTTCAGATAAGCAAAATGAACCATTTTAGATTTCAACATGAATACAGAAGATTTTGTTTATTTGAAGAATTGTCTCAGGTTGGACATATTAGGGAAAGATCACTTAGTACTTTAGCTAAGAACATAATTCAAATTTTCTGGAATTTATTCATTTTGATCTTAAAATATTTCGAGTTCTTCCTTCTTGTCTATTTTGTGATTGATAGGACTGTATGACTATAGTGCTATAAACTGTGAAGAATGAGCTGCTTCTCCCTGGAAGGACCATGCATGTACCAATATGGATCATCCATATCTTTCTGTGATCTTGAGCATGGCAACCTAATGATAATTGGGTTTGTGGTTGTTACACTAGGCTTGTATCCTTATTGACAATGAGTATAGAGCCTCCTGCTGACACAGGGAATAAACCTGTATGATATTTATTCACAAAGACTTAGGAAATGTTTAGTAGCACAGCATACACGTAGTCTATCATAACATGCATATGAGATATATATTATATACATTATATATATGTATATATAATATTAAATGGTTTTAACTCTTAAACAATTTTATATAAAATGATTAGTGCCTTTCTATGCAGAACTTATTATCTCTTGTTATTCAATTGGGAGGCCATATCACCCTCAAAATAATTCATTGAAGAAAGAGGTAAAAAGCAGATTGCACTTGCATTATTTTTGGGTAACAATTGTAAGACTATGAACCTCAACTGCAGATTTATATGGAATCTAAAAAAATATGTGTGGTTCTAGAATCTGAAATGATTAAATGGATTCATATAAAACAAAGTTGCCTTAGCAATGTAAGTCCTACAATATTATGCAGTTAACCTTAGTGATAGTTCTTCTTGAGAAAGACATGTCTTTATTTATATTTTTCATAATAATGCAATCTAACATAACTTATTTTATATAACATAAGCATACATTATATGAATTTGTTATTTATTCTCCTACTTCCTCCTGATGGGAGGACTCTTTTTTTTTTTGGTACAATCCTATGAAACATGGCAGCATGAAAGTCTAGATAGAATTTCAAGGAAGGATTACTTGTTCAGAAAGGAGGAGTGTGGATAATAAGTGATGGACAGTGCCCAGGGGAAATATAGGAAGAAGGAAGTATGGCATAGGGCAGAGGAAGAAAGAAATCCATGTGTTGGCACTTCCAGAAGAAACACTGAGGGAGAAGGTACATTGATATCACATTTGTTTAGGTAAGTTGAATGTTAGCTGTGAAAACTCTCTGATATTCCTCTAAATCTTTGGAAAAGTCTACCCAAATCAGATAATCCAATCTTGACTGGCTGGATTTCCTATGAAAAATGCTGATGATGTTAAAGGCCATTTAATGACTGATGAAGAAAATCAGCATGCATAGTCCAGAGGATGGCTTGTTTAACATCTTCTTAATAAAAGTGGCATTAATTAGGAGGAACACACACACACACACACACACACACACACACACACATATTCCCTTTGTGTGCACTGAGTTTGCCCAGAAATAAAACAAATTTCAGAAGCACTAGAGGAAGTGGTTGGCTGTCAACACTTACTGCGAGGATAATCTGGAGGGAACTATGAGCCACTTCTATGTACTGGTACTCCAGAAAACACCCTGAGACCGTGATGTAGCGATGGTCTTCTGGGGCCCAGTCTGGGGCGGGTGTCACTGACGTCACCATACATCCTGGTCCATTCTCCATCCACCAAGATCGGTGCATTGAAATATTAAAAGTCAGGATAAGGTCTGTTTCCTGCAAGAAGGCAATTTATAAGGATGAGAATTACTTCATAAATGTCAGCTTATTTGGGACTGAATTGTTTTCTATTTGCGCATTAATTGTAATACTGAAATGTCTTTACCATTAGGGACTTGTGAATATTAAAAAGGGAATGATTTAAACTATCATCAGGTGAAAGTCTTATATTATAAATCTGCTGTATATTTTCTCCTTGTCAGAATATTTACTTATCATACATTTTAAATCTCAAAGTTGTATTTCAATGTGGCAGCATTTCACTTGTAGCTAATGCTCATATTTATAAAATCTTTATGTAGTAAAAGACAATATAGCTTATTTTCCTCCTTTTTATTCTAATTGTCCCTCTGTATCCATAGGGAATGGTTTCAAGACTCTCAATCCCTGCAGATACCAAAATCCAAGGATGCTCAAATTCCTTTATATAAAATGTCAGTTGGTTGAGTCTGGATGCAGAATCTGTGGATATAGAGGCAGACTGTGTTTTGGGAAATCAGTGTCTCTTCAATCTCATCAACTTCTGTGAATTCAGTCATAGTATTTTTTCATGGAATATCATTAGCAAATTCTTGCAGGGGATAATACATCAATAACTCTTTAGATGAATTTAACTATGTAGGTGATTCACAGCTGTAACTAGAATAAAAGGTACAGTTTCTGAACTCAGAGAGCTTATAGTCACATACACCAAGAAACTGTCAATAGAACATGGAAAAAATGTCATATTCTGGGAAGATAATGGTTAAAAGGAATGTATCAAACATGTTCTATTACTCTGCAAGTTATGATTTTTATTCACAAATCCTAAGAGTGAGCCAGTGGTGGAACTTGAACTCTTTTAGCCTCAATGACAGTTGAGGTCCCATGATAATAGGAGCCAACTACTCTCACTCAAAACTGAGAGTGAAGCGCTAGAGTGACTAGGTAGACTCTAGATAGAAAAATGTCTTAAATCATGATTAGTGACCTTGAGACTCTTACTGACACTGAGAATATGTAAAGGTTGAGCTGGAATGGCCAAGGAACTTGGAGACTATAAGGAGGATTCTGTTTGAGGTGCTAAGTGTCACCAACTTCACAGTGGTGACTGGGGGAGGGAGGGGATATTTTTGCTTCTTTTTGAGACCATTGAGAAAGGCTTTAAGCATCCCTTGGAACCTGGGAGAAACAGCAACTAGTATCTGGTTCAGGTTTAATAAGTCTCAAAATAAAGCCTGGGATTGGAGCTACCTGCTTAGTGGCCAAACAAAAAGTAGGCAATGTTTGGAAGCAAACTGAATTGCTACATTTGATGGTTCTAAGAGCAGAAGTGGGCCATCAAAATAGAGAGCTAAATGGCATTTTTATTAGTGCTTTCCCAGAAGAACTATTGGTGGGGGATAATGGCTGAGAGTACTGACACACATTCCCATGTTCTCAGGGAAGAATTGTAATACAGTGAACAGAGAAGATACACCCACTAAGTCATACATACAGGGAGAAATTAATGAAGTCAAGTGTCTCTGAAAAAAAAAAAACACAGAAAAAAACCCAGGGGCCATTACTAAAGTAAAACACTGAGCCTGCAACTTTTCCATGTAGAAAGGAAAAAGCTTAATTTTGAAAAAAATTGGATTTTTTATTCCAAGGACTTTTTATTCAGAAGGACATAATCCTTTCTGAACAGAAACTATTTGGGGAACAATAGTGACAACAGATAGCTTTTACTATTTGAGGGTCACCACAAGAATAGGTGTGCTGTTTATTTTTTTCCAGTGGCAGAAGAACTAGGTCCATAGGTAGATTTGCAGGGGCAATTATGAGAACAGACCAATGTTTTCTATTTTTTTCTTACAATCTTAGCCATTTAATGTTTTGTTGCCAAAAACAGGACAAGACACTGAAGCGCTTTAGAGTGCTTGGTCTTCAGCATGTACTTCTCCTGAGTGGCAGAAGTTCAAGGAGGTAGGACTATGACCATTGCTTTCAGTACTCTGAAATACTCTGGTATTCTCCTTACTTCTGGTGATGAGGTTATAGAGGAAGGCCTCTATAGAGAATCATTATCACAGGAAGTCTACAGTTCACATTAGTGTTTGCTCTTTGTAATATACATTCCGTGGGTTTTGGCAAATATATGACATGTGCCCACATTATCATATCATTCAGAATCATTTCACTGCCTTAAAAATCCTCTGTGCTCTACCTATTCATTCCTTTCACCCCCAAAACACTGGCTACCATGTTCCTCTGGCTGTCATCTCAGTTTTTCTTTCCCAGAATTCCATGTAGTTGGAATGACATAGTATGTAGGCTGTTTAGATTGACTTCTTTTAAGTTCCTTTAGTGTCTTTTCATTCTCGATAGCTTGTTTTTAGCACTAAATAGTATTCCATTGTCTGGCTAAAGCAGTCTTTGACCCATTCACCTACCCAAGGACAACTTGGTTGTATCCAAGTTTGGGCAATGGCAAATAAAGCTGTTATAAACATCCATGTGCAGGTTTTGTGTGGACATAAGTTTTCAATTCATTTGGGTATATAATGAGGATTACAATGTCTTGATTGTATGGTAAGGGTATGTATAGTTCTATAAGAAACTCCCAAACTCTCTCCCTATTGGTTATGCCATTTTGCATTTCCACCATTAATTAGTAGGGATTCCTGTGACTTGGCATCCTTGACAGAATTTGGTGGTGTCATGTTCTGGATTTTGGCCATTGTAATAGGTGCATGGTGATAGTTCATTGTTGTCTAACTCACATTTCCTCAGTGATATTGACATTGAACCTCCTTTCCCATATTTACATGCCATCTGCATGTATTCTTTGGTGAGGTGTCTGTTAAGGTGTTTGACACACTTATTATCCAGTAGTTTGCTACTTAGTATTGAGCTGTACAGGCTCTTGGTATATTTTGAATAGTAGTCCTTTTTCAGTTAAGACTCTCACAAATATTTTCAACTGTCTATGGCTTGTCTTTAATATGTTTTAAATGCAATAGGAATTCCTGAGCTTTATCTACTCCAAGCATAATCAATAGGTTATTTAATTCCTGTATATTTTGTAAATTTTGAGCTCAAAATCATAACTTTTGATATAATGAACATGACCTGAGAGCACAAAATACATCAAAATCACCAACTAATCGTTTACATTCTTGATGGATTCACACACACAAAAAAAAAACTTAAAAGAAAATCAGCTCAGAATTGTAAGATACTAAAACTTTTAAATTTAAAGAACAGTATAATAATAATTATATATTCAGATCCATATAGTGACAAAAAAATCTTTGTATCAATATATTTATTCATCTCTCTAAGTAGTCTTTAAAAAGTTCAGATTAAAGGACCCCATTATTGGTCATGTCATTTTCAAAATAACAGGGTCTGATGTGTTACATGAAAGCTGTGATTAGCACTAAAAATTTGTTTCTGACAGGGCTTGTGTGTATTCAGGTCAATGAAAGAAGCCTAATTGCCCAACAAATAATAAGCATTTGATAAAAAAAGTTGACAAGTAAATGAGAAAATGATACTAGTGACATTTCAGAATTTCAATAGAAAGTGAACATTTACTTTCCCAGTTTCTGGCATTTGAAGAAGAACACACATGACTATTGCACTAGTAAGCAACAAAGGCTACATTGCCGAGATGAGAAAGTAGAGAGAGAGAAAAGAGAAGTTTTGATTTATAATTTAAAAACATGAAATAATTGTCAGATTTCTGGAGTTTTCTATTACCTTCTTTTGGCATAGTATTGAAAATTTATATTTTCCCATTTCTAGACTATTTGGTTACTATTAGAAAGGCTTGGAACTGCTTTTAGTACTAAATTGCAATGGTTTATAGTTATCATCATAGTTATTAAACATAGAAACGATTCATAAACCATATGCAAAAAACATTCTACCAGACCATAATGATGTGAAGTTCTGCAAAATGGTATTATCTTGTAGAACATCACATTGTGAGGTTTATTGTCTCTTTTGGGAGATTAGATATAAGCTAAAATGTAACAATATAAGAAAGCATTTGGTAAGTACCTAATAAGTGGTAAGTGGACAATCCATACTATGAATTCAGATGATGGTGCCAGGATACTGTAGACCTACGATAACTTGTATGTTTAAGTACTAACAGGTGGCTTTATAATTGTGAGAGGGGAGTTTCTAAGAGTAAAATAGCTTTGGAAAGATGAGATGGGCTTAGAATGGGGAGGATTTAGAGGCAAGTTCAAAAGGCCATGAGTTTTTAAAGATTTTTGATCAGTGACAGGCCATGGGCACTATCAAACATGAAACCACAGGTATTACAGTAAAAATCACAAAGTCTGGGGTGGACCCTGTTGAAGACACAGGGAGACCCGCACACATGAAAAGCATGATGCAAGTGATTACACGGATGCTTTGAATTCTGAGTGTTTGACCTCCACTGCCACAAAACATTGTCTTGGGTAACAAAGGAGTCCCCTGGGAAGGACCAGGACTAAACGGCTTTTTGCACTCCTAGGGTGAAAGTGGGACAAGTCTGTATTCTCACCTTAAAACACAATTCTGGTAATGGTATTAAAGGAATCCAAGCACATGCATTTAATGTATTGTAGTGTATTTTAACAAACAATAAATACCCTGGGAGGTTAAAGTGTTTTTATTAATAAAAATATGTACATTTAATCTTTAGGATTGTGAGAAGTAGTTCAGGAAAGCCCATGAGGAATACAATTTTTCACTAGCTGAGAATGAAAAAGTTGGAATAGAAACAGAGGCTGTATTTGAAGCCAAGAATCACTTTCCCCCCATAAACTCTTAAATAAGATATTAAAAGTATCATCAGAAGGATGTGAACTGTATCTCATAGCCAACACCAACATATGGATACTAATTCTAGGAAGTCCTAAAAATTTTCCTTAAAATTATTATTATTCATGGATGATTTCCTGCTGGTGAATTTATTTTAACTCTAAATATAGAATTTTTTTCTGGTGATACTTGTGTAGATATATGCAAACCTGCTTCTATATATAAAAACCCCAATGCGTAGGTTATTTTGGTAACAGGAAAATCAGTAAAAACAAATCACATTGCAAAACATGCCAGGAAGAAAAAAAAACTGAAAAATTAAGATTGAGAAGATAAATAAAATTACAAGTATACTTTTTTTTAACGAATTGAATGAATTTTACTTATGAAAGAATGCGGCCCAGAGCACAAACATTAAAACATCGAAAACATTAAAAAACATTGCTCTAAAAATACATGAGGAAAGTCCAGTGTTCTTTGGACTTCTAAAACCTAGAGTTTTAACAAACAAAATGTGATTCTTCACTGTGTGGAAAGATTCACTAAAGGTTTAATATAAAATATTTAAAGATCAGTGCTGTTAGGTTTTCATGATTTTTTTCCCCCAGAAAACAGGGATCTTGTATCCATGTTCCAATAAAGATAGTTACTTCTCTTTTCTAAATCATATCTCAACTTCTTTCTTAGTCTCTAAGATTTTTTTAAATTAATTAACATTTGTGTTCTAATTAGTTATACATGATAGTAGGATGCATTTGACACATCATACATAAATGGGTTATAACTGCTCATTCTTCTGGTTGTAATTGTTGTAGAGTGACACTGGTCATGCAATCATATAGGCACATAGGGTAATGTCTAATTCATTCTATTATCCTTCATAACCTCAAACACCATTCCACTTCACTCCCCTATGTCTAATCCAAAGCACCTCAATTCTTCCCTACTCCACCCTTATCATGAATTAGCATCTGCATGTCACAGAAAATGTTTGGCCTTAGGTTCTTTGGGATTGGTATATTTCACTTAGCATGATATTCTGCAGTTCCATCCACTTACCAGCAAATGCCATAATTTCATTCTTCTTTAAGGCTGAGTAATATTCCATTATGTATATACACCACACTTTCTTTATCAATTCATCTTTTGAAATGTGCCTAGGTTACAGTTTAGCTATTGTGAATTGAGCTGGTATAAACATTGATGTGGCTGACTCACTGTAGTATGCTGATTTTAAGTCCTTTGGGTATAAACTGAGGAGTGGGATAGCCAGTCAAATGGTGGTTCTATTACAAGTTTCCTGAGGAATCTCCATACTCCTTTCCATAGTGGTTGCACCAATTTGCAGTTCCACCAGCAATGTATGAGTGTGCCTTTTCCCCCACATATTTTATGCTATCCCACAACTGGTCTGAATCTTCAGTATCTTAAGCCTTGCTGTAAAAAATTGCATTTTTATGAAATTCTTCTCACTACCTCTTATTAATATCCTGTGTCTCTCTCTTCACTTGAATTAATACTTCAGTTTACCCCTTCCAAAATGCCCTGATAATTCCATTCTTTTTTTTCAACCTCATATGGTTATACCTGGTATTTCTATATGTAAGTCAGTAGTGATGTATCTTGGTCTTTTACTTTTTTCTTAGGGGTAAAGAAATACGGTAAGTCAAATATGGGCACAGTTCCTGCTCAAGAAATACAAATGAACTCTTATCTAGACAAGCAAGGCAAGAAAGGAAAGAAGGCAGGGATAAAGGAGAAATCAAGGGGGATTACAAATGGAGCAAAATAAAATAATTCAATACGGAAGTGTCCACACCATGCTAATTTCAAAAGAACCCCCAGGCTCAAAGGACTTGGTGTTATTTTAACCTCTAAAGTTATAAATCATCAGCTATGAATGGGATCCCAGTTTGGCAAAATAAGTCTTTCCTCTTTCCTAAACTTAAAACTAGCAGAGGCTTAGAGGCAGAATTTCCTCAGCTGGTTACAAGAATTAAAGATCAACTTCTCCTTGACATTATGGTTTTCAATGTACTAAATAAACCTTCTTAAGGTAGCTTTCTGATGTTTTCTCACATTCCAGTTTTTTCCTTCCCCACAAGTATCTTTTCCCATTTTGTGAGTGTTCCTTTTCCTTTCTAAAAGCTCTGAAAAATGATTTGCACTCACTCTAGAGGCTTGGCTAGGCAAAGAACAGGTGAGCTATTTCCAGAGATGTTCCTGCCATCCAAGTACTCACCTGAAGGCTACCCTTTTGTCAGTTTTTAAAGCACTTTTATGTGGATTTTTAACCAGCATGGAGGCACAGAGGTGCTGATGATATTGAAAACTTAAGAGACATTTAAGAAATACTAAATCTCCTTCTCAATAGCTCCCCACTGGGCTGGGGTTGTAGCTCAGTGGCAGAGCACTTGCCTTGCACAGGTGAGGCTCTGGGTTCGATCCTCAGCACCACATAAGAAAAGACATAAATAAAAAGAAAGCTATTTTGTACATCTACAATTCATTTTTTTTAAATAGCTCCCCACCATGACTCCAATTATTTCTCACCTAAAAGAACCAGTGTTGTCCCTGTCATTTGCCTAAAGCCTAAAACTCTGATTTCCATAGAATCTGTGCTTGGCTTCAAGGATTTTAAATCATTAGGAGCCTGAACTCATTTTGATCCATAGTTTAGGTTGCTCCCTTGTTAAATTTGTTGCCATAGAGGCTAATAAAGTTTTATGTCATTTTCTTTGTTGATTTCATTCTCTGGAAGAGAACAATTCATGGAAAAATCAACAACAAATGGTAGGAAGCTAGAGATAAACCAAGTGTTAACGTTTTTGATGATGAACTTCATAGTTCATTTTCCAGTTATTAAGAACAAAAATAATCACAGGCAAAATGAAACATTAACACAAAATATCTCCGTACATTCTCTATGAATCTTTTGATTTTGAAGATGACAGGTGATCTCCTGGTTCTTTATAAATTATGTAACTTGTTGAATTTCAGGCAAAGTTTTCTCCAGAAAAGAAATGAAATCAAATTTATGCATTAATAACCTTGTCCTGTTCTACAACAGCATTTAGAGGTAAGGATTACTGCCTTCACTTACTGGAAGAAGTAAATGAGGCTGAGAGTGCATATAAACCTGCATCAAGTTCTCTTTTTTAAGGATGGAACTAAATTGCAAACCACTTTTTGTCTCACTTCATGTCTTCCCACTATACCTTGTTGCCTCTTGAGGAAATTGTCTTGGACACTCTACCAGTCATTACCAAACTAGTTTCATTATCCTACAGGTTTTTTTTTTTTTTTTAAGAGGATACATTAAAATTTGTGAAAATATACACAGAAATAATTTTAAAAATTTCTAAATGCTCTTCAGAAACCCACCCCAGTACTATAAACAACCTTGAAATGTCCTCTTAGGTAGTTGGCCAACTCTAATCTGCAATTCATTGCACCCTCCATTTAGAGTAGAGTTATATTTGTCATGCATTTGGATGGAGAAGCTTTTAAAGATATTTTAGTTGTACTTTATTCTCATGAGAGAATTTTTTAAGTGGTAAGATTTGTATCTTGTCTTGTTTTATCCTGGCAAGTACATAGATCAATACTGCTTAGAATTCGTGGAGACAAATATAAATAAACCTCTAAGTCTAAATAAAACACCTTTAAGCACATGTACTTATTTCATTTGGATTACTTCCAAAGAGCTCTTTGCAGCTTTTGTACCACATAAAGCCAAGAGGCTACTGGTGGAAAGGTCACTATCCAAAAGAAAATGTTAAAAAATATTTTTTTAAAAATACTACTCATCATCCATTTAAAGGAGCACTTAATTTCTTAACCTCCTTTAGTAAGAGGGGGTATTCTGCCAAGAGGAGAGACATAGAAATTGGGGGCACAAATTTGTGTAATAAAACAAACAATTCGGTCATTTTTTTTCAATAGTAGAAAGAGGATAGGAATGGGACTGATGGGCATGATAGTTTTTTCTTGTAAGAGTGCCTACATATCAACAGCATTAGTCACAACTGATATTTTACATTTAAAAGATACACTTCCTTCCAACTCTTTCTTTCTTCATTTTTGCAAAATGTGATGGTTTGGATCTAAAATGTCTAAGGACTCGGTTGCCAACTTGTGATAGAACTGGGAGGTTATGAAACTTCAGAAGGTGGAGACTAGTTCAGGGGAAAGAGTCACTTAGGGGTCTATACCTGAAGAGTACATTTTGTCCCTGGACACTTCTCATTCTCTGTTGCTTAGCTTGTCATGAGGTGAGCAACTTTCCTCTACCAAACCCTTGCATCTTGATGTCTGCCTCATCACAGGCACCAAAAGAATGGGTCCAAATGATTGTGAACTGAAGCCCTGAAATCAAGAGCCAACATAAATGTTTTCTCCTTTTTTATTTTTATTTTTTGGTGATAGAAAGCTAACACACAAAAAAAATATGATTATCAACTTTCCTCCCCCTGTGTTTTGATAATTCTTGCTTTGACTACCAAAAGTAACTTGAGAAATTGTAGAAAAAAATGGAGCCTAATAATTCCCTATCAAAAGTATTGTTCACAGGTATGAGTACGGCAGCCATTTAAATTTACATGTTAGCATGTAAAGTATGAAATGGGAAATCACATATAGAAAAATATAGAGGTATGATTTTAAATTTACATATGTATTTATTTAAGTTACCTTAATGAAGGAATATGAAGTAACCACTTATTTTCCTGCAATACAAATAAGGAATTCTGTATCATACATTTAGCATTTTTTTTTTTTATAATTCTCTGATTAGACTGTTGGGATTTTTCTTTTTAGTACTGGGAACTGATCCCAGAGTCTTGCACATGCTAGGCAAGTGCTCCACCTCTCTAAGCTACATCCCCAACCCTTAATTTTAATTTGAGACAGGGTCTTATTAGGTTGACCAGATGACCTCGGACTTGTGATGGTCCTTTTGAGTAGCTAGATTACAGGTGTGCACTGCCACACCTCACTTTTTAATAGTTAACTCCAGGAAGTTAGCAAAGATTCAAGCTGATGAATATGTCTAGAAGGGAAGGCAGGCCAATCCCAGGAATGGGTAGTGTGCTGAATAATTAATGCCTGTGGCAAAGTTTGGCTGGTCCTATAAGATGGAAAACTGCTCAAAGACAGGTATAATCTCTTCCTGCAAGAGGGTTCTGTGATTATAAGAGTAGAGAGGGACTAATGATCCAGTGTTACAGTATATTATTTTCTGTTGTCTAGGTTTATTTCTTTCCACTTAACTGAACAGAGAAATATGAACTACTGGGGATATCAGTCAATCTAGTTTATACAAATTAATTTAGAAAAATATTCTATAATTTCAAGTCTTATAAAATGAGTATTTATTCCCAATTGTTAGTAATATGCCTTCATTGGCAACTACTCACTATTAGTTCTTAAATACTACATGATGCTGTATTTAACAATGATTACTTATAAATTTGGGCACTTTGAGAATCTCTTTAGGAATTTTGCATTTACTTAAACACTGTAGTGAAAAAGGAGAAATTTTAATAATTTTTCCATCAGTCAGTGATTATTCACAGCTATAATCAAAGGAAAAATTCAAATTTGCACAATGAAAAGATTCAGTTATCAGCTTTCCAATTACTATGTCCAAATGTCTGAGATATTTACCTTATAAAAAGGAAAGGCTAGTCTTGGTTTTGTAGGTTCCAGTCCAAGAAGAGGTGGGCCCATTGTTTTGGGCCATTGAAGGTGCTGATGGCAATGATAGGGTATGTTTGGTGAAGGAGACTGCTTGCCTCATGGCCAACAAAGTGAAAAAGAGAGGGTAGTCCATGGTGTCACAATCTCCCTATAGGGCATGTCCCCAATTACCTAGAGTCCACCCAAAATGTCACCTCTCTTAAAGGTTCCACCAACAGTGTTACCAAGCTTTTAACCTGTGGGCCTTTAGGGGACATTCAAGATCCAAATGACACCAGATTCCTACGAACAATTCAAGCAGTTTAAGAATTTAATAAAAAGATTACTTACTATTATAGAATATGGCTACATGATTTTGAGGAATTTTGCATTTTAAGAAATTCAGTCACAAAAGAACTGGAATTTATTGTAGATCCTAAGGCTAAATTCAAACCTAACATATCTTACTCCTTTCACTGTAAAATGTGGTAATTAATTTTCCCTGGTGCTACATTGTCACTTAGCATGGATTAAAGCTTTAGTTTTTATTAACTGTATAATTTGATTTCTCCCTAGTTGAGTCTGTGTTAATCATTCTCCATAAAGAGAGATGTATGAGTCCATCTGAGTTCACTGAGAATAAGAAAAGAATAAAAATATTTTATGTTTGGGAAATTTTAAAAGAGCTTTTGTAATTCATAGCAATCACTTTTTTCCCCCTGTCCAAATTATCCAGGTAATTATATAATTTTTCTGCTCTGTTTGACATTAAGAAAAGGGTGGTGAGAAAGGTAAAGGACTGTGAGTGAGAAGACTTGAGCACACATCCCTGGGCATCAGTCACTATCCTGCTTTCTCATTCTGTAACATAGAGGGGATAATGACCATCTTCTTTCCAGTAATTGAGTACCAGAAAAGTAAAATGGGAATTGTTACCTTTAATAAGGATAAATTTGGTCTTTGAGGGGAAGCTCGGAAGGATCTTAAAATAATGAGATTTCCGACAATTTATAATAATTAACCATTTTCATCTGAAGAATCTCCCCTTTGACTAAGGATAAGCACACAGCTGAGAACCCTACAGCAAGGGACAGTATTGGCACACTCTTACTAGCATTACTGCTCAGATTCCTTCTCCTGGCCATCCTACTGTGTCACTTTGCACTGAGTTTCCTTTTCACCCCTCAAACTTGATCTCCACCCAAGTGAAAGAGTCTGCATTTGCCTGTGTTTCTAAATGCCTATAGTGGCTCATCTACTCTACTCTATGCCTTCTTTCCACTCCAAAGAAACACCTCAGACTATGCATGGAGTTGATACCCTTTCCTATGCTAGCTGTGTTCCTGCAACTTCTTTCCTTCATGCTATGTCTTTAGATCCTCAGCCCTCCGGTCCTTCTCTACCCAACCAGTGACTATGGTCCAATGCATACTAATATAGAACCCAGAGTCTACATATGCTCAATAACTAAATACTGGCTTAAGTATCTCCTGGATATAACAAATGTCTAGCATGGTTTCTTAATTAACACTTATTGACAAAGTTTTTATGTATTATGAAAATATTGTCTTATGAGTTTTGTCCCTTCATAATTTGGTTTAACATTTCTTTTTAACTACAATATCCTCAATATCCAGGGATCCCAATTCACAGATTCAACAATTAATGGATCAAAAATACACAAAAGAATGAAAGTTGCATCTGTACTGAAAATGCATAAACAATTTTCCTTGTCATTATTCCTTAAGCAATATAATAATTATTTATACAGCATTTACATTGTATTAGGTATTATAAGGTGGTTTAAAATATTTCAGGGTATATATGTAGGATACCTGCAAATGCTGTGCCATTTGTATAAGGGAGTTGATGATTAGCAAATTGTGGTATCCACAGAGGGTTGTGGAACCAATTCTCCTTGGATACTAAGAGAAGTCTGTATATCTATTATTTTAAACAATATCTTCATGTTGGATAATGGTTTGGAATCTATTATATTTAAACTACAAACATATGTGCAAACAGAATTGAATAAGTAACTTGTTTTCGACTAATGACTTTAAGTAAGTGTACTTTTATTTCTCTCAAGCTCGAGGGAACTTATTTTCTTCCTTAATATAAATGTGCACACAAGTAAATTCTTATTCCTCAGAGGCCAAAAGGAATAGGGATGAGAAATATAATTGAGTATAAATTTGGGGGCTAGTAGAATCTGTTATAAATAATTTCTTAGGATTCAAGAGGCAAGAGCAACTTGCTTATCAGGGTCTGGAGAAAATACCTAGAATTGCAAAAGTTAGTTTTGGGACGACAATCCCCTGAAAGTGGAAGAAGGACTATTGGGGTTGAGGTTTGCTCCTCTCCCTTCCGAGGGATTATTATATCCCTGGGGCCCAATTCTTCAACTCAATAGATTAGGCGAAAATTTTTAAAAAGTACTTATTTCCCATACATCAGATTTTCAGAGATGAGAAAGAATTTCATTTCGTTCCTCCCAGGGAAAAAAAGATGGTAGAAACATACTCATTTCTCACTTTTCTACCACTTAGCACCACTGCCAGCAGAATGATTGTCTTCTCTGATAGACAAGTTTGGAAAAGAGACTGTGCATGTTCAGCAGGGTCATGCCTTTCCCCTTAGAGCCAGCTAATCAGTACAATGCACACATGCCAAGGGGAGAGGGACAGAACAGCATGCTATGTGTTTTTTATCCTAATGTTTGTATGGGTAGTTTATAACATATGTTCATAATTTTTATTGCTATCCTTTACAAAATATGCATCTCAACTGAACTTATGCCTGGAAGCTGAGCAATATTGAACTGACCATAATACACAGAAACAAGAGTTTCATGGAAAATATCAGAGAGCTTGTGATAGTCAAAGGATCTGCCATATCTATTTGTGAAGAAAGGTAAATTTGAGCCTCCAAATAACAGATAATTCCATTATGAATGTAAAACTTACATCAGAAAGATCAATGAATTTAGTTAGATGCTGTCTTTTACCCAAGAATAATGTAAATTCAGATAAAAGAAGCTGTATAATATTGAAATATTCATCCTCAAGTTATTTAAGATATTCTAAATACATCTATATTCTTTCAAACTTGCAAGTCTAGTTTATGGAAATTAGTTAAGGTTATAGTTCTCTACTATAATAAAAGTAATTAATGTGAAGGGTGAATGATAAATAAAACACGCTGACAGTTTTTCCAGGGCATCTATGGGAGATTGATTCCAGGATCACTTTAATGTTGGTATCAACATTAAAGGATGCTCAAGTTTCTTATATAAAATGGCATAGTATTTGCATATACCTATGTACATCCTCCTATATACTTTAAATCATCTCTATAATAATACCTGATGCAATATAAAGGCTGGAATACAGTGAAGGCAGTGAGGGTGTGAGTGGGGTATGCTATTGGAAAGGTGAGAATCATGGGTAACAAAACGAAAACAATTGTGTTTATGAAGTGCCTTGGGATAGATGTGGCATCATTGACTATGATACCGACAAGTCCTCAGGACTGTGAATTTACACAATTTGGGAACTTTTGGATGGCTCATAATTTAGAGTTGGATTGCATAAAGATGGTAAAGGATGAAAACTTAAGATCTGTTGGCTTTTACAGACTTTGTCTCATTTCATCTTCATTATAGTTCTTTGAAAAGAACATTCTTAAGTAGAATGAAAGAAAAATGAGGCTGACCAAGTAAGTGGCTTGCTAAGGAACAACTAAGAATCGGATCAAAATCATTTGTCTTACTCCAAAGTATATGGTCTTTCTGCAACACCAGTAATTTTAAAATTTGATTTGTTTGCATATTTTCTTTCTGGATTTGCTTTATCACCACTTGTACTAGCTTTTTTAAACTTTTTTTTTTGTTAATTAACTCTCAGTCATAATTAAAATAATTTATTTCAAGAGAGGAAGTTCACATCATTATTTAATATGCTGTATTTTTTTTTCTAATACATATTAAAAATCCTCATATTACATGGAAGAAAAGGGGCCTCTAGCCCTCTGGAAGTGCTCTGGCTTGCCTTAGCTCTGAATGAAGAAGAATTTGGTGAGTTAAACTGTATTTCAGCCTCCATTTAATCCTTTAGTATCCTGCTTTGAGGCAGAGTACAACCTGTATATGTGTGTGTAGTCACCCTAAATATAGCTATCAAATTGAAACTACAACAACAAAAATCTGCCAGGGTACCTCCTGACATCACCTAGCACAGTTTTGGAAATGCTGCATTTCACAGAATAATAGGGTCCATCAGCCATCTTGATGTCTGTAAAATTTCCCTTTTAGACTATTGCTTGCGTATGGGACGCATTTAATGAGGCATGAGTCATTTCACAGAATAGATTTCCTGGATGTTTAATGCATCTTTAAATGTGCATTAAATAGATGGATTTATACACTTGGGTATGTAAATGCTGCTTCTTTGGTTCATGAATCTGAATTGATGATAAAAGCTCAGGTATCATAGGACCTGCCCCTTGACAAGATTGTTCTATGTCTCTGTGATTTATTTACTCCATATTTTGTCAGAAGTTCCAGGATTTCACTAATTCAAAGCTGATCTCAACACTCCTACAAACTTAGGTGAGCGGCCTTTGAATGGAACCTTTGGAATCTGGCCCTTCACCTCTGCTTTTACCTCATTTACTATATTCCCATAGTTCAGACCCTGGCAATTACTTCCTCTTTGGATATTGACACAAGAAACAAAGACTCATTTTTCTATTTTAAAGAGTAACACAAATAAATTCAATTTGGTTATAAGTATACTTTTTAAAAACTGCAATGTGTTACAGGAGAAAGAGCAATGGTTTTGGAAAGAGATACCCTATTTGAATTTGGCATTTAATAATATCTCACTGTGTGGCCTTAGCTGAGTTAATTAACCTTATTATCTTCCTGCTTAAAATGTGGATAATACTTGTACATTTTTCTATGGGACAAAAATATATAAAGCATCTGCAACACAAGTCAGTGCTCATGAAGATCATTTCTCCCTCCCTTTCAACATAAATTTAAATTATAAAGGGTGAAGTGAGATTAGCTATTCAAGAATTTGAAATATGGTTTCAATGCACTGTGGGTTCTTATCCAGCTATTTAGTATTATCAAACGAAACTGATATATCCTGCTCGCCAGCATTGTAAGCAATCAGTTCTCCCAAAATGAAAATGAAGCAAAGGACTATCATCTGCCATTACTAAATCACAAGATCTAGCATTTTCTTCCTTTGGTTAGTAAGGTCACAGGTTGAGTGAAGAGCATTATCTACCAAGGCTCCTGACTGCTCTGCAATGTCAGTGAGCAAAATCTTGATTAAGAAACATGTATAGGGAAGTCTCCCACTTGGTTGCTGTCTGTGTGGTTTAAAAATTAGATTTCCAAGAGAAAATAGGTACCAGGGAAAAAAAGAAATTATGCTCGACTCTCACTTCATGACTCACGTTTAGACTCTTTGATGATTGTATTTAGAGCTGAAGAGGAGCAAAAGCAACACAAGTGTCAGGCAGATGGACGGGCAAAGAGATCGATATTGAGGATGCTCAAGGAGATGAGTTTCCCTTCTTACTTGGTATTTTTGTTCCATGAATGATGCTTCTCAGAGATTTAATTATCTTACTGTAAAACAGAAAAAACCTATATAAACTAGATTTGAGATAGAAGTTGAGATTGGAAATTTTAAGAAATGAAACAACACAAATGAGCCTCTGGTATAAAAAAAAAACTGTGAGAAAATTCAGTGATGCATATTACTTTTTATTTACATCATATAACAATTTGCTTAAAGGATATTTTCAGATTCAAACTTCTAATTTTAATAGGTACATACCCTGAATCAAGACAAACAGACACATATCACAAATAGAGTCAAAGACCTTGAGGACAACATGTTGCCAAAATGAAAAGTACTATCTTAAGAAGTTACAGTTCTGTTTCCTGCTTTTGGAAAGCTGCAGAAAATAAATCATATTCATGTTGTAAATTTTGGATGAAATAAAGTAAAAGGTGTCTATGAGACACCTATGAAAAGATCTTTTGCTAATTCCACTTCATTTCATGTCCTACCACTTCATGGTGGCATAAGGAAATTGGTATTTTGGCAGTACAAGTAAGCTGACTTTTTATCTCTCCTTAGACTTCAGAAATTAGAATATCTGCTATAAGTCACAGAACCACATGGAGTCCCTCAGTCTCCAAAATCTCATTCCGATGTTTCCTTTTAGCTCTTATTCTTCTAGAGTGAACACATTATGCATTATTTATCCTGTGGATCTCACAGACAATCTCATTCAAGGAAATTGTCCTGCCTCTTTCTCTTCTTTCTTCTACATGTGGAATTTGCTACCTATGTACATGCTCACTAACTACTTCTATTGAACACATAGAATCTTTTCTTTTGTTTTTAAATTTTTTATTGTTGGTTGTTCAAAACATTACATAGTTCTTGATATATCATATTTCACACTTTGATTCAAGTGGGTTATGAACTCCCATTTTTACCCCATATACAGATTGCAGAATCACATCAGTTACACATCCATTGATTTACATATTGCCATACTAGTGTCTGTTGTGTTCTGCTGCCTTTCCTATCCTCTACTATCCCCCCTCCCCTCCCCTCCCCTCCCCTCTTCTCTTTCTACCCCCTCTACTGTCAAGAATCTTTTCTTTACTTAACATAGGGTCCTGAACGTTTCCTCTTCTTCAGAGTTTGTAACTGGGCACAGCTTACTATTAGCCCTTTGACCCTTCCCCCCCACCCAACCATAACAAGAATATTATCTCTGTTTTAGGATCTATCTTTTCACACGATTATCAAATTGACCAATCATAGTATATCAACCTCTTAAACATAGATTTGTAAAAGGGAAAGACCCTGTGTCCATCAGAGTCCACTTCTAGAGACGAAAATGAGGCTCAGAAGAGAGAAGGTTCCTCTTTTTGAGATTGATAGTAACAGACTGAGAAAAACCTGAAAAAGCGTAGTGTCAGCTCTTCCACCACACCAGGGAGCATGTCTGGGAAAATCCTTCTGATAGAAGTTCTAAAGAAATTCCAGATGGATATATATATTATTTACATCTTCAAATTTTACTGATCCTGAATTTAACAGCCCCTCATTAGATGCCTAGTATACGAACCACACTGAGTTCTTATCATTGATTAAGTTGTGTTTCTATCACTTGAATTTAAAGAGTTCAATAAAATTTATCCTTAACTTGGATCCTCAAATTTTCCACAGCCAATTGTACTTGTTTTATTACCTGCACATCCTTCTCTGTGACCAGAAGATCTAAGGTACTCTGCATTTTCTCTTGTTTCATTTTCAACTTATATTTTTAAGTTCAACAATATGTGTTGTGCTCTGAAGAGCTAAGTTTAGTCTTCTACTGATACATCATAAATGCTGAGGAGCTTCCTATCTTAACAGCTGAGTGTTCCCTTTCATTATAGATGAAATGTCCCTGGTAGTTCTTCCCTTACAGTCTAATCATGCCAAAAACAGTTCTAGAAGTAATTAATACCATTTAAAATATGTTTAGGATAAAATGGCCAGAAGCTAAAGGACAATGAGCATTTTCCTGGGTTTAAAGTCTCCACCCTGCCCCAATATACCACTGACTGAATCCTAGGAACCTGTGAATATGACTTAATTTTTGGAAAAAAAAAAGCTTTGTAGATTTAATTAAGGATATAGAGATGAGATCATGCTGGAGTATTTAAAGAGGCTCTATATCCAGTCATTAAAGTTCTTATAGGAGCCAAATGAATAGTCCATACAAAGATGAAAGCAGAAATTGGAATTTTGCCAAAGTTGGAGTTACGCCAAAAACCAAGCGATGCCTCCAGACACCATAGCTGGAAGAGGCAAGGAAGGATTCTTCCCTAGAACACCCAGAGGGAGCTTGTCCCTGCTCATATTTTGATTTTGAACTCTGGCCTTTGTAACTGTGAGAGAACAAGTTTACATTATTGGGAACAACAAAGTTCATGTTAATTTGTTAGAGCAGCTACACGAAACTAATGCAGATATTATAAAACAAAAATGTGAACATCAATTATTCACATTCAGAATCAACGAATGTTCAAATTGTTATTTCCATTGCTGTGGTCTCCAGCCTGGGACACAGCCCTTGGGATGCCTCGGACAGATCTGATTCTGCAGCAAGAAAGGGGGAAGGGCAAATTGAGTTGGGAGAGGTCTTAAAAGGCAAGCAAAGTCTTATCTAAAAGTCTTTATTTCTCAAATTCTTCATTGAGAGACATACATTTTATTTGAGTAAAGTTAGGGATCTTAGAGACAGAGATAGATAGTAAAAGGTGCAAGAAACCTGTAATTAGAAAGACTTGAGTGCAAATTATAGCTTCAGCCCTAGCTCAGGGATGTGGAACCGTCTTTGACATAATAGATATTTCTGAGTTTAAAAGAGAAACCCTTGCTCTCCTTTTATGGAGTTGAATGTGAGAAGAACATTAGGCCTAGAGTTTACAGTTTATCTTCTGACTCTGAAGGGACCATCTTTTATTATTTATTTATTTTTTGTTTGCTCGCAATGCTGAGTGGGGGGTGGCCAAACTTCAGGTCTTTCACATGCTAGGTAAGTGCTCTCCCACTGAGCTTCACCTCCAAGTCTGATGTATATCTTAGATAGAGTCCAACAGAAAAATTCAAGCTGAGAGTAGTAGAAAAGTGAGACATTAATTACATGATTTAAGGTTTTGAATTTAGCATGTTGTATATCCCAAATTTTTTTAATTGTAAGAGTCAATAAATTTCATTTTGTCCAAGGTGCTTAATCCACTGACTGCTGATATACTGTGTACAGCAATAGCATAATTCCTGAAACGTAGTGTATACTTTATAAACATTAGTATCCTGTTAGGCTAAAATTCTATCAATGTATGCTGAAGAAATTGCCTTAGATCAGTGGGTTTTCAACCTTGGCTGCATATTATAATCACCTGCACAGCAACAGCTTTTGAAACCTTCCTCTGTCCAGTGGCACTCCATACCAATTAAATCACAGTCTCTGGGAGTAAGAAAGACTTGGGATTTACTATGTTCTTAGAGCTCCCCTTGTTTATTCCAATGTGCAGCCAAAGGTGAGAACCACTGTTTTACGGCTAACTTACAAACAGAATTTCTAGAGAGAGAGAAAATAAAGATGGCTTTTACTTTAAATAGCAACCCTAAGTATTGCCTATTTATTGTGTCAAGATTTTGAAGTTCACTACCTCTGTGGAGACAGCTTCTAATCTTGTTTTTGTTCCCTCTGGCAAATTGTTGCTAGTTTTCTTTAGCAGGAGTTAAGAGAAAATCTTTCTAGCCTCAGTAGGCTATGCTGATTTATTTTTATTCTGTGAAAACCCCTCCAAGCATTTGAGCTTGTTATTTTATTAGGGACTAATAAATTTAACTCGATCATACACAACTGCTAAAAGACTTAGTGTTCCATATGAGGCAGTCTATAGGCAGTGGTATCTTTAAAACCTCCAGCTTAGTTTATGAAAGGTATTAGTGTTACATTAATAGCAATAGCCAATGTGAAATTGTGTACAAATTATCAATTTATTAGTTTCCAACTTCTGCTTCCCAGGCTCTATGAGCATACAGTAGTGATCCATAAAAACTCCTAGAATACTGGGAATTTGGTGTTAGTAGGTGGTAGAAAAAGAAAAACTGGATTTAGAGCCATAAAACAAGCATTTCTATCACTTAAGAGATGAGTTCATCATTGAAAGTTACAGTTTTTTTCTCATTTGTAAATGAGAATAGTAATATTTCAGCTGTAAAACTTAGAGGATAAATAAATAATTTTAGCCTAGATGAGGTTTATAAACCAAAAATAAAGATGAAACGTTAGATTTTTTTAAAAAGGGATTACATATACATGAGTTTTGCATGAATGATTTGAAGAAGAAAGATAATTCAATAAACTCTAAAGTAACACTTATCCAAAAGGTGTCTCTCATGTATCACAGAAAAATCAGAAACCTGGAGAATCATCTGGTTCTCTGGTATTATGTATTCCTTTCCATAAGTCACATCAGAGGAAAAGAATTCCAATATTTGTAGGCATCTATAACGAACCACACAGCCTTAAAATACCATTTTCTAATTTAACGTTATTTGAGTTCCTGATTGGAAGCAGGCACTGTCTTATTAACCCTCACAATAAGCCAGTGAGGATCCTGGGCCCAGTGTTTTTAAGAAATGTAAAACTATGTTGCAAATAAATGGCACAAATAGAATTTTAAATAAAGTCTACCTCTATAGCCATGTGTTCTCAATGATGTCACACTGATTCCTAGTTCTGGCAGAAAGGTAATTTTTTTTCTTGTAAAAAAGAATATGTAACACTGACAATCATTACACATTTTCCATTCCAATTATTTTTCACACTGTAAGTTTGGAAGGTACAATTCAATGCAGGAAATGTGCTGGTACAGACTGTTTTCCCTAGCCAGGCCATTTGTCAGATTTTAGTTTGTCATCTTAGAACCTCTGATGCTTTCATCACCAAAGCAGTAGCACTTTTTCGAGAACTGGCCTCAGTAAAAGGACAGGATTTGCCAAACATAGATGCATTCAAGTTTTAGCATACAATCACTTCTTTTAAGAATTTTGGATTTTTCCCTCCTCAATTTGAAGTGCAATTACTATTTGGAAGAACTGAATGATTTTCATATCTATCAAATTTGACTTAGAAAACATCTGTTAAAATTATTTCACAGTTTCATGACAACAATACTTGAAGCTTTAAGAATATGATACCTCATTTGCAGCAATTATTTTTCAGAAGTAGTTAAAACCATTTCTTTACCCACAGTCTTTAAATATCACCATTTCTTTACCTACGTCTAAAGAAGAAAAAAAAATTGGTAGAAAACTCCCTCTTCCTTTTTAACAGAAATGGAATTATAATGCTAACATGGCTCAGGCTGAGGATCCTTGCAAAACTCAGGCAATGTGGGTGTTCACTGTTCAAGTGTGTGTTTTCCTCTGTGCACAAGTATGTCTCTTTGATTCTCCAATAATGAATCAAAATTGAAAATAATTTGGTTTTCATGACATGTTATAATTATGTTATGTAATTATCTTTCTTAAATGTGATGATTAAAGTGAAAACCTTTCCAGGAACTTTTAGGAGAGTAGTTTTTCTTTTTAAAAAAAAAAAAAATTGTAAAAAAACTTAGGTTGTCTTTCTATTAAATTCATTGAAAATAAACCAGTATCTTGTTTCAAAAACTCATTTGCATAGAAATATCTGGTCCAGAACATGATTAAGATATCAACTATATCAAGGCACACTATAGAGAAGAAGTGGTTTATGAAGGTAACACATGAACCACTTTTATCTCTGTTGCCATATTTAGTGAATCTACATGCCACTGTCTCAAAACATGGTTTCCATTAATGGTTTCTTTTCCCTATCCATCAAGGCATTAAAATAATTTATGAATTTATTCTTTATAGCCACCACATTTTTCCTGATGAATATATTTGTCTTTTGGATATATATATATATTTCTTTTCTAGATTTAGATACCTTACTAAAAGGATTTTGGATTTAATGCCTTGTCTCTTTTATTGAAAAACAACCTAATAAAGCAAAATAAATAGGCATAAATCTCTAAGTATTTAAATATGGTTATGAGAGAGGAATTTATAGGACATTTTTAAAAAAGAATATGTTCTTTACTTAAACAATCTAAAATAAGATATTAATGACCTTAGTACCAGAACCTTTAAATAAAAATTAGGGAGAAATTAGTAATTTTAAAATTGATGCTATTGCTGATATAAATTTGCACAGAATTGTGCTCTATTATTCACTACATTCGTTATTTTAATAAAATACCACTTTTGTATTCAACTGTACAACTCTGAGAAATATATTTCACCCTTTGCCTCCTACACTGTGAAGCTGTCTTTAACTGTTCCTTATGCGTGCCTTAGTATCTCTCAGAATTCCACCAGTTGGATGTCTGATTCAACTTATTATTTAAATCATCCACAGATAATTGTAAATGGGCCAAAAATTAATCTTTTGTCAAATCCATTTTTATTAGTATGTCACTTCTAATCAATCTTCTAATTTATGATACTTGAATTGTATAGTGCTATCACAGTAACTATCTGTATGACCACACTAAGGTTTTAGACTCATAATTCCAGTTATGATTTTTATAGTATATATCCTATTCTTTCAATGTAGCAAATATCTTGGGTATGAATGATTACTTTTACTGAAGAAGTTGATAATTCAGCAAATAAGTAAGTTAACATAAGCCTATGAAGTAATATAATATGGACTAGAACCTGATTAGGTCAAATTTTGCTAAAAAGACTTATAAGGCGAGAAGGTCTTGGAAAGATTCAGTGCAGATATGATATTTAAGACGTCTTTGAGGGATACTTAGAAATTCATCAAGCAGAAATGAGAGAAGGAGAGAATGGCTTAAACAACACTTTCATACTAGGCAAACATGAGACATGTTTTCTATGAAACTGAGTGATTTGAATAGTGTGGATGAATAGGAAAAACATGAGAATAGATGATAAATTAATTTGAAACCAGATCAAGGAAGATCTTGAATAAGGGAGGAAAAGATTTTGTTTTTATATTTTAAAATAATAACCAGTTACTGAGCACTAACTAATTAATTACCAGGTACTGGAGAGCTACTTCATTTGTAACTTACCTATCAATTCCCCCAATGATTCTTTTTTTAAAAATTTGTTTTAGTTACACAAGACAGTACAATTATCTTGACATATCATACATTTGAATCAGATGGGATATAATTTTTCATTTTTCTGAGTGTACAGGTTGCAGAATTACATTGGGCATGCAGTCACATATATACCCACAGCAATAATAACGTTTATTTTATTCTGCTGTCCTTTCCCCCTTTCCCCTCCCCTCCCCTCCCATCACTTCTCTCTACCCAATCTAATGTGACCCACTTCTTCTTTCGAAGGAGGTCTCACTCCCACTTCCATGCAATTCCCATTTTCCCTCCCTTTCCCTCCCACCTCTCTTCCCTATCTAAAGGTAATTTTCTTCTCATGCTTTTCCTCCCTACCACATTTTGAGTCACCCCCCTTATATCAGAGAAGACATTCGACATTTGTTTTTTAGGGATTGGCTAACTTCACTTAGCATAATCTGCTCTAATGCCATTCATTTCCATGCAAATGCCATGATCTTGTTAATTTTTAGTGCCGAGTAATATTCCATTGTGTATAAATGCCACATTTTTTTTTTATCCATTCATCCATTGAAGGGCATCTAGGTTGGCTCCACAGTCTAGCTATTGTGAATTGTGCTATTATAAACATTGATATGGCTGTGTTCCTGTAGTATGCTGTTTTTAGGTCTTTTGAGTATAGTCCGAGAAGAGGAATAGCTGGGTCAAATAGTGGTTCTATTCCCAGCTTTCCAAGGACTCTCCACACTGCTTTCCAAATTGGCTGCACCAATTTGCAGTCCCACCAGCAATGTATGAGTGTACCTTTTTCCCCGCATCCTCGCCAGCACTTGTTGTTGTTTGACCCAATGATTCTTTGAGACAAATATTATTCTCCCTATTTAAAAGTGACAAACCTATTATCCATAAACATCTTGCCTAAGACTATAAAGGTGGTCCATGACATATCTTGAGCTCAAACTCAGATTTATCTGGCTCCCAAGACCATGTCCTTTTATGACACCACACTCTGGAACTTTATTCTTTAAGAAAGGGAGAGCTGTTGAACTCTAGTGAGGAAAAACATATCTATGTAAAGCCATTCTAGTTAAGAAGTAGCATAATCAGATCTGTAAACAAATATACTCAACTAAATACATCCTGGTCAGTTCTTTTCAGGAAGAGAAGGAAGATGCCTAAATAAATGCATAAAAAAGAAGAGTTTTACCCAGAAAGTGACAGCAGAGACTAGATTATTGAAGTAATGAGTGTGCACTTCAAAAAATAGGACATCTGTATTTAATACATTCAATTAATGAAAAGACATTCCAGTTTCTTATATGATCAAGTAAGCTAGTGTCAGACTAATATTCCTGCACATAATGAAATACCTTATATCAAAGTGAAATGCAGAGTCAAAGGTAGGGGAGCACAGGCAGGAAGTGGAACACAGGCAGGAAGTGGAGAGGAGTTAACAACTAGAGGAAGTAGCATACTGCTTGTAGTGTATATAGTTCTAATTAAACCCCATAGGCTCCTGGCCAGAAGAACAAGAGAACAAAGTTCAGGGCAACAACAAGTATTGGGAAGTAAGCACAAATGCAGCAAAGAAGATAGAGAGGAAGAAACTCAAATTGTCTTTATGAATCCTCCTAAACCTCTGGATGTTCCCTGAACCACACTCACATATGAAAGACTCAAAAAAAAAATTAAAGAATCAAATGGTGATTTGAACTACAATTTAAGAGTTTGTTTTGTAGTTTGAATTCAACCAAATTCAATGCTTACTAAAACTAACAGATAAAAAAATAAAAAGCAAACACTCTTCAGAGAAAGATAATAGAATCCTGTTGTCACAACATAAAAATGATGATGTTTAGGTAAAGCTCATAATAAATCCATATATTAAGAGTCAAGAAAACTTGAATACTCTCAAGTGAAAAACTATCAACCATGTGTTAACAGATTTTTGAACTAATAGGATTTCAAAGCATCTCATATCATATTAAAACATGGGGATGAACACACACACACACACACACACAAACACAAACACACTCATACTCTTAATGAGTGAAAAGACAGTATATTTTTACAAAGGGGTAAAAACTATAAAAAAGAACAAAATCAGAATTCTAGTACTAAAAAAATTCAATACTTGGAAAAATTATCACTGGATATGCTCAATAGCTGATTGAAGGTGACAGAGAGATGAATCAGTACACATGAAGAGAGAACAATGTATTCAATCTGAAGAATAGAAAGAATTAAAATAGAAAATGCCCAGAATCTTGGGAATCAATATCAAAAGGTCTAATATCTATGTAATTATACTCATAAAGTGAGAGAAAAGAGAGATTGGATCAGATAAAATATTTGCAGAAATAATGACTAAAATTTCCCCAAATCTGAGTAAAGGTATAAATTTACAAATTTGAGTAGGATAAATATGAGGAAAATCAAACCAAAGGACATTACAGACAAACAACTAAAATGTGAACCTAAAGACATTTCTCTGGCATACTGTATCAAGAACAGCGGAGACAGCAGACACTGGAATCATGTTTTTAAAGTACTAAGAGGAAAAGAGCCATAATTCAGAATTCTGTATTCAGTGAAAACATTCTTCTAGAATAGAGGAGAAGTGAAGACACGTCCTATGTGGAATAGCATAGGAAGATTTTAAAGATGAAATTAAGTACAGAAAAATGGAAATTCAGATCTTTAGGAAGGAATTAAGAACATTCAAATGATGAATACCTGGGTAAATGTAAAGTACTATATTTTCCTCCTAATTTCTTTAATTTGTTTATGACTTTAATGTTAAAATGTAACCATTGTGCCTTGTAGTTTATAATGTAAGTAATTAAAATATATATGATAACCGTTTCATAAAAGATGATGTATAGGTAATAGATCTACATGGTGGTGAGATACCAAGATTTTATGTGAAGTATTACACTGTAAATTGCCAAATACACTTATATAGACAATGAAAACTTTAAAAAATTAGTAAAGGGGTAAAAGTAAATATTCAATAGATAATTAAAATGGAATTCTAAAGAAAGTTCACCTGATCAGTTCAATCTTTGAAGACAGATTGAAGAAGTGCTTTTTAATACCATGGTATATATAACAGTGACTATGCTTGCCTTCAAGGTGCTTTAGGGAGGAGGAATATTCAAGTTTTCTAAACCAAGCAAATGATAAAATGTTGTTATTCCTTACTAAAGTGGGAAATGTAACAAACAGAGGATTTAAAAGAAAAAAAGTTCTACTACTTGTTATAGACAAATTAGTTGTATAGGAGTTGTCTGCATGGTATCATCTGATTTCCAGGAAGCTAATAGAAATGTAGGTCTGACTTCAGTGGAAATGAAGGGGCGAAGATGAACTCAGGCCTTTTATAGAAACAGTAAGTAAAGAGGAAAGTGTAGAGTGAATAAGGTCAGCAGTCCAGTCTGGGGAGTGGCTGTGTTTGAGAAACTAAAGTTTGTTTGTAAGAGAGAGAAAGACTAATATCCATATGCAAGGAATTACATTGCGAATTTGGAAGATACTTGAGCATATAAGCCAGAGGAGACAAGACACAGAGATGGAGAAATTTAAGGTTTAAAGTTAAATAGTTGAGTAATGAAGTATGTCCTGAAGTTATGATAAAGCAAATGGTTAGATCATTATTTTTGTCTTCTTTGATATAAGGAGAGCAAACAAGAACAGAGCTGGGAGGAAGAGCATGAGAAAAAGATTAACATTAAACAGGGATGAGAGGTGGGAGGGAAAGGGAGAGAGAAGGGAAATTGCATGGAAATGGAAGGAGATCCTCATTGTTATACACAATTACATATAAGAGGATGTGAGGGAAAAGGGGGAAAAAAAACAAGGGAGAGAAATGAATTACAGTAGATGGGGTAGAGAGAGAAGATGGGAGGGGAGGGGAAAGGGGATAGTAGAGGATAGGAAAGGTAGCAGAATACAACAGTCACTAACTAGTATGGCAATATGTAAATACGTGGATGTGTAACCGATGTGATTCTGCAATCTGTACAAGGGGTAAAAATGAGAGTTCATAACCCACTTGAATCAAATGTATGAAATATGATATGTCAAGAGCTTTGTAATGTTTTGAACAACCAATAATAAAAAAAAAATAATTAAAAAAATGAAAAAAGTAAAATGGGAAGAAATTTTCTCAAGGTGAAATATCCCTGATCTTTTTAATAGAATATAAATTGTGGTTACCTGCTTAAAATTACAATGATGAATGATTGAGGTGATAGTAAGTATGAATAAGCCTATTTATTTAACATGTATTTAGTGGCATCTTTTTTTTTTTTAAGGCAGTGTACTAAGCACTGGACAAAGAATGATGAACAAAATCAAGTCTTTGTTTTTTTGAATCTTCCATATTGTGGGGAATGAAAAAGAACCAGAAGTTAAATATTCATTATTTAGTAATTCTTCTTGAAGACCTTATACATGCTGGGTCAGTACAATTGAAAGATATTTAAGGTACTTTCATATTTGGATATTCGTCTACCCCCAAATTAACTGTCTCCAACCTACAAAAGAAGATTCACTTGGTCGAATTTCTCTCCATATTTTGAAAGAGGTTGAGGAACACAATGTCATTTGAAGATAAGCCAGATGGGTCAAGGTAAGACTTTACGAGGTAGTGCCTTAACCACCTCATCCCTCTGCTTTGAAGAACAGGCATTTCTTGGCATCCTTGACTTCTCATGTCCTGAGTGTGGTTTTATGTTAATGAAATGGCTGTGAGATCAGGGTATTTATTTATTAATTTATAATAAAAAATAATACCTTTATGGACTAGAATAGTCACACTGGCATGATCTCCCTGTGATCAGGCTTATGGGAAGCCAATTCATAATCAGAAACCTATTTCAATTTTCTATAAGAAATCAGTGTGATAGGACAGAAAATATTCAAAGTGCATAGCTGAAGTTCACTTTCCCCCAGTAGGCAGACATGCATGAAATGCGAGATTATGATAAGAAGGTAGCTTGGTAAGCAGGAAGCCAGAACAAGGGGAGTGGGATGAATGGAAGGTCTAATAGCCTCAGTTAAGATACTGTGATGTATTCATCTCACAATGGTCTTGTTATTGACATGGAAATACCAAAAGCACTCAGCCTCACTTCCCACTGGACTATACTTGCATGGGTCCTGCCCCCATTCTGGAACTAACTCTCATTTTTCTATTCTTCTGAGATTGATGAATTCCACTACTTTTCAACACATTCATGCTTTGGATATGTGGAAACATTCAAAGAAGTACATTGTAGTCCTGCTGATATAAGAGCCACCTGCTTTTTTTTTTTAGGTGTCTTTGCAGTTCTTGGCTCTTGAACATGTCAGTTTGACAGTGTAATTCCCATCAGTGATCTTATGACCCTTACTTTTATAGTTAGAGTGCCCAAAACTCAGATGTTCGTCCAGACTCTCCCATGCAAATAACAGATAATAATCACATCAGTAATCATCATTAGAGACACATGGTTGGAAATGATTTGAAGCTCTACTCTCTTTAAGATTTCTACTTACTTTTGGGTATTATCATTTTATCTTTCCTGGGCTTTGTATTTTAAATTTTTAATCCATATATTCATAAAGCTTAAAAGTGACTTTAGAGATCATTTGACTGAATAGCCTCATATCATAGGGGAAGAAAGTGCTGCTCCAGAGATTTTTAAACCATACAATATGTAACTTATACATAGTGGTAACTAAAGTCAGGGCCTACTGACTTTCAGCCTCCCCTATTCTCTGCTGCCTTAGGGGTACAAGACTTCAAGAATTCAATCTTCACATGGAATTCTTTTGTAATTTTCAGGCTAGTAACTTCATCGTTTGAGTATTTCTGTTTTTATTACTTCTACCATCAGGCAAGCATATAAAAAGAAATAAGTGAATGCTAGTCAGTATGACTGATATGTGAATTTAATTTATCTAAAATAAATTACTGCTGTATCACAAATACTAAAAAGGGAGACTTTCTCTTTTAATTATTACAAAGTAATCTGTGTTATCTGATTCTAGATTTTTTTCTCTAGCAATTGTGACATGAAAACTCTGATTATACAACTAAGACCACCTTCTACTGCAAATACAGGAATTCAAATGAAACTTACCACAATTTGTATAATCAAACCCAAATATATACACACTATGTGGAGCAGTTGGATGTTTAAAAATATAAATGACATAACCTTCATATGAAGTTTAAGAATGAATGGAATTCTAAGAAGTGAAGGAAATTGAAAACCCTGTGGAAATTTCACTATTTGTTTTTCTCCAGCTACAAGTGAGATTGGAATTCAGTGGATGCCTACACACACTGTAGAATTTAAAGTTGATAAAAGAATTAATTTATCTTCTAAATAGTACTGACAGCAAAGTGTTCAAAATTATCTACATCTTTAGTCTTAGTCACATTATGAGTCTAGTTTCCTAGTTAGGAGAGAATGGCAGGTGTGGTCTCACCTGTATGCCTACCTCAATGGACAGTCATATTCAAGCAATCTGGAAATAAGTACATATGTTAAAAAGACCCAGGTAAATCTATATGTTACCTATATGTGCCTACAATTTAAAGTAAGTGTTTAACTCTCACTTTGTTTTAATCCTATTAACTTTTAAATTTTTACTTTATTTTTTTTATTCTTATTTTTCCAGTGCTGCAGATGGAACCCAGGGGCCTTGTGCATACTACAAAAATGCTCTACCACTGATCTACTTCCCTAGCCCCTATTAATTTTCTTAATATTATTCTTTTCCCAGGTAAATGATTCCCATTCCTTCAACTAATACTCTAGGCTAAATTTGCAGCCTTTTAATCCTGATACTCTAGGCTCACTAAAGAAGACCAAACTAATAAAGGCAATAAAAATCCAAGGAAAAACATGTTAGAAGAAGTAGAAGTTGAGTAATATTTAAATGAGCTATTTCCAATAGCAATAATGATAAAACATATAATAGTAAAAGGTGTTTAGTTGAAATTTTTCTAGCACAAAACAGTGCTTCCTTAATTTTCCCAAGTGAATTTTTATTTATTGCAAATACATAATTTATTTTTCAGATTGAAGTTAGGAATTCAATAGTGGTAAGGAAATTGTATTACCAATTCTTACACTATTAAAGTGGAACAATGATGACATATAAGGTTGTAGTAGAACTTGTTGTAAGTCAGCTGTTCTGAATTATAAATATTATTTTTTGTGGTCAAATGCCTTTTTAAAAAAAGTCAGTAGAAGTGCCACTTAGAATTTTATTCATTCTCTTTTTTAAATTTTTTTTCTTTTCGTTGTAGTTGGACACAATGTCTTTATTTTATTTATTTATTTTTATGTGATGCAGAGGATTGAACCCAGCACCTCACATGTGCTAGGCAAGCACTCTATGGCTGAGCCACAACCCCAGCCCCTTATTCATTCTTTATTTTAAATTTGTGGTCAAATTTAAAGACCTCACAGAAATGTAGATGGTAAAGTTATTATCTGATCCCTCCTGAACATAAAACCAAACAGGGTAAGATTGTTCTTGGGAGATCCAAAAGAACTAGTATCAAACAGAAATTTTATGAGTACAGAGAAAAGTATGTGATAATGCTGTATTTAAAATCAGAAAACTCAGGGCTTACTAAGAGAAGTGACGTGAAATGGTAACATAAAAACAATATTTACCCAGAATAAACTATCAGTCTGGGAAAGATACTAGCTCACCTTTTACCATGACAATAAGTTCAAACCACAATAAGTCAATATTTAATGCATATTTAATTGAGATGCAAGGTACGAAGTAGTACGAAAACCAACTTCCCATATGCATCTTTGTTCATTCAACCGTTAGATTGATATATTTTGAGCATAACGCATGGCACTAGAATAAGTTCTAGATAATACAAGAAAAGAGTATGATCTTGTTTGAACCATTGAGTAGCCAAGAGCTTAGGAGTATATGCAAATATATATCATAATACAGTGCTCAGGCATTTGTGAGTAAAAAGTCAAATATAGAAATTTGTTTTAAAGAACAGGTGCCTAAAGATGCTATGATCCAGATCACATACTCCTAAACTGTACACATCAATGTATCTAGTAGCTCAATTCACAATAGCTAAACTGTGGAACCAACCTAGATGTCCTTCAACAGATGAATGATTAAGAAAATGTGTTATATATACACAATGTAATGTTACTCCACCTTAAGGAAGAATGAGATTATGGCATTTTCCAGTAAATGGATAGAACTAGAAAATATCGTGCTAAGTGAAATAAACCAATTCCAAAGAAACTAAGGTGCCAAATATTCTGTGATATGTGGATGCTAATTCATGATGGGGGTGCTAGGGAAGAATAGAGGTACTTTGGATTAGACAGAGGGGAGTGAAGGGAGGGGTGGGGATGTGGGGGTAAGAAGGATAATAGAATTAATCAGATATGATCCTATGTTCATATAGGATTACATGGCCAGTGAAATCCTACATCATGTACAACCAGAAGAACAAGAAATTATACTCCATTATGTATTATATGTCAAAATTTAGTCTACTGTCATGTATAACTATTTAGAACAAATATTTAAAAATGAAAAAAAAATGTTAGGATTGTCCTAGGGCTCATGTCTAGATTCACAGAGAAGTGGTTAAAATATGAGGTATAATAACAACAGTTAATATTACACTGTGTTACTATATGACTAGAACCTTTCCATGCATTCTGTATCTACTGATTATTTCAAAATTCAAACCTATCTTTAAAGTAGATTACTTACTTTAAGGTAGATTACTACCTTAATGCGAGATAAGGAAAATGAGACCCAGAGTCATGCATGTAGTGAGAGATGGGAAATAGAGACATACACAGGAGGCTTGGTCTCAGCGTCTAAGTTCTAGGCCACCCCCATATCTGGCTCTTTTAAGTTCATTTTGAAGAAGAATTTTTAAAGATGAATAAAAGACTCTCCAGGTGGAAAATGACCTCATAAACATGGATGTAAAATCTGTGAGTTCAAACGATGTGTGGTATGTTCATTAAAAAACAAAACAAAAAGAAAAGCAAAGAAAGAATGTGAGCCTCCTGAATACTGTGCGCATGTTAGTGAGAAGCACAAAGGAGGTGGTGGACCAAGCAGGGGACATGTTCATCATCTCCGTGCATCCCACCCACTCCTCCATGCTACAGCTTCTAGATGCCTTTTAAAATTTCCCACGTATCATGACTTCTAGGGATTCTACAACTGAATGAGTTTACAGATATTCTATTATACAGTTTCTAACATCTGGAGAAGCTTTGGTTTCTCTTTCTCCCAGATTCTTTCAAACCATCCTATAAAACTATTCAAGAGTGAGTGACGAAAAAATAAAGTAAAACTGACTTTAGCCTTAAGCTTTGTAATGAGCATCTTGGCTGACTTCCTTTCCCTTTTCTTTTTCATTTTACTCTCCAAATATGGCTGTAAGAGGATTTTTGTGTTGGTTTAGAGCTCTTAGAAACAGTGTTTATTTATTTTTCATCTGATCATTTAAATTGAGAGGGAATATTGGTCAGGTAACTAGGAGCATAGTTCGCATCCCAGACAATAACTGAAATCAGAGGTGGCATTTTGGTTTCCTGCCTCACCCGTATATCCCTTTCCTGAACAATTCCTATGTTCACTTACATTGAGGTTTCCAAGCTCTTAAACCACTAACAAATACTCCCAAGCCCATTGTTTTAACCAAAGAACTACAACAGATTAGATGCAGCAGATTGTTATCAATTACCACAGATTGACAAGACTGCATGGACACATATTTTCTCACTCAAATGTCATTAAAACTACCACTCAGTATCAAGGTGACAGTGAGGTGAAGAATTAAACCCTATAGGAACCTGCCTGTGGCCAACAGTGCTGCCTAATTAACATCTTGACCCTCTTTGTCAGCTTTCCATTTCTCTGAGTGACGTCTAAAAATCTGTCAGCCCTGGGCTGAATGTGATTTACAGGAAACCTTTTTTTTTGGTGGGGGTAGGGTGAATGTCAGGTACAGTGTTTTAAAACATATTCCAAATTGTTTGCCGGTATTTAAAAATTGGAAGTTTCCTCATAAATATTTGTATTTCTTGCTTTGGAAATGGAAGATTTAAGAAGAGCGAGCCCATGTTCCATAGGAAATTGTTGTAATAATTTGTGTGCTTTGTGGGACGGCACACTCCTGCTTTCATGACCATACTGCTTGTCTAGTTTTAGCAGATATTTGAATTATTGTCTTCAGGGGTTTTTTCTACTCCATACAGATATACTTCCCTCCTCTGCACATACATTAACACCCATCATCTCCATCTTCATAAAGAGAATGATGTGGAAGACAGTATCTTTCAATTTATGAACCAGTTATGAAGTCCCTGATTATGCCAATTACATATTAAGTGCTGGGGGTACTTAAATAGCAATCTTTACCCTTATGTGTGTAACAAGGCACAGCTTTTCATGACTGTGACCAAAATACCTGACAAGGACAAACTAGAAGAGAAAACATTTATTTTGGTTTAATGATTCAGAGTCTGAGGTGAGGCAGAACATGATGGAGGAAGGATGTAGCAAGTGACTCAACTCACTAAGGATGGGAAGCTGAGAGAGAGGAGGGGGAGCCAGGGGACAGCATATGAGCTTCTGAGCATGCCCCCAGTGATCTACTTCCTCCAACCATTCTCTATTTGCCTATAGTTTTCACCCAGTACAGTAATCCTTTATAATTATTAATCCATCAAATGGGTTAATCTGATCTACTGATTAGGTTGCAGATCTCATAATCTAATTATTTCACCTCTGAAATTCCTGCATTGTCCACATCTGAGTTTCAGGGGGACACCTCATATCCAAAACATAAAATCTCTTAAAGTCTAACTGTAGAAGAAAATCAGCAGCATTGAAAGAGATCCAAGAAAGCCCAAAGTTGATGCATCTGATATGGAAAAGGAAATATCACAACTAGCTCTTTTTAGTTTATGTTTGTTAGCAAGAGATCTGTATCTATTAATAGATCTATCTTTATATATACCAATAGAAACATATAAACAGACAGGCATATTTCATATGTGCACACATATGCACATGTACATGTATATATGCATGTGTATGTATTAGAAAGATTGTTCTTCAATGCAGTGGGTAGTATTAAGCCAAAGATCATAAATATTTTTAAATAAGAGTCCATTAGCCTGAGACTGTGTCTTTGCTCTCAGTTTCCACTTGAGAAATTATAGCCTAACTATATGTGAACAAACTCTCACTTAACACTTAAGATTCTAACAGTCAAATTTCAGCCAATCACAAGTAGCTGGGTTTCAGCCAATCACTGGTAACTAAATCATCATACAACACCATTCCCAAATCAAGGAAGATGCTAGTTGTAGCCAATCAAGTGATTTTGCTACTTGATTTTGTTTTTAGCCTATAAAAGCTCTCTAAACCTCTTTTCAAAAATGCCCCCCTTACTTTTGATTCATAAATTTTTCTTTGCTCAAATCAACTCTGTTAAATTTGTCATATTTTTCAATAATATATAGTTAAATCACACTGCATCAGTATTTCAAATGAGCATTAAGTCTGGTGCCTTCACATAGACTAATTGAATTATTCCAAAACCAATATAAATGATAGGCTTGATGACAGGTTTTTATAGTATTCCAATTTCTTCTTCTATATACCACTTAATTTGTTTTCTTGTATCAACTCTAAGTCCAAGAAACCCTAAAATTTCCACTGCATGATGTCACTTCTCTCTGTTGCTCAGAGTTCAAATTTACATTTATGAATGACCTTAAAATACCATTAGAAAGTCTTAATTTCCTATTTATGTGGTACAATTACATAAATATTTAATCTTTAGCTGATTTATTATGGTCTTTCCTTGAAATGTAGTATAAATCATAAACATGGATTCTAACTCCTTCTTTGGAAGGAACGAGAATGAGGCTGGTGATGTGAGCAGAGTGCTTCATGACAGGTTCACTGATTCGCCAAATCTTTGTGTGAGCATGGATGTTACTTAGTGAAGATGAAATTATCAAGTTATTTTTCATTTTACTTCTCCATGTCTTTAAGGTCTGCTTTTTTAAAGAAGCATTTTTAAAATGTCAATATGATTTCTATTATTATCATTAAGCACTATCACCTAGGTTAAATGTTAGAGATTGTGGACTTTGTTTCCTTTAGTGAAAAGTTCTCTTCCCTTTGGATATCGCTAATGAATGTACAATAAAAGAGGATGTTGATCAATTTTATGAAGCTATTTAATACTTCAATGAAAAACTCTAGCAAAAGTTGCATTTTTAAAAATATGCAGTGTCAGGGACTATGGCACTGACATTTTAGTAACTAAAGGCAAACACAAATAGAGGGGTGATTCTCAACTTACTCAAACTTTCACTTCTGCTCTTTTCACCTGTAAAATTCAATTCTCCTTTGGACAGATAATGTGATCCACATTAAAAAACAAAAACAAAAACAAAACAAAACTGAAGACTCTTGGGAAAAGTCAGACATGAAAAGCTTTTCTTGGCTCTGAGATCAAGGTATTTCCAAGAAGTATTTATGAATATAAAGTTTTGGGAGGTGCAAAGAGGTATTATCACTTTGTGAGGATTTAAAATAGAGGCCAAATTGAAAATTTAAATATGTACATAAGCTAATTGAAAAGTAGCACTTACCTAAACTTGAGATCTTACTTCAAAAAATTCTTTGCTAAAGTCCAAACACTAATCTTTTTCTATAATTTTGTTTTTTAGCTTTAAGATAGCATGAATTTATTTCCTCAGAAATATAGAACATGGTGCATCTTTTTGTTTTTTTTTCTTTTCCCCCCACATTTTTCTATTGGTGCATTATAGGTGTAGATACTGATGGGATTTGTGTCACATATTTGTACGTGCACACAATATAATAATGTAATTTGGCTAAAATCACTCCCAAGCATTCCTCTCCTCCCTTCCCACCTCTCACCTTTGTTCACTTTCCTCTACTGATCTCCCTCAGACTTTCATGATATCCCTCTTCCTTTCTTCTCCTGTTTATTCCTCTGTAGCTTCAGCATATGAAATAAAATGTATGATCCTTAACCTTTGAACAAACCCTGAGCTTTCAAAAGTCTTCATTTCCTAAGAGTTCCTCTCAGGAAAAGACACTGACATTACAAACACAACACAGCAATAAAACCACTGGAGTCACCGGTGGCCACGTGCTCCTTTCTGAAGCAACTCCCTTAAAAAGACTGTGTCCCTGTTTTCTAATAGCTGTAAATTAACCCCCATTAACCAATGTCTGTAAACTGAATTTCTATAGTATGTAAACATTGTCAGCAAACAAATATTTTTCAAGGAAATCATGATGCACAATAGAAAATGTTATTTTTGTTTTGTTTTGTTTTCCTTTTTGAAGTAACTGTGGTGGTCTGTCTTAAATTTATAAAGTAAGAGTTCTTCAAAATGGCCTACAAAAAATTCTGATATAAAATCATATATTATGATCATTTTACAAGGGAAAATTCAAGCTGAAAATCTATTGGGGACATACCCCATGATATCACTCATAATAGAATTTGAAATCCTATGTATTCCATCTTCAATTAATTTTGGCATGCTTCATTTTGCTGGCAGCCAACATCAGTCTTTTCCCCTCTGATTTCTCATTGTTTGGAATTTTAATGGAAAATGTGCTTAATTACATTCAATTTAGCCCTTTGTTGTACAGAGTCTTAAATTGTTCTCTAATTGTGCTCTGAATCTTGCCTTCCATCAAGGTAGTATGCTACAGGGGAGGAAATGCTTATGCATTTTATATCTTTTAAATTTGTTATGCCATTTTCAAATAGCACCATGTAAACAGTAAAAGTTCAACAAATGCTTGCTAATCATGTCCCTCAGATATCTCTAGGTATACCACCTAACTTCTCATGGATTTGGGTAATAAAAGTAACGATAACTAGTACAGAAAGTTTCCTGGCAGTATTTCAAATGATTGATTTCCACAAAGCATACTTTTCCACTTTCAAAATCATAATACTTACAAAAATCCAACTTAGTTCCTAAATACATTGTTATATTGCTACACAGAGCAAAGCTGTTTTTCTCATTTATGCCATGAAAGGGTTTCTTCATCTGTTTGATTCACTCATGAGCCAGTTTAGACTAAATTAAAGCAGAAGTGACAAGCAGAAGCTCAGGTTTTTCTTTTTTTTGTGTTCATTCATTTGACAAATATTAATGGGTGTCTTCCCCATGTGAGACATTCTGCTAGGAGCTATTTGGAATACAGTGATGAATCAGCAGAGATCTTGCCCTCAAGTCTTATGATGCTTTGTTGTAAGGAATTCTGTCAAAGCCAGGTGGTAAGGCCATTGAGCCTGAAGCCCTGAAATCTGTAACCGACAGATTTCTTACAGCACAGCATGCAAAGAATAAAGTAAGTGAGGGAGTGTGGATTTTGCATTTCAATTCAGATAAAATGCTTGGAGGAGAACTTTTTAATTGGTGAAAGGAGTATGTATTGTCACTGTTCAATTTATTGAAAACACATTTTATATTTTTCTAGTGGAGATAATGGGAAAAAATGACCAAGCATGTAAGGAAAGTGCTAGTAAATTTATCTTAAGAGGAGAAAGAAAAATTAACAGAAGGGGGATAGAACATAAGGGAGGGAGAGACAGAGCCAATGATGATGGGAGAGAAATAATTTTTTAAATATATATGTATTTAGTTGTAGATGGACACGATACTTTATTTTATTTCTTTATTTTTATGTGGTGCTGAGGATTGAACCTGGTGCCTCACATATGGTGGGCAAGTGCTCTACCACTGAGCCACAACCTCAGCCCAAGAAAATACTTTTTAAAGCCTTGAAAGTGCTTTAATTTAGCCTAAACTTGTAAATAAAATGCAAATTAGTAGAGGGTTTTTGCATCTGTTAAAATAGCAAATGAGCCAAGGAAAGGGCTAAGAAAGTAGCAGTTAGAAATTACATTACATTAGTATTTATACTTAATGTAAATCACTGACTCTCAAAATATAGTATGTACATGAATCATTTATGGATTTGGTTGAAACTTCATGTTTATAGGACTCATCCTGGAGTTTTGCACTCAGTGGTTATGGAGTGGATTTTGGAAATCAGACAACAGTTTTTGGCTAGAGAGAATGATGGGAAGTACTGCTTAAGTCTTTGCTCTGTTCTAGCCTCAGAGAGATGTTTTCATCTTAATGCTCAAAGAAAAAATGTGTCCTTTCATACTTGCTATATCTCAGAGATATAATAGTGACATTGTTGTTCTCCAATGGCAACAAAACCCAAATAGATGAGATAGTTTTAAGAAAGTACTAAGCTTGTGATGTTATAGTTTTGTGACAGTTCACCTCCCAAGACCAGCATCACTGAGAACTAACTCGGATTGATCCTTTTCAGCATAGGTTACAGGAAAGGACCACACTCATGTGGTCTAATGTGACTGAAATCTGAGTTTTCCCAGGACAACCTGATGAGCTCTGTAGTCCCCTTTTCTTGTTCTTTACATTCTCAAAGTGCAATAGTTTGGACACTAAATTAAATGGTTACTCTATTTAAACATAACCGAGAGGAAGATAAATGGAAAATTCTAGTTTGTAGCACAGTTCAATGAAGAAGAGTAAAGTGCAATGTAGTTTAATTATTCCAATGTTCTATCATTTTATAACTTTAATATTTTTGAGCTGCTATATAGATACAGAATATGAGTTAAAGGAATGAGGTAATTCCTTAATTTTACATACATGAGATCCTGACAGTTGAAGCAAGTAATTCTCAATTTATTTTTCTGAAGAGAATTAAAAATTATTAATTAAATATTGTGAAAATAGAGATACAGAAATTTAAGGAATATTTTAAAGTTGACTATCAACAACATGGTTTCAATGACAGTAGTAATATGAGCATATTCATATTTTGATAAGAGTTTTATTTGGCTGTAAAGACAGACATGACTTGTCACCATATAGACTGATTTTCGGTATCAAGAAGGAGGAAAAATATCAGTATGCATGAGGTTATTAATTCTTATGGAACAAAAGCTATGTGGTTTTGGATTCCTTATTTAATTTTGTGACTCTCCTTTTCTTCTGAGGTGTATGGGGAAACATCTCTTAACAAGTTCAATGTATTGACTAAATTATGACTGTAAAATAAAGTAGCACTATTATAAATAATCTATGAATTTCAATTTGAAAGCCTGAGCTATATAGCGCATCAATGTCCATCATATGACAGACATCCATGATCTATTATATCAATTGTTCAGGTTGTTTTTTTTTTTTTTTTGTCACTAGATGAGATGCTTCAATGAAGTATGATGGCAGTTGGAGATTCTTTTTAGTTTTACTGATTTTGGATCAGGCAATTAGCAGTAAAATTACACATGAAGAGGCCATGTAAAGTGGGGAAGTATGTTTTCATGGAGCTTGTAGAGAATAAAAGTTCTACATGCATGGGTGAGGTATATAAAGAAATGCACACAGGGACATTTTTAACCTTAAACTGGCGTATTAGAGAAAGAAATCTGGATCAATAAAAATTTTCCAAAACAGAAGATTAAAAGCAAAACAAATAATTAAAGAAGAAAATTAAAAAAAAATAAATAAAACAAACAACCAAAAAACCCAAAACAACAACAAAAAACGTTTCTATTGCAGGTATAGTAATTGGCCTCTTCGTTAGCCTTTCTTTCCTTCTACCTTGTACTATCTTGTCTTCCTTTCTCTTTGTTTGACCTTCCATCCCTAATTCATGTTAATTTTTATACATTTAACTATTCTTTTGTTTCAATGCACAAAGTCCTTCTAAAATAACTTGTGAATTAAAAAAAAATATATTTCTACGAGAAACCCTGGTGTTAGCTGCTAAATAATCGTCCCTTATACAGGTTGCAAATAGAAAATAGACTAAATGGAGCAGGAATAAAAAATATTTTTTTTAAAAAAGCATGTTTTTTTAATATAAATAAAGCTTCAAGACTATTCAGTCTTCATACTATCAAATAGGATTTTTTTCCTCAAATGTAGTTATCATGAAGCATATACTGATATTAGCTCAGCTTACAATTATAAATAATTGAGGCCACATAACACCTTAGAGCCTCTCTACTTAATTCACTCATTTATTCTCTTCATCCATCCAGCTTACATACATTCATTCAAGCCACAATCATGTGCTAGTTTCTAAGGTAGAGGACTCCAAAGGGTCATTTAAGGACAGAGTTAGCCTTGATATGTCCTGTGATGCCTACACAATGATACTAGTACCTAAAAATTAAGAGTTCATATAAATACCCAAGTGTACATTTTTAAAATTAGAAAGACTCACAGCTTAGGAACAAGTATCTGGACTCAAGTCACTGCTGTTCTCATTAGTTGGGTTCTCCAGTTTGCTATATAGCCCATCAATGCCCGTCATATGAGAGTTAATGACACAATTATTTCCCCTTATTTGCTTTATAGGCTTGTTCCATGACATTTCTACAAACTAGGCATCAATTGAACTCCTTAATTTTTCCTACATGTCTGTTGCCTATATCCTAGTGCCGCAGTCTGGCTGCAGCAAAATAACTGGGGGGTGACGAGCAACTTGTGTAGATTGATACAGCAAGAGTGAGAGCCGTTTATTGTAGGACAGGAGGGGTATATATACATTCCACACAGCTTATCTTAATTAATATAAACTAGATACAGAAGTCAACCAATAAGGAATCTCCACACTTAATGGCTCCAAGGCGTTACTTCACAAACCACTCCCTCTGGCAAAATGCCAGGCGCCATCTTGACTTGTTTACAGACCCTAACATCCTAGTCTGTGCAGCAACCTTCTATGTGGTCCCTTGGCTTCCTGACTTGCCCGGCCACTTCCCTGTCCTAGTCAAGTCACCACTGTTCAGATACACTGCACTTCCTGCAATAAACTTGACCATGTCCCAACGGCCCCCTTGTTTGGGGGTTTGGCTTTCCATTTACTTTAGCAAAACTTATGGTTGGCATTTCTGAACTATGTACACTAATTATGGGAAATAAGCTTGACATGGGACATTCTTAACAGTATTAAGATAAAACATTTGTCTCAGACAAGCTGATTAATTTGAAAAAGAAGCTTACACACTAATCCTGCACTTCAGTAACACAGAATCCTGTAAGAACTTGGCAGGGTAGTTGTCCATGGACACGGGCAACAGAGCTTGAGTTCAAAAGATCAAAATCAATAGCATTAGAGGGCATTCTTTCCAAAGCATGGTAATGGTACAACTCCTAAGGGCTTTAATGGAAGTCATGAAGCTAACATGCCAGGTAACCTTTTAAAAATGGAAGGATTAACATGCAACTAGAGCTGCCTCATAGTGTGTCTATTGACAGAGTATTCTGTAAAGAGCTTGAATTGATCAGAGTGACTTAAATTTCTTCTCTTCCCTCTAATGTAAACTGAGTACCTATTATCCTTCCTACCTATATGATAATGACTTGGTCCTTCAAAATGGAACTCAGTAGGGATTTAAAAAATATCTGCAGTAGGAAGTCAATGCTTTCAATGTGTGATTCATATACCAGTAGTAATGGCATTTGGAATATTTTATTTAGATCATTACTTTGTCTGATGGTTCTCCTTGATTGATTCATTTAAGAAAAAAAAAAATAGAAAATTCCTGTTAAAGTGCATTGTGCTGTTGTACACTAAATATTTCCAGTCACAATAGAGATAATACCTCCTACTCTTCCACCCTAAGGCAATTTTAACCATGAAAACATTTGCTTTCCAAAAAAGTATAATTGAGTTATAATCTACAGGAGGATTACATGACATTTTTTCTGTGATAAATAATAATAGAGTCAATCAAAATGTTCTGCAATTAAAAAATCCAAATATGTGTCAGATACAGTTAACCCTTTGAGTTATCTCTGTTGCTATTCATAGATTCCTTAAATACTGAAATACCTTCAAAGCAAAGGATCTTCTTTTAAAGGAAAAAAAAAAAACAAAAATGAAAATATAAATAATAAATCATAAACAGAGATTCCTGACAATACATGTTTTTAGTAGGGTTCTGGGACAGCTTACTGTCACACAATGTTTAATATGGTATAAATTTTGATCAAAAAATAATTTTTTTTTGCAAAAATAAAATTTGGTTTAATCAAATCAACTGCTTACAAGTGCACATGGATATGCTGTTGGTATCAAATGGTTTTATGAGCTGCCCACTTGATAAAGCTGCATATGGGCCTAACCCTAACCCTAGCTGGATGTTTATCTCTTAATGCTCAATATATTTATGAATGTCCATAAGCAATCACTATTACAACAACCATAATCAAAGTGGTGGTGTGCAGCCATATTGCAGCTATTGGTTTTCTGAAGTCAATGTTAACTCTCTTTTCTGCTCTCTGTAACATGGTTCTTATGCAGTCATACAGGCCAGCTTTTGCATAAGTTCCCAAAGATAGTGAAGTACATTTGTGAACCCTGGAAGCCTTAACCAGCAGAGATTGGAGAAACTGTGCTGCTAAATCCTTTGACAGGCTATGTGATGCTCTGCCTAACTTTTGATTTAGAAAGTGCTTCTGAGGGGCTGGGGATGTGGCTCAAGCGGTGGCGCGCTAGCCTGGCATGCGTCCTGCCTGGGTTCGATCCTCAGCACCACACACAAACAAAGATGTTGTGTTTGCGGAAAACTAAAATAAATAAATATTAAAATTCTCTCTCTCTCTCTCTCTCTCTCTCTCTCTCTCTAAAAAAAAAAAAAGAAAAAGAAAAAAGAAAGAGCTTCTGAAACAAACAGAGCACACCTCAGAGTTCCAGAGCCTTTTGTTCTATTTCCTCATACCCTAAGGATGTCACTTATCACCATTCTTGGTTCTGCAGGACTGAAAGAACAGAAGAGGTAGATGTGCTCTGCCATTCACAACAAGGCTTCCTTTGGGTTATAAAAGAAAGTTCCTTGACACATTGGGGGCCATTTCTTAGCAATTCAATGATATTCAAAGAAGAGCAAGGAGCACTTTTTATAAAAACGGCACTTCAAATATTCTATCTTATTCTAAGCTCTCACCCAAAGAAGTAGCTACCATCTTAATAGTTGCTCAGTCTTGGAAGGTACCACAGGTACAAAGTTCATGGCTGTGTCTCTCCCCTCTACACATAGAGTTTGAAACTGCTTTCTATTTAGAGTTGCAGTACCAAGTGCTCTTTTTCAGCAGGGGATTTCTGTGGCATCTCATAGTAAGGCTCAGGGAAGAAACTAATGCAGTGATGATGTCTTGCTCCAATTTAAAATGTTTTGCAAAATCCACAATCACTTCAGTTGTAAACGGATTTTTATTTTCATAATCTCTATGGTTCAAAATCAGTGATCATTTTACATACAAACCTATTTTATTTGATTTACCCTTAGTTTTGCTCCTTCTTCACCATCTCCTTTCCTTCTCTCAATTTTTTTTTCTTTTCATCACTGAGATTAGAAAAAAAAAATAAGATGAAACTTCTATGACTGTAGGGGTTTTGGTGAGGAGCCAAAGACATAAAGCAATCCTTAGATTTTTCAAGCCAAGATCATTTGACAAGAAGTTGTTTGCACTTCCTGTGATGAGATTTTTAGGTCCTTAAAAAACTAGAGTGGGATATTGGATATTGGATTGTATGTAAAAATGGATTAATGTAACTCATTTCCTTTAATGATCCATGAATTTGAATATTAGTCCCCTTAAAGTGGTTCTAGAAATATTTGATTCATTTTCTTCCTATACTAATAGACCAGGTTGGAAGAAATTCAGAAAAGGGATTTGAGAAGTTATGGTGTTTAGGAACATATATACATAGGGCATATCCATAAGAGGTCATCCATAAGAAATAGAAATTCAGTGAATGAATAGTTAGGAGGCTGTGTGCTAAGCAAGGCTTTGTTAGCAGTTTCGTTAAGTTGTTCATATGGTTTAACATGTTAATTGATTAGGGTTTTAGTTTTCTTTGTTAAATAGTGTATTTTTTTCCCTCCTGTGAACTGGACTTCTCTATTGGACTCCTCCCTGTAGCCTCCTTTACAGTGCATTCCCCATGGAAGAAGTATGTTTCCAATCCCAGTGATGTAAGCCTTCCCTGTGAATTGCTCTGGGCAATGGAATGTGAAGGAAGTTATATGTGCTTTTTTAATGCAAGCAGAAGCTTTAGGACCCATTGCATCCTTCTGCCATTACTCCTTTCCCACTGCATCAAGAACCTCATATCCCAAAATGGGGGTACTAATCAAGAAGAAGAGAGATGTCAATCAAGCCCATTAATTAGCCTCTTGACTTTTAAACTTACAGGCACTTCGGTCATTTATTAATTCAGGAAGTGATGCAGAGCTGATACTTTGATGCTTCAGGATAAAACCAAAAACCTTTATGTTCTTAATCCTTTATGAAAGAGAAAGCTGATGATTATAATTTTAAACATTCTTCATTTGGGGGACTCTAACTAATACACAGACATTCTAATAAGCCAGATTCACAACTAGTTTTTCTTAGAAATGTAATAATTAAAATGGTTTCAACTGTGGTTGCTCAGATGTACAGTTTAAAAAAGAAATCACTCTATCTAGGTAATTTTTCATGAAATGAATGTATGCTTTGAATTTTCTCAGGAAAAGGTTAGACAGCTTCAAAGTTAGATGTTTTAAGAAGGGGGAACTAATGACTGCTTGACAGGTTTAAAAAGTCGTACTTGACAGCACGGTTATGGCTGTTTGAGAGTAAGACTTAGATGTTCTGCTTTATTGAATGTCAGGCAGCAGAACTGAAAGATCCTCCAAATAACTTCTCTTCTTTAAAACCAGCAATTTTTCATTTAAAAGCAGAGAGGAGTTTTAATCAAATGATGATCCCTAATATCCTTTACAGCTCTAAAACCTATGATTTTATGAGCTTGAACCATTTGTTCAGGGTTAGAGGAAGCTGGAATTTGAGTTCTGTGATTTCACTCTGAACTATAAGTCTGGTTATCAAAATCCGTTATAATTTTTGGGGCAGCTTAGAGGTAGAGAATTAAATCATCTTATACTCTCATTTTTAAATATTAATACATTAACACATTCATTATTGGTTGTTTTTCCCAATTTATTTCCTTTGAAACAAATAGACAGTATATTTTTCATATATGAGTTGTCAAAAGAATGAAATCAGTATGTGTGATTTCCTAGCTAAAATGATAACTTATTCTAGTATAGCAGAGGACAAAAGATTTTTGAAACAAAATAGAAGATGCCCATTTATATTTGAATCTCAGAAAATAAATAGCATTTTATGGTAGGTATATCCCAAATAACTCAGGGCTTCCTGAACATGCAATTTAATCACTTGGCCTGATTAAATGAGGCTTCAGTCATCACCAACTACAAAATTCTTTAATTAGGAAGATAAATTATTTTCATTTTTACCTTCTCATTTTGGGATTGTTTGATGGTTAATTTTATATGCCAACTTGACCAGGTCACAAGGTACCCAGATAAAACATTTCTGGGTGAGTCTTTGAGGTTGTTTCCAGATGAGATTGACATTTGAATCAGAAGACAGAATAAAAGTACATTGCCCTTCCCAATGAGGGTGGGCCACATCCAATCTGTTGAAGGCCTGATAGGACAAATGGCTATGTGAAGGAAAGTTGACTCTCTGTCTGACTCTCTTCTATCTGGGACATCAGTGTTCTCCTGACTTTGGACTTGGACTCAGCAGTTATCAGAATGTCAAGTGCATTATACCTCAGGTCCTGTGATATGAGCCTAATGAAGACAGAACATCCAGACTCTGTGTACATGGCCAGAGAACGGGTCTAGAGTTCCATTGAAGCACTATTAAAGAGCAGACAGACCTATGCTTCTGGGATTAATCAAAGGTCCAGGCAAAGTGGCAAAGTCCCAGGTCAGGATCTAGGAAGGGTATCTGAATAATCACCCCAGGGCATCTGCAATAGAAAGATTCATAGTGTACAAGAACCAACTATGTTAAAAAAGCCACCACAAATTTCTAATCCTACTAGAGTCCTTATGGCAGGCAAAGAATCTTACACAAACCTAGACAGCTCTTTTATTCTGCTTTAACTTAAAACTATTAGATTATTCTTCAAACGAACTACACAACCACCTTTCCCCTGCTCTCGGTAGATAATTCTGACTCCAGTCAGTGATCCCTTTAGGAGAAATCACTTCAATTTTCTCCCAGCAACAACTTCACATCATTCCTTGTGCCTATCTGTTCACCTTCCCTCCCTCCTGGGGAGGAATTGCTCACCTTCCTAATGTAACCCCTCCCTCTTTGTCTGAAGCCCACCATGCAGCACCTCTGAAAGGCCCTCAGATTCAGTCCCCTCTCTCCTCTCCTCTATCCCCATACCCCCTCCATCTTCTCTTTCTTGCTCCTCTTTTTCTCCCTCAATGCATAAGTATACTTACTTGAGTTCCTCCACTCATTAAAATATCACTACTATTAGTAATAACAACAAAATCAAATCCACATTTTCCTCTAGGTACACTCCTCTTCTCTCTCATCCCTTTCCCAACCAAGCTTTGGAAAAAGTGAGCTCTCATTTTCTCTTTTCCACAGATCCCAATAGCTAAATAAGGTATGAAACCCTATTAGGACATGGAACTATTTCTAGATACATTAACCAACATTCTCTGTATGACCTAATCCATTTTTCCATTCTAATTGAACTTTCTGCACCATTTTACAATGCTGATATTCCCTCCCCTTTTCAGGTCTTTCCTCTTTATGTCTGTGGTTGCAATCTGAATTTTGGTCTACCTATATTTGCCATTCTTAAGATCCTCCCCACACTGTTCTCTTTCTCCTTTCTAAATGCCAACTTACTCTGGGCTTTGTTCTTAACATTATTTTGCCTCTATTTACATTTAAAGAGATTTTGTAGCTTAAATTCATGACTTTCACTGCAGGAGACCTTTCAATGCATAGCACCAGGTTAAGGTATTTTGCTGCTGCCTCTTGTGTGTTGATACCTAACTGGGCATCCAACAGGTCACGGATGTGGAGAATGCACAACAGTGGGAGGATATTAGCAGAAGGAAAATTCTCATGGTTTGCCGATAGACTTTTAAGAATTGAAGATCTTTAGAGGGACTTGCCTTTTGGTATTTGGTAGAGAAATACCTCACCAAAACTTCAGAGCAAGTGACATCAGCAGTTTCTGAGTTCTCACTACTCTCATGACCTTAAAGTGTCTTGAGGAACACTTTTACCTGTAATATTATGCTCCCATTTTACAAGGGAGAGCAACACACCAAAATATACACAGCTGTAATATGGAAGCTCCAGGTATACACTTAAAACCACTGCATCATAAGAGAACCATACTGTGAAGGGAGGATATGGGTTGCATCATTTATGTCCAATTATTGATGAATTTTCATTGTCTCTGTTGTTCTTAGCTCTGAGTGAACAAAGACAATGAGATAGATCTCTTTCAAATTCTTTAAAGTAGAGGTCCTCAAAGCTTTACAGCTCTGACAAACTCTGGTTTTCCTCAGAGTTAGTGTATGCCCTTGCAAGGGTTCATTGTTAGGAAATCAAAATAATTATGCAAAACTGACTCTACTATGGTTTAAGTACTATCTTATATATTTCTAGGGTTAAAGTTCCTCAATTCCTGAATTTTCCCAATGACACAAAGTCAAGTTTTGATGAAAACCTTCACTGAAACATTTTCTTTCTTGTAAAAGATACTAGTGAAGAAAATATTATGTGTATGAGTACATGATCATATAAAAACAATTATCTAAAATTCTGAAAATTGGCTAGCTCCTAAAATATTATTGCTGCTATTTCTTTTGTCCTCGAGGCTAATGACTATAACCTCTACCAGACTCCAAGTTTAGTTTAACTCTGTATTCAAGGACATTCTCATTAGTGTGGCCTTTTTCCATCCTCATCAAAGTTTAGAAGGACAGTCTTGCTTCCTTCATCTATTTTCTATAGCATAAAGGTTGGTGTGGTAGAAAGTGTATGGATTTTTTATTCATCATTGCCTAACCTTAGTTTTAATCTTTACTAAAAATGAAACCTCAGGGAGTTCACTAAAATTCCAACCTGCAATTTCTCAAGTGATTAGAACCTTACCAGAGACCCCATCCTTGCTCAGTAATTGTCTCATCCTTCTACTTTGTTCCCTCAAGAACAGGTCTTTCTTGAAGTACCCACCTCCTTCCAAATCCCAGCATTCTATCCTTCTCATAGACTCTACTCTCAAGGAACTTGACCTAAAATACATTTTGGCTCCTGCTGTTGCTTGCTCAGGTAGTTGTGGTGATGGTGGTGGGGCTTGAAGGTTTGGTTTTTACTCAAGATCTTCCTTTTTTTGTGAAGAACATGTGACTGATTTCCCAACCCTGACCAATGCTTTTTCTTTAGATTTCTCTCACACCAGGAATGTACTTCAATGATAACAACTATTGTGTGCTCATCCTGATTCTATGCATGTCTCTCCTACATTGTAAATTCTGTGAGAACACTGCAATCATTTTCCTTTTTTTTTTTTTTTTTAGCCTCTGAGCTTGGCAGAGTGCCTTACAGAATATGTGAAATAACTATGGGATATACAATGAAAATGGAGGATAGGAAAAAAGAGGGAAATATATATTAGCTATTTGGTTTTCTATTTTTTTATTCCCTTCCTCCATTCCTTCCTTTCTTCAACAACTGCATCAAAACCAACAGAATCAAAAAACCTCTTTTAAATGGATTTGGTAACAGAAAGAAGGTGACAATTGTAGGAGCAATGAGCAGCTGGCAGTGACAAGCATTGAGATGGAAAGGGAGCAGATAAACCAATCTCAGTGAGAGAAAAGGCCTGGGGTTGGTGGACATGGTGTCTACCCTGAAGAGCAGATGGGCTGCTGTCAGAGATTCTCACTCTTTCATCTTCTTGTTAGATTTTTTTTTCTCTACTCCTTGCACTTGGTCAGATGAGTTCTTTTCCTATCACATATATATTTCTGTCTTCCTTCCTCTCTGAGTTCCTTAGTCCAGGCCAGAAGAGTCTAATGCTACAAACAATTGACTTATAAACAGACCTTTATAAGTCTTTTCCTTATAATGATGGTACAGTCCAATGGGGGATATGATGAACTTTGAAAACAAGATGTGTTTGTCTCTGCTTGACTTCTCTAGAATTTCCTACATTCCCACAAGGGAAGCTGGCCTTCAGTGTCCTTCATCATCAGGCTCATCTCTATCAAGTCCCTCAGAAAAGTAAATCAGGGTTTCTAAACCCCACCTGTTGGTGAAGGCTGGAATTGATTATGGTTGTTGATACAAGGGAGATTCAAGGGAGAAACTCAGCACTGTATACCTCTTGAGTGACTTTAGTCTCTACTCCTATCCTGTAGATCCACCTAGAAATCCTGGGCCCTTCGGAAGTTTCCCTTCAGGCACTTCAGAAACTCAGTTTCTTTTCTGGAGTATTAAGATACTGGTCAGCTTTGTTATGGACTTTCCTTGGACTGCCAAGTGTTGTTTCCTTCTTTCTTCACTGACTGAAGTCCTGACTCCATACCAGTGGCCTCTTTTTGACCAAGAATCACCCAAGACATGAATTTTTCCTCTGACTTAATTTCTCACTCTTCCATATCCCTCCAGAAATACCACTATTAACATTTGCTACAGACATGGGGCACTTATTTTGCCAGGTGCCTCAAGACCACTGGCCTTGATGGCAAGATGAGGGTGGTGTCCATCCTACTCCAAAGGCCCTTTGCCCATCTGCCCTTGTCCCTGAGATCCCAATGTGTTTCCTGATGGACTCAATTCTGAAACAAGGCCACAGAGGTATCAATATTTCATGTATTTTTTTTCCTGGTATAAGATTGCAGAATTGTAGAAATTTCAGGTAGTTGTCTATACATGAAATACATTTCAAAATTCCTAATGCAGGTAACACAGCATTCACCCAAAATGCAAGTTCCTAGCAATTCTAGTTTGTGGGAACACAGTTCTGACACTAGATGTAAAGCAAAACCTCTAAGCACAGAAGCAGTTGTCAAAAAACTTCAGCACAGAGGTATGGCCTTAGAGCCTCAGGGAGGAATCTGACTGCTATTATTTAGCACATAATTATTGACTAGTTTGCCATTTGGGTTTCCCATCTCACAGCTAGCAGCTCAGGGCAGCAGCAAAATGGAAGGGAATAGACAGAAGTTTACACTGTAGGTAATGTGGGTGAAAGTGACAACTGAAAATCTGAAGGCAGTAAGGAGAGAGCCCAAAGGCGTATTGCTGCACCTGAGGAACTTATCAACATGGTTTCTACATTCTCCAATATAATTCCCCCCACCCACCTTTACAGTTCTGCAGATGAGATGCACATATCTTATCAATTAGCATATTAAAAATTGCCCTATTTGTTTTTTTCTGGAAGAATTGTTTTTGGAACAGTGGTGCTTCCTACTATGAAATCTTGTAATTGAGAAAACATGGTATTAACAATGACCTCAAATAATCAAGAAAAGTTTAAATTGTATTAAGAGTTTTTACTTAGGAAGATCATACAATGTTTAATACACATTAGAATACTTCTTATGGGAGGAGGCGGAAAACGAGTGGCTTTGAAAAATGTTAAAATTATAGTTCAGTTATCCGGAAAATTCACTTATTGAATTCTCAAACAGCAGCAGAAAAATGAAATTTGATTCTGAATAAAACCTAGTGCTTCTGTGTTTGTTCTCCCTTAACAAGTGAAAAGGAAACACTCTGCAAAATGACCTATATTCTGTTAATAATGCATATATGTCTTTTGTACCAACAGTTCCTTTCAAATTGACTTTAAAAAGATTAGCATGCTATATTTAACTACATAAATATATATTTCTCTGGCTCATGAGTTTATATTTTGCCCTTTGGCTTTAAATGATAATATACTAGAGACATGTATTTATTCTGTATTACAGATGAATAAAGAATAACATCATTATAAAGAATATATTAAAAAGTATAATACATTATTTGTCATAATGGGAAAGTATCCAAAATAGGTCCCTGATGTAGATTCTCCCAATTGTGAACAATATTTTTTTTATTCTAAGTTAAGACAGGAAATATTTTCCAGAGGTTGCACAAACAGACTAAACCACAGAAATAACATTATTTCAGATAAATGATCAATCTTTCTATGGTCCCTGAGGCTTATTTCAAAGGAGCTTTCAGTTGGGGGTACACCAGAAACTCTGTGATGCATGTAATAGAATCAAGAGCTCCATTACAAACCCAAATTGGTAGCACCTCTGAGTATCTCTGGGCTCACTTTCTTGAGAAGAATATATGGGCCTAAAGTCACAAATAACTTACCATAGCTCACCCAATTATTATTATATGTAATTGAAAGTGAATTTCATTTATCAACCTGACCTGTCCTACAGGATCATTTATAGAACCTGACATATTATTTAAAATGGTGGCCCAAGTTCAAAAATAGTGAATTCAAAGAAAACATAAATATGTTTAGTGAATAAGTCAATGTAATCGCTATACAAATTATTAATATTAGCCTCAGATTTTTACATTCTTATATTAATTTCCCCAGGTTCTAATTGTCCATGAATATTTTTTAAATAAGAGTTTTTCTTAAATTATGAAAATCTTTGAAAAGGCAAATTCTTGAGAGCAGAGAGAAGTGGTGGGTAAGAAAACTAAGTTACAGGAAATTCATACTTATAGCTATATGTACACATCATCATTTTAATCAGAGGTAATTTTTAACTGATTATCTTTCCATGATGCTATGTTAAACAGCATGCATCAATAATTAAACAGACTTGATCCAGCTTGGCTGCTATATAATTTGTACCTATGAGAAATTATAAGAATTTAAATGACATGTAGTCAAGTGGGTACTGCAATAGAACCTACATAATTTATTTGGAACATTTATAGGCAGTGGAGCATGCTCTATTAGTGATTTATTAAAGAAAAAGGAGTTTTCTAAAGGTGGTGTTATTATAAGGATTAGTCACTTGCTGCAAAAATGCACTTATTTTAAAAAGGTCCTGCTACTTATGCTTATTAGGTTCTAATATGCTTAACTGTTCTTTTTCCTAAAAGAAAAGTTGTTTGGCAGTGGGAACAGAGTTTTCTTCCCATTTCTGTTTTCTGCATGAGAGGTCTCCCCCACCCTCCAAACCAACCTATCCTCTTTCCTCACCTCTATGCCTCTAATAGAGCTGACATAAGCTGTCTTATTGGAGGACTAGGAGATCAGGGAACATGCAGCTAGTTTCTTTTTGTAGTCTACCTGCAGAAGGCATGTGTTCTGCCTGGTCTCAATTATGCTTGGAGCTTAGGCATGGAGGGAGACCTGGCCCTGAGCATGAGGCCTGCTCTGGCTAGGCACAACTTGTGACTTTAATAACTTGCTCACAGATGGACACTTAACTCTCTGGTACCTGGTTTACCAGTAATAAAAGAAGAATTTGGGTCTTATCCATTCCTTTCAAAATATTTTGTTCTTTCCAAAATTATTCTTAAGGCATAATTTACATACAGCATTTTTTTAAAAAAATATTTTTAGTTGTAAATGGACACAATACCTTTATTATTAATCTATTTTTGTGGGGCACTGAGTATTGAACCTAGTGCCTTATGCATGCAAGGCAATCACTCTACCACTGAGCTACAACCCCAGCCCCAATTTTTTCTTTTTTATTGTATAGTTCTGTAAGTTTTGACAAGTGCATGAAGTACTCAAGTTAATAAAAAGACAAGTACCATTTACCCCTAAAATTTCTCTCTGCCCCTTTCAACTCTTCTTTCCCCTCTACCTCCTGGAAACCATAGATCTGTTTTCCATCTCTGTGGTTTTGCCTTTTCCAGAATTTCACAGAAGTGATATCATAATAATGGAACCACAGAATGTTTAGTATGGCTTCTTTCACTAAGCATAATTCATCTGAGAGTCATCTGTATTGTTGCAGTTTGTCCCTTTTTATTGCTGAGTTACATTCAATTGAAAGGAAATATTACAGCTCATCCAGTCATCAGTCAAAGTAAATTTGGGTTGTTTCCAGCTTTTGGTGATTACGAACAAAGCTCTTATAAACATTTACATATAGACTTTTGTGTGACCATAAGCTTTTAGTTTTACTAAAGTAAATACCCTATAAATAGGCTTGCTGGGTCATATGGTGACAGTATATTAAACTTTATAAGAAACTGCCAAATTGTTTCAAAGTGAACATACTAATTTACATTCTGATGTTTGAGTTTCATTTCCTTTTCATATTTGGTGGTACTTAGCATTATTGATTTTTTCTTTTTTAGAAAAACTTTAACCATTTAATAAGGGTGCTGTTTTAACTCAGGCTTTTAATTTTTATTTATCTAATGACTAATAATTTTGTATACCTTTCATATGCTTATTTGTCCCATGTATATTTTCTTTGATGAAGCATCTGATAAAATCTTTTGTTCATTTTTTATCTTGGCATTTGTTTTGTTCTTTTTGAGTTTTGAGAATTCATGATATAATCTAGATAATTTGAAAATATTTCTCATTTGTTCACTTACCATGTTTGGAGAACAGCAGACATTTAAGTTTTGACAAAGTTCAATTTATCATGTTTTTTAAAGATGTTTTATTTTAGGGTCTTATTAAAGAAATCTTTATCTAAAGATTGTGAAGATTTTCTCCTATGTTTTCTTCTAGCAATTTGATGACATTATATTTTACATTTATGTCTATAATACATTTTGGATTGTTTTTATGTATGGTTTGAAACATGCATCTTATTTGAAATTACACAAAATTCAGCAAGTGCTGATTTTTTAAAGATTATTTATGATAGGCAAATATGTTCAATTTTAATGAACTTTTCATTGTCTCATTAAAATAATTTGACCTATGTTGTACTTTGCATGGGTCTTTTAACCCATGCATGATTTTTTGAAACATATGTTGCTCATTTGGAAAAATACTACTTCATTGAGCTAGCAGATTTTCCAAAGGTTATATATTGCGTTATACATTATCAAAAAACATATTTTTAATTGGAAAAATGCATTCTTATATATTTAGTGGTGCCAAGCTCACTGTGTTTGATATAAGTTTTACAAAATTCTATTTTTTAGCTTGAAAGTTTCAAAGTTATTACTGGCATTAAACTTGAGTTTTTCACCTTGACATGACACATGTTCTTGTTCATTCACACGAAAATGTCTGTCAAATATCTAAGTTCACACAACCATAGTTTTTCAGTTGTTTTTTCAAGTAAATATCATGTTCTATGGAAAAAGTAGCTGGCTTAATTCACAATTCAGTCACACAACAGCTTTTCTATTCAGACAACTGTTACAATTGATATGGAATAGATGTACTTTGTGTTTCCCAATGGTTTATTTATTTATTTATTTTTTAAATGCATCATCAGAGGGTTGCTATTTAACGAAATTAATACATTTTACAGTATAGTAAGGACATTTTTCAGTGAAACTGCCTTTATTTTTCTTTTCTGTGAATACATGATGGTAAAGAATAGGGACTCTGCTGCTATAGTTTAGTGACTCTGTGTTGATTTGCACGAGGGTGTGAGTTTAGTTTTTCATTGCATTCACACCTTCACTACACATGTCAACACCATGAAAAAGACAAATATGTTTTAGCTTTAAATAGAAAATATTTTTTATCTCGTGGACCCCCACAAAGAGCCTTAGAGATGGCTGGTGCTCATGGACCATACTTTGAGAAGTACAGGCTTAGGATATTGAAAAAGAGAAAAAAAAATGAGAGAATCCACATCAACTTTAGAAACATCAACTGAAGCTTCATTTCAGGAGTCCACTGAATCACATATAGCCAAAGCAAGAAGCTTCTTTAGAAGTCAAGTTTCACTGGCTCAAGCAATTCCCCAGCAGGGGCAGGTCTGGTGGTATCAACTGAAAATGTCTTTGTGCATAAGAGATGGCAGAGTTGTTACTAGACAGAGTGACACACTTAACAGAAAAGCATAATACTAGAAGTCATGTCTCAAAGGGAAAAGTGAAAGTAGGCAAGTGTGTTAGTAAGTTTTTTGTTGCTATGACCAAGATGTATGACAAAAACAACATGGAAGAAGAAAGACCTGTTTTGGCTCATGTTTTCAGAGGTCTCATCCCTTGGTTAGCAGAATCTATTGCTCTGGGCTTGAAGTGAGGCAGAACATCATGTTAGAAGGTGAGGCAGAAGGGCATGGCAGAGAAAAGATGCTCAGCTCATGGCAGCCAGGAGGCAGAGAAAAACAGTAAAGGGAAGGGTAAGGGGCAGATATAGTCAAGGCCATACTCCCAGTGATCTTCTTCCTTCAGCCACATCCTGTCTTCAATTACCTCTCAGGAGTTCATTCAGCTGTCATTGGATTGGTTAATATAGTAAATTGATTAATTCACCAATGAGATCAGAGCCCTAATCACTGTCTAAAAGCTCTACCTCCAAACCTTGCTCCACCGAGTTCATGTTTCAACACATAAGCTTTTGGGGGGACACTGATAATCTAAACCATAACTGCAGTTTTCAGAAAGGAAGGTAAAGATCTTAGAAATGACCCAATGATTCAGCTCCCATCCTTACTGGTTTTAAATGTTGCAACAGAGCAGCAATTCTGCAAATGTCACTCTAAGAAAAAAAGATACTCTGCTTGGATACATTTATTATTTTATACAGAGTATGATTATTGTACAGATTTGAAATAACATACAAAATACAGAATTTTCACACTGCTAAGAAAATCTGTAATGGAAGGGATGGGGTAGAGATTCTCCCAGTAATTAAGTGACCTCTCAGTCATGGAGGCCAGGATGAATTAAATGGAAGTATGATCCCTAAGATTTTTGAGTTTGGTTTTAAACAAAAGATTATAGTGGGAAGTGGTTTTCCTTCATTCTTTTTCAGAATCAAGGAACTTTTCAGTTTAACTCTAGGTGATTTAAGTGCAGAAATATTTTGGCATTTAAATCTTGTAAACATAAACCCATGGCAGATTTGTATCCATTGATATCAGAGAATCCCAATTTAATGTGGTCACAGAAGATATTCTAGTCCTTTTTCTCTTGAGAGATATTCTACATAAATGTGTGACTCTGTATGACTTTCAATTGTGACAGGTTGGGGAGTAGTGGAAAGACTGACATCAATCACTGTTCATTATGTACTGGGCATTTTATGTACAGTTGTTCCCCATCCCATCCATGAGGGATATGTTCTAAGATCATTAAAGGATGCCAAAAACTATAGGTTGTAGTGAACTGAATCCTTAGAAATCTCATTGAACTTTTTTTTTTTTTAATTTCCAATCTAAGTATAGAGCTTACACCTTTTCACTTAACGGTCTGCTTTTTGGATTCTCATGGGTATATCTGAATTGTCAGCATGATTACTTTCATACTCTGGAGCCATTATTAAGCATTATAAATGTTACTTGAACATAAACACTGTGACTGTTGATCTGGTACTCAGATTTCTACTAATTGACTAGCAGGTGGATAGTGTATACAGCATGGATGCTCTGGACAAAGGGGTGTTTTATGTCCTTGAGAGAACACAGTAACTTATGTCACTAAAAAACTATGTCCTTAGGAGGACTTAGTGAGATTTCATCACCCAACTCAGAATGGTGTATGCATTAAAACTTTTAAATTATTTATTTCTGAAATTTTTTCCATTTAATATTTTCAGAGTGCAGTTGATTGTGGGTAAACAAAGCCACAAAAGTGAGAGCATAGATTAGCAGGGGCACTACTATACTTCAAAGAATTCACTAACTTCAATAATCCCATGAGATAAATTCTAAATTTCATAGATGAGGAAATTCAGTCTTAGAGAAGTTAAGTAGCTCAAGATGGTACTTGCAATTGGAGCTTGGAATCAAACCCGTTTGTCAGACTCTAAAGGCCACAAATTCTCCATTTTTGCCTGTATTTTAAAACATTTTTTGGTTTGTTTTAGTGAATTTTTTTTTCAAGAAAACTTTAAGCAGAACACTAAAATGTTGCTAAAGTTCCTCATATAGCAGCAACATCCATGAAATTCTAATCAACTATTTGAAGAACCACAAAAGCATTTCCACAGGACTCCTTAGATAGAAAACAGCTGCCCTGCAGCTGCCTCCACCATGTGCTACCCCAGCCCAACATCTGCTACTTTCTTTTTTTGCTTCTTTTCTTTCAAATTGCCCCTGTTGTCTAAGACTGTTTGAGCCAATGCATGATGCTTTTCCAAATCATACCCAGGCTGAAGGGACTGCTTCTGGTTATATCTATCTTTTGTAGCTTTAACTGCGCACGAGTGGCAAAGCCTGCATTAGCCTAGCATATAAGCCTCTTCTCCTTTGTTATCCAAACTGGGATACACAAATGGCTTTTCTACCCAGCCTGACTCTGAATAAAATTAGTTGCACTATCAAAAGGATTTGAGTGGAGAGTTTTACTCAGAAGGAGAATCTAGCACTAGTGCAGCACGCTCCCTATATTATCACCCACATATGTAACATATGTTATCCTATATATTACGCCAGGCTTCAGCTTCCAATTGAAAGGCGGGGGTGGTGTTGAACTAGGTTATTTCACCTTACTATGCATCTTAAACACATATCTATAAAAGTATTAAAAACAGGAAGACAAATATGAGCAAATTTGCATATTACAAGGATGAATTTTCAAGGATTTCATAGTTAGATGGACATAAGACTAGAGGTCAGAAGACCACTTCAGAATCCGCCCCACCCCCCAAAAAAAGAGATAAAATATGAGGTGTTACTTTCAACCATTCATCCAGGGTGCAGAAGAGGGGAGTGACCAGGAGAAAGTCAGGAGAAAGATAATAAGCAGATCTTGGTGCATGGAATACAGCAGATAAAACTGAGTAAGAATTCTTAGTCTTCAGCTCTTGGTTCCACCACTCCATAGGAAATAATGAAGGGAATGTATATGCTACAGCCAGAGCATCCCAAATAATATAAATACATTTGAAACTATACACAAATATATTGCATCACATCTTTGCAGCAATTCCTTTCCAAATCTGTACCACTGAAACACATATGCTTTTTACTCCTAGTGTTAAAGAATTTAGAATGTTTCAAAGAACTAGTACTAAACGTTATCAAATATTTTGCATAATTAATTGATGAAATTATCAAATTATATTTTATAAATATTCTTAAATGGATCACCTATTCTTTTGTTCCCAGGGTAAATCATATATAGTCATAAATGAATAATTTTTAATGTAATTGGATTACACTTGATAGGGGACTAAGTGCATTCTCATTACTTTAACAAAACGCTTGAGACTGGGTACTTTAAATGAAAAATGTTCATTTCTGCTCACAATTCTTGTGGACAGGGTTGCCAAAAAATATGATGTCACAATGTGGTGAAGTAGAAGGGGATCATCCACCTGCAGAAAGGGCATATGTGAAAACATCATCAGCTGGAAGACTCAGAAGTTGTTACTAGACTTGGTGATGAGGGAGTCAAGGATCACTTTCAACACAAAAGAAAGACCAAATTGCAAGGGAAGAATGAGCAGAAGAGAGGAATAGAAATAGGAAGAGGAATAGGAAACAGATTATCTCCTTTTGAAAAGTGCATTGGCAAGAAGTCATACTGAGCCAGTACCTTGTGGGAATTATGAGGTTGAGAATGATTTTCTTCTAAGTTAAGAATACCTCTGGATATTTTTAGACAAATAAAATGAGCCAAAAGTGAGAGACTGGGTGCAAGGAATGGATAGTTGGTGGGAAGCTCTGGAGAAGTGGAGAAAAGATTAAACAAATGTTCAGGGAGACTGCACAGATGATGAGAAGACAGCACATTATAATTGTGATAGAAAAGAATATTAGACTTTAAAAAAAAGCTAAAATTAAGGCAAATAGGAAAATAGAAACTTTCTTTTGGTTGTTAGATAGGAGAAAATCTGTGAGACATGGCATCATAAGGCATTTATATCAATAAATTGCCAATGAAGTCAAAGTCTAGTTTGGACTTTTGGGGATGGGATTGGGTGTTTTGTGAATTATTTGTGCTCACAGATATGATTTCTTGATATTATTCAACGTTGTTGTTATTCTGGATAATATGGTAAGAACTGGTGGGTGATCAAATGAATGTGAGAATCTAGACTGCAACTGAAGGTGGGTTAACAGGGCCATGCCTGGATTCTAGACCATGTAGAGATGGGAGCAACCACAAAATGGGAAATTGTATAAATGGTAGGAAATGGAAGATGTGAAAAGATTATCATCTTGTGAGCAGAAATGAGTGCTCTGCCAGGTGCAGTGGTGCATGACTGTAATCCCAGTGGCTTGGGAGACTATGGCAGGAGGATTCTGAGTTTAAAAGCCAGCCTCAGCAAAAAGTGAGGCACTATGCAACTTAGTGAGACCCTGTCTCTAAGCAAAATACCCAAGATGTGGCTAAGTGGTTAAGCGCCCCTGGGTTCAATCCCTGGTACCAAAAAAAAAAAAAAAAAAAAAAAAAAAAGAGCTCACTGTTCATGTGCCCATTTAAAAGTGCTTAAAAATGTAAGGGTTTATTTTAATAAAGATTTTCCAAGGTATTTCTCCTTCTTTTCTAGCAAGAATGATAGAAAACAAAAACTGAACAAAGACTCATTTTCTCTGTTTCTGTTGACTTTTTCTTTAGTGAATAGCCTACAAAATTCCTCTTTCACCACTAGATGACCACACTGCAAATGTGCTGTATTGATTGACTTCATAGTGGCCAGCTAGAAATAATGAAAATGACATGTAATGACACTGAAAAATTCAGTATATCAGGGACTAGAATAATCTGAACACAGATTTTGAAAAATGATAGAGGTCCAACTTAATAATAATTGACCCCAGGCAAGTTACTTAACCTCTATGAGACTCAATTTTCTCAGTTGTAAGTAGGAATAATATGAACTATCCTAAGTGGCTACTGTAAGAATCGGAAAAAGATAATATATATTATATTTAGCCTGGCTCCTGGAACTGAGTACACATTCTCTGTATCATGCCCCATTGTTAATTTTGTAGTTATTGTCTTCATTTGTTTAATACTCAGGGACCTATTATATGTGAATTACTCTTCTAATACTTAATATACAATGATGTGGTAGAATGAATTATTGATTCCAATTCATTACCATGTTCTTTATTCAAACATTTTGCTTTCTGTTTTTCTGTGTTTTCTGCTAAAGACAAAGTGAACCACCCCATACAAACTTTGGATTCAATTGATTTGCTTTGGCTAACAATGTGGGCTGAAGTGTCTGTGATCCAATTCCAATCCTAGGCCTTTAGAGCATCATATGTTCTTACCTGCTCTTTTCTGCTTTTAATATAGCCATAAGATGAGAATGCCCTGGACCCCAGGATACATTTCCATGAGGCAGCTCTGAGACCCCCTACCTCCCCCCCACACCACCCCTCAGCAGTCAAGTTGAATTAGACCTACTGCTTGAGGCAGAGGTACCAGTTCAACACAGTCTAGATCAGGGAATAGCAAACTATGGCCCACAGATCAAATCCAGCCTAGGGATTGTTTGTGTATGGCTCACTATTTAAGAATGGCTTTCACATTTTTAAAGGGTCATTTATAAAAAGAAGACTGTGTGATATAGACCATAGATGTCTTACATAGCCTCACATGTACTCTAAGCCCTGGTCTAAATCACCAGTACCCACAAACCAGTAAGTGACCCCTGAGATCACCAGAGCTGTTCGGGCCAGCTTCAAGTCATGAGAAGAGTAAATGCCTATTGTTGTACATCACTACAATTAATGGTTTTGCCACATTATTGTGGCAAAAGCTAAGTTCCAGACATATGGTATGAAAACAGATATGGTCCCTACCCTGGTGGAGCTCATGTTTCTGTTGGGGAGATGAAGAGCTACTAAATACAAATATATAAATTTAAAATTTTGATAAATGCTGTTAACAGAGACATGGGAGATTCGAGGTTGAAAGTGGGATTTTTTTTTTTTTTTAACATTTACTGAAGTGAATGGAAGGGAAATGATGAGAATGTACAGTAGGACTGTTTGACAGCATTGAAGGCCCAATCATTGGTGATGGTGAATTTAGAGGGCCCCCCTGCTTTCATGCCCTACTTCCTCCATAGTGGTCAGCTGGGGATGGGAAGGTCTGGGAGGGTAGGTGAATGGAAGTGCATCATTGGTTTCATCCAGGACTGAGTTTTACAACAAAGGTCTGATAACAGAACCAGCAGGTACAGGAATTAAATGTATTGTCAAGAGTTACAGGTATGAAAATGGAATCTGAGTCCCAAGGGAAGCACAGAGGGGTTGGGAATATGTGAAAAGGTCAGTGACTTAAAAATACTAAAGAGTTTGAACACAGTATGAATCAGTGTGGCTCGCAATGAAGCCAAAAAAGTATGAGTTTGTCAAAGCACGTTTGAAACTGATGACTTGTGGGACATACGTTTTAGAAACTTATTCATGGAAACTCTCCTCTCTCTCCCTCTGTCCCTCACTCCTTTTCTCTCCTATTCCCTGTTTCCTTCCCCCCACCTCCTTCCTTTTTGAACATTAGAGGACATATATTTCTTGGAAGATCTTTACTTTGGGGGGTTGGTGAAATGCTAAATAATGTCTTTCTTCATATTCAATTTTGTCACCCTAAATAATGTCTTTCTTCATATTCAATTTTGTCACCCTAGGAGTTTATCCTAGTTTACAACGTATATTAACACATTAAAATATTTAAGTCCTGCCTAAAACGTCTTACCAAACATAATTTAACTCAGAATGACTACCAAAATCTTTTATTGTTTAATGCCAACTAATATCCTAAAGAGGTAAATATTTTATACAATCATGATAGCTAATCAATTGTATTAAAGTATCAGAGGAAACTGTGTCAACAGGAGGAAAAGGTTTCTCATGGAGTCAAAAAGAGGATCTTCAGAGCAATTGTTCACTGGTTCATGTATTCAACGTTTTCTGAGCCCCTTGCTATATGTCCTTCAATATAGAACACAAAATAGAACACAGTATTGCTTGGATCCACAGGCATATTAAAGAGAAAGAGGCAGAAGTAAACAAAATAAAAATCTACTACAGAAAATGGAAAGTTACATGGAGGGGGCTACACAAAGTTCTCTGCAAGCAAGGAGAACTAAGTCTCTATCAGACTTGGTGATTGGCACAGGGTGGGACTAAATGAAATGTAAGAAAATGCTTTGCAGAGGTGATAACACTTCAAGTGGGTTGCATATCTATAATTTAGTTTAAAAATGCCTGGACACACACAGGGTAATACTAATTGCTGATGGGTGTAAGTTTCAATTTTGGATGAATAAGCCTTGGTAAGCATCCTCATTTTGGAGATGGTTATTTTCTTAAAAGAGTACACTTCAGAGGTAGCTACTAAGTTTTCTGTTACCTATGTTTTTATCAAGGTCATAAGCCCTACTTCTTAGCATAGCAAATATATTTTTATTACTGAATTTATTGATTCCTATTTATCAGGAGGAATATGAGAAAGATGCTCTCAGTGAAATTAATCTATTCAAGTTTGGCTGAAACATATTAAAGACATTTCCCAAATTTTTCTCCATGGGAATGGAAATGTTTACACTTTGGAGTCAAATTTCTGACACCTTACTATAGAAATCCTGTGTCTTATCTCACTCACCTCTGACGTCTTTCTTGGTCTACCTCCAAGAGCCTATGCTAGGCAAATCACAGGGGCTCAGTGTGTAATAAACTGTAAAACTGCAGTGGCATCTTTAAGAGCATTATAAATCAGCACTATAAAGTCAGGGAACTCTAGTGGTTTCACACAGAATGGAGGTGGAAGTGAATGGAAACAGGAAGCCATGAAGGCTCTAGTACTATCTATGTCAAATTGGGTCTTGTTGATATTTGGACATATAATATCTTTTTAGAAAGGCAAAAGACACATCAAGTTATAAAAGTCTAATAAAAATTTCACTTAGACTATCTTATGACTTCCTTTGATTTATATTTTGGATTCTCATATGAATTGAATTGAGGTGAGCAAATGTCCTCAACAGTTAACAATGGTTAAAGTCACTTTGGAGGTCATATTGCTCAATAAAATGTAATGTATTGACATTCAGGTTTATGTCCAATCTCTTTGGGGTGGTTACTATGAAACATTTCAATGATTCTAGTTAATTCAGTCTGAAAAAAAAAAAGTTTATGAACATGCGAAGCTGAGGGTCAGAACCTTGGTTATGTAACCTCCATTGCCCTGTGAGACTCTGCTTGAATTCAGTGACAACCCTCTGCTCACCCTCAACCCTTGAGACAACAGTTGAAACATTGGAAAATGTAGGAGCTTTTACATAGACTAGGGGATTTGGTTGGTGAAGTGTGAGAAGTTTATGTAGTTCGTTAAACAATAAAACTCAGTCTGAGAACATTGAGGAGGAAAATATGTGAGTGAAATATTTGTATGAAAGTATTTGAATCCTATTTTCTTTACATATATTTATTGCCTAAAAAAAATCATGTTTTACTGTTTTGCAATTATTTGGTCAATTATAAACACACCAACCTTCCTTTCATTTAGTTGGGAAAAATCTCATGAACACCAAGGAATCTCAGAGTTATCCTGGAAAAGGCCAAAGGAAGGTATGAACTAGAGAAAAAAGAATCTGAGAAAAGTTCAGAGAAACAAAAGTAAACTAAGAGTAGCAAAGAACATTTAAATCCATATTGATTTAAAAAAATGAATTGAAGTAAAATGTTTCAGAGGACTTGTTAGCACTACTATTATTCTAGATCTGATTTCACAATTAATCAAAATACTACTAATGTTCACAAATTGTTCAAGGACTCAGAGTGTGAGCAAAGGTCTTTTATGCAAAACTATTTTTATAATAATGTCAAAATTTGTCTCTCACACCTGTCCCAGCTTGTGGAGTAATTTCTTAGTCATTAGAGTTGAGGAATAACAAAAGAGTACAGCATTATAATCTTTCTCTGATTAAACCTTAATATGTAAAGAAGGGGAAGGAAGAAGGAGAGAAAGAAGTGTCAGCTAAACAACTGAAGCAAATTTAATAGAAATTTTAGAAATTTATACAGTCTAGTGCAGAAGACACAAAGTGTAAGCCCAGGTCTCTTTACATAGAACTATTTTCATAATAATACTAAGATATCATTTGCCCTTTTTTGTTCCCTCCTGAGTATAAACAAGAATTTTCCAGAAACTCTATGATGCATGATATTGCAATAGAGTGAATGCAGAAGCAGATAATAAAATGAGATATTTTCTATTAAACCAGACAGTAAAGAGTTTTGCAAAAGGTAACACAAATGCTGTTCTTTTCATGAATGTTTTTTTGTTTTAGAAAATAGTTATTTTTCCATAATAACATGTTGCCTATAGTAACCTGTAATGGGTGTGTTTCTGTTCTTAGGTGAAGTGATAAATAGATATTTTAAACATTTTTAGTTTTAATTTTTAATATGGTAATCAATAGGCATAACCCACATAAACCAAAGCTCTTTGACATTTTCAGTAATTTCTAAGAAGTTAAGAGATTTTGAGAACAAAGAGGATGAGAACTTCTGACCCAGTCAAATAGGGATTTCAATATTTGACACTATCCATTTATTTTCTTCTACCTAATATAAATTAAACCATAGGGGGGAAATCAGTTTCACGTGTGTGCCTTAGCTCTTCCAGGCCAGCAGCTGATCTAAGAGGGTCAGAAAATACTAAGGAATTTGCACTTTATTTTATTTGAATGAGATGGTGTCTTAATGTCACTAGTGTCTGTGGGAAGAAAGTCTTTGTACTCTTTCTACAGTGGTAAATTTATCTATCTGATGACGTAGCCTGTCCAACATCTATTCCACATTCCAGTGTGAGGGGATTTATGTTGATTGTGACTCAGAAGAAACTTGAAAAGTCACTACACATTTACATGACTAAGAACTGAGCTTTCAGAAAACGCCCCAAGGCTCCAGATCCCTGGGACTTAAATCTTAATGGTAAATTTCTCCACAATGACAGACAGTAAAACAGCACAGATATAAAATATGAGATCTGCCCAGATTGAAGTCAGTTCACTGAATGTAAGGCACGGGATGCCCTGCTCTGACTTATGTGGAGATTTCATGGCCATGCATTTGTTGACTGCCATCCAGAGAGCTGACAGCCGGATGGATCTCCCTGCTCTTAATAGCCCACAAGTGCAAAAGAGCTACCCTGTATATTTTATTTAAACATGGGCTATTTCAGCAGAAAATAGTATAAAGCTTGTCTCCTCTTAGGATATATTTACCATTAAAATGACACAATAGAATTACACAAAAAATTGTTTCCCACCTGCCCTAACCTGCCCCAACTGTTTAAGATAAAGAAAAATAGAAAACATTACACCTAAAAGATCTTTCCTTCATTAAGTTTTAATATATAAAGAAGGGAGGGGGGAGAGGGAGAGGGAGAGGGAGAGGGAGAGGGAGGGAGAGAGGGAGAGAGAGAGAGAGAGAGAGAGAGAGAGAGAGAGAGAGAGAGAGAGAAAAGGAAACCAACTAAAACAAATTTAATGTTTTTAAAATATTTTTTCCCATAGACCAGATTGCAATTTACGATCTTGCCATTCCATCAAATGCTATGACACTTCACAAAGCAGCCTAAATGCGAAATTGGCCAGGTTTAACATAATAGCTGGCTGCGTAAAACATGAGATTGCAAATGTCATGGGAAAGAGATGATGAATGGCTGTGGGATATTTATATACTCTGTATAGATATGTTGGCTAAACTGCTTGAAGAAAATCTGTTAAAACTGATTATTTCAGTTAACAGATTTGGATCAAAAATGACTTTTTGTAATGAAGGCATCTGGGATCCTAGGGTCTCCTGAGGTGGCATCATTTCTCCTGTGCCAGGTCTCCTGACCCCCTGCCTCTGCCCCATAATCATTGTGTTTACATCACTGCTGCTGTGTGCCCTGAAGCAAGACCAAGACTCACATCAGGGCAGATGAGGGCACTGCTGAGAACTTGGCCTTTTCTTCTAGGTGACCTGCTCAGAAATTCTTCCTTTCCTATCGCCTCTGGGTCTGGAAGATTGCAGGACTTGGCCAGAAATCTGATGCCTTAATCATCTGCTGACTACTAAAGCATCTTCCAAGAAGCAGAGAAGACACAATCAGGATGTGAAAGTGTCAAGTGATCGTGGCACTACATTATACACTGGATCTCTTTCATTTTTCAGTTTTGACTTAAAGGATAATAATCAAAATACATTATTTCAATTTTACATCTGAGAAAGTAATTGGTAACAAAAATCACTACATTTTACCAAACTAAGAAAGTGGAACACTTTCATACAGAATTTAATATTATGACAATAATTGTTAATTCTTATATCATGCTTACTATGTACCAGATATTGCTACCATTTAACCCTTATATGCTCAGGATAGCCTCATAATTATATTTATTTTAAAGATCAAGAAACTGAGAAACATACAAGTTAAGTAAGTTTACCAGTGCCACACACTAATAAGTACAAGATCCAGGATTCACACTCATGTTGGCAGAATGCATACTTTTAATTATAATGTTGTACTTCCTTGCCAATAAATAATACAATAATAATATATGCTCATATTTGTAATACCACATACAGCCACCACTCTCATTTTTTTCAACTAAAAGTTTGAATGGATGATAATGTTGTACTGAAGGATGTGAGATTAGTACAAACTGAAATGTGATCAGATGTAACAGAATGGGATAGGTTATGCAAAATTCAATTATCTCCATGGCTTAAAATAAATAAAAAGTTTGATTTTACACTCATGGTCTATGTCTAACAAAGGCTAGCTGAGACTTTGCTCCACATTGCCATTGTCCTGATATTAGAACCCAGGATCAATTATGACTTGGCACTTGCTCCATGTAACGTGATTGAAGAAAGAAAGAATTTGATAAAACACTTGGCAATTACGAAAGCTTCTGTGTTAAGCTGATATATGTAATTTTCTCTCACATTTTTATGGCCAAAGACAATCACATTATCCCACCTACCTTTGAGGGGGCATAACATTTCTATTTTCTGTGCCGAGAATGAAAAGAAAGTTAGCATCTGGGCTAATAGTCCTAAGGACTATCACAGCTAAGTCACAAGGTTGAGGAGATGGTAGTTGAGATAGTCTGGATATTAAGTGTCCCCCAAAGGTCCATGTGTTGAAGAATTGGCCCTTAGCCTGTGATGCTGTTGGGAGTTGTTAGAACCTTTTGGAGTTAGAACCTAGTTAGAGGAGTTAGGTCATTGGGGATATGCCTATAAAGGAATATTGGACCCTGGAACCTTTCTTTCTCTTTCTTTCTTCCTCTTCCTCCCTTCCCCCTGCCCCTCTTTCTCTCTCCCTCTCTCTGCTTCCTACTTGCCATAAGGCAAAAATGCTTCTTCTGCCATGTAATCTTACCATGATGTACTGTGATACCACAGGCCCAAAGCAATGGAGTAAAGAGACCATGGACTAAAACCTTTAAAACTGTGAGTCCCAGTAAACCTTTTCTCTTTTTAAGTTGATTAATATCATGTGCTCACAGTGGTAGAAATTTGACTAATAGATGGCAAATGACTGTTGTGTACCAAAGGATATATATATTGATCTAAGACATCTGAGTCTTATATCTTCAACTTCATTGGGACAATTTTTAATACCACTTGAAACTATGTTAGCAGCTCTGATATACATTCTCAAATCACATGCTTCCTCTTTCATTTCACCCATTATATGTGTGATTATAATTTCCTTCAAAGGCTTCATTCTCTGCTCCGTGGTGGCAGAGAATGAAGTTTTATTGGCCATTTCTACATTCAAACATCCTTCACCACATCCTGATACTTCAAGATTCAAATAAGTCCAATAAATTCTTATTAACCCAGTAAATACTCCCTAAGCTAGGGAATATTTTGAGCCAGTTTCTTGTTAGTATCTTAAAAGATTAACAGACCCATCCTCTTGGTCAGTCATTCTGAAGTCTAGAATAATTTCAGAGGCAAAGAGAAGGTTCCTTCTCCCCTTCTCCCCGTTTATAAACTCTTAAGGCATCTTGAAAGACAGATCAAATTTATCATTCTGCAAATAGATCTTAAAGGCATGCAAATATCTGGGAGAATTAACTTACCGCCATGAATTACAACCAAAGTAAACCTTCTCTAGATGGACAGGGATAGAGACTTAGAAAGTCAAAGGTAGCCTTTTTACAGGGAAGAGGAGACCAATGAAAGAAAACATGAAGTAGAAAAATGAGGTTGGAGGTGGGATGACTAATCTGGAACCTACAAATGTTGCCGGAAGCCTCAGCATGTATCATCCTATTCAACCAAAGTTCTCCCATTATGTCTTGATTATTTATTTTCTGCCCATAATATCCTTAATACCTGCATGGGAACCATGGGCACTAAACATATATCATGACTTAAACCTAATACAAGGAAACAAAAGTATTATATCTGGCCTTCTTTAAATAGCTTTATCACCTGTTATTCCCTCCCCTTTCTGCCCCCACCATACAATCCCTACCACCACCATAAACTGTAGAAAGAAAGGTTCAGATTTAGTCTATGTTCTCCTGGGAGAAAAGAGTTAATGGATTTTGAGGCATAAAGCATAATACACTGTCTCTTTTGTTTGATCTAAAAAGCAATGCATTCTATAACATGGGTTACTATCTTACATGCAAATTTAGGATAATTACTAATATTTAAAATCACATTTTTAGGATAATATTAAATCATAGAACCTTCATTTTTCATTAGAATGAGTTACTTTAGAAGTCTCATATTACTAAGTCAAATTTAATAAGGAGGGGGAAGACTTTCTAATAAGGAAGCCTCTTCTTTAGACGAATCACACAAAAGAATAATGTAGGAAGCTTCTAGTTTTCTTAAAGCAGCAGTCAGGCATCATAAGTATGCTTCATTTCTGATCCAAAATAAAGCAGGATTATCTCAGAGGAGAAGCAAAGTAAACAGTAGAAACAGATTACACAGAAGACTGCAAAACCTTCCAAGATTGGGAAAAAAAAATCATTAATAATGCTGCTTAATTCTGCCTTCTTTTTCTATCAGAGTCTGTATTGTTTAAAGAAAGAGTACTAATTTGTTAAAAACTCAGTTATAGTAGCTTAGAGGCTTTGTTTTGTTTTTCTTAATCAGCAGAATCACTTGAACAAGAAAGAAGCCTTCTTCCTTAAACACAGTCAGAAAAGTTAGATTAACTTGAAAGAGAATAAGTGTGCCTTTTTAGCTTGGGGTTCAAAGAAATTCATAACTCAGAATTTTTTCCTAGGGAAAGAAAAGCCATCTTTAGAAAAATCTATACTTCTTTGAACCCTGAATATAAAAATTTTGAACATTAAGTTATATTTCTACTATGTGCTATTTGATTAAACAAGGAGTGAAGGTATTCCTCACAATGAGATGTTCTCACCATTAGTTACTAGAAACAATGCTTAATAATACAAGAAAAGTCATCGATATTTGCCATTGTTAATGTTATATGGGAATCTTCTGCACCTCATGTACAGTGACATGTGAGTGGTATTAATGTCTGAAGCAACAGAGATGAGATCTTTTTTCTAGTATTTATTAGTATTAAAGCATTGCCTTCTACAGGTTTACAGCATATAAAATACGTAATCTGTAATTCTTTGCCCAAAGTTTTAAATTACAAATTAGACAGCTAAATTTTGATTAATTACATTGAGATTTAATTTACTTTAAAATGAAATCATTTTTGGTGGAGCTGAAGGAACACTTGATGTAGCCTGAAAGCTAGATTCTTACCCCAGCCTTGCCAATTACCAGATATAGGACCCTAAAAAACTAAAATATCATGAATTTCAGTTTTTAATCTGTAAAATATATAATAGCAAACTCAAGGAGTTTAATTTTACATTAATTATACCCTACCTATACCTCAAGAGTTTGCAGTGGCTGAGAGACATACATGGAGTAACATTAATAGGTTTTCCAAAGAAAGATGTAAATGGTTAGGAATCCCATTGGTCTTTAAGTTTTCTGCAAATCAGGATACATATGGTATTAGGAAGAAAAATTAAGTAGCATATAGAATAATAATAGTGTGAGATGGAAGTAAGCTAAACATAAGCCAATTTCTTGAAACATACAGATGTTTCCTATTAGCAGATTCTGCATTTTCACATAACAAACTGAATAGTAGAATAGGAAAAATAATTGAGGCAAAACTGGAAGTAGTTTTTAGATGACTTTTCTATTGATAAAAGCCAAGGATTCCATTTAAAAAAAACTCGGTAAAGGTCAAACTGCGTGTGATTCAACTTGCTTTTGACTTAACACATCAGACATAGCATCAAGGCTATGGTGACACAGACATTTGCTTGACTTAACAAAGAGTCCTTTCTCTGCCTGATTTTGACAGGAGCTAAATAGAGGGTAATTTTTGTTCTTTAGTGAGAACATGTTGGTCTGTATACTTTGGAAATCAAACTAGATGTCTTGATAATGTAAATGTAATAATTTTGTAATGCCTCCACATATATTTGAGGGTTTTTTGTTTGTTTTTGAACTTTATTTCCTCCTAATTAGTCAATATCTTTTATTTATCTTTTGGAAAATTAGGGAACTTGAAGCAGAAATGCAAAGAGAAACAAGAAGTCAGCTGTAAGATTTGTATATATGAAAGAGGAAACTTTGGATCACAGAAATACATCATTTTAAACTATTTGATTTACACAAAGAGGACATGATTTTCCAAATTGTTCTAGTTGTTTGTCTCCATATTAAAAGCCAGTTCTTGTCAAATATATCATAGAGTTTTACTATATGGCAAAGGTAGAAAGAACATCATTAAGTCTTGTCACAGAGAAACTTAGAGGGATTAAAGTCCACTTATTCAGCACTAGAGATTGTAAGACATAGCAGAGAGAGGCTGTCAGTCATGTCCAAAGTCCTAGAGGAGATAAGTATTTCATAGACCCAAAGGAAAACTAAGTGACAGGGGACTTTTGTCATGTTCTGTGCTCGGCATCTAGGGATTCACTGCCATTCCACCTAGCATATTCTACCCCAAAAGACTGTGAATGGGATTGAGTGATATCGAAGTTCCTATGTAGCCCAAGATGGGTCTAGAAAGAATCTGAGAGGTGTCACTGGAGGAGTCACTGTGTCTGTATATGGCACTCATGGAAGTCAGGCCCAGGGGCACGTGCAGTGCAGGCAACAAGAGGTGATGGCCAATGGCCGATGTCCTTGAAGGCTTTGAGTTCTATCAGGCCAAGATTGAACAGATGCTGGCAGAATGCAGAAAAGACCTCACCATCACCTTATAAGTGAGACCAGCACAAGGACCAGTACAAAATCATATTCCCGGCTGCCTAGCAGCATACCTGACCCTCTTGTATTTTGCCTCCCTGATGCTTAAAAGCCTGCTTGAAGACAGGAAAAAAAGATGAAAGGAAATAAGGCTGACACTAACTCAAACTTTGAATTGGCAAAAGTTTGACGGAATCTAAATTGCTTTTAACCAAAAGAAGATACCATTTATTGGCAATTTTAAATTAAGAATTTTCCCTTCCTGTGGAAGCAGGTGGACTATGTTCTGGGGCTCAGGAGGAAAGCTAGCATCAGTTATGGATAAAAATAAACTTCCATTTTTCTTACAATGCCTGGGTTGTATAAATAATATTTAGAGTCAAACACAAGAAGACTAGTAGCAGCTTCTGGATTCCAGTGGCAGGCAGGCCTCTTCATCCTCTCAGCTGGGACATTTAACCAGGTCATTTACAGGCAGCTTAGGGTCCTTCTCCAGGAGAAAGTTCAGCTCAGTTTAGGCTTTCAGATACATATTTGATTGCAGCTCTAGATTTACAGCAGAGAACCCAGTAGAAATGGTTTTGGCTTAAAATCACTTCACTCTGGGAGAACAGTCCCCCACATTGGCAGTAGAAATGCTGCAGGAGAGTTTCTACAAATGTCAGATTTAGAGCAGCATTGATTCTCTGAGTGCTTGCCAGGATCAGGTAGCTGTGAAACATCTATCTCCCTGGGAAAGAGATTGAGTCCGCTCAATTGATAAGAGTTATTTGGAATGGACCAATTACTTTTGGAAGACAGTTTAGCAAAGATAATCATCTTAGTTTTGCATTAATTAAAGTTGAGGTATTATTTCTGTCTATAACTATACACTAAGACCAACTACCTCTGGGGGATGCACTTGATTTATGGCAGCATAATTTTGTCACTGGTGTAAAGGAGAACACTTTTCTTCCCATTTTTTTTCTGTTGTAAGACATCACGCTAGACTTATAGCATTCAGTGTTATGAGTGTATGATAAAGACAAGATGGACTCATTTTGATTTAATGGAATAATGTTTCAGGAAGTGTCTGTCAAGATAGACTCATTTCCCCACACCTCTCGCAAGTAAACAATATTTAGAAACAAATTCTTTCTGCAATATGCATACAAAGCTTTGGAGTTGAACAGACTAGGAATTGAATTAAGTCCTGCACATGACATTGTCCATTTATTTCTCTGATGTAAATACAGCTATGAAATGGGGTTAATGGTCCAATATCATATACCTCATTGGGTTTTGCAAAGATCAAGCCAGAAAAAAATATATAAAATGGCTATGTGTTTGGCATGAAGTACATGATCAATAAATACTATTCTGTCTTCATTATCTACTATGATGTACTTGGTCAAAATTCTAACAACATTTATGGAAATTTTTGAGTTTCTGCCCACCAAGGATTTATTGCTGAAATTAAAAACATTTTTTCAAAGAGCTTTGAATTTCAAAAATTCTCCTCTACTTATTATTAAACATTATTGAGCACAAAATGTGTGTGTGTTGGGGGGGTGCTAAGTTCTGCATATAATAGACATTTATGTTTCCTTAAAAAATTAAAAAGGGCATTTTTATTTTTTCTTTCAATGAAGAGCTGAAACACAATTTTATTTATTTTTTAAATCCTGTTTGCCCTCTAAAGTCCAGTCTTTATTTGAGCAGCTTGGAGTAATGACAACAAAACAATAAAAGAATTCAGATAATGGTATCAGAGTAGCATTTCTTATAAATTAATATGATTATTAATCAGATAAATATGTTTGGGGGCTAACTCTTATGCCTTCCTTATGCCTAGGAAATGAGTGATGCATTTTCTTTCTTTTTTTCTATAAGCTAATGCTCAACCCCCTGATACTCTGATTATCTGGGCTTCTTTCCTCCTCTTTGACAACAGGCATCAAGAAATTTTTTCCACTTACATATTTAACTCAGTAACTTCACTATCTTGGCTACACTAGCTGTGAATATTGGCAAATTCATTTAGCCTTTTGGATAATTTTTTTTTATTCCTTTATAGAAAACAAAATGCCAGATTACATAGGCTTCAATGTCTCTTCCACATCTAAAATTTTGTGAATCTCCATAGACTTGTGTATTGAAAGAAGTGGTCTAAGTTGGCAACCAACATAGATTGAAAAGGACATGAATTGAAGATGGCTCCAACTTGGCTAAACTTTGAATACCAGAGCAGTGCTTGCCTTACTTGCTCTGATTTAAATGTGTGATGTGTGTCAAACATTTGCCAAACTCTAGGAATCCAAGGCAGTCTTCCCCCTCGTGGGCTTTGCTGTATAGTTGAGAGAGGCAGATATGAAACTAATAAATACCCTAAGGTATTTATATTATTTGGTTAAAGTACAGAAAGAAGTTGAGAATCATATTAGGGTTTTCACCAGGAGGTAAATAAAGTTAGAGTTTCTGCATGTTAAGGAGTGTTTCTGGAAGGGAGCATTCTCTTTTCAGAGCTGATAATAGTGTTTTCAGGTTAGACCCACGTCCAGTGAACAGAGGGTGGATAAATCTGAGGCTTCTGTTCAATATGCTGTTGTGTAATGGGTCACGCTCAGTTTCTAATGATCATCAACTGGAAACCAACTTCATTAACCACTGAGTAATTACTAACACTCTCATGAATAATGGTCATGGTAATTTTAGAAACAGCCATTTAGCTGACACATCAAAGGTGACCAAACATGTCTCATAAAGTAATGACTCCGACCAGTGAAAAATTAAACCACATCCCGTCATCAATTTGTTTTCAAATAAGTTAATGGCGTCTTCTACAGAATAGGTTTTATTTTTACTTTTCTGGCTCCATTTATCTGACCTTTACTGGGATAGAGGAAATATTTACAGATGAAAGATTGGCAATGATGCCATCAGTGAGTCTCAAATTTGTTATTCTAGTGACCTTGTGAAAGTTCACCATGATCTCGAAAGCTTTAGATCACTGTTTCCTGGACAAGATGAGATGTCTGTGATTTGGAAAGCAGGAATGTTGTATCTTTTGCTTGCTTCAAAGACTTAGGAAATGATTGTGTTTCCACTTGAAAAATGGCTATTGGGATTGGTAGAAAAGAAAGGTGAATGTTAGAAATCACCACTTACATGAGACAGGAGGTCAACTGACAAAGTCAAGAGATGGAAAACCAGAAAATATGGCAACACTGCTGGTATTGACTCAATTTAAAGGAAAATGAAAGAACCCCTTACAAATGATCTACTCTTCTCAATTTTCTCGTCTTAGTTTCACTGTACTCAATTATATTATAGAAATTAATCCATCACCATAAACAAAACGCAGTTATTTTCTTATGACACTAAACAGTATTAAAAACATATCTGCCTTTAGCCTGCTAAATTACATGAATCAAAACCATTACAATATTATGATCTTGGAATATTGACTTAGAAATACCTTTATCTTCCTTCTCAAATATAGTTACCAGCTAAAATCTGAGTTCTTGATTAGTCAAATTTATCTGCCTATTCCATGACTGTTCCAGAAAACCACACTGTCATAATTCATATTGATGACTCAAAATCCCCAAATGACAATTCATGATACAATTCATTCTCTAATATATTATTTTCATCTCTCTAAAATCTTCTCTCTCCTCAAACTTCTATCACTCTCCTTCCCTTCACTCTTAACTAGTGATCTCAGCTAACATGCTTCATTAATAACACAAACAAAACAAATAGGAACTTTGTAATTTTCTACCAAAATCAAAGTCTATTTTCATACGGACCAGGATCTTTCTTTTTTCTTACAGTGAGTTGTGTTCCAGTTCCTATTAAAGTTGACACTTCTACTTGTGTTCTAGAGCCCATCACCACTTCTTTCTCTAGCACTTTGTTTAAAAAAATACTATTTATGTATAAAAATTTCACCCACTTTTAAATCATTACCACTAACATACATGAATTCTTATTTTTCATCAGAAAAGCCCCTCTTGTGGCTAGAAGCAACTATACCACAGTAGTAATGGGCATAGCAAAGGCCAGATGTAAGTTCCTAAATACTGTTTTTCAACTAAAAGAAAGGGGACCCCTTAGAAAATAGATTGATTCCAGGGTTGAGTTAGGAAAATTATATGTTGAGAACTGCATGGTGCTGCAAAGTAAGAAAATGTACCCATATATATGCACAGAAAAAATAAATGAAAAATTACAAGGTCAGAGAAGGCAACTCAAAGAGCTTCCAATGCCAAACTTAAAACACACTATGCAAGAGAATAAGCAATGATACTATAGATTATAAACAAAAGAATACAAGAGAAACCCAAAATTTATTCTGATAAAAATAAGTAAGTGAAAAATTGAAAAAAAATCATTTAACTAAAAAAAATGAGGGAGAAGTGACATCTTCTCTTTACGGAAAAATTGTTAATAATAAAAGTGGAATGAATGAGGGAAATAAAAATGAGCATTAGAATACTAAAGGGATATTTTTTTCCAGTCAAGGTCCACCAAGGAAGCTAAAATTTATGGTCAAAAGTATAAGGAGAAACAGTATACTCACATGGTCTCAAAGTATCGACTTCAAAGCATACATTAATTACAATGGAAGCTATAGTAATTTTACAGTGGAGAATCATGACAGCAATGATGGTCAACATCATTAATCATGGACCCCTGACAGGAAGCACCGAGAAGGGCAGATCATATTTACAGTACCCTTTTTGTTAATACATATCCTGTGTATAACCAAGAAAAATCATCAGACAAACCAAACCTGAGAGATACTCCACCAAATAACTCTTGTATTTTCAAAAGTGTGAAAGTTATGAAAGGTAAGGAAAGATTGAAGAACTGTCAGAGATTTGAGGAGATTAGGATTCATGACAACTAAATAAAATGTGGGATTGTAAATTCATTCCTGGAACAGAAAAAGAAAAAAAAATGAGTGGAAACTATAAAATAAGTTAATTACTATGTTTAAATAAGTTAGCTAGTAGTCATACCCAAATCAATTTTTTCTTTTGATAAATGTTCTAAGGTTATATAAGATATTAGCATAGGGAGAATATGGGAGGAGAAATACAGAAAATCTGTGAGCTATTTTTGTAATTCTTCTGCACATTGAAGATTATCTCAAAATATTAAAAAACAAACAAACAAACAAAAAACACTTGAGCTCCTTTCTACTTCTAGCTATTATGTAGCAAAGCTTCTTGAGAAAGTTGTCTGTGGCTTCTCCCTCTCAGTCCTCACCTAACATTTTCCTCAGCACTTCAGTCTGGCTGTGGATACACTCTTTCCCTAAAACTGTCACCATCAGTTCCAAGTTGGCAATGCTGATGGTTCCTTTCTTATCCTAATCTACCCCCATCTTTCAGTAGTTTGCAAAGTTGGTAGCTCCCTTCTCCTTGAAACATTATCTTACTTCGGTTTCCCTGCAAAACACATTCCTGGTTTTGTATGTGATCTACTCTGAGACCCTTCTTCTTCTTCTGTGAAGCATTCTCCTCAGTAAAATCTGAATTTTCAAAAAATCTAGTCTTTGGTTCTCTCTATACGTGCTCTCACTGTTCACATATCCATTCCCAGGACTTTAAAAGCTATATAGGTGTTTATGTCGACAGCCCTGAGCTTTCCTCTTCATACCTGACAGTGACAATCTGATTGCTGGGAGGATTCTGCTTTTCTTCTTCAGCAATGAGGATTGGAAAAGGACAGAGGAGGACCTAAGATTTGTGACTATATTTCTTCAATATGCACCATGTTGCCTTTTAGTTGAAGAGGAAAAATTGACCTGATTCTCAGTATTTTCTAGAGTGCATAGCCACTGTGAAATCTTAATTACAGTATCTGCCAAATCCAATAGATCTTTCACACACTAAATCCTATTATTGCTTCCTGTCACTGCATTTATAATTCAAAGAAATATATTCTTTCTTAATATATTTAGAATCCAAACCTACTAAAAGCACAAATTTGTAAAATTTATATACAAATGAGTATGTATTTTAAGGATAAGATCATTTTTATTTTATTACCCAAGTGATCATTGATAGATATAATATAGACTGTACTGGAACCAACCCTTTAGAAAGCATCTCCTGCTTCCATAAGAAAGAAGAAATGCTACATGGTGTTATGGTTTGGATATGATGTCCCCACAAAAGTTCATGTGTAAGACAACACAAGAAGGCTTTGAGAAGAAATGATTGGATTATAGCCTTGGCCCAGTCAGATAATTAATTCCTGGTGGGATTAACTGGGTGGTAACTGAAATCAGATGGAAATGGTTCATTGAGAGTGTGGCTATGGGGTATATATTTTGTATCTGAAGAGTGAGGTCCCTCCCTCCCTCCCCCCCCTCCTTCCTGATCATCATGCTAGCTGCTTCCCTCTGCCACACTCTTCCTCCATGATGTCTTTTATTCTGATAAAAATAGGTAAGTGAAAAATTGAAAAAATAATTTAACTCCATTCCTGAGGAATGGAGCCAGCCACTTATGGGCTGAGACCTCTGAAACCGTGCACACTCAAATAAACTTTTCCTCCTCTACAGTTGTTCTAGTCAGGTCTTTACATCATAGCACCAAAACACCTGACTAAAACACATGGGCCATTCAGATTCCATTTTGCAATTTTATTACAAATTCAACCATGATATTAGTGAATCTAAGAAATATTAGGTGCAGACTGATGATGTTATCCAAATAAAATTCATGATTTTGCATTGACTTGAGCGGCTATCAATTTGTTTTGGGTAGATATGGGAGGTGGATGAGAAGAAATGGGTAATAATTTGTTAAGCTACTGTGTTTTTAATTCAGGCAATAATGTTAGGATTAGACTGGTAAAACTATTTAAAAAAATGGCCGGGGTAGCTAAATGCTACAGATATATTACATTGCTCTTACCACCTGTGGTGAATCACCCAAGTGAGCTTGGCCATTTTAACTTGATTCTTAAATGGAAGAAAATTTGAACAACATTTTAGGAAATAAAAACATAAAACAGGAAAGTTGATTAAAAATAGTATAAAATCAGTGTTTCTCTAAGTTTGGTTGTTATTCTACTACCACTCTATTACAAATGTCAGATTCAGGTTCCAGCTTTTCTAAATAAGTTCTTAAACTGCTGGTTGAACAAATGTAAAAAGTAATTGTTTTTTAATGTTCCAGACTTCAAAGTAATTTCTGTATGGATTTATAATTGAATGGTCAAGTCTTGTTAATGTTATTACATATTTTAAATATTATAGTAAAACATAATTTAGAGACCTTGCATACTTCATATCATTCAATTAGTGTGTAGATATTATATAGTACTATCAAAAACAATAGAATTTTCTTTTTGTATTTTGCTTGAACTACTTATAAATCAAGAATTTCAGCAAAGGCAGAATTATAGTGCTCTTGTTCAAATGCTTTTTAGACATTTAATTTTCTTTCATACCATTTGCAATGAATAACTATTTTTTAATTTATTTCATTTTAAAATGTAAAATAATATTGTTTTCTTCTCATAATTAGTTCTAAAAAGAATTATTTAGTCTGAGTCCAAAAGGAAATATGAAACAAAATCTTGACATTGATGTACAATAGATGGACAACTTGCTAGAGATTCATTGATATTCAGATATTCAATGTGCTCCATTATCTAACTTGTCCATTAGGAAATGAAAGTTGGCTGTGCATTCAGATATTTTAGTGTCTAAGATATCGGAACCATGGTGCTGATAACATGCTTTTAGATCCTTTTGAAATGAGCCATCTCCTTTCTGCTTGCTCACCCCTTCTGATGAAATGTTCTTACTCACTATTACCAACTGTGTCCCTATGCCCACTTTCACAACCAAAAGCACTACTTCTAATTCTTCCTCTTCCTGGCAGACTTACTTGAGTTCTTGAGCCACAGTGAGTCCTTCTTCTCTCTGATAAGACTTTATTAGGCAACAAATTCCTTGGGGTTGAAACCATATCTACCTCTCATTCATATTTGTAGTCTCCCAACAGGTTCAAAAAAGCCATGTTCAGATTTTATCAGTAATGTAAGATGTAGCTATTAGTTCATGTTTCATGCTAAGATTCTCTGAGGTGAATGGGGGAGGGAGATATCTCTTTTTTTTCTACATCCTGGAGAACTTGGGATCCTTCTTTAGGGACCTTTGAGCAGAACTTCAAGACATGGCCTTATTGTGATGTAAAGAGCAGTTACTCATCAAGTAAATATTCAGAAATTTTCTTAATTCTTGGTGAATATTGCCTGTATAGAACATATCACCAGTAACTGCTTGCCATGTTTGGGAACTTAAGGACCAAACTAATGGAACTGAGAAAGCCACACCAGTGTTGTGGTCTTCTGCTCCCATTCTATTAACCTTGCTTGTACTAAGTTCTATAGTCTCTGGCTCAAAAAATCAGAAAGTTGATGTGAATGTTAGACTAATGGTATAAGTTGCACCTTGATGGTACATTATTCTTTATGCCATTCTTTCTTTTTCTACACAACATCAAAACTTTAACCAGAAATAAGGATTAAAAAGCAATCAGGAATCAAGAAACTGGTGATTTCTGCACTCTCAATTTTTTTCCCCCTGGGAGTTCTTGTAAAAAATAGAACATTAAAAAAATTGAAGAATAGAGAGCTGTCTCTAAATGTTGCTATTTACTTCTAATGTGTCATTAGAGTATACAGTATCTGTCACTAACATGGAATCAAATAATCAAATTTCATGGCAGAATTCCTGAGACTAATGTTTGTGTCATTTCATTTTGTTGCTGTATTGCGGGTAAGTGAAAGCCAATTTTACCAATTATATTGCCATCATTTAGTACATTGCACATAAACAACTATATCAGTGTCATCAAGTAAAGTAGTTAGCATTTGATGGGTGCCTACATATGAAGGTAGAGAATCGAATATAACAATAATACATTATATAAGTACACACATATCTTTGTATATGTGTGTGTATATATATATGTGTGTGTGTGTGTATCCTAGAGATACACTCATTTTACATGATTTACTTCATATTTGAGAAACTGAGAAAAGTATGTTATATGAGTTGATATAACATCATATTTGTCAAATAATAAACATTTAGAAAAAACAAAAATAAACCATGCTACGAATTGTCTTAGTTATCCACAGAACCTCACCATAAATTTCATTAATATAAATCTCCAACTTGGTGAAATATATTTATTGCTAACCTACCAATGATCTTAGCTCTTGTCTGAATTTAATCTACTGCTTGTCTTATGGGCAAAGGACTTGTATACTTTAGCAGAAAAGGATGACATTCTGAAATTAGTTTTTCATTGTTTCTTATGAATGGAACCTAGATTTCCTTCATTAGTAAGATTATTTTCAAGTCCTCCGCTTTCAGCTTTCACTTAAAGAGCAAGTGCTTCAAATTTAAGTGGGTTTGCAGGGCAGGCACTGGAGCAATTCTGCTTACACACAATGTGCTTTGAGTGAATTGCATTCAGTCCCAGACCACTGGAGGCAATTCAGTTGATGTAAAACTTGAATACTTTCCTTCTCCCTTTAAATGAAGTGAAACCTTATAGTTTCATAATAGGAGAAGTGTTTTAAGTCACTGCCTGGAGAAGGAATAGTATTGACTCCTTTAGGTTTTGCTTGATTTACCATTTACATATGTAAAGGGATCTACTCAAGCAACTCTTTGTCATCAGATTATTTTTATCTCCATCTAGAGATACACAAAAGAACTTTGGAAGGGTACAGAGTTTTAAAGTTCAGTTGAAAATGTTGGTTCTATTTCCTCATTGTCTTTAATTTAAAGGGAATAGTGAGTTTCAGGGAGCTTGCAATCACCAGCATCTATTATTTAAAAATATAAACATAATAATTGCCCCTAAAATGTTGAATAGTATTAAATACTCCCTGTATTTAATTAGATACCATCTACTTATTTATTTATTTTTTCCTCTTAACTTTGACTTAACATTTATCCAGGGTGGGAAACCATTCCCTGCCCTGCATTAGAGCACAGGCTATTCTGTGACATTTCTGCTTCCGTTAATTACTAAAAAGCTCACTCTAAGTGGTAAAACACAAACTCAATTCCATGATCAGAATGCCTAATTCCATATAAATTTCAAAAACCTCATATTTTATTCAGAATTACTGTAGTTTCCACTTTCCATGGTGGTTCCTGCTGCAGGATAGAACCTGGGGTGGGTTAGGTGGAGGCGTGGGGCGGGATAGTCCTTGTTTCAAAGCTCCTCAGCCATCCTGCAGGGAGTTCTGCTGCTCTGTGGCCAGACATCTGGTTGGGAGGTGGTGGAGGGGTTGGGGAGAAGTAGGGAGGCTATAATCCCCCTGGCTGGCTTCCTGAACTGTGGGCCAGACTGGTACTTGGAGCTGACTGGCTTTCTGGTGGGAGTCTCTATGAGTTTTACTTGATCAGTGTAAATGGATCCTATCCCATTGCAGGAATCTAATGACCCATGTGCAGTTCATTTTCTATCAAGAACTGCTAACCACTAGGAGGCCTTATTTGATAAGGTTCTAACTTTCTCCTCTGTTGGCTTTCTCTGGTGGCTTGCCTGCAGCTGCTCCTAGGGATTTTGCTTCCACACATACTGGGGAAACAAGCTGATTTTAGTGTCAGGCAACTCTCCTCACTCTTTCCTCTGCACCATCTTGCTTATCTCTCTGCCTTTTAGATTCCATTCAGGAGTCAGGTGGAGCCCCGTGTGCCTGCTGGTTCCTGAGTTCATGGCTCAAGATCTCCAAGCAACCCAGTTGAAGGTCCTTCTTGACTTTGGGAGTGCCACACCCTTCCTCAAGGACTTCATTCCTGACAGTCAGTCGCTACCCAAATCGCTTTCATTCTCTTGTCTCAACTTGCATCATTTTATGTCCTTATTATCCACTGTGGGCAGATGAGAGGCTTTTCATAGTTTCTTTATAAATTCAGCACATAATCTCCCACCATTCTAGAATTCATGTATTGATGCATGAGGCAACATTTCTAATTTAACACCCCATTACAACAATATTAATTTAAATCATGTAACACTGGTCAATGGCAACATTTTCCCCTAAGAATTTTTATTAAACATCAAATTGGTTCATAGATTCATAGAATCAGTTTTGTTTTAAAGTTATATCTAATAAAGTAAACATTAGTTTTCTTATTATAATGAAGAACTTATTAAGCCTGTGAGTAATTAGTATTTAAATTAAGTGTATAATGAGTTACTTACTAATCTATATTTTATGATGTGCTTGTAAAGGTATTAATTATTTGGCTAGGTAGTGAAAGGATTAGTTGTAGTAACAGCATGTAGAATTTCCCAATGAATATTTAGCACTAACTTTGATTAAGATGACAAAACATCAATCACATTACTTAATTTTCAAATGGTTCATATTAAGTGTATATACCATTTAAATTCTATTAACTTTGTAAACATAGGGAAATATCTAGTAAAAAGAAATATTCTTTTGACTTCACAGTGGTGCTTTGATTGTTTTTATTATTATTTAATATTCACCAAGCAGCCATGCTGAGCACAGCTCTATTTTAATGTTTATCAAGTGTTGTAAAGTGTTTAAAGGGACCAATCTAGTAACATTGTATTTAGAAATTCAGAATACTATTCAGCAAAATGTTTGCTGAACACTGAGCTTTGTTTTTATGTTAATTTTTTATTTAATTTAATTTAATTTATTTATTTTGGTAGAGGACTACCAGGGATTGAACTCAGGTGCACTCAGACACTGGGCCACATCCTCAGCCCGATTTTGTATTTTATTTAGAGACAAGATCTCACTGAGTTGCTTAGCACCTCCCTGTTGCTGAGGCTGGCTTAGAACTTACAATCCTCCTGCCTCAGTCTCCCAAGCCACTGGGATTATGGGCCTGCACCACTGTGCCCAGCTTTTTTATTCTTTTGAAAGTTTGAAATATTATGAATATCATCCATTAGCTTTTTCTTTAGTTCATTGATTATTCATGATAAGAATTTAAATATTGATTACATTATAGTAATGAGCATGAATTCACGATGAACAATTCTAAAGCCAAGGGCATCATATTGGATTTTAGACTTGTAAAGATCTGTTTTATAGTACTGGGGCTGAACTCATATGCTAGCCAAGTGCTCCACCACCAAGCTTCAGCCCTGTAAAGACCATTTTAATGTCATGCAAAATTGTCTCCTGCCTTTAGCACTATACATAAGCAATTCTGTTATTGCTCTGAGGATTGTAAGACAGAGAGCGCTTTTAACTAATCTAAGCCAAGTTTATATGTTGTTTTCCATTTTATTTAGGTAGCCGTGATGGTCTTCAAGTAGTACATACAATCAAGTGACCCGAGTTTGTGTTTCCACTCTGACATTTGCAAGTTGGCTGACACCTGAATATCTGTTTCTTTGGGTGAGGCTAAAAAGCAAACATTCAGAGAAATAAAGTGATTTTTGAGAAAACTCCATTGTATACCAAGGTTATGTATTGTTTCTCTCAAACACATAGCACCATACTGTCTTCCTTGAACCCTACTTTTATGTGTAACTATAAAATGGCAAATAAATACAAGGGGATTCAAGCAAGGGGATCAGGGGAGGGAGGAGGAGAGGGAGAGGGCAAGTACCGGGGATTGAAATTGAAAGTTATATCAGATGCATTTATGAATACATCCAAATAAATCCCATTATTATTTGTAATTATAATACACTAATAAATATGTTCTAAGAGATAACAAGAGAATTTAGAGTATTTGGTCTTTTTAAATCTCAGTTTTATTTCACTCAAAATGAATGCTGTAGGTATAACTTGCTTCATCTTTAAAGTATGAAAAGAAAGCAGTCCCTTAAAGACAGATAACAAAACTTTTGTCTTCTCATTTTCCTTTGACCTAAAATTTACATCACAGTAGTTGTATATTTATTTTTTGAAATCTATAGCCACTTTTATTTATACCTAAAATTTAAATTTTAGATCAATTGTTTAAATCAAAAAATAATTTACTGAATATAAATTGCCAAATACATAATAGCCTCTTTTTATTCACTTCCTTCCAACATACTCTGTCCTTGTGGTTATATTAAAAAATGGACATAGACCTCAAAAAGCATTTATATATTACAAACAGGCTTAAAGATAGAATGGAATGTAAATGCCACAGTGACTAGAAATGAAATGTACCAATAAACTGATCACATATTGGTCATATCCAGATGCAACTTGAAAGATGTTAACACAAGTCTCTGATGGTTGTCTCCAAGGAGACGGATACCAGTGTTAAGAAAACAACTTCAACAACTGCTAACTGGGGTCTCTCTAATTTGTGTCACAGATGGGATTGGCAGAAAATATTGGTGGGTGTTTTAAAAACATGACCCAGTCTTTCCCTAATTGAGGAGGTTTCTAATTGTGTAATAATTGGTTTTCACAGTTGAATGTCACAGCATTAAAGACGTTTGCCAAAGTATTAACTCTAACACCAAGGAAAGCGTACACTTTTCTCAAATGCATCTTTCTGTATACATTTTTCCAAAGTACGTTTTATAATAATGGCCACAATTATAGAAGGTCATATTAACTGAGTATTGACTATGTTGCATACACTGGAATGACTGCTTATATCATTTCATTCACTCAGCAACTTATATGGTTCCATTATCCCTTTCAATGTAAGAATGAACAAATTGGGGCTTAGAGAAGTTAATTACTCATGATATCCTATATCTCATCCTGTGTGTCTAACTGAAACACTCAAGACTATAAACTCTATCATATATAAACTGCCAGGTCAAAACACTGCATTGTTCTTCTATGGATAAGTTTATAAGGAGCCAATAAGATGAAAGATTGTAAATAATCATTACTAACAGTAAAAATATTTTAGAAATACAAATTGATATTTGTATTCTAAAAGGTATGTGTGTGTACATGTGCGTGTGTGTGTGTTTAAAAGAAGAAATAATGCTAGAAAGAGCTAAGTAACATTCGGTGAGTACTAAATAAATGCTTTACAACACATCATATCCTTTTCTCTTCATAATAACATTATGGAGTATATATTCTTAGCCTGAGTTGACAGATATGAAATCCAAGGCTTAGAGGGTGGTGTCACTTACATACTTTTGCATAGCTTTTACAAGCTATTCTGGCATTAAAACCTGGATCTGTTTGTCTGCAGTACTTTTATTCTCAACCAGCCTAGTCAACTGTATTTCCTTAAAAGGAGAAGAACATGGATCATTACAGATGTGCTGTGGAGGACAGGGAGCAAGAAAGCTTTATAACTGCTGGCATATTTAATTCAGGAAACTGGTTTTAAATAGAAAAAAAGTAAATTACAAAATCAGCTGATTTAGGCCCATGAGACTTAATTTCTTAATTTGATTTTTTTAATTGCCTATCTGTACATCAAAATTACTGGAGCTGTGCTCTGTGAGGAAGTTGCCTTGTCATGGGGAATTTGTCTGAAATTTAATTCATAAAACTTTTAAGTATTTGCACAAATTACTTAAATTGGTTTTTTTATAGCCTACTATATCCTGCTATGCTTTCTGGCTGCATCATTAATTTGCTTAGAAATCAAATGTAAAATCCACATCCTTTCTGTTACAGAAGACACTGAGCATATTTAATGCATAAATATTTTAAAACCTTGGTGTTTAAATAACATCTTTAAGGTTGACTAGAATACAGCTTGAAAATCTATGATAGATCTTGCTATTTTCTTTCTTTAATTACTATTAAACATTTATTAAAATAATTGAGTGGATTAATTAAAACATAACTAAAATTATCCTTGCTGAATTTTAACAAGATATTTATTTTAAGGTAATAAACACATTATCTAGATTTAATTCAGGTTATAAATTTCTTCTAGATGATGAATTTGATTAATTTGAGCATAAGTAAAAGAAAAATTCTAAAAATGAATGAGAGATACTTATGTTCAGGGATAAAATGAATGGATAAAAAAATGGGTATTTTGAAGCAGAATAGAATAAAGGCAACAAGGCAGACACTGTGTAATCTGAGAGCCAGTGATAGCTTGGTCATGGAGTCCTTGTTTAACTTGGAGAAGTGATACCAGTTTTTCTGAGTCTCAGTACTCCCATCATTGCACAAGAGTAGTACTGAACATCATAATCTCTAAACTCTGAATGAACATTTAACATCTCTAACTGGACAAAAATTGAGCAATGACATATTAAATTACTATACTTTTTTTTTCCTGAATCTCTACTAAGTGCCCAACATGTGCTACGTAATAAAAAATGTAGAAATATAAGATATGATCCATGCCTTACCATTCATTCCAGGGGAAATTAATTTCCTGGAAAAGCCTGACACAGATTATGTAAAAGTATTTTTATTAAGCTTGATGCCATAAAACAAGAAATGACTTCCCTTAAAAAATGGAAATACTATAAAAAAGCAGAAATAAAATAAGAACAATTGAGTATGAAAATATGCAATTAAATATTTTTGAAAGAGAAAAATATGCTCATTGAATAAAAGGGAACTAATTTTGGATTAAGTCTAGTTTAACTGAGCTGGTGAGAAAATTAATATATCAAAACCTCATACTGAAGAACTAATTCAGAAGGCAGTGGCTAAAGATACTATCATTAACATTGCACTAAAAAGCAATTAAGGGAAACGGTTTTTTCAAAGACAAAAAGTGAGTTCCCCATGAAGATAACGAAGGCCACAGCAGAGAAAATAATATCTGAAGAGTTGGAATTGAAAATCTTCCAAATGGGTATGGACAATTGTTTTTTAAGCATTAGGTGGATGCTATACCTAAACATACCATAATGACTTTTGGATTGAAACAAACAAATAAGTAAATCACTAACTAAATAAAAAAAATAGTTCTAAGATAGAAAGGACAAAGTGTTTGCAGAGACCATAATTAGACTGAGAACAGAATTTTTTTTCATATGCAACAACTGATGCTAGAAGAAAACAGTAATAGCTTCATTCTTTAAGTAAATATAGATGTTTGTAACCCATATAAACTCTGCTTAAGACAAAGTCAAAATAAAGGTAACCTTAGAAAGGCAGTACTATCTTACAGATGCTTTCTAAAAACAAAAATATTAATAAAAAGATGAACATACAAGCTCAATTTGCTAAATTAAATTAATTATTGTCTGTAAAGTGATGGGAAACAGATGACAGTAGATACGTTTTTGAAATAGGTGAATGTATAGCTATAAAGACAAAAAATAAGATCAGATTAGGTTCACATTTGAAAGCAGAGATTATGAATAGATAAATAAGTGAGATATTATTCTGCATATATTGTTTAGAAGATACATATCTAAAAAAATTATATGAAAATACCAAAAGTAACTAAAAAGATTTACCAGATAAATACTTAAGAGTAACAACAATACATAATGACCAGATGAAACCATGTTATTCTCAACTAATACAGAATTTCAGCAAAAAGTACCAATGAAGATAAAAAGACACACTATATAGGAATAAAAGGAAATATTCACCAGGCACATATGATAATAAAAGAGTTTGCATATAACTCTACAGATTGATGAGAAAGAGAGAGGCTGAGAGTGGGAGAGAAAAAGTAGGAAGGAACAGTCCAGCAGTTTTGATAAACCAGTTGGCTAATTTCATAGTGAGAATGTCAGAAACTGATAAATTAAGCAAACACAACAGAGGAAAAACATATGGATTTGAATAACAAACTTGGTTAACACCTAGGGAGGCATATATATATATATATATATATATATATATATATATATATATATATATATATACACACACACACACACACATATATTGTAGGTACACTGTGCCCTGCCAAGTAAAAATATATATTTTTATAAGTATAAATAAAACATTCACTAAGGCCTCACATTTGAAAGCAGAGATTATGAATAGATAGCAACAAAGTTCATGGAGAAAAGAAATACTTATGGGGTTATATAACTGGAGGCACCAGTAATCAGATTTGACCAAGGAGAGGACTATAATGAGCTTGTGGCTATTAATTCCTTAAAATCAATCATATTATGCACAGAACAAGTTAAATCCAGGCCATCAGACTAACTCTCTAGTACTTGTTATGATTTCCATGACCTGGGTTTCCTCTTCCACCAGCTCTGATCTCCATTGAGTAACTTCTGAGACATAATGTATTGACAGGAAGGAAGCCCCAGTCCGCTCAGCCAGTTCATGAATGGGGAGAATAGCACAGGGTTGAAAAGTGAATTCCTTGCTGTTTTTTTTTTTTTTTTCTCTCACTCTGAAGGAGCTGCTTGGCCTTTCCGCCTTGTCACAAGGTAGCAGCTCTGTTAACAGTTGTTGAAGCAGGGGTGGCTTGTCCAAGCCACAATTTTTCTCATAAAGTTGAAGTTTCAAGTCAACAAATATCACCCCAGATTTCTGTCTGTGTAATGTGGACTTTGCTTTGAGTCATGCTTACTTGCTTTTGTTTTATTCTTTTTGTTTGTTTCTTTGCCACATAGGTCCCCACAGAGGAAGACATTTCATAGAAACAGAGAAAGGTGGGCGGGGGGAAGAAGAAGAAACCAAATATCCTGAAAAGCAGCAAAGAAAGCTGCAAGAGATGTGATCATATGCAATTCCAGCCTGTGTTTGAAGCCAAGCAGCATTGAGCCCTTGAAGTGCATGAAACAGCCCTGCATCCTTATGATGAATTCTCCTTTTGGGTTAGCAAGTTCATGTATTTTTCTGATAGTAACAATTGGGAGAGTTCTAACTAATTTAGATAGGTTCAAAAGGAACAAAAAGGAATGGAGTAGACATGCTTGGAAAGAGTCAGGAGGTAGCCAAGGGCAAAGGCACAAGACACCTAGCACATCTGCAAGCATCCTGACACAGCAGCACTTGGGTGTCCAGCTAGCAGCAGGAGGTCACTGAGGAAGTCTAACATGAACCCAGATAAGGGAGCTGGGAAGGACACTGGAGGCTGTGATTTCTACTTTAGGAATTTTGCCCAGGGCTGGCCTGCTGAAGGTGCAAACAAATAAGCCACACATGATAAAGACTCAGTTGCAAAGAGTTTCAGAACAGAAAGAAGCCTCCCTCAAGAGAAAACATGTCGTATGTATATTTTTGCAATTCTTTTTCATTTCCCTGTTTCCCATGTGTTTCTTGCGTTCAATAGTCATTACTTGGGAGTTTGAATTTTTCACTGAGTGATTTCTAGTTCAGTGGCTCTCTTCTGCTTGTGAAGTCCTGCGTTGCCCTCTTGCTGCATCTCTCCACAGAAGGGCTGTCTCCCCAGTTCTGCTCCCTGACCTGCCATGACCAGCCATGACCAGCGACCAGCGCAGCTCATCAGCAGTTTCTCATCAGCATCTTATGCCTTACCAGGAAAGTAAAATAATGATTTATTTTTTCCTTAAACCAGAACTGTGGCTTCATGCCTGAGGGAAGCAGTCAGAAGGAAGGGAGGGAATTCACAGTGCTGTCTGCCTGAACTGCTCCCGATTCCTCTTTACTAGGCCAGAAAAAGAGAAACTTGTAGGCTGCTGTCAGTGAAGTAGGTTGAGCTCCAGGCGGCTCCCAGCAAAAATTGAACTTTCATCAGAAGCAAACTTACATGGCAATTATTTCAGGTCACTGGTGTTATCATTGTACTCTTCAGTGTAAACAGACACATGGAAGTGACAGTCAGGCTAACGAAGTATTGGTTTTAGAGCATTTAAAGCGCAAAAAATCCAGTATTTCTTAAGGGCAACCTGGTGATTCATGTACTGTAATTTCAAAAGATTTCTAATTAAAGGAAGTCATTGGCTTTGTTTACTCTTTCATCCCAGTAAAGGAATGTTTCAGAGACTCCACGCTGAAACTGACATTCCGAAACATAATTGTCATGTTTTAAAGGCCAGTGGTATAGTTGAAAAAGAAAACTACTGACTTGGGTACTGAACTACAAGTAAACAAGTAAATTGAACTACAAATGTAGAATTTCAATGTGATTTCATTAGGGAACCAACCCATCCAGTCTTTTGTCAGAGCCACTTATAAACCCAGCAGTATGCTAACTGCTGTCCTAGATAAAGAATGGTTTGAATGTGATCCTTGCCCTAAGACAGCTTAAAATCTATTTGGAAAGAGATAATTAGTACAGGTAAAGGCTTAGAGAAAAAATAAGCCAAATGTCACGGTAACATTTCCTGAAAGCTATCTATCCGGGCTTGGCAAAAAGAGAAAGTTCCATGAGGAAGGTGACCACAAAGAAGCAATTGGAAGAAACGAGACAAAGGGAGAAAGCAGGAGACTCTGCTGAAGGGATAATGTCAATGATCTCCAAGAATGTGTCTTATGTATTCCAAAGTTTGCATCCTTGGACAAAATACTAAGTTGTCCTGAAATCAAAACCAACTGTCATTCTCAAACACATCTATCAACATTTGACATCACAGGCACCTAGTAAACCATATGGATACCCACAAAGCATTGGACTAATTTCAACTTGTCAAAGTACTAGAGAAATCAAAACCATGCATGCACCCCAGGAGCACTGACAGTTATTTATGCAAGGGTAATTATAATACTCCTGCAAAGGACTGAAATGTTTGCATCTCCCCCAATGCATGTGTTGAAATCCTAGCCCATGAGGTGCTAGTCTTAGGAAGAGGAGTCTTTGAGAGGTAATTAGGTAGTGGAGGATTAAAATCTTTAAAAGAGAACCCAGAGAGCTTCCTCATCCCTTCCCTCATGTGAGGACACAGAAGATGGCTTACTATGAACCAGAAGAGGGCCTTCATCTGGCACTGAATCTGCCTGTACCCTGATTTCCGGCTTTTTAGCCTTCAGAACCATGAATAACAGGAGCTGATGATTTGAACCACCCTGTCTATTGCAGTTTGTTAGGGCAGCCTGAACAGATAAGACAATCTGTAAATAAATACTGGGCATCTATGTGAATGCTGGGCTAAGTACTTCATATCCATTATCTGTATTTTACACCCTGAGTTAGGTACTCTTATTAGTTTCACTTACAGACAAAAATCCTGAGGTGCCAATTGGTATCACACAGACACTGAGAAATGGAAAAGGATATAAATCTTAGCTACCTCTCAGCTCCCTGAAGGAATATCAATTAATTAGCAGGAGCTTTTAAGCTGATTCTTTTGGGTGACATGAGCCACATGGTGAGATAGGAGGCCCCCAAGCATCCTCCTCCCTCAGACACCTGGAGTAAACACGTGGATCAGTTCTCTCCAAGAGAGAACTTTAATTCAGTAAAAAGACACCAACTCTTCCAACAACTGAGAAAACACCCATACCAAAACAGATAGGGATCCAGGCATGGTGGAGAATGTAATCTCAACGGGTCTGGAGGCTAGGTAGGAGTGAGTTCAAAGCCAGCCTCAGCAATTTAGCAAGGCACTAAGCAATTTAGCAAGACCTTGTCTCTAAATAAAATTTTTAAAAAAGGGGTTGGGTGGGGATGTGGCTCAGTCATTGAGTGCTCCTGGACTAAATCCCCAGTAAAAAAAAAAAAAAAAAAAAAAAAAAAAAAAAAATCAATCAAACAAACAAACAAAAAACAGGGGAAGTGAGATAAGCTCATGCACTAATCCAACCCTGAGCACAGCAGTTTATTATCAGAAAGGAAATCCCAACTGCAGCAGCTACAGCCCTGGGGCCAGCCTACCTTCCAACACTCTGGAAACAGTTTGGCCACTAGCTTTCCCAGTAGCTCCCTGACTTCTGACCTCCAACAAATGAGTATCTGGGAGCCTATTTAGTAAATAACGAATAAACTCCCTGAAGCTCATCGGAAGCATTTTTCCACCTGCTTTCTTTTTTCTCTGGCTTGCTTGGGCCACAATTCCAGCTCTATATTTTCTCTGAGAGAAGGGGTTGGAAGTCTTTGTCAGCAAGAATGGGATGAATAGGACTTTTCACATCTCTCTCCCATCTTTTTTCAGAGATAAATTTCTGCAATTCCTCATTAGAGGGAGGCTAGCACCCTCTCTGAGCTTGAAGGACAAAACAGGCACTCCTGTACCTCCTTCTCTGGTATGTTCCAGGTGGAACTACAGACCAGAAGGCTCCCCCAGCAAAGAGGGTCCAAGACTTCTCCTGGCTTGAACAGGAGAGCAGGCACTTCTGTGGCTCCTTCCCACCTTGCTACAGCCATAGTCCTAGCACTGCAATCTGTCCATGGAAAGAGGTTCCAAGCCTCTGCCATCATTCCCTGCACCCTCTTCCACAGCTTTCCTAGGCATGAAGTCCTACAGTCTCTCATTGGAAGGAAGCAATATGCTTGGAAGTGGAAGTGGGCACTCCTGTGCTTTTCTCCCTGGCTTGCTTTAGCCACAACTCCAGAGCACAGTCTCTCTAGCAGAAAACTGCTAGACCCTTGCCCAGCAGAAAACTGGATACACCCCTCAACTTTGTTCCTGGCTTGCTCCAGCAATTAATAACTCCAGATGTCCAGTCTCTCCTTTGAAGTTGTTTCTGGACATAGCCAGCGTCACAGGTTTTGCAGGTTTTCACACGTGGAACTGGCTCCTGAATCTCCAAGTTGTGGGAGTGGATGGAGATTTACTTTTGTAAACCTCTAAGACCACAAAGAATAGAAAGGTAACTTTTAAACTTGCAAACATTCAGTACCTCTGTCCCCAGATTCAAAGTGTGCAGATTGGATCAAGAAGGCAGGCAACTTCTTCAGACCTTTACCTTCCTGTACAGGAGACTATGTGGGTAGGCTTTTAGTTTCTTGGTAAGGAAAGAAGCTAGAACACACCCCTAATACACCAACCTCTCCCTAAGTATACCCAAAAGGGACTGACTTCTATCTTTCTTCTTTCTTGGTGATAGCATGACTTGATACTGTCTGCTTTTGTGGGGGGCAGTATAAACAAAGATGGTCAAATAGACAAGCATGGCATTCAGTGGCTCCTAGCATCTATGGCCAGACTCATTGGGGAGGAATATTTCATAACACGAAATCAATCAAACTGGAAGAGGGGGTTCTTTCATCCAATGCATGGAAAAACAGATAAAGGCACGGGAAATTTTAAAACAAACAAACAAACAAACATAAAAATGCATTCAAAATAAGCAAACATAATAAATCTCCAAAAACCAAGCCTAATGAAAAGGAAAAGATAATTTATCTGACCCAGGATTCAAAAAGATAGGCATAAAGGTGTTCCCTGAAGTAAGAGGAGTGACCCATGAGAAAAGTGAGAACTTCAGCAAAGAGACAGAAAATATCAATGAGCAGTGGGACCAACAATTGGACTAAAAAATCCAACCGAGGGGTTCAACCAAAAACTAGGTCAGGCAGAAGAAAGCATTAGTAAAATGGAGCAGAAGAAAAGATTGGCAAACATAAAGACAGGTCATTGAAGAGTTATTTATTTTAATTAACAAATAATAATTGTGCATATTTAGGATGTACAATGTGATATTTTGTATATGTGATACAAAGAGTCTATCAAGCTAATTGAAACTTATTACCTCACCAAATTATTTTGTGTATGTGTTGAGAATGTTAAAAATCTATTCTTCTAGCCATTTTGAATTATATATACATTATTACAAACTGTGGTCACCATGCAGTTCAATAGAATTTATTCCTTTGGTCTAACTGAATTTTTTTCCATTTGGATTAACATTTTACATTTCCCCACTAATTCTTTCCCCCATCTCCAGCTCCTGTTTTCCATCATTTTACTCTCTACTTATGAGATTAACTTTTATGGATCCCACATATGAGATCATACAGTATTTGTTTTTCTGTGCCTGGTTTATTTCACTTGTCATAATGTCCTCCAGTTCCATCTGTTATCACAAATGACACAATTTCCTTCTATTTAAGGCCGTCTAGTATTCCATGTGTATATATATATACACCACATTTTCTTTATCTATTCATTTTTAATGGGAATTTAGTAAACAGTTAACAAAGTGATAATAGTAACATTTTACCTATCAGTAATTACTTTGAATGCAAACTGATTAAAATTCTCCAATGAAAAAACATGAAGTGGCTCAGTGTATGCAAAATTAAACCTCAACTATATGCTGCTGTGGGCAGGCATCATGTAATTTATAGAGAGCTTGGACAGAACAAAATGACAGAGGAAGGGCAATTTCACTATACCTTTTGGAGCTAGGACATGTATCTCCTCCTGTCCTCAGGCTTCACAGTTCAGTACTTAGAAATTTGAGCTCTAATACTTCACAAGCAACTTCTCCTTTTTTCCTAAGTTCTTTAGTCTTGAACTAGGAGTTAGACTTGTTTCTCCCTGGTTTTCAAGCCTTCAAACTAGGACTCAATTATACCACTGGATTTTTTGTTTTTCCAGTGAGTAGATTGCTGGAATTTTGTCAGTCTTGATTGTGTGAGCCAACTCTTATAATAAATTTTCTTTCTTTCTCTCTCTCATATATATATATGTATATGCATATTCATATATATATATATATGAATGATAGCTAAAATGAGATATATATATATATATATATAGATATAGATATAGATATAGATAGATAGATAGATAGATAGATATAGATAGGTAGGTAGATGATATATATATATATATATATATATATATATATATATATATATATATATATCATATATCTATATAGACTTGCAAGAGCACTAATCTCATTCATGAGAAATTATGAGCTAAATACTTTGATCTAAGTACATCCAAAATGTCCACCTCCAAATGTCAACACACTGGGATTAGGATTTCAATATGATTTTTAGGGAGATGCAAATATTTATTCATTGCAGTTTGATAAGAACTGGTACAGAGACTCTGTTTCTGTAAGTGTAATATGAGTAGGAAAATTATGAGTGTTAAAGGTAATGCAAAAATAAGTTAACCACAGAATTATAGTGTAGTATAGAGAATATCTGCTGTTCCTTTCTGTCCATCAAGCGTTCATTCTTTTTCTGATAAGACCATCACTGCTTTTTCTTAAGAAGTACTTTCTCCTGAATGTTTCTGGGCTGCTGACAAGGAGTGTGTGTGGGATCCATACATGGTCAATTAGAGCTTTTCTTTCTTCAGGACACAGAACTAAGTTCAGGACATAAATGGAATCATTTTCTGGGTGGATTGGGTAAAGCTAAATGGACACCAACTATTACCCCAATGAGACTACATTACAAGTACTTTCTACAACTACTGAGAAAGAAAGTCTGGCTTTTATTTGCTGGGTTCTTGAGCTGAGTGACTGAAGGGAAAATCTGCTTCAGACTGGAAGTGATGCAGAGATATAAAGAGAAGTGAAGCTTTGATGATACTGAGTCTAGATCAGTTTAAGACCTATACTTTTTAATGACATTAGTAATCCTCCCATTCCCCTTCCTCTGGTTCTTTTTTATAGCTCATCTTAGTTTGTGCTAGGTTTCTGTTATATCTACAATAATATCCAGCATTAAGGCAGAAAATGATGCTAGGCATTAAAATTAGTACCACAATAGAAGAGATAATTTCTTTTCCCAAAAGGACCATGCAATTGACCACTTCCATAGTAATCAATTACTATATTGAATTAAATAAGAATATAACTTATAGTAAAATATGCCCCAAGTTACCTGTTTGAGCATAGAGGGTATATATTTTCCAAGTTGCCTGGACCTTTAAATTCAAATAAACTCATGCTTGATTCCTAATGAAATGTTTCCATCTGAAACCTTGTGTTTAGAGTCCCTTCTAGCTGTAAAATTCTACGAATCTGTAATCTTAATTTCTTCTGTATAACATCTCTTAATCACTTTAAAAATAATTGATACTGGCTCTGTGGATTTAATTGCTAGGTTATGCATAGTGAGGTCCAGCTTATTGTTTTACTTGATTAAGTAGTACATGAAGTTGAAAGGATTTTTTAAAATATTGTTTCCTTTTAATGACTTCTGCATACTTAGTTTCTTTGAAGAGAATGTTACTAATCCTCCAAAAATTATATAGTTTCATATGACTCTAGGCACTGATTTTGGGGAAGATTTCTACATGAAGAACCTGATAATACTTCTCTATATGTGGTAATCTCAGTTATTGAAACTATTACAGAAAAGTTGATATTTTAGAACAATAACTAAAATGATCCAATGACAGTCAATTATATTTAAAGAATTACTTTGGGTGAGTAAATACTTAACACATTTGTGTATGGTTCAATCTTCTGTGAATGTTGACATAAAGAAACCAAATAATGTGCTACAATATTTGACCCATTGTTTAATGAAAGCAGAAAATGTCTATCAGTATAAATAAGAGAATATCTGGTGAATATAGGGTAAAATAGGGTGCTGAAGTAAAATGAAAAAAAACAATGTTTTCCAAGGCAGAAACAAGTAGATTTCTTTTAATTCTCATTTCTTTATAGTTTTTATCTTTCTGTCTCCATCCCATTGGTACTTTGTGTAGGCTTTCAGTATCACTGTATGGGTTGCTTTAATAGCCTATTAATGGCTCCCAGTACTGCAGCCTTTATTCCCTCCAAGCGCATCTCACATTGCCCCTGATCTTCCCCAGCATGAAGCTAATCATATCCCCAAGCACCCTTTGGGTACAGTTTAAACTCCTTTGCATGAGAGGCAAGGTACTAATAATCTATTGGCTGTGAGCTCTCCAACTTCACTTCATTATTTGCCACTCTCTCTGCCTTATGTTTTAGGTTTCAATTATACCAAAGTAATAATTGAGTTATCCAACTAGACTGAGAGTTTTCACGCATGTTTCTCTTTCTGCCTGCAAAGTTCTTCCAACTCTTCTCTTGTCCAATCTCAGCTCATCCTGTATTACTCAGCTTAGGAGTGTTATGATTTTAATCTGGAATGTTGCCCAAAATCTCTGAGTCAGAGAGAGAGTTTGGGGGTAATAACTGGATCATGAGAATTCTGACCTCATCAGTGGACTGATAGCTGAATGGACTACTGTTAGGTGGAATCTAGTTGGAGGAAGTAGGTCACTGGGGGCACGACCTGGAAGGGCTTATTTTCTCCAATGCCCCTTCCTTTCTCTTTCACTCTGCTTGTCCACTGTCATGAGAGCTTTCCTTTGATAATCTGTCTGCCATGATGTTCTGCCTCACCTCAGGCTGAGAAGAATGAACCCACTGACCATGAAAGCTCTGAAAACATGAGCCAAAATAAATTCTTCCTCCTCTAAGTTGTTCTTGTCAGGTATTTTGGTCAGAGCAGTGAAAAATTGGCTAATACCGTGTGTGTGGCTTTTGATGGAAATTTCCCACTTATCCTGCTGTCTTAATCCATTTTTGGCTGCCATAGCAGAATACCTGAGATGGGGTAATCAATAAACAGCCTACATTTATTTGGCTTATGATTATGGAGGCTGGGAAGTCCAAGAATAGAGAGCAGCATCTGGTGAGGGGCTTCATACTGCACCAAACATGACAGAAACTACCACATGGTCGAAGTGCACACGCCTTTATAACTAATCCCACAATAACCACTTTAATCCATTTACAAAAGAGGTGGCCTTGTGACCTACAAAACTCTTAAAAGTCCCACCTCTTAGTAGCATCACAATCTCAATTATATTTCAATGTGAAATGCCCCAAACAGATGATTTGCATCTTGAGTGTTCTCTTACTGACCTCAATCATAAATTTATCATGCTCTGTCATATTCTTTTCTTGGTTTCCTCCACAATTTGACCACATGACTATATATTATGTATATTACATGAATTACTTTAGGTGTTTAACAATCATTAGCTAAACTTCTGAATAAATGAGTAATTTGATATTAACAAATGGTTCAAAGAACAAAAATGGGAATCTATCGTTTTCATCCCACGATAAGAGAGTACATAATTCAAGACAAAAGTCAAGGACAATTCTAGTATTGATACATCTTCAGAAACATTTACCATTTAGAGAAGTTCAGAAGAAGAATACCCTGTTCCTAAAAGTAGAACTAGTGACACTTCATGAGCAGAGCAGTTGTTTTGAAAATGGCTTAGAATATGAACACAATAGCAGGGAGAATAATCATATTTTTTTGACATTTTTAAATGTTATGTGGTGTTTTTGTCAGACTAAGCACAAAAGAATAATAATTTAAGTTAGGTAAAAGAAATTAAAGTAAAATGCTATTGTAGCTTGTACTTACTCCATAAGGAACCATATTGACTATGTATTTAATTCTGTAAATACAAGAACTTGTATTGATTTGCTTGTTTGTTCTAATTACATTAAAGTTTAGGTTATACAATAGATAGCTGTGGGTTGGGTACTTATTTCTAGTTTCCTAAAGGAAGGTATGGTATGGTGTTAGTTTTCTGGTTTCTAGGTAACAAGGTAGTTAAGTAGCTCAGTAATTAACTCAAGGAATAAAGAATACAAAACCTAATCCTACAATAATTGAGGTTAGGAAGAGGAAACAATCTAGATCAGAAGGCTGGTCCCAGAGGTAAATCTTTTTGGTTGTTGTATTGGTCACAACAATCATGAATTCATTTTTTAACTGTTCTATTTTATTTGACTTTACTAGAAATAACCCAATGTTAGGTTCTATATCTTTCTTTCTGGGACTACCTCTGAGATATATTTCTCTCTGTTTTTTTGTGGACTCTTTGTATACCAATAGTGATTATGCTGAATGGCCAGTATTTCCATTTGGCAGAAAAAGATAATAATCTCATGTGGTCTTCAGTTTACCCAGTGTATTTTTTTAACCTGTAAGATATATGTAACATGTGCAATTGTTTTGTTTAATTATTAACTTAATTGTTTTTATAGGGCTTCTTCTTGCATATCATATTAACTGTAATCTGCTTATCTAAGTCATGTGTACTCTAACATTATTTTTTTCACCTCCTGTCCTGCTAATAAATGCACTTGCCTTGTATATTTCTAATCTCTTTCTCAGAACCACTTTTCCATCCCAGCTTCTCCTGTTGATCTCATTCACATTGCTTACCATGTTCAGCCTTTGCACCTTTACACATATTATTTATTCTTATACCTAGAATATACTCACTACACATTCTACTTCAAATAGATAACCTTCCTCAAAACTTGAATTGAAATTTACCTGGAGAAGCCTGATTCATCTCATCAAAAATCATTTTCCCCCTGCCATCTCTCTCCATGCTCTGACAACCTAGGAACTCATTTTGTGCTATGTTGATGTGCACTTGCTGATATGGAAATTGGTAAGTTTTCTTAAGTCATTTCCTGTTTATTTATCTTCCCAATGTACCTTTTTGGGGGGTTTGTTTTGTTTTAACAGTTTTAGGGTCCTAGCTTCTAAGTCCTTAGCATCTGTAGTCCTCAGAGCACTTGAAATATTATGGTGTTTTATAAATCCTTACTTTTAGCCATTTTGTTCTGCATATGTTATTTAATGTATAAAATGAATTTAAAAAACAACAAAAACTCCTCTGAGTTATATTTCTTGTATACCTTCACATATGGAGGATAAGTTAAAATTAAACATTGGTTATACATTATTATGATTAACAACAAAACTTTTGTCCATGTTTTCAAAAACTATATAACTAAAGAAGAATATCTTATGCTTTAAAAGTTTCTTTCAGTCCTTGATTCTTTCTCTCATTGTATTATTGTAACTCAGATGAAGCTGTAAGAGCCTGAGTCTTGTTTTGCTTACTCTCCTATGAAATAAGCAAGCATTACACTCATAAATTTTTTCTACCATTAATAATAGATAAGAATTTTATCAGAAAATACAACATTGGGACTAATTTTTACATGGTATAAGAAAAAGTTTAAACTCCCACTGAATATAAGAGATAGAGAGTTATAATTAATAGAAAAATCAATCTCCCTCCAGAGAGAGACACACCTACAGTGCACAAGGTCCTATTGTTGACCTTTCAGATATTCCCTTCCAATTCTCCTTCCTTTCTCTCTCTAAGCTATCATCTCAGTTTCTGTCAGGGGTTCACTGGCTTACAAAAGATACCCACAGAGCTGAAAAGCAGCCCAGTCTTTTTCTTCAGACCAATTGTGTCATTTAACTTCAGTTCCCCATGTTCTAAGCCTAGAAAGCTTTACATGTCACTCAGGAACATTTGCTGACTGCACTGGTATTTGCTAGTGCCATTTTGCTTCCCTACAGATTTTATCTGACATCAGGTATTGAAGGCATGAGTTGGGGATAGGGATAATATCTTTGAAAGTTCCTCAGAGTTGAGACCTCAGACTTACTGTCTTCACATCTTAATCTACAGAGCACCTGTTACAATATAAAACTTGTCTACAGTAATCGCCATTATGGGGGAAAATATACTTATTCAATTAAGCACAGAAAATTATCTTCGGTAGAAGGAAAATGTTAGAGCTAATAAATCTGAGAAACACATGCAAATTCAATAAATTGAATCAGGTGTCTACCTTTGTCACCAACTGCTCTATCACTGTGAGAAATTATCTTGACTTGTCATCATCCAAATGCATTCTCAAATGGCTAACAACATATGTCCTACTTGTTTTTTAAGTTTTTTTTTCTTTTCTTTTCTTTTTTTTTTTTTGCGAGGGGAGGTAGTATAAATACAACACTGAATTTGAAATATTGGAAAACCATATTTTGAGAGATAGACATGTATGTACACTGAGCCTTACAAGTGAAAGAAGTATGAATACACTTCTATTTTTATTATTTATGTTAAAATGACAGGGTGAATTTTAATATGTTCAGCAATATTAAGGTATAGAAGATGAATTATGCAAAAATATCTTGTGGATTCCTGATTTATTTCTTAAGACAAATATATGAGGCTAGTATTGATAAAGGTCACAATGTAAGGAAAGGATTATTTGTATTTGTGAATGAACGATGACATACAAATTAGAGCACTGCTTATAAAATTTTGTTTATTTGCTAGTAGGAATCATTCCAATAATAGCCTAGTCACCAAGTAACTATAATAACTATTGATGTTGTTTCAACTAGATCAATACCACATTGTCAAGCAGACTTTCAGTTTTTCTACATGCAGCAGATAAAAAAGTAGTAACTGCTGAGTGGAAATATTACTAAGCTCTTTTAACTAAGTAGTCATTTATACAATATTTCCAAGTAAAGCATGCCATTCCCAGACATTCAATTAATAGATTTCTGTTTGTTACACTTACCCTGGACTGAGTTGTTACTGAGTAAAAAATTAATCTACTTTTATAACCAGTTTATTGCTTATGGCTTGGAATATTACAGTTATACTACATTAGGATGTTTTAGACACAGATAATAAAGGAATACTCTTTCCCCCTCTTCCCTTCCTGTTTTTTGGGTCTTTAGTAGTTGGCCAGGTTGTGTAGAGGGGACAAAAGTGTCTGACAATGGTAATACTCCATTGGCAATACTCCATGGTAATACTCCAATGACAATACTCCATTCACTGTGGTAGTCATTTTATATATCAAAATGACAAACATTTATTAAAATGTTTTTAATTCTACCAAGTTCAAAGTCACTGCAAATTATTTGCATTGATAAAGTGATTAGATTTAATATCATTGGGTCTGTGACACTTATTCATTTCTATGCACTTTCCTTTATGACTCACATTTGTTTCGTAATATTGAATCTATGCGGGGGAAGTGTGAAAATTGCATCTATGGTAGAAAAATCCCTGACAAGTAAACTCTCAATCAACATGTCATTCTAAAGACAATGCATGGCCAAACATTTATGCTTTAGGAAACAAGAGTAAAAGAGTACAACAATTACTCTCGTGTCCAAGAAAATATGGAGGGACACCTTTCATTCATTTCCATGGGGTGGTAAAACTTAGAAATATAATTTTTTGTGCTTTTAGAACTGGCTATTAATAAATATGATGATTATGGTAATGTAAGAACAAAACAATGTATGTTTAAAGATAATATTTTGTAAACTTACAAAAAAACTTCATGAATCTTATGCCTTTTGTTTCCTGAAATATTTATAGCAGTAGAGTTATATCAATCTATATCCTCCATCTTGATTTAAATAGAAGCATTTATTTTAAACTAATAGACTAAGGAAACTCAGCATGTGGATCAACTGTAGAGCTCCACAGAACCAGGAAATCATATTTGAGATAAAATCTGTAGGCAGTTTGTGTGTTTCTGGGTTTCTATTTGTAGTAGCAAATAAGAGGAAACCACAGGTTGTCTGTCACTTAAGCAGGTGACACTATAAGCTGACAAGAAAATCATAGTACTCAGCTGGAGAATAAATTCAATGGCAATACTCCATTCACTGAAGCATTTTATATTTCTTTCCATGCACAGCTTCATCCAAACCTGTATTACTAATACAGCTACCCATGAAAATAATGCTCACCATTCCACAAGATATATTTCACCTTATTATTTTATAGAAATTCCTTATAATTACACTAAATATCATGTTGTGTTTAACAAAGAGCACATACCATTCAGTGGTAACATTCTATATTATATGAAAGAAATGTTATATTAATATACCATCTTTCTTGCCACAAAATAAAATGCAACTTTATAAAATGTGTTAGTGATTTTATGCACTGAACTCTGGACCAGAAATTTTCATTTAATAGTTTATAGTAATACTTCAAAATGATTCATTATTTCAAATAAAATCTATCACAACCACCTGAATTTGAAGGAAGAGGAGAAAATACAGACAGTAGAAGATCAAGACGCAGTTCAAAAACCCAATGGGGTTAGTATTCAGAAAGGTTAATGCAGTGAGATATATCTTTATTTTCTTTTTAGTAATTAGAAAACTAAGCTTAAGATGGTTCACTGAATGAGTGAAAAAATAATTTGGGGAGAGAAAGATATATAAATATACATTGACATGTACACATGCCTAAAATTCATTCGTTTTAATAAAACAAGATACATGTCTATTCTTATATACTTTTTAGTATGGCTCATATACTGTATCATAATTTAGCCCTTATAATTGAACACATTGAAGGAATAATTGTGCCCATACAAAAAATTTTGCCTCCTCTTGATTTCATGGTTATAAGATAAAAATCATACAATCATTTACTCTTGAGCATAATTCATTTTGTGTTTTTGCAACACCAATAATAATTGTACTTAATAGAGAAAGAAAGTAAAATGTACTCTAGGAAATTCTAACAGTAGAGTGCCTAATAGTGTGAAAACCATTCATGTATTGGTCACTGAATAGGTATTTACTAATTATGTACTGTAGTCCAGGCATTATGATAAATATCAGGTTGAATGACATAAGAACATTTATAGAGGTGAATGCAAATAAATAATTAAAATATAATATGATTACTAAAAAGGAAAGTCCTATCATTTCAATAAATGCAGGAGAAAATATTAAAAAATTCACATCCCTTCATAAAATAATTTATTGCAAACTAGGAATAAAAAAAGAACTTCTTTAACATAACAAATAATCTAGAAAATGCCTCCAGCCCACATCATACTTAATGGTAAAATGCTCAATGATTTTCTTTTAATAAGAAGACAAGGGCAAGGATGATAAGAGGAACAATTAAACAAAATTCATAACTCTGTTTGAACACTATCTTAGTAGTTCTAGCTAGTGCAATAAGGCAAGAAAAAGAAATAAAAACACATATTGGAAAGAACAAAATAAAACTATTTGCAGGCTCTATATGTTCATATATATTCATTATTTGCGCTGCGTAATTTCCAGTTCCTTTTGTTGAAATATGATTATCAAATCATGCAAACTTGTGGAGGAAGGGATTTCCATTTTGTAAAAAATGAATAAAAATTCAGAGAGACCAACAAAACTGGTGCTAGAGCCTAGAATAGATTTTTCTTTTGAAAAATTCAATGTCTTGAGATGTTGTTTCTCCTGTGGCCCTTTAAATAGTGACAAATAAACTGATACATAAATCAAATAACAATACATTTTAGGTTTTTCTTTCCACACTTATCTTTCAAAAATAACTATAAAAGTGATCATTTTTGTTGATAAAAGTATTGCAGTTTTAAAATAATATCTTCAATGTTATAAATGTTGAACAATATAATAATTACTAAAAATTAAAATTAAAATTCTCTTCATAGTTCTTAATAAAATTTTTTTATGCAGTGATTTTGGAGGCCTCAATTGGAGGATTTTATCATTCACTTAACTCATGTGATATAGAACAAATATCTTAAGTCTGAAATTAAAAAGATCACAAGCATCATTGGGAAAAGCTAAACAAAACAAGAATAAGCTCTACTTCCCTTTCTGTCTTTTTCTATTCCTTCCTAGAAACTAAATTCCACATTTTAAGAATACCTTGGATAGATAAAATTTCATGAGGGAATTTCTGTGTTCCTATGATAATTAAAGGTTTCCACTCCAGAGCCAGACTAACAGGTTGGTCTGTGCCTTGACACATGAGGGCACATACCCTTGCTCAAACATTTTCCCTTTAGTTTTCTTCTCTTTTTGCTGTGTGTGTGTGTACATACACGCGCACACACACACGCATGTGCTGGAGATAGAACCTAGGGCTTTGAGCATGCTAGACAAGTGCTGTACCACTGAACTACAGTGCCAGCTAGCATTAGTTTTCTTATTTCTAAAATAGGTAGAAGTTGTTGACCCAGAAAAGGTGTTATGTAGATTAAATGAGACCATATCCTTAAAGAGCCTGGTACAGTACTGGACACAAAGTAAAATCTCACAATATTTTACATGTTACTTCTCCTCTTTTAATGGTCAACACACAAATAGTAAGATATGCAATATTAAGATATAAATGTAGGTCTGTTCTTACATGTCTTTGTAAATAGAATTGCTGACTTTCATCTAAATTAAAATTCTTTTTTTTTTTTTTGGTTGTTCAAAACATTACAAAGCTCTTGACATATCATATTTCATACATTTGATTCAGGTGGGTTTTGAACTCCCAATTTTACCCCAGATACAGATTGCAGAATCACGTCGGTTACACATCTACATTTTTACATAATGCCCTATTAGTAACTGTTGTATTCTGCTACCTTTCCTATCCTCTACTATCTCCCCTCCCCTCCCCTCCCATCTTCTCTCTCTACCCCACCTACTGTAATTCATTTCTCTCCTTGTTTATTTTCCCATTCCCCTCACAACCTCTTATATGTAATTTTGTATAACAATGAGGATCTCCCTCCATTACCATGCAATTTCCCTTTTCTCTCCCTTTCCCTCCAACCTCATGTCTCTGTTTAATGTTAATCTTTTCTTCCTGCTCTTCCTCCCTGCTTTGTTCTTAGTTGCTCTCATTATATCAAAGAAGACATTTGGTATTTGTTTTTTAGGGATTGGCTAGCTTCACTAAGCATAATCTGCTCTAGTGCCATCCATTTCCCTGCAAATTCCATGATTTTGTCATTTTTTAGTGCTGTATAATACTCCATTGTGTATAAATGCCACATTTTTTTTTATCCATTCATCTATTGAAGGGCATCTGGGTTGGTTCCACAGTCTAGCGATTGTGAATTGTGCTGCTATGAACATCGATGCAGCAGTATCCCTGTAGTACGCTCTTTTAAGGTTTCAGGGAATAGTCTGAGAAGGGCAATAGCTGGGTCAAATGGTGGTTCCATTCCCAGCTTTCCCAGGAATCTCCATACTGCTTTCCAAATTGGCCGCACCAGTTTGCAGTCCCACCAGCAATGTACAAGAGTACCCTTTTGCCCACATCCTCTCCAGCACTTGTTGTTGTTTGACTTCATAATGGCTGCCAATCTTATTGGAGTGAGATGGTAACTTAGGGTGGTTTTGATTTGCATTTCTCTGACTGCTAGTGATGGTGAGCATTTTTTCATATACTTGTTGATTGATTGTATGTCCTCCTCTGAGAAGTGTCTGTTCAGGTCCTTGGCCCATTTGTTGATTGGGTTATTTGTTTTCTTATTGTTTAATTTTTTGAGTTCTTTGTATACTCTGGATATTAGGGCTCTATCTGAAGTGTGAGGAGTAAAAATTTGTTCCCATGATGTAGGCTCCCTATTTACCTCTCTTATTGTTTCTCTTGCTGAGAAAAAACTTTTCAGTTTAAGTAGGTCCCATTTGTTGATTCTAGTTATTAACTTTTGTGCTATGGGTGTCCTATTAAGGAATTTGGAGCCCGACCCCACAATATGTAGATCGGAGCCAACTTTTTCTTCTATCAGACGTTGAGTCTCTGATTTGATATCTAGCTCCTTGATCCACTTTGAGTTAACTTTTGTGCATGGCGAGAGGAGGGGATTCAGTTTCATTTTGTTGCATATGGATTTCCAGTTTTCCCAACACCATTTGTTGAAGATGCTATCCTTCCTCCATTGCATGCTTTTAGCTCCTTTATCAAATATAAGGTAGCTGTAGCTTTGTGGATTAGTCTCTGTGTCCTCTATTCTGTACCATTGGTCCACCCGCCTGTTTTGGTACCAGTAACATGCTGTTTTTGTTACTATTGCTCTGTAATATAGTTTTAAATCCGGTATCGCTATACCACCTGATTCACACTTCCTGCTTAGAATTGCTTTTGCTATTTTTGGTCTTTTATTTTTCCATATGAATTTCATGATTGCTTTATCTATTTCTACAAGAAATGCCATTGGGATTTTGATTGGCATTGCATTAAACCTATAGAGAACTTTTGGTAATATCGCCATTTTGATGATGTTAGTTCTGCCTATCCATGAACAGGGTATATTTTTCCATCTTCTAATATCTTCTTCTACTTCTCTTTTTAGGGTTTTGTAGTTTTCATTGTATAAGTCCTTCACCTCTTTTGTTAGGTTGATTCCCAAGTATTTTATTTTTTTTGAGGATATTGTGAATGGAATGTTTTTCCTCATTTCCGTTTCAGAAGTTTTGTCGCTGATATACAGAAATGCCTTTGATTTATGCGTGTTGATTTTATATCCTGCCACTTTGCTGAATTCATTTATTAGTTCTAGTAGTTTTTTGTAGACCCTTTTGGGTCTTCTAGGTATAGAATCATGTCATCTGCAAATAGTGATAATTTAAGTTCTTCCTTTCCTTTTTTTATGCCTTTAATTTCTTTCGTCTGTCTAATTGCTCTGGCCAGTGTTTCGAGAACTATATTGAATAGAAGTAGTGATAGAGGGCATCCCTGTCTTGTTCCAGATTTTAGGGGGAATGCCTTGAATTTTTCTCCATTGAGAATGATGCTAGCCTGAGGCTTAGCATAGATAGCTTTTACTGTGTCGAGGTAAGTTCCTGTTATTCCTAGTTTTTCTAATGTTTTGAACATAAAGGGATGCTGTACTTTGTGGAATGCTTTTTCTGCATCTATTGAGATGATCATATGGTTCTTATCTTTAAGTCTATTGATGTGGTGAATAACATTTATTAATTTCCGTATATTGAACCATCCTTGCATCCTAGGGATGAATCCTACTTGATCATGGTGCACAATTTTTTTGATGTGCCTTTGTATCCGATTCACCAGAATTTTATTGAGGATTTTTGCATCTAGGTTCATCAGAGATATTGGTCTGTAGTTTTCTTTCTTTGAGGTGTCTTTGTCTGGTTTTGGAATCAGGGTGATGTTGGCCTCATAGAATGAATTTGGCAGAGCTCCCTCTTTTTCTATTTCCTGAAATAGCTTGAAAAGTATTGGTATTAATTCTTCCTTAAAGGTTTTGTAAAACTCCACTGTATACCCATCCGGTCCTGGGCTTTTCTTGGTTGGAAGTCTTTTGATTTCTTCTTCTATTTCATCTATTGATATTGGTCTGTTTAAGTTGTGAGTATCCTCCTGACTCAGTCTGGGCAAATCATATGACTTAAGGAATTTGTCGATGTCTTCACTATCTTCTATTTTATTGGAATATAGGTTTTCAAAATAATTTCTAATTGTCTTCTGTATTTCTGTAGCGTCTGTTGTGATATTGCCTTTTTCATCCCATATGTTAGTAATTTGAGTTCTCTCTCTTCTTCTCTTAATTAGCATGGCTAAGGGTCTGTCTATCTTATGTATTTTTTCAAAGAACCAACTTTTAGTTTTGTTAATTTTTTCAATAGTTTCTTTTGTTTCAATTTCGTTGACTTCCGCTCTGATTTTAATTATTTCTTGCCTTCTGCTACATTTGCTGTTGTTTTGCTCTTCCTTTTCTAGGGCTTTGAGATGAAGTGTGAGCTCATTTATTTGTTGGTTTTTCCTTTTTTTGAGGAATGACCTCCAGGCGATGAATTTCCCTCTTAAAACTGCTTTCATTGTGTCCCATAGATTCCGATATGTTGTGTCTGTATTTTCATTTATCTCTAAGAATTTTTTGATTTCCTCCTTTATGTCTTCTGTAACCCATTGATCATTCAGTAACATATTGTTCATTTTCCATGTGATGTAGGATTTTTCCTTCCTTCTTTTATCATTGATTTCCAGTTTCATTCCATTATGATCAGATAAAATGGATGGGATTATCTCCACCCCTGTATATTTACTGAGGTTTGCCCTATGGCATAATATATGGTCTATTTTTGAGAAGGATCCATGTGCTGCTGAGAAAAAAGTATATCCACTTGATGATGGTTCATATATTCTATATATGTCAGTTAAGTCTAGGTTGTTGATTGTGATATTGAGTTCTATAGTTTCTTTATTCAACTTTTGTTTGGAGGATCTGTCAAATGGTGAGAGAGGTATGTTGAAGTCACCCATAATTATTGTGTTGTGGTATGTTTGATTCTTGAACTTGAGGAGAATTTGTTTTATGAACGTCGCAGCACCTTTATTTGGTGCATAAATATTGATAATTGTTATGTCTTGTTGGTGAATGGTTCCTTTTAACAGTATATAATGTCCTTCCTTATCCCTTTTGATTAACTTAGTCTTGAAGTCGATTTTATTTGATATGAGGATGGCCACCCCTGCTTGCTTACGAGGACCGTGTGCGTGGTATATTTTTTCCCAACCTTTCACCTTCAGCCTGTGTATGTCTTTTGCAATCAGATGTGTCTCCTGGAGGCAGCAAATTGTTGGATTTGTTTTTTTAATCCATGTTACCAGCCTATGTCGCTTTATTGGAGAGTTTAAGCCATTAACATTTAGAGTTACTATTGATATATGGTTTGTACTTCCAGCCATGTTTGATTATTTATCTTCTTTTTTTTTATTTAATTTAGTTTGTTTCTCCATGGTTAGCTTTCCCCCCGCCCTCTGTTTTTATAGAGGCACTTCCCACTGATGGTTTTGGTTATTGTTTTTCATTTCTTCCTCGTGTAGTGTTTTGCTCAAGATGCTTTGCAATGCTGGTTTTCTGGCTGCAAATTCTTTTAGCTTTTGTTTATCATGAAAGATTTTTATTTCGTTGTCATACCTGAAGCTTAATTTTGCTGGATACAGAATTCTTGGTTGGCATCCATTGTCTTTCAGTGTTTGAAATACGTTGTTCCAGGATCTTCTCGCTTTCAGCGTCTGTGATGAAAAATCCGTTGTTAACCTTATTGGTTTACCCCTGAATGTAATCTGCCTCCTTTCTCTTGTAGCTTTTAATATTTTCTCTTTGTTCTGTATATTGGATATCTTCATAACAATGTGTCTTGGCATTGGTCTACTGTGATTTTGTGTGCTCGGTGTCCTGTATGCATCTAAAATTTGTATATCCGTTCCCTTTTTTATTTCTGGAAAGTTTTCTGTAATTATTTCATTCAGCAGGCTACTCATTCCCTTGGTTTGAATCTCTGTACCTTCTTCTATCCTGATGACTCGTAGGTTTGGTTTTTTTATGTTATCCCATATCTCTTGGATGTTTCTCTCCTGACTTTTAACCAGCCTTTCTGAGTTGGCTAGGCTCTTTTCAAGATGATATATTTTGTCTTCAGTATCTGACGTTCTGGCTTCTACTTGCTCCATTCTCTTAGTGATACTCTCAATTGAGTTTTTAATTTGGTTTATCGTTTCCTTCATTTCTAGAATTATTGTTTGATTTTTTTATAATCTCTAACTCCTGATAAAGATGCTTAACTTCTTCTTTTATCTGTTTATGTAATTGATTTTCAAAGTGTTCTTTCACTGTTTGGATTTGCTGTCTCGTATCCTCTTTAAGGTTCCATTCCATCTGTCTAAGGTGTTCCTTGAGTTCTTTATATGACCATTTTTCTGCTGACTCTAGGTCCTCCTGAATATTTAGGCTGTCCTTCATTGTTTGTACCCCTTTTCTTCCTTGCTTTTTTATGCTGCTCATGTTACTTCTTGTTCTGCTTGACTGCTGAGTTACTGTTTACTCTTATAAATTTATTTGATGCTTGGGAGGAAAGATATTAGAAGGGAAGGGAAGAAGTCACTAAAGAGAATGAGAGTAGGCAGGTAGAATTCAAGGAAGGGGGAATAAGAAAATTGAAAAGAAATGAAAAGACAAAAGAAACAAAAACAAAACACACACAAAAAAGTTAGAAAATAAAGAAAGAAAGAAAAGAAAAAATTTTTTTTTTACAAAAATAATAATGATAATAAAAATAATGAAAATTAAAATTAAAAAAAATATAATAATAAAAAAAATTAGAAACATTAAAAAAAGTTAAAGAACAACAACAATAAAAAATTGAAAATGAAAGAAAAAAAAGAAAAAGAAAAAAAAAGATAATAATAATAATAATAAATGCAGTCATAGAGTTCGATTAATTTCTCTTCCAGTAGGTGGAGCTGTGCCCACTGGGTCAAGCTTCTCCTCTCACTAAGTGGGAACCAATCACTGCGTAGCAGCTCTTCCTCACAGACTGGGCGGGTCTCCAATCCTGAGTGCCTAGGGCCTTCTCTTGTGTTTCCTCAAGCCAGGCTGCACTCACCTGTGACGCTCACCACAATACTGGCTACACGCCAGGTCTGCTGCTCCTGGGAGTCCTGTTGTGCTGGTTTCAATGCAGTTATCTCCTCAGCCCGTGACGTCAGTTCTCTGCCAAGGTGGTATCACATGTAAATGGTGACCGTTCGTTCCCTTTGCCGGGTGACCAGTGCAATGGGTGGGTCCTGACTGTCTCTCCCAATCCCCGTTTCAATCCTGTGGCCACTGCCTATGAAGGCTCGGTTGGCTTTTACCTCTGTAAGTTCATAAGGGCCGACCAGTTATTTCAGCGGGATTGTTAGTGCTGAGTCACGAGAAGCAGGCGAACCGGAGCTTGGATGCAGCCGATCCGGGCTCGGTGTGTGTGTTCTGAGGGGCCCAGACTGTACACCCCAGATCCACGTCAGCTCAGCATTGCCTAGTGATCCTGGGCAAACAGCATTTATACAGTTTACAGCTCCCTATGCCCGCGCAGTTGAAGAGGTCAGAGACTTGATCTCTCCCCGCCTGCTGCCATGTTAGATCTCCTCAATGATATTCATGTTGCCCTTACAGCTTCCTGGCATAAGCAAGTTCTTGGGATTATACAAACTGCTGCTTCTGTTTCCAGTCCAGATTTCTAGAAATTAAACCCTGCCGCCGTTGCCTCTTCCCCGGGGCCACGCTCAGGGGCGCCGCGCTCGTCTGCGACCGTAGCTGCGCCAAAGAACCGGTGCCCAGCCCCCAGGGCCCAAGCGGCTGCCGCCACGGCTCTCCAGCTCCCTCCTCTGAAGCACGGGTCCCCTCGCAGGGGCATGCAGAACGACCCCAAAGCAGGCTCTGCCCGAGGGTGCAGCGGCGAACAGGCGACCCAGGCGCTCAAGGCTGTGGTCCAGCCTTTGGAGGACAGGGCTCGGCACGCAGCCCAGCTCCAACCTCTAGGTGCGGCTGCCGGATAATGTAGCCATAGCCATCAAGACAGCCGGCAGAAAGCAAATGGCGGCTCCCGCGGAGTGGATTTTCGGCACAGAAACCGCAGCCCAGCCAACGATCCCAATCCACAAACTCTCCCTTTATAAAAAATATTCAAAAAAAAAAAAAAAAAAAAAAAAAGGGGCAGGGCGCACTGAGCTTTCTTTGCCTAGGGTACTTACAATCAACTGCTGATCACACATTCACCTTTTCTGCCCGGAGCGAAGTGAAAGAGGAAGCAGATGGGAGCAAAGCGCCCGCGGCTTTGGGTGGCAAAGCGTCCGGGAGCCAAGCGTCTCTTTTTCGATCTCTTTGTTCTTCCTGCTGCTTGGCAAAGTGGTCCGCTACAGATTAACGGTGAAAGGGGTTCTTACACGCTGTGCGAAATCTCGATTAAAGCTGCTGCTCTGAGCACCACGCTCAGCACTTCAGCAACCCCTGTGCGCAGCGGCCATCTTCCCCTAAAATTCTTAAACACTCTTATTTGTGAGTATGAGATTCATCTTCCATATAAGTATTTGTTAATTTTCAACAATATAAACACTTTTAATTTAATTGATGCTTACAATAGCATTCAGTTTTCAAAATCTGCAAGAATGACTATGCTCCTTGGATGTTTTGAATTGCATAACTACAGTAACTTTGATCTCTGTGCTGTTAAAAGTAAGATTATAATTTAAACATCTTCAATGTGAGTTTCCGATTTATAGTTTTTACCCCTACAAAGTTCACAAATTCTAATAGTGTAAATCATGTGTACTGTTTTCATTGCTCTGGAGTCCTAATCACAATAGTTAAATTCCATAAATTTGTACCAATTCCTGGTTAGTCCCCTGATTGCAAGTTGGTAACCACACCTCTCTGAGTGCTGTTGCAGCCTCCAGCTGAGGATGTCTCTAAAAATGACTCGGGTTCTTCATCATACCTACTTTCTTCCCTGGCTCTGTTTCTCTCATATTCTTGTCCGGTTCACTGTTCTTTTTTGCATATTAGACCTATCTCTAGCTCATTATGGACAGATATTGAATTAGTTTCCTGATTTTGTCTGATCTCACAAACTGATTTTCCTTCATTCAGTCGTTGTGTTGTATTTCCCAACTTGATTTTCACTCAATTGTCCGTTCACATTTGTCTTGATGATCTCTTACCCTCAGCCTCAGTTCTTCTACTCCTTCTTGGTCAAAGAATTCACTGTTGTTTTTGTTTGTTTGTTTGTTTTTAATACCAAGGATTGAACTCAGGGTCACTTGACCACTGAGCCACATTCCTAAACCTATTTTGTTTTTTTATTTAGAGACAGTTCTGAGTTGCTTAGTCCCTTGCTATTGCTGAGGCTGGCCTTGAACTCCAGAACCTCCTGCTTTAGCCTCCTGAGCCGCTGGGATTATTGATGTGTGCCACTGCACCTGGCAAAGAATTCACTTTCTTTTTGGAATTCCTATAGTTTATAAAGAGTGTGTTCTAAAGCATCTAAGATCAGAAATCTGTGCATGCCACTATGTCAGTTAAGTCAAGTGATATCTTTCAAAGTCCTCTCAGTCTTTGTCTCCTCCTTCAAGTAAATGGATATCATGAAGATGATCAAAGGTAGAAAGAAACATATAAAAATAACACTACTGGGGAAAATAATTATAACTGGTACTACTATGCTTCTTTTTTTTTAACTAGAGTCTGTACTGATTACTGCTATAATGGCCTTGGCTTTATGGACTCTGATATATTGTCAATTATACAAATATGACCATCTTAACAAAACATGTAGAAAGAAATTTTCCCTGCTTTTACAGATTGTATAATAAATGTAATAGCATAATAAACTGCTTCTTTAAGAAAAACTTAGCTTTCATGATGCAATGAAAATTCTTTAAAGACATAAAAATTCAGTATGTGTTTTAGATCACATTCATTGAAAACCTAAAATAAGTTTTGTCTCATAGAGTTATCTTCATATCCCTCAATTAAAATATTTAACACCATAAAATTGTGGTCCATTTAACATGAAATTTTAACTTATTTAAAATCAAGTATTATTTGTAACTCCAAGAAAGCTTTTTGTAAAAAAAAAAAGTTTTTAAAATGAAATATTGGCATTATTTCCCTATTGGAAATGCAATAGAAAATAATAAAGCAGTGGTAATTTAATATTTATTTTGTATCAATATACATACACATTTGCTTTTTAAATCAGTTCTATTAATATCTATTAGTATTTTTGAAATCCAGACTCAAATATAATATGATCATCTTTCTTTAGTTAAAAAACATAATACATTAATTTGCAGTTACACGACCTATTGTGGTGAATATTACAGGACAGGTTAGGGGCTGTGTAGGAGGAAAAGTAAAGGAGCAGAGTGGCAGGGCTGTTATTCTTATATACTCTGTTACCATTCTCCACCAAAATCTTCCAAACAAAACTGAATGGCACCAGGTGTGGTGGCACATGCCTGTAATCCCAGCAGCTCAGGAGGCTGAGACAGGATGATCACAAGTTAAACCAACCTCAGCAACAGCAAGGTGCTAAGGAATTCAGTGAGACCCTGTCTCTAAATAAAATACAAAATAGGGCTGGGGATGTGGCTCAGTTGTCAAGTCCCTCTCAGTTCAGTCCCCTGTACCACCAGTCCCCTGTACCACTCCGCCCCCCCCCCCCCCCCGAGAAAACAAACAAACAAACAAACAAAAAACCTGAATGGCACTGTTGATGGAAGGCATTTCTATGGAAATCACATTTGTAGTATAAATCTGGGAAGCAAAAATCGAGTTGATGAGAGGAATGAAGATCGGAGTTTTTTTGTATGTGGGATTTCACGCTCATCAGTTACTGTATCAAATAACAAAGACCCATGAATTCAACTATTCTTCTGCTCTCAAGATGGCTTTATGTTATTGCTCCCTCTTCTGTTTTGGAAGGACTCCCTGAAGGACCACTTCTAATTACTGCAGACATTACAAGATTTATTTTGAATGGTATATATTCACTTGTGACCCATAATTTAGTTTCCTCACCTGTGACTTCTTTGAATTTCACTTGAACTTAAGGGCTTTAAGACATAATTACCATGACAATCTAATGTGAAAACCTAATCACAATAAGCCTCCCAAGACATCTGAAACTGAGGGTATGAGCTGATCATTAGAGTATGCAGACAGTGACTCTAACTCAAACCCTATCCTGGATGCCAGCAAAATCTAATGATGTGCCCCTATTATTTCACATTCATGGGATTGATAATTTAAGTAATTAAATGTCAAGATATAAGACGTTTTCATTTTTTTAGTGCTGGGGATCAAACCCAGACCACACATGTTGCACAAGTGCTTTACCAACTGAACCACATTCCTGAGTTTAAGACTGAAAGTATTTATGTACAAAAATCATTTATAAAATCGGTTTGAGCCAAGAAGTAACATCTTCATGTTATCTTGAGATTCTAGTAAAAAACTGCATTAACTTGAGGTATGGTGATTTGGTTTGACCTCTTTAATGAGCAGAGGAAGTTTCAATCACTGGGGGCACAGGGTGATTCTACTGCAGGTGTCTAATTGGTTGCAAAACAGGTCTCATTAAGATACACCATGGGCTGCAGGACTAAAACATACACACAAGCAGATGCAGGAGCAACGTTGGGATGCTGAGCAACGTAAGTGTGTTGGTGAAAGGCAAATGTAAATGGCTACCGATATTCTACTCTAATGACACAAGGATAACCAGGTGAACTTTGTTATTTCATAATCTCAATGGAAAATGAACATTGAATGCCCTAAAGCAGGAATTCAACATCAGCTAAAATTCTATTAACATGAAACAGGTTGAAAGATGAGGGTAGAACTGTCCAGTCTGAATTAAGAACCACTTTTTCCCCCTTTCATTGTTAAAACAAAATCATAAAAAAAGCTGGTAGTCCAATTGTTCACAAAAATATATGGCCTAATGTGGTTTTCCCACATGACTGTACTTCAAATATTGAATCCAGTTTTTCCTTCTTCATGAAGCCTTCCAAAACCTGGTATAAAATTTTCATTCCTCAGCCCTGTATAATTCCCCTTCCTCTTGGCTGCTTTCTCTGTCTATAGCACTTATCATAGTCTGTACTTTCCGGCACTCATTACTATATTATAGATTGTTTGTTTCTTACTCCTTTAAAGGCAAGATTTTTTCTGTATTTTGTTCCCCCAATGTACCTAGAACAGTGCAAGAAAAATAGCAGGAGTTGAATAAATTCTTTCAAATAATTTGAAGAGATCATTTCATAACTATGAAAACACAACTTCCAAAAGAGTTTCTTGGTGAATATTTAACAATGCAATAATTGCATACCAAGGACACTAAAATGAAGATTTTGGGACAGAAGAAGTTTATCAAGTACTATATATGGAGGAAGAGATGATCTTGGGATGGAAAATGGGAACTAAGAAAGGAGGGGGAAATTTTTTTTTTAAATGAAGATTGCCTTGCAAAAAGGAGAGCAGTTTAATTAGATGCCTCGAGGTTTTGATATCATTGAATATGATGTGAATAATGATCCTGTATCCTGGCTTATACTCTCTCTCTCTGAAACATCTATGATACTCAGTTATTATAGAGTAATATTCTTTAAGAACAATCATTCTAGACATAAAGTCTCAACAATGCCAGTAAGCCCAGGAATAAAGCCTGACATATTTAAAAAATATATTTACCTTTGTTTATTTTGCTGTCAAAAATTGTTTCCTTTTTTTAACCTCCCATTAGCTGTTAGCAAGAAAAGATTGGTGAACCACTTTCTGATGGAGTAATCTCAAACTTGACTGCAGATTGAAGTGATCTGAGGAGTTGCTAAAAGTGTGTGACTAGTTAAATGAGAAGTCTGTGGGTGAGACATAGGCATGGGGATTTTTAAAAAGTACCTATCTTGATTCCAATATGCAGTGAAATTTGACAAATTTGAAAATTCCACATTGACTGACTTACTGCAAGGTTTTCCAATCTTTGAAACTTTCCTTTTACTGAAAAATCTTTCAGACCTAGTAGCTTATTATTACCTGCTATGGATCTATCTACCCAAGACTGAGCCTTCATGAGTAAGCATCAGCAGTGTGTCTCTAACTTTGGCATACTTTAGAATCACAAGGTGAATTTTACAAGTAGACTCCTTGCCCCCTTCTTGGAGTTTCTAATTCATTAGGTCTGGGATGGAGCCTGAAATTTTTGTATTTAATAAACTTTTAGGTTATTTGTTTGCAAACTAAAATTTGAGTGGCTGCTTTAGAGCAGAGGAATTTGGGGGTACACCTCTTCAGGCTTGTTGGGTTATCCCTGAAGGAAATCCAATGGTCCCATCCTTACTTCCTTCTTTTTCTGGATCATCTCTAAACCTTAGCTACTGATTTTTACAAAAGCAAAAGAGATCAAAACCTCCACGGATAGGGTTGGAAATGCTTTGAAAGATCTATAGCCTGGAAGAGTTCACAGTTCCTTATATATAAACCATAGAGCTATTCCCATGTCAGTTACATGCACATGTGTGTTGTGTCTTCAACTTTCTGTGGTATGTTTCTTATTGCTTAGAGGGAAATTTAGTCCTGCTTCAGTAGTTTGATTCATGAATGCTTCTCCATACACTTCACAAATATAGCATAGTTAGTACTTATCCATCTTTTGAAATTTTGAACTGTTTGGAACATAGCCTACCATTTTCATCTTCAATGCTTTGCAGAGAAGAACACAGTCCCATAAACAGTCCTGGACTTTTCCCTAATGAATTCATATTGCATTTATCTCCTGGAGAACATTGCTACATTTTTAAATGTTGAACCAATTTCAGAATGCCATATATATAATTTCTTGGCTCTCATAGAATTAAAAAAACTTAATTAAAAAAATCTTGTATATTTACAAGTGTGGAACTATGATTTCATTGTACTTGCAACTAACTGTCTCTACTTTAAGTAACAGTGATACAACAACAGACAAACTCGGCTAATTTCTTAGGTGCCTGGTAACTATTGATAGGAGAACAATCTAGTGTTTTTAAATTCAGAGTTATTTTAATTTTCTTCATGGCAACTTCTCTATGACTGTATTTGTGTTTTGTTGGCTTTGTATTTTTTGTGACTTCTTTCTACATTCAAAAATTCAGATATTTAAGTAACTGGGGTCATTTAATATAAATTCATCCATCTACATTAAGTTTTAGTGGAACCTAAATGACAGCCACTCTTGACTAAGTTCCCTGATCCCAACAAGAGACAAGGATTTGAAAAATTGTGTAAAGAAGTAGAACCTCGTGCAGAGATGAAATAGGAAGATCTGTACCTCACAGTTTGTTTGAGTGCAATTCTGATTTTTTCTGTAGCTGCAATCTGGACCTTGTCTTGTATATTTTTCAAATATATATCTTTTCCATTTTTTTTCCAAAAGATGACCCTACAGACCTGTACACAAAATGCTTTTATGTAGCTGTGTTGGCCAAGTGATCACTTAGGTCACACATATTTAAAGTACAAGTTGGCATGAATCATCTCTGGAGGAAATTCAAGAGTAAAATAAGTGAGGGGAGCAAAAAAAGGAAATCATTTTTGAACTCTATAGCTTTTTCCAAATTTATGAGCAGTTTTAGAAATACATCCAAAGAACCACTTCAAAAGCGCTGAGCCCTTTTGAGGGTCAGTAAAGGTGCACATATTTGTCAAATGAAAAAAAAAAATAAGTTTTCACCTTTCCTTTAGTTGTACTTTGTTGCTGAGTTAGAAGAGTCAGTAGCTTGAAAAGGGGGCTTGCAATGCAAGATTGGCAACCAATTCCTTGTTGTTGACCAGTGGATGTGGGAAGCACAAGTGTGGATCAGCCCTTAATAACCCCAAATATTTTTTTTCCTTTGGATTACTAAAGCCTGAAATTCATCAAGACTCAGAGGGTTGACTCTTATTAAAGTAGCACCTAGAAAAATGATGAGTATTAAGCATCTACTATTAATTTAAATTACTTTTGTCAGATATTTTCTTAGGGCAGGTTTTAGGAATATTCTAAGTAGGAGAAAATATGAAGATAAGTTTGACTGGGGAAGGGTTAGAAATGTGTAGGAAGGCGAACTTGAGTAAACTGAGCACAAATTGGACAGGAGGAATATTTATTTTCTAGTTTTAATTGCCTTGAATTCTCATGTGTGGGAAGTGTCTGGAAGAAGGTAGAAAATGACCTGTGATTTTCCTTCCTATTTGAAGAAAGAGATCCTGAACTCAGGGTACAGCAGCTCTTAGAACAACTCAAGGGTAGAATACATCATGTGTTTACCAGGCTTAGAGTAAAAGAAAAAAAAAAATGGCTTTGGCTTGTTTTTCTCTTTATTTGATCTAAAATAGTATTTATAATCTTTGAACCAAGATACACAATGTATGTAATAGATATAAATTAAATTTACAGATTAAAACCAATCTCTGGAAATAACCTATAAGTCACCTACATTTTTCTTGCTGAGGACTTAGGATATATAAGTGGTCTCTGTTTCTAAGTCTTTTTAGTGCTGGTTGTAACTCAATTGAAGATACTACTGTCAATTCTGTCCTTGACAGCACAGTTATCAGAATATATGCAGCAATTTTCTTTCAGGTCTTCTAGGAACACATTAAGTATATACTGAGTTGAAGCTATTGTTTTATCATCAAACAAAAATGTGTATTTTGAAAACCACTTCTGTAAGTTTACTAATAGTTAATGCAATAAAAAATTCAGTTAGGCTTCTTCCTTAATATTTTGTGAGAAGGCATTACCCAAAATATTGTATATATGTGGGCAAAAATAGAAATGTTGTTTAATAAAGTGTATTTTTATGTAGCCGGATAAAAGTAATTAAATGACTAGCTATTAATTAAAACATCATGCATAGCTCTCCCGCCCCCAACGCCATTTAATTCACAATTAGCTCAAAACAATTTGAAAGGATTGAAGATTCAAATGTCCATGCTTTATAAAATGTCAAGCTAAACACCTAACTGTGAACCAGATTGCTTATGACACAGGCCTTTCAACTGTAAATATCAAATGTATAAAGGACAGCATGAATCTTTTAACTTTATAAAGATGACATGCAGACTCTAACATTTTGGGAAAATTAAGTCACTTACTAGCATTTTTGAAGAATCATGTATTTAAGCACCACACTGGATACCTCTTGATCAATCACATAGAAGTCAAAATGTCATACAGCAGATTCTATCGTGATTTTAAAGGTCTTGGCTCAATAAAAGACTCAAATGACTTGTTCATAGCAATTTTTAAAAGTATGGAAAATAAGATTCTATTAAAATTCTCCTAGATAACAAATAAAAATTCACTTTGAAGATAAAACAAAGGAATTTGTACCATAATTTTAAAAAGTAAGCATGTTAGATTCAGTCATTACCAAGTTTCTATGAAATAGAGCACTCCGTGTAAACATAAATATTGTCAATTCTTTTACCAAAGCACAAAGGATTTTTTTTTTAAATTTCAATAATCATGGAGATTATTCCTAGGAGGATATTGTCCCTATTTAGGGAACAGCAAGAAAATAAAGAAATTAAATGAATTCTTCATGTGTTAAAGAGGATCTTGGTTTGAGTAGATTTAGAATAATGTCCCTTTGTGCATGTCTAAGCAGTTAGGTAATATTTATTCTGATTGAAAAGAACAATTTCAAATTCCAAGTCTCCATTTACTTGGGTACTCATTTTAAAATGAACATAAAACTGGAATCTATTTTTATATGGTTATATCTACTCAAAGCCTAATCTCTTATGATATAGCCTTTGTAATGCTGTTTTTTTTTTAGAATCATGTTCAACAGCACAAGTAAATAAACAAAATCAGTGAAGGTAGACTTGTAAGACAATAGTCAAACCTCTTGGCTCTGCCTCTTGCTCATTTTATGGATGATGTGAAAAATTAGTTACTTTAATCAAGCACCATGGCTTCTTGCTCATAAATACTGGATGGTTATATGAGTAAATATAGTAATTTCCTGAGTAAGTGGCAGATGGTCAGACAAGTCATGGGCTCAGAAAAGATTTTTTTTGGTCAGGAATGCAGTATTGTGGTAGAACAAAATAAATATTTCTAATCATCAAGGCAAACTACAGGAAAAAATAATTAACAATAGCCTAACAATGACCTATAATAAGGCTCTCTGTTAATTATGTTAGAAGAACAAAACAACAATATTCAGCAGTTATGGGTATGGTGTACTACTCAATTACACAGTGGGCATTGTCTTCTTTCTGTCTAGAGTCATAATTTTTCACAGACATTTATGAATCCTATCTTTCCTCCAACATTTCCAGTTCTTATTCATAACTGCAAATTTTTCTGATTCTTAACCCTTGTCATTAATGCAAATGCCTTCAAACTGATTGGCTAGTGATTCTTATCAGCTGGTAGGATACAGGGATTGGAAATCCATCCTACACTATTTGGTTTGTGTTACTTACCCATTCCTCCAATTGTTATGGTTGGATTGTGTCTCACACAGAAAAAAATACTGAAGTTCTAACCTCCAGACTTCTGAATGGAACATTATTTAAAAGTCATGCCACTTCAGTTGTAATTAGGGAAGATAAGTTCATAATGAAGGAGGATGGTCCCTTAATCCAAAATGACTGACATATTCTTAATGGAAGGAGAGGGGGCAGAGAGAATGCTATGGGGAGAGACAGATGCACAGAGAGAAGGCCCTATGATAATGGCAGAGACTACTGTTATGCAGCTATGACCAACAAAAATCAAATATCGCCTGTAATGTTCAAAACCTAGGAGAGAGAACTTGGCTATCCCAGAACACTTATTTTAGACTTAAAGCCTCAGAATTGGGTAGAGAATAATTTTTGGTCATTTAGATGACTAAGTTACAGCAACTCTAGAAAGGGATACAAGGTCACTTTATTTTCTCTAATTGATTGCTATTAAGTGTTTGGAATCTAATCTAACTTATATTTCTGAGTCTTAAATATAACTTCTCAATTATATTACAATCTAAGAGTGGAATCCATGAATTCTATTTCTTTAATTTTTCCTCTATTCTAATAACTTTTTTACATATCCATGTTTTGGGATTCATGTTAAATGAAGAGATTTAATATACTTTATTATCTTACTAAATCTCATATTACAAATGTGGTAAAGAAAAATCAGTATGTGCTAGTATGGCAGAATAACGTAGTATTTTGAGTGTTGAAATCAAGTTCCTCTTTTCTTATTACATATCTATAAAAAGAGCTACCTATATAATAAAATATGTACAAAATGCTAAAAGGGCTTATATTATAGTAGAAAGTGTGATAGAAATGCTTAAACAATTCACAATAGACAAGTTAACTACTGAAAGCATATATTTAAACCTAGCTAAAAGCCACCATAGTTAAAATGTCATGGTCCTGATGTAAGAATAGAAAAACATAATCATGGGGAAAATGCAAATTTCAAGAGTTCTGTAATAGAAATATAAGATAAAAGTACCATATCAATTCAAAACAGAAAAGGAGACTTGGTCATTCACTGATACTGGGAAAATTGATTCCTTGTTAGGAATGCTACAGCCTTACCTCATGCCACATTCTATGGATTGAGAATAGAAATTTTACAATTTAAAAAATAATAATGTCCAACAATGACAAGGGTACAGTGAAACAGACTCTTTTATACTTTTCTTGTACAAACAAAAATTGGTAAAACCTTCCCAAAAAACAATCTCATAATTTGTGCAGAGAATTTTAAAAGGTCACTCTTTTCTTCTTTGCAGCTGTTAACTTTAGGAAGTACTTTAATACTTAAACCAGAGCTTCTTGGACTTTAATGTTCACATGAGTCACCTGGATCTTTTGGTGATTGCAGATTCTGATTCAGGAGGCTAGCAGTGACCTGAGATTCTGCATGACTGACTATTCAGGGGACATCTATGCAGCATGAGGTCAAGTTGATTCCTATGTGGCAGGGTAGGAGGGCACTTCTCAAATAGCAATGCATTAGTATTAGATCATTGCAAAAATTCCTAATTAAGGCTCAAGTTACATCTTAAGACATGTACCTAGGAGATCTAAGTAACTAGTGGAAATAAATGTCTATTTATTTCTTAACCTTCTCCCTCTGTTTTCTTCCTACCTGGAATTCTGATATCAGTAGTTTACAAAGAAAATAGTTCCACTGAAACAATGTCTCTTGGGCTTTAGAACTCATTATTTCTTTGCCCTGAGAAAGTTTTCACTAGTAATTACGATATAAGCATTCTCAAATGTTGACTCCCATCATTGAGTTAAATTCTACTGTCTGAGAGAGAAGAAAGGTATGAAAATTGAGGCCGTTCTAGCAAATTTAGTAACACTTCACTGAACTGACCCTATGGGGACAGCTAACTCCACTGTCACTCCTGTGGAGATGTGCAGATTAAGGTGTACTCGCTCAGCCTTTACTGCTCTGCCCTCTGAACAGCAGAGCTCTATAGAACACTTCCTGTGACCACTGCCAAATTTGAACTTGATAAGAATGTAGTTCAGATATAAAGCCATATGAAAAGGCAAAAATAACTTCTGACTCTAACACCTTCCATACCAGAGAAATGAAGGTTCTAATTATTTTATACCTAAACATACCTGTAGGAAACCACCTCAATAGTGGCTCATGAGGCTGTCATTAGAGGTGTTAAGTGTCAGAAGAAAAATGATTATCAAAAGAAGAGCCTGTTACAAACTCCGAGGGAAGACCACATAGTTGGAACTATACCTCCAGGGGTTTGGAAATGAACTCCAGCAACTCCCACCCATGATGCTTCCTTCTCAGTTCTGAGTCACTCTTCCAGAAAACAGCAACAGAAAGAAGCTGCATTTTGAATTAAAGGAGTATCCAAACATAATTATGCTTCTCCTTTATATATTTAGAAATATTTGACAGATTTGATAGTATGGTTGAAATCAGTCATTTACAAAGACACAGATTATTTACTGTCCAGAATCATGTGATGACCTTTGAAGCTACATTCTAGCCCAGTAGACATTCCCAACTAAAAAGCTGTCTCAGTATGAAATTATTTCATAAAATCTTCTTTCCATGCAAAACTGAAATTTACTGAAACAATTATGACTGGCAATTTTATGAAAGAGATTCTGATGTTAAAATACACTTGGATGTCTTTTTCCTAGTTGGCTTTATCACATATTTTTATTTAAATACACTGAATTTGTTAAACAGGCTACACAGAGCACTCCACAGTGAAGAGGGCCAAATGCCACTTGAACTTCAAGGATACATTAGTAAAGTGAAATAAGAGCATTCCACACTACACTCATTGAATATAAAATATAGGTAAGAACAAGCATTTGTTCTCTCTCAAACATGAGGTGAAATTTCTTCTAGCTTTTATTTCTCTAATGGATATATCAGAACCATTTGTCCTAAGTTTCACTTTCCGTTTGGATCTAATGTCACCTTGAATGAATTTTAATTTGATATGTAATGATATAATTTAGGGATGGATTTATAAAGCCTTTCTTCCATATCTGTGATGAATGCATTATAACTTCCAGAGCTGGAAAGCAGAGTTATCAAGCAGTCCTTTAGGGATAGGCATCCTCTAGCAAATTGTTTAAAAGGTCTGATATATGTATACTGTAGATACATGTGCTTACTATTGCTAGTTATAATATCTGCTGACACTTCCTATCCACTTAAATTCAATTTATTCTATTCTAATCACATTAAGCATAATTGATTACTTGAAAAAATGACTAGCTTGTGCCCAAAGTGATTTAAAATACTTTTTAGAATTCAGTGTTGAGAAACAAATGTGAGTATGCTGTTGATGAGTTATTATCTTACTATCTACTTGTATTCAAAAAGCTATGAAAGAATATTAAAATATTTTATAATCACTCTAAGGCAAAAGTTGAAGTCACATTTCTTCAAATAAAGTGCCACCATTTTCTCAAAACAGCATTGGAAATTAGCCCAAGTTTGAAGAGGAAAAGTAAGTGGTGCTATATACAAAGAGTAATTTTGATAAACTTTAAAACACCAATTCCATGCAAAAATATAGTGAGCATAGAGCAAAGACTTATTTAGTTTATTAATGAAAGAAACAGCAGAATGCCAACACTGGCTCAAAAGAGGATAGGAGAAACTAGCAGTGACTGGTATGCTGGTACATACTGTTTCTAAATAAATACACATTCACATACACACACATAAACATATATACATACATATCTTAGTGGAAAATAATGAATAACAGGTTAAGTTTGCTAAGTTAAATACATAAAACATTAATTTCTTTTTTATTTATTTAAAAAAATAACTGACAGTGGAATGAATTACAATTCTTATTACACGTATACAGCACATTTTTCATATCTCTTGTTGTATATAAATTAATTTGATACCAATTCATGTCTTCATACATAAACTTTGGATAATGATGTCCATCATATTCCACCATCCTTGTTAATCCCCTGCCCTCTCCCTTTCCCTCTCACCCTTCTTCCCAATCTAGAATTCATCTGTTCCTCCCATGCTCCTCCTCCTTACCCCACTATGAGTCAGCCTCCTAATATCAGAGAAAACATTCGGCATTTGTTTTTTGGGGATTGGCTAACTTCACTTAGCATTATCTTCTCCAATGCCATCCATTTACCTACAAATGCCATGACTTTGTTCTCTTTTATTGCTGAGTAAAATTCCATTGTGTATATATGCCACATTTTTTTTTATCCATTCATCCACTGAAGGGCATCTAGGTTGGTCCACAGATTAGCTATTGTGAATTGTGCTGCTATAAACATTGATGTGGCTGTGTCCCTGTAGTGTGCTGTTTTTAAGACTTCTGAGTATAGACCAAGGAAAGGGATAGGTGGGTCAAATGGTGGCTCCATTCCCAAATTTCAAAGGAATCTCCATACTGCTTTCCATATTGGCTGCACCAATTTGCAGTCCCATCAGCAATGTATGAGTGTAACTTTTTCCCCACATACTCGATAGTACATATGTTGTTTGTCTTCATAATAGCTACCATTCTGACTGGAGTGAGATGATATCTTAGAGTAGTTTTGATTTGCATTTCTCTAATTGCTAGAGATGATGAACATTTTTTCATATATTTGTTGATTGACTGTATATCTTCTTCTGAGAAGTGTCTGTTCAGGTCCTTGGCCCATTTTTTGATTGGGTTATTTGTGTTTTTGGTGCTTAGTTTTTTTGAGTTCTTTATACACCCTAGAGATTAGTGCTCTATCTGATGTGTGAGGGGAAAAATTTGCTCCCAGCATGTAGACTCTCTGTTCACTTCACAGACTGTTTCTTTTGCCGAGAAGAAACTTTTTAGTTTGATTTCATTCCATTTATTGATTCTTGATATTAAATCTTGCACTATAGGAGTCTTATTAAGGAAGTTGGGGCCTAATCCCACATGATGAAGACTACGGCCTACTTTTTCTTCTATTAGATGCAGACTCTCCAGTTTAATTCCTAGATCCTTCATCCACATTGAGTTGAGTTTTGTGCATGGTGAGAGATATGGGCTTAATTTCATTTTATTGCATATGGATTTCCAGTTTTCCCAGCACCATTAACAACAGCACCACAAATTTCTATGATTCTATTAGAAATCATTCACATCTTTACTGAATGAACATTACCTGTTGCTTATCAGTCTGTTAAAATTAACATATAACTTATATAGACTGTGCTTTGATCAGTTCTAAATAGTAAATCAAACAAAATTATCATTCTATTTAGAGTGTCAAATTTCCTTCAGGTAGAATGATCTGTTACGACATAGAAAAAGCATACAGAGATCTTTTGCCCAATTCCCAAGATGATTGTTCTTAAGAATGTAAAATGTTCATTGGTAATAATTTAATCAGATTCATTTTTGTGTCTCTAGGGCCTAGTATAGTGAATGATATATATGTTTGATGAATGTAATGGTTTAGATATGTAGTGTCTCCCAAAAGCTCATGTGTGAGACAAGGAAAGAAAATTTACAGGTGAAATGATTGGGTTAAGACAGTCTTAACTCAATCAGTGTATTAATCCCTGAAAGGGATTAACTGAGTGGTAACTGAAGGTGGGTAGGGTATGGCTAAATGAGGTCATTTCCTGAGTGTCTTTGGGGTATATATTGTATCTTTGTTGAGCAGAGCCCTCTTTCTGCTTCCTGATCTGATGTCTTGAGTCATTTTCCTCCACCACACTCTTCTGCCATAATGTTCAGCCTCATCTAGAGCCCTGAGGAATGGAGCCAACTGGCTATGGACTGAGACCTCTGAAACTGTGAGCCCCCAAATAAATTGTTCTCCCTCTTAAGTTGTTCTTGTTGGGTCTTTTGGCCATAGCAGTGAAAAAACAGATGAAAACAATGAATATCTGTTTAGTGAAGAATCAAAAATTCATACAGGGAGGAAGAAAACTTTTGATTGTCATAAAATTCAACATAACAACACTTGGAAATAAGTGAACCCCTTCCTACCTAATATCATTCTTAATCTATATAGACTGTCTCACTAGGCCACTTATTATTTTGTGAAAGTTCTTACGTGACTCAGTATTATGTTAGTAGGTAATATTTGGGGACATTTTTGAGCTATTTTCACCTCACTACAAGTAATTTTTATCACCTGGCTGAGGTATGTCGGTGAACATATCTGAAAAAGTTTTTTTTCTTTCAAAGTCTTTATGAAAATAATATATTTGAATCAGATACCTATAATTGTAGTACAATACAAGCCTTAGTTAAAACTTATAACTAATTAAATGCCTCATTAAAATCAGTAAGAGGACAACCTACCTAGAAATGTACAACACTATATATGAAAACTTTAAGACATAAAAAGCAACATTTTTTTTTTGAGTAGAAAGACCATTAGGGTTTGAATACAGGTTTAGATATGTAGTGTCCTTTAAAAGCTCATGTGTTGAATACTTGGTCCCCAGAGGTGGGGATTTTAGGAAATGACTGTATCATGAGGATTCTGACCTCATCAGTGGGTTAATACATTTGTTGGGTTAATAATATGAATGCACTACTGGTAGGTGGTGGAAACCATAGGAAGGTGTGGAATGACTAGAAGACATAGATGACTGGAAGCATGCCCATGGGGACTATATCTTGTCTCTGGCCCCTTCCTATTTCTGCTCTCTGGTTGCTATAAGCTGAGCAACTTTTCTTTGGCTTGTCCTTCTGCCATAATATTTCTGCCATGAAGCCAGAAGAACTTAGACTGAAACCTCTAAAACCATGATCCAAATAAATTCTTCCTCTGTTAAGTTGTTTCTCTCAGGTATTTATAACAGTAATGGGATGATGATAAAACACAAAGATTAGACATCATAAAGGTATAGGAAATCTCAAAATTAATCTGCAAATATAATGCCTTTCTAATACCACATAATTTTTTCCTAAGCCAAATAAGATGATTTGAAAATTCATGTAGAAAAATAAAGAAACAATAATTGCCAGTTAAAGTCTGCAAAAGCATAGTAAGAAAAGATTACTGTCCCTAACTGTGTTAGTCAGCTTTCTATTCCTGTGACAAAAGATCTTACAAGCACAATTTAGAGGAAAAATATTTATTTGTTTATTTTGCTATAATGGTCTTAGAGGTTCAGTTCATGGTTGGCAGACTCCTTTGTTCTTGGTCTGAGATGAGACTAATCATTATGGCAGAAGGGTGTGGCAGAGGAACACTGCTCAGCTCTTGGAAGAAGAGAGAGAGAGAGCAAGCAAGGAGCCAGGAGGAAATATAATCTCCAATGGCAGATCCCCAGGTTCCTACTTCCTCCAGCCACACCACCTTACATCAGTTATCACCTATTAACCCATTCAAGTTTTTAATTCTCCAGATGTACTAATCTACTGAGGAGGTTGTAGCTCTCATAATCTAATCATTTCACCTGTGAATACTGCTACATTGCCAAATATGAGCTTTTTTTTGATGGGGGATACCTTATACCCAAACCATAATAGTAGTATATGTTAAAACATTTCATAATGCAGAGATAGACTGAATAGTGTAACAGCAATAACAGAACATAAAATAATAATACATACCAGACTGAAATTTGTGATTCAGGGAGCATTTTAAGTTACTAGCAAAATAATAGATAATTTAAAAAAGAAAAAAAAAAACCCTCATGGGAACAATTTGGTAGATGTACTATCTCACATCTTATGCCAGTATCAAAACTTTAAATAAAAAAAAAGTCCAAAATGTTCTTGCTGAAATGATGAGAATTTTTCTATAATCTTGGAATAAGTCTAAGCATGAACCACAACTTAGAAAAGGTTGGCAAATGTGATTGCATAACAAGTTACATTTCTGCATGTGAGGATTTGCATATGCTTGTATTTCTCTCAAAATGCACAAAGCACAGCTAGAAGGATTCATGAGAAACTGATAGTGAGTGGTTGCAAGATGCTCAAGGATGGTAGAGAGATTTTTCACCAGACATTCTTTGTTTTTTTTAAATAGATAGCACATAATTTTAAAGAATGTAACCTAAGGGAAAATGCACACATAACCCTGAAATACCATGGAATAACTCATGCTTAATCTTCAGTGTAACCAAGACAACCCAAGTCTGAAAGATTGAATTCCTTCTTACTCTGCTGCTACCTTCCAAGTCACCTCTTGGCAATTTCACACATAGGACAAAATGTTTCCATATCTCTAAATTTACATTATATTCCCTATGCTAATACAGACAACCAAAATTGGGAGGAATATTCCCACATTTGAACTGTTCCAAGAGTGGCAGATTCCATACTTTCAGGAGTGCAGATTGTGGGTAAAGGAGTTGTAAGAGAAAATTTTATGGAAGTGCAGATGGGTCTGGAAAGGCAGAATTCTGCAATTAGGGTCAAGGAGCTGGATTTAATCTGCTGTAGGGAGTCAAGGAAAGGTTTTAGTGGGGAGTAGAGTAAGTCACCTGATTTGCATTTTAGAAAGAAAACTCTGATTCCTGTGTAGAAAACTGAATGAATGGCAGGGGTGAGGATGTAGCAACATCACGGGCTGGTAGAGGCTGCTGGAGAGTGGAATGAACTATCTCCTGTACTATAGTGCATTACAAGATCTACTTCATGACTTGAAATGAGTCCCCTTTCTTTTCTTTCCATCACAGCGGATTAGAACTTATTTACTGTGCACTAACTGTGTATCAGGCACTATTCTAATACATTTTCATATACTTTATTTAAACCTTGACATACTTCATGACACAGACTCTCTTCATTTAATGAATGGAACAAAAATGTAACAGAAGTTTTAAGAACTTACCCAAGTTCATGAAGTATGTCATGGAGGTGGACTATGAACCAGCACTGGGGTCCAGAAATACTACACTCCACCTCTAGGCTTAAGAGGTTTTGTTTGGGTCAGGGCATCTGCAATGCCAACATGAGGGTTGTCTCTAACTCCTGTGACTTTAAATTTCTACCTAATGTCCATAATCTTTCCAGAAGTACTTGTCTAAAGCATTGCCTTCATACCCTCAACTCTTTGCTTTGTATTGTACCACGGCTACCTATTTGCTAATCAATGAAATTTTCTTCAGTTAGTTAGCAATGAGGCATATTCTTATCTTTGTTTATTGTAGGTCTTCAAATCTTTTAGGTATACTCAAATTGAACCTCTCCTAGGGGCTTGCTATTTTAATGAAATCATCTGACTTATTTAGTCTTAAACCTTTTCCCCATATCTCACCAACTACTGAATTTAGTACCAAACAACCCAGCATGTAATTATATATTATCTTGACTTATTTTGTGTGAATCAGTCCTATCTGCCCATTTTGGAAGAGGAGAAGAGGATATTGGGGGAGGAGGAAGAGATAAAAGAGGAAGAGGAAGAGAAAGAAGTAGTATCTTTTTCTCATTTCTTTGTATTTCCTATAGTTCTTAGTGGAGTGTGGACTCAGTGATAAGTTAGTATATACACAGTTAACTTCAATGCTTTCACTCATAGGCTATTGCTAGACTGATTTTGCAAACTTGGTTCTCAATGTATTTCATGAAAACTGGTTCTGTTTACATTTGGAAAATATTTAGCACAATAAATTTAAACAATTGTTTTCAAAAATTTAATATGGTAAAAAATTATTATGCTAATAATGAAGAGGGAGATAAAGTAAGTTGGGTTTGCTTTCACCACAAGGCTCTACCATCCTGTAAAAAGCAAAACAAAGTAAGAGCAAAACAGAACAGTAAAAATTATTGAACATGGACTATATTCCAGATGTGTTAAGTTCTGGCCATGTATCATTCCATTCAGTACTATTTATGTTTCTTGGAATTCTACTACTTTCTGAAAGATAACTTTGAAAAAAAAAGCTCATCAGATACATTCATAAAGACATCAAGGCTCTGATTTCTATTTGCATAAAATTTTCTAACTCCATGGAATATGGAGAATCATTAATGCTGCTGAGCTTGAAAAAAAGAGTACATTTTTAAATGAAGTACAGTATTGGAGATTCTTGACTCAGAGAGCCTTTCTTCCTTCCAAATAAATAACACAATATAAATCCTCACATAACTCTAGATGTGATCACAAAGACTCTTAAATCTAACTGAGACCAAAGGCCTTCCTATTTTTTAACCTCTTTTATCTTGTGAGATCTCAAGGTCTTGTGAAAGGACACAAAGGTTTTCTTTGGGTTTTGGTCGAATTGCCCACCTTTCACCTATAGACACAAGTATTAGCTCTAATAGCTGTGAGTCAGCAGATGTTTCTGAGTTGTTCAGAAGATAATATGGTCTTTATTTCAGCCACAAACACAAGAGAAGTCAAGTATAGAACAGGTATAATAATAAGGAAAAAACAATGTCAAAGATTTAGTAATTTACTAATAGGTCAGGACATCAAAGAATTAATAATTTACAAAGTAAATTAGTAATTTTCCTAATAGGTCAACTCTTAATTTTTCTTCATCTTAGAAAGACTGTTTAGGATGTGGAGCTCTCTGAATGTGTGTGGTTTGCTTGTTTTTCTGTTGTATGTTTGCACAGGCTACAAGACTCACATTTCCTAGTCGGGTCTGTCTACAAGTATCAGGGGGCTATATATATGAGTTTAGATGTTAAGTAAATGTATTGATGATTAGAATTTAAAAATGTTATAGAACAACTTACAGCAATGATCTACTCCATTCACTTTTTACTTGATAGTAAAAGAAATAGATAAAAATCTTATTTTTTTTACTGTTTATAAGTGCCCTTTTAATCATAAAGTATTTTTGCAGGGGAACAAGAAGAACAAGTGACTTTGAGTACTTATTAAAAACAAAAATAACCTAAATATCACCCATAGTATGTAAAATATATGACTTTCTGAGGATCAGTACCACTGACATATAGTGAGAAAGAAGAAAAAATAGGAATGGATAAGATAATCTGACACACAGAAAGTTCTTTCGCCAAGAATCAGGTTTTCTTTAATTTTTATCTTAATGAGAAAATTATGATTTTTGGCATTATCACAACATTAAGATGGCTGTAATCTACATTTCACAATGTATTAATTTTTGTAGGTTCAATTATATTGCATTAGATCTAATTATCCTTCTTGCTGTGTCATTATATTATGATGTTATATAAATCCTACATTCAGAACCACCCCACTACTGTGTTCAAGATTTTGTGATGTGTGAGTTTATTGGAAGTAGTATCATACTTGTGCTTGATTTCTTCTTTTCAAAGTTTCCATCTTATTCCTTTTTAAAGTTGGTTTGATTTAATGCAAATCCAGTATCATGCTTACACTGGCAATGACCATAATCAAATATGGCACAAAGTATGTTGTGATAAAGAATTCAAAATGCTATGTTAAAAAATAAACAAAAAAACCTTTCAGGCTGATATTATTAGCCCATAATCAAATTGAGATCTGAGAAAGTGAGTAACTATGACAGGCCTGCTGTATGTCAGATCTCCATGTGCTTCCCTAGTGACATGGTCATGGTAAATAAAATGGACATAGCCCCTATCCTGGAAACACAATCTTTCTGTAAGCCAAAAATGAGCATGCTAGCATTTACTGAGTTCTGTGCTTTAGATTTGTCAATGGTTGCTTTGGCCAGCTGCATGCTCACATTCACGCCATCCTTTCCTTCCAGGTCCTTTTTTTTTTTTTTTTTTTTCACAAATAGTCAAGGGCATTTCTTAGACTAAGATTACAATCCAGCCTGCTTGCTTGACTCCAAGGTCCTCCATGCATGCATCCTGCAAATCTTTCCAAAATGGTCGCCCTGCCATACACCAGCCAACACGGTTTGCACTCAGTATGGCTTGAATGACTAAATGACTCGTCCTTAACTTTCCTACATTTCAAATTTGATTGATTTTCTGCTTCCTTTAGACTTAAAAAAATGGGGAGGCACTTTATTCATCCTGTCCTCTTTAACTATATAATTTTTCCCTGAATGTGGATATGGGCATTTTGTGCATGCAGGAGAAAGGATGTAGAAATACACATTTGTAGGATTTCTTGTATGTAAATTTAGAGAAACTAACTTTCCCTCAATATGGTGGCAAAGCCCCTATAGAACAGAACACTTTGACTTTGAATTCTTTTTAGTTTTTCTGTTGCTTCTTATACTAGAAGCAAATCTAAAACTGCAAATTAGAAAAAGAAGAAACATGAATAAAAATTTGACTGATAACTTCTAGTTGGTTATTTTAAGTTTTAGGAGTTAGTAACAAAACACAAAATATAGTATGTAACATATAAATATTGAGAACTTTACATACAACTATATGTCCTATCTAGAGACAACTATTTTTCTACCTTTTTCAGTGTTGTATTTCAAACCAAATTCCTTCCACCTTGTTTTACTGATTTCTCAGGAAAAAAAAAAAGTGCCAGACATTAATATCTCAGCTGGAACAACCAAGGCTACGTATTATTGAGGTTTCTTATTAAAAGTGGCATTTTCATTAAAATCCTGTTCTTTGCTGTGAGAAACCATGATGATGTATTATCTATTTCAAACAAACGTGCTGCAGAAAGTGCCTAGGAGGTAATAACACAGTTTAAGAAAAAAATTAAATATGATGGCTAGCCAAATGCAATTTGCACATTTTTATTTTTTAGTGGCAAGTCATATATCTTGGAAAAAAGGATACACCTGAAGCATGACCGTAGGAAAAAAAAAAGAAGTTTGTATATTTACAAAAATAAAAAAATAAAATGCTTTTGAAGGGTTGCCTGAAATCCAGATATTTTAGTGAAAACATTCCTAAAGCAAAACTCAATGAGAATAAAATTATCTTCATGTTTTCCAGGTGAAATCAAGTCACTTGTTGCTTTTGCTCTCTTGTCCCTGGGGTATGAAGTGGTAATTTCTCCTTTGGAGCACATCAGATTGCCCAGGGGCTGTCTACAATGAGCCTGTATGGCTATGTTCCAGGATGTCAGTATCCTTGAGGGTAGAATTGAAGCCCAAATAATACACTGAGCTATATAATGATCTTTCTGACCCTGATTAACGCCCCCATCTCCTCATGTCTTATTTTATTCAAATGTAAAAAGAGATGTGTAGGGAGGGATGTCAGTATAAGTCTAAGGCCTCATCTTTCTAGCATAATCCCTCCATGTTCTAGTGACAAATTAACTCCTCCTAATTGAAACACAATAATAACAACAAAAAGAATACTAAATGTTTCTCTAGCAGAATCCTGTTTCCCAATTATGACATGCAGCTAAAACCCCTGTCCCTGTCCCTGCCAATAAATTAGACTTATTATTCAAAGCCCACCTATGAAGTTATGGGGGTGTGGAAACTTCTATAGCTCCCTAAAACTGCTCTAGGCTGCAAGTCATCACATGCTTTGATGTATTCTCCTAGTATGTGATCTATAAATCACTGAAGCACTTATCCCTCACTACCTTACAATCCTTGGTCTGTTTTTATCTCTCTACTATATTATAGGTTCTTGAGGTGCTGTGACTTATTAATCTTTATATCTTCCTAGGTACCCACCCTAGCCTTGTGTGTAGCAGGAATTTAATTAATGTTTATTGTGTCAATACATAAAAAGGTGGTTACACTATTTTATCAGTAAAAAGACAAGATGAAATAAGATCAGAGATGTGAAATCACTTGGGAAGGTAGAAGTTTTATTGAAATGAAAGGCCTGATGGCTGGAATACCACACAGGCACATTTGACAGGGGAGTAAAAATTCTCCAGGGTTATTCAAAAATGACGGAACTCTGAAGTGTGATTTGGCTACTAAGGAATTCCTAGGCTATAAGTGTATCTTTATGAGAAATTAAGATAACATGCTCAGAGAATACTGGAAGAGAGAAAATGCCAAAATGAACAGCTTTTTCAGAGCTGTCAAGGCATCTTAATTTGTTTTCATGCGGAGAGACTTGTCAACCTGCCACTATCTTGCCTTCTTGTCGTGGTGAAGTTTCTGTACATTATGCCAACTCCACTTTCTTGGGAGCCAAAAAATTTTTCACCAAAGTTTGATAAAGTCACTGCAGAGGGTACATGTATGAGACTGTTATTGCTGAAGTCATCTATGGTTTGACACTGTTCCTGGTGGAAATTAAATGGGTTCTGAAATGCTAAAGCTGACAGTCTAGTATGAAGATTGATGCTAGGCAGCAGGTCACAATAATTCTGCAAAGTCATCATCTATTTGAATCCTTGAGAATTTCCTTTAGATGGAAATATTCAGTGCTGGGACTACAAGGGTGGGGACTCAGAGCTCTGACCTCTTTTTGGTACTTGTGGTTGGTCTGTAGCCCAACAGCCTTGGAATCACCCTACTTAGAAATGCAAGAACTCAGACCCCACTCCACATTGGCTCAGGGAGAGTCTGCATTTTACTAAGATCTTAGGTGATTCACACACTTTTGACTTTGAGAAGCAGGGGGATGTTCTAAGGCAGGGGATGGTCAAGGGAAAAACAAAACAAAAAAACAACAACAAAAAAATTGTGTACCTCATTGTGATCCAAAGAGGTTTATAAAATATATAAATGAAAATCTCTCATTTGATTTTTTGAAAAGGATTTTTAAAATTTGAAAAGACCTCTTAAAACTGCAGAAATTAAAGCTGCAAAATAAGATAGAAACAATAGAGAAATAAATCCCTGTCCTAAGATATTGCTTGTGACAGTCATTGTACTTGATATCCTTCCAAAATGTTGTCATCTGGATGCAGAATTACTGAAAATATATAAGTACTTGCTCAGAACACCCAAATTAGTCATTAGACATGCTGGTTGCCTGCTCCTTTCTAGTCAATTATAGTTAATAGGCATTTATTATAACATTATCATAAAGCATAGAATTAACCAATGACTGTAGAATATTAATTCCATTGCAATTAGGGAGAAATATTTAAAATACTAAGTATAATATTTTTCATAATATTAGTAAGAACAAAATAGCTTCAGAGAATATTCACAAGTTCCCTACTTTGCTATTTAATTAAGCTTAATGTATGTTTTTAAAATTTTTTCTGAAGAATTTAACAATGGATTGAAATTCTAGGTTTTTCTTCAAGGCAACACTAATAAAAATAAACATACACCAATAAAAGTATTCAAAAAACCATTTAGGTAATGATTAAATGACTTAAATATACTGAAATCATGTTTGGAAAAGACTAACTGGGTTCAATTCAAAATTAAAAATAGTTTGGTCTCTTCATTGTATTTTCACCTCAGTAGAACTCAGAATTCACTTTGTTATTATTTATCCATGCTTATTTGTGTTTATAAAGCTTTAGATGTCATAATTTATCAAATTGTACATGTGGTATTCTCCTATTAAGAATCATATTAAGTTTATGAGTCTTTATAAAAGGCACAGATTTAATAGAAACCAATTATTCTATTTTTAAAATGTAGTTTAAAATATTTTGGGTGAAACTAGTATCTTTTTTACTTGGAAATAGTGAGTGCTTCTTATATTTAAAGGTTTATTATTTGTTTTTGCTAAATATTCTTGTACATTTGTATTAGTCTATCTAAAGAAAAGAATCAATTTGTGCTAATATGAAGAAGATCAAATTTTGAGTTAATCACTCAAAAACCTTTGTATAGCATCTGATATGTACTAGGCACTATGCAATATTTTAAGAATCCAGAGGATTCTTGTAGGGAAATAAAAGTGTTACGACAATATAAGATCAAGTGTTTTACATTATAATAGAGGTAACAGAATAGAGTATTCATAGCAGAGTTTCCTAGATTGGTCTAGAGAAACCTGAAATGAGTTGAAATAGTCTGGATTTCCTGGAAGCTGAGCATGAGACATGCAAATTTTTGAAAACAATTCTTTGAGAAATGTTCTCAGAGGCATGGGAACGTTGAAAGCATGATAGGAGAGGGAAATGCTAAGTAGGGGGTCACTGCTGAAAATAAGTTTCGACCTGGTCTCAGAAAAGGCTCATGATTTGCTTCCCACTGAAGCAAGCAAGAAGCCATGTAAACCAGTCTTCCCCTGATAGCTTTGGGACTGGGGAGGCAAGTGGTGAGCACTGGTGGTAAGGATAGCTCTTGAAGGGTTCACAGAATTGGTAATATTGGAATTTACGGGGGAATAAGATGACACAGCTAGCCCAGCAGACAGTATATAGAGGAGAGATGCAGAAATATGAAAGTATGTTCTCTATAGGTAATAGTCACAGGGATTCGCAAGAAGTAAAAAGAAAAAAATTCCAACTGACAATTAGCTCTTAACTATAGAAATTAGTTCATGTAATGTTAGCAGTCTAAACCCAGAGGACATGCTTCCTGTTCATTATCAGTCAATTATATGCTAGCTCATCTAATATAGTTTGGATGTTCATGACAAAATCTATTTTCAATTTATATTACTCTGAATTCATAGGGGTATTTCCCAACTGAGATAATGTTCAAAATGTATTTCTTATTATTGTCCTTCTAATAAAGCAAAAATCACTCTGTGGCATTTTTATAGGTGACACTTGTCATACTCATTGACATTTATCTGAAACTTTAATATGTTCCAAGCACTATATCTAGGTTAATTTTAAAAATTATTTTATTTATTTATTTTTAGTACAAGTCATTAAACCCAGGGGCACTTAACCACTGAGCCACATCCCCAGTCCCTCTTCTTTTTCCTCTTCTCCTTCTCATTTTTTTTACATTTTTAAAAAATTTTTTAGTTGTAGGTGGACACATACCTTTATTTTATTTTATGTGGTGCTGAGGATCCAACCCAGTGCCTCAAGCATGCTAGGCAAGCATGAGCCACAAACTCAGCCCTCTCCTTCTTCTTTTAACTTTAGACAGGGTCTTGCTAAATTGTTTAGGACCTTGCTAAATTGTCAAGTTTGGCTTTGAACTTGGAATCTTCCTTCCTCAGCTTCCCAAGTTTCTGGGATTACAGGCATGCACCATCATGCCTGGCTGTTTTACATATTTTTGATTTGGCTCATTATACCTTAATATAGCCCCACTATAATAAAATAACATGGTGGATTTGATACTAGCTGAATTATTTTCAATAACAAAAATAGCTAATATTTTATGAGAGTGCTCACTATGTACTAAGAGCCATGTTAAATTCTTACATTTGTTTTCTAATTTAATTACTAGAGCAACCTGTGGTAACTCCATTTTGTGATGAAGACACAGGCTTACAGAGCCTGTCTGTTATTGATTGATTCACTTAGCTAGTACACATTAAGGTCACAATCTGTGCCTGCTTCTGTGAGACTCCAGAATATACCTGTTGACCACCATGATTCTCAAGAATCAAGAGGGACTAAATGTCAAGAATTACCAGAAGCAAAGATTTCAGTATGCTTGTTTTCAACTGAGTTGATGATCCTGTTGAAAGTTCCAAGTTACATTTGATATATTTGTATATGCTAAAAATAATATTTCTTAAATTATTTCAATCTGGCATTTTAAATATAAGGTTATTTTACATTAAGCATCACATTGGTTCTTGGGACAACTTATTATAAAAATCAAAGCAATTATACACAAAAAATTCATTTAAAATCTAAGGTGTAAACCAAAGCATAATACCAAAGCATATGAAAAAACATATTATTTATCAATTATAAATTATTACTTGGTTCTCAAAACTGACTTCTTTCCTAATGGCCCTAATGAAATTATTCTCTTAGACACATATGCTTCGAAGTTAAGAGAAGATCAAGAAAATGTATTAAAATATTTGTCATCTATAAATGCTGGTAATAGGCTATTACAATAATAGCCATTAAAATCTTCCCCGCCTTTATTGTTTTATCTTTTTACTGATGTGAATTTCATTCTTTTCAAAATTCATGATTAATCATTGGCTTCCATGGTCCACAGACATCATGACTCTTTGTTTACATTGACTGCTATTTCTCCATTGTAAGCTTAGAATATTCTAAGTCCTAGTATATTTTCTCAGACAAATGTGAGTATATCCTTATACAGATCCTCTTCTTTATCTCTTTAAATTAATATTTTAAATTTATTAGATGTAATTAATTAAAATATTCAACTCTTTTCAGATTTCTTCTGTTGTCACTAACCTCAAATATACACCATTTTACTTGCATGTTTTGGAATTAAGCACATTCTCTGTCACATTGTATCAATTTACCTGGTCATTTGCAAATTTTAGATTTATCAGCATTATCAAACATTGTATTGAAAGACACTTAGAGTGTCTAAATGTAAATCATGTACATCTGCTGTGATTCCCACATTAAAACTCAGAAAGCACAAGGTTAAAAAAAGTAAGAAAACTTTTAATAAACTTGATTGATATTTTCAAATTACTCTTAAGTTGCACCCAAATGTAGTTTATGAGAGTGACTCTCTCATAGCATTCTTTATAATACTTAATATGATGTATTTTTTAAAGTGAATAAAGTAAAAATATCCAACTTATCAATGAGAGAACTGAAATTCATAAGGGTTAAATTGTTTATGGACAAATAAATTTGAAGCAGAATCAGAAACAAAACATAGAACTTAGGACTCAAGTATAATACATTACTATAGCTCAAGTTTTGGAGTCAGACTGATGGGTTCAAAGCCCCTCCTCATCTTTCCTCACTGCCCAATACCATGTGGGCCAATCTCCCTATCTGCAAATGGGCACAAAAATAACTATTTGTAAGTTATTTTACAAAATGAACCTATAAAACATGTATAGCACTTGAGTAGTACTTGGTACACAGAATAAGACCTCACATTTTTTTTAAAGAAATGATATTTTCTCTAAAGATTCTAATTTGAAGGAATATTTATGTAAATATTAAAAGCAGAACTTTCTAAATACAGAAAATTATGTATCACAACTCACTATATACCAAATGCAAACAATAGAAAAGAATTAAGTTGCCTTTAAAATAATTGAGTTCTTTCTAGAAAATATCTTCCTGCCTAGAGCATCAGCTAAATATTAAATAAGATCTTCAGGACCTGGAAAACATCATCCATTTCAAATGATACAGTGATTAGACAAAATGGACTCTAGCCTCTGCCCTCATTTACAGGAAGATAAATGCAAGAACATTTTTTTTCCCCTAATGCCATTGCACTGCATTCTCTTTTACTAAACACTGCCAATTTCCAGGCTCAGGAATTATAAAGTAGAAGATATTCTAAATGAGATTTTCAAACTAATTAGCCTCTTGCCTGGTGCATTCAGCGACAAGAAAAACAAATTTTACATCATGATTCATTTACCCTCACATGACTGAAAGAAATGGTATTTCTACTTGCTGTTTTGGTACAGAGAATAATGCACAAAGCAACATAATTTCACTACTAATCACTTGCTTATTTGTGTTTAAGTGAATCTCTTTTTTTTTCACATTTTAAACCATTAGCTATAAATGTGATAACAAGGAAACAGTGAACCATAAACAAAGATTATTAAAACAAACACATGGTTCTGCATGTTCTTTGTTCTTTGAAGGAAATTCCATAACCCCTTGTCCATGCATACAACTCAGTTTAGATGTATTTACTTAGCCTCACTGTCTCTAATTGGTGACGATGGCATTTTGATTCATACACTACAGGGAATTGACTTGATTTGTTTTTTATTTCCAAAATGCTTCAAGGAACTTGACTAATTCTTAAATATACTGGCTGAATTTTCTTTATACCCAACATTCTGTATTTCAAGTTCTGCTGAACAAGGTCAAGTGTAGCCTGGTCTAAGCAAAAAGGCAATATAGCTTGGCCTTAAAAGCCAAGTATATAATAGTATATAATAGCTGACCCTAAAACCTGCACAATCCCATGCACACCTATTCAATTATCCTTTGGGAAATGTCTACTAGCCTGCTATTTATAGCATCAGCTCCAGTTCTTGTGTGATTAGAACACTACATATAGCTAAAGGGTGACATGTTGGTGATGGTGGAACACCTGACCACTTAGTAGTTCTCGTTGAGAAAGAGAGTAGAGGACAAAGTACTACAGACACAATTACAATTCATGATAAAAAATGTGAATATGTGATGAATATGTTTGATACCAGCATCCAGATTTTTAGTACTTTGAGGCATTGAGTGACTTATGCTGGCAACTGTTTTGAAATGTGAAATCAGAGCTTCAAAGTGATAACAATTTTCATTCCAAATTTTCTTAAAACTGAAAGTGATTAGTCAAAGCTACAAATGGTGTGACATCATGACTGCTCAGTTCCCACCACCTACTCTTTTAACACACACAAAGAAACTTTTAGGGAACTTAAAAGTGAAAAAATGAAGAGAGTTTTTTAAACCAAAATATCTAGGCAAAATTTATCATCACTTTCATTAATCTTTTGTTCTTTCAATAAGTATTTATATTTATTTGCACCATATATGACACTAAGCAGTTAGAACAGTTTTGGAATAAATTATAGTTCCAACTTCCAGGTATTTTATTTTCTAGTGGTAAGGCAGCATAAGGCCAATAGGGGTTAAAAATATCTCTCATGCACTATCAGACATTGGAAAATATTGATAAAATAGAGAGGAGCAAATTTCCTAATTTCTTTTCCCTTATATAAACAAGCACCTCCTTCTTATTCTTATCATCATGATTAGGGGAATCAGCATGCACTCAATAAAATAATTCACATAAATAACATAACACAAATTTATGAAGACTATAAAAAAGTAATAACATGAAAACATTAACTTTATTTGTATTGTGTATAGGATTCATGGTTTCTGTATCAGAATCTACCATTCCAGGAAATCAAACTAGTGTTCTTTCTCCATATGTTTATTATCTTAAAATGAAATTGAAAGCAAATCTAAAGTTATGCAGGTATGCCTTTTGGAAACAAACTCTCTCAATGTTTTCCACTTTCAAGTTTAATCAGTCAGTTAAAGAGGTGTTAAATGATAAGTCAAGGGATTTATGATAGACATACCTGGAAAATGGGAAGATAATACCAAGGAGCTTTATTTTCTTTGAAAAAAAAAAACCCCACATATAACATGGTTGGTTATGTCATTTGAATTTTTTCACTGTGGTTTCTGTTCTGAGTAGATATGATTATAGAAACAAAGTAGAAATACTTCATATTGCCTGGATAAGGTTATGGCTTAATTTAATTATGGTAATTTACAGCCCCATTGCACAAGGTTATTAAAAAAATGTGCTGCTTGGAATGGGCAGTAGGTTGACACAAACTAACAATGTACATTTAAACTAAACTACCTCATTAAATTTTAGGATGTCATTATTCCTTGTCTTATTATTACTCTAAATACAGTATTGTAGCTTCTATGACTCACACGGAGTAGTTCATGACAGATTAATTTTGATGCATGCTGCATTAGTCATACCTTTCTCTCTGTTTAAGTGATGTGCAATGCAAGATACATGGTGGTAAAGTTTCTTGAGGAAATATCCAGTGTATTACTTGAATTTGTCATTAACACCAATAATATAAACAAACAGCCCACTGAATAATTCTTGGAAGACAGGAAATAAATCACTTGTCTTTTTTTTCCATCTTTATACAATAAAACATGAAAGATGCAATGGAAAGATATGAAGGAAAGAGAACAAGGGAGAAGTTATGGTTTCACTTTGTCAGAGTCTTACTATCCACTGTTATCTTGGGCAATGACCCTTTGGGACTTAATATTCTTGGAACATATTCTCTGTTCTCTCCTCTAGTACTAACCCTCAAAACTCCATGAATATGTCACTTTATAAAAACAATCTTACAACATTTGCTTCTAAATACAAAATAAACATTAATATGAAAAGAGAATGATCTTTGACATACAAGGATATTGGTAATTCTGTTTTATAAAAAGGTACACTACCATTTATAAAAAGCACTTGCAATTGCTGTTTTGAGTGTGAAACTGAGTAATTTATCTATTCAAACATATATTCCTCACAGATTTGTGACATAGTCTGCAATTCTTACATTAGTCATTCTTTTGAAATCCTTTGTTAAAATGCTACTGGGTCATTTGGGAAGATGAATATAATTTACAGTTCTCAGTAAATTGAACTATTGGAGTTTTAAAATGTGAATATTTGAATAGTTCAGAAGTTTTCTAAAGGGAGTCTTTTTCTGGACCAAATTCATCTGAATCTCCAAATCAGATAAAGGCATTTCTAGAAAGTGTGAAGTCTAATCTTCTGGTATGGAAATTTCTTCATCTATCTAAATGAAATTGATAAATAATTGGACACAGATCATTGAAATATCTCAGAAATCCATGTGCGAAATTCAGACACTTCTGGGTATACTGGCAAACAAAACTGTTTATAAGTGGGCGTAGTGCATATGATGTATGTTATCAAATAATTTAGCATCAACTCCCCAAATTCTCAGGCTGTGAGGAGACAGCTTACTTTCAATATGAGGCTTTTTATTTGGAGGTTCCCTGTAAGCCTGAGATTACTTGGGTTTTAGCATTAGCCAACTTTATGCTTAGCCCACCAAAGTCTTACCATTTTGCTAAAACTACTGCCTTTCCTTAAATTAGATTATCATGGTAGTTAGAAGGCAAGATTTGTGAGGGAATACATTCATGGTTTAAAAAGCAGCTATGGAAAGTGGGTAGACCTGAGGGCCACATTCAGTGAGGCAATCTGATATGTTCTCTTTGGACAAAGAAAGGGCATAAAGGGGTTGTTCATATAGGGGAATGTGTAAGAGGTTGAAACTAAGACTTATCTTTCTTTTTTTTAATATTCTGTAAAGGGGAAGACACCAAATCCTTTTAAATAAAAGTTTACTGATTACAGCAATATAAAGCATCAGCAAGTATAGTATTTTAGACAATATTAAAGATAGATGACACTCAACATATAGATTTATAGCTTGTAGAATTTTATTGTGTGGCTTTTAAAAATGTTACTTTAGTGTAAAGCAATAAAAAGTACTAGTACAACAAACATCAAAACTTAAATACATAGAAGGAAAGCAAAGCAAATTTCAATCAAAACCATACAAACTCACTACACCTCAGTAAGATTTATTAAAAAGACTAAAGATAACAAGTGCTAGTGAGTATGTAGAAATGAGGAACACTTGATCTATGTGTGGGAATGTCAATTAGTACAGACATTCTAGGTAACAGTATGGAGATGCCTCAAAAATGTTAAAGTAGAACTACCATGTGATTTACGAATCCCAATAGTGGGTATACACCCAAAGGGGATGAAATCAGTCTATTGGAGAGATGTCTGAACCCCTCCATATTCACAGCAGCACTAGTCACAAAGGACAAGAAGAGGAAACAACCTAAATGTCCATCCACTGATGAATGAATAAAGAAAGTGTAGTACATATACACAGAGCAATACTATTCAGCCATAAAAAGGGTGAAATCCTGTCATTTGTGACAATGTTGATAGAAATTGAAATCATGATGTTAAGTGAAATAAACCAGGTACCAAAAGACAATTATGGTATGATCTCTCTCATATGTGGGATCTAAAAAGTTGATCTCATAGGAGTTGAGAGTAGAATGGTACGTCCCAGAGGCTGGGATAGGAGAGGAGAGGAAGGGTTCCGGAAAGGCTAACCAGTGAGCATTAAGTTAATTAGAAAGGAGAAAGAAGTTTCGGTTTGCTATTGCAGAGTAGTGTAGCTACAGATAAAAATAATGTACTGTATATTTCAAAAAGCTCTGACAAAAGATTTTGAATGTTTTACCACAAAGAAATAATAAATGTTGAAGGGGATAGACATGTTCACTCTGATTTAAGCCTTATGCAATATTTTACTTGTTATCAACATATTAATACTTACAATTTTTATGTTTTTATATATCAGTTAAAAATAAATTTACCCTACTAGTCTTCCTTCTATTTATGTATTTTTTTAAATTAGTGCTTTACAGATATACATAAAGATGACATTCACATATATACATAGGATACTTTTGTCAGTTTAATTCCACAATTCCTCCCTTTTCCTATCCCTTCTCCCTCTTCTTCAGTCCCCTTCCTCTGCTCAATGGATATTGCTTTTATTTTCATGGAATCCCCCCCTCCTTATTTTGGTCTACCATCTACATTTGACCCTTGACTTTCTGAGTCTGGCTTATTTCACTTAGAATGATGTTCCCTAGTTCCATCTATTTATCAGCCAATGCCATGATTTCATTATTCCTCATGGCTGAGTATACAACTCCATTGTGTACATACACTATATTTTCTCTATCCATTCATTTTTTGATGGACACTTGGGCTGGTTCCATAACTTGGCTGTTGTGATTTGTGCTGACATAAACATTTATGTGGCTGTATCACTACAGTATGCTGATTTTAGTTATTTTGGACAGATTCATAGAAGGAACACTAAAAGGAGTAGAAGAAGGAGAATAGAAGGAGAAACGAGGGGAGGAGAAGGGGAAGTACTGGACACTGAAATGGAGCAAATTATATTCCACTCATTTATGATCATGTTGAAATGAACCCTATTGTCTACAACTATAATGCAGCAACAAAAATATTTTAAAAAACCCTTATATTATTAGAAACAAACAAAAACAAAGCACAGGCTATCATTTCAGAGATACTGATTCTAGTTATTAAAATAAGTAGAATGTTTAATTCTAATTTCATAAAAACCGTGCTAATTGAAAGTTACATTTAGGTCTCCAGAGCATTTTGATAAAACTACCTTTGCATATATATGAACAGCAAATTGAATATATACATTGTTATGATCTGAAATGTGTTTGCCAAAAATTCATGAGTTGAATACTAACATCCAGTAACTCAAAATGTGATCATATTTGCATCTGGGGTCTTTAGAAAGGTAAATGAATTAAAATGAGGCTATTAGTACAGGTCATGACCCAATAAGACTGAAGTGTTTGTGAGAAGAGGAGAGTAACACACATGCATGTGCAGAGGGAAAACACAGGCAGATAGTGGTCAACTACAAGCCAAAGAGAATACTCAGAAGAAACCTGAGGACACCTTGATCTTGTATTTCCAGCCTCCAAAATCATGAGTATAATTAAACCATCCAATCTGAGATTCTTTGTTATGGCATTAGTAAATATATATACAAACATACATACATGCAAAATAAGTTTAATAGGACTCTAAATCTCAGTGATTATCTTTAGAAAGTGAGTATAATGTTTTAAAAAGAATAAAAATTTGAAGTATTGGGGATTGTAATGAAGCAAATTATATTCCATGCATGTATAACTATATCAAAATGAACATTTTATATCATAGTTTGTTATATATAATTATAATTCACTAACAAAACATTTTAAAACAAAATAATAAATTTAAAATGAACAAATAAATTTAAATTTAAAAAATAAAAATTGAAACCAGCAATTCTAAAAGCCCACTCTTATGAATGAAGAGGAGACAGGATCAATGGCTAAAGCAGAAATTTTCCACTCAACTGTATTAAAGAAATCCACACCTCTAAGACTTATAGTCAAAGTCATTGTCCAGGTGATTAAATTTACTGTTGGACTTTAAGATATCATACTAGGTATACTCCCCTTAGGACACTAGATTATAGAAGACGAACTTTGGTGTCATTTGGAACACATGGTTCTATTGATATGCCTTACTCTATAGATGAGGACTCAAGTCATTTGACACAGAGTATCCTGCTGATAGGTAGAATTTCATTAGAGGACCACTCAGTAGAAACAAAGAGAGATCATAGGACCAGGAGATATCTGAGGGGCCCCAGAAAAGCCTACCCAGGTATTTCTCTTCTGATATAGTCAGTAAGGGTTGCAAACTTAGCAGAAATAACATATAATATCAGGCTGAAATTCATAGTGTGTTTACTACATAACAAAATAATATTTTAATTATAATTTATTTTATTAGAATATATTTTATTATAATATATTTATAATAAAATGGATGTCCCCACCTCTCTTTATGATCTCATGGCAAATTCTTTTTGAGAACTATCACTAGTTGGTGTAGTGGGGAGTGAAACATGATGTAGGGCAGTAGCTTCCCAAACTTCAACAAGGATATGAATCAGATTGCTGGGACTCATCCAAGAGTTTCTGATTCAGTATACCAGGACTGGATCCCGAGAACTGCATTTTCCAACAAAGTTCCAAGTGTTGCCATGGCTGGTCTTGGGACCACTACTCTTTAAGAATTTCCAATTACGGAGACATAGCTATTACCTGAGTGATAGCAATTTGATATCATGCAGAGCCTTTTTTGATGGAGGGCTCATAAATAAGGGTTAGAATCTACTCTTGCACTGCCTTCCAACATACACATACACATATACACACAACATACAGATATGTATATATTTGTGCATGTATGTATACATATACATACCTATGTATATATTCATTCATAAATGTGTGTGTATGTATGTATGTATGTATGTATCTATCTCTATATATTATCCTCCTGCTTTGGAGGGTTTTTACACTCAAATATATATGCATGTATATATATATATGTATATCCTGCTATCTTACAAAAATCTTGTCTTAGAAGTTTTATACTCTTTAAAATCAAGACAGAGATTGTGTAGAACCAGAAATTAATGGTGACTATTAGGCAACTAGTGCCACAAACTTCCTTTAGTTATTATTATGTAAGGCATTGCTACCAGTTATTGGTAATTTTTCTTTTCTACCTTCATAAAGAGGTTGGAAGCCTAGATATTGTGATTAAGGGATAAAGACAGCAATTATAAATACACCAAATAACCTTTCTTCTGATCACCATCATGAACAACTTAGGGCCTAAACAGTAGTCCTGGATCACTCAAGAGCAGTTATATATACATACGTTTCCCCTTGAATCAGGTTGTTGGACTTGTCATTGAGTAAACTTGCGCCTATCTGTATACCACAAATATAATTAAACAACAAAAAAAGCCATTTGCTTTCTTCTTCATACTGTAGGTTCAGACAATCTATGGTTTTTAAAATGAATTTGGTTGAGAAAGATAGAATCAGACACAAAAGGAATAAGTATTACCACTTCTAATAATTCCTATTCAACTTTCCTGAACCCTGAGTTTATGTAACCAATGATCTCAGAAATTATACACAGTGAGTGGCTTCAAGAATATCCACAACGTTTCCAAAATGAAAACATTTTGGACTATCTATGGATTTCCTAAATTGCATTTACATCACTTTTAAAATCTTCTCTCAAGTTTATTATGATATTACCATTTCAGAAACATGGATATGCATACAGTCCAACGCCCTTCTTTTTTTATTGGCTCTTTTTATTTATACAGGACAATAAGATTTTCTTGACATAATTATAAAAGCATGGGATATAATTTGTTCTAATTCAGTCCCTAATATTTCCCCTTTCCTCCCCATTTACACCCCCTATTTCCTTTCCTCTACTCTACTGATCTTTCTGCTCTTATGTATTTTTTTAATTAGTATCTTGTGGATGTACATGATGGTGAGGTTCACTGTGGTGTATTCATACATATGCATAGGAAGGTTATATAAGATTTATTCCACTGTCTTTGCCTATCCCATCCCTCCTCCTCTCCCTTAATTCCTCTTAGTGTACTCCACTGAGTTTTCTTCTATTCTTTTTTTTACTCCACAATCATGTATTAGCTTCTGAATATCAGAGAAAATATTCTACCTTTCACTTTTGGGAACTGGCTTATTTCACTTACCATGATAGTCTCCATCTCCAGTTCCATCCATTTACTGGCAAATGCCTAAAGTCATTCTTCTTTATGGCTAATAGTCTATTGTGCACATATACTACATTTTCTTTATCCATTCAATACTAGAAGGGCACTTAGTTTGACTTTATAGCTTGGCTATTGTGAATTGTGTTGCTATAAACATTAATGTGGTTGCTTCACTATAATATGCTGTTTTTAAGTCCTATGCATGTATACTCAGGAGTGGTATACTGGGTCATATGACAGTTCCATTCCTAGGTTTTTGAGGAATCTCCATACTAATTTCCAGAGTAGTTACACCAATTTGCAGTCCCACCATAAATGTATGAGTGTACCCTTTTCCCCACACCCTGGCCAACATTTATTGTTACTTGTATTCTTGATAATTGCCATTCTAACTAGAAGGAGATGAAATCTCAGTGTAGTTTTATTTTGCATTTCTCAAATTGCTAGAGATGTTGAACCATTTTTAAAACATTTTATTTATTTTTTTGAGTTATAATTAACAGTAGAATGTACTTTGAAATATTATACACACATGAAATATAACTTTCCATTCCTGTGGTTGTACATGATGTGGAATTACACTAGTGTGTATTCCTATATGAACATAGGAAAGTTATGTCCAATTCATTTCTTTCTCATTCCCATCTCCCCCTGCTCTTCATTTCCTTTTGTCTAATTTAATGAACTTCTATTCTTTCCTTCCCTAACTATTGTGTTAGCAGTAACAGATCAGAGAGAATATTCAGACTTTGGTTCTTGGGGACTGGCTTATTTCACTTAGCATGATAGTCTCCAGTTCCATCCATTTACTGGCAAATGCCATAATTTCATTCTTTATGGCTGAGAAATATTCCATTGTGTGTGTATATGTATGTAGGTATGTATGTATGTGTGTGTGTGTGTGTGTGTGTATGTGTATCTCACATTTTCTTTATCCATTTATTTATTGAAGGGCACCACAGGTTTGTTCCATACCTTAACTATTGTGAATTGAGCTGCTATGAACATTGATGTGGCTGTATCACTGTAGTACGCTGATTTTAGTCCTTTCGGTATAGAGTGAGAAGTGGGATAACTGGGTCAAATGGTGGTTTTATTCCGAGATTTCTGAGGAATCTCCACACAGCTTTCCAGAGTGGTTGCACCAATTTGCAGTCCCACCAGTGATGTATGAGTGTACATTTTTCCTTTCATGCTCACCAACATTGAGTGCTACTTGCATTCTTGATAATTGTCCTACTGACTAGAGTAAGATGGAATATCAGTGTAGTTTTAACTTGCATTACTCTAATTTCTAGAGATGTTGAACATTTTTTTCTTATATTTGTTGGCTAATCATATTTCTTCTTCTGCAAAGGGTCTGATCAGTATATTGATTGGATTATTATTATTTTTTTTTTTGGTGTTGATCTTTTTGAGTTCTTTGTGTATCCTGGGTATCAATGCCTGATCTGAAGAGAAGGTGGCAAAGACAAATTTCCCCCAATGAGTAGGAAAATTGCTATTTTCCCCTGGATTATGCTTATATAGAATTAAAGAAAAAACAATGTTCTCTCAAAGATTTCGACTATAAGTCCATGAGAACATGTGTATGCATGTGTATGCACATGGTCACTACTTCCACCACATAGAAGGAGAAGGCATGACTTTTGTGGTTTATATTTTGACTTAGTTCAAGTTTGTGTTTTAAAAGGCAGTTGAATACATTATCATAAATCCAACATTTTAGACATCATATCTTTATTGAATTATAAGGAAATTTTATTGCATGATTCAGAAATACATAGATCAAACTGTTTTCAGAGCCAAGAGAAAATCATTTAAACTAAACTCTATTACAAGGTGCCAACCATAATCAGTTTCAATTAGGCTCACAAAGAATGTTACAGGATCTCAGTCTTTGCAGGAAATTCTGTAGTTAAAGATCTGTCTGCATGCTCATTATAAGTCTAATTTTTGAGAGGTTTGTAACTCAACCAGCTTAATTTGCCTTGGGAAGAGACTTGGCACTTTGCTTCCTAACCCAGATGAATTTTTGAGGATATAAAAAATATATTTAAATTGATTTGGATTTACTGTAATTTGGATTTTTATTATCATCCCCCCAACCCAAGAACCTTGTCAGACATTATTTTCCTAATAACTCCCCAGAGGGTTATAATAACACAGGCATATGCTTATATTTGAAAGCCTATTATATCCATTGTAATAGGTAATGCTTTTTTCCCATTCACCTACCCTGCAAATAATAAATAAACAAAATAATAAATAAATAAACAAATAACTTCATTTTAACCCCTTTTGGAAATATACTGTCCCTGCTGAACATGCATGATCTATAGAAAGACTACACATCTACGGATTTCAAAAACTCTCAATTTATTAATTTAATGAATATTGAAACAAATTTTCCAATGTGTTAGTAAATTATACAGGAAGACAATTCAGTTATTCCTTGCTTTAATATAAAAATCTGATAAAAATAATCCTTAAAAATATTTCATGAAATATCATGTAAGATATATTTTGTGATTTCCAATACAAAGATTTAGAAAATAGAATGAAGACTAATAGATACATTAGCAGTTTGACAATGATAATACTATTACAGATTAAAATGAATTATAATTTTCTATTTGATAATGGCAGATGGTTATATAACCATGCTCAGATATACTTTTATAAAATGATATACAGTAATTGGTTATTTTATAGAGAATATCTATGTTTATAAAATAAAATAATTTTATAGCTTGAAGACATTTTTTGTAGTCTATTCTTCTGTGATTCTTTAAAAATATAGTAAATCTTGGGCCCAATGGTCATTTAAGTCCAGTTTAAAGCTGATAATAATGTATCTTCTGAGCCCAGATCACTTGTCATAATTTTTAAAATAATTCCTTTCTTTGTGGTGGGCCCCCATAACAAAATGTTCAATAATTAACCTTCCTGGAAATCAATCACTAATAAACGATTTAATTAAGATGCTATCTTAAGATGGTTTCACATCTATTCCTTGATTACATGATCTCTCAATGTACAAAGGTATGGAACTTAGTTTGAATCTCAGGGACCTGAATCTAGGCTTTCAGAATGAAGATGTCCTCTTCTATGCACCCAGTGTTATTAAGGGAAGTTTACAAAATATGTGAGCCTCCTCTGAGTTGTATACATGGATAAGTCTTATTTCAGTTGATCTTTTACAAGGGAATGTAAAACTTCATTCTTATTAAAGTTCCTACGGTTACTGACTTCATAAATTTGTTATTGAGATAATTACCACAAACACTGTAAATCAATTTTAAATATTACAGTTTCCTTTTACTATGCCCACACCTGGTAAGCAGAAGCATGCCAAAGGAAATAAAAAGGCAAAAAAATCCCAAGGAGTTATTTTTTCAAGGCATTCACATAAAGAAACTCAAAGTCCTACTTCTAGTAAAGTTACTGATAAACAGGTAATGATAACAATAATACTAACTCAACATTTTAGGAAAAAAACAAGTCTTGAATTGCATTTGCAGTTACAAAGTATATTAATTCTAATAAAAGACAAGGGTACACTTGTAAGAAAAGTAAAGTGTAAGTCAAAAGATCAAATGCTGGCATACATCTTAACAATATATATTCTTTCACATCTCCACCCTCTTTTTTCTTTCCATACACTGTAGGCTTTTCCTAATGTACTTATAAACCTACCAACCTTGGCCTGATGGGGCTATAAAAGTAACCAACATTGATATCTATAGTTTTAGATTCCCCCTGCCATTTTCTTCACAGCTGATGAGTGATAAGTTGTAGCTGGCAGTTAACCACCTGCTTGCTAAATATTGTAAACATTAAATGAAATGCCTCTCAATATGTTGTATAGGTATTCCCCCAACCCCTGCAACAAATAAGACAAGGGAAAAAATAATTTCATCACCACACTTACTCTCCAATGGCATTTTAAAAGGTAAGAGTATTTGCATTGTAGTGAACTAAAAAGCTAGAAACCTCAGATGCTGAAGATGGTGCAAAAATCTGAATTGCATTCAAAGGAAGAGTTGACCTTTCCTCTGCAATCTGTTTGACATAGAGTGTATTAGTGTCCAGGAATAAGATGGCTGCAACTCTATCTAAGGAGAGTAAGGTTTGTTCCTGTGTTTTTTGTTTCTTTGTTGTTTTGTTTATGTCTATTAAAAACATTCTAATTGGCTTAGTATCATTGGCTGATTTCAATCTGCTACTATTTTCTTTTGGAAGTTTGATATTCCTTTTTTTTTAAATTAACTGCATGCTAGAATTTTTGTATACCCAAATTGAAAAAAAATACTCTAACAGTATTTACAGTTTATTCATAAACTCAACATTTATTCTATTTTTGCCTCATAAAGAAACAAAAATCAAGAGGCAAAGTGACCATTTAAGATAAAATGTTGTGTTAAGATTTTAAAATTTCTGGCCATACATTGATTTAGGCTAATGAACTATTCCATAAAAAATTTAAAATTTTAAATGTTTCAATTCTGAAAGAATTGAATTTTTTTTTAGAGAGAGAGAGAGAATTTTTTTAATATTTATTTTTTAGTTTTCAATGGACACAACATCTTTTTTATTTTATTTTTATGTGGTGCTGAGGATCGAACCCAGTGCCCCGCACAGGCCAGGTGAGCACGCTACTGCTTGAGCCACATCCCCAGCCCCAAGAATTGAAATTTTGAATTTGAAAAAATTTTGAATCTTTCAATTCAACCCACTCCGTGCCTTGATCATTGCTATTGGTAGAATTCTTCCCATTACTTAACACTGTGTGAAACCACAGAGGTCACTCACCTGGAAAGCTCAAAAGCATGGCTTATTCCATCCTTTAGATTGTTTGGTGATTTAATTTTCTTAAAGTCAAAATCCATGTATCTCAGTAGAGAAAGTTCCCATATACTCACAACCAGTTCCCTCATAATTAACATCTTGCATGACTATGGTATATTCACTATAACTAATGACATGAAATTTATAAGCTATTATTAATTGAAGCCCACATTTTATCCAGATTTACTCAGTTTTCTAATATTCTGTATGTTTTATAGGATCCCATCCATGATACCACAGTATATTTACTTGTCATATCTCTGGAGCTCCTTTGGATCGCAGGAGTTTCTCAGACTTCCCTTGTTCTTTGATCTTTACAGTTCTGAAGAGTACTCATCCCTCGATATGTGCTTGTGTGTTTTCCCCATGATTATACATGGTTAATGAGTTTTGGGAGGAAGACATCAGGGATAAAGTGCCAGTCTCATCTCATCAGATCAAGGATACATGCTACCAAAAGTACTTACCACTTTTGATATTCATCATGCTCACATGGCTGAGTTGAAGTTTGTCACATTTCTTCACTGTAAAATCACTCACCCAACCATTTTCATACTGTGCTCTTTCGAAGCAGATCTGCATGGGTAGCCATGCTCAAGGGGTGGATAGTGTGCCTTACCTCCTTGAACACAGGATAGCTATGTAAATTGTTTGGAATTCTTCTGCACAGAAAATTTGTGCATTCTTATCCATCAGTTTATAGACTCAGTTATTTGGTTATATCACTACAGACTTTCAGGTAATTACCATATACTGAAGGTTAAATCCAATACGATATTATTTATATCATTGCTCACATTGTTTTAGCTTTGGCCATTTGAGTTCCTATGTCTCTTTGACATTCTATACTGAGTGTGTGCACATGTGCATGCAGGCTTTAGCATTTCCTCACTTTGGGGTCCTAACAGATGCTCCAGGTTCACTTTGCTTAATCCCTGATGGAGACCTAGAATCTTACATTTATTCCAATGAGCTCTGGTTCCTTTTACCTAAGAATTGAGCAAACTGTATAATGTTTTACCTAATAAAGTGAGTAGTGTTTTTAAATAGCATTATTTTCTGATCTGACAGTGCAGTAATATTAAAATAAATACATTTTCAAAGTATTTTCCTTATACCTGTTAGAAATATTTAACTTCTAAAAGCTGGACTTGAGAGAATACGTTTTTTTTTGTTGTTGTTGTTGTTGTTTATTTGTTTGTTTTTGTTTTAAGAGAGAGAGAGAGAGAGAGAGAGAGAGAGAGAGAGAGAGAGAGAGATAATTTTTTAATATTTATTTTTTAGTTCTCAGCTGACACAACATCTTTGTTTGTATGTGGTGCTGAGGATCGAACCGGGGCCGCATGCATGCCAGGCGAGCGCACTACCGCTTGAGCCGCATCCCCAGCCCGAGAATATGTTTTTTTGTGCTTTCTTGAAGAGAAAGGTAATTACTCTGAGCTGTGCTTCAGGTTGTCATAGGAAATGTGGGTGTCTTAGTTAACATTTCCTCCTTTTCTTTTCTCCCACTTTAGGATATACTTGCCTTTGTGCTCATTGTCTCAAAGGAGAAATCTAGCAGGGTGGAAACCCAGAACAACCCAGGATTCTCTCTAGGTTTTTTATTCCAAATTCTGAAGTTCTTTGAAAAGAAGATTTATTGGCATTGACATAGAGTTTGACTGGATCATGAGACAAAATGCTTAGACTCTCTCACACACCAGAAAAAGAGATAGACAGACAGGCAGGCAGACAGAAGCAGAGTCATAATTATTCAGGGAAAGCAGCAAACAAGATTTTACACAGACTTGCAAAAAGATTCTTGGTTCTCACAGATGGCACAAAGTAGTAGAAAGCTGATGGGCCTTGAAGAAGCCTTTGCAATTGAAGAAACTGGCTTCTTGCTGGCAATCTGATCAGACAGTGAATAGAGCAGATGGCCCATCTCCCTTCCTCTCCAATGGCCAAACTCTGTGAAAGACCTACGGGTAAGCAGAAACCCAGTGTAGGTGCACAAAGGGACGGTCAGCAATGGAAATGACATGAAGCTATAGAGATTAAAACATATTTCTAGCTCATCTGAGTATTTGGACTAAGACTCATCCCCACAATAACTTTTTATTCTCCTTACTTTGGTTAAGGATTAGATGAAATCCATTATCTCTTGAAAAAGCTTTATATATGATGCATTTTAAGTACTTTGGAATATCTGAGAGAGAGAAAAAAAAATGAACGCAGAATGGTATAGCTCCTGACTTTCTTTCCTCAGGATTACCTACTTGTGGTTGGAAGCCCCACAAGTTCAAGGGGTGACTGATCAAGGCAGTTGAGAACATTGTTTAAACATAAGGTGCTGTCAAAATGATGGTGATAAGAAAATACCTGCCTAAATTCATATGTGGGGTCCATCATTCCGCTGAGCTGAGAGAGTTGGGCCATCTGTGCTTCTGTGCCATATGTATGGGAGAAATAATTTATGGGTACTAAGAGTACTTATCTTAGCATTGTTATAAGGATGGAGTTCACATATGCAAAACATTTATAATTCAGTAACCAAGACGTAAGTTATGGCTAAATAAAAACAAATATAATGATTTGATGCTGTATTTCTGTATACTTCCTTTGTTATCACAATGAATTCAGCATTGCTTTAGAAAATAATATCTCTTCTGGTCAAAGTCCTAACACAGAGTATATTTTATGCATTTCTGAACCTGATATCTGAGAATTTTGATGTTTCAAAATTTGCTTCTGATTGCTTTAGCAAATGAAACTATGCCTTGCATAGCCTGCCCAACATCCCTTATGTTTTTTACACAGACACCGCAAACATACACACAACTGAATTCAGAAAAAGAAACAGGTTTGATTGATTTTAAGCATCCTTAAGACGTAGCAAACCATTTGATTGAGATTCATATGCCTTAGAATCTGACCAACAGGCAGATGCTAGCAAAGCTTAGCTCAGAATTTATTTTTGAAATCTTAAGATGCAATCACCAAAGAGTTTATTTCTTGGTCTAAATCATTTCTGTATCATGTTAGTTAGGAGGGGCTCTATTCTAAAGTCCAAGGATGAGAAACTCTTTTCCTATGCATCTTTTACTTACACACACACACACACACACACACACACACACACACTTGCGCTTCACTGCAGTTGGAAGCTATTAACAAACGTCTTCATATTTAGAAATTAGAAAAAGCTATCTTCACATCAGTTTCTGAGAAACCCTTTAGAAATCAGTGCTTTAAGTTTTTCAAAGATTTATTTATTTATTTAGAAAAAAAGCAAGTACCTCATCAGTTCCCTCAAAAAAAAAAAAATTCAAATGCTTGTGGGAAAGAAATGAATTTTAAAGTGTGTTCAGTCATACTCTATTCAAGCAAAGCAGTGAAAAAGTCTTTGAATCAGAACTACAGCTCCCCATAATCTGGTTTAAATTATCTCCAGCACCACCTGTCATTATTAATATGCAGGAAAAGGAAGAGTACCTTCAGCCTGGTGCCAGTACTGTGAAGGTGGCCCATCAGCACCTCCTATTCTCCTATCATAGCAGAAGTGACACTTTCAATCCTTCCTGAACTTTCATATAATCATTGACGGTAGCTCATGGCTTAACTTTAATGTGTTTTAAAGAACATTCAATTAGCATTTACATCTACTCATTGGAAGAAAAATCCACAGGTCTTTTACATTTTCTATCTTTAGTTTCAGTGAAATTTTCGAGCTTAAACATCTTGCTTGGCTTTACAAAAGTGTTACATTGTTTCAGAAAGTGATAATATGCTGTAGCATAAGTACCAAAGTGTTCACAGTTAGACTCATTTTAGCAGAAAGTAGAGATAAGTGCTCTAAACACCTGGTCCTAAAAATGATTGATAATGAGGAAAAGACAGAGAGCGTGAGGCCATCCTATGAAGCTTCACAAAGGAGAAATGTGTGCTAACTAAAATCCACCTTATTGTGTTTTTGGTCACAAAAAATCAGTTAAGTTGCATCCTTCTTCTGGCTTAAGACTTCTGTCCAGAGGCTTTCAAAGATTTCTCCCTTCTCACCTTTTTTACTCGTCTTTTAGACTCACTGGCTTCATTGGGGATAGTTTCAGAATTTTCCATTTTGGACCAACATGTTGCCTTATGTCCAGTTTAGTCAAAAGAACCCTGAATCTACTTCTGTACAGGGGTAGAAAATCTTCTTCTGGATAGATTTAAATGTAAATATTACAGAAAACTCATAAATAGTCTTCTTTATTCTAATTTGTAGACATGTCTTATGAAATTTATGTCAAAATTACTTCTATACTTAACAAAATCTGAGAAATAATGAATGCTTAGTATGTGTTAGGGTGTTCTTTTGGATATTTAAAAATATTATTTTTTGCATTTCTATCTAATTGAAAGTGTGTGTATGTGTATGTGTATAAGGACTGTATATGCACACACACACACACACACACACACACAAATTCACACATGCACTGCTAGGACAAAAGTCCTGATACAATTATCAGAGGCAATTTGAATGCTGGAAGTGGCTCTGTTTGAAGACTCACTTTGTTCTCTCAAATGGAACAAGAGGGGTATTAATTAGCTTTATGGCACATGGCACGTCCACAGACACTACAGCCAAACTCCAGCAGAAGCAAGCTCAGAAGGTGTTTGCTGTGATATGGTCTATGCTGATTTTGCCCCCTCGTTTATCTCTTTTTCCTTCTTTATGATATAGAATTGACTTAAAATCAGTATACTACACTGATGCCGCCACTTCGATGTTTATAGCAGCTCAATTCACAGTACCTAAACTATGAAACCACCTAGATGACTTTCAACAGATGAATAGATAAAGAAAATGTGGTATATATTCATAATGGAATATTACTCAGACTTAAAGAAGAATGAAACTATGGTATTTGAAGGTAGATGGATGGAGCTGGAGAATACCATGCTAAGTAAAATAAGTCAGTCCAACAAACCAAAGGCCAAATGTCTTCTCTAATATGTGGGTACTAATTCACAATAAACAGGAGGTTAGGGAAGAATAGAGGTTTTTTAGATTATGGCAGAGGGGAGTGAAGGGAGGAGAGGGTGTATGGAGGTAGGAAGGACAATATAATGAGTCAGACATTATTACCCTATATACATATATCATTAAACGACTGATGTGGTTCTTCATTTTCTACAACCAGAAGAATGAGCAGTTAAACTCCATATATGTATGATATGCCAAAATGCATTCTATTGTCAGTATAACTAATTAGAGCAAATTGAAAATAAAAATAAAAAAGAATTGAATATTGCAAAGGGGAAAATCACCTTTAAAATGATATTTGATACCACCTCAAACAGTTAAAAAAATCCCCTTAAATATAGTTCTAAGCAACTCTAAAACATTAGCTATTTACTGGCATTGTACTTTGACTTCCATTGGTATGCAACAATGATTTGTGTAGGAGATGACAGTGCTGATTTTTGGTTTGTCTGTGTATGTTCATATGGCTGAGAAGAGCTATTAATGGTTGGTACCTGAAGATTGTCCTTTTACCTGTGTTTATAATTTCTCCTTTAAATGCTTCTGTTTCTTCCATGGCCAAATGATGTTGAATGTACCTGACCTCATTTCGTTTGCACTCTGGGTGTTGTTGTGTCTTTTTGTTTTGCTTTTTCTGAGGTTTATCGTGTTATTTAGCAACACTTATATGAAACTGATACATTCAATAAGATTTCAGACAAATGGTTGAATATGAGATGATGGTGGCTTGTCATCTCAGAAGTCACACATGAGTACTACACAGAGTGTTTTTCATGGAGAGCCATCTAATTTCTCAGCAATGGAGCATATAGAAGAACATGAAATTGTCACAGGTCATTTCCAACAGCATTTTCTGTGCTTTATTTAGTAGAGTGCGTTTGTGGAGCACTCTTATGAGGGAATGATTTTATACCAAAAGATGCCAATGACTAAAAAGAATTTAAGAATTCATCTTCATAAATCTCAAAAAATAAAAACAAGTGACTACAATGAGTGAACTGAACCCCAAAGCCATAAATGTTCTTAAACCAAAGTAATGCAACCTATATATCTAACTAATTTGTGCAATATTTTTCAAATTACAAAAAAGGGTGTGTTTCATATTCAATTCTAAGAACTTTCCTTTAATCTGTGAACACTGCACTAGTGGAAGGATGGCCACCACACTCCCTTCACATATTGGACAGTTGTCATCTCCTTCAATGAAACCCTAGGATTCCAGTGCACTGCCAGAGCCCTGTATTAGTGTTCTAGAAGGATGATCTGCAAAAACAATACTTCTATTCATTAAATCAATAATATCTTAGTCTTTTACTACAAATTGTTTGCATTTTCTTGTGCTAACAGAAATTAGATAATTCCAAGGTTGTGTATTGTAGTTGGGCATTTTAATTTGTGGGCTCTCTAACATAGAACTCCCTGATTTCTTCATAACCTATGCCTTATGGCTGTGTATGCCCCAGTGAATCTGTTGTTCTCCAGCAAGGAGGGTGATAGGGATAAGAGGCAGAGAGTAGGAATTCTGAGCCTAACTCTCCCAATGTACAACACTGCTCTACTTTGAGTTTTATTTAGGCATCTGGACAAGACGCACATTCTAATTGTGTATGTGCATATTTGTGTGTGTGTGTGTGTGTGTGTCTGTGTGTGTGTCTGTGTGTGTGTGTAGTGTTATGATTTGGATCTGGCATACCCACAAAAGCTCATATGTTAGGCAATGCAGCAATATTCAGAGGTGTGAAATGACTGGTTTATGAGAGCTCTGAGCTCATCAGTGGATTAATCCATTTGAAAGGTTAATAATTTGAATTGGATTTATTGGGAGGGGTGAAAATTATGGGTAGGTGGGACATGGAATAAGAAGTTGGTCAGTGGGGGCATGCCCTGTAAGGGTTTATTTTGTCCCTGCACCTTTCCTCTCTTACTCTGCTTCCAGGCTGCCATGAAGTGAGCAGCTTTCCTCTGCCACACACTTCTACCAAGATATTCTGCCTCACTGAAAGCCCAAAGGAAAGGAATTGGCTGATCATGGACTGAATCTTCTGAAACTGTGAGTCAAAGTAAATTTTTCTCCTCTAAGTTATTCTCGTCAGGTATTTGAGTCACACTGACTACATATGTGGGTATGGACAGAGGTAAATGGATATGCATGTTGTAAGTTTATCCACTAAATAATACAATCTAAAAGTCTAAAAAATACAATATACAAAGTCTAGTCTTTAAAAAATATTAAGAGGTCCTGTATATTTGGTCTTTTTGAACTACCCATCCTTTCCTCCTCTCTCCTCTTTCAGAATAATCATTAAGAAAGTAGACACACATTTCTGAGGCCTCTTGCGTTTGTTTAAGCCAGTTATCATTATTGCGCTTCTACTTGTGATTGATTCCAGTCTTGCTGCATGGGAAGATTCCTCTGACTCTTCAAGTCTCTGAATTCTTCCCCTCCCTCTGCAGTGATTTCCTTCATATTGCAGAAGTTCTCCCTGTCTATGCTCCCAAAGTGCTGTGTGCCACCATAAGCTCACAGTTTACATGCAGGTGAGTCTAGAGCCTTCTTTGCACTGTTGTAATTTTTGCATTCATCCTATAAATGTTCATTAAGTGTCAGTTATGCACTCCATCTGTCCCGTCATACTAGAGGGAAGGATTACATCTTCACATTGTTAAATTTTGCATATCATCACTATATATTATTCAAGCAAATCATTTGTGAATGAATAAAATCAGTCAAAATTTTGTTTTCCAGGAATTAGTCTAATGTATCATATTAGGACCTCTTCCATTTTTAGAAATTAAAGATTTTTAGATGTCTATTTTAGGTATTTTGATATCCTAGTAGTAAATTATCTATAATTTTATTTGATAAAATATGACAATGAAAAAGTAGGCAAAATTTCTAATCTAATATCCTATTCATTCATATGTTCTAAATGTATCAAAATGGTGAAAATAAATTGAGGATCTTTGTCATTGCCTATTGATCATTCCAGCTAGTAAAATAGACTTTAAGAATGATTTGCTCATTAAAAACAGAAGGTATGTAGAAGAATTGAATAATATATATATATATATATATATATATATATATATATATATTCATTAAAATAGGTTTTATCTTGACTAATTTCTCCTGTGTTAACTCAGCCCTAACTTACAAAAATCATGACACAAAAATAGAATAAACAAAAACAAATCAGAAAGAAAACATACCTGAATTTACCGATGTCTAAATATCTGTACTTGAAATATTCAATAAGTTCTCATTGAGTTCCTTCACATCTACAGATTATGAGATTAAGTTTTATAGGAGAGTGGCCTCTCAGCACATTATACCAATGCTTTCTTATTACCCCTAAGATGAAGCCTTTTACTCTTTCAGTAAAGCATTTAGACTCAGAACACACTGTTGTGTGTGAATATTTTTCAAATATTTTAATAAAGCAGTGGATGCATTGATATGGAATATATTTAAGAAAAATTGAGAGTTTTATATGTAATCATTCTGGGATGGTGTCTATATTTGAATATGCCAGATATTTACTGATGAAGTGTATAGCAGAAAACGAGTATCCAAAAAAATGTAATTTTAAGAATATTGTACTGGGATGATATATATTCCAGGGTCCTGCAAATTAGATAAAAATCATGTTTAGTTTAAATAAATAAGGAATTAAGGCAAGGTAAAAGATGGCTTTTTGAAGATATAATTTGCTACCATATATTTATAATTTAGTGGTTTCAGACTCTGGGCAAAAGATCAAATTCCCCCCAAAATCTATATGTATCAAAGTTTATTTGAAAGAAATGCATAAATGATTACATCAAGCAACATTTAGGGAAGGGAGAATGAAGACAAAGAAAAATCTTTCAAACTAGGAGGCAGAGAACTTTTTGTAGAAAAGGCCAGGTCACAAATAATTCAGACATTGTATGCCATCCAGCATCTGCTGCAATTATTCCTTTCTGACCTCATAGCCTAAAAAGCTACACACAACAGGAAAGGAATGGTTGTGTCTGTGTCCGAATAAAATTTATTTCCAAAAGCAGAGTGAGGACCAGATTTGATGCTTGAGCTGTGTTTCACCAACCTCTCTTTAAAATGAAGTCAATAAAGATAAGAGAAATAAAAGTTTACAAAGTATAACAGGGAGGCTAAATGGACTGCCTGAGGGATTGTTTTTTTCCAATAGATGGATTCATGCTTTTTAATTCTAGGGTTCTCCCTATTATACCAATATTATCCTAACAATTTAAAATACATGAATATTTGCCTAGCATGAAGAACACCTTCACTTTCTTTTGAAGTTGGTACTCACTGTTATGGTTTGGATGTGTGAGACAATGCAAGAATGTTCATTTTAAGAGTCTTAACTGAATCAGTGATTTAATCCTCTAACAGTGGTAACTCAAGTGGTAGGGTGTGGCTGGAGGAGGTGGGGATTAGGGCATAGCTTTGGTGTATATATTTGTATCCAGTGAGTGGAGTCTCTCTCTGCCTCCTGATCATTAGGATGTGAACCACTTCCCTCTGCCACACTCTCCCACCATGGTGTTCAGCCTCACCTGGAGCCCTGAGGAATGGAGCTGACCTTCTATGGACTAGGATCTCTGAAATCGTGAGCCATGAAATAAACCTTTTCTCCTCTTCAGTTGTTGTGGTCAGATCCTTTAGTTACAGCAGTGAAAAAGTTGACTAAAACACTCATCAAGTTTCTATTCCCTTCATTACAAACACAATAGTCATAGTGTTCTGTGTCTGGTTGTATGTATATGTGTGTGTGTTCAACATATTGACCAAGTTGTTTTTCCTAATTACAACAAAACCTGGAAGTTATTCTTCATACCTCCCTCACCTGTGTTCACCTCCCTCACTTCTTGTCCAGACTCCTACAAATCCCCTCCCTGAAACCACACTGCATCCTTCTTCTCTACCATAGCCCCAGTGTTACCTTTCAAAAAACAGAGATGATCATGTCACCGTCTTGCTTAAATTTTTTCCCTTCAGTTAACAGAAAAAGCAAAATCTTCCACAAGGCTACCACAGTTCTGCCTGGCCAGGTCCCACACTCGTGCCTGTTTCTCACCTGCACTCTTTGTTGATCTGAGCTGTAGTCATACAACCTGCTCTTGATTCCTCATGCTGTCATTTCACTACCATCAATAGATTTTGCACATACTGTTCTTCTTCTGGAAGTTTCTCTCAAACCCAGTAATACCCCTCCCCGACCTGGTTAACTTCTATTCATCCTTCAGAACCTATCTCCAGCTTCATTTCCCCAGAGAATTATTCCCTGATGAGCTTGAACCCTGCCAGTAGGGCTCTTTTCCCCTTTAGAGCTTGGACTAGGGTGAGGTGAGACATAAGAGGACACTTACTCTCAGAGCTCTGCAAGTGGGTTTATGGGCCCAGGAAGAAAAGAAGAGAGACAGAGAACAGAACAACTAATCAGCATGCAATTCTAGGCCTGGGAAGGGGCCACAACAGTGGGGCAGGAAATAAATATTATCCTATCTCTTTTAAATCCTGGTCTTATGTCCTGTTGTGAGTCTCTAGGATCCTTAGTGTGAAAAACTGTCTCTATAAAACTGACAAGATAAGATGTATAAAGAGGGCTCTGTCAGGAGTTTGAGAGGATGAAATCTCTATTTTTAAATGAAAGACTATTCAATTTTTAAAAGGACTATTCAATTTTAAATGCATTTATAAGTAGGTACATGATATTTATATTGATTGTTCTTTACATTAGCCTAAATAATAAAATGTATAATAGATATGTGTTATGTATAGTTATTTACCAGGGTAACACTGGATATAAGTAGTTTGTATTAGAACCAGAGATTATTTTTCATTTCTTGAAGAAATGATACACACAGATTATATATGTGTGTGTGTATGTGTGTGTGTGTGTGTGTGTGTGTTGTGTGTATATGTGTGTTATCACACATATCATATCTCATATCTTTATATTTTGGCAGCAATTGCAAAGTTCACCATTTGGTGTTGGAATAAAACACCTAAACTTACAAGGAGAAAAAATTATTAAACAATTACTGGATTGATATTTATTTGGAATCATTTGGAGAAGGGAATTTGATTTCTTTTTTTAAAGGGTCAGATAAGTATACTGACTATGGCCCACAAATGTATATATTTTACCAAGAAAATCTTTGCTATCTTAAAAGAAAAGGAAACACTGCTGACCGGAATTTTTTTCATAGGCTAGTTGAGTTTTATGTTGTTTTATCTCTGTGCACTAAAATTTATTGCCAAAATATTATAACTTTGTAACACCATAACATTGTACACTGCTTCATCAAAAAAAAAAAAAAAAAAAAAAAAGAAAGAAAAAAAAAAAGAAAGAGAGAAATCACCTAAGGGAATACTTTGTGACCAACAGTTACTCTGAAAAATAACTGAGATCAGAAAAAAATTCAATCCGCTGTTCAGAGCACCCAGAGAAGGCAGGGCTGCTCCAGCACTGAGTCATTCCAGCAGCACCATTTACTGGCCATCTCTGGGAATTCTGGTGCTGGTGTTGGAGTCAGTGTGGGTGACCTGAAGGGCTGAACTGGTATAGACTAGCTAGGCCAATGTTGTGAAGTAGACAGAAACTTTATCTCGGGCTTTATATAATCACAAGATAGAAATTAAAATATCCAAGGAAAAATGGACCATCTTTCATGGGAACTTTACTTAAACTATTTGTTCCTATGGCTTAATGTTTTGTGGCTCATCTTGAGTTGGGTTCAAACGTCAGTGCATTTGTTTGCTACAGTACAATTATACTGTCTCAAGATACAAGTTTTCCTCTCCACAGCCACTAGGACTACATGCATTATAATAATCAGGGTTTCTTGTGATTTTTTTTCAGGATTTTGTAGAATTAAACGTGGAATGTCCATAATTAATAAAACAATCATATTTTTATTTTTAAATGTTGAACTCAGTGGAACAAAAGTCTAAATATGTGTTCATCTTGTGTACATATATAGAAAAAAGTTGAATAATAACTGTAATAGAAATTTTATGCCATCTGAACCAAAATAAGCCATTTTTGCTTTCCCAACATATTTCAGTACAAATTTAGAGAAGTGTACCTGTGGAATAAAACTTGCTAAGTGATTTCATTGAAAACTTGAGCTAAGCTAAATAATAATATTATAGCTCCTCAATATTGGGGGTTGGGTATTTAATTGTGCCATTCAGTACTGACACTGACTCATTTATTATCAAACTGTGTCTGCAATATAATTAGGTTTTCAGTAAACATCTGTTAAATTAATAAGCATAGTAACTTCCCTGAGTAGTATCTTCTATATATCTAGACTCATTTTTCTCTGAAATAAAGTAAGGATTATAAATTGGAAAGCTTAAATTAAATAATACATGTAAAGGATTAACCAAAATTGCTGGAATAAAATATACTTGCTCAATAAATACACTGGTTCATATTTTTATTACTATTTTCTAAATTCTGGAGAAAATGTTCACATTAAACTCCCTTTTTGCTCTCTCTATAATAGTTAACTCGGCTATTGGGGGAATTTTCTAAATCAAGATATCAGAATTTTTCTATTCTTATAAAGCCTTTGATTGATATTTACATTTTAATTGGCTTGGGCTGTACAAGTGCATCCCCCTGCTTAAATAAATCTTTAAAAACTTATTGAGGATTGAAATGTATAACATAGTTTGCTAATAACTTTATCAACATTAGATTATGTAAAACCTATACATTGGATTTATAAAACTTGCCCATATTATTCTATGCAGCTGAGCTTTCAAGATAATATTGAAAATATATTTAATTATATTTATTGAGCACTAACTATACACCTAACACCTGTTATTAAATTTAACCAAATGTTCTCTCTCATTTAATCTTTACAACAATAATAATCAGTAGGTGCTAATATACCAAGCTTCCACAAGAAGAAATTGAGGCTTAAGGAGGTTAAATAATTTCCCCAAGGCCATCAGTCAATAAGTAGTGAAATTGGAATACAGATTCAGAGTTACCTTGGCCTGAGCTTTGAGCACTTAAGTTTCTATAAGATTTTCATAGTAAACATTCAAAAAATAAATAAAACATGAAATATAATTACTATTCTTTTGATATTTTATTTGTAGCATGTATTAAGAATTATGCCTGCTCTGCACAGATAATTTTATTGTTAATAATAAATCAGTGAGATTGGTTATCCCAAATATTAAAGATAAAAATTTTGCAAGGGACGATAATTAAATTTCTCCTGTGAGTCATATTTTGAAAGCATTGCATGATCTTTTCTTGTAAACAGAGCAACTTATAGACAGACTCATCTTTTCTTTGGAATCTAGAGAGTAAAAGCTAAGTTTCCCTACTTTGAAATGTGAAGACTTTCATAAGAGTTGGAAGTGTTGGGAGCCTCTCTGGACAGGAGCTATGTACACACCTTTAAGTCCTGAGTAAAGAAGTACTGAACAGATGTTCACACACTGCAATGCCTTTGGACCTTACCTCTGCTTAGATAAGGGAGTTGTAGCTCCAGGAGTGGGTGTCACTCAATGGGGTTGGATTACAGACACTTATTTGTTGTAACCCTATCCCTTGCCTCATTTGAATGGCTTTTCCCCAATAAAATCCAGGTTCCAGATGTGATTTTTTGCCTGCCTTGTCCCCCTTGTGGGAGCTGTGGCTGAGGAGCAGTCACTGAGCCCAAAAGGTACTTTCTGTGTCTGTGTCTTTATTTAGTCAGCCAAAATTCACTTAGAGAGACCCTGACCAGTATAGTTCTGTGTCTCAATATGGAAGAAAACAAATTTTAAAATTGTTGATTTTCATTAAAAGTTTTCAGACAATTTTAGTCAAAAATTTTTTAGAACATTTAACGCCTTTTACAGAATTTTGTGCTTCTTTTTTAACTCTGAGGTTAAGTGAATTCTCTTTTTGACTCCATATGTTACTTGCAGAAATATTACCAAATGCCTGCAGTGATAGGATCTTTTTTTACATGTCTTATTACATGTTGCTGTGGGTCTCCACTGAGAAGACCTATTTTAATTCTCATTTTCAGGCTCTCTCCTGAGAAGGAAAGCTGCAGTCTTCTTTCAAGGTCACAGAATTTGATGGATGAGGAGTACTCACAGAGATTCCGGTTTCATTCCAAATTGAAAGAACAACAGAAAAGATTAACCTGTCCCAATTAAGCTGAAATGAGGCCAAGGGCAGGTGACCTTTATAACAACTGAACACTATCATTCAAAAGCTGAATTACTGAATTTTTTTGGGGGGGGGTATTATTTCTCCAGTTCTCTGTGACTTTACACCAAAATAAACTTATATTTTATATAAAACTCTTTGATTTTCAATACACTGCCATTTAAAATATCTTGTTCTGTCCCTGCACATCAAACTACGGGAATTACTCTCTTTTATAAAACGTGGAGCAAACTGTTTGCCTCAGGCTAAGGACCAGAGTTCCTTGGTGCCATCCAGGGATTGTAACTCAATTTTAAATTGCTGTCAGACACACATGTGTGCTGATCCCATCAATAAACATTTCAAACCTAAGAAGGAAGGAAAGCTTATGATTAAAGAAGATGAAGAAAAAGAATACATAGACAACTTTGATAAATGTTTGCATTTGTGAGTTCATTTTCAGAGAAATTATTCCTGGAATAGAGTGTGAATGAAAATTTTTATTTATCAAAGCTTCACACATTTAATATCTCATTAACTCATCAGTTTACAGAGTGCTAAATGCCATTTATGTGGAATCATTTTATATAAGTGTAAAATCCTCTAATTATTGATGCAATATATTATTGTTGTCGTATGTAACCTTTTCACATGGCCATGGTGTTTATGGAATAAATACAGCATTATAACAATGTAGAAATAGAGGTGATTCTGTCATTTCTGCAGCAAAATGTTATTTAGACAAGCAAACTTAGAATCATCAATGTCAAAAAATTTCTTGAAAATAAGTGCTTATATAACATGAAAACTTTTCCTACTAGGAAACCTGAACAAGGTGGAATGTATACCAAGGGCATTTAACAAACCTGAGGGATAAATAATGCAATAATATATTTATCAGTGACAACAGAAAAATAACAAGTTAAGGGCATTAGTTGCATTCTCACCTTTACTAAGTAACAAATTAACTTGAAATAAAAATGGCCTGTAGATCATGGCTATTTTTTTATCATGAAAGTAAAACAACTGGCAGTCATGACTTAACACCTTCACAGACATGTAATAAAGAATTTATTCTGTCAAAGGCTCTGAGATCAGGTGCCATTCAAATTATTTTCTGTACCAACTTTCTATCTGTGTGGGTCACAAACAGCTACACAGTTATTTTATACATTTCTAAAGATCATATCTCAATTGAAACTGATCTGGATCCAAGCACAATAAAAATAACTACAACATTAGAACAACTTGGAAAGTAGTAATCTTTTAAATGACAACCAAACACAAAATGGTCTTTAAACAACATGTTTAATCACAATTCTCTATATGAATGCATATACTTTTATATTTAAATGTTATGGGAATTAAGGAAAGGAGTGTCCATTTTGGGCAGAAGAGATGAGTTAGACATCAGATAGTCTCTTTGAAGAATTGAATGACAGGAGGGAGGATCACATTGCAAAGCAAATAGTTTGCGAGTAATGAACAAGTACACGAAGACGAAGATGGTAGCACACCTGAGGGACAGGATGGAAAGAACAGTAACTGGAGTAGCTTTCATCTAAAAGGGAATAAATAGGTGATGAGGTGGGAGTGATATATTAGACCTAAATGGAATGTACAGTCATATGTAGATATTTTATTTTTTTTTCATTTGTGTCTCAGCTATATTTCAAAATTCTATCATTCTGAATGGGTGACTGATTCAGACCTAATGCAGTATAGATGGTTGAATTAATTTGCTTCTTTGGGAATCATTACTCTGCTAGTTAAGATTTTCTTTGTTGACAGGCTTCAATTATTTTATTTTCTCACATTTTTGGATCAGAGGTTTAGTATGACGCTGTTTTACAGAGTTGTAGAATAAATGCTCAAGATTGTCTTTTTACAATTTGCTTTGCTTCTATTTAGGTGGATTTCAATTAGGTGTTTGAGTACTTTGTGACCCCTGCAAGTCATAATATTCATATTCTATTTTTTATCTGATGTAGTGCTCAGTGGAGATATCTCTTTATCTATCAAACTATATAGATGTACATATAAAAACGTCTCACAAACTGTTAAGTAAATGGAATTATCTTCTTTAGAGTCCTGAATAAGCATATAATATTATAAAGTCAAATAAATAATTAAAAATCTTATGTCAAATTAGGATTATAATATTGAACTATACGGATGGACTCAGGCAAACTTAATTATACAGTTTTATGTATTGTTTATAGATTTAGAATCTCAAATACAAAGCTGTGAAGAATAATTAAAAATGATGAATCTTATATGCATTTTGTCCTGTGGAAGATGTTTAAACTTGGAAAAAGTTTCATAATTTTATACTCTGATATAACATTCATTTTTTTTTTTTTTTTGCTAAGCATCAAAGTGCAAAGGAAATGAATCTTTCTGTACTCATACACACACATATCAAATTGTTACAATTAAATATACTGAAGAGAACATTCTGTAAGTGCCTGGGACTTTTGTAGACTTATCTTAATATTTTCAGCACCAAGTCAGATCTATTTTGGTGGATCAATGAATTGGAAGAACTTTTATATTCTTCAGAAGCTTTGGACATTGTCTCAGGACAGCATGAGATCACATCTTGTGATGATATTTTTGATACAGAATTCAACTATGTTGAACGTCATGGCAGACTGAGATAATATAATCGGCCTCTCCCCTCTTACCAGGATGTAAAAATATTAAAATATGACTTTAAAAACTTTAAACAAACATTGCTAAAAAATGAGAAACTCAAGAAACCACTCAGAATAAAGCTAGGAAAATTTTTTAAAAGAGGGAAAATAAGAAAGTGTGGTCAAGTTCAACAGAACTTTATAAAAATAGATCCAATTCTTCTAAGAAGAATTCCAAGAGAGAAAGAATAGAATGGAAGGGAGACAGCAATCACACAGAAATGGTTAATCATTTTTCATAGCTGAAGAAAGACACAAATCTTCAGGTTGAAGTCCATGCTATCATATCCACAGCCCAGTTGAGTCAGGGCAGTGGGGTAGGTTGCAGGAAACTGAAAAAAAAAAAAAAAGTGTCCAGAGGACAGCATAAGAGAGATGGTTTTCTGAGGGAAGCCTGCAAGAGATAAGTAACTGCTCCAAGAAGAGTGCAGTGGTGACAGGCTGTAGAGATAGCACCTCTGACATTCTAGATGCTTCATCAAAAAGTGCTGACTCTCCCTCACGGTGTTTTGTTCAGTGGTGGCCAGATAGATGAATGACATGTATCCTTTCTACCATGCCCTCAGTTACACCCCAGTCACCATCGAGAAAGAGGTTTTAAATGTTAGGCTGTGGAAGTAGGATCTTCAGCATTAGCTTGCTTAGTTTGCATGTCTGACCAGCATCCCAAGGAGTAACTGTACTATGATACATGCAAGAAAGTAGCAGGAAATTACTTTCTGTAGAAAACACATAATACTAACCTGCCCTATTTCCCATATGCATAAGAGAAAGTCAGCGTCCTTCAGGATAATAGGTATCTGGACTCCCCAGCCCAGGCTTTCTCTCATTGTTCCCTTAACTTTGTGGGAACAGAATCGGGGCTTTCAGGGACATGGTGCTTTACTGTCCATGTCCCTTTTCTCTAGGGATGATATGCATTCCAAGTTTAAAGTGGTATAACAAAGCAAATCAGTTTTAGAGAAACCATGGTCAAAATTTAGACTAGAAAAGGGAAAAGTTTAAAAGCGAAAGGAAAGAAAAAAATCATATAATCTCTCAACAAATGAAGAACATACTTACAGTGGGTATCCCATCAAAATAACAAGAGATAAATCCAATGAAAACATATCCTAATCATTCCAAATGACGACGATAATTTTAACCGACCCATAGCACATTACATGCCCTACACAATGAGCATTCAAAAGAATGAAAGATAAAGATATTTTCCAAGACAAAAATGTTACCACTCACAGACCTTCACTTAAGGAACTTTTAAAGAATGCACATTAGTAGCAAGAATTCAGAGTAACAGAGCACAGAGTGAAGGGGTAGAAACTAAGCAGCAATGTGAGCAATTAAATAATTCAATTTATTGACTAACGTAAAATAAACACCATCAAAAACAATGATTAATATTAGAGAATTTTTGAAAGATTCAAACTAGAAAACAAAATAATAACAAAAGGATGGTGTGTGGGGTTAGGATTAGGGAACTCCACATTTTTCATATGGTGTGTAATATAGAGAAACTAATTGGCTATTGTGGATCAAATTAGTAAACATGTTTAGGGTAAACTAGAAAGGCTACAGTCAGAGTACATAACTTCTATAACACTAAGAAAGGAAAGGAAGAATGAAGAAATTCGTGAGTCTAATATAAATTAGGGCAGGATTAAGGAAAAAAACATAGTACATACACATTCACATAAAGAACACACTTTTTTAAAAAAGTAATGACAATAAATATAAACAAATTAAATACACCTCTTGAAAGGCATAAAAATCTTCCAAATAATGATAAATTAAAATTCAGATAAACATTATTTGTTGAAGACATACTTTGGCAAAATGACCTAGATGATTAATTTTATAATAAAGACATGAAAAAAGTTACATCAGCTGAAAGAAATCTGATGAAGCAATAGTAACATCATGGCAAATAAATTTCAAGGAACATGATATTCAACTCCAATATTCTTTTCTCACCATAATGAAAACATATATAATAAGACAGACTTATAGAATAATACCTGCTACAAGTAAAATTTTTCAGAATACAGATAACAATATCATCACTTAGGTGTCAAGGTGGATTTTTCCAATCTCCTTTCAGCTGTCATTTGTGATTACTACTCAACTTATAATCATGACAGAACAAGATTTTAACATGACACTTATCCACAATTTTTTCCAGGTAGTATGCCAAAGATTGGCCATCTTATAATCTTTTGATGTCATGTCACATTCTAATGTAAATGTGCTAATGTAATTCATGTTACAATGCATCAGCAAGTTGCTTTTCCCTAGGACATATGTAAGTTGTAGAGCCAGCAACTGGCTTATGTGTGTGTTTGTGTGTGGTGTATTTTGTTAGACCATTGAAATTTCAAATAGGACTGTATGAATGAATCGGTTCCTCTGTTCAGGTATTAATTGAGTTATTGATTGATTGTCTTTGGAAACTCCTTTTCCTTTTATTTCAGTGGCTTAAAAAGTGGTAGTGTTTAAATTTTCTAAAATATATTAGCAAAGTAATGTTAATTTATCCACATTATAGTGATGAAAATGTACAAAGTCAATCAACATTCATTAGTGACCATTAAATTACATAGATCATTTTGTCTATTGCATGATCCAGAACTCCAAGTGGTCACTAGGATCTATGGAAGGAATTCTTTCAGTCCCTGCAATACTTTGAATACATCCCTTTTCTACATTAGCTTATTTAAGACTATGCTCAGACTTCAAGCAAACTCTCAGTAGGCAATGGTGAAGTGCAAGATCAATGGGTTTCTGGTCTTCAGCTTTGAGAATGGAATGACTGGGTCCCATGAAAATCTCTAGTTTCTTGCAATATTTACAGATAGTCTTAAAAGGAGATCTTCTCAATACAGTAGAGTCCTAAAGTTTTTCTCAAGCTGTCTGACATTATTAAAATTCAAGATTGTATTTAATTTTTTTTTTCTGTTTTGGCTTTTTCTTTTTCCAAAGTAGGATATTTTGAATGTAAAAATAATTTAATTCCCTTAAAAATGGGGCTGAAACATATGGTAAAGATATGAATCAAGGGGAAACAGTATTCCCTCAGTGGGTTATTTTGATTGCAATTAATGATATACAAACTCCATAGCAGAGAAAAATCTGGAGCCTACAGCTATTTCTTTCATTCAATACATTGTTTCAATTTCCTTTGGCAATATATAAAACAATGGTACACCTTTCATTTCTTACATATTTTAAATATCCTGCCAGAGGTTTTTTTAATGTTAAACCTGATGCACCAGTTTATTTAATTTGCCTTGGTTATTTTTTATTCTACCTTAAAATAATCAAGTCACAAAATAGCTTCATAGAATGGTTCTTTGATCACATGGCTTATTTTCTTTTTGTAAGGACTCCTTAATATGTCAGTGAATCACATGCTTAACTTTTGCAATAAACTTCCATAGAATGTATGTAATAAATCTATACAAGCCATACTAAATACAGAGGTCTGAAAATAGCATTCTTTTAAGCAAATATGACACAGAAGCAACTTATGTCTCAATTTAGAGGATATCAAAAAACAAAGCTTAAGTACTACTTAACTGCAAACCAAAGGTCATTTTCTAAAAGGCAAAAAATTGATATGTTTTATCATCTTGCAATATGAAATATTCATGTGCTTCTCCTGTATACAGGTTGCTGAGTAACTAGTTCTACAAAGTAGATTTGGTTCTAAAACTAAGAAATATATTATGCTCCTAAAATCCTGAAGAGGTACTCGGACTCTAAAGAGTCTCCAGGTCCTCTGCATATCTGAATCTTTAGCACCTTGACTGGGGCAATGGGAATAATAACACTATGGAATGACACATATGGGTGTGTGGGGCCATTGCAAGAAAAACAGTTATTATTGAAAATGGATGTTAATAGTGTGTATCCTATGGAGTGACACAAAAACCAAAAATCTACATATCATAGGATGGCTTAGTTTCAGAATATCCAACATTCCTTGAGGGACTCAGAGATCATCAAACTATTTCTTTCATAGAGTATGGTCCATAAGATATTATTTTCCTGTGTGATGCTTTAGAGGGGAGAAAACTGATATATTTTAGATAAGTTTAGAAAATATTGTATTATACATGTTGCTTCCTAACACATATAATCTTTCTGGCTTCAAGAAGGCCACTGGAAAGAAACAAAACAAAACTCTCTGTCTCACACACTGCTTGTCTAGCTTTCTTTAGTTTGCATTTTGGCTTCTCAGGCAGAAAACCAAGACCTAGAATATGGAGTAACAGAGTACAAAGTAACTAGCTAGTGGCTAAGATCTAGAATCAAGTTCCTTAGTTTCAGTCACTGTTCATTCTACTATGTAGCCCTACATACACAGCAGGTGGATGACAAGGAGTTACAAACTAACCTGTGGACAATAAGGAGTTACAAACTAACCGTAATCAAATGGTAAATAATAAAAATTATAGTAAATTCACTGTTGAGTTTCCAATCCCCACTTGTGTTTCTAAATGCTTTAAATATATTAACCTAAGTAAAGCCCTATTTTACAACTTCTATCACAATAAATCATAGTAATTAAGGATCTAAAAAGAAACAAACTAAGAAATGGTTATGAAAATACAGGAGAATTTTTAATACAATATTTTAAATGGAGAGGACATTACTAAACATATAATATCATAAAGTTACAGTAAAATATTGGAATTAAAATAAAACAACAAAAGTATGAGAATGAAAGCCTCTATAAACACACAAAAATTACATGTGGCATCTACAAGAATGTCCATGAATTAAAGGTCTAAAATGTATAATAATTCTACAAACTAGCAAAAGACATAACCAATATGATAAATGGATTATATATATATATATATATATATATATATATATATATATATATACACACACACATACATATATATATAATGTGTGTATACATATATGTAGTATTATATATGTTGTATATATACACACACATATATATGTGTTTTATATATATACAACATGTATAATACACACATATATGTATATATACACACACATATATGTATATATACATATACATATATATGTGTGTATTATACATGTAGTTTATATATAATACTATATATATATATATATATATATATATATATATATATATAAAATACATGTTGATGTGTGTATATATACACATACATACTTACATATATTATTGGCAGATGGCCAATAATCATATGGCAAAGATGGCAAAGATACTATGAATCTGAAGTGAAACAATGTTATTAGACAAACTAAATAAAAATATTGATATACTCTAGTGCTGCAAATACATGAAGAAAAGGCAATATTCATAGCTAAAACATTGAAATTGTGCATACTTCATGACCACCAAATCCCATACTAGGAATTTATTCTGCAGATATAAAAGAACGAGTTGGTAAAAAGTTATAACGATATATTTACATGAATAGATAAATAGTAGAAACAATTTTGCAATGTGAAATTCTAACTAATTAAAATCCAGCAATAATGAAACAGTCATTAAAAAGAAGTGAAAAATATATTATGTTTCACTAAGGTAAATGGAATACTACATAATGGTATGAGAGAAAGATAAAGAGATTTCTGTGTATTGACATTAAAACTGTTTAAAATCTATTCAGAGAAATATGCCAGAAGCATAAATAGATGGACAGTGTTATTTAAGGATAGTTTTAAAAGTGTGTATGTATGTGTATGTGTATGTGTGTGTGTGTGTTTGGGTTTAAGTGTATGGATATATTAGAAAGGAAAGATAATGTTACTGGAATTGATGGCTACCTTTGCTTGTTACACTGTCTCCACACCAACCAACCCCCAGGCCATGTTGAACTACCTTTAAAGCAGTAGTAGTGACTCTCCTGAGGAGTCTGATTGGACTGGACTGTAGGAGAGATGGGCTCTTATGTAATTTATTTTTCTATTATCAAGGCCAATCTCAGAAGTCTATTAGCCATAGGACTGATCAGGCTGAAGGAACTTCTATTAAATTATTTAGTGTTATTTATGTGTTTGCATGTATTTTTATAAGCATATCCAAATGTCCAAAGGATAACACAGAAACTTGTTTATTAACTTTGAGGACTGGGATGAGTAGGTAATAAGGGGGAATATTTACTATATTTTATTTGTTGTATTTTTATTTTTAATATATATATATATATATATATATATATATATATATATATATTTACTTTAATAATTTAAAAATATGAATAATTTCTAAAAGAAATAAAATAATAAAATGCTAACAAGGAACTGAGGTGTTTTCTTTAATATCATTGCAGTTGTTTTTACACTGATGTTTTCTATTGATGAACACTGTTCACAACTTTCAGGGCTTCTTTGATGTATAAACTATTCATTTCGCACTTATTTATTTTTCTAAGTGCTCAATATAATTTCAAAAAACCAAAACAACACTATTTGTATTTCCTAAATGTGTTTACACTTCAGCTGGCAGTAGCTGTATTTTGGATTTCCTCTCCAATTCTTTTAAGTGACAAGTTCTGTAACCACGTGAGTTCTGGGCAACCTGGGCTGAAGGTGAAGCCCATTTGCTTCACTTTGTGAAGCCCATTCACTTCATTTGTGACTTTGACATCATTTCAGTGACCACTAGTATTTTCAAATTGATGTCTACCATGACTATCATATGCACATTTCAGACACAAATGAGTAACCTGGAGAGCTAAAGTGTAAAACTTTATGAACCTCATTTCAACACACTCAATAGTAGTGCTGATTGTAAATGCTTTAATTACAGGTATGTAAATTAATACATAGACTAAATTTGATTACTTATGTTTCATTCTTTTCTTCTGGTAAACATCAGTTGCTTTGACACTACCTTTAGTTTTAACATTGCTGAGGCTGGGTGCTTGTCTTTATAGAGATTCTTTAATGCAGCATCCATTAACTAAAGAAAACACCTTTTTTTTAATTGTTAAAGAAAGTCAATCATATTACATCAACCTGAAAGAAGCTGTGTGGTAATACAGTTCTGATTCTGTGGTAGACATTCTAGCTGATGATAAGACACTATCCTCCCAATTCCACACATATGCTCACAAATCCTATCAGAAGAACCACTCAATAGCTATAACTCAATCATTATCAAAGCACATTTTCTGAAAATAAGATCCTTACTACCCTGATTTTCACTAAAAAGAAAAATTTATCACCATTCATAAGACTTTCAGTTTTAAAAAAGAGACCATTCATTTTAGTGAAGTCCATTTAGTCAATGGATTCGAAGCTTTTAAGCTATAGCAGAAATCAGGGCTCTTTGCTTACCTACCTCTTGTCATTCACTTCAAGATATAAAAAAAAATCATTTCTAAATTAAATCAAGATTTTTATAGGTTTACATTTTAAAGCACAAGCACAGGAAAGCCAGACACTGGCAATAATACCTGTGTGTAATATATTGTATGTGCTATTCACTTTTCACTCTATAATTTTATTTATATTACTGTCAAAGAATTTAAGGCTAAAGTAAGGTCTCAAATGAATAAAAATTACTTTTATAATGAAAACTGCAAGAAGAAAATCCCTTTAATGTAATCACATCCGTGGTAAACACCAGTGTCAATGTAGTCTAGTTTTATGCCACAGTAGAGTGTAACACAAGAAAAATTTTAAAATGACGTACTTCAACATAACCCTTTGGTACTCTTCATGCTTATTTAGGAACACTCTTTTCTATAGCCACTAGGCAGCATATTTAGTGCATAACTTTCATCCAGATTTTCTAGTTTAAAATTATTTTGTCTCCCTCCCCAGTTTATTCCTAACAACATTTCTTTTATACACTTGGTGTTGGTATTTTGTCTTATATAAGCCAGAAAGTAAATCAACACTTTCTTTAAGTATGATGGAGTTAGATCTGTTAATCAATGGGTGACTTTAAACATTCAGTCTCCCCGTGGGTGAGGAAAATCCATAGCATTCATCCAATGATTTGCTTTATTGTTTTTTGCTTGATTTTAAGTACTCTAGAAACACTCGTGATCACAGAGATGACACAGTTTCGGCATCATTTGCACTATAGATCACAGTACTCCTGACAGCTCTTGACAATAGCTCTCAATATTCTGAACTAAAAATGATTGTTTTCCTCTTTTAATAGCCTCCAGATGAAGAATGGTGACTATTGAAAAGGATATTTTTGAAACATTTAGGTAGAATTGTTTCCTCACTTTTTTTATCCTAATCATAAAAAAAAGTTTCATATTCCAGTATAAGAGCAAGAGGGACATTTATTCATGCAGATTGTTTATTATGCCAGTTATAGTCCTATTTCTCCTCATATTCATTTCTGGATTGGACTCTCCTTATTGACATCAGAAACTAGGTGCGGGTGAGATTGAAAGGCTGGGAGAGAGGAATGGAGAGGGAGAAAATACTGGAGAAGGGTAAAGGAGCAGGAAGCTGGGGTAAGAAAAAAAAGGTAAGTAAATAATTCTTAAGAAGACAAAATAAAATGTGGCATTGTTAGATATGGGTGCCCTCTGTTTGAGTACTGTAGAGTGAAATTAGGCTACATCCATCAGAGAACCTGGCTAGAAATGACCTAAAACTGTCCTTTTGGGGTACTGGGATGAAAATTGCTGTCCATTCTTTATTCATTCTTGGCATCCGCTGAACAGAGACTAAGATATCCAATTAAGTATAATTGTGATAAATTATGTGCTACATATTCATTCTAATGGAGAACTACTGCTTAGCAGGTAATAACCCTAAGCCACTAAACGAATACTGGTTAAAACCTTGGGTTAGATGTCAAATGACCTTAGGTGTGAGAGGGTAGGGCTTTATCTGTGATGCCACTATTACTGTATTCCAATTTGCATATACAATTAATTTTCTGATGATGTATAAAATTGTTAACATTAATATGGCTAACAAGTCCTATTTTTTTGGTATGCTTTCAATTTTTATTCCCAGAACAGGCTTATTGGCATGAATTTCAAACATATAAAAATTTAAAAGTTAAGTCTTGAGTTGTACTCTATCATCGGTAAAAAAATTCCATTACAGTTATTTTAAATTAACTTTATTCAATATCCTCATGTCACTGGTCCCAATTTTTTTCCCATTTCATATTCCTATCAATAAAAGACTTTGTTTTTTTATATTTATCAATTTTATATATTTGTTCATAAATCATAATTATATATAACTGTACTAACATATTGATCATCAAAATGTGTGAAAATAGAAAAGCAGATAAAGTAACCTCAATAGGTGTTCCAATGTTTTCTTACTCAATCCCAATGGATTTTCTTTCATACCCCATGGGCTAAACCCACCCCATGTTATTTACATTGTAGAACTACTTAAAGCGAGGCTGATAAGAAGGACCAATCAGAACACAACACTTTTATTTCAATAAAATTCCAGATATATAAAATTAAGGTTTAGAAGAGATTTTAAGACTTCACCAAGGAATTTTTCTTAATTGTGTCCATGGAAGATAAAAATTCAGAATAAGAATTCATCCCTTCCCATGTAGCACTCTTCTTATTGAAAGTTTATCATTATAGAAAGTTCATTATTATAAGGATCCATATTTATTTGGTGACTTAAGGTGTTGGCCATGTGTAAAGTAACAAATCTGTTCACTCTTCTCCATGGTACCCTCTCAGATATTTGAAGAAATGTAATGCTCCCTTTGCTGACATTGCTTACAAGTTGTACATATGCACTCTCCTTTGTAATCCTCTATGAGTTATGTTTTTCTGTACCATAATTCTTTACCTACCCCCTTATTCTAGTAGCAGTATGAACTCAATCTGAAAATGGGAAATCAAGAAATGCAAGCTACACTCCAGATAGGGCCTGACCAGTCTTCAGAAATTACAGACTTAGAGCTTCCATTAATCAACCACAGAGTTTATAGAGCTAAATGAAATAATAGTTCTTTTGAAGGAATACAATTATTTGAATTCATGAGTTTTAAAGGCAAATGGTGAATTCATTGCATCATAATGTTGCATTTTAAATATCTGTTGTGGTATGATGTTAAAAAAGAGCACTGCAGGGAACAGAAATCAATGGGTCTAAAATAAAATGGAAAAATAAATATGAATCCACTAGGGCCCTACAGATAATGCAGTTGGCTTTTCTTTCAATGAATATAGATAAGTGATTTCATGTGGAGGGACCTAGAATAATCATGATAAAATTACTTTACAGAAAGTGTGCCTGGGCTAAAAAGGTTCCATTATTTTAACTGGTTCTTTCCATTTCTGATTTCATTGATGCATTTTAGTTATTTTTTATGCATTCCTGCATAGCTGGGTTAAGTAGTTTTTATGCATTATTACTGACTTTTACATTATCTTCCTAGGTAACAGGTTTACAGACTTTAAGCAATTTGAATTATATATGTTTTAATTTCTAAACTATACGATGGAAACCAAATGGTGAAATTTGAACAAGCAAACAAAATAAAAAGCCTCTTACTTAAATAGAAATATGAAGTTATTTGGGTCAAAATTAACTTAAATTAAAATTATGCTTAGCAAAAACATATTCAATTATCTAGCAACCTTAGGTTCAAATGTGAAGAGTAAATTAATAACTTGGTATTTTCATTACTTTAAATGTTTATTCAACCTTAGAATTGATTAGTACTCTTATCAAGATATGTAGTCTATTAAATGGAAATATCTCATCATCTTCTTTCCATTGTGAGACTCTATTTTTGGTGCAAAACTAGTAATCATTCTTATAAAATTAGAGTTAAAATTATAACTGCAGATTTGTATTCTTCAAAAAATGTCTTTTCAGATGGAAGTGTTGATGTGGATTACAAATATTCATAATAATATGTCCAATTATGAAACTTTGGTTATCTTTTATTGTACATCACACAAGAAAGAAGTTTTAGATTAAGATAGTTAACATTTTAAGAATAGAAAATGACTTGCTTCTAACACTTAGAAAACATATTAAAATATAAATAAATAAATATATTTATATAGAATATATAAATATATATTTATACATAATCACACACATATAGTCCAAGGCTTTCCATGTGATATATGTTGAAATAGAAAAGAAAATTGGAAGAGAAATTAATTCTATTAATACTAGGTACCCTTCTAACTAGTTTGTTTTGTGTGTCATAAACCCTATGTCATATTTTGAGAGATATGATAATGGGAATAAATATGAAAGGTAGAAAATAATTAAAACTGACTATGCAATTGATATTGGGAAATGCATTAGTTTTTTTTTCCACTTGAAGATGCAAATGTCCCTTTCAGTTACAATAAGAAAATCCAAAATTAGCATTGCAAGCTAAAGATTCATTCTGGAGAATATTGGGCATTGAAATAAATGATCTCTTAAGTGACTCACAGGTCTAACCTTATTTCATTTACTCATTCTGAATTCATTTAAAGCTAAATTTATTCAATTTAAATTACTTTAGTGTGGCTATATTGGGTAACAAACAAATCAAATAAAAATTCTAACCAAAAGGTGATAGTCATATCATCAATCTGACCCTTACAGAAAATTTACATTTCAAAACTAACCAGCATTGCTTGAAATGATCTACAGTTTACATATTTGGTCACAAAAACTATCAGGACTATGCCATTAGCTATTAGAGTTACCTCATTTTGAATATCCTCAATAAAATTTCCTAGTGATTTATAAATGTGAAATTTAATGTGTAAGTTTGTATGTGCATGAATGTACGTGTATGTGTGCATGTGTGTAAATCTTTCTTCATATTGAGGTATAAATTGCACATAGACCTAAGTATAGATAAAATTTTTCTAGCAACACAACACTTGAGTTTCTTCAGAACTAATTTGTGTGCATCCTTTCTCTGACTTGAAAGATGACATTTTGACTTTTCAATCTATGGTCTTGTCACTTCTCTATTTTTGGCGACATGTAAGAATGGGTCACAGTTCTCTATTGCTTCCACTTACAAAGTATTTACTAGTTACAGGTGAAAAGTGTCCTGGGCTCAGGCTGGTGTGCATTGTCCACACCTAAGGACGCCTGCTGCTTCCTGCTTGAAATTGCTTTATTTCTCAAATAGCTCTTTCCCAAAATGCAGTCATTACAAAAACATCAAAATAGTGAAGTCAGATTAAATCATTATTGTTATGAAAAAAATATTGAAAGCACACTTTAGGCAGATAACTATTTCATCAAAAGAAATTATTACTTAAAATACTTGAACATGTCTTATTAAAATGAAGTCTTGGATGATACTTAAAGAAATATAAAAAATATTTATTAGAGAATCCCTTAAACATTTGCATTGTTGCCTTTAAAATGATAGAGTATATTCATTAAAACATATCTATTTTTCACTTAATGTGTCATTTAATTAATAATTCCTTCCTCCTCAAAAGTAGTAGTTATATACCAGGGAGCTTTGACTAGATATGAGTGTAGGCATAAATCATCAATTAAGGCCAAATGTCTTTTTGTTTGTACAGTCATCAAAGCAGGTAGGGACAAGGATTGATGTTTCAAATTCAGACCATGAACTCTACCCACTATACCAAGGGCAATTAGAAGGCATTTGCTTTTTTAAAAAAAATTAACCTGAGGTTAGTTCCTGGGCCTAGAAGCTTAGTTTTTGCTCTCTCTGATTGTTTAACTAAGGTCAGACTGGAATGTTCTTTTTGCATTAAAAACATCTTAATAAAGAAAAGGTGTAGCTTACTATTCACTGAGCATGGAATTTCCTGACCCTGTACTGTGCAGGTATAGCCAAAGCTCATAATAGACTAATAGAGAGGGCAAATGTATTAGACAGCTAGGTAAGCGGTTGCAGTGTCTCCTGATTAGTCATATTCCTCAGATGTGGACTTTTGGGTCTAGATAAAGGGCCGGAAGAAGGAAGCTCCTTCCAAAAAAAGGAAAAGTATATTTAGTTGGTTATTAAAGGCAATAAAGAAGTCTCTGTTTGTGTTGGTCACTGTTTGAGTACAGCTTCATCTGGATGGACATTAAATTAGCCTTGTTCTCAGCAAGATCTGATGATGAGTTGCTGATAAATCAAGTAGGACTAGGGTCATGCCGTGACCAAACCCTTATGTATACGTTCAAGATGTGAACAGAGATTTTCTTTATGAATATTAATCATAGAATTAAAGGAGGGTAGGCCTGTGAGTCACTTAAGAGATCATTTATTTCAATGCTTCATTTTACAGACAAAGAAACCAAAGCCCAAGGTAACTAGTTGATATGTGAGTGTCACTCTGTTGACAAGCAGCAGAGAGCATGAACTCAGACTGGCTGTCTGACAAATTTAGCGTACACAGCATGGCAATGGAAATGGAAAATAGATTCACGACCTAGAGAAACTGGAGAGACCATGCTTAATGCATTATATCACTTCACACATCATATGCCTGAATTTACTCTAGTGTAAAGGGCACCCTAACCACTTGAAGGGGTGATGGCACTTCACAGGGCCTGGTGGAAATAGAGGGCTCTAGTGTTAATATGTGCTACGGGGGTGAGGAATGGAGTGAATGAGTTTCAGTTACACCTTCACAAACTCATTGGCATTTAAAAACTTTTAGTCCTGGAGGAGCTTGCAGAGTCGCTGTACCCTGCAGAGATGGAAGGCAATTAAGCACAAGTCAGGCTGAAATGACTGTAGGATGGCAGAATGTTTGAAAGAGTTGAAGGCAATTAAGATTCTATGACCTGTTCTTGTATCATCTCTGTGCCACCAAAGCACCATTCAATCACTGTATTTTACATCTTCTGCATAATGAAAACACCTGCAACTGCACAGGTTCTGATTTAACTCACAAGCAAAGTATTTCTTTGTTGTGATTGGAATTTTATTTTCTTTAATAGGTAATTTCTTCTCAATTTCATAATGGCCAATCACCTGGATCCATAGCAAGAATAATTGGTTGAAGGCATTTTCACCTTCATCTAGGAAAACATGAAACAAAATTCATATTTGAGGAGATAGATATCTTCCACCTGATTTAAACATTGCAGAAGGTATGCACAAACACACACACACACACACACACACACACACACACATGCATCACATGGTATCCCATGGATACACAGTTTTTAATGCTTTAGTGTATCAGTTAAAATAAATTATTAATAAAGGTGCAAATTCAAATATATTTTCACATTTAATAATTTATTCAGTTAGCATTCAACCAATAATTATTGAGCATATTGAGTAGCTTCCACCTACCAGGAACTAGGGTTTCAGTAACCATGAAGGAATCCAAGGTTGAATGGTTAAGATATATAGACAGATAGTTGTTTTTTTTTCTTGTTAATATTACTACATCAATATTTGCAGCAGATTTCTATGTAAGTACTGATGTGGAGGCACTCAGAAGGAAATACCTTAAAATATGACTGACTATATGGTCAAAGGAGAAGGACACTGTAGAAAGAGAAAATTTTAGCAATAATGGTGAATGGTTTAGCATGGAGCAAGCACTGCGTGAGACATGGTAAGTGGTGGGAGATCAAAGTATCCACAGCCTCTCAACCTTGTCCATATGGACATGCTGAATCTGATTATTCTTTGTTGGGGTGTTCTGTCATTGTAGGATGTTCAGCCACACCCTAGGGTCAATTCACTAGATACCAGTAGCACACACCCACTACCAGTATAGTTTGTGACAATATATCCACTCAAGAATTTGCCAATCATTCCTCAGTGAGCAGTATCATTTTTGGTTTAAAATAAATCGAAAATTATTGAATGTTAGATCACCAATAGTTAAACCTGCCATGAAAAGCATATGTATATGACCACCTACATAATAAACATCAGAGAGAGACCCATTACTTTAAGAGTACAAGTATAGACACCTCCTGCCATTTCATAAAATTTTATAAAACATGCATATTTTAAAACTAGGCAGCTTTGGGTAGAGGCTTGAGTTGTGCCAATTTCAAACAGGATACAAATTTCAAAAGTAATATGATATGCTAGAAACAGTTCTCATTGTTGATTATTTCTAATGTATGTAGCCCTCTTAAAGAGGCAATATAGAGAAACAAAAGAAATAATAATGTTAGATTTCAAGACAATGGGAGTAAAGTGATAAGTAAGGTGTGGGTCCAGCCATGCCCCAGTAAGCAGTATCACTGGCAGAGCATGCTGTTCAGCAGATCAATACTGCAGTTATTCTGCAATTAAGTAAGCAATCATATTGTACAGGGGTTTCCACCTTTATTTTGAATATACCTAAACTAAAGCAAAATGACACTTTAATTTTGATACTGGAGAACTTTTATAAGGAAAATAAATGGATTAGAATGGGTTGAGTTATATTAATTTGAGATATTAGTCTGAAGTTTTTTTTTTTTTTTTTCTTTGATGTGTCTTTGCCTGGTTTTGAAATCCGGGTGATACTGGCCTTATAGAATCAGTTTGGAAGTGCTCCCTCTTTTTCTATTTCATGAAATAATTTGAGGAATATTGGTATTAATTCTTTGTTAAAAGTCTTGTCTACAAGAACTCAGCTGTGTATCCATCCAGTCCTGGGCTTTTCTTGGTTGGTAGGCTTCTGATGGCATCTTCTGTTTCATCACTTGAAATTGATCTGTTTAAATTGTGTATGCCACCCTGATTCAATTTGGGCAAATCATATGACTCTAGATTTGTTGATGCCTTCAATATTTTCTATTTCATTGGAGTACAGGTTTTCAAAATAATTTCTAAATATCTTCTGTATTTCTGTAGTGTCTGTTGTGATATTTCCTTTTTCATCATGTATGTTAGTAATTTGATTTTTCTCTCTCCTTCTCTTCATTAGCATGGCTAAGGGTCATTTTGTCAATTTTATTTATTTTTTTCAAATAACCAACTTTTTGTTTTGCCAATTTTTTCAAATTTTGTTTGTTTGTTTCAATTTCATTGGTTTCATCTCTGATTTTCATTATTTCCTGTCTTCTATTAATTTGGGTGTTGGTTTGTTCTTTTTCTAGGGCTTTGAGATGTAATGTTAGGTAATTTATTTGTTGACTGTTTCTTCTTTTAAGGAATTAACTCCATGCAATGAACTTTACTCTTAGTACTGCCTTCAGAGTGTCCCAGATATTTTGATATGTTCTATTAGTGTTCTCATTTACCTCTAAGAATTTTTTAATCTCCTACTTGATGCCTTTTGCAACCCATGATTATAATAGATGAGAGATCAGTAAAATTCATAGACAAGAAAGGAAGGAGACAAGAGGAAGGGAAATTACTGTGGAATGAGATTGATCAAATTATGTTATGTGTGCATACAAATATGATACAATGAATCCCCATATTGTATATAATTATAATGTACCAATCAAAATACAAAAATAATATAAATAAATAATAAGTAATTTAAAAAAGAAGGGACTGAATTAGCCCAATAACTGACCCACTGGCAATGTTTTAAATATATATATATAATATATGTTTTTGCAAAGGCAGGCAAGAAGATACATAGTACCCTTTGATGACATGCCAACATGGGCACAGTTCTAGTTGTTTTTTTTTTTTTTTTCATGTGCCTGTGTGTTGTTTTGTTTTGCTTTAAATGTTTTAAACAATTTTGCTTCTCTCTTTTATTTTAAATGTCCCAACTCTTGGCAATAATATCTGGTTTTCAGTCAATGCTTTCTTCAGCACCTATTATACCATGTTAATATTGCAAAAAAATTATGAGATATTAATCACAGACAGGGTTGTTACAAGAGTCTCTGAAACCTGAGCTAACAGTAGTATGTTGTGAGGGGAAAAAAAAAAACTTGGTTGCATTTTCAATATTGAATCAGTCATGACATCTTATTGATTCTTTTGAAAAGTTATTCTTCCGGAGGAGACCAGATATTGAATGAAGTGAGAAATAAAACATAAAATAAAAGCAATTTAGACACTACTCAGGAGCTCCATCCTTTAATAACTACAGGAGTGCTTCTATTAAAAGGTTTATTTCCTGAGGCAATAGAAGAATAAAAATAGTTTTAAAATTAAGTTATTTTTATGATAAGAGTAGTAAAACATACAATATAAAAGTTCAAATAGTAAGGAATGGCAAAACAAAAAGTGAATTGCATGCTTTTTCTCCAGATCCTAATACATTTTCATAGGAAATATATTAAGAATTCTTTGCAAATCCTTCTGGAAAGTTTTATGCATACAGAAGGGACAATTCTAGGTAAGATTGCTGTGTGTCTTGCTTCTTTTACTTGAAGACATATAATGTAGCATTTTCCATGCTGGAATTCATTTATCTACTATATTTTTCCCAGTGTTTTTTTAGTTTGCATTTTGTTCTATATATTCTAGATAGGCATGTACTATTTATTTTTAAATATCTCCTTTTAATGAAGAGTTACAATTTTTTGGTGTCTTTGTTTACACATAACTCTACTATAAATTGTATGTATACATCCTTAAGTATTTCTATAAAATATTTATAGGATTCATTTCTAATGTGAAATATCTTAAAAAATCAATTTATTTAATTTCAAAAAATGTTGAATCAGACATTTCTCTCCAAGAGAAATTATGACTTTTTGGCAAATTTGGAATTCTATTGGGAAGCAAAAATTATGAGAAAACAAATTTGTTTCTTATATTAAATATGCTCTAGCATATTAAATAATATAAATATATCTCATGTAGATAGACTAAAGGTTTAATTTATGAATATAATATTTTTGCTGTATGCATGCTTGTAATCTCAGTGACTCAGGGGACTGAGTCAAGAGGGTCACAAATTCGAGGCCAGCCTTAACAATTTAGTAAGGCTCTAAGCAACTTAGTGTTGCTAAGTTGTCTCAAAACAAATTCCCAAAGTGTTAGGGATGTGGCTAAGTGGTAAAATGCCTCTGGGTTAAATTCTCAGAACCAAAAAGAAAGAAAGAAAGAAAAAGAATATAATATTTAATCTTAGAACAGAATTATATTTTAGAAAAGAGTAAGTAAAACTGAGCAGAAGTAAATTCACTGACCTGATGAATAATTTAATAGTTTATACAACATGGTTACTCCAATTTCTCTAAAATATTTGTATATTTGTGTCCTATGGTTAAATATATTGTGAGTGAACCAATCAATACAGAACAACTATATCAGGTGAGTATTTAAAGTGGTTCTGAGCTGCTCAAGCTAGCTAAACATAATTCTGGCAAAAATATGTGGGATATTTCAAATCTATATACCATTCATTCAGCCAGTCAAAATATCCACATAATTCATACCATGTCCTGGGACTAATTAAGTTAGTTTTGTTTTTAGTTTTAAGGGTCCTCAATCTACTACTGTAAGGTAGAATTTGAGGTTTCTTATCAATTTTCTAATGAATATTCTAGTAAATCCCATAATTTATTAATTTATTCCTTCTATACAAACTAACTATATAAAATTTTTAAACATCTAATGCATGCCAGGTACTATGGTAGATTCTGTAAATTCAAATCTTCTCCCTGCATTTTATGCATTTGTGGCTTACTCAGGTAAATAAATATTGTTAAATAATCTTGCAAATGATTATAAAACTGCAACTCTGCTATATACTAAAAGGAGAGTTACAGGTCATATAAGAGCTTAGGATGTGAGAATTTACATAGTCATAAATGTTTCTCTGAACTAAGATTCAAAGGATAGATTAGAGTTAATGATAAAAAAGAAAATAAATAGCATTCTTAGAGGAGAAAAAGCATCTACGAACACCTGGTAAGGAGAGGACTCATGTGATCATTTACCCAAACCTCAATTGCATAAATGGAATGAATGCTTATAGATGGCAAGGTCCTGATATGCTTGTGTGAGTTAAGAACTCCCATATGTGAGTTAAGAACTACTATGTTGAGGAAATTCAATGGAAGCTAGTCAAGAGACTAAAAACACTCATACACCCTGTAGGGAATGGCACAGATCAAAGTCACCTTTCTGAGGGTTTCACCTAACCCCATATGATTCATAACTTTGGATTATGTCAAAGTCAAAGGAATGTTGAAGAACAATCATAAACTAATGTAAACTCAAGTGGTAGTTAGTCCTAATTGTGGCCACCATCCAGGTATGGTGTCTTTGCTAGAATAGACAAGCACTGCCTCTGGAATATTGCATGCTTTCTTTTATGTTCCAGTAAGAAATTAGAATAAAAATAGCATATCTATCTATCTATCTATCTATCACATTGCTCCATTATTTTATGTATATGAATTCTTTCTCCTTCCATCAAAATAAAGTCTGAAAGGACATGGATTGGCTAAACATTTCACAGAATATCATATTGGCTTCCCAAACTGAAAGAATCATATTAATAGAATGTTAGTGGAAATATATTAGCCAACATAGCAAATATACTGGAAGCTTGGGGATGCATGAGAGGACAGGAAAAAACACTTATCAATATTGAAGAGCCCAACACAAAATTGAAGTTTGTAGGAATATAATGGTCTCTGAGATAAAGGATATTCTCTTAATGGAAAGGAAAATCATTATATCTTGCAACTGTCAATATCTCTATGAAGGGAGAATGAGAGCTTATAGCTTTATCATCTTCTGGAAATAGCATGTTCTGTTCTTGAGAATCAACCCCATTTACCACAAGGCAGGAAGGGTTGCCATGGTTGCCATCTTTGAGTGGTGCCTAGAAGAGAACTAGGCAGTGGTATTAGTGGCCCTTACCCTTGGGCCAGACATTATAAATATCTGTGGTGAGAAAGCCCAGTTGTAATTTATGAAAAAGTTCAAAAGAATCAAAACATCAGTGCTTAGAGCCTGTGGGAGTAAAGCCAGACCATCTGCAAAACCATGTCAAAATAGAGCCCCTGGCATGCTAGTGGAACTTACTGGAGATAAACTGCCTAAAGATAGGACATAAATTACCTATGCAATAAAAACTACTCATCATAATCTGGTGTCCACCAGAACTTCTAAGTTATACATTCAAGCAGACCCTGTAACAATCAGTGTAAGATGGAAGTGGTGCTTCAGGGATTGGCCTTAAGCAAGATCAAGTGTTAAAACCAAGTGTTCTAGATCCCCAAGTTATCCACCACTATTGCACTAGTGCCTCTCAGTTCATATTGCTGTATAAAAGTGACATCCCTTATGATCAATTGATAGAAGATGATTCAAGGTCAAGTTTGGATCATGAAACTTCCCTTTAGGTTTCTTTAGAGGGAAATGTATATGTGAAAATTAAAAAAAAAACAACAACAACTGTTTAACACTTTCACTTTGGAGATACCCATTAGCCATTTAAGAATAGATTTCCAATAAAATATCACATATATAAATCTGGGGTTCAGAGAAGTTTATGCTTAACATAGTTTTGGGAATCATCTGAGTAGATTATTAAATGGCAATTCAAGCTCCACATATGAGTGAGATAACATAGATAGCATAAAAATGAAGATAGCTCAGGAACAAGATTTTACTAACTCCAGCATTTAGCAGCTGGGTAATGAAAAATACATTTATAAAAAGAGACATTGGAGAAATAGTCACAGAGGAAAAACAGATGGCTGTTGTGCCCCAGAAGACAAGGAAAGAAAATGTTTCAAGAAGGAGGGTGTGGGACTTTGTGTTGAATAGTGCTGACATAACTAGTGAGCCTGGAACTAAAAGAGCTGTCATTTAGTTAGTGGCAGTGAAGCCATTGGTGATATCATCAAGAAATGTGTGGAGGCATGGAAGGGCTGTATCCTGCATGAGAGCAAAGTAAAGAGTAAGAAATTGTGAGAAATGGTCACTAGTTCAGCTGTGAAAGGCTGGGCAGGGAGGATGATCAGGGAAAGAGAGGGAGCCCTGCATTTTAATTTTATTCATCAGGATTTTTTAATGTATAGCAGTTTCCTCTTATGTTGGTTTTACTTTCTGCTGTTTTAATTACACATTATTAACCATGATCTGAAAATATTAAGTGGAAAATTCCAGAAATAAATAGAGAGCTCAAGTTCACATCAATTTTATTATGACATTATTGTTTTAATTGTTCTATTTTATTATTACTTATCATTGTTAATCTCTTACTGAGCCTAGTGATTTATAAATTCAACTTAATACATTAGTGCACAGTAGACTGACGTACAGATAAAGATATATCATGGCATACTTGAAAAATCCAGAAGAGAAAATTTTGTCCTAAATACCTGAGCAACACCTAGCTTTCATATTTAATAGTTTAAAAATATTTAATAGTTATTAATAGTTATTAATAGTTTAATAGTTAGTGCATATGTTCAGGAAAACCATGGTATATAGAGCAAAAATAAGAGGGGACTACTGTGCTTACACAATATGATATAACTTGCTAAGTACTATGGAAAAATAGAGCACCTAGATTGGGAATGTAAGTGTGAGGACCTATAATTTGAAAATGTATGGTTAAGATTCACAGAAAGGCATTTGGCTTGGGAAGTCACACATATGCCATAGAGGACAGCTATTTCAAGGAATGGGAACAGTCATGGAATGGCCCTGTGACAACATATGCCTGCAGTGTTGGAAGCCAGTGAGTCTAAAAGAAAAGTAAAAAAGGTGAGAAGGGAGAAGAGAGAAGGGGAGCTAAGACCACACAGGAGAACCTTAGAGCCGCTGCCGAATTTGTCTGCAGGAAGGGGAAAACCTTTGGGGGTGTTCAGCGTAGAAGTGACAAGCTGGGCACTCTGTCTGCTCTGCTGGGAATGAAAGCAGGATCCAGTAGATGCCAGGGTGGAGAAAATGGTAGCCTGGAGCAGTGTGGAGGTGAGAAGATAGGTGGGATTCTGGATATGCCCTAAGTGCAGAGGCCAGGGGATTTCTTCTAGGACAGGTATGGACTGTGGGGAGAGGAGCCAAGAGCGATTTTATTTCCAGTAGATTTCAATTCTGGGGAGGAAAAGTTTTATTAAGATATGCTTCTATGTTCCCCAAATATGCATATGCTTATATGAATGGACTAAAACTTGAGGTCCTTTTTTATTCTTATATATTGATTATTATGAAATAGATCAGTACTGAACTTCATAACTAAATAAAATGGTGTTTTGTGATAGCCTCATGATAGAGGAAGAGACATTTGTGAATTTTGGTCTCTCATTTGGAATTTAGAGGAATTGACTGGGAGGAATTAATCATCAAAAAGATGAATTTATTAGAAAAACACTGTTTTTTTTTTTTTGTGTGTGTGTATGTGTGTGTGTGCATGCTGGGAATTGAACCCAGTGCCTCACACTCTACCTACACTAGTTTTAAGGAACAAAATTTTGTCAAGAATGCATATTGATTATAAATACTAACAATATTCTGCATATTATTTCATCACTCTACCAAATGAAAGAATTTAAGGCACAAAATATTTTAGTTAGAGCAGAAATGCAGAAGTACATGAATTAACAACAAAAGTCTGTTAGTTTAGTTCCTATAACTTAAGACTTGATATTATGGCTAGTTAAGCTTTTAAAAGGGATCAAATTTAGTATTTCTTCCACTGAGCATTTTACAGTGGGGGATTTTCAATTGAAAAATTATGAAGAAATTACTTATTTCTAATTTTTATTTTAGAATTTGTATATCTGAAAATTTGTTTCCAATTAACAAATAATGCTAGATCTTTCTGGTCTAGAGATTGTTAGGCTTTGAGATTTTTTAGTTTAAAGAATTAATTAAGAAAGAAGAATTTGAGAAACATATTATGCTTTGTTGTTATTTGATTCTATGGCATAGGTTGTACACAGAGGGCTCAGAAAAAATACCAAGAACCCTTTTCTCTAAGTCTATTTCCACTGTGACAAGTCTCCCTATATGGACACAGGCTCTGGAACAAGACACCTCCTGGCTCCTACACTTACTGCCTGATAAGTTGTGGGAAGTACATATAAACCTTGTCACTATGTTTACTTATGTTTAATGGTGTTATTTATAAAACACATTCTATATTTGTTGTGAGGACCATAAGATTTAATATACATTAAGCACTTAGTACCATGTTTGGTTTATAATAAATCTTCCCTTAACATTAGCCAAGATGGTTGTTAAGAATATCATCAATGGCACATTTCCTTTCATCTCTAATAGAAACTTTTTAAGAAGATCTGACTTCCTGGGTCCAGAAAGGGTACTGTGAGGTCTAGTGTTCTAGACAAACTTAATGATTTACCAAGACCTCTATGGTCTGGCCTCTGACTCTCTTTTGACTTCCCAAACATGCTAATCAGTTCCCTTTCTAGGGATGTTGTACTGGGAGTGCTCCTCCTTGAGATATTTAGTTGCTGTATGCCTTCTAGTCATTCAAATTTCAGCTGAAAATCCAACTTTCAAACTAGTCAATAAGTAGTCATATTCTTTTATCTCACTCTATTTAGTTCTCTAAAATATTTGTGACTTTCTGAAACTCTTCATGATAATTTATTCTCCTGATTAGCTTGTAAGTTACTCTCTTCAGCATAGCAAGACCAGTATCTACATATGTGCAATATCAATTATGCTAAATATTTGCTGAATGAGTGGGTAATCAAATTAAAACTGAAAAATGTCATGGCCTTAGCTTCAAATTCTCTTCCTTTCTTTTGTATACTTAATTCTACGAGCAAACTCACGACTCAACATTGTTTCATCTGAGGACATGGCTCAGGCAAACTCAGACCTATACTGCTAACAGATTAAATTAACTCAAAGTGCCAAAATCACTGGTGGTCAATCACTGGTGTTATATTCACATATAAGGAACATATTTTTGTTCCATATCTCATTATACTGAGTGTTTGGAAAATTCTTTATGAGAAATTAAAGTTTTATGATTCAATGAAGCAATCTGCCTATGTAGTTCCAGTACAAAAACAAACAAAATATCCAGCAGCTCAAAAGTGTCTTCCTTATGACATGGCCTAAATTTTCCACATGTTCACAGAACACTTATTACTACCTTTTGGAACTCATTGATAACGATTAGAGTTTAGGAAAGAATTAAATATATCAGTTGTATTTGAATTATCTACAGATGATTGTGAATATAGTAGAATAAATACTAATCTTCTCACCAGATATTTAGACAAACATTTCCCTGGTTCAAAGGAGCAAATGTTAAATGTGATTTCTTTTTAGAAAAAAATCCAATTCCTATGAAATATACTGAAGTGTGACCCCCAAAGAGCCTTTCCTACAGAAACAAGTGTCTCAAGGAAAAGCAGCATATCATATTTCAGAATTTACAAAGCCATATTTTTCTATTTCAAAGAAAATCAACAAGAGTGATTTTTAGGCTTCATCTGAGTCCATCCCCACCTCTTCACCTTTTGTTTAACTGGAGAACACAGCAAATGCAATAGATCAAAGTCTGTTTTCTCTGAGCACATTGGGGGCTGGAAGGCTGTATGCTCACTGCCACTGTGTCAGATGGATAACGACAGATGTAATGTATAGAGGACCTCAGCAGATGAGGGATTTTTCACTTCATCCTATGAGGATGGAAGAGAATGAATTAGTACACTGCATGCCCAGATTGCCAAGAGGAACTCGCTACCAGCTGGAGCAGCAAAAACAAAAGAATCCCAAATGCCTTTGTGGTTTACAAGTGGTCATTTTTCAAAGAGGTGCACGTGGATAGAGTGAAGAGGCTCCTAGCAAATGGAAGAAAAGTACTGCTACATTTCACAAGCATTTCTGGGAAGAGGCTTCTATCAAATATTCATGGTAGCCTCTTGTCTATATGAGCCTGGTTGATAGAATAAGAGTGCCGATTCACCTGGCACCAAATCTACCCCTCCCTCTTCCCCAGCTAGTAAATCTTGGCTGTCAGTGATGGGAGCTGATGGGAAATGATAGCCTTATTGAGCTGCCTCATGAACTGTAACTCATTTGTTCTCAAGACCCAGACTGACAGCCCTTGCATTTCTCCCTTCCAGCAAAATTGAGCATAAATCACTTTATCATTTTTCCACATGACAGTTTATCAGAATCCTGGAATTCTATATGAAGTCATAGGGGCTGGTGATAGAAAATGAGACAAGTTCTGTCCTGTAGCTGAGGAATACTGCCCCTCGAAAAGCATTATTATGACCATAAAAATACCAGTGAGATTGAACCAAATACAAATTTTCTCTTCTTTGAAAGATAACCCATTGGCTTTCTATTCTCTAGAGATTTCTACACAAGAAAAGAAAAAGTGTATAGTTATGGAATATAATTAGGTGCTTTTTTTTTAACAGGCCAGGAAAAAGTTGCCCAGTCTAGTTGAATAGTCCTAAATTCAATAATGCTGTCTTCTAAGTAAGAATGGTTAGTGTCAGGGGTTGATATGGAGGACAGACCAGATTAGTACCAAAGGAAGTCTGTTCAACTAATATAGACTCCCCTGCCAGCTTGCTTTTCCTTCTTAAAAAACATTTTACAAGTTTACTTACTCTGCACCCAACTATGGATGCAGAGACAAATGAAATGCCTTGTTTAGGGGTTTAAAATTTCACAGTGTGTTGTGAGGGGCCATGAAAGCAAAACTACATAGAAGATGATTCCTACATTAGCTTCATGCACAAGGAAAATCCGCACATTTGGGACAGATCTGGGACTGGTGGTTTGTTTGTTTGAGGGAGAAGGCATTCCAGAAAGACCTCCCCCCAAGATGTAACTATGAGGACAAATCTGGGAATATGATTCAGTGTTTCTACCAAGTGGACCAGTAACACTGCTGGTGGTGGTCATTGAGGTTGGCAGCACAGTCAGTTTATTTCACCTCCATCTTAATCTGAACATCAATCACTTCTTCATTTTTCCACACAATAGTTTATCAGAATTCTGGAATTCTATATACTGAAGTTCTCAGTGGTTCGTTTAAACTTTACAATTATAAATAGAACTCTGTAAAAATATTCAGCACCAACTAAGATTTAACATGCTCATATTTATACCATGAGGATCTATAATATCATACATCTGAACACCCTGGTTATGGAACAAAAAACACTGTACAACTGTGAATTGACAATCGCATGACAGCACTCATGTCCCTGCTTGAGAAGGAATGCCTAGATTAAACTCTCCTCCAATGTTCATGGTAGAGTAGTGAATTCTTTGCAATTCCTTGATTTTCTGACCTGGGCTGCAGATCCACAACATAATAGGATGGTTGATTCAGAAACATAGCAATAAATTAACTGTTTCAATATTCAAGACACACAAAAATGTGGTACCTACTAGCTAGATCTCTTTTTTGAAAGTTCTCTTCTCAAAGATGGCAATTCAGATTAAGAAAGGGGTTTAATTCAGTTTGCATGCTTCTGAACACCAAACAATAGCTTTTGTTTCTTGCATTGCTCCATCTTCTTTCTGAACATTGATTCTAGCCTTTGCTGATATATCTCAAGGTCTAAAGTATGTGAAATAACTCCTCGTTCCCTTTGTTATCTTTACTTGGTCATAAGAATATCTCCTCCTGGAAGTTTTTATGGAGGCCTCTAGGAGTAGATATTATAAGTAGATATTTAAATATATGAACACAATTATGTAGATGCTACAAATAATTTGAAAACACCAAAATATAAATGTGTATTTCTTAAATGGCAGTAGCATCTCTGATTTGTTGCTTAAATTTATCAAATCATTGGATTTAATATCCTGCAGGGCATTTTCAACAGAGGTAGTATCACGCCCAAGGAAGAAAAAATGGTTTTCGAGGGGGTGAAAATCTCACTTTTTTCCCCCAATAAAACTCAGATATACATGAAGCATATAAGCAGATACACAGGATATCTCTGATATTAAACACAGACACAGATGGGAGGTAGAATCCTCAGGGGACAATAACCAAGATTGAATGGTCAAGAGCACTGGCATAGGGCATCTATAGTGGTATCAATGAATAGTAATTATTTTTTAAAAGCATTTTTAAGTAAAGTAATCCTGGTGACTGCTTTGGTTTTCATGGTTTTATTTTGATTTGCAGTGGAGATATAGCAGCTTCAGTCATTTTTCTGAAGAGAGTGGCAAATAAGGCATAAATAGAAATTCTACATGTGGGAATCTGGCCAGAGATATTGCAGCAAGTAAATAGAGAACAGGGACCAGGAAAAATCAGTTATCCCGTCAAACAAGCCCCTGGATGCAAAAACAGTTGGCAGTTTCTGTTTCCTAAGCAACCTTTGCCTGTGATAGAGTGTCAGAATGAGCAGCTCAATCCCACTGCAATCACAGGCACTTTATGAAATCTCTCTAGGAATTAGTCTCTCTAAAAATAGGCAATGAAGGAGTTATTATCTCATTCTAATTTATTGCCATTTCACTCGATAAAGTTCCATTTTAAATGTCTATGGAGGTCATGCATATTAGCAAGACATGAGCAGTTCTAAAAGCATTTCTGAATCATGCTGAAAATTCATGACACCCAAGTCACTGAAAGCTTGTAAGGAAATGGTTTTGTGTGTATGTGAGTATGTGTTTTAATCTGTACTTGAAGATGTACAGTAGATATTTATGGTGGTTTATAAGGTCTAACCTTCAAGATTCAGAGTCCATATCAAATCTCCTTGAACTTGAGTCTTTGCAATTATCTCACTAGGCAGATGTGGTGGATGTGACATTGCATCTCTCCTGAAGCCTTAAAGGAAATACATTTCTAGCTCCTTTAGGTTATACAACTTTGGAGCTCTGAGCCACTATGTAAGAACACAACCTAAAGCCACCACTCTGGAGAAACCACATGAAAATGAGATGGAAAGAGATGTCAGGTTTTTCCAGTCCCTGATCTTTGTGTCTTATCAGGCAGGTGTCACAAATATAAGTGGGTGTGCCTTAGAAGATTGCAGGCCCCTCAATGGCAATCACATAAAAGACCCAAATGAGAACCATCTACTTGATCCCTGTCAACCTCTAAAAGGGATAATAGTAAAATGATTTTTGTAAACCACTAAAATTTGAAATTTATGAATGATTCATTTTAAAGCAATGTATAATGGGAATATGGATCACATATTATATATGGATCATATACCATTGTGTATGGATACAATATGGATCATATTGTATATGATCCTTACACACTAATTGGGAATGATTCCATGATGACCAAATATTTCCAAAGAAACTTTTCATTTCCAAATGCCTTGGGCGATTTTTTTGATTATTATAATATGAAAGAAATCTTTTCATAGAAATGGAATGAACTAATGCTCTATATTGTAAATTATAACTATTATTCCAATAGTTTATTTTCCTTAAAAATCATTCCCTTTGTAAATTCAATTGTAACTTTCATCATAGAATTATTCTAATAGTTTTGTTTCCTTAAAAATAATTAAATTTGCTAGCTTATGGTATTTGTTTTAACTCTTGGGCTTTCCAAAAATTTGAAATACTTGTCTTTATTGTGGTCTTTTCCATTGAAAATTTAATTTTTTTTTCTCTTGAATTTTCCATTGCCTCATTTCATCTACCTGAATGTAACACCACTTTGACCATCTTATTTCAATCATATTACTTCAACTCAATCCCTGCTGATGATTCTTTCTAATATTGTGCACTTTATTTTAGCACATTCAAATGATTACACAGCCAGACTCCCCAGTGATTCAGGATTGACCCTGGTATATGTGGAGGCCTGGCAACAAGGGCAGTAGTAGCTGCCAGAGACTAGCAACTGCAAGCCCACATCTGTGTTGTCAGTGCCAGGGTCAGCTCATTAAAGCTCCTGAAGTACTGCACTTGTTTTCTACCTCTGAGGTCCCAGGGTGGTTCCTTTGTCTTGTAGTTATTGAGTCATTCAGTTTACAACTCTACAAAGGATACCAACTACAATGCTAAATACTGTCTTTATTACCAATGATACAAAGAGAAATAAAATGTGACCTCTGTCTCTGAAACCTTCCATCTGGAAAAACCCATTCCCAGTGCTTTTTATGACTGGTAACAACGGAAGTATGTATAAGGTGCTGCTGGAACCCAGAGGAGGGAGTTCTCATGTTAGCCTGGGGGAGACTGGAGAAGAAATCTCAGACAGTGCTGCATTGGAAATGATCATGAAAAGAAGAGTGGAATTCAAAAGGAAAGAAATATGACTTCATGTACATGAGAACAAGATAGGTGTTAGGGCTTGCATTCCAGAAATAGAAAAGTAGCTGGTTCTGCTGTCACCTGAGGAATATAGGGTTTGGGAGGATAGAGCTATGTCCTATGAGAACAGGTGAGTAAGGGCTGGATGGTGAAGGCCTTGCATACTCTGTATATTCTGTACCACTCTTAAATACTATGTACTTCCCATCAACTTGTGGGTGCATGCATGCACACTCACGGATGCACAGACCTTTAGGCTTTAAATGTCATTTGGTATTAAAATTAATTTGGTAATTCCAGGGCTTCGAGTTATAAAATCTTGCATCTAATCCTACAAGAGATGCATCTCCTTTCTATCTCTCTCAAAGAAAATATATTATTCTTAGCCTTAAATATTTCTTCAGGTTCCCTGAGAATATTTTCTGAATGATTAACTCACCCTATACTTATGAAGGATTTGCTAATATTTTGCCTCCTTTTCTCCCTGCTGCTGCTTTTACTTAAGCTGCCCTCACTGATAAATGAGAATCATCAACTCGTAACTTATTTATAACATCCTTTTATATATTTGCAGAAGAGCTCAGGGAGCAATTCAAACAGAAATGCAGCTGCTTTCAGTTCCACTAAATAAAAAACCAAGCATACTTAGTTTGGTTTCTCAGATATGGTATTTCAGTCCCGTGATATTGTTAATAAAGAGCTGTATATACAGTGGACAAATCCCAGTTATTACCAGCAATCTGGGGTTGGAGTGAAACATATCTCTAGCTATTCAATGGTGTTTTCTGTTTTGTAACAATTACTCATTCCATGAAAATTGATGTTGAAACTTAGTTTATGGCACTTAAGAGATGAAAGGAATGGAAGGAATTCCAGAATGAAAGATTCACAAAAACAGAAAACTGCCTGAGTAACAACTAGCAATTGAAAAACCGTTGGATCTGTTATTTGTAAAGATATTGATGAAGCATTCTGTTCATCCTGAGAGCTCTATAGTGGCACAGAACTTAGACAGTAAATTAAAAAAAAAAAAAAAAAAACATGGAAAATGTCTTTAGAAGAATGAGAAAAATCTGTTTTGGCATTCAATTCTCTTTCAGTAAAACTAAAAGCATACAATTCTATAAATTCTTCAATTACAAGCATTTAGGTATGTCAAATACAAATATTTGTAACCTCAGATGAGCCATTTCTATTGTTCCATACGACTGAAAGAAGGAGTAGATTCTCATTAAATCAGAGAAAGACGTGGTCTACGAATCCAAGGAGAAACACCCCTTTTTCCTAGACATTGAGCCCATCTGAAAAATAATTCTATATTATGTTCCATGCATCCAAGGAAGTTTACAGAGATTAGCTCACTTAAACTAAAATACAACACCACTACTAGCTAGCTCTGTAAGTGTCATGATAATTATCCAAATTAATAGGTAGGGAAATAGAGGAACATAGATTAAATAACTAACTGAAAATTCACATTAACTCATATTAATAAAGTGAATCACCTAGAATGCTTTTTTTAAAAAAACAAATTTAGTAAAATATAACTTACATACAATATCGCTCATATTTACATCAAACAATTTAAGTTTGGGATGTGTATAGAATTATGAAATCATCACCATAATCAAGATGGAGATGATGATTGATGATTATTGATATTTGGGATTAATCTATGATAATTGTTGTGATTTGGGATTTATCTATGTTGTTGTATATATTAGTAGTTAATTCTTTTTATTACTGACTGAATAGTATTCAACTATATGGCTATATCACAACTTATATAGTCATCTATTGATGTACATTTTGGCCATTTTCCATATTTGGCTATTAACAAATAAACTGCTTTGATCATCTATGTATAATATTCTGTACTGATATACACATTTCTCTCTCTTGAATAAATGTTTAGTAGAACAGCTGTAATATAATATAGGTGTCTATTTAACTTTTTAGAAAAACTAATTGGTTTTTGAAGTGGTTGTAACAGTTTATGGTTTCGTCAGAGTTCAGGATAATTCCAGTTCCTCTACATCCTTACCAGCACTTAGTATGGTCATTTTTGTTCATTCCTTTTAGTCATGTTATTGGTATCTCACTGTGGTTTAATTTCATTTCCTGATGACTAATTTAGGTATTTTCCATCTATATGTCTTCTTTGGGAAGACAATCGATTCAAACCTTTTGTCTCTATTGCTGTTTTCTTTAATTTCTGAATTTTGAGAGTCCTTATTTATGCTGGATACAATTCATTTATCAGATATGTGATCAGTGAATGCTCTCTCCCATTCTGTAAAAAACACTTGTGTTGCATTAACACTATCGTCAAAGAACAGAAGTTTTAATATCAAAAGTCATATTTAGCAATTATTTGTGTGTGTGCATCATGTTTTTAGTGTCTTTACAAAAAAATTTCCCTAATTTAACATCATAAATATTTTTCATGTTTTCCTTCTAGAAATTGTATAGTTTAAGGTTTTAGAGTTAGGTCTGTGATCCATTTTGAAGTAATAATAATAATAATGATAATAATAATAATAATAATAATAATATCATTATTATTATTATTTATACCTAGTATTAGATATAAATTGAAGGGGTTTGTTGCTGCAATGGTTTTCCACATATTGAATTGTTCCAGTACCATTTGTTAAAATGACAACCCCTTCACCATTGAATTTTCAATATCTGCTTTTTAAAAATCTATTAGTCCAATTTGTTTGAGTTTATTCTGGACTCTCTTCTGTTAATGATCTCTTTTTCTATTTCTATGTCAATACCATACTGTCCCGATTATTACAGCTTCATAAAGACACTTGAATTCTGATATTAATTAATGTTAGTCTGTTTTCTCAAAATTGTTTTGTTTATTCTAGATCCTTTGCTTTTCCATATGCATTTTAGAAATAGTTTCTCAATTTCTTTAAAAGCCTACTAGAATTTGTATTGAAATTATTTTGAATATATAGCTAAATTAATAGGGAATTAATATTTTAAACAATATTAGTTATTCTGAATCATGAACATAATATATGTCTCCATCTATTGTTTCCTTTAATTACTCTCAGCAATAATTTTTTCTTTTCAGTGTATAGTTTTTTTAATATAATTTGTGAGATTATTCCAAGTATTTTACATATTTGAGTTACTTAATCCCTTGAATCCTTTCATTTTATCTTCCTATTAGTGCATATTGATTATACAGAATGTGGGGTTCATTGTGTCATATTCATATGTGTATACACCACATTTTAATTTATTATTTATTTATTTTCTGTTTTTATTTGTTCTTTTTAGTTATATCTGATAGTAGAATATATTTTACCATATCATATCATACATACATGGATTATAATTTCCCATTGTTTTGGTTGTACATGATATGAACTTACACTGGTCGTGTATTCATATATGAACATAGGAGAGTTATGTCCAATTACATGTACTCTTTTTTTCCGGTCTCATCACCCCTTCCCATTATTCCCACTGTCCCAACCCAGTTAACCTCCATTCCATTCCTTGCTCCACTTATTGTAGGTTGGCATCTGCATATCAGAGAGAACATTTGACTTTTGGTTTTTTGGAACAGGCTTATTTCACTTAGCATGATAGCTTCCAGTTCCATTCATTTACTGACAAATGCCATAATTTCATTTCTCTTTAAGGCTAAGTAATATTCCATTGTGTATATGTACCATATTTTCTTTATCCATTCAGCTATGGAAGGGCCCCTAAGTTGGTACCCATATCTTAGCTATTGTGAATTGAGCTGCCATGAACATTCATGTGCCTGCACCACTACAGTATGCTGATTTTAAGTATTTTTTTTTCCAATTGATTTTATTTATTTATTTTTTTCAAAACAAGTGTTGGTGGGCTGGGATTGTAGCTCAGCAGTAGAGTGCTCACTTAGTACAGGTGGGACCCGGATTCGAATCTCAGCACCACATAAAAATAAAGGCATTGTGTTGTGTCCATCTACAAAAAAAGATTCTCTCTTTCTCTTTATAAAAAAAAAAGTGTTGGCAAAGATGTGGGGAAAAAGGTATACTCATACATTCCTGGTGGGACTGCAAAATGGTGCAGCCAATATGGAAAGCAGTATGGAGATTCCTTGGAAATCTGGGAATGGAACCACCAATTGACCCAGCTATCCTTCTCCTAGGAGTATACCCTAAGGACTTTAAAACAGCATACCACAGGGACACAGTCATATCAATGTTTATAGCAGCATAATTGACAATAGCTAAACTGTGGAGCCAACCTAGAAGTCCGACAGTGGATGAATGGATAAAAAAAATGTGGCATTTATACACAATGGAATATTACTGATTTTAAGTCTTTTAGGTATAGGTTGAGGAGTGGGATAACTGGGTCAAATGGTGGTTCCATTCCAAGTTTTCTTAGAAATCTCTATATTGCTTTCCATAGTGGTTGCACCAATTTGCAGTACTGTCAGCAATGCACAGTGTACATTTTTCCTCACATCCTCCCAATATTTATTGTTATTTGTATTCTTGATAATTGTCATTCTGACTGGAGTGAGATAGAATCTCAGTGTAGTTTTAATTTTCATTTCTGTAATTGCTAATGATTTTGAGCAATTTTTTCATGTATTTTTTGACTATTCATGTTCCTTCTTCTGTGAAGTGTTTGTTTAGTTTTTTTTTTGCCTATGTATTGATTGGGTTATTTATTACTGTTGTTGTTCAGATTTTTGAGTTTTTATATATCCTGAAGTTTGGAGATTAATGCTCTAATGTGCAGGTAGCAAAGATTTTCTCCCATTCTGTAGTCTCTCTATTTATATTCTTGATTATTTCCTTTGCTGTGAAGATTTTTAGTTTGACACATTACCATTTATTGATTCTTTATTTGGGACTAGTACCAGGGATTGAACTCAGGGGCACTCAACCACTGAGCCACATCCCCAATCCTATTTTGTATTTTGTTTAGAGACAGGTTCTCACTGAGTTTCTTAGCACCTCGCATTTGCTGAAGCTGGCTGTGAACTCACCATCTTCCTGCCTTTCAGCCTCCTGAGCTGCTGGGTTTATAGTTTGCATACCACCCCATCCAGCTCCATTTACTGATTTATTCATTTTAGTTTTTTTTTTTTTTTTTACTTTAGGAGTCTTGTTGAGGAAGTCAGTTCCTAAGATGACACAATGGAGATTTGGGCTGACTTTTTCTTCCCGTAGTTGCAGGGTCTCTGCTGTAATGCCTAGGTCCTTGATTACACATTTTGACCTTTCCACTCCCCTGTTACACACTCTTACCCTCATCTTCCTGCTCTGCCTGATCCCTTCCTTTTAACTAGTAGTCTTTCTTCTATGTTCATGTCATTTTCCCCTCTTAGCTTCCATGTGTGATAGAAAACATGAGATATTTGAGTCTGGCTTATTTCACTTAGCATGATGACCTCGAGTTCCATCCATTTTTCTGAAAATGACATTTTGTACACTGGATTCACAGGATTCTTTTTAGGGCTGAGTGATATTCTGTTAGTGTATATGTATTCATTCATTTGGTGATGGACAGCTAGCCTGATTCAATTGGCTAGTGGGAACTATGCTGATATAATATGTCATACAGGTATTTTTATAGTATACTTTTATTTTTTCAGATGTGTATTGAGGAGTGGTATAGCTAGGCCATATGGTAGTTCTGTTTTTAGTTTTTTGAGGAAATTCCATGCTGATTTCCTTAGTGGCAGTACCTTTACACTAACAGTGTATAAGGGTTACTTTTTCCCTAAAATCTCGAGAACATTTATTGTTATTTGGACTTTTGCTGATTGCCATTCTGACTTAGGTGAGCTTGAATCTCAATGTAGTTTCAATTGTCATTTCCCTGAAGGGAAAAGATGTTGAATGCCTTTTCATAGAATTATTGATCTTTTGTACTTCTTTTAAGAAGTACTAAGTATAAAACCTAAAATATTGAAACGGCCAGAAGAAAATATAGGAGAAACATTTTCAGCTACATGTATAGACAATGACTTCCTCAATAGAGTTCCTATAGCTCAGAAAATAATACAAAAAATGACAATAGATTTCATCTTATTAAAAAACTTCTATACAGCATAAGAAACAATCAATAGAGTGAAGAGAGAACCTATGGAATGGAAGAAAATCTTTGCCAGCTACTCTACTGACAGAGAAGTAATATCCAGAATACATAAAGAACTCAAAACATCACACACACACACACACACACACACACACACACACACTCACAGAAAGAGAGAGAGAGAGAGAAGGAAAATCCTAATAAATAAATATAAAATATACGAAAATCCTTTTAAATGTATTGAGATTTTAAAGGTACATAAATGATCTCTTCTGTTAAATATTACAAGTACACCTAGAAATGATGTGTATCTTTCTATTACTGGTTTGTATATTACATAAGTGTCAGTGAGGTAAAGTGTCTGACAGGTAAGTCTCCAAATTATCATTCTATTAATAAGAAAGAGATGTTGAAATCTTTGACAATATCTGTGAGTATGTATTTTTCCTTGAAGTTCTATTACTTTTTTAAATTTTACAATTTGTCATTGTATTAACATTCTTATTTTTATATCTTTTTTATATCCTTTTTTTTAATTAATGGACACTCTACATCCCTCATAATATATTTTACTTTTGCTCTGAAATATACTTTCGCAGATAGTGGTATAGCCTCTCCAGATTGCTTTAGAGCTTTTAGTATGCACCTTTAACTTAATATATTCTATTTTAAAGTGCCATTGTACATCTTCACATATCCAGTATAAGCTACCTGTCCTGTAAGTACAACATTTTACTCTAGTAACTTCTGTATTTTTTAATAGTTAGCAAACTTTGTATTTCTCACATGTTTATATGCCATAATATGTTTTTAGAAATTATGCTTTAAATAGTCAATTACCTTTGAAGAAGTTTTGAAAAATGAGAAAAACATTTAAATCCCCTAGGTACTGATGTTCTCCAATCCTTCATCTAGGTTGAGATATTCATCTGCTAAATTTTAGTTCAGCATAAAGAGCTGCTTTTAATGCTGTTGAAGGGAAGACCTAATTAATTCTTCTAGCCTTCTTATTTCTTTTTTTTTTTCATACACACACACACACACTCTGAGATTAAACACAAGGGGTGCTTAACCACTGAGCCAAATCTCCATCTCTTATTTATTTTAAGATAGGACCTGCTAAATTGCTGAGTCTGGGTTTGAACTTGCAATCCTCTTGCCTCGGACTCCAAAGCCACTGGGAAGCCTTCTTATTTCTTAAACAAACTTTCTGACAGGTTATTTTCTTTCAGTTCTTTAAAGATGTTGCTTAATTCTTGTCTCATTTTCATTTTTTCCAATGAGAAATCTGCCATCACACTTAATTTTGTTCTTTTGTATTTTCTCCATGTTCACTTTAAGATTTTCTTTCCATCATTGATATTATCCAATTTTATTATAATCTACTTTGATAACTTTTATTCCTGTTTCTTTTGTTTCATGTTATTAAGTTTCATGATTTTTTTTTCTATGTCCTCATCTCTATTTTAGGAAATATACTTCCACAGATCATGGTCTGCTTGATTTTTTTTTTTTTTTACAGCTCATTGATGCTCTGGTATTTTTTATCCAGGCTCTTTTTTTTTTTTTGTATTTTACTATATGTCAATTTTACTACTATGTTTTATTCTTTCAGTATTTCTTTCCTTTTTCAAGTCTAATCTTCAATTAATCCCATCACTGTGTACACACACACACACACACATTTGTATAAGTAATCTAAGCTATTGCAGTTTTCATCTTTAAAAGTTCAATACAGCTCCACATATTTCATGCCCCTACAAAACTAATGCTTTTTCTAGTTTCTTAACCATAAAGGAATCAATAACTATCACAGTAACTGTTTCAATTTCCCTTTTCCAATAATAATGTCATCTGCTTAATTTCTAAGTTGTTTTCAGTATTTTGTTTGTTGTTTCATTTTCATCACAGGTATATTTTCTTATATCTTTGAATGCCTGGTAGTTTTATATTGGATGAAAGATTGGGAATGTTATATTTTAGGGTGCTGTCTATTTTGTATTTTGATACATACAGTTGAATTTTATTTTGGGATGCCATACTTTTTTAAGAATCAATTTGATGAATTTGATTCTTTCTTTTTAGCTTTATGAGGCAGGTAAAGTTGGTCTTTAGCCTAGAAGTATTTTACCCCACTACTGAGATAGAAATCTTTTTGAGTACTATACCTGTTGCCCTGGGATTTATGAGATTTTCCAGCTATCGCAGGCAACAAAAAGCGTTTTGATCTGTGTGAGCTCCAGGCATTGTTGCTTCTTATCCTTTCAGATTTTCCTTCCCTAGTCCTAAATAATTTCCTCAGACACATGCACTAATCAGTACTCTGATGAATATTTAAGGGCGAACTCCTGCAGATCTCTAGATTCTCTTTATAAGTTCCACTGTTGGTACCTTAACCATGTAAACTTACTGTCCTGCCTTTATTGACTTCCAGCTCCAACTTCTTAATTTAGCAAGACCATGGAATTCAATCTGGCTGTCCCCTTTCTATGCTGCAGATTGAAAAAAAATATTTTAGGAAGACAAGGCATTGCAGGAAGAATTCTTAATTTTATTTCCTTATTTTCTAAGAATTGCCTTCCTTTGTTGTTTGATGTCTGTTACCTTGAAAACCTTTTTCTGATGTATCTAGATTTTTAATTGTTATTGTAATGTGGGTAAATTTATTTCCTGTTAGTCACTCTTGGAAATAAATACTAAGCTATACTCTAAGACAGATATTTTAAAGGGGACAAATATTGTAACAATTCTTGGAAAATAAAATATATCATGAAATACTAGGGAAGGAGTGTTTTAAGAAGAAAAAGAAGAAAAAGACCATACTGCTAATTACTAGAGAGTGCTTAGATTAAGTGAGCATTGAAGAAATGACCATTGTATTTCAGCACTTAGAATTTCTTGGCCGTTTTGGCTTGAGAGGTTCTAGTTTGCTTTGGAAATATATCTCCCAATCCATAGTTTGCCTTTTTGTTTCGTTCCATTTTGTCCTTTGCTGTGCAGAAACATTCACTTTGATGTAGTCTTACTTGCTTATTTTTGTATTTGTTGTCTGTGTTTTGGTGTTATATCCAAAAAAACCCCCAAAAAAAACCTGTTGGCAAATCTAATATTAAGGAAATATTTCCTTTTGCTTTCTTCCAGGGGTTTTGAAATATCTGATCCTATGTTTATGCCTTTAATCCATTTTGAGTTGATTATTGTGCATAGTATAAGGATCCAATTTTGTTCTTTTCCATGTTGATAACCAGTTTTCAGACACCTTTTATTGAAGAGACTATTGTCTAGGTGTTCTCATTGAAAATTTGTTGATTATATATGAATGGGTTTATTTCTGGGCTCTCTACTCTAGGAATGCAAATTGGTATAGCTATGTAAAAATCAGTGTGGAGATTCCTCAAGAAATTGAAAATTGAATTGCTCTATGATCCCCGTGATTCCTCTGCTGGGTATGCTTGAAAAACAAAACAAAAAGCACAAATAAAACAATAGCAAACAAAGCCCAATCAAACAAACAAAATCAGGATTTCAAAGAGATATCTATATTCAACATTAATTACAATTGCCAAGATTTAAAAACTATCTAATTATTAATGAATGAAAGAATAAGAAAATTGTGAAGTCTACCTATCTCATAGTTCTAGAGGCTAGGAAGTCCAAGGGCATAGATTTGGTATCTGGCAAAAGCTGCACTCTGCTTCTAAGACAGAGCCCTGTTGCTATTTGCTATAGAGGGAATGAAGGTTCTATCCTCAAACAACAGAAGGGAACAATCAACTATTATCCAGCCCTTTTTCTAGGACCCCAATCTAATCCAGGAGGGTTCTATGTTTACAGATTAATCTTTTCTAACATCCACATCTTACAACTATGATATTGGTGATTAAGTTTCAACATAAGAATTTTGGGAGACATACTCAAATCATACCACAGCATTTAATTTTTTGTGTTCATGGTAGTATCACAACAACTTGTATTACTGTTATGGTTTGAATATGAAATGTCCCCCAAAGATTCTTTGAGGGGTTGGTCCCCAGTTCACCCAAGTTCAAAGGCAGGGCTTTGGGGAAGTGGTTGAATCAGGATGGCTCTAATCTCATTGGTGGATTAATCCATTGAAAGCTGAATGAAGAGAGAGGTGGGGCATGGTTGGAGGAATTGGATCACTGGGGACATGCCCTTAGGCACTATAAGTTTTCCTTGGCCCTGTCTTCTCTTTTGCTGATTCCTGACCACTAGGAGTTGACCAGCTTTCCTCTGCCACAGTGTTCTGCCTCATCTCAGGCTCAAAGCAAGGAGTCAATTGACCATGGACTAAAACTTTTAAATGGTGAACCAAGTTAATTTTTTTATCCTTTAATTGTTTATGTCAGGTGTTTTTTTGCCATAAAATAGTAAGTTTACTAACATGGCTAGACATTTAAATATGTGCTTCCTGAAAACCTTATATAGGTATCATCATGTACATTTTTTTATTTGTTTTAATTAGTTATTCATGACAGTAGAATGCACTTATATACTTACTTTGATATATCATACATAGATGGGATACAATTTCTCATTTTTCTGAGTAAACATCTTGTAGAATCATATAGGTCATACAGTCACATATATACATAAATTTATAATGTCTGTTTCATTCTACTATCTTTTTTATCCCCACATCCCTTGCCTTCCCCTCTTTTCAATTCCCTCTACCTAATCTAAGGTAATGCTATTCTTTTTTTTTTTTTGCCTTTATACATGTACTTTGTTGTTGTTGTTGTTGTTTTGCATTACAATTTTTAATACACATATATACCACAATTTTTGTATCTCTGTTTGTAAATAAAGTATGTTGACACCCAGTTCAAGTCTTCATACATGTACTTTGTATAATGATGTCCATCACATTCCACCATTCTTGCTAATCTCCTGCCCTCTCCCTTTCCCTCCCATTTTATATATGGGGAACCTATAGGTTATATGTATTGAGAAAACTCACACATCTAATAATTGAGTTCATTTTAGAATCTGTTTGCCTGATGCCCAAACCCCTGCTTTTTCTGTTATGCTTGACTGGTTATAAGACCAATGCTGCTGTATTTTCTTCTTTATTACTTGTCAATTAATATCAATAATACTATTACTTTCAACATTTAATTTCCCCATCACTGCCTCATGACTTTGAGTGCTTACAGAAAAGAGTACAAGTGTGCATTTGTACTTGGCAATCAATATTTTCAACAGAAATGTTTAAATTATTTAGATTTGAAAAAAAGCACATTTAAATCCAACTATTTTTCTTGACTAGTTTGCAAAAATATGTGTGTTCTCATTTTTACCCTGGGAATTATTTATTGTTTTGAAAATGATTTTCTTTTGTATGTCATGAAGTTGAACGTTTGGGGATTTACTCAACCATTTATAATAGGATCCTAAGGAACTCATAACAAATACTGAAACATCCCCCAAACACATACTATCTGTAAGAAAGGTCAGAACCTCTCAGTGATTTTCACTGAACCTTAAAAGACAAACAACTTCAACACAGCACTGCTACATCTTGGCTCAATGTAATTTCAACCCTGCTGAGAATAGTAAAATGAAAAGGATATTTGATTCGGGTTGCACTGAGCTATTTTTAAATTTTTTTTGTCATTTTTTTTTTTGTTTTCTTTGCAGGCAGAAAACAAAATCCATTCTTATGCATAAAAATGTATTAAGCCAAATGTGAGTATGGTAACCTTGCTTATAAATTAAAAACAAATATCAATAGAAAATAAAAATACTTGTCTTTTTGATATTGCATATGATAATAATTTGAACAATGGTAATAGGATTCATATCTGTACAAGCTAACCTTGGTTGGGCTTTGCTAAGAATGATATATGAAGGTATAAAAAATGATTTTAAAACCCCAACAACCTTTATTTAGCAATGCAATACAAATTTTCATAGTATTTCAATCTTGGCTCCTAAAAGTTATGAAGATTATTTGGTTTTGTTTTTTTCAATTTGGTGAAATATTTTAAGAAAGCCCCCAAAATAAGCAATTGTCAGAATGTGCTATTCAGGTGCTGTTACATAAAAATTTCAATTTTAATGGGTCTTGAGCCAAATAACAGAATTAAAACAAAATAAATTAATAATAATTTACACTAACATTATTCAATATTTGTTAATATAAACTATTAAATACTACACATCAAATTATGTTTATATTTTTCCTGTCATTCTACAAATTGTTTTTATTTGCATCTTGCTTCAATATAACCTATAACACACTAATTTGTTTAAAATAATTTACTATTATAGGGGATAAGAACTTGCTACTTCAAAATGTACCACCATGGCATCTTAATTTTTCTGACTAGAAGCCACATGCAAAACTTCCGATGCAGGAAAGACTCTCTGAACTCTGCCTACCTTCCTAAAACCAACCAGGACACAAATTTCACTACCAGGAAGAGGATATTCTTATCACTGGAGATGGAGAATTAATATAGAGATGAATCTGTACAAGTAAACTTTACTATAATAACCTCTGTTTCTATTAGTGACCTATGTATATACACCCATATATATACTAATATATTTCCCACATATACACCCATATATTTTCTTATTACTTTCACACAATTTGCTCTCAAACTCCCTTTTCCCCTTTTTTGGTCATATTTCCATAATTTATTGCCCTTTGTTAAAATGGTATGTATGTACCCAGGTCTAGCCTTTCTTTGGGTCTTTATTCCATTTCAATGAAAGTCCCAATTAGCACATAAAAATTAACATATTAGCTTAAAATAAACTGTATATGCTTTTCTCGTTAATCTGTTTTTTTGTTGTTGTTGTTGTTGATTCAGTTCACAGACTCTAACCACAGAATTTAAGAAGGTAAAGAGGAACGTCTCTCTTTCCTTACACTATTAAGCACCAGACACTGAGATAATTAGAGTTCATAATTCCCACAGTGCAATGAGGAGTCCTGTATGACTATTGTTAGCTTATTTTCTTTTATTCTATCAATACCACCTCTGTGAATAGGGAGAGGTCTTCTGAGTTTCATGGGTTTGGCATCATGCATTGATGAATATATTTAATAATGGACCATAACTATGCCTTTGTATGAAAGAATGAGAGAGTTCTACGTGAAGGATGGCAAATGGCAATCTGTAGAATATGAACTCACGCTGCATTTCTACAGATTCTCTTTAAACCTGGCATGCATTACAACATAGAATCACAAGTGATTGTCCCTACTAGTATATCACAATGAACAGAAGGTACTAACAATCCATTTACTGCAGCACCTATTAAAATTCTATAGTTAAGTCCTTATTGAATTTCTGTGGTAAACAAAATTAGAAGTTAGATTCAACATGAAGAATTTTACTTGAATACTTCTGGTGTGCACAGATGGAATCCAAAAAAATGTCCCAGCAGAAGTGCTTTCATATGCATAGACTTTAGGAACTTCTTAGAAGATGTGTGTATATACTCACTAATAATGTCTTGTTTGGATCTTAATGCATACCACTTTTTTTACAGATTAAAAATTATCTCCTTGGGGCTGGGGTTGTGGCTCAGCAGTAGAACACTCACCTAGTACGTGCGAGGCACTGGGTTCGATCCTCAGCATCACATAAAAAGAAATAAATAAAATAAAGGTATTGTGTACAACTATAATTTAAAAAACGATTTTTTAAAAAATTATCTCCTTGTCCCAAAGTTTTGATACAAAGTGAATATATAGTATCATGTATGTATGTGGTGGGTGAAATGTTTACTATAGACATCTACTTTATTTAGAAATCCTAACAGAATTTGTAGATACACTTTAATCTTCAGTGTTTTATTATTAATTCTAATTTATTACAAAGAAGATAAAGCTATATGAAAGACAAATGCAGGCAAAACAATAGAATATAATCCACATAAAAGCATAGCTTCATATTTAAAAAAAAGTTTTTGTAGTTATAGATGGACAACATGCCTTTATTTTATTTGCTTATTTTTGTATGCAGTGCTAAGGATCAAACCCAGTGCTTCACACATGTTAGGCAAAAGCTCTGCCACTGAGCCACAGCCCCAGATATATCACATTTGACTACACTGTTTGGTGTCTTTGCTGTGACCTCACAAAGTAATTGGATTAACAATGTGGTTGGCCAATCTGAACCAATCTGGGGCAATGCTGGAACATTCACAGGGAAAGTGCTTGGCACACAGTCAATTGTTAATTGTTTTACTGTGCTGATAATGAGCTTCTGCACATCGTTCCTTAACTACAGAGAAGCCTATATATATATTTGTTGTTGTTCACTTAATCAAGAAATCACTCCACGGTTTTTTATGATTTTCTTTGAGATTGGACTCAATTCTTCTATAATCTTAGTCAGGTATTATGAGAAATTTTAGAATGTACCTACACATAAACAACTCATTGATTATTTTGTTTAATCTACCCTCACTCTACTTCTTTCTAATAATCTCCATCTGAAAACTAAATGTGTTACCTTAACTGCACTTTGATGGGCAAATTCCTCTAAGAGACTGGGTTTCTAGGCAACCACACAGAAACTAAGGCCAAGACAAAAGATATGGTCTCCTACTTCAACTGTCAGAACAAAAGGGATTCCTTTATAATGCATTAATGCCCACAGAAGTGGCCGAGCATTTGATTTAATTTTTAATAAGCTATCATCAAAAACCTGTCTTTTCAAATTACTGTTTTTCTGAAGTTATTGTTTGATTTTTCTTTTCCATTTTTAAAGAGTATATCCCGAGTTTAATGATCTTTAATTCACCCTGATTTAATAAATAATACAGCTTTTATAGTTCTACTCCATGCTCCCCTCCATATGAATATTCTGGTCAAGGACAGGATGATCAGGAAAAAAAGCAGAGAAATATTGCTACAAGACAGTGTGCCACATTTTCACACTATCAGCAGTGCTTCAGAATTCTGTATGTGCAGTTACAGGTATTATAAATACAGAGAGACCACAATTAAGGTCAGTTTTTGCTCCTCTCCTTGGGAGATAAGGGCAACTTCTAAAAACTTATTTGTGCCATAGAAAGGCAACAGTATTACCAGACCTGAAAAGTAATTTAGAAAGAAAGAAAAAACAACAGGAAGTGTGCACAACTATTTGCAATAAGCTATTATCTTATGTCTTCTATTTCTCATTAAATGGCTGATTTCAGTACTATGAACTTGCTGCTTTTTGAGCAATAATTTGAATTTGTCTGGATCACAGAATGAATTAGGAATTTTATTACCCAATTATGTGTGTACTTTGGGACATGAAATTTAGAATTCAGTAACTTCTGTTTACTATGTTCAATGTATGTTTCGCTGAACCAAAACAGAGTTCTCTCTTCCATCAGAGCACCTTAATTTAGACAGTCATATGGAACTTTTAAGTCCCTTGGCTATTGAGTTTCATTTCTCACTGGAATTTTAGGGAGTCTGTCCTGAAGAATCTGGTATTAGGGAATTATAATATTATAGAAGTGACTTTAGAGTCATATTTGTATACCAGCATAAAATTTGTCTCCAGATCAAGAGATCAAGAAGGGTCACTTTACAAATAACACAGAACTGTGAAATTTGGGGTATGCAGAGGAATAGAGAATAAAGCAATTGAACAGAGAATGACGGAGAAGAAAGAGAAAGTGAGCAAGGATTAGTTGTATTCCTTCAAAATGACTAGTTGCTTCTAAGGGGTGAGGTCAAATTCCCTTTACTTTGACCCAATTTATCTGAGAGAAAACAGTGAAATGGTCAGAGTAAATGCTGGTCACCAAATTGGGAACAAACACTCAAATGATGAATTCTCACTTCAGAGAGAATCATTCCCTGGTTAAAATAAAAATATTTTGCCAGAAGATTGGAAAAAATATAAGAAAAATGTAAAGGCCCCTCAGAAGTCATTTGATATTGGTTATACATTATTAGAATCCTTCACATACACAAAAGATAGAGCAATATTCAAAGAGTCAAATCAAATAATCCATTATTTCAGCACCAGGATGAAATGGGATAAAAGTTCTGAATCTACATAGGTGATTAGTACTGGAATAACACACTGTTAGGGTGAGTTCAAGAAACTGAATACCTTATTATCTTGGATAAAGATATTAGAAATTTCTTTCAGTTTTGGAATGAAGAGAAAACACAAGTTAGTATTTGAAAACACTGCACAGTGTATCTAGTAGGCTGTATATGATGTGACCAAGTTAACCACAGAGTAATATATATGTTTCCATTTGCAGTGTATGGGTCCCCTTATTCTAACAAACATTCTCTGATCTCAGAGACTCCCAGGATTTTGAGACCCAACTTGTTTTTAAGTTATTCTTTTGGGTTCAAAGAAAGAAAACTAGTCAAATAATTCTCTAATAGCACTTTATCTTATCCTGACTTCAAATAGTCCTGCTCCAAGTTATTCTGACCCTTAAGTACTGTGGATTCCATCGGACATACACACACACACACACAAAGAGAGAGAGAGAGAGAGAGAGAGAGAGATACAAACACATACATCATATCACATAAAGGCATAGTTCATAAATATTTTTTCTAGAAAACAGAAAATGGAGCTGATATATATACATATATATGTGTGTATATATATATGTGTGTGTATATGTGTGTGTGCATACAATAGAAAAGGCAGAGGCACACATATGTAGAGATTGAGTCATAAAGAAGAAATTAAGTAATTAAGTACCATGTCTGAGGCCACATAATTAGGAAGTGGGACTGGAGAAATTTAAACCCTGTCTGTCTGACTTGAAATCTACTTCCCTTTAACTGAAATTTTTATTTCCTCTGACAACAAAACTAAATGGAAGAGAAATATGGCTGATGTCCACTTGGCTGACCACCTTTCTTCCTCACAGACATCCACAACCAAAGCACATTAGAATAGGGAGTAAAATAGAAAATGTGGAAGAGGATTTGGCACTGGACTATTCTAGACCCTAAGAAAATCTGAGTCAGAGGAACTGGCTTTGTCTACCCTGGTGCTCTTCAAGTTCAGCAAGTGCCTGTGAGTTCTATAGTGTCCTAAGCACCAAGTCAAAAAAAAAAAAAAAAATGGAGTGGACAGCCTGTGATACACAGAACTTAAAATATGTACAAGGTTTTATTGTGGTATTAGGAAATCTGGTCTCTAATCCCCTTGCTATTTTAAGCAGAAAAATGTATGTATAGCCAAAGAGATAATACTAAGATATTTTAATGCTAAGAAATAAATGCATAAGAAAAACTGGGGGAAAAAAAAAAGACATGCATGTAATTTTTTTTTCATATCAGATACAGTGGGATTTCTGTTGCTTACCTTCAAATTCACTGATTCTTTTTTAAAAATTTAATTTGTTACGTTTAGATACACATGACAGTGGGGTATATTTTGACATATTTTTGCAAACATGCAGTATATCTTATTCTAATTAAGATCCCAGTCTTGCAGTTGTACGTGAGGAGATTCATTGTGCTGTATTCATGCATGTACATAGGAAAGTTGGGTCAGATTCCTTCCACTGTCTTTTCTATTGTTATCCCCCCTTTCTTCCTTTCATTCTCCTTTGTCTAATTCACTGAATTTCTATTCTCTATGCCCCTCCCCACCCTGCTTGTTGTGTGTTTTCATCAACATATTGGAAAGAACATTTGAGCTTTGGTTTTGGGGGATTTGCTTATTTCACTTAGTAGGAACGTCTCCAGATCTATCATTTTGCTGGCAAATGTCATAAAGTTGTTCTTGATTATGGCTCAATAATATTCCACTATGTATATATACCCCATTTTCTTTATACGTTCATCTGTAGAAGGATACCTAGATTGATTCCATAGTTCAGCTATTGTGAATTGAGTTGCTATAAACATAGATGTGGCCATATCATTACAGAAAGATGATTTTTAAGTCCTTTGGGTAGATCCAAGGAGTGGGATAACTGTGTCAAATGGTGGTTCCATTCCAAGTTTTCTGAGTAATCTCCATACTGCTTTCCATAGTGGTTGCACCAATTTGCAGTCCCGTCAACAATGCATGAATGTACCTTTTCACCAACATCCTCACCATAATGTATTGTTACTTGTATTTATAATTGCCATTCTGTCTGAAGTGGGATGGAATCAAAGTACAGTTGTAATTTGCATTTTTCTTATTGCTGGAGAGATTGAACATTTGTCCATGTATCTGTTACTATTCATATTTCTTCTTCTGGGAAATAATTTGTTTTGTTTGTGTTCAGTTTTTTTTTTTCTGTTCTTTATATATCTTGCAGATTGATGCTGTATCTGAGGTGCTGGTGGCAAAGATTTTCTCCCATTCCGTAGGCTCCCTGTCACACTCTTGATTGTTTCTTTTGCTGTGAAGAAGCTTTTTATTTTGATATGATCCCATTTATTGATTCTTGATTTTATTTCTTGCACTTCAGGAGTCTTGTTGAGGAATTCTGTTTCTGAGCTGAAATGATAGCATATTGGGCCTCAATTTTCTACTAATAGGTACAGGGTTTCTAGTGCAGGGTTACCTAGGTCTTTGGTCCACTGAGTTGAGTTCTGTGGAGAATGTGAGACTGGGGTCAAATTTTATTCTGCTACATATGGATTTCTAGTTTTCTCAGTACCATTTGTTGAAGAGGTTATCTTTTCTCCAATGCATGTTTATGGTGCCTTTGTCTAGTATAAGAGAATTGTATTTATGTGGCTATGTTTGTTTCTTCTATTCTGTTCCATTGGTCTTCATGTCTGTTTTGTTGCTAATACCATGCTGTGTTTGTTACTATAAATCTGAAGAAAAATTTAAGGTCAGATATTGTGATACTTCCTGTTTTGCTTTTCTCATTAAGGATTGCTTTGACTATTCTGACTCTGTTATCTCTCCAAATGAATTTTATGACTGCTTGTTCTATTTCTATGAAGAGTGTCATTGGAATTTTACTAGGAATTTTCCTTCTGCTTTCTCTATTCATTTTTTGAGCCCATCCATTGGGTTTTTAAACACAATTAGTCCCTGAATTTCCACTTTATTCTCCTTCCTATGTCCTTGCTGAGAAAGTCACATTTTACTGATACTTTTGTGCTGAGAGCCACAGCCGAGTCGGAATGGCCGCTGGCAAAATGCCAATAGTATTGGTTGACAGGCAAGGCATTACTATCCACCTCGGCCGCTACTTTGGAGTTCTCATGCTACTTTGGAATTCTCTTGGGGATTCCCGGGGATTCCCGGAGAGTTCCCATTGGTTGTAGAAGTGCAGGAGGAGGGATTTCCGGAGGATATTTCTGGCTGCTGGTTCCTGGACGAGCCACGTGGCGTTCGGGAGGAGTTCCCGGGAGTGTGTGTGGAGCGTGCTGGTGGAGTTAAGAAATAAAGTTTGTTCCTGCTTTAGTGGCTCGTGATTTGTGCCCAGCCAGACTGCGGCATTTGGTGGCCCGTACGGGGAACGCCTGAAGCTCGGGGGTAAGTGAAATTGCTCGCCCCTAAGGGAAGGCAAGAGAATTGTGACCATTTCAAAAAACAATGTGTTCTTGTTTTGATTTGTTTTCTTTTTGTTTCAAGCTGCCTATCCCTAGAACTTTCTCAGGCATACTGGGAAAAATGGTTGGCTCAAGGTTTGAAGTTGTTCGCCCCTGAGGAAGAGATAGAAATAGACCACAAATGCACATGTCAAGAAAATAGGAAAATTGATACAACGATTTTTTGTTCCGTTTTTGTTTCATTCTGTTTCGGTTTTGTTTTGTGTTATCATATTGGGTTGCGTTATCTTTACAGTAGATTAGAAATTAGTAAAAACAAACCAAAAGAGTGTTAAGTAAATTGTTAGAGGTTCAGACCATGGAGAAAGACATTTTAGATCAAGTAAAAGAGAAGGTCTCTCGAGCTAGTCAGATAGAGGAAGAAAATTTAAAGGAAGAAAGCTTAGAGGAGAAAGAGCTATTAGGGAAAAAGCTACAACAGGAGGCTGCTACTAACACTGTTCTATCACCAGAGGGCTTAATTCAACCAACAGCTCCCCCTATGGAGAGAGCTGAGTGGCCCTCAACCCCCGTAGCTGATAGATGGGATCCTGAGACAGGACCTCAAATATTAGCATGCCCTGTACTTGAGCAGGGAGGAGGGCAGCGAATTCACCATGCTTTAGATTTCAAAACAGTGAAGCAGTTAAAGGAGGCTGTAACAACCTATGGTCCTCAAGCACCCTTCACTGTAAGCATGGTCGAATCCATTACCAACTTGGACATGACACCAGCAGATTGGGCTAGCATGTGTAAATCTGTGCTAAATGGAGGACAATATTTGTTATGGAAGGTTGCCAATGAGGAATTTTGCATGGAGACGGCTAGGCGAAATGCAGCAGCCAGTTACCCTCAAAGAAATCTACATGTGTTGTTAAGAAAAGGACCTTACGAGGGTCAACGGCAACAAATTGAATATGATCCTGCTATATATGCACAAATTCCTGCAGATGCAGTTAGGGCATGGAAGACTTTACAAGGACATGGAGATTTACAAGGTCAATTATCTAAGGTAATACAGGGAGCTAATGAACCTTATGCTGAACTTGTAGATAGGCTTATTCAAACAGCTACCAGAGTTTTTGGGTATATAGAACAAGCAATGCCATTAATTAAACAACTGGCTTATGACCAAGCAAATCCTTGGTGCAGAGAGGTCATTAGACCATGGAAACATGGAGATTTAAACACATATATTAAATTATGTAGAGGCATTAATGAACAAGGGCAAGTCTTGGCAGCTGCAGCACAACAGGCTTTAGATGCCAGGCCAAAAACATGCTACAATTGTGAACAAACAGGACATTTTAAAAGGAATTACCCCATAGGAGGAGGGTTTAACAAATCTAGGTATCAAAGGAGTGGAATACCGGGTATTTGCCCACGATGCAGTAGAGGGAGACATTGGGCTAATGAATGCTGTTCTCAAACCACCATAGAGGGTACTCCATTATCAAAAAATGGACAAGGACCAGGTGTTTACCATGATATCATGGAGAAAGGCATCGGACTCCATTGCCAAAAAACAGGGGGGCCCAATGCTCCAGGGCCCACGACCACAAATACACGGGTACTGGAGGAACCCAGAAACACCATGGAGGAACCCAGCAACACCATCAGGGTATTGCCCAGGACACATTATCCATCAGATCTCTCATCAGACGAACCAGAGGGAGTGCAGGGTTGGACATCTGCGCCTCTGCCAGAGCAGTACTAACTCCAGATATGGGAGTTCAAATCATTCCCACAGGAGTAAAAGGACCTCTTCCCCAAGGATCAGTAGGCTTATTGTTAGGACGCAGTTCTTCTAATCTAAAAGGACTTATGATAAGTCCTGGGGTAATTGATCCCGATTATGAAGGTGAAATAAAAATTATAGCTAGTTCCCCAAAGGGTATATCAGTAATTTCACCAGGACATAGAATAGCACAGTTATTAATAATACCCAGCCTACATGATAAATTTTCCAGTAGTACTATAGACAGAGGTTCCAAGGGATTAGGCTCCACAGGTGTGGATTGGGCTATGCTGTCTTTAAATTTAGATTCTTGCCCCATGCTAAAACTAAATATTCAAGGACATGAATTTAATGGGCTACTTGATACAGGTGCAGACCTCAGCATCATATCTCGTCAAGAATGGCCAAAACATTGGCCATTACAACAAGCCACTCAAATGCTTCGAGGCCTAGGAGTGGCAACTAATCCCCATAGAAGTGCAATGGTATTAGATTGGAAGGATCCTGAAGGATGTGAAGGAACTATATAGCCATATGTATTGGATCATCTTCCTATAAATTTATGGGGACGAGATGTCCTAGATCAATTAGGTTTGAAATTAACAAATAACATCAATCCAAATGCACCCACTATTAGGGCTAGACAAGGTTTCAGGAAAGAAAAAAAGATTAGGACAACAAGAACAAGGTATAGCAGCACCAATTCAAATAGATCAAGGAATAAATATACATGGATTGGGTTTTCACAAGGGGTCACTGAGACAATCAAAATTACTTGGAAATCAGAAAGACCAGTATGGGTTCCTCAGTGGCCCCTGACTAAAGAAAAGATACAAGCAGCCCATGACCTGGTCAAACAACAATCAGCGGAGGGATATATACAACCTTCCGTATCTCCCTATAATACTCCCATTTTTGTCATTAAAAAGAAATCTGGTAAATGGAGATTATTGCAAGATTTAAGAGCCATTAATAATGAGATGGTTATTATGGGACCTGCTTAATCAGGGATTCCTTAATTGTCTGCTTTGCCAAAAACCTGGTACATTTTAGCTATAGATATTAAAGATTTTTTTTTTCAATTCCAATTCATCCTGAGGATAGTCCATGTTTTGCATTTACTATATCTGCACTGAATCATGAAGGTCCTGATCAGAGATATGAATGGAAAGTACTCCCTCAAGGGATGGTTAACAGCCCAACTATGTGTCAAATTTATGTTAACAAAGCAATCCAGCCACTTAGAAATCAAAATCCTGAACTACAAATATTTCACTATATGGATGATGTATTGTTAGCACACAAAGATAAAAACACATTGCTAGAATGTTATGCCACACTTACAAATTTATTAAAAAATTATAATCTAGAGATAGCAATAGATAAACTACAATTAAATTTTCCAATTAATTATTTAGGAGTTCTATTAACCTCAACCATGGTCCGTCCACCAAAAATTCAAATACGAGTAGATCAACTCAAATCACTTAACAACTTTCAAAAGTTATTAGGAGACATAAATTGGATAAGGCCTTATATAGGCATACCAACAGGAGAGTTGGGACCTTCATTTGATATCCTAAAATGTCCATCAGATCCAAATTCACCCCGAATGTTAACGCCTGAAGCAAGAAAGGCATTAAAAAGTATTGAAACATATATGGAAAATATGCATTTGGATAGAATTGATATAAGTTTGCCTTTATTATTTATTGTAATACCAACAAAAAATATTCCTACAGGAGTATTTTGGCAAGAAGGTCCATTATTGTGGATACATTTATCTTATTCTCCTAACACTGTGCTTACTAGGTATCCTGAGGCTGTAGGACAATTAATACTCAAAGGAATAAAAGCAGCAAAGGGAGTGTTTGGAATTTCTCCCAATAAAATTATTACTCCATATACTATGGATCAAATTGATGAGTTAGCTAATGAGTTAAATACTTGGGCAATAATCATGTGTAAATCTAATGTTTCATTTGATAATCACTTACCATCTAATCCTTTGTTGTCTTTTTGGTCTTTGCATCCTGTAGTTTTTCCAAAAATGAGAAGAAAAATCCCTATCATGAATGCTCCAAATATATTCACTGATGGGTCAAATAATGGTACAGCAGCAGTAGTTACCTCTGATCAAACTTTTACATTTTTAGTACCCAATCAGCTCAAAAGGTAGAGCTTAATGCAGTTTTACAAGCTTTTGGGATGTTTAAAGATTCTGTATTTATTTTATTTTCCGATAGTCAGTATATAGTTAATACTATAGTATCCCTTGAAGATGCTGGTAGGATTTCTCCTTCCTCTACTGTTTTCTCTTTGTTTTCCATTATACAAAGTCTAATCTGGGACAGATCCATTCTTTATAGGACATATCAGAGCACAAAGCTGGAGCCCTTAGTTTGGGCAATGATTTAGCAGATAAAACTACACATGACATACATATTTTCTCTACACTAGAAGAAGCTACAAATTTTCAGAAAAGGTTCCATGTCAATGCTAATACTTTACAAAAGCATTTTAAAATAACTAAGGAACAAGCTAGACAAATAATAAAACAATATCAAAATTGTGTGACCTTTTTACCACAAGTTAATCTTGGAGTCAATCCTAGAGGATTGATACCTAACCATATTTGGCAGATGGACGTCACACACTTGCCAGAATTTGGAAAATTAAAATATTTGCATGTTACAGTTGATACTTCTTCCGGATTTTTGATGGGCTCCCTTCATGCCGGAGAAAAAAAATAAAGATATCATAGCTCATTGCTTACAAAATTTTGCCACTGTGGGCGTTCCAAAACAGTTAAAAACAGATAATGGTCCTGGCTATACCTCTACCTCTTTTAAACAATTTTGCTCATCATTTGGCATTACTCATATAACAGGAATCCCATACAATCCACAGGGACAAGGCATAGTTGAAAGAGCTCATCAAACTATTAAAATGTACTTATTAAAGTAAAAAGAGGGAATTGGAAAGGGGTATATATCCCCCAAAGATAAACTTAAAATAACCCTTTTTACTCTAAACTTTTTAAATTTGGATTCATCAGGGCTTAGTGCTGAGGAAAGGCATATGTGTCCAAAAAATGTACATAAGCTTAAGATACTTTGGAAGGATATTCTAACAGGATAATGGAAAGGTCCTGACCCAGTGATTGTCTGGAGTCGGGGTTCTGTTTGTGTGTTTCCACAGGGAGAACAGCAGCCGATTTGGATTCCAGAGAGACTAACCAAAGCGATTTCTAAAGACCAAAAAGAAGATGATTTGACTCAAATCCATAACAGCTGATATCCAGAGCTCCAGCTTGGCTATTCTTACATCTGTGACAGTGATTAACCAGGATGCTTTTGTCAATATCTATTTTATTATTGCCTTTTACCACATCATAAAGTTCTATTTTATTTCTTGAGCTCATACAGACCTAGGTTAATGTTTTTCTGATCAGTTTTATTTTTTGACTGTGGAGTTTTAAACATTGCAATGGAGATTTCACCTGTGTAAAGCTACAAGGCCTTTACTATTGTCTTATGTGTTGTACGTTTGTGTGCACACTTGTGTTTTCGGTTGTATGTCTGTGTGTGCATATGTCCATATATCATATAGGAGGAGCGCTCATGAAAAAATGGATCCGAAATTTTTTTATTCACGTGATTTAAATGGTTTAATTTAAATTGGGTAAACAGCTGTTGAGGATTATTTTAGTATGAACAAATAAGGAGGTTAACAGATCTGTTTGTTTACTTTCACCTTTCCTTTCCATTATATTTAATAATTATGTTCAGGATAATGTAAATTGTTCAGAAAATTGTTTTCTTAGTACCTGTTGGAATGTTACATAATTTTTTTTTAGCATCATTGCCAGAATTCCTGTCTTCATCCCAGTGCCGGTGAAGACAAAGATAAAACCAAACTACAGCTTCTTCGATAGTTATCACAACAAACTGTATAAACTGATGCATCAATGAATAATAACTCAACAAGTAATGCTCAATCAAGGAGTGGATTTACTGTGGGAGGGAATGGACATATTGATAGATTCCTCCGCTTTGAACTGCTTGCAGAACTTGCCTGGACTATGTATCACTTGTATATATTGTGAACTATCTGTTGGTGCAGCGAATTGTGGTAATGCTGAATATCTTTGCTGATGGTGTCACCGGTGGTACAATTTTTCAAAGGAGCCGTCAATTGGCTTAGTGTCGTGGCATTTCTATATCTTCCTCCCTTCTGCTAGTGATGGTCTAAAATTTGGGGGCCAACAGATGTGAGGCAAAGAACCTCACCCCCCCACTGGTACCAAGGCCAAATTTGGGGGCCAACAGAAGTGAGGCAAAGAACCTCACCCCCCCACTGGTGCAAAGGCCTATCCACAAGTATGGCTATATGCTGGACTGGTAATCAGTGACGGGTATGATCCAATTGCAGTGGTACCAACCTAAGACAGGAGGCTGAGGGTGAGGCCTAGAGGTCAGCTCATCGGATGACGGGTAAGGACCATATGTTGTATTGGACAACTTAACAGGCATGGTCCCTAAGCCACATTGCTTGTTGTTTAATTAAACAGAATGGGGGACATGCTGAGAGCCACAGCCGAGTCGGAATGGCCCCTGGCATTTTGCCAATAGTATTGGTTGACAGGCGAGGCATTACTATCCACCTCTGCCTCTACTTTGGAGTTCTCGTGGGGATTCCCGGAGAGTTCCCATTGGTTGGGGAAGTACAGGATGAGGGATTTCTGGAGGATATTTCCTGCTGCTGGTTCCTGGATGAGCCGCGAGGCGTTCAGAAGGAGTTCCCGGGAGCATGTGTGGAGCAAGCTGGTGGAGTTCAGAAATAAAGTTTGTTCCTGCTTTAGTGGCTCGTGATTTGTGCCCAGCCAGACTGTGGCACTTTTGCTTATTCATTCATTTCACATGTTCATAATTGATTCTTAAACCTCTTTGTGATGGTTGCTCTAAAATCTGTCAGATAACCCCAACAGCTGCTCATTTCACTGTTGGCATCTGCTTATTGGCTTTTCTCGTCCAGTTTGATGCCTTCCTGATTCTTAATACAACAAGTGACTTGGACTCTGTATCCTATTTAACCCTGTCTTTCAGCAGGCCTCCTCGGGCACTGCTCCACTGAGTGAATCATGGCACCATCTCATGACAGTCGGATGGTATTAAAAGTAGTTTCCACTATAGCCTAATACCACCTTGGCTGGGGTAGCAGGGAATACCTCATAGTCTCCTGATATGTCCTGCTGAAAGAGTGGGTATGGGGTACTGCCTCTTGACTGCTGACTGGTAATGGAAGTTATGCTTACAACCACTGCTGTTATAACTTCACTTTACTATGGTGCTACTGAGTTCCAAACCTCATTCTCAAAACTGTGATAGGTTTCCTTTCTCTTTCTATGGTCCAGATAAATGGTTATGGTTACATGACTTGGGATATATGAGAAAACTCTGGACATTTGTCAGCATGATAGTTGTGATGTTCTTTGGGGATATTGATAGTCTACTTCCTCTCTATACCTTTTGAGTATTTTTATGATTGTTTATATTATGTTTAGGGTTTTTAATTGCTCTTAGTAAGAGAAACTGGGAAAAGTGTATATGTCCAAAAGTTGGAATCCTATGCAAATAAATTGAAAAAAAAATGAACAGCACATCAGGAACATGTGAATCTATTATAAGATCTAATATTTGTGGCTTTGGAATCTCTAATGGAGAGAATAAAAAATTACTTTCTATCATAAGTATCTAGTTAAATAAGAGCAAATTAAACAATGAAAACAAAGAAAAATCAATGAAACCCAAAGCTGATTATTTCTTTATAAGGCATGTTCTTTGAGAAAATCAGTAATATAAATAAAGCTTTAGCCAGACTAATCATGACCCATAATTTGAAAAAGACACAATTAGCAATTCAAGAAATGAGAGGGGCAGCATCATTACAGATTTGCAACTATACAAATGATAGCCTCTTACCAGTAACTGTACCCCAGTACACCCAAACACTTAGATAGAATTCACCTGTTGCTTGAAAGATATAAACTGCCAGAACTCACTTGAGAAGTAATAGAAAACTGAATCATCTTACAACTATTAAGAAATTTAAATTAGGGCTGGGGATGTGGCTCAAGCGGTAGCAGTGCTCGCCTGGCATGTGTGCGGCCCAGGTTCGATCCTCAGCACCACATACAAACAAAGATGTTGTGTCCGCCGAAAACTAAAAAATAAATATTAAAATTCTCTCTCTCTCTCTTTAAAAAAAAGGAATTTAAATTACACTTTAAATTCTTTCTCAAAAGTCCCTGCAAGCACGTATGGCTTCAATGGTGATTTATGCTAAATATTAAGAACAAAAGTTTCAATTTTTTTATACGTTAGTGCACAGTAGACTGATGTACAGATAAAGATATATCATGGCATATTTGAAAAATCCAGAAGAGAAAATTTTGAATATTTTAAATGTTTGATAAGATAGATGTTTATTGTGATTTATAAATTACACAATGTATACATGTATTGAATCACAGGGTACTTCATAAAATACACAACTTTAATGCTTCTATCTTTAAATTTAAGCATGCATTTAATTTCTTTCAACTTTCAAAAATACCAATCTCATAAAACATAACTCCCAGAAAATTGAAGGGGAAGGAATATTTCCCCTTTTATTCTATGTGGCCAGTATTGCCCTGATGTCAGAACTGGGAAAAGGAAATACAAGGAAAGAAAGCTACAGACCATTATGCAGCATGAACACAGATATCACAATTAAAAAAAAAAAAAAAGTTTTAGCAAATAGAATCCAATCCCATTTAAAATGAACAGTCTCTCAGGAATGTACCACTTGTTTAAAATTTTAAAATCTCATTATTTTCCAACTGAATTTAAAATTAAGAGTCATATGATCATCTGAATAGATGAAGAAAAAGATTTTGCAAAAATCTGTTCATATATTCCTCATAAGAAATCTCTATAAATCCTACAACTAAAAAACTTAAAGAAGAAATTTTATGACTGATAATTTTGACTCCATCATCAAAATATTGTTTGTAACATAAAAAGCTAAGACATAGGGAAATATTTGCAAATTAAATACTTAATAAAGTAATTGTATCCAATATGAATAGAAACTATAAGCAATAGGCAGAAAAATAATAAAAGCAGTAAGCATTGGGCAAATAATAACAAAAATGTCATTAAAGAAGATGTACAGGGGGCAAATAGTACATTTCAAGATGGTCAACATCATTAATTAGTTAGCTGGAAAATGCATATTAAGACCACAGGGATACAGCATGGCACAGCTATTAGGAGTGTAAATTCAATTCTCATACATTGCTGGTGAATATGTAAAATTGTACAACCATTTTGCAAAATTAGTTGGCAGTTTCACTAAATATCAAACATATAACAGTTCAGATGATCCAATCATTCTACTCCTAGCACTGACCCAAGAGATATGAATGCACATATCCATACAAAGACTTGCGTGCAAGCCTAGCACGTGAGAGAGCCTGGGTTTGATCTTTAGTGCTGCTACAAAAAGGAATTCTGTTCCCAAAGAATGTGCTCAATGTTTATCTGCTTTGTATAAAAGTCTTGTATGAATATATACTTTTCAAAATGGAAACTACCCAAATGTACTACAATAAGTGAATAAATAAATTACCATATGACCATCCATACAGAATTCTAGTCAGAAATAGAAATTAGCTATTGATATGTGCTGCAAAATGGATAAATCTCAGAATAAATGGGCTTTATCAATAAATCCAGGGGAAAAAGAGTCTATACTATATGATCAATTTGCAAAATATTATGAAAAATGCAAACTAATTTATAGTGACAGAAGATCAATGCTGTCTTAAGAAAGCTCTTGTGAAGAGGGCCAGGAGTAAAGTATTACAATAGAGAAAGGTGATAATTTTCAGTGTTGATATATATATATATATATATATATATATATATATATATATATATATATATAATATTGATTGTGGCAGTGTTTTTTCAAGTCTATACTTGGGTCAAAACTTAATGAATTGTACATTTTAACTATGATTTATTTAATGTTAGCTATCCCTCAAAAATAACTTCAAAAAAACCCTTGACTATTTTTATAAAATTATATATATGCATATGCATTTTGGCAATAATGAAAAATAAGGCAAAGAATATAGGTTTGCACTGACTCCAACTAGTTTGAAGCTGGCCTACTTTAAACTTAATTTAATAAAAAAAACTCAATAATTTTAGACAGCTAGAATGTCTTTCAAAACCCTAATAATAAAGTAGTGTTACTGGGTTCTTTTTTTTCCTGTTTTATTTTACTTTGTCTTAGATTTCTTAGTTCTGATACTGCAGAATATATTAATCATTATGTTATTTGGATTTCTAATAATAATTCAGGGAGATTCCTTTCTAATTCACTAGTGGGATAATTAATCTGGGTTTTCTAATATTTTAGGATAAGAACAGAGTTTCTATATCCATTTTGATAATGCGAATTCATAAGACTTTCTAAATATCACCAAGAAAAACAGCTTTCTTTTTAGACTGTAAAATTAATTTTCTTTCCTACAAATCTAGATGAAGATAAGAATCTTAATTTCTAAGATCTGAAAATTCTTCTACAAAAACTATATGCCAGTTCCCTATGCTCCATAGACTTATTACAGGCATCCATAAATTTCCTATAAACACTTTTATTATTTTTGATTAACAATCCAAATATCATTTAGATTATCTGTGGCTCTTATTTCACTTTGCAAAACTTAGGCTAAAATATACATTTGCATAAATTTTAAATCCAATAAATCATGAAAAATGGCCTTATACACAACTGTGTTTATAATTTATGCTAGAAAAAATTTTAAGTATGATCATCTACCATTTTTATTGAGCCTGCAACCTGTCAAAACTACTGCAGTGGGCATGAATATAGAAGTAAATAGTTTGAACACAGTATTAATTTATTCAACAAATATTCATATGATTGTTCATTGTAGGCCAAACACTTTTAAATTCCATCACTTTTTGGTCTTTTGCATGAAAAACAATTATAAAAACTTCCCTTCTAGTAATAGAGAACCAGGTATTTCTAGCCAACTCTCCAGTAAAAAGCAGAACAAATTATAAAAATGTCTGAAGGTACAAGCAATAAGACAAACTGGGGAAGAATTGTTGGATTATGATTTGGAGAAGGAAAGAAACTCAAGGAGGTGGTGCCACTGTTCCTGTGGTGGTTTTCACTGATTCCTGTCAAAGGTACTGAGAGAAAATTTTGTCATCTTCTCCTGTTGAAGCACAGTGATGCCCAGGAATCAGAAAGAAACATGCTGGTTGACACACCCCCCATCCTTGGGATTAGCATCTCAAAGAACCCCCACCTGCTTTAGGAGTAAAAGCTAACTAGAAGTATAGACATTGTTCTAAGACAACCAGTTACTTTCTAATCATCTCCATCCATTCCTGGAAGCAGACAAAGGTGATCCAGGTTGGCTCATGTTCCAGGTCACTAATAAAGTCAAATATAATTCTTTATGGAGGATGATAAAATCATCCTGAGCCCTTAATTTATTCCAATAAACTAGTGTCATATACTGCCTGACACATACTAAAAAAAATAATAACCTATTGTCCAAGGAGGTAAATAAGAATCATTAGATAAAAACATATCTATAAGTGCTCTGGATATCACAGTCAACTTACAAAGACTTTAAAATAAATCATGAAATACAGAATTAAGAATTTTAGGAAAAAATAGAAACAACAGAAGGACAGAAAGTTTCAGAAAGAACAAAATTGAAATACCAGAACTAAAAAATGTGATTAGTCAATTTAGAAACTTAAAAAGATGTGTTCAACAGTGGACTATAAGCACAGTGGTGCACACCCATAAACCCAGAACTAGAAGGCTGAGATAGAAGGATTGGAAGTTGGAAGACAGCCTTAGCAACTTACTGAGACCTTTAGCAACTTAGGGAGACCTTGTCTCGAAATAAAAAATAAAAAGGACTGAGGATGTAAAACCGCGGTAAAGTGCCCCTGAGTTCAATCCCCAGTGCCAAAAACAAACAACAAACAAACAAACAAAACTCACCAGACTACACACAATTAAAATGAAATTTGATAAAGCCTAAGTCAGAAGAACATATACAGAGTGGACAAAACAACATTGTTTCTACTTGGTTTTCTGTCTGTCTCTTCTGTTATGTAAACTTCCAGAGTCTTAGGATCATAAAGTGCTCATTGTGTTTACTTGGTGCCTAGCAAATTTCACAGAATTTAGCCCATACACATTAAATATCTTTTGGATTAAAAAATTGTTCAGAAGAATTCATTTCTATAATCACTACCACTGCAATAATTTTTGCAGGGTTATATGTATTAAATATGTTTTACTATCCTAAATACTTTTTTGGAATAAATCTTAATGAAGGAAGTTAGGGAGAGGATAACATAAATAAAATATGTTAGAATTAGGAAAAAAGAAGAAAGAGAGGGAGATAGAGAGAAAAGGAGGTTGTTTTATTTAGACAATATGATTAAGAAGAGTACAATATCCAAAATGGTCTACACTAAATTAGTAGGATTAGTAAGTGAATTTATAAATGTTGCTGGATTTAAGTTCAATATGCAAAAAAACCCCACAATTTCATGCATATATAGAGAAATAAATAATTAGAAAATGTGATTTAAAAGTAATTCTTATAATGGCATCAAATTATAAAAATATACATATAGACATATATGCAAATAAATATATAGGATATAGGTTACTTATCAGAAAAATGGAAAATGAATGAGATTAATTATTATCTGGAGGTATGCCACATTCATGAATTTAAAGACAAACATGGTAAAAATGTCAATTTTTCTCTCAATAAATCCAGATAATCAATATATAAAAACAAGAGTATTTTGTAGAAATTTAACAATTTGATTCTGTAAGTTACACAGAAATCCAAGGGTAAAGAATAGTCACTACACCCTCAAAGAGGAAAAATCTATTGAGGTAAATGCTTCATTTACATTGGAACTTTACATAAAGTTATGTAAATAACCTTAAAGAGAGGGTATTTATATAAAGTTGTATTTTTATAATTTGTATAACTTTATATAAATGCCCTACACCTAAAGAGTAGGTGTCTGATACAAGATACACAAATGGACAGACAGACCAATGTAAGAGCATGGAAGCCCAGAGAACTTTGAAGACCTGGACACTTACCAAATATAGATGTGATAAGAAAGGACAGATGTTTAAATAAATGGTTCTGGGACAATCAGATGTCCATATGGAGAAAAGAACACTTAAGCTGTACTATACCACTCATAAAATCAACTGGCTATTTGATTCTAGAAGTAAATATAAGTCAATAAATCTCTTAGGACTCTGTTTCTCAACAGCAGCACTGTTGACATACTGAGCCAGTTTGGAGGTTGTCCTGTGAATTGGGAGATAAGCAGCACCTTGCCTGACCCCTGCACCCTGGAAACTTGTACCACACCTTCATTGTAACAACCAAAAGCTGGCTCCAGACCTTAACAAATGTTCCCCTGGAAAAATAAGCAAGAGGATATTTATTATTCAGTAGTATAAGACAGTATGTTTATTTTTAGGATAAAGAGGTTTTTTTTAAAAAAAATAGAAAATGAAATGCTCTAATCAAAAGTAAACTCTGGTAAATTTGACTATCTTAAAATTTGAGAAAATTTGTTCATCAAAACATCATTAGGAGAGTGAAGGCTAAGCCGGGAGTAGAAAAAATTAATAGCTGAATAACCAGCAAGGGGCTCTAAAACAGAATTTATAAATAACTCAATAGAAAAAGACAAAAATCCAATAGAAAAACAACCACGAGACTTCACTAAACAAGATATACTAATAGCAAGAAATTTTATATGAAAAGATTTTGAATAGCACTAGCAATCGGTATAATGCAAATAAGCCACAAGGAAGTTCTACAAGTTCTACACCAGAAAATACATAAATGAAGAAGCCCTTATGACACCAAGAGGGAGCTAAGATGTAGAAGAGTGGTTGGCAAACTTTTTCTATAAAGGCTGGATAGTAGATATTTTAGCTATTGCAGGATGTATGGTCTCTGTCTCAAATACTCAGCTCTATCGCTGTCCCACCAAAGTAGCCACAGACAAAAGGGATAAATAAATGGGAATGGCTGAGTAAGAAAAGAGAAGAAAAGAAAACAAGAAAATAAAAGAGAGAAGGAATAAAGAGAGAAGGGAGAAAGAATGAATGACAGACTTATTTTTAAGAGTCAGCAGGTTGAACTTGACTAGTGAGCCATAGTTCCCAGACCTCTGAGGCAGAACAGCAGGGATGCTCATAGATTGCTCTTAGGAGTATAAACTGAGAACAAATAATGTGTCATTATCTTTTAAATTAGAATTATCCATACTTTCTCAGCAATTTTACTCTTAGATTATATACCCTTTATATAGACAGAGAGACATAAAAACTTATGGCACCATTTTTGTTTAAAAAAATTAGAACTATCTCATACATATTATAAAACATATATTACAGTGTATCAAATATTTTAGAGCAATGAAGACATGAGTTGTCTTAAGCATAATGGTATTTGAAACAGAAAAGAGTATATAAGATCCCACTTATGCAATTTTTAAATTAAAATTTCTGGCAAAATTATGTTTAGCAATGCTTGATTAGTTGATATATAATACAAACAAAAGAAAAGAAGTACCTCCCTAAGAGTCATGATATTGGCAACAGGATTGGAAAGGACACATAAGTATTCTGAGATACCATCTCCATTGTGTTTCTTTACCTGGATCATGTTGACACAGAATTTGCTTTGTTTCATTTACATATTCATATTTTTGTTCGAGTACTATACTATATGTTAAAATAAAAAGGTTTAAAATTTTTTTACAAGAGTTTTGGATTTCTTTTCTTACAAAGAAAGAGAAAACAACCTGACTACATGTAAGGCAGACTTGGAGAGTAAGAGACATCCAAATTAGGAAATTTGCTCCCCTAGGAGCTTATTGAGTGGTATAGCTGAGGCCAAATTCACAGCCTGCCAAATAATTCTCTTCTACTGTGACTATATCAAGCAAAGTAACAAAACGTTATAAACAAAAAGAAAAAGATAGTCCTGTTTCTCTTCCCAATTTTTCCACTCTTACGAAGCATTTTGCTCATCAGTTGGAGGAGTTACTGGTCCTATGAAAAATCATGATTTTATATTAGTGAGCACTGAAATGCTGGCATTCATCTATCTCAGTAGTTTTCAACTATGGCTGTACATTAAAATCAGTTGGAGAAATATCAATTCACTGTCTAAGTCTAGTTCCAACTAATTAAATCAGGTTCTCTTAGAGTATGGCCCAAGCATTTCTAAACCTACAGGAGGTAATGATGTGGGCCAGGTAGGAAATCCACTGACCTGTCTCCTGCCCACTGTCAGAAGTATGCCTAATTAAGCTAGAAATACTCAACTTGCCTCGGTGTAGTCAATCAGGAAGAAAAGCTGATTGGCTTTGACTTCATCAATTATGAGAAGGCATTCTGTTTATCGAAGCTCACAAATTTTAGAAAATCTTTATTTTTCTCCTTTCTGAATATTTAGCATTCATAAAAAATACTAAAAAGAAAAAGATCACTGATCTTCATGCCACTGATGTCTTCTAACTATGTCCCCAGGATACTATTTGTCCTCACAATGATTGCTTGTCCACCTGCATTTGTCAGGGAGAGTTTTGTGTTATTGTTTCTAAGAGGAACCCATTCATGTTGCCTAATAGTTGACCAAAGTCTACAATTTTTCCTTTAATTCAGCTCTGTTTCACCAAAGAATCACTGTATGTTGTTTGCACTTAATCAGATACTATGAGAGGAATACCTCGACAAGATTTTCAGTGTATAATAGGAAAGCTGTGCTTGCCTGACCCTTTTTCCGTCCAACTCCAAACTTATTCTACCCCTTGAGAGTTCTCACCAACCAGAAAGTTTAATTCCAAAAATTGGATATGTTGCTGTAACTTTCTCTGCAAATTCTACAAACTCTAACTCCTAATGCATCCTGTGGCTTTTCTGGGGCCATATAGAAAGATAATCCAATAATGCAGACTCCAAAATCCAAATAATCAACACTCAACTATTGAGAGATTCCCCAACTACTAAGTGAACCCCAATTCATATGAGTGTATAAACCTATCAGGCCATGCAAACATTGGTTTAAAAATAAGCACAACCAAAAATGTTATGTTTTCTAACGAAGTCAAAAGAAAGAGATGTTGCTGATATTTTTCAGAAATTTGAAACACTATGCAGATAATGTTCAAATGTCTTCACTTCTGGAGAATTCACTGATTATATACACATAAAATTCATTGTATTTGCTCTTCCACATTTTCTGATTACTCATTTGATAGGCTTGAATAGGTCTCTTCCATTCTATCCTTACTTTTTGCAACAGCTTAATTCATGTGCAGAGCATCTCCTTTAAATCTGCACAACGTCAAGCTGCCTGTATAAGTCTTTCTTCACACCACTGCTTGTTTTAATCATCATATTATTCTCACATGCTGAAAGCCCTTTAAGCCCTTCCCCAAAATGAAATTTAAACATATGTAATATGTACACAAGCTTGCAGTTTAGATTTTCAGGACCTGATTTTAGTTATTTACACCATACCTTTTATTCCTGCCTCTGGAAGACCTCTACCTCATCAACCTTTCTGATTTCTTCTCCCCATCTTAAGTTTTCCACATTGGAGACTTCAATCACATGAAACCCTCCCTCCTTCTAGCCCACGTAAATTCTATTTGTGAAACAGTATTTTGTCAAAAGGTAAAAAGAGACCCAACTTCAACAGAATCACATAGGATTAGGGATTCTGGAATTTGGCCTCAGGTATCTTAATTTTCAATTCCCCAGATAATTTTTAAACAAAATAGATTCTGAATAGCCTGGATTTAGATACAGTCTTTAAAACTTTATGGCTTTTGTAAAAAAAAAAAAAAAAGTCTTCTTCTTCCATTAAAGTTAATATAATTTAAAATTTTTTTAAAAAACAAACAACATTTGCAATTCTGACTCTGCCACTTAAAAATAGTTTTGACTTTGATGATTCATCTCCCTGTGCCAAGTTTTCTGGTTTGACACCTGCCTACCTTGAATATTTGTTATATGAATCAGTAGAAAAATTTTCATGATAAAACAATTTAAAATGTATAAAACTCAATTTTTTATTCATTTTTCTCCCATTTCAATAACTGATCTTGTATTGCATAATGTATTTGTCCAAATTCATGGGTTCCAAACCTGGTTCTAATGTAAATATAAATAACTTTTCTATGCCTCTAATAAATAACCCATCTATGTCTCAGGATCTAAATCCATACAATAAGGAAAATAAACATATCTATTATTAAATGAGACAAAGCACTTAGCTCAATGGCAAGTATATAGTAAATGCTCAATAATGGTTAGCTGTTTGTTATCCGAAGTCAGGGTATCATTGTTGCTCTTACATATCACTGGTAAACACACACAGTATATTTTCAAAACAGAATTTTATCATAAAATGTTTTAGAAGAAAGTAAATAATCATCACTAGTTACTGAAATATCTTAATTAATATTATATATATATAATTTAAATTACAAAGCAGTCATCTAAGTTCTAGGTTATTCACTTGAGCACAGTTTCAAAGGAGTAATATCATAATGTAAGATGTTAAAATCATCATCACAACTCCTTTTGTGAACATTTAGAATTCTATTGAGAGATAAGATATATAATAACCTCAGAGACATAAATAAAAAGCTAAGGCCTCTATTTGTTTTACTGGACTTTCTGAGGTATCAGCCAATATGTTAAAAATATGGTCAACTACTCCTCTTCTAGATAAGGAAGTGAAATTATTCTATCAGGCATTTTAATATTTTCACCACAATTTTTTTAACAAAAGCCATAAAGTTTTAATGTCCTTGTGATAACTAATATAAAAATGCTTGACTTCTCTAAGTTAAAAACAAATATTTAAAAACTGATTGCATCCAATTTTTATATAAATTTTCTATCCTTTTAGGAGAAGCCACCTTCATGTCCCCAATGGGAGCATCTTTCTAAGTTATTTTTGATTCCTCATCCTCTTTGCACTCACTGGGTATTTAACCCAGGGCCTTGTGCATGTGAGGCAAGCACTCTACCAACTGAGCTATATCCCCAGCCCCCTAATTCAACAAAATCTCTAAAAGTTTCCCTTCCTTTCCATCTCTACAATGATCTCTCTCTTGGATCACTGAAACATACTATTTATCAGCAATTCTGTTTGTAGATCTGCTCCCCTCAAAGTACAGCCAAATGACAGGACTGAAGTCACATTTCTGTTTCACCATTGAATTATTCCTCTTAAATTCTCCATTAGTCAGCCAACACCCTTCATCAAATGCAGATAACAAATCTTTTTCAAAACTCATTGTACTCCATTGTATCATTTTCCTTTCCTATTTGCATTCTCTGCTCCAAAAACATTTTTCATATATTGATATTACCTTTTACACTTTCCATTCTAATACTCCCAGTTCATTAGTAAACTTGGCATACTATGCAATGCATCATGAGATACACATTGCCTCATTTAGGTGGAGGAAGTACTTCTAACTTCATGTGTTTAGTAAAATTTCTAGACCACAAAAGACTATTGTCTTCCCTCAAGACTGGGAGCATGTGGTGATGACATATGCAAATGCAAGGTACCATAGAAGTTACACTAAGCTCTTGAGAGTAGGCGTTTTGTCTGTTTTGTTCGCCATGATAGTCCCAGAGGCTTAGCATGGAAAAATATTTGTTGAATACACGGAAGGAATAAATTTATCCCCATAAGACTAAATACTTATTTTAAATAGACTGTACAGAACATGACAATATTCTCAGCATAAAATGCAACTATGCCTGTTTTGTTTCTTTTTTTCTTTCTTCTTCTTCCATTTTTTTTTTTTTTTTTTAGTGGTGCTAAGGATCTTACCTAGTACCTCATATATGCAAGGCAAGCTGTCTGCCACGGAGCTACACCCCTGGCCCAAACACTTATTTTTCCTGTTTTTCAATCTAACAATTACTTATCCAAATAATTCTGAATTCCACATATACATTTCCATTTTATATATAAAAATAATCAAGGAAATATTCAAATGAAAAAACAAAAAACAAATAAACAAAAACATAACAAACAAATAAAATCACTGAAGTTTTTTTACATAAAAATGAAATGGGGGTAATTTCCTGAAGGATTTGAGAGAGGAATTAAATTATAAATTACTTTAAAAAAATTTGGATATACCATCTTTATTTTACTCGTATTACTCTCCAGTGTTGAATAGATTTTTGTTTTATTTACCCTATGAAGCTTAATTTGTTTTTTTTTGTTGTTGTTTTTAATTTATTTTTATTTATATATGACAGTGGAATGCGTTACAATTCTTATTACATATTCAGAGCACAGTTTTTCATATCTCTGGCTGTATACACAGTATATTAACACCAATTTGTGTCTTCATAGCTGTACTTTGAATAATAATGATCATTACATTCCACCATCATTAATAACCCCATGCCCCCTCCCTTTACCTCCAACCTCTCTGCACTATCTAGAATTCATCTATTCCTCATATTTTCCCGCTCCCTATCCCACTATGAATCAGCCTCCTTATGTCAAAGAAAATATTTAGCATTTGTTTTTTTTTGGGGGGGTATTGTTCAACTTCACTTAACATTATCTTCTCTAACTACATCCATTTACCTGCAAATGCCATGATTTTATTCTCTTTTATTGCTGAGTAATATTCCACTGTGTATATATGCCACATTTTTTTATCCATTTATCTATTCAAGGGCACCTAGATTGGTTCTACAGTTTAGCTATTGTGAATTGTGCTGCTATAAATATTGATGTGGCTGTTAATGAAATTAGAAATCAATAAAATAAGAAATAAAATCCAATCCAACACCTGGAGACTAAATAATATGCTACTGAATGAATGGTGGGTTACAGCAGATATCAAGGAGGAGATTCAAAGGGATTTAGAGGTGAATGAGAACACAGGCACAACATATCAAGATCTCTGGGAGGGCTGGGGATGTGGCTCAAGCGGTAGTGAGCTCACCTGGCATGCCTGCGGCCAGGGTTCGATCCTCAGCACCACATACAAACAAAGATGTTGTGTCCGCCGATAACTAAAAAATAAATATTAAAATTCTCTCTCTCTCTCTCTCTCTCTCTCTAAAAAAAAAAAAAATCTCTGGGAAACTATGAAAGCAGTTCTAAGAGGAAAGTTCATTGGATGGAGTTCCTGAAAATAAGAAAAAGTCAACAAATAAATAACTTAACACTACATCTCAAAGCCCTAGAAAAAGAAGAACAAATCAACACCAAAAGCAGCAGAAGACAGGAAATAATTAAAATCAGAGCTGAAATCAATGAAATTGAAACAAAAGAAACAATTGAAAAATCTGACAGAACAAGAAGTTGGTTCTTTGAAAAAATAACAAAGAGTAGGGGAGTGAAAACTCAAATCACTAACATAAGTGATGGAAAAGGAAGTATCACAACAGACACTACAGAAATACCGAAGATAATTAGAAAATATTTTGAAAACTTATACTTCAATAAAATAGAAATTGTTGAAGGCATCAACAGATTTGTAGAGTCATATTATTTGCCCAAATTTAATATGGATGATACACACAATTTAAACAGATCAATTTCAAGTGATGAAATAGCAGACACCTTCAAAAGTCTACCAACCAAGAAAAGTCCAGGACCTGACGGATACACAGCTGAGTTCTACAAGACCTTTAAAGAAGAACTAGTACCAATACGCTCCAATTTATTTTAGGAAATAGAAAATGAGGCAGCACTTCCAAACTCATTCTATGAGGCCAATACCACTCTGATTCCCAAACCAGGAAAAGACACATCAAAAAAAGAGAGAAAACTTCAGACCAATATCTCTAATGAACATAGATGCAAAAATTCTAAATAAAATTCTGGCAATTCGGATACAAAACATATCAAAAAGATCGTGCACCATGATCAAGTGGGTTTCATCCCAGGGATGCAAGGTTGGCTCAACATACAGAAATCAATAAATGTAATTCATCACATCAATAGACTTAAAGATAAGAATCATATGATCATCTCAATAGACACAGAGAAATCATTTGACAAAATACAGCACCACTTCATGTCCAAAACAATAGAAAAACTAGGGATAACAGGAACATATCTCAACATCATAAAGGCTATCTATGCTAAACCCCAGGCCAACATCATTGTAAATGGAGAAAAATTGAAGGCATTCCTGCTAAAATCTAGAACAAGACAGGGATGCCCTCTTTCATAACTTTGTTTAACATAGTTCTTGAAACACTGGCCAGAGAAATTAGACAGATGAAAGAAATTAATGGGATACACATAGGAAAAGAAGAACTCAAATTGTCACTATTTGCTGATGATATGATTCTATACCTAGAAGACCCTAAAAGTTCCACCAAAAAACTTCTAGAACTAGTAAATGAATTCATCAAAGTAGCAGGATATAAAATCAACACCCATAAATCAAAGGCATTTCTGTATATCAGTGACAAATCCACAGAAAGGGAAACAAGGAAAACCATCCCATTTTCAATAGCCTCAAGAAAATAAAATACTTGGGAATCAAATTAATGAAAGAGTGTTAATGGCAGCTATTATTCAAACAAACAATAAGTGTTGGTGAGGATATGTGGAAAAAAGTACACTCATACACTGCTGGTGGAACTGCAAATTGGTGTAACCAATATGGAAAACAGTATGGAGATTCCTTGGAAATCTGGGAATGGAACCACCATGTGACCCAGCTATCCCGCTCGCTCCTCGGCCTATACCCATAAATTCTTTATTTCTATGTCACATGCCAAGTATCAGTTATAGCAAAGATGATTACTTCTTTAAGTCAATTGGTATTAGAAACATCTATGAGCATCATGATTTTATTTTATTTTATTTTTAAATATTTATTTTTTAGTTGTAGTTGGACACAATACCTTTATTTTGTTTACTTATTTTTATGTGGTGCTGAGAATCAAACCCAGGGCCTTGCATGCGATAGGCAAGCACGCTACTGCTAAGCCACAACTCCAGCCCTGCATCATGATTTTATAAACCTATTTTCTTTTTTTGGAAAATTAACACACTAGATATTTACTGCTGCTTGGAGAAAATTTATGGGTTTAATGTTGTTAGAAATTTATTAGAAGTAAAAATCCTGGTTTGTATCCATAAATAAAGCATATACAATTTGTTAAATAAAAAGAGAGGAAGATTTCTTTTTATTTGAAAAAAGGTAAAATTCAGAATGCAACAAATTTCAGATGGAAATATTTAATACAAAATTTCTATCTTGAATTTCTTGTAGTTTGAATTGGATCTGAACATTCACTGTGGGACAGGACAGGGTTGCCAAGCACATTGGGATTATTAACCAAAGGGTGGGGGGCAAATTTTAAGTATTACGATAATCTTCATGAGAACATTAGATGTCTTTAAATTGCTTTGTACCTTTTGGTCCTTTAATATTGTCTTTATTTCTGACTACACATTGAAGAAGTATTATAAACCATCTTTAATGTTAGTTTACTGAATAACTAATTTTAGATATCTGTGGAGAGATTTAGAAAGACTTGATTAATGTTCTTCAAACCCAACTCATATTGTTACTCTTCATCTTATGTGTTCAAAGCATGCCAGGAAGAACCTTTCTGAGCAGTGAAGCACTGTATTGCAAGATATGATGGTTATAGGTATATTTGTCTGTATGTTTATCTATTTATCTCCCATTATTATCCATTTTTCTGTGAAACCATGAGTAACCCAAGGGGAATTTGTTATTTGGAGGTCATGATTTACTTTGTTCTTTTTGATCCTGTAATTCAATGGTAATAAGGGAAGTCAAGAGAAAGAGTGAGAAATTGTACAGAAAAGTGTCCTATAAAACTGCCTTAACAGGATTATAGAACTATAAAAGCTGGAAAAGACATAACCAAGTCATTTTATAGATGACCTCATGGAGCCCAATCTCTTTATATGATTTGTCCAAAGTTCCTTGTGCAGAGTAATCAATCATTATATTTTTTTTAAAAGAGGAAATCTATGTATTCAATATATGTCCTTGAAATATTAGACAATGTAAGTGGTATGCCCAGAACATAACATCTGGTCTCTCTAGACACTTTCAAGTGCTTAGATGCTATAGTGAAAATTAACTCCATCTACCAGGTAGCAACGTAGACTTTAAACTCAGTAACTCTGGACTTTTAAATCTTTCTCTGCTGCTAGAAATTGTGTAACCTCAGTCAACTGAATTAATCTCTTTTGTTCTTGATATCCTCATTTACAAGATAGGAAATTGTATTTACTTTTGAGATATGCAGCGAGGATTAAATGAAATGATACAGAAAATTCTCACTGAGTGGCATATAATGAACATATAAAACACAATCCCTGTTGTTACACAACTATATTTGTACAAGTATAATGTAAAACCAGGCTCTAAGGTGAAACTGATGGTAACTGTCTGCTGGGTGTCAGGTGTTTGGTGGGGGTAAGGTTGGAGATTTCACTTCTCACTAGTCTCTTCCAGTGCCTGGCATTTCATTGTGATTCATTCTCTAATTCCTTATAGCAATAAAATATTTTCCAATTATTACTCAATATTTCAGTAATGCTCTGAGTATTTCTTTGTCTGAATTTTCTGTAGCTTCAGAGAAGAAGAAAATGATTTGTATATATTATGAAACTAGCAAATATTATAGCCAGGATTGGAAACTAGGTTTTCTGCTACCTATTTTCCTATTGTCCAATATTGTAAATATATAAATATTAATCAAGAATCATTGCATGAGACAATTTTCATGAGAAATAGAACATATTTTATAAGGGAGATGAAGAATTATTCTCACCACTTTATAGTTACACATCATAAATTGAACCACTGTGTACAGTGACTTGAATAAATATTTGTGTAGTGTTTTATATTTAAGATAATTTCACACAATTAAACTTATTTAAATATTTCCTATTACTCAATATTTCCTATCTAAAAGTTAATTTCATACACTTTAACTTATTTAAATATTTCCTGTTTCCTGGAGAGTCAGACTAACCCTGGTTTTCATTGCTTTTTGCCCCAAAGACTTTCCACTAATTCACATTTATTCCGACTTCTTGGTTTTATTTATCTATTGACAACCTGATTGGATTCAAAGTCCCAAACAAAAGAGACACAGATCAGACTTTAGAGATAATGAGGAAATACACAAGTCTAGGGGCATAGGGTCCTAACTAGATGACTACTGATAGGCCAGAGAACCTATTTTGCATGAGAAAAGATCTCCAGCCTTTCATTGAATAATTTATAAAATTGTTCTATATTTCTGACATTTTTGTCAAATGCAGCAACTTTTAAACTGTTCTACCCTTTAAAAATCAATAGAAGGAAGTATTGCATTTGGTTTCTATCATAAATACAGTTCTTCTATGTAATTGGAACAAAACCATAAAATAACCAACTTTCTCCAGCTTTTCCAATGGTAATGGTTACAGTCAAGCACAATCCTAAACACTTCTTCAGCTCAGGGCAAAAGAAATACTTCTCATGTTGCCATATGATGGAAAATTCCTCATCTGAACTTCTAGCACTGAAAAAATTGATCTGTATGCTTATGATTTTAAAACTTTAATGTTTTTAAAGACTTATTCCTCCGTGTATAGCTAAGAAGTAATAGAGGAAATGAAAAGCATCACAAAGGGCATTTACTTGTTGATTTGGGAAATACCTAATGAATATCTAAGTGATGGATACTATGATAAATCAATGAAGGGGCTTAGATTTTATAAAGCACCTTTTAAAGAACTTAGTTTCCCTGAATAAGATCTAATTTTAAAAAAGTATTAGAAAAAAAAAAAAAGAATAACAAAGTATATTTGCCAATTTTTAAAGTACTGTCAGAGGGAAAAGATAATAAAAATGATATTTAAAAAGGAGACACAAATAACATTCATATAGACAGTCATGGGCTTCATAATGATATTCAGTCAATGACAGACCACATATACTATAGTGGCCCCATATGGTTATATCACCTATTGATGTCATAGCCAATAAGTTTTTGTAAGTAAACTCTATTATGTTTGCACAATCTTAACATTGCCTGATGATATGATTCTCAGAATGTACCTCATCTATATAAAGGAGCATAGATATTCAAATAATTTGTCCTATCAGGTGAATTGGTGATTGTCATGGAGGATTCCAATTTCATAGAAGCAACCAGAAGTGCTGGATTACTAAACAGAGATTAGTAAGCAAGAGGCTCTCTGATTTAGAAAGAGAGCAAGGTTGGGATTGAAGAGTTCATATGATCACAAGTTCAATCTTTGACCATGCTCTAGCCAGCACCACACACATGCACTTAGTTTTTTAACCTTTTGTTTTTTAAGCCTGGTCTTTGAATACCCTCTGGAAATATGGAGTTAAACCAAGAACTCTGAACCCTAGAAGATATCTTTAAAAATTTAAATTTATAGGTTTTGTAGTCATTGGAGGATCCCCCCACCATTGATTATTCTGTATGTTTTGATTCTTTTGAATTTGAAGAGGGAAGGAAGAAGAAATTATTTCAGAACTGGTTCACAGCATTTCTCCGCAGAGGTGCATGCTCCCAACTGCTAGAGTGCTCCTCATTCACCGAACAAATATTTATTGAGTAGCTACTCTATGTTAGGCCCTGGTGAACAAGACAGGCATAGTTCTGGACTTTAAAAGGTCATATCATGCCAAATTGCCACTGACAGATTAAGAAAACAAAAGGCCAGAAGGACAGAATGATTATAGATACCTGCTAACCCCTTTGGCCCACATATATAAACAACCCATCATCAGGTGACAGGCAAGTTTGTGACAAGAATAATTTTTAGCACATCAATGCTCACAGTAGTCTGCTGCTGACTTAGAGCCCTAACTGATACTCCTCAGTGGGCTATTGTTTTATCCTCTATAGGAATTTACTCAATGTGTGTTTGCTGATCAACCACACCTGTGCATAGAACATCCCTGCACTGGGATAGTGGAACGTAGTTGTTTATCTCATGGAAACCAGAGCCAGAAAGTGAAAATTACCTTGCAACATATTCTATCACTTAAGAAGAATCTTCCATCAAAAAAGTCCAAAACACTCCAAAAGTTCATTCTTTCAACATTATTTTTTTCAGATGATGCTTTGCTTCTTTTTAAACAGTCCTTATAGAACTTTCACTATAGCCCTGAGCCACATCTCCTGGCTTCTTGCAGTCTACAGTAATAAATTCAGAACCAAACTATTCCCTTTCTCTCCGTATAGGCCTAAATTGTGCATTTTCTGTTCTCATGCTTTCCTTCAGTCCCTCAGTTCCATTGAGGCAACTCCTTGCACCAGTGCACAGATGGGTATTGAGGTCAACAGAGAAGCGAGGAATCTTCACTGATCTGTTGGCAGTCAGAATTCTTAGAGTGTGGTTCATGTTTAGCTAATCTGGGGGTTAGGACAGGAAATATGAAGCAGGTTTCTGTCTGTATCAGAAATCTTTGTCTGCAGATAACATATTAAAAATAGTGTTCTGATTTAGCAAACTCATTCCATAACCAATCTTCAGCTTGTTTGCTTTTAGTCTAGTTGTTAGAATACTGAAATTCTTCTAAAATGGTTTGGAAACAATTATGACCTAGGTTCTCTGAGTGCTGCCCCATCTCAAGTAAGAAAAATTTGTTAGAATTTCCTGCTTCAGGCCTATGTGTGAATAAGTTTATGAAAAACAAAACAAAACAAAACAAAACTCTCCACTCACCCACCTCTGTGTTTTTGTTATGAGAATTTGGGGGAGAAGAACTCAGGAAAAAAACTTTGCACTGGTGACAAAGATGACATTATACTACACATTTTAAGAGCTCATGGTTAACTACTAGGTCTATGACAGTGGACCTTAAATTCATCCTGTCAACTTAACCCAAACCTCCAAATATATTCAGATGGTAAAAGATGGGGATTCACATGCAACTTATCCTTAGCACAGGGAATATTCATTAACATGACGTCTTCTGGAAGTAATACATAGAGTTTTCAACTCTGGGCCCACAAATGAGGTCATGGGCAGGGCCTGGAAATAAATGCATGTTTCAGCAACTAGTATTACATATATTTTTCCCTTTTTCTGACATGCCAATAAATGATCATCTAATTTTTCTTTTTATGTTCACTGGCTCACACACATTTAATTTGTTAAAATATACTAATTAGTTCAAATTCTCTCTCTCTCTCTCTTCCTATTTGACAAAAGAATAATCATTTTGTGACTTACTCTTTCTAGACTTGTGAGGTGGCCTATTTCCTCAGGGTTTTATTAGGTTCCAAAGAATAAGCAAACTAAGCCATTCTAACATTGCAATGTCCCTCCACAGAGATAACATATTTGCATTTGAATTAATTTATTCAATAATATTTAGTAAACACTCATTAAGTATCCAGCACTATGTGTAACAGAGGAGAAAACAAATGAATATAAAATATAAACTCAGCCCAGAGGCTATTACAAAATAGCAGCAGCACTGTTCAGGCAGATACTTATTTGTCTTCCATATACCAGGGGCTGTGGGAAGGAATACTCTGGATATGAGAAAAATTTAATTTTAAAACCACAGAGTTGTCCACAAAGGAAGCTGTGTATGGACAAGGGAAGTTGGGAAAGCAGCAGAAAAAGGTGGGTGAAAAAGTTATGTTTACAGCCAATTTTTGGATTCTCATTACTTGCAGGAGTCAAGTTCTATAAAGTCCCTGCAAATGGAGAATTAGAGATTGCTGAAATGTTACTCCCAGGAGAAAGAGAGCATTGAATTCCTCTGAGTCTCTGGTCCCATTTTTTGTCAACTCATCAATACATAATCTTTGTTGTATTGTGTGTGTGTGTATGTGTGTGTGTAAATTCTGTTTAAAGACACCTTATGTAATGTATATTATTTATTCATTATACAATATAATGTATAATGAATTCCTGCCTCAAAGAAGCTTCTTTAACACATGCATTTTATCCCAAAAGCAAATCAGTCTCCTTTATGCTTCAGGACCCTAATCAGCACTTTAGCACTAGGCTTGGGTAGCATATTAATTAGTAAAATCAACAACAAAAAAATAAAAATCCAAAAGTCATGGCATTAAATAAGTTGGTAAAAGAGTACTTATTTTTTCTATGACAGTTAAAACACCAGGGCATTTCAATCTTTACAACCTCAGTTAAGAACATGTGCATTAGGTGATTCAAAGTTTTCATCACACTGCACACGTAACTCATGAAATCACCATGAGTGCTGATTTAAAAGTTATTAAGAAGTTTTAGTAAGTAGGTAAATTTGAAAATGTCTTGTGTGCTTTGGTGAACCTGTGGTTCACAAATAATGAAGGTGGACTATATTTTCAAAGGGAAGCAGAAAGTCTTCATTACAAAGAACCTAAAAGTTGGGGAGGACCACAGTAATTTGGGGAGATCTATGAAGATGTGCATCATGTTACTATAGATGTTACCTGTACCAACAGCTTAAAAGAAGACTGGTTGGAAATGTGAAGTCTTGGGCTATACTCCAGACTTGCTACACCAAAAACTCTGGAGAGAGGCTGCAGAGATCTGTGTTCTAACAAGCCCTCTAGGTCAGTGTGATGCAAATAACCACACTGTAGAGGGATTATTAAGAATAATAATAGCAAATAGGATGACCCTTTTCAAACTTCAGTGTCTTCATGAATAAATAAATGAAATTGTTCTTTACCCATTAATAATCAGAGAGTGAGCAGTTTTTGTTTTTGTTTTTGCAGGAGAAAATTGTAAAATTACTGATTTAAGTTTAAAAAAATTGCAAGTAGTTCAGATCTAAAAAAGACCTTATAAGGATCTCATAGCCTTAGCACTGTTGCCTGTCTTGTTATGGGTAAGTTTGTGTTCTTAAGTGTTCTGTGCTTTGAGGCAAGTTTAGCAATACTCCAGACCTTTACTGTGGAAGGTAGCAGTCTTACTCTGACTAAAACTGACTCCAGATATTGCCAAATGTCTCCTGGGAAGAAAAAAAAAAAAACGCTACTAGTTGAGAACCACTAGCATTAGGCACTGCTGTATTTTTTTTTTTTTTTTTTTAATTTATCTGTTCTTTCAGCTTAATTCAGCTAGTATTTACTGACCACCAGTTAGATCTCAAACTGGATTTGGGGTAGAAATACAGAGATATAGAAAACAGATTACATTGACTTTTCTGGGAGGTCACAGCTTTTAGAAACCAATTAATTCATTTTTAAAAGGTGAGAAGTAGATATTCTTATTCTGATTTGTATCGATTAAGTCATCAACCTATAGATTTAGTTGGGTGACACTCTGGATATGAGAAAAATTTAACCACAGAGCTATCCACAAACAATAGATTGAATTTGTTTCTTGTGTGCTTTGGTGAATCTGTGGTTCATTTTGCTCTTTCAGGCTGCACCTAATGCTTATCTTGGCTGGACACAAGGCAGAATGAAGAGGAAGAGAGGTATCAGCCGGACATTACTAGACTATTCCTTTTCCTTTGAGTCTGGGGTGCTCAGCCTTCTGAAGTAATTCAGTTCTGCATTTAGTTTTATGCCATGAGGTAATGGAAGGAGCTCCTTTTATATACTCTGCAAGAATGGCGGTGATTGAAAAAAATTTGGGCCAAAACCTCATTTTATAACATAGTAGACCGAGAACCCAAGATTTCACTAACAGCTTATCAATTCCCTACTATGAAATTTGAGTATGAAAAAGTAAGTATGAATATATGTGTGTGTACACATTTATATTTATGTGTATGTATCAACAGAAGTTTTAGCAAAAACATAAATGAGAGAAACAGCAGAGAAGGGGGGTTTTGACCGTGACTACGCACCATGGCTACTCTGACAGTTGTAGATAAGGTGACATACAATTCATAGTCTAAATATGGACAATTTTTAGAGTAAATTATTATGGAACAATAAGAAAAGAACCAGAACAAACTGGGCAAACAAAGATTTGTAATCAATCTTACTATAGAAAGTTAAAAATTCAGATTCTCAATTTAGAGAATATGGATTCAGTCAGTCTGGCCTGGAGCTTGGGAATCTTTATGTTTAAGAAGATCTTGGTGTGTTTATAATTGCACGTACCTGAGGCAGAGACTATCTATGTTAGTAGAGAATGAAATGAGAAGCGACAGTCCCCCAACATGTCAAGAAGCATCTTCAAGAGCTGCGAGGGGTCATCTTTGGCTGAGGGGCCTCTGTTTCTCTTTTCACAGCTTCTGAAAGCCCCTTCTGCCATCCATCTTCTAGACTCAGTCCTGCAGATGGCACTGCCCTATAATTTACAATTTAATTGTCCACTGGGACCTTTTCCATGTTATGCAAGGAAATAAACTTAGGTGTTGATCTATTCCTACTGGTGATACATTACTTGCTTGATGAGATTTTGGCACTATGATATTATTTTCTGCATCAATTTTCTCATTTTGGACTCTGTTCTTACAATTTTAGGGATTTTATTTTAAATGGTCAGCAAAAGTAAAATTAATGAGTCTTGGCAAGTCAGTAACACCAATAGTTTATATTTAGATATTAAATGAAAGGGAATTGGCTACGTTCATTTAATAAGTGAACAAAAGAGTCAAACCATCAGAAGCAATGGCTTATCACAAGTAAATATAATTTCACACATTGGTCCTTGTTCATCTCAATTTTTGTGATTAGTTCAAACTATCCATTTTACCTTATAAATAGACACATGATTTCATTAATAAATGACTTCAAATTATCAATACAACCTTATATTGCCTTATTTTTACCCTATTGATTCTTGGTGAAGATGATACAGAGCCACCTTATTTAATATTTGAAGACTTTAATCCTAACTGAATACTTCTTGAGTCCTTGCTCCTTTAATTTTTTTTAGGTTGATGCCATATTCTGCTTATTTTAATCATTCATAGATTCAAATAACATACATTGATTTTCCATGGTTTGCTGTGTCCTAAGGATACAATAGTGAAAAAAAATCACCAAATTCACTATATCCAATTTCATTTTCCAGGTCTGGGGAAAGAGATCATTAACATGTGCAAACAAGATAATTTCAGAGAGTGATATGAAGACAATTCATTGGGATAAAATTATTCTATGATGTTCTTAGAGAATAACTAATACTAATGACTCATATTTTCTAAATATTTAAACTATATGAGCCTGTCGTCAAGAATGTTACTCCCATGATCTAATTTTATGTTTACATTAACTCTCTGATGTAGGAATAATTAATATTACTGTTTTTTCTTATGAAGAGTGCAAGCATGTATGGAAAACAAGAAAGTGAAAACAAAACAATTGAGTGATAAGGACATAATAAAGAAGTGGAGACTTGGGAGGAAAGGATTAGAAAAGTTTTGCTGGTGATTGGCATTGGAGCTAAAAGTTTGGGTAAACAAAGTTTAGCAGGAGAAGAAGGCAGGAACCTGCAGGTAGAGGAATCAGCTTGATTATGGTATCAAGAGCACACCTATCAGATCCAGTGTGACAGGAGTTTGGGGTTGAAGGGCTGGTGGAGGTGGGGGGAAGATAAAGATCTTTAGGCAGAGGTCAACCGTGGAGGTCAAATGCTGGAGTATTTGGTTTCATTCTGCAGCTAACAGGGAGCCACTGAAGTGTTTCAAGCAGGTAAATGACCTTATATGATTTGCCCTTTTAGAAAGATCACCCTGTTGCCAGAGTTGAAAATGGATAGGAGACAGTCAACAAGCAGCCAGGAAAACGGTTAGAAAAAGTTTATCTGTGAATCCAGTTCCTGGATTGAGGATCTGGCTGAAGGGTGACACTGCTAGAGGAAGAACAGAATTGGATGAAGGATTTCACAAATCGCTAACCACTTAGAATAGTTTTCTTATTGGCAAACGAGGAAGAAAATAGTGTTTACCTTATCATCTCTTCTGAGCACTAATGAGTTGCAAGATGTCAGCCACCTCACAGTGTCCCAGGTACAGAACAGAAAATCATTAATTGTCATTCTGTCCTGCATAATACATCTTCCTGTTTCTGTTTCACAGTGGTTAAGAATAACATTAGAGAGGCTGGGTTTGTGGCTCAGCGGTATAGCACTCACCTGGCAAATGTGAGACGCTGGGTGAGATCCTCAGTATCACTTAAAAATAAATAAATAAAGTTAAAAAAAGAACAACATTTATAGCTGATGCCTGTAATCCCAGCGGCTGGGGAGATTGAGGCAGGAGGATCATGAGTTGAAAGCCACCTCAGCAAAAGCAAGGCACTGAGCAACTCAATGAGACCCTGACTCTAAATAAAATACAAAATAGGGCTCAGTGATTGAGTTCCCCTGAGTTCAATCCCCAGTACCAAAAAACAAACAAAAAAGAATAACATTTATAATCAAATTATCCCCCCCCCAATAAACTGAAATTGGCTATATGCATTAAAACTAAGAAAACTGAAATTTGTAACCAAAAAAAATGTTAATGATCATTGGGACGTGGCATTATGTAGCACAATTTATTCCCTTTAATGGACATTAGGACACTGTTTCCCTATGTGTATTTTGTATGGATTATGTTTGAAGAGTAATCCTGTAGCCCCACCAAACTTCCCTTCTTTTACTTTGGGGCTGGGCCTGTCAGACATAGGACAGTTTTAGTTCATGTTCATTTAAATTTGGCCTAGTATCTGTCTTCTGATGATTTCAGTTATGACTGATAGAAAAAGAAAAGTTGAAAAATGAATAAAATACAGATTTCCCATAAATTAATTTTTTCCTTTTGTTTCCTTTCAGAGAGAAAGCATGCATCAAATATAAACAATATAAATAGCACTTTTCTCTTCCCAGTCAGTAGGATTTTAAATAATATACTGATTGGATGTAGGATTACAGTAAAGCATTTGTCTTATACTTTTTATGCAAAAAGAAATTAGGTAGCTGCATTACCCCAATCATAAATCTGACAAAGAGAGAAAGAGAAATATTGTCACTAAAAACCATTTGAAGTCCAAGATACCTCCAAATTCAAATACATTCTTCTGGTTGCACTGTTTACTATTATAAATAAAGTGATAAATTAGTTTGTTGTGAGTGAAAACAAAGCAAAGACATCATCTTCAATGTTTTACAGTTAGGTGATAAGCACAAAATGTGTGTCTTAGTATTAAAGCACTGAGACACTCAGAATCAAATAATGCAAATGTTAACATATGCAAATACTCATGTCTGGCTTACAAGTAACATTTACAGATGGTGATTCCTGACCAGTGTTTAGTAGAAATTAAATTATTTTTTGTCTCTAAAGAATACAAGCAATGAGCATTTTTAGAAGTTCTCAAAACCTTTGTTTTTTGGCTGATCTTTATTATTTATTATTATTGATCTTCATTATTTATTATTTATTATTTTATTTATTTACTCTCTCCCATGGCAGATGTGAAGATACCCAAGTCGGTCAATCAGGTAGAAAGAAAAGTTCCACTAAATGTGTGGTATTGCCCTCGTGGGAGGGTGAAGAGATCCTTAGGGTTTGCATTATTTCAAATATAGTTAAATGCTATAAATACCAAAGTACAAAATGCCTTAAATTCAATAGTTTTTTTTTTTCTCTTGTATGATAATAGGTCCTGATGAGCAGATACATTTGTTCTACACATCATAAACATTTTTATTCCAATACCTATAAACACTTTTAGAAATTCCTGAGGACCCTAAAGAGCTTTCATTTTTGTGTTACATCTATCAATACTTACGGATTCAAAAATTAAAACTAAGAAAATTAAAAATGTCTATTCATTTATGTTTAAAAGTAATGACAAGCTCACTGCGTGGTAACAAAAAAAATATATATTGGTAATATGTATATATATATATATGTTTTTTCTCAAGCAAATATTTTGGTGAGGAAAGTGACTGACATATATATTTTTTTGACTCTCTATGTCTGGCTTAATAGAAGATATATGGATTTTATCTCCCATTATTCATTTAATCTTTTTTCATACTTTATTCAAGGTGAACATCCCTAATATGAAAATTTGAAATCCAGAATATTTATTCCAAAATCTAAAACATTCTGAGCACCACCATGATGCCACAAATAGAAAATTTCATACCTCACCTTATGTGCTATGTGGGTGACGGTCATGATGCAGGCTCTAAAACCTTAAAATATGTTGAATTGTCTTCAGCCTACATATATAAGGTGCATATAAAAAAGAAATGAATATTGCATTCAGACATGGGTTGAAAGCCCAAGATGTTTCATTATATATATAATGACAGTCCAGAATCCAAAACACTGCTGGTCCCAGCATTTCTGATAAAGGACACTCAAGCTATAGTGTGTGTGTGTGTGTGTGTGTGTGTGTGTGTATTTACATTTAATCTTATGATAAAATTTACTAAACAAAGAGAAGAATTATTCCATGGTCCTTTCAGATATTTATGACTATTTCAAGTAATTTCCAATAATATTACAACCAAATTCAAGTAGTATCTCTTTAAAGGTTGGTTGCAGAATCTGGACCATATAAATGAAGTTTACATATTCTTTTATATTGAAATCCATTGATATATCTTCCATTTCAAATGGATCTTTCAGCCCTGGATGATTTGTACCATCACATGTTGATTATTTGGGAAATATTTGTTTGCTAAGTTATACAGATCTCCCCAAAGCTAATTTATTTCATTGTACAATATTACAGTGGTAATTACTAATATCAGTGATGATTTTCTCAGTGTTGTTATGAAGGTTTTTTGATTCCACAGACCTCCTGAAAGGTCCCAGGGACTCCCAGGAGTTCTCAGGCAAAGCTTAGTGCATTGTTGCTCTATTCAGTGATCCCCAGTTCTTGTAGCCCTGGCTGGTGGCCTAACTGTCCTTCTGAGGATCTCATCCCAGTGACTACAACCAGCCAGCTGAAAGAGAAAGAGTGTAGACAGCACACTTTTCCCTAAATGATTCCTATTATTTCTGCTTGTATGACACTATTGAAAATTATTAATATGGTCACATCTACCTGTGAGGGAGGGAAAAGCGGAAGGAAAAGTTGTCCCTGGGAATTACCTTATTGTCTCGTTGCTAAAATGCTCTAATATTGCAGCTATATATGTACAGGTTTGCAGGAGAAATTCTGTCAACCTCAGTTGCTTGACAATGTCATAGGCACTTTTTCAGGAAGCCCTAAATTTGGATGAATGCAGAAGATAGGTCCTCAGTGTCCTCAGTAATGAGATGCAATCATAATTCTACTGCATCACTGTATAAATGGGATACAGAAAAGCCACAACAGCTGCTCCTTGTATCTTTTAGATCCTTGGGCCAATTACCCAACAATGAAGCAGATTTCTTCCTTGCATCTTTACTAGAAAAACAACAAGCACATGCAAAAAAAAAAAAAAAAAAAAGACATGTAAAAGCATATCTCTGTCTCTTCCAGTATCTGATACCATACTCTTCCTCTTAGCAATTTCCATGAAAATAAGATTGCTCTGGTAAGGAACTATGGGATTTTATGATATAATGGACTGTAATAATATTTCACAATGGCTGGCCAAATTCCTTTCTAATGTATTTCCTGATGTGCAAATGACATCATAGTTCTAACACTGGAATTTTTGATGGATTTTTCAAAATGCTTTCAGACCTAATTTTTTTTTCTGTAGAAAAATATTCTCATTATAGACATCAACAACCAGAGATAGTAGTATCTTTGCAATCAGATAAGCTTCTATATTCCTAGCCTTTCTCCAAGCCTCTTTTCTACATAGAACTGGTGGGCCATTCTCTCACTGTGTTTAAAAAACATTTAGTTAGGGCCAAAAGAGAATACTATAAAGTATTGTAAGTATTAGAAACTGAATTTATAAAGCAGATGACTTATTGTATAAATGCTGAGTGAACTGAGAAGCTGAATTAGGGATGTTGAGGAAAAAAGAAACTAGCAAAAGCATGAGCAAGCTACTCCCAAACCTAGCTAGGCTAGGGACAAAGAGGGTTAGTGAAGCCAAAGCCTGGAGGTCTCTGTTAGAATCTGGAACCACAGAACTCATGTCCAGGGGATGTACTCATAGTTGGTGTCTCTGACACAAGGAGAAGTAAAGAAAAAATCTAGATTGTTCTTTCTTTCTGCCAGCCTTAGCTAAACTTAAGACAGAAATCAAATGATATAGAGACTGAAAAGGTCAGCTCTTCTTGAGATATAGAGCACAGCATTAGAATACCAGGGTCCTATTCTAAGCTCCCAGAGATTCAATGAGGGGAGAACTCTCAGGGGAACTCAGCATGAGCCTAGTCAATGTCCAGTGGTCAGAAGAGAGAACACAGGGCCATTAACATAAAGAGTCCTATGAGTCTTGAGGAGAGAGAACATAGAGTGAAATAAAAATGGAGGGATTAGGCTGAGCATTAGAGGTATTAGAATCTATTACCCTTAATACTCACCTCCACTAGCAAAAAGAAAAGTTTGAGGAATTGTCATTGGGCACAACTGAGATATTGCTTCTCCTAGAGAGTCAGTTCATCTATTCCATCTATCCTCATAGTCAGAAAAGAGGCGTTTCCTTTCTGTTCCATAATTGACCTTGTAGGGCATCAGAATGTCTTGGCTACAGTTGGGGAAAGGTTCAGAAGCTTCTCCTCATAGGGAGGGGCTCAGTTCCCCAATGCCTGCACCCTTGGCTGGAAAGGCCCATCTTAGCCTCATCTTTAATTGAAGAGAATTTCAATACGTCCAAGCTCTGTGACACCACAATATAAATTATAGCTTCCTTAACTTCCTGATCTCCACCATTCAGGATCTAAATGGTGGAGGAAGCTGAGTGATGAAATGAAGAGAAAAGAGCATGAAAGGCCTGGCTAGTGTGGTTGGGTTCTACAAAACAGTTCTTTGGGTAGCCTTGGAATGATCCAGTTCTCCCCCCTTTCTTGCTTCTAGTTTTTAATGATAAGTCTAAAATGTGTTGGGATTGCAATAACCCGAGGCTAAAAGGAACTGGCTGGAACATCCAAGGCTCTGTTCCAGTCCCTGCTAGAAGACGATGCCCTTTAATACTGTACCCCACATGACATGTATCCTTGGGGTACATATTCAGGGCAGGTTGCCTTCTGCAGACTCTCAGCTGAGATGCAAATGGGATACATGCAGATGACTCCATATGATCTGGCCAGCTTTCCTGAGCCCCAGAGAACTAGCTCATCATGAATCCGGGACTTCCCTTGTCCCTTGCTGTTTATCTATAAGAAATAAATATAGTTTATGTAACTTGTGTATGTGAGTGCTCTGTCTCACTGGACTCAGAAAATAGTAGAAGTGTAGTCCAAGATGGAGTAGGCCGCAGTGATTGGCAGTGGACCTTGAACATGCTTCACTGGCTCCCTTTTTAGTAAGTGTAACCGATCCTGGAGCAAGAAGTCACAGTGACAGGCATAGTATCCAAAGGGTCTGGAGTGATTTGGACAACACTCACCCAGCCAGCACTGTTGACAGAACGTGGCAGGATTCAAGTGATCTGATTCTTTCTCTTGAGATTGCAGAAGGCAATGGAAACCCTATATGTGTAACAGAGGATGATGGTGTCTCATAGGATGAGAAAATTGAAATCTGGACCCTGTCTGTGACTGGTAGGCACTAGTGAAAGATAAAATTTTTGCATCCTATGAATGGAGTCACTTGATTATTTCTTAAAACATAGACAGTAGTATATACTATCTTATACAGTATTATGTACTATCTATACTGCCCCAAATTCTTCCACTCACTTCTCAGTCTCCACAAGGTAAAGTATAAATTATTGACCTTGACAAAGCTTTTAAGCATATGACCTCCACTTAATCCTCCAGCCTCATAACTTACCATTCTCTTGCTCTTTCTCTTACTCCCATGGCCACTCAAGGTTTGACTTTCTATCAGGATGGCTTGCTTCTTCTCCAACCTTTTCCTGGTGAACCCTTTGGATTTCGCCTGAAATATTAATTCTTAGAGTCTTCCTTCAACCTCAGTTAGATTCTGATGCTATTTCTGTCTCATGCAAGCTCTATTTTTCAATCTCATCATAAGTCATTTCAATTATGCTTGAATTACTTCCTATTAGACTTTAGAAAATATGAGCAGAAGACCTAGGTTTAACTTGCTTACTGCTATGGCCATTGGGTCCAGAGGACATAACTGTTGCTCAGAATTATTTGTTGAGATAAAGAAAGGAAGGAACAAAGAAAGGAAGACGTGGGGGACAGAAATGATGAAGTATTGGCATGTAACAAGATCTGAAAATATGTGGATTAAGGTTTCAAAGTAGCCAGCGTCAAATAGTGCACTTACATTGAAAGACACCAATTTCTACTGATACTATAATATTTTCTCTATCTAGATTGCATGATATTAAATTCCTTGACAAAGCAACATTTTTCTGGCTCCACAGATCAGGAAACTTTATTTGTAAATCAAAATCCACATTAAATAGAAGATACAATATAATGTTGTTCACCACGCATCCATCAACATTGCTGACAATACCAAATTTCCTTCACTGAGAATAATTTGTTGATTAAGAAGTTAATTTGTAAGAAAGTATGCCCAAAATGTAACCAATAGATCCATTTTAAAGGAAATATGTCTGATTTTTATAAATTAGGACACCTCTAAGTAAATGTAAACATCATTAATAGCATGGATTTTATGTCATTTTCTCATGAAAGACTAAAAATAAAATCAAGATAAATTATATTTGCAAGTAGTAGGAAAATAATTTTATAAAAATATAGTTTGAAAATACATCAGATTATTCTGTTTCATATTGCACAGGGAAGACTGGGCTGGATATGAGGAGGGCATTTAACTGTGGTATGAACTTAAACCAAGCTGATAGAAGAAAGTTTATTTCTGTCTATGGAGAGGTGACCAGCACCTTGTTTGGGGATTCTTCTTCCTGCCAAGGAGGGTGGAAGCCATCTGAGAAATTAAAGTCTAGAATAATTAGTGAAGAACCAAAGACAAAGTCAGAAGAGATGTTTTAAAAGGGGAGCTGCTGATAGGTCCAGCCTACACAGATACCCGAGCTGAACAATTAGAAAATGGCTCCCTTGGTTTATTTAAATGGATAGTCAAAGGCAGGGGTAAGGTTACAGGGGTGGTGTCTTGCTTCCTGATGTCTTGCAGTCAGCAGGTTGAATGGCATCTTGGCAGGTCTCACCCATCTCAGAGAAGCTGAGTGGCTAGCTACAGAAGGTCCCCTCGTCTCTGGTGCTGTGTTGGACTAAGCAGAGCAGAATAGAAATTCGCAATGTCTCTGGGCAGTCAACCAGAGGAAATGCCCACTGGAAGTTCCCAGACACCAGATTATCTCATTCACTAGACTAGTATGAACAACACAGTCTACACAAAGCCCGTGGGCAGCTCTCCACATCCGTCACTTGTTCTGTGACTTCATAAAGAGAGAAACTTGTAAATTTGGGAATATAGCACATATTAAATTTGCACTGGGCAAATTTATAGTACATACATTTAGAGCTAATTCTCCTTGCAGGAGATTTTTAATGCAGTTTTTAATGCACATATGTATTTTACACTATGGGGTTCTCTCTGCTTCGGATTTGCCTGTCTTTTTTTTATATCAAAGCATTTTGCATTATTCAGACTTAAAAATAAATGATAAATCAAAAATGACTTGTGTTCTGTACTATAAAAATTCTTGATTCAAGTGCATTACAATAATATCACCAAATAACCATTTTGCAAAACTCATTTAATCACACTTGGGTAAAAAGAAATAATTTTGTGTATCTGCATGTGTGCATATGGCTAAAGGGGACTGGATATGGTATGCAATTTAGCTGGACCATTCTTATTCATAATTGTGGGTTTTACCCTTTTTAAAAGCACATTATATCTCCAATTAAATAGTTGCAGAATTTCAGTTTCTTTGCAGTTTTCTCCCCACGCAAACACCTCAAATCTCTAAACTGTTCATGGCTCCTGTAGCCTTTCCTGCTACCCACAATTACACTATTCCTTTACTTTCTGCATTCAAGCTCCAGCATAAATTCCACAGGGATACCCTCAGACATTGTCTCTCTCAATAGGTCTAGATCTAAAACCCAGAGATTAAGCTATAGGTAAACTGAAGGAAGCACGGTGAAGAGTTTTAGCTACCATGATCTTGATGGAAGTCTGAGAAGGATACTTTGTATAGAGCTGTTTTTTTCTGACTTAAATACTTTTCTGCTTCTTCATTTTAAAAATGTCTTCTCTTTCTTTCTAAATCCTGTATCCCTTAGAGAGAGAACATCTGATGACATCGTTCTCAGTACACAGATGAGAAGTCAAAGACACCATTTTCACAGGAGAGGCAGAAGTTATGCAAGTGAACAGCTCAACGTAAAAAAGTAATGGCAGAGTCTGGTGAGTGCTATACTTAGAAGTAGAGACAAGGAATAGGGGTAGGAGCCAGAGTGACTGTTTTAGACAGAATATTCTAAGAGAAAATTTTTGGAGAGGTAACACCAGACCAGAGGTCTACATGAGGAGGAATTATGGGTCATGAGGTCTGAGGAGCCAGAACAGAAGGAATAACACATGCAATGGAATTGAAACAAGAATCTACTTGGAGGGTTTGAGGGACAGCAGAAGGCAGTGCATCGCAGAGCAATGCCAGGTGAAGAGGGGCAGAAATCACAGACACACCTTGTAAGCCAGGTGCTAAATGCTCTCCTAACAGAATCAATTCCATTATTTAAATCTTAGAATAATTTTCTGATTTTTGAACCGACTATTGAATAAGCTACATATAAATATATCATAAGGTATTTAACAATTTTATCACTATTGGAGAATTGGGGTGTTAAAATATATTTTCCCCAATATAAATAACGTTTTAACATCTTTGCACATACACTTTGTCCTAGTTTGCAATTACCTCTATGACAACACACTTTAAAAATTCCCTGAAAACTAAAAACATTTGAAAACAAAAGTTAAAACCTCATGTGTAAGAAACCAGATGGAAAAATCACTCCTAAATAAGCTTCCTTACTAGCCTGTTCTGAGTTTAATTTGCTTCATTGGTTCAAATGTGCAGGATGTGAGCCGGGCACAATGGCACACACCTGTAATCCCAGAGGCTCGGGAGGCTTAGGCAGGAAGATCATGAGTTCAAAGCCAGCCTCAGCAAAAGTGAGGTGCTAAGCAATTCAGAATTGCTCTGTTTCTACATAAAATACAAAAAAAGGGCTGGGGATGTGGTTCAGTGGTCGAGTACCCAGAGTTCAAGTACCCAGAGTTCAATCTCCAGTCCCCCTCTCAACCAAAAAAAGTGCAGGGTGCGAATATGGGAGCAGTCTCAGGTGAGAGGCTGTGTTGGCCTACAGTATTGCTGCTCTACCCACCAGCCTCAGGCATTTCATGGATTGTAAGAAACACTTGGCAACCATGTTGCTGCCCCAGTGCATCAGTGTCACTATTGTTAGAAAAATGAATGCTGACTACCTTCTTCAGGGTCAATCATTCATGCACACATTTCCATGTTTTCTCAAAACTCTTAACTCCTTTCCCCCTTTACACTAAAATTGATGGCCTCTGCACCTTATTTTACTGCATCATGCTGAGGCATTTAAAAGTGAGTTCCCCCATTGCCTCACCAGTAAATCCACCATCTGAGTGTATCTACCTTTTCTCCTTGTGATAGATTCACTGTCCCCATTCCTCCCAGGGGCCAGACCTCAGTATTAGTTTCCATCCTCTCCCAGCTATTTAAGACCTTTGCTCCCACACCATCATTTTCTCTCTTATTGTTTCATCAGCATACAAACATGTCTCCATATCAGCATTCAACAAACCAAATAAATATGTTAGTGGCCCTGTGGTTACCCAAATCCACCATGTTCAAGTTCCCTATCTAAAATGTGTACCATTTGCATATAACCTATACATATCCTTCCACATCCTTTAAATGCTCTTTAGATTATTTGTAATACAATTGTAAATATTATGCAAGTTGTTGTTAGACAAGAGAAAAAAGTGTATAGATGTTCATTATGGAAAGTATTTTTAAAAGTATTTTTGATCTGTGGTTTTTTGAATCTGCAGATGTGGAACTCTTGGAAGGCTGCTGTAAAAACAAATGAAAGAAATATCCTTAGACTCCCCTAAGTCTCTTCCTACTGTCCTATTTTTTGGCTATTCACAGGAACACCCGCAAAAAAAAAAAAAAAAAAAAAAAACTGACTTTACTCTTTTTCTCCATTTTCCACTACCTCATTTAATAATGCCTTCACTGTGATTTCTTTACCAAACCAAGTTTTATTGACGTGGGCAACTTTGCCTATTCAATAGTCACTTATCAATTTTCATTCTTGTCACAATTTATCATCCTTTTATCTTAAGTTTTTAAGGCAAACCCCTATTAACTCCTAGAACATGCATCTCTAAATTTCTTTCTTACCTCTGGAACATTCATCCTTGGTCTCCATTTCTGGATCTTCTTCAGACCTGAGAAGTTGGAGAGCTTCAAAGCATGGTCCTTACTCTTCCTTTCTCTCTGTGTCTTTCCTAAGGGATCTTATTCTTTCAGGGGCCTTTAAACTCTATTTAAATACTATAGGCTCAGATTCATGTCTGCTGTTCAAAACCTCTTGAATTCAAGACTGGTGCATCATATAGTCTACTTGGCAATACTTTTTGGAATATCTGATGGACAATTTGGATATAATGCTGACAAAATAGAGCAACTGATCCTGCACATGTTCCTCTGTTTCCAAAGGTGCTCCCTTTGTTCCCCACCTCAATAAATGGAAATGCCAAACAATAATGTTTCAGAGCACAAATCTAGAAATCAATCTTGATCATTCTCTTCCTATGTTCTGCATCCAAGATGTTAGCAAATCCTGTTGAACTCACTTACATAACATCAAGAACACAACTGGATGTGATCTTATATCCACACACACACTTTTCACTACCTGTACTGCTACTCCCTCAATTCAAACCAAAATTATCTCATTAAGACATAAAACCAAACTTATTTTCCTCTTGTGATTTTTGTTTCTACCATAGCATATTTCCATAACAATCATAGTAATACTTTATAAGTATAAATTGGATTATATAATTCTTACCCTATTCAGTGTTTTATTGCATTTAGAATAGTGTTCAGTGTTGGGATGTGGCTCAGTATTAGGCTGCTTACCTGGAACACACTAGATCCTGGGGGTTCATTATAGTTACAGACTATAATCTTAAAATTTTTAAAAATACAGCTTTATTTTTCAGTTTTTTAATGAAGCATTTAATAATGTATAGAGATTTTTAAAAACCTGAGAAGGAACTCAGACTGCTGATGAAGAAGTGTACTTGTCAATAATTTAGATGTACAGAACTTTGACACATAAAGTTACCCTCTGAATATAGAGGAAAATTTAATGTAAATACACCACATGTGGCAATTTTTTTTAAAAAAAATCATGTTAACATTTTTTTCTTAACATCTCTCAAAATGTATATTTTCCTAAAGAGAAAATCTCAGCAAGAAGTAATTTGAGTTTCTTCTCTTTTAAAGTTGTTTATCAATTAAGACAAACAAAAAATCATTAAAAAAATCCTGAGGACAGTAATCCTAGTGAATTTGAAAGGCTGGCTTTGCACTCTCTGGGAAGGGCAACCTTTTCAAGTGAGTGGACAGCTTCAGGAAAAATAAATGCCGATCGAACAGACCCTGGAGATCTGAGGGCAATAGATGTCACAGACACAGAGCTTGCACACCCTGCTCAAAATATTGCCTCTTCATGTTGTTATTTTGCTTTTAACATATCCTGGTGTAATTTTAATTGAAATTTGGCCCAAAATATGATCAAATCACCATTCAGATAATAAAAGACCTTATAAGTATAAGAAACTGAAGTCAAATTTCTTCCATTAATAAGACCTTATGTAATCATTTATATTATTTTTGTCATTAGAATTTTTTGTAGGATCAAGAACTGAATCATCAAAACCATTCCAATTTCTCCAAATTTCTGAATATGTGATAATTTTCTTCCTCTTCTTTTCAATTTTCATGTATGTTCAGATTTATTATTCTGTATTTCAGGCCAAATACTAGGGTTTGTTCCATTTGCATTTTACCCTGAGAGTTTGATAACAATTTCCAAATGGGATCATGTCCCCTGTGCCTCTGTAGAGAGATTTTTATATTATGCAATACTCAAGAGAATGAAATCATTCAGAAAATAAAATGCTCACAATCAGGAAAGTGATCTAAACCTGGAAAATGTTATAACCTTTATACATCTCATCTAGAATATGTGTATATTTTTCTCACCTATATGAGAGAAAACAACAGTTGATGGAACTTACAATCTTAAAAAAAAAGAGAAACTAGTCACAAACTAAGAGAGTCCATCTTTTGAAGATGGCAGTGCCATACTCTTCACATTATTTTACACTGTGATTATCCATTATTTCTATTAGTTACTATTCTGCTTCCTTTGCTTGCAAATGACACTTCTAGCTTTGTATGCCTTAAGAGATAACTTAAAGAGGAAAAAAAAAATATCCAACAGCACTAATTATTTGGTTATTTGGCAATATTAAACTCAGTTATCTTTTTTTTATTGAGAAGAGGGGAAACAGGAAGCAGAAAGACAAGAAAAATTGAACTCATTATACTTCGCACTATGATGCCGCAGTTAACATACTATATAAATGCGTTAAAAAGTAAGTAGTGGGGGGTCTGTGTGTAAAAAAAAATGCTTAATGGATTAATTGTACTCATAAAATCAGAGTGCAGAAGCTCAAGTCCGTCTATTCTGCAACAGCCTGATTCATCTAGCATAGTGAGGGTGCCCCCAAGAGGGTCACAACCCTTCAGAGTGACTATATAGCTACAGATCTCTTCAGGAGCAATTGCAGAGTGTGCCAAATTGTGTGATATTGGTTCCCCACTCGGGACTAATTGAGAGCACCAAACTCATTCTCACTTGTGATTCAAATAAAAGATTTGAAGACCTGTCACTAGAGATTTTTCCATCCGAATAGGAAAGGAACAGTGTGTCCCTATGGTATCAATGCAGCTACTTTGCTACAAAATGCCTAGTTTTTATACTATAAGAAAGATGACATTTCTTGAAATACCTCCTAATTACTTCAGTTTTATATATTACACCTCTGAGTGTGAAAACCCTGGAGTCCTGCAATTACCATTAGACTCATTCCTCTGGCAGGTTACATGCGCTAATGAAAGAAAAAAAAGAAAAATTAATTATATTCCACAAATGGCTGTTTATTAGTGAGTCATTCTCCTCTTTTTGCCCTTCTTGGATGCTTTTCTGATTGCAACAGGCTGGTATACATTTTACTTTATTAAAATTTTAAAAAATATATAATCTTTAAAGAAGAAGAAGGGAAGAAACACTTTAAATGCTATCTTAAAACTTAAATATTTCAAAATTTCTTCATGCAATTCTCAATCAGGAGAGTTAAATAATCTCATTTTCTTTGTATTGCTTTGTGTCTAATAACATACTATTTTCTGAACATTGCTCCCTAGTTACCTATAGTGTACTCAACTACTATTCCAAAGGTTCAACTGCATTTTCAATGTAAAGTTTAAATACAGAGCAGAATACAGTAGGTTTGTTCCATATGAAAGGCATAGGAAATAGTCACTTATTTGCTCTTTCTTTGCCAAATAACTCTGCATGCTAGAAGCAAAAAAAAAAAAAAAAAAAAAAATCACCATTGAATATCCATTGAGTTGAAGTTTTATATAACATCTCCCAGTTCATCAATGTATCAACTGACCTAAAGTGAATCTGTAGGCAAAGACCTTGATAGTCTGTCCTTTAAAGCTAATTTGAAAACCACTTATCCCAATTAGGTTTGCAGAAGAGTTGCAAGGGTCATGTTTGGGGTAATTTTGAAGAGGTCATCAGAGACCTTGTCAAAAACTGAGAGCACACTAGGGACTGGTGCTGGACCAGTTAGACATAATTATAAGTTAAATTCTGAAACTATTTCAGGATCTAAGAGCCCATTTAATAGGTAATTCTAATCTAGACTAGATAATCCAAGGTTTTCCAAAAATTTCAATGGTTTTCAGTAGTTTTAAAATTTTATTTTGAATACTTCTAAATGTAAAGCTATTAATATATGTGCAAATATATTTTAGTGATTTAAAATTGCTCAGTGTATAATAAACATATAAAAGCATAGCTTTTTAAATTTGGGCACAGAATAAAAAATACTGTTCTAGAATAATCTTCATATAGAGTAGGCTTTGGAGACAAACAAGTATGCCAATTACTCAATTTATTTATCATTCTTTTGTTTTATTTCTAGCAGAGAATATCACGGAATATTAATTTCTGTACTTTTATTTTTTCATACTTACTTTCTGCAAACTTTTCTTGGGAGTTAATGGCATCTTCATGGCTTCAAAGAGAACTAGTGTTGTTTAGTAGGAACACAGAAAATAAATAGTTTCTGCTTTTTTTTTTTTAACTTCCAAATGAGTTTCTCAAAGTCCACATCAGAAAATATTAGCTTTGGAATCAAATATTTTGTCTTATAAAAACAAAACATTACTGAGAAAGAAAGGTTATGTAGGAAAATCTGCACACGGTTTACTTTTTCATAACAGGAAACAATAGATGAAACCATTCAAGGCCATTTCTAGAGAGAACAGAGCAAAAGGACTTACAGTAATCAGATAGGGTATGCCTTTGAATCAGTAGCAGATCAGCATGTGACAGCTGAGTCAACATTCTCAGGCTGTCACAGTGAACTTTGCCAGCAGCATGGAGACTCCTGGGAGTCAAGTCTGCTGTTCTGCTAGAAGATCATTCTGCTATTCTCTCAAGCAACTCAGGCTGTCCATTCACATTGCTCCCTTACAAAACCTTCTATCAACAGTTTACATTCATGACAGCTGTAAGTCATTCAGCAGAAATAATGGTTGTTAATTCCCAGGACTTTGCTAATTCTCAGGGAACTCTTCTATATGGAAGGTCTTACTTTCAATACTGAAGACACTTCCTAAGCTCCACAAGAGACTAGGAGTCTTGATATAGAGGCACTTAGATGGGGTATTAACAACAGAAAAAAAAAAGTCAAATAAAGTAGAAGTTAAGCAGTTACTGGAGCCATAGAACCTATAAATGCCATCTAGATTTTGATGGCGAGGACAGAATTGTGACATGACTTACACTGTTTTAATAAGACTAAGGAAGGCTGATATCAAAGTGAGAATTTTCAGAAGTAGTTGCAGTTTCAACCAAAATGGCACTAAGCATACAATAGATTCATTACCCTGAGAATTGGGATCCTCAGCGTCTCGGGATTCAATTATAATAATAAAAAATGATGCAAATAAATTTGCAGGACCAACTCAATTTTGGAATCAGCTCCACTTTGAAGGAATGTATGTGGATATTTCTGAACAGGATTTTGCTGCACAAAGGAAGGATATGTAAGACATGGGTTTTCTAGAATGAATTTAAATACAGTTCTCCTCAGACCTTAGCTAATATATTAGGTTGCTTTGCTTGATATATTGGTTAGAGTCAGTATTAAGTAATAAATCAACAGATAAATCTATTTATGCATAAATACCAAGTTCTGCATTACAATCCCTGCTTCAAAAGATGGCCGGAAATCAAGAACTCTCCTTGTGCCTATGTGAAGGCTCACAGTAATGTAATACTTAGAACAAATAGTGTGTTCCATGCACAAATGATGTCAACAGGTATAATTTTTTGTTATGGATGAAAGACCTGGGCCTCACTCCAAAGAAATCAGAAACCATATTTTAAAAATATCTCCAGGTGACTCATATGATCCTGTTTGGAAAGCATGATTCTAGGGAGCCTGCTGTTTGATTAACTTCCCTGTGCTTGCTACCAACAAAGGATTCTAGACCAACCCTGAGTGACACACATCCCATCCTACTCTCCATGTAACAATGGAATAGAAGGGAAGGACCCCCCACTGTTGTATTTGTGGGTCTGGATAATTATGAAATCTACTCTATTGCCATTTGGTTTCATTCTAAGAGCATTGTTAATATGCTTGGCATTTCTCTTGGTATCAAAAATGAATAAAACATGAACCCAATATTGAAGAAGGGACAGTTGAGCAAACAAATAATTAGAATATATTGATAAGTGAAACTTGTTGCCTTTGTTTTATGTTGTATTAAGTGTGATTATTTATAAACAACGAAAACATTCTTAATTGATTCTATAATTTCTTTCTACTGTGTGGTGGCCAGGGGCAGACGTTCTCCTAAACAGTGATAATGAGACAGAGCCTTTTAGAAAGTTGAAGTTTAGTAGGAAATAAGTAATATAATAAATATAATAAAACAGAGAAAAAATAATACCATATAATTATTATAAAGATTTGGGGAGATGTTTAGCATTTGTATTAATTGTTATTTATGTAATATAGTAAGAAATAATATGATAAAATTATTTATAAATTTATGGGAAGGTATTTAGCATTTATTCTAGTGCAGATTTTCTGATAATTAGTTATCTGAGTTCTTGTCTGAAAATTATTTTATTTCACCTTACTTATTCTACTCTTCAGAGTATAAAATTTTAGGTTGGTCTTTTGAAGTGCTTTTAGGTGTCACTCACTTGCCTTCTAGATTCTTCATTTGTTTGAAGAGTCAATTCTTGTTTCTGTTTCTCTGAAGGCAGTGTGTCTCCTGTCTTCAGTGTTTTTAAGATTTTTATCTTTGTTTTGCAAAATTCCTACTCATGTCTACCCATATGCAGTTATCTTGATATTTATTCCACTTGGCATATGGGAACAATCTTAAATTTTTGTAATGATGTATTTACACAATTTTGGAAAATTATCTGTCATTTTCACTCTAGGTATTGCTTCAGTCCAATTATATATGTATTTTTTCTTCTTTTAGGACTTCAGTTCACTAAGCCCCATATGTTTCTGACATCCCTTACTATTTTTTGAATTCTTTTTAGGTGTCCTTTAATCTCTCCCTGTTCTTCAGTTTGGATATTTTCTATAAGCTCATTTTCAAATTGACCAATCTTCTAAATCTTTTGGTTCTACTATTAAACTCACCTAATGAATTTATTTTTAAGTTATTTTTAGTTCCTGAGTTTCCTTTTGACTCTTCATATAGATATCAACTCTTTGTGGATAAATTCTTCATCTTTCAACATATTCTCGGTAGTTTTTCCCTTGATTCTCTTCAACATGTTTTATTTTCTAAAGTCCTTATTAGGTCATTAAAGTATCAGAATCATTTGTTGGTGCATTTCAATTGTCCATTGTTTTCTCACTTTTAGTTATGAGGTTCTTTCTTTTAGCAAGTGTAGCTATCTTCAATTGTCTGATATGCATATAAATAAAGCATAAAGGCCTGAGATAATGCTTTCTCTTTAAGATGTCTGCCCTTTCCTTAACTAGACAGATAAAATGATGGGTAATCAACTTAGTTCAATCAAGGACAATTCTGAGTTGACTCTGGATTTCAGCCTGGTAATGTTCAGTCTGCTTTTAGTTTATCCCTGACTCCCTCTCCAGGTATTTGCAATGATAAATCTAATTTATCCTATATAGTCCTTCCCCTAACTTCAATCTCATTTTACCATACTGACAAAAATTTTTCACTATATTTCTTAAGAATCTTTTCATTTATATTTTAAGTTTTGTACAGAATTCACCAAATGCCCTAACAGAAAAATTGTCCATATGTTTGAGTCTGCTTCCCTCAAAGCTTGATGATTTATAAATTCCTCAGAAATAGTCCTCTACATGTTCAAAGCCCAAATTCCAAGCCTCTGACCTCACCTAAAATCAGCACATGCCTCCAGGGAACAGCATCTTAAAAGGTCAGGGCATCTCTTTGGAGAACACCTTTCCAGAGTAGTCATTCCCCCAACAGATCCCTGCTGTTTTCAGTTTGTTGATATATGAAGTTTACAATACAACACACACACACACACTCTCTCTCTCACACACACACACACAGACACACACACACACACACACACACACGCTCTCTCACACAAACACCATCTATATAATACAAATATATATTTCTTCCTTGATCATACAATTAGTCTAAAAAATGTCTGTAGTCTGCTTTAAAAAAAAAAGTTCCCCTTTTAATTTATTTTTTCAGTGAATTTTGTTCTTTTGCTTTTTTTTTTTTTTTTTTTTTTTTGTCTTTTAGTATGAAGTGAACTTACAAAGTTGAATTCCTTGGAGAGGATGATAAATCCTTTTAGACATGTTGAATTTAAGGTGACAATGGAACTAACATGACACCAGCAGGATGCTGGAGGTATGGGACTTGAACATAGCAACAAGGTCAGGGCCAAAGATACAAATCTGGTAGACATGGTGTAAAGATGATAGTTTAGATTATGACAATAGGTGGCATTTTCAAGTAAACAATGTAGCCAGAGAAGTAAAAAGTTTCAAGGACCCTATTTCTCACATAGAAGGAGAAAAGAAAAACAAAGAAGAGAGAATTAAAGAACTTAAAAAAATATAAGCACAATAATTCAATGAATTATCAAGAAAAAGAATGGAGGTTGTGGCTAACCAAATGGCAATAGGAAGTTTCATTTACAGATTTAGGAAGGAATTGTACTATGTCCAATTTTCACTAATCATGGAACATTTTTCTCGATACACTAAATGAAAAACTACTTGGATAGTTGGGAATTTTAAATTTCAAAATTATCCTAATTAGGTCAGTGATAGTTAACTGAAGGGTCCTTATACTACATACATTTTATAGTAAGGAAAACAAAGTAAGAACATATAAATCCAAAATATTGTCCTCTTGATAGTTGTTGAATTTATTCTTAGTTACTATAGGTCTTCTTTAATAGTAATGGAATAGATTTTTTAATTATTAAAAAAGTATTAATTCAAATAAAAATTATTACAACAGATTTCTCTCCATACTACTATATTTCATATAGGGCTATAAAAGCTTTTTTTTTTTTTTTGATATTAGCCTGTTGGATACCCCTCTAAATGAATAATGCATTTTGTTATAAGAGAAATAAAACTGAGATTGTTGTAATAGAATGTTATTATGCATCTTACTGTATCTGGTTTTAAGGATTTGTTCCCTATTTGTTCCCTAGCTAACTGAGTATGACAGGTTTTATCTCCCCCTATCTCTTATATTCACAAAGAAGCAATTTCATTCCCCAATGCTTAAACAGAGCACATTCTTTTGCCTTTTAAATAGAAAATTTTTAAAATAATTTACATTTAGATATCTGAAGTAACCATCAAAATTAAAAAAATGGAATAGCTTTCCAGAAGTTGCTTTCAAATGTGTTCATCCTGAAGCACACATATCACTGGATGAAACTAATTACTTTTGGCTCTCCTTAACAAGGTATCTCAGGTATAATGGAACCTGATATGTACTATGTCCCTACTCTCACAAATTTAACTAAAAACAAATTCAGCTCTTGTAAGTGTAAAATAATTCCTTGAGGTCTATATGTTTATTGTTTTATTTTGCAAAATGATACATCATTCACTAATGATAATACATACTTCATAAAAGTAGAGACTGAAATCACAAAAATCATTTGAAGAAAAGTGGTAGAAAATAATTTCAATCTCAATAATTTACTTTATTAAATCTAATAAAATATTTTTTGCATTTAATGAGACTATCACTAAGATTTTTGCTTACGTATTACTATTTAAAAAGTTATTTCATATATTTCATTTTCCCCAGCAGTTAATCTAATAGATATATACCATATTATATGTGTTTTCCCTCTAATTACAATGTACTTTGAAGTTAAGCATTACTACATAGGAAATGGTATATCTTTCCTCTTCTCAAAGTTACTGAATGCAGTTAACGGCTGGGATTAATTTCCATTTCTCTCTATTGAATACATGAACAAAAGAATTCAAAGTGTCAGGAATAGTTGAACAAAACAATATTATTTATTTATATGAGAAATTCTGAAAACTATTAATCTAATAGCCCATATGACAATGTGAAAAGTCATTTGTAAGCTGGTGCATGCCTATGACATGATGATCCCATCGACTCCATAGAGACTAAGGCAGGAAAATAACAAGTTCAAACCCAGCCTCAGCAACTATGCAAGAACCTATGCGACTTAGCAAGATCTTGTCTCAAAGTAAAACATAAAAAGGGCTGAGAATGTAGCTCAGTGGTTAAGTGCCCCTAGGTTCAATCCCTCATACCCACTCCCCCCAAAAGGCAGTTGTTAACAAATTAGCACTTGGGGATAAAGACAAATTTGATCTTGGTTTCCTTAACAGGACATCCATTAAAATATCAACCCAGGAATAATACATTGAGGGATGCTTTGGAATGTTTTCAATGCTAATATCTAAAATAATAACAATAATGTGTAATTAATTAGTATGCCATGTGTATTTTTTTGTTGCTATCATGTACCATTTTATTTTATATTCCCATTATTTTGTTAATTTTAACTGAGATAAAGTATTTGCAAAGCAGCTTCTCTGGTGAAATAATTAATTAAATAATTTATTTTTCCTTAGATAGGAGAGAGATAATAAATGAAACCTTAATTAAGACTTTAGTAATAATGTTAGATTTTCATAGAATTTTCAGTGAAGAAGAGATATTAATAATACAGCCATATGTATTGAAAGAAAACTTAAAATCAAACAGGTTATTCTTTGCATCATATTATTATAATTAAATCATCTATTACTGAATGTTCACACTGATCATTTTTTTATGGCTGTAATCTCTGGCGCATAAAGCATACGAAAACGACAACATAAACTTCTAAACTCTAAACAGGTAGCTGAAATTTGTGTCAATGTTTTATTACATTTTATCACTTCTTGCCAATATTTATGATGAAGCAGTCACCTATTTATAAAACACTTTATGGAAATAAATACACTTCATCCACATATATAAGGATCATGAAATTTCCTCTCTGGGTCTATTTGTCATATTTCTCCATAAGCCTCAAACTAGCTGACCCCTTCAAAAGGTAGAAATGTTATTTTATTTTTCTGGTGGGTTGAAGTAAACAATCATTTGTATTCTATACTCTAAGTATTAGCAGTTTCAGGAGTGCCATTTTTGAGTTTTCATATATCTGTATATGATATATTTTTCAATCACCATTGCTTCCCTCTGGCATTATAATTCTTGAAAACTGTGAGGAAGTTGCAACTAAAGAATTAAATGGTATAAATACACTTTTCTCAAACCCTTTGAGCAGCAAATGGAAGAAAAACGCAGCACAGATAACTGCATAACTTTGCCCTTTATAGTTTTACTTTAGATTATTTGTTAAAAAAAGAAATTATTAAATTTTCATGTGCTCTGCAGAGCCTAGCCTTGGTGTATAAGATGAAAACAAAAGGAAATATTATTAACTGCTTCATTGCCAAGGAATAGATGTCATATGCCTGCCAGCACTGCAAGAACTCATGATCCTCTGGATTGCAACTCTCTGGAATTGTGATGTTACAGGATGTGTCCTCACTCTGATTTCAGTTTTCCTGTTTGAGGTCAGGTGATCCCAAGCTGCCTTCTGTGCCTGCAGTCATCACATGGCACAGTGAGCACAATTACAGAGTACTTGTGCAACCAGCTTGACTCACATCTCTGTTTTTTATATTAAACAAATTCTACGATCTGCCGAAATCATTTCACTCAGCCAGTATGCCTGAATACCTTCCTTACAATTTTTTAAATAGAAAATATCATTAAAAGTCATTGCAGTGTGAAATTTCTTTGAAGAAAGTGGATTATAGAGCAGCAGAGACATGTATAAGGAATTCACTTTGTTGAGGAGGCCTGTTTGCTTTTCTGCATAGAGGCAAATATGAGGGTAAGCAGCCCTTTTATCTGTGTCCCTCCTAGAGAGGCCTCAATTGCTTTGCACTGGACTCTCTAGCTTCCTGAAAGGATTGCTGCCACCAAGAGTATAGAGGACCACATCCTGCCAGAATGACAGAAATACCACACACTAGGGCAAATTTTGTTGGCCAGGGTGAGTACTCCTCCAAAGTCTGATCCTCAAACAACATGTTTCAGAAGCCTTAGTTCTCTCTCATACCATTATGTCACCATTTTATCCCACCTTTTATCTTTGTCAGTGAACCAAAATAAATCAAGGTTAATTCTACTTGATATAAAGCCACCTATCACAGTTGAATAATAAATGAACATCACCCAAAATGCTGAGTGTTTTCTTAAACTCAGGAATGCTACATTGTAAATGAGTTTTACCCTTATTATCATTCCTGCTTGTCTCTCCTGCCAAAGTATATGGCCCTGCTAAGGTAGTCTGCAGGATCTTCCCTTCCCCTTTTCCCTTTCCTTTCCTTTCCCACCCTCCCTCCCTCCTTCCCTCTTTTTCTTTCTAAAGCATGTGATTAGCCCTGAGTTTTAAAACTGTCAGCATCTTTGTAGAATCTTCCACTTTAATAAGGAGTAAGTAAAAGAACATTTTACAATATTTGTTGTTCAAAGTTGATAAGTAGTACAAGCTTGAAACTCTCTCAAGAATCAAGATCTACAACTACCTAGAAGGGATGACCTTGGTTAACTTCTTTGCCACCAATTTTATTGCAAAGAAAAAAAAAAAAAAGAAGAAGAAGGAGGAGGAGGAGGAGGAGGAGGAGGATGGTGATTCCAAAATCAGAAAACTACATTATTTCAGTAGTAAAGACTTTCTTGTTGAATATACAAAAGTGATACATATGCTTACAACACATTGAACAAAGAAATATGAATTTAAAATGCACTTTAAGTCTTTTCTAGATTATTTAAAATTAAGTCTTTATTTTGATCATTTTGTAACAAATTATACCCCTCTGGTAAAATCTTTACTCAACTAAAACTCCTTAATTGTTTGAGTTATTGCACTACAATTTGGGCTCAATGAAGAACATGTTTAGCAGATAAGCAAACTGATTTTAAAAATCGTCCACTTTTCTCTATGAAAAAAATCCTACTTAACTTCAAAAATCGCTCATCAGTAAATGTTATAAAAGCACAATGCATGATCACTATATTCATCAATATTTCACACTTGTTTTTCTTAAAAACACAAAAGCACAGTTTTGTGATACATCAAACATATCTCCAATGATGGAAATGCAGAGATATAAATCAAAACACCTTCAGTTTACCTTCCTGACAGGTGCATATAGGTAACAAGAGCAGGGTGAGACTGCCCTCATTAGGAAGAGACTTGTTATCACACTACTGATGACTCCCATAAATGGGGTGGTGCATTCATTACCTTTGAGAGGTCCCCAGCCTCCAGATAGAAGCAGATAACAAACACGTTCCAGGTAACCCAGAGGACTAGCCAGACAGCATACTGTAGAAAAGCAAGAGAGAAGTAACAAGGAATTAATTGGGAATATGCTGTGTAAGATTCAAAAAGAACTTGAATTTCTGTACTCCTAATTCATAAGATTCAGGGGAAATATTAGATATTGCTTCTTTCCAAGGAACAGGACTAGATATACTTTCATCTCTCTGTTGCTTTCCTTTCCCTGTTATGGAATCTTACACTATTATAGCTCAAACTTGCTGAAATATGATTTTTAGATTTTAAGACAAAGTAATTAGTCACCCACATTTCTGGTTTAAGGGTGAATTATTTCAGCTTCTAGATACATAAAATAATGGCTTCTCCAAAAGAAACATTAAGTATATTAAAAAAACTAATATTTTCATCCGATAAAATTGTCCTTATATAGGACAATGTATGACCTTTCTCCAAGTTATCTAGGATCCCTTCAAATCAGTTCTCCATCTCATCAGCTTTCTCTCCTTGGTGTCTCCTTTTCATTTCTCTATTGATTCACATTCTCACTTCATCCTCTTATAACCTCGCATAACAATAGCCATATAGCTACCATGCCCAACTTCCTTTCACTGTCCAGTTAGTGTAACTTCTGTAGGGATGACAAATTTTCTTGCCAAGCCATATTTTTGGTGTTTCAGTCAACTAATAAGTATTAAGAATCTAGAAGACAACATACTAGCAAAACCCTGAATATACAAATGTCAAAGATAAATGCTCCCTGCATCCAAGTCAAGAAATAGATAAGAAAAAATATGGTAATCATACAGGAAATATAAATAGGCATTTAACCCAAGAAGAGGAAAGAAGATGGAAAGATCACATAGCATAGCCTGGAAAATAAAAATCACTTGCATTAACACAAGTGGTCAAACACCTCCTAGAAGTGAATCAAGCTAACTTCAGATTTAATGAAATAGAGTGGAGATTGGAAGGTTGGTGGTGAGAGGTTCCTGTCAAAAGAGAAAATAGCAGGTAGTATTTTCTAAAAAATGCAAAAAGATGGTAACATATCACTTCCTGCTAAATAAATACCCATGATTTCCATTCTTTCCATGGTGAGTTTGAAGTCTTTATTTTATGGTTCAGAACTGTGATCTTGTACCATATTATCTTTTGAACCACATGCTTCAGTTAATCCCTTGAGTAATCTTGAATTCCAGGCACATTGAATACTTCCCGTCCATGTACTTGGAGAGCTATTTACCATCCCTTTGTTGTTTTGTATGTTACTCCTTTATCCTTCAACAATTTTTATTCCCTTTAGGTAGTCTTCTTACCACCTATCACTATTTTATTTTTCCTCAACAGTCAACTCAAATATCACCTCCTGAGTTATACTCAATCAGAATTGGCTGAGTTCCATGTACTATGTGAATAGACTCTGCCTATCCTGATGTTATTGCAAAGGTCGTATATTCAATTATTTGCATACATTTTCCAATGTACAATGATAATCTCCTTGAGAAAAACGACTTTAAAATATATGTGCTGATATGCTTAAGCTCCCCAGTTAGTACTTTTGGAAAAATATGTATTCAGAAAAATATCAATTGCCGCAGTCCGGCTGCAGCAAACTAACCAGGGGGTGAAGAGCAACTTGTGTACATTGATACAGCAGGAGTGGAAATTGTTTATTGTAGGACAGGAGGGGTATATATACATTACACACAGCTTATCTTAATTAACATAAACTAGATACAGTAGTCAACCAATAAGGAATCTCCGCACTTAATGGTTCGCTGGCGTTACTTCACAAACCACTCCCTCTGGCAAAATGCTAGGCGCCATCTTGACTTGTTTACAGACCCTAACAATCAATAAATCAATGACTAGTAACCTGGAAAAGTAGTGTCAGAAATGAGAGTTCTATGATATGATTATGTAGTACTAAATGGTGACTTAGCTGTTTCTCAAAAGTGATGGGTTTATCAAAATGCTGAATAGGTGTATTGCTTAGTAGAGTATGATGTGAAAGCCAAACCAAGTGGTCCAGGACAACAGAAGGGGACTGAGAGGATATTTGAGGTGAGGGCTGGGAAATGGAGACAGGCTCAGGAAACTGAGCAGACTGCAGTTAGAGAGGAACTTCAGTTTCAGAGCAAAAAAATGGATGAGACTTTTAGGTTGGCTCAATATTGTGAATAATATTCATCTCACTATAATTAAAAACAAAAAACCACAAAAATCTATAACTATTTTGCTGTTTTCAAATTTAGATTTCAGTTTTAAAACTATAATAATGGTTCTTGCTTTAAAGGCTGAGAAAAATTTATGCCTACAGGTTTTAGTCATTAGATTTCAGTGAGAAAGAAGCAAGTGGAGTGGAATCAAGCATCCAGGCAGATTGTAATATTTTATAATGTTCTTTGTTCATAAGGATACATGTTCCCCACTTTATTTGCAATGGAGAGCTAAATAAACACTGTGTACTAAAAAATGATGTAGCAGTACAGTAAAATATTTGGTAGGAGCTGTAATACACATATCAAATTTTCTTGAAATTTTGTTATTGGAAAGCATGCTTCTTGATGTAGCAGTAAAGAATGTCAATGCTGCAGCCTTTATATTTCACAACTGGAATTTCATAGTAAGTTCATTAAGGGCTAAAAGTGGTATTTGATTCCATAGAGTATGTATTGTATACCAACTATATCAATGATAGCTATTAAATATGAAATAAGAATACAGAATCTTCATTAAGATTAACTTAAGCATCATTTATACTTAGTTACTAACATTTGTGTATAAATATTGATGTAAATTATACTTGGTATGTTTATAAATCAAGCTAAAATGTCATGTTTTAGCCAGTAAGGTTAATAACTTTGTGGAAGGATAAGTAAGGTAATGGGTCACCTACAAATAAAGAGCATAAAGAGATTAAGTATTTGGAATCTAATGTCTGGTTTTATCAGTTAGGAACTTTGAATTTGACTCTATTCAAGTCAAAGGGTCATAGTATATTTCAGTTTCCTCAAAGGTAAAACAGCTTATTAATAGAAACCTCACGTGGCTTAAAGGAGAATAAAGATGAAATATTTGAAAATGCTCAGTACTTGAGTTCTTAGTATATTTTCCATTTTATTAAAATGATTATATTATATTATTATCTTCCCTTGTTATTATAGTAGTAGTCCCATAAATTTTATTCTCTAGTATATTAAAAATATACTTCCTATATTGACTTTTATAAAACATTGTCTCAGATAATTGAATTTGGGAACTTGGTTTATTCTTCAATGCAACCAAGTTCTCTCTTTGAACTATGGATTTTTAAATATATATTAATGTCATCATTGATAGCTACATGGCATTTATGAAACAAACTTCTTTTTCATTTAGTGTCATTAAAATACTTTAGTATTTCTGATTTAGTATATCGTGTAATAAAGCATTTCCTATCTATTTTCTGAGTTGTTTTTTTTTTCACAGTAATTATTATTCATGATTTTACACTCCTCTTTTACCCCCTCTCCTACCCCCACCCCCACCCTACCCCCCTTCTATCCCCACCCTGGAGCAAATGCAGAGAAGGAGCAGTTCCTTCACTTTCTTTGCATTTATTTTCACTTTACCATTTTCCTTTTATATTTGATCATAAACCAGTTAGCCTCACCTTTCACTAAACATCATAAACATTTTATCTATTATAACTTTATCTCATTTAACTTATTAACTGCCTTATTTAAGTTTCTTTGACATCCTTTCTTCTTTCTCTAAATTTATTTCAATTATTATTTTCTGTACTTGCCTTTCTATTTTCTTAGCTAGTATTTATCTGAACCAATATCTTCCAAATGGATTTTTCCTAGTTGCCTGAATATTGGTGAAGATTTTGTAATTCCTTTTAATTTGGTCTATGAGTTATTCTGTCCATAAACCCCTCCATTCATACTATTCTTAAACGTAGTCATAATTATTTTGAGCATAAAGATCTGCACTACCCTCTTTCCAGTTGCTACTGCTAGTAGATGTGAAATAATTGACAGTTGTTCAGTTTGAGTATAATTGGAAAGGATGTTCTGCTCAGGAGAGATAGCCTAACAGGATAACAAAGTATCACACTTGCTATCTATCATCTAGCTTGTAGTTTTCTTCTAAAAACTAAACTTGCTGGAATATTATTTTTTTTTTTTCTTGTGGAAAGAAAATCTTATGTTCTATGTTTCAGGAAGACACTTTCAGATACTATCTGCAGTGAGAGACAAATTCCATTGTATGATGAAATTCACTTTTTAAGAGTTGATATCTGAGGCACCAAGTAAACCATTTGAGAAACTGATTTAACTTGAATCTCCAGCTACATATTTTAAACTATCATTTGTAAAAGGTAATAGAATCATCATGCTTTCCCTGTTGTATTTTTAACTCCAAAGATGAAGTCTAATTAGCTAAAGAAAAAAAAATAATTAAGGCTCTCAGTCATGATAGGCTCAAGTTCTGGCTAGACTCAGATATGCACTAGTGTAATATTTAGAAAGGTAAACTAGAAAGAAAAGGTTGACAAAAATTTTATTATAAAATAACAAGTTACAATTGATGACACTGCAAATGACTTGCCATTTCTCTCTCTTACAGTAAAGCTACCTAATTTTAAAATATATATATATATATATTAAATTTAAAATATATATAACATGCACAATTCATACAAATTTTCATAGTCTGTCAAGTTCTCATTCATATGCATACTTACAACTTTCAATTTTTTGTTGAAATTTTATTACATTTATAAATTACTTTAAGGAAAACTGAATACTATGGCATTGGGTTTGCAAAATAATTTCTTCAAGAAAAATTATGGGGAAAAAAGACGCTTACTAAAGAAAAACATCTTGTGTTTCTCACAATGACTGCAAAGTCTACTTTAAGAAAACATGGAGTGCCTGAGGCTGGGGTTGTGGTTCAGCAGGTTTGATCCTTAGCACCACATAAAAATAAATAAAAAGATAAAGGTATTGTGTCCAACTATAACTAAAAAATAAATAAGTATTTAAAAACTGTCAAAACAAACAGTACTTGAAAAGAGGACTTAAAAATATGGTTTGACTAGTTTTCCAATTTATTGTTTTAGTTTTAGTGATAACCATCAATGCTCCATCTTTTCAAAGGAAATACTTCTATACTTTTTAATCAGGTACTTTTTATTTAAATACTAGAAGACTTCTAATAAGAAGGTTACTAAGTAAAATATTCAAAAATAACTACATTTTAAAAATTGTTATTTCGTTTTAACATGCACATTTTGAAAATTTTTATAAGAAAATGAATTTTTCATGAACCCTGAACAAAATTTATCTTAAACTTTTCTCTTCCATTGATCTCTTTCTTTTACCTTCCTTCCTTTATTTAATATATTTAGATTGCTGTTGGATTACAAACTCCATAAAGGCAGAGATAATATTTGGTTTTGTTTAACACCAAAATGCCTGATATAAAATGTATGATTTGAATGTTGATATATTCAAACATTTTAAAATATGTCTAAAATACTTGGCAAATTTCTCTTTAAAATTACCAAGTAGGGAAAACTATTACCTAGTGATAGTACCTTCATCATTAGGGGATGAATGTAAGAAGCACTATTTGATTACTTGCCACATGATGCTTAATTGGAAAAGGAGTTAGGAACTAGATTGATTCACATTAAGTATCAGCAGAATATAGTAGCACAGTAATATACTATATTACTTCTTTATAGCATCTGCTGTATAGGAATGCTATAGAGAACCATTTTTCACGTTTTCCTTCAAGAACAATAGAATATCTTCTTCTTGAAGTAAAGATTACAATAGATGATATAGAGCAACATTATGATATATAACTGGGTTACTACAGATATTATTTATATTTATCATTGATTTGCAATCATGCAATCTATAGGAATGTTTTCTGGTAATTTTTTTTTACTAGGATGCAAAAGTGGTATCAACTTACCAATATCACTGAAAATAATGATACTACAGAAAATCAGAGAGAGCAAACTGAGAAAATACAAGTATTACTTTAATGTAATTTTGCCATTATATTTTCTGTGAATATTTTTTTTAAAACATGCATGCCTAAATCAAATAAGAGTCTGGTCTATATTCCATTCCCTTATTTTTTCCCTCACTGGTGATGAATTGATTCTATAACATACATGACAATTCAATCATGCATTATGAATTATCAGAATTATGTTCTATCAATTAATTTTCTGTGCTTCTCTTGGAATCAATACCTAAAAATCTGTTTTTTTTTTTCCTTAAAGTATTTAATTTAGTTGAACATATAAACCTTTTTGGAAATCGTATCTGAGCATATTTTGCTTACACAAAGTAAGACAGACTCTCAATGTTAGAATATTCAACAGGAAATGTTTTAATGAACACATAAACATAGCTATTAAGTTTTATGTAACTGCAAATAAAAACAGTATCCTAAAGGTATTCTATTCTTCTTGAGGTAAAAAGCGGAAAATGATTCCTCTTGAATAAAAAAAAAAAAGCAATATGAATTTAGCATCAGGGTACTGACTATAATTTCTTGCCTTTTACTCACACAGAACATTTCAGTCACTTATTGCTGTTCAATCATAAGGCTGGGCATGTTCTACTGAATGTACTTCCAACACCTATAATAATAAATCAAGTTGTCTTTACCATTCCAATTGATGTAATCAACTTTGAAAATTGAAAGGTTAATGAAACATAGGGAATACTGAGAAAATACCAAACTATATTAAAAGCTGAATTTGTGTGTCTTAAGAAACATATAGTGGTTTTACTGATGTATGTTTGCCTGTATAGCAAGGCTGTAAGATGTGTGTGCATATTATGATTATGAGTGATGAGAAAACATTCTCCTTTTAACTGTGGAAGGGCGACTCTGCTTCATTGTCATTAGTTGTGATTAGAAATGCTATTTTTTTGCCAGTCAGCAAATAATTTAAAATTCATATTTAATGATATTTTGGTTTTTTAAATGCCTGTTTAAAAATTCTAATATATGTGTTTTTTTTTCTAAATTCCAGTGAAAAGTGTTCTTTCTATATGGAAGTTATTTTTTTAATTAGCCCAACAATACAAATAAAATTGTTTCTGATTCTGGTTACCTAAGTATTTGAAGATCACATTCAACATGCATTATCATGCATTAAAAACAAAGATTCTTGAATTTGATGATTTGTTTATAATACATCTAATAATGTCTTTTATTACATTGTTTTTTCCTACCCCCAACACTGCACAATGTTAGGCTAAAAAAAAAAAAAAGATGGTACTACCAAAGATATTCATATCCAATTGTCTGGAATCTGTGAATGTTATCATATATATAGCACAGATAAAAATTTTAAAAAAGTCTTTGCAGATGTGATTAAGAAAGATTTTGAGGTAGGAAGATTATGCTGGATTGAGTTGGCCCAAAGTAATCACATGTGCCCTTGTAAGAGGGAGACAGATGGATCTTTTATAAACAAAGAAAATAAATGATGTTAACAGACCAGTGAGAGATTTGAAGATGATGAGCTTAAATACTGGACTGATATGACGACAGACAAGGGAATTCTACAGATACCTAATCTGTTAAAATGCAAAGATCAGATCTTCCCACAGAGACTCTGAAGGTAGTGTGACTTGTCTTGGTGATACTGATTTCAGACTTCACAAAGCCAGAAGAATCCATTTTCGTTGTTTTGGTCAGCAACTCTGGAGTAATTTGTTCCAAAATTAGCAAGGAATTAATTCATCCACCCAAATTTTCTCTCTGTCACTTAAGAGTGATAGTGGAGAGTAAAATACCTAAAAGCTGTGAATAAGAGTAATTCACTTCTAAATTGAGATCCACTCCTTCCTGGAAATTATACATTGCTTCACAATTGGTCCACTGCTTATATTTGAATGACTCAGAAATAAAAACACCTGTTTTAACTTATTTGCCTGATGATATAATTACTGTGAAGGTCTTTTACAGGAAATAAGATACCTCCCCTTTTTTTAATAGGCATCTCAACAAATTCTTAATGTATTTCCAACATTTTTGCAATATGATTGTTTTATTGTTTTCAGAAGTTACTGCACAAAGTTCTAGAATGCAAAAATCAATAAATTCCAACTCTGAATATATCTACTGTATAAAATATTGTCAAAATGAGTTTAGAACATAGAGATACAATTTTGAATAATATTTATTAGAACTAAATTTGAAAGCAAGGAAGGGACAAAGCAAGTGATAACCATCAATACAATGGGATAATGCTTTTTAGCTGGGATACTGAATTACATGACATTATTAAAAATATTAAAAATTCTAATAACCAGATAGCAGTCATGAACTTATCAGCAATCATTTTAACGTTAGAAATTGGGAGAACGATTAAATTTCTAATTTTTTAATATCTGTCAATTCACTATTTATACCAAATACTCTTCACTATCACTATTTTTGGGGGGGAAGGTGTACTAGGAATTGAATTCAGGGACACTCGGCCACTGAACCACATCCCAACCCTATTTTGTATTTTATTTAAAGACAGGGTCTCATTGAGCTGCTATGCACCTTGCCATTGCTGAGACTGGCTTTGAACTCCTGATTCTCCTGTCTCAGCCTCCCAAGCTGCTGTGATTATAGGCAGGTACCACTACACCCAGCCCATTATCACTTTTTAACAAATATTTAATACTAGGAGTGAATATTGCCATATCTAGGTCAGGAAAGTGAATTAAAGATATCATTTTAACTCTATGAGTACATTTTTATGATAATTTTGACCCCTTTGAGGTATCTGTGTTTCTAGTTGATTGATGTATGCTAGGATACCTAAAAGTATTGAGTCCTTTATCCCTATTATAAATAATTATTTTTAAATAGATGACTATCCATGTATTGAATTATAGGTTTTCAACTGGGCTTCATGGAAAAATTCATGGTACACATAGATAATGATGCTATTTGCAAGGCACACAAATACAAACAAAGGAGACGTGTTCAAGCACATGAAAGTGACTAACACAGAGACTCTAGTCACCCTGGTTGTTCCCAAGGAGCTCAATATTCTGGTGTATCTATAAACAATTAACTGCAATACTACTGGAAAACATGTCCAATGCAGTTTCAAAACATTTTCAAAACAACAGTCTTTAGAATGTATCAAAAATAGACTCTCTTCAATCTTCTCAATAGGTAACTATTTCCCTACTGGTCTGTGTCTATTGTATAGTTGCTTTAAGGAAAATTCTAAATATCATATAGCTGATCTATTAATAGTTCAGCCATTGGATCTAATGTGGACAAATCAAGGAGAAAAAGGAAGACTCAGTGGCCACATGTAGCAAATCTCTCCTACAGATTATTATTATTATTATTATTATTATTATTATTATCATTATTAAGTTTGGTACTGGGAATTGAACCCAGGGGCACTTAACCACTAAGTGACATCCCTAGCCCTTTTTATTTTTATTTATTTTGTTTTATTTATTTATTTTTATTATTATTGGTAAAAGGAATTGAACCCAGGGACACTCAACATCCCTAGCCCTTTTGTTTTCTTTCTTTTATTTATTTATTTATATATTGGGGATTGAACCTGGGGGCACTCAACCACTGAGTCATATCCCCAGTCCTTTTTATTTTTTACTTTGAAACAGGGTCTCAGTAAGTTGCTTAGGACCTCATTAAATTGCTGAGGCTGGCTTTGAACTTGTGATCCTACCAAGCCACTGGGCTTACAGGTAGCTGCAACTCTGCCTGGATCAGAATTTTAAACTATGTGTTCAGGTTCTTTTTATAAAGCACAAGTTCATGTGGAGAATTCAGTCCTAAATTTACATCAATTTATATTTGTAAATGGTTACTACTGAATTAATGCTACACATTATCACCTCCATCTCAGAAGTTGTCCCTCAGTGTTTCTACCTCTCTCTTTCTTTTTTTTAATTAGTTCTAATTAGTTGTACATGACAGCTGAAAGCATTTCCATTTATTGTGTACAAATGTAGCACAACTTTTCATTTCTCTGGTTGTACACGAAGTAGAGTCACACCATATGTGCAGTCATACATGTACTTAGGGTAGATGTCCATCTCAATCCACCATCTTTTCTACCCGTTTTCCCCTCTCTTTTCCTCCCTCCTCTTGGCCTAATCAAAGTTCCTCCATTCTCCACCCCCCTTCCATAATCCCATTATGGATCAGCATCCACTTATCAGAGACAACACTAGGCCTTTCATTTTTGGAGGGATTGACTTACTTTGCTTAGCATGATGTTCTCCAACTCCATTTACCTGAAAATGCCATAATTTTATTCTATTTTAATGCTGAATAATATTCCCTTCTGTATATACACCACAGTTTATTTATCCATTCATCTATTAAAGGGCATATAGATTGGTTCCACAGTTTAGCTACTGTGAATTGTGCTGCTATAAACATTGATGTGGCTGCATCACTGTAGTATGCTGTTTTTAGGTCCTTTGGTTATACACCAAGGAGTACGATAACTGGGTCAACTGGTGAGTCCCATTCCAAGTTTTCTAGGGAATTTCCATACTGCTTTCCAGATTGGCTGCACCAATTTGCAGTCCCACCACCAATATATGAGTGTGCCTTTTCCCCCACATCCTTACCAAAACTTATTGTTGTTTGTATTCTTGACAACTGCCATTCTGACTAGTGTGAGATGAAATCTCAGAGTAGTTTTGATTTGCATTTCTCTAATTACTAGAGATGTTGAATATTTTTTCATATATTTGTTGATTAATTGTATATCTTCTTCTGAGAAGTGTCTGTTCTGCTTCTTAGCCCCTTTATTGATTGGGTTGTTTATTTCTTTGGTGTTAAGTTTTTTGAGTTCTTTATATATGCTGGAGATTAGTTCTCTGATGTGTGTGTGGACAAAATTTGCTCCCAAAATGTAGGCTCTCTCTTCTCATGATTTCTTCTTCCTCCTCCTCCTCCTCTTCTTCTTCTTCTTCATCCTCCTCCTCCTCCTCCTCCTCCTCCTCCTCCTCCTCCTCCTCCTCCTCCTCCTTCTTCTTCTTCTTCTTTTAGAGAGAGAGAATTTTAATATTTATATTTTAGTTTTCGGCAGACACAACATCTTTGTTTGTATGTGGTGCTGAAGATCGAACCTGGGCCACATGCATGCCAGGGGAGCGCGCTACCACTTGAGCCACATCCCCAGCCCGAGAGAAAGCTTTTAAATTTGAATCCATCCCATTTATTGATTCTTGATTTTAATTAGTGTGCTATAGGAGCCTTATTAAAGAAGATGGGGCCTAATCTGACATGATGGAGATTAGGGCCTACTTTTTCTTCTATTAGATGAAGGGTCTCTGGTTTAATTCTTAGGTCCTTGATCCACTTTGGGTTGAGTTTTGTGCATGGTGAGAGATAGGGGTTTAGTTTCATTTTGTTGCATATGGATTTTCAGTTTTCCCAGCACCTTTTATTGAAGAAGCTATTTTTCTCCAATGTATGTTTTTGGCACCTTTGTCTAAGGTAAGATAATTGTATTTTTGTGGGTTAGACTTTGTGCCTTCTATTCTGTACCATTGTTCTACATGTCTATTTTGGCACCAACACCATGATGTTTTGGTTACCATAGCTTTGTTGTATAGTTTAAGGTCTGGTATTGCGATGACTCCTGCTTCACTCTTCTGATTAAGGATTGCTTTGGCTATTCTGGGTCTTTTATTTTTCCAAATAAATTCATGATTTCTTTTTCTATTTGTATAAGGAATGATGTTGGGAGTTTAATTGGAATTGAATAGAATCTGTACAGAGTTTTGGGTAGTATGGCCATTTTGACAATATTAATTCTGCCTGTCCGAGAGCATGGGAGATCTTTCCATCTTCTAAGGTCTTCTTCTATTTCTTTTTTTAGTATTCTATAGTTTTCATTGTAGAGGACTTTCACCTTTTTTGTTAAATTAATTCCCAAATATTTTGTAGTTTTTGAAGCTATTGTGAATGAAGCTGTTTTCTTAATTTCTCTTTCAGATGATTCATTACAGATGTATAGAAATTCATTTGATTTATGTGTATTGATTTTATATCCTGCCACTCTGCTGAATTCATTTATTAATTCTAGAAGTTTTCCGGTGAATTTTTTGGATCTTTTAAGTACAGAATCATGTTGTAGGCAAATAATGATAGTTTGAGTTCTTAATTCTCTATTCATTTTTTAATTTCTTCCTTCCCTCTATTGCTCTGGCTAGAATCTCAAGGACTATGTTGAATAGAATTGGTGAAAGAGGGCTTCCCTGTCTTGTCCCAGTTTTTACAGGAAATGCTTCATTTAGAATGATGTTAGCCTTGGGTTTAGCATAGATAGCTATTACAATGTTGAAGAATATTCCTACTATCCCTAGTTTTTCTAGTTCTTTGAACATGAAAGTGTGCTGTATTTTGTCAAATTCTTTCTCTGCATCAATTGATATGATCATATGATTCTTATCTTTAAATATATTGATATGATGATTATGTTATCTCCATATTTTGCTCTAACCTTGTATCCCTAGAATGAACCCCATTTGATCATGGTGCACTATTTAAAATATATTTTTGTATGCTATTTGCCAAAACTTTATTGAGAATTTTTGTATCTATGTTCATTATAGATATTGGTCTGAAAGTTTCTTTCTTTAATGTGTCTGTGTCTGCTTTTGGTTTCAGGGTGATACTAGCCACATTGAATTAGTTCAGAAGGGTTTCCTCCTTTTTCTATTTCACAGAATAATTTGAGGAGTATTTGTATTAATTCTTCTTTGTAGGTCTTGTAGAATTCACCGGTGAATCTCTGTGGTCCTGGGATTTTCTTGTCCTGTAGGCTTTTTATGGCATCTTCTATTTACTTGCTTGAAATTTATCTGTTTAAATTGTATATGTCCTTCTGACTCAGTTTGGGTTGACAACATGCCTCTAGAAATTTGTCAGTGTCTTCCAAGTTTTTCTATTCTACTAGAGTATAAATTTTCAAAATAGTTTTTAATTGTCTTCTGCAAATTAATAGTGTCTCTTGTGATATTTCCTTTTTCATCATGAATTTTAGTAATTTGAGTTGTCTCTCTCCTTTTCATTTGGGTGTGTAGGTGTTTGTCAGTTTTATTTATTTTTTCATTAAACCTGCTTTGAGTTTTGTCAATTTTTAAAATTGATTCTTTGTTTCAATTTCATTTTATTTTTTTCTTCTATTTTTTTCTAGGACTTTGAGATTTAAAGCAAGTTCTTCATTTGTTGACTTTTTCCTTTTTTTAATGAATGACCTTAATGCAGTGAACTTTCCTCTTAGCACTGCCTTCATATTGTCCCAGAGATTTTGATAAGTTTTATCCGAGTTCTCATTTACCTCTAAGAATATTTTTATATCCTCATTCAATACCATATTATTTAGTTTCCAGGTGTTGGAGTGGCTTCTATTTTTTTTTTTAAATTTTACCTTTGATTTCTAATTTCATCCCATTATGGTCAGATAGAATGCAGGGTAGTGTCTCTTGCTCTCTCTCTCTCTCCTTTTTTTTTTTTTTTTGTATTTGATAAGACTTGCTTTGTGTCATAACATATGGTCTATTATGGAGAAGGGTCCATGTGTTGCTGAGAAGAAAGTGTATTTTCTTGTTGATGGATGGAATATTCTATATATTTCTATTAAGTCCAAATTATTGGTTGTTTTATTGAGTTCTAGAGTTTCTTTATTTAGCTTTTGTTTGGAAGATCTATCCAGTGGTGAGAGAGGTGTATTAAAGTAACCCAGTATTATTGTATTGTGGACTATTTGATTCTTATAGTTGAGAATGGTTTGTTTGATATACATAGATACCCCATTGTTCTTTATCTCTTTTTAATATATGAAACAACTCTCCATTTACTACTTCAAAGGCAGGATTATGATCTACTAGTGCCGCAGTCCGGCTGCAGCAAAATAACCAGGGGGTGACGAACAACTTGTGTAGATCGATACGGCAGGAGTGGGAGCCGTTTATTGTAGGACCGGAGGGATATTTATACATTCCACACAGCTTATCTTAATTAGCATAAACTAGATACAGCAGTCAACCAATAAGAAATCTCCACACTTAATGGCTCGCTGGCACCACCTCACAAACCACTCGCCCTTGCAAAATGCCAGGCGCCATCCTGACTTGTTTACAGACCTTAACATACTAGATTTGTAATTACTTTGGTAATATAAATAAAAAGAAAAGACAAATTTTAAAATACACTATGTCAGTTAAGAATGCTTTTGAAAGCATATAACATGATATTAGAGTAAAGATGATTTAAACACTAAGGATTTTTTTCCTTATGTACAATGTCTGAAAGTGGGTTTCAATTGTCCCAATGGCTCAGTGCTGTCATGGCTTTTGATCTACACATTTCTAGAATTTTCCTTCAAATCTTCACATAGTAGCACACTTTTCAGATAGAAAGATGCTGGGCAGAAAAAGTTCCTTCTTTCTGCAACACTATTTTTTCAGAAAAGAAAAATTTTCCTAGAGGCACTCAGCAAATTTCCGTACATATCATTAGCTAAAAATTTTTCCGTATATATCATTTGCTAAAAATCTAGTTATTGAAAAATGTTGGAATTATAATGGTGGTTTTATTTATTTACAATTTATCCTCTGGACCCAAAGGATGATTAGTCCTCCTTGAGAAGTGTGCTATTAGTTAAAAAACCTGGGCAAAATTGAGATGCTCTTATCAAAGAACAGGGACAGTGTTGTATACCATTAAAAGTAATAATATTTTATACTTCATATTTTCTTAGAAAAATACCCAATCTTTTGCTTCAGTAAGTTTGTACTTATTCAACTAAATAGAAAAATAATTTACTGATCATACCCAGAGTAAATATAGGTTTTAAACCATTTATGGAGAAAGAACATGAAAAAACAGATAAAAACAAATGTAAAAACAAACAGGCATGTATAAAAATGATACAGTATGTTCCAAAATATCACCAAGATTCAATTTAATGAGCAAACAAGAAGGGAAAATATACAGCATTAGATGTCTCATTCAAAACATGAACATTAGAATAAGGAAAACAAAGAACATAAAAGAGTAAAAAGTAGAAAGTAGATGACATTTTAAAAATGTATAGTTAAGCTTTAATAAAAACTTGTAGATGTGTGGTGATTACACATGTCAATTGAATAAGCACAGTCTACAATTTTTTCTTTTGTAATTGGAAAAATAACTGGTCACCTTCAACTGGAAAAGTTTACTTTTACTCTACTTGTTCTATTTCTACCCTTCATCTCAAATTTAAAGCAATTCTATTAGTTATGTAAATAGGCTTCTAAAATAGGTAAATTATCATAATTGGGGAATATGATGAACCTATCAATATGACCTTTAAAGATGTCTAATTGCTTGTACTTGCCTTAAAATTATCCAAACACAGATATAGGTTAATTTTAATTTTTTTTTGTAAGTTCACACATGGAAGAACCTCTTTCTTCTTGGGTTGTTTGTATGATATTTGATTTTAAATATAGGTTGATTAGAAAATCTCTCTCAAAGATTTTAAATTTTGATATACAATGTCCCAGCTTTTATATAAAAATACTTCTATACAAATTTTTACTGTTTAATTTTTTTCCTGCCTACCTCAGTGACAGAATGACATTTTCCAATATTTCATGTGATATCTGTCGTCTGAATACCTCTCTTCATTGAATATTGTTCAGACTGAAAACTAAGTCATACCAAATCTGATGAATACAGTTTGGTACATTGGCATTTTGGCTCACTGGTTCCAGTGCCCTAAGACGGCCAAAGAAATGAAACCTCTAAAGAGATATGAATGTGTTCAAGTTTAACTTTAAATTTAGTGTTTAGAAGAAACTTAAAAATCCTCACATTCTTAATTAATTAAATATCTCTATTTGGATGCATGGTGTATGAGACAGAACTATTTATGGTATTCTTAGAAAAGCTAAAATAAGTCATCATGGAACATGCAAACTTTGTTTATTTATTAATTATTTTTGTACTGGGGATTGCACCCAGAGGGGTTCAAGCACTGAGTTTCATCCTTAGTCCCTTTATTTATTTATTTATTTTTTTTTTATTTTGAGGCAGGACTTTGCTATGTTGCTGAGGCTGGCTTTGAACTTGTGATTCTCCTGCCTGAGCTTCCTGAAGTTCTGGGATTAAGGGAGTGCACCACTATGCCCTGCCTAACTTTATTTTTAACTTAGGCAACTCAATGTGATTTGGAAAATGGAAAGTATTTCAAACATCTAAGTTTGTGGTATTTGTGTGTGTGTGTGTGTGTGTGTGTGTTCAGAAAGAGGAAACTAATACAACAATACTAAAATTTTCAATTTAAAAATGTTTTATAATTGCTAAGAAATTTACCATAAGGTACAACTGTTATAAAGACATTACATATTGAGTAAACTGGATTTAACAGAATGTTTCAAACTGAGTTTTGTTTCTATTTTTAAATCGACAGATAAAATTGTATGTCTTTACCATGTAAAACAAGTTGTTCTGAAGCACACTGTGGGATGGTTAAATACAACTAATTAACAATTCATTACTTAACAATGTTGTCATTTTTGTTTTGAGAACATGTGATAATCACTCTTTGGAGTTTTTCAAGAATACAATATAGCCAGTGGTAAAGACAGTGGAATAGAGGAGGTTGCTTTTCAAGCTGATCTGTGGTGTGAAACCAGGAAAGTGGATAAACAACTTCTCAATGAGGTGGGTGAAAAGAAGGATTTTACTGAGATTTAATACTGGACTCTCAGAATACTGTAGGGACTCAGAAAATATAATAAAAAGAAAACAACTTCGCAGGTGTCTACCACTGGAGCAAATTCACTGCAGGCAAAATTGGAGAGGGTGACTAAGAAAACATGCATTTCAGGTAGCACCATAGTGTGTCTGTATACGGAGAAACCAGAGATCAAAAGGACATTATGGGACTGATCCAGTGGGTGAGCTACACTATATCTTGCTACTGGAAAGATGTGTGTCTCCCAGTTGTCTTTGGAGAACAGAAGCAGAGACCTTTTCTTCTGCCACCCTGTGGTAGCTGGTGGCTATAGGAACAAATCAAAGCGCCCAGACCTGTAGGCAGAGGCCTGCCATGTGACTCAGAGTGTGACTAGAAAATCAGGAGAAATCAGCTGCAGACAGTGTTTTACCAAGGGAAATAAGAGACATTCAGACCAGAGAGATCCCAGGAACAGCTGGGGTGGCTGGGAATTCGATCAGGTTGGTGGGAGTGAACATGCCCTTGGGGACTGAGCCCAGGAGACTGGGAAGAATGAAAACCATGGACGGCTAAGGGGTGAAGGATTGGCTCCCTTACCATACTAGTAGAACCCAAGGGAGACTCCTGGGGTATAGACTCCCAGCATGGACGAGAAGCTGCCAGGCTCTGGAGAGGTGCTGATTTAAAATCTTCAGACCAATCAACATTCCAAAAAGCACTGGGAGACAGACTAGACCTAAAGACATTACATATTGAGTAAACTGGATTTAATAGAATCAGGAGCTCCAACTTCAGAAACTCCTCTCACAAAACTCTACAGCAACCCTACCTTAAGAAGGAAGCAGAAAAAACTCTCCAAAGTGCCCCACCTCATACTGCCCAGAAGAGAAGCCAAGAATTTTTGAACTCCAACAACCAACTTGACAAAGGATACAAAAAGAGGAATATCTTGACAGCCTGTGGCTACTCTCTTGTACCCAATACATACCTCAAGAAAAAAATGCAAAGAAAGACTCTTGGGAGTAGACAGCCCCCATATAGTATTATTGACAATTTTTGATCACTACAACAGAAACAATTCCTTAATTTTTCATCAAGAACCTTTTTTTTTTCTTTTTCCTCTCTTCTTTCTTATTCTCTCTTTCTCTCTTGATTGTGTGCTGAATGTTTCATGGACATTTATACATGTACTTATTTGTCTTATTTTCTCATTTCTAGCATTTTTAAATGTAGTTATTTTTATTTTTTTAATTTTTTATTGTTGGTTGTTAAAAACATTACATAGTTCTTGATATATCATATTTCACACTTTGATTCAAGTGGGTTATGAACTCCCATTTTTACCCGGTATACAGATTGCAGAATCACATCAGTTACACATCCATTGATTTACATGCTGCCATACTAGTGTCTGTTGTATTCTGCTGCCTTTCCTATCCTCTACTGTCCCCCCCTCCCCTCCCCTCCCCTCCCCTCTTCTCTCTCTACCCCCTCTACTGTCATTCATTTCTCCCCCTTGTATTATTTTTCCCTTTCCCCTCACTTCCTCTTGTATGTAATTTTGTATAACCCTGAGGGTCTCCTTCCATTTCCATGCAATTTCCCTTCTCTCTCCCTTTCCCTCCCACCTCTCATCCCTGTTTAATGTTAATAGTCTTCTCATGCTCTTCGTCCCTACTCTGTTCTTAGTTACTCTCCTTATATCAAAGAAGACATTTGGCATTTGTTTTTTAGGGATTGGCTAGCTTCACTTAGCATAATCTGCGCTAATGCCATCCATTTCCCTGCAAATTCTATGATTTTGCCATTTTTTAATGCAGAGTAATACTCCATTGTGTATAAATGCCACATTTTTTTTATCCATCCGTCTATTGAAGGGCATCTAGGTTGGTTCCACAGACTTCCTATTGTGAATTGTGCTGCTATGAACATCCATGTAGCTGTGTCCCTGTAGCATGCTCTTTTTAGGTCTTTAGGGAATAGACCGAGAAGGGGAATAGCTGGGTCAAATGGTGGTTCCATTCCCAGCTTTCCAAGAAATCTCCATACTGCTTTCCAAATTGTAGTTATTTTTATGACTGCTTTCCAAATTGTAGTTATTTTTATGACTCTTGTCTTTTGAGGTCTAGCGTTTTTAGCGTATTTTTTTCTATATTGTTTTTCCACTTGTCTATTTCTCTAAAGTCTCTTTCTCAATTTTATTTTGCTAATAACCAAATTCTATTTTTCTCTCTTTCACTCTTCCTTTAATTTTTTACTTCTACTTTCTCTTCTCCTCATTTATAACATCCTACATCTCTTCTGCATTCTCTCTCTTCAAATTTTGAAATAGCAAACCCTTTTGTAAACTTACTATTTTTTACTATGGGCAATTGCTTACCTTACCAATTACTGTTTATTGTTCCAGTTACCATTATAGATATCCTAATAGGAACTAAGTATTTAGTTGAATGCTGTATACTGTTTGCATTGATGGTTGTTATTATTTGTAAACCCCTACAACTTGAGATACCCCAAAACTTCAGGGACACTATAAGTTCATAGAGTAAAAATTCTGCAACTTCAGAATCATACAGATAAATGAGTAGACACACAAAAAAGATGAAAAAGCGAAAGAACAAACCATCTTAAACAAACAAAAATGTCTCAAGAATAGAATCCATTGATACCACAGTGGATGGAATGTCAGAGAAGGAATTTAGAAAACTTATAGTTAAACTGATCTGCAAGGTAAAAGACCATCTAAGGAGTACAACAGAAAGAAAATATTGGTAGCGAAAGTTCACTTCAATAAAGAGATAGAGATTATTATAAATAACCACATGTAGCTGAAGAATATCATGCAAAGCAAAATAAGACAATCCACCCCCCACCCCCCCCAAAAAAAAGGCAGAATGTTTTCTCTAATAGGCAGATGCTAACTCACAATAAATCGGGAGCACTAGAGAAGAACAGCATTACCTTAGATTGGGTAGAGGGAAGTGATGGGAGGGTAGGAGATAGGATGTTGGGATAGAAAAGATAGTAGAACAATACAGACATTATTACCTTGTATATATATGTGTGACTGCATGACCAACATGATTCTACAACATGTACACTCAGAAAAGTGAGAAATCATATCCCATATCTGTAATATCAAAGTGCATAAATGCATTCTACTGTCATGTATAACTAATTAAAAAGAAAGAGGGAAAAAGCTAAAATTTGTGAAGAAAAAGGAAATATCATCATGGACACTACTGAAATTACAGAGGATACTCAGAAACTATTTTGGAAATTTACACTCCAATAAAATAGAAAATCTTGAAGACCTCCAGAAATTTCTAGAGACATATGACCTACCCAAATTTAATCAGGAGAACATACTAATTTAAACAGATTAATTTCAACTCATGAGACTGAAGATGCCATCAAAATTATACCAACAACAACAAAAAAGCCTAGGGAAAAATGGATTCTTAGCCAAATTCTACCAGACCTTTAAAGACGAACTAACACCAATCTTCCTCAAATAATTCCATGAAACAGAAAAAGAAGGAACACTTCCAAATTCATTCTATGAAGCTAGTGTCACCCTGATACCAAAATCAGACAAAAGTATATCAAGAAAAGAAAACTTCAGACCAATATCCTTCATGAATATATGCAAAAATTCTTAATAAAATGTAGGCAAATTGCATACAAAAACACATTGCAAAGACAGTGCACTATGATCAAGTGGGTTTCATACCAAGGATGCAAGATTGGTTCAATATATGGAAATCAAGAAATAGACTTAAAGAAACACATGATTATCTCAATAAATGCATAAAAATATTTGAAAAAATTTAGCATCCATTCATACTCAAAATACTATAAAAACTAGTGATAGCAGAAACATACTCCAACATTGTAAAAGCTATATGCATCAAACCCAAGGCAAACATTATTCTAAACAGAAAAAAAAAAAAATAAAAGCATCCTCTCAAAAACTGGAACAAGGGATGCCCTCGTTTACTACTTCTATTCAACACAGACTTTGAAAATGAAGCCAGAGCAAAAAGGCAAAAGAAAGATAGTCTCTAAAAGGATATAAATAGGAAAAGAAGAACTCAAACTATTTCTGTTTGCCCATGACATGATCTTATATTTTGAAGACCCAAAAAACCCCACCAGAAAATTTCCAGAACTCATAAATAAATTCAGCAAAGTAGCAGGATGTAAAATTAACAACCATAAATCAATTGTGTTCCTATAAGTCAATGATGAATCAGCTGAAAGAGAAATTTTTTTAAAAAACTAAGCTTTTAACAATAGCCTCAAAACAAACTAACAAAACACAAGCCTTGGGAGTGATTCTAATAAAAGAGGTGAAAGACCTCTACAGTGATAACTATAGAACACTAAAGAAAGAAATTACAGAGACCTTAGAAGTTGGAAAATTCTCCCATGTTCTTGGATAGGCAGAATTAATGTTGTCAAAAGGGACATACTACCAAAAGCCCTATATATATTTAAAGCAATTCATATTAAAATTCCAATTTCTTTCTTCATAGAAATAGAAAAAAACAGTCACAAAATTCATTTAAAAAAATAAGTGGGCCAAAATAGCCAAAGCGATTTTTAGTGATAAAAGTGAAGCTGGAGGCACCAGAGTACCAGAACTTCAATTATACTACAGACCTAGAGTAATAAAACAACATTTTACTGGCACCAAAAAAAAAAAAAAAAAAAAAAAAAAAAGACATGAAGACCAATGGAAGAGAATAGAAGACATAGAGAAAAGTCCATACTCATATAGCTAGCTGTCTCATACTACACAAAGTTGCCAAAAACATATATTGGAAAAAGATAGTCTCTTTAACAAATAGTACTGGGAAAACTGGAAATCCATCTGTAGCAAAATTAAATTAAACCCCTATCTCTCACCCTTCACAAAACTCAATTCAAAGTGGGTCAAGGACTTAGGTTATTAGGCCAGAAATCCTGCACATACTAGAAAACATATAGGCTCAACACTCCAACATGCCCTTCAACAAATGAATGGATAAAGATAATGTGGTATACATACACACTGGAATATTACTTGGCCATGAAGAATAACTTTATGACATTTGCCAGTAAATGGAAGGATCTGAATGCTATCATGCTAAGTGAAATAAGCCAATCAAAAACCAAAGGCAGAATTCTCTCTCTGATATATGGATGCTATCATGCAACAACATAGGGGGAGTGGAAGAATAGTTCAGTGGATTAGACAAAGGTGAATGAAGGGAAAGGAGGGGGTAATAGAAATAGAAAGGACAGTGGAATGAATCTGATATAACTTTTGTATGCAAAAACACCACAGTGAATCTCAACATTGTGTAAATCCACAAGACCTAGAACCTAATTAGAATAAGATATATTCCATGTTTTTATAAATATACCAAAAATAGAATCTATTGTTATGTATACTAAAATGAGCAAATGAAATTATAAAAAAATAATTATACAATACGATTTGGCATGCTTATAATTCCAGGAGCTCAGGAGTCTGAGGCAGGAGGACTGCAAATTCAAAGCCAGCCTCAGTAACTTAGCAAGGCCCTGATCAACTTAGTGAGACCATGTCTCAAAATTAAAAATAAAATGTGCTGGGGATGTGACTCAGTAATTAAGCTCCTCTGGGTTCAATTCCCCATACCCAAACCAAAAACAAACAAAAGAGTACAACATATTTCCATTGACCATAGTTGTCATGCTATACAATGGGTCCATTGTACTTGGCCTTCCTGTCTAAATTTAATTAAGGATCCTTTGGCCATCACCCCATTCCATTCCCATCACCCCATTCTCTGGCAACCAGTGTTCTGCTTTCTACTCTTGAAATCAACTTTTTTAGATCCCACATTTGAGTGAGATCATTTGGAATTGGTCTTTCTGTGCCGTGCTTATTTAATTTAACAGAAATATTTCCATGTTGCTGCAAATAACAGGATTTCTTTTTATGGTTGCATATTTTCCCACTGGACTATATGCTAAATTTTATCTATCCATTCATTAATTATTGGACACAGTTTGATTCCACATCTTAGCTAATGTGAATAGTTCTGCAATAAACATGGGAGTGTTGATATCTCCTTGATGAGAGGATATCCTTTAGATATCCAGTAGTAGAATCACTAGATCATATGGTAGCTCTATTAAAAAAAATTAGGACACTTCCTACTTTTTTTCATTAGGGCTGTACAACAGTCCCCTTATTTGTGGTTTTGATTTTCATGGTTTAAGTTTCCCACAGTCAATCAGAGGTCAAAAATGTTAGATGGGAAATGCCAGAAATAAATAACTCATAAATTTTAAATTGCTCACCATTCTCAGAAGATTAATGAAATCTTGTCCAGTCCTCCTCAATCCACCCCAGATATGAATTATCCCCTTGTCCAGCATGTCCATGCTGTAGATGCTACCACTCCCTGTTAGTTGTGTAGTTGCTAGCTTGGATATGAGATTGACTGTCACACTACTGCAGTTCTTCTGCTCAAATAATTTAATAATGGCCCCCAAAGCACAAGGAAAATAATGTGGGAAATTTTTTATAATATACGGTTACAGTTGTTCATTTGATAAGAAGTTAGTTTTGTCCATCCTTTCCTGTGCTTAATTTATAAATTAAACTTTTTATAGTTACATATGCATAAAAAGTAGTATACAGAGGCTCTGTACTATCTGTGGTTTCTGGCATCCATTGGGGATTTGGAGACATAGCCCCTGCAGATATAGGGGACTAATCTATTAATTTATAGTTCCACATATAGTGTTAAAGGGCTTCATGCATCATTGCAAAAATTTATCTTTTGTCTTTTTACAGAGGTAAAGTTACATCTCACTGTGGTTTTGGTTTATTTACATTTTCCTGATTATTAGGCATCATGAGCATTTTGTCTTACATCCATATATATGACATTTGAATATCTTCTTTTGAGAAATGTCTATTTAGCTCCTTTTCTCTTTATAAATTTGGTTGTTATCTTGCTATTGTATTCTTGACTTCCTTACATATTTTCTGTATTAATGCAGTATTAGATGTGGAATTTCCAAATGTTTTCTCCCACTGTGTAGGTTGTCTCTTCACTCTGTTTCCTTTGCTGTGCAGAAGGTTTTAGTTTGGTGTCATCCCACATATTTTTTTTTATTTACTTATTTTTTGCCTATGATTGTGAAGTAACATTCAAAAAAAAAGCACCACCCACACCGATTTTGTGGAACATTTCCCTCATTTTTTTTTTTCTAGTAGTTTCAGAGTTTCAAACCTTCAGACTGTCTTTGGGTGTATAATTTCCTTTTGAATTAGAATACCTTTAGATAATATTATATTAATTTGCCTAAGAAAATTTCAAGTTGGTTATTTAAAATAAATATATGTCTAGAAGGTAGGAGACCTGAGCTTAAAATATTAACTCCATAATGAATTTATCTTGATAATCTAGTAAAATATTGATATTTCTTATTCTGTCTATTTCTGGATGAGCACAAAAGGATCTTATTGTTATTTTTCCAGAAAAGTATCCCATCTCTCATATAACAAGTCTCAGCTACAGTACCCATAGGCTAGTCCAACCACGATGACACAACGTTTTAGCCTATGTCAGTCACTTAGTCAATCATTTTTATTGGAAATAATGATTGTAGAGTGACATCAACCAAAAGTAGAAGCACTGGAATCACTTTTTGTATCATTATATAAGAATTATTTTAAGAAAAATATATTTTCAATATCTTAAGAAAAATGTTTGAAAGGAAAAAAAAAAAAACATTGGGCCTTTTAATGGCTGTCAAACAACACATGTTTTCACAACTGACACTATTTCATAAAATGTGGTAGTGTCAGAAGGTCAGACCCTAGAGAAGGTGCTTACATAATGCCAAAATATACAAATTTTAATATGTATTTAGTACTAAAATGCCCTTTGGATGAGGACATAGTGTATGTTAACCTTTCCAAAACATGAAGACTGCACATAATTGATCTGTAAGTACCAGTAGTAGATAATTATGTTTCACTATTAAACTGGTTTCTTCAAATTGTCAATTATTTCTAAAATCACAATAGATCTACAATTACTACTTTGCAGATCAAACCTATAATTTAAAGATAAAATATTTCTTAAAAACATTAAAATGTTTTCCCTTGTTCAAGGGTAATATTGAGTTTTGTCCAAATTAGCATAAAAATCATGTTTTATAGTTTAGTTTTGTTAGAAAATGATTATTGTGTAGATTAAAGACTATTTAGCCTGGGCGTTTACAGGATTCCACCAATCAGACTATGACCTCAATTCAGTTCTCATACAGGAGGCTCCCTCAGGAATTTCCTGCACTTTTTCTATGCATAAGTCTTAGCAGACACACATCTTAAAAATACAGGCCATTTAATATTATAACATAATGTCAATAATGGAGAATATCCATCCCAACAACTTACAAAATTCTGAGCCTTGATTATTGTTGGTATGTTAAGAGTGTCATCTTCCAATGAAAATGGTATTTTTAAGAAACAGATTCAACTTATACTCTGAAAAAACAACAATTTATTTCAATACAAACTTATTTCTATATAAAACTTCAGGGTTAAAACAGGTATTTCAAAGACACAGCATTCAATTAAAACAGTCTATATCTCAGACTCCAGTAGATGCTATAGGGCATTGCCCAAGAGACACTTTAGGTCTGAAGCAGTAACTATTCCTGCATTTGCCAGAAATATTGCATACCTACAGCTCACAACCACATCCTTTCTCAGAATTGTCTCTAGTCAAAGTGATATGTCTCATGACCAACTGGCACTGAGATTCAAAGTTCCAAGGTCCTTGTCTGAATTCTGGACATTCAGGAAAACCCAACTACTTCCCAGCTTTCTCCAGGAATAACTATGTGGAACTTAAGTGACACATCTGTTGCTAATGAATTGTAGTTCATTGTCTCCTTCTGATGGGTCCTGCTTCCCTTGGTCCATTAAGGATGTTGTTCCTGGAAACATTCTCCAATAAATCCACTGCATCCAAATATCCTTCTCAGAGTCTATTACCAGGGGAAACCTTTAAATCAGGAGTGGTCATGAAAAGCAGATATTAAAAGGGGACTTTGGGTCCAGATCATGAGAGGGCTGTCAATGAGAACCTCATTGCTTGAAATACATGGTGCAATGATCATGCTTGGCATGCAGTAGCAGTGAAATTTAACAATATTACTGGTGTAGAACTAGGATGGTTTATTTAGCCACAGTTGAATGACTAAACTGCTGGCAAAAGAGTAGTGTTGAACCTGAAACATGGAGCAACTCCTTGACAGCACCAACAGCCAGTGAGTAACAGATGATTATGTTAGACCTTGTGTGCTTCAGATGTGGGCATGATTCATCTGGGCAGAATTTGAAATGATCTGAATATGGATGGCCTTTTTTTGCTTTAGGCTTTGGAAAAACTACTCACTGAGGACTTATAGAATATTTGGTCTAACAACATGATATCTCAAAAATGTTACATTGGAGTCAAGGAAGTTAAGGAAGGGGAGCAGTCAACATGTGCCTATGGACTTAATTGGTTCCACAGCACCTAGAATCTCCTAGCTTTACAGAAAAGCAGATATTAAAAGGAGATATTAAAAGCAGATCCATCCAGCTTTTGAAGATGCACATGATGTGATAATGTGCAGATATTGAGCAAGTCTAGGCATCTTTCTCTGGATGTTTAGTCCTACACAAATGACTATAACATTGTGTTGTGTCCCCAGTAGGTAAAATATGTAGATCCAGGAATAGAGCAGTGGAAGCAGGAGGGTTACTCCAATGACATTGGGGAATTTGTGCTTCCTGTCCCCATAAGTTAGACTCTGTGAACCGAGGTCTTAGGCTCTGGGAGAAGAATGTTTCCACTAGGGAGTAATGAGAGAATTCCAGTAAATGTACTCTTTGGACATCACCCAGTCACTTTAGACTGACTCTCTCTCTCTCTCTCTCTCTCTCTCTCTCTCTCTCTCTCTCTCTCTCTTAAAAAAGAGGAGAGAGAGAGAGAGAGAGAGAGAATTTTTTAATATTTATTTTTCAGGACACAACATCTTTTATTTATTTTTTTTATGTGGTGCTGAGGATCAAACCCAGCACCCGGCGCATGCCATTACCGCTTGAGCCACATCCCCAGCCCACTTTAGACTCTTTAATCCAAGATAACGGTGATGAAGAAAAGAAGTCTTTTCTTGGAAAGTATAATAGATTCTGATCATCAGTGGGTCCAGGAAAGAAAGGTCAAACTGAGGAGCATCTCAGTAATTTCCACCCGGTTTGGTTGTTTTTTGTTTTGGTGGTGGTGTTGGGAATTGAACCCAGGGTCTTGTGCATATGAGGCAAGCACTCTACCAATTGAGCTATTTCCCCAACTCCACCCAGTTTTGATGGCTCTTCCTCAAAGCAGTTCTAGCCACAGCTTGAGAGGTGTGTTGAACAGTGGCTTAGAATCCCCAGGGCAGAGGCTCTGAATTATCTAAATGATAAATCATCTCCATTGGTAAAGAATCTACTTGAAATAGAGTGTTCTGATAGAACAACTAGTAAAGAATGGAAACAGTGTGTATCAATTGTTGCCCTGAGACCAACTTAGCTTTGGGGCTGCAGTTCATCTCAGTAATCTTGTAAAGTCATTTTAGAAAAAAAAAAAAAAAAAGACTAATGTGGTTGTTTCTAGATGGGCTGATATTATTATTTGAGGCAAGTGGATCTGCAGAGTACAACTTATGGACTGAAGGTAATCCTAAGGTATGATGCCCAAATTTCCCTATATAGGGTGAGGTGTTTCCTTTTCTAGTGTGTTTTATAGTTCCGTCCCTCTCAAGGAATCACACACACTCCTGGAGCCAAAGGGAATTGCCTTACTTAAGTCATGTACCTCCACCGCTCACACATACAATGACAGGTCCAGAAGGCACTACAAAGGCCTGCCCATTAGTCCTCTAATTCTGACATATTTGAAAACTATCATGGATTTGGAAAGTTTAGAGGGCCCCATCACATCAGATGGTGCCTGTTTTATACTTCCAATTTTTTATCTACTCAATTTTTTATCTAGTCACTGAGGACTTATAGAATATTTGGTCTAACAACATGAGATCTCAAAAATGTTACATTGGAGGAAATTTCCCTATATAGGGAATAAGTTTTGTTCTTAATAGCAAACTCCAATAAATTTCCTCCATGTAAATCTCTTAGAATCTATATCTCAGGAAAGCTGAGTTACATGTGGAGGCCACTCCAAATTGTAGGAAAGAGAAAGTGCCTTGAATTTCTACAACAAAAGAAAGAGAGAGAGCGGGATTTCCTAACTCACTTTGTTGTAATCACCATAAACATAAACTGAAATACTGATGGCACCATAAGAATTAAGCAAGAAGAGGGTTGTATTACATGTGAACATTTATACACCAGGATTCATACCTGAAAACCTCACTTATTTTATAAATACATTGCAATTAAAAAAAAAAAACACAGATTGTGACTATTTCAAAGATCCAAAACATCCAGTTATACATTAATAAGATCTGTATATAACCACACCAATCCTCATCTCTGGAGTATAGTAAACATAGACTCCTAAACAATATATCCATGCATTTAATTCTGCCGTCTTCATCTGAGTTAATTTACATTAAGATTGTTTTGTCTCTTTCCTGTGTTTTAACATGCCATACAAACCTACAGAAATCATATGCTTTCCCATATTATAAGAATGTTATGACAACCTGTGCTTTACAGATTACTCATTATTTTAAATGTGTGTTACTAGCTTTTTTATTGTTAGACAGAATGATATAGAAAACCAGGATGCCTTCAAGAAATTGATATGTATCTATTTTATTACAAACATATTCTTTTTCTCAGTTAAAAGCAGCCCAAAGTTATATGGTTATTTGTGAGTGCAATCAAATACATATTTAATTATTATTTCACAAGCTCTTTATTTTTGCTACTTTATAGCTCTATGAGCATAACCTAGAATGATTTTATGGACACTCAAAAATAATGGCTGTCAATTATTATTAATTCAATGTGAACCAAATATTTCTCAAATTATTTTACATGATTGCCTTGTCTAACCCTCAAACAACGATGTTAAGTGGGTACTATTATTATTCCTATTAAAAATTGAGTTAATAGACACAAGAATGCACTGTTTGATGTCACTTCTATTAAAAATTATATTAGATGTCCTAGGTTTCAGAAGAAAATATGAAAAAAAATAATTAGAAGTTGGGAAGGAAGAAATTGGGATTTTATTATTCATAGATGATACAAGTTTTTACAAGAGAACTAGCAAACAAATGACTGATAAGAGGTTGAGAATGAAGCATGATCAATATATAAAGTCAACTGTGTTCCTATATATATGGGAACAATAGAAAAATATAATTTAAAAAGCTATGGATACTGGGACCTGTGGATCACTCTTGAGAATAGCCATATAATTTTTTTTCTATTTTTTATTGGTTGTTCAAAACATTACAAAGCTCTTGACATATCATATTTCATACATTAGATTCAAGTGGGTTATGAACTCCCATTTTTACCCCAGATACAGATTGCAGAATCACATCGGTTACACAACCACATTTTTACATAATGCCATATTAGTAACTGTTGTATTCTGCTGCCTTTCCTATCCTCTACTATCCCCCCCTCCCCTCCCCCCCCATCTTCTCTCTCTACCCCATCTACTGTAATTCATTTCTCTCCTTGTTTTTTTTTTTCCCCATTCTTACAAAAACCCCCTTAGAAAGCAAAAATATCAATCAAGGAAAGGAAAAAAAAATCACATAGTTTTCTTCATCAGAACCTGTAGACTAGGAAATCACTGTAAGTAAATATCAGAGGAGGGGCAGAGGGGGACAAACCACTAACAGGGCTCAGCAGGTGAGTGAGAAGAAATGAGGAATGTTTAACAAGTCCCAAGAGCCACAGAGCCATCAAATCATACATGAATTAATTCCCAGAAGGTAAGGACTTCTCTTGGTCAGAATGCTGACTCTCAAAAATTAAGAATCTAAGGTCAGTAAGAGAGGGATGGGTAGAAATGGGAATGTGGGCATGACTACGTTCACATATGCATTTCCGGTAGGATTGCACTATTCAGCAAATAGAAATATCATATAGGGAATATTTGTATTCAAAAAATTCTTTACCAGAAAAACAATTTATACCAGATAACTTTATTTTATCTGGCAGCTCTAGCTCCAGTTTCACAGAACTATCTAGAAGCTTCACCCTGAAGGAACACTGCTGAAAGTCAAATAAAAAGTGAGTAAATTAAGAGTGCCAAAGGTAAGAAGGATCTGAGAGTCCCATAACTGCATCCAGACCAGCAAATCTGAGAGTCCTGTAACTGCAAAACTCACCATCTGACCATCTGAAGAGAAGAAAACTATCTTGAAATCCAATATTTGAGGTGGTAACCATTTTGAATGAGTCTTAGCTCTGAGAGACACAAACACAGCTATGCAGAAAGGTCATAAAGGTCATAGTCTTGAGTCATTCATGGCTACAAGTTTTTTTTTGTTGTTGTTCGTTTTTTTTGTTGAAGATGAGAATAAAATCACGATAAAAACTGGCTACAAAAGATGAAAACTAAAATCTAACATTTCAAAATGAGTTAAATGAAAAATGAAGGAAACATTGTTGTTAAAGGACAGAAAAAAATAGTGAAGCTCAGAAATTACTTAGAAGAAAAATCTTTTTAAATGATGATGAACTGAAAAGGGGACCAGCTAAAGAAAAATAGTAAATAAATCCTATATAGAAAAGTATATGGGATAAAATAAAAATAAGGAAAGAGGCAAGAAAATTTAAGAAATTATGATATATGCACAGGCATGCTCACAAATAAAACAGAAACCCAGAAATAAATTTATGTATCTATTCCCAACTGATTCTCAACAGAGGCACTAAAAGTATAAACTGGCGAAAGAACAGCCTCTTCAACAAATGGTGCTGGGAAAACTAGATATTTCCATATAGAAAATCAAAACTTTACTTCTATTCTTTATCCAATTCAAAACACAATGTACAATGAAACACTTAAATGTAAGACAACTATGAAACCATTAAAATAAAATATAGAGGAAACATTTCAAGAAATTATTACAGGCAATGATTTTTTGGGGTAAAACTCCCAAAGAACAGGCAACAAAATGAAAGTAGATAAATGGGAATATGACAAAATAAAAACATTCTATTCATCAAAGGAAACAATTGACAGAATAAAGAAACAACCTACAGTATGCAAGGAAATATTTTGCAAACTACACATGTGATTAGGGGCTCATGCCTGGACTATATAAAGAATTCAAAAAATTCAACTATGTAAAGAATTCAATAATTCAATTTAAAAATAAGGAAAATGTCTGAATAGACAGTTCTCAAAAGAATTTCAAGTGGCCAACTAATTTCTGAAAAAAATGCTCAAAATCATTAGCTGTCAAGGAAATGTAAACCCAAACCACAATGAGATGTTATTTCACCCAAGTTAGAATGGCTATCATCAAAAAGACAAAAATAATAAATAATAAATAATAAAATCCTATGCTTATTCTCATAATAGATGATAAGAATGCTGAATTAAATACAGAAGAGTGAATATTTGAGGCTGGGAAGGGTGGGAGGGAGTTTGGATAATGGGTATGAATATGGTTAGAGAAAATGAATAAATCCTAATTTCTATAGCATAGTGGGGTGACTATAGGTCAAACTAACCTATTGTATTCTTTATAAATTACTAGGAGAGAACAGCTTGAAGTATCCAAATAAAAAGGAATAATAAGGAGGTGGAAGCATTAGTTACTCTCACTTGATTAGTTCATATTATATATACTAATGCAATATCACACTGTACCCATAAATACGTACACTTATTACACGTTAATCAGAAATTATTCAAGAAAATGTTAAAGAATTGGAAATGCTAACTATTCCTATTTAATCACTACATCTTCTACACATGTATAGAGTTACATACTGTACCTCATGTATTTATATATACATTCTATTAGTAGTACATTCAGTACATACACACACACATATCACACATATGCTGGCAATGAAGTGGAGAAAGGAATATATATATATATATATATATATATATATATATATATATACACACACACATATATATGTATACATATATATGTACACACACACACACACACACACACACACACTGAATGTACTACTAATAGAATGAATTTTTTCTTATGTTAGAAGTGAATGTCATTTGGGGTAAAAATTTAAATAAAAATCTTAATAGGATAGGAGGCAAAGAAATATGAGAGCAAATAGCTGACATTTTAAATAAAATGGGAATGTATCCAAATGTCCAGACAGTATTGATGATTTTAGCAATTAAAAGAGCAATGGCATACCACATATTTCACAAAAGAGCAAATTCAGCTTTGCCTCAATTAACCCAGATTTCAACTCAAGGGCAAAAGGATCATGAGCCAAATAGATCCTCTACAAATGCCACAGAGAGTATAACATATTAGATCTGGTTACTGTTCAACATATTTTTTGAAGTCCATTTTAAAATGGTGGATTAATTTATAGCTGCTAATTTCTTTACCTGATTATCTGCAGGTTAGTAATTAAGCATGTAAAATTAAATATGAAAAAGAGAATTAACAATCCAAAAAGTAAAAGATAAGAAGACTTGAGGTTGGTTTTTCAAAAGAACAAAGGGCAGAATGAAAATGAATATGCTCTGCCCTTCTATTCAGATGCATAATAGGAGACTCAGGGGGCAAATTCAATGAAATTCAAGGACAGGATATTTAAAATAATGGACATATTTATTTGCCCTGCCTGTATAAAATTTTAGCACCCAGTTACTAGAGGTCATGAAAACAAAATATCTGGAATTCAAAAGAGTAGAATAATTCAAAAGAGTAGAATAATTCAAAAGAGTAGAATAATTTCTTAAGTAATAAAATAATTGTAGCAAAGATAATTGCGAAACTAATTATGTTGCTATACTTCAGATAGCATAAATAAATTATTTAATAAAAATCCTTGTCACCCATGATATGTGATAGGATTAAACTGCATGTTTCTTTTGTGGTCTTCAGAGTTCCTATTGCTGAACAGTGACCATGAAGATAAGTAGACTGCTCTTATTTGTTAGATAATAAAACATTTCCTATATCCTCAGGGGCAAAGGACCAGAATTTGCCTTCTTCTAAATTTAAATGTCACAGTTAAAGATGCCAATATATTGTGCTATGACTAGTAAAAGAAGTGGTCTTGAAATGTTCTTTGTATATGTTATTTGTATAATTCAGCTAGGCACAAATTCTCTTGGTAATAATTTCCTATGTGTACAATGGGTGTACTAATGCTTGTCACTTACTTCTGGGGAATGTGCAGGCTGACTGTGGCTATGTCTTCTCATATGATCTTGGTAGGGCACATACACCTAAAAAGGACATGTAGCCCAGAAATGGATTGGCTATATCACTATCACTCAAAATAAAGAAGCAAACACCTATAATTACACAAATAATTACATCCAAACAGAATAAATGGTGAAATGGTGAAGATAGAAAAGTTCACTTGTGCTTCTTGGGTAAGTGTAATCCCCAGAGTTGCTCACTGTGTTGCCCTTAGAGTCTCTCTTTCTGGGGCCTGAGAATGAGAGGCAACGAATGGCCTTCTAATTTGGGGGTTGATCTTTGATCACAGGTGGATAGATTCCCTGCTCTTCTGAACGTCAACACTCTTTGGTTTCATCTTTAGTTTTATCACTGCCATTATTTTAGTCTCAGCACAACATCTCATTAGGTCCAGATGGGGTGTTCAGATTCTCAGTTAAGCTAAGGAGTTTTAGTTCAAAGAGAAGAAGTCAAAGAAAAGAAAACAAAACTGTAGTAGGCAGAAGGAATTTTAAAAAGAAAATTCAATGACAAAAGAATAGTAAAAATATAAAGTTAAGATTGTCTTTGAATGTAAACAACCAAAAACTTGCCACAAGGCTATCCTTACTTTAAGAATTACTAGGAATAATTTATTTATGAGAAAAATGAAAATCCATAATTTGTTTCACTTTTTCCAAAGATGATTTGGAGTAGATGTCACAAATAGACATAAAATGCAGCAAAAAAGATAAAGAAATTATTTCAATTGCTGTGGAAAAAGTGTGGCAAGTTTTCAAAATTAAGGGGCCTTAACCCATCATGAGAACAACACAGCAAATTAATTATTACTACATTTGTAATCTCCTTAGGTCCTATATATCATATTCTTACAGAAGTAATGTAGTGTTTCTCACATTTATTATTCAATCTATAAAAAACTTCACAAATGCCAAAACTATTTCATGAGGCTTTAACAAAGAACATGGTATTGAAATTCTGAATGGAAATGATTTGTACTTAGCATTTCTCTGGCATTAAAGAAATGATTGGAAATTTTCTTTTAATTAAAACTGTCAGCATGGTAGGATTTAAGGATGATCAGAACAAATCCAACCAGCAAACTTCATTAGCCAAGAAAGTTACAGAAAATGTAAAAAACACTATTTACTAGTATTACAAGAACTAGGTCTACATATTAAGTATATTTGGTGGGTTATCACCAATATATTGAATCCAACTGAGAGCAGAATGATGGAAACTCTTCAACTTCCAGGAGTTGTGAATAACCTAGTAGTTTGAGGACCAAAAAACCACATGAATATTTTGCTCTTAGCATAAAGAAATACATTTACTTTAGAAGCCAGTCAATTAAGAAACTCTTCTAAAATATTCATCTTTACACAAGTGAGATTGTTAGTGAGTTGTTTCTCTCCCCTTCTTTTCAGTTTACATTAAAAGAGTTTCTTATAAGATGATAAAGAATGATTTTTATTTTAACTTCACTTAGTCACCTCAGTAAAAAGACAGGAGGACAATGGTTATGACACTGGCTATTTCATTTGTGCAAAACAAGAACAGCCAACCTCTCATAGTGGAGGACATTTCTCATGTTCCTTCCATCATTTTATCTAAGTAGGAATGCAAGTTCTTTAGAAACTTGAATAAGTATCAAATGCCTGAACTTGTTGTTCTGAATTAAAAACAAAAACAAAAAAAAAGATGAAGACTTTAGTGCAAAACGTGCATGTGGTGGAACCCCTGGAGGTATTTGATTCTCAGGGACTAAGCCTGGGAAGCCTCGGAAGGTTAGGTTCATGGGCAACAGAGGGGGAGAAGGGTGGGCTCCCACAGGGCAGTGTTCTAACAAACTTTTGAAAAATCTTGACTGGGGTTCAGCCTTCTCGGTGTGCAGGGAAAATTTCTGAAATACACCATCAAGATGTATGAAACTCCCTTCTTTTATATTCCCTCTGCTATGGAAGACATTTTAATTTTCAAAGAAAAAGACAAATAGATTTAACGTATATTAAATATATTTTAACATATATTGCTGCCTTTCCAGCCCACCCAGGTCTTTAAACTCTGGAAGCTATCTAGGGTTGAGTAAGTCATCTTATTGTTTTTTTTTTTTTTCCTGGTCCCCCTCTAAAAAGACATCTGCTACCAACTTTTGAAACTCTTCTAAAACATTCATCTTTACACAAGAAGTTTTCCCTGAAAATTCTATTTCTGTTTTAGAACTTTCTTAATATTCTTCTTTTCAACTATCATTTACTTTTACAGAATTCATTAATATTATAAATTACTTCTCTAACCTCATGACTTTCATACCTTCAGTACATAAAATGTGACTATGTAAATTATTTTGTATATTAATGATACAGATGTGGCTATGTCATAAGGTCTGCTTAATTTACACTGATTACACTGACTAGATCTATCCATCCACCCATCAATCATTTCTTTCTGTGCTGATATTCATTCCTTTCTCACAATGACAATATGTCTAGTTATGAGAGGGAATAAGAAATTTAATGATTATTTGATTACAGTGCACTCTGTTGATAGTTAGCCTCCTAGTTACAATGTTCTAGGAAAAAAAAAAATTCACCCATCTTCTGATAGAAATATTTGAACTTGGCCCACCAGTTCTCTGAGTTTTTAATAGCTGTTCTTAATTTAAAAGAAAATGAGATTAGGTTTGAATAAGAAGAGATACAGAAAAGGAGAGTTAAGGGTAATATTTCATGCACATTCTTTTATTTCTTACTATAATATAAAAAGGACTGGACATTGCTCTGAAGGTGTATTTTTGGAAGCAAAGCCAGGACATACAGCAGGATAGTGTCTTTTCTCCACTGCATTCAATGAACAAAGAGCCAGTGCAGTATAATTTATATTTGGAGATTCAACACTTTGGAACATTAATCCTCTGCCAATTCTATTCATATGCTAAGTCCTCACAATTGAAGTCATGTCTTCAATATGTTGATTCTCTAGAAACCAGAAAAGATTTTTAAGCTCTTAGCAACTTTTGATCCGTGAATAATTTTACACATGTCAATTACTTCCAAAATTGTTAAGTTTCTTCAGTTTGATGAGGTTTTTTCTTTTGTGCTCCTATCCTGAGTGAAATAATTTTCTAGTGCTCCCCCACTTCTCTGACATTATAACAATTTCTTTCTATAAATAATACTTGTTCATTTGCTTTTTGTAATATCCTGTTGAAAAAGATTCATAGATTTATCTTTATCAAGTGATTTCTGTCACATTGTAGCCATGTGTCTGGGAAGCTTGGATGGCTTTATTGATTAGTTCAGAAACACATGACCACTAGACATGCTTGTTTTGGATACCTTAAAGATCTTATGAATGTAGGTACATCAACCTTTTCATAGAATAGCCCAAACATAGTTCTTTCTGAAATACACATTATTATTAATAATTATATAGTGAAAACAATATGCAATGTACACTATTATTTCTTGCCAACAGTAACTGTGTATTATGTAAATAACTCATTTAATTATTATGTCAAATATTATACTTTTTATTTTAATCTTAGGGAAACTGATAAAAGGCCTCCGTGTTTAATTGGAAATATTCATACTATGTACCAGGTATTTATGAGATAGGATCCTTGGTAAATGTATCTTGAAACAGAAGCAACTGACTCTAATAGAACATTAGATTGAATTCACATATGAATAGTATAATAGATACTGAACTGGTACTTTTGAACATTCTCTCTTTGGCTAGAGGCACCCACCCAAGTTGCTAGGATTGTTGGTTGTTGAGGCCTCACACTTAGCTTGGTCAAGACAGCACCCCCTTCCAGAGCCAGGAGATAGCTACTGGGTGGCTGATGCAGTGTAGATAGAAAGGCCTCAATAGCATAACTCTGATGGACTGTGCTTGCTCCAGAGCACCTCACAGGATGAATTGAGGCTTCATGTGCAATAGTATTGCAGGTAGCCCTGTACTTGGACCTGGATCCTCTCTGTCTCTCTTCCTTGCAAGTGTGTTTCTCATAGCACTTTCCCATAATTCGTCTGCATCTCAGATGTTTCTAAGCAACACAACCCAAGAAAACTTCTAAACTTTTTAATGCGAACTTCATTAGAGCAATTGTTAATGGAAATTAGTTTAAAAAGAGCATAAAACACCAAGTGCTAAACATGAAGACTTGAATATATTTGTCATTTCTATTAATGATTTGTTGTAATTTAAAAGGTAAAGCAAGTTTCTGAGAATTTTTGAAAATTTCTGCATATGTAATGGATGGTGAGGAAGGCTTTTTCAGTTGTTTTAGGAGTTGAATGAAACTTCTAGGAAACAAAGACAGAAAACACTTCACATTTTCAATAGTAAAAGCAATAGGCTTATATGTCCCTGGGAACCAGTCTATCTATGCTCCTTCAATTTTCTCCCAGCCCCAGGAGCTCCAAAACAATCCCTTCTAGAGACCAGAGATAATTACCAGGAAGAGAGACTGGCATCTCATTGAATAGGAAATTTTTGCAGCAAACTTGCTGATGAGCCCTCTGTACCTTGAAGTTGTTGGAGGAGGGCAGAAGTTAAAGAGACTGAGCCACAGTAGATTTACTGCACTGAAGTCTTATTTTGCCATGATGAAGGATCCTTTAAGGAAACAACACATACTCTCTACCAAAGAGCCACCACAGGATACAGCTGGAAAAATTTCAACAATCAATAGCAAGAGAACCACAATACCACCAATTAAACTAAACAGACACTTCTCAAAAGAAGAAATACAAATGCCCAACAAATATATGAAATAAATGTTCAACATCTTTAGCAATTGGTGGAATTAAAACCAAAACTATACAGATTTCATGTCACTGTAGTCAAACTGGCAGTCATCAAGAATAAAATTAATAATCAATAATACTGGAGTGGATGTGGAGGAAAAGGAATATTTTTACACTGTTGATGGGATTTTAATTTAGTATACTATGGAAATCAGTATGGAAGTTCCTCAAAAGACTAGGCATGGGACCAATGTATGAACCAGCTGTACTACTCATTGATATTTATCCTAAAGCATTAAAGCATCATTTTATAGTGATATGTGCATACCTATGTTTACAGCAGCACAATTCACAACATAAAAACTATGGAACCAACCTACATGTCCATCAATGAATAAATGAATAAAGAAAATGTGGCATATATGTATTCAGTGAAGTTTTATTCAGCCATAAAGAATACTGAAATTCTGTTATTTGCAAGACAATGGCTAGAACTTAAGAACATTATGTTAAGTGAAATAAGTCAAACTCAGAGAATCTAGAGTCATATGTTTTCTCAAGGCTAGAGAAAGGAAAAAGGAAAAGAAAATTAGTGAGGGAATATCATGAAAATCAAAGGAGGATCCATAGAGTAGAATAAAAAGGATGAGGGAGAGAGAGAGAAGAGGCAGGGAAGAGGAAATACTGGAGAATGATATTGGTCAAATTATATTATATTGTGTGTATGTATGAATATGTAACAACAAATCCCACCATTATGTACAACTATAAAGCACCAATAAAAATGGGAAAATTAAAGGGTGCTTAACTCTTTATCCCATCTCTCTTCTGATCACTAATAGACTAGATAAGAAAGATCATCACAAGAAGAAGGGAGAAAGAGGCAACATAATAAAAACAAAACAAAAGAAAGCAAGTCATGGCTCTTTCTAATACAGAAACCTGAATGAGGAGGGAAATAGATGAGAATGATATATGACAATCTGGGTAAGTGACTGAGGTCTTAAACTGGACAATCTGGAATATTAAGATTTCAAAGTGCTTAGGTATCTGGGAGACTTGGCTGAGATATTTTTAAAGGAGAGAGAATGGGTCAGATATAGCTCAAAGTCAAAAGACTGGAGAATAATCATGTTCCCATCCACTAGGTTAAGTGTTCAAGAATTGGTTACATTTCCCTTTTGTAAATGTTTGATCAATGTTAGCCAATTTTATTGGAGAGGAATGATTAAATTTACAAACACTTACTGTCCTGTTCAATAAGACAAACTAGCTAGAGGAACAGTTTTCTGTTTACTAAAGAATTTTGTCACCTATACAGTTTTATTTTCTTAGAAAAAAAATCATATATGTGGGCACAGGAAGAAGCAGAGCTACAATATGGTACTGAGTAAAAAAAGAAAGGCACAAAGAAATAATTCCATTTAAGAAAATAAGAAGTGTATGCTTATGGCTTTGGTAGGTTTTCCATGTTTGTTTATCTCTTTTACTTCATAGCTTAAAACTAGAGGTTAACAGTGGCTAATAAGATTACTTAGGAGTGAAGACACTAAATTTTATCTGTTCACATTTTTATAATATATGCATTTAACATTTACAAATAAAATACATGTATATTTTTAAAAAGAGGAAAATAAAGCTACAGGGATAAATTCATCAGGCAAGCAATAATCTCTTTTCTGCATCCAATTCTCTCCTGACATTAGTAGACATATCTTGACCTTATAATCACTAGAGACACCAATTAAGAATGGGCTCTGCTAAGCATATGAATGCAAATACAATAAAAGAACATCCCTAATATTTTATTAACTAGATCATGGTCAAGTCCCTTCCAATACACCTCTTGTTTTCTGCTTATCTTTGTTTTCATAGAAGTTAGTATATTAGATGTGATATTTGCTAATGATAATCTGAGATTTCCTATCGTTAAAACAAGAAAAGCAAATCTGAGGTTTTCCATGGTGTCAGTGGATATATAACCATGTCCTGGTAGCCTAGAGTGTGTCCATATTGGAAGAAAATAAACTCAGTAACAGCGGGGTGTTTGTATAAATGGGGAATCTTTTCACTGACCAGTAATCCTATTAACCTGGATTTCTAAGGAGAAGTTTGTAGAATTTTCTTCCCAGTGTATTCTCTCAAATAGGATACAGTTTCATCTGCCTCTTAATGTTAGAATGAGATCTTGTCCAAAATTAGGGCTTCTTGGTATTCTTAGACTCTGCAGATGTGTTCCCAAACAATTGCTATTGGCTAATGTGTGGTGGAGGTCACAATAAGACAGTGGGTCTTGCCCCCACCTCCCTGTGCTCTCCATAATGAGTAGCTTCCTTTTTTTTTTGAACAAGTCAATGAAATTGGGACTCAATTGTTCAAAGTTTTTCAAAAGCATAGTTTTGGACTCAGAATTTTAATTATTGAAAAAATTCTGAAAGTCTTATTACTAAAAAAATTTAAGAACAAGAAAATTAAATTAGTTTCGTTTGATTGCCAATGGGTGACCTGTTCAAAGATTTCAGTCCTAACATTATGAGAACAACCCCCAAAGCAAAGTTAAGACTCTCAAGTCAGTGTGCTTCTGCCCTACCATCTGTCTCCCATCTGCTGCTAACTGCATTATTGGTATCATTTCTAGCCTCCAGCTCCTGGGATTCTGAATCTCTCTGTTAAATTAACTGAGAGTATTTTGCCCTTGAAATCTAGGAGTCAACCATAGTCATTATGGCTATTACCTCTGACTTCAGTGAAGATTTTGGTCATATTTTGTAGAATAACTACTTTCAGCTCTCAATTTTCTAATGAATCTACTCATTCTATGAGAATTTTACAGCCATGATCTAGTTTTATCGTTGGTTCATAACGTCTCCTAATGCTGTGGGACAGATGAGGCTGGATACCAAAGAATTAGCAGGAAGCAGGTTTATTAGCTGCAGCCAGGTTCAGAAGAAGAACTTTCGCCATAGGCCATCAGTCTCTATGAACCATGAGTTCAGAAAATTTTAGAATTTTATACCTAGTTTGTAGGGGGAGGAGCTCAGAGGCTCACAATCTGCAGAAGTCCACATAACAGTAGGTTTTGTTTCCTACTGTTCTGGGCAACCAATTCAGGCCAAGAACACTTTCTGTGAAAATCAGTTCCTGAGAAAGGGATAGGCTCTTCCCTATTTCGTGCCAGCTGGCTTCATAGCCAATGCAAAAGCCCTGGTGAAAGCCTTGGGTTAGTCTTTCTTATGGACTCTGCTTCTGCAAACATACTCCCTGCCTGAAAATTCTTTTGCAGAAGTTTTGCTGAGAGTCTAAGCACATGGTGAGGGTCTCTGGAGAAGCATAATTAAGATTTTCTGTGGAGGAGGAGGTTGCCACTATACTAAGACACAATAATATTTTGTAATCAATCTTAACAAATCATAACTTGAGGTGACACAGTTTGGAATTTTCTGTACTGTAAATAAATAATAGAAAATCTATAACTCACATTCTGTTTGTTCAAACATCTAATGCATATCAAATATTAATTTTCTAGCCACAATTTAAGAAAGAGTTTAAAATATTTACCATATGCAATTTAGAAGTCCTATTAACTATGATGTGTCAGCAATACCATTAAGGAAAGGGATAGCAAATCAAGAAAAATCCCGAGAAGGAAGATGGCGGCGAGGGGAGTGCATTGTCCCCGTGTGCTGCTTCACTGTGTGGGAGTATGACAAGTCAGGACGGCTAAAGGATATTTTGTTAGGAATTTCCAGCAATAGTGGGGTGCTCCGGAACCTGGAGGAAGGATTTCCATCGCACGAGGATCGGCTACGGGGACTCAAACGCGAGAGGTTTGTTGCAAGGAGGGTAACACTGCTTATTCAGCAAATCGCCCCGCAGCTAAAGTCTGCAGAGCGCGCTGGGATAGAGACGCAGGGTTACAGCGCTGCAGATTCTGCCAGCCGCGCAAGCACCGTACTCAGGGCTGAATTCTGGGTTCGAGACGGGGGAAGGAAGCGGTCCATCTCGATTCTCCACACCGGTCAGACCACAGAGGAGCCCAGCAGCCACCATGTTGGTAAACTGACGTCACCACCCCTGTTTTCGACTGACCGCAGCTCATTCAGCCATAGATCAGGTAATTTCAGGCTGCAATTCGCCTGTGGCTTGCAGACAGATTGCTAGGGTTCAGCGCCTGGGTGCTTCTTAGAACCTGATCCTATCGGAGCGAACACCGAGCGCAGGGCGGCCGAGTTCCGGCTCCCGGAACCGACCCGGAACCGCCCTGGCCCAGGGCTGCGGAGCCTACACCAAGCACTAAGCAGCTGAATTCCGGCTCCCAGAACTGAGCCCGCGGGACTGCTTCTTGGAGCTTACACTTATAGGAGCTTACACAGAGCACGGAGCGGCCGAGTTCCGGCTCCTGGAACCGTCCCGGAACCGCCCTGGCCCAGGGCTGCGGAGCCTGCGGAGGCTGCTTCTTGGACCCTGCGCCTATCAGAGCATACACCAAGCACTAAGCAGCCGAATTCCGGCTCCCGGAACTGAGCCCGCGGGGACTGCTTCTTGGAGCTTACACTTATAGGAGCTTACACAGAGCACAGAGCGGCCGAGTTCCGGCTCCCGGAACCGTCCCGGAACCGCCCTGGCCCAGGGCTGCGGAGCCTGCGGAGGCTGCTTCTTGGACCCTGCGCCTATCAGAGCATACACCAAGCACTAAGCAGCCGAATTCCAGCTCCCGGAACTGAGCCCGCAGGGACTGCTTCTTGGAGCTTACACTTATAGGAGCTTACACAGAGCACGGAGCGGCCGAGTTCCGGCTCCCGGAACTTCCCTGGCCTGGGGCTAGGAGCCTGCGGAAACTGCTTCTCGGTCCGGGTCCTGCTGAGGGCCGGTCAGGACTCACCCGTTGCTTTGGTTGCCTGGCAAGGGGAACGAAATGCTGCCATTCGCATAGGATACCAACATGGCAGAGATCTGATGTCAGCAGAAAGCGGCGGAGGAGAGAACTTCATCAATACCAGCGGTGACATAAGCAGTTGGTCTCCTGGTAGGGGGGGTGAGGCACAGTCACCCGAGTCTCCTCAATTTGTCGTTGAGCCAGAGGGGAGGAGCCGGGCCGCCGCCAGCGCCCAGAGCAGGCCCAGCGGCTCGCCAGCGTGGTGACCGCGTGACCCCAATTGGAGAGGGGGCGGAGCAGAGCTGCCACCCGCACCCGCAAGGTGGGCAGACCCGCGACCCAGTGGTACATGGGCGTGGTAGGAGGGGCAGGGCAGAGCCGCCGTTCGCTCTGGCAAGGTAAACAGACCTGTGACAGCCTGGCGGGTCAGGCCCAGTGGCCTGCCAGTGTGGTACACACGTCACCCCAACTGGAGTAGGGGCAGAGAATATCCTTCTCCCACGCCCGGATCAGGCCCTGCCGGTGTGGTGGACACGTGACCCCAATTGGAGTGGGGGCGGAGCGGAACCGCCACCCGTGCCCGCAGGGTGAGCAGACCAGTGATCAACCTGCAGATCAGGCCCAGGGGTCCGCAGGCGTGGTAGGAGGGGCAGGGCAGATCCGCCGCCCGCGCCTCCAAGGTAGGCAGACCTACAACAGACCGGCGGATCAGGCCCAGGAGCCTGCCGGCGTGGTACAAACACCACCCTAATTGGAGTAGTGGCAGAGCAGAGTCGCCGCCCGTGCCAGGAACAGGCCCAGCGTCCTGCAGGCGGGGTAGTCACGACAGCCCAATTGGAGTAGGGGCAGAGCAGAGCCTCCACCCGTGCCCGAAAGGTGGGCAGATCTGTGACCGACCAGCGGGACAGGCCCAGTGGCCTGCCGGTACGACAGACACGTCACCCCATTTGGAGTAGGGGCAGAGTAGAGCCGCCTCCCACGCCTGCAGGGTAGGCAAACCTGCAACCGACCAGCGGATCAGGCCCGGTGGCCTGCCGGCGTGGTACACTCGTCACCCCAATCAGAGCAGGGGCAGAACAGAGCTGCCGCCAGCTCCCAGAACAGGCCCAGTGACCTGCCGGCGTGGTAGCCACGAAACCCCAATTGGAATAAGGAGAGAGCAGAGCCGCCGCCCGCACCTGCAGGAAAGATACGCAAGCAGTATGAAAAGACAAGGAAAGAAAGGACCACAAGCAATGCAGGTCAACGCAACTTTAGAAGAGGTAACAGCTGCAGCAGATGGAATGTCAGATAAAGAATTCAGGATATACATGCTTAAAATGATCTGGAGTATCAAGGAAGACATTAAACAGCAAAATCAGACAATGAAAGATCACTTCGACAACGAATTACGCAAACAAATCCAGGAAGCAAAGGATCAACTATACAGGGAGATAGAGGCTATAAAAAACAAACAAACAGAAATCCTAGAAATGCAGGAAGCAATAAACCAACTTAAAAACTCAATGGAGAATACTACCAGCAGAGTAGAACACTTAGAAGATAGAACATCAGACAATGAAGACAAAGTATTTCAACTGGAAAAGAACATAGACAGCTCAGCAAGACTGTTAAGGAACCATGAGCAGAACATCCAAGAAATATGGGATAACATTAAGAGACCAAACTTAAGAGTCATTGGGATACAGGAAGGTACAGAGCTCCAAACCAAAGGAATGAGAAGTCTATTCAATGAAATAATACAAGAAAACTTCCCAGACTTGAAGAATGAGACAGAATCCCAAATCCTACAAGCCTACAGGACGCCGAATGTGCAAAATCATAAGAGATCCACACCTAGACACATTATAATGAAGATGCCCAACATACAGAATAAGGAGAGAATTTTAAAAGCTACAAGAGAAAGGAGGCAGATTACATTTAGGGGTAAGCCAATCAGGATAACAGCTGATCTTTCAACACAGACTCTGAAAGCTAGAAGATCCTGGAATAACATATTTCAAACACTGAAAGAAAATGGGTTCCAACCAAGAATTGTGTATCCAGCGAAATTAAGCTTCAGGATGGAAGATGAAATTAAAACCTTCCACGATAAACAAAAGTTTAAAGAATTCGCAGCTAGAAAACCATCTCTTCAAAACATCCTCACCAAAGCATTACAGGAAGAGGAAATGGAAAATAACAATGAAAACCAACAGTGGGAGGTAGGACAGTAAAGGGGGGGGGATAATCAAAGAGGAAAACAAACCATGTTTAGTAACAGAAATAAACAAATATGGCTGGAAGAACAACCCACATCTCAATAATAACCCTAAATGTTAATGGCTTAAACTCACCAAGTAAGAGACACAGGCTAGTAGAATGGATCACAAAACAAGACCCAACAATATGCTGCCTACAGGAGACGCATTTGATAGGAAAAGACATACATAGGCTGAAGGTGAAAGGTTGGGAAAAATCATATCACTCATATGGACTTCGGAAACAAGCAGGAGTGTCCATACTCATATCAAATAAAATAGATTTCAAGCCCAAGTTAATCAAAAGAGATAAAGAGGGACACTACATACTGCTTAAGGGAACCATACAACAACAAGACATAACAATCATAAATATTTATGCCCCAAACAATGGTGCAGCTATGTTCGTCAAACAAACTCTTCTCAAGTTCAAGAGTCTAATAGACCACCATACCATAATCATGGGAGACTTCAACACACCTCTCTCGCCACTGGACAGATCTTCCAAACAAAAGTTGAATAAGGAAACTATAGAACTCAATAACACTATTAATAACCTAGACCTAATTGACATGTATAGAGTATACCACCCAACATCAAGCAGTTACAATTTTTTCTAAGCAGCACATGGATCCTTCTCTAAAATAGATCATATATTATGTCACAGGGCAACTCTTAGACAATATAAAGGAGTAGAGATAATACCATGCATCTTATCTGATCATAATGGAATGAAACTGAAAATCAACGATAAAAGAAGGAAGGAAAAAGCATACATCACTTGGAGAATGAACAATAGGTTACTGAATGATCAATGGGTTATAGAAGACATCAGGAGGAAATTAAAAAATTCTTAGAGATTAATGAAAACACAGACACAACATATCGGAATCTATGGGACACATTGAAAGCAGTTCTAAGAGGAAAATTCATTGCTTGGAGTTCATTCCTTAAAAAAAGAAAAAAACAACAAATAAATGATCTCATACTTCATCTCAAAATCCTTGAAAAAGAAGAGCAAAACAACAGCAAAAGAAGTAGAAGGCAAGAAATAATTAAAATCAGAGCTGAAATTAATGAAATTGAAACAAAAGAAACAATTGAAAAAATTGACAAAACTAAAAGTTGGTTCTTTGAAAAAATAAACAAAATCGACAGACCCTTAGCCATGCTAGCGAAGAGAAGAAGAGAGAGAACTCAAATTACTAGCATATGGGATGAAAAAGGCAATATCACAACAGACACTTCAGAAATACAGAAGATAATCAAAAACCATTTTGAATCCTTATACTCCAACAAATTAGAAGATAGTGAAGGCATAGATAAATTTCTTAAGTCATATGATCTGCCCAGATTGAGTCAGGAGGATATAGAAAACCTAAACAGACCAATATCAATTGAGGAAATAGAAGAAACCATAAAAAGACTACCAACTAAGAAAAGCCCAGGTCCGGATGGGTATACAGCAGAATTTTACAAAACCTTTAAAGAAGAACTAATACCAATACTTTTCAAGCTACTTCAGGAAATAGAAAAGGAGGGAGAACTTCCAAATTCATTCTATGAGGCCAACATCACCCTGATACGTAAACCAGACAAAGACACTTCAAAGAAAGAAAACTACAGACCAATATCTCTAATGAACCTAGATGCAAAAATCCTCAATAAAATTCTGGCGAATCGGATACAAAAACATATCAAAAAAATTGTACACCATGATCAAGTAGGATTCATCCCTGGGATGCAAGGCTGGTTCAATATACGGAAATCAATAAATGTTATTCACCACATCAATAGACTTAAAAATAAGAACCATATGATCATCTCGATAGATGCGGAAAAAGCATTCGACAAAGTACAGCATCCCTTTATGTTCAAAGCTCTAGAAAAACTAGGGATAACAGGAACATACCTCAATATTGTAAAAGCAATCTATGCTAAGCCTCAGGCTAGCATCATTCTGAATGGAGAAAAACTGAAGGCATTCCCTCTAAAATCTGGAACAAGACAGGGATGCCCTCTCTCACCACTTCTGTTCAACATAGTTCTCGAAACATTGGCCAGAGCAATTAGACAGACGAAAGAAATTAAAGGCACAAAAATAGGAAAAGAAGAACTTAAATTATCACTATTTGCAGATGATATGATTCTATACCTAGCAGACCCAAAAGGCTCTACAAAGAAACTATTAGAGCTAATAAATGAATTCAGCAAAGTGGCAGGATATAAAATCAACACGCATAAATCAAAGGCATTCCTGTATATCAGCGACAAATCCTCTGAAATGGAAATGAGGACAACCACTCCATTCAAAATATCTTCAAAAAAAAAATAAAATACTTGGGAATCAACCTAACAAAAGAGGTGAAAGACTTATACAATGAAAACTACAGAACCCTAAAGAGAGAAATAGAAGAAGATCTTAGAAGATGGAAAAATATACCCTGTTCATGGATAGGCAGAACTAACATCATCAAAATGGCGATAATACCAAAAGTTCTCTATAGGTTTAATGCAATGCCAATCAAAATCCCAACGGCATTTCTTGTAGAAATAGAGAAAGCAATCATGAAATTCATATGGAAAAATAAAAGACCCAGAATAGCAAAAACAATGCTAAGCAGGAAGTGTGAATCAGGCGGTATAGCGATACCAGACTTCAAACTATACTACAGAGCAATAGTAACAAAAACAGCATGGTACTGGTACCAAAACAGACGAGTGGACCAATGGTACAGAATAGAGGACACAGAAACCAATCCACAAAACTACAACTTTCTTATATTTGATAAAGGGGCTAAAAACATGCAATGGAGGAAGGATAGCATCTTCAACAAATGGTGCTGGGAAAACTGGAAATCCATATGCAACAAAATGAAACTGAATCCCTTTCTCTCGCCATGCACAAAAGTGAATTCAAAATGGATCAAGGAGCTTGATATCAAATCAGAGACGCGCCGTCTGATAGAAGAAAAAGTTGGCTACGATCTACATACTGTGGGGTCGGGCTCCAAATTCCTCAATAGGACACCCATAGCACAAAAGTTAATAACTAGAATCAACAAATGGGACTTAATCAAACTAAAAAGTTTTTTCTCAGCAAAAGATACAATAAGAGAGGTAAATACGGAGCCTACACCCTGGGAACAAATCTTTACTCCTCACACTTCAGATAGAGCCCTAATATCCAGAGTATACAAAGAACTCAAAAAATTAGACAATAAGAGAACAAACAACCCAATCAACAAATGGGCCAAGGACCTGAACAGACACTTCTCAGAGGAGGACATACAGTCAATCAACAAGTACATGAAAAAATGCTCACCATCTCTAGCTGTCAGAGAAATGCAAATCAAAACCACCCTAAGATACCATCTCACTCCAGTAAGATTGGCAGCCATTAAGAAGTCAAACAACAACAAGTGCTGGCGAGGATGTGGGGAAAAGGGTACACTTGTACATTGCTGGTGGGACTGCAGATCGGTGCAGCCAATTTGGAAAGCAGTATGGAGATTTCTTGGAAAGTTGGGAATGGAGCCACCATTTGACCCAGCTATTCCCCTTCTTGGTCTATTCCCTAAAGACCTAAAAAGGGCATGCTACAGGGACACTGCTACATGGATGTTCATAGCAGCACAGTTCACAATAGCAAGACTGTGGAACCAACCTAAATGCTCTTCAATAGACGAATGGATAAAAAAAATGTGGCATTTATACACAATGGAGTATTACTCTGCATTAAAAAATGACAAAATCATAGAATTTACAGGGAAATGGATGGCATTAGAGCAGATTATGCTAAGTGAAGCTAGCCAATCCCTAAAAAACAAATGCCAAATGTCTTCTTTGATATAAGGAGAGTAACTAAGAACAGAGTAGGGACAAAGAGCAGGAGAAGAAGGTTAACATTTAACAGGGATGAGAGGTGGAAGGGAAAGGGAGAGAGAACGGAAATTGCATGGTAATGGAAGGAGACCCTCAGGGTTATACAGTGGAGGAGGTAGAGAGAGAGGAGGGGAGGGGAGGGGAGAGGTGGGGAGGGGGGAGGGTGGAGGACGGGAAAGGCAGCGGAGCACAACAGACACTAGTATGGCAATTTGTAAATCAATGGATATGTAACTGATGTGATTCTGCAATCTGGGTATGGGGTGAAGGTGGGAGTTCATAACCCACTTGAATCAAAGTGTGGAATATGATATGTCAAGAAATTTGTAATGTTTTGAACAACCCACAATAAAAAATTTAAAAAAAAAATCCCAATGCATCTGCAAAAATAATAAAATTAAAATCACAACAAAACTTTCATAAATGAAAGTTAACTGTGTAAGTCACCTTCTACTCCTCTGTTAACGCTACTGAAACAGACATGTGCTTCTCAAAGTGCTTTTCTAACTTTGATTTAGTGGTTTGGTTTAATTTTAGTGTTGACTCAGTGCATGGTTTTGTAATGAACACATTTAGAAGACCTAAGTCTACCCAGATCTACCTAAAAAACCTTCAGGTTTCTATGGAGCATAGGAATTTTAAGTCTAAAGGAAGTATGCAAATAAGTTTAACAAAGTCATTTGACCTATGGTTGGGATTAAAAATCTCAAGAGTGAGAAAAAAGATAAGAGAGGCCAAAGACAAAACTAGAGAAAAAGGGAAGGGAGAGAAAAACCAAAAAGAGAGAATGGCAGAAAGAAGGCACATCATTTAATCAACATTCTGGGATAAAATGAATGCATTAAGGATGACTGATGATCTTGCATATCATTCAAAGGGGCCAATGAAAATATCCCAAATGATGGAATTTTATGTGTGGAATGAGTCAAGAGGATCATACTGAATAACCCAATCAATGCATAATTCAGACAACAAAGGCCCTGAGAAGGTCTGTTGTTTGAGGTCATATGTTATGGGGGTCTTGACCAAAAATCAAGCAAAAATAGAGAATCAATGCAAATAACTATAAATTATTTAAGTAAATAGGATTAAATTAAGCTGTCAGTATAATTCTTAAATAAAAAATAATTATATTTTAGCTACTTAACACTATCATACAATAAAGAAAATCTCCACAACATAAAGTCATAATTGCACTACTCAGAATGCTAACTTGGTCTTAGATGGAGACATCTTATGAATTCAAATCAATAAACTAACCAAAATATATTTTTACTTTATAAAATGCTCTTGGTGTGATTTATTTGAAATAGCATGCTGTGACTGAAAAACCACCAGAGAATTGATTCCAGGCTTGGATCTCTTACACCAATTTTATAGTTTTGAGGAAATGATTTACCCTTTACAGCTTTTAGTAACTCATCTAAAATTAGTGGTTTGGGTCTGAGGACTCATACAATCCCTGTCTATTATTCCCTATAAATTAAACTAGTATGTGAGTAAACTTTAGGTTCTTTCAGATCTAATACATTTCTCCTTTCCTGAACAAAAGTTAAATTCCAATGCTAAAACATAACACAAAGGATGCCTTCTGTCTGTTTCTATCATTCCATGTGTTTAACAGATCAACATGTATGTGATTCTGTATGTCCTTCTGTTGAGAATCCCAAATCAACAAGTGTTGGGATAATGAGTTCACCTGTGCGGTTGGAGTTCAGAAAACATTAACCCACAGTGAAAGCCTTAAAAGCAGCATCAGAAGCAAAGTACCTTGTTGACCTGTGGCCCACCTGTTTCTCACTCAACATTCTTTCACCCACTCTGCAGTAAGCTATAGAAATGAGAATTCCTCTTCTCCACATGGGTCAGAGAAACCAGGACCCCTTTTCCCCAAACAGACAAACTCTAGATAGGGCAGAGGGGTTAGAGGGGAAGGGAGGCGGTAATTAATGATGGTGGAATGTGATGATCATTACTATCCATTACAGGTATGAAGACATGAATTGGTGTGAGTATACTATGTATACAACCAGAGATATGAAAAATTGTGCTCTATATATGTAATAAGAATTGTAATGCATTCTGCTGTCATATATAAATTAAAAGAAAATTTTTTAAAAAACCTAATGCTATTTTTCTTACCATTCTGTGTTAGAGCTGGCTATAAATAATTAAGACCCTCATTCTAGAAGAGGGTCTTGCCTCATATCCAAAAGGAAGAAATTAAACATCAGAGGAGAAAAAAAAAAAACCTGAAGTGACAGGCCTTACCAGGTTTCCCCATTCACTCTATTATTATCAGACTATACTGCTTGTTCAATCATATTTCTGCACAGCTGTCCATGCTTCATTGAAACTAAATATAGACAGTTCACCCTGGGTCAATAGGTCTTCCATCTGAAGGCTCTCATATCACATTTAACCTTTATCAAATATACTTGATAGCTTTTCTCTTGTTAATCTGTCTTTTGTTACAGAGGTGTCAACCATGACCCCTTCTGATGTGCAGGAAAGAGATCACTCTCTTTTCTACCCCAACAATTCCATCTTTAAGTCCTTTGTAATTGTAATGGAAAATTCAAATGTAATCATTTCCCTGTTAGAAGATTTGAGTTCTTGATTCATTTTATTTTCACCCATTCCAACTAAAAATGTCTTTGAGGGTCTGCCAATGAAATAGATGCCAGATCACTATCAAAAAAAAAATAAAAATAAAAAAGAAAGGAAAGAAAAGAAAATGGAGTATGAATACACTTGAGTAAGTAGATATATTTTGCTGATGTAGGCAAGAAAGTATTAAGATTAAACAATTGGATCTGTACCTCTTTGTACAGCAAAATAATTCTTCATCTTTTATTCTAAACTTTACTGTTGTATATGTATGTGAGGGGTGACTCATAAGGGCAATACTCTTCAGGAAACATTCTGATTTGAATTTTTTGCATCTCTTCACTAAATATTAAATTTAATTGCATTTAGATTTCATGTAAACTATACCTTGGCTAAAAATAATAATATTGTTCTTTAAGCACGGAAAAGGTAACCCATGGCTATGGAATTTGGTGAATACCACATAACACAACAGTATTTACTGAATGTTATGGTGAATGATGTGCTTTCAGTTTTAATTTTGAGCTATACATAAATTTTCTATAATACATAACATTTTCTATGAAATGATTAACTCCAGCAATTATTATATAGAGAAAGAATATATTTATACCTATATTTAGTTCCAACACAATTTGTAAAATTTATTAAAGACTAGCACAACATTTCTAAGAAATGCTCATTTTGGAATAGATTCATTCATTTTCAAAAGTACAACAAAACTAGAATATTTTAATAAGTAATTCCAAGATATAGTAATTTACATTGCTTTAAGAGGATATTTTCCTATGGATTATGGTAATAAAGAACAAGAAATTCAATTGTAATTGTCAGCCTTTATGTATATTAAAAGCTTTCCACTTCCATCAGTGACAACCACAGGATACAGTTGGCTATTGATTGTAAGCTATTTGTACAGGATGGATTAATGGTTTCTGCTCCCGTAAATATAAATATTTCAAACTGAGCTCATCAAACCTTCAAATTGTTAAACAACCCTAAGCAGCATCCGATCCCATTCAACTACCTACTGCTCTTCCCCAGAGCTTTCTTGAGATAGTGCCTGGTGGAATAGTAAAACTGATAAACTATAGTTTAACCATGAACATATTAATTACTTTGCATATCCTGACATAACCATGCTGTTTAGGACATTACATTTTCACTATCTTTATTTAGCCAGAGAATTTAACAGCTTACTTTTTTTTAGAGAATTGTTAAAATATCTGTTGGCTGTCTTAAAATAAGCATGTGCCAAATGAACTCATTTGCCTTTTATCCTATCCCATATAAAATGTGCTAAGTGAGAACTAATCTCATTTGTGTTAACTATGATATATGCTAAATTTTTATGTCAGCAAAACAATTTTCATACAGAGAGGCCCTTCATATTAGACCCTGAGAACTGCTCATGTTGAAGTAGATAGTTATCTGATGCATTCATTTTTAGAAGTACAGCAAGACTTCTAAAGGGAGCATCTGTTTCCTCATCATAATAATAGAACTCACTTGGAATATCATAAGCATCAGCATGGTCTGTGTAAAACTCATAGCCCTGGTTAGGCTTTGAATAAATGGGGGTTGTTATGGATTCACCTTTCAATTTAAATGTATTTCCTCAGTGAAAGGTTAAAAATAATTGCTGATTGTATTGTGCTTTAACATTGTTTGTAATGTAGAAAGATACGTTTTCTTCCTCGCAAGCAGAATTGCTCTGTAGTCTTCTGAATAGTGGCTGTTAAGATTGACTTGTCTCCTAATCCACAAATTCAAACAGCAGGACAAGTTGCACAGAATGTTTGGTTCTATACTTAAAATAGTTTTTCATCATGCTACTTTGAAAAGAGGGCAAAATAAATATATGTGTCATAGTTGGGCATTAGAGTGCTCTAGTGTCTATTTCATTTGAACATTTAAACTTTAAGCATATAAATTTCAAAGGCAGTTTGCTATATTGATCAGTAAAAGTATTGACTCATGGAATATTTGTTTTTTCTCTACTCAGCAATTGCTTGGATTGAAATAACACTTGCACACATTAAAATTCCTGAAACATCTAGTCTATGCACAAGGAGGTAAGACTCATGCTTTGTTTTTATATGGTAAGATATTCTTATGTTAATTTTTGTAATATCTTTATCATGTACATCATCAAATATACATCATCACATAAGATGTGTCCACAACATTCTTCATCCATCTATCTAAAGTTATCAAGGCCATTAAAATTTTATCTATTTATGTGATTTTCCTTGGGCCTGTATAAATTCAAAGTTGGAAGCCACTCCAAAGCAAATATTTTTCAAAGGTCTTCCTCTCATAATTTTTTACACATCAGTTTTAAGGAACAACTTACCATATTAAAAGACTAAAAAGAATCCAAACCCCAAAACATAATAATCTTGTTCAGTTGTTAACAAGTCCTGCTAGATTTTGATAGTGAATATCAAATACATAAATCTGGAGTTAGTGGGGCAGGGTCTGATTAAGAGTGGTGGCAGAAATCTCTACTGGTAACCTGAAGAGCAAGGGCAATTGGGAGAAATTAATTGTAATAATTAAATTAAATACTAAATTAAAGTTGTCCAAAGACAACTAAAAGGATGGAAAGAAGTAATTAAAGAATTAAGAAAGGAGGGAGGGAGTCACAAAGGAGAAATAATAGAACTTCATTGGTACAAAACATGGGATCACAATAGCAGGGGCAGGAGAAAGTTAAAATGTGTACTTTTAAATGTGTACTTTTAAAATTTAAAGCAAAGAGACAAAAAGTATGTGCCTAATAGTGAGATAATGACTAAGGATTAGGAAAGCTAAGAACATGGGATAGCAAGGGGGGTGTCAACACACTCCCTTTGCAACTACTGTGGCTTAAAGTGTAACCTCAATTGTACCTGACAGTTTGTCTCTAAGCATCTGATCACTGATTTTATAATCCTAAATTCTTGAACAGCTCTACATGTATGTCTTATTTGAAAGACAGAATTTATTTCTTTCCCTAGTAAAGTTCCCTTCCAAGGAAGGCAAACATGTATTTATTTGAGGCACTATGGTTTACCACCAAACAATGGTATCATATCTGCTTTTCAAATGCTCTAAATCCAGGAATTCACCAAGTCCTTCCAAAGAATGTTCTAAACTTTCCATTAATATGTCTTATCTGCATTCTCAACAGTACTATCTAGTGTGGTTCTTCCCTGCCCTTGGTCTGAATTCCTTCTAAATGGCTTCATTACACTAATAATCTATCTTAACATATTCTTCATTATTGTATCAGTAGTCTTAAAGCTTTGTTTCAATTATTCCACTTATAAACAGGTTTCTACTTATTTTTCTACTTTGCCAAATATTTAAACAAATGAATTTTTTCATCTTAAAAAAAGAAAAACTCTTATTTAAAGCATTCCTGTCTTGCCCTCCAGTTAACACATCCCTTTTCCCATTCTTTCCTAGTTATCTTTAGAAAATTGTATGAGACTCCTTCACTACCTTCGTTTTCCTTTTACTTGTTAGCTTACAGCAATCTTGTCTTCCTTCCTACAGCTTCTGGCATTTGAATAAGGTTATTCACTGGATCTTACTTTGAAGACAATTAGAGGAAAAAAAAAAAAAGAGTGCCAAGAATGTGGTTCTGAGTAGTTGATCTGATATAGTTGACCCTTTACTTCTTCCTGAAAAACAGGATTTCTCGATTAAAATTACAATACTCTTATAATTCTTTTTCTACTTCTCTGGCTATACTGCCTATATTCTTTTCACCTATCCCCCACTTTTTTTAAAACTAGGCCTCTACACACATCTTTTTGACTATACTGTTATATTCTATAGCCTTGTCTTCAAGGCATAACTTAAATGCTTAATCCTAATTATTAAAAATGGCTTAATATATGTAAGGCAGCATTAAGAATCAGGAAGTCAAAATGAAGGTTACCACAAGCATGGATATAAAAGGCTTATTACTAAAGTATTTACTGTCCTTGACTCTGACCTAAATATTGATGGCTTAACAAATCTATAGCTCTCTGTCCAATTCCACTTTCCTTAGTTCCAGATTTCTGTGTATTCCTGCTTGATTGACAATTTCAATGTGGTTGTCAATGGGCACCTTATATTAAGTAATTCCTAAACTGCATACATCATCTCCATGCCAAAACTTGCTTTGCCTTTGTCACCCACCAAAGTAAATGACATTTTCATCCATCTGGTTACTCAAACCCAAAACTTGAGACCTACCTGATATTTTTCCCTTGTAATGTTGAACAGATAAATCATTCAGATTCAACTGCCTCAGATCTCCTGAGTCCACGCTCTTGATTCCTATCTAGTTACTGTCCCACCAGATCAAGTCCTCCTTTCTCAATGGTAATAGTGCAGGTATCACAATTTCTCTTTTGACTCCAGTACTTCTCCCTCTTTAGTAATATCTCCCCTTGTCTTCAGACACACTAAATCTGTGTCTGAAGAACTGATACATTAAAATCTGATCATATAATTTCTCTATTTAAAAAAATAATGTTTGCCTCTACAAGAGTCATATTTCATATTTTGGGCATCTGAGTTCTCTCTTAGAGTGAAAAACTGACAGAGCCTCTCCCTGACAGTCATACCCCTTCTTAATTTAAAATACAGCAAAATTCACGGAGTAAAAGCAAAGATGCCTGGCTTACAGAATAAAATATAAACATCTTCATTAAAATGCTAAACTTCTCCTACTCTCATTTATAATTCCTGTGTGGGAACCCTTGTGATCTTTGAATGTGATAAGCTCCTTCTTGCTTGTTTCTGCATATTCTGATGTTTCCTAGGTTCTTTTCTGCCTATCAATATACCTGCATTCTTATAGTTTCACCCTCAATGTTACTTTCTTTACAGATTTTCATTAACTCCCTCAGACAGATATGGTGTCTCCCATTCCTATAATTTTTATAATAATATACATAAAATTATTGCATATTTGTTGTGTGAATACCTTAAAGTCAAAGATGACTTTTTACATATGCTATTCCTTTCTTCACAGTAAAGTGCCTTCAACATGGCAGATAATAGTTTTATTATTGCTTGCTTTAATTTTCACCAGATAATAACCATAAAACCTTGAAATGCAAAAATGAAAGATAGAATTTAATTTGAAATTAAATAACTATTATACATAAGACACATTTTTAAAATGTAACCAATATTGACATATCCATATACTAATATTCATGAAAAGTGTATTATCGATGAGAAAAGAATAGCAGGGCCATCTTCACTAAGATACATAGTCTGATGGCTGGGAATGTAGCACAGTGGTAGAGTGCTTGCCTAACATGTGTGAAGCTTTAGTTTCAATCTCTGGTACTGGGGTATGGGGGAATATATATATATATATATATATATATATATATATATATATAGAGAGAGAGAGAGAGAGAGAGAGAGAGAGAGGTGTGTGTATGTGTGTGTGTTGGGAGAAAACTTTGTTTTTATTTTAAAAAATCATATAACATAGAGAAATCTAATAATCACAGGATTTGGGCATTAAAATGAGTTTTAAATATCATCTCCCCCAGCTGTTTTCTAGCAATTCTGTAAGTATACAAGTGTTCTATCCTCTATGTCTATCGATGGGTATCCAGGCAGCTCTGGGTAACCCAGCTGTTTTACTCAGCTTTGCATAGCTGGGACCAAAATACCCAAGATCAAATCAGAGGTGGTAAAGTTTAGTTGGCACCCACAGTTTGAACTCTCAGTCTATAGATGGCTGACTCCATTGCTGTGAGTCTGAACAACAAGAGAGAAGAGCCCAGGCGAAGAAAGTTACTCAGCTCTTGGCCAGGTTGGGAAGCAGAAGATGGGGAAAGGGCCACAGGGAAGATGAATAATTCTAGGAAAGTCTTAGTGACTCACTTTCTCTAGCTCTGTTTTACCTGGTTACCACCTAGTCAGTCCATTTAAACTAGGATGTACCAATGAAGTTATAGCTCACATAATCTAATCATTTAACCTCTGATTATTTCTGGGAGCTTTGGGGGAGCACCTCATATCAAAATCAAAATAGCAGGTATCTGTAAGGCTGATCTGAGAAATGTCACAATCACAAAGAGAGCCAAAGCAGAACAACTTTCAAATTCCCTCTCTCATATGAAATGTGAAATATCACACATTCTGTGAAATAAATGTGGAAAAAAATTATTTAACAAAGAACAACATCTTTAATTGGTGAGTTATACATTTAAATTAGATGTTTTCTATATAGTTTAATAAACAACCTTAAGAAAAGTTTTCTGTGAATAATTAAACTTGATTCAATTACCTTTAGTACTTATTCAGAACAAAAAATATGGGATAATGGAAAAGAGAAGCAGAACTGAAACTGGGGGAAATGTTGAAGAGGGCTCTTCTGCAATTTGGCATATATGCCCACTAGTATCTATGACAATCTTAATTTTAAGACATAGGAACATTATTTCAAACACATTTTCTTGTTTTCATTATTACCAAAATAATACTTTAAATCATGAATTACCACTGGAAATTGTACATCAAGTGAAATAATTCTTTAAAAAATGGTATTTTTATTTTGAGACAAATGATAAGGCAAATGATAAGATTTGAAGAAATTGTAAGAAAAAACAAATCTCAATGAAATATATTACTCTAGTAACAACTTAAAAGATCTGTTTTATCATTTTTCATACCAAATATACAGGCAATTTCTAGATTCTATATGGTTCCCAAAGGAAATTTTAGAAATCATATTTATTACTATTTTATTTCCCCAGTTTCCTCATATTTGTCTAATTGGGACAGATATATGAGCTCTCTTATGCTGCTTTAATTTCTTCTCCTCTTCCACATTTTCTTTCTTTTCCTCTCCTCCTCCCATTCAAAAGCCCTTCACAAAGGAAACTTGTACTGTCTAAGAATTGTTGGATTTTCTGTAGGCATTTTCCAAACATAGCAGAGCACCAGTGTTTTGTGCCAGGCAGGACAGTGGACTCCCAGGCCTTCAGAATCACTTAGATTTAAAAACATTTAAGGAAATTATTATACTTATTCATTGATGTTAGCAACTTGGAAGACTTTTTTTTTTTTTTTAACTGATGACAAGGCCCATTCACAGCTACCATGTATGACTGATTCATCATTAACCCTGGGCATACTAAAACCATGTCACTCTCTGAGGACTTCATAGAAACCCTGTTTAGGCCATACCATAGCACTACTATGCACTGTGCTGTTCTAATGTGGTTTAATAGCAGCATCCCTATTGATAACAGAGTCACTATATCCTGGCCTTCCATCCTTCTAAGCATTACCAATTCTAGCATTATCTGCTGCTTTTGCAGAGAGAAGCTGCTTTTGTGGGATTTATATCTTATTATATTTAAGATTACATACTATTTATAGTTCTGTTTTTTCCAGATTGATATGTGTGCTCTTTTAACCTAAGCCTGAATATAGACTATAACCCATAGAAACAATCTCCAAATAGATAGAGCTGTTGACAGTTAAATTATGAAAATAGTGAGCAATGGACACTTTGGCACATCTTTAGTGCAGAAGTTTACAGCCATACATATTATTTATCTTGCTTTTAAGTGTCAGATTTAAAAATGTTTCACTCCTGGAAATAGTAACTGTGACATCTAGTAAGGTTTAAAAAAGTAGTGGTCCTTTTCTGCTGAGCCCTAAAAGTTAGAAATCAAAAAGGAAATATTAAAAATGGAAACAGATCAAGAGGAGAAAGAAGACAGGTCAATTGCTACTTAAAAGTTTGTTATAGAGATTTGTGACAAGAAATTTCCCACCTTTGTATATATCCAAAGAATGAAGTCCTAATTGGTATGCAGTATGATCCATGCTTGTATAATTTTATCAAAATGATTCTACTGTCTTATGTAACTAAAAAAGAACACCCCCCCCAAAAAAAACCCTAAAATCAAAAAAACAAGAGAGTTTGTAAAAAGAAAATAAATTTAAAAAAAATTAAAAATAAAGTTGCAGAAGATGATTATGGGAACCCTACTCAGAAGAGGATTGAATTAATTTGATTATCTCCTAGTTCCAAAACTTTTTGACCTTTAAATAATCCTGCTGTCTAAATATCAGTGAAGCATGGCTAATGATCATATTGAAATAGACAAAGAAGTGAAAATTTTTATTTTTTGTTTTTTTATACTAGATTGAATCCAGAGGTGTTTTACCATTGAGCTACATTCCCAGCTCTTTTTGTTTCTTTTTTGCTTTTGAGATAGGGTCAACCTGTGTTGCTGAGGGTCTCACTAAATTCCTGAAGTTGGCTCTTCACTTGCATTTTTACTGCCTCAGCCAACTACTGGCAGGGATTACAGGCATGCATCACCATGCCTGGGAACATGAAACTTTTTAACATAATAGATCAAACTTGAGAGTCTAGTTGCGCAAGACACATACTCAATATTTTGTATTAATCTTGCTATACTCACAATAACTAATAACTGATAAGAGAAGAAACTAAGGATAAAAGAGTTTATTTGACTTGAGTAAAAGTATATGATCCAAGTCATTGAACAAATGATAGATCCAAAATGTATTGTGTATACACAATGGAGTTTTATTCAGACATAAGGAAAAATGAAATTTTGCAGGAAAATGGATGGAACTTTGAGACCATTATGTTAAACAAGATAATCCAAAGTCAGAAGGTCATGGGTCATATGTTTTCTCTCATATATGGAAACTAATGAGGAAAAAGGAACAGAAAGGTGGGGGAAAGTCACATAAAAAGCAAAGAGAGATCAGTAGAATAGAGAAAGGGAACCAGGGGATGAGAGGAGGTGGGGCAGGAATGCTGGAAGGGACTTTGACTGAATCATATTGTTATATAGTGTGCATGTCCATATAACATGTCCATATAACAACAAATCCCACCATTACATAGAGTATAAGAATAAGTAAATGAATAAAATTAAATTAAAAAACACCAATAAAAAGAAGTAAATAAATAAATTTAAAATTAAAAAAAAAATGAAAGAAATGAGCCAAAAGAGCCAGGTTCTTTGCCTTTGATCTCTAAAAGTTTTCAAATTTTTAGAGGAGAAATTATTTAAAATTCTGAGCAACTAGTGATTTCTAGCCCATTGTCCAGTTTGGTCTTATATATCAATGTGGAGAAAGTCGTGGCTTAGAAATTATTGACAAATGAACCTTTATTCAATAGTTATGCAGTTAGTGTTCAGAAGTCTATGGGATCTCTTCTCTGTTATAGACTGCCTGTGAGAGGCAGTTAACTGTTTAAGAATGAAAACAATTTTAGGGAAATGAGGGATCAGTGACAGTTGTAACACTAGGAAAAAGGCAATGTTGTTCAGCAGACCCTGGGCATATCAGTGTTGGAGGGGCTTTCTGGGGTGGGTTGGGGTTCAGCAAACCCAAATCCTGAACCAGTCAACACACAACTATACTAAGAACTGTGCAATAATGCCAGGACAGCAACTACTGGGATACTAATCTCTGGCTTCTCATAGGTCTGGTGGCATCAAAGATAGAAAAGGACAGACTAACTAGACTATTTGGGTATAGTTATTACATTATAGCAGATGGTGTCATTTAGTTGAGGAACCAGTCTTCTTGGTAGGTAATATATAGTCTTTTGGCTTTGTGGAACTGTGGTTGAGTACTGACTTTATTGATATAATGAAAATCATCAAGACTCAAGACTTGGGCATGAATTAGCACCCTGGACATGCTGGAACATAGCATGCAAAAAGGTGACTGACTGGGAAAAGTTGTGCTTCATGCTACTCTGGATAGGTGTGAATTTAGAGTCTTTATTCTTTGGATAAGAACATTTAATTTAATTTTGTCACAAATCAATGAGATCTAGGGAAGTCAAGGTTCCAACTCTGACAATTCTGCTCATTGTCAGGTAGGATGAATATTCCATATTTAAGGATTTAAAAGATTATGATTTAATGCATTCAACAACTTTTAGTTCAGTATAATTCAGTATATCCTCCACAACCTGAACCAAGTTTACATATGTAACCAAAAGTATTATATATTTTTATGTAAATTTTGAAACAGATTATCTTTTTTGGTATGTTAATATATCAATAAACCATTCATCTAGAATGAAAGTTACAAATTATCACCGCTGTGACAAATGTAGAGCAGTCATGGAAACAGGCCTTGCAATATGAGAGTGACTTAGTAAACTATTTTTCAGAATATTCAGTTTATAATTTAAATTACAAATTTTAGTGACAAAAGAGTAAATCAAAATATCAAAAGGAGCCCACTTAAATAATGAAACAAACATCACTTTATTGCTTTGAGAGTATTAATAGTCCCAATACTTCAATTTTGTACATCCCTTTTCACTAAAACAGAAAATAGATTGTCTGACTGTGGAGATAGATAGGATTTGTTGCTGATAGATAATAATGTGTTGCTCTTGAAAAAAAAAGAAGGATGTTCCTACAGTGGCCAGAATGCAACAGCCCTGTTTTTATACTTTTGAGGAAAGCTTGGATAATATTCAGTCACTCAACTTTAATAAAGCGAACAAGAGACTCACTTTTGACCAATACAATTAAAAGAGAATAACTGTCAATAAAGATAACCAAAGGATTCATCCATTTGCAGATGAAAATAATCTGTTTTTTCTGAATTACACTGCAGGAAAGTAAAGTAAAAAATAAAATCTCTTTGTAAGTCATAGTCCCCAAAAGATTTCATATCTGCAAAGAGAACTCCTTTTGTGCTACTAGAAAGTTGCCCACTATTGTTCTTTAATGCATCACACTCCCTCCATTAAAGGATTGTTGCAAAGCCAACTGCTTGGCCTTGCTCCTGAAGTTTCTATTTCAACAGATAGGGCCCATGGATAATTCAAACAGGAACTGGTGGTTGCTTTAAGAACCACCACTATTTAAGGAGTCTTAGAGCCTTTATTTGAGAGATGATAATTATGTCTAGTAACTTTGAGAGTTAGGACAATCTAAGCAAGAAAAACACTCACATTCTGAACCTATGTGTTAGTGAATGCCCAGCCACTTAAAAAACCTCAGACTTTCATGAACCAAATATTCCACAAGTCTTACAAAGATACACAAAGGGTACGTGAATTGAAAAGATTGGTTTGCACTGTGAAAATTCTCTTAAATTAATTTTGGGACAGAGGAAGTATAAAAATAAGTGAATGTATACATACATAAATAAATACCAAAACCAATGATGGAATTGGAAGAAATTAAAAGAACAAAAATATATTAAGAAAAATGAACTGACAAACAAAAATAAATGATTGGTATGAATAGTCATGCTTAGGAAGGAACTTTATATTTTTCTTATGTTTAAAAAGTGTTTTTTTCTTTTCTTTTTTCCCCATTCATATTTTGAATTACAAGCTTGACATACTCCCACTTTACAACAAGATACAGACCTGTAATTTCCAAAGCCAAAGAAGAAAGCAGGTGCAAGTACTCAAAACAATAAGAATAATGTCAATTGGGAGATCAACTACTCCAAACTCAAATGCTATTGTGGTTATAACATGCCCACTGGATCAAGATAATGAAGGTGATGATTACAGAAAAGGTTTGATATCTTAAGAAAGAAAATGGAGCAAAAATAGGAAGACCAAGAGCTTTATTGTTATGGTGATAAACTGGTAGACTATTTCTTTGAAAAGATGTATATTTTAGGTTTTAGCTCATTCTGAGACTCTAAGATCAAATTAAAATAAAAGTTCACATTCACTGTGTGTGTATATGTATTAGTGATGTGTGTGTGTGTGTGTGTGTGTGTATGCGCAATGGGTTAGTAGATGAAAATTTAAGTCTAATAGTAGAAAGGTCAGGCTATTTTTTGATTATAGATTATTTTAAAAGATAATAAGAGTATGAGGCTTTAATGCTTTCAAATTCTTAATAATTAACCGGTTACCATCTCATAATTAAACATCACACCATGATATTCTAAATAATGTTCTAAATATTAAAAGTGGTGTTCATGTAAAACTTTTTAACAATTGAAATTTTATCATATTAATATACACATAATGAGTGAAACTTTATATTATATAATGTGTATTATATTTCATATTAACTTATATAGAATGTGACTGAAACTTTTTGATTTCTCTACTTCTAAAACAATTAAAAACACACAGAGCTGCTCAGTTTCAGCAAAACTACATTGATCTCACTTAGTTTATGGAAAGTCTGTTGCCCTATCTCTTATTACTCTACGACCTCATGTCAAGACAAATCATAAAAAAAATGAAGCAAATGAATACTTTTTTAGAAAAGACACAAGGTCATTGAGGGAAGAAGAAAATTATATATACAAGATAACATATATGCGCAAGAGTTGACTCATCTGTCTTGGTTCCTCTAAGAACAATCTCCTTTTCTTTATTTCTCATTTATTAAGATGTTTTGCCCAGGTATTGGAGCTATACATATGACAATACATGAATCTGTAACAAATTTAGTATCAATATAATTATTTCACAAATTCTCTAATGTATTTGATGAATGTCATCATTGTATTTCTATATATTGCCAGAAAACTGCTTGGCGGATGTGCTTTTTAAAATAAGTATTTTCAATGTAAGGACATAATTACTTAAATCCTATACTTTCCAACTATTAACAGTAGACTGCAAAAACACTGAAAGTAAATAATAAAGTCAAATATATTAATGCAGTATAAGTGAGGAGTAGCATTAAAAGAAAAGCAGGCCATTCATAAAATAGAAGCATAATGGATAAATGGTATGTGAGCATTGTAACATCATCTTCACTTAAGTCTTTTAAGTTTTCAATAGACCTTGCAGTCCTTGAACTTTAATATGATTGGAACATTTGAATAATGTTCACACACTACCATGAAGTGGTTAAAGTGCAGGAAACAATTCTATAAGTAAAAGAGGGAAAGAAAAAAATTACTTGCTACATGGAAATAACACTGGAGAAAATAATATCATAACTAGCCTTTAAATTACATTTGAGTATCAAAATGAAACAACCCTTAGAAGTTTATTTTTTAAGTTTTTTGGTTAGTCAGTTAGGGGTATTTTCAAATTCTTATTCCAGGAAATTGTTTGCTGATACACCTGCATTTGATTATGCAGAAAAATAAAATTTCCTTAGTAAGTATTACATTTATTTATAGTTCATACTGGCATGAGCTCCCTGGTTGTGTCATTCATAAATCTTTTTCTCTGCCTTCTTTAGTAGATAAAGCATTAGTATGTCCATGACAGATTAGGAAATCCAATGCTACAGTGTAACCAGTACACAAATGGACAAGAGCCAATAAGGTTCCAGAGGGAGGATGCAAATGTTTTATCCACAGTTGAGGATGATTAGAGGCATTTGGCAATGGGATGCACACAATATCCAAAAAGCAAAAGGTTTTGAAGTTATGAGGCAATCCTCAGCAGGCAGTTTTCTCTTCCTAACTACAGAGCTAGCAAGGCTTCTCAAATCTCCCACTACCTCACGAGATTTAGCAAAAGCTGAATTCTGTGCTGAGTTTGTTTCTACTGGAGGAAGGTGACAACAGTAATGTCATGAAAGTATGAAGTCTGTTTGGGAGAAATGGGAGCAAAAACAGCAGTATAAAGTTAAGGAACCTATCTCAATGAATTTTGCCAGAGTTTAAGGAACTGGAAATGTAAGTGCTAGAAAGTCTTCCCTCGCACTTCCAGCTCTGTAATCAAAAGTAGTCAGCCCAGCATTAAGCAGCGTGGGAAAAGAAGGAGAGAGTGCAGAAACATGGCTAGAGCCAAAGACAGAAGACAGAATTTGGTCAGATACAATTTGTGGTTCAAGGTTTCAGGGACATGCTAGGTTATAGGAAATTTTTGTTAACTGCAAAACCACATTAATGACTTGAGTTTGTGTGTGTGTGTGTGTGTCATACTGTATATAAATCATTGCAATGTGCTCCCTCATTCCTTGGAGAAGCTATGTAGCATAGAAGAAAGGCAAGAACTTTGAAGAGCTTTTAGGTAATAGCAACATGTGCTAGAATGTTACCAAATTTCACTAAATATCAGTTATATTCTGTGAAATTGAAAAATCCAACATGAGTACCCAGGCAGGGTGGTGCATGCCTATAATCCCAGGGGTTTGCAGGGCTGAGGCAGAAGGATTCTAGTTCAAAGCCAGCTTTGACAACTTAGAGGGTCCTAAGGAACTCAGTGATACATACCCATCTCTAAATAAAATATTTTTAAAAGGGCAGGAGATGTGGCTCAGTGGGTAAGCACCACTGGCTTTAATCCCCAGGACCAAAGAGGAAAAAAAAAAATCTAACATGGGTGACAATGCTGAAGATGAAGATTTATATATGGGAAGTTCATATAACATTATCACATATTTGGCATCATGACAATTCTTATTAACATCATCCTTTTTTGTTATAATCATTGTCTAGTAAAATCGTGTACTATGTTTAAGAGAATCTTAAATGTCATTTTGTCTTCATTGAACATCGCCAATATTTTATATACTCTTTTCCAACTTTTAGGTAACCTGATTCCCAATGTCATTTTTTAAGTATATAATAACTGTATCATTAATTTTATGAAATCCCTGCATGCTATATACATCTGATTTCTTAAACATTCCTATCAAACAAATTCTGATATAAATTCTGTTTTTAGGCATTTATTTATATATACTTAGCTGCATACTGTTTATCAAAGAAGAGAATCAAAGATGTTTCAAAAGAAAAGGTAATGTAAGAATGTTTTCTTCCAGTAACACCATCTAAAACGTCTTTTATTGTTTTATAAATCCTAAATTTACACTTTTATGCTGTTAACATTTTGAAAACAGGCATTAAAAATTGTGTTCATTAAGCTGTGATAAACTAGGATAAGTTATAGCTGATGCAGGTTTACTAATGAACAAATTTGAATTCCAGGTGATCATTGTGGAAGATAAAGCAATTTTGAGGGAACTTGTATTATCTAAATAAAATGGAAAGGCTATTTTTAAATTTTTAAATGTTATATAATTATTTTGCATATAAGTAGAGATGTTATATATTGAAAATGTGTGATAGAGAGTCTTTTAATTATAGTATTTTATAAAGAACAGTGAAGGTAAGTTCAATCTAGGTAATTACCTTTGATAGAAAAGAGATAAAATTTCTGAAAACATGTCCAAGTACATTTTTTCTCTTAGCTCAGAAACCTTTTTATTATGTTATACCCTTAGAATAAGTGTTAATTTCAGATATCTAAAAATAAGCTCTAACTCACTACCGAAACTTGTTCACTTTCAACCCCCATGCATCAATAGTACAGAGCATACCTAGGCAGAGATGATACTAATTTCTCCCTGAGTAAAACAGTAGTGGGCCTGTTAAAATTGGATGATTTTTTAAAAACTTCCTTTCATCAATGAGTCTTATTATCCCTGTGGCCAGTGTTAGCACTCACTCCAAACTGATGTGTATGAACAACACCCAAAAGTAGGTCCACTTGTTACTCTAACCAGATCTGCAGATGTTGGTTGAGATCTCTTACTAAATTATCAGATGAATAGCACCACACTACAGACCTCTCAAAATCTCCACTCAACTTCCCATGACTTTGAAGTAATAGCAGTAATAAAAAGCACAATATGAAGAGAACACAAAGAAGGAAGAAAAAAACAAAGGCTTTAAAAGATGAAACAACAACTATGCCAAGTTAAAGTTTTATGTCATTATAAATTTTAAGCAAAAACAAGTCTAAAAAATAATTTTAAATATAAATATAAGTATAGAAATCCTCCATCAAGCACTGACCTTTCAAAACAATGGTGAGTTAAAATAAGATGTCTCATACTTTGAAATAAATGTAATTATAAAACAGTAGTTTCCCTTCCCAAGATCAGCTTCTTGTATTCATGTACCAATTTTTAACTTCATGGCACCCCCATCAAAATAAACACAAGATGAAATGAGGTAAAATACATGCTGTAAAACATTTCCTTTATAAAATTTCTTAAACATAAGTGGTACCTTTAAGAGAAAAAAAAAAGTAGAATGAGAGAAAATTGATTCAATTGTGTTCCAGAAAATGACAGGCCTAGGCAAACAGAGCTTTAACTGTAGAGTATAGATAACATGTTCTAGTGCATGAAGTTCCCAGATGAGTCAATGTTTCCAAAAACCACTGACAAGATGTCTACAAATGCAACACAAATATGACCAGAAAAATGACAACTGTTTCATCAAGGAGACAGTTGGGCAATAAAAAGAAAGAAAGAAAGAAAGAAAGAAAGAAAGAAAGAAACCCTGAAAATAAAACAATTCTCAAGGCCTCTGAAATGACCCCGGTCAGCTTCACAGCATTTGTGATATGGTTTAATAGAAAGATATATTTTGAAATAAATAGTACAGAGATTATAATACAAAAGAGGTTTTGTAGTAATTACTAGTCCCAAAGACTTTCTTCATTTAGTGTCAATTTGGCTGGCATAGTAGAATGAATATCATTAATGAAACTTCAGAATTAAATAACTTGAAGCTGAAATCATTTATGCAGACAAAACCTTTTAAAATGATATTTTATAATTACTATTTGACACACACAATTTTTTTTCCTAAGAAAATACAAATCAAGAAAAGTCACAAATTTATGTTCCTTATTTGTTTCACATATTTCCATAAAAAATTAGCAAATATCTGGGAAGGGATGTCCATGCCATAAAAGAGCCTCACTCTTCCTGTTGCCTTGGAATGAGGAGAGAAAAAGCAGGAAGAAAATGCCATTGATCATATCTATTGTCACTTTTCTCTTGATATGCAGATAATAATTTATGGAATGAAATATCCAGAGATACAGAAGAATCCTAAAAAGAGAGGGAAATAGAATATGACATGGAACTGTATGACATGGAACTATAAAATAAAAGCTTCAGAAAATAATCTGCCAAAATTAATATTGCCAAAATCATGCAAAAATAAATGAAAATTTTGAAAAAGACCAATTCCTATAGAAAATATTGGAAAGATGATTCCATAGGTATTATTCATAAAAATATCAGGACTCACAGACAAATTCTAGGAAACACTGATAACTCCAATCCTACTTAAACTATTTTACATCACAGGGGAAAAAATCATCATTGTCATCAATAATTGTGTAGTAATATGAGTAATTCAATGGCAGAAAATAGAATTTAAAATAATGCCAGATAAATATTTCTATGATAGAAGAACAAAGTATCACTTTGAATGGGGAGGGGTTCTGTGCTGTGCCTCACATGTGATAGGATCCAGAGTCTCACATGTGCTAAACATGCACTCTACCACTGATCTTCACCCTTAAAGTACTTTCATCCTAATAAAACTGTAAAGTTTTTTTTTTTTTTTTTTTTTTTTTTTACTTCTTGAAAAAATGTGACAAGTCACAAATTGGGTCTTAAAACTGTAGTAGTCCCTATTCATCTGTGGTGCTGCTTTCACTGGTTTTAGTTATCTGCAGTCAATAGCAGTCCAAGAATATTCAATGAAAAATTCCAGAAATAAACAATTCACGAGTTTTAAATTGCATACTGTTCTGAGTAACATGAAATCTCATGCCATTCCCTTCCTGCTCTCCTGGGATATCCTTTTGTTTATCTGTATGTGCTAAAAAGTTTGTTAGTCACTCAGGAGCTACCTAGGTTACCAGATCAAATGATATTAGCGCTTCTGTTCAACTAACCCTGGTTTTACTTACATAATGGCCCCTAAAGAGCGAAAGTTGTAATGCTCGCAAAATGAAGAGGCCAAAGTAAAGCTGCAAAATGCCTCCTTTAAGGGAAAAAGTGATTTTAATTGATTTAATAAAGAAAAAAGAATGTATGCTAAGATTGCTAGAGGTTTGGAACTATCAGCAGATTTAGATATTCACTGGTGATCCTTGTCCTTATACCTCACGGAAAAGGAGAGACTACTGTACTCACAAACATTTAGTAAATTCATTTACACCTCAAGGTAAATCAACGCAATGCAAAAGAAAAGCATCACTATTCCCAGGTTTGAAACAAGAGGTAGATTTTTCTTTTGCATCTGCTTATAGCAATACTTTCAAGAAAATTTCCATAATCAATAAATGAATGTCATAGTTCTGTTTCTTATAAAACCACTCAATGTGTGCCATGCCGTATTTATAAGATTAATTTCAGGAGTAAGAAACATTTTAGAAGCACTAACTTTACACAGCCCAAATATGATATTTTATTTAGGATTGGTTACATAGGGTCTGGTAGAATACATAAACCACTTCTCCTTTCCTCACTTCTTCATAAATCTTATCTTTGAACTTTTGCTAAGTATTTTAGTGGCAGTAATTTTAAGGTACTGGTTAACTGGAAGTCCTTGGGCTCTCATGGGCAAGAGGTGGTAGTTGGAACCATATCAGGAAGTAAGGTGTTTAACCAAGCTTGTGCTTGACCCCAAACCAACCAAACAAAACACACACACACACACACACACACACACACACACACCCCTCTCAGCACACAGACAGGGTAATGGACTACAGTGGAAGAATCATGTTTCTGTTTTAGAATAAATATTTAGTTTGCTCTTACCCCCTGACAAATCTCACAATTTCTAAACCATGGAAATTGGCTACAATAGACTTAAAAACAATGAATTATTTTGGTGATATTGCTTAGATTCCTTTAGCCATAAAATATCATAATGGTGTGAATCTGCCTAGTATACCTTATAAAATGATCTGGTTGCAAAATGCATATCTGAGAAATCACACTAGACAACTCTAAGTGTAGGTTTACTAGATATAGACTAGTGAAATTATCTAGAGGGTTCTCCCTCAAATATTGACTCTCATTTTAGAAGTGTGGAATATTATTATTACATTTTTACTGCCACAGTCTGGCTGCAGCAAAATAACCGGGGGGTGACGAAGAACTTGTGTAGACTGATACAGCAGGAGTGGGAGCCATTTATTTTAGGACAGGAGGGGTATATATACATTACACACAGCTTATCTTAATTAACATAAACTAGATACAGCAGTCAACCAATAAGGGATCTCCACACTTAATGGCTTGCTGGCATTACTTCACAAACCACTCCCTCTGGCAAAATGCCAGGCGCCATTTTGACTTGTTTACAGACCTTAACATTTTACTAATAATGTCGTAACATACCAGCAAAGACACTACTAGTTTATGTGACAAAATCATGTCATACACATATAAAATAATATTTGCTAGTTTTTAATCTAAAAGTTATCAAGTGATTGGGAAACAATCTATAAAGGGTCTGGGACACCTCCCTATTTGGTCTTACCTGTATAATTTGTACATAATTAAACTCTTGAACAGTTCTCTCAGTTGTTCCTTTTGTCTTAATTGTTGCCTTAGTGAGCGGGTTCCAACATTGGCTAATCTCTTCTTCAAGCTACCTAAAAAATTGTCTTTCCCTGTCTTATTTCTTTCATGTTTCCAGCAACTCAGGATCAATACTTATGGGAAACCCTTCAATTAACTAAACTATGGCTCACATAAACAATTTACCATTGGTCAAGTACATTTTTTTTCATTATGTTTCCTGTCTACATATTTATTGTTCTCTTGCAACCAGCCACTGTGAAGCAACCATGATAATCTAATGTTGACAAAGATACAACTCTATTTTTAAAATACCTCAGTACTCATTGCTTTTGTTGGATTTGTATCTGGAATTATCCTTCTTCCTATGTTCCTATAGTGATTGCTATTCACACTCTAAGTATCAGCCCATGTGTTCTATCATCTATGAAACATCTCTTGTATCTCCTCTGACCCAGGTTGACTTGCCCAAACCTGTTTGGGTAAATTATGATATCATGAACATAATTATACCATAGTCCTTATGAGAAGTGTTTCCTTTACTTGGTTACATATTTGTTTCTCCCTGTTAAAATGTATCTGGAGACTATAACAGTGTACTCTATGCACAATATTATGCTACTATAGAGTAGGTAAGTTAGCATTATGTTATACATAGGTTATATTGTTATAACATCAGTATACCCATACTATAGAATATACTAATGGTCTTTAAAGCAGTTAGATCTACACACCTTTCTATAACAATGCAATTTTCTCAGCTTTCATTCTTTAAAGGAAATGAATCCCAAGTAAAACATGTTTAATACAATTTAATAGTTAGTGTTCCATTTAGGGCTCAAAAAAAAAAAAAACTGAGCCTGCAACATGTACAGTCCCACAACTATTATCTGTAAAACACTTTCAACAGAGATATCTCAGGCAATTGCTAGAATAATTAGACAGATACATACTAATTAATAAACAGAATGGAACAACTGTCAGTCTAGACTGTGTGTGGACACAAAGGAAGCTGAGCCACCAGGCAGAATTCTACACCCTGGAGACAGACTTGGGGGAAGAAACAAGTGACCAAAGGTGACAGTGAGAAGTGGCTGGAAAACAAGCTAACCTTCTACCACTTTTATACCAGCCAGTTATTCATTTCTCTGAGGAAAACAAGGAGATTTTTAGTAAGTAAATAAAAAAAATGATAATATACAATAACTGTTAAATAAAATATTTTTGAGGAAAATCATCAGTTAATATTTAAAAGCATAGAGAACTATCACTTAATACATGCAAAGTCTGAAGCTGAAGGCATCTGTTATGATTTGGATCCTAAATGTTTCCCTAAACTCATGTGTTAAAGGCAGAGTCCCCCTTGAAGCAGTGTTCAGAGATGGGGCTTTGGGGTGATGGGATTATGTAGGCTCTTATCTCACAATGGATTAATTCATTTGTGAATTGATTCATAGTTCAATGGACTGTTGGAAACAGTGGAAACTTTTAAGGAGGTGGGGTGTAGTTGGAGAGAACAGATCATTGCAGGTGTGTCCCTGAAGTGTGTATTTTGTTTCCTACTCCTCCTTCTTTCTCACTCTTTCTTCTGCTTCCTGGTTGCCATGGGCTGAACAGCTTTTTCTACCATGTGCTCCACACCATGGAGTTTGACTTCACCTCAGACTCAAAGTGATGTGGCCTATGACCATGGACAGAAACCTCTGAAACTGTGAGCCAAATTAAACATTTTCTCCTGTGTGTTGATTTTCTCAGGTACTTTCTCCCAGAGAAATGACTATCATAGTATCCATAAATCTTCAAATCAATGGCGCTATACAATTTTAAAATAGGTCCACATTTAGACACATTAATTTGAAATGTTCATAAAACATGGATAAGATGAATATTTTAAAGTTATTTACAGATGGATACTTAAGTCTTTCCATCAGTAACACTGCTCTCTAGAATGAAATTAAGCAATTACTTTAGTGTTCTAAGAAAAACTGATTTTAATCTGTGAATTTTCATCTAGCTAAATTAGTACACAAATAGAATAGCACCATTTTCTGTTACATAGGAACTCAGGAAATTTACCACTCAGACATGCCTTTTCAGGAAGCTATTTGAAGAATATCAGAAAGAAAATACGTGGATTCTAAGAAAGCATGAATCTAATTCAGGATAGCAAAGCAGGAAAGACGGATGTATGATAGAATAGAGAGCAACCAATTTAGACAGGAGCAAGAAGACAGAGTGCTAGGAGAGAAGTCTCTAGGGAAGACAAACATACTATTAAAAACAAAAGGCTAGAGATACAACCAGAATCAAATATAAAGGAAATTTTCTAAATTTAAATGGGAGAACAATGGATTTTAAAAATAAAAACAGAATGAATATCGAGCAATAGGCACAATGGATAAAAATTGGAAGCATATTTAGGATTCACTTAAAAATAAAGGCACTTTTTTCCTCAAAAAAGAAAGAAGAAGAAGAAGAAGGAGAGGAGGAGGAGGAGGAGGAGGAGGAGGAGGAGGAGGAGGAGGAGGAGGAGGAGGAGGAGGAGGAAGCAATCAGAAACTTTGGGGTGAAAAAACTATAAAGAAGAAGCAAGCAGAAACTTTGGGATGGAAAAAAAAAACTATAAAGACAAAATGTTACCACAACATAATTTGGACTAACTAAAAAATTTGAACAGATGTTTTTAATATCTCTTTTTCTCTCTCAAACACACACACACACACACACACACACACACACACACACACACACACACTTTCAAAGTAACCCCAGAAGAAGTATAAAGAGATTAGAAAGAGTTGAAGTGGCATATGGAAAGGGAATTTTATTATAAACTCAATTTTACTTTTGTAATTTAAAAAATGTCTACATGAAGTATTTTCTATTTTAGAAAATAAACAAGTATATTTACATTAATATACATATGTATCACAACATGTATCTTTTCAAAATTCATTTCTAAAAATTATTAGAGGGTTTACAAATATGAATTTGAATTGTCAAAATGCAGTTATTTATAGATATCACATTATATAAATCTTTAGTCACAGCCTCACACCAAAATGAGAGCACAAAGTATCTTCTTGTAGAATAAATGACTGGTATTTCCTCAAGGGTACACATTCTTTTGAGAATAAATTGCATTCACAATGTAGCATTATTTCATTTATTTTAGGACTACAGGCTAAATCCATTAAACTTGTAATGATGGTATTCTTTTCCCCCCTGCTAGGCTTATGGGAAAATGCTTATTTTCACAACTACTCTAAGTCATTAGAAGTAGTGTTAATTTACTACTATCTCAAGTCTCTTCATCTCTAATCTACATTGATTTTCTGTCTTGAACACCGAAAGCATGCATTTTTAATGCTTTAGCTGCAATAAGTTTTCTTTTAGATATTTTACTCTCCTAGAAAAATTGAATGAAAGTGGCAAAACACACTTGAACATAGATTAATGGCTTCCTAAAAATGACTTGGCAGAGTGCAAATATATTTTGGGACTTGACATTATTAGAGTTAGAAAAGCATGTGCTCTGGAAACTAGGCATAAGAATACTTCCCATTTACAGTGGTTATTTGGATTCTCCATGTAGATGAGAGTTCCATGAGCAATTAAGAATAAAATCATGTCTCATTATCTATAAATACTGAATTCCAAAAATTTAAGGAATTTTTCCTCCCCTTGCTAATTATGTATAAAGCATTGCTTTTACAGACTCACTAAGGTGTCTGTAAATTTTCCAAATGGCCATATGAAAATATTTTTAGAAAAAAGGTCTTGGCTTTTTCTTTTGGTGCTCCAGCTACCATGTAGTCCCACGCCTGGCCCAGGATGGCAGGGGACTCCTTTTTCAGTAGGCTGGCTCTAGAAGAGCAACATTAAGGAAGAAGAGCAATTTTAAGGAAGTCAAAACAGGTGACACCATGTCTGAAACTGACCTTGCCTTACTGGGGTTAAGGAGGATGTTTGTGAAATTATAAATCAACACTCAATGGTAAACACATGCCACATATTAAAAAGAAATCTAATAGTTAATTTTTTTAAAGTGGCACAAATTTGATAACAGATGTTTAGTGTTCAGCAATAATGAGAAATTACTATTTAAAGCTTTAATACATTGAATAATGGAGTATTCAATTCTGTTGTTATTTTTGAAGGAGCAAGTAGGGATATTATGATGTAGTCATAGTTGATTATTCTTGTAACACAAAGGATGGAGATTCATGAATATGGACTCTCTTTCTAACCATCATAGCCCTGCTTTATCAAATCAGCTTTAACCACATTATTTTAAACTCATGATTTTTTTAGTAACAAAAGTGGAAACTAACCCCAATGTTTCCAATTCATCTGATAAATTATGTTATTAGATATCATAACTTTTGATAAATTATTACCAAAATGCTGAATACAGAAAGAAATGAAAAATACTATTATAATTATGTATTATTGAAGGCCCTGTGATATTGATCTCTCACAAAAATGTCACTAGGGTTTTCTATTCTTCATTCGTGATGTCATTTACAATTAAACACAGAGACAAAACTATAACTTTACTTTAGGATTGGCAGACAACAACTTGAAATCTAAATTTTTTCTAAACTGCAAATGCCATACTGAATTTTAAAATTACCCAAAACTAAACAAAAGTTTTTTTGTTTTGTTTTGTTTTGTTTCATTTATCAGATAGACTGTGGACTGTTACAAGCTTATGGGCAGTCAAGAGGACTGCGCCAGTAGCCTACCTACCTATTTCCTAGTTATAAATTTGGACAAAAGTTGTACAGGGATAATGTGACATGTATAGAATTTATTCAGAAATATACATAAGAGAATTGATAATGGAATTGAAAAAATTCTCATAAATGTAAATGTGATTCTACTATACTATACTCTTCCCTAATTTTCTGAAATTTCAATAATGGACTTTTAGTTATTATTGAATTCATTTCCAGTTTGGGGAATGAGATTATCTAGAAGGAAGGATAGAAGGAATCTTTTGAGTGCTACAGCAACATTCCCTTTGGCATTATTACAAAGAAAGTTGTCGTGCCTTTGGCAGAGGAACTTATATATTCCTCGGGTTATTTTTGACAATTTAAAGCATTACAACAAATTAACATATTTTGTAATTAACTAATAAACACTGGATATACCAAATCACATTCTCCTTGCCAGTGTCTTTAGCTCAATAAATACACATTAGAAAATTATATTTATAACACAAAATAATGCTTTTAAAAAAGTCATTATATATACATACATATAATATATGCATACATATATATACACACACATAAATATATGTATATGTGTTTGAATAGATATATGCAAGTCTGTGTGTGTGTATGTGAGTGTGTATGAATTATTTCACCCAAGTTAATTTGGGGACTTGACTTTGTCAAGAATTAGACATTACAGATTCTCTCTGTGGATTCAGGCTTCAGATTTTCATTACTTGGAACTGAAATCACCTGTTTTGCTTCCCTCAAACATATTATACTCCTCAAATTGCCAGAGGCCCTCAAAGGATACCTAATCCTTATAACAATGAGCTGTTTTTAAATTTTCTTCTTTTCTTCTATCAAAAGGAAAATTAGTACAGGAAACAAGTCATTACCAATACTCTGCTTATTATTATTACTGTACTCAGTATTTCAGAGAATATCCACATTTTTTTGAGGGGGGAGTCATTAAACAGAACAAAAATTTCCATCAATAATTTGAAACTCTTTACAGAAAGCAAAATTTGAAAGAAGTACTTTGTTCTTAGATTTTTTTTCTGGACATCTATCTTTTGTTTTAGTAAAAAGCCTACTTTTTACAAAATAGTTTTTGATTTTTAATCATCTTTAAAAATAAGAGAAAATAGGCCAGGTGTGGTGGTGCACATCTCTAATTCCAGTGGCTTGTAGGCTGAGGCAGGAGAGTTGTGAATTCAACGCAAGCCTCAGCAACACTGAGGTGCTAAGCAATTCTGTGATACCCTGTCTCTAAATAAAAAAAGGGGGGCTGGGGATGTGGCTCAGTGGTTGAGTGCCCCTAGATTCAATCCCCCCGGTATCCCCTCTAAGGAAAAAAAGAAACAGAAAATATAATCAAGAGAAAAGGGATTTAATTTTAATTAGATGATAATAATAAATATCAAAATAAAACCTTATAATCTTTAAAGGGATAATATCTCCATTTCATTCTAAATATGTAATATACACACTTTGTTACATATTTTATGTAATTCTATACATATGCACATCAATCACTAATATATACAGTAAGAGTATACAGGAAGAAAGAAGTACATCCAAAACAATCTCTTAAAAATAAATTAAAATAGCAATAAATATATGAAAAAGTCCAACTTTCTAAAGATAAGAAATACAACTCAAAACAAAGGGGACAATTCTTTCCTCTGTCAAATTTGAGAATAGATAGTATTCTGGGTTAGCAAGAATGCAGCATATTCATGGGAGAACATTTCAGTACAATTATTTTGGATAGGGGGTTGTCAATTATGTAATAAGAACATAAAATTGTTCATATTATTTTTATGCCTACAGACTTCTCATACAGAAAAACTTACAAGTGAAGAGAAGAGCATTTTTGTGATGATTATAAGAAATTCAAAAAAGAAAAAATGAAATAGCATAATGTACAACATTAAAATACAAGGTAAAACAAAAACTGGAATAGTCATATTCATTTCAAATTTGTGTCATATAATATTAAACTAAAATGATTATTCATATCAGAACATTTATCATTATCAGATGTTTCCTTTGTATATATACTTGAAGGAAATATACAAAATGTTAATAAAAACATTTAGTCATGAATTCTTTTGCAAAAATATAAAATGTCAAATATACAAATAATGAAAGCCTATATTTCAGAAGAGAGTGAAATATATTTCATTGTTCATATCTAAGTCTCCAATGCATAGAAAGCCTGCAGAAATTTCTTGACTGCAGCAATACATTATCTTCAGCTACCACATGGCCCAATCACAGATTTTTCTTCTACAACCAGATCCTTCACTGAGTAGAATATCTATCATTTGTGATTCCATTTAATGTTCTTTTAACTGTAAGTCCTTTTGTCATCTCTAGACAAACTGAAATTCTTAATACCATTTTTTATGACAAATTTATTATTTTCCCAAATCCACTTTTGGCCTTCAATCATGAAGGTTACATAGAAATAGATAACTAGAATAGAAATCGTTACAAGAAACTGAGTGCATTGTAACACAAACCCAAAAGACACAGTATTAGTTTTGAGAAAAGCTGTCAGGTAGAGGCCAAATGTTAGTGTAGATAGAAATAATAGTGAGGAGATGATTTTCCATGGATGGAGGATAGACTGCTTGTGATAATTAGAATGATTATCTTGGTGATGGTCTGAAATAATTGGAAAGACAGATGATATATCTATGAACTTATTGATGTGGTTAAGAGGATTTCTAAGCCAACAGTTGATACTGCTACTTGTCAACTTTCAGCCATGTATAACATAATATTGTAAGAGATAAGATAAAGAAAGAATTGCTTTTCAAGAAAAATGTAGAGGTTATATTTCCAATTTGCTTAATTGGAATATAGAAGTTTTGCATTTACAGCATCTCCAGCTAGCAAAAGATTCCCAAAGTTAAACACTGTCTCAAAAAAAAAAAAAAAAAAAAAAAAAAAATCAAGCTTAGAGTGCTTTCCATAAGAAAAGATCAAATCATGGGTGTAGCCTGAAGACACATCCTTCCTATAGAACCTCAGGAGGATTTCAAATTGTGTCTAATAAACACAACTAGAACAAATTTTACCTTTTATCTAAAGGAAAGAGATTACACTTTGAAACATAGAAATCCTACAATTTTTTAAAAAGTTGTATGTTCTAGTAATAAAAGGACAGAAATAATTCAACCAATATCTGAAAGACTTTGATCTATTTTAAATTTCCTTCTAGCTTTTTGCTATGTTATACATTTTGGTATTATTTTCAAATAGTAATAAGAAAAATATTATACCTAATATTTATTTAACACCTTTTAAATACCAAGCATTCTCATAAGAATATTGCATAGAACATTCTACTTATTCCTCAAAACTAATCTCTGAGTTTTTAAACTGTTAAAACTTTTGGACCTGTATCTAGATTTTTATTCCAAGCAATTCTTCAGAAATAAATATAGTGATACTAAGAACAATATTATTTGTAAGAATAAATTCATAAAGGAGTCACAAAGTCTGATGAAAGAGGAAATGTAGGTTAAGGAATTTTTCATTAATGGCTACTACAACAATTCATCAACTAATTAAAGCACAATGAGACACTATAATTATTACTTTCATTTCAAAGATCAGAATATTAAAGATTGATGAAATGAAATTGTCCAAAGCCCCACAGACTTTGGTAAGATCCAAGAATTCAACTCAGGTATTATGACTTCACCTGACCCACTCCCTACCAACATGCTGTCCTTCCAACCTGGATCAAACTGCAATTCATACAAGAAAATGGGCCAGGTAGAGTGGTGCACACCTTTAAACCCAGCACCTTTGGAAGCTAAGGCAGAAAGATTGTGGATTAAAAGCCAGCCTCAGCAACTTAGTGAGGCCCTAAGCAACTCAGTGAGATCCTGACTCTAAATATAATATAAAAAAGGGTTGGAGATGTGACTTGGTGGATTAGTGCCCTGGGTTTAATCCCTGGTACGAAAAGAAAAGAAAGACATGGACAAGACTATCATAGCTTATATACTGAAACATTTTCCAAGGCAATAGGACTTGTTCACTTTCTACAAGATTTAGATGGCAACCTGGCCTCCCAGGTGACGCACCCTGGTCTCTGGGCATGCACCTAGAAGGGAGGACTATGGATTTCTCATTTCTAAGGAGTGCAACAGTGCAACCCTTGGTTCCACTGTTTGTCTCTGTACTAGTGAACTTCTTCTGCATTCTGGATGACAGTGAGAACAGGTCAGAGGAGGGCAAGTTTTATGAGAAGCAGGCTTCATGAAACCTGAGAAAACCTGCTGGTTTGTGTTGAATAAGGCAGAACTTTAGCTGTACTAATATATCTATATATTTTTACCACAAACTTGCTGTATGATTTAAAATGAATACCTACAGAATTTTTCTTTGTCAAAAACAGAAGAAGTAGAAAAATGTTGAAACTTAGAAAAAAAGAGATTCTATATTAATGAAGAGCAATTGCTGAGATCTGAGTCAAATATGAAGAATAAAAAATAAAGCAAACAACAAAGTTATAGTTCCTATGGAAACTGCAGCCCAGTTGAATTTCACTTTCATGTTAAGTGAGTTTAACTTGAGTAGGAATGTAAAATACTTCTGCTGAGTCCAAAAGAGAACTACAGAGAACACAGAGACAATGATCCAGAATATTCTGGCTTTCAAGCATTTCAAATATTAACTATTATGTGTATTGATGTTATCACATCAATAGAGTATTTTTATGTGTTGGTTTTAAACTATCTTCATTCAATTTATAGGCTGGGATTATTTTAAAAAAGAAAAATTCCCATTAAAATCTGTTGATTCAGAGGGTATTAATTTGAAAATAAAGGGTCACACTTCTGATTGCAAATATAGTAGAATCTTTGCTGAAAATAGAGTTAATAAAAATGCAATCTGTTCGCATTCACTACCCAGTGCTTTAAAATTGCATTTTCAATTACTGTTGATGTAGTCTGAGACTATGTAAATAAACACACAATACTCAAGACAAGATGTACATATTCTTCAGAGAAGGTATACACATCATTTATCAAGATATCTATAGTTTTCACATGTTTCTCTATTTCAATAAGTTATAAGAAGGCAGTAAGGGTACTTACTCCTGTTATGTAGCGAGGTCTATATTGAATAGTTCCAAATAAACCAAGGATGACAATAATAATATGTACAAAATTTGCCAGGATAGGTGCCCACTGATATCCAAGAAAGTCGAATATTTGTCTCTCCAGCACACAAACCTAGAATAGCAAAACAGGACAGACAGATCAGCACATGGACAAACATCACAGTGGTGAGAGAAAACAGGATCACACTGATATTATATAATTAGCAACTAGAACTCTGTTATGATATCTGTTGTTTGTCTTTAACAGTGAGAATGACATTTTCAGGTACACTTCAAAGGAAGACTGTGTCAGTGTTGATCCACAGACAGACACAATCCTTTCAGGGATGATTCTGTGGAGGCATCAAGCAGTATTCACAAGATGTCATCTGTGCAGTCACAGGATAAATTACGTTGTCAGGTGCACTGTCAAACACTTGAAGTCATCAACCAGCAAGTCAGGGAAGTCCACACGAAGGGCATGTTGTTAGGACCTGCTCAAATGTCACTATATAAGTTGGGAACAAAACAAGGGCATTTTATATAGAGAAAAAGGAGCTCTCTAACGAGACACTTGGATTCTCTATGTAGACCTGCCTCTTGGCAGATGCAGCAGCCTGTGTGAGTCATTTCCCTTCTCTTGGTGTCTTACTCATAATTTTTAAAGTGTAGATCTTCAGGTAGGTGTGCTGGGTCCTTCTAACCCCAGTAATGTTGGCTTATAAATCAAACATGACTTTTGGACATACCCAATTGCCTAAGGTAACAGGGTAGAAGAAGGGCTGCAAAAGGAAATTAGAATGATTGAAAACAAAATATAAAAACCTTATTTTCACTGTTATAAAAGTAAGGCTCCTGCTCCAGATTATGCTACTTTTATCTATGCTCCCAATTTATAATTAAAACCTATGTAAAAAATCCAATAAGTGAGAACAGGAAAATGACACCTTCCAAGAAATCAAGCAACAACAGCAACCTGAGATAGGTCAGCCACCCAGAAATGTCATCATATATTGGAAAGTGAACGTGGATATTCGAGAGGTTTCTCATCAGATCTAACAAAGCAGGCTGTGAGCTTTTTTCTTCTTGCCTGCCCTCAGGTAGAATGGTAATAAGCTGTCTATTCAGAGAGTTGTAAAAGGACTTGATGTTCCAGACCAAGATTCAGTGAAAATTTTCAGCCAAGTTCTAAAGAAAAAGGATGCTTTTAAAATACCTAAATTTCTAACATCACTATGCTTTAATGATATTTCTGTTCGGAAGGAAATATTAACATTCCAAACACTCCATGTGCTTTTAAATTAAATACCTGTAGCTCAGTTTGAAGACTTCTTGAATGATCATTATTCCCACTACAGTTCTTTAGCTGAGCAGCACATTTTCTCACCAGGCATTGAAGAGAAAATAAATCCATGACAACTGTTTGCATAACACCTCACTTTCCTAAGGCACACCATGTACCATGTAATGGCTGTGACAGTTGCAGTCCAACCTGGTCAAATCTTCATTTTCACTGCATCATGGCAGTTATTTAAAAAAGTAATCTCCCAAGCATATGTCAAATCCATGATTCTCACAAGCATCCTCATAATCTAATCCAATGTTCTTACTGGTTACTACCCACAGACCATCATATAACTTAAAAATAACTCCCCTTATAAACCTTGAACTGACTTCAAGTAAGCTGAAACACCTCCTAAACTAGTTCATATAGTCAACACTTGGCATAAATGAGACTTATTTGTGGCATTAGGCAGTATGGCATGTGCCTTGCTGGAATCCATATGTGGTACCTAAAACTAAGTAGTCATTCTGAGAGCACTTTTGCTAATCATTTATATAAAAGCTCATTAAAACACACAACCTTCTTCTCCCTTATCCTATGAATAAACAGCAAACAGCAATGTAAAACAACAGGAAGAAAAATCTAAACCTTATAAAATTAGAGCATCATAACTGTGGGGACACAGCAGGGAAAAAGTACAGAGGATGAAGCACATCAGTCAAACAGTGGGAAATTTCTCAATAAATGCACCAATAATGGAAGAAAGTAGCAGTAGCATCCTTAATTATAAAAAATACATAGATGATAATGTATTTTGCTAAGTTTGCAAGGCTAAAATGAAATTCTAACAACATTCATCAGGCTCTTTTTATGAAAGAACTAAGAGTTTCTTATGAGATTAGGCAGACATTGAATAAGCTCATGTATAACTTTTTGCATAAAACATTTCTGTCGCCACCCCACTTTTTTATTGGTCCTATTGTCCATCGTAAGTAGCTTTATCACAGGTTCTGTCATTTAGAGCCCAGACTAGGAAGATATTCTGAAAAATTTAAAGAGTATAAAGGAAACAATTTAAAAGTAAATTCAGTCTTTCCTAAGATTTCTTCCAATAGGAAGAATATTAACTATACGGGAGGCTTTTGGGTAGGGAAAGAAAAAAAACCTACTGTGTGCTAGGCATTTATATACTCTTCCTCAGTCATGTAAATACTCAGGGAGGTAAATATGATTGCCCTATTTTTTAGATTAAGGAATCCAAAATGTGCCCTGGCTAAATGATTAGCTTGAAGTTGAAAAATTGGTAAGTGATAGAACAGGAATCTAGACTTCCATGCCTGGCCCCTGTGATATTTCTCTATTTTGTCTACTTTGTTCACATCCGAAACAAGAAGCTTTCATAGGTTATGTTAAACACTATGCTGGTGACAAAATATATACTATTTTATTATCATATTTATTTTTTTGGAAGAGTGTAGACAGCATCTGTGATCATAGTAGTTCAATATCTCATTATCCCATGTTTGGTCAAGTCAGAGCTCATGTTTCTTTTTCTTTTTTCCATTTCATTTGTCCTTCAACGCATGTTCTCAGTGTTACTCTGGTTTTGCCCGCAGAACTATCTAATGTATTTATCTGACTTCCTTCAAGACACCTGATATATAAATGTAGGTATATGACCTTGAAAAAGTACACTGCTGTTGTTTATGTCTCTATGTTAATTTTATTTAAAAAATATGGTATAAGCATTTTTCATTCTTATCTATTTCATTATATATAAATTTTGGTTCCTGTGCCTTCCACAGAGTATCCCAATATAACAGTATAATTTATTACTTTCAATTCTTTCCTACCACAAAGAATTCTGTACCCTTCCATTACTACTTTTACGAAGATTTTATTCTTTACACAAGTAGGATCTAATCTATATCAATTACTATTTCTGCATCTATTGATATAATCACATCATTCTTTCCTTTTATTCATGAATGTGACTAATTATATTGACAGTTTTTGTCGATATGCTTTTGTCATTATCCTTTTATACCTGGTGAAATCTGTACTTTGAATGGTATACTATTAGCACATTTTCACTTGTGTTAAATCTTACTTATAAAATTTGAGCAAAATAAAATTTTCTCTTTTTTTGCACCTATTAACTGGTCTATAATTCAATTTGCATCTCTCTCTTCCTCTAACATTATTGCAAGAGTTGTACTGCATCAAATGGTAAATGTGACAAAAAATTTATTTAAATACTATAATAAACTGTGAAGAGGCCAACAATTCTCATTCTTCTTCCCCAAAGCCAACCTGTGCTAAATGTTATGCCAGGTGTTAGTAATTTTATATCTGCCCATCTATATATGCACATATATATACACATATATATTACACACACATATGAATGAACTAGAAAACATAAAAATTACCCCTTTATTTTGCACATTATAGTAAATGTCAATATTAATAGTGGTTTTTAATATAATAGAATGTACTTTAGCTAAAAAACTTTTTGAAAACCTTTCTTAAAAGTACTTTTAGTTTCAGTGGAAATAATTGCTTACCAAAAGCAAGTGTGCAACATCTTCCAAATAAACAAATTTGTTGATTTTCAAGCTGGAAGAGACTTTACACTCCTCAATTTACTCATGACAAAACAGAGCCCAACTAAGTAAATAATTTGTTAAACTAAGTTTGTCCTCTTAGGAGAGTATTTAGTGTGAAACAAGTTTGCTTCAAAGATTTGCACAGTAAATGACAAATCTTTGCATTTCCTATGTTTTTACTGTCATTCAACTTTAATATCTGTATATAAGTATCATTTATTTTTAAGTCTAAACTTACAGATAACTTTTCTCTACTAGTAGGAGCCTGAATCAGTGTCTTTGAGACATCAGGTTTTGCTAATAATTAAATCCTCTAAATTAATTTTCCTCTCAAATTTCACCATAATTTTATGTTCTTAAATTTTAACTTGTGGTTAAGACAAATAACATGACATAAAACTTTAAACATAGCTTTTGCAAGAAAACAAGTAGGCTTCTGATTCTCTAGTCATAAAACGTTATTTCCTTGCTTTAAAACAATGTTATTAAAGAGAGAGAATAATGAAATGAAGTTTTTCATGTTAAATTATAAATTGAAATTAAACTTATGTATGGGTTCTACTGTCTGTACCTCTTCCCCTTCCAGTGTCTCCAGTCCCCTTCAGAAATCTGAACTTTCAGATACTGTCACAGCTGAAAGAGATGGACTTATATAACATGTGTTATATCTGCTTTATTAGTGCATAATAGTTATTTATAACATTGGGGTTCATTTTGACATAATCATACATGCATGGAATATAAGTTTCTCCATTTTAGACCCTGGTGCCTCCTTTTCCCCTCCTTTCTTCCTTATCCCTTCATACCTTACTCTACTCCACTGCTCTTTTTTGTATTTATTTGTTTTTTAATTAGTGTTTTATAGCTATACATAGAAATTGAACTCACTGTGGTATATTCATATTTATATACATAGCATAATTTGGTCAATTTGTCAGTTCCTCCTTTTCCTCTTTCTCTCCCCCTCCTGCTTCAATTCTTTTCCTTTATTCCACTGATATACCTTCTATTTTCTTGGGATGCTCCATCCACTTTTTTGTCCTTATTTTGGTCTGGCTAGTGCATATCAAAGAAAACATTTGATCCTTGACTTTCTCGGTCCGGCTTAGCATGATGTTCTCCAGTTCCATCCACTTACCAGCAGATGCCATGATTTCATTCTTCTTCATGGCTGAGTAAAACTTCATTGTGTACATATACCATATTTTCTTTTCTTTATCCATTCATCTGTGGACAGGTACCACGGCTGGTTCCATGATTTGGCTTCTGTCAATTAGGTTTCTTTAAACATTGATGTGTTTATAGTGTACTGAGATTAGTATTTTCAGATAAATAACCAAGGAGTTTGATAGCTGGGTCATATGCTGGTCCCAATCCTAGTCTTTTGAGAAATCTCCACACTGCTTTCCAAAGTGGTTGTGTACTAATTTGCGTCGGGGGAGACTTGTTTGATGAATGTGTTCTTGTTTGATTTAACACATCATGAATCAAGTATACTGTAGTACAATGACAAAAGAATAGGCTTCAACCCTCCTTGTTTCCTCCGTTTCCATCTTTTCTCTTTATATCTCTCAACTGTGATAAAATCAACATTTTTTAAATCTGCCATCAAATAGTTAAGCACAAGAAAAGTTTCCAAGAAAACACTAGTAATGATTTGCATAAATTCAAAGGAATCAAGTATTTAAGTTTGCTACATAAGTGCATTTTCTTAAAAGTTTTATTACTGCTGCATTGTACATAGTGTTTGTATTGAATAGAATTAATAGGTCTATTTAAAGATGCAATGTGTCAAATAGTTAATTTTAGTCTTTCCCCCACTTTTTGCTACTAATTTCATTTATATGTACTTCTAAATATGTCACTAATATCCTAGCTGTTTTGATAACAAAATCATTTATTATTTCTCACAGCTGTTCATTTTGCATAGTAATTTATAACAATTTCATAGTCAACACTCATGCTATAAAAAGACAAGCTGATGACTAGCATATTATACTAGTTTAAAAAAAATAGAAAAGTCTTCTAAAAAGTAACACAATAAGTTTACACAAGGGCATTGTTCGCTGTTGAACTTACCAAGTAAGTAAGTATGAATTCTTCACCCTTGATCTTCATGTTCACAGGCCAAAGTTTATAAACATATGTGTGCATACAATCAGTAAATGTTACTTGACTTTCAGAAGTGTTTTTAAAAATGATTAGATTTTTTCTCTTAGTAACACTTTATCCCAAATCTGTGTGCTGTGACAGAATAAAGAGTGTGTCTGGGTACCGATATGATATGACAGTTAATAAAATTTGTTGAGTAGTTATGAAACATAAGTATTTTACTATGTTAAGCTAATTATAACTTTGAAATCAACTCATATACAAGGTTTACTTACCATTTTATTTATTTTTACCCATGAGTTAAATTGATGCTCACAGAGGCTAATGTATATGAGATCATGATTGCAGAACTGAGATCAAACCTTGGCCATTCTTATTTTCAGCCATAATCCATTAACAGCTGAACATGGAAGAATTCTATTGGTGTTGATCCATAATTTTTAAGAATCTCTACCCTAATCCTAACCCTTCCAAATTCATTAATCAAGTAAATATAAGAGACTCTTTGTTCTTAGATAAGATAAAAGATCAGAGATATATTAACTGGTATCTACTTTTATGTATAACTTTATGGTTTTCACATTCACAGAATCATTATGAACCTTATAAAATAAGCATACTTATTACTATTTCTCTATTACTACAAATTTTGCAATTCACAGTACAGATGAGTTCACAGAACAGAACATTTTTTGAAAAACATGAACTGAAAGTTTCTGCTATCAATGCAGTTAATAGAATAATATTCCTGGGAAGTCACAACAAAATGACATTTTTCAGGAGTTGTGCTGAAAAGTAGTTTCAAACCTTCATAGCCTACGTCTCATTTATTAAGTTTAAAGTCTCCATATACTTATGTGAAATGAGCTAAAAAGATCACAGTGCAGGTCCTCTTGGAAGATGGATCACTGTTTTGATTTCTCCACAGAGTCTATAATTTTACTCAGTGGAAATCTAACTCCCCTGAAGAACCAGAGCACATCAAAATGACAGCTGCTCTAGATAGTTTTCATGGCTCACTCAGAGCACATGACAGGTTAGGAAGTGTAATACATCTATTTGACCTTGAATTTCTAGAATCTTCACAATAAAGTCTTAATTACATCAAGATTGAGCTAATGTATAAATGATTTAAATATTGAAAACAAAAAAGAAAATACCATTCCCAGAAAACAGTCAATATGGACATTAACATCATATACTCTAGAAGCATTTATGGAATACTGCAAGTACTGAACAATGTAAGACATTATCCTAGGCCTTAGTGCGGGGTAGGAATGGAATGAGTAATTCCATGGTCACATCATCATGTCACCTGAAAGAATTCAATATTACTGTAAGATATACTAATATCTGATATGAATCCTTATTCATGAATTTATCATTTTTGATTTCTTCATTATGTGGTTAATATTACCAAGACACAGAAAAGAAGAAAGGGTTGACTACATTTTAATAGGGTTCTTTAGAAATTGGGTAGAATATGTTCATCATCAGCAACAACTACTTGTTCATTACTGATTTTGTATTCATTGAGAGCTCAGTAAAAGCCAAACAGCAAAAATAGCTTGCAGTGTTCTTATTTTCATGTATCATATGCTATTGCTTTCTCATAGCAAATGGCTTTCTCTAGAGAAAACGCTATTGCTATTTTTTAACAGCACAATCATATTAAACATATTAAAGCTGCCATCTGGAGAATTTGAAACTTGTCAACTAGGTAAAAATGCAGATTTTTTTTTCTGAAAAGCTTAAAAGGAGTCCAAAAATATGCCTTATGTATCATTATTAGAGAAGCAATACACAGCCAGCTTTCAGTTTTTGTCTTAATAAATATTTGTGTGCCTTTGTATAAATTTTGATTTCATGAATTCCAACAAGGTAAAATGTCACACGAATACTCTTATTCTCCTCCCATAGCTTCCCTCTCCTTATTTGAAGCAGTGAATTAATAGCATCATTGCCATCAACAGACATGCTGGTATCTGCCCTGTTTAGCAGACATTTAAAAGGCTTATAGAGGAAAGCATGTATACTGTAGTTGGGAACAGATGGGAATGTCATAGTGACCTGCATGCTGGTGTCTTCTCCATCTCCTCTCCCTCCCATCTGCTCTTTCCCTCCTTAAACCATAACACCAGCAAAGGCTTCAGGCCACTTTTTCTTTGACTAGAGCAAGGTAGCTATATGGAAGATGTCAATCAAACCTCTCAAACTCTACATGATGTCTCTTTCATAAAATTCAATTTCATATGGATGGAAGATGAAATGACAACCTCACTTACTCTGACTGCTAAAGGCCAATCAAGAGTTGAAATGAAAGCAGAAATGTTATCAAGATCACTACCATGAACTGACAGTCACTGTGGTGGTGACTTATATCAGAAATTGCAACTTGGAATACAAGGAAATACCATTTCAGATGGCTGCAGACATATTTTAGAATTTGTCATGAGGCTTACAATTTCTGGCATGGTAAATACCATGTCTTCTGTGTCCTATATAGTAACCATATTATTGAATTAAACATAGATATGGAAATGCTGTCCTGAAAAAGGATATTCATAATGTTTGTTTTCCTGTTGACAGAAGGTGACTGGGGCTGTCCATGGGTGAATGCAATAAGATAGATATTCTCTATCAGCTATAGAAGTTCTACCATAGACTCTATTAATGCAAGAGAGATAACTGGTACAGGTTCAAAATGATAAATTCTGTCAAGCTATAAAACACATTTCATACTTTTAACTTGAAAATTCAAAGCATTGCAAACACTGCTAAATTTTATACATGATTTCTCTATCCATGTGCACACATAATTTTATGCAGTACTACTACTACTTATAGGATTTTTCCAGGCATTTTGAAAACATGAGATTATTTAATGAGGGTAGGCAATATTATGTGTTGGGAAATATTATCTATACTTTAAAAATGAGAAAACTGAGGAAGAGAGAGGTTAACTTGACCAAGGTTATATGGCTGTTAAATGATCAAGATGCTTTATTTATCTAGAGTCCAAGCTTTGGACCACTATGACAGTATTTCCAAGATGATATTAAAATACATATTCACATGTAATACTGCTTAGGTAGATCATATGTGTGCATATGTACAAGTTTTTAATGTACACAGATGTACATATGTACTTCATTTTAATTTCAAGTATGATTGGTTTTAATTCCATGAACTCATCATGACATGTCTTTTCAATAGGCTCATTATAAGTTGATGAAACAACAAAAATACCAGCTAACAACATTTTTTAAGGACTAAGGTTCTTTTCTCCTTTATGGAGTCCTCAGCATGATACTATATTGCTGCGACACTGCCAGTCTTTATCTCCCATGACACACAGTTTCACTCCATTGGAAATTAGACAATACTTTCAAAGTGACTGATAACTACTATTATAAGAAAAGTTCAGAGTGTTAAACTTCTTTAAGTGGTCCAGTTTACTTATGAGATTTCCAAGCAAAGAACTACTTACCAATATGAATATTCTACTGAGGTCCTGGGCTCAAAATCATGTCATAGAAGTTCTATAAATGTTTCAAAAATAGTAGTCTTCTTAGACTCCAACCTTGTACCTGTGCTGTGGCTAGGTGAATTTTACACCTATCTAGGGGCAGTTGTGCCTGTGTCTGTTCTCATTCTTGGTATTTTATGTTCACATAGTGCCTGATGTAAACACAAACTTAAGCCTACTTAGGTCAGTTGTACTAGTTATCATTATATTATTTAATTATGTCTTATGCAATGCATCTATGAGTGCAAAAATATATTTTTGGTAAAAAATTAAATTTAAACATATTGAGATGCCTATACAAAAGCATACTTTCTTTTTTGTTAATTTCTTTTTAAAATTTTAATTCATTATATATGACAGCAAAATGCATTGCAATTCAGATTACACAAATAGAGCACAAATTTTCATATCTCTGTTGTACACAAAGTAGAGTCACACCATTTGTGTCTGCATACTTGTATTTAGGGTAGTGATGTCCATCTCATTCCACCATCTTTCCCACCCAAAAGCATATTCTTTCTGTAGTTAAAAAAAGGAACTTATAAAAATCCAAAAGAATTTTCTTCCTATATGATTTTACAAGTGTTTATATCCTTACTTTTCTGTACAGAAATAAACACTTAAAAATACACAGACCATAAATTAAGAATTTTTTAGGCAAAATACAACCAGTAATCATTCACAGAGTCTTTACTCCTGAAATAAGAGAAGTCTTTTATAGTTTGAGTTAAAATAAAATGTATCACACACACACACACACACACACACTCACACACTCATCACTTTATAATCTACTGTCTTAAAGATATTATGGATTAACTGACCAACTACTATTTTCAATATCTAAAGAGAATGTATTATTGCATCAAATTGTGGTACCAAACAAATTTCTTTTAATGCTTTGTACTAAATCATAAATATACTGTATTGCTTCATAATCCAAAATATTCAAATAATTCTATGGAGCCTAGTTCATGATGTTTTTGAAGAAAACACATTCTCATACTTTGGAGCAAATGGAAGCCAGGAGAGAGGTAGTAGTCAGCAGTCTTGACTTCATTCATAAAAAGTTTTAACTTTTAAAAGCTTTAACTTTTTAAAGGTACCAATGATTTTTTCATCACTATGTAAATAATAAGAATCCTCTAGATCCATTTGTTTTGTGTTTGGCAATCTTGGGAATAATTATCAGGTTTTGGAGCTATTATTTTTTAAAGAGTTCTAAATAGTTCTGACCTTTTCGAAGCATATCATGAAGATCCCTTTATTTGGTAAAGTTCCTGAGCTTGAACATTGTGAGTGTGTGTGCGTGCAACGCTAGAACTGGAAGTTTCAAACACACACAAACAAAACAACAATGCTGAAATGTTCTTGCTATCTTTGCATAATTCCCTTATGATTAGGTTGGAATTTCTTAATTCTTTGAGTATGCTAATAATATAAGAGAAAGATAAGGCTAGAAAGATGGTTCAGAAGCCCTTTCCTTTATATTGTAAAGATATGATCATTAAGTCCAAGACTTTGTGTGTATGTGTACATCTGTGCATCCATATAAGACCCTTATCCATATCTGGAACTGAAACTGATAGCTGATACCTATTCTTTGTGTCCAATCACCACACTGTGTCAAATGTTAAAGTAATAGGTGTTTATAAAAGTCTTTGATATCTTGAAGGTGTCTTATCTCTGTTTTGCTGGTTACGTTTCTTGGAGAAAGGCTGGCCAAATAGTAAAATGTTGTTGCAAATAGTTTTAATTAAATTTGTCTTACGTTTTAAACTCTTAAACAGTCTAAAACTATTAATCTAATTTGAAAGAGTTAAGAGAAAATATCAAAGTAAAAAAATAAGTGTGTGTACCCACAAGCATATAATACATACATAAACACACACAAGTCATAAATAAATAAATAATTTAGAAAATGTGAGAAATCAATCACACCCAAGAATATGCATAGAGCTTAACATAATAGATCATACTAAAAAAGGCAGTGAAATCTATAAAGAATTATTTGACAGTAAATATCTTCAAACTGCTTCTTTATACAAAGCATTGTTATTGATATCATAGTTTATAGCTTACGGCTAGTTTTTTAAAAATATAATAATACATTAATTTATGCAAAATGTATTTTGCTACACATGCATACCATCAATAGAAAAAATAACAGCTGAAACCATTTCTCAAAAAATAATGGAATTTGCAGCTACTTTGCCTTTTTAATCACAGGAGTGTTTTTGGTTGTTGTTTGTTTGCTTATTTTTTAATTTTCTCTGATTGGTTTTATTTACTTCGCTGATTGTCACATTTCACATAGCACTTTAAAGGAAACAATGTCTGTCCCAGACTCCAGACAGGACTCCAGTCAAGCTCTGCCTAATCCATCATTCCTCACAAGGTTTGGCAGGGCCTGTATCACCCAGGTGTTGTACTCTCCTCCCACTTTCCCATCCCCACTTGCTTCAAGGGGTATGATTACTTTGCTAGCTCAGCAAAGTCTAAATCCTCTGATGCAATTACAGTTCTGCAAATGCACAAAGGAGTGAGCAGCCTCATGGTGGGAATTAGAATGCAGCCTGGTCAGTAAGCACCATCTATTAATTACTTGCACTGATGGCTTTTCTGTAAGAAAAGAATCATGGGTCTTTTGATAACAGGAAAATAAAATTGCCTCAACTCCTCTCTGTTATTTTTTTTACAAAATAACTTGATAATTTTATGCTGTTTCAGTATATCCATTCTGACAGTTCCAAGTTTGAATTACACTTTTAAATTCAGTACATTTTACAATAATGATATGACGTGGAAGTCTTACATTTACTTTTAAACTAATAGAGTATAAAACAGTATTGAAAATAAATACATGGAAATAATATATTTGTATTCTAATATTATTAAGATTATAATAATTCTAAAATGTCCATATGGTTCAAAGATTATTTACAGTTTTGGAAATAATCGTGATCGAGATATTTCTTGAGAATTTAAAACATGAACTTAATATATAGACAGGCAGGAGAAGGAAGATGGCAGCGAGGGGAGTGCATTGTCCCCGTGTGCTGCTTCACTGTGTGGGAGTATGACAAGTCAGGACGGCTAAAGGATATTTTGTTAGGAATTTCCAGCAATAGTGGGGTGCTCCGGAACCTGGAGGAAGGATTTCCATCGCACGAGGATCGGCTACGGGGACTCAAACGCGAGAGGTTTGTCGCACGGAGGGTAACACTGCTTATTCAGCAAATCGCCCCGCGGCTAAAGTCTGGGATAGAGACGCAGGGTTACAGCGCTGCAGTTTCTGCCAGCCGCGCAAGCACCGTACTCAGGGCTGAATTCTGGGTTCGAGACGGGGGAAGGAAGCGGTCCATCTCGGTTCTCCACACCGGTCAGACCACAGAGGAGGCCAGCAGCCACCATGTTGGTAAACTGACGTCACCACCCCTGTTTTTGACTGACCGCAGCTCATTCAGCCATAGAACAGGTAATTTCAGGCTGCAATTCGCCTGCGGCTTGCAGACAGATTGCTAGGGCTCAGCGCCTGGGTGCTTCTTAGAACCTGATCTTATCAGAGTGAATACCGAGCGCGGGGCGGCCGAGTTCCGGCTCCCGGAACTGAGCCCGCGGGGACTGCTTCTTGGAGCTTACATTTATAGGAGCTTACACCGAGCACGGAGTGGCCGAGTTCCGGCTCCCGGAACTTCCCTGGCCCGGGGCTAGGAGCCCGCGGAAACTGCTTCTCGGTCCGGGTCCTGCTGAGGGCCAGTCAGGACTCACCCGGTGCTTTGTTTGCCCGGCAAGGGGAACGAAATGCTGCCATTCGCATAGGATACCAACATGGCAGAGATCTGACGTCTGCAGAAAGCGGCGGAGGAGGGAACTTCATCAATACCAGTGGTGACATAAGCAGTTGGTCTCCTGGTAGGGGGGGTGAGGCACAGTCACCCGAGTCTCCTCAATTTGTCGTCGAGCCAGAGGGAAGGAGCCGGGCCGCCGCCAGCGCCCGGAGCAGGCCCAGCGGCTCGCCAGCGTGGTGACCGCGTGACCCCAATTGGAGAGGGGGCGGAGCGGAGCCGCCACCCGCAACGCAAGGTGGGCAGACCCGTGACCCAGTGGTACATGGGCGTGGTAGGAGGGGCAGGGCAGAGCCGCCGTTCGCGCTTGCAAGGTAAACAGACCTGTGTCAGCCTGACGGGTCAGGCCCAGGGGCCTGCCAGTGTGGTACACACGTCACCCCAACTGGAGTAGGGGCAGAGCAGATCCTTCTCCCACGCCCGGATCAGGCCCTGCCGGTGTGGTGGTCACGTGACCCCAATTGGAGTGGGGGCGGAGCGGAACTGCCACCCGTGCCCGCAGGGTGAGCAGACCAGTGATCAACCTGCAGATCAGGCCCAGGGGTCCGCAGGCGTGGTAGGAGGGGCAGGGCAGATCCGCCGCCCGCGCCTCCAAGGTAGGTAGACCTACAACAGACCGGCGGATCAGGCCCAGGAGCCTGCCGGCGTGGTACAAACACCACCCTAATTGGAGTAGTGGCAGAGCAGAGTCGCCGCCCGTGCCAGGAACAGGCCCAGCGTCCTGCAGGCGGGGTAGCCATGACACCCTAATTGGAGTAGGGGCAGAGCAGAGCCTCCACCCGTGCCCGAAAGGTGGGCAGATCTGCGACCGACCAGCGGGACAGGCCCAGTGGCCTGCCGGTACGACAGACACGTCACCCCATTTGCAGTAGGGGCAGAGTAGAGCCGCCGCCCGCGCCTGCAGGGTAGGCAAACCTGCAACCGACCAGCGGGTCAGGCCCGGAGGCCTGCCGGCGTGGTACACTCGTCACCCCAATTGGAGTAGGGGCAGAACAGAGCCGCCGCCAGCTCCCAGAACAGGCCCAGTGACCTGCCGGCGTGGTAGCCACGACACCCCAATTGGAATAAGGAGAGAGCAGAGCCGCCGCCCGCACCTGCAGGAAAGATACGCAAGCAGTATGAAAAGACAAGGAAAGAAAGGACCACAAGCAATGCAGGTCAACGCAACTTTAGAAGAGGTAACAGCTGCAGCAGATGGAATGTCAGATAAAGAATTCAGGATATACATGCTTCAGATGATCTGGAGTGTCAAGGAAGACATTAAACAGCAAAATCAGACAATGAAAGATCACTTCGACAATGAATTACGCAAACAAATCCAGGAAGCAAAGGATCAACTATACAGGGAGATAGAGGTTATAAAAAACAAACAAACAGAAATCCTAGAAATGCAGGAAGCAATAAACCAACTTAAAAACTCAATGGAGAATACTACCAGCAGAGTAGAACACTTAGAAGATAGAACATCAGACAATGAAGACAAAGTATTTCAACTGGAAAAGAACATAGACAGCTCAGCAAGACTGTTGAGAAACCATGAGCAGAACATCCAAGAAATATGGGATAACATTAAGAGACCAAACTTAAGAGTCATTGGGATACAGGAAGGTACAGAGCTCCAAACCAAAGGAATGAGAAGTCTATTCAATGAAATAATACAAGAAAACTTCCCAGACTTGAAGAATGAGACAGAACCCCAAATCCTAGAAGCCTACAGGACGCCGAATGTGCAAAATCATAAGAGATCCACACCTAGACACATCATAATGAAGATGCCCAACATACAGAATAAGGAGAGAATTTTAAAAGCTACAAGAGAAAGGAAGCAGATTACATTTAGGGGTAAGCCAATCAGGATAACAGCTGATCTGTCAACACAGACTCTGAAAGCTAGAAGATCCTGGAATAACATATTTCAAACACTGAAAGAAAATGGGTTCCAACCAAGAATTATGTATCCAGCGAAATTAAGCTTCAGGATGGAGGATGAAATTAAAACCTTCCACGATAAACAAAAGTTTAAAGAATTCGCAGCTAGAAAACCATCTCTTCAAAACATCCTCGCCAAAGCATTACAGGAAGAGGAAATGGAAAATAACAATGAAAACCAACAGTGGGAGGTAGGACAGTAAAGGGGGGGGGGAATAATCAAAGAGGAAAACAAACCATGTTTAGTAACAGAAATAAACAAATATGGCTGGAAGAACAACCCATATCTCAATAATAACCCTAAATGTTAATGGCTTAAACTCACCAATTAAGAGACACAGGCTAGTAGAATGGATCACAAAACAAGACCCAACAATATGCTGCCTACAGGAAACGCATTTGATAGGAAAAGACATACATAGGCTGAAGGTAAAAGGTTGGGAAAAATCATATCACTCATATGGACTTCGGAAACAAGCAGGAGTGTCCATACTCATATCAAATAAAATAGATTTCAAGCCAAAGTTAATCAAAAGAGATAAAGAGGGACACTACATACTGCTTAAGGGAACCATACACCAACAAGACATAACAATCATAAATATTTATGCCCCAAACAATGGTGCAGCTATGTTCGTCAAACAAACTCTTCTCAAGTTCAAGAGTCTAATAGATCACCATACCATAATCATGGGAGACTTCAACACACCTCTCTCGCCACTGGACAGATCTTCCAAACAAAAGTTGAATAAGGAAACTATAGAACTCAATAACACTATTAATAACCTAGACCTAATTGACATATATAGAATATACCACCCAACATCAAGCAGTTACACTTTTTTCTCAGCAGCACATGGATCCTTCTCAAAAATAGATCATATATTATGTCACAGGGCAACTCTTAGACAATATAAAGGAGTAGAGATAATACCATGCATCTTATCTGATCATAATGGAATGAAACTGAAAATCAACGATAAAAGAAGGAAGGAAAAAGCATACATCACTTGGAGAATGAACAATAGGTTACTGAATGATCAATGGGTTATAGAAGATATCAAGAAGGAAATTAAAAAATTCTTAGAGATAAATGAAAACACAGACACAACATATCATAATCTATGGGACACATTGAAAGCAGTTCTAAGAGGAAAATTCATTGCTTGGAGTTCATTCCTTAAAAAAAGAAAAAACCAACAAATAAATGATCTCATACTTCATCTCAAAATCCTTGAAAAAGAAGAGCAAAACAACAGCAAAAGAAGTAGAAGGCAAGAAATAATTAAAATCAGAGCTGAAATTAATGAAATCGAAACAAAAGAAACAATTGAAAAAATTGACAAAACTAAAAGTTGGTTCTTTGAAAAAATAAACAAAATCGACAGACCCTTAGCGATGCTAGCGAAGAGAAGAAGAGAGAGAACTCAAATTACTAGCATACGGGATGAAAAAGGCAATATCACAACAGACACTTCAGAAATACAGAAGATAATCAAAAACTATTTTGAATCCTTATACTCCAACAAATTAGAAGATAGTGAAGGCATAGATAAATTTCTTAAGTCATATGATCTGCCCAGATTGAGTCAGGAGGATATAGAAAACCTAAACAGACCAATATCAATTGAGGAAATAGAAGAAACCATAAAAAGACTTCCACTAAGAAAAGCCCAGGTCCAGATGGGTATACAGCAGAATTTTACAAAACCTTTAAAGAAGAACTAATACCAATACTTTTCAAGCTACTTCAGGAAATAGAAAAGGAGGGAGAACTTCCAAATTCATTCTACGAGGCCAACATCACCCTGATACCTAAACCAGACAAAGACACTTCAAAGAAAGAAAACTACAGACCAATATCTCTAATGAACCTAGATGCAAAAATCCTCAATAAAATTCTGGCGAATCGGATACAAAAACATATCAAAAAAATTGTACACCATGATCAAGTAGGATTCATCCCAGGGATGCAAGGCTGGTTCAATATACGGAAATCAATAAATGTTATTCACCACATCAGTAGACTTAAAAATAAGAACCATATGATCATCTCGATAGATGCGGAAAAAGCATTTGACAAAGTACAGCATCCCTTTGTGTTCAAAACTCTAGAAAAACTAGGGATAACAGGAACATACCTCAATATTGTAAAAGCAATCTATGCTAAGCCTCAGGCTAGCATCATTCTGAATGGAGAAAAACTGAAGGCATTCCCTCTAAAATCTGGAACTAGACAGGGATGCCCTCTCTCTCCACTTCTGTTCAACATAGTTCTCGAAACACTGGCCAGAGCAATTAGACAGATGAAAGAAATTAAAGGCATCAAAATAGGAAAAGAAGAACTTAAATTATCACTATTTGCAGATGATATGATTCTATACCTAGCAGACCCAAAAGGCTCTACAAAGAAACTATTAGAGCTAATAAATGAATTCAGCAAAGTGGCAGGATATAAAATCAACACGCATAAATCAAAGGCATTCCTGTATATCAGCGACAAATCCTCTGAAATGGAAATGAGGACAACCACTCCATTCAAAATATCTTCAAAAAAAAAATAAAATACTTGGGAATCAACCTAACAAAAGAGGTGAAAGACTTATACAATGAAAACTACAGAACCCTAAAGAGAGAAATAGAAGAAGATCTTAGAAGATGGAAAAATATACCCTGTTCATGGATAGGCAGAACTAACATCATCAAAATGGCGATATTACCAAAAGTTCTCTATAGGTTTAATGCAATGCCAATCAAAATCCCAACGGCATTTCTTGTAGAAATAGAGAAAGCAATCATGAAATTCATATGGAAAAATAAAAGACCCAGAATAGCAAAAACAATGCTAAGCAGGAAGTGTGAATCAGGCGGTATAGCGATACCAGACTTCAAACTATACTACAGAGCAATAGTAACAAAAACAGCATGGTACTGGTACCAAAACAGGCGGGTGGACCAATGGTACAGAATAGAGGACACAGAAACCAATCCACAAAACTACAACTATCTTATATTTGATAAAGGGGCTAAAAGCATGCAATGGAGGAAGGATAGCATCTTCAACAAATGGTGCTGGGAAAACTGGAAATCCATATGCAACAAAATGAAACTGAATCCCTTTCTCTCACCATGCACAAAAGTTAATTCAAAATGGATCAAGGAGCTTGATATCAAATCAGAGACACGCCGTCTGATAGAAGAAAAAGTTGGCTACGATCTACATACTGTGGGGTCGGGCTCCAAATTCCTCAATAGGACACCCATAGCACAAAAGTTAATAACTAGAATCAACAAATGGGACTTACTCAAACTAAAAAGTTTTTTCTCAGCAAAAGAAACAATAAGAGAGGTAAATACGGAGCCTACACCCTGGGAACAAATCTTTACTCCTCACACTTCAGATAGAGCCCTAATATCCAGAGTATACAAAGAACTCAAAAAATTAGACAATAAGAAAACAAACAACCCAATCAACAAATGGGCCAAGGACCTGAACAGACACTTCTCAGAGGAGGACATACAGTCAATCAACAAGTACATGAAAAAATGCTCACCATCTCTAGCTGTCAGAGAAATGCAAATCAAAACCACCCTAAGATACCAACTCACTCCAGTAAGATTGGCAGCCATTCTGAAGTCAAACAACAACAAGTGCTGGCGAGGATGTGGGGAAAAGGGTACACTTGTACATTGCTGGTGGGACTGCAAATTGGTGCAGCCAATTTGGAAAGCAGTATGGAGATTTCTTGGAAAGCTGGGAATGGAGCCACCATTTGACCCAGCTATTCCCCTTCTTGGTCTATTCCCTAAAGACCTAAAAAGAGCATGCTACAGGGACACTGCTACATCGATGTTCATAGCAGCACAGTTCACAATAGCAAGACTGTGGAACCAACCTAGATGCCCTTCAATAGACGAATGGATAAAAAAAAATGTGGCATTTATACACAATGGAGTATTACTCTGCATTAAAAAATGACAAAATCATAGAATTTACAGGGAAATGGATGGCATTAGAGCAGATTATGCTAAGTGAAGCTAGCCAATCCCTAAAAAACAAATGCCAAATGTCTTCTTTGATATAAGGAGAGTAACTAAGAACAGAGTAGGGACGAAGAGCAGGAGAAGAAGATTAACATTTAACAGGGATGAGAGGTGGGAGGGAAAGGGAGAGAGAAGGGAAATTGCATGGTAATGGAAGGAGACCCTCAGGGTTATACAGTGGAGGAGGTAGAGAGAGAGGAGGGGAGGGGAGGGGAGAGGTGGGGAGGGGGGAGGGTGGAGGATGGGAAAGGCAGCGGAGCACAACAGACACTAGTATGGCAATTTGTAAATCAATGGATGTGTAACTGATGTGATTCTGCAATCTGTGTATGGGGTGAAGGTGGGAGTTCATAACCCACTTGAATCAAAGTGTGGAATATGATATGTCAAGAAATTTGTAATGTTTTGAACAACCCACAATAAAAATTAAAAAAAAATATATATATATATAGACAGGCATGATGAAGAGTTTAACGAACATAATAAAAACATATATTTTTCTATTAATTTTATAAGAAAATAACCAAACACCACAGTCTCAATGAATACTATAAATTTGTAATGTGAATATTTAGATATAATTTTGTTTCTACATCTACAGATCTGTATGTAGATGGTATACATGCAGTTTATGAACTTTTATTTTGGATGTGGACCTGACTGCACAAAATAGTAATACCAATGACTTCTACCAGCAAATACATTAGGCAAGTTATAAGATAAAATTATGACATGATTTGTACCTAGATTCTAGATATATTGAGTTTGGATTGGTGCTTTATTAACAATTTTTATGTGACTGGTGCACAAAAATTCAAACATTATTGTTATTAAATATTAGCCCATATTAGAGTGGATATAAATTTAAAATAACAACTAAAAATTGAAAACTATATTTGGATGCTGACCTATTTGAGAACTTACCAGCAATCTTAAAACTAATGGGACTAGCCAACTACAAAACTAATGGGACTAGCCAACCTGCTGTTCAGCAACCTTTCTCATTGTGGTTCAATCTCATTCCGAGTTATTGAGTATTGTTGGTTTCCACATTTCACCATGTAATTTAAATTTAGTGATAGAGGAGGTTTTATATCTATTTTATGGGGCAATTTCATCAGAAGTAAATGGCTGGTTGTAATAATGAACTATAGATTTTTTTTCCCTATATTAGATTTATTTTTAATTAGAAAAGTAACTTACCATTGCCCTTACATGTAAAATCAGGTTTTAGAACTATATATGGAAAGAAGTTAATAATCTTTAATCAACAGCCAATGTTTGATATATATTGTCAACTATGGCTTATCATTGTACACAACGGTTAGGTGAGGTTTTACAGCTTGACTTCAGTATCTACTCAAGATGTCCTGGATGGCACAATGGTATATGAGTGTATACAGAAGTGGTTACTGATGAGAAGCAGCTGTTTTGTTAAAACTATGTAATTTAGGATTCAAAACGAGAATTAAAATACATTATTATTAAGTAAAAGTTGAATGTGATTTTTTTTTACATAATTTACCAATTTTGAACAGCTTCTCATTTTGCTTCACCCTATTATACACATACATTGATATTCTGAAAATTAAAATCACCTTTTATTCTGTGAAACTATGATTCTTGAATCAATATATACTGGGGAAGTCTAAAACATTAAACCTCTCTTTTTAAAGGCCAGGAGACATATTAAAAGATAGATCCTACCCACAGGTGATGCTTCCTTCATCCTGTACAACAAGGTACATTTTTCATCAGTTCTTTTTCAACATTCATGACAATTTATTGGTCTTGTTTACTGAGACAACTGCTTCCAAATTGTCATTTTCCATAGCTTTCACATCAGAAATGATGACCCTCACCCATGAATCATTTGAAAAAAACATAGATGGCTCCAAAATTTGGATTTCACTTTGTACCAAATGATATCATGCACATCTGAGGATGACTATCACAAAGAACTACATGTCTTAAAAGAGCAATGGGACAATGACAACATTTGTTAGGCTGTCAGATGGTGTCACTTATCATTATTAAAAAAGGAAAAAGGAACAAACATCAGACCTTCCACAGGAGACATGATATGATCTAAAACAAGTTCTAATGTTTGCCTTCTCTAGGCTGTTGGCATTTCAGAAGTTGAAGATTTAACCACATGATGATATTTTTCCCTCTAGACAAGATATATTTGTAACTTTGTGAAATAAAATATTCATCTCTGTTAAATATATTAACATGACCACATTGTAAAACCAAGAGTCTACAGAATGTCTCTTTGAATGATAGGAGAAATATAGCATTGGGTCAAGAAGATGAAGGTTTTCTCAGTAAACAAAACCAATGGACACATGCTTCCATTTATACACTTTTGTGTGATTCTATTTTTTTTCCATATAGGCCATGTGGTTGTTTCAATTTCATCCCAGTCTTCGAATTTCATAGCAACAAAATCCTAAAGAAAACTAGAGCTTCATGATTGCGTGATTTTTAAAAAATCTAAAAAATTCAAACTCCAGCAAGAGATGTTAATAAATAATAAATTCTGTGTAAATCATTACCTTGTGACTAGCTCTATGTACATTTAATATGTAAATATATAAAAATAAAGAATTTAGCCATCATGGTTACTTAAATCCTAGAAGACATAACATTCATATCTATAAAATGGGTGTGAAAACTGCATTTCTCATAGAATTTTTATGATGTTTGAATGAGATAGGAATTATAATGAAAAACATTAAGTAGTTGTTCAATCAATGCTTATGACACCCCTCTGTTTAATTTTATGCCTGTTTATTAAAAACAAAACAAAAAAAAACAAAACAAAACAAAACAAAACAAAACAAAAAACTAAAGGATCCAATAGTTAAGTAACTTGTACAAGGTCATGGAGACCAGAAGTGAAACCAGGCCAATGAACCCAGACTGTAACAGTTCCAGTCACAGCCCTAAAATTTTTGATGTACCAGGGCAACTTGTCATTAACCTAAATAGTCTCAAAGTCTTTGGTTTTTTCTTTCCCAATCCATCCTCATATGACACAAAAATGACTTTTTTCCAGCCCATAAATTCTTCATAACTTTCAATTTGTTTTCACTAAGTTCAGACATTCAAATTCATTGTCCTATCTGATAACACCTTTTAGCTTTTGCCTGAAGTTCTCATTCCACTCACCTGATATGCTTGAAACCAGAGCCTAAGTTATTGAGGAATGACAACACCTTTCCTCTCATTCCTTTCCACTTTTTGATATCCAGTGTCCATGTCCTGAAATGAACTTCCTATTCTACCACAGAAAATAATGCCTACTCCTCATGTTCCTTATCAAACTTCTTCAGTGAACAGTGAACCCTGCAGTTTTAAGACAGGTAAGCGACCTTCTTGTGTGCTGCTTACTGCTCAGATTTAACTTGATATATAGTCACATCCCCCTGATCCCCAATTATGAGTTTACAGTTCTCTTTCCTCGTGGATTCTGATGCCCTCCAGAATGGTAATGGAGTTTGATAACATTCTTTGGTGATAGGTGCAGAACATCTGGCAATTATCTCCCACTTGCAGGCACTTATTCAATGTCTATTTGCTTTCCGTATGAAAATTATCAAAGTACTATATTAGCAACCAGTTTAAGAATAATAGAATAAAGATTTATGGCGCAACTGATATCTTGTCAAGGCACTGTGACAGGTATGAATAGGAATGATTAACATTTGGCTTTGCCCTCAATGAGAAGCAAAGTGGCACAGGTACATTCACAGTTATTTTGATGTGTTCTACTAATACAGTATTACATCAGATCATAGACAAGTGTACAGGAAGGATCTTTACCCAGAATGAGGAGGAAAAAAGAAGCAAAGATTTTAAGTCTGTTTACTCCCCAATTGCCATTTAAATTTTCATTACTAATGGGGTAAAGTGCTTTCTATTTCATAGCTGCAGTTTAAACACATCTTGATAACTTAGTCACTAAGACTATTATTAAGGAGGTTCTATCATGGTCTGAGGAATCCAAAGACATAAAGCAGATGGAACTAGTCCTGTTGAAGTATGGATAATTTGATAACACCAAATAAAAAAAAAATATATAATCGTGGAAATTTGTCAGTTTGGCAAACTTATCAATTAAAGCCACCAAGACAAGTCAGCATGCTTAGATGAGTAAGAGAGAAAGTAAGAGAGAAAAAAAAAAATGAAAAAGAAAGGAAAATAACTAGACTAGACTGGGCCAATGTCTGGTTTACCTCAGTTTGAAACATTTTTATGACATTTTTGAGCTCACAGTTTGTGTCCGAGTCCTGAAAAACCACTAGAGCCAACATTTTATGATAATTTCCTGTTCTATGAATGTTCAAGATGCCTACACATTTACAGATAAACATGTTTCTGAAACATGAATTTCTTGAATGCATTCCTCTCTGGTTCATCAGGGTATTTCTCACAGTGCCGAGAATTTCATATCACACATATTATGCTCAGCACAATTGCTGAGTGTTGAGTGGATTTAAGTTCAAATGTCAAAGTCAGAATTTTACTTCTCAAAATTCTTAGGCTGCAGCACAATGAAAGAAGATTCCGATGTGATTCTGCAATCTGTATTTGGGGTAAAAATTGGGAGTTCATAACCAACTTGAATCTAATGTATGAAATATGATATGTCAAGAGCTTTATAATGTTTTGAACAACCAATAAAAAAATTTAAAAAAAGAAGATTTTATAGAATTAGAATTTAATGGGTCTCAATTACATTAGCATTTTTTTTCATAATAGCTTATATATGAGAGCCTATATATGTCCTCGTTCCCTTGCAGGGTATTTTCAAGACAACAGCCAGAGTGATACTCTTGAAATATAATCAGATCATGTCACCCTCTGCAATGTGCCAACAACTCTCCAATGGCCTCATCTCAGAGCAAGTGGGGATCCCTTGAATAGCCTGTGTTCCGATTAGATGCCTTACCAAACCTGCTCACCTTGGGCCTCATCTCCTGTGTTTTTCCTGTACCTCACTCTACTGCAGGGCAGCCAGGTCTCTTTCCTGAATCTTTGCCCCCCCCCCCCTTTCCTGATTTTTTAACCCAGCAAGCATAGTCCTGCCTCAGTATTTTCAGATTTTGTCTTCTCTACCTAGAACTGATTTTCCAGATACCCCTGTGATTTAATCCTTCACTTGAGTTTTTTTTTTTTTTTTTTCTCAAAAGTCATCTCATTTTCTCATGATCTACCTTTTTATTTTTTCCTACTTTCCCTTCTTTCTTTCCAGGGTATTGAACTTAGAGTCTCACATATGTTCTACTAGTGAGTTAGTGACACCCTGCCTCATTAAGTGAGTTCTTTCTGATCACTCTATCTAAGTTACAAACTCACATGCACCCTGTGTTTTGGACCACCCGTTTCTGCTCTACTATGTATTCTAGCATTTATCAAACTCTATCATACCATTATGCATTTAGCCTTTTTAATTTGTTGATTTGCTGTTTTCCCCACTAGAATGTGAGCTCTATGAGAAGTGGGATTTTTCTCTTTGGCTTACTAATACATACCCTAGAACAAATCTTGATATTTCATAGCTGCTCAATATATATTGCTGAAGCATTAAATAAATCTCAATTACATATTTTTAAAATAATTAAAGTGTTAAAGATAAGAAAAAAGCACTTGCCTGGTATTCCAGTGATTTATAGATGCTACTCTAACTGGCTATGTAATTATTACTAATCACTTGGTTCATTATCTTCAACAAAATCATAATCAATGAGAGTCAATGAAGAATATTAATCATTAATCTGGTCTAGCTTATGCTTTATCAGAAAGCAAAAACTGCTTGGTGTAAGGATATCTTAGAATGCACTTTATATATGCTTTAGCAATGATGAAGAGGAATAATACAGAATGTCCAGAGAGAGCACCCCACCAGAGGCATAGGTACAGCACACTTGGAGAGAGACTTAAGGTGAACACACTCTGCCACAGACTCGAGTTTAAAGGTACAAGGACATTTGTCTCCTGGTCTGTGATCTTCTTTCTTTATGATTTTTAGCTCTCATCATTAACAATAGTGAGATCAAGTAGCAACTGTACCAAAAGCATGTTGAGTACTGACCCATCTTTGCCAAGCCCTTAAATAATATTAGTTGATAACATATTTTAAAATATCTGTTTATTTTCTTCCTCTATTTTATTTTCCATTTTCAGTTCTCCATTCTGCACATAACCAGAACTTTCATCTTTGCCTCAGGGAGGTGTATGGAAGTGGTGGAATTAGAAATAGCCAGTGAGAACTTGACAATTTGTATTCAAAAGGCCAGTTTTTTACAAGACATGAGGGTTGGGTTCTCTTTGTCCTCACCCACAAAAATACTCACTACATCAGCACCAAAGACAGGAAGAGTTGCACCTGGAATGCAGGGAGGTCCAGGATGAGATAGGGTTGCATGGTTCCCAGAACACAGGAAAACTTGCTGCTTCTATACTGTGACACTGGTTATAAGGTAGAACCAGGAGATAAGATGTCCGAGGAAGGCTTCTAAGAGGATGGTGCACCACAATATGTCTCAGAACCAGGAGAAAGTAAGTGGACAGGAATGACAGATGTCTCTGGACCCCATTGGTTGAACAGATGGCTTAATGCCTAAAGGTAACTCCTCTCCCTGGCTGTGGTGGAGGCACTACTACAACATCTGTCTTGATGAGCTCCATAACCCTAACCTGGACGGGAGGCAGGGGTCTATTCTGGGTTTGCAAAGTGCTTCCACAGAAGATTGAAAAAAATGTAAATTAACCATTTATGTTAACCAAATAATAGATATTACTGACAGTATCTTAGTACCACATACATTATTGGAACCTTGGCCAGGCTGCAGGGAAGGGTGAGTTCCCCATAGGACCAAGGCTAAGTATGCCAACAGGCAAGCAGAATGAAAGTTCAAACAGAAATTAAGTTGTTTCTTCTGGAAAATGAAGAATGTATCCCTTGCCCATCTGAGAGTCACAATACTACATGTACACTATTTAGCTTCCCTTTTGAAACAATCCTGTTATTTTCACCACTTTATAGTCGAGAAAATTGGTGCCTAGAGAGGTTAAGTAATTTGTCTAAAGGTCTGGCTGGTTCCAAAGTTGTGCTCCTAAAAATCTCTGCCTCATGCAACTGCAAGTCTTCTCAGTTTTAGACTATTAGATGCTACATAGTTTCAAGTTATTGGTTTGCCTTCCACAGTTCCCTGGATGTCCTGAAACGGGAAACTAAGAAAAAATATTTGACTAAATCAGGATGTTAGTTGTTGGATTATTTTTATATTTATCATATGCTTGAATGATAACAAAAAAAGAATGAGTGAATGAGTGACACTTCCATCATAAGTTTTAGATCTTTTATTCTTTTGAGGTAGGACATAATTAAAAAACTAACTAAATAAATAAATCCACAGAGTTAGGAGGGCACTCTGCACTCTGCTGCCAGGATTCCAGCCCCAGCTTTACTGCTTAGCACCTGTATGACTAGGACCAATCTAATTCCTGTCTCCACTTCAGTTTATTTCATATTTAAAATGAGTATCACTATAGCACCTATTTTATGTGATTAAAATTAATTAATACAGATCTGGTTTATAGAACAGGGCTGGCATCTAGTAAATGTTTTAAAATTATTTTAGGTTTTAAAGCAGAAATGTGAATCTATTTCTTTTTCACACATATTTTCTCATATTATGGAAATGTCAATAAACTATTCCAGTTCTTATGTAAATCTCATGTTATATTGTATTTCAAATGGGCTTCCTTAAATGGTTGAGGAAAATGAAAGTTTGCACTTATAGTAATAATTCCTGACTTTATACTCAAGAAAACTTCAATTAAGTATGGTATATGTCAAGAGAAAATACTCTGTTCGGAGAACACTGGGTGAATAAATTAATTCCAGTTGATGCAAGGGGTAAATCCTATACTTGAGCCCATAAGAGTGAAAAGAAGGTTGAGCAGTGTGATCTCTGAAGCAAATCCTAAACCACAGACCTGGAACCTGGTTCAATCAGTTAGGAGTTTTGTCAATGGAGCGTTTTCAAAAAGATCATGCAAGAGCAACCATGGCTTGAGGGTAGAGATTTGCAGAGTGTTTTACCCTTTGGTTTGTTAACCATAGCAAACCAGGGATGATAAAAAACATTAGCTCAATATTTGTTGGCCATCTGCTTTCATCCATCTTGAAAATGAACTGGATTTTTTTGGATGACCAATCAGATCAAGGATGTGGAAACTGGTCCTCTGGAAAAGAAACCCACCCAGTGACACAGCCTAAGAGAAAAACATTTGAGATCTTAAGCACAGGATTCTGTTCCTCATTTCCAAAGGATCTGCAACTTTTATATATTGCATGTATATTGTTTCCCACCTAACATTTTACCAAAGAAAAATGCTAATTTTGACAAGGTTTACCCAGGGAAGAAAAACATTATGAAGAAGACATGAGGATGATTTCTACTCTCTTGACACTTCCACACATAAATCTCATTGGCTAATGTTTATTAATGCTTACAGTGTACCAAGAGTCTGGAATATCTTCCCATACTCCTCAAGAATTCTATGATGTAGGGTATTAAGTTGGGCAGAAAAAGAAACTGAATCACAGTTGTTTTAAATATCTGTCTAAGATCAAACACTAGAAGAGATTTTTGAAACTAAGATTTGCCAAATACCTAAAAATATATAATCTAATTCCTGAGTTACCTATCTATGGGCTCTAGATGGCAAAAGTGATTGCTTACATTTCAAATTAATCACACAGTGCCTAAACTTCTTCAAAAAATGCTATGAAATACACATACATATGCAGGTAATGGTCCCTGAAGTATCTCACTTTTCACAGAAATATATAAGACAAAAATTATCTTTCATCAGAAACTAATGCAGTTTTCCTAAGATAAATTTGTGACTGGTGTCAGTAGGTGATGACCTGGTGGATGTTTTTCAGCAGCAACATTTCCCTACCTTCAAATCATCTTGCCTAAATGATGATCCTAGACCCCAAGGGTTAACATTTTCTTTTTTGCCAACTGACTTGATGAGAACAGGCTAGCCTGTTAACACAGCAAGGGACAATTTCCCTTGAAAGGGAGTGATTTAATTGGGTACCTAAAATCAACTTTCTATTCCATATGCATCTGTTCAATGGAGAGAAGTTTGCAAACTAAGAAGATGAGTTTCTGTTACAATTGATAAGGCTTTGAGAAGCAGCAGACTAAGCAAGGAAAAAAAAAAAAAAGCTCACAATATACCAGCACCACAGATTATCTGTGACTTGAGTAGATAAAAGAAAAACAACAGAGACTACATGATTTCTAAACCAAAAAAGTAAGAGCAAGCATAACTGGTTATGGCTAAGGTTATGGCTTCAATTATGGTTTGAGCAAATAGAGATTCATATGGTTTGTTCGTGCATCAATGAGCAACACAAAGGACTTTGAAAATTCTGCTCACAGGCTGTGATAGACTTCCTCTCATTTAGTATTCATAGGTGAGACTCTTGTCCTCTTATTTTCTGTTTGTAACAAATGTATAAAATGGAAGCTTTCCTTCTATAGCTCTATGACTGGTGGCTGCATGCAAAGGCAGTATCCTCTGTGAGATTGAAGGATCATCTGATTATCCAGCAGCTGTGCCTCATTCAGAATACCAGCCTGAATTAACATGCATATTATCTTTATAGAGTGAGGATGTGGTCAACCCCTTTGCCGCCTCCCACCTGTCCTGATGTTGACACCATTGAAACAAATTTGAATGTTTCAAACATTGAATGTTTGAAATTAGAGAAGTGTTCTTCATTCTTAGCAGAATATGGAAAATTCACATATCCTTGTATATGAATACATAGACATTTCACCAGTTCCCAAATATACAAGCGTGAAATGGCTGTCATAAATACAAATGCTCTTAGTTGTACACAAGAAGGGGCCAACCACATTACCAGCAGAATGCCTTCTTGCATTTTATCACAGCACTAAAATATGCAATTCCTTTCCTTGAAAAAGCACTGTTATGGGCATTATAAAGAATTGAGCCATATTGAGGTCTGAGCAATTATCACCCTGGAGGGAAACACACTGATGCAATTGAGCAGAAATAGCTGTTTAGACAACCAGACTCTACTAGTTCACCATCCAAGCCAATGGGCCTAATTCATTACCTGGCCTCAATTTTAGGAGAATTCTATTTAGTGCTAGGACTAAAACAGGGGACTTAAGGAGAAAGCCTATTAAGCACAATAAAAAGCTGACTATAAATAGAGGTGACTACATTAGAGTAATAATTAGATGTTCATGGGGAGATGAGGCATATGTTAGGTTATTCTATTGTTGTGTGATGCATTTTTGTTGTTGCTGTTGTGGTCAGTAAAGCATTTCACTATTTTCGATCAAATATTTCAACATTAGATCTCCAAATGTTTCAATATTTAAGTTTAAAGATGGGGAAGCAGTGCTTAGAGGAAACTGCCATCAAATTTTAGTGTTCTTATGATGATGAAGTAATGCAATAAGACTTCCAAGTTCTTCATGCAGGACTTCTTCATATTCAAATAATTATCTCAGGCTGCACCATAACTGTAATGGTCACATCCTCTCAGTTTTGGAAAGCTCTCGTTATTTTGGCTTCTACAATGAAACAATGAAATAAAACCCACCACAGGAGAAAAGAAGAAACACAAATCAATATCTGCGACGCTGCTACACTTTCCAGGCCTTTAGAAATATAAGAAGAAAGCTATTCACCATTTCCTAAAAGCAGTCTCTTTATAAAACAAAGTATAATTTCTGGCAGATGTTTGTCTCACAGGAATGCCCTGAACCATCAGCTATATTTAACAAAACAAGAGTGAGAGTTTGCTAAATTGGGAAAATCACTTCAATTGAGAATAGAACACTTAATAAAATAACCATTGCACATGACAATAAGTACAGGGAAGATGATACAGAAAGGAAAGACAATTTCAGAGTCACACAGTGAATTATCAACATGTACTAGGATGAAAATACGGATGTTTTTACACTTTCAAGTAGCATCCACAAGCCATCATGCAAATTTTATAATGAAAGCTATTAGAGAGTAGAGAAGGTTTGCTTCCGATCTTCAAGGTAAATAGCAATGATTTGGTCTCTCTCTCTCTCTCTCTCTCTCTCTCTCTCTCTCTCTCTCTCTCCCTCCCTCCCTCCCTCCCTCCCTCCCTCCCTCCCTCTCTCCCTCCCTCCTCACCCTGACATAGAGTATTATTGAATTAGGGATGAGTTAAGAAAACCTCTAAACTAACAACATGCTCTTAATGTAGTGATATTGATATTCTGTCAGGGATTCCTCCAAAAATACAACTCCGTTCCTGTCTTATTTTTTAATCACTTCATTTGGAGAAAAATAATATCATTTCTATTTGGAAAAAAACACGACTTCTTGCAAAAATAATAGGTACAGAAAATTATCAGAATTAGAAGGTGAGGTTAGCAAATTTGTTGTATATGAAAGCAAAGGATATTCACTATCATCAACATGTGACATTTTGATAAAAGATGTATTTCCATAGCATTCTTTATCAAATGCCAAAAATAAATTTCATGAAATGTGCAAGCCTTCCATACTAAAATTCATAAACATAATAGAGAGAAATGTTCAATCTAAATAAATATATGGAAAGACCATATTCATGAACTACAAAACTATATTGTCTAAATATGAACTATTTACAAATTGAACTGTAATTCACCATAAAACCAATAAAAATAAAGATTGTTTTCCTTTTTTTATTCTAGAGAATCGGAGAAATACAAAAGTGCAAGAAAAGCAGGTAGCTTTGCTTTCATAAATTTTATTCGGCTAACATAAAATATTGTGTCAAGCATTGTTCTAAGTGCTTTAGAAATATGAATTCATCTAATCCTTATAACAAATTTATGGATTAGATATTACTGCTACCCTTAATAAGAGATAAAGATACAGAAATATGAAGAAGCTAAATAACATAACTAAAGTCCCACTGAGGATCAAGCTGGACCCATTCTGCATTATTACTTTGAATCTGTCTCCTGGACGTTATTTTATATTTTTATTTTACTTCATTACTGTATTTTTAACTTTAATTATTGTATTTTAACTTGACTTTATTTTATTCTTTTTCACCTTTGCTATTCTTCAGTCTCTCATCCCTTGCTAACGTAAATAATCATATTTCCTATTTTGTTATTTCTAATACCTGAAGTCTATGTAGGCCTCTTTCTCTTGTTTACTGTTTTCTGCAGGTTCTGTTATGTTGTCTTATTTTCCTGGTGTTTTCAGTAAGCTGCTCTTTTTACTTTGAAGTGGATCTGTGGCAATTAGTTGATAGGTGGATAAAGTTAAGAATTTACCAGAGATTTGTTTGTCTTTCTTTTCTTTGTCCTCTGGGGAATGACAAACCTAGGATCACTTTAAATTCTCCCTTGAGATCATGTCCCTTTCTGCCTCCAAAAGGCAATCTTATTTGCATTGCAAATTGACAGGTAGCTTTGTATGACTGTGAGTTCCCAAAGTATACCTGGTCCTCCTATCTCAACACAAAGACTGAGACAGCAAAGTTTCCTTGTTCTCTCCTATGTGACAAAGGCTTTTTTCAGTCACCATTATACAGGAATACAGTCCCCAGGAATCTAGCTTTGTGTGATATCTCCTATTAGATCCCCTACATTTGACTGGGTTTTAAACTTTATTCTCTGTGTTGAGGCAGCCTTTCAAGTAGAAATTCCAGGTCATGAGACCATCATATACTCTCAGGATGAGAGCTAGTCTGGGTCCTTACTCTACTTCCATAATTCTAACTTCCATTTTGCAGTGGTCAACTTTGGATTCGTGTGTGTGTGTGTGTGTGTGTATAAGTGCACACACATATGTGCTGGAACAATATGTATTTAAATATATTTTTAGTAATAAGTTTTATCAAGCACCTTATTTCAATAACAAGAATTGTTCAGGTTAGATAATCTACCATGCTAGTAAAAATGGAGAACTTCTTTTATCACCTTGGTGAGAAAACCTGGAACGTGGCAGATATGCATAAATACACTCCATGATTTAATCATCCAATGCAGTGGGTGGGATTTATGTAACTAAACCCTTATACCTCAGCCCCCAAAGACTCTTATGTCCACCTCAGCTTCTTCTATCCTGAGAACCAAGGACATTTTTTTTTTGATTGTTTGTAATGACCATTGTTTTGCAGAATCCATTTACTTTGAAAGAGGAAAAAGCAGGAGCTTTGATGTCAGGCAAACCTGTATTCTGATGCTACCATTTACCATCTGAAATACACTTTTTTCAGGTTACAGTGATCCATTTGAAGAAGTATTGTTGGCTACAGAGTAGATACTCAAAAATTGTAGCTAATTTTGTAGTAGTGGGCTCTTCCTTTGCTGGTATGCTTCAAAAAATCTTGTCTTAAGTTTTAGAAAAGTCCCCCCTTCACTATTAATTGAACTTAATTTCTGAGTTTATATTTCATCTTGTCCTCTGTGCATCTGCTTGCATCTTCATACCACTTTACATTCCATCATGTGCATATAGAATATGATGATTTGCAGAAGTAGTTATGCTTTCAGGTGATAAAATGTCTAGCACAGGAGAAAGTGTGCTATGATTTTATTTCTTTATGTCGTATTAGCATGTTGGTGTCTATAAATAGACTTAGTTCACCAATCCATACATGGATGCACATTATGAACCCTTAGGACAAAGAATATGCCTTGTACAGCCAAGTAGCTCATTGTGAGGCAGGTTTTAGGATGTACTTCTTAGATGTCCAGTGACAATACACTGGGGCATAAAAATATGGTTTTTATCCCTTAATCTACTGGGGCAAATCATATTTAAACATTTAAAGTTACAGATATATACATAAAATTAAAAACTACGGAGGCAGTTTAATGATAACTATAGAACACATACTAAGGAATTTGTGATGATATTTGAAGCATAAAGACAAGCCCTCAAAAGGCTTTAAAAAAACTCCTTGGAGGTTAATAAAAATAATTAGTCAACTTGCTTTTTAACTATAATATGTAACAAAGTACTTATTAGAGAAAAGGGGTGAAAAAGAGGACATAACACAAACACAAGTGCACTATTTAACTATCTAATGGCAGAAGGAATTCATGTACAACTTTCTTAAGTCACTGTCTCCCAAGACTGGAATATCACATATAAGTGGGAAGCAAACAATTCAAAAACTAATTTCTGATCATCCCATTTTCAAGATGAAGAAACTGAGACCCAAAGATGATAAATTGAAAAATGATATTACCAAACCCCTAATCAACAATTTGATCACCAAAATGGTAAGGAAAATATCTTATTAGTACTATTAAATGATCAACAAACTAAAATGGAACCTGAAGCTCAATTTTTATCTTTTTTCCCTTACATATATTCACAGGAAATTCTCCATAACTCTAAAGGAGAAAAGGCTACAGTTTTAGAAACAGTGATATTATAAAAGAAAATCAATTTTCCTTAAAGAGTTCTGTGCATTGATTATTTCAATAATACTATATACTCCTTTAATTCACCTAGAGGAGTCTTTTTAATTAATTCAACAAGATTAATACTATAGTAAGTCCTTGATTTAAGCAGGCCTGTGTTATAAGAATAGAAAACTGATAGGATAAAATTCAGTCCACTGAATGCATATAAATATATTTATGCAAATTTTCCATTAATATGTATTTTAATCCACAAAGGGAAAGGGAATATCCATTGCATTACCCAAGTGTAAATTTTAGATTCTAACTCTATGCAACCCTGTTGTTAAATATAGGAGAACATGTGGATCCTCCGCTCATTCTGGCTGCTTCCACACAAAGACAAGCCATTTTCCTCACGGCACATCTCTGGAGAATCTGCTCTTGACATCATGAGTATATCCTCAAGTGTTTTCACATTATGATATGCCCATGCCATAGAAATCTGAGGACTTGCTCATTCGAATTATTCTGTTAATGGAACAATTTAAACTCTCATTTTTGAAGCTGAATAGAAGTTATATATGAGTGAAGAAGTATAATAGCATTTTAGCTTCAATATCTTTTCTTGGTGCTAGTTTATATCTTTAGGTTTACTCTCAAGAGCAAAAGCAATTTTTAAAAATGCTTAAGAAGAAACACACACAGTTCTCAACTTTCATCTGTATGAAAAGAAAAAAAAAGCAAAGGGTGGCAAGAAACACCCGACATTTGGGGGAATGAACCAATGGTACTCTCAAATTGGATTCCAGAGATATTCACATCCCAATTCTTGGAACCTCTGAATATGCTTCCTTACATTACAAAAGGAATTTTGCAGATATAATCAGTATTAAGGACTTCCAGATGGGAAGATGATCAGGATTCTGAGAAGGCCCATACCATCATGTGTCCTTAAAGCTGGAGAACCTTTCCCAGATGTGGTCAAAGTTGGCAGCACCCCATTTTTTGCTAGTCGTGAAATGCAGGGACTTGTAAGAGGTTTCTAAGAACTGAAAACTATAAAGAAATAGGTCATTTCCTTAAGCCCTAGAAAGAAATATAGGCCCCCAAAACATCCTGGTTTTAGCTCACTTGCTTCTCTAGTCTATAAAAGTGAAAGATACCACATTTGTTTAATTAAACATTACATTTATGGTGAATTGTTATATCAGCAAAAGAAAATTAGTACAGGGCCTGACTCCAAACACCTATGTGAGGGTAAAAATAGCCAGTGCCTCTCCTTTACAGTTGAGAGAACCAGACAGCAAATCATTAGCAGAATTATCCAAAAGTCTGTGTGCTAACAGGTGGTGGTGTTGGGTTGGAAAGTGCTATGTCCTAAATCCAGAGACACTGCCATGCTGACTTGTTAGGTAACTCCCAAAACACCAGTTCACAAAACTAGGAAGAAAATGAGGCTGGAAAAAAAGATATAGAAATCAGTGAATTATGAGTTGCAGAGGGAGTCTGGGCTTGGTCTCAGAGGAATGGAAATTCACATTATTTGGTAGAAATGTCCAGAGATGCAGTGTTACTGGATCTTGAAACGTAGGGTTGGGGAGGCTCCTGATGCTCATGAGAGTCAGTGTGGTGAAACTGAGTACCTTAGTGAATGACATGATAACTTCAAGAGATAATGGAGAGACAGCAATATATTTTGAACACGAATGTTGCTTATTAAATGCACATTAAAATAATCAACCCAGTGGCACCATAGAGAAAGAACTACAGTAGAAACATACTGAGGAACCCAATGCTATTTGAACATCAATGTATTAATTGCAGTGAAATGCAATGAAAATTGAAAAATGAGGAAAAAGCAGTTTTGAGATATAAAAAGAAACTTTTTTAAAAATAAAAAAGCACTTAGAGGAAAGAGGGTTAAATGCAGGGTTCAGTGAAGAAATAACATTTAATCATCTGAGACTTCTATCAACTATTATTTTATGAGCATCTATCAGATACTCTGTAAAGCACTTTCTATATATTCCACCAGTAGTTAACACTATTAAGTACTTTGTTATGGGCTCTTTTTAAGCACATTTATTTGTATTATACATTCTTGCCACATTATTTATAAAATAGTTACCATTTAATATTCCCCTTTCCCAGATTGAAACTGATGGTGCAGAAAGAACACCATGCCTGCTAATGAACAAAAAAGTAACAAATAACAAAATCTGGATTCAAACTCAAAGTTCTATGAATTAAAATACCAAACTTTGAACTATAGCATGCTCCTCCAACTCCTGACACAACAACATGTTTCTCTTTGGTAACAGCTTTGGATTTCAAAGGAATTTAATTTTATTTTCTGAGTACCAGTTTCTGAAGCATTGAAGATATTTTTCACTCTGGTTAATCTGCCAACTGTGGGCAAATACAAGTTTAAGCTAGAGAATAATAAGAGCCTCTTTTTTCTCAGCAAATGAAAATAGTCCAGTATCTTGTAGTAGCTAAACTGCAAGATCTGAAGCTAATGAAACCATAAATACAGATATACCACTCCTGTGGATTCTAAATTCTGTGCTAAATTAAGTCAAAATGCTAAAATTATAGAATTGGCATAAATTGCCAAATTTTATTTCTCCCAGAGTAAGAGTCTTTAAATACTCACTAAGCTGCTTACTGTCTTTGAATCAAAGAACTTTTATAATACACTGAAGTGATAAAATGTGATGTGTAAGAGCTAAAGTAATAAACCACATGGATTAAATGTCTCTCAAAATACTATCGGGTTTAAAAAGCTAAGAGAATACACTTAGGTGAAAAAAGTAACATAAGAAAATGTCACAAGGATTGACCAAGAGCAAACATCTGAGAAATAGCTTAAGACATGTTCCCAAACTAAAAATGTACCAGCTTATCTCCCTCTAATTAATGCACCAAAGTAGAACTTTAATTAAAATACAATTTGAGGATGAAACCAACATGAAACACAATGGATATAGAGTGACTATGTTTGGATTGAAAAAATCTGAGCAAAATGTCTAATCAAATAAAAAATCCTTATGATGTCCATTAGAAGCTTAGAAATGAAGAGAAATCACCTTCCACTAGTGAAAATACAGTTTCTTGTTTCTTCTTTCTCCACCAAACTTTATGTATAGTCATCAATTCCACAAAAATTTCTTTGGGAATTAGGTATAATGTAAAGCATCAAGGAAACAATAGAAAACAAAATTAGACAGTGCCTATCCCTACAGTGCTATTTTTTTTTTCATTTGCAAAGAACATTTATTTATTTTCAGAACTCTCCTGATTCTTTTTAGGGAAGGGTGGTGGTGGTGGTGGTGAATATCTGTGTGCCTTAGTGAAATGGACTAATATCTGCTGTTTCTGCATATCATGTTAGCTGAACTTCTACATGGTAAAAACAACAGTGGTAGACTAGGTCTGCTGAGTCAAGCTATTTGCTAAGCTATTCAATTACACCTGCAAATAAGATGTATTTTACAGGAAGAAATAGCATGTAATGATGTGATGGTTACACACTTGATTTTTCTCAAACAAAATCATCTAAAATCCTACATAGACACTAAAATAAATAAGATCCCAATCAATGACTAAAATTATTTTTAAATTACTTTCATTATAACTAATAAGATATGTTGATTCTCATAAAAGACTAATAATAATATTTGAAAATTTGATGACATTTTGGGATAAACATCTGGCATGTCATCTTACTATTCTCTGTATATAACTTAATTACTCTGTGAACAATGTCCACTCTAAGCTATGAGAATCAGTAACAGTCAAATTATAATTGCCAAACCTTTCATTTTATCCAGTAATCTAGGATTCTTATTGTAAGTAGCAGAAAGACTGCAGAACAAGCTAAAACAATCTATAGTGAGGGTCTGGAGGATTCTTATGGTGGTTCACACACAATTAAGAAAAAGTGGCAACACTCAGGAAGAACATGGGTACCAAGAATCTTAGCAATTTTATGATCCATATGAATGATGTTCCCAATATTCTGGCTAGAAAATTTCTCAAGATTTCTTCATTTTTAGCTCTTATTTGAGAACAAGTAATTGTAATTAAGGTTTTTGGGTGTTTTTTTTCCCCAAGTGGACTGTTTCAATTTCTGTCCTCAAACAGCTTTTTCCAAATCTCTTCTGGAAATCTTGTCCCTTTCTTCCATATTATCTTCTATTTCTCCCTGAGTTTTGTATCTCATGTTACCTATACATGGGAAAAGCTTTCCTTTAAAGAAATGTGTGTCAATTCCTCCACTGTAATATGCTTTCCTTTGTAAAATCTATTAGATAGTACAATTAAACCTACTTCTATAAAAAAAGTAAAAATATATATGACAGATACAAAGAAACATAGCATTTAGAGATTGCAGGTGAGTGTTAGAATGATAAAATTGTTGAAGAATTTATTTTATTTTTAACTTTAAGCCTATTTTAGCTTCTTTCTGAGATTTGGATGTGGTTTTACTGTGTCTCCCAAAGGTTCATATGATTGAGGGCTCTGTCCTCAGTGTGACAGGGTAGAGATGATATACTCTTCAAGAGTGGAATCTTGTGAGAGATCATTGGGGGCACTGTCCCTATGAGAAATGAGGTAGTTCCTGTGGAACCCTGAGTTAGTTCTTGTGAGAGGTATGTTATAAAACAAAGCCAGCCTGTTCTCTTCCCTTCTTCTGGTTTTATTTTGGGGGGCTGGGGCAAAATGCTATGGTGTAGATATCTTCTGGTTTACTTATCTCTTACATGTGCTCTCACCATGGCAGGGCCATGCACCAGGAGGTCATCCTACCAAAGGGAACCTTGCCAGAGCTTGTGCTAAGCTATTTGAACTTTCAACCTCCAAAACTATTAGCTAAACAAATATATTTTCTTTATAAGGACCCACCTCAAGTAGTTTTGTAAGACAGATATATTGGTTGTTCAAAACATTGCAAAGCTCATGACATATCATCTTTCATACATTTGATTCAAGTGGGTTATGAACTCCCATTTTTGCCCCAAATACAAGTTGCAGAATCACATCGGTTACACATCCACATTTTTACATAATACCATATTAATGACTGTTGTATTCTGCTGCCTTTCCTATCCCCTACTATCCCCCCTCCCCTTCCCTCTCATCTTCCCTCTCTACCCCATCTGCTGTTGTTTAATTCTCTCCCTTATTTTTTTTCCCTTTCCCCTCACTCTTATATGTAATTTTGTGTAACAATGAGGGTCTCCTTCCATTTCCATACAGTTTCCCTTCTCTCTCCCTTTCTCTCCCCCCACTTGTCTCTGTTTAATATTAATCTTTTCCTCATGCTCTTCTTCCCTGTTCTGTTCCTAGTTGCTCTCTTTATATCAAAGAAGACATTTGGCATTTGTTTTTGAAGGATTGGCTAGCTTCACTTAGCATAATCTGCTCTAATGCCATCCATTTCCCTGCAAAATCCATGATTTTGTCATTTTTTAGTGCTGCGTAATACTCCATTGTGTATAAATGCCACATTTTTTTTTTATCCATTCATCTATTGAAGGGCATCTAGGTTGACTCCAGAGTCTAGCTATTGTGAATTGTGCTGCTATGATCACTGATGTGGCAGTATCCCTATAGTATGCTCTTTTAAGGTCCTCAGGGAATAGACCGAGAAGGGCGATAGCTGGGTCAAAGAGCTTGATATCAAATCAGAGACTCTGCGCCTGATAGAAGAAAAAGTTGGCTCCGATCTACATATTGTGGGGTCGGGCTCCAAAATCCTTAATAGGATGCCCATAGCCCAAGAGTTAAATACAAGAATAAACAAATGGGACTTACTTAAACTAAAAAGTTTTTTCTCAGCAAGAGAAACAATAAGAGAGGTAAATAGGGAACCTACATCCTGGGAACAAATTTTTACTCCTCACACTTCAGATAGAGCCCTAATATCCAGAATATACAAAGAACTCAAAAAATTAAACAATAAGATAACAAATAACCCTATCAACAAATGGGCCAAGGACCTGAACAGACACTTCTCAGAAGAGGACATACAATCAATCAATAAGTACATGAAAAAATGCTCACCATCTCTAGCGGTCAGAGAAATGCAAATCAAAACCACCCTAAGATACCATCTCACTCCAGTAAGATTGGCAGCCATTATGAATTCAAACAACAATAAGTGCTGGCGAGGATGTGGGGAAAAGGGTACACTTGTACATTGCTGGTGGGACTGCACATTGGTGCGGCCAGTATGGAAAGCAGTATGGAGATTCCTGGGAAAGCTGGAATGGAACCACCATTTGACCCAGCTATCGCCCTTCTCAGTCTATTCCCTGAGGATCTTAAAAGACAGATATATATATATACACACACATATATATATATATATATATATATACACACACACACATATACATACATATATATATATATAATGTGTATATATATACACACATACATATACATTTTTTTTTCTTAAATCCCACTTTTATAACATAACCTCAGAGAATGTAGTACTTTTTCCTACCATTATTAACCAAAATTTCAAATGTAGTCTATATTAACTGACTCCCACATTCATCGTCAACATCTTGTAGCCAAGTTTCCTTTTCTTTCAATTAAAACAAATAGGTCTATGAAAAAATAAATAAAACCATGAGATCATATATAAGTTTTCCATGATTTCTTCTTTTCACTATGGCTATTTCTTCCCAGTTTTGCCCTGGCTATCTCTCATCCATTTACCTCTCCAATGACAGAAAACTTTTTCTCTACTCTGTCATTTGTTTTATCTTATTCTACAGTTTCAATTTCTTTGCAATTAACTATGAACTAAATCTCTTCAGCATGTTAGTTCCCTTGAGATATACATTTAATTATTTGCAGCCTATATTTATGATGCCTTCATATATCTCAAAATACCCACCACCCAGTACAACTACATAGTATGTATCCTCAATGCAATGCTTCTTCCATGCTCCACAGGATAGCATTACATTCCACTTAGTTATAAAGCTCAGAACTTCTGAGAATATTCTTCTAGGCGTCTACATGCCTGACATCACTATACTGTCAGCCAAACCTGATAATGTTAAAAACATTTTAGCTACACTCTCCCAGTATTCTTAGTTCCTCTTTTCACTCATTGGTATTCTGAGGAAGATATATCCTTGCCATGTGGCCAGCCTTATATTCCATTAGAAATCTCTTCTCAGGAGATGAGCTATGCTTTCTCTCACAAGCATTTTATTAATTTCTTGCTCCATAATTCCTTCTACAAATTAATACAAAAGAGAAATACCTTCTTCCTCTGCTTTCTACTGAGTCACTTAATTTACAACCAATTGCAATTTCCAGATATATGAAAAAAACGTTATTTCTACAACTGATTCCAGCTTCTAGCATAGCACATATTACTTTTCCAAGTCTCACCTTCCTCATTCCTTCTGCAGTATCCACACTGACAATTATGCCAAGTTTCTGCATTGCCAATTTTACCAAGTTTCCTAAATTCCATGTCCATCTTCCATGTCATACATTTTCATGTTGGTTATACAAAGTTTGTTCTGCAATAACTATTCTTTCCTGCTTCTCATGTAGATAACATCTGTTGTGGTTTAGATATGGGGTGTCCCCCAAAAGTTCATGTGTAAGACAATGAAAGAATTTTTTAGAGGTGAAATGATTGGGTTATGAGAGGTGTAACCTAATCAGTGGATTGATCATTGGTATTGATTAACCAGGCAGTAATTATATGCATGTTGAGTGTGGCTGGAAAAAGTAAGCCATTGGAGGTGTGTCTTTGGGATTTATATTTTGTCCTTGATGAATATAGCTCTCTCTGCCTCCTGGTTCTGATATCCTGAGTAGCTTTCCTCCATCATGCCCTTCTGCTATGATGTTCTGCCTTACCTTGGGCATATAACTTTGAAGCTGGCCAAATACAAAAAAAACTAAAACATTATCAAAAATCATAGTTTTAATTTTTTTTCCATTTCTATGTTATAATCTAGAATTTCTGTGTGACCTATTCAAAATCTACCTCATTTTTGAATTTCAGAATTTTGTTCAAAAATATTTAATAGACACCTCTATATAAGTGCTTTTCAGAAATTCAAATTTAACCTATACAAACCAACGCTATATTCTATAAACACTTAGATACCCACTGATCATTGGGAGGTTCAGTGTTATCTGTACTCTTATTCTTTCATGCAACCTTGTAAGCCCTTCAATGAGATGGCACAGTTAACTTTGCACATTAAATAACACACAACACAGGGCCTTGTACAAATCAAGGTTTTAATAATTGTTGAAGAAAAATGGAATTACTAGAGTTAACCCATTCCCTCAGAGAAGCCAAATATAATTAAACATATTAAAATACACTGTACTAGTTTCCATCTAGGAATACTACTTGAGCGTAGAGTAAAAGGAGAGCAATTTTCCTAGTAAAAAATTTATGATCACATATTTTCTGCCATTTTTATGATTTTCAAAATTTGCTGCATTAGAGTGACATAAAACAGGTTATATAAAAATCAACCATGGGAAAAACTCTAAAATCTTAGTTCAAAACTCAACATTTCCACCCAGATATGTAATGATCTCCCTTATGTGAAAAAATTAAAAATTGGCAGCCCTCCATTTGTCAGAGTTATATTCATGATTCCTATTGAAATACTGCTTCCATTGTAAGTATCATCAAATTTTAAATATTACAAAACTAGTAATAATAATGAAAAAAGATTTTCTTTTGTGTATTCAGCAATTCATTGAGTATAATATATATCAATATCTATCTATATCTATATCTATCTATATCTATATATCTATATCTATATCTATATCTATCTATCTATCTATATATGTATATCTATAGATAGATATATCTATCTATCTATCTATATCTATATCTATCTATATATATAGATATAGATAGATAGATAGATAGATAGATATTACTCTTTTTGGTTATGTGAATTCTACTTTTTTCATAAAGTGGTTAGAAGGTCATATATTTTCCATAGATAAAAGGTAAAATCCTAAACCAGAATTCAGCTTTTCATAAGGAATAATCCTGGATGCTTTCTCACAAAAGGTGAAGAAAATGAAGCACATGGTTTTGACCTTCAAGATTTATAAGCTTCCTTTAAGCTTAAGTATTTTTTTAATGGTGTAGCAATGGAGAAAAGTGAAGAGTATAGAACAAAACACATTCTGCCCTTTAAGCCTTGGATAGAAAGTAGGAGACAGATGGAAAACTCCATTGTGTGCTTTCTCTGCCACCTGTCACCATCTGAATGGTAGCCAGTATTACTACCACACCTTATTAAGTTGCTTGATAGAAATATTGGCACTAGTAGAGGAACTACTTTTCTTGAAGTTAATAAAACTTATGGCTTATGTAAGGATAAAAATACAGGCTTCCCTTATAAGAAAAGTCTGGCAATCTAACAGTATTAATTTAATCAATAAAATATAAAGCGTTTATAATTCTTGTTAATATTGAAATGTGATTTAGAATTTAGGGGAGGAAATAACTGAGCTAATTATACAGTTAGTAAGTGGCCAGACCATACATGAACCTTTATTTCTGGGAGATCACATTGATGCATGATTCAGAAAAAAAAAATTTAAAAAATTGGACATGAAGAATATAAATGGTTAATGTATTTATCCAAACATACCGAAACATATAAAATTCAACACAGTATAGTGGCTACACAGCTTGGGACATGATGGGCAATTGACAGAAAGAGATAAAGGAGAATACAGTACTTATGTTTCTAAGAAACATACAGTATATACAGTAGAATTTAGTACTTGATAATGTACCTATAATTGAGCTCCCTAATTGGATCACTTGAAATTATTCTGTTCTTCCTACTAGATACCATCATTAAAGGCTAATAAATTACTTTAAGGTACAGCTAGCATTAATGCTGAATCCAAAATAGATGATTAATAAAGTTCATGTTTAATTAAGCTCTCATTTGCCTGGAAAATGACGGTGAAAGAAACAGCATTTAAAGAAAGATTGCAAGATGGGAGAAAGCAATAGGTTTTGAGGAACTGCAGCTTGAGGTGTCATGTTCCGATTATAAGATGCTTTAGAGACAGAAATAGCTATACAAATTTGATACTGAAAAGTAAATCTGTGAAGACCCCAAGAACAAAGAACCATTAAAAAGGAAAAGTTTGAGAAAGTGGAAGAGTTAAGTTGGCCTGATGAAGATTAGGGTTGCATATAGCATGATCAAAATTCCAGAATAACTTTGAGAAACAGAATGATCTTCAAAGCCTATGACCCAGAGGAGATGGAAAACAATATTGAAAATTAACCAATGAAAAGCCAAGCTTATGATGATGAATAATTAAGGAGTGTGTGTGTGTGTGTGTGTGTGTGTGTGTGTACACTGCTCACAGATAAGTGATAATGATGTTATCTGTAAAATTTCTGGAACATCCATAAAATACAATGAGGAAGCATAAATTTGTATATTGATGGGTGGGCTTTAGAAGATTTCATTCACATTAGTTCAGAATTTTTGCAGATTCCTATGCTTTCCCATGGGCATTTAGAAGAGACATCATATTATTTTTTAAATTACGTTCTAAGTTTCAAAGGTTATTGGGGACCTTGGATCATTGGGGCATAGAAAACAAAGTCTATTTAGTATAACAACTATAAGACATATATTAAAATTTGAAAAAAAAATAAGATGACTTGTTTGGGTCCATTTCACTATGCTTACTTCTACTTAACTGTGAATTACAAGGAAAGAGAGACAGAAAAAGGACACAAACATAGTCCTAGCTTATGAAACCTTGGAATGGGAAGATGAGCTGCAGATAAGATTTCCCTCATTCTGATTTGGCAGGATCACAGTCACCATCAGGGCTCACTGTGGGGAACAAAAATGTTGAGCTGGGACACCTGGATACACAGGTGGGAGAGAACAGGCCTCAAAATCTTGCTAAAGGGGCTATGGCTCTAGCTGGTTGTTTCAATGCTAGTATAGAAGATGTTATGATGGGATAGGTTTAAAACTGAGATACAGATAGTACATCTCTTTTCTTTCAAAGAAGGCACCTCTGTCTTCTAAAATTAACTCAAGGAGATGATTTAGATGATTGGCATTACAGTCTACTAGGTAATATATACAACAAAAAAATTATGTTAACACACATGCCATTACTATGGTAGTTCATAAGCTTTCCAACTGTTAAGCCCAAAGAGCTCTTTCTCAGGCCCCAATTGGCTCCCAATGTGCCCTAGTAACTCAGAATTTTCCTATGTCCTACTTAAAGATGCCACCGAGTATATGTCTTCTCATTTATTTGTCCCCAAAGAATCAATATGTAAGGATTGTAATCTCTCCATTTCTACCAAATAACATGTTTTCAACATAAATTACAAGGTGGAGGGTCTGAACGACCTCTTAAGTTTGTTCAATAAAAATCTAAGAGAAGCACTGTGAGCCACAGGAAACACTGGGAGATAGCAGCAGTAGGTACAGTTCCTTCAAACCAGGAATATTTTTTCATCAAAAATCACTTTATTTGACCAACTGAAGGCAGACTATCATTATCCTGGGACATATTTTGTCTATGCAAATTTGATTAAATAAATAGATTCAATCAGGGAAATGGGGAGAAATATAAGAATAAACACAGACTTGGATTAAGAACAAGTTTCTCCATTCTTGAGTATCTCATAATTTGTCTTATGGTGTGTTTTAATTATCAGCTCCCTTCTTTAGATACAATCAGCTTATATTTTTTATTGAATATATATGTCTTTTTTAAACCTCAAAGATTCTGATTATTTATTATTTTGTCTTCTGCAACATTTAAGCTTGTCATGATCCTTCATGGCTCATGCTCCATTATGATGCCTTTAGGTTTCTTTCAACTTCAGTTCCCACCAATACCTTTCATTCCTTTACTTGGCATTTTCTGATTTATTCAGCACACCTTTTCAGATCAGTGCATTTCACAGGTTGCTGATCAACTCAGTGATTAAATATCCTTGAGCTATTTGCCAGCTGAAGTCTAGCCAGTCATCCTAGGGGAGGAGCTGGTTCATGAGATTGCTTGCAAAAGGCTGGAAAATCAGAAAGTGCCCATAGTTTGCAGGCTGAGTACTAGGTTGAGAAATTAATCAGGGCAAAAGATAATTGAATGCTGAAAGATTTTAAATAAGTTTGAGAGATGTTACCTAAATCAGATGTGCCTGTAGGAATGGAGTTGAAGAGTTTTGATAACCACATCAACATAGTGTAGTTCTCATGAGGGACTTCTTTGTTATGAACTGCTGATATCTTGTCTTATCCTCATATGGAAGCAAAAGAACCAGTTTATATTATGGCCTTTTATTATAGGGCACCAGTCCTATTCATAAGGGCTACACTCTCATATCCTAATTCATTACCAAATACCCACCTCCAAATACCATCATATTGGGGTTTAGATTTCAAAGTATGAATTTGGTGGACACATCCAGTCCATTATAGATGGCAATTAGAACAAGAGGGTGGAGTCCTCATGATGAAATTAGTGCTTTTTTTATGAACAAACATGAGAGAGATATCTTATTTCACCATAAAAAATATATCAAGAAAGAGTCAGTTTGTAAGGTAGGGTCCTCCCTAGAGTCTGACCATATTGGCACTCTGATCTCAAACCCTCTGTCTAATGCTAAGAAATGTGTGTCTATTGTTGGAGCCACTGAGATATGGCATTTTGTGATAGCAGTTTTAGTTTACTAAGACAGGGCTATTTGTTTTCTCTTACCACAGGATTACTTGTGCATTCTATGTTGGCCCAGAAGCCCCCCTTTCCCTCAATTATGAGGCATTACTCTCTGTGATCTCAGGGGCCAGAATGGGGCCTAGGATGATCAACAGAGAACTGAATTAGGGAAGCAGTTGGATTAGGAAAGATGCATAGAAAACTAGGTCTATCCAAACAATAAGTCCTTACCAAAAATCAGCTACAGTTGAAATCTATAGTATCTCTGGAAAATTGGATGATTATGACTACTGGAGGTAAAAAAAAAAAAGCTTTTCAAATCTAAAGTTATAGCATTAATATTAATACCACTTCTTTAATTTAAGAATGTTTGGATCTGCAAATATCCTAAGTGTTCTACAATAAAAAACAGATTAAAAGATAAAGTACTCACAAAGCTTACAGAAACTCACAGGCACTGAAATCCCTAGAGAAATGTGTGTAAGTGTAAATGCCAACTTCAATATTAGAACAGTTTTGCAAAACAGCAGTGTTATACTTCTTCTTTCTTTTAAATCGAACACATGAGCCAGCTCATAGAAGAAGTCTCAGCTACACAGGATCCCAAAGGAAGGGAAAGTCAGTCTGGAATCAACATGAAAGGGATCCAAATACAAAGATGATCATGTCCCTCTAAGTGGCACAAATAATAAAAAGGTTTGCATTCAGGCCTCTAGATTCATAGTATTATTAACCTAGTTTTTTTTTTTTCTTACTCTTTCTTTTGTTTTGGCCTTCAGGAGAGCAGCATTGGTGAATCTCCCAAAATTGAAGAGACATTTCTCTCAAAGAGCAAAACACACAAGAATATAAATGTGTTATTTCAGCAGCTTCACCTGTGAAATGGAGGTTATAAATAATCTATTCCTATTTCTTACAGGGTCACTGGGAGAACTCAAAAAAATTTGTAAAGTACTTATTACAAAAAGACTCTTGTGTTTAAGTGCTAAATTCATCATAAGTAATAACACAATAAATAAAGTTGAACCACCTCCTCTCATACCTCCTAAGGTCTTCTTTGGCAGGTTTATTAGTGTTACTGAAAACAATCCTGATTTATTAAAAGAAGACACTGCACCTTCTGGCAGGCCACAAAGTAAAGAGAAGGATCCTGTTTCAGTCAGACTTTTTACCATTGTGACAAAAAGACTTGGTAAGAACAATTAGAGGAGGAAAAGTGTATTTAGGGGTCAAGTTTTAGAAGATCTACATCCATAGATGGCTGAAGCCATTGTTCTGGGCTACAGATGAGGCAGTACTTCATGGCAGAAGGGTATGGCAGAGGAAAGCAGCTCAGGAAATGGCACCAGAAGCAGAGAGGGAGCTCCCCTCAATAAGGACAAAATACATGCTTCAAAGGCACATTCCCAATGAACTACTTCCTCCAGCCACAGCCAAATTGACTACAGTTTCCACCCAGTTAATCTATTCAACTAAATTAATGTACTGATTATGTCAAGGCTGTCACAACCCAGTCATTTCACCTCTAAACTTTCTTACTTTAACACATAGCTTTTGCGGGACACCTTATATCTAAGCCATAACAGGTGCTTTGCTTTTCCAAAGTCTTTAACGCAACCTTTTGCCAATTAAGAAGATACAGGGACACATCTAATTCAAAAATAATAAAATAAAATTAGTAGATGAATAAAAGAGGGAAAGATAAGAAGAAACAACTATTAGAGGTTCTAAACAACATGGCCAGAAACTAGATCCAGTCTTTCAGGAAGATTATGCCTTTGGCAGAAGAGGTGACACATTATCTACCGTTAATTATTCAGCAGAAATGTTATAGGCTTCAACAATCTGAAAGAGGAAATGCTCAACAATGTAGAAACAGAGCAAACTTAGTGAAGGTGAAATGCTTGTTTAAAACAAAGTTTAAAACAAAGAAAGTGTGCTTGTTTCAAATTTTTACATTATATAAACTTTATATATGAAAACAAAAAGTTTCAACAGGAGGATATAAAAACGCCACTGATGTAGTACCCAAAGACATCTTAGTTTGGCTGTTCTTTGAGAATCTATCAATATACCCAATCATACATAGTCTACCCCTAGAAGACTGCCAACTGACCAAGCTCATACTCACATAAAAGAAATTAAAAACAAAACCAAAAACAAACTAACTTCACAATACAGCCACTGACCTAATCATTTGCCTAGGAAAAATATAAATTCAAGGTTATTCCAAAGCTTTTCACAGTAAAACATTCTGCCTCTACTGGAACTGAGAATACCCATTCTCTCTTGTCACACTTGACCTATTCTTTGATGCCTTCAATTACTTTAGTTGTATTTTCCAAGTGTGCCAACATTTTAGAGTAAACAGAAGGCACAAAATATAACTGATATTTTCCCATCTGTTTTCTTAATAAATGGCCTTTGCTAGAATGACCAGTGTACCAACAGCAAAGGAAAACTACTCATCACAGCATATACTCCCTGCCACTAGAGCAGACAGCTTTGCTTTGATCAGTATTTTCTAGATGGTGCAGCATAATTCTTCTTTTCTCAGAGGTATCTGGGCATCTGGGCCAGAAATTCTTCAACAAAAATGATAAAAAGTTATCTACAAACTTGTAAATGCTTCTATTTTATAGTTATGTTATAAAAATTTGAAATTATCAATAAATAAAGGAATGTTGTTCATATTTAATTTTATTTTAAATGTATTGCCATGTCTGTTAACTATAGCCCATGCTTCAGGTTGTTATAAAGTTTTTAAATTACAAGTTACCAAATGAATTAATTTACTTTCTGTTTTTAAGTCAAATTTAAGTACAACAATTCTAAAATACTTTGATTGGTAAAGATTTCTTAGAAAAAGAATAAAATTCAAAGTAGGTTATTCTAGAAAATGAAGACTCATAATCAAAAAGAATATTCAAGTAGAATAGCTTAATATGAAACTTTCATAAAGACTTGATATCATAAATGACAGAAAATAAAAATATGCATAGCTATGACAAATATTGGAGATATGGAAAAACTGTGTAGCTGCTTGATAACTGTCCTAAAAATTCTTAAACCTTATGAGAATTAAGAATTAAATTTATCACAATATAAAATAATTCCAGTTCAATATCTTATTATTTCCTCTCTAGGGGTGTGTGTGTGTGTGTGTGTGTGTGTGTGTATGTGTGAGCAGACAACCCAATTTTTGGGGTGATCTATATGGATGGAATTCCAATAAATAAGTGTAAAGTGAAATAAATAACAATTAGAAAGTTGTAACTATGAGACATACATCTTAACTCAGAGGGTAAGTCTGCACTTTTTACTTACCTTTGAGACTATTGTTGTACTTGACTATAGTATTTCACTGAGCATAATAGGAGGAATAGCTTATTCTCCCAAGTCAGCCTTTATTCCTGTTCAAGGAATGGCCACATACTAAATTACTATACCCAGTGGTCATAAACACTAAGAAGGAATGACTTAAATATCCAGAAGAGTTACAAAGTTTATAGAATTTCAGAAGAGTAGAAGAAGCATAGCACTTACATTAATGCCAATAATCCATGTATTAGGAAAACAGTTTTTATAAAATGTGAAAAGACTAATATTGCTTAAGTCCTTTGGAGGAAACAGAAATTAAATACCCATATACCCATCTTCTAATTACATTTTTTGCACGAATAAAAGAGAGGCATCTACAAGACTGTTTGATATGCTTGTCATAAATCAGAATCATGATGAGTTGTTTTTTTTTTTTTTTTTTCCAATGCTGCATGTTATAAGTAGACTCTTTTTCTGGAGCTACAGATGGCTTGGTACTCCTAGACACAATGCAAGAATGGAAAACATAATTATTAGAGGATTTTATTGTCTTAGGTTATCTGATGTGAGATGTCTCAAAAAGACACAAAAGCAGGCTTCTCTAAGCAATGTATGTTAAAATAACTTCTCTCATGTACTTTAGCATAGTCATTCTAATAACATCTGTAAGTCAATGACTATGCTTTGGTACAACTGTGATATATTCCCAGCTTCATTTGCGGAACTAAAAGTTATTAGAGACCTTAGTAATTAGTTCAAATGAAAAAAAAATCAGAAGTTCCCCATCCAAAAATTAAATTCTAATTCATGTATACATGTTAAAATATATGTGAATGCTTTCAAATATGCATATTGTATCAGTATATATATATATATATATATATATACTTATGAATATGTAGGTATGTTTATTTGCATATACACAGGAACATGCCCACATGTACAGATTTCTTATTTCTCCAAAAGTCTCTTATTCTTGATTCAGAGTTTGAAATATAAATTAAAAAACATACTCCAAAATTCCACCTAAAGAGGTGATTTCATACTCAAATGTTTTTATACTCAATATATCTATGTACCCTCTATATAACAGTTCATTTTAAATATTACCTCTATGTATTTTTTTCTAGGTAAGTCTATGCATGGGTAATAACTACTCTAATTTTATATATTTACAAAGTTCAATTAATTCTCTTTCTCATTTACTGATAGGTGATAACTATCCCAAGTGGATGTCTCAAAAAGACACAAAAATGGAATATTCACTGGAAACAAATGTTCTAATTAATTCTCAAGAGGGAAAATATCTAAATGGTATGTACACAAAGACAACAATGTTGAGTTCAATTCTTCCAAAGTAAGTTGCCAAAAGAAAGAACCTAAGAAAATGAAGTTTAACTTACATCTCTTACAGGATCCTCAAACTGACATAAAAGATTTTAAGGCACTTTATCAGTGACTATCGATGCTCTAAGTCAAGTTAAATTGCAGAAGATACTTGTTGAAATTCTTGCATATGCCTTAACATAATAAAAAGTTCCAGGAAAGATGGGGAGAGAATATGCAATGGGTACAGAGACTAAATGCACTTACTCTGGGACTTTGCTTTAGAAATTCTCTGCCCACCTACCAACTCATCTGCAACATCAATTAGTTTTCTCATTTCTGGCTTTTTCCCATTAGCACACATCATGTGCTTATTTATCCCCTAAGGAACAAAAACAAGCAAGCAAAAAAAAAAAAAAAAAAAGTCCTCACAACTGTCTCCATTTCCTCCTCCAGCTATGACATCATTAGTCCCTTTCTCTTTGGAGGAAAAATTTCTGAAACTTTCCTATAGACTCATTCCAGTTCCTTTCTTCGTATTTTCTGAATTTTCACTTGCATTGTGGAACAAGAAATGCCCTTGTCATTGTCCCAGTCAAGGCCACAAGGTCAAATGAGCTTGTGGTCTGTTTTCTTTACCTGTACACACATTTCCCCCTGGTGTTCACTTGTCTCATTCCCTGTCCTCTTTCAGGTCTTCACAAATATCTCTTCTCATTCTGGCATTTCCATACTATTCTTTAAAATTGTATCCATCCTCAGCAAAGCTCTCAACCCTGCACTCTGTTTTACCATCTGTCACACTTCCTCTAGTTAATTTATCTATTTATGTGTTTATTTTCTATGTCAGTTATTGGGCTAATGATTTGGCTCATTTTTAGTTAATTTATTGTCTGTCTTCCATAAATTATAGTGTAATTTTCATAAAGGCAATGATTGATTGCAAACTTACCCCATCCTGGGCATTACAGAAGCCTTATCATTGTTCCTTTCAAAATGGAAAGTCATTAAATTTAACAAAAGAAGGATATTAAACAAAAACACCAGTGACTTATACCATTAGAGTATGTTTGTCTTTTCCTTATGAGAAAAGGAGCTCCTTCACTATCAGGGAGAAGAATTTCTGTATTGAAAATGTTTTGTAATATTTTATAAGGGTAGACTATCTTGATTTGATTAAAAAATATTGCTAATACTTGACTTCAGCAGGATGACCAACAGCCTTTTTGTCTACACCTATATTGGCTTCCTAATATGGGATTGAATCTTCTAATAAGCAGTTGCCTTTGCTTGTTCTTGTAAGGTTTGTTACCCATCACCAGCTACTTATTCATTTAAGTCTTTAGGGAATAGGTATAAACTAGTTATTTTAAAGAAAATACATAATCTTAAATGAGAAAAATGTAGTCTTCGCTTTTAGAATTATCAGAGTAAAAATAAAAATTGGACACTAAGTCCTAAGAGGCTAGAAAAAATGGTATCTCATGACTCATATTCATATTTTTACAGCAAAGAATATTGTGATACAAAATAATTTTGAAAAAATAATGTAACCTCAACTGACCTGTTCAACCTAGAATTAATATTCTCCTCAAATCTGAAAATCTCAAAATGAATTCTTCCTCGTGTGTACCCTAATAGAAGAGGTAAGGCTGCCACCATAGTTCAGATGGCTACAGCCTGTACATGGTGAAACTCAGACCACAAAATCCTGAGATCACTTTCTAGCACCATACCTAGCCCCTTACAATCAACAGTCTTTTATGGGATCTTATGCCAAGTAACAACAACTCTTTTTGGTCAGTTTTTTTTTACCTTCATTATATACCTTTATGTTTCAAAGCTGCTTTTTTCCCCCAGGAACAGTTTCTGGTCTTAAGACTCTGCTGGAGCCAGGCATGGTAGTGCACGCCTGTAATCCCAGTGACTCAGGAGGCTGAGACAGGAGAATCAAGAGTTCAAAGCCAGTTTAAGCAAATGCAAAGTGCTAAACTACTCAGTGAGACCCTGTCTCTAAATAAAATACAAAATAGGACTGGCAATGTGGCTCAGTGGTTGAGTGCCCCTGAAATGCAATCCTCAGTACCAGAAGAAAAAAAAAAAAAAAGACTAAAAAAGACTGTTGGATTCATATCCAGATACATTATTTTTTAAGCAAATATGTGTTATTTTTTCTACCTAAAAAGAAAGATTGTTTTACATAGGATCACCAGATTTTGAAAATAAATGTGAATAGTTTGGCCTGAAGTTTACCTTGAAAAATCCATTTTTTTCAATCATACAAGTTTTATATCCATATTTTTATTGGTGAATTATACATAATGCTGGAATTCATTGTTACTTATGCACATGATCAAACAATATAAATTTGTCAATCATACAAGTTTTAATGGAGCACCTAATGTACTCAAGGAATTATTATAGGACTATTTAAATAAAACCAAAGCTTCTCACCCTTATGTGGCTTATCAACAAATACACGTATTAATTAATATAGGTCATTTTTATATAAATTACAGCAAATTTATTAGAGGGAATTAATATATATGAAGAGGCTTAAATATGCCTATATTCTTCAGTTATGCAATTAAAATTTCATGAATCTATTTAAATGAAAAAAATAAGAATGTTCACAATGATATTATACACATTTATTCATTACAACTATTTATATGAATAGAATTTTAAAAATAACTTAATAAAAAGGAATGGTACAATGAATGAGACCACATATAAAATGCTAGAGTAGGAATATACTAAAACTCATACTGTATACCTCAGGTCATGGAAATATGATTGCTCATGACACAGTGCTAAATAAGGGTAACGTATACTATATTTTGGTATTCTTTCATCTTTCCTACATATCATTTCTTCTGTATTTCTCCTCATTTTATCATGTTCTATAATTTGTTCATTTATCTCTCACCTGTTGATTTAGGTTGTATAGAGGGTATAGGCACACAAAAGAATACCTTGTCCCTGAATAATTTTACAGATATATTTTTTAAATCTCTCATCTATTGAGAATTCAACTTGATTCAAGACTTGCCTCTTTTCTATACATGCTCATAATACTCCATCACAGCAAGATTAACAGGATATGTGTCTCATGACTTTACTTATTTACCTCCTCTCTAGTAAGTAGAGACTTGAATCATAGCGCAAATTCAATAAATGTAGGCTAATATATAAGTTGGAACAATATAAGTTTTAAAAAAATTGGAAATAGATTCTAGCAAAGGATCAGTTGGCATAGAGCCATCATCAGTAGTTATGCTTGATCTACTTGTCCCTTGTACAAAAAGGTGGTCGGGGTTCAGACTAGATGACTTTTTACAGATATTAATACTTCAATCATTTTGCTGCATAATAAAATGGATCAAAAGTTATGTCAAAACAAGTCAACTCCCTAACAAGCAATCAGTAAGCCTACTGAAAAAAAAATAAATATCATCCAATGTGATTTCTTTTGTATCACAATTTACCTTTTGTATTACTATTTACTGTTTGTTTGAATTTACCCTTATTTCATGAGTTACTTCATTGACTGCTGTACCTCTGGACATCACATAGAAATGAATGTGTATGAAAAGTTATTCTATTAAGATCAAGAAACATTTCTCATTTTTTATTTGCAAAATGGAATGTTAAAAAAGTGTTATTTATTTGAGCATAAATTCATGATAGAACTCATTTGCTTCATCATCTTTATTAGTCGTGTGAGAATGAATCCAAACTAAATGAAAATACAGCCAGAGTTTTAATTTAGAGATTATTTTTATTTTTCATTTAAAAAATTCTCCATGCACAGGAAAACAAGTTCCATGTTCTATGCCATTTATCTTTTAAGCCCTAATTATATTTAAATTACTCTTCAACTTGTACTACATTAACATAATTGTGTGTCAACTAGCAAGATGTACTTATTGAATGAGATATTTATGGAACATTCTGCAAGTCAATAAAGCCTTTCCATTTTTTTACATACACTTTACCATATTATTTTTATTTTTTTACTAAAACGGCATCTTGGTTTTTACTTTACTAGAAGAGTTCCTTTTTTATTTTTTGTTTCTCTGAAAATGCAGTTTTCAGAAGTTTCAATCATGCTTTTTCCTATTATTCAAAGGTCAGAAATGGTGTTCCTGCTATTATGTGGAGCTCAGCTGGTTTAGTTTTATGTATATCTTAGAAACTATTGACAAGAAGAACATCTTAGTGCAAATTTTAGCTTTATACAAAGTGTCTGGCAGCAGAGCTGTGCCAAGATACAACATTGCTTCGCAATGCATGACACAATGAAGGACTAAATCTAGGAGAATCCATTATTAATATAAATTGGAATTGTGAGACAAGAAAGTGATCTGACTACCCGTACTTTCACAGTAGCATATGTCTAAAATACTTTTTAAAATGAATATTTTTTGTAAACTCAAAATTTATACTTTGTGTCAACATTAAATCTCTAATAAAATAGAAATGCAATCATGTTTCATCTTATAGACAGCTTTCAGTCTAACTTATAGATCGTAATAAAAATGGCCTGAAAGAATTTTCTTCTCTACCATTAATTTATAAAAAATGACCATTACATTAAAATGTAAAGATGTTTTGACCATATAGTTGTGCTTTAAATTTTAATTATGTCATCAAAACTAACTGTATTTTTAAAATTTATTCATCTCTGGTAAATATTTAATCATTTAAAGCTTTATGTAATATAAATATTAATATAATACATGTAATATACAAAATGTATAATATATAATAATATAATGCATATAATGTAAATATTAAGAACAATATTAATATTCACCTACCTTACTTTTCCCTATCTCCCAATGTATTTCCACAAACCATCATTTGCAAGGATTTAGTTGGTTTCTCTAAAATTTTACTTCATAATTATAAGGCAGCTTTGCACTAGAATTGCTCAATATTAATTTTAGACAGTCTATTTACTTCCTATTTTTCCTCCCTTCTACCAATTTTTTCAATGAGGGCAAATGATAATTTTTTATATTAATACCTAATTTCTAAATTTTATATTTGTAAGTTAAGAATGCTAGCTATTAGGCAAAATATGTTACTTATGATAGTTAGATCTTATTGGCTGCCAACACTGAATTAACAAATGATGATCAATTGCTTCCAGGTGCAATCTAGGGTCAGGTTCCTACAAGCCTCAGGCAAAATATATTTGTGAATTGATCAATACATAGCTTCATTTTATGCAGGCTTCTGTTGAAAGATACATTATTTATCAAATGTTGAATTGTTACCACATCATTCTTGGCCACCATCACAACTTACAGCTGAATGAAGAAATTTCTTTAACCCCCACTTTTTCTCCATAAAACATATCACAATCTTTTTCCACTAAGAAACACTGGAGAACAGCTGAGAAGTACATTTATAGGTCATGTAAAACAATTAAATTATGAAAAAGTATATGTATTTTCACAAAAATGTGAAAAACATGACACTAAATAGCAAAAAGGATACTCAGATATAGTATGAGTATAGGAACAGGATGCAGAATATTGTGCTTTAGCTGAAGGTGTGCATGTTGAGTGGCTCACATTTTTATTGCTCCTTTTCATCTATGTGTGAATGACTGCAAAAGTGCCATGTGTATTGATTATGTAGTTACAATTAAATTTAACTGAGTAGACAAATTCACAAATATGTATTTTTATTGGTTTTATTTTTTAAATACATGACAGTGGAATGCATCACAATTCTTATTACACATATAAAACAATTTTTCATACCTCTGTTTGTATATAAAGTATGTTCACACCAATTCATGTCTTCATACATGTACTTTGGATAATGATGTCTATCACATTCCAACATCCTTGCTAATTCCCTGCCCCAAGCCTTTCCCTCCCACTCCTCTTCCTTATCTAGAATTCATCTATTCCTCCTGTGCTCCCCCTCCCCACCCCAAAATGAGTCAGCCTCCTTATATCAGAGAAAACATTAGGCATTTGTTTTTTGGGGATTGGCTAACTTCTCTTAGCATTATCTTCTCCAACGCCATCCATTTACCTGCAAATGCCATGATTTTATTCTTTTATTGCTGAGTAAAATTCCATTATGTATATATGCCACATATTTTTTATCCATTCATCCACTGAAGGGCATCTAGGTTGGCTCCACAGTTTAGCTATTGTGAATTATGCTGTTATAAACAGCAATGTGGCTGTGTCCCTGTAGTATGCTGTTTTGAAGTTCTTTGGGTATATTCCAAGGACTGGAGTGAGATGGTGTCCTAGAGTAGTTTTGATTTGCATTTCTCTAATTGCTAGAGATGATGAACTTTTTTTATATATTTGTTGATTGATTTAATATCCTCTTTTGAGAAGTGTCTGTTCATGTCCTTGACCCATATATTGATTGGATTATTTGGGTTTTTTTGGTGCTTAGCTTACCCAAAGTACATGTATGAAGACATGAATTGGTGTCCACATACTTTATATACAACCAGAGATATGAAATGCTGTGCTGTATATGTGTAATAAGAATTGTAATGCATTCCACTGTCATTTTTTAAAAAAATCAATAAAAATATATATAATAAAGAGTAGCCATATTACCTTCTCGAAGGCAATATTCATTTGCACTTTAAATATGCTAATTAATAAAATGTGAAAAAGACAAAAAATAATAAAAATTGATGGTGATTTGACAGTAGTTAATATAACTTCTTGTTGGGCAACATTTCCCCTAGGAGTTAATAGCATTCTCTCTCTGATTCATTCAATCTGTAATTATTTTTATCCTCAAACATCTCTCTGAACATTCATACACACACTCATCTTTACATCTAGGATGAATATAACAGGTGAGATTCAGGGACCATCTTTAATCCTATGAGAATATTTGTTACTTCCTCACTCTCATATCTTCTTGTGTGATTCGATTCAGGAGGTCCTCCCATGGCTAAGAAATAATGCTTTTCAGATAAAAAATTAACACCTTAAGTTTGTGAGAAAGTCTTTTATTATAATCTCATTAATGACAGTTAAGTTGGACATAAAGTTCTGGACTGAAGATAATTTATCTTTCAATTTAAAAAAATATTTTTTGACTTCTAGAATTCAGTTGAAAAGCTTAATGCTATTCTCATTATAATAACACCTGTTTTATTGTTGTTTTTCCTTGTATATATGTCACATTTTTTTAACCATTCAGCCACTGAAGGGCATCTTGGTTGGCTCCACAGTTTAGCTATTGTGAATTATGCTGTTATAAACAGCAATGTGGGTAATTTTTAATATTCAGTAGCTCTGAAGTTTAAGAATCATGTGTAAATGTTTTCATATTTTAAAATGTAGTATGTGACAGAACTAATCATATTGGAGAATCTTATTTTTGTAACACTGAATACTATTTGGGATTCTTTTATGTATTATTTACATGAAAATCGCTTCTGTTTTCTTCTTTTCAAATTTCATAAATACCTATGTCAGATTTTTTTGGTCTCCTGATCAACATTTAAGTATGGTCACTTGATTTATGATTTTAAAAATCAACCAAAATAAAAGCTCTTAGAAAATGCAAACAAAAGAGATAAAAAATAAGATAAAATTTAAAAAATAATTTAAATAATGTATCTTTATGTTACATTATTATTGTTTAATAACATTTTTCTCTTTTGTCATGCTCTTCTATCATGAAAATATTTCCTTATATCTCTTTCTTCAGTTCTAACTTCTTTCTCTTACCTGGGAATTTGCTTTTCAACTGTTGGTTACTAGGCTTGGTAATTAATGTGAGGAAAATTTTAATTTGTGGACCAATGCATCTCATTATATGATAAAGAATAAATTTGACAGCAATTATTGATGAATTTCAAAGTGATATTCAACTAGGTCTTTTAAAATATATATTTGAGTTCTGGACTTTAATAATGCATTCAGAGAAATTTTCTGAATTAGAATTGTGGAAATCTAAAACAATGGCTGAAAATACACAAACAGCTTGTTCTGGGTGCCAATCATTTAATTGATATTGAACAGGTCTGCACAGGGCCTACTGGGATGCTCTTCTCTCAGCTGCAAGAGGACCAACAACTAGGTGCAAATACTGGAAAGCAAATTTTCTGATGCTCTGTTAACTAATACCATTGAGATATGACTCAATACTGTTCAAATGATGTCACCATATTGTCTATTATTATATGACCATTATTTACCAAGTCACATAATATTTATATAATCATGTGTATAATTATATAATTATAATATCAATTCATAATTATATAATATGCTGATTAATGTCTATTATTATATGACTATTATTTATAAATATACAATATGTGCATATTATTTACATTATGATTATTATTTATCAAAACTTTAGCATTACTATGTCTTAAAGGCATTCCCACCCCCCATTATTTGAAGATTTCAGTGAAAGCATTATAAATAATTTAAAAGAAAATGCCGTATTTCTTTCTACATATTAAAGAGCATTAACATGAAATTATGCTTAAAATAAAACCATAAATAACAACAAAGTGATCTGAATTAATGTTTAAGGCAAATCATTGCAAATTTCACCAGAGAATATCATTAGCTTTAAAAAGTCATTTTATTTTACATTTACTTCTTAAAAGCAATATGTTCTCATGTGTATTTTTCAAAGTTTATTAAAACCCAATGATCATATTCTATTCTTATTCAATAAACAGTAAATCACACAAAACAGGATCAAACTAACACAAGATATTTCAATAGAAGAAAGTCCATTACTGCAAGTAGTTTTATGCATTATTAACACTGTTTTTCAAGAATACCAATCCTCTAAATGCAAGTAAATATATCAAATTGATATTTGGAAATGGTGAAACATTTATGCTCTTGGCACTAATTGTTTGGCTATATTTTCCATTCATATATTTTGTCAATATAAAGACAAATACCTAATAATTAATCATAGTTTTAAATATTAATAGCTATCCCTTCTTTTCACTGGTTGGAAATGTCAGATTATGTGTCTAAATACCAATTTTAAGCTTTTTACTGTTGAATTATCTGGCTGCCACAAGGTTCTTGAACATCACAAACACCCTGAAGAAGCCTGCAGTCATGAGAACAGGTAGCACAGACCTAGATATTTCCAAGGTCTAACAGGTCATCCAACCAAAAATTAATCAAATTAATTTAAAATAAATGGATATCCTCTCTACTGCTGAACTCAATGTTGTGACATTACCTACCCAAATATCAAGCACTCTGAAATGTCAACTATTACTATTATCCCAGAATAGAATTATTTAGGGTTAGAAAAGCAGCAATTTGTTAGATGACATTTTAGTGACCTGAAAGATCAAATCTATAATACTTTTTGTGTACCTACTATGTTTAAAGCTCTTTTAAAATACATCATCCAGAAGGGAAGAAATTATCCTGGAAGAACTCAGGTCATTTTATTTGCAGAACTTTAGCAATCTTATTAGAGTGGCTGGTTCTGCATAATAGCCAAGGAAAATTTAATAAATATTGGTCAACCTACAGCATTCCTTTGTTCTGGTCATATTTACCAAAGTGTCACTTTATAATCATATTCTAAATTGTTTTTCCCCTGTACTGAAGGGAGATATAAATGTAAATTCTAATTTTTTTTAGGAAAGCACAAAAATATAGTGTGTGTGTGTGTATATATATATATATATATATATATATATATATATATATATATATATAATTAAATTTTGTGTAGGATAAAAATAATGTATAGTATAATATAAAAAGCTTTACATATAAATAGAATCCATTTTGGTGATATGGTTTTGAAAGGAGTTTTCTCCCAAAGCTCATGTGTAAGACAATCAAGAATGTTCAGAGGTGAAATAATTCAATTATGAGTGCTGTAACCTCATTTAATCAGTATGTTAATCCTCCTGAATGAATTAATTTCATGTAGGAAGGTAGGGTGTGGCTGGAGAGAGTAGATCACTGGGGTGGGGTATTTGGGGGGTTTATATTTTGTTCCTGGTGAACAGACCTCTTTTTCTGCTTCTTAGCTGCCATGTCCTAAGCTGTATCCCTCCACCATGGCCTTCCCCTGTGATTTTCTGCCTCACCTCAGGCACAGAGCTATGGAATTGACCAATCATGGACTGAACTTCTGAAACCATGAGCCAAAATGCACTTTTCCTCCTTTAAGTTGTAACTGTCAGGTCTTTGATCTCAGTGATAGAAAAAAACCTCACTAAAACATTGAGATCGTTCAAAATAATTATCAATTAACTGGAATTGTATCAATTTGTATATGAACCATTTCATATACATAGTAAAATATACACATCAATAATTCATGGGAAATTTTGTTTATATCCCCCCATATCCACAAGTAAACGTCACAATAAGTATAAAAGAAATTATAAGAATAAATTTTTTGCCACACTAAATTATTGTTTAGATCTGATAGCAGCAAGTGGGCATCATATGGAAATCTAAATTTCTACGGAAGAATGTTAGGTATATGTATTTACTAATACAACTCAATACGCTAAAAATAATACCACTGCCAGATACTGCACTACTACTGAGAAACAGTGACTGCTCAATACAAGTCAAGACTGTAGTAAATTTTGGACTCATACAACTATTTTACAAAGTATTTACTATGAATGTTCATATTGTATAGCCTGCAAACTGAGCTGACATGCTAAGTAAGTTAACCTAAGATAACTCCAAAATTATAACAATCTGAAATAGTCAGAATTTGAATATAGTCTACTGCTATCTACAGCTTGAGTTCCTGTCCCCACATCGTACTCCAGAGTTAAGACAGGAACTGCCATTAAGGCAAAACTACCACAAAGAATTTTTTCAGTATTTTAACCATAATTTAAGTAAATTATCCAAAAGAAAGCTGACAGGCAAATGTAGTATGTCCAGTGGGAATCACTGTGTGGATAACAACAGTATAGAATTCTAATGGACAATACATAATCACTATGTTATTTTGTATAATTAATATTTAATTATTCACATCTCAAATCAGTCAACTAATCTGTGAACTATCTGTACTATATTATGTTGGTTATACTGTTTTCAGTGCAGCAAATATTTATTGATTTTACTGATATCACAAGAATTTAGGGTTTCTTTGGTTTACTGTAAAATAGATAATGCTTTCAAAAATAGAAAGATGGCAAATTATGTAGTTCAGAGAATAATTGCTTTTTTTAAAAAATTCATTCACTCATATGTTCTTCAAACATTTGTTAAATACAGCTATGTGCCAAACACTGTACAAGGCAAGTAAATAAAATTTAAATTAAAAGGAAACTGCCCAAGAAATACAATTGAGAAAATAAACAGAACAATGTAATAAATTCTACAGTAAAACAACAAAAATCCTATGGCAATATAGAGAAACTGAGTATATACAGTGAAACTATTTAGAATCATAGAATTAATTTATCGCCCCCCCCAACAGTTTCAGTTTCTAAGGGATAAACAGTATTTAGACAGCATTCTTAAACTTCAGAAGAGATATAGTATCTCCTTAATTGATTGTGTTTTATAGAATCATAATAAAATTCTTTATTATTTTGAAGCAATATTGTCTTCTCAGTCATTCAGAGAACATTTGTTGGGCTCTGTTATGGGTCATGTTGCATGTATACTCAATATATTTAGCTTAGTTGCAAATATGTTCCCTGACCATGTGTATTTGACAAATTCACTAACAAATAGTCCAAATTTCACTATTTTTTCTTAAATGGAGATCATGAATGTTATATGTCAATCCCATATTTTGAGCCAGAGGCAATATTACCACCATATCATCTAGAGATTCAAAATACAATTTTTGAGGCCCGAAGGCAAACTGGCCAATTAATTGCTAGTCACACTGCAAAGCTCATTTTGATAGATCATTTTTATTTCCCATCAGGTCAACCATGCCATTTAAATTCATCTTAACAGGGTGTGACAGAAAAGAACTGAATAAAAAAGGCATGAAAATAAGAAACATGAATTATGAGAAGTAGCAATTCCTACATGGAATGAGAATCCAAGTAAATAATATTTTCTGATATGTTGATGATTCAAGTTTAAGGAATGAAAAAATACAATAACAACTCTAAACATAAACATGATACAAAACCCAAAAGGGCTTAAATTTGTTTTAAAGATCATTAGGGGCCTACCAGATAACAATCCTATAAGTGGGATGGAATGACTATATTTCAGAACAATCTCTTAATTTCACATTCTTGAGAACTGGTGTATCCCCAAATCTGGGAAAATTTATAGTTTACAGAAGTACCTAGACTTATTATTTACTTACCCTAAGTAAGAAAAAAAAACTACCCTAATTTTTTTTTTCATATTCTAAATATTTATTTTATATTTTGTTATTCACAATGATACAAAATCTGATTTTACTTAAAAAAAAACATACAATGAAACCATTAACAGGGCATGTGGACAGTTCTGGGGATTGTATTTCAATACGCAGGAGCTACAGAAAACTGCTCTTGATGGCTATGTTGGACTCTTGGGGACAGAAATGCTAGAGGTTCCCAGACACACATGGGAATGTCCTGTCCATTATGTCTGCTGGAAAAGAATGGTAGATTCTATTGTTGATGCCTGGGGGGTAGGGGGGATGGGGGTTGTATAAGGTTTTCTAAACTATGACCATTGGTGATCATTTAAGAAAAGAAAACCAGAGTTAGGGGATAAGTAAACATTTTGTTGTAGCACAAACATTTGTGATCTTTATAGAATTATTTTTGATGTATATTTGAGTATATTAAAGATAACAATCAATTTAAACTTTAAAAAAGTGGCCATTAAAAACCCATTTTTAAAATCAGATAACTTATTTATAATTATGAAATTCATAGAGCCAACTGATATAAGCATATACGAAAGAAAGACTTTTCTGAAGTGATTGTCATAGATGCCAGCCGTAAAATATTTTAGTAAGAGCTTTCCCACTTTTCCTTCCATGGTGGGAAATCCATGCCCTTGAGTTAAGTATGATGTCACAAAGAATCCTCTTTAAAATTTAAAATCTTTAGAAGCATAACATTAACCCAATGTTCACACAATATGGAACAGAATATCACCTTGATTTAATCACAGACTCTAAAATTGAGAGGAAGGGTTTATTTAGATGATTAAAAGTATGAGAATGAATCAGTTGGAAAAAAATCAGTAAAGACACTCCTGGGAGAGAGAAACATGAGTTGGGTAGTTGAGGATTTCAGCAGAATAAGAGCATTCAGAAATACAAGAGGCAGACACATAAGGAAGAAACATAAGATTTGCCAAGGAGATGCCAATTAAAAGAACTTATTTTTTTAATCACCCAGGAAAGTGCAGTGTAATACAGAATATTCTATAATTGCTGTCAAACATTTTCAAAATTGGCAAATATAATTTTAAAATTTTCTATAAAATAGTATCACTGAAGATAGTGAAATACACTGTGATCTTCCTCATGAAACAATTCACGGCTTATCATCTATATGAATAACTTTATCTAGAATGGTATGTGGTTTATGAACTATTCTCCATAAATCATTTGGGTAATATTCAAATGTACTGACTAGCAAAATACAATGAGCAACTGTAAAGATATAATTACTTGGGAGGTTTCTTTTTTTGTCTTTTTTATCTTAAAAGGAATCAGGTCAAATTAATGATGACTAAAGCTCAAAAGTTGATATGTAGACATTTTCACTTTTTTTTTTAAGATACAGAGGAAAAGTTCCTCATGTGATTGATATTGGTAAATATAATACCATTAAAATGTCTTTCATATTATTTTCTACAGTTATTTGCAGGCAGATTATATTATAATGTTAATACTAAGGAAACCAACTTTCTACATGATTAAGAAACATGACATTAGTTATAATTAGTAAGTACTGGATATAATCTGGACTTGAATTTCAAGATTTTCAGATCATTCATGAGAAATTTCCTCTTGATAACTGGAATATGCTAACAATCTAAAATCGTGTCACCATCACATTTGACACCTGATCTTAGAATAACTGATTATTAGCCCCACTTTGACAGTTTTATCACATCCTGATATTAGTTCACTTGTCTCATTTATTACGCAACCAATTAATAGTCCAAATGAAGCAAAAAATAATGGTAAGAATCAATTCTGCTTTTATATAACTGTATGTATAAGTAACATTGATCACTATTGTCCATTTTTATTCATTATATGTAATGCACTCTTCCAAAGAAGCAATAACCTCTTCCTTATTATAATCTCAAGTAGAAAATCATGAAGTTTTTTCATCTTTTTTTCAGTAATGCCCTAAATTGTGTAATCAAAAGTGTACTTTTCATCAAAAAACTAAAGAATCTGACCTATTCCTGGCTTCATATGTAAAAGGCTATGTCTTAATACGAAGCTATTTTTATTTACCTTCATTGTATGCTGCATTCCAATAATTTCTTAGAGTTAACTTTACAGCAGTTAAAATGTTTCTTATATCGAACAGAGCAGGGAGGAAGAGCATGAGAAGAAGATTACCATTAAATAGGGATGAGAGGTGTGTGGGAATGGGAGAGAGAAGGGGAATTGCACGGAAGATGGTAGGGGACCCTCATAGTTATGCAATATTACACATAAGATGGTGTGAGGGGGAAGAAAAAAGAGAGTGAAACGTGTCACAGTAGATTGGGTAGAAAGAGGTGATGGGAGTGGAGGGGTGGGGAGGAGGGATAAGAAGGGCAGCACAATACAATAGACACTAGTATGGCCCTATGTATAAACGTGGCTGTATAACCAATGTGATCCTGAAATCTGTACACGTGAAAAAATAAGATTATGTACCCCATTTGAATCAAATATATAATATGTCAAGATCATTGTACTGTTTTAAGCAACTAATAAAAATTTAAAAAAAGAATAAAAAATGTTTCTTATGTTGGAGCTTGTGTTTTAGTCTCATGTTCTCATTTATCTTGAGACAAATATAAATAATCTGTGTATCAGCAACTGTTTTCTTCTTCCTCACAAGTAGAATTGTTAGGTCTGTAGTTTAGGTGCAAAAAGAGCAGCAGGCTAAGGATGCCAAGCCAAAGAGTTAAATGCATGGTTTGCACTGGATTTATCTTTGTATTGGAGCAGATGTTGCAATAGTATCCACACCACAAAATAGTATTGATCTGCTGAATGCTTGCTTATGAGTTTATGATTCACTCACAAGTCAAGGGATCCTTCTTCTAAATCACTTTGCAGTTTTACACATCTATTAAATGATCCTATTACCATCTTAAAAGTGGGTTCAACTTATTAATTTTTGGATTTCTCATCTTTCACAGTGCTTAAACCTATCACATTGGTACTTTTTAAAAACTATAAGGTTGTAGGTGGTTATAATTTTCCCAGATTTCTGACAGCATCCTTGCTCTCTTACTGAGGCCTTTCAGATATATATGCTCCACTATTGTTAGAGGAACAACGTGGAGATGCTCTGAAACTGAAAATTTCTAGATGGGAACCAAAAATTTCCTTAAACCCCTCCACATGATGCCCACTCCCTAATGCCTTGCCATTTCAACATGCTTACTTGGATTTACCTATCAGGTTGGGATGGCCAGCATTTACCTTGAAATTCTCTGAAGAATAAAGAAAAAAAATAGGATCTTTTCATAATGAATATTTTGAACTACCCTTAAGAGTTAGCCACTAGAAAACATTACCACTGGGTAGATTTTAAAGCCTGTGATGGTATCTTCATTACCCTCATAAAATAGCAAACAACCATGGTTTTGTCCTGACTGTCTTGATGATAATAGACTATTAAAACAACAGAATTTTTTCCTCTTCAACAGATAACTGAGTAGTTGGTCTATGTTACTTACTTTTCCAAAATCAGACATTGGATATCACTGATAATCTCATTGGTGGAAGAATGGAAGAACAAATAGTGCTTCTGCATCATGTGACTCTTTCACCTACTAGGTTGGCAATATATACAATTCTATCCATCATTAATAGTCACAATCCATGGGGGAAATAATTAAACAATAATTAAACAAGATAGGTTAAGCTTTAAGAAAATTTTAAATTTAACCTAAAACTGTAGCCTAATATTCTGTTTTTAACATTTAAACAGACATAACCCATTATGCAACAGAGCTTTATTTTATGACAGAGTTCATCTAAAACTTAAACCATGTATCATATGCTGATTTATTTTGAATATATATTATTTGAGAAGAGGCGTTATCAGACATTTTAGGAATAAAGAGTCCAAATCAAAAATTATGTAAGTTCCTATAATTTTCCCCATTCTTTAGAATTAAAAAAAATGATATTCAGAGGTATTAAATGACTTGTTTTAATAACCAATAAGTGACAGAATTGGGATTCTAACACAGATCTGTCCAATTCCAAAGCCTGAACATTTTCCACTCAGAATATTGCATTTCATTCAAAACTTACTTTAAACATAATTCCCTAGTGGACTTGATCTATGGAATGACAGTTTAACAGGTTAATGGACATATGATCCTTTATTCACCTATTCAACAATATTATTTGCACTTATTGCTGCATTCTTTCTATTAGGTTCAATCATACAAAAGATAAATGGACCTCATCTTGTTCTTTAAGCCAATTTTGGCGGGATCACTGAAAGAAACATAAGTTGGTCTTGGAAAAAGAGAAAAGTTCAGAGAAGAGCTCATATCTCAAGTGGGTCATATGAAATAAAGTATGTATTGATGGACACTGTTGGCTTTAAGGCTTAATGTGTAATCTTGGAAAATTTCATATCTTTTTTTTTTCAGGGAAGTTTTAGAGCCCCTTAACTTAAAACAGTAGCCATTGAGGTTAAAGGAGCATATTTTTTCAAGCTTACTTATTTTTCAATGTTCCTCTATGTTACACCATTGACACTCTGCCCGTGCATAAAAATAGCCTTGAATATGATTATAGGTAGTCTGAAAATGACAACTAACTACATTTGTTGATAAAACACAAATAAATATAAAACATACTTCTGAAAGCTCAAATGCTATTGGGAATCTATGTGAAAAAAACATTACACAGAAAATATTTTGTTCGAAGTATTTCTCTTACTTTCATAAAGAATAAAGCAATACACTTTTAGCTCCAAATTGAGAGCATTTGGATAAATTCTCTAAGAACATAGACCAACTACTCAGTTATCATTGGATAAAGTTTCTTTATATCTTCTCACCTTTGTAGCACATGCATGAAACGATATGAAAACACAATATTGTATAACTATATATGTCCATAGCAGTAAAGTATATTTCCAAGATTTTAAGAATAACAGTAATTATGTTTATGAAATTTGGAAAATATTATGTTATTACAATTATTTTTATTGCCAGAATAGGGCACGAGTTATAGTTAAATACACCTCCATGTTTGCTAATGATCTCTTTGTAAACACTACTTAATTTTAAAATTATCACTCAACAATAGGTAATTAACCTTCCCTAAATAATCCCTGTGCTAGTATTTCTACTAACTGGAATCATCATAGCCGACCTTAATTTTAACACTAAAATGTATCTAACACTAAAATCCATCTTAAAATATTCAAATTGTTTTCTTAATCATACCAAAATGTTAACTCATATGTCAACATATTTAAGGAAACCCTAATGCAATTCCATTTCAATTATGTTTCTATGTACAATTAGTGTCAAACATTAATCCCTCCCCAACATATATTTTGTGTACCTCTTTCCAGGGGAAGTACAAGTGTAAGTCTTAGAATAAATGAAATGGGAACAAAAAAGTATTCAAAACATGGATTTTAACATATGAAAAGGCTAGTAATTTTTTTTTATTTTATCTTGTGCTTGTGACTTTATTATGTAGGTGTATAAATTAGATATGGAATTTTAAATCCCTGTACTTTAGTTAAAGTGCACACTACACTAAGAACCATTGCTGACAGCCAACTTTGACCCTGTCCTTGTGATCTTGGCAACATAATTTGCACCCTGTAGAAATGAAGATAACTTTTTCCTATGACAAGACTGTGTTCGACACTGGTTAATTAGCACACAGATGGCAGGGAAGCTGCCCATTTTACCCCCTACTATACAAACCACACATTTATATGCAGCACATATTGCAAAGTGGAATATTTGCACCAGTCATATGGTAGTAATCAGGTCTTCACTTTTGAAAGTTAGAATAAAAGAGAAGGTAATGATTATGAACTTCAAAGTACAGTGCACACAAATAATTGGATAGGCTTCATTGAGAAAAGATGAGGCACAATTTATTGTGCTGTTCTTATAATTTAATTCTTAATTCTTGTAAAAGGGAATGTATATGTGAAATTTTTCTAAGATATTCATGAATTTGTGCCAACTTAAATATCAGAATGATTTAAAGGAAAACTGGAGAAATACCATATATAATTGTGTAAGAATGCATTTTGAGGGTTTTGTTTGAATACAAGTGTCCAGTGATAAACTCAGCACTTCAAAATCCAGGGGCTTCACTTGAACAACTGACATGAAACAATACAGCTAGAATCCCTTGCCTAGAGCATTCTATTACCTGCTCTTTACTCCATCCAAAACTTAGACAGGATTATCTCTCAAACTTATGAACAGCTATGAAATGTTTAAATATTTATGCTTTTATAACAAATATTCCTGAGTGTAAGGAAATTACTATATGTATGTCTTCAGAAGGGTTCTTCTGAGCTATAGGCTATAGGGAAAAGAAATGAGATGGTAGTGAGTATGTGTTGACAATTTATTTTTATAACTCACTTAATTTCACTGTGATCTGGCTGTGGATAACCAAAACTTGACCAAACTGAAACACACAACATTCAATTCTGGGTTCTTGGTAAACAAGGCTCTTCTACATTTTTTGCTAATATTGCTATTTATTTTTAGTTATATTCTTCTATATTTATATTTTTTAATTACTGATAGAAAACATCTGAGAATCCAAAAAATAACACTTATATACTTTTAAAAAAGGTTATTGGCCTAAGATTCTATTCTTCTTGAAAACGTATTTATTTGTTTAACCAAGTTCATACAGAATCTTCCCCAGTATTATGGAATATATTTTGGTGCACTGTGCTAACATAAGACCTTGGCAATTTAGTCTAATTGAACTCTTGTTTCTTGATTATACCTAAAGCACCAGGTTAAAATCTTCACATTATCTACTTCCAAGTTATTTCATTCAAAAAGCTGTATCCAGGTAGTGGTATTCCATATTCTAAAAGTTCAAAAATGTGATCTTTACACAATTAAGAAAATCATATTCCTTCTGTAGAAATGCATATTAATAACCCCCAATACACTTATATCTTGCTTCGGAAAGACCTTTCTATAAATTTTCCAAGACAGCCTTTGGGGGCTGCCTATATCTTCATGCTTCCCTGGCAATGACAATTTTCACTTTGAAGATGTCAAACAAGGAAAGGAAGCATCACATAATTTAGGAGTGAGAATGAATGTGATCCCTGAACACTGGTCACCCTTGAAGCAGAAAACTTAATGTGCATTCTAGACAAGACATCTACTGCAGAGGACAAGGACATGGAACTGCAGTCAGGTCTAATAGCACCCTAATGTTATAAAGGAATGTTTTTTTTTTTTTTCAAATATATGTCTAAGTACAAAAAAAGTATATTATAAAAAAAACAAAGGATTTAGAAAGAGGATCTGCTTCACTAATGACGTAAAGATCTATCTGGCCCGTGCAGTGGCACACGCCTCTCATCCCAATGGCTCTAGAGACAGAGGCGGAGGCAGGAGAATGGTAAGTTCAAAGCCAGCCTCAGCAATTTATAGAGGCGCTAAGCAACTCAGTGAAACCCTGTCTCTAATAAAATATAAAATAGGGCCAGGAATATGGCTCAGAGGTCGAGTGCCCCTGAGTTCAATCTCTAGTACCACACTCCAAAAAAGATGTAGAATTCTGCAAAAGTGTTCCTGCCACCAAAAAATGAAAAATAAGTCGGTTAATCTATAAAATGACAGCTTCTCTCAAACCCTTTGGACAGGTTTAATCATCATGCAGTCAAACAACCTGAATCACAAAGAGGGGCAAAGCTCTCCAAAGAGATACAGATTATACAAACACAAACTGTTCTGAAAACTTAACCATCAAAGTACATGCTCCTACATAAAATGCCCCAGGTAGAGCAGTCAGGCTGGATGGGATTAGCAGCTGTGGGGCACAGGCACAAAACATGTAGCTCCTTGGACTCTTTTAATGTATGTTAACTGTTGCTGCATTATAATTAACATTTTGCTGACATATTATAAAAGGCCATCAAGTACAGTATTTCCTGTTTTACTTATTTGGATAAGACATGTTTTATTTTTTCAAGATAGACTTTTGCTCTCATAATCATTGGTAAATGAGAATGAGATAGTATATGAAAGAGATCTGAAAACATTAATCTCATATCGGGTACTCACATGTAATCAATCAGTTTGCTGGAAAGTACTATCTTTTTAGAGTTCATAATTATTTTTAGTGATAAATACATACAGACTTGGAGAAAATAAAGAATATTGATATTTCCTAAGCAACCCTGGAAACTGCAAATTCAAATTCGAAGGAGGGAAAAGGAGACTAGGCCCTTGGGGCAGGATTTAGATGACAGCAAGAAATGATGTGTGAGGAGAAAGGGAGATGAACAATTTAAACACACATACACAAACACACAAGGTAACAACAAAAAACTAACAGTGTAAAGTTATTTTTAAAAGGAGCAATTAACTTCTACAAATCAAAACTCATAGATCTATCACAGCTTCTTCAGAACACATAAAAATTAAATTTCCATTGAGAAATACAATTAAAAACAGAAAAAAAAAATGGTGGAGAGACCTTGTTTAATCCAAGTCTCATCTCTGTCAGTGACTTAACTGGCTGTAGCCAAATTTCTCAAGTCATTAAGATTCAGTTTGCTCACATGCAAATGAGTTCCCAGCATTCTTTTCAGTGAACATATATTTGCATGTTGAGCTCTTAAATCAAATGCTGAAAAAGTTAAGAGTGTGCGTGAACATTTGTTATCTTTTTGGCAGAGACAGAACAGTAGAGGAAATTTAGCACTGAATTTATTTCTTCTTGAAGATATCCAAACTTTTATCTATTTCATTGAGTTAACTGGGTTTAAGAAAATAAGTTGTATTCAAGTCTGACAAAGTAATCATTAGAATGGATGTAGTTTGTATAAGTTGATATAGTTTTAATGAGATCTAACAAAATTGCACACAACTGAAACACAAAATTTCCAAGGTCTACGAAATAAAGAACCTGCTATTTGTAGAAACCAATTTATATTTAAAAATGTTCTTAAAGAAAGGAGAAAAGTTTACTCAAGGAAAATAATAAATAAAAGCATTTATCATTATCAAATAATTATAAATTAATGTTATATTCAGTATTCATTTGACAATAAACATGAAAATGTTTTAAACTTAAATCACTGTAGTTTTTACACATAAAAGTTTAAAGTGCAAAAATTCAATAATATCATAAGACCAACAACATGAATCTTTTACCTCTAATTTTACAGTCTTGCTTAATGGACATCTCTTACCAAATTCATTTCAATATTTTATAAGCAGCTCAAATTAAACATGTAGGAAATTTAATCTAAGAATTCTTCTTTCTTTTCTACAAGTTTGTTACATTTTAGGATGTGGCATGAGGTCTTACTAAAAATTGGAAAACTTTTTAATGCTTTACCTTTCTATTAGATGTAATAAAATGGTAAGTTTATTAGTTATACCTTATAAGTTGTTCTAGTAATAATGCATGTGGAAATAAAAGTAGGTAATATGGTATGAAAATCTCAATTAATATCTAAGCTATGACTTTTAACATATAGAACATAAAATGAAATATGAATATTTATTAACCCCAAAGAAATTAGGAAAGAGACAAGAAAAAATTTAAAAAATCAGAGGGACATTATGAAAATCTTATACTAATAAATATAGTACTTATTTAAATACCTCAATTAAAGGTAAATATAGCAACACTCTAATTAAAAGGCAGATATTGTCAGAGTAGATAAATAAGAGAGATACAACTGGTTGTTGCCAATACAAGAAGCTCATTAAATATGAAGAAACAGACATGTTGAGAAAAAAGATACAGTATGAAGATCATAAACTTAAAATCCAGACAAAAGTATTAAGAGAGAATAATGGATAATGAAAATAGGGACAATTAACTTGGAAGGTTATAACAATCCTAGTGTGTAAGGATGCAATAACAGAGAAATGCATAAGCAAAACTGTCAGAAGTAATGAGAGAAATAGAAAGAAAATTAGAAATACAAAAATCCCTCTTTCAGCAAATTAACATGTAGGTTACAAAAGAATCAATACAGATATACTAGAAATAAGCAACACTAACATCTTGACCTAATTAACTTATCGAACACTACAAGTAAGCAATTGGATACACATTCTTCTCAGGTATATATGAATGTTCATTAAAATAGAGCATGTTAGAGTCTGTAAACAAGTCAAGATGATGCCTGGAATTTTGGAAGAGGGAGTGGTTTGTGAAGTAACACCAGCGAGCCATTTAGTGTGGAGATTCCTTATTGGTTGACTGCTGTATCTAGTTTATGTTAATTAGATAAGCTGTGTGGAATGTATATATACCCCTCCTGTCCTACAATAAACGGCTCCCACTCCTGCTGTATCAATGTACACAAGTTGTTCGTCACCCCCGGTTATTTTGGAGCACATGTCTGGCCATAAAATAATTAGTAATGTTTCCAAATACTAATATCTTACAGAATGTATTTATTAATCAAAATAGTACTTAAGTAGAAATCACTAACAATAAGGTATCCATAAAATATCATAGAAATTTGTAAGTAACAAACTGTTAATTAACCTTCAAACAAAGAAGTAATCACAAGGAGAAATTTAAAAATATTTTAAATTGGATAATCATAAAAAATATACCATATCAATGATGATGGCATGCTATGAAAAAATGCTTAAAGAGAATTGATGATTTTGAATGTCTGTATTAGAAAATGGGAAAAATATGAGGCAATGACCAATTTTATATTTTAATAATAAAGGAAAAGTTCTGAATTGCCCAAAGTAAGTGGCGAAAAAGAAATGATTAAAAACAGAAATAAATGAAATGTAATTCAAATAACAGAATAAATTAATAGCAAAAACTGGTTTGGAAAAATTAATGTATTTGAAACACTCTTTTCAAAAACTAAGAATAAAGCTAAAGAAAGAAACATAAATCAACAAAAAGAAAGAGATACTATTTTGGATCTTACAGAGAAGAAAAGCAAAATCAAAGGATATTACTAAAGAGTTTAGGCCAGTAATTTTGAAAACCTAGATAAAAATGGATGATTACCTGGGTTAGACATACACACACAAATTACAAAATCTGAGAAAAAATCAGAAAATCTCACCATCCCTTTATGTATTATGGAAATGATTTATAACCAAATACCTTTACATCAACTAACCTGAGGCATAGATTCTTTCTCTTGCAAACTGGACCATGAAGGGGGAAAATACCATTCTTAAACACACTCCACAGAAAACAGAATAGGTGGCATGCCAAATGACCTTGATACCTAATTCATTAAAATAATACAAAACATTACAGACAAATATCCCTCATGAACACACACATACACAAATATCCTCTACAAAATACTCTCAAGTATTTTGAGAGTATTTTCCAGCAGTATTCTAAAAAGTCAATACATCCTATGTATAAAAAGCCAATTATCCTATGAATTCAAAGTTGATTCAAAACTTAAAAACTTGTAATTTGGCAAAACTTGTAATTTGTCAAAGGAAGCATAAGAATAATATGATCATCTTTCTACATGCAGAAAAAGCTTTTAACAAAACTCAGACCATGTGCCAAAAGTTCTCAGCAAAATAAAAATGAATGTATGTGAAGTACTTCAATTTTATAAAGACATCTGTTAAGGAACTGGCTAACTTCATACCTAATGGAGAAAGACTGAATGCATTCTTGAATCAAGATAGGGATGTTTGCTCTCATGATATCTAGTCAATAAGGTGGTGGAGGTCTTAGCTAATATAGTAAATTAAAGGTTTAAAAAGTATAAAGAGTGAAAAGGAATAATAAATAAATAATAAATAATAAATAAATAATAAAACTCACTATTACAAGGTGGCTTTAATATCTGTGTAAAGAAGTCTAAGTACTAAAAATATAATAACTACAATTAATAAGTCAAATGACAAGTTTCAGAATATAAGGCTGATAAAAAATAGATATTTGTATAAATTAGCAACTTATGCTTTTAAATTATAAATAATATTATTCATAATAGTTCCAAAACTTAGTATACTTATAAATATAAATCACCAAAAGACAGACAAGACCTTTAGCCAGAAAACTACAAAACTTACTCACAGTTTAAAAGACCTAAATAAATGAATATCAATACTGTGTTCATAGAGAGGAAGCTTAATTTTTGATCTGTATACTAAATGCAATACAAATGAGAAACTCAAGCTTTTTGTAAATAAGAAAGCTGATTCTAAAATTCATATTAAAAGTCAAAGGGTCTCAAGTAGCTAAAATGATTCTGAAGGAGGGGCTGGGGTTGTGGCTCAGTGGTAGAGCACTCACCTAGCAGTGTGAGGCGCTGGGTTTGATCCTCAGCACCACATAAAAATAATAAATGAAATAAAGGTATTGTGTCCAACTACAACTAAAAAAAATTTAAAAATAATTTTGAAGTTTATAAAACTTAGATTCAATATCTTTCCTGATTTTAGGACATTAATACATTACAAATATAATGCTGATATGAAACACAGGCACAATGATCAACAGAAGATCAATGGAGAATAACATGTGATCCATTAGGACATATATGGTCAACTGATTTAAAAAATATATATATCAAGATATTTCAATGAGAATAGTTTTTCCAATGAATTGTGCTGGAATAAATAAATACCCATATAAATAAAAGAAAATAATTTCTAAATACTCTATACATGAAATATTTTATAGACCAAAACTTACAGTTGAAAACTATAACATGCCAAAGAATAAAAACACAATAGGAAATGTTTAAGTCCTGGAGCTAGGCAATGACACTAAAAACACTGATCATGAAAAAAAGAAAATTATAAATTATAAATCATCCAAACACACAGACACACACAAAGAGAATTATTCTCATTTTATATATGATTTTACTGGGAAATTCTGAGGAAATATATTATAGTTTCTATTCCTCCAGAATTTATGAAGTCATTGATTTAGATAATTACTTTATTAAATCAACATCCTTTCAAATGCTTTTTGATTTGAATTAATTTGAGGAAATTTTATATACACTTCAAAAATGGACACAAAAACAACAAGAGCTGGTGAGGTTAAGGAACAACAGGAAGTCCTGCTGAAGGGAATGCAAAACAGCGCAGCCACTTTGGAAGAGAGTTCTGCAGTTTCTCATAAAAACTAAGTATATTTTTATCACATAATCCAGGAATCAGGCAATTTACCCAAAAGAAAACCTATATCCACACAACCTGGATATATGCTTATGGCAACTTTAGTCACAAGTTCCCAACACAGAACAACCAACACATTCTTTAGTGAGTAGATAGCTTTGTAAATTGGTTGTACTTGCAGACAATGGAATATTATATTGTGCTAAAAAGAAATAAGCTATGAAGCTATAGAAAGATCTCATGTGGCTTTCGCTAAGTGAAGTAAGCCAATCTGAAAAGCCTAGTTGATTCCAACTATAACTTACATATGATATTTTGGAAAAGGTAAAACTATGAAAACCATCCAAACATCAATGGTTGCCAGTGTTTAGGGAGAAAAGAAGGAAGAACAGGTAGAACTCAAGGAAATTTTAGGGCAGTGAAACAATTCTAAATGTATCTTACAGAAGGGTGGATAAATGTTATACATTTGTCAAAACCTATAGAATTACAACACCAAAAGAGAGTCATGAACTATGGACTTCTACTTCATCCCTTGTAGCAGATATACCATTTTCTTGGATGATGATGTTGGTGGGAACCTATTTAGGTGGAGGGGAAAAGAGTGTACAGGGAACTCTCTGTTCAGTGTTTTTATTGGTTCTTTTTAGTTATAAATGACACTAGAGTCAATTTTTATATAATTAAACAAGTATGGAACATATCTTATTCTAAAAAGGACCCTAGTCTTATGGATGCACATGTTACTGAGATTCACTACAATACGTTTGTATATGTTTTGCTGTGAATATAGCAATGCTCTAAAAATTAAAATTTATTTTAAAAAATCTACAAATGTAGACAACAGATTTTCTAACAAAGGATGGGATGGAGTTGGCATGGAAGGAGGTGGCAGAAATGAACATTTCATTAATTTTACATATAATTTTCCCTGTCTGGCACCCTGTCATCTTAGGGGATGGATATTTTCTGGTTGAGTTTTTACACTGAATCACTTACCACTGTATGTGCTTATTAACAGTCTGGGTATATGCTTATTAACAATTTGCAACTCCCACAAAATATTGCCATATCAATGGTATTCAAAGCAAGAGGACATTTTAAAATGTCAATTATTGAGCCACTATAAAAAGAACTTATTCTTCCATCAAGTATCTTTAGAAAACAATCTGCTAAGCTATAAGAAAAAAAAAAATTGAGTATATTGAAAACAGCTCTACATGATGCTAAGATTCAAAAAGAACAAGAAATTTAGTTACTTATTCATACAGGTTGTCTACCTGATACCAAACATCCTTTTTGGAGTCTGAAGTCCTCAGTATTCATCTGAAGGTTAAAATCATTTAACATACTTGCTACTATTTACTTTCTCTTTTATAATATACAAAGTGCTTTAGATACCTCATCTTATTTGAATATTGGATAACCCTGTAATATATAATAATTAAGCCTATTTTCTTTCTTTTTTTTTTAGAGAGAGAGAGAGAGAGAGAGAGAGAGAGAGAGAGAGAGAGAGAGGGAGAGAGAGAGGGAGAGAGAGAGAGAGAATTTTAATATTTATTTTTTAGTTTTCGGGGGGCACAGAAAATAATTAAGGTTTTGAAAGACTAGGTGAGTCCGGTAATTCAAAATTACTAATCTGAGAAGGGCTCTGTGAAGAAAAGGCCACCCACAATGCAAGCCACCAGGAGACCACAGGTTAAAATCTCAGTTGTTTACCAAGTCCATAAAAGACCCATTTTACATGTTTATGTGCTCCTGCAGGCAGTTTTGGAACAAGGAGACAATAGTTAATACACTTCACATAATTACTGCTTTTAGAAAACCTGCCCTCTCATCCTTTTTGTTTTTAGTAAAAGGAATGCTCTCTAAAGATAATATAGCCATCCAAATACAAGTGCCTATAACATGAAAGGCTCATTGTATCCCTGACATTCTGCTTCACTACATCAGAGTTTGGAGAACAATGATGTAAAGCTTTCTCCCCTGTGTGCAACAATCCAAAGGGCAATAATTACCACAAAAAAAGGACCAACATACTTGTTTCTGACATTTTGCCATTATTAATTTATCCCCTGGACAGATTTGCGTCAAACATTTTGCATTTTTTAACATGAATAACCACTTTCACAGTTGGCAATTGTTTTTGTAGTATTAGGAAGTTATAAGAATCTTGGTCTAATATGGGATTCTAGTTTTCAGCATTTCTACTTATTTAAATTATCAAGGGACATAGCTGGTTCAGAGCACAAATCCTGTAAAAATCATTCTTTTTTTTCCACACATAAAAATCATGTTACATGTATTATTTATCTATTGCATTCTTCTAAATAATTTCCTGGTTTGTTAAAATGATATCAAGTTGTATATTATTTGTGTTCTCCTTCATTTGAGCACTTTAATATAAATTTTAAAAATTATAGGGGGTGTGTGCTTTAAAACAATGTTGGGACTAACATTTAGGTCAATGATGTAGTAGGAAACTTGGTGTTTATTTGAAATGTTTTCCAAATTATTATAAATCCTAAAGAATAAAACTTTTTCGGATTTTTTGAGAGCTCTTTTTAAGTAGGTATGTTTCCCTTAATCAAGTTGGTATAGGAGGAATCAAGACAAAGCTTAAGAGTTTTTTCTATAACCATTAAATATTTAATTATATTGAACATGGTATTTAAGTATGGATTTTGATGACTTTGAGAGAGCCATTAAAAGGCTGGAAACAGTGCTATAAATTCTATCAAATTATTGACCAATAGGCTCAACAGCATATAAAAGATTCACAGAATTCTCTGGGGTAACAGTTTCCAGAAAAACAATAAACATTAGTGGGTATCTCAAATGCATGAAAACTGCTACTTAGGAAATAATTTATTACAAACATCAATGCAAAAAATAGTAAGTAACTGAATAAAAATTCATGTGAAATAAGTTCTTCTTTATAATCTTCTTAATGCTTAACTTGATGGGGGCTAAGCCCTAAGTTATTCAATCAAACATTAATCTAAGTGTTGCCATGAAGGCATTTTGCAGCTGTGAATTAAGTCCATAATCAGTTAACACTGAGTAAAAGAGGTTATTCTAGATAATCCGGGTGCACCTATTTCAATCAACTGAAAAGCAGGGCTGAAGCTTCTCTGAGAAAAGAAGAAATTCTCTTTTTGAATAGCAGCTTCTCCAGCATCTGAAATTTCTAGTGTGCTGTTTCTGTAGCCTACCCCATATATTTCTGATCTTCTTTTTCAGTCTCCACAGTCAGGTGATAGAATTCCATGAAATGAATCTCTAAATATATATCTCAGGCTGATAATACTTCTCTGGTTTAACCTTGATACAAGGCTATAGGATAAAATTCAGGTAAAGTATATAATACATTTTAACAGTTGGTTTTGTTTTGTTTTATTGTTTCTTTGGGTTTTTTTGTTTTACTCTAAGCTCTTCGATGGTGGGGGCAATTTTATCTTCTGCAATGGTTGTATATTATTTAATATATAATTTGAAGAATAGTGAAAAATAAAGTTATCTACTCTTTGGTGGGGAGAAAAGGAAGCAAGGTATCAACTGGTTTCATGACAGAGGTGCAGGCAAGAATATGCAACCTCATTCCGAGAGTGTTTCAGGTCAAAGGATGTTCTTATTAAATGACATCTCCATTAAGAAAAGGAACTGGCTGAAGTGATTTAGTCAATGTATGTGGATAGTCCTTGACAGGGCAAGAATTCAAAATGGTTTTGAGAAAACTCTTAGGCCAAGAGGAGAAAGATTGTTTGGGCAGAGAAAAACTGAACTTGATAGGGAGAGTTGTATGGAGCATGGTGACTTGTGGCACATGTAAGGTGGGTAACAAATTGGGACAACAAAAAATGAGATAGCCAGAGGGAAGACTGATAGAAAATGGAACTAAGTGATTTAAAATGAAAAAAAAAAAGTATACTTTTTGAAAAATAATCTTTAAACTTCAGGCAGGAAAGTTGTTAAAAAATGCAGTTTCCTGTGCTCTGCCTTTAGAAATTCTGATTCATATGCCTGGAGCAGGGCCCAGAAATCCTCAGATTTTAAGCAAATGCCATTGATGATTCCAGTGCAAGATGCTCAATGAAAAATCATAGCTTGATAGTTTCTGTTTTTATTTGAGTAGAAATCTCAGGGAAAACATGGTATCTCTCTTAAGTTTTCAAATGTTCACCTGTATTTATTACCTTTGACCATTATTTTTGCATTCTTTCACTTTCCTAAAAACATATTTTTGGTCTTCCCATAAACTTCTCTCTCTACCCTTTGGGATTTGAAACAAACAAAAGAGCCATGGAATGAAGAAAACCCATAATGAAATGACACAATGATTTTACCTTCCATAAATTTAAAACAGCCCAACATTAGAGAATCACAATACAGAGGACACATTCACAAACCAGGTTGGTTTCTGAATCATCTTTTGATTGATGAGTAGGTATAAACACATATAAGGTGGGTTAGAAAGTCACCTCTAATCTATCCATGTTGGGTTTGCAATCATTATCAGTAATATTAGATAAAGCTTTTACAGAGATTATATAAAGAATCCACAAAATGGAAACAAAGTAAAGAAAAACAATTCTGAAAGTTATTATAGTCATTCAGGTTCTAATGAAACTACATGGAAAGACAGAAAATAAATAAATCCCACAAACAGTTCTGAAAGAGCATTACATCAACTATAAAACTTCAGAGTTCAGTATAAGTAATAACAATAACCAGTGATTAAAATACAAACAAAAACCTCTGTACTTTTCTTATTGGTTAAATGCTTTTTTCCCCTTAACATATTCTTCAAGTATTTTAAAAATCAGCATTCATAATATTTAAAAGAATAATTCAGATATGCATAGCTGTTGGCACTAATGCTTATATATTTCATATTGTTTCTGTAAAGAGGCAAACATTTCTCTTTATAAAATTTTATACTTTCTACCAACCTATTTGAAAATATAGGGAACAGAAATTCTCCACCTAAAGGATATTAATTTAATGTTACAAAAAGCCTTTTTGGTGTTGTCTGCATAGTAAATTCAGTAAAGTAATACTGTTCAGGATAGAAAACATATGGGTTTTTATCTGATGTATTTTCTAAACATGAGTCCATAATGCTAAATTTGACAAGGATTCTAATAGGCCTTAATAATTGTATTGTATTTTTTGTAGGTATGTATTTACTTAACTGTAAAAATGTAAGGTACTTATATACCTTCCTCCATTTTCACATGCAAGTATCAAACTTGCTAAGTTCCATCATAGCTCCCTCACCCTACTCCATGGTGTCCCTGACACTTCCTCACAGGCATTCTGGTGTCATAGGTTCCCAGTTTTCCTTGGTTGAACTTCTACTCTACCTACTTTGGATCACAATCAAATGCTTTATATAATAATGTAGTAAGTTTTCCTTACCTCTTAACAGAAAATTTTAATTAAAAAGAAAACATTAACCATTTGTATTTTATATGTTGGGTTGGTTTCTATATAATATCTAAAACTATCATATAAATAATTCCAAACAGAAGGAGCTTCGATAAACAGTTACTTTTAATCATGAAAATCAGCAGCTGTATAACTGGACTATCATTAAGAGCTTTCATATATTGTGAAAATTACAAGAATATTTGAACACATAAAATGCTTAAGTTTTAATGTATAAGAAATGATCAGTACATTTGTGAGTTTTCCACAATAACTGCCAAAGCAATTTTTTTTTTGAATAATCATGCTGATTAGACTTCTCAGATATCACAGAATAGCAATTAGTATGAAAAAAGTAAAACAGACACTAGACATAATCTCCTATTATTTATTATGTAGAGTTCATTTCTTTAATTGCATAGAGGATATTCTTCATATTGTCACTTATTTTATGGTCTGATGGGAGATGATTTTTCTGATAAGGTCCCTAGGGCTTTCTATCTGACACATAGTATTTCTATAATTTGTATAATTTGAAGAATTCCCCCAACAAATCAGAGCTCATCATTTGAAACAGCATTCTGTGTAAATGAAAAGTGTTTTGTTTTTTTTTAGATGCAGTACTAAAGAAATGAATAATTAACTTGCACAAAACTGTTGTAAGGTAATGATATTTCTGAGACTTCCATGAAGTGAAAGACTTAAGTTGAAGATGTTAAATGGAGTTGCACTGCCATGAATTTTATTGTCTGAAGTCAAATTGTCTGAGAATAAACCAAACATAGATATATTTTAAATTCAATTGTTATATTGGAAACTAATAAACATATAGAGTAAGTGATGTATATCAAGAGAAGGGAATTAGTGTTTCATAAATTTTAATATGAAGAAATGTTTTCATTTGTTCTTCCAATCAATGATAGGAATGGATGTTCATTGTACAATAATTAATTCAATTTTCTACTAATTAATTCCCTTGTTCCTAGTCTACTGCTCTGTCCATTAAACTCCATGGTTAACAGTTCTTGAAATATGTAAGATAATTATGCAAGTCTGTATTTGACAAGATTTTCTTTAGGTTGTCCTCGTTTAATTTGGGGGATTAACCAAAGATTTATTTTTTATTTATTTATTTATTTTTATTTTAGATGTTTTTCAAAATTAAAAGAATATCCCTTTGGATTCAACTGTTAAAACAAAGATCTGTATTTGCTGCTTTGCCCACCATAATTAAATCAATCAACAATGAAATTGCATAATTTTGTGGTCATTATTGATTTTATATCCTGCTACTTTGCTGAATTCATTTATTAATTCTAGAAATTTTCTGGTGGAGTTTTTTTTTTTTTTTATCTTGTAACTATAGAATCATGTCATTGGCAAATAATGAGAGTTTGAGTTCTTATTTTCTTATTCGTATTCCTTTAATTTATTTCGTCTAATTTCTCTGGATAGAGTTTCAAAGACTGTTGAATAGAAGTTGTGAAAGAGGGCATCCCTTTCTTGTTCTAGCACTTTCCTTTACCACACTCTTCTACCATGATGTTCTGATTAGAATCCTAAATGCAGATAAATAGAAATGCATTTGATTTATGAGTTATTGATTTTAAATACTGCTACTTTGCTGAATTCATTTATTAATTCTAGAAGTTTTTTGGTGGAATATTTTTTATATCCTCTAAGTATAGAATCATGTCATTAGCAAATAATGAGAGTTGAGTTCTTCTTTTCATATCCCTTTAATTTCTTTCATCTGTCTAATTGCTCTGGCTAGAGTTTCAATGACTATGTTGAATAGAAGTTGTGAAAGAGGGCATTGTTCTAGAACTTTCCTTTACCATGCTCTTCTACCATGATGTTCTGATTAGAATCCTAAATGTAGTCCCGGGGAATGGAGGGCCACCATCTGTCCACTGAGACCTCTGAAACCATGAACCCTCCAAATAAACTTTTACTCCTTAAGTTGTTGTTCCTGCCAGATCTTTTGGTTGGAACAACAAAAAGCTGACTAAAAGAACAATCAACATGATTGGCCTTTAAATATAAATTCAGCGTGATCAGATTGATGCTTAACATTTCTTAACATGAACTTGTGCTCATTCTTTTTAACATATAATATGTTGCATTCATGACTGAGGATTTTATTGTAATTTTTTTTTATCTTGTATTGTCTAACACTGCTAAGTGAATGTTCTAATTGTGGTCATTTAAGTAAGATAACTTATCCCTATCTCAAGAATTCCCCAGCAGAAAGACTTTCATCCATACTTTGGGTGGAGAACCAGAGGTCACAGATAGTGAGGGACACTCAGCTCTGTACCTTCTGCTGTGGAAGATCAAGAGAACAAAGCCAAGCTGATATTGAGGCCAGAAATAGCATAAAAACAATGCAAGATTGATAGACAAAAACATAGGGAGGGTCTAGAAATCATGAATTAAGAAATTTTCCTTGAAAAAAATTAAATGTACAGAAATGGTTGCAAAATACTATGGGATTGCTAAGGTTCCCATGTATTGATAAAACATCTAATTGGTTGAAAGGCTAGCAGAGAGTAATAAAGAGGAGAAAATAAACAGGAAACTAAAGGGAAGTAAGTATTTTGAGACTAGGATGTTTGGCATATCCATGAAATAGCAGTGAAGTTTGAGGAGTTATATTCCTTTTAAAATTTATAATAAAAAGTGCATTTGTTTGCATAATTTGAACATTAAAAGATAAGAGACAATGACTTTTCATTATTCTGTGAGCATCTGGCCATTTCCTACAGTCTGATGAGCTCTTCCTTTTCTTGTTTTGATGATCTGTCAGGATATGCATTAGGCCAAAGTACAAATAAAGTCATTATCAATCTGTATGTGTGGTGGCAGATGTCTCTATTCATCACTATTTCTACAGTTTTAAATGACAATCAAACATGCATTTTTTAAAAACATCTTCTGTACTGAAGATGACAGTGTAAAATTTCAATCTCAAAAAAGTAACAGGATTTTCTAATGAGATACATCAATCTGCAAATGAAATAACCTACCACATTCTGATATTTTATAGTTACAGGGAAGAGATTGTAGGAAATGAGATTTCCTAGATAAAACTCAGTATCTCGGTTAATTAAGAAGAATACAAAATGAACTCTTGAAAACTTTTGAAAGGTACTACATCATAATAGTTGTTCAAAGAAAAAGAGGCATTGGTTAAGAAAAGGAAGTTTAGCTGGAAAGTACAATAAAATCAATGTGAGGGATAATGAAAATTTATCAATTACTAAACATAAACTTGTATCTGAAGAAAATAATGAGACTATTTTGAATGAACACTGCAGTTAATTCTGTCTCATAAGAAACATATATTCAAGGATTAAGTTTTCAAAAATAAGTAACATGCTCAATACATAGACTAATCTCAGTTTCATAATTTAAGTATACACTGATATTTCTGAAATTCATTCAACATAAATGGTGTCAATATATTACTATATTTTATTTGTAATAAAAGAAATATAAGCCATAAATGCACTAAATTAGTAATATAATGTATTTGTGTGTGTGCATGTGTGTGTGCGTGTGTGTATGTGCATTTGACCCATATAAGAGATTATAATTGCTCTTTCTAAACTCATGTTTTGCTTATAATTTCAAGTCTGACATCTTTATTTCCTCTTTCTATTACTATACCCACATTAAGCTTTAATGTAAATACCTGCAAAAGTAAAATCTTCGATTGCTTAACACTTATGTGAGAAGCTTGTCCAAATATATGCCTTGACCCTTGTTCTGGGGTAGACACTCATATAACTCTAACACTACGTTTAGTAAAGTCAGACAAAGGTCATAAATAAGGAGACTGTTATTAAGATAAAATCATAATTATTAATTATTCATAATGATGCAGTGTTTGAAAAATATGCAATTATAAAATGAGTCACTATTACAATACTTCATTAGATATGTAGATTTGTATCTTAGATCTAAGTATTCACAGAGACACACTCATACTGTAGATATCTACCTACCTTCCTACATACTTATATCTACCAACCATTTATTTATCTATAAAAGGAGAAAAATCCACCTAGAAAAATATGTCACACAGAGAAGTGGGAAATTTATTCAGAATCTGTGGCTCATATCACTGTACAATATTTAAATCTCTTGCTCTTCTAAATCAAGTAGTGTGTCAAGCTCTGAGAAAAAAAAACAAAAGCTCAGTTCTTCCAAAATTAGACATAGTTAATTATTAAGAATGACAACCAACGTCTTCAAGTGCCATCCATTATTTAAGGAGGTTTCCAAATGAGAAGCACTTTGATTCTAATAGAAAACTTCTTTGATGTTTGCACACTGCTTCACAGAAAAGCAGCCAATATAACAATCAAAGTAACAATTCCCCTTGGAAAGCAATTCCATGGATAAAAGATTCAATATCCAAGGCCTGCCCATTGGTAATAGCTGGAGTGCAGAAAGTATCCCTTGTGTACCATCCAGCTGCCTTGAGGTCCCTCTGCTGTCTACTCAGTCTTTGTAAGTCCTTATTTCTCACCTTTTCCCCCCAAATAGCTTCCCCATTCTTGATTTAAACTCTAATTACCAAAGTCATTAAAAATGCATAGACCTTTACATTCATGTCAATTGTTTTTGCCTTTGTAATTTGATTCCACAATTTAGAACAGGTGCTATATAATACATTAAGACATTAACTGACTTGTTCAGTGTCATTATATTTGAGATCACTTCTTTCTGATTCCAAATCCCTTAGTGCTCCCACATGGATTGCTGAACAAAATGTTTAGTTTCAAGTGAAACAATAAAAATCTGTCCAGCTTCTGCTGACAAACTTTTTCCCAACCAGCTCCTGATACATCTAAGTCTTTGACTCATTGATCTTTACTGCATTGGGCTTACAGATAATGAAAGTTGTGCTTAGATCAAATAATTTGGTGGGAATCTTACATATATCCTGGCAGTTCAGTACCTGAATTATTCTTTTTAGCTTTGAATTCCTGGATCATCTTCATATTTGCAAGTCACTGATATTATGGTCTGCTAATTGTAATCATATTGTAGTACCTGTAGTGTACACCAAATGCACTGGGACAATGGTTAACAAATGCACTGTTTCATGACCAATATCTGAACACAGGTTATTCAGAGATTTTGGTTTTATATTGTATTGAAGACCTGAATTCACTCTTTTTGTTCTACTCAGGATTGGATCTCTTTTTCCCTGAGCACATTGAGCTCAAAATATTTCCTGAATCAAAACTGTCAAGTCATATGCAGGGGAAGGAGTCCAGAGCCACACTACCGAGGTGGGAATCCTGTTTCTCTAGTAAACTAACTTTGTGACCCTGGAGAAACTATACAATCACAGTGTTCCTCATTTTCTCATTCATTGCAGGGAGTCTTTAGTAGTATCTACTTAACAAGAATGATGTGATGATTAAAAAGTTAATGTATGTCTTAGTCTATGTGGGCTACTACAACAAAATAGGTAGCTGCTTTTATAAACAACAGTAATTTTTATGTTCCAGTTCTAGAGGCTGAAAAGTCCAAGTGAAAAATGCTGGCGAATTTTTAAGTTAGATGAGGGCCCTCTTATTGTTTCATAGATGGAACTTTCTCATTGCATCCTCACATGATGAAAGCAATGGACATGAGCTTCTTGGAGCTTCTGTTGAAAGGACACTAATTCCATTCTATGGGTTCCTCCCATATGACTTAATGACTTCTCAAAAGGGCCCATCTTTTTGAAACTTAGGGTTTCAGCATATTTTGAGGTTATAATACATTCAAACATAGTAATGTATGTAAAATATTTAAAATCATGTCTGTTATGTGAAGATCTTTAAATAAGAATTAACTTTTATTATATTCCTCTTTTTCTCATTTAAACTGAAATACAGCTGTGATGTATGTTTTCTGGTGATAACAGGCTTATTCCATAACTCTTTGTTTTAATGAGAAGCTCTGAAAATCAATATGTGAGAAAGCAACAACAATAACAAAAAGCCAATAGTGGTAATTTCCATGACTATTTCTGGAGTATACCAGAAAAGTCAGTTTTGAGGAGGTCAGGATGAGTCAGGGCCTGCCATCCTCTAAAGTCACAAATGTTTAGTTTATGCTCCGTAGTTTCTACTTTTCTCCAATGCAGAAATATTTGAAACTTGCATGTGAACATTTCCAATTTGGGGAGTTACTTCTATTTAAGCTATCTGAATTGATTTATCTCTAAACATCAGAAAAAATATATTTTAATATAATTTTAATGTGTAATTTGCCATTGTTCTAAAAGGCTTCACATTTGTGTTTTAAATTTTTTTTCAAAATTAATTTGGAGATCAATTAATATTACCTGTTATGTGATCAGGATTGGAAATTTAAAGGATATGAAGCTTGAGACAACAAAATAAAGAATTAAAAAATTTATGTGACAGAGTTTTAAAACTATATGGAAAAGCATGTTTTGAAAAACCAAAAGTATCAACCTAGCAAACTTTCTTGTAAGGTATATATAGGCAAAGGTTAGCAGTTTGAATATAAAAAATTGCATACTCATGAAAAAAGACATACAAAAAATAAATATAAGCTAATTAAAGGATAAGAAGTTAACCAAAGAATATATATGAGAAGCATAAAGTATATTTAACCTCATTAATATGAAATATATTCCAGGTAAATTAATAATTAAATATCATTTTCTTCCATCATACCTCACAACCTAAACAAACTCTTTTAAAAACAGATATTTACATGCCAGAAATCTTCATGTTTATTGTTGTCTTATACAAAACCTGCATTATTGCCTTTTGTAAATTTTGAACAAGAAAGGGAAAAGGCTTTGATCAAGAAAAATATTTAAAATTTTTACATACTTTTACTCTGAGATCTGGAATAGATCAAGAATGTCTATTTTCACTACTTCCAATCAACACTGTACTGAAGTTCTAACCAAAGCAATTGGGCAAGAAAAAGTAATGAAAGGCATTATAGTTGGAAAGAAAAATATGATCTCTTTTCTTAGAATACAGAGACTTATATATAAAAAATCCACAAAATTTAGTAGAGCTGGTTTTTAGAGACCAGTCAATCCTGAAACTGAACTATAAATAGCATTTCTGGTGAGAAAGGAACTGTCAGCAACAGTATGGACACTTAAAAGAAAATTTTAAAGGGAGACTATGAGCAGGCTATAAATGTGGCTCAGTTGATAGAGTACTTACCTAGAATGTATGAAGTCATGGGTTCAATCCCCAATACTACCCACACAAATAATAGTAATATAAGGCAGACTATGATAGCATAAATCTGTATACATGGTAAATTGAAAGGGGGGAGGGTTTAGGAGAGAATGGAGAATGAAAGGAAGAGATAGAGTTATAGGATTATTACATACACTTTAGAGAGAACAGTTTTTTTTTTTTTTTAGAGCAGATCATCTACTGGAAAATAATATTTAAAATCTAGTGAGGCCAGACTGGAAGAAAAAAAGAGTTTAGAGAAATGAAGGAACAGAAAGAAAACAGTGAAAAATCAAGGATGTGGAGAAAATTCTATCAGCAACTTCCCATTGTATAAGGGTAATGATATGAAAACAATACATGCACCTGCTAAGTGGGTGATCATTGAGCTGATCAGATCCCAACATACAGCAATTCCCATCCTGTTAGATTCAGGCAGTTAGTATTAGGTGGAACATCTATGTTTAAAGTGCTAGTTTTAACTTTTGAATAATTTTAGAAACTTTGGCTATTTAAGTCATTTCAAGTGAATTAGGCAATATTTTTTTCTGGAATATTATCTCAACTGTGTTAATATTGACTTCAGCTATTTGATATCTGTGACCTGAGGTGCAATATTATCATTTCACTTTTACAAATGATGAAGTCTCTTTATAGATGTGCAGTCCAGGATGTGGTATAAGCAAGAGTGTTTCTGTCATCCTGAGTGAATTGCAGGCTTATACAAACATTTCACAATTATCTATGCAATGAGAATCACATGGTACTTGCTTCTTAATAGAATTCAAAGTGCAAAAAAAAATCAATTGTGTTAATAACATTCGGTAGTTGCATTTTAATAACCCAAGTCACAATGACACTTAAAAAATCACTTTCTATTTATTGCTATAACTTAAAATGGCCTTATTTTAATAAGCTAGACAGAGGTATTCATAAAATAAGAGAAGAATTATTCTACTAATTGGAATTCTTATTAAAATCCTCAGATAATTGCAAATTCACACATACATTGCTCTTACTTAAGTGGTGACACTTAAGTGGTGACATTTAAGTGATGAAAAGAAGTTGGGAGGATAATCTTTCCCAGATATTAATAATCTGCCAAGGTCTTATAGGAAAGAATGACCAATTTGTCACCACACTCAATCTCCCCCCAGGCACCCAGGTTCTCCTACATTTCTGGGCTTTCCTGGTTGGCTGATGTGGTCATATGAGCAGAAATGAAACTTCTAGGCCTGATCTTTAAAGTCTACAGTTGCAAACTTCCCCTTGTTCTTTCACCCATCCCTTAATTGAACAGATGGAACTTCTAGAGATAAGATTAAGTGTGGAGCTGGATAGGATAAGGAGACTATATCCCAGGATACTTTTCATAGGAAGTACTACCCCTGAACAAATGTCACACAAACACAAAAAGTAGATGAATTTATGAGGTTGTTTTGTGCATTATTTAAGCTGCTTAACTTTGTTTTCCCTGAATCAGGAGGTATACCTTTTATTTAAAGAGGTACTTGTTGAAGTCGGCCTTAGCATGTGAATAACTTGAGTTGGAAATCTGCTTTTATGTAAAATTTGGATGAACTTAGAGGTTTCTATGTTTCCTTCCAGAGTCAAGATTCTGTGACATCTCATAAATTTAGGATTCTAATTAGAACTTTTTGATGGAAGTTACTTTATGAAAGCTTTTCTAAGTAAACTATATTTAGTCTAGGTGTCATCTTGCACATATATATTACTCCTTTAAGTTTTCCACTTTTTAATACAGGATATTGATGAAACAATACTGGAATGTAGAAATATGAAAATAATATTTCAACATAATACCCGAACTTGCCTTAAAATGTCTAGATATATAAACATCTATTCCATGAGAGAAATAAATATAAACAGAATAATATCCTTCTCCAGGAAAGTTTTAATTCTTTATTTTCAAAAACTATCCCATAGAAATTAATGATCAATTTTAAAATATGACACTCAGGTGAAATTTAAAGAAATGTGGAAAAGGAATCACCCATTAAGTAAAATGCTATGATTTCTCTGCTTTATTGCCTTGGCCATGAAAACCAAAATAATAAGAGTCATTATTAAATAAGGAAAATTAATATTCAAATTATTCCAATTTCCCTTTACTTCTAGAGGAAATAAAACAATACTTGATATCATAAAGTCAACATCAATTTAAATTCAGGTTTTAATTATAATTTAAGAAATAATTGGATTTGTAGCAGTGCTAACAAAATATATTCCCCAACTTTTTTGTCCTCTCAGCTTCCTAATTAAAATTTCTCCAAAGGGACTATGAAATATTTCTTCTGAAAATCAGCTTGGCATCTTGTATGTATGACTGGTCTTGTTTCTTTTTGTTTGTTTCTTTGTTTATTTGGCTACTAGAGATTGAACCCAGAGTCACTTTTCTATTGAACCACATCCCCAGCCCTTTTTATTTTTATTTTTTTGAAATAGAGTCTAGCTAAGTTGCTTAAGCCCTCACTAAGTTGCAAGGCTGGCCTTGAACTTGAGATCATTTTGCCTCAGTCCCCAAGCCACTGAGATAACAGTCATGCACAACCATGCCCAGTTTGTTCATTATTGGTTTAAGGTTCAGTCTTTGATGAACTCAACCCTCATTATTTAGTCTTTCTGCTGAGGAATTCTTGAGATATGGATGTTATCTTACTTAAATGATCACAATTAGAACATTCACTTAACTGTGCTAGAGAATACAAGACAAAAAATTTGCAATAAAATCCTCAGGCCTCAATGAAATATAACATATGTTAAAATAAATGTGTAGAACAAGTGAATTTTAAGAAATGTTAAGCATCTACCTGATCACTCTGAATTTATATTTAAAGGCTAATCATGTTGATTGTTCTTTTAGTCAGCTTTTTGTTGTTCCAACCAAAAGATCTGGCAGGAACAACAACTTTAGGAGTAAAACTTTATTTGGGGGTTCATGGTTTCAGAGGTCTCAATGGACAGATGGTAGCTCTCCATTCCAATACATTTAGGATTTTAATCAGAACATCATGGTAGAAGAACATGGTAAAGGAAAGTGCTAGAACAAGACAGGGATGCCCTCTTTCACAACTTCTATTCAACATAGTCCTTGAAACTCTAGCCAGAGCAATTACACAGATGAAAGAAATTAAAGGGATACGAAAAGAAGAACTCAACTCTCATTATTTGCTGATGACATATTTCTATACTTAGAGGATCCAAAAAATACTCCACCAGAAAACTTCTAGAATTAATAAATGAATTCAGCAAAGTAGTAGTACATAAAATTGATAACTCATAAATCAAAAGCATTTCTATATATCATTGATGAATTCTCTGAAAGAGAAATAAGTATAACTGTCACATTCACATTAGCTTCAAAAAATAAAATGAACTACTTGGGAATTAATTTAACAAAAGAGGTGAAAGACATCTAAAATGAAACTACAGAACACTAAAGAAAGAAAATGAAGACAACCTTAGAAAATGGAAAGATCTCCCATGCTCTTTGATAGGCAAAATTAATATTATCCAAATGGCCATACTACTCAAAGTACTATACAGATTCAATACAATTCCAATTAAAATCACAACATTATTACTTATAGAAATAGAAAAAGTAATCATGAAATTTATTTGGAAAAATAAGAGATCCAGAATAAGCCAAAGCAATCCTTAGCAAGAAGAGTGAAGCAGCAGGCATCACAATGCCAGACCTCAAGCTATACTATAAAGCTATAGTAACAAAAACTGTATGGTATTGACAACAAAATAGGTATGTAGACCAATAGTACAGAATGTAAGACACAAAGACAAACCCATATAAATACAGTTATCTCATACTAGAAAAGGCACCACAAACATACATTGGGGAAAAGACAGCCTCTTCAACAAACGGTACTGGGAAAGCTGGAAATCCATATGCAGCAAAATGAAACTGAATCCCCATTTCTTTCCATGCACAAAACTTAACTCAAATTGGATCAAGGACCTAAGAATTAGAAGAGAGACCCATGCATAACAGAGGATTAGTCCCTGACTTCCTTAACAGAAATAAAGCACAAGACATAAAATCAAGAATCAATAAATGGGAAGGATTCAAACTAAACAGCTTCTTCTCAGCAAAATAAACAATCAATGAGGTGAACAGAGACCCTGCGTTTTGGGAGCAAATTTTTGCCACACAAATATCAGAGTGCTAATCTCCAGGATATACAAAGAACTCAAAAACTTAATACCAAAATTAGAAATAACCCAATCAATAAATGGGCTAAGGAGCTGAACACTCTCAGAAGACATAAATCTATCAAAAATATATGAAAAAATGTTCAACATCTCTAGTAATTAAAGAAATGCAAATCAAATCTTCTCTAAGATTTTGTCTCACACCAGTTAGAATGGCAGTTATGAAGAATACAAATGACAGTAAGTGTTGGTAAGGATGTGGGGGAAAAGGCACATTCATCCATTGCTGGTGGGACTGCAAATTGGTACAACCAATCAACATCAATGTTTATAGCAGCTCAATTCACAATAACTAAACTGTGGAAGCAACCCAGATGTCCTGAATTGATAAAGAAACTGTGGTATATATACACAATGGAATATTACTCAGTGATATTGTGAATAAGAGAATAAAATTATGGCATTTGCAGGTAAATGGATGGAGTTGGAGAATATTGTGCTAAGTGTAGTAAGCCAATCCCCCCAAATCAAAGGCTGAATATTCTCTCTGAAAAGTGGATGTTGATCCATAATGGGGAGGAAACATAGAAAAAAAAATGGAGGAACTGTGTTGGGAAAAGTGGAAGGAGTGAAGGGGAGGGAGATGGGGGCAGGAAAGATGGTGGAATGAGATGGATGTCTTTATCCTAGGTACATGTGTGACTGCACATATGGTGCAGTGCTCCATCATGTACAACCAGAGAAATGGAAAAAAATTGTGCTACAATGTGTATAGTGAATCCAAATGCATTCTACTGTCATATATGCCTAACTCGAATAAATAAATAAATTAATTTTTTAAAAACTGAAAAAAAAAATAAATAAAAAGGAATGTGGCCCAGGATATCACATCAGGAAGCAGAAAGAAGCTCTACTCGCCAGTCACAAAATACATACTTCAAAGTCATGCCCTGAATGCCTACCTCTTTCAGCTATACCCTACTAGTCTTTAGTTACCATTCAGTTAATCCCATTCAAGGGATTAATTCACTGATTGGGTTAAGGCTCTTATAACCCAATCACATCACTTCTGAATGTTCTTGAATTGTCTCATATATGAGATTCTGGGACATACCCAAAATCTGAACCATAACAATTGCATAAGAATAAAAGAGATCCTAAAATATTTCTTATTATTTATAATACAAATGTACATTATTTTATGTCATACAATTAGACAATTTGAAATATTTCGTTGTTTGGGGATAGATTAGCATCAAATTCAAAGTCTTGAAGGAGACTTCAGTTAAACCCCTATCATATCCCACTTTATTTATAAGATCATTTGATGGTTTGAGCTAATCCAATTGTCACTAAATAACTTAACTGGAAAGTTGGGATGCAATTCTAAAAATTATGTATAGAAGAAGCAATTTTCTCAGGTGGTTCCTTGTGATATAACACAAAAACGTTTAGTCAAACTCTGATTTGCAAATTATTCCCACATTTCATATTAAATGACAAAGCTGATTTCTGGATAAAAAATTCAAGATTATTTTATAATTGGCTTGAACTCTAGCAAATACATGAAAATAGAATGTTGTAAATATATGTATTTCAAATCTCAAAGTAAAAATCTATACTAAATCTAAGATGAATATCATGTACCAAGAGGAAGAAAGGTGATGATTTCATAAGCTTCTATATTCTCACAGGCTTTTGAACTTTTTTACTTCATCTCACAAGAAGAAATACTGTTTTTACAGAAACCATGATATTCTGTTTAATCTTTTCAGCTGTTATATTCCATTCTACTTCTTTCCATTGCATTTACATTTATTTGAAAGTCCAGTATTGGGTATGTAAAACAATTTTTAAAACATAAAAAAAATTATTCAAAGAATTTAAGAGCTAAAATATTCAAATTTTTCTCCATAATTCAAAAAGACTTACTGAATTTCTCTATCTTCATTAACATCTGGTCTCATTTAAAACAAATCTAACATTGTTCTATTAGTATTTTTTGGTAAAAATCTTAGCTTCATAATTTCCTGAAAAATCTATTAAGAAAAAAAAAATCTTCCCAGAGAAGTCCTGAATAGGCCACATTTATAAATTTTCTTATTCATATATTTTATTCTTGTGTCATACCTTACTGTTTCACTTCAAATTACTATGCCCAAACTGAAAAGATGACAATCTCTAGGTACTAAAATTTTAAAATTAGAATGACAAGCTAGAGAGCAAATCTAGGAATAAAAATCTCAATGGATTTTTGCCAACAGAATTAGTTTCAAAAAGAAAAAAAAATTAACCTCCTTGATATGTCTACAAAAGGCCTAATATGTAATGACATGGATGAACCTGTAGGAATTAAGGTATAATTTATGTTAATGGCAAAATGTGAGCTGAGTGGTTGTCACTATTACATTTTGTACTTTTAGTTCACATATCTCATATAAAATTTTCTTTAAAAATTCTACAATCATAAAGAATGTGTTTTGCCAAGATGGTAACAAAATTTATGAAGAAATTATAATAAATTTCCTTCACCTTTAAGGAGTATTTCACCACAGGGATGAAGTGTGCTTCAAGTAGAAAAAAAATATGAAAGTTTTTTGAGTTATTATTGTCAATCTTATCAGTTTATTGAAAAATATAAAAGATGTGACTGGATTGTTAATCCATATAAATAGATACAGACACCCTATCTACCATCAAATGCACATTTAGAACATCCATGGAAATAAAACAAAAACTGCTCTCTTCAGTTTCTATTTTTGTGGCCTAAATGCATACATTGCTCATAAAATATGACTTTTTCAAAGCCAAGTTCACTGTTCACTGTCATAGAAAATGTCAAAGGAACTCATAGAATCCAAGAAGCAATAGATCTCCTTATTTAATACAAAATCAGCTCACTGTGAGGAGGATATGATACAGAAAAAATGACTTATAATAAGTTACTGCACACCTTCATTATCCAACACCAGTTATTTTAAATTTAATGATTTCTCTCTGTTGACACCTACGCCACATACTTGAGATACTTTTCCCTCCATACTTCTACTTACTGGAGATAAATCCTGCTTAGCCTAATATTAAGAACCATATAGGTCAATGACATAGTATCCCCTTTTATTTATTCCCTCAACAAACATTTTTTAAATATCTGTGGTATTCTACACACTGTTCCATGTGCATGGAAGGAGACAAGTTCCTGCACCCATGGAAATAAGGAAGAACAACTCAGAGGATATAAACACAGGGGCATTCAGAGAATCTAAAAGGTGATGCTATGAATAATAAGTAAGAGAGCAGTGGAAAGAGACAACTGCAAACGGGACTGCAATGAAGATGATAAAGCAGAGGGCTAGGATATCTGAGGTGAGACCTGAAAGAAATGAGGAAGCAAACCAGGTGATAATTTGCAGGAACAGGGATTCACCAAGAGAAAAGAAAGAGGCCTTGACCCAGAAACTAATTGGGTTGAGTTCTTACTCTTTTTTTTTTTTTTTTAAGGAGAGAGAGAGAGAGAGAGAGAGAGAGAGAGAGAGAGAGAGAGAGAGAGAGAGAAACCTTTTTTGTAGATGGACACAACACAATGCCTTTATTTTTATGTGGTGCTGGGAATCTAACCTGGGTCCCTCCTGTGCTAAGCGAGTGCTCTACCACTGAGCCACCATCCCAGTCCAACTTCTCATTCTTCTATAAAGACCTTCCACCTTTCAGTCTCTAAATGATTTAGTTACCGAGAAGCAGGGTACACTATTACAAACCCAAAGTCCCTGAACTACATTTGGCCAATTCCTGCACTCATCCTCCTAGACCAAACTGACACTTTCAAGGTTCAACATTTGACTCAAGAGGGACCAAGGATAGTATGTACATATATGAATATGCCACAATGAATCCCACCTTTATGTATATTTACAAAGCACCAATTAAAAACAATAATTAAGGGCTGCTTTTGTGGCTCAGTAGACACTTGCTTAGCACATATGAAGGGCTTGATTCTCAGCACCACATTAAATATAAATATAAATATATATATATATATATATATATATATATATATGAATATAAATAAATATAAATATATTGATAAATAAATATCTAAATAGAGTAGTGGGGAAAAAGAGGAGAGAGAAAGGGAGGGGAAGTGTAAGTATAGGGGATTGAAAATGGTGTAAATTATGTTGCATACACATATGGAGATGTCAAAAAAAATCGTGCTATTTTGTATAACTCTAATGAACTCAAAAGACTTTTAAAAAAATAGAAGGTGGACGAAGGAGACTCTTTCTCTGAGATTTTTAAATGTGTGAGTGTGTGGTCAAGGTCAGTTTTCCCCCAGTGAAACTCAGAAGCAACAAAGATGGTATTTTCCTCCACATGGAGAACCACAGGCAGTAGAATAAGCCAGCACAGAAACACAGAACAACAAAGGCTGCTGAGAGAGACTTGGTAGAGTTCAAGTCTAGTTGTTCAGTGACTTGATCAGCTCTTCCTTGAAGGTCACTTCTGGTTTAGTAATGATTTTACCTTTGTGACCAAATTAATTCAATTTGAGTATCTGTATTTAAACACTATGAGATATGAAAATATGTACCATGGATTGTATAATGTAGAGATTCTAGATCAACTATCAATGTGGGATCCTATTGAATTGTCCATTGCTCAACACTTTTCATCCTTAAAGGGAGAAAGTTTTTTTTTACACTGAAAGCTAAAAGGAAAACCTGAAAAAAGACTAGAAGCTAGTGGTGTAGATTAGTTGTAGAACTCATGCTCAACATATACAAAGATCTAGTTTCAATTCCCAGCAGTAAAAAGAAAAAAAAAATAATAAGATTATTCATTTGTAATATCCCAATTTTATCAAATGCAAGCTTCTCTAGATATTTTAAAACATCCTTTAGACTTAAGAGAGATCTATTTTTAAGAATATACATATTATTGGACAGAAAAATACTTGAAAAATCACATAATTTTATCATTACTACTATATGCCATTAGATGTACAGTGTTATACTAGATAATAAATGTCAAATTTAAATATATGTGTGTGCCCCTGTCTATGCATGTCTAGTTTTGAACATTCAATATTCACACTAAACATAACAAAAACTGATGTCAAATGTATATAGAAGAAAGATTTTATTAAGTTTAGTGAATTTCATAAAGAATCAAGGACTTTCAAATATCATTAAAACAGAGAGAAGTATAACATTGAAAATAATATACAAACAAGACTCTGGAATATTATTTACCTTATATTACTATATAAGTTCACCATTGCCTTGACTAAGGAAATCATTTTAATATACTTCATAAGTGTATTAAAAAGGGTGTTACCACCCATTATAATGCTTGGTTAATCTTTTAAGATAATGTGTTGATGTCAGAGTTAATTTAACAACTCCAAGATACCTATAAACTTGTCTACACACAGGCAATATCAGAGTAATTCATACTATTCAAACAGTATTTTATGAAATATATATAATAATTATTTGTGTGTAAACCACAAATAAAGAAAACCAGCTTAACAAACTTTATGTCACATTGTATAACTGATTTAGTATTTTTCACATGAGGAATTGTCTGTAGCCCATAGGTAAATATCATTTTGTTTTTATTACTCTATATATAAGCTAAAAGACTTCTCTTTAAAATTCAGCATATATACCACAATATTCTTATATACTGTTACATAATCTGAACCATGACTTAGGACAGAATAAATGAAAGTTAAAATAATCACTTATAGTAACACCAAGAAATGCCAAACCATTATTAGAAATTAAAAGCTTGATAACCCTGAAGACATGTTTACTAGTCAGCTGAATGTGACCTATTTTAGGTTTTTAGTCCCTCAGATACCCCATAGAATTTTATGGAGAGCTATAACAGCATATATGGGAAGCAAAATTCAAACTGACAGTGATGTAATATGATTCTATGCATTATTATCAGAAAAAAAGTAACATTCAATTGGCAAAAAGATGATAAGCCAGGAAAATACTTGTAAGATTCTGCTTCAAACTCTTTGCCTGTGTTGCAAATATAATAACAAAGTCATATGGCATACAGGCAGAATGAGTGCTTGGTTTTGCTATGAGCACAATATGAGTTGGGAATTCTCAAAAGAGAAGAAAATGGTTAGACTACATCTCTATGGTCACATGTACTTTCATAAATAACATTTCAATGTTTCAGGAGCTCAATTTCAGAGGCCAACTACTTAAACAAGAATCAATGAACCTATAATGGACCACTGAGGCCAAAACTCATGAGCTAACATGTATACTTGGATTCTACATTATAACATTTCATTTTCCAACAACCCACGATATTGGGAAGATATAACAAAATAGTAAATTGAGTAAGTTGCAGAATTCTATCCATTCATATTCTCTCAACATTCAACACTGAAAGTTTTAATTCAGGCTATTGCCATTTTATTAATCCTATAAGTAGTGATCCGAATTTCTCTTCCAAGGTGTTGTAGGTCCTGACTCTGGACCTACATGGAGGAATGCTTATCTTGCTCATTGTGCAACAGGGAAGACCTAACATAGAACACTATGTTTTGGGACAGAGTGCTGTCACAACACTGGCAAGTGCCATTTCCTTGCTCCTTTGACAAGAAGTTATTCCCCTGTTGGTACCAAGGTCAGCCTGTGTGGCAGTTTCTGAATTCTTGGTGTCTGGACTCCCATAATATGATATGTTGTGGATCACCTCTGGCCTTTCATGACTGTTATATGTGAATTGGCACACACCCACAATAAATGCTATTTTCTGCTGTGAAATAAAGCAGACACAGTTCTCTGAAACCATCTCAGGAGGGATTTTTCCACGCCCTCAAGCTTCCCACAGTTGATGCTGGAAGGGCAGGCCCCTCAGTACCAAGAAATATTACTAAATTTAGCAAGAAATATTATTTTAAAAGAATGAAAAAAAATTCCTCACTATATTTCAAAGCTTATTTAATATATTTCAATTTTTTAAAAATTTTTATAAGGTTCCAATAAATGCTTTTCACTAACACCAAAAAGATAAAAAGCCAAAAACAGAATATCACTAAAATATTCTTTTTCACCTATGAAATTTTTGAACTGAAAGAAATAAAGAAATCTATAACTTGCGATACATTAGTGAAAATTAGAACTGTTTCCAAACTCTACAGAATTGTCTGGAAAAAGCATCTTCTAATCATTGAAATGTTTAAAGTAAAAATTAAGTTACTGCCCTAAATCTAACTTTCTTTCACTAATTGACAAAGATAAGATTCAACCCGTTTGTCAACATAGGCATGTTGCTAACCCCTTCCTGGAAACTGACATCACTAACATTTGGTTCATATTTTACATGTACAAAACACTTACACGGGTTAGTGCATTTGATGATCAAAAAAAACCCTTAGAAGCCTAGGGTTTTTTCCCCATCTTTCAAATAATCTATCATTTATCTGAAAGTTGGAAAGTGTAATTAGTTACAACAGATACTACTAAATGTAACAATCATATGCAAAACTTTTCATTAATTTCTAAAAATAAATTTCATTAAGTATATCTGAAGTCTGAAAAAATAAGAGTATGAAATGCACGTTATTAGCTTAAAACCAAAAAAAAAAAAAAACAACTAAAAATAATAGAGATTCTTAAATGTTTCAGTTCACAGTGATCTTTCTGCCTTCTAATTTTTATAGAGCCCCATAAATAATTTTTTAAATGTCACAGTTCATGTTAATTAGTTAAGCCCAAACAACTCAGTCAATACTTATGGTCTAACATCTGAGTAGCTATTTGAAAAGTATAAGGTACATAAGTTGAAAGAAATAAAAAGCATGTTTTATTTTATTTTTAAATAACCACCTAGATAATAATATACATGTATCTAATTTGTCAATGTGCAATTTCTTAATTTTTAGACTCATATTAGCACACTCCTTGAATTCTTCATCACATTGATTTTCCCATGATACTTGCATTTTATCACAGGAACCACTGAAAACTCAGCTTCTAAAAGATGTGGCACCCTTAAAAGCTATTACTGTGTTCTAATATTAAATTGTGAACTACCTGTAGGTAGTAGTTTGTTTGCTAACAGATGTTGCATATTACTATTTTCCTTAAAATTTAAAATACCCTGTGGCGCCTTTTGAATTCACTACAATCTCCTGGAGAGCCTCAACACACAGTTAGGGAACAATGAGTATATTTTACTTCAGGGTTTCTGTTTTTCATGCACAATATGAAAGCACATCAAGAAGAGCACACTTGAGAAATTCATTTGAAGCACTGTAATAAGTGCACCAAAATATGTGAAAATATTTTCTACAATTCTATCTCCCAGTTTAAAGAGTTTTCAAAAAAACTTGTTTGTAGTTGCAAAATATGTTTTACATAAATTACTTATTACATATTAATAGAAACAATAAAACAAGCAAATCAAATACCATCCAATGGTGATTAAGCATGTACCATGTCCATTCCAAATAACCTTTGAGTTTGTTTCTAGCATGTCTTCCTTCAATTTCTGTTTTATTTTATCTTAACCCATCATTTGCATCAGTGGTAACTACCTGTTCTTTCCCTTCAATATTAAAGTTTTCCTATAACTGAAGATCATTTTTACCTCTTTAATACAAACTAATCATATTCCCCTTACTTTTACAGGTTCTACTTTTCATTCCTTTAATTATATGTTTCCACCCTTGGTATTTCCTTCAGCACTAAATTTCTTCAAGATAATAGATCCTCAAAGAAATACATGAGATAAAGTAGTAATGTTATAGAGTACAACTGTATAAGATGAAATGAGAATGTGCATATGAAAGACATTTGTAAGCCAATGAAATATCTTACAATTTACATAAATTACAAATCGAAAAATTCTTACTATGGTGTATTTTTCTGTTCAGAAACAAGTCACTGGGGAAAATGGTGGAGATCACAGATTACAAGTACAATTGTGAAAGCTCTTCCATTTTTTTTTATCACTAAGAACAATATGGTATATGAAAGGAATTATCAGTGAGACTTTGTTTTTGTTCTTTTGCAAAACTGCTCTTGATTTAATAGAATTTCTTATGGGCACATTTTAAATTCACAAACAAATTACAAAGAGGTACCACAAACAAAATACCAAGTTCTTCATACTTCAAGCATGTTAATCAACAACCTTTATTTTGTTTTCTAACTATAATATACATTTCTTGTACATTTAGGAGTCAAATTTTTAACTTACTATGTGATATTGAAATAAATCTAGTGTTTTCCACATTAGTAGTACAAACATTAAAGATATAATTTTAATAGATAAGTGTGATTAATCAATTTTTCAGGAAGCAACTGGGTAATAAGGGTATAATTGTGAAACTAGAATACCTTCAGCTAAACAAAATTCAACTGCCAAAACTTTAAACTTGGTGTCTGGACTCCAAGTTTAGGTTTCAACTTATGTAAGTGACCTATGGTGTTATTGTTATTCCTGATGACTTGAATCTTGTCACTAAGAAGAACTGCTGAAATGTTGAAAGATAATTTAGTTTTGAATTCCTGCTGTATTAATATAATAATTTATAACAACAATGTAAGGTCAACTTAAAAAAGTCCTATAATATCATTTAGTTTAAAAGTTTGAATATAAATGGTTTAATTAATAATTACTACACTGAAAATTTCTATATAACAAGGCATTACTGAATAAATTTAACCAAAAAACAATTGACTCTCAAAATTCAGAACAAATAAATTTCTAAATCTTTGTATGAAACTCCTATGGAAAAACAAAGTACCTTTCAAATAAAACTAAAATTTCATTGTAGTGATTATGAATTTGAGATTTCACATTCTGAAATAATTTATAAAAAATCAATTCATGCCTATATATACCTACATAAATCATCCTTTTGAATCTGAAATTCCTGGATTTGGTAATTTTAGATCAACATAACCCAACTGTTGATCTTCTGAGAGATTATTCATTGTATCAATATTGATTATGTTAACCTTTCTGAAAAATTATTGCTTTAATTAAATTTAGGCCATTCAATGAAAATAGAATGTCTTCAAAACATTTGTTTTAGATAGACATTTAAATTAGAAATGTACTCAACAGTCCAGTTTAATATACACAGTACATGACACAATGATACATAGATTTAATGAAGGAAATAAAATTTTCTCCCAATGTAGCTGTTTCAAAAGAAAAAGTGAATGTGTTTTTACTGGCAGAATTACTCTTGCACCCACTCGATAGCTCACAACAGAACAAGTAAACTGGGGAGCCACTGGGGCTTGGCTTGACCATGAGAGTGGCCTTGAGAATACATTGCTGCTGTTAGCACTTAGCGAGAAAAAGAAGAGACTGCTGTGTAGATAAAGTGAGGGATAATTTTTCATACCCTACAGCTCTGCCCCCTTTTCAGTACAGATCACCTCACCCAACTGAATTGATTTCCCACTAGGTCTATTATCTTGAAGGAAGACTCTTTCTCTGATCACACTCTGATGGGATATGCAAGCTAATCTTTATTTCCCCTCTCTTCTGCCAAATAAGCTTCCTTTCTTAAATCAGAATGAACATCCTTGACAACTCCCATGATAGCTTCAGAACGGCATAGCAAAAGAAGAGGGGAGGGCAGATACTGGCTGGCTGTGGAACACTGAAGACATTTTTTCCCATTGCCAAGACCTTGGTTTAGTATTCCTAGCTTCAGTGTATGGCCAGCTGTATTGCAAGATCATATTTATTAACATTTTTCTAACATAGGCATAATTTGGTATTGGATAGATCAAATTATATATGATTGTGAAGCTAGAATTAGACAGGCAGTCAGTATAGATAGGTAAATTGAGTCAAGTCGATCTATGAGGCCAGGGCTATTCCACTCTGCCCTTCCCACTTCAGCCCACCAGTTTCCCACCTTTTGGCCATCCCATAGAGCATTCCTGGGCCTAGTGACTAGCAGAAAAGAGAAGATAAGGGGGGAAAGCAGGAGGACAAAGGAATCCTAGGACATATATATATATATATATATATATATAAAAGTACATGTATAAGGCATAAATTGGTGTAAACATACTTTATATACAGAGATATGAAAAATTGTGCTCTATATGTATAATAAGAATTATAATGCCTTCCACTGCTGTTGTGTATTAAAAAAATAAAATCAATAAAAGATTTTTTTTAAAAAAAAGGGCAGAACACCTTGCTTCTGGGGATACCAGGATATCAGCTATGGCCCCCTTCTCCCTCTTGGGAGAAATCTATATGTTTCCCCTTTTTAAACAAATCCTGGTTCATATGCTTGCCTTGACATTTTTCTAATGTTCAGACTTCAACATGTGAGGAATCAGGACTCCTCACCAATAACCGGCGGTATCAATTATATTTAACAAAAATTTGACATGTAAAAATAGCATCCTTCTCTTGAATTTCTGAGGCCATTTCAAATCTTTGGTTTATTATTTCTTCTGTTTCCATGATTATGCTATTCTGAGACCAACAGATGAGTTCACTATCCATGCTGGACTTGACCCAGTTTCTTTTATAACTTCCTGTAGGCAGTCACTTTTAAAAACAATTGGCATAAACAATGCCCATTATAGCCTCCACCATAAATACTGGTTAATTTGGGTTTAAGATTCCCCAAGTAGTTTTACCACGCTCTACAATGATCAAGAAAATTTATGAAAACTTGTACAGAGGAAATTGCATTAGAAGATACTAATGGAGTAAAAGATATTAGTCTCCCATATTTTGGTATTCTAATTGCCCTAAGATCTAAGGAGCATGCATACATATCAGAATTTTACCTATGTCAACTCAATTATTCCATAACAAAATCCAACAAGGGTTTCATGGAGAAGCTAACTGAAGCATACAATCAAGTGAGTGGTACAGTTGTGATACAAACAGAGATTTCTCTGACCTCCAAGGTAAATGCTTCTTTCAAAAACAGGCCACATGGTGGTTACTTACTATAAGAATAGCTATTAAAATTGTATCTTATAGGCTAGTTCCATGCAAAATGAGAACTTGGCAAAGAGGAAAGTGTTCTGGACCAGGAATGCAGAGTGAAATTGAATTTTATTTCTAACTGGATGTCTTTTGTTATTCTCTTCACATGACCTTCATTTGTCAAAGAGATTTAAATGCACTAGTCATGGAGCTAAATTCAAGATGTTCTGCATGCCTGGATAGCCTGGAGATAAAGAGTGCATATTATCAGTTAAATTTGAGTGGCTAACTTCACTCTACTCATTGAAGTACTTTGGAGATTTCAATAATGTGAATAGGGAAAAGAGCATTTTGAGACTGATCACTTCACTTCGATTCAACAAAAACTTTTTTTTGTACAGGGTCACATTCACAGTTTGCTTCATTCCACTTTTCAGTGGTGTTGTGGACTAAATTATGTCCACTCAAAATTCAGAAGTTGAAGTCCTAAACCCCAGTATCTCCAAATGTGACTGTATTTGGAAATAGAGCTTTAAAGAAATGACTAAGTTAATATGCAGACATTACGCTGGGCCCTATTCCAGCCTGATCATTGCCCTAGTAAGAAGAGGAGTTAAGACACAAGAGAGGCAAAGGGTAGGTATACAAATGAAAGAACCACAGCAAGTGACCTCTCTTTCAGTCAAGGAAAAAGGCCTCAGAGGAGGCCAAACTTGCCAGCACCTTGATCTTGGACTTCTAGCCTCCAGAACTATGAGAAAATATATGTTGGTTAAGCCACCTAGTCTACTGTGTTTCGTTATGATAGCTCTATAAAACTAAAACAAGTGGAAAAATATAAAAATAAATTCTTCATTTTGACTTCTGTGTAAGAAATTCAACAAGCAGACATTTCCTTAAAACTATACCTGTAAACAGATTGAATACATGTGTACTCAAAATGATCACCTTCATCTTTGATTACTTTTCAGTGCTTAGTCCCACTTTAATAAGCATGATGTGTGCATTAACATAAAAGGTGGACACAAATAAAAATTAAGCTTAAAAATATATGAAGCAATCCCCCATCCCCAATCCATTTAACTTTCATTTACATCAATGAAGTTACCACAAACAACCAGATAGAGCAACAACTATCCTAGCTTGATTGTTATAATATTTTTTATTTTAAAAACCAATAACCCAGGATGCTGAGTATCAGAGCTATTCAGAAGTTTGAAAAACAAACATACAGTATATGATCAAGAATAAAATAAATGAGAAACTGAAGAAGTCTCATTTGCCAAACTCATTCAATCATGTGATTGTGACCCTTTCCCTTCACAGGGAAGTCAATTAGAAGAGGCTGAAGTTTTAATTTTGAAAAATTGTACAGCAGGTCAATGTGAAAAAAATTTACTAATCTCACAAAAAAGAAAACATCAGTTCTATCTCTTAGAGGACCACTTTGTTAATTTATGAATAGTGTCACACAATTTTATTATGCATACAAAAAAAAAGAAGTTAAACTAGTTGGTTAACTCTCTTGAGTTGAATTTAAAAAATCCCATATCAATATAAGAAGGTAGAAATATATAAATAACTGTGATTGATTAAAAAAAAAAGAAGAAGAAGAAGATACAGGATGGATATGCACACACACATTATTGGACACACCTCCTACCCTACCCAAGAGACAATTCAATTCCTGGTGGTTTCTTCTCACCAGTACACATCCCAGGAATAGTTCAATGTCCTCTGTCATGATATTAGTTAGCCCATGGTTTCTACTCATGTGTACCACTTTGGTTGTCTAAGTTCCCTAGTTCCAGTTCTTCCATCCCACAATCCATTGCCTACAAACAGGTCAGATGATCATTACAAATTAAAATTGAGATTTCTTTTTCACTTTCTTGCTTAGCATGTTCCACTAATTTTCCACTAAGAATTCTCTTTTCAGAGACCTGAAATGTTGTAGAATTCTTGTTTAAATGTATACACTCATACTGTGCTGTGATTCTCCCATTCTATGCTTCTTCAAACACACTGATCTTTTTTTGTTCCTAATCAATGCCTCAGTTCTCTTGAACTTACTGTTTCCTTTGACATACCTTTCCACCAAATCACTACATGGTTGACTCCTATTCAAAAATTATTCTCTTGAGCATCCTAGAAAGTAGATTTGAACTGTGAGTTTCTATGTCACCACTTTGTTGATTTTGCCATTCTCCAACATTATCTTGCTGATTTATTTATTTACTCATTTTGGATGTTTTATTTTTTCACTGTACTCTATAGTGAGAATTTTTGTCTTCACTGTTGAAATGCTGGTACTTAGACCAGTTTCTGGTACAGAGAAAGTGTTCAGTGAATACTTTTGCATGCATAATTCAAACTAAAGCTTGACTACTGTTGATACAAGATGCATAATGAGAAAGAAACATGAAGCACTTTCCTTTACTCCTCTTCCATTACTTAATTATCCATAGTATCAAGTGATCTAATTCCTCTTTTGAATTCTGTACCCTGCTGTCTCTAACTTTCTAAAACCAAATATGTCTTCCAACTAGAAGGTATCCCAACTTAAAACATGTATCTCATCATGAATTCTCTTTACTCCTATTCAAAAGTAACCCTACCTTCCTCAACTCCACTTTCCCAACTGATATAATGTAACATTTAGGAAATAAATGGGCTTGGTATTCCTTTTTCTTCCTTTTTCCTGTCATCCCATTATTTGCATTACTGGGCTTCTATTACTATAACATGTTTGAAGAACTGTTAGGTACAATTTAAAAACAAAGACATTTCAGAGAAGAAATTAGATCACACCATTTTATCTTTTAATTTATGATCATTTCCATGTACTTTTAAAATATTAACTTCATTCTTCATTTACTCACTATGCATCAATTATATGTGTCCCTATTATCATCGTGTGTCAGTTCCCCCAGAGGTCATAATATGGTTCTATTTTCCTTCAAGTTGCCTTTCCGATTCATCCTCATATCATGGAATTGTTAAATCTTACCAAAATTATCTCTCTGGCATACACAGCATAGCAAGAGAAATAGCATATATTAAATGTGTATGTTTTCATCATCTATCTTTAGGTTCTCTTCATTGCCCTTCCTTGACTTGTAATTGCAAGATCCTCATTAATTGACCTGTTCATTTCGAACTTGTTCAAGATTTCTTGGGCAATCCTTCAGATACCATTATAGATGATAGGTAATTGAAATTAGTAGAAGAATCAAAAACAAAAACAATAAAAACCTCTAAAAAATATCTCACATACTAGTGGCTTACATGCAAATGGCTTTGTATCCAAAACAATCAGCAATTCTGAAATAAAAGGACTCATAACTCTTCGTGTAATTTTATTTTTTATGTCTGAAATAATTTCTTTCCTGTCATGAGACAAGGTATTATGTATCAATTATTTATATTTCTGATTAAAAACCACATTTCCATAAATCTCTTCCAATTAATGCATTTTTATGATCACCACACTGTCACAAATCATTTGGAATATTCACTTTTGTGTGTACTTATAACAGAATGTCTCTGTTTTTGTACATTACTATCTGACCTATGTGATAATCTGTCACAAGATCTTCCCAGTTAAAAATATGAGTTTCAGGTGGCTCTAGAATCTGGCTCCTCATGTTTTTCAAAAGAATAAAATCGCATGGCATGGTATACTGTGTAATCATGAGCATTTTTCAGTAGTACTAATACTCAAAATGAGAATAAAAATCCCCTATTAACATGTATGTATAATTTGGATGTAAAAAATAGTTACATAAAGTGGCAGTATAATTTCATTAGGAAAATGAACATAGAGAAATCTGTGTGGAAATAGTAAAAAGCCAAGTTATCTAAACAAAAATGTAGGATTGCTTCTCTTTCAAGTGTGTGGTAGTAATTTATAGTCTATCTTAAATATGGTTTCAGAAGGAAACAATAGAATCACATTAGTGATGGGACGAAGTAAGTTTGGTTGTGGAAAAAAAATTGAATGACAAGGAAATTTTGTATTCTCATGATCTGAAAAGCATTTCTTAAATAATGTCCAGTGACAAAATTCAAATGAAGCATTAATATTTATTATAAAAGCAAAGATTTTAGCTTTCATGGAACTAAGCCGTGTTAAGAATCATATATCATGGCCAATAAATGCTTTTTTCTCAGGAGCAAAATTTGCTTAAAATTTGAAAATAAGTCATTTATCACATCCATAAAAATTCATATGGTCATATCTATTGGTGAAGAAAAAAGACATATGATAGAATTTAGTTCCCAACCATGCTAAAAACCCTAAGAGTAATATGTTATAGGAATTTCTTCACATGCACACACAACTTGCAGTTGGTGGAGAAACACTGCTTTCCACTGAGGTTGAAAATAAAATAAGAACACTCACTACCATATTTATTTAATGTTATGCTGCAAGTTCTAGCCAGTACAATACCTTAAGGGAAATGAATATAAGTTTTAATGATTGGAGAAAAGACAAAATCTCATTTTATTTGTCAAATAATATATAAAATTATAATTAAGTAAATTTAACAAGGCTGCAGGAAACAAGGACAATATACAAAACAAAATGCATAACCATGTTCTAGAATTAAATTATTAAGAAATATATATATAAAATGAAAGATGCAAAAGTGTCAACTACTTGTGGAATGTATAAATGATAAGTGCAGGACTACAACACTGAAAATTACAAAATGTTTACTGAAAGAATGAAGGAATAATTATAAAATAAGGGAATAGAATATTTTCATGGAGTGGAACATTAATGATGTTAAAAATTGCCCCTTGATTGATCTATAAAGTCAATGCTACCCCAATCAAAATATTAGTTTTCTTATTGTTGTAGTAGTCCTTTTATTGTGGAAATAAAAAATCTAATTCTCAATTTGTTGTGAAAATTCAATAGGTCTAGAATGTCTATAGCCATGTTTGAAAAGAAAACAGCTATGGGACACATATTACCAGGCTAGAAGATTTATTATAAAGCCATATCTATATTACATATTTGATGTTGGTGAAAAGATTAAGAATTACTCTAAAGGAACAGAACAGAGAAACTAGAAATTGACCAAATACCTGTAATTATGACACTGATGCTAAAGAAATCCAGAGACAAAACAGGAATGTTTTCAATATAAGATGTTTGATCATTTGGATGTCTGTAAAAGCATAACAATAAACCCTACATTCCATATCTATCTCTCTCTATGTGCCCCACACAAACACAAAATTTGAGAGAGATTATAAGTCTAACTGGGAAAGGTAAAATAATATTTTTTTCTAGAATAAACTATACAGAAACATTTCCATGGACTTAGAAAATCTAGGATATTACAAATTGAAAAAATAAGTTACTACCTATAACTAGATGATTAATTATACTTCATTGAAACTAAAAACAATCATCTAAGAAAAATCATGAATAAAATAGGCAGTATAGAAAAATATATAAAGGATTCATGTCTAGTATATATAAATGTATTTAAAAATTCCTACAAATCAATATATACACAGTCAATCCTATCTTGAAAAGTTAGCAAATCTTCAACAAGTACTTTATGAAAGATAATATCCAGATGCCTAATAAGCATATGAAAAATTGCTTACACCTTAAGTCATCTGGGAAATGCAAATTAAAACTGCAATGTTATACTGGGACACTCCATTTAGAATTCCATAAATGAAAGCAGAGACTATAAAATATTGGGAAGGTTGCAGTACAACTGGAAATCTCATGCATTTCTGGTGGGTCTAGTTTAGGAAACTAACATGTGTATCTTCTATGACCTACAAATTATGCTATAGCATTTCTGTAACCCCAGCAGCTCAGGAGGTTGAGGCAGGAGGATCACACATTCCAAGCTAGTCTCAGCAATTTAGTCTTAGCAACTTAACAAGACCCTGTCTCAAAAAAAAAAAAAGAAAGAAAGAAAAGAAAAGAAAAAAAAAGACTGTGGATCATGTAGATGCAGTAGATATGTGACACTGGTTTCAATCCTTGGAATGGAAAAACATTTAGAGAAAAACAGAAAAGTAATTATAATACATAGTTACACATCACAAAGTAGTTCATTTTCACACCAAAAGGCAAGTATGTAAGGGTTTGTGCAATTTTACTCATGTTACCCAAGTGTGTAAAAGATCTAAATGTCTACTCAAATGTTCATATATTAAAGAGTGGGACAGAGGAATCTCACAAAAACAAAAAAAAAGAATATTGATAGTGAAATTTTTTACTTGCATTTACATTTGTAAAGTGATGATGACAGCAGGAGCTAGAAGCTTGGTAGGCAGACAGGAGGTGGCCTCAATTGCAACAATTCATGTACAAAGTATCTGATGGCCAGACAGATTGTGGTTCAGCATGTCAACAGGCACAAGAATAGCACAACATCCTGATTGGAGGAGAGGGGCAGGTGTGATCACTAAGTTTCTCATTCTGATTGGATGAAGAAACTCCTCTACTTAAACATCATTAATCAATTGCTTTAAAGCTCACCATATAAAGCATTACCATATAAACCACTAGATAGTAGCAATTCAATGCCTATCCATTTGGGACCCCTATATTGTAGGAGCCATACTTCCTCTCTGTTTATAGAAATAAATTCTGATACTTTATCCTCCATTGTCCATGGATCTGGGAGACAAAGAACCTACTTCTCACTGCTGTGTTTCTCAAATCAATTACATCCTTTTCATTTGTATTCATTGCTAGTATATATTTATAAATGTAAGTTATATTCTTTTTGATTGTTTTTTGGTAATAGGGATCAAACCCCTGAGCACTTAACCACTGAACCTCATTCCCAGTCCTTTTAAAATATTTTATTTAGAGACAGCGTCTCACTAGGTTGCTTAAGACCTAGCCAAGTTGCTGAAGCTGGCTTTGAACTTGTGATCTTTCTGCCTCAGCCTATAGAGCCACCAGGATTATAGGCATGTGCCATGGAACCAGAATGTAAGTTATATCTTAATGAAAATTTTAAAGACAGTTAAAATAATTCATATTAACATTTAAATAATATATGGGTTTATCACTTTTTATTTTTTGTTACAGTGAAATGTTTCCCTCCTCCCCTTTCAACAGCCAAACATATATGGGTAACCAATTTTCTATTAGGGGTGTTGTAAAGACCAAGTCAGAGAAGTTGCATTTATTATTACATTCTATTTTTCACTGATCTCAGTTTATATGACCTTACTTAAATTATCTTAACAGCTAGATTATTCTTTATTTATTCCATAATAAAAAAGGGCATGAGGAAATTGTAAATGAAAGTTACCCAGAAAAAAATTGAGATACATCTCCTGCAAACATAAATTTATTTCAAAACATGATGCTATTTTTCAAACTAAAAAGTAAATAATGATAACAATGCTTATGAACATAAATGTCAGCATAATATTGTTATGAAATTGTCTACCAAAGTTTTAGATGTTGAGATTTCTTTTGCCGAAATATGTAGGTTAAGACTCAGGATCATTGTTTCTAACATAGGGAAGGATTTACTTGACACAGTTGTTCTGATGAATAATTTAGTAATCACTTTTTTCCTGGAAGGGGTGGTGGTGGTGGCTGGGTTGTGGCTCAGTGGTAGAGCACTTGCCTCAAACGTGCGAGGCTCTTGGTTCAATCCTCAGAACCATATAAATGAATAAATAAATAAATAAATAAAGATGTTGTGTTCAACTACAACTAAAAAATAAATAAGTATTAAAAAAAACTTTTCCAAAACCAAAGAAACATATGACTAAGGGTTAATTTCAAGAACATGCAGAGAGTAGTTTTAATTTAGGACTGCTATTAATCCAACAGAAATAAACATAAAGGACATGAATTGAAGTTCACACATACACACACAGAAATTAATAATGACACAAAATTTAAAATTCTGTTTCCATTAGCTATTAAATATATATCCAGACCATGATGATTTTCCCTATCAGTTTATAATTATTAACAAAAAAGTGATGACACAGAACCAATAAGAATGTACAAAAATTTTGTTAAATTATAAAGTTTCAAAAGCTTGCTGTATTGTAACTTGTCTGTATCTCTAGAAAATGTAAGATGCCTGAATATTTGAAGCAGCAATTTAATTTCTAAGGTATGATCTTATATATGTTTGTATAAATAAACAAAGATACATGCACAAAACATGTCCATTGAAAAACTGTATGTTACAATCATTATATAGGAATCCTAATCAATTATTAAGATAGTTTAGTGTAGGAGGTAGCATGAGTACCAGAATGTTATTAACTCATAAAGAACAATATGGAAGAGTATGTACAATAAAATATATATAAAATCCTATATGCCCATATGATTTACAGGACTATATAATGCTCATTACTGATTTCCAGTGAATAAGCAAGTTTGAGCATTAAAGGTTAGAAGAAAATTTTGCTTTCTACCTCATGACTTTTTAAACATAGACTTATAAATACAAATATAATTGGAAACTGATAAAAATTATGTTTATATAAAAAGGACCCAGAACTGCCAAAACAATTCCAGCAAAATCAGGGTTTATATATTACTGGTTCCCAGTAATATATAGTAGCTAGAAAGCTACAATAGTCAAGATCACATTGGAACGGCATAAAGATTGATAGATTGGTAAAATAAAATGTAGAGTTCAGAAATAAACTCTTTCATTCATGGTTAGGTTGATGTTTGAGAAGGTTGCTAAGACAATTCAAGGGAGAGAGAATTGTCTTTTCAGGAAATGATACAAGAACAACTGAATATCCATACACAAGAGAATGAAGTTAAACTACTACCTTGCCACACACAAAACATGAACTCAAAATTGACCTTAGGTTAGGCAATGGTTTCTTAGGTATAACCCTGAAAGTACAAAGGACAAAAGAAAATGAATAAAAATGAATAAAAAGGTTGGGGGAGGAGAGTACTGGGGATCGATCTCAGGGGCACTCAATCACATCCCAGCCCTATTATGTATTTTATTTAGAGAAAGGGTCTCACTGGGTTGGCTAGTGGCTCACTTTTGTTGAGGCTAGCTTTGAACTTGTGATCCTCCTGCTTCAGCCTCCTGAGCCAAATAAAATTATTGTGCCACAATTAATACCATCAAAAAGATAAAAAGATTACCCACAGGGTGGAAGAAAATATTTGCAAATATTGTATTTGATAAAAGATATCCAAAATATATAAAGGACCTTTCAACTCAATAATGAATTAGCCAATTTAAAAAAATGGGTAAATGATCTAAATATACATTTCTACAAAGAAGATGTACAAATGGCCTATAAAAATGCAAAAAGATGCTCCATATCTTTACTCAGCCAAATGCAAATTAAAACAATGAGATGTCATTTCATACCCCCTAAGTTGACAATAATGAAAACAACAAATAATAACAAGTCCTGGTGAGGATGCAGAGAAACAGCAACCCTTGCACTTAAGGTTGATAATGGGAATGTGATATGGTGTAGTTACTTGCAAAACATTTTAGCAGTTTCTCAAACTGTTAAATACAGAGTTACCAGAGAAAATCATCCCACTTATATACCCAAAAGAAGTTAAAATGAATGCATAGAAAGTTTGTGCTTGATTATTTATAGAACCACTAATGACAATGGCCAAAGAAAGGTAACATCCCAAATGCATATTATCTAATGAATGGATAAACCAAGTGTGGCACATTCATAAATGGAATATTATTCTATTATAAAAAGGAATGAAGTTCTGAAGCAAGCAATATTTATGAATCTTCAAAAGCTTATGCTAAATGAAAAACATCAGTCCAAAAGACAATGTAGTTTGTTTTAATTTATATCATGTATACTTGATATATTTACCTATAGGTAAAGCCCTGGAGATAGAAATGTGGAAAAGTAGTTACCATAGGTTAAGAAGGGAAATGAGTGTGAATACTAAAGGATATGGTATTTCTGGTGTGAGGAAAATCTTGGAAACTTTTCTGGGAATCATTGCAAAACTGTAAATATACTAAAAATCACTGAATTGTACAAATTTAAAAGCATAATTTTTGATACATGAACAGATTTCAATAAATCTGTTATTTAAATTGGAATGATATTAATAACAAAACTGTAATTTTCTAATGCTGCATGTCATAATTTCTTATCACAAAGTTGATATCAAATAACACTTTCTTGAATGTTTACTTAGGGAGAAGAAATTAAAAATAGAAAGTGAATGATTATAGAATATCAGTATCAAATGTTGTAACCTTAAAAGGAGATGTTTCAGTAGAATCTATGAAGAGGAGATAAGCCATGACCAGGGTAGGTAATTAAGGTTATGTGCTTATATTCTAAGCACTTTTTTTTACATATGTAAATATCCATGAGCCTTTATATGAAAAAAGCCACAGCTGAGATTTAAGTATTCCATTACTTCAAAATATCTTCCTACTGATAGCTTTACTAGTGCAAGTAATGGCCAATTAAACAGAAGGATTAAAAGAAATAGCTTATGGAGGCAAAATGAAGAAGTTTCCACAGCAAACATGCATTAGCTAAAGATGTTTCAAAACTACCAGAGTTAATAAAAAAGTCACTATGGAAGCATCTTTCTTTGAGGAGCTCAGTTTCTTTTTTAGACATTACCTAATTAAATCTCAACATACATAAAGTTGTGTAATCAATTCTCAAGTTTCTTCTTAGAATTAGATTGGAAAAATAAATCTTTCATCTGAGCATTTATTTCAGTCTTTTTATCTTCTTTGTTCTAGGCAAGAAAAAAAAAAAAAGGACCTTTACTCTGGGGATTTTTTAAAATTCCACTTCCATATTTGCCACTTGTTCGTGTCTGGTGTAGATTGTTCTCTAGAAATGACCCTTAACAGCCATGGGTCAAGAGTGAGACTGGAGCCACCCATATGTGCGATCCCTGTTGTTGTTTACGGTTTTCAGGTTAGTGAGGATGACCTGAACACTCATAATGATGGATGTGAATGTCACAATTTCCAGAGTGTCCTGAATGAATACACAATGTGTTAGAAAAGCTTAGAGTTGTCTTCTAAAATTCCCCAGCATGACTCTGTGCTAATACCTGTCTAACACACAAAAAGAGGGTGGGGAGGGGCGGAGTGCAGAGCAAATGCCCTGACATCTATGAACACAGAATTGTCAGGGAGGACACATAACTAGTTGTTCATGGTACTTTTATTGTGAAATACCTTCTTTGTACAAAGGAACAGAGGTAAAATATATTTAGAGTTTAAATGGTAATCATTAATAGCCCTATGACCATCATCCACAAAAGAGATGGAACATTAACAACACCTTTGGACCCTCCTTGCTTCTTCCTGAATTACATTTCTTTTTTGTCTCTAGACTGTACTTTCAAATTTTATAATTAAATTTCCTTGGTTTTTCCAATAGTTTCCTTTCCACTTATGCACATATTCCTGAACAGTAAACATCCAGTTTTTCCAGCTTTGATATCTTTGTAAAGGGAAATCATAATGCATTTTTTGTGATTTAAATTTCTGTCTAATATTTGGCTTCTGCAATTCATCCATGTAGATATGTATATGAATTTTTACTGAAGAATTATTACTGTGTGTGAATATAACAGTTCATTAATTCTAATATGAAATGTTTGTTTGCTACCATACACAATGTTCTGCAAACATCTCCATACATGTATTCTTATATACAAAAGTAGAAATTACTTCAAATTATATTACTTGGAGTTAAACTACTGTCTTACCAGTATATACATAGTTGTTTTCTAAAGTGATTTTACCAATTTTTAGTGTTCCTAACAGTACAGGAAATTCAATTCTTCTAATTCTCATTGACCCTGCAGATTCACAGATCTCTTTTAATGTTTATTAGCCTGTAAAGTTCAAAATGGCAATGTCATATTTTTATTTGAACTTTATTAATGACTAGTATAATTAGTACATTTTTATTTTTATGCATTTCTATTTGTATCTCCCATTCTGATAAAAAATGTTTGTAGTTTATATTGTATGCTATTGCATTATTTTCTAATTGATTTGTTACATTTTTTCATATAGTGTGGATGTTCATTCTTTGACAGATGTGTTGCAATTGTACCCTATCAATATCTACATAAATTAGCATTTTTAGTTAATATTAATAAGCAGTTATAAGAAATAACATAGAAATATCCATGTAACCTTTATCTCGTAGATAACATTTTACAAAGCTGCAGTATAATATCACAACCAGGATATTAATGTTAACAAAATTTCCTAATTTCATTCATTTACAGTTTTACTTTTCATATAAGTGGCCTTGTATACAGTTTTATCACATATGTAATATCATACATTCACACCTATAGTCAAGACTCTGAGCAGTTGTTACCTAAAGCATCTTTCTCGTTTCTATTAGAAGCACATTCTCTTCCTTTCCAAAACCTCCAACTCAATCCTGTCAATGCTAATGTTTTCCTTTTCTAATAGTATGTGACTTTTAAAATGTTATATAAAATGAAACCATGTAGTATGTTACCTTTTGTACTGTCATTTTTCCCCACTCAGTATGATTCCCTGTAGTATACATACTTTGTTCCTTTCATTGCCAAATAATGTTCCATGGTATAGTCTTACCATGGTTTGGTTTGTTTAACCATTTTTCTGTTGATGGACATTTTACCTGATTTCTTGTTTTGTCTATTACAAATAAAGCTACTATCAACATCCATGTACATGCTTTACATGAATAAATGTTCTGTAATAAGTGCCCAAGAGGGTAATTCTTGGGTTCTTTGGTAATGCACATTTAGTTTTATGAGGAATCGTTTTCGTGATTTCCTTGGGGTAATATTTTATATCCTCACTAGCAATTTCCCTCCATCACCAGAATTTTGTATTATCACTGTTTTATTTTAGCTATTATGACTGATGTGTAGTAATATTTGCTTAGAGTATTAATTTGCATCTCCTTCATAGTTAATGAAGTTTAACATCTTTTCATGTGCTTACTTAACATCTTTATGCCCTCTTTGGTGAAATGTGCGTCCAAGTCTTTAGTCCTTTTTCAAACTGGATTGCAAGTTATTACTATTGTTGTTTTGTACTGAGCTTGCAATTCTTCATATTGCAGCTATATGTCTGACAAAGTAGTATTTGTCAGACATATAGCTGTGATTATTTTCTTCCAGTTTGTATCCTGTTTTAGAATCTTTTCTACCTGACTTTTATGGAGAAAACAACATTTGAATAAGATAAATTTATTCATTTTTCTTTTTATAGGTTATGTTTTGGTACCAAGTTCAAGATTCTTTCCTTACCCCTGTACTGGAGATTTTCCCTTATGCCTTAAAATAAGGGATGCACATTTTTACAACTTACTTTTAAGCCCATTATCCATTTTGCTTATCTTCTATAAAAATTGTTAGGACTAAGATTAGATTTCTATCCATTGTAGGTGTTCTAGCACCATTTGTTGGAAAGGTATCCTTTCTCCATCCTCTTGTCACAGCCCAGTTAAGAATATTTATTGATTCCATGTCTTGTATCTATTCTGGTCCATTGATTTACGTGTCTACCTCTGCCAATACTATCAAGAGTGTCTTTTAAAAGACCATTCTCAGTTTTAACAGTGTCCAATATTAAACCATTGTTTTCAGTTGTTGTTGTTATCATCATTCCAGTATCATAAAGGTATAGTTCTATATGTTTTGGTCTTTCATAATTAAGTCTTTAATCTACTTGAAATTTATTTACATAAATGATCTGAGGTGAGGATCTAATTCCAGCATATTTTGTTTGTTCATATTTTTCTTTTATATTTATATTCAGTGTCCCTGAGGCCATGTACTGAAGAACCTAGACATTTCTCTTTCATATGCAATATCACCTTTTTCATGTGTCCTGGGTTTTGGTTTGGGTCTGTAGTCTTGTTTCTTTATTTCAGCAACTTTATACAGTACACACTATCTAGGCAAATCCTTCATTGGTTGTTCTTCTGTGGGTGTTTCTAGAATATTTGGGACATTTACTTTTCCAGACAAAGTGAACAAAATTACCAGAAATCATAAAAAAGTTGTAGGAATCTGAACAGAATTATAGGGAAACTGAAGATAAATTTGTGGAGAATTAGCATATGTATAGTACTGAGTCTCTTCATAAAAAGAGCATACATCTGCATTTATTAAATCTTTTTAATTTCATTTCAATAAAGATTTATAATATTCAATATATATCTTACATAGTATGTTAAATATAGCCCTAAGCACTACATATTTTGTGAAGATATTATAATTTTACAGTTTCTAATTTTAGCTCTAATGATATCATACTAATATAAACCATGATATAGGGTAAGGATAAGAAAAATAAAGTTTGTATATTTAGCTTATATCATGAAAACTTGTTTAGTTATGTAATATATTCTAATAATAGAGCTGCAAATTTTATGTGTATCTTATGGTAATAATCCTATTAGATATAAATAATCTCAATTTATTTCCTATTTTCCAATCTACAAATAGTTTGTTAAATTATCTTGTCTTATTGCACTGATTAAAGTTGGTAAATATAATACAATAGGTGTGGTATAGTGGACATTGTTATTTTGTTCCTCATTTTATCATTTTTATATAATACAATTAAGTCTGATACTTAGCTGTAAATTTTAGGTAGACATTATCAAGTTAAGAAATTTTTATTCTGTTCCTGTTCACTTATAATTTATTTTAATCATGAATATTTATTATCGCTATGTTTTTTAACTTTAGAACACTGCAATAAGGAATAAAAAGGGTATTTGTACCTGGGCATGGAGGTGCAGACCTGTAATCCCAGTAGCTTGGGGGGCTGACACAGGAGGACAGAGAGTTCAAAGCCAGCTTCAGCAAAAACAAGGTGCTAAGCAACTCAGTGATACCATGTCTCTAAATAAAATATAACATAGGGCTGGAGATGTGGCTCAGTGGTCAAGTGCCTCTGAGTTAATTCCTGGTACCAAAAAAACAAAAACAAAAAAAAAAGTTTTTGTATTTAAATAGATGTTTAGAATAAGTGGAGTTTTTAGAGATGTAAGACGTCCTTGCTCCTAAGGTACTTGGAAAGTTTGTAATAAGATAAAATTATGTAGGATGAGTCATTCTCTTAGAATTTAGCATATCTGTATTGTCTAGGTTTTGGAGTCAAGAGACCTGGATTTGGATGCCTATTTTCCTATTATTTATCTTACTCAAGTCCTTTACTTCTTTGTCTTAATTTTTTAAATTTACAAAATGCAAAAGAAAATATTTTATTTACTGTATATAATTGTGACAATGCAACTGAAATGCAAAAATAAATTGAGACTAAATGAACACTACATAAATGATAAAGTTTGCTATAATTAGAGTATAGGCATCCCCAAATTTATGACCTAATTATTTTTCTTACTTCCTTAAGGCATAATATAAGAAATTAGATTTTTGTTCATGAAAATAAGAACCATGAAATCTATTTTTATGAAAATAAATGAAATTAATCCATAAAGGTATTACTTCAAAACTTTTATTGAAAATCTATCTAAAATCTAACTATAGCAGTATCACATTTTGATATCCAAATGCAGTTTTTCCAGTTATTTTTTCCTTCTCTCATCCTCTGTCAATAAATATACTATATTCAGGAAGAGATGATAATCACCATCAGTATTGTTTCAGTCTTTAAATGATTTGGGAAAGTATTTAGTACAAGCAACAAGCCTATTTTAGTGTTATGGATTTCAATTATAAGAACTTGAGAGGAGGAAAAAGTTGTTTTGCTTTACTTCTGAATCCTGTAAAACTTAAAATATAATAATCACATCAAAACAAAAATTCACAGTGGAAAGAAATTCATGATTATATTGAACTGATTTCTCATCAGAAGAAGAATGTTACCAGGGAATAGCAAAGTCGGAATAAATGGTAAAGTTTATAGGACATAGATGACTCCTGTAGTGGATTCCAGGAGTTTTCTCACCGTAAAATCCCAATGTGAAGATGTGGTATAACTACTGAAACTCAAGGACATATCCCAATGAATTTGGGGTCATTTTAAAGCAGAAGAGTTGTCTAAGATACAGAGTAAAAAGTTATAAGTCATACACAGAATTTGAAACTAAGATGGAAATTATGTGATGGGAAATTCAAATTATCATCTGAGGAAAGTACCTAAAAATAATCAGAAGAAGCTTCAAAATGCCTCAGATAAATCAATGTAATAAATATATGGAGAAAAAATGAGAATTTTGAAATAGGGAAAATTTGTGAATTGGTTATGAGACAAACCAAAGAGGCACTCTTGTTGGGTCCAAGAAGTCAAGATGTATATAGCCCTGAGAATTAGAGGTCATAGTGGGAGCTTGCACCTTAGCAGTAGATACATCGGGATCAGAGTGAACCATTCTTGATCTGATAGGATTCACACTTCAGCATAAAGCAGCAATGAGAGAAGATACACAAGGATTAATTGCAAACCCAGTTCCCACATCTAAACTGTTTATAGAGTGAAATGCTCTTGAACCCAGAGGTTCTAAGGAGGGAGAAAAACAATATAAACTGACTGTGTTAGCCTTCAACTGATTGAAATTTAAGGCAGAAGCAACTAAGTTAGCAGTGGTAAGATTAAGCTTTCTCCCACAGAGCAGAAATGCAAAGCCATAAGCTATGCTGAGCTGCTGACAGTTGACATTTTATTCTTTTTCCATACTTGAATTTTTTATAACTGTATAAAATTCAACTAGAGTACATAAATGAAATTAAATTTTATGAAGATTGTTTGTTTGTTTTGTGTGGGCTAGACAGGCTAAAATGCTCCAAGTTAGCAGTCCAAGTTTATAGCAAAAAGGATTTTGCTCTGTGTATCCCCGTGTAATAAGAAACATGGGCAATTCTCACTGTTCCCAAGAAACTAAGGTCATACATCTTGAATTTTTTTCCACTTCAGAGTCAATAAAGTCAATTGCTTCCCCATATATTTGAATGATAAATAATTGGGAAAAAGACAGTTTCCCTAGTAGCCTAATTTCAGTGATTCCTTGCTCAATCAAGTAAGTCCAACATTGGCAGTAATCTCATATAGCAGTGGTCAGTACAAGTTTTGTCTTAACTGGAGAAATATTATTCTCTATACGATTCTCAAAGCTGAAGGTCTCAGGTTAAATTGCCACAGTTTTGTTTCTGTAATATTGAAAATATTAGCAGCTAGAAATGAGTGACTGGTTTGCACAAATGAATTCATTATGGGAATGCTTGATGATGGGGGTCGAGCTAGAAGGTTAATGACAGAATCAAAACATTTCATATTGCAGAATGAAATGACAGATCCCTGCCCTCTTAAAATTTTGTTTTTAGTAATTTATTTTTTATAATGAAAGCACATTATTTACTTAATAAGATACTGAAATAATTGTTTTAAAAAAAGAGTTGGATGGGAATTTAAGAGTCAGCTGGTTCAAATGCCTCATTTTCTAGGTCAGAGAATTAAGGTCCTGAGAGTGCCTTGGGCCTAGGTCACTGTGAGTCAGTGGCAGGGAGGTATCCATTCGGAATATTAACATTAACTCATTCTGGACAGGAAGTATGGAACGAAAACCATCATACACTGGATCATTCTTGGAAAGGAAGGCAATGCTACCATAAATTAACTTGTAAAGTACACTTCATAGAGAATGTGCCTACTAATGTTCTGATCTGCAGCTGATAATGGATAGCAAATTTTCTCATACCAAGAGAATTGTCAACAATTTTTCAAATGAAGAATAAATATGATGCATATGGTGGACTCCGGCTTTTCAGTCATGCAGAGGATTGCCATTAAATTTGAAACTTACATATTATGTATATTGCATAAATCTTGATGCCAAATTAAGAATATTACATTGGAAACCATAGTGATGTTTTACATTATGCAAAAGGAAGGATCTCAGGGGTAAGATTGATGGCTCAATGTAATTTGTGATATGTTGGTGTGTGAAATCATTCTAATATTCTATTAAAACTACTTTTAGTTTAAAGATTTTCAGTACTCTCAGCTCCCTCTGAAGTAGGAACTTATTTCAAAGAAGTTTACTTACAAAGGCTGGAGTTCATACCAACATTCTCCTGGATTGAGGTTCCCAGGGTATAAAACAAAATCTGAGGGGATCTTAACTTCTGAAACTGTGTCAATTGATGAGCCACAGATGGTAGTATTAAAAACATATTTTTGTTATTCATTTATTTTAATAATCTTTGCTTAGAGGTCCAACTTTTATTTTCCATAGGAAGAAAGTGAACAGACATGCTTGGCTTCTCCCAAATACATCTGTGTTCTCAAATATTCTCTAACATTATTTGATCTATTTATGGAAGTAGATGAAGACAACATATGGTAAAATTTAGGTAAAACATTGTAAGACCCTTAAATAATTGATGAAAACCAAAAGGGAAAAGTTTTTAATAATAATCATAGTAATTTAGTAATTTTATTGTGTATTCATTTAAAATTTTCATCAACTGTGATGGGAAAGTTTGACTTCCAAATTAAAGACCTACAGCAGGTTATTAGTGAATCTTTTGTACAAAAATTAAATTCTAAATCTGATTTACCAGGTGCATCCTTTCACAAATGATACCAAGCACCATAAATTAGTCATTCTATAGATATTTTCCTCACATACTTCCTACTTTTATCAGAAATTTGGTGGAAGATTCTATCTGGAAATCTAGCGTAGGCAGGGAAGGGTTTCTTACCTAAGGGTAAAGCTAATGTAATTCACATTCATAATTTTAAAATATTCCAAAAATCATGTAAAGTGATAATTAAGACAATTCTTAGTGTGCTTTTGTCAGTATTGATTGCCTTAAGCAAAATTTTATTGGATCTGGACCCACACTGGGTCAAGGCAGGACCCTCTCAGTGCTAAAGTGATGTGGCCCTAGTGGTGAACTGAACAAGCAGCCAGGTTTATTGGTTTGGTTTCATGGGAAGTTTCCTAACAAAGGATCCACATAGGATCCCCTACATCATTTTCTATTCACAATCACCTAAACCATATAAATTAAGTGTTTTGTGTTCTTTACATAATTCTTATATGTATATATTTTATATAAATGTAATCACATTCTTTTTAAAAAATTACTCTAAAATATAAAAGGTTATTGTCCCAGCATAGTAATTCAAAGAAAATAAAAATGAGCAAGAAGGTTTATCTTACAAGTTAGATTAATACACTGAAGTTCAACTTCTATAAAAACTGAAAGAAAAATGAGATCAAACTCTAATTTAGTTACCTTACCTATAAGATGTAGTAATTTTTAAAAACAATTCCTATATACAAACTCATGGAAATAGAGTAGGAAAAACAGAGCAAATAGAGGATCACATTTTTTTTTTTATTTCTGGTATAGATTAGAGATATTTTAATAGGCTGTCATAGTAGTTAATGGAGTGAGAAATATTAATTTGGGGCTGTTTATGGATGATGTTTTGAGATAAACTATGAATGATGGACAGGTTTAACTAATGAGAAAAGTTTATCAGGTGAAAAGAATAACATTATCATAGTCACAGTACAAATATGGCTTTGGTGGCCATCCTTTAGAATGGATCCTGGTACTTTTGCTTGTGCATATTCGCACCCCTTTTATATTGGTAAGTGTACCCTAATTCTCCTTTAGATAGTCAATTTTCTCATACTTTGTCTAGAGATTACTCCCTTCCCCTAGGCCCAGTCATACTACGAAGGTCAGCGTATGACTAAAGTTGATCCATCTAGAATTCAAATTAATCATGACATTTATCTATGCATACTGGAAAAATATCACTGAAATTGCAGGGACCAAAAATCAATGTAAGCCTAAAGCTGAAAAAAATCACCATCATCACATATGAAAATAGACTGTATGAAAAGAAAACTTTCTCTGCAAAAGGAAAATAACAAGAATTGAGGAGTGACCAATCCCGGATTCCATTCTTGTTGTTGTTGTTGTTCTAACATGGAAATAGCAAACTCAAAAGTCTTTGACTAATTGGGAAGTGGCATGAATTTGTAAAGCATTACCTATAAAACCAAATGGACTGGTGGGATCAGCAGGGAAATGAGACATATCCCAAGCATGACCACTTGATTTCAATTTGTTTCAAATACTACTATGATCACAATAGCCTTGTGATCAGGTAGAGCACCTCTATGTGGATTGAAGTGTTTGATATGATCCACATGTAGCCTTTCAGTTCACAAGATGATTCTTTTTTTTTTCCTTCTTTATTTTTCTGTCTTCCATTGCTTCCTTCTTCTTTTTCCTCTTTTCCTTCCTGTTATTTTGTTCTTCTTTCCCTTCCTTCTTTGCTGTATAATTTTAAGTTATAAATTTATAATTATCTCTTGACAAAAATATAATTACTATTTGTACAAAATATAAGGCAGAAAATAATGATGAAAGATTTTGCCTTTCACTGAAACAATTGTACAAGTATTGGCAAATACTTTTTAAAGTCAATCAGCCTGGGAGCAGACTTATAAGGTACTTTAACTCAGGGGGAGGGTCGAAAAGCATGGTCCCCCAAATAATAAACAGTATCAGCTAATTCTCAGACTCTACTTTGTATCTCTTGGACCATAAATAGCCACCTATGCACCTTGTGATCCTGGTACACTCTAAACTTTTCCGAAGCATTTCTTCTGAGGGGGTAGAATGATGATCAAGAAGCTTTCAGTCATCCACACATTGAATTAAAATTTTCTTTTTTTTTTAGCATACAGGTAAGGGAGAGGAATCTAACAAAAGGAAAGACGGATATGTTTTTATGGATAAATTAGCATTAATACGTACATGATGATTGCGAGCAAGAAAAATAAAAGAATGGGATTAATTTAGTATTTAAAGATGAGAAGACTTAGTTATAAAAACTCTGTGGATATACTGCCCAGGTTTAAATCCATAATTTGCCATTTTCTCTCTATCTAATCCTCTCACACTTCTACAATAGGGGAAATACTGATATGCCCACTGTTATGGTTTGGATGTGAGATTTCCCCCTAAAAGTTCCCATGTGGGACAATGCAAGAAGTTTCAGAGGAGAAATTATTTGGTTATAAGAGTCTTAACCCAATCAATAAATTGATCCCCTGATTGGGATTAACTGAGTAGTAATTGAAGTGGTAGGGTATGGCTGGAGGGGGTAGGAATTGGGACATGGATTTGGGGTATATATTTGTATCTGGCAAGTGAAGACCCCTCTCTCCCTCTCTCCTTTTGATCATCATGTCGGCTGGTTCCCTCTGTCTTATTCTTCAGCCATGGTGTTGGGCCTCACTTAGAGCCCTGAGGAATGGAGTCATCCTTCTATTGACATCTAAAACTGTGAGCCCTCAAATAAACTGTTCCTCCTCTATGATTGTTCTGACCTGGTCTTTTAGTCACAGTGGTGAAAAGGCTGACTAAAACACCCACTCGTTCTTACAAGGATTAAGTGAGTTAGGACATATAAAGTTCTTAGATTAGGCATGACTCATGATGCATCCTCAATAAATATCGGCTAGCATTCAGTTCTGTCATTTCCCTATTAAATTCAATAACCAATAATTACATGACTAGACTTAAATTAAATGAAAATTACAACTTGTACTAGTTGTATTTCAAGTGGTTGATAGCCATCTATTTTAAAGAACATTTCTGTTTTCAGACAAAGATTGATGACAGCAATGCTCTAGATAGCGAGAGCAGAGAAATTTAGGAAAGGACTTAGTTTGTTAAATGAGAGATGATACCCAGTTCTCACTGCCACCACCACAGTGAATGGCAAACATGAACCTCTTCATTTAAAAGTACCAGTCCCTTTTGATGGCACCTGCTGACCTTTCCTGGGACTCTGAAGCCTGGAAAGGCAAATATGTAAACTGAATGTGAGCTATGAGCCTGTCCACTTAGACAGTCTCCTTCACTGACAGGTATGTTCCTCCTGTATCTCAATACATAAAAATGACTTTGAACATGCCTACACTTCTCTCCTGCATTCAACAAACCATCTGCCCCAATGTGAACAATGTGTCTTTCTCCTCAATTCTGATATATGTCTTATGAACCCAGTTTTGAACTTACAAAGCAGAAAGCTCAATGAAGCATGAATCTAAGGGTATTCTATTATCTCACCTCAGCTCAAAAACCACAATATCAGTGATATTTCCATGTGGATATGCTCTTACCATCTCTTATTTAATTCAGGTTGAAATGCAAGGCTATCACCAGGCCATGCATGACACTTTAAAACATATCAAATAAAGCACCTACCATTCATTTAAACGCTGTAGAACCTGAAAATTCTCTCAAATTGTTAGTGCCTGCTGAAACATAGTATAGATAATATGTGACACAGAAAGCAAAGGGGCAAATGTCCCTATTAGGAAATTTAAGGAAATGTTAAGAATGCTGGGTTTTATGTATAAGAAACAGCTATTTAGAAAGGATAATTCTAAAGAGGAACAACTTGCTCCCTATGTAATTTTTATCAGTCCATTCTTCTTCTATCCTCTGATGTTCATCTTGACTTCACTGTGTTTATCTTCTTAAAATAGAGGAGATAAAAACTGATGGCTCATAAATACATATTAATTGTAATTGGAGCTTTATAGGAAAGAACAAAGAGGTGTAGAAAAGCAGATAATAATGTATGTAATAATGTTCTCACACAGGTAAAAATGAAACAATCCACCCAGAGTGTAAACTCATGCACATGTATACATGCACACCCATGGGATAAGAAGAGCTACAGGGAGCTGTTATAATCAGATATATATGTCTATTTATGGAAATAATTTTTACTACATCCTATGTAGCACTATTTATTATTTAAAACAACTTATAATTAATAATGGATAAGATAATAAAATATGATCACAATTAGAATTCAAAATGATTTACCGCCAGGTGATGTTCAAATATTGTCTGTTATTTTCAAAAACATCAATTTAAATTAATCTAAAACAATGGAATGCATGTAAGAGTGCTTGTAACCTGTTATTTGAATTGATGCATAAATGGACTCCATGATCTTTTCAGTAATTATGATGCAAGTACTGAGAGGAAATGGTGATAGTGATAACACTGAAAAGAAGAGGAAACTACAGACAGCTGAAAAGCTCAGACCCATCAACCACTACCTTCATGACACTCCCAAAGCAAATATCACCTGCATGTCTGGACTCAGAAGAGCAGTGATACATAAGGGAACTGAAGGAGAAAAACAACTGAAGCAAAGAGAGACACCAAACCCGACATTATTTATTTCAGTTCTATTTTCTGTTATGGTTCACAAAGTAAGAAATGAGCCTGTATGTAGAAATGAACAGAAGGGCATATTTGTTAATCAATGTCCTTACCTTGGTTAACATTGTCTCCTCTTTTACTGAATCACTAACATTTTGTTATAAAAATTTCTATATTTAATGGCAGGGTTGTTATTTTTAAAAATATATTTTTAGTCGTAGATGAAAACAATATGTTTATTTATTTATTTTTATGTGGTGCTGAGGATCAAACCCAGTACCTCACGTGTGCAAGGCAAGTGCTCTACCACTGAGCCACAACCCCAGCCCAAGGGTTGTTAGTTTTAATAAATCATAGGTCTGCCATTTTGAAATCCTGGATTCTTTAAATTACAACAATTTCCCATTAATGCAGTGAGGTAACTAGAAAGAATAACATATATTCCTCATAAATGACATTAAAATAGGTGATTTATTGAGAAAACTACTAGAAGTAAGACAAGGAAGCTACCTATACTGATAGACAAGTGAAAATTCTATAATTTTTTTTCTCCAAAACTACAAATATAAAGCAATTTTCCTTCATATTTCAACTAAACCCATTACTTCTGAAATAAGAACTTAATAGACACCATTGTTGTTTTAAAAATTAAGAAAGTGTGAACCTTTTCAATTCAAGCAAATATTATTATATCTTAGCAGCATCTTTGAATGTGAAAAGCTATAATAAACCTTTATTTACAGAGAGCTGTAACAGACCATCTTAAGTGGTCAATCCATATTGACGAATCAATGTTTTGTATCATGAAAACAACTGGACAAACCAACTAAAGAAATATGAGCTTAGATTCTTCTCTCTCAATGTATCTTAACATTGATTGGGCAAGCAACTTTGCCTTAAATGCAATGGCATCCCTTTGCAGTTTTTAGTTATCTGACTATGTATAGGAAAGGCTGAAACAGGCTCAGTTTGAAAGGCTGAAACAGGAACTCAGTTCCTGTTACTTAATAGTATATGATCCAAGAGATCAAATTTTTACTTGTAGCATAACAAAGACCACAGTCATTATTGGAATTATAATGAGAAGCTATTTCCTTTATATGCCATAATCTGGTCTGAGATATACATCCCATGTAGTTTTTCTCATTATTCATTTGTCGACTGATATATAATCTCTGAAATGAGAGTCTAAAATTCTGTTGTGAATGTGCAAAAATATAAATCCATACAAAAATGCCTTGCTCCATAATATATATTTGTAAATTATGTATTATGATATATACATATCAGAAAAATAGTATGTAAAAATACTCTCTCAACTAATCCTTACAGATTAGAAATGTTTTAAAAATGTTTTTAGTCTCACTGGCCTTTTCAGGTGCTTTCTCTCTAAGTAACATGAATGTTTTTCCCTAAGAACCCCACCTGTCTTTACCCTCCACTGTTCTACATTTCCAAACCCCTCTTTGAGGAAACTATCTGAGCATCCTTCCAATAGGTAGTCAGACACCCATTCACTGAGCAACCTATTATTAGCCTAGTACCATGTAATGGGGTAAGGTGACCTTTAGCATGTTAATCCAGTGGTTATAGGTGACAGGTTTCCAGGCACCTGGCAAGCTCTGGGACAACAGCTTACATTTATTCTAGTTACATATATTCTAATTCTAAATGGTCACACTAAAAAAAAGTTTATTTTGAAATAAGGTAGCTGATAATTATCAAAATGAGGTTTAAAATCTTGGGGCAAATGATAGGCACTATTAATTTTTTCTGATTAAGTTATTTTTTAAGTTCTGTGCAATTCTTCTATTTTTTTTTCTTTTTAAGCCTATATATAGATATTGATTAATTTGGGGAAGAAAGTAGCAAATTGTGATTCTATAGAAACTTTTCAAACAGACTTTTAACTTGAGTTTTATCAATTTTTAATCTTATTGATCTCAAGGGCAAAGACTATCTAGAAAAAAACAAGTTTAATGTGATTTCTGAAAGTTATTTGAAATTTTAGGGAATGACCCATTTTTTTCCAGAAATACTACAGAAATTGGGGGTTTGTTATAAATTGTAATTTACACAATGTCATTTGGTCAAAGTTGCAAAATTCTATAATCAACTGAGCTTATGATATTACAACATTATAAAATAGAAAGGCTACAAATAAAAAGTTAGATATGCTTTGCTCTTACTCGGGTTTATGTGGCAATCAATTTTACTTAGGACTATTGGTTATAAAATTCTCCTCTCTGAATTCAGTCTAACAATATGGATTATTATGAGTCTAAGTTGTAGGAAACAATTATTTCACTGAACTAAAATATTATAGATGTGCTTCCTTATCTCTCCAGTCTAAACACCTTGCTTAAAAAATATGTCCACATTGACAAATTTCAAATGGAAAAGAATCAACACTATACTATATGATCTCAATTTTATGTGAAAAAATGTAAAATAAAAAAGAGTAAGCATATCTCAAATTAGGTAGTAATATGTAGATGTACAATAATGGGCAACTTTAAATTATCCTTTTTATATTATCATTTTCTAAGTTGTCTTTAATTACTAGGCACATTTTCAAAATTGGAAAAATATACATGTTATTTTTTTAATTTTTGGAAGAAAATGGAATAATCTCAGTGACATATGAACATTTAGGCATGGTCGTGAATTCATCAAATAGACATCACCACGTAGACACAAATGGGAAATATTTCTGTGAAAAACTCACAGTTAAGATAGAATAAGTGACAGTATAATAAGATATAATAAGAGATACCTAACAATGCATATTCATCTTCAGAACAGTATCCACAGATAGGGCATGTTTAAAGGATGAACCATTTAAAGGCAATCCCAATTAATTCAATAAGACTTTGAATTTGGTGCTCATAATTAAATAAATTTTATAGTTTGCTATAATCTTGATTCACTTTTCAGGCCCACCAACATGTACTCTTCACCCATACACCTATAATCAAATTCAACTTCCCATTGTCTTTCATTCTACCAAATCCCACTTCTGATTAGTCAATGGCCCTTCAACTCATCTCCAAGCAGACTCAACCATAAAATACACTTGAATTCTTATAGTTTTAAAAATTTGAACATATATATGGCAGAAGTTGGCATTTTTGGTATTTGGATTATATGAGTTGTGTATATTACATTTAATAGTATCCTGGTAGCAATAAAATACAGTGTGTGTGTGTGTGTGTGTGTGTGTGTGTGTGTGTGTATAATGTCTTCATCTAACTTACTGATAATCATTGTACCTTGCTGAGTATCTTCCCAACTCTGTCATATTTTTCCCCTAAAAACTTATAGAAGTTTGTATCTCTAGGGGCAAAATGATAAACAAGACTCCAAAACAAGTAGAGAAGAGATGTGGGTGCAGAGGGAGTTTAGGCATATCTATTTGTCTAAACCCTGTTAAGTTTCTATCAGCTTGAAGGGAAAGTTTCAGGAACATTAAATTATGTGTAGCTTTTATTGATTTTCAATTGCTTTTAATAGGGAGCATTTTGGGGCTAATCAGTACCTTCAGGGACTGACATAAGGAAGCTGTGTCTTAATGGGTTCATGAGTATCAGTATCTTTAGAAACACCCTCATCAAATTACATAACATTCCAAATTTTAAAGTAACAATATTTCATGGACTTTTAAATTTTTACAATTTTGTGAATCTACTGCATTAACCAGATATATGTCTGACAAACAGAAAATAAAAAATAATAATGTTTTTCTACTTTCATTAAGGTTTTATACTTAAAAGTTAAAGAAATACAATACTCAATTCATGTTTGTACTGACTTACTGTACTGAAGAAACATTTTTCCATGTTCAAACTAATTTAGATGTATGTGGGGCAGATGTCTTTCTACTTTAACTGCATTAACTCAAGAGTGGGGTCCAGATGCTAAGAGGAAGGACCAAAAATACTGGTTGTCTCATTTGGTAGCTATGTGAACGTCAGCAAATTATTTAGCCCCTCTATATCTCATTCTCATCCTTTTAGAATAGGGATAAAACAATCCACTTCAATTTTTGTGAGTATTAAGTGCTGTTGGATATAGGTATTCAAAAAGTCTTAGCCACACTAGTCTTCATACTCTTATGATCCAGTAATGTTGTAAAGTAGGTATGTTCATCTGAAAATTATAAGTTCTCTTATATATCTAGAAGGACAATGGCAGTGTTTCCCAAACGGTGGTCTATGAAAACAATATGGTAAATAGCTAAGTGACATGACTGCCACTAATTTTAAATATATTTTTATAGCAAGAATGCTATACAGTATACTCCTATCTTAGAGACTGAAACTGAAGAATAAAATATTAAAGGAAAATGACATCTGGCCTTTTGCTTCTTTGTCTTGGCATTTCTATGCTTGATTAATCAGAGTTTTTTTTTTTTTTTTTTTTTAAATCACAGAACTCCTATACACTGCTTGATTTCCATACTCTCTAAGATATTCCTTCTGATATCCTAATAAGAGTGATACAGGTAATAGTTTTTTTTTTAAAAAAATGAAGTGGATCAGGTATAGAAAAGAAAAAAGAAAGATATAGACATGGGACTAGGAAGGATTTCTATTTCTTCTGGGAACAGTAAAAGGAAAGCAATGGGGAAGCTGGAGTGTGCAGGACAGCAAAGCCTGGCTGGTGACTGGATGTGCTTGAGGCCATATGCCACATGGTCCATTATTTCCACTCAATTCTGTAGTCCTAAGGCAACCAGATCTTCTTTTCCTTTTCTCTAAAATCTTTTTTTTTTTTTTTACCTATGTAAAGCCTCCATTTTTTTTTTCACTTTTCTATCTAAGATGCTTACACAATTCATGTTTCTCAGGACAAATAGTCCCTAATTTGAGAGTTCTGGCATATTCTCCAGGGTCCAAATTATGACCTATCGACACATATGAATCATTCAGAAAGTGGCCAAGCATTATGGCTCACAGCAACTGTGTGAGGAAGAAATGGATTATTATGCTCACATACCCAGATAAGGATCTTAAGTTAAAGATAGGAAGGTAATTGACGTAAGTTCATAGATGTGGCAGGGGAGAGATTCCTCTCAGTTCTCATGATTTATTTTTATACTTTCCATGACCTGCATATGAACATACATTTCCTTTGCAGTGGGATGAAGAAATTGGGGATGGAGAATGCCGACGCTGATTGATTATATTTGCTCAACCTTCTTTACTCAGAGGTGAAATAGCTCTACTAGTTCTATGCTTTTTAAATGAAGATGTTAACTACAGTTATGGTTCAGATATTAGGTGTCCCTTAAAAGCCTAATCAGTAAATTAACCCAATGACAAGGATAACCCAATGACAAGTGGTAACTTCAGGCTGGTAGGGTATGGCTGGAGGAGGTGGGTCATTAGGGGTGTACTTTGGGGTGTATAGTAGGTGAGCTGAGCTGAGTCTCTCTCTGCTTCCTGGGGTGATGTCTCAGTCAGCTTTTTTCCACCACACTCTTCTGCCATGATGTTTGCCTCAACTCAATGCAGCAGTCTGTCTATGGACTAAGGTCTCTGAAACTGTGAGCCCCCAATGAACTTGTCCTCAAATTGCTCTGGTCAGATCTTTTGGTAACAGCAGTAAAAAAAAAAAAAAAAAAAAAAAAAAAAAACAGCTGACTGAAACAACCACCTTCTGGTTGGTAGACTGTGTCATATATTATCCTTATATGGTAATAGTTTTCCTCTTTCAGGCCCTCAACTTGAAAGATATACTTTCATTGCTGATCTTTGCTAGCAAATGTTTATCAATATTTTGGGTCTGAGAAGTTACCTAAACATAAGACTCTTTGAAGTGAATAAAGTCCTATTTCTCTAGATCATTAGTTGGGAAACTGTAGCTCATAAATCAAATCCATCTCATCACCTGATTTCTAATTAAAGCTTTATTGCTAGCAGTGACACCCATCCATGTACACATTATCAACAACTCTTTTCATGCTACAGAGGCAGAACTGAGTGGCTATGATAGAGATCATATGACCAGAGAAACCAAAAACATTTACTTGGACCTGTTCAGGACAAGTTTTTTCAGTTTCTGCTCTAGGTATTCTAATTTTATTTTATTTTTTTATCTTAGGAACAAGATCTGAGATCATAAACTTATGTCCTTAGAGTTCACTGTTTTCAGACACTCAGAGAAGTGTTTTTGACTGATTTCCATATTGCTGTCACATACAGGCTCACATTGAATGCATATAACAAGAAAAAATGTCCATAAAATTTGTATTATAACCACTGGAGAGGTATTGTTAAGGGTGTTGTTAACCTCATCAAAGAGCTTCCTAAGAGAACAACATATCTGGAGTTGGAATACATAACATTGTTTTTTTTTTTTCCTGAGCAATTAGTTAGCAATAACAGCAATGACCACTTCAAATATTATTTTTGTTTTCTCTTTTCTTTAGAGGCTAAAAAACTTAAAGATAAAACTTACAAACATCTAACACTTACTTTACAGAGTACTTTTTTTCTGTTTTCTAAATTTATGCTTACCTTTACTTTAGTTTCACTGTTTGTTTCCTTTTTGTGATGTTTAGATTCACTTTATGTCATAGCAATGTGTGCATGTTTTAACCACACTTCATCATTTTTTAATTAAGACTGGATATAAATAAATGAAAGTATCAGTTCTATAGAAAGAGCCCTGAAAGAAAATATGCTTGAACCTTCTGTCCCTGTTATAGGAATCTCTTCCTATGATTGCATCCTGTCTTCTCCCCAGGGTTCAGTTTCAACCTCTAGAAAATAAGAAGGGAAAGAAAATACTCTGACCTCACAAAGACCTTAGCTGAAAAAAAATCTGCAGCTACCTTCAGAGCTGTATCTTGTGGAGAAAGAGACTCATACTGCTTTAGTGTTTTAGAACACCTAAGGCTTGGCCATTTCATTCTGATAGTTTTAAGGACTCTTGTATAGAGCCCAAATGGGATTTAGGACAGTGTATATTCCATAATGGCAGCTTTACATGGCAATGCAACATAAACTGGAAGGGGGCTGGTGCCAATACGGAATTATACTGAGGTTACTAAAATAAGGACAGAGTAGAACATGGGAAGATGTTTAGGTTAACTTTCTATCTTGCTGCCAAATCAAATACGTGGATCTGTGTTGACCACTCTGCCCTGATGCTTGCTTTCCAGATAATCCAAAGCATTGAAATGATATCATCCAAAGCCTCTCATACATCACCTAGAATGGATTGCTTTGTCTCTTGCTTAGACATCAGTAACGGAGCACCTCTGAACTTCATCCAATGATCCTAATATAAGGTTTATTAGTTCTCTATTAGTTCTTCCACAGCACCTGCCTAATGAATTTTTCTATGAACTATTTTTTCTCCCTTATCCAAAGGTAAATTCACTTCCAATTTGGTATTGAAAAAAAGCAATAGATTCAACCAAACCCTGTCTCCACCCCCTTCTTTATCATGTTCCAGAGGCAAAGGATTAGAAAGATAAATTCTAATTCTAAAAAAAGCATTTCACACCTAATTACTCTAAGAAATAAACAGAGTTTCTGTAAACCCCTTCCCCATTTTCTCCTATAAATAATTATAAAAATTAACATTAAAATGCTTTCAAAATTATCTATGGAAATGTGTATCTAGAGTCCTACTTTGTGCTTGTTAAATTATCTTTTATGCTTCATTCATATCAAACAGTACTAATTAAATAAGGTGAAATAATACCTGGATCTTTACCATTTTCCTTTAGTCTGGTTATATAACTGCCATGATTACAAGTAGCTAGTATTCATCAATTAGAAAATTATTAAGCTTACATGATGCAAGGTTTTGATGTTAAGAAAAGCTGCTTCAAAGTTGCTTCCTGAAGAGCTACTTCCTTACTCTCCACTGAATTCACTTAAGGTTCAAGGCCAACCTTCACTGGATAATTACACAAAAACAGTGTTCACTCAGCAGTATTTTCACAATCAAATATTTAGATTATTAGATCACAACCAAATATTTAAATCCTTCATGAGAGAACTTGAATTAAAAACAAAACATCTTCAATTCAAGCTATTTTTAAATGATAAAGCATTATTACCATATAAGCTACAACATAATGTCTCATTAATCAATATTATACAAACTTTGTAGAGGCATGCCATTCCCATGACAGTCTAACATGACCTCAAGTAAGATATCTTAATAATAAAGATAGAATGTGCAGACAAAGCCCATCCATAAACCAGAAGGTACAAGAAGTGCATGGGGCTACGTTATAATACATCCAGAGGGACTTAGTGCAAACTGCTAAAGGTACCCAGATGGAATAGCAGTGTTATATGATATTTCTGACATTTTCTTTATATAGTCTCTATATTGTTACTAATAGTCAAAAGAAATAGCCATCCGTTCAACAGATGAAGCCTAACATTTTGCCTGGAAAATTGTTATCAGCCCAGTAACAATTGGTTTATTGATCTCAAACAGCTAAACTCCATGCTTTGAAAAGTTATTTGGGAAAATACATAGCTATTCTTCAAAATGTAATAAAAATGTGACTTTTTTAAAAAACAAATTGATCCTCAGTAAAAGGTCTATTTCCAAAAGTATTTTTTATGTAGACTGAAGATAGTTGAAAGATACATGGTCCACTAAGACACCAACATTATTAAAAACAACTTGAGGAACTAGAGTTTTTAATTACAATATATTATCAATTTAATCCCCAAACCTATGGTATACTTTATCATTTCTAAAATCAGGATTGATATTAGAAGTAAAGGCATGTCACAGTTATAATTGTAGACTGCTACTAAAACCATGACATATCTTATAATCAACAGTATCTTAGAATCCATAAAATATGATAAATTTTCATCATAAACGTAACTCCAGTTTACACATTTTCAAAAAAAATTCATGGATTACATTACTAAAGCACTGCTATTGGTTACTAAAATATAAAATTTTTATGCCTGCCAAGAATGAGTACCTCTAGAGTTTCTTGTCACCACTACTCAAGGAAAAATATTAATTATCACTCATTTGTTTGTCTTTCTTATTAGAAATATATGAAAATATCTATTTGGCAACACTACAATACCATAATATGGTTTAAAATTCTCTCATAACCCTGTCCTCATTTCCTCTGATACACTTTCTTTATAGTATATGTAAAGGAACATGAGAGTTAAGATGTAGTTTAACCATGCTAGTAAGGAGAAGCAGTCCTCCTTATTTTACCTGCTTTAAAACAATAGAGAGTAATTATTTTAAATTATTTTTGAGGAACTTTATCAGAAGTTATTATTGAGAATTTAATGCACAAACCTTAACTAAATTTGCAGAAAACTCAACCCAGTACATAAATATATAAATCATATATATATATATATATATATATATATATATATATATATATATATAAAAGCTCTAGAATTTTTCTTGTTAAATGACATGTTGACAAACTTAGTGTATTGGTTCAGGTCACGCACACACACACACACACACACATATACACACACCTGAATTTTATATGTAATAATTTGTGTGTATGCATATTTAATTTTTTAAAACGTTTCCCACATGTGTATGATTTTTTTTCCTTACACTGATCTTTCTATCTCTGGAATTCCTTTCTATATCTTGTGTCTTCTGTATCACAATACAGCCACAGTCTCAATAATCTTACTCCAGACCTTCACATTGCTAGTAACTAAATCGCATAAAATTACAGTTTCAAGCATCTCAGTCTCTGTATCCCTAAGGGTCTATTTTATCTGAGTTGCAAAAATCATCCCTTTTGGCAACATTGGGCATAGACCATCAATTCCTTACTATTCAATGTTCTCCTTTCTTGGATTCAAGAGTGTCACGCTTTCATTTTTCCTTCTTTCCCTCTGGCAGCTTTATCTCAAAGTCTTTTTCTGGTTTTGTTTAATGGATCCAGTAATGGAAAATTCTAGGGTTTAGTATTTGGGAACTACTTGCACTTATTCCCTTATTGATCTCGCCAAAATCGCATGAATTTGATATGATCTATGTAATGGTAATCTTCAAATATATTTCCTCTGAAGAACTTACAGCTCTCTATTTGTCAACTCCATTTCAACTTATATAGTAGGCCATGTCAACTTAACATATCCTGCCCAGGATTTCTTATATTCCTTCTCCTGTATCTGTCCACATATTTCAGTCACCCTCATATCAGCTAATGGATAATGTGATTATTTAATAATGCCAAAAACCTTAGAATAATCTTTTACTCTACCCTTTCACTCAAAACAACATTTAACCACCAAGAAATCTTATTCAACTTCCATAAAAATGTATCTAAAAATGCTAATTAAAATCCCAATGAAATTTTACTCTAGATACACAGCAATTACTGAAATTAAAAAAAAAAAACTGATAACTCAATATATTAGCAATAAAGCAAAGCACTGGAAATCTTATACATTGCTGGTGAGAGTATAAATTTTAAAACATTTGAAAAACTGAAATATCCATAAAATGCTAAATATATACCTAAAAATTATGCCAGTAATTACATTCCTAATATTTACCTAAGGAGGAAAACATGCCTATAAAAGTAATCATGCAAAAATATTTTAGCAGAGTGATATCAGCAATGTGGCAGAGTGGTATACCCTTGATAACAATTCAGCAACAATTCATAAAATAATTTCCTTTGTGCAAAATAAGAAACTAATTGTAACTTTCTTGTATTCTGGAAGTACGCCAAACCAGACTCATCACAAGGATAAAGAGATTTGATACACCCTTTCATCAGAAACTCTGGCTATTTCATCAGGATTGATTTCTGAAGATTTATCTTGTTTGGAGCATCATTGCCCAATTGTTCATTTCCCCTGGCTGTCATTTTTACTGAATTGGTACATTGGTAGGGAAAAGGAGGTCAAGAGCTTCCAACTCTGGCAACCAAGAAAACTGTACCTGAAAACATATTTTCTTTAAAAATAACAGGGAGCTGGGCACGGTGACACATGCCTGTAATCCCAGCAGCTCAGGAGACTGAGACAGGAAGGTCATGAGTTCAAAGCCAGCCTTTGCAACTTAGCAAGGCATTTAGCAACTCAATGAAACCCTTTCTATAAATAAATTAAAAAAAAAAAAGGCTGGGGCTGGAGCTCAGTGATTAAACACCCCTGGTTTTCAATCCTTAGTACCAAAAATAAATAAATAAAAGGGAGATAAAGACTTTCCCAAAGTAAAGCTGAGGGTGTTTATCAGATTTTCCCAAAGTAAAGTTGAGGGTGTTTATCACCACTGGAACTGCCTTGTAAGAAGTGGTGAAGGGTGTGTTTCAAATTGAAATGAAAGAACACTAAAACTGAAACATGACATCATTAAAAAAACTATGAAACTTATTGGTAAACACGAATAAAAAAATATTGTACAATTATATTTGTGGTGGGCAAAATCACTCTTAATTCCATTACAAAAGTTAAAATTTATCTTTCATTTCACTACTGTGGCTATAGCCATGAGTAAACTCACGCTTCAGAGGAGTCCACTGTGGCAAAAAGCAGGTCTGGTTGGACCTCAATGAGATCAACAAAACTGCCAATACCAACTTCCACTGGCAGATCTAGGAGCTCACCAATGGGCCAAAGAGGTGTTAGTACCTGTGTGCTCACTGCAGCACTCCTCACAGTAGCCAAATGTGGAAACAACCTAGATGCTCATTGACAGACGAATGGAAAAACATGCTATATACACTGAAGTGTGCTCTGTGAATAACCCAGGCACAGAATGACAAATACTGCATGACTTTACTTATAGGAGGTATCTAAAATGTAGTTGAATTCATAAAATAAGAGCACAATGATAGTTGACAGAGGATGGAAAGAAAAAAACATGCATAAAGATCTAGTCATGGGAGATGAACACATTCTAGAGCTCTGCTTTACATCTCACCCATAGTCAACAGTAATACTACATACTTAAAAATCTGTTAGGAGGGTAACCTGATATTAAATATTATTATAATGATAAGGAAAAATTCCTAAGAAAATATCCCATAATTGATTGGATACTTTGCAAAAATGCTATGCTAATAGTTGTATGCTATCTTTCTAAACAGATGAAAAGTTCTCTTCAAATATACAATGAGGTAAAATAGAGCAAAATGACCTACATTTACATATGTTTCTCATCAGTATCATTTACATTAGCAATGACTGAAGCAAATCTGCAAATAAAAATAATTCCTCATATATTAAAGCAATTCTGTATCAATTAATATAAGAGTGTTTTAGCAGCTTTATTCATAATAAATAGAATCTATGAACAAGCTAAATATCCACAAGCAGGAGAAGGTATAAAAAATTGTGATATATTTATTCAATTGTACACTACTCTAAAATAAAAAGATGGAACTATTAGTTCCCAATACAAAATACATGCCTTTCTTTTTTTATTTTTTTAATTTGATCTTTTTAGTTATACATGACAGTAGAATTTATTTTAGCAAATTATAATACATAGAGTATGACTTATTCTATTTAGGATCCCACTCTTATGGTTGTACATGATGCAGAGTTACCCTGGCTGCATATTCAAATACAAAGCGATTAATTCTACTGTCTTTCCTATACCTCTAACTCTCCCTTCCCTTCATTTCCTTTGTCTAATCCAATGAATTTTTTATTATTTCCCTCCCCAGCCTCCCTTGATTTTAGTTGATATCCACAAATCAGAAAGAACATTCAGTCTTTGTTTGTTTGTTTTTTGGAATTGACGTAATTCACTTAGCATTGTATTCTCCAGTTTCACCCATTTGCTGGCACATGCCATTATTTCATTATTCTTTATGATGAGTAATATGCCATCATGTACATGTACATTTTCTTCATCCATTCATGTATTGAAGGACATCTGGGTTGTTTCCATAACTTGACTATTGTGAATTGAGGCACTATAAACATGGATGTGGCTGTTGTCACTGTAGTACACTGATTTTAAGTCCTTTGGGTATATACTGAGAAGTGGGATAACTGGGCCACATGTTGGTTCCTTTCCAAGTTTTCTAAGGAATCTCCATACTGCTTTCTATAGTAGTTTCACCAATTTGCAGACCCACCAACAATGTATTCTCATACTTTTCTCTCCACATCCTTGCCAATACTTCTGGTTACTTGCATTCTTGATAATTGCCTTTCTGACTAGAGAGAGATGGAATTTCACTGTAGTTTTAATTTACATGTCTCTAATTTTTAGATGTTGACCATTTTTTCATCTATTTTTTGACCATTCATATTTCTTTTTCTGTAAAGTATATAAATTCCTGTGTATATAAATTCCTGTGTAAGTGAATGTTCCTGGATCTACAAATTTGATGAATTTTCCATCAATACCATCACTATATTAAAATAAGTGTTTGTTCAGTTCCTTTGCCCATATATTGATTTGGTTATTTATTTTTATGGTGTTACGTTTTTTGAGTTCTATGTATATCCTGGAAATTAATGCCTAATCTGGGGTAATGGTGGTGAAGATTTTCTCCCAATCTGTAGGATCTTTGTTCACTTTCTTGATTGTTTCCTTTGTTGTGAAGATGCTTTTCTGTTGGATACAATCCCATATATTGATTCTTGATTTTACTTCTTGTGCTTTAGAAGTCTTACTGAGATAGTCAGTTCCTATGACAACAATGTTGGAGAATTGGGCCTACATTTTCTTCTAGTAAGTGCAGAATCTCTGGTCTAATGCCTAGGTCCTTGATCCACTTAGAATTGAGTTTTGTTCAGGGTGACAAATAGAGGTTCAATTTCTTTCTCTTTCATATGGATTTCCAGTTTTCCAGCACCATTGTTGAAGAGGCTATCTTTTCTCCAATGTAAGTTTATGGCACCTTTGTCTAGAATGGGATAATAGTATTTATGTGGGAAATACATGCTTTTCAAAAACATGATGCTGAGAGGTACTGGCATGTGAATTAGCAAAAAAGGGGAATGAGAAGACTCTGCAAGCAAGGTGATCACATCATCTGTACCTTAACTGCATTGTTGTTTGCCTGATTGTATACACTTGTACAATTTAGCAATTATAATTCCCAAGTTATACAATTTAAGATTTGTCCCTTTCACTCTATGTAAATTTCATCTTAATAATAAAAAACCTTCCAGAATTTCAGCATTATTACTGCTACCATTACCTCTTGGCTGCATTATTAAAGTTGCTCTTTCTGCTCCCAAAAGACATTGCTCCTGCAACCTGTTTTCTAGTTGCCACATTCAGAAGTAAAGCCAACAAGTCCATGTGATTTGCTAGGTTTGAAAAAATCCAGTCCCATCTGTACCTCTCTGGATCTCATATCTCACTGTTTCTTCGTTTAGTTAGCTCTGGCACATGATGCTTCTTGCCTCAGGCCTTGTACTTGTTCCTTCTGCTCTTCCCCCATATATCTGAGTAAAATCCTCCCTTATAAATGAGAAGTCCTTGTCACATGCCAACAACTTACTATCTTTAAATTTTAAACCCTTAGCACAATCTATCCCACTTCCTTGGTTTTTTTCACAGTATTTATCACAAATGTAGTATATATAGGTTTTTTTTGGCATATCCTTCTCTCCCCGCATTTTAATGTAAATATCTATGTAGGCAATGATTTTTAAAGTCTTATTCTCTGCTATATTATATGGCCTAAAATATTGCCTCAGTGTATATAAATTCCTGTGTAAGGGAATGTTCCTGGATCTACAAATTTGATGAATTTTCCATCAAATACCCTCACTATATTATTCATTAAAATGTTGAAGTGGACAGAGCCAAGGACAGTCTAAAAGCACAACCTCAGAGAAGTTCCTCCAACTTCATCTAGATAGAATAACCAACACCTGTTCTGGATGCATTGCAAGTATAAATAATACTGTCCTTCCATGATTTCAAAATAAGCTGTGCAAGTATTTATCAAAATATGACTTTCACTTTAGTAGAAAGTCAAACATTTATCAATTGCTGTATTGAAAGCATTAAAGGATTTTATGTCAATATGATAACAAATAAAAACCTGTATCTCATTTGGTCTTTAATTATAAAATACTGAATGATAAATAAAGTATTTACCCCCAAAAAATAATAATTCTTTTAAAGAACAAAAATTTCCTCAGTGTTTTCAATCTTTCCACTCATTACAGGATATCATGTCACCCACCAGTCCACTGCTAACAGAAGCCACAAACAACACATCATGTTAATTACTGTCACTGTAATTCTTGTGCCAACATTCTTCTGCAAGGAAATTCAAATATAATCTTGATTTAAATAAATTGCTTACATGCAGTCAAGGAGTACAGTTTATTTTTTAATAAAAGTCAAAGTAATTTTCCATTTGCTTGATAGACAACATGTTCTGCCATAGCATATTTCTCCTAGTAGTGGGCATAATTAATGCTGTGCCTTAGCACATGCTATGTGGGTACTAGTTGACAAATGTAGGATTTGTGGCAAATTACTGACTTCAATCTGCCTTAGCTTCCTTATTTATAAAATTAAAATAACACAGAAACAAACAGACAACAATAACAACAAAAAACTTTCTCAAAGGTTACAGAGAGGATAAAGTGAAATAACAAAAGTAAAGGTTAAAATAAGTGTTGGCTATAATAACTGAAATGAAATTATAATAGTGGTAGCATGCTTATGTTTTCTGTTCTAATGAATTTCTCCATGCAACCTGATGGCCTGCCTTTTAAAGAAATGCCAAAATAAAGTCTGGGAATAGAGCTTAGTGCTGGGGTGTTTGAGTAGCATTTGTGAGATCCTGGGTTTTGACTCTCAGCAGTGGGAAAAAGAAATGCCAGAAAATAAAATATTGATAAAATACAGTGCAATGCTGAGCATGTGTAAGTTAAGTAAATCTTGGTGTGATTGGGTTTATTCTTTTATTATATATTTGATGTTTACAACACTGGAGAGGTTTGACAGTGAGCGCCTGAAATCTCTCTTTCCATAAAGCATCAGTCTACACTGGAATGCAAAAGAGTCATGCCTCTTCAGAGATTAGAGATGCAAGTCTCTTGTATATTTCCCTTGGCTCATTACTTTGGACATACTACAGATGTGATGATCATTCTTAGCCAGCCTCAAGATAAAGAATCACTGTACACGTGTTCTTCATGGGCTGCCATTACCATCAGTGTAAAGATGCTTACGCTGCCATTTTCCTCTTCTAACCCTGCTAGAACTCTACCACTGGCCCATGGAGCTCTATTTTAGACCCTGGATCCACTCAAGTGCAGATCTCTGCCAACATGATCAAATACTGTTGTCAACCCAGCAAGTGCCATAAAAGCCCCTCTGAAAGGAAAGCAGCACTGTGTATAATTAAATAGGGTATTACTTGGACTCACACCCAGAAAGTGTATGATTTTTTTTCCTTGCTCAAGCATACCTATCTGGGTCACTGTATCTATCTCCTCACACTGCTAAACCACCCTGCAGACTATGTTAGACTCCGTATTTTATGATAAAATTTTGCCATCTGTAATCTTGTTTTTATTTTCACAGTATCTCAAGACCACATCCAGTGGATATGTTTGTATATATCCAAACCCCAACTGTGAACAGAAGTCATGTCTTCTCTACTGCCAGAAAGATGTCTTAAGCCTCCATGCAAATTAGTGTATCCTTCCTTGAGGAAGGAGTGTTATTTAACCTCACATGCCATGGTTTAGGACCAGTGGGACAGCTGTTCCATAAACAAAAAAGTCATACTAATGTCTTTCCTTGGTTATTACAGATCAATGCTGTGCAATAATTATAAAACTGAGTAGGCATAAGAAGAAATATCTCATTCTTAATTGGGTGAAAATTTACAAAAAAAAAACATGTCATTCTCGATGGGAAAGAAATTCAGATAGGCATTTAATTTTAACTTTTACACCAATAAAACATCACCGTTATCACTAACAACCTCAGCTTCAAAAATATAGCACTTCTCTGTGGATCTTAATGCACATGAATGGTCCAGTTAATTCAAAAGTTTTTTTTGTTTTGTTTTTAATGAAGATTCTGAAACCCAATCATAGACAGGAGAAAACCAGGGATATAAATTAAGATGAGAAGCACATTTTTTAATGCCTCATATTGCTACCTCAGAAGAAAAGAGTTGAGTAAATGGAAGAACAGACATGATACAGAATTCAGAATTGTTTTTAAAAATTATATTACTAAAAAAAGGAGAAAGTGGTTTAAGTTACCTCAACTTTAATATTATATCATTCATTTTTTAAAAGAAAATGTTATTATTCTATTCAATGAACACGTTTTAAAATGTAATAAAATGATTTCTCCAATTCAATGATTATCACATTTAATAACTGATATTCATATAAATTTGAAGGCATTATTAGAAAAATAATTCCATGAATTAGAGGGTCAGATATTCTTTAGTTCTCTAATAACACTCCCCAGATAGTTCTAATTAGCTTATAATACTAAGGTACTGATAGTAAATGCCATATTAAATTAATAGACTCTTGAAGAAGACATAGATTTAGTTTCTAAATGCACAGGATTGGTATCTAGGCTCACTGTTTCATTGTTTTTCTATAAAAGTAAATGTGAACATGTATAGAATCATCAAAATCATTCCCCACTTGTTGGCAATATTAAGGAAAGTCCTTAGTTTTGATTCACAATATATTTTCATGCAATCAATTTATAGTGTATGATAGATTATACAACATTATTCAAAGTGAGTTCAGAAACAAGACCCAGTTTCCTTTCACTTTAGTCTGATACTGGAAGAAGTTCCCTTTCAAACACCAACAGTTTGGTCCACAGATCCTTTATGGGGTTTTTAGTTTACAAATAAATAAGTTAATAATTATCATTGTTCTACTCCCACAAAAATCCATACAGAATTAGGATTAGAAGACCATGGATTTCCACTCTACTACTGTTTTCTGATATCACACAATTAATAATTGTTCCCAGGTAATGATAAGAATTCTGACTGGTACAAATAACAGATTGATTAAAAAAAAAAAAACAAGGGTGATTTGATCACATGACTAGACAAGCACTGTGTTAGATATCTCATATGAAAAATAAAGTAACAGGGTCACCATCCCTACCAACATTTTTAAAAAGCCCAAATTCCATATTTGACAAAAATCAGAAACTATCAAGCAAGGATTATTAAAATGCTCAACTGTCCAGCTGCATCACAGGATTTTGTTTTTAAGGAAGCAATCAATATGATGGGGAAGAACTATAAAGGCTCTTTGAAGTGGTATGATACATTGACAAAAGAGGACATGCTTCAGGGAATTGTCCTGTGCACAGGCCACATGCTTCATTAGAGCCTCACTACAGATCAATACAGATTAATCTAAAACAGAAACACAAGCCCACCATCAAACATAAGATGCCTTGTGTTGTAATCACAACTTTCCCTTCTGGGGCATCCTACTACCACTGACAGTCACTCCACCTCCAGGCTCTGTCTTCCTTAGTACCTCATGTTAATGCACATTTTGGATGAGACTGTTCCCAAGAAAGGCTAACATTTCCAAAAAGCCCTTGCATCCAAACTCCTGCACCTCCATTCCTGTTGGGAGCCACAGCCTACAATATAATCAGAGCTCCAGACAAAGGCATCAGGTCCTCCACCTCACCAAGGCGAGGCCCAGGCCTCTTCATGGCCAATGAACCAAGCACAGGAGTTGATGGTAACAACTCAAATGGCCCGCTCCGTTGAAGTGGCAGCAATCCCAATACCATATTGTATTGTTCTTATCCTGAGCAGCTCCATTTGCTAGATTCTGAAAGCTACTCCCTTCTCCATTCCTCTTGGGTGAGAGTCTGCCTGCTCTGTCAGAACCTTTAAGGTGAAGCCCATACCCAAACTGTGAAGTATCTGAAAAAGTCTTGCCTCCTGGCTGGATGTGGAGTGCTGAGCTCTCATTTGGATGGTCTTCTGCCTACTCTAATATCTTAGTATTGAGAGCTTCTAGAAATAAACCTCAGAACCTATCCCGAGACTGTGACCAGATCTCTGTGAGTGACAGAGGGCTCATTTTGCCTCACACTGAGGTCTGTTTGACTCACCTGTCAGTCATGTGCTTTTTTTCCTAAAGCCTATAACTGCACACTCTGAAAGCTATTGTCCCCAAACACAAAATTGTGGGTTGGTTTATATCACTTACCAAGCAGTCTCATCTCATATTGCTCAGACAAATTTTAGGCATATCACAGTAAACTGAAAGTATGCTGGTTCCTAAACTGCTTTGTCAAGAAGCAATGACAATGAATTAGTAGGAATGATGGCTCCTGACACTTTGCACCCAGCAACAATCCAGCTGATTTAGATGTCTGCGATTCCCTGGAGGGTTTACTCCTGGAGCCATTCTTCCTGAACAATAGCCTTTCCTCCCACCAACCAGCTTTTCACGGTGGAATGAGGGCCAGTGCATCCTGGTGAGGGCTAATCTTGAGGCCAGAGTCTCTTAGCACTTCTCCTCAGGTGTCTGGCAGATCTTCAGGACAATCATCATTTTCTTTTCATATTTCCAGATGGCTGCATCAGCCCTGTATAATATGATGTCTAGGTATTTACCTAAGGGCACCTAAAATGGCAACCCTAAAATCTACCAGATCAGTTCCTCACATCTTCATATTTTACACTGGGTGCTTTTTGAAATGCATATGTACGGCTTTGTTATGTATTTTGGGATATTACCCAATATTTGTATGATATGCAGGGTATGTTTTTGTCAGTGGAGGGAAAAAAAATCTACAAACTGATCATTTAAAAAAAAAATCGAGCAACTCTGCTATACCTGCAACTACATCAGCTGTGGCAAGATAATTCATTCAGATATATAATGGTCTTCCTGTATTTTATCCTCACCCTAAATTCCAAGAAAGCAATCAGTCTCCTTGTTCTCATTTTCCTCAAGGGAGGTTTGTGATGCTGGACAGAAAGGAATAGCAATCAATATGTCAGACAATAGTGGAGTGGGATGGTGGAGGGTGTTGCAGTGTAAGGGAAAGAGGAGAGAGGGAACATTCTGTAAGACAAGGTAGAGGCCAAAAGTTCAGGGCCTCACAACTATCAGAAGCCTGTACTTGAATTTACTTCATTTTTAGCTTTTTAATACAGTACATAATATAAATTGTGATAGAAAAAATCTTTTATATGAATATCAATATGATTACAACTTAAAAAGAATTATGTCTCTACTTACAGATTTATATTAACATTCACATAATCAATTCTATTTGCTGTCAAATATCTTGCTATTTGAAGAAGTTGAAAAATGTGTATCTGTGGACTGCTTGTAAACACTGGGAGCTAAAGAAGTGTTTGTTAAATTTGATATATTAAAATTATATGAACTATACATATTTGGAAGGCAAAGTTAAATTGTATGTATCTGTATCTACTTTTTAGAGATGATGAAACCAATTTTTCTAAAGAATAGTATCTTCTAAACCATTTTCCTTCTACATAAACTTCATTAATAGAGTTCCTTTTAGATTTAAATTACTTTCTAACTTCATTACTTGTCCTGCACACACTCTTAAAAATCTTCTAATTCAAAGGAAGAACTCAAGCATCCCTTTGTGTCTCAAGGATCAGGAAATCTTATGAGAAACAATAAGTGGCTTTGTCAGGTAGTGAATGAGGGAGACATTTCTGCCTTAAGGAATAAACCATGTGCAATTTTAACATGTAAAACATTTCTTTAACTTGCCCATGTTTTAAAATCCAATTGCAAGTATAAAGGTCTTCAAAAAATAAGATGTCTTTTCTAGAAGACAATCAGTATCCTAGAAGGCCAAAAGACTGGTAGCAATTGATATTTCAACCCAACAAAAATTCAAATCAAAATAAACAAGACAAAAAAAAAAAAAAAGCCACTCCTTATTTTTGTGCAGGATGCATACAAAGACTTCAACCCAGTTTTTCTATCTCAGTACCTCTGACACTTTGGGTAGGTTATTTCTTGCATGGGCTGTGCTATGCAATGTGGGATGCTGAGTGCCTCCCTGAGTTCTAACCATAGGTGCCAGGAGCACATCTTTCTCCTTATCTCACACACCAACAACATTGTAATGGTTCCAGACCTTGTCAAAGGTGCCCCAGGACCTACACAGAGTTCATTTTATTACCTTCTATTTAGCATACTGATTTCCTTCCCTTCATACAGCCATTTTGTGAGCAAGAAAAAATTGGATCTTTTTTTTTTTTTTTTCCCTCTTGGTACTGGGGATTGAACTCAAGGTCCTTTGACTACCGAACTATATCCAGCCCTTTTTATTTTGAGACAGGGTCTCACTAAGTTGCTAAGTTGCCCCAGGCTGGCCCTAAACTTGCTATCCTTCTGGCTCAGCTTCTCAACTTGCTGGGATTACAGGTGTGAGTCACTGCACTTGGCAGAATTGAACTTTTACTGTTCATAATAATAAGAAGGTACAAAGGTTGAACAGCGTCTATAAATTGGTATCTTCAGCTAAGTAATGATTCAAATCCAGTGCCACAGATGTTATTTTGGTTTCTTCCCATCTAGATAGAAGGTAATTTGGTGATTAATGGATGTCTGTGACTTGGGGTCAGACTACCTAAATTTAAATTTTATTTTTAACATTTAGAAGCTGTGTAATCATGATTAAGTTGCTTAAGTCCCCAACACTTCTACTCTTCATATTAAAAAGGCAGATATAATAATATGAAGTAGGAATATTATTAAGAATTAAATGGAATAATATCCCTAAAGGGTATGCACATATTAGATAATCAATCTACTATCTTACACTTATAACTATAAAAGCGTATGTATTTTTTATCTTTAAATAACAATTTTTCTCTTCTAGCTTTTCCATAATTAAACTAGGACTACATCATTTGGAATATCCTCTTACTATCTAAGAAATCAAATTTAAATGGTGAACATACATTTATTAGTCACTGCATCTCCTGTTACTTTAGTGAGCTTTTTCACTGCTGTGACCAAGATCTAACAACAACAATTTTAGAGAAGAAAAAGTTTATTTGGAGCCTCACAAGTTCAGAAGTCTCAGTGCATAGATGGCAGACTACTTTGCTCCAAGCCTGAAGGGAGGCAGACCATTGTGGGAGAAGAGTATGGTTGAGGAAAACAATGGGAACATGGCACTAAGAAGCACAGAGAGGAATTAAGCTCAGACGGCAAAATATATATCCCAAAGGTATGCCACCAAAGACCCACCCCCTCTAGCCACAGCCTACCTGCCCTCAGTCACCACCCAGTTAATCTCTACCAGGGGATTCACACACTGATTAGGTTAATGTTCTCATAACCCAATCACTTCACCTCTAAACTTTCTTGCATTGTCTTACACATGAGCTTTTGGGGGACACCTAATATATAAACCATAACACTCATCAATAAGAATCTGATTACATTCTTTCCAAATATAATGATCAAGGGGATAAATATATTTTTGTTTCTTTATCTGTTTATACAACTTCTTTAACTTTTCTAAAGAACTGGACAACTCCTTCTTTCAAAATCATACTTAAAATAATTTCTTCTATGCTGTTGTATGAATCTAAAGAAATGTATATTAGGGGCTGGGGATATGGCTCAAGAGGTAATGCGCGTCTGGCATGAGCGGGGCACTGGGTTTGATCCTCAGCACCACATAAAATAAAGATGTTGTGTCCACCGAAAACTGAAAAATAAATATTTAAAAAATTCTCTCTCTCTCTCTCTCTCTCTCTCTCTCTCTCTCTTAAAAAAAAGAAATGCATATTATTGAGATTAACTAGACACAGGTATACTTGATTACTAAGTATTATACTTCAACAGGAAAAACACAAAACACACATGTATGTATATACTGTATTTGAAATGGATTCTATTGAGGTATGCATCACATGGGAGAATTCAAAGAATGCATGATGCCTGTTCCAAGGTGCTTCTCCTTGTATTTTAACTAATGTGGAAAATTAGACTTTGAAATTCTTAATTTGATTTAGGATAATAAAAAACTAATAAAGAGGATACATATTTGTTGTCAGAAAACAATTAACCAAAGGCAGAATGATAGGGAAGACCTATCATCTTTTTCAGGATGCATGATCCTGTCACTTTGCTAAATCATTATCACCTTCTTTCTATCAGCTAACATAAGTTAACATGCTCCAAAATCCCCCTTGGTCTCATCTTCTCTAGTAACTCATGAACCCAATCAGTTATTCCTCATTTCCAGATGACTAAACCATGAAGAAAATGAGAGTATAGTTCATCCCTCAGCCAGATTTGGATATTGCTAAGTAGTATCAAAAATACCAGGTCTCAGCTTAAATGTTAGCTCTCCAGGGAGCTTCCCTAAACTTGTTAACTACATTAGATTAGGTCCTTTTGCAAGAACTTCTTTTCACTCTGTGGAAATTTCCATTTCCTATGGAAATGTATATATTTTCCACAAATGAAATATAAATCTGATATTTAGAAAAGCCATCTGCGCTTAATTTATGGGTGAGCATTCCTATATATAAGACTATTAGCTACTAATTTGCTCTGATGTTTAGTCATTTAAAACTACTTGCTACTTGATCTCATTTAAAACTACTTGCTACAATCCTGGTTTAAGTAGGTCAACTGCAAGTAACTGCAAGTAAATAACAAATAACAACTTCAGGTCACTTATGAATAAATCTAAACTATATCAAACAGCAAAAGCAACATGTAATAAGTCTATCTGATTTGGAAATCATTGTGCTATCTAAAAATGAAATTTATATTTATATTCATTTTTATATTATATTTATTTCAGCTTGCTTTTAAACTAAATTGTGGCTTAAATTTCAGAAGAAAAACAAAATGTACTAAAATTCCCTGTTTTTCTTGATCTTGAAGGCTTCTATAATCTGAAGCATAATTAGTTATCATTAAAAAAACAAAATATGCTTTGTTATTTAATTGTCTTGTCAAGGACTTCATCTACTCTTTTAAATAATTTTCATTTCCACAAAGACTTCTCAAGAATCTAAGTGTGAGAAATGAGAAATTGCCCTTAGTGCTGGGGGTAAAGAGTCTAGTAAAGAAAATAAACACATAGCAGTTTATTTCAATAATACAAGCATATACTTGTAGGAGAAGAATACCTACAGTCAAGTTCAGTGAATATGAACATGAAGCAATCCTTAAAGAGGAGTAATACTTTTTAGAAGAAGGTAGGAAGCATTTTCATAAATAGAATGATCAACATTGTAGAGCTATAGAGTGTATGACTGTAACTAAAAACAAACAAGAATTAGGAGAAGTTAAGTGGGAGGAGTGAGGGTCTCAGAATTAAAGGATCTCTAAAGCTACACATGGAACTAATTATTAAAAGAGCAAAGCATCATGGTTTCCAGTTGTGTGATAACTTTTTTAATTAGGCCGTGGAATGGCCAGACAGATTTCAAAAAGGAAAAAAAAGAAAATGGCCACTCTTTGACAATTCCATTTGGTTGATAACCTTAGACTGTGAGTGTAATACTTTAGAAAATATGACATTATATAAAATAAAATGAAAACTCTGTAGTTGTAATATATTTACTTCAGTTCTTCCAAACAAGAAGAACAGCACTAGAGGTTGCAATTACTTATTCATATGAAATCTATGATTTACTTCATTAAATCAACACTTTCCTTGTTTCAAGGTTTCCTACATATTGCTTTGCAGACTTTCCTTCTTTTTCACAGAGGAATAATTTGCCTGATCTTTCTAGGTTAATAAGATATTTTCCCAAATTACACAAAGCAAAGAGATCTCTGGCCCCGGGAATACACAAATACACAATATTTCATGCATTCATGAATACAAAGCTACTACAGTTTTAGATTTTGACTTTTCAACCATTAGCCCAGCTGTTACAACAGTATATTTAACAGTACCCAGGGGAATGGATAAGTTTGATGTTTAATGCAAACCAGCTTGTAGAAAAATATCACTTTCTCTTATATTACAAAGCAATAAAATGTAAAAAATACTCCTCAGGGAGATATTTAATGTATATTGATAGAGTTGATCTCATAGAGGGTTGTATACTTACTAACATAATAGAGTACTATAAAAATTCTAGGCCTTGTATCGCCCTCAAAATTATGCAGAATACCAAATATACATTTGAATATAACTTAAGTACATATCATATTAAAATTAGGCTGCAAAGAAGGGTGAAATCCACATTCTGCTTCTATGATTTTATACATTTACAGTTTTGAAAGGTTGCACAAATTGGTTTTTATAGGAATATTATTGTTCTAACATTTAATGAATAACAAATTAATATAAGTAACAAACAAAATTTTAAGTGTCACGGACTTATGTGGATTCAGAAAATGTCAAAAGATTGTACTTTAGGGCTCAGGCTCAAGGGTAACCAGCATAGTTCTCGTTCATAAGTAAATGCTTGAAACTGAAACCCTCCAATATTTATGGAATAATTAGACTAATTCAGTATGTTGGCTTGAACATTAAACAGGTTTAAAAGTTCAAACATATCTAGCTGATATGTTTTGTTATTCTTTCATGACTCAATTTTTTATGGAGCTGTTGTGTTGACATGACATCATACAGTTCAGCAATTTCCAACCACAGATTAAAGAAGAAGCAGTAAGTTCTTTACAACCCTTGTATAATAATTCCATGAACAGAAATTTTAATGTCTCAATTTTAAAGCAAAATAAACGAAAATTTAAAAAGTTAAATATCTTGATTATAGTTATACAGCTTTATATTACACATAAATATATATGTGTGTATAGAGAGAGATACAGATATATAAATATGTATATCTCAAAGAAATCTCATTTTTCAAACAAAAAAAATAAACGAATTATCATTTTATAACAGTTATGGAAAAGTTATCATGTAATAGAGACACAAGGCAGTTCCTCTAATGAAGGGTATAAGAAAATATAAGAATTTGAACAGATTGATTTCAGAAATTAAGCTTTTTAATACCTCACTATGTCAATAATGTTAAGATATATTGGTTTGGTGGCTATTAGAATCCTATGAATTATGTTACCTGAAGAACTGAAGGAAAAAAAAAAAAAACATGGAAGACAACACAGTGAACTAGGTGATTGGAAACCAACTCCTAAAGGGTCCTGCTAATTGAAGCTAGAGCTCATAAAGCATTTGAACATTATGTGTGATCTTCCTTGCCTCTTTCCTCCATTCTTAGTCTTTATAAAGAACATAAAAGAGCATTTAACATATAGATTCCTAAAGATTTTTATTCCTAAATTGCTATAGGAACCAATTCAAAGACAATTTCTTGAAGAATAAGAAACAACTGAAAACACTTAAGTTAATTTTTATGTAACTATTAAATAATAATATTACAGAATTGGAAGAAACAAAAAAGTGTCTAGAGAAGATCTAAGATAAGACTCTGATACTCAAATATTTTTAATGCTCATGAGAAAATGAATCATAAGTATATAAAACAACTAGAGAACAAATCACTAGTTTTATGAGAGCATTAGGTGGAAGACCATTCCTAGAGATAAAAAGTGATATAAATAGTCACCAAGGTAAGATAATTTTCCCTAAAACTATGTTGGTATTGGACACCACATGGCAGACTAGTTTTGCTTTCCTGTGCTAAGTGGTATGCTAAGATCATCCACAACTTTGTCCAGAGTAAGCATGAGAAAGACAAAAACCAGTTCTATATGTCAAAAGCCTTGCCTGTCCACTAAAATCGAGCCCTTAAAAACACGTAAACATTGACTTCTGTGGTAGTCATCTTTGTCACTGTGACCAACACACCTGACAAGAACAACTTAGAGGAGGAAAAGCTTATTTTGGGCTGACAGTTTCAGTCTCAGTTCATGGTTGGCAGACCCCACTGCTCTGGGCCAAATGTGAGTCAGAAAGTCATGGGGGAGGGCATGCAGGAGGAAATCAGCCTAGCACACTGCAGTCAGGAAAGGGAGGGAAGAAGGGAAGAATAGGGAAGAGAGAAGAATTGGGAAGGAAAGAAAGCCTGGAGGGATAGGGAGATAGGAGGAAGAATATGAGGAGCAGCAACAGCAGTTAGGGACAAAATATAATCCAGAACTCCTTCAGCCACCTTCCACCCACTAGTGCAATTCAATTAATCCATCAAAGGGATTAGTCCACAAAACACAGTTATAGCTTTCAGAAATACCTAGAAATCCTATCTCTGAATCATGATTTATTGGGGACCACACTTTGAACACATGAGATTTAGGTGACATCCCAGTTTGAAACCATAATAATTTCTATATGTCAACTCCTTTCTATTACATGAAAAAATTCAAGAAATAGATGATGTTAACAATATTTTTTTTTTCATAATGATTCCACTTGTAATGCATAAGACAACTTATGCAATGTAATATAAATACAAGTGTTCACATCTTAATTTCTATAATGGTCTTTCTTACATTGATTTACATATAACTACTCTTATTTTTTTAATTTGTTCTTTTTAGTTAAACATGACAGTAGGATCTATTTTGATACATTTATAAATCATGGAATATAACTTATTCTAATTAAGATTTCTAGGCTTGTGGATGTATAGAATGCTGCAATTCACTATGGTGTATTCACATAATGTACATGATGGGAAAGTTATGTCAGATTCATTTCACTGTCTTTCCTATTCCCATCCCTTGCTTCCCTTCATTCCCTTTTTCTAATCTACTTAACTTCTATCTGCCTCCTTATTTAGGGTTAGCAACCACATTTTACAGAAAACATTTGACCTTTCATTTTGGGGGGATTGTTTAGGGCACCTATAGACTAACGGAAAAAATACAACCTTTATTCATGCCACAAATTTGCAAAAAATTTATATGAAACTCCACTTATTTAAACTCAGATAGTATATCAAACTATACACATCTCTAACTCTTGGTGAAGTAAAAAGGCTGCCTTCCTATACTCTTTACTTATTATTCTGAAAATATTTTTTTCATGATAATAATTAAAATAACAATATTTGTTGCAAGTTAAGCAGATATTAAATACTCTTTCAGTTGCTTCACATATATCACCTTATTTAGTTCTCATAAAAACCTTATAAGACAGAAAATAAGGACCTTGTTTAAGTTGACACAGCAAAAAATATTGGATCCTGGACATGAACCTATATATAGAGATGATACTTTTTACTATTACACTATTATGGTTATTCCCATTATCCTGGTAGCATGATTACAACAATAAGCTGATCATCTGTAATTGTATAGGAGTGACATTACTCTTGACCTGAAACTGTATTTTTCTATTCTTATCTCTAACCATAACTTTCCCATAGACATATACAACAAATCAAACTTCAATTTGTAGATTTGTTCAAGGACAGGGGGCTTAATGATTTTAAAAATGCCCAGGAGGAATCATGCAGTTAAGATCTGTGGGACATTCGTAACATTTAAGCAGATGAGAATTAAGGACTATAAGAATTTAAAATTCATACTGACAGGAAGCCTCAAGTAGTGATGATAAAAGAAAATAAAATGATGCAAATTCAAGTGGATTAAATAGAAAAATCAGTGTGGAGAGGGAATCTTTAATCAAGCCAAAGTTCTAAAGACAACAGAGGTTGATGATGTAGAAATGGTTAATAGTTGTATATCTACTGAGTTCAGGTCTATTCAGGTGACATTTTCACCACTTTTTCTGGTTCTTGAAACCTAACTCTGGGAAGTCAAGAATATGTAGAATTATAAGATTGAAATGAATTTCACATGCAGAAAGAATTTTATATAAGTATAAAATTTGAAAATTAGAAATGAATTTAGATATTACCCAACCCCATAAAAAATAAAACAAGTGCTGGTTAATTAAGTTTACTTCAGGTCACTCTAGAGTTGATTAACATGAGCTTAAGCTAGTTATGTAGTGGCAGAATTTGCAGTGAAATACAAAACTCTAACTTGTAGTGTCCCACGAAGGAAAAAGGACTGCAGAAAAAATCTGTTTTTTTTGTTTTTCCCTTAAATGCTTTTTAAAATGCTTCAGCAGCAAAAATATTATAAAAATGGTTAATTATGTTGATCACTAAGATTCTTTCAGAGAAAATTGTCATTTATATGTTTCCTAAACCAATGATAATCTCTGCAGGTCCTCATTAGATTTGGAGATAAAGCCAAACATGCAGACAGTCTTAATTTCCTACACCCTGGGCAAGATATATGATGTAAAATATGGAAAATTCAAATTTTAGAGAATTTTAAGTTTTTAGTTGCTATTTTGACACATAACGAAAACACAAATATATTCTCCGGCTTTTTTTTTAAGGTAAATTGAATATGCTTGGTTCTGTGTATGGTATACAAAATGATGAAGATTAAACTGTGTAAAAAACAAAAAATAACAAAATTTAAACTTTGCAGTGCACATAAGTGCTGAAAAAATTAAAATGCAAAAGTGTGAACAATGTTAAGTAAAAGGAAATAATCCACCCAGAATGAGTCTGAATTCAAGATTGCTGACTGCAGAAGAAATTGAAGGTGAGAAGGCGTGGAGAATCTGACTGATGTGGGAAAGACAGAGTAAAAAGATGGAAGTGCAAAAGATTTTGCAGACCAGGTAGAGAAGATGGACTCCAATGCACAAGATAAAGGGAGTCACTGAAGGTAGACGACATGATATGAGTTACTTGTGACAGGTAGCAACTTGATATAACACAGATTACTGAAGTGAAGCTGAATTGTGGGAGACTTAGCAGGGGGAAAGCAATGCTTCACCAACATGCTCCTCAATAAGAGAAAAAGGTGACTGGTTTGCTGTAAGTGGTATAGAATTTGGTAATAGTATTCTGATCCAAACAGTTTCATTTGTAGAAAAAATATTATTTTTAGTTTCCCCACCATGTCTGATGAAAAAGCCAGTGTTTAGAGATTCTATCTGCCTGAAACACTATTTCCCTAGTAAAAATAGAGTTAGTTTTACCAATAATTAATTTCCTCCCCTCAAATTTCAACTCCTTTACTTAATATTCTCATCCTTTGGTATTAACATAAATATGTCAGTAAACTAGAATCAATCTAAAGACAGACTGCTGCCACCATATCTCATTTTCCAGTTAGTATGTCTCATGTTTATGTCCTACATTAGTATCAGTCAATTCCTAATTTATAACTGTGTGTTATCCTTTGGACTGTTGAATTACAATGTGGTCATGATGCTTTTCATGGTATATACCTTCCTTAGATCACACAACTCTTTGCTTAGGATTCACTTAAAATAAATTTATGTTTATTTCACATTTATTTGTTAGTCTTTTATTTTGAAAGTTGATCACATGGACCATATCATCCATTACAGTAATATGTAATATTAAGTTTCCAATCAAAAATACACTTAAAATTTCATAGGTTATTATATTATGACTTAGACTTTTTAAAGTGCACAATGGGAAGAATTTATGGATGTTTATCAGATAAAATACAATGGCTTGAGGCTACCATTTATTTAAAAAGTGCTATGTGCCTGGCAAAGTAATTTATTATCTCATTTAATTCTTTAAATAATTACATGAGATAAATACTAAACTTTAAAAACTTTGATAGGTAAATACATGGCATGTTTATAATACTGTAGTGTGTAATATGTGTGCAATCAATATGCTGAGCAATTTAAGTGTCATGTGACCTAATCTTCCCCCCAAATCTGAAGCATATTGTAACCCTATCCTGACTCAATTAGTTGGGGAGAAGTTAAGAAGCCTGCATCATTAATACAGGGAAGGTCCTGGATCAGAAAGGTTAAGTGGCTTTCTGAATATACAAGAGCTAGATTTTAAAAGATGTTTGCTTATGTGGAAGCCCTGTTGTTAACCATTACAATATCCTAATATGACTCCTGCTTCTAGAATGATAATTTTATCACCACCTAGAACAGCATAAATCTTCATTACTAATTTAGACTAACAGTATTATAACTTCCTATAACTATTATTCAATTATAAGCCAAATGATTGCAGTGAGAAACTTAAACCCCACCATAAACAAGCACATCAAGCCTTTGCAGTGAGGACTCAATGTTCTGAAACAGTGCTCTTTCATATCAGAGATCCTTAACTTTTTTCTCTGTCTGCTTATCAAATGTTGACTTCAGGTTATGTTTTTAGAAGAGGTGAAGGTAAAAGCCTACATTTTATAAATGTTTCAAAACAAGATTAAAAGAACATTCTTCTAAGACATGACAGCCTTTGGTCCATTTAACAAACATTCTACAAGGATTTGTAAGGCATATATAAATTATAGTATTTTGAACATCAATGATGTACTTAGATTATCTGAACTTAAGAAAATTAGTCCCATGATGGGAGAAAGACAAATGACTGGTTTATACATATACAACTGTCCATAATACAGCATATTAATATATTATAAGCTGGTTAAGAGTGGGAAATCTGGAAACAAATTCTTGGTTTGCATGGTCAATTCAGCACTTTCCTACTCTCCTAGGCAATTTACCTGAACTATGGACTTCAAATTTTTATCTATAAAATGGGGATAAAAGCATCACTGAATAAGGTGATGCTGAAAATTAGCCATGATGATGCTTGTGCCTCATGGGCAGTAACTAGTAATATGTCTTCCTATCATGAAGTGTTCTACATATATATGAAATAAATCCTATGGAAACCCAGGCAAATGAGCAATCTGTCCTTGCTTGAGGGAAAAAGAAGGAAGTTAATATTATGGAGCATTTTATAGAGTTCAGTCTTATGCACTGATTGGTTATATGGAGAAGGATGCAGAAAGGTATTCTAGGGAATGAGATACAGTGTTGTGTATCTACTCAAAAGGTGAGACAGGTGGATCAATTAAACCTGGGAGTTCAAGAGCAGTCTGGACAACACAATGAGACCTCATCCCCAAAAAGGAAAAAGGAAGGAGGGCATTCTAGGGAGAGGGAATCAAGTACATAAGTGCACAGAGAAGTGGAAATAGATGATGTATTGATGAAGTGGGGGAATTAGGTAAAATGCCAGTGGTAAATAAAAGCAGTAGTAATGAACAGGTTATAAAGAAAAAATGGGAGTTCATAACCCACTTGAATCTAATGTATGAAATATGATATGTCAAGAGCTTTGTAATGTTTTGAACAACCCATAAAAAAAATATAAAGACACAGAACCAACTAAAAGAAAAAAGAGATCAATTGCTAGCAGACATTGTTCTCTTTTTTCTTTTAGTTGGTTCTGTGTCTTTATATTTTTTTTCAAAATACTATCCTTTTGAGATGGCAGAGAGTTCATAAACACAAAAGTTTATAAGTCATTTATTTCAAATTCACCACCAAAATAATTAAACAACCTAAGTTTTTGCTAAAATTTTTCATGAAAATAACATCACTTATTTCAAGATAAAACAATATTACCAAAATCACCTCTGAGCTCTGTATTATTTTTTGTATTCTATTGGTTCTTTTTAGTTATATATGAGAATAGAATTCATTTTCTTACAATTATGCAATCATGGAATATATCCTATTCTAATTAGGACCCCATTCTTATGGATGTACACTAAAGTGAGATTCATTAGGGTGTATTCATATGTGTACATAAGAAAATTATTTCAGATTCATTTTATTGTCTTTCCTTTTCCTATCTCCCCTCCTTCATTCATTCCTCTTTGTCTAATCCACTGAATATCTATTCTTCCCCTACCCCCATATTGTGGGTCAGCTTCCACGTATCAGTGAAAACATTCACCATTTGGCTTTTGGGGACTGGCTTATTTTACTTAGCATGATAGTCTCCATGTGATCCATTTATTTATACCCTCTGTATTATTGCTGATCAATGCTGACAAAGATAATTCATGTAAATATGCAGAAGTACATTAAACTATGTACCAAGATAAGCTTAATCAAGAATGGTATACATTAACATTTAAAATAACTACATTGAATAATGAATTACAAAAGACATTAGTAATGAAAAATATATTTTCAAATATGGTCAATTGTGATTAACCTTGATTTGTATCCAATTAAAATTATTATATCTTAAACTTAAAACCATTTCACCACATTTTATAAAACATTTATTGACAAATTAGACAATATTTTTTGAAAAATAAATGTATTTGCAAAAATCTTGGAATGTCTACAATATTTACCACTATTATGTG